>NW_028232965.1:20005000-30005000 GCF_057557595.1 Rhyacophila brunnea
AGATAAATTAAATTATAAATCTTGAATGGCATTTCGAATTGTAAACTTTGACATTAAAATAAAACGAACACCTACCGAATATTATTTATCATCGATCGGTGCAAAACAAATGGACAAGTGGGAGGCTATTTAAATTATAAATTTATATTAAACCGTAATCTCCTTATATTCTAATTGCAACTGCTGTTCTACTCTAATGATGACATACGAGTTTGATATTGCGAATCCTTAAGACGCCAAAATATTTATATGTCATATTGCTTATATAATTGTAAGTTTAATTAACTATTTCTTTTATTCAACGAATAATTCACGAGATTTTAAGAATGTATCATTATAATTATTTAACATTCATAATTCTGAAAACACTCATGAGAAAATATAGCTAATAGAATTTTTTTTTTTTTTAAAAAGTAAGACACCCGGCAGGAATCGAACCTGCGTCTCTTGGGCATCGCGCCTTGTGCAATACCACTATGCTACATTTGCCATGCTTAATTGTGATAAATGTTAACTATTAAATAAAAGAAAAAGAATTTGTCGCAGAGTATTTGTATATCAATGTTTATTAATGTGTAAGTTGTGGAGGCGAAAGAATGCAATGCCTATTTGTTTAGCTAATTCACATTTATTTTTATAATATCGAACATATTATTATTATGATATTATTGAAAACATAATATCTAGTTTTTATGATGTGGGTACGCCTAAGTGATAATAACATAATTATTATATTGAAAATTAAATAACCTACAGTACAAAATACATAATATTTTTTGTGTTTTATTTTCTAATAATGTATATTATGACTGGTTAATTTTGTTTTATTTCATTTTTAGAATTCTAGAGCTTGTAAATATGTTAGTATCTAATGAATAATAATGTATTATAAACGTGTTTAGTATTGTTAAACTATCTGTTCACATGATAATGTAGTAAGACGAAAGTGGCTGAAGTTGGTAAAATTATATTTTTTTATAACTAAGTGTCATTTTTACAAGACTTAATATAATAAATAAAATTCTGTCAGTGAATAATTCATTTTAATACACATTTTTAATCTGAATAAAGGATAATTACTTAAAAAAATGATATTTTAAAATAGTTGTCGCATATATCTCTAGAAATTAGTAGGTTTTATTTTTCTTGACATGCGAATAGTTCATTTGTTATTATCTCACTAACGAATATTCATCATTTCTAGCATAATATTATAATTATTATTAGTAAATTAGATAACATACAGTAATCAACTATAAGTACGTACTATCCAAGTAAGTAATATTTTTTTTTTAATGAAATTCACTTTTTAGTTTTAATACATTTTATTCATTATATTTTTATTTATTTAACACCCACTGAATAACACCTACCATAAATTCGTGTTAGTGATATCAAGATAATACAATTGTCTCGATTTTAATAACAAAGTAGTTTGCTTTACTTAAGCGTAGTTTGATGAATCTAGGACGACATGCATGTTAGATTTATTTCGAATCAGTCATAGGCGGACCAATAGCTCAAATGACAAGTACAATAATCTGAACAGTGAAAGATATGAGGTTCGAGTCCCAATTGGTATAACTACTTTTTTATATGATTTTTTTTTAAATACGCATGTTTTTAAAGCTGTTTTATTATGAGTATTGGAATAAAATGTTTTATGACATTTTAATGCCGTATTTGTATGTCTCTCACTGACGGTAACTTAACTTTTATTGTGAAAATACTAGGAAAAATAAAATGCAATATATCTTAATTATTTAAAATAATTAATTGAAAATTGCAACCATTTAGCTGGATATTCTAGAATCATAATTTCAATTATTTGTAAAAAGCATCATCTTCCGTTAGTTTCCTTATTCTATCTGAAGCTGATAAAAAAGATTGTAAATATTATAATGTATGTATATATACGTATATATTCCTTTTCCCCGAAACGGTTTGTTTAATATATCGATGACTTAGTGAAAAGATATTGTATGTCCAGTTTTGTTCAGTCAAAAATTTTGGAGTGATCCGTGACGTCGGTTAGTAATTAAAAGTAATACCTACTTTAATTTAAAATACAAAAGCCGATCGCCAATAGTAGCTCAATTTGGATAGCGCCTCAGAGAATATTAAGAGCCATTCGTTAAAAATTGTCGCAATGAAGTATGGCGCCTTTAGCATAGTGGTCTATGTGCATGGGCGCAAAACCCGAGAGATGCAGGTTCGATTCCTGCAGGGTGTTTTAGTTTTTTCAAAAAAGATTTTTTCTATTGGTTATAATATATTATTTTCTCAGAAGACTTTTCAAAATTATGTATATTCGATTGATACTTTAATACAATTTTTTGGTATTGAATGGTTGTTCATCACCGCTCTATTGCATTGATGTATTTTTAAAGATATATATAATAATTAAATTCTGTACTTTATACGTACCCACTTTTAAGTAAAGTCACGTAGCTTTGTAAAAAATCAATAAACTGGAAATTATGTTTACATTTAGTCCAATCCTGCATTATTATTAGACACCAAAAATAAAAAAATTACTTTTGCAGATGTGAAGTTAAGAAGCGTAGTTAATTTTTCGATCAGCCTTGGAAGTGATTTGATTTTATTTGTTATTCACCTTGAGATCAAATCAGCTATAACGCATCCACCAACAAGTAGGGAGTCAAATTACAAGTAAATAATAAATCTGCACGCACTTCCCGTATGGTCTTGTCAGCGAGCGGTCACGTTACGTTGAGCCGTGGCTTGGCGTTAGTACGTTACTGATATTAGAGCTGCCGTGTAACAAATCAAGTCACTGGTCATCGAAACGGATTCTCTCCGCTTGGGCGAGGTCTTCCTCAATCACTACTCCAGATCACATATCTCGCCGCTTGCGTGGGCTCTTGTCAAAACTTGTTTTATTTATGTATCTAAAATAAGAAACAAATAAAACACATTCTAAAACTATAAAAAAAATGATTGGTCTTTATTTGTGCCGCAAGTTTTTTTTCCATTACATGATATATTTTATTAATTTCTTTCAACATCGCCTTCTTCGGAAGTTATATATGTTTGAAAATGTACTTTTCAACAACTATTACGAAATAAATATTTTATGATTTGACTATAAATTTTAATACATGTGTCAATATTTATGTATGTATGCCAAAGGAAAAAATAACACAAGTCTGAAACCATTCATTTTAAGGATATCCAAAATGTTCTTATATTTCGAACAACTTTGAATGTGAATTTCTATATTGTTGTTTAAAATTTTATAATCTAGCGGATATAACAGACTTATCTCAATTATCGTTTGGCATACAGATTTACTAAACAAATTAATGAAATACAATACATTTAAAATGTCATCTGCCATTTTCTAATTTATTTAAATTTCTTGAGATTAAGATTAAAAAAAACCAATGAGTTACATAAGTAACATACGACAATGCGTCATATTTGATGATTTTTTAAATTATATTAAGTGACTTCTACAATTATAATTAATGTAATTATAATCAGGGCTCGAAATGGAACGGAACGCACCGGAGCGCCGTTCCGGCTCGTGAAATTTGTAAAATTATCGCTCCGTCTCGTGGAAAAAATATGTTGACCGTCTTAGCTAGATAGGCCATAGAATAGAAAATCTGACACACTTATTTTTATAAAATACACATACGATTTGATGGCTATGTAAATATCTTCAGCAAATTTGACGAGCGCTCCGGTTCGTAAATTTTTCCATTTCGAGCGCTGATTATAATATGTATCTGGAATATAATAATATTCATTTCAGAGAGTTATTTGTCACAACCTATTAAAATGGGTTAAAACAGCATTTATACATCAGTTTACTGCAGACTACTATATTAATTCTATAACAATGTAGTATGATATTATTTATTCTGAACATTTTTTTAAAATCTAGAATAACTGTTGAATTTATTAAAATCATAAATTTCATAGAGAATTACACGGATAATTAATCTCTATATATATAAAAATCTCGTGTCACGATGTTTGTGGTCGCACTCCTCCGAAATGGCTCGACCGATTTTTATGATTTTTTAATGTATATTTTTTAGGTATGAGAATAGGTCAACAAGTATATTTCATACCGCTAGGTGATTAGGGTATCTCTATCCAGAAAAATTTTTCTTTTATTTTTTTGACATTTTTTTTTTGTATTTTTTTTATTATTTGGCATCAGAAAATACCTATAACCCAAAATTTTCACTCTCCTACCCTCACCCTCCCATTTTTTTAATTGCGATTTTATTATTTTTGTATGAACAAATTTAACCGTCGTTCGTATTTCAAACAGAACGAAATTATTTATGTTGTTGAATGACAGATGGCACTACGTCCGAAAAGAATTCAAGAAAAGCGTCGCGTCATTTTGACATTTCATTCGGCATATCACTACGCTAAACGTGCAAAATTTTGTACGATTTATTTTAATTTATCTATTTTTGTGTGCGTGTATTACAGTGCACAATGCCAGCAAGACGCAAGGAGACCATTTGGGCCATCGAACGAATAAAGCCACAAACATGCGAAATAGTAGAGCAGAAAGAATAGACGAACAAATCCAACAAGATAACAAAAACGTACGTGTGAGCATGTCGCAATTGCGTGCATCTCAATCACAAGAGGCACGAGCTGAACGAAATCAACAACGACAATTGGAACGGAGCTAAGCGCGCCGGTTCGTAGTCAACACACGCAGAGCAAATGATTGACAACGCCAACAAGTACATCGAGCATTTACATCCGCTTCATTTCTTCGTCTCGCATTCGAGTACAAGCCAGATATTGAATATTCCGCTAATCCGAAAGTGCTGATTGGTGCTATGGACAAAGAATGTCTACATTGTCATGCGCTCAAATTCAAACATGAGTCAGCCGGGATGTGTTGCACATCAGGAAAAGTGCAACTACCAGAAATTGAGATACCACCAGAACCATTGAACCGCTTGCTCATCGGCACGGTTCCAGATTCAAACCTGTTCCTGAAGTCCATTCGCACATTCAATTCATGTTTCCAAATGACTTCGTTCGGAGCAACAGAAATAGTTCATAATACTCCGGCAAATGGTCAATAATTCCATTCTACGTTCAAAATCAAAGGCCAGGAATACCACAAAGTAGGCTCATTGCTGCCAATGCCAAACGAACCACATATTTTTTACAAATCTACTTCATGGGCGGTGAGGACATCAATCGTGTAGGTGCACTTAGCGGCTACAATAACCTCAATTCGCCTAATGCCAGGCGTATCGTCGGCGAACTGGACGCCCTATTGGATGAGCACAATGAATTATTGAAATTCTTCAAAGCACACATGCACAAATTGCAAAGTGACAATCACGCTATTGTCATCAATCCTGATAAAACATCAGCTGGAGAGCACGTGCGTCGATTCAATGCACCTGTTTTTTACGACATTGCTGGAATCATAGTTGGCGACCGCACATCGACGCGAGAATTCGTGATTCTAAGAAGAAACAATAATCTGGAGTTCATCGCTGACACACACCGTTCATACGACGCTCTCCAATATCCGCTAATTTTCTGGTAGGGACAAGACGGATATTGCATAAACATTAAACAACGAGATCCTGTCACAGGTAATTCATTCTTTATGAACATCATTACTCATTTTGAATTGAGAAAATGAATGGTTGGTGTTTTTTTGTTTTTATCGGCGGTCATCGTCTACAGCGCTCCATTCCTCTTTCTGTCATAGATCCCATCCCTACACACTTACGATACATTCGTTATTTTTTATTTAACAACCAAAATATTCACTATAAATAATTTATATGGCAGAACAACGTTTGCCGGGTCAGCTAGTATATATATATATATATATATATATATATAAGAGTAAAACAAAGTAATGGTGTGTAAGGTGAAGACTAAATAACGAAATAGGTAGATATAATTATAAAAAATAATATTTATAAAGCTTTTAATAATATTCAAAGTGTCCACTGATGTCCCCTAGATATCCAAGAGTAGCCAGTAGGTGTTAGAATATTAGGTAGGTAATTTTCTGATAGCTCTGTTCATATGAGTTTACTCATATGGTCAACTAGCCTTCCGAAATTATAATAGGAGAGCAATATAAATACGTAAGGCAACATCATTCAGAAGAAGATGGAAGAGCATTTAGCCAAAAACCCGACTTACTACGCGAAACTACCATAAATTGAGTAGTATTAGGAGGGACCCCTTAAAGAAGACACAGTAAATTGTCTTCTCTCTAATTTCGACAATTAATTTGAATGTCCTACTTTTTTTGATACAAAGTTCATCCGAGACAGACATGTTCACTCTTTTAGTATAATATCATTTGATAAAATATTTATTTCGTTTATAAACATTGCGAAAAAACTTATAAACGTACCTATGTTTTTCTCTGAGTAATAAAATACTGAGAATGTTGTATTTTTAAGTACAAAATAAACGAATATTATATTCAGAAGCCGGTGGCCAGTAGTAAGTGGCTGCTAAAAATAAAACAGTAAATTTTCCATTACACAAAATAATTAGCTTGTTAATACTGTGCCACAGTAGATTGCATTAAACTGTAAGCGGTGGGTTACCAAGGACGAATGAAACTGCGTGTAATTTTTCTGATAAATTCGATTGAAGAGAAGTACAAAGGTATTTTTTTCTCGTGCACGGAATCGAGATGTAATTATTGCAAACCGCAATCAGCGGAGACTGTCCTGTCACGGTTAAGCACTCCAGTTATTGACAGTGACTCTTTGATCTGTGGATGCAACCATGATCGATTGTCGTAACTCAATAATTTTTCATCATACTACACAGGTAGAAGATGTTTTCAAAACATAATATGTTTAAGCTACTTCTATCATAATAATTATAATCAACATTTTTAATTAATGAATATTCATTACTATCAATATAATAAACGTTATATCCATAATATACATTTCACAATTTCCAGTACACATTTTTATCCCATATGATATAATTTATAACACTATCGGTATACTTAAGATTTGGTGAATATTTAGATAGATTAATATTGAGTAGGTATACTTTCATCAATATTTTAGTCATACATACTTTTGAAAACACTTCTGAGAAAATGTATTATAGTCAACAGAAAAAATCTTTTTGAAAAAAGTTAGACACCCCATCAGGAATCGAACCTGCATCTCTTGGGTTTCGCGCTCGTGCGCATTGACCACAATGCTAAATGTGCCATACTTAATTGCGACAACTTTAACTAATGGCTCTTATAATACTCTCTGAAGCGATTTTCAAAATTGAGCTACATTAGGTATCGGACTTTGTACTTTAAATCAAAGCAGGTATTGCTTTGATTACTAACTTACGTCACAGATGCAGGTTTGACTCCTGCGGTGTGTACTACTTTTTTCAAAAAGATTTTTTCTATTGGTTATAATACATTTTCTCAGAACTGTTTTCAAAATTATGTATATTCAATACTTAGAATATTACATTCTTAAATCTTGTGAATTATTCGTTGAATAAAAAACATAGTTAATTAAACATATTTTAGTCATGTATTCAAATGCTTGAAACAGAATTAAAGATTTAAAAACCTTCTAATGAAAAATATTAGATTAGAAAACCACAGAATTATTAGTTGAAAGTTATTATTTTACTAAATAGGTAATTAATTACATTCAGCTTATCTCGCTCCAAATTTTAACACAGAGGATGCACAATTTTCTCGGTTCATCACCTACCGCCACAGTACGTAGATCGCTGTTTTAACCTCGCTACAGAATTAGGGATGGCCAGCCATGGTGACGGAATTTAGGCTGCTGTAACATAGGGGTGCCATTTGGAACAATGTTTAAGCCAAATTTTGACAAAAACTAATAAAAAATATAGTTAAAAATAAATTGTGTATGATTTGGTTTAAATTTTCAATTTAAATTTATTGCAGTTTATCCATCATTACATGAGTTATGGTAGGTAGGTATCAAGGTTACGAGTGGATGATTTGTATTAGATACTTACCAAGTTGACGATGAAAATGTCGATTAGACTTTCCTTTATCATTAATCGACTGAATTAATTTAGATTTTATGCGGTTGATGTTTTTTTTTGAATAAATAATCGTCACCAATTTATTCAGATAAATCGAATGTATTTAAATTTTTATTATATACCTACTTACTCATAAAAATACATTCGAAAAATTGCAAAAACGATTAGTTAATAATTATTATTATACATTACCTTCTTAAGAGTAGCATTCCAAAATGTACTACGTCTGTAATTGTGATTTTGAGATATGTAATCATGTTTTTATGATATACAAATGTTTATGACTGTCTTGCTACTTATTATGTTTGGGGATTTCCTATAAATGAATACATACAAAACAAAGTAAATAATAACTAATACTTCAATAAATTTTATTCTAACTCTAACTTTTTCGTTTCTCATTAATGCATTTTAGAATGTATTTTGATTCAATAAGTCTTGGTTGCTCTTCAAAAAATATTCGATAAAGGTTTTATATATTTTTAATAAACAATATTGACTAAAAGTGCAGGATAAAAGATATTTCAAATTTTAATATAGTACTCTGCTACGGTTTACTATTTCAATATTATATAGTTATCTACCGTTTATCAAATATTATATTGTAAAATAAGTAGCCTATTTTTATTAAATGTCATTTTGGTTGATTTGTTATGATGAAAACGTTTAATTAGTCATTTTGTAACAATAAAAAAAAAATATATAATACACTCCACAAAAAGTAATGAGAATATTATTAATGTGCAAATCATTGTATTTTTAAAAAGATTATTTCATTTAAGTTATTAGATTTTTAATAGATAATGGTTATATATTTTTTATTGTGTATTCAATACATATATTTTTTTAGTTATATCTTTATTATACCATAATACATCGCTTAATGAAAAATTTAATTACAATGTATTCAATTGACCCGGATTTTTTGAACAAGTGAATGTTTTTTTTTATCAATTTGTCTCCTGCCGTTCTAAGGTGACTCTTGTGTTCATGCAAAATAGATTCCATCGATTGCTTAAATAACACTACTGACTTATAAAATAAAGTAAGGTTCATATTGATACAAAACTGAACATTTTTGAATTAGATATACAGATAATTTAGATTCTTAGGAATATTGCAAACGATGTCTATATTTTACAAATATATTGAAGAAAACGTCATAAGCGTGTTAAAGTGATCGCTTTTTTTTTAAATTCAGTGATTTATATAGAGAAACCCTAAAAGACTTTACTTGGAAGAAGATTAGACATCAGTTGTATATATTTATTACTTCGATGGTTTGTTAATAGGCCATCCATGGGCTGAAACCGTATGCGGTTTCGAACCGTGTACCATAATAAGCTTATCTTTTCTGTTTATAGAAATATATTTTCACAAAGTATATTATAAGCATCTGATCGTATTCGTTTATACCATACACTTACACATTTAGTGAAAATATATTTTCATGAACACACATCATAAGCTTAGTATGGCACACGGATTTAAACCGCATACAGTTTCAGTCCATGGATGGCCTCTAAGACTGTAATAAGTGTAATATATTAATTGAATTATTTTTAAATGAGTAAATGTTACACTCATTTGCAGTATTTAGAGAAAATAACACAAAATATAGTACATACTTACGTAGCCATCTAAATTGTAACCTATATAGAGTCCGATTTATATAAGCAAGCGTACACGTCATCACGGTTATTTTATGAACTAGTGGAACTAAATTCCTAAATAATTCCCCCGCTTCAGCATCTTAACACTGCATTACGTCTGCCAACCGCCAAATCCATCGTCAATGCGATGCTAGCGACGCGATCACATCTACGCCAGCTCATAGAAATCAGAGTCTAGCTTAGTAACTAATATACAGGAAAATCAGTTAGATATTTATATTCATCGGTTGTAGAAGTAGTTCGAATTGAATCATGGTCGCCTCGGCTTACGAGGTTTCCTAACACATTTTTTACGATATATATACTCAATCAACCTATTAGTTACATGCTCTGACACACATTGAACAACGCTACGTATATTTGCCTGACCCGGGACTCGAACGCAAGACGTAAGTCGCGGGCGCTATACACTATAATTTATACTATGCAATAAATTTCATATGGACACTGGTATGAAATTATAAATATATCTATTATATAATATACTAATATGTCATATACTATTGACTCATAATATATGTGATATAAAAGAATATTTTCACTATTTCATTAAATATATGAGTTGCCTAGAGTCATAACTCACATATTCAAAAAAATGAGTTTTGAGATAATCACAAAAAACCACCAGAGCACTGTTTTTTGTAATTAGGACAAGTATTGAGCTCCTTTGAATATTAATGGGTTAGTGAGTTGATTTACATTATTAAAAAATATATATAATATAATACTCCTAAGGCCGCAGGCACAAAGCACACAATGAAAAATAGAGCTCTCTGGTTGGTCTTGATGACAGAACTCACATTATTCATTGAAAAATGTGAGTTATGACACTAACAGTCAACTTTGTCAACGATTTCCACATGGTTTAAAGTGACTTTTGATAGCCAACTATTTTTATTTATATAGATTAATGCCTTTAGAATCACTTGGTATATTTAACTCAAAAATAACAAAATTGCAAAATGTGAATTATGAATCTAGGCGACTCATATGTACATTTACATTACAATATATCAAAATACAGAAGTTCAATGGAATATTATTTAAATAGACTTTAAAAAATGCAATTTTTCATAAATTGCACTCAGTTTTATGTTTCGTACTTCTTTCTCTAGATGTCTATATAGGTACTAACATTATTCCACTATTATTATGAGAAAGCTTTAGAGAATAGAGACTGAATAATATTGTGTGTAATGTAGGTCTAGATTTTTTTTATTTAGTTGACGGGGAAAAAATATCTTTCTTGATTGACTTTGGTGTAAGTAATGCAATTTTTTCACAGTGCCTGTGTATACCTGACTTAACAATCATTATCGATTACCAAAGGTTCTACCGCAAAACGTCTCGGTACGGAGATCACGTCAATCGTCTCAGCAGAATTCTGTGAATCATCATGACAGACGCTCAGACGAGTCCTTGGCAAAGATTCCGCCTTATTACTGCTTCACGCTGTTGTAAAAAAAAAGTTTACTAATAATAAACAACTCTCAAGAGCGATCGTGAAACCGTTCAACCGAAAATATGTCCGGCTACTCTGAAACTTGCTGAACAAGGTTTTCCAATTTTCAGTTTACACCATTTACTCAGCAATAAACGCAGCATTGGCTGATGAATAAAATAACCCTTATCTCAGCAGTCATCGCAATTCCGGTCACAGTTTTTGCATTACGGGATAAGTATCTGTTCAATCCACGGAAATGAGATTAAACAACAATTAATTAACCGACAAAATTTTTAGTTTGATACCAACATTATATTCTTATTTAATATGACCACTTTCTTTGTTTATACGGAGTATTATAAAAATTGCCTACGACGTAATCACACAGATTTCTATATTTTGCATATTATGTAATTTTTAAGAACTTTTTTTAAAATTATAGTTCTTTATTAAAAATAATGAAAAAACAATCTATAAATTTCTTGATTGGAAAATCTCTAGTTTTTATAATACATTTTTTTGTTAGTTTACATGACAATGAGGGCGCATATTGCAAAAACGCTTTTCCCTCTTAACAGCATTATTACCATATTATATTAATGTGTCACTTTAAATAATGTCACTTACAATATATAAACATTCTAAACTACATTATAATATTATATTGTATGTGGTTGAAAAATATTTACCCCTGCTGTTTGTAATAAAAATTGGCTAACGAGTCGCTGAATGCTATTCTGGAAAAAGAAAAAATACTGACAAGAGACATTCTTGATGGTGGTCTATAGCATGTATATACACTACATATGGAGTAGACTTAGAGACTATGAATTATCTTTTAACTGTATTATAATATACAAATCCAGTAGGTATTTATATTTTTTTGTAAAATGCTCCGATGTTTTACGATATGTGATAAAATTCTTTTAAGAAATAGCTTATACTCTCTTTATTAGAAAATCAACATTTATATCACTCCAATAAATATATACATTGTACCTATTGTAGTAATTGTATAAGATAGATTATTTTAAAATATCATTGAAAGTGTGAAGTAAATGTTGTGACTTCTTAAAAATATAATAATATAAACGTTCACTTTAGAACCACAGTTTTAGAAGAACAGGCAATAATTCAATGCTTGGAAATTGATAAGTTGTATCTGTAACACATTATTGGCCACAATGTTTGTTTGTCACGGCTATAACTTATTTTGATTATTTTTATACTTACCGTATTTTACCTGCAAGAAGTTCTGTAGGTGGTTAGGCTACCAAGGCCATAGTGAGTTTATAAGATAAGACTTTATGAGCGTGAAGAATTTTCCGAAATAAGTGACTCGGTCACTGAGAGAATTAAATAGTTTTACTGCCTCCGAACATGACAAATCCTTGAATAAAGATGACCGATAAAATTGCCCATTTAGAAGCTATTAGAGGAAATAAATAATCAATCGAAAATAGTCTAATAGTTTGTTTTATTGCTTAATTTATTTTTTTAAATTGATAATTTTACATCGTCGTCATGTTACCTAATCAGTTTATTGACTATTTTATGTATAAAGGTGTGTTTTATTTTGACTCGACTCTGGGAATCTGACACCAATTGCCGAGCTTACTTAGTACAAATTTAAGTTTTTTTTTATTATCTTATAATGTTTTAATGCTGTATATTTTATATTAAACTACCTAATTTAATCGTTAAACTAATTTACTATAATACGTGTTAAATGTTTAGTAACTACCAAACAGAGATACATTTGAAAGTCCCACGTCGTCATTATCATCATCAGTCAGGTTAAATCATTTGCTGGATGAAGACCTCCTTTAGTTTCTCTAGTATTTATGCCAACATTAATAAAATGCCTCTTGTAGGTCCTTCTATTTTCTGCATTTTTCCAGTAGTTATACATATTCAGCTCGTTGCGTTTTACAATTTTATTATTTATATCACAACGCGTAGGTACTCCCTCCTTCTTACCTCTTTAAAAATACAGAAAGGTATTTTGGCATTATTTAAAAAATGATCATTTCCATACTATTTTGTATTATTCTTAATTATAGAATTTTCCCCATTAATTACGAATTCATAATTCGGTTAATTTTACTAATTAAGCGACTGAATTAAATTCATGAAAAGGTTTTATATAATAGAATACATATTATATACTTAATTAAAATAATTTATGTTATAAACACTGCCTGAAAAATATTTGTAAAAGCAAGATAACAGAAATATGTATGAATAAAAAATATATGTGTCAGCAATTTTATATAATATTACTAGCTGAAGTACCTGGCTTCGCACAGGATCGCTTTGTGGTTATATTTATCTTAGATATTTAAAAAATAATAAGAGGTCATTATTTTTTTAATATTAAAATATCTGTGTAATACAATATGGCAATATGAAAATAATTCTAATAGGAGTAAAGGTCAAACAAAAGAACACTAAATTAAAATCGAATCCATAATATGCAAACGTTATTAATGTTATTAATATGCAGTAAAAAAACCAAAATTGGATGGAACAAACAGACAACAAACTTTGTATTTTATATAATACTAATTTAAAAACCTTCGCAGGTGTGCGCACAACAACTGACAAAAGTTTCATCGCAATTGGATGAATGGTATAGGAACGCACACGAATAGAAGAAGATGCTGATTTTCTAATTCAGAAATCTTTGTGGGCATGCGCACGACAACTCACCAAAGTTTCATTGCAAACGGATGAACGGTATAGAAACGCATACGAATAGAAGAAGATGGTTGTACTAATTCAGAAACCTTTGCTGGCGTGCGCACAACAACTTGTCAAAATTTCATCGCAATCAGATGAATGGTATAAACGCATACGGATAGAAGAAGATAGAATAGATGAAATGGTTGTATCAATTCAGAAACCTTTGCGGGCGTGAGCACAATACTTGATCAAAATTTCATTGCGATCGGATGAATGGTATAGAAACGCATACGAATAGAAGAAGAAAACGACGGTTGAACTAATTCAGAAACCTTTTCGGATGTTACCACAACAACTGACGAAGGTTTCATCGCAATCGGATGAATGGTATAGGAACCATACGAATAAAAGAAGATATAATTAAGAAGGAGATGGTTGTACAAATTCAGAAATCTTCGCGGGTGTTGGCACAACCACTGACGAAAGTTTCATCGCAATCGGATGAATGATATAGGGACCATACGAATAAAATAAGATAGAATGAAGAAGAAGAAGATGATTGTACTAATTCAGAAACCTTTACGGGTGTTACCACAACAACTGATGAAAGTTTCATTGCAATCGGATGAATGGTATAGGAACCATACGAATAAAAGAATATAGAATGAAGAAGAAGAAGAAGATGATGATTTTTCTAATTTAGAAACCTTCATGGGTGTGCATACAACCACTTACCAAAATTTAATCGCAATCGGATGAATGGTATAGGACCGCATACGGGACAGACAGACAGACAGACAGACAGACATTCATTTTTATATATAAGTATAGCCTATACTCTTCGCGCAAGTGCAAGCAATAAGTTGACAAAGTTTTATCGCAATCGGATGAACGGTATGGCAGCGCATAAAATACGAACAAACAAACAAACAAACAAATATTAATTTTTATATATTAGAATATATTATAGTATCGTAAAAGTGCCAATTTGATTAAATATGTTTTATTTTATTATTAGAGGATTTAAATGGTTATCAATACGTACCCGTTAAAATTATGATTTTACCATATCGATGGTGCAGATCACAAACCTTCTATGTCAAATTTTTCGATTTTGACTTTATGGTATCAAAAAATTCAACAAAAATTTAACGGATCTGTTGAACTTTACCTCCTATGTCAAAGAGAAATATAGCCCAGTTTATTGATCTTTTAATTAAAACTCCTATGTCATGTTCATCGTATTATGCTGCACAAACCTCCTAAACGACGTGAGTTAGGAGTTTTGTGAATACATGTTACCACAGCGATGTGAAGTTGCTGCACATTGCTTCTATATCAGTTCATTGTATGAAGCTATCAGTCAAGTTTTACAAGCAAAACAGTATACAAAAAGATTTATTAGAGATACATGGGTTTTAGGTTTACGTTTTTGATAATATAAACCCAAAAAATGAGTTCCTGGAGTAGAAAGATCATGCGATTAGCATTGGAAGCAAATAAAAATCAAGAATTTTTGATATGTATAAACCTATACTTTCAGATTCTGTTCAAGATAATGAAAATTTTCTATCGACTGAGATAATAAGAAGGCATATCAATGATGTAAAGAGAAACAAAAGCAAAAAGCATGGAAACGAAATATATCTGCAAATAATAGAGTGAAAGAACAGGAATATCCGGACAGAGTTAAAGACAATATTAGTAAAAAAACATACTGTAAAAAAAAAAAACAAACGAAAGCTTGGTCCACGTTGCATCTCACAAGCATGCGTTTCATCAGAAAAGCAATCCCAATCCCAAAAAGCAATTCAAATATCAATAAACCCGTGAATTTCGACCACTTTTGGTTGGATATGTAATGGCCACAGAGAAAATCATACGTTTCTTTACTAATAGATTGTATAGACCCCAATCAGAAGCTATGTAAGACCTCTGGAGGTAGAAGGGAGTATACCTATCACTACCACTTAAAGATAAACGAGAAAAGAAAAGAAGTTTGCCTATAAATGTTCTGTAATACTTTCGCCATACGAGTTTAGAGTGCTAGAAATTGGGCTAAGAATGCCATTTACGGATTACCAAAACCAGCAATGCAAGGACAACGAGCGAAATGTTGATTCTAAGAAAAGATATGCTGCAGAATTTATCGATTCACTACCAAGAATGGAGTCACATTACTGCCGTAGGGATCCATTAAGACTCTTTCTTGAACCAATGTTTCGTTAGAAAATGGGCCTTTATCGAGTTTACAAAGATAGATGTAATGAAATATCAAATACATAAGGCATTGTCACAGTCATATTGTCACATTTGATGAAGTTCACTTATAAGAAGACTTAGAAGCTCCGACATTTACATCTCTTGATTAATCACCCAACGAACCTCATATTAATTTAGAAATCAGTCCATTTAAATATTGAACGATGGGTGCGTGTATCAAAATAAGAAGAATATTCTTGCAAAGTTAATGCACTCCTTGATTGGCAGTAAAATATCAATTCGAGATTAGGTACCTACTCAAAAATACTTGGAGGTTGGGCACATGTAAATGGAAAGAGATTCTGTAAATGCTGCAATCGAAAGAAAATTGAAGAACAGGGAAATTTATCTGCCATCTGATTATGCAGTGGCTACATAAAAAGCCATAAATATGTCATTTCCTTATAGTGCGCACTATGTAACTCATGATGTTTTACTTAACTATAATGTACTAGTGACTTCGGTACACATTGCTAAGACCCAGAAACAAAAACGGGGATCCAATTGTTAACGTTGTGTGTCACTTGGCTTACCTTCCAAATGGGAAAATCCAGTAAGGATACACAATTAATTTTAGTCATGATCTTAAAGAGCTACCGAGATGACCGAAGATCATAACAGTTCCAATTGTTTATCCAAGATTGCACGGTTCAAGAAAAAATATCGGCCAACAAGTTCAAGCACCTTCAGGAACTAAAATGTGTTATTCCAAGGGACTGTCACCATTTTTATCACTCTTTACCACATTTATAATTTAAATATGTTAGAATTTTAAAAGAGCTTCATACATAACAATGTCGGGTTTGATTCCATTGATTATTTATAAACATGTACATTAGTTAAATATACATTAATAATTATTAATTATGCAGACATTCAATATTTAACTCGTATGTCACACAAACTGTTTCATTATTTTTTAAATAAAACTAATTTACTTTTCTCATATAATGTAATGTAAAGGAAAACCTCCTTTGTTAAATATTTCAACAAATCTGAGTGCACAATACTTCTATGTCATGATAAATGTAATACGGTTTATATTAGTTATAAATAAAGTTATACAAAAACATTAGACTTTGGATATTTTTTTTTTAATAAAAGTCTCACATTATCAAATAAATCAGTTTAAACCTTCCCCTGTAAAATCCCATTTTTTGACTAAGAAGGTTTGTGATCTGCACCATCGATATGACATTATATTGAAGCAACCTCTGTGGGTGGGAAAGTATTTTTTATTTTATTTTATTTATTAAGGAAACAAACAGTTACATATTGATTACAAAAATTTAAAATATTATAATGAAAAGTTATTGCAACCAGAAAAGTTTCCATATATACATTATAATATAGTTAAGCCTAACAAGATAGAGATTAAGAATAACATAAATATAAAGAAATTAGGTACATAAGAAAATTACATGAGAAAAATGAGGAAGAATAATGAATAATTAAATTATACACAAATATATATATATATATATATATTTATACAAAATTTTGGAGATAGCGCATTTAAATGAAACTAGTGAATTATTAAAAGGATCAACGGTGGAGAAATACACATTATAATTTAAACAAGAGCCCCGAATAAAAGAGTTTTGTGCATAATTAGAACCGCTACGACTGATATGGTACAAAGTATGGTTTCGCGTAAATCTTGATGGACAATGGAAACCCACCATTGATAATTTTAAAAAGAAAATATTGATCAGATATAGAACGTTGACTTTCCAATGATGGTATCATAAAAATTGCAGTGGTCGAAATAGAATTAGATAAATCATAACAGTAAGCTTTAAAATTGACGTACTTATGAAATCGCTTTTGTACCGCTTCGAGACGATTTATGTATGTAACGTACTGTGGATTCCACACGACAGAAGCAAACTCAACTATGGATCTAACATATGAGAAGTAAAGTACCTTCAGAACATCACGTGATCTGAATGGTTTAGATATCTGAAGAATAAAACCTAGTAATTTTAATGCTTTATTGATAGTTTCATTGATATGTGCGTTAGAATTCATCTTATTATCCACTATGACACCCAGGTCACGTATTTTTGAGCTGCGTTTCAAGGGTTCGACTCCTAGTATGTGTTCTGTATTGATCGGGTTCATACTTCTGGAGAATTGTATTGACGAGCATTTGTTGACGTTTAGATAAATATAATATATGATAAAGATATAAATCCTATAGAACATGAATATATTCGTAATATTATTATAGTTTTAATGAATGATCTACCTACCTAAAGTGGAAGTCAATAAATGATAATTAAATAGTATTATTTCTGCGAAACAATTTTAATTATTAAAAATTTATTTCTAATACTTCGGACACACACGCTATTTAAACACATGACATATAAACCAATACTTGGCTTCAACTGTAACTTTGGCGTACTTACATAGTTTCAACGTTTTTACATAAACAAAACAATTAGTGCGTACTGCATGGTAGATATGACACTCATTAGTGATCACAAAAACCCTTAATTTGTATTCCTTTATCTACTATTACAACACAATTTATTCTTGTAAGGAAAACTCTCGCTAGGTCGGTAGGTAACAGTGGCGAGGGGTATATATTATTTAAGTATTCAACTTGAAATTAATTATGAAACATCAAAAACTTAGCGTCGAATCAAATCAAATGATTGATAAATTTTACTTTTATATTTCTATAGGTAGTTTAATATTGTTTGTACTAAATATTGTAATGGTCACTGTGCTTATACCCAGTATTTTCTGTACTGTTCTGCGAACGTTTTCTGAGTCGACAGATTGAGTTGTTTGCGAGAGTTAAAATAAATAATTGCTTGCAGGGCAAATAGCTCGCGATGAAAAACAATAAGATCGGACATTATTTTTTCAGGTAAATGATTAGCATGCCAAAGTAACATAACTGATAAAGAAAGCGAGGTATTTTATTTTTAACACGACTTCATCTTACTGAGTAGGTATTAAGAAGTCATAATTAAGTAATTATTCACCTTGGGGTAGACAGATCATAATAATATGATGTAATTTCCATTATTGAATATTTTCACATTTTTTACAAGGATTGGTTACCATAATATTTATCATTTGATTATGAGTAACAGGTGTATATTATTTAGTAAATAATAAATTATTTTATATCAAATGACACAGGTATGTATCATGAGATTGATGTTAGGACTAAACTAGCACTGTGAGTGCATTTGGTCTCTTGAATAAAATCTTCATAAGTTATATGTTCCTTTCCCTATGTATAAAGCATTAAGTGTTCAAATAATGTATGTATTCTTGTAGATATAATGTAATACAAATCTAAAAACTATGAGTTAAGGAGGTACACGAGAGAACGATGTGATTGAGGTCATCAAACAGTGACAATGGGCGAATATATCACTCAGTGAGTGGACAACAGTATAGTAATACCCAAGGGACATTAAACCGTATCCGAAAATTTGTACGTAAACAGTTCACCGCAGGACACTTATTCGTACGCCGCAGTACGTGAAACATGAGTTCGTGTAACATTTAATCGAATGACGAGTTCTTCGTTGAACATTTCACCGTACGTATGCTACAACATGTGGCAAATTTTATGAGATATCTTTACTAGGTTAGGTTAGGTTAGGTTAGGGTTAATCTAATTGGAACAGTACTATTTGCAAACTATCGCCGCATTTTGTAAGATACGTACGAACGTATTCCACGGTGAAATGTTCTACCAAGAACTCGTCATTTGATAAAATGTTATACGAACTCATGTTTCACGTACTGCAGCGCACGAATAAGTGTCCCACGATGAACTGCATACGTACAACTTATATGTAACCACACTGAACAACCACAAGGATGTCCTAAAACCCGTTGAATTGTCGAACCTACGAAGTTTGGTGGATATACGTGGCAGAGAAGAACTAGAAACCAAAACGATTAGGAGGGTCTAAGAAAAGTCTAAGTCTAAAAAGTGTTTATGATAATATAAAAACAATTTATTTATATATTAGATTTATTCAATTACATGGGTTATTCAGACAGTAAATTATTTAGTTAAAGTTACGTAGATATATTTTAACGAGAGTTTCCGATAGATTAATAAAACAAATTTATAATCTTGAGCAAAAAAAAACAGTTGATTTAATCTATTTCTTAGATTAGAGGTCATAATCCAGATGAAAGAATAATTTGATTCTTATCATATTCTAATTGATTACAAAATTGATGATTTAATTTAATTTATTGTATTAAGATAGTGATATATACATCCGGAAATTTCTCTAAAATCTATAATAATATCATTTGAAAAATATATAAACTATAACTATACCTATTTAATTGTGAAAAATGTTAATTTATTGATGTTTTAAAGAAATTTGATCATCCGGCTTTATTAAGAGGATGTCCACAATACATTGATTTGAATGGATACTTTTTAATTAATAAATTGGAAGTAAAAGTAATGGATCTTATAAACTACATGTTAGTAAATTGCTAAAAATTGAAGGAGGTGAATGGAGATAGGCGAATCCATAATCTAGAAGTAATTATGATATGAGAAATATATTGTTTAATATTATTGTATTGTGTATGAATTAAAAATTTATGGTTAAAAATATACAAACGTAATTTTCCTGATTTTTTAAATCGTTTACCAAAGTTACAAAGTTAATTTATTCGATCAGTGGCACTGCGTCGCATCTCTCCGGGAGGCCGTTCGACTTTCTTCTCTTCACCAAGAGCCCTGCGGCTCCCCACGCACGCCAATGACGTATCGATTTGCTTATTGCCAATTCATTTTGCAATAAGCTTATTGTATGAATGAGTTTTGTAATGATATGTCATTCCGTTGTAATTGTTTTTTGTGGTGGATTGAAAAAATATTATGCACTGTTAAATAACTACTGCTATTGATACTAGATAATTGCATTTATGGTTTATTATATTTCTTTATAATGTCGTACTGCAATGATCTATAGAAAGATATTAATTCGAAAAACAATTTATCACACTATCTGTTTGTAATATTAATATAAGGTGCCTAATTACTTTTCAACACTGCAATATTAGAGTATAGGATAAACACACGGTCATACTTTTTTTTCCTATCTATTCCTAATGCTTCTTTTTTATTGTAATCCTGAAAATATATATCGCTTTATAACATTGCAATAGAATGAGTAATAAAATTTTCTTTTAATAAGTTTCAATAATATAACAAAATCTATGTTTCTCAAAATTTTAACATAATACTCGTAAAAACCAGAAAAAATATCATGTTCGCTTCTCAGCAAAGAATAAAAATCTTTACAAAGTAGAAGTTGAATGAAGCCATATAGCAATTATAATCTTTATAAAAAATAAATGAACTGTCGGGGGTGGAAGAAGTTAGAATCTTGCTCCCGATGTTACATTATATCGTTCAGATGGTTGCGTTGAGTTGAAGATGTGATATGGTTCGGGGCACATTTACTGAAACACATGTGGGCGTTTATATTGAATTATATTTATTTTGAAGCACAGTTAGTATTATTAAATGCCTAAAATGGAGCTGCTCGTGTCGACTACATTTTGGGAGCGCTCTATGACAACTATATCATTTCCGTTGCCTTATTGTGTATGCTCTATAAATGAGCATACACAATAACATGTCAGTTGTAGAGTTGCGCAAAACCTCTACCGAACGTCTTGTAAAATAAAAATATTTTTTAATTTGTGTTCGGAGGGGAGGTATAACTTCTATTAATATGTATGCATATTTGTCATTCCTTTATGCAGTGACAAACATAAGGTAGAGTAGTGGTAGAGCTATGACCCCACATCCTGAAGCGAAAACCCAGGCCAAGATGTTTGGCGGACCTCTCTACATATCGCTAAGGGTGGTGTGATATTCTTCAGTAGTGTTCCCAAAATGGTATCTCGCTTCAAGGATTCTATTAAGGATATTCCGTGTATTTTTTTAAAATTAATTTTCGTATTTTTTAAGTAAATCCATTTGAAGAATAGAGTTGTCAGCATTAAGGATAATATTATGCACGACAATTCTGTGGTAACCAAGTAACATGCAACTCTTTGTCATATTGGATAAATAGCTACTTTTATTATACAGGAAATAACACACTAAAATAATTTTAAAATAAAATTATAATCGTGAATTATCATTAATTTATTATGTCAATCATCATATCACATCAAATTGCATCACACAGCTACCGCCGCTGGCGATTTTTTTTTTACTATTAGAGTAAATTTGTATTCTTATTGTTTATCTCACTTAACTGGTTGATCCACCATGCCGGGCCCCTCCAAAGCCCGGGTCCCTAGGCTAGAGCCCTGTCACCCCCCCCTCTTGTGGGGTCCATGAGTGCCCTACTATAGGTTGCGGATTCAAATGCTATTTCTGGGGAAAATAAACATGTGTTGCTTTTCATGGAAATTGTACTTACTCGTCAAAGATTGTAAGAATTACATTTCTCCATAAAAAATAATAATAGTAACCTACTATCTATTAAGCAAAGTGTTGTAATTTTGTTTTGTATGATTATTAATCAAAGATCATTTTTCAATATGATAATTAATACAAATGTAATACTCTTTTAATTAATTATTTTAACACCTTGTCGACGGTGAACAGAAAATTCATTAAAATAAACTTGTTAGTCGGACGTATTTCATTTCTTAAGTCGGGTTTAATGTTGTTATCAGTGTAAAATTTATTTATTGCCAATACTTTATGCTCTCGTTTAAAAAACAATGCCTGTGTAATATTAAAAAAAAACGTGATATGTTAGCATAAATAAAAGATATCTTGATTATTTCACCAAGACACACCCAATCTTCCTCCTCTTCTCAAGGCTCCAAGCTCCAAAGATAACAATCTGAATTGGAAGTAAGAGCTGTCCAAGTCGCGGGTTAAGTGCATTTTCAGAATATATTTCAATGTATTCGTTTTTATCTTGGTAATAATTTAGTGTTAATATTGGTCGCGATCTGTGAAAGTTTTTAATAGATTTTTTAAGATGAGTCGTTATTAACCAAATCTAGTTTATACCGAAATCATTCTACAGTCAAGAATTGTTTGCTAGTATTAAAATAGGCATTGTAGTTAGGCGCACATACGGAAAATGGTTTTGGGACGTACCATTTTGAAATAATATTCTTAGGAAATGTTTTTTTTTATTCGGTGGTAAGGAATGAAGTAAGTACCACTGACTTCCACATTTACTCATACTACTACCTATAACTTTTCGTCGCTTCAACCACGGAATACGAAACTTTTCCAGATACATTCTTCATACCCAGACACGTCTAACTTTCAGAAATTAACATCTGGCCTGCAGGTATAACTTAAGTTGTTCATTGTGAGTTATTGCGAGCTGTCGCATCCACAAGTGGTTATGGCGTGGCTTAACAGTCATAATTATTAAGATCTTTAGTGTCCGATTGTATTGTTCGGGTCACGATCCTCATTAAGGTCATGATGAGATTCACAATAATATTTTATTTTAATTCTAGTTTTAAAAATGATAACAGTAGTCGTTAATTATACAATTATTAATAGCGGATTAAAGGGAAACTGTTACAGTGCTACTGAATACATCTATGTTCTGACGGAATTACGAAACGTAGATATAAATCCTATAATTCTACAATAATGAAATTTGATTAGCTTATGCTAAGTTAAAAAAAAATATACTTAAATTATAATCTGGTGTAAATACGTAGTAACGTATTAGATGCCCATTTTATAAAAATAATTAAATCATAAGATTATCTTTAATTTAAGGAATATTTATTTTGTTTTTTAACTATGATTAGGTATTTAATAATTTTAAATGTCGATTTTTATTAAATCGCATTTTTTTAAATTCCATCGATAAATGTCATTACAACAACAATCATGTACAACAACAATTTATTGTAAAATAAATCTGATAATATAAAAAATATTTTGTTAGTTTGTCAACTTTTCTCTATACGTACACGGCTTTACATCATTCTCTCTTTGATATACCTAAACGATTATATACGTTAAATATGATTAATATAGTAAAAAAAAATACTAATATGGATTTGAAAGATTTGAAATTCTCTGTCCGAAGGCGAAAGCTTTTTGGTCCAGTGCAAAACTTTCGTCGCAATTTACGTGTCGCACATTTTGCTCCAATTATCTTTCGCTGCATAAAATATTAATGATAATAATTCCGCAGGTTAAGATAATGATTTAAAAGGGAATATTCACACTGGAGCGGCAGTACGCGAGGCGGTACATTTTACATTATTAAAAAGCAATTAATCAAAGCCAACCAGCTATTAAGAAGCGATCTTCGCCGGACTAAAAAATACTTAAAACACTCGCCATGACAGCGAAAAGAGTTTCATTTAGGCAATTGATTTATTCTTATCATAAAGATTTTATCCGTCACGAGTTACGTAAGGACTACTCGACTCGGTCGGCTTAGGTTAGCGACAGAATGCGTATCACACTGTGCATATGTTATCTTTTAAATGTATCGTTAATTTCTTTTCACTTTTCAATTATTTTTAATAAAATTCGTCATAAATTCATTTTTATCGTTGATATATCATAAAGTATTTTACTTGCAATTATAAACACATTCATCAGCATAATTAAGTTTAATTACTGGCGTTATGTAATATATTTCCTTAGGTAAAAAATAGGTAAAGAAACTTAGAGTACCTAACTAATATACTATTTTATAGCATAATATATATATACGTTATTCTAAGTTACTGTACCTATTTTTTACTTTAGTAACTGAGGGTCCATGTTTCATCTTCATAGATATGTAAGTACTGAAATAATAAACTGATATACGACTTTGCGTTTTACTTACAATTATCAGGGGATCATAGATTAGAATCCCATTGGATGGATTAAATTGGTTAATATATTTTGCACTATAAATATTAAAATTTATGTATGTGTTCTTTTTTTATTATATTTGTGTACTCTATAGTATAGTATTGTAATGATAGTTGGTGTGTTATGGCACTATAAGGTTCCACTTGGCAGCTTATTTTCCCAGAAAATAAGACGACTCGCTTTTTAAGCTCTTTTTGCTAAACTTTTTCGTTTTTTTTAATCCGCAATATAAAGAATGACAGCTTTGACCATTTTTATGTTGAAAATGCAAAATCTCAAAATCTAAAAGTTTTTCATCTTTTGAAGCTTTTTTCCAAAGAAATCGGTCTAAATAGCCATTTTTATCAGGTGCTACGTCAAATAGTACAGTTTACATGCCAGTGTATTGTGATTCATTGTCCAGTCGATTTTATGCTATAATACTGTTTGCGTATTTTTTAAATAACTTAAATAATTATAAACCGATTTTTGTAAAGTATAATTATTATATACTTAACACAATATTATTGAGACTTTTTTTATTTATATTTATTATGTTTTCTCAAAAGAAAGAAAGTTTTTGCATAATATATATTTCTTACATTTTAAAATTCTCAACGAGGGTTGATTGGAAATTGGAAGCCTATCAAAATATAATACAGTATACAGCGGCTTGGAGTGAACGAATTTCAGTCACGTAATGTATAATTAAAGAGTATCATAATTTATCGGCATCCAAAAACAAGCAGAAAGGAGAGCAGCAGAAACTACTGTGTAACTTGGTTGGCTTGCCAAATAATCGCAGAGACCTTACAAGTCCTGTTATTTACTCTTGTGAGTGAGGTGGTCCGGCCAAATGAAGAGTGGTTTGAATATTTAATGAATTATGGCAAGGATTATTAAATATTGAATCATTACGCAGGCCATAATCATGCTACGAGATATATGGTCGATGTAGTGTCAAAATTAATTAAATAAATATAAGCAGTAATTATGAATTTAAAAGATACATACGTATAATACAATGTCATTATAAATATTATATGATGTGAAAATATATATTTATAAGGCCATGGTTATGGCATAAAGCTTTATGTCAGTAATCCTAGTTTCAGGATTTTAATAAACTTTTTTATTGTCTTAATGATTTTTGTTATTCATATAATCTACAATTTTTTTGGTAATTCAAAATGAAATATCTATTTTGTATTTGGAAGAAAAACAGTAAGACACTTGGTGTGAGTAATGTCGTTTTTATAATAGTTACACAGAAGATTAAACAATATTTCCTATAGTACCTAATGACTCCATAGTCAAGCAAGCTTAAATTTTAAATAGTTATTTAGTTTGTTGTAACATACGTATTATATTATATAACCACGTAGTGATTGATATGTGTACTTAAAATAGTTATAAAAGAAACAACAGTATGTATTTATCATATTTTTATTCCTTATTCATATAATAAAAATATCATAAAATAGGGTGATTTTTGTTAAATATTTTATGAATACGATTATGAGTTACAGTAACGGACACTACATTCATTCCAAGAAAAATTGGATCATCAGTCGAGCTTTTAAATAATTAAATACATTCATTATATTTCTTAACGGTCTTAATAAACACATGCATCGTGCAAGTATTAATCGATCTATTTTATGGGTATTTTTACTATTCGAAATGTTTTTTTTCTTCAAATATACGGCAAACAGTTTAACCTATTTTAAATGTGGACAAAAAGCCACTTACACTAATAATCTTTTATATAATATTTATATAAAAGTTCTTTTATGTTATATTGTATAGATGTTATACATGAAAACTACGTAATAAAATGTAAGTAACTAAATACTATTTATTCTTTTAACGTAAATACGTTAAAAGAATAAATAGGAAAATGAATTTTTTTAATTTGCTAATAATAAACATTGTTAATAAGTAAAAATTTGTATTATTAAATCATTTTTACAAAATAAATAATATCCATAATAACATATATTTTTATTATAAAATAATTATTACAATATAATTTTCCCGAATAAATATATTTAATAAGATAGCAACAACGTTTACTTGACCTTTTGTAATGTTTGATTAAGGATGAATATTTTTCATCATCACAGCTTAAATTCAGTAAACTTATCCAGTCAACAAGTAGAGCTTTTTCGATTATTCAACAGACATTGAAAAAGTGCCTTAGCTTTCAACAAAATATAATCAATGTTAATGCGATGGGATCAAGACACACTGAATTATTGGTAGTATGACCCGTTTCACACAATGATTCCGTTGACATAAGCAATGACTTAACGTGCATATTCTCAACATATTAGTTTTAAGTAAAATTTCTTTAGTTGCACTAGTGAAGAATTTTAGACAAAAAATCATAACGCAATAATATAATCTAATAACCAAGAAAATATTTTATTTTGAAGGTTTTCAATTCAAAATCTTTAGTAATTGATCTAATTGGTAAAAAATAGTCCGTGTAAGAGTATAAATGTACATATAAATAGAAAGGAAATCAACAAATCTAGAAAATAATAAAGCCTTGTTTTAGATATAGAAAATTTGAAACAAGTGAAACGAATGGATTATAATAAAAAATGTTAAAAAAAACCGTTTTCAATAAAGATGGAGCCTAAACGTTCAAAAGTGATGGCAAAAAAAGATAACTAGGACAAATGCTTAAGTTAACAACATGGCGATCAGTCAATTCTTCCAACATACTACTCTATACTAAGTTCTGCAAGCTCAATTGAAATATCTAAAATTATGTTCGATTAAAAATCCTTTCACCTTTTTGAACAGCATTTTAGTTCAAGATAATGAGTTTATAAAATATGAGTTGTACCCTGTTGCTATTTTTCGTAGAAAAGCTAAAAAGAAGTGTTGATTTGTTAATTTTCTTCGTAACTGTAATTAAGAATACACTAAAATTACCTTAAGTTTTTTGGTAGGGAGACCTCAGAAGATGTCATATTCTACGTATTCAACTTCTTTGCTTTTAATAAAAATACTCATTTTTTTTATTGAAATCTTTGTGGGAAATATGGGAAGAAGGCGATTTTATGGTTTGATTTTTTTTTTCTATAATTTTTATTAGTTTCTTTGATACGTTTCAATTTGGTTAATTTGTAGAATAAAATGAATCACCGCGTGAAACGAAGAGTACTCCTTTGTTGCCCCATATCCTTCGACGAAATTAACTGTAACATCCGGGATGTTGTACATCGATTGCGATGTTTACTTTGCGATGTACTACATAAAGTATGGGTACATATGTGACCGGTTTTCGCGAACTTCCAAAAATACAATTACCGCTCGAAAAGTCTGGCGTGCAAATGGGTACACGTTTTAAACCTTAATGACTAGTGAACCTATGACCTTGCGCCTGCAAATTTAAACGGAGCTGATGTTATTTTAATGCGGAGGAAGATTTATTTAAATGTCACCCCCTATGCTTTCACAATTAACAGAAAATGTTCTTGTACCAAAAATATAATATTATAGTAGTAAAGGGTTATCAAATTGGATTACAAAGTTCTTTGCTATTCGTAATTTAATCATAGCTTAATAACTCCTTTTTCAGATTCAGTTTTATATATAGAAGCTCTATTTCCAAGGAAGTAGGTTTCGTCAAGATTTTTGGCCATACTAGTATTTTTATTATTAATGGTAATGGTATTATTAATAGTCCGATATAGGTTTTCGCCGAAATCAAGGTCAATCGTCAAAATTGCCGATCATTTGTCTTTGGTAAATTAGTTGTTACGTCAAGTATCCGAAATCTTATTCCCCTTTTCGTCTCTCCAGCTTTAAATATCTCTACGAAGAAATTTATATTTTCCAAATATCCTACTGATCATAATTATAAAATTTATCATATCCAACTCATCAAAAATATGTATCATTCATGTCCTGATTAAACCCGCGGTTAATTCATTTTCTGATATGCGGCGTCAAATTAATCATTTTATCATATTATATCCACCAGCTCTATAAATATAGCAATCTAGTTGAATTTTAATAAATCATAGCAATTGAAAAAATTAAGGTTTTTTGACGATGCTCCCAAAAAGATCCCTATCACGAGAAAAGAGTCTTTTAATTTTCATTTATTAATAAAAGGGTTTTATATTTTTCATTATAAGAAAGTTTTTGTATCACACTAAAGATGTTACTCGAAAGTTTAAAGAAAGCTAATAAGCTAAAATATTACAGCTTTTCTCTTGAAAACAAAAGCTGTAATATTTTCGTTTCCTTTCCAATAAATTCAGATTTTTTCTCCTACCAAATATCTTCTTTCCTTACTCTGTTTCAAATATTTTTGTTGATGACAGTTGGCAATACAGAGTACTAACATGCACGACAATCTACATAATGCATTTATTAAAGAAATTTTATCTTAATTTATTCACGAAAATATATGATTATAAGATCAGGCGGCATCCAAACAAGGCAATCAAACTACGAACGATAAAACTGCATGGCCAAGAAGTACTTAAAGGTTTCGAGACCAAAATATACCACTGTCTTTAGATTTTATCGTGGACCAAATAATTATTGATGGCCATATATTTATTGGTGAAAATTTGACCGGCGGTATGATATGTAATTTATTTGAGTGTCACTGGAAGTGTTGATTTGATTACCACCGTATATCATTGATCATGCAAACCCTTCACTGCAGCTTATTTTAAATTTTACTGGGCATATGTTTGTACTTTAAATCTCATTACACGTTTTTATTTCACTGGTTTATATTATTAAAGCAGGAAACGCGCACATAAAATACTTGAAAAGTTTTAATATTTTTAAAAGCCTCAGTGATACTTGAATAAAAATATTTTTTTGACCGAGTAAAATTCGAACATATATTATATATTTGAACTCATTTACATAGGTACATCGTGCTTGTAACTAATTAAACTACCAACCCAAGTATCATTTTTCTGGATAAATCTTAAAATCTACGCTACCAACGTTTTTTAATTTCCATTAAAAATGACCGACATCTTTTCAATTTTAATCAATGTTTTTTTTTACTTATCAATTCATGTTGGAAATGTATTGCATTGATAATTTTATATAATTTGTTCGTCCACCTTAGAGGAACATTAATTTATCAACTACTTTATAGTTGAAAATGTCTCTCTGAGGAACATTATAATGCATTTTTTATTTTTTTTTATTTGTGCTCACATAAATTTGTGTCTAATATAATAATAATATATCAAAATATAAACTGACTGAATTAAAAAAGAATAGTTTTGAAAGTGTATGTAAAATAATTAATAATTAAAATAAAAATAAAAATATAAAATTTACCTACATATTATTGTAATAGTGACACGGTCAAATAATATTTTATTGCCAAACGGCCGTTTAAGAGAGGCTTATGTAATTGCACAGGGTAAGTTATAGACTTGTCAATAGGTAGGTACAAAAATTAAATCAATGGTTTTAGAAGTCCAAATAAAATATTGAAGATTGGTTTCCCATTGTCTTTGAAATGAACAGTGGATGACATTAACGAGACATCCTCATTCAGAAATGAATCAAGGGTGGCTGAGATTATTGATTACAATAACCGGTATTCTGAAAACCGGGATCCCGTTATTCATCGATACCAAAATATCGATCTTCTCGGTATTGAAAACGCAGAGAAATTTAAAAAAATATATGCATTAAAATGACTAAATCACCAGATAAAAGTGAAATAATATCAAAAAAATCCGCCACATATTTATTTTGACTGGAAAATCTCAACATGGGTTTTGGATGGAATATTTGTTTTTTTGGGAATAATATGTAAAATAAAACTCTTGGCTTTGGTTTTCAAAATACTAAAGCAATATACATAGAAATTATGTCAGTTTCGGTTTCTAAATGTATTTTATTTCATTTTCTAATATTTCAATAAAAAATAGGGTAATACCGAAAAACCGGTATTGATATTTTCATTCGGTATTAAAATCCCTAGATGTATCCCTAGATGATAATTTCAAAGAAAATAATACTGTTATTTAAAAATATTTCTAAGTTGGTCACACTTTTCAAACAGCAATAACAATCCACATTCTTCAGATGTATTTCGAACTATTTCCCGGATAGTGTTTTTAGAATTTAATCAAGTCGCTAATTTGAAATCAATACCATTTCCGTTAAAAAAGCCATAATATTATAAATAAGACCAATTATTTGTATATTTTAATAATATAACCGGCCTCTTCTGGAGTAAATAATATACAACATTAAAAAAAAACCGCCTTTGCTCGATCCTGTGATCGATCACATTATACAACCTATATTTTTTATTATCATTACTTTTAATTTTTCCAAATTACCTTCATTAAAAATGCATACGTCCTGAATCTATGTAATTATAAATAACGAGTATAAAAATACTTTATACCGTAATTCAAGTTAAGAAAGATAATAAAAATAATAATTACCTACAAACCTACTATCTACAATTATCATTTACGATAATGAATAGTTTTTATAAATTGAATGTGAATAAATTGAACAATTTCCAGATAACATTACTAGAGGGCGGGAATGATGCTGCTAGGACGGGAACGACACCACCTCTTTTTCAAGACAATAGCTATTTCCTCAATGTTTACAAATACAATCAATCGAGTTCTTAAGAGACAAAAACTAATTTTATAGCATAATAATTTATTCGTTTATATTACTAAAAAAATAACTAAGATTTTCCTATTTTTCAATTTTATTTACATTTACTTAGTATTGACATAAATCATTAGTATTCTTCCAGTAAGTAATTTCCAATATAAAATTCACACCAGCTTCCGGAAATTATCAATCTCCAAATAAAATGTCTTTTGAAAATTTTATCGCTGTACATGTCACTTATGATTTCCGTTACGACTGCATTTTAAATCTTAATTTCAATATAAAATCTCTCTTGATGTAAAAAGGTACCGAAGTACTTACCAATCAATATTGACCGGTGCTTTCATAATATTTCCAGAAATAATTCTTATGGGTATTCTGTATAATTTATGCTACCTATACCTGAGATAAATAGCAATATTATATTGAGAACCAATACAAAAAATACGCAAAATTACTAACAATATGTCATTAATAAAGATTTTTTAATTTACGAAAAATACTTCATACATCATATTTCATGTTATATGAGTACATAATATTTTAGTTAAGTTAATAAAATCTTATAAGGTATGGCATCAAATGAAATAATAATTAAAATACCTTTGGTTTAGAATTTTATTTTCGGTAATACGCCCACGATTGCCGAACGGGTAACATGTCGGCCTATGAATCCCGAGTCTGGCAAAACAAAAAAATTACACGATGTTTTTCTATGTGTGTTTGGACCTAGAGTATGCATGTAATACATTGAAAAAGTAGCTAACATCCACTTCTCGTAAAAACAAAAATCTGTGAATACAACCTCCACCCTATGGAGACCCATATGATTTTCTTTTGATATGATATTTTTTTTCTAAACTTTCTAAACTTCCTCAATCATTTGCTAATATTTAAAAAAAAGTTATAGTTATTATTTTAATTACCGATTTTTCAAGTCAATGTTAAAGCATTTAGCGTGACTTTCCTAATAATTTTTGAATTAATCTTTAAGCATTATTAGTCATATTTTTCAAAACTCGTGTTAAAACTTATATAATCATCATCACCATCACCTGGGGTCGATCCTATGCTGGATGAAGGTCTCCCCTAGCTTCCTCCACTTTTCTCGGTCCATAGTTCTTTGCTGCCACGTACATCCACCGAACATTATGAGTTCGTCTATCCAGCGGATTATAAGGCGTCCCTGTGGGCATTTTGTGACCCTTGGGCGCGTCATTTGCCCATTCGCCTTGACTTTGGATATTCCTAGGTTATGGGGCTCCCTGCCGTTACGCGCTGATCCCCTTCACCTCTGGGACTTAATCTCTAGTATAGGTTTCGCTGAATTTACGTGTGCGATTTTAGTTCGGATCTTGAAGAGATCCTTGTGAGGTATTTTTGTCCTCATTAATGCAATTGGTGTTGTTGTAAAGAATTTTTACGTAATAGTAAAATAGAAAAAGGATTTTAGGTAAAATGAGAAATTTAGGGTTTTAAGTAAATTAAGGGTTTTTAAGTAAAAGAGCAAAAAGAAAAAGAGAAATCTTAATATTTCCCCCCGTCACTCTCACTCGAGCCACCGCCCGGGCCACCTCGACCTTTGCCCGCATCGCTCTTCCACTCGCCGATCATCCGCCGCCGCAGACCCTCCGGCACCCAGACTTCTGATCCGACGACTTCAGGGGAGGAGGAGTTTTGAGTTGGCTTCAGGGCGTTGTTCCAGACATCGGGGATCTGGGCACGAGGCGATGTTCGTCTTTTTTTGGATCGAGCCAGTCCATTCTTCGGCCGGGCCCCTGGGAGCTTTTTGAGGGTAAGGTTACTTATCCCGTCGATGCCAGGCGCTTTGCGGTTTTTAAGTCGCTTGATTAAGAGTTCGGTTTCGTCTATTGAGACGGCTACCAAAGGTGACGTTGGAGGATTAGATGCGGCATTGATTATGGCTCTGGCTTCTCTCCTGATTGATTGTATGTATTTTACTAGCTAGTTGAGTGTCTGAGTCTGAGTCAGTGTATGAATCTGAGTCTGAATCTGCGGCTGATACCCAGTTTGGAGTGATTTGATCTTCTATGCTGGCCCATTCGCCTAGCAACATATCCAGCCCATTGCAATTTCATCTGCTGGGCGGTCTCTATAACATCGCGCAATCTTGTCTGTTTCCTTATTCATTGGTTTCTTTTGTTATCTTTACGCGTTATGATTAACAACACTATGCAAAACTTATACTTATAACAATACAAAAAAAGGGTAGACAAATTTGTTTTATTGTTGAAAATATAATATAATTATCAGATATATTAAGTAGATTATATTTAAAAAATATATATTTTTGAAAACCCTGGTGAGTAGGCAGCACTCGAAATGGAAAACTTTACGAACCGGAGCGCTCGTTAGTTTTCTGAATATATTCACATAGTTATCTAATTTTATGTTTTTTATAAAAATAAAATTGTTAGATTTTTTTGTTTTATGGCCATTCTAGCTCAAATGGTAAAATTATTTTTTCAACGAGAAGGAACGACAATGTTGCCGATTTTACGACCCGGAACGGCGCTCCGGTGCGTTCCGGTCCATTTCGAGCCCTGTATGTAGGTAAGAGTCTTTCAAATACAATAATATATATAATATTAGTGAGTGTATTCACTTTAAGCTGTGATGTAAAAAAAGGATGTTATAATAATGTAATTATATTTTGATGTAGGGTTATGTTGGTGTGTAATATTTATTATTTTAAAGTCCAATTTTAATGTAGATGAGAGCAGACATTCTTAAAAGCGGAAGCCAGATCTGATTAATTTTCAGTTAAACCGTTCGCCGATCGTTAAATATTGTATTTTTTGAGAATTGCCAATAAATTTTAAATTACATTTTTTCTTATTGGTTTTCTGATGAAAAATTTATAACTTATTTTAATGGTGTGAAACCTTTTATAAATACGCTGAGATACATTATGATATTTTTAACATAACGGGTCAGGCTACACTGTACTGGTCTGAAATACAATGAATATATACGGTGGTCTTTGTAAACTGCACTCTTATAATATTATTATTAAACTATATCAACATAAAATAAATAGTTATCTACTCTAAATCATTTTTTTGGGAAAATAATCCTTAAATTTAAATTTAATCTATTTGGTTAAATACTTATTCCGTAAATATCTAGAATAATATAATATACTTAGTATATATCTAAGAATCGATTTATTATTTTAATGGCTTAGAGCAGTGGTTCCCAAAGTTGACTGGGCTCCGACCCATCTAACAAAAATTTCCAATCTTGGGACCCACCTCTTAGCTGTCAAAAGAGGGCATATATATTAGTAATGCTCAGATTCCCTAGTGGCGAGTCGTGCAACTACTTAATGCTGTCTTATTTGTTCTAATTGAAATAAAAAAAATATTTTTTATAAGTGTTACCAATATGAATGAAAGATTGTTGAAATAAGAAACCACTTAAATAAAAAAAAAATATTACTTAAATATTACAAAGTTATTTCAATGGGAAGGATGTATTTGTTTCTTATTTTTCTTCATTACAGTTTTAGCATCAACTTCAACTTTAACAATTATAAGTGACGTTGGTCAATAGTATTATTTTTGTAATACTTATTATTCTTAATTGATTTTATCTGTTGCTTTTCGCACTATAGGTACATAATATTAAGGTAGCATATACATAATAGTAGCCACATAAATTTTCATACGTATATCGTTTGTTCCTTTATTTACTAATCCATTCATAATTCTTGCATACTTTGCCATTTTACTGTGTTTTCTGTGACGTATTCGCCAATTACTTTTATATTATTACACTTCCTTTACCAAAATTTTATAAATTTTTATATCTTATATTTATTATACTTTTACCATATTATATTTTCCGTAAATATGTAGCATATGTTCAGAATGCAAATCTCTGAAAAATCTTGTCCTCTGTGTTCTTTTAACGTCATTAAGGTGTCCATCTACCTAAAATATGTACGTTATTGCACTCCGTTTTTCACAACGTATTTAATATACAGGTATTAAATTATATTTAAATTAAAGTATATATTTCAAATAATTATTAATGATATCAGAAGAATGTAAGCATCCGGGAAAAGTCGCGATGTCAATTTTTTGTAACTGTAAACAACTACAAAAAATCTAGAGTGGCAATATAAATAATAGGTATACTCACTGTTTTTAGCATTGAAACAGCCAAAATCATTCTTATTGACCATGGAGATTAAAAAATAAACAAACTGATTAAACAAACAAACGATATATCGGACAACGGAAATTGCATCACCATAAAAAATTCGACTGCCATCGAAGTGAAATAAAAATGCTATTTGGGGATTTTATGTTTGCAGCTTCCATTTCGAGCGGAACTAATAAGCCCGAATTGAGATCATTACAAACACTTAAGTTTTTTGGGTGCCTACAATCGATTTGTTGCATACTTCACGATTGGCAATAGAAAATATTATGGCGCCAATTTTGACTGGCATATAAGACAATTAAAATTAAATATAAATAATAAGTACTAAAATATTCGATGATACACACATTTTTTTCAGTTTAAATTGTTGTCATTGTATATTATTTAAATATATATTTATATAAAAAAAGAATACCGAGACATAGCAGACTTTTTGTTATTAGGATAGTAAACTTGTCTAGCTCACGATTGTTTTCTTTAATGCTATAAGAACATCTTGGGAACATCGAGGAACTTGAAAAAATGGTCCCTTGCATTGGAAAAAATGGAAAAAATTGGTAAAATTACAAGAATTGGAGAAGGTCTCGATTACGGATCCTCACTTAAAGGAAAAGAGGTGATATGACAGCGGTTGCAGTCAAAAACTTAGTACAAAACACGTGTAAAGAATTTTCCAGATATCAGTAAATTATCAATGTCACTATTACTTATGAATAATTAATGACAGTATCAAAGACCGCCTGTTGGATGGACGTAAACAACTATAACAATCGAAGATACTAACAGTACACGTATATTATAATAATATATAAATGTATTTTAATATCTAGAACCTAATGCTAGAAGTGCCTATGTCAAATATATTATCAATTGTTCAATACTGGCAATTGTTTATTTCTCATCAACAATTAATGTTATTAACTTTTACAATACACATCATGGAAATCTGGTTATAAAAAATATTAATAAATAATCACTATGATCATCACACAGTTTTTTTATACTGGAAAATGAGGAAATCTCAAAATTTGAATCGCTATATCAACATAGGCATTTCTTAGTCTAAAATATGCCAACACATTATTTTTATATATGTATAGGTACTTTAAATATGCATTCAAAGAAGGAACATTTTAAAGTACTTTCTCATACTTAACCCAAAATCTGACATGGGCATTTCTAGTACTGGGGCCCAGGTATACATTCACATATACAGTTAAACATAGTAATACCAACTAACGAATGATAATTTGTTATACAATAATATACATATATCGTCCATCCAGATTAATTTAAATTATTATTTTATACATACATTTCTGAATCGTTTTATTTCTCCAAATGCGGCACTTATTCATAAAAATATTTTTGTTAGGTAAAATCGCATACCTACAAATTTCGTGACATTTGAAAGTGTCACCAGTTTAACATGATGTAATATCATGACTTACGGATGGAACAATAAATAAATTCTCACTATCCGTGGCAATTAAATTGCATGGGTCACTAATTACTAATCATGATTGCATGAGTCATGTCAGGGTATCCACGAAAATCAGAAGATTGATCAAAGAGTAGGTACTTACAACTTAACTTTTCAGAGAAGATTGCGTGAGTTTTTTGCCTGCAGTGCTAGTTAGGGATTCCAATCCCGGGATCCCGAACTATTTTCGTTACCTATGAATCCCGGGATTGGTAAATCAAAATTTAAAAAAAAGTTATCAATTTTTATGGAAAATAAAATAAAAACGATAATACTCGTATAACAGAAAAATTACTTTTAATAATATAATATAACTACATTAGAAATAAACTGAGTTTGAATGAAGTTTGATTTATTACCCATGTGTTACCAATTCATTTTATTTTTTCACATAAATTAATAAAAATGAGAAAGATTGGAAAAAACAATGTTTCGCACTTTCGTGGTATGAATTTGACAAATAGAATAAATAAATCAAGAAACATTTAGTTAGAAGTTTCTACCAGAAAATGCTATTCTGGAGATCCACTGATTACAGGGAGAATCACCGGATAATAAATAACCATTTTTTGTTGTCTTACGCAATCGTAACAACATCAGAAAAAACTAAAAAAAACTAACACTTCATGTTAGCTTGTATTTATTGTCAACACAATATATTAATCTTTATTTTAATTGAACTTGTATTTGTTATCTTTTTCATAAATAAATAGAACTGTTTTACTCTCACATTATTATTTATATTACAATATTATTTACTCCATTACACCTATGTATTTACAAGATTGAACATGCACAATATTAACAATAAATGTCTTAAATAGTATAAATTATTTATTTATTATTTTTTTACCGATTTGATCAACGTTTTTTGTATATATAAAAATTTAATATTAACTATCAAAAATATGCCAATCCCGGGATCGTCAAATTGTAATCCCAAAATCCCGGGATCAAAAATTTGGCTCGGGATTGGATTCTCTTGTGCTAGTGGATAGCCAGTATTTCTGGATGGTATTATATGGTATGGATGGTAATATTGCGTGAGATTTGGATATTTTGGGTGTAATTTTATGGATGCGTATATCTTTTTTTTATAATTTACTTTACTTGTATTCACTTCAGCTAGGCTACAGACATAATAAAATATAGTACCTGTATAATGAATCTTCATATAATGTGGTTCTGAAAATGAAACGAGGTTGGGTGACAAGTTGCTAATTTAGATCACTGTCATTTTAAACGTATATTTTGTAATTTACCCTCCCGTACGTCAACATGTGCCTGCGTATAGGTTCCTGGAGATTCCACAATATACTTGAAGGGTTCCGCCAACCAAAATAGTTTGATGAATCAAGATTAAATAAACATTCACTACGGTACTGCATAATTATTAGTTATAATAAGAAAAAAATATCATCTATATAACATAGGAAGTATACAAAATAACATAGAACTGTAATAAATAAATTTATGTAAATATATATTATTTTGGCGCGAAATCAACGATTTATAAATTTTCCTTCTAGAAATTGCATTAAATAGTCGATCGCATATTAACTGCGGTTTTACTGGGCGGCAGGAAGACTTCAAAGCTTCTGTAAAGAATGTCTTGATAATGTCGCCATTCCTGCGGTCGGTGATTAATTTTGTTTTTCCCGCATTTAAATATTAATGAATTTACGACATTAAAAGATTGCGCAGCATTCATTTAATGACACTATTTGATAGCTCGCAATTCATTTACTTCGGTAATGGACTGCATTTTTATTAACTTATCTCAAAATCAAGAGTATTTTTAAATTAACATCGGCATATTAATGAAAATTTTTGACATAATGTAAATTTTCAATGCAACAATTAATCATTGCTACAATTTCTTGAAATCTAAATTAGTCTGTTTCACTTTAAACAATTTAACCATGGATACTTTTTAAAACTTTAAAATATAATAAATATGAAATACTTTGAAAACAATTCGTCATTTCATTTATAACTTATTGTAAATTATTAGTTTTATGTTTCCAATATAATTCATTTTAGTAATCCATAGTAGAATATCAGGTAGCAAATTATGTTACTATTTATATATAAACAAATCTGGCAATGAATATCAAGGAAATAACAAAAGACATATATTATTATGATAACAAAGAATTTAAACAATATATTTTCCCGTTATAACAAGATAGAAACGTAGTAACATTATTCACAATTTTCTATAGAGAACAGGGTTTTGCAAATACAAAAAAATATCTAAGTGCCTAATTTGATTACGGTACAACGCCATTGTTTATGGTAGCACTCATTAAGAAAGTCACACAAAAAATCATTTTAATACCTGGAACGGATATGTCAAACATAGAGAGAGAACAGTAACATTAATCTAGAAATTCTACGAGGTTATAAATCACGTAGTTCTTGCTGTTTGACACTTTTTAATTTCTATCTATACATAGGGCCGGATTTACACCTTATAGGCATCATATTATGTGACATGTGGGTCTATTCTATACTTATCGACCGCTAAAGTGATAAAGTGATAAATATTATCAAACTTAGGGTAGGTTTGTATCAAAATATTAGCACTTATTGTAAAAATTACACGAAGCTGGTTTTTATTGTTGCAATAAGTGCTATATTTTAACAGCACCTATCTTGCTGCTGTTAAAATATCGCACTTATTGCAACAATAAAAACCAGCTTCGTGTAATTGTTACAATAAGTGCTAATATTTTGATACAAACCTACCCTAAGTTTGATACTATTTATTACTTTAGTGTTCGATAAGTATAGAATAGACCCACAGAACTGTAATATTGCTAAAGTGATATTTTCAAACGCAACGAAAAATTAAATAAATTTTTAGAATGGCAACGATAATTAAAATTAAAACATTAAAATTTAACATTTATTTATAATATAACTCACTGACTATAACTTCTTATATAATTGATTATATATATCATAAAATTATCTAATCTTAAATACTCCTTGACGTCTCAAAATTGAATAAACGATGAAGATAGAAGAGATAAAAGACGAGAGTTTATTAAAAATAATAAATACTTTAATAATAAATCAGCTTGGAGAGGTCTTCATCCACCAGTGGATAGATTCAAGCTGATGATGATGGTAAATAAGCACCAATGTTAAAATTTCAAAAATGTTGTTTTGGATTACCAATATTTTTGTATACGAAAATAGCTCAACTAGTAACATAATGTAACAATATTATTGAGACCCTCCAGTTGGCGAAGGCCCCTGGGTTGTAGCTTTTAAAACCCAGGCCATAATATGTCCCTAGATATTCTACGGTAGGTACTTATTCATTACCGTGTTTATGCTAATTGGTATTAAGATAGTAAATAGTATGTTTATACGTCTTACCTGCAGATATTGACGCATATTATTTATTTTAACTTAGTTTTTAATTTCGTCCTAGGTTTGGATAATAAAAGATTATAGACTAAAGATCTACCATCGTAAGTTGGCAGCCGGTCGAATTTGAAACTAAAATTGTCTATCGAGGATAAATTTGTTACAAATGCCATTTAATTTTACAACATGTTTCTCGAATTATGGATTGCATAATATTTGTACAGAAATCTACTACCAATAAAAAATTATAAATTACCATTTTTTTTGTTAGTTATGGTAATATTCTCAATGTCATACCAGCGCCCTCGCTGAAATGCCAATTTATGATGGTAGATCTATAGTAGCTAGACTAAGTTAAAAGAGAGATTGTCATTACGATATTGATATTGCAAGTATTCCAGTGAGTAGGCAATCGTCTCTAGGTTATAAATATCAGTTACAAATAGTAATAAGTTGTCGGGTGTGGTCTACGCGACCAGATCTCCACTTTCCCCATACTTATTGCAAATCGATTAACACATCTGGTCTTCAAACGGAGCATTTGCTCTGCTTTGAAATAAACACAGTGATGCAATATTAATAATATAATCCATTCGCTCTGTAGATTTTGTGAAATCAATAGGCTGTTTTATTAGACATTGTACAAACTTAGTTTTAGATATTACAAAAATCGGAAATATTTCTGAAGATTTTTCACAGTTTCATAAAGCGTGATGAATCTATAAAATGTTTGGTTGTAATGTAATTACTATACTAATACATATACTAATACTTTTTTATTTATGAGAAATTATTTGATTAATACGTGATTTAGGTAAATGCATTATATTATATGTTGAAAATCATGATTAATTTACTATAAATAACGTAAGGTAGAAACATTTAGTAAATAGTGTTAATCAAAGAAAATTCATAACTAAATATATACTAATATAGACGGAACCTAAAATACATAAACATGGAAATAATACTAAAACTAATCATTAAATTAAGTATGTTTTCATATCAAAGTTAACCTACTTCTTTTATTGAAATCCGTAAGTATCAATTATATATTGTAATAATACATTTCATAAATTTATTATTAAAAATGTGCATGTATTGCTAAAATAAACCCCGCATCTTAAATTTGTTCTGAATGGTTTTGTTTTCGACCATGTCCGATCCTAATAAGATCATATTATGGGCCTCCACAAAGTTGAGGTTCGTATTAACAGATTTTGTTTATACCAGAAATGGATGTCAGCCACTTGCTCAACCAATGAGGTCCATACCCTGACTCATACATTAATACATCATACATAAATTGAAAAACAATGTGTACTTGCCAGACACAGGCTTCGAATCTGAGACCCACGACACTATACATTCAAAATATAGTTGACTTATACCGATCCCAAAACGTTCATTATTTTTCTATGACTCCATTTAAAAAGAGATACCACGTCAATTATCATAATATATAAATATAGGCAGTCAAATACACAGAAGAATCATTAATTTAATTATTGAGATGACCAATCATAATTTTTTATGTGTATGTATATTAGAATGACACTTAAAAACATGCTACTAAAAATGGAAGCTATAAGACTATAAACAAGAATCACAATATTTCATTGCACAGACGAAGATAATAATATTTTTTCTATGGCTGCTAAATTAACTTCACTTAAAATGGAATCACCATTAAATGTTCTCCCTCTGCCTCTTGGTTAAACCTAACTCAAACTCTTTCGATATATATATATATATATATATATATATATAATTTTTAAATATATTTATTAGATTATTGAAAAGTTTAGTGACAATGCCAATGTTGCTATTTCTTTGCATTGCTCGTTATGGAAGGAACAATGGAGTAAAAAATATACTATTTGGAACAAAAAAATATCGTATACGAAACATTTTTCGTTTTAAATCTATCAATATAAGATTATTTTGGACATATTTGGCATTGCAATATTATAGCTAGCTATTTTAGATTTTTCGCGATATCAAAATTATAGTATTGCACTAAATATAATTATACTACGGTTAGCAACACTGATTGCCAAGAAGTGACAAGACTGGTTCATGTATGTTAAACTAAAAAGTTATATTATACATTTGTCTGTCTGTCTGTAATGCAGTGCAGCACACAAGCTCTTTCTCTGTCTGCCTGAGGAATGCATAGCTGATATTTAGCGGTTTCTCTTTGACATACATGATTTTAATAATAGATTTGCATGCGAATCAATTTGCGTCTTTGTTGCGCGATCTCATAAAAAGAACAACCACATTACATATTTTTCATACGCTCTACATTTAATCGCTTACTTACGTTTATGCACTTCGCGAACATTCTTTTTAACTCATTTATTATATTAAGGTTTCGTCATTTTTATAAATAAAAAAACTATTTTAAGATAATACTTATGAAACTCATGAATAATATCCCGGCTTTATCGAAATAGATATTTACCAATCTATATTGGTATTCAAATCGACGTGTTCTTTAGCTATAATATTGTTACCCTATACTGCTTTGCTTATGATATAGATAGAATATTATACTAGATTTATTGAGCGCATCGACAAGAATGTTGAGAGGTGGCACTGTCAATATTCTTGTATTATTAAATAGTTATACTATATGGATCAATTATTTTAAGAAAATATCGTTCGAATAATAATATATGTGTTGAATCATAAAAAGATTAAAATAATAATCATAAACTGTGGCTAATATTAAGATCAATAAAGGCCTTCAAATTATAATATATGTAAGTCGTAAATAAAAATAAATTAAAACAAGACATTTGCTTTATGATTTTTTTTCAATTTTGATTAGATTTATGAGAAGCCATAAAAGAAAAACTTCCAACGTCCATGCGTTGTTTTAATTTGTAAATAAATACAATGTTGTGATTTTCCAAGCTCGTATGATCGTTAATTAATTATATAAGGAAACGTAAAAGAAGTTTTCGTAATGTTATAATATACGCTTTACTTGAAGCGTGGCCTTTTTTATCGTAAAAATGTTAATGATGTATGTTTTAGTGCATGTGGATGATCTACTTGCCTTCATTTTTCAAATTGATAAGACAAACAGGTTTCCCGTACTCAGTTAGATTTAGATTTATTACCCTTTACGAATTAACAGCATCGCAATACTAAAAGTTACAAGACAAGTCTGCATGAAAGCGTTTATTTAGGAAGCATTAAAAATAACATTTAAAAAGCTGATCAAATTTGAATCAATTCAAAACCTTATTTTCTATAATATACTTAAAAATATTATTACAATATTTATATAAATAAACTACTCAGTAATAGTAGAAATCTATACAGAAAAAAATATTTCTAGAGATTTTTTTTCTGATGATGATTGCAAACTTTTCTTTGAGTTACCATTAATCATTTTATTAAGTAGGTAGAACTAATACTATTTTTTGTGAATGTAAAAATTATACAATTATTGTAATTTATATAATCTAATTAGTAAGGGATGGTTTATAATCCTTACGTTCTAAAAATATGAATTGATATACGCCCGTCAATTACTTGCGTAGTTGCAGCCATGAAATTTTCATTTCTGGGACAGAACTGTTTCCTCGTCGCTAATCACACACGATTAGCAAGAGGTGCGAGACTAATCAATGCGCTCCACATATACATATTATATATGTCAGTGATATGTTGTGCAGTTTATTTATGAAAGTTTATTTTATTCTCTTAAGAGGGTAATATTTGCTATGTATTTTTATTTAACTCGTTTGATTAGAGCTAGTTTTTTTTAATCTCATGTTGTAAACGTCCTGAATTTTGAATTATAATGTACAAAAATGTTTTCTTTTCAAGTAAATGAATCGTTAATATTGCATTTGTGAAAAAATATATTCAGAAGAAAAAATACAAATGATAGTAAGTGATCCATTGAAAAAAAATATATGATATTGGAAGAAATATTTTTCATAAGTATCATTAATTAACATTAATATCATCATTATCAGTCGGTGTTAATTCACTGCTGAATGAATTCCTCTCCTAACTCATTTCACTCATTATTAATTCCCTATGTTATAGTTGCTATGCATTTCCGCCAAACATGACAAGTTTCATCGATCTAACGGGTTTTATGGCGGACCCATGTCGTTTGGTACCCTCTGTGTACCACTGCATGATAGCATTTTTTCCCCAACGGTTGTCTACTTGCCGAGTGAAGTTTCTAAGCCGTTTTTATTTTACTGAGTCTATTAAAATATACAAGCATGTATGTTAAATAGTATTTTACCGAAATTGGGTGCATTTTTGTAAGTTTATTATTTTAAGGTCGGTTATATAGGGTTTTTGAAAAGATGTATTAGAAAACATATACTTAACATCGGAATTTATGGAATAGAGAGCTTTGAAATCCAGCCATAACAGTCGTGAAACATTGATAAGGGCAATCGATCGGCTGTCATAAGATCGAACGGCCAGCGCCACCGATAAACCAGCTCATCTCTGTGCGATCTCCCGGCGAGCGACAGACACCTCTGACTCCAACGCCCAATCGATTACCCGCCAAATAAATCTCCGCCCGCGAGACACATCTTTCGTACAACTACAAAAACAACTTAGAGAACGTCTCTCACAAAGATTCAGATCTTGGTCCAAGAGATCTTCTGAAACTATGATGAATGTAAATATATTTTTAAGGTATCGTGGTGACAAACATAATCGACTCCTATTTTTTCTTCCGATTTACTTTATATACCCAGCAAAGCTGTGGTCTTCATATCTCTAGCCTTTGAACATGGCATTCGATGATGATTATTTAAAGAACTAGCGTATATACGGTAAATATTATGTCCTACCAACTTGGGCCGCGGAAGTTTAATATGGTATGGAAAGCTTGGATGCATATCATATGCATCTTTGTTATTTACCACCATAATATACTATTTGATATAAAGGCTGTGTGGATCGATGGAGAGACATTACTAGGATATAATTTATATTATATCCTAGTATTATTATATAATTCATATTATTATATTATTCATATTAAGCATTTTACTAGATCATTTATATTGTTAGATATTTTAAATAAACTATTTGTTTATTCGATGCATAATTCTTAATATTTAAAAATCTAACAATATTTCATTGAACTAAATAATTTGAAAATACTTCTGAGAAATATATAACCACTAGATCTTTTGTAAACAATATGACACACAGCAAGATTCAAACCTGCGTCCCTCGGGATTCGCACGCATGTGCTCTCAAAATAACTGTTTCAAATTATGTATGCAAGATATTTTCGATGGAGTTTTCAAAGTTTCACCGGAATCAGTTCGTTGAATGAAGTTTACGTGAAACTGGATTGACACATGGAAATCGTTTATTACTGGATAGATTAATTAAAGAAAGTGCCGTAATGGGGACAGAATTTGCACAATTCATCGATTCAATTTAATTATATTTTATACGTTTTAAATGTTTTTCGGTCATTAACCAACGTAAGCAACTTTATAATCTATAATTATTACTCAGATAATTAAAATATGAAACAAAAAAGGAGCCGCCAGAAATCCTTCATGCTGAAAATTTTACGAGACCAAAATCATTCAAGGTACGTATACAGTATGTGCATAGCACATAATACTTTATTTCATTATCACTGAATTTATTACAAAAGAGAGAGTTCGATGCGAGATTTCAGGATATCCTCCTCTTGTTGACTTAACACTGGTAATGATAAATTGTTTATTGTTAAAGCCTTAACAATGAAATGAACTTTACAATAGCTATAAACTGAAAAATAAATCGAAGCACCTATTTACATTAGTATGATTTTTATCAGTAGCGAAGGGTGAGGGTAGGCTGTTAAGATCTACCATAAATAGTCCACACTAAACTTTGTCAGTCATACGTATTTGTTTTCATTGAAATAAGACTACAATTTGATGATGTTGGTTAGTTTTTAAAATTCGATTAAACGCCGCGAAAACCAAGCCATAATAGTTTTGGTATATTTTGGGCAATACAAAACTTTGGAAATTTTATAGATAGAATAATATTTTTTATTTATTATAGTTTGGTTTAGGCAGGGTTTAATGAATTTAAAAAAAATGAATCAACAGTATGTGTATGTAATATGTATTCTTAATCCAAAAAAAAACAAATAAGTATGAATGAAAAAAAGTGTGCATACTTTTGTCGTATCGCCCAAAGTATACCAAAACTGTTGTGATTTCGTTTAGGCAGAGTTTGATCGATTTTTAAAATTAATAAACACCATCTGTAAATTTTAGTCTTAGTCCAATAAATACAAATACGTATGCCTAACAAAGTTTAATGTGCATTATTTATGGCGGATCTTAAAAGCCTACCTCCACCCTTCGCTACTGATATTTATATTGTAAATGATTATTTTACATAACTTATGCATCATGACGTTATGCAATTGATCTTTGAGTAAATAACAATATATTAAGATATTTTTTATTATCTACCTAATAGTATTGTTAAAAGCCTGTAAATGACAGTGTACATGGAAATGCTTAATTATAAGTTAGAATAATCCTTATATGACAGAATAATCAATACATTATCTTAAAAATGCCTGCTGGACTTACGAAGTCCCAAAAAAAACATAAACATTTTTATTGTTAAAATTGTGAACAATGTAACTACAGATTCCATGTATACATAGTTATTCAAAGGTAAAATATATTTTTTATGTTATTATAGCTATTATTAATTGTTCTAAGTTTTGTACTATGTATTTCAATATAATTTTATAATTATGTTTTGTAACCCGAGCTTCATCTTTCGCACAATAATGTAAGATATATCCAAAATGCAGCTTTTCAAGTCTTCGAGCTTTCATTAACAATACTCAACTATATTCTGTGTGCGATGTGTGCCATTGGCATTGGTGAGTGTGCATAGTACATGAAGATGCTGAACGACGACTCGGATCTTAAATATAACTCAAATAATGTATTATGAAAAACTTAAATCAATTAAAATTAATACATACATGTAATTAAAATGTGGTCCGATTAACTATGTAATTTCTTGCGCTAGTCTCCTGCTACCAATCCTACCCTGATAATTGCCATCATCATCAGTCTAGATAAATCTATTGCTAAATGATGGCCTCTCCAAACTAATTTCATTCGTCTTGGCCATATGCATTACGTTGTCACGGATTTCCGTAGAGCTTAACGATCTAATCGATACCACTCAATAACTAATTTTGTCCAGCGATTATCTCTTCTTTGGACTATGTATTTATATTATTATCTTCATATTTATATTGCCTATGATGGCCGCGTGGTCTCACTTTTCGGCGTCTAATATTGTGAGTCTCGGGTTCGAAACCTGGGTCAATAAATTTTTACGTTATTTTGTCATCCATTTATCTTTAAAACAAAATATGATAATACAATCTCTCCCCTGTGAAGGCTCATATGATATGCTTACAATCGAATTTGGTTTAAAATAATTACAAGATAAAAAGAACTTTTTACATACAACGTTTTTAAATTTTCTGATGAATCATATAAACTTGACTTGACTAGCTTAAACGATCAAAAAAATGTACTTGATAGAAATACTGAATATAATATATAGAATATTGAAATGTCATATTGATTTCCATAGTAACGCACGTATATATTAATAATTTAGTTGCTAGGACACCCTTAGCAACCAATAATAATGACCTTCCATACAAAACAGAATTAACTGAAAATGAATTCAATTCTACTTAAAGATGGCTAAAAGTATTAAAAGAATGCATTGGCATCGTGTTCTGATATATTCTAAAAGTTTCAAATGTCTAGCTAGTCGGGAAGTTAAAAATCGATTGCCAGATTTGTACTGGATAAACAACCACCGGACAAATAAGAATACGACCTAATAAAAACGTTGTAAAATACCTACACACATTACTATATTATAAGCTATAATACGTGTACCTATTTTATTCCGCTGAATATAATTATGTAATAATCAATTACACCAAATGTATTGTCTACACGTTATAATATAGAATGCGTAAAATAACTAATACAACGTAAAAAACACATACAAAACGTCACTAGGTGACTTTCGATTGTAAGCAATCGTCATGATCAATAATTTCGCAACGTGTGCCGTCGTCAATGATTACATACATATAGATTTATTATTCAAATAAAGAAACACGAGTGAAGATAGATACATGTTGGACTATGATAATATGAAGTCGATACTGGTATCGGTCAAAAAGTATCGATTCTTTTTGACGGCCCTAGTCATACATGTATGAGTGTACCTAATACAATAAATTATTGAATACAGTGCAAAGACACAATAACAAAAATATAGTAATCCTATCATATCCTTCATTTAAATTACGCACTATATGAGAATCATTTTTTAAGTAGCTAAATTGTAATTTGAAACATCTCAGGTAGCATAGTTATTATAAATTATTTGCATACATATATTTAGGTAGGTAGGTCATTATATTAAGAGGACTGGCCAAGTAATAATATTATTTTTTTTTCACTCGCCATAAGATTTTTATAATCAATATTTACATATCGGTGGTAATATTTGTTTTCTAGCCTTGAATACATAATATTATCTAAATGCACTTCATATTTGAAAAAATTAATTTTTTCGTCTTCCGAACTATAATATAACATAAAAAACGCTAAAATCTATTACAAGTAAAATTACTATATCTTATATTTTATTAAGCCAGATTATTTCATTTTGATGTCAAAGAGCTGAAAGTCTGGGAGTCACATATTCAATATTTTGCAGAATAGGAGTTTTAACCAAAAATAATCAGTCAAATGTCTCTATAAATGAAACTTTTCAGATATCCTTCATTATTTTGCTAAATTTGTAAATAATTGTAAAGGCCATTCATAAGGTTAGATTTTTTTAATTAATTCATAATTGGGAAATTATTAGCACGATCTGCTCTAAAGTATATATTGTATAATTTCTACACTATGGACTTGGGATTTAAAATATGTAATAAAATGTATTATTATAATGTAAATATCAATTGAAAATATATTTTTGTATTAAATATCATAACAGGTATATTTTAAGCCATTACACATAATGAAAATATAAAAAAAATAATAAAAAATAGCAAACAATAATGTAGAAAAATGTAAAATAAATATATTTTAAATCGTCGCAAAATATGTCAACAAATTTTCTCATAAGAACAACTAAATTATTTTGGTTAGTATATTATAAATAACATTCATATTTCATTATTAATACAATAACTATAATTATTTAACATCAAATAATCAAGCTTTTCCCATTATCCGACGTATTGTAAGAATTTTTTTTTTTGTTAATATTAACCTATTGTATTTGCAACATTGATTAATACACTAATATATGCGCTGTAGCTATTAGTACATACCTATATGAAAAAAATGATAGATGTGAAAAAAAATTTGTTTATATAAATTATATACATATAAATTATTACTATATTTCATGAATTATTTATAATATAAAAATACAAAAAATATCAAAAGTCAAACTAAACTAATTAAATTTATGGAGTCCTAAAGTGTACAGATAACTCATATTTATTACTCAACATAGCTTATCTTTCTTGATGTGTATTACACTACGCATAAGCAAAATAATCCCGAGAGCGATGAAAAAGTGTCCGCCTTTTATTTTCAAAGCGATTTAAGAGTGCCGTTGGCTGTACAATAAATCCAATCTAATGTCTTTATTGGTAGTAATTAAAAGAATTTATCAAATTGACGAAAGGCATTAGAGACACAAGTGCTAATTTTCATTTATAATAATTGCAGCAGCTATATAGTTTATTAAAATTATACCATTAACCATATTTATGACAGGTAAAAAAAATGATATTTCATACAGTACTGCCAAAAAAAATATATTGTAGGTTGTATGAATAACTGTTGTAAACAAAATGCGAATTATTTTTTGTTTTTTAAATGTATTTATACATTCGCTCCAAATATAATTCTTATAGTTTATTCGGATACTTATTACACGTAAAATTGTCTCAACTATAAACTAATAAATAATCGGTATTATGTAGGTAAAAGGAACACTTATTTTTTCTGTAAATTTTAGAAGGTTACTTAAAGATGGTAGATGCAATGTATAATAATATAATATATTACATACATATCACTATTCTTTTTAATAACCGTTTATTTCATTCAACAATTAATTCACAAGATTTGAGAATGAAATATTCCATATATTGAACATACTTAACTTGAAAACACCTCAGATATTACTAAAAAAACATCATATTTGCAAAAAAAAATACGACGCCCGCTGGGATTTGAACCCGTATATCCACTGGTATTGCGCCAATACGCTTTAGACAATTAAGCTACATGCCTCCAACTTAATTACGATAATTTTAGCTAGTAGGTCATACGTGAAATGGGTTAAAGCATATTGGCGAGATACCAGTGGAATATATGGGTTCAAATCTCGTCGGGCGTCGTATTTTTTTAAAATGTGATTTTTTCTAGTGGATATATAATTCTGAGGTGTTTTCAACCTATCTATGATCAATATCATTATTCTATTGACCCATTTAGATGTTTTTTTTTTTAAAGATATCTAATAATTTTTTTACAAGAAAAATATAATATTAATAACGCAAACCGATGATCGTTCGTCTATATTGAAAAAATAAATTCGAATTTGCTTTCTCTTAAAATTAAAAAAAAAAATGACAATAAAAAAACTGTTGGTCCGAAAACCTTTTTTCAATTTTACAGTTAATTAATACCGCAATTTTCCCAGTTTTTCCCGCAATTGCCCCAATTTTCCAGTTAATAAAACCGATATTGCTTTCTTTTATTTACGATTAGTAATAAAACTAAAAATAAATCAATAATCTATATATCTAAGTATACCATAGCTCCCACATCCTGAAGCGGGCCCCAAGGCCACGATATTTGGCGGGCCCCTCAACATATCGTAAAAGTGAAGGGCAGTGTAATGTTCTATCTAAAGTAATGATTATCCGCGGAATTCCAGGGTTCCGTGTAAAATAAAGGGTATTCCGTGTATTTTTTAGTGATTTTTGGTACCTATTTTTAAATAAATCAACTTGAATTGTCGGCACTCAGTATCATATTATGAAGCACTGATCGCGACCCGATTTTGTGATAGCCAAGTTACATGTGACCCTTCGCCATGTTGTATAAATAGTAATTTTTAATCGTCAGGAAATACACTAAAAGTAATTACAACATAAAATTCTATTGTTCTAATTGCGCCGCAGGCGACTTTTTTTACTATTAGCGATTATAAATTTACGGTGTGTTTATTTCACTTAACTGGTTGACCTGCCACGTTGGGCCCCTCCTAAGCCCGGGCCCCTAGGCTAGAACCCTGTCAGCCCCCCCTTTGTGGGGGCCATGAAGTATATAATTTAATAATATATTATGGGTCAAAGGACAGTTGTGTCGGGCCAAACATGATAAGCAGATTTAATAATAATAATACTAATTTATTGGATTTCAAATTCACAAAGCCTGAATATTGAAATATACGAATGTAAAATGAGATTTCTCTTATTTTGTAATACAAAATACTCTAAAAACAATAAAAATACTACAATTATACTATTAATTCAAAAGTTATATCAATACATTATGTATATTAATTTGATTTTGTTTTTATATTATTTTCAAATCAAAAAATACCAATCTTTAATACTTATTACCTATCTAAAATGTTAATTGTTATTTTCAGTTTTAATTATAGTAAAGATTATTAAATTTGGAGGTAATCGATAAAGAATCAATTATTTTTTATTATTCATAAATAAGGCATATAAATAAGTCATTGTATTTACTATAAGTCACTGCTTTTACAACTTAAATCCCCCATAAAAATTAATTGGTATAACTTGGTATAATGACTAATAAAACGATAATTGTTTCGATTTCAAATGGTTATCGAGGATGCCGTTTGCAAATTGTTTGGGTGTGACACAAGACCTCAAAGCGAATGACTCCAACAATAATGGTCAGCGTGTCAGCTGGTCGACGAAATTGCATCCACAAAGTATGCATAATATGTTTGATAGATCTTTTTGAATCATATTGTACGAATACAAGATGATTAAAAATTCAGGTATTTAGTTTTTTTACAATCAAGCATTAAACCAGTATCTACTGCGATTTTATGGTTAAAACTTATATTTAAAAAAAAAAATAAACGATTAAATAATTTTAAAAACTTACTTACTTACATACTGGCTATCAAAATTTAAGAACATTAATAATACAAAGAAAACATTGTGTAAACATTTTTTTTATTCAACAAATTAACGCAAGATGAATGTAACATTCTTTATTCAACATATTTTTTGCAAGATGTTTTCTAATTAATTAATGTTGCTGAGATGTTTTCAAATTTTGTATTTGCCAATTAGTTTCACCGCAACTAACATTTAATAAAATTGATTGAGTATAAGGTACATTGGTGATATATTTTTTTTTGACCATGCAGCAATTACCATAAGGAAAACAAAAACAAAAAGGTTAGAACGCCTGTTTACCAAACATGAAGGCTTGAATGAAATGTGAAGAATATCACTTGTAGTAAAATTATAGTTACACCTGAATTGTAAACGTAATACAAGTAGGTATAACATTATAATATGAATTTGTTATATTCGTTTATTATAATTCATTTATATTGGCTTTACTATCTCAATGAGTAAATATGTAACTAAAAAGCTTTTCATAAAATTGTAAAAAATATTATATAAGTACATTGTTGAGATGCGATTTCAAAATGAGATAAAGATAATTTTTTATAATAATATAGTGTATATAAGTAGAGATATGTTTAATAAAAGTAAAGATGTTTTTTTTTCAGTTATTTTTTTCATTTAAACATAAAACTATTGATGTTTGGAGCTGTAAAATAAAAACGAAAGCGGTGAGGCCATTTTTACACAATTCCTTACATTTTAAGGAATACTAACGGATTTTAGTTTTTTTTTATTTATCTGACAATCATAATAATATTATGCGTGTTATTTTACTGTAAAGGGTCATATTATGTGGGAGAGGAGCTACAGGAAAATGCCTTTTTATAAATATGTACTGTGTAATCCTGTATCAGATGCTAGAAAACGGATAATGAATTGAAATATTTGAAGACAAAGAAACTAAAGATGTAAGAATACCACTAAAGGATAGCATTAAGGAAAGTTTTTTATACTAGTATATAATATTATGTATACCTATATACATGTTCAAATAAAACCGTTTAAATAAAATAAACTGGTATAAAGGTAGTGGAGGATTGGACGAAAAATGAAAAGCAAACATCACGCTATTAATTGGTATTGGCTGAATATATTTTATACAGTTATGTAAAACACATGACAAAAACAAACCATCCTTTACATAAGGAGAGTCCAGTAAAGGCAAAACGGTCGGCAAAGAGCGATCGGCGAGAATGTCGAGCCACCGCGGCTAATTAAAGACGAGATACGGCCGCCGTCTATTGGCATTACGAAATACTGATCTAGTTTTTTTTTATACCTCGACTGGTTTCGCTTCGGTCATTTCTTTTTTCTTAGTTCACTTTTAATGAATCCCGTTGCGGAGGGACTCTGAGGCTATTTTGTTGCGTAACAATTTGTCGTGGTGGACCTCTCGCGTATGATTGATTTTATAGGCGGCTATCGCGACGGGCGTGCCTCACTCCATTAACCACTTCAATGACACAGCCAAATGAAACAACTTTTAAAATACGCACTTACTTTTCAAATCGAACCATATTTTCTCTTCGTATGTGACTTACTAATATACTTCAACTGTCAGTAAAGCCTATTAATTATTACCAATAAATCTTATATCAGTTTACTTTTTGCACAATAATAAACTATTATTCTTAAACCAAATCATTAGAGTCAACTAAACGCTTTACCTACAGTTCTTCAAAACATGTCTTACACTATACCTACAAGGTTTTTTTTTACCAGAAAAGAGATAATTTATCGTGGTATTTAACTTTCCTCTTTACACTAAATAATTAATGAATTATGTCTTTTTCAATTTCTGTGGTTAATGTTTTGGTTTTGGTTAATAGGTTTATATAATAATTGCAATTTTTAAGATTTTTTTATATAATAAATATTTGCGTAATTCTTCTTCTTCCCTCAAAGTATGGAATTTGTTGCGTGACCATTTTGACGATGGCAACCTTACAAAACAAAAATATTGATGAAAACTTTCTTCTATATAGATGGAGTCTACGTATATGAAAATGTTGCGAAAAATACATCTGATACCATTGATATATATATTCCCAAATGGGGAAATACTTTTTTTATTGAAAAATAGCATCTACGTGAAACTATAATTTGCTTCAGTGATTTTTATGGAAAAACTACACAAGACTCCGTCAGAAAGAATATTCAATATTTATGATAAGAAACTATTATTAGAACTGTCAAATATTCTTATTCTTTTTTTAATTGTACAATATGCCTTGAGACCCAATGGCAGTAGGATATTTCGAGGGTATACTGACAGAACGCATTATTTCAGTTTTTGCTGTTTTTCTGTTTTAATTGCCAAAATGTATACAATTTTACGCTCTACGTCCTGGTACAAAGGCATAGAATATATTGGTGAGAAAATAGAAACATTATTAAATCATATTGTTATTTTTTTATTCTGATAGAAAGCAAGATAATGACCTAATGCGTTCTGCGTATACAAAATACAGGACTTGTAACATGTCGTATATTGTGTTTTCCATAAAGGTTAGTCTTTATAATGTAGAAAAAATGTTTTTAAATAATAAAAAAATCTACGTGGGAGAACGCTTTGAAAAAAAATTAAAGTCCTTTTCGCGATTATCTCAGAACTTGTTTTAATGAGTTAATGCTTTCTGTCAGTATACCCTCGGTTTATTAATATAAATGAAACAATAACAAATATCCAGGATTTGAGAAAAACACATCATTAATATATTGTGACCTTACCGGGTCGAACCCGGAGTCTCCGGGTGAAAGGCCAATGCCATACCTACTGGACAACAAGGGCCGCATATATATTGAAATTACAATACATTGTTTTATTTTTATTATTATTTACACATTGAACTTTTACCTTTTTAAGCTGAGTATTTCAGTATTTTGTAGGCTCTTTGCATGCTCGGTAAAACCAATCGTAATAGGAAAATGCAATATCTGTTTAATTTTTCATCAAGCACCCTCAGTAGATAAGTGGTAGGTGTTTATTTGGAATATATATCCAGTTTTCATAATTTAGCTATGATTACGATAAAGGGTTAATAAAAGAATATTGCCACAGGCATGGCCTATTTGATTAATACGCTGCGCTGATGTTTGATTTTTGCGTGCGCTCTTTCTCGTTCGCTCGCCTGTTGGCTTATTTTCTAGCTAGTTTGTTGGATCATATTTTCAGATCGCCATATCGATTGAAACTTCCTCCTTGCGAAAATATTGCACGACCTGCCAACGTTCGAGTGCCCGCGGTCCATTATTGACGAGTTTGCTCTGGTTGACTGAATTAATACATCCCGACTAAATTAAAGAAAAGAGATTTGATTCTGTTATATAATTTAACAATGGTATTTTAACCATGTTTCTTGGGCGATTATGAGTTATGCCACACGTTGCTAATAATTAATTATCAAAGATTAAATCATTACTCTAAATTTATATTTGGATATTATTATTGTAAATGAAAAAATAATGATTTTAGCTAATCTGTATTAACAAATAGCTGTAAAATATATGTGTTTTATTGAATCTAGTGATAACTTTAATACAGTTTTATACGACATATTAAAATGAACGTCCATCGGAAGTCGTATATTTAAAAAAAGTCAAATTAAAAATAAATAAAATTTTGAAAAGCTATAAAATAATTTGAATTTATTACAAGATCACATGACAGTTAATTTACATGGATATCTGAAAATTACAAAGGTACCTACTTATTTACTACCAATGAATTATTTTTTCCTTGTAGTAAGTATAAGCTACTAATATTGTTCCAAAGTAATGCAATTTCCTCTTCACAACATAGTTTTTAAATTTCATTAATTGACATTGTCTATACTATGTTTTTATATGATATGTTATTAATATATAATAATAATATCATGAATTATGACTTAATATCTGTATTTTATTAAATTAAACAGTAGTTACATGCATAATAAAATTTTTCAGCTTTGCTAACATCTCGTGTTTAGATGAACTTTTGCTGGAAATAAATTGAAACATTATCCATTGCTATTTTATCATGGCTGAAACCGGTTGGCTTTAATTTCTACAATGCTGTCACTAGGAGGAAAGATCGATAAAGTCTATTCTATACACAAATACGGCTAGTGATGGCTAGCTACGGTAGTTTGTCATATTTATGTATTGAGGTATTATAATTGTTAAAATAAATTAGCCGACTAAACTACCAAAACTGTACCACTTTTGGACTGTTTTTAGACGGTTAACTTATTGTTACAATTAACTGCCTCAATACATAAATATGATAAACAACCGTCGATAGCGGCGTTGTCTATAGAATATAGTCCGCGTCGGATTTATTTATAAAACAATCACAAAATCAGTATCCCCATCGAAAGAAAGAATTAATACCGGTATTGGTATCGAAAGAAAAGTATCTACCTCAAAGTAGTGATACTTTTTTGACGGCCCTAGCTGTAACACAACATGAACAATAAAAAAAAAAACAATTAAAAAATAATAACCTGACTTTAATATAGCCAAGGTTGTAGATCATCAGTTAAATTTGATGATGCTTGATCTACTTAAATGATTTATGGATGAACCTATCAAGATTAGCAAGTTGGTATTTGATTTAAATATACAGATGTGCAAATTCCAAGTCAAATAATATATAATGTAGTTTTAATGCTCGGGCACGAGCCAAACCAGAAATTAACGACTAGTTAATTTTCATGACTGACATGATATCACGTTAAAAACCTTTTTGTTTTATTATCTTAATGATTATTAATTAGAGTATCATTTAAATTTTAAAGAATCAAAATCTAGACATAAGTACTTTATTTTGAAATTTTTCGCTGACCTCTTTCATACTCAAGAACAGTCTATATTCATCAAAATGACGAAATTTTAAAATATATACTTAGTAACTTAATTTAAATGATCATTCTGTGCAGCTATTATTATCAATATTAATGTATATTATATTTTGTAATTAACGAAGTTGAATTATTACTGTGAAAATGAGTTAGAGATTTTATTGAAGAAAAAAAACAGTAAAATTACAAATACACTGAAATCATCACTTTCTAGTATTCTTTTTTTAATGATATATATACTAATATAATTGAATCATTGACAATTAATTATTTAGAGAATTTGGAACAGCTCAGAAGAGTTTTACTGCAGCCTTTTAATATGGATCATGGTCCATATTAAAAGGCTGCATACCATTACCATGGTAATACATGTCTTTTCGAACAATTATTCACAATATTTCGTAATATAATATATTATTATATAAATTTAATTTTACTATAAAATTTTACATTTTTGAAGATTATAGTGATTCAGTTGCAATTGCGTAAATCATCATTTACAGTTTTAAAAATAATAAAAAGTCGCATGTTTTTCAACAATCCATGAAATTTTATAAAAAAAATAATTTTGTATGTATCTGCATATCTGCAAAGTGAATCATTTTTTAAAATATGATTAGTATATAATATATAAGTGTTACAATCTATCAATCTTTATTATTTATGAAATACATCACGTGTACATAATAATCATACAAATAATATTTAGTGTGAAGAAAAATAAAGCATTAAAATATTATTTAAAACAATTAGTTGTCAAAGTAATAGTTCATAATCTTGGCAGTTGTCATTGTGAAACCCAATTTAAGTATATTGTTTTCAATCTGAAGTAAATATTAAAATAAAGATTGTTTTACTAATAATATAACCTACTACATAGGTAAAAGATATTTCATATATAATATGTAATATACTTCGATATGTTTGCTGAAATTTATCAAGGAAAATCCGCATAAATTTAATGGTAAATTTATTAAATTGAATTACAGAAAACGAATAAATTTTCCAAGTGAGCCTAGAGAATATTTCAAAAACCTGTTGATCTTTCGTCCAAAGATTGCTTGAGATATCAATCTCGGTGACGTTAAGGTAATTTAAATTACTAATAGTATCACGAACCCTTGAGCAAGTGGGGAAATGACAGTCAGCAGCACGCATTATTCCACCATACACGGAAAGGTTTTCAAACCAGAAAATATGTTTAATCAGAATATTAACATTACTTAAATAAATACTATGTTAATGGTATCAAATTTGTAATCATTTATTTTACTAGAATATTATTATTTTTCATTTTAGAGCACATTATTTGTTCATCGACCTTTAATAATATTTCTGATTCTTTTCCAAGGAATGCATTTCCATTCAAGATAAAGCATAAGAGTCACACAATGTGGAATTTCATTGAATACATTTTATACAAAGGCTAGTATTTGGAAGTTTTCCTCAGTGTTTAATTTTTTTTACTGTTGTCAGTCAAAATTTTGTACGATTTGATTGTGGGGTTAGATTAGATTACCTACGCAAAGCTAATCTGTCAACCCTAGATATTGACAATATTTTTTTGAAATCATTATCATCTCTTTGCCAGTAGGGTTTTAGATTACTCAATGCTCCGTAAAATTTTATCCTGGGAGATGAATTAATTACGTTATTTCTTGCCTAATTGAATCGATCGACCTTTTTATTTATTATTATGGCGAAGGTAAGGTAAATCGAGAATTGAAACCGTTTGAACCTACAAATAAGAAAATCACGTGGAATCGAGGAATTATTGGAAAAAATACATTTTCGATCTCTAGTTATCTATTGATGCTAGATCTGTAGGTACCATTCTTATTAATTAGAAAAACCTTTGACTTCTTCCACGTTTCCGGAAAGATACCCATGTCCATTGTGAGAATGAATATATTATATTAAATTGAGCATGTAGGGACATAATATTATGTTATTAGCTTTTCTAGTTCCCTTGTTCTTCAAATGAGGTAGAATTTTGAGAATATCGTCACCCATCATTACTTGATAATAAAGTTTTAGATATTATTGCCGAATTCTGAATTTTAATCAATATACATATTTTTTACATTAAATAATGTATTCAGATAATTTTGCTGTTCCAAAACCAAGTAGCATCTTAGTAGCATAGTAGCAAGTAGGTATCTTAAATATTGAAATGTTATATAGGAATCCTTGGTATCATTTTCTTCTTCTCAAAATGATAATGTATGGCAAATTTTAAATATTCATATCTCATTAATTAAACTGTAAATTCGTTTCATCTTTAATAATATTTTCTCCCTGTAAAATGCGGGTTTTAATACGCATGTAGTAATTTTTATGCACAATCTGAGTTTGTAGTTAGTTATTTTACCTACATTGTATAATGTCAGCATTGAGTCGTAAAGAGACCATGTTTGCAAAGATATCGTCAAACACGCGCCCCATCTATTTTATATGTACGATAATTAAAATAGGCAAAGATAGTGGGCGAACTTGTTTGTCACCTGGGTAAAATAAGATGCTCAACATTTCCAGGAGATTTCTTGAATATATATACTATATATATTTCTATATTATTACTATGTAAAACACACACACACACACATTGAAACTATTTGATTTCTATCAATCGACAATCGATTATAATAAAATTATAATGCAGTGGTGTTGAAGGTAAATCAGTTGTGGTAGGTAACTGAAAGAAAGTTTTAGTTACAGTTAAGAAAAAAATATTATCTTTTTATAATAGATATTACAAAAAAAACAACAGGCACTAAAATATAATATATACAATATAATGCCCTTTTTAACATGGGCTATTAAATTCTACTGTCTCAGTATTTTGGTGACTTGTCGAATGGACAATTTTGCATCGAATCCAGTGGGAAAAAAATAATGAACATATATTTTAAAAATGCCAGACTTTTATTCTTATAGTTTCAGGTTTTGACATTGTGTTGCGTGTATTTTTATATTATGTGTGTATGTGTTGTATGCGTGACATAATATAGCTCATTACGTATTACTGGGATTTCTACGTTCCGTCTGGTTAGCGAATTTGAATCAATTTATAATACATACCAGATAGATGTTGGGAAATTATATTTTTTGTAGAATAAAAAATAATGAAATTATTATTTCAATATCTACTTTTCTATATTTTTATCAAGAAGGTAGGCCTTAAATAATCATATATTGTGCAGTATTCAGCATTGTTATAATGGAACAAAGCTATATTATTATCATATAATATTATGTATAAGATAATAAAATTATCTGCACATAAGGTTTGTACATAGTTAAATCACTATTTCTGCGCAAATATGGAATATTAGTTTAAAGTGAAGGTCTCTAAATAAGTTTCATATTATAAAATGATTGGCTGTTGGTCAATCGTGCAATCAATTGGGTCAATATATAGGTACCTCTAATAAAATAACAAACATTTATTTAAATAAAATAATATATTGTTTTCACAATTTCATTGTAATAAGCAGTAGGATATTATTTTTAAACTTTTAACGTAACGAAAAATTATTAAAATATTTTTTATTCGGCTGTGAACGCAATATTTGGGAATATTCATTTTTTTAAATATGAACCATATCTTTGATTTGTTGTACAAGATCTTACAAGTCTTGTTAGTGAGTACCTACCGTATTATTACTGTGTTCATCCATTTATTTAGTTATTTTTTATGGCAAGTGTTAGACAACATGTTTGTACTGTTCCTGTGTTGGGTATTTTATTGTTTAGTATTTCGTGAGGTATTTAGACTTAAATTTTGTAATTGTGTTGTCCACACAGAGATACGAGAGCCAATTATTGGTCTTATTCTAGTATTGAGCAGTCTTTAATGAGATGTTTTACAATTTGAGAGGTGTTGCCATCACATCGTTAGCAGTTATCGTCCCTCAGTTTTCATATTTTTTTTATAATCTTTAGTATTCCATGGCCTGTTAGTATGAGTGAGTTTGTGTGAAGTTTTAATGTTCCTGGCAAAAGTGGAGTCGGAAATTCGTTATCTATTAATTATACGGAAATACGAAATCTATTAAAATATGAATTTTATATGTCTTTCAGTATTTTCAGCATATATGTATATCTATATAATAATTATAGTACACGGATTCTACTATTAATTCTATACAAAGAGCGTAAAAATGCATAACAGAAAATACCGGATCATAATAATACAATAAATTTTAATTTAATTTATTTAACTTAATCTGTGGATTTCGATTTCGCCAAACTCCCATAAATTAGAATTTGAAATCAATTTCCATCAAGTTCCATCAGACAATATTATTATGTTTTAATCAAATTGTTTGTTAAGTAGTATACATACTAACAATTATATTTATATAGTTGATAAATTTATGTTCTTATTGTAATACATATATTAATACTATGTTCTTTATTAAAGTCAATATATATGTATGCAGCATAATTGATGTATAAGTCCTGACATCAATCGCATCTCGATTTCTTCTCTTATCATCTTCAGTTCTAATATGAGATAGCGCACGCTTCTATACTCGCGAATAAATCTTTGAGGGAAGTTGGAGACATATAGGGTAGAGTCAGAGCCGGATATGGGACGATCTGGAGGTATTATAAGATTCTCACATAATAACATGTTTTTGATCACGTTTTAGTATGAAGATTACCCAACCAAGATGATGTTATAGCAAACCGCATCGTGTTTTTAATTGAATATAATAATGTAAACTTATTATACGATTAGATGTTTTATTAATACAATCTATCCGTCAAAAGAATATTATTATGGTTTAATCTCCCGTTCTAGCAGGTCGGATACCAGTGACATGCGGCGACCTTTGCTGTAGTAAAAAAGGTAATTAAAAATAGATCTACATACTATTTGCTATCTTGTATGATTTACTCACACTCTTGCTGAGACTAATCGAGCGAGGCTGAGCGCGAGAGTGTAGTAACGCGCTCAGCCCCTCTCGTCTAACAAATAGTAGCAGATAAACTCCCCCCAATCAGCTCGGCGAAACGGTGAGCTTGCACACTATACTATATGACTACGGCATTAGAGCTTGGTTACTAATTGAATATTGGTGACAAAAAAGTAGATAGTATGTCTTATGGTGTTACAGCGAAATATTTTTTATATATTCTACGTAAGTTAAATAATATAAAACCTTTAGAAAAAATAGAATTAAATAAAATTGATCACATTACTAGGTAACTTCTAGATATATATTATATATTTGTCTTGATTTATCTGTTACGCATGAAAGAAAACACGAAGAGAGAGCGAGGGAGGGAGACGTATTAACATATATATATATATATATTATACACACAAACACAAAATTCTAAATTTGAAATATAAACTGACACGTAAATAAAAGAATCGTTTATATGAATCGAGATATGAAAGAAAAAAATCATAGAATACTCTCATAATAGTTTGACAGATGCTTAAATTGCATACGATAATAATTATAAAATATTATGTATTATGTAGTAATTATAAAGTATTAAGTGACATTACAATTATTATTTTGCGACAGATTGGCAGAAATATATAAAAAAGTATCTATATGGTGTCGAGTAGAAAACACGATTTTGAAAATATTATCTATGAAAATGTCACTTTCTAATTGAATAGATTTTGGGAGTAGATACATCGAAATGAAAGTGTTAAATAATTAACAAAGTGGCCTTAATATAAGAAATATGTGTGTTATCCAAGATATTTAAGGGTACCTACTTATAATAGGGATATTATATATAACATACGCAATCAATCAAAAATTAGAAACATTATGGATCCGGAAGAACTATCAGCTAAGCGTCACCATTTTGCTAATGAACGAGTTCAATGATGGCGTTGTCGGCGGCAAAGTCATGAGACAAGGAGAGTTAGAGAGACGACGTATGAGAATTTTACATGACGTGTAATATTTTCTAGTTATACAATAAATACCTACATACTTCACCTTGTTGTATTTATTAGGTTTGAATCACCGTCCTCGTCATTTGATGTTCGACAATATGATTTATTACCACGTTTTTATTAGCTCGTATTCTTATTTGTCCAGTACAATTTTTTTCTTGTTTGTCCAAGATTTGTATTGGACGATTGAATTTTTTTAACTAACTTCCCGACTAGCTAGACATTTGAACCTTTTAGAATATATAAGAACATGATGACAATGCATTCTTATAATACTTTTAGCCATCTTTAAGCAGAATTGAATTCATTTTCAGTTAACTCTGTTTTGCATGGAAAGTTATTTCGGAAAAAAATCGTAAAAAGTAAAACACTATTATTGGTTGCTAAGGGGGTCCTAGCAACTAAATTATTAATACATACATGCGTTACTGTGGAATTATGAAATGTCAAAATGACATTTCAGTATTCTATATTTATTCAGTATTTCTATCAAGTACAATTTTTTTTGATCGTTTAAGCTAGTCAAGTCAAGTTTATATGATTCATCAGAAAATTTAAAAACGTTGTATATAAAAAGTTCTTTTTATCTTGTAATTATTGATTAATATTTTGTTTTTTTTTTATATATTATTTCAATTTTTTGACGAATTGACTAAAAGAATTGCCCATGCTTATCTCAAGGCAGTACCCATGCATAGTCTAGTATTCTAGTAACTTTATCTGCATTCATTAGAGTCAAGAGCGATCGAACCGCTGCAAAAACGCAGTGGTCGCGCGGCGGCGTCTTGCGCAACTCAAACGTATAACCGTGTGTGAAATGTTCGCAGACAGTGTCTTTTTTGGGGCATAATATACACGGTTATACGTTTGAGTTTTGCAAGACGCCGCCGCGCCACTGCCCTCCCGTCACTGTGGCCAAGCGCTAAAGCTTCCCTTAGCTCGTTCAATTCTCTTAGTCGCTAGTTTTTTGCTGCCATTTACATCAGCTGAACTTAATTAGTCTGTTGATCCAGCGGATATTAGGGTATCCCTGTACACATTTAATTTATTTTGGAGATCACAGTATGCGTGCATTTGACCACAAAACTGACATGTCTGACTCATTGCCATTTCGTCAACCGGTTTCAAAAGCATATATTATGTGTATTTAAAAATATGGACATCGTCCAATTAACTATGGTAGTAGACAGAATTTGCGGTAGTGTCAGACCTCGTATTCCAGTGCGTGGCGCTGGCCTTTTATGTTTAGTCACAATATCATTATTTGATTTTCTCAAAGTCTGGGCGTATGCAGGTTCATTTCTATCACTAACTACACTACTGTCACTGGGACGCATGGCCTGCTGTAGTGTTAAAAATAATATATATGTATATATTTTAATTAGGCAAAAAATAAAATAGATATATTTAAATAATAATGATGGTAAGCTTAATATTTTTATTTATTTTTATAAAATTCATATATTATTGTATCATTTAACAAATGTGTAGCATAAAAAAATAAATTCAAATTTAAATTTTACTTAGGTATAGTATGTGACAATTAGGTATTAAATATATTCAATTCTAAATCTGGTCCTGACTGGGGCTGGGCTATCGAGACATATTTATAGTCTGGTTCTAGGCGGACGATGCCGTGATGAATATGCATATGAAATCGACATTTTGCTATGATATGCTCAGATAGATAGCTGCATTTGAGTGCAATCTACAGTTTGTTGCGTGCATAATCAATAAAGAAATTGTTATCTATTTCTATAACTGGATCAGATCACCGATCACCTATATATATTCACTTAGACGTATATTTTAATGATGCATATTACAAGCTCATGAATATATACTGTTAGATAGGCATAGTAATTAAAAGTCTCTAGCCACTTCAGGCATTGGTTATATTATTTCTGTGCTACGTGAATATATTACACTCCTACAAAGAAGGAGATAATGAAAAGACTTTTCACCTAGGTTAGTTATTAATATTATTTGCTTAACTCCTGTTTCAAAAAACTAGAGAAGGTCCTGGATTAAATTGATTGAACATACATAATTTGAAAACACTTCTGAGAAAATATAATATAACCAATAGAAAAAATCTTTTTTTTTTAAATATGTTACTCAGCAGGAATCGAACCTGCGCCTCTCGGGATTCGCGCCCACTGACATTGAGCACAATGTATTTAAAAAAAATCTACTGGCTAAATATTTTCTTAGAAGTGTTTTAAAATTATGTATGTTCAATAAAAGAATTTTACATTTTTAAATCTTGTGAATATTTTCGTTGAATTAAAAATAGTTAATTCAAATTCAGGTAACGTTTTTTCATTAGTGAATGAGTATGCCTATATCTATGATATGGCACCTAGTAATATTTTACTCTCCTCAATAGGCTCAATAGGTACCTACTTACATACTAGTTTATATTCTCCAATTTAGTGTAGATATTATGATTTAACCTACCATACACTTTTTACTTATCACGTCTTCTACAAAAGAGGGAGGAGCTGAAAAGGCTCTAGCTTGGAGACCCGGGCTCATAGGGGCCTGATGTGGCGGCGCGACCAGATAAGTGAGATAAACACACATTATTAATTTTCTTCGATAGTAAAAAATAGTCGCATTGGCATTTTAAAAATATGTACAATTTTCGATTATTGTGTGTTAATACTCAAAAATTTAATAATTCAAGCGAATGTATTAAAAAAACAAAACTTGCTAAAAATTGTGTCTCTTAATTTTACATTGTATACTATTTTTTGTAAAACGCTACTATAGAGCGTCATACTGCTTTTAATTAACCTTAGTGATAAGTAGGATTGCGCGTCAAAGATCCTGGCCTGGGGGCCCGCTTCAGGATATGGGGGCCATGCTATAGGTATTTATTATTGTACTAATTATGTTTACTGCTCAGCCGTCTGCTCCATCGGTGATAACCATGTACTTTCTCGTATACGATTATTGCATACATTTACTATAATATAGGTATCCGTCGAGTGTTTAATATTATATTGATTCTTTTGATTAAAATGGTAGTTTTTCTCTCTTTACTAAGAAAATTCATGTGCCCACGTGATTATCAACAGGTTTAAATAACCTGATAATTATTATGGATACCTACATTTTAAAAAGGTACCTACTCACAAATTCAAGTCGTTAAAGAGTATTTAAAATTATCAAGTCATATATACGGTATGAGTAATTTATGAATTGGCATTGACTAACTATTAATAAATTATCATTGAATGGTGTTAAAAATTATCATTCATTCATACATTATAATTTAAGTGCATTTATCAATTAAGATAAATTAATGGTTACAGAAATATGTCAACGATTATTACACTATTAACAAAAGTTGAAAACGATAGTTTAAGAAATATACTTCTTTCTTACAATTGTTATTAATAATTATAAATTTGTAAAAAAGTATGTTATTAATTTAATACTTAGTTTAATTCATTATGTACTTTTAATGGAAAGTGTACATATTATCTTTGACTATTATCAGTTTTCAGTGACGTTAAGTAGATATACAATGCTTGAAATCGTCGTTACTAATACATGATTACATTAATTATGTATTAGTAACGGGTAGTTACCAAAGCTATTGAAGAAAATATTCTTCTATGAAGGCGGTCGTCATATTCATTGCGTTAAATATCTACTGGCTTCTCATCGGATGGCTCTGGGTTAGATTTCCTGTGAAGTCATGATAAATTTGTGTATTTGATTTACTGTTTATATTACATTATTATTTTTATTGGAAAGTATGGTCTATTGAAGTATTAAATTAAGACAATAGAAGAAAGTGTGACAGACTTGTGATTAAACTCCAAGTCGTATTGCATTGCAGGCTTATTATTACTATGAAACCAGGGTCTTACAGGGATTAAAATGTATTACATTAATTGTAGAGTGATTTTTTCCTTGTACCTATAATCGAAACCTCCTGATAGTATCAAACAATTATATTTAATAACATTTTTATTTTTGTTATTCTTATAACTACAACAATTACATGATACTACGAGTACATTACGTGTTATAATATAAAAATATTATGAACTTATGTACTTAAATTTATGTCATAAATAAAATTGAAATATTTATGTAATTTATTGCATAGTTAAAAAATCATGTTGGTATGTAAGTATATTGAAAAGGAAATAAAAATAATAAAGAGTATGGTGTAATGTTTTATTGGTTCATATATATTTTTTCTCTATATTTTGTATAAATGTTTTATATTTAATTACTTAATATTAATAGTAGTTGGTAACGAACGTTTCACTTTTTAAGGCAACATCTTAAATTTATACAACGTAAAAAAGCTACAAGATTGTCTTTTATACAAAATCTTACAAGTATAAATAGATAGGATTATATTACACTTAATAGTAATTTGTTACGTACAATTGCGCTTCCGCGACAAGGCGGAACGATTCACACATTCGGCGGTAAAAAAACAAGGATAAAGATCTAATCTGATAATAAAATTATATTAAAAACTACGGTGCTCGAATAGGAAAATTGTCGTTTATTTCTAAGTAAACACAATGCGGCTGAGAATCTCGGTCGGTCGGGACAACAAATTGGTAAAATAGACACTCGGGACGTTTGTTGTGCTAAGTGTTGTCCGGAGGGGAGGCAGAACCACGCGTGTGCGACTGAGGGCTGGGCCTCGACAATCGCGCAGCGGTGACTTTGCCCATGAAGGAACGGATCTCTTCAAAATAGCAGTCGTCCGGAGGCATTCTTCCACCACTTCCCGCGACCTGTCCAACACCTGCGCCTTCTGCTTCGTGTTTTCTCAAATGTCTATCTAAATTGGTCTGTTGCCCGAAACATCTCTCACACAGCGCACATTTGAACGGTTTTTCTTTATTGTGAATATTGCGCACGTGGCGCTGCAAATTACTCGAGATGGAAAACGATCTTTCACAGTATTTGCATCGATAAGGTTGCTCTCCTGTATGTGTCCGAAGGTGCCGCGTTAAATTCGCGCTTCTTGGAAAGACTTTACCACAAAACTTACATGCGTATCGATCTCTAGGGCGGGCAGGAGGTTGTGGAGGAGGTGGCGCTGGTGGCGTAGGAGGTGTTCCCATTGGACAAAAGGGATATCTTGGAGGGAAGGGAGGATATAATGAAACTGGTAATCGCCGTACAGCTTCGAGAACGGCAGGGTGCAAAGGTGGTGGAACAAACAGTCCTCTAGGAGCTCCCATCATGCTTCTTTCTTCCATGAGTTCGTCTGATATTTTATCCGGCGAGGGCGATCGGAGTATAAGGTTTTGGTTTTCATCTTCCATCCGTCTGCGGATAAGAAGTAAGGAAAGTTTTTTTCTATCAACGCGGAGGTCTAGGGGTTCATCGACGGGGCTATGGGTAAGTGCGAGCGCGCCTTGGGTCGGTAGCCGCGCAGGTGATAGGGCGGGTGAGCAGCGGTTGATATCTCGAGGGTTGCGCACCACGAGTGGGCAAGCAGGGGGTGCAACCGGGCCAGTGGCGGGGGCCGCGGCCCGCGGGGAGGACCGCCCTGACACCATCTTGCGCGGGGAGTGGTCCTTCTCTCGCATGGCGGGCAGCGCACTGGCCGCCTGGCTCATGGGAACAGCTCCTGGAACAAAGAAAATATAAATTAATTTAACACGTCAGTTTTATGAACAAACATACTATTATTGATGAGGTGGGTAATGAAGAGAGAGGTAAAGAAGGTTAATGTGACTATGTGACTGACTGAAGAGATCACGCTTATGATAGAAATTCTTGGACAACAGTAGTGCAGTCAACAATGATGCACCTGAATGTTATGTAGCGTCAGCATTGCTAAGTAATAATGACGTCGATAAATAATTGTAAAAATCTATTTCAAATTGTAAAACCCTCGATCAAAACGATTATGTCATACGCACGAGCATTATGTTATACTAACATGAAAACATAATATCAGGCAAAATTATTTTGAGCGATAAGGACTCAGATCTTTGAAAGAAATATATCTATTGATCTTTTTATCATAATCAAAGTATCGATGGCTTTATGTAATTTAATTAAAAAATATCTAAGCAAGTCTAAAGGCTTTTCACTTAGAAGCGGTAAATAATACGTGACTTTTGCAGTGAAAAAGCATGTATTTCACGGTTTCTGTAGAAAATAACAATAATGGAAGTACATTAGCGAGAAGTCGCGATCCACTCCGATGCGGTGGCCTTTCTTTACGCACGTAGAAGCATTACTAACTTGCCAATCTTTTAACAATGCGACATCTGTTCGCTCAGAGACCAGCTAAAGAAATTTCTTCATGAACAGGTGACCTATTGTTTCTGGAGAGAAAGAGTATTTTTTTTATCACGTAAGTGCAAATACAAACATGACTTGTATTTTAGTTAGAATATTACTTGATGTGTTGAAAATACGTGCACGTTTTAATTTTAATTAGTTTTTTGTGATTGACATTATGTTTATGAAATTAAAAAATTCAAGACTTACAAATTGACATCTTGTTAAGTAGGACAATAATTCAGTAAAAATAACGAAATACCGCAGGCAGCTTCATAATATATCTGTATGCAATAATTATTTTAACGTGAGATTTTTTTTTAAATTTTATGTATGATACTAATTTAAGCCTTCTTAAAAAACTTCATATCATTATTCATGTAAGATGATAATTATTGAACAGCATTAATAACGAGAACACGAAAAAAATGTAATAAGTATTTTTAGACTGATGTTTCTTATATTTCAAACTTTTTGTAGCACTATAAAAAGGCTTAACATACGTCCCAATTTGACCGGGATTGTCTTTGTTTGACAATGGGTCCTAACTACAGAAGTTCTATCCCGTTTGCCATTTTGTCCCGGTTTATAATGTTACACTAAATATTTTCTGACCGATAATAGTTAAAGCCCTAAAACGCGCATCTACTCTATTAAAAAACTATAACAGAGACTACATGTTATGGATTAAGTATAATTTGTCTACTAGGCACTTCTGCTCTTGTGGAAATGAGTGTTTAAATAATTATGAGCATTATTTGTCGTAGGTATCGTTGGTATATAAAATCGATATAAATTTGTCGTGTTCTGATTTTTTTTGAAAAAAAAAACATAACGTCAATATCATCGACAAAATATGGATAATCAAAATTTAAAAAAATATGAATAATATCAGATTTATACCATTCAAAATGGTTTCTAATTTCTAATTAATATTTTTTAAATGATGAAATATTTATGATTAGGCTTACGATAACCATTTAATATCCATATTAATTATTATAGATAACCATACGATAAACAAAATTATAATTACATTGCCGTCTTTTAGTTGTATAACGAGAGTGTATTTGGTATAATGTGTAAAGTAAAAGATGTCTGTTTTATTAACAATAATATTATTTTCAAATCTCAACAATATTCAGTCGACGCGATGAATCATAAAAATGATATTTAACAGCGCCCGAAATGGAATATTTTACGAACCGGAGCGCTCGATAACTTTACGAACATATTGACATAGTTATCTAATATTATGCGTATTTTATAAAAATAAGTGTGTTATAAAAATAAGATTTGAAATGCCATTTTTTCTCGCTTAGACGGTCAAATTAATATGTCTACGAGACAGAGCGATAATATTAGCGATTTTATGAAACGGAACTGCGCTCCGGTGCGTTCCGGTCCATTTCGAGCCCTGTACTTACATTTTTTTTTAACTAACAGGTAACTGAAAATACTGCAAAAAATTATCAACACGTCATGATAATTTAATAGAACGATTCTTAAACTTTTGTTAATTTGCATGGTTTTGTAATACAGTAGAAAATATTTTTTTTCCGACCATGTCCGATCCTAATAATATAGGCCTTCATATAGTGGAGGTTTGTATTAACAGATTTTGTTTTTACGAGAAACGCATGTCGTCAGCCACTTGCTTAACCTATTAAGTTCATATTCCGACTCATACACAAATTGAAAAACAATATTTGTACTTGCCAGACTCAGGATTCGAATCTGGGACCCACGATGCGAAACGCCGAAAATGTAAAAAAAAATACTACGAGTACATAATAATCGATTTTAAAACAATACATATTACGCATGTACATAGCGCAATTAATAAGTACGTAACTATACGATCTTGATAGTGCAGCATGAAACAATACAAGTAAACAAAAAAAAAATCGACTTTAGATTGACATGGAACAAAAACCAATTATTTTGAAAGCATGACGGCCGTCTCCATATTAACTGAATTGCCGCATTCTGGTGAACCTTTTTTTAAATCATGTTTTTCCAATGCAGAGCAAAATGAAATTTTCTGCGCATACGTAAACACGCCGTAAATAAAAGGCCGCATGACAATGAGCGAGTAGATATTCTTTAAAAACATTTCTCCTGTGCGCAGGTCATGTCCTTATAGGGAACTTTTTGAATGACAGCTATACAAAAACACTGGGCAGTTTCGCTTCCGGTAAAAAATATAGCTCCATGGCGTACCTTCATCGATCGCCATTATAAATTTAACAATATATCAAGTGGGTTCTAGTAAAGATATCAAGATATATTAAATAAACGAAAATACTACGATTCTATTTTTTACCTACTTATTTAAAATTGTGAAATCGTATAATATAAATTTATAATGTTATTAAAATGTAGAGCTATCGAAAAACGAAATTACACGGTGTCTTACAAATCAGTTAGAATATTTTTATCAGTTTAGCTATCATAGAAGAAGATAAGATAATCATTTTAGAAAATAAATTTCCCTTCAAAGTATTAGGTACCTAAGTCATTTTAAGTCCCCAGAACTCTCTTGAAAAACTAAAATCACGCATTACAAGACCCTCATAAAGTGCATACTCATCTCAAAAACCTGGATAATAACTCTTCAAAATAAACGAGCCCTGAATATCGTTGAAAGAAAAAAAAAAACCACCATATTAAGGATTGTATCAATTTGAGGAGAAGATAAAATGGTGAGATTTATGGTATGTGCAAAGATTACAGCGCAATTCAATCAATTATAAGAATACGCTGGCTAGGTCAAGTCCCTACCTACATCTTATAAAATATAACGAACTGGTAAAAAGTGTAATATCGATCAATTCAATATGATGCAGAAGAAGCGAAAGATTATATATACATTATCTAGCTAGCTATAGATACCAAGACTGTATTCTTAGGATACAGACCGAAATATTATTGCGTTCTTCATAAGATAACACTAAAACACTATACCATTTTTGAAAAACTCTGCAGAAAATATGTGACTAATGAATGTGAATGAACCTAAATCTAATGAGTTGGCACCGAGTTTAAAATAATTATACCGTTGAGTTATTTTTACGTACTTGATTAAATTTTGCCATATTGTCATGAATAATAAACTAATTATTATCATCCTCATCATCATCATTATAATCTGTAGGGATCGATCCACTGCTGAATGGATGCTTTCCCTAGTTCCTTCAACTCTTATATATCCATAGTTATATGCATCCTCGTATATCCACCGAACTATATGTGTTCATCGACCCTGTAGTTGTTTAGTTTCCCATGGGTACCACTGTATGAGTGAATTTCTACAACGTTTATTTACTTGCTTAACGACATATCCAGTTCATTGCAATATCATTTGCTTGGCGATCTCTATCACATCCCGTACTCTAACTTGCCTCTTAATTCATTGATTTATTTAGTTGCCTCTTCGCGTAATGCCCAGCATGCATCTTTCAATGACACGTTACGATACTCATAGTTTTTGGATTTATCTTACAGTAAATGTCCATGTTTGTTATGCACATGTGAGCACTGGGAACGCACAGTGGTTGGACAGAACAGTTTACGCTTAAATCACAAAGGGAGTTAAATTATAAAGATACATATCATTGTTTTTCAATTTGTGTTTGAGTCAGAGTATGGAGTTAATATGTTGAGCAAGTGGCTGACATTCATTTTTCATAAAAACAAAATTTTGTTAATACAAATCTCCACTCCGTACAGGCCCATAGTGATCTTATTAGGATCGAAAATGGTAAAAAAAATGAGCTCCATTTTAGCTTGGTTCTGTGAGAACTTTTGTCATACGTACTACTATCATATTATTACATTGTAATAATAGGGTAAAATAATGGTTTTGAGTATTAATTTAAATGGAAAATGTACATTATTAAAATGATTATTTGTAGGTAAGATAATATCAATTTAATTTTTGCTGGTAATAATTTGACTGTCACTTAATGAGGAAAGATCAAAAGATAGTATAAAAGCTGAAATACAATATTATAAGAGTATGTGGGTACATACACACTAATTTTGCAACTTTCATTTTATTACCGATCGACAAAAGAGCAGCAATTTAATGTGAAATATAGTAATTTGTTCCTCTCGTCCGTGGTCTGTGCTGCGTACAATAATTTTGCTCGCAATATGCAATTTGCCAATGTGAAACTATTGCTGGTAAATCACAGCGAAGGGGCGTTTTTCATCATTGTATTGTTTTCATACATGCCGTCAGTGATACGTATTTACTCATATTCATGTGAAAATTATTACTCACATCATTTGTCTATGTCATATTTTCTGAATTACCATACGAAATAACCATTTCATTAACCGCTAGATGACATTATAAATGTCCGATTTCACAGAAAAAAAAACAATTGCACGAATTCACGATGCATGCGTAAGAGACTACCAATAAAATATGTCGACATACCGCGAATTTTTTTTGTGATGCAGGTGACACAATTGATTCGTCTGAAGATTAACGCATTCGCTGCTGAATAGATAATGAGATTTTAATTGCCCCCTTTAAAATACACGTTAATTATATGGATCGGCCGCCTGGTCATTACGCGCCGTGTGCGTCTTCCGCGTCCAAAGTATTAAAATAGAGGCCTCGAGACAGTTCAAACCAGTCATATAATTATTACATTATACCGAAATCTTAAATGTTCTTTTATTGTGGTCACTTAGGGTGTCGAGTCTTTACCTATGTTAATAAATGCATCACATTATCCACAATTAAACCATTCGTGATACATAATCTTAGTTATTTACCTTTAGTAAATAATTAAATATATAAACATAATAATTTCATTTTAACTATAATACGAAACTGCATAATGTATACTAGAAAAATAATAAAAAACTAAAAAATAATAAATTGTTTATAAGAGTAGGTAAGCCATATGATATAATTATTACATGCTCAACATATTGATAATACGCGTTTTGATTTCATACTGTCTTCAGTTGTATTTGGTGAAATAATAAAGTTTTAAGTTATCCATTTTTTGGCAAGTATATTTTATTACAATATACAGTAATTTTGTTTTAGCTAAACATACCTAACACATTTAAAGTGTGTGAATTACAACGACTAAACTTTCAGATTTTGCCACCTGCGCTGGATAGATAGATGGAAGATAGATCTATGCGCTGAAAGTATGATATGTAAGATACGCGTGACGTGGCTTTGGGCTGAAGGAAAAACGGCGTAACATTGATCTTGCTCAGTGCTCTGATATTCAGTATCACGAGAGAGTGGAATGAATGCATAGATAGATAGTAAATAAATCTCTCTACTAGAAGTTATCGAACATTATTCTTTAAATATGTATAAATAATTTAGAAAACTTCAGAAATTATTAGAAACTATTAGAAAAAAATCTTAGCGTAGAAATCAAATTCATTTATTTTTTTTCAAAAAAAAATTATTTATTTTACATATAATGAACATAACAAATTATAAATTCAAAGCCTTCACGACATGACACAAAATAAGTGTTAACATTTTTTTTTTTAAATAATAATACAGAGAAATGTGAGCTACCTCACGTAAGTGGAATATTTCAATATTCGAAACGATTTCATTAAACATGGTTATTGCTCTCCGAATTGACATCACTAATGGCAGGTTAGTTCTGCACCTTGGAAGAACAAACAACGGATGCCCTCGATTCATAAGGTAATTATCAGAGACACAGAGGCCAACACCACCAAGAATGGCAGAGTTCATACATATTACATGTCATAGTACATACATATGATATTGGTAAAGCACAGTTATCCTTTTATAATAATTAAGTCATAGTATAGTTTAAAAATATTTTCATTCACGAGTGTGAATCATTCGCAAAGCCACTATCTAATTTTCCCGCAATAAATTGTAGTAGTGCCTAGATTAGACGAGTAAGAGAGTCATTTATGGGCCCTTAACATTATCACAAACCTTCGCATATATTTCACAGTTGCGGTCGGGATCACGGGTGCTTCCTACACCCATCACTAGTGATACGATACGCTGTATGCCTTGTGCCGTCGGGCGATTTGTGATGATAAATAGGCACTAAGTGCCGGTAAGCGTTTGGCCATCTTTTTGCCCCTAGGTCGAGAGTCAGAGTCAGTCCCATTATGACCCTCTAGTAATGGATTGCTCAGAACCATAACTGGACTCTAGACTAAAATTATAAAGCTATCTTATAAAATTTTTCCAGCTATATTTTAAAAAAATCACACTTTTCCAATTTTATAAAATATTTATGTTGTAAAATATGTACAAGTGATATAAATATACAAATAATAATAATGATACAAATGATATAAATCGCTACTTTTCAGGACAGCCAAAAGAAGATTAATTTTTAGACCATTTTATATGGAAACTTAAATGTTTCTCTATGGAATTTAGTAATTTAAATGTGTTGATTTGAATTATCCTTTTTCTCATTTCTGCATTTCAGCATTTGTGCATGGTGCATTTGCCATCTTTAACTTATTTTTCGATTTTTAAGACTTATTGCCCTCTTCCTTTTGCCCACAGAAATATTATTGACATATTAGGTGAACAGTCTCACGATGACCGAGCAGTACCATGTAGATTTATAATATCGCGAGTCCTGGGTTCAAATCCTGGGTCTGGTAAATTTATATGTTATTTTTTCAATGTGTCACTGGCTAACATTTATTTTTCATAAATACGAAAATCTGTACCTACAACTTCCACTTTTATGAGGCTCATATGATTGTTTTAGGATCCGACACGATTATATAAAGTAATTAAGCGAACAAATTATGTGATAAATGAAATATACCTTTTAAGTAAATCCCCCCATAGATATTATTTAGGTCGATAGCTTTCATGCTTTCGTAAACATATTATGAATTTGCATTGATATCATCAAATTTAATCATTTTTATCCTATTCTGATAAAGTGTTCGTATGTGAATATTTATATATAGATAATTAGATTGCATATCACCTATATTATGTGGTGGAAAAATTGATTCTACCTCTAAAAATTTAAAATCTCTTCTTTTTGTGCTATATCCGTTATCGGACGTCGGCGATATTTTCGGCCATTTCCTGTCTAGCGCTGCTCTAAATAAGAAATGAATACTGAGTTTAATCAGGCTATGAGATTTTTGAGTTATGACGTTCTTCTTCTACCAGGGTTTTGCTTACCGGACTTGAATGATAAAATGCAGAAGCCGATAACTCTCGGGATGCCACATGGCATAACTTTCTTGATTTTATTTATATAGTATTTTTCATATTCGACATCACTTCGATATATTATTATGTAACGTTGTCTTTCAAACTAATCAGAAGCATACATTCGGAAAGCTTGAAGTATCTTAAGCGTTGTTTCTGTGAGTATCTATGCTTTCACTCTATATAACAGAGCTTACTATAGATTTTATTAATACGGAATGATAGTCTAATCACTACTGCATTTACTGGAAAACAGTTATGTAGTTTTAGACAGTGGTACAGGTGAAGATCGCTTTGATAATTAATTATTGCCAATTTTAACAGAGAATAATATGTCACTAAACTTAAAGTAAAGTACTATCATAATTTTTATATGAACTTAGTTGTATTTGAATATTAATATGAAAATGATTAAATATCTGACCATCTGGATAATAAAAAAAATTATTAAAAATCAAATCTTATTTATTGTACAGGTTTTTAATGCGGCCCTGGTCAGAGGCATTTCTGGACCACTTGCTGTCTTTAACGGTAGTTGTTCTCTACTGCCTTTTGTGGGGGTACTTGCTTTATTAAAAGGTGGGTTGATAATGACTACACTATTATATGTGATCGAATATGATGTTTAAGTATCAAGCATCGTGTGCATGTTATCTTGTAGCGCGAATTTTTCGCCCATTGCGTTAATGCGCTGTAAATTGTCGCTTTTATTGCCTGTAATAACTTACTTGAATGCCAATACTAATCGATGATTATCAAATATGTTGAATCTACTTTCATATGGAGCCTTCAGTTGTGTCCATATAAAAATTAAGTATTAAGTAACAAAATTTATAATTTGAAGTAAGTGCCATTTTGTATGGAAAAAATATGGGGTAAGTACTAATTCTCGATTAAAGAATTTAAAAAAAAAATTGTACGTATTTCCATAAATTATTTTTTTCCTTATCGCAATATGTTTAAGCACCATTATGTTATAGAAGAAGGTTTTATTAAATATCTTTATCATATAGGTAGGTTATAACGCGTCAGCTTCCAATTCCATTTGTCCCGGATTTAAAGGTCCGAGTTTTTGTATTTGGAGCCAGAGTATGGATTTAATAGCTTGAGCATGTAGCTAATATTAATATCTCGTAAAATAAAAATTCTGTTAATACAAATTTCCACTTTGTAGAGGCCTATATCGTTACTGTTCTGGCAGAAGACACTAATTCGAAAAAAATACATATTGAGTTAGTTATACCAAAATGTTCCTTATTTCAAACTGTACAGTCTGGAAACCTTTATAATAAATTAATAAACAGTCTTTATTTTAAAGTCATCCTTTTTACGAGTACGTAGTAAACTCACATGATAGACCATTTCAAACATTTTAACAACTTCAAAGTCAAATTACTCAAAACTAGTATTCTCCAGTTAGTGTGTTCTGCCAGAACAGAGACGATATATGATCTTATTAGGATCGAACATGGTCAAAAAAAGGTATGTCCGCCAAGCTCGAGTGGTATTCATAATTTTCTAAAACCGTGAGTTGCAGGGTTGAATTCACATGTTATTTTCAATATGCATTTGAATTTAAAGCATAGGCTTATGTTAAATGTTTGTTTTTTAATAAATATTTCTCGTAAAAAATATGTTTGTGACTCTCTTCAAGTCCACATAGAATAATAGAGCCACTTTTATGTACATGTACATCCTTAGTTACCATAAAACGTCACCGAATAAGATTGCTGTTGGTGAACGAAAAGATAATAATGTACTAATTGATACTTACACAGTAACGTAAATTTATTGAAATTTATTATGGTTAACGTGAAATTTTTTTTTTTTGTATCTATTTCTTTCTTAATAGCAATTAGCAATACGTTATTATTTATCAGATGTTTGGTGAGTATTATTGGATGAATAATTTTATAAAAGCATCTCGGTACCATGTTTATCCTATTTAAAGCCATGATTAGTTGATCTAGTCTGTAATTTTAATATTTATAGATGTAACTATCTATTAATTTTCACTTTTTTATCAATTATGCATACCTATTATATGGTTAACGAAACCTCGTAATTTAAATATCTTTACTTCTCAAGGTAAACTTTAAATAATTGCCACTGTAAAATGCTGGTTGTTAATTAAATTTAATGATAACGTCTTATGATAGAATCGTTGCTGTAACTTGATTTGATGAATATGATTTCTAACAGCGAAAAAGCATTATATTATTATTTGAGATTTAAATAGTTATGCATATTGATTAAAAAATAATACCTATATGAATATTAAATCTAGCTTTATAGTCATTATTAGCTGTAGATTAAGAAACCATCGTTTTAACATCTGATCAACGGTGGATACTCTACGAATAATACAATCAAATTTAAATACTATATATGTAAGTAAAATTGTTCATTTAATTACAATTTATAATCGAAATGCCAGTGCAATCTACTACTAATATCTACTAGCAATCGGCGATTGCCAGCTGTTCTGTTAGGCTTAGCAACCTAAAGTGATGTCAAACGAAATTCTGAAGGCCAAACTCCAGAATAGACTGCACATATGACCCAAAACTTATATTAGGAGTGACGACTTGCAAATCGTAACAAAAATGTCTGAGGTGAGTGAAAATCTATCCCGAAGGGAAAACTATGGCGCCATCTATGTACTATTAAAATCTACTTTTGTTAAAATCCAACATCATGTCATTAGGACGCCAAGCTGTCTGCAAAACCTAGCGAGACAGACTGGCGACAGCCAGCTGGCTCTATTAGTACAATATAATTATAATTTAGTTAGCAAATAATAAAACAAATTATAATAAAATATAGGATTATTTGTTCATAAATATGAAGTAGACATAGAAAACTAAAATAAAATTACGACATAATATTATTATACATACTTAGTATGCAATTTTTTATTATGATTATTTCAAAACATTATTATGATGAATTCTTGAGATTGCAGAAAAAATACATTATATATCTATACAACTGATATACAACATGATACAACAAGAATGATCAATTACTTACTTATATGACATAAAATCACATTGAGTTTATTCTCACGCACGTCGCTGTATGCAAAACTTTTATAACACATCTGCATTGTACCAATCGTACGAGAATAATATATGTATGATTAATATTGAATAACGTAAAGTTATGAAATAGATTCTACCAACATAGGTATTGAAACTATGAAATCTATTTTTATATATTTAAAAAAAGTATTCAGTTAAAAAAATGTAGTTTTTACGGAACAAAAATATCATACTTAATTAAAATTACCTACTTTCTTTTATTAATTGTTATAGGTACCTACCTAATAAAAATACACTGAATAATATATTATAATATAATATAATATATCATATCAAATCATCTTCATTTCAGTTTCACTATTAGGTGGTTGTCTTTCATTGTAGTTTTCTCTCCTTTTGGTGATTGGTCGTGCGTTTCTACATGATTCTAAATGTGGCTAAAAATAATAACTGATGATTAAGCAGACTATATCGACAATAAGATTTTCCATGATCTTTGGAGCAAAACTGTATGCTGTGATTTATCATTTGAGCAATGTGATAAGTATATCCATCATCACATATCATAGACCTAAATGTATTTTCAGTATTATTAAATAAATTAAAGTCACATAAATATCATACGCCTAGAGCTACAATATATATTTGTATTACAAGTTAAGAGTAGCAAACGTATGAACGTACAGAATGTGACTTTATTCGCATGGAAACTTGTCGTTTTTAACGAGATAATCTCGCAGAAAATTAATGTAAATAAAAAGTTTTAAATTGCCAGGTAATGCAGTTTTCCTTATATGACAACAGATAGTAATGAAAATCTCGCTGTGGATATTATGACATGTTAACTTACTAATCTAGTCTAGAGAATAAATTATACCATTTGTTAATTTTCAATATGGTAATATTGATTGTTGATTTATTGGTAAATAATAAACAATACATATTTATATCTAAAAAAACAATATAAATAAAGAATAAATCTGCAGCAATTTTAATAATATTAGTATCGTACAGTCAATACCTGATCATTTTTGTTCCTAGTAAAAAAACTCAAGAGATGAACACATTTCTAAAAATGGTAAAAGCTTCGAGTAGCTTTGATAGTATCCAAAGCTGCTGTAAATGGATAAAATTCTCTATTATTAGTGTCGGTTATTAAAGTTTCGTTTTGTTTATACTGTCATTCTAAAATTTCAATAAAATAGCAGCAAAAAATTGATTTTTCAGTTTTCAGTTAGTAATGCTGACAGTTTTTTTAGTTATACACCTGTCATATGAACTGTCAATTATTAGATATTACATTAATTTCTTAGTTAAAATCTCTACCATCAACGGAAAATTATAGAAATGTCTTAGGAATAAGTTAGTGTTCCATCTTAAAGCTTCCATTTATATTACTGATAAGAAATGAAATTTCGATCTGAAAAATTAATATATATTATATTTATTTCATTTCAAAAAGAATAAGCATTAACACGCTTATTATTAAAACGTATATCAATTTCTTTTCAACAAATGTATAGTATCTGAGATAGTGGTGAATTGACAAGTAATAGATAAGAATATAAAAACAATTATTATATAAACTTAAAAACAACTTACAATCGAAGAGTATTTATTTTTAAATTATACTAAATTCAAAATGACCGAAATGAATTTTAATGTGTAATTTAAAATTCATCTGAATCAAAATAAAACTAAGTATTTTTAATTTGGTATCAATATATGTTACTCTTCCCCCAAAATATACTGAACGACTAATGATGGTAGTAAGTATACATTTTCCATAATGCATAACAGCATGAAAGATGTGATATTTACATTCAGTAGTATTAAACTTATTTTTAAGGTGTTTTAATAAATTTTATTTTATTATCTATACCTATGCAATATGTTTATGTGAACAATTTTTAGTAAACTTACAAAAATATTATTATGAACAAAAAAAATATTATAAATTGGAAATTATAAAAATAAATTTTGTCACCACAATACTACAACTAGATAACTCTGATTTGGCCATTGTTGGAAAAATGAAATTTAAACTTTACTTGATTAACATAAATCTAGGCTATAATTATTATTTAAAATACAAATGGAAAATTGTGCTTGTCTAAAGCCGCGTTGACACGGTCCAAGTACGATCCAAGTAGACTTGGATAGGAATAATTAGTATGAAGATGTCTCATCCAAGTGACAGCTTCATACTATTTATTCCTATCCAAGTGCACTCGTATGTGACATCTTCATACTAATTATTCCTATCCAAGCTACTTGGACCGCGTTCTACTCATCCAAGTTAACTTGGATAGGAATACATAGTATGGAGCTGTCACTTGGATAGGAATAAATAGTATGAAGCTGTCACTTGGATGAGTCATCTTCATACTAATTATTCCTATCCAAGTCTACTTGGATCGTACTTGGACCGTGTCAACGCGGCTTTTGGGAATAATTAAATAATGTTCAATTGTATGAAACAAATATTGCAGATATATTATTTTAGTTATTTAATGCATTTATGGTTTAGTTAAATAATATTTTCAAACACAAAATTAATAAAATTTCCATTAACTTCTGACTTACATATTTTTTTCATTTTGTAGAGAAGGAAATGTAAAATCATATTCAATAGCTATCTCAAAAACAGTGAAAATCAGATTATCTAGTTGTAGTATTTAGGTGGGGAATTAGTTATCTCAAAATCATAATTATTCAGACTTAATTCATTTTGGAATGCAACTATTAAATTGCTACATTACTTAAATAGGCATAAACTGATTGTTTGGTGCATTTTTGGCGTTTCACAAGTGAATGAACAAAGTATTTATATTTTATTGAAAGTGAAATCGTGTTGTTAAAGATACGAGTATCAGTATTTAAAGACTTGATTTCGATACGGAGATGATTGATGCATTCACAAAATATGTGTACTTATTGTCATGTATAATATTTATACAAAAAACAATGTTAACATTAAACTGCACACGATAATAATTACAGACAAAATGGTCTGGAATTTAATAATTTGCACAAGAATGACGTTAAAAATGCGCAAGAATGCGTGGCCACCATCTGCTTTTGCGTCAAGTCGAGCGAGCCGTGTGGGAATCGAGCCGCGGACACTCGATCCTCCGACGGCGACGATATGCCACCCGATACCGGCCCGACTCATGCCTCGATGTCAACTTACGAAAACGTCAATCAAACTGGCAAAAAAATATGTCGTTCGCGGCGACCAGTTAATAACAGCGAGAAGGCTTCAGTGAAACTGGAATGAATATTGGCTCTTCAGGTATTTTTATTGCTCCAAATAATTAAATGAAAATATTTGAGAAATTATTTTATTGCAAGAGAAATTTAATCGTCTGTACTTATAAATTGATTCAAAAGATCCATTGTCTATATATAAATAAGAGAAAAACTATTTTATTGAAAACATATTTCGAAAATGCCCTTCAGGAGGGAAATTTTCAGGAAATAGAGGCACAGACTTTCTCATAAAAACATTAAAAAATATTTCACACTTTTTCACGCTTTGCTTACAATATATACTTCGGATTGATTATTTGGATTTATAAACTGTGAAAATATATACAAAATGATTTTTTTTTATTATTGATTATTATATTATAATATCTGGTAAAAACTTTAATAATTAATCTACTGAATCAAGTGGTATTCATGTTGATATTTTCTAATAAATACGCACTTTATTCCGTTAAACCGACATTTTTAGAAGTAAAAGAAGGTATTATTTTTTTACTACCTTTCAATCATACAGATCGTCAGGTTTTAGATTAATAAGATTTAAACATGTTCTATTAATGAACCAAAAATACTATAATATCCTTACCAATTCATCTAAAAAAGTCTTATATTGTTGTGTACTTATTTAGTAGATTTATGTGTACACGAAACGACACTTTTCAACCTACATTAACAGGTGATAAATAAAAAAATAAGATAAGCAACTTAAAACACTCGCGATTTAATTGCAGTAAAAGAATCTGATAAACATGAGTGTTGGAGAGATTACTCTGATTTTTTGTGGGTTGCTTGTTATATTTTTGCCTTTTACATGATTTTTATGACCAACGGTGAGGTACTTTAATTACTAAAGACCAAGTTAATGCGATGATTTACAGTCGGCCAGCGGACGAATGTTTTCTCGGCACTAAACACGGCTCTGCTTTTATGGGGCTTTATATCAAACTAACAAGAGGAGAGTAAAATCCGTTTCCATTTCAATTGGTATCATTGCCCAGAGGTAATAATTTCATTGAAATAATCTACATATAAGAATTGTTATTTTAATGCGTCACAGAGACTCGGTACCTATTTTATAATAATGAGTTTTTAGCAAGAATAATAAATTTACTTTTTATGGTACACAAGTAGGTATTGTAGATTTATCTGATAATGTATTACAATGGTTTTATATATCTAGTTAGGAATGAAAAAAAATTGAAGAAAAAACGTGATATAGAAACAAAAGCAGAGCTTGAATTAATACCCAATTTGTAGCTTTAAAGCTTTCCATTGATTGTTTGTGTGCATAATGCATTTTAAATATTATTAGGTCGGTATTTACATAACCAGCAGAAAGTTTATACTTATATACAATTAGCCATGCTGATTCACGCACGGATATATTCACAACATTATTAAAAATACTATTACCTAGTTACTGCGACATTGAAAAAATTTAATAATCATCAAAACATTAAAAAAAATGGTCAATATGTGTTGAACACTTTATTTCATCACAAATCATCTTTAATTTTTTGAACATGACGTGTCTCTTCTTAAACAAATATTTTTCTTATTTGTAGCTAATTTATTTAGATATCTATTTATGAGTAATACAGCATTCGTAAACTAATCATTGTCTGCGATCAATTATCTGCGGCGGCCATTTTTCCATTAATCGTCAAAATATACGTACAAAAACGAAGTAGGCATATTATATATTTGTTTGTTAAAATATATTTTTTTTTACTAAAATAACTGTATTTTTATGAAAAGTTTATACCTATTCAGTTTCTGCTAAAAAATATTTAAATAGTAAAATACTTGCATAATATGTATGACTAAATGTATTGATCATTTTTTGGAACAAAAACCATTGAAATAAATCATTACAAAATATTGTTGATTTTATGTAAAATCATTTATATGAAGTTTTAATTTGATCATATTTTGCAAGTAAATTTAATCGTAATAAAACATTTACAGTTAGTGTACCTAGTATTTAAAGGTGAAGAGATCATTACAATATATATTTAAAAATATACTTATATATACCTTTGAAATACCCAATTAAAAAATCAATTGATATAGTTTAATAATTAAACAAAAATAACCTATTTTGACTTTGACACATAGTCCAATATTAGGACTAAAACACATGAAATCCTGTTTTACATGTAAATAAATAGCTATGTGGCGTTTGCTTCGAAGTTAATTTTAAATTATATTATGTTACTGATAATAATATTAGTTCAATTCGTTCAGCCTGAAATGTTCACAATATTATTTTATTATAATACTGTTTTAATCAAGAAGTACATTATTAACATTAATTTAAATATCATTCTACCATAATTGTTATACTAAATATAAAATAAATATGATTGTCAAAACAATGTCTCTAATATCTCTAATATATTTACTAATATTCCAGTTCAAGTGAAATATAATACTCACTGTTAATAAAGCTGTAGACACTTTTTACTATTTTTACTCTATGGTATAGTCAATAGTATAAAGTGTAAGAAATGGTGTTCTTTCGTAAAAGTAAGCTTGCGATAGAAATGGCTAATTAACAAAGTCTAACCACGTCCATGAGTTACATGTAAGGCGCTGCCAATTCATTATAAGAATCAGTTGAGAGTGCAGAAAACGAGGAGGATCGCTAAGCATGCGACTTCAAACCATAATGCATTGCATGATTCCTGTTGGTCACCTTTGCAACTATGTGAAAACAGATGATCAAACGTACGGAAATTGAGATTGTTTCATAACCAACAGGTGTAGTGCAACTATTCATTTTACAATAAAACTGTTATGAAAGATTATTACTTAAACATTATTACTTAAATGTTAAAATATTAATTATAAATATTAAACTAGGTAATGAATTATGAAATTACGAAATTATATTTTACCATAAATTTTTGATTGAAAGATTATTTATTAATATGTTGGTAATTTCATGACATTATTTATAAAATAATTATATATTATATTTTAAATGCTACAAAAATGCTTCAAGCAATTAAAGAAATGATCATTTTCTGTATTTACCATATTAAAATAAAATATAAAGCAACAATATTCAATAAAAAATAATGGTATTAATATATACCTTTAATTTACCCACAATTCTCTATTTTCAACTAATTTAGAGCACTCGTTTGATTAACTTTTTCTAGTCTTTACTCATTAATAATTATAATTAATTATATTATAAAAAAATTGTAAGCTAATCAGTGTATTATATTTTATTTATCACATATTATATATTAGTATTAATATGATACCATGTAGTTGAGTTTGTTTTAAACAGCAAATTATTTTATTTTTCGAATATTTTTTATGGAAAAAAATTCGGATGCAAGAAACTCATCAAAATAATCGAAGGTGTAAAAAAAATGTTTGATTAAATCAACGCTTGGCTTAATGTGACGCCTTCTATGTTACTTTCTAATTGTTTTGATTCATTCAGATCAAATGTGGCAGTGAAATTGTAATATAAATACCAATAGCAGGTTGTCTTATTCAAATACGAGGGTTTGATAAATGGATGGCCAATAGAATCACCGCGGGCAACTAGGGCTCGCCTCAATATGTATTTAGAAAGATCTTTGCACAGAGATTAAGTCAAGTTTTAAGTAGTTTTATGAATGCGGTAAGCCAACGTGAAATAAAGTAAATTACAAAATATAATCTTTGACCTGAAAACAATTTTACAAGCAAACAAACTTTGTGCGGATAATTAAGATTATAGTCTCTACTTTGCAATAGAAGGATGTTCAGAAATAGTTTTTCAATCAGATTTACATCACCGGAAGTTTCAACAAGCACTCAGTATGTTGTAATAATTAAAGATTCATTAATAATAAAAACATATTATTTAACAATGATTTAGCATTTTTTAACCCTTTAATTAAAGGGTTTGAAATAAGTTAGCAACACTTTGATTTAATAATAATGTTTTGTAGATCACGTGGTTTAATAGTTACCTACCTATTATATATCTACAATAAGAAATGTATGCTAAATTTAATCGGACTGTGTTTTTTGTCGATATTTTTAATAACGATTAATCTCTTCACCATTATGCGGATTATTTCTTTTGCGTAGTAGGTATTATACTGAATTTATATTTCATTTTCAAACATATCCATACAATTAAATGAAAATGTTACTTTCACAATAAATAATGAATAAGTGAAGAAAAGGATATTTTACCAGAAATGAATGTAAACCAAATGCAGTAAATACATATAAATACCTACATCTTTATAAAGTTTTTTCAAAATAATATATTTAAAAAGTCTATACTGTTTTCCTTCGTCTTAATAATATTTTTTCACTATAATTTCAAGTCATGTGATTTTCTCAAAGCCTGGGTGTTTGTGATTGTTTCACTTCTATTGCTTAATATACATACTACTGTTAAAACTACAGTAGGTAGATACTATCATTGCGCCTCTAGACCTGTTGTAGTGTCAAAAAAAGAAGAATATACTTATATTGTTTTAATATTATTCCACATAATTTATTTTATATTCCATATTCTCCGTACATTTAAATGAAAAGTTTATTTATTTTCCATAAGATAATACAAATAAGTGCATAATGTATACAATTAGATACAAAAATATTTCATTTTTTACGTCGTAGGTAACTAAAATACTATTGAAATAAAACTCAATAGCACGTTTAATAAAAAAAAAACATATAAATCATTTTTGTGAATCTCACTAATATTAAAATCAAATACCAAATCCGCACGTGCACGCTATTAAACTTTTTTAGTACTTACCACCTTGCAGTTATCTTAAAATCTCCGCCCCGAAGCTATCAAACAATCATTGTTTCACCGGTGTATATAAAATAAAGAATTTTGATTCTTATAAAGAGTTTTTTAGAAACTATGCTAAAAACGCTTCAGTAAAAAAATAGATAATGAATATAATTGGAGTTTTAAAATATATTTGTTTTACCTATACTATCATGAATTCACTGCTAGTGAAGCAAACCCTTTTAGATCCTTGCTAAATAGTTCCTTTAGCATTGCTCTGTATCCGCTTTATTTTTTTCAATTTATTATGGTTTCAGATATTTTTTAACGTTTACAAATTAGACAAACTGTGTATTTAATAATATATATAATAAAACGAAAGCATAACATTTATAGAGAATACACGATACTCATAAATAATTTCAATACTTACCTACATACCAACGAATTATATTATATTTGAAGATATTGTGTAAACGATGCTTTAGACTCAGTGGTCATTAAACTATCGCTCGCGAGCCACCAGTAGTTCAAACTAGCTCACAGAAAATATTTTGCATTTTAAAGATCTTAGAGTCATATTGTAAGAATGAGATTTAATATTGCGTAATAATGCGAATAGTACGTCTAATAAATGTAAGTATTGTTTTGTTCCAATCAACTATGTAAGTATTCTTTTTCATAATTAATATGGCTGAAAATAGATGTAAAATTAACTGCATTTGAACGATAGTGATAAAGCACTAATTTTTTTAAATGCAAAAGAAAGTGATTGCCATTCATGTATATTTTTTTTGTACTTTTAATCCAATGTTCTAATTTATTTGATGTGTGTGTAATTCATTATGCATATGACGTGTAAGATACAATTCTAGTTTAGTCAACACGTGAAATGATAAAAATAATTTGAAAAGGTAGATGAAAAATGTATAATAATGTAGGTGTAGCTCACCAAATAATTTAAATTTTAAAAGAAGCTCTAAAGTTGAAGCTTGGAGACCACTGATTTTGAGTATTGTCTCATGAGTGCTAGATATTCTTTAATATTATACTCAATTGGTTTAAAAGTAAAAGTACATGTAAAGTCAATTGATATTTTGATTTTTACTGTTACTCTGTTTTTGGTGGATCCATATCTTATGTGTATGTACTTAACAGTAATATCTAGTTACATGCAGTGTAATGTCCATAATATTATTATCTTCTATCAATAAAAACATGTGCTAACCACATATTTTATTTAATGTTTCCTTATCATATTAAATGCCTATAAATGTAACATATAGACGACTGCTTTTGTATGTTTATTGGTTACTCAACTAGGAAGGTAGCAATTATAACCACAAACCGAGGTGGTTAGTGTTTTGCTGAACTATTTTTTGAAAACAAGAAAACTATGCGTTCAAGGCTTGGAACAAAACAACTCCACGGAAGATATTCTTCACGTTTCTCAAGTTTTTTCCCTCTTATTTCTAATTTACCATGAAGTGTATTTGGTTAATACTGCCACATTTTTATTTTATTTAAGGCATCATGCAGATTAAAATATAAAAAAAATGTGCAAAAAATATTAATTTGAAGTGTGGTTGTATAAAATAATACTACGCGTCTCATGGGTGAATAAGGAAAGAATTCAGAAATCCTAAAGGGATTTGAACTAAAAAAATTAAAAATATATTTATAAATACGATTATTGAAAAACTTGAATAATCCAGTTAGAGATCCAAAAGATTACAGGAACGCAAGGTGAGAAAAAATGGGATGTCATTTTTAAAAACATAATGCCATAGCATGACATATATTTTTTAGAATATAATATATTAAGTGAATGCTAATTAAAATGGTTCAACAAAAAACAAGGATTTTATGCTCGCACCACAGCAGGATGGATTTGAGGATTTGCAGATGGATTTCACCAATTTATAGTAGCAGAATTTTTTTTACCATGTCCGATCCTAAGAAAATCATATGAACCTCTAAGTGGTGATTTTTTTATAAATCAGTATTTATTGAAAAGTAAACATAATTACAGAAACGTACTTATTAGAAAAAAAAACTTAGATAAACACACTCAAAAGACTAATAATTATAGAGAGAAGCCTTCGTAGATTATTAAGGACTACATAAAATAAATGTTATTATGATAAAAATAAAAAATAAAAATGTTTTGGAAAAATAGAAAATAGTAATACTAATTATTAGTTAAAACAGATTTATATAAGAAATAGCTACTTCGATAATAATTGAGTAAATATAGATCATTATTTAAATATATCAATCATTTTATATTTGAAGGTATTATAATAATATATTGGTTATAAATTAGCAGTTATATGTAGTTTGACAGTTATTACTAAGACTTATTACAGATAAATCTTTACCGTTTTCAAAATTGAGAGAAAGATACCGATTATAAGGTACGTAAATTAAGTAATAAAATACAGTAGGGAAGCACATTGAAAAATATGTATAAAATTGGACATAGGTGTGTAGTCAGGAATAAGTTGAAATAAAATAGCAAATTAGAAACAATTAAGTATATTGACTACCGATTATCTGTCTATATTTTGTCAACTATGTTGTTTTAGGTATTTTTAGTGTTATAAATTTTGAAATAATTAGTGAAGCTATCTTGGTTTCTAGTTCATATTAAAATATCGTTAAAGTGTATGAATTATGAGAAATATGTATAAAGTAATTGGTATGGTATAACATTCCATTAGAACTGAAAGAAAAAGCATTATATTTTTTTTTATTTGATGGATAATACACAAGATTTAATAATGAAGCATTTGATTTTATACGCATATAATTTGGAATATCTCATAAATATACTTAAATATACTTAAGTATAAGTATTTTTTAATTTGGAAAGATTCTGGTGTTGACTACGAATCACGGTAAGTGCTTTGATTTAAACTGAAAATATTATATGGTGAACAATACTAACGTCAGTAGATTTTGGCGTGATTAGTTTTGGGACGATTGTCTAATCCAATATTGGTAAAGCACATTGGTTAGAAGGAATACTTATCATAATTAAGTAATTAAAAATACATTAAAGGAAACAGGTAATGTTATAGGACAGATGTGATATTATTAATATAAAATACTCGACTGATACGAAACTATCAAGTGGAAAACTTGGATATGAAAAAGGATTGAAAGGAATGAAAGAGAAAGACAATGCAAGGAGTGAAGAGTAAGGAGGGAGGAAGAGCGTGTGCGGATGTGTGGCAACTTTCTTCCCGCTGGCTGTACTAACTGTAACATTCTTAAAATAAAGCTTAACACGCAGAGATGAGCTTGCGAAATTAATATGCAATTGTTTTATTTTCAATTACAAACCATTTTTTATTAATATTATTATTTATTATTTGTTTTTTTTATAATTTATATGAATTTTTTAATATTCATAATTTGAATGAAATAAATAGGTATCAAAAGACTATTCGGTACTGTTCGGTAATACGGAATACAGCGGAAAACGCATTTTGAAAATAGCCGATATACTGGATTATTTGTAAGTTTGGATTAGTTTTGGTTAGGTTAGGTTGGGTTAGGTTAGGTTAGGTTAGGTTAGGTTTGGTTAGGTTAACCTAACAAATAATCCAGTTTATCGGTTATTTTCAAAATGCGTTTTCCGCTGTATTCCGTATAACCGAACAGTACCGACTATTCTTCTATCATGTGTATTTATTTTTATCAAAGACGCCATACAAAGATTTAGTTTTTCATAAAAGTGTCATTTTTATGAAATAACAACGAACTGTTCCCCTTTGTATTTACAATTTGTATGAAAATCACTAGCTAGAGGTGTTTTTGCATAACTTTCATATGTTTGGTTTAATCTCAATAAAACAAGATTTTCTTTAACATCTTTGGAAGGTATATAAGTTATTAAATAGGTATTGATAAAAATTCGTATTTTAGTATAATTTCAAACAGGTGAAAATATAACTCCAAAACAAACAAATCGGTTCTGGTCTCTAGCATGGATGAAGTATCACTAATAAAATGTATTTTACTTAGTGTACACTAAGTTTTACTTTGGTAGATAAATTATAGTTTCTACATACTGAAAGTAGTTGATTATTATTAATGTGGTTTTATGTAAAGAATTTGTCAAAGAAATTATATTTTTAGATTATAGATAACTAAACTTTTTTGCTATTTTTAATATCGTTGAGAAAATAGTTTTCAAAAGTGTACATAGATGTACATTGATTGAGATATGAACACAATATAAGTAAGTACCTGGGTAATGTTTTTTTTATTTAAATTATTTTTTTATTTATCTTAGACAATAAAAACTATTTCAACATTAATACAATCAACTATCACCGAGATATCAGTAATAAAAAATAAACAAATTTAAAAACAAAAGTCGGAACATTGCGCCAGGTGGTCATCTCGCGTCGTGCGCACACCATATCTGGTTCAAACAGCGGCACAAAGAAGCGGGCTGCTGCGGCGGTCGGTGGTGGCTGGCCACGCGATCTCGCGCGCTCCGCGGGGCCCCCAAGATGCCCGCGGAGAGGCCGACTCCAGCCGAGAGGTTTGGCCTTTGAGCCGAGACGAAAGACCAAAGCCGGGGTGACCAAGATTGATTTAGCAGAGATTATTTGGTATTTTCTTAGTTGACATTACTGTATCATATAATTATTATTATAATATATTAAATAATGTATTAAAAAGAAAGTTACACATACAATAACAGTCATCAATGTGAAAAATAATCTGTCACAATTTAATACGAAATGTATTTTTATTTATTGATTATCATGATAGTGAGCGAAAATTTAATGGCACTCGACAATTAATATTCAATTAAAAATATACATCAGCAAGCATTTAATACAGTACTCTATCCTCTTCGCATGATTTTAATATTAAAATTTATATTTTTTATTCGGTGCTCTTGTTTAAATTACAATATGTATTTCTCCACCGTTGATCCTTTTAATAATTCACCTGTTTCATTTAAACGCGCTATCTCCAAAATTTTGTATAAATAGATATATATACATATTTTTTTTAAATGTTAGTTTTTTGTGTATAATTTAATTATTCATTATTCTTCCTCATTTTTGTCATGTAATTTTCTTATGTGATTTCTTTATATTTATGTTATTCTTACTCTATATCTTGTTAGGCTTACTATATTATAATTTATACATGGAAACCTTGCTGGTTGCAATAACTTTTCATTATTATATTTTAAATTTTTGTAATCAATATGTAACTGTTTGTTTCCTTAATAAATAAAATAAAATAAAAATACTTAATATATATAAATAATACAAATTATAAATTCACGATGTTTATAATATGACTATAATTATTATGTACAGTAATATTGATAACACAGATAAAATGTTGAATGATTTTAAATGTTCTACATTTTGATAACCTTAATTAACTTTACAATAAACAAAAACTGTATAATCTTTTTTAACTAGCGACTTCATTACATTTTAAGTCAGGTACCTACGTTGATATTGACATAATGCTTCACGCTCATATTATTATGTTATCGTTTATTTAAGTTGTCCGATATTCTATGGCTAGCATCAAATCTGGCCGTTAACATAGGTGGATCAATGAATTGATTAAGATTACCAAAAATACGTGGAAACGGAAATCTAAAGAACGAAATGAGTTAAAACTAGTATGATACGTAGGTTAATCCTAATTGATGATAGTGATGATATATTAATTATTGAAACATAGTAATAGGTACCCTTTTTTTAGTATATGTATTAAAATACTACTAGTTATTGGTATGTATAATTTCATATACATGTGGTGCAAATAATAATAATTTACTAAAAAGTATAATTTTTAATTTTAAAGTTTATTTAATTTTGTAAAAAAAATAGTTTCACTTTAAATACATGGTGTCCAAAAATAGCAAGCGAATAATAAAAACGTATTAATTGTATACAAGTAAAGCAATGGTCAACATAGTCAGTGGCGCACCCGCCAAACAACCGCGTCACGAGGTTGCCGAACACTTTTTTTGTTTTACTGGGCGTACAACGAGAATCATGATTAAGAGCGTTGCACTTGAATGAAATTCGGGATGCGCAATTGATTGCACTTTTCGAGTGTGCGTTTACAACATCTTTTTTATATTAATATGATAATCAAAATGACAACTGAAAACAGATTCCTCGTCACCGCTCTTGAAAATAAACCAAAATATGATCCGACGTTATATTTTACACGTTTTATTAACGGCAATGAATATAATATACCTACCAGTAATTTATTAAGAGATAAGCCTTAACCTACGGAACTTTGCAAGCTATTTTTTTATAATAAATTTCATATTTATAATCTTCATTCACTATGGGACCCGGGTAATAAATACTAACAAACACCGAAATGGGTTCACTGGTTTTCACATAATTTCATAGTACATGGGATTAATATATTAAATAATTATAATATTATAATGTGTGGGCGGTTTATTATTCTATATATGTATAGGAATAATTGATTGAAAATCAAGAAACTTTTATTGTTTTCTAAAAAATAACCACATTTAAAAAAAATCATATACCTACTTAATATAATTTATGTACCTAGGTACCTACTTCTCCGATTTAAATATTAAATACACTCACTTGATGAAACGACCTAGTGAATTTTTTTATGAAAAATAATTTCTTGAAAAATCAGTAGGTACCTATTAAACAAAACGACAACATCTCAGTGACAGTACAATTTGATTTGGAAGAAGTTCTATACTGTAATTAATGTTTTACATTTTCATAAAGTACGTAAGTACTTACCTACATTATTTTACGAATTTTAAATAAATTTAAAGCAACAATATCGCTTCGTAAGCTTAATATATTTTGACTCCATAAACGTCATTTGATCCAATTTATATTCTCAAAAATGTGCGGTGTGGTTTTACCGCCGCTTTTAAAATTCCGCAGTTTTTCACAATCGGCGTGATCTGTCGTATCTCGTTAAGTCACGGCTCGCCTTTGTCCGGGCATGTTCGTTTTTTCTCGGCGTCCTTTTTAGTCGACAAGCAGGAAGAGGAAAAGTGAAAAGTAATGTCGCCGCGCTCGCGATTTCGGGTGTTTTTTGGACGCCGCGAGCGTTTGTTGTCGTATGATTTATATGGCCGCCCGCTTGACCGCTCGTTTGGGTCCCGAATGCATTCGCCATACTCAATTAAAATGAATAATTTATATTTTATTTAATGGTCGCTCACGACAGACGTCCTCAATCAATTACAGAATACATTTTTGCTGAAGAAGAATTCTGTTGTAATCAACCAGAGATTATAATATATATCATTAAAAAAGTGTTGAAGCAGTAATAAAAAAATAGTTGGTTTGTAAATGTATACTTAGTATGTCATATATTCTTTAATTGTGTGTTTAATAGTTAAGTATTGACTCGAAGTTATATTTAATTTTACATTACCTATATGAAAAATAAGTAGGCACAATACTTAAATGTTTTTATGAATGTTAACTGTTCAAATTTTATAACACAGAAAATAATGTAATTAAGATTTGTTACTTCAAGAACATTTCGCTGTAATAGACAAATTTTTCCGTGGAAATTCATAGTTTTCTGATATTGAAAACTTTGTGAATATTGAAGAAACAAACATTTCTGGTACCAACACTGTACCTACTGATTGTAAAAGAGGTTTCATTTTAAAAAAAAAATATTTAAATTTGACAATTAAAAGTTTTCAAATGCATTTCGACACGATTAATATGGAAAAAAAAACATAGAATACTAGTATAAATCTAGCAATATAAATGAGGAAAAATATGTAATTATAATGTTATGGTTTTACCCATGTCTATATTAGTATATATATATATATATACAAGCATAGAACAACATTTTACAGTCAAATTATTTTGCGTGTTTGAGCATTATAAATTTTGAGGGTGTATTGAGGTCATTTAGTGCTAACACCGCGACTGGCGCGTTTGGAGTCGTTGGCCATTTGATATAATTAACGTGTTATTTAAATGTCGTAATTAAAAGGTTAGCAGTGATTGTGGTAGAATATTGAAGATTCTATTAGGTTAACTTATCAAAAATTGGCTTGGTTACTATATAATACAAATTATTGATGTATTTGCTATACGTTTACTTTTTTTAGATAAAGAGACCTTGAGGGATACAAAGAGATTTAGCGATAGAGGTTGATATATTTGAATATTTTTCTTCTGTTTAGTTTTTGAGGATTTATTAAATGGTTTAAATTTATAATTATTTTTATAAATTGAACTTTTCCGTTGATCAACAATATATTATATTTTCACTATAGTATTACTCTATTGTATTGGTTAATTATTTCCATATTCATTAGTATTTAGGTGTTTATTTTGTTTACAACTTACTGCATGTTACTTTCTTTACTGTCTATTATGGCGCATTGCCCAATTGTTCTTATGTCACAACACTGTTTTTTTCTGAATAAATAAATATTAAAAGACTCTTAGTTAAAATTAATCACACAGCTTGTTTGTATGTATATTTTTCTTTCCTTGTGGTTCAAAATAGTGACACAAAGACTGCACGCGGCTCGCGTTTCGTGCAAATCGATTTCGTTGGCAATTTTTTAACGCCTCAATAAAACGTGACACTGAACGGTCATTTATCAAAACCCCACGACGGAAAGTTTGAAAGTTTGCCGGTAGCCAAAACCATTGGACATTTTACTACGCAAGATGTGCATGTAATAAATATAAACATGATAAATTATCTTAAGTTCCAATGCACGCAGGTTCGAATCCCACTGAGCGTCGAATTTTTATATGTATAGTTATATCTGTGAGCGAAAGGGAGAGGGCAATATGTCTTAAAAATCGATAAATGCGTTAAATATGCTAAATGAACCATTATACATACGTAATATAATATGCACCAATGAGAAAAGGGATGAGTCTAATCAACGCCTCTGAATTACTAATCATTTGTTGATTACTTCCACACAGAATCATTGGAGTTCATATTGTACAAAATGGTCCAAAAATCAATATATTTTAGCTCTCTCCTAAAATGTAGCAATTTTAGACTTTACACCTTCTTCTTTTTGCACACAGACATATTATTTTCTTGGGGTGTTTTCAAATTATTTATGTTCAATAAAGAATGTTAAATTTTCAAATCTTGTGAATTATTCGTTGAATAAAATAAAAATATATTTTTTTCCGACCATGTCCGATTCTAATAGGATCACATAAAGATTTTGGTTTTGCGAGAAATGTGTGTCAGCCACTTGCTTAACCTATTAGGTTCATACTCTGGACTCATACACAAATTGAAAAACAATATGATAGGTAAGTAAACAGTGCCAAACCCAGGATTCAAACCTGGGACCCATGAAGCTATTTTACGATGCTTAAGTCGCGTCAAAAACGTGGGTATAATTATTTAGTTTAATATCTTATAATCTTAATATATATATATTAGCAAGGCCCTTTAATGGTAACAGCATTTGATTATTAAAAATTTCTACCTTCAATCATCGACGATGTAAACATATTTTCTTAATAATTTCTGCTTGTTTCTATAATTAATATTAATTTTCAATCAGCTAAAATATTAATCGATATTTATTATAAGAACATTATGATAAAGCAAAATAATTGTATTGCTTATCATAACACGTATTACTCGCATTCAAGGCTGTACAACATAACTGTATAATTATTTGGTGAATGTATCGACGTATTATTTCGCCCATCATTACGTTCAAATACTGTCTGGTGTTTTTAATAACATGGCGATGATGAATATGCAATAACAAAGACAGTTTATTAAAGGTATCTATCATTTCTTTTGTTGCAAACATATAACTAAATCTACATGTATAGGTATCATCTATCTACAAATGAATGAATAGTTTTTTTTATATCGTGTTGTCTAATAAAACAAACACGGTTTTTGTTTGGTAGTCATTTGATGAATAATATTTCATGTGAAATGCAGCATATAAATAAAATGAGACATACTTAAGAGGAAATAAAAATAATATATTATGTGTTTTTTTTTCATGTACGTATTATTTTAGTTTGCGATCATTTATTTGAAGATGTATAATTAATACAAACACAAAGCCTAAATCTATTGAAAACGAGGCAAGATTTAAAATATTAAAAATTAATATACATTTTGTAAATACGTGTTTGTTGACATAATATAAAAAAAACATAATTACCTACTTATTAGTTTCATTCTTTCAATTGAATATTATCTAATTAATTATGTTATAATTTTCAAATATAAGTCAATCCAGTTTACAAATATTTTTTATTTCACAGTAATGTTTTCCTTATTAATTTTGCCAATATAGTAGAATCAAAGATGATAAATAATTACAAAATTACTTAATAGCAACGTACTGTTTTATACTTGATTACATCAAAATATCTGGGATCTTTAAGGATCTTTTGCAATCTCTCTGTGTGTGGTATAGTTCTAAATAATACTGATGTGCCAAACGATTCAATCGAGCAAACAAAACACATCATCGGCGCCAGCGTCGCAACATTGCCATATAAGGTTCCCATCGTAATAATACTATCTTGATCTTCATTAAGATAGTAAAGATGAAACACTTGTGAAGATTTTGTAATTTAAGATATTGCAACACTCATCTTCTGGTCTTATTAGATGATTTCACAAGAATAAAATATCAAAATCTTCTTATAGAGGTATTCAAAGCATTAGTACATACTAAAATTTACTAAATTTACCCCTTTTAAGTATTGGGTAGGAACTGGTTTTTGAGAGTCTCATAATCAGGAGTTAGCTACAATTTAGGTAAGATAAATATTATTTAAATAGTGTTAGAATTGTCCAAAATTGGCATAGGTTGTGTAACAAACGTTTTTCGTGGAATACAATTCTGAAAACGCATATCCAGGTATCTAGCCATGGTAGGTACCCAACACAGTGGGATCGGTAAAAGGTGTTGAGACCAGGATCCATCAGATCTAGCCTCTCGCCGGAGATGTCGGACTAACGTTAACACTTATGTATTTAAATTAATCTACTACGAGTATATTACAGTGAACATGAATCTAGAGGGTGTAATTTGATAAACTAAATTGGAAAATAGGTACCTATATTATTGAAAACTACATGTGAATTTGATTTTGATACAACATTTTTACCAAGGAAACTATGGATTAAGAAGTGAATATTCTGTTTCAAATTGCATAGTTAATTAAACAATGTTTACAAAATACTAACACATGATTTTATATTAAAACGATTTCATATAATATTGAGTATTTTCTAAGGAAATTTATGTATATAACGTTTTAATACGTCGTAAAATTGTATATAAGTCATGCAAAATACTTCAATTTGCATTTAGCTAATGTATATTAATTACAGCATTGATCGTTACAAACTAATCGATGCCGCAAATGGTAAACTAATCAAAGTAATGCGTCAATCTTCGAGAAGATGCTCTTAAGTCGTTTCAAGGTAAAGGTATTTAATCTTATTCTAGTTCAATGAAAAACAACATAACCACATATTATAGTTTCGTCACCTCAATTCTAGAACTAGATAATTTAGATTTTAGAATAATTGAAAAATTATATTTTAAAAATAGAACAGCCACTTTATGATGGTAATATTCAGTGACTATCGATTCAATATAAAAAAGTGAGCAACACGTCATGTGTAATTGTAGGTAGATAGGTATCGCGTAGAATTTCACGAGTGAGAAATTTAGAGGTTTTACATTAATTTATGTATTTATTTATCCAATGCGCCATAATATACAGTTAAAACATAGTACAATTCATAGAAAAATAAACACGAAATTGATGAAATATTGAATTCATTGGTACCGATATTTTAAGATATGTACTTATTTTTAATTTTTCCTAAATATGCTGAATTTATTTTGTTAAAAATAACATAATGCATATATTAAATAAGCTTTTATCTACGTGAAGTTGCTTACTTATAGTATTCATCTGATAATAAGTGTAGAACTGTTAGTAATGCACTAATTATTTTTTATTTAAACTGAAACCTAGCCTTAGTACTGATGAATACCACAGAATATGTAAGATGCGCAGACACCATTTCTTCCCATGCGCAAGAAGCAAGGCTAACTATTGTTATTGTCCATGGTTGCTATTGATGACCGTGTTTACATTACTTCTATTGTATCGGCTTGTCTTGCTTGGGATTTCTCATCTTGTTATCTGCTAACCGCCTCAGACCGAGGACAATTATTAATTAGAATATCGTAAGTTCTTGTAATTATGATTGACATCGTCTAATATATAATATGCAGTAATAACTGTATATTTTATATCATAGTAAAATAAATACTTTTATGAAATAAAATATAGGTATATTTAGTTAAGTTATAAAAGCGTTTGTTGATATAGAGGTAAGGACGCTGAACCGGGAGATGTCAAGGAGAGTTGAGGCTTTAGAGATGTGGCCTGTATAGACGCATACTCAAAATTCATTAAATTGACGGATTGACAGATGTTTAAATCCTCAAAAGAATGGTAAAGAACCGATCAGTGTACGTAGCATCAAAACTATAAACTAATGGACAAAAGTACAGCATTTATAACCCAAATAAAAATCTATGGTAAACACAGCAGAAGCCGACACCGTGTTTGGTAGCGTCATAGCCTACATAGTTGACAGGAGTTCTGATTTAACAAAGCAGATGATAGATAAAAAATCGCTTTGATGGTAATCAATCTGCATTAAAAAGAAAAATAATATATTGAATTACATATTATTTAAAAAATATTTTTCTAAGATATACGTAATAATATAGTCTATAATGCCATTATATTCAATGTATGCACAGGATAATATTCACTCTCACAATGAGTAATAAATATTATTCAATTATTTATAATTTTCACATATTATCACTCTGCAATAATAATTATTACTGACTGGGTATGAAAGGGCAAGCGTTCTTCTTTTTTGCAACCACTCACCCTGAACTTGTTACAGATGTAAGATGGTACTTTTGTGCACTCAATTGCTTTTAATGAATCACAGATCGAGCTATAATTCATACAATTATGTTCAATAACACATCTCCAAGGTAGTATACGCACGGATCTTCAGTAATTGTTGCAATGGAATAAAGAAGAAAAAATGGAGCGATTATTACGCGCTAACAAGCTATCAATTTATACTCAAACGCAATAGATAAAAATACAATAAGTATGGATGAAAAATAAGCAATATTGTGAAATAATAATATTACTGTCTATAAAACTCCTTCACGTAAACCAAATAACAACTATATAATAAATGTAAGATGATTAAGAAAGAATTGATCTTAGTTTATTAATTATTTTTTAATTATATTATATTTTATACTTTTATTTTTCTTTGTATGGCATTTGTATGACTAGACGTGCAATTGAATTAAATATAAGGGCCAAAAATTGCAAGACCACACTCAATTTAAGTCCTTTTTGTTAAAATCATAATTGATAATAAACAGATCCCGCTAGGTGTTGTTAGGTTATTTTCCAAAAAGATTTTTACTTGTGGTTAATAAGAGGTAGGTATAGGGCGGTTCTTGTGGTGTAGTGCACAAGGCACTAGTCTTCCACCCGAAAGTTCTGGATTCGATCCAGTGAGGATACTATATTTTTGTGTTTTTCTCAAAGCCAGGGTGTCTGCGATTGTTCAAAATAAAATTACTAACAACCAGCTTGTACGAAAAAGCAAGAACATGGTTATTAATGATTAAAAAAAATGCTTTATAATCTTCTTATCGTCAGTTTTAATCAACATATATTGGTATAGTAACTATTCACAATTTTTATAAATATAAATTTAATGGCGAATAATTGCCAATAAGAGATTATTGAATATTTACCCTGATTAGTAAAAATAATTTAAGTTCGAAAAAATTTTCAACATATCTTTATTTATGAAAATTACCACAGATAACGCGAATTTGGTTTATTATTCGATGCGTGTGTCGTGCTTCGAGATTTGGTTGTAAGGATGCTGTTGAATAAGAATCATAATGTATTATCTACTATTTGATACATATACTTAAGGTATGTATCTTATTCAATCTTGGCGGATAAAGTAGTACAGTGTATGGTAGCTCTGAGACAATTAATAGATGAGTAAAATATATGTATACAATCATGATACATACTGGAGATGCTTTGCATCAACAGTATCTATGAACCGTACGCCACTTATCCAATTATTATTTAATTATTTTTTTATGTAATCACATTAAGTAATATTTGTTTGAAAATAACAAATTAGCTCTGCACTCTGTATAAGTAATACAAAAATCAATTGCTATATAAAAAAAATTTAAATAAATTTCTTGGAGTTATTTGGCGTTACTATAATAATATAACATTTATTATAAAAACAATGCCCACTACTTAAGTGTGCATTGTTGTTTTTCTAATGTGTTATAATACCTAATTGTTTACTTCAGTTTAACAATCTGTTTTTGCCACTGATCGATACATATTGATATTTCAATGTTCTTAATTTGTCAAAGATAATCGAAATGCAATCAATCAATGGATATTTTTAATTCAAACATATATGTATTTAAATGTTATTAGTCATAATATTTTGGACAAATACTGTACTGAGCGAGGTCTTATTATAATACGTATATATTTATTCCAAGATCACTTATATTTGAACATAGAAACAACATTCAATTTGACACTTTTTCAATCGATTTTGATATGTGACGTCTGACACGAATAAAAAGATTGGTTTACAAAAAAAAACCTTGCGCATATTTTTATATCTCGTTGAATCAAAAACCCCGGTCGTATTAATGCGTTCAAGTCCAAAATCAGAATCACGTAACTACGTGTTTATTATTATTATCGTTTCAAGGATGGGTCTCGGTGGCCGGCCCACGCCCAAATATTCTGAACACTTCATTAAAAAAAAATCTTAGCCGAGTTTTGTCGGCTGGCAAATTATTTTGTGTTGACCTCGTGCAAAAAAAAATGCTTTTATGAAAGTTTTTTTTTTTGATCCTCTTATACTTATGTTATTTTTTTCTTTTAATTAATCATTCTCATTATTATATTTTAAATTAATCATTCAATAATTATTATTACTATGTCTTAATAATATGCACATAATTCATTTTAAAAATAATTCCATCACAATAAGTTATTTTTTTACATTCCGCACTTAGCATTTTTTGTGTATGTCGAAATTGATAATCAAATTTAATGTTTCGCTATTCCATCTCAACAAGGAAGAACTCTTCATTCTAGATCAAAAATATGTGTAGTTGGTGTAATGATAACTCTATGAAAATAGGTACCTACATTTATTACATTTTTTTGAGTATAGCTCTATTAAAAATATATTTCACATAATATATTATTATGTATATCTTTCATTAATATAGTAGTATATCTCTATCCTATCTCCATAAAGACACTTTCGGGAAAACACAATTTAATATTTCCTGTCCTTAATGCAATTGTTATAATTAGGTCTTTATTGTTTTAAAAATTTGGGTAGGTATATGTTATGAATAGAGTCAAAGTGTTAATTTAACATGACAGATAAATTATGATTTAGCTACAAACTCTGTCTATATAATACCTATTAGATATTTAAATACGAAACATATAAGAGGGGCTTTTTATACGAAAGTACCTGTGATAAAAGGGTAATTTTTCCTAAAGCTTAAAGTATGGTAAATTTGATTGCATCTCTGATGCATTAAATAATTAAAACCTGTTACTTAAACTATGTTTTGTTTATTCTACTCTGTTGTTGAGATGAAAGATTATTTGTATACCTTTATTCAAAGTTATATATTAGATTCATCGCACGCAATAGAATGACTCACAGTTATAATGCAATAAGTTCTAAGGGTGCTACTATGGACCAGAACTATCACTATAATGAGCGCTCGAAATGGAAAAGATTACAAACCGGAGCGGTCGACATTTTTCTGAAGATATTTATATATTTATTAAATTCTATGTTTTTCATAAAAATAAGTGTGTTTGATTTTCTATTTATATGGATTATCTAGTCCAGACGGTCAAATTGTTTTGTCCACGAGACGGAGCAATAGTCTTACCGATTTCACGAACAGGAACGGCGCTCCGGTGCGCTCCGGTCCATTTCGAGCCCTGACTATAATATGTATTATGTAACTACAAAACTCTCGATTAGTATGTAACCAGAGAGAAAATACCATTAGAGTCGTACAGAGAATAGCCGACTGGGCATTATAATAATATAATATCAATTTTACAAGTACATAATTTATTTCAAGCTTAGTTCTCAAATAAAAGTATGAGAAATTCTGCATGTTCAACAGTTATAGTGACTTGGGACCTTGTGTTGCAATTTTTAATTTTCATGCTGGGAGTTAGCTAAGTAAAAAATGGTAGGAGAGTTTGATCTAGTGACAAATATAAAGCGGCAATAGGAAATCATGACAATTTTACGATGATGCATAAGATATAACATCAATAAAAATAACGATGTCATTTCGAGTCTTTTTCTATTAGACTTCAATGAGTGGTAACAGATGCAACCTTGCTCCACTTTGCGTGCCATAATATAATAATAATTTTAAACTTCGCACATGATAATGTGGCGGTTATTTACAACAGTGATGACTGAGTAGTGCACATACTTACACTTAACGAGATCGTATTTTTATTTGTGTTATAAAGACAAAATTATGTCATGTATATTCATGGCATCGCAAGGAGAAGCAAGGCAAACAGGAAACTGCCCTTGACTGAGTGTGATGTGTGGTAGTAATGCCATTCGCGCGGGAAAATTCATACAGGTTGTTTACAGGAGTACCGTTCTGGTTTCACATAGTACATTATATAAATATATTTGGCCACTAAAATATAAATACTAATAACATGTATTAATAACAATGTTATGGCCACTGTTTTGAATAAAACTGGAAAGAAGTTTGATTTTAAAAAATAAACGCGTAGATTGCTAACGGCGGTGTAATTTTATGATCTTATAAACCTTTAAATAATATTATAAGCCTATTATTATCAAAATTATCATATAAATATGTTTTAAATTTACAACATTATATTATTATGTACGCATGTATCATATTATACAAAATTACGTTAGATGGTGAATACACACTCGTTGAAACTTTGAGGAAATAAACAATAAATGTCAGGTATTTCGTCAACTCTGATTTTATTATTTTTACTTTTTTTGATCCAATTAATTTCCGTATTGCGTTGATTATAAGACGTTCTTTTATTTTTAAATTCGAATAAAAAAATCAAAAGAAAGTCAAACAATGAGAATAAACTGAAAATAGTCTACGACTTCTTCAATTAATTTAGTTTCATTTCCCGGACTATCTTTTTATTTGACGATGGTTAGGTCATAAAACCCAAAGAACACAAAGCACTCTGACTGTCCTTAAATATTGAATGCGCGTTTCGTGTATATGTAAAATTTACGTAACTATTAAAAATAACGTATTATTTTAAACGCGTTAATCTCATATTTTTCCCACACTCGAGATCCATAGCCTGTTGTACCACACCCAGTAGAAAAAACTATATTAATAATTATATTATTATCAAAATAAAAATGATGAAAATTTTGATGATTAGATTTATTTCTCGTAATATAATTAATATCACCGTAAGTTGAATAAACTTTACTTCTGAGTAGTTTTTTTAAATTTATTTTTTAAAATTAAATTCATCTCATGGTATACATTTTTGAGGGTCGCTCGAGAATACCCAAATGGTCCTTTATACAAGTAGTATTTTGTTTATTTATATTCGATGCAGTAATATCGTTAATTGGTATCTAATTTAATTGTAATTTTGATTATCAAAAGAAACACGCAATATAATTAAAACAGCAATATTGTAATTGTCGTGTTGTAAAAATATAGTTAATTTATTTATTTTGGTCAGTGATGGCTGCATGAACGTAGATGGTGCGTGACCGCGAATGCCATCTCGTACATTCAGGGTCAAATAAATATTTTTAAATATTTCTGGACGACCTGAGTAAGAATAATTTTATAAAAGTTCACATTTTAATCATATGTTTACAAATTGTTGCACGTGCGAATAACTCTAATGTTGTTTTAGAAGCGTTATAAAGATCAGTGTTTAGAGCTGATCGATTCTGATCGGTTATAACCAAATTCTACTTATTCGACGCTTGCATTTTAATTATGTTAATTTACGGTAGCGAGTCATGGCACTTTTATGAAGGTTCAGAGTAACGAATATTGAGGTTCGAGAACAGATGTTTGTGGGGAATATTGGGTATACGGCGATATGACTTTAAAAGTATCAATAAAATAAGTTAGGGAACCAAACAGCCTTTCATCACACTGAAAATAAGAAGGCAACATTGAACGTCAAGATAATTTCAAATTTGTATTACCTGTTTGTTAAGCCAACCGAATTCTGCGTCCCGAAAAGCCGCTAAATACTATATACAGAGTATATACGGTGGAGCTACGAGATTTTAATTCGACTTAGAAAGACGAAATGAAACTGGCGAGCGACACGGATTCTCGGAGGCGCCGTGTGATGTTCATATACTCCAACTAAGTGGCAGACATCGTCAAAGAATGGAAAGAAGTTGAAATATTAATACATATAAAGTTGTGTTCGATCACGAAGAAAAAAGACGCAAAGGGTTTTTGAGTCGCTGAAGTGACTGAAGATGGACAAATCATTACCTACAATCTTCTTTTCCAACATCTTCAATATGGAGCAAGGGAAAAAAATGACAACTTACATGAAACCAGGGAAAAACTATAAGTACATACTAACTATCGTTTGGATGTAAATAAATACTTTAGCAATATAGGCACGTCGGGAATGGGACGATTTGACACCGCGAACTGGCCTCCGCCGATTGGCCTCCGGTAATTGGCCGCCGGTACAATCGGACGCCGGCCCAATTGGACGCCGACCCAATTCGACGCCGACCCAACTGGCCTCCGGGAGATTGGACGCCGCACAGTTGAATTAAATGCGCAAAGGAATAGACGTACGTTACGATTTGTTGGAGTAAATAGGCAAGTCAGTTTAATATGCTTCTATCTTCTTCAGCCTTCGAGATTTCGTCCGGCACCCAGTACCTAAGTAGTTTATCAATCAAACTACTAAAACATTTATACTTAGCAGATAACTTACTTAATATTTTGTTTGTAATTTCATACTATCTTAAAATACGCATTTATGCATAATAATATACATGTTTAAGCTTTATTATAATATTAAGTCGATAAAACGCTGAAATATAATGTAATTTTCATTCTAACATCTAACATTATTTTTAATATTTGTTGTAAATATAAATAAATACCCATGTATAGACAATAAATTAATTGATTATGCACATCTTTAAGTTTTAGCGAGGGAAGAATTATTTTCTTTTAATAAACATCATAAGGCATAATAATTTTTCTCAATCTATATTAAAAATGTGTCAAGCGCGAAATGTATAAGGTACGACTACTGAGAAGATAGAAGCATATTAAACTGACTTGCTTATTTACTCCAACAAATCGTAACGTACGTCTATTCCTTTGCGCATTTAATTCAACTGTGCGGCGTCCAATCTCCCGGAGGCCAGTTGGGTCGGCGTCGAATTGGGTCGGCGTCCAATTGGGCCGGCGTCCGATTGTACCGGCGGCCAATTACCGGAGGCCAATCGGCGGAGGCCAGTTCGCGGTGCCAAATCGTCCTAGACCCAGGCACGTCTACCTATATTTTTTCAACAGTTCTTTTAAAATTCAAATAAAGGCAGGTTAAATTCATGGTCCTCTCTATAAAGTAGAAAAATAGTGGAATGTAAACTCGAGTAGCAAATAAATCTTATCTATCCTAATTAATCAGACTTTCAGCAGTAGGTAAGAATATAAATGACGAAGAATACATTCAATAACTTACAATATTACAATGCAATTAGTTAGCTTCTTTTTACTGAAAGACACATTGATAATATAATTTGCACGTCATTCATAAATGATAAAACCAAAACGTCACAAACTGGTTTTATAATGATTATTGTTTTACAAGTAACATAAGTGCACCTTATCTAATCTAGTACATGCATTTATTATTGTAGCGACACCAAATTATGTCTTAATTGTTATAATAAAAATCTTATAAATCACTTTTTATCTTCGTTTAATTTCCCCTTATTGTCATCGCCTTATACAAACAAGTTCATTATAAAGTCCTCGATACAAGGCAATAAAGTTCCTAATGTATCACTACCAACAAATAAGAACCGGATTTTTGTACCAGTTTAAATATCAATTGAGATTTTTTATTGGTACTACATTATTAATATCAATTATTATATTACCATAAAATACTGAGAAAAGTCAACATGGTTATTAAAAATTGACGTTTTTAATATAATTTGAGGTTAAATTTAATAGTTTAATAACTGGAATATTTTAAAGGTACTATTTTTGGATACCTTAGGCTTAGTGATAAATTAAAATGAGACACTTTTATAGTTTTATATCTGCCTATTTAATATTATACTACATGACAAAATAATTATTCAATGGGAATATCAATTTAAATTTTAACGGAATCTATTTATTGAATTTATAGAATCGGATTTTTAATAGAATCCTAATATCAAACTTCAAATATCGCAACATGACAGATATATATGTATACTACATAATATATTTAACTAAGTATAAAATAGAGATATTCTAATACATCTAAAAGATTTAAGAGTATAAACTGGGAACAATCTGTCCTTCGATCCAAAATTCTTTAATTTGATTGAGAATTAAAAATAGATTCATCATATGAAAACTTTAAAAAATATGTAGTTTTACTGCTTACAATATAGAGATAACTCAATAAATGTTCATGAATATTAGTTTTAAGATAACATTTGATGATCACATTGAAACTGTGCGCTGGGTTACGTGGATCTTTTTATTGATCATTCCCTAGTTAAACCACCTTGAAATTTTATCATATTTTGAGTGACCTAGACTTTCCACCCCTCTTGATTATCTGCTTTTTTCAGGGTAGAGTGAAGACTATCTCCTACATGGGAATACGAAATTTTCCTTGTATGCGATTTGATTAAAATAAAGTTAAAAAAAATAGTAGATAATAAATTAACGAAATGTATGTTGTGACATGGTAATTATTAGAACATAAGAGTAGGTACAAGTGGATTAAAATAATTTGTTGTTTCAAGAAAATAGCATGTTAGGTTTATTTGTTGCTAGAATTATGGTGAATCAAAGCATTACATTTGAAAGCATTGTAGGAAAAGACATCATTGAGGTGAGAGTTCGCTCCATATGTATACAATCAAGAATCTGAAGGTACACTCCGTTATAGTTAGTGATGCTGAATAACTTTACGTATTTATTTATTATTTATTCGTATATAAAATAAATACCTAATTAGCTAGTTTAAATAATAACTAAAAAAATCATTGATAGCCGATCTGAACACACGGTTGAGTAATAAAATATGGTTCTTCAATGTTTGATTCAGTTAAATCTGTTAATATAACCTTAACTTTATGGAAATCTATATTCTCCGTTTAGAAGACAAAATACTTTATTTGAGTGTAGTGTATTAAACGTTTTCAATAGTGGTATGTATGTATGTAATTTATATTATTTTTTCTTTCGAGCATTTTATCTACATCAATTATATACAGATATTATACGTCGATTTTACTGACCACATGTTTTAATTTTGACTGATTTTCGTATACAATTCTTTAAATTTTATGCAAGATAAATATTTATTTTAATTAGGCAAATATTGTTTATGTATATTTTATTAAGTCCAAATAGGGCCGTTATATTGAAAGAAAAAGTATTGATAAATGATATCGGTATCGTATCAAAAGAAATTATCGATACATTTTTGATGGCCCTGACTGCACGACACCACTGTAAGTGTGTGCGTAAAAGGAATCTCCATATGAAATGGTCTTTATCAGATGGTTGTTAAGTATATGTGATCAAGATGGAGTGGAAGGTGCATGGTAAAATTGTAGCCTCATTATTGTTGTAGTCTTGGCAACGGCAGCGAAGGTGTAATTATAATTTCCACAAGATACGGACAATCTTCTCCTTGGTATAATCCCACATGATTTATGAATTTTAAATGTAGCATTATATATACCCTGATGGGAAATTAGCGCTGACCTCACGTATTTCTATAACATAGGGTAACCACTTACTTACTGCTATACCAAGAATGGAGATCTTAACTGCATGAATGCTTAACTAGACTAACTACAAAAATGAAAAATGTAATTTATGATTATTATGTATAATATAATATTTACCATTTTTATTCATATCGCACCATCTCCTAACGGAGGTTCACCTCCATCAGGGTATTGTTTGTTCTATCATCTAATATTCGAAAAAGTATATTATTAAGCTACAAAATGCAGCATTGTCTTGTGCTATATTTACAAGTATTGATAGTTTTTTTTAATAATAAGTTATAAAATCCTATACTTAGGCCTCTCATAATGTGGCCAAGGTTTATGGCTTTGATTGGTCTTCAATATAAGTTTTCATTCGTTTCAGGATGTCAACAATAGTGAGCTTAAAGAATTTTGAGGATGCATCTATATAGCCACATTTTAAAAGCCTTAACTCTCCATGAGACATCCTGGTTTAGCATCTATACCTTCATACTATAGAAAAGATTGAGGAAACATAACAGAAAACCATATGCAGTCTCAGACTTAGAGTTAGGTCTCAATTGCCAAAGAGGTTGTTCATTTTTATAAAGACACTCTCAAGACTCTCAGACTAACTCAATTAATTAGTCGTTTAATGTTAAACACACTCTTGTTATTATTATGTTTATAATTTTATTGAACCTTTGATTTATATTAATGCACAATTCATACTCGTTAATTTCTAATATTGCATAGTATGGTTACCATTTTTATTTAAAACGCAAGCGCTTGCTTATCTATGATACACCCATCATTCCAGCGTGACAGCCTCACGTTTGGTCTCGCACATCTTGGAAGCGGACTACCGCGTGACGTGACCACGTAGAGGCTGACTCCAAGGCTCCACTTTACCCAAGAACATGCTTTGCTAGGTGCAAGGCGCGCGCAACGGGAAGCTGTTTAACTAATGAGATCCGATGGAAACGTGCTTGGACCTCCGCACTTTGATTTGTAACACTAATATAAGCTCTCAAAAGAGCTTTTCAAGTGATGGTTTTATTAATAAGCCCCTTTTTTGTTGCAATTCTTAATAACCATAACGGACACTTATATTAAATACGATGTCATATTTTTGTTTAAAAATATCATTAATTTAAATACGCAAGTCGTTGCACTTTGTGTAAAAATCGTAATTGTTTTATTACCTATATTAAGAAAAATAATCAATGTTACCTAGATGTTATTTTTAACGTCATATAGAGACAAAAGGTAACCTAAATTAGTGAGTTTTCTGTTGCTCACCTACAATAATAATACTACATATATTATTATTTGATTTTTATAGATAATTTATATTATTTTTATTAAGAAATTAGTGTAAAAATTTTGTGTATATTATTTATTAATATTTGTTTCTAATGACTTACATAATATATTTCCAACATCTAAAACGAAAGCAACTTTAGTATACTTTTAGAATTAATTAGTATATTATTTAAGTGCTTATGACTCATTCATATACTATTTTATTAATATATTTTTTTTTCGAAGCATAGTATCATTTGGCTTTTTTATATGTATTAAGATATTAAATCAATAATAAACTGTTAATGTTTGCAAAACACAGCATGTAATTTAATGAATTTATAGACATTATGATGCAATTAATTATGGATGAACTTTCAAAAGTTTTTACTCACTGAATCGTTCAATTAGGCACTAATTAAGCTTTCGTTGGCACTGTTTCGCCGGCAGTTAATCGAAGAATCCAGAACGCATTCATTCGCGAGAACTTTTATTACCCTGTGTAATGACAGTGACTGTAATTAATGGTCATTAAGTTACACTCGACACGTCTCTGGTACAATTCTTTGGCGTCGCGGCACAGGTAGCGCTAGGTGCCGACTTAAACTAACACCTGTCGCGGTAGTGGTGACCTCGCGACCCTGTGCACGCCATAGGATCTACGACTAAGCGTTGTCATTACTTAAAGCTCGCAAGGTTCGAATAGATAAATGTGATCCATATCAACATGTAGTTAGACTTAGCGTTGATTCAAAGGTAGTGCTTGGCATCATATGTACCATAATCTATTGTAAGCTGTAGATGTAGAATCCAAATTTAAATGGTTAACTATACCACAGGGCAATAGTGTAACAAGTAAAAAATAGTGATTACAAAATTATTAATTGAAAGTTAAATACAATAATACATTTAACCTAAGTAAATTTGTTTAACGATATTTAAAAAAAATAGTAAGGGTTTTTTCAATTCATAATATAAATAAAATGAAAATGATTATTTTATATCGAAGGTATGATTTAAGTTATGCTTTAAATATTATGACACGCGTTCCAATCTCCCTTGGTTCAAGATTTTTTCTAGGATTTGTCAAATGGGTATGTTACTGAAGCTTTTGATGGTGATGCATATTCTGTCGAAAAAGTGCAGGACTTTTAAATATTGTATTATTTCAGTATTAAATAAAACTTATTTTAATTACCTACATACTAATATAATAATTTTATATTGAAATATTCATAAAAACCTAGGAAACCTAGGATTAAATTAATACTAACGACACTATAATATAAAAAATTTAAAGTATTGTGTGTTTATTGGATTATCAGATTATATTCTATAGACTTCAATATATAAATATTGTTTTTATTTTCTTATCAATGTTTTTACCTAAATTTTTTTAATTAATCAAATACTAAAATATGAATAAATAGTAAGAAATATTAATATTTTTGCTGAAATACAATTTGTGAATGAGATATAATTTTCAGTATGTTGAAAAAGGTTATGTAGAAGTTACAATTGCATATTTGTTTTCGAAGTTAATTTACTCAATTTTGTCACAATCCAGTTATATTCATTGAATCGTCAGAATCTCAAAAATAAAGTGCGTTTGAAGCAAATTATATAAATACAATAATTTGTTTAAATATAATACTTTTATAATGAAAATCCTCTGCATTGTGTGATGTCAGTATTACAAGATGTATGTGTTCAAGTAGCTTCAGTTTAGTTGGAGTAAGAGCGTGTGAGGGTAATTAAAATTCTAATCAGCAGCAAAGCGCGCCAACGGGTTAAAAGATCAACTTTGTTTTGACAGATATTGCTACACTGTATACTAGATGTGCACCTAAACGAAGCAATCTGTTTTAAGAGATTCATTTAAATACGCATACATCAGGTAATTCATCAAAATCAAGCCACTCACCGGTGCAATATGTTTTGCTCAAATTTGATCATGTAATACTCATTAACAAATCGGCTATGGAAATATTACCATGATAATCAAGGCCGCGTTATTGTTTAATTGAAAATACGGTAAATTCTAGTATGACATTAGCATGGTCACAATACCGTATGTCAATTTTAAAAATATATAAAAATATGCACCACAACGTATTCAGTCGTCATAATCGTTTTTTGAACTCTCTTTTAGTATTATTCTTGTATAGAATTTCTGTTTACTTAGTACATTTATGTACGATGATAATAATTGTTTTTTCTATCAATATTTAGTCTTTTTCTGATATATCTATATTAAAACTAATAATACATTTAATACGTCAATACGTTTGATATAACACTTGGATACTTTAACCCATCGCGCCCTTTAAGTAAACAAAATACGTTAAAAATATTTTATAAAATCTATTATAATCACTCACTCATTTTCAACTACAGAATACTTGTATTTTTATAAGTCATACTCATCTTCATCTATCTATTTACGAAATAATGTAATTTGAATCAACAAATGCATTTTCAGTGTCATCAATAAATTATTTGGATCATTTTTTCATATGCAATGGTCATTATTAAGTACCTATATCGTTAATACGTTCAAAATTTTATTGTTGTTATTTTAGAGCTCGTACAATTTTACAATAAGCAAAAAGAAATAACAAATCGCCAAAAAACAACTGACTTATATTTAAAGTACCATTATTTTTCTCAACGAATAAATCACAAAATTTGAGAATGTAACGTTTTTTTAATAAATAAACATAATTTTCTCATCAGATATATACCTACTCACTAGAGAAAAAAAATAAAAACAAAATACGACGCCCTACAGGATTTAAAGCCGTATCCACTGGTTTCGCGCCAATATGCTTTACCCATAATTGAGCCTCGTATGTCCTATCTAATTGTGAGATATAGCTAAAATTTGGTGATATCCTGACGCCGGTGACTAATTAGGGTAAGACCTTAATTTAAAACACAAACACCGATTGACAAAATTATCAAAAAAAAAATTAAGCACTTTAAGACGTAAAAAAATATTAGTTAATTTCGTTGTAGTTAGATAGAATGCTCGCGGCTCAATTGGCAAAGCACATTGGCGTGAATCCATTGGATATGGTTTTAAGTAGCTCGGGCGTCGTATTTTTTTAAAAGATTTTTTTCTAATAAGTATACAATATAATATATTTATGTATAATATCTGATGTGTTTTCAAATGATATAATTATTATGTTATATTTTTGTTAGTTTTAATTTATTTAAAATGTTGGTATAAAAAACATGCTAATGTAGTACTATACTTGAATAAATTGTGTTTTATTAATATTGTATAATCATTAAAATTACCTTAACTACTCGTATGCCATTTTGTAATTAATGATGCAACAGAAAATCGCTTCCATTTAAAAAAAATAAAAAATAAAGATGGACTTTAATAATCAATTTCGCTGTAAGGTGTTTGATGAAGCATCGCCTTAAATATTCTTCACTTTATTTTAATTTAAAATCGTGTCAGCACACCTCGCCTACGTTATTGTTTCACTCAATATCAAGATCGGACGTTTTTAAAAAACGATTACAAATACGGTCGTGTTTTGCCAATATACAAGAGAGAAGATACTTCATATCGATTTTCATACAGTTATTTTGTGCTGAAGATTATTCCAAGAAAGCATCTCAAAGTCATTAAACTTGCGGCTTGTTCAATTTGATTACATTCGTTAAAACGAAGAACACATATATCGAGATTATTTAGCCAAAAAGTCGTAAGGGACATCTTGGTAAAAACGAGTTATTTATATAATTATAATATTATTTAAAATGAAATCTTCATTCTTCAGTGTCCCAAAAGTGCGTCAGTAAAAGAAAAATTAATAAAATTCGTTTTTCAAATTGATGTAATGTAAAACGTCCTTTTAGTTTAGAAAAAATATAATAAGATAAGATAGGGGATTACCTACATGTTAATTGTACATTTATATTTTACTGTATAATAGTTTGCCGTGATCTATCGTACCGAAAGAGATGGCCGTATCGCATTAATGTCAATAAATGTCGCGTTGTTCGTCTAGTATTACAGATAGTAATGTTACAATTTTATTACATTTAATAAGAACATAATTTGATATTGATTGACTTAATACTTACAAGCACCTACTTGCAATTCTAATTTTGAATTATTCAGCATTTTATATCACTACATACGATATGATTGTACGTATTTATAATTCACTTAACTAGGTACCAATTTTTTTCTGCTCTTCTTTTATATTCCGGTCGATTTTATTATGTATTTTTAAGCAGGTACCATACGGAAATTATTGGTTTTCGATACAACATCACACATTGAACTGTGATACGGCCAATTGCACACGTACAATTATTCATAAATGCAGATAGTGACCATATATGCAAATGTATTTACTCGTGAAATACCAACACAAACACCCCAATAGGTAGGTATAACATAAATTCCATATGACAATATCATTTGACGTTTTAATATTAATATTATAAACAAGATCTTTGACGCTTGTCTTTCTAATATTTTTTTTATAGTGGGATTTGTTGATGTTTAGATATTTTTCCATATTAAAGTTAACAGTAGCGAAATTTTTTCATCTAGATGAATCGTTTTCATTCCGATGCTTTTTATTGACATTAAAATAATTGTAACAGGCATTTTCGAATCAGGCACTTTGAATTTTAATGACTTTCGCCTGGTATGAGTTATTCATTTACTAGGAATTAAATTTATTCATAGGACGTATAACGAGCAAAGAAAGTTAAATATTTATTTAGATTCGGTGTTATAAATCAAAAACAAATAAAATCTTTTTTATTAATGTAAATAGCAAATACATAAAATAGAAAGGACAAAATAATTGCTCCGAAGCTATGTTTTTAATACATATTAAAATAATTAGGCGTATTTTATTTTAGTAGCTCAAAAGCAAACCAGTTATGTGAATCTTTACTGTCCATTTATTGATTTGGGATATTTGTTTAGTCTATTTTATACACTTGTACTCATGTACACTTTTTAACACAAGACCAGTCCAATTATGTTAAAATTTATTCTGTTAAAAATTGAAATACTTTTTTATATTAAATTTTAAGATAATGATTACGTATTTAATGAATAAAAACACTTCTTCGGAGTTAAAATTATTTGTTGTTGATATGCAAAATATATATATATATATATATTATATTACTCTCGGTGATTTTCTTTGAAGAAGATAACGTTAAATTTACGATGGTGTAAAAAATCCATGTTGACAACTTAAAATATTTATTACAGCTGTGCTTAATCGTATATATTATTTTCGTATTTCATTTCAACATGCAAATATCTTCATCAAACCAGTGTACTGAGATAAGATTCGTTTTGAATGTCTTTCATTTGTGAAAATTGTGCCGAGTGACCGGTGTCCGCCCTCTTTGGCATAATCTGAACTTTCGGGTTTCTTTATGACCATGCGTTGAAGTTCATTTTCAGTTGTGTTGCATTTCGGCCTGAGCTTTTTATGCCGCTCTAAAAAATCGAACAAAATATATCAATTTGACATATCTAGCGTAATAATTTATGTATTGCTTTACATGAATTTAAATTATTGAATATAATGAACGTAATTCGGATAAAGTGAAATTAAAATGAAAGAATAGATAAGTGGGTATGTAAAACGCTTTTATAAGAAAGTGAATGGATAACGATTTAAACTGATAATACGATGAATAAATAATGGAAAATCTACTTTAATCTTTGTTAAGATTAAAAAAATATATAATTCCTAGTTATTTGAGATAAATATAGCGTTGCAAATACCTGCTGCATAGTAAACAAATTATTGTTAGAATAGCAGATGTAAACATAATTATAGCCACTAGTTCTATCACAATAAGTAAGATTATAGTCTTTAATGCTCCAGTTTTTTAAGAGGAATACGTTTTCTGTACGTAAATAAGTGATTCAGCAAAACATGTTTGCGTAATTTATGAACAATTTTATAGTAAGAATCTATTAGTTTGTCCAATAATCGAAGAAAGTTGTCGCGACCGGTTATGAACGACCCGTCCATTTCTTACGCTTGTTACGTACTGCAAATAGCGCACATCGATCTGACATGCGTTTGATCGCAATATGATTTCTGCAAAACAACATCAATTAATTACTCTATATATAATATACTCTAGATATGTTACTATTCTTATACTTAAATTAAACAGGTTTTAATTATTTGTTTTGATAATGTAATAACATAATATAGAACTATCTATTTTTGACGAAATTATTAACCAAAACATTATTCTCATTCTTTGTCATACACAATAATCATTATAATAGGTAGTCTTCTACATTTAAATAACATGCTAATTGTATCTAATGGCCAATGGGGAAGTAAACAACTAACACACTAATTGAAGGATTGAGAAATTAATGGGTTCAAGCAATGACATTATTAATTGACGACGCACTCAATACAGTAGCTAGCAAGTAAATTCGCGTATTCGCATGTATAGGTAGACGTCATGAAATTTCCATTATGCGATATCACGCATCGGGAATTTATAGCAATATGACCTTTATTTGAATAGCGTTAGAGCAGTGTTTCTAATGTCAATGTTCATTTGAGCGAACCCGTTCGAACCAAACCATTCGGCAGACCCAACAAAAAGCATCAGGAATTTATAGCAATATCACCTTTATTGTAATGGCGTTAGAACAGATTATGCCATTCGGCAGACCCGACAATAAAGTTAGTGTCATTTTCTTTTCCAGATGATTCGTCCATATTAATGTCATTGGGTTCAAGTAACATATAGTTTACAAATAGTTATGATTTTTTTTATCTCTATATAAGCAGTTACCTATTTATATACGAGAAACGATTATATATATATATATATATATATGTAACTGAATTGTAAGAAAAGTAATACATCCTTAGAAAAATAAATGGATAGCCCTAATTTTGAGATTGGTTTCCTCGACTTCACATGTATATACTTGGATACTCGTCACATGTATATACTTGGATTTATTCTCTTAGATCGTCACTGATATATGAACTATATGTTTTGAACTGTTTATATTAACTAACAGTAATACGATTAGTATTCTATCTACGGTGAACATTTAGAATGTCTATTAATCTGTAAATTGAAAATAAATATGAACCTTAAAAATAATTCATAAATGAGTAACTACTGTAATCTAAAGAAATTGTTAATAAACTAAATATTACACACTAACAACTTATATTTGACTAATATTACAATAATTGTTTGCCTCACTCAATAAAAATATCAATATTTGAAGATCCTAAGATCACGTTGAATTAATTGCTTGTCATTATAATTTAATAAAATTTGTCTTCCACTTTTTTGAGAAAGTGGACAAGGAGAATACCGATCGTAGGTCGAGAGATTTGTGAGGCTTAGTCCACGCATTCTAACTCTCGTTAATGGAAGGAAATGCTGCGTATAAATTGCGATGCGTTTGTAAACGCAACTCTAGCGGAAAAGCCGGTAGGAATTTATATTGCTGACACATTATGGTTTCGAAATGATGTTTTAACCGTTAGCGTAACTAATCAATGGCCAGAGGTAGTAAACTAACCAGATCATATCTACAAAATTATTTTATAATGTAATTTGTACCTATAAGTAGGTACTTTACAATTGTATGTACATATACAGTGCATAATCAACATTATTAATCGTGTTATATGACGAGTAATATAGGGACATATTTAAGAAGAATTGCATTGTGATCAATTAAAATTGATATATACAAAAATTTCAAATTTGATAGTAGAAGACTAAATTTGTGGTGAAGAAAACTAGTAAAAATTCATATTATTTAAACTTTTAATAGAGTTTTTACTATAAACAGGTTTGAATACAATTTGTATCATTTTTTGCTGTCTATTTTTGGCATTTTCAAAGACGCATGGATGAATGATTCGCCTAGGCGGGATTTTTAAATTAGATAACATTCAATAATTCCTGATGCCTTAAAAATATTTTTACTTTTAGATATATACATTCATATTCGACAATAGGATTCAATAAGTTTTGTATCCGTAACCGTATTTATTTCAATGTTAATTTTCCGTATGAGGCTACAAGTTCTTTTTGAGCCGATTGATTTGTTACATTATATGATAAACATAATGAAGCCACTTTTAATTACACCAGTATTATATTATATACAATCTTTTTTTAAATAATTGCTATTCATATTCTATGTTCAAATTTAATGTTAAAATGTATTTTTGAAACTAACTTACCACATTTAATTTAAATAGTTTTAATAAAATTATTTATTATTAGAAAGTATGCACCTACTGAAAATAAAAGAATAAATAGATTTGAATTGTAAAAATGACTTAGAGTAATGACATTAATAATTATGAGTACAATATTTTCTTATGGCAAATCGTCCGCATTCAATTTTACACTATGCTGCCAAATACCTTCAATAAGTCTTGTGTATGTTTTGATACGTCACGGTAATCATTTAATCTTCGCTCGGTACATTGATACTTATTACGGGTATCTGTAGTGTCGTTTTTGTCATATCTATATTTAAGTAAAAAAAATAAAAAAAAATAGTATTTTATACACGAATAATAAATTGAACGTTGAGACAAGATTTTTTCAATTTAGATTAATCCAAAAATATATTCTTTTCATTAATAAGAAGACTTTTTATGTAATGACGAATATTACATAAGTACATAATAAATATAATATATGACTATTAAATTATTATTTGGGACCTAAATTGTATTGACTGTGCAATAGACTTAAGCATATTATTTTATTTCTGCTACAATACCCAAAAAAAAAAAAAAAATTACATCATACTTGTATTAAATTTATTAAACTATTTAAAATTAGAAACATTATTACTTTAACCACTATGGAAATTGAATTAAAATTCATTGATACTAATTTTAAACGTTTCTATAAGAGTCCCTTTTTACTACTTTGGTTTCATTTTTCGGCATTATCATACTTTATGTATATTTATATATTATTTCTTCTTTTGACCGTGCCCGATCCTAATACAATCATATGGGCCTCCACGGAGTGGAGGTTGGTATTAACATTTTTTTGTTTTTACGAGAAATATTACAATTATTACAAATTGGTATTCAAAAAAAAAAAAAAATTTACTTATACAATTACTTTTTAAAATTTACTTCAATTTGCTTATACAATTATTACATATTACAAATATTACATATTAGGTCCATACTCTGACTTCAAACATAAATTGAAAAACGATATGTATATTTGGCAGACCTAGAATTCGAACCTAGGACACACATTATAAGCGTCATGGATCGCTAAATTCGATCTGATAAAATCGATAAGTACATAATTATTATTAGTTAAAATTTATAGATACATTTTCGTCGTATTTGCGGACTAATAACGTAGATAAGTAAAACATAACGCCAAAAAGATATAAGGTAATTGAGAAAATTGGAAGATCCCAGCTGATAATATATATAGTTATGAATAAGGAAGTAAATTCAGTTAAAATGACTATTTGTCAGGTTATAAGACATTATAACCAGTGGTTGAACATGAGTAACGAGCAGTGTCGAAGAAATCTATCCAAGGAGCGGCCACTTGGTCCGCTCTGTTTTTAATTGATCGTATTTATTGCACTGGTAATGGATGAGACGTTCGTTTTGTTTCTCTCGCCGTCAGCTTATTGAATAAATGTAACTTTCTAACGCCGTATATGACAGAATTTTTCAAGCAATGGTTCGTATCCTTTCAATTATATTATTGAAATTACGTTGATAGAGATTTCAACAAATTACTATTAACATGTTTCTACTTATTTATTTTTTATTAAGAATTATCAAAAAAAATATTAGTAATGATTTTTTTCAACAATGACTTGATAATTTATTATTTTTATACCTGATGTGTTTCTTTAAAAACAAAAAAAAAAACGAGAAATCTTTTCTTAATCATTCGTCGACATTCCGTCATACATTATTAATTCAAATGTATAAAAGTGGTATTGAACTGAATCAAATTTGTTCAATGAAAAATTATAGCAAAATACTTTTAACGACTGTTGACTACATATTTATAAAAAATGTTTTATGTTTTCAATATATAATCATAATGAATTGATATAAAATATTTTATATGTAATTAAGTTGTTTTTGGATTTATATATACATATATATTTCGAAAAAATAATGATACTTCTTGACCAAAATATTATTTCTTTTGATACTATAAAGATACGAATAGTCTAGAATCATGGCCCATTTGTGATTTTGACATTTTCCTGATTAAATATGATTTTAAAAGTAAAACTAAATGGGTATCAAAAATAATTTGAAATCAATTTTAAAGTTAAATTTTCTTCTAGTACTGAAGCCTTTCCACCCGATCAGAGATCAGTATTAACTATCATACTGTTATCTGTCACCATGACAGTGGCATGGTAGATTTTGCATCTAGTATCGTATTATACCGTTGTCAATATAATATTATTTCTTCCAATGTTATACCCCGGGAATACAACAATATTGGGAAATGGGTTGCCTTCTAGGTAAGGCTAAAACTATGTTCAATTATTGAGTGTGGGGAAATATGGGATAAACTTAAACACCTGTTAAGGAATATGTTATTTTCAATAGTAACGTCTGTATCAATATGCATTTATGTTTATCGAATATTGGTGATATTTGAGGATATTTTAGAGTCTTAAAGTCTCTAGTCATAAAGCAAATTTAATATCGCTTCAAATTTTTGATCTATGGTTGCTGATTTTATATTTTATTTATACATATATTTTGTAGTTATACCAATATCAATACTCTGATTTTCAATGTATAATATTCCTGTTTATATATTATATAGCTATTTAATTACCTACCTAATTTTGCTTATTTTTTATATATATTTATAATTTCACCTACCCTTGTTATTAAAAGGTCTATAAACCTCTGATTATAAGTTGTTTTGCTTCGGTTATCTTTGTATACGCATCGATTCGTATGTGTTTCAATTAAAACCGCCTGTATAAATGTCGCAGTTGCCGTTTGACAATTATATGCAGATTCGCAAGTTATCTTCAATGCAGAAACGATATTATGATAATCCTCAACTACTTGCGTACGCGGATTATTTTAATCAATATCAATAATCAATGACATCTATATTATGGCTCTATCGTGTAAGATTTCAATGAAAAGTAGAGAATACTAAATGACGACGTATACATTAATTTAATGAAATATATTAATTCAATCTCTGGATTCTCCATATTTATTATTATAGTATAGAGACTTGAATCACAAATGAAACAGAAATATTTATTATTGATACCCGTGAGATGTGGTGTTTTAAAATATCCAGAAAAATATCTAGTTATTTGATCAAACAGCCAGAAGTGAAAACGATAATGTTATGAAAATGCTCATCGTCGGCACAAACACCAAACAAACAGAAAATGAAAATTGACTACGATACTATTAAAGGCATAACTAGGAAGTTTAAAAGGGATTGCGATCATCAAGAGTGAATATCACAAAACCAGAGATTAACTAATTTTTAATCAATCACCCATAAAAAATACAGGTTTAATTAAAAATCTCAATAATTAATTGTGTTATTTAAGTTTCTTTTTTATTATATTTAATCTAATATTTTACAAAATTAAATTATATACTAAATAATAATGGGTATTGGCACGAATTGCATAATTATTATTATATTAGCTACAATCTAAAATTATTAATAACTATTATAAATAATATTAAACTACTATACAATAAAATTCTACTAATTATTTGCAATCTGAATGGAAAATATATTTAAAAATTTTGCCTGATTATTCAAGGACTAGGAAGATATATGATTTAGGGGAAATATTAACAAAAAGTTACTGTTAATAAAAAAAGAAAATAAAAAGTTTTCTTAAATAAAAATTAAATGTTTTTGGCAGTCTTGTGTAAGTCATGCCTGAGGGATTGACACGTTTAAAGAACACTTGTGAAATATTGAATGATTAACTTATAAATCATTATTTTTTACACTCAGATTGTAAAATATATGTCTTATTTATATTTTTTATTTTTTCATCCTTTATGGAAAAACGTCCATCGGTCTGTTTCGTAAATAACCATCATAGAACAGTATATTAAGTATTGTTATTGATTTTTCTAATTAAATGTTGCATATTATAAAGGTAAGATTGTCAAGTTAAGTATGAGTGATTTTTAATATTAATATAGCGCATAAAGAAGTCTAGTTTGTTTATAAAGTTAGTAGTCTAAAATTTTTATAATACTCGCAGTAGTAATTTGTTTCATTCACGCGAGATTGTCAATGAGATTTCATTAAATATATAAATCGATATCCGGCGGCAGAGTAAGTTGGGAGTTGCGTTTTATCAGGTTTGAAAGGAAGTTGTATATTATTATTTTCCGTGCGCTCACCTGTAAACATACTCACCGTGTTGAGAATCTTTATTGAAAAATCTCACTTGCAATTGATAAATATATTGGTTTAAGTATTCATTTAATTTATGTTATGATTATTTTAATGTGTCTACCTTACTACCCGCGTAAAAATTCCAAACGTGCACATAAGATTTTTTGAAAGTAATATTTAAATTTTGTTTTATTTACAAGTCTTTAATGAATGTTGCATTACTTTGATTGTAAATCGAAATACTTAAAAATGTTGTGTAGTTCTGAAATCATATTATTAGTAATGTTATAATGAATTTAAATAACAAAAATGCAAGCCCTTTTTTACGATATATTGGTTAGTTATCTGAACTACTTAAGAGCACTCGTAGGTACGGCAAGTAAAAAATATTTAAATTCCTCGTAGCTTTCTAGGATTTTTTCGATAAGTATGTTTCTGTGGCTTTTTAAAATATGTTATTTGAATTTTACATTACAAATTTTAAATTTTAAATTATATTAATTCAAAAAAAATGTTCCTTATTTTAAACTTTACCATCTGGAAACCTTCTTAATAAATAAACGGTCTTTATTTCAAAGCATCATTTTTACGATTACTTAATAAACTCACATGATAGACCATTATTTCAAACTTTTTAACAACTTCAAAGTCAAATTATTCAAAACTAGTATTCTCCAGTTAGTGTGTTCTGCCATAACAGAGACGATATTATATTATATTTATTAATGCCGTAACTAAATCCATACCGACTTTGAATTACTACTACTATATACAAATTTGTAGGAGTGAGCGAGATAGAGATAATACCTATTAAACGGGATAAGGTGAAAGAAAAGATATATGTAAACATAAATTCTAAATTTGAATAATCAACTTACACAAAACTAAAGGAATCGTTAACTATAATCGGGTAGTAAAAGAAACCAATTTTAATGATACTCTCAAAATAGTTTGACAGATGATTACAGTGCAGTAGTAGCATATCAAGTAGGTATATAGAAAGTATTAAACGACATAACAATTAATTTGTGACATTTCTGTTGTCGAATATTAATAGGTGGCACTACTGCCTTGGAATTTTTTTCTAGTTTAAAAACACTATCACCATGCAATAAATACAAACATGGTGTCACTTTTGTACCTCGATCGTAAATAAGGCTTATTTTTGTCTTCTATTAGTGTTGTTCATGTAACTTGGTATGTATATGTTATGATCGTGTCAATAAGAAAAATAATCTTTTATGTAGGTACTTACATACATTGTATTGTAACTGCCCGTAGAAGATAAGTTTAATTAAAAATATTACCGATATAAAATATATTCAATGAATTTATAATAAATGTATAATTTAATATTCGTGTTTAATAAAATATATGTTCAAAGATAATTACAATTTATGAACAATAAAAAATTTCATCAATTTAAAAAAAAATTCAGAAAATTGTGTTTATTAATATAAATTAAATATTAGGTATATAAAAAGATTTTGATGAAGACCTTTTACAACTTCAATCAACAACAGAACACTGGTTCTATATCACAAATAGCAAACGAAAAGGTTAATTATCTTGATACAGCATTCATCTTTTATGCGATCAGAATCACGATAAAAAGCTTATATCTTGAAATCACATAATTTCACTTAACCGTATAATTAGAAGTAAGCCAAGCCGGGCGCTCAGATTTATGGCTCTAGAATTGATAATGATAGCAACGAGAGCTCTCACAAAAGAAGATGAATTAATTTGAGGAAGAAGCTGTCAAACTAAATGTGGACCATAAGAAGATGTAGCTGGCGGAACAAGACCGAACCGGTTCTTGTGGTGATCGCCGGTCGATCATGAAATGGATCGGCCCACGCCTCCATTTTTGTTATAACTGCTCAAAATATAAGATAAACATAGGCTTTGTAAAATGATGATAATTATTGATGACTGTTTAATTCGTATAAGAGTGTATCACGCTGGGCGATGGCCCGCAACAAAATTTCACTTCCAATGAATATCGTTTATTTTGGCCGGTGTTACAGTTTCTTTCTGGTGTCTGCAAGCATTGTCTTAACATAATGCCACTTATAACTCATTTCTAACCCAAATACTTCAGAGTTATTACATTTCTATTGGGTTTGATTTCATAGTTAATCGAGGTATTTGTTGAACTAAATACTTTTTACGATCTTAATTAACGCATACCAACTGGATTAAATCGTGAGTAAAATATCTAAGTATTTTTTATAGACGATTAAATATCTTTGAATCAAAAAGGCGTATACGTATCTTATACACAATTTAATTTAGAAAATGAAAACATATTCTTTATTATATAAAAGTGCATTATTTTTGTTTTATTTCAAAATTTATTTTCAAATATATTATTTGAGATGAGATCAGTAGTACAGCGTAGTATAAAAAAAGTGCATACTAGTCACAAAGTAATAGGATAAGAAGCAGAAAGATTATATTATGTAGGATATAGATAACTAAAAACCATAAATGGAAATGGACACATAGCTCAATAAACGGATAATTGCTTTGCAAATCTAGTCATTCAGTGCTACCTACTTAAGACTTAGAAAATGTCAAAAAATAGTCCAAAAGGTCGCTTCGCTGAATCTAACGGAAATTCAAAGCAAAGCAATATACAGGTCTAAAAAGAGTGAAATCAGCTCGGATTAGTATTCATCAAGAATGATGATGGTATATTATAAATTATTATCCTATCAATGTATTGATTTTAACGTGAGTATCGTCAGCGTATTGGCGCATACTGTTTGTTCGCGCAGTGTGTACAAATCTACTCATGTATCTGGATCTGGCCTCGAGCTATGTAATATTATTATAAATACACCAGTTTCGCTTTTATTCCCAGTTTCGAGAAAAAGATTATGTTAAGTTCATTGGAGTATGATGAATACTAATTATCCCATGTATGGAAACCGGACGTGCAAAGGCCGTTTTGGTAGAGAATTTTAAAGTGTTCATCTTCATAAACAACATATAGGTATTGTGAGTAGGACGGTTAAATGTTTTATAAAAAATCGACGTAAATTATGAGATCATTTAAATTATTTAATAGATATTTCGTATAAAAGTCTAATCCGTGTGTAGGTTTTAATAACAAATTGTGGGTGATCTATCCTAATGGACTGTGGGAAAAAAGTTAAAAGGCTATTTATTTGTGGATTATTTCTTTTCGAATAAATCAGCGGGCAAAGTACGTAGTCGTCAGATTCTAATTTATTAGAACGCTGCTATGAACTTGTTTTATTTCCAATGGCTGTATTTTTACTAAATTAAAATAATTATTCAAGCGTATCAAACAAAGATGACTGGATTGATATTCGGTTATTTTAATTTATTTATTGCCGCCGACAAAAATAGAATTATGATCGTGAATAATTTTTAGGTGTCAAGGTGATTTTTTAGTATTAATGTCAGTAATGTCACTCACTAACCGGTATATTATTTCCTTATAATAGACAAATTTACCATTTTTTCAAATAAAATTGACTCCTCGGGTCTATCTATCTTTTTCCAGCATTGTTTATTTTCCAATTTATTAGTGATGTACAGAATATATCAATGTACCTACTATCATATAAACAGAAAGCAATGTGGTTAATATTATACTGATTGATGTGTTGACTTTCTGATAATTTTGATTAAGGTAAAATAATATTGTATATTTTAAGTGTGACAAGAAAAAAATTACATTAAAATTTATTGAAATATTATTAACTTTTTTTACTGATACATATATTTTACTAGAATCAAATAAATCGCTTTAAAAATATTATATTATTATTTCAATGTCAAATTTTTCACACTAAAATAATAAATATTATTTTCAAAATAATATACCTACTGAAAATATTCATACCATTGACATAAAAGTCGCGATCTTCACTGCACATAATACATACAAATGGCATTATCTGGGTATATATTTTTATTTTTACGATTTTTAATGAAAATCTTTTACTTAAATAGTTTATTTTTATTTTTTACTACTTCTCAATAAAAAAGTATTTTGCTATCTGCCATGGAGAGCTTACTGCCTCTTAATTATTAAAGGTAGGTATACTAAATTGTACCTATTAAATAATATATCAAATAAAAATGATATGTTCAATCATTAACTCACGTTGTTATTTTATCACTATTTATTTAAAACTATCCTACAGATGGACCCATGATTTTTACATATTATATACATACGATATAAACAGATCGCAAAAATGCAACTACATATTATTTTGTTTAATTTTTATTATATGTAAATCAAAAATGTTATTATATATATTTTTTTATAAATGAGGCCCTATTTTATATTCATATTTATATTTTTGTTTTTTTTTTATTGTAAAAGCTACATAATTTAAAGAATGGTGAAGACTTTAAATACAGCTACCATAATAATGGGCCAAAGTTTTAAACGTATCACATTTATTTTTATTATTACGATCCGTACGTAACAGAATATAATATGCACCTAAACTACAAGTTTTAAAATTCACACTAGTATACCGTTAAACTATAAAATATATTCGCTTTTAAAATAAATATGTAATGACGCTTCTGTTTGTAAGTATAACATTTTTTTAATATCTAAACGAATGCATAACATGTTTATGTAAGTATTAAATTATTGAGCGTCAGTTGTATTAGAACACGGTGAATAATATCGACAAGTTGAGAAATAAAATATGATAAATTGCATAAAATCGTGAAGCTAAACGACTGCCGCTACTTTACCCGACAAAAATTTTAATTACATTTCACGTGTATTAATTATAGCAAAAATTGACCTTTGAAGAAACGCATAGCCGACAATAATTCTTCTTTAAACCACTTTTACGAATTAAAAAAATATATACACGCCAATACTTATAAATAAAAACATTACGAAACAGACACATCTTCGATCAGTCTCTTCTCTTTCACACGTAAATCACCTTTTTTTACTTATTCATCGAAGAAGACACACCAACCTAAATAAAAGTCGATTTGCAAAAGGTGAGGATAAACATTAAGCTTAACATAAAATCCTATAATATTATATCAATAAATACTAATGGTACAATATTGCTTATAATATAAAGAATATGTTTTACCTTACAAATACTTTGTTCTTTTATTTAAAAAGTTAATCCGTGTCAAATTAATTTAAATCATAAAAAAAGATTTTTTATAAATATGTAGGTATAGTAAATATCTTATAGTGGGTAATGAAGAATCCTCAGTAATCACTTAAGGAGTCCTGGGTAACCTCTGGAAGAATGCCAAGAGGGATATAGTTACTTTAACTATAACTGATTGGACAAAACTAAGAGATGTATCGAGGACGATGGTGCAGACAGCCGTGGATCCAAATAGATTATCATTAAATAAAGCATTGTTTAAATTGCATGCATTTAAAATAAATATTTTTTATGCGTTTGATTTTTAATATACTTATTATGTTCATATTTTACATAATCGAATTGTTTTTCTGCATACAAATGTGTAATTAATTATTCTTTTAAAAAATGCCAACTTAATATTTAGTATTTAATTATACGCTAGTATTGGTTGTATAGTAAAATATTTATACAAAAAAAACCAAATACGATCACCATTAAACTTAGCTATCATGCACCTTTCTTGGATTAACATTAAAATGACCGGAGTTAAAATAAATACGACAAGTGGACTTTTGGGTTTCGATCGTTTTATGCGATTTCCGATGTTCAGCCTCAAGAAGCCTTAACCTGATAATTTTATTTCATTCCGAAAATCATTTAACCTTTTATTTACAGTTGGTATGACGTGTGAACACGGACTTTGTGTAAAATACATGTAGGTATTTATGTACATTTAGGAGTTATCCTTAGACAGCTGTAAAGAAATGCAGATAAAATTAAACCTTTTATTATCGAGAAGAATTTATTTTTTATAAAAAATACTAATATTTGAATATAAATAAAATACCTCAGATTATTTAGATGAAAATTAATTAATTAATAAAAATTAAAATTTTTATGTTCTAATTATTTCAACCCTAATTTAGTACAACTTTAGAAACATAAAAAATAATAATTCATCATCTGGGTCGATTAAGCTAAGTACCGATACAATATTTTTTTTTTTAATTCAAATGTAAATTTATAATTTAAAGGAAACTGTTAAAAGGTGTACGTAAGTTGAACAATTTCATTTTAATTTTTTTGTTTAATTAGAATGATGATAATTTTTATAATTTATAGTTTCAGTAAAAAATCTAGAATTAATAAAAAAATGTTTATATTTTACGATAATATAATTAATATATCTAATGAAATTAAAAATCTTCACTTTTCCATTAATAGAGTTAAAGTCCCTTTTCTACGGCTACATGTAAATTGTACATATTACATTTCACCGTAGCACAGCACCGAGATGAAAAAAATACGCATTGTTCGTGGAGCATTGCAGACAATAATGTTCCAACTTTATTATTTCCTAACCTAACCTAACGTAACAAATGATCGAGTATATCGGTGATTTTCAAAATTTGTTTGCCGCTGGCTTCCTGTAAACCGAAAAGAACCTTTTTTATTTTTATTACTTTTTTGTTTCTTTGTTAAACACCACAAGAGGCTGTGAAGCCCAATTACAGTGGCAAAATTCCTAAGCTTGAAGAGTTTACATATTAGATTATGTAAATATATTTTGACCTCACCGGTAATCGAACCCGGAGCTTCTGGATGTAAGGCCAGCGCTGCACCACGAGACATGGATTTTATTTTAGTACTATACGACCCAAAGAGGTTGGACGGTCTTTATTATATGACCATATATTTCCAATTCAACATTTTACGGTGAAGTGTGATACGGCGAAATGCATACGTAAACATTTCCGAACACTTTTTCTTCATCTATTTGTTGTTATTTCATTTAATCGACATGTTATAAAACGTAATTGAAAATAAGAAAATTACTAAGCTCTTTCTACTTAACAGGATTACGTAGACTTTTTTTATCATTACATATTAATTTATCCAGTACAGAAATGCAATTCTAAATATTTAAATTCCTAAGTTTTAACAATTTATGCTAGAATATGTTCAATGAAAACTTATAATGACGATGATATTTCACAATATCATCTAAAAACTATCGAAATTCGTCCAAAAAAGATCCGGTATCAATGAGAGCCGCGATGGACAGTTAATAAGTGTATAAATCAAGCAGATTGGGTTGGCGGTCGTGTGAACAAGTGGCGGAGTAAACCGCAGAGGCCGGGGTCTGTGATTTACGAGCGCGGGTTTTTTATGGGGCTCTCGTAGCGCCGGCGGGAGTGGTGACGCCTGACACTTTCTTGTCCAATACTTGAGTAAAAAAAATCCACAACAATATTTTGCCAAATAATTGGTACCATCGTTCTGAGAAACTTTGACCGAAATTTGACCTGCATTGTTTTTATATCAATTATTTAAAATACATTTATATATAAACAACTGATTTATGTTTTTTGCTGTCTCATATTTATCAAAAAAAAAACAATGTTAATGTGTATCGCAAAAAAGCAAAACTGAGATTTCGATTTTTCTATACTAGCGGTATGTAAGTTTTCATTATTTTATTAAAATGCTTTATTTTAGTCTGGCCTTTCTATGTTTTTCCACCTCCACTTTCTGGAGGCCCATATTCGTATTAGGATCGGAAATGGTCGAAAAAATAAAAAAAAATAGTTATACAGGAACGCATAAGATGAATGACTTGTCAAAATAAATTTGCGATATGGGTAGAAATACTTAGTACTACAAAGATACACGTAGATTGCTCAAATTGCATTATTAATACATTGCCCGTACCATTATAAATATCCCATAATAAATAGCGATATGCGAATACCTTTACTTTTTATAGATGGTAAGATAGGTCACATATAAATTGTAGACATTTTGTCACACAAACAGTTCACCGTGAGCTATCTTACCGAAAAGAGATGGCCGTATAGTGTTGAGATCAAATAAATACACGCTATACATATTTATGATTTAGATTTAATATTTATGAGCACCTACCAGAATTATTTATTAATTATACGAAATTATTGTACATATTTTTAATTTACTACCCGACCTATTTTCTTCTGTTTTCCTCATATAATCTGGTGGTTTTATTACGTATTTTTATGTGATTTATTTAATCATGAATTTTATTGTAATAGGTGCTATACGTTTATCTATTTCTGAATTAACTGCTGACAGTCAACTGTGATACGGCTAACTGAAATGTACATCCGGAGACGGGTATAATAGGGAGAAAAAAAACAAATTGTATAAGTTGTAACCAAATGTATTTAAGTGGTTCAGTACACTTGATTTCGTGGTGACCTCAGTCTTGGGCATCTGTTCCTGAGAAATTACTATGCGTAAACTACTGCTGATGCAACATCCAAACGGAGGGGCTCGTGGTACCCTTGATTTAAACCGAGTGTAGTTCGGGGCCGATTGGTTTAGAGGGAACTATTAATAACGGTTCAGACAAAGCGTATAGTCCGTTTTTAAAGCTGCAATGAGTAAGTCAGATATTAAAAAAAATATACTTAGCATCATTCAAACTCATAGGATGGCGTTTATAAAAGAAAAATAAATAAAAAATAATATTATGTATTGATTATTTTTTTAATAATTCTAATAAGTTATTGTGAGCATGAACGTGTTATGATTACCAATGGATGAGACTCAAGTGGTCCAGTCACCTGTTTTATTAGCGGGTGACAGCTATTCAGTCCAGGGAAATGACTTTCTAATCGATACAGATATTTTTATTATCTCGTTCAAGCCTACGATTTGTTTGATATAGCGTTATCGCAATCGGATACGGTCATCTTATGAACGTTCAATAAATTCGTGTTACTGATTAAACACGTTTTTTAGTTTATTTAGTTGTTCAGGTAATCTTCATAATTTTCTATCTCCAAATATAAATCATAATTAATCAATTATAAGGCAAAAAGATTAATATACATGTTATAATAACAACAAAACATAAAATTAAAATAGTCTTAAGCACTCAATTAAGAATATCTACCGAAATTTATAAAAGAGTTAAAATACTTCATAATGTAATATCCAAAATTGCTTCAGCATACAATTTACAGTAATATCTGAACACATTTAATTAATTTTAGAGTAACACTTTAATTCAAATTTTAATAATTCAAAAGAATTTTGACTGTAAATAGAAGAAGCTTTATAATATGTTATTTCTATTATGAAAGTGTTTAGCAAACGTGTGAGTAATTATTAAGCTGGTAATAATGTTATAGTAGAGGCGGACGGAACCTGTCCAGTTAATATTTAATAAAAGTGGAATTAGTACTATAAAATTGTGTTTTATTTAAATTAATAATACAATGTATTTTCTCTATGAATTAACAGTTAATACTATAAAATAAATTACATTTTATGGCTGCCATTATTTATGTGCAATGTGATTACTTGTTCGACTGCAATTATTATAAATGGTTTTACACAAATCTTACAGGATTTTTCAACTAAATTATAATATTGAAGTGTAGTATTATTAAATCATCGTGATGGATTGTCTTTAGTCACTAATACCTAACTAAATCAGTGGTCCTTTTTTTGCTTCAAATTTATAAATTTAAGCTCCTTAGGATATAATGTCTAGAAGATGTTTTTTTTTATTAATACTATTGACTGAGATTATTGGGTGGCAATTGAGTATTTTACATTCAATATTATTTTAGTATTCCTTCTTATAGCAATTCAGGATCTATGAGCATAAGAACATCGGAAAACATGGAAGTTTCAAATTCCTAGATGATTTTTAATATACTTACTTACTTATGTTTAGAATTTAATAAAACAAAACTAAATTTATGTATATTAATTTTGTTTAACTCATTCGACGCGGATGACACGGCTGCCGTGTCCCCGTTAAGCGGCCGATCGATCCAATTAACATGTTATTTAAATACGGTAATTAAAAAGTAATTAAAAGGTACGCAGCGATTGTGTTAATCGATTTTACGAAAAGTATTACCTATTTATTTTAAATTAATATATAAAACTACTTCGATTAATATTTACTATAATTTAGTATCTTACAATATTGCACCCCCACCCCGGAAATCACTTACGCAGAGCAACTAGAAAATATAATGTCTACTTTGAATTTTACTATTTGCGCACCCTTATTTTGTATAGTGGCTGTGCGCCTTCGTAAAGTAACATGATTATACATATTATTGTGTCTAATAGAGATAACAGTTTAACAGTCCCTTTAACAACTCAATGATTGAATGGTATAATATTTATCAATGAAATAAGTGTTTCAATTATTCATGACCTTTTCTTTATATTAAATAGTAAATGAATGACATTCAGTAGGTATTTTTTGTATTGTATTTTTTTCATGGCTTAGTTTTTTTTATCCATACACCATTCTTCACAATCTCATTAATAAGCGGTAATGAGTATTATGTCAGAATATTCATCTTGATTATTGTAAATTGACTAATAATAATTGAAATATTTAAGTACGATTGAAAAAAAGTATACCTCGCTAAGCACACTGCAATGCGGTCAATGTTATATTATTTGAGTAGTGAGATCATTTTCAATTTCCTGCAGTAAATTAAATTTTGATATCGAACGTTAGGCCATTACGAATTTTATTGTTGGGCTTCGGACACGTAATTTGGTACAGATACTCGTATTATATTCACGGAAATGGAATGATGCTGCCTGCATGACTCAAAAATTGAGATAAACATCTATTTAAACACTCAAAATTAATGCATCCGTATCTCAAAAAGTTTGGATAGTTGTCAAATATTTTTTTATATAACATACTCAACGTTTTTGTATGCAAATTATAATTGTTTTTTATATATTTCTTTGCGACATAGGTTTCGCCTTTTGACATCTTCAAGCACTTTTTTTACGTTTTTATATATTAGTATTATAAATCATTATTTATGAGTAGTAGCATAGCGCTTGTTTATAAAATTGAGGATCATGGGCTCAAATTTTGTAGCTGGATTAAATTACATTTTTTGCGGCCCAAAATAGAGAATCAATGAGTTGACAGAATGTCTAGTTCTACTAAAAGGTAAAATTGTCATTTATTTTATTTTTACCTCATTATAAATATGTTTGTACTATCGCTAAATAAAGGTCCAATCAAACCTATTAAATGTGTCTATTCAGTACATATAAATTGATTATATTTGTTATGACAATCGAATCGATTATATAATCACAGTCATTCTACTGCAATAATACATTAATAAAAAGATTACAGAAGATATGACTCTAAAATTTGTTGGAAATCTCTGCTCAAGGTAATCAGTCATTTAATAATGTCCGGATACGTTCAATGATCAAAAGCCTGTTTGCGTACATCTGGCCAGATCATAGGAAAAAAATGACAATGTCAGATGGTCTAATGCACTCCACCAAAATAAACGTAAGTAAATAAGTGTATTACTAATGCTTCTGCTATCGTAGGCAGAAAAACTAGATTCGTTGTTAAAGGTCAGTGATTTTTTAGACTCTAGAAGAAATGTCAGGTTTCAACATTAGGTTAGCATTTGATTACGAATATTGTAATGGAAGCTTTTGATATTATGCTAAAATCACGACTGACCGTGTGAATAATAGCGACGTTTATTAAAAAGTGCAACATCTTTTTGTTATGTCTAAATTTCTGTCGTTGTAACCATCCATATACCATCTTGATACTAGTTGATATAGATTTATAATTATTTAAAGAATTATTTTACTTCTTATTTCATTCAGGATCAAAAGCAAAACAAATTATCGAGATAAAAGTTGGAGTCAAGTTATTGGTGGAAAAGTTTTGTCTATTATTGAAGGACAACTTATGAAATGAAAGAAATACAAATCCCTATAAATACCCGCAAATATTACCAATATTAAATGCATTTTATGATATATATAACATTTCATTTAACAGATGTTTAAGTGTATCGCACATTACGCTTCAAGTACGAGTATGTCAAAATAATATATGACGGAGATCTGTATGGTTAATTTTATTTTATTAAATGTCAAAATGGACTGTTTTATTCTAGTCCTTGAATACCAAACCAAACGTTAAATTGGGTATTACAAATGAACTAATAAAAAGCTTTTATTATTACATTTTTTTTAAAATTTTATATACTCAATAGATATCAATCATGACGGTAACACAATAAATTGACTAAAAATTAGGATACATTTTAGATATAAATAATTCAATGACGTCTTCATAAATTACCATTAATTCTTTACTAATTTCATTAGTCTCGATTAAATAAGTCTCTGACATTTTTATATAATGATGAAATCACTATTAACGATACCATAATAATATTAAAATGCAATATCACTGCATTGGAATCTGTATGCAAAATCTCTTGATATGCAAAAAGCGAATGAAAATGTTATTGACTCGACATAATATTACAACATAAATTAAGCTAATACCTCTACAAATTACAATTATTTATTTAATATTGAATATACCTACATTATAATTATTAAGAATGTTAAATTCTTCGGGATTTAGCTCGGGTGATAGACGATTCATACGGACAGTGAAAAGATGTAAAGTTGGACTTCCACTTGGCTTAACTTTTCATTTTACGATTTTTTTCAATGTATCTTTCTAAGTTGTTTCAAAATTATGTATTTTTAATACCAATGCAAAGACTTTAAAAAAGATCGTATTCAATTATATTTATTATAGAGCAAAATATCGTGATACATTTATTTAAACCTGAAACTAGTTTAAAAATACTGGCATGTTTTTATTTAATAGCCTTCGATACGAGATTAAGATAAAAACACTAATTATTGGTTTCATGTCTATAAAGATTAATTAATTTAGGTATATATTAATTTGTGTTTTATTAATAGTAATTTAAGTAAGATGAAAAAATAGTAAATATTAAAATACATTGGTGGACGAAGGACAGATTCTTCTGGCAATGCTACCACGACAAAATCGTTGAAGAACGGTTTTAGTATAATTTGAATGTTACTGTGATAACACTTAAATGAGTCGCCTGCACTGTCACAAGAATCTGACACCATTATATTTATATTATTGTTTACAATTGCAGAATATAATAGATTTTACCTGAAAGTAGAAGCGCCATATTTTCAGTCACCATTAATGACGATGTTTTGTCATTAAAAATTTCAAATGGTCACTTATTTCAACATTGTCATCAAGAAAGCACGTTTATTTGTAATAAAATATTCCGCAATACAGTTTAGTACCACCCATCTTGAATAATCACAAAATAATTAGAGCACTGAGCGTAGTTACGCAAAAAAAAATTGAAAGTCCTTCGATCGGACGTCAAAGCAAATATTTACTCTCGATCTCGACGAGTGGGTATCATTACAATTTTTTTCGCGACAAAAAATGTCGATCAATCATATCGCGACAAAAAATCCGCCGATGCAAAAACCCGCCGAATTTAATGAGCGCTGCAGGCTCTCTCGCTCGGCTCAAGTCAAGCGCAAAGAGACGTCAAAAACTCCTATCGCGTAAGGGAAAAAGTGAGTGCAGCACGCAGCTCGGTCTAGTTTTGATACTGCCCGAGAAAACTGGAGCAGTACCTATCGGACACAGGCCTGCCTACCTTAACGTTGTCACCTTAGCGGACCGCCGCGTAGCAATGGAGAGTAAAGTGGTCGCATACTATCCCCGCTGCTGATTTCGAAACGAAATAAAAAGTGTAGCGTTATTTTTTCGACGAGAGAGAAGCAGCCTTATGGCCGTAATACGCCGGATAATCCGAATCAGTTAAGCGCGACTCAAAGACTACAGTCGTATCGTATCACTGACCACTCTGTGATATTAATATAACAAATCGTAATAATAATATTTGATCACGACACTGAATGTACGTTTTAATAGTATACAAATTAATGACATCGTCTTCTCAATACTACAACTATATAACTTGATTTTCACTATTTTTGAGTTAACTGTTGAATACGATTCTATATTTCCTTCTCTACAAAATGATAAAACTAGGTAAGTCAGAAGTTAATGAAAACTGTATTAATTTTGTGTGTTAAAAAATATCAGGTAACTTTAAAACCATAAATTCATTAAATAAATAAAATAATATATCTAAAATATTTTTTATACGATTGCACATTATTTAATTATTCCCAATTAAACAAGCACACTTTTCCATTTTTATTTAAAATAATATTTTTAGCCTAGGTTTATGATAATCAAGTAAAGCTTAAATTTCATTTTCCCTACAATGACCAAATCAGAGTTATCTAGTTGTAGTATTAAGGTGACGATATATTATGGCAGCCTTTTAATATTTATAAGGTTTGTACTTACATTTTACCTATCATCAAATACGCATTAATAAGTTAGGACGTGTTTTTCTTTCTAGTGTCAGCTACAATTTCAGGGATCTAGGAGTAACATCCTTGTCGTGGGTTAACATTCTCAAAATAGATAGAGTACAACAATACTATGATACTATCTCGGATATAATTATATACCACACCATACTGCAGAAATATTTTTTGCTGCTTCGTAGTGCCAAGTGTATGTGCCAGTTTTTTTATTTTTCATTAATATTTTAAAATACTTCAGTACCTAATTTATTTTTATAATTATATTATTAGTTTATCGACCTAAAACTATAACTCTGGTAATTCGCTTTCTGTTCCAAAGCAGATTTTAAGTATTATTTTGTTATTCAGCTATTGTTGAAATATAAAATGTGGCATTATTATTTATCTTACACTGTTTTAAACATTAAATCATCTTTTTTATGAACATATTGTGTTTTTTAGTTGATTCGTGATCCGGGTGCTGTGTGAAGGTAAAAAATTAAAACTTTAGGGTATATTTGCGAGCTTAGCCTAAAAACTCTGTAAAATTGAAAGAAAAAACATAAATGTCATTATGATACCTTGTCTTTTCTCATCTTAAAAATTATCATTTATTATAAAATATATAAATATAATAAAAGAGTAGTGTTGTAAACATTTTAGTGTTGAAATTTAGAATAAAGTAATATTTGGTACATCAGATGACAATATTTGAAAAAAAATATTTTGTCAAGATGATCTTATTTTACATATTAATATAGTCAAGTATATGTGGTAAAATGTTCAATGGTGACTCATTATTTTGGTGTAATTTTAACATTTTATAGACAAATAATTCTTTGATGTAAGTACGTAATAATTTTTTTAGTCATTCTGAATCTATATTAGCATCTTTCGGTGTAATACGATCACTATTCGATATCGACGAATGCAAGACGTAAGTAAAACTGTAACGCTACGTCTCCGCTTTTGCGTCGTCCAAACGGAATACGGAAATTGTTTTGGGCCTGGGGCATCACTGGCCCGGGATGTCCGAACACTTGGACCTGCTTTACATACATTTCGCCGCCGAAAGACCACTGCGCTGACCGAATAGCCACCCTGCTGTGAGGCTTTCAAAAAATTTATCAATTACATACAGACCGTACTTAAACGCCAGGAGGCTTTGTGGAAAAAATAACATCATCTGTTAATAAGTATAATAGTTTATTAGGAACCGATCAAAGCATAACTGCCGTATATTTTACTCTAAATGTGTCATTGGAAACCACATGTTGACTAAATACTTAAAAAAGTAATCTTTTAGCTTCAGTGAGTCACAAATTATTATAAGTAAGAAGACAGACAAATAGTATTCGATTAAATGTGTAATTTATTTTAGGGGTGGGATTATCCAATTCAAATATTTGAAAGATAAATAATCTTCATTAATTATTTTGTTTCCATTGATGGAGATAATAAAAAACACAACCATCGAATCTTCACAAACTCAATCACCTCGCACCGCACCCAGTCTTAATCAGGCGTATTACGACACCCTACATTTGGAAGTGAAGCATCACCAATAAGTGTTTATGCCTTGGAATGTCTCAGAAGAAGTTACCCAAAACTGAGTACGCTACGCACTCATGGGAAATAAGGGTGCATAGAACTTACGATTCGCTGTATGACGATTATTTTTTTTAAGTTTTAAAATTGGTCTTTATGGTGATCAAATCGAATGATTTGATGGACCCAATAGCTAGGTGGGATCAACTTGAGAAATTCTTCCCCTTTGCTACAACTGTAGTATTTATAGGACATGTCATTTATTTTACTATTAATGTTTTTAGTAGAACTTTTGTTAGCACTTATGATTTGACACGCAACCAAAAATGCCCATTAAGCTGTGAAAACATAGCAAATGGCATATTATAAAAAGTCAAAAAAAAAGCATAATTTATAAGGAAGATTATTTCTATCAATTAAATAATAAACACTACAGCAATAATCACATCAAATAAAGTATCAGTCTAGCGTAGGTAAATCGAAATATCAGTCGTTGAAATTTCAGGATTAATGTATGTGGCATGTATTTCAATATGAGCTGGTACCGAAGATACCTAAATTGCTGTATATTATTACTCTTCTAACTTTTAACTACATGGTATTATAATATTGTATTTTAAACAAAAATTAACACCGTTTTTTAGTATCAAATAAACTGAGTAGGTAATAGAATTTTTTATTTAAAAAATAACTGACGATTTCATTATTTGTAGCTCCCACTTATTTTATTTTTTGCAAAATTACAACCGCTTAATCACTGGTTGAATATGTATAATGACGTATTTATTATTATAAAACTAGAGCTTTCTTCTATTTATTACGTAGGTGTTTTCATTCAAGAATCTATGACTGTTGTCCAATGTCACTTTAACTGATAAGTAATAAAAATCAGGTGAATATTTGGTATGTATCTCTCATTCACTTTACTCGTAAAATCGAATAGATAAAATTTAGAAGTCCGCTTTAATACGACAATAAATCTTGTTAAAGGCTAAAAGAAACATGCAATTGACTATGCTTTATGGACAAATCGGCTTTTTTCGTATCGGTTCTTAAGTCAATATAATGACCTAGAGACATTTCAGAAACGATTTATATTGAAAAATAAATTACATTTGAAATAAACGTTATAAATTACCAGTGATCAGATAGAAGCAATAATATATGCTTTTATCGAAAGTGTCCTTGAGCATGAGATCACCTTTTGAACATCATTTCTGATTGATGTTACAGTCGACAGTATTTATGCGCTACTGAAATATTGCATTTATTTTTTAAATTAATATCATTTTATTATTTAAAGCGTATATCAAATTAATAATGTACGTAGGTGTCTGTGAAATTGATCTTACTTATTATTTTAATCACTAAGCAATAAATCAAAAAAAGTAAAGTTTATATTATTATTATTCATCGATGATAATTATTAATTTCCTGTTTACATAATTTACCTACAATCTAGATAATATTAATTATGTGTAATCAGAAATTAAAACATTCTTAATTAAATGAATGCCTAGTGAACAACAGCAATAATATTATCCGAAATAAATTATATTTAATATCTGAAATAATATGCCTTGATTGATTCCTTGTATATTAATAATTTAAATATTTAAGCATGACATCGATATATTGTAAACCTTTTATAATTTTTATAGCCTTTAGAAATGATTTTTTTAGAAAATATTTATTTAACATAAAAATAAATATTCGTAGTTTTAATCAATGGTTAGATTTATATAATTGTTCATATTTAAATTATTTAATTAATCCAACTAAAAATAATTATTTTATTTATTTAATACAATTTGATCTATCACAATAAGAGTTGAGACTTCATAAGTTTCAAAAAAATGATGTTTATTTTTTCATTATCAATAAAAGATATAAATAACTTAATATTTCTTTGATAATTATTATCTACCATAATTACGTAAATTAAAAACGGTAAAATTAAATTCATAATATTACCCATAGTTTTAACAGTAAGATGGTAAGGTTGTTAGTAAAATACATTATCTACTATTAATTATATAGTGCGTGTCTTTTTAACACATTGCCAATTTAAAACTTAGTGCGTTGGCATGATTTGACTATAATGATTGAAATGCGTTATATTAAGATTTTTCTTTCCTGCAGAACTGATACAGTAGCTGTGTATTATACTAATAACTTAAAAGAATGTGTACCTTTTTATTACATTTGTTTGGCTTAAGATAATCAAGAAGATATGACAATGAATTGATGTTACAATTCATATATAGAGTGGCACTTTTTCTAACTACATCAGTAGTTACGTACAACGTTGGTGGTGAATCCCTATAACAGAATATAAGTAAATTTACATGATATTCACTTTGGTGTCAAAATTTATGGTTTCATACTTATATAAGGATTTAATTTTATATTAAGAGATATATTATAATATATATCGGTCGTTACAGTTTCTTCGGCGCAGATCCGCGCAAGTTGTCGGCTACCTACACTGCGCACGCCAATATTATAAATATCGCGGAGCCATTTTGCCATTTTAAAGTAAATGTTCCGTTTTAAATTATACATCGCCGCCTTCAAAGTGGCATAAACTTGTTGGGCTTGCTATACTTTCATATCGCGAGGTGCTTTCCTTATAATATCTGGTAGACCAACTTAAAAGATTTGTCCACACTGCACGAACCGGTGTGAAAAAGCTTTCAACAAATAAAAGTGTACTACGTTCGTTCAAAATTAGATTGTATAATATTATCATTAGGTACATTAAAATATTATAGTTGTCATTATTTTACTAGACTATATTGAAAATTTTTTGCTCTGAATAATCGATTGTGGAATTGATCGAATTGATTGGATGAACATAGTATATTTTTTTTAATTACGCAATAATATATCATAATAATCTAACCTAATTTCAATTGTATGTGTTGAGATTTTACAGATTCTAATCGATAAGATAATAGGAATAACGATAGGAAATAAATACCTAATACGTAAAAATATTATAATAATAGTAGATCACTTGTGGTTATTGAAATATTTCGAGCGTTCGATTTTTTTTATTTTTATAAAAACAAGTAAGTACGTCATATTTTTTATTTTATAGTTTACATAACTTAGACAATCAAATATTATGTTCATATGAGAAAGAACAAAAATCTCGGAGATTGCATGGCTGGAGCTATGCTCCGGTGTGCTTCGGTCCATTTGAAGCCCCGTATCAATTAAAGGTTGTTTTCGAGAATTCTCGATACATCATGGAAAGTTATATTGTATGCAATTATTGTTTTTAAATACACCCTAATCTATTGATATCTATAAATGCAATATACCTTTTTATAATTAATAATTTTCATTATATTAGTATAGAATATTATTTAAAACATTTAAAAATATTTTTGTAATGAGTACGTATATCTCATATTATTATATTATGTACCTATATAATATATACGTTGTTGTAACATACTTGTTTTTAAATGATATATCAAACTACAGTAAACTGTATAATACCTACAATGTAATAGTAATATGACGCTGTAGTTGGATGTTGTTCAGACAGTATAGACAATTTTTTCATGCTCTCGAAGAAAGCACTTGTGAAGATTCTGATATAAAGCACATTTATTATGTATCAATGAGATTTTATTGATTCTCGTTTCGGATAACAGGATCTCTTTGTGAGCTTTGTAATTGGTACAATGGTGGCTAATATAAAGCCCATACCATTTAACGTTCATGAATACAGTGTTGTATAGGTTGACTTTATATGTTAATTTGATGCAAACAAAATTTTAGGGTTCAAGATACTTACATAGTAAAATATGTTTTAATTTAAACATGGAATAGATATGTATATAATATCACATTAAAATTAAATAAAAAACATACTACCTACTATAAGTATATATTAGAATTTATTTATAATCCTTTACCTAGTTAGGAGCAGGCTTATTAGCTAATAGAGAAGTCTATTATCTGGTTCCTGTATCAGTTGAAGTATGGCTTTATGGTGGAGAAGATTTAGAAGAAGAAAAATCGAGAATCCTTTACTTTAGGCTATAAATTGACATCATCTGTTGCTCTGTTCGTTTGACTTTCTAGTAGGTATGCTTACATACTGTAGTTAAAAGAGATTTCTATTTAGCCGCAATTTTATAAACTTATACGCGGTGTAAATGAAAACCCTGCCATTTTTGGTTGTATTGAATTGTGTGTCCATGATAATTATTTTATAAATTGGGAACATCTGTTGCTTCTTCGACAAAGGTGCAGAAATAACCTGTTATGGGTAATACCAATTGGGAGGGAAATAAATGTATTTTCAATCAAATTTCTTAGGATGTTAATATATTCCACTTCCATGAAAGTGAGTTCAGGTGGGTATTGTTTTATAATTTAACTACTTAGATTTAGTTCCATGTACTTTTTAAAATATTTTTTTACACATATTAACTATGTATTTGTATTTATCGTGAACACTTTAAATTTTGAATTTGAATTTGAATTATTGTATAAGAAGCGATTATATTACATATGAATCATAATCGCTCGACAAATATTATAGTTATCCAGTAGTACGTAGGAGGTACAAAACGTCTGAAAGATAAATCTAGAAACTGGTCGATTGTCGAAATAGTTAATTTCTGCGGAAATACGTGAATATTCAATGCATAAGATCAAAAAGAGTGTGATCAGTGTAGACTGTGGGGCGCCTTTCATCCAACAGTGATTGGTCCAGGTTGATGATGATGATGGTCGTTGAATTGTTTTTTTTTTTTTTTTTTAATATTTTTTAAAAATTTTAATACAATTTTATTTAACTATTGAAGAGTTAATTCAATTTTGCAGTTATCTTATTGTTTTCTTAAACAATTATTTTTAAAGTATATTAGATCCATAATATTATATTTTCAATATATAGTGCCATGTCTAGACATTTAATGTCACATCTGGGCACAATATTATTGAAAAAAAAACTATTATCTACTCACTGTGATATTGAAATAAATTAATAATCACCATGATATAACAACCCTTACGAAGGCTCGGGGGTACCGTATACTGAGCTTTGATAACATACTCATATTATGTTTGTTGCGGATAAGGGGTGTGCGGTGGTATAACTTTATGAGTATATATGAGATAACAGAGCGGATCATACATCCTCTTATCATGCCAAGAGTGAAGAAGCACTGTTGGACCTAGTTCGCTCAAATACTACGAATTCCTAAAAAAAATCAACATGGGTTGCCGCCTGTTCTTCATATCTTAGAAGGCCGCCTATTTACCATCCACAGAGTGTATACGGGATACTGTTATGATAGGAAAATGCAAGAAGATTTGAGTGTGACATGGTTTTTTAAAGGCGCCGTGTAGTGTTTATATGCGGAAGAGCGGTTATGGTTAAAGGAGAAGAAAAAATGACAAATCTGCGTCATTACAAATGTCGTTTATATAATAAATAAAGTATATCGCGGTGTTTTTAGTAAAATTACACATAAATGCACCATATTAATACCATTAAATAAATCGTAAAGTTTTTAATCAAATTAATAGTAATTATAGGGTTTAAGATATAACTCAGTCTTTCCAATCTCAACTTATATGTGTTGTGCTATTTTTTTTAAACGTTGTTATTAATGAAGATATAATTTTAAAATATGAACTGCCCAAATAGGTATAATAAACGTTACATGTTACATACTACGTACGTTTCTATTCGATGGATACCGACGAAGAAGCAACATGGCAATATCCTGCCGGAGGCTGTTTTTTCTACGATCTTAACTAGATTTATGGAAGAAGAGTCGGATGAAATAGAAAGGCCAGTGAATCGATTTAAGGCTTCGACGATCGCCAGTCATTCATCATTATCGCTAGCTGGCATCGACCGGTTGAAAAGTATCTTGGCAGGGACACAGCATGTTGATTATAATTATGCGGTCAGCATGACAGTCTTTTAACACAATCGCTGCGTAACTTTTAATTACTTTTTAATTACCGTATTTAAATAACATGTTAATTGGATCGATCGGCCGCTTAACGGGGACACGGCAGCCGTGTCATCCGCGTCGAATGAGTTAAACAGTATTTTGATATACCGACTATTATAGTTTCCGAATAAAAACAGTACATAAGTGTTAAAGAATGCAGTATGATATTTATAAATTTGTTTCTTCGCAATACATAATTTAACACTTGTCGTGTGTCAAAACAAAACAGAACCGCCCCTTCTTAAAAATGAATATAATTATATTATATTCCAGGAAGTATATTTTGTATAGACATATCTTCATCTGTAGGCATAGATCTATGATGTCTACTAAAAATAAAAGTTTTATTTGTTTTTAATATTTTTCTTTATCTTATGTGATAAATAAAAAAATAAAGTAGGTATTATATCTACATACTAGTGAATTTTAATATTGAGTAAAACTAGTTTAACTATCCGCAATGTATATATAACTTCTCAAAAAAAAATACAGCATATTATAATGCAGGTAATATGTTATAAATTTTAACTTAACTATAAACTGCTTCTTACCTTCATCAAAAAATGAAAAAAAAACTAAGTTAAAATATCAACATTATAGCATTAAACAAATCTTAATGTATATTATAATGTAATAACTATCTTAATATAAAATAATATTTTACGAAAAAAAATATGAAATACACATAATATAAAATAATGCCATATTATTTAGTATTTTTACTATCTATTTCAAAAAGTTATAAATTAAAAAAGGTAAAACACCATTTTACATACGTGATTTGAGGTCAATTAACCAAATATTATCATGAATAAATATTAGAAATGTGTATTAAGTATTAGTTCTTTACTTTGGAAGACATTTTGTACATTTTTTTCCGGATAGAATCGAATTGATCACATATTAATATTTTTTAATTTGATTTTTTGTATATAAACAAAAACATACTTTATTTCTTATCTGATTGCGCTATTTGTTTTTGAAATACCGTTAAAACATAAGTATGATTATATCCTAAACTATTTTTTCAATCATGATTAACTTACATTTTTTAAATTAAACAAATATTGTTGGTGGTAACATTATGGAGTTCTAGGGAGCAAATTGCGTTTTAGTTAATCATTTAAATGCCTTGAAGATATCTAATTCTCAAGGCTCGTGTGACCCTGCCTGCTTTTCATAAAATATGTTGACTCAAATTGCCCGGAGGTTTGAATCATGCTGAGCAAATATTGAATTGTCATCGGAATAATTTATATGAAAGACTGTTTCGCGTTTTAAATTAGCTGATAAGGTGCCGAGAAATATGTGCAAGTAGATTTTTCATTGACGCACTGGAATTTTACAGCAATTAAATATAATCTATAATGCTATTACATACTTGCTATATTACAAAATATCGATTAAATTGATATTGGTATGCATCATTAAACGATATGAAAAAAATGTATTTGCAGATAAAGACTAAATAATATATGAAAGATAAGCTGAAATGAGGTTATTTTATGGTAGGAGTATTTGGGATTGTATGTTAATATATAGCAAGATATTAACTTTCTGGAGCACTGCTATAAGATATAATACTTTACATACGTATTGTACGCATTATATAAAAGCTTTTACACGGTGAACAAATAAAAAAAATGAAAATGAGTACGTTAGTAAGTAACCAAAGCAAAACGTCAAAATATGCCACCATCTTGAAAAAAAATTCTGTCAATGAATAGGTTCAAAAACTGCACAGTAGTGATAAATTAGTCGTATTTATTTTTATAAAATACTATTATAAATGAAAAACAGCCTTATTTAATATAATGATTTGAATTTATATATTGTTTTAAAAATTAGATAACGGTTAGTAAGTAATATAATATGTAAGTAATATTATTTCGACTTATTATAAATTGCATGTCAACTTTTTTAGAGTATACCTCTACCAATATCCTTTTCTTAAATAGTTTTCTGACCGACATAATAATATTATGCCAATTGTAGATTTTTAATATAACTGGTATATAATATTTTTTTATACCTAAGTATAATATTGTTAATAAAATATTATTTAATGCACGCCATTTGCATCGCAAAATGCTACGTCATCTCACTTCCGCCGTTCATCAAAAGTGTCTACCGCTTATGAAAAATACTTGGCAACTGTAAGTTAAAAACAAATTGCTACACACTGCTGCATTGGTAAAACACGCTGTTAATAACGTTATTGTAACGAAAAACGTTAACAAAGTATTGTATTGACTAATTATGAAAATAAAAAAACCAATATATTTTAACCTCTTAACTCCGGCAATTAATTTGAATATATAATTGGTAACAATAGTTTTTTGTTTCTGTTAAATTACGTGTTGATTTTACTGATATCTTCCGACCTTTCCAATACCAGGGCACATTTCAGGTCCTCTAAACTCTACTCAGCGTCACTCAAGTTTGTCTCATTAATGTGTGTAGGTACAATGTCTTTATGGAAACAAGATTCATGAGAGAACTGCAATTTACTTTAGTTTATGAGAACGTCAAATTTTTAACCTATTATGTGTGATTATCTCTGTTGCAATAAAATAAAGTATCAAAAAGTGTAAATTATATTTTATATACACTTCAATAATTAAACGAATCGTAAAAAAATCAATATGAATTTCTGACCACAGTCTTGATACATCACAGTCTTCAAATTTCAAAATTTCAAAATGGCAGAATGAAAGATTTCAATATGGAAAATAGCGTGATAAAATATTGTTATAAACTGAAAACAAATAAAATTAAACGATAATTGCAGAAAATTAAAATATTTACCCTCATCTTTCTATTTATGTGATTTACATTGAAAAATGTCAAGGTAACTTAACGGAAAATAGAAAAAATTAAATGGTAATTAAGTACATAAAATTGAAGGTTTCTTTGCCATTTTAGAATTTAAGGGTTCCTGTGTAAATTTAACTAAGCGGTTCAATTAATCATTCATGCCAAAACTGTATACAAAATTGCATTTTTTTGTTATGCCGCTGGACTATATGTATTTACTGAATTAAAAAAAAATTCAGATTCACTCAATAGGCCAGATAATATATGATGATCTATAAAGCCATAATTTCCCCATCCCTGTACTAGGCTCTACGTGTAGTCTAGTGCACTTATGTTGTTTATAAAAGTATCGAAAGTGTGATTGATAAAACAAATACTTTTCTAATTGCTGATTATATTTTCCAATGCTGCCACGATTTAAATCAATGTATTTTATTTATAGTCTTCAATACGTTATTCACAGCCGTTTCAATCAAATTGTTTTAGCCATTGTAGCTAATAAAAATAAAATATACATGAGACGATTAATACGGAGCTCTAAAATAATTCAATTATAACAGCACTATAAAATTAGCAAAGTTATTTGTAACTTTCATTTTAAACGACAAATAAAAAATAATTTAAAAATTGAAGAATGTCCGCATGAAGAAACACTTCGCCTTATATAAACATTTCAAGATGATCTAGTTATGTTATAAGATATTTGGTGCTGATCAAATTATAGACTTGTAAAAAATGAAGAGCTATGCCGAAAAACTTTCGAACGGCTTATAATAGTGCCTTCGGGGGATTGTAAAAAATTAAATGACCGCTCAACCATTCATCTATTTCATCCAAATTTGAAACTAATTTAAGACTTATAAAGAAGCTGTATCACTAAAATATTTTTATCCAGTTTACTTAATGAATGACGGTCTGAAACGAGAGAATTCAAACTTTTTGGAATCGAAACTGTAGTATATAAGAATATAAGTATAATAATATCAACACATGTAAGAAGGTGTATTTTTAAGTTCTTTCGTATAACGTAAGCATAATGTTATAAAATAGATATTCACTTACTATTTCAATAAATTAATATATTGATGATTTTTTTGTGTGTTGATAGTAGGTACTATACTGATTCAATCGCCTACCAAATACCAACGCATTTATTCATTCATTCATTCATTCATGTTGCAAATGTCAAATTTTCGGTTGTTATTAATTTAAATCGTATAAAATAAGTGTATGCACATTTTAAAGCGGAAAAAGAAGCATCAAATTTTTATTGCAAGCTCATGATAATTATATTTGACTTTGAACTTAATATACCTAATCGATTTTCTTGCATACGTAATAATTATTGAGTAGCTCTTTAAGATTTTTTAATCAATAATATCTATTAGTATTAAAAATAATTGCTTTGACATTTCAAATAATTTCAATTCATGAACACTTTTTATTAGTTGCGTTTAAGCAAGTACCAAACAATGAACAAGTTATATATATTTCGCATTACAATATTAATTCTTCGTTTCATTGTTATGTCTAACTTATATTCAATATTATTACAAACAATTTATTTTCAAATCATTCTTTCATTGAATTGAAATTGACCTTATTTCTTCAGAAGCTTTTTAAATTTTAAATTGTTTTTATCATAATATACTTTACAAAGCTTTCAATTTTATTATTAACAAGACTACAATGCATTGTTATAATGCTAAAAGAAATATTGTTAACGTAAGCAGACATTCAAGGACATTGAAGAACTGTTACATATATTTTGTAGACTAAAAGTACTTAATTTAAATTAGATTTATAAATATGTATATATTATAATAAAATATATAGGTATACGAGTATGTATATATAGTTCTGTAAAACTTCATGAATATATTTTTAGACTATTATTGTTTTGTAAATGTGTCAATAAATATATTTTTTACCTCCTACTGACAATAATTACATATTATTTCCACATCTTTAGTAAATGGTCAATTAGTTTAATGGCATTATTAACTCTCATTTTACAAAAAAATACTTTTTTTAAATTCGCTCAAAGCCTTAAAATCGAAAATTATTTTTGTTAAACTCCGTGGAATTTATTCTTAAACAGTGAACCTGCCTTTATCTTTATTTTGTTATAATGAATATACGTATTCACAATACCACCATTGAAAGTTTAAATATTGATAAAATCATAAATGTTTAATTAATAATAATTTAATAATTATTATAACCAATAAAAATATAGAATGTTAAATCATTAATATTAAAATATAATAAATTGCTAAGAAAGTAGTAGAAAGATAGAAATGATTTATTTTAAATCAAAGTAAAATTATAGCTGGTAATAATAATATTTTATATCATACGTAGCATTAGAGTGGTAATATAAAACTAGAGTTACTAACTAATAATAATGGAATATTTTAATGATTTGAAATTATTCAAATAATTTAAATATAAGATTTTTAAGGATCCAGCGGATCTATTCTATACACAAGCCTGCTTTCGGTCTGCTACGGCAGCTAAATAGGGTAGGAAAGTATCGAATAATTAACACTTATTGTACTAATTACAATAAGTTAACCATCTGAACTGTCAAAACTCTCGGTCTAAAATTTATCACAGCTTAGAGAGGTGCTGTTAAAACATAGTACTTGTTGTAACAATTATAACTAAATTATTGTAATTGTCACAATAAGTGTAAATAATTCGATACTTTCCTACCCTATTTAGCTGCCGCGGTGGACCTAAAGCAACTTTGTGTATAGAATAGAACCGCAGGTCCTGTTTGAAGGTCTAAAAAAAAGAATGCAGGCTATTTTTGTTAGCTTAGTCTGAATAATCTGTCAATTTTATAGAAAATACGCATACGTCATTATGATGCCTTGTCTATTTTTATTTTATAAATTAACATTATTTAATGACCACATAAAATATATGAATACTTTAAGAGTATTTTTGTTAACATCGTTGTGTTAAAATTTATATTGTAGCGCCTGTACTCGTGCATGGAATTTCTGTCGGCAAAAGTGCTTATTTTAAACTATTATGACAATAACTGTTTACACGTAAAAGTACTGAATGTCTTTCCAATCTCATTCTTCAAGACTAAGCGAGGCGCGATATTGTCATTTTATAGTACTATCTGAAAGGTCGTATTGAAAATCGGTTAAGCTCAAAATGAGTAGTTAGTTTTTTTACAGGCATGTTTGCCCCTATCGCTCTACTGCGCAGGCGTAGATCGAAAATAATCTTACTTGCGCGTTGAATTTGGAACCTTCCAAACTATTTTGATTCAGGCACGCAATCTTGCCAACTGCAGGATAATACAATATGTTTCCCCATACATTTTCTTTCTGTGCACAGTAAATCTATGCAGTGTAAATGGTGTATAAAGCTATATTTGGTACATCAGTAGGTCTATTCTATACTTATCGACTGCTAAAGCGATAAAGTGATAAACATTATTAAATTTAGGGTAGGTTTGTATCAAAGTATTAGCACTTATTGCAACAATATGACCAACTTATTGTAATTATAACAATACGTGCTAATATGTTGATACAAACCTACCCTAAGTTTGAAAATATGGTACTGTTCGGTTAAAGCGGATACAGCGGAAAACGCATTTTGAAAATAGCCAATAAACTGGATTATTTGTTAGTTTGGGTTAGTTTAGGTTAGGTGAGGTTGGGTTAGGTTAGGTTAGGTTTGGTTAGGTTAACCTAACAAATAATCCAGTTTATCGGCTATTTTCAAAATGCGTTTTCCGCTGTATCCGCTTTAACCGAACAGTACCGAAAATATTTATTACTATATCACTTTAGCGGTCGATAAGTATAGAATAAACCCACTGATGTCCGTCGTCATAGCACTCTAAATTATTATTATGTCAATACGCGTATTATATCTTCAATTGTCATATAAATAATTAACATTATATTGTAAAACAGACAGCAAACGAAGTTTGTAACTGACTCGTTATTTCAGCTTAAGTTGCAACGTTTTACTAGACCAAATTCACATACCTACCTATTTTTCTTTTTTATTCAGATTTATGTGGCAGAAATCAAGGCACCAATGCACTGAGAGAATTACTTACAACCCATACAAGTAAACATGTAATTAAAGTAATTGGTGAAATTTAGTAATGATTAATATTATCGGTAAACAGTCGTTAAAATGATATCAGGCTTGATTTTAATAAATATTGTACACATTGATATATTTACCATTACGATACTTACCTGGTTTGAATGATCGTATTTACAGCATTGGAAACTAACTAAGTCAAAATATAATACCTGTTTAATATACAACAAGCAACAAAGTTGCACTGACAGTCTCAATAGATTGGACAGTTTCTTATTTAGGTTTAGTTTGTTGTTAATACAGTCGGCTGTCATTTGCAAAACTAGCGGTCGCTTCACAGCAAACAAGGTGATATTTGTGGTAATTTGTGACAATAATTTGTAGCTGTTCCGTTTGTGTTGGAATAGTCTCATAAAGTTGGCTATTGTGAAATGAAATACGATTTCATCCACGTGCTGTTATTTGTTAGCCGTACTTGGCGCGCAATGCGATAGTGTTGTAGAAAGGAATAGCCGTAGGTTAGTTATATTTTATTGTGGATTATCCTTGTTGCAAGCAATATATTTTAAATATTAATTCTTTGCTATGTAAAATGTAGATACCTAAATCGAAAAATATATCATAAATTAAAATAGTATTTATGATATAACTTATACATCAAAAGATGAGTAAATATTTATATAAACCATAATATTATGAATATCTATGGCTGAAATGATGATAATTTCTCATATTTTTGATAATTATTTTAACGTTAAAATTATAAAAAAAACAATTGTATATAGTACGAGTATTAGGTATTTTTAAAATATTCAATAACACTCTAATTTAACTTGGTAGGTGCCTACTTATTATGTATGCAAGGATTCGTTGCCAGTACATGTTTCAATAATATAGTAGATTGAGATATTATGCTAGAATAAAAAAAAATGGACACTATAAATACATACTAATTTCATAAATTTATATTTATATATATTGCGACACGAAATTGAGAGAGAGAATATTAATTTACCCAGACAGGTATGCTGTAAACCTCTCTTATTGTTAACGAATTCTGCTAGCCTCTCAACACTTCGGTAGGTTAATGAAAATCTATTTTGCTTGTCTATCTTGAAAGATTGAATGAATAAATTGAACTACACGCTAATTTTGTTATACGATAGTGCACGGTAACGTAACTGATCACCTATAAGTAAACGGTGAAAATCTTGGAGTTCAATCTGGCACCTGAAAAAATAGCATGTCGTATTTGAAAGCAGTTGGAAATATCTATAACCATTCTTCGTGAATAAGTCTGTTAAAAATACATTTATCCGTAAAAGTTTACATATTCAGCATTTGTTAAAATTCCGTACTTCTATAATTATGTAATTGTATTATGTATTGAAAAAAAAATGAAATGTTCCCATAAAGCGAAAGGTTTATTCAAGAAAATCAGAGACAGTTAAATTTCTATCATAAAAAAAGCGCATTTAAAGCACATCCAAAGGAATAGAAGAAAACAGATGCGGCAAAGCTTTGTGGTTAGCTACCGTATAGAGAGCGCGCACGATATGTTGTTGGTTGGAATCAGAATAGGAAGTTGTTATGATTTAGTATCGGGGCAGAAAAAGGGCAGTGGCCGGCGGCGGGCCTTGCGTGAGGTCAGGGTATTAAAACGGGACCCCGAGACGGCGCAGACCCTACGGGACTCGTGCGCAACCTTTGGATTATGCGAAAACGCGATGCTACCACAACAGACAATGTATGCTAATAATAATAATAATAATAGGTACTCATATTTTCTATTTATTGAATTAAATAAAATATCACAAAATATGTAGTACCTACTTATTTTTTTTTTTTTTTTTTTTGACCATGTCCGATCCTGATAGGATCATATGGGCCTCCACAGAGTGGAGGTTTGTATTGACAGATTTTGTTTTTTACGAGAAATGGATGTCAGCCACTTGCTCAACCTATTAGGTCCATACCCTGACACACAAATTGAAAAACAATATGTGTACTTGCCAGACCCAGGATTCGAACCTGGGACCCACGGCTTTATAGTCCAACGCTTATGCCGCGCGGCCACCGTGGGCTTATTATACATACTTTAATAATAATCAGGACCGATTGTAATTTTTAACTGATTAATATTATTCCTGATTAATGTTAAAGTATGTTGAATAAGTATTACACATTTTAGTGTTTAATTTTATTTAATATAACAACTTTCCACCAAAAAATTACAGTGAACACTTAATTAAATTTTATTCAATACAGAATATACGCAAAAATTAAAAAATAGTATTTTCAATGATTCAATTGGTATTTAATAAAAATAATAAAATAAAATTAATCGTCAGTGTCATAGCAAAAAAAAATCATACCCTGAAAAAATATCAATATGGTAGCCATCTATTTATTTAGGAGACATCCGCAAGAAGGATTCTTCTGCCGATATTTAAAGGTTATGGCACTTTTCAGTAAGCGAGATACATGTGAACATAATAAGTTTCTGAATTTTTTTGAAGTTCCCAAAGCTTATTCCAATTCTATTATTTTCATCGGTTTCCGGTGAAATATTTATTATGTTTACCGAGATTAATCAAAATATTAATCTAGTTACGATTAGGGTGCTCTTGATGCCGTTTGGTTAAGTATATTAAAAAATAAATGATTGATATTTTATTTACTATTAATTTTAGGTATGATAATTAAAAGAAAATAAAAAAACAGTTTAATATTGCTTAAATTTTGTGATTTTATAAGACCAGATTTTATAAAATGTGAGAAAGTTACTAAAAATAAATATTTATTTACCTAGTATAATTAATCTGTGATATAATTTTTAAACATTGATATTATTAGATGTACATAATACTTTTAATATATAATATTATTGTTCTACTAAGTAGGTATTCGATATTTTTGTATCACTATTTCATGTTAAAATCGAATAACCTTACATATTCTATATATAATATATTTTCTTTGTATATAAAACAAGCGTAATATTTAGTAATATAAACATAAATTCTGAAGTATTGACCGATGAATATTGAGAAATTTCAATCACGTAAATAAAATTATATTCGGATCCCGGTTCAAAGGTTGGTAATAACCGTCCAAAAGTGCACTGGATAGCCGAAGGAATTCCGTCCACAACACTAACGACTGCTATTTTACGACCCATTGAAACGCCGCCATGGAATGTGATTAGTCTAATAAAGGGGGGCATGATCAATATTTATTTATTTATTTATGTTTATATATATGTAACAACAATTATTTATCGTTTCATATAAAAGGTTTATGGCCGCGGCGCTAATTAATTGATAGGCACGTGAACAAACTGTAAAGTTTATGTGAAAATGATCTAGATCTAGTTAGTCTGTAATAATAAAACAGAAAACAGTTAAAAATAGTAGTAACTTTGTTGATTATATATACGTTTAGGTTATGATAAGAGTGAGATTAAATTTTTAGTTAATACCAAACAAAAGCAAAAAGATGAACCGAGCAGCATCTCATCATTTTTTAAATGCTACTTACGTCTTGTAAGCACAGGGCCGATGTAATATGTCATGATGCTGTGTACCGTGCGATTAACCTATTCGATGGCACCGTAAAGATTGATACATTTTTTTTGAATATTTTAATTTTTGTAGATGTGTTAAAGAGTTTATATTTATAACTATGTTTATATATATAATAACTTGCATTATCTGTGTGTTATTATGTTTTATGGCATATTGACTAATAACTGTATTAACATAATACTGAATAAATACATAAAAAAAGAAGTAATTTTAGATCTGGATCGGCCCCGTACTATGGTTACCTCACGAGAGTTTCAAACTGGTCGCCTGCTTATTCTAAGTAAACCGGATCCTGGAAGGTCGCTAAATACCATCTATCCCATCCGACAGACAGGACAAGTAGAAGCCGTTCAGGTGAGCTGAGACAACAAATAAGCATAGACATTCAGGCAATTTGGATGCTATTTTTGGTAAACTTTATGTATGGAATTCAAATATTACACATGTTTGTTGTAATTTTGACATCGTCATCTGTCTTGTATGAAAATGTTATTATATATTTTTTTTTATGTTTTTATTCAATAGTTATTTAAAATATAATAGATTCCGTATAATTTTAGGAAAAAATCTCAATTATCTAATAAGCTGACAAAACTGGTTGTAATTTTTATTGAAATTATTTGAATAACATAAAGTGATATTATAGATGAAGTCTAAATGAAATAAAGTTGACCGTTCCGAAGATAGCCTTATAGCCCGAAACAGCTGTCAATGAATGACTCAATTTAGGTAGAATTGACAAAAATAACTGAAATTAACTTCAACGATTCTTAAAGAAAAATCATAGAAGACGCCATCTGGGAAAAGCTTCAATATTGTTGGTTACATACACATTTATTTTACTAAATATATTATTATTATAGGCAATATTTAGAATACACTTATATTGTTTATATAATGTTTTAGGTGTGAGAATTTTTATCTGAAACGATTCTCCTTATGCAAAAGCTTTTCTGATACTAAACTATAATTATTTTTATTTCAAAATAAAAAAAAAACTTAGAAGTAATGGCGGCTTTGGAAAATTGTGAAAAAGTTATTAATACCTATGTCGGTTTTTCTTGTCACTTTTATCGGAATGAAAAAACATTTTTTACGTTATGTTATATTTACTCACTCACAAGATGCCTACACTTTCTAAGGCGGCGGAGTGTAGTGGCCGTTGGTTTTCCGAATTGCTGTACGTTGGCTGTCGCAACGCATCGGTTTCAGTGAAATCTATTTTTTATGTGGCCATTACGTCCACCGCAGAAGATGTGTACAGACACTGCGAACGCAATTGTGACCAATCAACTGGAAAATGGAGAAATCATAAATATTTCATAGCCGCGATAATAATGTTGGCACGCAGCGATTGACTCTGTCTTACTAATCGTTTATGCTTCGAAAGAGGCGTTGTTTGTTGACTACTACAATAAGTGCCAGATTAAGACTTATATATATATAAATATATATATAGATATATCATCATCATCAGCCGGGGTCAATCCACTGCTTTATAAAAGTCTCCCCTAGCTCTCTCCACTCATTTCGGTCCCTAATTCTTCTCTTCTGTCAAGCGGGTTTTAGGGCGTCCTTCTGGGCGTTTAATGCCCCTTGGGTAACAATGTATGACAGCATTTATTCAGCGGTTGTCCTCTCACCGAGTGACATGTCCGACCCATTACCATTTCAACTACTTTGCAACCTTTATCACATCTTTATAAAGATTTTCGTTTTAGTATCATGGGAAGGTAGCAGATAAAACTTTGTAAAACCTTCAAATACCAACTACATTGCGCAGATAACTAAGGCTTGAAAAAGTTTTGCCCACTATCAGCCATAAAACTCTATAGAATTCCTCCCTCCTTAATAAACAAAAGCACGGTTTGGAATTATATGAACTGTTTCACGAAAAATGGTTTTTAGCCATACGTCCATTCAATTTTATTGTATCTGTATTATCAATATTTTTTCCGGGGTCGAAATCTGAACCCACTCTTATGACTAGGGCATGTTTTGTTAGGGTGTATGCACAGCTATGAGAGTTGCACAGAAATCTGTTTTGAAAGACACAGAATCCAAACATAAAATTTTATTGTGCATATAAATGCATATTTGAGACGTTAGAGCATATTTGAGACATTAGTGCATATTTCATAAATAAATGCATATTTTAGAGCTTTTGAATGTATAATTTTAGTTTTTTTAAATAATTTTATCGAAATATAACTAAGTTAGGAAGGAAGATAGTGTAGATGCACTTGCATTTTTAATGCCATCTCCGAGCTGTGGATTTATCAGTGGAAAAAGTGAAGTCAACTCGGGCACTATTATTTAAAGTTTGCCCAAGTGGACGTTGAGAGGTAGTTTTCCGCATATAAACAAAATACTGACAGATACCTATGCGGAAAAATTTAATGCCAGAGCATAATATCGAAAAAAAATAATGTAATTTTTTTTCGGGCGAAAAACAGAATATAGTATTTAGGAATAGTTAAGTGTGTCGTTTTTGTTTTTTAAGTTATGTTTGGTATACATTGCATTTATTATTCAATTATTTGTAGGTACTTGTGAAAAAACTATTTTGAAATTTGTAAATGATTAACTTTATATTCTTTGTTTGTGTTTTTTGTTCTGATATCGTATTATGTTGAAAAATTATTAACTGTTTATTCGATTTTTTGTCAGTAATATTGGGTAAAGTGGGTATTTACAATTTTTTCCCACAAAAATGTCAATTTTTAACTGCATATTTCTTCAGTTTTAGTGCATATTTTATTGATTTTAAGTGCATACGTACATGCATATAACCATGTTTTTTGTTGCATACAAATCCGGGCCCTACTTATGATTTTAAGGTGTTGGGTACAAGAATTGATTATCAGTACGTACAAAAATTCATAGACGATATACACTGGTTTTTTCTGTTGATATTTTTTATGCATGCCTTATGATAAGTTGTATTACAAAAATAAAGAAAAATATAATATAGCTACTATTCTTTGACAGATTTATTCATAAAAAAATCAACATTCCTTTAATTTGAATAGTTTATTGTTATTAAACAATACTATTGGCAGACATCCACTATATGAGATTGTGAAGTCGTTCAAATCAATCTGATGGATATAAGGAAATCCTTTAAAAAAACATAGGCAGTTCAAATAAAGAATAAGCACTGATTAATCACTATTTGAATATTGTGCATAATCAGGTTGCAATGGATTTAACCCTTTAATGCACGCTGGCAACCCTTTAATGTACATATTCGTTTTTAAATCGATTAATTTTAATGTTTAATATCATTATAAATTAATAGTGGCACCTGTAAATAAAAAAATTTTACTATTTTGTCAGAAAAATTTATCCACTGTAGAGAACTGCAAATTTTTTTTAAATAAAATTTCATTCAGACAAAAAGTATAAATAATAATACAGTTCATTGCTGAAAGGCAATACATACCATACAATTATGGGTTAAGGATGATTTGAGAGACAAAGTTCCACTATCGACTCAGTGATTGCATTGTGAGGAGTGAACCCCAGGAACTTGTTATCTTACTGTATATCCAAGACAAATGATTGGAGAAAGTAGCGTAAAATGTATAATTTGGCCAGGTTCCACGCCAGAGTATAGTGATAGTATTGCACAAAAATAGTAATGATGTGGGACCAAACTGTATTTAATATAATAATAAAATATTAAGTCTCTAATATTGAGTAGCTTCTTATCTATATATCTATCATGTTTAATAATAATCTATAATAAATTAAGGTGCTTTATTTTATACCTTAATAAACCTCTGATATAAACTTCACTTTTGTGGATTGATTCACTATTTTTATAACGGTAGGCAATAATTGTATGACCGCCGACAATAAGTATTCACTTCCTACAAAATGTTAATACCTGATCTCGATTTCGTCAGTAACTATCAAAATTGATGACATAGTTTTCCATTGATTGACGCTGCTGAGAAGATTACTGTCAGTTTGTAAAAAAATAGGTAGAGGTCGTGCTTACTAACGCGTAAATTTTTTCATCACTTTTTTAATTTTCGTGGGTAGTAGAGATTTAAAAAAATGTTCTGGGTTTGTGAGTAACAATCAAACAGAAGTTTATTAATAGAGAGTTATGAAGTAAGCAGATAATAGAGATTACTCTTGTAATTATTGTTAGTAAATCTTGTAAGGCATGACTGACATAATAATTTTATAAAAAAATAAATATCTTTTATATATTATGACATTTTTACATGCCATTGTCTTACTTCTAATACTTAAAGCATATAAGTATTTATTAATAAAATTGGAACTCACACTTAATAATGTGTAATAATTACGAAACACTAATGTTGTTATACTGTACTGAAACAACTACGCCAAGCAATATTTTTTTTAAAACATAGTGACAATTCCACCATGTTTCAAATCACCTATCTAAGGTCGACAAGACTATCATTTTTTTCTTAAAGAACCAATAAATACTTAAAAATATTTAAAAGCTTTTAAAACGAGCTTTTTTGACACAACTATTTGAATATTTACGGTAGTTATGTTGAAAAATATTATCCAATTGTTTATAAAATATAATATTTATCTGCTTATTATATATTATTTATACTTTAGATTTACGGGATTGTAGAATAAAATTATAAACTAACTATAACTACTTAGTAGACTTATACGGTTGTTAAATATTCATATTAGAAACTAAATATGTACTAAAATATTTATGAATATTTAATGACTAATTTAATATTAATTTTTGAATTATTAACACGTTTTATTCAATGAACTAGTAGTGTTATATCGTTTTAAATAATTATAGCCGTTAGTATAAGATGCCAAATACTCATATAATCTGCTCGTCACGATAAAAATACAGTGGCGCCGGTAAAAATTTTAGGTCATAGGACTCGTCTTTCCAACTCCGTTTTCTTAAACATTCTTTCTTTCCACCATGTCCGATCCTAATAGGATCATATGAGCCTCAACAGAGTGAAGGTTTGTATTGACTGATTTTATGTTTACAAGAAATGGATGCCATATTAGGTTCATACTTTGACGCATATACAAATTGAAAAACAATATGTGTACTTGCCAGATTCAGGATTCAAACCTGGGACCCACGACGCAATAGGCCAACGCTTAAGCCGTGCGGCCATCGTGGGTCTTTTTTTAAAATATGAGATACCATAATATCATTCCTCCGTAAGTTTACAATAACGATAGCTGATCGATAACGTGTCGCCTTATGAAGTTGTGGGTCATGGGATTGAAGCCCAGTTCTGGTAAATGTCACATTTTATTTTTCAATTTGCCAATGACCCAAAACATCGACATAATATGTCAAGGAATTCGATGGCATACATTTTTGTTAAAAAAAAACTGTCAAGAAACCTCTTTGTGAAGCTGTCATAATCCATATCGGATTATAAAGTCAATATATTAAAAGGTTTTCCATAAATAATAAATTATTAATTTATTGTGTTCATTTTAGAAAAAAATATTAATAATTAATTTATTACTTTTAAAATCGCTTCTTCCATGCATTCATGTTAGAGTTTGCGTTGTCATAATTGAATATCTTATAATTTCTAATTTAAATTTTCTTTCAATATAACCCATATTTATTTTTTCTTCATAACATACATAATCCTTCGTCAATGGTGTAGTTGTTTGTAATAACATAATAAAAATTAAATGCATAATACTAAATTTATCTAATATTATAGTGATTCCCAAGTGTTCTAGGTAATTTTAAGATGTAGCGTTATCAACAAAAAATGGTATCTAGCGACGTCAACACAATCATGAAATTTTTCATGTTCCTGACGTCATCAAATTTATCAAGACTCAATATCATCACATATAATTATTATGCAAAGTCAAAGTACTTTAAGTTTAGTGTACCATGTGAAAAACGCAACGTGAAAAAACCACCACTTCAGGAGCTTGATACCATACAAAAAGACTCTGGAAATAATCAATTTTAAAATATAAGTGGAAGATCAAGAAAAATGAAGGAGTCTACTCGAGCTAACTAATGTATATTTCGGACTGTAGTGAAAGGACAAAAGAAAAACAACTTCTTAAATTAAAAATTTGGGTCTCTTTTCAGATTAAGCCCCAATGCTTAATAAACTCCTGCACTAAGATAGCTACGGCACTGTAAAAATATCGTTTCAAATGCCAAGATTGAGACGTTCAATTAAACATGATTAACGAATTGATTTGTACATAAAATAAATATTTGTCTACTTGCCGCGATGTGTATTATTAGTTAGATATTATTATAATATCAGCGCTAAGCACTCCATCACTTGTCACTTTTTTGCGGACATTGTAAAATATGCAATAATTTTATTTTTATCCATTTGAAGCACATATTTTGATTGAATGCAGTGAGTTATATTTACGAGTGAAGTATACCATTATATCTTACTACTATGGTACTATGCTTCTAAAACTTATTTGACGTGCTTTTGTGTTAACATATTATATTTTTTTTATTAACACTTGATTTTATATGAATAAAAACTATGTATTATATTCAAAATAAACAGGTCCACTTGTTCTACTTGCTTTACAGAAATTTTCAGTTGAAAGTTTTTCAGCTGAATCATTTATATAAAACTGAAAAAATAAAATTGGTCGCTTGTATAAAAATATATATAAATAGTGCAATAATTATAAGTAAAATTGATTTTTCACTAAAAATGACAGAGTAAAATAATAATATAAATATTCAATTTTACAGGTTCATTAATAGTAATATATTTTGGTTATCACATCATTATCAAAACCACAAAGACAACTGCTTTGTCTTTGTTAAATATTCAACTATTATAGAAAAAGACTGCTTCCTTTTTTTATTCTAGTAACTATTTAGAAACACTTAGATTAGTCTAAATTAATCAACTGATGCTTAGTGAATACCATTATAATAATATTATACCATAATACTATTATTTGTGTTATTTTTATACTATTACTCTCATATCTTATTGTAAACATCTATTCATTCGCATGCAAAATGGTTAAGTAATAATAATAATTGAAAAATAGAGGTACTAGTTTAAACGTATTTAAATTGAAAAGTACCTAGCTGTTATTTATCTACTTGATTAAAATAATATATTATATAGGTGCCTAACTATTTATAAAACTCTAATTTATTTTTATTTATAAAAATTTACTTACATAAATAATAATTAGATTAAATTACATAATTATATAACGAAAAGTTTTGTAGAAGATTTCAAATACATTTAAAAAAAAAACATTGATAAACTCTGTTGGAATATTTATTTTAAAACATATAGCAAAAAAATATAGTTAGTTATTTATTTATAGTTTTTTAAATATTTTTTTTCGAAAATCAATCCCATAGTACATAAAAGTAAAGTTGGATATTTAAAAATAAGTTTAGGTTTCTTTTGACTGCAAAAAAGATCTACAATGTACAATGAACAAACCGAATAATTTCAATTGAAAGAAAAAAATGATAAATGTTGTACACATATTTAATACATATATTTTTTTTTGTATTTCAAAATATAAAATGAGAAACGAGAATTCATTGTAAAGAAATATTTGGAGAGAAAAAATGCTCCATTTTTTGACTTTTGCATCGGTAGTTTGGGAAACTGCTTCAGGCAATTTAGAAGGCCGTACAAAAACGCTAGAAAATTATATGCTACTTCAAGCAACCGTCTTATTTTTTTAGGTATATCAACATATATCATGTTATTGTATGAAATAAGTAAAGCATAATAGGAGATGAATGGTAATAATACTTATACCTGTATGACCACGTGTTTTTATTTTATTGTTGATTATTGCAATAAATGTAAAAAAATATTAGTATTAATTATAAGATTATCAAATTTAATTACAATAAAGCAGTGGTTTTCAAACTTTGTTGACTCACGGAACCCTTAGAATAATAAGTTTTTTTCGGAGAACCCCATCCCATTCTTAGCAAAATATATCTTAAAATAATAACATTTTTTACACAATTTGTGGAAGTCTAGGTGTATTTGTCGATTTTTTTTTGACACGCGAAACTCCCAGAGAGGTGCTGGGGAACACAGTTTAAAGACCACTGTAATAAAGAAACCATTTTTTATAACCATGAATGGGGAGGATAAAACTGGAAATCGTCATATTATGCTTTCAACACATACCTATTTATATTCTTTGCACGCTTTTTTTACATATCTGTGTTCATTGTATATTATAATTTTATTATGAAGTTTTTTTTTGTTTTAACAGACTTTATAATTACTATATTGTTTCCAGCTATGAATATAGATATAAATCCAAAGGTTAAGAAAAGGGATGACTTTGGTGTCCTTATGTTTCGGCCCAAGCCAATTTATTGATTTTATTATGGAATTATCGATAGCAGTTGTTTTACTATACATTGTTTATTAACATGCATTTTAATTTAACTGGAATAATTGTGAAATTTACCCCCAAACACACCACGAAAAAAACAACACAAGAGCACTACACAAAATATTTAATTCTGGCCATAAAGAAAATTAAAGACAAAAACGTAGGAATATAAGTAATTGCACACTTCACTTAAGAATATAGTCGATCAAATTTTTCAATATCAACATAAGTGTGAATATGACTAAATAATGTACTCTTTCAACCACCTTATATGCAATAGCAAAGGCATACTTATAAATATATATATAACCGGAAGTGACTATGTCTTCTAGTTGTGATGGCACTCACTGAAAAGTGATCGCTCTTAATTGACTTGTAAAGTCAATAATTAAGACTATTTTTTATATTATTTTTTTGATTTTTGAAATACTAATAAAGTTATTATCGACTTTCAATAAAACTGTAAAAAGGACAGTGGTAGTATTTTTTTTAATTATTAAATATTTCGGTCAACAACTTATTTTTTGTAAATAATATGTATTGGTTGCTTTTTGCATAAATACGTCCATCCAACGATAGATACAGAGACAAGTAGATGAAGATATGTCAATCATGATACAATAGAAAATATTGAAAACAATATTGATTGGTTTATAAATCGCACAGAGGATACCCTGTGGTCACCGTAACGTCAGTAATCGTAACACAACGGTAAATTAACATTTGGCCCGAGCCGCCCTGGGGTGTTTCAAATGAAACAGTCGATATTAGAAATGCGGCGGACACGAAGCGGCTATTATCGCGTAAAATATTGTCAGCGAGGCGCGTTGAGATGGGCGCACCCCGCGGCCCGCACGACCAACTGCAACACGTGCGGAAATGGACTGATTGCGCGAAAAACACGCTCAATCTGGAGTGGATTGGTGCCCATTTCAAGCTTAGATATGACTCGCTCGGTGATAGGTTTCCTGCAATGTTTTGTTTATATGTTTGAATTTAGTGCTCGGAATGTCAATGAGAAAATACGTACCTTTGCCATTCCGGTTTGAAATAAATAATGATGATAACCTTCTATATACCCTTGCATTAATCATACTTGTATTTTAATTAGGTACCTTGATTTTTTTACAAAAGAAATATTTTAATACTCTCTAATATATGAAAATTTTAGTAAGAAATGAGTACGAATTATTGAAACCAATGAAGTCGGAAATTCCGTAAATTTATTGTCATCGTTTTGTTTTACTAAAATGTACACTTCAACTACTGGTATTACGTGTATTTATGAATGACCTATCAATAGATGTTTCACGAAACCATATCTTTGTAAAAGTTGTTACTTTTTGTAAATGTATTTTTAAATTAAATTTAGATTACATACAACAGTATTAAATTATTATTTTTTTAACATTGCATAGTGTTAATACTATAATACATTTATTTAAAGAACTTTGATAAGTATGACTATACTTATGAACTATATTGATTTCTTTTGTGAAGCTATTGTTATTAAGTAATAATCGATTTAAATAAAAATAGTGTCTTTTCCATGTTCAGACGTTAATTTGGGCATATTTTTTTTATAAAATTAACTATTCTGTTATTATAATAATTAGGTGCCTATATAATAAATAATATTGTTTTAATTCTAAAATGGATACTCAAAATTAATATGGACATTAACTTTATTTTACTGCCCATAATTAAAACGAATGTAATATTATGTTTCATTAAATTTAAATGAGCAGGTAATTAATATAGTAATCTTAATGTGATCTATATTTCCTGCAATTTCAGTTAAAGTGAAAGACTCAACCGTCGAGTTTAAAACTCGTGTGGCCAAAACTTCCGTTTTAATTGGATTTATTTTGGAAAATTAAGAAGAGAATTATAAAAAAATATATAAACAAATAAAAGGTAGGTGCTCATATTTGATGGACGCAAGAGATGCGAGTTCTTCGCTTCGTAAATGTCGGCCTATACGAAAGATAATTGATGGTGTTGACTCAGCGCATGGCGGACGCGTGCCAGCCAATTCACTATCTACAACCTCCAATGTACATTTATCTACTTACTAACTTTTACATTCAATAAAATAGCTTTGCAGTGCCAATTTCGAGATTCTATTTTGAATACAGTGCTTGAGACTGGCATTCGCTACGGTAACGTTTTATTCTAACATTTTGCAAAGAACCGTTACTGCAATAAAGAATGAGTTTTCATTTTCATTTACTATAGAATATACACGTACAAAATATGCGATACAGCTATTAAAAACATTTTAGTTCATACAGTTATCTTTATTTCTACTTTGCAATAATATACGCGTTAGTAAAATGATTGTAATTGGTCAACGTGTTGGTTATAACGTGAGACACACAAAATAAACCATTGTATAAGGATGCAAACAAGACTATGGGATGGGATAAATTTTTCTAAGCGGATGAAATGGCAATGGGTTGGCATGTCGCCTGGCGAGTGGACAACCACAGCAAAAATGACGTTATACAGTTAATATACTAAAATCCGCTGAATAATCGAACTCATAAATTTTGGTAAATGTCGGTATCAGCGAATAACTAGGAACTCAAAAGAGTGGAACGAGCTAGGAGAGGCTTTCATCCAGTAGTGAAGCTTAATAATATATTTTTAGTTAAAAGCTCATAGACTGCACATATTGTGTCGATTGTGATAATACGATTTAATATTGTTATCTGATAGCAGTGCCCACCATGACAATGAGTAGCCCAACCGAATTGGTTTTTATCAATAATAATAATTACAAATTGGGGAGGTTATGATAGCTTAAAAATGAATGTTTGTAGGTACAAACATGAAAGTCGAGTTGTCTATAACATATTAATTTGAAAATGGTATTTGTATATATTATGATATCCCACAATAAATTAAATGCGTATATATTAGAAACAATCTGTTCACTTTAGTGACTTTAAAGAGTTATAACTCAATAATAACGTAGTTATAAGTAGTTTTCCAAAAAAATATTTTAGCTATGATCATGTGTAAGGTATTATAGATAGTATCGGGTTTGACAAACAAAATTGAATTGTATTTTATTTTCTAAATTTAACTCTCAAATATTTTTTTTAATTTCTGGAACTGAAAAAATATTGTATTTTATATATAAGTATATCTATAGATATATATATTAAGAACTTATAGTAAAATAAATGGGAAAAAAATCGTAGTATGTACATAAATTATACGAAAATATAATACCTTAATTATGCAAAGTGTTAATTATAGATACCGTACAACTTTAATACACATAAATGATTATAAATATAAAACTATTTAAACTCTGTAAGTGTATTTAAAAGAACAAAAAATATTACTACTGCTTCTTCACATTATAAAACTATTAAATTATGGATCAATAAATTGAATATTATACTTATTTAATTCATTAAAAATTAGCTACAGTTAACCATGAATGGCGGTAACATAATAAATTGTTTTATTTGCAATACGCTATGAGACTTAATGCTTTACGAGTGCTGTGTGTAAAATTAATTTATAATTTCATACTGCCTCTGGATATTGCGAAGCATCCTCTCCACTTATAACGTATAACTGTCTTTCTGTATGACAAGTAGTTTCCTGCGCTTGCCTGGCTTTGTTTATTTTTAGCAAATCTCCCTCGATGGGATGTGAACAATTTTTTCAAAGTGTTTCAATCAATGAACGATCGGCGATGCTTAAAAAATAATTGACATGTACTCAAAACAAATAAAAAAAACTTTTGTTTTGAATTAAATTTAGTTTAAAAAATAATTGGCATTTTTCTATACTAATAATTTATTATCATAGCCTTTTTCCGGATGTTTATATACTTCTATGTGTGATTTATTGCTTTTTAGTAAACTAAAATTGTATTTTATGGCATTTTTAATTGTGAGTGAATAAAGATGTTCCAAAATATATTTTATTACTGACTCTTCTTTTGCGTAGGCGATCAAATTAAAATTATCTACAAAAGTGTTTTTTTATAATTTATTGACCAAAACTGACTCGTATATTTTTATTTTATCAGAACATAAATTTTTTAAGTCACTGAAAATATTGTTTAAGTAAATGTAATATAATGATATATAAATAATAAGCATAGTTCTTTATAATTTTTACGTGAGGTTTTCGAAAGATTTTTATCAGCATCACTTTGTGCACTTCAATTTACCTACCGCACTTTAAAACCCTTTCTTCTCCTTAATATTCAAGCAACGATTCCCATTTAAGTATTTTTTTTTTTTAAATAAATGCTTCTTTTATTATTATTTATTGCTATAATGAAGATTGGTTAATGTAAAATATGGAAAAATACACTTTGATCAGTGGGTCTACTCTATACAAAAGGCGGCGAACGGTGGCTATCGACAGTATTTTATCATATTTATGTATTGAGAAATTAATTATTACAATAAGTTAACCGTCTAAACTGTCAAAAAGTACTATGTCTTAACAGCCCCTCTCTTGGCTGTGTTAACTTTTAGAGCGAGATATGCAGTTTTGATAGTTTAGATGGCTAGCTTATTATAACAATAATTATAATACCTCAACACGTAAACAAGTTAAACTAAAGTCAATAGCTGCCAATAGCCGCTTTGTGTATAGAATAGACCCGCAGACATATTATTATCTTAGAAATACCTTTTATATAAGGTTTTTAATAAAGGTAAATAGATACCTAGCCATTTTATAATCTTACGATATTTTGGGTTAAATGCATGTAAATTGCACATATTCCATTTCAGCGTATCACACTTATCGTAAGCTGTCATACCAGAAAGAGATGGTTGTGTAATATTGATATCAAATTCATGTCTCAATAAAATACCTAAAATACGTAATAAAAACCACCGAAATACAATGAAAGGTAGAAGAAAATTAATAGGTAAGTAAATATAGAGCCATCTGTTTCCGATATAACGCGTCACAGTGAACTGTGACACTGTTAACTGCGTAAGTACAATTTTCCGGATCATTTGATTCTAATTGGGATATATTATGATTAAATTATAGTTTGATTTTATAATATACCTAATTTACCTTCAATACTAACCATAGTTCCTTCAAAGAGAAGATTATTTTTACAAACTTTTTTACAAAACATGGTTTCAGTTATTCATGTAATCCTAATACAATGAACGTTTGTTTTGGATCAAACATAGATTTTTAAAAATCAACATAATACCTATAAAGTAATATTTTTTTGTGTTACGGAGAATTAAACATGGCTTCAGAAATGCCCGTTCTATCTATAATTCAGAGGAACGCTGATGAAATGATTACTTAGTCAGTATGGCATCATGTTTGTTTACTTTGTAATTTTATTATACGATACATTTTTTGTCATTTTATCCCAATAATAAATTTGATTGTTTAACATTCGTATGATATTCTTCATGTTTTATATATGTAAGTAGATTAGATACTCATTTTAATTTGGATCACGTTCAAAACCAAAATATACAAATTATAGCGCGTAATAAGATCACAGTCGAATCGGAAGCCACCCACGTGAGCCGGACCAGCGTGCACTCGGAATGTTTTTATATGTAATTTGTGAAATTTATTTGCTCGGAATGTGCAGTAATCTGAATAAGTTATTCGTGTGATATAAAAGGAGGCGGATAAGAAATAAAACCACCTGCCGTTTGCTCTAGAGACCGATTTTATAACCTCAATATAGTACCATGAAAGTGAAACTGTAATGGCATTATAATTTGCAATTTTTCTGGTCATATTCTCATTTTATAGTCTAGGTGAAAATGTTGGGTATCTTAGGGTAGTTGTTGTATATGTTACGCCGAATGCGCGAAATTGACTATTAAATGAAATGGGCAAAATTTTGCCTAAATCATGAAAAATGCAAGAACGTTGCCTTATTCATGAATTAGGCAAAATATCTGCCAAGTGCGTGGATTCGGCAGTAATTTTTCTGCCTAGTTCATGCATTGGTCAAAATAGATGGTCACGCTCCGATGCTGTTTTTTGCAACTAATCAAACTAACCAAATGTGTCAAATGTCATTGATTATATAAAAATATACCAATAAATAACTAAAATGACGTTCATATCCATTTACTATGCCCAAAAAAAATCTAGAACTATAATATGATAACGGAAGAACTTTATTAAAAGGTATTTTCGCGATTTGATTCGTGCTTGGGTATCGATCGTGCAATGGTCGATTGTTTGTTTGTGATAGTATGATTTGATAGTTTGTTGACACTTGTTAGACACTAGTTACACAACCTCAAAATGTACATTCAGTTGAATTCAGAATTACAAAACCTAACCAAACCTAATAATAATAATAATATTATATTATGTCAAATTATAACTAATAAAACCATCCGTATTAAACTTACTTTTTCTACTGTCATGTCGACAGTTTAAGAATTCCATACCCTGGCGAATTCACGCACTCGGCAGATAATTTACCTAATTCATGAATAAGGCAACGGGTTTGACTATTACATGAATTAGGCAAAATTTTGCCTATTTCATGTAATAGTCAATTTCGCACATTCGGCGTAACATATATAATATAATAATCATAATACTTTCTTGTGCACATTTATCCAGTTATGTTGCTAATGTTTAGAAAATAATTAGAATCATTCAATGTATTGTTCGTTTGGCTCTACAATAATAATATTATGTGGATCATAGACACCACCTGAAAATATCTCCTAATAGATTTTTTACAATAAATAATTGTTAGCCATTATTTTTACAACCTATTGAGTCTATGCACTCCTATATTAATATGTAATATTTAAAAAATATAAACTTGCATTAAAAATTTATTATAAAAAAAAAAAATTAAAAAAAGCCTTTTTTATTTCTTACAAACAAAAGTACTTAGTTACTAAAATAAACGGGTATGGAGAAAGAAACCAGAGAGGCCAGAGATTAACACTTTGGAGGAGGCCTTCACCCGAAGAGAGATTCTTACAAAAATGTATTATACCTAAGTATTATTTGGTTTCAAGTTTATAAGTTTTCAGACCCCACGTTATGAGTTGGACCCGCGTGTAGTTTAAAATATATACTTTTAAATATATTATTTTTAAGAGATTAAACGTTTGCGCGTAGACATAAAAATATCTCACAATATGTATTTTGCTCGAGCGATTATGAAAATTACTAGTAGGTATTTAACGTTTTTATAATTATGGTCAAAACTGTGAAATAGGTTGTAAAAATAACTATGATAAATAAGAATGAGACAACTGATTTTTAAGTTACAAGTGAGTACAAAAGAAAAAAAGAGTAATATAAAACTTAAAATATTGTTAAATTATGATTTTTTGTATGTATTTATAGATATTTTAAAGTATTAGTTCTTAATTGTTCTTTTTTTGCGATTAAGAATTATGAAAATTTTGCTACTAATTATTGATTTTTTAGTATGCGTAATCATGCGACAGAAATCATGCAGTTTGCATGAGTTGACAATAAGTGAAAAATACATGTAATTTTGAAAAAGCTGTTTATATATTTTCAAGTAGCGTACGTGATCCTTGTTATCGTGTCTACAAGATAAAAACAAAACGCTTACATCGTTGGTTTAACATTTCGGAGGTCACTCAGGCTGCGGTAGGTTTCGTCAATTACGAAGGCTTACAAGTGAAAAACCTCAAGTGTACCACGAATCTCAGGCGTTACGTCAGCTGTCTTCTTAGCCAAATCGCTTGGAAAGGTTTTCGCAAAAGAAACGCGTTCATTAATGCACTCTGCCTTTTTTGACTTTGCGGCGACGTTAAGAAGCCCTTATAACTCGACGGATGAAATTAAATTCCTGCAAACCACTTGAATTAAATTTATTTCACCACGATTAAATTACAATACGTACATACCTACTTACAGGACAAAAAAACTTTATTGTAAGTATGCATTATTGTAAATTATAAAGCGTGGTCTTCATGTTATTGCTATACTTATAATTTGTTGTAATAATGTTATGTAATTTTTCTAAAATAATTTTCAATAAAAATCTACGCTTTGCTGGTTTGATAAAGTAATATGCGCTAAAAACCACTCTATACAGAGCTATTCGATATTGGAGCTTGGAAAAGTGAAAATATTATCAAACCGTGTAAAATAAATCTTTAAAACTTGGAAAATAAAATAAGAAAATGGCGTAGATTAGACGGTTACATGTAAATTGTACGTAAAACATTTCACTGTGGTACAGTTTGCCGTGATCTTTCTATCAGAAACAGATGATCGTATACTATACGGTCTCCAATTTTATTAGATTTAATATGAACATTAATTCAATATTCATAGCTGATTTTGGTAAAATTCATGAGTTCAAGAATGAAAAACTAACCTAACCTAACAAATAATTCAAAATATGTTTGCTGCTGGCTTCCTGTAAAATGTAAGCCGACAAGAATCAATTTAGACATGAATTTTATGTCAGTACTGTATACCCAAAGAGGTTGGACGGTCTTTAATGTATGGCCATATATTTTCGATATAAAATTTCATGGTGAAGTGTGATACGGCGAACTGCATACGTACGAGTTTCCGGATACGATTGTTAATATGATACTAGAGATTAATATTGTCATTACCGTAGATTCTTAAAAGAATATTATCAGTAAACTAGACATTTGAGACAGAATCCCTGCAGATTATCTGACTTTAACTTTTTGGTAACATAACTTACGAGCAGAATAATAAAATAAAAAACTTGTCATGTCCTCTGACAGAAAAAAAGTAAAAAAAGTAAAAATAGGCAGATAAAAGCAAAGCTAGTACAAGGTTCCCACTCACATAGACCCCGCGAACTGTTACATGCCGAGATGGACAAAGTCAAACCATAGAAAAAGCTGGCCGACACCTAAGTTATACTAATCATAATCCTCATTATTTATACAAAATCTGGTTTACGACATATCATAATACTTTACATATAGCTAGAGAGAACTTAAGAATATTTATTTATTTATTTAGAAAAGAGTAATATGGCATTACAGCGATTGGCCAATGCGCCGTAATACATAATAATTACAAATTATAACCAATATAACAAGAAAGTAGAAAAGAAAGTATGTGCTTATACATATTTCAAAGTCAATTGATAAATACAATTATAAATTTAACCTATTTAACACGTCCACAAACATAATATAGTTAATAAAAAAATCAATATTTATGGTGCCGTCAAATAGTTTAATTGCACGATACACAGCATCATGGAACGTCACATCCGTCCTTCGACGGGCATCATGAATACCGCAGAGTTACAAGTGATATTGGTGGGATATCAAATTTCAAGTTGCAAAAAACATTACATACATTTTGTAATACATTTAAAAAGTTACATTTAAAGATATTGTAGTAGTATTCTTACCACTTATTAGATAATTTGATGGAAGTAATCAAAATTAAAAATTGAAAATATTAGCTAATAAAAAAGATTCTGGTGCAATTTGGTGGTCACATACTACACTTTGAGAGTGAATATGGAATAATAAAATAAATTACAAGCATGACATTAGTCATATATATATGATAATAATTTCATTATAATATAATACGAGTATGATATCCGCAAACATTTTATACCAGTGATAAATTCCACGCTTTTTTCATACGTTTTATTTTAGGCAGTATTATACTAAGTGGTAAGCTAATATTAGTATTTCGATCATTAAAAACATAACCAATATATTATTCAATACACTCTTGTCATAGCAATCTGCTTCTTTACTATCAATTATCCACTATTTCGACATCACCAATATTTTCACATGCAAATAAATGACTAATATTTCATCGAATGATGAAAATGGCAAAAATTGATAGATAAACATAATAAATCATTTGTCTCACGATGTGTTGCCACTAACTTTGTACCATGCAGCTGGGCCGTGAGAGTTCTTGCTAAATTCAGTTTCCTCACTCGCCCGGAACACTTCGCAATCACAAATCATCACATCGATCTGTTTTCTTTTCTCATTTTCAACATCCAAGAGCATGGCTTTAACCCTTTTATATTAATATATCCAAACCGTAATCACACTATTATTTATCAGATAAAAATGAAGGAATTTTAACATTATTAATTTTTAATATTAATACTATCGACCGAGGGTACTTGATGGAATTTGAATTTAAGTGTTATACTTACAATAAAATATATATAACAAACAAATCAAAAATAGTTGTAAGTGTTTGTAAAAAATCCTACCTATTGAGATAGAATTAGGATTTCTTAATTTTTGTATAAGTACGTGTGTAATATTCATCATCTTGCACATGAAACACCTGTATATAATAAGAAAAGTTTTAACATTTAAAATATTATAATATATTTTTAAACTATTACAATATATTATATTTGTCTGAATTTATCTGTCTGTCTATCTGTAACGCATGACAGAAAACGTAATTTGTAAATGTGTTTGAGTGAGCGAGACGTATTAAAAATGGTAAGGTTGGTAAATTTTAAAATCGCAAATAAAGGAATCATTTATTTTAATTGGGTCGTGAAATAAAATAGATGATAAGAGTACTCTCATAATAGTTTAACAGAAGCTAACAGTGCAGTACTAGAATATCGTCATATGCAAAAATGTTGACTGGTAACACTACCATCTGCATTTTTATAATATGGCTATTGTATCTTACTAATTATAAACTATTTAACTGAACGTATACTAATGCTTAGGGTAAGTACCTAACCACTGTATTTTAACAGCGGCAAAAGCTGCCCATAAGATGAAAGGAAACTATTAGGACAAGCAATATACACGTATAGTGTAATTTTGATTCATTGATTTAAACCATAGAATACAAAATTAATGGAAACTGGCTTACCCTACCCGGTGAGGTATAACAGGTCACGAATCTAGAGTCTAGAAACATATGAAATCAACTTGAACACGTGTTAAAAAATATTTTATTTTCAATTGTGACATCTTTTACATAACATATACATTAAAATTCATCACGTAAACGAAACGCGCATTCAATATTTGAGACAGCGTTCGTATTATTTGGGTTTTATGGCATGCCCGTCATAAAATTATAAAGATAGCCTATGTTCAAAATCTTGTTCCATGGCAATTCGCTTTTACATTTATATAATATCGATCTGTTCTGTGAATTAAACTATTCAACAATTAAAATGAAAAAGCCTCAATAGAGGTAAAAACTATAACGCAAGTTTATTATGTATTTTGGTCAGTATTTGCGTTATTTTCACAAAGGTTGAATACACAATTAGTAACCTACTACTATATAGTTTTTTTTTTTCATTTGTACCTGACTTCTTCAGACACATAATATGCTATATATAACGAAAATCTTGTAATGAAATATATTATGTACTTCATATAAAAATGGTAGCTAACGAAATCTTAAAAATTCGATAGTTTAGTGGACAGAGCCCCTTGCAAATAAGTAAAAGATGTGTGATTGAATCCTACTCCAAGCAAGATTTTTTTAAATTCTGTTTCCAATTAAGAATCATGTTTTGATATATTTTTGTAGAAAACGTTTTAATAATAAAGTACGAAACCGAATTGGCTACCATAAAAAATATATTTTTTCATAACAATACAGTGATGTTTCATGATGATTGCAGGTGTTTGTTTTACTCAAAACCTGTTTCAAAGAAAACATTTGTATTTAATAGATGACTTAAATGAAGTGTAATTAGTTTTTGTTTCATAACGGGTTAAGTTAAGTCGTGCGTGATTCGAAACGGTTGCGAATCTCTCAGAAATTAAATCTACCTACGTTCATTATTTTCAAGTCCACGAAATGCAACCCATAATTATTATATGGCGTACAAAAAGGTAGCAAACAGCTCTCAAAGAAAAAATATTTACCTTTTCGGCGATGCATCGAGGCAAGCATGATTGTTTAATTCATGTTAAATTATCTCTGATTTATTCGAAGTATTAATTATACCCCACTTAACTACTGCAAAAATTTTAAGTAAATCAAATTACGCAATTTTATCATAATTAATTGCATGAATTCGTCAGAATGTAAGTAAAAAAAAACTATATAGTTTTATGTATAACTCATTTTATTTTATTACATTATTTGCTTATCATAAATTTATATTTGAAATATTTACAAGATAAAAATAACTTTTTATATACCACGTTTTTAATTTTTCTGTTGAATCATATAAACTTGACAATTCTATGTATTAATAATTTAGGACAAATAAGACAATTGTCAACAAATCATTTTTTTGCTATTTTGCAACAAACAAACAAATATAGAATACTGAAATGTCATTTTGATTTCCATAGTAACGCACGTATATATTAATAATTTAGTTGCTAGGACCACCCCCTTAGCAACCAATAATAGTGGATTGGATTACGGATTTCTTCCGAAATAACTTTTCATACAAAACAGAATTAACTGAAAATGAATTCAATTCTACTTAAAGATGGCTAAAAGTGTTAAAAGAATGCATTGGCATCGTGTTCTGATATATTCTAAAAGTTTCAAATGTCTAGCTAGTCGGGAAATTAGTTAAAAATCGATTGCAAGATTTGTACTGGATAAACAACTACCGGACAAACAAGAATACAACCTAATAAAAACGTTGTAAAATACATTATATGCTAATATTGAAGGCAAACCGTTACTTTTACTCTAGTTTTACCAAAAATTGGCTGATTGCAATATATAACCCCAAATGTCTTTTGGTGTTAAACTCTCGCAAATATTGGTAACAGGATTTCAAATTATAGTTATTTTTTATTTAAAATAATCATCTATTAAGTGTCTTCAATTAATTTATGGAATCTTGGTATGCAGTTACATGAAAAAGTTGATAATGCTATTAAGTAGATATGATAATAAGAATGTGTTGCACATATTATTTTGACTGCCTAATCTGCAAACCGGCTAAGTCAATTTGGTTAAATTGTGAATGTGCATTGATACATGAAGGAGAAAAAACTTAATAATTTAACTATCGAGCGGAATTTAACAATTCCCAAAATACACTTAATTTTTTTTACAAATAATCTACAATATGAACAATAATACACTATTTTAGCTTCCCTTTTATATATAATATATATATATATATAATGAACGGAGTTGTTTCATTTACGAATTTGAAAATTTGACACCTGCAGTTGGCTGTTTTGTGTGAAGAACGTAACGCATTTATTTATAGGTTTAGGAATTAAAATTTTTCTATGAGCATAGAAAAGATGCAAAATCTAATTTGAAAAAAGTGCAGTTGGCTGGTTTTCAGATTAAGCAGACAATTTTCATTGTAGACGTTTATATTTTATTTTTTATTTTTATGTTTATATTTTATCGTTATTATTTTTTGCAATAGGTATAATTAATAAATTAACAATCAGGTGTAATTTAAAATAAACAAATGCATAATGTTGGCTTACCTATATTTCTTCTTGGGTGAGTCTCAGAAGATGCTTCATTGGAGTAAAGTGTATGTCAGCTGTACGGAGTTGATCTGAAATAAACGAAAAAAATAATTTTACCATTTTATTAAAGAAAGTGATATTTATATACATGGATTGTACAGATTTTAACGTGTAAACTATTCAAAACATGTGTGCTTATATAAATACACACAAATATGAAATATATTATAAGAAGATGCATGTTAGATATTAATTGGAAGCATTGTCATTAATGTATTGGCATAATATGCCCTAGTATATGACATATTATGTCATCAAACTAGTGTAATGGAAATGGGATTGAATGTCGTTCAGCGAATGGATATCCGTTTGAAAGTTAATACCGTCATACAATGGCACTCAATGTAAAATTGTGTCAGATTCTTCTGGCAGTGTAGTCGACTCATTGCCAAAGTGATTTCGTCGTGGTTGCAATGGCAGAAGAATTTGTTCTTCCTTTAGATACTCAAGGTTTCTGTATCGATGAGGTTGTAGAAAGATAAATAATGAAGGAGCTAATGAGTGATTTCATTGTATAGTAATTAATAAACAGCCCACGATGAATGAGAGGTTTCCGCATCTGCTTATAATCCAAAGAAACAAAAAAAAAAGTTAATACAACCTCCACTCTGTGGATAAAGATAAACGGATATGGCGATGGAAACTTGTGAGTATTCGAGAACAAGGGAGAGCAGATAATAGAAAGTAACATTGAAAGTGTCCTGGATACACATTATAGATGCCAATAATACTAATAATGATAAAATCTATAAGTTCTGAAGCGGTTTAATAATGCATATTTATTTTGTTTTGATTAATGTTTTTTTTCTTCTGTATGTGAATTATTTACGTTGTATCATCTGAAACTTTCTTCTATATGTGAGCAATAATAATTACAGTCCTGCCACTTTGCACCGATCCAGTTAGCCTTATTTGTATCGCAGCGTGACACGAGAGAGGCGAAACATTTTGAAATATCCATTTGCGGGCGACTTATAAGTACGAAAGTGATTTCACTGCCATCTGTGTCGATCATTGCCCAACCAATCAAACTGATGAAAAACTCAATTCGATTTAATGTAATCAAGATAAGGTTGTCATTTGAGATGTGTGAATTAACGTGATGTGAGGTTTGGTCAATAAGATAATTTTGGGGTCAATTCTTTCAGACCGCAGCTACGTACAGCTGTCAAATTAACGTAGAATAATTGATCACGTCCAGTAAATACATACTCCATATGAATTGGATATAATAGAATTAACTAAATTTCATACAATATAATCCGGATATACCAGTAACTTAAAATGAGAAATGATTTGTTTCCATAATATAATATCATGTTCTCCCAATAAAAAATCATTAAATATAAATAAGAACAATATTTCTTTTATTCAACGTATAATTCACAAGATTTAGGAATGTACCATTCTAATTATTGAACATACATAATTTTGAAAAACACTTCTGAGAAAATATATTATAACCAATTAAAAATTTCTTTTTGAAAAAAGTAAGCCACCCAGCAGGAATCGAACCTGCATCTCTTGGGTTTGCCCCGTCCGCGCATATGATTACGACAAATTTTAACTATTGGCCTTTTAATACCTGCTCATCAGCGCTCTTCCAGATCAAAAACCGATCGCCAAGCAATTGTCCAAGAGATGCAGGTTCGATTCCTGCCGGGTGGTTTACTTTTTTCAAAAAGATTGTTTTATTGGTTACCTATAATATATTTTCTTAGAAGTGTTTTTCAAAATTATGTATGTTCAATAAATAAGAATATTTAAGATATTTATAATCAACTAGCTGAGCCAGCTGGCTCTCGCCAGTCTGTCTCGCTAGGTCTTGCAGACGGCTTGGCGGTGTTGGATTTTATTATAATTGTGAAGTATGCATAGATGGCGCCATAGTTTTCTCTTCGGGATGGATTTTTTATTCACGTCAGACAGTTTGACATTTCGCTGATAGTAGTAGAATGAGGTTGCGGAATCCTTCATCCAGCAGTGGATTGATCCTAGTTGATGATGATGATGATAACGATACGAATATGTAGATAATTATAATATCACCGATTTTGATAAACACAGCAATTCAAATGACAGAAAGGAGTAGAATCAGGGTAGGGAGGCCTTTATCCAGCAGTGGATTGGTTCAAGTCGATGATTATGATGACGATATAAATATGAGGATAAATATAATATCACCGATTTTGATAAATACAGGAATTCAAATGACAGAAAGGAATACAATCAGGCTAGGGAGGCCTTTATCCAGTAGTGGATTGATCCTCGATGATAATGATTTAAATAATATGTATAACACCAATTATTGTTGAACACCTTTTAAATATTTTTGGGTTATATGAGCCAATTCAATTGAATGTTTATAAGTTTCATTGGTTTAAAAAATTATCATTTAACAGCCATAAAAAAATGTAACGTTAATAAATTTTGACATAATATTCTATGGTTGATCCAGTGTTGCCATGTCTACTTAAATTTCAGTAGATCAACTGATATTTTTTGCCAATATACTGAATTTTTGATTTTTTTTCGAAATTCAAGAAATCTACTGATATTTGTGTTTCTCCATAATTGTAAATTAACTGATGATTCTTTCAATAATAAACTTGAAATGATTTACGCATGACCTTTTTTGATGTTATACACTTCTAAATTGACATAAAAAGCATTGTAACTCTACCCAAGAGCGCCATTTTACCCATTAATATCATCATTGCTTACAGTAAATTAATATTATTAGTTATTGTTATTCTTATTAGTTTTAAATCATATCTAATAAACCACATTTTTCAAAATCTACTGATATTTTATGAAATCTACTGAATTTTTTGTCAAAATCTACTGAAATTTTAAATTTTGACTTGGCAACACTGGGTTGATTGCATAGTCAGTGTTGCCATGTCTATCTACTAATTTTTAAATTTTGGCTTGGCAACACTGGGTTGATCGCATAGTCAGTGTTGCCATGTCTATCTACTGATTTTTTTTTTTAATTTTGACTTTGCAACACTGGGTTGATCGCATAGTCAGTGTTGCCATGTCTATCTACTGAAATTTTAAATTTTGACTTGGCAACACTGCAACCCAGTGTTGCCAAGTCAAAATTAAAAAAAAAAATCAGTAGATAGACATGGCAACACTGACTATGCGATCAACCCAGTGTTGCCAAGCCAAAATTTAAAAATTAGTAGATAGACATGGCAACACTGACTATGCAATCAACCCAGTGTTGCCAAGTCAAAATTTAAAATTTCAGAAGATTTTGACAAAAAATTCAGTAGATTTCATAAAATATCAGTAGATTTTGAAAAATGTGGTTTATTAGATATGATTTAAAACTAATAAGAATAACAATAACTAATAATATTAATTTACTGTAAGCAATGATGATATTAATGGGTAAAATGGCGCTCTTGGGTAGAGTTACAATGCGCGTGACGCGTTTTGAAATCGAAAGGATTCGATGAGCGGCATCACAATTATTAATATAGTGATATCCAAGTTACTGCCAAAATATAACTGAAGATATTTATATAGTGTCTTGGTTTCAGCACAGTTAATAATTAGCAATATTAATATCTGTACTATTTACAGGGTTTTCAAATAAGAGATATATATTTTTATTTTGAAATACAATTATTACACCATCTTATTGAACCACATAATATTCATGCCAGAAAAAACAGCTATCATGTTTCTGTAGCGTTCTTCAATGATATGGGTGGGATTCTTAAGATCATAAACATTACCATTTGACTTGAATTTTCCAATTAAACTATGAATAGTTAGCTCTGCTAAAAAAATCTATAGTACTAATTTGGGAACCCTTTATAAATGTTTTATAACAGATATACATTAAGTAAGAGTCATTATTATTGAAACTATTTCAAAGAGCTTATTATATTGACAATAAGATTCACTTTCAATAAATTAGCCATCTGGCTATAATGTCTATGGAGAGTACAAACTTTAAATTTATGTCTTGGCTCAGAACCATCTATAGCTTTATTATTTGTGTCACAATTAAAACTACATTTTTCGCATTCAAAAAGTATCATTGAAATTGCTCAAATACCATCAAATGTCTAGTGAATGTTACAGAACGAGAATGACGAAATTGGCTGCAATTAGTACAACACTATTGTTCGCCTGCCTTGTCCCTTCTTGTTGCATTATATTCTCAGTGAATTTATCACTTCAGTTTTTATAAACATTAGCACAGTTGTTTGATATCAGTTCATTGTTTTGTCTAGTTTTTCGCTGCATTATAGAATAAATTGCACGATATTTTATAATACAAATAGTCAACAAAACACTTTGTACTTAGACACACAATGAACTAAATTTAATTTGAAACTAATGCATTTATACGTTGAATATTTCAACTGAAACGTAAAGGTCACTGCAGATATAAAAACAATGAAAATGAGAAAAATTTGATTGAATACTGCACGGTAATAAGCCAGATAGAAAAATGACGGAGATACTTTATTTTATTAAAAGCATTTTGATGGAAATGGTTATCGATTACAAATGATAATAGGATAATTATCCTCAGGACAAAAAACTCCCCAGACATTATTAACGTTGATACCATCAATAATACACTTTTTGAAACATCCCAGACAATTAACTCCACCCATTTGAAATATCCATAGATTAATAAAATGTATGTATGATAAAAAAAAATTGCGCAAAGAAAATGAGAAAATTATGATGTTCATGAAGTTCTACTAAGTACACGGTTATGTAGCTCTGGTGATTTTTTTTGTCTTGGTTCATTAATATTCTTTTCTGACTGAGTATAGTTTTAAATAATACTATTGCTGTTATAGAGTTTTATTTTTATATGGCGGATTTTCGTTCGGAGGGTAATTATTTTAGAACCTTATAAATATTTAAGATGTTGAATCCGCATCCGAATATGAAAAAAAATCTTTCATTTGAAACCAAGACGAAAATATCAGATGCTTTATCCTACATAAGAAAACTTAGCTACTTATATACCATCAAAAATCAGTTAAAAGATAAAGATAAATACACGCATAGTATTTATGTATTAATAATTTTGTGTTTGTATGGGAAAATAGATACAAGTCGTAAGAATATAATTTTAATAAATAAAATAAAATTAAAAAATAAAAATATTTTTTTTTATTTTTTTATATATGAGAAAATAGATACAAGTCGTAAGAATATAATTTTGATAATTAAAGAATAAAAATACATACTCCAATGTAATATGTATCATTAAAGAAAGATTCAAAAACGTTAGACTGCCTGACTGGATAGCCTCTGATGCTCAGATATAGCATATAACTACTGTTTATTGAAGTTTCATTATGTACTGAAGTGGCAATAATGATATAACACCATCATAAGAAAAATAAAAAATTACAACTGTGATCAAAATAATAAATGAAAATATTCACATAAAAAAAATCATTTTCTCCAAATCTACAATTAAAAATTTCACACCCAAGAATTTTATTTAATAATGCCTACTACCTACCATGAATCAAACGAGTTAGTCATTATATTATTAATTTAAATACTTTGTGCCATAATATAAAAAATATAAATTCTTCTTCCATAACACTACAGGGTAAAATTGAGCTCTAATATCCTCGATAGTTCATAGTCTATCTATACGACACTTGTTTTTTCCGCCGCTCTTCTCAGATCTTCGGCCAATAAAATTGAAAATATAAATATTTTTTGTCAATATTACATAGGCGAAAAATATAAGATTGAAGCAGAAGTCATACTTACTAAATAATATCATTTTTACAAGAACAAAAGTATTGTGCAAAGTTCATTGCGAAACGGCGCCGCTGGAACTTAACAGTGAAATTGCAACAAACAGTAAAAATAATCGAAGAAACTTGACACAAAACATCATGAAATCGATAAAAAGTACGACTCTTTCCTTTTTATGTGACATCAAAATCTAATTTTAACTTCACGGATGATATTGAATTAAATTTTTAAACAATAAAAATGAAACAAATTAATAAGACCGCCCAACTTGTAACACAATATTCTCTGTCAAAGTTATTCACTAGCAATCTATCTGTATCTTACCCAAATAGAAACAATCAGATTACCTACTGGTTTCTATACTAATATATATTTAAACTAAATAAAAATAATGTGTTCAAAAGATGCAGCGCTCAAATGGAAATTTTTACGAACCGGAACACTCGATAATTTTTCTAAAATATTAATATAGAGTCTGTCTTCTATAAGCTGGCGTGCCAGTTTCCCCCCGCTTCAGCATCCATCTTGTACCCTCCCATTGAAAACTTGCAACAGTTGAACGCGATAGCACAATGCTTTCCGTGTGACGTGTACGCCAGTTTATAGAATACAGACTCTAGTTATCTACTGTACGAAAACATCTTCTTGGGTACGTATTAAAACTGTGAACTAACATTTTCCGCCCATTTTTAACCGCACTTTCATTATAAGTTCCTCCCATTTAGTAAACAACAGCGCCTGGAAGCGTAGCTAAGAAGATGTTTTCGTATTATAATTTCATGTGTGTTTTCCAAAAAAAGTGTGTTTGATTTTTTTTATTATAAATGACGGAGCAATAATTTCGGGGAGTTTATGAACCTGAACGGCGCTCCGGTTCGCTCCGGTCCATTTCAAGCCCTGAAAAGGTGTCGTATTTTTTATACTAATAATAGTTACTATTACATTCTGTAGTTATTACCGGTAAATATTTAATTAAAAATGTATTTACCTTTGACATAAACTGAAATTTAAAAAAATATATATTTATCGTATTTTATTTGGCGGTAATAGACTCGCCTGTTTATTTTTTGGCATCTTCGGTAAAAAATGAAGCAGTAATATTTCTATCTGAAAGCATAACCTGTAGGTGCCGAAATACTAGATCGAAAAAAATAGTTATATACAATAAAGTAGACCTGGGATTATTTTAATATTCTAAAAAACCTCTCTTACGATATGGCATACTTACATAAATTAAACTACGAGTATGATAGTATTAAAAAGAAATATCCTTTTGAAGATTTGTATATAAATACAATATGATGGTTTGGTGAGTCTTTCAAATCTACAAAATTATTATTATTTTCTTTTTGTATATTGAGATATCAATCCGTAAACTGTGAGTCTATTATTAAAATTACTTCAACCTTTTAAAAAGTGTGATGTCTTTCAAAATACTATGCAGTGTTCTGTTTATACTGTCGTTAATCTAGAGTCGTAACGAGAATTCCAATGCATCATTACTTGAGTTTAGTAGAGTGTTTACAGTTTGATTCTTTAGACGATAAGGGATCATTAGCTGTGTTTCGAAAATAACTATATTGTTGTAGGATTTTGACATGGTAACCTATATTCAATTTTTAGCGACACAGTTTTTAGAAGAATAATTGTAAATTATAAAATAATCGTTATAGTGAGGTTTTCATATTTAGGCGTATTATTATCATTATTATTATATTATCACCCGATTTATAAAAGTTTTGTTTTATTATTTATTATTAGAATAATAATTATTTATGCGTAGTTTTGGTCTCCTTTCTGTCAATTGCTATGTTTTATAAATCGGTTTAAACATTTGTCACACAGGATTATATTTTGTTTTACAAGTAAATCGCTTTTATAATATGTCAATAAAAGGGTGATAATATTATGTAGACTTTAAATACTATTTAAATTAAACAAAGTTTAAAAAATGACCAGTCGTTAATATCACAGTTAGGTTGGGTTAGTTAGTAATATATTGTTGTTTTTATTTACGACGACATTGATGCTCTAAAACCCGCTGGTTAGACGAACTCGTACAGTTTGGTGGTTGTAAGTGGCAGCAAATAACTAGGCACAGAGAATAGTGAAATAAGCTATAGGATGCCTTCATTTAGTATTGGATCAACTGCGGCTGATAATAATACTGATCATGATTTATACTATGTACCTATAAAGTAAAGTTAACTTAGTTTAATTAATAGTTAGTTAGTTAGTCAGAAATATTATTAGTAGTGAAACGATATTGCCTATCAATCTACTTTGATTTCTATATAATATGTAGATATAGACAAGATATTATCTTTATAAACATACATAATATATCCGGAAAAAATAATATTGTAAAAAAACTGTTTAAAAGTTATAATATGAAAACTTTTTAGGTAAAAACATTTTTAATGTACTTATACAAATTACTATTTCTTTTGTATTCCGACACAGATGGAAAATGTGTGCTCAATATTCAAACAAATAAGCAAGTGGTCTTGTGGAATGATGTTTTGATTAAAGTGAAAAAATTACGATGTGGACTGTATTTTATAGCCATAGTTTCTTGTGTAAACATTTATTGAGTTTTAAACAAATGAACCTGCATTCATGTAGCGACAAAAGTTCATAAGTATTGAAGGATACGTATATATTGTTATGGGTGAAGCTTTATCGCAGTATAACAAAAATAATATAAGAACAAAATGGAGGTACCTACATAGTAGATTAGCCAATTTTATAAACAATTATTTTTTGTGTATTTTTCTACCTTCTATGTATTTCTTTTAGTATATATTAACGATATTAAAATCTGCTCTACTAAAATAAACAAAACGCGATGCTGTTGGTTCATTGACAATTAAAAATTTACAAATAATTCTAAACAATGTCACCGCATGTCGCAACTAGATGAAACCCATTTGAATTACAAATCGCCATTAAGTTTCGCTGCGAGCGTACTGGAAAGAGCCGCTGATTACATTTGATGCAACAATGGTGGCGGGCAGACAATCGAACGAGCTTCCATGCGAAGGTTGCGAATTTTTATCTGCCGCGCGTCGAGCTCTCTTGACCGATTCGCTGAGGAAACGGAAAACGACATCGAAACAATAACGTGGCGCAAGCTTCGGAACAAATCCAAAGTACCCACGCTTTGCCCAACTGTACTTTTGTAAAAAAAAATAATGTTCTATTGGGCAATGTCTTGTAAAATTACTCAATTTATTATTATTGTGTGTACGATTGGCTACTTGCCGCCACCGTTGTCATTTTATTGCCCAATTTAGGTTATTTTAAAAACATCGTGATCAATTGATGGATAATTTCAAGCTATTCAAGACAAAGATATACTAACAATTCTATACTTACATTACTTGGTATGCCTATCAACTGTAATAATAGTTATTGCTTCTTCTAAAACTTATTTTTCATTTATTACAAGACAGTGGCAGATGGTGACTTTTTGGAGTGGGTAGTTTATGGGGATCATAGTGCATAGGTTTAGATAGGTATTCGACAGCCGACGATTGATAATAAAAAAACCTTCTAACTGTAGTACTGTTAGTCTATTTGTTACGATAATTTGCAGGTAGGTAGGTACCACGATATTATAAACAAGACATGATAAATTTACGTACGGATTATTACATCTTTTAAATGCATTTATCTTTTACAGTTTATCTTTGAACAAACGAAATATATAAGTTAGTACATCTGTAGTTGTATATTAGGTATATTGCGACAACTATTACATCGTATATGGTATGGATGCCTCTGTTAGTGTGTTACTGATAAAATGTAGCATACAAGTTAATTTTTATTTTAATAGGCTTGATTTAATCGCCATAGAAAGAAGTCTTTGCTACCAATATAAAATAAACAACGTTTACAATACATAATTAGCCAAATAATTAGATGACCATCTTAACGTAGATCCCTACAAATATCTAAAACGATTAAATGGCAACCTTAATTTGAAAACAATAGTACTTACATTATAGTTCTGGTCATCTAATTTTAACCTAATATAAATATCCTGTTAAGTATATAACATTGTTTACTGCATTCCTTGAAAAACTTGTTTATATGAAAAATATAAAATACAATGTAGGTATACATCTACGAAATGATTAAATGATCGATTTAGGAGAAAAACATTACTTTTTCAACTACTGGTAATTTAGGAAGAATCTTGTAATGAATGGGTCACGGGTTTAAGTCCCGTGGCTTGAATATTGACATATTATTATTTATCAATGTATGATCGGATTCAGACCTTAAACCTGATTCTTTTAACAAAATAAATGAATAACATAGGTTTCGCCTTAAAAAAAAAAACTATTGAGAAACCTCTTCGGTAGGTGGTTAACAGACATCGGATTGTAGAACTAAGACCAAATAAAATATATTCGTAATACCGATAAAGACGGTTACTAAAGAGTATTATTATTAGATATTATTGACTTAGTAGAATATTATTTTACAATATGATAGTAGTAGTAGACTATAAACTTTGTTATAGCCAAAATAATTATTGATTATAAAATATAAATATATATAGTTTATATAATAGTATTAATAAAGTTACAAAGTACATGATAAATTATATTCTTACACACTGCATAATATTACTCTGGAAGTTTTCATTCATGAAATAGTTTATGAATAAAAAAAAGTTGTGGTTACAATAATTTTTCTAAACATACTAAATGATTTACCGTAGCACGACGTAGAGTCACGAGGATTATCACTTACGTGCATGCATGTAACCAATGTTAAATGCCTCATATCTGAATGTTGTACAAGACACGTGCTTCCCGCGGACACGACGCGCGCTCGCGCCCGTGACGCGCCCGCAATGACGCTACATTATGCTAATGCCGACGATGCGATATGCTAATAATGACGCTACGATATGCTAATTGTGACGCATTCAATATCATTATTGTGAGCCAACTCTGTCGTCAATAGATCTCTCGTGTGCCCACACTTCATGTGGTTGAAGTTGCACGTGCAACTCATACTTAGCATATTAACAAAATATATTTATACTTTTTAATTACCTGCAGAATAATTGAATAATATTTAATATTGCTCCAATCATATATCCATTTCTTCAGTGTGTTGTGAAACATCATTACAATAAATTAACCACCAATTGAATCCATCTCTTTGTGTGGGTGCAACAAAATTAATCACCTCTACCTAAACTTATAATTTGTAATGTCCACAATATGTTAAAAATAAATAAATTGAAATTGAAATTTGAAAAATAACCAACTTTGAGTTGATGACTCTAATTTTGTTTCTATGAATATTTATTCTGTTGTCCTTAATTCCTTTTTGTTTTTGTTAATTTTCTTATAGTAAAATCATTAGAATCAGTCAAAGCTCACTTGGAAGCTTGGAAATCTCAGTCTTGGGTATCTGCTCCTGAGACATTGCCAGTACGGAAAACTACTGATTCTTCACATCCAAATATAGGGATTCGTGATACCTTCGATTGAGAGCAAGTTTTGTGTGAGGCGGGTTGTTTTATATGGGTCTGTATTTGTATTGTTGTCCTTAACACTCCGCTGCCAGATGAGTAAAAAGATATGGTTAAACATTTTAATTATAGATATAGTTGAATTTTCAATCATATATGCATGTCTTTAATGGTTATATATTACGTAGTATTCCTTATATTTCATTAATAACATCAATAATTAACCTCTAAAAGTACTATTACATTCTAACATATTTTTGGCGTGAGAAAATTTTAGGACAAAAGCAGCTTTTACTGTTTACAAATTTAATATTATCAAGTGATATGAGCTATATACTTTTAATAGAAAAAATAGCGTACAAGAGTATCATTTGTCTATTAAGGTAGCTTGTATTTACCAAAAAGTAATTAATACATATAATTTAGTTTTATTCATTTTTGGAATATATACATTTACTTCTCAATGTAATATAAAAAACAATGTCACAGTAACTAATTATCAGATTTTTTTTAATTTGTCCCACGTTTGAATCCTGTGTTTGGCAAATACACATATTGCTTTTCAATTTGTATTTGAAGTCAGAGTATGGACCTAATAGGTTAAGCAAGTGGCTTACATCCATTTCTCGTAAAAGCAAATATCTGGTAATACTAACCTGTACTCTGTGGAATTGATCATATTAGTGTCGAACACGGTAAAAAAAGAAGATCTACTTGAGATTAAATACTATAATATACTATGTATAGGCTTGAGTAATCAAATCTTAAATTATTTTATTGTAAATAAATATGTTTCACAATATAGAAACAGCATGTAAGTCTTGGTTTAGTTAAACCATGTATTTATAAATATATGAATATATTCTACTATATTACCTAATATATTTTTTTATAAACACAATATTAGAATAAAGTAAACAGTTATAATTTAGTTACACAACCCAAAGTAGTCCCTGGTCCCCTCAACTAGTTTTAATAAAATCAATAGCTATCATAAAGATATTATTGACAAGATAAATTAAATAAATAAGACTACTAGTTTAAACGACTTCCGAATATGATAATAGACAACTGGTTTACAACCGGTGTTATAAATTTTAAATATTTACGACTAGATCCATTGTCTAATTGCATAGCCTGTTTTTTGTTGGTATATCTTCGAGCCTTCTCTCACTTTCCCTCGCGTTCGATGAGTAAAGATTTATTTCGTTCGTGGCCAAGAGGAGAGTAATAACTCGCAGGCTCTGTAAGGGGAGGGTACCAATACTGTCTCGCACCATGATGTGACATTTCATTGTAAGCAAATTTGTCTCTTGAATATGATTTGTACGATCATGCATCGCCTTGTGGACAATGTCGTTATGAATGGGCGACCTAACATTTATGAATACATATGCGAGCGGGATACCTGTTGACATTTTGTCAAGTATAAATACGTACCGAGGATCTTGATAAGTTATTAAATCAATATTATGTAACATAACAGTAAAAAAGAACACTTTCAACTAACAAAATTAATGTATGTATCGAGACCGATTTTGCTACGTCAATAAAACATAACGCTCAAGATAAAACAATTAACATGTACCCCGAATACCACGAATCATACTGGATATAAAAAAACTTTGTATAATTAGTATAAATGTATATTTTTTTTGTATTCGATTGGTTAATATTAAATATGTAATAAAATATAAAATATACGGATTTTTATGGATCAATAGTGATTATAGAGAGTTTTCTTTATCTCCTATAATATTCGTGTTGTATAGTATTACGAGGTTCTGTTTTATTATGTGCGATAACCAACATAATAGGAGTGCGATTTAATTTGAAAAAATATTTATAATTTATGAGTTCTAGTCTCTTTCAAGAACTTCCTCAATCTCCTCCTATCGTGGTACAGTATCCTAAAAGTGTCTGCAATGGCCACTCCAGCATCCTTGTTGACAACGCCTAACTACCGGCACCGCAATCTGGGTATCTTAATTAACTTTTAACTATCTGGGTTATCTTAAAAAATAAGTCATAATCTTAAACAGTGTTAGAATACGTTATTTTCAATAGTTACGTCTGTATGAAAATAAGATGCATTAAAGTTTGCAACGTAAATGTAACATGCATCCAATGTTGAGTGCCGTCGGCATGCTTTGTTATATTTGGGTTTTATGGCTTGACCGCCATAAAATACCCTGCTTCAAAATATTGGTCCACGGCGATGGCTTTTACATTTCTATTTATTAATCTGTTTTATGGTTGTAACTATATCATGGAATGACTCTTACTGACGCACTTTTAGAAAGCTAAAGATCACATAATAAAAAATCAACCCCATATACCTATAACTAATATTCACTAATACATTCCTTACGCCATCTTGGATTTTTTTTTTATATATTAATAACCATGCCCTAGCTTTTTGTATAAGGTTGTTGGGTGAGTTAGTTGCATTGATGTGGGGCTAATTAGGTTCCTCCATTTATATCTTTAGGTTTCTTTATGGCAAGGATTAAATATTTTGTGTAGTGTTGTTCTATTGCCTAGTACTTCGTGAGGCTTTTGGAGGTCAATTTCAGGCCATCTTGGATTAGCGACATCATTATTTTCTTATATTGTCAAATCAGTTCTTTAAGTCCCTTATACGATGCGACATATTTAATCACGAAGGGTCTTAGAAACTTGGTTGTAGTTCAGGTGCCACAGTAAAATGGATTCCGCAATCATAGACGATTCTCCGTTACCACGTAGCATGCTATACAGTGTTCTACGCCCTACAGCTCAGATATGGTAAGAGGCACGGGACGTATCGAAACCTTGTGTTTGCTATATGCTCCGATGCTGGAGCGTGATAGGATGAAATATGTATGACTATAAATTACTTATTATACGATTTTAAATAATAAATATATATTAAATATATTTTTTTTAAATAAATTGATTTATAATTAATTATAGTAATTTTATATTTACTTTTTAATAGGGAAGTAATAATTTAAAAATTAAATGAGAAATACCAATTAAATTAGAACACAGTTATGTTTTTTTTTTAATATAGTATTTATAATAATTTATTTTAGTAGTCAAGTAAGTACCTAATCGGTCGATCCCATAATGGACGTCGTTTTTATAATATCAGTAGATCAATACATAAATACAAATTTCAAATAATTTAAAACATGCAAAGTCAAATAAAAAAAAACCTCTCTAGCCACCATTATTGATTCAGATAAAAAAGTAATTATTACTAGTTTTATAAAAGGTATTCATTCACTCGGTAGTGGCATCAAGCTCTTTATGGAGAATATTAATTTTCTTGATTATCAGTAATCGTATACTCTTGGAGGTCAAGTCGCTAATAACCGATTAATATTTAATTGAAAATATCATAAAATGCTATTCTTTTGTCCGGCATTAGTTGATATTGGTACTTAGGTACTACAGGAAAATAAAATGGGCGTTTTATTCGTTTTTTTGTAGGCACGCCTTATTGAAAAATGGCACTCATCTATTTCATTTATGCTCAGTTTACATGAAAAGGTAGCCGAATATTAAAAAAGCAATAAAAAAATTTCAGATCAATAATTATCTGATTATTTGCTCTGCATAATGTTGAAATGTTCTTTATTTAATAATTATTAAGTCACGTAAACAATAGTCCTGTTAATTTAATATGAAATCGATGTTCATCATTCGTCTATATTATAAAAAAAAAATATTTGAGAAGACGCGAATGTTCAATCATACAGATTATTGTTAATTTAAATTATGGTATAACTCACACAAAATACTTAAAATAGTATTAAATTTGAAGGTTTATAAGTTTATATTATTATCTCTGGGTAGGATATCATATTAATATACATTTGATTACAACCTGTTAAATCCCACCGAATAAAAGTGAGATTTTTTTCCTTAAATTCTACGGAAGTTGAGACACTTAATTATGGAAGAAAGTAAAATATATAAATATTATACGAAATGAATGTTAATAAAAATAAAATACAATATAACCATACAGAAAACAAACTTTATGAAATTAAAAATAGTGAATATTATATTCTATTATGTTACCTAATATTTTTTATATACACAATATTAAAACAAAATAAATAGTTATCCATACAATCCAGAGCGTCTCCTCAAGTTGTTTTAATACAATCAATAGCTATCATAAATATATGAATATATGTAAAAAAAAATAATTAGGAATTAGGTACGTCATTGTAAACTTAAGAAATTGGTACAAATAAGATTCGTTTTGTTTATTAAATAATATTTATGTGCAATTTATTTATTATATAGATTTAAATTTTTATCCCACTAGGAAATTTACCTTGGTTTCCCGACGTATTATTGAAGTATTTAGTAATTAAGTGAATAAATAACAATACTTAAAATGTTATTGTTAAAATGGAACTTCCTCATTATTCGATTCAATCATGTTTGAGTCTATAAGTGGACTAGGTATTACATAAAATTACACTTATATAATTGTGATTATTTTAACAGAGCGCTTTTTCAGTTTTTTACGTGTAGACAAGACATTATTGTTGTATCGTAAAAGCACCTTGAAAACGATCTCTGCAATGTTCAAATTAATCAAACAGCACCGGCGTCCGAAATAAGCCGCGAATAGGATAGCTCAGAGCCTTGACTCAAGAACAATCTCCGGCAACCTTAAGAGATCACATTCTCCTGAGCGGGCGTGTAGATGGATAGCCCCAATGCTTTATCATAATGGTACTCCGGTGCTTGGTAGATGTTGAGGCGGCAGCCGGCCAAGATGGTAGCGCTGGTGGTGGGGTCAGAAGCCAACGACAGCGCTTTGCCTTGCATAGCTCTTGGTCAGTGGCTGAACGTTATTATCAACTTAGTGGTCATTGCGATTGATTTTTTTACCAAAAAAAATACGTATGTTATATTAATAAAATAACAAACATAAAATCATTTTTTACCTGATTAATAAATGCTTTATCTTAACTAAAATACCGAACCTACATCAATAATATAACTCAAATATATGATTTTTTATGGTTATAATAAAGTACTAATAATGTATGTTTTTATATTATTGTGTGTTTGAATATTTTGAAATTTAGTAAATAATGTCATTTTGTTAAGGTTTTAAATATAAATATATATTTTATATTATACGTCAACAATTAAAATTTTTATAAACAAGTTTTTATTTAAAATAAAATACAATATATTATAATAAAATATATCACTTTCTCTGATCCGTCTGATCTTTATTGATTTACTTAAGACAGATCTTTAATTAATTATATGTAAATGTACATGTACACACATGTAAAATTGTTAAAGTGACTATTGAAAATTATTATTAATTACCTACCTACATATTATCTAAAAAACTGTTGTTTTAAGTACTAATATTTTTCCTTTTTAATTTGAATTGGAATACTGTGCGTTTTTTTATAATTTTAGCGGAAATAATTTTTTTTCTAATACCGATTTTGTATAAAATATAATTGTTATTTACTAATTAGCTTAAACGGATTCTCGAGAGATCACTGTAATTATTAAATCAATACAACTTGTTAAATGAAGTAATAATTCATCATTGCTCTCTATAATCCAATTAAATCACTACTATTATGTAAGAATCCATACTAGCTTGAACATACATACTTATACTGTTTATTGGCTAGCAACCAGCGCTCGGAATGGACAGGAACGCACCGGAGCGCCGTTGTGGTTCGTGGAATTCCAAAATATACCGTTCCGGCTCGTGGATTCATTTAAAATTGCGTTGCGGTTCGTTAGATTGAGATAATTATATATGAATGTATCTTTTAAAGTTTTTCTCAAAATTAAAAATTAACGAAGTTATGTTATGCCGGGCGTGCAAGGGTTAAAAATAAAAATTATGACATCCCTAAATTTCTTTCAACCTTCTTATTTTGTGTCGATATGTCCATGCCTAAATGCATTGTCTAAATAACAAGAAACAACCAGCTGCAAGCGTAAATTACTTTATTACCCAAAAAAATGTGCCTTGCTGACACTATTTGAAAACTCTTAAAAAATAAAGTTTATATTGTTTAATAATTTCTAAAGGATGAAACATTTCAAATCTCAATACAATCTTGCCTTTGACTTACGCATTGTTAATTTACTTACCTACTAATTTATTATATTATTTTATTCGGAGTGACAAAAATTATTACTTCGCCATTTATTTTCGGGTGAATGAATTGTGTTTTCGATGGTTAAATTAGTACAAAAAAGTTTGATAATTTGACTCGTGCAATCCGCTATAATATTCCTATTAGTTGCCTTTTAAAATATTTTGTATTATTTAAGATATAAATACGTTTCTAAACAAAATTGTTTATATTATTAGTTTGGTGTTTTTTTGCTACATTCTAGTAAGTTTTGTGTTTTAATTTTAACTGTGTGTTTAACTTGATTTTTTAATAAAAAATTGTTCTAAAAGTTGGTCAAAAATGTCATCAGGCGAAACGTGTTAACCGAAACTATTGAAAAATATTTTGTCGCAGGTAACGTAACGCTGGCCACATACCTACACAATTTGATCATTTAAAAAATGATATTGAGTGGTTATTTATAAAAATAATGAAGGTATAATAAAGTAGTAGGTAATTCGTGTAAATCTGCTAAAACCACATTACATTACACTAGGAATTCACTCCAATAACCATTGAAGTGGCAACAGATGGTATTCATCTCAACAATTAACTTTTGTTAAAAAAAGCTTATGACGTGTCGTAAACCCCTCTTTTTACGATGTTTACATTTGTTTTGTAATTTACATTATTGTTGAATTGCGACTATAGTACAATAAATCTTGTGATATAACTACTACATTCATTCATTTATTTGCCATAGGTCATGATGAGTATACTTTTTTGTAAGTGAATTTTGTTGCTTCTGGTAAGTTTTGTGTTTTAATTTTAACTTTGTGTTGAACATATTTTTAATAACAATTTGTTATCTTAAAAGTTAGTTAAAATTCTCAGCAGGCGATACGAATACCTTTATATCGTCGGTGTATTGTAAAAATGGCGAATTAACCAAAATACTATTACAGGAGGAGAATTTTTAACCTTTGACATTTATTTATTAATTACCTGTGGATGAATGCTTTCCTTATAATAGGCTTTATAATATAATATTTTAAAAAGTCTATTATGTTAAATTCGCTTTTTCTTCGTAACACTAAGTGGATAATCACCCTTACAATTATCGTTTTTAATAAGTACTTTCCTGTGGGATACAAATTCGCCATTTTTACATAATTATATTATTACATATATACCTATATACTATTGTCGCTGGTATCCAAACTGATTTAAGATAATTCTGGCCACACGCACAATTTGATAATTTTGTGAATATTTTATAAAAATAATGAAGGCTTAATTACGTAGTAGGTACTTCGTGTAAATCTGCTAAAACATTAGGAATTCTTTCCGGTGGACAATACAGTGGCAACATCTGTTCTGTGATTCAATAATTATTATCATCTCAACAACTTGACTTGTGTTAAAAAAATATTTATGATAAGTCGTAAACCACAATTTTCACAATGAATAATGAATGATTTTTTCTACAAAAATGTGTTTGGGCCATTGATGGTTTGGGCAGAAAATATTGAATAGCCTTCTGCAGAGTTTATTTATTTGGGACGTTCCTATTGTATTACAATTATTATTACATGCATTGTAGTTTGTGACTTTAAAAATAATAGAAATAATACATAGGTAGTGTGGAGAGAACTTTTACTTAATTTTTGTTTGTAAATTTGTTTAAAAAAAATATAGGAATATCCTTTAATAAAAATGTACGACTATCATAATATCTGTATTGTATGTAGGTACCTATTATCATTTCCATGGCAATAATAATGTGAGTAGGGAAGGACAAACAACATAGATTGAATCGTTTAGAATAAGTAGGTACTAACAAATTAGGTACCTATCTGTCCAGTGCGGACATCTAATTATCTTAGGTGGTGTTAGTCATAGATTATTAAATAAATACGGTGGTAGATGTATATTACAATAATGGTAACCAAAGCATCACCATTGTAACATAACATGCATACAATACAATATAAGTCCTTATAATGTTGAATATAGTAGGTACTAATTAATGACAATTTTATATTATTCTATAAGAATCGCGCTTAGCAACCTGAGTTTCACCTTCCGTCATGTTTTATCTTATATAAATGAAAATGACACACCATTGGTAATTTAATTACAAATAATGCTATGTTTACGTTGATTGGATGACTTGAAACTTTTATTAGATGTAGGTACGGCCTTATGCCCCTTATAGTGGAGAAGGTTCAAAATAAATCTTTGAGAATCCTTTAAAGCTGTGTGGATAGTTGATACTATCCATGGTTTTATCCGATTGATTTCTCAAGACGTATGCTTACATACTGTATTCTGAAAGTTAAAAAGAGAGCTAGGTATTTAGGCTACGTACTTTTTCCAACTTATATCTACCCAGTACAAATGAGAACTCTGCCATTATTGGTACTTAGTATTGATTTTATTATATATTATTTTATAACTTTCTTGATAATCTAAGTTGTTTGTTCTGCCAAGGTGCAATAATTGCTAATGATAATTGGGCAGGAAATAACTATGTTCAACCAAATCGCTTCGGATAATCGTATATTCCACCTGCGTGAGAACGAGTTTATGTGAACGCTATTTTATAAATTCTTGGTATAGGTAGGCACTTACTGTTTTTTCTAATACTATTTCTTTATTTTTTAAACACTATTTTAATACTATTTCTTGATGTTTGATATTCTGTGCTCGTATTTAAATGGAATTTGTAAAATTTTCTATAAGTACGTAAATATTTTTTTAATTTGAATCTATAAGGTACTTATGTGGATATGTTGTTTGTTATGACTAATTAATTACAAACTTATCTATCCCAAATGAGACAGTAAGTTATAATCAGTGACGAGTGGTTGTAGAGGTATCATGCACTGGTTATAGTGGTAGATAAAGTAAAAATAAAGAATAATACAATTTTTGACGGTATACTTTGTTAAAACAAGATTATTTCGCCTGCGGCGCTGACAATCCTTACCAACCTGCCCAATATAGATCCACGTAAGAAGTTTAAAGTTTATTGTTGCATTTTTATATCAAAAGTACGTACGTACGTAAAGAAAGGATTAGCATAAGTACTTAGTTTCGGAAAATTATACAGCGTTCCTGTTCGTGAAATTTTCCATTTCGAGCACTGCTAGCAACATTATTATAGTATTCCATATACCAGTAGGTTACATGCAATAAATACACTCAATTTGATTGACTATGAAAAGTCAGCCGAGCGATAATTTCCGCCCATTTGCGAAGCTTCCTTCGCCGCCACTGACCGCCTCTGGTCTGGACGGCCCCGCCCTGTTATGCACACTTGCGCAATGCACAATGTTATCTGTTCGACGTCCGCCACTGCTCTCGGCCTCGGTTTGGTCTATCTAACACGAAATATACACGAACTGGTACACCGTACAGGATACTAATGCTATTTCTTTCATAGGCTCTAAGTAATCATCGAAATATTATGATGAGACTTAATATAATGTCAATATTAAATTGTAATAATGGAAATAATGTGTTATTGAAATTGCCACTAAGTAACAGGAGCTAGAATGCTCGGCTCTTTTTTTCTATAGGTCACGAATATGAATTACGCGATATAGTAAGGATTTTTATTTAAATATATGTGCTTAGATTCATTGCGTTACTGGGATTCAAATTCATGTATTGGTATTAGCAAATATTAGAGGTTATTTATTAGTTTAAAAAAATACAAGAATTTATGAAAAATATTAATAATATTAGTAAGTGTCATGAAATGATCCAGCAATTTATTGAGTAAAAACCTGTGTAGATACCGCCAGATAATGTAGGTCTACATGCTACATCTTTAGGCAAAAAATAAATTAAAAAATAAGACTTAAATATTGAATATAATTTATTTTGTAAACTTACATAATATCTTCAATTTACAATGATCGAGACAAAATCATGTGACATTATCAAACGCAAATGTGACCATATTTATGATAATGATTTTTAGATACCTGAATGATATTTTTTGTCATATTTAATATGTCAATATCAAATTTAATCAGACTTGTTTAAAACTCGTAGAATTTAAAGTAAACTTACGCCTTTGCGTTTTTATTCCTAATCAGAAAAAAACACCATGTGTCAGTTTGATTTTATTTATATTCTGATTATATTATAAAGGTTCATATCGTAGGTACGTAGTACCTAAATATATATCTCAAAAATATATCTACCTATCACAAAAAAATGATTTTAAAAAGACGTGTTGTAAAAATTATGAATGAGCACTAATTAATATTACGTGCCTACGTCGATTTTGTTTTCAAACCATGCCAAATAGCAATGATATCTACAATATAAATGTATTCTACTTATATAAAAATATTTTTAAAATGCCACCTATTCAAGCATCTATAAGCATATATTTTATGTATACCAAGGACATGTAAGAATAATCTAATACTGTATTTAACTGACCCTTATTCCAAAAACAACATCTTCCACGACCCTATCCTTGGCAAGAAGATAATGAGGTGATCTTTGAAGGCGGGCATTGTGTTGGTTTAAAAATTATGAATTATCGTAACATGTTAGGTACAGTAACGGTTGAGCCGATATATTAGGATCAAGTAAGTGGACTAGGAACAGTGTGTCGGCATGTCGGATTTGACCCCGGGACCTTTCGCTTGGCCGCGGGTTAGCTCTTACATGCTGTGCCGCGCTTTGCTATAGTGCCAGCAACAATACAAGATAACCCAAAGTATTGGCTTCGATTCATTCATTATTATTTCTATCAACAAATGACATAGAAAGTTAATATTATTTTCATTTTAAATAATGTAAACAGAATTATTTTGAATTCATTAACTACACGATCTATAATAATTATCTTACAATTTAGGTTTATATCAGATTGCAAAAAAGTGTTATTTATTAATTGTAATTTTTTTCTACAACGTAGTGATATAAAACGACAATAATGGTATTACTTATGATAATAATATTATCATATTAATAATGACATCGTAATTGTATATAATCTGCAATGCATATACACAATATCGTCTATGTTCTGGCAGAACACACTAACTGGAGAATACCAGTTTTGAGTAATTTGACTTTGAAGTTGTTAAAATGTTTGAAATAATGGTCTATCATGTGAGTTTATTAAGTAATCGTAAAAAGGGTAACTTTAAAATAAAGACTGTTTATTTATTAAGAAGGTTTCCAGACCGTAAAGTTTGAAATAAGGAACATTTTGGTACTAACTCAATGTGTCATTTTTTCGAATTAGTGTTTTCTGCCAGAACAGTGATGATAATATATATTATTTTGAATCTTAAAAAAAAAATGTACATCCAATAGTATACCAATTCGACTACTATATCAATTGATCGTATTCATTTACCTTGTTAGAATTTCCATTTAACAAACAATTTTAAGCTTTATTTTGAGAACTCACTAGGCACTACTAAGGAACTATTATGTTCGAGTCCTACTGGGTGTCGTAAAAAAGATTTTTTCTATTGGTTATATATTTCTCAGAAGTGTTTTAAAATTATGTATGTTCAATAAAAATAATGTTACATTCTTAAATATTACGAATTTTTCGTTGAATAGAAAGAATATGCACGTGGTAGTGTAGAACTAGAGACCAAGAAGAGTGGAAGGAGTTAGGGGAGCCATCATCCAGGGGTAGATCGACCGCAGCTGATGATGATACCTAACTAATATTGCGATTAATTAATATATTTTGTGTTATACCTAAGCGCTTTTTTAATAATATTATTAATAAATAGACAAGATATTTCTGACAGACTACATTGAAAATGCGCATGTAAATTTGGCACGAACTATACTCGTGGCACTATAAGAGAGATGCGTCGAGTACAATGCGCACAGCGTTGATTGCCTATTAAATTTTTTAATTATCATTTCACAGTAGGGGTGCTTCCTTGGACGTCAGCAAAAAATGTACGCCCGAACAAAACAGTACACTGTCTCTCATAATACAAAAAAAGAACGGAAATCTTTTGCAAGCCTTATTATTTAATAAAGAGTTGTTTGTTCATTTAAATAAAAGATTTAAAGTGGCCGACAATGCATTGTATAATAACTGAGCTACATATTATGTAAAAAGTCATCTCGTTGTATTACAAACGTATGTCTATCAATTTTTAAGTTTTATTATTTATTGTAAAAAAAGAATAGTGAATATATTATTATATTATTTATTACAGATAGTAAAAGTGAATGCAACAATAGCATATTATAATATATAACAAGTATATTTTTTACAATATCATTTTTTATCGCCTTTGATAAAAATATCCACGTCAGCCTAGTTTTCAAAGCACCCGTCTCTGATCCGCGGGTTACGGGTTCAATTCCGCTAGCAAACATGAATCTTGCTATTAATGTCTAGTGTACGGTCCTAATAGATTAGATGAATTTATCCCAAAAACTAGTATGTTAATAAAATTATTACTATGTGGTGCAACAAATGAGGTAAGTATGATTTTTTGCAGTGCTCATAGAGACGATAACCGAGATAATATAACTAAAAATCATGCATTTATCACCTTCAGCATAACAATATAAAATCTCATTGCTTGAAAAACACTCCATATTAATCAGTTGATACATTTCGTCTAATACTAATACGCTGACCAATGAATGACCCTGAAAACTTTACAAACTGTTAGAAATTGTGTTTATATCTAATCTATATTATGAATTTAGATAAAGGTCTATCATATGTAATATTAATGAATACAACTATTTTCTCTGGTTAGCAGCAATTAATATGGTAGGTAATGTTAACTTGTGGTATTTTTACATTCTTGATAAAAACATTTTTTTTATTGAATATTAATTATATCTATACCGAATCTTAGATATACATATTGACAATAAGGTGAGGAATATATATGCTTGTCAGTTAACAGACTATTATCGTTCCGTAAAAATAGATTCTACAATTATTACAAAAGGGTAAAAATACAAATTTCATAATGACTGTAAAGTCTTGTTGATGAGTATTATCGTAAAGATACGCTTGGTTTGAATCAAAAAAGTGTCAAATGCAACCTGATGAAGCAACTCTTCATTGCTGATGATCCTTACGTGAAATCTACACGATGTACAATATATATTTATAAATTATCTCAAATGTGATGTTAAATTAAATAAATTGATACTACTTCGAGCTGGTACTATATTTTAAGGCACATTGCCTAATATTGATCAAATATTATCGAAGTTAGTGTCAAGTCATTGTGTAATAACAAAAACTTAAAATTATTGTTTCTTACATAACTAAAATATTACTTATAATTAAACTAAATAAAAGTCATTTTAAGTACACCCCCAATAAACTCTTAGGAAAAATAGAGTTAACATAATATTTACATATTATTATGATTAATATAGTGTAAAAGTATTGTAATTGATTTCAAATTACGTATCATTACTACTTCATAATGTTTACATTATATCGAATTAAGTAGTCATGGATTATATAAAATTGTTGGCTCAGCACCAGATGATAGTATGGAATGATTTTATTCAATATTTTAATAAAATCACCTTACAAAAAATGGCATTACTCTTGGTCATAGTTAGTGCGGCGTCTTTACCTTGTAACCAATTACACTCATTATGGCAATAATTTCCTGTGAGATCTTCACACCAGAGGTGCACTACATAGAATTATTATATTTTTTTATTAATTAAACATCGAATACAAAATATAAAATATCTGTAAATAATAATGAAATTTCTCTAATAATATTTAATTATTTCATTTTCAATCATTAAGTTTCACATTTCAACTACAAAAATATTCTTTCAAATAAAACTATGATTTTACTTCTTTGTATTTTTTTTTTTGTAATTTCTTACTCACTATTACCAGTACAATAAAGTAGTATAAATTATCAATATTAAAGTGTACACTTTATCAAAAGGTCGAATACATTAACGCAAATTTGCAATAACAACCCTTATTGCTATGCAAGCTCGGTTCATTGTTGAACTACATATTATACTATATTATTCTTCTATTTTTTATGCCGTTGCCTATCTGATTTCGACTAACATCAATGTGATATTTACTTTATCATCTGTTATCTGGAACAGTTTGATGGAGCTGCACTCGTACCAATCACGGAGATTCTTAAGCCATGATCACTGCATCATCTTCTGCTACGTTTATCTCTTCGATGACTAAGTATGAGAATGTTATAATTTTGTCCTATCATAATATAGACGAGGTAGTGCCATTTTCTGATTTTGACAGAACTTTTTGGTACTTTTGGTACACTCCGTTTTATATAATACAACATGTGGATAAACAAATGCGATTGCAGAATAGAACAACGATGATATAAATGCGTGAAAAAAGATTTTAAATAATAACCCTTATTTTAATTTATGTGGAATTCATTTCTCAACCAGATTTATCAGCTGTATTTATGTGTTTACGGAATAATGAAATGTATATGATCAGACCCAGTAGTGTTTTTTTAAGTATATTTTCATCTAAGTTATTCTTCTTACGTCTATTAGTTAATAAATGTTAGATTTAGACAATATATTCATATTCGACATAATACTCATTATCATGTCAATTTTTTAGCATTAAAAATATTAATTTGGTATTTTTTTATATACAACGTTTAAATAAAATTATTTATGACAGCCAGTTTGATGCCCATATTATTTTACACATGATACTGATATCTACATATTATTAATTTCTATTAAACTTCGCACGTCCATTGTTTCGGATTCGTCACTGGTGTAGCAAGATGTTCACGTCTGTCAGTCACTTGACCTGGTTTAAAGGTTGCAAATTATCGATGGATTGTTTCAATTCGCTTTTTTTATCTTCGCAATGCGTATCGGATCTTGATGACTTATTGCTTCAAACGATATTACATTTTTTTGTTTAATATTTTAAACATGGCCAAGTACTGAGGCTTCTGATTGAAATGCAACGTTCAGTTAATTAAAATGATTTTTTTTTGTTATTTTAAATATAAATTTCTCAATATTATTATCAAAATTGATTGATGAAGGTGATGGTTAGGTATTGTACAATATATCACTGCTATTTTTTGCCAACATACAGTAAAGGTAAATTGTATATTTCCTACAGATTTACACTAACGCTTTCCAAAAATATTAATATAAAGCACTTTTTTTTTTAAATTTTTGTAGGAAACAAAATACTAGGTATTTATAAATTGTTTATAAAAATATTTATTTTAATGGCATTATTTTTAATTTGACCATATTTTCAGGCTTAAACTGTGATATAAAATATTTTGTTAAATCTCTATTTTAAATATATAATCAATAAATATTCATTTGAATTGAAAAAGTATTTTATTTTACTAAGTATTGAATATCTCGGTAGGTAATACGTTCAAGTATATATTATGTATTTGGCATTATTTGTTCACTTCTAAACATTCTTTAATTTTTATATCCCTATTTACAATTCCAAATAAATTAATATGACATATAGTGGGTATCAGAATCACTTGTGAAAATAATTATATAATCGTATAAATCAATTGAGGAGGTGTACAGAAGAAGGAGGTAAGTGCTAAATTATTGGACAAAAACGCGTATATATTTTTAATGTATATTGATGACATATTTGCTGGTCGTGAAATTAAAATTATTTTTGGTGGCATGCTACATAACGACTGTGGAAAGGTAAAAGGATTTAACCCTCACTTTTTGCAAAATAGGTTTTATTGAATAATAGCATTGCACACAACTAAATACACGTTCTGCCTAAAGGATGTAAGCTGCAAAATGCCAAATTATTATCAAATTTTAGCTTTTAATTTTTAAAAAAGAAGGGCGTTTGAAATTTGCGTCCAGGTAAAAGGATTTATTCCACATCAATGATATTATTAGTCGGTCAAGTAATCTTTTACGGAAAGGAAAAAGGCGTTATGCATCTTACGTTGCAAATGTATGAAAATAATGGTTGTTTTTACTAAACTCTGCCGGCCGACCGGGTAAGTTATGAACCAGAAGGAAGACTTAAGCCACATACATTTCTCGGTCGGTCGTTTGACAGTTAACACGGATTTCGACAGTCTTTTCATAAAAAATCATTTAAAGTTTAAACATTGAGTGAAAATGGCAACAGAACGAAGCAAAATGATTCTTGAAAAGTGTGGTGTTAATATGGACGAAACAAATAATCCCGACAAGAACTGTTAGTGATTAAAATTACATCTTGAAGTTTTTATATCACACACGAGAAGAGCTATTGTAAATTCTTATTGTAAATTCTATCTATATCGGTATGAAACGGCCTGTTACAACTTATATTGTATTTTAATTGTCGATTATCGATTAATTGATTTGATGATTTCATAATATCTGAGAAAAGTAATACAATATTTGCTAATTCACTTAAAACACCGCCATGCGATTTATAGGTTATGTGATGTGTCAAAAATACTTCTCAATTCAAATTGTTTTCAATTCGCTTTAATTTACGATTAATATCATTGTAATAGACTAATATCATTATTATCCACTGTTTTATGTTAATATATTATAGTAATAACATAAATCGCAAGTAAAATGAACGTGTCTAACTCCAAATATGTTAATACCTACCAAATTTTTTGTCAGGTAAAATGACTTAACCCTCATTTTTATTAGTTTTTCTTCAATAACTTCATTATTTAGTTATAGATTGGAAAAAAAAAACACCAAATTATTAATCATCATGCACTTCAAGTTTGTGTCTATTTTATTTTTAGACTTTGGCCCAAAATCATTATCAAAACGTTTTTTGTGCCTCCTGTAAAATTTGATTAGTGTGGATTAACTCCTTTTGCCTTTCCACAGTCGATAAGTTAGTAGTTAATAATACTATAAACTTTGCCGCATCGCCTTAATTTTACTAAGCACGTCTTCTGTCAATCTCCTCAATTTTTTCAGAAACAATATTCACGCCCTCAATCACCTGTATCAAAATATTAAACGTAAATAATTATGTAATGTTTGGGTAAGATTAGATAGTTTAAATGTAAGTGGACACACAATATTATAAAATGGACGTCACCAACTTGACAATATGTGTGTTGTAATAGATAACATGAAATACTTGACTCAGACGTCATCTAACAAAACCGGTCGATACTATGTAAGACGATTGATTCACTGCTGGATGAAGGCCTCATCTTGCTACGTCCACTTTTCTCGATCTCTAGTTCTTTGCCGCCAGGTAGATCCACTTAACTATATGAATTTTATCTATGGAGTGGATTTTAGGGCGTCCCTATGGTAATTCAGTACCCTTTGGGTACCACTATATGACGCATTTATCCAGCAGTTGTCTATTCGCCATGTGACATATCCAGCTCTTTGCCATTCCATATACTTAGTGACGTCTATCACATCAAGTACTTTTGTCTGCTTCCTTATCCATTGGTTTATTTGTGGTCTTTCCTCATGTTCAACAACCAAGTTTCCATGTCACGTTGTTATTAGTAATTTTTTAATTTCTCTTACATTAAGAATATATATTTTACACGCATAAGTGAATACGAGTAGCACACACTGGTTGGGTACTTTACGGTTAAAATATATATTATATTTTAAAAAAATATCCTTTATTGTGTTCACTGTAAATGGCCAGATGTTTATGTTAAGTAATGCGATGCGAATACTTCAAATATTTACAAGGAACGGTATGCAACGTTTACAATGAATTGTTTCAATATTGTAATATTAAATAATAATGATAACAATAATGGCGTCTCGCTGGCAATTTTGCAACACTTACGTTTCGGCCAAACAGAATAGAATGATAAATGTGTATGATATCAATAAGAACAGTAGCGTATTTGATACAAAACTTTTATACAAATAAATAAATCCTACCATAGGATGGTAAATCAGAAGATGTTACGAAAAAATGAGGCATTCTAAATGTGGCTATATAGACTCATCCTCAAAATTTCTTGAACTGACAGGATAACAATTAATGTTGACATTCTCAATCGAATACGAAAAGACTGATAACTTCTGCGTGGTATAAAAAACCAGAAAACTTCAGTACATCGGTCACATTATAAGAGAATACACTGCGGTGTTCTCTAACTTATCATCCAAGAATATATCAATGATAAACGTAGCAGAAGATGACGTTGGATTTTGTAGCTTAAAAACCTCGTTCAATCAAAGATCGCCTTGGACAACCTCTATTAGGGGACATCACGATAAGAAAAAAAATAAATGGTGCGTAAAATTGTATATTATATCCATTTCAACCCTTATACATAACATATTGAGAAGATTTTAGTTCTACTAAAATGTGAACATGTTATTACAACCATTATAAGCCTGTATTAATGCACTACTGTACGAAAGCCTCTTCTCTAAGCTTATTAAATTTATGTTAATCTAATTTATTGCATTTTAACTTAATTAAGTCTACGGATTAATTATCTTGTCAATTATTAAGTGGCTTTTACTTTTCTAAAAATTTGTACTACTATTGTATTACTGGACGACTATTATACTTGAACATAAGTTGTATTTTATTTGAGGTATGTGTCTTGTTCAATTAAATTTAAAGTTTTTAGCAAACTTCATTACATGACATTTGCTTGTTGTTTGTTACCTTATTTAATTTGCGTTATGCCTAATATGCATTTTTCTATACCATGCTGTGATCATGTATCAGTATGAAAAATTGTAATTGTATGACCTATTAGTTATTAAAAAAAAAGATATACGATGATAACAAACTATCTTCCCCGGATATTTATTTTTAATCTAATCGGTAATAAGTTAACATAATTAATATTTAGAATGCAAAAATGTAATTATACGGAAAAATTGTTTAAATTAATCGTTAATTTTGTAATTTATATTGTATTCCAAGTACATAACTGTTGTGAACAATACTAATACATTTATTTTATTTGTGACTAAATGTGGCTATAAAGGATTATGCTCAATGAGAGAAAGCAGCAAAAGAAGGCTAAGGAATCGATTTGAGCTATTGCTTTATCAAAAAAAGAATAAAGAGAAGATTATTTATATTCAATTTTCCAAGATACTAACGTTGCTACATATAAAAAAATATAATCTTTATAGGGTGGAAACAGTCAGATTTACAGCTAGGAGTGAATTAACAAATCCTGATGATAAGAGTATATGAGTAAAGGAGGAGTGTAGTTATATCAAACTTTTCTAATAAATTTGGTTATACAATCTGCTCTAAATTCATCTCTGGCGTATATATATTTCAGCGAGTGTCTCACAATCTTGGCTATCGTTCATCGTGGGTCAGGTGTGTGTGGCGTAATTCTTCTTTACGGCAGTAAAAAGACAATGAAACAAAATGCACGAGGACTTGCTTCTTATAATCTTTTCATCTCTACGTCATACTTGAAAATTTCATTGAGCTGCTGACATGGATAGTCTGTTACAATAAAACATATATTGTGACTTACATAATAATTATTGTGAAAGCTTTTACACCCAATCCCGGAGGTCTTTTTGAAGATTATCTCAAATGAGAATTTGATTTTAATAGTCTCCATTTATGATTTTTTCCCAGTCATTTTGACTTAATGTTTTTAAAGATATAATTGTGAATAGTTTAATTGAGAAAATATTGTATTACCAGGAACCTTTTACGATACAAATAAAGTAGGTGTAAAGATAAATATCATGAAAATAAAACTGATGTAAAACTGCTTTACTGATGCAAAAGCAATGTCAATAAATGTCCATAAATCAACAAGTACATTTATCTTGAAAATGTGTAGGAATGAAGAATATTTTCATTGATCCAAATGATAATAGAAATATTATTTTTGAAAATTATCAAATAATTTGTATTACTAGTGTAATCGTATTTTTATTAAATAATAAATATAACAGTACTGATATACCATACAAAGAGAATAAAAAAACTAATGAGTAAACAAGTATTAACGATTTAGAAAGATTTCTAAACATCTGGAAAAGTGGATAATTTATAAATATAACATTCTATTATAAAAAATATTTAGATATTCGTTGATGAAGAGATATATTTATATAGAGTTTTTCAATATTTTATATATTAACAATTTTCAAACATAAACAAATAGTTTAATATATTATATAATCCCATTATTTTGGCTGTAATGTCTGCATTCGTAATCCTAGAACATATTAAATGCCAGTGCATTTTACTTAGCTTCAGGCTCACTTGTAACAATTTAGATTCATCGCCTATATCAAAAGATAGCAAAGTCATGACAGCGGAAACAGGAATGTGAACCTTAACAACGTTATTGGAAAATGCATCATACTCTTACTTACTTAACTCACTATATTAAATAAAAAAAAATATATATAATTTAATATAAAATAATATTGCTTTTGTAGAATAAACCAAATCCTATATTTTGAAAATATTTCTATATATAAACAATACTTGAAGAATTGAATTCACAGTAATAAAAATACATATAGGTAAATTTTATTTTAAATCTTATAATTTCATTATATTTGATTTTTAGTCATATAAATCACAGTATGAAATGAATCTATTAATAAAAAAGAAATTACTGAATAAAATATACCATTTTAAAAGTAAATTTGCCATTTTCGCTCTTTAGCTGAGCATAATATGAGAGCTTCACAAACTAGATGTTATATTTTACCAACAAGCCCTTTTTTATCCAGTTACAAATTCAAATCGGTAACGTACACCTTCATTGACAAAGACTGTATCAACTTGGCCACTATGAGAGCACGAAACATATCTTATAAAATGTAATGTATTAAAAAGTATAAAAACAAACTCATTCACAGTTCCCTTATTTACTAATGTTTTGTATATTGTATGTTTATTTATTATGTATTTTTATTAAAGTATTCATATTATAATACAACATATTGAATAGATGTAGTAACATTGCAAAAGTATGTAGAATATACGCCTATGGTGAAATATTGAAATGGTCTGATCAAAGAACTATCTACTTAGAGGTGAACATTTGCGAGCTATGCGCTTTGAGTTGAACCAAAAGTGTCTAGTAGATGCCATATAAACTTAAATAACAGTGTTAATATGAAAAACTGATTATATATTATTAAATTTATAACTCACTCACTATTTTTTATTAATATAAGTTACTTTACATAATATTGCATTATTTAAATACTTTTAACATGGATGGGAAGGAGTATGTCAAATGAAATTATAATAATATAACTAATATTATTGAGTTGTTAAAACCGATAATCTATAACAATTAAAATTTTAATAGCGAGATAAAAAAAACTACCCATACGCACAGGCAAAAAGGTAGACTTTCATTTTTATGTAAGTATATGAATAGTTCTATTTATCTAAATAGTGTCATATTAATATGTAAGAAATGTGATTGAAATCTAAAAACATCACAATTCAAGCGATATGCTTTTCCAATTATCAACGCAGTCAAATATCAATAATTACGCCAAATATGTACTCAGCATCCGTAGAGTAATTTTAAATTCTCTTTATTATACCTACTTAAATAGAAAATTTGACCAGGGACTTTCTCCGCGTTATATGTAGTTTTTACCCCCAAACCATTGACAATAAAAACAATAATAATGACTCACAAAATAATAATATACTTAAATTCATTTTTAAATTTCATTTGTAGTGCTAATTGTTGCCAAAAGATTGGGTAACGGAATTCCTTTCAAAAGTTAATTACAAAAATAAACATCGAATCAAGTTTTGAAGGTAGACAACGCGAGAGGCTGTTGTTAAAGACGGCACGCGTCCACAAACACAGACACGGACCGAAGATCGTGTTCTATTAACTCGCCGCAAGGGCTTCTAGGCGAAAGAACGGAACTCTAGCAGGAAAAACGACCAATTATTTTGTGGGTCAGCTGGCACTTGCGCGCTTTTTTGGAAGCTGTTTTGTCGGACAAACCTGACACCTGATTAGTTCCAATTTCTTTGCTTTGTCCGTTAAACTCAATGTAATGCAGTTGATGTTTTTGTTTTCATTTGTTATTCTTTGTTTTGATAAAATTTGTTTTCGGTGCATTTATTTTTTTTAGTATTAGTCGGGACGTTCTTTTAATTATTTTTTACTGTTCTTAATGAGCCAAAGTAATTGACAAATTATCTTAAATATAATAATAATTGTATTAAATTTATTTTTGAGCGTAAAACAAAAGTTAATTTCTTTTATAAAGTAATAAAAAGATAACTTACACTATTTTATTATTTTTGTATTATTTTATAACTTTCAAAATCTTGAAAAATTTCTGATAAAAAATTATTAATATTATATTAATGTGTTATTCTATAATATTAAAACATATCTAACCAACCTCATTAACCTATTTATTATTTAATGTCGGAATCTGATATTTCCAAAAAAGTTATTTCCTAATATGTATGTTTTGTGATAATGGAGTTTTATCATATTATTAAATTGTTCATTTCATATTTTTTGGTTTTAAAATAATCCGGAATCTATACGTGGAAATGATATGCAAAACTAAGATCCTACATATCTTTTTACATAGAAGACCCGCTTCAATCACCACCATTCCTTCGGCAGACCTTCCAAAAGATGTCAGGGACTTAACTTTGCATTTTTTTCATTGTAGATTTCCAGCACTTATGTTTTATTTAATGATTTAATGATTTTGAAATTTTATATTAAATGACTCACTTACGATTATGTTATTGTGTTTTAGTTTAATTTGCAACAAAGTAAACAGTGCGATGATATATTAGTTGAAAAAACGTGCAACGTAATAATATATATTATACATTTAAGTTGTGTCGACTCCAAATTACCTTCCAACACAATACACGAGGAGCTGCCAACAAAACATCGACTATTACAGCACGAACTCTTCTACCTTCTTAGCTAATAAACAGTTCAGACGCTAAAGATACATTGCTTGTATAATATAAGTACGTATAATGTAGTATTATGTGTATATATTATAGAATTTTAATTCTAGCATATTTATAAAATAAAATAAATTATATTAAATTGAAATCAGACATAACTTAACACTAAAACTGGTAAAACTCTATGAGGTATAATAAATATAAATAAACATTTATGATAGTTCTCCATATTTTAACTAAACATTAGAATCCATTATTAGATTATTTATTTAAAAATATAGCGTAAAAAAAACTGGACTACAAGTATTGTATTTGTATACTTACTGCATATACCTACCTATTATTTGAACGTATTTTGCAACTTACGTAAAGACGTATCATTTACCGCGAAAATAAATCGTTTCGGTGGTTAGACATTTAAAATTAGAACCAAAATTGAGTTGTTTTATTCTTAAATGAACATCTTATAAATAAAATTACCGCAAAGATTTCTATGATCACCGCAATACATTTGAATAATATACTCACTGCTACCACTAATTTAGAAACATAAATACGATTTATAGTTTCCGCATTTATAAACATTATATTTTTCAAATAAATCATAAAAGTAATAAATTAACTATTATTAGTTTTGATACTTATCTTATTTTATATAAATATCAATATTTTTTTATTACTAATTATTATTGAGTTCAGTAATGATGACAAATATAAAATTATGTATAAAATTATATTCGTCGTTTAAATAGAAAAAAAATAATTCATCAATAACAATTATGTACAATATTAGTATAATGATTGATCGTATTATTAAGACAGATAACTCTATAGATAGGTTAGGTACCTACCATTCGATTTTTTTTTACAAAGTTTGAGAATAGTATTGTGTAAAGAAACTCAAATAAATATAATAAAATTAAGCATTCGCGTATCTGCTGCATCCCTGGTCTCAGGAAAATTAGAAAAAAATGTCTGTTGTCCATTATTAAGTATTATTAACCATTGTCGAACCCAACATGGTTGTATTTAAGAGGTAAGAATTTCTAGATATCTACTTTGGTTCCTACAAGAAAATGTTATGAATCACTAGTCTAAGTACATATTATTTAAAACTAAACATATTTAAAATTGTAAAAATAAATATTAAGTGCCTTGAGAAGCTCTATCTTATAAAGCTGAAAAACTACAAATTTGATAGCCTATCACTAAACTATAAATTTTACTATTCACATGGGTATCTATTTGACCTTCAAGATCTTTTGATTTGAGTATCATGAAAGAAATCGGCCGTCGATTGGCCAATAGAACGAGTAAATACCGCTCAAATGAACATATGAGACAACAAATTCCAAAGTTATCCAAAAAGCTCATTCGGTTGCTGTTTTGTATCAATTATATTAGTTGAAGTACCTAGACTCTAGGAAATCGTAAGATATATTTGAGATATTTCTGAGAGATACAATAGATATTTAAAAAAATCATTATTTTTTATTGATGATATGAACATATGTGAATATTTATATTTGATATAAAATAAATTATTATTATTACAAATTAATTTATCAGAAATGATTCAATAAAAGTATTATACTCGTAGTATAACTATTTCATACAATTTGCATTTAATGAATAAAATTAGTAGTTATCGGATAATAATAATATGTACCAACATAAGTTGGTTAAATTAATATACCATATTGAGAAATATAAAACGTATTGCAGTGGTCATAGCCATTAATATTACAATCGATCTTGAGAATCAAAGACATTACACCGCTAAATGCAGAGTAAAAGTGTAAAATCTTACTGCGATTGTTCCCGATACACTTTGATTTTTCCAGCGTGCGCATTCTGAGTTCGTTTTTGTTTGTGTATTTTTTTCCGTACCCATTGTGCGACTAAAATCGAAAGCAAAAAGCAAACTGCGGTGTGCGAACATGACGAGGAAGAGAAACGCATGGCGAATTATGAAAAATATCCGCTTGCAGTGGGTAATCTCGGCTAAATAAATTCATTTTTCTGTGATCTTATTCCGCCGTATATGGCCATTTTCACAGGTGTCCTGTCACACTGTGCAACTATCCAACTTCAGTTATTTATTATTAAGTGTGAAAATAAGACACGCTTAATTTACAGAACGATTATAATTTTGCACTTTAACTGCTACAATTAGGTAGCTCCGTAGTTTAAAATATAAAGTGTTAATATTTAATTTATCACCATGTACCATTTTTTCTCATTTTTTTTTACTAATTTTGGGTTTGTTTCACATACCAATATCAAGAGATAATGTAGTAAAGTGTGTTATTAGATAAATTCTTTAATCTTTTTCATTCCTCAACATTTTAAGGCCGTTACTGTTGTATTCTGAAGCTAGATAACAGGTCATAGTTTTCGCCGTATTTTCCTATACTATAGTAATTCAATTCATTTCTTCATTGATATATACCACATTATATATCTGATTTAAATTCAGTGTACGTGTTTATTTGAATCTGAAAGACTCTTCACATTGCGAATGTGGTGAGATTCAGACTACCGAGCATATATCCTGAAGGTTATACACTTTATACGGAGGAGTTTCAGTTATTTTATACGAAGACAAATAAGAATATGTAAGCGAATTGATGCCTTGACGGTTCCAATATATATTTTTATCTCAGTAGTTATATGATCTTGTTTTCCGACGTATTTTCTTTTTTTATCCAATTTTTGTCTTGGTAATTATATATTTAAATTACATCAAGTATCCTCAGTCGATAAATAAAAATACACATGCATTGTTTTTTTCCTACATATACTAATACATTAATGCTTAAAAGACATCCATAATATGATATCTAGATAATAAGGGAGCAAGTCCTAAAATAATATAGAGAACTATGAAAAATATAATAACAACAAAAATAGCACAAAGAGTCTGCTGAGAAGTTGACAGATGGGTTTTTTTTAAGAAATCAAAGAATAACACCACTGTTAATGCATCCCTTGATAATGTAAGCTGAATATAATGTAGTCATTATTGCTATATTTTTAAAGAGCCAGTTGTTATGCAATTGCCTAAATGAAGATGGAGAAAGAAAATTTTTGGCCTGACTAGAATTTTATTTAAGGTTACTTATTGAAAAAACAGATGTGGTAGGTAAGCAGATTGCTTTTTTACGTTTCATTATTTAAAATGAAAAATAAAAAAAATAAAAAACTGTTCAAAATATGTTGAGGTGAATCACTTGTATTTGGGTTTTAATCGTTGTATACCTATCCAACATAAACGTCACCTATTGTAAGTAGTCCGACCTAAGTTGAATAAATACAATCACAAATTTTTACGGTCCAAATCGAAAAATATTTCAATATTTCTCGAAGAATGAAATTGATGATGATTGTAAAATCCGTGCGATGATATTTCGAAAGCAATTCATTTGTTCCCTTTCCCTCAGAAGTTGTTCCCTCTCGGCCGTTGACTGACGCCATGTCTCGCCATTGTCCAAGAAAAATTCAATTTCACGGCTATACCGTTTCGATTTGCACCGCAATATTTCGACACTTCTTACTCATATACACCCCGTTTCACCCAAGTATTCCTATTACGATATATTCACCTATTTTTATAACACATTCAATAAAAAAAATCAAAAGAATTAAATATATTAAAATATTTAACACTAAAATTTATTTCTTAAATATTTAAAAAATATGAAATATGATGTAAAAGTATGCAATTTAAATGATGTTTCTATACTATTACCGGAATCATTATGTGAAATGCAGTCAACTTTACAATTTGAATTTTGGTATAGTATTGAAACGTTTCCTTTTTTCCGATCGCGTCAGCAAAAATGACAATCGAAGTAGGCTATTTTGAAGTCATTGTAGATCTTAACACCTTCAGCAAATGTATGTTTTTTTTATATTCCACCTTTCTTTATTTTATTATTACACAAATCAGTTAAGTTAAATACAAAACTGCTTCTATTTTTAGAAAAGATGATAGATCAAAAATTTTCACTTATATACCTCTTCTCTTATATTTTTTGTGAGCATCAATCTCACAAAAGAGCCAACCAATAATAAGTACTTATAAAATGATTGCCGTATTAATTTTTAATTTATATTATAACTGTTTAATATTAATAAATTAGTCTACATTATAATAAAAAGAAATCATAATAGAAATCCTGTGAGTATTTGAAACAATTTAATAGAACTACTACAAGTTTCACAGTTTAAATAAATTCTTACATTATATTAGTACCGAATTTATACATTATTTATTATTTTGTTAATATTTTTTTTCATGTGTGTTTTTTACATTGTGTTTTATGACTATAATTTAATTTCCATGACTACGACAATCAATAAACTGGTTGTTGTATTATGCACAAAATAAACTATTAACAAATAAATTTTATTATAATATTGAAACATCAAAATATAATATTTTCTTATTAATATTGAATTGTTGTTTAAGTGATTTTCTTTGTCTATTAGGGTAGCTGCAGAATATAATACATAAAATGCGCTGAAACAAAACCACTCACACCAATATATACGAACAATGTCTCTTGATGTGGTTATATTATTAACACTGTCAATTTGAATGTCTTTCCAGAATTATTTAATAAACAATGCATACGTTTTACATTTCTATATTGATGAATGTGTTTTGAGAAAAAGGAAAATATATCAAAATAGTGTTATATTTAGTAAGTTGTTTATGCTGCATACCTACCTAATATTAAATTTTATATTTACTTATAATTAACGAGTATAAGAAGTATTTGAATCAGTAGCATTTATTTTGCTTGTTAATATATTTTTAGAAAAAATATTTTAACAATATATTCAATTTTCATAGAGATAAATGTAAATTATATGTTTTAACTCAATTATTTCTCTTTTCTTTGTGATAATAGATTTATTTATCAGCTCATTAAATTTGCATAGTAATATATAAGTTGTACTAACACTTGGTGGGTTTTGTGTTATATGAAAATGACTTACCGAAAAAACATTATTTGAGTGGCGAGGAAATCTGTGTCAGGAAAACAACAGAACGAATGAATTGTTGTCAGAAGGCAGTGAACTCTGGCAAGGCAGGAACTGTGGAACAAAACACCTTTGTTAACATTTTACATTAAAATAGATACCTAGGTACCTATCTAATAATAGTTATCTATTAAATTGAACCACTTATTATACATCTTCTTACAATAGTCAATGTCCAGGAATGGTAATAATATGCAATAATTAAAAAAAATCGGTGTGTGTACTTATGTACGCGCGTTAGAAGTTAAACTTCTTTGGCGTAATAAAACAAAAACAAAACTTGTGATAACCTAGATTCTTCGAGTAGCTCTTAATTATCATGTTAAATTACACACTCAAAAAAAAGGACCGCTTATTGGAACGCCGTTGGTTTATTTCTATACACTTTAACATATATTACTAAATTATATAATTATTTATCATTATTTTTATTTTTAAAGTAAGAACTGCCACTATGACGTTTAATAGTTTGTTTACGTAAGGAATTGCAAGTGGCCGACAATAATAAATTCGCTGCCTAGGCAACGGAACAATTCTAAACTATACTATTATACTGTATAATCGTCGCGATTGGAGTATCATAGTGTGTCGTAATGGTAGCGAACAATCGGTGGTTTGAATCCAATCGATTGCGTTTATTTTTGTGTGAAAAAATAAATTATGTGTCACATGTCACACGCCAAAAATACATTCAAATCTGATTTTCTAAACGCGCCTAAAGAAGTATAACTTCAAAAAAATAATAGTTGATTAATTTGATCAATTATCAAGTGGCAAACCAGCGGTGGTACATTTTTATGCGCTTAAATGCTAACATAATATAAATATAATTATAATAATTGGTTGCAATATCAATTAATTATATACCATCTTTTTAGCTATCCCAATATAATTTGTCATGATAAAATTATTTTTCCAGCTAAGCGGTTTCCACCTAATTTTTTTAGGTGGGTCTAGATTTTAGTCTTTTAGCTTTCCTTCCTCAAACAAAACATAAAAAAAGTTTTTTGGTTTTCTCTCAGAATAAAAATCATTTCCATTTTGTTTTTCGTTCGTGCAGCTTTTTACCTATATCAATTTTTATTCCATATATTGGGTTGGTGCACCTTAAAATTGATGTTTAATTGGGATCTAGAATAAGGATTTTTTTTAAAAAATCCTTAAATTATTTTTTATTCTTCATAATATTTAGCAACTCTTTTCTAACTTCTGGATTACACATATAGCCAGAGTTCAATTTGGATTTTTAGTAGGTATGATGTGTATTTTTTAATAGTAATTTTCGTAAATGTTAAAAATTCATGAATATAAAAAACATGAAAAGTTTAATATGGTAAATATTGAATACCGTGTACTAGTGATATTTGTATTATTTGAATTTGATTAAATTTGCGAATACATTTACACAAAAACATTACTTACTAACTTTATATTGAATATGAGTTTTCAATCTCATATTGTTCATATATTTTCTGCGTAATATTTGCAATAGAGTATAATTATGATACTTAGAGAGACTTGAGAGAGATGGTTTTGTATTGAGTCAGTGGGAAGATATAACTTTTATTTTGAAAAGTTTTCATTCATTCAATTTATTCTAAATTTTTTACATTAGTATTTTATAGTATTTTAGTGTTATAATCGATTGAATATATTGAATAAAATAAAATATTGTTATTGTTCGATACAATAAAAACTATTACTCTTGTAGCATTAAATAATTGACACTGTAAACAAATCGAACCTCTTCAATAACAATAACAAATGATGTGAGGCTTCAAAAATAAAAACTGATGGCTTATTACGAGCATTGTTACGGAATCGCAGCCTTCTGGAAGTGTCAGTGATGCTCGCTCATAATATATCATTATGATTCGTTACATCATCTCTTTTTTCCACAGAGTCGTTATTCGTGAAATAGATATGGAGAAGCGTGCATTCTTTAATACGACTGTGTGACGAAGAGTTAAAAAAAACTTCCTTTTATTATTATTTATGTGCAGCACATGTTGAGAGATGAGTCTAAAGACAGCATTAGTCACTTTATAGTTTCATGACTCGGTTTATTCATGACAATGTGATTATGTTAAATATACCAAAATAGCCACATATTGAATAATTGATTCACGTATTAATAACGTTGTTAGTTCGTATTTATATGGTTTATTTTTCAGATTACATCTATAATCTATACATACTAACCCATGCCAACTTATTTACAAAACAAAGATGTTCCTTAAATAATTACTAAGTAATAAAAATAGCGTTTTTTTAAATCTTGAATATAACATAAAAAAACTACAGTAGCTTTGTCATAATATGAGAGGACAAAGGTACAGTATTGCTCAACTTGTAATTTAAGATAAAATCAATCAGCAGTGAAATAAACCACATTTTGTGACTTAAGAGCCTCCGTGATTAGTACGAGTCCCGAACCACTCTTAAAAGCAGATGATATAAATAATATCTTCTTGATGGTGGCTAACCTCCGCTAAGGGATGACCCGATAATAAAGAGAATAATATTAAACAAGTCAAAATCTCACATATTTGTTTAAATATTTATAAATAATTAATTATTAATAAATCTTTGTTGTATTGTAATCAGATATAAAATATCAAATATATAAACAACAAACACTTCAATATTATATTAGTTAACGGCCCACGTGCGCCACGTATGTCAAAATGGAGGTTTTATGGTATTTTCAGAGCATAATCCTGGACATTCCTTAAACGTTGTAGATAATCTATTTATATAATTTTGAAGCCTTATTATCCTTTAAATTTATTTTAAACATTTGATAACTGCATAAAGTATTTTTATTACATAAAATAGTATTTTTTAAACCTCTCGATCTAATTTTTTAGAATATAATCATATTTCAGTACATCTATGTGCAGTGGTGTTAAGATTTTTTACATTTATTAATTTTTAAACGCATTTATAAAACCATTAGTAAAATTAATGTTAACATTATATAGTGAAATATTTACAATAAACAATTATATTTTATATTAATCTCTGTGATCTCAAATTTGACAAGAATTAGACATTTTATTAATAGAAAATATTATAGAATTTTTTTTTAAATTATAGGTGGTATTAATCGTACTATTCACAATTATTATACTATAAACAAGACGGGTTTTATTCGCAGAGATATTTTCAATCAGGTGCCTCTTGACTATTGATAAATTTAGATGAAATAAAACATATCACGCGTAGTAGGATAGTGAATAATATATTGATTAAATTAGGTGCCATCTTGGTTTTTAAGTCAATTTTTTCCATCACCCGGCGTATCTTCATACCTGTTATTCAGGCGTAAAAACTGTTGGGCGTTCTTCTAAATTATGACGAGAGTATCTTAGGAGCAACCTACCAAGACCTTGGTTGTCTACGTGATACGTGATAGTTATGTTAATTAAAAATTATATATTCTAGCAATATCATACAATATAGTAACAGTGTTGATGTATTGCGATAGAAAAATAACACAAAATAATGAATAAAATATTATCAATAAATACAATTTTAATTGTATAGTGTTTAACTCTCGTTACATAATATTTCATAATGAGAAAACTCTTATGTAAGTGAGTGTAAAGAAAAATCTCGTATTTATGAAATATTCGTATAATAATTTACCCAATCCCAACATCATTATTAACTGAACTCTTTTTGATGTTTACTCCTCCTTTCATATCAATTTGATCGGCTCTTGATAACTGATCTCGATATGAATTCACACCTGCAAAACGGTTCTTGCACCGGAAATTGGAAGTATTGCGGTTTAGTTAAGAAGGTGTAATATAAAATTGAACGTAAATATAGGTTTTATGCCTGATAAACTGTTGTGATATCAGTACTTTAGTTATTATATAATAAAAGAAGATTAAATAAAGTGACTTTATCTCTTCTCATCAATCTGCAAACAGTAATTCAGTGGGTCTTGTAAAAATTATCCTGAATTATAAAAGAATATCGCAGTATTTTTAACCTTTACAAATCTTATATTTGGATTAACTTACCGTTAATATTGTTATTGTATAATACATATTATATGGCTTTACTGAGACTACGGATTTCAAATGAATATACATTATCACTTAAGGCTGTAGAATTATTTTAACCGTTTCATTTTTTCAAATATTCGATCTAGAGAAATATCCAAATAAATATTAATTGAATGTTAAATAAATTGTAATATTAAATATACCTATACTTAGATATATTTCTAATCATCAAATGATTCTTTAATACAGGATTTATTTTTGAGTCCAATAAATCTTGATACTTTCGAATTTAGCAATAATTTTTATTAATGTACATAACACTAATACTTACATACTTTTTAATACTTCCTAATTTTTGTTAGTTGTTTTGAGTGTATAATAATGTGATATCTTAAATCGAGTTTTATGAAAAAGTATTATTTTTATGAATACACATTTAATTTCAAATTAATACACTCAACCATATGTTTTAAATTTATTAATTTATACATTCGTTGTCTTACATAATACCGAGATTGTTAAACCAAAAAACCATAAGGGATATTTTGGCAATACAAGTTATGAGTACGGTCAGAGGCGCTGCGTTTGATTCCCGGTGAGGTCACTAATTGTTTCATTACCATCACTTCCATTAGGTACTTACTGTTTCACTATTTTACTGCCATCTGTCTCGCGACGTAGTATTAACAAATTAATTTTAAAAGTTAGTCATCAAGAGCTATCCCGAAGTGAAATAATTACAAGATAAAAAGAACTTTTTATATACAATGTTTCTAAATTTTCTGTTGAATTATATAAACTTGACTTGACTAGCTTAAACGATCAGAAAAATTTGTAATTGATAGAAATAATACTGAAATGTCATATTGATTTCCATAGTAACGCACGTATATATTATTAATTTAGTTGCTAGGATCCCAGACCCCTCCTAGCAACCAATAAGATTGTCGAAATAACTTTTCATACAAAACAGAATTAACTGAACATGAATTTAATTCTACTTAAAGATGGCTACTTAAAGACTAGCCTTCTTTCTACTTAAAGAAGGCTAGTCGGGAAGTTAGTTAAAAATCGATTTCAAGATTTTTACCGGACAAAGAACCACCGGACGAATTAGAATACGAGCTAAGAAAAACGTTGTAATAAAATACGTCTAAACTATAAAAAAAATCTTATTTCAAATATTTTTCTCTTGTAATGTTTCAAATTGTCACTTACGTCCTTTTGGCCTTTTAAATTCGATGTAATAATAATAATATTACAATATAAATTACTTAAAAAAGTAGACACCCACTAAAATTCATTCAATATAGAAAATGAATGGATGTAGTTGATCACGTGATTCTTTCGTACATGCATGATATAACCTTTTCAAAATTTATCACCATGTTTAAAATGTGTTCTTCAAACGATGCCAATGGCGATCAAAAGTGGGCCATAGTTGCAAGGCAATGGAATCCTAAGTGCCAACTGCAAATAACTTATATGCAAAAAATCATGCTACAAACAATGGCTCTGGGTTACAAAACAAGCGTACATAATTCGACAATAGGTGATAATAGCGATCCTTATTATCTATCTGGCCGTAAGAGGCAATCGTGTAATACTGACAATTGAACTCAACTGGATCGTGGGTAATAATATGAACACAGTAATAGTAATTATAGTTTTCACTTGATTTGAACAATCGCATTTTTTTATTCAGTGCGTATTATTTGTTTTTCTACGCTATGGAAATATTGACATGCAAAAAAATGCATGTCATATAAAAGGAAAACAGCTATGTATATGTGTGAGCACTAAGCATACATACATATAGCTGTGAGAATAAATACATCAGAAAAATGCGATAAATATTTAATTAATACTTGATACATAATGGTTATAATTATTGTATTAAATATTACAATTTATATATTATATAATATAATGGATTGCTCTCTATTTTATGTCAAAGTTTATAAAGAAAAAAACTTAGATGATATTGTTGAATTACAATTTCTATTTTTGAAGTTGTCAATATTATATGTACACAAAATCTATATACAAATCTTATTATAATACTGATACTTGTGTTATATTATTGATCAAGATAAATAAATTACATATTAAGCAGATTTTTTGAAAATTATATACACCAAATTTACAGGCAAAATACAATGGCAGATTACATATATAATATATTTTGACCATTTCCGATCACAAGAATATCATATAGGCCTCCTATATATAGGCGTGCGTGTAATGGAGAGCACCTCAGTCACCTGCGCTTTGCAGATGATATTGTTATACTCTCACAAGACCCGAAAGACCTCCAAGGCAGAATGCAAGAACTCGCGGATGTCAGTCAAACGGTCGGTCTAAAGATAAATGTCTCAAAGACAAAAGTAATGAGGAACTGTTTTTCGGACCCTGCGGTTATCTGTATTTCTGGAACCCAACTCGAGCAAGTCAGCAGCTACGTCTATCTCGGACAGCAGGTGTCCATAGACGGAAGCATGCACGATGAAATTGCTCGAAGAACAAAGCTGGGATGGAGTGCTTTCGGACGTCTGAATAGTATCTTCAAGAGTGACCTACCATTATGTCTTAAGCGTAGGGTGTTCAACCAATGTGTGCTACCCGTGCTCACGTATGGCTGCGAGACGTGAACCCTCAACATGAGAGATGTCCAAAGGCTAAGAGTCACACAGCGAGGCATGGAGAGGTGCATGTTGGGCATCACGCGAAAGGACCGTAAGAGAAACGAATGGGTTAGGAAGCAGACAAGAGTACGCGATGTAATAGACGTTGCCAAACAGCTGAAATGGAGATGGGCGGGGCACATTGCTCGCCGAAAGGACGGCCGCTGGACAAATGCCGTCATCCAATGGTACCCAAGGGGTACGAAACGGCCACAGGGTCGCCCTAAAAGTCGCTGGATTGACGAACTGGTAAAGTTCGGCGGAAATACGTGGCAGCGAACGACACAGGACCGAGAGAGTTGGAGAAAGCTTGGGGAGGCCTTCATCCAGCAGTGGATTGACCCCGGCTGATGATGATGATGATATATAGGCGTCCTAGTATAGTAGGAGTAGTTAGACCTTGAAGAGGCCATAAGGCAAAACATAGGTCGCCAAAATCTATTTATATGGAATAGTAATAAACTATTATCGATTAAAATGAAACTTAAAATGTAACTAGTTGTTAATTTATGGCATCTATGGGTAACTATAGAGTTATAGACAGTGTTTATATCACTTTTGTCGTATAGTGTCTTGATCACCATCAATTTTTAGTTACTTGCTAGACGTATCAAACGTTATTCAAAATATTATAATATATATACTGATACTTACTTTTTTTATATAAATATAATATTTTGTCAGTTATTAATATTTTAGTGAGGAATATTTATAAAGGACGACAATACAATACAAACGTCATGATTGAATTTTGTTTTATGATTAATGTCACTCGTTCATCACTCCCTGTAGGTTCATGCAAGTAAGTAAGAAAAGTAATTTATATATAACTTGTGTCATACAACCAGCTGGCGAGGCCTTGGTCTTATTGTTTTAGTTTCCCGCGACCGGCGCTCCGCTTCCCACAACTTATGACTTTTCATTTCGAATATGATTTTTTTCACGTAAAATTCCGCAAGCCACGTTAGTTGCGGCAGTCTAATTAAACGAACACTTACTTGATTTGCATTACGACATAATAAATCGGATACGTATTTGAAAGAGTTTTATTATCCCTTGTGAATCTTTTTACACCCACAAAAGAGGTGACTAAAAATACTGTATATATCATCAACGAAAAATCGATTTAATTCTGACATAAAAATAAAATAATATATTATATTTATTGTTAAAATAAATTATGATAATTAAGTATAATAAATATATGAGGCTCGTTCTCTGCATATGCACGATATGCTAAAATAGTGTGCGTTTCTTTTGAAAAGAACTTTTCCATTGCTGGACATAATACTCAACAGATAACGATTGTGATAGACAGATAGGCGACCCTCATGGTTTAGTGGGTAAAGCACTGGGTTTCAATTCTTGATGAGGGTACAATATAATATGTTGTGTCTTTTTCAAAGCCTGGGTGTTTATTTTTTTTACGAGAAGTCGCACCAAAGTTAGATATTGGTGCATACATGTTTAATACGGTCGACAGTTTCATATACCTTGGATCTCTTGTAACTCGACATAATGATATTACAGAAGAAATCAACAAGAGAATCATGTCTGCGAATAAATGCTACTTTGGTCTGTTAAGACATTTTAAGTCCCGCTTACTATCTCGTCCAACTAAAAGGACTCTTTACAAGACACTTGTAAAGCCAGTGCTCACCTATGCATCGGAAACCTGGACATTAACTCTGCGAAATGAACGAGCCCTGAACATCTTTGAAAGAAAAATTCTCCGCCGTATATATGGACCGATCAGGGATGGCACCAATTAGAGGAGAAGATATAATGCTGAGCTCTACGGGCTGTACGAAGATTGCAGCGCAGTTTAATCAATTAAGATTGGGAGACTGCGATGGCTAGGTCATGTGCACCGTATGAATGACAATAAACCGGCGAAAAGAGTGATGCCCAGCAATCCAATAGGACGTAGAAGAAGAGGGAGGCCAAAGATTCGCTGGTTAGATGGAGCTGCCAGTGACTGCCGTATTCTGGGGGTACCAAATAGGAAAGCGGCTACACTAGATAGGGACAGGTGGAGGGAGCTATTGGAGGAGGCCAGGACCCACACCGGGTTGTCGCGCCTCTGATGATGATGATGATGGGTGTTTATTTGATATATATATATATATATACTAGTGTCATTTTTGATCTTATGGTTGTAGTATTAAAAATAATATATATATATATACATTTATTATAAGATATATTAGATATATATACCTAAGTAACATAATATATAAATTTCGAGCAGTGTGCTTTAAATGTACCTACTCCAAATGATGCATATTAATCGATAAAAATGCTACATTTTTAAATATGGCTAAGGTATTCAGTGAATAAAAATAGTTAAAATAAAATTGATTCACTTCGATAATAATCTATGTCATGGTTTCCCAAACTATGGGTCGCGACCCACCAGTGGGTTGCGAGCGAATATTGAGTGGGCCCTCGCCACTGTATACATGAATTAAAAAAATAGGAAGTGATAAATTTGATATTTCATTCCGCTATTTATAATTCCTAAAAATTGAAATAAACTTAAGTTACGAAATTCTGGCTCTCAGTTGCTGATAATTACCCTTGCCTGTTCGATGAAGCTATGAACGTCTTCCTCCTCTTTATTACCTCATATCTATGTGAGGTCGGATTTTCGGCTTTGGTTAACATTAAAACTAAATACCGAAATAAATTGGATATATCAAACTCACTGCAATTAAGAGTAACTAAAGTTGAAGTTGATGCTAAAACTTTAATGAAGAAAAATAAGAAACAAATACATCTTTCCCATTGAAATAACTTTGTAAAAAACCTTGCAGGTGTAGGTATTTAAGTAATATTTCTTTTTATATAAGTTGTGTTTCTTATTTCAACAGTTTTTCATTCATATTGGTAAAACTTATAAAAAATATTTTTTTTATTTCAATTAGAAAAAAAGACAGCATTTAGTAGTTCCACGACTCGCCACTAGGGAATCTGAGCATTACCAATATTTATGCCCTCTTTTCTCTAAGACAGCTAAGAGGTGGGTCCCAAGATTGTAAATTTTTGTTAGATGGGTCGGAGCCCAGTCAACTTTGGGAACCACTGATCTATGTGATTATAATATGCACAATGATTCTACGCACTTCATATGATGTTGTGATTCATATTATATTAATATGTTTTATAATGAATAATTACGATAATCGTCGTGATTTATTTATATTTACAACTTCTAGCCCTATTATAATAAATGTTGTTATCATGTTTCTTTATTTATTCATATTTTTTTAAATTAATCAATGTTATAAATAGATATAATAAATTAGAGTACTTTAAATTATATTCTTCTTTCAAAAAAATATATTACCATTAACGCTCTAAAGCAGAGCAATATAAATAATGAGGATCCAGCGCATCCATACTATACACAAGACTGCTTTCGGCCTTTATGGCATCTAACTAGGGTAGGAAAGTATCGAAAAATTAACACTTATTGTAACAATTACAATAAGTTAGCCGTCTGTACTGTCAAAACTGTCTATCTCACTCTAAAATTTATTACAGCCAAGAGAGGTGCTGTTAAAACATAGCACTTATTGTAACAATTACAACTAACTTATTGTAGTTGTTACAATAAGTATTAATACTTGGATACTTTTCTACTCCAGATAGCGGCTGAAAGCAGTCTTGTGTATAGAATAGACCCGCTGGAGTGGAGAATATAATATTTAAAAAACTTTATTTACGACGAACAGTAAAATTGTAACCATATTTCTAGCCAATCGAGTCCCTATCCCAACTCTAAATCAATCACTATACTCAATTTGCGCCATATTATATTATTATTAAAGATAATTATTATTTTAATATACTTTAAATTTAGTTCAAGTAAATTTAATATTTTATTAATAAACAGTGAACAGTAAATAACAATTTATTTTATAAATTTGTCGGTGTATTACTACTTGTAAATTTAACAAGGATATTTAATCCATATTACAAATCCATATTTTTGTAATTTAATTTTTTTCGCAAATTTGTAATAGAAGAAATAAATATGCTATTTACCTATGTACTCGTAAAAATGATTGTCTGCTTGATTAGACAAGGTATGCAGCTGAGCAGAATTATTAAGCCCATTTTATTTTTTTGTTTCGGTCTTGCGATTATTATTAAGTATGCGTACTTCAAGTGACGCAGGCTGAGATATGCGACATGATTGATTGCAGTAAAATGATCGAAAGTGATATGCAACTTTGTACCATTGTTCCATGAGGTTGCAATATTACAGCAATATTTTAAGACGTGAATACCGATGATTATCAACGACAATCTCAGCTCAAATATGTTTGTATGGCTATTTTGTTATTTTTTGCTTTTATAGACTCTCAAAATTAAAAATAAATTAATAAAAACTCACAAAAATTTGTTGGCTAGATAAAGTTGTGGAGGGGGGAAGGAGTTATTGAGAGGAAACTACGATCCAACAAGGGTTGTTACGTTTCTAATGATGAAAAAGAAAAGCTCAGTATTAAAAAAAAAGCATTACTTACATTCAAATTGATGGCAGGTTTATATACTTCTATAATAACCTGTTTTAGCAAGTACAAAACACAGACATTAATATACATAGTTTAACGACTAGATGGTAGTGAGCTTCCCATTTATCAAACTAAAATAATATAATATAAATACGTTCATATATAATATACAACTAATATTGGTTACAATCGGTGGCTCGACTCTGCAGAACCATGAATCTTTACAGTGATTAAGTGGATCTGCTTTGTTCTCTTGCCTCTTTCAATTTAAGTTGTTCCAAAAATTTACGATTAATAATTGTTTCTGGACGACTGCTTTTTTATTGTATTTTTCCTTTCTTATATTGGCCTGTCTTCTCTTCATATATTTGTATGTTTTTCAGTATTTTTTCTATTTTTAATTTACTACTTACTATGTGTTTTTCTTTTTTTAATCATTTTCATTTTTTCTTCAATATATTCTATATTACCGTATTTTTTAATATTTAATTTAAATTTATGTATTATGCTTTGTGTCCGCCTGTTCTTGGGACCATCTCATATTATTTTATATTATATACTCATGTTACGTATTCTTTATGATCCTGTTGGTTTTGAATTTTAAAAAAAAGAAAATAATTGCCGCCAATTCAATATCATTATCCAATTATTTGGTAGGTATTATACTACCTTCTATTTTACGTACCTACCTATTAATACAAATATTCAAAATAACCGAAATACCTGCGGACTAAATTTAAAAATATGCATGTTTTTTTTTAATGTCTATCTAATCTAACAACCTTACTGTAACGTAACTTGTAAAAAAGTCAATTAACAATATAACCTCCACTCTGTAGATGACGTCCACAAGCTTCGGTTATAATCATGGTAATTTATCTTTTTATTTAATAATATACTTTATTCAAACAATTATTAATAAAATGGTAGATTATTTAAATATTCGATTTAAAAATAAAATTTATAGGTAAGTATATAGAAATATTCATAACATTGCATTTTTACTAAGTCTATTTTCATAACACCATTGAATGTGAGTATTATATAACTGCCAATATAAGCATAAATACAAATAAAAATTCAAGCAATTTATCGAATCATCTTTGGTAATCTCAATTTTTTAATAAATTCTTGAAATCAAAATAAAAATAATTACCAAATAAACTCTGAATTCACAATCAGATACATCATTTCTTGTACTGTTTTTCTAATTTCGTTTTTAGATATTATCATACACTCTTTTACTCAGCATTTTTGGCGATGCTATTTTTCTGACACAGTTTTACGTAGTCACACAATATTATGATAAAATATATTTTATAAACACAAGCAAATTGTTTTGCATTGTTATATCCAGGCTTAGAATATATCTAGCCTAATGTCATCTGTTAAGAGAGAGGGAGCAAATAACTGTTATGCATGTAGGAAGTAAATTATAATTTCTATGTTTATGATGATCTAAATATGCATCATCATTGTAATCGTTTTTTTTTCTATAGCCAAATAACTAGACATATTTAAAATACGATGATGGAACAGGTAGTTAAAAAAATTACATACCTAACATCAATCATTTTTAGAAAACGCTGAGAAAAAATATACAGAGACATTAATTATTATTGTCCATCTTAACTATGACAATGGAAAAACGATAAAAAGAAAAATCCTTACAAATAATACCATTTAATGGATGTATCTAAGAATATATTCTAAATAAGTAGTTTGCGTTTATAATACGGGAGGCGTGTCAGTCGCCACTCCTAACACAACCATTTGAATTATTATACCATATTATTATGATAACTTTTTGCTATACATACATTGCTGAATTTATACTGAATCAAATCTTTTAAGAGAATATCAAGAAATTTTTATTAATTTGTTTTTTTGTTTCTTAAATTATTAAATTGATAAAATTAACAATTTTATGAATGGTGAATTGAGTTATAGATTCTTTGTGCAACAATTCTCTATTCTGAGATAAATAAAAATGAAAAAACAAACTGTTATACAGTTTTTTTGTCCACATGGCTAGAATATAAAACGATAGACTCATCAAAGGAAACATCGAGAGTCGACATGGAAAAGAAAGATTGCCTACCAGATAGTCCGACCAGTGACTGTCGCGGAAGGCCTCTCAATACTTTCAGCTATATGAACCACATAATGCAGAGATAGCTAGTCAGTTATAAGGGAAACATTTAAAAGTAGTCATAATCCACATTGGTAAGGTTTAACATAATTATGATAAAAAATAATTAAAAATGCACTTTTTCGTGTACAGATAAAAATTGTTTATTTTCAAAATGATATTAATTTTCTCATACAAAAGAAGAATTACTTAGTTAAATAGTTTTCTATGCTATTCAAATACCGTAATATTATAACATAATGTAGGGCATAAAAGCATTGATAACTCATAAAAAATACTATTCAAAGATTTTTGTTTAAATTATTTTTTTAGTGAAAAAAAATATATAATTTTAAACGCATTTGATCGCACATTCACAATCCTAATTTTGTGACGGTTATAATATTTAAAGTAAAAGATTATATTCTTTTTAACACTATCACGATCGCTATTTTCAGTGACAGTAGTGTATTTAAACAGTAGTGCAGTAACAGAAATGTATCGTGAGAGAAACCAATACCTACAGGATAACGAGGGCCGCCTTTATGTTTTCCAATTTTGGTTTTTAACAATAAAGATGATGATTCGACGATTACAATCTTTAGAATGTCAATAAAATAAATATTTTTGAACAATATAGATTTTCAGATTCAAAAATTGTTCAATGTGTTTAGAAGAGACTCAAATATTTAATTTTTATTTTTTCAAACCAAAACTTATTGAAAATTTTCCGGTGCATGGCAGACTAATGATGTTGGACAAGCATCGCTTTCAATTTCATAAACGACTGAACCGCCCGTCGATATTAAATGCTGTTATTTTCATACAAAACAAAGTGCAATAATGAACGCCCTTTTGAGATCACACACAATATAACATGCAAATGTAATGCGAATGAGGTAGATATTGCGGAACAAGTTTAGTGTTGTATATTTTGCTGCGCTAGATCTTATACAATCAAGATATATTAAAATCAAGATGATTTTCTATACAAATCGTAAGCTCGACTATTCCACTACGAGAGAGGATATTTAAATGGACGCTATTTTAAAATTCCTAAGATAAGATCTGTTTAACTCCTTTGGTAAACTCTTCACTATTCTTACCGTTTTTGTGAATTACTTATACATTGATCCGGGGTCCCCAAGTTCGATTCTCAGTGAGGTTATAATACTTTCACATAATTTTCTCAAAACATGGGTGTTTCTGTAATTATATATTTTCTACTACTATATTACTTTTTCACTACAGTACATAAATGTGGATTGACTTCATGGTATATTGTAGTGTTAAAAAGAATATAGGTTTATATTTTTGGTTAATAATTAATTTAAAAAATAAGCCTTACTAGCTATACCGTGTAACTTGATCTTTGATTTTTTGTTTGTTTGGAAAATATCTAAACGTCATTATGATTATATTGAACTTATAATTCGTAATGTCCACAATCTGTTAAAATAAATGAAATTAATGGCAACAGTCATATTACGATATATCTGACGTATTGGCGAAAATAACTGAATAAGATACATATTATATTGTGATATGACAGAAAAGTTAATCCTATTATATTTATAAGTATTGTACTCGAGTAACTAAATAATCAGTTTGTATGAAATACATTACGATAAATGAGTCGTCAAGTCACAACCCCCCCCCCCCCCACCGCCTGGAAAAATTTTATACTTCATAGAAAAAATCACAAAAAATTGTTTTCACTTCACACCTACTTACTTAGTCAATATATAGTTATAAAGCGATGATGATAAACACTCTAATTTGTAAATTACAAAAAATACAAATAATGTAAGTAGGTATAAGAAAAGAAATTTAAAAAATGTTCAGATAAGATTTTACAAAATTTTCTGAGTGGATTTGCGACTCAACGATATTATTGATTAGTTTATTAAGAATAAATTCTGTATAAGCACAAAGTATAAACAAATATGCTTGTGCAAATTCACTAGGATATAACAGAAATAAAATGGATTGTTAAAAATCTTTATAATAACAAACAAATTACAGTTGTTCTATAAATAAGCAGGACTAAAATCCTAGTAATAAATATACTGTTATTAATATGCATACCTACCTCGTTGCAAATACTTAATTTTGTTGACAACTTCGTTTCACAATAAAAAAATATTTAATAATGACAATTAAATATACCATTAGCTTTGTTTTTTGTTGTAGAATTAAGTAATTAACGCATTTTTTACAATAACGAAATCTAATTGCTTACATAAATACCTATCATGTTGTAATATTAAGCTATTAATATTACATTTATTTTGTATTACTTTTAACAGCAAGTAGTTCCCGTGAAAAATCAGTTATTTATGACATAAAACGAAACCTTGATTCAATTTTCTTTAACAATAATACTATAAATTATTAAGTATAGCTTTCGAAATTTTACAATAATATTTATGAACTATAAAACCGAAAGATATTTACATTACAGACCTAGTTTTTAAGAGTCACGCTTGTCATTTGTCACCATTGTTTCTACATTAGTTGTGGGATGGTTTGAGTCTTGAACCTTGATTCTCGACATTTATCATGCAAATAAATAAAAACACGAAAACGTACATGTCGAGAATCGCAACGTCATACTGGTATTATTGCATTCAAATTAACCAGATACGTTTTTTATCATGATAATTTATCTGGTTACATATTGACCCAATAAAAAATTCCTTCGACGCCAACCCAAAGTGAGACGATATAGTCGTCGGTTAATGATATACGATAGTTTCAAACTAGCTTTTGCTCTGTGTGTAATAAAATAACGCAATATTTTTTTTTCAATTTGATTTGCATCACGAATTTGTAGATCAAGTGACAGCGCAATGGTGCTTCATTCAAACCCCTCTCTTAGAAACATGCATTATATCCTGTTTAAATTTTATAGGTACGTACCTATTTTCTTTAATGATATTATTAACATCTTTATTTAAAACTTCTTTTTATGCATATATATTTGTATTTTTTTAATATTCAATATACAAGATTTTAAGAATGTTAGATTATTTATTATTGAAAACAGATAATTTTGAAAAACTTGAGAAACATAAAAAAATCTATGAAAAGAATTGAACTGAGTGGGATTCGACCTAAAAATTTTCGCTGTCTGCGTGAGTGTTCTTATCCACTGAGCTGTCGCTCCGCTTTTGATTCATGAGGACTAAGTATCACTAATAACTAGGCTATCTTAGCAAAATTAAAATTCGTTTGTTCAAATATAATAATAATAAAATAAAATAAATTTTTAATTTAAGTTAAAATTAACGGATGAAAGCGTGCTACTATGACAAATAATATTTTTTTGAACATTTTAGGAAGTCTAATGGCTATAAAATATTTCTACTGATAATATTGTATATCGTAAGCCCACACAAATGTGAAAGGATTGGGATAATGCAAACAACCCCATCATGTAAAAACAGAACCATTAGGAAATAAAAAGAAAATGCCTCAAACTGCGGATGACATAATGTAGTACAAAGGTTTCTTCTTTGCAAGGTGGCTTTGGTTTGTAGTGTAGTTAATGACAATAATAATGACCATATCACAAATGTAATTTTTAACAAACTCTACAGCAAAAATGATAGAATATCGTAGATGTGTAAAATTTACCATAGGGTTTTAAAAAAAACATTTTTGAGCATGACACGAGTGGTTTACGGTATGTAATTAACTTTTTACGTAAAATAGTTTTTAGTCCATTATTTAATGGTCCAAATTATGGGGTGGATATTTTAAAATTGAAAGTAGGTAATCTAATTTGTAATTGATTATTTTCAAATTATATCCAATCTAACTTACAAAAATGGCATTACAATTTTATTTATACCGAATTTGCGTACTAAAATACATGTAAGGTAAAAATGGAGAAAAAATTACTTATCACTAGTCAAGATTAATATGGTGTTGTTGTTAGTACTTGTGTGTTGAGTTTAATAATCACTATTTAATCAAATCTACGATCTTTATCTTTCGTATATATTTTATCTTTAATGTGCCAGTAAAGATGTCCTGCGATTTTTTAATAGTAGAGCTATGCCTCTTGTTGATTTGTTTATATAGCACGATTTTGTTCCCTCAATACTTAGCAATAGCAAAACAAAGGTACACGTGGTAATATCAAATGATTGTGTGAAAAGTCAAAAAGATCTTTTATTACTTACTTATTCATATTCCGATTACCCACTCTTTTGAAATAATCACATTCTTGAGTAAGAAGTTGTAATTTTCAGAGCCAGTTAAAGCGTATTAAGTACATTGTAGTCAAGTAGTGCGTATTGAGCACGCTGCAGGAAAACTGTATGAAAAAGGCGCGTTACAGTTTCATACTCATGAATAGAATAGATGGCGTGTTGTTATTCGTTTTTTTACATGTTCGTGGAGTGTGAGAGACGCCCGCCGTGGGAGATCATTTCGTCACATCATGGGATCGCTGACATCGCCATTGTTCCCGCCAAGAATTGATACAATATATTATTGCATCACATCGGATTCCACTACATATGCCGTTTTATGTGTAAACTGCGATTATTGTTTTGCCCTCAAAACGGTACGTGGAAAATTTATCGTTGGCAATAAATAGTATACTTACACATCAGCACCATAAAATTCAATTACTCATGATAGACAGTAAACAACCCGCTTCACTCCCAGGGAAATTTACGCTCGGAAAGGCCATGGGAACATAAGCGTACGTATTAGCCCAGACAACCTAATTAATACAGCATTTTACAAAAAAAAAAAAAAAACCTTTCTTGCTTTTTTGCTGTAATACTATGCAGGTCTTTCAACGATGAAAATGGTGGCTGATTTTTGGATGCCATACATAATCTCCGAACGTGGTTTTTAGATAAATTTGTAGGTAAGTATATAATACTGAAAATTTTCTTTCACTGACACTGCTTTTTTTAATTATTTATTGTCAATAATATTATAATTTATTGGCTTTTATTTATATTATATTTTATTTATAACTTTTATTAAGCTTTTATCCAATTTTTATCATAAAAAATATTATTAAGATCCTGGGGCCACTTACAATTTGTCTATCTGGGTTATATTATCTTTTTTATGATAAATCTAGTCCCGTTCATTTCTATACGTTGCATATGAGCATGCAGAAGATAACTGCAAACTATTTTTTACGTATAATAATAATATTCAACTCCCATACCTACAATAGCCGAGCGGCTTACGCGTCGGCTTATCATGTCGTGGGTCTCAGGTTGGTATTGTGGGTCTGAAAAATATGCATATCGGTTTTCTATTTGTTATTGAAGTCCGAGTAAAGACCTAATAGATTGTGAAAAGTGGCTAATAATATCAATTTCTCGTAAAACAAAAACGTGTTAATACAAACATCCACACTGTGGAGCTCCATATTCTGATCCTATTAGGATCGGACATAGGCAAAATAAAAGAAAAGAAGAAGAATATTCAAAAATATCAAACTGATTTTAGTAGTTAAACGTTTTTTTAATATTTTAAATACGTTTAATTACTAAATAGATTCAATTTTCACTTCAAATTACTGGTAGTATTAATGATAATATTATTTAGTAGGCCAAACAGAATTATCATTTTGAATTATAATCAACGGAATATGAATGACTGTTTATCAGGCACGCTTATCGATTATGTAATCAAAACGAATACAATGAAACTACCTACCGATGAAGATAAGCATACCTTATTTATTATGTATGTATATTATGATCTAAAACTGAATAAATTATATTACATTACTTCATAATTGTATTGTTATTAAAGCATATTTTTTGTATCTGAATAATAAAATCTATTGGTATGCAGAGAGATGGTTTGGATAGAGGCGTTTTTTTATGATACCTACATATAATTCAATAATCACCATGAGTTGTCTTAAGTATCAATAACATTTTCATAGAAAGACAATAAATATTTTCAAAGTTCAATCGAAACACATCCTTGTTTTTTTTAATCTAGTAATATCTACATAATATTTATAAATAACGTCAAATGATGATGGAATTTATCTTTTATTAGTAAATAATTAATTATTATAATATTAATACTACCATTTAACTTATGAAATATTAGTATTTTATAATATTTTTTTAAAAATAAGTAGGTAAGTAGTTTTCATGGTTGGTATTTACTTACGACGGACAAAGATTAATTTATTAACAAATTTATAAGCTTCACATATTGTCTCAGTTACAAACGATAGTATTATACAAATGTAGCTACAATAATAAAATAATATGTAAATTAAATAAAATAGATAAATACAAGAGTTATCATTCAAAATGTAAAATAAAATGATAAAGATAAAAATTGACTACCTACCTATTAGAACTAATACAAAAAGTTAGTTTACCATAATGCTTAAGTGCCTAAATGGAAGTATTTAATAAGTCAATATACAAACTATTAGAATTCTTAGTAAGTAACATAATACCTTCGATGTCTTCTCCAGCAGAGCCATGAGCTAAACAGTCTGATGGCTTGCTGCTTTGTGGATTATGAGAAGGCTTTCGACAGTCCGCACCGCCCCTCCCTCTGGATGATACTGGGAGCATACGGGATACCTCCCAAGATCATTGTTATAATCAAAAGCCTGCACGATAATAGCGAATGCTGTGTCAGAATTGGAGACACTATCACGGAATGGTTCAGGGTCATCGGAGTCAGACAGGGTTGTGTTCTTGCTCCATTTTTCTTCATCATTCTTTTTGACTTCATACTACGGATACTGGTCAATACCATCCGACCAAGGCATAACTGTTACCCTTGGCTCGGCCACGTACTGCGGATGCCAGAAGAGAACCTCAACTTGGCTTGCCTGTTCTTCGAGCCGACCGGATTCCGGCGTCCTGGAAAGCCACTAAATACTATCTACAGAGTGTATACGGCGGAGCTACGGGATGCTGATTTGACCCAAAACGAATCAAGTAGACTGACGAGCGACAAGGATTTTTGGAGGCGCCGCGTGGTGTCCATATGCTCGGATGCGGATATGGCCAATGAAGAAGAAGAACGTAATATGGATTACAATTTTTCTCAGGTCAAGTAAGATTACGAAACTGGATCAAACTCCAAGATCAGGACTTAGGAGAATCTTTCTTGGCTCCTTGATTTTAGCGCGGATAGATCAGATATGTTCCACAAATTACTGTAAGCAAAAGATTCAGTCAACACATGAAAGCTGATCTCAATATAAAAAGTATTTTTCAGCCATTTATGATCAAAGGGGACCAAATCGTTGAAAAAGTAATCCGTAAGTGGACGCACAATATAAATATATAGATGTTTTTTTATTTACCGAGAGATTAATGTGAGATCGAAAAAATAGTTTACGATTAAAAAGGATTCTTAAGTTTTGCCTTTCAGTAACTACTGTTAGAGGGTTTCTATCAATGGAATAGATAATTATTATGACCGGGTTGTTTTTATGATAAAAACAAAAAAAAATAATATATTGATTGATATTCAAGATATATACTATACATATCTCCCTAATCATGTTTAGTTGTACTTACTGAAACTAAGAGAGGTTTCTATCTCTACCTAACTATTGATACTTACTATTAATTACTTTTCCAGATCATCACCCCTATTGCAAGCAATATGGTAAAAAACTGGAGACTATAGCAAATGATATTTTACCATATTTTCGATCGCACACAGTGAACAACATTATAAAATATATAGGTAGATACCAATGGCGTGCGGTTCATAGATGCTGTAGATGCAATGCACCCCTGAATTATTCCAAGATATTTATTTATAAAATATCCATTGTGTTTGTAAAAAAACTTAGAAAAAGCAAATACTAGGCGTAATAATATTATTTATAACATATAAAGAGAAAATAAATAATATTTACTGTAAATATTATACATTGCATTCTGATCGTTACGTTATTGATTGTTGCTTGTCTTTTTTTAATATAGACGAGTTGGTGAAACATTTACAAAATATATTCATTCTGTACTGACTGTCGACATGAATACCACATTTATTATAGACAGCCAGTTTAATAAGGATATTTTTATTCTACTACTACTACTTTATCATGTTCGATCCTTAGAGGATTATATCGTCTCTGTTTTGGCAGAACATACTAACTGGAGAATACTAGTTTTGAGTAATTTGACTTTGAAGTTGTTAAAATGTTTGAAATAATGGTCTATCGTGTGAGTTTATTAAGTAATCGTAAAAAGGATGACTTTAAAACAAAGACTGTTTATTTATGAAGAAGGTTTCCAGACGGTAAAGTTTGAAATAAGGAACATTTTGGTACTAACTCAATATTTCATTTTTTAGAATTAGTATCATCTGCCAGAACAGTGCCGATATTATGGGCCTCCATAAAATTGAGATTGTATTAACAAATTATTTTGTACTAGAAATGGGTGTTAGCCACTTGCTCAACCCATTAGGTCCATACTCTAACTCCAAACACAAATTTAAAAACAATATGTGTATTATGAGACCCACGACATTATAAACTTATGCTTAAGCCGCTCGACCATCGTGGACGTTATTATGTAACTAAATATAATTGTTTTGATTTATAAAATCACATATTATTATGAAGAGCATGCCCGATCTCAAAACTAACCGCACACCGCTGGTAGATAAATCTTACATCTTGAAGTTTGCGTAGTTTTATTAGGTGGTAGTATCATATTATCTAAGTGCTGTATGTGTTCTCTTTGAAAGCCAGATTATTATAAGTAGTAGATATTAGCTAATGAAAACTCATCCACTGTCAATTCGTCCGCATTATTGGACTGTATTGAATAGCTTTGCTCATCAAGTCTCCGAAGTAAATTTATTGCATCAGACAGTTCAATCAAAATCATTTAATAGCCATTAACAAAAGATTGTACTATTATTGCCAGCAAATTGTTACGGTTATTATATTATTCATTCATAAAGACACTTGGATTGTGCAAAATTTTATAAGATGACTTATAGAAATAATAAGTTATTCATTAGATACCGTTATTAACTCCATAATAAATAATATTATTTTTAGTAACGCTAATATAAAATAGCTTGATTGTTTATTTCCTGCTCAACTATACCACGAAATTATTCCTAACTAAATAACAGATAGGTCTGTTATTTTATTTGGTTTATAGTTAAATTACATTTGTAAAGATTTTAACAATATAATGAATCCGATTTTTGATTTCTATTACTAATTAACTAACATTATTATTATGACAGATTTTGTTAAATCACTACATATTTATTACACTAGTGAGTGTATAGTAACATATTATATCAACAGAAAATATATCTGACAATCTAAAGTATGTATCTCTCGACCATCATATTGATCAGTCGATATTAAACATTTAAATCAAGCAATTCAAAATTAATGTCACAATTAAAAAATAGTCGTTTCATGCATATTTTGTTTGCTTTAATATGACATACAACTATTAAATACTAAATTCACATAGATAACTAAATTAATATTACCTAAATATATACATCTCCAAAATGTTATACAGTGTACGAGTGCATACAATAAAATAATGTCTATTAATTAATCATGTATCCACATCATAAAAAACTTAATCAATAATTGAACAACAACAAATGGTGACCCCGACGTGATATGATCACACAAATTTCTTGTCTTGTTCGTCATAGTATGTTAGTTAAAAAAGACGAGCTTTTTAAGTTTTTCCTTTACAGACAACTCTTTGTCATTGAAAAATATTAATAATAGTGGGCCAGAAGCTTTCAACCAAAGCTTGTTCATAATAGAAATTGCTATGATTGTGCATACTTAATAACGTCCTAGTAGTAGTTTACCGACCACATAATTTTTAAGGACCTTTAAAGGATGTTTAGCTATGGAATACACCCTTATTATATTTAGATGTGACTACGTAGCAAGTGATGGAAAAAAGACGAATAACGCTAAATAAAAATAATGCTTTCGTGTGTAGTAAAGGAAAGGAAAATAAACGGCCGTTCCCTAAAAAACAAATTCAATAGTTTGTCTCCTGTCCAAAGTATAATAATTTACGATTGTGATAAAAACAACAAGTAAATTAAAATCAGGTGTCTAACTTCACATAGATAAGTCACTTTACTCACTGCCACGATATCATGAAGGTTTATATGTCGACGTTGTATAAAATTATCAGATATTTTATATAAAGTCTTGAAATTTAGTACCCGCCAGATTCCGTAGCGGCGACTCTACCTGTCCAAATAAATTTCAGATGAACGCGGACATTGAGATTAATGCGGTCGTTTAAGCAATAAAATCAAATTTTGTCAACAAAAAAAGTCTAATCTAGTTTGACGTGTCCAATTGCATAACGTTTGTAGTAGTTGTAGGCAGTAATACCAGTCTCCGCCAAGGTTGGAGAATGATCGACTTAGGTTGAATACTAAGACGTAGCATTATTGACACTATACAAAAAAGAAGCCGCGAATTGCATAATTGATCACAACGAGCCTGTACCTGAAAGTTAGTGTATCTTAAGACCAAGGAGAATACATTCGAGAAAAAATGATTTAAGATTTTTCAGACCCTTATGATTTTGTAGTTTAATATAAGTAGGCAGGTATTCAAAAAATATATAAACTCTGAATCTGATACTTCAACTCCAAATACTGTGCATTGTCTAATTTTAGTTAAGTTAAGTATTAAGTCATTGTAACGTTAATAGGTACCTACTGTCATTTCCCTCCATTTTCGAAAGTGAAAACATGCTGTCACTTTGCTTCGTTGTCTGGATTCGGGACTTGGAGGTGAACAAATAACACACCGGAATTGTGTTGGAAACGGCAAGGTATATTTACGTTAATATATTCTAAAGGTTACATTTTTATACAAATTCTTTTCATTTTATGGTTTTGTCGGATAGCGAGGTTAACACTGCTTACTGCGTTGCTGTCAAAAATCTTCTCCCGCTAAAACAAACGGTCGCTTACGAGCCGTACAAATGCGGCGTTGCCATTCGTATTTTTTTAACGGCATTCAGACAATGTTGCCGGTCAGATATTTAACATTATTTAATTATTTTCGCAATCAACCCTTATTATTTGTTGATTTTATATCGATTTGGGCCTCTCCAGATTCACAGAGACATCCCCAAATGGGGGCCATTTGGGAATGTAACACTACCTATATAAACGCTATCGTCAAAAAGCAATAATATTATAGATTACCTTTTTAGTATATCGCCGTGTATATTATATATTATGTAGGTACTTTGTTATTGTGTTTTTTTGGAATTACGAGTAGATTTGAGTTATGTACGTCACTATTACTACAGGTTACTGGTTGCTTGAATAGTTTGTAATATATTATTATTATTATATGTATGATTGGAATTTCAATGATATTTTTAGTGATAAACGGTTAATATATCATTTAGTTATCATCTCTCCAAAATGCATCACGTGTAATTAAACATAATTCAACTTTAAATCATTTCTTACTATAACTACATTATATATTTGTCTTCGTTCATTATTTTGTAACGCAGTGACACACATACATACACACACATACATAGACATACACATACACACACATAAACATACACACATACGGTCTGCCAAACGTACTGAATTTTTATACTCCGATTACTGTGTATCACAAACGCAGAATATCGATGAGAGAAAAAGACACCAATTTAGATACATAATATTTGTACTTGTATATGTTTATAAAGATATAACTTCCCTATGAATTTCCCGACTCGTTTTCTTCTGGGTATACTATCAATGCAATCTCTGTCCACCCGAAGAGTGATTACTCTTTTAAATCATTTCTTTTTACTACTTCTTGGGTTCATTTACAATCCGTATATACTGGCAAATATTAATTTTCATGTTCCCACCAATATCACTCGTAACTCTACGGTCTTCAAGGTACCTCGTCGCAGGACAGATTTTATATTTCATGATGCTGTCTATCGTGCGATTAACTTATTTGATGGCACCATAGGGGTTGATTTATTTTTTATTAACTTTATAACGTTTGTGGACGTGTTAAATAGGTTAAATTTATAATTGTATATATTATTATGTTTATTTAATATTTACATAAACACATGCTGTCTTTTCTACTTTCTTGTTATATTAGTTGTTATTTGCAATTCAGATATTTTTGTAATTTTGTATTTATTATGTATTATGGCATATTGGCCAATCGCTGTAATGCCGTAATACTCTTTTTTTCTAAATAAAATAAATAAAAAATAACAATACTATGATGATTTTATTTGCGGTTATTCACGTTATGCTCAACATTCACCTTTTACTAGTATAACAGTATAGTAGTATATACTAAGGCCCTCATATTAACTGTCATGATTAAGTACGATTAATTACAATAATTATAGTTATTTATTATAGCACAGACTACTACTGCTCGAATTTTTTTAAATGGTCAGGTAAAACAGAGTAACAGAGTTTTATAAGACTGATAATGCCTTAATATGTTTTTCAAACGCTCAAATAATCAAAACCAGATGACAGTGAGCTGTATCTAAATTTAGTATTAATATTCACCAAGCGGAGACAATCAATCTAACAGGCAAATCTGAAGCCACAAGGATGCTGGGAGATATTTAATGCATCTGTCAACCGAATGCGTCTGCTGCTCTATTTTGCATTCATTGAGGAAGAAAAAAAATTTAATATATTATTTGACTGAAGCATGTGACCTCGGTTTTCTACTTCCAGACTTAAGTGCCCAGGTTACGAGACGCTTTTTTGTATGCATTTACATTTGAATTTGCAGTTGAGTCATCGAGATGGCATACTCATATTATTGATAACAATGTTTGATGTCTGATTTAATTTCAGTATGGTATTTTTTTATTAAAATTTATTGCAATAATGATTTGTAAATCTGGTTCACCCTCGGAGTCAACTAAAGGTGTCAATTTTATTATTCAATATTTTTTGTCTTAAAATATTTTTTTTTATATTTATACGATCTACTCACAGAATACTTCAATATATATATATATATATTATATATCTCTGTTATCTATGCACAATTAATAATCAATATAAACTATTACATAATTTAAAAAACCAGGAAAACATAATACTTATTTAAAATTCGCTATCCAAAATGATTGTACAACAATAATAGTATAAATTACTTCAAATGGTATTTCTAATTGTCTGCATGCAGTTTTGTAATTAAAATGAAACTATTTACGATTATTATTTATATTTTTGGAGATAAATTAACGTTTTTATAGTAATAAAATGTGCAGCAATAATAATTGTTAATAAATTTTATTTTAAATATTATAAAAAAAGAAATTACATGAAATTAATAGGGTTTGTTAAAAAGTAGTACCTAGTTGTATACTTTCGTAAAAAATAATATTTTTCTATTAATAGTTAACATTATTTTAATAACATAATATGATATTTTAAGCCATGTTTTATATACAAACAATTTCATCACTCGCACGATGGGTGGTAAATTTTAAATATATTTTTGTATTACATTTTTTAACAGTATAATAATTTCTCATTAAAAATTGATTGGTATGAACACAAATCGTCATGTTTTAATATAATAAAGTAATAGATCGTTTGATAATATTGTTGTATTTTGAATAATACAACATCTTTAAAATACATTTTATAGGAAATAATATTTACACCCACTTATTTTATAAAATGGATGATTGATTTTTACTTATGATGCACAAATAACATATTTTCAAATGTTAATAAATATTGTAACAAAAGAGCGTGATGAATGTTTATATTTTCCACATCGGCCAAAAATATACATGCATTCGTTTAATGAATAATGTATGATTGCAGTGAATTTAAAAGTGCGGGCAAAACCTTGACAGCAGTTAGTGACATGACTTATCTTTGGTCACCATTAAGTTATGGCAATTTTAAATGGCGCTCTTTTGACGTTATCTTGATTTTTTTAATGGATAGATTTCATTTCTTGACATCTCGTGCTACAAAACTGTATACAGTAGAATATTAAATTTATAATATTAAATCTCAGATTATTCGTGACATATTATTGTATTATGCCCAGATATAATAAGTAAGCAATTATATTATATTTATCATTTATTTTATACTTTATTACGTGATATTTAAAACTATTTCATTGTTTCTCATTTTGTCTACAGTTTTTTTGTTATCAAAGTATTTACATCACTTTTATACTTTTCAACGTTGCATTTTTATAGTATACTCATAAAAAGGTTGTCAAAAAATGCTCAAACATATGGATAAAATACTATAATAATATAAGAAAGATTAATAATAATTTTTGTGTATTATAAAATTTTTAGACTTGTATTCTTCTAAGCTTAAAACGTAAACGTTAAACTACGATATAAAAAATACTGATAGAAAACCCATTAGATAAACAATTTAAATGAAAATCTCATTGATAATAATTATTGCAAAACATTTTACGTCAACATTATAAGTCATCATCATCATCAACTCTACTGGTGTCGATCGATTTGTGTACGAAGGTTTTCGCAAATTCCTTCTCTTCGCAGACAGATCTTTACCGCCACGTACATTTGCTGAACGTTATGATTTTATAGCAGATTTTAGAGCAGCGTTATGGAGATTTAGTGTAGTACGACTGAAATTGTCAATTGGTGTTCTGTTCACGTTTACAGATATTCTACCCATTGCCACTTTAGTGACTTGGTGAACTCTTACGTAACATGGCGTACTCTTATCTGCATATATTTTAATATATGAATTTATTTTGTGGTCTTTCCGAGTTATACTTAGCATGCACCTTTCCATTGCAAGTCGCACTACAATAGTCATTGTTTCACACTCATGCGTGATCAGTGATCACTGATATACTAAATTGGTAAATAGAATTACTAAAATGTGTTTGCAATATAATCAAAAGTAACTTAAAAATATTAATTACAATATATCATTCATGTATGATAAGTATCTGTTATATTACAAATCTTAGGTTGTTAAATAAAAAGCCTATTACAACTTTATATATTTAACAACACAAAGCATAGAAAAATATGTGTTTAGTAAATTTTACTCTTAGTATGCAAATACGCTGAAATAGAAGAAGCTATAATTAAATATTGACATTTTAGGTTGAACGTTCAACGTTAGGTGAAGAGATATAATAACTTGCATACAAAGAGAGTCGCTTTAATTTAATAATAATAATTGTTTGAGTTGAGGGCGTTGAATTAATTATGAGACAATGAGGATGAGCGGGCTTGAAAAAACTCAAAACACACCTTGCAATAACGGATCTCATGCTTTTATACATACATACAATCATACTTATTTACATTATAATACATAGTTCTTATTTTACCACTCAAACCAGGAGATTGTTATACTTGTATTATATCATCAATACATTTCGTTCTAAAAATTGATACAACTAATTGATAATTTAAATATTTTTAATCATCATCATCAATAGCCGGGGTTGATCCACTGCTAGATGAAGGCCTCCTTTAGTCCCTAGTTCTTCCCTGCCACGTACATCCACTGACATTTATGAGTTCGTCTATCCAGGGGGTATTAATGCATCCCTGTGAGCGTTTAGTGCCATTTGGGTACCACTGTATGACGGCTTTTATGCAGCGGTTGTTCACTCACCGAGCGACCAGCCCATTGCCATTTCATCTGCTTAGCGACCTCTGCTACATCGCGTACTCTTGTCTGTTTCCTTATCCATTGGTTTATTATGTGATGTTTACGCGTTATGCCCAACATGCATCTTACGGTAAAATATTTCTTTATAAAACCACATACTTAATTATGTTTAAAAATATATATTTTTAAATTTATTCAAACTATTCTAATATCAACTCACAAAGTAATGTAGTTGATCAGCTAAAGATCATTAGATAAAAAAGTATTTTCAATATTTTGTAAACCTACATATTTCATAAAATTAGTTACAGTACATAATATATAAGGATATTTTCATTTATAAAAATAATAAAAGAAAAATAGTGCCTTGAAATATTTTATTAAATTACTAAAAACACAACTAGGTAATATGTAATTCGTTAATACAACAATTTTATAATTATTTAATACTATAATAAATTCTTTTCATTTTCTTATATTTAAAAATACGTAAAAATGAATCAAGAAATAATTAAAAATACTTAACTTTAACAAACTAATAACTTTTAAGATTACTAATTACAAACTTATTTCCTATATATTTACCAAAAATAACACGGCATATTGTCATATAAAACAAAGTAATTATTTTCTTTAATAAGAACATCATAACTATAATGATAAAATATAATGACCTTAAACAAATTATAATTAAAATATACTAATATTTTAGTAAAGAATATTCCCGACTTATCAACGGAATTTTGATTTTGGTCGAATTTTAATAAGGAAGGATCTGGATTTTATAGTTACTAATCAAATATATATTCGAATTAAAATACTTTTAGATATAATAATAATATTAACGGATTTTAAAAAAACAGCTCTCAGAATCTTCAAACTGAGTATATCGGTATTAAATGGTACTGCCTACGGTTAACATTATATTTTTTATAATGTATTTCTTTCAAAATTATTACTGTGACACAAATTATAATATATTGTCGTTTTTGTTCACTCTGTGAGTGTTAATATTGGTTAACCAAAGCAGTAACAAAGTAGTTTTTTGTGTTTAAAATAAATATGCAATATGTTCACGTGAGTTTTACGTTTGCAAAATCGAGAACACCTAATAATACTATAATCCGTCTCGAAATAACTTTTTTGGCCATATGAGAATATTATGACAGAATCATTGATGAAACAATAATGTAGAGCTATTGTGACGCAACCTGCGCCAACAATGGGATGCCATGTCGAGTATCTCCCAGCATGGGAACCACTCTTCATCTCGTGTGACGCAATGGAAGACATCCAGTGTAATTAACGTCATTTAAGACAAAACGCGGTGTTAGCGTAACCCAAAAAGGTGGACTACATTCCGTATTGATTCGAAAATTTATTGCAGGTGCTAAAATTCGCACGGATTTACTATACATACATCTATAAAACATGAACTTTATGGGTTTCCGTCTGAACAGATAAAATTTAGACAAAGCTTTAAATCACGGTACTTACGTTAGCTGCAAAATTAAATGTGAGAAACAAACTTTTATTTATAGTTAAAAAATATGTTAATTTAAAACAAACTTTTTTGTCTTTTTCTTTATTTGAGGCTATAAGTTTATTCATTAGTTTAGTCATTAATCTCCAGTTTTACATTTTTTGATATTTTTCTTGATTCTGATTCTTTTCGACCATATGTATGTTATTTTATAAAATATCAAATCCAGCTCTGTTTGTTAGGTTAGTAAAGAAAACTATTCGACATATTTTTTTAACATAAGTGACATTAATGTGGTAAATGAATTTAAAAGCACTTTGCTACAGATTTAAAACTATTAAAATCCATTTTTTTTTTCATTTTTGTGTAATATTGTTGTTTCATAAATTTACAGACAGTTAAAATTATGGAAATTTAATTATTTATAAAATACTTACATCATTATTTCAAATGTTCTTTAGCTATAAACAAATGTATTTATACAAACTTTTCTTTTTTCTTTTGATCATGTCCGATCTTAATAATATCATATGGGCCTACATAGAGTGGAGGTTTGTATTAACGGATTTTCGTTTTTACGAGAAATGGATCTTAGCCACTTGCTCAACTTAATGGGTCCATACTCTGTTCTACTGTGTTCAAACACAAAATAAAAAAACAATGTGTATATTTGCCAGGCCCAGGGCATTATAAATCGACGCGTAAGCCACTCGGCTATCATGGGCATCATACAAACTACAGCTACAAAATATTTTTATTTTTATCCAAGAAGCAGACGACCGAAAGGAGTGATGATGGAATTTGAAGCTAATCACGATCCTCAGTCATAAGAAAACAACCAATAAGAGAGTTCTATATTCATATTATATTATTGTAACTAAATTAAGTGAAATTGCAGAATAATGGAATCATTTTCGTGTGCCCACAATATATTGAAATAAGTATTTGCAGGATAAACTGCAGTTTGCAGCATCTATATATCAATATTAATATTGATTCAATTTTTCAAGTTAAGGTGTTCTATGTTATCAATAACCGATTGTTAACAAATTGTGCTTTGCTTGTTATATTCAAGTAAACATATTTTAAATACATATCGTAAAAATAGAAATGTTATATAGACATTCTGACACCAATACTAAATCATATTGAGTGTTTTTTTTAACTTAAAATGCATCAAATAATGGTAAATGATAATAATTTGCTCCAATTCGCTCCATGTCGCCCAGAATTAGTTTACATAACCAACGAGCTTAGCGCGATGATTGAGGCGCGCGCTAACAGACGATATCGCGTGGCACCCGCATGAATAATGCAATGCGCCTTTATATTGAAGTGTAGTTAACTTTTTTGTGGTCAACATAATAATGCAGTTTTGTTTTTTTATATTAGGTCACGACCATACTCATTTGGAAAGTAGGTAATATGTTTACACAGACAAATACTTATATGAAAGTACGTTAATTAATCATGATAATAAATTCGTCCCTAAAGTACATTAAATTTAAATGCAAAAAAAAATGCATCAGTATGTCCTCCCTACTATGTTTTTTTTCGGTTACATGTAAGTTGTACGTATACAGTTCATCGTGGAACACTTATTCGTGCGCCGCAGTACGTGAAACATGAGTTCGAATAACATTTTATCAAATGACGACTTCTTCGTTGAACATTTCACCGTGGAATACATTTATACGTATCTTAAAAAAATTCTACGATAGTTTGAAAATAGTAGTGTTCCAATTAGATTAACCTAACCTTACCTAGTAAAGACATCTCATAAAATTTGCCACATATTGTAGCATACGTACAAATATACTCCACGGTGAAATGTTCAACGAAGAACTCATCATTTGATTAAATGTTACACGAACTCATTTTTTACGTACTACGGCGCACGAATAAGTGTCCTGCGGTGAACTGTGTACGTACAAATTTACGGATACGGTTTTTTTCCACTCGGATCGGTCTAAAATAAATAATAGTTTTGTTTTCAAAATTTGGACTGCCTTATACTTAGTATCAAATCATATTTAATGATGGTTGCGTCTAGTTAGGCATAAGTATGGGAACTTAACCGATTCTTCTTCAAACATTTCGTTAAATATTTTTGTATAAATTGTAAAATTAACTAGAATAAAGTATTCAAATTGGAAGAATTAAATAGAATAATATTCATATGAAATATATGTGGTAAGTCCACATATAGAAAAAAAAGTCACTAGTATTTATAATTGGCAATTAATAATGGTATTTACTAAACAATTATGTTTTTGTTCAAGTAACATACCCACAGATTTTTTATCAAGATTATAATTTTTTTTCGAATGTATTTATTTTACATAAATAATGTAGTAATAAAGAATGTGACAAATTATTAATTCAAAGCGTCCATGACATGACATAAAAAATAAGTGTTACAAAATTGAAATGATGATACAGGATAATAAGAGTAAATGATAAAATAATAAAAGTACGTGGAAGCACACCGAGTAAACTAGGTTGATAAACCCTCTTTTAAAAACTTATAAAACAACCTCCAACTAAATTCACCGTCACGTAAGTGGAATATATCAATATCATTCTAGATTTCAAGTGACACAATTAATAGTACGCTAGTTATTATAAAGAAAACCAATAACAGAAAAGCACTCAAAACGTATGAGCTAAACTCGATTTTTTTTAAACTAAACATATTTTCATCTTAAAATTGTTATAGTTAACTCATTTTAATGGTTATGTTGACACTGGTAAGGTTATTATTATATATTTATGTCACACATACTTTATTATTGTAAAAATGTCAAAATTAACGCATCATATTTTTAATAGTAGATATTCTATTAAAATTGCATAATTACACCGATATCTTTTTAGCCTGCAGTTTGGGTTGGTAATGTTGAAGTGATTTCAGAGTATAAAAATATTACTAGAACGGTTTGTGACTAACAAAATTAAAATCTTAGACGTTGAATGGGGTAGGGAGGGTTGTAAATGTGTTTTTTTTCCATAGAAATAATAATTTATGACACATATTGGGCTTTCATAACCTTTGATGAGAGTAATACATTTATTAACACATACCAAATAATATGTATTAGTATTATTTATATTACGCAATTTTTTTTATTTTCATTCATATTAATCTATCATTCATAATTCTTGTTTGTGTATATTTAATAAGTGTTGAATAAAAAAAATATTCGTAAATGCAGGGATGTAATTAATAAATTTGTTTAACACCGGATGCCACACATAATTATGTCAGTAATAATCATTATTCATTATGCTGATTTATTACAAAATTGGTTACACCTCCATTGACGAAATTTTAAAAACCTCGGATAACATTATAACGTTAGAATTAAATTGCTAGAGTCATATATGGATCGGTAGCCTAATAGATAAGTATCTACCCGGACTATGGTGTGAGTTTGAATCTCTTTTTTGATTTTTTTTCAAATATAGATATTTCTGTAGTTTTTCGAATTATATATTTTAATATATATATATATATATAAGATATCTACTTGAATTATGGTAAGTTTTTATATATATAAAAAAGGTTCATTATTACATTGATATATAAAAACATAAAAAAATATGCTGTCAACGCCCATATCAGGAATGTTGATTGTTGATCCAGTTGCGGGATGTCATAAAGGATGGAAAGTGCAAATTGACAAAAAATGTCTGAATAAAATATGGCGTGACGTTTTGAATGTGACGCGAGAAGATTTATCTCTTTGGTTGCTTAAATTAAAATTTCGACGTCTTGTAAGAGAGATCATTTTGTTTTTTTATAATATGAATTATTATTTTATTTCATATGAATTTTCGTGTGAAAATACAGGTGCTCATATTATTTTTTTTAAAATACCTCGAAAATTATACAACGACCTTTGTTATATTGTAATTAAATTGGAGACCACCGTAGAGAAAGGTTATTGTATTATTTTTTCAATGAGTTGGTTAGGAGTCTCTGGTTAATTTTTCAAATAATATTATTAAGATATATGATCCAAGGGGTTAAAATAATTGATTAAATTGTCAAAAAATATTAATAACATTGTAATTTTAGACCAGTAGCGAAAATTGTAGTATTCGAATGATATATTCTAATATAACGATTTACAAAAATTTGGTTGGAAACTATTCTTTTCAGATATTTGGGAAGTGAGTAAAACCATGCCATGATCACATATTATATTTATTCCACATTGATAACTAATTCATGAAATATTTAAATGTTTAAGTTAGTATAATAAATGCTTTAATATTATTTGATTGATCTAAATCTAAAAGGTTTTTTTAGTTTGAATTTATACTAGTAGGTAGGTATATATAATGACAGCATTCAAAATAAAATTGTATTTCAACCAAAAAGATATACGAAAATGAGATTTTTTTTTCTGCAGATTTAAAGACGTTTTTACTGTGGTTGGTTTCATAATTACATAAAAATATATATTTTTTAATTTGTAATAATAAATTTCTTTTAAATAAAGAAGATGGCGGATTGTTTTTTTCTACTTTTGGGCTTAATTATTTTCCTACGTATATATTGCTGTAATACTCAAAATCGTTCAATAAACACTAAAAATATGCCTAATATAAATGTTATTGTTTGTCTAATAAATCTTAGAGTACATAAGTATATGGCATAATTCTGCCACAAATTTAGTGATATTGCAAAACAATATAACTTACCAATAATATAATTAATTTTTTTTTTTGAAAAAAAAAAACACAATTAACTAGGCTTCATTGACTAATTTTAAAGGTACGCTTTTAAATATAAAAGATAAGTCCAATATTTTTAAATTTTACTGTGTATTTTATACGTATAAATAATGTACAATACAATCGCCTAAACAAAAGATTCAGCTAACTGCAAAATCATCACAATGAAAATTTTCATCGTAATTATACGTAACTGTTTTATAAGAATCGTTTGCTTACCCTGATAAGGAATGGTATGTTTTTAAATATACACGACGGTACTTACATACATGTTATTATGATCATATTCATAGAAAGGTAAAAAACATGTTCACTCATCACCATTCAGTACACTTACAATTGATGTTTCGACCCACTCCTTTTCATTCAAAATAATTAGCATATGATTACCTCGGGTCCCGTATGCGGAGGAAGATATCTCTATGTAACCGGTAAAAGTTTATACACCTACAACAAATTAGCCTCTAATATTATGACAGACATTAAAGTGAAATCTCGCAAGATATATTTTTATTTTCGTCCAGGCATCATTTTTAGCAAGTAAACGTACACAGATGATACCAATTAAATAAAAATGAGAGTATTATTTATAGCTTTCCCTGTTATCTTAGTCATAATGTTTAATTTATTATATTATCTTATTCTGAGCATCTATCTACCTCATTGCTGATCACTAAACTTAAAAGCTTTACTAATAATCTAGACCAATTATATGCTGATTCCATTACCTTAATCAGATTAGCTTTCTTAAAGATGTCTGCGCATGCCTACTTGACTACACTAAATTAACCTAAAAAGTAAATGTTTTTTGCAATAACAAGCTATTATAGTGAACAATTTAAACTTGAATATGCGCAGACGCGATGTCTTCTAGTGCCAAAAATTAGACAGGGTGAAGGGTATTATTTGTTTGTCGATTACATCAAACCTAATGCACCACTTCTTCTTGCGTAGCACCACTCCGACAATATTTTGTTTTTGTCAAAACTATCAATATTCACCGTACCATTGTATGACATTAATTTTGTCATATTATATCCATAATATAAGTCATGTTGTACATTCAAATCAATATGTTAAAATGTATCATTTACCCCCTTTTACCCTCTTACTCTTTGTTGCAGAATGTATAAGTATACCTACCTATCTAAATTAGTGTTATAATTTTACAGATATTAATTGTTTCTTTCTAAAAATACATGTATAAAAATATTGTACTAAAAACAGTATTTGTATGATTATAATAATTTTTAATTATGTGTGCATGCTGTTGTGGTTGTTTTAAAATAATACCGTTGAGACCACATCTTTTGTGATTATTAGTGTAATTAAATAATGCAAAAAATTTTGCAGTGTGTCCCAGAACATAATACCTCTAAAATTATCATAGATCCAGGCTGACATCAAGATATATCCATATTAAAGGCATTTACTTATTATGCCAAAGTAGTTTTTTTATGACAATATTAATGGATAATGAAAATATACAATTTCGCCTTCATCCGGTATCAAATAATATGGTAAATGCAGCGAAGAAGATGCTCATAAAAGAATAAAAGATTATCATAAACAAGCTTGAATTGTTATTGTATCAATACGATTCAGTAATTTCAAGTATTATATAAAATGTATTTTTCACAGCCTATGAGACAGTGATCATTTTTATTAAATGTTGTGATTTTATCATTAAACAATATTTATTTTAAAGTTTACACAGATATTGCAAACTTCATAAACCATTGTATTGTTGGGTAACTAAGCATAACTGTTTTGTCATTCAGTCAATTTTGTTTTGTTATAAATCAATAATGATTGTAACCTTGTTTAACAAAAATGTATTTTTAATCATTATAAAAAACGATTTTCTTTCAAATTTAGAAATATTTAGATATAATATTATAATCTATCTTTTTAAACTTATTAACTACTTTCTGGTTAAAATAATATATAATTGAATATTGTTTTTATTTATATTTATCGTAATATACAGTTTGTGAAATTACAAGTTCGGCTGAGTATGTTTTCTCTCGTGAAATAAATGCCACACGGAAATCTGACAGCTTAAATTCAGCGGATCCATTATGAATGAATGAATAAACCAATTTGGTTTAAACCATTTCATGATGCCATGGCGTTACCTTCAATTATGCAGGTGAGAAAAATACAGTGTCGTGCCTGACAAATGCCATAACAATATTGACGATGATCAATCAAATATAAAACCTATGTGTGTATTTTCTACTCGTATATTCATAAAATATTTTTCGGGTAAATTATTTTATACTATTTCAAAACTTAGAGTACATTTAGATACATACCTGTTCGCAAAATCCCCGAAAAAAACCTTGGATTTAAACATAATTAATTTAGAGTAGGTACACTGGACGAATGCTGTAGGTACCGATTAACCTATCGGCGCGGATATATTTTTAATAACTATGTAGGTATTTTGTGAATTAAATAATAAATAAGTATTTAAATCAACTTCATAACATTACTAGCTTCAATTATTATATGCCACCAGGAGTTCTCCAACTTTTCAATATGACGATTCTCTTTATTTTTCAACTATTTTCCTTTACTTGTTTTCCATCTGTTACATTTAAATTTAAAAAAGGATACCTAGGTATTATTAAAACACAATTAAGATACCTATAAATACCGTTTTTTTTTGCTACGTCATAGGATAGATACAGTTTCTCATAATGAAAAAAATCTAGTAAGTCCCTGATCTAATACATGATAAGTGTTGCCCGATAATAGCTTTTCACTAAGATTCAAAAATATATAGTATACAGTATTTTTTAATAATACAATTAAATCACCGTACAATTTAATATCGTGAGCTATCTGTACATAGTGTCAAAATAGTTATTTAGAGAATTTCAGTGTTCATATTAAACAATATTTAAAATAATTTTAACATGGTCGTTACTTAAATCTAACCAAATGGTAAAGCTTTTGTTACATTTTTTTTCTTTTACCCATTTACTTAACCTGATATATACATACATTTTCTAAACTCGAGATTCGAACCCACGACCTATGTATACAGCGGATATATTCTGCCAATTGTCGACGTCGTTGCTTAATTTTTGTTGTACATTATTATAATTTGTTTGTTAATTTAATCAATTAAATAACAAGATGAGTTTGTACGCCATGTAAAATATAAATGGCATTAATAATTCATCAGGTATCGGTGGGTACAGGCAGCGACCCGATATATGGGAAGGCTGCTATGACACATTAGCTCATATTGCATAAACAGATGCATACTAAAAGGCTTTATTGTGCATTGTATTCTTATGAGAATCGCTCAAGTGATGTGAGTGAATATTTTGATTATATGAACATTTAAAATTCTTTTATTAAAATTAAAATAAATGTTTCTGTCTATTTTTATAAGCGCCAACATTTTTGCGTATTTTTTTATTATTTATAATTAAGCAAAGGCAACTATTTTATATTATAGATAAAGATAAGAAGACAGGTAAATACAGATACTCAATATAATAGAGATTGAATACTACGCCGATAAAATAGCTATTCGCGAAATATGTCACTCGTTGAGTTATCGAAAATATTGTTATACAGTATTTATACTCTAGTACCCAAGGGGCATGAAACGACTACAAGGTGGCTTTAAACTCAGCTGAATCAATATACTCGCCAAGTTTGGAAGATATAGCTTGCAATGAAGAATATGATGAGCTAAACGCCTTAATACAGCAGCGGATGGACCTCGACTGATGATGATAGTTATATATTAATTATATTTTAGGCATTTTGTATCTATACTATCCTTTCTGGATAGATAAGCGTCTACGGTTTCTATTTGGATTTTACTTCTCCTAACAAAAGGTTCTCATTTTTGATTTGATAAAAAAAACCTTAAATTGTAAATGTGAAGGACACAAGAATAATACACAACTAACATAGTCATTGAATAGTAAAAAACGTTCGAAAGATATCCCAAAACTCTAGAGGCTGCTTTATCTATAAGAATTTTTTTTATTGTGCTATCCCCTAGCGGAGGTCGGCCACCAACAAGTCGATCTTAGCTTTGTGTTCTGCTACCCGGAACAGTTCAGTGGAGCTGCACTCGTACCAATCACGGAGGATCTTAAGCGACGCTTACCATTGATCTTTCTTTGAATGACAAGTTGGGGAATACTGTACTTTTATCCTCTCATAATGTGGCTACGAAATAAAATAGGAATCTACAGGATCTACAATAATGCAACAGTTCTAATAGATTTTTTTCCAGCAGCAGATTAATGATATTTTATTTACAAAGTGTATAACAATTTAGATGTAAAAAATACTACTCCACTTACATTAACAACCAATATACATTAAATAATTATTCATTTAATTGTATATCGAAGATATTAAAATCAAATATGTCATTTAATTAACATTTTTTTAAATGTAAATTTTGTGCGCTAACCGTGGCCGAGCGGTTACCGCATCAGTTTATAATGTCGTGATTGTTAAGTTCAAATTTCAGGTCTGTAAAATTCATGTTATTTTTTTCAATTTATGTTTGGACCAGAGGATCTAATAGGTTGATCAAGTGGCTAACATTTATTTCTCATAAAAACAAAAATCTGCTAATATAATCTCCACTCTGCGAAGGCCCATATGATCTTCTTATGATTGGATATGGTGAAAAATACTGTGCATAGTGTGTGTAAAAAATAAGTTTATTTTAACATTATATAATATATTATTAATTTTATTGCAGCACTACGTAAAAACTGACTATTTAAATATCACTACATATATAAAATATTTATATAGGTCATTAAATCAGTGCTGGCAGTTTAATGGTAATTAAACCTCCTTGAAATGTTGTATCGACGTGTCAATGAAACATTTCACTGTTTTTTGAAGATTATATGATTCATTAAGTGAACATTTTGACAACTTAATCCACCGGTCGAAAAATAAATAATATGATTCATAAATAATGAATTAAAAATAAATATTTATTATTTTATGGAGTCAAATAATAACTTAAAAGAACAAATATAAATAACTAAATGTATCTATGATAAAACCAATAACTGTCTTCCTTTTAGCAGGTCTACCAAAATAGCGAAATTAGATTGAGGTAGACATCATATTCCAAAAAATAGAATCCACTGTTTTAAAATAAGATTAAACAAATAAGATTGATGACGTTGTCTCATATTTAAAAAATATATAAATCTATAAAGTTACAAAAATGTCTACCCCCTAAAAGCTCTGTAATCCAAAGCTTAATCAAACCATGCGCATGCTCAAATTAGTGCGACGGAGATACTGAAGTCGACAACTTTTACTTTTTCTTTGCACTGATGACTACAAGCATATTTTAGTACAACGAGTGGTGTTATATATCTACAAATGATTTTATCTTAATCGAAAAACATTAGTTTACATTTATAGTGATATTTTACAATAAAATAATTTAATAAAAAATAATACTGTTTTCTATACCATTTTAAATTGTTCTACAAAGCATTAAATTCTCTTTTATGAGAGCTTTTTATTCCATTTTTTCATATAAATTGGTATATATTATAGATAGAGAATTGGTATATATTATAGATTATATGTACCAACTTATCTACTAATGGTATACTTACATATCATATTATATCATAATACTTATGTATGTAGGTACACAATGCATGAAGATACCAAATGGCGAAAAATGGATGAATATTATTTCTATGTAATTATAAAAATGTCAAACTAACGATAATTAAATTTTAATTTCCATCAAGTATCCTAAATCAACAGTGTTACATTATATTTAGTAAATCACTCATCTTCTGGTAATCGAACGTTATCTTTTGTTTTTTTAAAGCACTGACACGATTGACAGTAATTTATTCTTGAATTAATACATCGGACGTCTTGTATGCAAATAAAAATAATACACATTATTAAATAACATGGTTAATGCGTTCACTTTAATATTTTGCGTAGATTTTTAGTGATGCTATTATATTTCAGTACAACGGTTCTGTAAAAATATTTTTATTGATATCAATATGATAAATAACATGACTTAAACAATGCAAAGCATGTTTATCTCAATATCTTTCAACACCTTTTTAACCTTGGGTATTGAAATCTTTCAACACTGACATTCAATAATATATTAAATATTGAAAGTGAATATTTTAATTTTAGAAAAATTGATATTAGTGGTACCTTCTAAATTTCATGTTTCATTTAACATTTTTAATATAAACGACAAAATTTGTAACTAAATCATTGATCATCTACTTATTCTATGTTGCTTAATCCTTTATTAATAATGCACTAATACAGAATTTTAACTATATGCATAAATATGATTACTTTATTAAGTAGGTACGTAGTGATACGTTTAAAGTAACTAAGTGTATAGAGATTAAAGATGTTTTAGATTTTAAACTATTGATAATAAAATATTATGCAGAAGGTATCGTTAAAGGAGTTAAAATAAAATAGCGCTACTTCATAACGTCTTTTCATTTATATGTTTTAGTAATATTTTCTTTTTAAGTATTTAACAGTTTTATTAAATTTCACATAGGTATTTAAATAAATAAAAACGTTAATTAATGTTGTCTATTTTGTAAAAGGTGGCAAAAACACTTCTATAACTAAGGGTCAGACTCCAGTCAGAGTATCTAAAACTGATTTTTATACCTACAGAAATTATCATATTTTCCTTAATTTTTCAGTTTAACTTTTGACTATAGGGGAGAGCAGGTAGGATTCGTACACAGGGAGCATTCGTACAGTGGCGATATCTTCACTATCCAATTCATTGAAGTGCTCACGTTTGTATGTGTGACTCCCGCTCATACGCATAGTGTAACCGCGGGGCAGGACATCAGTGCGGCCAACAGCTTCGACGGAGCACGCCGATACGTGTTTTCGCTCTACTTAAGTATTTTTTGTATTCACTTTTGAACACGCTTAACTGTTATAAGTTTTGCACGAATGTTATAAGTGACTTAGTATGGTTTATGAAGTGATAGCTTCGTTTAATATGTAAATAGTCATTTTAGGCTAACTATAGCGGTTATTTTTATTTTCAATTAATTTGTTGATTTCTCGGTTTGGGGTACCTTCGTGCAGTTATGAGTGGGGTAGATTCGTACTGTACGAATGCTCCCCATTCCTAACTGCCTGGCAGTAGAAAGATTGTTCACCAAAAGTATTATTGTCACAGAACCATGCCGCGAATTTATGTGAAAAAGGGGACAAGAACAGGAGACATTGATGAAGATGCAATGATGCAAGATGCAGCCGTTAGAATCCACGTAAGGTGGACAATCAACTTCTACAGCGAGCCAAGATGCCAATGTGCCAGAAACTCTACCTGCAGAAACAGAGATTACTCAACAAGATCTTCCACGGAGCTCAGCGCCAGTATCACCCTCCTTGCTATCACCTACAACTGCACCTGAATTTTCATCAACTGGAGGATTAATAACTCCAGAAATTATCCGGCCCTATCCCAGTGTGGACAGAAATGCGTTAAAAAGTCTACGAAAGGAAAACTACCAGGAAAATCGTGAATATATACAGATACCCCTGAAAAAATAGACTAGAAGACATAGAAAAAGCAAAACAGTTAAAGAAGCAAGAGCAAGAGAGGAAACAAAGGGCTAAGGAGATGAAACGAGCATTACATTTACTGTCAGATACAAGAACCAAAACAAAGAGACAGAAGAAAACTTCAGGGGCAACTAAACTAAAGAGGCAAAATAAAACTGTAAAGACTGATAGTCAGGATGAAACTGATTGTGAGGATGAGGCTAATATGAGTTTAAGAGAAAGTTCTTCTTCTCCCATCGAAGAGACGTCTGAAGGATCGGATACTGACAATGAAACTCCAGTTACGTCAGAGAACATCAAAGAAGAACGCTTTGTGATAGTAGAGTTCAAGAAAACAAAGACCGTTTTATATTATCTTGGGCAGGTGCTTAAAAAATATAGTCCCGTTGAATACAAAGTTTCATTTTTGAGGAAGAAGTCTCATACCTGGAATTTTTTTCTTTCCCACTACCAAAGATGAAAGAAAAGTTTACATATCAGATGTGGTATGTGTTTTCCCGCTATCAAAATCTGCTTTTACAGCAAGAACAGCCCGGATAATATTTTGCTTCGAAAAAGACCTATCTATATATAATGTTGGATAGTACAACTATTAAATACATAAGATTAAGACCTATTACTGTAATGGTAAATTTTATAATGTTGGTTTATTCGTTCCTTTATTAACAAAAAAATAAATAAAAGTGTTATGTTTTTATGACTAAGTAGTTATAAGCACTTTAAAAACAATAACTGTTAATTATTATTACATGATGGCTGATTCTGTGTTAGCTTTGATCTCAATACATGAATATATTACATTGAATAAATAGCATTTTCTTTGACTATACGAAAGTTCCCCATTATGTACGAATGTGCCCCACACTATGTACGAAGCTACCCCACGTGTGGGGTAGTTTCGTACGTTTTCCATTTTTCAGAAAAGTTACCGTAGCTTCGCCATGCTGATTTGTATCTAAACTACACTTCACTATTATTAAAGCCAAATATATTGGATATATAGCAGCATTAAAGTTATTTAAAAATATCTTACAGTTTTGTTTTTATACGGCTTAGAGTAAAAAGTGTACGAATCCTACCTGCTCTCCCCTACCAATTAATAAATAAAAGAAACTTGAAATTATTAGAAAGATAATACTTGACGTCTTTTGCTCGTTTAAATATTATATCTTAATATAATTGCAAGTTTTTAAGCTCTTAACTTTACGCACACTATGTCAAAACGTTTTTTGTTGCAGTAATAAGAGGCCTTCGACAGTGCGCTCTGTCGTTTCCTCTAAATAAATATTTCTCAAATAATTGTATAAGTACATAAATATAATATGTCTATACACAAAAGATTTCTGCTTAAATGAGTGGCACATGATTGTTTTTTTTTTCGTAAAAATATTTAATTAAACCGCGTTCAGACTTATTATTTTGTATTCAGTTACTTAGGGGAAAAAATCGGTGTGTGTACTTATGTATGCGCGTTAAAAGTTATACTTCTTTGGCGTAACAAAACAAAAACAAAACTTGCTAGCTCTTAATTATCTTGTTAAATTACACACTCAAGAAAAAGGACCGCTTATTGGAATGCCGTTGGTTTATTTCTATACACTTTAACTTATATTACTGACTGACGTTTAATCGTTTGTTTACGTAAGGAATTGCAAATGGCCGACAATAATAAATTCGCTGCCTAGGCAACGGAACAATTCTAAACTATAATATTATACTGTATAATCGTCATGATTACAATATCATACTGTGGCGTAAAGGTAGTGCATTCGGCTGATATCAACAATCAGTGGTTCGAATTTTTTTTCGTGTGAAAAAATAAATTATCTGTTACATGCCCTACGCCAAAAATACAATCTGGTCTGATTTCCCAAACGCGCCAAAAGAAGTTTAACTTCAAAAATATTACTCACAATTAATTAAAAATCATAATCTGTTAGTACGATTCATGAATCCACGTGTAGGCGATCATCGCAGTATGAATATATTTTGAAGGCAAATGATCTCCATTTAGACATTGGGCAGGTCTGCCTGCATTCGAATATTTTTTATTCCTCCGCGGATGCAATATGCGAAGATTTACATTTTATCATACAGGTAGAGCTGTATAATCAATTTAAAAGTTAAAGTGGAACGGATTGATGTGGTAACTTATTACCATCATACTGTTTGATCATAGGCAAATTATATTTGAATCGTACATACCATGTAAATAGTTTTATATATATATTTATTGTAATCTAAAAAATACGCTATAATGCATAGATATTTAAAATACTGCAATATTCTTAAATGCAGTATTGAAAAATAAAAAATATCATAAAACATCTAAAAATCCTTTAAATAATTTATATTATTATTATTTATATACAGAAAATATTCTTCTTTCGAGAAATTATACCAAAAAGTAAAAGTAACGAGTAAAAACTCCATTACATTTTAATAAAGTTTCTTCAAATTTGAATACTTACTGATATATTATTGAAGATAATAATATTTTCCTATATTTCAAGCATTGATTAAAGTTATATTAAATTATAAAAATTGGTTTTTTAACTGAAAGATTTTTCACAAAAGAGTTTAATATAAGATGTTTTATTTTCTACAAATTGTGTATTGTGTGTATCGATTGAAATGGCATAATTTTTAAAAACCTCAGAAACCTACATACTCGAAAATCTGTAGAAAAAAGGTGAATAGGACTCACACTTTTGTTTTTCACTTTCCGGGTGATTTATGCTTATTTCAATTTACTGTATGTTTCTGAGGTTTTTCAAAATTATGTTATTCCTATAATAAGGAATTAAATATTCTTAAAACTTTATGTGTATTCAAAATTGAATTAAAACATAATTACTTTGGTTGTCAGACAATAAAATCTGATAAAATAATCATTTTTCTTTGGCTTATGTAAATTACTCACAGATAAAGGCGAGCTTTCATATTTTTGTTATTTATTCAAAAAAATATTTTAGAAACAACTCATTTATTATTATTATCATGTTGGAAACTGTATTAACATGAAAATAACCATCTAAAATATATTATTGTTGTTTGCTAGAATTATAGAGTTTTTATAATAGTTTGCAATAATTTCTTTTGTATTCATATAGAGTCTTCTAAGATGTATTTTAATTATTTCATTAAATTTAATTGTTTCATAAAATTTATGAATCAATAAATTCTTGTGCAATTTCCAAATCAATTACAATACTATTCAAATGATTCCAGCTTCACTTTCTTCTTTGTCAATTACATAAATCTCAGTATCAATTAATACGCATAATAAATAAACGGATCAAGATGTTAAATTTAAAAAAAAATGGACGCAATTCTGAAAGGCGACCGGAAGCGTCCGCGGCGGAAGAGCATTTACGAGCGGCCCGCTCAAATAATAATTTTGATCCGTTACATTTTTTGACATGAAGAAAAAATCTAAGGCAAGTTGGCAGGCCTGCGGGTGTCGGTCGGGCGAGTCCACTTTTACCCTGCGACGGACAGGTTGTCACAAACTGGTTCACTCACTTTCCATGTCATAAAAACAACCGTTCATCTGGCGGCATTTGAAGTGACGATAGATAACGTATGATGGCGGACATGGTACTTGAAGTAATTCACCAACTGTTACAGTATCGAGTAATATGTTCCCCTAGACGTAGAGTCAACTAGTTGTCTTTGTTGTTATAATATCATCAGTAAAATTTTCAGATACTTCACTTTTTTAATACTTATATGTACCTGCTATGATTTATATATCGTCTCTGTTCTGGCAGAACACACTAACTGGAGAATACTAGTTTTGAGTAATTTGACTTTGAAGTTGTAAAATTTTTGAAATGGTCTATCATGTGAGTTTATTAAGTAATCGTAAAAAGAATGACTTTAAAATAAAGACTGTTTATTTATTAAGAAGGTTTCCAGACGGTAAAGTTTGAAATAAGGAATATTTTGGTATAACTAACTCAATATGTCATTTTTTCAAATTAGTGTCTTCTGCCAGAACAGTGACGATATATTCTCTATAGCTCTATAATAGAATTTAATTTAAAAATAGAATTCTAAAAAACCATATTTTTAGATAAGTATGTACCTAGGTGAATAAATTTATATTGCATTGTATTGAATCACACAATGTATAAGAACATTTTCAATTTTAATAAATTTTATTAATTTTATTGAAGATTGACTACGCACAAGATTTGATTATGTCTTATAAACATACAAAGGTACATATTAGACAAATTCTAGAAAACATTCTTCACCCGAATGGGATTTGAAAGCACATAAATCGCTTGCCAAATGAGTGTTTTATCAAATTACAATACTCACTCAACTGCAATTGGTAGTAGTCACTCGGTAATCAATATAACATTTTTGTAATCAAATCTTATCCCGAATGCAATACGTATGGGATGATTTCTAAAATTTTAATATTTTTTTTATTTCTGACGCTTTTCCAAACCAGGCACAGACCTAAAATAAAGCTTTCATAAGATTTTAATCCTATAAGAGAAAACTCGGCAACTTTTACAGTAGAGGAATGATACAGTATTTTAAATTCACCATTGACACATATTAATAAATATTTATAATTTGGAAAACATTAGAAACATATTATGCACGAAAATATTTTTTTTAATTGATTAGTATGGAGCAATGGTGGCTTAAATGCAAGACCAATTTTCACCCCAGGCAAATTTATTATTATAGGTACATAATAATATGAAAAAAATACAATATTTACTGGAAATAGGATAAAATTATAAGTTTGTCCGTTTTTCAACGTTTTTTCACAATGCAGTAAGTTAGTTCCATGCACAGTAAAACATATTTTTCCAGCACGTGAATGCCCACGAGCACCAAGTTGCCCACCTCTGCCATAGAGATTTCAATGGCAATAACTACGCTATAACGGCAAGTAACATCTTAATAATAACATAAAAATATAGAGTGCCGGATTTTTATAATCATCAGTTGAGGATCGAACCCGCGCTTGGAGAAAATATAGATGTCGTTTTTTTAACCTATGTTTGATCGAGAGCAAGGACTAGATATGTTAATATAACAACTGTCAACTATCTTAAAAGTCTATATAAGTAAAAATCTATATTATACTATTTACTCAGTAAAAGCCCATACGCTTTGCTGTGAAAAACAATATTGATACCTAAGTCATTTATTTTATTTTTAATTTCATTCGATTTTTGTAAACAATATTATTTATAGTAGGTACGTTAGAAACTAAGTTGTGAGAATATAAATTAATTAAAATAAGTTTTACGTATTTTTTTCTTAAATTGCTCTTATTCAAAAAATATTTTGTAATTTTTGAGAACAAAATTTAATAAATGATCGTGTATTACTTAAAACACAATGTGTCTGTGGCGAATGGTGGAGGTAGGCTGTTAAGATCCAGCATAAATAGTGCATACGTGCGATAGTTCATCTGTCAAAGGTATTTGTTTTCATTAAACCATGACTACAATATATAGATAGTGTTAAACTAGTAATAGTTATAGTATTTAAACTTATACCATTAAACCATACATCATTTTATATATTTTATAGATAGAAAAATATTTTTATCGATTGCGATTTGGTATAGGCATGGCTTAATGAATTTTAAAAAACCACCTGTAATATCTTCATTTCAACAATTAAAAAAACTAACCAACACCATCTGTAATATATATTCTTAATTCCACTAAAGCAAATAAGTTTGACTGAAAAAGTGTGTACTATTTTTTCGGATCGCCCATAGCATACCTAAACTATTATGATTTGGTTGAAGCAGGATTTAATCGAATTTTAAAAACTAAACAGCACCATCTGCAAATAATTGTATTCTTAGTTCAATGAAAATAAATAAGTATGATTGACGAAGTTTAGTGAGTACTATTTATGTTAAATCTTTATAGCCTACGTCCACTCTTCGCCACTGCTATATATATTACCTAATAGTAGCTCTATATTCATTTGCCAATCGAGTAATAAAAACTTTCATTTTCAATAAAAAAGCTCATAATTTAATGCGGTAATAAATTTGGCCAAATTAAAATTGCCTATTACAACCCACCCATATTTACAAGACAATTACTTGTCAAAATAATATATTTTGAATTTACTATACTTAATTATAATATTAATGAAGTATTTGAACACAATGAGATAATTATTACTGCCTACCAATTTGATTTTATGACAACCGATATAACCAATAACCATTATATACTTTCATAATATAACTATTATTATTCACCGTTATTGAGTGCTTATACCTAATTGTATTTTATAATAAATCTTCGCAAAGATCCTTTCTTTTTATTATCATTTAACTTATTTACTACTGTACTGAGATTAGATTTTATTCAATAAATCTTTTACCGTTCCTAGGTTAATCATTTTATCACTTAAATAACATCATTGGTTAAGTTATATCAATATGGTTAATATTGTTTTATTTAATGATTTTATTTTCATTATCAATGTACCTATATTCAATTTATACCATACTTTCTAGTTCAACAAATGCATCTCTCTGTAAATAATTTTTTTTTTTTTTTAAATAAACTTCTACAGTATTTTGTGGATTTGTGTATCCAGCTAATACAATGCAACGATTTTGACAACCAAAATATTTGAATTATATTATCCTCTACTCCATGGTTTCCCAAACTATGGGTCGCGACCCACCAGTGGGTCTCAAGCGAATATTGAGTGGGCCCTCGCCACTGTATACATTTTTTGTGCGCTATATATAGCAGAACGACGTGCATGAAGATATCTTGTTCTGCAAGCCAATAAGTCGTGGAAAAGCTGAGGTAATTTTCAATACAATTGATTCCCATATAAAAGAAAAAGATTTACAGTGGAAGAACTGTGTCGGTATATGCACTGACGGTGCGCGGGCTATGTGCGGGAAAAGTAGCAGTGTAGTTACGAGAGTTCTTGAATAAAGTCCCTGTGCTTTGTGGACATACTGTAGCATTCATAGAGAAGCACTGGTTTCCAAAGCATTGCCCGATGATTTCAAAACAGTACTTGATACAGCTGTAAAAATTGTAAATTATAATAAAACAAAACCCTAACAAACCCGCCTATTTTAAAAACTATGTGAAGAAATGGGTAGCCGCCATACATCTCTTCTTCTGCATACAGAAGTTCGCTGGTTATCCAGGGGAAAAGTACTGACACGATTAGTGGAATTGCGTAATGAAATTACAGTTTACTTGGAAGGAAAAACTGAATAGGTATATTAAATATCTACTGGATGAAGAATTCATTCTCAAGCTCACTTATTTGGCGGATATTTTTTGAAATTAAACGAACTTAATTTGTATTTGCAAGGATCAAACGGATCAGACATTTTTTGCAGTTCACGATAAAATTCGAGCGTTCATGAAAAAGCTTATGTTGTGGAAAAGTTGTATTGAAAATGGCAAGTATGATTGTTTTGAAACACTTGAAACTTTTATTATTGAAAACCAAGTGCAGCCTAAGATGAACGTACGAACGAACGATGAACGTCTGAAATTTCCAGTCATTTATCACTGTTAATAAATAACTTTGACGACTATTTTGGGGAAGAGATGAAAAAGTTTGATTCGTTGCGTTGGATTTGTAGCCCATTTCAAGACGACTTACCAACTAGTATGTCAACAAAAGCAAGTGAAGAACTCATTGATTTATCAGAAAATACGTCACTGAAAAATAGTTTCATTTGTTTCGTATTTAACATATGTATTATAATAAATTGGTTTTGATTTTCTACAAAATTATACAAATATAAAACATAATTAATTATTTAACATATTTAAGCAGGAGTTTAATGATGAAACTTTTTGATGATTTCAAGGATAAGTACCTAATGTATTTAAGTTTTCTTATCATATTCATTTTTTGTTTAATATATTATGTCCTGATAGCATACAATTTTAAGAATGATAATTTAAATACATAAGCTTCCATTAAAGAGCTTATATACCACATTTAAAACTGTAGAGATAAATTAAATATTTTTTATTATATCTAATATACTACCTACTTATAGACATTATATATTCGCAAATCCCGGGTCTGAAAAGTTTATATTTTGTATTTATATTTTTCGTAAAAAACAGAAACCTGTAAATAACTGTCACGCATATGCTCTGTTTCTGATAAAATATGGTGATTTATTAACATGATGTATATTTTAAAATAGTATTGAATCATCTAACTTCGTTTGACTAAAATTAATAATTTATTAATTAAAAAATATAAAATATCTATTTTTAATATTATAACTGTTCATATTAATTGATGTTGATATAGTAATATTACTATTATAAATAACGCGTGTTATCGTGATAAATAAAGTGTATACTGCTAGTTTTTTGCTATGCGTGTATTGCTTTTCCTAAATGTTTGGTTTTTTTTTCAAAAAAACTGTAAAAAAATGTTACACATAGATTCATTCTAATTAATCTTGTAAATTAAAAGATTTTGTTTCAACAAAACTGTATTGATTTGTTCATTAAATTCAATTAGACAGAACGATATCAATCATGCAATTTAATGCGATCAATCAAATTCAACTTTAAATAAATTCATTTTTAAGCGCGCTTTTCTTGGTTCATGGCCATTAGAAGTATTTTAAATATGCCAAAAAAAAGAATAAAACTAACAATATATTCACAGTAAATCTTTTAATAGGTAGTCCGAATAAATAGTAGATATTAGTTACTGTCATAAAAGTAATTTCAATTCATATATTTATAATTATAAAAATATACCTTCATGCTCATCATACCCTCAAAATATTAAAACTTATATTATTAATTCGAAATGCAATCTATAAAAAGATATTTATACACACATCTAAAACTTATGTTAAAAAAACTACCTACGTATCACTATCTTCGTGTAAAAATAAAATTTGGATTGATTTTATGTATGTGTTAGAATAATTATGTAATTTAATAAAAAAAAAGATAAAATATTAAAATCTCAAACTATGAAACGTCCTGCTATTACCTAATACCTACTTATTTCTTTTATATTGTTTAATCGGTCTAAATAAACTAAAGTAGATATCAAAAAGAATTTATATGTTAGTAGGTATTTATTTATAAATTTATAGGCAGATTACATTTATATAATTTAGCTGAATTTAAAATTTCATTTCGTTGTTAAAACTAAACTTAGGTATTAAACGTTTCTCTTCAGTTCAAGTGATACAGCAACAGTAAGCATACTGAAAATATAATTAACCATTATTATTGTGTTGGATCAATCTTACAATAAATTAGTTCTACTATTCAGTAACCATCGACGGAGTTCCGGGATGTCATTGTAACGCTTTCTTATACCACGCTCCATATATTTTTTGCAAATATATAAAATTCTTTAAATATGTGAATCCTCATGAATATAAATATTATATTATATTGTGTTCTATTATATAAGTACTACATACAATTTAAAAAAAATACATTGTCGCAGTGCTTCGTTTGACAGGTTTGCATTGTACCCGAGCGTCGATGTCTCTAATTTAATAGTAAAGAAAACTCGAAAAATATCCACATTATAATGAACAACACATAGGCCAAACATATTATTATTTTGGCAGTGTTTTTGTTTGAAGATTTACTTATAGATGTCATGATTTCAATGTGAAAAATATTTCAGAAATATTACACTTATTTTGAGGTTTTTAATATCCACGCAATTAGGTATGTATTGAAAGTGCCTATACTTAATCTTATTTCTTAATTTTCAATAAATTATAGTTTATTTAATTATGTAGGTACCTACATATTTAAAAAAGTGAGTATTTTTTAAGAATAACCTAGGTATCTGAATATTATTTTTTAAATATATAATATAAAATAATAATGATATTCTTTAATAAATTACTCCATAATAATGTGTATATCTGTTGTACATATATATAATTTAGATTTTAGAACTTAAATAATAAAATACCTACTATTTTTTTATTTTATCAATATGTTATATTTAATGAAAAAAAAATAACCAAATCATACGTGTAATCTGTTTATACTAGCACTTATTAAGTAGTAAACTGTAAAGTATAACTGTTAATAATAATAATAAATAATAATAAATAAATTAATCAAAATATTTTTACTGACCTGAGACAACAGGAACTGTAGTAAAAATCCTCAGTCAAAAATAGGAATGTTGAGTAAAACTTTTTTATTTAAAAAATGGGCTCACTAGAATCAACAAGTTGACGTTTTAGCACGCTAATGTATCAAACTCACAACAATAATAGCAATTAAAAGAAATAAAAGCAAAAGTTTTCACACACTCAGTGTATTGTCTATGCGGAAAACAATAGCGTAAAGGTTAAAAACTGTGCCACAACTGTGAAATTTATGACGAGATTTAAAGTGTTTATTAAGTTTTTAACACATCTGTTGATTAATATATTGTTAATTAAATCGAGTGAGAATATTAATTATTATTATTCAAAAGACGGCCGGTTAACGATTTACCGTTCGCCATATAGTGTCAGTCCACTGTTGCATCCGGCGGAAACTAAACCGGAATGCCCGGGAAACTGTTTCTTTACGTTTCGCGGATTGATATTATTTCTACGTTGTATTTTAAATAAATTAATATGTTTATTTAGGTATATATTAGTTAGATGTACTAAAATAACATCTTAAAGTATTATACACTGTGTATTTTAAATTAGTTGATATTTAAAAAGAATAATCAAATAATTAGTTTTGAACACTTGATTGAAATTTAGTATCACTAAGATTATGTTTAATAATTTTTCTTATGAAACGGTAATATATATTTTATTTAATGTTTTGTTTAGACACATATTATATTGTACATTCACTTAATTCACTTTATTTTCAGAATATTTATTATAAAATCTCCAATAACCACTAAATTATAACTGCAGATAAAACGCGAATTGTCCTTTTTAATTTGGTGTTAAATAGTTTTTTTATTGTTCACAGTTATTATTGTTTATTGATAGCACTGAAAATTGATTGCGTTGGAACCTCAAGCGATAGTGGTAGCACGTCACTTCCTCGTAGTGAAAATGAAAAGTGTTGTGCGGGACGCGTCACCCCCGCTGTCGTTCGCGTCACTCTGTATTGCGGAGCGGCGTCTTATCAGCGCTACGTCTAACGGCGTTCGTTATGCGGCAGTGTCCCTGTGTGCGTGCGCCGTAACGAAAAGCTCCGCTATGCCAGTGAGAGTGTCCGTTATCACTCGTCGGGCTCTCGGTTCGGAGTGCGCGCAGCTCGAGGTCCGATACACCTACTGGACCAATTTCAGCCGACTCCCGGAAGAGCGAGCGAGGAGGTTAACTGGAGCGGCGTGGCCGTATCGCGTCCTCCCTGTCGCGCGCGAGACGCCCCTCTCGCTCAGCCGTGATAGCCGATGATTCAATGAAATCGATATCGGAGCACACTCTGCGCCCGACTGCGCGGAACATCGGACGTCTTGCCTACGAGATGCTGCCGGAATCGAGATGAAAATTTTTCCACAACTTTTTAAAACTATTTATTTTTTGCAAGAATACAACAAATTGTTATCATAATAATATTAATATAAATAATTTTATTGTTTCGCATTTAGGCATAATAATATTTTAAATGAATATTTGCCAATGCATAATTACTAAATTTTTAAACACATTGTCAAGAAATCAGTACTAATTTTATATTACTCTTTGGATTAACAATTAAAATAACGTTTTTATTGTATTATTTCCAAAAACAATATTTTTCAGTACCTATTAAATATGAATTATTTATATTACACAACAACAATAATTAATATTAGTTATCTGAAGAGAAAATTTTCTTTCGTAATATATTCGCGAGGTTTCTCAAATGTCATCGCGTCAATAATTTATGTATTAACCCATTGACCTTACATAGGGTAAGATCTCCGTATAATATAACGTTGGGACATCCTTGAGACAAGTCACCCACCAATTACCATAATTTTATAACAATAAAATATTACCTTTCATCAATAATACACATATAAGTAGACATTAAAAACCCTTATATGCATGTACACAACAAATGTACGTACTTTATTTGTATATTGCTTTCTAGGTGCTTGATAAATTTGTTCGCTTTTGTATTATAATAAATATATTATGTAATAATATCAGACACCGATAATAAGTGATTTCAAATAGATTTTTTTTTTAAATATTAATATACCGCGGAGAAATTTCATTGTCATTTCAACGTCAATTAACTATCTTTATAGTTATAAAATCAAACCGTAAACTCTTTAACTTTAGGGTACAAATTTTATTGGTATACTAAAGCTTGTTGTGTCATGATTTAATGTTGTTTATAGTAGTAAAGTAATCAATTACTAATATAATAATGAATCCAGCTTAATGGAAGGTATAATTGAATCAAATTAATAATATTGGCTTTAAAAATAATCGGTTTAAGTAAAAATAATAATTTGTTACCATATACAATCATTTAGTACCGGATATACTTTTTTATCGACAGTATGTAGGGAGAAATGATTCTTTTTTTTTTTAAATATAATATAATATTTTTTACACCTTGGACATTGAGCCGTATTATTATATTAAAAAAAACAAATTAAACACTTCTGACTGTGATAGCAGACTATTTAAAATGTTTAGGAAATCAATTGCAATTTTTACCTGATTTATTTTGGGTTCGAAGAGAAACTTGTATTTCAATATGTCTTTCAAGCAATTTCATAATATTTAGTTTGTGATACATCATGATAATTTCATATGATTTAACAATCATTAACTACATACAATTTGGTATAATAGGATACGTGTTTTGTTAACGATCAAGCATTTATCAAGAATATTTTTTAATCAATTGTAAAATTTTATCATTTGTCCTGTAAAAACTACAGTACTTATACCTGATAATGATTGATATACAACCAAAACATGTATTATAATACTTATTTTTATGTACGTGGTGAATACCAAGTAATGGAATAATTCTATATAAAATTAACGTTTTGAGTTTAATATAAAAACTACTCATAATAGGTACATCTGTTTTTCAAAATCTTAATTGAGCGCCTGCGATAGAAGAGTTTTACCATCTCTGCATATGGTATCGTGGGTCTAAGGTTCAAATCCCGAGTTTAGAAAATTAACATGTTTTTTTTCAATATTTGAACCCAGAGCGAGTACCCAACAAGTTGAACTAGTACCTAAGTAACACTAAATTTACGTGTTTAAAAAATAATGGAACGTCTTTGAGAGACAGTTTAGATCCACATTATAGGATTAATAGAAAAAAATAGTTCATCTATATAATTTATAATCATAATATAATAGATTGTTTGTAATTAAATATCTAATGATAACTACCCTCTAAATTATTAATAAAATACTTCAACTTGAACACTAAATGTAAATTATAATTATCATATAGTAATATGTAATAAATTATCAGTCATATACTATGTACTTTATTATATAAATAGTAATTGTTTTCATGTTTTTACTGTTGTTTAAATATAACTAACATAGAAACTCATAATATATTATAAAAACAGGAAAATAAGCACACGTTCATGTTATATACATATACGTAAGAATCTGAACTTTTTCATTCAATTACGAAGATATAAATCATGAGTGTTGTTAACATAACTACCGTAAGTACGTTGTAAAGCACATCCAAATTGGACTTACAACAGCGCATCACAAATTGCAAAGTGCATCCGACCACCGACCACCAATAAAATAAATATTAACGATACGACCGAAATACCAAATATATGTAAAATAATTCTGAAAAGGTGATTTATCGATTGTCGTAATAAAGAAATAATAAATGTATTCAACCTTTGTAATTTAAAAAAAAAACTAAATATAAAAATTATTCTGCAAAAAAAAAAACTTACACATTTTTAATTCTATCATAATTATATTTTTTTATAATTAGGTACTTACATAATTATTGTATTCTTTCAAATATACTGGTACAAGTAATACGTACCTGTTAAGCATATATCTTTCATTATAATAGTTGTAATCATATTTCCAGATATCAAAGTAGCCATACACAATACGACTTTTTAAAAGTATCATGTAATGTTCATATTATTTCAACATCAAGACCATTAACGTATGTTTCCAACTAGTATATCATATTATACGGTAGGTTAAAACTTCATAATTGATTTTCTTTATTTTATTTCGTTTCGTTTTTTTTCAAACTTATTATCTTTAAAAGGCTTATAGGTTTTATTGGCTTATAGGCCAGGTGATTACATGTAAAAATAATTAAACTACATCCCTAATAAATTGAGAATTATAAATGAATGAAGTTTTGTACTTTTTGTATGTGTTGTTTCTTTGACCTGTGTTTCGCCATTCAAAATCTTTAGACATTATTCACACTCACTAATGTAAAATTTAGCAACAACTTATATTTCTAAATAAAAAAACATGCGCCGAAAGATTCAGAAAGAAAAAATCTCAGGCCACAATAACATAAATGAAAATAATATATATCTTAAATCAATAAGAATTTAAACTCAAAGTCTATCAAGTTATCTTAGGTACTCGATAAAATTATTTTATTAATAATTATAATATTAAATATTGATAAAGTAATATTCACTGTTTAAATTTATCAATAATCACAAATTTACTATATTATCATATTTTACTATATTTTTATTATTGTTATTAAATTATGTTGTAAATTCCAATATGTAATATTAATTGTTGCAATGTTTTTATAAACGTCTAGTTTTACTTTTCTGTCATTACTAAAACTTTGTGCATTCAATTCAATATTTTTACTTGTTATAGCAACACGATAACGATCGCTCCATTTTTGTTGGTAAACTTTACAACAACGGACAAAGTTGGGCTCATCGCATCGTAAAAGCTTTTGGGAAATCAATTGGGAAAGGTCGCGGTCACCTTGCTCATCGCGACCTTTGAATTTAAGCTCACGTGTATTGTGGCTTACTGTTTTATTTGTGTTGATTGTAGTAATACCCACAATATTTACTAATAATAGTTAGAATTAATGATATATCGTAATATATGTTGGTATTTATTTTACATAATATTATTTTTGCTGTATTTATGAGTATTTTATATTTTAGCATATTATTTAGTATATTTTTAGGAATACTTTCGTAAATCACCATTTTAATACAGTTTAAAACGTCTGGAAATCCATAGTAGGTAAGGAGTTAATGGTTGATTTTCAATCACACATAAAGTGGTTATGTTGAACCAATTAATATTTCTTTTCTTTATATGGAGATATTTTTATATCTATAAAAATATATTTAATAATATAAAAGACAATTTAGTCAATTTCAATAAATCATTTAAAATTTGAAGATATTTTTCAACTTCGATTAAAAAATACATTTGCATACATAATTCGGAACACTCCAGATACATACATATTTTTTAAAAAAATATGATGTCGCGTGGGAATCTAACTTGCTTTCATAGGATTCCTGCGAAATTCCTGATATGCGTTACAAATTTAGTTACCTGTATCAAACCTAATCAGGAAAAAATTAACAAACTACAATGTGTCAAAAGTAACATAAAATTTTCTTAATATCGACAACCATCTTCTGTAAGTTCAATAAAGATTGCTACACATTAAATCGTGTGTAAAAACATATTTAGCATTCACAACCGTTTACAATTTAAATATATAATAAAAGCTTAACAAAACAGATTATAAGTATAAAAATATTTTTGTAGAAGAGTATCTTATTGAAAATGTTTATTACATTGCTATAATTATACTTATGTTCAGTTTCTCTACCGCTGTAAGCAATTGGTTTCTTCTGCACACATACACAACATAGTATGTATTCCTAGTATTCGTAGTATATATTCATTCATATAACTGTTCACAAAAATATGACCATTAAACAACGACGCATCCAATGCGAGAATCAAATAACGACGCGTCTTCATAAATTATGAAAGCATAGAGCAGGTTCCATCCCACCACTTGCACGCGCGAGACGGCCTACCTTGCATTCCAAATCCATTCGCAACCAATCACTGCTGATTGCTATGAAAATCAGTAGGGGATTCCTATATCGTTCAAAATATGGATATTTGATATAAAATTCATTGATCGAAATACAAAAAATATTATAAACTGTGTATATATGTCGTTGGTATAAATAAAAATACCATACCTACTTATAAATCTAATCTAATCACTTTTTATCGTCATGATTTTTTTTTGGAATTATCTTGTACCTTATATACATTTAAAGAAGTATAATACTAGTATAATACTAAATTTGTATCCTTACATTAGCATCATTAGCATTGTCAACGTCAATCCACTGTTGTATGAAACCTCTTGAGTACCAGTTGAGTTTTCCAGAGAGAATATCTAATCTTCATGAATAGCCAGCTCATTTACATTACATTTGAGTGTTATACTAAAATTTATGATATAGAATTTATGTTTAAACATGCAAAGTTTTATAAAGTGTAAAACATTGTTATACCATGTCATATTTTTAACCATATCCGATCCTAAGAAAATCATATGGGCCTCCACAGAGTGGACGTTGTATTAATTTATTTTATTTTACGAAAAATGGATATTAGTTAAACCTAATATTATGTCCATTATCTGGCTCAAACACATATTGAAAAATAATATGTGATTTTGTTGTTACCAATGATTTTATAGCCGTTATTTTAGTGTTTCATAAGGTTCCAATTTGATAATATCAAATTTAACTTAGGTATTTTAGTATTCAGCACTATAAAATATTTGTCTTACCTGAAAATCAATTAAATCAGACGGTAATTTTATAAAGCTGATTTTTTCACCGCCATTATGGTATTTCTGGGTAAATTTTGTAGCGACTGAATAATAAAAATGACTCTTACTAGTATTATATGTCTTTTCATAACTTTGTTAAGGTTTTTATGCAAAAGTGCATAATTTGTTGGATTTTCTGACCTACATATAATTATGTTGCTAAACTATTACGTCCTATACTGATATGCATAGTTTCATTTAAAAAGCTGTAAATACTCATTAACTACCTTAATAATAAAACCAATATTTTGTTGCTATTTATATAATATCTTTTTTTGATCTTTGAAATTAACATCTGAAATAATATGAAAATGATGTCGAAAATAGTATCTAAAACTATGACTAGAATAATATCTAAAATAGTACATATTTAAAATATTATTATTCAGGAATAAATTATAAGTAATATAATATTGTATGTGCTGTAACTACGCGGAGAGTAAAATTTGACAAAAATCCTCAAAAATGATTTTAAATGTACCCAAAATGATTATCACAAAAGAATACATACGTCTTAATTAGAACTCCAAAAATGTATCAGATAGTTAAAATATGCAAGATTATAAAATGCATCTAAAAATATACTATTTTATTATCATTTTACATGTACATATAATATATTAGAGACAATATGTAGTGAAATACAGACAGCTCACTTATTATATCATGGTTTAATGATATAAAACACACAGTGGCATTTGGCCAAATGCTTCGTATTGATAATGAGATAAAACACTTAGAGGTAGGGGGAAATTATAGTTTATTATACACTTTACACATCCAAATATTAGTATCTCACTCGGTTTACATGGAGTATTTGGCCAAAAGAGTCGTTGTGGGGGCCCCGTTAGAAAGTTAAATGCCCGCTGAGGAGGAGAGGCCGCCAATGAGACTCTGAGTCGTGCCCCAGAGGCGGCAATAGCATAATCTGCAAAATTAACGAGAGTTATATTCAACTTTGCAACGCGTCAAAGAAGATTCCATCTGCACTCGCTGTACGTAGGCGTAAATTTATTCACGCATCATATGGACGTGCAAGGAAATTCATAGCGGTAGAATTGATAATCCAAAAAGATCATATAAAAACCTGTATTCCTTATCCAACAATACAAAATCAAAAATAAATAAAATAGACAGTTTATTTTTTTTATTATGTATGTAATCTTGTTATTGCAATAAATACACATTTTTAAATTTTATGAATTTTTATCTACTTCTATATTGGAAATAAACAAACTGCAATAAATAAGATTGACAAATGAAAGATAATTTAATAAATTCTATTATTTTCTCCACTGAAGTTTTTTATTGTTCCATAGCAATATCTTTTACTGACCCGGGTTTGGCATTTTATGTTCAATCTATATGCACCCATAGATAGCTACATATTGAAAATATACAAGTGATAAAGTAAAAATAATTAAAAAATAAAACACATAACAGAACTTCCATCAATTATAATTTATATAATTTGCATATTTCTGAGAAATATATAATCACTAAGATTTTTTTTAAATATGACACCTAGCAGGATTCGAACCTGCGTACATCGGGAAGAAAAGATTTTTTCTAGTGGTCACATATTTTTCAGAAGTGTTTTCAAATTATGTATGTTCAATAGAAGAATATTACATTCTTAAATCTTATGAATTATTCGTTGAATAAAAAAAATTTAATTATAATTTAAATTCGATTTCTATTATGTAGATAAATCTTAATACTATATTTTTTTAAATGTTAAGATTCATCATTAATTTTAACGCCGGATAAAGAAGTATATAAGTAATGAACCTGACAACTCCTGGCTTCTTTTTATGATTATATAAGGAAACTTAGAAACATATAATAACCCAATATGTTTTTAGCTCAGATTTATTATTGTATTACTTTACCGACAATAGCCATTGCAATATATTAGACGACTAAAGTAAGTATCATAGCAATATTATATAGATACAAAAAATAACTAAAAACAAAAATATTTAATTTAACAAGAAACAAGTTCATTATCAAAAAAATCGAAGTCAATCCAAAAACTACGTAACCCAAAAAATATAAAACTGTTTTTTGATTATATAATGTATCGAACTAACAATTTAATATATATAATTATATGTATAAAGTTTTGTTTGTATACATATGAAATAAAACATATTACATTAAAATTTATTTATGCATTTTTAATAACAATTATAAAATTAGCCTGTCATTATGATTTAGTAGCTGCTATTTAATTGTCTAATATTTCCAGTTAATTTTATTTGTTGGGTTATTTTATTACATAAAATTATTGGTTTGGCATGAGATTCCCAAGTATTGGTAAAGTCTCTATTAACGCTGAACAACACGTACAAATCAAGCGATAAGTACATCCATTATGCCTTCCGATAGTGAACAAATTGCCGTAACATAGAGACGTAGGGATTGGCTGTTTTATATTAGATTCACTAGCTAGATTATAGAAGACCAGGAATTATGAGGACTGTGGAAAATATTGCTTCAGGTGATAAAGGTATCTACAACAGTATAGTGGTAGCGAATTCTGAATGTATTTTAAATTATATTACATTTAAACGCCTTAAGAACTTTCCATTGTTCAAATTATTGAGTTTGCACTTCGAATACAGCTTCCTAATAACACCAGTGTTTATATAAATATAAGTAATTTGGTATAATGTGTTAGTAAAATATTAGACATTAGTGTTTTTTTATATATATATTTTTCTTCTTTCTTGTTACTATATGTGACGTAGCTTCTTTGATTGCAAATATTTTTGTCAATATGCACTTCTTTTCATATTTTAGCTATTCCTAGAATCATTAATACAACATATTTTAATTGAAATATTACTATTTTTAAAATCGATGGCATTGACACATAATAATATATTGATATATATCGGTCAGATTTTAGTTTGACTTATGACCGGCCGTCTTGTAGGCTGCAAGATTGTATGGAAATACTCATATGATTATAATTATTAAGTTTTGATGCCTTTTTGATCGTTTTATCGATAACACAAATAGCAATTAATAATGACGAATAAATCTTATTAGACTTTCCTACGACCTCGCGTAATATTTTAAATCTAGTACAGTAACTGGCGTTGACATCACCGGAACGGACGGATTTTTTTAGTATCGTAAAGGAAAAGTTAATAATTTGAGAGTATTTCCAAAACATTATTTTTCATATAAGGTTGATACCTACCTTATCTATGGTAAAGACTCTTTACCAAATGGTTATTTATAGTCAGGCGTAATAAATTATTTAAAAATAAATATAAAAAAACATTAACCCTATGGATAAGCCAAAAAAATACTGTAGATTAGAGAAAACTTAATAACCTAAATATAAAAAATCAACATGAAATGATATGACGTAATAATAAAATGGGATCGCATTCACATTTCGTAATGTATTTTTTAATTGTAAGTTTTGACTTTAAATCAAAAATATTTTTCATATTAAGTAGCTACGTTAGATGCGTTAATTAAAACACTTAAAAATGTAAATAATCAAAAAAAATGTCACAAATTGCATGCTTCGTATTTTTCGGGCTAAATGCCTCTGGTAGATGGATTCACTTTAAGACAATTTTATTAATCTTAATATCATTAATATTATTAGGATATAATATATAATTACTAATTAATATTAATATAATATATACGATAGAAAATGTTTATTCTACATTTTGTTAAATGCTGTCTGTCTAAAGTTTAGCCGGAATTCTAAAGACATCATTTAATTACGAGAATTTATTTATTATAAGTGCTATAAAAATAATATTTACATGTATATTAATAAATTATGCCGTTCAATCTCCTGGGATCCATGATTATTGCAGGATCTATAATCATTCAAAACTTAAGGAAGTACACTGATGATGTCGCAAATAATATTCCAGATTGTACAGGCGAAGAGAAGCATTTCTTTGAAAGTCTATGGCTCACCAGAAAAATAAGACAGAATGTTCGGAAATAAATGTATGGGTACTATGGTAATATTATAACAATCTACCGGTGGCGGTTTTATGTTTTAAATATTTGTTCTGTGTAATACAATTTTGTTTTGTATCTAGTTAAGTAGTTATAGTAGGTAATAAACAAAATTCAACTTCAAGTTTTTTTAAATATCTGTTTTAGCGTTTTGTTTAGTTATCCATAGCATACCTTCCTTCAACAGACACTTTTCGCCACTGGTACATACATTTATAATATACTAATTTTAATTCATTGCTTAAATATATACATGCAGCAATAGCCTGTGATTAAATTCATTGGCAGGTTTAACAACCTTAAACTGCTTTATTCGCCATCGGTACAATGGAACATAAAACTTAAACAAAATATTGTGATAAAATCTTAATAGACGACTTGGCGTACGAATAAAAGATACTTGTAACGGATCGTCAAATGAATTATACTGAGCGACGCATATGTAACAATTTGCCCTTAGGCGTCTTCTCCACAGTATCAGCATTATTTATTACTTTAAACATTTCTGTGTGCGGCTTCACAACAAACGAAGAAGATGACCTCTTATAAGCCCCCAAATAAATACACCAATAAAAAATAAATTGTTTCTTTATTCATTATATTCAATAACAATGTATCCAATAGACATATTAGTAAGCCTGAAGGCTGGTCAAGCGATTACTATGCAGCTGTAAGAATTTAGATATTTTTCCACTTACCCATCATAAATTTTACTTTTAGGCATGACAACTACGCCCTAAAATCGAGTGATTGATTCGGTTTTTTTTTTATTTCTTTCACTTCAACTCTGTTATGATTTATAATTTTGGTATTATGAAAACGAAATCTCATACGCATTATAATTTAAGAAAAAAATAGAAAAAAATATCTTAAGCTGAATAACTATTGAATTAGAAACATTACTTAACTTAACTGCATAAAGTCATTATTGATTGAAGTATATTAGTAAACCTTGGATAAATAAAATAAAAATACATAATTTACTAGTAATAATTGAGACATTGAAAGAGTGATAGATAAAAATAATATATATGAAAACATACGAAACACATATGAAAAAATCTTTAAAGTAATATGACGCCGGACATGACTCAAATCTGTGTTACTATCCTATATTCCACGACAAAATTAGCTAATAATCATGCAACCAAAGTGTTTTACAAATTTTTTAATATGTATTAGCAAGTAGCTTTTACGGTTTCAATAATATTTGCGGAATACAAGAAATAGTTTATACTTAATTTGGTTTATACTTTTATTTATAAATTGCCTTTTTAGGTTATTAAAACAAAATGAAGCTATCTATGGTTGATTAATTAAACTAAAACAATTTATCATATTAAGATATCCTTCTACGTAGATGAAACTGCTCCAGATTATTATTAAAACTATTATGATAGTAAATCAAATAGCAGGTTTAAGCTTTGATTGTTAGACGGTATCAATAACGTACCTGAATTGTCCTGCAGATACGTAGGAAATACTGGCACATGATAAGGAAATTTGGGTATAGCTTTTGGAGGAAGTAAGTTTACCAATCCTGGCTTCCAAGCCATTAATCATAAGTACTATAGGTTTATGTTTAAAGATAAATATAATCAAATATAAAGACAGAAGTAATGAATCTGCTTGCTGACTCGAAAGTGATCCTCACCGATGACTCCGAAATCGACCAAATCATTAACTCTGTCGAGTTTAGACAATAAATTTTAATCGATGGAGGCATGTATGGCAAACTTGTTTATTGGATCAAATTGACAGAGCACATTTTGATGTCTAAATCGTATTTTCAAAAGTCATCTCCAATTGAGCTTAAAGCTTTCAACTAATGTATTTTCCCAGCGTTCAAGTTTGAATGTGAAGCATGGACCCTTACTGTAAAAGATATTATAAGATGGGCATACTACGAAACCAAACTGATGAAATGGCAATGAACCTAAATATGTAGAAAAAAACAGTGGTACCCAAGGAGTACTAAACGACCACAGCAATATACTAAATTCCGATGAATCGACGTAGTCATTGAGTTCGGGATGTACGTGACGGCAAAAAATTAGGAACCGAGAAAAGCAGAAGGAGCTTTGTAGAAGCATTCATTTTGCAGTGAATTGACCCAGGGTGATGATGTTGGGTATATGTTTTATTTTATTTTATTTAATATATTTTTTTTCATAAAACATAAAATTTTGCTTTATTTTGTTGGTTTAATTGTATTTAAATGGAGGTTGATTGCAAAACTGCTTATAGGTATGCATTCATCAGCCGATATTTTTTGATCAACTTTAAATACTCATAGATGCGGGTTTTTAAATAAATTTTAGGTAATTTTTATTCGCCATTTCATTTTTCTAATTATTATTATTTAATTAGTATTTTTGCAAAAAAAAAAAAAAATATTCTATTTGCTGTCTGAAAATTGTTATTGACGACCTTAAAACCAATTGAAAATAAATGATTATTAATAATATTATATTTATCAAGAGTTGTGTCGTTTTGTGAAAATCTCTACATCTTATTGCAGTAAAGGCAAAGAAAATAATAAATTATTCACATAAGTACTAATAATATGTGTTTGCGTTATTAAATAAACATGTAAATTAAAACTTTGCGTGCTAGAGATAATAATAATAAAGCATTAATAAAAAGCGAGATTGTAAACAGCGCTGCGGTCGCCGAGAGGATAAGAAAAGGAAAAAAATGTCCAACGTAAGTACTCATAAAGAGTACGCACAGTCCGCGGTGGCACAGGAGAAAGTGATCTTGTTCTAAGAGACTGTATTTGTTATTGGAGCAGGTAAGTACGGTGACCAGTTCTACAGCGGACGAGACGACGTACCTCTTGTACCTTAACTGTATCAGTCGACGCCTCAATAAGCACGCACAGCTAGGGATGTTTAAAAACTATCGATAGGTACATCGAAATTTTGATACATATTGTAAGCGATATCTGTATCAATATTTTTGAAACAATATAGAGACCAATATCTTATTATGTATTTTGATTTTTAGGTTGACCTTATAATATATTTCTATACAATATATTGAGGGGTGTATTTTCAAAGTGAACTTAATCCACTACTTGACGAAAATGAGTTATGATTGCCAGAATTTAAAGGATAAAATTCTAAACAGTATTAAACCCAGTAGAAAAAATATCTTCAAAATCAGTGTTAGTTACAAAAGTAACCTATTCCAGTACCAAAAATATATGTAACATCAACACCGTAAACAGTTTTTTGGCGTTTACCAAAAAAATGATGAAGTGGAATAAGTTCACTTTGAAAATAAACTCTTCATTTATGGAAGTACCGATAACTTCTTATAGTTAGTGAAGCTGTTACTATAGACTATTCAATACCATGGACGACTGCACGACAGTCCTTTAGGGATCTCTATCTCGAGATCTCTTTCTCTCTCCTCAGTCAATTTGTATATTTTTTCACATTATATGTCCATCTCTTCAAGAACTGGCCCAGGGTGACAAGTCGCTACAGCGGCGACTTCATAACGTCTAACAAGATATAATAATCTAAATTTCATTATTTTCTTATATGAATTTCTAAGCAGTAAGTCCAAATGGCGTTTTATCCTCGCTATTTTTAGGAAATTATATACATATTGTCGATAAGTTCATGGCCTTTGATAATAGATGTATAAAGAAAAAATAGAATGCAATGTATAGAACACTATAATAGTAGGTTCATCAGAGCCTGACAGTCATATGCCAAAATTTGTCGAACATAACATGGGCTAATTATTTATTCTGTATCTAAATTTTGATATCTGTAAAGCACAATTCACACTATTTTACTAATATTCATAATATAAACTATAAATTCTAAAAAAATAAATCAGCAAGCACATTAATATTATTATGAATGGGATGAAGCAACTAAATTGCGTTTTCTCAAAAGTGTGATTTTGGAGATAATGTAGTCTGACTGTCATGACATGTGAATAAAAAAAAAATTATACTTACAGTGGTTTCTTATTTTGACGGAAAAAGCTCTGAAAAATTTTTCGTTTCTCATTTTATGATGAATACTTTTATAATTTACGATTGATAACTGTATCAATATTTATTTTATTCGATACAATATCAATGAAATATTTATCTTAGCATAGCATAGCCTTAAAAGCTCTTAATTTTAGATGGTCATAGTATTTTTAAGGTTTAATATATATCTATAAGATACATGCAAGTATCTTGAAATACACCTATTATCGATTTTCCTATACGATATACGTATCAATACTTTTCTTATCGGTGTGCCATCCCTACACATAGCCCATCAATACGGTTCACCGCTACCTTATGTATAGCTGTCGAAGGCCGTGTATTTTTTTCGTTCGGTTTTTTAAGGGCTTATAAGAGATGATAATCGGACAATGGGAAATGAGAGCACTTTCATTTTTTTAATGTAGCCTCGTACGGTGCTTTATAAATGACATCCGTAATGTATAAATTCAATAACGATTGGTCAACTGAAACGCCGCTTTATATTTTCAAGAAAATTGCTTTGTAATTCTTATATTGTCCCACTTATAATAGATTTAATTTAATCCCGTAGGGCGTACAGTACATAAGTTTAATATTTTTTATATAGTATTTTTGATTGGAATTAAGTACATAATATACCTTCATACCTATATTTTGTTTCATTTTTTAATCTTACTTACACATCTAAAATGACATTGGTATTATAAATACTGAATAAAACGAATAGGTACATATGAAGATTGTCACATTATTAATAATATTTTGAATCAATTTTGAGTGCGATTTGAACTCAAAATTGTTGCATAGCAGGTGAATGCTGCACAAAAAAGTTACTGAATTGATAATAATTGCGTGTTTCAAAGCTTTTTAGTACAAGGATCTTTCTTGTATGTATATTTTTATTATGCTTTTCTAATGTGTGCATTAAATATTGATAAAACAGAATAAACATGACTAAGTATTAAATTTGTGACAATATTTCATTTTTATTTATAAAATAATATATTCTAACGATAATAATATATTATATATACTTAAAAATTAATAGATTGATAAAATATATCCATAAAAACCCTAACTTGTTAACCTTGGTTAGGGATATTTTTTATTGTTTTCAAAATCATTTTATATTAAAAGTTATGTGTATCTAATCAAAGTACTTTCTTCTCATCCATATATGAATAAACAAATAATATTTCTAAATAATATATTACCGATACATTAGTATTAGAAAAAAACCTAACACTACATAATTATGAAAGGATTTTTGATTACACACTAGTTCGTTTTCTGACATGTGTAATCGATTGAAAAGTTTTTATTGCTTTTGTTCGGTAGACGTTGTCAAAAGCTACTCTTAATGGCTGTCTAATCAAGTATTATTATTATTTATTAGCGTATCTATTATTACGCACTGTGAATAAGTGAGTGAAAAGAGAAAATATTCTAAATAAAGTCATCACTCAGTTTTTAACTGCCCTTTGATAAATATACTCAATTAATTATAATATCACAAACAACAAACAAAATTACTGCTCCAAACAAGGTATTATAAAATATAAGTATTACACGCATAAAGAGTATCTTAAATCATATTGAGACATTAATAACATAAGTGCCAAAGAGTAAAATACTGCATTGTGATTCAAACATTCATACATTTCATTTATTTGTAAGCATATTCACGTTTATGGGAGGGGGGTAAAATAGATTATAATTAATAATATTTTTTTCAGCGACATTAATCTTAAATTGGTGAAGATAAGTTACCACACTCATAATAATAACAACCAATGTCAATACTTTCTAATCACTTTGGAAGGTTTTTTGGCTTACAATAATTATAATTAGCATCGATATTAACTTAAATTCATGCGTGTGTAGTTATAAAAATGAGGTTCTATTAATTTAATGCTAACAATATATTATAATCCTGATAAAACTACAATAACTATGTCTGTATCCAAAATGTAGTAGTAAACTGAACGCTGCTTATAAATCCACGTTTGACGACTAGTTACTTGTTCGAATCCCGCCGCTGTCTCAATCTACATGTTCTATGAGTATTTAGATTCAGATAATGGATAAAAAGACATAGGTACCTAATGTGTTAGGGTATTCACTATTCCGTGGCCAGCAATAGTGAAAATCGTAGGAGAAAAAAAATGTTATAGATAGTGACTTCATTTATTATTCTTTATTCATATCAAAAAATATATTTATAAATATATTAAACATACTATTAACAATAATTACTATGGTACTCGTATACTTATACAAAATTAACGAAGTACGTGTATTCAACGTTATCAACTGTGTGGAATGATGTAAATTAAATAAAATGAATGCGTTAAAAACATAATATGATGGACATTGTAAAAATTTATTTAAAAACCTTAATAATTTGATTTAAATATTAATTCGTAATCTATAGATATTTTGATATTATTGATATTGAAAACCGATAAAAAAAATATCACTATTTAACACTCCAGTAGATACATAACTAATTAAATTAATCTTCTGAATATTGACTATCAATGATAACTCAATATAATGCATTTGCAATAATTATTATTACTTTTATATTGGCAATACCATAATAATTATTAATATGACTTTGTTAATATAACTTTTTTAACCACAATGTTGAATCTATTCTGTAACAATGTATTTGTAAGGTAATTGTAACATGTGACAGAAATTTCTCTTAACGACAAGATCGTGCTCAGTGCTAGATAAACATGCGTTGTATATATGACACAATCGAAAGCTATGTATCATATTATGTTTAGGTATCTTTCTAATTTAAAAACAATATTATATCCAACATCTAAAACATATTTAAACAAAGTAATCTATTATAATCAAAAACATTTTATCCACTTCTTTTACAATAGCTTATTCGATTGATTACATATTGTATTAAATAAATGGTTATTATATTACTTTGATGTCTAAAATGAATTGATACGTTAAACTATTTAATACGAAAAGTAATAATTTCCTGAAAGGTTTTGTTTAATTGTAAGCTATTTTGGTACCTTAAGATCACCACTATCAAGCCTATAATGGAAATTTATATCAAATAATACACCAAATTTGTAAAATTTACCGATTATAAAAAAAGCAAACAGATCTTTTTTTTTTAAACTTTTTGGTGTTCGACAATTTTTTAAACTCAAAACTCTTCGTAATCTCTACATACCTGCCTACTTTTTTTTAAGCGGTACATATTCAAACACGCGCGTTAACATCATTTTACTCCCTACTTCAGTTTTAGTTTGTCAATTTATGGCTACGGCCGTATGTTGTAGCTTAACCACTGGGGAATGCCAAAAGAAATGGCGTATTTCAAAAAAATACTACCTTATTCTTAGGTCAATAATTATTATAAAGCAATCATTATTCGTAAGATGTTTATCACACTTGAATGGTCAAAGACATAGCTTATAATGAGTATCTTTAGAATTATCTTCAAATGTGTGAATCTTGCCCATTTTTTGAATAATAAAATGCTTAATTCTTGTCAAATTTGGGATCACAGAGATTATCAATATATTTTTTTATCGTAAATGTTTCACTATAATAATGTCAATGTAAATTATACTGATAGTTTTATAAATGCGTTTAAAAATTAATAAATGTAAAAAATCTTAACACCACTGCACATTTATGTACTGAAATATGACTATATTCTAAAACATTGGAGCGAGAGGTTTAAAAGAATACTATTTCATGTAATAAAAATACTTTATGCAGTCATTAAATGTTTAAAATAAATATAAAAGATAATAAGGCTTCAAAATTATATAAATAGATTATCTACAACATTTAAGGTGTGTCCAGGAACATGCTTTGAAAATAGAAAAAAAGCTACATTTTGACCCACGCTGAGCACGTCCGCCCTTAAGAATTATTTGATGATTTTTACTATAATGTATCAATAAATCTATTCTATTCGTAATTTTACAGCCAATAAAACTCCAGAACTCCAGAGGATGCTTCAATAGTTTTTTTTTTAATTACCTTTCTTACACTCCTTTACAAAGAAGATAAATAGTCTAATGACTCTTTTAAAGGTGAATATTGTGCTACTGGTGATTATTTAAACCTGCAAAAAATTCTCAAAAGTAAAAATCATCACATCGTTTTGTTGAAAAAAATATTGAAAATTACGTCAAAAACTATAAAATACATCAATATATTATATGGAATAACAATATAAATAAAAGATACAAAAGATATCGCCAAACTAATGAATTAACAATGAACTTGGTAAGTAAATATTTATTGAAAATATGTAATATGATACAATGCCACTACAGAGATAATCTGATGGACTGAGAGTTTTATAATGACAAACCTCACTAACCTTACTAATGCGAATAAATTCATATCATGGAACATCTATTTTCATTAAATACATATTATTTAAATCTAGCCTAGTGTTACCTTAGCTAACTTCTGAGGTGTCACCAGATAGCCACTGAAGATCTGACAATACAAATACGAAGAATACGGTGTCATGAGGTATTAATCTGCCATGAAGCCAACTAAATCGATGGATTGATTGATATTAGTGAAACTAGTGAAAGAGAAAAGACAGTCAATCAGCAGTAAAATCAATTCAGTCGATAATTACATTATATCACTATGTTTGATTCCAAGAGGGTCATGTGGGCTTCAATAGAGTGGAGGTTGTATTAACAGATTTTTTGGTTTTTCTACTTGCACTACACACATCCAAAAATAACATTTTGTCAGACCCGGGATTTGTATCCGGAATTAATGACATTATGAGCCAACACGTTATCACTCGACCATGTTGGACATAGTAGATAATGCTGATAAGCTGAATTTGTATTGAGAATATTTCAATCTTCAAGAATATAATATTAAACTTTTCCTTAGTGTCCATCATGTTTTTTATTCAAATAAGATTGACTCTTAGTACGCAATATATTTATTTCGTTACATATTTTTTTTTATAAATAATAACTTGAGACATACGACGTGTAAAAAATGTAGTTGCAAGCACTCTCTCATTTTCAACGGTCGCCATATCAATCTATTTTTTTAATATTAGTGCGCGTGCCGACATAAAACCAGTTTTTATATGTTATGACATCAGTTTTGATTCTTAACTAAATTGCATACTCTAATTTGTATCAGGTAATTTATAACAGCATCTCAAAAACACATCGTTGCAAGATTTGTTAGATAACGCCACATTGAACATAGAATACATTAAAATTATGCCACTATCGTTTAAAAATAAATATCTTCTTATAATTTTAATATCAAAAGACAATGAACTAGTGCCACCAAAATAATATTTTAAATAATATCAATCAACATATTATTACTATTTATTTATAAATACAATAATTAAATAATATTTTGGTGTACCTATTATTTAGCATACTTTCAAAACCTATATGACCGGTTTGTATAAATATAGTTTAAAAAATAACGATTTTTTTAAAAATATAATATGTAATTACTTACTTAAGCTGGCGCTACAGACCATTCAGGTCCATGGTCGATTACACAACCATCCTCCATTGGGTCTATTCTATGCTTATCGACCGCTAAAGTGATAAAGTGATAAATATTATCAAACTTAGGGTAGGTTTGTATCAAAATATTAGCACTTATTGTAACAATTACACGAAGCTGGTTTTTATTGTTGCAATGAGTGCTATATTTTAACAGCACATATCTTGCTGATGTTAAAATATCGCACTTATTGCAACAATAAAAACCAGCTTCGTGTAATTGTTACAATAAGTGCTAATATTTTGATACAAACCTACCCTAAGTTTGATACTATTTATCAATTTAGTGTTCGATAAGTATAGAATAGACCCACAGGTGTCTCTATCTAGAGTGCTATCTCTCCAGTTGGTCACACTCTCACTTCTCCTTGTCTCTATTGATGTTATCAGGTCCGTAGGTCGGTCTAACCAGCTGCATCCAACATATCGGGCCAACGACCTGATCACCAAAAAGACTATTTTTTGCGTTTAAAAAAATTGGGACGTGTTATTGTGGACGTAAAGATTCACATAGTTGTGGCTTTGTTTTATTTTTCTTAATTTATTTTTGTTAGCACACTGTCTTCTTCTCTCCTATGGAAACTTTTCATTATAAAGTCTATTTAAACATAGTCAAAGTACAATTATTGGGTGTGTGGTGACCTAATTTTTTGGTACCAGATATTTCTAGGCATAAAAAAAACTGCTGATGATTCACAACCAAATATAGAGCCTCGTAATTCGCTCGATAAAAACGAATGTGGTGTGGGGTGGGTCGTTTTGGAGGGGTCTATGTTTGTATGTGACGTTATACGCCCATCTCTTCCGGGGGCAGACAGGACCCGAGTGCCTGCATATAATTATTAAATAATCATAACGGTGGCGTAATTCATGGAGTGCTTGTCTTTAAAATCGTAGGTGCGGGTTCGATCCCGTTTTTGCAACGTTTGCTTGATCTCCGCAAAATTCATCTATTACTCTGTAAAGAATTTTTAGAGCGCAAATAGTAATTTGTTTTTTTTTTAATTCTAAATATAAATTATTATAATTTAAATTATTTGTATTTTTTCGACACAGTTTTGTTAAAGGTCAATTATTAATATCTATCTTACGTCATTATCAAGACTACTTCTATATAAAATAAAATAAAATAATTTCATAATTTTTAATTTTCATGTCTTACTATCGAGGCCAGTTTCGGTCACTTTACAAGAACAATCATTATTATTGACAATGTCCTTTTTAAATAGATGTAACCGTTTTGGATCATCAATGTATGAGTTAAGTTGCTACTAGCTGGTGTGTATTATTTTATTTATACATCGGACAAAATACAATTTGTAACTGATAATTGATAAAACTCTAGAAAGTTAAATAACTATCGACTTATCTCTAACCAATGAATACCTATAATTCAATTTAAATAGGAATTTTAACATTGACTGATATTATTATAAATTGCAAAAGTTTCGTACTAAGTTAGAAGATTTTAATTTAACATTTATATATTGAGTTATGTAAGACCTTCCACATTAAAAGTAGCAGGTTATAAAGGTTGCATAGTTAGCACATAGGACACAATATAAAATCACCGCTGATGGAGATAATCAACCCATTATTTTATAGTAAACATGATAATTTACTGGAATACTCTGTTGCAAGCGTATGTTGCCAGATCCGCATGATAACAATTATGTAATAAGTGGTATAGATTTTTTCAAAATAAATTACACATTTAATATAGGGAACGTTTATTAAAAATATTAAATTGAAAAACTACAAAAATCCCAAAAAAAAATGTTTTATGTACATTATAACTAAACATCTAAATATGTCGTAATCTTATTGAATGTGCGTGTATATAGGTAGTTAGGTGCATTTTTTTTCTATGATCACCAATTATTTAACCCTATTAAAGCATCATCAAGTGTTGTAGTACATACATATCGTTATACATGTAGTACATAATTTGGACTATAAATAGAAAGCATCTTAAACGTTATTTATGTTATGACATTTGAAACTATTTTGAAAATTGTTACAAATATTAAGATCGCTCAGTGACTTTTCCGATTTTCTTACATACGCAAAGGCAACTATTTTTATTTTCATTGTGATTACTTACTCGAGTGCAGTTGTAAACGGTTTACAACAAATTTTACATAATTTCTCAACAGGATAATATACCGAAGTGTAGTATTATTTGCTGCTTATATGCTCAACGTTACAGATTTTCTTTATAGATACCCTAAATTTGGCAAAGCATAAAAATCAGTAGTGTGAAGCTCTCTGCAAATGAACTTGTAGCTAATTTCATAATGTGGACCAGTAGTCTTTGTTGTGCTTACATTTCATACATTTAAGCTTTAACGCTATAGAAGGAGGTTTTTAACATTTTCTTGTATATACCAAATTATTTGTTTTCAGCGTAATAAAAATTATTAAATGTATTTTCACGTTTCATTTATATACCTCATTTTTTAGAATATACATACGTATACCTTAACATAGCGATTTGATTGCATAATTATAATATCACCACAATATTGTAATGGCTACACGAATGTAGAGACGGGCCTGTTGGAATCGATCAAATGGCAGCACTAATGACGATGAAGCCTCGGCTGCCGACACGCCTCCCGGTCCTCCGCACAACCCCGCATTAAAGATTCGTCACACCAGCAGCCTCGCATTGCCGCTTGACTCTTGGCCAGGACCCTCGGGCACTCTTCACAACACTTGCCTACCGCTGGTCGTGATAATGTGTTGGTCAAGAAGCGAACGTGACCAAGAAACCGACACTGCATTTATTAACTCCGAGACAGCTTTATTTCTTCCACGATTAAAACATTTATATTACCCAAAGAGATTGGATTAATAATTAATATACTTTACTCATAAAATATTTTTTTTCTCCACAGTTAGTACAGCCGAGGGCCGAGTGGTAGCGGATTTAGCAAATTCACATATTGTATATTTAGACACAAATCATGGATCTCATAGGTAGAATAAATGGCTTTTATCTATTAATAAACTACATAGATCCACATTGAATTATAGAGCTAATTTTTAAAAAGTAATATATTAGTAGATACTACATGTAGTTTGAACATGTTGTATTAACTACTTGATAACAGTTCAAAAATTATGTATACCTCTAGATTAATTCGATAATAATAATTGTATTGTTAGGTAGCCAATTAGTTTGTTAATAACGTACATGTTATGTTATTCAGAGTTATCGCTACTCATCTTGTAAGGTCATTGGATCAACACGAAGGTCGAGTGTCGCCCTACATTGTGAAATTGCTTCATGTAATATTGATAATTTACGATAAAATTATAAGACATTATAAAGATATACATTTTATCATACCGTAATTATTAATATAAAATTCATAATTCCCATTAATGTGTGATATACGACATATAAGCGGAATAGTTGTAATGAATTACTTATCAAAATTTACAATAATTAGATATTAGATGTAAACTAACAACATTATTGAATAATATTATGGAATTAAATAAATTGAATAATGACTTAAACATTATCTGTAAACTAATATCACCCAAGTGGTGAATTATTTAATTTTAATTATTGGTGAAACTATTTGTTTTCAAAATAATATACTTACATATTATATAATATCACTAAAACAAATTTTAGATTACGGGTAAGTATATTGTCCAGAGCATCACATTTGTATTTAAGAGGACAGTCTTTCACTTGACTATAGTGTCCTTCAGATATATTTTATAAACAAAAAACTCAGTATTGTCCTTTATGTTTAAAATATTATACTTTACTTATGTCGAATCCAAGAAAACATCCTGCAACACATTCTTTAGTGCAGTATAAGTTATTAATTTGGTATAAGTTGATTCGCGTTTCTTGGTTATGTTTTTTTTGTATTTTTTTTTAAATCGTCACCAGGAAAATATTTTAATCGTGAGATTTGTAAATTCGAATTTTGGAATGAAAGTCAAAAAAACTCACAACCGAATGTAAAAAAATGTGATATAATTTCATTTTTCAATAATATGTCCTCTGTTTGCACTCTATACAAATATGGCCACCATAAATAACTCAAATTCTAATACATACTCATTGAAAAAATAACAGCTCAATATTCTACAAAAAGTCGTCATTCTATCAAGCCAAATGTGACTGCCGATCTGTATTCCATAGTATACCCATATATCAATTAAACATTCAATAAAGCAGTAAAATATAAGGATACATTTTTTTCTTTTTACCATGTCCAATTCTAATAGGATTTAGATTTAGAAAAATCGTTTTTTTCGGTTAGGTATATGTTCACACACGCGCGTTAACATGATCTTATTCCCTACTTTAGTTATCGTTTGTCAGTGTATGGCTACGGCCATATGTTGTAGCTTAACCACTGAGAAATGCCAATAGAAATGGCGTATTTCGAAAAAATACTACCTTATTCTTAGGCCAATAATTATTATAAAACAATCATTATTCGTAGGATATTTTATCACATTTCAATGGTCAAAAACATAGCCTATCATCAGTATTTTTAATAATAAAATGCCTAATTCTTGTCAAATTTGGGATCACAGAGATTTTAAATATATTTTTTTTTCGGAAATATTTCACAAGGTATATAATAATGTTAACAACAATTTTACTAATGGTTTTATAAATGTGTTTAATAAACACCACTGCACATGGATGTACTGAAATATGACTATATTCTAAAACATTAGAACGAATGTTTAAAAAAAATACTATGTTATGTAATAAAAATACTTTATGCAGTCATAAAATATTTAAAATAAATATATAGGATAATAAGGTTTCAAAATTATATAAATAGATAATTTACAACGTTTATGTTTACGTTAACAGGCTTATGCTCTGAAAATACCATAAAATCTTAATTTTGATCTACGTGGGGCGTGTGTTAAGTCTTGTATAAAATGAGTGGATTTCAAATTAATGCGTTTTTAATTTTGAATGGTTCCATATAAACATATTATATCGGAAAATATCCTTTATAAATTTAATATGGTGTATGATACGTACTCGGAAAAGCGTTTGAAATGTCACATATTTTGAAAGCTTTGTCCCTTTGAAACATAGCGTGACATTTGACCATCTATCCAATAGCGGTTCGGACATGATTTTAGCGCAAGTTACACTGACGAAACATTCGTCGATAGAACAATGATAGGGAATCGCATTTAGTTGTGGCAAGGCAAATAAAGCATGCAGAGTATGACCCAAAAAGGAACGTTGACATCCGACGGTTCTCCGCTTAGTCGTGATCTATTAATCACACTGCATCAAGGAAATGAGGAATCACTTTGAATAGTTAAAGCGCTAACTTTTAAAGAAAATAACCTATAATACATAATATTATATTATAATTTGATATTTTAACAAATAAATCTTACCATGTCTTCGTACAATAATTTAATTCAACATTAGTTAAAAAAAACTCTTGATAGTAATAATATAAACACTTACAAATTTATAATTTAAAAAAATATTACCAATATTATCATAATTTGTTAAATTACGATTATTAAATAATAAAAACTTTTATTGATTTAATATTTATATTATCATATAAGCTAGTGGTTCTCAAATTATGTCGCCACATATGAGGCGCCACGATTAAATTCGAGTTACGCTACAGGATAATCAGGATAAAAGTTTTAATAATTCTAGACGATATTGATTTAATGCGCTGGTAGAAATACTGTCATATTGGTAGATTCGTATACGTCAGAAGATGCTGTCGTTTAAGCGATAAGACAATTATTACTATTCTAATATTTTATTATTTTTAACTCTACGTAGACAGACTAAAAGAGACAAATTGAACTATTTGACGAAAGTCGAAAAATGTAATTGATAAGATGTGTGCTCAAACTGATCAAATCCTGTTTCCAAATGTAACGACCTCTACAGATACGGGTTTTCGCCTGTATGTAATTGTAATAACTAAATGTCGTTCAAAACTCAACGTTCAGTGGAACATAATGGTACATATAATAAAGACTAGATTGTTTTCAATTTTATAAAAACTGGGAGTAATAAATTACAGTTCCAACTATAGCATTGATTAGGATTTATTTTTAGGGTGCTGAAAAAAAATCTTTACACACTAAGGACATCACGAAACGTTACATTTAAACACCACTGATAACGATAGCCGTATGTATTTTCAATTGAAATCATATTTTGAAATGATAGTACTAATAATAATTGCTTAATTTAAAAGGAATATCTCAGAGACACCTACTAAAAATAAATATATTTTCCAAAAGCTTAGACACCAACAATTTTGTATGAAGAAATGACTTGCAAATAAGTAGTATACTTACTTAAATATTGTTATCTTGTTGAAGGGAATGGGACGATTTGGCACCGCGAACTGGCCTCCGCCGATTGGCCTCCGGTAATTGGCCGCCGGTACAATCGGACGCCGACCCAATTGGCCTCCGGGACGATCGGACGCCGGTACAATCGGGCGCCGACCCAATTTGACACCGGCCCAACTGGCCTCCGGGAGATTGGACGCCGCACGGCTGAATAAAATGCGCAAAGGAAAAGACCTACGTAACGACTTGGTAGAGAAAGTAGACGCGACACTTTAATATGCTTCTATCTACTTAGTGGTTGTACCTAATATATTTTGCGCTTAACGTATTTTTATTATGATTAATAATTATTATTACTTATGCTTTATGCTGTTTATAAAAAGAAAAGAATTCTTTCCTCGTCAGAACTTGAAGATGTGCATAATTAAGTGGTTTATTGTGTTTACCTACCTATTCATATTTAAAAAAAAAAAAACAAATATTAATAATGAATTGGTTGGTTAAAATAATATCTTTCGGCGTTTTTTCGATTTCATGTTATTATAATTGAACTTTATATGTGTACATAATCCGTAAATAAGTATTTTGAAGATTATGAAATTACAAACAATATAAGTAGGTAAACCACTTGAAAGGTACCCACATACCTAATTTATTAGCAAACTATACCGTATTCAGTACCTACTTTATTATATATTATGTTGACAAAGCGGATTTGTATGTAGGTGTATATTATTATTAATACACCATCGTTTGAAATAGGTAGTAGGTATCTTCGACTTAAAATTGCTTATTCCATTTTTATTACTAAACGTATTTTATAAAAAACGCGCTAAATCACATTAGATGATTTCAAGAAAAGTTGACTTAAAAAATTCAGCATGGTGCATAGGTAAATGAATATTTTTTCATAGTGTGGTTTATTTTTTTACATTATTTTAAAGAAGTAGATATTAATTTAAGTCGAAATGTTCATATGTTAAAAATTTCACCTTTAATTTACATGTGTATTTCATCAATACATATTTTTGTTGAAAGATAGATAGTATAGCTAACATTAATACATTATTATAAACATTATTATAGACGCTATACTAAGAGATGTCACGGAGACTTGAAGCTTTCGAGATGTGGCTGTATAGACGCATCCTCAAAATTTCTTGGACTGACCGGGTGACAAATGTTGAAGTTCTTACTCGAATATGGAAGGACCACGAAGTTCTACGTAGTATCAAAACCAGGAAACTTCAGTACCTCGGCTACATTATGAGAGGACAAAAGTACAGTATTCCCCAACTTGTCATTCAAGGAAAGATTAATGGTAAGCGTAGCAGAGGACGGCGCCGCATTTCGTGGCTTAAAAACCTCCGTGATTAGTACGAGTGCAGCTCCACTGAACTATTCCAGGTAGCAGACGACAAAGCTAATATTACCTTGATGGTGTCCGACCTCCGAGGGGATGGCGATAGTAAGAAGAAGAAGATAAATATTTATTTCTGAAGAAAATGTCACAAAAAATGAAAATGTCAAAAACGTCCAAATTCACTGTCAGAATATGAATACGTATACCTAATATAACAAAAATAGTATAAAGAATTGGAATAAGTAACAGGGTAAACTTAATAATTATATATCCTCTTTGACAACAAAAGTCAATACCACCACCTGTCACCTGACCAAGGCTGTTTTTCAAGCCAACTCGATTTTATTTTATTTATTTTTTACGAGTTATATTTTTTTGTGTAACTACGTCGAAATATATAATACCTATTATATAAATCACTAGGAAACCGATGTTTGTGATAGGGAATTATTTTTAATTTACCTGTGGAAATACCTGGGTACGCGCTAAGGCCCCAGGTATTTAAAAATAATCTAATCTAACTACATCATTAGTCAGGGGTTAAAAATGATTGGTCATTTTCATGAGAATCATACAAAATATTATAATAGCGTTAAAATATTTTTAATATGACAAGAATTTCGAAAAATGCCTAACTCATCGGCTAATAGTCTAAGAGCAGGGCCATCCAGTGGATTCGTCCAGATTCATTATACCTAGCCAAACAAAAATATCAGCAAAATATAATATAAAACACTGGAGTGATCCCGAAATCGATAATTCAATACCTACTTTGATTTAAAATATAAAAGCCGATTGCCAATAACGCGTCTGGGCGCGAATCCTGTTGGATGTCGTATTTTTTTAGTTAGGTTATACTGGGTAATTATTGAGTTTGGAAGAAAATAAATCATTAAATCGACATTAACTGATTATATTGCAGCGCGTATTTATAAATTAAATAATTATTAGCATAACACAAATTATGACTTAATATGTAGAAATGAACAGAATTTAATATGTATATTAAATATGTCGATGACCCAATCAGATGAACCTTTATAACTGCGACCGGTTTCGTCCACCCAGTGGCTAGTCTAGTCAGTACGATAAAAATTGCGTTTTATTAAATTAAATAAATAATACAATTCATTTCTACCATGAATTGACAGTTAACACAATAAAAGAAATATTATATTAAACAGAATTATAGGAGTGAACACAGTTTGAAAACCCCTTTTTTGGAGAAAAATAGGTTTAGTAGTATTATCTCGATCAGGGTTGGCGAACCTTTTTACGTACGCCGGCCAAAATTTCCCTATTATAATTTTTCGACTGTCTGACACACCGAGCAGTTTTTCATGAGAAAAAGATGAAAACCAGTTTTTAAGAATGCTATTAAAAAAGTTTAAAGATTATAATTAAGTTCCCGAATTATATTTTCACCGTGTTTCTAGCCGAAAGCTAATCTTTTATTTGTTGAATAATTTTTTCCTTGTTTTCAAAATTTCAAGGAGATCGTGGGAGCATTTTAGCAACGCTTCTTTCATATTATTATAATATTCCCTATCACTAAGCGGTTTTCCGTTTTTAGCGATTATGTTTGAGGTAAAATAATAAGCAGCTGTTTATATTTGAATGACTGCCGATAAATTTCATCAAGTTGTCATCATTGTTGGTTGAATATTTTTATCTGTCATTTTTGCCTGACTTTTATCGATTGGTAAAAATAATATTAAACACCGAAGAAAACACGCATTGCTCTGTCATTATCATTTTTTAATATTATATACTTACTTATAGGAACATTAATTTATTTGCAAAACTTTCTTGTATATTATTAAATTATTGTAGGTTTTTTCTCTTTTTAAAATAAAACATTCGCGTGCCATGAAAAATTATCTCGCGTGACACTAGTGTCACAGGCTCGCCATCACTGATCTAGGTGCATTCTGTAGGGTTAATGCTTTTAACTTTTGCATTATCTACTTAGTAATAGTATTTTGAGATGTTTAAAAAATACCTAATGATTATTTACCTTTGTATACATAGACCATAATTTCGGAGTATATTTTCGGGGCAGATTTTCATAACAACTAAAAATCGTAAAATAAAAAAATGTATAATCCTCGTCATAGACATTTTCTTTGATCATTGTGGCAGTGTCAGTGTAATATTACTTAAGTATATAAATTTGTGACATTTATGATAAATTCACGATTGAATATAAATTCCATAACGTTATTCCTATTCTTCGGAAGCAGATTAATGCAACTCCATTTTTTTCAGAAATGAGTTTTTGACAGAATAATTAAGATGAAACCATTTTTAATAATTGATAAAAATGTCCTACAGTCAATCGTGGTGACTATCTAACTAAATGATTGCCAAGTTCTTGTCGGTTGACTTTGGGATCAAGACAATGTGTCGGAATGATGGGCTATTTAGAGGCAATATGATGCTAATTATTACTGCTTATTTTAATAATAATTTAGTTTATATTCTAAATTTAATTTAACGTTTATTTTTTTTAAATATTCTAACAGTGCTTTAATGAATTAAATTTACCAAAAAGATGATCGCCTTTTGTTTATGTTTTTAGTTCTTATTAGTTATAGGCATTCATCAAAAATATAAATTGTTTTTTTCTCTAATCTAAATTGAGAATATGGCAGTTGCCGCCGTTTGCCTCTGAGGTATATATATTATTTATTTAGTAGATTCTAATGTAATGAACAAGGAAAGGCCTCAGAAATAAAATCATTTAAAGGTGCTGATAACCGTATTTAAAAAATATACAGGATTATGGTTGTAGAAATCCAATTGCATATTATAATGGACTCTTTCACAACTACAAAATGTCTCAATACGTCCGATAGTTTTTGTATAACTCCAAGTAGGCCTAATACTTAATAACCTATATATTTATAAGAATATAAAAACATTACTTATGAGGTATTAGATACAATAAATAATATGAATTATATTATATAATTAATTGCCATACAAAACCAATGATTTAAGAATTCTATGCGTAAGTTAATTTGAAAACCTTTAACAATAAAACGGTACCTAATTGTCAATTTTTTTTATAAATAAAACAATTTAAAAAAAACTGTAGATATCCATTAACTAATTATTAGGTAGGTATGGATTTTTAACTTTACATCAAATAAAAACATGTTATTTGTAAAATTATGGATACCCCCAAACTGGGTAACCTATAATATGATAAGGTATAAAACGATTACTTGGGAGGATTGACTTATTCAGTATTCAAAATCGTGTTTAAATAACTAAAACTTCCAATAAAGTTACAAATTCGCTTTGTCAACATAATATATAATGTAATATGTAGGTACCTTTCAAGTAGTTTACTTACTTATATTGTTTGTAATTTCATAATCTTCAAAATACTTATTTACGGATTATGTACACATATAAAGTTCAATTATAATAACATGAAATCGAAAAAACGCCGAAAGATATTATTTTAACCAACCAATTCATTATTAATATTTGTTTTTTTTTTAAATATGAATAGGTAGGTAAACACAATAAACCACTTAATTATGCACATCTTCAAGTTCTGACGAGGAAAGAATTCTTTTCTTTTTATAAACAGCATAAAGCATAAGTAATAATAATTATTAATCATAATAAAAATACGTTAAGCGCAAAATATATTAGGTACAACCACTAAGTAGATAGAAGCATATTAAAGTGTCGCGTCTACTTTCTCTACCAAGTCGTTACGTAGGTCTTTTCCTTTGCGCATTTTATTCAGCCGTGCGGCGTCCAATCTCCCGGAGGCCAGTTGGGCCGGTGTCAAATTGGGTCGGCGCCCGATTGTACCGGCGTCCGATCGTCCCGGAGGCCAATTGGGTCGGCGTCCGATTGTACCGGCGGCCAATTACCGGAGGCCAATCGGCGGAGGCCAGTTCGCGGTGCCAAATCGTCCTAGACCCCTTGTTGAAACCACTCAGTAGTTAGAAATTAATAAAAGAGAAAATAAAAAATGTCGACGTAAAAAATATGAATATTTTATTAAATTGTTTTACTTTCACGATTGCCCATTAGTTATAATTGAATGTAATAACATTCACATAATTACTATAATATTTTGTCATTAGAATATTATTATGAATAAATTAGCATTAAATATAATTAATAAAGAATGACTTTATAATCAGATAAGTAATAAAAAGTGGACAATTTATGCAGTGGTCAGATTATTACATATTTACGATTATAGTGTCCACTATAATTGTTTGATATAAGCAAAAAATGTATCATATGTATTATTACACTGGCATCATTAATAAGATCGGAATTATGTGCTATAACCATTACCGTTACGCTATGTGTAATATTATCTAATTGATCAATATTTACACAAAGGCAAGGTTCAATAACAAGTAACATTAATCAAATAGGTAGCATTATTTATCACCTGAGGGCATAAAGAAGAATCTGGGCGTTCCTCCCTTTTTTCATCTCACGACACATAAAGCTGTCAGCATATGTTACAAGGAGAGCAACGTGCTCTAATGTTACTTGCTCAAACAACTTACAAAGAAAACGACTCCAGTTTGTTAAGGTCTCGATCTGTGAACTATACAATGTATACAACTTACTATTAAATTTAATAATATCAAACAAACACATAACAGTTTGTCACCAATTTATTGATAAACAAAATATTCTTCTCTCAATTTTATTTTTATTTTTCCCATTTTTATATTGCTTTAATTCATTAAATATATATTTGTAGTTGATTGCACTTTTCGCAGTGGACTGTAATTTGAAGATGCTTGTGGATTCCGGATCAAGGGGGGGGGGCTTAAACCGGATGTAAGGTACTGGTCTTTTATGTTGAAGGGCTGGCGCGCTGGAGCTAGTTCGGTGTTCACGCACTCACGCACTTACGCACTGGTAATCGGACGGTTCGGAATGTCACTCCCACGGTTATACATGGGTTTTGGGATAAATGATGATGACAAACTTAGGATGGATGATAGACCCGACGTTCGCTCAAACCATATCAGATTTGGCGCAACGAAGTTCTAACAGATGCGTTTTGGATGAGTCACTATGTGGTTAACGCGGTTTTGGTCATATCGAATTAGATCACGGCGCAATAGAGTCTTAGCTTTAACAATACAAACTGAATATAACTACAATCACAGTCGACTGATGACCCGTAACTGCTGGTCGCCTGTTCTTAGGACAATAATTTTGAGATTTGAGGTAGGCGGGAAAAAGGAAATGAGCTCCACCATAATTGGCCCAACCAGTAGTAGTTCAGTCAAAAAATCATCAACATTATCGACACTACAACCCACTATGGCTATTGGCTATCTCTAAAAAACGTGTTCACACCTTTCTGCAACAAGCTTCCTCCACTTCCTTTAGTCTCATAATGGCGTGTTTCTATTTAGTTCAGTTAATTTAGTCGAACAACTTTAGTATAGGTTTACGTTAAAGTGCCCACCACCACCCGTCATATATGCACAACCGTGGATATCCACGGCCGCTTTCTATGACGCCTTAAACGTGTCTGAAAGAAGTAATTTTAAGTGCTCATTCCGTCCCGAGACGGAGCCGCACTGGACTGATGCTGCAACCATTCACCGTAGTGCTTAAAGAATAAAGTTAAGAAAGAAAATGTTTGTTTTTTGGACTGGCTCTGCTGTCCGTTGACGTTAAGCGCTTTGTGTACCCGCATACTAAGTGTCACGAATTGAAATGGATGAGTCTACAGAAGAGTCGGGACTATCCCGCTCCCCATACGACGCTGCAAATTTCTCAAATGCCGCAAAGTTGGCCTCGGTTGCTACCAGATCTCCATGACCAATTGGGCCCGTGTGACGGACCCTGGCAAACAGTTCCGCTCGTTCGAATTCCATAAGCGGGCAATCCCAGAGGATGTGTGTTTGTCGACTTTTCATTTTTTCTCTTGACCTGTTGAAAATAAGCTTTTTAAAACATGGCGTAATCAACGGTGTACAGGAGGATCACTGCATAATATTTTTTTTTAGATAATTATACATTCCTCGCAACCCGCCATCTTCATTGTATATCTAGTATCTTCAGCTTCCAAGACCTTCAATTTTTTTTCAAAGACATCATACCATTTCTCACCTTTTTCTGATAAGACATCACTCTAATGAAGATTCTAACAAAGTGCGTAAGCCAAATCGTATAATACAAATAATGCAATTTATTTTAACTGATTAATAATATAAACGACATAATAAAAAAATACTCCTTTTCCTGTAGTAAATATAGTTCTGACGTAATAAAACAATAATTATTATTAAATGCAATAAATAAAAAAATTCTGAGCTTTACGGACTGTACGAAGATTGAAACGCAGTTCAATTAATTAAGATTGGGAGACTGCGATGGCTAGGTCATGTACACCGTATGAATGACAATGAACCGGCAAAGAGAGTGATGTCCAGCAATTTAATAGGGCGTAGAAGAAGAGGCAGGCCAAAGATTCGCTGGTTGGATGGAGCTGCCAGTGACTGCCGTATTCTGGGGGTACCGAATTGGAAAGCGGCCACACTGGATAGGGACAGGTGGAGGAAGCTGTTGGAGGAGGCCAAGACCCACACCGGTTTGTCGCGCCCCCGATGATGATGAATTATTTAATGCAATAAATTGTCAACAATTTTATCAAAACTATTTCAGAAAACACCTGTATGAATCTTATTGTCAAATATTAAACAGTTTTAAGACCAATTACAATTCAATAAATGAAATATCTATATTATGATGGACGAGTTTAGTTATGTGTACGTATTATTAATTTTTCGTGGGTATTGGGTTCGACTCCTGGATTTAACAAATTCAAGTAATTCTATTTTCAATGTGTGTTTCGACCTACATCACGGATCTAATAGGTTGAGCAAGTGACTAACATCTCATATTAAAATGTTTTCATGTAGCGGCCAAGATCCACATCGGATTTAGACCCAATGAATTTAATTAATATCTTCAGTAGTTTGCTAAAATAGCTTTCAACACAAAGCCTAGTAATTTTATTGATAGTACTCACGTTTACAGTTTGTTTTCATTTATCGCTTGGATGGTTGGATTTAATGCGGAGTTTAAGAGATGTTTTATTCTCAGCCTGGCCATAAAACGGCGGACGGTCGATGTCATTAACTAGTACTCGGGTGTGATTCTTTTATTGTGTCGGCAGCACGCGACAAGTCGTGTACCGATTAATGCTGAGGTGACATTTGAATTGTAAGCGTTTAGCGGCGTCACTAACACTATCGAAGAAATTTATCAAACAGAGGAGTAATGTCACAGTACATCACTGGCCGGTAAATTTTGTTAAATAGATTGAGTAAAATAGCATTATAAAAGTACTATTATAGTGTTTTTAAAGAGTATACAACTTTACTTTGAGATACTATGTGATTTAAAAATAGATCAACACGTGATTTAAATAAATACTAAAATTATTGATATAATACTGAATCATCATTATTTTTTTCGACCTTGTCCGATCTTAATAAGATCATATGGACCTCTACAGAGTAGTGATTTGTATTAACAGATTTTGTTTTTATGAGAAATGGATCTCAGCCACTTGCTTAACCTATTAACACAATATTCTGACTCATACACAAATTGAAAAACAATATATTGTGTAATATTAATACTTTCGACCGAAGGTACTTGATGGAATTTGAATTTAAATTCTAATGGACTCAAGCTCTGTACTATTCCATTTAAGTCGTTTTTTGCGACCCGGGTTTCGCCTTTCGGCATCTTCTATATGGTCAATTGTATTGACACAAAATTTATATATGTTTGTATGAGAGTCTATGGATGAGAATTAAGGTATGTATATTTGTATAATGTATATACGTATGTGTATATGTATGTATGTATATATATGTGTATGTATGTATATATATATGTATATTATATTAGGGGAGTTATATATTATATTAAGCGAGTTTATATGTATAATTTTGTAAAAAATAATGTTTTAAAAGTAGGTACCTTGTAAGAGTATTATTAAAGACTAATATCTGATAGTTAACTCGATTAATTATTTTTTCTTAGAATTGACGATTTACACCTCTTGAGTGTAGTATTTTTATTGCTATAAAGAATTTTGACCTATTATTAGGTTTGACGATTTATTATAATAATATGCTGTCCAGTGTATTGTTATTAATAAGAGAGGGTTTTTACTAATTAGGTTTTTTTACTTCAGCTATTCATAATTTGTTTATTGTATTTTTTGTTGTAATTTCTGACTAAATAGGTAGGTAATGGAGTTTTTACCTACTTTATTGTATCGATTTACTATATAAGGTAGAGTTAAGGGTGTTCGTTGTCAGTGTGTATTTGCCTTTGGTGAGGGTACACGACGCCTGAAGATGCCGAAAGGCGAAATCCGGGTCGCAAAAAACGACTTAAATGGAATAGTACAGAGCTTGAATCCATTAGAATATATTGTGTACTTGCCAGACACAGGATTCGAATCTGGGACCGGCGACGTTATAGGCCGACGCTTAAGCCGGCGTCGATCCACTGCCGGATAAACGCCTCCACTTTTTTCGATCTCTAGTATTTAGCTGCCACGTACATCCACCAAACTTTGTTAGTTAGAATATCTAGCAAACTTTAGGGCATCCCTATAGTCGTGCCCATTGGGTAGAGTATACGTTTCATATATTTGCATTTTTTTGCACTTTTTACTACACTGATACGCCTCTTTGCCCGATTACCTCGCATAAAATTAGATCAAATGATATGCACTTGTATTAATATATGTAAGTAGTAATAAATAAATAAATAATAATGTTAAAAAATGTTTTTAGAATATAATTAGCAATTAGTTTATTTTGTGGTATTTCCGCGTTATGCCCAAAATGCACCCTTTCATACCATGTTGCACTTAAGTTATACAGTATAAGAAAAATATGAAGTTTTCAACATAAGTCTTTTACGTGTTATGGTGAAAATGAAATGAAGATTTATCTTGTTAGATCCAATATGGTGTGCAATGTACTGATTGACAAGTAAAAAGTGTATCGCTCAACGCTATTTGCATATACAAGTAGACATCCGGCGTAAAACTTGAATGTTATGAACAAACAAGGATGTTACCAATAATTATTTGCAAAAATGCTTTCGATTAAATTATTATTAGTAGCGACCGCACCCGATAAATAAATCGATGAGGCAATCAGTTGTCTGTGGCGAAAGTATAATATACGAGAGCGGCTACCCGTCCTGGGTTATACTATTACAGCCGATAGACACCCGTTTGTTTCATGCTTAGTCTTTATATGGTGTTCTTATGAAAAAATGGAACATTTAAATATGTAGAATATTTTTTTTTCAAGTGCTAACACGTTAAGATAACGTCTTTATATGGACAATGAGAAATTAGATAGTTTCAAAGATAAGAAAATCTATTTGTAATTAAATCGATGGTACATACGACTACAATCTGAAAATAAGCAGGTACTTATATCATTAGTAATGTAAAACAATTATAATTTATAATACCAGGGCTTCGAACCGTTATTTTTTTTCTTTCCGGTTCAAGTAAAAAAAATAACGGTTTTTTTCGGATTTTGGTTTTCGATTTAGCTCTGAGTGATTAATTTTTAAATATTTTTATTTGTATTAAAAAAATATTTTCTACAATAATTGAATACGTGTATTAATTAAGGCGCTAAGTATCAAAAAAATAAAAACTGACATTTTTATAGAAAAATGTTCTACGTACCAATCCCAATAACGTCAACTATGATCTAAGTGGCTCAAACAAGGCAAAAAAATACAGCAAAATGTTTAAATCTGGCAACGTTGTAAGTCGGTTGGCGTGTTTTATTTATTATGGTGTAATTACCACTGCAGTGGTCAAAGGTATTCAATATAAAACGGCTGACGATGGTGTGTTGACACTCGCGAGTTCTTATTTCCTAAAATTATGGAACCTGCCGAGATTGCTCATACAATGAAACCACATTTTTCAAAATGTCTGCTTCATGCAATTTTACTGCAATGACTCTCAGTATTTTGTAACCACAGACAATATTACTTTTTTGTAGTTAGCGCATTAATTAATACACATATTCAATTTAGATCATTTTATGGTACTTGTATGATAGCCCGGCGCCACACTCTGAATCAAATAGTTATGCTGTACCGCACTGCCGTAGCCATAAATTTTGAAAATAACATAATATTATAAATTATGTCGAGTTGTGTCACGACAACTGAATGACATCTGAATTGGGGAGTAATATCATGTTAACGCGCGTGTTTTAACATGTACCGGTTTTCGTTACGACAAAAATATCGGAAAAATTTCTGGTTCAGTTTCGGTTTGAAGCCCTGAAATATATCACGATATAATACTATACCTTATCTCCAGGTCCCAAGAAGTACATTTAAATAAATCATTAGGTAGTTAAATGTTTAATATTATCTAGAATTCAGTATAGTCATGCAGAAAGCAGTCAGTCTACAATTTGGGAGGAAGTGTATTATCGTGTTTAATAATATAATGGTAGGTACATATTTTTCTACGTTATGCTTTGCACTTGCATCTTACTTAACAAAACAATAATATTAACATTTTTAAATTTCAAAATAACTGCAAATAAGCATACAATGTGCACCTATAAATAGTAGACAATTACAGTAGTAAGTAAAAGTCAAACAAAAGAACATCAAATTAACATCGAATCCAAAATATGCAAAAATTCGATATTGGGAGGAACAAACAAACATAACTTGTATATTACATATGATTATATAATTATATATATATTTCTAAACTGCCAACTATGCATCGAGTTCATAATTTATTAATTTAACATCTTTGCATTTGGTTCTTAGATAAAATTAAAAATAGAATACGTATAGTAAAACATAGGTATTTAATACACCTCAAATACAAATAATCTCTGAAAAAAAATGAAAAACATATCGAGCCAATGTACTTTTAGCAACGTGTTACATATAAAAAAAACAAGTCATTTTATATTATATTGAAATTCTTGTCAAATTGTGTTAATTTTGGCTGTCAGCGTTTGTGTTTTAAATTAATGTATCAATTAAGTGCATTAATTACTTACCAACGTCCGGATCACTCCAAATTTTATTTATACCATACTTGCACTTGCTAACAATTTAATACATTATTTCTTTTATTCAAATATAGAATGGTCACAAGATTTGAAAATATCTTTATATTAAAAATAATATATAATTTTAAAATACTTCAGATATATACGTACTTTGAAAGCTTTGAATAGGCGTTGTATTTTTATAAAGATGTTTTCTTCCTTAATATTAAGAAAGGTGCTGAAAGTTCTTCCAGTGGGTCTATTCTATGCTTATCGACCGCTAAAGTGATAAAGTGAAAAATATTATCAAACTTAGGGTAGGTTTGTATCAAAATATTAGCACTTATTGTAACAATTACACGAAGCCGGTTTTTATTGTTGCAATAAGTGCTATATTTTAACAGCACCTATCTTGCTGCTGTTAAAATATCGCACTTATTGCAACAATAAAAACCGGCTTCGTGTAATTGTTACAATAAGTGCTAATATTTTGATACAAACCTACCCTAAGTTTGATACTATTTATCAATTTAGTGTTCGATAAGTATAGAATAGACCCACAGGGACACCTTTTACAAATGCTTGGTTTGTCGCCTTGCTTTTATCGCGGTCCAGATGCGATAAAAATCTAGTTAAAGAGACCGCTAATGATGTAATAACCGAAGACTACGTTCCAGTCGCAATCGCCTAGGGCTCCGCGGAGGCACGATAATCTATTGGCCCGCTCGGCGTTTAGACGTCGAGCGACGCCCACGCGCCGGACATATTTGGAGGAGCTATGCAAAAGCCTTGCAGATAATAAATGCAAACTTTCTATTCTTTCTACTCGGAGGATTTATGAGTTCGATGCCAATTAATTCGTGATTCCTTCGTGGTATCGTAAAATTATTATGAAATAAAAAATGTACCTCTACTTTTCGAGTTGTCCGTCATGTTCTTATAGGTCAGGAGTGATTTTACAAAATAAATACCAATGCCAAAAATAAATTTAAATTTGCAATAATACAGTGAACGTACCCAATGCCCCTGATATAAAGTTTTAAACTATTGTTTCACCGATAAACTTAAACACAATTTTGAAAAACTTCTGAAACATTCATATTATTAGAAAAAAATCTAAAAAAAGGTTGAACCGAGTGCGACTCGTACTCACGTCTTTGTAAGTGCATTTTCCTTTAAATTGTCAATCCGTATATAATTCATACGGACTATTTCTTATAATTACGTTTAAACTGACGTATTTCAAATTACACAAATAAGAACGCAATCTTCATTGTGATCAATTAACATAAATGGAATTACATACTAGTTTTATTTTAACAGATGTATGACACTTACAATGAATGTCATTGGACACTTACCAAATATGTAGTATTGATTAAATTATATAAAATTCTACAAGTCGATATCTATTTCGGATTTAACACCATTATCTTAACATGTATTCTTATAGTAATAGTATGTTGTATTATAACCGTAATAACTATCGGCTTAAAACATTCTGCACAATTTAATATAGTTTATAATATTATCGCTTGTAAAATAGAATTCTACAAAAGTAATTTTTTACTCAATGCTGAAGAAACATAATGTTTTTAAGAATGTTCAATTCTTTATTAGGTATATAAAAAATACATTTAAATAATAAAAAAGCTGCTTCATAACGACCGTGCTCATCTGGGTCTGCCCATACAAACAATACAGAAGAATGCAATTAAAAAACATTTCAGTAATATTAAATGATGTAACTGACTAAATAAATTATAGTTTTTATCAGGTAGTAACCAAATTGTATTATTAAGTTTCTTGTACTAAGTCTTCTACATAAGATTTTTATTATTCAATACTAAATATAATATAATATACAAGATTGTTATGGTCAATCATAAATTTTGTTGAATAAACAGGTAAGTTTTGTTTGGGTGAGTATATAGAGCAGCAGATAACCAAAAAAAATCTAATTATGTAAGGAATACATATCAGGATACACTCGATGCCCTAAGGTGATTTTAGGAAGTATTTATGCTGTTGAAGTACACTTATGTAGGTGTTTATTATTAAATTTATTAAATATAGGTGGGTACGTCTTTTTAATTGTGTGTTCATCAATATTTTTTTTATAAATTTGTGTGTTTTGTCATATTACAGCATGTATAAAATTATAAACCTTGAAAGAATTAAATCCAATAAGTATGTTGACCAACAAAATAAACAATGTGTTAGACATTTACAGAACATTGCGAAATATTAATTTATTTCTAGTAGAGCTTTCAATACAGCTTTTTTGATTGAAATTGATAGTTTTGTATTAACATACGACTGAATTCCATCGATTTTATGTTTTGCAATGCATAAGCGCAGGCGTAGTAGAAATGCAACTGACTGCGACACTTACACTTACGGCCATAATTTATTATCGATTATTAAAATAATAAATAAACACATCTTTCTAACTTTAATAAAGAAATACTCTAGGTGTAATATGCGAAAATTATTTAATTATATTTTGTCTTCAAAAACTTTTCAGCCCAATCAAGTAGGTATTTTTTATAGAATTATTATTCAAATATTGTATCCGAAAATATATTTTCTTTAGATACATAACTATTATATACTATTTAGATTTTTATGTAGATTTTTCTATTAAAATGAAATATACCTATTATTTAACCGATGAAATCAACTAACTTATTAACACACAACCACATTCTTAATATAACTAACGATCATTTATTATAACAAGATAATACGTTAAAAAGACACATATCAGTTAATGCTTAATATTATAAAAATAGTATTTCCAAATAAAAATATATATCGTGAGTTAATTTAAGTACCTACGTGTACCTCAAATGAAACAAATAATTAATTTATAAGAAAGAACGTTACGTAATAACCGCCATTATGCGTTTCATTTCAATATACTTTCATGTTAAGTCATGCTAACGCATGGGATTTATAAACTTTTAACGTCATTTGTCTTGACGACATTATCAAAATAATTGTATTATTATTTTTAATTTGTTTTATTAAATTTTTAGAATAAGTAAAATGTAAGCATCCAAATTGATTAGAATCCCATTGAGCTATATACATAAAATGACAGCCGAAACGCTGTTATCAGTACCTATTTTCCTTTACTCATCTCATCAACGTTGAAGGCCCGACCGGCTTAAACCTCATGGTTATCGGTATGGTACCTTTTTTACAAAGTTGTATTAATGTTATTCCTTTATGTTTATTTATCAAAAGTTATAATCAATTCTAATCGTTGAATTATTGCGAGAGCTATTTACAATTCCGAATACAAAGACATAGTGCTACGTCAAAATTTAACAATGGCAATTTTTCACAAGTTAGATGAATGTACAAATTTTATAATAAAATAATTATATCAGTTAAAAGCTCTGATATTTCGAGCTGTGGTTATAGGCATGGTCGCGCGCTTGTGATGTCGCGAAACCCACGCGTGCGCAATACAAATGTTGAAGCGGCTTTAATCGCAACAATCGTCGGCAGGGCGCGCCATCCTCTCCCATTGTCTGCCGGTGCGGGGGTGTTCGCATCGCTTCCTGTCCACTCCGGCCTGGACTTTATTACCCTCGCAAACCGGCCCAACGTGATTGAGCTTTAAGCTCAATATACAATATAGTGTCACTGTTACTAGTTATATAAAATTGATAATATTCTATCCTAAAATTGGAAATAAACAATAATATAATTTTAAATTAATCTTTATGAATACTCGCTACAAAAATGTTGTATTAATTATGAAATGTACCTAAATTGTAATTGAATTTTCGTATTTGTAGTATTGATTCATAGAATAATGAAAGTTTTATATTTTTTAATACAAGTATAATTTCTCTACTCTCTACTCTAAGACACCTGTGAAGCCATTTTATTAATACAATGGGACATGTAAAGGTGGTATTATAAATCTATCTGAATATGGTATTATGATATGCATTTTAAGATTCCTTGTACATATTTCTCTATATCTATTTATACAGTAAATGTTATGTTAGTAATAAATGTGGTATATAATAACATACAATAAAAATACACTCAGTACCGTTGAATAACTTCATAACGGCATCCATAATAGTATCATTCTTTTTTTCTATGATCGTATCGTAAATAATTAATCTATTTACTAATTTAAGAATATGCTGTAAAATTATATATGTAAGTAGTAAGTATATATTTTGAAAATAATGAACGATTACTTTAGTTAAATGGTTGTGATGACTGATGAGTCATAAAGTGTCTGCTATGTCTTAGGTATTGGGTTCAAATTCAGGGTCTGGAAAATTCTTATGTTGTTTTTTGGTGTGTGTTTAATCCCAAATCATTTGCCGAGTAAATTAATCGAGAGGCTAATATCCATTTCTCGTAAATATTATTGTTGAAAATTCTTTTCTTGTTACGACCATGCCCCATAGTATATACTTAATAAGTATGAGAATGAAAAATAAATGAAAATAATATTAACTAAGTATAATTTTTTTTTATTCTTCTCATATAAAATGCTATTTAACGGCTTTTTTTAAATAAAGTAATTCGATTACGTCTAAGTTTTGATACTTTGAGCATAATATTTTTTTAATGCTCTCTATAATGTCTATAAGTATATTAAATACGCCTTTATAAGAGGTAAAGGTTTAATTTTAGAACTAGGATTGATAAGAATCTAACAAGTTATGGGATGCCTTCATTCTGCATTTAAAGCAATCCGGTCTAATGATGATCGTTATTTTTAGTGTGCATAAAATTAAGCAGACATGGTCAACAATAATATAACTACGTGATTAAAGTTGAATACCGTGTCAACAAAGCTTAATGTATCCAAACGTTTAAATCTCAGTGTTTGAGTGTTGTTTTAAATACAACCCGTGCGTTATCGACAAAGAGGACTGAAGTTTTCATACTGGCCGGTGTTGCGGTGGGTATTGTCTGCAGAGGTTGGCTGGAACGGTGGCCATGTAACGTAGACTCGAGATGCGATAAGACCGGGAAGCTACTTGTATTTGACGGCAGCTGGATTGATGCGACTGCCTCAGGGAAAATATATTATGATATATTATTGCTTTGTGTGTTTGGATTCTTTGGTTAAATTATGATTTCAGTACCTAGAGCTACTAGATTATCAAGTTTCTCAAGTAGATGAGTGCAGTTAATATATGATATAATATAAATAATTATATTTATATTTCATTATAGAATATAATTTTAATATATACTTAATTTTAGGTGAAGACGTTATTATTAGAAGATTTTGATTAAATTATTGTTTGATTTCGTACCCATTTTTCAGTACACTCATTTTTCAATATCCATTGAGTACATTGAGTGCCCAAAGAAGGTAGCATGACAAGATGTAAAATGTTCAAGGAATTTACAAGGCATTGCTCAATACGCAAAAGCTCATATTAGTATTGAAGTAGTAAAGTGTTACCCTTTCATTATCTCGGAAAGTGGATTGACGGATTTTTTTTCGAAGATGCTTTGTTAATATAATCAGCAATTAATCTAAAAACTTTTTCCAAAATAGTGATTTTTAATCAGGATCCAACATGTTGATATAAATTTAAAAATAATTTTTTACTTATCTGGTAGGGGAAAATATAGTTTAATAACTTGGAACATCTCAGGAACATGCCTATTAAAAAATTACGGATTAAAAATATTTTTCTAATATAAGTAAATGATTTAGAGATATTTCTGTATAGATATACCTACCTACAATAATTTTAGTTTATTTATAACGTACATACTTCACCCTATCATGCCACAGCGTTGGGGAATATGGCAATCACAAGGTCGCGCCACTTCTTCAGAGGTGTTTGTTGTCTTTGCCACCCATGAAATTATTAGCACGCGCCTTTAACATCTCATTCTAAAATCATAAATTTACGTATTTCAATTGTCATTAGGCATAATATAGTTTATATTCACAAAATAATTATCTTCTGTTATCATTATTACGTAATACCTGACCAATCACATATGTGTTAAATTATTAAACTACAAGCACAAGTAAAAATGTTTCTTGGACTCGAAACTACTATTAAAGCACGATTTTAATACAGGACATTGTTAAGTGCCAAAATATGTTCAAACAATTTAATTAAACAAACCTTTTAATATCTGATGCTAAAAAAATGCAATAAAGTTTGTGTCGCTCAAGAAACTTCTGGAAAAATTTTATTGTTATAGTAATTGAAACTTTAGTTATGGCTTTCATATGAAATACGTATTTAATGACTCCATTTGCGGATGTATGTTTTTTATCTTAGGTATGTATAATGAACATTTGCGTATGAAGTGTGTTAATTTTTATAATTAAATGCTTCAAACAGGGAAACAAACGCGGGTATGAGATCATACTGATAACAAAAAGGCATACTTAATATCACCTTGTTCCTTGCAACTTACTTAGAAACTTGATGTTTATGTGGTATTATAATTATATGTTATAGGTGTTAAATCCATCAGAATGAACTAAACAACCTTCTTAATAAGTATTTTATATAGATATAGTATAATTGATATAATAATGTATAAAAAGTGAAATTACTTACGTTATGAATTATATTGTATTTGTAAATTAGGCTTAGTGATCATTATGGAATGGTGAATATTATGTTTGTTACTTTAAATTGTGAGAAAATAAGATATAATATTATAATAATTATATCAATTTACCTTAATTAATATAAATATAATATATATATATTCATATCGTGATTGAGCTGTTAAAACCTCACAACAAAACTGCTTTATAAACGCAATAATTTAGGTAAAAAAAATTGTAAGAATGTGAATAACTTGATTTACCTAAACAGCAGTTATTGAAAATCTCGTGATAGTTAAGTGTTTGTAATAGGTACCTCCCATAGTCCTATATGATAACTACGTACATTTGAGACAGGTATCACGATCTTATCAAAATGAGACATTTTACATCGAAGGTTTGTATAATTAACCATATTTTAATTTTTATCTTAAATAAGCAATGCAGTCGAATATAATAAATAAAAAAATAAATAAAAAACATTTTGTCAAATTTGTTACATCTGAGGCAATAACTCAACAGTTTAACAAAAAAAATATGGTTTTTAAAACGCAATATGGCATTCTTTCACTGCACAGACGTAATTTCATAGTTATTAATAATTGCAATTACATTTTTTTACATTTAATGTGCAAATTAAAATATGCCTTTCTCAAAAATTGTCATCGTCTGGTTTCAGACTGCCAGGTATGTACCTACTATTCTGATTTTAGTGTTGTTCCCTAAGTTGAGTCCCAGCTATTTTTCTATTATTGGGAGGTATTTTGAGAGAATTTCTCATACCTCATTATGTATAGGATCCTCTTTTGTCCATTCTCTCCACGTGTGCATTTTAAAACTGTACTATTCCAACCATATTATGTTAAATCAACATGTAAGTAGTTATTTTAGACATTATAATTTACAATAATGTATCCGAATGTAATTTTTTTATGATTTATTAATTAATTTTGACAAAATTTGGTTTTTAATAATTTTTGACATGTCGCGACCCGAGAACTACAAGGTTCTAAGTGTCGATTTTTGGCCAAACTAAAGTAATAATGAGGCAGTCTTCCAAGTCACATTATCTACATACTATATCAATATGAGGTCGATATTTCTTATATTTTTTCATTAAACCCCAATACTACCGAGTTCTATGTGCACTTTACAGAATATCTGTGGTACTACAGAGTTCTACCATAATCTAAAAAGATCCGTCGTTCTACAAAGTTCTATATGCTTTGACATTTCGTGGTTGTGAATACATTTAAAGTTGTTAAAATGGTTTTAATTGCAATATGAAGAGTAAAATCTTGTTGTTTTGTATTTTAAATTTATTATTAGGACTTCATGCAGTATTCTTAACTAGAAACTACGAGTATTTAAATAAATTACTATAACTTAGAGATACATAACCTCAAAAAAATGTTTCGTGATATTTGATATCAACAGTAAATTGTGAACTCACTAATAGATGAATTATAATATTATGAAACGTAAGTAATGTGTAATTATATTATTGTTATTTTTTTTAAATATTGAGAGTATTTTAAGGCTATCTCATTCATTGATTTAATGTTTTAGGTTTAAAAGTCTTCCTGGAAGTGATATAAATGTTTGAGATGTTTCAAATCTCAGTAGATGAGGTGAAAAAATGTTGTATTCTAAAATCCCTATTGAAAGCCAGTTGAAATTGAACAATAAACATTGGGCTTGTTGCAGCAATAATAGTTTTGTATTTTTAAATTATATTTTCAACATAATTTTCATTTTAAAATGGTATTAAACAAAAATTACAAAAAAATATTTAATTTTTTCCGAATTTCCCATTTTCCCAACAATTTCCATACATTTTCTCCGGAAAAAAATATTATATTAGATAACTTTCAAGAATTTTATTTATTTTAACATGAAAAGTGAAACTATGTGTCCTGAATCACCAGGATTTCCATACAAATTTCAGTTAGAACCTTGTAGTAAAAGCGATTTGTTTGAGTTTCAGGTGGACAAAGTTCTAACTGAATTTATGATATATAAAATTAACCATTAAAAACTAGTTTTAACGTAGTTTTATTGATAGTTACAACATAGCAGTACCATCATTGATATATTCAATCAAAAAAATAATTGAAAACATTCACAATTAACAAAATACAAGCGTTCAAAACTTCAACAGCCCATAACTTTTTTGCTGCAGTTGTTCACTTAGAACTCTGTAGTTCTCGGGTCGCGATGTTTAAATGCACATCGTAATATAGTCTAGATTAGTTCGGGTATGTTCACATGTCCAAACCATAGTAGTCAAATAAAAATAAATATTGATATAATATTATAATATTATAATGTTTTGTTATTGCATTATCTTTACACAATAGAACAATATACTAATCATGAAGCGGATGCTTATATTATATAATGATATAGTTTTCTTGCCAAAAGCTATTTAATAATTGTCTCGATAACTAATATCATATTAAAGTTTCCGCAGCCGTCGTCTAATTTTTATAGCTCAGTATATAAACATGTTATCGCAGTGATAATCTAATAGACTGACAAATTGCTTGAATCAAATCATAATATACAATATACAATATCAATGCAATTTATTTTACTGATTAATATAAATATTAGTATAACTAAAATTAATACTCTTTTTCAATACTCAATTAAAACTTTCTTGAATTCATACATTATTTATTAAAAAGTGGAGATAAAATTGTTCATCAATTATCCAAAGCGGTTTGTAGGACGATTAAAATTCAATAAACACAATATTTGGCCATTATGGAAGATTGGTAACGTATACGCTTATAAAATCGTTGGGTATTGGTTTATAATCCCGTACCTGGAAAATTCACAGTGTGTGTTTGGACACAGCACACGACTCTAATAGACTAAGCAAATGGGTAATATGTTTTTTTGTTTAAAAAAATTGGCAAATAACCTCTTCTTAGGGTTACTAAGATTTACATCGGATTATAGAGCCAAGGTGCCAGGAACTATTTTTGTATTATATCATCCAATTAATTAATTTTTGAGATTTAGTACCTGGAATATCCATGATTTGCAAACGGTGCAATCCATAGACTATAGATACACAGTGCAATCATTTTCTGATGAGAGAGATAATCTACCTCTAAATATTCTTAAAAATAATACATAGTTAAAAGTTTTTAAAAATCGGTGTGATTTCCAAAATATCAAGCTTACGATATATTTACCACGTGCAAAATATTGTAACTTACGAAACAAAATTTCTGTGGGGTTTTAATTGGTAAGTATTACCAATCGAATGATAATAAAATTTTGCTTTATAGCTTAAGGCCATCATAGTTCAATAATAATATTATTAATACTCGTATAATAATATTAAAAAGAATTGTGTATTGTATAGCCATAGGTTTTGCATAGATGCGTCCGGGCGGACAAGCGGTAAGCGCGCACCAAGGCGATCGACCACGCCCTACAGGATATCTCAGAGAGACTCGTTCGAGAGATATACAATTCGCTCCACCTAACGATTTCAATCACTCAAACATCTCCCTTTACCTATGATAAAAATTATAAATTATCAGTTTAAATATTTTTGTTTAAACATTCATTACAATTAATTGTATCGAATTCTTTATTTAAAAATTAATTATAATCATTTAAAATACACAATTTTGCTTTAATGTTGTACCGTTACCGGAATTATTGCACGAAACAAAGTGTTTCTACCCGTTATCACGACTTTATTGCCACTCGGAATCTGCTTACCTACTAACTGCTGCATATTGCAACAAATACATAAAGCGTTTTGTTGTTTACCTCATTAAATTTATCGTTATTGTGCCGCCAATTTAATTTACGATTACTATTATTAATAACAATACTTCTACTTAATTTAAAACAATAAGCTTCCGATTAACTAAATAAAATATTTAAAAATTATAAGTAGTTCAAGTGGCATATTAAATCGCTTTGACCTGTCCACTAGCTACCTAAAACAGGAATCATTATACCTAGGTAAGTATTCGTAGTTCTATTTCATATTTAATTATCTCACCTTAAAATGTAGCATTTATTATTTTATCTCATTCTTCTTCCATGTCCGTTATTAAGTCATAGTCAGAACATTTCGACGGTTCCGAAAAATCCTATGTTGAAATTTTTTAAGTTATTCGCAGCACGTGGTCGAGTCAAGTCCAAAGACGCTCTTTCACCACAATGCTAATCAAAAATGTAATTATTATTAGCATGTGTAGTCAATATAAATTTTGGTGACGCTGAACTCCCCTACCTTCTGTCTGCTGAAAACCCCCTGCAATACAGTAACCCTAGGCTGGCTATATTATAACGACTTCAGCTTATATCTTTTGATCATGGTATTTTCTAAGAAAACTTCGAACGTAAAGATTTTCTCTGTAGAATAGATTCGATTTATTTAACTTTTACGTATAGTTAGATTTCAATTATAATTTAATAATCATTAAATTTAATAATATAAGTAGTTTGAAAACGTATCAATTGCATTTTATATATGTAATAAATTACTGTAATAAAACACCACCATATCTCTCTAATGAAGACCTTGCCTAACTGTATCATTTTTTTCCATTTCGAATCTGCTATTTCCTACTTCCGCTAATTTTACATACTATAATAATATAGATCCAGGTGGGTCTTATTAGCGATTTACGTATATCCATTTATTATCCTTGCCATTTATACCCAACATGCATCTATCCATACCGTGGAATGTAAATTTTAGTTTTTATGCTTCTTATAATTTATTTATCATATATTATCAGTATACAAGAAGTCTCAAATGTCCACCTGCACATAGAGGGTAAGCATGTAAAGAAGGTGAAGTGTGTAAAATACCTTAGTTGCCGTGTACACAAAAATTGAGCCAAATTGAGCCACAGAACCATGAGTTTGGAAGCAGGACTGAGATGCCATAAAGCACATTTCAAAACAATAAACATCTCTTCTGCAATCGAGACATAACTTTGGGCACTAAGAGATCGGCAATCAAGTGCCACATTACATCCATACTGGTTTACAAATTGACAAATATAAAACTGGAAGCTTTCAAGATAAATAGCCATATTGGCGTAACAAAAATATATCCTAGGCTGATCATATTATCCTTGAGTAGGCTTTAAGATGAGTCAATTATATATGAGAACTTACAGTAGTTAATATCAAGAGTAAAAAATCTCGATATTTTAGCCATATTCTCAACAAAGAAAAATATGATTCACTCTAATTCATTTTGCAGGTGAGGTAGAAGGTAACATAAGCGTGTGTAAAAGGAGATTCTCTTACATGAAATGCTTATCAAATGTTGGTTATCGGTTTTTGTGTTTTAAATCAAGTGCCCTTATTATTAACCGAAACCCGGATCACTCCAAATTTTAGTTATAACGTACTTGTACTTGCTAATAATTTAATAAATTATTTATTCTATTCAACGAAAAATTTACAGAATTTGAGAATGTAACATATTTCATATTGAATATGTAGTGGTTTCAGTTAATTTTGACAGTTGACCCTTTCATAAGTATAAAAACACCCGTTATAATACATTAGTATGTATGAAAACTACTCTCAAATTATTTTCACCTGTTAACCTTTCAAAACTCTTCAGCTTGTCATTTACCTACGTAATTGTCGACTACGTACCTTTAAAAAAAATACAGCATTGTATATCAGAATAAATCACTCGTACTATATAGTATTCAATAAAGTAAGCGTATTTTAATAAATTAAACGTATAATTGTTTTAAACTTAACACAGGTTTTAACGAGATCAGATTGTGTCAGATAATATATTTTACGACTTTAACACACCCATAAATTTGTTGTTCTTTTATTGACAAATAATTACACATATAGATGTGGTGTTGGTTATAAAACGCATTTAATTAAATCCCTATATAAGAAGCATTTTATTCTCAAAGGCGTTCGCAAATATTGAAACTGGTTGGCTGGCTTACATCCACATAATATAAATTACAATATCCACTTAGTGGTTGAATCTGAATTGTCTTTGGCCAACTAGTGTTATCTCACCAGTCACTACATGCCATCTTTATATATTATGACAACGATCATTTGGTAATAAATATTTATGTAATATATTTGCCGTTATTCCACAATAAAATCAACGAAGTTAATTGGAAAAACTGTTAAAATAATGAGATCTGAGATTGCAGGTATTTCTAAAGATTTGTATTTTTATGACTATCTATAACTTTAGGGAAATATGAAACGTATAATGGACCTATTAATTAAAATATATTATAACCGCAGATTTTTGTACATTTGATTTGGTGATTATAAATATGTTTCTGAAAAAATATTTTTAAGTATTTCCTAAAATACTTTTAAAATAATTATTTAAATTTATTAATCATCATATGACTTGGCTTACAACGATGGTAGTTTTTTTACTCTATCTACTTAGAATGCATATTATGAATATGACTGGGTGTGTATTTTAGGCATGCGCTGCATTAAAAACACTTAAGTTTGTAAACTGATGCAGCAGTTATTTGATAATGGAAATCATCACCGGTGATTTGGCTGATATATATATATATAACTTTCGGATACTCTGAAAGCTCCGAGCTGTTATGTCATAGCGGCACGATGCAAAAAAGCTATCCAATCGCTGCAAGTCTCATATAATATACGGAGTATGGTATTGGACGAAGGAAAATGGCGTAAACACATGCTTGTTTTATATTCAGACGCAGAAGCGGGGTAGGATGTGCTAAGGTCCTTCTTCTTGGTCGTTCCCTCAGGTTGGCTGAGTCTCGTGAATATCCTGTATTTATATTTTGAGCTACGACAAATATTTACACCTCTCGGTCCTTTGATTCTCTCAGGGAAAATTTACGGCTACACTCAGTAAGTTCCTTCACTTGGTAACTTTGGCGCGTTGACACTACATCTGCGCCGCCTTCCTTGGAGTCTACTCAAAACCACCAGTTTCTTCAGGTTATTCGTTCCGCGCCGAATATGTCCAAGAACTGCAAAATGCATCTTACAGATATTGTCGACAGCCGTTATTTTATCTGGAGTGATTAAGTGGATGATTAACTGGTTGGTCCTTTCGCTCCCTTGCTTTTATGGTCTATGACTCCACTTCGTTCAAAAATATGAGAACGATTATGTTTGCACGTCCATACAGATAACATAATAAATTCTAATATAATATATCATATTTATTATTTTTAAATTAATACTTGTTATTGTTAATTATAATATTGCAGTAATTTTTAATACGGGTATTTACATTAGAACGCTTGCATTGAGATATTTTTTATTGGTGTCAGTCGTTTACTGATACTTGACATTTTGTTTATTATAGGTATTAGGTAGGTACTTACTTTAATCGGTAGAATATTTAAAATCAATATCTTTTATCATTAATATATTATTATCATGATTAACTTTGGCAATATTATAAATAAAATCTTTACAATATTTACAATACAATACCGTAAACTTTTTAGAATATCCACCAGATTTATAGCTCAAGATAGTTTAAAATAACATTTATTCATAATACATTCCTCAATAATGGCAAATACCTATAATTTACGTAAAATTTTACAGTCAGAAATAAATATGAACAGAGTATTAAAACGATATTTACTTCCTTAACAATCTGATTGTGAACAAATAGTTTATATTTTCTAGAGGTTTTAACTTAAACGGTAAATAAAATCATTCTAGACTACAGTAAATAATACTACGATATTACAAAGAGGTTTTAATTGAATAACCTCACTTATATTTCTAACAAAGTTTAACCTGTGTAAAATTTTGAAATTATTCTCTTGGGTTTCATTCTAAATATCAGATAAAAATTCCTGGCTTAGATTTAATATAAGTTAACCAATGTTAATTATCTGTTATATTATATATATAGCGTATATTATACGCTCCATACAAAAATAGGTGCATCGTTTCAGGAAGCCCATCGATTAATATTAATTTTACCACTGCAAAACTGCAAGTTTTTACCAGGTATGTAAATGATAATCATTTCATCATTGAGATATTAAAACTTATGGTGTGAAATTTTAGAGGTGAGCCAAAAGCAGTACTATGAGCATAATGTTTAAAGGTACATATATTTAAATAATAATAAATAAGGGCTCGCCATCATCTTGTGTTTGCAATAGTTTCAATGTGATTACTACATATATTTTTTGAGGTATTTTGGTCATAATAAAATAAGAACAATGTTAAATCTAATGTTTCAATGATTATTAAAAAAAAACAGTTTTGATAAAATTGTCATATTGGTGGTTTTAAACAGGTCGACGACGATATACAGTAGTTATATACAAATTTAGTACTTTTTACTTTTAATTCTTCATATATTATAGTCCCGTTTCCAACGTTTTTAATTTCAATCGCTTAACATAAATTTGTGTAGTTTTTTGTCATTATTTGATGGACATTATTATCATACTTTATCAATCTCAAATCAAGTCAATCTTTCAACTTCAATTCTTCTCATATGAATATATGTATTAAAATGTAATCGTCAAAATTGATCAACTTATAACTGATAAATTTCACTTACAGCAAGTTAAAACTCCAGTAGCGATATGTATTTATTGTAGTTCGATTTCTGATTATCAGTAAAAACAATGATTCGATCCGCTATGAAAAATGCCACTAAAACTATGCGAAAAACTCTCATTTTTGTATATTTGTCAATAAGTAGGTACATAAGTATTTTTTTTAACAAACAGTAAATTCTTCTGATATGTTTTATAACTGCCATATTTTCAGTAAACGGTTTGTTAAAAATCTTCTTCTTCAATACGAGTGGTGGAGAATCGTCATCGGAATACTATCATGGTGAGTAACCATGAAGAATTTCTCATTATTATTTACTCCGTAACCCATTTTAGACATTTAACACCTCTCGGTGATGTCTCTTGCCACATTCTATATAAAATACTTGATAGATACTTACATGAACGAGTAGTATCGGATGAAAAAATACATTTATAAGCTGTAATATTATTTGAAATTGTAGTTTAATTGTAGTATACTTAATTAATATAATGATGTTATTTAATTAAAATTTATTTTGGCACACCAATATGAATGTGTCGACAAAATATTCGGTATATCCAGATGTAGATTATTTTAAGCTAAAACCATAACTGTATTTAAATAATAAAACAAAGCAATATTTTTTTGGTATGATTAAAATTAGTGATATTGAAAAAGTAAGAGTTTTAAACACGTGTTTGGCAAAGAAAAAAGTTTATCAAAAAAAAATCGTATTTGATTGTTTATTTAATAAAAACAAAAAAGGATCAGTTGAATTATAGCTTGTTGATATTTTTTTCGGTCCAATTTAGTTATATGAAACTGTCAAACTTTATAATATATGTTACAATTAAAACCGTATTACAACATACGTGTTTTATTAACCTACCATAACATGTGGACAAAGACAAAGTAACTGCCGAAAGTCCGCGCAAACTTTAGCGATTATTTGAATGAAACATAAAACGAGATATATATTGCACCTACAAAGATTTATTGCGTAGACCAACTTGACCCTTTAGCATCGGCTTGTTTACGACTTTTAAATATTCATTTATTTTAATACAAAGTAGATATATTTGTTTGCTTTTAAAAAAAAAATTTTTACCACAAAAGTTTTTTTAAAAATAGTTCGAAAACAAATTTTAGATTCGATTTTAATTTGTTATACTTTTACTGGTGTCAGAAATATTTTAATTTTGACATGTTTGAATAGTTATTTTTATATTTAAAAATGTTATTATTATTGTTTTGTTAATAAGTAAGATAAATGGATATCAATTAAAGAAGTGATCTCGTGCAAATCCAGGTACGTCGTCTAGTATATAATACATCAAATATGTGTAATTTAATTGATTATTATAATATTTTGGCAAAACAAATAAATCTCAAAATTAATTATTCTAAACTTCGAAACTGCTTACATTTTTTTATTTTATGTTATTATAACGATATTAAAAGCTAGTCATATCAGAGCTTTAAGGTAGGAGAAGACCCAGGTGCTGATTGATTTCAAGGCCCTATTTCATATACCGAGGTATTATTTTTTCACAATTCTCATAACACATATAACACTTATTAATATTTAGCTTGAGTGTTAAAAATATAATTTTGATTATAATTCTGGTATTAGGTACTACACAAACCACACAAGTATATCTTTACGGTTTTGGATATTTTCGAAGAATTGCCACAGATTATATTCATAGATATGTATATAATATATGTATCATTTATCAATTCTACCTATTATTGTAGAGTGAAAAAATACAATGCAATTTATTAAAGGCACCATTGATATACTCGTATTATGAAAAATTGCTAATAATTATGTTGTTAATACTCGTAGTCCTGCATAATAGTGTGAAGGTGAGCCTTAGATATCTTTACTATACAATACTTATAATGGAAATGATATTTTTTGCTATGATATTTAATCCTTATAAATATTATATTACTGTACTCTCCCTGTATGGGTTTCCAATACTCCTTTTCATATATGATGATTTTTAAAATGCTTTTGTTGTACGTGGCCCATTATTTCTAGTGAATATGTACAATACTAACTACTAGGCTATAAATATATGTGATTGTTTTTATTTTTAACATATTATTTTTTTTAAATTATTTTGTTAAAATACCAAATAACACAATATATTAAATCTTTATTACTAATATATTGTTTATCGTACCATAGAATATAAGCATCCTGTTGCACTAGGGGTTGGTGGCGCTTTTGCGGTGGACTGTAATTTGAGGATGCTGGTGGATTACGGATCTAAAGGGGGGGGGGGTTACACAGGATGCTAGACACTGACCTTTTATGTTAAAAAGGGTGGCGCGCGCCGAAGCCGGTTCAGTGTTCATGCACTCACGCACTGGTAAACGGACGGTTCGGAATGTCTCTCTCACGGTTTCACTTTTGTTTTGGGATGAATGATGATGACAAGTTCAGGATGGATGATAGACGCAACGTTTGCTCAAACTGTATCAGATTTAGCGCAACGAAGGTCAAATAGATGCATTTTGTATAAATCACTCAATAGTATCGTATCAGATAGACCGCGATAACTTTAACAAGCCTATGCGCTCGGCTGTCTTGGAGTAACTAAACTTAACTTTCATCACGTTCGATCATGACTCGTGACTGGTGGTCTTGTGACAATAATAAATAAGGATTCGAGGGTAGATGGGAAGAAAGGAATGACGGTCACCACAATCGGCCCAACCAAGAGTCCATATTTAAAATCGAAGATCTGGATAAAAAATCTTTTTATTATATAAATTTTCATGTATTTTGGTCTGAATGGGTGCTTTAAATTCTGTCAATTTCATTCTTTGTATATGATAAAATACAAGTTATTTTTTTTAAACAAATCATTAAAAATAGTTGTAAATATTGATAAAAGATTTTTCCGTCAGAGATTTGTATATTCTAAATAAGATACAAATTTATTGTGGATATATAAAAATTGTTATATTAATATTGTTACGTATTATTGGCTATAATATCAGAGTCGACGCCAAATGGTTTGGCGAAGAATGCCCGGACACATCGTGAATAAGCTGAACAGCGTCGAACGTGAAGCGCGTGTAACCCGATCGACGCCGGCCAATGATATTGCGTTACAAAGATCAACCGTGATTTATGGAACATAATATGACTGGCCAAGGTGCTGGTCGCTTCAGATGAGAGGATCCGACTCGAGTGGGCCTCGTCAGATAACATCGACGCGATGAGACGAGGCGTATGGTTTCTTCACCGTCCTCGCCGATGGTCCGGAAAGCTACATTCTAGAGTCTTGATATTATTTAAGGCTTCTCTAGGTACCCAATGTTCAAAATTTTTATCAAAATCGTAAGCAATTTCAATTTTATGTTGATTTAAAGAGATTTCATAATATGATATTTTGTACGAGAAATTGAAAAAAAATAACATATGAATTCGCTAAAAGCAGAATTTAAAATTGAAACTCTTGACCCACGCCTTTGCGACAGTTCACCAGTTGTTTGAAACGATTTTTTTTTTCATTATTTAAATTAACTAAATTCCGTAGTTTAATGACATATTACAAATTAATATGATTAGAACTTTTAAAAATACAGTCTCTCATTCAATTCAATTTCAATTCAATTTTTTTTAACATATTGTGGACATTACAAATTATAAGTTTAAGACGTTCACAGACGATGTGGATAGAAAAATTATAAGTATGAGTAAAATAGAGAAAAAATGCCAAAAACATTATTTTACAATTTTATCACCTATATATAAGAAAACTAGGGATTGAACTACCGAATGAATATTTCAATACCGGTATTTCGGTATTTCTTATTGAATACTGGTATAATACCGGTATTCATGAAAACATATTATACACAAAAATAAGTACCAATCAATAAAATATTATATAGCTGTTGAAATCTATTTGAAACACTATTTTATAGCAACCTAAAGTACATACCTACTTACATTTATTATGTTGACCTTTATAACTATGTATAAATCATAATATTTTAGGACTGCTAGAATTTTTACAAATAATATATAGTTCAGGTGCAGGAAAATTTCTCTAAAATTCAACGGTTGTTAGGTCGTATATCAACGATGGATCAATAGTTATAGAATAATTTGAAATATTTGCCACAGATGTTTTCTTTTTCGAAATATGTTAATTCCTCGCGACAATTCTATAAATATCTGTGAAAGATTTTGTTTTATTATTATTTAACTTTGTTGGTTTTAATCAATATACTTGCATTTATTCAGCATTAATCTTATGCATTAAATTTATTATGCAATATAGTAGTAAATAGTGAACAAAATAATATGTAATTCATTTTAGAAAAACATAAACGTGTATGCTTTCTTAATACCGAAAATACCGGTATTTTGGATTTTTGAAACAGGTATTTCGGTATCGATAAATAATTGAATACCGGTTTTGAAATACCGGTATTGCAATCCCTAAAGAAAACCAATGTAATTCTTGTAATAAATTTTAATTTTAAACAAGATTCATTTACCAAGAAATTAATATCGGTAGGTATATTCCATTTATAATCAATTAAATTTTCACGTGTGTTCATAAAAGCAACTAGTTTTATTTTTTAGTTTGATGATTTGAAATAGAATTACTTAGCTTCATATTATTTATTTCATTACTAATTACTTGAAAAAAATGAATATGGTATAGATACCAAAAACTTCTCTCACATTATGGCATAAATACTCATAATAATATGTTACATTGATAATTACTATATTTTTTTAAATATCTGTAATACACGAATCTATCATAATTAATTAATATCGTAATAAAAGCTGTCGTAATAATGATTTAAAAATGTAAAAAAGAAATTATTATAAATATACCGCAATTAAAACAAGCCACTGAATAGTAAGTTAAAAAAAAAATTTTGAAGCATTAATTACCTCATATTGAAAAAATTAAGACAGTCACATTAGGAAGTAGCCAAAGCAATTTTTCACTATTAAAAAATAACCGCACATTAATTATACAGTGTATTTTATCTAAATTTTATTTGTTTGTTTTGTGATAAAAATTTTATGCGATTTTTTACTCGATCACGATTTCTTCATTCCATTTTTTTCGTAGAGGCATTTTTGTGATTAACAATTAACGATTAAAATAACCGCAGATAATGCCTGTAAATTACGCAGCTGCGTAGGTACTTAAGAAACGCTGTGTTAAAAGCATGATGCAAAAACACCAAATGAATAATTGAAAATTAATTTTGTTTAATAACATTGAAACCGATCTGACGAAATTGCAAAATAAATAATTGTTAATGAACAGTTTTTTTTTCTTCACTCTGACCTTATTGTTAATTGTGATTCAAGCAATAATACCGTATAAAGATCTTTTAATATAAATAAAAACACGTTAATATATTATATTATTTAAGTCACATTATTATTAAATGATAGAAAAAGTATTTAAATTATAATTGACCGTCTGAACTAGTTAATAATATATTATAAAATTATTAATGTGAATATTCGGTAAATACAAATAGATTTTTTTCAACCATGCCCGATCCTAATAAGATCATATGGGCCTCCACAGAGTGGAGGTTTGTATTAACAAATTTTGTTTTTATGAGAAATGGATGTCAGCTACTTGCTTAACCTAAAGGTCGGTACTCTGACTCATACACAGATTGAAAAACCATATGTGTTCTTGCCAGACCCAAGATTCGAACCTGGGACCCACGATGCTATAGGTCGACGCTTAAGCCGCGCGGCCATCGTGGGTGTATTAAAAAATTAAGTTTTACTATGATATTTTTAATGAAAAGATTCTCAGTCAATACTTGATGGTTTTCCACATCTAATTTAAATGTATTAATAAAACAAATTAAATGAATTTTCTTAAATCCAGGCATATTAATATGAGTTGATTTTGCCATTTGGAGATACTAAATTTATTACTAAAAATTTAATATTACACTACCTATTTTTTTATAATTAAAAAAAATACATCTCAACAATATGGTAAAATAAACTTTAATCACAATTTTTCTACTTGTAATAATACCAATTAGATGATTTATCAGATTTATTGAAAATGACAATGCCAAGAGTCTGCAATGAGCCTACAAGTAGTGAAAGAAAAATAGAAATAACACAGTGTGATAGAAAAAAAAATCCAAACAAGATTAAAGTAACTAGTAAGACTATATGATCTTAAATACAAAAGTATACTCGGTACAACACAGAAAAAATATTAATATAATGACTGTAAATGGTAGATGTAAGATGTTACCATTAAAAGCCTAAGGGTTTGAAGTTCAAAGATTCGTTTTCACTAACGTAGTTTAAATTTACGTTCTCTGTAAGTACGAGAAACTGCCTTCAAATAACAGTAATCATTGCACCGGTGTATAATGTTTTCAACAATAATAAAAGATCTTACTAAAATACTCACCGTATTATCTTTTTAGTGAAATTGAGCAGACTGATTTGAATAATAATTTCTCTTGTAGCCAGTATTTTTATAGGTTAATACTTTTTAAAAAAAACCAATTATTGCACTTTTCTTCGAGATGATTATATCTAAATATATCTAAAAAGTAAGTAACATAAATATTTAGCGGAATTCTAAGCACATAATACAATATATTTTTTGTTTTATATAGTCTTCATATTTTAATTTTTTGTCCATAACCATTCTTTAATTGGTGGCAATCGTAACCATGTGGCTTCTGAAAGAGTCGGGCTTGCTTCTGTTTATGACATCTATCTAAGAAATTGGAAGCAGCAATTATTTGAAAAAATAACCTGATTGTCGAATATCCTATTGTCTCATAAAGTTGTCACATTAAAATCAATTGAATTGATTTGTTTTTAAAATTATTATTCACACATAATTTTTGAAAACATTTCTTTTTCTATCGGATAGGTACATTTGAAATGATGGAATGGAGTTCTAGTTTCTAATAAGGCCTGATAATTTTAAGCAGAACGTTCTTTTTCGCTTAGGACCTCACCCAGTTAGGTAGGTACTTATAGTTATTTCTGTTATGGTAAACATAGCAATTACGTTTTTTTTCCAATCTACAGATGATATTTTTTGCCATTTCTCTCCATTGCATCTGGTCATGTATATACTACATCCTACTCTGGTTATCATAAGTTTATCTACCAGAATTTGTTATATATTTTAATATCTCGTTCGAGGCATACATTTAAGAAACTCTCTTTCCTCAGAAATCCGTTAACTAAATGATTGATTATTGTAATTCATTTGTAAATAATCCATGGAAAGAAATTATGAGAATACAATAAAAATATAGTTTTGACATCTTGTGAATTATTCGTTGAATAAAGTTTATTCAATTATTAGAAAGTGCAAGTACGTTATAACCTTTTTTTGGAGTGATCCTGATACCGGTTATTAATTAATTTAATTCCATACTAATATGTATTGTAAAAACCATTATTTAGCTTTTTCGCAATTAAATAGTACACGTATAGCTTAGTGGTAAGGTTATTTGGGCGCAAATCCCGGGTGGCGCAGATTTTAATCCTGCTAGGTGTCGTATTTTTTTGAAAAATATTTTTTCTAGTGGTGTTTTCAAAAGTGTTTTCAAATTATGTAAGTGTCTTACTACATTCACATATATCAGTTCGTATATAAATATTTTATTTCGTCTAAAAACAAAAAGCTAATTACGTTTAATATTTACGAAACGCTCTGATTTTTAAAAACATTTTATGGTTTATTAAATAAAAATATTCTATGCTCTGAATACATGTAAAAATGGATACAATTTAATAATTTGTATTATTACTTAAATCGCGAAGAAATTCAAATTGATATCATTTGAGACTCCGGCGAGGCTGCATAACCATAAGTTAATAATATATTTTCTACGGCAATTTCCGAAGCTGAACATCTGAGCGTAAAGAATATGTCCGTAATAGGATTATTGAACAAATGAACTGGAAGAGATGCTCTGAACGACCACAAATATTTGTATCGACCAGCAGTGGATAATGCGAAATATTTATTGTTGGATTACGCGAAACAGCCTCGCTGCCCTGTGATTTACTCGATTGCTGTAAAGAATATTTTGGTACAGTGGGAATATATACCAACTACCTAAATAATAAAATTAAAAAAATATATTAATTAATAATTAGACTATGTATTTTTTATTCAATACTTAAAATATATGACAATCTTAATTATAAATAATCGGATTAAGTATCTATATTTGATTTTCGAAACTTACTTATATTCATGACCATCTTTTTTGACGCTCATCCGAGGGGATTATCTAATACTTCACAACTGCCCTTCACTAATCCACTAAGCTATCTTCTTTAAAAAAATAAGATCAAACTTAACTTTATTTTGAGACATTTTTAGCTAATTCTCTTGTCAGTTTTTATTAAATTAAACGAAAATCATTGCTCAATTTTCAACAAGCTTTATGTATAAAGCTTTGTTTCTATTACAAGCTTTTTAAAATATATGAACTTTAACAAGCTCAAAAATTTTAATACACATTAATATTAATAGCTAACTTTTACGTGGGGTATAAAAAGGGGGAGGGAGAATAATGGAAACCTTGACAAATATCATAACTATATAATTATTATTATATTATTAAATATAACCGAGCCAATGAAATTTAAGCTCGATGAATCACTAATACTTAAGTTGATTTGTAAGTTTTTTTTACTGTTAGATTTAAACGAAGTAAAAATAGTTTTTCAGTTTGTTTATGTAACATTCAACATATTATGTGAGTTAAATATTTGAAAATAAATGTTAAATAATGATTATTATAATAAAAAAAATATATATTTTCACGTAGGCACAGATTTTTAATTCGGTTTTTATATTTTACAACGTTTTTATTAGCTCGTATTCTTGTGTGTCCGGTTGTTATTTGTCCATCACAAATCTTGCAATCAATTTTAAACTAAATTCCCGACTAGCTAGACATTTGAAACTTTCATAATATATCAGAACACGATGCCAATGCATTCTTTTAATACTTTTAGCCATTTTCAGTTAATTCTGTTTTGTATGGAAAGTTATTTCAGAAAAAATTTCGTAAAAAAGTAAAAGATAAGAAAAGAAGAGAAAAGTATTGGTTGCTAAGGGGGTGGTCCTAGCAACTAAATTATTAATATATACGTGCGTTACTCTGGAAATCAAAATCACATTTCAGTATTCTATATTTGTTTGTTTGTTTTTTTATTTATTTTATATCAAGTACAAGTTTGAGCATATTGAGCATAATAATTCAACAGAAAATTTAAAAACGTTGTACATAAAAAAATCTTTTTATCTTGTAATTATTTCTGATAATGTTATAAGTTTCGGGAAATAATAGTACTGATATATTATATTATCCGTTTATTTTACCATCTTTATACATCATTGGGGAGGCAACAATTCGTTTTATGATGAGAAATAATTGCATTGTGGTATCACGAAACCAATATGCAATCATGGCGGAGCGGCAGGCCTCTTGGCATGTGATAAAGTGTTCAATATTGAAAATCATCGCAACTTATCGAGGCAGCCATAATGCTGCAAGTGGTAGAGGAAGACACCCAACAGTACGTGATGAAAACAATATCGATAATATTGGATACCAGACATTGAATCAACTGTACATACAAATATTCACGAACTATGTTAGTATAAGACAATAACATTTTGCGTAATCCTTCGTCGGAAATGCAAAGTTATTCACCAATCGTTGAGATTATTCAAAGCGATTCAGTTATTAGAATAAAAACTTTTCTTTATCAATAGAACAAGAAGTTAATAATTATGTAATATCAATTTGCATATACTTATTTAACATTGGATAAAAAGAATATATTTTATTAAAATGTAATACTTCGCGCTCTGTAGCTGAACCCAAGGACGACTATACTCAGGCTGTGGCACTTAATTACTAATTTAAACGTTAGAGCTAGTTATTGATTGTCTTCAAATGCAATGCGATAACCTGTTCACAATAAATGGAGATGTTCGATTGTATATTTCATGTACGTAAGTATAAACAACAACTGGCACTAAAATTAAAGTTTACAGTTTGGTGTCACAGCTTTACAATAGTGGGTCTTGGTTCAACTCCATGCATACAATAACTATGTATCGTCTCTGCTCTGGCAGAACACACTAACTGGAGAATACTAGTTTTGAGTAATTTGACTTTGAAGTTGTTAAAATGTTTGAAAATAGTTTATCACGTGAGTTTATTAAGTAATCGTAAAAAGGATGACTTTAAAATAAAGACTGTTTATTTATTAAGAAGGTTTCCAGACGGTAAAGTTTGAGATAAGGAACATTTTGGTATAACTAACTCAATATGTTATTTTTTCGAATAATTGTCTTCTGCCAGAACAATGACGATATATATATATATATATATACGCAGAATATGTCGATGCTTGCCTTATGCTTTGCGAATAGAACGCGAAGAATGTACCTATTTATGTATGTAATTGAGAAACAACTTTAATTTTCCAGTAACTGTCAATATATTTACATGGCCTTATTTGGCATCAGCATCTTCTCCAGTTATCATCAGTTGGGGTCAATCCACTACTTTCCGGTTCCTAATTCTTCATTGCCACGTACATCTGCCGAACTCCATGAATTCGTTGAGTTTTTAGATATCTCTGTGGTCATTTAGTTTGAATTAAAAGTCAGAAAAAATATGGTAATTCACAATCTACGATAATATGTAAAATAATATTTTATAATTATTTTTAATGTGTCTTTTATTGCAAATGTGACATGGGGTCAAAATACACTTGACTTTTTTAAAAGGGGTTCGTGACCTGAAAAAAATTGGAAATCAGTGATTTTATATTTTTTTTTATTCCATGCATATAGAATTTTAAATATTTTTATATAGAATATTTTATATTCACGAATGACTCTATCGATATGAATACTGACGATTCATTCCTTATACAGATTTTCATTTCTTATCCAACATCGAAATAGCACAAAGAGCAACTGTATTTCTACACGGAACAATGTTTTGAAATAAAACTAATCGCTTTCGTAGTCGTCTTCCAGTTATCGGGTCGATCGTATTCATTGGCTGTAGGCAAAACTGTACCGGCCATAGGCGGAAATGCTCGCCACAAAATGTTTCGACCAAAAAGATGCAATAAACTTCGTGTGTTCGAGAAACTGGATCTGGACCAACAATCTGCACTTCCACCTAACTAAGGATTGATGCACTCAGAAATACCACAGATCACATAACTTTGAACTTTTTTGAGTTAATATAAAATTATTTGTTAAGTGACTTTTTTAATAATACAATACTTTTATTAGGGTTTTTTAATCACATGAATAAATAATATACAATATTCAAGAATGTGGCATTCTTTCTGAATATACTAATTAACTGCACAAATGGATGCAGACGTAAGTTCTGCTTGCGTTAAATATTTTTTTCTAATATTTAATGTTTCTGAGGCTTATGAATATGAAAACACTTTCTTACACACTAAGACCATCTTTATTGTTCCAATCTTTCCAAATCTAATAATAATTATATATGTATTATGCAACGTGATATAAATAGGTTTAAATCTTCTAATTCACAACTACATAGCATATCCAATGATGTAGGACAAAAAACTTCGAAGATTGAAGTCAGATTTCCTGCAGAGAAACCGTAGGAGTTGGCATTGCAGAATCAAAAATAGTCAATATTGGTGACCATTTTTCTTAAATTTGAATCAAGTTATTAACAATAGGTACTATCTTTTATTTTTGGCGGCTTTATAAAGTTTCTAAAAACTATTTTTTTTGTATTCAAATAAATATCACCAAAGGGTAAGAATATAGCATTCTTTATTGAGTATACATTCATTTCCGCACACCTCAGAAACAATCATGGCGCCATATATGTATCAACGATAGTACATAAGCATACCCCATGATGTTCGTCACGCCACGTTATACGCCTATATAGCGATAAAAAGTAAGTGCTTATTTTTAATATCTTTATTCGAATTTAGAAAAAATTCTTTTCTTTCGACCATGTCCGATCCTAATAAGATCATTTATGTGCCTCCACAGAGTGGAGGTTTGTATTAACAGATTTTATTGTTACGAGGAATGGATGTCAGCCACTTGCTTAACCCATTAGGTCCATACTCTGACTCATACACAAATTGAAAAACAATATGTGTACTTGCCAGACTCAGAATCCGAGCCTGAGACCGGCGCTTAATCCATGCGGCCATCGTGGGTGGGTAATATTAACGGAATCTAAAATAACACTTTCGTTGCATATTTAATCGTGATTATTGAGTGTTTATTTATTTAGCTGAAACGGTAAAGGACCATTACCCAGAATTTGATGGATATGAATTTAAGTAAAACTAGTTTTAAATATTTTTGGAATAGGTTTTACGAAAAATTAAGTATTTAGGTTGTTGTCGAGCATCTCCTTAGATGAAGCTTACAGTTAGTGTTTAATAAGATGATATAATTAAATAGTAAATATTACTACATTGAACATTCGCTGGTTTAAAAAGGTTCGATGTTAGATGAATGGATCGGAGATGTTCGGAAGATGTGCGCGCGCACGTCGGGCGGCATTCCATCACGCGCCTCCGCCCTCGTTAGCCGTTAAGCGCGTCGTTCCAGCGGCGTCGTTAGCCTTAACGACCGCTACCCATTTTGAAAATCAAACGCTGATGTGTGCTTTCACACGGAGACCGCTATGAAAAGCGGTGCTATACAACGTCTCAATGATGCACCATCCGCTTTTAGGCAATTCAACATTATCTCATCAAATCATAACTGTGGTAGAAGATAGACGTATATAATATTGTTGTTATATTCAATACTGCCATGGTTGCTGATTAATCTTGATGTCTCATTATAAACATGGTAACTTTAACGTATTTTTTTTAATATTAATAACCATACCCTTGCTTTTTCGTACAAGGTGGTTGAATGGGTTAGTTGCATTGATGTGGGGCTAATTAGGTTCCTCCATTTATATCTTTAATTTTCTTTATGGTCAAGATTAAATATTTTGTGTAGTGTTCTTGTGTTGTTCTATTGCTTAGTACTTCGTGAGGCTTTTGGAGGTCAATTTCATAATTATGCTGTCTACATCGAGTCCTGAGAGTCCATCACATCCCTTTCTAGTATAGGACAGTCGTTGATGACATGCCACACAGTTTGAGATGTGTTGCCGTCACATGGACAACAGTCATCATCCCTCAATTTAAATCTTTTTAGATAAGCTCGCACCGCTCCGTGACCTGTTAGTATATGTGTGAGTTCATGTGATATTTTAATGTTCCTGGCAAGAGTGATGGCAGAGTTTGTATTTGGAATAAATTTCTGCGTTATTGATTATGTGGCGGATGTTGTGTATCTGTGGTTCCATAACTATATTGTGTCTTCGTTTAGTTTTTGTTTTGCGTAACTTAGAGGGAAGTGTGTGTAGGTTAAAGGTCTTTTATTTGTTGTGGCTTGTTTATTAACATATTAATTGAATGAAGTGTGTGAAAAATAAAAAGTACCTCATAAAATTAATCTCACCGACCATACATATAATATATATACATAAAGTAGTCCACCTGAGTCTACAGTTCTTTCGAAAACTAATAAATACAGATTCAAGGGTTTAAATTTTTTCTATATGTTCATTGTACATAATTAATCATTTTATCATTTTGCAATTTTGTTTAAGTGTATTTGTATAGCCAGATGCTTATTTTAAAACTATATATGATATTATGTAGTTAATAATTACATTATAATAAAGGAAATTTTACAGGTGTTCCATGAAAATTTCCATTTCCAGGAAAATCATTTAGAAAAATCCAGATTATCGGAAAGAACCAAAAAAGAACATGAAGTGAATGGGGCTCAAACTTGCCTCAATTACTGTCCAGGTAAATGCTCGTACTCGTTACGTTATTGATCTAGCTATGACTCATTTGAAATATTTCTATCTGAGATGTTTCAAATTCCGCCAAGTAAATACTATTATACCTAATCGTTATTTTAATCAAGATAATGTTACTAGCATCAAGAGTGTCTCTTGGGATTCCGTATGACAAACTAATTGTTCTTATATCCAAAATATGACAATTTTGTAGTTTTTACTTGTTTGGCATATTTTTGTGATATACGTAAATTTATCATTCAAGTTTATTGAGGATGTGTATTATTTGTATGTTTAATGTAAAATATGTATAGATATGAAGATATGAAAAGTAATATGCCATAATACGTACATATTAATATATAGTGCCAGGTTACCAGATTAAATCATTGGATTTAAGGTTACCCCACTGATTAGTATTAAGTCACTATGGCCTAATCATCTTATTGGCAGAAGTCAGTTCTTGTACTAATAGATTAACTATAATCACCAATTCTCCGGCGATCGCATACAAGCAATAATAACATACATCTTGCAAATTGGCGGGCTTGGAGTACTGCGGATGGTGATCTGCATCCGGTCACACGGCCGATACATACTTTTAATACAACATTATTCTTGTGGTCTTTGGTAGGTACTCTATGAAATCTAAATACCCAAAGACAATTTCATCACGAGTAAATTTACGTTATATTCATCGATGTTATTTCAATAATTGATTTTGTAAGACAACCGGCACAATGATTTGCGACATATCAATAGTTTAATAAATTTATAAAGTAAACAATAATTGTGTAAAAGCATTTTTCATATTAACATCTATAGACCAATAATGAATTCGTTGTTTACTTTGATATGAATATTTATTTTTTACCATGTTCGAGCCTAATATCATAATGGGTGTTAGCTAACAAATTTTTGTTTTTTTGAGAAATAGGTGTAGGTCACTTAGTCAATCTATAAGGACTAATATGTGAGTCCAAAAACAGCATGTGAATTTTTTGCCATACCCGGAATTTGATCCCGGAACCCAAGACATTATGGGCCGACATGCTACCGTTCAGCTATTGTGACCTTAGAGAAAATCAGACCTGCCAAACTATTCTAAACTTATCGACCGCTAAAGTGATAAAGTGATAAATATTATTTGCTGCTGTTAAAATATTGCACTTATTGCAACAATAAAAACCAGCTTCGTGTAATTGTTACAATAAGTGCTAATATTTTGATACAAACCTACCCTAAGTTTGATACTATTTATTACTTTAGTGTTCGATAAGTATAGAATAGACCCACAGGAGTCCCCGGATGAAAAGCGAGTGTTTTACGTACTGGATTACGAAGGCCTATAAAGGTATAATTAATTAATTAACACAAAGATAAAAACAGTAGATAATTATTGTAAAAAATGTTAAAAATAAATAAAACAAAAATTATATATATATTATTGCAAGATCTTCCAATTAATATAAAACTACATTACATTGGTATCTTTAAAATAATTAAACTGTATTTTAATTTTAAAATATAAATAACTACAAGATAAAAAGAACTTTTTCTATACGTTTTTAAATTTTCTGTTGAATTATTATGCTCATTATGCTCAAACTTGTACTTGATATGAAGTAAATAAAAACACAAACAAATATAGAATACAGAAATATCATTTTGATTTCCATAGTAACGCACGTATATATTAATAATTTAGTTGCTAGGACCACCCACTTAGCAACCAATAATAGTGGATTGGATTACGGATTTCTTCCGAAATAACTTTTCATACAAAACAGAATTTCCTGAAAATGAATTCAATTCTACTTGAAGATGGCTAAAAGTATTGAAAGAATGCATTGGCATCGTGTTCTGATATATTCTAAAAGTTTCAAATGTCTAGCTAGTCGGGAAGTTAGTTAAAAATAGATTGCTAGATTTGTACTGGATAAACAACCACCGGACAAATAAGAATACGAGATAATAAAAACGTTGTACAATATCATAAGTTGTAGAAATGTGCATGTTGATCAGAATGTGAAAAATCACAAAAAATACATTATGTGGCCAACAAAAAAATGGTATTACAATAGACGTCACCAGGCTGATAAAATGCTAATAGGCGCTCGATGAATGGATTACCGATGTTCAGAAATGTGCTGGTCGGCTGGATCAACCAACGCATCAAGTATGTAGCACCGAATACCTTAAGAGTGAAATTAACTATATTATAATACATTTGTTCAGTAATTTAATTGAATATAATACTTTAGACTTTTCGATTTCAAAATATTTTTTTTTAGATAAGCTGATTAGACTGTAACCTGATATATATTGGAGATACTGATTAGATGATATTTCTCATAAAGACATCAGGATTGGAAATATAGTAAATAAACTTTGTTGAAAAGACTATTCTAAATAGTATTTTAAGCCGCAAAAATTGCTTTGATATTTGAGTCATTTTTAAGAATATGATAAACCGTAGAAGAATTATCCATCTATATAATATGAATTAACAATGTCTCGTGGTATAATATATCGATACCCTAAAGCAAGCTTGTTGTCCATCCAATTGTTTTTAATTTTTTTAATAGCAGCTTAGCTTTACAACAGAAAGACAAAGAACTGTTATTACAAAATATCTTAAATATTTATCAGGAACATACAGATCAATTCCAGCGAGAATGAAATCATATTTATTAATACTACGCATGCTTGGAAAAAATGCATATATACTTACTCGAATAAAAATATCTTTCAATATCTGTACTACATTATGTAAGCATGCACAAGAGAGTATCAGTTAGTGATTAATTAATAATTATTATGTTAATGATAAAAATCCTGAGAAATTGAGCACATTATTTAAATATAATGTAAGAACCTAACCTCATTACAACTATATCATTAAAAAGTTCAATAATATATTAGATTGTCATATAAAAAAAAGTATCTGAAAACGACCTGCAAAGAGTATAATTATTGAGCAGTGAAAAGTAGTGTTATTCTTGATTAGTACAATTTGTAATTTTTTATTGTATCAATATTCAGTAGTCCCTGTAATAATAAAATAAAGTGGGTCATATCATTTCAGTACGATATTATCTGATTAATATACTTCGAATATTTGATAATAAAATATAATAATACAGTAATAATCATTGGTACTTGTTAAAAACACTCTCGCACAGAGCAGTATTTACTAAAAAAATATTTAATTTTTATTATGAACATTTATTTGATCATGGCATATTATTATTATAGACGTAGAACTATTGGCCTCTACTTGCATCCTAATCGATATCCTGTCCAAAACTTTTGTAGTCTAACTATTTTTTATGAAAACTAATTCTCAAAGGCTTTGTATTATTTTTTTCTACCATGACTATTTTTCTTCGGGTTTAAAAATTATGATTGAGTAATAATCTTCGCATGCATGTCCATTTACATACATCCATATTACTATAACTTATAACATGTCTTGTCTGCAGGTTTATACTGTATACAATACCTAAGTATTTTCAACTTGCAGCTTGCTACGCACACCAGACCCTAGAATAGTGTCACATGATTTGAATGTCTCTCATAAAAAAAATCGTTGATTATTGTAGGTAGATACCTTAAATTGAGATTAACATAAATTTTACTTTTAATACTAAAAATATTTCACTAATATTGCATACAAACCAACGTAATATTTATCCAAGGGAGAATTTATTCGTGCCCATAAATGCGAAATTCTATGAAATGTATCCCATATATTTAAAATTACCACAATATACAACAAAAATTGACAGTTAATGCGGTACTTAATACGTATTTCATTCTTTATAAAATTATAATATAATTTTCTTTGCAAAATTTTACTTTTGCAACGCCATGAAATTAGTTTCTTGTAATATCACATTCTACACAAAAGAAAAATTTAAAAAAAATAGTAAGTCTAGAAATAAAACAATACTGAAATATAAGAAAAATAATAGCAACTACCCAATTTTCCTGGGGTTAAAGTATCGGAAAATATGCATAATTGAACGTAAAAAGAAAGTGAGTATTACTAAATTAACGTGTTATTAATTGTATATTTTTTATTTGTATACATAACATACTTACATTTATATTATGCCCGCACTACACATACACTAGGCAGATTTTCCCTTAATTTTGTCTAATTCCGTGATCTCTGTTATTTTACTACTATTTGTTGACAATTATTGTAGAAAATAAATTACACGTATTAATGAAGGTGTGAAAAAATATGATTAGTTTCAGTTCATAATATAATACATTCTATGGGTAAGTATAACTTACTAAGTCGTCACCGTTATATTTTAATATTAAAAAAGCATAACATCATAGATTTGCAAATTGTCTTCACAGTGGGAAGTTTCCAGAGGTTAAAAACAAGTACCTACACATAATTCTATTGAAACAGACAAAGCTTAGATTCTTCCTGATGTTTCTTATCAGGTTTCAATGAGCCCGAGGCCAAAGAGAATGTCCACGAGCCACGAATAAAACATCACGTTGAATGATTATTGATTAGATAACATCTCAAACAGTGGTTACGAATTTCCTTGCAACAGATTGACTTTGATTACAGTATGGATCACAATTATTATTATTATTTCAAAACACTCGGCAATAAATAATCTCTCATTAAATCAACTTTTACCGATGGTCTATTTAAAATCAATGCAAACAGTTTTTATAATAATTTATTTCAAGGTATAATTAAATGATTAGAAATGTTTTTTGATTACGATTGTTTAATCAATTATTATTGACAATATTTATTTTTTACATCTAAAAGCTTATTATTATAAATTATAATGTGTGCACATTTGCTGGGCAAACGGACCCCAATTTTTTTGATTTGGAATGACTATTACCCATTAGTCCAACAATTTCTTAATCGTTGAAGAAAACAAAAATGCAAACATCCATTCTCTGGATTTGCATATATATATAATATGTATTAATTTAAAAGGTTACATGTCAAATTTAACTAATTTATGGGGTTCAAACTTGAATACCCATCATTAAGAGCATTAGCATTTTCTTACTACTCTCACACGTCATTTACTTACTAATGATAATGCATATCTTGTTTTGACGGACGTAAATAATAACTATACCAATAATGATGTCACTTATCTATTTTGCATGCTATTTATTATTTTTTTAATTGTCAAGATGGTTAAAAAAATAACTCCATGTACATTCATAGTTTTCAGTGTAGTGCCACAAACTTTACACTGATCTTTTTATAATATGAACTTTTCTGAATTTCTTTGCAGCTTTTGTGAATCTACATTATTCAACAAACGTCATTAAATAGTTGAGGGGAAATGTATCATTTAGTCATCAACATCAGCCTAGATCTATACAATGCAGTATGAAGGCTTCGCCAAGCTGACTGTAGTCTTCTTATTCTGTGTGTTACGTTGCCACGTACTTCCGCAGTACTTCAATTTGCACAACTAATTCGTCAATCCGGCGGCACCTGTCTACCTTTCCAATGTTTTATACTTGTTCGGTATCACTGAGTAAATAAATGTTTAGATAATCTTTTTTGGCAAATTCTATAACATCAAAAGCCTCTGTTTGTTTCATTCTTTTCTTTTCCATTTTTAGTATTTACGTATAACATCTAGCATGAATCTAATACCACGCTGTGCTACCTACTCTATGTTGCTAGATTTCTCGTTTACTGAGGTATTTTGTTTACGTGATAAATACATTTTACAAATAACATAAAATTACCATAAACTAAATGTGTACTGAACATGACATTGAATATATTTCTAAGTATCGCCAGTCATTAAACATTCTACTTTTTACTAATAAAATGATTTATATAATTAGATATTTATAGAACAGAATACTATAAATTCAATCATTAAATAACGTTTGTTATTATTATTTTTAACGGAGCTATTTTCTGTATGATAGATAATAGATATATGTCATCATAACCATTAATACCAAAAATAATATATAAATTAATACAAATAAAAAGCGTCTAAACTATCCAAATTAAGCGGGGGACGTTATTTAGAGACTATGTTGCAGATACGATGACGTATTCATGAAAAAATCCTAACAAATTAGGCTATTTCTTAAATACATTTCATTCAATGACACCTTTCTCTAGCTGTAGCAATCAGTACATTTTGGCAGATAAACTAATCCTATTATCATATGTGTAGAAAAACCATTAAAAATTAATAGCCATACAATTTTATGGCTTGAAATGGACACGCCTGCTCCAAATATGGCGTTACAAGGTCATAATCAGGGAGCAATTTAGACGTGTGCTTAGGCTTTTTTATTAAGCGATATTATTTACAATTCCAAATCCTCACGGATATATCAAAACGATAAGATCTTATCGCCGATAAACGCTATGTTTCAATATCCGGAACCTCAAATTTTGTATGTCGGATCATAAATAAGAATTAATACAGTGAATTTCGCGTATAGATAATATCAGTGTTTATATTGTCTATGAGGTAAAATACCCAATGAGGAAATGGTTGCTTAATTATTTACTGGGTGTGATATTGGTTTATTATGTTAAAACTAAGGATACATGATATAAAAACTACCTGATTTTTATACTCCACTGTTATTTTTTCTATAATATTCTAAGTAAAAATTTTAGTCAGGTGTTTCGTAATTATTAAATTAATTGTTTCAGTGTAATTTTTAAATTGAATATCGTGAATACTTAACGTGCTTTAAGATAATTTGTATTTACGATGTTATGTAAATATTAAAAATTATACGTTTTCAAATTAAGTTTTATTATCAATTTTAATAATAATATAAATTCTCAATCGTAGTATGAATCATGGAAAACGTAATTAAGTCTGATTAAAATTATTAATCAAATTATAACAAAAAAAACTTTTAATTGTAATCCTTAATAAAATAATATTATTATAATGTTATTATACCAGAAATACTTGGTGGAGAAATACGAAGCAAATTGAGATAATTTATTAATTTTAAAAAGTATTTTATAATCGCAAACAACAGTTACATATTATTATGCATTGATAATTATATAGATAATTAAAAAAAATACAGAGAAACAATAATAATGATAAAATAGTAAAACAAATAAGTGACAAAAGGTGTAAAATTAAACGATATACATAATATGTACATTTATATACAAAAAAAAAATATATAAAACTATTAATATACTAGGTTTCCCCAGGTATATAAAATATCTTCTTCAGTCCCTTGGAAACCGCAAGAGTACCTAAAACAGCGACTGCATTACCTCTATGGATTTCTATGCTTAGCTACTCAGATGGTCAGTCAAGCGCCGACCTATCTCAGCCACCGTCTTCAAAGCAGAAAATCCCCAAGGTCAAAATGTCTCGAAACCCAGGGGACAGACAACATTATAATCGGTGTCAGATCAGCTAAGAGAGCTGCTGAGCCTGATCGTATTTATTAATAATTTATATGTGTTTTAATTTATCAATACATATATGTATTTAAAGACATTAGAAAGAAACATATTTTTTGTCACCTTACAATTTTGAAAAACTGTGAATCCCCCCCATATTCTTAATACTTAGGCACATAATATTATTTAAAAGTGACACGTACTATTAAAATTTAGTTTATTTCGTTTTATGCAGCGAAAACAAAATGAATCTTTAATTCATTGTTGAGAAAACAAAAATTACGAATTTTTAGTCAAATTTATAACATAAAAAAATATGTTTAATTCAGATAAACGATCATTATGTATCACCTTTTTTTAAATTGAGTAGGTCAAAAGTTATCCCCATCACTTACACACAAATATTTTATTTATGTTAAGTGGTTTTAGGTAAGTAATGCCAATTGGGAGGGCAATAACTATGTTTAATCAAATCGCATATTGATATAATATTCCACTTACGTGAGGTGAATTTATGTGGACGTTGTTTTATAAGTTTTTAAGATAGGGTCTATCAACCTAAGTCACTCCATGTACTTTTATTTTTCTTAATTTATTTCTTGTTTTATTACGTATTGTATTATTTATTCACATTATCCTGTATTTTTATTTGAATTGTTCACACTTACATTTCATGTCGAGAACGCTTTGAATTTATAATTTGTCATGTTCATTATATTTAAAATAAATCTATTTGAATTTGAATAAGTAGTATTAAGATACTTTGACCATTCTTTAAATTTATATTGATATTATTCAGTTATTTGTTATACTAATAACATTTCAAAGTGCGATAGTTGTGCATTTCAAAAATGAAGAAAAGCTCTTTTGATTCTTACCTGCTCAATTGTATTATATTAACAGGAATAATATTACATGAGAAAACAGTCTACATATTATAATTTATTGATGTTCGAAATGCACGACGTTTTGCGTTGTATTTGAACCTTTGTGATGTGACTCAGCGATCATCGCGTGTATTTCTTAGGAAGATGTTAAACATGGATGTCTTCACAAGATGTACGGGCCACGGTGATCCGGCGCGTCAGGACACGAATGAGCAGTACCGGTCCCGACAATTAACGGCGACATGGCGCCCTGTCAGCCATTCTGCTGTCACGTCTTTCGCCTGTCGATCGCTTTACTGATACACCGCGGAGCTCAGCAACTTCGATAGTAAAAAATGTCAACATGGATTAACTATTCTATGACACTGTCACAACATCCAGTAACGAATCGTTACGGATATTAATTAATTATGTTATGTAACAAGGTTTAAATATGTATACAATGTATTTGTCATTAATTATTCATTATTATTATATACAATATATAACAAATAATTACAAGATAAAAAGAACTTTTTATATACAACTTTTTAAATTTTCTGTTCAATTATTATGCTCAATATGCTCAAACTTTTACTTGATATTATGAAGTAAATAAAAGACAAACAAACAAATATAGAATACTGAAATGTAATTTTGATTTCCATAGTATCGCATGTATATATTAATAATTTAGTTGCTAGGACCACCCACTTAGCAACCAATAATAGTGGATTGGTTTACGGATTTCTTCCGAAATAACTTTTCACACAAAACAGAATTAACTGAAAATTACTTCAATTCTACTCGAAGATGGCTAAAAGTATTAAAAGAATGCATTGGCATCGTGTTCTGATATATTCTAAAAGTTTCAAATGTCTTGCTAGTCGGGAAGTTAGTTAAAAATTGATTGCAAGATTTGTACCGGACAAAGAACCACCGGACAAATAAGAATACGAGCTCAGAAAAACGTTGTAGAATAGTTTACGACACGATTTTCATTAATAAAAAAATACATAGACGTAAGTATATATTATTATTTTTAACACTACAATATATTATTACGATGCTCAATGATAGTAGTGTAGTGATAATCTAGTAGCGAAGGATGGAGGTAGACTGTTAAGATCTGACATAAATAGTGCATACTTAACTTTGTCAGTCAAGCATATTTATTATCATTACAATCATTCAACTACAATGTGTAGATAGTGTTTGTTAGTTTTAAAATTCAATTAAACCCAGCCCATTCCAAGCCATAGTAGATAATATTAAAAAAAATTTCGTTTATCTATAAAATATCTAAAGTTATGCCATTAAACTATACATAATTTTATAGATAGAAAAATATTTTTATCAACAATTATGGTTTGGTATAGGCACGGTTGAATCTGTAATATTGTAATATATTATTCTAAATTCAACAGAAATAAATAAATATGACTGAAAAGGTGTGCAATATTTTGTCAGATCGCCCATAGTATATCGAAATTATTATGGTTTGGTTTAGGCAGGGTGTAATTGAATTTTAAAAACTAACTAGCACCATTTGCAAATTGTATTCTTACTTCAATGAAAACAAATAAGTAGGACTGATAAAGTTTAGTGTTCATTATGTACGTCAGCCTACCTCCACTCCTCGCCACTGAGTAATATTGTCGTCTAATTAGTAATAGATATGAAACAACCGCAAACACCATATAAACAAATATATTTTGTGACCGCACCAGGAATCGACACCGGAACTCCCGGATGAAAGATCTGCGTCTTACGCACTGGCCACATACTGAGCTTCAGTGGTAAATAAAAAAGTTCCAGAGCGTTGATTAACTGTTTTACTTTATGTCCCAACCCCCCCCCCCCCATATCTATAAATATTATGATTTGTGATTTTAAAACTGTCATGTGGTCAGTGTATTATTTATTATCAACGTGTGAATGATCAAATTGGATAAAGCGCTTGTAAGAATAAATACTTATTAATGTTTTTATAATCATTTCAGAATCGATTAACCTTTACACTTTCACAAATTTTACTAGGGTGGATACCGCAAAGTTAGCTATTTTTGGAATAAAATAAATCATGTGAGAAATATGAAATCAGCAAATATGCATAATATACAATTAATGTTTTTTTATTATTATTATTATTATTCTTCTTCATCTCTCTTGTGAGAGTAATATTTGTTATAATGTAAATATCATGTTGTGAACGTCCTTAAATTTGATTTGTTATGTCCACAATGTTTCTGTTTCTTAAATAAATAAATATAAAAAACTTAGGCGAATAAACTTACTTATGGCACCTAAAGGGTTCTCGATTTTCTGAGACACAATTGTCTATATTCACGTGATTCAATATTATTGTGTGTAACATAATATTGATTAGAAGTTTTTGAAGAAGTGCCGGAGCGTGCTGTGGGCAGGTACCGAGTCGCCGTCTACGCCACTGACTACAAGTATCGAAATTTAAAGTATGTAATAATTATATAGGGTAGGGGCAGCTTTTACTACTATTTTTATGAACACCCCTTAAAATCTTAATACCTACCTTAAGAAACTACCACTGCTATTCATTATCATTTCTCATCAATGTAACTGCTAAATGAATATTGCAAACAAATTTACTAATAGTGATGTTTATGAACAAACATGGTTAAACAAGTATTATGTATCCACCGTATACGACTTGCAGAATTTACACCATTCATGCCATGGGTCGCGAGTTCAAATCTCACAAATTCACATGCTGCATTGAGATTTAAAAAAAAAACGCGTTGTTCGTAGAGCATTGCAGACAGTATTGTTCCAATTTTATTAGATTCAATAAGAACATTAATTTTATATTTCTTAGGTGCGACACCTACGAGCATCTTCCCGAATTTTATATACATATTAATTATGATATGATTGTATTTCTAATTTACTTACATACCTATTTTCTTCTGTATTTCTTTGTTCTTTTACTTATTTTCAAATATTTTATTTTGACATGAATTTGATCTCAATGCTATGGGTTTCCGATACAAAAGCTCACAGTAAATTGTGATACGGCTAACTGCATACGTATAATTTTTCGGACACGAAACAGATCAACCTAAGGGAAAAATAAAATCAAAAATTGAATAATAAGAATTATTGAAAATCCATGACACTAAGAAATTAAAAAAAACATAATGTATTATAAATGCATATAAATTATAATATAACCACATTGTATGGAGTATTTTAAGTGAAAAGGTTGTATGTGAGAATTTGAAACAGTTCAGTAGAATAATATAAATAATAAGATTTTTATAGATATATGTCTTCATATTATATTTTTGGCTACCTATCTCACAGAAGAAAAAAATACAACTTCATCGTGGAATATGTCTTACCAATACATTTTTTTTAAATATAGAAGAAGATATGTACTCTAAGTAATAATGTAACCCCATAAATAACAATTTTTTTCTATATCTACTTACTAACTTCAATGTAGTAACAACTGTTGTTTTGGTCACTAGTTGTAGCTTTAAGCGACAGTTTATTGTTTACGATAATGTTTACTTTTTATACATTATCTGAGGATACTGATTAAATTAAACTGTCCGTTACACGACATAATCCGAGCAGTAAGTATCATCACGAGCACACTACGAGATAAGAAATAGTTTAATGGTTTGTCAGCCGCGTTCTGGTGGAGGCATGGTCCGCCGATCGAGATTGAGTAGTCGCTTGCTTAACAGATTAGTAAGTTCTTGCCCGCATCCATCTCAGAACGAGTCAAAGGTCGCTACGGTCGTCCGATTGCAAGACTTGCCTTAGGTATCGTCAGAGCTGGAGCAGTATTAATTATTGCGCGGCAAACTCGTAGTTATTAATTTTATTCTTATTTCATTCATACTGTAACTTAACCTAATGATTAGTTACGTTAAGAGTAATTTACAATTACTATGTAATAAACGCATTCAGCGTATTATTATTTTACCCAAATGATAAGTAATAATAAGTAAAATGTGAATGTACTTAGCTAAACTTTATATAAATAGATTGATTACTTAATAAAATTATTTTATATTCAAGATTAAATTTGTGTACGAAAGGTATAGAGAGATAAGTCTTAAAATTACATATGCCAAAAGTAACCATAATATTATATAAGCCACATACACCGGTTGGCCTCCCTCATATTGTCATTCTACGATACCCGAGTCATATTGCCACTTGAAGTTTTACTATACTATTCTACTGCGGCATGTTTAAAAGACAAAGCAGTACGGATGAAATATTCGGATACTAACAACTATCATAATTATTTAACCGTTAAGCTACGCGTATCCGATAACCACTTGTGGATACGACACCTCGCAATAATTCATATGTTACTGTGGTCCAGACTCAAAGTTCGGAGTATCTGGTTATGAGGTATGTACTCGTAAAAGTTCACATGGTTCGCGGTTGAAGCGACGAGAAGATATAAGTAGGCGGGTATATTTGGTAAAGTTAGTGGCACCTGCTAGATTTTGTTAACCTTGTCCCCTGCCACCGCCTTTAAAGTCAAAAATAAAATATTTTGGATTTTTTTCTTCGAAGCGAACCACTTCCCAACTGTTTTTCTGCGTGTTCGTTTAACTAACACAATATCGAGAATAACGTAAAAAACTTGAAGAGGGAGGCAATATTTCAGCAATGGATAGACGATGTCTAGATACTGATGATAATGAAAACGATACACATACATATCGGATCGAGTAAAGCTAGTGTAAGATTAGTTTAAAAATTATACATATCTTCGCCTTACTAAATATGCCCCTCGATTAGACCTCCTGTCGTAGGTTACGGGTGGTTCTTTTGCTACTAGTATCACGAATCGGCGTGATGCGGTACGAATCACCACGATTCTTATTGGCCTAATTAGTCGCCGGAAATTATTGATTTTTTCTGGTGATTATGTAACTTACCTTTGATTGAAGTTATGTAGAAATCCAACGGTATGTACAAATGATTTATTTATCTATATAAAGCTGTGATTTATACACATTTTATTTTAAATTATTAAGTTTTTTCATACTGTGAACACTAAAAATATATACAATTTAACGTTTCGGGTTAACAATGAAAAACATCTTATATGTTTTAGTAGTTTCATAGTTTAACAATTTGTATAAGTACTTATAACTGTATGCGAATAGAATGTAAAATAAGTTTCATGATGTATCCATGGGTGTTAAGAAGATTTAGTTTTGTACCACTTTCTATGGGAATTGCTATGTCTTGACTTATCTCGTCCTTCTCATTATTTTATTTTTTTAATATAATGCTTATTAACCTTTTAATTTTTCACACGGGAAACATTATAATTATGGCAGTAAGGTATAATTTTTAAATTATAACAATGAGTAGTAAGTAATAATAATTAATTTTAAAGATATACAATGTCATTCAAAAACAGCTCCACATATACTAATACCAATATGAATACTTCCACTTTTGATACTGTACAATTTAGTTAAGTATAAAGTAACGATGAAAAATTATAACAATACAAAAAAATTGTGGAATGTGAAACTGAAAACTAAGAAGTTAAAAAAAGTATAGATATTCGTCGTTTTTTTTATATAATATCACGATATAATTATATCTGTCACATAAAATATTTTTAATTACGATCGTGATATTTTTGAATGAACATGAATTTTATTACCATAAAACTCATGAAATAAATATATTTTAAAGTTTTCATTGATTGTTTTAAACTGTTTTTAAAATGGATAAAAATTAAATTACTACTTATTAATAAAACTACGTTACCAAATAAATTTGTATATTTTGCAAAAATTCTTCTAAAAATATTTTAATTATTGTACATAAAATTTACTAATATCTACAATATAATAACAATTTTTAAATGCTTTATATTTAAAACTTTAATGTATATTACGAATTAATGTTAAACAATAAGAAATATATCAAGAATAATAAAATATGTATATAAGGATTAGAAGGGCTGTTCAAAAAGACATAATATTTGACATTTTTTTCTCTGTAGCACATGAGTTCTCCTTCTTTAGGGAGATGGAAAATATCTTTGTGTGTATTAAAAGTATGTAAAGAGTATGAAAAGTATAAAAAGAGTAAACTCAGTATACATAGTTATCAGTGGCGAAGTGTTGTGGTAGGCTATTAAGATTTGACATAAATAGTGCAAAATAAAAAACTGTTGTATTGGTTAGTTTTCAAAATTCAATTAAACTCTGCCTAAACCAAACCATAATAGTTTAAGTATGCTATGAGCGATCCGACAAAAATAGTGCACACTATTTTAATTTTAATTAAGAATACATATTACAGATGGTATTGGTTAGTTTTTTTTACATTCATTAAGCCCTGCTTACATCAAACCATAATCGAAAAAATCTTCTATTTATACAATATCTAAAATTATGAATTATTTAATGGTGTAATTTTGAGAATTGTATAAATAAATGGATATTTTTGACTATTTACTATGGTTTGAATTAGGCAGTGTTTAATTGAATTAAAAAAAAAAACAGCTAACAAATACTATCTACACATTGCAGTCTTCAATGGAAACAAATACGTTTTTCTGATAAAATTTAATGTGCAATGTTTATGTCGGATCTTAACAGCCTACTTCCATACCAACATAACCATCAAATTGTTGATCAATACTACGTGCTTTTGACTATGGTAAGGGTAACAGCGAATACTAGTACTGAGCAAAGACACGTGACAAATGACATCGAAATATATGAATACGTGTATTAAATAAGGCTCTAAGTACCAAAAAGTAGTATTGCCTGTAGTTACAAAATACCGAGTCATTGCAGTAAAATTTCATGAAGCAGACCTTTTGAAAAATGTAGTTTTACAGTGTGAAGCAATAACGGCAGCTTCTATAATTTTAGGTATTAAGAACTCGCAAGTGTCAACACACCATCGTCAGCTATTTTATATTGAATGCCGTTGACCACTGCAGTGCTACTTACATAATTATAAATAAAACACGCCAACGGACTTACAACGTCGACAGGTTTAATTATTTTGCTGTATTTTTTTGACTTGCTTGAGGCACTTAGACTATAGTTGAAGTTATTGGCGTTGGTATGTAGAACATTTTTTTTTATAAAAATGTCAGTTTTTATTATTTTGGTACTTAGCACCTTAATTAATACACGTATTCATAATAATTCCATATATTCACAGGTGGGTTCAAACAACAGCAAAACTGCGTTAGAATAGATAAAGACAAACTGCCGTAGAAATAAAAATATTACCATTTTATATAAGTACCTAAATGTCTGATGATTTCCAGCATCCGTGCTTATAAAAAAGATGAGACTCGTTGAGCTTACCTGTATAGTAAATAAAACTTTTGAAAATATATAGATAGATCGGTACTTAAATTGAGATAGATTGGCTCTCCATTTACAATCAAAGAAATGTAATTAAAATAGTTAAATAAAACGAATGGCACTATTGACAGAATGGAAAACAAAGCCAAAGCAATTAACAAGCAGATACAACTTAAAACAAACAAAAATAAAACAAGCGAGCAAATTGAAAAACCGTACGCGGTAGTGGGCATAATAATAATTAATTGATCAAGTATTTATTGCAAAGAGTATCGTAGATCTTCCGGATCGGAGCTGGGTTTATCGAACCGCGAAAGCCTCCTGGCTTGCATGCAGAGAGCAGCGAAGGGCGGCGGGAGTCGAACAGAAGTTCCGCGCGTGACAGCCTTGGGCGGGGGCGGGCACCGGGATGAAGAAGTAGAGAATAGTCAACTGTGCATGATATAACATCTTTCTAGTGCCTAGATCCATGTTAAATTATCAGTGATTTCTAAATATGTTCCATACATAGGTACTGCAATCCTACAACAGTAAATATTATTATTAGATATTAATTTAGTCATAGAATATCCAATTACATATTTCTGATAATAATAGGTATCAATGCATCCGTAAAAACATGTACAATAAATTCATTGATATCGTTCTTATTTCAAATTAAAAAAAAAACTATTATAAAATATAATTTGTACGTTCGTTTAGGGCTTTCATCTTATTATTACTTGTTAAGTTTATTACAAAATAAGTTTTATTAAATAGGTTATTAAATATGTATTCCAGAAATGTAATATAAGAGGACAATTATTTTAGTGTATATTTTGTTTAATTTAAAATAAAATCTAAAAATTATGAAATCCTTTAGTATTGTGACCAAATTGCACGTTTTATATACAATTTCTAGATATCTCTAGTTGTACTACAGCAGCACTAAAATTCGACTTAACTATTTTTGTAATATTGTATTTTTTCTAATGATTGTATTTCTCTACACATACAATGGCATGATATAGTGTTTGAGTATTTATTAGGTTTTCCATATATTTACATGACAATGCACTGGGCTCCGGGTTCGATCCTGGTGAGGACACAATATATTTATGTGATCATTTCACTTCTACAACCGCGATACTGTTTTACTACACTACTGTCATTGTGGTTGATGGCCTGTTGTAGTATTAAAAAGAAAGAAGAAAGAAAGAAAAGTAAACAAAATTATATAGTTAATATATATTTTTTTTAATGATATCTATTATTTCGAAAATTACATTAAAGTTTATGTGAATGTTTCAAAATTAAAAACAGAGATATTGATGAAAAAAATATATAGTTTCACATCATGAACAGCGTACGACACATGGGTCTTTTTACTTATCAGAGTCTGTATTATCTTACTTGAGTTAAAAGCCACTGCAAGTCCTAAGTATTATCTGAGGCGGCCATTTGATTATCACAATGATCCAGATCGAAGTATCAGCTGAGAAAACTGCATAAGACGTGTTGTTTGCGGAATTTCCGCATTGTGATGAAACTAAGATAATAAATACACCCATTAATTATATGCATATTAATTATAAGGTTTACATTACAATGTCTTTATATCAATATGTTTGCTAGATATAAAAGCTCTTTTACTAATTCTTTTAGAATATTCTCTGTTTTTCTATTTACTCTTCAATAATTATTAACAGAATCAAAACAGACAGCAAACCAATTGAACGAATGACTTACTATACATATTTAGGGACATGCATAAATGAGAAATGGATGAGTCTAGGAAAATAAAAACAAGAATTGAGATATTAAGGAATTCCTTTCTCAAAATAAGACGCCTTCTTAGCAATTAAAACTATAACCTAGATCTAAGACTGTGTATGGTTTGCTGTTATGTTCCCCTAATTCGTTTATATGGCATGAAGGTATGGATGCTAGATTAGACGATGGCTTTATCGATATACTTATATAAAAATGTTCCTTTAAAAAGATGCAACTCAAAAATTAACCACATACGTTTGAAATAAAGGCGGTGTTAATTTTATTAGTTGGTAGCGTATGGGGATATACTAATTTGTATATGGCGACGGTCACACATCTTCAAAAACGTGAATACTTAATAATATTATTACTAAACGCTATAACTTCAGCTGAGGCATTTTCTAAAACGATCGTGACTACGCGACGAGCAGATTGTGCAACGCACATAATTTGTAATAAAAATTCAACATGCGCCAATTTAATGTTCTGTTTATTGTTATTTAAGTAATAATAATAATATATTCATTGACATGTTTGGTTTTTCGAGTAAATGCGTAACGTTTTTTAGTCATCTTTATACGATTTAAGAATTAATTCATCCGACGCCAACACAAAACAAATTGACGTGCTCACAGGTTGACTATCGCTCTCCGACTGGCAACGCAAGCGAAATTACGCCCCACTTATTGCTGAAAATTATTAGCCGTTTCAATAAAGTATGCTTTTAAGTGAAAAATACATAATAAATTATCAACAGTCTTCGTGCAATGCAATATAAATAAAAATTAAATTATATTTAAAATCTTTTGAAAACATAGTTGCGTAATAACATCGGCAACAATAAAATAGTATCAGAGTTTTATTGGTACATTTTTAATAGCAAGTTTATTTAAAAAATATATAAATTAGCATAAAGAAAAATGCATTAAAATTCTTTGATACCGTCATGAGTCATGGCACTTTCTTAGCACGAATGAATATTTTTTGTCACTTTTAATTGACGTCAAATCGTTAAATTTGTCTAAACCAAGTGGAAAATACCGGCATATTTTATAAGATGACAAATTTTATTTGCAGCTATTTTTAACTTAGTGTTGAAAGGAAATGTAGGCAAGATATACGGTAGCGGAAATCGATTAGCTGTAAAAACATTAACTCGAGATCGTTTTTAATGGAATGACGGATGTTAGGTTGGCGCTATTTATTGATATCAGTGACTTGTTTCAGTTTATCAATAAGTGCTGTCTGTTGTCACAATCATTAGACAGTATATTATTATGTTTCATGCCACTTATATAATATTACTCCGTATAACAAAAGATACATAATACAATCTAGTACACAATCCGTTCGTCAATATGTTTTAATAATACCATTCAACAACGATCAAAAAACAATAAAAAACAAATACAAATATCCCTATCTTTCATTCGTAAGCAGGTAGATAGGCCTCTACAACTGTATACCTAATATTAATAGTATACCATACATTTTTACAATTAATTAAGGGTTGAAACCTATTGAATCCTTTCTTTAGCAATATCAAACATAGTACCTACATTATTAAACAAAAAGACATTTTTTCCATACTCTATTATGTAATCCCACGACCGGCTGTTGCTAAATTAGGTTTCTATATTAGCATCATTTATTATCTCTATTAAACTTAAAAGTTGAAATTGGTGGTCTGTGATAGTAGCGGGAATTTTCTTGTTAATCGAACTAAAATTAAAATACAAATTAAATGTTGTTACTTATTTTTAAAACCAAGAGTTGAAATTAAAACTAACTAATTCTACTATCGAATATTGAACAGCTTCGAGGGTGGTAAGAGTTGATAAAACCCAATGCAATAGTGATCCAAGATATTTGAGTCGCTAAATTTCAAAATCAGCCAAATCCACCTTTAGGTATTTTTTACTTTTTTGTGAATTCCTGAAGAACTAATGCTTTCTAACATTTATGCATTATATACATGTGGAACTTATTAATATTAAATATTCTATACTCAAAATAATATAAACTTTCACCCTTATGACTGTGTATTTAAGAAAACAAAAGGCTATTTTTCTCCTATTCATCTAAATTTAAATATAAAGATTTGAGAGGAAATTGCTTTGATAGCATAATTATTATTAGTGTTTCATGTATTCTCTGTTACGGACTTGATTATATTACCGTGCGCAATATTCTCTTCCTCTTTACTTGACAAGTGACAGCACAAATGTCTTTTTTTATATTTTTTCACACCTTTCGCTCACTATCTAAATAGGCAGGATGTTGAAAAAAGAACCACCAAACAATTGGAAGCTTTCAACTAAATAATGGCACCAGTGATAATATTGTAAGATAAGATAGAAATGTCGTTAATCGAAGACGTGAAGAGATTTTTTTTCAACGTTTTAGATATTAAATAAACACTGCATAATATTAAAAAGACGTACTACTATATAATTCGCTAAATAATTATATCTAAATTCAGTAGGTATTATCCAAAAAATATTTTGTCAAAAAGTAGTAATATTTTATTAAGCAGCGTAGTAACAACTAAATAACGTTAATATATTACTATAGGTTGGAATATAAAAAATTGATAAGTCAAACTAATAAAGAGAAAAAATAACTTATGTATACAAATTTAAAAAAAAAATATTTGGTATATTGAATATTTATTTCACCAAAGTAGATCAAACTGACACAGTTGGTATCAATTTAATTTGCCTGACTCACTGCAACGTTTCTTTATCGTTAATGATGTATAACCAATTCAAACATAATTAATTGTATACTTAAACAATTTATTTGCTTAGCGGCTAAGTAGCTTTGTGTAAATGAAAAGTCAGCAAAACGTTCATTTGTCAAGATGGATAGATAAGAAAAATAGAAGGGAACAAAATATTCATCTTGAGATTATTATTTTTATTTTTTTTGGTCAAATATTCATAACGCTCGCTTAGTTAATGAAAAGAGATAATCAGTTGGTATGAAATACAAACAAAAGAATTTTGAAATAGCATTCTGTATTTTCTACATTACGCTTATCAGATTATAATAGCTTCAGTGATTGTTTTATAATTATTGCTTTTTTTAAACACAATGCCTAGATACTTAAATATTATAAATAATTTATAATTTTTTTTTAATTATTTTTTTAAACTGATAATATTTCTAAATAAAAATGCCTTTCTTCAATCATTCGTCCGATGTAACTTATAAAATAATATAAGGCATAGCATCTTGCTATAATAGAAAATATAATAGAATTGATTTTTAAAAAGTAATGTATTTGTCATGGTTTGCAAAAGCTTATGATTTCGTTTTATTTCGAACAAAATCGATTTAATAGTTTTATTCATTTTTTATTCAATATCAATCACAACACGTAAACCAAATATTTTATTTCAATATAAAACCAAACCATTCTGCTAATAGATTACCAATAACATTCTATAATGGGTGCTGACATTTTTTATACCACTTTTACTTCATCCATTTCATCAGTCACATTCGTCAGGTAAACTATATAAATATATTTTTCACATTTTTTTATTAAACTGGAATACAACTTTCGATCAATTTAAAATGAATTTAATAATAGATATTCATAAATTTACGATATCATAGAAAAATATACGAAAATGCATAACTCACTCACAATTATTACATAATAACGCCCACGGTGGCCACGCGGCTTAAGCGTTGGACTATCACGCCGTGGGTCCCAGGTTCGAATCTTGGGTCTGGCAAGTACACATATTGTTTTTCAATTTGTGTGTGAGTCAGGGTATGGACCTAATAGGTTGAGCAAGTGGCTGACATCCGTTTCTCGTAAAAAACAAAATCTGTTAATACAAACCTCTACTCTGTGGAGGCCCATATTATGATCCTATTAGGATCGGACATGGTCCAAAAAAAATATAATTATCCCATAGCTTTCTTTATTGATCAATATATTTCCAAACGAAACTTTAAATAACTTATTTTTAAAAAAGCTTTTTTTATCGATACTTATCATTGAATACATACCTACTTTTAACATTGAATCTCATTGTTGTCCTATTTATGTCATGAATATATTCACTATAATAAATTATTTATTTATGCATGGATTCTTTAACAAATCACGCGTAATTAACTTGACGAATACATAATGCACATCATCCGGATCTATTTACAAACTAAATTATCTTTTTATAAACCATGACCAAGTCAATAAAGATTTGGTAAGGAAGGCGTGTGGCGCACGTTCGGAGTTGAAGAGGTGAAGGATATCCATCCATCTGTCAGACGCTTGCCCTCAATTATTGTAACTTCTTTGATAAATAGTCCATTTAAATTGCGATAGTATCCACTTAAGAAGCCATTGTTAGAATAATGGAAAGTGTTTGATCTAATTTTAAACACATATTACAAAATACACTAACTGATTGAAATCCATAGTTAATAGTTTAAATATGATAAAAAGTTAAAAATATTTTAACACGCATAATTCTTGACAAATATCGTCATTCAATGGTGCAAATAGGGCAATAGGTACCACTAGATTAATAAAATAGTTGAATTCAACTCTAATTAAAGGATACTAAAAGTTGAAAATAAGTTTAACAATAACTTCATCTCTGTGTATGAGTATGGTCACAAAGATTATTTAATGCAATGATTCAAATTAAAAGTATTATCCAAATCTTACTAATTTACAAATTGTATTTATGACCGATAACTCGTTGTCCAATGTATAAAGTGCAGAACTTTCTTTCACCCGGGAGCCCCGAGTTCAATTCTCGGTGAGGTCATAATAATATAATACATAATAACTTAATTTTCGCAAAACCTATGTGTTTATGACTATTTATCTTCTATTACCAAATACACCACTTTTTCATTACACTACCCCATGGCCTTTTTTAGTGTTTAAAAAAAATGGTCATGAAATACCACCCAAGTTATCAAATGTATTTTTTTTCTCAGAGCATGTTGGTAGTAGAGCTTCATAGAATACTTGCGTAAATTGTATTCAATAGTCCTCCAGAACATTTGAAAATAATTTGACTTATAAAATACTCATTTTCCAGCCTCAAAATTGATTAAAGGCATACCAATATTGCATCTTTGCTATAGGTATGATAATAGACTGGACGCTTAATATAGTAATTTTACACAAATAAATAAATACATTATTTATTTATTAATACATTATGGTGAGTAGCACTATGAACAATATATTAATAGGTTTCTTATCAGTATGAGCACTTTTAATATAATATACAACTTATCGAAATACTTTATTTAGTGGAATCAGAATTTATAATATGTAAGTATAATTTTCACACATGCATATGAAATATTTACCTCCAATAAAAACGAAACATCACTTGAGATGGAAAGATGAATGTTGGATATAGCGCGTAAGCGCGGGAAATGAATCAATTAAGGGGGATGCTTATACTATCAGAGGCGAAAAGAGGCACCTAACGGAAAAATACGAAGCTTGCAATTTGAGATTTTTTTTGATAATTTACAATTTCAACTGTATTATTTAATAAATATGTATCTGAAAACACTAAAAAGATTTTTTATTTTTTTTAAATTTAAAGATAAACTGGCAATTGTAAAAAAATGTAATAAAATGTGAATTCGTTGCAGGGTCAAATCTTATTATTACATTATATTTTATGACCATATTTATTATTAAAATTTAGTTTATTGAGTTTTAGATTTTATGAGGTGTAGATTTTTGACTAATTCATCGTTTTAATATTTTTATATGTATTTTAAAAAACATCGATTTAAAAAAAAATATAAATGTGTATAACTTGAAATCCTTTTTATTTATATCAAATTTTATTTTAGGCATGGTCACAATATTGAAGCTCGAGTTGATATAAATAAAAAGGATTTCAAGTTATACACATTTATATTTTTATAAAAATCGATGTTTTTTAAAATATATATAAAAAAATATTAAAACGATGAATTAGTCAAAAATCTACACCACATAAAATTTAAAACTTAATAAACTAAATTTTAATGATAATTATGACCATAAAATATAATGCAATAATAAGATTTGACCCTGCAACGAATTCACATTTTATTACATTTTTTTAAAATTGTAAGTTTATCTTTAAGTTTAAAAAAAAATAAAAAATCTTTTTAATGTTTTCGGATACATATTTATTAAATAATACAGTTGAAATTGTAAATTATCAAAAAAAAATCTCAAATTGCAAGCTTCGTATATTTCCGCTAGGTTCTGTGCTGGCATGCGTCTCCCCCTTAATGAAGAAGTATGTAATATGAAGAAGCGACAAACAAATGGATATGCAATAAGCCCGATATATCGTTCAAAGTTAAGAACCAATAATCGATAATCGATAGTCAGTGGATTCCAAGAGTCAATGGGCTGCTCTACGTGAATTAATGAAATAATAATATTGTCGAAAATACGTAGCAATGCAAGGCCATGAATCAAGAAGAAAAATAAAAACTTAGGTATTCATCCAGTGGTATATTGACAATGAATTTTGCTCATGATGACATATTCATTAATTTGTATTAACTAAATACGACATAATTGTGTTGAACATACGTAGTTTGAAAACACTCAGATAGATATATACCAACTAGAAAATGTCTTTAAAAAAAATACAACGCCCAACGGGACGTGAACCCGTATCCACTGGATTCACGCCAATATGTTTTACCAATTAAGCAACGTGCGTCCTATCTAATTACGACAAAACTAACTAGTAGTTTTTACGACTTGAAATCGGCTAAAAAAATATGTTTTAAATAAAGATATCAATTAAGTGCCTTAATTACTAACTGACATCCGGATCTCTCCATATTTTAGATATAACGTTTTTGCACTTGTTAATAATTTAATAATTAACTGTTTTTTTAACGAATAATAATTCACAATATTTGGGAATGTAACATTCTTTATATTGAACATATATAATTTGAAAACACCTCAGATATATATATATATATATACCTACTACAAAAAATAGTTTAATAATTCAATTATTATCAATAGTAGGTAAGATAAATTAATTCGATAGTAAATTTAATATAATCATTATTAATAATTTTAATAAAAAAAACAATTCAACTCATTCAACAAGTTGAAAATGTCCCTGGGAGAAAATAAAAATAAAAATAAAAAAAAAATGTGTTCTATTCAAAAAAAAAAATTAGTTAACTAAGTCAACACAATTAAATATAATAAAAATATATGGTACTGTTCGGTTATACCGGAGCCAGCGGAAAACGCATTTTGAAAATAGCCAATAAACTGGATTATTTGTTAGGTTAACCTAACCAAACCTAACCTAACCTAACCTAACCTAACCTAACCCAACCTAACCGAACCTAAACTAACCCAAACTAACAAATAATCCAGTTTATCGGCTATTTTCAAAATGCGTTTTCCGCTGGCTCCGGTATAACCGAACAGTACCAAATATATTATTGCACAACTTATTAATTTATTTATCATCACATTTCATTCGTCCATAATAATAGGTAGGTATTTAGATAATATTACAATATTAATTAAGCTTAAAAGGATTCAGATAATTATTTCAAATATACCTACTGTTTGTTTGCGTTTTTCGATAAGTATTATTAAAAGTCAGAAACACAATATTTGAAGTCGATTAGGCATGCACTTATCTTTGTAAATATCGTTTACGGTAAACGAACCCGCGCGTTAAACAACAATTACGCATTTATCATACCTGCGTGTAGTTTTTGTGTCGGCTTGCGGTAGCTACTCCAGCGGCATCATCAGCAGCCATGGAGACCAGCTCGCCACACGTCTCCGCCCACAGTTCCCTCCTCCACTTTCGCTTTTTTTCCTCGCGTCTCGTCGCTCGCTTAGGCGGGCGCACTTTTTCGCCCGCGACACGCGCACTTGGTCACTTTCTAACTGCGTGATACAATTTCCGACAGCAATCGGATCAGTGGCGTAGTCTATATTATCCTACCTGGACAATCGACCGTCACCGACAAGTACACGCACGAATAAATTCACAAGCTTATTAAAAAATACTATTACCCACTCACTGTGTTATTGAAAGAGATTTAAGCACAAATCAAATTGAGGTGCATGTCGCCTACTGTCACGGCGACAAATTTAGTATATGGTTTCATCATTTTGAACGATCACCATCTCTTTAAATTCACTGAAGAATGATTAAATTAATTTTAACAGTTTCTACGTGTGCGTGCGTTAAAATGATTTGCGACATAATATCCATAGATAATATTTTGAACAAAACCCAAACTGCAGACCATAAATATAATAGACAACATTCCCATAGAAAATACATAATGCCAACGGCTGAAAACAAAAAAAAAACTTGATTCTGACATGACAGTCGAAAAGTGTAGGCATGTAGAAGATGATAAAAAAGTTAATTGAATCATGCAGGTGTCGATGTAGTGCGGTACAACGTGAGGTGACCTTTTCGTTGTTCTGGTGACTTCTGCAGATTTTGCTAACTGACAATGTTCGTTTAAAGGTTCAAAATGTGCTACAGGATGGGAGCATCAGTCTGATAACATTTTAAATACAAAGAAAAACGACATTATACACTTTTTCCTCGTAGCGGCAGCTTACTGTGACGTCACGTGATAGTAGGCGACATGCACCTCAATTTGATCAGAACTTTATGGCCTTATGACATTAATATCACGTAACGTGCTATCACGCTGGGATAGAGATTCACTATTTTTATTGCAACGTTTCTATCTGGTAATGTGTTCGAGCCATAATAATCATTGTTTAATATAGTGACCAGAAGAAGGATATCGCAGACTTCTAAATAATGTAAATACCGAAGGTTCATCGTGGAAAACGGAGTTCTTTCTTCTAGAGAATATTGCGATTATTAACAGTGAAGATAATTACTATGAAAAAGTGATATTATTATACATTATAAGAGGAGATGGGTTGGAAAATGGCCGTTCTTTTGAGAAAATGCTTTTAAATATTTAAATTCTGTTTTTTATGTGTGGCAGTATGTTTACATACATTTTAAATATGTATCGCCATACGTAGTCAATGGATCTTTGACGACAATATAAAATAGGAATTAAGAATTCCAAAACAATTGATACAGCAGAATACCTGCCTTGAACCTGCGTTTCTAGCCAACTTCTCAATTAGTGATATTTTCACCACAGATAAAAGCAAATGAAAGAATCGACTTTAGAATTTTGAATAATTTTGTATGTATTCCTTAATAATACAGCAACCATAAATTAACAAAGATAATATGATATAAAAAAAAAAAATATATATATCGTCAATTATTCATGAACCCTATATTTTTGTAAAACTTCGATACATCTCACAAAATACATTATGAAATTTATACAATCTAACATACTGATTTGTATTATTATCTTCTAATTCTTCACACAATAGTAGTATAACAGGGCTTTTATTTACATTTAATCGTACATATAAAATAGGTTTCAATTTATTATTTATAATTCTAAATTTGGAAAAAAGAGGGTGAAGTTTGAATTTTTTTAAACTGATCTGAATATAGCAAAATACCCATAATATATAATATAATATGCGTAAAGTAGAAACGGGATGAGTCAAATTATTATAGCTGCTGATTAGTTATCGCCACACAGTACCTAATATAAATATTCATACATAACGTGGCCCAAATCACAATTCTTAGTATGCTATGCTATTTATTCTGAATAGTCTTTATATAATATTGGCATACATTACCTAAATTGGTATAATCTCAAAATATAAGTATTACTCGTATTATCAGTAATTCCAATACAATAAAGGGTAGAGAGTAAAACATTTTTTTTGTCATTTGCCATAATGTTACATAATATGTAAGTACGAGTACATTGCAAGGGTTGTAAAAACACTGTGTCAGTTGAAGATAAATCCGAAAATTTAACATCAAATTCTTTAATTGAAAATACATGATTCTTTAGAAAAAATGATTGTGTTAAATTAAATTGAGTACTTATATAAATTTAAGGCTGTTAAAACCTTCGATTTGTAAGCCCAAAAATTAAGTTATACTTAAATGAAAGTAAGTCTCTAAATCATTTTATTTATATAAATAACAAGTAGCGGGGGCACGTAATCGTCGAGTATTTGTTGACTTCGTGTGACGACTACGTACATTGAAAGTATAACGGTCGTATTATTATGAAATATGTTATATATATATATTATCAATTATATTTTAATTTCAGTAGTATATATAACGTTGATGGTTTTGCTATGAGTAGGTACATAAAAAACAGAAAATATAAAATTAAATCACCTCACAGACAATATTTTAAATAATATGTCTTTCCAATGAGTATTTACAGTTAATGTTTAAAGTGGTTTTATTTTATTGTTTAAAAATATTAAACGTTGTTTTAATATATATATATATATATGCACAAATTCATGGCTAAATACAAATAATAATATTTACTGTTTCGTCTATGTACATCGTAGTCTTATATAACTTTCGATTTAATATATGAAAGTATTTTAATATTCTATTTATAAATATTATTATCAACTGCGCAACTCTTAACAGGCATGAGACAGGTTGGACTGTACTCAAACTGTACACACAAAAAAACTACTTTACTATTATTATGTTACATTGTTGAAACAGAGTTTTAGTTGTGCGATTAGCATTGGTTTCGGTCAATCTGTTTCACTGATTATGGAATACAATATAATATTATTAATAGTACAATGTAGTACTCAATCGATAGTAGATACATTCACAATAAATAATAACGACGGATAGTATTAATGCAAATTTTAGAATACGAATGTTAGAGGTTTATAAAGTTACTCTCATCTACTGATTATATAATCGTAGTACTATGAATATAGAAGATAATATGCAAATTCAGCTGTAATTATTTTAAATAATTATTTTTCCCATAAATAAGCATATATTAAAAATATTCTTATCATATATGAGATACTGTAGTCTAAGAGTCTAAAGAAGTTGACCTGTGAATCCCAAATAACTATCTAAGAAATCGGGAACATCAGTTGATTGTTCTCCCAAGGTGCAAAACTAACCTACCATTGGTAATGTCAATTTTAAGAACAATAACTGTGCTCAACTAAATCGCATCGGATATAGATTTATAGTTACACCTACTTAAGTAAGTAGGTACTTTATAATTTTTGAATTTACTCTTTATATACCATTTTTTTCTAATTCTGTTTATATATCTTTGTTTTTCATGCCTTGTTGTCGATATCTTGAATTTGTAATTTATAAAGATTACTATGGAAATTTGAATACATAATAATAATAATGATTAACATTTATGATGAAATTTCAGTAAACAGCAATAATTTTCTTACACATTTTACTTTTCCAATATGATCAGTGACACAATAATATGTATCATCTAAGATTCAGAATACCTTTTCTAACTTTCTTTCTATATGTAATGAAATCAATAAAACGGCATTAACACCTTGAATTTACATACCAATTCATTGGCTATATGTATTCATCTCAACGACATTCACCAGTATTTGAAATATATCGAATTGTTACGAATTAGTTTTCTTCTGTAGTATACTTTAAATCCGAATTGCCAGGTTCGAATCTTAGGTCTGATAAGTACACACATTATTTTTCAATTTATGTTTGAGTCAGATTATGGACTTAAAAGGTTGAGCAAGTGACTAACATCAATTTCTCGTATAAACAAAAATCTGTTAATACAGAAATCAACTCTGTGGAGGTTCATATAATCTTCTTTAGATCGGATATGATAAAAAAAAAATAACTCAATTACTTAATTTAAAATTGGTGGGGAAACAATCGATGTACTTACCTACTTCACGTCATTTGATATAGATACAGCGTTTTTTCAAAGCTGTTAACATGAAGCATAGAGAATTAATTATAAACTATAAAACTATTTGAACACCATAATACAAGTATAATATGAAATAAATATTGAGTTACCCAAAGGTTGCAATGGACCTTCTGACCCTACGTCAGTTTGACTCAACCTTAATATACGACATATTATTATTATATAGTATGTAATATAAACAAATTATTTTCCTCAATAATATTAATTATTCTGGTTAAATTAACGGTGACATTGAATGGGTGAACTTTGGAAATTTACTTCTTGAACATTTTTTCTGACTTAGTATAATTTTAAATAATAATAATAATAACATACGTAAGTACCTACTTATATACTATAGCTCTGTTTAAGATTTCAATATTTTTCTAATTAAATTTCTCTCTCTATCTATCTCTATTAGTGTATGCTACGGTGTTTTTTAATTTGTATCCATCTTTTATGTGTCAAATATTATTTACAGTATCCAGGAGGTTTTGTCTAATAGGCAATTGTCTTATAACCGTATACCTAGCCGTAGACTCTATGGCTAATATTAGTATATATTTTTATTACTAATCAATACTGTAGCTTTCAATAATCATTCTACTAAATTTATACGACACCTGAAATTAAAAAATATATTAGTAGTAGTAATTCATATTCCAATTCGCGTGATCATCAGTGAACTCCAGATATGAGACATCGCCAAAATTGTAATATTATGAAGAATATAATAACCTATAGTATAATTAGTATAAGTCATAATATTTTGGTCAGACCGAAGGCGGAAATGCCGAGGAAGAGCTTCCTTTGGATGGATGGACCAAATCAAGGATACCAAAGGGTCATCTACTAACGCACCTCCAGTATTGAAAGGAAAAGAGAGGTGGACCTAAACGTGCTAAACCATAAAGAAGGCTGTCTAAGCCGGCTCTCACATTTAAACTCGCCTCGTCTGCAACGTGTCGAATACGTCGATGTGACGTCATCGCTATTCACAAAACACACGTTGCCAAATGGAGCTCAGCAGATTAGTTTGAAAAAAACATCTAGTGCTGCTATCAACAAATTGCATGGTTCACGAACTGAAAGTCAAACGCATACGAACACCTACGAATTGGTCATTCCTATACCGGCTCACCGATCGCCGCATCCAAATATCTATTCGTTTAGAGAAGTTACGTGCAACTGTCGCTAAGTAGATGTGCGGGGTCTTCATATGCGACACCTGATCGACGTTCCTAGGTTTGATTTATGTCTGTGCGGAAGACGAGGCGATTTTACCTGGTTTACGGTCAAATTATCTGCATAAAAATCTTCAGTTATGAGATGTCAATGAAAAAGAAGAACGAGTTCATCGTTTAGAGCCGCATTTAATGTTACGTGTAATCCGATTACAGTATCAATTCGTATCTACATAGATTTATCACAATCGCTTTGAATTTAATCAATTTATTGTACTCGGTTAATTTCTTGGTAAAAATAATTCTATACTCGATGGATTCGTTCAAGTACTTACTAAATGTTTTATCTATCGGATCATAAACGAAAAATGACCACTCACGTTTTGTCATAGTCAAGAATGAAAGTTAATCATTTTTTACATTTTTTTGTCTATGAATACCAAAAGCTTTCATTGACCGGGTACATCCAATCGTTTTCATTCTTCACAGAAGAGAAGGGTGAAGATTTGTTAAATTATATAATTAAAATTGAATTATACAATTTTGAATGGCTGAATTCTAAGATATATCTAGATAAAACGCGTGTTCATTTAACAGTATTTATCTGAGATATACTTGGGTATTACAATAGTCAAAGACTTCTTTTTCTTTTATTAGTTTTAAAGAAATTTTAATACTACATAAATCATTTCAAATAACAACACACACTCTGTTCTATAAATCTTTTTTTATGGTGAAAAAAGAAATTAATATATATACACATATTATATTCTTTTTTAACACTGCAATAGGCCTAGAAATCCAATGGCAGTAGTGTACTGGAACAGTAGTATATTTAGTAATATAAGTTAAATAATCACAAACACCCAAGCTTTTTTAAAAAAATCACATAAATATAATGTGTCCTCACTGGGAATTGAGTCCGAGCTCCCCACGAGAGACGCAGAACTTCATAAAATAGAAAATCATACTGGGTTATTTTTTGTCATTATAGTGTAATACGCAGCTTTCATTTAATGCTTTAATGTAGGTTTTTTATAATTTAATTTAATTTGTACTATGATTTATATGATCAGTTTGATATCTCATTATTTTTAATATGTTCTTAGTCAAGGGAGATAAAAATTCTCTATGCTATGTTACTCTGATTGTTGACACAATTTTTACTCCAGGAGTAAAACATAATGTAGGTATATTGCAAAAAATAATGTGTAGTAGCTTAAGGGTGACCGTAATGCTTTTTCGAACAAATTTAAAAACTGCAATTCAGTATATTTTGTTGATAATTTTCATTTTAAATAGTCAACGCGTATACATCTAAAAATAAAAACAATAAAGATTTTTTTTATTTCTAAACAAAAATATATATACAAAATGTACGTTATCCTGCAGTCAGAATATTATTAGTCCATAGTATTATGAATATATTTAGTATTAAAATGTAGTTTGATAAATTGTTTTTTGATTTTTAAAAAAACCACAGTTAAACGTATTTTATTTTAATTTTAAAAATTATCGATATTTATCTAAAAAAATGTGTATAACTATTATTCTTCATATAACTGAATATGTTGAAAGGCCCGTAGCGTCTTTCATTTAGACGGACAATTTACTAGTTGACCTTATTCTTATTTTTCGACTCACGATGTCTCATCTGATACCAAACCTCAGCTAATATGCACTGATTTAACTTTAATCAAGGAACTCCATCATTATATGAATATAAAGAAATATAGAGACATCCTTTACTTATATTTCTGCCAGAATGGAGATTAATTTAAAATATGCATCAGTAAATATTATTTTTCTATCTAAATTTATAATATTATATGATTAATAATATTATATACTTACGTCTTTATTAAATATTCTTAGAATAATATTTTTTCTTTGGAAAATTTCGACCGCAACATCTGTCAAAAATCTCCGCAAAATTCGAAGCTAATAAAAACTTCAGTCACGAAAACGACAGTCAAGTGAATGATTCCGATCACAGATTATTTCAGATCCAGTGAGATTGTAAAGCCTTTTTTTATAAAGTGCCTTGCCTTGTCACTCCACGTCGCCTCTGTAGATCATTTTCCATAATGATTATACTGATAACTATCGAAAGAGGAAGAAATGTGCGCCACTTCTCGTATAAGAAATAAAATATGTCGATCATTTTTTTATTCATAGGATTAAAAAAACTGCGTAAATTTTCAATTATATCTGCCAAGTCTTATCATACCATCGTCGGGTATATTTGTTTTTTTTTTACTTGTATTTTTTCATATTTGTACATTTATATGCCTTCAAAATGTGGTGTTGGAACCAAATGCAGTCAATCATCTAGACTCGAGATGTAGAACGTCTCTCGACAATATGTTTAAGTGGCATTCTGAAATTTTTTGACCATAATACTCTCCGCGGATTGGATAGTCTGAAGATACTGGTGGTTTTTGGAAGCCTCAGGGAAAGATGAAGCAGAGGAAGAGCATCGGCTCAAGCGAAGGAGCTTATTAGGGCAGCCTTTACTTTGCTCTGAAAAAAGAAGAGGATCGTGTGTAATGGAGAGTCTTATTTACACGAAAAATCACTTCATTTCAATGTGATTAATTCTCAGCCACGAGAAAACGATCAAAAAAGAGATTGCATACAGAGATATTGTAAACATTAAATTTAATGTTTGCGATGGAAACTGGGTGTGCGGTGGGGTGGTACGACTTAAGGAACAATGCATAGATAAGAGAACGCACCAAGCAGCCTCTCATCACGGTGAGAGTGAAAAAGTGACGTTGGACCTGGCTCGGCCACCTGCTGCGGATGCCAGATGAGAACCTCAACCTGGCTTGCCTGTTCTTCAAGCCGACCAGATTTCGGCATCCTGGAAGGCCGCTAAATACTATCTATACAGTGTATACGGCGGAGTTACGGGATACTGGTTTGACCTGGAACAAATCAAGAAGACTGGCGTGCCACAGGTATTCTTGGAGGCGCCGCGTGGTGTCCATATACTTCAATTAAGGGGCGGATATGGCCAAAGAAGAAGAAGTAAAGGGTGTTTTTTTTAGAGGTATAGAACTTTGAAATGGAATAAAACAAAGATGACTTTTTATATTTACATGAAATTTACTTTATTCGAAAGATGCTCTTTTGGCATTATAATTTAAATATGACTTCTGGCATATGACTGCCACGGCTGGCTCGGACGTAGTCTAATCTCGAGGTCCAATTTTCGATGACTTTTTCCAACATTTGTGGCCGTATATCGGCAATAACGCGGCGAATGTTGTCCTCCAAGTGGTCAATCGTTTTGGGCTTATCGGCGTAGACTAGCGACTTCACATATCCCCACAGAAAATAGTCAAGCGGCGTTAAATCGCCCGATCTTGGAGGCCAATTCACGGGTCCGAAACGTGAAACTATGCGGTTACCAAACGTTTCCTTCAATAAATCAATTGTGGCACGGGCTGTGTGACATGTTGCGCCGTCTTGTTAAAACCACAGCTCTTGCACATCATGGTTGTTCAATTTATGAACGAAAAAGTCAGTAATCATGGCTCTATAGCGGTCACCATTGACTGTAACGTTCTGGCCAGCATCGTTTTTAAAGAAGTACGGACCAATTATTCCACCAGCCCATAAAACACACCAAACAGTCAATTTTTCTGGATGTAACGGTGTCTCAACATACACTTGAGGATTATCATTACTCCAAATACGGCAGTTTTGTTTATTGACGTATCCATTCAACCAAAAGTGAGCTTCATCGCTAAACAAAATTCGCTTATGAAAATCGGGATCAACGGCAATCTTGTTTTAAAATAAATTTTCACAATTTGGAAGCGTTGTTCAGGCGTCAGTCTATTCATGTTGAAATGCTAAACCAAACTAAACATAAATCACTTAACAGCTGACAAAATGGCCGCCAATTAAAAAAGTACTGCCAGCTTAAAGTTCTATACCTCTAAAAAAAACACCCGATATAACGTGGAGTTAATCACAGTATTCATGATAATTCATCGATATTATCAATATGATTACCGTAACCATGTAAACTATGCAAATTATATCCATGAACATGAATGTTTAATTATTATGTATCAAAAAATATTTTGGCGATCAGTCAGTCATTATATTTCAGTAGGTACCTAAGGTCTATAATGTTCTAATTTAAATATTTTATTCTCAGTTTTCTTTTAAATTTTATTAGTATTTGACGTCACATTTTTTATATCTCCTCTATCCCCTTTGTGATGAATCATCACAATCTAACACATGTCATAACTTTCAGAATCAATTCACTTTTTGAGTATATTCATAACAGAAACCGAAAGAACGTAATATATTAAATTACTTACGTTTTCCTGATTCAGTTATTTTTTAACATAAGATACACTGGCTTATATAAGCAGATTTATATATGAAAAGATAAAAAAAGGGAATTGAATTATCTTAGTTCTTCAACAATATTATAAAATTACTTATTCCATATTATGACGTATTGATATGAATGAAAAATCGGAGTACTATTGACATATATATTAATTTAATTTGTAACTATTGTTTTAATAGCTAAAGCATTAATTACTGAGATTTTGTCCTACTTTAAATCTCAATTATCAAAAAAATCATTACTGACAACACCAATTTAATGATAGTAATTACTTAATTTAAGTTGCCTACGCATTAACTTTAAAACTACTAGTATTATAATAATGTATATAATATATATATCATTTTAATTGTTTGAATGTTCGATCCCTGACCTAATAGATGGGTTTTTGTAATAAATATAGATAGATCACCGTCAATTTTAAATGCATGTTCAAACAAAATTGCTAAACATTACGCCTACCATGTGTTTAACCCCAGGATATATTCGTTTATGTTTTTTGTGTTCTCAAAAATTCGAGTCAAGGTTTTTGTTATCGATCAGGCATCCTTATATTGTAGCTATTAATTTCCATAATCTTGATGCCATTAAAGAATATCTTTAAATATATTATCACAAATCAAATGAGACTAAAAATATTAAAAGTTGCACTTGAGCTAATTCGATCATCTTTAACTAATTTCTTATATTTCATGCTTTATGCATTATGGTATTTTTATCCAGATTGTTAGGTACCTAAAAATAAACGTTTAAATTTTAACTTTACTGCAAGTATACAATATAATTATCATTTTCAATGTTATTTATGTACAATGTGTAGTTTTCCTAACGTTTTGTTCATCTGTTTAATTTATTGAAATACTTTTTTATGTTAACATTTTTATATTACTTAACAGAAGCTACTAAGTATATAGAAAATTTCGTTATCGTGTGTTTAGTGGAAGCCAGTGGTAAACAAGTTTTTAAAATAGCCGATATACTGGATTATTTTTAGGTTAGGTTAGGTTATCATTCTTGAATTCATGAATTTCGCCAAAATTAGCTATGGAAATTTTCCGCTGTTCCCGCCTGGCTTATATGCCGAAAATTTTTGCATGATTTGTTTTAAAATATTTACTTTAGTTAAATTGGTTAATAGAAGATATATTTATATATTATTCTAAATTATATTTGAAATTGTGCAAAAACCACTGATCCTATTTTGATATTTGATGCCCAAAATGGCCTAAATGGCCTAAATGACCGAACCGGGATCCAAGATGAGTACAAAAATAAAATATATTGAATAAAAAAAAGCACCTAAGAACATAGAATAATATACAGAAGTACTATTATAATATTATTAGGCATAACATCTAGATTGAAAAATTAATTGTACATCAGTTAATGTGTTAATTTATTAATACAAACAAAACGTTATGTTTGGTGAACTATGTAGTTGAAAAAGGTAACAATATTTTAAAATTAAGTTCCATCGAGATTGATTATATAATTCAAGATTTGTGAATCGCTTCGTAGTACTAGTAGTTATTAAAAATTCAGTGGCTTAGATGCAGATTTTAATTTAGATAGCAAAACAAACAAGTGTTTTGCTAAAACGAGTTTGAACCAGAAATATAAAATATCTCCTCAATATATTAAAAGTCTTTTTTTAAATGGAGGCCAAAGAAAATCCGTTCTTCAGAACACTTCGTAACACCGATAGTATTTTTATGACAGTGTATCAATAATTTCACTTTTATTCTTTATTTATTATAATTACGAATCAATTCAAAAACACATTCAATTTAATAGTTTAACAATTAAACCGGTATGTAAATATTAAGTATATGAAGTAATAAATGTAGATATTTAATATAACAAATTAATAATGCTACTAGAGACATATGGTGATAAAAAGCGAAAAATTCAATGTTTAATACCAAATTTAAAACATGAAATTTGTGCCAGAATTTAGAAAACATAATAAAATTGGAACGTAAAAAAATAACTATTCATTCAAACTTCATGCAAGTGCATATCACTTGGCTATTTGATACTTAGTCTCTTGTGATAAAGGGCCGAGAAGGAATAGGAGAGTTAACGATGAACATAGTGAGTGATAATAAATTTACTTACTCTAATACGAGTATTATGTGCCCAACGAGACTCAAAATCATTTCTCGCCATTAGACGATGTGTTTGTATTCCTATTCCGTAATAATATGCTTGTTAATAAGTATAACCATAATAATTAGATCCCGTTTGTTATGGTAAACTGTCCTTAAAATTTCTTTTTAATACTTGTTTAAAAATAACCTTGTGAATTATTTTACCCTGTTTTGGTTTTAGGTAAGTGAACAAGTTTTGACATAATCTCTAAATTGACGTAATCTATTTAAATATTATGCCAAAACAATTCAATAATTTTACACAATATAAGAAAAAAACATAGTTTAAAACTTGCGTTCTCTGACTTCACTAAACCCAAAATACTGTCTTTTTACTTAGCTGGGCAGTATATTAAATACCGACGTAAAGTTTCTCTCAACTTAAAATCGATAATGAAAGACTTCCAAGTATCCTCTCAGGTTTCTGCTGTAAGTGTATATTATTATGTATCTACTTTTATTCTAATATATTTTTAATTGGCGTATATTTCTTCATGTAAAGTTTTAATTAATGAATTGGTTTGTAAAAAAATGTTGATTAAAAAAAGTTAAAATATATTTTTAAATTCATAACTTACGTAAATTAAAAAAGAACTCTTATAAATGTACGTTTATGTTTATTTGAGGCTTTTATCTAAATATTAGGTAAGTACATATTATTTTTTGAGTATATTTCTATCATTAAAATAGAAAAACTTTGATATTCCTTTTATCAAATCGATTTTCAGAATTGGTCCCATATTATGTAATCTTGATTGGACAGACAAAAACAATTTGTTTGTAGTAATGGAGTCTGCAAAAAATATTTAAATGTTTTTTATTGTCTCATCCTTAAATTTATTAAACAAAGTATTGTATCATAAATCTGTGTCAGAATTAATAATGTTTACAGCGATTAAAAACACAATATGATATATGACAAATAAAACGCCAATTTCCTTTTGTAATATTAAATAATCTTACACATGATATTCGATACGATGCTCATAAATAACAAAAGATGACTATGAAATTATGCAACGAGTAGCTTAATAAAATATAACATCTCAGAACGAAACATAACTTACGTTTAGTTCAGCAATTAATATTATAGAACTTATACGCCTACTTAATATTTTTTTCTTCAATAATAATTATATGCTGCAATATTTTTTTGCGTGGCCTGTTTAAGTATTTGCTATCAATATAATATAATGTTCCAGTCTCTTTGATTGTGTATTCGTATGGTTGAAGAATAATTCAAAATTTTTTCAGTGGTCTAATTATAATATACCAGATACAAAAAAGACTATGTGTTAACATTGCAATAACGAATTACGTACGGCAACTGCAAATTTTGTGATCAATTATTGATTAGTCACAAACGGGGAACCGTTAGACGGCCTTGCCAAAATGCAAATGACAACTTGTCAAGGCATCGGTCAAAAAAATTTCGTTTCCAAAAGACCTCAACCAGATCGTTTGTTACTGACATATTAATTCATAAAATATCTCTCACTATTACGTCACGTTAATTAATAATTGAAAGTGTGTGGAACCAAGTCCAGACACATCAATAGTTAGGCAAAACTGTTATGTTAACATAATATTTTTTATTAATGATAGATGATTTAGAAATTAATGGTATAGAATTCTTAGTTGAAAATTCATAATTTTATAAAAAATATACCCATATTAGTAAAATCATAATTTTCTTGCCGAATGCCTATTTTAACCAATTAGGCTATAGAATCTGAAACACCTAATATGCTCATTTATTAGGGAATATCTTCAAGATTTTTTAATGGTTTTTACTTATAATATATATACTGATGATGTCAATGATGCCAATTGTGTCAACACTAAATTATTGCTAGAAATATATTACATTAATTACCATCAGTTGAGAGTGTAGGTATTCAATTAATGTGAAATAGTATAAATTGTGTTTATTTAAAATTTAAACATGATTTCGATTACATGCATTCATGGTGTCTCTAGTAAACGAAGATTAACTTTCATTGTTAAAGTTATAAGTACGAGCATATTAAATATGACACATATTAAAAATTTAAAAAAAAATCTATTGTATATGTGCATAACAAATTATTATTACGTAGGTATAAATATACACACATATTTATATTATTTAAGTGAGTATAAGTAAATCAGTCTACAGTTGCACCATATGCAATTCGCATTTGTATTTGTATTGTTTGCTACAATACTTGTTTTAATACTAGTAAACATTTTCAATACAACTTCGAATCGCTTTTGTCGTACCAAACCAGAGTGCCACTATACTTTAAAATTATGATTTGTTTCTTACTTTATAATTAATTAATTAATAATTAGTAAATAATTAAAAATGCTGTTTGGTTTGAAATTCTGATGTTTGTATTCTTATATAAATGTAAACCGTGAATGTATGTTATATCCAATACAACATTTTAGAATTAGCATAAAGACTCTTCCTATGTTTATTACGCAACTATTTAAATGGTATAGTCTATTACTAGATACAAAGTTATAAATACATTTAATATTCGTAGCCTCAATAACCAAAACAGATGATAACTGATAGTGCATTATGAAAATATTCCTTTTTCGCATTAACTACAAAGCAATATAGTTATCGCATTTCTTTATTGAACAGTGTAGTTTAATAAATATATATTCTTAATGCGGTTGCACCGTAACAGAAGACATTACCGAGCGGTGGTCTAATCTAATATACATTGATAGGAGCAGCTTTGGTGGGACTTCCTGCTTCTCCTTATTTGGAAGGTGAACAAAAAACCTCATTAACTGACATTTGGAGAAATGAAGTTGACTCAAATGGTAACGTAAGGATATTGTCTCTATCTGCAGTACCTATTTTTATGGCTTACAAAGTAGCCATAATATTATGTTTTATTATTAAATTATGTATAATATAACTAAGTATAGTACTGGCGTCTGTCTACCTTGGGCATTTCTTTATTTAAGAAAGGCCTCGTATTTTCCTTGAATATATTTTCAAAATTAATTATAGAAAACGAAAGTATTGGTTTAGTATTCTTCCTGGATCACCTAATATTTTTCTAAAAAATATTTATAGAAGTTGACAATTATTGTCAAAATTATGGAAAACCAATTCGTTTTAGTTTTATTTGAAATCTTATAATTAACTAGCGTAATAAAGATAATTCTTACTAATGCACTTTTAAGACGCTATAGTTGACAAGCGGCTCTTGTGGTGCAGTGCGTATAGCACTGGCGTTGCATCCGGGGACTTACGGTTCGACCCAGTGATGTCACAACACATGTAAATGATTTTTCTCAAAGCCGGGGTGGGGTGTTTGTGATTGTTTCACTTCTATTACTAAATACAATACTGTCATTGAGATTCTCCACAGGTTGTAGTATTATAAATAATATAAATATATGTATTTATACACATTTTTTTGAATATAATATGTGGGTATATTCTAAAAAAAAATTGGAATTTGGTTTAGCAAACTCGATATAATAAATAAATACATCTTTGGTTCCAAAAAGCTTGCATACTGTGTATATTAATACATACTTCTCTCCAAAAAGTCTATTAATATAACCTCACATAGTGCAACTACGTTGAACTAGTGTGTAGAACGGTGGGCATCTTTGTATAAATACGAAACCGTGCGACACGGGTTTTTATACACGCGGTCAAAAAATGCATGCTCTTTATCAATGTGTGTGTGTAAAAACACGTTGTTTTTAAATTTCCATCAAATATTTGAAGAAGTATATAATATTTATTTTAAACACGAATCCTTTATGCAGTGGAAACGTATAAGCCTATTCAGGTCCACCAGTAAAAAAACACATTCAAAATTTGCTAATTGACATCACGAACTATCAATGCAATACAACACAATATTGGTAGATGAACACATGCGACCATTATTTGGCTGTCTTGCAATTTTATCCAATAAAAAATAGTTACTGCAGATTTTAATTAAAAAAAAATGAAGGTTTATCTTGCTTATGTAAGTATAGTAAAAACGTAACAGTGATTCGGTTGGTCGATGGTGTGCGTGCGGATGGGGTGCCGTACTATATACCTGACAGCTGATGGCCGCGTATTCGTACGTATACGTACGCATACAATCCACAAACCGAATCATTGTTTTTTTTACTGTACCTATGTACTATGCAGTCTTCTTATATGACATATTTTGCCATATGAAGATATCCGATAAAATGTTATAATATGTGCATACGCAATGAAGATTTAAAAAGTAGCTTTTTCAAATGAACGTAATCAATGCATACCAGTGGCGAAGGCTCCATACTAAGCGATTATTTAAAGCTTACCTTCTATTTTCAAGTATTTAATTTAAGAAAATAAATATCTATATTGTAGGTTATAATAAAAATATTGATTGTCATCTATCGTCGTTATTTATAAGTAGAGCGTTTACGTTAGTCAAGTTTCGAATCAAAAATAAATGACGGAACGTCACAACGTGAGTGCTATTTTTAGAATTATTTCAACGATAATCCAAGCCGAATTTTCTACCGCAATTCAGTTGCCAACTTCATGCATATCTGCGTTTTTGTTAGCGTAAACAGACAAGCTTATGCGCTATGTTGATTTGTTTATTGTCTATGTTTATCTTTAAAAGCAAATAATAAATAATAAGGATGATTAAAAAAAATAATAACTATTGTGTTCGATCACATATAATTTATAAATTGTTATTAAAAATAAATATTGTATTAATTCGCGATTATTATTTAGGTTACTTCAGTCATAGACAAACATAACATGCTATTCACAGTTCATGTCATTTTGACATTTCAAAGCGGTGATAAAGGTTTATTTTATAATACAAAATTCAGTGTGTTACTGTGTTTTGAATGTGGATAAAAATATCTCATGTTGTACCGAAATCATTCGCCAGTGCTTTAAATATATAAGTATTTATTAAATTGTATAGTGTCCCGATAGAAAATGTGCGAACGATTGCATTTTAAAAAAACTCATTCCCGAGATTGACGTTTCTTCAAAAATTAAAAATTATTAAAGCTTGACCTTCCAAGGGTTTATTTAGATTTGAATACAGCAAAAAAACTTATATTAGACATTTTCACAACAATTTATATTATAAATATTTGTTTTTAACTGGCAGTTATACATTAAACAAACTTTTTTGTTGGCGATGCGTATTGTTTGGTAAAGAAAAGTATGCGTGGAATTCTACTGCCATTAGTGATTTAAATAATTTGACAAATTCAGCGGTGAAACCTATGACCAGTGTGTCGTTGTCATTAGTGTGCACCTATTCATCAGTAGTAATATCGTAAGTATTATCTTCTTATTTCCCGTAAGTTACCTGACAAGTGTGCTCTTTTTCTCTGATCTCCACAGCTTACCTCTTTTCAAAAGTCATCCTTCGCCACTGATGCATACTAATCAGTTACTCCTCCCAGAATATTTTTTTGAAGTAGAAAATAATATATCTAAGGGCCTCACGCACATGCTCCAGTTAGGATGCGTATTTGATAGAGCCGGGCCTGATCATTAAAATAATCCTCAATTTCTGATCACTTGACTTATAACCATCATCAAGGAATACAAAAATAAGGGAAGTGGATTATCTTCTGGGTGTGGCTGTAAGAAGGTACAATTATTCTCGAGTGTAGAGAAATATCAGATAAACTTAATATGTAATAAAGTTTGTCAAATATGAAGAACGCGCATTCGATATTGATAATAACATTTGAGGACACTCAGAGGGCTTTGTATTAATTGTGTTTTATGGTATGACCGTCATTAAGTCATAAATCAAAATATTTAGTACGTTATTATATCTGTAGTGGTATAGATAAATAATAATATAGTTGCAATAGATTTAAAACACTTTTATGTTATACTTACTTATGACGTAGGTATATTGTTATTATTTAATAAAGTTTTTAGAGTAACTGTTATTTAACGATTATTTAATATAAACTTCCTAAAAACAGCGGTCAAAATAATAAATTAAACAAAATTGATTTATTTGTAGATTTCTTAATTAACAAAAAGAAGTTTTGTTTAATTGGTTCCAACATTTAAGAATGTTTTTCATTCCAGCAGTAAAAATAAGCGATTATGTTTCAATAATTGGTATCATTAATAAATATATAACATTTCCGCTTTCTTCCTCCTACTTGAGCTCAATAATGAATATGGCAAGCCCACTCCATTTATCTTGGACCATATATAATATATATTCTCTGGTGTGCATCATTACTATGCATTTTCATATTAGGCAATGAATGTTGTTTTGCATAATGTCAGCGCCTGTCATATTTTTATATTATGTACTCGGGTAGTGTTTTTAATAATATTTTTAATTTAAGAATAATATATAATATCTAATGATAGGTATGCAACAATTTGATTAATCAGGTTTATGGTATAATTTGCGGTAAAATTTATTGACTGTTGCATTTCGTAAATAATTGCAACACGTTACGTTTTAAAATATTATTTTAAACTATTGTTTATTCTAAATTTACTGTTTCAATTTTGCGGTATCTAAAACTGCATAAGGAAATTGTTATGTATATTACCTGCTTATAGACAGTTCCGTTATTTTTCAATTAAAGTAGATAATATACCTACTAACTAACCACTGTTGAAAATTTGCTATGTACAAAAAAAGCTTATACGAGGCGCGTCTTATCGATCTGATAGATCTGACTTTTTTTAAATTAGTGATTCGGAATTCTTTGGTAAAAGCCTATAAAATATACATAAATCTATCAAAATGGTCAATAAAAAAATACTTAAAATAGTGAAAGCTGCTGGTTTTTTCGAAATTATACATTTGCAGTAAAAATATTAAGAAACCACTACATTATAAAGATTATTATTAGGAAGGTTACGATTATCTTTATTCTATTGTAAAAAAAAAGCCAAAAAAAAATGGGATAACCGAGAAGGGTGGGTGTTTTTAATAAATCTTTTTCTTCTCCAAAATATTTGTACAGTTGTATCACACTTCAAAATACTAACAGTGTATCACTGAAAAAAGGCGACGTGGAAAAACGCAATGGACTTGTATGATAATATTATTTTAGCAGCCAATGGTTCAGTACACACAGAAAGGCGTGACTGTGACGAAGATTTTTTTTTATTTATGGATTTAAGTATATTTCTTGAAATATGGTTGAAATAATATGCCATTAGTACATTTTAATAAAACAACCCAATAATCTCCATTCTCACGTCTTACTGATTTAAGCACATTTTAATTTTTGTTATGTTATCTTTTAAACCTAATACTTACACTATTTTTATTTATTTTTGTATAATAAATCCACTTTAAAAACTTTATTTTATTTAATAGTGTTTTTTATTATTTTGTTTCCGTAATACCTAATTAAATAAACCGTTTTCTTTCCTCCTAAAATAATCACTTTTTTAAAATATATCATATTAATATAATTATATTTTTTAAAATTGTTATACCTAAGGCTTAAAGATACGGACATCTAAAAGTAGAGTATTAATGTTTAGCCGTCATCAAAATTTACAAAAAGTGGTCAATGTAGTCAAACCCACTCAAGTTGATTAATAGTATTTTACTTTTAATATATATTATTTTTTGTACAGTTTAAAATAAAATTATAATAGCTTAAACCATTCTATACTTTTTAAGTACTCAAGTCAATCTTGTCGTATTGAAATAATTATGGGTGCGGCCGTTCATAATTATTGGGTTTTAGAAATTTTACAGGAAAAAAAAACATCTTTAAAATAAAATTATTGTGTTTCATTTTTATATCTAAACAGGACAAACATGATAAATTCTACGACTTTTTATATTCGTTATCAATATAATAATCACAGTGGTTTTGAGCTTTAAAAAAACTTACTTGCTAGATGCTGATATCTAATGATAATGTAAATTTAATTGAAATACCTGTATGAAATGTATTGATGTTATTCAACTGGTAGCCAATATAATGTTTTGTAAGTATTCCAAAAATATCATTAGTTGCTACTGTCAATTACATATAATTATTATTCGACCTTCGCGACGTTTCCACATATTTTTTGTGAAGGAAACACATTTTATTGCAGAACGCGTCGTGTTGTTATCGGAATGAAATTTTGATTGATGTTTTTGTGATCATTCCGAAGCGTCTAGTGAAGCTGTTGAAAACCAGTGGCAGCAGAACCTTGTGTGGCTAATTTATTATGATAATTGTCAGCAAACAATTATTAAAATATTATATTCAATATTAGTTAACATTTAATAAAAATTAAGAAAACAAACAACGAAATGGAAATAAATAATACAATCTATATAAATTTATTACATATCTAATATTTTTTTGAATTATATAAGTATAGTAGTTTTTTCCAATCATTATCGGTAGTACAACCTAATGTAAATCTTCATAAAGAAACGTTCTCACTTTTCTCGATCTCGACCACATTGACTACCTTTTCCATTGTGATACTGTAGCACACCATCCAATCACAGAATACCAGGTATCCCGACCCTCTTTTTCCCCTCTTGTATATTGAAGAGAAGTTTTTTGGGTGGTTGAATATCAAATATACTTGGGTCTGTTCAATTGAGTCGCTCCACTTTTACATGTGAGTCGAGTTCTAAGCCCTAGCATTATTATCCATAGGTAAATATAGAATTCATGAGGTTTTTACTACTTATTACTTTTTTACAACTTTTTTATTAATCAAATGACAGTTTCGTCGCAATAGATTTACATTTAACTAAAGTTATTCAACCCGTTTGATACTAACATAACTCAAAGGCGCTTTAAAATAATTATATATCAAAACAAAAGCCGTGATTATAATGCAACCATACAATTTTAATGAGTTCAGAACATTTAATCATTTTAATGAAACCCATCGTTACGCTTCAAAACTTAAAAAAAATTATATTCTTCATAATATAAATGGGAAACTAAGTATCCAAATATATTCTAAGTATTGAATTTGCCTACCTTAAATTCAAAGAAATCGTTGCTATTAATTAATGATAGGTATTAATTATCATGACGTGTACTTGCCATAAACAACCAATTTAATCATTGCTTCTAAATAGTTCACGATAGTGATTATTTATTTTTGTATAATACTTATATACTTAATATTGTTAAATTTAATGATACTACGCAATTATGTCTGAGGGCAGACTGGTACAAATCGATACTAGAATAATGTTACATTATTTTCATATATATATAATACAATTAAATAAAATGTGTATGGCTTCACTACAATAAATTTGCAAAAGTTTAGTTTAAAAAAGGTTTATAGTATCTGGAATCGGGCGTCTAGTACACATAAAATAATGATACTGCGATAGAGTAGTCGCAACTTAAAAAAATGTAAATCTCCATCGCGGCGACCTTGACAAGCCTACTATACCGTTGGACAACAGATATGTTATTATTAATACAGTGTTTCTTGACTACTTATTTAACATTTTAATTATTATGATTAACTCAACTGCATTGTATTATTTAATTATAATATAAAACGACCAAACGCAAAAACAAAATGTTTATTTCCTTTCAACTTGGTACGAGGGTGGGTCAATAAGTCCTTAGAAAAGCCGACAGGTGGCGCGACTAGTACTGTAAGCGGTTTGTTTTCATGCAGCGGCACTACCGATTCAGTATGCTGCGAAGTTTCAATCAGATTGGTCGGGTTGTTGTTTTTTATTTTCGTACATTTAAAAAAAAATTTGCTTGTTTACAAAAATGGAGAAAATTGAGCTTAGAGCTGTTATTAAACATTTTAATATAAAAGGGTTAACAGCAAAGGAAATAAAAAATGAGTTGGATTTAGTTCACGGCATATCTGTTCCTTCACTTGCAACTATTTATAACTGGTTAAATAAATTTAAACGTGGTCGTACATCAACAAAGGATGAACCACGCTCAGGACGTCCTGTAGAGGTGACTACACCAGAAATGATCAATAAAATCCACGATATGGTGTTAAGTGACCGAAGATTAAAGTTGAGTGAGATAATTGAGGTTACAGGGATCTCAAAAGGTAGCGTCATTTCTATTTTACATGACAAATTGGGCATGAAAAAAGTTTCTGCAAGATGGGTGCCGCGTTTGCTCACAGTCGACAATAAACGCAATAGGGTGGTGGCCTCTAAAGCCCTGTTGTCGCTCATGCAACGCAATCCGGATGAATTTTTTCGTCGCTTTGTGACTGTAGATAAAACATGGATACACCACTATACTCCCGAGACGAAAGAATAGTCAAAGCAGTGGATTGCGAAAGGCGAACCATGTCCAAAGAAGGCGAAAACCGTAAAATCAGCTGATAAGGTTATGGCTACTGTATTTTGGGATGCACGTGGAATTATTTTCGTTGACTATTTGGAAAAAGGAAAAACAATAACAGGGGATTATTATGCATCTTTATTGGACCAGCTAAAAAACGAAATTGAAGAAAAACGGCCTCATTCAAACAGGAAAAAAATCCTCTTTCATCAGGACAATGCCCGTGTTCACACATGTTTACGATCAATGGCTAAAATTGAAGAATTGAAGTTCGAATTGGTCGACCACCCACCGTATTCGCCAGATTTAGCCCCCAGTGACTTTTTCCTTTTCCCAAACTTAAAAAAATGGCTAAGTGGACAACGTTTTTTTTCAAATGAAGAAGTCATCGATCGGACAAATGCTTATTTTGAAGACCTTCCGAAAACTTATTTTTCTGACGGTTTAAAAAAATTTGAGAAACGTCTAACCAAGTGTATTGAGCTCCAAGGAGATTATGTTGAGAAATAAAAAAAAAATACAAAAATAAAAACTGTTTTAATGCTTTTTTCTAAGGAATTATTGACCCACCCTCGTACCTACCTTATTTAATAATAAATACCTTTGTTTTATTTATATATCGGAATCAAATTATATTTGAAAGTGTACATAACCTAACCTTAATTCGGACGAAAATCTATTATTCAAAATAAGTACATAATAAAAAATAAATATTCATTATGTACTTATATAATATGTTTATTCATATCTGGGCGTAGGCGGTACCATATAGATATTATTTAAACACATGCACAGTCACAAAGATTATAAATACAATTAATAGCACTAGAGGGGTACCGATAGACCCTTAATCCATGCCAGCGTACTTTTATTAGCTTGGTGTAGACAAGAGGGGGATGGGACGACTCCGGACAATTGGACGCCGCACTGTCGTAGACACGTATACAGAACGTAGACGAGATATTTCAATCAGTTTCTATCTAGTACTTAGTAGTTTAAATTCATTTTACTCTTAATATAATGTATTCTTTATAGTGGATTGAGAATTACCATGCCTAAGGCTTTAAATAGAATAAAAAACTCTTTTTTCGTTGGAACTTAAACATATGCACGATTAAATCATTGTTTACGTCTGCATATTTACATTCTCACCAACTATTAAATCATAATATAATCATTTAAATATAAATAATAATATTGAATATTTTTTTAAGTACTTATAAGTACCTAGCGTCTATTTATTTTAGAATTCCGTGGCATCCAGTTGTCCGGTGCCAAATCGTCCTAGACCCAGACAAAAGTCCACCACAGAATAAATACATAATCCAGACCTCAACAATACCTATGTTCATCAATTTTGGACTTATTTTTACTCACAGAAATTGATTTAATCCCCAATTCGCACATTAAGTATGTCCACTACGATGTATTTCCAGAGGAATTTTGTTCCTTAGAGTTCTACTATTAGGTATATCACCAGATTAGAGTTTTCACCTTCTGATGCCTGCCATTTACCGCGTTCGACTTCTCCATCACCTTTTTGATCCAGCTGCTCTCCTGCTATTTAGAAAGGCTTTGAAGATTTAAGTCAGCAAGTAGCTGGAAATATATTAATTATCAATATGAATCAGAAGTTTGTTCAGGTAAACTTACTAGTACTCTCCTAATCTCTCTAAGTTGCTGTGTCCCGCTTGAGTTTTTGTGGAAGGATATTAAATATTTAAAAGTACGGATAATTAATTAATATGTATATATCATAAGTGTTTTGTAAAAAGGGCAAATCAACCATTTTGGCGAAATCGAGATTTTAATGAAAATATAATATGTACCATACTAGCTTTCTTGGGTAAAAACGGCGAATTTTTATCTCCACAGAAAAGTACTTAAAAACGATAATCGACCAAAATTAAATTAATTAAAATTACAAAATAAAAAGCAAATGTGACATATTAGGCCTTTTAAAATATTATATAATAATACCTATTATAATGACAGTATTCTTTTTAAGCTTTATTATAAACTTATTAGATATTTATAATCATCTACAGGTAAAAAACAAATAAATGTCAAAAGTAAAAATCCTCCTCCTGTAAAGTAGCATTTTGGTTAATTCGCCCTTTTTACAAAACACCGACGATATGTTAATATATATATATATATATATATATATATATATTAATAATTTATTATAATATATTAATGATTTTCTGTTTAGATAAATAATTGATAATATACTTGTATTACTACCTACAATAAACAGATGATAAAAGCCATACAATATTCTCACAGGTAGGTATCCTGTTAAAATATAGTATTTATAAATAGTGTTTTTATAGAAAATTTGAATGCATTTTTATCTGAAACTTTGACATAGCAATAATGTAGAATAAGATATTGCATCTCATCTACTACTACATTGTTTTGAATATTTTACTAGAACTTTTTATTACATTATAGAACAAAATAAATTTCTTGCTACAGAATAAATATGTACCTATAGTTAAAATAAATTCAATAAATTTAATCTGATAAGTTCAAATAAATAAGCCACAATATTGTTAAAAAATCAAGGTTTTTTTTAAATTTTCTCTTAAATCTTAATTGAGAATCACTGTTTAATCCCACTCGTTATTGACAGCCAATCGATCTATTGATTAACCAAAATAGATTTGTTCCCGATTAACCCTTGAATGTTTCACTTCACTGCATGCTTATTATTATAAATCGAGAGTAAACCAATTAATTAATTTATGTTTAGCTTTAAAAACAGATATTACCTACAATATCCGTCGCATTGAGTGGAAGTCGGCCTATATTAGTACAAGGGATGAAATAATGGAGGCTTAGAATGAGAAATCAAATCATTTGAAGGCCATCGACCACAGAATAATAATTATTAAAAGTGGAATAAGTACTACAAAAAAAAATTGCGTTTTATTAAATAAAAATAACAAGACCACAGAACAGATTAATAAATAGAATTCCGATTCCAATACAGTACATTTTGACCGAGGGGTTTGAATGTGTGAATGTCCTACGAAAATGAACCGCGCATTATAGACGCCCAATAGTGTGTGTTACAACCTTCAATACACCAATATAAAATGAGCGTCATTGCATAAACCGAGACCAGTTGTCAGTGTTCGACGTATGACGTATTTTTGACACGTGTTTAAGTTTATCCCGTATTTTGTCGCACTCGAAATCGGTAGCCTGATTCTCAATACCCGTTAGGTTTTTCAGTTTTCATTATTTCTGAGTTTCCTGCCCTCGACATGAACAAGTAAAATAATCAATAAGTATATTTGTATTTTAAGTAATAATTTTTGATAACTATACAATATATTAAGTTTGAACTGAAAATATCGCCAAACTTCATAAAATAAAAATAAATATATGAGGAATCGAATACCTTCCCAATCTCTTGTTACTATGGAAATAAATTTATTTGCCATTTTTAAGTGTACAGTAAAAGATCTAATATATTTTCTAAAAATAAATATTTCAGTACATACTTCCTACCAAATGGCAATAAAACACTTATTTGTAAAACATGTGAGTTATATAAATATTATTTTATTACCTTTCACTCATACTACTCCTAATTTATGTTAAGTTGAAGATAATAATACAGAAAACTACTTTGCTAGAGTACATAATTTGTTCCAAGTAAAAAAAAAAAAAAACTTATGGGACAAAATATCAAATGATTTTAGTCTTAACGCTATATGTAGTTACATACATATTTACTGTAAATACTAATTATAAATCATCGTAAAATGATTCCGCCTTAATAAATTACCTACGTACTTTATATTTTCGTTAGTATCATATACGCTTATATTTATTGCTTCGGTTAAAAGTATTTATTGTATTCGTAGTTTTGCAACGGGTTAATTTATCGATGGCTAACTATATCAAGGTTGCGCCGACGCAAAAAAAAAACAGACGGCGTCAAAAGTAATTTCGGAGGAAAGACGCCGATGGGCTCGTTTTTTACGATTCAACCCAAACCGCAAGAAGTGTTGCGAAGTTTTACTCACTGAATTAGATTTAATAATAAGCAGCACATAATTATTATTAAGATTTTGACATTCACGAATGTTATCAAGTCAATTTTTTAAACATTAACCAAACACATACCTACCTACTATTTTTTTTTAAATATACCTTTTATAATGTAATATATGTACTAAATAAACTGAAATTAATAGCATTTTCCCTTTAATAAATAGTAATATACGACTTTCTCCTCCTAATTCAAGCATTTCATATATATATTCAAAATAAAATTTGGTTTTAAGTTTCCACGCATACTCCGAATACACAATTAATTGGTTAAGGACAAATTTGCAAATTTGATCCATCCAGAGGGATTCAAACATTATACTATACCGGTTAAGAATGCGTTACGAGAATCTATGCTGTATCATTAGTAGATTTTATATATATATATATATATATATATATATAGCTATTTTTATTATACGTAGGACCATTAAACACTATCCACAAGGTTGTATAGAGCGGAGCTACGGGATGCTGGAAAAACGCAAGACGACTTGTGAACAAAAATTATTCTTGAAAGTGCCATGTAGTCAGTGTTCACAACTGTTATTTACAAAAAAATGCAATAATATATAATATAATAGTAATAAATCTGACAAGATGGTAGAAAAAATGCTAGATTTTCTCATAATTCAAAAATTATATAGAAACCAGCATTTTTTCTAAAATGTCAAATTTTTAAAATTGTTTATACAAGAACTAAGATTGAAGAAGAATTTCTTGTATTACAACTAATAACATAAATCACAAAATCAATTATTCAGGTAAGAAGTTTAGTCTTAATATTGTATAAAGCATTTATTTCATTCAGAAAATATAAGGTACAAAGATCAACATGACGATTTTTAAGCAAATTTGATTTAATATTCTAGCTTATTATGAGAAAAGCCGTTTGCGGTGTGAGAAAAAGCTAAATTTAACGCCATATGCCAGATACATATTTTGCAAGCTAGATGCGTACTAAAAAATTCTTGATCTGGCAAGAAAAATATAATATATTATGCTTTAACTGAAGTACGGTCATGGACTGAAGAATATGTGTGCCGTGTGGCTTTATATCTAAATTAATACAACTTAATTTACTTAATATTATTTATTTCGCATAAGACATTTTTAACCAATGATTATTATATCGTTTTTCTATTATTTTCAAACTTTTTGTCAATATATTACTTATATACTTACTTCATCATATGATTTTCCGGTATCGTAGCATACGGCTAATACAATTCCACGTAATTTTATTCAGTCTAGCGCTACGCCCCGCATATGCTACATACTACCATGCTTATATGCAAGCCTCCAACATCTAGTAGTATATTATATACAATATAGTTTAAAAAAAGAAACCTCCAACTGAAAATCAAGGCACAAATCCCAAGATGACAGTCAAACCATTGAACTCAATAACAACAAACACAAGGAAGCATCGAAAACCGTTACCATCTCGACGACCTCGTCTAACATCTGACCAATAAAAGTTTTTTTGTAATTTTAAACTAATAATCAATATATTCTTTTTTAAATATATTCGATTGATATTCATTATTCTACTATGAACGGGTTATGATATAACCATTATATTCCAATTACGATTACAGCTTTATTTTGTATGTAATAGCAAGTACAATTTTAATGCAGCCGTGAAATTGTAGGTGTAAGACAAATAACAGATATATATATATGCATTATTTGGTGCAAATTACAACTTGTTTAGAATCACCACATATCATTTTTTGCCACAACTCGTTTTTCTGGTTGAGGTTTGGCAATAAACAAAGTCTTAAGTAACGAAAATAATTGATGCTTACCAAGTGTGTACACATAAATTTTTCCGAGAGTTTTAATTCCTTAATACCCTGATTAGCAATTAGTTATGCATATCAACACATAATTTCCCACTGTCCTTGATTTGAAGAAAAAAAAACTGTTTAATTCAATTTTAAAATACTTCTCCGAATCTAAGATCAATCATGTCGTATCTCTATCCTGGCATAAATCGTCAAAGTATTACGGACTATTTCGATAATTGGTCAATGTTTAATTATTCTCAATAAACAAAGTATTTAACGCTACTCAGCCATTTTAAATAATGCTAATTCACAAGTTTACTATCGACATAATTATTTATTTAATGACACATTAATTTCATAGTGTTCTTGTTATGAAACAAATTTAAAACAATTATTGGAATTTAAACTTTTGATAGTAGTATACATAGTATTTAGAATGTTAATAGTATTACCATAGTATTATATGTAGCTAAAAATAATGAAAGCCTCCTTTTATTTATACTTAAATGTTATTAAATTATATTCGTTATAACATAGTTTTCAACTTCCTTATTTCTAAAATGTATACCTATTTTATATAATATTAATTTAGGTACATTACGAATCATTTTTATACGTGCATAATAAAATTAAGACGTGTTGAACTAAAAGTCTGTCGAAAGATTTAAGCAAGAATTTTCTTTAAATAAATATATGTATTATTATTGTTTTTCTTTTATATGTCGAATAACAAGTCACAATAACTAAAAAGGTTAGAAAATACTCATGAAATGGATTAGTGACATGAAAATTCCCTGAGAAAATGTCTAGACAATCGCGCCATATTTTATTTATATACGAGTATTATAGTATGTTTACTTTAACTACCTACTTAAATGAACCTTATTTTCCATGGCTCGGAAGACAATACAAAATGTTATATAATATACAATTTGACAAAGAACCAGGAAACCATTTCAAATGTGTGTGACAACATATTTGGAAATGTTATATTTATATATACCTATACAAGTATATGTGGGTCTCGCCTGTCTAAATAATAATGATGTTTAAAAATACATCCGGTATGCACATCAATTATGATTTACATTATTGGTAATATAATAATTACATTTAAGTACTCAACTTGTCATCATATTATTTTGTAGGGCCTAAACAAGGCATAATAGTAAAATTATAGGGGACGCACAGTGTAAATATTGTGTTAACTTTTCCGACTGATCTGATTACAGTTTGTATCCAATTTGGATTGAGGTCATTCAGTGCGACTCAACATCTCGAGGGCATCCGTTCAGAAGAATATAATATCTTTTCTATCTCCAAACTCAGTGTTCTGTACCATGAATAGTTTTAAAATACCTATACTATTATCGTGGACATATTATATTTGGTTATAATACTATGTATTTTATATTACTAGTTCAAACAACTATGATACGTAAAGCAAATAATCAAAATTAATAATTATTGAATATTGTTTTATATTAATATTAAATTATTTCAAAAATATACATTTATCACAAAAGTATACTATCATAAACATCTGCAATGTAATTTGATACTTGAATTATTATCCCATTATCCAACTCCGGATACCACAACTTCGAAAGTATCCATGATTTTAAATCGATATACAAATCATGTTTGTTAATAAAAATGCTATGATCAAGTGAAATATTAACGTATTAAAAATCACTGAATAAATTTAATTGTCTAGTGGTACCCAAGAGATAGAAAAACATCAAAATTTCTACAAAAAGTATACAGTAACAACACATTACACAGTCACATGACTGAGAGTATTGCAATCAGGTTGGTGAGGTGTTTATTCAGAAGTGGATTGATTCAGGCCGATGACAATAATATGGTAACGCTTTGCACTTGCCCTTGAAACCTTGATTCACAATCATCAATGATTTTTTTTAAATTATTATCAACATATTTTATTTTGTACTGTTATAATATGCATCTTAGTAATAAAATCTATTTCTATATTAATATATATTAATAATATAATATATATATATTAATATTATTATAATACGAATTATAATAATATTATTATCATGATACATTTTGCTGCATGAACGTATTAGGAGAACAGCCCTGTAAGCGGCACTTATTGGACACTGGCGACTTCACTGATAACAGAAGTGGCTGTTGAAATGGCCAAAGCAGCCTTGGCAGGAGGCCTCGGGCGTCGTCTACCACCGTCGGCAGATATTACACCCGGTAATGTCTGATCGGGTGACCGCGCAAATTTATAATGTGCCGGGAAACTTTATGTTTGCCTGATACTTAAAAATCTATCTATCATTTAAAAACTAAAAACGACACTTTCGTTATGATCGTTAGTAATATTTTATTATTAAAAATTGTAAGTTTAATAATTTGTCCGTTGAATTATTTATTTTCACAGTGATTCTATCTTTACCTTTATATTTTCTCTTGATTATTACTGTATCAATGTATCTATTCGTCTACTTTATTAAAAATATACTACTTTACGTAGTATCCTTACAATAAAAATACAAAAATGTACGATAAAATTAATTTTTATTACGAAAATAATGGAAAACATAAAAATCAGTGAGACATCATTATACACATTAAAAGAAGTTGATAGATGTAGGTAGCATAAAAAAGAAAATATGATGATCTACAAGCAATATAAAATAAAATATAAATCATTTATTAACAGGACGGTAGAAAAACTCAATTATATATTCAATACATCCAAATAAATCCAATAATTTAGATCACAATAATTAGCATCTTACAACACCACACCCATCCTGATTTGTGGTAAGTGTATTGAAGACCCCAGAGTATTCTTCTTCATTTGGTGCCATCTTATATCGAAGGTGGGCGACCTACTTATAATATACACCTTCATCCTAAAATCTCCTTCTATCCATGCTTCTATTGCACTTTATTTTTCCCAGCAATATGATTTGGAGCAAATCATACTTCTCATTATGGAATATGTGGCCGATTATGCAGATTTTCTGCGCTTGATAGTAACAGGATAGTAGTAGAGCATTATGAAAGAATATAAAGGTAAAAAATAATATTATAAATATTACTTACTACCGATGATGCTGATGTAAACATTAAGGTTCATATGCATAGTTACACTTATAAGCATAATCCCACTTATTTATATACATATGACTATGCATACGGCCGTAACGATTTATTATCACAGTTCCGTTATTATAACAATATCTTATTCCTATTCTTGATATACACCGTTATAATATCAATTTTATTAAGAATTTTAAGGCGAAAAATAAACAGAAAATTAATTCAGCTTATCTAATAATAAAGTCGTGCAGTGACGTTTAGTTGTAGGGATGCTGTTAGACAGTATATACTGTATATTAACTTTTTTATTACTATAAAACCATTAGAGTAATTATAGTTTACGTCAGATTAACTATAAATTTGCACAATAAAAACATAACCTTCTCGATTATGTTTGGGCATGCTCCGCATTTACAGCATTTATGGATCGCACGCCACTGTCTAATAATATAGTATAGTAAATTGAATACAAGTATCATGATTGCTTAATAAGTACTATATAGTATATTGACACGATATTTTAGTTGAGTATCATTTTTAGTAGCCATAATGAATGGTAAAATTCTTGCATCACGTAACTTTTCATCGCTGCAACCGAGAAAATTAGATTTTAAATGCCCAAAAGAGTACAATACACACCTTTCTCAATAAGCAATATAGAAAAATATTAATAAAATGATCCAAGCGAAATTATTTGTAAAAAAAAACAGCTTAACAAATTGCCTCTAGATTGAATGAGCATAGCTCTTTGACGTTTTACAAAACATTTTATCAACGTGAAGAAATTGTTCCGCATAAAGTAGTGTAAACGCATAGTGTGAGAGGTATGTACACGAAGGTGATACTCAACATTTCTTTTAAAGTAATAATAATTACACCTTCAGTAAAAAAAAAACTGCATACATTACTTCTATTCATTTCCTTTTAATTTAAATTCAAGCCTCCTTGAGAATATTGATTAGAGAATCCGATGAAATATAATTATAAAGTATACTAGTACGATAGTTATCTACTTTTTGTTACCATTTTCTTAATGTGTTACTTTTAATAAGTATCAAATTAACTACTTTAGTGGGATTTTAGTAAATAAAGTAGGCTTGTGGAAAAAAAATATACGTTTCTATAAAGGGAAAATTATTATTTTTTTAAATGTCGTCAGATATCAAAAAATTCTTAAGTTTTTCATTCTATTATTAGGCGTGACCATATTATTATTGATCAGTCAGTTTGAGCTTTTTTTTCAACATCCTAAATATGTAGGTTCTTCATCTACTTCAATCCAAAACAAATAATGATGAAATTTTTTTAATAATTCTCTCGTATATGTTGCACAAAATCAGTACAACCATTTTAAAATAGTGTCATATAATAAAACTAGCAGGGTAACACAATGTTACATCACACGAAGGAACTAAATTTATGAAAACAGTGAGATAAAGGTTAAATCAAAACATCACACGCTGAGGTTACAATAGAATAATAAAAAATATTACACTATCGTGGTTTACCTGGCTAATACAATACTTACACATTATTATATTAAGTTTTATTTTATGAATTTTAAATATTTTAATATCGTTCATACTTTGATGATAAATACTATAATAGGATATTATTAACAAATATACGTTAACTTAATTGTTCTGGCCAACACGTCATCACGGTCATTTTTAAAATTAAAATTTCGCTTTTTTTAAATGCATGTAAATTCCCCCTGCACACCCCGCTATTATCATGAATGACACCACATTATAATATAATTTAAACAATGAATTGTAATACCAATGTCAGTTGACAAAATTCGTACGGACAAATTATAAATTAATATTGCCGAATCCAGTTTTAGACAATGATGGATAACAATTTAATTTATGATACTTTTAAGTAACTACTCGAACTTCTTAATCCTGATTACTGTTATCTATTCATTTATTTTTTCGTAAGTCACATACAAATCAAAATTAATCAACTACCACTATGTCCGTATGGCATATATTTAAGAATCTACGAATCAAATAATATATATTTGTAAATTATTTCCAATGCCAATCATCAGTCTTGTTTGGCAATACGCATTTTTGTTTAATTAAAGTGATCGCGTACCATTGGTTCGCGCTGTGTGTTATCTCCGCGTTGTGGTGTTTTCTTCGAGTCCGCCTTAGCCCGCGGGCTGGGCGCGCCGTTCTCCGCTTGGCGGACTTTCCTCCCCTGGCCCTCCGCCGCGTGTCCTCCCCCCACCTACCTGCAACTCTTCATCCGTTCTCTTCGTTAACTGATTAAGCTCAAACTATTTATAGAAGAAGAAAAACAGTTCATTTTAATTACACTATTTTTAATTACTTTATCATTTTTATTAAAGGAATTAATTTCAAATACCTACCTACTTGTTGTTTTAATGAAAGTCAATTGAAGAACTTCGAATAAGTAGCTAGACTGAATTGCAATTTGATGCTAACTATAAGGTTTATATCAGTGATAAGCAACATTTCTTTTCGCGAATGCCCAAATTAGATACCTTTTTCGCAGTTTAAAATCATTATTTTTAAAAAATATATTCAAAAGGAACAAATAAATCGTATAATTTTTTGACGTTATTGTAAAATAAATCCAAGTAGCTATTTACTACTCGCGGGCCACGGGTTGTTTGTCACATGCTTAGATTTATATCGCATTTTCATAAGATACACGGCTGGATTGTTGGTCGAATCCATCTCTGAATCCACGGATACGGGTTCGAATCCTACATCTTGCTTTGTTTTATACGAGTATTTTATCCATAACAAGGTCGCATTGTTGTGGGCGATGGATCTCTACTCAGTGGATGAATGCTCAGGAGTGAAAACGATAACTTACTTTTTACGTTTAGATCATTATCCACACCATATTGATGTTTAAATTGGTTCAAAATTATTTATATTAAACGGGTAACCACGATTTGTCATCTGATCATTTTCATCACTAAAAAGCATACGCGATTAGGTACAATATTGTTAAAATATATTTCTCATAATAAATTGTAGTATAAGTATAATTATTTACCTATAATATTACGTAATAAAATGATTTTTTTTACTTGATATTTATGACTATTTCGGTTGTAACGCCATTATCAAGAATATCAATACGAATGCAATAATTAGAACTTCTGCATTATAATGGCACCACCGTTACAAATAATACAAATAAAATTTAAATATTAAATTGTCTGTAAAAAAAACTGCGTTTGGGCACACACAGCACACAGTGTTATTTTTTCCAGCTTGGTAGAAATAGTTTTCAGTTGCAATATTTTATTTTATTTACAACTTATTAATTAATTAGTTTTACTGATTAAAGTTTAACGGTATCTCTATTTTTTGTATGAAAAATTGATTTCACTGTGTTGCGTTGCATGCAATTTTGCGATCGAGTATTGGCAGAAAGTGTTAACTCTCAGCTACCTTACAACAGCCTCCGTTTAGCTTGCGCAATGGTCGCGCATTGTTAGCCGAACGTGATATACTTAGACGCAGTTGTAGGAATCGCCTGATGCAGGCTATTTTTTTAAACAAAGCGCGTTTTAACTTATTTCGCTGAAGGATAACGTATAAATAACTGATATTTTTTATCTAAATCAAAATATCATTGTATGGATAGATACTTATATTGTTTTTTTGACGTCACGGATTTTTTTTAGTACCTTTTGTTATTTATTCGGTTATTATTGAATATTTCGTTTTCCGACATAATGTATGTGGGTAGGTATATTTTAGGATTCTCCCAAAAATATTATATTAAATAATGATTACCAATAAAAACACATCTTCCTCAAAATCCTATTCAAATACCAGTAGGACCTAAGTATATTTTTATATTGGTACCTAATAGGTGACATGTGGAGATTAATAAGACGTAATGGCATAAGTAACCATTTACATCTTAAGCGAAAAGCAAAATAATAATTTTATTGGTTTTTTTCGAATATTTTTCACAATTTTTTTTAGTCGGTACTAGAAAAGGTATTGTCGATTTTGGCCGCCTCACGAAGAGGTTTCTTAGCGTTCTATTTAAGGATATTAACCACTTGCTCAACCTATTAATAACACATTTGAAAAAAATCCAGACACATAATTCGTACCCGAAATAACTACTGTATTAAGTACTGTATAAACCAACACGTTACCGCTCGGCCATCGCAGGCATATTTTCACTAACTACTTTACAAAAAATCAGTTTTAACTCCGTCAGGTAATTAAAAACACTTTCTGATGCACTGTTGGGACGCTGAAGAAGAAATTTTGAATAATCGAACACCATAATAATATATAAATTATATTTTTGCCAAAATATCCGTCTTTTTGGGTCCGATTGTCTGATCAAACCGATCTTTAAAATGTACACTATCTACAAAATATTTATAATACATGAAAAACATAAAGTAGATTCGAGTTTGTAAAATTTCTCAACGTATAATTGAATTGAATACTAGTAGCAAAGATTGGTATTAAAACGACATTTTTTGCGATAAGTGTATCAATATTACTAATTAAATAATTATTTACAGGTGTGATTTTGAAATATTTAAAAGCTTAACTGACAAACAAAATAAATAGAACAATAATTAATAATATATATAGATATAATCAAATAAATTTATCTTTAATTAAAATAATAATAAAATATATAATATTCTGGAATGCAAGACTAGATTTAATTTGTAAATTTTATAGCCATTAGGAAATTGAATAAGCACGTACATAAAATATTCCAAATTACAAAAGAAGCAATTCTTTTAAAAGGTTACCTAAGAATAATTAATTACCTACCATTTTTTATTAAATATATTAATTAAATAAAACACTTTTTGTTTAACGTAATTATTTTATTGTCATGTCGGTATCGGGGTACGTTTAATATGATACAAATTTTCGCCATTCATTGCATTGAAATTCTTAGTGTGGCCATGTTTTTGTGCATTATGCCACACCTTTCTTATCAAACACGAGCCAATAGATTTATGGCCATTTTTTTCATACACACTCCTTGATCGCAATTTGTGTGCACACTATCGGCAAAAAATATAATGATAATTAAGATTAAAAATCGCTCGACCTGCCTTGTTTTGGAATACAAAATTAGGCTTGTTAGAAAATATAAAATCAGTATCTGGCCAATTTACAAATACTCGCTTCATTAAAACGCGAAGGTAAAACGGATTAAAAAACATCACATTATCGATTAAACGTAATTTTATTGATACTCTTATAATCTATTTATTATGCAAATTTATTTACGAGCGTTGTAATGTGATTTTCATAACTGTTTTATAACCTTTATCTCACATCAAATTTTAATTTGAAGTGCAATGAAATTATTCGCTTTGATTTTAATTACAAAAATAATGACGTTTTTTTCAGCCATTTTAATTGGATGTTAAGATTTTTTTTACATGAATAATTTATTGTTTTTATAATTTCTAGCAAGAGTCATAAAATATGATATTCGTAGTAAAATGCTTATATTAAAATTGATTATTGTAATAAAATATTTCAAGGTTATTTTAATGAAACTGAAGCCAACCGTACTATAATTTTGGTCCGCGTACTATGTATTCTTCTTCGGCCATATCCGCCCCTAAGATGGAGCATATGGACACCACGAGGCACTTCTAAGAATCCCTGTCGCTCGCCAGTCTTCTTGCTTCGTTCCAGGTCAATACAGCATCCCGTAGCTCCGCCGTATACACTATATATATAGTATTTAGTGGCCTTCCAGAACGCCGGAGTCCGGATGGCTTGAAGAACAGGCAAGTCAGGTTGAAATTTTCTTCTGGCATCCGCAGCACGTGGCTGAGCCAGGTTCAACGTCGCCTCTTCACTCTCAGCGTTATGAGAGGCTGCTTGGTGCACTCTCTTATCTCCTCGTTACTCATAAAGTCATACCACCTTCTTCCACCACCTTCGGGTTTCTTCCAGTGTGCTCCGCTACTTAGATTCTTCAGAATTTTCTTGCATTCGATATTTTTCAATTAATATTTAACTTTACAAAGAAGCAATTATTGACGTATGGAATAATGTGTCGTATGGTCACTACTTTTTTATATATACACAATGAAGTCAATACAAGAAGACAAGAATAATATAATTTTACATAAGTTGTAACATTGATCCATTTCTATATGACTACAGTTTAGTAGATAGCATTTCGTCATGAATAATACAATTTAAAAATGTTAAATCATTGCCTCGAGTATTAATTTACTTCTACATACTAGACCTTATATATATGCATGTTCGTATAGTATTTATCTACGAATGTTTCATTGAACATTTTTTAATTATAAGTATACATTGCCAGTAATTTCCAGGTCGTAAAATTAACGATAACAACAATAAGGAGAGGCATATGAAATTGCCCTCTGTTTGTTATTGGTTTGTTAATGTAACAGTTTCGTTTTCCCTTGGATCCGCCCTCCCCGCGGGCAATACTCAACGAACCGCCAATGCTTTTGATTTTGACTCGCAGATCCATTGTTTATAATAATTTATAGTTTGAAGCACGATGAATGAATGCATAACTTTAAATTTCTCACCAAATTCATTTAATTTTCTGTGATTCTATCATACGTACTATATTTTACTCTCTTCAGATTGTATTATGTACCTAACTCAAAATAGTATTAAATACATAATTTTGAAAAAATTCAGAAACATTCATGCTAATAAAAAATAATAAATAAAAATGGGATCGAGTGTAGCTGGATCTCATATTTTTCACTTTCATGGTGAGTGGTCTAGTTTTTAAGCTATTGATCTGCCTATGATGCGTGCAAATTATTTCCTAGTATAGAAGTCAATTAAAACTCAGTCAAAGCACACTTGAGAACGTGGTAACATTAATCTTGAATAACTGCCTCTGAGACATTCCCAGGCGTAAAAACTTCAAATATTTTACTCCAAACATAGGGCCTTGTGATCACTCGATTAAGACCGAGCCTGGTGCGGGGCGGATGGCTTGGTGAATTCATATCTCTGTTGTCAAAAGTTGTTGTATTTGCATTAATTCTTCTTTAAGTTACCGCTTCCAAACAACGCATTTATTCCTGGTGGCCCGAGACGTTAGGGCAGTTACCATCATTTCTCTCAGATGTTAAGTCCATCTGAACTTATCTATACTATCTGGCATCATTTTTTAAACCAGTTGCTACAGTAAGATAAGTGATGTTCTCATCTTATCTAATATTGAGAGAGGAAGCAAACTGGTGCAGCAATGAAATCTATCATTGTGATCATGTATCTGCATCGTGTATTAATATTGTCTGGAATCGGTCGTGGCTCTCCAGGAGACCGCGGTGTATAATTTGAATACCACTGCTCTATGCAATAGAGTCTGCGTCACTGATTCGATAAAAAAGAGTTATTTTTCAGAACCGCAAATAATATGATGGATTTAAAACGATAACAGCAAACGTTCAGTTGTACAATGACACAAAAAGCAAATACAAGTATTATATCCATTAAATTGATAAAAATAAAAGTAAAAAACAAACATTTATTTTTAGATGAGAATTGGTCGAAAGAAATTTGCTAAAATCATTTTTAGAATGTAGAAAAAGGAATAGCCACTATTTAGATTCGGATTCTGAAATTGAATTGAAAAGTTTTTAAATAAAATAAATTATTCTGTTCTTCTTTTGTAAATAAGACTTTTTACTCCAGTTGCAAGGACGGTGTGTGGAGTTATTATCGCTTTTAGCGAGAAATACATTAAAACTGTTATTATATCAAGATCAATCTCATTACCAAGTAGCTTTTAAAATTAACAAGTATATTATCTTTCATAAATTAAATTTACTAATTCAATCTGAATGCTTAATAACCAGATGTAAATAACTCATTTTTTTCAAATAATACATAATATATCTTATACTTATAAACAGAGCATTGGAGCGGAGTTTGTAGTAGGAGCACGGATCAGTGGAGCAAAGTAGTTTTTCCCGGGGCAGAAGCGGAGCTAGAGAACCAAAAATGTGTAGTGGTACACTGCTCCGTCCATCCACAGCATTTTTATTAGGTCGTATTCTTATTTTTCCGGTGGTTGTTTATCCGGTACAAATCGTGCAATCAATTTTTAACTAACTGCCCGACTATCTAGACATTTGAAACTTTTAGAATATATCAAAACACGATGCCAATGCATGTTTTTGATACTTTTAGCCATCTTTAAGTAGAATTGAATTCATTTTCAGTTAATTCTGTTTTGTATAAAAAGTTATTTCGGAAGAAATCCGTAATCCAATCCACTATTATTGGTTCTCTATTATATACGTGCGTTACTATGGAAATCAATATGAATGTCAAAATGACATTTCACTATTATTTCTATCAAGTACAAACTTTTTTGATAGTTTAAGCTAGTCAAGTCAAGTTTATATGATTCAACAGAAAATTTAAAAACATTGTAAGTATATAAAAAGTTCTTTTTATTTTGTAATTATTATTATTAAATTTTCGTCCTAAAATTCAATGAAAATCTTAAATTTAACAGTTTAACTCATCCGAGTGATAAATAACCTCACTTTTTATACATAATTTGAAAACATCTCATGCATATGTACACTAAAAAATCATTTTGTAGAAAAACATACCACATCCGATGGGACGTCGGTTAGTAATTAATTGATACCTATCGTAATTTAATATTACTATTATTAATATTATAACGCAATTCGATAAGCATTCCATGTAACAACTACTAGTTAAAATTGTCGTTGCTTATTAGGATGCCCGTAGCTTAATTGGAGAAGCTATTAGAAAGGAATTATTTATAACAAGATGTTAGATTTTTAATAAATAAAATACATAATTTTTTAAATCTCCAGTAACATACCTGGATTACCTGGGCATTAGGGAAAATCATAGATAAAAGTAAAATTATAATATTGTTAATATCTATAACTATCTTGATCAATGACAAAAAAGTCTAATAGTATAGATGTTGACCTGTTTAATAGTTGTATACTAAATTATATTACAGTCCGTAAGAATATTTGAAAAAAACATAGATGAAGATTAGGCCAGTATTATGATCGAAAAGGAACACTTATTCATATTAACGTACCTACAATATAGCTATATACTCCGTCACTGTAACGTGACTGTCCGAAAATAAACGAGGGCTATCCGAAACTCTAATATTAATTACAGTAGACCGTTCTGATGATGGTTTGATAGTCTAAACAGCAGTGAAGATAAATAATTAAAATATAATAGATTTAACATTAAAAAAATGTTTCAAAACCACTACAAAGAAGTTTTCGCCATTTCAAATAATAAAATACAAAGTTGGTTACCTTTAAATTGACGGAATTTTAAGCACCACAGATTATATAGTTGGTAGGCTTAATTACCATGAGTAATAGACGGATCGGTAGCTAATGGCTAAGTGCACTCACCTAGATACTGAAAGATGCCAAGTAGGTCAAACTGTTTTTATAGGTATGTTTCTAATGTTATTTTATCAAAATTACGTGTTTTCAATAGAATAATATTATGTAGTATATCAGCTGGATTATTAATTTAAAACCACATACTACTACAATGTTATCCTGTCACGCATTTCACTTGGTTCATCAATGCTTGAAAGCATCAGTTGTTTGTTCTCCCGAGGAGCAGAACTTACCTGCCATTGGTGATGCCAATTGGGAGGGCAATAACTCTGTTCAACCAAACTGCTTCGGATGTTGATATATTCCATCTACGTGAGAATGAGTATAGGTGGACGTTATTTTATAAATTCTTAAAATAGGGTCTGCTTAACTCATCCGGTGTACTTCCTTGTACCTATATACTTCATATTTTTTTGTATTTACACATTTATACTGTAGAATTACTTAATATTGCATAATTACAGTATTACATAATACTGTTTTAATAATATTTCTTTGTTTCTAAATGTCATGTTGTGAATGTCTTAAACTTATAATTTGTAATGTCCACAATATGTAAAATAAAATTAAAATTGAAATTGAATTCTCGCCATGTGATACTTGTAGCGCGTAGATCGCTTCTGTAGCACTGCTTCTGCAGGGTAAAGAAGATAATTTTACATAAACACTAGAAAATATTTTTTATATACTTACCAATCATGTTATTGTGTTTGTATTATATCAGATTTTTAATAAATTTTGTAAAAAAAATTATATAATTTGAAAATGTATCATTGATAATATTTAATATATAAATCTGACTAGCACCTATATGTTATGTAATAATTTAGCATAATAATTAAACGAATTATAAATGCATTTATATTATTTAAGGAGAGTTCTATACAGGAAATATAAAAATTGGTATGGCAAAATGCAAATTTAGAGCGTGCGGAATGCGCCCACGTTTGTTTTTCTTTCAAATAATAATTGCACATTACCCACATTACCATCTCTGATCTGATCTGATTGCTACAAACACAACGTATGCTTTTCATTGCAGAATCAAATCAGGAATATTAATTGGTTAAACAATTATTATTATTTGTATAACAGGAATTTACTATCTAGTTTTAAGTAATCTCTGTGAAAATACTACATGCCGCATTAAATCGAATACTTAAATCCAAATATTTTTATACATGACCACATGTAACCGACTTTAAGATGTTATTTCATTAAACAGTTATATTACATTTCAATCAATCTATTGTCCGTTTGGTACTGTTCGGTTAAAGCGGATACAGCGGAAAACGCATTTTGAAAATAGCCGATAAACTGGATTATTTGTTAGGTTAACCTAACCAAACCTAACCTAACCTAACCAAACCTAACCTAACCTAACCTAACCCAACCTAACCTAACCTAAACTAACCCAAACTAACAAATAATCCAGTTTATCGGCTATTTTCAAAATGCGTTTTCCGCTGTATCCGCTTTAACCGAACAGTACCGTCCGTTTTATGCAATGACATTAATATGGACGAATCATCTGGAAAAGAAAATGACACTCACTTTATTGTCGGGTCTGCCGAATGGCATAATCTGTTCCTACGCCATTACAATAAAGGTGATATTGCTATAATTTCCTGATGCTTTTTGTTGGGTCTGCCGAATGGTTCGGTTCGAACGGGTTCGCTCAAATGAACATTGACATTAGAAATACTGCTCTAACGCTATTACAATAAAGGTCATATTGCTATAAATTCCCTATGCGTGATATCGCATAATGGAAATTGCGTGACGTCTACCTATACATGCGAATGCGCAAATTTACTTGCTAGCTACTGTATTGAGTGCGTCGTCCATTAATAATGTCATTGGTTTTATGTGGTCTTTATGTATATAAATATGGTACCTAGCCTAGAATGAAAACAAGCGGTACCAGTGTTTAGAGAAAAATATTTAGTTATAGCTTTAGACAAACACCATAAGTTAATGGTTACAAAATAAAGACAAACATAGACTGGACAACGTAGTCAGATGGTACACCAATTGTTTCTATAATTCATAACGGCTGCTATTAAATGCGCTATATTGACAAAATAATAGTCGACAGGACACCAAAAATTTTCACTAGATTTGACACCCCAGCGGAAGTGATCTAAACGCGTGTCATGAAATAGTTGGATTGACAATATGGAAAGACGGTTGTAATAGGAAATAAAGACCTGAAATTAGTTTGGTGACGAATAGAATATAGTGGGAAAAACGGGTCTTGGGATGGATTTAGTTAATCTGTAAGGCTTTTATATTGCAAAAACTCTGTGTATATTCTGTGTATACTCTGTGTATGTCTAAGGATAACGACCACTCTGGAACAATGCATGATTTTTTAAATTTATTTTCCCGCCAGCATATATGAGATCTATATCTAATATGGGATAGGTTCCTACTACTATATAGTCGACTTTCTAGAGAAGTAGTCAAAGTAATTCAGATAGAGTTTATAAAACAGTTAACTAGTACCCCTTACGAAAAATTTATGGTACCTACTGATAACTCATCCAAACTGCATCCAGAATTGGAATGAATAGGAAGAGTACGTTTCCAGGAGCTTTAATGACATAATTATTTGTCAGTAAACCTGAAGAAAACCTCCGCGCAGTTAGGTTTAATATTATTAATACATAATACTATAGCATTAATAGTATATTTATATAGATAGGATAATTGATTACTCTACACACGTATTACAAATCGTAACGGCTCGTTACTTGGGCCCTGAGCCGCAAGATATTGGGTTGTGTGCACTTTCATTATATATCACTCACTATAATAATTATCAGTAGTTCATTTTCATCTGTTATAATAAGATGTTTACCTGTTGTTATTGCTTGTACGTTATGACAATCTCTATTTTGGCGTGATAACCGCTCGGGTAGCGTCGTTGACACCCCCTATAATTCAGACAAATATTTAACATAATATAATTTTAAATAATCTCCCTGGTTATTCTTGCACGTCGTTCTTTGAAAAAAATATATAATAAATTGTGAATATTGTAACCCCAATCTGATTCTGTAATATTACCAGTAGACCCTATGACTACTGCGGTTATAATCGTACAACAAATGGCTGCGGTACACTAATTTACCCAAGTGTTTAAGCACTACAGTTTATTGTGCAACCGTATTGCAGATCAGATATCGATATGCATACCCACCAAAACGTCGTAAACGGTGACGAAAGTTTTCTTTATTAAATCCAATACGGCAGAACTTTCCAATATTAATTAAATGAATTGAACATTTAGTCAATATTTTTTATTTCAATATGTTAATGTGGCAGATACAGATTGTTTTAACATTTAAATGAGTATTCTACGAGTAATTATGACTATACTAAAAGGAATTACTATTACGCTAAGCTTGCACGTGCTATTTTGGAAATGAGAATTTTCTTTGTGATGTAAAATATGGTCTGTCTTTATTTGGATTTCTTTCACTATGACAGCCACGATCCTTATAATATCGTGTATTGCCATAATATTAAAACATGACTTATTCCCAATTTAATTATATTGTGCCTGTTTTGTCATTGAGTAATATAATTTCTATAATTATTAAGGGTATAATAAAATTTATAACCGAATTTTTATTTCAAGGAATAAAACATATTTGTATGTACTCGTACTGTTAAGAAAGTGATTTTTTAAAGAGGTCCAGATCCACATAGAATTGTAGAGCAAATTTATGATTATCATATACTCATATCTGCTTACTTTAGAAATGAATTTTCGACAATCTATAATAGACGAATAAAAATATTCAGACGTTTGTATTTGAGCATATTAAATTTTGGTATAGGTACGTAAAACTTTGTCCATGTTTCACATGTCCAGCATGGTCGATGTTAGTCACTTCCAATCTGCCAGTCGCTGATGACACGCTCAACGGTTACCACCACTATGCCTCAAATTTAATAAAAACTAGGAGAAACTGTTCAAATATACGGCCGTGTATTGTGAAAATATGTAAAAAAAAATAATTATATGAAGAAGAAAAAGAGCCTATGGATCTAATTTACATTCTCCTCCTTGGGCTCCCCCCAATATTAAATCCTGAGTGCGTCACTGATATACTTCCACCCTTATTAATAATAATTGTTTATTCTCTTAAATAGTAAACTTTCTTTACGTTCAGAATTTAAAGAAAAACCGGTATATTATTATATGATAAATTATTATCATCTATCATACTTGACTAGCTCTCGAAATATTAAAATTGTACATCCTGCATTGTTCAAAACGGTTTATCGCATTGTTCGCAAGTTTTAAAATCAAATCGAATAAATTGAGTATGAATAAATAAAGTGCCGCTCGCTTTCAGTTGTGGCGAGTGTAAGGCGGGGCCGCACGCCGCTCGCGTGCCGGAGCTCCGACCACTGTACAGTCACGATTTCCTAAACGCCCGACAGATAATGCTCTAATGCACTCCGCTATGCACTATTCTACTCCACTGCAGTCGTTTATAATCCAACTGCATCTGTACTGTCACTCCTTTTCTTTGCCAATTTAAATAAAATGTAATAATAATAATTATTAGCAAATAAAATGCAATTATAAATAACTATAGCCACTACGTAACAATGTTTAATAATCTGTGCTGTGTCTTGCTATCTATCTTCTGATTCTCCTTACTATTTAACACTTCTCAAATCTTCTTTTATGGAACGGATTCATAAGTTCTTAAATCTGTCGTTAGCTTGCTAGATAGTTATCATTCACTTAGATAAATATTTGTCTATAAAATATAGTACCATATCTTTTAGTATCCTCTTGATATAATAATATAATATAATATATTTACCATACTTTTAATCATTTGTTAAATTTCAGTAAAATAAACGAACTTAAAACGAGATAAACAAATAATAGTTAATAGCCTTTTATTGTAAGAAGAAATATTATAATAATATAACATGAATGGTATGTTTTAATATATTATTTGTGGTCAAATTTATTTTTCAATAATATTAAAATAATTGCTAATCTAATAAAAAAACGCACATCCTTTTTTGCATCGTCTTTGATGGTTAGGTGCTAACGTATAATTAATAAAATAATTGTAATGCGTTTAAGTAACATAATATCAGGTCAAATTAAAGTGGATAAAATGCACATTATAATACGTATACTTATTCATTTTTTTTGTTTTATTGTATCTATTAATTGTCAACTTTGATGGTTGATGGAAAGACATCATAGTAATTTAAAAAAATGTAGTACTCATTCTATATAGTTTAATAATACATGATTAGGACCAGTTTCGTCCGGAACAATGAAAAATTGTCAACTAATACTAAATATGTAATATAACAGCTGTACATAACAATAAATTTTAAAGACAAATTAAATAGGTAAGTATTTTTTTTTAAATAAATAACTCTAACATTGTATATTTTGTATCAGTTGGCAACGACTCATTGAAGCGCATGTAGCCAGTTTTAATTATTTTTACTCTATAATGGAATACGTATCTACTACATTTTTTTCTGTAATTCAACTAATAATAACGTTTAATTAATTGCAAACAAAATTTAGCTAAAATCGTGTATAAATTAATTGTCGACTATACTATTAATAATAAGCAAATAATAAACTATACTCTTTTAGGAATAATAAAAGAAATATAATCATAGTGTACACTTTCCTCAGTGCTCCAAATGGAAATCGGAGCTGTACAGTGAAATTGCATTTGCGACACTCAACAACTGTGAGTTGGTCGGTATCCCGCTCACATCTCCCCGAGGTGTCATGCGAATGTTTTAAGCGCATTACACCACAAGTACCCACTTCAAACTAATTCAATTGACAACTGACCTTTTGTCGCTTTATATAAAAACACAGGTTGTATAAAAATGCGAAGAAAACAAACATAGATTTTTTACTTCACTTTGAATACCGTTTTTCTCTAATTGTAAAATATTTAATAGGGAATTAAATTATTAATTTTGCTTGACTATTTTTTTTTACAAACGTAATACTAAATTCTTGTAGGCTTTCAATTTAGTAAAACTTACATTTTATTGTGTGCTATAATTCGTTAATTATATTATAACTTATCAACACGATGAAACATTTGTATTCAACCATAATTAATTTAAAAATGTAGAAAAAAATAATCGAATCTCAAAAAAATGTAATTATGTACAAAGTTACGTTTCAACATATTGGATATAATCGATTTTAATCGTACAATGGCAATATTTTGAAAGCCTTTCAAATAAATATGAATCCATCCTCTGGGTTTTATTTATTATTTTATAAAAACTAATCTAATTTAAATTTTATAACTCGTTTTGTATACCCACATATTATAATATCGTACGATATACAATCGCATGACGCAAGCAATTTTAAATACTAACTTTTATATTATTGGTTAAATATTGTACATCTACTAATATGCATTATTATTATTATATTATTTTTCAATTTTAGAAAATGATTCAATTGCATATTGTCGACCACCTAATTTATTATCCTATATATATATATAGGACCCTACGTCAACTAAGTATAACCGTGACAAAAATATAACCTTATACAGCGCTGTTGATAATGATATGACAGAATAACGATTTCTTTATCATCTTCGATATTTTTCATATTTTAAAATCTAATAATTTTTTTCAATATTATAATTCTTCATCAATATAGTTTACGAATGAAATCAATTGTATACATTAAATTTCATTGCATATAGTTCACCCAGTATAATACGAGAATGTATGATATTGTTATTTAAAAGGTCCCCATGACAACAAGCAGTACTACAAATCGTTGAGCATTTAATGACAATTGATTCTGCTCTTTGTTTCACGAAACCGATACTGTTTAACTGTATATTATATTTGTATAAAAATAAATACCAAAATTGGTTAACTTACACCACCCGATTTTATTGCGATATAATATTATTATTTATAATCATATATTTCTCTTACTCGATAAAATTATTAACTACGTATTATATTTATTAAACATGAACGGTATACGTAGAATTGTTGAATATCGATTAGATTCATATTTTGGCCCCTTAGAGTCAAAGAAACGTATTTCATTTTCTCTACTTTACAGGATACCCCAAAAACTAGTAAATTTACATTACACAGACATTGACGATAACGTGTTTGCAGGAGATATGTATTGACTTATCTTTTATCCATTGAATTTTTTGATATGTTTCTTTATCTCTTAACATAACATGTCATTTAATGTCCAGTACCACACATAACTCAAAATTGTTAAAAATTAAGATAGGTTTCTTTGACACTAAGGAGCCGATTTTTGACATGATTTTGTTAATTTTTTACATTATAATGAAAGTACCTAATTTAAATAAATATTTATATATTTTTTTCCATTATCAAAATTTAACGAATCCAATAATACTTAGGTAGATACATTCATACTTTAACACTTTATGATTTAATATTATAATACTATTGATTTAAAATATAAGGTATTATTTCCCAAAATATTTTTTAAATATCCTCATAAAAATGCGAAATCGACATTTTGTTAGTTAACATTATGGACATATTCAAGAGTTCTTCTCATCATCTCAACCCCTAATAAAGGTCAGCTTGCATCAGGGTGATCTATTCTCTATAATTGCTACCTGGAATATTTCTGTGAAATTTCTCTAGTACCAGTTACGTTTACAATTATTTTGTCCTATGATAACAAGTTGGGGGATGCTGTATTTTTCTCCTCTCATAATGTTGCAAAGGTACTGTATTTTTTTGTTTTGATATATGCAAAACTTATCTAAGAGTAACAACTTTTATTGCTAAAACGAAAAATATACTTATAAATAAAGAAAAAAATCGAGAGAAATTGAATGTAGCGCGAATGCCTTTCTTTTGCGCCATTTGGAATACATAGATAGTTTATAAACCGACTTCTGAGTTTCTTACGCACTAATTTACTTACATATTTTGTATTCTAAGCTAACGTGTGTTCTTAGATCTTCAATCGTAACAGTATACTCAAGATACGACTGCTAATAAATGTTGGTTTATTAAACATTTATATTTTCTCTTTATTTCGACTTTTATAAACTTTATCTTTTTATTAAGCTCGCAGTATTATTACGTAAATACCCATTTCAAAATCATCTGACGCAGATCATATGTTTTGTTAAGTTTATGTTCCAGTGTCTCACTCCATTCACACCAAGTCACTCCATTCATATATTGTCAAGAAAGATAACATTTTGAACGGTTATCAAAAATGTGCGTAGTTTGAATGTCTCTACAGTAAGAACTGTTATGTCATGAGATTTTCTACCTGGAATAATAATGAAAATCAAATCGAATTTGAATTCAATGTTGAGTCTCGATTCACTCAATATTAATACTAATGAATCATATATTAAAGTAATATAATATGTACCTATAACTAAAATGACGATAAAAGGTATTGCGCCATAGATGTATGGTTTTTTATGGATAAGGGAGAACATAATATTTTCAGGTTAAATTAAAATTTGTATCCAAATAATGGATTTTCTTGCATATACAATACATGATTTTTAAAACCTCAGAAATTGGCAAAAAAAAATTATAAACTTTGAACGGAGTGAGACGTAAACGCATATCATTCCGGGAAAGTGCTATATCTGTATTGATTTGTATCATTCTTAAATTTTGTATATATTCCGTTTTGAATAAATGAATTAAATGTAGTGATTATTAATCTTATATTTCCATATTAATATTTTCCAGATGTAGCTAAGAATCGATCTTTATTATTTTCGACTGAAGCTATAGCCTTAATTATGATTATAATTTATTTGTTAATTTATCAATTTTATTATCCTAACCGTCTTTTCGTAAGCATTCACACTATGTCGGTGGCGCTGTACCAATTTACTAGTAATTTTTATCATTTCCAAATAAAAGGCATTATTTTGACGAACACAACGTACCTATTTTAATTCTAAAAATATGCCATAATTCAATTGTAATATGTTAACAAACTTTTTATGTTATTTATAAATTGAATCTACAAAAAGACTCATTCATTTTAATTATAAGGCATTATAATATATAAAATAGATAACGTGAGTCTCAATAATAGCAATCTCATTACGCATGAGATAGTTATTGAAAGCACTATAATCCAGCTTAGTATGATGTGCCTACAAACGGATGGCAGTAAGTTGCATGCAGATGCAGTGAGATGCATGCTGTAGTATGAGTAACTAACGTGGGTTCACTAGGCGAGAGCAAATTAATTCCATTGCTCGGCTGAAGGCGGTGCCTACTTCCTGGTGCATTCCATCTCCTCGGCTCAATCTACTTTAACCCTTTACCAATCAATACTATTGCCTGTTTAGAATGCCATGGTTAATATTATTGCTCTTAAACGAGGCGATATTGCCACCCAGATGAGATTGTCCCGTTGTTTCTCTTCAGTAGAATCAATTTTTAAATTAGTTGTATTGGGCCACATAAAAGACAATCAATCGGTTTTAGTTAATATTTAAAATTAATACTATGGACTAAGAAGATTTATTATAAATTGAATTTAAATTCTAATTAATACGGTGTTTGTATGAGAATCAGTCTGGCTGGGATAACCTGGTTTCGCCGTTTGCCAAAAAAACTTCATTAGATACAGTAAATATATTTTACTATTAAATGAAATTGTCCCTAAAATATTTTAAATAATATTTAAAATATTATGTAACAGGTAATTGATATCAGACGTATGTTTCTTGTTAGGGAAACTGGTATTTATATGGCCGTTGAGTTATCTTACAAAGAAAAATACAAGTTTCCAAGCTTGGGAAAAACCGTTGGTAAAACATATAAAATAATATAATGTAAGGTGATTCAGAGAAAATATGACATTTTCTTAACTCATCATAATCTTTAATTGACCATGATTAATAATCAGTCATGAATAAATATTGCAATACCGGTATTTCAAAACCGATATTCCAGTATTTATCAATACCGAAATACCGGTTTTCAAAATACCGAAATTTTCGGTAATAAGAAAGCACACTGGTTTACTTTTTTGAAAATGAATTATAAGTTATGTGCTGCTAATATGCAAATATATAGAGTGAATCCAACAGAGGTAAAAAAAATAATAAAACAGATTTCATAAAATATATTTATATAAGTAATTGTCGCGATGAATTATCATAATATAATTTCGAAATATAAAACATCCGTGACAAAAATGTTCAATTATTCTGTAATTATTGATGACTGTACAAGCGTTGAATTTAAGAAGCTTTCCTGCAGTCGGACTTATTTGCACTTGAACCTTTGAGGGCTTTAGTTAAAATTATCAATTTATTCAAATTATTTGTAAAAAATCAAAACCTAGTTCTACAATTATGATAAACATATATTTTTAAATATCAACATAATAAATGTAGGTTTAGTTTGCTAGTAGTTTAGTGGTAGTTTTGCTATAATATAATATTTTTAAAAGATTTTAAAAGTTATATTTATTGATAAGCACCTATTTCTGTTTTTTTTAATGTTTAAAAAATATTGATATTAATACCGGTATTCAATAAGAAATACCGAAAAAACGGAATTAACATTTTCATTCAGTATTGCAATCCCTAGTCATGAAATCCCGATGAAACAGAAGAATTTTGATAATGTGCTCCACAACAAACCTGAGCTGGACGTCAAGGAAGAAAGGAGAATAAAAGAGACGTCATGATCGCAATCGTGTACGGAAATTCGTACGTATTCAATTGACCGTATCACTGTTCACCGTAAGCTGTTGTATCGTAAATAGAAAACCATATAGTATTGAGATTTAATTAGAGTCTAAATAAAATAGGTAGATACTTAAAAATATCTAAAAATAACCCACCAGAATTCAGGGGAATACGGAGAAAACACATTAGTAAGGTAATTAGAAATACAACCATATTATCATGTGAGTAAATTTATATACAATAATTATGAATGAATCAAAAGTTGATTAGCAACTAGGTGCACGCAAGTACCAAACTGTTCTTATTGGATCTGATACAATTGAAATATTAATATATACAATGCTCTACGAGCAACGCATCATTTTTTATCTCAATTCTTGGTCATCTCTTTCCGATACGACAGCTCACGGTTATCTGTGATACGACAAAATGTAATACGTGCAATTTACATGTAATCGATAGCGATACATATAGTTTTAAAAGCCGTGAATGTAACTAAGCAATTGGTATTTATATTTTTAGCCATTTCTTATTTTTTGATAAATTCGTTTTTTCTTTAAATGTCTATGGTTTAATATTCTCCTAATATTTTCCACTCATCGTAGTCTTTTCGAATTACAGAATTTACTAAAAGTATGCTTTTTATATAACTTGTCACTGTATTTATATTTAGATTTCTCATGACTCTAGAAAAGATTATAGACATCTGACAAAAATGAGTAAGTAGAACTGTAAAACTATAAAAATCACCCTTATTGCAATGTATGTAGACTTCAGTTTTAAGCACATACCATAATATGTACTTATAACAATTCTATTATTTTTAAAATATCCCATAAAAAATAATTATTTTCTTTTATTTTAATATAAAGTACCTACCTACCTAACTATAAAATTAATATATAAAAATTAACGCAGTTTAGAAATTGATCTTTATTACAATGCAGGTAGATTTATTTTACCATCACTAGCATGTAAGTACATAATATATATAGTATTTATTACAAAAGAATATTTTTTTATGGAATGATTCTGGCAGATTAAAATTGTTTATTTTTCACATAAGTACTTGGTGCATATATAATTCCAACCTCACTGGTTTGGCTATTTTTTTTAATCTTCATCACCTTTTATTTTATTATATTAAGAATGTTAACAATAGAATTATTTTTTTATTAGAATATAAGAATTTTTGAAGTTAGTTTCTCCAACTCCAAAATAACTAAATATAGAATATTTAGTTATTTTGGTCGATAGTTTCGCAAATACTGATATTATAATTTCATTGAGTGCACATTTATTGACTGCAATAATCTTCCTACTTAAAATGGCTTAGCATGTAAAATTTCACGATCAATTACATTGTGGACGCAGTTAGGAGTGCGGTGCATCATTCATTTTTATTGCAGGCTATTAAACAAATAATTAAGACCTGACACAGCGCACATTTATAATTTATGGCGACATCAATGTTTATAATCATTTAATATCGTTATCTTCCTCTTATAATATTCGCAAATTATTATTGTGGAGTGCAGAATTTCATATTATTAATAATATAATAGAGATTCAGTGGCAGCGGCATGACAGAATCTAGTATGTTATTTATTTTATCTTAGACGTCACATAACAGATTTTTAGTAGATAAGTACAATCGATATATATATATATAGAAAACTATTTTATCTAATTTTGCACATGTTTTGTGCGGTTATACTTTTTTTACGTGTAAGAATGGCAATAATTCGCGTAAGCTAATCGGGGCTCCTCATTTGTATGAGGCAGTATGTAGGGGTCTAGGATGATTTGGCGCTGGGACAACTGGACGCCACGCAATTCGAAATTAAAAAGACGTTAGGTACTTTTGAAAAAATATGTAATATTATTATTTATATTTTAATTATTATATTATGATTTTAATAGTTAGTGAAAATTTAAATATGCACACGTAAATAATTATTTAATCGTGCATATGTTTAAGTTCCAACGAAAAATAGAGTTTTTTTATTTTATATAAAGCCTTAGACATGGTTATTCTCAATACGCAATAAAAAAAAAACATTGTTTTAAGAGTAAAATGAATTAAAACTACTAAGTAGTAGATAGAAACCGATTAAAATTCTTCGTCTACGTTCTGTATACGTGTCTAAGACAGTGCGGCGTCCAATTGTCCTGGCGTCCAGTTATCCCATTCCCGTATGTAGTTAACAATATTTTAATTCGTTATGGTGAAACTAACTTCACATAAGCCTAAACAGATAGTTAACAATATATGATTTTATTGTACAAGTTGTGAATTAAAACTTCATTCGTGAGTCCACTATTCATATCTATCGTACAAAAATGTCCGTCACAGTCACCTACTAAAATCATTCATGTACTGGAAGGCTACGTTACAAAATACATAATACTTATTTCTATTTTACCAAAAAAATTTGGGCACCGTCACGAACTAAAAAATAGCTGTGTGACATAAACAAAAAGGTGTCTTTCATATTTATTCCATAGTGATTTGATGTTGATTGCTATTTTCGGAGGTCTTCAACTTGTTAAAAATAATAGTTCTGATGGCAGAGGCTATAACACAAAACACTTATATACGTCAAAAAATACTTTTTTATAATTCAATCATTACTTTGCCAGGTTAAAGTCAAACTTAAAATTATAAAAAACATATATAAATATAATCTTCATTTTAGATAAAAATCTTGATTATGAATAACATTGATCACGCCTAGTATAGCATCCAATAGTATGGTATCATTAACAAAGTGTTGCCTTTCTAATTACAATATAGTTACGTAATACGATGTTTTACCTAAAAAATATTTATAAAACTAGATGTCTAGCTATAAGTCGATAGCCGACTATATATTTCAGTACGATGAAAATAAAATTGTTTATATATGTAGTTATTCAATAATATTAAAACATACCTATCATTTATTAGCCTAAGTCATCGAGTTCATCTGTTGAGAAACAAGCTAACTGGATATCATATACCCAATGAACAAACACGTATATTGTCTCTTCATTATTTCAAAAATTGTAAAATAAATAATGAATTTAACATTCATTCAAAATATAATCTCATGTTTAGTACGCCACTGGAAATCATACTATCGTAAAGTTAATATAAATCATAGAACTGACGCCATACGTATAGACACTTCTTATTGCAGTGTATGTATTCGCGTATATCTGTATAGGTATTAGTGAGTGCGATTTGAATAATAAGGTAAGCAGGTATAATGGCGATATGTGGAGTAGAAGTAAGTACGGGATCGTGCTCTCGGATCAATTACCTGTAAGTGCCTCGCGTACCTGAGACGACAAACTACCTATCGGGAAACGTACGGATGCAGCGTCATTATTATATTTAACTTGTGAAAATTAATGGAAAATTGTCAGTGTTATTTATGAATTGCTGAGTTATATAGAATGTCATAATACAATTTCACTGAAACTGCACATTACCAACCGAATATTTATTATAATTATAAAGAAATTAATCTCATTAATGCAAGTCCAGTGCTATGAACATACTATGAATCTTCCAATTTAGTATAATGTACTGATCATTAAAGTATTTTGAGAAATCAATAAATATAATATAGAACATTTAAACGAATTAAATAAGTATTTTTAATTTCAAAAATAAACTAAAAAAACCGTTATAAAACGTTACCTAGTTCATTGATAGCTTTTATCGTATTATTGATTTTTTGAATAATTGATTAATTCCATTGGGTATTTTTTATTTTTACATTTAAAAATGGATTTTTCGAATATTTCGAGTTAGATATCCAGCTAAATGCATTTTTATTTTCTAAGCCTGAAAAAGACTTTTCAAAAAATACAAATAAATTTTATCACAAATTATAATATTTTAAATTTCGGCATTGAAAAATATTAATTTTAATGAATACATAATTATTCGATATATATTTTAAATTCATATACCTACTTAATATATTATTATGTAGGCACCTAATATTACTTATTTAGTATACTTAAGTATGAATAATATTATTTTAATCAAATAGTTTTTAGCAGATTTATAGCTAATTTGGTTATCATAACACTAGCAAACTTAATGATAAATAAACGAGATCTGCTTTTTATCTACTATTACCTGAATTACCCGACTTTGCTCGAGGTTGTTTCGATGAATATACAATATGTACTTACCCTCAGTAATCATAAGAACTTCATTAAATTTGAGAAGAAAAGGTTTTGGTTCTTGTCAGTTTACATGAAGCCAACGGCAAACAAATTTTGAAAATTGCCGATATTCTGGATTATTTGTTAGGTTAGGTTAAGTTTTTTTTTTTAGAATTATTAATAACCATGTCTTTGCTTTTTCGTATAAGGTGGTTGTTAGTAATTTTGAACAATCACAAACACCCAGGCTTTGAAAAAAACACATAAGTGTTTTTGTCATGACCGGGAATCGAACCCAGAACTCTCGGGTGGAAGGCCAGCGCCTTACACACTGCACCACGAGAGCCACCTGATTAGGTTAAGTTAGGTTAGGTTTGGTTAGGTTAGGTTAAGTTAGGTTAGGTTAGGTAAGGTTTTGTTTTCATTCTTGAATTCATGAATATTGCCGTCTGGCTTCCTGTAAACCGACTTACCAAGATTTTTAATTTAAGAATTATCTCAGCACTGTTCTGGTTGATTATTCTCACTAATGCTTTCTTGACGTTTATTCGAAACGTGTTGTAGGTTTTAAAAACGGTTAATTATAGCTGAAAGCTTCATAGCTGAGGTAGAAAGTATCTAACAGTGATGCATCCGACAATGTCGTGGTATAACGTTGATAGTTTCAAGTAAACCACGCTTTTGGCACACGTCTCTATGTTTGATATACTACTTCGTTGATGGTTTTTAGAACTGTGAAATAAATTCGCAAGCAGGCTGCATGAAGTAATAATCTGAGTAACCTACATAATAGCATTCGGCGGCATTTGAATGAGCTGTATAAACACTGTACGATGTCGCTAAAATATTTTTTTGTCATTTTGACATCAAGCTTAAATTAGAAACAGCAATTACATAATTTTTCCATAAATTAAGTGGTTCTGGTGGTGGGTATAAACTATAAACACCATTAAAATAACACGTGTATTTAACTCTAAATTAGAATCAGGCATTCCCTACCTAAGCAGTGCAGATGCCAATTATTTTATTCAATCGCAAAATATATTTATTATCAAAAAGTCAATATGAACAAATAAATTGATCATAGAGTATATAAAAACTATACAAATTTAAATAATAGGTATAAACTTTTTCAATTCAATTTAATTAGGTAAGTATATATTTTATTCTCAATAGGTATTAAAAAATATTACTTTCATCTTATACGTCCATAGACTTGTAAAAGCTTTCCATAACAAAACTAAACCTGCTTAGTTAAAAACAAATTACCAACAATACCCCTTTGATAAATTTCTTCAATTAACCATACAAGAGCTTTCCGAGTAACAATTCGCTTCATATATAAATCACAGAAACGTTGAAAAGAATAATCACTTGAAATGCGCCCACAGAAATAGAGCTTTTGCCTGTGCAATAATTCCATAAGAGCGTCTCGCCTAACGACAGTTTAAGCCAATAAAACGACATCATTACGGATTTCTCGCTATAAACATCTCGGCAAGCTGCCGGGGCCAAGGAAGATATATGATAAGACTTCAAATTAAAGCCCCTCTTAGGTGAAGCCAAACTCCTAAAAAGTGGCGTACTAAAGATTTCCATAATAGTATTTTTAATAATCTATTGACATCTTATTCAATCGGACATTATAGTCACAGCAGTAAAACATCATATTATTTAGAATGTAAGAGAAGAAACATGAATACTTGGGTAAATTTACTTCATAAAACAGTAGCCTTATTAGAGTTAACAAAATTAATAAACTGGCAACAAGGCATGACTCACTAATTCAATTGTAATATCTGAATAATTAATAAACATTTAGCTTTTCAGCTTAAGATTTGGCTATAAAAACGCTAATTTAACTTGTATATAACTAATGCTATAATAAACTACAATATATTGTTTAAAGTTGACAATTTTCTTCTTAGTGTACTTATACATGCTTTAATATCTCACTATATACATTATAACACTCGTATAATATATCCATATTACGATGCCTCTATGTAGCCTGATAGCAACTTTTGATTGAATGTAAGTAATATCATTTTTCAAAAACTTGTGTTATCTCTTCATTGCAGCATAAGCTACTATTATTAAAATTTCACTTGTTATATCTAAAAAAATATTTTAACAGGTTAATAAACTACATCAGACTTTATTTTTATGATCGCCCCCTTTTCATTATATTTATTTTTTGGGCCGTCTTCTATCTTCATTTTCGTTTTTTCTTTGACGTTTCGGACTCGTTGCAAACTGGCTTATTAAAAACGTAATTAAAAGTAATGAAATATTCTTACTGAAATCTAGTATACTATATTTATTCAATACTCATTTTTATTACGCGTAGGTACTAAATATAAGTAGTGTATTATTCACCTACGTATTTATGTGTCATATTGTGTCATTTAAATTTAATGTGTCATTATTCTATCACAGCATTATGTCTACTTATTTATTTTTCAGACTCCTGGGCCTCTAACAATTTGCGGGGCCCTGGGCTATAAACACATTCAGCCCTATGTGGCACTGGTTGCAAAGGCCATACTTAAGATAATTTTTACCAAATATTTTTTTGAGAATAACCTTTGCAATGAGCCCGTTATGAAGAATAAAGGGAAAATACCGTGATACGCCTAAATAAAAATACAACAACAAATATGAAAAAGATTGCAGCTGTACTAACTATATTAGAACTTTTGTCGGTACTTCCTTTGATATATTTATATATTACCTATATTTTTAACAACTTATTTCCACTACTTATCTATTTTATATAAACCAGTTCCAACTAAATCAACCACGTCACTGCATTCGACCAGTAGACATTGTACAGTCCGCCCGCACCAACTCTATATCTTAATAGAATCGTATGCCACCTCCAAGGAAGACTCGTAGTGGAAGATTTATTAATTTGATCCTCTGTACTTTAACAACGTGCTGTGTGTCAAAACATGTTAATTGCTAATGTTAATGTTTGAATACAAAATCGTTTACAGCGCTCTAAATCTAAATGTCATTTCAGACAATACGTAATTTATAATAAATTTCAAAGGCTTTGAAAAGGCATTTCAGCATTTAAATTATATGTTATAAATTAATGATTAATTCCTTTAGGTTTTTTTACAATTAAGGAGTATTATTATGTAGATTTTGATATTAAATTAAATTATTCATTGAAACCATCACGTACCTGCTATACAACATTCTCACGTTTCATATAGTAAAATAAATAAATACAAACAGATAGTAGAAAATACTCATTTGAGATTGCACTACAATAGCAAACATATATAAATATAGAAAATTAATTAAAAAAAATACATTGTATAGATTTTAGTTTTCAAATACGCACCTATTCCATTATAAATGCGGCGATATATTGAAAAATCTATATGCATACCTGTAATATTTACAGTTAGCACTAATATTTAAAGAAATATAATAATTAGCTGTCAGAGATTTTTAAGCTGCTATCAAATTGAATTTGAAGGGGTAGAAAAATATTTGGAAATTTCAAAAATTCTCACAATACAATACAAACACTGAAAATGCTTCTTCACATAAAAATATGTAGATTATTCCAATACATGTATGTAATCAATAATAGTTTACAATATATAGACAATTTAAATATTAAATAGGGTTATTTAAACGTATTAACAATCAACTTTTTTTCGAATTTCATAATGTTTACTATAAAGTAGAATTCCATTTTACAAAATGATAATAATAAAAATTATATTAAATTCTAAAGGATATTTTTGAGATCCATAGGTATTTCGGTTTTACCACCACTATCGATTAGCTACAAGTTTTGTAAAGTTACGTTAGTTATTAAACAATAACTAATATATACTTGAAGTAGGAGGTAGGTACAAGGCATAAAAATATAATTGAGTAATTTTATTCAATGTTTAATCAGTTGAATTGTATTTTTTATAATATAAACGTTGAAATATGATTTTAAAAAATAGACTGCTCAGTCTATATTAAACTGTCATTATTAAAGTAATAATTAAATTATTTTGAGTATGTTTTCATTAAAAATACAAAACTAAATTACCCATATCAACGATTAGCTAACTTATTGTGCATTGCTTGAAGCTTATAACATACAGGTACTTAGGTAAAGGACTATAAAATGTATTATTTCACTAATGTTATAATTTATGTACAATTTTAATCTACAACACAAAAACTCTATTTTTGAAATAAAATATGTAAGTTACCGTCCAGGGGTAGAGCCTTAATCGACGTAAACACGATTTCCTTATTTAATGCGACCTGCCCTTGCTGCAGACCTTACCAGTTGTCGCAGTAATACCAAACCACACTCCGCTGCCTCTTTAACATTTTCCACAAGAAAGGCTATCACCATTCTAAATCCTAAGTATTATTTATGCGCCTACAAGTACACAGGCTGCTTGCTCTACTACGACGTAATGCCCTCAAAGATTTTACATATGTAAATACTTCTAAATAATTATATTTTTCTTAGGCACTTAAAATAGTATATTGTTATTAATATACTCTACACTTTAGTTCTGTACTCTAAAATACCTAATATGTATTATTTCTAATTATACTTTTTAAGAATTTAGCATTCGTTATTGATCATACATCATTCGGAGCACCTGAGAAAACCTACATACTATCAATAGTAGGAAAAACATTTAAAAAAAATATCGGTGCTGAACGTTTGCATCTGTCGTACTCCGGCAAATGTGCTTTACCATGCCATTGGTACCATACCTATTCTATACACTCAATATTTTTTCTAATAAATAGGTATATTATATTTCGAACTATATAAATAGGTATATATTATGTAAATATTTAATACGCTGTTAATGTGTCAGAATTTTTTATAAATACAACATTTTTTTATATAAGTATAGTATGCCATCTAATTCGCTCATATTTAATATAATAACACACGCTTCAAATCAATTTTCTTAATAATTTAAATTTTACCTAATAGTTTTAATTTAATCTTTAAAAATGTAAGTGCCTATATATTAACATTCAATTTTCTTTATTTAAAAAATACCTTGGTAGATACATTTTATAAACTAAATGATTTATGCATAGTAAGTATACAATATTATTAAGTATTAAATAAAATATATGTTTTCAATTAGAGATGCTCGTTCCCAATGGTCGAAATTTGAATTCATTCAAGAAGTATTTTGACACGTTAAAATATTGTTATTGTCATTTCTATGCCGATCATATTATGGACATTCATAATATTGTATTGGCAACATTAATTTTATAGAGGATATTTAGTGTTCGTAAGTCGAATTTTTTTGACCTTCCTATAGAGACTCTAACACATATTGACAAAAGCAACCTGTGTATATTTTCATGTGGTATAATTTAAGCCGTACCTGCAATTTAAGAATCCGTCACTCTAGCATTACACTATCGTTAATAGATATATATAATAAATATATATAACTATAAAAAATACAATTTTAATTGCCGTCAGTGAGTAACTAGCTAGTTGGTGAATTTCTGCTCATTACCATATTAAATATTATATCAATTGATTAAATTTTCAATAGAAATTTTTGCCACCAAAAATTTTACTTTGTCATATAGAAACATTGCATATATATATATATTAAATCTTCAATAAGTATTAACTTGTTAATGGGTGACGAAGTATTTGTAGAGATAACTATAATAAAACATTATAAATTTTATCAGATTACGAAGATTTCGTATACCTAATTTAAAGGTACAAAGTTATTTTCTAAATTATTCATGAAAGAATCACGACCGCTAGTTTTGGATATATAATAATCATCCAGCAAACTTCACAAGCATTATCCGATTTGGCTGCAAGTCATTGAGCCAGTTTTATAATGCAACAGTGTCGTGGTGCGTTTGATGAATGATAAATTATATGCAAAATTATTAACGCCATTCAATAAATTGCATCAAACCAGCAACTCCCAACATTGATTATTTATTACCTATTTCGACAACGAAATTGTTTAATCACTTCAGTAGCGATTCAATGCTGTGGGTTTGAGTTATTTTAAGGACACTCATAATATTATACATATATGTATATATTGTAAAGAATAAAGTAATGATTTTTATCCACAATAATTTCGTTTAAATATGTTTATTTTATAGCAGTGGAATTTAAAAGTTATATGTATAATTATTACACGTCTGTAGCATAAAATGAATACAATCAATGCATTGTATCAAAATAAAGTACAATATGTAGAACATAGAACAGAATAATAAGATATATATGTATGTATACGAATACCAGTTACCATAAACAGACCAAGTCTTTGATAACAGTTAATGAGTAGCAAGCAAGTAAATATCCTAAATTATTACCAATATTGAATGTACGTTGCAGACAAACTTTAATAAAATTATAATGTGTTGTGGTACAAATTTGTTCATCCATATTATGATACAGTAAAAGTAATTAAGTAAGTATATCCCATATTTCTCCACACTCATAAATCTTACCTTCTCACAACCACACCCAGAATGTAACGTATTTTCCTTTTTTTATTTCCTGATATATAACGTAATTTAAATAATAAAAGACATGCTATGGCGGCAAATTAAGGGGTGCATACTATCATTACAACCTTTTAAAGCGGTGGCGGTTTTCCGTTAGGCGGCAGCTTCGTTAGAACATATTGACGTCTTAGTTTAAAGAAATCACAAGGGCGCCTCCAAATTTGTCAGTGCCTTAAACCTCTACGTAGGTACCTAAAACTATCGCTGTTTGAGAGTAGGTTTCGTAGAAATGCTCCAATCCTGATAATAATATGTACTTACGTCATTTCTTTCAAAATTGTTTATTTCATTTGTCAGTTTAAGATAGCAAAATAGTTAGGTGCACCTAACAATTTAGCATACAATTAATAATTGACACTAAAAATGAGATGAAAAGAGGACGGCATTGTTATTTATTCTGCGTAAGGGCGGCATGTTATTTACACATAATTATTATATTTGTAGTTTTTATAATACTTATCTGCAAATTTATTTATCATTATAATAGTGATTGAAAATTTCATGATTTTGTCTCATTTAAGGAATATTTTAAATAGCGTCAAAACTAAGAAGTGAAAATTAAATAATTATATACCTATCGACAGACATCCCAAGAGTGGCAATAGGTTATCCAATTTTTTTACTTCAGTTATAGTCGACCGTTCTGAAGATGGGTTTATAGCCCGAAAAAGTTATCAAGGTAAATAACTCAATAGTTAGTATTAGCAGTTATTAATCAAGTATTAGGTATTAGCAAAAATATTTTTAAACCAAAATACACAGGTACTTACATATTAATAGTAATAACATTGTAATATAATAAAAATAATGTTTTATTGGAATTTTAAAGTGAATAATATTATGTACCTAGTGTGTGTAACCTTCAATAAAAAAAAACCAAATGTTATGTATAATCCGTTTATGCAAAGCAGCTTACTATATTGTAATATTTAATCAGAACTGAAAAGGATTAAGGATGTACCGTGACAAAGTAATTCTTAACTTATTTTATGGAAGCCCAATAAACCGGACCATCGCTTGGCTTAATGGAATAATAAACAGCGGGATATTTGAAAATCGCCACATTAAATTGAGGTATTCAGCCAATCAGGTGATAGTAAACCATCGAGATAAAATATATTTAAAAGTAATACTGCATTAACAAATTACTAAGATGCTTCATCACATATCAATATTAAAATGACAGGTCAGAGACGTGACCGCAAATATGCAATAATCATAGTTATAATATAATGTTATATGTAAAATTAATTCTTTAATTTCAATATAATATGTAGTATGACGATACCTGCCCTGCGCATATTTTAACAGAATATGACAACACTGCTATAATTATATGTGTGTGGATTGGTACTAAGTATACTTAATGCGATCCATGATGTTATGTATTCATCGATTAAAGCCAGACCAAGATGTTTATGAGGCAGGACGTTGAAGATGATAGTGTTTAGATATATGTATTTAATTTGAGTTACCCTCTCTCCACCCGTCGTCTAATATGCTCTACTTGTGCACGGCCGCCTTCCATGACGCTATAAACGAAATTAAAAAAATTAATATACTTATTTTACCCACAATAAACGAGTTGTATAATATAGTATTCGCTTATGAAAGCAAGGATCTCGGGTTTTAATTTAGAGTCTGCCAAATTCACGTTGTTTTTCAGTGTGTGTTTGAATTCAAAGCATGCGCTTAAATGAAACACTGAACGGTGCGTTCGACATCCCGTCTCCCCCCTTGTCGACTATTTTGCCGAAATAAATGTAGAAGCCAGTCAGCGTGGTATGCCTGCATGGAGTATAGAATGAAAATACATACATAAAAAAACACAACCATAGACAGCGTAAATGGACGTGCAGGCTAATAGGCCGAACTAATGACGTACCTGCCTATATCCTTATCTCGTAAAAAAATCTATTAAAAAACTATTTCAGATTTTAGAGCCAATAAAATTTGACATCTATATTCACTCATTACGTGCGTCCAACGCAACTATTGCGTTGCCCATTAGATATAATTAGCATGTTATTTAAATGTGGTAATTAACAGGTCCGCAGTGAATGATCAATGAAAGAGTCTATATGCTATTACATAATTATATCATCATAAAATATATCATTGCTTACTCTTCATTAAGATTTAATTTTTCTATTTTTATTTTATTAAATCGATCAAAAATTTATTGTATTAGGTAACTAATTTTTCTTTGATTTTCCGCCATTTACTGCTCGCCAGTAAAAGATTTCCCGCTAAGATTTCTGACTAGGCGGAATTCTAGGATCAGGTGGGCGGGCACTGGTACTGGCGGAAGTGCGGGCGGTACACGGGCACGTGCTGCGGACGGATCGGATCCGCGTTCAATACCGGACCCACACACACACACCGAATGACAGAGCATACTCGGGCCTATAAATCACTACTGTGTTCTACTTTTCTGCATGGTCAATGAAACTGAAAAGTTATTAATCCAAGTATTTTATGAATACTTAGAAGCAGTCGGTAGTAAAGCATTTGATAGTTAATTGTTTTGAAGCAACGTGCATTTATAAGGTAGTGCAATAAATATTATTACTGTCATTTTAAAACGATGAAACTGTGCATCGTAAATTACGAGGAAAGTTTTATTGTTTAGTCATTGTATTTTATATTTTATAAAATCTTTTTGTAATCGCACAATCTTTCGTAGAAATTTTAGAAATTTACAATAAAACTTGTACATCAATTAAATAAGGTAATTTCTGTAAGTAGCTATATCAAAGATACTATAAATTTTATTATCATTGTAATATTGATGTGCATAAGTATGATATTTATGTACCACTGAAAACGTTCATATATTTAAGAATAGCTATAAATCAGAAGCGTTACCTTTTCGCATGTCGAATTTAATATTGTTAGTAGTAATAAAAATGCGTGATTAATAACAAGATTCGTTAGAGTAAAAGTGCGTTGTTGAATAAACAAAAACATTTGCATATTATATTAATTCAATAATATGTATTACTAAATCAATTATATAAAATAATATAATGCTCTATATCAGTATTTTTCAATCTTATAATATGCTAATACCAATACATAGATTTTACCAAAGTACCCCACCATTCTTTCAAAAATTTTAAATTCCAATTCGACACATTACACAATTAACAATTAAAATTTTCTAATAAAATTAGCACAATAGGGGTTTTTCTCGTATTACTTACTAAAACTGTACTCGATATAATTTTTTACATTACTTTTTCTATTAATAATTACTTAGGTAAGTAGGTACCTATGTTCTGAAAAATGTTTTATCGGATAGAAAAAAGTGTTTGCTTCTTGATAATGTGTATGCTAAATATATTCGTTGCATATTTGTTTATACATAGATTCGAAATAAATACTCAAATTATGACTACTTAATTTTTACAATTCATTTTATAACATATTTTGTAATTTTATTGATAAAATCAATTCTATAAAATGCGCCAAATTCATTATGAATAAATCAATATGATATATCCAAGCATACAAATTTATAGCTAATTATACAATATGAAATAATCTAATACTTATAACTTCATCATCATCAGCCGAGGTCGATCCACTAATAGATGAAAGTCTCCGCTAGCTTTCTCGACTATTCTCGGTCCCTAGCTTTTTATTATCTTATAATAAATTATATTTAATGAGAATAATTCTAGAACAACAGTGTATGTTTTTTGACGTAGGTACTTCTTGTTAATCAGTTAATAGTGTTAAAAATGGATTCTGATTGTTTTTCAGTGAGAAATATAGTTTTATTCTTTGTATTTAATACTAGCTATATTATTCAGTTAGCAAAAACAGATATTGTTTTTTAATGTGTGTTTGCTCCTGAGCATGAGATGGCGTGTTTTGATTCGAGCATAAAAACTCGCGCGTATTCCAGATACGTGTGACCTCATTAAGCCGTCCACATGTAATCATCGCGTGTCACTTCTCGCGCACGGTCGTTTAGTCGGTCGTCAAGTACAAATGACCTCGTTGAGCCGTCCACATGCACTCGCGACGCATTGCGGTGAGACACGCGTCATCTGAACAAGCTCTTAAACGAATGACTGACAACCTTTTCCTTTTAGAATATATTTTAACGTTACCTTTATTCTGCAGATATTATATTCCGCTTAGGAAACGAAATGGTAGATAAAAAATAACATAATAACAGTTTACCAATAATATATATTATATATATATATATCTAAATATTTGCATTAAATCAAAAATATCGTCACCAATGAATAAACTGTCAAACGAATTAAAATCATCAACGTTTGTAATAAATCATTCACCTTATCGTATATCGCATAGATTTTTTCAGTTGTATTTAGTAGGGATACCACTATATTGAAATACTTGAATCTAAATAGTTTTACTGGACATCGCGTGTCAGTAAATGCATTACTATGCATCAAGATATTCACCGGTAGATGTCAGTAATGTCTTTCACGGCGTTGTCTTGCAAAGGGCATTTAGGGTCAACCCACGGCTGACAGTCGGATGCTGTTTTAAAGCCTTCAATGATAGCTTGCTTTCATTGGGGAAATGTATTCATATTATAACATATAAAATTATACACGCGCAAATAACACAGCCACAAACCAATGCACGTATATAACTATCATACATATTGTCATTAATTCACTGACCAATGATTATACAAATTGGTAATATATCATATTATAATAGACATAAAATAATAATATAATTTATATTTACGTATACGTACCTACATATAAATGACAAAAAAGTATCTATATGAAACTAATAATTATTGATTTTTGATTTTTTTGTGTCTATACGATATTATTAGGGATTATTATTAGATTGGAAAATAGATTTATTGTGTTTATACTAGATGCTGATTCTTCTTCTTCTACCCTGTCACGACCCAGCATTGTGGCATAGGGCAAGCACAAGTTCGCGCCACTTCTCCCGGTCCAATGCCAGCTCTTGCGCCTATCGCCATGTCATACCTGCAGCACTTATGTCGCTTTTGTAGCACCGCTGCAGGCTGAGGGAGGGGCGGCCACGGCGTCGGAACCCTTGAGGCTGTGCCACAAGGGTATGAAGTGTCGCACTTTTTGGCGGCATCCAAAACACGTGTCACAGCCACGTAAAGCGTCTCTTCGTGATAACCTCAATCACCGAAGGCTTCTATGTCTGCTCACGAACTCTGATGATACCGTTTGTTTTAATAGAATATCGAAATCACACTGTATCAAAGCTTTCTTTACAGTTGAAAATTTCTCTCTGAGGTGGATGAAACCGATACAATTATTTAATAAAAAAATAGATTCAGTACAAAAAAATGTTTTTGTTTTATTTTGTTAAAATCATTAATGAATTTAATTCATTTATGTTTTACACTTTTCATTATGAATCTTTTTGTTCAATCTACGTTTTGACTTTCAGCATCTTCAGACACACCACCTAATCGCAAAAGTACAACTGACATATTATAATACTTATACTTACCTATTATTTATTTAGGTAATAAATTAACAAATTTTAATAATACGAAAATACAGTTATGGAATTATAAAAATTAAAATATTAATTTATTGGAACTAACACCGATCGTTATTATCGGAATCTTTAGTATTGATAGATTAGGCATTAGAAACATCCTACAATATTAGGTAAATGACACATGCTAATAATAATTATAAGTTTGTTAAATTCAAAACAAACACGGTAGGTATTATTTATAAGAAGAAATGGATTTTTTCATATTGCTTGAAGGTGTCGAAAAAAATATTAAAATTGCAAAGTAGATAACGTCAATCAATAATTATTAGAAAATACCAATAATTATACTATACTACAATTATCATCAACATTTCCATGAGAAGTATCCTATTTACTTATGTTATTATTTAAATGCAATCTAGTCAGACCATACTTTAGGGCCTCTCAATTGAAATCGTTGTTCGAACTTATGTTGTTTTTATTGCCATCAATATATCTTAACAGGGTGTAAACGTGCTTCAAACATGCAAATATGAGGAGCAGTCTAATATTTATATTAAAATAAATTAATATATTATGTCAATTCATTGAATACTTACCAACTTTTCGGATAAAATTTCATCCATCGTTTAGGTTTAGGTAACTACCTCGATCGAAATTTTAAAGATAACTATCTTTAAAACATGTACAGTAAATTTTCGATCGTTGTAATAATATAAAATTCATAACTTATCATAGTTTATTATTTTTTTATATAAAACTATTTAACAAATAAATATTTCTACTGTGCGTCTTATTAAGTATAATATACAAGATTTCTTTTACCAATATCAGGTGTTATGTCAAAATTAAAGAACTACAAGATTACATTATAATTATTGTTTTATTTATTATAATCGGTACCTAGGTCAAGGCCGTCTAAAGTTAGGCCACGGTACTAAATTTCGAGTTCCGATAGTAGTTGTAGTCATTGCTCAACTGTCATGCATTGCGGTAACCTGGTCGCAGTAAATGAAGATTACATATTTAATTCATATTATTTAATGTATTACCATTTTGTTTAAATGAAACAAACATTATTTTATATAAACATTTTTTTGTGATTTTAAGAGCTTGCATTATTTTTGTTTTTGTTTGATAAAACTTGCAAAAATAAATTTATTTCATGAAATAAATTATTGCTACTGGCATTATAACTTTGAAAATATTTTTTATTTCTAATTTAAATATGTATTGTACTAATAAAATGAATATATTATATTATATGCATTGATAATGCTCAATTTTTCATTTTTTGTTCAACTAGGTATTGAACTTTTTCATCGCCTCTTTAGAGTAAGCCCACGAATTGAATCAAAGATAGACGTAGCAACACTGTAGGCGCTCCCTTGTTGCTTTATGCCAGAGCAAATGATGGCCAATGCGTGGATACAGTCAGGAACAAACCCATTATCCCACAGAGCCGTACACCAGAAGATGAATATTGAGTGCTTCGTCGTACAACACTCTCTTGATTCATCTATTGGCAGATTATTCCCATTCGTATCGGATTCCTCAAACTCTGTTGAGAAATATTTAAATAAAAACATGTATACATTTATAATACTTCAAAAATTCTTCTATTTTATCTAGCTATTAATATGTGAGAAAAAAATATTCACTTGCTTTTAATTACTGCTTATTCAAGTTAAGTATGCACTACGCAGTATGTTTGATTAAAACTGATCTATTTCGATGAATAAAGGCGAATAGGTACAGACTTATTTTTTTAAATAAACTTTCTAAAAAACTAAAACAATGTGAAATAAATAAATACGCTGATATTGGTTATAAGAAGGTACACTTTAATTAAAAAATAACAATTAGCTACTTAATATTATCATATTTGTGAACATATTCAGAGCACAATTAACGACGATACATGTTTCAATAATTTATATATATCTTCATAAAGGTCCTCCACTTCTTCATCGGAGTAGCCTTGTGTAGGAGCATACACTTGTATTAGACGAAGTTGGTATCTGCTATTGATTTGGAAGATCAGACTTGCCACCCTATCAGATGAACAGTCGAATTCAACTATGCGGTCTTTCAATGCTTTATGAATAATAAATCCGACATTACTAGTGCGTCCACTTGTAGTTCCTTTATAGCAGAGCACACGCCCGCTGTGTAAGTAGGTAGTAATATAAGGAAGCAAACAAGAGTGAGAGATGTGATAGAGGTCACCAAATTGATGAAATGGCGATGAGCCGGACATATCGCACGGCGAACGGACAACCGCTGGACAAATACAGTCATTCAGTGGTACCCGAAGGGCACTACGCGGCCACAGGGGCGCCCCAGAACCCGCTGGATTGACGAAGTTGTCAGGTTTGGTGGAAGTACGTGGCAGAGAAAATCAAGGAACCGAGAAGAGTGAAGGGAGCTGGGGGAGGCCTTCATCTAGCAGTGGATCGACCCCGGCTGAAAATATATACGTTTCAATAACACATAATAATATTGTGATATTGGATATAAAATACAGAAGTAGTTGAGTTCGTATCATTATCACTGAGAACTTCCGTCATATTTTGAGCTACGGAGACATTTCACTCCTCAAAATCTTTTTCTGATTATCTAAAAGAAAAATTAAGGACTGCCTTCAATATGCTCATTCACTTTGCTACCTTAGCACGCGAATGATCTTCGTCTGCTTTACTCTTCTTAAAGGTTACTCAAAATCATCAGCTTTCCGATAAAGTAGCAATGTTCATTGTACATGTCATATTATTGACAGCCGTTCCTTTATGTTGAGTCTCCGGATGACTGATTGGTCAATATAAGCGGGAAGAACTCAAATTTCCTGAAATAAATAATACAAATTCTATTAATGATAATAATAGACACAAACCATATATGTATAATCTATGTGCAATGAGAAAATTAAACAATGCATGTATAGAAAGAGTATTTACACATTTGTTTCTGTACCTACCTCTATTCAATTTTTCCACAATGAAGCAAAAATTGAGTCAAATTAAAATTTATTTATTTAGGTACATACCTACAGGTATTTAACAAATCAATCAAGACCGTCACAACATAACATGAAAAAATAAGAAATAGAAGCAGTAGAAGAAAAAATAGTATAAAGAGTAAATACAAAAATCGTACAGTACCTAAATATAAGAATTTATAAAACAACGTCCATCAAAACTCATCCTCATGTAGGTGGAATGCATCAACAGCATTCTATAAAACATAAACGGAATTTGGAATTGTTATTTAACTACATTTCATAATAAAGCATCCTTATAACATAATAATATAGCTATGGGGCAAGACGCCAAGTCTATCTAACGAGATATAAATAAAACATAAGAAACCTAAACTATTTTTTATAAAAAAAAAAAAAAACTGAGGTGTATATTTAAGAGGCACCCTTCATAATATTTGCAGCCGTTTTTGTATTGAGAAGCACAAGAAAACGGGTTTGGGATCGCATTGAAATCTTGCGGGACCCGCTAGCGACCCACGTGTACCTCGCCCTGCCCACGTGGCCTGCGACGACCCTCCCAGCCAGATCCTGCCAGCGAAAGACGATCGCGTTGATTAATGTCGCAATAAAATACTCCCACGCGCATAATTGGCTGACTTATTGCATTGGAAATATCAACCATTATTATTTTTATAGTTGGTTACGATCCGTTTATATATTCAATACACATAAATAGGCTAATTTATAAAGGGGTGAACAACAGCTAACTGCATTGATGATTTATTTCATTCAATTTCACTCAAATACCGATGCAATTTTTTATAAAACTTAACAAATTGTTACGCAAGTACGTGTGATCTATCCACTATCCAGTAGTGCAGTAATCTTCCATACACTCGCATTGACATTTATCAACTTAAACAGACGTGTTTTTATTGTTGTTTTTATTTAATAAAACGCAATTTTTTTTTTGTAGTACTTATTCCACTTTTAATCAATAAATTAGGACCTGTTTTGTCCACCTCAGAGGGACATTTTCAACTTTTTTTTGTTACTGTTTATAATTACCTGACATTTAAATGATAGAACTCTATTAAAATGGTTTTGAAACAAAGTATTATAACAAAAGGTATATTTTTTTGGCTAAGTTCACTGCGACCACACTTATCATTACTGTGCAAAGAGCTTACTGTGCTATGGTAATGGGAAAATTCGTCTCACATTAATGATGGAAACTACATCGTCTCTTTCTATCACTCCGTCATAGGTCGTGTGTGATACAATACGAATCATTTCATAAGACAAGGTCACGCGAGCTTCTTCATGGTGAATTAAAGAATATCATAATAATAAGAAATCATATTGTATTACAACCAAAAACACAATTCTTGTCATTTTCTCGGCTCAATTTCTATGGTGCAATCGACAGAAGTCATACCTAAAATATAGCATCGTAATTTATTCTTATAGCTTCTAAATATATACATGAATTTAGCATTTTTAAATATTATTTTGATTGCTACAATATTGTAACGATGATGTAGTATAATCAGTCAACTTATTAATCTCGCTTTTAACAACAGATATGTAATGATACATGAGCAGTGATCATGTCGATTTTTAGCACTATTAATGAGCACTGTTAATGCATATTGCACGATAAGAACAATTCTTTAACTAAAATGTAGCATTGTATTTATTTATAAAACAATTTTTGTATTACAATAATTTTAAATTGATATCATTTAACTATCCGTCGTGGATAATTTAAAGCAAACATTAAATAATGTATAATCACATAACTAAACCGATAGGTACTGATATCATACAAATATCTTTAAAAAGCTCTAGAAAAAAAAAACTTATTAAAAAACCTTGGGTCAGGCGGGATTCTTACACATGTAAGCTGGGTAAGATTACTCTAACCACTAAGCCACCATAGCAGGAGTATTTTTTGTGGATGTTAGCTTAATTCTAACAACTACAATAACTGAGGATATTTTCAAATTCCATTCACAGCTCTAAGTAATAATACATATAATATTTTTATGTTGAACTGCTTTCATAGAACTATCTCGTCGGGTTATGTCGTTTTTACATTCGTGTCAATAAGGACACTGTACACTTGGTCGTAAAATATGATTTAACAGGATGTTAGATTGACGTTGATAGTGCTATCAATCCATTTTCAATGAAGTGTCTATGAATTGTGTTAGGTTAAAGAGAATTACATAATACATCATGCAATAAAATTACAATCGTAAGGCAATTGTGTAAGTAAAAATTATTCATATTTTAGTAGGATAGTAATTCGAGAACATATTGACAATACTAACTTAAAATTCTCACTAACTACTTACTCATAATTCAACAAAGGCGTGGCGTGTAGGTAATAATTATGTTTATTTTTCAAAATAATTATTATCGATAATGACCAATCAAACTACTGTAGTAGTTGGTTAATACTATGTTAATAATTTTGAATACCAGATGTTAGGCCAACCCAACGATGTAACGAATATAATATCTAAATTTTTTTTTTAATTATTATCAACATTTTGTGTTTAGGAGCTACAATGTACTACCGTGCCACATACCAAATAACATAAAAAGATTGCTTAAAGCCCGCCTATAATGTTTAAAAATGTCTTAGTAAAAGTATTATTTCCACAATTAATAATTTGTGAAGTCATCCAAATGGCCAGAATTTCTTTTAAAACCTTCAAATAAATATTTTTATGCATACAGTTCAAGACAAAAGTGATTATTGCAATAACAGTTTGGACATGAGGATTTGATGCGTCTTGAATATTTGTTAAAATTTATGATAACTGAATACATTTACATTAAGAGTTATGTATATTATATTTTTTCGGTAGGTACGTTTAAAACTGAAGTATTAGTATAACATAGATAAATAGCGTCTTCGCTCAAAATCAGCATAGAAAAGAAATATGTTACTTCGTAATAAGTAAATACCAACTAGAAAAAATCTTTGAAAAAATACACCGCATATTGGGACATGAACCTGCATCCGCTGGATTCACGCCAATATGTTTTACCAATTGAGCGAAATGGAATAAAAAAAATGGGTATAATGTTGTCTTTCGGCTTTTCCGTTTTAAATTAAGGTGTCAATTAGGTACCTTATTATATTTCTATGCGGCGTCACGATCTCTCAAAATTCTAGATATACCTAACGTACTTGCACTTGCTCATTTTAAATTTTTTAGAATAAAAAAAATAGTCAAACAATAAATAAAAATGACTAAACAAAGTATGATCCGCAATATTTGAAAATGTAGAATTTATTATTACACATAAATAACTGAGGAAGTGAGATGGTATAAGGAATAGGCAGGGTAGGTTTGTTTGACTCCAATAATAAGAAGAGTGATGCGTGAATGAAATGAAACCTGGTTTTATTATCTCTTTCCAAATAAATATTAATTTAATTATTACAGTTACGTTTACAGATTATAATTTAGATGAGTGAAATCACGGTTATGCGTTCGGACGACTTGCGAAGTCGATCGGGCGGAGCGACACGATAACCTTACGGTTAAATCTTTGATAACTGACTGACATATTGTTTTCCTGTACTTAGTGTTTTTATAGTGATTCGATACAATAGAAAATGCTGCTATCACTACTTGAATATTTTGATAATCATGCTTTGTTGTGTAATGCATGGCTCGTTTATAAATAATTGATTTTAATTTGAACAATTAAGCAGTTTTTAATAATTAGGCAAAATTGATTTTCATATAAACAATTTTTGTGCATATCATGATAAATCGTTTTGTAAATTATAAATAATTGATTAATATAATTATTGAATTATTTTTGCTAAATTAACTTTCTGTTAAAAATTGATTGATTCACATAAATCGCTTGTTTTGCTATTTCAACAATATTATGTTGCAAGATACATTGTAATTATAAATTAAGTAATGCGGATGGTAGGGTATTGACCTTCCCTACATAACAATGAACACAAATATACCTAATAGAAAATAATATGTGTGTACCGATAGGAACTATATCTTATATGTATGTTTCAAATGTGTTTAAAATTTGTTCCAAATTAAATTTAAATTTGATTAATATTTATTGTATTTAGATGCTAGTTTACACCTGTAATTTTAATGTGTGTTAGTCTCGTTAGTCTAATATTAACGTCCACTCACACCAGTAGATTTTTTCGCTCTGTATAGATGTGTAGTATTGTTACGCACGATAGCAAAAGCGTGATCTGGACATTTTCCTAGAAGCGTGAATCTACTATGTAAGATTTTCATCTGGATTACAAAATGCGTTTCGTTGAACAAGTCACTACACTTTGTACGGTGTCTCACATTTCAACACACAGCACTGTGACTATAATTTCTTCAGCGAGCAAAACGCACACCCTATACGTCAGAAACTCACAATATCCTAATATAATAATTAATTTCCATTTAATTTTTCATAGTATACAATGGGTCTTTAACTACAAATAATTTTGACTATTTTAAAAAGATAGGTATAAGTAATTATAATGTTTTTAAAACACTGATTTATAGTGTAGACTGTAGAGCTTTGGTTATTAATTAATAATATGAACTGTTTGATTAAAATGACATATTTTAAGTCAATAAAGCTAGCCGTTGAATAAAAACTAATACTGTCGACTTGGGGTGGGGGGGTATTTCATGAATGTTGAATTTAAATTATAATGGATTTAAGTTATGTACTTTTCATTTATATCGTTTTTTTGCAAATGAAAAAGGAAGTGCCTGTAAATGATAAAATTTTGTAAGCCGGGTCAAATAAAAACGATTCAAATGGAAATAATTAAAAAAAAATCGTTAACTTTATATCCATACATAGTCTTCGCTATAATAGTGTTATCGAGTTAATATTTTTAAATTTTACTTATTATAAAGTGTAGCTTTATAATTAAAATACAAATTTATAATTGAAGTCTAATTTGTCAACAACCTGCTATTTGATTCCCAGGGGCCTACCCTAATTTATAAAGCATAATACTACATACATAGGTACTAAATATAAAATACTAATACACACTAAAAATAATATATACTTGATACTTAACAAAAATATTTCCAGTTCTCCGTAGTTTTTTAATGAGTTTGTAGCTTTAATCAATACATACTAATACTAGATGTATATATCGTCACTGTCCAAGCCAATAATTATTGTCGTAACCTCAAATATCAAATTTTTCAGGAAGTGAAAAAACTGTGGGCATTAGATTTATTTGTTATTTTATATACTATTTATTTATTATTTTAAATATATTATTTTATTACAAATTGAGAATTTCCTTTTATTGACACATGAGTGGCTTACGTTTAGAGGGTTATAGCATTTGGCTGGAATATTTTTTGTCAAGTTACAAACAGCTTAAAAAATAGTTTTGAATTATTTTGACATGAAACATTTTTTTGGGATTTATGATACTTGGCTAATTCATGTAAGAGTATGCAGTAAGTCCATTGCCATCAAAATTTCACTTCCGTAAAAAGTGAGGGTTACGACAATTGCCCTATTCAGTGACGATATATATATGTATATATTGGTACCCATTAATTTGGTTAAATTACAGCGGTAAAACGAGAGCCTGGTGTTCAGTTAAAAAAATAATTAATGTATCTAAATTGACTACCCCTTTACAAAAAGGTACAAAGCAAGTAAACAATTGGACGGCAGTAGACCAGTTCCTTGCTATAGAGCAGTCTCACAAAATTATTTATGTCCTGCTAGAGAATTGTTTACAGCGAGCCATCAACATAAATTTCGCGCGTTTGAACAAAACGCTGCGATCCATTATTGGCGAGAGAATTCCACGTAATATCATTAACAAGGATGTTGCTCCATTCCAATGATTTTCTTCTTCTATTGAGTTACAGGCAATTATTAACTAAATCATTTTTTAAATATACATTTAAAAAGCAAGCAGAAGTATTCCACAATTAATACTATTGTAAATACATGAAAAACGAACAAAAAATTTTCAAGCTAAATTTATTAAAATCATAAATCTAAATAAGATTCAGTTATTATTGTTTTGTATCCACAGTTTGGTAGTTTTATCTTAAATTTAATCAAAATAATTTTAAATGTATTTAAACTGAACATACAATAATGAAAAATGGTATAAAAATTAACTTTGTGAAAAACATGATTGAATTTACAAGTGACTAATGGTTTTTGTTTTTATACCAAAGTTTGATCCTAAGAAAATTCACAGAGTGGCGATTGTATTTAGAGATGTTTGTTTTCACGAGAAATGGATGCAATCCCAAACACACATTGAAAAACAATGATGTAATTCATACAACAAATTGCCCTTTCAATTAATATAAAATATTGATTTATCAACTCCGCACCATTACCAATATTTTTAATTTGAATAGTAATATGTAATATCATCCATTATATTATAAATATTTTTTGAAGTTCAATACTGAAAGGAACAATTTGATCGGAAAATGTAAATGATTGAAAGACGGTGTAGCTTGCCTCGTCATATTTAAGTCTATTAAGATTATTATTTCATTATATGAAATAACAAGGAATATAATATATATATTATTATATTATTATATACTCGTATTATATATCTTGTCCGATCTTACGAAGATTATATGGGCCTCCATAGAGTGGAGATTGGATTAATAGATTTTTGTTTTTACTGGAAATGAATGTTAGCCAGTAGCTCAACCTATTAGGTCCATATTCTGGGTTCAAACATACATTGAAAAATATCATGTGAACTTTTCAAAAATGGAATTCGAACCCAAAACCCACAACATTATAGCCTGACACATTACTACTCAGGTATCGTGACCTTAGTGTAATATAATATGTAAGCATCGGTAACTCCTTTATACTGAATCCCATTTAGACGGTAAATATTGTAAATATATAATATTTATTATATGAAGGCATTCCATACCACTTATGAATATACATACTTAAAACCTATTCAAATGAAGTAATGAAAAGGTCCTATCAATTTGTATCACACTATATTTTTGTAAAAGAATAACTATTCCGTTGTGTTGTTAATGTTTAAATAATGACTACAGACCTTTAAGAGTAAGGAGCCATTTTTTCTTGGCAGCTTGAACATAAGTTATTCTGATATCATATTATATGAATGTGAGATTTGACAGATAAACGAGGCATAAAGTGGCGAAAACAAATACGATTTTTTGAGAAGAATTTACGGAACATGATCAAACATTTTGCAACAAGCTGACATTGACTGGTTTCAATGGAAAGCTTTCGTTTCGCGCTAGGGTTGTAATAATCTGAGTATTATTATGGGTAGGTAAATAACAATAATTTCTACTTATCATACTAATAAGGATACATAATAACACTTAAATGCTAAAAATAGTTAACTAATGTACCTATTTACATACCTACCAAATTACAAAATAAAAAATAAAAATTGTCTAAAAATCAAATTTTTTGGCTTGATTATATTCAGTGAATATTCAAACTTAATTAATCAAACTTTTAACTGTCTCTATTTTTTCGTTTCTTCGGTACTGTTCGGTTAAAGCGGATACAGCGAAAAACGCATTTTGAAAATAGCCGATAAACTGGATTATTTGTTAGGTTAACCTAACCAAACCTAACCTAACCTAACCTAAACTAACCCAAACTAACAAATAATCCAGTTTATCGGCTATTTTCAAAATGCGTTTTCCGCTGTATCCGCTTTAAACGAACAGTACCGTTTCTTCTTTAGTTTGACAGCTTTAAACACCTGGAGGCGCGCGTCAGGGAAGATAGTAATTTGCAAGAAGAACTCGATATTTGAATGGAAATAGCTTGAGGAACATTCGATTCAAAGCGAAATCTGGGGGATTTACGGCTATAGTCAATTAAAACCAAATTCTATATGTGATAGATGATGGTGATACTTTAAAGTAGTGATTCATGGTACCTTACGAAATCCGCAAGTAACCGTATACTGAGCTTCGAAAAAAGGTGTTTGTTTTGAATACTGATGTGCGATAGTATAAATTTGTTAACAACAAGCTAATAATAATTCGGAGAATGCACCTTTTCATCACTTTGACAGTATATAAATGACGTTAGATCTGGACTGTTTATTCTTCAAGCCACCGGGATTCCGGTGTTTTGGAATACCGCTGAATACCATCCACAAGGTAGATACGACGTAGCTATATAATGGAGGTATGACCTGGAAACACATACGAAGTCAGTGAGCGACGGGTATTATTGAAGGTGCCACGTGGTGACTATATGCTCCAGCTGCATATACGAGTACGGATTAAGAAGAAAGAAGAAATAGGTACAAATAATTCTTTCCATTGCATCCGATTACTTTGTATTCAAATTCCAATGCAATAATTGCTAATAACTAATACTAAAAAGTCTCAATCGAAAGCTCTTTTCTAGTACATTTTATTTCAATTGGTCACTCCTGTTATGAATTAGCCAATACACTACTCATACTTCTAACAATGCGATGGAAAAATCATTTTTTACTACAAAAGTTCAAAAATTAAAAAAACAACAGTTTTATTAGTCAAACTCACACCTCTTGTTCAGATGTTGTTCTCGCATGAACTTCAAAGCATTTATTGCTACCTAATAATTATTTTATATTTATATATATATAACACTTTTTATGCGGAAGTAAATTTATTCGGTTTTTTACATACTTGATGAAAACCGCATCAAAAATCAAAGTTATTACTCCCATAACACTAAATTGAAAATTAATAATACCTGTCTATTTAATAATGCATTTAAAGATGCAGTTGATTTATCTCATGCATATTAATAATTTATTACTTAACTATTATTTTACAAATTAAATTTGCATGCCTGAAAAAGGCAAGAAGATAAATCATGGCGAATTCGGTGAACGGCATCCTTGATTATAACTTCGGCCCGTGGAGTAATCGATCAATTTTTCAATTTAATTCGCATGCGAAATTGTCACAATTTTGATGTATTGGCTCTTGGCTGGGAAATGTTAACTACGTGTTTCACATATTGTTATAAATGAGAATGTCAAAAGTGGAGCAGCTGCGTTTTTTCATCTTGGTATTTGATTTTTGTATGACCTTCTCAATGTACGGAATGCTGAAAAAAACTGGAGCTTTATTTTCCAAACAAAAACTTTACTTTTCAATCTCCATTTTTGGTCTTAGCATATTATGCACTGCTATAAAACATACCATATTCGCCTAAAGTTCTATTGTTTTAACAGAAAGCAAGACATATTCGTAGCGGCGCCGAATGAGATAAAGCGAAACAATATGTTTGATTTAAGTGCAGTTGAGTAATAATAATTGTTGCGTACTAAAAAAAATCACATTTGCACATTTTCAAGGTTAAAGTGTACCATTTTAATATAATAGTTGTCAGTGTATTATACTTCTTTATATTTTTTTCGCATTACTGAAAGTGGTAGTCAATGGAATTACAACAGTAAAAGTTGTCTACAATCCATTGATATACTACTAGATGAGCAGTTCCCATACAAGTGTCATTTTAAAAGTGTACCACAAAAGATATTATGAATATCATCTTATAATATTTCCTTGTAGGTATAATGCGTTAAGACCGATAACATGGATTCCCGAATTTCACCCGTATTGCCCTGGCTGTAAAACTAAATTTGCGTTCTTGGAATAGTGAACCTATGGGTGGCTGCAACGCAAAGCAGACAGAGCAAGTCGTCATGCGCTGACTATTAGTTAGAGTAAGATGCAAGCTAGATCGGGCTTACCCAGTAAGTTTTAACAAAGGCCGACTCGCTGAAAATCGGGCGTCATTTTAAGAAGCATATGATTCATCCAGTAGTATATCAATGCTACAATCTTATTCCACCTAAAGTGATCTTGCACTGATCCTGTTGCTTCAGTTAATTCCAATTCAGTCGCTTTCTAAATGAAGTCGCTCTTCCTTCGACACTACCAAAGTACACCCATCTCTTCAAGCTACTCGGATCTCTTCTTACCATGTGGCGGAAGAATTGGAGAACGGGTCTCTCGCAATTGGCCGAGAGACATTCTTTGAAGCCAAGTTCTTCCAGTACAGAGACATTTGTAGTACAGCGCTGTGGAAGGCGGTCGTGCATAATCCACGGCTGTACAGACACGGCGGGTGGTGGAGGGTGTATTGCCCTCCGCCAGCACCACATCTCGAACGCAACCATTATCTTGAACCTTGAATATCCAACGCATCTATTATATACACAAGACTGCTATCGGTGGCTATCGAGGGTAGTTCATCATATTTATGTATTGAGGTATTATAATGTTTACAATAAGTTAGCTGTCTGAACTGTCAAAAAGTGCTATGTTTTAACAAGCACCTATTTTAGCTGTGTTAAGTTTTAGAGTGAGATAAACAGTTTTGACGGTTAACTTATTGTAACAATTATACCTAATATATAAATATAATAAACTACCCTCGATAGCCGCCGATAGCATCCTTGTGTATAGAATAGTTGTCACAGATTGAAAATATTAGCGTTCTATACGAGCAGTATTTTAAGTTACACAATTAATTAATATTGATTCATATAGCGGGTATACAAATTATTACCTTTACAGGAATGTTATCAACTCAAATAAATTAAAATTGTTGACCTGACAAAATGAATTAAGATATTACTATATAATATATTTTAATTAATTGTATCAATTATGTTTAACGTCTCATACCTATTGGTTTTTTTTTTTTTTTTAAATAATACGCTTAGAATCTCGGTCGCCTTTCCAAGAGGCCTCCTAATATATTTTATTGTGTAAAATGGTTGGTAGCAAATATTTCAATCCATCTACTCTGGACCAATATTGAAAAAATAATCTGTAAATTTTCCTAACGCGGAATTCGAGCCTCGGGCCGCGACCCACGGCATCAGAAAAGGACAATCTGTAACTATGACACAATGTCACGACGAGCGCTATTGGTACATTTAATTTTATAATACTTTATAAAATACACATAAATTTTAATTGCTGTATGTTATAGTAAGAATCCTCCTTTCCATATCAATCGATAAATTAAAACTATTAGACTAGTCAGTTTTTCGTACACGCCAGACATTTTGGCATTTGAAGCTTCATAATTAATAATATTTAATACGAGCTATTTTGCATATATTGCCAAAATATTTATCATACAACTAATACTAACAAGCTAATAACTTTACATTAATAAAAAAACAGTCAAAACGATTAATATTTTTCCAATAATTGAGTATTGTTCACAAAAACGGTATGATATAAACTATTTATTTTATTCAATGAATATATTCAATAAAAATATACGAATTACAGTATATTTTTTTAATACACTGGTAACACTTAAATGTTCCTATACAATAATAAAATACTGAGAACTTCCACAAAATTATTTGATATAATATGTAAATGTCTCATAAGACGTGTTCATCGAGAGAGTGATTATTTAGTGTCTCTTTGGCTACCACTACATGAGTGCTCTTCCAGCGGTTATCCACTTGTTGAACGACATGTGCACTTCATTTCCTTCCAGATTAGTGACCTTTCTGCTTTATAGTCTTTCTGCATTCTACCCAACATTACATGACATCAAATAACAAGAGGTTGAAAAGAGTAGAAGGAACTAGGGCAGCCCTTCATCCAGCAGAGGATCGATCCCGGCCGATGATCATGAAGGTGTATAATATAGGATACAAGCTAACGAAACATTTGTATTAATATTTTCATATTATCCTAGTAAGTATTGTATTTTTATAGTGCTAACCACCTTAGTAGATTACAGACATTTCACGCCAGTAACATTTATATAATAATTATTAACCTTTATAGAAAACTTTAGTCATGCAATCAATAAATCTTTTAAAATCAAATTTACATATAAAACACATAAAAATACTTTTTAAATGTGTTGCGTGTACTTTTTTGTAATTCTTTTTCTCTTTTTTATGCCAGTGTTCACTGTGCAAAATAATATTTCGTGCAATAACAATGTCTGTAACACATGACTTTTATCTTATTAACGATTATTATAAAAAAAATAACCGACTGATTTTTTTTATCTTTTTGCAACGATGGAAAAATATAATATAAAATAAGTACATACTACCGTTGAGCTACAGTCTCTCATTAAAAATTAAATCCTTAATGTTCTCACTGAAGTTGTGTATGTAATAAGCCGGCGGGGATACGAACGCGTAGCATTAAGTTGAAATTAACGAGCGGTGTTCTGTGAGCTTCGTCGCGACACGTCGGGCGTTTGGAACACATTTACATGACCTCTAGGGGGAGAGGCGCATATTTTCTTTCGCACAGTATACCAAACCGAGATAATGCAGGTTTTCTTTTTATTTTATACATTATATTATAAATAAACATTATTTTAAATTATTTCATTATTTTAGAGTAAATCTTCTGGAAAATTATAATTTTAATTCAAACTCAATCAAGTACCACATTTTACTATCTCGGTGCTACTTTCCAAAACGGTATTTGGCCTCTTTCACAAATATTTTTTGTTGGATTGTCCTCCACACAGAAAATCATTTTTGTGGCCTGTACTTTTTTTCTGATGGGATAGTAAAATCTTTCGTGAAATATCATTCGGCATTTTTTTTTCAATATGTTGATCCGAATACAGTCCTTGCGGCTTACTATATCTGCCTCGACATAAAATTCATCTTTATTCTATACGCGTTATTCACAGACTAATAATTATTGTTCTTCTTCATGCTGGATTAAGCACTACATATCACTACCATAAGTAACTGATTAAAATACTTTCAGTCGATTGTATTAAGTATTTTTAAATAATTTGATACTAATAAATTAATTTGTGGGTACAAAAGAGTAATGACTTAATTATATCATTTAGAGGTGCGCTTAGATTCTCTTAATTACAATTATCTTTTTTAAAATTACTCATTCACCAATAAGCTTTATCCAATACATATAGGTAAAATTTTGCATGGAATATTTTTATATACCTTGAAAATTCTCAATTATAGGTAAATCTTTCTACAGTGGCACTATAGGCAACACGCGGTTGTATTGGAATAGTTTTTTGCAAAGCTTGTTTCTATGCTAGCAAACAATACCACTACAACTGCATGGTAGTTTTACCGTGTCCATGGTGCCACTGTATACTTATTTACCTATACCAGTATGAATCCTCCATTAACAATCATGATATAGAGTTGGCATATTATAACATTTATCAATTACATTATATTTTATAATATAGACTTTTGGTGTAGTATTTTCAATGTTTATATTTTATTTTAATCATTATTCATTGGCAATTACAGGATGCCATACATTAAAATCACTGTATTATCAATGCAAAATATATCACAGCAAATATTTCATCTTCATCATTGTATGAGAATACAGTAGAAATAGAAAGAAGTCTTTACTATGTTTAATTATTATTGTGCAAATATTTCAGAAGTTATTTAGTAATGTTTGAATGTTCTTCTTTTTTTAATTCATCTTGGTATCTAATTTATTTCTCTCCGAATATATTGAACGAAAAATAAGTATTCGACTTCTAAGGGAAGAACGTTATTGAATAAATTACTATTAACGTATTTACTACTTCGGCTAGAATTAACATCGCATATTGTCACTGCTTACAGAAATTTCCAATACAGCTAAATAGTAAAAGAGCAACATCTTTTTGAAAGTAAAACAATTATTTCAACTAGGAAATTAATAGTTAATAATTAATAATATAAAGTTGCGATCTGTGATTGAAAAATGATATTAAAATTTTTGCTTCAAATATAAGTTATTTCAAAAAATCAACGAAATACGTTTATAAATTAGTAATCGAACAATTTACATTAAACGATATAAAACATTTTGATTACTTTGACGCTTAAGTATCATTTGATTTACAATGGCCCATTTAATGTATTTTAATGCTACCTTTTATTTGTTATAGTTTTTTTTTATTTATATTATTTGCCAATGCTACTTGGATTACAAACTTAATTATATTTCACTGAAAAGAGAATGTAGTTCTTATCTTTTATGTGTAAATATATCGATTGCCTTATCATTTGATATAGTGTTATCTATGTGGATTAATGGGTTCATTATAGTTAAATATTAATCAAACTTTTTAAAAGTTGACCGCAATAGTGTAGTGGCAATTTTGTTATTTTGCAACAGGAAGGTCCGGATTTGGTCGGTTTTAGTCGTGTAATCAGAACCATATTGAGTAATCGTATATTTTAATTAAAATAACGATTATTCTTTTATTTAGACAGTTAGGTTAATTTATTTCAAGGATGTTTGGAATATAATTCAAAATTTACCTTTTCATTATCCAATAATTTAATTTATGAATAAAATAAAACAATGATGAAACGTAGTTTCGATAACAAAGTTTTTTGCTAATTTTTCAATTTTTTCATATGGGCAACTACTTCGGAGGATCGTAATGGTCCTAAGAAAACTATCTTAATAGCCTATGTTTTAAAACGTACTGAATATATTATGTTTAACATGAACAATAATTTAAATATCGTAGAATTAACAAAAATCATTTACCTATTTAAGCTAATATACCTAATGAACTTATACGACGTAGACAATATTAAAATTGTTACTATAATACGCGTGAAACTAAATGCTTTAAAAATATATCAGTCAATTATTTTGATAATTAATATACTAGACGAAGTGAGATTTTTTTAAAGGCTTTGTATCTTCTTCTTTCATTGGCACTACATACTCAACAAGCTTGGCGTCGTCAGGCGCTTTTTCCGCCACTCTTCACTCCTCCTTCTAGCACATACATGAATTCACTACTACCCTTCTTCCTCCCAAGTTTCCAATGAGGATCAGTTTTAATATCAAGTGTATCTATGATCAGTCCAGTTTAGCCTCTGCTTTTGTATGAATATGGAAAGTTTGAAAACTATTACATAAAATACAATTATTTATCATTATACTTAATTTCCTATACGCCTTACTTTCGGGCTTGTATATTTGCTGCAGAACATTCCTTTCAAAAATGTCAATCAGTTAGACTTCATTCGCACTCATTGCTCGGGGGTTGTTTGAACTTGGTATTCAATACGTTATTTTTATATTATATAATCAAAGTACGATTTCATATCAAAATAAAAGTCATTTAATACATAAACTAAGAGTTAGGCATTTTTTTTTTATAAAAAACGCTTTTTATTCAAAGTAAAGTAATTCACCAGTAGAACAAACGCAAACCTTCGTAAACATATTATTATAATCAGCTTTTGATACAGAGCATGTGAATTGTGTTTTTTTTTAAATTAAAATATGTATTTAATGTGGTTAGAATACCTAATAAATAAAATAATTAAGCAAAGTACTTACCCCATAAATGTCCAACTAATTTTATCAAGATTTAATTCAATTATTATTTGAGAAAATGTAAAAAGACAATTCTAAAGACTATGTGCGTATTAAATATGAAATAAATCTTGATAACCAAATATTGCAGTTTCCCATAGACGATGTTATAATATTATATTGTATGCTTGCATAAATGCATCTCATTATTGATTTTTTTTAAATGATTGATCGGAAAATATTGCAAACTCAATATTGATAATAACTAAGACTTGTTAAAATGAAAGCATTGCTACTTGATAATAGGTAGGTAATAATATTGATACACACCCTAGCAGTAGCTGAAGGCGGGCGATCTCAACGACCGAAGCCAATTAAATTTATTAATTACACAAGTTTAATGAAAACTGGAGTAAATTGCTTGAACCAGCCACCCGCGGCTTGCAATAAACTCAACTTTGTCCATTATATTAATGAAATAATGATAGAGCAAGTTACTGGAAGTCAACTACTATTATGCAGTTTTTAAAGAAAGTTGACACCTAAACCTTTCATATAAAGTGACAATATTTAAATAATCAACAAAGTATTTTTTTATTATTTTTATAATAATTAATTATGTAAGGACTAAATATGTAAATATAATGATACATGGCATCTTACAACACTTAAAGGTCTCAACTTGTGAGCTTTGAGAATCGATGTCTGCGCTGAATCTTAAGGTTACATTGGTACGACCACATTACAAATCACTCTAGTTCATAAGTGAACACGGAAGCCTTCGGTGATTGAAGTAATCACAAAAGATTCACATGGTTGGGACATGTGTTCCAAATACCAAGAGCGAGTGCGACACTCCGTACCCCTGTGTCACAACCTCACGTCGCCGTGGTTGACCCTCCTTCACACTACAATTAATAGTGCTACAAAAGTGATCTAAGCGCTTTAGATCTCACGTGTCGATAGACCGAGGGAATTGGCTCGATCCAGTGCATGTCCTATATAACATATTTTTAATATTATTTTAAAATTACACTCATCAGTTTATAAACTAATTGTACCAGTAAATGGTTAATTCAAAACGTTTCTTGAAAAGAGTCAACGTGTATCGGTTATTCAGTAATATTTCGAGATTTTCAATTTATTGTGTCAAGTAGTACGTGAGATAAATACTAAGCATAGCGTAAGTATGAACATCATTGTAAGATAGATAATAAATTTACTTGTTATAAAGTTTTCATTCATTAAATATTTATTGAAAGTGGGTGAAACAAGGAAACTATAATTGTCTACCATTCTCTTGAAAATGGTTTTAGCATTTCAGTATTTTATAACAGTGTCGGTTTTAAATGCGAGAATCCCCTTATATAAAACTCCTGACATTATTGATTATATCAGTCAATTCTTGACTGGACACCAAGGCTTTGCTGGCAGGCTCTATGAACTTGATCTTGTGACCCATTCAACATGTCTATGTGGTAGAGAAACACAGGATCCAAACCACATCCTCTGGGAATGTTCTAAAATGTGTACGGAAAGGGAAACTGGAAACTGGTCGCCACTAAGCCCAATTTATTTGTATTTATAAAATTTGTGGCGTCATATTCTCAATGTGAATATCTTTTTACTTAGATCTGCTTTTGTCATTTACTACAATTTTTAATTTTGATTCTCTGTGCTCCTCTCTCTTATGGGTACTCTTAACTTGAAGCCATGTAAATTCAGTTAAAGCATTTTTTAATACATGGTGACCTCAGTCTTGGTTAACTACTTTGTTAACTACGCCTGATTAATACCGGGGGTGTTGTGCAGGAAGGCTGTTGTTTGATGGGGCCATTAAAATAAATATATTTAGTGATATAATAAATATGAATGGAACTTTATGTTGAAGTTATCGCCTCATCTGCTTCATAAAAAACAGCCACCGCATTTAAGTATATTTAAAACATATTAATTCAGTTTCATATTATGATAATTGACGACTATGAAGACTTTGTTTTCATATTAAAGTATTACCTATGTTTTCCAAAATTTTAAATATTTTTATAGTAATTGTAAAAATATGCTTTATATTATTAGAGTTAACACCTTTCTAAAATTATTTAAGGGTTCCTTACTAGTTTTTTCATATTATGTTACCTATTTTAATTATAGAAGTAATTTTATAATATGTAAATCTAAGAGAATAATAATTCCACTACTAAGAAAAAATAATAAAACAAATAAAATGTACAAAAAACAAAACAACGATTAACCCATAAATTTTCACGAGTTATGTAATTTATTACCAACAACAGTAAATCTAATAATCCTTGAAAAGCATTTTCGGTCAATAAATCCATCTATCTATCGATTTTTTTTTGATCTTGAATCGACTTCCTGAAGTTTTAAGTAATCTTAATATGCACCTGCGTAACGCCTGTCAGTTTGGAAAATATTGATTTCGCTACCTACTCCATTTAAAACATTCCAGTGCTAGACGAAAACTCTTTAAGTGACTTACTTATTTATCTACTTATCTTATAATATACTCCTAACGTAAATCTTATTTTATGAAGTCACAGCAATCTACCTCGTAATACGTTTCACTTCTCCAATAATAATATATTCTTATATTATTTATTTTTTTGTAAATCATAGACATAATATTATGTACAAAAAAAATATTTTCATCGAATGGGGTCATACCCGGGGCCTATTTATTAAAATAAATAAATAATACGCAAGATGTAACAATATAGAATTTTTTATTAAATACTTTTACGGTTCGTATTAATTGTCATTAGGATAATATTACACTTATTTATTTCTTGAGTCGGCTACCTAAATAAAAAAGTATGTTGAGATATATATATATATACTAGCTGACCCGGCAAACGTTGTTCTGCCATATAAATTATTTCTAGTGAATATTTTGGTTGTTAAATAAAAAATAACGAATGTATCGTAAGTGTGTGGGGATGGGATCTATGACAGAAAGAGGAATAGAGCGCTGTAGACAATGACCGCCGATAAAAACAAAAAAACATCAACCATTCATTTTCTCAATTCAAAATGACTAATGATGTTCATAATGAATGAATTACCAGCTGTGACAGGATCTCGTTGTTTAATGTTTATGCAATATCCGGCTTGTCCCTTCCAGAAAATTAGCGGATATTGGAGAGCGTCGTATGAACGGTGTGTGTCAGCGATGAACTCCAGATTATTGTTTCTTCTTCGAATCACGATTTCTCGCGTCGATGTGCGGTCGCCAACCATGATTCCAGCAATGTCGTCAACAACAGGTGCATTGAATTGACGCACGTGCTCTCCAGCTGGTGTTTTATCAGGATTGATGACAATAGCGTGATTATCACTTTGCAATTCGTGCATGTGTGCTTTGAAGAATTTCAATAATTCATTGTGCTCATTCAACAGGGCGTCCAGTTCGCTGACGATGCGCCTGGAAATAGGCGAATTGAGGCCATTGTAGCCGCAACGTGCATCCACATGATTGATGTCCTCACCGCCCATGAAGTAGATTTGTAAAAATTTATGTGGTTCGTTTGGCATTGGCAGCAATGAGCCTACTTTGTGGTATACTTGGCCTTTGATTTTGAACGTAGAATGGAATTGTTGACCATTTGCCGCAGTATTGTGAACTATTTCTGTTGCTCCGAACGAAGTCATTTGGAAGCATGAATTGAATGTGCGAATGGACTTCAGGAACAGGTTTGAATCTGGAACCGTGCCGATGAGCAAGCCGTTCAATGGTTCTGGTGGTATCTCAATTTCTGGTAGTTGCACTTTTCCTGATGCGCAACACATCCCGGCTGACTCATGTTTGAATTTGAGCGCATGACAATGAGGACATTCTTTGTCCATAGCACCAATCAGCACTTTTGGATGAGCGGAATATTCAATATCTGGCTCGTATTCGAATGCGAGACGAAGGAACGAAGCGGATGTAAATGTTCGATGTACTTGTTGGCGTTGTCGGTCATTTGCTCTGCGTGTGTTAACTACGAACCGGCGCGCTTGGCTCCGTTCCAATTGTCATTGTTGATTTCGTTCAGCTCGTGCCTCTTATGATTGAGATGCACGCAATTGCGACATGCTTACACGCACGTTTTTGTTCTCTTGTTGGATTTGTTCGTCTGTTCTTTCTGCTCTACTATTTCGCATGTTTGTTGCTTCATTCGTTCGACAGCCTAAATGCCTTCCCTTGCGTCTTGCTGGCATTGTGCACTGTAATTAATACACGCACATAAAAATAGATAAATTAAAATAAATCGTACAAAATTTTGCACGCACTGCGTTGTGATATGCCGAATGAAATGTCAAAATGACACGACGCTTCTCTTGAATTCTTCTCGGACGTAGCGCCATCTGTCATTCAACAACATAAATAATTTCGTTCTGTTTAAAATACGAACGACGGTTAAATTTGTTCATACAAAAATAATAAAATCGCGATTAAAAATAGGAGGGTGGGGGTAGGAGGGTTAAAATTTGGGGTTATAGGTATTTTTTATGCCAAATAATAAAAAAAATACAAAAAAAAAATGTCAAAAAAATAAAAGAAAAATTTTCTGGATAGAGATACCCTAATCACCTAGCGGTATGAAATATACTTGTTGACCTATTCTCATACCTAACAAATATACTTACATAAAAAAATTCATAAAAATCGGTCGAGCCATTTCGGAGGAGTTCGACCACAAACATCGTGACACGAGATTTTTATATATATAGAGATATAAATATCTTGAGCGCGATGAACCGCACTTTGACGCGTAAGTCTCTAAGATATGCGCCTATCTTTAAGAGGCCGATATCGGAAACTTAGATTGCGTCACCTGCAATATCCATATATATAATAATAATATGCCATATCCATGGTGCAGATCACAAACCTTCTTAGTCAAAAAATACGATTTTACAAGGGAAGGTTAAAACTGGTTTGTTTGCACCATAATACGATGAATATGACATAGGAGTTTTAATTAAAAGATCAATAAACTGGGCTATATTTTAAATTGACATAGGAGGTAAAGTTCAACAGATCCGTTAAATTTTTGTTGATTTTTTGATACCATAAAGTCAAAATCATAAAATTTGACATAGAAAGTTTGTGATCTGCAACATCGATATAGCATGTAGTAAATCGACTTAAAGGGGTAGTAGCCCATAATGAAACCATTTAATATACAGCCAAGACACGCCTAACTAAGTCGAGCTATAGTAGTAACCTTGGATGGTGTTTATAGTAAAGTTATCCAGATGGCTCTGCATCACGCTCTTAGATGCTTCATTTTTGGTTACGGATATGATTAAACTGGCAATTAATGTAGTTTGATTTCCCATCCTCCCGCAACTTACAGCGTTGGTACAAAATGTATATATTTATGTTGTACAGCTTTTCCATAGCAAGTTGCGCTAGATGGATGCTAGACCGAGAAAAATGGTGTGATATTATGCCTGATATATGCTCCGAAGCTGTAGCGTGATACATTAAGGAGGAAAATATTATATGAATTAAGGATTAATTTAAATGATTTTTGCGCGGAATATATAAATAATAACTCTTTTTGAGAATAATTTAGTCTCACAATTAATTAATACAATTAGAGTGACACCAAAATTATGATATTCCTTGTAACTCAAAGACCTTTAAATTAAGTACACAAATTTTTAAACAATTATAATGATTGCTTATTGCTTATCGCTTATTAGGTACGTATTTAATTCCTTTGCAACAGGTAAAAAGAGACAATATCATGAACAAACATAATTTATTTGAAATGAGGTTTTTTTTTGCGAATTTTGAATCCAGTTGGATTCCAACCCATAACACATATACTGACATAATATAATACCACTAACCTTGCACTATAAAAAAACTATTACAAAAATACATATTTTGTCAAAAAATATAAACCTATTTAGATATTCTTATATCGACATCATTTACGTAATATCCATATTTTCTAGTTATATATACTTATATTATATTAACAAAAAATCCATCATTACTAAATCAAGTGCATAATAATTCCAAAGCACGATAATAGTGCGATACAATAAACTATCGACTAGTGACATTTTAATTTCGTTTAACATTCTGCTATTAGAATAGTACACCTTTCCTCACCCAGGGTATTTAATTTATGGCTTTACAAATAACTCGATCGTTTTAAATTTACAACGTTTTGTAACATTTTCAATGTTTTAACACCAACAAAGAGTGAACGAGATTTTGTTTAAATTAATGATCCTTTTTCAAAACCTCTAAATTACAATAAAAGATAAAAATTGTTTTTAAATTATTTATCATTAAATTACAGTTAAATAAATTATTATAATATTGATTAATTACATTTTGTAATACCAAAGCTGTGCATATTATTTCAAGGAAGTATGTTAGCATAAAAAAACTTAAAAAAATATATGATGAAATTCATACTGCAATAATAATATGTAGGTAAGTAAACTAAGATAACAAAATCTTTTATGTTTGTACGATACCACCTGAACGATGAAGACGTGTCCAATCTGATTCCATTCCTCACAATCCTGGGCATTGAATAACCATATATTTTCATATTATTTAACTACTTCGTTTATCCAACGGTATCTGTGTAGATCTCTTTTGTAGACATCTCATAAATACGACGGTATAACTAGAAATATCCAACGATTTTATTCATTAATTAATAAAAATTAATATTTTTCATATTGTAATAATTAGCAATGTGTAATAATTCATGCCTACGATGACCGAGCGGCTTACGCGTCCGGCTTATAATGTCGTGGGTCCCAGGTTCGAATCCTGAGTCTGGCAAATATACATATCGTTTGTTTTTGAGTCAGAGTATGGACCTAATAGGTTGAGCAAGTAGCTAACACCTATTTCTTGTAAAAACAAAAATCTGTTGATACAAACCTCCACACTGTGGAGGTCCATATGTCCTTTATGCAGTGACTTTTCTAGACAAAATGCCGCCACATTTTTTATGCAGTACTTTTTATCATCCTTCCATGACTCCAATATCTAAGAAATGTGTTGTATGAATACATTACTAACAAGATATGTACCACTAAATCTAATTTAAATGCCATCTCTGCTTTAATATACAATATTGCGAGTCTACGGCTTCAGATAGGTACATTTAAAAATACACCTGACAACTTCATAAACTCGCGAGTGGCATATTTGGATAAATTTTAAATTAGGTATGCATGTGTCATTGCTGTTCATCAAAAACGTGACGTCCAAGGACAGCGGAGGATAGTAGGTACCTATACTTTGTTTCCAACTAGTGAGGTTAATTTTCTTATGCGAAGATATTTCTGTTATTACTAAGTTTATGTAGATATTTCTATATAAGTATACCTAATGACTCTCCTCGATTTGCCGCCCCCAAGCGACGCTCAATTTGCCTACCCCCACGGGACGTCACTGCCTTTATGGATCAGACACGACCTAATAATAATGAATGAATAATAAATAAAAAATATAATATGCATCTACGCTGAACTCGTAGTCTTAAAATGCGTGGAGACTTTAACGGACAGGCAAGCGCAGAACTCTAGAACGTCTTAACGGCCCACATGCTCAGCGTAGGTCAAAATGGAGCTTTTATTGTATTTTTAGAGCATAACCCTGGACATTCCTTAAACGTTGTAGATAATCTATTTACATAATTATGAAGCCTTATTATCCTTTATATTTATTTTAAACATTTGATGACTGCATAAAGTATTTTTATTACATAAAATAGTATTCTTTCAAACCTCTCCCTCTAATGTTTTAGAATATAGTAATATTTCAGTTCGTCCATGTGCAGTGGTATTAGGATTTTTTGATTTATTAATTTTTATACGCATTTACAAGACCATTGGTAAAATTAATGTAAACATTATATAGTGACATATTTACGATAAAAAATTATATTTTATAATATTTTTGATCCCAAATTTGACAAGAATTAGGCATATTATTATTAAAAAATGGGCACGACTAACACATTTGAAGATACTGATTATAAGCTATGTCTTTGACCATTTAAATGTGATAAAAATCCTACGAAGAATGTTTGCTTTATAATAATTATTGACCTACGAATAAGGTAGTAGTTTTTTTAAATACGCTATTTCTATTGGAATTTCCCAGTGGCTAAGCTACAGCATACGGTCGTAGCCATAAATTGACAAACGATAAATGAAGTAGGGAGTAAGATCATGTTAACGCGCGTGTTTGAACATGTACCTTACCGAAATTTTTTTTTGAAACAGTATATTTATGTAATAAGCAAATAAGTATATTATATAAATATTGGGTAAATTATTGTCTACATGGAAAATTAACAAAAATTCCAACGTTTTATATGAAATTAATGCAATTATTTACTATTTGTGTTTATGTATTGCTTAAATTCTAATTGGTTTTTTTATGGTTTTGATAGTAGATTTATGCAAGTAATGGTTATACTTTCTTATATGTAGCGTTTGGGTAAAAATTAAAACGAATTATCAACTCATGTTTTATGTTTTAAATGTTTTGTAAGCCTACCTTTCCAGCATTTATTTATTATGTATAGGATGCCATTAAAATAATATTAATAATAATTTTATGAAACAAACTATTTTGAGCTTGTTTTCGCTCACAAAGCTTATGATAACATAATGGCATCGAATAAGGCTTTGTCCATACCCAGTGTAAAGTATTTTTGATCCTTTGAGTTTATATTGATTGATGTCTATGGTTGTATTGTCGTGCGGATTTCTAGGTTGTATTTTACACAATGTCGCTATGCAACTAAATGGATGCAAATAATTCAGCCCTAATAAATTAACTAAGTCTATTTTAGTTAGTACTGTCTTCATATTGTTTAATTTACAATATTGCTTTCCCAATAATACCAAGTATGTTAACATCATTTTTTTTAATTTTTTAAAGCATGTTGGTAATTTCTATCTTAATGTACGTACCTGGACTTAATAATCATTAAATTGTTTGATTTAAGTAATATATATTTCATTATACTCTAGAATAAAAAAAATAACGATAGGATCATATTCCAATTTTTTGTTTATTAATTATTGTAATTGGTGAAATAAAATTAATTTTATGTCCATAGTATTAAAGTTATTTCTCTCAAACTCACCAATAATTGATTATTTATTTTAAGAGAGTATAATTATACTGATAATTAAAATAAAACAAAATGTGTAGTGGGAAAGAGAGTATTTTCTCTTCAAAAATTGATAGTGAACACAATTAGAGAATCCTGCTATATTACGTCTGTGTTTTCTGGCTATTTTGGGTTAACCTCAAGACTCAAGTTTGTCAAATAATTAAAAAACAAAAAAAAAACTCTTCTAAGTACCTACATAGGTAGCATATAAACGATTTTACACAATTTTTGAAAAATAAAAATAAAATATTCATTTTGAATAGGAGAGGAATTAGTAATGATAATTAGGTATTCGATTTATCATAGTGTTTAAGCCATTGATATACTACTAGATGAGGAGTTCCCATACAAGTGTCATTTTAAAAATGTACCACAAAAGAAGATATTACGAATATCATCTTATATTTCCTTGTAGGTATAATGCGTTAAGACCGTTAACATGGATTCCCGAATTTCACCCGTATTGCTCTGGCTGTAAAACTAAATTTGCGTTCTTGGAATAGTGACCCTAAGGGTGTCTGCAACCCAAAGCTTGCAAACTACCAACAATTCATGTCTGAGCGGACAGAGCAAATCGTCATGCGCTGACTATTAGTTAGAGTAAGATGCAAGCTAGACCGGGCTTACTCATAATTATTGCCAGGTCATTTTCGAGACAAATATTAAGTGAGCTTATATCGAGTTAAGTCTGCTGATATTAAAACAGTAAGTTTTAACACTGGCCGAATCACTGAAAATCGGGCGTCATTATAAAAAGCATATGATTCATCCAGTAGTATATCAATGGTTTAAGCTAAGTACGCGTTGGTAGTAGGTACGCAATACTCTGGTCACCCGGTGGATGCAGAAATAAGTGCAGCAATCACAATGCAAGTGCGTTAACATAAACGAAACACAAATTGGCACTTTGGTTAGAGATCTCGCTGTTTACGGTGCAATTTACACCTTGCACAATTCAATTTACGCGCTCGATTTCCAAAAGCAGTAATGGCTTCCGATAATGCGTGGATATACTTCGTTAACTGGATCAATTTGTTTTGAGGTTGGCAATTCTTTTTATCCGTTTTATCAGACAATGAAAACAATGAACTGGCAAATTGTTATATTTCACTCTTTATTACATACAATTTCAATAAAGCTTGAACCAAATTTTTAACTTAATTTTCACCTCTACATTTTTTCGTAATCATTGTCATTCAAAAAATGACCATATTATTATTTTTGTTGAATTTAATAAATATATTGTGAATATTATTACATAATATAAAAAATAGTAACGCTGTTATACAAATGTTCAAATAATTTCATAAAATGATTATATGCGTAAGTATCTACATCATGGCCCCCACAAGGGGGGGGCTGACAGGGCTCTAGCCTTGAGGCCCCGAGCTCATGGGGGGCCTGGCGAGGCGAGCTGTCAGATAAGTGAGATAAACACACATCACAAATTTGTTTTAATAGTAAAAAAAGTCGTCTGCGGCGCTATTTTCCTTCGATGATATTATTTAAAATTATGTGGTTGTACGATACATTTTTTAATTGTGTATCAATACTCGACATCTCCATTATTCAAATGGGTGTATTAAAATATAGGTAAGTACAATAAAACACTTAATATACAGATTAATTTTACCGCGTACACCATTTGGAAAACGCTACTGCAGAGCGTCACACTGCCTTTATCCTTAGCAACAGGTAGAGGGGGGGGGGTGCCAAACATCCTAGCCTGGGGGCCCGCTTCACGGTGTGGGCCTCATGATGTACATACTTACCGTCCATAATATTATATTTAAAATACATACATAATATTATGTGTATTTTTTGTTATTTCATAAAAATATGTATAAGATCACGTACGTAAACATACTACATATATTATCTATTATTTAAAATCCGATGTTATTTCAACATATTTTATTAAATTCAGTGACGTAGTTACATAAAGAGATTCAAATACCTACATATTTTATAATTTATGTACCTTTTATTTTAAATCTACTCTCAATTACTAAATAATATATTGTTCTTAAAACTATTTTTTTACCATAAAAGTATTTTATAAGTGCAAACCTAATTACTTGCAAGATACTTCTATTACTGTCATAAAATCGTTATGTTATATTATGTTTTTGATAAATATTTTTTTTGTTTTCAAATATAATACGCAATAATATTTGTTATCTGAGGCTGCACTTTCAGAAGTGAAAATTTACAATTATTATTAGGCATAATCATTATAATATCTGCGGTAAATATAAAAATTTTCTCATTATTTATGACTGTACGTGTTTAAATATTAATTGGCTCTGATACTTGGAGTCAGAGCAAGAGCAGCAAACAAATATAACGCTAAATTATGTACATAAACCAATAAATACTGAGCTATACTATGCTATGTATAATTAATAAAAAAAAATTTGAGCACTCGCCACATAATCAGTAAGTTAAATTATAACTGATTTAATTGTTGTACCACCTATTAATTTAGAATCGTTTACTTAACAAAATGGGATTCATATTTTAGAATAAGTATACAATTTTTTTGTACCTACATGGCACAGATTACAGTGACGCACTATTTATGTTTATACATACACTAAATGTACATATTTAAACATTTCTGAAAATTACTTATTCGTAGGTAAGTAAAGAATTTATAGAGTATTTGAGTTTACATTAAAAAATATATTATATACTAAATAACATAAAAATATATAAATATATTATATAAAAAATGACGTAACGGTGGCTTCATATTATGCGACAATAGTTAATAATGAGTATCGATATACTATATTCAACACAGGTGATTATTTTATCTTTTATATGAAAATTCATTAAATTGTATATGCCTTCAGATTTACAATACGAATTTGAAAACTAAATGACATGATGATATTGGTTTTAAAAAGAAATAAAAAATATACTATATTCCTTGAGTTGATTACCATGAAGATTTTTTTAAATAACAAAAATTAAAATCGTTGGTTATTCAGTTTTTTTTTAAAGAAATAGCTCATGCTATCTGTATTTTTTTTAATTTTAATAAAATTATTTTTTTTCTTATTATTCCTAGAGCGATCTCTCTGGTATATGGATGTATTTTTACCATTTGATAAATTTATATTTAGAATGAGAAAAATGATTAGTAGAGTATTAAAAATAATATTATTTTGTAAGAAACAATTCAATACGTCATGTTTGTTATAATATTGTGGTAATTGAAGTATGCACATGTTTTTGTATTTCTTTCTTTTCTCTTTCCAAAAATTCAAAACATGACTACCTAGTACCTATAATAGTCTGTAAAGATAATTTGGATTCTATACCTATGCTATATCTGCGGAGGAATATGATGAAAAAAATATTAACAACTTAACTACAATTTTCAGAAAACTAGACCGCCATAAATTGCTGCTGATTTATATTATACTTTGACTTTAACCAGAGCCACCGCCAGACATAGGGTCGCTGTGAGCTAAAAATATCACTTATTGGTAGAAATAACAAATTAAATGAAAAATACTTATTTATCAGTAAGTTGATACATAATAATTAATGGTTGTTAATTTACAAACCATTAACAACACGCAAATTATATAATTTATATATTGTCTATATTTAGATTGAAATCATATATTATGTATATCTATAATATCACATAAAGTGTCATCCTATAAAATTATATTCTCCAAAATAATAATAATACCTCCATATAATACGATAACGTATATCAATAAATAATTATAGTCGCATTACATAGTTAAAGGATTATTAAATAAAGTATAATTAGTGTCTTTAAAAATAGATAATAATTGGAGACTTTGTATTTACGTTTATGAGAGCTTATGATTTTTTGTAAATAATTAGTATAAAACTAATGAATTAAGGGTTTACAAATTCATGATGCTGTCATCGGCAACCCTTTCGCCAGGCACTCGTGTGCGCCTCATACATAGCACACTTAGATAAAGCGCCCCTGATAAAATTAGACTTTATTGAAAAATATTTGCATTATGACAGCGGCAAGCGTGTTCAATGCATATTGGTCCGGTGAAACTCTCTTGTTTTTCCAGATAAACGTCGCAATATCTCTTCAAAGTGCTTTAAAGTGTCCGCGTTTGCAACTTGCGAAATTGATTCGGCACGCCCGACTCACTGATAGTGCAACAAAGACTGCACACAAGGCCGGCAAAGCGGTCTCTCTTTTACCTAAACTAGATTCAAAAACCTACTACTTAAACAATTTTGATCAATTTGCTTCTGGTTAAAAAGTAATCAAAAAATATAATATGAAAAGACCTTTGTAACGAGCCTGAACACAATCAAAGCTATTACCGTTGTCAATATAATAAACAGTCTAAGCTAGGTGTAAATTGTAAAATCTCAACGAGAAATCAATTAAGAAAAAAGAAACGTGTGGTTTTGAAAATATTTACGCATGATAGAATTTAAAAATAAACAAATAAAAATTAACCTTAAATGTAAAGTCTTTTTTACTTTACATTAATCTAACGGATAGTTGCATTTTTTATGATCTAAATACGTACCTACTTACTTGACTGTGGATTCGGCTGTGCATTTTTTCAATGCATTTTTTAAATGCATCGGTTGATCCATTTTTGTCTTCCAACTGTAGTTAAACCTTAGCATTCTTCTTTTTCTTGTGTCATCTCTTATCAGTAACTGGCCACCATCAACGCAACCACCATAAAATGCGGCATATTTGTCTGTAGCGACCACTAGTATTTCTTTAAATAATAAATACACTTGGAAACTCTATACTTTTACCCAGGGCTTTTTTTGAAATGTAACGCGGTGGAACAGCGTTCCAGCACCTTTTTTCACGGTATTTTTAATGTTTTAAAAGCGATTAGATGAAACATTATTCGCGATTACATAGTACAAGTTAATTTTCCTGAATCATCTTATATGAAAAGATATATCCTGAAAAACTATCGCGTTTGATATGTGCATTAAATTATATTATCATTTCTTCAATTGGATGTGAACGCGAATTTTTGCAAATGAATCTAATTATTACCCCAATAAGAGCTTCGTTGAAGACCAAAACAATTTCGCCACTTTTAGTCATCAAACTCATCGAACCACATATGATACTTTTCCATCATTTAAAATACATTGATCGGTGGTGACTCAGTGGAAGAAGACATTCGGCCATAGACTCTTAACTATAAGAAAGGGAATCGAGACGATTTCTCAGACGAAAATTGGACTGAACTTTGGAAATCATCATGGTCCCCCCAAAGGGGGGGCTGACAGGGCTTTAGCCAGGGGGATCGTCCAGATAATTGAAATAACGCACATCACAAATTTTCTCTAATCGTAAAAAAATCGACTGCGGCGCTAATTTCCTTCGGGCATATTAACCCAATGCTAACGGGCCGCACAAAATTGTATTTTTGCCAATTGCTTTTCAAATGCAAATTAACACGTTAATTAAAAAAATATTTAAAATGGCCCGTAAGCATTGGGTTAATATTTTAAAATATGTGGTTGTGTAATTGTATTTTTTGGTTAATGTTTGTTGATACACTGAATAACATTAATTTTACCTCGAACACCATTTGAAAAACGCTACTATAGAGCATTACATTGCCTTTAACCTTAGTGATAGGTAGGGGGATCCCGCTTCAGGATGTGGGTACCATGGAAATCACTATATACTTTTATTCAAATATATGACGTTTTTACAATAGGTAAATTGTTTGGCAAGAAGTGAGTTCCGGCACCTTTTTTTAAGCCCTGCTTTTACCATTCGATAATGTGGCCAAATTCATACTTTGAATTATGGTTTTTATCTGTTTAAAGAAGACAAAACCAGTAACCATATTAGTCTAAAGAATTTTTCAGTATGATTTTTGACATTATAAATTACAGTAATTATGTTGTCTATTTCAGTAGCTTAACACTACAGTCTAGCTAGATATAAATAATCTGTTAAAATTCAATACTGAACTGATTTACAGCAAGCACATATTATACATTTTTCAAATAATCTATATTTAAACTACAGAGCACTTTTAGTTGAAACTTTAAGCATTTTTTGTAAATTATCACTAATAATTATTTCAGTATTCATAGGATGTACTGAAATCTTTTTTTGAATTATCATTTTATAACAATCGTTTTCTATTTTAAATTGCATTAATTTATCATTCTAATCCATTTGAATGAATTGATAATTTCATACTGTATTTAATAATGATAAAATATTATTTGAAACCATCTGACTATTAAAGCTATAAACACCGACAATAGGCGGGGTAGCTGCCAATCTTGATACCTCGCCTGCTTTTACTTTTCCGCAATTCAGTGTTGTGTTTAACGTCATTCATTTTTTTCTTCATATTTTACATCTAGTAAACAAACGGGTTTTATTTAATATTATTTTATAAACACAGTAATAAACAGAATATCAATTTATAATTTGTATTGTCTATTTATTATTCTTCATGAATCTTATATATTTTTAGGAAAATTACTATTAAATATTGCAAACACTTTCTTTACAATACTAAAATCAAAACATACATAGTAATACCTATATAATAATATTATGAAAGTTATCATCATTTTTCATTTATGATTTAATAATATATTTGCGATGAAGTTTTCTATAATGTATATAAATAATATTTATTTCTAAAACAAACCGTGAGGCCCAATAACAGTAGTGTCATGAAATATTATTGAAGTAATAGAACTAAAACAATCAAAAAAGCCAAGGGGAATCAAACCCGGAACCCTCGGAGAAAAGGTGAGTGCCTTACGTTCTGGACTACGTGGGCTGTCTCTTATATTATAGGGATGTGCAATCAGAATTATTGATGTTTGAATTGATTTTTTTATATGGTGGTTTAATTGATTTTATTTTAGAGACACTATTGAAATAATTGTTTTTGTGGGGCTTTCTCGAAGATTTGTGAATTCATAGTACAAAATAATCAGTGGCGTGCGGTGACTTTTGCTTGTAGGGATACTGTTGAAATAATATACCTACTATTTGCTACATATCATTTACTTTCGTAAATAAATTTATCTTGACCGATGAAATAATCTAGTGTGTGCTTTTGCGGACTAATCTAAACATACTCGTATGTATGTAATATTAATTATAATATGGAATCTTTTGAAGAAATACGGTTTAGTAAAATTTCACCGAATATGTAGTAATTTACCAATTATTTCTGAGCATGCTCCATATTTACAGCATCTATGGACCGCTCGCCACTGGTGCTTACCTATTTAATTGTTTATTAATCTATTAAAATCAAAGTCATAATTCGACTTAAGATTATTTTATGATAAAATTTTGTATAATATGTAAAATGATTTCTATAGCTATTAAAAATATATTTTAATGAATTGATATAATATTAATTTCATGTGATATTTTTGAAGAATCGATTTTTTATTAGGTACTCAATATTTTTACAATATTCAAATACTCTTAAGTCTTTAACGATAAAACTCATAAATTTTAATATATATTAACAATTTCATATCAGAGTTATTGCACTCGTATTTTACAATCACCGTCGTATAGTTTTTTTATTATTTGATTCTCAAAATATTTTGACAGGTGTAGGATGAGCCAAATTTAATAATATCTATTAAAACCTACGCACTGTATATTTGCTACTAATAAAATTCGTCGTTAACAGTTCATGGAAAAAATATTTTATTATTTATGCACTAAATATTTTCCATTAAATTGTTAACTTGGAATTATTTAGTCGTAAATCTGTTATATTTTCTAGGCCGTGCTTTTGGACCTCCTGATATATGGTGGTAATGATCATTATACGGTGTGTTAATCACGCCCAAGGCGTAAGAATGCTCGCATTATCACAACATTACTAAGACTAATTCGAGACGCTAATCTCAATTTTATATAAAAAACGTTCCAGCACAATTGCCTCTGTTTTACTGGAATGCTAAATTGACTCAGAATTATGTTTTAATTTAACAAGACGCAATATACAATCCGCTTGTTATTTAAACCAGTTAATGTATATTTTTTATTATTTTTAACCATATTCCACAATATGTTTTCTATATTATTTAAATAATCTGGGTCATGTAATAGCGATACATAAGTATAAAATAAAAAAAAGTTTTATTATGACGGAAAAAGACGTTAAAAAGACATATTATGTGTGGTGTATCGTTGGGATTGTAAAATCTTCGTGATTGGCGTAAATTAAATAGCAGTTGATACGGTCAAGATATTCAACATGATATCTAACAACGCACAGGTAAACTTTGTAAACAACACCAATGAAAGAAAACTATTATATATATTTATAGGTATATACCTATTATTACAGATTTATGGAAAATTTATTAGAGATACATGAAATACTAACAGTTAATAATATATACCTGCTAAAAATCAGTAACTGGAAAAGACGTGCGGAGGACCGTACCGGCTGGAGGACGGCAGTGGAGGAGGCAAGGGCTCGACTTGAGCTGTAGCGCCATCGAAGAAGAAGAATATATACCTACATTAATATAACATGTGGTTATAATATGCAACAATGAAAGAATTTTACAGTTAAAATAAAAATGATAAACACGCTAATTTTTGCATATATAACGGGTTATAATATGCTAATAATTACTACAGCACATATCAAAACATGGGAATTGTAAGCCACATTCATAGTAAACGATGAATATCTTGATAAAAATCAGATGAGCTTATCGGTTACAGAGTCGGTTCCCTCAATGAATACCCATGTCAAGATAATTTCAATGAACTGCCTTGCATATTAATAATTGTAAATAGGTTATATATGGAAGAATTAGTAAATAATTACAAAATGCGAACAGTGAATTAAAAATGGTGACTGATGAATGGTGAATATCAAGAAATTTCAATTCCAACATCTGGTTTAACTAATACTGTTTTACTAACAAGAGGACCTGAATTTACTAGTCAATACGCACAACACACACATTATGAAAAAATACAGTTTAAATTTTTGTATGATTTTGCCGAGGTTTTGACTTCGCCTCGCTGTCATATCGCCTCTTCTCACCTGGAAGATGATCCGCCAATCAGACCCTCCCTCCAATTCTGTTAAAGACCTTTACAATTCTACCGAGCTCTTCCGTTCTACCCACCACCAGGGCATATTTCAATTCATCGGCATTCTCAAAGATATCCGCAAATCGCAGATGTACTCTGTCGGTCATATTTAGAGCATTGTACTGCTATATGTATAATTTCCCCAAAAATACCACATTCATCGCAGAATTGGGAATCTCTTCTTCCCATGAGAACATCATTTTTTTTACCTATTGTGTGTCCTGTTCTTATCTTCAGTGTCAGCTTAAGCTCGTTTGTCTTCAAAGAACAGCTTCAATTTATTGTCATAGAATACTTTCATTATTATTTTATCACAATTTTGTATGACGTTGACTTGTTTGTGTATAATATTTTGAATTATGTGCATAATATCACGGCGTACTGTAGTCAAGTTTATTATATCGACGCCAATCAATAATAGAAAAAAATAGACTTAACAATCCTTTATAATATCAACGCCAATGCATAATGCCATAACAATGATACAGTTGATATCTTTCCATCAGAGCTACTTTTTTGTGTCATAACAATTATTAAAAAATATAAAAACAGGGTCTCAAAATTCTAGGCGGGGTCGAGCTTGCTAAATTAAGCTTTTAATTATTGGTCTTAATTTGATTCGTGTACCAATTAGTAGGTAACTTTAGATATACAGATATTCATTTGCAATCGCAAATAGGTATGAGATTTTATCACATAATTATATTTATTGTTATTGTGAACCTTTTATCGATTAAAATGATTTATTCTCAAGTAACCGTATAGACGGACTTAATTAAGGAATAAATATAAAAGCCAACATTCTAATTTTCATTGATTTAAAGACACATTAATCTTAATTTTAATTATTTATATGCAATATTAACGATATTTTTATTTATTCTACTACGTATCTACATACTTACTTATAATATTACATGTATATTATATAAATATATTTGACAATGTAACTAGATTTGACTAATATCAATGCAGTGTTTGAGATGTCAAATTTTTTTATAATGATAGGTATAGGTCCGTTACCCCGTTTCTAACTTGTGATGAGAAAAATTTTATGTATCACCATAGTTAGTTATCAGAAATGGGCTTAAGCTTTGCTATCCAGAATTCTACTTTACTACATTATTATTTTATGCAAACGCATATAATTATAACCAACTCAAAAGGAATAAAACATACTTACAAGAATGCGAAGTACAAAAACTGGGACAAAATCAATATTATTTTTTATCATTCAATTTACTTTCATGTTTTAACTAAACAGTTTTTACCATCTTTACCATAATATAATTACAAATCTGACGTATTTTTACCCATGTCTTCATTACTTCAATAATTCATACATTTTTTTCTCTATTTTTATTTCCTCTCACTTCGGCTATAATGGTTATAAGTAGCTAAATTTTTGGCATTATACACGATAATTATTTTGTGTTTTAACATAACATACCTATCATACCAGATTAATTGTAAAAACATTAAACCACATCTCATAATAATGATTAAAGTAATATATAAAAAAAACGTATAACAATTTTTGGGCTCATTAATCAACCTTATCTCATCAATTAGCTCTACTCCAATTATTAACAGTTTATCAGGGATATTATGAGCAGCAAAAAAATTATATTAACTACCTATTTAATTCTTACAACATTCGAATTTGACCAGAAGTCTTACATACCTACTATTTCCAATTAATATGTTTCTAATAAACACAGAAATAAAACTGATTTGATTTGTTAATTAAAGTATTAGATAGGTCATTGGTAGAGTAAAAAGCATACAAATAAATTCAACAAAATAATATTATCCTTAAAATAACCAATAATATAAAACCAATCAAAGTGATTTTCAACCTAACTGATTTTTTTGAAACGGTACATGCTCAAACACGCGCGTTACCATGATCTTACTCCCTACTTCATTTATCGTTTGTCGGCTACGGCCGTATGTTGTAGCTTAGCTACTGGGGAATGCCAATAGAAATGGCGTATTTCAAAAAATACTACCTTATTCTTACGTCAATAATTATTATAAAGCAAACATTATTCGAAGAATGTTTATCACATTTGAATGGTCAAAGACATAGCTTATAATCAGTGTCTTTAGAATTATCTTAAAATGTGTAAATCTTGCCCATTTTTTGAATAATATAATGCCCAATTCTTGTCAAATTGGGATCACAGAGATTATCAATATAATTTTTTATCATAAATATTTCACTATAATAATGTCAAGATAAATTTTACTAATGGTTTTATAAATGCTTTTAAAAATTAATAAAACAAAAAAATCTTAATACCACTGCACATGGACGAACTGAAATATTACTATATTCTAAAACATTAGAGGGAGAGGTTTAAAAGAATACTATTTTATGTAATAAAAATACTTTATGCAGTCATCAAATGTTTAATATAAATATAAAGGATAATAAGGCTTCAAAATTATATAAAAAGATTATCTACAGCATTTAAGGAATGTCCAGGATCATGCTTTGAAAATAGCATAAAACCTCAATTTTGACCTACGCGGCGCACGTACCCCCTTAATAAAATTTCTTTTATATTATAATATATGTGTGTATTCTCTGTATAATACTAACGTTTAATATAATGCAACTAAAACTCAATAAAAATAATAATATGGACTAGAGTGGAAAAAATCAACTTTGAATCGCCACAGAAGCAATTATTTCTTCTAGTGCGCACGTATTACACAGATAAATTTTATAATTGTTACGGTGTCTATTCCCGACTTCATTTAATTATATCATATTGCATCGCTTTTTCTTGCTCAGAATATGACATGTTTTCTGAAAAAACAATCGAGTTTCACGTGTGCTTGCATAGAAAAACTCCCCATATTTTATACAGACTTTTTTAAAACATCCAAGAGAATAGTGAAAACTGAAACAGATAATACAGTAAAAAATCAAGGACTAACAAAAGGGGAAAAATACTTTCAAACATATTACAGTTCTGAAACCAAACCATGGTATATCAATAAAATGCTAAATAGAGAAACAATTGTCACAATCAATCGCTGTAGAGCCGACCATTATAATCTTGCCTCATCCCTGGCTCGCTTGGGTATAATAAACGATCCTAGGTGTTAGTGCGGAAGCGAGATTGAAGATATCAACCACGTCGTTTGGCAATGTCCTCTATACTATATGATGCCCAGAGACAGATGCTTCTTGAAGAACAAAGCAAACAAAAGTTCCAATTGCCACTGGATCTTTCGATATTTTTGACTCAAGTCACTCAAGTGAATATCAAGTCGTTCCAGTGTATCCAGGTGTTTCTGATAGAGTGTGGCCTACAAGTTTAGTGTAAATTGTATTTTTTATTCCTCTTGTTAATTTGAATTGTAATAACTGCATTAGTAATTTTATTAATACGTATTAACAGTAGCTTTACGTTTACATATTACATTTATTATACATATGTAAACGTAAAGCTAAATAAGACGCAGCTGAGACTTCGTAGCTTTAAAAAATATTGTTTTATTAATAGTTATGAGTAGGTATGCCTTAAGTATAGAAATATTAAATTTTTATTTTTATTTTTGATACGTAAACGTAATATCATATTAAGTTACTTCCCAAAACTAGTCACATCGTTATGATAATCCAAAGTTATTACTGGTGCTAAACTTATTCAGTGAACAGTGTTACACTTAATATGGTTAGTCGTAACCCTGATTGCATAATAAAGTATCAGTACTCGTATGGAATGAGACGTTACGCGTTGCCCTAATCTAAGCAAATGCATCCAGAGCGGTGCAGTTTCTTGTCCACGTGACAGCCGAGAGCATGCCCCAGCCTCTTGCAAGCATAAACTCCATTTCATTTGCAAATAAACTCCATATTAGCCTAGAATAAATCGCAATTGCATGCTAATTTGTACGGTGACTAAAGAGAATGTCTTTTCTTCCAATTGCGCGGAAAGCTCAACTCTTACAATAATGTTAACGATGCTAAGTAAAGAATGTAACACTTAGAATATAATACTATTACATCTTGCATACTTACCTGATTTCGTAATAATATCTAAAAGTAGACCATTTTTTTTCGATTGATAGGAATTTTGTAGTATCATGATATCAATGTGATTATTTCACTAGGTACTGTTATCACATACCTAGCTTAATAATACATACCCACAATACTGTAAAGTATTGGGAGTGTGTACTGTTATAGTGCTAAACATGTTTGTATATTAATGATATTAATGAAAACCTTATTGTTTAACGTCTAAAGATGGAGCCTAAATATATACAAGTAACACTAGTATCACTAACTGAAATACAAAGCCTGTTAAGATATTACAGTATTACCAATATTACCATACTAAACTAATACTTAACGTAAAACTTAAATTTCTTTCAGCGATTTTAATACACAGTTAACTATATCTGGAAGAACATTAAACATATTTGATGTATTCAAATATAAGTATAAGTCTCATATCAAGTATAAGTTAATCATTTCACTAATAATGCAAAGGCGCATAGTGGATCCCAGCCTCCTCAACTCTGGTCTACCAGCACTATCAAAAAAGTATCAAAAACTTTCCGGGCTGATCCACCCTAGTGCATTCGTCAAACACGATAAGGCTTTTTAGTTGAAAGTTTTAGCCTTTAAGATTTTAGTTGGGAATTTTGATGATTTGAATTATTTTTTGTTATTAATTATCACAATGAACACATATTTGCCAAATGACCCTGATGTAGACAGAGTTCATTTTTTAATGACATCGATACGTATAGGACCAATACATTTTTAATAAAGAATTATTATATTTATATGAGTAGACGCAGATGTGTATGATTGCGTTGATTTATACGGAAACTCTTTTATTATTCATAATAGTATCCTCGACATTCTTACAAATCCATCTGCCTTTCCTCGCTTTGTAACGATGTTATAATATACAATCAGCAACTAATAAAGTTGTCAAAGAAGGCATCGCATGAAGACATTTTATATAAAAAATAAGGCGTAATAGTATATTTATAAAATTTAAAATTTTACTATAAAAATACTGTATTTATTTTTAGTTATTTAATCACGTAGTTAATGGAATTATTTTTAAAAGATTTTTAACTATACTAGTTACTTATATTGTTATCACAAATTGATCAACTAGAAAACCAAGTTATTATTATGCCGATAAAATTCGCTTTTCTTGCTCGTATTTACATGAACATACTATTATAACGGTAACACAATGCAACTCTCTAAAATTTAAATGAAACACGTGTAAATATTTAAGCATTAGCCACTGTTCGCACTAAAAGAGAATCGATTTATATTATACTTTCATCTGTTAAGAATTATCCATAGAAAACAAAGAATAAAACCTGCTAAAGATAGCTAAAGAAATAAAATATGAATTTTATATCACTTTCACGAGGAAATAACCGATGTGATAAGTTTTTGAATAATCCTATATTATATTATTATGATAATAAATTGATCAATACAATATTATGTTAATGTATTATTTTTTATTGTCATTTCTTTAATTTATTTTTAAAAAAATCACTATCAATGTACTTAAATAAAGAAAAATAAAATTGACGAGTGGTTAGGTAAAAGGACATTATTGACAATTTGAAACTTCTCAGAATTGTTATATAAAGAAATACTTTTATCGGTCTCGTCATATATATCTTTTAATCGCTATCATATCAAGAAACTGTTGTAAATTCGTCACGAAATAATTTTTTCGGACGCTGGAAACGATAATCATAACAATATAACCAAAAAATATGGTACTTGTTTATCTAAAATGTACTTATTAATAAATTTAATATTGCTATTTTTCCGCAATAACGAATTTCAAAGAATTAATTGTTGTAATCGACCGTTAGGTTTAAAAGTGACGTGTGAATATAATTACGAGTTATATATAATATTTTTCTTCTAAATTCTGTCGATTACAGGATTTTTGGTGGGACACTTAGGCATGCATTAAGTTAATTGGTGTCAACATTATATATATGTATATATACGTAGACCGAAACAGAAAGGTTTAGAATTTTAAAATACTTCATAATAAAATGAATATAAGTACACAATGTTATTAAAGTTTCTATTCATTTTAAATGTCAATATTACGTAATTTTAAAAAATCGTTTTTTACTATCCAAAGTCGAGGGGTGTTTTTCGACAGGTGATTTTACCATTTCTTCCGTGCAATTATCTCTTTTATGATATTTCTCTATGTCAATAAAACTTTCACTTGGCGAGGTTATCTAAAAAAATGGATATTGATAATGTAGTATTTGTAGCCTTTATTGCGGTCGATTTCTGCCATCGGATTGCTTCACGTATTTGTTGGTAGGTTGACGTGATTGGAAACGTGCTCAGAGCAGTATGCTATTGCGTTTGTAGTATGCACAAAAGAAAGAATTTTTCATCAAAGGGAGGCTGGACCAAAATAAGACCATATATTGTTTATATTATTTTTGATAATATAATTAAATTTATTTAAGCTTTTTATCAATCTGCTCGAAGAAGGTAAAGATATAAACAACGTAATAAGAACATGGGTAGATTGTATATATTTAAAATTTATTACTAAACGTTTTGGTATAGAGTTATTGTCTAATTTATTCCAATAATACATCCATCCCCACATTAAGTATCTATTTTTAAGTAGGTTATGAGTATTGGACGTCCCACGGAGATGACATTGCAGTAAATCCTGACATTTTCTCTTTGGGAAGTCAATTCTCCCATGTATGGTCTCATTTTTACTCTTTTCTCATTTCTACTACAATTCTAGAAATATCTAAAAATTAAAATTTTTACGCGCCGCTCGCCAACACTAAATTATCTTTATTGTTTCAATTAAAGCTTGCAATATTTTTTGTTTATAAAAAAATTTAAGGCGACGATGTGGTTTGCGAATATTTATGAAATAATCTTATTCTTCTAATTCTAATTCTAATTGATATAGAAATAACCCAAAATGGCACATGACAGTACCTACTTCTATTTCTTATACAGAAAGTGAGATCTTCATTTGACGAGTTATTTATGTTTTTTGTCATTCCATACACAGTATTTGTAATAATATTCTTATTAATAGTTAAAGATAACAGTGGTTAAAAAGTCAACACCTTTAAAAACGTTTCCACTTCACTCTATCTGGTACAAGCTCCCTCCACTACATTAGCCCCAAAGATCCGTATTTCTTCTCACACAGTCCTAACCACTGCCTTCTAAGTTTTCCAACTCTTAATCTAAAAAATAATAACGGATATTTTTGGTTAATTTATGTATAAAAAAAACAATATGATGCTGATTTTATGTTATAAAATACTCTTTTTTAGATTAGAATTTTATTAATTGATTTCTTTATTCTATTGTTTACATATAAATATATATATTTTAATATAGTATATGTAATATTTTTCGTAAAATAATATCTGTTTCTGATAACCTACACCAAGCCCTCCTCTACCTCTATCTTCCGCCTGGCTGACACGTCGTAGCGATATCTCTATAGAAAAATTGCCGAAATGCTGACCGTCTTTTGAATGGACAATGTAGTTAGTACTAGGTAGGGACGCACGATGATGTCCATGATGCCTTTCCATGGAAACCATTTAATAACGGCTTATCTGTATTTCAAAATGGAATTTCTTATTATAACACCAATTGTAATCGAAAGTTACTTTAGTATACACTTGCAGTAATAATTTATTGATGTAGGTAAGTCATATTGAAAAATGACAGTTACTGCAAATGATGTGTGTATAGATCCAGCAGTATTAGACGTTATCCGCTGGGTGAAGGTGCCACAATGTGGCATGTCATGGTAACATTTGACATATCAATCAATACTTTTTATACTGTGATGAGCTTAGTTCAAAATTTGAGCACCGGGTGATTTTTTTTTAAACCATGCCAATCCTAATAGCCACTTGCTCAACCTATTAGGTCCATCATACTCTGACACGTACACAAATTGTAAAACTAAATCAGGATTCGAACCTGGGACCCACGACACTATAGGCCAACGTTTAAGCCGCGTGGCCATCGTGGGTGTATTTGTGATGGTATATCTATACTCTTTGATCAAAATATAAACTAGGTCACTTGACTACACTATTCCAATTTCTAAAATGCTTTATTCATTATTTAATAAAACATAATTTAAAATACTATTAATAGAGATATATGATTGTAACGTGAGCAAAAATCACCCTGTGGATACGTTTCATATGGGATGGATAGAGATGAACTTCTTTAGATGACTTCTCCATTTACGGAGATGGGCATATCCGAAAGACTCGAGCCTCGTCTCGTTAAAGGCCGATGGACAATTTTATTGGCCCTTTTTGAGTCAATCATCTGCCAAATCCGGCGAGCCAGCCAGACAGCCGAAACATTTCACCGCACTAAAGCGACTCCGACTTGCGACTATCAACTCTTAACCTGTGACAGTTTAGTGCGCAACTGGACACGCGCTAAATGCGAGCAGATAAAGAAATTTGTGCGCACACGATTTCGTGAGAATCTTTACCTCTCATCGGCTCTTTACATGTTTTAAACTCATGCTTTCTTAAAAAAATAAAAACACGCATCAACCGTATATAATAGTTAGTCATATATAATAGGTAAATGAGTGAATTTATTATATTTATTGAACAATATAGAGTGAATTTCTATTAGTGTGCATCTTTATTAGTTATTTATATACCTATATAAAATACAATACACATAGAACCGATTGATAGGATATAGATGCAAAAGTTTGTTGCCACAGAATTGATCATGACTTTGACAGCAATTTAGGTCTATCACATAATAATGTCCCCTAAATAACTTCAAATATTCCCAATATTGAATAAGCATTGCGTTTACGTGATAAACTGTAATGCATATTGCTATATATGTCTTTTAGTTTATTTCATATTTCTCTACACTCAAAAATCGTACATCCTTACATCCACACCCACAAGGCCGCCTCCGGAGACGATGGGCTGATAACGTCAAGAGGGATGCAGAAAAGCTGTGTGTGATCTACTATAGTGAGAGAGCTCGGGATAGAGATACCTGAATGACGATTGTGCAGTCGCCGTGAACCTTGAATAGCTTGTAGCATCAGCGCAAGTAAGTTGCATTGTAATATTATACAAAAACATATGGATAATTATAATTATTAAACAATCTGCGGTTAATTTTTTTTAATTTATGCTACTAATAGATTGAAACGATTAATAAAACTAAAAACCTACCAATTATTCATTTACTTTTCATAAAAATTTGTATGTATAAACATTTGAGTGGATAAAACTTCTTTTATATTGAACAAAAATGTTAATGTTTGATTTTGGTTTGAATCAAGATGTCAACATTCCAACGCGTGCCAGCAATGTATTTCAATTTCTTTATGCGATATTATTTTTACAATACCGTGAAATAAAAATCTTCTTTTAAAGGCATTTCGTAAATTCCAGTTAAAATTGAATAACGTCTCTAATAATCGCACAACGTCACCTGCGTGTTACACAATAATTGATAATAATTATAGCGGAAATATAGTACTATATAGTTGAAGTAGATACGCCTATTGATCTAGTTACAGTTAACAGCTTCGACAGTTTACCAACATGCTCACAAACGCAATGCAATATCGTAACACCATAATATATCAGCTAAAGTAGGTTTTATATTTTTGTTTACTTATTTATTATTGAATCTTTGACTTTTTTCCAATTTAAAAAAAGTGTATTATATATAACTAGTTTTATAATCGAAACAAGTTATCGTTTCGTTTTAATGAAAAAGTGGTTGATAGGTCCCCAAAATAAAATCAATGTATTTTTTATAGTTATAAAACTATTAGTTTTTTATTTAATTATTATTAATCATACATGCCTATATATTTTTGACTACACTAGTTATTTTCATTAATTTAATGAAACAAACGTTGTCAATCGTAGTATATTCTTGGGTTTTCACCGTGTCTCCTTCTTCCTTCTTTACTCGACGTTTCGGGCTCGTTGCAGAGGCCATTATCAAGAGATATGATGGCCTCTGCAACGAGCCCGAAACGTCGAGTAAACAAGGAAGAAGGAGACACGGTGAAAACCCAAGAATATACTACGATAAAAAAACAACCGTGAAAGCCTCAAACGTTGTCAAAAGAATATTTTGTAAATATACCATTTTTTAAGTGAGTTCGACAGCTAAAACTTTAGTTTTTGGTGATTAATATACCTAATCATGAAAACGTACTTCGCTTGGGTGGGTAAGGTGATCCAGATACTATCCGAGAATACGATATTATGAGCCATTTAGTCACAGCCGTATAGATTCTGTCACCGACTCTCCCACAATTCCGCATCGATGCTAAAAAGCGATCTACACACTGCTCGCATGATTGAAGAGCATGGTAATGAACCGAGAAAAATAGTGCTACCATATACTTTCTCTATATCCCAATACTAAAGTGCGATATATTATATACGAAGTGATCATAATATATAAATCTGTTATCTACATCAATAAAATTTTCAGAAACTTACAAGAAAATTCTTCATTGTGGTGCGTATAGCAATTTTTGTATATCCTGTAAAATCTTTAATTTGGTCATATCTTAGGTTTTAAGATTTTTATATTGTAAGTAAGTAGGTACAAAAGTGAATTATGTTATCTTAATAATAAGACCAGCTATTGATTAAAGTCAATTTTATTTTATTCAACTCCGATATATAAAAGTAAAATGATTTACAAACAATATAAATATTATCTGTACACAACTATATCTAGCAATACGTACGTTACGTATAGGAATATTCTACGTTGCCTTTAAATAATTGGATGTATTGAGTTTTTCTTATAGCGATGGATTGCTCTACAACTGTGTTATTTAATGTAATTGAATTCCATTTTTACTTGTTCATAATCCCGATAAGTTCTTACGGAATTGAGTTGGGCATTATTATTAGTTGATTTAATTTAACACTTTGAATTTATTATTGTGTCAAGAAATAGATTAAGTTCACCATGTCTAGCAATACCGTTATACAGTAAATATAATATTCAATAAATTATGAGAAATAGACTTAGAGATTACTTTCCAGCATCGTTCATCTCTTATCGAGATATTCGTGTTGTCGCTAAGTAATATAGCAATATAATTTTCATACAAATAACTGGTTCAAGTTTTTCATAAATATATCAACAGCAGAACAGTAGAAACTACACTATCCATCATTCATACAGTATATAAAGATTGCATATCTTTGAAATACTCCTATACCTGATAGATGAACGATTTTTCAGTTAAAAAATAGTCTTTATTTCATTTTATCAGTAAAATTTATACATTTGATATTTTTTGATGAATACACAATGAAACACTTTGGACATTTAAAAATATATTCTAGCAGTTTTACCTATTTAACATCGTACTACGTGCCCATATTTTAAATTCCGAATATCACTGGGTACCTACTGTGTGTAGGTTTTTTTTAAATTATTATTCTTATAGCGCCTGTACATGTGCATGGATTTACTGGCAGTGATAATGTGGAAATTAAGCTATCGCGATGATAACTGTTTACGCGTACTGACTGTCTCTTTTCAATCCCATTCTTCAGGCGTAAGTGAGACTCGTTGTTGTCATTGTAGGATATTATTTCACTTTATGTGAAGATTGGTAAACGTTAAAATGTTCTGCACGGTATAATTTGTTTTTTTTCGCAGAGGCAGATATCGCACAACTTCCAAATGTTGCGTGAAAATTCAGAAGCTATTGAACTTTTTTTATCCATGTATGTAGTCTTGCAACTTTCATGATTATACATAATATTTACACGTGCATTTTCTTATTATGGCCGCCATAATACGTACTGTCAGCAGTAATCCATGCACGTATAAACGGTGTAAAATTCTGGCAAAAATTATTGTTTTATCATTTATCCAATTTATTGCATGTTTGTTCGTTATTGTTACATATTTATTACAATCACTGATGATTTCACTTCCTCTTTTTTAAATTATTATTTATTAAAATCAACAAGCTTGAAGCATTGGAATACTTGGGTAAATAAACACATGCATTGTTTTTGACCATGTCCGATGCTAATAACATTATTATGGGTCTCCACAGGGTGGCTTAATTCTACATTTAAAAAACAATATATTCAAACGGTATTGTTGATACCATTTCATTTATCACTGTTTCTATTTTTACGTATATATTATGTATTAATATAAAACCATAATTATATGTTTTATTGTTTTATTCTCTCTCTCATATTCGAAAGGCCCAAAATGTATTCTCATATTATTTTCAACTAATTTATCATGTGTACGTTTTATTTATAAAAGTATTATTTCAGAGATTACTTCTAATATACTGAACTATTCCCAGTAATAGTATATTTTCTGAAGATGAATGCTTCCAACATACTAGATTAGCCGGACAAGCGGCCATAAGTCTGCAGCAGACCATGCTGGACCTCCACGACGAACGAAAAACTTGCTGTCCGTAGAGGGCTAGAGAACAGTGGAGATGGTTTGACCGATGTGCATGCAAATTATCATTTTACAGAGATGGATTGTTGAGATAGTTACAAAAGGATGCTTGAAATTGGCACGTTCGTAAACATTAGTGAACGACATTAAAAAGGAGAAAACTAATATTTTTTTTACTTAAAAATCTAGCTAAACCGTATATTGGTTTTCTTTTTAAGTATGTACGTACTTATTTCAAATCGACTATAAAATATTAAACATAATAAAACCACCTACAAAGATTAAGGTTTTATTATAAATAATTACTACGTTCAATAAAATAGTAAGGTAAAAATTATTATAAAATAAAATACATTCGACTGAAAAAAAAAACATATTTTATACTTTATGGAATAATAGCTAGCACGGATTCTAAAAATAAATACATAGGCACTAGAAGCTTTTTTTATCGTACAATTTCCCTTATGCATCAAACGTGACTTTCAGCTAATTTTCATTATATTTGATGATATATATATTTAACGTATAATATAGTATGTGAGTATAATATGAGTCTTCGAGGATATATTATTATATGCGGTCGGTGAACCTACTTTACTCGCAACGTCTGGGGATGGTTTAACGAAATATATGGAACGTGTCATCATTATTAATTATTCTACTAACGTCATAGCCCACTGCCACTTAAGTATACAGGTATTATGTCCAAAATTGATTGCTGTCCTATTTATTAATAATAATACCGGTATTTTTTTTACTATAAGTAATAATAACACCCACGGTGGCCGCGGGGCTTAAGCGTTGGACTATCACGCCGTGGGTCTCAGGTTCGAATCCTGGGTCTGGCAAGTACACATATTGTTTTTCAATTTGTGTGTGAGTCAGGGTATGGACCTAATAGGTTGAGCAAGTGGCTGACATCCATTTCTCGTAAAAAAACAAAATCTGTTAATCAAACCTCGGTACTGTTCGGTTATACGGAATACAGCGGAAAACGCATATTGAAAATAGCCGATAAACTGGATTATTTGTTAGTTTGGGTTAGTTTAGGGTAGGTTAGGTTAGGTTAGGTTTGGTTAGGTTAACTTAACAAATAATCCAGTTTATCGGCTATTTTTAAAATGTTTTTTCCGCTGTATTCTGTATAACCGAACAGTACCCAAACCTTAGGATCGGACATGGTCGAAAAAAAAATGGAACGTGGCGCTGAACCGAAAGAAGTGGCATAACTAGGTGCTAGGATAAATCAAGTAAACGATATAGTAAATATCCTTTAAATTACAAGACAATTATACAGATAATAATATCACTGACCAAATATTATAACAGAACGCTATTATTGCATAAGTTTAAAACTGTGCCTTCAAATCTAATTTGAATGCTTCGCCAAGTTTGATATTTTTCATAAATAGACTTGCCGCATTGTTATTACATAAGTTCTAGGCTATTTCTTCAGATCTGATCCCATTCTGTCCGTCGGTCCGTGTATCCATCAGGCACCGCCTGTCCATCACTTGCCAGCGCACATTTATATACATCCTCGCGTGCTTAGCTTGCTACCATCTCGTGCGCTAAAATATTTACATCTGATTTTCCACATGTCATGCGATCTCTTACACAATCGTCTATCATGCTACGCCGGCCGGAGAAATAATGTCGATACTGCCACAGTTTCCTATCAATTTAGATCTAATATTGTAATTCCGATATATTTTCCCTAATTCCATTGATTCACTTCACCGCTTTTATGTCATTGCACAACTACGCAAATTTTGCACATTTTAAGATGTTGCACTTTCAAATATTACTTAACCAGTGGCGAAGACTCTTAAATGTGTATTATATTATATTAGTAAAAGACTAACAAAGTCAATAATACGAAATATTCATTTATCATCGGCACTACAACCCAATGTGGGTCTTGGCCACCTCCAGGAAACGTCTCCACTAACCTCTATCTTCCGCAAGCTCCCTCCACCGTCTCAATCTCAGGGATGCTGTGTCTCTTTCTATACAGTCCAGCCATCGCAGTCTAGGTCTCACGGCCCTCCTTTACCCTTCTGGTCTGTTGAAGAGAGGCCTCTTTGGGGGTTGGGTGTCTTCCATCCTTGTATCCAATACGAAATATAATATACAAAATAGTCGTCTCAATACGGATGCGCCGACTCGTATATTTACTCGTGCGTTCAAAGGCTGTAATAATCCATACGTAAATGCACCATGTATTGTATGGAATATTGTGACAACGATTACACTAAAGTTGAAGTCAGCCTTCAAGCAAATAATTAAAAATTGGTGATTTGAAAAAGTTTTTTTTTACCATATTAAATAATATTTGATTGTAGGTAATGTTATAAGATGGTATCCTTTCCACGTTTTATAGCGTTTTTTTTTAATTCTAAGTTTATCTTTGACATAAGAAAAAAATATTTCTTCTTTAATTAAAACATTGTAAGTGTAACTTATCAATCAATAATTATTATTGTCTAAAATTATTAGCTTAATATTTTTCCGCTAGGTGCCTCAGGTAGACAGACCATATTATTATAATATCTTCAGTTTATTAGTATTGCTTAGATTCGCTTCTTTTGTGTTGGCTTCTTTGGGACTTGTATGTATCGATATTATTGTTAAATATATTATGTGTCATCAAATAAATTTATAAATTTGTGGTAAAGTTAAGTTTTGTTAATTTGGTTAGGTTAAGACTTAAGACTGCCCATCTGCATTAAAGCGGTCTTGGATTTATATATAAGTATATATTGGAACATAAGTGCAAATGAAATTTAAAATTAAATAAGTATTCAAAACTGTTTGTTATTTCTAATAATATTGAGTGATGGCTGGACAAATGCGAGGATCTGGTGATACATAAGCGATATAATAATATCCGAAATGACTGCTTACGATACGTTAAGTTGACAAAACATTAAGTTTCAGCAGAATTGTTTGGCAACAAAGGACAAATAACCGAGAAGATTGGACAGAGCTGGACAAGGCCAGCAGTAGATTGATACAAGTTTGTGATGATGTTAATTAGTAGGTTCATAAAAATAATAATAGTTAATATGAACATTTAATAGTTATGAATAACTATCATCAGCCTGAGTCAATTCACCGCTAGATCAAAGCCTCCATTATCGCCTTCTACTCTTATCAGTCCCGAATTATTCACTCCTATGTACATCCACTTTATAAGTTTGTCGATCCAGCGGGTTTTACTTCGTTCTTTGAATTTTCATTATTTCACGGTTTAAAAAATCGTGCACTCGCTGTATGTAAAGTATACCTATTAATGACACCACAACACATTTACCATATAATGTCTTAAATGCTGATGGGTGGACCCGTTACTGATGGCGTGCATACTAATTGCACTGGGCTTCCTCTCACATATCTCCGCAAAGAAAAGAGGTCTCTGTTTTGGGGCGGTCGCCGTCACTCGCTGGACACAGATTTATGTCTCTTTGTATGCAAAGCGGTCTACTGACAAGACCATCGAAATAGGATAACCATGTTTTGCTGTGACTAAAATGGGACTTACTCTAAGCTGGGCATCTCTTTAATCAAATATTCTCTAAATCAAGATTTATATTTTGTATATGTATACGAACAGGCTAAAGAAAACATAAATATTATCAAAACTGGTGAATTTTTATAATACAATAAATTTATATTTTTTTATTTTTATCCTTATATAATATTATACAGAATATAAAATAATATATTTTTACATTTTATTAATCAAATTGGATTGAAGCTAAGATACAGTGATGTGATTAAATATCTCTCATAAATTCAAAAAAATATAATCTCATATTATGATTATTTTCTTCGTGTATCTTATAATTATTAGTGCCATCAAAAAGGTATTAGCGCTTGTCTGCGTGCATGAATTTACTTGCACCAATTGTATGTGTTTTTATCTATCGCGATAATAACTGTTTACACTTAAAAATGCTGACTATCTCTCCAATCTTATTCTTCAAGCATAAGCGAAATGCGGCGTTTTGATCGTATATCTAGTGCTATTTGACAGATTCAGACAGGTTCGGACAGGGTCTGAAAAGTTTGTAGATAATAGGTAAACGTCAAAATATTCTGTGCGATGTAGTTCGTATTTTTTCCGGTAGGTTCGCCACTATCGTTATACTGCACATGCACACCACCATACAAGTAGCAATTGTTGCGTGAAAATTTTGATGCTGCCGAACTTCTTTCAACCATGCATGCAATCTTGAAACTTGCACGATATTACGTGTTTACACGTGCATTTTCTTATTATCGCCTCGATAATACGTATTGTTAGCCTTAACCTATGCACGTTATAATGGGGGATTAAACTACTTTCTTTCGATGTCTATACTGGTTTTGCTTTTTTTTCATTAAATGGTTAAACATTATTAATTCTAAACCAATACTTCTATACTGACGCCAAAGTCTTTGGCGTCAAACACTTTTCTTTTGATATGACTGCCCTACTTAAAATACAATTAGAGGTATATAAGAATAACAAAACAAATCTGAAACTAACAATACGGACTCAAAAAATGAGATTGTCCTATTCAAAACAAGGCGTGTTCCCCCTATGTAGGAGAATATGGCGGGCTTTCCCCAAGAGCTTCCATGTAAACGTCATATTAATGACCGGCAGAAAGCCATTTATGAAAGCTTTCATGGGGAAATTAATGTTCGCAGAATGCGCGCTTCGTTATGCTGATGTCCGATCACATTTTAATATGACGGAAATGGCGCAGTTTGAACATTACCCGTTTGACTACGTGAGCTTTTTTTAAAAACTAAACTCTAAAACAGTGGTCTTACAACTTATAATGTTTCGGATTTAAATATCATAAATACGTTTTTCGGGGGCCGTATGATGAAAATTGTGTTATAACTGTTTAAAATTTGTTTTAAAACGTTTTTCTTCAATTCACGCTTATCCCATACAACATTCCAATCAATAGTACCCATATACTTTTCTACTGTTGTACTCTTTTCGCTATTTGAGTTTTTAGCACAATATTACTGTTTTAATCATCACATATTACCGTCATGATCATCAGCTGTATCATAAAAGAGATTTTTTAATATATTTTATGATGAAAAATTATCGCAAAATATTTGTTCAATCAATTAGGTTTACAGGTAACATATGTTCAAAGTCCTGATACGACTGCTTTACAAACATTTGAGTTTGTGAGTTGACACGTCAATTCATGATAACTGATGTATTCACAAAGAGGCCTTTCATAATTTTATATGTGCTTTGGATGCGGCTGGAAAATGCAATACTCGGTATCTTTACGGCACAGCTACGTGTATTCCATCATCGCATCTACCTCTACATGCTACAGGTCTCACATGATAAGATAAGTGGGTTGTATTACCAAGGGAAGTGGCGTGACCTTGTCCTTACTTGTGTTTCAATGCTAGAGCATGATAGGGTGAAGTAGTAGATTCAAGTAGGTACATTGAAAAAACAACGTGAAAATTTTCTAAATCCAGAATTCGTGCCCAAATATATATTTATATTCAATGTATGTACCTTCACCATGAATATCACTAAGATTGGTCATGTTAATTTGGGATATTAGTTTCAAAGTTGATAACCTCAATTTTGCGCCATTTATAGATAATCATAAAAACCCGCCAAACACATTTAAGGCTGAAAATTGAATATTTTCTTTTTACAAACATAATAGTAGACAGTTAGAAAAAGCAAATAGGGGAATAAATAAATGTCTTTAGCGTCAGTAAAATCAATAAAAGATTATGTTATAAGTTAGTCATAAAATATAAAAAATGGCGACTGACGAATATAAATGATTTTGCGATTAACCTCTGTTATAATTCCATGTAACAAACAAACAGAACTGGATTTGATATTTTATAAAAAATATTAACAGAATTAGAATCACAATAAGTATATAAGATTTTTCATTTAAATGCAATCATCAAATCTTATGTAGCGATGAGACGATAGACGTGGCTCCGGCACGTGCTTCTTATGCCTCAAGAAAGTCTTACCCCAGTGTACATTTTCTACAAGCCATCCCGATTACATCGAGCACAATCCTACTTAATAATATCATCTATAGAGTTGATATTATTATGTAGCTACAGAATACTGACGTAACCTACCTAAAATGTGAAAGAAGCGAAATTCTTTAGGAACTGCAATTTCACACTATTTTCATATCTTAGGCCCGTTTCAGACGGGACACCGGTGTTGCGCTCGCATATAATAAGGAGGCATTTGTATTCAAATAAAGGGGCGTTTGTATTATGTTTATGAACGCCCAAGAGATAATGAGTCAACGCGTGTTCTGTACACGTTTCCGTCGGCCGCTACATTCTCAAGCCGCCAAAACACTTGTTTTTATTACCGCAGCCAGTTTCATGTTCTGATTTATAACGCGAAAGTATGCGTTGACTCATTAGCTCTGGGGCGTTCATAAACATAATACAAAGGCTCCTTTATTCGAATACAAAGGCCTCCTATATTATATCGAGCGCGACACCGGTGTCCCGTCTGAAACGGGCCTTAGTCTTTATCAAATATTTTCAGAACCAAATGCGAAATAATTATTCTAAAACTAACATCCCGGTACTATTCCTGATATGAAAAAAATTGATAATTTTAATTTGGTAGGTAGTGAATTTGATTTCAGGTACCTACATGACAGTGGAATATTGTTATTATATATCACTGATAATAAGTAATGTGTAAAGTAATTAATAAAATTAAATTAATTCACTCCACACGAAATAAATGATAGCAAAGTGACATTCAATAAATTGTTTTCTGTCATTGAGCATTCGGTATAAATAATATACTTATTTTTTAAAGTTTACGTAACGGAAAACGTATACCCTTTTTTATTGGCGCATAAAAAATAGCACGAATATAATAATTAGTCTTTTTAATAAAGGTAGGTTTTAAAAAATATATTATTTTCAAAGATGTTGAAAAAATCTTCTTCTACACAGATGGAGCCTAAATATATAATATAATATAATATGAAATTGAAGCAAAAAAAAAGTGCCACTAGTCCACTTATTATGTTACCTACAAGTAACTTTGTATTACAGGGTCATTTGCAATGAACTTCAGACTACTGATATTAGATTTATTTGCCAATTTGCAGGTCGTATTGAAACATAATCCATCACAATGAGTAGATAATCACCAAATAATACTACACTTTTGTATTAATAAGTTGAAAAATCATGTAACATTAATTTGTATTAAACCGTTTATAACACTCGAGTAAGTAATCGCAATGAAAATACAAATGGCCGCCATTACGTATGTAATAAAATCTATATGGCAATTGAGCGATTTTAATATTTTTGGAGTTTACCACATTAACCATCCAAAATCTTTTCAAATTTCATAACAGAAGTAATGTCAGTATAAAATATTTTATATGTATAGTCACAATTATATTTTGATTATTTTAATAAATATAAAACTTCTGAATAGCGATATATTTAGAGTCGATTACCAATGGTACAAATGCAATGAGATAACATAAGTGTGGTCACAACGCCAATGGTTAGTTTAGTTTAGTTTTTATTTATTTTTTCCTGCTTCGATTGGATATTAATGATATACATCACGAATTCAAGGCCATTGGTCAATGTGGAAAAAAATTAAATGACCACAAATATGTGAAAGTTCTGCCAAGGACGATTGCGGGCGATTATGCAGATGTTTTAGTAATTCATCAACACTGCCTCGTTTATCTATTTTTTGCCCGATTTAATATGCTATATATTATAAAGGTATTTAATAGATCACTTCCTCTGATTGACTATTATTGTTGAATTTTTTGACGTTGATTTGTTGATACTGTGACGAGTGTCTTATGAAATTACTAAGTCAGTTTTGTTTGTTTTAGTTTGCTTCCAAAAAAACTAACAGCCAACGTAGTAATTTATTTTATTTTTATTGAAAAACAATTAAGTTAGTATAATATTTTTTTATAAATAAAATAATATTGCGTAATTGTACATAAAATTTTAATTTTAATTGCTGTGCATGCCATGGACCGCAAAGAATATTTATGATAAATGAGAGACCGTACCCGATTATATATATTTTTATATATTAGGTGACAATTTTTAAGTGATTCCGAGCAAAGACAATAAGAAGATCTGTTTATTAAGTTTTAGTCACATAAAATTAATATGCATTATTATTCTCCTTGCATAAAAATAGTAGGTACCTACCTATATTGATTAATATCACAATAATATATATTTAATTAAATATTGAATATACTTACATCAAATTTCACCAATCATGAGGCGATCGATTTTGTGATCAATTAACGTAATTTTAAGTAGATACATCGGTTTAAATGTAATTATAATAAATTGACTCCAACTTTTTTTCTTTTAATATGTATGTTAAAATATATATTTTAATATAATATATGGGTATATAAATAGTTTTGTTTATAATAAAAATTTAGGACTTAATAAACATAACAAGAAAGTACACAAATATCAAACTTCATAGGAAGTCGGTATGTAGGTAAGTAATTAAATAGTTTAATCGGGTAAAATATTAAATGAATGCTATTAACGGCCCACATGCCCAACATGGGTCAAAATTGAGATTTTATGATATTTTCAAAACATTAGCCTGAACATTCTTTAAACGTTGTAGATAATCTATTTATATAATTTTGAAGCCTTATTATCCTTTATATTTATTTTAAACATTTGCTGACTGCATAAAGTATTTTTATTACATAAAATAGTATTCTTTTAAACCTTTATATGTAATGTTTTAGAATATAGTCATATTTCAGTACATCCATGTGCAGTGGTGTAAAGAATTTTTAGATTTATTAATTTTTAAACGCATTTATAAAACCATTAATAAAATTTATGTCGACATTATTATAGTGAAATATTTACGATCAAAAAATTATCTTTAAAATTTCTGTGATCCTAAATTTGACAAGAATTAGGCTTTTTATTATTCAAAAAAATGGGCAATATTACCACATATGAAGATAATTCTAAAGACACTGATCATAAGCTATGTCTTTGACTATTCAAACGTGATAAAACATCCTACGAATAATGATTGTTTTATAATAATTATTGACCTCCTATCCTATTGGATCCTATTGGATCAAATATAACGTTGTTAATGATTACTATTTTTTATTGGAACAGTGTTCGAATACTTAACATAAAATACAGTGATGTAATTGGTTTACGGGTTTACATAATATGACCGATAAAAATATACAAAACATCACTCAATAATGGCACTTTTGCAACGTGCGTTAATTCATTTCATTCAATGAGTGTGAGAAAATATTTAACTCATTGAATTTTCTTATACATGATCCATGTCGTGTATGAAAGTTTATAAGAAAAGTAATACAGTTCGCACGATCGACGGATTTGGATTGCGTTCGCAAGGGACAAAAAATAATGTGAACATGCCAATGCCTAATAGAAATCACCTAAAGAGTAGTAACGTCATTTAACTATGTTGGATGCAATGCATCAGCCTCGCATCCCCGTGCAATAAATAATTCATCTCATGCTTCTAACAATGGGTGTGCACTTGATTCTCTTGGGCTTCAGCTCCCTTATGGGGCAGAATAACAAGGTCTTGTCACTAAAGTGGATGCGCATAGGATAGTGTAACGTCTGTATTACTCGTCCGGTGATCTTGAGAAATCTCAACGGTCGGAATGATCATTATTTACGCACCGAGAATTATTAATATCGCTTTTAGACCGTGTGTGGCACCATTGGTTATCTGCTACGAAATAGTTCGTTCAATATTTATTATTTTTGGTTCAGCTATCAATAGTATTGAAATATTACTTCAGTGTAATAAATACATTACAGTATAATATTATAATAATTAAACTCGAATACTAAAGTAATTACAACCCGCTACTTAAGTTAATAAATAAACTATATTAATTAATAAAATACAATATAAATGATACATATTCCACGAAATAATGTAATAACAATTAGATAGAAACTGATTGAATACAACAATTCAATTACATTGACTTATTCCAAACAGAATATATTATTGTATAGATAAATAGTTGGTACTTCTGACTATATAAAATTAGTGTTAATCCTTATATCTTAATGTTACTTAAATTAATTAAAAATTATTTACATGTCGTCAATACAATTTTATTTTACCTATTTCGTCTTTTTGAGTAATATTAAACATTGATTTATACACCGCACACCAGTGCCAATAATTTTAATTTCAGCAGTTAATACTATTGTTATGTATATGAATATTTTTCGAATTGCTATAAAAAAAAAACCTGAAAAGAATAATTAATGATGTGATCGGAGAATGATTTTAAATGTTTGAAAGATATTATAGCTTACCCTATCGTTGAAGTCTCTTATGCAACATTATGTGAAGACCCTTTTTACTATACTGAATCATTGAGTCTTGCTATAGCGACTAACAGTTACTACTAGTATATTAGTCGTCCTATTTCGATTGTCATACCATTATCAATGCTACAAAGTATTTAATTTAAATAAAGAGACAGAATAATATTACTTTTTAACAAATATTCAGAAAAAATTAGTTAAGTAGTTTAAAACCGTATTAACTTAATTAAGTAGACTTTAAAATAGGTTATTGACAATTGTATGGCTTGGATTACAAAATGGGTATATTTTTTTAAATTGTTGCTATCAATGACACTTTTTTTTTTTAATTTTATATTATCTTGTATTAATGCTCTATTAAAAAGGTTAGTTTAAGGCCGCAGGCATAGAATAATTGTCGATTGTACCTACATTGCTGACAAAATATTTCGGCGAAACTAAATTGCGTATTAGGAATAGTAAATCCGTACACTCAAATGAAGTCGTGATACAATGCGACTTCCATCACCTTTGCCTTGTTATCTGAGAGCACTAAATTACTTTGAGATTCGATACAGCCCAGCAAGTATTGTTGAATAAACCAGTTCGATTAAATTTCGGAGCAAATCACACACGCGTATTCCACTTTTTGGGAGACTGCTCTAAATAGTTCACTACCGAACTGGTTTTTGACCTAGAGAGATAAATGAAACTGCTCTTTTTCAACAAAACCAATTAATTTTGTGTATAAATTGCCTATATTTTATAATATATTAAACATCCTGCGTAGATGTGATTTTTAATAAAATATCGCTTTGATAATTGAGCTTAGATTTGTTGTGTACGTAACACGTTTTTAGAATATTTATTATTATGATAAGAATTTTAATTATGAAATTATGTTTAGCATAAATTAGTATAGAATATTTATATAGGATTCGTTGTTTTTCCATAAAATTTATCGTGCAATATTGTAATAAATATTCAGTGTGGAATTCAAAAAAATAAGTATCTACATTACACAGTTAAATAAGATGTACAAAATAAATCACCATGAACACCACCTACTTATATAATTTAAAGAATATTTAAATTATATTATTAATTACTTACTGGCTAAATTATGTTATAAATTTTATGTATAAATAATTCAAGAAAAATAAAATAGACAATCTAAAATCATTATTGATTGAGAAAACTTACCATATTAAATTCTAAATTTTAAATGGAAAGCAGTTTTGGTTGTATTATTATTATTATCAATACAATCATACAATATTAATGTAAATTACATATATTATCATATAACTATTTCAAAATATTTAAAATACCTCATATAATTAAGATATTCAAAAATAATAATAAATCATTTAATATAAAAACTAATAGTAGAAGCTTTAATTTGATACTGATTACAGAATTAAATGTTTTATAAATTTATCAAATATCATATTATTGTCTTTATTCCTAGTAATAACATACATAGTACAGATTTCAGTCAGAGAGCTTTTACAATCTATTAATTCATTCGTTTATACGAATGCTACATACAAATTATAAATATACATAATTATTATAATGATACGTAGTGATACAAGTACAAATCCATATTAGTCAGAATTATTAACATTTATCGAGCTGGGTTACCCCACCTCGATCCATGTATCGAGGCGATCGATGTATATGCGGCTGCATTTGTGCACGGCTAACTTCCATGACGCTGTAAACGTGTCTGAATGAAAATAATTTAGTGCTAGATTTTATTATCCCAGCACGGCACTGATGTAACAATCATGCACCGTGGTGCTTAAATAAAGAGTTTATAAAATAACAAAGAACCTCGACTTGTTCTGTCGCCATTTATCTTTAGTGAAATTTAGTGTCATCTGTACTTACTGAAACTCTGCCGATGCATAGGAGTCAAGAGTTGAAATTTATGGATTTAAAGAGAGATCTGAATTCTTCTGTCCTCCTTCATACGACACAACAAGCTCTTCAAAATTCTCAAAGTTAGCGTTAGTTGATAGTCGACGTGGCCAATTAGGCCCGTGTGTAGACTGACCCTGGCAAACAGCTCCTCTCAGTCAGATCCTAACATTCATCTTGATCGTGCCCGCATGTGCTTTGTGGCCCATATTCGATATGCAATGTGTTACTTCTTGACAAGGTATTCGAATCACTTTAGCACATGCAATGGGTCTCGTTCGAAAAGCATTCAGGTCTCAGCAATGTAGGTATAAATAAGTAGGTAAAAAAAACTTAAAATGACTTACTGAAATAAGTTTATTTCCTTATTTTGAAGCACTGGTATCATTTACATATTATTATATTCATAGTAATTATAAAATCTTGTTTGCATAATTTTAAGAATTTATTCTTGGGACATTCCAAACATTAACATGACGTTGACTTTTCCTCTAGTATATATATCACGGTATATGTAGAAACATATCGTATGGTGAAGGGAAAAGCATGAGTGTATCAATAAAATCCCTATACGTCAAATAGAGAAGAATGTATTATTAATAAATCTATTGATATATATATATACTTCTTTGCCACTAATGTATGTCATGACAAAAGTATGCTATCGCAAGATACTTGTTTGTTATTATGCTGAACGATTTTCTCCAACAAACAGACAGCGACTCGCATATTTCTCTTATCTATCCCGCATGTGAGACATGGCCGACGAGTCTTATCGGCGCATTTCGTAACATCACGTAGAACCTTCGATCGCGTTACATTGTAACTTCGCCGTGCTAAAATATCCTAAGTGACTAACTTTTCCTTTGGGTTATTCATATAATAATTAATACGCATACCTAGTTTAAGTTATTAAACATATTCAAATCGAAATACATAAACAATAATGAAAAACCACCATTCAACAGACGGTATTACCATACTAAAATGAATTTTAATGTATTGGAATCTTTATAAATTTTTCTTTTGGCCGACATTTAAGTTTATCTGAACAATTAAGAAATACTAACATAAATCTTAAATATTATCACTATATCGCAGTAATTCCTATCCGTTTTGTCTGGCAGAACCATTGACACATTTAAAATTTCGCGGAAACCCTAATTGGCTGACACACATTAGATCCAGGGTGATAAATTACAAAATAACCGTGCTAAACAGTATGAAGTACCTTGGCAGATAGTAGACCATAAGTATAGTCAAAATTATGATACTTACTCTCGCGGAACCCGGTTGGTAATCATTGATCTCTCAATTAAAATACCAACGAGTAAACTATATACCTAGGTACTCAAAAAATCTATTTGATTTGTACGAGAAACGTTGATTTATGAGGTTGGTATTGTTACCCGTTCAACATGTCCATGTGGTGGAGAAATACAGGATGGAAACCACATCCCCTGGGAATGTCCTAAAATGTGTACGGAAAGGGAAGAGCTGCTCAACTTTTTTATTTACTACAATTTTAATTTTGCCTCTACGTGCTCCTCTCTCCCGTGGGTACTCTTAACCTAAAGTCATGTAAATTCAGTTATAACACATTTGAGTGTATGACAACCTCAGTCTTGCGTAACTGCTCCTGATACATTCCCAGTCATAAAAAATATTATGTTTCACACCAAACGTAGGGTCCCGTGATACGCCTGATTAAGATCGGGTGTGGTGCGGGGCAGCTTTGGTTTGGTGGGGATATTGACTGCAACGTATACACTAAACGTATGCCTAAATAATAACCATACTTAAATAAAATAGTTTCAAATAATTTGCCAAGAAAATTGGTAGATGATAAATGTTTAAATTTTATATCGGTGGTAGCAAGGCATAACTAAGAGAAGTGAAGGAGATAAAGGGAATGTCCTATAATAGACAAAAAACTATGACAAAGACTAAATTGTTTTTTTTTTAATCACATTATTTTTATCAAATATACTATGTTCGTACTTTTAATGATATTTGAAAAGCACTTAGTCCTTTTGGTTTACGAGTAAGTCTGTTAATATACCTACAACAATAAAATAGCAAAGCAAGAGTTCTCTCTGCCGTGTTCTGAAATTTACTATCTAGTTCTGAGACGACCAGTATAGCGACAATGAAGGTAAACTATATTATGCTGAATTGATAACATTAGTCTTTCTTTGTGATAATTCATGGTATTTGTTAATGTACCACATTACGGGTACGTCTTTGCTAATAATATGATATAGGTAAAGTACACCCACGTTGGCCGCGCGGCTTAAGCGCTGGGCTATCACGCCGTGGGTCCCAGGTTCGAATCCTGGGTCTGGCAAGTACACATATTATTTTTCAATTTCTTTGTGAGTCAGGGTATGGACCTAATAGGTTGAGCAAGTTCCTGACATCCATTTCTCGTAAAAAAAAAATCTATTAATACAAACCTCTACTCTGTGGAGGCCCATATGATCCTATTAGGATCGGACATGGTCGGAATAAATGAATGAAAGTTTATAAGTAATCTAAACAAAATACATGTCGTAATACAAATTGATAGTAAGTTAATGCTAGCCATTATATCGTTTACGTGGTAGATTTCAATTATAATGAATTCACAACAAAGAAAAAACCATGGTATCTTGGATCCTTCACCATTTTTACAAAAACCGCTATTCGATTCATTCGATTATAAAATACTATATCAAATATAAAATTATGTATTAGGGACATTCCTTATTTAAAAGGAAAAAGCTTTTTTTACTTGTTGATCTCTTTTTTTAATAGGTCGGTATATTTTATTTATCAACACTAAATATAATGTGTTTTTGATATTTTGACGCCATGAGAGCTAAATAAACGCAAGCGCAATCCATAATTCGAGAAACATGTTGTAAAATTAAATGGCATTTGTGACAAATTTATCCTCGATAGACAATTTTAGTTTCAAATTCGACCGGCTGCCAACTTACGATGGTAGATCTATACACGTTATGATAATCATTATCCTATTTTTGACGAAAGCCTCCCTAGCTCTTCAGTGTCAGCTCCTATATATCTAATATTACTGAATAACAATAAGTACATAGTTTTCCATTGATTATTTGCTGCTTCAGTATTTTTTTTGGTTTTGATACGTATGTATAATATACCTACATTTATTGATGTAGAGTACACCATGCAGCATTAAAATAATATGTGAGTCCATCATTCAAAGTTTTAAACACTTGATACTATATTCTTAATAAAGGTCCTTGATTTACATTATATAAATTATTTTTTTAAATGATTTTATTTTACGTCTTTTCGTGGTATTGCAAAAATGTATTCTATTAATCAAATATGACACCACTTTAACATATTATTAAATTATTAGTATTAAAGGTTATATTTTTATAGTTGAAATTAAATTCTTAACAAGATAGATAGGCTCATGGAGGTGAATATCATGTAAGTAAATAGATCATATTGTGACGTTCTCATGTCTAATGATGCTGCATGTTTTGCTGCAATTTAAATATGCACTGTTAACATTGACAAATATCTTGACTTAATGGCCCCAATTAGTTTCAACATGTCAAAAATAAATATAAGTGACTAGGTTTATTATATAAGAAAAACGTTTAAATGATGGCTTGCATTGAATGTGTCGTTATAGTATATGGAGAGCTGGTTCGTTGCATCACAGATCGAACGATCGACAACGCCCATGCCTCGGGCTAATAATTCGATCGTTCTCTACGTGAAAAAGCCATCGACAATCCAATTAATTTTTTTATACATAATAATCACATCAATTGGAACCAACCTAACAATCACACCACCGTAACAGTAGTTGTGATATTAAATACTAACTATTCCCTGCCTAATAATGATATTGTTTTAAAAGCAGTGCTGTTGGGATTAGAATTGATTATCTGGTCACATTATCAAACAATACTGATTGAGCATTAATTTGACGTGACAACAAACGTAATAACTGTATTACAGTTTGCAATATACATTATTAAAAAATATATGTTCTTTAGAAGCCTTTATATTAAGGATTACATTAGAAAAAACCCTCTTTTTAATCAACCATAATTAATTAAGTCAAGATAAAAATATTTCTGACATCAAATATTTAATAATATGGAAACATATATAAAAATTACGAAGATGTTAAAGAATACCCTATTTTATAGAAATATAGTCCAAACCAAGGCCGTAACAAAAATGAACCATACGCACTGAGAAAGCATTCGGCACGCTTATATTCTCTGCAATATGCGTTAGAGTAAGAATACGGCTGAATTAAATATTTTTTGTGCACATCGCCGGTTAATATTGATTTGAATGACTCCATTCATTCAAATACTACAACCACGTATTGCTGAAATTTTGGTTAATTTAGTAGACAATATGGTTTTACGTTGTGTTAAAATTTGGTAGCTGTATGGTATAACGTTTCATAGTTAAGTTAATAATAATAAAATTGAGGTTCTAAATACACAAAAACACCGCTTCATTTTGCCTAACAATAACTATACTCTTTATATTATTACTCTGAGGCCTAAACAACCCAAACAGCTTGTAGGAAAAAAAACAACCATTAAGGCATCTAATTTGCATGCAAATTAAAGACAAACTTTTATATATTTAAACACATAGTAGAACATGCTCAACTTATGATAACAATCAGTTTAGAATATATTACTAACCAAACGAAACCAGTCCTGATATTTATTAAAATGTGTACTAATGATTTCCATTATATTAAATAGTTTTTAATTTATTGCCAATATATCGAATCATTATCTTATAATATATTTGAAAACACATTAATTTCTTTAATTGATCTGGTATGTAAATAATTATTTTTCTTACTCTATTTGTTGACTGATGACTCGTTTTTTTATTAAAACATAATATCAATTATTTTATTTTAATAATATTGAGTTTCATATAATGTGAATACTGGTAGAAACAGAGAATGATAAAAATGAGGTAGGTACGGAATTACTCGAGCTTGTTTCGGTCTTACATAATGTTTGAGCGTCGCACGTTCTCTTCGTAATGAGGATTTTTGCAGAGCAATCTGGAGCAGTTTTTCTCAAAGCGGGGGGCGAAGGAAAATACGTTCATGTAAATATGTTTAATAACTTAATGGGCTATTAATTATTTTTTTAAAGTTATATGAATATTACAAATTTAATATATGCGTGACACGACTACAAGATATCTTTCAATAATGAAGCATGTCAACAATTATTTTAATATTTAATCAGGCATGTACAAATTTCACAAAAATATTAACTTATCATATTAGATATCTACAATTTTTTTTAATAATTCAGTTTACAATAAAATATAATTAGTCTTTTAAGTCATAAGTCCCTTGCAATTAAAATCATATTTCATCTCCTTTTTTACACCACAATAATATGGCTAGAGGCCTACTGTTAATCGTAAATGAAAAGTCAATAAATATATTATAATGTTCAATATATTGTTATTTAATTTTAATCGTAACCGGTTTTTATGACTTCGGTTGGTAATAGTATATAGGTAGATAAATACCATAACCGGTTTTGTGTATTATGCAAGAAGTAATATTTTTTTTTACAATAATATTATAGCTTCCCAAAGGAACTGTAAAATGGCTGATATAGTTTATGTATTGTTTTGATACTTATAAAATGAAATAAACTATATATTATTGTTTTCTCCATACCAGTTGACTATCAACCTTATACATTAATAAATACTAAGTATTTTATATTAACTCTTTATCTACAAGATATATTATATTTTATATTAGCTAAGACAACATATTGATGCAAATCAAGATGCCTACTAATTATTATCATTTGGGCAAGGATATATAGATTAGATGTATATTATTATGTTTCAGGAAAAATAATCAATCCAGTATATTTATTTACCATTACAGTCATCTTTGTGAAAGCAGGTATAACAAACAAAATTATAATTAATGGTATTGAAGAAATGCATAACTGCATATTTTGGAGTTACACAGTTAAACGTTTAGAGCTATCTATTTATGTCATATAAATGTAATCATAACAAGCATTAAATGATTGAAATAGTTATATAAAAACTTACTTCTGGAATTTTGAACCTATTCTGGATAGTGTAGGATATAAAAATCTTTTCCACAGTAACAACCAGTATCTGAGATAAGAACACCTATAAATAGTATATGCTTTTGGTGATATAAACTGAACATTGAGAAGCATACCTTCTATCAGGGCGTACTATCGGCTTATTTTGCTTTCTGGCGGCATTTTCCCGTTTACTCGCTCATTACGCTTTATTCATAATATATATTCAATGACAATATGCCGTGTGACGGCATACAAATTACCCAAATCAAATTTCGCAAAATCCTTTTAAGGATAAGTAAGCGATGCTTATACGTTTTATTATTTAGCATTTTTATTGCTATGGTTTATTGGACATTGTTTTAATCTGATAATAAAGATATAATAATATGTAGAAGTGCATTGTAGTTCTTTTTTTATAATACCATATTTTTATTTTTCAAGTAAAACGTTATATTAAATCTATGAGTAAATCAAAAATTGGTAAAATAATATTTAAACATATAATTACACTACTAAGTAGGTACATAAATAAGTATTTTAATAATACACATTTTTTTAAATATCGAGGGATGTTTTAATTAAAAAAAAAATAAGTCTGTTCAAAATTATATCTTTTTTCTCTTGAATGAAAATACTAACCTAACCTAACCAACTGTGTTACGATAGTTTACTTCTAAATAATCAGAATAAATAGCATGATAAAAATGTTTCATTAACTTATTTAGCGCTGACAACGCGGCTGGCGAGTTGCCATTAGATACATTAGCATGATAAATTATTAAAAAATTGTGTAACTATGTCTTAGCTGACGAAATTTTAAACTTTGTATGTAAATTTAAATCCATATTTTGCCAGATTTTTAAATCTACATCCACTAAGGGTCAGCACAAACCTATCTAAGATAATTTTCAAACTATCAAAACAAGTAGAGTACCAAATGTAAATTTCAAATTTGTCATATATAGATTTTAGCATTAAAACAATTTACAAGATGGTTAAGTTTTGCCGTAGTACGTTTCAGCTCAATGCACAAGTACGAGAGAAACACAATCAGTTTGTAGAGCATTTATCTAGCATTTGGTTGACCCAATCTGACAGTCATTTATTATTTGAATTGTAATTAATTAGGTAGGTTCTCTAGAATTATTTCCAGGATAATCCAATCATAATGGCGTCCTATAAGTTTATCTTTTTAAATTATAAATAATATTTTAGATTGTCTATTTTATAAGTTTTCTTTTTGAACGCGATATTATGATTTCGTCAAGACTACTAATAATCAATAAATCTCGTTCTCTACGATTGAATTCGCAGCACTTGATCGTTAGGTGCAATAACGAATGTCCGCTGACATTTGACGGCGTGTGCCATAAATTTAACATCGACGAGCGGCCGTTATGAAAGCTTGAATAATTATTATGGAAACGATCGCTCATTCTTAGCAGATACATACTCGAGCGGTTTTCAAAAATGCGACAGTCAACGATAAGCATCTTTGGCGTATATACAGGTTTTCATAGAGCTACGTCAAATAGAATCACAATACACACTTAAGTAAATGACTGTCACAAAATTGTACATGTCTAACGTACAAAATTGCTAACAAAAACAGTACGACCTAATTTAAGCGTAATTTTGATTATACAGATATTGAATTATCGAAGGATTATCTACAAAGAATTTATTTTTCCACTTGGTATGTATCTACATAAGTAACATTAATCTTCTACTTAATACTATCACTTATGTCTTGCAAGATAATATAACAATTTGTATATAAATATACGTGAGTTAACGAAATTTTATATTGTTTAATGTAAATTTATCGAGTTTTATAGACTTATTTACATTACAATCAATATGACGTATATATTATTCTATTCAATCAATGATAACGCTTCATAATACCTGAGTACATGTAACTTTATAAACTGTTAAAATATGATTATTTTTTTACATATTACAGATTATTTTATACTTAGGCTATTCCTTGCTGAAAGTTGACATCTTTGCCTAGAGATAGACAGCAAGATATTTAGTGAATACTAAATACGTGGTTTGGATAAATACCCGGAAAAGCGTTTATTTAAGTAATTAAACAATAAATAATCAAAATCAGAAATAAGTCAGGTTATTTTTTTAATTATTAGATAAATACGTGTTACTTAATTTATATATTGATAACATTACGTGTTAGCAATGTGACAAGCCATGTCCCACTACGCAATACCCAAGTATATAACTAAAAGTTTAAAAAAAATACAAATACAACAAGGGCAGTTATCTGTGAGAAGTAAAAGAATCAGGTAGTGTGTTTGCATTATATAGATTATATAGTAATATATAGTATATAGTAATTATTTATTGTATAGAATTGTAAGAATATTGTATTGAATGTAATTATTCATTATATAGTAATTTTACTTCAAACTTTTTTACGTATTATAATAAATTTAAAATCTCAATAATAGTAAAATATCGTGAATAATTATTATGAACTTAACTAGCTACCTAGCTCTATTAATTGATATCATTTAGTTACATTTCGGATATTCTTTGAGCAGTATGAATACATACACATATTATAACCTATGTTATTTTTATATTAAATACATACTAACTCGCCTAACTGTAGGAAGTATACTGCACGGTATATAAAAATAGGTAAACACTGAATATTATTGGGTCAAGTAACAACACTATGAAATTATTCACCTCCAAACTATGCGTGACATTATTGCCCCCATGGAAGTTTTGTCATTGTATAGGGAAATGTTTATCAACGCGACCCGAGGGTAATCCCATTTATACCAGCGCACGCCTTACGAGAAATGCTTCATTAATAAAAGTTGGCATATTCTATCATGTGATACTACTGGTTCATTGATAGTATCCAGATGATTTATACATGTATTTCAAAACATAAAGTTCATAAAGTACAGCACCGATACAGTAATCTGTTTTTTTTATTTAGTAACATCACCTTTAATGAATGCATGAAACACAATTACCACCTCATAAGATTGTAATAATTATTGTATAATTTATCATAAACAAAACAAAATATTGAGAAAATGTTTCCTATTTTATATAGACTGTTTTTAAAGGTGACTTAAGCACCTACATAGGTAAAATTAGTGCCATTTATGCAGGTTGAGTGATCGATTAATTAAAATTAAAATTCGCATTATTTCTAGTAGGTATTTAAATATTAACTTATTAGTAAATTTAAAAAATATTCAAATATTACTAACTTCCAAAAATATGTAACGTTGTAATTTTGTTTGACTATTGATTATATTATTATGAAGTTCAATATAAGTACAGTCAGGTAGTAATATTATTTTTCGTTACTAAGTATTTATCAAACGTTTATTTTTAGATATTCTATTTTTTTTAATTATGCCGTGATCTTTGTGTAAACTTTTTGCGCTTTTAAAACAAAGTAGAATTCTAAATGTATTTATATTGTTTAGTACCTACTTAACTGAAATATACATTCGATAGCTTTTTGCGATGTATTTCGTGTTTGTTTTGATTTAAGTAACGATTGTAAAAATGTTTATTCTCTATCGAATTAACTGAGAGATTTCTCGATAGATTTTTTTAGTAGCTTAGCATTGTTGAATCAAAATAAATAATAAAAATATATGTAACAAAATTGAAGCTTGAAATGATGCATTCTTTATCTTATTAAAAATTCTGACTACTATTTGTTTTTGTGATAAGATAACTTTTCTCATATTTCATCGATTTTTTATCAAAGAAAAAATGACGCAAAATGTGAATCGCTGACTTTTACATTTCATAAAATATATTATTGTCGTTGAATAAAATTTTATTCTCCGAAAACAGCAGTTCATGTAAACTTTCTCGATTGTAATCGACTGTATGTTTTTGTTCAACAATATACTGTTGGAATTATATCAATTTTAACAATTTCACCGATTTATTTTTTTAATAAAACCATGCTTAAAAGTTCTTAAAACTTTTAGCTTGTTCCGCCATAAAACACTCGTTATTTATTGTTAAATATTTTTCGGCCTGTCAAGATTTTTTTTTTGATATTTTTAACAATAACATGTTTTTTTACAAAAGCATTATTTTTTTAAGTACCTATCATTGTGTTTCCAAAAAAACATACGTTAACAGGCTTGTTTGTATCTAAAGTCAATTGATTAGTAGATGTTTATTATTATTTTATACAATACAACATTAATTAAATACTATCTATCTCAAGGATTTTTTGCAGCAATAATTCATTCAAAACATACTAACTACATGTATGAAAAAATAATTTATTTCAACGCATTTTTTATCATTGCTATATTTTATTATTATTTTTTGGGACTCATATAGTATGCACTTGCTTATTTCTAATTTATTTATAAACCATGCATGTAATAGTTTCAAAAAAAGATAATTTTATATGCAAACTAAATTAGATATCCATTATGTTGTTGATTTTTTACGATTTTGTTGTACTTTTCTTCACTTTGTCTATTTTTTTTGACTTCGTCTTCACCACATTCAGATGAAGACTAACATGATACGAGTATTAAAACAATTTAATTGATTGAAAAAGGGAATGTTTAAAATTGCAATATACCAATGTTCACCTTCAATTCATGAAATAATACAGTATTTTAAAATATCTTTTATTATGTATTTTTCCAAGAAATTATCTTTTTATTATATGCGACCTCCAATGCAAAACCCTAAATTATTGAATATTTACATAGTGGTTGCATATTTCAATTGCGATTTCAACGAAAATACTATTATTTCTGAGAAAACCTTACTTCTGTTATAATTCTTTATTATATATAATTATACAATTTGCAAATGTTACTTGGCATCTTTTTATTTTTATGGGGCATTTAAGTCCGACCACAAACTATTATTAACAACTCGTTAGAAATACATATTTAGATCATTTCGAAGCTCAAGCATTAGTTATGTAATTTACAGTCATTTCCAAGTATCCTTATATTTGAACACATATTATATACATCATTCATTCTTGAATTTTACATTTACGTTATTTAGTGCAAGCAATAAATTTTAATTTCCATAATTATTAGTTATTAATAAACAATATGTAGTATTTTGACGTAATTATCACACCAATTAGACCAGTAAATTAGTAGAAAATGAAAACTGAGAAATTTCAAACCAATTATTTATGAAAAATAAAACAATTTATGATGATACTTGTCATTTACATAATATAATTGCAATATATACTTATATATATATATTTAAATCTTTTTAATTTTCTTATTATGATGGAGCCAATGGATACCCTCCTTCTTTTTACTCGTTAGTGACTTGGTACTTCTCAGGTCAAGACACATAACATTGGTCAGGTTTTCATGATTTATTAATTTATTACTAAATTAGCCAATGTTTTAACATAACCTATATTATAATCACAGATACACATATTGTTGTTCGGTATATATTTGAAGTCACGGCAGGGACTAACATCCATTTTTCGTAAAAACACAAATCTCCAATTCTTCTTAGTATATACTTATAGAACATGGTCAAAAAATATAACAAATAACCGTGGCATATAAATATTCAAAGAATATGCGGGGTCAGCTACCAAAGTACCTACATAGAATGCCTAAAAATCCTAGACGGCTGAAATTGTGATGTCTGGATTTTGAAATGGATAGACAGCTCGGGAAATATGAAATTATGGAACAGGCATAAACTCAACAAGGGTTATATAGCCATGCAGCAATTATATGACGAAAAGTTTATTAATCTAATAGTGCCTGTACACGTGCATGGATTTACAGGCAGCGATAGTGTATATTTTAAACTATCGCAATAATAACTGTTTACATGTAAAAGTGCTGACTGTCTCACCAATCTCATTCTTCAAAAGTAAGTAAGCGGAATGCGATGTTGTCATTTTATAGTACTATCTGACAGGTAGTGAAAATCAGTTAACCTTAAAATGAGTCTCTGCGCGGTGTAGCTCACTTTTTACCGTAGGTCGCCACTATCGTTTTACTGCGCAGGCACAGATATCGAACAAATCCAACTGTCGCGTGAAAATTCAGAAGCTTCCGAACTTTTTTAATTCATGCATGCAATCTTTCCAACTGCATGATAATACATGTGTAAACGTGTAATTTCTTGTTATAGCCGCCATAATACATACTGTCAGCAGTAAATCCATGCACGTGTAAACGGGGTAAAAGATTATCTACAAAGCATTTGCACTAACGGGGGGTTTTTTTCACGAATGGAGGACAGCCTTAAAGAAAACTTTCCTTAAAATTTATTAAGTGAGCCAATAAAGTATTATCGTGATAACAGTAACGTGAGTTATTATGTACATAAATAATAACAACCATATTATTTCTGTTATCAACGCGTGCTTAATTAAAAAGCAAATAAAAATCGGCGGCAATAATGGAGGCCTCTGTTGCTGAAATAATTTATTAATTAAGACTGATTTGCGGCGCTCCATCGAAGAGATATCCATCAACGAAAGGAAAACCGACCACAATAAGTCACGACCGTCGCCATTGCTCGCTCTGTTGACGCAATTTTATTTAATACTAAATAAACCAATGGCACCATTAAATTTAATATACAACGCATAATATTTTGATGTCGATATCTAGTGCACGGAAAAATGTTTTCCGGATCGGCGATCGCCATTGATAATCTTCGTGATTTTTCATTTTTTTTTTTGTTATATTCTTAAATAATGCTTAAGCAACATTTCCTTTCAAATTACAGCAACTGATATCATAAAATGTAGACATATTTACAGAAGAATTATATTGAAATTAATATACATTTATCAAATTGAATAAAAAAAAATAATAATCTATTAACAACAATAATTACCACATTTAAACAGAAAATGCCATAACTCGATGTCGGTATTGTCAAATTAACTAAACAGTAATATTTATTAATTCTCTTCATAATAGAATATTGATAAGGTCAATATCTCCGTTCAACCGTTCAAGCACTGCGGTATGTTCATTTTATTTAACTTTTTTATTCAAATACTTGTATTTTGTATGTATTTATATTTAACCTAATAAGATTATTTTCTTATTGTTATAATAGATTTGTTTATATCATTTTCATTTGTTCATATATTATAACTTGATAAATTGTTATTCTAGTGAAGGGATGGCAAATAGGATTTGATCGGCGTGCCAAAATAAGCCGTTTTTTTTAATTCGTTGCGCGTGCCATTTTTTTAAGTGTACATATAATAATTATAATCTAAAACATATTTATTGAATATATAAAAAAAACAATTGGGAACATTGGGAACTATATTATTCATTGAATATATAAAAAATGATACTCTTAAAATGAAAGAAAATATGGAAATATAAAAACATTTAATATCACACTAATTTTTGTTTGAGGTTTTTTGTTGGGAAACTTTTTATATCAGACTGATATGTCGTTGATTGCAAATTAATACATGCTGCTAAATTTACCTATTTATAGTTTTTGAATTTACATAATTCAATATAGAACATCAAATGTCCAATGTTGCCATAATATACATATACATCAACATGATTTCGCTTTGATTTTATATTTTCCGCTATAAACGTTTTTAAAATTAAAAAAATAAAGGAATTTATTTTTTTGGCGTGCCGTCGAAAACTTTCAGCGTACCAAGTTGGGCACGCGTGCCACGTATTTGCCATACCTGTTCTAGTGTATGTGCCGTTTATGAATAAATAATATAATTCTAAAATGATTTAATAAGTCAATTAGAATTTAAAATTCCATCAAGTAAGTACCCTCAGTTAATCGTTATTATTTTCTAAATAATACAAGATTAATGTTATTTTTGTCTTTCTTGAAAAGAGTATTTCGTTAGATCAGCGAAAAACGACTATTGGCCAATATACTATTCTACCGTAGAGGGGATGCTATAGCACACGCGCTTTTTCAACATCATCCATAATCATTTTAGCTTCATCTTAATTGCCATCAATAGTGATAATTACACATTGAACAACTTCGTATTCATTGGAATATTTTACTCTGTATGATAAATAGCAAATATTAATACGTGTACACCAGTAACAATAATGGTTAATCTAAGATGTGTGTGAGAGAACTGATGTGTAGATACCTGCTCTTATTATGAAATAATTGCGTATTAGAATCTTTGACAGCTACCTCAAATTACAAAATAATTATTGTGTCTATGAATTCAATGATTTAAATAACTTTCATTTGCACCTGCATGTGCTGTAAACAAAAATATGTTTATTCTTCGTACCATATTCACCTCATAAGTGGCTAATATGGCTTTCAGGCTCCAGGATATCTATCGTTGGTCAGGATTTATCAGATTATCTCTGGATCTTATTGTACCAACAAAATACATAATGTGGTATATTTAGCATCTTTCCAAGAACTATTTTTTCCACCATGTCCGATCTTAATAAGATCATATGATCATAGTTATGCAGAAAGCAGACAGTCCACACAAACCACAAAATGAGATATAAGCACTTTTGTGTTACATGTGGTTATTTATTTCTACACAATGTGCCTAATTATGTACAATTTTCTTTTATTTTTGAATGATACATATTATAATATATACCTATGATTTTATAGAACTTTCAATGATATAAAATGAACTATTTAAAATTTATATTTGTATTTAAATGGCTGGCTGCTTTCTAGAAAATATGAAAATGCTATGATCTTCATTCTGCAGAAAGCAACCATCTCTGATTTTGTTTGAAGAAACTTCATGTTTTTATGTAATTATTTAAAAATTGCTTATTTCATAATAAACAAGTAGAAATTCGCAAATGACACCACGTAAATCGATGTTGATAAAAGATAACTCACAGAGCTACTACACCTTGTAGAGGAAGAGAAGATTATGGGCCTCCAAAAACTATATTTGCTAACAATAATTTGCAGTGATTAAAACTAGATTTTTCGATTTTAAAGATTAAGCTAATTTTTTTTTATCTATGAATAACTACTCGTCGTAAAAATCTTCCGCTATTAAGTACCTATACGTTTCTGATGAAACCATTTCTTTTCGTCATTAAATTGTGTAAACTTAGGACAACATTAAGAATATCATACTTATTATATTATTTAATTTTATGAATAACGTGAAAACCGATTCCTGAATGGAAATGATATAGTGGAACCGTGTTTATTATGTATAGTTGTATTTAAAATATTGTTAAAATCACACCTGTTATATCGCCTCATCACGCCTTGGTGATCCAACGGCTCTATCTTATTAATTGGTCTAATTATCGACTATCACTATATAATCAATGAACTTTACAACTAAATATAATATGATTATCAGGTAATTTCGTGATATTCAACTATTTTAAATCACTTTTAATTAAATATTGGTGTAAATAAATAAATGCATATTTAAGCGAATATCTTTAAAAAAAATACCTGTAAATGTCAATTATAAATAACATATATTTATTTGTACTGTGCGATGTGAAAATCGACATCTTTGTTCTCTATGGAAACCACTCAAATACCTTAATGTAAGAAAATGGCGTTTGAATATTTTTAACAAATTCTCATTTCAATGATTAATATTTTAAGTAAATATGTTTATTTTTTATTTAATTCAAATAAGCTTAGCAATCCACAATAAAATTTAATAAATAATCAACCCATACATTCCCGTTTTTAATTAAATTAAGGATTAATCTCAGATAGGGTTATTCGATTTTATGACCCGTTGAAGAAATTGATTTAAATAATAAATTGATTAGGTATAGAAAAAAAACCTTTCTACATCGAATGACCATTATTAATCCAAAACCTTGGAATTTTAAGTTGTTTCCCTGTATCTAAATGTAAAATTAATATTTTATACTGTATATTAAATTTGCTATTAGGTAATTACAATGTATGCACTTTATTATCCTACTGTATATCGAGATAAATTATTGCATTATGCAAGATGTTATATTGATGTGATAGTATCATTGTTCTGAAGTAGATTTATGAGAACTAAATTATGATGATATCACTACATTATAATCAATAGTATTATTATCGTTAAAAGCAGTTCAATTACAGCTCTTAAATCGTTACTGGTTCCACTAACAAGCAAGCAGTTAGTGGTACATTATTACTCGATTCGTCACCACAATAATAAAATAAATTATTGACCCAATAACTTCGATACTCTCTTAACCTTGGATGTGGTGTGGTACAACACAATTGCTCTTTTCACCTTTTGTAAAGACGTCAGGAGGTAGCATTTCATAACGGCAGAACAACAAACATATTGTATCTAACTGGTTCAATACGCCGGCACACCATACTTCCACCAACCTTTTATCGGATTAAAAAAAGAAATGTTCCTATTTTCTTGTAGCTATGACAAAATAATGACAAATGTAATTTTATTATTACAAAATATTCAGTTGTGGGCATCTATTCTATACATAAGACTGCGACTATCGGCGGAAATCGAGGGTAGTTTATCAAATTCTTGAATTGAGGTATCATCATATTGTTACAATAAGTTAGCCGTCTAAACACTCTATTTCGCTCTAAAAGTTAGCACAGCAAAGAGAGGTACTGTTAAAACTTATTTGTGCCAATTACAACAAACTTAATGTAAAAATTATAATAATCCAATACAAAAATATGATGAACTATCCTCGATAACCGCCGATAGCAGTCTTGTGTATAGAATAGATATGGTGTAGCGCTAAATAAAAATTTTGACACTCGTTTTAAAAAATAATAAATTTATTTTACTAGATACGCATAACACTTAGAGGCGCATTTCCCTAACCCAACCGATCTGTGAAGAGTTAAAGCCTGCCACTCAGTTATTAAATTATATTGAAATTTGAAAATAATATGCATATTTCTCACAAACGGAGTGGAAAATAAGTAGGTATTGCCCAAATTATAACAAAGTCCTTGCATTAAAACAAAACAAAAAAAATGCGCAACCCATGTAAATTTGTATCTTTGACATCGATGTATTTTCATTTAATTTGTAGGTATTTTTATATGAACCTATATACCAGGGGTGGCGAACCTATGGCATTAATAAATGACAGATCGGATTGTATAAAAATAGCAGGCAAATACTGTTTAAGAATAAGCATTACCTTGAATTTAAATATATAATTGGATAGGTCGGTCCTTAGACTTTATGCGTGACATATAACATTATCACATTAACCTAAGGTGGCGGGGTGCCGCGCCACAAACCTCTAATTTTGATCGATTTAGTATCCTTGAGACCACTGTAGTGAGGGAATACATCATCTGACCAGAGCAATTCTCGTATCAATTTGTGCGATAAAAACCAAAATAATTAATACATTAACAAACAATTTCATTTCTACCCACGAAAAATGACTGCACCAAATAAGAAACAAAAACTTGGTGAATATAGTAGTAGTAAGTCTGACAGAAAAGTATGGCGTAATTGAAAAAAGTGATAAAGCTATACGTATGCTATGTTCTGTGAGTGGTATATAGAAAATCATCATTTTTTAAATAGGATTTTTAAAAACTATTTTTTCCTCGTGAAAAAATGCTCGGCACGTCAGAGAGTTGAAAGATAATATTTTAAAAAAATTGGCACGAGTACATAAAAAGGTTCGCCAACCCTGTTATATACAAATGCACATATAAATATTAAGCAAATAAAAATTAAAAATTAATTTAATTTAATGCTTGGATTTTTTTTGGAAAAATAAAATTAGATTGTTCATTTTTTAACGTAGGGAGCCTAAAAATCAGTCTGTGCGTCGGGTTTCTACGTCACTAAAAGCGCCGCTGATAACACTTAAATTAAATTACTATTGTATAAAATATTAATCGTTTATATTAGATATGTTTCCCTTGGTTACATTTTTTTAAAACTAATAAATTGTTTTAAGAAGATCTTTGCGTGTATGCCATTCATTCATTTAATGGCGCAACAAACTGTATAGAAATCGATTTTGTATCGGCTACTGATTAGATAGCTTAATAATAATACCTTTTGATGATTTATGTATCAGGAATTTGTTGGGTTAAAACAACGATTTCAGTGAATAATGTAAAAGTAAAGGTCATTTTGAGGAACAGCTATTCGTATATTTAAAAAAAAAATAGCGTGCATTTTGAATACCGCAAATGTACGACCCACCTTTTATATTTTTCTTTGAAGTAGGACTAAATGCTCACTGACTATTAATTTATAAATTATTATTTAATATTTATTTTAACCGTAACATTAAGTATCATTAGTTATACATACATACTAACATGGTGGGAATATGTCCTTCATTATAAGTATAGTGCTACCAACCAGCAATAGTTTAATGCCGCCCGTAACTAATATTCAGTGGCGCTTTTAGTGACGTAGAGGCCCGACGCAATGACTGATTTTGAGGCCCCCTACGATAAAAATAAAATTGAACAAACTAATTTTAATTTTCCAAATAAATCTATGCATTCAAACAATTTTTATTTTGTATAACATGGTTTATTTGAAAAATTCTCCTTTCTGACAAATCATAATACATAAGTACATACTTACAGCAGATTACCTACCAATTCAGCATTTGAAAAATAGCTTTCATGAATTTATATTTACAATCGAATAGAACAGAAGTGGCAGGTTTTAACTCTTAGGAGGCCCTCTTTTAAATTTTCTTACGAATCGGTTGCATCATGCTACGTTAAGGAAACGCGCCAATTGAATGTATCTAGGTACATATTCTTTCCTAATTTGTATGCCTTGTCAATAATTTCACAATTTATTGGTTGCCAAAGATGTAAAATTCGTTATATACCTATAGGTTTTTCACTGACTACAATCTTCATGTATATTTACCGACTTCGAAGAGGTTACATGAGATTTTTTACAAGAAATAGATGTTCGGCATAGTAGTTCCATTCTTTGAAACCATACACACAAAAAAAAATATTTATTACATCGTATCTAAATTTAGTATTTTTTTCTACAATTAAGAAGAAGTAAGCGAATTTACCATTTTTTTGTCATGGATAGTCCTTTAAATCATTTTTTTTTGCATTAGTATTTGATATCTATTAACTCTGTAGGTATTAGATTGTACATTAGATCCAATAAAAAATATGCAAATTTTGGATCCTAATAGGAGCAAATAGGCCTCTACAGGTGATGGCTGTATAATATTTTTTTTACGAGAAATGGATGTTAGCCACTTTCTCAACTAATTAGGTCCATACTCTGGGTCTAAACACACATTGAAAAACAACATGTGAATTCTGGACCCGAGATTCGAACCCGGGACGCGCGACATAAGTTTCACGTTATCGCTCGGCCATTGTGGGCGTATTTACTGTTCCTTTTTATAGAACTATTTTTTTATAGTTCAAACATGTTCCCAAAAAAATTAAATAATCTACACTTTATATTTGACATATTTTTTATTAGTTTTTTTTACGCAAAAATAAAATAAAATAGATTATTACCACATCGTGTGTTCTATTTCTGAAGTACGCCAGAGCCATATTTAGTATTTTGCAATCTCGCTGTAATACAATATATCATTGAATAGACGTTTTCTTGGTTAAAGTATAAATTGATTGAGGTGAAACGATTCCAAGGAGGACGTCCCGCTGGGCTGCCACACAACTGGTGGGCTTCTGAAGCCAGTTCAGCTCTGGCGGTCTCCAATTTAATTGTTCCATAACACGACAGGCCTTGCAGACCATAAACACAAGGCGGAGACAGTTTGAGGCTATTTGGATTACCAAATATTATGACTATAATTTATTTATTTTTCTTTTTGATTCAACATTTTTTTTTCTATTCTATAAAAGTATTTTCAATATCAGGGTCATTACGTAAAATATATTATCAGCAAGAATTTCCGTTTTTACACAATCATCAAAAGTAATCCTACAATAATATTATAAAAATATACCTACCCATTTATTCCGTAGGTATATTAAAGTATCTATTATAGATGCTATATAATAGGTCCATGATGATAAAGTTAATAGAGCAACCGTCTTACACATGGATCTCACTTATTTAAATGACATGTCTGATTAAAACTACCTACAAACCTAATATTGTTTTAATGTGTTTTTCATTCATAGCAGTCATATAATTATTGATTAGGAGAATTCATATTCCATAGTAACCACTACTAGGATGTACTAAATATACTATGTTTATATACGTTGAATTTTGTGGAGACCCATATAATCCGTTCAAGAGCGAAAATATTAAATATATTTTACCAATATAGTTAACAGAAAATATAATAAATAATTATCATGAGCATTCTTATTTTTTTAGCTGAATCAAAATTTTTAATTAGCTTTCAAATAACATACAAATAAGATAATAATTTGTTTTATTCGTAATTTTAACAAATGATATAAAAATGGGTATAATACTTATGTAATATATATATATATATATATCAAAATCACAACTGAAATATTTAAAATTTAGGTAAGTTGCATGTTATTATTACACACTAAACCACCAGCGTGAACTTTTTGTAAACTTAATATAATATTAATATGTTCGGGATTCCGCTAGAGAGTGCTACACTCCGTACTCTTGTGGCTGGGCCACATGGATTCTGTCGGCGTGACTGACCCTCCCTCATCCTGCTCCGAACGCGAAGTGAAGCGATCTTCTGCTTGCTCTACGCTCCAATGCTAGAACGTAAGCAAGTAGTAAATAATATGTAATATTTTAAACAACAAAGCAAATAGTTTTATTTAAGTATTGAGATCACAAGAATTAATGAAAGAACAGATATTAAACTTGACAGCTATCTACGTAAGTAAGAAGAAAGCACGTTATATGTTATTAAGACCTGTAAAATAGCAATACATCATGAAGCATTTTCTTCTTTTCAGTATATTATAATAGATATTGGTAGTTTTTATTAGACTGTAAATGTTTAGCAAGTACATAAATTACGGATAGCTTGTTGAATTGCCAATTCAATGTTTATATTATAGAGAGTTTTTTTATAACCAACATACGATAAATTTATTTGTATCATATCAACACATATTATAAAATAAAGATTCATTCCATTACAAAACGTACAATAGACGACAGTTGTATAATACTTTACCTATTGAGTTAAATTTCATATAAACTTTTATATTATATTTACAACATAAATTCATTCCGTTCGATATTTTTATATCATAACTAAACTGAATAAATTAATGTAGGTATATATAAAATCATTTATTTCAATATTTTTGAGGCAGCGAACATTGTAATTATCTAATTACAGTTTATATAATATGTATCAATTTACATTTGTAATTAACTACTGACTTGAAATGAAATGCTGTAAATTAATCCATTGTTCTGTCATGACAATTCAAAAAGTGTAATAACTATTTTATCCAATTCTGTAACACAATGCTATGATGTATAAAAATATCAGTAATACCTGGCAAAGTGCCAATCTTAAGCAACAAAAAAAAATACCATCCCTATCAAGTCTGGTCTCAAAATATATCTTGATTCATTACAGGGGTAGTTATGTTCAATTGATAAATGCAAAGTTGTTTAAAATGACGTTAGACTTATCCACTACTGAAACCGAGATATTCAAAGATTAGCTATATCAATGCCACAGGTGAAAAACTCTCATTTCTATATAAATTGCCGTCTCTAAACAACGCATGACCTGCTTACCACCACATGTCTGGACTGATAAATTCTCCTAACATTAATTTCATATAGCATTGTATAATTTATGTTCGCGTAATTAAGGTATAGATCAGAATTATACAATATTAATAGATTTTTGACAACGTTTCCTATTTGGTTGAATAGCTACATTCTATCATTCTACAAACATTTGGCAAGACAACTAACTATCAAAAATATAACACATTAACATCGTTAAATGTGATGATACATATTTATAGGGTAAATGTGACATTGTCATCTTACATTAGGTACTACACTTAACATAATCAAATGTGTCCTTAAAATTAATACGTTTACCCTAACTATATCTACAGTCTCATAATCTGTGGCTGGTCTATGGGAAATAAATCGTAGACGATACTTCAACAGCTACTACTGTCTTTTGAAGAATGGAAATACCTTTTACCATTTTTCCTCCTTTGTTATCTTCCCATTTCTCTAAATCAGTGAATCCGAGCCAGGGTATTATTATGAAGTGGGCAACGCTTAAACTTACTAATGCTTTCAAAAAGAAGACTTGGAACCTTTTTGTTAATATAGTAAAAAAAAAAAGGAATGTAACCAATTTGACAAATATTTTGAAAGTTCAGCTTTCGTCAGATCTCGCGTTAACGAGATGAAACTTTTACTGGTGAGGATTTTTGTGCGAACTAAGCAAAGCATAAAAAAATGTTTTAGATAGATTCTGCTAACGTCACAACATTTTCCCCTGCGGCGCTAATAGGTCAGCAAAAAATAATGTCTGTGTGTGCATCAGGTTTAGTTTAGTCAGCCTCACAGAAATAGAAAAACTGAAGTACTTAAGTAACAGTTTTAGATAAATTTAAGAATTTGGGGTACCTAGCATTTTGAGTGTAATTTTCTTATGTAACTTTTATATCTATCAGCCAGTTTAGGGTTTTCAATGTGTTTCAAGAGTTCTGTCAAACAAAAAAGATTGGGAAACCATAAAGGTTATTTTTTACTTTTTTGATATAATTTGAGGCATTATAAATTAAATATTTCAGAAATATTGCGAGTTTACCTTTATCATTCTTAGTATCTTTAGTGTATCTTAGATTCCATTGGATGAAATAAATTCTACAAAAATAATGAATGATATAATATTCTGTTAAATAATAATTATTGCGGACACTAAATTCTTTACCTATATTATTTATGACTACAACTTCTGTGTGTACACATTAACTCAATTATTTATGAACATTTCCTGCGCTATAAAAACACAAAAGATTTCGCAATGAATGTAGTACTTAAGTAAGAGATTCCATCCTGATCGGACCGAGATGAAGCCGCAGTGGTATGGATTGCACACTGGTGAATGCAGAGTAAGGAGTGCGGACATTCTATCGGTTTGTGTTTGTATGACGTAACTTGCACATCTGTGCACCGCAAAACAACCACTGTCGATGTTCGCTCTATTTTCATGCCTCGCAGACAATTTGACCGCAGTATTTTTTTTATTACAACTATTATTATTACGAGGTGTGTGTATTTTAAATACCGCATTTCCGGACTGATTATTTTTGAAAACACCTCAGATATATACCGACTAGGAAAATGTAACCACTGGATTCACACCAATTTGCTTTACCAATTAAGCTACTGGCATTATACTTAATTATGATGAATTTAATTAGTAGCTATAACATGAAATACTTATCAAATTGCGTTAATGTTGGCTATCGGTTTTTGTGTTTTAAATTAATATATCAATTACTCAATATATAGATAGAATGTTGTATTCTCAAATCTTCTGAATTATTCGTTGAAAAAAATAAATAGTTTGTTAAGACTAATTATATCAAGCATCGTGGAATGCAACCGCAGAATTTATCCGAAATATCCTTATTCTGCAGGTTCCTCAGATACCAGCAAAAATCTATGTGCTCGACAGTCTTCTTGCATTAACTCTGAATTGTATTCAACGGTTTTCCAGGATATTTGAATCTAGTTGCCTTAAAGAGAAGAGCGGTGGGGTTGCGACTATTTTGAGGTATTCTTAGCAAATAGCCAAACCAAGTCTAACGTCACTTTTTCACTTTCAAATTAATGAGAGCCTGCATAGTCCAAATTGTTATCGTCTGTATTCTCCAGTATCCTGAAAAACAATCTATTCTCGTATCTCAACATACAGTTGCTCGAAGCCTTCATAAGTTGGCATGACTCGCTAGAGTAAAGCAACGCAGTTAGAATGCAAGCGTCGTTCGGGAAGAATTTCCCAGTACAGTCTCAGACACTCCGCATCAAGTTGAATGTTGCTCCATCCAGGGACACAACTTGTATAAAATACTACATATAAATTTACAACTTTTTATATACAACGTTTTTAAATTTTCTGTTGAATCATATCAACTTGACAATTCTATGTATTAATAAAAAACTTTGTATTGTACTTGATAGAAATACTGAATTGATATTATAGAATACTGAAATGTCATTTTGACATTTCATATTGATTTCCATAGCAACGCACGTATATATTAATAATTTAGTTGCTAGGACCCACTTAGCAACCAATAATAGTGAGTAGTAAATATTACTTTTAACGAATTTTTTTCCGAAACACAACAAAACAAAACAGAATTAACTGAAAATGAATTCAATTATACTTAAAGATGGCTAAAAGTATTAAAAGAATGCATTGGCATTGTGTTCTAATAATATATTCTAAAAGTTTTAAATGTCTCGGTAGTCTACTAGGAAGATAGTTAAAAATCGATTGCAAGATTTTTACTGGATAAACAACCACCGGACAAACAAGAATACGAGCTAAGAAAAACGTGGTAAAAAAGTTTTCCTAGTATGTTTGGTTATCATATATTTAAATAAAAATGTTTTTAAAAAAATGTACGGTCCCTGAAACTGGACTAAACCGAAGAAAAAAAATTTAATTCCCCAATTTGTATGATGTCAGCTAGGTACGTCAGGAAACATAAATTACGAAAAGCGTGATAATGATTCGCTCACAAATATGTTAATACTGATATTATAAAAGGCGCCTTTTCTCGACGACGAACTATCCACTGAGTTATCATCATACGGCTATAGCGGGTGCTTGGTTTCTGTGTTGGGCTTTTTTCTATCCGATGGCAGCGAGTCTCGAGTCGTGACCTGCCACCGGGCGGCGGTAGGCGGCCCCGCCCTGTGCGCGCGCCGACCAGCTGGACAGACGATGGCGCACGTCCGTGCAATTAATGAAACACCTCAAATACTTATTATTATGCATGTTTTTTTATCTCTCTATTTTATCTGCGTGCTAATCTTACAATTAACCGCGACCGTGGCAGTTCGTTTTATGACGCGACGCGCCCCGGATTTCGTACACGGATACAGGATTTATACCACAGTTAATTCAGAACATATTAATACCATAATTATTTTATTCATAATATTACACCACATTTGAACTGTTTTACAGTTTATAATATTTTAAATATTTTCATAAGTATGTAGGTAATTACTATATTTTATTAAGTATCCATAAACTACCATGAAAGGTATATAGATATGATAACGATATTTAGTACAAATTCCGTTATCACGCTGAATTAAAAAAAATAATGCAGATGTAGTTAGCTATTCTGTTTAAACCAGTGATGAGCAACTTTTCTTTTTACAAGAGTTAAAATACGGCTACTTGTATATACATAATACATACGTTATAATAAAATATATTTTTAAAAAATCCCTGCAGGGCCATATGCGGCCCGCGGGCCGTGGGTTTCTCATCACTAGTCTAAATAATACATTAAACCCTACGTAGGTACTTACATAATTATGTTCGTTACCATACATACAATATTTCTAAGATTTATCTAGATAATTTATGTGTCTTTCATAATAAAGTTTCTTGCCATGACTAGTGGGCAGCGCATTGATCGCTGACAGGATGACTATATCATTTAATTTGATGTCATTTTAATATAACAAACTTACCTAATTGTCATCAAAACTCAAACATTACATTTTTACATTATAAATATAATCCTAATATACTCTATAATATGACAAATTAACCATCGAAAATATATAGCACTAAATATAATATATATTCGATGACACAAGAGTGTACTTATATAATTTATTATCATAAATGACACTGATATTATAACCTTCGCTCCGATTCCTAGATTACTTAGGTACCTACTTACTGAAGCTGACGCTGTTTGCCAATTTCCTGTGGGGCTTAGCCCAGGACCCGACTACCTACTGGGCTTTCTTCTAAACAATCTAATCTTAATGAAGAGCTCTGCATCAAATAACGTGACCGTCCAATTACAAGATTGGTTTATTTAAATACCTATACCAAACATCCAACAACGAATTTTCATAAACAGTTATATAATATAATATAGGTACCCTGTCTTCGAGGCAGTCGAAGAATGGGTAAGGTTTGCGTAGCGTATCACAACGAATCTATGGCAACAACCTGGATACGATTTTGTTACAGATGGGCTCTTTGATGATCAAACCTGTGAGTGCGGCACAATAAGATGGAAAAAAATTTGGAGGGTAATAACTTTGTTCAACCAAATCGCTTCGGATGTTGGATATATTCCACTTACGTAAGGATGAGTATAGGTGGACGTTGTTTTATAAATTCCTAAAATAGGTCTGCTTAACTCATCCAGTGTACGTCCTTGTACCTATCTAATTTATATATATTTACACTTTTCTACTGTTATAATACTGATCTATTTCTTTTTTATATAATACTGTTTTAATAATATTTCTTTGTTTTTAAATGTCATGTTGTGAATGTCTTAAATTAATAATTTGTAATGTTTACTACGTGTAAATAAAAAGAATAAAAAAAATATTCTCATGCCATTTTCATTCCACTTAGTCCTACAATACGATAGTCACACATTTGCCTTTGAAAAGCCGACACGATAAAGAAGAAGGCTACATTTTTAACTGCCCTTAATGCCGACAATTTATTGTAGATTTTTATTAAAAAAATGAAATCATTAAAAATAAAATAATTATTTCATTCAAACTCTTCCAGCAAATTAGAATTTCAATAGAAAAGCGTCGATATGGATGCAAGACTTCTTACCAATGGTGTTGCTTATTTCTTCGATCGCAGCGTCGTCGACACAGTAAAACTTTTAATGATCTTGTTAGTTTTATTCCTAACGAAGTATTGGCAATAAAATAAAATTGCATCAGAAATCTCAGTGAAATTTTACGATCTGGCACGTGTTTTGCTAGTAAATTTAAAACAATCTACTATAATAGACCTGCTATCTTTAAAATCTATTTCACAATAATTAACGTATCCGATTATTGCAAATTAATTTTATGCAGGAGCAACAAAAAAACGTAACTAGTTAATCTCATTTCGACAACCTTATCATTAATTAAACTTAATGATTATAAATTAAACCGTTGACCTTATTCAATTTTTTTTATAACATATCCGTTACTTGTCGTGATGATTCCAGCGACAAAGAATATTTGACCGATAAAAAAAAAACTAAAGGTGGCACATCCGTACGAATGCTGAGCTCTACGAGCAATACAAACGCAATATAATCAATGTCTTAAGGATTCAAAGATTCACATGGTAACGTTGTAATATGCGATGAATCTAGAGCTATCCATAAAGTTTATAAAGGAACCCATGTGTGCAACGTGAGTAATTACGTCAAGAAAAACGCAGAGAGACAGGGTATGACCGACTGGAGTGAGGAAGCTCGAGATAGAGATCTCTGGAGGATGATATGATGATTGTGCAGTCAGTCATGTACCCAAATGGTATGTAGCCCAGTTTAAGTAAGTAATTATTTGTTTTGTATCAAATACAGTCGAACTTGGTTATTACGATCACGTAAATAGCGAGATCTTGGATGTAATGAGGAAACATTCGTTGACATTTTAGATTATGATTTTCTCTATACATTTATTCACTTTTATAACGAGCTACTCTATCTCGGGTATACCAAGCAAAACTGTTGATGTGTCGATCGTTTAAAAACAACATTTTCGACCCTAAGCAATACAATCCGACCGGACAGTTAACTAGACCAATGCTGCCGGAAACGGATTAAGTTTATGACGCTAGTTAAGTTTATATGTACCTAATTGGTGCTTTCGCCGACAACATTGAAAAAGTATCCACGCATATGGTTGAAATTACATGTAAAAAAAATAAACAACCTCGTTTGTAGTTTATGAATGCCGTGCTTGTTTCGGGGATTTTTACGATGGTTTTCAGATTTTTTATGTTCTATGCTTAAATAGAACGTGACGCGAAAAAGTTATATAACGATATAACGAGCAAATTCATCTCGTCGGTCCCATCTTCCTCGTAATAACCAAATTCGACTATATACGGTGGTTTTCCAATACTTGAACAACGATGGTTGAGACAGTTATCTTCTTCTTGTATTCCTAAATCTTTCTGGATCATATCCTGACCACTGATATGACTGTCATTGGCTTCTAACAAGTTGTCGATGTTACAGGTGCACAATTTTATGGCAATTATAGAATTATATGGCAGCTCCGTGAATTGGTGAGAGAAGATAAACCTAACCTAACATAACATAACTTCAATTGTCAAAACATCACCTTACCTATTTTAGCTCATATTCCGCGATATTTCCAATATAAAGATTTTAATTTCCGCGACGCTGACTGTCGGGTTTTAATTAGCAGTCGATTGTAGCATTTTATATTAATATTATTCTGAATCTATACTGTATTTAGCAATGTTATAATCTTAAGACCCCATGAACGATTCTTATCTTTTTCACACTATTTGAATGTGTAAACTAACTGTGCATTAGTTTTTTGTTTTACTTTTTCGACTGTCAGAAAACAACAGTGCTTATTAAAATTTATTGACTTTGCTCTATTGTAATAAGCTTTGTCAGATAATAGATTTACATAGCCTTACACTACTAGCACATTTCCATACATGAAAAGCCACAGCCAAATAGCCTTCGATATAAATATGGATGCACTCATAAAAGGATTACCTACGATTAAAACGGTCCAAATATGTCGAGAACGCCTTTCTATTCAAGCATTGTGAGCCAAAACGTAAGCGTTACAATAAAACTGATAGCGGTGTATCTTTGTGAGCGAAAACATTACATTAAATTTAATCTACAACTAAGACAGCGTTTCTCATATAATATAAAATAATGTTATTTAAATTTTTTGTCTTCCTAAGTCCGGTCGCACATAAAAACTCGTCTCGACTACGACACGTCAATTTGTCGATGAGATTTTTGTTGTCATTTGCAACATACTTCTAACTTAATGTACTGCCGCACATAGCATCAGTGCAACATTTTTGGTAAAGAAAAACATCTGCTTCTCGCATGTAACAAATTTCATTCAACATTCCGAAACTGGAATAGCAAAATGTTGCACCAGCCCATATGCAGAGACTGATTTTTACAAGTTTCATCTTGTCTCGCTTCTCCGCGTAGAGGTGAGTTACATTATGTTATTATTATAAGAATGTCCCATACGAGACGATTTTCTATGTGCGATTGTGCTAATGGTGAGAGTAACGAACAAAACCACCACTTTTAAAGTCGACTAGGAATAGAGCTTTGATGTGGTCACAATACCAAAGTTTGAATTGATGTAAATATTATAAAAGTTTTCAAGTTTTATATTTTTTTATAGAAATTGATGTTTTTTGAATTTAAAGGAAACTACTAATAATTCAAAAATATTTTCAAATAACCCTATCAAACTGCAATTATTGAATGATAATAATATCCATAAAATTCAATTAACTAATATAAATCGGAATTTCAATGAACGCATTTTTTGAAAGCTTAGTTTTTAATTATAAAAATCTATATATTTAATATAATCATTAGTGAAATATATTGGTAGGTCCTACAATGTTAAATGTCTATTTAAGTATGATTTTTATATTATTTAATAAATTGCTAGCTTAAAAACATTAATATTATTAAATAGGCATTAGAAGCATGGCATTATTTATAAATATTCAAAATGGCGGTATTTTTAAATGTATTAGTTCAGCTACTTATATGCGTATAACTACCACGATTTTTTAATTTTGTTTATCTAAATATTCTAAATAATGCTGCCTCTTAATGAAAAAAATCCCTTACAATTCGTTTTATCTCAGTGAATACCACAAAGTGTAAATATACCATAAACAAATCTGTAATGAAGTTTGCGAATATTTGTACTTACACTTTTTTCAACTTCAGTTCATTCTTTCAGCTCCATTTGATAGAAAAAGCTTTTTTTAAACATTTTTTGATATAATGGCATATTATTATTGTGTCATTATTTTTATGCCTAATATAGTACCTATTATGATAGATCTGAAAGATACATACTTAAAAAAATATCAAAATAGAATAATAGAAATGACTTATTAAAATTTATTTTGATGGTAAAAGGCCATTTTTAGTTACACTAGCAGTCTCAATATATATTATCCTTAACAATTAATTAAAGCATTATTTTGTTTATAATTGAAAATAATGCAGAGTTAGCTCACGTCTATTGCGCACTGATTTTTATTTTTTACACAATATAGAAAAATGTCAAAACACCTACCTAGGTACATAAGTGTATTAACGTGGATTTTAAAATAAGTATATAATAATCATTCAGCATTTATCCATATTTTGATAATAATTAACCGAAAATGGTTTAATCAGCTTTCAATATGTAATATTATAAATTGATTCTTCATAAATAACTTATTTTTCCTCCGTGATATTTAAAAAATACAGGTATTATCCATTAATTCATCTCATCAAAATTTTGGGGTATTTGTATGGGTCCTCTTACTAAAAAATCTTATAAAGTCATAATAATTTGATGTATTATACCGGCCGACCGCATAAAGCAGTTATCCAGTTTGGAAAACGCTGGTTTAGAAGATCGTGAATCTGGAGCGAATAATCACATTCCAAACTGCCCCTGTCGAACACATAAATAACATTTTGACATTACACGGTTGTCACTTGACTAAAGTCGATGTCACGACTTTTACTAGCCAGTAACTCGCCACTGTTCATCCGTTCTACTTTCTTTCCTCATGCCAAATCATCTATTATCTTACCATAATAAAATATAAACATTAATTTTATTTCTGTTTAATACTCACCACAAGCATCTGTTTTTGAAACATCACATTCGATTATCTTGTATTAAAAGTTTCATGTATCTCCTATATATTATTATCCTAAGGAATTTTGGAAAATACGTCAACTTTTTTATTTAAACACCGTTTTGTTGATTATTAAAGGAATTCACTTCAATTTTTAGAGTCCCGAATCTACTTCCATTTGAATCGGGCACAATCTGATAAAACTCGACACAATCACAGATACTATCGTTTTTAAATCGCGTTTTATATCCGTCACCATACATTTTCGCATCTTGCAGTCCGTGTACCTCAAATTGATTATAATGTCGTTTAATACTTTTTATATAATCAATATTGCAAAATATCTAAATTAATATTCCACAAAATTATTCAAATCTGTAAGTAGCACATTGGCGTATTCTTGAGTTTTAACACAAAATAAATACATATTTCCTCACTAATTACTACAAAAATATAATCTAAAACCATGCCACTGCTTTTTATCTGTCAAACTAATAGACTTAGATTGTCATTTGTTTTCTTTCGCAAAACAAGTTCATTTGACGTATCAGATTTCAAATTTAGAATTTGCAGGAATAAGTAATCGAAAAAATGTGACATTTCTATTAGCACCCATAAATAATCAATTTCAATCAAGACATTTATTGTAAGATGAAGATAATTTTAATAATTCCATCAATAAATTGAATAATTTCAGACTTAATAAATAAGAAACTACATTATATAGGTACATATTACGCTCTTCTCAATATTATAGTAAGTTGACTGTGATCTGACAATAGTAGGTATCTATCTGCAGTTTTGGCAAATTCTAGGTTATTGGTGTATTTTGTACAAAATGGTGACGGATCGAATGGAAATATTATTGTTCTACGAAAAAAATCCTGAAATGCTCAAATTTGACGTGGAAAATAGTGTCTATCTGCATCGAAGTGTCTCGAAACTAAAAAGAAATATTATCTATCTGCGTGATTTATTTTATTATGACATTACAATTTTCATACATCTTTAAATGACTGTTTTAGTACTAATATTAAATCATTTCACTTGAAAAATAAAAATAATACTGATACCGACAAAAACAGTTTTTTGAACCCCCTGAAAAATTGACTATAAATGTCAGATAGATACTATTGAATGTCGAAGTATCACACACTTCCATATAAAATGGATAGGTAGTTATCGTGATTCAGTAATAATTGTATTATTTTTACATTTCGTTGGTAAATGAAATTCATGTGACGTTTAATACAAGTAATTAAACATTAATAATGTTTAGGTATATATTTTATAATAATAATTACATATAAAATTACAGTAACCTTTCTTCTTCTTTTATATCATTAGAAATTATTAATATTAATAAAAATTAAATTGCAATAATGTTTCTTTTGATAATGATATTATGCATGTTGTTTGCTATTTCATCTTTTATTTCTTCTAAGTGAAATATATACTTATAGTCAAATATAGTCGATTATGATCTTTATACGACACAATTAGGTACAATAAGTAAGTACCTACCTGTTTCTTTTTCCATTTTTGTACATGATAAAAATAATATTTTTTCTATTTCCCCACAAAGATAATTTGTTAAATAATAATTTTAGCATGTTGAAATTTATTCATTAGTATATTAAGAACTTACGAATTTTAAAATAAAGTACCATTTTTGCTCCTAAGCAAAGCATATGGACACACCCCTTCAGAGTGGTAATTACGAGTATCTTAAAAGACTTATTATAAGAAATAGTGGGTGCAATCTAAGGTGATTCCATTGAATAAATAAAACGTATTATATCGCAATAATCTAAATGTGTGAAAAATAAGACTATCCTGCAGTGGCGATGGGTGGAGGTAGGGTGGATCCACCATAGATAGTACAGACTAAACGTTGTTAGTTATACGTATTTATTTACATTGAACTAAGACTACAATTTACAGATAGTGTTCTCATTCATTCATATTTATTTTTCAGCGAAATATCAAACTGTCTGAGGTGAATGAAAATCTATGACGAAGGGAAAATTATGGCGCCGCCTATGCATACTTCACAATTATATTAATATCCAATACCGCCAAGCCGTCTGCAAGACCTAGCGAGACAGACTGGCGAGAGCCAGCTGGCTCAGCTAGTATTAATCAAAGGCTTCTCATTCCGGAGTTTTCAGATTCTATTAACGGCAATGTCACAGTACGTAATATCTTTACATGATTTTCTAAAGCCTGCGTACTTCTGTGATATGTTTCACTACTGACATTGTTAACATCGTGAGTGTTACAAATTTATAGAAGAAATCAGAAGAATATTCCGCTAAGGTGCATAACTACCCTGCCATTGGTGAAATCAATCAGTGACCATAGCGAAATTAGATTCGATATAAATAAAAAGGATTTGAAATTATACACAATTTTATTTTTTAGAAAAATTAATGTATTTTAAAATAAATATAGAATACATTAAAATTATAAATTATTCAAGAATATACCTATTAAAATACAGTTTTTTTTTCAACTTCATACGTTATATTACTTTTTAAAAAATACATGATTTTCTGAAATTGAAATTTCTGAAAACTGTCTCTAGGTGACTATCAAAAAAAAATCCCGTTAACCGAACATGAATGTTGATTGCAAGAATCTTCTGACGGTCCTTTGTCACAAGCGATTCTGTACCTAACAGTCAAGCAATTTTCAATTGTATGAAGTTCAAATTAAACACGACTTTGCTTAATAGATATTTTAATAATATGGTTCTGATTCTTTCAGATTTTAGATGAGGAATTCAGACATAAATTAGTTGGTATAGAATGAACAATTTTTTCCAGAAAAAAATATTTTGCTTAAGTATATGTAATCTATAATAATATATAATTAATATTGTATAAAAATTATTCGAAAGTTTTTAGGATGGATCTTCCGTCTTGGAAAAAAAAATTTGGACCGCCGACCACACAGTTCCATACTTACTACACCACTGCCCTTTGCCAATACTAACTCCATCAAACACAATCATTATAAAATTATAATATTAAGTTTGTAACCGAAACAATATTTTCACTCTGTAAAGGCCAAAATTATATTCTACTATTTTTACCAATAAATTATAATATAGTCGCAATCCATAAATGATTGTCATGGTGATTTAAGCTCTTGTAACTATTTGTTTCCTGATAAAAAAATGATCCAACCATTAATGCCTCATATATGATAACATTTTTACAGTAATCATTATTCCAAATGGCCACATGTCAATAAGGATTATTGTTGTAAATCGAATTGGAGTGACAGCTGACCGTTTGATTTCTCTCGGCATCCGCGTGACAGACAGCGACCAGATAACTGTCAGATTAATGTGTTTGGAAGAAATGGAAAGTATCGGTTTTGAAGACAGCCATATTTCATTTGTGTTCTCCTAAAAGATTTTTTTAGATCACTACGTACCTACCTACATTACCAACGTAACTTACGCACTAGCCATTTGCATGAATAATAATATAATGTTATGTATAACATGTACTTCTACATCTTTTAAATACCGCAAATCTAAACCTTTTACGAAATATTACTCATGAACTGAAATATTTTGTTCATATCATCATCATTGGGAGTAAATTTACCGCTGTTTAAAGGCCTCCTCTAGTTTACTCGTCTTCGTCCCTATTTCTTACCACTTTCATCGGCGGAAATTATTGATGAGTTCATCAATCCAGCGGACTGTAGGTCGGCCCCAGTGGCGTGTTTATTAACTTGTAGGCCCGACGCACCGACTGACTTTGAGGCCCCCTACAATAAAAATCAACAATTTCATGACCATGAAATCTATAGAAAATATAACTATATAACATGTGCAGTTGCTGCCTATTGTCACGTGACATCGTTGATTTTGTCATTGTTCAATGATAGTTGAGCGTTTGAAATCTAAATCAATATTATTAAAAAAAAATACCAATTAGTGGAAAATACGTTCTTCTATTTTTTTTCGATATCTTAGTAAAACTAAATAGTCCGCTGGGCGGTCCTGTGCCGACCAAACTGTTATTTATATAGTTTTTTTTATAATAATGACAACGTGCCTAACATTATGATTTTTGAGCAATAAATATTATAAAACGATATAAAATAAACTACTTCTCGACCGTAACTCGTTTTAAAATTTTGATAAATAAAACGTGAGTGACAAACGCAGATTAGAAATTGTCAGAACTAATCAGACGAATTTTAATTTTATTATATTATAATTTAGACTATTTTTCAATTGTATTTATGTATCTAGGTACTTCACTGGGTAGCTTTCCTAAAGACATTGATAGCAAATTATTAAATAGGAAAAGGCAACAAATCAGTACTTGTAGTTGACTTTAATAGAAAGAATCTTCAGGCGCGCGCCTAAATCCAACTGTTGTATATCTTAATGTTTTGTGGAAGAAAATCGAATTGAATCAATTTATGTCTGTCTAATCTTTATTAACGTATCTTAAGCGGATGTAGTCAGCTAGTAATAAAATACAACGTAAAAATATTTTTCGTAATATTTGTAATCATAGACTTAAAATATTACCAGAATAATGAATATTTACAACGGCGAGGATTCATAAAATGAAATGTTTTTGCATCAACAAGCAATTATTATTAATCTAATCATCAAAGTTATAAACATTGGTTCGATGTATATTGTGCTGTCAGGATCTTTTATAATATCTCTATGAGCTTAACTGCTTCGGGGTTAATATAGTTGATGAGGCACACCCTGCATTCTGTATCTTAAACTAGGTGACCATAAATAATTCTACAAAAAAACAAGAATGTTACATTAGAAATATATAAAATATAACAATATTATGAATGTATGTTCATAATTAGGTATTATTACACCGATGTCCTCTATCCAAGGATGGAAATCTATAAAAAAAAATTGATACCATCCCATAGAGAAATTCGTGAAAATAATATTTAACAACAACTGTACTCCATTTTTAGCACGTCTTTCAATTTTTTTACTCGTGCACTTTTCCGTAAAAAAAAATCCTGATTAAAATTAAAACTTTTTTTAGCTTTTCCATTCCTATTTATTTTCTTGTGCTTTCTTTCTTAGTCTTCCTTACGAATAAATCCCGTTTCATTAGCTTTTCCACGAAAAAAAATCCATCCAGAATACGACCCAAGGCCTTTTTTTTTCTTTACAAATATTTTCCATATCATGCATATCGATTTTACTTCTTGGCTCTGTCACAGTTTGCACAGCTCTGTCATAAGTATTAACAGGATTTCATATATTTTAATATATAGCAGAATATTAAAAATTGTATCAGTCAAAAAAAAACTTATTGTAATGAAAGTGAAATTTCTGAATTATCGTGTTGTTCATTCAGTAGGTTTTTGAAAAAAAAAACTACCCCAATACTTAATTACTTACTTCACCATAAATGGCCACCAAAATTTATTCATAAATGAAATCTGTACCACGTAACTATACAAAATTGTACTTTCATTATTTCAAAAAGCTATTGACGTGTCTACAGTAAGTTCTAATAATAATGTGCCAACCTAAATCTGAATCTAAAATTTGTATAGATATTTATACAGTTAAGAATCCATCGAATGATGTCATGTAGTTTTCCTATTTTAAAGTACCATTGAGATTGATGTTAATATTTTGTAAATTATTAAATTTGTCGACAGTACGTTTATAATTTTATCGTTATGTGTGTATAATCGTTCTAAATAATCATTTTTTATCCATTATTTAAGCATATTCATTTTCCTCGGTAATTAATGATACATTATTTTTTTATATTAATTTTGTTTTATTTAATTGGTACTTATATTAGTGCTTGATTCTCACGGAATAAATAATAATCGTATATAAAATAGAATAGTATATTAATTAATACAGCTTCAATAGGCCGCATAGTTTGAATATGACCATTATATACATCTCATTGGTAATATAATTATAACAAAACATTGTTTCTATACTCCCTGTAGTTTGATGGTAAAGTCGATATTACAGGGCACTGCGGAAGCAAACGTTTAATTGAGAGATAGCGCTCGCGCGCGACCTTTACCCAAGTGTTAACTACTGACCGCCTTAACGGATCGTTACGAAGCGGGGTCACGACTCAATTCGATCAAGATGATGCAACCCAGGGTGGGCATTTTACCACAACTGTCAAAAAGTAAAGAATACAGCAGGAGCTATATTTCTAAAATGTTGACACCAGAAACATACCACCGGCAAAACGAGATCCATATCGACCGAGAACATAATATAACAGCTGTCATTTTCGTGCAATCCACATTTTGTAAATTATCAATTTATTCATGAATTATTTTGTATAAATAATATCAATGATATATATTTTAGATAAGTATGCCTTTGTACCTAACGTGCAGTCTATTGTACAGTTCTATTGAGAATATCAGCAATAAAAGTTTTACATAGATTTACACAAAAAATCAATACATTCCAAGAATACGATGAATTCGTGTTTTTTTAACTGATAAGTCATTTATCAGCCCTTTACCTTAAAAATATTATAGATTATTCAAATATTTAATACTGCATGACCATTGAATCAATAAAATACTGACAGATTATAAAGCCCCACAACTTTCGTATTTATGTTGTTTCGGTTATACCCATCGTCAGAACTGTCCATAACCTAAAAGTTATATGTTGACTTAAAGTTAAGTATGTTCACATGAAAAGGTTCTCATTTGTATTTTATATGAAAAGGTATAAACATAGTTAAGTATAGAAAAACTGCCTGCAACCATCAATTTCTAAGTTAATCTTCTCATCTCGGTTACTGGATTCGATTCGCGGCGAGGTCACAATACATTTATGTGATTTTTGAAAGCTTGGGAGTTTATGCGATTGTTTACTTTATACTACTGCAACCTCACTACACTACTGTCATCTGCATGGCCTACTGTAGTGTTTAAAAATAGTTAAAAAATAACTTGGTTATATCCTTCGATACATTTAATGTTATGCATTACTGTCCGAATATCAAGGTTTTGACAATACTTTTTGAAATAATTTCCATTAATTTGTCTACAATAATTATTATTGTAGACAAATTCTATTATACTATAAGAATATCTTTAAAGACTTTTTACAAGTATATATTTCTAAAAATACGAATCTAATATTATTAAACCTTGTTTATATTCAGTATTTAATAACTCATTCGCTGCTGACTAGACAATGATTTTTAATTGCCACCTTTAAAATTCACGTTAATTACATCGATCGGCCGCCTGGTCATTACGCGCCAGGTGCGTCATCAGCGTCCAAACTATTAATATTAAAATAACAATGTAATCAATAAATGATACATAATGAATTATTAGTGTAATACTTGTGTAAGTTGCCTCTTCTTGGCGGAATTTTTTAAAGTACTCGGATATCGTAGTTATTAGCATTAATTCACATAAGTTAAAAACGAATCTATGGCTAAAAATTTTATTCAAAAATCATTATTGTACATATAAACAAAATCATTATTTTAAAATACGAAAAAACTTATATTTCTTGGTTTCATGGTTTAATTCCAGTGTTCATTTTATTCCTCCCAGATTATACAAAATTTTCTAGACCAACAAGTAATTATAATTAATTAAATAATTATATTATGTAAGTAATTTATTTACATCCCCATCCATTTCTATCTCTCCATCCCAGTGTTGAAAACAACGCATTGTTGCTACGTTTTCTTAATATATATTTTTATATTATTTACGCCCGAATTATAGTACACTTAATGTGTTATTAATTTAAATTACTACAAAAATTATGACATCCCGCTGTTATATTTAGATGAATAAAATATACTTAATAAAATATTAACTTAATTCAGGATCCAATGTTACTTAAGCGAGTGTATAAGTTTTTTTCTAAAATCAATTATACTTGTTAGAAAGAAACTGTATTAATTAAAATAAAACATTATGTAATATGTATTGTGTTTTATATCATTTAATATAACTCAAATGAGTTAAATCAATCCCACTTGTAATTAATTGAATAATTAATATCACTCATTTATCTTAAATGGCCCTGTAATACATATCCACTAATTAGATGATCCAAAATCTAATGATGTTATCGGAGACAGATCGAAAAACCCTGGGTAAGATAGTAAATTTAGCTTGGTTAATCATAACACTTCTGAAAAAAATGGCGCCCATTAACTGCCTCGTTTATCTTACGTGACTCCATCACAAGTACATTAAGAAGAGTTCAAAGTGTACCATTATAACATGAATAAAACATGAATTAATCTGCCATATCATCAAAATAAGATAATCCAATCATTCTTCACACCTGCAAAGAGTTTTCATATTATATTGTACGCACTCATATTTTCATAAAATTATATTCGTAATAATAATTTCCATATTTTTAGATGCTTCCATTTAATACCTATAGGTATAACATCTACGTAGGTAATTCACTCAATATTTATCGGTTTGTTAATCCAAAATCTTTTAGTATGACATGCACTATTGTACTCTTGAGCTACCAATCGATAATATCAAGTATAATAATAAAAAGGCAAAGTTATCGAAAATAGCTATTAAAACAATATATAATGCTCAAACTCTTGTTATTTAATTTGATTAATCTGTTATTTTTGGCTGTGTATCTATATGTATTATATTTAACAATGTTACTTTATTTAATTGTAACTATGTTTTTCGTGTGGTTAATAAATAACAAGACCATGAATGCAAATATTGTAAATATTAAATATAGATAAGTATAAGTAATAATTTAGTTTTTGAGGATATAAAAAAATTATTATTCTTTCATGAATATATTAACAGCATAGAGTTAAGTGTTTTATAGAATACACTTCCTCTTGTACGATTATCTGAGGCTATATTGAAGTACAATGTACGTACAGTATTGTCCATCATTATGAACGAGTGAATCCGGTGCCAAATAAATATGGCTGACTTGCTAGATATAATTATTACTTATAAGACATAATTATTGGAGTGGAAATGGAAAGGCCACATTTCAATTATGTCAGGAAATTTTCCAATTTTCCAAAATATAGTTAAATAATATAGTTTCCATATGAATGGAACCAAAATAGACAACAAATGGGATAAATAATTATGTTTACGGTTTATGAAGTATTTATTTTTGTTCGAATTCCATATCACAAGTGAAATTTTGTTTAAAGCTATTAAATTCATTCAAACGGTCATTTGAATTAACGGTCATTTGTATTAGGGTATTTATTTTTATTGCACCTTTTGTTAATAAGTGATATTTATTAACATCATCTTATAATATTATTATACGAGGACACCCAAAACCAGGAAACCGTAAAATAAATGCTGGTTGCATTTATTTTTATGACGTTTAATGTTTACTACAGCCGGTAACTATTATTGAAGGCATTCCATTACTAATGACTGTTTACTGGAAGGCAGTAGTCATTACTATTAATTTCTCGCCAATCTCCAGGTGGAAGCTGGAAGTATTGTCCGACAAAGGTCAGAATGTACTCGCGAGTCATTGTTTTCTATTATAGCTTAGCCATGATGGTGCAAATTAATCTGATATCTATTCTAGTATTTAATGTTACAATCCCTCACAGCTGTTGATTACGCCCTAGTTCCGAGCGTCGTTTTAATTTACTATATACATTAAAACTCTTTTTAATAAGAAATGAATTGAAAAATATACACATAAGCACATTATTACAATAAAATCGGAAAAAAATATCATTTCCGCTCCAAAATTCATAGTACATATTATAGACTTTTATAATGAATTGTTGTTAACTTATTTGTGTCTTATTTTTGATTCCATACATTGAATATAATATTATCCAGACAACGACACCGAAAACTGTGATTCACTAATCATAAGAACCAATTTTTCTTACAAGGTATGCAATAATACAATATGATAATTTCGTTTATTTCATCTTGTGTGTCTCTAATTATTTTCAGAGTTTTATTAAAAATATCAAAATATTCTTAAAAAAATTAATGCGTAGGTACAACATGATATTTAAAACCCTTTCAATGCCAAACAACAATATATCGTTGTTTATAGAATCCACGATCGTTGTTGACGTTATAATGCTTGAAATAATAAATTATTTCTAGAATTTCGCACTGTTTCAAACTGGCATTATTTTGTTTGTTTTGCACATTTAATGACTTCTTTAAAAACTTCTTTTGCGGGTTAGATGATTTATTTATTGTAAATTTAAGTTATTTATAGATACGAAAATTGAACTAGGTAGGTACCTCGTTATAAAATGTTTAGTTGTAATAATATCGGACGTGTGGGCGTTTAGTGTTATCAAACTTTGAGCTGAAATACCTACAGTAGGTTGTATTTCTATTACTACTATCGTTGTTATTATCCTTCCATAAGCAATATGTATAATAAAATAATATTCCGATATCACACAATCATAAAAAATGGGATGATTATAAATAATACCACATTTTTTTATGAAAAATAATTATAAATGATAGCATTTCTCACTAGAAATTTAAGGGGGTATATGCTCAGCGTAGGTCAAAATGGAGCTTTTATTGCATTTTCAAAGCACGATCCTGGACATTCCTTAAACGTTGTAGATAATCTATTTATATAATTTTGAAGCCTTATTATCCTTTGAATTTATTTTAAGCATTTGATGACTGCATAAAGTATTTTTATTACATAAAATAGTATTCTTTTAAACCTCTCGCTCTAACGTTTTAGAATATAATCATATTTTAGTACATGCATGTGCAGTGGTGTTAAGATTTTTTGCATTTATTAATTATTAAACGCATTTATAAAACCATTAGTATAATATATAATATATATAATATATTAGTAAAAAATCCTAACACCACTGCACATGCATGTACTGAAATATGACCATATTCTAAAACATTAGAGAGAGAGGGTTAAAAGAATACTATTTTTTGTAATAAAAATACTTTATGCAGTCATCAAATGTTTAAAATAAATATAAAGGATAAAAAGGCTTCAAAATTATATAAATAGATTATCTACAACGTTTAAGGAATGTCCAGGCTCATGCTTTGAAAATACAATAAAAGTTCCATTTTGACCTACGCTGAGCATGTCCGCCCTTAAAAAAAATATCATGGCAGCTAAGGAATTAAAATAAAATAATTCAAAATAAGATAAAATTAATCATAATAATATAATGATAAAACTGTTTTGGTATCGCAGGAATAAATTTCAGTGTCTTCATAAGTATGTTATTTTATTTCGTTCAAACTTTACAGTTGTTATACGTTCTGCTCAAATTAGAACAAACATCGCATTGAATTTTAATAAAACTTTGATTCAATTATTCTTTTAAACTACTGATAAAAAATATGCTCTAAAAGTCTAAAAGCTGGAGGGGAGGTAACCCGTCAAAGATTATAAAAATAAAATAATTAAATGATTTAGTAAATCAAGAATTGATACCTTTTTAAATTATTTGTCAATGAATTCTTATAAAGACATATATTTTACTTACACATATAAAAACATACCTAGTGATTCTATAGGTACGAAAAATGTTTCTGACATGTTACATATTTTATAATTAATAAAAACGCGTGTTTAAAATTAATATAAAACATTCTTTGAAAAACTAAAGGATATCCTTGTGTAGCTCATGCCAAGTTTCCAAGAAAATATTAATTAATAATTGTTATCGTGGTCTATAAAGAAAACAATATGTCGTTATCTTATTGCTTGCCAGCAATTTGTCACTTGCAACACTAAGTTGACATACGAGGATGCATACTAATTCGGTTGCGGTCGTTCGCCTAATAAGTCTATCAAGCTCCAACAAATGCGATATGTTAATTTGTTTATCCGTATCTGTATAGAACAAGTCTTTGCAAACAATACGTTTAGTTAATTTATTGGTATTAAATAATATACATAACAATGTTTCACGCATAAATGTAATAAAGTCTACCCAGGAAGTAAGGCTGTCAGATGATCTGTCAATGTATATTTCTGACAATATATTTAAATTATTTCGGTTTATTATTTAACACTACGCAATGGTCAGTATTTTATATCTGTGTGTGACTTATACCAGGATATACCTACGCTCGAAATCCCAGTATTAAAGTGGACAGAATCCATAATCATCCGTATTAGCCATGGGAATCGAGTCACTGAGTAGTGTCTTGGAGACTTTCGTTCAATTACATATAGGTACTGATCCGTTCTGACTGGTTAGTTCATTTGAGTTATTAGGTATTCGAGTCAGTTAGAAACTTGATCATATTGCGTAATAGCGTTTCAACGAGTCTGTGTTTTAATATTGATTATTCATGACGCCTCACTATCGGAAAAAACAATCAAGGGGTCTATTCTATACATAAGGCGGATATCGACGGTAGTTTATCATATTTATGTATTGAGATATTTTAATTTTATTTTTATAATAAGTTAACCATCTAAATTGTCAAAACAGAATATCTCGCTCTAAAAATTCACACCTCACAGTCTAGAGAGGGGCTGCATGTCTTCTAGTCACAAATCAAGAAAATTTGCTGCTTATCATCTGGTAACTGTTTCACAGGAACTTTCTGATTCTGACTCTGACTATGGAAACGTTGCTTTTCAACAATAACGTCATGAGTCAAATTTTCATAATATAAGGTACATGACTGATTAACGGGAAGGCTCTGACTTGTGTTGTTTTAATCAGTCATACATAAGCGTCGCCAGTACTAAAAAGCGGTAATTGAAAAACACAACAATGCTGTAAATTAGCAAACGCTTCTTTGTACTTGCAACATTGCAATGAAGATAATATAGTTCGTTTCTCATCCACATCCATTTTTATTTATCTATACACGATAAAATATATAATCATACCTATTAGCAAGGTCGTTCAATGGGACCCTTTTTATTATTTACGTCCTGTGCCGATTATTATGTAAATGGTGTGTATTAAAATTTACAGCCTATTACTTATTCATGTTATTATATTTTTATTGCTACGGGTAAATAAAAAAAATAACTTGTATTTTTCATCAGATAACTTTAAAACCTACAAGAAGAAACAAATACCATTATAATTTTACATAATATTAAATTTGTAATTGATAACCAAATCGCTTGTATATATTTTTTTATATTAGACTAAATTTGTGTAATTGTCCCATTCAATGCCAAATTATAAGGAAGTGTAATCTGTGTTAACAGTTTTTTTTTGACTGTGTTATTTTAGAATTCATTTTATATAATTTTTACATGAATTTGATAAAACTTACAAAATTAATAATAGTTTAATTTCAATGGGTAGACTTAAGGATGAATGCATTAATCTTTGAGTTTGATACTACTGAATAATAGATTAAAACAATAAAATCATATCTTCAACTAAACAAGTCATTAAATCTAATAAATCACGAATTCGTCATATTTATTATAGGTGTATATTATATTCTTACGTATGTCGGTTTTCTGGTCGATTTTTTTTCACTCTCAATATTGACACCATGAAAATATAACATCTATCGTTGTATCCACATATTCAACTTTTTTAATATTTAAATGAGTTTGCTTTGAACGACTTTGAACCTCTTTCTAAAATAATTATTTTGTAGTTTTAACTGTCTTCAAAGTTTTATCCCCATTGCGCGTAAAACATAAAATGTTTAAAGTGGATGTAGATAGGTACTTCTCGTCACCAAATATGGATGCAAACTAAGAACCTTTAGTAAAGGAGAGATTTAAAATAGCACAGCGACATAACAAATAAGGACAACAAATAAATAATTTAATAAATGTACAAATAAGACTATGAAATGCAATAGAAAATTTTCAAAAATTAAATGGAAATAGGCAAGGTAGATGTATAGCTCTAAGAAAAGATGATTACTAGAACAATCTAATCATCCAGTAGTACTGAAAAAGTATCAACAATTTTAAAGGTAGACATAGAAACCATTTAACTAACCAGATAGTAAAATTATGTCAAATTGCGTGGTAACGTAATCGATAAAACTGAGGGGATTAAATAGGCTCTTGGAAACGCCTTTATTAGCAGTGGATTGAGTCAGGCTGACCATGAAGAAACTTAATTACTTCTATTCATGACTTATTTAAAAATGCTTAAGATTTTAGAAGCATCGTTCAATTAAAATACATAATTTCGTCACCCTGGCAGAAGACACTAATTCGAAAAAATGACATATTGAGTTAGTTATACCAAAATGTTCCTTATTTTAAACTTTACCGTATGGAAACCTTCTTAATAAATAAACAGTCTTTATTTTAATGTCATCCTTTTTACGATTACTCAATAAACTCACATGATAGACCATTTAAAACGTTTTAACAACTTCAAAGTCAAATTACTCAAAACTAGTATTCTCCAGTAAGTGTGTTCTGCCAGAACAGAGACGATTTGGAAAAGTTTAAGAAAAAAACTTGAAAGTTCTTAAATAATCCAGAATTGGCAAATGAAAGAAATGTATTTGAATTCCTCTCGGTCCAAAAAATCTAGGAGTGTATTTCTGAGTTATGTACTTTCAATGATACAATAAAATTGTATTTTTAATTGAACTATTTTTTATTCAATTAATAATAGGTACACAAGATTTAAGAATGTAGCATTTTGTATGTATAAAAACAAACAACAACTACGATATCAATAGTGTTTATAAAGAAACTCTAGTGGTATTTAGCTATACTAAAAGTGTTTTTTTTAATCTTATTTAGACTGGCGTAACTGCATTTCCAAAATACTAGGTGGAGTAGGCACCTATAATACATGTGATTAAAAAACATCTCAATGCATTTATTACGTGCGGCAAAATATCTATCGGCTATAGTTCACGGCCACGTTAATAAAAAAAATCACTATAAAACCGAAAGGCCCCCGTTGCTCTCGATAAGTTTTTATTGATTATTTTTTCAATCTGTTAAATAATATTAATCGACGCTTCGATAGATTATTAGTCTCTCTGCAATGGTCTGCGGTTTCGCACCTGGCCACTGAGGGTACAATCATTTCGAAATTAATATCATTAACTTCTCCAAGGCAATCTTACTTGTGTTGTATATAGGCCCTAAGCTATGTTCATCTAAAAAATATACCGCCTACAGTAAAAATTGTAAATGGTCTCAGACGAAGTTACTGAAGGATACCTTCTTCTATAATATATAGAGACATATAATATAACAGAGTAAAGTTGAATACATGGTTAGGTAGACTGAAATAATTAACAACACGATAGGTAGGTTGTATTAATTGTTAAATATTTTCATTTATAGTAACGTTCCTACAATTCTAAAATACTCAGACAACATTAGGTATCAGGTATTGGTGATATCAATTATTATTGAATTAGTTGCATACGTGTTCGGAAAATGGTATATATTGAATTGGCCATATCACAATTTACTGTGATATTTTATATCGGAAACCGAAAGTTGTATAGCATTGAGATCAAATTCATATCTAACTAAAACATTTAAAAAATATATATATAATAAAAACAACCGGAATTCAAGAGAAAGACATAAAAAACAAGTAGGTAAGTAAATTATAAATACAATAATATCATATATATATAATACATTATATAATTTATATAAAATTCAAATTCAAAAGTAAGTAAGTATCAAGTAAAATATACTACTTACACAACTAAATCACTATCTGATAATAATGACAGTATCAGATATCTGAAACCAATCAATATCAAATTTAAGTTCTTATTATCTAATAAAATTGGACTATCTGTAATGGTCAACTAGCAACGTGTCATTCTTTGATCTTCAAAATATGATTTTTGAACATTCGATTGAGAGAAGTCATTCTTATCAATCAATACTTTTGGAAAACTTTTTAAATTAAGTCACTATCAGTGTGAACCTTTCACCATGATCAAATATTAAGTGTACATGATAATAATTACAAAGAGTTTATCACTATTTTTAACATATTTTAATTCTCAACATCAACATAAGTTCTACTCATTCATGTTAAATTTTTACAAAATATTCGTCATATTTATGGATATTTTCAAAATACTAAAATACTAAAATGTTGCCTGCCACTGGTAATGCTAATTGGGAGGGAGATAACTATTTGCAACCAAATTGCTTCGGGTGTTGATATATTCCACTTGCGTCAGAGGGAGTTTAGGTGGACGCTATTTTATAAATTCTTAAAATAGGGTCTCTTTAGCAAACTCGGTGTACTTCTTTGAACATAGATGTATAATTGTATTTTCACTTCTTTTGTATGTTTATATTACCTATGTTCTCTTTTTATATTTTCATTTTTATCGCTTTTATTACCTTTTTTCTTCTTTATAATAATGTTCATGTCATGTTGTGAACGTTTTAAACTTATAATTTGTAATGTCCACAATATATTAAAAAATAAATTGAATCGAATGTTGAATGTTGAATTAAGTAATTCTTAAACCAAATTTTTGATGCTTTAATTGTCATTTCTGTCAGAAGTGTCAGGTCATAATAAAAATCTAAACACGGTTTGTAAATAAAACAGAGATTACTTAAATACTTACAAACCATTGTTCTTTATATTGAAAATCCCAGATGATTAATTAAGGTGTCATAAATTATATGTAAATTTTACGACCTGCATGGCTCCATAAAATAATTTGTAACGGCTTTCTCAATCATCAATTGTTTAAACATTGTTTAGGTTTATTAACGTTCATCTTTGGCCTTGTTCCACTTTTAACTATCTTGCAATGGACAATCGTCAGTCTTACTAATAATGGCAAATTAACTCCCTCTTTGAGAATTAAAACAAGCGTAAAAACAATACTCTATAAAATCTCACGTAATCAGATTATGTCTAAATACTCTCGCTTTATATGGTGGAGTGCCGGTAAACAATGAACTCCACAACTTAAAAATACAACTGAAAACATTAACGGCTTCTCACCAGATCAGCAGCTGTGAGTGAGCTTAATGAATGAGCATATTTTTTTTTAAATATATTTCGTACTCGATACTAAATATACATCACCGTGTTCGATCCTAATAGGATCATTTAGATCCCTCCGTCCCCTTCGGAGTAGAGGCTAAATTAATAAATTTTTGTTTCTACGAAAAATAAATATTAACTTGGTACTTGCTCAACCTACTAGGTCCATCCGTACTCTGTGTTCAAACATGCATTGAAAAAACAACATTTGACTTTTCCAGACCCAGGACTCATGATATTGCTACCACGTTACCGCTTGGTAATAGTGGAAGTTTATTTTAATATTGGTAAATTCTTTAATATAAAAAAATACAAGCGAATAAAAAAAGATTGACACAAATAATATATCCAATTATGTATTTATAAATAGGCAAAATGGTGTTCAACTGAAATTATTTTTCTTTTTTGCCTGCTTTTTTTTGTAAGTAAACTAGTATGTACGTTTATATGACAAAAAAAATGACACGATTTGTTCAAATAGTAGATTTTACTTAGGATTACTTGTACATACTTAAGCTGGTAATGACAAACTTGATAGAGTTTACTGTATAAATAAAACGTCACGGTTTGACCATGCTATTCAGAAATGGAAGCATCTATCCAGGATACTGGTTGGGTGCCAATATTATCAGGAATGTAAAATGTTTCGGTAATATAGGAAAAACCATCGACCAAATCACTTTCTTCAAAAATAATTGGCTCACCGAAAAAAGCTCCACAAAAGAAACATTTTGAATATATAAATTGGAATTCCTAAAAAATAGCGCTCACATATTTCATTATAGAAAGAAAAATTAGCGATCGGTAGACTTAAAACAACCAATCTGATTTAAAGGGGAAAATATTTAATTAACAAGAATAAAAAAGTTCACCCAGGTGGTTTTAAACGTAGTTTATATTATGTAGTTTATATTATTATTGACTGTTCTGGAAACATAAAGAGAGATATTTAATAATAAAAAAAATACACACAGGTACACTGTATCTTTGGCTGAAATATTATAATTTTTGTCATTTTTTGTAAAATGTATCAGGTATAATAATAAAAATACTGGTTCCGGACTAGTTTTAGAAATATTAACACTAATTAAATTTCATATTTTTATACGTAGTATACATGCGATAATTCGTATGCCGGTTTAATTATATGCATAATAATTATAACTAAGTTTTGTGAAATCAGACTCCACCCCACCGTATAAAATATGTGCACGTGCATTGGTTATGGGAAACAATTGAAAATCTTCCTACGCACAATAATTACTTTTACACGTAATGGTGAAATGATCGCTTCGGAAAAAAATGCCGATGAGAAAAAAATATACATTGAGTAAAAATTCAATAATCGCACGGCTGTTGTTTGTAGCTACTGCAGAATATTACATAATTTTAAATATTATCGATTTGCTTTCTTTGCTTACAATAATCATAAATATTATAATATGTATTTTGTAACAGTATATATATTATATCTACACAATATCTATTGTATTTTTAAATAATAATATGCATTATTCTTTCTTTAACCAACCACTTAGGTAAAGCATATGAACACGATAAAGTGCCTCCAAAAATTCCTGTTGCTTTAAAGTCTTCTTACATCTTCGCAGGTCATGGCAGCATTTCATATCTCCACCGGTTATATCAACTGGATAATATATTTCACTGACACATGCTCGTGCCACAGTGCCGCTGGTTTTCGTGATAGATAGAACCGAGCTGAGGATAATAAGTACTGCCAATATGATCGAATTACGTTCCTTAGTCATATGATCCTGACGAAAAATGAGAATGGTTGTGTAATCAAATAATAGCTACGTACTAAATACACAATATAAGTCAACGTGCATAGGTATACATAGGTAGCCGTTTATATTTTGGGAATTGGCAACACTGGTGTTGCTAGGTACAATTTGACTTCTGTGTTTTGAAGTTTGACATTTTTAACTAAAAAAGTACTCAGAAAGTTTTAACAAACGGACGCTTTTTGTTTTTTTTAAATTCATTTGAAAAATTTATCTCGACCAAAAAATGGAATTAACACGTGAAAAATTTCCTGAGATTATTTTTCATAACTTTCGACGTAGATTATCGCGGGAACAGTGCATCGCTGAACTTGGTGCTTTATATGGCAATAAAGCACCGTCAAAAACTACGGTATATCGATGGTTTAACGAATTTTATCGTGGCCGTCGTTTGCTCACAGACGAGCCGCGTGAAGGCCGCCCAAAATCGGTTGTTTCTCCAGAAAACATCGATGCTGTGCGTGAACTGATAATGCAAGATCATAATGTGACATACCGTGAGATTGAGACATTCCTGGGCATTAGTAACACCAGCGTGTATACGATCTTGCATGAACATTTAGATGTGAAAAAGCTATGTTCGCGTTGGATTCCGCATAATTTGACAATCGCACAAAAAAAGGCGCGTGTCGATTGGTGCAAGGAAATGCTCAAAAAATACGATTGAGGTGCTTCAAAAAACGTTTATAAGATTGTTATATGTGACAAATCTTGGATCTATACGTATGAGCCCGAAACTAAACAGCAATCGACCGTATAGGTCTTCCAAAATGAGCTTAAACCAACAAAAGTTTCTCGCGCTCGAAGCACTTCGAAGCAAATGGTCGCTTGTTTTTTCGGAAAAACGGCCCATATCGCAGCTGTGCATTTAGAGAATTGTAGAAAAGTCAATTTTGAATGGTACAAAACTATTTGTTTTTCAGATTTTTTAGTGAAATAAGGAAAAGCGACCATCAGCGTCAAATAATCCTTGATCAAAACAATGCCAGCTCTCACAAATCGGCTCAAACAAACGCCTATTTGAACACTTAAAACATTAAATTGATAGGTCATCCGCCGTACAGCCCCGATTTGGCACCGAATGATTTCTTTTTATTCCTGACTGTCAAAGATAAATTGCGTGGTCAACGATTTTTTACAATAGAAGAGGCGGTTGATGCATTCAAAAACCATGCTTTGGAGTTACCTTCTGCAAAGTGACAAAAATGCTTTACAGATTGGTTCAAACGCATAGAAAAGTGTATAAATTATCGTGAAGAATATTTTTAAAAACAATAAAACTGTTTTCATTTATAAACAATCGTTTTTGTTTGTTATTCCCGAAATATAAAAGGCTACCCTCGTATCATAATAGTACGCGTACGAAAGTGTGGCGCCCGTGCGGTGCCTTTTAAATACCTAGTTAGTAAGCAGTGAATCTATGATCAGTTTCAGGGCTGATATCATAACTTTTCGTATATACTATCACTCCAGTAGATGAATCATAAAAAACTGCGTCCCTCATATTTTACATAAATGAAACCGAATCATGCCTGCGGTGCGCTTGAAGTACCTGAAGGTGTTGAAGTTGGAGCCATGTCTACTTCCGCGTCTGCCATTATAACTTAATGCGTATACTATTGTCTCAGGTAAACGAAGCATAAAATTAACCGCATTTGTCATTTATTATGTATACATACCTACTTGACTTCTCGTATCACGATGTCTAAATATACACTGCTGAGGAGTCTGCCATCGTCCTCCTGGACACATTAATCCCATTGGTTGAGGACGACCAACGTTCAACTTTTTCAGCTTCGTGTTTCAGCGCCGCCAGTACCATGTATGAAATCGGAAGTTTATTTGCTGGCCTCCCGATCTAAATGCATGAGTAGCAGCATATTTCCAGATTGCTGGAAGAAGGGTCTCCTAGTAATAATCCCCAAAACTGGCTGTCGACCTCCTTGTGATCCTAAAGCGTATCGTTACAGAATGCTCCTGACTCCTTTTTTCTGCAGAGTTTCAGTACACGGATAAAAGGGACACTTTACGTCACTAAAGATAAATGGCGTCAGAGCAAGTCAAGAATCTTTTTATTTTTATTTTAAAAACACTTTCATTAAGCACCAAGGTGCATGGCTGCTACATCAGTCCCGTGCAGCTTTGTTTCAGAACAAAAAAATGTGGCACTAAAATCTTTTCATTCTGACACGTTTATAGCGACATATAAGGTGGCCATTTACAAATCACGGGTAGATATGAAATAACTTCAATCATGCCTAAATATACCGACCACTGATCTACAGTCCACGCGGTGGTTAATGTTTGGCCTATATAATATATTTGCACGTTTTCCATAAAAATCAATACAACAATTTGCGGCACAAGTTCGTGTTGATTGAAAAAATGTTCGATTAAGAATCCGATTACAAGACGCAAACGAATCAATCATCGGCGGCCCGCTTCAGGAAGCAAAACAGTTTACCTGTCGTAAATTATACTTTTCACACCAACGAGCGCAATGTCAAAGTTGTAAATTTCAATAAATAAATCAATCTCGTTTATGGCGAGAAATAAATTATATCTGCGGCGTGTCGGCCCATCGAATGCTACGTAATAAAATTTGATCGATCGGTAGATTTTTTCTTGTAGCCCTGTAGTTACTTAATATGCCATATTATGACAGCTCCACGTAATAATTATTCTTCGGTATTGCAGTAGTTGACTACTAATAACTAATTACTTGTAACCAACGCTTCAATGTGTTCATTATAATCACCACTGATAATACTTACAGTTAGAGTTGGGTATTTCCCGAGTAAATCTCAATCTCGAGATTCGGGATTTCCATAAAAGAATTCTCGAGAAAATTTAAAAAAAACCTGTAAAATATCCTAAAATCAGTGTAAAAACAGACAAAGTAAGAAGACAAACAAATGTAGTAAAACAAAAATAATTCAAAACATTACTATTAAAATAGAATTTCAAAAAACACAGGCTGTCAATGGCTGCTTCTGACAATCGCGAGACACAAATTCCCTGATGTTGAAAAATTGCGCTGATTTTGAGTCGACGTTGGCTTAATTATTGTGTTGAACTAAAATCACACCGCACACTTGACACACTAATATTGATAATAAAGAAATCCCAAATCTCGAGAAAAGATTCTCGAGATCCGGGATTTCCCGAAATGTTAAAAAGTCAATTTTCGAGATTCGGACTGGAAAATCTCGAAAATTTCTCGAGAATGCCCGTCGGGAAATTCCCGAAACCCAACTCTACTTCTAGTGCAAGTTCTATATTCTATTTGGGCATAAAGATGGTGTTATAAAATAAGAGATATATATTTTTAATAATAACTCCCAATAAGTTGATTGTGTCACAAGCTGTATGGCATATGTTGGAGCCACATATCATCCAGATCAAAATGATCTAATTAATGCCAGAAAAAATCAGTAATCATGTTTTTGTAGTATTCTTCATTCTTCATTGTCATTTTCGTTTTCAAAAAATACGGTCAAATTACACCACCAAACCATAGACCACACCAAACTGTTAATTTTTGTGGATGTAAAGGTATTTCAGCATGTGGGTTTTCATTACTGCAATTTTATGATATACTTTATTAGTTGTAAAACACGATATTCTTCGTCGATCTTTGTTCTTGTAAAAATTAATAATAATAAATATATATATATTTTTTAAATGGGCACTTTTTTAATTTTGAAAAAATCTAGCACTTTTATGGCCATCTGACAAAATTTTGTGTATTTACCTATCCTGGCCGAATGAACGACACATAAGGTAAAACAATAGATTAAGGAACGATAGATCGGAATTTCACTGTGTACTATTATTCAAACCTACGGCGTGCGGCGGCTGGTTAGTCCACCACTTTTCAGGATCCTCTGTTTGATTCAGCCGATCCAGGGGTTGTATAAATTACTGACACACTATTATCGTAAAATTGCTCCACATGCCTCGCTTAGAAACAAATCTTAGAGTAATTTACTTTTTTACATTTTGTTATCAGCGAGAGTACCTAATATTAAATTGTTATTAGCACTCGCCACCAACTAGCCAGTCTGTAAACTGGTGGTTTCTCTAATTCATGATTAGATACTGAATGTGGGATGTCTTTAAAGAGGTTATACTTACCCAGTGCTTTTATTTCTAGAACGTTATAGGTCTTGGAGTCTTTTAGAATTAACAAAATGGTTGATTAGTTACTATTATATTACACTAAGTATATCATAAGATTCATAAGCAGGTAGTCACATAATAGTATTATGTGATACATAACAATCGTTCAATATCGAACTGCCTTATTAGGTATTATACGTATCAGTTATCTTATCACTTATCACATAAAATAAGGCATTGTAAAAAGATATTTTTATTCCCAGTTCTATAAATATATAATATTATCAACAAACCCCTAAGAACATTAGCCCTTTTTTCATACTTTACCCACAGGGTGCCATTTTCTTAAGTATAACAAATCTAGTAATGTCTTGGTGGATAATTAATTATAATATCCGATCAATGCAATATTTTGTAATACTATGCAAAATAGTGTTATATTGAGCATACATAATTTGAAGACAGTAGAATAAATATATTTTCGAAAAAAATAATAAATATATTGGTTTATTGAATGTGTATATTATGTCGGTACATAAAAGTACTACATAAATTCCAATATTTTGTGAGTACCTACAGCATTAATTGTTTATTTAACAAGATGGATAAATCCGTAAATCGGCGAAACTATATAACGAAACAGAAAATCTCAAACAGTACTCATTCAAATCTATATAGTTCATCAGACGGGCTAGACCCACTGCTTGATGCAGATCTCTCCTATCTTCTTCTTCTTATTACGGTCCCTAGATATTCGCTGTCATCCTGTTAAACATAATTAATTATAATCTACAATAAAACATTATTCTAAAGTTTTCTCTCAAAATCTGTTCTTAATACTAAAAGAACAACCTCTTGTGAGTTACCAAACATTGTATAATTACAGTGATGAATTTTGTTAATATATTACGTATAACTGTATGCCAATACAGCCCAATAACCTTAAGTTGGTACTTTAAAATTTTACCCCGTTAAATAATTAAACTGTAACAAGATAAATAAATACCACTTCTAAATGGGTTAAGTCAGACATCGAACGATGTGTCATGTCATTCATAGATTCCGATCTGTACTGAAGTTACATTTAAAGTCTGATATTTGTCGACTCAACAGTAATTGTTTGACAGTAGTACAATCGACATGATGGGTATTTCAATACATTTAATATAACTGTGTATCTTTAATACTGGATTAACACCATTTAAATCATTATTGTTTTGATACTCATCTAAACTGTTAAATACTTTAATTTAGACAAAGAGAAATTTTATCAAATAACGTGAGATTCATTTTAAACTTATATAATATTATTAATCGTGACCCTAATATTTATTTTTACAGACTATATGGGTTTAATCGTAAAAACATATATACCTAGTGTTTTTTTTAAATAATTTTGATCGTTATAATCATAGGGCAGGGCAGAATGAATAATAATATATTATAATGCTTATTATCAGTTATCACTGTCCCAAATATTTTTTTACTCGTATCGGGAAGTTATCAAAAGTCTTCATTAATCAACTGCTGGATGCATGAAGCTCCCGAAGTATTGTTCATTCTTCTCAGTATACGGTTTTGTATTGGTATATATTTTCGCCAAACATAATTATTTCAGGAATCCAACGACGAATTAGGGTGATTTTGCCGTAATAAACTGAATATTTCTACCGATTATCTTATCTTTAAACGACATACCCGGCAAATTATTAGTTAATTTATTTGATAAACTTTATTAAATCACATTGATACCTACTTGAGTTTTTGTCCTTACTCGTAATACCTTACAATCACTTTCTAATTACACGCTGCAATATTTTAATCTATAAACTATATATTATAGATTTTTTTTAAATAATTATAAAATGCAATAAAAATATATTTATAAAATCATTTGGTATTCACCACCTAATATAAAAAATTACTTGAAAAAAAATACTTAAAAAAATAAGGACAAGTAATAATGTTATCATACCGATTATTAGTACAAAAATATACACTCGTCAATTTTTTATTTCGATGATAATATTTAAAAAGTGGACACAGTTACTTCCGAATCTCTGAGAATTCCATTGAAGTGTCGCATGTTTCTTGGACTTCGCAGTGAAGTGACAATAGTCCACTTGACCCAGTTGCGGGTTGTTTGCCAACTTAAATCAACTTAACAGATGAAAGGCTGGGCTTGTCTTTAAACCTTCAATCACCAAACTGCCACTTCATTGCTTTGATCAGTTGATCACTTTCGTGTGATGATAATAATTATATAGCATTGCCATGCTGATCCCAACACTTCCATTATGACAGTTTTACATTTCAGCATACCATTACATATCGAAACCGGTTATAAAAACATTCTTTGTTATTTTTTCTTTCAGTTTAATTTTTGATTGTATTGTACGTATATTGAAAGCGAAACGATACTAAGAAACAACAATGTTAGTGTCACTGTTGCCAGATAGCAAGGTTCTACATATCTTCGTATAACTTGTACAATGATTGAACGTCAGCCATTAGCTCCCTACAAATAAAAATATTCACTATAGTTCATTATGAAAACGGAGACTATCCGTATTTTATTTAGGAGGACAGTTATTTATTGGACACGGTCGATTTAGACATAATATTTTATTCCAAAAAAGCTAATTTTGTAGTTTATTTGAAAAATTCGTACTTAATTTTTGCAAATTGCAAGAAAACATCCGACACCTTAGAAATTTGCATATTTCGATAAAACCGATATAAATGTGAAAATTATTGTAGAAAAACGTAAAAAATCATATTAATTACGATCATAAATATAGCCACCATAATTATTATGAATAATAATATATTATATTATAATAATTTCTATTATTCTGTACAGTGTCAGTATATACGTTTAATCTTAAAGTTGTGTTAGAAGTATCACACGAAGAATATTCCGGTTGTGAATGATGTACGTGTACCCTATATTGTGCAGAATTACTATTCCTAATAATAACCTTCTTTCGCACCGTATAATGCCAGAATCTTACTGAATAATAGGTAATCAGCCCTTGTAGAAACCAGAATAGACGATTTTCCTAACTGAAGATCGGACATTAATACATGAAGTATGTAACTAGTTATTAATGCCCTAAATTGGGCGAAAAATCAAATAGCGTAAAATTTTAATAGAAATAGCACTTAATTAATTTTAAGTGTAGCTATGTTTGACTATTAAACGTAGAAATGAACTATATTTAGTTGAATATATTATAATTTCTGTCTTTCAGAGAACGTTGAATGAAAGTTTAAAGATTTGAGGATTGACCACTATATTATATAAGAATATGTTTCACGCACATTCTAGTACACGTCATCCAAGGTTTTGGGAAGTTGCTTCTGGAACACTTCCAGCACTACTTTAAAGGGCGACTAACATTCGCTACGTCACGATATACACTAACACAATGGTTGTGGAGACGTGGCGTGTGGTAGTATAAAAATCAAGTTCAAAGAATCTTAACAACAAAAAATATGAGATATCGATTTTACTTACTTTTCATATTAAATAATAAAATATAAGATTTTGTAATGATTATATTTTTTTATTCATCTTAGTCACGCAAGCACTTTGTATGAAGTCTCATTTACAGTTTCTTCGATAAAAATTTTAAAGTACATGTTAACAGCCCGGTTAATGCCGCAATTTTTACACGAATTTCAATTTGTCAGTCATAATGAATTAATTCGATTCAGATACGCGCCTTTGGTTCATTTTTATTGAGCATACCCACCACACATACGTTAAAATACATGTCAGTCATGCTTGTCTCTCTTTTGGATTCACACACCTTTCTGATTTAGACATTTATTTATTTCGAAATTGCGTGTCGTTTTCAATAATATAACAGAAATCATTGATATTGAAAATAGCAGATAAATAATTACATGTGTATCACGATACTGAGATATATAATATTAAACTTATTTATTATCATAAAAAATAATATCTTTTTTTCTTGTAAGAGTTAAATTTATAATTAAAATTTTGTAAATATGTATAATGTTTACGTATATCAGGCGTACCAAGCATAATTATAAATAAAATTATTATAAGATACATAACTATTATATTATTGTATTTACTTTCATTGATCAATAATTATTGTGAATCCATTACATGTTACTGTATATTAATAGAATATAATTAGCACCCATTACTTTTTAATAAAATTTACATGGTTAAGCAAGTAACTTTAAAACATGAAAAATAATGTACACATAACTAACGATAGGTATAATATAAAATCTACAAAATATATTAATGAGTTTGAAAACATATTATTAAATTGAACTATTACGTAGGTATGCTAATAGTTGTTAGGTACTTGAAAAGCGAATTAATATATTTATTTATAAGCAGAACATATGGGTTTCCACAAAGTGGACGTTATATTAACAGATCTTTTTATGAATACTTGGTAGACATTCGCCTGACGCTTAGGCCCATTGGGTCCTTGCAATTGATCAAAAGGTTAAAAAGAGCATGTAGTTTTTTTGGCAAGCAGTGATATCGAACTCGCGAACTGCGGATTCATATATTGCTGCCCTACCAATCGAGCCACCGTGTGTGTCTTACTTATATGTAGTTTATTGCATGTTTCTTTATTGAGTGTAAAAATTAAACAAGATATTTTTTTTTATTAATATAAAATAATTTGGAATTAGATTCAACAGCAATCAGTTATATACACTAATTAAAAGTCCAATATTTGTATTTTCTTTTTAATTTTTTATATTATATTTTTATCAAATCCAAGCGCTAATTACTTGACAAAATTTAAATAAAATCCACGTGACTAATGATTGCTTCTTGCGAAAAAAAACAATCAAACTTACAACCATGATATTTTTTAACCGCTGTAAACTTTTATAAAAAAAAGAAATTGACATCGTAAACCCGATACGGTTTCAATATTTTTCTAATATTTATTTACCCTTTCTGTGGTTTTAGATTTCGAGAAATCGTATATTATTATGTATTTAAAATAATTATGACCGTAGTGTTTTACTTTCTAAAATATCATGATTTATGCAATATTTTTTTGGTAAATTTTTATGTTATGTGGTTTGACCATTGCAAAAAGTGTACCTATTGGAAATCGTCATTTTTTCAGTTACCATAACAACAACAAAAAAAATGTTACCACATGATTACTTACTCGTTGGCCATCACATTCTCTGTCACACTTTTTATGACGGTTTTAATCATATTAATTGCGTTAATGCTATTCATAACTTTACATGTAGGTACGTACTTACTTAAAAATAAATTAACATGTCTTGCAATGGAACACGTTTGACTGCCGTAAATTGTGTATACACAGTGTGTACCTACGTGAATATTTTGACTTGTCTAAAGCTTAAATTACACCGGCAGACGTTTGACCCAATCGTCTACCCCGATCATCTGTGCCGATCACCCCGATCATAAAATATGATTTTAACTCAATCAACGATTTGTAACAGTCGGGTAAACGATAACCGAGAATACACGGTAGTTTTCATCCAAATTTTCACTGATCTTCGATTAAATCGTGAGTGAAAGTGGTAATTATTGTATTTTGGTGGTACACGACAACATTTCACTACAGCACAGTTCGTCGTGAGCTATCTTATCAAAATAAGATGACTCTATACTATACGGTCATCTCTATAACACTAAGATGAAAAAAATACGAGTTGTTCTTTATTTCTAATTTAATCTTACATATTTATTTTCTAATGTCGTTCCCTTGTATTTCGGTAGTTTTTATTACGTTCTTTTATTCCGATTTTGGGAAAATTCATGAATTCATGAAAGAAAACCGAATTTAACCTAACCTAAAAAATAATCCAGTATATCGGCTATTTTCAAAATTTGTTACTTACTTCCTGTAAACCGATAAGAACCGTGTTTTATTTAGACATGAATTTTATCTCAGTACTAGACGACCAAAAGAGATTGGAAGGTCTTTAATATACGACCATATATTTCCGATACAACATTTCACGATGAAGTGTGATAAGGCAAACTGCATACGTTCAAATTTCCGGACACGTACGACAACAGTGAACGATCTTAAGTGACATTTCATGATCGGAGGCAATCGGCACAGAATCTGCCAGTGTAATTTGGACTTTAGTTTTAATCCGCTTATGTAATACATCCATCAATTTTAATACAAATTAAAATAGTCCCCAGTGTTTTTTTCAAGGATGTAAACACTGATATAAAGTAAATTAACTAGTGTCAAAATATTGAAGTTAGTATTCAACCACAGAAATAATATTCTCCATGTTATTACAAGTAAATTACATTAAAATGGTAACCTGATGTTAAAGTTTTTCTTTGGTTACGTAACTACAAACTGTTATTCTGTTCTGTTATTGTTTTGTTATTCTAAATAATAATGGGTCATTGTATATTATTTCTTGTGTATATTATTATGCATTGCGTTTTCAAATCAAATCAGATTTTATTTATTTTACATAAAATGAACATCACAAATTATTAATTTGAGACGTTCACAACATAATATTTAAAAACAAAGAACATATTATTAAAACAGTATATATAAAAATAAATAGTTTTAGTATTAAGTTATTAATTAAACGGTAGAAAGTGTACAATAAAAATTATAAAAGAGATACACTAGATTAATTAATTAATTAATTAATTAGAAACAATTTGGTAAATAGTTATCATAGTTCAAAAACGAAGAATACCTACTAGAAAATTAATTTACGTGATTTATTTACGCAAAATCACTTGCAGTTAAGTTAATCATTAGTAAATATTGCATCTGCAGAAAAGGGGGTTTTTTCTTCAACAATTTTTATTTTATTGTTTTTTTATAAAACATGCAGTGGGTATAATAATAGTAATTCGTAGCCCCGGTCTCTTCTAGTTTCCGTCACCATTCCGAGATATCTTCCGCTATTCTCCTGCAATCCAAGATGTTCGTTAATTGGTTACACTATCCATCCATAGCAACATGGTTCTTCAATCACCTAATTTATATATTTATTACTCTATTTTTCTCAACTATAAGGCAATTGACATGAACATCTCAAATTGGCGTACCTATTATTTAATTTATCCGTAGATACTTACAGTATGAGAAACTATCAAATTTTTTAATACTATAAAGCTATTTGATATAATAAATATTCGTGATTAATATTTGTGCGAACATTAATAGGTAGGTAACTAGTATAAATAAAGTAACTTGCTCCTCACTTTTAATAATAATTCAGTTTATATACAAAAATAATATAATATCGGTATTCATTTTTCCGAAATTTTGAAGATAAGCTGAATATGACAAATTGCTGACTGAAGATACTTTATGTCACTATACTAAGCAAGTATATTGTTCTACTATATAAGTTCCGATTGTTATTGTCTTTGGATGTTGTAATTTCCTTAGTCTTCGCTGCTGTGGAACAAGTTGACGGTTTTCTTAAAAGAGTTATTCCCCATAGTTAGATGCATATTTATATTATTAAAAATTTAATTTACAAAGTACACCAATGAGACCAAATTTTCAAATATGCCATTTTTTTATTTTTCTTTTTTGTAACAGATGGGTGAGACAAGTCTTATATACCCATATGAAAACGACTCTCCAAAAGTATTACGTTTTTTTTTATCTGTGTCAGTCGTTGCAAAATACCACTGAAATTTTTATTTGTTTTTTTTTATATTTTCATTGAAATATTCTTCGAAACGGTGATTCCGCCGAAATTGGATCGATTTTGCGATCAGCTTTGGTTTTGTCATTCGCTTTATAAAAAAAAACCATTGCCAAAATCCGTTCAATCGACTTTAGACATGCGATCTTTTGGTGTCGTGCCGCGATTACCAGGCACACACCGATTGAAATTTTATTCGTAAAAGTTAATTTCACAAAAAACCAATGAATTTGCCACTAATTATCGATCTGAAAAAACTGTAAGTTTCTAATACCGTCTACAATGACTAATCATCTACCTCCATATAAATATAAATGAGTGACTGAAAATATATACAGGAAAGTTATGTTGTGATAATAATGCTCACATCTAGTATTAGTATTAATCCCACAAACTACGTTGAATACTCTAGAATCAAATTTAAGATAAGGGTATCGAAAGACAGAATACATCAAATTATTTATCAATACAGACCTAATAAAAAATAAAACCCATAAAAACGGGATCCGAAACTTCCCTCTTTAGCCATTACCACCAATAAAAGGGAAAAAATCAATCGTCTACGTTTTCTATGCTTATAAAGTGTTGAAAATCGAACTCGGTCATCATTGGCTGCGCTGATCTGATGCAAAATAAATTGTACAGTATTGTAACTCTTAGGCCACCAAATGTGATACAATTGCCTAACTGCAATATCTAACAATGTCAAATACAATGTTGCTATCATTTCGCCATCACTAGAATAAAATTTAACTTTAATTTCAGTGCTGCAAAAATAATAAAATCTAAATTATTATTCAATTCATACAATTTCTAAATATCACTTTATTAACCTTATTCCAATATCAACTACTCTGTGACAACATCTTCTTGGCTACGTATTAAAACTGTGAACTAACATGCTCCTCCCATTTTTAACTGCATTTCCATAATAAACATTTAGTCGACAACAGCGCCTTCCTTCACGTAGCCAAGAAGATGTCACAGTAAAAATCAACGTTTGGTCTCCTCAATTAACCTCCTTCAATCTCATTGATCTCAAACAGTCTCTAACATTATTAGTTAGAATAATTATTAAAATTAAATTTATTTGTACGCTAGTTAAAAAATCACCGTTTCTAGTAAAGATTTTGATTAAAAGATAGATAACGCTTTATTCTTATGTTTTATAACAAAATTATTGAAGCAAAATATTACTGTTGGTTACTAGGTAGGTCTTAGTAATCAAATTTATTACTAATATACGTGCGTTGCTCTGGAAATGAATAAGAAAAATCATAGTTTTTTTTTTTTATATCTGAGTGTGCGCGTGTTGGAAAAATTGAGAGATTAGCTTGTAGCTATTTTCGTTGAATTAAATATTAAAAAACCATCTCTATAGAAGAAGGCTTTTTTCAATATCGTTGGTTCTTAACCTACATTAAGTTTACTACATTTTATGTTGCAAAATAATCTTTTATGAGCCAAACGATTTTTATTCAATCAATATTACACAAAATTTAAGAATGTAGCATTCGTTATTGAACGTGCATATTGGCTCACTCAATACATTTCTGAGATGTTACATTTATGTATCTTTAAATTTATCGGTCCTAGTTTGTGTTCTTTGTCTTTTTATAAAATATTTTTTTAAACAGTCTTAAATATTTATGTATAGTTATATTTTGAAAAATGTGTCTGCATTTATTAGTTCAATTAATTCAATATAACATGTATTTGCAGACGAATGGTTAATTTAAAAAAATCTAGATATTGATATTAAATTGTATATCACGTAAGAGACAATTTATCTTCATACAGAATAGAGTAATACTTATTACATTACAATCATCTAATAAAATAATGTAAATATGTTATGTACAATAATTAACAAAATATATAGATACATTATTAGGTCGAAAAGTCACCGCCCGATTTTCTCATTCGATGTATTTAATGTCTGCGGCGGATTCCGAATTGCCGCCAGACGATTGTTTGTAAATGGTAATGCTTACAATTTGGCGACAAGTTGGACTTTTGTATGGATTATTTGGTACAAAGGGGTTTTATATACAAATTATTTCAACTCTCTTTCGCGATCTTTTCAATGCCGCGCGTTCAGCTCTCCCGACACAAAACAGAAGCTCGATTTTTGGGGTCGCCCTTTTTATTTTTTATTTTACCTCAATTATTATCAAGTCTATTTTCTTCGATTGAGTGCTGATTTTTTTAATCTATTATGATACTTTTATCTTATATTCAAAATCAATAATTAATATATTGTATATAATAATAATAATATGTGCATCACTACAACTGCTTATAGTAGGCGTGCGACGTGCATGTACGATACGACTGATTAAAACTAAACGAGTCAGAGACTGCCCGTTAATCAGTCATGTATCCATCTTTTTTTACAAATGCGTCATGACTGACTCATGACGTCACTGCTAAAAAGCTACGTTTCAATAGTCAGAGTCAGAAGTTGCCTGTGAAACAGTCACAAGATGTTAGGCGAATACAACATATCGTCGTTTCCATTGCAAATAAGTATATCTGCAAAATATGCGTTTTTGACATTTTTTTTGTACAATTAAAAATGCCAAAATTGCCTTTACACATATTCAAAATAACACAATTTACAAAAATTGCATTTTCGTTGAAATTATTAAAACCTTTTTTGAATTGATTCAAGTGCCATACATTTTTTAAACTGTTTTTATGCTCCCCTGAAAACTTGAGATTTTGCAGATATACAGTTTCGCAATGGAAACGACGATATTACAGTTTCATGACATTATAACCAAGATTTCATGATTAATAGCTTAACAACATATATTTTTTCTTCGAGAATAGTGAGACGTTATGAATAACGAAGATTAAAAAACAGAATAGAGTGTTAAAATGCTATTGCATATTAAGTTTTTGTTTCCAATTCACTCAAATACATAATATCTCAAATGAACTAATCAGTCAGAATGAATCATTACCTCTAATTGAACGTAAGTCTCCGAGTCACTACTGAGTGACTCAGTTCCCATGGCTTACTCGTAGTATTGACAACAAATATAAATCCGTCAGAAATAAAAATATGTACTATTCAATGGATGCACAATTACTCGTTTGTAATGCTTTATCAATTGCTCCTCTGAGCCATATTCCGATTAACATAATTATTTGAAAACTTCAAAAACACCCGCTTGTCTCTTTTTTACATATCGTCCCCTTTCTTTTTGTTCTTCCCCCGCGTAGCTTTAATAATGCCATAGTTTTCATAGAGTTTCCCAAACTATGTTCCGCGGAACGTGAATAGGTGTTCTGCGAATTTATTATTTAATGCCAGTTTGATAGGTATAGCTACTATATAAGTAAATCTTTTTTGTATAATGTATTTCTATTGTGAAGGTTTTAACCTCATTGTCATAATATAAAGTGTATCAAAACAAGCTATTTTTGTTTTCCTTATGACATTTTTATGACGTTTTACGACATTTTTATGGACAGTAGGATTTTCTTATTATACTGCAATCCCTGCAACGAAGTCAAAATCCAGGAACAGACTCGTCGCCATACGGGATATAATAATTTAACCTTCTAATACTGTGCCTGATATCAAGAAGATTTGTAATTCAAGAATCCAACATCATCGAAATCATTAAGAACTAAATTTTTTTTATGTGTTGTGTTTTAAAGATAATGTAGGTAGGTACTACATAAATATATAATTATTGTTTTTTTTCTCATTTTTTTTTCAAATTTATTGCTTATGTAGATTTACTTATACAACATAAACATGGTGTTCCGTTACAATTTCAAGATTTGGGAAGTGTTTCATCGCAGGAAGAGTTTGAGAAACCTTGCAGTAATTCAAATACACATTTCTGTTAGGCTTTTGATAAAAACTGTTATGTATACGAAACACGTATTTTGATAAAAAAAAATTATACTTTTAAAACTACAATACATAACTTACATTACAATTCTCATGTTGAAATTCAGAGTTTTGGTAATTTCTTAGCACTGAAATAAATTAACTAATATTTTAGTCCATAAAATAAACATATATTTATCCACTGTGTTTTAATTATGAATGTAATACTAAAACATAATATGAGATTTTAAGAAACCTGCAAATAAGGATATAATATATAATTATTATTTATTTTGTATATTTTTACAAAAACTGCTCAGTTCGTGTAATTTGGAATAATATCATTAAATTCGTACGTTATTATCGGTAGCTCGAAATCGATCATTTTTTCGTTGGCATTTCACGTTTTTGACTTAATCTCATATTGAACGACCAATAAGTTGGCAGTATCAAAAATTAATATGTATAATTTTGAGACTTATAAACGAAAATAAGACATCTCCGCGTAATGAAGTACGATCTGAGGGTTATAAAAAATCACATTAAAATTAAATACATCCAATATTTCAGCAGTAAACGAGTTGATGTTTTTACTGTAAAAATTACACCGTCGGCATCGCGTCCAATTACTACTATACGCACAATGTTATTGTTGGTAGTGAGCCAATTCACAGCACATTCGTGTTTCAGCCCCAAAATATTACTGCGACAAGTCAAAAGTAGTTTTATTTCAGCCAAGAAAACTAATCTACCCGCTTGGTGGATTTTAAATTAGATGTAAAATGCTATGTATGGATTTTCTCATACTAGTTATAATTGATTTTTTATTGATATGATTTATGAAAATGTAAATATTTTTAATTCTTCATTATTGCAATAAAATTTGTTGATGTTTGCAATAATAAATACACATATTTTACGCATGATTTTTTCGTGAAAACTATATATTTTTTTATCTATTCATGTTTATCGATGGTCTTATAATTCCATATATTTCCGTCAAACTGAATTATGCCATCAGTTTACAAGGTATTTTATACCTACTGGGTACTTCAGTAACTACCTCATTTCATTTTTTGATAAATATTTATACAACGCAATCTCTAGTACGTTCGCTAACCCATAAGTTTCTTTCTTGTAGATTATGTCCAACATGAACTTAGACCATCCCACGCTGTTACTCTAAGTTTTTGGTCTCTTTTGTATTAGGGTTTTATATTATTATTTTTTTTTTCTTTTCGTATGCATAAATGTCAGCAATAGATTATCACAACAGTGTACAATATATGAATATAGTAGGTGATATTTTCATAATCTTAAAATTTGACTTATATCAGTATTGCTTTAAAGATGTGATATAATAAGAGTATATCAGGATACGGCCAGTAATTACGTGTAATTGAGACAGCAGCTCGGCCCAGCGGGGAGATTTATCTGGGTGGCTATGAAGAGCGAAGGAATACGTCAGCTTTGGATTGCATCAAACTGTTTCGACTCTCCCGGCGTGACAGTTGTGGACAGATTTATTAACCAAAAATGCAAGCCGAAATTCTTCTTGCATCGCGAAAATTTTGCACTTCAATTTAATCGGGGCTAAATTAGCCACCTTCGTATTACAGTTTTTTTTTTACTTTCTAGTAACTGCCTTGTTTACTACTGTGTTATATGTAAACGAATTGACTACACGTAAAAGTTGTATGTATTTACGTAAAGAGGAGAAATTATTGTTATTTTGATATAATAAAAAATGTCTAAAATATTTTATTAACTACTAATACAATACATGGATCTGAAACTAAAATTTATGTGAATATAATATTCAAAACATATTTTATCATATTTTTTTAAATAAAATAATATATAAGTATTCTACGATATGGAATAATTATTTCATACCTATGTTCGAATAATCTAATACATTGCTAAATTAAAATACTTTCCCAAACTTTTTTCATATAAAATTTATGTATAGTAGTTTGGTGATCTCTAATAATGACATAAAATAAAGATAATAAATTATATTCTCACTTCATTGGTAAAAAACTTCGTTTTTAAAGAAAAATGAAATCGTATTTTTGTTTGAACGTCTGACAATCTTTTTACGCGGATTATAAAAAGCATTAGACACTTAATTAAGTTTTTATTTTAAAAGAAGCTTTATATTTTGCTATTTTGATTAATATTTAAATTTGATAGCTATTTTTTCATAAAACATTTGAAATAATCTATAATATACAATTATTATTTTTACGGCAAATAAAAGAAATAATTTACTTTAGTTAATTATTGAGTTAATGAAGTTTTTGTTTGATAATAACTAGGTATAGAACAACACTAGTAAATGCATCACATGCAATTTTTGTACGTAGTTACTCGGGTTTTTTTAAGTTAAGGAAGTTCCGGCCAATACATTTGTATAACTACCGCTGAACTAGCGTAAAATGAATATTATCTGCGTATTATCACATGATCGTTCTATATATCCATGTTAAAAGAAGCTATTTATATTCATACGAATCAGTGAATCTGACCAGTGGTGCACCCAGGATTTAATATTGGGGAGAATTAAGGATGAGAATGTAAATTAGTCCCATAGGCTCTTTTTCTTCTTCATATAATGCCAGAGACCCTTGCCCCCCCCCCCCCCCCCGGGTGCGCCACTGAATCTGACTAGGTCCATCCAAAAAAGTTATAAACCGAAGCGGGGGGGGGGGCATTGAATCGTCATAGTTTATATCTACCCTTGAGTATTCGCGAAGTAATACTGTAGGTCAGTTCTAAATCTGTGCATGATCTAAAAACAGTCGTTTTTATACTTTATGGTACATGTGAAACACAAACAAGTTAAGGATAAGTACATATTTTAATCAAAAGTTTGAATAGTCGACCTTGTTTGCGCAAAAAACATTAATTTCACGGTTCGATCGCATTATCAAACACTATTTTATCCTTACATCAGTGCAACAATCGATCTTTAGCAATTTGTCAGATGTTTTGTGTGTCGTATATATTTGTTTTTTTTTATTATTATTCATCAAAGTGATTGCAATAAGTGACTGCAATAACTGTTATATTATCGCCCAGCAAACGGACTCGATTGTCAGCAAAAAAAGTGCGACCTTGCAAAAACAATGAACGTTGTCGATTCTTTCTTTTCAATAGCAATATGGTCAATTCTATTGCAGTAAATTGGCTTTATCTATAATATAGTATCGATACGTGATCGGCATGCTACAAAACGCTAAAGAAAACTTTATATAAGTAAATATATTATTATAATGTTAATGGGGCCCAATATCTGTGGTGCAGTAGTAGTATTGAGACAATCATATTATAAACACCCAGATTATGATAAAATTACATAATATCTGTAGTATAACTGGAATCGAAGCTGTATACCCTGAATTATAAGCCAATACATTATATAATATACGTTTTTACTAAAGCATGTTAACTTTGTTTAAAAAAATATCTAAAATCTGATATATATTATTGAATTTGGAAAAAGTATTTTAATTAATAAATATTCCCACGTGTAAGGACATCATCAATAAATTTATTCGGTTAATACCTGACGCCAACTATAATCAAGAAAGTTGGCGTAATTTAAAATAGATCGTCGGTTAACGTATGTGTTAGAATTAATTACATGACTCATAAGTGAGCCGGTGGCGTGAAAGATAAAAGCATTCGCCTGGATAGTGAAAGATATAGAATCCGCACGTATGGCATCGTACACTACTTAAAAATTTAAATGACAGATTTTAGTAGGTCGGTACACACTGTCGTGAGTACCAGTTCCAAATCCTGGGTGTGGAAAATACACATATTGTTTTTCAGTGCGTGCTTGGAATTTCAGTATGGCTATGGAGCATGTGGATAATATTCTTTTCTCATAAAAACAAAAATCTGTCAATACAAACCTCCACTCTGTGGACCACTGATAGCCAATGAAAAACGAAACGACATACTTAATCCACATCTTCTAATAATGATAATGACTAGTTTCGTCATTAAATTGACATCGAATAATGAATGAATGAGCCATGGACCATTTTAAATTCTGTGAAGGGATGACTAAGTTAATAAGTTGATTTATTTTACTAGATGAGCTATAGTTATTTAGCTTATGGTAAGTACCTATCTTAAAATACATTTTACTAAGATGTTCATAAATAATAATTCAATAAATATCCTAAAATTAAAGTTATATTATGTATCTCTGCAATCACGCAAATAAATTTCTATGTATATAAAAAAACTAATATTTCTAAATACTATTTTATGTCACCAAATCATATTAATTAAAAGCATAATAGTTTACGATAGATACATAAATTACGTTATATATGTCTTTTAGCTAGATAAATAAAATAATTCAACAAATATAATGATCTATGTATTATGGGCAACATTTTATTAAATATGTTGGTTTAATATGTTTATTTTATTTACATTATTATATTTATTAATATTATCAGTTTAGGTATGTAACATTACATTTTAATTGATAAGTAAGCTGTATACCTATTAAGGATTCATTTCATTCGGCGGTGTAATAAATTATTTTGTTTGTGATCTAACAAGATTTTCAGTGTAAGTCATTTATTTTCGAACATTTCGTTATCAATTACCGTGCTCCAATTGTAATGTTTACATTAAATTAAAATTTATCATAACCGATGGCATCTTAGCATGCTGTATGCAAGAGATCGTATATAAATTATTTTATATAAGGCAACTATTCCGCTTGAAGCGTCGATTTTTTTCTAGCATTAAAAATAGCGTTATTTGAAATATTTTTTAATAACATAATTGCGCTTGCGTGCCAACAACGCCTTGCTCTGGTTAAAGTTTTCACTAATCAAATATTTGTAAATTAGTCATAGTCAGTCTAAGAAAATGTTTTTGAGAATAATGGCAAATACTCAATCCTTTTTTAGCCATTTCTACATGTAAACAAATATTTTTTTGGCCACACACTTTCTGTTTAAGAAATAATGGAATTAAATAAATCTTCATAATTTGAGATTTTATACCACAGTGATTTAGCATATCTTTTTAAAATATTTTATTTGAACTCCTATACTAATCATTGGCAAATGGTGGAGGTAGGCTATCAAGATCTGACATAAATAGTCAACAATAAACTTTGTCATTCATACGTATTTGTTTTCATTGAACTATTCTATTTTATTGTTTAAATTGTATTCTTCTTGAATTATTTTTTTTAAATTTCTTTTGCTATAAAATTATTTTTTGGTTTGTTTTTTTCTCTACGAATTTGATTTACCTGTACTTGTTATTCTAAATGTCATGTTGTGAACATATAATAATTTGTTATGTGGTCAATGTGTCTTTTTTTAAAGAAATAAATAAATAAAAAAGTCTACAATTTAGAGATGGTGTTGGTTAGTTTTTTTTAATTAAATTAAACACTGCGAAAACCAAGCCATAATAGATAAATAGTCGTCTATTTATAAAATATCTAAAATTATGCCATTAAACCATTTTTTATTAACTATGGTTTGGTTACGCAGGGCTTAATGAAATAAAAAACACTTATCAACAACATATGTAATATATATTCTTAATTCAATGAAAACAAATAAGAATTAATAAAAAGTGAGCTCTATTTTGTCGAATCGTCCATCACATACATAAACTAACGAACATAATTTAAAAAAAAGTAACCAACACCATCAACCACATGTAAATTTTAGTCTTAGTTCAATAAAAATAAATACAAAATATGACAAACAAAGTTTTATGTGCACTATATATATATCGGATCTTAACAGCCTATCTCCACTCTTCGCCACTGATACTAATAATAAAGGAATAAAAGTATTTTTTACATTATAGTAAGCATTATACTTAAGTTCAATTAAAATCTACTATCTCATAAATGCATCTGATTACATATTTATCTTTTATCAAATCATACATAATATGTAGATAATCAAATAATATTACAATGAAAAAGTAAGTTTATTATGATTAATCCGAAGTTTATTAAACCATGACTCAGATATCTACTCGTATGTGAATAGACAGGTAATATAAGTCAGTGTGCTAATAGAAATCTTTGTTTTTCGGGTAAAACGTCACATATTGTCGAAAATGTGCTGTACAAATCATTTGACAGAATCATTGGTTGCATTTTACGTAAATTTTACGGTGTTTTTAGTAAATTATATTAAAAATCTACATGAAATATTGCAAGAGTAAAATATAACTAGTTTCATGTTGGGCATAAATTCTTATTTAGCGATAATAATACATTGCAATTTTGTGTAGGTAAAAAATGTATTTTATATAATATATATAGGTATATTATAATTGGATCTAACAGTAACATTTAAAATTTTAAATATGCTTCCATGTGAAGTTGATATTTTTGATTTACGCACATATGTAATTTTACCCGAACACCATAAAAATAACGCCATGTTTTCATAAAGAGCATTTTTAGAGACAGACAAAAAACACTGCAATTTGCTTGCATCGACGCAGGTTTAACTATCCTATTAGAATCTTCAAATGGATAAAAAAGAAATATAATATGAGTGGCATGAATGAATTTGTGATCATTATATTGTATTTAGATACTTATAACAAGTTTTTATTACCGTAACACAAATAATAGCAATACTTAATTAATTAATAATTTAAATACACACAAGATTTCAAAATGTTAGATTTTTATTATTGAAAATACATAGGTATATATTTTCAATAACAATAACATTATATATAGCTGATAATGTGTAAGAATTATAAATGTTAATTATTTCGAAAATACTTAATATATTGATGATCTATTTTACTGTTACCAATTAATTAAGATCGTATATTTCTCTCGCAACCCCTGTATTGTATTTTTCTTACGTTTAATGACTGAATAATGAAACTTTTTATCACCTCATAAAATAACTTAAGATATCAAATAGAGTTACACGTTATCATTAATTACTTTTCCAGTACCCCAGATGTTTTATTCATTAGATAAAAGATCGGCTTTCACGGCGCGAGCTCGACTAGAACAAGGTGTCATAACGCCGGTACAGACGAGATTCTGTATCATATTATTGCCGTAAGTAGTATTACAAACTTTTTGTCACGACTTATCGGGCGATCAATAAACAACGCGCCACGCTTGTCGGCGAAAAAATAAATCGAAACAGTTTTACTTCCGTGATTTATTTTTATTTTTACATGTCTACTGTTTGGCGAACCTTTTGTTGAAATGTATCAAAAAAGATAAAAAGTCTGTCATTTCAGTCGTTGTATTGCTTTCGCAATAAATCCCGACGTACAGAATCGTTATATCGTTTCGAGTGCACACAACCGCCTTTTTGCATCCGGATATAAGCTTTTTTAAAAATTAAGAAACCCATTTTGTACATTGCATTTAATTATTATTTAATAATTAACAAATATTACACACATTGGTAATAACCTAAATCAAAATTTGATTCTAGTGATTGAAAATATTGAATATAGTGATTTGAATAAAATATTTAACAGCTATTTGTTAACGGAATTTGGAACACTTTCAGGTCATATCTCTTGGATAAAATCTACAAATATGGCACTTGGGTCAATGAAGCAATAAGTATTGCACTCGACCGGCAATCAAAAGATGTGTATATAAATTAAACTCATAAAAATGTTAGATCTAATATTTAGGGATGTTGCTGAAGGATTTCCAATCTAAGTATTTTCAAAAAAATATGATTTTTTTTGAAAATTATACGTTAAAAAAGGATATTGTCAACATATTTTTATATTTAATAGATAGTATAAACTAAAGAATTCAATACCTATGAAAATCTACAAAATACATAATTAAAATAATCCTGTAATCAATATTCATAGATTCTTTTTATGAAGTTTATATGCAATGAATAAAAACTATAGTGGATAACTAGATGTAAATATTTCGTAAATGCAAGTTCCAGTGATTTGTTATACCTACCTACTTACATAATAATTATAATGTTGGTAGGTATATTATTTTTACTGTATGGTTGATAAAACGCTGTTCGATTATTTAAAAAATAAACATGTAAGTAAGTATTATTCTTCTTCAAATAAACATCATTTTTTGTGTAATCTAATTTAGTGTTTTTTTTTATGTATGTTATAGCAAAGATTATAAAAATAACAGTATATGTGAGTTAGTTCTTATAAAACTAGCCAGTCTCTTTCATTATAATAACGAGTCATTATAAAGTAATCAATCTATTTTTTTTAATAAAAAATTTGATTTAGTTTTTTAGCACTTTTCCACTAAAACCAATCAATTCCGTCAGAGTTAATGTTGATAAATTCGTAAAAAAAATGTTTTGTTATATAACAATGTCTCCTTATTTTTACGTGGTCTACCCGTTTACCGTTGAATCGATTATCATTAACGAAATTCCTAAAACGTTCGAGTTTTTGCCGAGTTTCTCATTAAGTCAATAGGCACGATCGAATTTTATGGCCATCGCGGAATACAATGAACGTTTTTCGTCGATAACACGAGAAAGGTCGTTTACCAAGAGACATACAAAAAGCACCCGAAGATATTTGCGTTCGACAAAGTTTCATCAGACTTGCGTGGAAAACAGTGCTGTCCAAAAGCACTTTACATGTTTAGCTTACTCAACTATTTAAACAACAAAATACAATAATATGTTAAACAAAATAAAACTTCGATTTTATTTTTAATTAATATTTTGGTATTTAATAATCAGTGAGTTAAGAATATTTTGCTATACGGACCATACCGGTTCTAATTTCATTAAATGATTTGAAACAAGTTTTATGTAATCGTATCTATAATAAAAGTTACCTTTAACACAACTATATACATACTGTGGATTATTTTATTTTTTACCATGTTTTTATTAGCTCGTATTCTTGTTTGTCCCGTACAGATTTTTCTTGCCTGTCCAATATTTTTAACTAACTTCCCGACTAGCTAGACATTTTGAAACTTTAAGAATATATCATAACACGACGGGAATGCATTTTTTTAATACTTTTGGCCATTTTTAAGCAGAATTAAATTCATTTTCAGTTAATTCTGTTTTGTATGTTTCAGAAAAAAATCGTTAAAAGTAATATTTACTACTCACTATTATCGGTTGCTAAGTGGGTCTTAGCAACTTAAATATTAATATATACGTGCGTTACTATGGAAATCAACATGAAATGTCAAAATGACATTTCAGTATTCTATATTTATTAATACATAGAATTGTCAAGTTTATATGATTCAACAGAAAATTTAAAAACTTGGTAAATAAAAAGTTCTTTTTATGTTGTAATTATTTTATAATTCATTTCAACCAATAATAATTAATAGTCAGTTTGCACTATCAAAGTGACAATATTATGTGATAGAGAGAATGTTGACTTTAAAGTAACTTGGATATTTAATATTTATAAAGCTTCGTATGCCCTAATATTTTCAGTTTTGAGAGAATTTATATAAATAGCCAATCATCACAACACAGTGTAAACTCAATAACTTTATCCTGTAGAAGCCGAATGTCCAAGATATTGCACTCTCAGTGTTATGCGCATGTAGTATATTATTCAATTTGTTTGCTGTATTTCTCTCAGAAGCACCGACAATTTCAAAAGGTTGGCTGTCACCGGAAAAATCCCAGGATTAAAAGAACTTGGAAAGATTCCGACTCGATGGAGTGACCAGGTGAAAGATGCAAATCGCTTCTCCTTTAAATATGCGTAGCGGATAAAGTAATGATAAGGATTTAAAAGGTGTTGTTTTGTACTTTATACACATTTAGTATACATAATATTATGGCGGCTCTCGTGGTGCAGTGCGTAATGCGCTGGCCTTTCATCCCGGAGTTCTGGGTTCGTTTCCCGGTGAGGTCAAAATATATTTACCTACCTAATCTAATATGTAAATTCCTCAAGCCTGGGAGTTTTACCACTATTATTGGGCTTCACGGCCTGTTGTGGTGTTTAATAAAGAAACAAATAATAATAAACTAAAGAGATACGATGCCCAACGGGACTTGAACTCGTATTCACTGAATTTGCACCTATGTGCTTTACAATTTACAATTACGTACCATTGGATGTTGAATAAAAAAAACAATATATATTTATAGAATTTTATAAACAAAATACATACAAATATTATGTGATAGTCAATTTTTGATTAGTTGTTGAATATTAATTAGTGATTAAACAGGTTAGACAACAATTTTTACTTACTTAATTAAATGTAATTTAATAGTTTGAATTTGTAAATCTAAATGTGAGAGTAAGAAGATTCTACATATTATTATTGTGATAAAAAGAGAAAATTAATTATATATTTGTCTTTATGTCTGAAAACTTTTAAAATATTATTTAGGAGTCAATCAAAATAATAGAAAAGTTTCTACAATAATTAGTCTCCTGTGTGTACTGTATACCCGACTGAAAAAAACGTCCAATACTGTGTATGTAATAAATCTCAGTGATATTTTATTAATCATATATATATTATGAAAATAATATTAATTTGTTCATAAAACAATTACCTACAACATACATATTTTTTATTCCACATCACACCAAACTACACTAATAAAAGATCTGTTCTTTTCACTGGGCATCTCGACGCCATAAAATCCGCAAGTAAATAATTTAAATTCAATGAATGATTCACAAGATTTAATAATGTTATATTCTTTTTTGAATATACATACTGTGGGGCAACCTCGACAATATAAAAGAATCTCCGAGTTAAAATAAATTATCATTCGGTTTATGTTTAATTTTATGTAAAATTGTGTTTGTTCACTAATAAAAATTTTGAGACACCACTGAAAAATTCAAATTAACGTAATCCCTAAAAAGTAATTGTTAAATAACATTCTTTCCTTTTTATGTTGAGCCTGTCACGATATCAGTTCGAAAAAGGTAGATAATATTTTGTTTAACGAAAATTTACTCAATAGCTACCTATGACTTGCCAACGGTATATTGTTCCAAATACAAAAAAGAGTGAAAGGGCGATCTTTTTTTTAATATAGCTCTGCTTTTGTTATGTCTAATATTTTGATTAAAACATCAAGTGTGTTTATTTGAACAGGGCTCCGAGACCTTGCGTTGATTACTTTTTTAACTACCTTTACATACGTGCTTACTTCTATCAACTTGCCATACTGTATTGCCCTTCTAATTATAAATAAAAAATAAATATGCGAACACTTTCGTTCATAAAAAAATTATATCATTATTTTACATGACACATTATCCACAAAATTTCTACGTACATAACTTTTTTGTTTTATGTCAACTAACGGGATCAAACACTATGAAAAAAGTAATAATAATAAATAATAAACGAATATATTATGACAGTCCCAATAACATACACAAAAAGGATTGTAAATCAAATTAATACCCTTCAGTAACATCTTCTACAATATTTAAGACAATCTTTATTTTCATAATGTATAGATACGTAGGGACAGAAGAAAATTCTTGGCATTACAAAAATATGATACAGTAACTATTGATAGAATTATAAGTGAATTAATTAAGATTAATCTTTTTTTTCTGGAGTTGTATTATCATTCATATTAATTTAATTCACACCATACTGAATGTATACTCTTCTGCCAATAAACACATAAAACAAAATACATTAGTTGAACTAGTACCTATTTAAAATATCTGCAAAAAATATAGGTAGATAATATTAGAAATCTGAATACCATTTTCAATTTAAAATCCCTGTTGATAGGCTTTCAAGCTCTAAAGAAAGTCACTCAAGTGAATCCGCGTGTCATAAATTATTATACCTTAATACAGTGATCAAAAAAACTATGGCATGAAAATCTCCGTAAAATTATGTAAGTAATCAAAACGCAATAATTTATTCTGAATACCAACAGCGTATTTTCAAAGAGAATATATTTGTTACTCCGTTATATTGTATATAAACTTTTGATAGCATTATGCATTTTATACAGGTAGATAATTACCCACTATTTCGGCACGTGACTTTCTATGCTAGAATTACTTTAAAGTTGTCCAAAAGGTATTTAAATTACATATTTAATAAATGACAACCTATATATTTATAGTTCAAAAGGATAAAAAACACCCACCTCACTTTCAAGTTTTTATTAATTTTAAATATACGTTATAATTTATAAATAGACTGCATTTTAAAATATTATATAGCAGCAATAATAATAAATAATATTATGTAACTAAATTTAATGACGTCGGTAGTAAATAATACCTAGGTACCTACTACTATTATCATTATTAATAATCATTTCCTATTCTTCTTTTCTTCTATCTATAGTTGCATTTATTAACCTGTATATTTTAATATTATAGAATGGCGCATACGTCATTATTTTATTGAAAGATACCGTAATTTCATTTTTAAACATCGTCTTTAATTATTGTGTACTGTACTAGAGTAGCTTGAAACTCATAAACGTGCGGAAATGGTTACAAGTTTTATATTATACTTAAACAAATTCATTTGAGAGAAAAAATCATCATGAGTGACAAAGCCCACTTTTTTTGGTTCATAGGTATGTCAATAAACAAAATAGTCGATATTAGGAGCTTGAAAATCAAAGAACCGTTCGTGAAATATAGTTTCATTACAACAAAGTCACTGTGGCATTTGTGCAGAAACGATTACTGGTCCATACTTATTTGAGAACCAAAGTGGTGTCACAAAAACTCCACTACAGACAAAAGCTTGAAAATTTTATGGTGCCCCCAAACGAAAGAACTTGGATATTAACATTTGGTTTCAACTAAACAGCAGTGCCTATATCACATAACACGAGACAAACAATCTAGGAACACAAGTTCCCTGGTCGTTCAATGTCTCGTTATGGCAATATGCACAGACCACCAAGATCACTCATTTTAGCAGCCCCAGATTTATTTATGTTAGGGTATTTAAAAGAGAAAGTTTATTTGCGTAACCCACGGATATTATAACATCTTAAAGTGATTGGTCTGTCTACTAGAGAGAACTAGCGGATAATTATGACGTTTTCAATTGAGTACAATACATGATTGAGAAATAACATTTTAAAGTATTTTAATTAATCAATACATATCTAAAAACATTAAAAAGAAAAAATAATATATTTTAAGTCAAAGATAAATTTTATAAAATGTGAACTCGTTAAAGGACTTCAATATATTATTGTATGGTTGTGCTTATTATTAAATTACCTTAATGTATAGAGAATAGTTTTGAATAATTCCCTATGCCCTAATGTACCTATTTTATATTTAATTTTAGAAAAAGAAATATCTATAATTATTTAAGTCCTTTGTATGTAAATAAAATGAGACCCAATTTGATTGATGGAAAAAAAATCTGAAAGAATTAAAAAAAACATTAATAAAACTCCAGTGTATTCTAATTATGGTCAAAACTTTTAGGCAAAACAGCTGATGACATTATTTACGCCAACATGCATGAACATAATCGAGTTTGAAAGATAACCATGCGTTCACATATTTTATTAAGCTTATGAAAATACGTGTTCGCTTGATGTATAAAATTGGTACATAATATAATATAGGCATTGATTTAGGGCTTACGGCAATCGCAACGCTCCCCCAAAACGAGCTATTTCTTACAGGTAAAACTAGTTCCTATGGACAGATGATGATATTGATAATGAATATTGCATTATTATATGAATAAATGATTTGCTTCTCATTATTTGACACATTGAAAGATCGGGCAAAAAATATCAAAATATACCACAGTTCAGAGTTCGAGGCCGGTAGCAATGGTTAGTCACGAATTGTTCCAAGATAGCTATCATTTGGATTCAATTTGTTGTAAAATCAATGAAACTTGATGAATGATTATTTTTCTTTGTTCTTTATGTCATGTCGTGAACGCTTTGGATCTGTGACTTGTCGTGTTTATTATAATATGATTTAAAATCATAACATTCACAAAATGTACAAATTGTCACAAAACACCAAACAAATAAAAATATAACTTCTCTCATACAGCCGTCGTAGTCCAGTGCGTAATGTTCAATTCAGGGGGCTCCGGATTCGATGCCCAGTAAGGAAACAATATTATATTTATGAGATTTTCTCAAAGCCTGGGTATTTGTGATTGTTTCACGTGTATTACTACACTACTGTCATTAGACCTTATAGTCTATTGTAGTGGTAAAAAAATAATATGAGTGTATGTATACCTATGTATAAATATAATACTTATATTATAATAATGCTACACAAACTGTCCTAAAAATATTATAATATAATTAGAGGAATAAAAGTTATTTATGCCATAGATTTGTCTGTTTTATATATGAGAGAATTAAATAAAGCTTTTTCTTTGCATTTTTCCATAAAATTTCAACTAAACAAGTCCTATCTAATAAAATATAATATTGACTATTTTATTCATAAATAAACAAGCATTCATTGTTCGTGATTTCTCACTTTTTTTACATTCTTGAGCCATTGAAAAACAACTCTTCAAAATTATAAGATAAATACCTATCGAGGCAGTTATGATTTTAGAATATCGTTCTTCTGTCTATTGAATAAATTGTGTAACTATTGTTTCTGTTCATGAATACATAAGTACTTGTTTATTGTATTCTGCCCGAGTACACAATATACGCACTGAATGCAATGTCATAGGTTGCTTTAAACATGTCGCCACCTCCATGAACCTTTTTCGTACGAAGATTGAAGATTATTAATAATACATACCAACAATACAATCATATTGATAACATACATACATAATATATACAAGACATTAATTATGTACTTACGGTTCTTATAATTTTTCACATTTGCCCCCAGTTAAAAAATCTATACCCAATACCGGACGAATAGATTCACAAGCTTATTAAAAAAACTATTTTATATTACCGTGAAATTTAATGGTTTTGACAGAAAATAAGTCATAGTCAGAGCGGTGTCGAGCGATAGAAAGTAGTACAGTAAGCTTGATGTAAATATTGATGTGAGTCGGAAATAAAACTGTAAAAATAATCAAATTTGCACTGTGTAATTCGTGCGCACTCGAAGAAATCTCATTTGCGCATGCTCAAAGTGAAATTTATTCACTATAGCTACTAATTGCGACATTATATAAAATTAATAGTCTTATGTCTCTTTAAAACTTTACGATCCTAGTGAGTCTTATTTTAATCTATTTCTGAATAATGCAGCTACCATTAATTAAACATTTTTTTAAATTTGAGTTGGTTTTTAGTTTACCTTCAATTGTCTGCAGCGATCAATTTTCTGGATGTTAATTAATTTATAATAATGCTATTGGTAGTACTTAAATGCCTATTTAAAATATAGTAATTACTATATCCAAAATGAATCTGTAGTAATTTATGTAATCTTTGAATTACAAAAAATATGATGGTACTACTTACCGGCATTCGATATATGGAAGCTTTGAATGAGTCTGATTGGTTAACTATACGATATATTTTTTTAAAAGCGACAACTAAGATAGTTGGTACCTACATGTATAATGATTACGTTATGTAAATTATAATCCAGTACGACTACCGTTATACAGTTGTCTTATATACATTAACATTACAGATGGTTGTTTTATTTCGAGTAATTAACAAACAAGGATATGACATAACATATTATTATCTATAATCTACATGTATATGTTTTTATTTTATTTTTACTTGTCAAATATACTTTAATTTGTATTAATTGCATTCTTCAGTTAATAAAGTCATTAGTAAATGTCTATATGTGTATGATTATTTTATTAATTTCAAAAACAATATATTATATTTCAACCAGATTTTAATTGCATAGCTTAAACAGTCCTACCTGACATTTTAAAAATATAACGTGATCATAAATTAAATAATTTAAGATAACTGAGCATTATCAATTGATGTCTAATGTTAAAAATAAAATATATAAAACAATAACTTGTGCATTGTTATAATCCATTGAAATATAGATACTTATAACATATTTACATATACCAATTACTGTTGATAATTCGTATTACTTACTTCATTTTGCAAAACCATTAATCATATATGTAATAAAAATTAATGATTGTTTGTTATTCCACTCAACCTTCGTTTTATTTTGTCATCAAAGTATTTCTTATTGTTATAATGATGGATTGTTAAGGATTGTTAGTAAATCCATTAGGATGAAATATTAATACTTCCACTTTTTAGATTAGTCTATGCATTTCATACGTTTGTTTTTAAATAATGGACTAATAACGCACACTTCGAGATACTATAATACCAACAAAGGAAGACAAAAATTATAGGAAACACGTTACCTTCTGCGTGAGAAATATGCTTAATCTAAAATACTTAATATTGGGTGCTTAATCGCTATAAACAATATTTATTGTTATACCCATCTAAATATGACAATAACTGGGTATGTATTTAGATATATTTAAAAGTAAATACAGATGCATTTTGCGAATATTTAATCCGATGACATATGTACATTAAAATGTAGTTAAAGTATAGGTAGGTATTAGTGGTGTGTGGTCCGTAGACGCTGAGGATGCGGAGTATGCCCAGAAAAACATGTTATGCAATAATATTGTGAATTTACTATTCAATCGGATGGTATATTTTATTTATGTATATTTTTTCAAAAGGCATTGTATACATAAGTGGACACTTATTGTAAATTTTCATTGTATTTCGTTATAAAATTTTGTATAATAAACGTCCTTTTAGATATTGTGTCTCCCAAATGGTGTAACCGAATATAGTTTTATTTAACAAACGGAACACACAAAGCTCAGATGTAAGCTATTTGTAGATAATAATAGGTATATATTAATTATGGATTTTTCCAACAGAATCCCCACAAACAAACATTACCGCACGCCACTGGTATATGTATATATATTAAACATGTCCAATGCTAGAAAGATCTTATTATGGGCCTCCACATAGTGGAGGTTTGTATTAAGAGATTTTAATTTTTACGAGAAATGTATGTTAGCCACTTATTCAACCTAATAGGTCCATATTCCGACATTTTACGACTCCGAAAAAGAATAGGTGTATTTGCCAGACCCATGATTCAAACCTGGAACCCACGACATTATAAACCAACGCATTATCCGCTCGGCCATCGTGGGCTTTATATACCTACCTATTAATATTTAAGGATGTACTCATTTGCCTATAAAATATTAAAAAGTTTATTATTTTAATTGCTTGGCGAGTTGTAATCGCTGGACAAATTCAATTATATAGTGGTACCCAAGAAACACTAAAAGACCACCTTAAACCACATAAAATCTAGATTTGATCAACTCATCAGGTACGTTGGAAATACATGGAAATGAAAACCAAAGAACTGATATGAATGGATGGCCCATTGGAAGGCATTCATCCAGCAGCTAATGATAATAATATATTTTAAAGAATAATTGTACTTATAATACCTTACCAACTTATTATGAATATTGAATACTATTATTGATAAAGCATAGCTAATCGAAATGTTTGATTGTATACTCATCATGATTATGATATATTATAGTGTAACTGTTACACTTAATTAAATCAACCGCTTATAATACTCTTGACAGAAAAGTTAGATATTATTGAATGCGAAAATAGATCATTATTTTTCAAGGTGATTTTTAAAATATCACAACGCCCCTGGCATAAAAAATTAACAGCCAATAAATATATTAATTTCTTTTATACGCATTATCCACACATTAAAAAATGTCTATCGATAAATCATCAAAAAAATTGTTACAAACAATCTTTTTATATACCTACTAATTATAATAAAAATGATAAGTATGCTTGAGCTTCGAATATTTGTTTTATCGAGAGAAAAAAACTTGAAAGATATGATATATTTTATAAGTCGAAATAATGAATTTTCCTGTTTAATATAATATGTAAACTGACAAAAGTGAAATATACTTCACTTATCATATTTTTAAAGCAAGCCGATTTTTACAAAGTGGCCGCCTATAAAAATATGTAAGCAATAATTTAATATTGAAGCCTTTTTATGTATTTAATTAAATTATTTTTATAAATACACTGCATACACATAAATAGTGCACATAAGAATATTTTGTGTACAATAAGTAGTGTAGTTCTGCCTGCAAATATGTAATATTTTTTAAATCGGTATTGAGTAAAAATATAAAAGAAATATACCTACCTATATGTAAGACGTATAGAGTAATAGGCAAATATGTCATTAGTAGATGAACCTTAGCTACACTTGAAACGTATGACATTTCTATACTACATTTCCACTCTCCACTATTTATATAATTATATATATACCTATATATATAGATAAAATATCTTCTTCCTGTGAGGCGCTAATAGCCTCAGGGGGCACAAGGGATAAATTATGCAACTCAGATTTATTTTCCTTACCAATCACTGTATGCGTATTTGTAATAATAAAGTCTAAAAAACAAACACTGCACATAAATGATTTTTCTCCAATGTACGCGATCTTATATGTTTTTCTATGGTATGTTTCTACTTATAATAAATACACGGATACGAAGAAAAATTACAATTAAATAGATTTTTATCAGTATGTATCAATGAACGTTTTTAAGTGATTAAACATTCTACACATACAAAAACACACGTCTCATTTTGAATAAGAAGTCTTTGTATTCAAATATCTGTACATGAAAGTCAGTGTCCCTTGTACCCAAAACTAAAACACTTTCGGGAAAATACAAATTAAAATTTCCATACCATTAATGTTAACGTATTTACGACTTTAAATGTTTTGATAATTTTATTTCAGGTTTCTGTTATAAATAAAACTCAAGAAGAGGTTTGGTTATTTACTTACAAAATATTATATACTAATTTTTGACAAAATCGTTCTTGAAACACACTAGCGTTGAGGAAAACATATCAGTTTTGACCGAATCTATGGCGTTGATATTCTCTTATAGAGAATGATAATCCAAATAAAAGCTCTGCTTTTATATATAGATGACAGATTTGTATAATGACTTGAATTCTCATACAAATAATAAACGAATCGTGTCTCATCTCTATAAAAATGGCACCAAAATGTAATCTTTTAATCACTTTGAGTGTTCCGAATTCAAATAAAAAATTATGACCGCGAAGTAATCACGAATACCGATTACGTAAAACTCCATATACCCAGGAGCGCTTTTTCTCAATAAAATGAAATAAATAATAGTTGAATGGTAACGATAACATCGCACATCCCTATTAAATTTATTGAGAGCCGGTTTTGTTCGGCGAGAATTACAATAAAATACTCAAATTGGAGTACTGTACGAAACGAGAGGAAAGATTAGAATGTCTTTGGAAGTACGGTCAATCGAATAGAAAAAACTAATTTGGGTATACATTTAAAATATTAAATTCCATTAAGAGACTAAAAAGTATATAGGTACTTATAATATTATTAACATTCCTAGGCACTATGTTTTAATACATTTTTCTTCATTATCGATAACTATAATAAATGTGTGATATTTTATTCATATAGCCACGATACTTTAGAGAATTAATACAGATGATAATAATAGGCCTACCATATATCCTGATTTGATCCTGATCATCCCGATTTGATGATGGAAGTTCCAGTTTGTCATTTATGTTTTGTAATTACGTATTCTCTGATTCACACGAAAGATATCGATTTTATTAAAAATATATATATATATATATATAGAATATACATACTTACTTATACAGCCTTTTATCGATGGCATCACATCATATTATTATATGAATTGTGTGCATTTTGGCGTGCATGTTATATCATTCATCGCCAGACAGTGCAAAAAGGTTGTCGATCTTTTTGTCTGTTTTGTATTTGACATTTCAGCTTCAAAAAGTCTTTATGATTTTATGAATGGTTAAAATCAGATGATTAATTTAGATTATTCATAATTTATTTCCAATTTCAATGATGTGTTATTTCTTGTTTTCTCTTAATAATTCTAATTTTTTTTATTGTCAAAAAAATATTATGGTAAGTTTACCAACATACACACGTAAGGACGCCGTATCCTAATAGTCTTTTTAGGTTTTTTTTTTTTTGTTCAATCACATTTCTTTTTTATATTTCAACAATAGGTACTAAGTAAAATTCTATCTCTAGTAACAATTGGCTCTTTTAATTATATGTTATACATATAGGTTCTTCCACCACCAACTATCTATTCTAAAGATACACCGTGGTAAAACGAACAAAATAACAACCTTCAAAATTGTGCTGGATGCGTTTCAGTATGAACATCCAAAAAGTCCGATTGTGAATATTTTGAATCAGTAAAATTCCTGATTTGACATGATATAGAAAAAAACTAGTTTGAGATAATACTAGACTTTCTCATTTTCTAGATTATGAAGAAAATTCACAATACGTCTTTTTAAGTAGTTTTTTGCACATGAAATGCTTTCCTTCGCCAAAACGATTCCCAGTGATAGATTCAACTCGATAAACTTCAAATTTCAATAAAAACTCAGTTATTTCATAAAATAATAAAAGTCTATCTGGTTACGGCCACAGCTTTCTGGAGAGCGTGCCTCGTGAGAGGAGTTTGGGTGTGGTCGCTAGAGGCGGACGTCGCAAGGCCGTGCACCAATACACATAGCTATATTACTATACAAACATGCTAAAATCATATACCTATATACTTACATACCTATTAAAACTAAATGTATTTAAAAAAAAATAGGTACCTACCTATGTATTATACCTAACTACATACCTACACATCAACACTTTTTTTATAAATAATAATTAAAATAGTGACTATTATAAAAAGCTTTACTTTTGAATGCCATAAAGAACGCAGTAGTACCATAAATACATCATTATATTAGTGTACCACAAGGACGCCATTATGCTGATAGATTCACAAAAATCACTTCATGTTAATATACCACTTGCGAAAATGGTAATAATTACTTTAAGGCTAAAGACTGGGCGGAGAATACCGACCAGATAATATAATACCGACCAGATAATATGGTACCCTGTATACATATTATAGCCAATGGTGATTAGAGATACCGCTAGATATCACTTTATATAGGTGGGTGCTCTTAGAGATTATACTTAGACTAATTTATATTAAAATATCTATGTAAGAATCTACTTAAGCTATAAACACAAGATTGTGTCAATCATACACATAGAATAAGTAAAAACGAAATTATATAACTAATTAATATACTGATAAAATATTAAAAAGGTTTAAAATAAAAGTAAAATTATTTTTTAATTTCAGTTTTGAACTTTTCAAATTAATTTGTAATAATCATAAAACCTATGTGTGCTTAGCAACTATACGTATAATATTTAGTGTTAATATGACAAAAATATTATTATATTTATAATAATATGACTAAAATTTCAGCGAATTTTTACACTTTTTTTACGACACGTTAGATGTCACCCAGCAATGTAGAATACCTCCTCCAAGTCTCTTGCGGCATCTAGATAATAGAATTATACCAAAGACAGATACTGCATTTCCATACTAATCCGTTGTCGCATTTTCTCATCAGTTTATAGGGTAAACGACGCCAAATTTCCACCATTGTTTTAACGTAGAGGGTGAACCCCTTTGGGCAGAAAATATAATGATGCATTCGACATACTTAGTTCGAATTCATATACTTCAATACATTATCTAACATTATTTGCATATCAAAAAGCGCCAAGCTCAAGGCACGAACGCTGAGAATAGGCACTGTAATAGGCAGAAAAATCAAGCTCACGCTTATATGCAAACTTCTTCTCTATACTACGGTTACCGGCCAGCGCTCGAAATGGAAAATTTACAAACCGGAGCGCTCGACAAATTTTCTGCAGATATATACATAGTCATCAAATCGCATGTGTATTTTATAAAAAATAAGTGTGTCAGATTTTCTATTCTATGGTCTATCTAGCTCAGACGGTCAACATATTTTTTTCCACGAGACGGAGCGATAATTTTACAAATTTCACGAGCCGGAACGGCGCTCCGGTGCGTTCCGTTCCATTTCGGGCCCTGGGTTACACGTCTCATTATGACTTTTTCTGCCTCCGTCTGGAGCTCAATGCGAATCTTACAAAACATTTTAAAACGCTTCAGACTATACAAAACAAATATCTTACAATGATCACAAATGCCCCATGGTTCGTTCGCAACATCACTCTTCATAGAAACTTGAACGTGGAAACCATCTATTAATACGTCTTGAAACTTTCTACAGCTACATGACAGCAGATTTCCCAAACCAGTTGATCAAAGATTTAAACAATAATTATAATCCAGCCATCCCTACCTAATTTTCCAGAGTTACATGTAAATTATACGTAAAACATATCGGAAAGAGATGATTAGATTCAATATAAACGTTAATTCAATTTTCATAGCCGATTTCGACAAAATTCATGAATTCAAAAATGATAACCTAACCTAACCAAACCTAACAAATAATCCAGTATATCGGCTATTTTCAAAATTTGTTTGCTGCTGGCTTCCAGTAAACAGACAAGCACCGTGTTTTATTTAGACATGAATTTTATGTCAGTACTATACGACCCAAAGAGGTTGAACGATCTTTAATATACGGTCATATATATCCGATAGAACATTTCACGGTAAAGTGTGATACGGCGAACTGCATACGTACAAGTTTCCGGACACGATTTTCCAGAGCTAACGCATTATTGCTCTTAAAGCCTTCTTAGTCTATATATTCCCCCATATAGTAGACAAAAAAGAGACGCCATTTCGTGCCCTCTCTACTCGCTTAGATTATTTTATAAAGAAATCATTGTATAGCTCCTATTTTCCTTGATATTTTTTTTCATTCTTCCCTTGGACCCACAACGAAGGGCTATGAGCTCTTCGTTAATGGGTATACAAACGCGAGTATAACCGATGAGATGGTTAAAATTCTGTTTGGTCTTGATGTCTCATATTTAACCTATATATTATTATAATAGATAAATACATAACTTCTTCAGAATGATCTCTGCAACGAGCCCAAATCATCGAGAAAATAAGGAGGAACAACACGCGGTTACGATAACAATTATTTATGAAAATAATCGTTTTCAATTTAATACAAAAAAAACTGTCAAAGAGCACGCTATTTAAATGCGCCATGGAAGTGGAAAGCATTTCTACCATAATATATATTATAATATTATCATAATCATTAATACAATTGTTGAGTGGTCTCGATCGATAAAGATAAAAGTCAAAAACTCATGGTGAGTACTGCTAAAATGTAAAAGCAATCAATGCAGATACTTCTGATAAATATCACATTTATTGTTTCAAATTGAATTCATGCTTAAGTCTTGTTGTACGAATTTCTTCGATAGCTCTGTTTCTTATAAAAATAATAAACTGCCAGATGTTATACCAAAATTCTTTATGACTATGGCCATGAGAAAGATATGGTTGTGGTCAGTTCTAGGAATAATCGGTGGCATTGTAGTGTTTAGTAAGTAATTATAATTGATATAGGATGTTATTACGAAAATGCGTGATCCCATTATCGCGTTGATCAGCAAACAACATAATATCATATTATTATTTAGTTTTTTCAGTAAGCTGCAATATCAAAAAAAAATATAATGTTTCATTTTATAAAAAAAAGTATAATTAGAAAATTCAACATTACTTTTTTACGAAACAATAAATATTTTGGTTAATCATTCAATTCATTATTTATGTATGATCCTTTAAGCAAGAGCCAGATCCTCATCTTAATCATCATTCTTATAGTGGCTCAATTATAAAATAATGTTCATTCCCATTGTATTTGGCAAAGATGTTGTCTCTGTATATATATATGTCCAACCGCATTATCAGATGAGTTTACGTTTTCTAGCCAGAGAGCGGTAGCACATGAATTCATTAATTTAAAAAAATATAATGTGGTATACTTTCGTATATTAAAAATACTATGTTAAAAAAACTCTTTATTGATAATTCTAAATAAACTAAGTATTTGAAGAAATATAATTTTCTATTTACATACATTAAAACTTAAAATAAATGTTGATTTTTTTTATAATAATAAGTAGGTATGCATATGAAGTTTTTACTATTTTTGTGACCACCTTAATTCAATAAATATTTTTTGAGAGAAAATTTAACTTAACGTATGATTAATGAAAGTCACTTTATAACTATTAAGGTCCTCTAATTCTCAGTTTTTCTTCTCCAAATTCTCTATCTCACATATTGACAATAATATGAGTTAAAACCATTCGTTTTACGAGGACAGTAAGTAATGTGTAGGTAGTGGTAGCAGCGACGATTTTATTTGACGCAATCGATTCGTCAGAAGATTGTAAAATGAACCTCGAAACAGTTCAAACCAGTCATATATACGATTATTTATTAAGGAAACAAACAGTTACATATTGATAACAAAAATTTAAAATATAATAATGAAAAGTTAATTGCAACCAGCAAAGATTATAAAATTATACCAAGATCATAAATGTTATTTTAATGTGATCAATCAGTACATCGGACCTCTACGTCACTAAATGCGCCAATGGGCTGGTTGGTGAATCTTTTAAATATAATTACGTATATGTCGTTTAGAAAAAAATATAGAATATTTGAAAAGGGAATGGGATGACTGGCCTCCGGACAATTGAACGCCGCACTGTCGTAGACACGTGTAGACGAGGTATTTTAATCAGTTTCTATCTACTACTTAGTAGTTTGAATTCATTTTACTCTTAACATAATGTATTCTTTATCGCGGATTGAGAATTACCATGCCTAAGGCTTTATATAAAATAAAAAAAAACTCTTTTTTCGTTGGAACTTAAACATATGCACGATTAAATCATTGTTTACGTCTGCATATTTACATTCTTACCAACTATTAAATCATAATATAATCATTGAAGTATAAATAATAATATTGAATATTTTTTTTAAAGTACCTATAAGTACCTAACGTATATTTATTTTCGAATTCCATGGCGTCCAGTTGTCCGGTGCCAAATCGTCCTAGACCCGTCACTAAATGCGCCAATGGGCCGGTTGGTGAATCTTTTAAATATAATTACGTATATGTCGTTTAGAAAAAAAATAAAGGATACCTATTTTAAATGATTAAAAAGATACAAGTGTATAAAATAGTCAATTTATTGTGTTATTGAATACAATGCAATGAATTTATTTGGTCATTACACTTTTTCACAATTTATTAGTTTTATTGATTCATTTATCGGATATATCTATAATATTATTATTATATTACGTATATAGCCACTGTATAGAGACTGTGGGCAATTGTGTCGCGTGGCAATTCTACTATTCGCTCACCATAATAATAGGCCAATTTACCGGACATAGCCATCGATCGATTTGAAGTTTGAAGTTTGTTTTGCGAAACTCTATCGAAACCACCTGTAAATAAATAACTAGGCATAAAAAGCCATCAGTGAAAGTGACTTCACGTCTTGTATGTTATTTTTTTATTATATAGATATACTCATACAAGCAAAGTCGTAATGCGTCCGCTATTTATTGTTTTACAGTACGGCCATTAAAGACGCAGAAAAAAGCGGATTGGATTCGAAAACCCGGGCAAGGTATCTTGGTCTAATCTTTGTAATCTATTACGCTGAATCACTACGCCTGTTTTCCTTGAGACTGCAAATCATGTACGTACATATTATTATCGACGTATTTGACAGACTAAATTATTTCCATTGAATGATACATGAATGATTTACAGGCATTAATTAACGAGTAAAGCTCATACTGTTTCAATGCATTTGTTCTGTTTTTACCACTACAAGCCATAAATCCCAATTACCAGTGAAGTATTTACCAAAGGGCTAAAAACCCCAGAATCCCAAAATTGGTAAGGGCCCTGGAAAATGAAATTTTTTTCAGCTGCCTCAAACCGCCGCTGCAGCCATTATTGAAATCAATTATTGTAGCAAAATATGTATATTCCAACTGAAAAAATATTTACAGTGTACAAATATATCAGACGCTGCCCGTGTTAATATGTTACAAAACCACAGTTATATAACAATCACAGAAACACCTAACTTGTCAGTATCTAATATATCGCTTTGAACTACGAGAAAAAATGGATAAAAATCAAACAGATGTTTAAATATATTTTTAAATAATGATATTTTTTGTTATTATCTCTATATTCTCAGGTATTGTAATAAGATAATAAGTATTATCAACGAAGCTTTATATTGTGTTCTACTACTTAATGATGTATCCTCCACATACGTACACTTTGGAAAATTGTTAATTTATCTCTACATAGGATTTTCTAAATTTCGATATGGACTAAATAACCATTCTATTTTAAATATAATAAATATATTATTTTATCACACCACCTGACTATCGAGTTTGAAAGCATTGTGTTCTTTTGTGTCTCGCTGGAATTTCTTTAATATTGTTTTAACGTAAAAAAACCTTGTATGGAGATCAAATAGGTGAATGAATCCATCAATTAAAAGTCTTTCAAGGCTTCATCTAATTGTAATATCATGAAGTTTTTATGCGCTCTTAATGATAGAGGTAATAGCAATTTCCTCTCGATTTACCACTATCCTACAATGTCATAGGTTCAATTAGAATACGTATCATAATAACACGTTTGTGGGCCATAAAAATAATGAGAAGCAAACAAGCGGTCGGTCAGATAGATACCTCTCTGGTTGCATCACTTTGCTAGGCACTGGCCAGTGGCCACTCTTTTGCTGCGCACGCGCGCCCCCCACTACCCTTTCGCATGATGAAGTTCGCAGCTGCGCCGACCTGCCCAATACAGTGACATCACATCACATTACACGGAGCGTTCTATATCAAATATTCCAAAAAAATACAAATGATTTATCGTTTTTAATTTAATCAAATTACTGTATTAACACTTGCTAAACATAAATAAAATAAGATGGAAACATGCCTATTCAAAAAAGCTTTAAAAATTATATTTAATATATAACTGGTATATGTAACTTTATCAACAGTAGATATTAAAAGTATTACAATATAATATATCTGTCTTGATTTATCTAAGTATATGTCTATCTTTAATGCACGATAGAAAAAATATGTAAATGTGTATAAGAGAGCGAGATAGGGATAAGACGTATTAAAAGGGTTAATGTGAGAGACACGCAAATAAAAGAATCGTTTATTTTAATCGGTCCGTGGACAAATGTAACGGATACTCTGAAGCATCAGCCGTTGTTTCACTTTTATAATATATATATAAATTAGATAAACAAATATTGTATGTCTGTTTTTCCCCGAATCTGAGTTTATTACAAACAAAACGCCCATATATATATTATAATCATAAAGTTATACGGTAAAATATTGTACGTCAAAGTTTCTAGAACATTTATTATTATGAACATGTTATTATTTCATTAAAATACATATTTTTCCTTAGATTTTAAATCGAATTTTATCTCAACTGGACATATTATAAAATCTGTGCACTAACTTATCACTATATAAAGCTTCATTATTTTATTCAATATTTCTGCAATATTATTATAAAAAAACAAATAATTATCATTAGGAATTTACGTTAGAAATTCACGGATCATAGGTACCTAATTAAGCTATATTTTTAGTTAAATTCACATTATAAGTATAATAATATCTTTATTGATTATAGGTACATATTATATATTTGAAATCACACCTCAGTTGTATTATATTGTTGGAAAATTTTGTAGTGCATTGTGAGTCCGCCGGTAGCTTAAAGTGCTTAAACCTTAAACTGTAACCGGAAAGCGATGGTTATGGGATCAAAATATATTCCATTCAGTGCAAATATTTTTCAATTTTCTTTGTTTTAATATTATGTTAGTATATAATATTATGTTGTGTTTCAAAAAATATTTAGGTAATTACATTATATTATATTTTTTTATAAAAAGTGTACTTTGTATTGTCTGTTTGTCATGTGTTTATTTGATGATAAAAGTCTTTCGGCTTTTCGGATTGCCAAACAGATTGATCATAACGAGAGTAGATTTGCGTAGTCGATTTTATGATGTTATTTTTTTATTATGTTCGTCGATCGGACGAAATCAATTGTGCTTCGATTTCTCAATGCCTTGACGTGAAATTAAATGTACGATTCGTATAATAACGGCTCTTATTATACTTCAATTCACGCACTAATTTTCAAAAAGACGAATGCTTTGCAACATAATTTCCTTCTTATAGTACCTAATTACTTTATCGACGTAATATACTATGCTTTATTTATATTATTGGAACCTCCACCTCCGCACGGTAGCTGACATAAATATATAATATAGCCACATCTCGCATCTATTGAAAAATTTCTTTGCAATGTTTGAATTTGATGATAGATTTTCAATATAATCTTTCAATGGGTTTGAAAATATACTAATGATTCTATACGTCTCAATTTGGGTAGGTAGGTAACTAATTAAGTGATGGGTATATGAAATATTTATCCAGACTTACTCAATTAATGCTTGCAATAATTGAACCAAAGATACTCAAATCTTCCGGTTTTGGTAGGATTACTAGAAGTAATATTAACATAAAACTGTTATTATAGAAACAAAATTAGTGATTTTTTTTCCACATTATATTCTGAAATATATGAAGAAAGATAAAGATATTTTTTCGATATTTTTTTAAATACAGGTCCGCTTAGGGGGTATTGTAAATGTACATGTTTACAAAATGCGTTTTGAAACTGCTAATATTTAAGTAGATTGTATGAATAAATATAATATATATTGTATTTCATTTTAATTATTAATTAACAAAATACCATCTTAGCCAGTTCTACTCAAATGCTAGTCCGCGGTAAATCGATACCCGATCAGGCGCATGGCATTATCCTTAAGAGAACTACGACTTGCTAAGTTATATAGGTAATAACAAACAAGTACCTATATATTATTATGTTAGCTTATAATTTCGTGGGTCCCAGGTTCAAATCCTGGGTCTGGTAAATACACACATTATTTTGCAAACAATACGTTGAGTAAGTGGCTAACATCCATTTCTCCTAAAAACAAAAATCTGTCACAATCACTGCTAACTTTTTAATTACCTTTTAATTACTATATTTAAATATCTAAATAACAAGGTAATTATATCTAATGGCCATCGACTCGAAATGCGCCAGTCGCGGTGTTAGCACTAAATGAGTTAATACAAACCTCCCTATGTGGAGGCCAAAATGTGGGGTCAAAAAATAATTATATTATATCGCTTTAGTTTTTAACATTATATATATAATATATATACATATAAGTCTAAGTATTTACATCATTAAAACTATATTTACGAAACTGTTTTTTAATCCTCACTCAATCTTTAAAAAAATGGTTCCTAGGAAACACTGATGATTTAGTTTACGTAGCACTATTCTAACCCACCCCGATAACTGTTGAATAAATGCCTTTTATATATACGTACACATTATATCCAAGTTGTTATACTAGAAAGCCATAAGATAAGTTTAGGCAAAAATGGGTTAGACTACAACAAGTAGCGCGGTGGTGGATCTTAGTGTCACGTTGAACAAAAACCGGCCATCTAGTTATGGTTGTTGCACTCTAGATATGTAATTAAATGGTTTTATTATCAACGTCACGAAGTTACAGCTTTGTTTCGTTCGGTTATTAGTGGAAAGTAGACGTATACGAAACCAATAAGATTATTATTTTATGTTTCTCTCCTACAAAGCAAATAGGCCGTCTCTTACCGATTTGGCATAACATCCTCCATTCGACCGTGTTTAGGAAAAAGGGCTTAACCCACACAGAACAACGTTTATTGAATGATTTTGGTTCAATATTAATTTTAAAAAAAATAGGCACAGAAATTAGGTGCATGATGACTGATGATTTGGTGCAATATCTTTTCAATCTACTAATAATTAAAGAAGTTATTAGAGAAAAATCATTAAAATTGAGGATAAATGCTTTTTTCCTTCAATAAAAATTAAATTAAAGCTCAATTAAAACCTGAATTTAGATAATAAATCGGCATTTGCGGCTTACTTTCTTTTTACAGAACGTGTATTTAGTTGTATAGGTACATTGTTAATATCTAATAAACACAGTCGATATTATATTTAGGATGATAAGTAAGGTGATTTATTTACAGCCAACCCTAAAATGGATATTATCATAATCCTGTTGTTTGAATGAAATTCAATCGCATTTTTTTAGTTGAATCCAGAGCAAGGAAAATGGGTATCTAAACAAATTTCTTACCACTAACTCTTTTTTAGTATGTATTTTGTGTTTCACACCGTGGAGGTGTCAATACCCGTTTTGGGCGATAAACTTCCTTCTAAGCATTTTACTGTAGGAATTGTCTAAGTAAATATATCCATGGCCAATATTCGTCCTGTAGCTGCTGTAAGTTTCAGTTAAAATTGTATCTTCACAAACAGTTAGTATTAATATGAAACGATCAACGAACTAATTGGATCGATATAATATTATTATATAAATATTTACAACGCAATTTGTTCTTTGTCTCATGGCCATAAATATTATTAAACCAAACAGTTTTCTGGCCTCTGTCCTACTATGAACAATATGATCCGAATAACAATTTATTAAACGTAATGTGTTATAAAACTGTTTGATTTATATCTATCGGGACTTTCTTAACTACCCATGGCCGAAAACACAATTAAATTTAAAATAAAAAAAATCGATTTTTGGCAGCGTCGTGAATTGAGCGATATATTTTGGATATAATTTATTGTTTTAGAGGTTTCTAAAAGGAGTTTTGATTTATACGATAATATTTTGGAAATTATGAAATACACAGAGCAAAATTACTATATTTTCAGTAGCATAGCTCTACTTATTGAGACGTTTTAAATATCTCAATGTTTTTACAAATTGCCTCTTGCGACACACAAATGCTCCAAAATACCTATGTAATTATTTCATCAAATATTATATCGATATACTCTGTTAGACCAGAAATTTACCAACTACATTAAATATAACTATCATGGAATTTTTTTAATAAATCAATATGTATTTATAGTTATATTATTCATCTCATTATTAAATAAAACAATATAACAGTAACGTTGTAATTATGTTAAATTTAATTAAAGTGTTCATAATAAAAATTGGGTTTGAAAATTACTAGATTAATGAAATTCCACTACACTCAGATAACTCAGCAATTTATTGTAGGTACTCATCAAAGCTTTAACAGTTATGTTATTATAACTGCATAATGAGGATTTTCAGATTGTATCAATTAAAGGGTTTTAAGCTAATTAGGTAATAAGAACTGCATACTTCGACCATATTTTCCACAATGAGAAACGTTATTTATTCCAAGTAATAATACAATGAAAGGCAGAGAGCAGCACATGCATAGACAGGAAGATAATATTCTCTTGGATTCAATACTTGGAATAAGACTAATATTTTGGTGATATGATACGGCTGGCCCAATATAGAATGTAATACTCAGCCCTTGAAATGGAAAATTTTATGTAGGTACCAGAGCGCTCGGCAATTTTCTGAAAATATCAATTTATTTATCGAATTGTATGTATATAAAAAATAGATGTATTATGTTATTTTTTATATACCTACTTAGAATCTTAGCTCAGTCGGTCAAATAGAATAATAGTTAGTAAGGTTGGACCATTCAAACATTGTAAGCTGTCAGAAATAGTGTTTGTTTACCGTGAGTGATAAGTTCAGCATTAAACTTTAAATAATATCTATATAATATAAATTAAATTGATTTAATTACTTTTTACACTACCACGAGACGGAGTAATAATTTCGGGAATTTTACGAACTGGAACTGCACTCCGGAGCGTTTCGGTCTATTTTGAGCCCTGGATAAACTGCAATTCAGTGGTAAATTTACACTATAAGGCGGTACCAAAAGAAGAAGAAATAGTTTCAATTCCCACACAGTCATGAAAAAGGTCACATTTCTAAGACAGACGATCAATCCAATGATGAACTATAGTCTACCCACTAATCAATAGCAGTCATCCATCCAATCCATCCACCCACACACCGGCATAACATGTTCAAAATTAATTTGTGTTATCTTCAACCCAGATCAAACTACTTTCAATGGTCACAACATAAAAAATGCGAACAGCTAATTGCAAAATTAAATTAACCATAATAATAAATTAATTACTAAATACTTCACGCAGAAAAGAATAGCGAAATTAATTAGCAAGACATTATCATTGTGTTTTTTTATAATATAAAGGTCAATCCAAGGTTGGGCCTCATATGGAACATTTACCAGTGGCGAAGACTCCATACTAGGCGATTAGTTAAAGCCTACCTTCCTAAGAAAAATATTTTTAAATCTTATATTGACATATTAAATTATATAATCACATAATAATATATTCAATATGCCCAACGACATCTGTCGTATAATTGTCATGATAATTTTACGATCTTTTCTCCTATTTTAATAAGCACCATTTATTTATGGCATGTCTCGAAAGTTTATAAAAATATGCGACATCTCGTTTCGCTTCACATATTCTATGGTTTATGTTCGCGTGAATCCAACGTTTTTTTTTTTATATGAAGTTTGTTTCTCATAATTTCAAGGCGTCTGGGGCGGCCCATAGAAATCGGTAAGCTATTTAAGGAGCGCTTACGCTTACATATTACGTAAGTGCACATTTATAATAATTTTAAAAAAAATCTATGGGATTCAATCACATATTCACAACTATCAATATTTATATGTGATTGTTGTTAAAAATATAAAATAATTTATCTCGTGATTTTTATTTATCAGAGTTAGTTCATTCATAGACTAATATAATTTATTCAGACAATGTAGGTACCTAAGTATTTTAAAATGTCTAGTTTTAGGGGTTAAATTAAAAATTGTTATGGAACAGATACACAACAACGGATTTTTTCAAAGATGACAATATATTTTGAGCGTATCTTGCGTTTATAAATGTTTAGGAAAATACATCATTCAAATTTATTGCTTAATTTTATACCATCAGTGAGCTTTTGGAATTTCATCAATTTTTGTGTACCTATTCATCAGTAGTAATGTCGGATTATCTTCTTATTTCCCTTTAAATATATCTAACAAGTGTGCTTTCTTCACAGCCTACCCCTTTCCAAAAGTCACCCTTTGCCACTAACATTTACGCATTGACACAACATAACGTGGTAGAAAATGCGGAGGTACATTATTATCTACGAAAATATATTCATACAAATCAACAAAAAAGCAACACATATTTCACAGTACCTATATCGTAGACGTAAAGTTAAAAATGTTTTCATTTCTTAGATTCAAAACCTTTTTGTTTAATAGCTTTTTGTAAAACCTCCATAATTTCATAGGATATTTAAAAATTGGAAAATTACTAAATATATGTAAAACTTTTGGATGTATTATAATAATATTTATTATTATTAATTATTAATTAATAATAATTAATAATTAACGCCCATGGTGGCCGCGCGGCTTAAACGTTGGACTATCACGCCGTGGGTCCCAGGTTCGAATCCTGGGTCTGGCAAGTAGGTACATAATATATTGTTTTTCAATTTGTACGTGAGTCAGGGTATGGACCTAATAGGTTGACCAAGTGGGTGACATCCATTTCTCGTAAAAACAAAATATGTTAATACAAACCTTTACTCTGTGGATATGATCGTATTAGGATCGGACATGGTGGGAAATAATAATATTACATATCGTAAGTATGTAACAACACACGAACTTGAGGACTCACAGGCGCTAGGATAATCTTCATAATTTAATCATTTGATACTTAAAATTATAAATCGATTGTGATTTCAATAAAATTATGTGGATTAAGTGATTAAATAAAATTAAAAATAGTGTTTCTATTTCATTTTCTGATTGTATTCGCTTCTGAATCGTGGATCATGGTTTCAAAATGGACATATGGTTTTCCTATCTGTATTTTTATCCAGAACATGGTTTTAGTAGCTTGAGCAAATGGTTATGTTACGAGACAACCAAGACGCAGCTCCAAAAAAATACTTTTCCACAAGACAACAAACACCAAAAAAAACAAATTAATTATATAATTTGGCAATTTTTTTTGGAATGGGATCGTAACTAAAAATATAATTTTAATATTTTTTTAAATCATAATTGCATTCTGCAATCAGTAGTGTAAGTATACCAAACTAAAATAGTAATCGAGTTTATATATTATATACTACACTTAATCAATTGTAGAATACTCATAATTCAAAATAATCATTTAAGTAGGTATGTATGTACCTACCTATTCTAAAATTGAATTTTGCCATTATACCACAAGCTAACTCATTTTTCTTCTACGTGGTATCGGGTCAAATTCAAGTGTATTTATTTACAAATTACAAAATCAAAACGCTGTCAAGATGACATTTAAAAACAACTAAATACAATAGCAGTATTAGATAGATTATAAGATACAAAAATAGTATTTAGTACCTACATGGAAGTTCGTCGAATCAGCTAAGCAGACCTCATTTTAAGAATTTTTAAAACAACAACCTAAACTCATCCCTACACAGCGCAGGTGGAGTATATCAATATCGAGACTGGCTCTGCTGGCCATACCCATTATTCGAGATCCTCAGAGGCTATATTCGCTTTCCATGTGATCAGTCTGTCAAAGGTACGTTTTTCACCATTAAGCGTCTCCTGGTTAAAATATACATGTCATTTTTTTTCCATTCTTAACTTCCTTCTTTAAGCACTGCGGTGCATGGTTGCAGCACCAGTCCCGTGCGGCTCCGTCTCGAGACGGAATGACCACTTAAAATCATTTCCAAATCACAAGGCGGCCATATAACATAAAACATACATAACTTCTACGCGATGCAGTTTGCCGTTGAATAAAGGGATGGACATTTGTTGAAAGAATGCAAAATGTTATTGAACTCACTCAATGAATTAATAAACTTCTTACTTGGTATAACCTTAGTAGAAACGAAGAGATAAGAGAACGGACCATGCTTCACGTTGAAAATGAAAAGGTTACGTTGGACCTAATTTGGCCATGCGCTACCAATTCCTCAAGATTATTTCAACCCGGTCTGTCTTTTCTTTAAGTTCATTGGATTCTGTTAAATATCATCCACAGAATGTATACGGCAGAGCAGCGGAATGCTGGCATGACCTGAGAAGATGCAAGAAAGTTGGCGAGCAACAGGGATTCTTGGATTTGCCATCTGGTGTCCAAGGTAGCGGATATGGTTAAAGAAAATAAATACATTTCAAATTATATAAGCAATATCAACTGCTTAGTCATTGTTAGGGAAAGAATCTTACTTTCTTCCTTTAGTATGGCGCCTACGTCTACATGCTGTGTTTAATGTTTGCTTACTTGATACCAGTTCAAAGTAACTGTCAAAACAAGACAGAATTAGTCTGCTAAGAATTATGATTGCGGCTATAGTATAAATAACATAACCGTAAGTATGCGACTAGCAGATTGCGGGTGCGGGATCGAATCCCGCCGCGGTAATAATTACAACATTGCCGACACAATAAAACAGTGGGAGGCTTCTGATGGAAACAATGCGCAGTACATTACCTGGCCCATTGTGCCCAGGTAGCTCTATGAGTTGTGAAGGAAATTACGAGTATACTTCGCTTATAACTATAAGACATGGATGTTATTATTGTTTTATAATTTAATTCAATTAATATTTTTTAAATTCACATTTAAATAATTAATACATACATAATCGATAAATAATTACAGGATGATCTTTGGCTGAAAGGAAGCTAATTATGTGAAAAATGTTATATAAGTATATCTCTAACTGCGACTATATAATATGACATTTTTTTTTTAAATCTGTAGACTATATAAATTTCCATATGCTTCTCCGTAGAGATATCTTTTTTTAAATTGCATATGAATTTGAGTTAGGAAGCGTGATTTAAACGTGTGACCAGATGAAAAAGCCTTTGAAAAAGATTTACATTAATTATTGAAAACTTACTATTTTTTTTCTAGCAAATGTTTGTGTCTGAGGTTCATCAAAATTATGTATAAATAAAAAATCCTTTTTTGTTATATTGTTAGCTCTTAATTGTATCATGATGCAGAAATGTAGGTATGAACTTATTTTAGGTTCCCCATCTCCACCCCTCATTTATGTACTCCCGTGTATGTGAAAGGCCGCCTTCCACGACGCTTAAAACGTGTTTGAAAGAAAATATTGTAATTGCTCGCTCTACTATCCCGATACGGAGCCGCACGGGACTGATGTTTAAAGAAATAATTTAGAGAGAACTATCAGTGATTCCTAGAAGATACAGGAATTTTTAACACAGAATCTTACGACAAAAATTACGCGCCCCATCTACGAAGATGGTGCTGTTGCAATAATCATGATCTCTATATTAAGCCTGGCGTCCGGCCACGTGACACGTATGAATGTTCAAGTACCGATAATCCGTGTCACATTTAGTTAACCACAGTCCAGAAGTAAACGGAGTCCGAAATAATGATTTCGGTGGCTTGTTTGGCTATGCTCTACAAAAAGACTTGAGACGCAATAAGTGTTAAGTTGGAGAAGGAGATAGAAAGACCGCTCGTAATTAGAGCCAGTTTGAAACGACCAGGGTCCATCCCAAATTGTAGAAGCAGAGAATAAATACAAAGATGAGTTAATAATCGTAAAATAATAAGACTATAAAAATGTCCTTAAAGTTTTCCTCCTACTATACTAAACTCATCTCATATTATCTATGTAACAAACAAATGTTGAGTTAAGTTATTTTTTGTGTAACAGGTATTTATTAGGAGCATTAGGCAATAACTTGTAACAATCATAACATGAACTTTTATTTATGCCGACCGTTTTTTTTTCACTGAAGTTTGACGTAAGACAGGATTTCCCATAGCGCGCAATTTTTAATTATTTATATCGGCCACCCGATACCATTTCAAAAATTATTTATGAGTTTATAAGGACATTTAATATATCGTCAAACTTAACGGATTAATGGTTTTGCGAAAACATATGAAATAGTCATTAATATCTTTCAGTTTAGTTTGGTTTTTCATACCGTTTCTCACTTACTGTTTCTTTTATAATATCTTTAAATCAAATATCTTGGCATATGTTTTTTTTTTATATAGTCTACCGTATTTTGTTATGATTTATGACTTTTATAAACATGTAAGTGTGTGCTCTTTATTATTTCATAAAATACGAATTCTATAATTCCATACATATAAATCGCGTTGCATTTTCCAAATCATGTTTGTTTACAACCAATACCTATGTCTGCCAGTATAGTTTCTTTTAATATGTATCTTTTTTTAACATAAAATTATTATTATGTCGGTATCTAACCAAAGATATTTCAGACAACCTTCTTCAACCAGACAAACTAAATTATGATTGAACTTAAAAAAGGGTTTTAATACACTATTTCTTTTATTCAACGAATAAGACACAAGATTTCAGAATGTAACATTCTATATAGGTACTGAATATACATAATTTGAAAACATCTCATGCATATACACGCTAGAAAAAATCATTTTGTAGATGTAGTTACATGTAACAACTACTAGTTAAAAGTGTCGTAATTAACTAAGATCTCCGTAGTTTAATTGGAAAAACATACTGGCGCGAATCCAGAAGATACAGGTTCAAGTCCCGTCGGGTGTCGTTATTTTTTTCTACAAAATGTTTTTTTCTAGTGTGTATATGCATGAGATATTTTCATATTATATATAAAAAAAGGTTAGTGAAGTGAATAATTAAATTATATGCTAGCCATTTCAGGTTCGTTTAGAGAAATTTCAGACTTTTGACACTGTGCAACAAAATTTCTTTCTTTGTTTACCGTTAAGCATAAGAAAATATTTCACTAATGAACCATGAATATTTCGATTATTTCTAAAAACCATTACAAAAAATCTCAATTAAGAGTATGAGAGTAAATACCTAACTAACAAAAATGTTAGAACAGGTGCCACTTTCTTTATTTACAAATAATGATAAACAATGCAATACTGCCATCGCATAGAATACTTGTTTTTTAAAGATTCAAATGGAACTATATTCAAAAAGAAATTATATTGCAGTTATATTATAATTTTCTTGGCAACATCAAACCCATTCTGCAACTGGTGTGTCTCGATTCTTATTTACTTCCACAAGCGGCCTCGTTGACAAACATGCATTAGCTGGAAAAGTGTTTAGTGGTGTATTTGCGATATGTAGAACAATTCGTGATCACCTTACGATGGCTCCTACACCGTCCCTTATAAGGAAATCTTTTGTTCTAAATCTTTAGTGAACGATTTTTACAGTTAAAGGTCGTTTTTCAAACAAAAAAGCATATTAGACGGTTAGAACATGCAGCATGAATTTTAATACAAATACTACGCCTACCGGAGGTACAAAGCGGAAAAAAGCGGTCTTGTGATTTTAGACAATTTTTAAAAATTTAAATTTTTAAGACGTGTGTTAACTAATCAATACGTAGGTATCTAAAAACATTTTTAAGAAAAATATTTAACTGAAATATAAACTTAAAATTTAAAAAACATTGGAAAACGTGAATTAGTTAGAAGCCCATCTTATTATTATTTTATGGATATCTTTGAAATTTTGCGTTTTAAGTTTTCTCTTTTACGTTTTTGAATAATTCATTGCTGTTTTAATGACAGTTTTACTTATTTGTATTTATTCAAAAACATCTTATTTTCGAAAAAGGAAAAATGTTTATAACTCGAAATCTTTTATATTTTTATGAAATCAAATTTCAACTTTAGGTAAGTATACATGTTTTTCCCGTGTGAAATGGATCTAAAATTTCAAAAATATTTTTGCTGCTTTAGATAAAACTTATCAAACTAATTTTTAATGATAAACATCATAAGTAACAGTAAGATCGGTCCTTTGACGAATTCACTTTAAATAAATATTATTTTTACACTTTGAAATATAAATTATCAATTATTTGTTGTAAGCTGCCAGCTACGTATTTTTCCACTGATGGTGTTGTTAATTTCATTGTAATTATGTAAGGTGCAGTTGGCTTTGGTGGCCAGAATCCGGTGGATGCGGGCTTGATTCCCACCCGTCACCAATTTTTTCTGATACATGACGTCACAATCTAAGGAGGGAGGGGGGTTCATAAAAAGTGACGTCACAAAGTAAACAATAAATAAAAAAATATTTGATAACACAATATATATTGGAGATCGGCGATTTAAGAATAATTATTTTATAACACTTTTCTTCGTTTAGGGGGGGGTATCAAAAATATGAGGAATATGGACAGGGGCGTAAAAGATTATGTGTCGAAATGTGATGATGGGGATGGTTAAAATAGCCATAATCTTAGGTATTGTTCTGAGACGTTTCCAAATTATGTATGTTTTATATAGAATGAATGTATTAGTATCAATAAAAAAATCGGATATTTTTTTATATTATTTTATTGTTCAAACTGGGCTTTGACTCCATACTTGATGGTAAAAAAAATAATAACATAAACTACACGAATTTAGCGAACTGTTAGCCTGCATGATTGATTCACCCGCTCACGATGATTGATTCACATCTCAACGCACAAAGACGGTATCACCTCAAAGATGATCCCAGGCAGAAACAAAAAGAACCTACTTACCTGCAATCACCTGATTTTGATGCCTCGGGGCCGCGTATGATGTATTGGCCATACAAAACATCTCAGCCGGCTCACAAATGGTCCAAGTGTAATAAATAGTAGATTTCGACTGCGCATGTGCTGAAACACGGCGCAATTTCTCAACTGAAGATTCCTATCTTCCTCGGTATGAATAGAATGTGATTGTAGAAATAGTTATTCTTGAGAAGTTCTGTGTTACCAAATAGTTTATAGACGACCATAAAAATCTTGGTATTTTAATAATATATCGAAGTAACAACAATGTAGCTATTTAATTTTATTGATAACGCCTCTAAAACATAAATCCTTCAAAAACATTTTATATTTTTTAGATTATTTTTCAATAAGCTAATAATTAAGACCATAGCATTTTATTATCTTCGCCGTTTCGGGTACCTATTCAATGGCTAGACTATCTGGTGGTTTTTATTTATTACGTATTTTTTTTAGACATGAATACTATACGGCCATTTATTTCCGATACAACATCTCACGATTAACTGTGCTACGGCCAATTTCATGCGTACAAATTTCCAGACACGTAATTTCAAAATTCAAAAGGTGTCCATGCTATTTTTCAGGATATTTTTACCATGTGGACACCATAATTTGTAGCTTTCAGCCACATTAGTACAACAACTTTTGTGAAATATTCCATCGGAATGTAGACTAACACAATATTATTATTTACTTACTCACATTTGACGGTGACCAAAAATAATAGAACAATGGAAACCCTGGAAACTCATTTTCATCATTTGTAAGGGGTAACCGAACAAACAAGCAGACAAACACTCAAATGTTATTATTAGTAGGTATATATGGCTAAATATAAAATATTCTATTCCATACTAAGTGATAAATAATATTGGATGAAACTGTTATTTTAGTAAATAAAAGTGTAGAAATAAAAAAAATATATTTAAAAACTAAGATAATAAAATCTTTCCACTATACAATAAATAAAATATTAATAAAAGTTAAAAAAAAAAAACATAAAAAAGGTTAAGTAAAGAAAATCGTGATTGAAAATGTATATTCCTCACTGGAGAATGCCTCATTGTTTTATATTCTTATTTGAAGTGCATCTCAGCTCCACTACATTCATACATCTCAATACAAAATAATATTAAAGGCACAATCACTCTCATTTTAGCTAATTGATTATTTAGCAATACTGACTTTGACACACAACTGCTTCCTTTTCAATATTTGACGTGCCCGCCACTCAAAATTTTAACCAGTCATTATGCATCCAACGCACCGAAATTCATATTATTAATTTGCATTTTTTCTGTTCTTATTGATTGATATAATTTTCTCGTCTTGCAATAATATTTTTTGTAGGTAAAAAACTCGAAACAATTTCTCTATTAATAACTGTTTGTCACAACACCTCATTGTAAGATTATAATTAGCTATAAAATAGCTCTGATTTTTTTTTTATTTACAATAAAAAAAAACATTGCATGTACGACAGCTAAAAATCATAAAAAATATTTTTCCTATACTTATCTATAGACTTACCACACTTTATTTTATGTTTATTCTTAGAATATGCCAGTAGTTACGTGTTTTAATTATGTATAGCGACTCGCCTATGTAGGTATGTGAAAAAACCGTGAACTTATTAGCGTTTATATATATTTGTCTTGAATTAAGTGTAACGCATTAGAAAAACATGAAAATGTGAAAGAGAGAACGAAACAATGAGAAAACGTATTAAACATACACGGATAAAATAATGCAAATTCTAAATTTAAAAAATCGTAGGAATCGTTTTATATTAATCGGGTCGTGAAAGAAAAGAAGTGATACTCTCATAATAGTTTGACAGAAGCTTACAGCATATCGATAAATTAGTGTGTTATCCAAGAAATTTAATGGTTATTTTAATTGAGTGCTGTAACTTACTGTAACCTAAGACATAATCAATCAAAAAATAGAAACATTATGGATGAGGAAGAACCATCAGCCAAGTGTCGCCGCTTGACAAATGAACGAGTTTACCGATAGCGTGCTCAGTGAAGTCAAGAGACTCTACAAAGAAATCCGCCAGGCAGCTCATAGACTAATTATTGAATCTTACCAGAACAAAGACAGGAAGACAAAACGTAAACGTAGACGGAGAAAAGAAGTATGAAAATGTTGACAAGTGATACTACAATCTTCTAATATTTCGTGGGGGCAGGCAGGTCATTCGTTGCATAGGGTCGGCACATTATAAAGGGCGCCGAATGAAGGAAAAAATACAAATATTACAATTTCTGAGAGCAATAACGATTATTAATCTTCATTAGAAAGTATCAACAAATCACTTAACAAAATTATCGAAAAATATCATAAAACCTAACCTATATGTTTACTGTATTGTAATATCCATTGTAATACATATTATAATGGCGGTTTTTCACATACTTAAAGCAAATTTTCACAAGGGTGCCTCCAGATTTGTCAATGCCATAGACGCCCACATACCTAAAATCACCACACTATCTTAGAGTAGGTTTCATGGAAACGCTCTCATTCTCAGTGGATGGTGTGTATGCCAATTGTAAGATTTTTGTTATAGGTATATAGGTATTTTGTTATAGGTAGTACAAAAATAAATAATAAAATAGATAAGTAGGTAGGTACCTAACAAATTTTCAAACAATTATAAACTAAAAATGAAAGGGGATGACATTCTAAGTCTGTTTAAGGGCGGAACTTTCTCGAGGGTTGTCACTGAGTTATTTAAAGATAATTTCAGAAATTGCGAAATTAATTGATCATCAAATTACAGTGTAACGTTTATATTATACGACTCATAATATGACGAATATAATATGTAACATAAAAAAATGTTTATTATTATATAAATTTAATATTTGTCGTCACGAAACAGCCATGTTCACAACATACTGATACAATTTTTGTTGCATACAAAATAATGATTGGTTTGCGTGCCGAAGAAACTAAATCGGGAGTAAGGCGATGGCATCAACCTCGGCTTTTGGCTTACCAATAAAGCTATCCATCATCAGCGGGCAGCGCTTCCACAAAACCGCTCTTCCAAATGAAGACATTAGAAAACATCTTTCACGAAATGTAATTATTTTATTTTTGTGCTCGGCTACTTCTTCGCCACCTACTTATTGCACGCGAGCAAAACAAATATGGCCGGGCCTAAATATGGAATGTAATGAAGAAAATTTAATTAATTTAGAATGGGCGGCACAAGGCTCCTCATGATAATTAACATACCTATCTAATTGAACGAATAATCTAGACTTATATAGACAAAAATTATTATTTTCCCTACGGCACTCTGTTTTAAACAATGTCCGTAAACCAGTTCCGTAAATAAAATAAACAATTGAGAATAATATTTTTTTTAAATCGAATACGTATTAAGAATATTTTTTTTTTAATTATTCGGAAAACTGCAGACCATGTAAAATATTTATGATTTATAACGCCGTAACGCTATTATCAACCCCGTTCTGCCATCTATGACAAATTCCTCAATAGAATAACCTTTCAATAATAAACGACAGAGTGCGCAGCGTAGGGGATGTTTTGAAGGTTTGAGTCTTGGCTAAATAATTGTGCTTACGGTGTAGATTTCCACAATTTTTCTTTCTGAAATAATAATTATGATTTACTTCCTTCATTATTCTTATGTTTTTCTTTTATTTTATTAGGCTTCGTTTCTTAATAATTTACATTCCGTAAGCATACATACGTAATTATTTACTAATAGATAATACCATTTTGCACATTGCTGACTGATATAAATTATTAAAATACAATATTCCCATTTTCATACGTTATAATAATAATATAAGAAATTTAAATAAAAACTGCTTTTTACGAACTTTGTCAATATCCACCTAATGTTATTGTTTTTTTTATATTCAAGTTCATTAAAAAGTGCTGTTTTTTTTCTTGTTATGTGCTTTAAAATAAAGTGAAAAAAAGTAAAGTGCACCTTGAAGTAGAAATGTCAAGTAAAATAATATTATGGTGCGATAGACCATGAATATTATTGGCAGCATCCATGTAGGTAACATATTGATCGATGGTTGCACCAAGAAGCGCCATTAGCCGATGGTAAATGAATATTTTAATTACATGTTCCTTATCATAGGCCATCTGATTGCCACAGGCTTCTAGCTAGACTCTATTATTGCATAACAATGGTCAAAGTATAAACCTCCACACATTATTGAATACCCATGCTTACACTCTCATACAATAGCGAATCTTTTGAAACTTATAATAAGAAAAATCTGCGTTTCAATACGATACTCTATATTTTGCACCAACGTGGTCGTGATTATACATAACGAATATGTTTTTATTGACTTAAATATGATGTAAAACTGTAACATGTTTGATACATTTAAAAATAAATGGCATTACTTTATATTATCATATTTAGCCGATACTAATTCCATAAATAATTCCAAGATAAAAAGAACTTTTTAAATACCACGTTTTTAAATTTTCTGTTGAATCATATAAACTTAACAATTCTATGTAAGTATTAATAAATACTTTTTTTTGTACTTGATAAAAATACTGAATACCTAAATATAGAATACTGAAATGTCATTTTGACATTTCATATTGATTTCCATAGTAACGCACGTATATATTAATAATTTAGTTGCTAGGACCCCCTTAGCAACCAATAATAGTGTTTTACTTTTTACGAATTTTTTCCGAAATAACTTTCCATACAAAACAGAATTAACTGAAAATGAATTCAATTCTGCTTAAAGATGGCTAAAAGTATTAAAAGAATGCATTGTCATCGTGTTCTGATATATTCTAAAAGTTTCAAATGTCTATCTAGTCGGAAAGTTAGTTAAAAATCGATTGCATGATTTGGACAAACGAGAAAAAAATTATACTGGACAAACAAGAATACGAGCTAATAAAAACGTGGTAATAAATTTAATAAAATGCCCTGTTATAATAATTATTACGATGACGTATTTAAATTATTCTGAAATCAGAATCGCCTATCTACTCAACGAGTAAAATATCCTACTTGCAGATATTATACTTTTTAACTTTTTGATTCCTTAGCATAGGGTCAAATTTACTAATACTATGAACACGCGTAGAAGTAGGGACCCATAGTGATATGAAACCACTAATAAAAAAAAAGTTACATTACATTTTCGCTAAATCATTTCTTAAAAACTAGAATCATTAAACTACCAGTTCTTGTCGGCTTAAGGGAAGCCAGCGGCAATTTTTTTTTGAAAATAGCCGATATACTGGATTATTTGTTAGGTTCGGTTAGGTTAGGTTTTCGTTCTTGAATTCATGAATTTTGCCAAAATCGGCAATGAAAATTGGCGTGGTTCCTGTCTAGCTTCCCGTAAACCGACTTGTAACAAACTACCTTTATTAATAACATTTTTTCACTAGATATAAGAATGTTGAATTATAAAATAATGGACTGTAATTTTGCTTTAAATTATATATGCTCTATCCTCTATATGGGTCCCTCTTCGTGCTGCAATGTATAGTAGGGTGCCTGACCGGTAAATCCACCCTTGAGTAACCATATGAAATATGTTTTTGAAAAAATATGTTTATCAGGGAGGAAATGTGTTAGTGGTACTAAAATTCCATTAAAACAATTTTCCTTCACAAAATAAGCAATAAAACTATGAATCCTGCACAAATTATGTCCTACATTCAAAAGTCTTGAACAGTTTTTCTTATGACTTGTGATGCTTTTACAGCAAAAATTTTCGTTCAGTAAACTATTGTAAAGGTATGGTAGGTAAAGTTGTATAGTGATGTAACGAAGGATAAAGGAAAAGCATGTAGAATATTTTATTTCTTACCATCAGAATAATAGACAGTTTAACGTTGATATGTATACAGTCTAGAGATAATATAGTGATGTTATAATTAGTATTACGTAGTTTATGAAACTATGTAGTAGCGTCTATGTTGACCCCCCCTACCCTATGTCCTTTGGGGCTTGGAATGGAAACGACTTCTAGCGGTCTTATAAAAAGGAGCACTGCTACTTAAATAAATTTTAATATTATGTTTTATTTAGGTAGTGTTATACGTGTCTAAACAGCAAATAATGGCAGTCATAACTTTTCCCTCACCGAGGAAAATTGCTTTATTTTAATTCTCTATAATAAACATTTGATTATTTATACACAAAATATTGAAAACTATACGCTGTCTGTCTTGATCTGAAAAATACAAACCGTTCTCTACCCAATTGGGCTCTTCCACTCCCAGCTCATTACAGTCAAAGTGGTGAATCGATTCCTGCAATAAATTGTATCTTGTGTGAGTATAGGTATTTGGTCAGCATGATCCGCGATTCTAGGCTGCGCTCATTTAGTTATCTTTTACGCAACGCTACGACCTAAATAAACTTTTTGTTGGCCACTGCCCACAGATAAAGCCTGCCACTGAGACGATCAACAGATTATTAACTCTTTAAATACCGATTTTGAATAAGAGTGTTGACACCCCAAAACCCCAAATCTGGTACGAAATCATTTTGTCAACCATTCTTCCACTAACTATCTATATTTAAGATGGACCGCCATAATGTGGAAGATGTCTTATCAAACGATAAACCGTTTGATCGACGTTTTAATATTTAAGAGAGTGAAATAAAATGAATTCATAGAAAAACAATACATGATCCTGGGTGCAGATACACATATATTTTTTTTAAACATATGACTTTAATTCATCCAATCTTTGGATCCATAGAACGCCACGCAACCTTGAATAACTTAATACTTACTAAATTATTTCATTAAAATGTTATAACAACTTACTATAACATACCTATGAATATTTTAGAAAAAATATGAATTCAATAAATAATATGTTACATATGATCTTTTAATAGCATTCTTATTTATTTAATTAAAATAATTAATTAACAATACAATTTCTTAGTGAAATGTATTTATAATAAAATATTTTTTGTTTATTAATTAGTTAGTTAAAATTTAAAATATAATAATAATTTAATGGTAACTTTCTCAGACTTATCAAAACAATCAATTAATCACACGAGTTTGACAAGTACGACAATATTATCATAGTAATGGTCGATTTAAAACAATTATTACGCACAGTAAATATGTAAATTGATATAAACCCGAAATTACATATTGACAATATTTTAATACGCAGCTAATATTATTACATCATACATTTTTTATGCAAATATTCATTATGAATGAAAATCGAATTTCTATATTATCAAATACTAATTGTAATTCAAATTGACATATTCGTTTAGATTCAAGGTAGATTCATGTGGCTTTGGGTGTTAACAATCACAATGTATTTTTAACATCATAATGGTCCTCAATAAAGGTCGAATTTATTACACAACTAGAGTAATGTGAATGAAACGTCCGGCAATTAGGAACGGATCAACTGTAATTTACTTAGACTTATTGAAGTTAATCGCTCGCACTTGTTCCGACCAAGAAATAGCACAAAAAATAATGCCGCAATGATATTTAGTCGAATAATTGTTAATACGAATAAGGTGCATTGGGGTAATTCCGAATATGGGTATATTCCGAAAGTTCAAAAATTCTACCAATCGAAGCGATATTTTCCTGTTGGCAACATTTAGTCTAGAAGCCATGTTCATTGTGATCGCCTCGTAAGTCGTCGCTAGTCGCTAGTGTCAACAATGCGTGCATACCATCAAGTTTTTTCGGAGAAGTGTTTTTCGCGCCATTTTTGCTGATTCGTAATTACCCCAACTTACATATCTCGGAATTCTGGTAAGTTATTTGAATAAGTGATTGCTTTTACGATAGATTATCGTTTTTTACGAATTGGTTAGAGAACACAACGTCCTAGCTGTGTTTTTAATTTTTTTTCGGAAATACCCCTTTGGAGTTATTCCGATATATATTCATTCCGCAATAGCCCACTTAACTTTTTCATAGTAATTGGCAGTGATTCTCAATCTGTAAAGAAACTAAAATTATATCTAATTTAGATGTACATAATATACTTAATTAAATTAATATTAAAGTAAGTAAATTTAGCGTCGTCCTAATAAGAAGCTATCGCACGCCCTATTATAATCTTGGGTAAGTGCGGTAACGCCAGCCTCCACTTAACAGCATAACTAGTGTATCCGACATCATGAGCGAATATAGCAATGCTGATATTATAGATAATCTTGATTTTGAAGAATTGATGGATGAATACTCTGAAGATGATAGAAAAATATACAAGGAAGAACCAAGGTCACAAAAAAAACAAAAGATGTGAAATACGGTGAAAGTTTAACTGACGAAAAGATACTCACCAACAACGATTCAAATTCTCTCTGTACTAAGAGTAAAGGTGTTCGCAAAAAAAGTAAAGGTAAAGAAAATCAAACGAATAAAACAGACAAAAAAACGAAGAGAAAAGACACATTGAAAGAGATGACAAAGACAACGTTGATGTTTTTATAAAAGGAAAAAATATGACAACTAGAGAAGACTCAAAAGAAAAAGACAAAGATGAACAACTGCTACTAAAACTGAAAAATAAAGATATAGTATACAAAACTCAAGAAAAGGACCCTGCCATGAAGGAAAATTACAAATTAAATGATTCAGTGCTTGTCAGATATTCAATCAGAAAAAATGGAGGTACTATATTGGGTTCAAAGAAGAAATAATAAAACATGAGGAAACATACTTCTCTATCAGCTTCTTAAAAAACTATTGAGACCACAGCAGCAGCTAACCTTTATTACGATCAAAAGAAAAGATAGTGACAACGTTCCAGAGTCATTAATAGTGAAGAGGATAGATATACAAAAAAAAGTGCTGATGAAAAAGAATATTACTTATGTAATGATAAAGATAGAATTTATTTTGACTGATTGCGTACCAAACTAATAGATCATTATTATGTATATGTGAGGCTTTCAGACCATGTCTTAAGCAATTCTGTTATATTTTTTAACAGTGTAGCCCGCATTTTAGTTTTAAGTTTGCTAGAAGGAATAAATTATAAGTTTATGCCATAAAAGTAGATGAAAATGATTAAAAAGACAAGTTCCGACTTTGATTTAACATTTTTAATGTTGACTAATTTAATTTTATGGGTATCAAGAAAGTTTATTTTGCTATGCAAAAAGCAGTAAGTAAACAAAAGATATCTTTTTAAAAAATATTGTTCTATCAAGGTAGTCAAATTATCATTATAAAAATTATCACTTTCTTTGATTTTCCTCGTCTTTATTTTATTGATTTAAGGCGGTAGGTACTTGTGTCATATTGGGCTATTTTTTCTCATTATTTGTCACCGGTGGGAACAAAACTGGTAGTAACAACCGGGAATAAACCTGCTCTGCTCCATCCCGTTCCACAATCCCTTAAATCCTAAGTTCTTAACTGAAATGTTGAGAACCACTATCTTTTTTTGGGGTAATTCCGAACTAATAGTATCAAAAGTTAAGGATTATGGATACTATTAACAAAATTGATGATATTTTGTGTAAGGAGTAATTACGGTCGAAAAAGAAAGGTAAACCTTCGGTCAAAGTGCAATAAAATCAACTTTTGAATAATTTCGGAATTACCCCAAGATAGTTCGTAATATTCCCAATGCCAAAAAAAAATGACTCAATATTTCAAATTCTCAATTTAAAGAAACCAACTATATATTCAAGAATCTAATATATATTTATCATACATCTTTTCTTTAAGTACACAGAGGTAAAACAATAATGGCAGTAAATATAAAACACTTTGAATAATTTACCGAAATATATAACCTCTAGTCATCTCATAGAAATTTCTGTCGGAATTACCCCAATGCACCTTATAACAAATTTTATTTTGAAAATTGATATTATGATACTCGTACATTGTAATCAAATATTACCTATATCAAATTGAACCGAATTCGTGTAACAGTGATAATTATATACCAATGCATACAAAATTTAATGTAGTCTTGCATTTTAATAAAGAATACGAACCTACTACACTAATTGACTCTGAAAACTTCACATTACTACATGACACGATACTAATATCTATTGAGATTGTTAGGGGTTTTTTTTAAACAATCATAAATACTCTAACCAAATATAGTTGACAACTAGAGGAAGTCATATGAACATGTTATATAACAATTGAGATTAGAGTAGTAATCCATGATAATCTATAAAATGTGTTTACCACTTGAAATTCACCACATAATACAAATTGGGCACCAACGCGGATGCTCTTTACACGCCCCTACTTAAAAAGCGACTGCCGGTCCGCAAGGGAGATGTCTCACAAAATGAGTAAAGCCAGCAGAACATCTCCCTTAAACTGTGGTAAAGCGTTTTGAAGACGATAATAATAGTGAAATGGAATCCGGTGTCCAAGCTGATCTGATGACCATGCTTGCAAGTGCGGCGAATACCTGTATTCATACAAGGAATATCAACTAAAATGCATTTTCAACCAGATCCTACTAACTGGCGAAAATTCTGTTGTCCTTGATAACTTTTGGAATGACACCCTTAACTGGCTTAATTGATATAGGTACGAGTTGAATATATTATAATATATTTTATAACATAAAAAGAAAATGGAAAATATATTAGATACAAAACCATGCATAATGCAAAGCGGTAACGTGTCAGCTTGTAGTGCCGGGTTCGAAATCCTGGGTTTGTAAAATTCACATGTTGTTTTTCAATATATGTTTGAACCTAGAATATTGACCTAATAGTTTAGTTGATCAAATGATCAATAGCCATTTCCCGTAAAAACAATAGTCTGTTAGTACAACATCCAGTCTACGGAGGCCCATATATTATGATCCTCTTAGAGCGCCATGCAGAATCATTGACGTTAAGCAGCCATTCTAAGAAGAAAAACACGTGACATGTTCTTTCTCTCTTCCACTTCTAATAAAAAATATATGACGTATATGTTTTACTCACTAAACTTAGGTCTTTGAAACCGGCCCTTTAAAGTTAGGCGCGTATCTTAGGGACTTACGCGCCTAAGTATGGTTCTGCATCGCGCTCTTGGTGCTCGTCCGTAGTCATTTGGCGGGCGCGGCGCGGCGGCGTCTTGCGAAGCTCAAACGTATAACCGTGTGTATTATGCCCCAAAAAACACACTGTCTACGAACAGTTTACACACGGTTATACGTTTGAGTTTCGCAAGACGCCGCCGCGCCGCCCCCGCGCGACCACTACGTTCTTGCACTTAAGATCGAACACGGAGATGTAAGTAAGTGTAAGTAATTCAATAGATACTTACTGTAATAATAATGTGATGTGGTCTAAAAAATAGACCACACATTATTTAGTTATGCCCTTGGTTATAGTAAGTAGAAATAAGTCGATGAATACAATTTATATATTAAACACTTCTAGCAGTAAATAATTAAAATCGATTCCGAAAACGAATCTTAGATTTTTTCATTTCTTATCGGAATCAAAAAAAATCCATCAATCATTTTTATGGCCATTTTAGAGCTCTCCTTGTAAACGTAATGTCTTACAAATACTCCAATCTCTCTGCATTTAATTGCACATTATGCTTAGAGAATAAAATACTGACAAAGCGTAGGCATAAATTAATTTTGAAATTATGGCTACCCCAAGCCCAGACGTGGCCAGGTGACGCACCTCTTCGGAAATTAAGGCGCCTGAGGCCACGCATCTGTTTTTTAATCTTCGGTCTGCATACAAAATCTATTATAACAGACTCTGAACAGATATTTTCAATATTGGTTCGTGCTAATTATACAGTCAATTATCATTTATCAATATCGAAAAAACATTGCTGGAAGACATCGTCATTATTGTTTGTTTTAAGCAACGGTTCATAATGACGTAGTGTATATATTTTGAGAGAATTTATATATCGGTAAGTATATTCTTTTTAGTTAATTTTATGGCATAGTTTCGCTCATTTATATGGCAGCAGGTAGTCAGTGCCAAATAAAACATCAGATTTAAAAGGCGCCTCGAAACTCATAATATACAAAAATATTAAAAAATATTTCTCACAAGTTTTGTATAAAATATTAGGCACGCAAAGCACAAAAAAATCCTACATAAGGGTCTATAACATAACTACTCAAACAGATACGTACACAAAGAAAAGTAAACCACTAATATTATCATGTCAGCATCTATCATCACTGTCATCTTCGATAATAATTTGAGAGACATTGTTTATTTAGAAAAAAAGAATATTATGGCATTACAGCGATTAGCCAATATGCCATAATACATAATAAATACAAATTATGAAAATGACTTAATTACTAATAACCAATATCACAAGAAAGTAGACGAGAAAGAATTTTCTTATGTAAATATTTAGGTAAAATTATAAAAGCAACTATAAATTTTACCTATAGGTATAACACGTCCACAAATATTATATAGTTAAAAACAACCTTTATGGTGCCATCAAATAGGTTAATCGCACGATACACAGCATCATGAAACATCACATACATCCTGTGACGGAGTATAATGAAAACCGCATAGTTACGAGTTATGAAAATTAATATTTTCCAGTATAGACGGATTGTAAATGAACCCACAATGAAGTAAAAATAAATACTTTAAAAGACCAATCACTCGTCAGGTGGGCAGGGATTCAATTAGTGGCATAGCCAGAATAAAACGAATTCTTTTATTATCATTATTATAAGGAAATAATCCGTACATTGTTATATTTACTTTGCAAGTTGGTAGATGGAGTTTTTGGTTTATATTTTTATTGCTTGTATTGAGGGGGCCAAAATCAGTCAATGGCTCGGGCCTCCGTGTCATTAAACTAGCCACTGCATATGCTGAATATTTGTTTTTATCGCAAAAAACTAAGAAATTTAAAAAGTCTTCAATCCCACTACTAACTAACAAGAAAAGCCAGGTACTCATTAACGATCCGTAAGTGTGGGTGTTGCAGATACAGTAACTAGTATGGACGCCAAATAATTAATTCGCAAGCGTAATAAATAATTAGTTCGCATCTAGAGTTGGTTATAGTTATGACTCGCTTATGAGTACCCGGCTTAACAATGATATTTACAATTCTAATTTAATACTTACGTTAATGTCCAGTATAATCTGCAGATGAATATAATTACTAGCAGTGGCAATATTCCTTTAATCTCAGAATGTTCTCACATCATTCGAAAATTTCAAAAATCAAAGCAGATATAGTAAATAAACAGATGTAGTGTTTGTTTAAATGCTATAAAACAGTTAGCCATAGAATTTAATCTAATTCAAGAGTCACAATAATCACAATCGTTGAGAACATTGGAACACGTCATCGTGGTATTTTTTGATAACGGTCGATTTGTCAAACTACTATGCCAGCAATGCAATCGACATACTTACTAAAATTAGCAGGTCCTATCTTTAATATTATGCAAAAAAAAATATTTCAATTCAACTGTGTTAAGTAGTAAGATACCATATTTTTAATACTCAATAATACTTCTCATACAAGATAAATTTCACTGGTGGATCTAAAATCCATGCAATTAATGCATGCATGTAAATTTATCAGAATAAATATTTAATATTTTTTTTTTCATTTAAGATTTCGCTAATTCTCATTTTTATTCTGATTTATGAATGATGAATGATTTTACAATTAATTACATAATATTATGAATGACTACAATTAAATTAATTAATAGTTTTAAATCATTTTCCTATTTAAAAATACCAGAAAACTACTTAATTTAACGTTTTTTTTTTCTTCACAGATATTTTCTATACAACCTGCCAACCTTGAATGTCATTGAAAGAATTGTCATTTTTTTTCTGTTTTACTAGGTGGAAACCCATCGAAGTATGTACGAAAAAATATTTGAATTTTTGTTAATTATCAGTAACTTTATGCTGGTATCTATGATAATTTAGGAATATACCTTATGTAAAATAACAGAAGAATATCTATAGTTTCCCTATAAAGTTGATGCTTCCCTAAAACAATAAATAATTAATGAAGTCACCAATATGGCCGGAATATTTACTAAAATCTTACAATAAATCTATTTTATGTTTTACAAAAAGTTCCCCATTATTTTAAGAAACTACCACAATATAATATGCACGTATAATTTAATTAATATCTATTTTGCCAGTGCGTAATTCGAATGACAGTAACCCTTATTTTCGTTTGTTTCGTTTATCTGTCATAGACTTTAAATATTAAAAATAGTGTTTTTACTGTACCTGCAGAAGATCTGTGTGCATTTCAGATTAAGATTATAATTATTATAAGATGTTAGTTATCCGCTTTACTTTACAAAAAGTAATGTTGAAACTCTCTGTGTTTCGGCATGTTACATTTTTATAGATGTATGTATGAAGAAATATTTTGATTAGGCCGCCGTTCGTTACATTTTATTTGTATCGTAAAAAAATATTGATTGACACACTGATTCTTACTTGACACGTTAAAAGCGCTCTATTGAGCTACTGACGCGACCTCAAAGAAGTTTGATTTGATAATTGTTTGACTATTAACCATGCTTTTGTGAATGCTTCTAATACTTTGGCAATCCATACGCCAAAATATTTTTTCTTCTACAGAAAAAAATATTAAATTACCTTCTTGTCTTTTATGGTAACAGAATAACATCGATTTTCTTATTTCGATTAGTATCTAATTAAATCTCAGCCCATATTATATTGACTAGTGTCAAGATTGTGATAAAATATCAATCAGATTAATTTCAAATTTCTCTAATCCAGTGATGAGCAACCCGCAGCATTCCAAAGTTTTTTTTTCGTTATAATGTGTGGAAGAATTAATATTTAATATTTTGTAATATAATCGGTTTGGATAAATATGTAAAAAATATATATGCGGCCCTCCAAAAGTTTGCGGTATAAAATATCACCTTTATGAAAAGAAAGATTCCTCACCACTGCTCTAATCTATTTTAATTATTTATTACCTACTTACACTATCTTTTTGCTGCTTACCCTTGTAAGTTTTAAATGAATAGCTAATAACACATGTTTTTTTTAATAAAACAACTTTTTATGTATATATTAATTTATTTCAGAATTTCAAGTGATTTGTGTTTTGCATGGTAAAATGTTTTAAGATTTTTTTTTATGATATGACAATCTTATATTTATATATAATTACATGTAGATATTACATAATATTAGCTGTTTGCAGTACAGAGGAAAAACATTTTTCTTAACATACTAGATTGTGAAGTGGTTCTTAATGTATAAAATCGATCCTTAATGTAGTAAATATAATTAGTAATGATATGATATTTTTAAGTGACATTTTAAATTTGTTTCATTTTAGGAATTTTATTAACATAATAAAAGAATTATTAGTAAATAACAACACTACCTATTAATATACATTATATTTGAAGTACGTTTCAAAGGGGAAAACGTAGACCAGTTTAAATGATTAATTGAATTACAAATAAGTAGGCACCTAATTAGCAATGATTGTATTATTGAAAAATATTAAGCTGTCCAAGTGTTTTTAACTAAAAGTATTCTTTAAAAATAATTGTTGTCTAGAAGAGAAAATACCTACCCATTCTTCAAAGACGTGTGTTTTGAGGCTTAGAATAGAGTGCAAGCATTTTAACTCTCATTTTACAATTTTCAAACTAATTGAAATGTACATATATATTACATATAATTGTTTAAAGATTACTGGAAGATGTTACCAATAAATTATACAACAATGTAAATACTATGAAGAAAACTCAGATTACAGGTTGATCATTTCGTTTTTGTCTTATTTTCGTGAGTTTAATAATGAATTATAATATGCTTAATAGATAAGTATAATATTTTGTTATTGAAATTTTGCTTCGTGTTTGAGATAGATTCTGTTGCTTTATAATAATAATGTTAGGTTTTTAATGTGGAATACTTGGATTGTTAAGTGTTGATTGAATTATGCTAGGATATCTAATAAAGTGCGATTTGTGAATAAAACCTACAAGACATGGCATCTATCTAAACATTTTTTGTGTTTCGAGCAATCTCAGTTATATGTTTATAATTAGATACAACAATATTTTTTAATTAAAAATAATCCAATAAACACCACTTGAAAATAGGAATAGCATAAAACCAGCCTTGTTTAATTAAGTTACCAAAAAATAAATAATAATTAACAAATTCTCTGATTTTTTTACATTCGTAAATAAATGCTGAATGCCACTTTTGTCAAGTATTTTAGTTTACAATGTGAATAAATGATCGAATTAAGACAAATAATTTAAAAAAATAATTTAACTTTGGTTATAATTGACTATCACACGAAGGTTAACATCCATCTTATGGGAGTTTGTTTAGAGTCGATAAAGAGATTATTCAAATTTGTCATTTAACATACTTATAAACTAGTTTACAGAAACGCAATGTCTAGTACAACGACAACTAACACGGTGTCAAATGTTATATACTTATTGCTATAATGTAAATTTAACTTACGCTAATTCGTACTATACAAATCAAAATTTAATTATGTTTGTGCTACAATAGCTGAAATATAAATTGAAAATTTGCTACATTTGAACGAAAAATTTAGGAACTTCTTTACTTAACAATTAAAATTACATTTTGTTTTATAATATACATAGCTTGAAAAAAGATCAGCATTGCTGTTTTTACAGATTTTTTTACAATTCGAAATAAACTCACTCATGGTTTTCTAATGTTCGGCAATGTTCCCGAATTCCTTAAGACACTTCTTTCGTAGGCTTCCTGGAAGAGCCCTCTACGCTAAGTTGAGACCTCTATAGCCGCTTCATTATTATTGAGCATTTCTTCCTTCTCCTGTTTTATTTTGATACTTTCATAACGGTTAAGAGAGAGACCGCTATTTCTCCCTAGCAAGTCTGGATTAAGGTCTTCGCTGGCGTAGCTTTCCGAATCTTCGTCGTGATCTTTCTGAGACAAATCAGCCGTTTGGTGAGGAGTATACATATGGAGAGGGATTGTAGATGATAAGTACGGGTCTTGTCCACCATATGTCACTTTACCCATGAACGATCTGATTTCATCAAAATACGCGTCTTCTCTTTCGGTTTCGTTGGAACTACCTGGCGAATCGGCAATTGGTCCAACTCCAGATTCATCGGCTTCGTGTTTTTTCAAGTGACGGTCCAAATTTGTTTGCTGTCCAAAACATCTATCACACAATGTACATTTAAACGGTTTCTCTTTATTATGAATATTCCTTACATGACGCTGTAAGTTACTGGAGATGGAAAATGACCTCTCACAGTATTTGCACTTATAAGGCTGTTCACCCGTGTGTGTACGTAGATGTCTTGTCAAGTTAGCACTTCGTGGGAAAACCTTTCCGCAAAACTTACAAGCATATCTATCTTTCAATTTACCGCCATGGTTTGCACCCATTAAAACATCTTGAAATTTATTTGCAGCAAAATGAGGCAATGGTGAGCGAATCAAGTCATAGTTACTCCTGTTTGCTCCATTTGCGCCTAAGAGAGGGCCTAAAAAAGGAAACGTTCTAGGTGGTCCAAAAGGTGAAGGCGGTGGGCCGAGTAGACGATCACCATGTCCAGCATATCCTGAGAACCCACCCGGCCGATACATAGCTTGTAAGAACATGGGATGTATAGGTCGAGGATAAACCATGGGAGGATGAGCTGAAATCTTCTCTAAGATTGATGTTTTTGGTGAAGCTGGTTGCTTTACTTCCTCAACATCGATATCCGTAGTTTCATTTTCTGGGCTTTCAGAGTTTTCCATTTCATCTTTTCCGTTTTTTGGTAAATCAGGTGTTTCACAATATCTGACCCTTTTCTCAATAAAATCATCATCGTCATATTTCTCAGAAGATACACTTCTTGATCTTTTTCGGTTCACAGTCAAATCTAAAGGTTGTTCTCCATTTGATTCATTCTTTTTCGTTGACTGTGCTTTATTATTTACTTGTTCTACGTCTTTATTTTTCAGTACTGGAAGTATTTTTGTATTCTTAGACAAATCCTTTGGTACAGATAATAATTCATTTTCAATGTTTGTCGAAGAAATTTCAGTGGGTACCGTTCTGTATTCCGGTGCTTGAGACTGCAAATTTAAAGCATCCCGAGGGTTGTTAAAAATACTTGCAGAAGAACTACGACCTGGCGGACGTGCTGGAGAGGGTCGAAGTTGTGAGCTTGCTTCTTCTGCTGTAGGAGGAGAAACCTTTGCCATGAGACTATGCTGCCTTGGAGGAGTATAACGATCTCTAGCATGGACCAATTTGTCAAGGTGACTTTTCATAGTACGCTCTTTTAGGTCATTCGCTTGCAAAAAACTTTCAACACTAGCCTCGGATGCTCTCTTCTGACTGTCAACTGACTCTGACCTTTCATTATGTCCACCATTGTTGTGATTCGATTCAATATCTAGAGGGCTTCTTGTATTGTGTGGGTTAAATAACAAATGGTTAGCCAAAAATCCAGGAGGTGCAGAGGGGTGGAAGAGTCCCGGATAAGGGCCGAAGTTTGGTGGAAAAGGAAACGGAAGACCACCCGGTGGTCTATACATGGCAAACGGATTTTGCCCTGACGGGTTATTAACAGGCATTGTGGGCATCTGCTGTAGCTGCGGAAGTGTTGGCAACTGGTGCGCTGAACTGGAATGATTTGGAACTGGGCTTGGTCCAGTTGAATCACAGAACCGTTTGTGCTTTGATAATGAAGTGACGGTTGAGAACAGCTGGGCGCATTTGACGCACTTTATTTGCATGCGGCAATCAGCATGCATACGTTTGTGACGACACAGGTTCGAGAACTGCGTATAAGCCTGAAACATAAAACATAAAACAAATTAATACATTTTTAGATAATTATCTATTTATATTTTTTTATATTAAAATTATTTAAAATAATAAACATAACGTAAATTATAATTTCACTACATTAGTTGGACAAACAAAAAAATTTGGCTTAATATACTAAGTGTCAAAGTTTGTGATCGACTAAATTGTTTATTTTTATATATTATTTAAATAAAAAATGTGTTTAATTTTACTGTTTAAAAAAAAATAATTATGAAAAGGCGACAATTTTCATAAATGGCACAGCAGGACCCTCACTTGACCAATAACTTGTATTGACTGTACTTCAATAGTGATTTTGTGAACTGTTAGTAACAATTCAAAAAATAAATTTATTTTTGCCTAGTTCTCTGTTACTTTTCCTATTATTCGATGATACCATATCGTACTTTGTGAATAAAAATACAGAGTGTGCCTGTTTAATAGTGATTCCAATATACATACAAAAGAATGTTTTTTTTACTATTTACCTTGAAACAGACTTCGCATTGAAACGGCTTGACGCTGGAGTGGATGTGAGTATGCTGCTTCAAGCCGCTAGAAGTCGCAAAGGTCTTTCCACATTCTGGGCATGCATGAGATCTGGCCCCGACGTGGTGGGTGCGAATATGGCGCTGAAGATTGGATGGATCAGTAAACACCTGGAAATAAATTTAATATGGATATATAAAAAAAAAATGTCTCTTTTACGCTATTCTTAGAAATCATTAGGACGATAAAATACCATTGTGACGTGTAACACGGTATCGGCGGTGATGTTTTTAAACTTCAAGGCAGACTCTAAAGTCGGCGCCCACACCACGTCAAGTTGCCGAAAACACGCAGCATCATGCAGCAAACTGCGGTAATTTGCGGAGAATTTTGTTGGAGTGTCTGTTACAACCAACCGCGTGTATCTGGTAACTAAATGTGGTGGCATGTGTACCGATTCTTAGTATGACGAAGTTTCTACATATAAATCTCCTGTGACATGATACTATTTAGAAGATTCCTATATAATTCAAAAAACCAATGATCATTTTTAACAGATCATCCAGATCCGGCTCATGGATAAACTATAGTTTTATACGGATAGTCTTAGTTCGCTAATGTTTTTTTTAAATTTTCGTTATACTATTAGAATAATTTCGGATGTTACCACCATTTTACTGAATTTTTGCTTACGTACAGAGGATAGCTTGGTATCGAGAGACATACCAACCGCAAAATAGTATAGATATGGATCAGAAAAATATTGCTGTTGCCAGAGTGTAATTCTCATACAATTAACATTTTCTGAACATATTATAGTTATATTATTGACTAGTCAATATCGATCACGTTTTGCGACTGGTGTCGTGACCCTTTTCAAGACCCTCTACAACAAAAATGCAATAAATAAAGAATCCTGGTGTACGTAATTACTTTATTCTTCAATTGATGCTACATATGATAAAATTACATCAAGCAGTATTATGTTATTGTTTCTTAGTGTTACACATTACCAATAAAATTTATTGAATCAGTATTGCGTAATGAAACAATGATATGAATAAACATAATCGATTTTATATTATTAGACATGCCAATCATGGCATCAATTGTATATAAGGAATATATTATAAAATCTTAGCATAAGTGCACATACCTACCAAGAGTGGAGCAAACATATCCCAGAGGTGAGACATGATTGGTGAGAAATATTACGTAAATAAGTTCATTCATAATAATATAATTTCAGTGAGCCAGATGAAATAAAAACATATCGATAAAAAATAGTGAATCGGTATTTTTACAGTTGACGGGGCAAAAAGGCAGTATTTGTATATTTATAAAATACGTAGTACACAAATTCAAACTTATATCATAATTATTACTCGTAATAATGTATTATGTAAGTATATTAAAATTAAAAAATGACATTTCCTAACTAAAAATTGTCACATTATTTGGAAATGCAGAGTTTTAGTTTGTACCTACGTAATAGTAAATAGATTTGAATTTGAAAATAGACAAGAGAGAAAACCAATTCACATTTTTCATTTAATAGTTTGTAATAGCTGCTGCATAAATTATGTTTAATTCTCTAATAACCAAAAGTCAGTCTCATTAGGAATGTAATATGTAAGTATATAAAAGTCATTATAATCTTATTCTCGATGGATTATAAAGTCCGATTACGTGTCATTAGACATCGAAATGTATTTTTATTAAAATAAATGAGTTATATTATCTTTATTATTAAAAATAATAATATATAATGATAATAACCTTAGAACAATTTTCACAGGGGTAGCGCCTGAGGTCAGGGTGGGTTGAAGTGCGATGCCTCAGCAGTCCAGGACGAGAGCAGAAAGCGCGGGGACAGGACTCGCACCTGTGGGCGCCGGCTGGGTAACGATGAGCGGTCACCAGGTGATCATCCAATCTGGAAATAACATAGTAACACCATAAGTTATTATTTTTACAACATTCATTCTGTGTCACTCCAGTTTTGATAAAAACGTGTCAGAGTGAGGTATAAATACCATATAAAGAAGATTTAAAATAGTCAACATAAGAGTAAAACATTTATAACACCCTTAACATATTATGTCAATCAAAAATGTATTTTATAAACCAGATACTCTTTTTCAGAATTTTCCAAATTAATCAATGTTTCGGATTCATTCAGGTAGGTTATACACAGTGCTAATAAATTATTTGATATAAATGAATCCACAAATTAATAATACAATTTATAATTCACAGTAGAAATATTGTTTACATTGAATGATACCAATAAAATATAGGTAAATATGACATCATTATAAACATCTTTTCAAACATTTTTTTTTTATCAAACTCGATTGAAAAGTTTCATCACAAAAATGCCCTTCAAACATTGGCGTACCTTACAACTAAGATAATCATTGAACTACCAGTCAATAAAATTATTCTGTATATTATGAACAAGTATTTCCTTTCTGATTGACGTCCACCGCGGTGCACATGGTAAAAAGCTTACTTCTTGTTCCCTGGGGTGGCTGGTTCAAATGCTAATTCCAATACACAGATATTAATTTCAATCTACTGGAGTTTTGCTTCGTTTAAATATTTTTTCACTGGCTCTATCTATGATACAATGAGGATTTTGGCCAACTCACAGAGATTAAACAGGTTTTTTTAACGAGAAATGCATATTAGCTACTTCTTTGGCCTGTTATGTCCATGCTCCGGATTTAAACACAGATCAAAAAACAACATGCGAATCTAGAATCCAGACCCAGAATTCAAATCCGAACCACGTCACAATAAATCATGAAAATTACGTTGATTTTACTTAGCGTAAGGCCGCAGTGGCAGCTTTTTATGGGATGGGGCGTGAGGCGTGCATGATAAATAAGTGCATCCAATATGCACGCTGTGCGCTCCGTCATTTTACATAAAAATCATTCAAGAATATAAATATATACATAATTTCAGCAATACAATGAACGAAGGAATACGTAAATAGTATATTAATTGTTGAAAGTAAATTTATTGTAGTTAAGTATTTAGTGCTTTATTTAATTATGAACCGCTATAAAAATATTTTATCGATATACTATTTCCTAATCAGACACTCTGCTTTGGGAAAGTAATTCCTACAAGTACCTACACATTATGACACATGACAATAATCAGTTATGAACAGATATTCACAGTTGGGGTTGTAGCAACGGGACAGATGTGAAAGTGAATTGCGGAAGGCAAATTTAAACCACGTAAGTAAAAAGACGAAATATTACATACATATTTTTTTACAAAGGTAAATTAAGTATAAACAGTTTATTTTAATTTCAAAAAATGCATAATTTATCGTAAATATTAACTACCGTAACATGTGTTATATTAATTATCGAAGATTCAAAATTGAATTCAAATAGGTGTATACAATACATATTGGTTTGTAGAGAACATAAGAATCGCGGGTAAAAATACTTCACTGATGGATAAAAAATTAACAGTTCAATAGAATTAATGTGTGATAATTCTACAATTTTAAAAAGGCTATTTTGCAATCATTGTTCTAAAAAATAAGTACTAACCGGAAAATTTATTTTAATTTGTTCAAAAAACATATATTTTTTATGTATTGAAGTTGGAATTGTATGTACGCCACTGTGGATAAAATTGTAAGTAAACTATCAATAACTCGACACTGTCATTCGATATTCAAATTAGACAGATTTGAAGCACTAATATATTTTCACGTCAAATTAAATACATTAATATTGAGAAAACCTCTGCCGCCTCTTTGATAAAAACGCTACAAAAAATCAACACCGTTTCGAAATAATACGCACATATTTATAAACACTTAGATATTACCTATATAAATTAACTCAAAGACAAGGTCAATATTATATTTACGACGGCATGCTCTCGATTTTAATGTTATGCGCGTAGGTACTAAAGTTTTCCAAAAAAACTATAAATTAAATTGTCAATACCTAGTTGCCAAAAAATGGCATTAAATCAGTGTAAGTCTCTACGGGTAATATTACAATTTTATATTTTGACATTTTTAGATTGATGTCCTAATGTCGGTTAATTATTCGATCTCTTGAATTGATTACGGACAACAAAATTACCAATAATAACAAATCATGATACAAAAATTCTTTGATAGGTACCTACCTAGTTACTTTTAATTGAAGAAAAATCAGCATAATAAAAATAAATACCAACGAACGAAGACTATTTTTTTATTTATCTTTCCAAAATTATGTTTAAACAAAGCAGTGTTACAGGCGAACACATTCGAGTTTTTTATGATAATTATTATGGAAATTAGTAATAATTACTAATAAATATTTCGCCTAGAAAATATTGCTAACAATAAAAAATATTTTTACCAAAATCTCTTGGATCATAAATCAGACCAAATCATAAGCTACCCAACCCCTTCCCCGCCCCACCCCTGTGCATCTAACCCCTCATTTTCCTACTACAACTACATAATATAGGTATTTTTGTAAATATTTGAATAATTTGATTTATCTCAATAACAGGATCGTCGTGTGATTATTATTGCTCTGGTGTGATGACTACTTAAATTGAAAGTTTTAGTCTTATTCAAAAAAGGTTTTTTTGATTAAATAAATTGTCATATTGGTGGTATACCTATATAATATAGAACATTGTGAGTTTGAACAAATAAGGCTGTACCTATATTAAAAATGAAAAGGAATATAGTAAAAATATTTTGACAAAATTGTCACATTTGAAGTTTAAACAGCTGAACGGAGAATATTTTTCTTTACTCTTTAAACACTTCGAAAAAACAGAAATGGTAACGGAATACTTTGCTTATTTTGTAAGGTAGGTAAATAATACATCATTAAAAAATGAAAACACAATAATTATTTTTGCAGTATAACCCATCAAAATATAAAGAATGAAGTTCTCAATGACTTCGATGATTTTGGGTCCTTGAATTGCAAATGTTCTTGACACCAGGTACTATATTAGAAAGTTGAATTCTTATATATGGTGTGACGAAGAGCCTGGTACTCTTCTAATAAATTCGCGGAACACCTATTCATGTTCCACGAAACATAGGTTGGGAAATCCTGCTAGAGGGTACATAGTTACATTTTTTTAGTTTCGTGAAATTTTTATAGTACTATGTATGTAAATAATCATACATATAAAATTGTCTCGCCTTGAAACGTATTGAACATAAAATATAGTTACTGCACCAATACCATATTTGAACAGCAAGAAAAACTTCAATAAAGTCGCGTTGATTGTTGAAGTAAACACTATAAATTTTCCAAAAACAAAAAAAGCGTTCGACACAATGAATAAATGGTTTATTCGTCCACATTTTAATAGCGCTTTATAACTCAGCAAAGAACTGCTTTAGATAAATCAACAGATTCAGCCATAAATAAAGCAATACGGAAGCGAATCCAGTTACAAACCACTTTGGCTATCTTTTATTCGACTCTGTGGGTTAACCGAATTAATATTCCGAATTATCTCATACATACATAGACGAGCCTTGCATTTTGTGGCGTAATTTATTCAACGGCAAATATTTTTTTCAAAACAATTTTTACTTCGTGTAGGTAATTTTAAAACATTGCAGCCCAAACAAGTTTTGAAATTTAATGAAGGTTGATTCCTACAAATAATTTTGCAAGAAAATATAAATTATATATTATGCACAAGTAAATCAAACGAAACGGATGAGCTCTACTCAGGTGGGGTGTGTGACACAGCCAGGTGCTCACACGAGGGCAGGAACAAAAAAACACAAAATAATCTTCTTCAATCTAGTATAGAGCCGTATTTTCATTCGTTTTTCTCATAAAATGAACTGATTATGCCTGAAATGTCGCCTGCGGCGCAATTTGGTGCAATGTTGATTAACGATTAAAGAATAAACTAACGCAATGTCACATCAACTCGTAGGTATAGGCACAGACCAGCTGTTCATTTATAGACTCTGTGGAGTGTCTGGATATGATGAATGTACCCGGAATGCACACCTGGGCACAGCTAATAAACATAGAATTCCAAAGAATCGAGGTGTCGGGGAATGGTTAAAATAGTTTACATACTGAGGGATAAACCTATCACCTTCACATTGTTTGTAGGTATGTTTTAAATTTTGATATTATGTATTTTATTTATTTGGATATCCATATATCTATACTAATAATAAAATTGGAATATCTGTGTGTCGGTCCGTTCGTTCGGTTAATGAAAAACCTCTGGAACATTATTGATTAAACAGGGACAGCTTGTAAACTACATTATTGTCAAGTAGACTTAGAGATACTTATTGATATTGTTAATGGCAATTAAGAATGCAATAACTGTATTCAACCAAACAGCTTCGGATATTGATATATTCCACTTGCGTGAGTTGAGTTCAGGATGACACTGTTTCATATATTTTTTCTTAGCTCATTCGGTATAGGTACCTCCGTTTACTATTCCAATTACTATGATTTTCTTCTGCTTCTTACTTCTGCTCTTGAGACATTTTTGCCTGCTATCACGAGGGACGGTTTCCTATCCTGGCGTCCTACAGAATTAAAATTTATATGCGCCTGTCAATTACTTACGTCTCATGCCGTGAACGTTCTGAAGTGTATATACTCAGTGTTTTTTTATTAAATAAATAAATATAGTAACGAGAAATTAAACAAAGATGAGTAGAACCTATATACTTAGTTCTTCATATATCAATTGACTCGATGATGATGCTAAATATTTTCAATGGGTTGGGCATAATAGAAAAATAATTAAAGTTTTCATATTTTCCCACTACATTATTATGTACATGGCTTTCGACGCCGAGTAAACTGATATGAAAATTATGCTCCAGATTTATTGGTATGCAATAGTTTTTCGATCGAGGATCAATCATTCTTATCGACTTTCTTCTTGATGATAATATATTACATTAAAGCAAATACATCAATCGGAAATCAACACAGCAACTTTACTTTATGAATATTTATGAATGAAAATGAAACTCCAATAATAATAATAATTTCATGATTACTATTATTGATATAGGTAGTCTTAAACTGGCTTAATTAAATTGATTCTGGCTTTTAATTACGTACTATTATTTTGTTAACAGATGAATCAATCAATGTTTAATGTTTTGTACCGTTAAAAAGCATGTTATGATAATACTTGAATTAAAACAACAATGTATGAATGTTGTATTGAATAGTGATGGTGTAAAATTAATGATTTTAGAATAGTCATGTGTAACAGGTTATAAAAATATATTTGCATTAAAACATTTTCAATCTTAGTGATTAGTGACTGCATATATTGCTACTGCGAGCGGAGCATTTACTCTCACAGTATTAGAGGTGACTCATTAGACTTTTGGATTAATTTTAATCCATTCAATAATATAGTAGAAAAGAGGGAACAAAAAGGATAACATATAAAAGCTCACAAACAACGCATTGTTTGAAATGATAACTAGTAACTCTAACTGTTAAGAAAATATGCTTACAAAAATGATCATGAAAACCCACTGCTTGAAAAAAACAAATAGCTACTTAAGTTAGGTACCTACTAGGTATACTTAAGTGATGGAATTACTAAACTTTCCTATTTTTACAATAAAAATATCCTATTTTTTCAATTCAATGATAATATTACCACAGTTCACAGAAAACTACTATAAATTAATAGTAATCGTTGAATGAATTCAGTTTATTGTGATTTGGATTATTTTTATTTTTATATAATTAAAATCAAAACTGTTTCTTCGTCGAAGCTTCAGTGAGAAACTTTTGAATAATCCATAGTTTTCGATTTTTCTATAAAATAATAATGTATGTACGTGTGTATTTAAAAACTTTTTTATTTATACATTCTTCGTCTTCCATATTATTCGAGTTGTGTTAATAAATTTAATATTATTTTTTCTTCTTTTTGTTTTAGATGCGTCCTTTTAAACGTAAATTTCATTTTATTTCATGTTTCGTAATTCCGTCATATTACGGCATGTCTTTAATAATATTATAACACTCCATCTTAAATTAGAAGTAGAAGCAATAATAAGAAGAGTTTTAATAATTAATAAATATACAGTAGGTATATCAGCATGCATTCAATAAAAATAAACAGTCAACATGGCATACCTACTAGGCAATATTAATGATCAAGATACCCAAATGACACAGTTGTTTTTAATGTGCCCAGTGTAATTGGCCCAGTCCCATATTATTCTCGTAAGCAAATGTGATTATTTACTTTTACTGTCTACCTAACTATAATGAATCATCCATGTATAAATTTACGCACAAAGAAATAGGATTGTATACAATTTTTATTGGCGATCGTGATAATGTAGTATGTACCTATGAACAATGTAATACAATACAGCAATTTTGTTAAATACTTAATATTCGATTTTTCCAGAGAAGGCGTGATTGTACTTTTTGGATGGATTCATTTTAATTTGCGAAAGTTGCCCTTAAGCAGCCCTACTAAACTCAAAAAGTGACGAGGAGCGAATGTCCAAAAAATTGACAGAGACCCGTTTTTAAGGCTGTAATTACATATTTTACGTTTCTTGAGCTGGATCAATCTTTCTTTGTGCGTGGAAACTTTTTCTTGTACAACATCAAAAAACCATCGCGCGGCACCGCTTCTCGTGCGTTTACACAAATTCTTGAACTGATTTATTGAAGTCTCCCATAAGAATTCCATTTAAATTGCCAAAAATGTTATTACATGTAAAATCTCTCAAGAGAAACTTTCAAACAGACCAATTGAAAAACAAAAGGAATGAATATGCACTATATAACTGATTTCTCTTGGATTCTGATAGGTAATAAAAAAACTTATAGGGTAGGTACATCGTGTAATAATAATATAATTTCTTTATCTCTCTTCTATCAAACACTTCGTCCTAAAATTTAAATGCAACACTCATATTATATTAAAAGGTTACTATTTTTACATAATTTGGAACACATTAAGGACATAGAGTATTAGAAAGAATATTTTTGTAACAATATTTTTAACGAGTAATTTACATATATAACAACATTTTTGATCAATAAGGAATGTTTAATATTAAAATTATAGTAATCATTTTTTTTAATGTTTGGTTAGTATTTTTAGCAAATGTATATCAGTTAATTATGCCTATAAAATTTATTTAAAGTATTATAGAAATTATATTTTTTCTAATATTTATTTATGCATCTGTTAGTAGTCATCTGCTCTCATTTCCATTTTTGTCTATCCTCAGTACCTACTCCTCGATAACTTACACATTCACAACACCCTCAACCATACGGTTTCCCTTCAAAAACTATCCGGGTTGGTCGATGGAAGTCCATTCACTCAACATGATCGGCTCGGCCCATCTTAAATAGGAAATTTTGATACTTTGATTAAATTTCGAGAAGATAATCGATTTTCTATAGTGAATATTAATACAACTTCATTAAAGCAGATCTATTTATTATACTTGTTAATTTGATTCTCTTTAATAACTCGCATCTGCCTTAGTATAAGTTTTATTTTATTATCAATTACATGTACAGGAAGTCAGTTCTCAAAGTTTATTTTCATATGTTTATCGATTTTCATCCTTAAACACTTATATGTAAAAGTCGATAATCAACTAATTAGAATATTATTTTAAAATTTACGTCCGAAAAAGTCAACTAATTTAAGGTTAAGAAATTATCTATAACCGTATTTGTTTTAAGGCTGTGCATGTATGTTGACAGTGATGTATTGGGCAGGTTAATTATTTACATCGATTAACGTCTTCTGTTTTCATTTCGCGTTTTTAATTAGTAACTTTATCCGTCGGGAGCATTAATCAAAAGAAACAACTAATGGCCTGTTTAAATTCCGATATTTCAAACAAGCGATGACAATTTGTTTTGCGGAATCGTGTATGTAAAAATTCTTCTATCTGGACTACAACATTGATTGGAAAAAATCTAAATAATCCGTGGCGTATTACTTCTTCGTCGGCTTGTTCAATCAAAGTTTACATAGGTAGGTGCACTATTATTACGGCTTTTTTTTAGAATAGATTTGTTTTTATATTAATTATTTACATTAATAATATACTTTGATCAAACAATTTAATTACAAGTTTCAGATAGAAATATTTATAAAGTCTCACGGGTAAATTTAAAAGATATATTTAAAAAAAAAAACTACTGTGAACGGCATAAACATTCAATTTGCTACAAACATTCAACGCGTTTGGTACATAATTATTACATATTAAAAAATAAAAAAACTTTAATCTTACATGAATAAATTAATTAATAAATGGAGTATTTATCCTCAATTTTCAATCAAAAATTAATTTCGGCAGAAATAGACTTATAATACAATAATATGAAGAAATGTTATAAATAGTAATTATAATTCATTCATAGTAAAGAGAAGCCTTCATCCGCTGATCGAATAACAGCTGTTCTCAAAATTCTTAAAAGCAAATAGGAATACGAATATAAAAACATACATACCTACTCTAGCTTAACAATTTCATAAAATGCTTTACATGCAACACGCAGTTATATCGAAATGACAAATTGAAAATAAGAGTCACACGTATGTTACGAGAGAAACCGCAGTAAAGTAAAGGAAGGATAAAACCAGATAGGTCTGTAAGAATTAATTTCATAATTGAATTTATTTTTTAGTTTGTATAATAATATTCTTTATTACGATATTTCCAGTGCCTGAAGAACACACAATCTAACCATCGCAGACGAGGTATCTTGACTGCTTTCCCCTCTCCAATATATTGATGAGGAACCTCTTGGACTGAAGCATGTCGTCACCTTACTATTAAAACCTCGTAAGTATGTGTGAAAAGAATGTTGAGGGGAAGGAAAAAACGTAATAAAACAATATTTTAAACACCTCTCTAATCGATGAATCTGCTAATACTGGTGGTGAAATACGAGGTTTTAATTCCATGTTTGAAACCACAAAACTTACATGTTTTTTTAAATTTGTCGATAGATGGACAGCATACTAGTCTAGAGAACCGAGGTTTTGATGATGTAAAATGTTTTTTTGTTTTTTTATATCACTTTATAATACATATTCTTCTTTTTGTGCCGACCGCTATCGAAGATCGGCTACTACTATTCGGAATGGTTCGATGGACCTCTACTCGTACCAATAACGACGGTTCTGAACAGAGCGTTGGAGCGGAGCTCGGAGCAGGAAAACGGAGCACTGGAGCAATGGGATTTTACCCGAAGCAGGAGCAGAGCCGGAGCACCGAAAATTTGTTGTGCTCCACTGCTCCGGAACCTCCTAAAATCCAATGAAAATAGTATATTTTGACACTTTGCAACACTGGAAGTATTTGAAATATGGCAACACTGCCCAGTGATAAATAACCTCACTATTTTGACTGAAGAGGCAAATAATGAGAAACGATTTGCTGTCGGAAATTTTGTTTAATAGAATTAATAATGAAAATGACGATTATTTTAAAACTAATTTTTTTATTTTTTTTACATTTGTATACATAATTATAATACTTTTTACCCGGAGCGGAGCAGACCCTGGAGCGGAGCCGGAGCAAGTATTAGGTCCCGGAGCGGAGGTGGAGAGGAGCAACTCAAAAAAGGGTCCGCTCCAACGCTCTGGTTCTGAAGACTAAATAGTGTCTTTATCTGCAACGTACATTGTTGATTTTTCTTTGGACAATATGCTAAGGATGCTGTAAGTTTTTGATACAATGATGTGGCCGAGATAAAATAGTTTTCTAGTTTTACTATTATGGAGAACTTTACAATTGTTGCCTATAATACCTTTCAATACCTACGTCAATATTAGTCACCTTGTCAGTCTAAGAAAGTTTAAAGCTACGTTTATACTAACTTTTTAAAGTTTTCATTCATTTGTAGTAATGTAAAACAATAATTATTACAAACAAGAAGTGTTAAATCTGCTTAAACGTTCCGCATTAATTACTACCTGCCCACGAGTACATCGATAAAGATTTCGAAAGATCTCCACGACGATATGGGAAAAGGGGAGGTGAGAAATGAAAAGGTAAAGAGCCGGGGGTAGGGTCACCCGATTTATCAACTGCAAGGCTTGAGAATTCGTTTAATTAAACCAAAAAAACCGCGAGATTGAAATCAAAAAAATCGCGGGCACCGTGCTCAAATTACGTGTGAGGTGATTAAAACTTAACTCTGAAACACAGCACGATATTATAATATGCTCAATTACTCTTTCAGAAACGACAATATCCATACTATGGTGTTTATGTAATAACATTTTGCACGTGTAAGGGGTTCTCTGTTACAAATCTTTTCTCATCAAAAAAATCATCAAGCATCTCCGTTATAATATAAACCACACTTTAACAGCGTATATTGTCATTATCAAATGTTTATACTATTTCCATGTTCCCACAAAAATATTTGATTTTTTACATGACTTGGAGTAGATTTAAGAAAGGACCTAGTATAATTCGAGCACACATTATATTGGTTGCCACTATCTTAAATCTTATAGATATATATTTAATATTGAATAAAAAAAATATATAAATAAATGGTTATTTAAATAAAAATAACATTAAAAAATATTGTTATTCCCAATGTAACATTCTTTATTAAAAATAATATATTACGTAGAACAGTTTGAAAAACTGATGCTCCTGTGACTATTTTAAGTTATGTGGGTTAATTAAAAATTACAACTATATTATTTTCCATAGATAATATGTATGCTAATCCAATTCATTGCCTGTCTACTGAATTTTAATAAAATTGTGACAAGTTGTATACTATAATAATAATAACTAATGTTGTTTTTGGACGTAGTATTTTTCTGCATAAGATACTCAAAAGCTCTCATAGTATTTTCAGTATGAAGTTATTTTTATTTATTAATTACTTCATTTATAAATCCAGCGAAGAGTTTTATACAATTAACTTTTTGTAATAATTATAATAGTCTTCTGCGATTATGATGTTATGACCTTGATTAAGACAACTGACGTGTTTAATATATTATTTTAATTATAATTTGTAATCGTTATCTTTATTTTTATATGTGATGTTGTACTAAAAGCAGTGATGACAAGATTAGATTTCCTTGCACTTAATCTTTTATTATTCACTACCTACATCAGGTATATTTATGCACGAATGAAAGTGCAACGGACTTAATAGTTTATGAGATCTGAGATTAAGACGTTCTGCCAACCCACGTAAACAGGATTTTCTCGACATTTGTACAGACCGCAAAGAGACATATTCATATAGGAAAATTTCAATATAATTAATAAATGTAGTAACATTAATACTAATATAGTATTGTTGCATAATGTTCTACTTTCATTAAAACATAATACGAGTATCTAGCCCATTTAATCATATTTTATGGTTAGTACTTTTCATATAGAAATTGAAATTATATTAGTTATATTAAACGTACTTTAACATCTTTACAAATGCATATTAAAAAAAAAAATTCAGTGGTCATAGATTCTACCTAACTCTATTACAGAGTGGATTTTACATCATACGTATTCCAGCGTTAAGCCCAATTAGGTTGAGTAATGTTCAAATAAACAATCGTTGTAAAACTTCTGTTAGGTACTCCATCTTGAGTCGAAATAATATACTTTTTAAATGTTAATTAAATTTAAATAAAATCTTAATAGCTGTTTTTCCTACACTTTCTAAATAAAAACTAAGTTTTGACCAAATATTTTTTTAAATTGTATATTTCCAATTATAACTGGCATTGTTTTTGTTTAATTACATTAAATTCAGTTTATTTAAAAGTTTTTTATTAATATTATTAAAACAATTCTAATGGATTTAAGTATTAACTATTGAGAAATGGTTTATTAATGTGTTTTAATATATGTTAGAATAATATTTATACCTAAGCATTGTAAATAACATAGTAATTATCTCCTATATATTATTATCCTAAGAGATTTTGGAAAATACACCAACGGCTCATTTAAGCGACATTTTATTGTTATTTTTACATCTTCACTTCAAAATGTGCGCTACCGATTCATCTACCGTTTGAATTGACCACATTTCAGAAATTTTCAATGATTTTACAGGTACTTGACGTTTATATCCGATATTTTCTTACACACCGTATACGATCGCCATATTTACTGTCCACGCCTGTCAGAATGACGTCTTCGTCGCTTAAGACCTTCTAATCTTTTATTTGACAAACGGATTCGATTATTTTTATTCAAATATCGTAATGTAGGCATTGGCGCACTTTTTTCCGGTGAAAAAACCATAATTTTGGTACAATTTACTACGTATAATATCTTTTGACAGCAGGGTACGCCACTGACGGCCATTTCATAGATAACGTGATATTCCAAATTTGATTTTTTTAAATACTTCTTTGTGGCTGTTCACACACTATTTTTGTTATTGAATAATTACCTAGGCTACTAATTTCCATACTAAAAAAGTTGCCATTGCAAACAATGAAAGAAATTAATACGAATTGTTATAGTTATCAAAATGTGTGATATTGTATAATATCTACCTATTTTTTTCGTCCCTATCATCATCAATCTTGACCTATACACTGCTGGATGAAGGCCTCCTCAGCCTTATTCTACTCCTTACTTACACATGAATTGTTATATTTATCAAAATCAGTGATATAATATTATTATCTACCTATCTATATATAATGCCATTATTATCACAAGCCTCAATAAATCCACTGCTGGATGAAGGCCTCTCTACGTTGATTGTATTCTTGACAGTATTGAATTTCTAATGTTATTTATCTACATATTCATATCGTCATCATAATCATCATCATCATCATCAACTAGGATTAATCCACTACTGGATGAAGGGTTCCGCAACCTGATTCTACTACTATCGGTTTAACGAATTTGTGATATTATACCTATTTCTATCATTCTTATATCATCGACCTGAACCAATCCACTGCTGGATCATCAACCAGGATCCATCCCTGCTGGATAATGGCCTCCCTAGCCCGGTTCTACTCCTTTCTGTCATATGAATTGCTGTATTCATCAAAATCGGTGATATTATATTTAAAAACATATTCATATCGTCATCATCATCATCAACCAGGATCCATCCACTGCTTAATAAAGACCTCCCTAGCCTGATTCTACTCCTTTTGTCATATGAATGTATGTATTTATCAAAATCTGTGATATTATATGTATCTACACATTCATATCATCATCATCATCATCATCATTATCATATACCTGAACCAATCCACTGCTTAATAAAGACCCCCTTAGCCTAATTCTCCTCCTTTCTGTCATATGAATTTCTGTATTTATCAAAATCGGTGATATTATATTTATCTACATATTCATATCGTCATCATCATCATCATCATCGACCTGAACCAATCCACTGCTTAATAAAGACCTCCCTAGCCAGATTCTACTCCTTTCTGTCATATGAATTTCTGTATTTATCAAAATCGGTGATATTATATTTATTTACATATTCATATCGTCATCATCATCATCATTGACCTGAACCAATCCACTACTTAACGACCTCCTTAGCCTGATTCTACTTCTTTCTGTCATATGCATTGCTGTATTTATCAAAATCTGTGATATTATATGTATCTACACATTCATATCGTCATCATCATCATCATCATTATCATATACCTGAACCAATCCACTGCTTAATAAAGACCCCCTTAGCCTAATTCTCCTCCTTTCTGTCATATGAATTTCTGTATTTATCAAAATCGGTGATATTATATTTATCTACATATTCATATCGTCATCATCATCATCATCATCGACCTGAACCAATCCACTGCTTAATAAAGACCTCCCTAGCTTGATTCTACTCCTTTCTGTCATATGAATTGCTGTATTTATCAAAATCGGTGATATTATATTTATTTACATATTCATATCGTCATTATCATCATTATCATCATCATCATCATCGACCTGAAACAATCCACTGCTTAATAAAGACCTCGCTAGCCTGATTCTACTCTTTTCTGTCATATGAATTTCTGTATTTATCAAAATCGGTGATATTATATTTATTTACATATTCATATCGTCATCATCATCATCATCGACCTAAACCAATCCACTACTTAAAGACCTCCTTAGCCTGATTCTACTCCTTTCTGTGATATGAATTTCTGTATTTATCAAAATCGGTGATATTACATTTATCTACATATTCATATCGTCATCATCATCAACCAGGATCAATTCACTGCTGGATGAAGAGTTCCGCAACCTGATTCTACTACTATATTATACCTATTTCTATCGTCCTTATCATCATTAACCTGAACCCATCTATTGCTGGATAAAGGCCTCCCATGCCTGATTCTACTCCTTTCTGTCATTTGAATTGCTGTATTTATCAAAATCGGTGATAATATATTATATCTATTTATGTTTCTATTATCATTATGAACCTGAATCAATCCACCGGTGGATGAAGGCCTCTCTAAGTTGTTTGAATTTCTGTCGGTCATATGAATTACTATATTTATCAAAATTGCTGATATTATATTTTCCCATTCATAATATCGACATTATCATCATCAACCAAGATTAATCCACTGCTGGATGAAGGTTATCCCTACCTAATTCTACTCTTCTTGGTCATATAAACTGCAATATTTTTTTAAATTTGTGATTTTATATACCTACCCATTTATATCGTCATTATCGTCATCAACCTGTATCAATCCACTGCTGGATGAAGGCCTTTTTAAGCTGATTCCACATCTTTAGGTCTTATAAATTCCTATTCTTATCAGATATAATATGTATTACTTCATTATTTATCAACATTTGTCTCGATATGAATGTCCCGCACCGGGAAACTATATTGTTTAAGGTTAATTTTTAAAACAAAATATGATTTTTAAAATATTATTCTGTGGCTCCAAGCATTTATTTTTTATAGACAATGAAACAAAATAATGTTTAAATTTATTTTTTATGCTGCTAACCTTTTTCTATTATGTAAATGGGACCCGAAAGAGATTAATATTCGCGTTATATTGGATCGCTATTTATGATAATCACGATTGAGATGTATAACTATTTATCATATTTAAATGCACATACGAGTACCTACACATATATTGTATTAAAATTAAAATGACAGTGGTAGCAATCGGCGATTGCCAGCTGTTTTGCTAAGCTTAGCAGCCTGAAATGGTGTCAGATGATATTGAGAAGGCCAGACTCCAGAATAGACTACGCACATGACTCCAAATTTGTATTTGCAGTGACGACATGCATATCGTAAAACTGACAAATCAGATAAATTTTCAATTGTCTGACGTGAATGAAAATCCATCCCGAAGGGAAAACTATGGCGCCGTCTATACACACTTTACAATTATTATATTAAAATCCAAAACCAAGTCACTATGATGAAAAGCTGTCTGCAAGACCTAGCGAGACAGACTGGCGAGAGCCAGCTGGCTCAGCTAGTCTTAATTAATAGGCAGCGTATTAGACATTTCTACCTAATCTACCTCACTAACCTCAAAAAATGAGATTTCCAAATGATTAGATAATTCCTGATGATGAGTAGGTAATAACATTTTACGATTTTGTAATATATTCATTTATAATACTTATATACAAATAGTTGAAATATAAACTAGAATACTATAAATAAACCACATAAGAGTGAAATTCGACAGTTTTAATAGAAAATGTGACGTAATTGGAGCGACACTGTGCAAAATAAAACGGTGTAATGGGGTTCATGTAAGAACAGTCAGATTTAGTGTCGGTATCTCACTGTGTAATATTCGTGGGCAATAGAAGAAATCGCAAGAATACGCGAGTTCAAGATTAAATCGTTCCACTATAGTTAGTTGTTTATTTACCATAGCTAAGTAGATAATATACAGAGCTTTAAGATTGTTAAAAATGAAACCCGAATCGATAAAACCGATTCAAATGAATATTCAGTGATACAGAAATCTCATAAATAATATAAACTTTTTTATCAAGTAACTACCCTCTAACCTTAACAGTAAATTTATTTAATAAATACGTATCTCACAACTTTAGCATCTGACGTAATGATTACATCTTTGTCATTCAGTACATATGTACAGTTACCCACATTTCAACTCACTATTGCAGGTCGTTAGTTGTAGTAAGCTAGTAAAATAAACGATCGCTACAAGAAGTCTTTCCTCACACCCATGTACCCATGTGTTGACATATTAACATGATCTTGCACTTTATCAAATCGTTTCTCCTATATTGGAATACCTAATCAAAAAGCCACATAGCTTATATACATAAGCAAATGATAAACACAACAGTGAAGCGGTAATTAATCAAGCAGTAAGTAGTTATAAGATCGAACTAGTTACAAAGGTACTATGAGTTAGTCTACTTATGCCAGAGGTGAATGCAGAAAAAAATGCTAAATAATAAAAAAGGTATTCGAGTAAATTAAAAGATGTGTTCTGAATAGTTGTCAACATTAATAACTCAAATATCATAGAATTAATAATGGAGTTTCTGCTAATATATTATAATGCTTACTTTAATGAGGTGGTTTATTACTTAGCATATGGGCTTCGGCGGAATGGAGGATTTATTCAAGTTCATTAATTTAAGGATTGAAATTAATACCATAACTATAAAAAATACCGAAATAGATCAATGCTACTGAAATATTGCAGTAAAAATATTTTGAAACATCATTAAATAATGTACTTGGCTGCAACGAACTAGGGACTGACTAGAGTGGAGGAGCTAGAGGAGGCCTTCATCCAGCAGTGGATCCACCCGGCTGATGATGATGAATAAGCAATTTTATGACAACAAAATATTCATATATTTATTTTATCATCATCATCAGCAATAGCACGCTGAATCAGTGGAATGAAGGCCTCTCTAAGCAGTTTCCATTCAATCGGTCCTAAATATGATGTTGCCATTCAGCAGAACTTAACTAACTGGTCGAGCCGACGGCTTCTATGTATACTTTTAGAACGTTTTCTACCGCTTGGTTTAGTAGTCTCTAGTGTCACTTGTGTTTTCACTTGCCATTTTCAATTAACGATATAGTCATTATTTAATAAATATAGACATGTATTTATCTAATAATCTAATGACTCTAATTATTCAATATGACATTGCTGCACAAAATGATAATATAAGAGCTACATATTATGTTTTCCTATTCAGTAAGTACATATTATTTTTATAAGAATCGCGTTTAAAAGAATCCCCACATCTAAAATGAAATTGTAGTAATATACAATTTAATTTTAAAAAAAACACACATTAAGGAAACTCTGTATATTCTATATATGAACATGTGAATTATATTTTAATGTCAATTTTCTCACTATGAATATAAAAAAAACTGTTTTTCGAGAACTTATAGGTATTATAAATGTTAAACGATAATGCCGAAATCCGTTCATGTTGTTGAATATTATTCTTGCACCGGTAAACAGGTTGGACAGCTACCAGACAAGAAACTGAGTCTGAGGACCACGTATAAATATTTCAGCAGACCAACACATCCGAACGAATAACTTTGCGGCATTTACGTAAGCTTTATTTGAAAGCTCAGTGGCGTTTAAATTTTTAAATGTGTACAATCAATTTTTCTCAAACCCACTCACGTACGGAGCATACAGACATAATGAGTTTACTGCTAATCATTCTTTGAACCATTTTCCATACAAGGAAGAAGTCAGAAGAAATTATGGACCAAATCATTGCATAGATTACAATTACATATTTGCCATCCACCTGAGATTTGGAACAAATGTTTTCTGTTCGTAAGTTTTGGCTAGACCAAATCGCTACATACATTTTTTTACAATAGAGTATATTATAAAAATAATGTTGCTACTGAAATAATAGTTGAACACTGATAAAATATTAGTAGTAAAATAGTATAGTTGACAACGCGTATTAAATATCTAATCAAAAACAACAAAAAACCCTGAATTGCTTCGTTACCTTCAATTGCCAATCAATAATAGTTAGATAACAGGTGAATTGCAATAGACCTCCCACGTTATTTAAAAAATATATATAAAACATGATTATTTAATATATACCTAAGTACCTCGTATAATACTTACGTAGGTATCTACTACCGTTAAAAAATATATCACTCCCCACTCATATAGTAACCTGTATTAAACATATTATATGAGCAAAACACCAATGGTAGTGTTTTTATCATGTGGTGAACACCAATTACAGATAAATGTTAGAAATTCGTTATGAATTACCACCAAGTAAACGCTCAATCCCTTGAGAAGGTTTAAATATATTATCAATTTATAATATCACCCTAAGGCCCAGTCTACACATGGACCGCAATTAACCGCGTTAATGCAGTACGCACGTGTGCGGACCGAACCTCTAAGTAGTCTAAGTGGACGAAGCCGATGTTAGTTTTCTTTAGTTATATAATCAATATTTTTTTAATATGGGATTTTATTTTTTTTGTTATACTTCTTTCTAGAACTTTAGCTATATCTTGAGACAATACACTGTAAAATTAGAGAATATCGTAAGCATAAAACTAAAATCTGAAAAATATTAGTGTTTTCAATTTTTAACAACCCCATGTTTGATTGCAAAGTTTTGAAGCACATAGATGATTTGATTATGATAGCTGGATATGTTTTTTTCCATCGTGAAGGCGGTAGGCGTGAAGGAGGCCAAAGCTCGAGTTAAAAAAAAAAATAAGACTATATTTGTATTAATTTGTTTGTTTGAATTTTAATCTAGTGTGGGTACACCTAATGAGCAAATAATTGTAATCGTCTCCGCCACTGTCCAATCGGTAGTAGTTTAAATTGACAGCGTATTGAAAAAGCGTAAAAAATAGATCAGTCGTTGGAAAGTGTTAGAAGATTTACGCTTCTGAATACGCAAGGCGACGGTGCAACCACTTAGTCCGAACTAAAAATGGAGAAGCATAATCCGTGATTAAATTAACCGGTATTCACGGAGACACGCCGGTACTCGATTCAATTATTAATAGACACAACTACTCGTTCGGACCTAACGTCTGTCCGTGACGTTCTGAGATCTCCGATAACATCAAATTGTCAAGTTTATGACAAATTATTTTATTTTAATTTCATCAATGTGTTTCAAGACGATCAATAATAAACAGTAACGGTATTTACACTATATTATCATCATGATTATTTTAATTATTACAGGTGTAATAATTACAATGACGATAATGTTTGAAGATAATTCAGTCGTGATACGAGGGTGGGTCAATAAGTCCTTAGAAAAGCCGACAGGTGGCGCGACTAGTACTGCAAGCGGTTTGTTTTCATGCAGCGGCACTACCGATTCAGTATGCTGCGAAGTTTCAATCAGATTGGTCGGGTTGTTGTGTTTCTTGTACATTTAAAAAAAAAATTTGCTTGTGGAAAATGGAAAAATGGAAAATGGAGAAAATTGAGTTTATAGCTGTTATTAAACATTTTAATATAAAAGGGTTAACAGCAAAGGAAATAAAAAATGAGTTGGATTTAGTTCACGGCATATCTGCTCCTTCACTTGCAACTATTTATAACTGGTTAAATGAATTTAAACGTGGTCGTACATCAACAAAGGATGAACCACGCTCAGGACGTCCTGTAGAGGTGACTACACCAGAAATGATCAATAAAATCCACGATATGGTGTTAAGTGACCGAAGATTAAAGTTGAGTGAGATAATTGAGGTTACAGGGATCTCAAAAGGTAGCGTCATTTCTATTTTACATGACAAATTGGGCATGAAAAATATTTCTGCAAGACGGGTGCCGCGTTTGCTCACAGTCGACAATAAACGCAATAGGGTGGTGGCCTCTAAAGCCCTGTTGTCGCTCATGCAACGCAATCCGGATGAATTTTTTCGTCGCTTTGTGACTGTAGATGAAACATGGATACACCACTATACTCCCGAGACGAAAGAACAGTCAAAGCAGTGGATTACGAAGGCAAACCATGTCCAAAGAAGGCGAAAACCGTAAAATCAGCTGGTAAGGTTATGGCTACTGTATTTTGGGATGCACGTGAAATTATTTTCGTTGACTATTTGGAAAAAGGAAAAACAATAACAGGGGATTATTATGCATCTTTATTGGACCAGCTAAAAAACAAAATTGAAGAAAAACGGCCTCATTTAAACAGGAAAAAAATTCTCTTTCATCAGGACAATGCCCGTGTTCACACATGTTTACGATCAATGGCTAAAATTGAAGAATTGAAGTTCGAATTGGTCGACCACCCACCGTATTCGCCAGATTTAGCCCCCAGTGACTTTTTCCTTTTCCCAAACTTAAAAAAATGGCTAAGTGGACAACGTTTTTTTTCAAATGAAGAAGTCATCGATCGGACAAATGCTTTCCGCAATTGCAAATGCAAATGCATTTCTGACGGTTTAAAAAAAATGAGAAACGTCTAACCAAGTGTATTGAGCTCCAAGGAAATTATGTTGAGAAATAAAAAAAAAATACAAAAATAAAACCTGTTTTAATGCTTTTTTTTAAGGAATTATTGACCCACCCTCGTACATTTGGAGCAATCCAGCCGACTTCTATAAATAATGAAACTTTGATTAAATAAAAATATTTTTAAAAAAAGTTAGCTGCAGTGATTGTTTGGGTTCGGAATTATTTGGAAATAAAGCGGATCGGTAACTTAGTGGTCAGAGCCCTCGTCCGGATAGCGAAAGACGTATGTTCGAATTCTATTGGGTCTACGATTTTTTTTCCTATATGTATGTTTCAAAGAGCGAAGTAAAAACAAAATTTATAGAGCTAACTTAGGGATTGGGATTAGACTCTCTCGCTCGCCATATGACACCGCATTCTCCCACACTTTTCAAACAGATATGATTTCTTGCAAAATGTTCACAAACATATTATTAGTGGCTGAAGTACCCAGCTTCGCACGAGGTCACTTCATTGATCAATATACATTTATTGTACCTAACAAAACGATAATAATTAAGTTCTTCAATATTAAAATATATGTATCTAGGCATACAACATGTCAAAACGAAAATAATTCTGACAGCCAAGTCAAATAAAAGAAATTAATCCAAAATATGCAATCTTAATCTGTCGTGAAAATTCTAAATTGGAATTGGCATGGAAGGTAATTTGAACACACTTGGTTTTTTTTACATTTAGATGTCAATTAGGCGCCAAGTAGGTAGGTACTAAAAGGAAATCAAACAAAAATATTTTGATTTTTATATAATATATATAGATTAGTGAAAGTTGAATTCCTATCTTCAAACGCAAAATTATTTACTCTGCCCATCATTTGAAGCATACAAAAAACAACAACAAAGCAATCCTTTGGCTTGAATCAACATTTTTTTCGAATCAAAGCCTCAATAATTAATTTGATCATTGAGCAACTAACTATAGTTGTCGGATTCGTACTAGTGCTAGATAATAATATCAAATTTATGATTTCTTCATCTTGCACCAGCTACTCATCGTGGGTTTGATGATTTTGCTAGCCTGTCATATTATTATTATCATTACGAGCGTATTTTATATTAAGGCGGCAAAAACTTGGACTGATCTATATTTCGAAATGTCATTACATTTTGTTGACAGGTAGCCGTAAGGTATGTTATGCAACGTAATTTTTCTGTGTCAGTATCATCACGCAATAGATTTTTTTTAATGTTTATATAACTCTGATTGGAATATACTATTTCATATATCTATATGCCACTTCTGCAACTACATAACTTTAATACTACTTACGTATCTACTTTAAAGTATGTAATTGACGTACACCTGAATCATTTGGTACAAATGAAACATTATCAATCCGTTGTTTTATTTGTATTTTAATGTACTTATAGTTGCATACATGTTATTTTTTTAGTGAATATTTTGAAAGTATAAAAAGGTTGGTTTATTCATTATTAAATTATCTTTGAAAACAATTTTCGTATATATAATTAACCTAACTAATGTAGATAAATGGTTTAATACACACTTTATTTAACCTTACTTTGGATCTATGTGTAGATAATATATTATTATAGTATCCACAACATAGTTTGTCACTTCTCGAACACGAATATCATTATCGTTTTTGCTCCACGGATTATTCGATATAAAATTTATAGACGTAAAAAATATGATAAGTACTGTTATATTATTTGAAACAACCTGCAGTATTTTATTACTTATAGATAGATGGTCTCATCATGCATGAGAGATAGAAAATTCATTTCGGTTATTGTGATTACAAAAACGAATATTATCTACGGCTATTTCACCCATTTGCCAACGTGTAACCAGAGGCTTTAGGCGGCTCTCGTGGTACAGTGCGTACGGCGCTGGCCTTACATCTGAGAGTTCTGGGTTCGATCCCGGTGAGGACACAATATTTATGTGTTTTTCTCAAAGCCTGGGTATTTGTGATTGTTCAAAATTACTAACAACCACCTTGTACGAAAAAGCAATGACATGGTTATTAACTATTCTTTAAAAAACCCAAAGACTTGAAATTTGGTACACATGTATCAGTTGGATGACAATGCATTACAATAAATTTTTGATGAGGAATGACACTTACATACTGTCTCCAATGTTCACATATTGTATTTTTATTAATAATATAAAACATTCACAATGTCTCGTCACATCAAATAAACATATGTCAACCGTATATTACGAGTATATAAAATTCATATTAATTCATTAAACAAATAAATACCTGTCATCTATGATGCTGGCATATTTACGACGTGTTAATCATTACTTTAGTTTTTTTTTAATTAGTATTTAAATCCGAACCTATATTATTTTGAACCTATATTATTTAAATTGTCCATTGTTTTAATTTAAAAGCATCAATCACAGAGATGCACAATTCGTACCAGGACTGAATAATAAATAAATACATAACAACAAAGACTGATTTACTAAAATAGATATGGAAATGTTTCGTACATTAATAATCTTTAACATTACTAGTTGCTTCCGTATTGCAAATCCACCTACAACTTTTTTTGTAATATTTTACATACGGACCACTTAATGCACTCGTTGATTAAAATTCAAAACAATGTATCGATCGCAGATAATACTAAATAATTATGACAGACATGTGGTTAATTTCCAACGACCACTACCCAGAATTATTGTTATTGATGAAAAAATCGATTATAAATACATGAAGATTAATGAAAACATAAAACCCATGAAAAAAGTCATCAAAAACGTTCTAACATTGTGGGTGTTAAATAATAACACGTAAAAAAACAAAAACATTAATTTCAAGTGGGAATATAATAAGTAGGTATATTTTGGAATGTGGCCGATTTCCGCCGTGAAACGAGTTTAAATCGATTTATGTATTGATAGTATACATACAACTAATAACGGATTACTGCAAAATATAAACGCCGCGGAAGTTTTAAATTTTGACTGATTTACGTATAATATATACCAGCCTAGTGAAATGACTATGCGCAGATACGATCTCTTCTCTTGCACATGAATTGGATAGGGTTAATACGATTTTTAGGTTGCACTGTAGTAACTACGGCCATAGCATTGAATTGAAATGCCGATTCGAGAAAACTAATGGTGCTTTTACATTACTGAGAAAAACCTATATCGTCTCGACCTAAACTTGGCACTCAAATGAGAATGGTTATAGAGGAATAACTTATTTCTTCTACCGCGCACGAATTACATAGAGTAAATTTAATTATTGTAATCGTTACCATTCTGTCAAAACTATCGAACTACACACTACACGCTTATGTGGGAGGAATGTGTATAGGTAGATACTATGTCTTTAATATATGGAGTGAAGGCACTCATAGAAACAACCTAACCTAATCTAACTTGAAACTTTTAAAATGTGGGTATATGGAAGCATGCTCCGTATCAGCTGGAAAGACATCGTTACGAATGGCAAGGTGTAATGGAATGGGGAAAAAACAAAATAGGGAATCAGATAAGAAATAAAAACAAGAAATTTAGCATACTTTCGCCACATCATGCGGGAAAGAGAGGAATATCAACATCTGCATTTTATTATTCAAGGAAAGATCTCCAGTTAGTGAGATCCTGGTAGAAGAAGAACGTCCTGGCGCTCAAGAACCTCAGACTAGTTTGACCTCAGTAATCTATCCTTATTTAGAGCTGTGACCGACAGATAAAAAATGGCCTGAACTCATTGCTGACGTCCGATAATGGATATGACATAAAAATAAAAAGAATGCAATTGGGGTTTTGATAGCTATTGCGAATGTACTTACATCAAGTCTATTTCATTAAAGAAAACCGACTCCAGAGTGATCACGATCTTCAATTATGACGACGAAGAAGAAAGAAATAGACAGGCATTTTCAAGCTGTTTAATGTATTTTAAAAAATACACTTAATCGTTGGGGTAGGGGTAGGAGTCTAATGTATTGTGATGACCGATAAAAAGGTTGGGGGAGTTATAAAAAAAATTTACGTCATAATGCCAATAAATTATAAACTCATTTTTTCTGAGAATAAAATATTTCGTGAAAATATTATACTGTGATCATTCTCAATGAAATATGTGACGTAATTAAATCAAGAGGCGGTGTTGCCATCCTTTTCTTTGCTGCTTACATTTCAAAGTTGTAAATGTTATAGTATTTCTGAAAAAAAACTATAGAAGTACCCATATGATCATTTTTCGTCTAGAATCACTCACAGTTATAGTAGGTATGTATTTTTAGCATATTTGGCATAAAATTATAGTATTGTACTATAATTATTATAGTACGGTTGGCAACATACTATCGAGGGAGTAACAGATTATGTTACGATAAGGGGTCAAAAATACCGAAAACGTGTGACGTCATATTATGGATGACAAATTTAATTATATACTTACCTAATGCACTATGTCTTTATTTGCATAACCAAAATTGATCTAATTAGTAATTTTATTATTTTTATTGATAAGTTTTATGCGCAATGGTAATTTTATTCTTTTAGGCAGCTACCAAAATGTATACGAAGTCCAAATTTTATTTCAAAGTATTTCGCTCAATTAATTGATTCAATATTCCGACACATCAATTAAGTTGGCTTCTTGTCATTTAAACTTTCTAAACGAATGAATCCCTATCCATCAGTTTGACATGTGAAAACTAGTTCAAAGCTTTGCGCTGCAGGTACAAATAACTTTAGGGAAAAATCACAGGTGTCGCTAATGTCGAAACAAACATTATGGAGCGCCATCACGAGCGATTTTGTAGAAACTCAAAATGGTTCTCAAACTTTACAAGCTACTAATTATGCATTTATTTATAGTAATCCAAAAAAATATATACTGTTATCGCTTATTATTTATTTTATATTATTAATAATTCACTCTAAGTACCTTTGGAGAAAATTTTCTAATACTAAATAATTTTCTATTGGCAAACCTTTTTTTGAACAGACATTCAATCTATAAATGAAAATGTAACCTGGCCAATTAGAATTTATCATTTTTTTAACCATGTTCGATTCTAAAATCATAAATAGGCCTCTACTGAGTAAAGGTTGTATTAACAGGTTTCTGTTTTACGAGAAGTGGATATTAGCCACTTGCTCAACCTAGGAGGTTCATACATTGAAAGACAACATTTATGCCAGACCTGGGAATCGCACCTACCACATTATAGACCGATACGTTATCTACTCAGCTATTATGGGCGTGTTAATAATAATTGTTAAAATCTATAAAAATCATCAATATTGCAAATCGTGGCATCGTCGCTGTTATCTAAATAGTGTTATAAAAATCTTAATGCGTTAATTGATTACACCGTTTATTATAAAATAACTATCTTTAAAAATACATATCTGGTTACAATAGCCAGAAATAATGTCAGCATCAACACTACCTCTACAATCCGATATTGGTCACTTCCCAAATAGCACGTTTATGAACAGAATTTGTTGAAATTTTTTTGTTGTGTTGAATTTGTTAAAATTTAATGAAATTGTTAGACAATTGCTCAACATAATACGTTCTCTTGATCCAAACATACAGTACAAAAAAAACGTGTGAGTTCGAGTTCATTCAATGCAGGTTCGCGTATAATATGAAATGCAGCCGGTTGTATTTTTTAGAAGACATTAAATTGATTGCCTATTTTATAAAACTTTTTGAGAATCACGAGAAAAATATAATTATCGACACCTTTTGATGACCCTAAAGTGCAGTTTTCCAATAGTAATACTAATAATAATATCGCTTCTCTTCCACAAAATCGCTTAACAATTTGTGGAAAACAAAACATGCTATTCTCATTGGTAGATTAAACAAAGTTTTGATATCAGCAATAATACATTCGAATTGAGGTTTTTTTATTCAATATAAAGTATATAAATCTTCATTTTAATGTAGATAGTATAATAATGGCAATCCATAGAAATATATAAAGCAGTAGGTACTTAAAAAACAAAGTGAGATGTTGGTTTTATTATTGGTACTTAGGTAGGTATTAATAAAGAAATAATATGAATATTAGGTAGTTACTTTATCTTGTATTATTTTTGTGTTAATGTATTTAATAATGTTGAATATAATCATTACTGTTTTAATTGTTCCTAAGAGGATAATATGGGCCTCCGCAAAATGGATTATATAAACAGAATGGTCATTAGGCATTCAACCAATACAGTGAGCCTTACTCTGGATCAAAAACACACAAAACGACATGTGAGTATTTAGAAAACAAGCTTAATATATAATCACATAGATGACGCATTTAATTCAGTGCAAGAATGGATAACAAATAATATCATCCACAGCCTTTCTTAGCTAGTTGTTTTATGACAACACCCAGAGTTGTTCTCTGGTAAGAAAAAAAAATTAACGCAAAAATAGATAAGAAAAATTAAGTTATTTGCATTGAATATGTAACATAGGTACATAATGCGGCATTTCTATTAGCATGTCAATAAAAATAATTAAATATATACATAAATAAGCAGTGTATACTTGAATAGATAATTTAAAAAATAATAGGGATGTTATACTGTGGAGTGGCTAGTTAAATGTAATGATGCCTAGATTACGTGTCACGCTAATAGTGGACATTATTATCATAGATAGAATGCAATATGAAAACACGAAATCAATGTCTGATATTACTACGATCTTAATCTGCTGATAGTGCTGTGTTGTTATTGATCGCGGCAAGCAGTTTAATTTCGATTTGAAACTTTTTCAGTCTGAATTTCTATAAAGTTATAATACACTAGTATAATTAACGGTTAAGCCAACTTATCTGTATGGAAATACATATCTTGAAAAAGCATCCAAATATACATAAATTTAAGTAAAATTATAATTTAAAAAATCTTGTATCACATTCCAGGCGAGGGATGCTACCACTAAGCTACTAACCCAGGAATCAAACAACCATACAGATATTCTACTATCTGTATATTTTCAAATTCGGTCAATAATTACATTTTTTTTTATAATTTCTGAGATAAGTATTTATTTTTAATGAAGACTGTCACATTTCTTACATTTTTAATAACCTACATCCTACATGAACAAATATAAGTACACTACATCATAAGACTCAATGAAACACAGGTTGTATCAGATGACCAAATTGTGAGAGGCCCTTAATCTCTGATACTTATTATTCGCATTAAATCTATATATTAGGTACAGGTAGGTTTCAAAAAGATGGTATATTCAATAAATTACTAAGTTATACCTATCATATTCGTGAGTTATTGAGCGTGTATTGTGCAATTACATGCTATCTACATTTTACTTAGCAAACTTCTTCAAAAGGTTCAATATTACTTTAAGACTTTTACGGGTGGTTGTTATCTGTCATAATAAGTATAATCTATATTGTGAAAATATCGTAGAGTTACCACTTAGAAATATGACAAACCATACTAATCGTCAAAATTAAATTAGTTGCAATATTCTAAGTCGATAATATATAGCAAATAGTAGTTATAATATAGTACGTATTCTTTAAAAAGCATCCCTATAGGCAAAAGTCACAACACGCCACTGTTAGGTGTATGTATATAGGTATAACACGTAATTAATTTCTGAAATTCTGAAACCAAAAACAAATTTTTTATATATGCCATAATATCTAGTTTCTTGTTTTACTCATAACATAACATTCAACCAGCAACAAAAGCCCTATGGATGAATTCATTATATTTCATTGTCAATTCTTAATTTTAAAATAATAATAACAATAAAACTAATTATGGTATCTCAAATATTATAAACAAGGTGGGTGGGGAGGAGGTCGTTGCATGATTTTTGTATAGGGAATTAATATTTTTTAGACCACTGCTATTATTTTATACTTCATGAGACTTGGGACTGATGAAATCAGTGTTGCCAGACTAAAAATGATAAAAAAGTAAATCTGTTTCAAATAAAAAATAAAAAATAGATTTGATAAATTTTCTGTCTTATATCGTATTTTTTACAATGCAACTGATGCCGTTGTACATTTCCAGCCCTTCAGTATCGTCCTTTAGTTGCTTTACAGCACGCCATACAAAATGATATTATTTTAGATTTTTTTCGTCCCATATTACACACGCGATCGCGTTGCACTTGACGCCACATCGCAAGCGATGCATTTTTTATTTACACTGTAATACTACCATCGAAAACTCCATAAACGAATACATTCATTTGAGGAAATCCCGTTACTATTGCACATTAGAGTTTTTGACCTTACTAGAAATTTAATTTTGCAATATCATCATTTTTCAAATCACCCTTTCAATTAGTATAAAAGTCCAGCACAAAATAACAGAGTCCTCAATTTGTAATTCTACTTGGTAGGTATTTAAATCAATATCTCTTATTTATATCTTCAAACGCGGAATACGGGTTTGAGTTTCGCATCTTACGTGTTGTTTTTCAATACGTGTATGATCCAGAGTCAGCACCTAATGAGTCAGACGAGTGGCTAGTAAGCAACCATTAATCGTATAAAACAGTCGTTTCATACAACTTCTGCTTTATGGATACACAAGATTTGTGCATATTTTATTCTTCGTAGTATTGAAAATTACTTTACATATCACCAGAATGTTAATCAACGACCACTACTAAGTCACTGTAGTTTTGATTATAAGATTAAAAATGTACTGTTCGCCTGGTCAATCTCAATAATATAAAAACTTTAAAATACACAAACATTATATCATATGAATGAATAACAGAAAAAGAATAACAAATTTACTTACTAAATTAAAAAAAAAAAAAAAAAACTGTAAAAGCGTCATCTTGAATTATTTATTTTTAAAATAAAATCAAATACCAACTGATGAAATGAACAAACTAACCTAATTTAACATAACCAAGCTCATATTAGCTCAACGTGATTTCATGATATTATGGTATTTTTAATACAAGTAAAATCTGGTCAATTGAATACTAACTTGTGGCATAATACCTGTATAATTTATAATATGATGTTTCTGGGTCGATATAATATTATCAATTAATATAACTACGTATAAACAATTCAGTGGACTTACTGGTCTAATTCTTGGAAGAGAAGATCACAGACGGCACAGCGCAACTCTCCAGAGTCCTCGAGTTCGTCTTCCTCGCGGTCGTCTTCAACGGTGCCACTGTGCTGAGATCCTGTCAAATAAATCATTAAAACATAAGTATTGTATTTTTTCTAACAAATATTTTATAATTTAAGATCTTTGGATTCAATAAAATGTTTTCAAAAAAAATGGAAAACTGAAAACTTTTTGAAAAATCATCGTCAGTTAAATTATAAGATCACCATATTATTAATAGAAAATATATTTTTTTTATTTTATGAATGTATCACAATAAGTTACTCCGCTTTATTGATTATTAGATATACATTGAAAACATAAAAAACAACTTTAATAAAATGTATTCTAAAAATCATAGAAGTGAGCACAACACATTTTCAAAAAAGATCGACTCATCGATAAAAAGTTTTTTTAATATCTTATACCTAATTAAACATCGACGTTAAATCACTGCAGCCGATAAATATTTTCAGATTAAAAATAATCAACGTATCCACTGATTGGCATTGTAAGAGAAACACTCGCGTTTGTCGTATATCAGTAAGGTGAATAAAACAATCGAACTATAATCACAAATAAATCAATTCCGCACAAAGTGTGAAGAGAGAGAATCGTCCCGCGGTATTCCACAACAAAACTTTAATGTGCCATAAAGGGAAGTGATACTCAAAAACAAAAGGCGTGTCAAATTGACATTAACCCCCACCTTCCGAACGCAAATACGAACTAATACTTCGAACAGGTAGGGAAATGTATGTAACTACCCCCGTGTCACTGCTATTATGGAAGATAAAAACGAGGGAAAACAATATTGCCTTTGAGCACCCTCACAGGTGTTCGGGGGTCGTTCAGATTTTACACCTGAAAAAAACTTATTTTGATTTCAAATTTAATTAATCTGCTGAAAGTATTTACTCCAAAAATCAGCTTTATCTAAGTTCAATATATAACAATTGTAGCTTAATATCCGGACGTTGAAGGATTGAAATACATATGTATGTACATTATTAGTTAAACGTGTTTTTTCCGCGTAAAATATTTGTTAATTATAAAAAATATATTTTAAAAACGATTTTAGAACGATTTTTTAAATTAAAATATGTAGGTAGGTACCTACATCATAAATATTCTTAATTTTAATTGTAAATAACAATTAGTTAGTAACAAAATATTAAACATTACTAAATAGGTAGCTAAATAAACGTATCAAACGCAAAAGTCATCTTTAACTGCTCTCTTGGTCAAAAAAAATCATCAACAATGATGGATCTAAGATCGAACAGGTTAAGAACTGCATTTATCTGGGATGAATGTAAATATGTGGATGCAGTTCTCATTAAATTGTTTGAATATGAAAGCTGTAGTAAACTAGAATGCTTTCGATGCTTAATGTTCCCATGCCGGGCGTAACAACAAAAAGGCAACAAATAAAGGTTAGTATTCGTTGTAATGTAGTCTGTTAAAACCTTATATATAAATGGGGAGGACACATAGCTCGAAATAGAGACAGTCGCTGGAAAAAGCCAGCCATCTTGTCATTACCAAAGATAGAAAATGTCCACAAAAATACCTTGACACCGCTGGTTGACCTATTAAGTTTTATGAAAGTACCTATGCGGCAACGCAACGTACAAGACAGGAGGGGTGAAAGTAGCTTCTTCCAACAGTGTGCTGATTCGATTCATGATGGAATTATATTTAATATCCAATTATTTTTAAAGAAACTACAACGAAAGAGCAAAATTCTTGTTTTTATTGTATTTTTTTTAATAATTACGCTGCAACAAAATAAACAAATCACTTTTATACCATTCAGTTTATTTATTATATCAACCCTTCCCACAAATCGTTATTGTGTTTCCAAAAACAGTTGCTAATTTCTCTGTCCAACCTCTGACATTTTGCCCCTGACAAAAATCAAGTCAAATCGTTAGCTTTTAAAAGTCAGGTACGACAGGTGTGCTGTACGTTGTGTTTTACCCTCAGAGCAGAGGTTCTAAAACGGAGTGCGGGACTTTTCGGCAAATTATGATTTCACAGTATGTACATATTTAAATTAAACCTTAGTCATAATTACAGCATTTTTAAACGTTTAAATCTATTGTTAATATAAATTATTATTCAAATGAAACCAAAGATTATTAGTCACAAATATTAACTTCAAATTATACCTACCGAAATTATCACCAGAAGCGAACAAAACTTAATTTTTTCAAAGCTACCAATGAATACAGAAGAATAATCTCCTATATATTATTATCCTAAGAGATTTTGGAAAATACGTCAACTTTTTTATTTAAATACCACTTTGTTGATTATTAAAGGAATTCACTTCAATTTTTGGAGTCCCGAATCTACTTCCATTTGAATCGGGCACAATCTGATAAAACTCGACACAATCACAGATACTATCGTTTTTAAATCGCGTTTTACATCCGTCACCATACATTTTCGCATCTTGCCTTTCGTCTACCGCAAATCGATTATAATGTCGCTTAATTCTTTCTATATAATCAATATTGCAAAATATCTAAATTAATATTCCACAAAATTATTCAAATCTGTAAGTAGCACATTGGCGTACGAACAAGAAATAAATACATATTTCCTCACTAATTACTACGAAAATATAATCTAAAACCACGTCACTGCTATTTATCTGTCAAACTGAAATAATAGATGATTGATTTTCAATTGTTTTCTTTTGTGATATAAACAAGTTCATTTGACGTGTCAAAATTCAAATTTAGAATTTGCAGAAATAATCGAAAAATGTGACATTTCTATTAGCATATTAAATAATCAATTTCAATCAAGACATTTATTGTTAATGTTTACGTTAATTGCATAATAAATATAATATTTTAATGTCTCTATAAACGAGCATAAAAAAACAATAGTCAATAACTTTCAGAAATACGTTTCCTATAGATATATTTTTGCCCATATTTAATCCGAAAATTCCTGGCTGTCACAAATCACACAACAATGTATTAATAGGTACGTCATTGCCTTGCCTCTTCACAATATTCGATGAGTTTATTTAAATTTAATAATAAGGCCACATTTCAACGATTATCATCATGATCAAAGATTAAAACTAAATATAAAACTACGTTGATTAATCAAATTATCCTAAAAAAATATTGACGGAGCATCATTTACGCATGCATTTTTATTTATTTTGAACCATAGACAAAATACTTTTATTTTAGCTGTCATATTCATAGACAACGTAGGTAGGTAAATTAAAAATGACGTTTACTATACGTAATAAATACACAAGGTTTTTACAATTTTATTAATATATAGTATTTATATAATGTTGAATTAAACGTTTTATTACACAATATAAGAAAAATTCATGCTTTATAGACAACTAAAAAAGTCAATTATGATCATTTCATCCCATAATCGCACTATGAAGTACCTACGTCATATTATTATCCACTATTTGCATCCATGTGGTTACTATATAGAAGAATCAATGTGTGTCACTATGCTTATTAAGATTCCATGCTGGGTGAAGGTTATTCCAATAATCCTCTTGGTCATATGAATTGCTATATCTATCAAAATTGATGTACCTACCCATTTATATCCTCATTATCACCATGAACCAGGATCGATCCACTACTCGATATAGCCGTCTCAGAACTAATTCCATTCCTCTTATATACATTGCTGCATTTATCAAACATTTTTAAATAATAATAATATATTCATTTCATCGTTATCATAATTACACCGGATCAATACACTGCTCGATGAAGGCCTCTCTAAGCTGAGTCCACTATTTTTTGTTCTATGAATTGAACTGAACCGAATTTGTGAAATTGCGTATTACATGAAATCGGCAAAATTTTGTCAAATTCATGAAAAATGCAAGCCCGTTGCCTTATTCATGAATTAGGCAAATTATCTGCCAAGTACGTGAATTCGGCAGGGTATAGAATTCTTAAACTGTCAACATGACAGTAGAAAAAGTAAATTTAATAGGGATGGTTTTATTAGTTATAATTGGACATAATATTATAATATTATTATTAGGTTCGGTTAGGTTTTGTAATTCTGAATTCAACTGAATATCCATTTTAAGGTTACCTAACACCTGTCAACAAACTATCAAATTTAATCATACTATCGCAAACAAACAATCGACTATTGCCTGATACCAAAGCTCAAATCAAATCGCGAAAATACCTTTTAATAAAATTCTCCCGTTATCATATTATAGTTCTAGATTTTTTTGGGCATAGTAATTGGAAATGAACGTCATTGTAGTTATTAATAGGCATATTTTTATATAATCAATAACATTTGACATCTGGTTAGTTTGATTATTTGCAAAAAACTCCACCGGAGCGCCACTATCTATATTGACCAATGCATGAGCATTTCACAAATTTGATTTACTTGGAAAAAACACCACCGGAGCGGAGCGCCAATATCTAATTTGCCCTATGCATGAACTAGGCAGAAAAATTACTGCCAAATTCACGCACTCGACAGATGTTTTGCCTATTTCATGAATAAGGCAATGGGTTTGCATTTTTATGAAATAGGCAAAATTTAGCCGATTTCATGTAGGTAATACGCAATTTCACACGTAGGCGTAACATATACATACATATATCTACCTAAATATTTATAATGCCATTATCATAATCAGTTTGGATCAATACATATATAGACGAAGTCCTTTCTAACCCAATTACTTCCTCTCAGATCTACGAGTTCCTTCTTTTATCAACATTTGTTTCGATATGAACGTCCCGCACCGGGAAACATTATATAAAATGTTAATTCAAAATTTGTTTTTTTAAATATTATTCTATAGCTGCAAGCATTTTTTTAGACAATTAAACAAAATAATTTAATAGTTATATGGCTAATCTTCATCTATTACCTCAAGGGGATACGCGTGAGATTAATATAAACGTTATATTATTGAATCGCAATCAAATTACCTGCTATTCTGCTAGGTCTAGCAGCCTGGGATGGTGAATCCAGAATAGACTCTGCATATGACGCCAAATTTATATCGAAAGTAACGACTTGCAAATTGTAAAAGTAAAAATCAGCGAAATGTCAAACGGCGCCGTCTCTGCATACCTCACAATTTTATTAAAATTCAATACCATACATTAGGACGCTAAGCTGTCTGCAAGACCTAGCGAGACAGACTGGCGAGAGCCAGCTGGCTCAGCTAGTAATTAATAATTATTCAAAGTCCTGCGGATGTTCTAAATTATAAATCTTCAATATAGCACGTTACATTCTTAAATCTTATGAAGGACTTTTGTAGGTTTTTTTTCTGATAGTATAGTTTGTTAAATCGTTCTAAATTATGTAAAGGCAGCCCTCGTACATTCGAACGTTCTACTTTCGCACAATTCATTATTATGTACATTTCTTAAAATTTAGAATGTTATTGATAATGCAAAAAATGTGCGCTTCCATGCAGTCCCTCCTCTATCCTCCGCTCCCCGTCACCTTCTCAAATACGTAAAAGGTGGTATTCAACTACTCCTTGACAAGTTTATAAAAAAAACGCCTGATTGCTAATACGCCTCGTTAACTTACCCATTGATAAATAAATATTTTAAAGTACACTTTTTGATGTTTTTTTTTACATCCTTTTACTTTTGAATTTCAATATTCGAACACATTTTCAGGAACCAATTACGTGCGAAAGTTGAGGGTCGCCTGTATGTGTACATATTATGTTAAAATACTATACGGATTTCTGCATGAAATTACATACAAAATATCAATACTAAAGACATATTTATAGCCGTAGAGCCAACACTACAACAACATTGTAGAAGCACTGTCATATGTGTATTGTTTTAGCAATGCCGCTGACTCAATGACCGATGGTCTGACAGAGTCTACCCACCCTGGGTTTATTTATACATCCCTCCCGTGAACTACTTCCCGTCGGTGTAGTATGCATCATGGGGTGAATCTAATTAAAAATTAATTGAACGTTGTGATTCAAACTATTGTAACGATTTTCTTTGACGCCATACAACTGTTAAAAAATCATTTTTGTTTCATGTGTATACTATTTTTTTATATTATATTAACAGAGGATGTTAACATTTGGACATTTAAACTTCACTTATAATTAGAAGATAGAAAGAAAAGGGAAGACTGGTCAAATCTCACTTACTTCCAAGGATTAAATTTTAGATGACAATTGCAATTAAAAAATATGACTCATATTGGTTGTATTCCATCCGCATATTTTATTTGTAAAAAGGCTAGAAACATTCGAAATAATCTTTCATAAAAAATGCCTTCGTCAATATTAAGTATTAATAAAAATAATATAATATGACATTTTTTCGAACGAATTTTGACTTATCTCTCAATAAATAAACTTCCCTAAATGTATATATCACTAAAAACCCATCAATTTGATAAAGCTCGAATATATTGACAAAGCTTTTTGTTGACCGGAATAATGGAGAGCTTTTCACTTTACACTTTCCTCCGCAGAACGATTATTGACCGACGTCACACAGTTGAACGCTTTGGAAAATCTAGATAATTTCTTATTTCGCAACACATTTTATTTTTCACATAGCTTAATAGTATTGCTATAACCTCTTTTAGGTTAATAATATTTTTCTACCAATACTCCATATTTTCATAATATCTTATACTCGGTATACAAATTGACTGCAAACTATTCGCATTACTGCTAATTTTACAGTGATACGTTTTCATTATAATAATATATTATATTGTATAATGTAAAAATCTAAAATATAATAAAATTACGAAAGCTCGGTTTCTAAATTTTGAAGTGAATTATTGCAGCGCTCTCACAATAAATAAAATCGTGAAAATTAGTGTGCTCTGAACAAATAAAGTTTATCAAGGTGAGTCAGGTCAGACATAATGATGATGACACTCACCATCCTTAAACAGGCATTTTTTTTATTTGAACTTTTAACTATTTTTAGCATACATCTATATTACATATATTTAGGTTTTGACAAGTATCATTGATTTATTTTGGAATGACAATAATTAATACTTTTCGTGGTATTTTTTTTATTTATATAACTTCATTCAAATATATTTGGTAAACATGATAAAGCAACTGAACCTTGAATACTTTATACTGGTATTCGACCATCAAGTACATTTTATAAAAAAAATATTTTATAAAATCTTTAACAGTTTCTATTTTTGATAAAATACCTGTCTTTCATAAAAGATAGAAAACGACATCTTTACCAATAGCCAATCTTCAGAGATGTGAAGAGGTGATCAAGTGAGCTTTTGAGGAGATACGAGTATAACGTCATTATCATTGACAAAATATTATTCACATTAAATGTACACCAATGCTATCATACAATGTCATACTGAAACAAGCACCAATTCAATATTTGAAACTATTTCAGTTTATTCTATTATTTTTAACCTTTTTGATATTGGTTCAGGTAAAAATAGGTGATAATTAATTTGAATTAATAAATTTCAAAATCCTACACAAACAATAGTCATTTACGTTTTAAATGCCGGTAATGCCAATAAATAACAAATAGTTTTGATTATGGAACGAAGTAGGTACATATACAATGTGAGTAATTTATATATTTTAAAAAATCAGATAGCCGCCAATTTAAATAGATATAATAAATAGTTGGCAATGAAATATACTTCGCAAACACTTGTCAAGAACTACAAAAATGCGGCAGCCTCAGAAGTACATTAAGCAACATGGCTTAGTCACTAAGCATTAATGGCCAAAGTACTTGTCTGGCAAGTGAAAGTTGTGTGTTTCTGATCCTACTCATTTAAACATTTTTTCTTTGTGTTTTCTAGGATGCAGTTATATTTTCGAATGCCTTAATTGTTCTATGAATACCTACTGCATTCTTTAATTTTGCGTACCTTCATGCTTCATGCGTAGATTCATTCATGAATAAAAAATAATCACACAAAAAAAGTCATTAAAATCTTACCCAACTGTTTGTAGATGTTATCAACGTAGTATATTTAAAATATATAGGTACTTTGTCAATTTATGCTACATCATCAATTCATTACTGACTACCATTATCGGTGTAAAATACACTTTGTTTATCGACCCAAATAGAGGCACATTACATTCATTTTTTTAACTTTCGGTTTAACGATTTTCTGATCGATCTGCTAATAGCGTGACGCCCACATAGGCGCGCGTGCACCGCGCATTGTGCAACGCGCATGTCTCTAATGATAAAAGTGCGAGATGATGAATGATGATGTTTGCCTCACAACCGCTCAACAAATAAAATAATTCTCCCTAATTTCTAACCCCATCGGACATTAGTACCGAAAGGGTTGACAGTTTCCACAAATGGATATAAATTATTATATTGCTATTTCAATAATAACCAACGATTAATCTATACGGAATTATTATCGATTTACGAAGATAACAGTAAACAGCAGAACATTTAGCTATTTCTGTTTATAAGCATTTCCAAAATATTATATATACGTACGTACATACTGAAAACGTGATATATTTTATTTTATATTAATTAGTAAATATTCTTGGTCCCTCAAACGAAATAAGTAGAGTATACGTTTTATAACTTTGCACTTTTTTACAATTTTTACTACACTGATACGCCTCTTTGCAAGATTAATTCGCATAAAATTAGATCAAACGATATTCACTTGTATTCATATAATATGTAATAATAAATAAAAAAATAGATAAAATTATAATAAAAATATTTTTAGAATATTTATTAAGTACATCATTTTCATCCTAGAGTCGGAGTGCAAAGTTGTAAAGCATATAGGTACCCTACCTATATAAATATTTAAATTTCAAATCAATTAATATCAATTGTACTCGTATTTAGCTATTTACATTTTTCATTTATTCATTCAATAAAGGCCCATGAGATTTGCCTAGAAGCGAACATAGTCATTTAGGTACTTGTTCGTTAGCGTTTTACGTTTAATTCAGGTACTTAATCAAAAAAATATTTTACTATCATAATATTTAATATACCTGAGTACACACATATGTAGAATCAGATAAAAATTGTATCAATCGTTACTTCTAAGTAGCAATTAATCACCTATTAAAAAATTTAATATTAATATTATAACAACAGTGACCAACAAAAAATACAAAATATTGAATGATATTATAAGTGAAACAGACCTCATAGTTTTTATTGCATTGAGTCGCCACTTTTAATGTCTATAGATAATATCGGCTTTTCCTCGTTTTTAACACATAAATAATAATTAAATAAAAACATGTAAATAATCAGCAGTACAAAAAACGCATTTAATATCTGTGATAAAAATTACAATACAATAATAATGATTATTATTAGACTATTAAAATGATAAATTTATTTGTTGTGCCCCGCCCAACCCGCGTTACCGTATTTATCAAACTGTATTGTGAAGAAAAATATCATTTATTTAGAATTATATACGGGAATATTTTACACCACATTTAACGGCTATAATGTCTATATTGGCTAGCCAACATTGTCGCAGTTAAGTCTATCATAAGTCTTCATCGTCATTTTTTGATATGTTATATTATATCATTTATCTGTATTCCATTGTTAAATTGAATCATAACGACAGAGGCGAATATACGAATTGCCTTAATATGAAAACTTCTTATTTGAGGGGGGAAAGGATTAACCTATTGTAATTTTTTTGATGTCTTTATTACTTATACATTTGTAATACGTACCAAAAATTAACGATTTTTTAATAATATATTTATATATGAAAAACTATCTTTTTTATATTTTGTTTTATATTCAATACAAACTTCACTTCGATTACTTCAAGTAAGGTTTTATTTATTCATGATTACTTATATCAAGACGAGATTTAAGTATTTATATTGAAAATGCATCATTTTGAAAAACCTCATAGAAGACTTTGACCCAGTGAGATTAACACTTAAATCTTTTACTTTCCGAGTGATGCCGTTCCCATAGGGTGCTAAGAGATACCTATTAGAGATCCACGCTATAAGAGTTAGTTCAAATTCATGTCCTTTCATAATCAGACATTTTAAATCAATGTAGCTACATATTCATAATGATATTACTAATATGATTCATGATTGGCATCAGGAATAATCTTTTTTTTTAGTTTTCATATTTTCTAGTTAAAAAACACAATTTAATTAAGTAATAATTATTAATAAAACTGTGCTTTTATGCAAGACTAAAGACACACAAGATTCAAAATTGTAAGATTTTTTTTAAATATTTGAGTAATATATATTTTTGAAAACCTTAAAAATAAAAATATTATTTAATTATAATTATTGTTAGGAAGCACAACGATATCATTACTAAAAGTGATGTATCTCTTCAATATTAGAAATATTTCAACTTGATAATGCGCAGATACGATTGCTTCCAGTACGCAGGAATTAGACAAGGAAATTGTGATCAATGCTACGGTTACAATCGTGGATTGCACTTACATCAACAATATTTCGTCAAAATCGTGTGGTTATTTATATTGACATTATGCATGACTTTAAAATTTCAATAATTTTGTATTACGGTGGTAATAAAAGTAATGGTGAATAAATAATGTAAATATTTAACTGGATAACAGTTTGGTGTATACTGTATATATATAACAGACTATAATTACCCAGGTTGTGAACAGTAGGTATACAATACATAATATATTGTTTTAATATAAGTAGACCTTGGACATATACAATTAATGAACTTGTGGATGTCATGCAGATTTTAAATTTATGCATTATTTCATTCAAACAACGCATATTATTTTGATTTAAATATTCCTAACAATATTAAATTATCTTTTGCGTAATCAAAATAATCTATTCATGATTATACCGGTCAGCATTTGAGAGACAGCTTATTCATACGAATGTCATTGCCAATGCTGTACAAATAATAACACAGATATACCTAAGTAAGTTTATTAATAATCCGCTATGAAAATATTTCAAATGCAAATCCAATCCTTGGCTAATACGCGGTGCAGTTGAACAAAATATTATTCCAACAATAAAATTATAAATAATATGAAAGGGTGTTTAAATGACGGCAATGAAAAAATCTTGTTCTCTTATTGTATGACACGGTCAGGGGGTGTGTGTGTATTTTTTATATCACGGCGCACCTCTAGAACAGTACTTCTACAAATTTACAAGCACAATAAATAGAAATATCATTATCGACAGTCGGTACTACAACGCAATGCAATAAGGGTGTTGCGAGATTTTGACCAATGAATTTTGATTCTAAATAGAATGAGTGTGTATACACATTCCATATTAGACACTTTTAAGGTAGTTCGATTTTCGAATCTTTCTTAATCAGTAGATCAGACGTAATTTTTTTGCTTCAACATCATATATTTTAGATTTCTCTACAAAAGAAGACTTTTTTAAACTTCTTTGGTGGAAAGCTTCCATTACGTCGATTTTCAGAAAGTTGCTGTGTGTTTTTCTACAAACTCCAACCATTACAGCGCTCGGAATGGAGCGGAACGCCCCGGAGCGCCGTTCCTGTTCGTGGGATTCTTAAGGATGGCGTTCCTGTTCGTTAAAACCTCGAAAATGGCGTACCGGTTCGTTAAATATCCGACGGACAGCGAGTCGTCTAGTAAAATCCTCAAGCGTCATACTTAATATTATTACGTTCCGGGTTAGATTTAAAATTTACGAAAATGAATTGATATGTACAAAGGTACAAAAACATAAATATTTTTTTTATTAAAAAATAATTTTACTGGTTTAGAACCACTGGATTTTCTATGACCCGTACATAATTTACTTAAGTTTTTTTGAAATAGTGATAGAGTAAGTGTAAGACAGCGTATTTGAGAAATAACCTTTTTTCAAGACAATACTTTTTTCAACGAATTTGGCCTTGAATGCACCAATAGACATATTACTCTTTTGCGTCAATGGTGATAAAACAATAAAATTGTATACAAAGAAATGCACTGGGGTAAGTAAGATTTATTGCATTGTCGTATGGGACAATAATATATTTTGAAAAAAAAAGGTTTTTATGATTGTAAGGAAATGTTGGAAGCTATTTTACATTGGAATGTAGATTTACTGTATTATTAATTTATAAAACGAGACACTTACTTTTTTGCAAGTTCAAACATATTATTTTAATACAGTTAAGGTTAAGTTACATGCCTAAATATAGTGAGTTAATAACGTAATAGTTATAATGCACACTGGAACTTTTAAATTTTTAAATGAAACACTGTGGTAGGCAATTGTTTTTTGTAATGAAACTTTAAATTTTGTATCGAGACAACCATAATTGGCCGAATTGTCCATTTATCATATTATTATGTTAGCGAAATTTACATGGGTTTGACGCGTTCATAGTTTTTGTATTTCATAATGCAATCGAGGTTGTTCATTGGTCGTTTATCAATATTAAGTTGTATGCAGCCAATGATAAGCGTTTTCATCAGAGGAAGCGACAAAATTAGACTCCTTATTTTTCCAAATTTAATAATTTTAAGTTGTGTTTTTTATCTTCTATCATATATTTTTATTGTTTTAATTTTATATGGATATTTTTCGGGTTGAATGAACTGTGTTTTTGATGGTTAAACTAATATTATAATAGATTTAATAACTTAATCAAATAATTCCATAATTAATATAGATACATATTCGTGAACATCGTATGCATGTTAAAAAAAAATGTATTGTTTAAGGTACAATACGAAATAAAAATATTAAAATAAATCAATCAGAATCCAATAGGATAAATATATGAAAAATTTCCCTGTATATAACAATTTCTATAACATTGGAAACCTATTAGAATAAATTATCCTACATGTCCACATGATGTAAATATTTTTTTTCTAATAATATGTACCTACACTTCTGAGGTTGTTTAAAATGATTCATATTTAATAAATAATGCTACATTTGTAAATCTTGCGTATTACATACTTTTTTAATTAATTTATTAAAAACCATGCCCTTGCTTTTTCGTATACGATGGATTTTGATTTGATTAAAAAATAGTTTACCATAATCAAAATATTTCGAATTTACGAAAAATCAGAGCTTTGAAAAAAGCGGCATGTATTTTGTTTAAACCGAAGTATCTTCACTCATATTTCTATCCACTCTTAGTTGCATATTTTTATTCAAACTACTAACGAAACCAATGGGAAATTGTAATTAGTTTGTCTAATGTTTCGTGTATTTTAATAATGTTTCCCACTCCAATTAGATTCATATACGTTTAGTTATTTATATTTGTATAATTATTAATGTATTTTTTAGAAAACGATTTCGTAAACTAAAATGACTCTATATTTGTATGTTACCACTAATTGTTATAGCCGATAGCGTATTGGGCGAAGATGATGATAAAAAAAGTACATCATGTAAAAGTAAAAGATATTTTTATATTACAGATATTATTATATCTAATATCACACATTTTTGGAAAATTGTCGAGCGTTCCTGTTCGTGAAATTTTCCATTTCGAGCACTGACCATTAATGTCTAGATCTCTCATCTAGCATATTGAGAGGCAACATTTTGGATGGTTGGGTATTTTTCATCATGGAAACATGCCGATTCCTCACTTTCACATAACAAAAGAATAACTTTACGATGCATATTGTTTGTGATTATACTTTCCTCGCCACGTACCACCTGTGTCTCATACGGATCGGAAATCCTATATCTTCCTCAGTGGCGGGCTTAGACACCTGATTCTCGATGAACTGACTGGTTTTGAAAACCCCCCACGATAATAACTATAATACTCCCGTCAGAAGCTTCCAAATGTTGCTCAATCGCAGAAAAGATAGTATTTCAAAAATCATGTCTGAGAAAAGATTCTAACTAACTACCTACCAACGTAGCTAGAAAAGATAACAGTGTATCTCTTCCCTATCAAATTATTGTTGAAGATAAAATTGGTGACACATAATAATTATTAATTGCAGATTTTTTATACATACCTATATGTTTGGGTGGTTATGTTATATGCCATTTTGATGTTAGTTGCAGGGATTTTGTTACGGTTTGGATAATATTTTATATTCAACTTGATTATATCAATTCCCTACACCCCCCCCCCCCCATTGGTGGTTTTTGACCTCCTCCAAAAACTATATACATTCATTTTTGACTGAATATCTTCAAATCTCTTATGGCGCAGTCCAGCTATCTTAGTCCATATTCTTATTCCCACAGGGGAAGCGTACATACTAACCAACCGACCTTATTGGTAACTCTTCCCGCATTCTATATGTATGTGACACGTACACAGTACACGTACTATAATTTTAAACGTGGGCGTTGATTTGATTTTTATTATATTATAATAAAAAATGAAAATTATAATATGTATACTTACATGTATATACAATATTTCTAAGCACTAAGCTCTGGTTCTAAGAACACATCAGTTTAACCAGTAATACGGTGCATACCCATTTCTCAAATATTAAAATGTTTATATAAAATATTTATGAGCTTTGACATTCGTGTAGCTTCGCAGCGATATCACCCCCTGTGTGTTGTGCAATATGGCGTCACTCGCCCGCTTGTCATAAGCTTCATATTATTATTCTCGCAGTCCCATTATTGTTATTGTAAAAGGGTAAAAATGCGTGTGTCGGTCCGGTCGTGTTGTGTGATAGTTCGCGATGCAACTCACTGGGGCTAATATGCAACCCCCCGCGACAATGACAGATTTATCATTCAACAATATGCATTTTCATATTTTTGACGCGTGAAATGGATTTATCGTTTTGTCGCGATGGATCTATGTACAGGTTGATTGGAAAGAAACCGTAACATTCTTTGAATCTGGAAATTTCATAACGGATATCTTCGTTTGTAACACACTAATTGTACCTATATACTTACTTAAACCCTAATCTTTATTTTTTTTATTCTCTGACGCTGCAGCTCAGATGGACCTTGACAATTTCAAACTAACTCCTCATGATGCTCCGTCTTCATCGAAATGGCTGTATCAATTTGACATGTTTTTTATATTCAATTAGATTAGTAAATGGGCAAAAACTATTACATGTAAAAAGTATGTATGTTAATACCTACACACATTTATATTTGTATCGGATATAAATACATTTAATTTACTAATAATAAAATATCTGAAAATTAAAAAAGAAAATCTATCAGTATGTCAATAATTGTCTTAACTAATATGCTTTTAAAAACCGCTAACGATAATAAAAATAAAATATCGAATGTATATTAATTGAAACCAATTATAATAATCTTCTAAATATATATTATAATAATATCTAGGTTGTAATAAAACTAATGCACATACCTACGATTTTCTAACTTGTTGTAAGGGAAAATCAGTATATGTAGTTTTGGTGTCTCTTCAGTAAGTGTCGCCATATTGTATCATTCAATCTTCAAACTCAATTTCATAATCAATAAAATAGATCATACAAAAATTAGAATAGGGATAACGACAGATTGCCCTTACCGATGTTCAGTAACAAAGAGATAACATAATTTTACGTCACCCTGTGTATTCGTCTGTAAAAAATTGGGGACACTATCCATGTCTTATCATTTAATTTTATTTTCGCACGATTTGAGGATTAATATAATATGAATGGGGATTTATTAAAACTGCTTTACAACTGTTTACTCACGAAATGGTTCGTGATGTGTTCATTAATTCATTTGAATATTATTATGTCCAATCCCATTTCATATCAGCGTAGCATGCATCATTGATTCATTTTAATCTATCATCCAGAGAGGTATTATTAAAATAACATAGCACTGAAGGGTTATTTTAATTTTGTATTAGAGTTTTATATATAGATTATTAAGGTATTTGTTATACTTTTATGTATCGCAATATTAATTTATATATGCGTTAATTAAAATACAACCATAGTAGGTATTCTCGTTTATATATTCAACAAATAATATTGTAAAATATTTTTTTATTCAACGAATAATTCACAATATTTAAGAATCTAACATTCTTTATTGAACATACATAATTTGAAAAGATATAAATTGATAGATTTTTTTAGTAGATAAGTAAGTAGGTACTTAATAATATATATCTGAGACGAATAAAAAATAGTTAGTAAATAAATTATTAGCAAGTGCAAGTACGCTCAAACTTAAATTTGGAGATCCTGATGTCAGCCAGTAATTACCTAAGGGCACTATTATTGGTATCTTAATTGAAACTACAAAAGCCGATTGCCAAAATTAACGCAATTCGTTAAGCGCCTCCGATGTATAAACTGCTTGTTAAATTTGTCGTAATTAAGTAGGACACATGTGGCTCAATTGGTATAGCATATTGGCGCGAATCCAGTGGATGCTGGTTCGAGTCTCGCCGGGCGTCGTATTTTTTTTTAAATATATTTTCTAGTGGGTATTAATTTTCACATTATGTATGATAAATGGTGTTGTCTTTAAGTTAATTGTTGGTATAAATAGCTGTAAGGGTGTATCAGTTGAGAATGTCCAACAAGAGCAAACCGGTCCTGAACATGATTAAATTATGTGAAATAAGTACTACATAACTGTGTTATGATTTATGCAATATATAATGTTTTTCCACACCAGTTATCCAGTACTAATTTTATTATAAAAAGGAGTAGATACGACAATTATATATTTTAGGTATTTTCATTCTCACAAGTAAGTATTACTTATTATCTAATATATTTTTTATGACAATCATTATACGCAAATCTTGATATTATTAATGTGTTAAATGAATGAACATGGATAATTGCAAAAATAATATTTGGTAAATATTGATGAACGATATATTATGGAAAATTATTATAATTTGAAATTTCCATAATATAAACAAATACTTAAATGTTCTTTTTCAACATATATTTAGTTAGACCTGAGACATGGATCTAGTAGATTAAGCAAGTTAATAAAATACACTTCGTGAGGTAGACAAGATCCACATCCGATTTTATTCATTAAAAAAATCAACACAATAGGTACTTCTCGAAAAAATCAAAAATCTTTAATCAGACCGGGATTATTAATTACTGTACTGTTGAATTAATTTTCTTTGATCAAAAATTAAACAAATAAACTGTTTATGATTAAATACATTTAATTTAATTCGCCTTATTAAAACGGCAGCGAAAATTTTATCTGACGAGCTTTCGTGCGTTGGGCTTTATTCTCAAGACGTTTTGATTAACTGAACAAGACGACTGTTAAGAGCATCTGCGAGGCGTCATTGCAAGAATGCATAAGCAGTTAACCCCTTCGAAGTATTCATTACTTCTCCGGGTACTGCTGATGGCCTATAAAGCCTTCTCAGTGACAACGACTTGGCAGTAATATTATATTACATAATTTCATAAGTTGTTAAAGCAAGATTTGTTCATTAGGTTATAATTGCCCAAAGTTTATACGGCGAAGGAAAGTTATTAACTTGATAATGGATTCGAGTGATGAGGCTCCCTCGGAAACAGATGTAAGTTATGTCAAATATATTATATTCAAGTCTTGAGAAGTTGTATAGAAGCATTAGGAACTAACATATTTATCCTATATTAGATAAGTAGATACCTACGTATATTATTGTTACTTAACCAATGTTACTAACTGACAAATCCATTGACAGTCTTTCTAAGCACATTATGCCAATTATTATCGTGATCATTTTAATATTATTATTCTTTTACTGTCAATACTCGATGGTCATGGTAATACAAAACACAAGTGGGTACGTCGATAATAATATGTTAGTAAGTTATCATTTTTTCAATTGTACCTTTTCCACAATTAATATTCTAAAGTTTTAACACAAGCCCGGTTTCATCCTACATCCAATACAAATTGTCTATCAGGGTGAAACCGGCTGTGTTCAATTTATGAATTAATTGCAGAAAAAAAATATTAAATAAATTATTATATTGTTAGTGCCGGTCGTCTATGAGTAACAGAAGGCCCGTGGGTCAAGGGTATGTCTGGAAAATTCATATGTTGTTGTTTTTTTTATTAATTCAAAGCATTTCCCCAGGAAGAGCTAAAGAGGGCTCTACCTGCTTCGTTATTTTGAAATTAACAAAATCACGCAATTAAAAATATCCGAACTAGTGTTATAGTGGGAAAACTTAACCTCGAAATTTCGCAAATTGCGATTTATTCTGTTGTGCACGAAATACATTGGGTAATTTTATGTATTGTTACCGTTATTATATCCAGACTGCTCTTATAATATGAAGCCTGTTGCATCGTTCTTCTCACTCGGCGTCGCTCTAACTACGTCAAATTTTCTGTCAAAACTGAAGAACTTCACGCTTTTTATAGTAATGAAACTATCACGATCGAAAGTATTTGCTACCTTATTTATTGCGAAACGTATCTACAATTCCCATATTCTATAATATGAAGATAATTATGTGAAACTTCTAAAACTAAGTGTTTTTTTCACTTATACTCTTAGTACGTAGCATGATAGATAATTAAGTTCGTTTAGGTGGTACTTCGAGCGTTTGTTTTTAGTAGAGGATACGAAAAAAGGGCTCAATTATTTTAACTGTCCCAACAAAGATCGTAAATCCGTTAAATTTAAATGTTTATGAGTTGGCGCGATATTAAAACTTTAATTGCTCTCCCCCCGGTTCGCGAGTCGTTCGCAATAAACAGAAGAAATAAGACAAGAATAAACGCCAGCGAAGTGAACTCTAAGCAGAAAGGGTTGCCTAACAATCTTTCAGCTGAGATAATTTGAAATTTGTAGAGTGATAATAATTTAGTTGCGCACGCTGCGGAACATAAATATCAGCAATTTTGTAGAACGGAAAATAAACAGCACATTTTGCGAAACGATGAGAATTTTTGCGTTAGTATCAACAAAATAATTTAGAATTTTCTGGAAAATACAAAAAGGGTTGTTAATTAATTTTCATAGTGTACCGAGAACTTTTCAAACTTTTTCTGTTAATGAAATTGATAAAAAAACACATTTTTTAATTTATTTTAAAATTTTGTATTGCCTACGTAAATTTGTGGAAAAGAAAGTTACACATCATTTTGTATGACCGCATTTTACCGTCAATTCTATGTACTTACCCACTATGTTCGTCATAATTTCCTCACCAATACAATGCCAACAAATTAAACATTGATTTTACTACATACAAGTGCTTTACCATCAATCATACGAAAACATATCGTGCGTTCAACTTTTCATATTAAATATTATTAATACCTAAGATTAATATATTTCATAGAATGATAACATTTAGGTTGCAGTACATTAGTTCCTTAATAGTTAATATTATATAAACGAACGTTTATTAAATCCAGATTTTTAGTTGAAGATTTTGTTATAAGTAATATAATGTATAATTTTAGGCACTGGCATGTTTCGGGACGTGGATGCCCGAGGCGCTGACTACTTTTAAGACCCCCCCCCCAAGATAAAAAATAAATAAAAACCATAATATATTCTTTTTCTCAACATAGGTACATACTAAAGATAGCATTGTATATTTTTCCTAGAATCACACGATGTAAATAAAAACCATGATACATAATTACTAATAACTATAATAACAATTACTCAGTAGTTTATATTATTATGCTTTGGGTAATATTCTATGCTCGATTTATGAGAAATGTGCATTAAGAATTGTAAATATAAGGACGAATCGCTTGCGTCGTCTGCGTTAAAGACAAACCGCACTGATGGAGGTTATAAAGACGTGTTCACATTCACGTGAAAAAACAATACTGTAATTTTATTGTTATACAATATTATACAAATTTTTTCACGGGGTTTTATTATAATATTATCACGAAATTTTTAATTCAATGTACCTATAGTGTAGTTTGTAGTGTGCTTATAAGATTAAGTATAATATTTTTCCTTCAGTTATTTATACATATCTGCGTGCTATATTTTTAATGTCAGACTATTTTAAATATGCGTATTATTGTATCATTGTTTTTATAGCAAGTAAATCGTGGTTATATTATTATTGCACCAAGGACATCGACTAATATGGTAACGCTAATTTTGTAAAAAGCATATTTATTATCTGATCTGATCACTTTACACCCATTCTTTTCAAATTATATCTATCATCGTTATATTCGTAATTTAAATTTTATATCTTGCGAGTTTGACAGCTCAATTGAAAAATCGTTTTATTTAACTGCCTTACGCCGTCGATGCATATTATCTATTCGTGTCAATAAAAAAGATTTACATATTATCATTCTTAAAACTAATATCACGGAACTAAGCCCGACCGCAATTTACCTCTCGGCGTATCCATAAAATAATTATTCAATAAATCTTTCCGATACAGTCGTAATGATAAAAAAAATCTCCACTATGTAAAGAATAAACAAACGTTGAATTGCGCAAGTGCATTTTTATAAAAATACGTGAGTGAAAGTACCGATTCGGCGATAATATTGCAATTTCTATGGTCAATTTAGATTGTCTACATATCTTGTATACAAAAATGTGTCGATCTCTAAACGGGCGCCCGAATAATACGAGTAATTTCGTGCAAGGTAAGTATCTGCATTTGGTAATTCAAAACCTGCGGCAGTCACTTTCGTTGATTGTTAGTGAATTTTACGATAGCTTGTAAAAATCACGGTAGACAGTTAGCAAGTAATAAACCAATGTGTTTATATATCAACTAAGCCCTCTCAAGTTATCATAATTATTTCACAAATCCGTATACACAGTTACATTATTACCTACTATATTTTTTCAAAACGCATAAAAATAGGTATACTTACTTAGGTGTATGTCCCTCTTTATCAAAAATTAAAAGGTGGAAAATTTAGTTTAATCCAATATACGACGAGGTCGTCAGCATTATTAATGTAAGATTTAATATATTATAAATATATATATTGCAGCATAGCATATTGACTGTATATTATCGTGTGGTGTCTCTTATAATAAATACCTACGAACATTAAAAGGCTACTCAAAGAAAGATTATATTATTTAAATATAGAAAGTCGATGAGCAGTATTGACGTAACCGAATGAAAGCTAATGTATCATGGCACTACCTTACTCAAACTTCAACTTCAAATACTGAGGACTACTCAAAGAAAGATTATATTATTTAAAGATAGAAATTCGATGAGCAGTATTTACATAACCGAATAAAAGCTAATGTATCATGGCACTACCTTACTCAAACTTCAACTTCAAATACTGAGGACTACTCAAAGAAAGATTATATTATTTAAAGATAGAAATTCGATGAGCAGTATTTACATAACCGAATAAAAGCTAATGTATCATGGCACCACCTTACCCAAACTTCAATTTCAAATCCTGAAGACTACTCAAAGAAAATTTATATAATTTAGACATATAAATTCGATGAACAGGATTGACATAACGAGTGAAAGCTGATTATCATGGCACCACGTTACCCAAACTTCAACCAAAGTAGATCAAATCCTCATATTATTTTGTTCAATGCGTTTATTCCAGAGCGTGGGTGCAATATACTGAAGAAATAGCTATTAAATATCCCTCGAAAAAGAAGATTTAAGATAAACTCAACATACGGTGGAAGCCCCGTCGCTTTTTGATGATAAAAATTGATAATTAACTCAATCAATTTTTACCTACCTTGATTTAAAATCAATTTACCACGTATAGTATTTACCTTGAAATCAACTACAAAAATGAACACCCTTTCTAGAATATGATATAGTAAATCACAAAACCGAAATCAGGTGACCAAAAATGTGACATTTTTATCGTGAGGGTGCAGTAGAATCAATTCTGTATGCGGCAATACTATAGATACTAAACTATATAACGTTGATTGGAGACCAGGCTGTCAGTCCAGGAGTCCGTTACACTTTGTTACGCGCGAGCACTCCCACTGCACCAGATGTTGCCGTCACGCTTTGATTGCAGCCACATTATCATTTCGATTGGTATCAAACATCAACTGCGCAATATTGGCATTGCTTCATGGCGGAGGGTAAGTGGTAACGGTGACTCTTCTGACGACCCCCGCCCTTTGATCCCCCGATGGCGAAATGACGTTGTAGTAAAAGTCAAATGTGGGGTTAATATTTATTTTAGGAACAAGAATTTTTTACTGATTTTTGTATGGTGTGGGAAATAAGGCCTTAATTAATTAATTAATCGTAATCGTAATTTGTCGTTATTGTAATAATTGTAAACTTGTTTTTTTTATAGATTTAAATTTGTTTAAATTGCTAAGTTATTATTGTTTTTATGACTCTATGTGATATTATTTTCAAGTGCCATTCAAAACACTATATATATTTTATTTGCCTACAATATTGCATTGCTATAAAAATGATCACTTTTTAAAGTACGGATTATGTCTGATTTGCGACATTATAATCATCATCAGTCGGGGTCGATCCACTGCTGGATGAAGGTCTCCCCAAGTTCCTTCCACTATTCTCGATACTTACTTTTTTGTTGTCACGTGCATCCACCGAAGATTATGAGCTATGGAACCAACTGGTTTTAGGGCGTCCCTTTGGTCGCTTAGTGCCCCTTGTAGCCACAACAACAAAGGTAGGTGCATCATATAAAAATAATTAACAAATATACAAAATTTTATAAATATCAAGACTGGACCAACTGATAAAAAATATAATTTTAAATGGACAAACTGGTGTGGATCATTATTAAAATATGTGAATTCAGTACTTTATATCGTGTTTTATTTTAAATTTATACAGTGTCTTTGCTCCAAGAACTGACATTTAGCACCATTGAAATTATATATAAATTATATACTATTAACTTCCTACTTAATCCACACAATTTAGTAATATTCTGATCTAGCTTTGATTGTTTTAAACTTAAAACGGACGTTGTTCAAAGCAAACAAAAATGGCCCTCATCTATTTCAAATTATCTGACTTCTGGAACTTTGATACTTACTTGTTTTATTTTTTTATATACATAATCACTTTACGATGTTTTTTTACATAAAGTACTACTAAATTGATTATGGGCAAAAATGAGTCGGTAAGGGGAAATAGCTTTATTACCAAGTTCCGTAATGAATTCTGATTGAGTGAGTACGTAACCTCTTTCAATCCAAATAACATAATCCCAGTTTGTTGTTTATCCCCGCAGTCATAATCACATAACGTATAAAAGATTTAATTTCGTCGATTATAACGGTTGAATACAATAAGCCTCTCGAACATTTCATACAAAGCTGATCTTAGATTACCTTTAACACGGGCATACACTCCAAATCCGAGCTTTTTCATTGATGGTATCGTAGTCACTAATATTTTTTTATTATGTGTGGTTTATGGTGTTTATACATTTGACTTATTCATCAAAGTATGCCTACAATAATAAATTTCCCCTTTCGTTTCGAGTCCAATTAAAACGTCCTTTATAATGAGGAAACGCGTGGCCGGATTGATGCTATCACGACAACCCGAGTACCGACCTCTACCACTGATAATGTATGCCCGCCTATCTCTTGCCAATCTCCATATTATAGAGTTTGGAAAAACCCCTATTGTATTTTTACATAATCATAAGTATTCATACATAATTTATATTCCAATTTAAAATACCTAGATACTTCAAATAAAGATCTCAATAAACCAATGACCAAATTTCAATTGTTTTTTAAAATATTCCAATCACTAAGTACATACCTATATAGAAAAATATGTATTTATATCTAGAGTACATTAAAGGAAAAATATGCTCTACCTGGTAGATATGTACACATAAAGAAAAGTTTTCGTTCCCAATGGGACAAGTTTTCAAATAATCACCTCAGCATTCTAATACTTTGCGAAATATTTTTATCATTTCTCCGATTTCGAGAGGTAACTCAGTAAGTATGAACCAGCAGTGAAAAGTACACAATATAATAATAGGTTATCATTATAGCATTTATATCTTTTAGATATTGTCATACTAATGTAAAAACTTTTATTTATTAAGATAAGCAGTGGTTTTCAACCTTTTTTGAGTCAACGACACATTTTAAATTAATTAGAATTTCGAAAAATCGTGACACATTTAAAAAAAAAATCTTGTGAAAGGTAACCTTTCCATTTTCCTGATTACCAAAATTATTTAGCACTACTTTTATTATAGTATTTTGCACCCCAGATTGGCCTAGTGCGTACACCGGCCGTCTCTGTACGAATACAAAACCGTAAGTCGCGGTTCAATTACCGGTGAAGTCAAAATACATTTATGTAATTTTCTCAAAGCCTAGGTGTTCATGTGATTATTTCACTGCGAATACTGCAATACTATAATTGAAACTTAAAATCTGATGTAGTAGTGTAAATAAAATTCCCACAATATGGACCTATATACTACGAAATGAGAATCAAATAGACAGATAAGTATGTGATTTATTTCCAACAGTGTATGCATAAATTGGTAGTTAATATTTTAATAATCGTTAACTGTTCACTAAATAAGATAAAACTGCCATTTTTATTATCAGGTTCAATTTTAACAAATTCCGCTGCTTTTATGTACATAAGACAAATATTTTATAAAGGAGTGTTACTAAGCTAATATTTAATTATAGTTGTTTAATATATTTATAATACCTACATAGGTATATCTATATATAATAAAATATGTATTTTTGTGTTTATTTATAGGTATATAATTATGTAAATACTTGATAATATACGCATTCTTATTTTATTTTTATTTTTTTATTTTTTACTTATCTTTGAAAATAAAAATGATTTATTATTTTTCAGATTTGTATTAAGTTATTGAAGGTTTGTCTTCGGATATTATTCAAAAAATTCCTAATAGGTATGTATAAAAATATTCATCATACGATTGGGTGGTTTTATTGCCCAATAAGGAAGGAAATGTGGTGGTTAAATAATTAATATGTTTTTAATAAGCCTGTAAGTTAAACTTTGATATTCAACGAATTCTTTTTGCAATAATTATAGATAACAGCCAGGTGAAGTATTAAGTACCTATATCATAAGACTGTATTACGATATACATTACAATAAAACTAATTCTCTGTGCTGGATTGTTGTAATCGTAAACAAATGATCTTGCACTATATTGGGCACTGTGTATGAGTCTACCCGCACACCTGCCCAAATGACTTTTTAAATTTGACTTTCGAATCGAAAACAAAAATCACTGGACACAAAAAAAAATAAAAACAAAAGAGTGGCTAGTAAACGGTCACGACAGCCTTTCGTGCTATTTATAAATTAAGCTCGTCAACAAGGATCCAGTGGCGTACTGAAACTGAAAAACAATCCCGCATCGCATTAATACGATATTATTGTATGTCTTCCTAACGAATAAAACCTAATGATGACCAATATTAATTTTACTCCCGGTTTTTGAACCAAAAGTAGAAGGAGTCGTATGTATAAAAAAACTACTGCTGGTATTAAAACAATTAGGTAGGTACCTACGAACGACCTTGATAGGATTGAAATGGTAACATTAAAAAAATATTCTCTGCATTGGCAGCGTTATCTATGATTTGTGACTAGGTAAAATGTCGATGGACTGTTTTGATAATTTACTTTCGTTAATTACAATTTAATTGCGATTCTATAGAATTGTATATAAAAACTTTTTTTTAGGTTTGTAACAATGTATGTAACAAGGCATGTATTTATGCGCAGGACACACTAAGTTTACATCAAATAATGCTGAAATTAATTTAATCGTCAGTCTTTCTTCAACTTTAATTTATGTATTTTGATTCCATCTTCATACAAGAAAGTTTTAACATTTTTCATTTATTTAACCATCGGTTCATTCTGTTGACATTGCTTGTTAATGGAAACAATTATTTGAGTTGCCCCATCTCTACCCGCCGTGTATATGCAGCCGCGGTTTGTGCACGGCCGCCTTCCATGACGCTACAAACATGTCAGAATGAGAAGATTTTAGTGCCACACTTCCTTGCAGTGTTGCTATGTATACTGGAATTTCAGTAGATCTACTGAAATTTTGGTCAGGAAAAGAAGAAATTATGATATTTGTGATGAATAAAGATCACTTTTTACATGATTTTTTAAAAGACACGTGTGAGATTATGTCAATATGCACGCTTTCACCAAACACAATCGTTGAATTTCATACATTTTTGTCAATCTACCGATATTTGAAGAAAAAATCAAAAAATCTACTGAATTTTGAAAATTTTTAGTTGGCAACACTGCTTCCTTGTTCCGAAACGATACTGCACGGGACTGATGTAGCAACCATGCAATACCTACATCTTTTGAAGATCGTTCGAAAAACTTAATAAAAAATTGCTTTACCTATATATCGAATAATAGTATTTTATTATATTAACCTTCCGCCAAACGTTTACTGATTTTAAATTATTGGCTACAGAATATAATAGATAGGTATCATTTACAGAAGTTAAAATACGTCAATTTAGTAACATAAAACCATACATACACAATATATTGATACAAACCTATTAATATTTTATTTGACAATAAATCTTATGGTTTTAATATCTGTGACTATTTTTATGGCCATTTTAAGTGTTTACCAACGATACCGAAAAATGTAATTAATAAACAGAACCCACGTACCTATACAGGTGTATTTTTCATTCATATTCACTTCCAGGTGAGTCATATATTATTATGTTTAATATATTTCAACTAATCAATCCTCAATACTATTCATGTGGGCAAAAATGGAGGAATTGTTTTAAAATTGTTTGTGATATTCAAATTTAAAGCAATTTTCCTATGTTCGTTTTAGCAAGTTATATAATATTTTATTTCATGAGGTCCCGACAAAAAAGATGATGATGCTAATAAATAATACCTTTGTACATAATATGTATCTAACACATATCAGAAGTCAAAATTTGTACCTACATAATATTATCATGATACACACAAAATTGAGGTGGGCCCAAGATACCCTTAAAATATCAAGTATGGGGATGAGGAGTAAGACTCACAATCACTTCTGGGCCTAGCATTAATTCGTTTATTTTTTTATTTATTATTGTCTCAGATATACGAATTACAATAGAAACTATGTCTCTCATATTAAGCATACGAGTCCGAGGTGTGCGCTTGAAATACCGGTGGTGGGGAGTAGGAGCGATTTGACCACTTCCAGGGCTAACACCATGCCTTCTCCTGTATAATATTGTCTCAGGTAGGTGAATCACAAAATAAGCTTCATCTCTCATTTATGTATACGAAGCTCCACCCAGAACATGAACTATACGGCAAGAGGCGTAGAACCATTTAAAATCACGTGACGTTTTACTTGCTTCTAAACTCCGATACTGGAGTGTGAAAAAAGTAAGTGGGTGCGATACAATATAATATCAGGGTTGGCAAACCTTTTTACGTACGCGTGCCAAAATTTCCCAAATAATATTATTCGACTGTTTGACGTGCCAAGCAGTTTTTTAAGGTTAAGACTTTAAGATGGTTTTAAGACTTCCAAATATCTTAAAAATTACCATTGATTTCTTGATATTCTATCTTTCATCGTATTTCTAGCCGAAGGCATATCTTTTATTCTTTGAATATTTTGTTCCTTGTTTTAAAATTCTCAGAGGTTGTTGAAGCATTTTAAACCACTCTTCTTTCATATTATATTCTCCATCACTGAACGGTTTTCCATTTTTAGAGATTATGGTTGAGGCAAAATGACAAGCAGTTTTTGAATAACTGCCGATAATTAATTTCATAAGGTTTGTTGGTTGAATATTTTTATTTTTAATTACCCGATCCTAAGGACAGAGCTATGCAAATATTGTATATTTATATTAAACGTAATGATTAAGATTTTGCCTACTACTTTTTATACAATGCAATTTGACATGCATGATTTTCGTCGTTTCCGTTTGTGCATCGATTTGTAAACATAATATAAGAAAATACGCATGGCTGTCGTCATTATTTTTTAATATTACTTAAATAATACTCATATATTTATTTGTAAAAAAAAATTTATAAAAAAAAACATTTTACATACTTATATATAAAATATGTAGTAATTTCTTTTCTCTTCAAAGTGAAACATTCGCGTGCCACGACTGGCGCGCGTGCCATAGGTTCGCCATCCCTGCAATATATTGTTGGTCTTTATTTCGAAATATATCTCAATAACAAAAAAGTTCACCGTTATTTTTCTGGTATTCTTTTATATGGCCTAGCACGTCTCTGCGATATATGAGGACTCCAACCGCGGTTCTCCATTCGGGGTGGATTATTGGAAGACGGGAAGTGGGCACGCGCGCCAGCCGGAAGTCGATCGGACCGACGCCGACGTGACGTTGCGGAAGTTGCCATCCGATGGATAAATTTTCCACCCACCAACTGCAGGAAGCTTTAAGGGTGAACTTTACGGTTATTTATTCATATTGATATCGTTTTAATAAAAGTACACGGCGATGGTCCGCTAGATAAAAAATATTGCTGAACAAATGAGACATATATTTTTTAATATCGACAAACATATTATTATTATCTATACCTACTTACTACCCAATTTTTTTAATCCCGAAATTACCTTATAAAAGTCAAGCTTTATTTACAGCAATAACCGTTTTTCAAAGGTTCAACAAAATTATGAAAAATTTCAAACTATTAAATTACTTACATAAATAATAAATATGTAATGAATGGTCACCCCATATGAAAACTAACTAATTTCCCATTTGTAGTGTACCTATGATGATCTGGCCATACCAAATATTTTTTTTCTATATTAGTAGATAATGTACATTGAATATTAAATTCGGTGATACCTACCATGTATATCAGTGGCGAAGACTCCATACTAGGCGATTATTTGAAGCCTACCTTCTTAAGAAAAATATTTTTTTATTGCATATTGACTTATTTATATCACTTGATTATATATTCTTTAAAATTATTTATTTTGCCAACGAGAGATGCCGTATGTGTAGGAATGTATTACACAGATAATTACAAAACAATCTGCAAATGTTTTAAAAAATATACCACAGCGCGCCATCTATCTGTCTTGACGTAAATAAAGGTCGGATTATGTTTCAAATAATTCTCAATTTTTTTCATATGGACTTTAAGTCACGTAGCCCCGCCCAGTCTATCGAATTGTATGAACTAAGGTAAGCTCCGATCGCAGAGCCTACAACTAAATAATTAATAATTTGATAATTAAAAAAAAAATATTTTTATCGTGTTTAATCTAATATTAATACTTTGGACGCGGAAGACGCACACGGTGCGTAATGACCAGGCGGCCGATCGATGTAATTAACGTGCATTTTAAAGGGGGCAATTAAAATCCCATTATCTATTCAGCAGCGAAAGCGTTAATAAATATACATAGTCTGTTTTTTAAAATAAAAAGAACTTTTATCTAATGATTTTTGATGTGTATAAATGTTTTGAAAAAATACATACGTAATTTAAACTGATTGCTTAATTTTATGTAATCAGTGAGTTTTTGAAGTTTCATTAAATTAGTGTGTCGTTGTCATTAGTGTGTATCTTCATTAGTATTCAATAGTAGTCATATCGTATTATCTTCGTATTTCTCGTAAGTATACCTGACAAGTGTGTTCTTTTTATCAGATCTCCACAGCCAACCTCTTTCCAAAAATCACCCTTCGCCACTGATGTATATAAATACAAAAACATACAAAAAAATGTATAGAAATAAGCAAACCTAAAAATGGCTCTGGATGGAAAAGTGAAGATTAGGAAAAAATCATTCATTATAAATATTTCCCTCGCGAAAGAACTTTCATAAAAATCTCGGGAAATAAATTGAGCATTCTCAAATTATTACGAAGATAATAATATAATATGAAGGTACCTTCCCATTACTCTGTCACGTAAATTAAGAATGTTACACTTGTACATGTTACATATGTATACATTAAATTAAAAGGTTTAATCACAATTTCCCCGGTAGGAAAAACTTGTAATTTAGATCTACAAAGCTTCTTTGTTACGCATTCACTCAACCCATTCGGTCCATGTCACCTTAAATGCAGAATAAAATATGGTCCACAATAGATACATGCATTCGTAAATATCAACTATATTGCTTTAATTTGAATGTATTGTATATACGGATAAAAAGCGTAATGATTTTTTTACTGAGGTAGTTATTCCATGGCACGACGCACAGGATATCTTAGTACCTACTACCCTATAGCCATAGCTCTTTGAATAGGTTATGGGGTAAATTTAATATGTAGGTGACTGACTGACAGATGGGAAATCCGGCGTAGGTACTTGTATTTTAGTGATTATTGTGAGAACAAAATTTAGTGGGGCAAAGGTGAACCGATTTTATTTATACTTACTTTCATCACTCTTGTATCTGTCATTAGATTTGATATGTTTTGATTTAACTGAGTGATAGGTATAGGTACGTAATTTAAAATCTTGTATTCATAAGTACATATTATCTGCAAACTAAAATCTCTTTGACAATGCGATAATATCAAAATACTTAAATGGCTCCATAATTATTACAGGTAAATAGTACCATAATTTTATATTGAAAATAGATTAAGTACTCATTACTATAGTTAGTTGATTAATGTTACTAGTCGGTATATCATATACAAAGAAATCACTTTTCATATTAAACGTAAAAATGAGAAAAGTTTTAATTTATTGTGGTTAGCGAAAAAAATCTTACGGGAATTTAGACCTCATCTGACTGTCTCATGAGGCTATGTCGCTCACTGAGGCAGTGTAGTATTGAGGTACCAAGGTGCCATCGAAAAGAACTATGGGTTTAAAATGAGCCTATCTTGACAAACTTTTTACCGGCAGCGAAAGTGGCGTTCAGAAAGCGGAGAGCGGTCGGAACGCGACGGTAGGCGTCATGCCATTGCCTCGTGCGTGATTAGCGCCATAGCGCTTGTGTTTTACGTTCTAAGATTAGCCGTGTTTTGACGATCACGTGTAGCTTGCAAAATTTAAAGGCGATCGGTAGCCTTAATACGTTTATAGTGCCACGGAAGGCGGCCGTTCACAAACCACTACTATAAGCACCTAGGTCTACTTACATAGTATCTATCACTTCCCTCCATTTTGAATGTGAATACCACGCTGTCACTTTTATTTTTAGTATTGTTTTTCGTCTGGATTTTAGGACTTGAAGGTGGACAATTAACACACCGGAATTATGATGGAAACGACGAGTTTATTTGATATTAATATATACTAGATTACTACATTTTATATAATTTATTTTACGGAGAACGAAATGTGCGTAGCGCGAGCGAACAGTGTTTTCTGTCTCGGCGCCGGCCACGCTCTGACGCGCCAAAACAAAACAATCACGGCCGTTTGCGAAAACACAATGCGGACTTCCCAATATGAAATTTCGCCGGCAAACATTTACAACGTTGCCGGTTTATTAATATTTATTTTCGTAATCAATCCACTCACTATTTGTTGGTTTGATATCGATTTGGGCCTCTCCAGATTCACAGAGACATCCCCAAATTGGGACCATACGGGGGTGTAACAATAGTACGACTTAGAAACTTTAATATTTGACAACGTTTTGGAATTTTTCTCTTGGACTATTACTTGGCATTTATCGCATGAAAAATTTTTATTAACATTGGGAAATTATTAATATAGATAAGAAACATTCACACATAACATAGTAATTGATAACAACTCACCGGCATCTCTGTCGTGTCTGTCATCCTGAGGTGCCTGAAGCAGTTCTTGTAGCAGAAGTGGTTCTCTCGGCCCAAGAACCAATTCGACTCCGGTCGCAATGTCTCGAGAAACGCAATACCACAGCTGTAAGAAGACATTGGTCGTTGTATTTGTATTTATTTATAATAATTGTGTTACACCTTTAGATGTGTTTCATTACCACCGAGATAGCTCATTCAGTTGTTGTACTGGGTTTATTTTGAAATTACATAGGTACCTAAAGTAGGTACAATACTAACATTAATGAACTAGGTATATAATAATATGACGTATGCACTCACAACAATATTAAACCTTAATAAGAGTAAGAGTGAAACATTGTCATACATTCGTACCTTTAAGCTCATGTATCAAACTATTGAACTTTGAACATTCAGTTAACTACACACATCTCACGCGACGTCAGTGCAGTAAACTCTTATGCAACTATAATAGTGATATTATTACCATACATCATTTTCATACAATTTCTTATCTACCTACCTAGAACTCATGTGGGAAAAACACTGGATTATGTGCTTTTCCATTTTATCATAGTTCAATAATTATTTACTAGATTTTCAAATATTTTGTAACTATCTTCATAGTAAGGTCTTGTGCCAATGAATATGAAGATGGATCAATGAAATTACGTCAGCAACAGGGAATTTTACAAAAATCAGCTATACACATATCTATGTTCTTCCCTGAGCAATATACCTATAGGTACCTACCTAGATACTATGACCACAAAATCTAAGATATTATGAACAACATAATTTACATAATATTTAAGGACAACATAAGATCATTATTTACCTAAATACCTATACTATAAATACTTAAAAATGTTTTGAAAAGTCTCAGAAACATACATTTAAGACATCTCTATAGATCAAGTTAGTAATATTGGTTTAAATTAGGTACAACGATAGTAACAATTTCTTTATGGAATTGGAAATACCCCAGATAGTGTTTCCCAACCTTATTTGTGCCATGCCCCCCCCCCCCCCCCCCTCTATCAAAATTTCATAGTTAACTAACAAATTCTAGGAAGTAAATTAGTGCGATCCATGTGAACTGCAGAGTTTTTATGTGAAATACTATTTTGGTCAATTTTAATCTTAAATCTCCAGTTTGTGATATCAAAACGATTTCTTTTTTTAAGTACAAATCGCCGCATTCAATTAAATATTATGATGGGAATGGCAACAGTAATTTTCTCTGAAAATCATGGTTGCAATATCAAAAAAATATTTTCGAAAATGTGTTTTTTAACAACAAAAAAAATGTACCAAATATTAATGATTTGCACATTGCCCCCCAAAACATTCAAATTGCCCACCGGTGGGGCGTACGCCCCACGTTGGGAAACACTGTAGGTGGTAAAAATCATACACAGGAAGAACAACGATGCTGCATCAGTCGCTTAGTTTGTAACAAATAACGAATCTTTTTTAATATATGTAACTATGTATATTTGGGACACCTTTCAAAAATATATATTTTCTATACAAAAAATTATGCTACAATATTATGTAGTACATATTGTGTAAGTAAGTATATTATTCTGTTTAAATTATCAAAACAATATTTATGTAAGTATAAGTACTAAGCTGTGTGCGAAGGGAAAAGGGAGATAAGCAAGTCTAAAATCTTTCAAAATGCTATACATACTTATGCCAAATTATCTACAATGCATAAGTATGGATAAAAAGATACGTTGAAAACAAAGTTTACTTAGGAAAGTTGTATTGTTTTTTTGGTTCCACAGAAAAGTGGTGATTTTAGATATAATTGTATTCTTCCTTCCGAAGACAGATATGAATTAGTAGTTGCAGAATATTATTTATCCACGCGATATATAAATAAAATAGCTGATCTATTAGTACAAAATGTTATTCAATGGGCCAATAAAACCGCGTATTCCAATTCATGTAGGTATACATAAGTAAACAAGCAAGAGCGAAAATGGTTGTCGTTGGCAGATAGGTAACTACGTGTTTACGTCACGTCACTTCTATCGCCGGCCGGGGATCTTCTTCACGCTCGTAAATCGAGATTTATGCAATCCGTGAGTGTCTTATTCTAATATCTCACCTGTCCGGCCAATAGGAAGTGCTGCAGGTTGACCTCGTGGTTGTGATTGGATGAGCGGACGAACTTCAGCCAATTGGAAGGCTCGTGTGAGGCGTCTAGCCAACCGCGGACACCTGTTCCAGCAATTACCTGACAACAAATTGATAATTCAATTAATGAGATAACATTTACAATGGATGAGCACTCGCTTCTCATTGCTAAATAACACACAGATGAAAACAGTTATAAGACAAATCAGTATAATAAAAAAAATAGTACGAATAGTCTCGAACATTGATTGTTATGAATGAGCTTTTTTATATTAGTTTTGTTTATTTACATAGGTAATAGGTACGTATATAAGTCAGTGGCAAAGGGTGGATGTGGGCTGTGATTCGACATAAATAGTGCACAGTAAACTTTATCAGTCATACTTATTTGTATTTATTGAACTTATAATACAAATTGCAAATGATATTGGTTAGTTTTTAAAATTAAATTAAAACCTGCCTAGACCACACCATAAAAGCCGAGGTAGGAATGGAGATTCGGTAAAAAAAATAATACACACTTTGTCAGTCATAGGTAGTCTACTACACAGTATTATAATAATATAATGAATCTTTTAGATGTTATATGCTCAAGCGAAACTATTATATACACAAGGCGGTTGTCGACGGTAGTTCATATTTACGTATTGAGGCGGTTAATTATTACAATAAGTTAACTCCTAAAGTGTCGAAAAGTGCTATGTTTTAGCAGCCTCTCTCTTGGCTGTATTAACTTTTAGAGCGAGATAGACAGTTTTGACAGTTAAGACGGTTAACCGATTGTAACAATTATAATACCTCAATAGATAATATAGGATAAACTACCATCGATAACCGTCGATAACCGCCTTGTGTATAGAATAAACCCCTAGAGTTACATAATTATTACTTATAGATGCCCAGGTCGATAATTTTAGTATCTAAATACTTTTTCTGTATGATGTGTGTACTACTCGTATTATAAACATAATTATTTTCTTCATTATCTCTTCACAATGATATTTTAATTTTTTATACAAACTTGAAACACGAACCAAAAAATTGCGCTTTCATCACTGATACACCTCTCACATTTTTCATTTATTTCATCTACCTAATTAATTATGTAATAGTGATTACCTATCTATCATCAGATTAATTAAAAATTAAGCAAATCATGTTGGATGCATTACCAAGATTGCTTAATTTCAATAAAATTATTAACTAGGTAACAATATCGTTAGGTAAACATCATAAAAAAAATATTATACATTTCAATTAGTATCATTAATTTTGGTCGATCAATCAACGTACTATGATGAAAGAAAATCAATCTTCAGAATCTACAACTAAATTAATATAGGTGATCATTTTACCAGTGCACCATCTTAATGATGTAGAATATTTTTTTGTAAATCAATCATATCACTTCGTTATTGTTACAACGGTAATGATTGATAAATTTAATCATCACAGCATTGTAATTGAAACATACACACCTACTTACAGGGGTAGATTGGTAGGCTGAGATGGCCCGGGAAAATTATCAATCGTCCCAAAATTACAAAGAAAAAACTATTTAAATAAATATTTAATAAGTGTTGCTATGGTAATGAATACGCAATACTCTCGAATAGTGGGTGACTTGGAAGACGGTAACAATGTAATAAATGCAACACAAGTCTCGGAATAACTTATTTTGTCTGAATAACAGGTAGAGGGGGCTTGTCATCATCAAGTGTTTATAATAACTCTGATGTGATGAATACGTATATAAATTGAAGGTATTACGGTCTTATTAAAATTACACGCCATGATAAATCGTACTTAGGTGTACATATTATAGGTATAGGTAATTAATTAAAATGTAATTTTGGTAGTTTATAAAACATTCTTGATTTTGCTAAACTATGCCGTGTAATATATAACAGAAAATATATTTTTAAAAAAAAACATTTTCACAAAATTATTGCATCGAAGGTTTCGATCGAGGAGATCGGTAATACGTCGAAAACCTATTTTATATTTTTTCACAGCTATCTACCACGTCCATCAAAATTTGTGTATTGGCATGTGTGTGTAACTACTGTAGTTTATTTAAAATCAGCAGAGAAATCTCTTCACTACCTACTACATGGTAAATTTTCAACGATTGGAGAAATTGAGTTTGTTTTCTTAAGCCCCGCAATATATATTAAAAAAATAATGTAGGTGTCCAGGTAATATGTATAGGTAATTAGGTACCCATAGGTATACCATTTGTTTAAATATTATATTTACTTTTTACGTATCGATATTGAATCCACCCCTGTGTGACACAGATTGAACGAGATCATTATTATGTCGAAGCGAGAGTACGTATGCGTGCTGGAAAATGCTATCATACCGTCACGATATCAGACGGTTAGGATTTACAACATTCCATGTATATACCAAAAATTCTTTGTATGAAATATTGGACATTATGGCTTGCTTGATTCTGTCCAAGAGACTATAGCTGCTTCTACACCCTATATTTGGGCAACTTGCATTTTTCCCAGGGCTCGAAATGACCGGAGCCTACTGAAACGCCGTTCTAGTTTGTAAAATCGGTAAAATTATCGCTTCGTCTCGTGGAAAAAATATTTTGAGCCTCTCTCAGAGCCGTCTGAGCTAGATAGGCCATAATATGATAGAAAATCTACACACGTATTCTTATAAAATACACATACGATTTGATAATTATGTAAATATCATCAAAAAATTGTCGTGCGCTCTGGTTCGAAAACTTTTCCATTTCGAGCGCTGATTTTCCCTAAATGCCACAATGACCGTTAGCTTTAAATAGGGAGGAATATCATTAGTCAGTGTTATCCCTGGTAACTGTTTAAAAAATCAGCAGCACTAGCCACCACTTGTTGGTGCTTCTAACGTGCAGGACAATATTAAAACTGCATTCAACCAAATTGCTTCAGATATCGATACAGGTCACTTGCTTTACCAATTCATCCGCTCATTTATACAGTGGTGTAGTGCTGAATATAAAAGTTCCGGAGCATAGATTAATTATAATATTTAGGTAACACCCCAAACAATTGTTGTTTTAAGAATTTTACATACTTAGCAAAAATAAAGTAAATTTAAAAATTGTTATTGTATGCCAACACAATATTATTGCTTTAAATACTGAAATGATGAAATGCAAAATCAGAGTAGTGAATAACATTGATATTGATAGATAATAATATGTACTTTAGTGTTGGTCAGTTAGTATAAACATTTAAGTAGGTACCTACCTAAGAGTACCTTTAGTTTAGTAGGAAGTTTACTTTGACGTAATAAATTGTGATTTTTCAACTAAGTTTCTAGTTATTCTTTGAGGAATTATTATATGAAATTGAAAATTTATCTTTAGAATATAATTCTGTTTCAATTGAATGGATTAAAAATAAATTCTTACAAATCCCCTCTTTTTCAATACAAATTTCCATTGGCACACCTGGTTACGACACCTGTTATAGTGCCGCGCAAGTATTCCGTAAGACCGTTTTGTGGTTTGAGTATTCGCTAATATTACGGAATAATAAAACTGTATACAGATGTCGCTGTCTATTTAATTTAAATATAAACTAATCCAATAAAATAAACGTTTGAGACTCAAAATTAAAATCAAAACGATGTTATTTTATAGTGAAAACAAAATTTTTAAATGTCATCAAACGGCAAAAACGTTAAGATTAAGTTATGTTGCTAAGATTTTTAACACAACCAGATTTGGAAAATAATAGATGGTTTTAAGATTTTGGCTTTTCTTGACAAAATCACTGGTTGTCAGGAATAATTCTAGTTAGTAGCGAATAAAGTATATAAGTAGTACTTAATTACATACCTACATACTGTATTTTTATGGATAAAATGCAATATTGATATTTAAGTGGGCACCTTAAAGATTTAAAATCAGAATAAATATCCAATAATTTTTAGCATAACAACAACTTTATGTTGTCAAATATTTTGAGAGACATAACCGCCTATCTAAACAATTTATTCTCTCACATTATAAAAGTAACGGTAACCAAACTTTAACCGACCATAAAGATAATAATTACCTACTTAATAAAAAGTTAAAAATGATAATAATTGAATAAAACTTTACATGCGCAGGTGGTACCTAGTTAGGAACCAAATCCCACATCCTTTTATGCTTAAACTAATTATGCAACTATGATTTGAGCGTGGGAGGAAAGATAAACAAATCTTTGCCGTTTTGTGGTAAATTACAGCGTTTAAATTATAAATACACATTCATTACCGATTGTCGTATAAATAACACAAGGGATAAAACAATACCTATAGGTTACTAGGTATATTACGTGTGAGGTGTGATATAATATATCTACTTCGCGAAGTTATGATAGTAAAACATACTAATCGCGGGTCTACTTCTCTGGTAAAAGATCGAATGTTTGGACGACTAGCTGACTCTTGAATCGTCTAATGATTGTTAGCAGCATAAACCCTTTGCTTCACGTATTTGAAATTGCAAAATCTATACGGCTAAATAGAGATATCCTACGACCTTGAAATTTTTAAAAGCAGTGTAGTGATTGTGCCACGCGCTGTGTGAAATGCAGCAGGGTCTTAGAATTCGGAGCCACATATTGTGTGTATATAATATGAATATCTGAACGGAAATGGTGATACATACAAATTATACACCTCATTACCTCCATCACACATATTTGGTAGGTAGGTTTCATAATTTAAAATAATATTTTGAGATACAAATACTTTATATAGGTATATAAAAATAAAAAATTGAACTATCCCACGTCGAAATTAACGCTTCCCGGAATACATTTAGAATTCGCTAAATTCTTATTATGGCGTCTCGATACTCTTGGCACAAAACTACACACTTTAGGATAACCAATATAAATTTGAAATGTCGGTATTACGCATACGATAAATAGCAATGGGTTAATAATATGTATATAATAATAATTAAATAATAGGTACATATTTAAAAATGGCTAGATAGTTATATCTATTAGATAGGTAGGTAATTATTCCCTACATATTTCTTACTAGGTATGTATATATTTATTGTAGATATATATTTATAACCTTCAGAACGAAAATCTTAATCATTATTAGAAATATGCTCAAAATACACATTTATTTTAATAGCATTATTATGTGGTTGCATTTCGGCTAAACTCGTCATCAATCAAAATTTATTTATTATCCTCTACCTGCAAACAAAAATAGATAGACCCTTGTTATCTGCAAGATAAATAATATTCATTGAGATGTTACCTTCTGTCGGCTTGCAAAAAATGGCTTTCGCGCACAATAGACATGTTTACCGGGGACCGGTCTTTGTCAAAATCACGAGGAGCGTTCAACTCCCTAACACCTCTTTCGGGGAACCCCGTGGCTACCATTTATAACTCCCTTTGCTACCGCTGAGCGATGTGTCAGGACGCAAGTGCCAAGAAGTGCAGCTCTCGACCCCTGACAATAGGGCGCGGGCATGTTGCGGCGGGATTCGCAAAAAATAAAACGATGTATCATCGTGTTAATTATAATAATTTATCTCCATAGACATTCTATCGTAAGGGGTACATCCCTTAAATCACTTAATATAAGACTAAAATAAATATCTACACTGCGACTTTTCTCAATTTATTAAAATTAAGTTAAGATCATTCTTTCTTATAAATGGGTATTCTTATTCTTCAAATACCATTTTATCTAAAAAGATTGCCGCCAATCATCAAATCAATCTTCACCTTTGATATCACAGTCCAGAATAATTGTGTTCCTATGAAATTATGTCCTTAGGTTTTTCAGCCGTGATATGTGTCTTCTGTCCGAACGTTTTTTCTCATGTAGTTGGCCCTTGTATGATATGTAATAAGAGGTGATATTCGAAAATATGTACTGTTCTTTACACTTTACCGTTTGTAAATAACTGAGCTGATTTTTCATAATCTTTCATACCGTGTCATTTTTAATTTTGTCTTTCCACAATATTTAAGTATATGTCTATACACACAGAACTTAATATTCCAAGCCTCGATTATAATAGGTACTTACATGTTTCTACACCACACCATACAGTCGGACTGAGATAACTTAACATCGTAGTTATATCATAAGTAGGTATCTACGCCTATCTGTTGATCTTATTTTATTTTGAACTGGCGTTTACGGGGTAGAATTACATAATATTAATGGGTTTGAAACAAAGATAATTTTGTTACTTCTACTTTAATTGCGTCATTTTCGTTGACAGCTGTTTGGGCTATAAACCCATCTTCAGAAGGGTCGACTATAACTAAAGTTGAAGTTCTGTTTCTCCTTCTTTCTCAAATTTTTAAACAATGTTCGATCCTAAGAAGACCATAATGAACTTCCACAGAGTGGACGTTGTATTAACAGATTTTTTCACGATAAATATATTTATCACACTTGTTCAACCTATTAGGTCTATACTCCGAGTAACATTTAATTTTGCCAGATCCGTAATTCCAACCCGGGACCCTTGACATTATACGCCGACGCTGTAACTACATTATTATCGAGCGTACGTTAAAATCATTTATCATAATTATCATTGTTATCATCATACTACGCAATACATCTTGTTCATCTTCAGGAAACGTCTCCACTCCACTCTGTTTGATGAAAACTACCTTTACTCTCCATCCGTGATGCTGCAGCTATCTACACAGCCTAACCACCTCACCTTAGGTCTCTCGAACTTGTATATGTGGGCCTGGACATATTATAAAAATAATATCATTTAATATGTCAAGGTGCGAGAAACGATAGTGTTTATTGAATAATATACCCGGATACTTGTCACAGCTAGGGATGGTCAATTTTGAAAAGATTTTTTTGCATTCACAGATATGTCTATTGAATGTTACGAGATCTCAGTCGGAGCATCCGCACCTCTATTTATCTGTTAGCGTTAAGCTCGAACGTATTATATCGATCCCTTTATAAATCTGCGAGAAATATTGTAATCCCTTTAAAATATGCCAAGAGATTCGTGTTAATAAAAGACTTGTGATTCGTTTGTTGAAACGAAATTCTTACTACCTACTCAGTTGCATTGAAACCATTCAATTCATGATTAATAAGATGTTGGGTGTATTATTGTTCATGGACCAGTGGCTACTGTCACGCGTAACAAGTAAAGTACCCACATACCTACCCATTTAAAAATCTCACGAATTAACTAAGTAGACGTATATCAATATTTGTATAAGAACCATTGAAAATAATAAATATAAACTTAAAGCTTCACATAATATTAAAACACTATGTTCCTACTAAGTTTCAGATAATTGGATTTGTAAATACTGTATAATAAACAAGCTGTATTGCATAATATCCTCTATACCGACACTGATTACACCCTCAATTTTCATGATATCATTATCATCATAGACACCCTAAGGTATCTGCCTTCTGGAATCATAGTCGAAGGTGAAATTAGAGGTATAATAATTTCCGAAACGTCTACAGGAAACAACGCGCCGCTACATTCTACGGAGATAAGATATCTACGGCCTACGGCGTAGACGTCTCGAAACAACGAAAGACTATCAGTAGACAACACAGGGGTAGGAATAATGATTTATTCTACAATATTTACTGGGTATAATAGTATATTTTAGATATGCTAGGAGGTTTTAGTATCGTATAATAGTATAATTTCACCAACATAACTGTGATCATATTATACTTATACATTGTAAGTAAGTAATTTATTACAGTTACTAATTACACTAATGAATATTGTCATTTATGACACACTTGGCAATATGTGTCATAAAAATTAAAGACTCCCATCCACCATCCACCTAAAAGGATCGTCTGCAATAGATCCGAAAAGAAAATGTGAACATGAAAGCATGGCCTTCACATCCTGAAGCGGGCTCCCCTACAAATCGCCAAAGGTTGATTAAAGACAGTGTGACGATCTACATTTGCGTATTGCAAATGGTGTTCGAGAAAAATTAAGGGTATTTAGTGTATTTTTTATTGATTTTTTTAATATATTTGAATGCAGTCACTTGCATCATGGAGTTGTCGAATATCGACGAATAGGAATCAAAAATTGCATTGCACAACCACATATTTTTTAATGTTAATATGCTTGAAGTGAAATTTTGTGATGTGTGTTTATCTCATTTGGCTGGTCGATCCGCCATACCGGGCCCCCAGCCTAGATCCCTGTCAGTCACCCTTTGTAGGGGACGTGCATGAAAGATTCAAGTGACTGGGGTCCACGGTTTCATAATTATTATTACGTGTAATTTATGCTGTATTTTCATGAATATTATTTTTCTAAATCTTTGTATGAATAACTGATTCGAAGCATCAATAAAATATGCTTAAATATCTAACTTTATCAGGACTATTGACTTACGCCAGAACATACCTACGCTCTCATAATAAATCTTAATACCAAAGTGAACATATTTCCAGAAAATAAATAATAAAATATATTGTGTCTCTTTTACCTGCAACCGCGTTGAATAAGATAAGAATGCTCGAAAGACATGAACGCGAATTTTCAATAATGATCCTTATTGCAAAGTAGGTGGAGTCCATTTTTTACTCACATTCGTCTGTATTTACCAATTAATGACATTTTCATGAACGTGTTTGTTTACGAGAGTCATCTTATTTTAATGTGCTACCTCTATCAATCAAGACGCTAAAAAACTCAAAATCATCGAAACAATATTACATTTCGACACCCCTGGAAGCGAAGCACTCGAAGAAAACTGTCGGTAGCGAATGGAGAGACATCCGACGAGCGATGGGCGGATATGTTGCGGTGATAAGATGGGCGGGATAAGCAGACCTAAGGGATAGGCGGAAATGTTAACAGCCTGCTGCTAGCTGGAAATAATGTTTTACGGTCAGGACAGCGACCGGAAAACTTACGCTGGTTTTCTTCTATTTTAGATTTTTCCAGCTCAGTTCCAACACTAGATAACAGTGTGTTTCTTTTTAACAACGTGCATAATACGCAGCTATATTTTTTATTTTGTAAATAATTCGAGATTATCTTAAAATTGCAATGATTTATTCTGCTATTAATGAAATGGCCAACCAAAAAACCCAACTTGAAAATTCATATTTTTTTAAATTTAATAGTATCAAAACACAAAATTTACACAATTTTAACATTTATTATTATGTAAGTATGGCGATGAGGATGACGACGGCCGCGCAGCTTAAGCTTTGCCTTTACCCAGGTTCGAATCCTGGGTCTGGGAAGTACCTACATATTGTTTTTCAATTTGTGTATGAGCCAGAGTATGGACCTAATAGGTTGAGCAAGTGGCTGACATCCATTTCTCGTAAAAAACAAAATCTGTTTATACAAACCTCTACTCTGTGAAGGCCCATATATGATCCTATTAGGATCGGACATGGTCGGAAAAAAATAATATGAAAACATTTCGTCTCAGTAGTGATACTATCACTAACACTAACTACTTCACGTTTTGATTAATTTCATAATAATTTATTTCCGAAAAATAATGTGGTAATTACTAATCTAAATTGTATAAGTAGGTATAGGAATATGTTGATTTAACATATAATGGAATAATAGAACAACACTATACTGGTATTATCTGTCAATACTGAATAAAAATACTTTTAATATTAATATGTAATTACTATAGCATTATTTTATAGCTTTGACAATGTATAATTTGAAGAGACCATTACACTTAGAGGTAAATTTATATTATAAGTATATAAATATATAGGTAAGTATATCACATGACAGATAAATAGATAAGTATTTATTTTTTAATTAATTGAACAGTACTGGACGAAACAGATCCTGATCGCTATTATATGTATTAAGTGTGTTGATTAAGTAGGTAATACATGTAATTTTATTTCATTTATTTTATTGAATAAGACGCCAAGTTAACATGAAGGAGATCTTGATCATACTCAATACCTACTTACACCCAAAATTTCCACAATAAATTGGTATTTTACGGAGACTACTCGTAAAAGCATCGCTCTGGCGAGACTAGCCAAATAACACCACAAGACACCGCATATTTGCGGCAAGTGTGGTGCGGTGAGTGTGCCCCAAGCCATATCATAGATAACTAACTATAACTGAAGTTATTTCACTGTCCATTTAACAAGTATACCTACATATATATTGGTTGAACTCTATTCAAAATTAAACTATATTTTACGCTACTGTAAGCAGCCCTTGACGTTTTCAGACACCCTTTTCCAGAGTTCCCAGTCAGCCCGTCACCTCGGCAGGAAGCGAACGGCGCCGGAAGTGATACCTCTATTTCGCCCTCCACCTTCATGTCTGGAGATAACGTTTCCGGTCAGGAAAGCCTTCGTTCGTTACGTTTGCATAGCTAATCGTCCCTTAGAAATCGGCCAGATCGTGAGAAGCCAAATTGAAAACCGTGACCCATATTTTTAGGAAACACGCAAAATATCATGAAACTGGATTAGCCATAGCAATTTATTATGATTATTATTTGTTTGACACGTCAGGTAAACTTTATTTAGGCTCTTAAAGTCATAATAAATAAGGTGTTGGGTATCATTAGGAACACGTATCAGACGTTAAAATGAGATATGGCCTTTTTATATTATAGAAAACGATTTTCCACGTGATATGATTAGTATGCGCGAAAAGATTTAATGGGAATTACCTCACTAACAGCAAAGAAAAATATTTTCACATAGGTTAATTGTATAGTAAAATATTTTTATAAAATACACATATTTAGAAAAATATATATTTTCAGCTGTTATTCTTTATGATCAGTAAATTAGGTAGGTATTAGTAGCTTGATAATTTTTATCGTATGATTATAAAAAAATAAAGCACCTATAAACACTATAATAATACATACTTAATATCATAAAGAATATACCTCAATCGATTTCGAATTTTATGGCAGATTTTTTTGTTGTTGTACCGCGTAGTTAATTTTAATCTATTAAAAATACGGCAAACTATTTCCACTTCCAGCCTTTTTAGGTACTGTTTTCAAATAAGTATGGGTTATTGCAAATAAAACTATACAAGTTTTACATTTTTTAAAACTGATGCGATGGTGCTTTCACTGCTTTCGTGTTTAATATAGTTTGTTAGCTTGTTAGGAAGAGGTAAATAATTATTATAGCAATATAGGTACACTTAGATTTTAGACAGTGATCAAAAGTAGTAATTGTAAACTTTCAGAATAAAATGAAAAGGTGTATTATATTAAAACTGTGTCTTTCGTATTTCGGCGGTAGTTACTTATTTTCATACAAATAATAGTTACAGTTATGGACCTTATCATTTCATAGTATTTAAAGGTGTTGATATTATAGTTTCATTCGATAATAATTACAGATGGAAAATAGAAAAGTCGTACTATTCAAGTAAAAATATTAAAGAATTTTAACAGTTAGTTATATTAAGTACACATTAAACAACAAGGGCCGCCATAAAACGATAATATTATATCGTAAATACAGAGTAAAGTTATAGAATTTTCATTTTTTAACGCGAGTCACATTATCAAAGGCAGATATAAACCCTTTCCAAACGAAATATCAATTTTTCTGACATCGCTCCGCAGCGAGGGATGAAAAAATCGCAGCAGGCCACCCGCATCTTTCCATAAAGGGACAGCGTGAAAATTAAAAGCTTTTCCTTGCTTTTTTCCAGCGCCAGCTTCGAGAGTACCCCCTCCTCTTCTGGAAAATGTGGGGCGGGAGTTATCGTTGTCATAAAAAGTGGGGGCATGACCTCATCACTAAGTGAATCTAAATCGTATGTCTGATAACGCTGTGGAAATTTAAGAATGGTACATAACGTAAACAAAATGACAACAGTCAGTTTATGAGAATATATCGGGTTATTACCTAAGTTACATCTAAAGAGTTACATCTAAAAGTATTGTCTCCACAGAATCTATGTCATTAGTAATAGTAAACATACATAAACAGGAATCCAAATGGTACAAGTCACTTCCTTCTAAATAAAAAATACATAACCCTAATTTATTAATATTTCAATGTGAATCGTTTCTATTTTTTTTTGTCATTAAGTTGTAATATTCTTTAGGACAAGCATCTCGAATAACAACCAGTTGATTGCGGGTTAGACACTGGTCTATAGCAAAGAATGCAAATGTATAATGCATGTACCTAGGCATATTCATTAAATTGTAATATTATATGATTTCATTGAGATTTGATGGTGAAACATTAACCAATCCTATTTTTATTTCTTTAACTAGCTTGCATAAAAGTCCTTTTCAAATGAACTATGAAGGAGTCCGCGTGACTTTGTCTTTATACGTATCTGTACACTCACAGCCTGCGGCAGAAGTTAGAGAAAGATAAGTTGTAAATCTCTCGAGTTTTATACAAAGGTGTTGTTTCCCCTTACCGTCATTCAATAGGAGAATAATTTGACGATTAAATGAGTGCCCAAAATAAGACCAAATCATTTTCACAACGATCGAACGAAGTATTTGTCACGTATTGATGAATATTTGTGACGCCTTGCGTAGCATATACTCAGAATCCTATGAAAAACACATCTGTAGAGACAAACTAAACGATAAAAACGAAAAAGAAAAACGCACGCATATCAAATCAATAGTATGACAGCATGAGCATCTTCATTAGTGTCGGCAATTCATACATCAGAATCCAATAACAACTGAAAGACAATCATGATCAGAATAGCTCAAAAGACAACTATCTTCAGTAGTTACATAACAATCAAGAATAATTATAAAATGAATAGTTATGTGGATGGGTTCATATATGTGAAGCATTGCCATTTTTCGCACTATTACAAGCAATTATGTTGAAACAAAGCGATACAGCGATATGTATAATTTGTTCACGGACAGATGTATCTTGGTATGGACTAAGCACAATACAACAATTCAACAGACAACATATGAATTAAGTTTAGGAATAGATTATATTATTAACATTAAAATATAACTATACACGTACTTTGCTTCAGAACCACTGTAAACGAAAATGCGATCAACTTATAGGGTCATGAGATAATGGATTACCCACGTTATTATTCTATCAAAGTCTGCTAGACGTCTTGCCCCTTACTATAATACCATCCATCTATTTCGCTATAGCCAGTAGCCAATTTGGGGAGTGTATTTTAGTCACGTCTCTATCGATAACAGAAATAAATACTTTTAAAAATCCATTGGTTGAATGATAGATTAAGTAGGTATTCATTATATTGTTAATTTCAGACATCCAAATAATACATAGGAATAATAAATATAAAATTACTCTTGTTTGATCGTTTCTTTTGCACATTTATTATTGTAAGAATTGATAAAAAAAGTTTATATTTTAATTATTTGCGTGTGACGGATGATTTAAACATGTACCTTCCTACTTTGTATGAAAAGTTATATCATTGTAGTATTCGTAACATTGGATTATATCCCATGGACATGGTGTAAAAAATATTATTATTTTCATAGGATCACATTTAAATATTAGATATACAATCTCTACTAGAGGTTTTATAGTATTTCATTACTATCCTGACTGTTTATTGCTGGTTTTTGTGTGACCTAACTTATATTGTCATTGAATTGTAACATTTGGATTCGTAGGAGGCATTGATATACTACTAGATGAGGAGTTCCCATACAAGTGTCATTTTAAAAATGTACCACAAAAGAAGATAATATAATATCGTCTTATAATATTTCCTTGTAGGTATAATGCGTTAAGACCGTTAACATGGATTCCCAAATTTTGCCCGTATTTCCCTGGCTGTAAAACTAAATTTGCGTTCTTGGAATAGTGACCCTAAGGGCGTCTGCAACCTAAAGCTTGCAAGCTACCAAAAATTCATGTCTGAGCGGACAGAGCAAGTCTTCATGCGCTGACTATTAGTTAGAGTAAGATGCAAGCTAGATCGGGCTTACTCATAATTATTGCCAGGTCATTTTCGAGACAAATATTAAGTGAGCTTATATCGAGTTAAGTCCGCTGATATTAAAACAGTAAGTTTTAACACCGGCCGAGTCGCTGAAAATCGGGCGTCATTTTAAGAAGCATATGATTCATCCAGTAGTATATCAATGGTAGGAGGCCTCCAAATTAATCAGCACCTCGAGTCTCCTCCACTCCCAGTTACTAAAACCGCCACTGCTCCAACGTACATTAGTCATCCTCAGCACTCCTCTTCCAAAAACTTCGTTAAATATAAAAACTCTTCGCGTTTAAAAGACATTTAACCTTTCATGTCCCTCATTAAAACATAAACATAATTACAACATCGTGAGATTTTGAAAATCTGCTAAAGTCTCGGTGCATTTATTATACGACGTATAATATACGTTCAGTCATTTACATTACCTGAGTATGTACATGTAGGTGTATATTATTATATACAGGGTGTTAAATTAAAATATTATAATAAAATAAGAGATGAATGTATGAGATTTTAATATAATAGAGTTAACGCATACGATACGGTGAAAATTATTTTTATTTATTACTTATCCGTTTTTATTACTGCTTACTTCCATCTAATCATTAGTGATAGACCAAATGGTTGACCTTCCAGGTGCAAGTACACAGTATAATATGGACAAAATTGCTTTTATGAATATGGAGAAATTCAATCTACTGAGTATGTCGTTGAAACCTGAGATCTATTGTGCATTTCCTGGTGGATTTTTCGCAATCCAGGAAGCCTTTGAAAACGCGCTGGAATGGATCGAGGCTTTTCTAGTACGTATCTCTCTACTGAGAACCATTTTTTCACGATGTGATTTTGTGTTGACTGTGGTCCGAGTGAATGAATGAATATTTATTTATTACGTCTATCGTCGTTTCAAATATAAAACTCACTACAACAATTGATATCGTGCAAAACCTGAAAACTACACATAATCAGGTTGGCTAACTGTGCAATCTTTTTTAATAAAATTAGTTAAATCAATTGAAATAACTCATTTTAGCTATTGATTCAATGTTAAAAACAACATTTAAAGTTAATTTTGTAGTAATTTAACATACGACAATACGTAATACGACACATAAGTTCATGGTGAGCTTTTCCTTTAAAATGATGCTGTATTACAAAACAACATCGATAATAATAATTATTAAAATTAATAATTAATGATAAATGGGTAATTATATACTAATTATGTGAAATAAAATTCAACGAGCTGGTTTCCATGCATCCTGTAGGTATGAAGCGTAGTCAAAAGCAAAAGGCTCTAAATCTCTCAGCATGGAAATATGAAACTTTTAATTTTTCACGCTCGGCGAGAGACGCTGGCAAACTTTCGCTTGTGTGGGTCGCAAAAGCACTGCTCGCCGAGCTTTTTGCGATTCAATTTTTCTAACCGCAAGTTACGTGCGCGCTTTTCGCATTTATGTGAAATGTAAAATATTCGAATGTGCCGTGGTTCTCAGTCGACCTTTTTGGAGCTTTCATATAATGTGTCACTGATGAGAAATTATGACACATACATTATGTTAGTATTACAAATACTTTTCTGTATATAGGCAAATCTTGTAGTAATAAGTCGGTATCACAGTAACACAGAATATCAAAATCGGTCATAGTGTTAAATTAAAACTTACCTACCCAATTAAAAATATATTGCAGACGCAAATTGTTTATTTTCCATTGGAAGATAGAGTATATGCTTCATAACTTTGCACTCCGGATCTATGATGAAAATGATGTACTTAATATATTCTAAAAATATATTTTTATATACTTACTTAGGTACCTATATTATCTATTTATTTTCTGGTTACTCCATATTATATGTATACAAGTGAAGATTTGTATGCGAGGTAATCAGGCAAAGAGGTATATCAGGATAGTAAAAAGTGCAAAAAAAGCGCAAAGTTATAAAACGCATACTATATACAAACGTATTAATATTGTTTTTTAATACTATAAAGACAGACTAATTCAAACAGATTATTCTTCAGTCTAAATGTAATATTTATTAAATAATTGTAAATATATAAGACCCTCATTATACGATTTCGGACATTTTTTTAAAGAGAGTAAGCTTTACATTACGCTTTAGGTCTAGCGGTACTACAAAAGAGATCTATGCGCTGCAAGTCTCACATGATGGGAGTCGTGAGAAGTGGCGATGGACCATGGGACGTAGAGCGTTCTTATGCTTGCCCTATGCAGGGCACTATAAGGTGAAGTAAGTATGTAATTAAGCATGACGTTAATATATTATTAATTACTGAATTTTTTTAAAACGAATATACAATTATTTATACTGAAGATGAATTTCATTATATTTTACAAAGTTAAAGAACATAAGTATTGTATTTCCGTAATACACCGTCTAAAAATTAACGACGCAGTAATCTCCCCCATGCATTTCGATGTTAAATAACACAAGAGTATAAAAGAATCATAAAGCAATTTTCCGAGGAACTAAACGACTATCCTGTCAAGCGATGCGAGCTCAACAGCCCTCTTCGACTTATACTCGCATTTCCCCACTATTCACATACACCCCACTCTCCCCTTTCTCCAAAGTCAACCACCTCCATCCCCCTTCAATTTTATTTTACTGCACAGAAAAAAATACTGGATGTAAAGAAGACCACGTTATTGCTAACTTTATAAATGTAAGACTTCTTCGTGGGCAATGTTTCTATCAGTGTTGTATTAATCACTCAGGTGCAGTGTGAATATCGAAAATATTAAAAAAAAAAAAAAAACATCGTATCTTTGTGAGGTAAACCTGAATAATCAGTAAGCTTCGTAAGAATTTTTTTTACCTATATCATGATTCCATATCTATCATTTACTTAAAATTATTATTGTAAGCGTTGTCGTATTCAAATTCTTAATAAACCACTATGTATCTAGTACTTACATTAAGATTTCCGTATTATAAATGTTTTATAAAGCACATTTATATAGGCATGGCAAATATACAATGCAAAATATTACATGTTCTCCCGAATAAATCCCGTTAACTCGAATTTAAAGTTTTTAGAAACTATTTAATATAATATCGTCGGTGTTTTGTAAAAAGGGCGAATTAACCAAAATGCTATTTTACAGGAGGAGGATTTTTAACTTTTGACATTTATTTGTTTATTACCTGTGGATGATTATAAATATCTAACAAGTTTATAATAAAGCTTAGAAAGAATACTGTCATTATAATAGGCATTATTATATAATATTTTAAAAGGCCTAATAATATGTCACATTCGCTTTTTATTCGTAATTTTAATTAATTTAATTCTAGTCGATTATCGTTTTTAAGTACTTTCCTGTGGAGATACAAATTCGCCGTTTTTACATAACAAAGTTAGTGGGGCACATATTGTATTTTCATTAAAATCTCGATTTCGCCAAAATGGTTGATTCGCCCTTTTTACAAAACACCGACGATATATTATTAAATAACATTAAAAATTAAGATTTTTGAGACCAATTAATAATTTTAAAATGTGCTATAAACACGGACATCTGATCAAAGGATCGGACCAACTACACGATGTTGCTTTATTCTAAATTTCAACACGACGTCGTTTACAAGAATACTCTTTTCCTACATTAATATAATATGTTAAAATGATCATCAAATGTTCAATTCCAAGATGAGAAAAAGAGGGAATCATAATGACATAAATATACATACTATGTCTTACAAAATCTATAGATTATTCAGGCTTATCTCGCAGATATTCGAAATTCTTTATTTTTGACCTTCACAGCGCATTTGGGACCATAAAAATCCACCTGCTCAGTATTTAGGTTGGATATCACGGTGGCCCTTTTTTGGCAATACAACGGACTATCTTTTTTTTCGCGTCATAGTAACACAACGGTAGGAGAATACTAAAAACTTGACTATGCAAGACATCATTATTCATAATGTCATAATTGATATTGAAAAAAAAATACGTTGTTAATGTAATAAAAATTTCATAACGTCATATTATCGTCGATACTGATGCAATGTCAAAGAAATAACTATCATATTATATAACGTTATTATAATATCCGAAATCGTAATCATATTTTGTAGACTATTGGTTAAACGTGTATGCCTTTCTAGGGCTTCATTTATTTTCTTCGTGTTTATTTTATGAAAACTTGCTTTTAATTGGGTAACTTTATTACTTTCAAAAATTGTGTTCAATGTTTCAGTCACGGGTTGTGTAATTGTTCACGTAAAGACAGTAAATTCAACGATCCTTGAATCTCCACTAAGGAGATGAGCGATGACTTCAACAGATGGTTGTGGCAGTTTCATCTTTAAAAAACTTGAGAACGGAACACTACCAACACTACTGTAAAAACGATTTCATATCAATCATAATAATATTATACCATATTATTTATAATATTATACCATGTTTTCAGTGTTACCAAGTTGCATTTATATTACAACGCAAGTAATTTCTTGTTTTTTTTAGTTTTGTTCAAAGTTATGATATAAATAAAAATTAATGTCGGATAGCAATATAAATTAATACTTACTTTATTATTTGTGTATGTAAACGGATTTATAAAGAAATTTAGTATATTAATTAAACTGACATTTACAAGTTTGAATTCCATAATATGACCTCGACTGGTTTTATTTTTACCGTAAATGGTCCTGAGAGTGCCACAGAATCGGATGATCGTCTATCTGGAATTGAACCATTATAGGTAGTTATATAATTTCTACATTGTTTGTGTAATTTATAGTTATCGTGTTTCATTTAAAATTCCATTTATATTGATACTATTTTACTGTCTTTAGAGTTTAATTTATTTTCGATTTTTTATTATATTTTTTTCCATGACTAAAATATACACAATATGTACTACTTTATATTTTCCAATTTCTGATTTTCCCAACTATGCATTTCTTCCTCGTGGTTATGAAAAAAGTAACACGTTTTTATTTTGATTGTGTTAATTTTTTATTTTAATAATATTTGTACAGACATCTACTACCAATAAAAAATTATAAATTACCATTTTTTTGTTAGTTATGGCAACATTCTCAATGTCATACTAGCGCCCTCGCTGAAATGCCTATTTATGATGGTAGATCTATAATTCCAATACTTATTTTAATTTATATACATACTCATATTTGAATTAATAATGTTATTATTTGTATCTAATTATAATACGTAGGTATATAAGTATGCGCTGACAATCTCTTTCCTAAATTTTCTAATATATTTTATATTATACACTTTTATGCGCAGTTTTGAAAACAATGAAGAAAATGATATTACCTACCTATATACCTAGTTCATAGTGAAGACTTAATACACAGTGAGTATAAAACACCTTTACAACATACATAATATAAGTATAAGAATTTATTGTTGATGACAGGTTTAAAATGAAATTAAGTGATGTAAACTAGACTGGAAGCCAAACTGACACATCTAAATGTATAAAAATCAATACGTAAATAGTATTTAAACTAACATTTGTTATAAAATGCAATCTATAAAATAACTTTGTCTTATACTAATACGCTCCTACTGCTTATCGCTGGACAGATTTAGTCATCTAATGGAACCTAAGAAGTAAATTATATCAGTGAGGGTCAAAGAGCATGAATGATGCAGAAAAGAAATGTAATAGGCTTGCGGAGGCCTTCATCTAGCAGAGGATATATCCTGTCTGACAATGATGATACTTATGACTATTTTTTAAAAGCATGAAAACGTAACTAATTCAAATAAAATATTGTAATTACACTGATACTAATCGTCGACCATAATAATGTTATAAATAATTATATCAATATACCATAGGTATCCCTCTCTGTATTTCTTTTAATATACCTACTTAATTTGAAAATAGGTAAGGACTAAGTACCACATATTGTATTGTGGAAATTAAATTTTCTTCAAAATATTTCTGGTCGAAATTCTTATAAGATATAAAAAAGTAAGAAATATTATATCCTACACGATAATATGAAAAGGTAATGGTCCGTAAATATATCTGCAGCAGACAAGACAAATGAAGAATGGCGAGAAACGAAGGAATATTACGAGGAATGACTCTTGATATTACAGCCCCTTGTTTTATAAAGATTATCCAATTTTCTATTCTCTGTTTTGACAAGAACACACCGCACCTACTCATAGGAAATCAGACGAATAAGCAAGATATAAATTTATATATAACCTACTTGATAATAATGCAACTATGAATGTTGGTGATGTGACGCACCCTTAAAGCCTCGATATTAATTTTATAAATCAAAAATACACCCCATTTCGACATCCGATAATCAAAATTTGGTTAAGTATGATAATATGAAGGTATTAGTTACAAATTATTAAGCACAATATACATAGGTAATATTTTAATAACAATCAGTACCAGTTAATATTAAGTAATTTAAGAGTAGGGTTTAAATTTATTATGGATCGGAAAACCTCGGGGAAAATATATACTAATATTTATGACTTGGGCAGTCATCAATTTAATTTTATGGAGTAATATTTTATCGAGCATGTAGATACCTACTTAACCACATATTTTACCTTAATATTAAAAACGATGCAGCTAAATTCTGAAGAACAGCACACAATAATTATGTCACAGTATTGTTAGAAAAATGTATGTATTTGCATGTACATTCACACTACATTCATAAGTAACTTGCATTCACTGATTTCGCGCGAAACCGGGGACACATAATATCTTGAAATATTGATGCTGTACAAATCAATAGTTTTTTTCGATACTGTACCAATATTCATATTTTGGTTCTGATACGTAACCTACCAGTGAGTCCATTATATACACAAAGCGGCTATCGGCGGCTATCGATGGTAGATTATCATATTTATGGTACCTATTATAATTGTTACAATAAGTTAGCCGTCTAAACTATCAAAACTGTATATCTCGCTCTAAAAGTTAAGAGAGCTAAGGCTAAGAGAAGGGCTGTGAAAACATTAGCACTTATACCTACGAAAATGAAATACACTGTTGACGTGTAAGTGTTGCAACCTTAAAATACACCAATATTGAATGAGCATCAGTGCATAAACCGAGAGCAGTTGTCAAAACGAAGCACAAGCTTAGAATAACGTATTCTTGACAAGTGTTTAAGTGTATTCCATATTCTTCCACACTAGAGATCGGTTGCCTGTTACTCCATAGTTCACACTAATTCTGTGTTCCCTGGCTACAACACTAATTGCAAGTATTGATTCTTTTCTTCCAATATGTCACCAGTTTCGATAGATAGTAGATACTTTATTTCGATACGATACCGATATGGAATATCGTTACTTCTTCTTTATATGTGACTTCCTTTGTTTCACAACATCATGCTTAGCTGTTTAGTTTCCAAAATTAATTAGAATATAAAAATAAATAAGGCAGTTTTAACAAAGTAACTAGGTTACAAATTATTTTATATTCATTTGTGTAACCGTGAAAATAGACGTGTCGGTATTATATTTAGCTACAAGGCATACCAAAATTGCAACATGTAGGCGGGCTGTGGGTGGGTTAGGGGTGCTGAGAGCGGCTGGGTAGATAGGAAGGCAGGGTCGGCCGCAGTGCAAACAAGGCCACGCGCCTACTAAATTATGAACGTTTAATTTGGACAGCCAACAATGGCGTCGGTCTCGCATAGATCCGACAACAAGTAGGTATCTACTCGCGAACAATTTTATTTTTGAACACGTGCGCAGGTGAGCTTTCAGACTTGTTTATTTTGCAAAAAGAAATCAGTATATTTTTCACCAGAACAAAACTAAATTAAAATACAGAACATTTAGGTACCAATAAACATAACAATTTTATACAATCTATCATACATTTCACCTGGCTATTTTTTGAATAGAAATCATTTCATCTACAACGATCGCATTGCATTTGCCATATTATACCAACATTTTTTCATTACATATTACGTATTTCCATTGTAGAACCATAATGCATCAATGAAGTTATGCATTTTCAATGAATCAATTTTGATGTTTGATTTGTCACAAGTAAAACAACATAGTAAATGCAGCAAATGCAGCAAACTGAATATTTAATTACACTGAGTTCTGAAAATGTTAAATTTCAATCGTGAATAAATGGTTGTTATTTTTAACGATAGTGAATTCATTCCCAGTGAATTAAGTCAGTTCAATTCAAAACTATTATGAGAAAATGTATGTGTTGTCTTTTTTTTCTGAGAGCAGTCAAATTCTAAATTTTTGGAAGGTAGCATTGAAATAAAGGGGGGACATGCTCAGCGTAGGTCAAAATGGAGCTTTTGTTCTATTTTCAAAGCATGATCCTGGACATACCTTAAACGATGAAGATAATCCATTTATATAATTTTGAAGCCTTATTATCCTTTATATTTATTTTAAATATTTGATGACTGCATAAAGTATTTTTATTACATAAAATAGTATTCTTTTAAACTTCTCGCTCTAATGTTTTAGAATATAGTCATATTTCAGTACATAAATATGCAGTGGTGTTAAGATTTTTTACATTTATTAATTTTTAAACTCATTTATAAAACCATCAGTATAATTTATATCGATATTATTATAGTGAAATATTTACGATAAAAAATTATATTGATAATCTCTGTGATCCCTAATTTGACAAGAATTAGGCATTTTATTATTCAAAAAATGGGCTAGATTAACACATTTGAATATAATTCTAAAGATACTAATTATAAGCTATGTCTTTGACCATTCAAGTGTGATAAACATCCTACGAATTATTATTGACCTAAGAATAAGATAGTGTTTTTTTTAAATACGCCATTTCTTTTGGCATTCCCCAGTGGTTAAACTACAACATACGGCCGTAGCCATAAATTGAGATGGACAGTAGTCATACTTCTAATAGTTGATGGGATAATAATCCTTCCAAAGATTTGTATCCCTCTTGCAGCTATCACAATATGATACAAAACGTTCAATGATTACGCTTTGATCAGTGCAACAACTTGTAACAGCTTGTAGCGGGATCAAGTGATAAATTTTCCCCTCCCTGCAGCCATCTGATACCGTTATATTTTTTCGCATGAATTACGATTTCACTTATAGCAAACTGGGAACAGGGTTACCTCTGATTATACGTTTTTTTATAAACATGAGAATAATAAAATATCTATATCATTTATGGTAAATTTGTGTTATAGGTATGCAAAACTATTTTTTATTTGTTAAAAACGTTAGTTTCACCATGTAAACCAAGAAAATAAACTGTAGTGAACATTTGTATAAATCTAACTATAAATGACTAATAGTTTGGTTTGACCATACTAAAAAAAATCATAAAACTTAGTAAAATTGTACAATTATCCCGAAATTAATAATTTTGCACTTATCATAAATTTACGAATATCATATACCTATGTTATGTAAAAAGCATGACAATAGTTTTATTTTTAATACGATATGTTATTTCTCTATCCAATTGGTCAAATGATCACGACATACTCAAATCATAATTCATCAACACATTATCTCTTGAGAATAGTTTCTGAAATAAGCCCGAAACGTCAAGGAAAGAAGGCAGAAGAACACGCAGTGGAAGCTTGGAAATCTATTACGTTTGTAAATCTATTATATTTATACATATTTCAATGGTTTAATAAAATAAATGGAATGTTTCTTTGTAAAGCAAATGCTATTTTCTACAATAAGATTCATTTTTATCGTTCAACAAATTAAAAAAAAACTGATTTTATTACATTCTTTATAGTATAGTTTATTATATTGTAATAATTTAACTTCATTATAGCGGTAAATCCTATATTCAACTGTTAGTGTTAATAATTTTACGCAAATTGGTTCCCACAATTTAGCTACTTTTCTCATTTTCAAATACTTAATAATTATTTGAGGTGTATAGTAAAGTGAAATTTTATTAAAAACAGTATTACATTTTATACTATTAATATTATCGACCGAAGATAGGTACTTGAATTTAGATCCATCAGAATTATATTTTATAAAAGTACCTACATTAAAAAAAACAATGAATGAATAATGCTACATATTTAAATCTTATGTAATTAGTCTTGAATACGAATTAATAAAAAGTATAAAACTAAATAACTATATAGGTATATTAAATTTCACAATTTAATATTTAAGTGGTTAGCTATTTTGGCTACTACATGAATGTCATTGACTACATGCACACCACACAAATAGTCTTGATAATAGTACCTATGTACATTTTTTAAACTAATTATTTAGTATCTGCTCGTAATACGAAACTGTAAATTTCGATCGTAGTGCTAATTATTACTAATACTTCGAATGCAATACAGTAAACTGTTTGTGGAAAATGATGGGTATTTGATATTGAAATAAATGGTAATAATTTGAACGAAATATTCAATCAAAAATCTTCATTTATTGCAAACATTTTACCGCATTGTATTCGAAGATGATCAATAACTAGCACTACCATCGTAACTCCGCGGCGAAAATATGGCCGACCTTTACGCTACGACGTATTAGTAAAATGAGCCCCGAGAGAAGTAGAGGATCGGGACGGATGGAACGTCCTGGTCGCTCAAAAAATGACAAAATTCAAAGGTGGTCACGATCGTCAGCCATGAGGGAATGACCAAGAAGAAGTAAAATGATATATCTATCACATGCATTAATAAATTATTTTCCGAAAGATTCAGTCATTGCATTTTGTCTCTATAAGTTGAGTTCCCATCCCTACGTGGCGGATATGGTATCGGACTATCTATGACAAATGACCGGCAATTACAAACAGTCCCTACCGAAAAGCTCACTCAGTACTACAACAGTTGAGTTGAGTTATGTCAGTGGCGTCCCATGTCCAAACTCCATGCTGCCCTATGTCCAGCAACATAATACTATGACTGATCGAAACCCATCCGTATATTTTTAAATGCCATTTGCCATTACAGGTAGTATAATTCCGGTGAAAGTCAATTCATAACATTTCATTTATTTAGAAAATTAATAATATCAACTGAGGATACATATTTGATTTTAATTCTAATCAATCTAAATTATGTAATTCAAATGGATCATAGATAGTAAATAGATCAATCATAGATATCGCATATAGTTGGGAAGTACAATATAGGTATTTATCGTTAAATGTTTTTTGGACTTGCCAGTATATTTTCCATGTTATGTAATTATTTCTAAAAATTTGTGCCACAAAAAAATGTAACCATTATTAGTAAAAATTAATTGAACATGTGGACCTCGGCGTCGAAGCCTACAATTGTAATGAAGAATGGTTGTAAGCCATTCGTTCAACTCATTGGGTCCCCATCATTACTCCCCCGACATAATGCACAATCATTATTATACAACATAGATGGAAATCGATATATTAGTGTCTTGTCTATTGTTTACAATCTACATACTTAAAAATGGTTTGTATATTTTGTAAGGAGTACAAAATATAAATTTTGAGCCTCCTGAATCGTATTGATTTAGTATACTTTCTCATTCAGAACTTTTAAGATTATTTTCAAACGGTACATATATAAGTTATCACACCACAGTATTAAATAACTATTTTAGTCTATCCTAAATTAGATTCGTGATCTATATTCTTTGTAATGCTAATACTAACTTGGGATATAAACGGAAGTAAGTACCTACAAATCCACTTGACTAAAAAGGTTTTTATTCGATAGAATAATACTTAGTCAAAGACCCTTATTAACTTATGAATAAAAAAACTGCCCTTCTTTTGTGTTTACATTAAACTATCGACAATATCGGTTAGTTAGGGTAAGGGAATTGCTGTCTTATGACACCCATCAATATTATCGCATTAAAATTATTCAAATTCTCAAACTGTCAAACGTCAATCACGCCTGGAATATTAAAAATTATTTATTTAAAACCAATCAGCGAAATGTATTCATAAATTCATAAGCAAAATATGATTGCAAATATTGGTGTACATTTTTAAGATAGTAATAAATTCTGCAATTGTAATTCGTTTATCAATTCATTGATTTTTATACCTGTATTTTTAAATATACAATGAAGTGTTGTTTGATTGACACGCCGTATCCTTTTTTGTCAATGAAGCGAATGATAGTTATTAAACATAAATAATTGAGAACATGTATTTGGTTAAAAAAGATTAGGTAATATTTCCCATGGTTAAAATATTAATTTACATATTACACGCAACTTAGCTTTATCGATAGAGATAATTTCGTTTATATCTATCAATTTGAGACTTCTCTTTAATTTAGTTTTATTAAATAATAGACTAGCATGTTGACTATCTTACTTATATATTTTTTAAATAGTTACCAATCGTATAGAAAATTTAATTAAAAAATTGAAAGCTAATATCCTGATTATTCTTCCACGACTTAACAGAATAAAAGAAATAATATTATTAATGTCGATATTAAATTAGTACTTATTTTGAATTATGATTTAAGTACCTACCTAAGTTATCATTATTATCGAAATAAAAAGATTTTGAATTATTGAAAAGTGCACATTTTTATGATTTTGCATTTTCACTATAAAAAGAGTATCATATTATAATTCCATGACAATATCAAAACGCATTGTCTAGCAAAGCCAATTGTTACTCAATGTCCAAAAAAGACCCTCGTTTATCTCTTTTGTCCATATTTCTCAGAGGTCACAAGGCTCAGAGACAAATAAAGAAAACAAGTTGATATTTCCAACTGACAAAGAGCTTTGATACTCTGATTGTCACTTTGGCTACTCACGGCTGGACATTTTCTTGTCTAATAACAGGTAGAGACGTTTATAACGATATTATTTGCGCACAAAGGAATTATAATAAAGTTGAATTCTATTGTTGGCAATTATGATGTGATATGCGAAATCATTGTGGAACAAGATTGTCACTCGAATGCACGAAACGTGGCCCAATTTAGAATGGTCACGTAACTTAACTTGTGCACAGTCTGCAATCGACCTATTTCGATAACAGAATGATACACGTAGGTATATTACATAAATACAGTTGCGTTCGTGGGATTAGGCAGGGATGCACCGCTTAGTGGTAGGTACTACATTCAGGAGGGTGGCAAATAGTGGAGAACATACTAATATTAGATATAATAGGAAACTCATCATTTCACATACGTACAAGTATATTATTACATTTTATGATAATTTTCGAAGGATATTTTTCATTTGATGTTATATTAAAAATTTAAATCGCAGTATTTTAAGTCTCATTAAGGATGCCTGGTACTTTTCTACGTACCACGTTATATGTATACCTATTATGAGTTTATGAGTTACCTAACATCACTCGTAGCTATGCGGTCTTCTTGCTATCCCATCGCAGGGCGGATGTGATGTTTCATGATGCTGTGTATCGTGTTATTAACTTATTGTTCTTAAATTATTATTTCTTTGTGGACGTGTTAGGTAAATAGGTTAAATTTATATTTAACTTCCATATTACATAATAACTTATTTTCTCTTCTTCACTCTTGTTTTATACTTGTCACCGTTAAAGATTTTTATATTTATTGCATGGCTATATTATGATGAATTGGTCAATAACTGTAATGCCATAATACTCTTTTCTAAATAAATAAATGAATGAATATCGTATCATGTGCAACAAGGTGAATATATAAATATATAAATCGTGTTAATAGGTAATAATATCTTATTTGACGTCTATTCGCTAAACGCTAGGATTTCATTTTTTTACAAAGTCAAAACACATTGAAAAAACAACAGTTGAATTTTCCAGACGCGTGATGCCAACTCATAAAATTTCGAAGCGAATCTTCTCGACCTTATTACTCCACAACGGACTATAATGGAAAGTTTTTTTTTTATTCTGAAAATCTTCTCACGATACCTTTATTCGGTTGCAGATCAAGAAAAAAAAGGATTAGTGAATTTAATTATTGTGTACTAACCATATTAACGTATCATATTCCTGATCAATCCGCAAAATGTTAAAATTCACTCATAAAAAATAAACCCTTCGAATCACCGTAAATATAACATTGATAGAAATCTTAAATAGATGGCTAATTCCATGAACAGTAAGTAGCAATAGCCGAAACGTTTTTTTATTCATTTCGTTGTAATGAATGACACTTTTTCTTCACTCATGGAATCGAATTGTAAGGGATTTCCCTAGATACATTGAATCCCCAAAAGGATTAGCGTAGCAAAGGTAAGATTATTTGTCATTTGATGTCTATATTATATTTAAAAAAATCATCTTAATGGATCTAAACACCAACTATCAATATGCGAAGATAATTTTACTGCATTGCGGATTTAAACCACACTCATTTTTTGTATGACATGTTATTATTTATTGATAAGATCTTTATTAATTAGTTTATAGAGGTTAGGTACGTAATTAATCCTTAGTCGTCAATTAAATTAATATCGCATGAAAACTGTGAAATAATTCAATTAATTGACGTCTGTACAAAGTAGTTATCTTCGCATTATTAAGTAGATAACCACTTAACTGCCCGAAGATCAGAAGTTATCCAGTCAAATTATTATAACGCTATTAGGTTTACGTACTGGTGAGTTATTGTCTACCAACCAATATGTACTTTATTAAAATTCAGACTTTACTATCTACTTCAAAACCCGAAAAATGTGGCTCTTTTTATAATAGATACTCTTTGAGTTTTACTGTAAATTTAAAATTCTGACACAAAATTTTATGTTGCATTATCACAAAATATACATGAAATTCTACAATTTCGAAAGTATTGTGGGTATCTATTATGTTTTCGCTTCCATTATACGTTTCGTCTTCCACTTTACAAACACCAAAGATTACCTGAAATATGTCAATCATATCGACACCTGGGACGATTCCTACACTCCCCTTCGTGTCAATTGAAATGTATACCGTTTTACAGAGTACAAATATTTTAATGTCATTTCAAAAGCTTCCTGACGATCCTTCAATAACATGTTTTTTGCTACTATATTTGCAGTAAAAAGTATTGCTTTAAAAACAGTCATAACATTATTGGCATGTAGCAATGACATTTTTGTCATTGGCATGTAATTATTACTATAAATGAATACTTATTTACAAGCATAGAGGTAACTTGTAATCAAAATAATAATAGTATAGCTAATTATTATAGTAAATAGGTACGTAAGTAGATAATAAATTATGGCTTATATACATACCCGCAAACAAATTATACAATGGTTTACAAACTTGCCGCTACAAAAATTTACGTGCACCTGCAAACTTTGCTATCAAATTATTAAATTAAATGTAGCTATAATACAAATCTGCATACTTTATTCAAAACAGTATTCCACCAAATATTTCCACAGTTAGGCTCGGCGCCCATGACATCCCCCACTCGCTTTTCGATCATTCCGCCGTAGGAAATGTGGAATCCAGTCGGTGCGGTATGCCTGCGCGGGGGATAGAGGGTCATGCACAGATAAATAACGCTATCACGCGATGGCGTTAATGGGCATCGAGACTCAATGTCGGTTTATTACAATAAATTTGCGGCGTCTTATTGCGGACGTGAAGATCTCTTCACATATGGCCGTATTATTTAGCTTTGTTTTCGTATTATATTTATAATTAAATTCATCTTCTTTTATGTTAGTTATCCGTACTTTTTTAACCTAAGTGAACTCAGTAAACTCAGTCAATGCTCACTTGAGAGTGTGGCAACCTCAGTTTTGGGTATCTGGTTCTTTATTACATTACTATGTGTAAAAAAACTACTGATGCTTCACATCCAAACGTAGGGCCTCATGATCGCTCGATTAAGACCGAGTATGGTGCGGGCCGGTTGGTTTGTAGGGGTATTTGTTTGTGTTGTCGGTATATTAGATGTTTTCCATCTACAGTGGAATACAAAAACCATATAATTTATACAAATAATGTTTCTAAACCAAACTGTATATCTTTCAAACAGATTGTTACAAGTACTACATTCTTATTATATTTGTTTACCTACGCTAGATCTTGTTATACCTATATACCTATTGACAAGGCTTAATACAGTATTATTATTTCAATTAAAATTTACCATAGATAACCATATAAATACATAAATAGAATATAAAGATATATTTTATTTTCTGCAGTGTGGTTAAAATATATTATTGGTTTACTTTGATTGTGATAATGTAAATGACAGAAGTTTCATTGTTTGACGAGGTTTTACGTGATAATATCTGCTATGTAATATATTGAAATAAAATAATAATTTTTGTAGGTGTGGAAAATTGATAAATGTTTTTATGTGATTTTTAAAGAAAAAACCTTAATTACATACATAATATTTATTTATATGGGTGTGGACTTTGGCCACCTCCTGAAGAGCTTTTTGCGAGACATGTACATCATTCGCCTCTTCCTCCAAATGACCAATCAACATAAATTATTGTATTTTTTTTCAGGCGCGTTATCCGAACCAGCGAACAACGTCTTCAGAAGCTCTCGAATCACTCGAGCATAATCTATTATTATAAGTAATAACGCCCACGGTGGCCGTGCGGCTTAAGCGTTGGACTATAACGCCGTGGGTCCCAGATTCTAATCTTGGGTCTGGCAAGTACGCATATTGTTTTTCAATTTGTCTGTGAGTCAGGGTATGAGGTTGAGCAAGTGGCTGACATCCATTTCTCGTAAAAAAAATCTCTTAATACAAACCTGTACTCTGCGGAGGCACATATGATCCTATTAGGATCGGACATGGTCGAAAGAAAGAAGAAAAATAAGTAATATAATTTTATTCATTTAAAAAAAATGCAATAAATACCGACGTACTGTACATGTAAATCTATCCACATGATGTAACCGATCCAGGTAAATTATTCGAAAATATTTTTTCTCACTAAAAAAAACACAAAGCAAACCAAAGTTCACGCGAAAAATCATCACCACGTCCAAGTTGTTTTTAAATACATTTTATTCACAATAAGCCCCTTGTCAAAAACTACTCAAAAAGATACAGCCAATAATATTCAGGTGAAAAAAAATTGACGGAATGTCAAAAAACTGTTGACAATTGTATTTTTGCCTACCGTGTAACCACCTAAGGGTTCATACCCTAATTTCACCGATTTATGTGACCCCCTACGTCTAATTATTTTCATTTATTTGTGTAACGATTTTTATTTGTACAAAAAATCGATATCTGAATCTGTTGTACAAAAAGTAGAAATTCTAGTTTTTTTAAAGAAAAATAAAAGGTGGGCTTATTTTATAATTATTATAACACTACACAAAGTTTACTTTAAACCGTTGGAAATTAAAATCAGGGGGAAAGCGTGCAAAATCAAACACTTTTTAAATTTTTTTTTTTAAATATTGCCTCTACGTGCTCATCTCTCCCATGGGTACCTTAACTTAAAGTCATGTAAATTCAGTCAAAGCACATTTGAGTGCATGGGGACTTTAGTCTTGGGTAACTGCTCCTGAGACATTCCGTCATAAAAAAAAATGATGCTTCACATCGAAAGGTAATGTCCCGTGATACGCCCGATTGAGACCGGGTGTGGTGCGAGGCGGGTGTGGTTTGGTGGTGTCTTAACTTCAATCTAGATTGTAAGGTTTGTCTTTTTTAGATTCCTGCGAAGTTCGGTCAATTCTATCCTCTTTTTTTTACTTTACCGCGAAGACGACAACCAATAATAATTGTATTCTCGTGTATTAATTACTATGTGTAGGATCCTAGTTTCAGCCATTTTCCACGTGTGCACACTTTCATAATATTTTCTTCCTTGTCCTCTCCGTTTGGTAACACTTTCAACTCCGAAACCTCTTCATTTTTTATTTACTATTTTTGGCTTTTATTCCTATTAATAATTATTAAGAAGTTTATTATATTAAATAATCTAGTCAGTTTCTTATTACTTTCTATGGATGACAGTAAGAGTAGGTTAATACAGCAGATACCTACCCCTCGAACAACCCACAATAGGGCTTCGACTCTACATAATAATGATTTGATTTTTTTATGATTCTTTTTAGAAGACCTAAATTAATAGTACAGAATAACACATATCATAGTATTTTATTATTGACAATTTTACATTAGCGATATACCTATGCGCGGACAGTATATGTGCACATAGGAGGGTGCACCGTTGTCACGTAGTATTAAGTACAATTTATATTTTTTTAATTGGACATATTATATGTCGTTAATACATACTTAATATACGATTTTAAAAATATACCTACAATAATGAATAATATGTCGAAACATTTTTTCATTTGCCATATCGGTAAATAACTACCGTTCTAAATGGTTGTAAATGATTTTTTTTATATTTAAACTACAGTTGTTAACATAATATAAAAGAATATTAAGACGATGTGTTCTTCTTTAATATATATATGTATATAGAGGTGACATTGAATAGACCTAACCTAAATCAAATAAATTTAATATAAATAATCTGAATCTATGTAAGGTATCCATTAGAACTATTTTAAATTGTTTATTCTAGTATTACAACATATTTTTCATATTATCATTTGAGGAAATCTTTTAGAAATAAATAACCAGTAATATTAAAAGAAGATGTTTCTTCGTGGCGAACCGATACCACACAAACCACGGGTATGTAAATTTTATTGTTATTGTCTTCTAAGAAATTCAGTTATTAATAATCTCACAATCGCTGAGGAAATGATTTTTAATTTTTCATTGACAACAAACTAATTTAAATTAATTATACAAGTAGATGCTATTGGCATGCATCTAATTATAACATTAGCAACCGGGGTAAAATGATCAATGCAAACTTAGTACTACCACATTTAATCTACCATATTTGGTACCTATATAATACTCGTAGCTCACAATGGCAATATAAAACAGGTTTGTTTATAACATTTTGTTTCAATTAAATTAATGCCTATTCGTTTTGTAAACCGTACATCCTACAATCCTAAATATTATACAATAGTCAGAATTTCTATATAATAGCTATGTATTTCCAATCGAGGTATGTGAGGTAAAATCAAGGGTTTAGCAAAAAAAAAACTCCACACATTAAAGTTTAAAATATTTTATGTACATGTTCATATCTGGCGGATAAAATAATATTTCAGTCAGATCACATTTACTGCACAGTTTGAGTACTTAACTGCTATTTTTAATTAATAAACCTACATATTATTATTATAAAAATATACCTATCCAAAATTATAATTTAAAAATCTTGACAAATTCATTATGAAAATTTGATTGAAAAATGAGAAACAGTCGGTTAAAATAAGTTAAAAAAATATTATGTAGGTAGGTACTACAAATTTATTGTTCGGAATTTACAGCAACTGAGAAAATAGATCTTCAGTATTTCCACACACTTGACATGCGAGTGTTGAGGGTCTCGGAAATTGAGTCGATTATTAACAATTTAGACAAGTTTTACAGAAAAAAATCTTTAAAAAACAGTTTGTATTCCATATTCCATGGTTGGTGAGGACTAGAAATAGATGCATTCAGATTAACAAATCAAATTAGGAGTGGAACAGGATTTCACTACATAAGCTCCAGGTGTATCGTTATCTGCTAATTCCGCGTTCTCACGTGGAAATTTTTGTCGTTCAACAGTGTGTTGAAAGATAGTTGAACTTCAATTGATGAAGTGGGAATGAAGTGGGAATTATATTGTGCAAATTGAATTGAACGAAGGACTAGGCAAGTAGCCAAGGTGATCAACATCGCGCATCAATAGTCGGCACGTCAAACTTGTCGCGACTTACACAATTATTTGACACTGTGTATGTTAATCAATGGTATTGTTTATGATTTTTCAGCAATATTTCCTTAGTTCGTCACTTAAAAGGTAAAAAATTATGGAGACGCATGAATCAAAAAATTCACTTGATGCCATCATTGATGCCATCATAATGACTATTATCGGTTCAACTTAAATCGATACGTGGGAACATTCCTTTCGATTTCGTGTTCAACATTCAACACGCAGAAAATGATCACGTGAGTAGCGGCTTAGGAAAGATGGAATTTATCAAAAAATATAATATTATATCGTAAAATCTCGATATAATCATTAAATGTTTACCTACAAAAAAAGATAGGAAAAATAAGATAGATAGGTATTTATGAAATTAGGTAGACACTTATCTACTATCACGAAGCTTTTATCAAACAACGGTTCCATAACTAACAAAATAATGGTGGTAACGCAATACCATTCATTGTAAAAATTATCGGTGGAACAATGGCCACCCACCCCAATCCAGTAATACGGGGCTCGATTCCCGCGCGGGACGTGCCGCTCGGCAAACTATGCTAATTTACTGCGACGAAGTGGTCGCGCTCGACACCGCGAAAGTAAACACACTCTGCAACTACTACCTGATAAAAATAAATATGGATCATAATAATGCTGTTAACATTTAACTTTCTGGCGATATGCCTTTTTCTTATGTTTTTTACTTTTTCTTAATAATTGTATATAATATGCTATTATAACTGGAGGTGATGTTTGATAGTACGCCAAAGTATCTAAAGCTTTCTTTGAAGAACTTTCTGAATATTTTATAATTTCATTAATAATTCTGAAACTAACTACTATTGCATAAAAATCACGACAATTAAACAAATATATTTTTATTTGGTTGGACAATTATTAGTAAAATAGCATATAAACGCATTGTCACACATAATATGACAGGTACTAAGTATTAACTAACATCCGCGGTGAAAAAGTGTTAACGTATCCGTTTATATAGTACCTAATGGGCCGGCCACACGGCAGCGACTTGCCTGTGCGGTTTTGCCTGTGCAAAAAAAATGGAACGCTCTCGCGTGGCCACACGGCACTAGTAAAACTGCGCAAACTTCATTGCGTCAGAAGTCGCCGCCGTGAAAACATTGTTTTTCGGAATCGCAGCAATGTCGTCAAGTGGTCGATTTGTTTTTGTCATAAGCGTTTTTCTATTGTTTATTGGTTAAAAAAAGAGAAATAAATCCTACAGATCCAAGTGGACCAAACATTGGCTATTGAGAAGAAATATACACTCGCATATAAATTTACCAACTATTTACGAGACAATCCAGCTGACTGGCGGAATTATTTAAGAATGGTGATACCTACCCAAATTACGAAGTACTTAACATAAATTTGATAAGAAACTTGTCTCCGTAGTTAAAAGCTTATGTAGACCATGTTTATAAATAAATCAGTATTTTTTGTTTAAATATAATATATACTAGTGGCGAAGGGTGGAGATAGGCAGTAAAGATCCGCCATAAATGGTGTACACTAAACTTTGTCAGTCATACGTATTTGTTTTCATTGACATAAGACTACAATGTATTTACAGATGGTGTTGGTTAGTTTTTATAATTCAATTAAACCCTGCGAAACCAAGCCATAATAGATAGTAGTCAAAACATACTAGTCTATCTATAAAATATATAAAATTATGCAATTAAATCATACATAAATATGAATATTTTATAGATATAATAATATTTTTTATTTATTATAGTTTGGTTAGGCAGAGCTACATGAATTTATAAAAATGAACCAGCAATAATATGAGTAATACAAATAAGTATGAATGAAAAAATGTGCACAATTTTGACGTATCGCCCAAAATATAGTCTATTATAACAATATATTTTATAAAATAAACATTAAACAGATGTTGCACGACCGTAACCTTCGACGAACTGAGAACAAGCGCAGCTTGTACACCGTACACCGTCCACACGCACAGGTTTAACTGCAAACCGAGTTTGCACAGTTAAAATTTCAAGCAAGATTTTTACGCAGGCCGCACTTTTTGGTTTGCGCGGTGTACAGTTTTGCCGTCCACACGCATGGGTTTGCCTGCGCAAACCGGTTTGCGCAGACAACACCGTGGTGAAGCATGCGCGTGTGGCCGGCCTTTAATTATAGTCGTGGGTCTCAGTTATGACTTATGAATAAATAAACATCTTGGGGCAGAAATAGTAATTTAGCATTTATTTCATAGTTATTGAGTTGCTAGTAAATTAACGTATACCTACGTAGCTTGAGTACCGAAATACGATTATACTAATGTTTACTAAAAACCTAGGCAATTTTAATTGATTTTTTGTTAAACAGCGAATTTCCAACATATTTTTTTGAAAACTTGGGCCATATCTTCAAAAAAATCTGCATTTAAAATGTGTTGGTATAAATATATCTGTAATATTTTATTATATTTTCTATCAGTTAACGATGTTACATTGAAGTGAACGAAACTGGTTCTTATTATTATTAAGCTATGTATGTACCTGCGTTATAATATTATATTTTGTTATTAATTATATTATTAATAGTGTCTCAAGAATTGACAGTTAAGACAATTAATGAAGTTAGACTGTATTTTATGATTTTATGTAATGAAGGATATTGGCTTCTCCAAAATGCCGGATATTAAACACATGACAAAATTTACAAATTACAAATTCAAGACGTTCACAACATGACATGAAAAACAAAGAACTATAACCAACATTAGTGAAAAACTAAATTAATACAAAAATTATGAAGTATGTGCGCCGAATGAGCTAAGTAGAATTAAGAATTTATAAAACCATGTCCACCCAAACTCATCTCACGTAGGTGGAATATATCAATATCCGAAGCGATTTGATTAACATTGTTATTGCCCGCCCAATCGACATGAGAGGTTAGTTCTGAACCTTGGAAGAACTGCCTACCGATGTTCCCAATTTCGAAGATATACAATGTACAGCCGGTAATATTTCGGTGGGTACTATAGAAATTGTATGAGAAAATCTATGACGAATACAGTAAATAGGAAAATATATAATTATTTTTTTCAATGTATACCTACTTACTTATATTATCATTTTATATCAAGATCAAAAAAGTGTCTTAAAATAAAACGTTTTGCAAAATGCTATGGAACTCGATAAAAAACCAATCTCGATTCCATTGATGTCTCATTTTGCAGAAAAATCATTTGACCGCATATTTTTCGGAGTGTGAGCTGCCTAACGCGATTTTCCGAGCGGGTGAGCGCAAAGTCGAGTCACGAGTGGCGTCGTTTGTCGCCCCCTCCCCACGACTCCTTTCATCTTTCCCACAGACGAATCTCTAAAAAGGTTAATCGAGTCGGTCACGTGATTCGGGAATAACGAATCAAACGTCGCGGAAACGAATCTGACAGTTGGCCGATTCGAAGATTAAGAAGTAAATAAGATAACATTTTTTATTAAAATTAATTATGTAATTGGTCACGAATCGTGATAATATTCTATCGACTGTTTTGGTTGAATTATTCAGTAATGTTTTTAATTTCGCCATTACTAATTATTTACAGTTGTCATTAAAACATCGACTGATTGTGCTAACTAAAAAACTAAATGCAGTTAAGAACTTGTCGCGTATACATTATCTATAATCTTGACTCTACATTTGTAGATACTAGATACGGGGTAAAGACTATGCATTCAATACGTACATAATATATAAACATTTTATCAGGGCTGAATTTATCATAGGGCTAAAAAACCTATAGCCCAGGCCCCCGCGTTAGTAGGAACCCCAGACTTTGAAAAATAAATTGACAATTTAATGAAAAAACCTTAAGGCAGCAGAGGCCAATCCCGACAAAAGTATAGGATAATATTATTGAAATCAAGTGCAATAAAAAATATGTTACAGAAAGAAATATATCCTGCAATCCCACAGTCAAACGCATAAAATTTGTAGGCGAATCAACAATGTATTAATTAGTAAGGAAATCTCGAGTTACATTTCAGTCAGCTTGAAGGAAACTCTGTTAAGTAAGTGAGGATTGTGCATTCAGAACAGTAAAAGTGTTAACAATTATTAACTCTTGTGAGTAGGTAGTACTACCTAATAAATATATGGGCAATGTATAAGTAAATAAATATATAAATACGATAATAAAATTAACATTATAACTCACTTCCCAGGCGTATCGCTGATCAGCAGGTAGAGATGCCCATTTAGCAGTATAGGGTCCATATCGAGTTCCTCTCACTACAGCTCCTCGCGCCCAGACGCCTTCTCTGCCATCTCTCTCACTACGCACGAGAAGCTCAGCTGGAACCACATTCTCATGAGAGCTCTTCACTCTGTCTTCTTTGTGTCCAACATCACTGATTCTATCATGCGACCTCAACAGCGCATCAGTAGATCTTACACGCAAACTATCAGGAATCTGATCTAATTTTCGTTTGGAATCTAGATCTTCTAATCCCAAATGAAGTGAATCTTGAGATCGTAGTTTCAACGCATCAGAAAACGAAAACTCTCTTGGACTATACTGAGATGACTCATCAGGACTGATTGTGAGTCTTCCTGGACTAAATTGAGATTTGATTCCTTTTGATAAATCGATTTTAGGATCTTTTTCATGTACGGGCATCGTAGGATGATAGTACGAAGACTCTAAGATTTGCTGAGGTATCTTTTTTCTTCTGTGCAGGTGTTCCAGATTGAGCTGCAGTTGGGTATTGTCAGGCATGATTCGTATTATTTCTATTGAGTCTTCGAGTCGAGTTGTTCTCGGTGACAGGTGATCTGAATCGACGAAGTCTGGATCTTCTTCTTCGCCTGTTGTCACGCCCGATACTTCCAACTCATCGCCGCTGCTCCCTGAAAAAAGAATCCATTGAAAAATCGACAAAAAAAATGACAAAAATTTGAACACTTTTTCTCAGCGTCTCTTAATTGCAAGATACGAAGCCACGTTACTGACTTTACCTGTCATCATGGCCCCACATTCTGAAGCGGGTCCCCAGGCCAGGATCTTTGGTGCGCCCCTTACCTATCGCTAAGGTTAAGAGCAGTGCCATGCTCTACAGCAGTGTTTCCCAAATGGTATTCCGAGGAAGTCCGAAATTTCGATATATCACATATTTAAAAATATTAATATTCTTGAAGTAAAATAACGCCCCTTCGATGTAGCATAGCTCTTTTTTACTATTAGAGAAAAATTGTGATGTGTGTTTATCTCGCTGATTGACAATAATATTGGTTCAACTATTTACTGTAAAAATCAAACGCCAGTGTAATTTTGTTGGAGCAATGTCCCAGTTGAAGCCTTAAGTTTAATATAAATAAAAAAAAACGTAATATCTAATGTGAAATATAACGGGTATATTTATTTAATTAATTTAATATAATATAGCAGGGCATGTCCAATATCAAGTACGATGTAATCTAATATTCAGTGTCAAATATGGCAGTGATCTACCGTCACTCTCCCATTGTTATTCTTCAACTTGAACAATGACAATGGGTCACTGAAGACACTGAGGTGTTACAAATTGAACAACTCTTCTCTTTCAGCATCACATATAAATACTCAATTCCCCATTCAGCATGAAAGTTTTTGTCTTTTTTCAGTACCTACTCATTGCATTTATCGTTAACATCTTACTGCGCAAAGAGCCTACTGCGCAACTGTAAGAGGAACTACGCCTCACTTTAATGCCCTTAATTCACACTGGCCTTTTCTCTCAATGCAATACGATTCAAGTGATATGACCAATACAAACTCAATGAAACAACATTAGTACACTTTTCACGAATCAATCAATGCCCATGGACTCTATGGAGCGATCAACCAAATTCCATCCCGCGATCGCCATGTTGGACTCGGTTATGATATACTATTAGTACTCTATAATAGGAATCATGTGATTCCGCGATATCTCATACTTATCTTTAATTACAACTATTTTTGTTAAGCATTCATTTAACCCATGTTTATTGTAATCATGAAGGATGAAAAAATTAGAATATATCAAACGATGTCATGGATCCAAAATACGTATTAATTGACAAACTGTATGTAACATAGGAATAATTACATATTATAGTGAGTGGGAATCAAACCCGAACTTGCCGTACGATAATACGCAAGGGTAACAAATGTATGCTAAGGTAAGCGGTTTTTCTACACCTGTGAGCTTATCAAATCTTTTTTTTTAAATAATATTTGGTTATTTGGGTAGTTTATAAGCTCTATAATCTGTAGCTATATTGTCAAAGGGTTTATCTGTAGACAGAGAGACATTGATAACCCCACGTGTTGTCAGGGGTTTTTTTATCCACCCGGGACACTTGTCAAGTGGACAGATGTGTTGATTCACACAGTAGAAAGTAAATTGATTAATATACCTGTCTGTTGATTCATTTGTAATATTGAATGTACATAATTGCTTATCAAATTCTATTCGACACAATAAAAGCAGTGTGTAAACATTAATGTGAAACAGAGATAAGTGCATTCTTTGAAATACGTAATACAAAAATAGCAAAATCGTTATAAATTTATTGTATTTTATACCCAAAATAGATAATAATAAGTATACATGTATGACCAGATCAAGATATAGGCTTTAGGGGCTCAATCAAATTTGATTAATCAAATAACGGTATTCATCTTTTCTTCATTGATACGATTATTATGAATAATGATACAATTATTATACACCCGTTGAAAGTTTAAAGAACTTAGATCAATCCATCAACATTTAAAAAAATATCCTTGTGCATAGTCGAACCGAAAGATTTTTTATGATTTTTTTATATAACATAGGTATACCTACTTATCGCAAACTTCATGAAGGACTGTCTGATTCCGCCAAAGAACATCAAATATCTGATAGCTTCGAGGGTCTTGGTTTTATTATATTGATTCAGAAGGAATAAAACACAATTTGTCAATATGACTGTGTGGTGCTATTTTCTTGAGCCGATTATTAAATAAAGTATAGGTAGGCATTGTTTATATAACATTCGAGTACGTACATCACAAAAGTATTTTGAATGAGTTCATAAATTTTATTCAGAAAACGGACGCTGCTGTTTTATATGGAGACGCTTCAAAGGGTGTTTATATACCTAATAGAATATGATATGATATAATATTATCTTAAATTGTCTTCTAAATTACGAGTAGATATTCTCAGAGAACAGGCTTCGAGTGATTACACGATGCTGTTGCATAGACGTTCATAGACAATAATATGCCACCCTTATTAATAATCAGACTCAAAATACCCCACCTAACCCAATTTAACTTAACCTAATCTAACCCTACAAATCTTACTATAAATCATCATAGATAATATTTTATTATTATTCCTTCTCGGGTGTCTTATTAAACGGATAGTCTTAAAAATATTGATCCACAAATCCACTAACAGTGGAACGGTTATTGGCGACGCGGGCGAAAATAATTATCATATTCACAAAACTTTCAAAAACTGTAATCCTCATATTTTTTCCATAATTTGTCATCAATCGGTGCATTGCCTACCCACCCTAATTTAGCAGATTGCTGATATGCCTGTATCCAGAAGAACTAGGTGACCGCCAACTGGACAATTTCCATCTTGACGTTATAAATGAAATGCGTGTATAAATATAAATAAATACACACACATACATATTATAGGTTATAAATAATATATAAATAATACTAAAATTTACAACAACTCATCAATATGTATTGATTTATGTGGGTACACTATATTTGTATTAATATTAAACTTACATATTATTTACTACTTGCTATTGCAAGTCGTAACGTCCATGCATTTTATTAATATTTGTATTATATCATAGGTATATGGCAATCGTCAAATTATCTTGGCGTACATATGGGGGTGCCATACCATTTATTAAAAACCCAATAATCAAATTATGGAATTCTTACAATAATATTGTGTGGAGCTGGCCTTATGTTATGTTATGACAAACTTTTGCTCGGTCATTTACACTGCAGACTTGTTGCATACTATTAGTATAAATACTTCTCGAAACCAAATGTTCAAAACGTGCCTGAAAGAGCATTCGTCCGCGAAAGGAAGATCTCCGATTCATCACACCCAACACCTGTTTGTCATGCATGCATATCAATGCGTTTGTCTTTAAAACTCGCCATTGTGCGCATGCGCCGCATCTGCATTTCAATGCGGGTTAGATGATTGTTACTCTTTCGAAATCAATAAAATGAGCATTTTCTTGAAAAGAAATCACGGGACATTGTTTGGCTCGTGTCCGTCTAATTTAATGACCGCGGAAAAATGACAATAGGAAATATTCTTTGGGCGATGTCAAAGCGTTTTTATTAACCGCGAAAAATTTCCAGCGAAGCGCTTATTCAAAAGTGTGTTTTTTCTTGCTCGATTTCGCAGATTTGTTCAACATGCAATTTAGCTATTCAACAATAAAACATATTATACACAGCTTTACAGATAAATATCAAATATGCACCATAGAGCCATATTATGTATGAAATTAAATAGGTGACAATAACATTTATAATACGTACCTATTGATATGACACAATAAATTAATATATTTTTGAAAATAAACGTCTCGAAATAAAATGTATGATAAACTGCATAGCTGACCCTCAAATCGAGCAGACCAACACTATAATATTAATATGTAAATACATAATAATATAGTACCTATGTACCTAGTACCTACTATAGATTTTAAAACGTTATAAAAGCCATTCCCATCAAAATTGACATGTGTGTTCAGCAGTGGCGAAGGGTGGAGGTAGGCTGTTAAGATCCGCCATAAATAGTGCACATTAAACTTTTTCAGACATACATATTTGTTTTCATTGAAATAAGACTACAATTTACAGATAATGTTGGTTAGATTTTAAAAAATCAATTAAACCCTGAAAAACCAAGCCATAATAGATAATAGTCAAAAAATACACGTCTATCAATAAAATATCTAAAATTATGCAATTAAATCATACATAACTTTGAGCATTTTATAGATAGAATAATATTTTTTATTTATTATAGTTTGATTTACGCAGGACTTAATGAATTAAAAAAATGAACCAACAATATGTGTAATATGTAGTTTTAATCCAACGAAAACAAATAACTATGAGTGAAAAATTGTGCACAATTTTGTCGTATTGCCCAAATTAGACCAAATCTATTATGGTTTCGTTTAGGTAGGGTTTAATTGATTTTTAAAAACTAACTAACACCATCTGTAAATTGTAGTCTTAATTCAATAAAAACAAATAAATATGACTAACATAGCTTAGTGTGCACTATTTATAGCGAATCTTAACAGCCTACCTCCACCCTTCGCCACTGGTGTTCAGTATTGTTTGGCTAATCATCATGGAAAGAAACACAGTTGTACAACGTATACAAATTATTAAAATTTATAACTACAATAATGAATTTATTCGAGTTATGTTGCGAGCACTACGTGAAATTTATGATCGCAATAGTCGACCGACAGAGCTTAGTATTCGTAATTTAATTGGAAAATTGAGTCAAGTGGTAATGTTTGTACTCCTGAAAATATCGATGTTGTGAATCGAAATGTGGATGAAAATCCAGAACAATCAATTATTACACATCGTTCTAAAGAATTAAGACTTTCTTATGGCACTACAATATGGAATAATATTCATAAATATTTTCATTAAATTTGAAGGCATATAAAAACAGTTAACCATAATAACTAAAACCTTATGACCATTTGATATATTATAATAATCAGAATGTCAAGCGTGAAAACATTATAATATTATAATATTTCGCATATATAATTATATAAGTAATGTGTATATACGTTGGAGGTAGGTACTAGTATTTCTTTTTCTGCCTTTGGGATACATGATCAAAAAAAGTTTGGAGACCACTACTCTATAAGCTACATAGATTTACTTACATTCTGTTAGTACAGTGAACTTCTTAAATGAATACTAACCTCCGTTCAAACTGTTTTAATTTACCTGCATGCTACAGTCCAGGGGTATACGTAAATGACAATGTTATCAATAGGTATGATAAGAGGACGAATCAGCCCCAAATTATTTACTGAGTAGAAAGTAAACACTTCAAAACGGCACAGGTGAATTGCAGGTGTTGAATTTCACCGACCAAGAGTCAGTCCCACTCACACGCCATTATCAACATTTACATCGCCAACAAAACCTTAAAACTCTACAGTGCTAAAAATTCTTGTCATAAATTGTTTTTTGTCTTCCTAGTCTAGTCTTAAGGCTATACCTCAGCTGAGGCATGGTCTAAAAATATCGTGGCTAGGCGATGCGCGGATTGCGGGTCGCGGGTGCAAATGACGCATGCCGAACGAAATATAATCTGTGATATAAATCCAACATGCGTCCATTTAATGTTCTGTTTGTTCTATTAGTAACAATAATAATATATTCATTGATATGTTTTCTTTTTCAAGTAAATGGGTAACGTTTTTAGTCATCTTTACATGATTCAAGAATTAATACCCCCATCGCCATCACGAAACAAATTGACGTATTCACACCTCGACGTTCGCTCTCCGAATGCCAGCGAGTCCAAAATTTCGTCGCGCCTATAGTTGAAAATTATTTGCCGTTTCACTGATGTATCGTCTTAACGAAATATTTGTAAGCGAATTATTTATAATTTGGAAACACCTCAGAAACATAATATGTTATTATAAATAAATCTTTTAAAGATATTGATGCCGGACGAGACAAACACCTCGGACGCATAGTTATTGATTATTTACATCGTGATTTAGCTAAGTTGGTCGGAATTTGATTAGTGCGGGTATTTTTTTCTGATAGTGTCAAAATTATCTACGTTCAATTATTTATTGAATAAAATAATACTTTAATAAAACCCAATAAATACCTACGATTAGATCAAATATTTTTCCATCGTATGGCGTAATTTGTAATATAAGTTTATCATTAGGTAATAATAAAATTAATTCCATCGTGGAACTACTTTATCTATAATAGTGAATTCTAATATTAGAATTAGACATGAGGAAAATACGAGAAAATCTATTCTTAAACATAAAAGTAAAAGTTAACTTATGTAATTAAAATAAAAGTATCTTTATAATTAGACTTGCCATAATTATGAAACTCTAAACCGGGACAGGGATGGGAGATAGGGCAAATAAACAAATTTACTTACCAAAAACTATTGTATCATTAAAAGTATGTACAAAAGAAGAATGAAGAAGGTCTGCTGCAGCAGAAATTCAAATTTATTTATTTATTTTTTGTGAAACCCTCGAAAATGTCCCTCTGATACCGGTCGAGATATTAAATCAAATTGGAATAAGTATGATAAAAAATTGCATTTTATTCATAAATTAAATTAATAATAATTTTATATTGACAATCATTTATACGCGAAACAACAGCCGGGACGAAATGCCAAACCGGCCGGGACGCCGGGACAAATGTGCGAAACCGGGACGTATGGTAAGCCTACTTATAATGCACCAACCATAGAACAGATAATAAATATAATACCGATAGGCAATATTCAATACGCCGCATGGTGAAGCAGGCTTTTGAATGTGTGAGTGTCCTACGAAAATGAAGCACGCATTATGCACGTGCAATAAATAGTGATTCTTCCTTACTCGAGTCGGTTACCTGCTATCGCCTTACCCGTTGTGTATTTCAGTTCCCATTATTTCTGAGTTCCCTGGCACCAACCTAAAATATTACTTATATAACCAGGCCAGCGTCAAAAATCTCAACCGCCCCTTTCCATGCCCTTAATCGGTAAAAGAAAACACTTTATAAAAAGGTATTATTCACAAATATTTTTAATTAGGTTGAAGAACTTTTGTAGACAAAATTGATGGATTGCTAATATTATTACATAGCTAATAATATCTAGAGTTTAGACCAGTGGTTCTCACGTGAAATTTAACTGTGACCGCACAATTTACATTGACAGTTCTATGGAAACGTCTGGTGGCCGCACCAAATTTCACTTTCGGTGTGATTGAAAAAATTAAAGCTTAATTTTATTTACTAAAAAAATGGATCAATTTATTTATAGACAAGTTCATCTCACATTTAAACAAATGAGTGAAATTGTATACCGGCAGAAATTTCGTAAAGTCAGAAAGGACTATTTCACACATCGATGGCTCAGTTACACAGTGCTACAACTTGAAATTAGTAGTTTTGAGTACATAATGGCTGATCAAAATTTGACTCACCTACACTGACTTGCAGAAAAGTGACAAAAACATCGGCCCTACGAGAACAACTAGAAATTTTTTCGAGTAATTTTGTGAAACTGAAGAGGAGCGATTTACGAATATAATGGCTAACATAACTCAAAACTTAATTTTTTGACTTATTGTACTATGGAACTGAGCCATCGACAAGATCTCATCATAAGAACACATTATGGATCATTTGAGCGTGGAAATAAATTAAAGTTAATTTTTTTACTTATTGTACTATGGAACTGAGCCATCGACAAGATCTCATCATAAGAACACAACACATTATGGATCATTTGAGCGTGGAAAGAAATTAAAGTTAATTTTTTTACTTATTGTACTATGGAACTGAGCCATCGACAAGATCTCATCATAAGAACACATTATGGATCATTTGAGCGTGGAAAGAAATTAAAGACAAGTCATGTGTATTCAAAAAATTTCATAATTTTATAAATAAATTTTTGAAACATTATTCTGTGAAGCGCTGGTGGCCGCAACAAAATCCTTTGGTGGCCGCACATGAGAACCACTGGTCTAGACACAGTACAATTTTGCCGTTTTCTATATGTTTAGCAAATATATCTGAGAAGGTATCTAATATTACCTAAGGATATAAAATATTATCTATTGACATGACATTTCCATCAACAAAAACGTACGTCGGTACGAAATTCTTCTTATTTACAAAACGGGTGCTAAATATAACCCAAATAAAACCGTCAAACTCTGGGGTTGTGTTTATTCCAGATAAGAAGATTATGAAGATGGTGAGATAAATTGGATCATAAAAAAACAATTCTTATTGGTACCTTATAATAATAATGTATTCGATGTATTATATAATATTATGTCATGAACGATCCAACGGTTTGCTAGAGCCGTCTTAAAAAGGGGTCTAAATCCGAAAATAAAACAGAGCACTATGGCTGGGGGGAGGTGATACCTAATATAATCTATATCATTAAATTTATTAAAATTAATTAAAAATATCTTGGATTCAAATTAAGTCTGATTCATGGTTAAATGATTGTAAATAGGTAGATATTTGAGAAAATCGGCAAATAGGTAACAACTGAAATTTTTTAGATAGGTAGTTATAACTAGGGCCCGGATTTATATGCTAGTGCATGTTTTGTTAGGGTGTATGCACAGCTATGGGAGTTGCACAGAAATCCGTTTCGAAAGACGCAGATCCAAAAATAAAATTTTATTGTGCATATAAATAGAGTTAGAGCATATTTGAGACATAAGTGCATATTTCATTAATAAATGCATATTTTAGGGCTTTTGCATTTATAATTTTATCGAAACATAACTAAATCAGGTAGATGCACTTGCATTTTTAATGGCATCCCCGAGCATTTTATTAATATATCAGAAAAAGTGAAGTCAACTCGGGCACCTTTATTTAAATTTTGCACTATCACTTCTGTGGACGTTGAGAGATCATTTTCCGCATATAAACAAAATACTGACAGATATGCGGATAATTTAATGCCAGAGAATATAGAAAAAATATTGTAACTTATTTTTTCGGACAAAAAAACAGCAAATAATATTTAGGAATGGTAAGTGTGTCGTTTTTGTTTTTTTTTAAATTGTGTTTAGTTTCCATAGTTTACATTTACATTTTGCATTTCTTGTTCAATTTTTTGTTGCATATAAATTCGCTCCCTGGTTATAACACATTTGTTTCACTACAAAGAATATTTTATAAATGGATTCGAGTATCCATTTTATAAAATATTAATTGAGTTAAGCCAGCGAATTCCTGAATAATATACCAAAACAATAAAATAAATAGAAAAAAATCGTTTGGCGTCAAATTAAGTAATTTATAATTAAAAGTTGACATGTAAGTATGAACATGGTGTAATTTTACAGGTAGGTTCATAGCATTGATGTACTACATAGTATATCAATGGTTCATATTATTATCTTTTTCAACGGATAGCTTTCATAAAATACCTACTTACCGGTCTGTAAAAATAATTATAATAAATCTTGTGACAATGATTCAAGACACTTAAATCAAGAGTGATCTAAATAGGCAGAAGGTAAATACCGCAACAACTCAAATAACATCAATATGTAGGTAATACATCATTACATAGAAGGTACCTACCTAATATATAACAAAACAAAATAAAACATGTTTTATGATTAACATGTTTCAACTTTAATTCATTTCTTAGAAACGACAATTAAAAGACCGTTAAACGGTTAACTTAAATTCAAAACTGATTAATCGCTTCTTATCACTTTATATCAGCAAAAGTGTGCGCTAAACCACATATTCAACTAAAATCAAGGGAAAGATCAGCTTTCTACCAGTGCTTTCCAATATTTTATTATTTGCATGATTTTTTATAATTTTCTTTCAGAATAGATATATACATTGGTACCTATTCAAGATTCAATCAATTTTCAAGAACTACCATGGGCATTATTATTAAAATATATTAGGTATAAAATAAATGCATCTAATTCCTGTATTGAAATATATAGGTACCTACTAACTACTATGTACACGTGTGTTATGTCCAATATAATGATTTTAAACAATGAATGAGTGTTAGATAAATTATTAATATAATATTAAATTATTGATTCTTACATAAATGCATTATAACGCTCAACATGATCATTCTATACGGCTAAAGCTAAGCCATGTCGTGGAAGACTTATATTTAAATTTTACAGGAGACAAAATACTGTTTTTTAATGCAATCTGAAAAAAAGAAGATAAACCAAAAGAATGGGTAGTGTGAGGGGGGAAGGGGGCTAAGTCGCCATCAAGTGATTAAAACGATTCGTGAAATCCAGAAAATCTAAATGCTTTAAAGTATAAAAAAATTTCATTTCACTACTTAATCTAGTTAATTTTTATTCATTTTTAAAGTGATTGGTAGATTGGAGTTTTTTTAATTACCTATTTGATATTTTACTAATACTTACTTGCCTCACATTTTATATACTGACTAATGTTTTTAGTTGATTTAGTTATTTAATATTCATATTGATATTGCTTGGGTTTAAAAATGTTTTCACCTAAGTAGAGTGTAGGCACTTTTTAGCATTGCTTATTTTATGAAGTTGATATCAAACATTAAATGTCAAATGATTTTTCTCTCACTAAATTTATGATATTATAATACGTATGACGAATTGATATTGATAGTTCATCACACTAATAATGGTAATAATGAATTGAAAAATTTGTAACAAGACACATTTTTTTGTAATAATAATAATTATTATATTAGTGTACCTTTCTTTATGCCGCAGAGACTTCCGATTTTAGAATCTTATAAGAGACGTTTCTAGCTGGATACATATTAGAAGAAGACCTATCGTAACCTAGTGTAATTGTATTACGTTTATCATTATGAAGTTTTTATTATTATATACTGTCTTACTATTTTATTTAGGCACTGGAAAGTGTCTTAGCACCGTCAGTGGGTATCTTGATTCTCAGGTGATTTTTATCCTTTAATTGCGCAATTTTTTAAACTTCATTAGAATTATTTTTTGCGTAACTTAGTTTTAAAGTACTAAATGTAATAATAAGTGGGTTAAATCAAAATGAAAGTGTATGCAATTGGATAAAAAAGATTTAATATAACATCTGGATAGGCTTACGTGGCAAAAACCCATTACTATACAATTATTTAGACTCTACCTCAATAAAAAATATTTACAAATTCAATAACAGAGTAACAGATAAGTACATATTATTATCTATTCAAAACTTTTTGCCAACCGGTACAGTGCAGGAACTTTTTGACAACACCGCTGGCTATTGTGTCGTGGATATACAAAAGCCTTGCTAAACGCAACCGTTTAAGTGATTTGAATGATGCATATAATATGCGTATATTTATATAGCATTGTTTTTTATCATCACCGGTTACCAATTTGTACAAGCTGGATCGGTTTGGCGAGCAGATAAGGCCACGACCGCCGGCGGGTGCGGTCAGCTAATTAACTCTACCAGTGGTTTTCACACAACATCTCTCCGCCATTTGCCAAGCTAGTTAGGTAGGTACCTACAATACGGTGCAATATATGTATCGGCTCTCCAAAATCCTGTTCCGCGTAGGCATTTCACTACCTAAAACGTACACAGGTAGATTTTTCAAGAGGTCCATCCATGTCGGGCTCGCCCATTGATTTACCGTATTATAGGATAATTCTTTAGCTACCTAATAATTATGCATACATTTGACGCAAGGCATGGTCGTAACACTTTGTATAATAATCGAAGCCGTTCATCAGTTGGCATATTAGTAGGCTTACCATAATTATGAAACTCTAAACCGGGACAAGAACGGGAGATAGGTCAAAGAAACAAATTTAACCACTAAAAATTGTTTTATTACTAAAAGAAGAATTATTCTGCTGCACCAGTAATTTAAATTATTTTATTTATTTAATTAAATGAACTTTTTTTAACATTTTTGTTTAAATTCTCTCTTTAAAAAAAGTTGCACGTAATGCCGAAATGGCCAATTGAGTTACTCGAACTGTGTAGATATGAACATATTTATATATTATCAAAACAAGAGCTTCAATTTCAATTGGCAGACCATCCACAGCAGATCGAATTGTATTTGCATAATATGTGGTCCATTTCTAATGCCGACAATATTAACACCAAGTAACTACTTGTTTGAGTCGTCTGTAAACGTTATTTTGCCTTCTTCTATGTACCCCCGCCTCCAAAATTCGTGTTACAAAATTGTCACTACAAAATGCAATCTTTTTATCAATCTCATGACGACGCACTGTTCAAATTATGTTTTCACTCAACATTTCCAATGTCTCACGGTGAAGAGACTCAAAATCCAGCAGTTTTACAAAGAAAAAATTCCAAACCGACCGGGACGCCGGGACCAATGTGTGAAACCGGGACGTTTGGTAAGCCTACCTTTTAGTAATATTAGGTGGTATGAAGTCATACATCGGGCTTCTTTTAAACCGCATTGTACTCCACTCTCCCCTAATTACTATTTTACCTTGATCATTAAAAAATGTAAAATTTAATATAAATACCTACCTTCGTATAGAATTATTATATTAAACTAATGAATAAGTTTAGATAATATGTACATAAGTAATAATATTATGTTAATATGTTTAAGAAAGTTAGTACATTCATTAAATTGTCTCCTTTAGGTATTGTCTATTTTATTATAGGTACCTAAGTGAAAATCGTATTTTCCACAGACTAAAGAAAACCAAATACTTAATGAAATACTTACAAACATTACTATGTATCTCACAATCTACAGATTATTTAACATATTTTCACGCGAATTGGTTGTTAACTATTCGTCACAATTACTATAAGTAGGTACACAAGAATGGTACCTACTACCTACCTACTGTATGTACACTATTGTTTAGTCAAATTAGTCAAAAGATCATTAATTTAACGTATTATTTTCATGTGAAGTCATTTTTAATTAGAAACACCTACCTACCTACGGTGGAATGTCAACAAATACTGTGTTATAGACTTTATCATATCAATGTACCTGTTAATAATGAAATTATTAATTTATCTTAATTACCTACCTATATAAATTTTCGTGTAAGTATATAATAATATACTTAATTTAAGTTAGACAACAAAATCTAGTGAAAAGATAGAATTATTTAACTGCAATTTATTTTTGGTTGGTTAAACCTCACAAAAAATCTGGGCGTTTATGATTGTTCATTAATGTACACCGGAAGTTCCAAAAGATCCTATTTAATTCGACGACCACTGTTTCGCGCCCAAATAGTCTGTTTTTTGCCATTTTTATGTTCAATGACAGCGGATGTTGTAGGCGATAAACAAGTCGTAGAATGATATTTTCATGGCGAGATGATTATTTACGATATCTAATTGCATTGTGATTAATTCGAAATCATTTTTTATTAAACACTGATGTTATCAACTCCGTGATAATAATTATAGTGATAAGGACGAGGTACTTACCTACATACATGATGTATTTGACGGCTGACCATCCAGGTCGTCCATAAAAAAAAACTCAAAAAAATAATGCCGCAAAATAATAACCAGACTGAATATTTTTAAATCTCCCTGGCTCAGCAGGTAGAATAGAAAACAGAGGAAAAGGGTGAAAGTTTAATCAAACTAAAATGATCGCATCAAGTTGGTTACATTGACGCTATTTTATACGCTTCTGTGTTTAAGTCATGTTTTCATCACAGTGTTTCTGTTTATCTTATCATTGATAACCTACCATCATTTGACCATAAATAATGAATTGAAGTTTAAATTAAATAATTCCATTGGGGCTTCATTAATTATGAATTGTGCTGGTCAATAGAATTGGAAAAAAACATCGGAAATAATTTTAGTAATTATGGTAGGTACTCATTATAGGTATTTTAAATGTATGCAAATAGGTAGTTGTATCAGTTTTTTTGAAGTGGGTGCCTACTTTAACCAATGTTGACTACCTATGTTCCACTTGAGAAATAATACAAAAATAGCAAACAAATGTGTGATCTAGTGAGTCAACAGTTCTATACCTAATCAAAATGCATAGTAGGTACAAGTATTCTGAATAAGAAATAAATGTGAATAAGTATAAATTATAATGAAGGTCCCTGATTTCAACTTTATAATCTACCCATTTAATTTCCAGTACGGTATGTATAGGTTTGCTAGTATTTTATGAAAAAAAAATATTTAAATCAAAATAAAGGCACATAATTATTAGAAAGCACTTATTTACTGGTTTTGAGGTTAGGTATGTTTGTGATGTTCAACACAATTATTTAAAAATATACCTACCTATTACACATAGGTATTAACTAAACGTTTATACATTACTATTAATTCATAAAATATCTAAATAAGAGTGAGCTCACCTGACATTCTGTAACGCGCGTCTACCATTGAAAACAACACTTCGACCAGATTGATTGTCTTTTGAGAAAATAATCTCTCTGCATCAATTTAACAAATACGTGTCCAAATATTTACATCTTTTGGCAACATTTTAATCATAATACCGATGTAAAGTTCAACACTAATTGGCCTGTTCGAAAAATCATCGAAATAATAAATTCACATTTTGTTCACACTGCACTGTCTCATAACACAATATCTAGTAAGTATTTAAGAATTAGATCATAGTTTTTAAACTAGTGTCAATAGAAGTCAATATAGGAACCATCAAAACTAAAAATATCAGTGTCAAAAAGCCTTTTCCACATTTAATCACGAAATGGTAAGTAAACTTTAATGATTTATCAAAAATTATTATAAGACTGTCCTTGACATATGTTGTCTAAATGAGGAATGAAATGTATTTCCGCGATGTATAATTATATAAGCGGAACTGTCATATTATTTGGTTTCTTTGAGGTGACGCGCACCGGTTCACGTCTCGCGCTCGAATAAACCATCTCCCTCGATAACATCCCGACAAACCCCCTCTTCCCATATCCTCCAGGGGTTCAGCCGAAAGGTTCCCGTGCAGTAAACAGCGCAGACGGCCACGCCCAGGCACGTCTGCAAAAGGTTTCGACATACTCTGATTTTATGACAAAATAATCTAGGTCTATCATTTATTAGTTATAGGTAGATTTGGTCTTTAGTTTTAATTTCATTGATACTCGCTTTTAAAGGAAAAGAGATAATCAAATTTTACATAAAATTTAATCATAATAGGTATTAAGCCTATCAAAAAAAAAACACATCTAGGTATTTCAATAAAAAAATACGACATTCTTAATTCAATCGTTAATTATATTATTACCCATTTATATTTATTGATCAATCCATTGAGCTTTTCCTAATATAATAGGTAGGTATAAATTATAAATTGGTGGTACCTAGTATGAAAGTAAATTGTTTTATTTACAATGTTCAGTCATTTTTCAGACAAGAAAAATATGCAGTTAATCCAATATCTAAATATTCTAAATAAGCCACTTTAGCAATGATGCTGATCGTATTATAATTACTATAATAAAATATTATAATTTTGATTTGAATAATTCAAAATAGAAAATGTACAGTGTAACTTTGTATACATATAGATACCTTGTACTAAAAACATCGTAGAAAAAGATAACAACACTTCACTTGAGTTTAAAAATACAATAATTAGATTATCCTGGATGCTTGGATAAATTTATTGAAAAGGTAACCATGCTACGTTACGCATTATTCATTATGATTTGCTTATGACCTCAGTTTCATAACAATCATAAATTATTAATGATGTTTATTACTTACTACTGGGAAACATTACAATATTTTTTACGTATTCATTTCAAGGAAAATTATTCAGTGGCTAATGTGTGTTTAAACTATCACCCGAAAGACATAAGACATAACAATAACTTCAGGAATGATAATATTCTTTTTAATTATTGATGTTAAGACAAATATTACGTCAGACTGGCGCCAATTTGACATTTATTGCTTTGGCTTAATTATTTTGCACTGAGGTAGATATAATAAATCGTGTATGCACCAGACTAATTAGAATCAAGAAATATTTTTAATCTGGGATTAGTAATTTTACATAACAGACGTCTAGACAGGGTGTTTATTTTAGTAGATGACAATGAATTAGGAGTGAAAAAATATAGGCCTTCTACAATAAATATTAATAGCACTTATTTTACGATGGTAACGTCTATGACCCAAGGCGTAGAGCTATAAATAACAATAATGTGACACATTTTGCTTGCCAGATAAAATTAATATAAAATTGTAATATTATGTAGGTACTTATGCATAATATGAGAGATGTATGGCCTACATTTGCCTACATTGTAGATGTAGATGTAGGCAATGGTTGTTGGTAGGTATACAGTTTAATAGACAATGTTGAATAGGTCTATAACCGGTTGTTAACCTCTGATGTCCTGTACGGTGGAAAGTACCTACTTATTCCATTCTTTATCACAAAAATAATATTGTTGTTGGTTAATGTACTCATTAAGTACTTACCTATTTTGACGGAATCACACCTTTAATATCAGATTTAAATTAAATTTAGGTAATTTAATATATTAGTTAAGTTACACAACAATGGAGATCACGTACTCGAAATAATTATTTAAGTAGGTAGGTACCTACTAGGATAAATATGTAGTTACTAAAGAAAATACATACCTACTTACCTAATTTTGATATTCCTCAAAACCATCCATACATAATAATTAGATGAATCTTAGAAAAAAATTTCATTCGAATTGGATTCTAACCTACCTACCTTCTTAATATTCCAGGTCAACTTTTTTAACAAATTTTACTGACTCAATTACATTTTTTAAAATAACATCTTGCAGTCTTGAAAAAAAAAACTTGATTACCTACCTACTTATTTAAAGTTTCGTTCAACTAGTATGTACTTAATACCGTCAGTGGTGGGGTTTCTTCCAAACTAAAACATTTCAATAAATTCCGATTTTTATTGAATTTATAATTACGCACACTTACCTACGTATTTATAGTGGAAAATTAAATTTAATTTAGCGCCGTTGGCTGTATCGCAAAGCACTTTGGAAAACATCGCAGTACCTGGTTCCACGATTTTCCGATACATTCGAATCAGACATCATAATTATGGCGATATTTTTTACAGAGAGATACATCGTGTCTCATTTCGGATGATCTGTCAGTAGGCGGATCTTGGGTGGGCGGACCCAGGGCGGGGGCGGCGCCGCGGGGGAGGGCGTGGCCCGGAGATGAGAGAGAAAAGAGACTCGCGATGATGTGGGAGAGACAACGGCTGGTCCAGCATCCAGAATCCACGTCGGGGGTGAACTTACACCGCAACGGGGAAACTGGGAGAATGTAATGGCGAGAGGGATAATAGTGTGCGTTATTTTATTGGCAGGGCAATATCTGTGTATGTTTACTATTTTTATGATACACACACTCATCACAAATTTGATATAAAACTTTCAAAACGGTCGGATAGTAACGATTATACCTATGTTATCGATTTTATCAACATATTATTGTGACCACACAGCAAGATTTCATAGGCGCGTAAGTAGTATTATTAGTTTGATAATTTAATTTTCAAAAACAGTAGGTGAAGTAGGAAGGTCACGGCCCCCACAAGGGTGGGGCTGACAGGGCTATAGCCTAGGGGCCCGGGCTCAAGGGGGGCCTGGCGCGGCTGGGTCGATCAGATAAATGAGATAAACACACAACTTAAATTCGCTTTAATAGTAAAAAAGTCGTATGCGGCGCTATTTTACTTCAGAATCATTACCATTTTAAAATGTATAGCTGTGCGATGTAATTTTTGATTGTTGTTTGTACCTACTATCCGACAAGAAGATCTAGGCAATAACCGAAAGTCGCTGGAGTCGAAGTGCGATTAACTAAATAGGAGGGGCTTGTTAGTTCACATTTTATCACGTGGATAACTCGTCCATAACCGGATGTCGTTACAGTCGAAGTGCAGTTAAAAACAGGAGGGGTTTATTAGTTCACAGTTTTAACACGTTGACAAGAAGATCTTGTTCGACAGTATACTCAAGAACTCTATAATTCAACTATAAAAAATCTATAAAAATATACTGAATGCTATTTGCCCCCGCACACCATTGAAAACGCCACTGTAGAGCGACAGACTGTCATTAACGTCAAAGGTCCTGTCCTGAGGGCCCACTTCAAGATGTGGGGGGCATGGGGAAGGTACCTACCTACATTTAAAAACATATGTCGATTACTATTAAATATCGTAATAAACATGTACCACCTGCAGAGGTAGATGAATACCTTCACAAAAAATAGTTTGAAATCGTAATACGTGTGTAATCATCTGAACTCATCTAGGATCCCCAAAAAATTGTGATGAAGTACCTAAACTCGATCTGTGAATTTCTTCGTGGAGTGTCGAGCAACGGCGCCTTTTCACGCGTCCGAATCTCGCTGCATCTTATGTGGGTGGCGTCTTTTTTCAGTATTGGGCTAATATTTGATATTGACTGCACATGAGTTAATAAGATCTGTCTGAAGTAAAGTTGTCGAAATGTTTGAATGACTAAATATGGCTTATTGCTCAATTGATCATAAGAAAAATATGAAAGTCTTAATTAAGTTGGTAATAAATATTATAATATCACCCACTATAAATTAATACAAGATTGTCTTATCTGAAACCGTGGTGTAGATTCAAATTATGCATTTGTTAAAAATCAGATCTTTTATCCAGAGCAAGGACCTAATGGGTCGGGCGAATGACCATTAATGGTTAACTTTAAAGATACTTGTTTTTTTCGCTATTTTATAGTATTTTCACACACGTTCTTTGCCCTGGGTAGGAATCATTCTGATTCGCATTTACCCACCTAGCAAATGCTGTGACGCAGTCAAACAGTTGAATAGATAAGACGAAATATTATTCTATCTAGATTCCAGATGTAGGAAAGTATTATTATTATTTATCCTTACATTTCTTTGTGTCTTTCTAGCTAAATTGTTTTGAATTTCTTTTTCTATCAATCACAGGTAGATAGCTCATGTCTAGGTGAATAATATTATCTAATATTTAAAGCCGAAGAGACAAAATATCCAAAATATTATGATACCTAATGCTAAATAGAAAATAGGTAGGTAGGTATGTACTTATATACTTACAAAATATTTCGTGTATGTAGGTACATTTACATCACACTACAAAACTTATCACGTAGGTATTAAGTACATAAAAGGGTTAAAACATAAACTGGCATAGGTTTAGGTACACAGCCAGATCGTCAATGAAATTTTGTTCCCGTATTTAAATTTAATTTATTAGTTTAATGATTTTATAAATTAATATTAACCATCCAGTAATGTCAGTAATGTTATTTGTCTTAAAGGAAGGAGCAGCTGTTTTAAGACATCAACAACACAGGGGCCTAATCCGTTACGAAACAATTTCGCCAGTGACCATTAGCAAGTTTTCACTAATTCCGTAAATCGAGAATAATATTATCAAATATGATAATTTCACTACATTACTTACGTAACCTTACATACCTATATGCAAAATATCAATTTTGAATAAGCAGGATAACATATCTACTTCCTAAATAATAGAAATGTATGAACTTCAGCAGTTCAACCCCTCAGATAACCGTCTATTTAATGGTTGACTCCGGATGACACGATTAACCCTTGATCTATTTTTTTGAATAGGATGAAAATAATGTCATAAATAAATTAATTCAGCTTCAGTTCACTCCTCTTTTTTGTTTATTGGTAAAATTTGTAAATTAGATGTTTTCATTACCTTGTGTGTGAATGTAAAGTTTTCAAAAATTACAGAAATAGACACGCCACAAATAATCTGAGTGCGTACGTAGGTCGTAACTAAAATATTATATATAAGCTATTTTCGACAATTTCAATTATGTACCCTACTTATAGGTTTTGAAAATATTATCTGATATTTAAAAAAAATATCACTATCGACTTGATGTCATTTTTTGCCACCCATGTGTCCACCTAATAGGTATTAGTCAAATCACGAATAAATACGTACCTAACTTAGTATGATTTCTGTACCTACATGGTAAAATATTTTTGGTATGATAATTAAACATTGAACTTAAATTTAATTCAATCTCATAGGGCAATCACACTGATATAATATTATGTACTAATATTAGTTTGATATATAGAGTAAGCAATTGAAGTTCAATCAAACCACCGCCAATCTACATCTTTATTAAGGTGAAACAAGAGGTTGTGATCGAGAAGTCTTGTCTCGAGAATTCTCGGTAGAAATTCAGAAAATGCCAATCTCGAATCACGAAAAATTAATTTTCCGAAATTATCAACCGGAATTTTAGAAAAACTGACACTTATCCCACATCTCTCAGTTCACTGCCACGTATTTAGACTTAGTTGAGTTTCATCAGTGACGTCCCGTGGGGGTAGGCAGATTGAGTGTCGCTTGGGGGCGGCAGTTACCCAATAGGCGGCAAATCGAAGAAAATCATTAGGTATATATAGAAATAGCTACCTACCTAATCTTAGCAATATCTTTCCATTAAAAAAATCAGCTCAAAGGTTGGAAACAAAATGTATTTATTAGGTACTATAAAAGTGTTCACTGGACTTTTTTGTCGGGTTCGCGATGTCTAGTTTACTTTTATTGTCCTTGGACATCACGTTCTTGGTGAACAGCAATGAGACGTGCATACCCAATTAAAAATTTATCCAAATATTATGTTTGCCAGTCACTCGCGAGTTTTGGAAATTGTCAGGTGTATTTACTGTACCTATCTGAAACCGTCGATTCGCAATATTGTCTATTGAAGCAGAGATGGCATTTAAATTAGATTTAGTGGTATATATTGTAATATATTATTAAAAATGTATCCATACAACACATTTCTTGGATATTGGAGTCACGAAAGGATGATAAAAAGTACTGTATAAATAAAATGTGGCGGCATTTTGACACTGAAATAACATTAACAAGTCACTGCTTAGCTGTACGCCGATTTTTTTTTTTTTTTAATATTATATTCAATTAAAATCGTAAAATACGAAAAACATATTATTTTGTTCCTCTTTTATCAACTCTGGATCTGCCACTTTTCTATATTACGTCTCATATATTATATAAAAAATACAAACACTTTTTTTATATTGTAGTATAGCATCTACCACATATCATCATTTCGCTTAAGCCCCAGAGAAAGTAAAACTTTAATACATGTGACTCGATAAATCTCATCATAAATTCAAAGAAATTGTCTCGCGAGTCAGAATGTCGCATTGCCTGCGAAACTAATGCAAACACATTGCTCCTATATAGGTACTAAGCGGCATACTTTTTTATCATAACGAAGCGACACAAAAATCCTCATATGAGCAGACATAAATCCGCGCGATACATTTCAAACTTCTAGTTTTTCAGTGAGAATAAAAATACGTAACACAAAAAACATTGTTTTGTACAATCAATTTTGTGTTATATTTACAATATAAATTTGGCATCCATTGCGACATGGTGGTAGAGCGCGCAATTCAAAATCCGTGGGTCATGGGTTCGAATCATTCGTCTCGAAAATTGGTGTTGTTTTAATGTGTGTTTGATTCAGACCAAGGACTCGATAGGTCGGGCGAATAGCTACTTGCAATTGATTGTTAAAAAAAAATATGTTTATTGGCTACTTACAATTTTTTGTAAAAAAAAATATGTTTATATAACCTCGTTATAGAGACCCACCGAATGGGACGACTCAGCCCCACTGACTGCTCGTCATGATAACTAGACGACGAGACAACTAGTCGGCGGACATCACAGGTAACGTCATTGGGAAGGCAATAACTTTGTTTAATCTGTAATTACAGTTTTAACGAATCTTATTAGTATTACCTTGTCTTTTATTTGTTTAAATATTATTAATAAGTACTTATTTTCTATGTTTTTATATCGTATTGTGAACGCTTTAGATTTATAATTTGTGATGTTCATTATTTGAATTCGAATTCGATATTATTGTATTTCAAATTTAATACCTATACCTACTTATTATATTTACCTATATAAAATTCTGAGAGATTTAAAAGTGGACTGGTTACAAACTATGTGCTCGTAAGTATAAGTCGTAACTTACTATCAAATATCTGATAAGTAATATATTATCAGATATTAATTAATACCAATCAATATCAAATTAATGTTCTTATTGGATCTAATAGAATTGGAGCATTACTGTCTGTCCACGAACAAGGCATATTGTTTATCTCAATGCTATACGACCATCTTTCTCCGGTTGACATCTCCCGGTGAACTGTAATACGTATATGCGAACATATAAAATAATATTTATGTAAATAATAATTAACTAATTTATCTGAGCAGTAATATTGTGTATCAAGTCCTTTATAGTTGACATTTCCCTCCTACACCGCGGTTGTCCACTCAGCCCCGCCAGCTTTCCCCAAAACACCCTATCACACCGTCCCCCGTTACCTAACAGTAACAGTTTGCCTTCACAAACGCGTTGAAAAATAAGATTCCAGCAGAATAAAATTGAATCCACTGCCCTTTGTGTGAAATCACCCCGAGTATAAAGAGAAAGGCTCGAAAGTCTCTGAACACCTTGCCATACGAATCATTACGCTTTTCGGCAGGGGATTTTCGGCCGGCCGCGACGTGTGATCAATATGTAATTCTATTTGAGGGTTTTTCAATTTTAAAAGTGGGCAGATATCCACCTCTGGGGGTGACATTTGTATTTGAAACGGTTTCGGATCTTTTATCCACGAGGCGTGTGCCCTGTGTGCGAAATTGTCCGTAAAGCTCGACCGGCGAGTGACAGGCCGGATTGTTAGGACAATAATATTATTATTGACCACTCTGCTCATATTATACATTATCAAAATTATTTCACTATATTTTCGAATAAGTACCTATTTTATTGATTCGAAAAGTGCATTGTACGAAAAAAATAATTATGTACACCGAATATCAATTCACTTGAACTTGAATAATAATATAATAACTTTCGCCTCGTTGATGACCAATAAAATAGACTGAGAAAATACTTAGGTAATAATTAAAATAAATAATTTCTATACTTATCCACTATATTATATTATTGTAACTATCAATAATTATCAAATTTATAGCTGTGACATGAACTAAGTAACGTTTTTTATATTCATAATAATATAGTGACAACTAAAATTCACAATTAAATTGTATAAGCAATAATCTTTCATAATATTACATTCTTATTTTTTTTTTCATAAATGTCCACCACATGACAATCAGGGGTGGGTCGGTAGTCTGAGACCGGTGCGGATATTTCATAGTTAACTAGGCTTACATAAAAACATGTATATATTATATTATTAAGATATTGAATACCAAAAAATATTTTTTTCAAAAAAAACTGTTGACATGTAACTGAATGAGTCGTATTATCTAGTATTGAACGGTCTGGAGGACTATATTAAAATGTAGGTAATTAACACAAAACGACAACAAGTCGCCAATAGTTCTTGTATATAATCGCTTTAATTTCTTTAATATCATATTTTAATATATACCTACCTACATACCCATACTTCGTTCAGAATTTTCAATAATCATGTTTAGAATAAAAATGTATTATTTTAGATGTCAGTGAAGACGCCATGTTACTGTAGAATAAAAATTAAAGACTGACGTACTTTATGGTTCTTATAACAGGCGGGACACACGAAGAAACAATAATTTATTGAGGCCAATTTCGAAAGTGAAAAGCCGAAAGCCAAAAGTGAAATTTTCAGGAAATTTTCAGAAAAAAACTATTTAATTAGCTGTTACAGTTACAGAAAAATTGCCATTATACGATATTTTAAGGCGAATTTATTTTACACATAAGAAAATATATATACAGTGTAAGTACATACGTTAATTATTAAACTGATTAGGTAGGTACCTACTATACAATATTACGCACTTTTGAGAGCAGTAGCAATGACTTCAGAGTAACTTTATTTACGAGGAGCGAATCATAAAGAGAAAAAAAATTATTTTAACCATCCTTTTGGTATTATTAATAATTATTTAATGAATCTATTCATAATCAATAATAATAAATTATAAACGATTAAAAGTGTTAGTATATAAGTTAAGTTAATTCATAAAAAATAAATCTAGGCTAGTTCGAATTCGCGAATCTTTTGATTTTATACGAACGAGTCTGTCAAGTATAAAGAGTAGTATATCTAATAGTAACTCCTGCGTAGCTGGTAATATATTTTAGATCGAACATCGGTTAGAGCTGTTTACCATTTTAAAGCTTCGATTTTATCGCACTAAGATATATGACTATTTCCACTATTGAACTGTTGGACAATGGAAATAAAATCTATTGTGCAGCATTATCACGTTCCAACTGTAAATAAACATCGGCTATAAAATATATTATTATCAATCGTTCATTTGATCTTATTGAATTATTGATTTAATTAACACAATTATTTTACTCAGCAATTTTACTTTAAATGCATTATATAATGTGGCATTTCTAAATTAATCAAAATCAGGGCCTCTCAAACTATAGTAAGCGTCGTCTTGATAGCGCGCGAAATATCTTAGATGCACGTGGTTAAAAATAAATCATTATTTATAAAAAAAACGGTGTGTGTACTTATTTATACCTCTTTGGCGTAACAAAACAAAAACAAAACTTGTGATAAACTAGATTCTTCGACTAGCTCTTAATTATCTTGTTAAATTACACACTCGAGAAAAGGGACCGCTTATTGGAACGCCGTTGGTTTATTTCTATACTTACTCTTTAACTTATATTAGTAAATTATATAATTATTTATCGTTGCTTTTATTTTTAAAGTAACAACTGCCACTATGACGTTTAATAGTTTGTTTACGTAAGAAATTGCAAATGGCCGACAATAATAAATTCGCTGCCTAGCAACGGAACAATTCTAAACTATAATATTATACTGTATAATCCTCACGATTGCAGTATCATTCTGTGGCGTAATGGTTGTGCGTTCAGCTGATAACCGAACAATCGTTAGTTCGAATCCAATCGAGTGTTTTTTTGTGTGAAAAAATAAATTATGTGTTACATGTAACAGGCCAAAAATACACTGATCTCATTTTCCAAACGCGCTAAAGAAGTATAACTTCAAACCGATTCGTGCAATTGAGGCGTCTAATTAAAAAAAATACTATGTCCACAAACAGCAAAATAAAAAAATACGTTCATTGTATTAATACCTACGTACTCGTAACTTTCCAATTATTGTTCTTTCATGACTTACGTCTTTTAGAATCCGATTATTTAAAATGATACAAAAGGATGTTGATATAATCAATTTTATTTGTCTGATATTTATTACACTTATGGGCTTATCGGCTAATAAAAATGTCATAACGTTCTTATTTGAAAATATAATACGGTGGAGAAAAAAAACTTACGTTATACCTAATGACACGAGCAGAAACGCCGACCTTCAGTTAGTGTTTGTGGCAGAGTATGGTTTAACGACATAACTATACAAATCTAGCCTTGTAGTCAATTCTACTTCTCAATAGCCTTGCGACAACCTCACGACACGGTTCAGACAGGATATATAAGTCCCATGGTTCTAAACTATGGAAGAAGCAGGGAAGAAATGGTCGAAAGAGACCATGAACAGGTAACCAGTAGCGTAATCGTTTAGTAATAGGAAGTAAAATGTATGTTGTTAACCTTTTCTTTGTAAATGTAATAAAATTTTACGTAAAAAATTTCGCCTCCGAAAATCGAGACTGCTAAAGTGTAATTGGAACGCTGTGACCACAGGCCTCGAAATGTCACATCGCGTAGATTCAGCGCGATGTATTTTGGAAATAATTTCCGGGAAATCTCCAATTAAACTTAGAAAATAAGTTATGGGAAAGATTGTTTACGTAAAATTTAGCAAGTACATGCTTCAATAACTTTTATAGCAATAATGGAAGTGTATGAAAATTGGAAAAGAAAATTGAATATTTATAAATTTATATACTGTATAATTATGAATAAAGAATTTTAATATTAATTTTATCAATACAAGATAGAAGCTAACTACCATTATAAAAATATTGTAAACGCGTACCTATACTTATAGACGCGTAATTATAATTATAGATTTTATTAATGCTATAACTCGCTGACTATAATGAATATTGTAAAAGTAACAATTGGAAAAACTTAAGATTCTAGTATAGATGGGTTTCTACCCATAAACAATAATAAATCTTAATCGCATCCTAAGTAATAAAAGAATCAAAAATCACAACTAAAAATACGAATTATCACACAACCTTGAACTTTAAAGAGAATCTATTTCAGGCAAAATCGCGGCCCAGCTGTGTTGGCTCGCAAGGTAAAAATAGATTCAAGGTTACATTCAAATTACTATGTAAAAGTCACCATGCAAGATTAAATAAGTTAGTAACTGCTCGTGTATAACATCTTGTTAGAATTAAGCATTTATATACTTAAGTGGAAATGTTAAGTATAATATTATAGTATTTTCACGTAATAATGTTCGTCCGAAAGGTAAATATCGAATGAGAAAGTTTCTGCGGGACCAAACAGTTTTATTAAAACTTAGTAAAATTCTATTGGCCTAAAAAGGCCAAGAGTGGTGGAAAGGACCAGCACGTGGGTGTCAACCTTTAGTTTTGACGTTTTAAATTTAAAGACTGCCATCCCCTTATCTAGTACACGAATGCCTATTCCAATACCTCGTTGGAAAGCTAGAAACTTTCCCCTTCGTTTGAACACGAAAAATCATATAAAATCAACTATTTTGCTTACGTCATCGTAACTGCGTATTTAAGGGACATGTTCTAGAGGGTGCTTAAAACACCCCTATTAAGTCTTAATTTTGTGGAAATAAAGTAGAGTAAATTTAACCCGACTAAAGTAGAAGATATCTCTATTAGAAAATTGTCAGGAACGGGAGATATACGTAAATTTATCCCGTGAGAGAAAGATATACATCTGCTATCCCTTACGGACTGTTTCCTGTTAAACCTCTATCCGAAGGGTATAAAAGGCGACCACTTTTCCCGTAAAATCATTAGTTTCTACACTCTTCACCAGCGATCTTCAGCAAGCAGCAGTCCTCACTGCTAAGTTGCGAGACATGGTTCTCAGTACATTCGCGATTCATACGTACCAGTAAGTCCCCTTCGGCGGGCAAAACGTAGCGCAAATACCACGTATCTGTCGGTAGTGACGTATGCCGCTAAAACGTAGCGCGAATAACACGTATCTGCCGGTAGTGATGCACGACGCGGAGTAATTTTATTTTTCATTACTCATCATACGAGGTGACGTAATCGGGATAAATTACGCGATCGGATTTGTTTTATAAAAACAAATTAATAAACTCAGTTCGTAATAATAAATTTTACAAATCTTTTCGGAATTATAAAATAAATTTTGAAACTTTATTAAGTAAACATAATTATAAAAACAAATTTTAGTAAATAAATTTGTAAACATAAAAACAAATTTTAGTAAATAAATTTGTAAACATTAAGCAAACCTTTTGTAAACAAGCTGTAAACACAAATAAATATTTGTAAACATACTGTGAACATAAATAAACTTTATAAACAACAACAAAATAAATTCTATTCTTTTTATAAACCCAATACTATGTGACTAAAGAATAATTTATATTTTTCTTACGGGAAAATATTTCATGGAATAAAAATATTCAAAGAATATCTGCGTATACATTCTCCGAGTTAGGTGTGACTTTTTGGAAACTTGTGAAAGATTTCACAGAGATCCTATAGTGAACAAATAAATAGTTTGCTGATACTTTAATGAGATTTAATTACGGGAACAATGACAGTTAACCTTATTGTGTGACCGTGAACTCTAGTACCTGAATAAATTCGGCACCACACCAGCTGAGAGTTTTATTTGGGAATTCAAAAGTTGTGATACTACAAAGGAGATCCACCTCTCCTAGTTCATCACTAGTCTCCTCAGTGACGGCCCGGTAGCATTATTGAGCTAGCCGTGAGCCGGGTCATGTCACTAACTAAACATAATATACGATTGAAATACATAAACGGTAATAGACACCTCAATAATTATAACAGTTGTGCTCATAACTTCGATTTTCGCCTATTTAGGTAAGTACCTATATATTTTTTCAGTAACTTCAATACATACCTACCGATGTATACCTATCAACTATCATTTTGAAAATCAGGAATAGTGAGTGAGTAATTAATTATATCAGTTCTGAATTTCAAGCAAAAAATGGTTGTGAGCAGGAAACGTAAAAATGGGGTACGCCGCTTAATCTACGGCTGACAAGGGCCTATTCTATTGGCATGTTAACTCAATACTTCTAAGAGGCTTCTTAACAACTATTTTACAAAAAACTGGTTGTAAGCCATTACTTAGCACATTTTTTTAGAAATAAATATACACTGAACATAATAAACTAAATACTACTAAACTAAAGAACTAAACATTCATAAACATCAACATAAATGATTTTTCCAGATGCAACATTCAAACACGTGACTCCACAACTTCAGAAGCGGACATTCTGCCATTTAACCAAAATGATAGAAAACAAAATAATTAAGGTAAGTAGGTATATTATAATATAATAACAATAAAGCCTCATGGATGATAAATTTCAACTACTTAATAAATAATAAATAAGTTATAAAATGACATTCAAAATATGAAAATAAATTATAGGTAGATATAGCTTGAATGCTATCACTGTTATCAAACTTTTAGTTCAAAGAAGTTGTATTCCAGGTAGAAGAAAATCTCGCTTTTTCCATTCCCTGCCACCCGTCGCTTCCACACCTTTGAAACTACGTCAAGTGAAAGCAGACTGGGGGGAGAAAAGGGGGTGTGTAATTACCCTTGTCTTACAGGCCACAATAAGCCACTTGCGGAGGACAGACACCCCTTCCACCGGTCCTCGTCTCCAAACCACTCTCCCTCTCGAGCCTTCCTCCGTACAGCCTCATAAATCTCTTTGCCCGAGAGGGGCAAAAAGCCTACCCGCATTTACACAAAGCGATGCAACCACCTTTCTTGAGATCACAGCCCACGAAAGTAGGTATGTTCGGGCTGATCTGAAAAACACGCGTTTTGATCTACATTAAATTTATACTGTTATACGTATTCATAAAACAGTGATGAAGACTCCTTACTAAACGATTATTTATCGGGAATTTTGAGTAAAATATTTTTTTATAACGCCCAAAATAGGGGAGATCATTTGTTATTAGGCAAATTAATATGTGTATTTGTCTGTGAAATATACTATATCATAGGTAGATACTTAGATACCTAATGGAATGAAAAAATGTTAAATTAGCATAATTCGCCCACAAACAGCATATACCTAAGCCTCCGCAGAGTAGAAATTACTTGTACAGTTTTTTTTACAATAAATAGTTGTTAGCCTTGTACTTAGGTAGGTACCTACTAGAAAAAACACACTTTGAAAAACAACATGTTGTACCTACCTACCTATTTTTTGTCAAGCCGCGGATTTAAGCCCACTACCCACAACTTCATAAATGGCCGCTCATCAATCCAGCCACCTTGGGTTTAATAGTATAGGTATAATATTATAGATGTCGCTAATCAAATAAGTTTTTCCGTCGTTTGAATGAAATTGTTTGGCAAATAATTTAATATACATAATTTGAAAACACTTTTGAGAAATATACCTACTTACAATCACTAGAAAAACATATTTTTGAAAAAATACGACACCTAGCAGGCTTTGAACCTGCGTCCCTCGGGAATCGCGCCCATGTGTTCTGACCACTATGCTAGGTGCTTTATCTAATTGCGATAAATTTAACAAATAGTTTTTAGGATAACAGAGGTCCCAAAAGAGGAGCAAAAATTATCATTTTCGCGATGAAATATTATGATAAAACACGTGTGGTATTGTTTGATTTGTAACACTTGAGTGTCCTTAGCAAAACGACTGTTCAAGTTGATGAATGAAAATAGGAGAATGGTCGATCACCGATAGTTTTGATACTGGATAGTAGATAACAGTCTACTTGAAGTTGGACATGCCTGTCATAATATATTATAAATCATTTTAAATAGAAACATATTCAATACCTACCTAGGTTCAAATTATTATGAATACCCTGGAGTAAAATTTCTTCAAACTCCGGCAAGTCATGATTAAGTTTCTGTTTGATGTGTAATTCATTTTGGAAGTTACTGCAACAATGTGACAATCGTGTCATGTTTTGTTAAACTTCAACAAAAGAACGACAAGTTAAACACTGTTATTAATTCTTGAGTTATGCCCACTTCACTTCTCGCGAATATTCGGTGTGAAAATTGAATGTATTTTCTATGAGTGTTACCTACTGAATATTAAATTTCGTGAGTAGATGCTACAAATCGATAAAATATCTACTAAATAGCAGTCAACTATGGTAGTATAATAGTTGGAGTCTGTAAGTTTTGCTTTTGTAGTTTCAAAGAAAAATTCATAATTAACCCCATATCTACCAAATTATTACAGCAGTGACATATCACGTTTGTGAGAAAATTCTGAATTATTCAACATGATAATTCAACATCAAGTAAAGTTTTTCTATACGGCAGGCTCTTCTACAGAAAATTCCTTGGTTAGAATTAGGATCAACGTATTTTAAGATGTGTGGTTTTAATTCAGAGGGTTGGAGCGGACCATTTTTTGAGTTGCTCCGCTCCGGGACCTAATACTTGCTCCAGCACCGCTCTAGGGTCTGCTCCGCTTCGGGTAAAAAGTTTTAATAGGTATTATTATTTATGTATAGATACAAATGTTGAAAAATAAAAAAATAAAAAAATAATTAGTTTTGAAATCCTTCATCCTTTTCATTATTACTTCCACTAAACAAAATACCGACAGAAAATCGTCTTTCATTATCTGGCTCTTCTATAAAAAAAGTGAGTTTATTTATCACTCGGCCGTATTTCAAATAATTTCAGTGTTGCAAAATGTCAAATATATTATTTTCGTTGTATTTTAGGACGAAAATTTAATAATAAAAAAAACACCCGGAGCTGTGGAGCACTACAAATTTTCGGTGCTCCGAGTAAAACCTCATTGCTTCACTGCTTCGTGCTCCTGCTCCGAGCTCCGATCCAACGCTCTGGTTTAATTCGCGAGATATGAACATATTTTGAAGTTTCCCATATATTATCAACATTTGAATTGAAGGACGTACTAAGTAGGTACCTACTTCATTTCATATTTTTTTTAATAATCGATTACCTTAGTAACAGAAAAACAAAATTGTTATATTCTGGTGAATATTTGTTTCATGATCAATAACTGAGCTAGGAGCGGATATTCCTAAAAACGTACTGACAGATGAAAGTAATTTCCAAAAAAGATTGTTGTTGTCGAAGGCTGAAAGATTATCTTTGGGCAGTGAAGTATAATGTAGGTAATCAAGCAAACACACAATCAGAAATTATAAAGTCTTGACACTCTGGACAAAAGAACCAATAACACATTCATTAGTTTGTTTATGAAAACCTACGAACGAAACTCTGCGCCGCTAAGTAAAAAAGACATTGTCTATTTAGAGATTAATTATGTCAAAACAATCCAATAACTCATTTCACTAAAACTAAAAACAATGTCTTTTTACTTAGCTGGAAGCTTAGCAGAACTGGGTAATAACGCTAGTTACCTACCAAATAAGAGAAATACGAGACTGAAAACAATTTCAGTTTGGCGTACGAGCTGTTTTTATATAGAAGAAAGAAAGAACAAACAAAGTAAACTTGATTAGTGATTCTAGTGATCCCTTGTGCCATCACTTTCCTATGTTTGAGCTCCATCTCTATACAAGAAGGTTTTTTTTTCACACATTAATAATTGTTTACAACGGTGTTGTTCGCCTTCATTTAATTACATATTAAGAATGACTGACAACAGCTGTTACTCGATTTTTCACACAGATTTTCCGTTAATATCTATGTTTTCCAGTAGTATATACACAATTTGTTTAAAATGTATTCTCACATCTATTCCGTACTGACAAGCTGCAATCGTGAATGCATATAAAACAGATTTCACCCTTCCTCATAAATTCTGCTACCTTTGTGTCGAGTCGCATCGCATTAGAATATACCGCTGTGATGACATTTGCACCTGAAAAGATGTCACAAAGGGTAGAATGGGGCTGGTCTTTGCCAAATGACTGACTTTTAGAAACAAATTTGACTTTGTAACAACAGGAGATCAAACTCTATTGTAACTTGAATCATATTACACATCTGTAAATCGTAAATTTTAAAACATTCAATTTACATAAAAAGGCGTTTCATAAGTTTTTTTTTCAATAATAGGTACTATTTTCTCATGAGTAAAGGACGTTTTTTCAATACATTTGAATTTTAGGTAACCAATTTAAGAGAATTCAATAATATACTGAAATCAATTATTGATAGAGATAAAATGTTAACTACTAAGATACACGAAACAACCAACAACGAAAAGAAGTAGCAACGAGGTCAGGTTTTCATCCAGAGGTAGATCGAGAGTGGGTAAGATGTTAAGATGATGATGGTAATAAAAACTTATTCCACTCCACCTATTATCAGTTTTGCGATGTATACTATGTACATATACTTGATATGGATACCAAGCAAGTATAAAAGTGAAAGGAGATTGTAACTAGATTATAAACATCGTTGTACCTGTTGACCAGTTCGTATAACTGGGTCAAACGCACAATCTTTGCTTACAAATTGATATGAGATATCTTGGTGCTCACCGGGGGCGTAGCTCAGATGGTAGAGCGCTCGCTTAGCATGTGAGAGGTACCGGGATCGATACCCGGCGCCTCCAAATGGTTTTTTTTTTACTCTGAAAACTTGAAAACAATAAAAATAATACATCAACGTTACTGTTATTTGAAAGTCCTTACGTAGAATAGGCACACTGAAAAATGAATATTTCCAAATTATTTCTCAACGAAATGATTTCATCACCAGTTGATAAAGTTAATTATTTTTTTAAAAACTAACTGACTAAGTATATGTATACTTATATGGAATTTTCAAGATAAAACACTGTCTTATTTTATGAAAATATAACTAATTACTGGAAGGTCCGTTTGCTCCCGTTCGATGTATTGTAAAAGCACATATTATACAAGGTAAGTTTTTATGTTTGCTGTTTAAAATAGCATACATAACTTGAATTACGAAACAGGTCTCTCAATATTATATAAGTATTAAAATAATGATATTATATTGCTTTGATTTACGATGTAATTCCGTATACCCTATATATTACCTATTTTAGAGAAAAGTTGACTTTATCATACATATTGAATTACCTATCAGATGTCTGAATATTTTTTCTCTCTAATCGACATTAGTGTTTACACAGCACTGTTGCCATATTTTTCTATGCTGATTATAGTACAAAGGCGTAAAAATTATAGTATTTCTGGAAAATATATAGTACAGGAACATTTTTCGTCTTGAATCCTTTTAAATTATAGTATTTTGGTATATTTGGCGTAAAATTATAGTACTTTACATTTTTCGCGGAATCAAAATTATAGTATTGTACTATAATTATAGTACGGTTGGCATCACTGTTACACAGTCATCATTTTTAACACGATATTTATATGGATACATAATGTACAGTAAAAACAATGATTCGGTTCGTGGATTGTATGCGTACGAATACGTATACCGTTGTCAGCGCTACGAGTATACCGGCTGCCAGGTAATTAGTAGCACTAGTAGGGGTAAACATCCGCACGCACACCATCGACCAACCGAATCATTGTTTTGTTTTTACTGTACTTTCGTAGATTTAAACACTAGTCATATATGTAATTCAACTTGTTTCTACGCAACTGGGGGCGTAGCTCAGATGGTAGAGCGCTCGCTTAGCATGTGAGAGGTACCGGGATCGATACCCGGCGCCTCCAAAGATATTTTTACTCCTTAAATTATTTTAATTAAACTTTTTTTTTCAAGTGAACAAGGAATGTATAAAGAATATAATATTATTTATTCATACTGATTGACAGATGTAGCGACATCCTTTTAAAGTGGTGTTGCTTTTTTGATGTGTATTCATTTTTGCAACACAGTAGGAAAGTAGATAGTAGGTATCTAGAGAACTATTTTTTTAGATTTTACATAAAAACTGTATTTTTTGTACCTATTAGTAATCTACATAATATTATGTTGTAATCAGGGAACTCAAAATAAATGGAAACTGAAATAGCGAATGGATGTGGAGTAACAGGTAACCGATCTCGTGTGTGGAAGAATATGGGATAAACTTAAATAAGTGTCAAGAATACGCATGTATTTCGTTCTGACAACAGCTGTCGTTTTATGCACTGAATTTCATTCAATATTGGGTGTATTTGAAGGTTGCAACACACTATTGCACGTCTATGTATGTGTGGTTCATTTTCGTAAGACACTCACACATTCATAACCCTGCATTAAAATATAGTGTATTGGTATATAGCCTATCGGAATTATATTAAATAATCTGTTCTGTGGTTGTAGTTATATTCAATTACTCCGCAAGTATAAGTACATTGCGCTAATGCATAAATAACACATTAGATTAGATGTAATAATAGGTATATAAAAGGTAGGTATACGGAATATTTATTTATTTATAGAAATGCTACGAAATACCTAGTTGGTGTCATACTCATGATTATTGGGCCTCTCACGATAGATTAAATTAGTTATTAGGTATAACCATGTCACCTGACCTAGTCAACAATGGGCGTACGTGTGTACGTCCATTATTCCTTGATTAACTGTCAAAATGTTTAGCATGTATTTAGCACGTAAGAATTGTATCTATCTAATTATAATAATACTATGTCAGAGAAGAATGTGATTTGCCGAATAAAAGAGACGAAAGCTAAAGGAATTTAATAATAAGGAGTATGTAAGGGAAGGGTGGCAGGACTGTCGAGAAAAAGAAGAGAGTAGAGGGTCGCCGTTTTAAAAACGAAAAACACTGGCCCTCACGACTCGGAGAGTAAAACAAATAAAAATCGAGCATGGAAGTGAAAAATGGGATACAGAGTGAAAGGCCATAATTGTGAACGATTTTAATTATTAATAACGAAACTAAAATTAGTGCATAAAACATTGAAAGTGTAACTAACACGTGTAGTCAAAAAATATAAACCGAATATAATAAAACTAGTTTCATTTAACCCTACCATGAAACAGATACCAATTTAGTTTTAATTTTTGTGAATCCCGGGTCCCACCAACATCCCGAGCTAGCCACCAGGTCCCAGGATATCTCATTGGCCATAAAATTTAAGCTAATTTGAGAGTCGTTGAGAACATTGAAAGTTAAACACACAATCATCCATTTTCTCATAACGGCTGATTCGTCACACTATCTGCTACGTCAGGCAATGCAATTGACATACTAAAACATGCATCGTTTACAATCGATCTACGCTTATTCCTAAAACTCTCGGGGTATTTTATAATCATGAGGGTAATCAAGTCATCGCTGAAGGTCGGAAAGACCTGAGTAACTTGTGAACTCAAATGAATGATTTCGGAAAGGGATATACACCAAATTTCTTTGGCCAGTTTTCCAGATACGATAATAATATCCTCGCATCCTTCCGCGGAAGTAAGACCCGTGGGAGCATTCGTGTCTTTCCCACCCACGCCCTGCCCTCTCCGCATGGATTCCCGCTGCTAATCAACACAATTCACACATCGCAATGAAGCTGATAACGAGTCATAAAAATACTATTTCACAACAACATGATTTTATATCTCGAAACAGGGTTGAAACTATTAAAATAGTCATCATTCATGTACATGTCATTAATCTCCAGATATTAGTACTTATACGGAGTCGTGGAGAATTGGAGCTACTATGAATATGTATCTAATATGAAAGTACGAATGCTACTAAATAAGACGACTTGATAAAAATAACATATTATTGTAGGTACTATTCGTGGATCACAATATAATAATTTACTGTAGGTACATGAGTTGCGATGGAACCATTATTAGCTATAAAAATAATCAAAACATCAGAATAAGTATAGTTGTACCACAGATCTCATCTTAATCTAACCTAAAACCACCGCTTTTCGAGAGCGGGTTTCATGGAAATGCTCTAATTCTTAGTAGAATGTGTGTTCGTGAATTTAAATAATTATCGCGTAGGTCAGGGTTAGCGAACCTTTTTACGTACGCGTTCCAAAATTTCCCAATTATTTTTTTTCGACTGTCTGTGCCAAGCAGATTATAAAGCTTTCTAAAAAATAGTTTTTTAGAATTCTATAAAAAAGTTTAAAAGTTACAATTGAGTTCTTGATATCCTATCTTTCACAATATTTCTAGCCGGAGGCATATCTTTTATTCTTTGATTTGTTTCCTTGTTTTCAAATTAGTCAAAGAAATCGTGGAATCATTTAAACCACTCTTCTTTCATATTATATTCTCCACCACTGAACGGTTTTCCATTTTTAGAGATTATGCTTGAAGCAAAATAACAAGCAGTTGTTATATTTCGTCTCTGTTCTGGGAGAGCACACTAACCTGGAGAATACTAGTTTTGAGTAATTTGACTTTGAAGTTGTTAAAATGTTTGAAATGGCGTATCATGTGAGTTTATTAAGTAATCGTAAAAAGGATGACTTTAAAATAAAGACTGTTTATTTATTAAGAAGGTTTCCAGACGGTAATGTTTGAAACAAGGAACATTTTGGTATAACTAACTCAATACGTCATTTTTTCGAATAAATGTCTTCTGCGAGAACAGTGACGATTTGTATGCCTGCCGATAGTTAATTTCATAAGGCTTGTTGATTGAATATTTTTATTTTCAATTCCTTTAAGGACCGACGTATGTAATTGTATATTTACATTGAACGTAATGATTATACTTGAAAAAGATTTGCCTGCATTTTTTTATACAATGCGATTTGTCAGTTATGCATTTAGTCGTTTCCGTTTGCGTATCGATTGGTAAACATAATATGAAAAACCGAAGAAAATACACATGGGTATGTCGTCATTATTTTTTTAAATAGTATATAAGTACTTATATATTTATTTGTAAAACTTAAAAAAAAAACATTTTTTATTTTAATTATTATAAGTATTACACTCTAAACTCACACAAATTAAAAATAAAACATTCGCGTGACATGCAAAATCATCTCGCGTGCCATAGGTTCGCCATTCCTGGAGTAGGTATTTGTCTGAAAATAAATTTTAAATTAAAAATAAAAAGGGACGGCATTCGAAGTTTGCCTAAGGGGCTGCACTTTGCCTAGGGACGTCACTGCATTAAGGATCTGTAATAAGATTTTTAATAATTTACTGTGAATAGAGGTAAATTGTTTTATGCACGCATCATTTCAAAAAATTAAATATCTAAACAAAAAAATGGATTCACTTTACACATTTATGAAGTCATTCCCAACCAGTGACCCGCAAAATCCTGGACTTGTTCTGCAAGAAGTCGAAAAAGCTTACGAAAAAAGAAAATTTAAAACATTTTTGGTAATAAAATAAAAACAGTTTATTGTACTATTTTGAAAATAATAGGTACAAGTTTTGAGAGTAATTCTTGATTCTACGAAAAAGATAATGATTTTTTGCATATATTATTATCCCTATGGTAAAACATATCATTTTAAACTAAATAGTATAGCAAGGCTTTTTAAATATTATTAAAAGCGGTGCATTGCAACTTGCAACTGCTTACTGTTTAACACAACTGTCATGTAACTAGGTAATTCATCTTTTTGGACTTCGTACATTATGTGTCAGCCAAGTAGGAGTTCCCCGAGATTTTACAAAAGGCTTCAAGGGAACCGCAAAAAAACTAAAGGTTGGTAATCACTGGTTTACAGATACTTCAGCGTGTATTGTGTATGAAATGACTAAACTAAGTACCTACATATTACTGAATATCATTATCATTAATATTTTTACGTTAGTTATGTTTATTATGCAGTTCGCAGTTTAAAGTGTATGTACCTATTAATCATTCAACATATACCTACCTACTAACATAACATCGGTATTAAAATATAAATGATATAAGTAGGTAAATGGTGGTGATAATTATATATATTATTTAATTATATGAGAACCCTGATCCATACGAGATTTTTTTTATCATTTAGTCTGTCGGATGCTCTAATTATCGTCGATTTATTGTACTATGTACCTACTTACTTTGTATGGGTTTTCTCGTACGGAAACTGCTGTATCTGCGGTTTAGATTTTTAATAACATAAGGAAACAAAATATTCCATTCATATTATCTCAAATAATAATTAAAGGATAAAATAAGCGTTATCTTCATATTGCAAATAGAATATAAGTCTGGAAAATCCCAAAACCAAAACCGACGCAAATTTAAAAATAAATTAAAAACCTACATTATTTTCATAGGCTTATCTATAATAGATAGGTACTGTAATAAATACAAATAACCAGAATATTGTGAAGTTTATTAATTTTAATGAGTGGAAAAATATAGAAGTTACATAATATTATTATATTCATAATGTTTAAATTGTAGATTTTACGCACAAGTAATATACAAATCCCATATAAACTATGTAGTGTTTCCATAGACTTTAAGTTCACTAATGTTATAAATGGGGTAATTTTATATTTTCCAACTAGATTTTTTACATCCATCATTCTGTTGATTCACTAATCACAATACTAACTTCTGATTAATATACTTACTTCTAAAATCCTTCTAAAATACCCATACATTTATTTTAAAATGATGTTTTAGTCTCATTTTGAGTATTTATTGCACGCATCGTCAAACTATTGTCCGGCTGTGCACAGATCTTACTGCGAGACGGTGAGGGTAAATTAATTATGCCTCAGTTCAGAGCACGGGGACTAAGATCTTATCTTTCTCTCACTCCTGCGGCAGGCCGACGGGGTCACGCATACTTATTCGTGTTTAATTTGATTGCTTAATCTTCAAAATCTCAATGAAATCGTACAATTATTCATTACAACTGAATGTTCACAACTTTTACATGGTCATGACTCAATTCAATTCATATGGGCCTGTGGAGATATTGACCGAAATCCACCGCATGATCAATGCGTTGGATTATATAATTTGTACCTACACACTCTTGCTAGACGATATCAATCGAAGTATTCGATAAGTTAAAAAGTTTAATGAATAAAATACCTGATACCGTATTATGAGTCAATTCAGTCAATAATATCCAATAAAGAAGTCAGTTAGGTGCTCACAACAAATCAATCTGATCCACTTTAGATACCATCCTTATGCCATTGTAAATTCGCTCCACGTAGGTACTTCGCAAAATGCTCAAATAAAACTTTCCTTTCATTGCTCTCGCAGAGAATGTGATTCTCCTTCGCCGTTTCCAGCGAGATGTGATCTTTACGTGGCGGAACGGTTACGTTCTGAGCTCTTGGCCGATTTGAGACTTTCAATACTTTGTAGTTTACAATGGATGAAAGGGTCGCAGGGAGATTGAATGGGGGGCGATTTAAAAACTAAAGTGGCGCTATCTGGCGCCGGACAAAAGAGGAATCCCATAAATTGCTTGGTCAAACCCGGCGACGATACCTCTCCCTCTCTAAAACGTCTCTCCGAAACTAAAAACTCGATTTTCATTTAATGAGACTTTTCAACAAAGCCATTTTATACTATTCTTGGGATTTCAATTTATAAAACCGCCAGAAGATTTTCAACTAAGCTCAGATTTTACGGCATGCAATAACCGATATTTAAAATTAAAATAATGATATTTTCATTATTTAAAAATATCATTTGACTCCACTAGGACATTATGTCATTATAAAACTGTTACCAGGTACATAAAAAAGCTTAGGCAGGTACTGTGTGAATTGATTAATGTCCTACATAATATTGTAAGTATTAAATTTAATATACCTATAAACACTGTAAAATAAAACACGAATATTGAAAATGACTACAATAATTAGCATAAAAAATTAGCAGACTATTACTCTCGACTCTTGAGGGTGTCTCCGTATTTCACTGCCAGGAGCGCACACAGAAAAATGGTTTAGGGGGTCCATTTTGAAAACATATTCATAATATTTATATGCCACTGACTTCTACATTTACCTCGCATACTAGGTACCAACAAGATTTTCGTTATTTTAATCGCCGAACCTCGCACTTTTCCAGATATATTCCTCATAGTGTCCATATGTGTCATCCGCGCTGTCTTGTCTTTCAAAAATGCTGCATCGGAATATTAAAGCAAACATTGGATGCCCCAGATAGAAATGTCAAGTTGTCAATTTATGAGTGCCACGGGTATTTCAGGAGTGGGACCAACCCGTTCAGAATCATCAATCAATCATTTGATAAGTCATGAGGTCCTGATGAAGAATATTATATTATTAACGAAAATTATGTAAGTATATGTTTTTCCGGGGGGGGTCTGGACTCGAAATCGCCTCCCCCCCTTCTGTGCGCGCCTGTTACTGGCATTAAAATATATTTATTTAGGTAAAGAAACACGTTTAATTAACAAAAAATTAATAGCACATTTAGAAAACTCATAAGTGGATGTCGAGAATGCGTGCGTAATATGCGTATTTTAAGTTTAAATAATTGGCTTGAAATTCTCTATTAAATGCTTTTCGCATAACGATAATCTTAATTGTTTTATTAATTTTCTCTGGTCCAGATATTATCGCCATCTATAATAATGACCGTGCACAATTGGCCAAAGTGACGTAACCTCTCTCTCTCTCTCTTCGGCTGGCATTCGTGTCACATGCGCTCTCCGCCGGCTGACCTCCACCTCCGCAAGATTGATCGCCAACTGTCGCGGATTCAATTTCACAAACTTCAATAAATCAATTCCCGATGCGGACAACCAACCAGCCCACCCCTATTCTTCATACTCCTCGCGTACCGCGGCTCGGCCGACCATAAATATCTAACCACCGAATGCTGGACATGTGCTCCCAGTAAAATATACATACACATTCAAGCGAGAAATTCGCCATTTCTCAAATAAAGAAATGGGTTGTCTAGTGAGAATTGATATGTAATAAATATCACACATATCTAGGATAAAGTAAATTTGTAAAGAACCACTAATCTATCTACCAGTACGCGCATTGTTGTAATAAACTTCATCGTTCTGAAAAAAACATTATTTAAGTATAGGTTCACTGTGTGCAAATTTAATTGATATAATCATAATAATTTTAATTATGTACCTACTAGGTGTATATAAGTCATGGCCCCCACAAGTGTGGCAGGTCGACCAGCTAAGTGAGATAAACACACAACCATTTTGCTCCAACTCCAATAGAAAAAAGTCGTCTGTGGCGCTATTTTACATGTGGTTGTGCGATTCAATTTGATGTGATAGATTGAGATACTTAAATGATAATTTACTTGTAGGATTAGGTAAATGTTACTGTAGGTAGGTAGAATCTAGCTAGAGCACCACCCTGACCTTAACCTTGGCGATAGACAGGGAGGCCCGACAAAAATCCTGTCCTAGGGGCCTGCTTCATAAGTATATAGTAAGTAGGTAATCTATAATTAAAATAATATTTAACATACTTACCCATAAATTTCAAAAAAATCAGATTAATAATAATATCCCGCGATGGCCGAGTGGTAACGAATTCGCTCGGTAAGTCGAGGTTCTGATCTCGGAATCTCAGGTCTGGCCAAAATTCACATATTGTTTTTCAATGTATGTTTGAATCCAGGGCATGGACGGAATAGGTTGAGCAAATGGCTAACATCCATTTCTCCTTTAAAAAAAAACGTTACGAAACCTCTACGTGCGGAAGCCAAGATCCACACCGGACTGTAGAACCAATCAAACATAAAATTGATTGACAGTATAATTTAAATAAAATCACAGAGTATTATAAAAATAATTGTAAATCTTCAATCTTTCACCTTTTCACAGGCCCTCATGAGGACGAGTAGATACGCAGGTACCATAGAGGTATTAAATTAAAAGAGGGGCAAGCAATCGGATTTCTCATACAATGAATGAAACAGGCCAATAATAGCCGACAACTTACGAGAAATAGCGACGCGATAAAAAAAAAGCAGGGCATCACGGAGGATTTACTCTGGTCATTATAACGTACCCATATAATATAATGTTAACATGAAAATTTTGCCACAAATTGATTACCAGCCTGACTGACCATACTTGTCTGTTTCACCATACTTTCATATAACCTGCCGCCCCTAGGCACGTATCCACATATTCAAAATAATAATAAAAGGTTCTCTACGTTACGTATACATACTTCATAAAAGCATAGGTATACCATGAATACATTGACCCAAGTGTTTTAATAAATATTGATACTTCTATAAGTGTCGTTAAGTTATTACATAGCGCCCAGTGCAAGACGAATCGTTATATTATTATGAGGCTATTTATACCTCTCCCAAAAATGTTCCAAAAATAGCAACAGAATGTTTTATTTAATTTTTACTCGTAAAATTCGCGTAAATTGCGTATTCTTAGAATGCGAATGGCCTCGGGCAAAGACCTTTATCGCCTATTATTGTTCGACTAGCTCCCGAGAGGCTCTGCCGACAGCCATTCAGTCGCGTTGAACATTTATCTTGTCAGATTCGATTGAAATATCTATAAGAAAGAACTGACCATCCGTCTTATAATGTCCGCTGCGAGACACATCTCTGTTTGAATCTTGAACTACAATATAGGCTATTGTGTCCAATAGAGCGATATTGCCTGAGTAATGTAGTATGTATGAACACTAGATAGATACAATCATTGCGAAATACAATTTACCTGAGCTGGCAGTGCCACGTCATTAAATACTGAGTTATTAATAGCTATTGTAATTAAATATGTATGATGATGCCGGTGTTCAATACATTAGAAAATTATTTTACGTGTGTCAATTAATAATGTAATTTCCTGCTATACACAGATGACGCTCAATGAGGTCATATATACCTGGAATGCACGAGAGTCAAATCGCGCCTTCTGGACATGATTTAAGACATTCTAAGACAATATACATCACAGGTGTCGTCGTTACAGACGTGAAAGTGAGGTGACTGTAGGCCATGTGTCAAAGATGGAAGACACCCAAACGCTCCTTTTCAACAGAGCAAAAAGGAATGTTCGTTGGGTTGTGTAGAAAAATACACAGCATCCCTGTGGCTAACGCGGTGGATTATATTTGCTATAGATAGACATAAGTACAGACGTTTCCTGGAGCTGGACTAGATCCACGCTGGGTTGTAGTACCGATGATGATGATGATGAAACGTTAGATATCTTGACAAGTCATAATTTGGTAAGTATACAAAAACATTATTTAATGAACAAAATTATGTTCCACTACATAATTTTCTTCTACAGAGATCATACATTACTAAGAGATCAAAATCACCCTCTTTTACGATAGCACGGAATATAAAATAATAGTAACGTCTCTCTATAAGTCCGTACATTTGTGTGGACAATCATTTAGGGGGCGATGCTTCATTTATCAATATAATAGAGTGTAAAATTGTCGTAACATATGTTTGTCGGAGTGTCAGAGACGCTTCCACCCCGCAACCTCGAATAATCGGGGTCGCAGGAATATTATCGTCAAAGGGGATGATGAGGGAAGAACGACAACTGAAGAATGGCTGCAATTAAAGCACTTTCCTTCACCCATCGATCAAAATATTCTATTCCATTACGTAGGTACTAATATCAAAATAACGTTTATTTTATGATAGCTCTTTCACTTCAAGTAGGTAAGTAAGTGTAAGATAATAATTATTCTTTTTAATATGCCATACTAGTAAAATCCAGTTATATTGAGTTCTGAGTGTATATAAGTATGCTTAAAATAACGTAGAAAGACAAGATAAAAAGGGCTAGGACAATTTGGCGCCGGGACAACTGGACGCCACGCAATTCTAAAATAAATAGACGTTATATACCTACTTATAGGTACTTAAAAAAATATTTAATATTATTATTTATATTTAAATTATTATATTATGATTTAATAGTTGGTGAGAATTTAAATAAGCGCACGTAAATAATGATTTAATCGTGCATATGTTTAAGTTCCAACGAGAAGAGTTTTTTTATTTTTATATAAGCTAAAAAAAACATTATGTTAAGAGTAAAATGAATTAAAACTACTAAGTAGTAGATAGAAACTGATTAAATTCCTCGTCCACGTTCTGTTTACGTGTCTACGACAGTGCGGCGTCCAATTGTCCTGGCGTCAAGTTGTCCCATTCCCGATAAAAAAAACTATACAAACAGTACAGCGAATGACGTTAGCTAAGGGCTATGATGACACACCAAAAGAGCGCAACATCGCTGTTCCAGCCATACTTTTGAAAGGTGAATATAAATAAGTATACACATCATAATGTTAAATACAATAGGGTCTAAATACGATGCTAAATTACCATACATCACGTAATAATTCTTAAAGCATGGATAATTAATATTCTTCTAGACTTAATAGAAATAAAACAGAATATAGATCACGCGTTCAAACACGAATCCCCACACTTTTCGTGGTGCGTTCCCCATACCCAGACACTCTGCACTCTAGGTCTAGCACTAAACATCTGTCATGTAGGTATAACTAAGGGTGTCCCCACCTAAGAGCTCTGCGAGTTGTCACTAGCAAGTAGTTGTCGAATGTGTGTCGCCTAAAAATGGTCATAATTATTCGAATAGTTAGGTGTTTTGTCATTTAGACACGCTGCATCAGACTATTAAAGCAAACATTGGATGGCCTAAGGCAGATGGTTGCAGCAATTCACAAGTACTACGGTTCTTCCAGTGGCCACAAGTCTTGCATGTCGTAGAATGCCGAAAGGAATGAGGCCAACACGTCGATAAGATTGTTCAACAGCAATGACATTATTAATTGTTCAACAGCCAGATAATCTTGATCACGGTGCTCAGTCCTGTCAAAGAAGATATCATATTTCATCCGCCTAAATAGGTTGTATTTTTTCCTTCCTTTTGAACCCGAAAACACCTCCTTGTGGGCGCGTCTGCATTAATTATAAATCTTTAGTTATACATCTTTATTGGAGAATCTTCAAATCATTATAATATATATTTAATGTACTAGGTAGAGTAGGTGTATGCTTCATAACTTTGCACTCCAGCGGTAGGATGAAAATGATTAAGATATTCTAAAAATATTTTTTTTACATATATTATCTATTTATTTATTTATTACTAGATATTTTACTACAATTTAAAATTATTCGATCTAATTTTATGTGAGGTAATCAAGCAAAGAGGCGTATCAGTGTACAGTAAATAGTGCAAAAAATTATAAAACGTATACTCTATCAGTCTATCACACGTAATGATGTGATTCTTAAACCTACGTGAATTGAGCTGTTGCAGGCATAAATTATTCTTTCCTCCCCTAGCATAGGTTACACCAACACTGTTATCATCGCCGCCCTCCGATCCTCCCGCGCGTTACTTACTTTAGACACCTCTCGCCAACCCTTGGCTTGAACTTTACACATTAACCGCCTAGATTCTACAGACTGTATACAAATGAATCTACAATAAAGGTTAAGTTGTTAAATTTAATATTGAAATACAAGAAACGGTAATTATGATCACGATTTTATATAGGATTTCAACTAGCACACATTTTCATCTTTTTTAAAGAAAAATCGATATATTTTTTTAAAATAAAAATAAGATTTAACTGTGAATAATTCAAAAAGCTCTCCAACACCTTACCTTAGAGACAACTTAAACCAGTACTTCTCAAGCTGGGAGGCGCGGCCCCCTAGGAGATCCTGCTAGGGAGCCGTGAAATATTTCAGTATTCGAAAAAAAAATTTAATAATGTGATCACTGGACGATACCTGATACAAATCAGTCAAAATCTCGAATTTTCATGCGATCACAACACTTTATCCGATATGGATAAATAATCTACTAATATCTATTTATAAATTATTTAGATTTTTTAATTAAAGAAAATTATATAAGTACATAATTGCTATTGACCTAATTCCGACAACATACCTATGCGAAACAGCATTTTCATCATTACTGGTAATACAAAATAAACACAGGTCGTCTCTTTCAATGGTGACTTGTGAGGTGAGCCTTGGATTTTTATTTTCTTATTTCGGGGGTCGTGGTAAGAAAGGGTTTGAAAAGCACTGACTTAAACTATATTTGAAATTTGAATGCTAAATATTACGCGCGAAAGCTTTTAATGAATGCATTTTTAATACTTACACATTATCTTTCAACAGAAAAAAATATTTTACGAGCTGTGGGAACATCATCACATTTTGTTTTTTTAGTCCCTACTCTATGTATGCACATCTTTCGCGTTTATTTTTATTTTACAACGTTTTTCTTAGCTCGTATTCTTATTTGTCCGGTGGTTCTTTGTCCAGTGCAAATCTTGCAATCAATTTTTAACTAACTTCCCGACTAGCTAGACATTTTAAACTTTTAGAATATATCAGAACACGATGCCAATGCATTTTCTTAATACGTTTAGCCATCTATAAGTAGAATTGAATTCATTTTTAGTTAATTTTGTTTTGTATGAAAAGTTATTTCGACACCATTATTGGTTGCTATTGGGTCTGGGGTCCTAGTAACTAAATTATTAATAATATACATTACGTGCGTTACTATGGAAATCAATATAACATGTCAAGTACAATTGTTTCGTTTTCAATCGTTTAAGCTAGTCAAGTCAAGTTTATATGGTTCAGCAGAATTTAAAAACGTTTATATGAAAAGTTCTTTTTATCTTGTAATTATTTATAATAAGTCTATATGTACCAGTTTCGTTGGTGAATACATTTTCAGCTTGATTGATGGCACAATAGTTTTTTTTTTAACTTTAAACACGGACAATTTTATTACATTTAACAATAATTTATAGATATTAGACATATATCTAATGAAATGTGGTTAAATTGATTGAAATCGTTCTTTTTCTGGAAGAAAATAAATATACTATAGTGGTGTTCATAAAAAAATTAAAAGACTAGCAATAATAATAAAACTTTCCATTGAATCCAACTTAAACTACCGAGCATGGCAAAAAATACCAATGCCTCTTGAATTATTATTTACGAACACCTTGTAAAAGTCTTTACCAGACTGCGAAGGGAAGAGGCAACTGTTGTTGTCACCTTAATTTACGAGATTCAATTATAAATTTTATATCCCACGGTGCCTTCTTTTTGCGAAAAGAATGTCTTAACCGCCTCGTAATATTTTTCGGTAACCCACTCATTATAAAAGAAGTGTATGGTATCATTTTTGATAGAATCAATAAATAATAAAATTATGTGTAGTTTGATTTAGAATTTAAAAACTTATGTAGCATACTATATTTCAAATGCACTTAAATTTAATTAGAACAGTATTTTTGTTTTCTGATAAGTAATGCATTTTCTTTTATTGAGTGACTTTTTTAATATTATCTTTTAATTATAAAACACAATATAATATAATAATTATTTATTATTTATACAAGCTAATTTAATAAATAATGTCCGGTTTCATCCATTTTAGTTAATTTCCTGTTGAAGCTGACTATATTGATCATGATTAAATTATCTAGATTACATATTATGTTTCTTATTTACTTTATTTTAATTAATACAATGTCTTTCCACGAAGAATTAAAGTTGAATGCCATTAAAGTGAATGATTTTTAGATTTGTTTGGGTAAAGCATTATTATTTTTTTATGTCAATTTACAAACATTATTTTCAAAATAGCTCAAAAGAAAATTATTAGGTACAATCGACCAAATCTAAATTGATAGATATTGAATTCATAATGAATTATTTCATTTTTTACAATATAGGAACTAACAGAATTTAAATATTTTTTTACACATCCTTAAAATTGAAATGGTGTCTAGGTACATAAAATAAAGATATTCATTCACTTATGAAACGTATAGTGGTTAATTATTATTTATTTTTATATAAATAAGTATATTATACCATTTTATTAAAAGTCTACCTTTCTTTCATAAAAGATAATTTTCAAACCATTTGATTAAATACCTAAATAATAATAGTATTCCAATCATTATCAATTCTCTCAAACAACTGCTGTGAGCAAGTCATGTAGGGAGTATGTACCTATGTGGCGGTTTGTCGAAAGTTCGGATGGCAAAATAGGGTGTTTGATGTAAGTGGGTTACGCCAAAAGCAAAGGGATGTTTAGGCCGCGTGGCGTCACGGCTTCCGATCAGGAGGCGGGAGGGAGAGGGTGAGAACAGACGGAGGGAATTGAAAAGTGATTCCTAGACGGGGAGGAATAAATTGATGTCTTAATCCATGAATTCTATGACTGGAAATATAACTCATCGCTTCTTAAGTGTTTTTTTCTTCACATTAAAGTAGGCTCATAAACCGATACTGTTATTTTTTATTAATTAATACATTAAAACACATTATTGGTTAATTATGAACTTTATTCTTGAAAATATATTACTTTTGCACATTGTCTACTGCTGTCTAAATAGTACGGTTGTCTATATATGCGACTGTCAATAAGTAGAGGTTACTTTTTATGGCACGGGAAATGCTCGAGACATTAACCAGTGATGACAATTATTGTTATATTTTGCACAGGATAATTTCACTGAAATATTGTATGGATGAAGTATATCTACATATAAAAAAATAATAAGCCACCAAGCACTATACATTTTTGGTACCTAAATACAGTAATTGAGAGTGGAAAATGAATTCTACCTGCATTGTAATTAATTGTAATTTGTCAACCACGTTTTGTATATTACATTAATAATGTTATATTCTGCTAATTCGTCTACATACTGAATACGGTATGTACTGACTTACAATTATTAATAAACTCTACCTACATGGTAATAAGGCTGGTTTTTCAATAATTATGAAGCCCAATTACAGTACTATAGTAGTAGCAATGAAAGAAGCATGCGTGTTGCTCTGAGAAAATCATACATGTATGTATTGTTAGTATTGTAATCTCACCGAAAATTGTTGCGTTATGCATTTGACTATCTTGTACATAATATATCAAAGCCGAAGTGACAATCTCATAAGTGAAAATAAATTGACTTTATTAAATTTGCCACAAATTGTCAGCTTATGAATACGGTAGAGAGCATGAACACATGACAATTCTGCCATTTGATAATGGTAGATGAGGTACTTACCTAAATCAAAACATTGAAAGTCCTTTGATCACTCATCTGTCAGATACACACCCTCCTGGTGGCTTCACACAGCTTCATAATATGTAGATGGTTAAATTTATGTTTACAACACGTCAAAATCATATTATTACACGTATACACAGGTACAAAATACATATTATTATAACAATTTCACGTTACTCCAAACCTAACTTTTGTATTTGCTGCAATATAGTAAATGCATTTTCAATTACTAAAAATAAAGAATAAATTATTTTTATAAATAATATGAGGTACCTAAGTGTGTAAAGAGATAAGTACATAATATTATCTAAAAGAATATAATAAGTAATTTTATTATATCGATGCTATTACCTTTAGCAGGGTTGGTGAACATTTTTATGTACGTGTGCCAAAATTTCCCAAATATTATTTTACAACTGTCTGACGTGCTGAGCGGTTTTTCATGAGGAAAAAATAGTTTTGAAAAATTCTATTAAAAAAAAATTTACCATCATTTAATGATGGTCTTCTAGATACCACTCACAGAACATGGCACACGTATGTGCTTTATCATTTTTTTCAATTACGCCATACATTTCAGTCCACCAATTTTGAAACTATCTGCCAGAATTACTACTACTAGCTTCACCAAGTTTTTGTTTCTTATGTGGTGCAGTTATTTTTTTGTGGGCAGAAATGAAATTGTTTGTTAAATGTATTAATTAGTTTGGTGCTTATCGCACAAATTGACATGAGAATTACTCCGATCAGATGAGGTATTTTCTCGCTACAGTGGTCTCAAGCATAGTAAATCAATCAAAATCAGAAGTTCGCGGGGTGGCATCCTCCACCCCTGATGAGGTCAGTGTAATAATATTATATGTGACGCATAAAGCCTAAGGACCGATCTATGCAATTATTATATATTTACATTATACGTAATGCTTATTCTTGACGATTATTTGCCTGCTATTTTTTATACAATGTAATCTGAAATTACAGGTATTTTTTTCTCTTTAAACGCGTGCCATGCAAAATCATCTCGCGTACCACCAGTGGCACGAGTGCCATACGTTCACCACCACTGACCTATAGGATAATAAACCTAACTAACAAGTAGCTAATATAAACAACTAATATACTATTTTCAGGAACATTAAAAAAAGAGATGGCACTTTTGAATTTGATGCCTTTCGCGAATCACCTTTATATAGCGACGAAAATGACGGGCCTACGAAAATAATATTATATTATGTAAGTATATATGTGGCCATTTAAAATAAAAAATAGAACATGATCTATTTTTAAGTACCTATCTTCTATTTGTTCTTAGATTGCAGTAAATTGTGATGTGTTTTGGTTTTTTTACGATTCAAATGACCTTATACAACATTCAGACATATTCTTGTGCCTGTAAGATAGATAATTAATTATAGATCAGTAGTAATTTTGAAATATTTCAGTCATATAACTTTTTGCTTGGTTTAGCGTTTTTAAACGCGCAATGATTTGTTTTATGGAAAATTATTCTACGTACCTGCATCGTTTATAATTAAACTACATATTATTTTTATTTCTTCAACGAGTGAGTGTTAAATGGCCGTTGAGTCGCGCTCCGTAATAACTTTTTTCTAATAAGTATATGTCTGAGGTATTCCAAAATCTGTATTTATTAGTGTGGTATAAAATAAATTATAATACATAGTTAAGGTCAGTGGTGTAACACTAAATAAAAAAGTACCGGATCGCTACTTCCTTTAAATCCCAAAACCCCCTGCACCAATTTATCTGAAGCACATTTTGCAATAAATTTTCGATGGCTCTAGGAACGGAAACTTTCGTAATTGAATATCAATAATCATAATATGCTACGTATATATCTTTGACAGAGAGACGCGCATACAGGACCCCCGACAGATATCCAAACCGTCCCTGCACCGTACATATGACTCGAAACGTCTAGTAGTTATCGTATGTTCATGGCCGAAGTAAAAGGGGATTTTTTTTTGTTCTATAACCACTCTGGAATTAGACTGACTAATCGTTTCTTACATTTTACACGCAGTTTACTGTTCATATCATACATGTTTTAGCGTTGTTTTTGTATTATACTTATGTATCATTAAATTCATTTATTTTTGATGTTATTTCTCCATGCTTTTCTCTCACATGGCTCTTTTTATTAAATAACTCAGTCAAAGCTCACTCGAGAGCGTGGCGACCCCAGTCTTGGGGATCTGCTCCTGAGACATTACCAGGCGTAAATGATGCGTGATGCACTCGATTAAGGCAAAGTGTGGTGCGGGCGGTTGGTTTAGAGGGGTATATAATTATTAATTGTGTTGTTCATGAATAAGTAAAATTATTTAAATTCTCAATTTTGTCCTAAGTTAGAAATATCAATGACATATTATTCTTATACAGGTATTCATGATATTAAAATTATTAATAGAGGCGGCTCTCGCCTTTCGTACGTAATTGGTTCCTGAAAATGTGTACGAGTATTGAATGTACGAAAGTACAGTAGGTATCTAATGTAAAAAAAAACTTCAAAAAGTGTACTTTAAAATATTTATTTATCAGTGGATATAATAAAGTTAACGAGGCATATTAGCAATCAGGTGTTTTCTTTATAAACTTGTCAAGAGATTGTTGAATACCACCTTATTCCTTAATTATACGTATTTGAGAAGGTGACGATGAGCGGAGGAGAGAGGAGCGACTACATGGAAGCGCAAAATTTTTGCACTATCAACAAAAATGTAAATAGCGATTTGTACGAAAGTAGAACGTACGAAAGTCGAGGGCCGTCTGTTTATGTAACGTACCATCGTGTTGGATATAACTGTTTGAAAAAGTATTGGAGCGCGCTCCGGTCTGAAAAAGTCCCGGGTCACAGACACTACTGGTAAAGATAAAAAAAATATTTATCTTTTGTCTCTTACCCACATTCTAGCTGTTTAAACACTAATCACGTCATTAATATTATTTGATATAATATTATTATAATATCTAACGTTCATGATTTTTCAATGATTTCGATCTATTCAAATACTCATCTTCACTGACTTGTGCGCAAAAGTTTTTTTTTTGTGCGAAACATTAATCAAAACGCCTCCTCGAAGTGCAATCAATATAAAGTAAAAGTTGTAATGGAATGGGTCGGCAGGGTACCCTCTCCCTCGGCAATATATCTCGTGCAATGTGGAAAGGTGCGAGATGCGCACTTGTCGCGTCAATAAATCAAGTCTCAGTTATTTAACAATTTTTATCCAATTTGCCCTTTTGTCTGTGCCGTGCCTTCTCGATGGCAAATTGATTGCGAGATCACGCGTGACAACAGAGCCGAACTGTGAATGACGCATTTGCGCTATTCATAACTGTACTGAACAAAATAATAAATATCTACAAAACTAAGTGTCATATAATTGTACACCCCTACAATCAATTAGTGACGTTGTCGCCCGATATTTTTATTTATGATAAATTATACAAAATGATTTATTCGCATTTTATTAAAATTACACAATATTATATACTTTGTGAGTGATTTGAGGAGTTTGGGGGCCTCTTTTAAAATTTTCTTATGAACCGTTTGCATCATTTGTGTGAAAGAAAATCACGGATGCCGACAACTTATATTTGAAAGGGAAATAGAATATTTTTTTAAACTTGGACTTTTTCCTTATTCAAAACACACAATAAAATATCGAAGTTCTTACAATTGACACCTTGTATAATATCTTTGACAGGGGGACTTCAAATATTATAATAAAACTATTAAAAGAAATTAAATAAATACAGAAATATGCTTACTTCAAAAATAATTTCGTTTACACATAATTTTGACTTCTGACAAAATATATTATAACCAATAGAAAAAATCTTTTTAAAAAAAGTAAAGACACCCGGCAGGAATGGAATCTGTATCTCTAGGGTTTTACGCTCCGTGCGCATTGTCCACTATGCTACAAGGTGACATACTAATTACGACAAATTTTAACTATTGGCCCTTAATACCTGCTCATCAGCGCTCTATCAAATCAAGCTACTATTGGCAATCGGATTTTGTTTATTAAATCAAAGTAGGTACCTACCCACTACTTTAATTACTAACCGACGTCACGAATTTCTCCAATATTTTATGTTGCAACTTACTTGAACTTGCTAATAAATTTTAATTAACTATTTCTTTTATTCAACGAATAATTCACAAGATTTTAGAATGTACCATTCTAATTATTGAACATACATAATTTTGAAAAACACTTCTGAAAAAATATATTATTACCAATTGAAAAAATATTTTAGAAAAAAGTAAGATATCCGGCAGGAATCGAACCTGCATCTCTTGGGTTTACGCCCCGTGCACATTGCTGCAATTTCTACTAATAGTGACTACACTAAACTATACATATTTTAATGATTGTATAATCGACCAAAAAATAGTACTTTGATCGTGGTATCAGTCCGTTATATACCCACTCACCCCTTTTTATGAAAAAAAAGCTCAAACATCTTTATTTTACGTGTTTTTTTTAACTCATCCAAAAAAAGGTTACACATAATTGAATTAAAGGGTGCTAATTTCAGAGGCCAATCTTCTACTTGTCATAAAGATCCACATTGCCCAATTTATGAATACAATGAATAGTACAGGTAGCGACCTTCAAAAGAATATAAAGACACATTTACGCGCCCCTATTGTCACCGTAAACATTTTTTTTAAAACCCATACGAAATTCGCACCTTTCACGCAATTTCGCACGGTGTGAACTTTACAGTTTTTTTTGTGAAAAGCCACTAATTTGACCCACAGATAACTGCGATCTTTCATTATAACCTTTGACACTTTGACAACCCTTTCACAAAAAACGGATATTAAAAAAATATAAGTATCGGGATTGTTAATTCGGTTAAAGGTGCACCCTGACACGGTGACCTCCAACGGAAAGGGTTTGAAATGAATTCAATTCATTTTAACGAATTCAAGGATGTTTGAAGATACATTTGAAAAATAAATGACAACTAAAATATAGCATCTACGTAAAGTGTGGGAATTCGTGAGATTATATGATTACTATTATGTTTTTTTCAATCTGTTCAAAAGATACGTCATTTTTTAAACGAAACTACCTCAATTATTTATTTCATATTACGAATACTACTTACTGTTATTCGTGCATGTATTATCGATGTGATGTAACAATATTTGACTGTACCTATCTATAATTTAAAGAACATTGTTTTAAATGCGTTAGAATAGAAAACCACATAAATACTGGTGTAATTATTAATTTATTTATATCCAAAAATAACCAATCGACATACCTAATACTCTTTTCATTAAAAATATGAGACATTTTTTTAATATAATATAATTTGATTCGATTGCTAATAATCACATATCTACCCTCTATATTTTATCTTCTCACACATCATTTTAAAACAACTCAGATATATTATACCTACTAGAAAAAAATCTTTGAGGCAGGACTATGTACTATGACCAAGTGCCAATGTACTTTTCCAATAATTGATCCACATCCGTTATAATTAAGATGAAATTAATAATAGCCCCCACCAAACCAAGCCACCCCGCAACACATTCGGACGTAATCGGGCGTCTCACGTGACCCTACGTTTAATGTGAAGCATCAGTATTTTTTTGACTGGGAACATCTCAGGAGCAGTTTATACAAGACTCAGATCGACATACACTCCAATGTGCTTTGACTGAATTTACATGACTTGCAATGTACATAAGTATCTACTTGTAAATATCTACCCATATTGAATGCTTTAATTTTGGCAATCAGCTTTTGTGGATTATCTCTCAAACTATAATTAAATACTAGGCACTGACTTTATTTAATACAAGTAATTTGAGTTATTTGCTAAGGGATGAAAAAGCGATTTTGATAAAGATTTTTAATACTTTTATAATTATTGTATCGCCAATAAATATTTTTCTCTATCAAAACAAGTCGCACTATACTTCCGCTTCCTTGTACAGGGGCAACTTCACGTTGTCAGTTGGCTATTTGGAAATTCAAAAGGCAAGTCTTTTTGATACGAGCCCCGCTGATTGGTTTACAACAATGAGGCTGCGACTCCACAGGGTGTTTCTATTTCCATTTCCAGCTTTTGTCATAGACAGAGTCTTTGATATTATTTCTTTTCAATACGAAACCCAATTCAATTCGGAGAATTCAATTGAAATTAATAATTGCGACGAATAATTTTATCCGTTCTGTCTGTTTTTTACGCAATATATTTTTTAAAACTTAACGGTTTTTAGTAATTAAAATATTTGAAATTAGCTATACAAATATTTAGTATTGTTTTTGGCACTCTTTTTTTATAAACACCTATAGTCCTGCGATATTTATTGCTGACTACGACTGACGTATACATTAACAAGAACAGTGGTAAAGACGATTTGATGGTTACGACAATGAAGATTGCCAAATATCTTGTATTCATAAGAAAGATGTAGAAAAGTGACATATCGTCGTTAATGTTCTACAAACACGTATTTCAATTTTTGTCAGTTTTGAGTTGTTTGATGTAATGAATTTAGAATTTGAATAGGCACATATTCCACTAACACGTATCTCAAAACATACTTTATAGTTTATATCATAATAGATTTAAGCAATAACAAAAAACTCGTACCACAATAAAATACTTTTATAAATATTATAAACTCGTATCTTAAGTACAGAATACTGAACTCCGACAGATGATTATACTGAAGTTCTTTCTCGTAAGTCAAGATACGTGTTTTCTGCAGTAATATTCACAGTAAAGTTGGAACGCATTCTCGTATCTTCGACAATATGACTGATCAGTCGAAAGGAGAGTGCGATAAATAGAAGAAACATAACATTTTTTTCATGAAAATATGTGTAACTATACTAAATGGATATTTCATAGAAGAATATTTATTTCAAAATTAAAAACTGACAGAATAAAGTTGTTATTTGCCTCTCCTGAAAAGTTGTGTTTTTTGTGTTTGAGAAAATTAACGACGATATGTCGAGAAATTCGATCAGATAAATTATCCGCACATAGTGAACGGTTACCGCGTCGGCTTATAATGTCGTGGGTCCTGAGTTCCCTCATTTCTGAGAATCCCATGTCTGGAAAATGAACATATTGTTTTTTAATTTGTGTTTGGACCAGAGTATGGACCAAACAGGTTAAGCAAGTGGCTTACGTCCATTTCTTGTAAAAACAAAAAAAAAACTGTTAATATAACCTTCACTCTGTGGAAGCTCATGATCTTGGAATCGGACATCGTAAAAAATATATTATATCAAACCTAGATCTCGTAACCGATAGAATACGTATTACAAATGAATGCAAATAATAATTTATAAACCTACACAAAATTATACTTAAGTGTTTTTCAACTTTCTGAAGCTTTGACCTTATAAGCTCTTGAGATCAAACGTTTTCCCATATCTGCTGGATACACAATTGATTTTTTTTACAGTTTTCTCCCCCTAAGAATCAAGATGTCGATTGTTATATTGATGTAAATGCAAAACAATAAACAACTTCCAAATAATACTTACTTCAATCTATAGCGATTGCCAACCATGTCAAATTATCATACTATTTTACATACAGATTTGACTGATCTTATTAATTTGAAAAATACAGTTGAGACAAAAAAAATATTAAAATCATTTTATTTTCATTGTGTTAAGAAAAAAACTTCATAAATCTTATTGATTCAACGATAGGTACTTATCAATATTTCAACGTTATATTTCGAATGAATTAATTATATCGACGTTGTTCAAATTTAACAACATACGGTATCTACTGACCTTAAAAATTATGTTGGTTATGGACTTTTTGTACACACGTATATTATTAGTATATTATAAATAGAATTAATATTATTTTGTGGTTATGTTGTAATAAAATACTTGCATAATATTTGTTTGCAAATACTTAGCGATATCGCCCATAGAACGCGTCGAGCGGGGCACTCGCGCAAAATTTCACAAGTGGCGCGTGAATCATCGAAAATACAACGTAATCAAATACGCCAGAGCACACTGGATTTGACGACGCATTGTGCCCGCCCGCGCCATGATTCACCCGTGGTTTGGCTTCTCAGCGGGACGAATTAACGAAAATACAACGCAGCCCATTCATTGAACACGGCAAGCAAAAGAGGCGCGCGCTGTTTTACTTTATCCGCTTCTGGAAGCGTTGTCGGTAGACGGGCGACTAGGCATTATTTAATAACAGTGAACTCATTGTTTAGTTGCTGCGTGTCCGATATTTCGCTGGTAGAATGATGTCATAGTGAATATTAATTACAAGCCCTGAGAAAGAATATAATATTTTTATTGCTTTGTTATGAGAGACGCTGATAATAAAAAATATTTTGAGCTTCTCGTGCCCCTTCATAGGTGAAGGGTAATGCGCGGGTGGGAGGGGGCCTACTTCGTAGTGAGCGCCCCGAGCGCGGCTTCTGGTGTGCTTCGTCACTTAAAATTACTTCATAAATATTTATGTAAAAATAACACCACAAAATAATATTGTCCGATGCTACCTAAATATCTCGTATATGCTACCCACTAGTTAATACCTCTAAAGATTATGTCCAATACCACTTCGATTTAAAATATTAAATAAAAAATATCAATAATTATTATCATTCAAGATTACTCACTTACAACTAATACTAACGGATATATTTTTTTTTAAATATTATTTATGGAATTAAGAAATAGACTGATTCGATTTGATTTTTTTGTCTAATCTATGAGATACCTACATATCGATTGGGTCTATAAAATACTTAATTAATGATACAATAGAATACTTCTAATACTTTTATCAGTGAAGTTTATTAAAAATGTACCAATGGTTAATGTCCCCTAGCCTAGACATTGCTTTACAAAAAACATACAACTGACTGAATTGTTTGAGTCGGCTCATTATCTGAACTTCGACATTGAAATCGTTTTGTGCCTACACCACATGACCTCTTCATATTTTTAGAGAGATGTTTTTATGAGTATAATAATACGAATTCTAACGACTCTCACTTTTTGACGTCAAGAAAAGTTTGCGATAGATGTTTTATTTTTTATTGAAGAAACGACCGAAGTTATATCACTGACTGTATGATGTTATATTATATTCAGTAAGACGAACCTACCGACATAAATAAAGGGGCTAAATTTAATAGAATTATAGAGTTTGTTCATTATGATTTGTTACGATATTTATGATACCTGGAGATTTTTTTTATGTAAGCAACGAAAAGAAAAGTTAATTAACGTATTTAAGTATGTAGGTGGCACCCACCGGCGGCGTGCGGTTCATATATATGCTGTGGATGCATTATATACTGCGCACCCCTAAATTATTCCAAGATATTAATAAGATTTTAAAAAAAATATATAGTTTTTGTAAAAATCTTACAAAACAGCAAATATTACATATCATTATGTTAAAATCGCATGGGGTATTTTCGGATATATTATAATATCGTAATATTTTTTTACGACAATATTCCAACTATAATAAAATAATGTAACATTAACAATAATTATCGCTCCGCTATTTAGTATTCAAATGATAAAACAGTGGATAGAGTAAAAAATTTAATGTAGGTACCTAGGTACATACTAAATTATTGTAAAACGTCCATAGTTTTTGACTCATAATCGAACATGAAATCGTGCGAAGTGGCGGGTGAGTGGAAAATTGTAACCAAAAATTGTAACATCCTATCTAAAGTTAATACAATTCAATATATTAAGTTAATAATAATAAAAACGTTACGGTTGGTGTACATATTATAGATATCATCAAAATGCTTTTCAATTCGCCAGTTTCATAGATTCGACGTTCGGTAATATAATATTACGCAGGATGAATGATTTAAAATTTTAAAACATGTACCTATTCTATTTAGGTACTTAAGACTTTGTTATATCATGAGATTGGTTTCGTGTCTAGATACTACCTAAGGTATGTATATTTAATATAATTGATTTTGAAAAACCCCGAATATATGAGATATTCTACCCAAATTTTCACACGCACTATCTACCCTCAGCACTAGATTAGAAGGGACTAGGAGGGATGAAACGGAAGTGAGAGGGTAGGGGAGGATATCGGTTGTGGCGTACCGGTGTACAGCATCGTGTATTTGTGTTGTATGCACACAAAACTGTTAAATTAATTTCGTATGTCCCGCGGCTATCACTTTTGGTCTCCTTTGTTTCAGAGCTTTTAAACTCTACTCTGCTAATAAAGATATTTCCCAATAATTAAATTACATATTAAGAATAGCTATCAGTTATGCATTCCATATTCATACCTATAGTTATTTTATCGTGTGATTGGTTATAAATAATTCATAATTTATATTCCTAAATATAAATCTTTGAATTCTATGTAATATTATTTTGTCGTAAGTAATAAGTACCTAATGTAGTAATTTAAGGTGAATACTCCACCTACCAGAGGAAATATGCGAAGCTTGCAAGTTTAGAAATTTATTGATATGTTACAAGTGTTTTACTAAAAAAATACGTATCTATCTATAAACATTACAAAGATTTATTTATACTATGTCCGATCCTAATAAGATCATAATATGGCCCTCCACAGAGTAGAGGTTTTGTATTACTTAACAGATTTTGTTTTGGCGAGAAATGGATGTCAGCCACTTGCTCAACCGATTAATTCCATACTCTGACTCATACACATATTGATAAACAAAATGTGTAGGTACTTGCCAGACCCAGGATTCTAACCTGGGGCTCACGAAGTTATAGGCCGACGCTTAAGCCGTGCGGCCATAGTGAGAGTAAAAAGAATAACGAAGATAAACTCACAATTTAAAAGAATCTTCAAAGAATCTCATTTTATTATTTGTGACATAAGTAACTATTATCTTATGGTCTTCTTTATTATTAAAATTTAGTTTATCAAGTTTTTGTTATTTTATTTTTGACTAAGTAATTCATAGTTTTAATGTTTTAATATGCACTTAAAACAAAAACATCGATTTTAATAAAAAGATAAAATGCGTAAGTATTTACAACTTGAAATCAATTTTATTTAAGTACCTATATTGCATCTAATTACGGTAGGTATGGTCAAAATATTGATGTTATCAAAAAATCTTTTCTCGGCATCATTAATAATTAGCGTTTCCATAAGCAAACGGTACAAATCAACACCATAATTACTTATAACTTCTAACCTCTCAATCTTAAAATTGTTATTAATAATAAAAAGAAATCTTAAATGTAAATTTCATCATTATCCACTTTGACGCTCAACATTATCGCAATCTTATCAGACTTTTTTGACATTAAAAAAATATATATATTATTAGGTACCTACCCAGGATGCGATTTGCACAATATTGCAACTTGAATAATATTGTTATGGACCCTATGAAATTTATGGCTAGTTTTCAAAACAGTCCCAACAAACGACAATTTGAAAAATGAAAACAATTAAAAAAAAAAAAAAGCTATCGTGGGTACATAATTAATTTCCATGCATTTGCTTGGCGACGCCTGTATTTATTCGTTGTACAGACAGAGCGGTGGCGCGGGGCGAAACAATCGCCCGGTATCACAACAGTGTGCGCGGGGTATTTGTCTTTTGTGGCGGCAGATACAATGTAGAGCCGCCCCCGCCCCCGGCCTGAGCAGCGCTGGATTAATAAATAAGCTACCGCGCGTTTCAATATTTGACATGATCAACTCTCGCGTGCAGGATGCCGCTTATCCTGTAGGGATCCCGCTGCCTGCGGAACCCTTCGAAACGATGATTGGATGCGGAAACGAATGAAAGTCTATACAGGAAATTTACAGATCAATTACAGCCCTGGGATTAGATTCTCATTCATGGAGGGATTTCAAATCATTGTTAACACGATAATTGCTTTTACATTATCCGCATTAAAGTTACATTTTTATATCCCTGAAACTAGTTGTGTTGTCAAGGGAAAAAGTAAGTCACACTAACTACCTCTTTTTTATTAAAAAGGAAGGACCATTGATTAGGATTAGAATGATTAGATAGTCATAATTAGTAGTAACGTAAATTATACCTCAAGAAAAACAATACTTGGGTGATGTATCTCATTATTACTTGTTGTGTTACAAGGATACACTGCTACGGTCTTAGATACCTACGCGGAAGCCCAAAGCTCTGACAGGTTTGGAGTCCCCCCTGAGAATATATAGCCTGTGACTAATTTTTGACACGCAAGATTGTGAAAATAAACATCTATTATATGTTTGCTATTTTCTGACAATGCGACCTACACTGGTAATCTGCCACTGAGGTTTTTTTTTCTAGATGCCTTTATGGATACCTCGCATTTACTATCGAGCTTTCTTAAGGTGACGCATCAGTGAAACGCCAAATAATTTTCAACTGTAGGCGCGACGAAATTTTGGACTCGCTCGCATTCAGTGAGAAAATGTCGAGCCCATTTTACCCATTTACTTTAAAAAGAATACATGTCAATGAATATATTATTATTGTTACTAATAGAACAATAAACAGAACATAAAATGGACGTATGTTGGATTTATATGACAAATAATATTTCGTTTGACAGGCGTCATTTGCACCCACGACCCGCAATCCGCGCATCGCCTAGCAACGATCTTTTTAGACCGTGCCTCAACTAATGCATGGCCTTAAGGACTTTGGCACGCAAACTACTCTACTTGATGCTAGTCAAATGAAAATTGTGCCGGCTGAGAGAATATGCCTTATTGAAAACTATTCTTCTACCCGCATCAGGTATTGCTAATTTGAATTCGGCCAGGGCCTATGAAACCGCCTTGCAAAAACTCTGGAAAATTCTTTGTAGCGCAAGACGGTGGTGATTCTGATGAATATTTTGTCGTATTCATAGGGAACTGAGGACTGCGATTTGTAGCCGAGTTTTTTCCCGTGGTAAAAGAAATGTCGGATAGGACTGATATGCCACTGAGGTTGCAACTTAAGACGATACTTCAGTGAAACGGCAAATAATTGTCAACTATAAACGCGACGAAATTTTGGATTCGCTGGCATTCGGAGAGCGAACGTCGAGGTGTGAATACGTCAATTTGTTTCGTGATGGCGACGGGGGTAGCAGGGGTATTAATTCTTAAATCGTGTAAAGATGACTAAAAACGTTACCCATTTACTTGAAAAAGAAAACATGCCAATGAATATATTATTATTGTTACTAATAGAACAATAAACAGAACATTAAATGGACGCATGTTGGATTTATATGACAAATTATATTTCGTTCGGCATGCGTCATTTGCACCCGCGACATGCAATCCGCGCATCGCCTAGCCACGATCTTTTTAGACCATGCCTCAACTGAGGTACCTATAGCCTTAATCTCGTGTTATTTTTATACCTATCTCTGTTTCTATGCCCCTCTCGACTTTCATTGTATTGACTTGTAGACACCGTAAAGACCATCCAATTAATCGAAAAGAACATTCTCCGACGAACTTGACCTGGTTAAACACTGCTCATCCGGAAAAATTCTGAGCCCCTTATGTTTTTGATTTCTTTTTTCCTTACTATGTATTACTATAAAATGATTATTCAAGTATTGTTAATTGATATTCACTCTCTCGTGGAAGTGATAAGGTACCTAACTACGTGTATCAGAAAATTATTTAGTAGGTAATATTAGGTATGTATATCCAATTTTTACTTATACTTATAGTACTATGTAAAACGTAAAGATAAGATATGAAAAACAAAAACGCAGTAGGTAGTTCAAAACAAGAACGACACCACTCAATAATCATCAAATAAAAACACTTCTTTATGGAGACCATTAAAGGAAAGATGGCGACTGTGTTCCGGTCGGAGAGAGCGCGGAATCCGCTCGTCGGCACGTTCCATCCGGAATTCAAATTCGAAAATTAATTTATTTTGTTCGCGCGCCGCGAAGCGCGTTCTCTGTTCGAAGTTCGAACCATGTCATCAATTCACTTTATTTATTTTGATGGGCTGGCTATGCATACGTTTCTCAACCTATCAGTATTACTTTTTAAATTTGTTCCGTTGCCACAAGGGTAAGGTTTTGTTTCTTTTTTTATACAGTAGGTATCGATAAATATTCATTCAATACAAAAACTTTCTGTGTAAAAAAATGTCAGACCTTTAAAAGTTACGGTACAGATCTTCTACAATACTTATAAGAATCGAAACATTTTCCTTGTTTCTGTCGATGCCGTTAGCAAATAGGTAACGATAATTCGTCTTTGATAGTATGAGACTATTAGAGGGTTATTTATTAGCATGTGTTTACCTTATTGTGATTATGGATGTATATTTTACTGTTGACGATGTTTGTATTACAGTAATCTCATGATACTTATGGCTGATCGAACCCTAGTTTTTTCCATCTCCACGCATGGTATGTAGTCGTGGACATTGCTAATCATCTGTCAAAAGTCTATTAAGATTTAATAAAATGTTGATTTGTGAAACTTGTCTCAGAATGGAGGTGCCTTATAAAGGTGCCTGTACCACTCCAATACCCAAATGTCTCTCCATAACACCTAAGCATTTGTCACTTTGCAGATGTGTGGACAAAAATATCAACGACAAGTATCCCTACTCTTCAAACGTAATAAATTTAATATTATTGTGTTGTTATACAGAAGTGTTTTTAAATGAATTTCACTTGTCACGGACTACTAATTTTAAGAGGGTATAATGCAATACGTTATCAAAATTTCTGTTAACAACAAATCAGACGAAGGTTAAGGTTAATAAATACAAATGTCATCCGATCAAATTTTTAACTTTTAATATGTAGAAGTATAACGTATATACAAGCGGCGATTTTCTTAGACGCTGTTGATGTGATCGATTCGTCAGAAAATGTATAGGGGGATCTCCAAACAATTCAAACCAGTCATGCAATTAAGTATTAAATTATACAAAAATATTAAAAAGATGCCTATTTCTCACAAATTGGATATATAATATTTATTTATTTTAAAAAAGATACGTTGAGTACATAACAAATTATTAATTCAGGACGTTCACAACATGACTTCTAGAATAAAAATTACAATTACCTAATCAGTTAGAGAAAAAACAAGGTAGAGAAAAAAACAAAAGCAAAAATGGTTTTATAAAAAAGAAATAAGTAAAATAAAAAAACAACAATAATTTTTTAAAAAAAGTACAAATTAAACAATAAAATAGAATTTAAAAAACCCAAATTATTACCCAAAGCACATCAAAATCCCTGCAACTAACATAAAAATGCCTATAAGATAACCACTTAAATAGATACGTAAACCAAAAAGTTAATTTAAGTATCATTTGTCAACACTGTCATCTTCTATAATAAATGGATAGGGAAGAGATGCACAGTTATTTTTACTAGGTACGTTGGAAATTATGTTTCTATCTGTTTTTTATCGTGGGGGGCCTCAGAATGAGTAAATGCCTAGCCCTAGTGCATCCAAATCATTCAACCCGCCCTGATAGATACATAATTTAATTCAATAAATAATACCTGTGACTATTAGACGTGATAATATGGAGAATCGTTGGATTTTGAAATCTATGCGTGAGCCACAAACCAGCGCCCGCTAATTGGTTACTTCGATTTTCTCACATCTAAGCTTCATTCGAAACAATATTATTGATGCTTTCCGCTATTTGTGGATCCATAGTCATTGAACTTTGCGAAAGCTATTACATTTAACGATCTCAGCAGTCAACTGTCATGACATATTACTGTAAATTTCACGTGAAATGTTTCATTTCACATTGTGTGATTCGTTCATTACTGGACTGGCAAACTAAAGCCAACTTGATATTGAAAGTATCCCCATAAACCTGCTTCTTATTAAACGATTGATGGCATCATTAAATTTCCAAGTACACAAAACCTCATAACCTACCAGTATTTCGATAAAACCAATTAGCAAGCAATCACGAAGGTCTAACTCCCAATAACAAAATGTGGACATTTTTATGCGACATTTAATTAATATGAAAGCAACGACATTATTAATGGACAACGCACTCAATACAGTAGCTAGCAAGTAAATTCGTGCATAGCGACATTCGCACATGCATAGGTATACGTCACGCAATTTCCATTATGCGATATCACGCATCGGGAATTTATAGAAATATCACCTTTATTGTAATGGCGTTAGAACAGTGTTTCTAGTGTCAATGTTCATTTGAGCGAACCTGTTCGAACCGAACCATTCGGCAGACCCGACAAACAGCATCGGGAATTTATAGCAATATCACCTTTATTGTAATGGCGTTAGAACAGATTATGCCATTCGGCATACCCGACAAAAAAGTGAGTGTCATTTTTTTTCCAGATGCTTCGTCCATATTAATGTCATTGTATAAAAGTGCCTAAAGCTACCGACACTAAAATATGTGGGTTAAACATCCATTATTACGTATCTAGAAACGAAATATGTAGGTATGTCATGTGACGTTGCAGACGTCACCAACGGGCTAATTAACAATCATAATTAGTGGAGAGGTTTTTCTCTCGCGGGCAACACAAAAATCCTGCGGTTGGCACTTCAAGCTTCCGGGTTGGATAAGTGGTGGGGGGAATCGATGTCAGGCGATCGAATTTTGTTTGGATCTCCTTTTTTTCTGGTTGACCCTTGGGAACGAGAGGACGTGGGAGGAGCGATTCCCGCTTGGCAATTGCCAAGCGGCTGTAAATACATTTCAATTTCATTTTTTTAGTATTAATTAATTTTAAGTATTTGTTTTAATTATAACCTCACTCACATGTGGATATTTTGGTTTAAGTTAGGTTAGTTGCTGAGAACTTATTGTGTTAATATTTTAGTTTGCAGACGCTAATATTGTGTCTTTTGTATAACGTAAATATTTATGTATTTTAACATCGTCGTTTATGAACGGTGGTGATTTTTCTATGGCGTCATGTCGCCATTTTTGTACCATTGACTTTTAATTACATTTTCATTAAATACAGTGAGGTTAAATTATCACGGTGTTTCATTTAATTTAATTGTATCCCATAATAGTATGTTCTTTTATGTTCTTTTCTTTCATAGAAAAGGCTTTGGCGTCCAATAGAGTCAAGTTTTCAGTGCTCGCAATTAACTCCTGCAGCGGTATGGTAAACATTATCCATCGAATACCAATTGATTTCGATGGTCCTTTCCGTAACAGGATTGGAATTCATCAGAGAGATAGTGTGGAAACCCAGTACCCTGAGCTAGCGGTGCCTGTTATCCACATAGCTTGGATAACAGTGTTAAATGGTGGTCGGTTGTTATTTTTCATTTAACAGTCAATAGGGCTTTATATAAAACTAACTCTGGCTCATGACTTCTACTGCTTAAAATACCGACAGATAAACAGAGCAAAAGAAATAAAGGTAGGTACTGATTTGCATCAATCAGATAAACAACGGTTAGTTTTAGAGGCACTATCCTCTTCCCGCACCTCATCTCACCACTCTACCGCTGTTATCTGACAACTACCTAATGCGTTATTACCTAAGTTTTATTTTTAAAGTTTGGAACCGTTTGAGTTATCCAGATGAAACTTTACTAAGTTAGTACTAATGTAGTCTAAAAACTGTGCAACTTTCATTAACATTGATATACCAGAAGAAACTGAAACGGATAAACGTACACTCCGATTTTATTAATAGGTACTAGGTACCTAGCACAGATGTTGAATTTTACCAGGATTTATGTAAATAGTCGATTTCGATTATCTCCGGGTTTATACGAAAATTTGCGAAAGTTTCCGATAAAATACACATTGTCACCTTTTTGTGATTGAATTAAAAAAATATTCAAACTGTTACCTACTGGTATTAATGAAATAATAAAGCATTTTAAATTTATAATAGAAAAACTCTGAAGTACATACCAATTCAAAATCGTTTCAATATAGGTATTGGTAAATTACGCAATGTTTGTTTGAAACCACTAAATCAGAAGGAAAATTAACGCATATATGTCGTTTTTATCACTGTCGAATCTAAAGTCCAGAGCACAGGTTGTTTTTCCCAAAATATTACGATATATAATATGAAAGACCCCTTCAAAAAAAAAACGGAATCATTAATGTTGGTCCCTATCTAGTCTAAGATTAATGATCAACCAGTCCTGAAATTACCAGAATCTGAAATAGGTACTAACTAATACGAAATTAAATTAATCGAATGCTTATCACGATTATGAGTGACTATACATAAATAAATTTAGGCAATAGGTAATGCAAGCATAAAACTCAAAAAGGGTGTAACTGAACTACGCTTTCATCGATGGATGCTAGAGATCTTATTATATTATAATGTATTTACTCGAAAAATGTAGGGTTGTAAGGGCCTCTGGTCACAATTCTATTTTATAAACTAAACTTTGGGGGGTTAAAGCTACTTGAAGGCATTCATGCAATTGCATTTATGATTTTCTGTAATGGATTACGGGCGATTCTTTTAGAAAATATTTTTTATCAATAAATTTTAAATTTGAATAGAACATAAAATCCTCATTTATAAATAATAATAAAAAATATTTTCATATACTATAATATATTTCACATATTTCTGGAAGTAGATGGGTTATGGGAGTCATAATGGATAGTGCTGGATCGACCCAGAAAATCTTTCAAGTCTTCAATAATTATAACACATCTCACAAGCTTTCGGGTGATCGTTTTTTACTGCGCCTAGAAGAAACCCTGGGTAGGAAAACCTGGAGTAGGTAATAGAATCAATAAACTGTTACAATAATATACTGATTTCGTATATTGGATATATGTCATTCTAAAGACACTAAACGTCTGAATTAATTCCAAAAAAGATTTTTTTCTATTGATTATATATTTCTCAGAAGTGTTTTCAAATTTTGTACTTATGTTCAATAAAAATAATGCCACATTCTTAAATCTTGTGAATTATTCGTTGAATAAAAAAAATAGTTAATTAAATTATTAGCAAGTTCAAGTAAGTTACAACAGAAAATCGTAGAGCCATGACGTCGTTTAGTAATTAAGGTAATTTAATACCTACTTTGATTTAAAATACAAAAGCCGATTTCCAATAGCACCTAACTCAATTTAGAAAGCGCTTCAGAGAGTATTGTACTAACCATTAGTTAAAATTCGTCGTAATTAGATAAGACTCATATATCATAGTAGTCAATGCACGTGGACGCGAATCCCGAGAGACGCAGGTTTGAATCCTGCTGGGTGTCGTAAAAATATTTTTTTCTATTGGTTATATATTTCTCAAAAGTGTTTCCAAATTATATATGTTCAATAAAAAGATTGCTACATTCTTAAATCTTCTGAATTATTCGTTAAAAAAAAATAGTTATTTATAATAGATATCATTTCATTAAGCAATTCGGTTCTTGTCGGTACATGGAGCCAGCGGCAAACAAATTTTGAAAATAGCCGGTATACTGGATTATTTGTTAGGTTAGCTTTGGTTTTCATTCTTGAATTCATGAATTTTGCCAAAATCGGCCATGAAAATTGGCGCGGTTCCAGCTTGGCTAACTGTAAAGTAAACCGACTTGTACCTACTAACAATTCTTCACTGCTTACTTATCTCGTAGCATATTTGAAATGTCAAAAAGTACTAATTATTATACATATTGCAATTATATACCTCCACATCCTATTGTGTCTTAATCTTCTTTTTTTCTTCTTAAAAGCATTTTTCATATATTTATTGGGAATGCTCATTTATACATTTTCCAGCTACAAGCATCGCAGTTGGTTTTACATACCAGACAGTTAGAGGGCTATTAGATCGCGAGGGTGCAAAGAGGTTCACCACTTGGGTCGTGATGCTGTAATGGTTTTAGACAATAAATCGTTTTGGCCCAAGGGCCTCCCTCTTAAAATAAACGAATGCTCTTTTCCCTTTTAAAAACTGAGTATTGAAACCACTTTCGTTTGGTCGCGTACCACTAATGATGCACAATTGCGGGAGGATAGTTAGTGGAAGGGGGGGGGGGGGAATCAGCTATCAATAATTTATTGTTTCACATGAAAGAATACACACGGTTATTAAAAAACTAATTAGTAATTACATTAATTGTTTTTTTTTTGGTAAGTGCATATTATGCTCAGATTTCTGGCTTAATTATGAAATTAATTTACTGATGCATTTATTTTAATCCCATACAATATCGCATGATATTATTTTATCTTCATTTTTCCCGTGGCTACATTCGCTATCAAATCTCTGGACAATAAAAATACTTATCTCCACTTTTATTTGCGTAGGTAGATGTCGCTGTATATACATAATAATAATATTATAGTCTATTTTTTACAGTGTTGAATGGAAATTATTACAATCAAGATGATTTTTATCCAGCCATTTTATCCATTAATATTTAATTAGTATATAATATATACCTACCTATATAAATAGTCAAAACGTGTACCTTAACTATCCTTCATACATACCAACATTACTGTTTATTGCATAATAGTATTATGAAGTACTATTTTAATGGGTTTAACTATTTTAATCTTGCAAAGAGTACGACATTGGATTAGAATTATTTTTTATAGGATTCGACAAAATGAACTTATTATAACTTGTGTGTTGTTAATATAAATATTATTACAATTCTTCTTAATCAAATAGCCTATATCGGTGATACACAAACCTCGGCCCAAAATAGCATCTGTTGCGGCCCAAAATAAGAAGGACTTTATCACCAAATTTTTCATTAAATACGTCAAATTTCTTATTTCCTATATACTAAGTTATATCGTGCAAATTAATAAAATGCATGTCTCCTCTAGTAATAATATATAATTATTTTTCAACACTTTTACCCACTGCGGTCCGTGAATAATTATAAAATGGATAAATTTGGCTCTTCTTTCATATCGGTTGTGCACCACTGACCTAAGACTGTAACAGGCATGTCTAACGCGTCGATCGCGGGAAGAGTTTTTGTCTTTCGCACCATAGATCTACACGAATTGAGTCGTGAAAATGTAAAAAGCGAGTACATTCAGTTCTAACATACCTACTAATACGGTTTCATTGATATTTCGAAGAGGAAAAACCATTTCTATTTAGATCCCCATGTCCATCACGCAGTAAGCTCTTTTCACAGTAAAAGAAAACTTTGAATTAGAGTACAATGAGTGCAACAGGTGGCCAAAACTTGCCATTTTCACGACGGATGGAAAATGAAGTATTCCATTGTGCTGGTGAAAATGACGTATTATTTAATTTATAACGCATCAGTCTCATGAAACAAATAGATTTTTTTTTATTTAAATCAAAGAATGGCAATGGAAGAGTACGATAGATAACTGCCAGTTTTGATACTGGATAGTAGACCACAGCCTACTCGAGGTTGGACATAGGTATTTTGACTATAGGACATGGGTAGGTAGTAGGCTCAGAATGATTTACTCTTCTCAGTCTTTGTGTTGCTCCTGTAGCCAAAATGCCATGAAAAGGAATCATGAAGCGTGTTTCAAATCATATCAATTGAATAGGTGTATAATACATACATAACTAGAATCGATTGATATGAGAAATAAACCCAATTCATCCAACACAAAGTTTCGATTGAATTTTCAAGTGGCTACGCACGCAGAATAATGCAAATCTAGATATGGCATTATTACAAGCGTGGGTTATTGCTATTGTTTCGGTGTATTTCAAAATTCATACTTCAATATTCACATAACAATTTCATTGGAATGGATCCATACTGCATGTTTTGTTGACGATTTGAATCTATTCATGATTTTCAAATGTGAAAAATTGTTCAAAATGTTTCGTCAAAAAAAAACAACCAACTACCTATAACTTTATCAAAAATGAGAAATGAGAACGATATTCTGCAATTCATAATAAGCCTATATTAGACTGTTGTATTTAAAATATAATTTAATTACTAGTAGGAACTTACCTATTTCAAAAAAATAATAGAAAAATTCAAACATTTGCGTACCTACTAGATAGTTAATTTTTGTCCGTTAAAAAATATTACCTTGCTATTGAAATCGAACTTTAATTAGTTTAAGTTTAATTCATTCCTTTATAAAATATATAAGCCCAATATCATATTGTAAATTGGATGATTTTTATATAAATAATGTAATTGTGACCGTCTTAATATAATCCGACAAAATTCTAAAAACAAATAATATCAGAATATTTAACTATGTAGTTTTGTCAAAAACATTTTTACATTCATATTTCAAATAAGTTAACAATGCACATGCATTTTACTATCTCTCTATGTGTGACTGTGCAGTGTCCGGTTGAGATGTACAAAGATGACCATAGGGATGTTTGCAATAAAATAACAACCGGTTCGCACTAATAATTAACTATTGTACAATTATTATCATATTATCACATTCTTAGCTATCGTTTTTTTTAAAGACTCGGTAAAAGAAAACTATTACACATTACACCGTAATCCAGTGATCCGCACAGAGTGATTCGAGCGCCTTTTTGGTATACATATAGTATTTTTAGCTCATCAAGAATTACAAGAAAACAGGTTTTTCCAGTGTACGTGATAATTGACCGGTGCGAATTTATTTTACCAAAATCACTTATAATAATAATAAATCAATTAAATAAGTTAAGTAGATGGTAAGTGCATAGAGTTCAAAGGAGCACATGAAACATAAACGGCCTGATATTTTAATAATTGGCTAAACCTGCAAAACAACTTATGGTGTGGGTATTATTGTGAATCTGACCATATAAGACATAAGTTATAACCCAATTAAAACTAATACAGATTAAATGTGGCATCTCAAAAAAGGTAAATCCTACATATTATAAGATTCTCATACACAGAATCAACAGCTGTGGGATCTGAGGATTTCTTACCTTCATTCAGGGGAGCATTCATTCAGCGGTAGACATGGATAATGTCATATCACCCAGAGATTCGTGGCGCAATGAGTACTTGGCAATAACCAGTAGGTATTTGTTGAGAGAAATGTCACAATTGTGAGAAAAGAAGAGTATATTATCAAGCTTATAATAAAAATAATATTTATACCTATTGGTTAGCGGAAATGAGCAGGACGTTCCGGAACGATATCAGGAGTGCATCGAAATGGGTGAATGGTTATAATATAATATAACAATTATACGAGATGTTGTCAACATGGACAGCAACTGCATTTGAGTGGCGAAGATATTGTATTTGAATTATGTAACCGTTTGTGGGTAAAAAAAATATACAACAATTTGAAAGCTTGACGTCTTACCATCTTCTAACGACATTTCTTTAAACTTGTCAAACGGTTCTATTCAAATAATCTTGCCATATAATTAACACTAGTGGACATCCGTATAATTATCTATATATTATAGCAACCGGAAGTAGATAGGCCAGACAGCGAACGTTCTAGCTGGACTATCTTTAACGGCGATATCCTGCAGGATGCGCGTTAGTTCAATCATTTACTTATCACATAATACACTATAACAAATAATATAAAAAATCAAGTGTCAGTGATCACTAATGTACATAATAATTATGTTTATCACTTTTATCAGTGTTCATTGTCCAGTTTTCTATCACCTAAAATAGTATTAAATTGTATATACATATTCAATTTTATTAGATGTTTGTCATAAACCTACACGCGAAAGATTTTTTTTGTAAATACACTATGTAAATATACATATCACTATTAGTAAAAATCTCTATATTTAAACACTATACGATGTGACGATAATTCTAGTAACAAATTCGGTAAGTAATTCCTGAAACTTTCCCGTAGGTTGCGTATACTAACACCACTGGATCCAATGATATTTGACCATTGTCGGACTTGGAGACCTGGAGACCCGAGGTAGTGGCCCTCTATGATAAAATAAAATAACAGCCATACCTAATTAATATAAAAATAGCAATATATCTCTTTCCTAGTGACAGGATAACACAATAAAATAATATTATTGGTTTATTTTTTGTGTACAATTACATATCTATTTAAGTGGTCATGATATAGATTTTCTTTTTGTTGTCGGTTGCAGGGAGTGTTGTGCTTGGAGTTATATTTTATACGCAATTTGTGTAACGCATCTTTCTAACATTATAGTATTATTTAATAATTATGTGAAAGGTTTGAACCGTTTCGAGGCCCCCCATTTAAATCTTCTGATGGATTGATTGCGTCAAATAAACGAGCCTTTGAATATCTCTAATAGTTTTCTAAGGCTAATTCAAGACAAGAACAAAATAATACCTACTGCATTCTTAAATCTTGTATACTATATTCAATATACTTACCCAGTAATAATAAAAACTAATAATACAATGTTACTTACGAATGTCCTAAGTGCAGAAAAAAAATATTTTTGTAGGCCAACCGAGTAAGCTTTCGTGATTCTCTCCGTTTAGAGATTAAAAAAACAAAAAATTTTCATGAAAGCTTCCGTGTAAAACAATAAGCCCGTGTCATGTCTGCTAAGGCTAACAAGATAATCGACCAAACAAGTGCTTCGGGCAGAGTTTCCGGCAACTGGCAGCTATATCCGCCCTGCCTTTTCTCGCCGCCCTTCGTTTAGCTGCGCCAGATACCTGTCTGCTAAGCCGCCTACAACCCTCCGGAACTTCGCTACTTCTTACAATATTTTAAAAGTAAAATGATTTCATGTAACTATCAGTCATATAAGTATAGCATATATTATATATCACCATCACATAACTAAATAGGTACTAACATGGCCCCCACATCCTGAAGCGGGCCCCCAGGCTAAGATGTTTGGCGGGCCCCCCTACCTATCGCTAAGGGTAAAGGCAGTGTGACTCGCTGCAGTAGCGTTTTCCAAATGGTGTACGTGGTAAAATTAAGGTGGAATTTGAGCGATTTTCTGTATTTTTAATATGTAGGTACATCCATTAAAATACAGTTAAAAATTGCATCGTACAACCAAATATTTTTAATTATTAATATCAATGTAGTAAAATAGCGCCGTAGGCGACTCTTTTACCATTAGAGCAAATTTATGATCTATGTTTATCTCACTTATCTGGTCGACTCGTCACGCTGGGCCCCCAGGCTAGAGCCCTCTCACCCCCCCCCCCCTTGTGGGGGCCATGGGTACTAATTAGGAATCTTTTCAAAAATACTAAAAATACTGTAGACGTAGTAGGTAGGTACTTACTTACTTAGGTACTTACTTTGGGTTTTAAAATTTGTATTATAAATAAAATTATGCTCGCCGTAAACTCGAGCCGTGTGTGTATTCATCTGAATGCGGCGAAGAGCAAATTAAACCCATGTACAGTGTTGCATGCATTGACGCCGGCACTCCTCTGCGGGTTGAAATTAGCCTGTCGAGCTGGTGACCAGGTTCAAATACTTAGGTTCCACAGCTACCGACGATATCAGTATTTCCAATGAATTTGGAATCCGCATGGGTATGGCGGGTTGCATTCAGCCAACTTGTAATCGCATCATCGCATGGAGGTAAAGGCTGTTTTCTGTGAGCACCAAATATCGTTTGTACAACGCGATCGTACTACCTGTGTTGCTTGCTTTATGACCGTGAGATTGCATCTCGCCTTTTAATCCTTGTAAAAAAATTTCACCGCTGAATATTTGGGGTACATTGGTACGACCGCGTTACAAACACTCGAGTTTCCATAGCGGCCCTCGGTGATTGAAGTTATCACGAAGAGACGCTTCACGTGGCTGGGACATGTGTTCCGCATGCCGCCAGAGAGTACGACACTCTGTACCCTTGTGGCATAATCTTTAAGGTTCCGTGACCGACCCTCTCTTAGCCTGCAGCGGTGCTACAAAATAGATCTACGCGCTGCAGGTCTCACGTGGCGGGAGTCAAGAGACGCGGCATGGGACGTGCCAGGGTGAAATAAGTAAGTAGTAATGACTACATTGTTTTTTTTTCTATGAACGTATAGTAGGTAAAAATTGTTAAATATTAAATATTTTAGTTGATAGACAAATGAACTTTTGAAACTACTTACTAATGGTTTTTTATTTCTTAAATTTGATGCTTAGGTAGGTACCTACGTATTGTACCTACGTATTATACATACGTTTAAGTACGTACACGTCAAATAATACCTACCCACTCGTCAATAAATAAACGAGTTAATTTCGATGCCACCAAAATTTGATGGCTGCGGGTTTCCGGCGTCGTGTATTTTTTTCTAATATTTTTTCTAGTAAGTATGCTTCAGAGGTGTTTTCAAATTAAGTATTTTCAATAAACAATGTTATTGTGAATTATTCGTTCAATAAAATAGAGTTAATTGCTTATGAACCGTCTTATTTTAAGTGAATCACAATTATTTATTTTAACAGATAGACGCGTTGATATGATTGATATTCAATACAATTTATTTAAACTCAACCAATCTGTGATTATCACCTGGTTTATGATGCAGCTGATGCGAGCTCACGTGACATGTTATTATCGGAAGGAAGAGGTGTGTTTGGACGCGTGTCAAGCATGCTTCTTGCGTCCTGCACCTATTCCCTGTTCCCCGCCCACTTTCGAAGAGATAATGGAGGTGCTCTCAAAACATAGGCTCGTTTTAAAGAATCGCATTAGTCAAATGTTTTTGTCAGCCAGAAATTTCGACACCGGTTTGCGAATTAAGTCGTTCAAGATCATCGATGTTATAATCGCAAATAACGCCCTAAATCCATGTATGTTTAATTAACGACTGTTCATTATGATAACTAAGAAATTTTACTCTTTACTGCCTATACAACGTTTTGAAATATTTAACTCTTTCATTATAACTGTCTGTTCAATTCAATGGTTAAGTAGTTATTATTTCGATTTAAATTAACCTAGTATACATATATATAGAAATTATATGAGTATATATATATGATAATATTTTCTATAGATACGTATCGCCTGTCTCGGGTTCGAATTTTGGATCTGGCTAATTCACATTACGGTTTATCAATGTATATCTGGACCCAGAAGATGGACCTAATAGGTTCAGCAAGTGGCCAACATTAATTTCACATAAAACAAAATTATGTTAGGAAACCTCTTTGTTATGAGGTCCAGGTCAACATAGGATTGTACAGCCAATCAAAAAATCATTGATAATTGCGACATATTATTATCCTACATTACATTAACAGATCAAGCTACATAATCAAAAAAAACTCAGTTATGAACGCCATCTATTAGAAAATCCTTCAACCTTACATACCTATTAGTAGATTATGAAATATGTCAATAAGATATACTATATTATATCCACTCTAAAACACATTATCAAATTATTTTTTATTCAAGGCTGAATATAGTATACAGAATGTAATTGTTTTGATTATAATATTATGTAGTTATTAGCAATCTGGGAAGAATAGTAAATGAATCGGTAGCTTAATCTTAATGGATACGACCCGTAAAGTGAAGGGTTACATAATTTATGTAGTTTGTGTATTATATATCATAGTTAGGTATATTTCTTCAACAGCGCGAATTGTCTCTATGAAGGAATGAATAATTTTAAGAGAATTTACTTCTCGAATCGTGGCATGTTCCTACATCATGATAATACTGAAATGAAATTGAATCCACGGCAATTGAAGAAAAAAATAGATGTAATAAACATATTATTATATTACGAAGATGTGTATCTTGGGCAGCTGGCGCGTGCCATTTCCTCCCTTTTGTGGCAGGAAGGAACTCGTCAATGAGAACCAGTTCCATTCGGTGAAATAATAGACAGGCACAATGAACTTCACTTCATATAAAAACCGTTAGCGGGGCGGAGTACCAAAGTACTTACTAAATCAAATGGCAATCTGTACTCAAGATTCCACGATATACGAATGCTCCATACTTCATTTATATTATTATTATTATTATGATTAGGTACCTACATATCCAATAATAACTATCGATTATGGTAGTAAGATAAATCAAACATCGGTTGGTAAAATGCAGCTTGCATATCTTTATTTGCATAGCCTTTGCCTGCCATAATTAGTATTGACAAATAATCTAATAATTTATTTTTACACTTCTTTCTTTAAACACATTTTATTTTTTACTGAATCCACTTTTTTATATTAAATATTGTACCGCTTGGCTCACCTCAGAGGGACATTTTCAACTGATATAACAGATATTTGAGGCGTATAATTACAAAAAACGACAAGTCCACAATTCAATATTTTCGGGAAACAACGTTATGTTTCAAGCTTCAATTATTTGTTTTAACGTGAGATTATTTTTTCCGTTGTATTCTATGTCAACCAAATGGCAATTTGTTTCAGCCGATAAACTCTTAAATGTAATAAATATAGGCAAAATAAAATTAAACGTAGCGCTATTTGTACCTCACATTTCAATTTACTCCGCATACGGCACATATTTCCGTGGCACTGTCATGAGTTTACCTGATGCTACAGCATGGGAGACGCCCTTTTCAATATTGAACGTTCCCTTATTGGCGAAATCAACCAAGCTTTAAATAATATGAAACACGGACTTGGTGCTTTTTGTAATAAATCGAGAATTAAAATATTTTTTTTCGTAGGGTTATGTCGCGTTTTGGAATTTATAGATCATTACATATTGTGTAAAATTATACAAAGAATACGTTTGTATTTTTTTCTCGATTTTGACCAAATGTGGACTTATCGCTTGTTGGAATTAGACGCCTCAATTTTAAAGTAACCAATTTCAAAAAAAGAGACAAAACATTCACAAATACATTAAGTAGGTATACACAAATATTAGATACCTGCTCACAGTTAGTAATTAAAATGAATAAATTGAATATTAATAATTTTCACCAGCCATAATAATTAATAGAGGTCCTACAAACAAATTTGTAACTATAAGGAAAAAAGTACAGTAGGTACACAATATTATTTCCATTATATTATGTAAGTATCGATTTTAATATTCTCCATAATATAATTATGTTTTATTAATTTTACTGTTTTCTAACAATGTAATAAATGCTGAAAAGCAAACTAAAAATGAACTAAGTTCGTGATTTTGATGACTTCATGTAATAATTATTATAGGCTCAATTTTTTGATTCCCCCAAATCTACTCAAGATATCAGGATATCATAAGAAACCAAGGGAGCGTTTGGAGTACATCTGTTACAGCAGCTGCTTGAATCCCGCCCGCTTCCTGGACATTGTGAGCGATTCTGGAGGCGTCATTATCTTCTCCAGCCCATGAATGCTTGTCTCTTATCATTATCCCCAAAGAAATGAAATGAGAAAGGACGAGATATGGACTCGAAATTCAAGTTTCGCCGCTTTGTTTCACTCCCTTTATGGGCGAGGGTCGAGTGGCCACAGACAATGCATGTGAGGCACGCGCGTAATTTCGATCGTATGCAACACGCATGCATTAATTATTGTAATAGTAATAATAGCAGGTAGATTAGAATGGAAATTAATCATTTCCATAGTTAAATCTATCAATCTATAAAAATAGGTACCCAAGTATCACTTAATTGACATGAAATAAAAGAAACCATTTAAGTTAAATGCATCAATTTAGAATTAATCCACTGCATCGTTAAATATAAATAATTACGGAAATCCGAATTAAAATCGATCTGGTAGAATTACAATGGCCACTAAACAGTGGGGATTCTGAACATAATACATTTAAACAGATATTTCCTAATAAAATCTTAGAATTATCTTGGACAGATTATGATTCGCACACACATTTTTCGCTTGAAAGATGAGAGCTTTTTAGTAGTTAAGCTACCAACCCAAGCCTTATAGTAATATAAAACTTATGTAGCAGCTTTCCACCGAGAATTGGCATAATAATTTAAGTAATTAATGTGAAATACTTTATCGTAATACCCAGGGAACACAGAATTAATGATAACTGAGTCACCTTACTTGGTGTGGTATATACAAATACAACACGGATCTCGGAGTGTGGAAAAATATGAGATAAACAAATATTTTATTCAATAGTTCAGTTTGTTTCATAATATTCATTAAACTTTGACACGTAAACATAACCCGCATTAAATATATGAAGACAGTCGGCGAGGTTTAAATCCCTTAGTTTTAAGGTCTAAAAAAATAAAGCAAACACGCTGCGTCAAAATTTCTACCACACACGGTAGGGTAAGCCAGATCCCATTAGATTTGTGTTTCCTCGTGATATCAAACACATATTTAAAACCTGACCTAATCTAGTCTTGCCTCTCAAGCTAGGTAGATATGTATATTATTTATGCAGTTTGGTTTCAAACCATTTTCTTTATACAATGCTGATATTAAATTATTGTGGTGTTTATGATGTCATGTCGTTTCCGCTAAGTCGTGTTGTATGTACGTATTCCTCTTGTGAAAATAATCCTAGTTGAAAATAGATTATCATACGTCATTCATGTATATAATTATAGGTATAATGCTTAAAATATGAGAAATTTTATGTTATTTATTATCTAGTATGATGATAGCGACAGACTTCGACAGACAGTGCTCTGCCTACAAGTTGTTTATAAAATTAGAACTATGATATGACATACGCCATATCAATTTTATGGACCATGTGTTAACCACGTGATAAAGATTTTCTGAGAATCGCAGATCCACTAATCCTTCAAACTGAGCCGCCTCCTTGCATGACTTCAGATGTCAAACGCATATCAACGTCTGTCCTAGAATGTCAAATTTACTATCTTATCTGTCGCTTCGTTAGGTTTCAAATATAAGGAGTTTCTGAAAAAATGATTAATAACTTTTGTTCTTCTGCTTTGCTTAGGCCAAAACATTGACTTTTAAATGGACACAGGATCTGAATAATAAAAGGCCCCCATTAAAGAAATTTATCATATACACCTGCCATCATTATTTATACTTACGAATTGAACTGTTTATCAAAACAGATTAATAAGAATTAATATGGTTGAAATATTAACTCTAGAATCTGCCATAATTCAAAATTCCCTTTTATTGTTATCTTATCGCATTCTCCTAACTCTACATACAAAAAATCAATGACATTCATATGGACGAAGCATCTGGAAAAAAAAATGACACTCACTTTTTTGTCGCGTCTGCCGATGGCATAATCTGTTCTAACACCATTACAATAAAGGTGATACTGCTATAAATTCCCGATGGTTTTTATCGGTCTGCCGAATGGCACAATTCATATTTTAATATCAATATCGTTCGCTCAAATGAACATTGACACTAGAAATACTGTTCTAACGCCATTTCAATAAAGGTGATATTGCTATAAATTCCCGATGTGTGATATCGCATAATGGAAATTGCGAAATTTTGTCACGTGACGTCTACCTATACTGTGCGAATGTCGCTATACGCGAATTTACTTGCTAGCTACTGTACTGAGAGCGTTGTCCATTAATAATGGCATTGCAAAAAATATATTACATACTGTACCTACTTATATTATGAAAAAAATAATTAGGTACCTACCTACCTATAATTAGTTATTTTGCAATACAAGTGCTTATTACAAATTCATGTAGTAAACTTAGTGCAAAGTTTTGGACACGTTATGACTGGACAGGCCGACAGTGGATCACGCCGACTGAAGGAAATCGGTGGAAGAAGCCAAGTTGTCAGTTCGGCTGTAGCACCATCGGAAGAAAGCATGCATTTCCACGGGTAGTGAGTTTAAATTCTCAATCTATGGATCGCAGGTGCGGATCTCGCGCCACGCAAATCACATGTGTTTTATTTTCTTCAATTTTTTCAATGTGTTGGTTTCCAGACCAAGAACACAACTCAGTAGGGTTAAACAAATGACTACCTATAATCCTACACTATTCATCATTAACATAGGTTAATATATTATGTATAAATAACCTAGGTCCTAGGATGATAAGATTTTTAACTCACTGGTGAAGTGTAATTTTATTGCATCACTAGCATTATTCTTCAAAAATCATCAACACTATCTTTTTATATGATAATAATAATATAAAGGTTAAAATAAATAAATATTATATTATGACTTTTGCTACTACTACCCTGTGACATAGATAAAAGTAAAACTATTTCTACACTCCCAGATAAGATAATAATTATTATCTATGTTCAGTCATCAATCATGTTTCTCAATAAGAGATAGTTAGGTACTCCTATAATTAAAAATTACAAAAAATATATCACTATTTATCAGTTTTTATCACTGAAGTCTTCTCGTGATAATATTGTAGAATATACAAATAATGAAACAGAAAGCCTGATAATATAGAATTTTGGGAGTATCTGATATTCTCTGTGTTGTTTGTTTAACAATATTGTTTTTCAAAATATTTTATATTTTAACATTTCTCCTGTCCTTTTTGCAGAACGCATGATAGTTGATTCACGTATAAAGGGATTTATTCTATGATAATTGGTTGGAATCCTGCGACTGGATCTATGACCTATCCAAAAATTGATTTTTTTGTCGAACCATCGGATAGACCGAATGTCGAACATTCCAATGCATAAAGCCACTTCTATACGATGGTCTTTCTAAACTGATTACATTCCTATCGGCTCTATACGTGTATTAACCGTTCTACAAGCCGAGATTACAGATATTTCCTTTATAACCCTTATTTTGGCTATCTTAAACAGACGAGTACGCCATAAATCTTTAAGTTGAAGAATTACACCATATCAGTGAAACCTACTCTCAAACATTGATGGTTTTAAGTACGTGGAAGTACGTGGCGCTAACAGGTTTGGAGGCACTCATCTGAAAATGTTACCTGCGAGATAAACCGCCATTACAATAGGTACTACAATAGTTGTGTAATCGGGATCTTTAATGCTAGTATTCGTTCCTTCATTCACCACCCTTTATAGTGTACCGCCCCTATGCAACGCATAATCCGCCTACCCCCACGGGACGTCACTGCCTTTTATCGACCGATAGCGGCTGGCACGAGAAGAAGAATAATGAAATGAAAGTTTTAAACAGAATAAGTTTACATGCGAGTTATATGTTTCTATATATTTATTAACTCACATATTATTTTATGTTTGATATTTAATTTATTTTCAACAGCAGTCTGAGTTGTTATCTGAATTATTTAAGTGAAGAATCCTCTGTGAGTGTCACATTTTCGAGGGGTTGATGTTGTTGGTACATAAAATCTCTAATGAGAGAGTTTGCCGCACACCCACTGGGCCGCAAAATGAGATTTTGTTTGATCTTTTCACACGTTTATCAAATCACTGCCATTTCCTCATTTATATTTATGTACTTGTGAGTTGTTAAAGACCCTAAACGCTTTATATTTAATAGAGGTAGGTACAAAAAATTCTGAAAAAGTACATATATTTTAAATCTCAGCTACACGAACTGTTTGTGAACTGAGGTCATGAAATTAAAATAAATGAACTCGATAGTTTATAATACTATAACATTATGTCGCTTATTCAGAGGTCTAATTAATATTATTTAGGTAAATCGTCAATAACCTTATCTTATCAAATTTGACTGTTTACGCGCCTTTTTTACATTGTATTTTATATACATTTCAGGTACGTACGTATACTGTCGTATACTATACCAATTTATTGTACTTGTACCAACCTGACATCACTCCTACGTCCATTTGCAGTTCCTTTCCAGTGTAGGATAGTACATGCTCGGCATAACGTATAAGAATATCTAAGCGATCCAATAACCTAAAAGAGTTATTGCAAGGTGATAAACTTCGTCAACCAAAATAAATGTCAATGGGGCGAGATAATAACGGTACAAATTAACTATTTTTGAGAAAAATTCACAACCAGTACTTCCCAAAATAAAAGTCCACAATCAAAGTCAAATTTTTATTTACAATCATTTTTCTGTTTAACATAATATGAAAATTACCAGTTCACTTTTTTTCTATCCTTGATAACTACTACCTATTCCCCCAGTTTTGCCGACATCTAGTTCCTGACAAAAGCAGCTGAGCCGCCTATAATGCCAGCCAAACTACACCAAAGACCACTGTCGAAAATACGTGGCAATGCAACACTTTTGGAAGCCTTCATACAACATTAAATCGACAAGTTAAAAAACCAAATAAATCGTTTTATAATATTAGTCTTTCATTCATAATTCGGGGATATCTTGGTTAATATGACCATTCATGAAATATTCCTAAAATTTAAATCAATTTTACTAAGAACAGTGATGTTAACTGCCAATAATGGTTAGTTAATTTAGGAACTATGTAATAGATAATAATATTATGTAGATGTAAAATAATATGATAATATGACCAACCCATAAATATACCAAATATCCCCACCCAATATAAAAAAATGTGATGTGGTATCCTAATATAAAACATAAATCATATTTAAGCATCCAAATAATATTTATTGGTATCCGGATAACAGAAGCTCGGGCGTGTAGAATATTATTAGGGTGAATCGTGTTTTGTACAATGGAAATTGTATGGCGGGCGCGAATGTCTCTATTAAAGGAGTATTAATACGTTTTTTATGTCTCTTTGTACGAATAATGCGATGCCAAAAAATATGGGGAATGCAAGCTGCAGCTTTACAGTTACACATGTAAAAACATATTCCGAACAAAATATGCGGTGCTTATTCATTAAATATTATACAAACAGAAAAATAATAATATCCCAAATTTTAATTTATTCCTATATGACATTCGTATATATTTGATATTGTATTTTATTTCTGATACCCACTAACATACGGTTAATAAAAATATAATATGTAGATACATTTATATTGATTATACATCAACTGAATGTGTAGTAGGTAAATATCATTTTTTTCTATTTCTTTTACAAGTAGGTATGTGTTAATAATAATCGAAAACATATATGTACCTAAGTATATATTGCCATAACATCGGGAAGATCAATAATTAAATAGATACACGAACTGAAATATGAACTATGCGCCAAATATTCCAAAATAAAGTTATAAGTTACCTATACCTAAATATATGCAAAAATTTTATATGTGCCATCGGTAATGCATTAAAAATAGAATTATTAAGCTCCAAAAAATATTTCATCTATCCAATCTCAATGATGGCGTTGGAAATATGTGCCAAATTTAATGTCAGTATTCAAATTTGTGTTCAAAATAACAGGATCATAGTCCTTCCACAGAGAATTTTGGATGGCATCTTGGTCAATGTTTTAGATAATAACAGTGCAAACGCCATAATACTGCTTTCTCAAATCACCATGAATAGATAGGCACTTAAATTTATTTGCTATAATTATTAAACAATCAATAAGTACATACGAATACAGGTTCACGACACTTTTGTAGAATAAATAGCACGCGATTAGGAGCTTTTGATTTTCCTTTGACTTTCTGATACAACAGATGATAATATTATGACAAAAAATATTGTTCTTATTTTAATTTTAATTGGCGTTGTATTTAATTCTTATCTACTTATGTCACTTGCATGTAAGTATCAACTAAGCAGCATATATGTTACATAAAGGACAAATCAATTTAATAGGTGTATGAGATAGTTCAATAAACATTGAAAGGTGGCTTTATTAATTCACATATAGGCACTTTATAATGTTTCTATATCGATGAATCTAGTACTTAGAATACACCGTTGAGCTCATACCTACTTATATCTATTTAGTATATCGACTCATTTTTAACGAGTGTATCTATAATTAAATAATACATTCAAGGTAAATACGGCATATTATTGATTGTCGACTGTTTGTTTAATAGTTTAAACGTGTCCATTTAATAGCTACTCCGAAGAGTAATTTTTCACTTCAATAGACATTTGAGTACGCCCCTCATAAAAAAATGTTGTCTTTTGTAATGAAACGTGTGTCAGAGCCATAATTTGGAAATGCATTATTCAAAACTTTTTATTTAGTAAGAGTGATTAGTTTGTTAGATAATCATAGATTCATCATCATCATCATCGTCATCCGGTACCTTCTGTTTTCATATACGAAAGACTCTGGAGTTTGAGGAATAGACAAGATACTTAAATACTCAGAAAATAACTTTCATTTGCTTGGATATCAAAAATTTGCATCGATTTAAACAGCGTTCTTAAAAATCTATTCCTATAAATCAGTTAAAAGTTTACCATATAGCTTTTTCAATATTTTATACATCATTCGTTATTAAGACAATTTAAATAATCAAGACGTGTTGTGTCTCTAGGACCTGGAGAACTATATATTAAATGACGCTACGATATACCAACTATAATTTGGAATAGTACCTATAACTAGGTAGCTGGTAGGTAATCCAAAATAATATAAGTATATTATATTTTTTTCTCCTACCTATTAATTGATATTGTTAACATTACAATGCAACACAATATTAACCAAATTAAAACATAAAAATATACGAATAAATATTAGGTACCTAGTCATGCACACCAATTAATTAAGATCAGTACCGGTGTCGTCCACTCAAATGGACATTGCCAACTAATGACAATGTTTAGATTACATTGTCCACTCAAGTGAATGAAACCGGTTCTGATCATTATACAGTTATGTGAATTGAAAACCTTATATTGTAATTTTTTTTAATTAACAGGTAGATATAATTATTATTATAATGTTTCCACCCCCAAAAATTGACAGCACGATAAAACTTAATAATATTCAAATCAAAACCCCCTGATAGATAAATTTAATTTCCAATATTTCCTGGCATTTTTTATTGATTTTAGTCATTCTTTGATGTAATTACAATAATAATTTATTGCACACCACATAGCCATTTATACAAATTTATTATTCATACCTATGTAAAAATATAAATAATTTAAATACACACAATACGTAATATAATATAATTAATAGAAAGGTACATAGAATAATAATATTTTGTAATGTTACTCTAGAAAGCTTTTTAATCAGAGCTTTAAGCACTTCGCAATCGAGTACTCAGGCATTATACACGGGCATGATCATAAATTCGAGGATATATCGCATTCTCTTTCTATTTCGATAGTTTCTATGATATTGTAAATCTATGGATATTGTGGAATATTGTTTGCTCTCCGGCAGTTTATACAGCGTATCTTCTCATAACACGTGCTAAAACGACTGGCGTAATTGGTCTATTCCGGGCGGTTTCGCGTGTTAGTCACGTGGCGTTGCTATTACTTATATTAGAGATGGTATTCCCATCAAAGTATAATGGCCATCTCTTTTTCCAGCAATACCCATTAGGATATCCCAAATATAAACAATGTACATAAGCGACTTTTGCGACAAATCAGTTTAACTTTTAATGAATCTATATACAGCAGTGGCGCGCGGTCCACAGGTGCTATAGATGCGAATCTTCAGAATCAATTCGTACTACCTATCTAATAATAACATGTATTTATTGTGTAAGTATATGATACCTTTTATTTACCTAACTATATGTATTATTATTTATAGTACATGGGTAACTACGTATTTTTAGAATATTAGATAGCTATGGCTCCGCAATACCACGCAGCACATTATTATTTTGTTTGCTACCCTACAAAATTCAATTAGTTCAACTATTTAGTTAGTTTCAGTCACCGCACGCCACTGGAAGCAGTGTAGGCATTTTGGCTATAAGTAAACCAAGCCAATCAAATATGTGGTGAAATCGTATCTCTTAAATGGCAAATATTATTTAACAAATCAATATTTTGCATTTCCTTAACAATTAATTTCGCGCACACTATTCATTACATGTGAATAGAGTTGGGTTTCGGGAATTTCCCGACGGGAGTTTTCGAGAAATTTTCGAGATTTTCCATCACGAATCTCGAGAATTGAAATTTTTAACATTTCGGGAAATCCCGGATCTCGAGAATCTTTTCGCGGGATTCGGGATTTCTTTATTATCAAATATTAATTTAATTGAAAAAACGATTTTCTATATGAAAAAAGTGGACAGAAACACAAAACGTTCAAAGACTGATCGGGGCATTTAACATTATTAATCTTAATTATTAAGCCAACGTCGACTCAAAATGAGCGCAATTTTTGCAGCATCGGGGAATTTTGTGTCTCAAAAGTGTACGCAATTGTCAGACGCAGCGATTGACAGTGTATTTTTTTTAAATTTTATTTTAATAAGTAATGTTTTCAATTATTTTATTTACCTACTTCTATTTTGTTTGTCTTCTTACATAATTTTAAAAAAATCATATTTTTTTGGAATTTGTCTGTTTTTACACTGATTTTAAGATTTTTACAGGTTTTTTTAAAAATTTCCCGATATCTCGAGAATTCTTGAGAACTCTTTTCTGGAAATCCCGAATCTCGCGAAATTCAAAATTTCATAATTTCGGGAAATCTCGAGATTGAGATTTTCTCGGGAAATACCCAACTCTACATGTGAATGGCTGAAATGATTAGATCCACATTGGTATTAGCGGCACTGTCAGCAGTCAGGAACAATATTCAACGATATTTAAAAAAATAAAAAAACCTACCTACCTAAAAAGTGCCTACGTGAATCAATTTCCGTAGTTATTATGAACGCTTAATTAATGTGTGTATAGTGGAACCACTATCAATATTTTTTTCTACTTCTGTTTATGGTTGCTATTGAGGGATTTCTTAATAGCGCACATGTTGAGCCGCCTTGTCTCGTTTTAACACCCTTCCCATTCTCCCTTGTTTCCTGCCGAAATTATAGAACATAACTATTTTTACGATTTTTTATAGGATTTTGGATTTTCAAGAATTCTACTCAAGCCAATATAGTGTGTGTGTGTGGGAAGGGGTTGAATATATTTGTGTATATTTTACGAAAATTAAATGGTTCACATACTTCATGTTAAAGACTAATCCTTTCAATACAATGTTGTATATTTATTATACAAAATCACTTTCCCACGATTTTGACAACTATTTGGTGACGTTTTACGACAATATTCTTGATGCAAGTATCAAAAGTGCTAAGAAAATCAATAATTAAATAACAACTTAGTAAATAATGTTAGGGTTAAATATTAAAAGATTTAAAACAATAAATATCACGTTTAATCACATCCATTTAGAAAATGCGCTTGTTTTAACGATCTTTAGAATATTTTAACGTGATTTTTGTAACGTTTATTTTGATTTCGTATATTGTGGTCGCCGTTGCCTCGTAGGTACCTATGCAAAAACTTTTACAGCAATTCAAGGATTCATATCATAATATATTATGTAATATGTAACTATACAGTTGATTTTTGAGGTTTAATACTCAGCTTATCTATTTTCTAACATTTTCTAGTCTAACCGTCATCATTTCATAACTCAAAACTAGCTTCAAGGTCTTGGTCTCTGGCGACTGATTTTTGCATTTCTGTATTATTAATCTCAGATTAATATCGAATCTCAATACACTCAGTAAGAGCCTTCGTTGTTGTGTGAGACAGAATGAAATAATAATCTTATAAAATAATATACGATAGTCGTTTGTATTTGTGTTGTAGGTATGGATAAGTTTTTTTTTGCTTAAATGGAAGATTCATTCTCTCACATAGATGACACGAGAGAATGCATTATCAGTTTAACAAATAATATTAAAAATCGATTCCAATGTTAAACAGAGCGTTGAGAAAAAAATGTCGCACCAGTGTGGCATAAATCTAAAGACGACAGACACACTAAATTTGCATAATATACCGTGGACTGAAATCAGCATAAAGCGTAGCAAATGAGATAGAACAACATAAAGCTCTTCTTGTGTTGTGGGAACGAATCGAGAGGTTCAAGGACTAGCGGACGTTAAAATTTTATATGCATATCGAGCGAACACTAAAACTTGTAGGTCGTTACTAAACTTATTATTGTACAGATACGAGACTCAAATTTTAACACAATATGGGTGAATGACTGACTCAATTTTTATTGTGACACGACTTAATTATGTTCTGAACATATTGTAATCAACCTAATCAATATACATGGTTTTAAAAGTCAATACAGCTGGAATAGAGTGGAAGACATTGATAACATTACAAGCACGCATTCTCTGGATTCAAATAGATACAAGAAGCGGGAAGAAACCGGCACGCCATCTTATAGAAGACAGACTCTATAATATATTATACATATTTAGTAAGATAACATGATATTGGCATGATACCTATATGAAAAAAAACTTAAATGGTCATTGCTAAGTGAATAAAAAAGATTATTGACATTTACCTAAGCGTCCTAATTCATATTGATATAGGTACGAACCATTTTGGTAAAAACAGCTATTGGCTTCCCCATTGCTGTCACCAACGGCAGATTAGCTCTACATCTAACGAATATGTATATAATAATTATGTTATATATTATTATGTATATTGTATACACATTAAATTAAGTTTTCAATTACACCGCGCATAATTACGTTTCCAAATAAGGATCTTGTCTATCTTTTAAAGTACAGTAGTCAGTTAATTTAAAGTCGAAGATAGCATATATGCAATCTCCAGTAGGCATTGAACTCTCATTTATTTTTATGTGTTGGGTAGGTACTTTTTTTATATTGAAGTGGTACTTTTCAGAAGGCTTGAATTGCTTTTTTCCTGCAGGCGTAGACATTAATGGATAGGATTTTTTTCTTTAATTAAGAATTCCATTAAATATTTTCTAATTCAGATGAATTTTCGCCGGGTCATAATCAGAAATGTGTTAGAAAGGAAACAGCGAGATCTTAAAGCTAACGACTTAATTAAGAATATAAAAATACGAATAAATTGTAAGGTTATTCCTTGAGTGAGCTTGTAAAACGCATCTGTCCTCGGCAATTAAAAGGCGCACTTTTGCAAAGTCGCCGGGGATCGCGACTAGCTTTAATGAGAAAGAAGAAATTATGTTTAGTGTCGCCAAAGCTGCTTTCGTAATTATTATCAGAGGAATTATTGAGAAGGAAGCAAAAATATCTAAGCTTATTTAATATTTTCACGTTGGTAAAGGTTAATATTACTTTTTACTGGTCATTCGATTCTTTTACCTTTAAGTAACTTAAACCTATTAATATGATTTACTTCAATCAACGTCAGTGAATTATTAGTGAGTAATAAGTGTTATCAGTATTGAATGATTGATCAATCTCCAGAAGAGTATTATAAAATATAAGCGAATTAGTGAATCAGGCTGTAAACATTAAATAGTGCCTAGTCCAGACCAAGATACATCAGTTCGGTGAACAAAATGAACATTGTATAGATGCAATGTACAAGTATAAATACTATTCGAATGTTCTGATATAATTGCAAGAATATGTGTGTATTTTCCGGCACCGATGAAAATTATTTACAGATGTTTTTGACTGGACAATAGAAACAAAATAATATTAATGTTACCTAACCAAAACGAAAATTGGCGAACGATATTCAAAAATATAATTGCCATATTTTCGTTTTAAATAATCTCTTACTACAGAATATTATTCTGTACATAACTTACATGCTTTATTATCGGTATTTTACATAAATAGGTATGTAGGTAACCAAATATTTTTTTATCTATTAATTTGATTGACTGGCATAACTATTCAAATTAAAAAAATCATGTTCAAATTTACCTATTTATTTATATAGATATTGTGAACTTTATAAATTGCAAATTCAAGACAGTCACAATCAGGGATTCCAAATCCGGGATCCCGAACTATTGTCGATACCTACCTATTAATCCCGGGATTGGTAAACATAATCCCGAAACTTTCGGGATTGATTTTTATATCAATTTTTATGGAAAATAAAATAAAAACGAAAATATAATAGAAAAAATACTTTTAATAAAAAATAACTACATTAGAAAAAACTGAGTTTGAATGCAGTTTGATTTATTGAAGTTGCCAATTCATTTTATTTTTTCACATAAATTAATAAAAATGAGAAAGATTGGAAAAAACAATGCTTTGCACTTTTAGCCTTTGCACCTAGTCACAATATAATAAACAAAGACATATAAGCAGTAGAAACAGTAAATACAAAAATTATAAAGAACATGGAAATACTCCGAATGACATAAGTAGACCATATTTTAAGAATTTATAAAACAATATCCACCTAAACTCATCCTCACGTATATGGATTATATTATATCAATACATAGTAGAAGCGATTTGGTTGAACACAGTTATTTCCCGCCCAATCGGCAATACCAATAGAGGTAAGGTACCATTACCACTATTTAGGTAAGTATATTTACGTACTTATTCTTTGAAAATACGTAAAGCTAATTGATTTAATTTTGATGAAAACAGTTTGTTTTCATAGTTATTGTACCTAGGTACCTATTTAATAGGTTTTCATTAATTCAATAAATAGGGTAGTTGTACCAGTAGTCAGCCACTTAGCACATATCTGAAGTGCATACTGATGTAATATGTTTATAAATAACATTGGGTGTTTGTGTTTTTTTTTGTAATAAGCGAAATTTAACGAAGTGTTGTTGACATTTTTTATTATGTCTATATCTCATGGAGTTTAGCATATAAATATTGTTTTTGTAAAGTAAACCCAATTTCCCAGTGGCCAGCCACCATGTTCCTAATTCTGGCCACCCCAGCACCAGAAGTCAGCCGTCTGATTCTAAATAGGATTTGAATTATTATACTCTTACGATAATGCTAGTAAAACAGGGCTATTTAATTTGGGTACTCAAATTTTATTAAAAAAGGTAAAAAATATTTACTTATTATATAAAATTGTACGTATAATACTATTGTTAGACGATAAAAAAACTTGCAAAACATACTACAAACATAGAAAACTACGACTACTTAGGTACAACATCGCAGACAAAACTGTTCGTGTCTGCATCAGCACATGCCACATGACACCACACATCGCAAACCACGCATTTAATCCATTCTTCCCCTAATGTACCTTGTGAAAATTTTCGTTTGCAATATTCGCACTCAGCATCGTCAGAAGATAGAACAGAGTTTTCACTGTTTTCTTTACGTGCTTTCAGCTTTTTCTTGGGTATCATCTCCGTAGTTGCAACACTTTTATTTTCTTTTAGAACATTTACAGAAAGTGCTCTTTTTTTAGTTTTTTTGGCTATATTTCCCGCTTTCTGACGAGCCTATTTCCTCGTTCTTATTTCTTCAGCCATTTTCATTTTTAAAGCTTCCTTGTTCGTTTCAAGCAATCTCCATGCACTCGAAGAAATCGCACTAGGCTTGGAAAGTTTCTGTTTGGAATTAGATGGGCTTGGAAGTGGGGAAGGGTAAAAGAGATGGCTAGAAAAAGGTGAAGGAACTGAGAGAAATTTGGTTGGTAAGAATATGTCTTCTAGCACAGTATTTTTTTTTTATTCAGTTGTTTCAGATTCGTCATATTGCCGCAACAAACGCTTCTTTGGCTCCATATCTGTAAACTGAAAACAAATAATCAATTTATCAACTAGATTTCGTTATAAATACAAGTAGCTGTTTTTATTATGAAAGAAATCTACAATGATTAAATGAAGAACTTAAAAGGTGGCTGACCTAAGGATTTGAGAACTCCAGTTCTCGGCCGCCAGCATAATAGTACTTTTACAAGCGGCTGACTATAGGATCCTTTGAGAAAAATAAATATTTTTTAATTGTATTGATTAGAGAACATCATTAGCTTGTCATTTCAATACCAAGCGATATTATATATTTTTTTATCAAATAATCCAGTTGTCGGCCGGGTGGCTGACTTTTGGAAAACTCGGAAAAAGTTGACCCTAAAGGCAGCCGCTTTAAAAAAGTAACTAATATTATTTAAATGCATTCTTTTTACACTAAAACATAATAAATATATCATGATTAAGTAGAAGGAAAACTTACCTTGAACAAATTATCACAGAATATTGAAGTATATCGTATTTTCGAGCACTGTGTCAACTCGTCCAAAACGTCAAAAACACGTACTCACTCTCCGAACTTCCAACTCCAACTAAATAAATATTAAAATTTATTTCTCATTCGAACCACAGATGGCAGTACACTTTTGTCAATAATCGTTATTAGGTGACCGAGCATTGGGTCAAATAAATTAAATAATTTAATGTTTACTTTACTTCGCATACAATGTTTTGTTTGGCATGGCTGACTACTGGAGCTGGCTGACCAAAGGAGCACCTACCCTATATGTTGTCAAATTAATGTTATGGATAACCTACGTACCTACATAGTAATATTTATTAAGTTTCGAGAAAAACTTTAAAAAAACAACTATTGTTTCACCAAGAGCCGAATTCCCAAGCAAAAGTCGAGGAGCCCTATAAAGTCTTCGGCAATTAGTTAGCATCTGACGCTCGAGACGTTTTATTGTATAATCAAGACATACAATGCCCTGCGATAATTATTACACCCCATCCCCTCGTCAATTTCCAGTAGCGTAGCGTCCCTTACAGGTACATTTATTATTAACACTAGGAATCGGCATTTTTTGTGAAACTCTTTTCAAATAAATTAATATAATGCTGTATATTTTAGATCAGTGATCGGCAACCGGCGGTAAGCGAGCCGTATACAGCACAAACATACATTTATTTTGATATAATATCACCGATTGACCATATCACCATATCACCATAACATGCGGCACGTACGTTGAATAATTTCAATGCTTAATAGTTTTTATATTAATAAAAATAAAATTGGAAAAAAATATTCCCTTTGTATCTGTCTATCTGTAGCTGTAGTTTTAGATTTGGCTTAGCGAAAACAGACACTACATTCACACTTGAAGTTGAATGGACAGTGATGCATAAACTGTATGTTGTTTTTATAAATCATATCTGTTTCGCATCTCGTACCTTAAATAGTTCTGTATTTTTTAAAGATTGAAATAATAAATATTGATACTAAAGTATTTTTGACACCCACGGTGGCCGCGCGGCTTAAGCGTTGGACTATCACGCCGTGGGTCTCAGGTTCGAATCCTGGGTCTGGCAAGTACACATATTGTTTTTCAATTTGTGTGTGAGTCAGGGTATGGACTTAATAGGTTGAGCAAGTGGCTGACATCCATTTCTCGTAAAAAACAAAATCTGTTAATACAAACCTCTACTCTGTGGAGCCCATATGATCCAATTAGGATCGGACATGGTCGGGAAAGTATTTTTACACTCTTCATATTCTCTTATAGACTTGCAGCTTTATTATTAAAACTAAAATTTGACTGTATCTATGTGTTTGAATGTTTGCCAATCCCTGTTTTAGCTGATATTTTTTTTAATATTCCAATGAATTTTCAGTTATATCACCCTCTAGCTAGAGACTAAACCGTAGTCTGATGCTAAAATAATAATTACATAGTTACCTAAGTATATCATTCCAGGCGTCATACACACCATACCTATTTTGCTACGATGCCATTCCAAGGTATCGTTACTGTGGTACCTACCAATGTTAAGTGTATTTATTTATTCACGATTATTTTAAAACCTAACATCCCAAAAGGTTATAAGTATCTCTTATCTTAGATCCAAATATATTTACAATTAAATAATGTAGCACATAATTTAGCATTGATTCTTTATTTATTTATATATTATTATCACACAGCAATACCCAATAAAATTTAAATAAATCATACAAAATAAGTCATTTATGAAAATATAATAAAATGCCCACATCACGTTAATGAAATTAACGAAGATTCCGTAAGCCACTGACGATTTCTAAAACTCTCCTTTCTTGTTACTGAATGGGCACGCAATCCTTCGCCTTGCCATCCCCTTATTCCACATTCGTCCATCAAGAGTACATTAAATCCCCTTGTGAAAATATGATTACCAAATATTTCACTAAGATTATTTCAAAATTCTAATTTTTGCCATATGTAATTAATAATTATTTATTGTACAAGAGTAGATAATATATAAGGGCCAAGATCAGCTTTTAGATTGGCAGTAGTGCCTACATTAGTGCATTTTTAATTATTCCAAATAAATATTTTAAAATAATAATAATCTAAGTACAAAATATCGCTTGGTATATAGGTACCTACCGGCTTTGGGCTGCATGTACTGCGGTAGGTGCCCATTGCCGATTATACCTACCACGACTTGCGAATTGAAATGTGGAGTACCTACTTAATATCTATAATGTTTTCGTAAAATAAGTCATTTGAGTTCTGAGACGGAGTTCGAAATGCTTTAGCTTTAATTTTTAACATATTATATTATATCGGAACTACTAAATTGTATAATATGTAAATGCGTCAAGCTTAAAATTAATGCTATGCAAATACTTTGTTCTTGAACTTGGATAAGCGGTAGACAAAATAAATAAACTCATGTGAGTGAAACTATTCGTGGTAAAACCAGAGGACAATAATACAAAAGTAGCGTTAACTTGCACCAACATTATTCTGTGGCGTGTAATTTAGATTAGTCCTAGTGCTTAGTCTGGGAATGTAGTAAAATATATTGCTACTGAGACGTCCAACATACATTGTTATTAAATATGGTAACAATGAACAAGATCATGAGGAACATCCAAAGTTTTCGTTTCACAATGTGCATGTCGACATTAGAAATAATAATAAACTATTCAACGGAAATGGAGTAAACAGAAAGCTAGACGAATATTAATAAAATAATAATTCTATAATGCATTGTTGAGTAGTGATATTAATAGCATTAGTAGTAATAGCACCATAGGTGAAAGTATGAATGTACACGATATACCTAGATCAGCGTATTAAATTAAAAAAAAATAGTAAAATGGAGTTGACAGTTTTAAAACATTTAAAGTCATCAAGAAATATAAACTATACTTTTATTTTGTTTCTTATATAGGGACCTACTATATCTGTGAGAAAATGAGAAATATGTTACAACGATTGAAAAATAGTATTTTAAGATGATATTAAATGTAGGTGTAGGTATACAATTAAAATTGCCTAAACGAACAATCTTATAGAACCCACCATTATAGAAAAAAAATTTAGTCATCCACTGGTACCCAAGTAACCCAAGAGATGGAAAACGTTCGAAAGCTAGAGATACACGCTGCTAGATTATGTGGAAGCACTTTATAAAGCGACAAAATTGAAAAAAATTACATTAACTTAGATAGGTCATCAATAGGAAATGGTAATGATTTACAATATTTATATATATATATATATATATATATTTATATCCGACCACATTTAGTGGCTCATGTGTGAATAGACGACCTTCGTCGATCACTATTTCACATGTCATATATAATGACATGGATGAGGTAGCAACTTGCTGTCTTTTTCGTTATATTTAAAACATGGTCAGCTATCACTTAACTATAAATATTATGTTTATACCCAAAAAAATATCATCTATTTTTAATGTCTCTACATTGATCATTTTGATCAACACACTTGTTCGTTCATGCAACGTTGCCAAATTATCTTGAATTCAGAACACACAGAACTGAGAGCTAGCTTTGTTCAACTAATGTTTTACAGCTGTTGTATTGTTATGATGAGAGTTTTTAAGACCATTTTATATTTGAATGTAAATTACAAGATAATAATATTAGAAAAATAAATAAAATAAATTTATTATAAGTATTTTGACAATTACAAAAAAAATCAAGTTGATATATTATTTTGGAATGAGTTTGTTGCTTTGAAAAATGAAATTTGACTATCGATAAGAAAAATATCTGTTTATTCGGTATCTTGATAAAATCATGAATAAAAGTATTTAGAAATGATTAAGACGATAGGTATTGTACCTAAATGAATGATTTACATGCGTGGTGTACGGTGTGGTGTACCTTAATTATTAAGGTAAGTAGGTACATGCAAAAAAATAATTCGTCCACACCAGGGATATGTACATACTATTGGAGAAGACAGATGAAGGTGTGAACTGTAATAATTCTAATTAGTTTTTCGGCAATTTTAAATATGTCTCCAGTACCAGTGGCACCCATACTACCAAATAATATTTTGTATGAATAAAATTATCTTGTGAAGTGCATGTAAAAACAATACATAGCATTATGAGCACTGTACTGCTTGGGCTTATTTTTTTTTCCACTAAACAATGGCTACCTTTTTTTGTTTACTAATAATTGAAAAATTACTCATTTTACGAGATTCTCATTTTATGCCGTGTTTATTCATAAAAACTTTTTAGATTTTAGAACTGTATTAAATTTTATATTTGGCGTTTTTTAAATCATTCTGTTATTATGCCTACTGTTAATCTTTTCGATGCACCCCAACTATTTTATAACTTATTAATATAAATTCTCCACCTAAAAGGTACATATTAATAAAATAACCATACAATTTGAATTTGTGAAATGATACCATCTTATTATTAATTTTTATTTTATGGTTATGTTTTTCACCCTATGATTATTGGTTTTTCTCTTGTGCAGCACAAATTCAAATGATTTTGAATAATTCATTTTTTTGATTTTTTAGATAAATAAAAATGTGTATAACGCGAAATCCAAATCTGTACCTTAGCGTCAACTTGACCCAAGATTTTATAATATTTGTATGTATGTGATGCAATTTTATGTGATACAATAAATTATCTAAATTTGATGATAATTCACATTTGGAATTTTATTTTATAGTTATCTGTAGTGTGTTTCCTGACTAATATAAATAGCTATTTATCCAATATGTAGAAGGGTCGCATGTTACTATGTTACCATGAAAGGAGGTCGTGATCAATGGTTCATAATAAGCCAACAACTCAATAATTCAAGTGGATTTATTTGAAAATTACAAAAAATACACAGAATACCATTCATTTTACCTCGCCAAACCCAGGGATTCTACGGAATATCATTTGGGGATAATATGGGGAATACTACTGTAGAACATCATACTGCCCTTAACCTCAGTGATAGGTAAAGGGGCACGCCAAACATCCTGGCATGGGGCCCCGGTTCGGGATGTGGGGACCATGGCCAAAGCATAATAAAGCAAAAAAAAAAACTGTCTACGATGAGAATTTTCACATTCAATGACTGGTGTAATTTTGTCAAAGAATGCGGAAATTCATTGTATCAATGACGTTTCAGGTTTTTAAATCATTCGCATCTAAATATGATAACCCAACGCACCATTTAATTTATATTACAAAAAAACATTGTGTGGTAAAATAGTTCCCATATACAATATGGCGTGGTTTCACGTTTGAAGAGATGATTTTGAGAGACTCTTTTTATATAAACATCATTTGAAGAAAATGATTTTATGGTAGTTGGTTAACGACGAAATATAGAAAGAATTCCTGTTATTGTTCCAGATATACCTATAATAATTAAGAATCCAAAGAAATCATATTTCTAAATTAAAATATCGTGATTTAGTGACAACGATAAATACATACCAGAGGAATACCAAGAGTATTTTCGTGGGCTTTCCAGACAGTGAAGATTATGCCTGTTTTGTACTATTATTTTGTTGATAAATGCAAACCTAAAAAACAACGAAGATCTTAATGTTATCTAGCTTATGTATCTACCTACAGAACCCAAATCATTAAAAAACAAGAGATTATAATATTATTTATCAATAGTTATATTTTTTGTTATTTTAACCAATATGCAATATTTGAAAAAACATGAGAGCCAAAATTTCTTAAAAACCCTAAATACAGTCAAATTTACAGGTAGCAAAACAAAACATTTTTCACATCATTTTTCAATAGTGCACGAACTGTAAAATTTTTGTTTTTTCAAGTGAAAAACAAAATACCTTTTTAGTGATGCGTGTGTGTAAGTAAAGTGATTGGTATTATTTTGATTACATATATGTAATTATTTTCGTCGGAAATAATTTTCGAAATTTCCATGTCGCGCCAAGTTGCATTAAATCCATTAACCAATGGTTATACGGGTTCAAATCTCGTCGAGTTTCGTATTTGTTTTCAAATATGATTTTTCTAGTGGGTATATATCTGAGGTGTTTTCAAGTTATGTATGTTCAATATATGGAATGTTACATTCTCAAAATCTTGTGAATTATTCATTAAATAAAAGAAATGGTTAATTCAAAGATGTTTATTTATTGAGTGTATTTATGTAGGTATTCATATTGGATCAATACAAGCAAGCAAAAAATAAAACATCTGGTAGGTCGTGCCATTTATTTCAACTTTAATAGTATGCTTATAGTTAAGCACATATCTACTAAAGTGTAGTCTATACAATTATTACGCACTTTTTTGCTATTCAAATCATTTGACGACCTCCGTGGACGAACGGTTAAGATTCTCGTCTACGAATCCGGAGATCGCGTGTTCGAACGCGGCGTGCTAAGTCAATTTTATTTGATTCATATGTGTTATTTTACGTTTAATTACTATAAAATATTATAGTATAGTATACTTGCGGCAAGTTCCGGAGCGGTGGATACTCTCAATATCGTGAAAGACAACAATTCAGAATCGAAACGTTGCTTGAAATGACTTCTAGTCCAAATACTAAACAAAAAAGTATCAAAATACTAAAAGTATTTTGATATCCATTAAAAACCCACTTAGGGTTTTCAAAGTATTTATAATATTACAATTAATAATAAGTATACAAAGTCATAATATTGTTTCAACGAATAAGAAAATGTATTCTGTCTTCATCTATACGTATAGTATTTAAGCAAAGGCAAACGGCCTATCTGAATAGTCTTGATAATGGTGTCACTTTATTCAGGTGTAAACAATGGACCCGTCTCCAGCACCTGTACCTACAGTAAAAAATATTTCTTATGCAGTTTACGCAAAGGATATTTTCGCATATCATTGAAATTATAAAATTTCACGCACCGTTCCCTCACCTCCCTCGTCTCACCTTCCTATCACCTCTTCCTTGCAGTGGCAACGTCGCACTCTCTGATCAGCTAAAGGCGATTAATAATGAACGGAAATAATCAACGAAGTCACGTTCTATATTCAGGGATAAAAAAGTATATAGGAGCCTATTTACTGCCTTCGAAATTATCACTTACCTTATCAAATTGAGTTATAGGTACCTACGGTACCAGCTCGTCGAGCTGGTCACAACTGCATATGAATCTATACCTGACAATGATCAAGTAAGTGACAAATGAGCCAATAAGTCGAAATGATCAGGTAACTCCGGTAATTTGTGGACGGTTTGATTCACTAACTGCCCTTAGACATACTTATATATATATATATATATATATATATATATATATACGAATATGCTTACAGTAAAAATAACGAGTACCGGAAATATATTTGTGCGTGTAAAAATATATTATTAACTACATAGCTAAAATACATAATATACCTACCTAACTTAATACCTGATATAGGTAATAAAATGAGTGAATGGATCCTCGGCAATGACATTAATATGGACGAATCATTTGGAAAAAAAATTACACTCACTTTTTTGTCGGGTCTGCCGAATGGCATAATCTGTTCTAACGCCATTACAATAAAGGTGATATTGCTATAAATTCCTGATGCTTTTTGTTGGGTCTGCCGAATGGTTCGGTTCGAACGGGTTCGCTCAAATGAACATTGACATTAGAAACACTGCTCTAACGCCATTACAATAAAGGTCATATTGCTATAAATTCCCGATGCGTGATATCGCATAATGGAAATTGCGTGACGTCTACCTATACATGCGAATGCGCGAATTTACTTGCTAGCTACTGTATTGAGTGCGTCGTCCATTAATAATGCCATTGATCCTCGGAGAAGAGAATACGTGAATATGTTTTATTTAATTTTATAAAATTAACATGAGTGTGCTTCTGTATGCAGATGCATACAGCAGCTTTTGAGCTTACAAAGCTCGTCGAACACATTGGCCTCTCTCCTCTTTGACAGTTTAGGGAGGAATGCCTCGGTTTACCAGCAGAAACGGTAATGGGTGGAATGACGGAACCCCAGACCGTAAATTCAAAGTAAAGTGACAATCTGTCAAACAAAAGACGATTGGGAGAGAGGTGAAACCCCACAATGCCGAATATTGTTTCTGCGAACAAGCTAGACTCGCTCTGCTTTCAAAGCCCATTCAATATTTTGTACTTACAATGTGACAACTAAATTAATTTTGCTCAGAATAAAGAAAACTTTCCAGCCTTTTGATTGAGGGAAATTGTCTATGAAACTGATAAATCTTATTTGTTTTCTACATCGGTATGGCTTTGCGGTAAATCTAGTGCGCATTTGTATTACATATTATGTACCTACATAGGTGAATTTTCTTATTATGTAAGTAGAATATTTTGAAGCCTTTTAATTACGGCGTAAATGACGTATCTACAAAACCCACTATAGATGGAAAATTTATTATTGCAACATAATGAAAAAGTAAAGAAGGCAAACAACAATCATACGTTGATGTGTGGATACCAAAAAAATGTGGAAATAATCAGTTTAACGTAAAAAAAGATGTGTCACATATAGATCAACATACGTTATTTTGCAAACAAGCATTTTCTGTCATAAGTTTTATAAAGAATACTTTTTCCAACAATCATAACAGTGTCATCATGCACGGAGACAGACATTCCTTAATTGTATTATATTTTTTGAGTCTATTATTTTTATTTCTACTCAACTGTATTTTTAAATTCGGTTTCGTTTTTATAAAACATGTTTATTTGATATATTAGCTAATAAGCATTAAGTAGGTAATTGTGTATTTTTTAATAATATAAAAATAAAAATTGAGACTTTGTTTTCAACTCTATATTATGTAATTACTTGCGATTAAAATTAAATGTCGTATGTAGCCCATAAGTCTGAAAAGGTTGCGAGCCTCTGGATTAGTATAGAACCGTTAAGAGATCTAATATCACTTTATTTTATGAATCATGATCAAAAATTGTAGGTAGGAGAAGATTTTCAAAGGAACTATTATTTAAAAATCAAAAATAATTAATACATTAACATTATTATCAGTCAATCATTTTTATAACCCTTTTAACTAACCATCTTGTGGTACAAGTGGCGTGTAATAATAGATAATGATGAGACTGTGTTTTTTACTTTGCTCATCATTGAAAGACCATTGACTTCATCTCTTCAACTGAAGACGTTTTCACTCGAACAGTAGCGTGAGAAATTTGGGGTGTCTATCTAATGGGCGTAAAATCATTATGGACGTTTAAAATTATTTTTATCGTATTTTAACATTTAAATACAATGCGTGATTGAATTCGTGATAGATGAACAATAAATAATGCACTATTATAACATTAATCTGAAACGTAAAGAAACAATAAACTTACATAGGTACCTACTGAGTTCCCTGGTACTTACCTATTACGCTACTTAATACAATGCTATTGTTAGTATACTGTCTGCCAGTCAATTCCTTCCGTTTGAACTCAAAAACTACTCGTCGAATAGACTATAATATTGTTGATACTAGCAACTTTCTTCTTACGGTACTTGAAACGTACCAAATACACAGGGCTCAAAATGAATGGACCGGAGCGCCATTCCGGTTCATGAAATCCCCAAAATTATCACTCCGTCTCGTGGAAAAAATATTTTTCACGTTTTTTAATCTAGATATATCATAAAATCGAACAGACTTATTTTTATAAAATATACATAAGTAATATAATTAGTAGCTATATTAATATTTTCGGAAAATTATCGAGCGCTCCGGTGACAACATTCAATCCATATAACCGTTTATTCGGTCATAACTCAAAACTTCTATACCAATATTGGTGAAACTTCCATAGCTTATAGGTACTTATAGCACTGGTTTCCAAACTTTGTGTTACTACGCCTCCCTTTAAAAAATCTTATCTTGGCGCCTCCCCCCTTTATTTCATTAAACATTAGACCTTTTTAAATAGTCAACAATGTATTAATACAGAAATGAAAAAAATATATAAATAAACAAGATTGTACTACTTACGTAAGTATATTATATTCATTTTAAATTAATTTGTTTTTCATGCGATGCATGTGCTTATTTATTACCAAAATCAATTTCAATAGTAGTCAATCCAAATTCATCATCGTTCATTGACAAATGGATTCTATCATGGGCCCCACATCCTGAAGCGGGCCCCCAGGCTAGGATCTTTGGCGGGTCCACCTTCCCCTATTGCTGAGGTTAAGGGCAGAGTGGTGCTGTAATGTAGTGTTTCCTAAATTATACACGGGAGTTATCATTTAAGTAATATCAATCATCATATAGGTGTCACATCAAATTGCAACGCACAATCACATATTTAACATATTTAATAGCCCTGAAATAAAGCAGCGCCGCGGGCGACTTTTTTTACTATTAATAAAATAAAGTGAAAAGTGCAGAACTCAGTAAATAGATTTTTGGTTGCTTCAATATATCTGGCACAGAAATCATTTAAAAGTGGAAACATGGCGAACTTATTTTTTTTGTAATTTTGATTTCCAAAGCTCCAATTTTTTATGAATGCCTTCACCTTGTGTTTTTAAATCAGTGAATGCATTAGTGGTCCTTGAATTGATTTATTCACTCATTTTTTCATTATTTCAACCAAATAGACAAGTTTAACGACAAAATTATCGTTCCTAAACAAATTTGCCTCAAATTTCAACATTAGGATTTGACCCTTTTATTTAATTTTTTCACGAGATAGCTAGCGCGCTTCACAATAGTATAGAAGTGAGGTATTATAAAATGAGTCTCCATATTTTCAGACAGGTTTGCAAACAACCTTTTATAGGACTGTTTTTTATGTAGTTTATAACTAGCGGCCGTTTTATAAACTATGAATTTGCAAACTACAAACATGTGGCTACATTAATTGTGTTCAACTTTTCGCGCCTCCTTTTGCAACACTCCGCGCCTCCCAGTTTGGAAATCGCTGACTTATAGGATACATTGTTGTCACTAATTTAGCAGATTAATAGGAAAATGTTGCACTAGGCAAATAGGTCAGATAGCTGCGGTGGAGTGGTGAGGTAAGGTGCGGGTAGAAAGCTCGCGCCTACATCTTAGCGTTGTTTAATAACAGTTTATCACAGTAATTGACGCACGTGGGTAGCAGTAGGTAACGTGGTTAAATAGTAACGGTGAAGTGGTGAGGTGAGATACGAGTGAGAAGAGTGCGCCCATATTGAAATGTTGCCGAATAACCACCTACTTACAACAATTAATCAAGAGTATGTAAAGTTGCCCGAAAGAAGCGGTGGGGTGGTGAGGTAAGGTGCGGGAAAAAAGAGCGCGTGCCTCGATTCAACCGATTGGAAATAAATCAAATCAAATCGAATCAATTTTTATCTTCATTCTGTTTATCTATTTCACGCATACGAAGTAGTGGACTATAGCCAGTTATAAATAAAAAATAATATTGCAGTTCTATAGATTTAACCTTATCTGTCATGCGCAATCCTTTATTAATTATTTATAGGTATTTGGCGGTGTACTTTATGTGTACAATATAAATTTAATATCAAGATTTGGTACCCATTTAAACGACGGATAAGGTATATCTTTCCCACGCTGTGAGATGCGAGCGGACATTTAAACTGAGATTTTGATTGAAAAAAAACTCATACAAAACGCATCCTTATGAAGTCTATTATCTTTATTTGCCAAAATCCCTTTATGTGTTTTGTCAAAGATGCTCTTACAGAATTACCTCGTCTTGTTCACACGGTTTATAAGACAAGCTTTTTGATGATCGTCTTGGACACTATATAGATTTATTAAGTACCTACTTATTAATAGTTAAGTATTTATCACAAATAATTTAAGTTAGGTATATATATCATTTTATTTAAATATATCAAAATATAATACATTTCTATACTAGATAAGTATTTTGTATTATTGTGTATGATAGATTTGTTTTTATCGCTGACTGGCTTGGGAATTCTGATATATAAGTACATACCTACATTATCAACATTAATAATATTTTTTTTTATTTTACTTATGTACGAGGGTGGGTCAATAATTCCTTAGAAAAAAGCATTAAAACAGTTTTTATTTTTGTATTTTTTTTTTATTTCTCAACATAATCTCCTTGGAGCTCAATACACTTGGTTAGACGTTTCTCAATATTTTTTAAACCGTCAGAAAAATAAGTTTTCGGAAGGTCCTCAAAATAAGCATTTGTCCGATCGATGACTTCTTCATTTGAAAAAAAACGTTGTCCACTTAGCCATTTTTTTAAGTTTGGGAAAAGGAAAAAGTCACTGGGGGCTAAATCTGGCGAATACGGTGGGTGGTCGACCAATTCGAACTTCAATTCTTCAATTTTAGCCATTGATCGTAAACATGTGTGAACACGGGCATTGTCCTGATGAAAGAGGATTTTTTTCCTGTTTAAATGAGGCCGTTTTTCTTCAATTTTGTTTTTTAGCTGGTCCAATAAAGATGCATAATAATCCCCTGTTATTTTTTTTCCTTTTTCCAAATAGTCAACGAAAATAATTTCACGTGCATCCCAAAATACAGTAGCCATAACCTTACCAGCTGATTTTACGGTTTTCGCCTTCTTTGGACATGGTTTGCCTTCGCAATCCACTGCTTTGACTGTTCTTTCGTCTCGGGAGTATAGTGGTGTATCCATGTTTCATCTACAGTCACAAAGCGACGAAAAAATTCATCCGGATTGCGTTGCATGAGCGACAACAGGGCTTTAGAGGCCACCACCCTATTGCGTTTATTGTCGACTGTGAGCAAACGCGGCACCCATCTTGCAGAAATATTTTTCATGCCCAATTTGTCATGTAAAATAGAAATGACGCTACCTTTTGAGATCCCTGTAACCTCAATTATCTCACTCAACTTTAATCTTCGGTCACTTAACACCATATCGTGGATTTTATTGATCATTTCTGGTGTAGTCACCTCTACAGGACGTCCTGAGCGTGGTTCATCCTTTGTTGATGTACGACCACGTTTAAATTCATTTAACCAGTTATAAATAGTTGCAAGTGAAGGAGCAGATATGCCGTGAACTAAATCCAACTCATTTTTTATTTCCTTTGCTGTTAACCCTTTTATATTAAAATGTTTAATAACAGCTCTAACCTCAATTTTCTCCATTTTCCATTTTTCCATTTTCCACAAGCAATTGTTTTTTTAAATGTACGAGAAACACACAACAACCCGACCAATCTGATTGAAACTTCGCAGCATACTGAATCGGTAGTGCCGCTGCATGAAAACAAACCGCTTACAGTACTAGTCGCGCCACCTGTCGGCTTTTCTAAGGACTTATTGACCCACCCTCGTACAATAATTTCAATCGTGAATACTCCAATTTAATTATTTACTTTAGTCCTATTTTTAGTTATTTAAGACTAGAAAACCATCATAATACATAGAGTATGTATCAGTGGCGAAGGCTCCATACTAAGCGATTATTTAAAGCCTACCTTCTAAGAAAACTATATCTTCAAGTATTTATTTCAAATTGCAATAAAAAAATATATAGAAAATTTTAAAATATTAAGAGTCATCTATTGTGTGAATTTGAATGTAGACTATGTAAATTAGCCGAGTTTAGAATCAAACAAAAAATTACAAGCGAGTGACGACATCTGTTGTTTTTCTTTGAATGACGATTGTCGATTATTGACTTCATAATCGAAAATGGTTTTCTATACCTTATATGACTCATGTCTTCGAGCAAGTCTACAAATTTTATCACGTCTTGGAAGCGTTCGAGTGACCGCCTTCCAACTCTTTTTGCAAAGTTTATTGTCTATGCCTGCCGCTTTAAATAATAATAAATAAATAAGATGATTTAAAAAAATAATGTCTATTGGGTTCAATCAGATATAATTATTAATTGATTTTAAAAATAACAAATAATTGTATCTCGTGATAATTATTTAGATTAGTTCAGTCATAGACAAACATAATTTATATCGTTTTAATTCAGTCAGATTGTTGTTCAAAACATGGTGGTATAGTTTTATTTTGTGAGACAATTCTGTGATTTATTGTATTCTGAATGTGGATAGATTATCTTTTTTTGTACCCTAAGTCATTCGTCAGTGCTTCAAATACAAATTATTTGTAAAAATGTCTAGTTTTCCAACTGAAATTGGTCATTGCTGTAGTACAGATCAAATTTTAAAAATATCATTTTCAAGTTTGACGTTTAACCAAAAATCAGAAATTATCAAAGCTGGAAGATCAACCGTTCATTTAAATTTGCATACAGCAAAAAAAACTTATGTTAGACATTTCCACAACAATTTATATGACAAATATTCGTTTTTGACTGGCAGTTGTCAATTAAATAAACTATATTGTTGGCCATGTATGCTATTTGCCACAGATAAGTCTGCGTGGAATTATTCTGGTATAAGTGATTTAAATAATTTGACAAATTCAGTGGTAAAACATGTGACTACAGAAAAACATTTACATTCAATCGTAAATCTGGAATCTTTTGGTAAAACTAGAATCGAATTTGCCGTTGATAAACAACAAAAGGCAATTGCTAGAGTACACAATGAGAAAGTCGACAGAAATCTTAATATAATGCGTAGATTGATAGATACAACAATTTTTTTGGGTAAACAAGAATTATCTTTTCAAGCACACGATGAAAGTGAATCATCAAATAATCGTGGAAATTTCATAGAATCTCTTCAATTTTTATCATCTTACGATTCTGTAATTGAAGGACATTTTAATTCATTAAAATCTTCGTGCGCCTTTTCTGGATTATCAGGTGAGATTCAGAATGATTTAATTTCGTCAATATCATCCGTAATTATTTCAGAAATTAAGGCTGAAATTGCAGAAGCTAGTTTTGTTTCTATAATGATAGATGAAACACCAGATATTAGTCGCCGTGAACAGTTAACAACCATTTTGCGATACGTTTCAAATAATTCTGTAGAAGAACGATTTTTAGGTTATGTAGACGTAAGTTCAGAGAGAACTGCCATTGTTTTGAGTTCACATGTATTCTCCATATTAGAAAAGTTTAATTGTAGTGAAAAATTGGTAGCGCAAAGTTATGATGGGGCTGCAGTAATGTCTTCAGAATTAAACGGAGTTCAATCAAAAGTTCGAGAAAAATGTTCTATGGCCATATTTGTACCGTGCCATGCTCATATTTTAAATTTAGTTTTATCTAGATCCGTTGAAAATGTTGCGGAATGTAAAAAAATTTTTGGACACATTAATAAATTAGTGAGTTTTTTTAATACATCTACAAAGAGAAGTGCATTGCTCAATGAAATAATGGATCGCCGTCTTCCAAGTGTTGCATCGACCAGGTGGCACTACCACTCTCGTATACTTAATGTAATACATGACAATAGATCTGATTTCATAACGACATTCGAGACAATACAGAATAATTCTTCTAAATGGGATGAAGATTCTTTAACCTTTGCAGATGCTTATGATAGTAAATTTAAAGAATTTGAATTTAACTTTTACTTAGGAATATTCTCCGAAATCTATGCCCGAACGGATATTTTATTTAAAATTATTCAAAGTAGAACTGTAAACATTTCTTATTCCATTAAAAAAATTAACGAATTTAAAAAATGGTTAGAGACCGACTTCCAAAATAGTTTTAGTAATTTATATAATAAATATAAAAACCTCTGTGAACCACCAAAAAAACGTCGCAGAAATGAATTAAATGATGAGCAATATTTTAAAATCATTTTTAAGGAAGTTTGCGATAACATTTTAATGCAAATGAACGATAGATTTGTTTCATTTGAAAAATTAAATTTTTTAGAATTACTTGAACCGACGCTATTTAAATCGTTTAAACGAAAATTTCCAGATAAACTATTTGAATCCCTGAAAAACAGTTATTCTGGTATTTTTGATTCAAGTCAATTGAAAAACGAACTTAAAGTCATTTATTCTTTACCAGAATTTCAAGATTCAAATTTAAGAGAGTTGTTCGAATATTTTAAAAACAAAAAATGTCTAGTGGAAGCTTTCTCACAGACTTATAAACTAGTCAAATTATTTTTAACGCTACCGACCACGACAGCGACGGCAGAAAGGAGTTTTTCTACTCTAAAACGTGTCCACACATATTGTCGAAATACTCAAAATCAAACTAGATTATCGAATCTTTCAATTATAGCTATTGAAAAAGAATTATTAATTAAATTAAAACGTGGGCAAACATTTTATGATGATGTTTTAAAAAAATTTCTGCAGAAAAACAGACGAATTGACTTAGAGTACAAATGATCATATAGTAAGCCTTTATATTAATTACCTACTGAAATATCTTGAAGTGTTTTGAATGGCAAAATGACAACAACGGCTTTTTTCAAAGCCACCAATGATATATTTTTGGGCGTATGTTACGTGTATGAATGTTTATGAAAATACATAATTTAAACTCATCGCTCAATTTTATACCGTCTGTGAGCTATTGAAATTTCAACGATTCAGTGTGGCGTTGTCATTAGTGTGCACATATTATTATTCATCAGTACTAATATCGTAAGTATTATCTTCTTATTTCCTGTAAGTATACCTTACAAGTGTGCTATTTTTCTCTGATCTCTACAGCTTACCTCTTCCCAAAAGTCACCCTTCGCCACTGGTATGTATAGTATCTACGCTTTATAACTTTTCACTTTTTTTTCGCACTCTACACTGATAAGTCTCTGCTTGATTGCCTTGCATAAAATTAGATCAAATGATACTCACTTGTATTAATATACGTGGTCATAAATAAATAGATATTATTTAATTAACTAAGTATTTTTTTTATTCAACGAATAATTCACAAGATTTAAGAATGTAACATTCTAATTATTGAACATACCTACATAATTTTGAAAACACTTCTGAGAGAATATATTAAGTATAACATAACCAATAGAAAAAATGTAGCTCAAGTTAGAAAGCGCTTCAGTGAGTATTAAAAGCCATTAGTTAAAATGTGTCGTAATTAAGTATGACTCCTTTAGCATTGTGGTCAATGTGCGTAGACGCGATACCCGAGAGATGCACGTTCAATTCCTGCGGGGTGTATCAAAAAGATTTTTTTCTATTAGTTATAATATATTTTCTCAGAAGTGTTTTCAAAATTATGTATCTACGTTCAATAGATAATAAATTATTTAAAAAAAATAATATAATTACATCATTTTCATCCTCGTGTTAATTAAGTACCTACTAAACCGTGCAATTAATTTTTTTATAACTCATAGACAAAATCTGCTGCTAAAGAATTATCAAAAAAAAACTACTTATTTACTTTTATTTTAGTAAACATTCATAAGTTCAACATATTGTGTAAATTGTCAATCTGCGTCAGAATACAATCTTACATAGATATTTTGTATCTTAACAAATTAAATGTACGTAGCTGGCCGAGTATAAAATGTTTATTTATTTACAAACCCATGTACTTAGGTATCTTGATTTTACGATTAGGTATTCAGTAAAGGAGGAATATATTATATTAAAATGCCTACCTGACGAGATGTATATATTATGACTGCAGTAATAAAAAGCATACTTTTATTGTGTCATCCCCTAACGGAAGTCAACCACCATCATGGTGATCTTTGTTCTATCTGCTACCCGTAAAACATCATATTTTACAATTAATTGACAATACTTCACGGTAATTTCATTTAATGTAGTTTTAAATTGGCAGTATTTTCTTCCTATTATCTTATTATTCATTTGCCAAAGACTAAAATGCAATAATAACTTTCTAAAACAGTCAGGATTGTATCGACTATCAGCAAAATTATAAGAGTTAATATGTATGTATACTGTGCTCTATAATTATCTAACTGTTATATTCACCTCTAAAGCAAAACTTTTGCATTTGATTTCCATCGTCTTTATATATTATTAATGTGCGTATATCTACTAGATACCTACTTCCAATAGAGAGTAAACATCTTTTAAAATTACGAGCACTCGCACCGTGAGTGTAAAACCAAGGCATCTGCAAATTTTTCAATTTCGAGATTAGATGCAAAACAACTGCAAAAGTCGTGAACTTGATAATGTAAAAGTGAAGTAACTGAAAAAACATGCAATTTAATGTAGATAAACAAATTATTATGGTTTTTTTTAGAAACTCTATTTCTCATAACAAAACAAAGACTTCAAACCCTAATATATCCAAAATATGTCTTTTGCAGATGCCTTGGTTTTACACTCACGTTGCGCACTAATTAAAAGAATAATTCATTGATATTCCTAAACAAAAAGGTAAAACATGCTACACAATCGAATTGAAAACTTAATTAGCACACTGAATAAGTTGGTGTGGCGAGCGAGCGTAGTCCACAGTGATACATTCCAAGTTAAAGACCTCCCCAATTTAAATTGATATTAATTCACTTCCTGACTTATCGCATTGGCGAGGCGTTTAAGCGAAGCGATACGATGTCTTGTGATGTTATAGTCGGAGGGCAGGAAAGATCGCCGCTCACTGCCATAGCTCACGCACCTCTCCTGCATCACGTGAGGGTAATTGCTCCTCGACTACACTCCACGTCAATTTTGATCGAGAGGGGCGAGGATATTTCCACCGAAATCGGGGAGAGATAATAGTGTAACGGGCCGCATGAGTGACTTGGGAACCTAACTTACCGAGTCATTTACGTAATGGATTGTTTATTTGACACAAGCGTCGAACGAAACTATAAACAAAAAAAAATGTCTGACAATTTTCATAACACGAAAAATAAAACAGGTTTTTATCATACCTATAAGTATGACATCGATTTCCACTACATTTATGAATCTAAATACATAACATATTTAATAGTTATCTTCCACGATCCCAGAAGAGTTTATCTGAGGTTCTTCCAATACTAATTTCGTAGGTGCAAGACATGGATCTTAATTCAAGAGGTTCAAAAACTGAAAGTAAGACGACGCGGTATAGAGAGATATAGGTACCTACGTCGGGCATAACGCGTGGAGATCTAAAAAAATGGTAAAGGGAAACGAGCATAACCAGGGAACTCAGAAATAATGGGAACTGAAATACATAACGGGTAAGGCGATAGCAGGTAACCGACTCGAGTAAGGAAGAATTCGGGTTAAACTTACACACGCGTCAAGAATACGTTTTACGTTGAATACTGAAAACTGCTCTAAATTTATGCATTTACGCTCATTTAATGTTGGTGTATTACACACACTATTGCACGTGCATAATGCGTGCTTCATTTTCGTAGGACACTCACACATTCAAAACCCTGCTTCAAGATGCGGCGTATTGAATATAGCATATCTGTATTCTATTTATTATCTGTTCTGTGAGCATAACACATAGCCACAAACTTCATCACTCAGTGATAGGTAGATCAAGTTCAGTGGACGTACGTGGTAACAAAGACTAAGAATCAATAAGAGTGCAAACCCCAAAGAAACGCAATAGATCGAGAGTGGGTCATATTATGATGATGATGATTTAAATCCATCACTTAATAGCAGTTTATTAATATTGGAATATCAATATTTTTTAAATCACTATAATTATTCACTAGTCACTACAGATAGAGCGAAAAAACATTCCACAATGTACCTATATAGGAATACCTATGACTTCACTTTACTATGACACAATTTACTAATGAGCTGGGAGTAGTGCCAAAGAGGAAAAATTATAAATTAGGGATACGTATTGATTGAAAAAGACAACATATCATACAAATAAGGTATCGTCTGGTTAACGGGATTTGAATACTAGAGTCCTGCTTCAGCCTGCCACACTATTGCTATGCGCTATCTATCGCTATATAATATTCAATAAATCATATTATACTCTTCACCTTCTCCTCCATAGATAGACAGTTTACCACTAATCTATCAATAGGTATAGGAAGAAAACTAAAAATCCAGGTTATGTGTAACTCTATTATTATTTAAATTATTCTGAATAGGTATACCTAAGCCAATTAAGCTATTTCAAAATACATCGTCATTAAATTTGATGTGCTACTTCCATATATTTACTATTATAATTTGATAACAATACCTACATATTATATCGCTATAAACGCAGTATAAAATTTGTTTACATTCATATTTTCAAATTTTATTTTGCATTCAATATTGTCATACCAATATGACATTATTATTTATTAAACTGAATACAGCCCTGCATATATCATCATGTAACAACTATAAAACAACACTATCCTTCGGATAGCTTTCTGACGTACAATAATAGATAATTTAGCGTTACGGCCAGGTACAAATAAATACCTCCCACCATCACACCACCTTGCCACCCCCAGTTAGTATAACAAGCATCCCCCATAGCCCTCAACCAACCACCCCCTTTATGGGCGCCCGTTTCCTGTAGCATATCATCTAACTACCGGTTAGATTCCACTTTTAGGATTTACTATAATATAATACAATCAAACTTATGATTTTCTTTCAGGCCAACCGTACACTAGGGCTAGTTTATTTTACATTTGAACAGAGGTTTTTCTTTGACCTGTTTGTACCTACATGTTATTATACAAAACTTAACTATTTTAATTGGTATCCTTATTTACATTAAATTAAGGCCTTAAGACAAAGTCAAGAACATGTTACAGTAAGCCTTGTACAGATGGAAAGAAATTTATTTATTAAATTTATTTATTTATTAAATTAATTTATTTACCCCCACTTTTAGTAGGATTCGTGGAATAGAGATTTTCTCGCCTACAGCACTGACAGGATGTACATGCTCTGAACATTATATGTATATATCATAACTTAATATGTATTTTCGTATATGTAAGATAGCTGTAAAGACATTAAAATATATATTAGATGGGTGATGGAACTACATACAGACTAAAATAGTATAGGGAAATGTGTAAACTCTGCTTAAGGGCAGCACTTTGCCCAGAGACGTAACTGGGCTTACCCATCCTATCATCTGGGCCTCGTGAAAAAAAGAAGTGATGCAAAAAAGATTGAAAATCATTGCATATGCGATATTTTTTTCATCATGAGTTTTTTTTTCTAAATCTAGCATTCACACTAGATTCTTTGAATATAGAAACTCATAGACAATTCTTTTAATATTCGTTTCAAAGCAATTATACTGTAAAATCCCATTATAATAATATATCCGTCTATCAAAAATCCGCATCAATATACACGCGTGGCTTCGTAAACTCCACCACCATAGCAATATGATATTATTGAGATATATGAAAAAGTTAGTTTAGAGTTAAAAAGTCAAAGAGTTAGGACTATTCATATGCATATAAAGCATATAGAATATCATGTAATATATTTTGTTGATTTTAGTATGGTTCAATTATTAGTAACCACACAACACGTAATATTCTCAGCGTTTGGCAGCATTGTTTGTATGTGCGTATATAAAAAGAAGTTGGCGGCATGTCTAGACATTTTCCTTTGGTTTCTTAGTTACAATTGGTAGGTATCTATTATCTACCCACTGCTATTTGCTATACATTACTTAGTATTTTATTGTTCGTGTAAATAATGTTGGTCCATTGATTAAGCAAGCTTTTATAGGGTTGTACTGATAATACTAATTGACTAAATATTTTAACCCAATGACTCCGAGATTTATTAGTTGGCTCAATTTTTATAGATTACCTAGGAATTTTTTTGATGCCTTTGCTTAATTGCCATTTTCATTAGAAATCTGAGCATAGTAATTACACAAATAAAATTGTTCTTAAGGCTATACCTCAGTTGAGGCATGGTCTAAAAAGATCGTGGCTAGGCGATGCGCGGATTGCGGGTCGCGGGTGCAAATGACGCATGCCGACCGAAATATAATTTGTCATATTAATCCAACATGCGCTTATTTAATGTTCTGTTTATTAAAACAAATTTTCTTTCTTAACTTTCTTCTTTAAGCACTACGGTGCATGGTTGCAGCATCAGTCCCGTGCGGCTCCGTCTCGGGACGGAATGAGCACTTAAAATCACTTCTTTCAGACACGTTTATCCACGGCTGTGCATATCTGACGAGTGGTGGTGGGCACTTTAACGTGTGTTCAATTACTAACAATAATAATATATTCATTGACATGTTTTCTTTTTAAAGTAAATAGGTAAAGTTTTTAGTTATCTTTACACGATTAAAGAATTAATACCCCCGTCGCCATCACGAAACAAAATGACGAATTGACACCTCGACGTTCGCTCTCAGACTGCCAGCGAGTCCAAAATTTCGTCGCGCCTATAGTTGAAAAGTATTTGCCTTTTCACTGAAGTATCGCCTTAACCATTCTTTAAATCCACCGAGTATTTCGTCTGGATCAACTCACATTGAAACAATCGAAGTGTGAATTTGACCTGCCAAAGAATTCGAGCCTGACATCTAGTGGAGCGAGTGACAACCTCAACACAGAATCGCTACACATGTAGGTAGTTTGTTGGTAACACCTGTAATTTCAGCAGTGGCGAATGGTGACTTTTGGAAAGAGGTAAGCTGTGGAGATCAGAGAAAAAGAGCACACTTGTCAGGTAACTTACGGGAAATAAGAAGATAATACTTACGATATTACTACTGATTAATAGGTGCACACTAATGACAACGACACACTGGTCATAGGTTTCACCGCTGAATTTGTCGAATTATTTAAATCGCTTATGGCAGTAGAATTCCACGCATACTTTTCTTTACCAAACAATACGCATCGCCAACAAAAACGTTTGTTTAATGTATAACTGCCAGTTAAAAACAAATATTTATCATATAAATTGTTGTGAAAATGTCTAATATAAGTTTTTTTGCTGTATTCAAATCTAAATGAACCCTTGGAAGGTCAAGCTTTGATAATTTTTAAATGCAATCGTTCGCACATTTTCTATCGGGACACTATACAATTTAATAAATACTTATATATTTAAAGCACTGGCGAATGATTTAGGTACAATATGAGATAATTTATCCACATTCAAACACAGTAACACACTGAATTTTGTATTATAAAATAAACCTTTATCACCGCTTTGAAATGTCAAAATGACATGAACTGTGAATAGCATGTTATGTTTGTCTATGACTGAAGTAACCCAAATAATAATCGCGAATTAATACAATATTTATTTTTAATAACAATTTATAAATTATATGTGATCGAACACAATAGTTATTATTTTTTTAATCATCCTTATTATTTATTATTTGCTTAAAAAGATAAGCATATACAATAAACAAATCAACATAGCCCATAAGCTTGTCCTCTTTACGCTTCCAAGTCGGGAACAAAAACGCAGACGTGCATGAAGTTGGCAACTGAATTGCGGTAGAAAATTCGGCTTGGATTATCGTTGAAATAATTCTAAAAATAGCACCCACGTTGTGACGTTCCGTCATTTATTTTTGATTCGAAACTTGACTAAATTAAACGCTCTACTTATAAATAACGACGATAGATGACAATCAATATTTTTATTATAACCTACAATGTCCTACAATATAGATATTTATTTATTTAAATTAAATAATTGAAAATAGAAGGTAAGCTTTAAATAATCGCTTAGTATGGAGCCTTCGCCACTGAATTTCAGTGATCACCATGCTCTGTAATGAGACAAAATATATGAACAGAATTCATCACATACCTACCATTAAAATGTTTAAATATATTCAAGAAAGCATGTACCTATGTTGTATTCAAAATAATAAAATAAGTAGCACGAGGGATTGCATAGTTTTCAATTCCGGAAATGTTGGCAATCTTTTTATTACCGTCTTATAAATTCCAAAACATTATACATTATAATATACCTACAACCAATTGAAAAATTTCTCTTCATAGTCTGATTCAGTCATTTTCTGAGCTGTCGATTTTTAATTTTTCCGTCAAAATCGAATTTGAGAGCATGTTTTTTTAACTTTATTGGGCTGTCAATAAATTATATTTTTTTCTTCAGAATCATATTTTAGATTTTTTCCTATAATGCCAATCGAAACTTTATAATACTTACATTAACAAGTTTAGTACATAATTAACTCCTTTAGTGCTGACAACGCGACTGGCGCGTTTGCATTAGTTGGCCATTAGATATAATTAACATGATATTTAAATGTGGTAATTAATTAGTAATTATCTGGTCAACAGTAAATGTGTTAAGTACGAGGTTTTTAATAATGCATGCTATTTTAAAAAAAATCGGAGACGTTAATATTTTTTGGTTGATAAACCAACTGTTTTCTCAACAACTGAATGTCTTTTTCGTAAAATATATAATAAAACCGACATTTAGGAATCAATAAATTTATCGGAGTTTCGGAATCCCGGGATTGTGAAATCGTAATAAATACTACTTACCTAGGTTAGGTTAGGTTAGGTTAGGTTAGGTTAGGTTAGGTTAGGTTAATATATTCGTAATAAATACTACTTACCTAGGTTAGGTAACGCTTTCTAAAATATACATTGAATCCCCTGTTAACAATTATTGCTCAGTTATTGTTTTATTCGTTTGAATACCGCTGATAGCTCGCGTGTTTATTTTCCACTGGGAACATTTCACTAAATACAAGGGTCGATCTCTAATTTAGATAAACTAATGTAAAAATCAAATTTCATGTATCGCGATAGCACCCTCTGTCTCGCAACGGGAGTCAAGTGGAATCACAGAGACAAGTGAATGTGGGGATTCCCTTTCAAAACAAGGGGACACTTGATGCAAGCCGCATGCTTTTCTACAGGCAGAGGTTTATTTTAATAAAATGTATTTGGAGACTTAGTTACTTATTAGTAAAACCATCGAGAGCACTAATCCGAGATGCAAATAATTCGAATCTCGCACCTCCCATAATAAATGTGTTTTTTTTTTTAAATGTGTGTTTTGTTCCAAAGATACGACTTAATGGGTTCGGCGAATGACAATAACTTCCAATCTGTGAATGATTCATTTACGATCGAAAATGGGTATTTTAATTTAAGGTCTACTTATCACATTTAGTGTACTTTTTAATGATTTTTGTATTCCGTCTTCTTATGTTATTTTTTTCTTTAAATATTGTTAAGCTTCACTTATGTATTTTGTTTTGATATCATGTTGTGAACGTCTTGAATTTGACATTTGTATATAATACATATATGACAATATTGACTATACGGAGGTCTATACGTAATACAAATACGGCTTAATTTAAAATTTATAAAGGATGAGTATTGAAAATTCACGTAGGTACATGTTTTTACAGCATTATTAGCCTATTTTCAAAGAATTGATACAAAATAATAGTACGATTTTGATATAATAACATTTCTAGGTGGTATTTAGGCATTGAATCTCATGCTTCATTTTTCATTCGCGCGATTTCCACAAATTTATTTGTCCCTCACATAACATTCACACATTCATTAAATTGTCCGTGATGTCTATGCGAAATACGGAAATAAAAAGTAGATGCCTATCCAATGAAAAAATTGACTGATTCGTGAATGTAATTTATCCATCTATTACAAATTTTCAAATCAATAACATTTAATTTTGGCAGAGAAATACATTTTTTTTTTATTTTAAAATAGTAAAATATTATACTTAATAGTTTTATGCTGAGATAATATTTATAAGATTATAAGTAAAATATTAATGAAACAAAATTGAATTTCAAGTAGCTTAAGTAAGCCTTTCCTAGTTCTTTTTTCGGTTAACCATTTTCATAGTCTACCTCTGTCCAAAAGGCACTATTCACCACATATAGATATAGATATACATTGTATACGTCGGCTGATAATAAAACAAGGTAATTGTTTTTTAAGTAATGCACAGTTTTGTAGGTAATATCTTTGAGGTCTTTCGTGACACGGTATTGTTTCCTTTGTTCTTTTTCTTGCATATGTAAATTTAATTCTGTCACCACTTCGACTCTTGTCCACAGTGGCGTTCATTAAGTTTAATGTCCTCACAATGATTGCGGTGGAATTGTTTCCTCTTACTGTCGTAAAACCACCCCCTCCATAAAGATTTATCCACCCAAGGGTGAAGTGTACTTGGTTTAGGGGTGGTGTAGTGCGATTTCCGACAAACAAGCGATAATAATTCAATTAAGTAATATAGATAACGATTCCAAGCATCGTGAATTATTATTCATTTGTCACTAAGAGTCAGAATACTAAGTAAGAAACTGTCAGCAGATCATTAAGTAACTAATAAATAAAGCAGTGGACTGGGTATACCAACACTTAAAAGAAGGACGTTTAAGAGAAATTCTGGAGGAGGTTCTGCAACAAAATGGATTACAAAAAACAAATTAGAATTTTACAATGGAATGCTAAAAGTATGAGACAAAAAAAGAATAATATAGAACTCTCCTTAATAAGACAAACAATATTAATAGCATTATTCTAAGAGAAATAGAGAATTGGAGGGAGGGCCTGATCGGTGGATCCTCTTCCATATGAGAAGCAGCGATATGACTCAAAGTTCAAAGCCTCGGAAAAATCGTAAAAAATGTAAATTAAATACCTAGTTAAATGTAGGTAGGTATGTATAAACTAAAAATGTCAAAATTCTTGCACTTACCCAAAGGTTCCTACATAGACTATGTACACAGTTACCAACCGTACATACTATAATTAAAATAAAATACTATAATTTTAAAGGGTTTGAAACTTTTAATGTTCCGTATGCCTACTATAATAGTTTTTTTTTCATAATTAAGTACTATAATATTTTATACATGTTACTATTATAATTTGCATACACAAAGATGACAACAGTGTTGTAGGTAGGCAGATACGTCATAAATGTAGTGTTACCTAGATGTGAAGATGTGAGTATAAAGTATGACAGTTTATCAGGGCACTGATATTTTAGTATATATTGTCAGCCCCAAGAAAACATTCCCTAGTATATGCATATTTTCTTCGTCTGTAATTTTTTAATCAGGTCATATAAATCCTACGAAAAATATACGTGAATGTCTCCCACTATGAGAATAGAACTATTCCTACATACAGTAAGTATAAATTTAACTCACTGACGTTAGTCATATTTTTATGATTAATATGCAGCTTATTTTGTGTGTTGCGATTATATCTATGGAGATATGATCTTTTCAGTAAAATAATTTACGCTTTTCAAACAGATAAGAACGTGAAATCACGTAAGAAATAATTTTTAAACCATAAAACGTCACGATTTTTTTATCGCTTACATAAATGAAGTAAAGCGTAATAATATTAATAAATTTCCCTTAGAAATAGTATACGATTACAAAACGCACCATATGTACCTATATAATCTACAACCTCCACACTTAATCTTAATAATAATATACATAGAGATTTTATAATTTAATTTTCGTGTCGTTATTCATTTCTTCATCATCTTGTTAGTTGTGTTTTAAGCAACGTTCCCATTAAAGTGTACTATTGTTAAAAATGCTACAGTGACTAGGTACACGAGCCCTAAAATGAACTTGAGGTGTGGAAAATCAGGTATAATGACTAGTTGTACGGCATATTATCACAGGCACGGATTCAAAAAAGGATCCTCGTTGGTAGCTCAAGAGTAAAAGGTCAATTAAGAGACCTGGGATACGCTGAAAGTAAGGGGTGAAGACCGACGCAAGAGCTTTTCGCAGCGTCGATAACTGAAGACCTAAAAGAATCGCAATGACTGCTTTCTACTTGCACTACTACCGACACGCGTAAACAGGCCGAATACTGATGCTTATTACTAATTCGGCCTGTGTGGCCTAAAGTGGCTGTATTAGTTCAAGTAGTGAGTAGGTGCTAATGATTAGCGATAAGCCCGTGTAAACAATCCTAATGGGGTAGTGGGTCAGCATGGAAATTCAAACAGGTGATACCATCACTGGTATTATATAGGAATACCTACTTAACTCTGCGTCAAAAAGGGAACGGATGACGTTTTTCACCAGTTAGGAGACACCTGAAGATTAGAGTAGGTGAAATAAGTATTGTCATTATGAATTATGATGTATGGAAATCTTATAATACATATTATCTTATAACTATTTTTCTAATTAGGTATATTTGGTGTGAGAAAAATGAAGCTGTTATTTTTATTGATTTAATTCAAATATGTACGTATATCGTCATTCTTAAATTATCTTGTCTCCTGTTAGGTAACACATATATTGTATGTACCTATATCATAAATATGTATAATCAAAATCCCTTATGAGATTATTCCTAAAAGTATATAATTTTCAGTAGGTAATTTATATCATTAGTTTGTCGAATTGATATATTATTTATCTTGTATTGAAAAGCTATCCATTATGAAAGCGTCCCTCATACAATTGCATGAACAGCCATCACAATCATCGCTTTGGGAAACATCAGAACATTATTCAATGGATAGAAGAAAAACACTAAATCCTCCATTAATTCGACAAAAGCCCGCGTCAAAAATCGGCAACTAAAGTTTATCTCCTGCGGAGGCAAACACTATCTCCCTTTGTCCGATCCGACAAATCGCAAAGTTAGGGTCGGATCGTGTGCGCGGTGTTGGTTTAGGGATTACGCAAACCTCTAATATGGGATTCGCCATGCAATGGGGCGATTGCGATTCAGATCCCTCTGGCCCATGGCTTTTGATGCCTCCCGCTGTTAGAATGTTTGCGAACAACATACTCTTCCATTCGGGGTCGGCTTACTTTTTAAGTGAGCCATTTAATTAGGACACTTCACGGTGAAGCATGACGTGGCCATCTATCATTTTTATTCGACAGCAAGAAATCATTTTTGACTAGGTATCTATCTATATATTTAAATCTATTTGTCGTCGAATAAAATTGATTGCATAAAAATTCTTCTCAATTATGTACCTACATACTTAATCAAACACGGTTTCTGGTAGATATGTAAATAAATTAATATGTATTAATAATGTAGGTACCTAGCAATAATATAGAAAAGGATTTTGTAAGTATGAGTATCATCTTCATCATCATCATCATCAGCCGGGGTCGATACACTGCTGGGTGAAAGCCTCTCCTAGCTCTCTCCACCCGTATCGGCCATTAGTTATTTGCTGCCACGTACATCCACCGAACTTTATGAGCTCGTCTATCCTGCGGATTTTAGGGCGTTTTGTGCCCCTTGGGTATCACTGAATGACGGCATTTGTCCAGCGGTTGTCTACTCGCCGCGACATTCCGGCCCACTGCCATTTCATCTGCTTAGCGACCTCTATCACATTGCGTACTCTGGTATATTCACTATTATATTTTGTAATTACCTATTAACCAATGAATAGGTACTGACGCAAATTTGTTCTGATACTCAATCCGACTGAGTGGGGCTTTTAGTGACATAGGTAGATGACTGATGTCATAAAATATTGGTATAATTTAATAAACGTATGACTTGATTCAACTGTTTTGAGACCCCTAATTAACCTCTCTGACAAATCGATTGCCCTATCTGCGTCAATGAACATCGCACGGTGAACCGACTGCATACTGCATAGTGCATACCTGTACTTATTATGATCTTTCTATAGTCTGGCCATTCTTATTGGTGTGTAATTGGAATATTAAAGATTATATGTCATCTATGTGCGCAGAATAACCGTATAACTTCCATTTCTTAAAGGATATCAAAAGTCTGTACAACACGAAGGAAAATATTATGTCTTATTTTAGTGTTTTGAGATTTGCCACGCATCTGTAATCCCATTCCCAAACATTGAAACATATTGTGGCACTTGCATTCTATCCCCGAAAAATACAACAATATTTATTTATTTATATCAATAATATAATTAAGTTATCTCGTGGAACAGAAACTTCATTATTATGGTTGCAATACAAGAGACTAGATAGAATTTTTAAAAACTTAATACCCAAAACATGAATATTGGATAACCAGATACGTTTTGTTTTGACGTTAGTTGCATAGTTGAAAATATTTTTTTCAGTTTTGTTCCAAAATTGAGCATAATATCAACCTCCGTAGAATTTTAAATCACATTTAATCAATCGAGTTTGCGTTTGCATCTAATGTTTTTTGAGGAAGCTATTGAATAGCAGATTGCATAATTTTGCCTTCCTAACACCAATGTCGTAGTCGACGATATATATAATATAAAACTAAATAAATAATTACCTACCTATCTAATTTTTCGTATGTTTTAAATGTGAATACTTACGTACCTACATGGCTAGGTATTATATATTGAAGTCTTTATTTTATGGCATAATGTTACGATCATATTACAGGGGGTGGTTCGTTTTGGAATTACGCCAAACAAATGTGGTAGTTACGTATCTGCGTAACGCCGTAGCCGATAGCCAACACAACATTCACGAAGCGCAAAGTTTTTGGGACAGTGGTAAATAATTCAATCACAATAAGTAATCTATAAATAAATGATATTATCATCATTTTTATTTTTTAATCGGCATATGAACATCCACACGGTGGAGATATTTTATAATTTTAATTGGGTTTTTAAGAGAATTAGTTTCAATTATTTGGATCAATACGCTGGGTACAGTTTTTGATTTGGCCTAGCCGCAGGATTCGAACCAGCGTTCAATATGTATTCTCCAAAATATAGGAAGATCTTTGTAGGTAGGTAAGTATAGATTTTTTTACTTTACGAAGAAACAATCCTACTCTACTCTGCTCAGTTGATCCATTCACCAAAATCCAAAGGACGAAAAAATCTGCGCACGCTTTCGGCGGGATTGAGACACTGGAGACCAAACCAGCATTTGCAGTTTTACAAAGCTACATAACCTCTAATTTGGAGTGTATGTTACAATTTTGATATAGAAAATAAAATGTAAAGAATGATAGGTACACGAATCAGCGACTTTTGTACTCTCTGTATGTAGGTACTTACCGATGTTACAACAACGACGACGACGACGACGATGATGATGATGATAATAATAATATTAATAATACTTAATAATTACAAGACAAAAAGAACTTTTTACATACAACGTTTTTAAATTTTCTATTGAATCATATAAACTTGACTTGACTAGCTTAAACGATCAAAAATATTTGTACTTGATAGAAATAATACTGAAATGTCATATTGATTTCTATAGTAACGCACGTATATATTAATAGTAATAATTTAGTTGCTAGTTCCCACTTAGCAACCACTAATAGTTTTACTTTTTACGGATTTCTTCCGAAATAACTTTTCATACAAAAGAGAATTAACTGAAAATGATATCAATTCTACTTAAAGATGGCTAAACTTATTAAAAAAATGCATTGGCATCGTGTTTTGATATATTCTAAAAGTTTCAAATGTCTAGCTAGTCGGAAAGTTAGTTAAAAATCGATTTGAAAAAAAAAAGATTTGTACCGGACAAATAAAAATACGAGCTAAGAAAAACGTTGTAATAATAATTAGGTATATATTCCGAAAGTAACACAAGTAGATCAAAATGTAGGTAATAAATAGTTGTTTTACATACAATAATTAATATATACGTAGTTAGGTATATTATTATTATACTGGTACTATGAAAAAAATGGAAAGCAAGACACCGAAGTTGAGTTTATTTGTCAATACATAATAGGTGTAAAGACGTGCGACAAAAACTACTAAATCTCCACGGATATTGGTACTTAAATGTATTTTAATAATATTTACCTACTTATGCGGTGGCGGTTTAAAGTATTTTTAACCCCCAGGACTATTTTTAAGTTACATTGCCAAAATTTACCATTTACGCTAATTGAAACCTGCAACTGTTAACATGCAAACATGAAAATGTTTGAGATTTTTTAACTTTCTGATGAAGCAGCGCCTTGACCTTCACGGGAAACCATCACTACCGTGCCTCATGATGCAACGGATAAAAGGAGTAAAGATTGTGTAAACACATCGTTAAATAGCGTAAATAATAAACGATGAATACAAAACGTCAGTGGAACATTAATGGGAACATCTGCTTATAGTGTCCCATTATCCTATTGTCACCATGTTCCCCTATTGCACCCACTGAAAGAGACGCACTCATCTAAATCAAACGCTTTGAATAGAGACAGACATCTCTCAAGGTTGCAATATATTGATGTCACAATCGCGTTAGACAAATAATTTCTGTTTTTTTAAGGTCCCGCGTTGCACATTTTAGGTGTGGATTTGATTAATTCATCTTATTTTACACCCCATTATGGGGGATGAGCACGAATGAGCCTATTGTGTGCGAAGTGTGGCAAACAATAAAAAAAACCTATACCGTTCAGGGGAAACAAAACGAAAGTGTTCAGTTTAATCTCTAACAAATTTTATTACGTTACATAATTTATATTATTATTCTCTTCTTCTCAAGAGCTACAAGTATGGGACCGTTGACATTAACCGCCCCAAGCAGACTCCATACTCTGACGGTTCTCCACTGTTCTTCTCCAGTCGATTACTCCTAACACTCTTTCTATAGGCCATCAAGCCACACCAGCAGTGACGTCTCTAGTCAAAGTGCCACCCTTATGCAGTTTCAAATAGCCACTCTCAAACCTTCTGTGTCTCAATGTTTATATAAATTCTTTTGGTATTAAATTTTCATATTTCAGTTGATTTTAGACCCTGTTATCGTTTAGTGTCTATATTATGATCACGTATGTGATGTGTATTAATTGTCCAGCAGTTGTTCACTCACCGATTAGGACAATGGGAGGTCATTTTTGAATATATTAATTAGGGCGCCCAAATAAGCTCAATGCAAGTAATCTCGTCATACATACTTCTGAGTTCCGTCGATTGGCAGTAATTGTTTTCTTATTTATTTGTGGCTGTTTAAAATGAATAAATCCCATGAAAATATATTCTATTTAAGATTGGACTGAGTGATAGTTCTCTAAAAAGTTCTACTATTCACAAGCATTACTTAATTCAGCGTCCCTAAGCAACGCGTGACCTGCCCGCCTCCACGGGACGTCACTGCATCAATTTCCTTCCTTGCTGATGATGATGATGATATACTTATACTAAGGGTGAGGCATTTTGTCGATGCTAGATGATCCATTCGTGTCACATCAGATATGTGGCTATATAATCAAAGAATTTATAGATCGGAGCATTGCAACCAGGTCACCGGATAGGCCAAAGATCCTTCGGAAGACTATACACTCAAATAATGTACCTACACATAAGAAAAGCCCACTATAAATGTAACTGTATGTGAGACGGTAGTATTTAGAAGGTGATATAATATGTATGATATGATAGGTAACCTAAGAACATGATGAGGTATATGTATATTATAGTACCTACATATTTGAGATTCTAGTGTTAATATTATTTGATGATTTAAATATTATATTGATTCGATTAAACAACAAAAAACATTTAATTTATTACCACTGGTGTGCTGCTGTGTGCAATCAATCGATCATTTTGTGAGATACGTGTCAATAACAGTCGGAGTATGCATATGCAGTCCGAGATATACCTACCTACGTATATTCACACATATTTAATAAAACTTTGCTATATTTATTCTTGGGCCATACAATATAACTTACAAAATTATCAATTGAAATGAAAGTCTTCTGGAATACTTCACTATTTTTGCCATACAAACATCATTGCGAGCTTTTCCAATCGCTTTGCGGATCACTTCGCTAGAAAATACGGATATCTTCAAAAGGCCCAAACAGAACATAAAAAATCAATGTATAAAAATAAACTGGATACATTTTTGTTGTATTTTTAACACTCGATGACAGTAGGTATATATTTATACATGTACTTTTTAAACTTGTCAGCGTGTCGGGCTTCCACATACCTAAAGCTGCCATCGGTGGAAGAGTATGTTAATAAGTTTAATAACCTGTTTTAGATTCTAAGCAGCATTTAATTAATTTAGTGTTCACTATACCCCGGGTATTAAAAAAATATTTTATGCGACACTTCACATAATATTATGACGTAGACGTAGTGTACGGAAATTATATTTTTTTGGTTTGATTTACACATACCCACCAATATCACTCGTAATACTGCTATTTCCATGCCACATATAGAATGGACGGATGTGATCAGGGAACTCAGAAATAATGGGAACTGAAACACATAACAGGTGTGGAGAAGCAGGGAACCGATCTCGAGTGTGGAAGAGTACGGGATAAACTTAAACACGTGTCAAGAATACGTCAAACGTCAAATACTTACAACTACTCTCGGTTTATGCACTAATGCTCATTTAATATTGGTGTATTCAAGGTTTCAGCACACAGTACTTATTGCACGTCTATCGTGATTCATTTTCGTATGACATTCACACATTGAAAGTCCGGATATAGCCTATCGGAATTATATTTATCAATCTGTTCTGTGGATGTGATGTGATGTTTAATGATGCTGGATGGATATTAGCGTTTAATTATGATTGATATTGTAGAACAGCGGTTCCTAAACTGGGAGGTGCGAAAAGATTAATCTTTAATCTTTTATGTAAGTATTCAATTTCGTGTAAAAAATATATTTTTACACGAAATTGTACCTTTAAAAAAATTATGCAAACATTATTATTGTAGGGACTTACATGTTGTTTCTTTTTATCATTGCAATCCCATCAACTAATTTTAATGTCAAGTTATCAAAAAGAGGAAGCTAATAATAATCATTGCCATAAATATATGACCTATAAACGACATATTTGTAGTATCCCAAATCTTTAAATTTACCTATCTATTTGTAAAAAATGTGTATTCTAAATTTCCAGGGAAATCAATGTGCTATGTTCATAACTCATATGATCATTTTTTAAGAAAAAAATTTTAGTTGATATACACAATGTATGTGTAACATGCCTCTTATATCCTTAATCTTAACACCTTTCAGTACATTAACAATAAATTTCAAATCAATTATTTTTATTACACAGAGGTAGGTACCGATAACGTGGAAAATGTATACACTTTTTGTTGTGTAAAGTGTAAACGTTTAAAATTCAGTGAGATCTTAAGGATAAAACGTTAATTAAATGAAGCCGTTTAGTGAACTCAAACAATCAATTTGTTAAATCAACTACCTGTTTAAGTCGCCTTAACGTCGAATAAATAAAACACAAATGAATGTTTACCACTCAAAGTAAATATAAAGGGTTGCAGGAGGCTTGAGGATAGTGGGAAAATTCTACCCCTTACTAAACATAAAGTAACTTACTATCTACATTAAATAAAGTAGTTTCAATACACTACCTGTCCTAAAGCTCCTTATTGACGGTTCTTGTCAAGTATACGCTACACTGGATTAGTGTCAGTGGAATTGTGCTTCCTTGAATCCGTAACTGCGGGTTAGGTCCAGCAACTGGCTAAAATCACATGTTGTCTTTTTAAAGATACCTATTTGATTCAAAACACGGGTCCAATGGGTTGGGTTGGGCGAATGACTAAGTTGTTTTCCGTAAAAAAAAAGTACCTATATTAATATAGGTACTTAAACTGCATTCTATGCAAGCCCGTATGCTTTGCTTAGAAGTGAAAGTGGTATTTAAACGTTATCTGGTAACATAAAATTAATAGTATATAATATTAGCCAAAAATATATTCTATTACAAAATAAACAACTTTGACAATTGCTAATAATAAAGAATTATAAGTAGGTACATAATATAAAAAATGACAACAGACGTCCAATAGAGAGCAGGTATTAACGCGTTCAACTCCTGATCACCAGGTCGCGAGTTGGAATTCCGCGGCTGGGTAAAATTCACGCACAGTAATAACGAAACAACGATGCGGTTCGTCGATTGTATATGTACGTATACGTACGAATACGCGGTCATCGTCAGCCAGGCATTTATCACGGCTCCCCATACGCACGCATACTATCGACCGACCGCATTATTGTTTCGTTTTTACTATACATACCTATTCCTTTTAAAACAATTTATATGTTTTGGATTCGGGGCATAGATACAATACAACTAGAGTGAATGTATAATAACAAAACATAACAGTATGTTAAAATACTTCCATACCGTGAACATCCATAATACCTATTGGTGCGGCGTGGATGACACAAACGGACATTAATCACAACATAGACACAAGTGAGCTCGACGCTCATGCGCCACCTTTGGTTTTCGAAGGTACTCGGATAGTCTTCTGTTGTTTCTCCGTTGTAGAAATGCAAAGAAAGGCAAGTATTAATTACTCTTTAGAAAATCTTTTCTATTTATGGAAACAATGGGAAGTACTAATAATATACATTTGGTTCTATTTAGTAGAGTTTACCATAGTAGGTACCTACCTACCTGGCCAGTTTTATTTTACCATGTTTCATTTAATAACTATTTTTGCTATGTTTTAAACGTCAGTTCTGAATACGTGTGATTTATTGTCATACCTACTTATATTTTTTCATTAAGACTCTTTTTATAGGCAAAATGGAAGCACTCACCTATCAAAGTATGTCAATGTATATACATAAATAAATACCTTACTCACGCTACTCACGAAGGGTGGGAAAGCCGACAAAAGGACATGCGAACTGTCCATTTCAATCTGAGCAACCGAGAAAAAAAACCTGCCAAGATTAGATAAACGCCACCCATTGTGAATGCCGCCCGGTTCACCCCGCCGCCCCTTTACCGCCCGCACGGACGGGCGCAAAGAAAAATCGAAGAAAGCCATTTTCGAATCTATTTTCTTTCCTTTTGTCCGATGGTTCTTTGTTCAGGAACATTCGCTGTCAATGAAAAAACGACACGCGGAAGTTTTTTGGAATTTGATAAGAATATTAGCGTTAAATAAAGTTGATTCAACATACCCACCTACTGATTAACGATTTGGTATAATTATGCTTGATTTTATGATTATAATCCACATTAGGCGGCATCATTTTTATTTAATCCAATATTTCTATAATTAAATAACACTATGATACGTATGATTTTAAATTATAGAGCAGGCATGTCGATCACAGTACGGATTTTGGTCGGTCGCACCTCATGAATTGAAACGTAAAAATATAAAAGCGTTATAATATAGGTATTACAACAACACATTTAAGATAAAGTTTTAGCCATTCTCTTTTTTATTTTTCTTAACCACTTTGCTGGAAAGTCGTTTACTATGAGGAAGCCGTGCGACCTCGTCGTATCACTTGACTAATTATTGTATTGCATCACTCAGTCTGCTGCAGACGTTAGAGAATGATAAGATGTAAAACCCCGCGCTTTAAAGTTAAATTAAGTCATTACTTAAATTAAATATTTGTTTGTCATGGTAGGTACCGGATATTATATCACAGCTTACCTAAAGTTTGACATTCCTACTGTAGGGTTAGTATCAAAAATTCCATAAATCCTAAAATAAAAATTTTCGTAATACATTTTTTATCTCATACGAGGTTCATTTTATTAGTATCCGTGTGGTATTTGGATATACATAAGTAATATTCTTGATACTCGTTAAAAATTTAACACTGTTGGAGTGATTTTAAGGTAGGAATGGAATACTTACATTTTTTTCTTGTTAACGCAATAACAAGCCATATGTCCTAATGACAGTAACATGGACAGTGATCCAATCTCATAAACACCAAGCTTTAAAACTGAGAAAAATACCTACATTTATTAACTTATTTGTGGGAATAAAGATATTATTAAACACAGGAATTGACACAAATAAATGATATTTATCTCCCCGTGACCTAGATAAATTCACTGATTTGAAATCACAGAAGTGATTCTGACTCTTGAAGAGCACTAGAAGACTCAGGGGAAGTATGGAGCGCTGTATGGCAAAAGCAGTCGAAAATGCGCTAGCTAGGCTACTCAAGGGAGGTTGGAAATACAAATCGATACCTCAGATTTTTTTGCTATGTAAGTATGTACTTACTTACCTATACAATTTCAATCAAAATAAATAAAAGTAAATAATTATTGATCGTCTAAAAACATTTACTAGTGACGATATTGATAATAAATTAAACAAAATACATACGTGCCCTGATTTACTTTGGTACATATTGATTTTGTCTGGTTATCACTTTGATTCGAAAATTTTAATTAACCCTTTTCCACCCTCGTGTGTGAGTGTGAGGGGGCAGTGTTCCGCGTGACGGAGCGCAGTTTCGGAAACGAATTTATATTCATTCGTCAGCCAGCGCAGAAACCAGAAAAGCTCATCAGACCGTGGACAATTGGTAATGATACCTGGGGCCAAGTACTGCACATGAATAGTCAATATGACCTGCTAGTCAAATTCTACGAACACTCTATATTAGAGAGATAGTGATAAGTCGAATAGTACAGTTGATAAAACATTATTAAATGCATCTAATGCATTAATCATGGCGTTTATTTATATTTGTTGTAATATTTTTTACTATTTTTTTTAACTTTTTTAACATCTTCTTCTGATTTCTGAGGCCTGAAGCTATTTGATCACATCTATCTCCCTATCCTGGGCCGGTTTAATTAGATTATCAGTCACGATACTCAAAAGTACTTATTTTAAGTATAGGTACCTACAGATTTTATCTTATAAGTTGAATGTTTTTAAAACGTCTTCACTGGCAACATCATCAATCCAAGAACGTCTCTTCGTACGCTGGTACAGTATTACTAATATTAACCAGAAGGAAACTACTTTATCATTTTTTTAACCAAATTACTTTACATAAATACAGCATTTTACTAGGTAATTTCATGTACCTAACCATTTTTTTTAAACGGTACATGTTCAAACACGCGCGTTAACATGATCTTACTCCCTACTTCAATTTAAGTTTGTCAATTTATGGCTACGGCCGTATGTTGTAGCTTAACCACTGGGGAATGCCAAAAGAAATGGCGTATTTCAAAAAAACACTAAGTACCTTATTCTTAGGTCAATAATTATTATAAACCAATCATTTTTCGTAAAATATTTATCACACTTGAATGGTCAAAGACATAGCTTATTATTAGTATCTTTAGAATTATCTTCAAATGTGTTAATCTTGCCCATTTTTTGAATAATAAAATGCCTAATTCTTGTCAAATTTGGGATCACAGAGATTATCAATATAATTTTTTATCGTAAATATTTCACTATAATAATGTCGACATAAATATTATACTAATGGTTTTATAAATGCGTTTAAAATTTAATGAATGTAAAAAATCCTAACACCACTGCACATGCATGTACTGAAATATGACTATATTCTAAAACATTAGAGCGAGAGGTTTAAAAGAACACTATTTTATGTAATAAAAATACTTTTTGCAGTCATCGAATGTTTAAAATAAATATAACGGATAATAAGGCTTCAAAATTATATAAATAGATTATCTACAACGCTTAAGGTATGTCCAGGATCATGCATTGAAAATACAATAAAAGCTACATTTTGACCTACGCTGAGCATGTCCCCCCTTAAGCATTTTTACAAAAAAATCTCTGTAAAAAATTAGGAAAATATTGTCCCTCTTTACTAAGAGTCCATTTCATTTATTTTAAATATTGTAGATATTTTTTGGGTTCGGCGAAAATGAAATACGATTTTCAACAAGTTCCATTTTGACCTACGCTGCGCACGTCCCCCTTAATGGTATTGTTTAGGAAAGTAAAATTAAAATGACGTAATACATAATTGATAATTTTAAGCAGTGACTCTCATGCATCACATACAAAAGTCGCATTTTTTTAATGACAAAAGCAGTAAAATTCTCCCCACCTTTATTTCTTCCTTCCCCCGTTGGATTCAGCAGAAATAATAAAAAATATGAACGCTGGCTTATAATATTCCTCGAGCGCTACAATCTTATCACCTGACATTATCACGCCTATTACGACAACCGTCCGCTCACCCTTTCCTCCCCAAAGACCATACTATCCACCCCCTTCCCACCCCACCAAACAATGATACATCTATCTCACTTTGAAGACCAGACCTCCTCCGTATCACTCCCAAAGAAAACCACATCTCTTTCTATCCCATTGAAGACTGATATATCTGTATTGCTCACACCTCTCTGAGGAGTATCAATTTGTTGACTTCTCTCTCCGCGATGCTCTTGTGAGGTATTTGTATCTCGCTCTGTTTGACTTTTGGGGTGGTTGGGAGGGCGACCCGGAGTGACCATCCCCCTCCCACTTGTGTCGTGTCCGTTATGAGTTATGGCGACGGAAAGGGATGGCGTGCACGTCCGCAGGGCGGCATGGAGCGTGTGTGATGACGAAATTGCATGTCACTCTTTTCCTTTAAGATTCATGTGACCTGTTTAAGGCCTCATGTCGTGACGGACGACCGGAAAGCGACCGGCTGTAAACCGACCAACGCAACTCACTGTATAGGTAATTTATTACCAATTATATTCACTGTTTGCTGTGATGGTTGAAGAATTTTTCGTACCCTTCCATCACACACATTAAAGAGAAAACCTTCATCTGAGCAACTGAACACTGATGCATGTTCAATCCATAAATTTAATACCTATCACTGAATAAAATTGATTACCTAATTACTTCGATTAGCTAATCAAAAATAGAACATTAGCAATTTATTTCGTCGTAGCATAGGCAACTACATACTTAAAAATACTGGCGTAGTAGTACTACGGCGCTACGGCCTCTACGCCAGATCAACATAATAAGAAATATATTTTCAATCTGGCGATTTTTTTTTTCTGTGATAATTTCGATAAATATCTGCTTTAATGCATTATGATAAATCAGTACCTAAATGGGTGATATATTTTTCGTTTCGTGCTTCAATGATTTTATACAAGTAGGTAGGTACCTAGGTAGGTACATACACACATGACGTATAGATAACGTATAGTACCTAGTTTTAGGTATTGAAATAGGTAGTATATAACAAATAGATGTATAAAAGTTGGAAATGGTTAATTAATATTATTTTTTTCTAATGCGGTATTATCCCTCATAGCCATAGCATAAGGTCGATTATAAAGAACGTACGATTTTCACGGTACCTACCAATTTTCTTAAGTATTTGACACTTTCGTTACGATCTATAGCACATTTGTCCAAAAAAATACATTCATAAATTTAATATAGTTTGTTAAAAATCTACTGTTTTATACTATCTCCTTCAGGGCTGTGGAGCTTGAGGCAAAGAAAAACAATAGGTACATATTATTTGTATCTCAATACTTCATTGAATATTAAAGTTGGGGTGATTGTAGTAACTCCTTTTATAAGATGGTTGTGTCAATACGTTTCGATTGGAAGTAGGTACCTAGTATTCATTATTTATCTAGTAGACATTAAATTTATATAATAAGAATAGCGTCAGATGAAATCGTATTGATGTCATCATCATTTTTAAGTGATCTAATTTATTCTCAGTCCATCCATCTAATCCAGTCATATACATGCACATATGTAATTACACTTTCGATCCGAATTAGTTTAAAATGTACTCTTTAGTGGATTATAGTGACCATTACTTCCCAAACTCATGGGTCGCGGCCCCCTGGAGGAGGGTAGCATTTTTACGAGGGGCCGCGAAATTTTTCAGTTTAACTACAAAAATATTAATTTATAATACTTTTTTAAATTATATAGGTACGTATACCTACTTATATTTAAATTATTCAGTTAAAACACATTAAGTATACCTAAGTATAATTTTTAATAAACTATTCAAATTGATCGAAGAGATAATGGAATAAAACTTTGGAAAACTAAAATAATTTATTTATTAAGATTTTGGAAGCTATGATATTATAAACTTTGTGAATCACTGGATTAGACAATGTAATTATAGAAGCATGGATATACCTAGGTATGAAATGATAAATTATCCACAGGAGATTTAAGAATGAGTGTCAAAGCAACTGGAGAGTGTCGGCGCTGGGTCGTTTACGATGGAGGAAGTTCTTCAAGGATGCCAAGACCCTCATAGTGTTGTAGTGCCATAAATTGATGATATTATAATTATTCACGTCTTTCGGAAACCTATAGATAGATTTATCAGTTTGTGACTAAATGCTTTGCAAATATTAATTATTACGGTTGGAAAATGCTTTCACTGACAAAGAGCTTTTGACAAATTAATATCAATAACAATTATAAAAAAAGATTTTTTACGTAGGTAACTAAAAACTACGAATATAATACGGGTGGGATGACTTAGGTGTAAATATAAAAAAATCACTAGGTACCTTACGAGGCAGCACCTACTCTGTTTTCTCCCCTGTTAAATCCAGGTAACACATAATAAATTTATCTGTTCTATGGTTAAGCTAATCCTTGGGCGGCGTGAACTTCAATTGTATTTATAAATTATAATGTGTACTTGAGTTATAGTAATGAAATATTAAATAAATAAAAAAAACCATTTCCTTTTTGGCAGGATATTAAAATTAACAATGTCACACTTTTGTTGCTTTTTTTTCTTAAAGCCCGAGTCGCGAGTGCTGCAGTCAAAACAAATTCACTAATCGCTGCCCACACCCAGCTTGGAACAATTTTCAGCAGTAGTAAACCTTTTCCATTTAAAAGAGTTCAAAAAGAATTAAAAAGTTTAAAAAGAGTTTAAAAAGTTTCCATATGGTGGATTTCGATTTTCATTATTTAACGTTACACTATGTTTACTATCTGCACAACACTGTTGATATTTTGTATTACGTACCTACCACGTACACACTTTCAATTTAACTATATTTATTTATATACCAGAGGCGAACACATCATACTAGGCGATTATTTATAGCCACACCTACCTTCTTAAGAAATATAAATTTAAATAACCTAAAAACCTTTCAAAGGTTAAGTAATTCCAACAGACACATACTGAAGATGCTACAAGATTCATGATTTGAGAATATCGTATTATGAACGATTGAAATAATTGAAGCTGAGATGAATTGAATAAGATAATGATAAATTCTCATATAAGTACCCTATTTAGACGAAGTATAATATTTGTATAGATTAAACCTATAATAACTCAATTTTAGTAGGTAATAAAAAAAAACTCGGCATGTGTATTACTGCCGTCCTAAGCGAAAGAGCGGTATCTCAAAAATGTTAACTTTTGGCTATGAGCAATTTTGTAAAGATACAAACCGCACCACTTTGTAAATTCTTATTTGATATTTATATGCAATATAATACCTCTTCGCACACTTACCTAACTGCTTATGGGTTAATTTTAATTAAAAATTAAAAACTTAAGCTAATAAATGAGATACGTCCATTTTGCTTAGTAAATTTGGTTTCGAAATAATAGATACGACCTAGGCCTTTATGACATTGTAGGAAAACTTACGCTTATTTTCAAAAACTTGCATTTCTTTTGCACTTTCGTACAAATAAATGTTTACAAAATTAGAAATACTTTTTAAAGATGTTTGAAGGACTTGTCATTTTAGAAAAAAATGTTTTACAAACCGATGAGAAATTCCACTCTCATCTTTTAAAGTATAATTAAACTGCTGACCAGATAATTATTAATTAATTACCACAATTAAATATCATGTTAATTATATCTAATGGCCAACTAATGCAAACGCGCCAGTCGCGTTGTCAGCACTAAATGAGTTAAAAGTGTTATTACTTCTAAAATCGTTCTCAGCATACACTACTAACTGTCATTTTGCTTGACAGGAACGTTGGAAACATGATGTAATATGAAAGATTTTCTTGTCGTAGAACTATCTATTTTCCAAATTTCTTTGTTACGTAACTGCCTCTTTTCTTTAGATATCATTTCAGCGCACTTATGTGCACATTTTTCATTATCACAACCATTTTTTTACCGCATGCATTTCTGCTATTGGTTGCAACTTTTGTTTTTTTTTCGTTCTTTTAAAGACAAATCAATTTTTTTCCTCTTTCTAATTAATCCCTTTTTTGTGTGAAGGACATCACTGTTGCGTTCACGTTCACTAACAATTTCACCTGTGCCATTATTCTCACTGATCTCACCCTCATCCAATATAAATATTTGTCGAATATCTTCGGTGACAGTGTTATTAAAACTGACTGGATTAACTGGCTCAAGTTATAATAATAGTAATGAAAGTTTTTCAACTATAACATAATTTATTGAAGATTCTGTTTGATCCGAAGAAGTAGCATCATACATAGTCGGAGTAGCAGTAGCAGGACTAACTGGCGGCCTCCCCAAAAGTAGTTTCATATTACATCCACGTTGGTCTGGAATAATAAAATCACGTATTATAATACGTAATTTTATTATTTTATTGCTTGGTCTTTATCTAATAAAAATACACTATAAATACGGACATAATATTGAATTATATCGATTAAAACAAAACCTGTCAAGTTACCTTCAAAACACATGTTTTCATCCTGAGGCATTTCCGAAACCATACCCACCCAAATTGTTCTGCATTGCCTCTTGATCAACATCAGGTTCCGAACATTTAACAGTTTCTGAAATGACGTTAGTCCACACTTAATGGCCCACGTGCGTCACGTAGGTCAAAATGATTTTATGGTATTTTAAGAGCATAAGCCTGGATATTTCTTAAACGTTGTAGATAATCTGTTTATATGATTTTGAAGCCTTATTATCCTTTATATTTATTTTTAACATTTGATGACTACATAAAGTATTTTTAATACATAAAATAGTATTCTTTTAAACCTCTCGATCATTAGTTAAATTAATATTAACATTAAATAGTGAAATATTTACTTATAATCTCTGTGATCCCAAATTTGACAAGAATTAGTCATTTTATTATTCAAAAAAATGGGCACTATTAACACATTTGAAGATAATTCTAGAGATACTGATTATAAACTATGTCTTTGACCATTCAAATGTGATAAACTTCCTACGAATAATGATGTTTTATAATAATTATTGACCTAAGAATAAGGTAGTATTTTTTTGAAATACGCCATTTCTATTGGCATTTCCCAGTGGTTAAGCTACAAGATACGGCCGTAGACATAAGTTGACAAACGATAAATGAAGTAAGGAGTAAGATCATGTTAACGCGCGTGTTTGAACATGTACCGAACTGAAAACAAAAATCATTTCAGCAACAGCTGAATTATTCTTTATTAATTCTTTCTCAGTTTTACATATAGATTTTTGAATACTTTCTGAAATGAAAACAACCAAATTTCGTAACAATAGCTGATAGTATTGTAGTATAAAAGAATATAAATGTCGACAAGTGATTGACATAACCTCACATAGGTACATTTTTTGATAAATTTAAATGCATTGTATTTGAATTATTGTCTTACTTAATTCCTTTATATTTTATAGACACATAATCATCATTTTCATGGCTCTTGAATACATTCTTGATATATTTTTGATAAAAACACGCTTGTCAAACCCACAATAATACACGCCAAAACGTCAAGCTGACAATGATGGCATTGTCGTTAGCGAAATATTGTGAGCTTTGCCGGTCATAATGGTAAGCGAAAAGGGCGTATCTCAGAGATACTACTAAACCGCTTAGGAAATTGAGATACTGCTATTGCGCTTAGGATTTCATTGTGATTTTGAGATACGAACATATTTAATTAGCTTATAATACCTATTTAAAAATGAGATACGGCTATATCGCTTAGGAAAATAGATTGGGAGCCCCCTGAATATACATAAGGCAACAAAAACCAGAAAACGCAAAAAAATGAGATACTGCTCTTTCGCTTAGGACGGCAGTATAATATCTATGCACAAACGAATACCCATAGATAGGGTTTGGGTCGAAATCCCGATGGCCGGAATCCCGAAGGCCAAAATCCCGAAAGCCGAAATCCCGAAAGCCGAAATCCCGAATACCGAAATCCCGAATACCGAAATCCCGAACGCTGAAATCCCGAATGGCCGAAATCCCGAATTGCCGTAATTCCGAAGGCCTTATTTCAGCGTTCGGGATTTCGGTATTCGGGATTTCGGCTTTCGGGATTTCGGCTTTCGGGATTTCGGCCATTCGGGATTTCAGCATTCGGGATTTCGGCCTTCGGGATTTCGTCCGGCACCCCCATAGATATGATATTTATATTCCTTTATACAATACATACAAGTAGGTACTACCCATAAATAAATTGATAACATTAGATACAATATACAAACAAGTATGGTTATCCTATTGTCCATGGCTGTTCAAAATATTGTTAAAGTTCTTGGTATGTAGGTATATATATCGTTATGTATTATTATACTCGCGCAATCTCATATCTGATAAGAAGTAAGATTTGGCGTAAATATTGTATTATTGGCTTTAATGCAATGATTGTGGAAAACATCAATTTTACTTTGCTTCTTATCAGTGGTCTTATTCTATAGTTATCCACAGCGTGATAAGAGTTTGTCCAGTTGCACGAGCAGCGAGACAAATCAAATTATGCTCACCGATAACCGTATCGAAATATTAAATAAATAATATTATAATATCACAGGTGCAATCTGATTGACTTTCCATCATACAGAATAAACTATGTATATAGCACATACCTACATCCAGCGATGCAAAATTAACATATTTGGCCACATCTATCATTTTTAATGTACCTACTCAAGTATATTAATTAATTATTTTATGTAACGGATCCAGAGATGCCAGATTAACGTTTTTTGCCACATCTAGCATTTTTAATACTCAAGTATACTTACTAAATAATTATTTTATGTAACGAATCAGAAACATGAAAATATCGCTAATAAAAATATCACTAATCGTAGCGAAATTTCCTAACGATACACAACTGATGTGTCATTTCAAAATCCGTAAATATTGATTTTGTAATTTTGAAATCAAGGTATGTATTAACAATATCTGTACCTCAGAGGCAGACGGATGCAAGTGCCAAATACCCAATTGTTCAGGAGAGCCAAAAAACAATTTTTATTTTAAACGAATACTCATAACTTCCAAGAAAATATACATAGAATAATCATTATTCTTTGTATTCTAATTCAATTAAAGTACTTCTGGAATATGTAAGAAAGGAATAAATATAATACAATTTTATACCTAAAAAAATAAAATAAAAAACGTTGTGTGGATTTGCATCCTTCTGCCTCTAGAGATAGGTAGGGGGCCCGCCAAAGATCCTTGCCTCGGGGCCCGCTTCAGGATATGGGGGCCATGCCACTGTATGACTAAATTTGTCCAACGATTGTCCTTTCTTCGAGCTTTGTGTCCAGCCCATTTCCATTTGAGGTTTTTAGCACACTCTATCACATCATAAACCCTTGTCTGTTCCCTTATCCACTCATTCCTCTTTTTGTCCTTTTACGTTATGCCCAGCATGCACCTTTTCATACTACGTTGTGTTACTGTGTGTTGTGTTGAAGCACACACTGGTTGAACACTTTGACTTTAGGCACAGTGGAAGGTCATTTTTGAAGAAATTATTCAGGCGGCCAAAAGCACTCCAGCCTAGCTTTACTCTGCGAACAATTTCATCAAATATACATCCAACTGTAGACACTTGTTGTGCCAGATAGATGTAGTTTTTCACCTATTCGAGCTGAATGCCATTGATGAGGATCTTTTTTTGGCCCGCAAAGCAGTTGAACTCGACTTTCTTCTTTGATACATTTATTTTCAAGCCTACTTTGTTGCTTACTTCACCACTTCAGCACTTCCTGCATTCTGCTTTGGAGGTCTTCTGAGTCTTGCAAACTACTATGTATGGTCATCGGCAAAGCGCAGATGACTCACGTATTCTCCATTTATGGGGACCCTTGTCATTCCAGTCAAGTTGCCTGAATAAGTCTTCAAGGGTAGCTGTAAATAATTTAGGTGAGATTGTATCACCTTATCGGACTCCTTTGCTGATAGGAAATGCGCGATGGTTAATGAAGATGTTGTTGCGCTACTGTATATATTATTGAAAATATTTATATAGCTCCCGGGGATTCCTTGATTTCTGAGTGCATCGAGTATTAAAAATTTCTTTATGGAATCGAACGCTTTCTCATAGTCTATAAAATCCATGGATAGCGGCAGCTTGTATTCCTGTTACCGCTCTGATTTCTCTGATGACTTGGATATGGTCCATAGTGCTGTATCCTCCTCTAAAGCTTGTTCTCCTGGCTGGTTCTCGTCTAGTACATATTGCAGACGGTTTGAGAGAATTTTATCTAAGTGGATTATTGGATTTGCATCCTTCTGCTTCTAAGGTAGGTATGGCATTTGCATCTTTATGCTACGCCTTATGGCAACTAGGACTTTCATCTCTCGGCATCTAATAAATAAAGCCTTTAGCATGACGATTCTTAAAAAAACTCATTTTCCCCAAAAATGGAGTTGCATCCGTCTGCCTCTGAGGTACAGATATTATATAGGAAAATAATGTTAACCTTGATTCCTACACGAGATCAGAATGTCTCCAAATTTTAGGTTTTGACGTAGGTACCGTACACTATGTGACTAATAAAAATGTAGGTATGCAACTACCATGCCCGATACACTTTTAGTCTACCAAAGTCCTCTCATATAAATTTTATTCTTTCGGAAATAATAAGTAGAACTACTTATTATTATATATTACTAAAAAAATACATAAGAAAGTGGTCGTAAAATGAGCCGCCTACATTAATTCATTGTAAAATTAATTAAGGAGTATATTTTTAAGCTGCACTAATGTGTATCTGTAGATAAAGGTTGTTATATTCTGCGCATTCATCTACAATATTCTACATTCTACAGCATGCAATAATGCATATTATGTAATAGTACGTATGCATACAATTTGCAATAAGGAAGTACATCAGATATAATTACTTTAATATTGTAACATTGTAGGTAATGGAATATAAGCTGACAAAAATCATTAAAGGGTAGAAAATTTTACATAAAAAATCGTAGACATTTGCTAAAAGTCAATGATCTGACGAATAAAGACGGCATAAAAATATTCATCGATTTTTTTGAGACCCAAATTCTTTCGTATTTTCGAATAAATAGATTTTTTTGACGAAGTATTAATTTACTACCGAATAGTTTATTTCCTTAGGTACTCTTACTTTTGTATACTTCTGTGGTTTAATGAATATACTGGCTAAATACTTAAATATCAATAAAATAATTTTCTGCCAAAGGAATGATATTTTCTATCGGTCCAAGCACATAGGTACCTAAAACCTAAGACTTTTAATTATATATTGGACCAGAGGCGAATGGTGGAGGTAGGCTGTGGAGATTCGACTTCAATAGTGCCCACTAATCTTTTTCAGTTAAACTTGTTTCTTTTCATTGAACTAAGAATATAAATTACAGATAGTGCATTATTTTTGTCGCATCTCCACCAAATCCCTTCACTACTATTATGGTTTGGTCCAGATTTTGGTTGAATTTAAAAAAATAACCGATACCGTCTGCAATTTGTATTTTTAGTTCAAATCAAAAGAAGTATGACTAGCAAAGTTTAGTGTGCACTATGTATGTCGAATCTCCACAGCCTATCTCCATCCTTCGCCACCACTATCGACATAATATTATAACCGAAACGCAACCACTGAAAAATTAGTGTATAGTTAACGCGCGGATGTGAAGATAAAATAATTAGAAAAATCATATTCTGTGGATAAAATCCCACATCTTTTCATAAACAATTACAATCAATATGGCCCTCGTTTATTTCCCATAAATGTTCCACAATACATTAAAAAACATTGAAAATATCCTAAGTATGTGTAATACGCTTCAGCACTTTTTACTACACTGATACGCCTCTTTGCCTGATTACTTCACATAAAATTAGATCATGATATTCACTTGTATTAATATAATGTAATAAGTTAATAAATGCATAATATAATACTTATGTTAAAAAAAATATTTTTAGAATACAATATTATTATCATTGACAGTGTATGAAATCCTACTCACAAATTGGTCGATAAAAATAAAATTGTGATAATAATTTATTCAAAATTCACCTATCTAAGTAAGTATATAACAGAGTTGGCGAACCTTTTTAGGTACGCGTGCCAAAATTTTCAAATATTTTTTGACTGTGACGTGCCAAGCAGTTTTTCATGGCGAAAAAAAGTTTTCTAAAAAATTAATTTTAAAAATTCTATTACAATAGCTTAAGGTGATGACTTTACTCAGCCTTTCTACCAGAGGCACCTAGCGGAGAAATATGAAGCTTGCAACTCGAGACATTTTTTTGATAATTTACAATTTTAACTGTATTCATTAATAAACATGTATCTGAAAACATCAAAAAGATTTTTTTTTATTTTAAGTCAAAAATAAACCCACAATTTAAGAAAAATGTTATAAAATGTGAAAATACGAGTTCTGCATATTCTATCTTTTTTTTTTTTTCTTTATTTGGAAGCAATTGAGCTCTTCTCTGAATGGAAGGCTATTCTGCTTTACAATGGTTTACAAAAGCATACATACATTTTTTTTTTAACGACAGGCATAAATAGTTACATTATTAATGATACAGAATTACATTTTTGTTACACTATACACTAGACATACGTTACATTTTTGGAGAAATTCATGTACAATTTTCATAACTGAAATATTTGGTTTTGCCAGGAACGAATTAATCGTAAAAGGAGGGTATAACCTGCATTTCCCCAACTTATTCAATAACACTTCTCTCTCCTGGTCATAGGCATCACATTGCCAGACAATGTGGTTAAGATCTTGAGTGGGATGTCCACACTGACACTGAGGGCTATCTACCACTTTAATTTTGTACAATGATTCGTTGAGACTGTAATGCCCTGACCTGCTTCTAGCTATTGTCACTATTACATCTCGCTTTATTTTACAATGTTTACTAAACCAAGTTTTAGGAGATCTACTATAAAAGTTTTGATAGTAGTGTGTTCCCTTTTCTTTCCCAAGATTTTCTAAATATTTACCGTTATTTTCGCTCATTGTTTGTTTAAACTGGGCTTTAAAATCTGTGTATGGAATTCTTATATTTTCTGATGGGTATTTTACAGATTTTTTTGCCAATTGATCCGCAATTTCATTGCCATTAATTCCTTTATGTGCTGGAATCCAGTATATCTGTATATTTGTACCGTGTTCGTTACTTTTGCTAAATTTGGAAATGTTGGTTCTAATATTAAGAATGTAGTCATTAGTTTTGATGCTGAAATTTGGATTTTCGAGCGAGTGAATCAGACTTAAGGAGTCAGTGAAAATGTTGATATTTTTATTTTTGTAATTAAGTGCAATTTTAGTGGCTTCATAATTATTCTATCTTTCATCGTATTTATAGCCGAAGGCATATCTTTTGTTCTTTGAATATTTTGTTAAATTGTTTTCAAAATTCTCAAAGAGATCGTGAAAGCATTTAAATTCTTTCATATTATAGTCTTCATCACTGAACGGTTTTCCATCTTTAGATATTATGTTAACAGTTAATAACAATTATTTGAATGCCTGCCGATAATTAATTTCATACGGTTTGTTGATTGAATATTTTTATTTTTAATTGCTCGATCTGAAGAACCGACCTATGCAATTGTATATTTACATTAAGCATGATGATTATTCATGAAAAGAATTTGCCTGCTATATTTTATATAATGCGATTTGTCATTTATGTATTAATTTTGACGTTTCCGTTTGCGCATCGATTGGTAAACATAATATGAAAAACCGAAGAAAATACGCATGGCTATGTCTTCAATATTTTACAACGTTTTTATTAGCTCGTATTCTTGTTTGTCCGGTGGTTGTTTGTCCAGTACAAATCTTGCAATCGATTTTTAACTAACTTCCCGACTAGTTAGACATTTGAAGCTTTTATAATATATAACACGATACCAATGCATTCTTTTAATACTTTTAGCCATCTGTAAGCAGAATTGAATTCATTTTCAGTTAATTCTGTTTTGTATGGAATGTTATTTCAGAAAAATCCGTAAATAGACTAAGGGGGTGGTCCTAGCAACTAAATTATTAATATATACGTGCGTTACCATGGAAATCAAAATGAAATGTCAAAATGACATTTCAGTATTCTATATTTGTTGTTTTTTTATTTACTACATGTCAAGTACAAGTTTGAGCATATTGAGCATAATAATTCAACAGAAAATGTAAAAACGTTGTATATAAAAAGTTCTTTTTATCTTGTAATTATTTTAATATTATATTATTTAAGTAAGAAATCATATGTTTATTTGTAAAACTTTAAAAAAAAAAAAACATTTTTTTAAATATATATAATAGCAATTTCGTTTCTCTTCAAAATGAAACATTAGCGTGCCATGCAAAATCATCTCGCGCGCCATAGGTTCGCCATACCTGGTATATAATATAACAATTACCAATATTGTATAAGAAGCGATCAAGGTATAGCTACAAATCGATCGATATCATTGACGTACAATGATCGCTCTGTTGAAAATAAATTAATCACAGCCTGGTAAGTACCTACAAATTACATAGGTACATCAATACGATAATAATATGTATGGGATATGGAATATTTCCTTCGAAGTCGTTTCTTCGAAAAAAGCTGTGTAGATAGGTAACGTTTGTTAATGTTTCATCGTACCTACATAATATTATGTGTAGCATTGTGAGATTTCATAACAATTACATTTTCATTATGATGATAGATGTTTATGATATTGCAGAATCATTTCCATTATTCTTAGAAAACATATTATACATAAATCAATCTTTTGTTTAGAATTTCATAAAATGCAGGTGCTATCACTTATTTCCAAAGCGAGTACGAACGTACATAGCCATGTGTTATCAAGAATACAATGGTTTATCGTTTATATCTCAGGTACTTATGTACTTATGCAACATTAAGGTTTTATACATACATATAGTTACCATTAATTTTCTTGTATACGATAATAATATTAAAAGCCTATATTATATAATCAACCCATAAACATTTTTTTATGATTCTTCGGTTCTTGTCAGTTTAGTGGAAGCCAGCGACAAACAAATTTGAAAATAGTCTATTATAGCATAAATAAATATGAAATCTATTTACTGAGTTCTTGGTTAGTTTGCTAATGCACTTTTCACAATATTTTATTAATAGTAAAAAAAGTCGCCTGCGGCGCTTCTTTGTTTCAAAAATAGTAAATATTTTAAATATGTGGTTGTGCGTTGCAATTTGATGTGATACTTATATGATGATTAATATACTTAAATGATAACTCCCGTGTATAATTTAGGAAATACTAGATTAGAGCACCACACTGCCCTTAACCTCAGCGATAAGTAGGTGGGCCTGCCAAAGATCCTGGCCTGGGGGTCCGCTTCTGGATGTGGGGCCCATAATAGAATCCATTTGTCAATGAACGATGATGAATTTGGATTGACTACTATTGAAATTGATTGTGCTAATAAACAAGCACATTCATCGCATTAAAAACAAATTAATTTAAAAATGAATATAATAATATGTATAAGTTTATAAGTAGTAAAATCTTGTTTATTTTTATACTTTTTTTTCATTTTTGTATTACCTAGTACATTGTTGTCTATTTAAAAAGGTGTCTGTATTATTTAATGAAATGGGGGAGGGAGGCGTAGTAACATAAAGTTTGGAAACCACTGCTCTAAGTGCAGTCACCGGGCGAAAGAGCACAGAGTTCTGATGTTTCCACAGTGCCAATAAAATTATTATTGGTGAGTCAAGGCGTTACGCGGATCGATTCCACGGATCATAAACTTGACTTTAGATTACTCGCTGGCTACAGTAATATTGCTGACCTGCCCGCTTCACTTTTAATGATGGTAAAATAATTGTTTATGGGCGGAGGTAGGTATCGCCTTTGTCTTCTTGGATATTTAAAGTCTCGATCATCAATGACATCATGCTCAGCGGCCGTCACTGAAATATCATGTCGATGTCTTGTAGATAAAATCTTACTATGCGAATATAAATTGTGATTCCTGGGAAAAAATTAAAACAGCATTGGTCTATTTATAACATTTTTTTTCATGAGTGTTGGAGTGTTGGACCACCACCGTTTTATTAGATTCCTGGCTAGGTTTGACAAGTTAGTGTTTATTATAATATAGGTAGTACCTTTTCGTTTAAAGCAATAAGATTAATCATAATTAGTTAGTATACTTAAGTACCTATAATAATAAACTTGAATAAAAAATTAAAAATTCGGGAGTAAGTAGGTACGTATCGCATACCTACTTATATTAAGTATATTTACAATTATGTAAGTAGGTACTGTTTTTTCACTGTTCTGTTTTGTCATGGAACCCATTTTTACATATTGTCAAACGTCATAAGTGTAACTGGCATACTAAAAGTTACCGTGTTTTCACTCGATATGCTCTGTACCTACTTTTGTTCTTGAAGTAAAAAATAAACTAAAAGAGTAAGTATCTAAACCGCATGCATATTATTATAATATAGCTACCTAGGCCTCGCAGAGTGAACGGTAAATTAATAAATATATTATATTCGCCCAGTCCACTGACTGCATATACCTACATTACCAATGTATATAGGGAATGTCAAACTATGATTTTTTTTCTCTCCATCAAACATACACTGAAAAACATAATACCTGTGTATTTTTCGAAACGCGAAATCATACCCGCGACCCACGACATCAAACACGGCCCGTAGTAGCTAGCCACCAAACTACCCTTTAATGCTTTAATGATGTTTTTGATAATGTCATATCTTCTTCTTATTCTGACATTGGTTATGTAATTACGAAATTTATTAGAAGTATGTAGGTAATGAGATATAATTAACAATATAATATTATTATCTACATGTGACAACATAAAGAAACATATCAGAACCATTGACAAATATTTTCATCGAATGGGACTTGAACTCATATATTAATTAACTCATAATTATATTCGATAACTAATATTGATTTGATCGAAAAAATTGTTGTATTAATAACGCAATATTGTTTGAAATGCGTCGCCATCAGCGGTCATTATAATGCGTCATACATCGTACTGAAATTAAGCGTCTTATAAGATAAGAAACCAAAACGTATGTGCTTTTATTGCATCGGCATTAAAGAGATTTTCCGCTAAAGCTCGACGCCTTGCAAAAAGCTTTTTTTTCAAAAACGCATCCAGAGAGTGCACGCGAGCGAGCGTCACTGCCCTCCCCTCACGCTTCCATCCCCTGGCAGTCATACCAAGAGTCAAGGCTCGCAATCGTCGATACTCCGTCAGATTTTACGACCTCGAGTCAGAGAGACGACGCATTGTCGCGGGGAACAATGGACCGTAACATGAAACCTGACACGGCAGGACTTGGACTGCAGACGAATCACATTTACGAGCGTCTCTTGCATCCACGTAATAATAACATATGCTCTCCTGATACCCACGTAACTTGCACACCTTGGCATAAGTTAAAAGCCACTCTACATAGGTAGGTACCTACCTCGTACCATACCTATGCCCAGTTATTATAAAAATATGTACTTTTTATTCAATTTAGGTATATCATGTAGGAATGTATGCATACACCAGTCCGCAACAGGTGAAAATGAAATATGCACATTTCTAATGTTTTCATTGCAGTGAGTAATTAAAGTATGTATACTTATCTGAAAAATACAAATAGATATAAAATAGAAATTCAGATTACATTGGTGGTTGAATACAGTATTATGTACCTACCAACATATTATTTTTATGTATGACTATGAAAACAAAATAATGTAATCTACCCAGTCATAGTATTGTGCCAAGTCGAGAATATCTGTATTTTGGTAGGTAGGTATTATACGTTGATTGTTTCCAGTCCGCGTCAGGAAACAAAAATTCAATGTCATTTGTATCAGAACATAATAATATTATGTAAGTACTTACTTATGATTTATTATTACATAATATGAATTAATTTTCTGATCGAAACGTTCATTTATTTAGACACAACTTTCAAACGGTTTGTATCATGCGCGCACATAAGGGAGTGGTTTTTGGGTCCGGACCCCCCCCCCCCCAGAAACGGAAAAAATACAAATTAACTCATGACTGAGGATTGTGATCGGGACGATTTCGCTGCCTCACTCCTATCGACATTCTACGACACGCAAGACCTGTGGCCAGTGGAGAACTGGTGGCACTCATAAATTGACGCAACTGTCTGGGCCATCCTATAGAGGCAAAACAGCGCGACGACACAAACACTAATGATCCTAATAATTACGACCGTTAATCCGCCCGTATTTGATAACCACTTAAGGATGCGACAGCTCGCAATAACTGCAAGCGAGGTGTTTATCTCAAATTTAAATGCGGGGTGTTTGGTTATGGCCCATAACTTATGGGAAATGTACCTACCCCTGAAAAAGTGTGGTATTTCGCTGTTGGAGCGACGAAAAGTTAGCGGATTGAATAAATGTGGATGTCATTGATTCCCTCCACATTTAAAAAATAATAAAAATAAATTCAAATTCCCCCCATCAAAACTATTATGTGCGTGCCTGGTTTGTTTACAAAAATGTAACAAACGTCTGGGGCATTAGACCAACACTAAATTGAAGACGCATACAATTTTTGCAACAGCTCATAATATTAATATTATGAGTGTCATAAATAAAATTTTCCGATACCTATGTAATGTTTATATAGTAAAAAAAATAAATGGGTGTGTATGAAAAATCTTTTTTTATTGATGTGTTTGTTATACAGTGTTTTATTCAATATTACTGAAGAGCCACCCTCAGGAACCCAAGGAGACGCGATTTTCTGGGTAAGTCAAAGAGCTTGTCCAGATGACGCGTGTCTCGCCGCGATACAGCGTGAGTGCATGTGGAGAGCTTAATAAGATCACATGTACCTCGACCGCGCGCGAGAGGTGACACGCAGCGGATACTTGTGGACGGCTCAATGAGATCACATGTACCTGAAATGCGCGCGTCAAATCGCGACATCTCGACATGGCCAGAGGCAATAGACAGATAATTTATCTGGAAAAAATGATCGTCAAAATAATACCGACATTACTGAAAATCATTTTTGCATATTGCAAAATATTCGCCAGAAAAATTCGAATACAAACAAGACCCTATCGTTTCGACTGATCGCGACTTAAATAATGTTTACGTTATGAAGCCATTTAAATTCTATTATGAAATTGTGGCTGTAAGAAAAAAACAGGAGATATGAAAGACTGTCGTTTATCTTGATTCTTTCAAATAAAAGTTTTTCAATTTGAACAACTTACTTTTGCGAAGCAGTCAAAGTTTGCAGTAGGTAATTGTTTTTGACGTTTTGTTCTCCATTCGCATTGTTCGCACTCGAGGGACAACGCTCCCGTGGCTAGGGAAGTACCGATACCTCAACATACTGTGGACATATCGTTACTTTCAATCGACACCACATCCTAATGCTCTCGACTTATCGTTTCCTTGGTTACATGTAAATTATACGTATGAAGTTCGCCGTAACCTATTTTATCGGAATGAGATAGCATTATAGCATTGGCATCAAAAAATGACGCGTTGTTAAGTGGTGATACCTACATGATCTTGCATAACAGCAAAGTGCTAGAAAAACTAGCAATTCAGAGAATGCACTGGCATCTTACAAAAAACAACAAATTGAGCACTAAACAGTTTGGCTTTACCCCTCAAACATCAACAGAACACGCACTAAACAACAGTGGCGAAGACTCCATACTAGGCGATTATTTAAAGCCTACCTTCTTTAGAAAAATAATTTTTATTTTCATGTTGCCGTATTTATATAATCACAAATAATAATATATTCAATAAGCCCAAAGACATCTATCGTAAAATTGACATAATTTTACGATCTTTTCCAAAATTTCAATAAACACCATCTATGGCATCTCTCGAAAGTTTAAAAAATAGAACACACCGCGTTTCGCTTCACATATTGTATAGGATTATTTTCGCGTGATACGACGGGTTTTTCAATATGAAGTTTTTTTCTCATTATTTCAAAATGTCTGGCGTCCCGCATACAAATGTTCAAGCTGTTTCGTTAGCGCTTGCGTCGCGAGAGCGCATTTATTCAAAATAATTAATAAGAAGATAATTTAAAAAAAAATATATTTCTATGGGATTAAATCACATAAATATGTATTGATTGTTGTTAAAAATATAAAATAATTTATCTCGTGATTTTTATTTATTTATTAGTTCACTCGTTAGACAATTAAGATATCTGATATTGTACCTATCTAAGTCTGTGTTTTAAATATAGAAGTATTTTAAAATGTCTAGTTTTACGGGTTAAATTATAAATTGTTATTGAACATAATACAATACAGCAACGGATATTTTCATGGATGATAGGTAATATATTTTGAGCGTAAATGTTACGTTTATAAATGTTTAGGAAAATACATAAGTAATTCAAGCTAATTGCTTATTTTTATGAACTAATTATGACAAACCAATTAAGCTTTTGAAATTTCTTCGTTTTAGCGTACCTCAGTAGTAATATTGGGTTATCTTCTTATTTCCCGCAAATATATCTGACATGCATGGTTACTCCCACAGCCTACCTCTTTCAAAAAGTCACCCTTCGCCACTGCTAAACAAAGCCGTACACATAATCTCAACACATCTCGAATTGAAAGAATCACTCATAGCAATTTCCCTAGACATTCAAGGTGCATTTGATAACGCATGGTGGCCACACATAAAAAACGCCCTTGCAATCAAGTCAACACCGCCTAACTTGTACAAACTGTTTTGCAGTTATCTACAAGATAGGGAAGTAAAACTAAAGTATGCAGACGAAGAAATAAAATAAGACCAAACCCAAGGTTGCATCCAAGGCTCAACTTGTGGCCCAACACTATGGAATATCGCCTTAGACAGTCTATTAACAATACTCTTACCCCACAATATACACATACAAGCCTTTTCTGACGATGTGTTAATATTGATAGCAGCAAAAGACACCGACGAACTGGAATTAAAAACCAATAGCGTGCTTCAAAAAGTAAACTCATGGGGTGAAGACGTAAAACTAACCTTCTCAATATTAAGACAAATATAATGTTTATCAACAAAAGGAAAATACGAACACCAGAAATCCAGTGGAAAGGAAAACCGAAAGAGTTGGTCGATTCCTTTAAAATTCTTGGCATAATACTAGACAGGCACATCAATTGGGCGAAACACGTCGACTACATATGTAAGAAAGCAGCTCAAATGGGAAAATTATTTTTAAAAACAGCAAGAGCCACTTGGGGGGCGTCTCCTGAAGTTTTAAAAATTATATATCATGGAGCTGTGGAGCCAACCTTAACTTACGCGGCATCGGTCTGGAATAAAGCAACTCACAGAAAGTCGATCCAAAAAAGACTGAATTCCGCGCAAAGCCTTTCGCAATATCAATTTGCAAGGGATATCGCACAATATCACTAACGTTAGCACAAGTCCTGGCAGGAATAGCGCCAATAGATATAAAAATACAAGAACTTACAGGAATATACCAAGTTAAAACAAGCCACATACTTCCCCGACACTTACCTACAGACAGAACATACGAAAACAAAATACACTACACACAACTTCCACATCCTGGTAACAGACATCTAGAAAATATAGAACACATAGGAACAGTTGAACAAAATACCACATTACAGGATTGGAGATCTACACAGATGGCAGTCTAATCGATAACAAAGTAGGGGCTGCTTTTGTAGCCTACGAAAATGGAACATTAATAACCCTCCGAAAATTTAAGCTCGAAGGCTACTGCACTGTTTTCCAAGTAGAAATATTTGCTATCAGAGAATCTCTCGAGTGGACACTCAAAAGATTAAAGTTCCACAGACACGACTATGTAAACATATTCTCAGATAGCCAATCCAGTCTGGTAGCTCTCCAAAACCCATCATCGACACACCCACTTGTAAGAGACATTTTAACACTGTCAACACAGCTTCGAATGATAGGAACAAACCCCAGATTCTTCTGGATAAGAAGTCACACAGGGATAGCCGAAAACGAGGAAGCTGATAAATACGCTAAACAAGCCACAACAGACAAAAGACCTTTAACCTATACACACTTCCCTCTGAGTTACGCAAAACAAAAACTAAAAGAAGATACCATAGAGCTATGGAACCACAAATACACAACATCCGCCACAGGATCAATAACGCAGAAATTTATTCCAAACATAAACTGTGCCATCACTCTTGCCAGGAACTTAAAAATATCACACGAACTCACACAAATACTAACAGGCCACGGAGCGGTGCGAGCTTATCTAAAAAGATTTAAATTGAGGGATGACGACTGTTGTCCATGTGACGGCAACACATCTCAAACTGTGTGGCATGTCATCAACGACTGCCCTATACTAGAAAGGGAGCGATGGACTCTCAGGACTCGATGTAGACAACATAATCACGAAATTGACCTCCAAAAGCCTCACGAAGCACTAAGCAATAGAACAACACAAGAACACTACACAAAATATTAATCCTGGCCATAAAGAAAATTAAAGATATAAATGGAGGCACCTATTTAGCCCCACATCAATGCAACTAACCCACCCAACCACCTTGTACGAAAAAGCAAGGGTATGGTTATTATTAAAAAAAAAAACAACAAACATCGCATGTATTTGATTTTTCACCAGATTTTGTCTCGGTAAGTAGTCAAACCTTCTGTGTATATATATTATGAACATTTGATTGTTCACTAGTATGTGTTTTTAGTGGTCTAAAATTTTCCTTATAATCTAAGCATTACAATTAAATGGTTACTCACCAGTAGATGTTAATGTACATATTATATTTTATGCTTCCAGGTATAATAAAAGTTTCATGACAATAGTTTTGATTCTGTCCTTTTACCCATTCATCTGTGGTGACACGTAATTATTAATTAAGACATTTTTTGGTCTTAGGGTGACAAGGGCGAAACTACAAAACAATGGTTTTGAGATAAACACAAAAACAGTTTTCATTTAAATAATTTCCTCCATTATATTTAATAGTAAAAAATACAGTTAGGTAGTAGAGTAAGGTTTTGCCTTTATGATGTTATTTTGGAAAATATAGTACCAAAATTTGATACTTACTAAATAAAAAAAAAGTTTGGCAGGTTTGACTTTCATCTTTGTGTCCCTAGTGGTTTTGATGTAAGTAGAGTATTTAGATCCTCTTTCATCTTTGTTTTCCTAACAATGTTTAATGAGTTGACACCATTATTTAACCACTTTAGTCAAACCTTTTCCTTTTACAACGCATTTAAGTCGTTTTAAAAATAATATATACAATCTTTTTTATTTCTTATGAATCGTTTTTAGATAATATCTGACATATTATTATTATGTCCTTCATTTTTCTTCAAAATACGGCCACTCTGGTAATACTCTATGAGTACCGATACACAACACATCAAGCAAGACTCAAATATAGATGCTGTATGAGTGTATGGCAACAACAACACTTTCGACTTTATTTAGCGCCTGGCGGCTCGAAGAATGGATAAGACAAGCAAACCATCTCCCATCTTGTGAACCATAATACATACAGTGAACCAGGGTAGGGCATAATCGACGCAATAATGTGGTATAATGGGGATCTCTGCTAACCATAATATGTACCTACCTGAAAACGCAAACCAAACAAAGCCTGTTTTCGTGCAATGCTCATGCATTGCACGAAAACAGGCTTTTAAAAAAACTTTTAAGAAAACAGGATGTCACTTCAGACGTCAGGTGACACCAATTATCCCAGCTTGAAGGATTTCGTTAAAGTTCTATTAGGTGTAGTGATCATCACTACACCTAATAGAACTTTAACGAAATCCTTCAAGCTGGGATAAATGGTGTCACCTGACGTCTGAAGTGACATCCTTCAGTCATCGATAAGGATTAGACACTTAGACTATAGATACATCATTAGACATCATTTTCTTTTCGGTTTAGCGTTTAGACAGATATATCACAAAAGGAATGATTTAATCATGTAACCATATTTTAGAAGAAAAAACAATGAAATCTTTTATATCTGTACCTACGTAACAATAAGAAAAATTGAAAATAAAACGAAATACTCACGTATATACAAATCAAGCTTTTCCGATTCAGCACGGTAAAAAAATATAACCAAGATGGAAAAATTTAAATTTTATGTTCTAGCATGACACGTATTTTTGGAAATCATCGATACGTCTTTTCATTTTCCCATCTCTACTCACGACCAACTCGAACAAACTCTGCCCCCTGACCCCTCATGGGACTCACTTCGCTGGTCCTACGCGGTTTCACTGGGCGGGAAATAAAAACGCACGAATAACGCTTTTCAAAATGCAAAACAAAACGATTCCTTTTTAATGCTACATAATCAACATGTTTGTTGTTGTAGCAACATCGATATAAATGAAATGAAAAGATTTTCCTTTATCGATGTGTTTTCGTCATTCTTGTTTTTACTTGATTTGTTTACTATATCATATCCCCCCGTTTTTATTTTGTAATCATTTTAATCAAATCCATTATTTTATTATATGAAGAGAAAACACAATGTTTCCTACAAAAAAATCTAAAACGCCTACAAGATTATTAGCGATAAATCCTTCACTAGTCCATTTTCCAGATAATAGGTCCTCCAGTAGACGGACTAGAATCTTTAATCTGAAAGTATAAAATCATACTTTTACATAACAAATTATTATTTCTTCATGAATATAAAAATGTACCAATTTCCAACTGACACTATATTACGCAATGGAAACATGTTGACAGTATGCAACACGAGCTACGTAAAATGTCGAGGGGATTTTTTTATAAGCGAGGATCGGAGTATAGAGATGTACCTACCTACGTAAAAGATCCGAAAGGAATTCTTACCTAAATTACCAGTATGACGTTTTCCAGAATATAGATAAGTAGCACATGTAAATTCAGAATGATTGATGTGGAAAGATAAATCGGAAAACATTAATCTTTAAAGAGGTTCAAAATTTTGTCGAGAAAAATATCGATTTTTTTCTGCGAAATATCTGAAATCATAGGTACCTACATATTATATAAGTACTATATGATATCGATAATAATTATTATCTTTACTGTTATTAATTGGTGCCATTAGTGGTGACTTGGTGGGTGGAGTAAATAGCAACGCACTATTATTATTATGTTTATTATTATTTCTATTTATGTTTAGCAAATTTTATACAATTTTAAAATACAAATAGGTACCGGTTACTTCACACGAAATGACATTTATGAAAATTAGAATTGATAATGTCGATTAATTAACAATGTATCGATGACTAATTATTGAAAACGTCATTAGAACGAAAACGATATACCTACCTAGGCATGTGGAAAAGTTGGTACTTACTGACTTATAAATAAAATTCTCAATAAAATATATTTTATTGAATTTATAATAGGTAACATATACATACTTTGAAAACATCTCAGATACGTAGGTACCTAACTATTAGAAAAAAATCGTTTTTGTAAACGGGGTTTGAACCTTTAACCACTGGATACGTGCCAGTGTGCTTTACCGCATGCGTATATTCAATATAAATAATGTTACCTACATTCTTAAATCTTGTGAATTATTCGTGTAATAAAATAATTAGTTTATTAGGTAATCTATTTGACTACATAATGCTAAAAAACAAAGATAGATTATACAAAAAAAAACTTTATTCTGCATGGATGAACTACCCTCCTACATTATTTGTATGCATCGGTTATGTACTTCTTTATTATTTCAATATCAGTCAGAAATGTCAAAAAAATTACAACATGGTTAAGTCTAGTGATTTTACGAGATGTTTACAATACCTTAATTTTATTTAAATGGGAATAGGATGTTCATATTTGTATATGCTAGAATTTTTGGAACCACTGGGTTGACATGTCAAACTCAATAAAAATAACCCAGACCGTCGCATGTTGTGGCATTTTGATATTTTTCATTATGACTTGTATGGAAATGGAATACATACCTACATAAGTACATACCTATTTTAAATCTTCAGATACCTATATAATGTACCTTCACAATAATATAAAAGTGGCTCTTAACGGTGGATTTCTCCCCTTAGTATATTCAAGTAGACTCATTGTCTTTGGATAGAAACTGCTCTAATGGGTCTTTCTATTTTTTATTAAGAAATTATTGTTCATGGATATGAATTTTCTTGTATTCAATTTAGGGGCGATCTCTGATAGTAATAAAAGCCTTGGTATTTTTTTTATAATGACGTATATACCCATAGTAACTATGTATATATTTGTATACTGTTCTGTTATTAGGTAGGTATACCTACTTAATAATAAAAGTTACCTATATAAATTGCAAACTTTTCTGCAACATTGATTTCGTGAACCAGATTGTATGGAGGGGGAGGCAGTGGCGTAGTACCGCATCGCAAGAGTACACAAACGGACCAGCCTGACAAGGGGCCCTAAATCCCAGGCCAATATTTATTTTAATTAAATGCCAATACATTTTCCATTTTAGGTAGGTACTTACCGTTCACAAATATAAGTAGATTAAAAATAAGTCGCATGAAAATTAAAATAATTGTAAGAATGAAAGCTAAAAAATACTTTACTTAAACATATTTTGTAAAGAAAAAAAAATAAGCGGAAATGCAGGTTTCATCTGAGCTGAAAAAAATATTTGGGCGTTTTTCGTTTAGGACTGAGTGGGTTTCCTAGCAGAATTTTTGTACAGGGCCACAATATTTCTAGCTACCTGTGGGTGGAAGTTAGTGAAACAAAAAATAATAAATAACGAATAAAAAAGATTTCAAGTTATACATACATATTTATATTTTTATAAAAATCAAAGTTTTTAAAAATAAATATAAAATAATATATTAATAAGTAGGTACTTAATATGAATTAGTCAAAAATCTCTAGGTATAGCATAAAAAACTTAATAGTTAAACTAAATTTAATAATAAATATGTCCATAAAATATATCTTTGACTTAAAATAAAAAATATTTTTCTTTTTAATGTTTTCAGATACTTACATAAGTATTTATTAATTAATAGGTACTTACAATGATTTGAGTTTCCCCATCTCCACCGCCATCTATATGCAGCCGCGGTTTGTGCACGGCCGCCTTCCGTGACGATATAAACGTGTCAGAATGAAAAGATTTTAGTACCACACTTCCTTGTCCCGAAGCAATGCTGCACGGGACTGATGTAGCAACCATGCACATTAGTGGTGAAAGAAGTTGAAATTGTAAATTATCAAAAAAATGTCTCAAATTGCAAGCTTCATATTTTTCCGCTAAGTGCCTCTGGTAGGTATAGAAATCGCCTTTTAATTATAGTGATGGTACGTATTATTTATATTATACTTAGATAATTAATTGTGCTATATTATCAGATAAAGGTTCTGTCGCAATTTGTAACAGCATGTGAGTACTTATGTAAAGTAAATTTACGGCAGATATGTATTAATGGTTCTAAAATAAATAATTGCATAGTAATATGTAAGAAGGTAAATTTTTATCGAATTCGAAGAATGAATTCATACATTTTCGATAAAACGTGTATGATTACGCAAGTACAGTACTGATAACTAGGTAAATACATACTTATACCTACTTACAAAGGTACATCGTACGGCTACGGCACACATTTACTTCAATTCTTATAAATTCATTCATAAAATGCTAAAACCGCGATTGTTTGGCTTGGCCCATACAAATTCGTGTGTACGTTTTGCCCCTACATTCGGGTTCAATTTACAATATATGAGCGCAAGCTCGTCTTAAGATTTTCCATTCGACCACGAAAAATAAGATATGTAGGTACGTATCTATATTACGGATTCATAAAACAATAGCCGAATCAATTATTTGTATATTACTTGCATAATATATTGATTATTCATAATAATTAATATAATTAAGTATCATAATTATTTTGATTTATTAAGACTATAGACTTGGTACAATACTCGTTTTTAAACACTATAACCATACACCGGAAAATATACACATACGACATACATATCAGAAGGTAGGTACATACCTACCAGCATAGGTACCAGGGTTATGCCATAACCACAATTTAAAAAAAATGGCATCCAAATAGTTCACATCATACAAGAGGTAGAGGTATGTACGTATATCCGTGATATTTTGTCAAATTATAACATGTATAAACGTCGTAATTTCAAGATTGTACTTATACCTCTGATCTCTCAAATGGCAATTGAAATAATGTTATAACATTATCGACGGTCACTGCAATTTAATTTACATCTAGGTTTACAGTAAGTCAATTAAAGTTTTAAACTCTTTTAGTGACAAATTTAATATCAGTTTTGCAATTATCATTAATTGAAAAATGACCACATAAATTATACGATTAGTATATTATACTTCAAACTCGCTATCTTAATCCGATTTTCATTGCATGTAGGTATGTATCTAAATAGGTAGCGGTGAAACAAAGGTGTGCAAGAAAGGCAGCTTTCCTGGGCACAATACAGGTTGGGAAGCCAGTTTGACGAAATATGTCAAAAAAATGCATCCTATCAGGAACAATTTAGTGTCAGTATTATATCCACTGGTTTATGACACAGTTTTAGTCACTGGAGGAAAAAATTGGTTTAGAAAATTACCATTAATTAATAGCTTCGTTCGTTGAGACGTCTAATAACAAAAGTCGATATATCCACAATTAAATATTTGTGGAAAATTACGTTTTTGTGAGTTATGCAAAACTGGTTGGTTATAACGTTAGTTTTTTTTATTTTAAAATTAGAACAATATGCATATTATTATTTTGATTAGCTGATTAACCCCTATTTGCAATGCACCCATAAAAAAGAAAATCGGAAGTGCCAGAATCTATTTATACCCATCACTTTAAAAATTCGGTTTCTTTAAATCATTAGGTTTTCAAACATTTTTGGGGCGTTTAAGATGTTATAGAATATAGACTTATAGAGTAGACAATTACATATTATGGGAAATTGCACATATGACATGGACATATATTAATTATATTGATCATTTATGTGGAATTATCGGTTTTTGTTATTAGACACTTCCCAGCATTTATCGAGCTTAAGTTGAATCATTCCTAAATATTAAAAGTATATTTTATTGAATGTTAGGCAGAGTTAGGTAGGGTGCTACTGTGCAGTGGCGAAGGGTGGAGGTAGGCTGTTAAGATCCGCCATAAACAGTGCACATTAAACTTTTTCAGACATACATATTTGTTTTCATTGCAATAAGACTACAATTTACAGATAGTGTTAGTTAGTTTTTAAAATTCAATTAAACCCTGAGAAACCAAGCCATAATAGATAATAGTCAAAAAATACATGTCTATCTATAAAATATCTAAAATTATGCAATTAAATCATACATAACTTTGAATATTTTATAAATAGAATAATATTTTTTATTTATTATAGTTTGGTTTAGGCAGGGCTTAATGAATTAAAAAAATTAACCAACAATATGTGTAATATGTATTTTTAATCCAATGAAAACAAATAACTATGAATGAAAAAGTGTGCACAATTTTGTCGTATTGCCCAAATTAGACCAAAACTATTATGGTTTCGTTTAGGCTGGGTTTAATTGATTTTTAAAAACTAACTAACACCATCTGTAAATTGTAGTCTTAGTTCAATAAAATCAAATAAATATGACTAAAAAAGTTTAATGTGCACTATTTATAGCGAATCTTAACAGCCTACCTCCACCCTTCGCCACTGCTACTGTGTCGTATATCTATATGTTTATTGTTAAGTGAAAGTAGGTAGGTATGTAAGTATTATATGTAGTTAACAATTTTCTGTAATTTTGAATAGATAGCATTTTTTATACGTCTGTTATTAGTAACCGAATACTGTTGATCTTAAATCTTAATAATATGTAGGTAGGTAGGTACATGTAGTACCTATAAAGTGTAGGTGCATTTGTACAAAAAAATGCTATTAAAGATACAATAGTGCTCTGTGCCTCGGGTGCTAAACCACTTAGTTACCTAGTGTTATGGAAAATTAAAACAATGATTTTAAAAAATCATGTCACTCACCGCTCACAAATTGTTTCATAGCAACACCAACCAACAGGAAGGAGGATGCGGGAAGCAGTATGACTATCTGTCGGTAGATCTGCGAAATATTTTTTTCACAGACCAGACGTCCCTTTATCATTCGGTTTTGGTTGCGCATTGAAGAAAAGGATCTTATTAAAGGACGAAAGGAAGAGACCTTCGCCACAATGGTGTACCGGAAATTCATCTGGCGAGCACAAAGTCGTATCATGTTTTCACTCCGCGCTCGTGATCAATAGAGATCGGAAGACAATTCAGAAATTTGTCTTTAAATGCAATTCGAATTATTATTGAGTTCGTTTTTTTCTTGTTGTAGGTAGGTATCTTCCGCTTACAAAAATGATTATCGTCCTATTTAAATAAACCCCTCACAAAATCTATCTATGTAAACACTTAAAATTGTAGTTAAGTATTTGGTTTAATAAGCTCAGAAAACTTATTGCTAATTAGGCTGAAAATAATAATACCTAGTACCTAAGAGAGCTCAAAATGTTGTGTTATGTAAATCGAGACATAAGAAACTATAATGTGGATATCTACATACGGTGTGATAAGAGATAGGTCTAGACCAGTGGTTCTCATGTGCGGAGGATTTTGCTGCGGCCACCAACACCATTTTCAGTATTTAATTAACTGGGCTAACGTTAAATATGCGTCATTGGAAATGAGTCATGACCAAGTATTTAATTACCATTTTAATAATACCACGGTTGAAAAAAATTGGTCAAGTTACACTTTAACCAAAAATCAAGTCAATTCAAAGAGATGGCAACAATTAATTGCTTTATTAATACCGTCGATTTTTCCTACTACTTTATACTGTGAAAGATCATTCAGTGTAATGCACTTCATAAAAAACAAATATCGAAGCCAGTTGATAGGTAAACTTAGAAGCAGCCATGCGGCTCGCACTGGAAAAAAGGAGTATTGAGGAATTTCCATTTGAATTATTTTTAAATAAATATGTTATGAACTAAAATGTTCAAATGTCTTATATTAAATGGACTTATCTATAAATAAATTAATCCATTTTTTTAATAAATAAAATTTAGCTTTAATTGAAACATAAGTGAAATTTGGTGCGGCTACCAGACGTTTCCATAGAACCGTCACTGTCAATTGTGCAGCCACAGTTAAATTTCACGTGAGAACCACTGACTCTAGACTAGACTCCAGGATTCCAGACTTGAGTCGTTTTTGCACATAGTATCATTTTTAATTAAGTATCTAACATTTTCTAAAAAACGTACAAAGCAATATAATAATATATCTTTGGATGGTATTGATTGGGATATGAATTAACATGGAATTAACAATTAACCGTATGTGTAAATATACGAGTAGATTCAGTACCTACCTAGATGGTTTTATAGTTTCTAGAAATTCGGTTCATATGACTCTTCTGTGTTTTCGCTCATTGGTGATTTTCTTTGACGCAAATGACACAATACATTCGTCAGAATATTTAAAAGGGGACATAAAACGGTTCAAACTGTGCATACAATTGATAAATTAAGTACACCAAACTACTCACTACTGTCATCCCAAATAATATATTTTTTTAGTAAATGATTTGATTTAGGTACTTGTGGTACATACTTTTTCTTCGTGGAAGGAAGGCTCAAAATCAGTCAGTGTATCGGACCTCCACGTCTCTAAGCCCACCACGATCCTCACTGTTGGTATGTATTTAGTTATTTTAGCTGTCCAACCATTTGACTTCGCTAAGCCACATTGAGTCAGGACTGTCAGGAAGAATAAATTCTCTTGGGTGTGGGGAGGGGAGGGGGTTGACGCACGCAGAAAAAGTGAAGAGCTTTTTTGAGCCCGAGCCCGATAAATACATATTATTTCAATATTCAAAGTCGATTTTCTACTTTTCCCCAAATGTAATATCATTAATTAATCATTAAATTAATAATACATTATCATGGATAGTTTTTTTTCCGAAATGGATGCCCCCCATCCTATATAATATACCTACCTAATACAATTAATCAATAGGTACCTAATAATAATTATTGCATAAGAATTCAGAAATGTAAGCTTATAAAAACAACAAACACAACACAGTGAAATAAATCAGTCGCTGCTGAATACTGAAAGTAGGTAGGTACCTACTACCATGTTGATCAAATGATCATACATATTTTATTTCATGAGTGAATAATAAACTACTGATTAATTAATTACCTGGTCACTGCACATATCATTAACCGAACATTATACCTAGTAACATAATTTTTATTTATCACCTAATCGTATCGCATTATGCTACCTGCTAAGTTTGCCCAGTACAGTAGGTACCTAATCATAAATGCGCACCAAAACTGATTATGCACTGCGTTGAGTGCAAAGTATAATAGGCATGCCTTGATTTTTTCAAGTCGTCGCATTGATTTTTTATCATTATAACATCGACACCATAAAATGTGGCTCATTCCTATTAAAATAATCTTTATTGCGAATTTTATGGGTTTCTGAGGCTCACTGTTTTCCATCTCTGCTACAAACATATCCCGAACAATTGCTCGTAAATTGACAAAAATAACGATATGTGTAACATACGGCATGTGTCTAATATAATATTAAAATTGTATATAGGGCTTGGTTATAGAATGACTTCAAAGAAGTGAGTGAGAAACAAAAATTGGTTTAGGCACGTACCTTTGAATACTATTTCTATATAGATAGATACATTCCTAATACAGTAGGCATATCTATATAATAATATGTAAGTATTATCTATGTATTATCGTCGTTCAAGTAAATTATATCTTTTGAACAGTAAATTATAACAATTTTATTATTGAACGTATATAATCTGACCCTAGAAACAAACATATTAGTTTTTTTTTTTAAATATACTCAGGGTATAAGTAGGTTTCTACATCCAGAATCCAATGGATGTATGTTCGAATTTAAAAAAATCTGATGGGTATATTTTAACGTGTTCCAAATTAAGTATTATTTAATAAAATAATATTAAATTTGTTCGCCAAAAATTAACAGTAAACTTCATATTAGGTAAGTGTGTAGATAATCAAATAGTTCATCTCATTGTTAGGTAGACAGATATAGCAACATTAGTGACCACCAGATTTATTCAGAAAAAAACTGTCCTGAAAACACACACAGTACCTAAGATAGGTAGGTACATACCTAGTACTTATTATATGTTATTGGAGACTGAGATGACTGGGCTTACACCCCAAGAATTTCGAAGATGCTTGGCCAAAATAATTTACACTTTTAATTAATATCTATATTATGATTTGCATCATTTGTGCCGGAGAAAGTTCTGGGGAAACCCAAGCAATGTAGACCGAAATATGATGGTGATTATGTGAGCGATACATGTGCAGCATTAAATTTAAAAATTTTAATCCTATATTATGATGAATACCAAGTGATATTTGAATAAGTTTTATAAAAAAAAATATTTAATCAGTTTCAGTCATCGTTCATCTAGCAGATTTTACACTATGGGTTGACATGAAAAAATACAGGTGGTATTGGAATATTCAATTGGTATTGTTTAAACTTCAAATGCAAACAATTTGAAAATGCAGAGGAAGAAATAAATTGTAAGCCAACTTAATTGATGTGTCAACATTCAACATTGATTTGTTTAGCTGGCGAGACGGAAAAGCAATAAATGGATAAATTATCTGCCTGCAGTAAGATCTTTTTGGTTCTTAACACTAATTTCATGTTTTGAGAGCTCTTTGTTTTCTTTTTATTCCAATCTATTGATTCAATCTACCTATTGCTGGTTGTACGAAAACACGGATGGTTATGTTATAGAGTTATAGGTTATAGGTAATTACTAAACATTAAATATACCTATCAATAATGATAATATTAAATGTAAATTTATTACCAGGTCTCTGCATTATTATTAAGGGGGAGAGGCATGCCAGCAGAGGCACCTAGCGGAAAATACATAGCTTGCGATTTGAGATATTTTTTTTTGATAATTTACAATTTCAACTGTAATAATTAATAAACATGTATCTGAAAACATTAAAAAGATTTATTTAAAGTCAAAGATAAACTTAATTGTAAGTATAAAAATGTGAATTTGTCACAGGACCACACAATATTAGGATTATATTGTATGGTCATATTATTAAAATTTAGTTTATTTAGTTCAATTTTTTCTCGTACAGATTTTTGACTTATTAATAGATTTAATATTTTTTATATTTATTTTAAAAAACATCGATTTTTATAAAAATATAAATGTGTATAACTTGAAATACTTTTTATTTAAGTACCTTATATGAAATCTTATTTAAGTATGGTCCCAATATTGAAGCTTGATTTGTAATAAATAAAAATGATTTCAAGTTATACCTAGGTACCTACATGTTTTCAGATACATATTTATAAATTAATAGTTGTAAATACAAATACAAATTGTAAATTATCAAAAAAATGTCTCAAATTGCAAGCTTCGTTTTTTTCCGCTAGGTGCTTCTGCTTGGTATGCCTCTCCCCCTTAAGCACATTATCTAGTTACTAGTAGGTACATACCTATTGTGGATATCCAGGGAACTCAGAAATAATGGGAACTGAAATACATAACGGGTAAGGCGATAGCAGGTAACCGACTCGAGTAAGGAAGAATCCGTGTTAAACTTACACACGTGTCAAGAATACGTTTTACATGGAATACTGAAAACTGCTCTCGGTTTATGCATTTACGCTCATTTAATGTTGGTATATTACACACACTATTGCACGTGCATAAAGCGTGCTTCATTTTTGTAGGACACTCACACATTCAAAAGCCTGGTTCAACATGCAGCGTATTGAATATAGCCTATCGGTATTCTATTTATTATCTGTTCTGTGTGGATATCATATCGTAGAAACAGTTACCTACCTAATTCAATTGGAAAAAGCTGATGTAAAAAAAACTTACTGCTTTTTGTTGCTCCTTCTGAAAAGCATAGACGGTAGGAAGGTACCTACAGATTTTATATTTTTCAATTTGTGTGTACAGATCGTAAATTCTTCTGAGCAGTAAATGCTGTACCAACAGAAAAATATCTGTGCAAATATTTTTACGTAGAATAAAATATTACCACAATGCCGCGAAACACACCCCTCCTTAAATAAAGAAAAAATCTGGCACTTACCGCATAGGCAACTACTTGTATTCTTTATATGCCTGTGTGCGATTTATATTTATGTAGGTACACTAAATTACCTATTGGGCGCGCGCCCAGGATGACCGAGCGATAACGTGTCGGCTAATAATTTCATGGATCCCAGGTTGGAATACATGGTCCGGCAAATTTATCTACATGTAGTTCTTCAATGTGTATTTGAACCGAGGTTAAGGTAGGCTAGTGCACATTAAACCTTCTTAGTCATACGTAGGTATTTGTTTTTATTGAACTAAGACCACAATTTACACAATAATGGTGTAGGCCAGTTTTTAAAAATCAATTAAACCCTGCCTAAACAAGACCATAATGGTATATTTTGGGCGATCCGACAAAAATGTGCATACTTTTTCATTTATATTAATTTGTTGTCGTTGGATTAGAAATACATACATAGGTACCTATTACACGTCATGTAGTTGGCTAATTTTTTTTAAATTGAACTAAACCTGCCTACCAAACTTTGAGAATTTGATAAAAAATATTATTCTATCAATAAAACATCCCAAATGATGAATGGCATAATTTTAAATATTTTATAGAGACGAGTAGATATTTTTTGACCATTATCTACCTAGTATGGCTTGGTATCGCAGAGTTTAATTGAATTTTAAAAACTGACCTGAAAACACCATCTGTAAATTGTAGTCTTTGTTCAATGGAAACATATACCTACTTATACATATGACTGACAAAGTTTAGTGTGCACTATTTATGACGGATCTTAACAGCCTACCTCGACCCTTCGCCACTGGTATTAACCTAGATAATAGGTTGGGCAAGTGGCTTACATCCATTTCCCATAAAAACAAACATCTGTTGAAAAAGTAATACAACCTCTAGGTACCTACTGTGTGAATGTTCATAATGTAATCCTGTGGTAGGGATGGCGAACCTTTTTACGTACGCCTTTCAAAATTTCCCAAATAACATTTTTCCACTGTCTGGACGTGCCAAGCAGTTTTTTATGGCGAAAATTTGCTATTTGAAAATGGCTAAAATTAAATCACTGGTAGAACTCATTCAATTGACTGTTTCTTCTGTCTTCTACCTACTTATACCTATAATTAATCAAAAATCTAAAGAAGGCCCTCCAATTCTTAATATTTAACGATCTATTCGCAGTGAAACAGAGTGGCCAATAGGTAGGTTGGTAGGTACACAATCATTGTTTTGTAATGACATTGTGTTTTTTTTTTTTTTTAGAATTATTAATAACCATGTCCTTGCTTTTTCGTACAAGATGGTTGTTAGTAATTTGAACAATCACAAACATCTAGGTTTTGAGAAAAACACATAAATATCATGTCCTGACCTGGAGTTGAACCCAAAACTCTCGGGTGGAAGGCAAGCACCTTACCCACTGCACCCCGAGAGCCGCCTACATTATGTTTATTGCCTTCAATATCGCAGTGAGTGGGTGAATAGATTTCTTAATTAGTTTGTGAATCTGTCTGCGCGTGCACACGATCAATTATTGTCTGACTGCAATACTTGGGTGAACAATCTTTATTGACTGGTGTAATCACTAAAAATGAAAATAAGACATAGGTACTTTACTACCTAATCAATTATATTGATAGTTTATTTCTATATTATTTGGTTGACTACATGAATATATAGGTACCCATTTACTGTCTATCTACTTAGGTCTCCAGCCAGCAGCATTGAGCAAAAAACAATCCTGATCCATAGATACATACCTGCATAAATGCGTTAACCACACATGGACATGCGACTTTTGTGCTCCAAAACGATATGATAACAGATATACAAGAGATAACCACGCCCCGGGATGGCAGGACTCCGCTTTGTGTAGACACGAGGTAGAGATTCCTGAATCAGGGGGGTGTGGAAGTTGGCAGGATGCTGGAGGCGCATGCGTCAGCTGTATCGAGCAGTCGGGAGACGCTTCGCTTCGCAGGCCAGACAACTCTGCGCTATCACTTAATCTGGTACCTCTTACTCCCTGCCTATCTCCCGATACCTAACATCGCGCAAACTTATGTAGGTCATGTAAATTTGCCATAGGAAAGCTTTTAAAGAGAAATTATATTCAATTCGATTCAACGTAGTTAACAAACCACAGAACTCCTTTACTGTTATTTATACAAATATCTACGAGCTTATACCTAGTTATAGTAGGTATTTCCCTATGTATATAATTAGGAGTAGGTAACCTATATGAGTCCTTGTTAATCAACTATTTTTACCTTTATGATACTTAGTTCATTCATGAGCCTATTCTATACAAACTGGTTCCAAAGGGAATACCTATAATAATACATGTAGATGTTATATTATCCATAAAGTAAATACCTAGTATAAATACAAAGTGGTATTTACGAAAGTACAAACCTTACGATAACCGAATACCTACTCACCTAATACCTATTAGGCACCTACGTACAATTTACATTATTATGTGGGTGCATTAATCAAATCAAACATTAGTAGACCTAATGTTTGATTTATCACCATTTCCCATGACTCCTTCAAACGGAAAACATAATAGGTAGGTACCTATAATAATTTTATTATAATAATATGTCATCAAGGCGACCATAGTTATCTTAAAATAATGTTTTTACCAACAAGTACCTAACTGTAATAAAGTCGTACATACACGTACCTATGGATATGTATCCACCTGTTACATAATCTCTTTTGCTTTCAAATCGCTCCTGAAGCCTATATAAAGAGGGATCTTAAAGTGTCCTCGAACATCTATCTAGTACAGTATACAACTTTATACCGTTTGAACGACATAATAAAGTTCAAAATCGTGATGCACGCATCAGTAGTGTAGAGGGATCCTCAAGTATCTTCTTCGGTATATAATATAACGCACGCGATATCAGTTGAACGGGTAGTATGAATAAGATCTATTGTCGACTGGCAGAGTTATTATCTGTTTACTGTCATGGTATCTTGTCATTGGTGTGGGCGTATTTTGATGCCACCAATCGCGTCGTAGCAGATACATCGAAGCTTCTTCAATTATTTATGTGTGGTTATATAACATTTTTATGACTTGCGATTTTTTGATCTTTATGAAGAAACAAGTAGGTATCTAGTATAGCGATGGAAAATACGTGTCGCGCGTGCCCACGCCAAAAAAATAAATTCTGAATATGTATTCAATTTGGAAAAAAAAATCTTCCACTCTTGATTGGATGCAATTAGAAATTTTTGAAATGGAAATTATTGATTTGCAATCTAATCCTATTTGAACTGAATAATTTGTAAACATGTGAAAATGTATTGAAGAATTGGAATGTCATCGGCTTTCTCAAATTGATGAATTGAATTGAAAACATACTATTAAAAACATGTAACAGCATGCCTGATACTGTTATATCTTTTAAAAAATAGCAATCTCGTTGTTGACCATTTTCTATATTGAATCATATACCTACTTACCTACATTCAAATACCAGACATATGTTGACAAGGGAAGATTCAGCAGCATGTAGGTATTATTTTGCAATCAACGACATACCTATCAGCCTATAAAAATCGGCTTATTTTGGCACGCCGATCATAACAACAATGTTTCATTGAATATTATTTTTTAACTGTGTGCTGAATCACACTTTGGTATTTTAATTTTTAAAAGATTAAAGTAGAGTAGGACTTAGGTGAACGTGGGGTAAATTAAAACAAATTGCTTAGGTTTTATTATCCTGAAACTATTTGATAGTAGGTAGGTACCATAAAAGTTATTTTTTTTATAACTTTATAATGTTTGTGAACGTTTTAAATATATTACATTCATAATTTTTATTTTTATTATATCTACTTATTTACATTAAAACTGCCCTAATGTCTCATATTCTATCGTGTTTTTTATATTGCTTGTTATTAGTGTCTAGATATCTATCTAATTAAGTCTGTTTTTATTTAAAATTTCTTACTGCTTTAATTTCATAGTTTTATATTGTATTTTATTGTTTATTATGGCGCTTTGGAAAATACCTGTACCTCATGCCATAATACTTAGGTACCTACCTACCTACTCTTTTTCAAAACAATTTAAAATGTCCAGCAAAATGGAAAACTATAGGTAGGTATTAATTGTGTTGGAGTTTGATTATCTTAGCTTAGCTAGTAGGCTATATTCTAACTAAAATGCACAATTTTAGTAAGTAGGTACCAACCTAAGCTAACTAGATACCTGCCATAAGATTAAATTCACTAAATCTTAACTAGGTAGATATAGCATTTGCTACACCTGCATATTATTTAAATTAGATACTCACACATTCAAAACGAATTCAAAATTACCTAAGTAGATATTATCAAAAGTTCCAAAATTTATTGTCGTACATTGCTACCAATCTAAAAGACAGAGCAATAAAAATTAAAACGGCGATCAATTCAAACATTAGGAAGGCTCTCTAATGACTTTAGCCTTGTAAGTGGGGGTCATTTAGTCAACCATATTCACCCTTGTAGAGCATTTTATGAACGAATGTATTATACAATGCACCCACTCACTACTAAAACTCGGCAGTATTTTTCACACACCGTGTCTCACTACTTCGCTCCCTACCCATTCAATTATATCGTGTGTGAAAACAGGGTTGGTCCAATAATAGAATTATGAATTAATTTGGAAGTTATTTTTTAGACGAAATTTATTTTGAGAATGGGTAAATAAGTAGATACTTAGCATTATTTATATTTAGAAAATCCTATATAGTATAAGTACCTACACATCTATTTGCCGCGTACACGGACGTGTACAACAGGAACGTACGCAGGCACAGCAGTCTACCAGTCTAAATATAAATATTAATTGAATTATGTTTTGTGCGACATTACTGATATGTATGATGAAAGACTTGTGCAGTAAAAACGAAACAATAATGCGGTCGGTTGATAGTGTGCGTGCGTATGGGGAGCCGTGATAAATGCCTGGCAGCCAATGTCCGCGAATTCGTACATAATTATACAATCGACGAACCCCATCATTGTTTCGTTTTTACTGTACCTACATACAGTTATTTTATAGAATTGGAAGAAGGGCCTGAACAGCGGAAGATCACTCAAGTAAAAAGAACCAATAATAATTATGACAGTGGGTTGCAGTCAAAGCGTTGATCAGTGCCGTACGCAGGCCATACGTTGCATCGGGTGACACAATATTACAAAGGGCGGTAAATGAAGGAATAAATATAAAATCTTTTGACGGTTTTCAATTAACGAGGTGATGCGAATGCTTCATTAAAAAATATTGACATTTTAGTTTAAAAATCAATCTAAGCATAAAAATCCTGAAAAAATAATTATTTATTGTTGTGTTGTAATATTCATTGTGATAGATACTGTTCGGATATGCAAAATCTTCATAAAGAAGCTTCTAAATAGGTATGTCAGCGCTTAAATCTCCACGTAACTATCACCACCAGTGTTTGAGAGTAAGTTTCATGGAATGTTAAAATTTTGTTATAATATAATATGTCAATGTAAGGTTTTTGGTATATTTGTCAGTTTGATAGTCGAAAATAAATAATATACTTACTTGATAGGCACCAAGTAGGTACTTAACAAATATGCTGACAATTTGAAACTAAAACTGAAAGGAGACGACATTCTAAGACATTTCGTGCCTTTTTTGAAATTGTTTCTATGCGTTGCTATCTTTCCGAAAACGGGACATTTCGGCGTCCCGAAGCTGTGCTTGGGGACAACGGGGTAGGCTACCTAAAAACGGGACGTATGGTCACGTTAGATATGTATAACGTGACCATACGTCCCGTTTTGAACAGGACCGTACCGTTTTTAGGTAGCCTATCCTGTTGTCCACAATCACAGTTTCGAGACGCCAAAATGTCCCGTTTTCAGAAAGAGAGCAACCTACGGTAACAATTTCAAAAAAAGGCGATAGAAATAAAAAAAATCAATAGAAAAGTACCGGTAGAAAGTTTATTTTCTCTTATTTAAGACAAAACACAGTTGCATATCACAGTTCTTAAAGCAATGTTAATTAACAAAGCAAATTTTAATAAGACCAATCAAGAATTTCATTCTTATTTGAAATCAAAACCAAATAGGTACTTTGTTCTTTAGAAAAACCACATAAAATATTTATTTTTTCATTCCTGTTCTTTTCATTATTAAATTACTACCTAGCACCTAAAAATTAGTAATTTCCCGTTTTGAGGAAAAAAATAAATGGTCACGTTAGGTAGGTATGTATTACAATTACGAAATGACTCAGATTTCGGATTAGTTAAGCAGCCGTACCAGAGTAACATGATCGTGTAAAGGTGTAAAGCCATTTACCTCATACATATTACTAACTATGATAGGACAGAAAGTCAATTTCATCCGGGTCATATGAGATAATTATGTCCTAAACATATTATGCCGCTATCTAATCTAATACAATAATTGTCACTAATAGTGAGAATTGATTTATCATTTTATCCGTTACCGTAACTAACGAAATTATAATGTCAGAAACTTGCAACACCAGTATTTAATAGAATAGTAGATAGGTATTAAAATAATGGTATACCTAAAATCGTAACTGATAATATTAGTACCTATAAATATAGCTATCACGGCACTTAAGAGCATACATCAGTGAAACGGCAATTAATTCTCAACAATAGGTGGGACGAAATTTCGCACTCGTTGCCAATCGGAGAGCGGTAGTCGAGATGTGAGCACGTCAATTTGTTTTGTAATGGCGTCGGAGGAATATATTCGTATATCGTGTAAAGATGACTAAAAAACGTTACTCATGTACTCGAAAAAGAAAACATATTAATGAATATCTTATTATTATTATTACTAATATAACAATAAACATAACAATAAATGGACGCATGTTGAATTTTTATGACAAATTATGTTTTGTTGGGCACGCGTCGTTTGCACAATCTGCGCGTCGCGTAGTCACAATCTTTTTAGACCATACCTCAGCTGAAGTATAGCTTTAAAAAATATAAAATGTATGTATACATAAACGATATGTATCAATGATACCTACTTATGTAGTTATGTGACGGTCACAGAGGAACTAATTTTTACATTCCGATAAGACCAAAAATTGAAGAATTTTGCTGAAAATGGAAACCGTATCAGTATATAAGATTCATAAAAGTGTAATGAACTATGTATATAACTATATATTATATCAACAAATAAAACAGTCAGTTACCGGTGGATAAGACAAATAATTGTTTCGACTTTAAAAACCCAATAACTGATAGTACCTATACCTAATAGCCGATAGATAGATGAATTATAATCCAGATCGAAAATTTTATTTTATGATTATTTGTAGTATTTTATTCGTCCTAGGTATCGAAAACTTAGCTATTAAAAATGTGGGTCGCGACTCGGAAAAGGGTTGGAATACTGTGTTTTAGACCGTAGGTACTATAAACACCTTTGTATTCAAAGATTTTCAAATGGAAATAAAAGGTTGATAGTTTTTTTATGTCGTACCTGCTGCCTACATCAGTAATAAAAAATACTTAATTAGGTATCAATAAAGAATAATATAGGTAGGTACAGGAGAATCTTAATTATTACAGCTAGAAGACAAATTGTCGACAACCCTGTTTTTAGTGCTGTATTGAAATTGAAGGGTAAATGGGACTCATAAGGGGAAGCAGTGGGTAGGGTGGCAATGGCAGAATAACGGCAGTAGAATCTGATAGCCCCATGTAAATGATCGCTTGAACAGTTTAAGCCCTAACTTTGTTTAATTAACGTGTAAACACCTATCTTTTTTATACAATCAACCACTAATGAAATTTAACTATTTAGCCTGAATACCCAACGACTTATTTCAATATCTACGCGTAATGATTTACTAATACAATATATTATGATGTGTGACTACTTTGACTTCTTACTGAAGATATTCTTCATGATAGATATCGTTTTATATTATTTATATTGCACCCATATACTTACCTTTATTCTACCATAGTATTATAATGAATGGCAATATATTAATGAGTTACTAACAATACAATACGTATGTAGGTAAATAGACATCTGATTACCTAACATTATCGTAAATTAAATGAAATAGGTACCTACAACTGGGTCCCTTTAGTTAAATCCCCCCCACCCCCGCACATGACGGTCACCAGCAGCGCCGATTTTCTTTGACGCGATCGATTCATCGAGAAGATTTGAACGGGGGCCACATATCAATTCAAACAAGTCATTACAATATTAAATTGTACTGAGATCGTAAAAATATGCGTATTTCTCACGAACTGAGTAAAATTACCTACATATAGGTACCTATTATAGTCCTATAAAATATCATCTTCAATAATAAGTCATATTATATTAATTACATGATGTTATTCTAGGAACTAGATACATTGATATTGTCAATAGGTAGGTACGTTCATAGTTGGAATTTATGGTTTTTAATATTGTGGAAATCAGTGAGTGCCTCGGGCCTCCACGTCACTAAACCCGTGACTGACCACCAAGTGTTACAAAAATAGCAATAACTCGCATGTTGGTGTTAAGTAAATACATGGACGGTTTAGATATGAGGAATATCCCATACCTATAAGGCTATAAGGAACTTACGTGCAGGTATGCATTTTTTTCGGCCACCATGGTATGGATAATTGTCATATTAAAAGTAGTTTTCATGAAGTAAAATGCAATAATCTAAGTCTACGAATGTGCATAACGAATTGAAAAAATAATGTATAGTCAAACTTGTCAGCAAGTGATGATATCGTAAGACGAAACTGGTCATATGATTAGAAGGATTAGATAGTGTGAAAAAAATAGGTACCATCTAAAAATAATCCAAAAAAATAATTATATCTAGATATTAATTACCAAGTCATTAGTTATTTGTTGAAAAATGTGATAGGTAACCTCATAGTTTTTCTGATACAAATTTTATTTTTCACCATTACTTTTGCATTATACCTACCTGAACATTTTCCTCTTCGGTTATGGAAGTCTCCTGCAATTTCTGTCATAGGTGCTTACCTATTACGTTTTCTCTCTGTAAGGTGGTATAGAACCTGCCTATAGATACATCTAGACGCCACCTAAATGAAGCTGCGTGTATAGAACCATGTTGAAAATATACCTTTCCCATACCTTCATAGAATATTCTATTTCTCAAAATAAACCATAAGTACCTACATATTAGAATCAATTTATGTGTTCGCATCTTTACTTTATAAGACATAAGTATTATTATATTGATCTCTAGGTACCTACCTAATACCTATATACTTAATGATATTTAGGTGATTGCTTAGAATTTTGACTAAGTATAGTTAAAAGGATTTAGGTATATCGATTTAAAAATCATCCAACAGCGATTCTAAAACGTTTTCCGTGTGATTGTGTATTGGTCTTGATTTAAACAAATATCATTGTATTATTAATATTAAAAATTGGCATTGAAAGCAATGAATAAATTGTCGACCCGTTTTGATAATATCAGGAAGAGTTATAGTGAACGTACGACATGAAAGTATACTGTTAGCGAAATAACCCATCTAAATACCTACCTAATGACAGTAATTATTTTACGCCCACTTTTTTAAAGCAATACCTAAACTTAGACAGGCTTTTTAAATTCCTTGAAAAACAATTAGGTACCTAAGCTCACAAAAACAAGAAAAAAGGTAAAAGCTAGAATTGTTGTGTAATGTGCTTTTGGACATTTATTTATAATTTTATTAGAATAAATATAAGTACCTACTTACTTAAGTAAGTATATATATTTGAATGACATCTATAATAGACTTAAAACTTATGTAAATTTAATAAATATTTTTTTTATAGAAAATAGTTATGTAGACAAGACAATATTATGTCAGTTTACTTAATCAGGTTTAATATTATTCATCTAGTAATATTAACTTACCCTGTGCTGGTAGCTTTCTGGCGACTGGTTTAAACCTCATCTTCCGCAAGTTTGCCGTTTTTAAAGATGATGCTGCACAGCTTCTCGATAAATAAGTCTTTCCATATAATTTGTTATTTTTATATGCGATTTCGACCTATATACACTAATATTCTATTGTCTAATTTTGGGCGATTACTGTCCGGCGAGTGATCTTTTAAGGTTATTATTTGAAGTATTGTGAAGTCAGGTGAATCAAATGTTAATAATTATCACCTACAATAAACCTTATTGATATGGCATGAAACCACCAATTTTAAAATAAGTTTTTATTTGTTTAATTTATTTTTACATAAGTGTCCTTATATTGCACCAACAGATTTAAATTAAAACTTTTTCCCGCATTAATTCTTCAGTACCAATTTAATGAAGGGTAATAACAAATACACTGACGTTTATGTTAACTATGAATGGAAGTAGTACGTTCGATAATTATAATATGGTTTTTATTCAAGCAAATAAGTAATGTCAATGTATTTTTAAAAAATGATGGCACTCTTAATTAGGTACACTTAAATAACACGAGTAATAATTAAAAACGTATTCGATTTAAAGCGAGCAGGCGTCCGCGAAGTCGATCACACTGACAGAATGACGATCTTTGGCTATTATTATTTTTGCCTCACTTTTCCGATAAAAGACGCAAGTGATAAGAGCACGAAAACTTAATGACCGACCAATCAGAGCGAGGACTACTGTCATGTGATGCTCCTCCGTCAATCCTTCCTCCGCCACAAACTCGCTGCGATTGTTGTTCACCTACACTCACTCACCGGCTCCCAATAAGAAATCTACCTTTGCATACATAAACAACGCGACTTTAATCTTCCCTTGCGATCGTGTGATCTCGGATTTTAGCCTCTAATGAAATTGACCCTATACTCGTAAATGGTATACCACTGTTTTTTGTAAATACGCACATTTGCATACTCACCTTGCTTAAGTTTCATGATGTTGGTAAGACAAACTCTTTCTCGTGAGCAACGCGTCTATCTCTTTTTCACGGCGGCTGTCCCTGACTGAAACGAGGATTTTATTTTTAAAACTGTATCCATTTAACAATAGTCAAGCCATTTTGTTCCCTGCGGTCTTGTGGAAAAGTCGCTGAAGTCGTGTAAAGTTATACTGCGCAAATATACTCATTTGCATACATTCTACTATGACGTTGATTGTTCGTAAATCGGAAACTCTTTCTACGAAAAACATATCCGTCCTTTTTACTCAGAATATGATTCTTATGAGAACGAAACGGAATATTTTAAATACAATAGCGTTCTTTCGGATATTCTCTTCGACGCTTTTGACAGCTGAATTCTTCAAATATATTTCTATTTCTTTTCTTCGTTTCTCTTTCCGCGCGGACAAAAGAGGAAGCACAGTCCAAGGATAATTTGTCACCTGTCTCACTCTTGACCGTAGACACGTCGTAGACGTACGTTTTTCGAGAAAAACGCTTAAATAATACCGCAAAGAAGGCGACAAATGAATCGAGTACGTGCGTTTTCACCGCGATATATTCGAACAAGATCAGACGTACGTTCCCGCTGAACCCGGTGGAAAAATATATTTTACAAAACGAGACGGATGTAATTTAAGGGTGTGTTTTAATGTGGGTGTGCGCAGGTAGGAAAGAGGAACACGCCCAGCCACTACATTGGAATTTTAGTTTGTCTAAATAGAAATAAATGTGTATGAATCAAAAAGTGTCTTTAAAATTGTCCGACCTTGGAAAAATATTACAAATATCGTATTTGTCTTACATACCGTGTCACTAAATAATTCATTTTATCGATTTTGACGTCAATATTCTCATACAAATATTTAATTCCTGTATCCCTAGATTCCTACGTGGTATTTATGTACCTAAGTACGTGCGTTATGATAAAGTCACCACAATTATCCACCAGACGTGTGAGCACAGGGTTAGAGCAGATTTATAACCCAATTAATTTCTATACCTAAGAAGTAGACAGGTAGATAGGATATTTCTGAGCTTTTTCAAAACTATCTGTTAACAATAAATTATTATCTTAATCGATGAATCAAGTAGGTAGATATTGGATTTTAATTCTATAGGTACTTAGTTGAAACGGGCTATAAAATTTGTTTGTATTAGGCAGGTACTTACCTACTTAATAAAAAAATATATTATTTTTCCACCAAGGATTATTCTTGATAGTTATATCGTTATGTAAATAAAATATTACTTAATTTCTTCACTCTGTGACGCTTTCTTCTCGGGCGAGGACATGGTCGCCTTTTTGTCATCATTTCGTTAAGTAGGAATACCTACCTACTAACCAAGCATGGAGCATAGATTGATTAAAAACGAGGCAAGTTATTTTATGACATTTGCATTGCCTGGCATGGTAGTAGTATGACCAGGGAACACAGAAATAATGGGAAATACGTTACATTCTGTAAGTTTTGAATCTCGAGTGTTGAAGAATATTTTATTTTCAAACGCAACTTATGTTTCATAAACACTTACTCACTTAAACGAAACGGGCATTCAATATTGGTAATATTTTAGGACATTCTGCGCCCCTTGTGTTTTTTGCGATTTATGGCTTAAGTAATAAACAGAGCCCAACTTTAAAACATTGTTACACGGGTGCTAGCTATTACTTACATTGGTATCTTATATATTGTGTGAGTGTGACGAATCTACTGTTATCAAAAAAATGCACGATATTCTCAGATTTTATTCTTAAATTTTACGGCCAACTATTTCGTAGCATTCTGTACATAGTGTACATAATATTTTAACACTATATGTTTATTTACTGCATGACACTTTTGATTAAAAAAGGTTTTTTATAATTGTTTATAGACACCTGATCACTTAGTTAATTTTGAATACAAATAGTGGCACTACAAATAATAAGTATAAAATGCGAAATTCCGATTGAATGGTGGTACGTTAGATTGAAACATCAAACGTCAGAAGCATTACAAGGGACCGATACAAGAACGATAGAAATAAAATAGAAGTGGAACAAAGCGATTGAACGCGCGAACAACGAACAATCCGTGTAGGGTTGCCAATCTTATCGCAACTAACGTGGAGAAAATATTTTCCTACATTTTTTTGTTTTCGGAAAATTTCAAATCTAATTAGCGATTTTCCAGGTTATCTGTCCTGACTTACGAGTTTTTATTATTATTACACCCTGTAGACTTTATGTCGGTTATATAGACATAGTTATATAGATAAGTAAATATATCAAATTCCGAATAATCTACATACGTATATTATACATAGCTAGTTTTCTTTTCAGTCAATAATTCAACTAAAATCAAAATATACAAAAGTGACTAAAATGTGTGGATTATTGCATGATATTATGTTGTTTTATTTTAGTTCATGTTACCTACTTTCCATGCAAAACCACAAAATTTGGTACCTAGGTATATATTAGGTATTAGAAATTTCCAAAACAGTCAAGTTAGTATGAGACGATTGATGACATTGATGTAATAATATATCAACACATTTATGCAGAAGGTAACTAACCTACAAATTGTGGAAAAAAGTATCTAAAAATGACAGTTTAAAATCAAACAGTACAAAATCAGTGTAATGTATAAATACATATTTTTGATTTCAAACTAATCCAGCGGAATTCTGGAATAATTACAATTAAAAAAGAACATTTTATTTACTCACCTACAATATCATATTTCAAAATGTTTAAGTATTTAGCAGAAAACCTAACAGCTCTATTTATAGTAAGTCCCGATCGTACATAATAATTTGTTTCGTCTGCAACAAATTGAATTTTCCGATGTGATTTTGTTAGTTTTCAAAAAGCATGTGTAACTGCGTAACTCCCGCATATACCTAGTAGGTATTGGTGTGACATTTTTAATAGAAAATATCTGCTTATTGCCAGTTGCAAAATGATAAAAATATCGGTACATGTGCAGAAGCTGCCTTTTTCTTTGTTTCGGTTAGCCGCATGACGTCTTTTATGTTTGAATTAAAGAGACTTGCAACATTTCCGGCTGTGTCGATGTATGACCATGTCTCAGTCGAGATGATTTGCTATGTGCGAACGGGCTAAATATTGGGCGCATTCTGGGGATCTTTGTAAGAGTCCAGGTCCAAAAATGTGTGGATACCTACATATTATTTTCTTATATAAAATAAGTAAGTGTTAATTACACAATGCCATGTAGGCCTGGCCTTGATAGTATGTTAGATAATTATCGTTAAAAATTATGATTCTATAATAATAACTGTAGTATAATAGATACTGTAATAAATAACTATTTAGGTATATAAATTTGAACATTTCAAAAAGTGACTACTACATACCTACATATTCAAATGGAAATCTTATTGGAAACGCTTGAATGTGAATTAAAAACACTCATTTTGTGACACAAAGTGTTACTATAAGTATATAAGTACCAATATAGGTATTTTAAGTATTTTTTACATAATATAACGAAAGTTAGGATATGAGATTTTTGACAATTGTTTCCAAACAAAATTTTGCATCAAGTAAACACACCCACGGTGGCCGCGCGGCTTAAGCGTTGGACTATAACGCTGTGGGTCCCAGGTTAGAATCCTGGGTCTGGCAAGTACACATATTGTTTTTCAATTTGTGTGCGAGTCAGGGTATGGATGGTTGAGCAAGTGGCTGACATCCATTTCTCGTAAAAAACAAAATCTGTTAATAGAAACCTCTACTCTGTGGAGGCCCATATGATCATATTAGGATCGGACATCGTTGGAAAAAAAAAACTAACATAATTTTAATGGTCATTTTGAATTGTTGTGAAAATAGTTTGTGGCGCCCCTACAAGATTCCACAGGAGCAAGTTGTGAATACTGAATACGTATCAGGGCAACAAACAACGGCAGAGGTGGCAACTCTCCTTTTGTTCGAACAAAGTCACACTTTCTTTTGAAACACACTGCCAAAGAGAAATCATACATGTTGTCCTGTTACAATTCGACTGGAGACAAAGAAGCTTTCTGAAAAAGAAAAGAAACCATACGATGTTGTACCTACAGGTGAGTAGTAAAGTACCTAATTCACCTACCAGTTCTTTAAGTCGATATTTATTTTGTATTACAAGCCTTGTATAAAAATAATCGTGGTATCCATGGCAAATGTGGTGATGTGTTGTGGAGAGGTGGAGAAAGTTCTATTAATAAAATAATATTCTAGGTATCTACCTACCTATATTAATTAAAAATAAAATATGAATCAATACTTATATTTTTTTTAAATACATATTTTTTTCCACCGTAGGATTTTCTACACCTTTCAGTCACATGCCATGGCGTAACGATAAAGAAACGAACGCCCTTCAAAAGTTGTACCGGTTGTGTCCCAAAGAGAACACCAATCACAAGATTTATTTTGGTTAATAGGTATTGAGTTTTAGCAATTATAAGTTTTCATAAATATTATGGTAACGGCTATATTCTTTCAGCTAACGTTCATAAACTTTATTACATATCTAGCCCTAATTAATTCAAACCAATTCAGCCCAGGTATATGTATAGGTATATAGATAGATACTTATAGTACCTATATTTAATTATAATAATTTAGTAATTTCGTTTCATAGTGAAATTTCGACGCCTAAAATTTTAAAATAAACGTTAAAGAGAAAAATGTAGCCGAATTTTGTAAAAGAAAGTACCTTCCAAAGTACCTACCTATCGCTTGAATGCTGCAATAAAACGATTCCCACCGGCCTATCGCAAATTTTTCGAATAATCTCAGCGATAAAGTTTTATAGTTGGCACTTTGTTTTAAAACGAAAAGTTAATTTTAAACGAAAATCGTCGTCGAATAATAAAACCAGGAAAGAATTAACGCATTCTAGCTAATGAATGCGTCCTCCGCTCGAATGTCCACGCTAGCTTTGCAGAGGACAAAGGTGATACAGTAGCGTACCCTACCCTCAACTACAACACGATTATCAAAATGTCCTACTTAAGTAGGTACAGTTTTGACTTTAAATTATAATATTAGAATTAGATGATCAATACATTCAGTTGATGTTATTCAGCCATAGCATTGGGCATTATCGTATCGAAGGTGTTAGGAAAGTTTAAATTTCATCAAACGTCCATACTTTTTTTTCTTTTAGTATTATTCAATACTGAATACGAGTAGGTACACTGAATTCTTATTATGTAATTATTAAAATGAACAAAATTGAGAACATACAAATCTGAATACAGGACCTTCGCAACATGAGATTTAAATTGAAAAATTACTATGTAATGCCTATCTAATATAGTATAGCAAATATTATTCTCACCAGAGAGCGAAAAAAAACAATGATTCACAATAAAATAACTTTTCAAAAACGCATCACTGAAAATGTATAGGTAGGTGCCTATGTCTTTGTGGAGCGTATTGCATCATTCGCTAGTGTTGCATGACAAACCAGACACGACGAAACAGCTATTTCCCAGAAGAGATCATGGCTGTGACCATGTAAGTAGTTGGTGGTTGGTAGAAAAGCAGCCGGAAAAAAATCATTATTGAAAAACTTCACAAATATACCTACCTACCTATTCTAAAAATCTAGAAAAGGGATTGAGCGATTGAGATTTGAACGCACATCATTTACTGTCCGGGTCTGTACTCTTATTGCTCGACCTAGGTAGGTACCTAAGTACCTATATAATATAGATTTGTCTGTGATAAAAGTTTTAGAAAAAAAATCCTCTCGAACCCGGACATTCATTTTATATTAATTAAGTACCTATAGCTTTAAACTAATTCTTTAATTAGGTACACCTCCAAGTAGATAGGAATACTTTTTAATTTTTCATTTCAAATGCTGCAATGGAGTGCTAAAAAACTATCCATACGACATGATAATATGAGACTGTTTCTTATTGAAAATGAAGGATTTTTTATAAAATGAGTTCATCCCTGTTTAGTCACCCTTACAAAGATTATTGCTGTATATGTACAACGTGCGTTATTGTATTATTTATAGTAAACAAAATTACTACGAATTAAGTACGTAAATGCTGAATCTGTTAAAAATGTTAGGATTTGATTATTTATTCTGATTTTTACTTATCATAATGTACCTACCTATTAAGGTTTCTTCACACGTAGGTACATTCATAAATACAAAGATATTGTTGTTTTTTTTACGTCTCCGGGAAACAAATATGTGTAAACATTGTTTACATGTATTTTACACGCCACTGGAAAGTGGAGAGGCTATTCAAAGTCGGGGGTGAATTGTAAGAGAGGGAGTGACACCGGGCAATAGGTTGAGGGCTCATTACGTGACCATAAGGAAGCGGGCAAGAAAGAGGCAATTACCCTCCCGCTGTCCTGAGACCTCCGGCACGAACGCCTGGACTGAGGGGGTTTCATTGTACCTACGACAGCCACCAGATGCCTATCTCTCCCGTGTCGACTCAATTTTATAACGCCTGGATTAATTCAAATCCACATCAGAGATAGACACCGGAATCAAAATGACGTCATTCATAATGGAAAAAAGTGCAACAAAAACACTTTTCATTTTCAATCTCTATTGCTGTAGAGTTGCCACTTCATAACTTTGCACTCTGAAATCTCTAGGATGAAAATGATGTAAGTGATAGCGGTACTTATTCTAAAAATATTATGTGCTTACATGTTATTTATTTTCTTATTACTACATATTCATATATCAGGTAATACAAGTGAATATCATTTGAACTAATTTTATGCGAGTTAATCAGACAACCAGTGTAGTAAAAACAAAAAAGTGCAGAATTATAAAGCGTATATTCTACCTACCTACAACTGTTTTCTTTTATTGGAAGTGGGTATAACCGCGTACTATAAGCGTTATATAATAATCCCCCGATGTTTCGTATGTCTCAATAATATAGGTAAAACAACTAATCATTCCAAAGCCCATTAGAGAAGAAAAAATGTTCGGAAACAAGACTTCCGCGGCTTGACTGTGTAGAAAGGGTCACAGCACCCATGGCATTAAAGCAGTGGAAAGAATTTTCGTCAGTGAGATTGGGAGTGGAGATGTTTCCTGGAGAATTTCAAGACTCACATTTGGTTATAGTGTAGTTGATGATGATATTTTCTTTTATGATGAAGATATATGTTTTTATTGACCTTTTCTATAATGTTTTATCTCCGTAAAAAAAATAGAAAAATCAGTAATTTATTTGTGCTGTGAAAGATTATCCAGCTTTTTGATAATACATAAATATTATTATCGAACTCACCGTACAGTGTATAATGTAGAATAGAAGTAGACATAAACACTTTTGTATCGTCATTGAGAACGAGATTTTTTCTAAAATTCTTCCTTTTTTTCTACTGGTGTTTCCATTGAGAAGACCAAGTACCTACTACTTAAGGATGTTTTGGAAATTATAGGTAGGTACATATGAAAAAATTTGATTGCCAATTCGATATAAAGCACCTCTATTTTTAAGTAGGTGGGTTGTTGGGCAGCTACATGGGAGCCTACATCTCCAAAAATAACAAGACGAACCTCAAACCCGCCAGCAAAGAAGTACTAAAGAGTAGAAATGCAGCGTTATAGCGAAGAGTTTATTAGAGTCCAATGCTGCCCAGGAAAACTAATTTCCGAGTAGGTATGTGAAAGCGATAATTCTGTACAAGTGTGAAGCCTAAAGTCTAACGAAGAAACGAAATATGGTTATACAAGTATGTATTGATACCTATTCGAAAACAAATTTCTCCGAAGAATACTTGGATCCGTTAACAAAACCTAAAGGTGGCACATCTGCACGAACACTGGGCTGGTCAAACAATTTATGCCCAATTCAGCTAATTTCTCTAGAGAGGGAACAAATACTTGGATGGTCCAGTCACGTTGTTAGATGCCATAAGACTTATGAAGTAACCCAAGACCCACTATAAGTAGGCCAATACACGAAACTGCTAACTTCGATAGTAGTAGGTAGTGCTAGTTATTGACCATACTTTGAATCAAATATCGTAAACTATTTATAGATAATGATGATTGTTTCAAATTGAAATAAATGGTAATAATTTTATTGCGCATCGCATCCGAAGATAATCAATCTACCATCGTAATTCTCAATTCAGTGTTACGACTTGAATTAACCCTAGTATGCACTCGGTCTCAGGGCCACCCCCGGAAGGAATGGGCAAATAACATTAAGAGGACCGTAGATAGACGGAGTGTAACCGGCTGGAGAGAGAGAGCTCAGGACAGACGTTCTTTGAGGACGATTGTGTAGTCGGCCATTGAACTGAGTAGCATATAACGCCAGCTTATACAAATTAGTACCTAAGTAAATAATTATGTAAGTAATGTTTCCATTCCTTAAAATCCTAAACGAATGTTGAACGAACGGCTTACAACTCGACCAATCTTCGTAAAATATTATGTTCGCCCACATTCTATAAATCTGTAATATTTTATCACTTTAGAGTTTCAGGCTTTCGCCATGTAGATAATATGTCATCTTAAGTACCTACATACGTAAAAGTTGTTTAGCGAATGAACACTGGGTTAATTTGTCATTATAAATATCGTATTATTACACCCACAAGAATCTAAATGCTATAAGTAATATAATGACATTGATCATTTTCCTGAAACGTCTTTAAGCTCCCCTGCGCCAAGACTACGACTTTGACCACGACATATTTCATAATTTCCCTCCTGTCCCCTGTCCCCGGCCCGCGTGTCGCGTGCAGCTCTTCCACGATCCCACACCCTCCCCATCCTCCCTCCCCTTATGATGTTTCGGATTTTATGACTTTGCTTCAAAATACACACGAATCAATACATTCCACTGACTAAGCCTTCTTTTTATCTGATTCCAGCTTTATACTTGAAGAATTTCAGATTAGAGGAAGCCTACAATTTTTTTTTTATTAACGTACCTACCTTAAATAAAGCACAATGCATGCTTGCCCAAAATAGTTTGAATTGTTATTTCGAAATAATATAGCACTCCTTTTCGTGTTAATAAAAGATGTGTAGGTGTTAGGTACCTGCCCGCATTAATCTAATCGAGTTATAAAGCTATGGTGGTTTTCCATGAAACAGATGAGACGGGTACTTCGTCAGTAAATAACCGAATCTTAAAAAAATGCATACTTCAACGAATGTAATGTAAATAATCAATATAAAATTCTTGTTACATAATTAACTAGTGCTATATTTTAACCCTTTGGCTGCTACGATGTTGTGCAAAATCCGGTCGAAGATTGCTACCAATAATTGTCAATAAATTAAAGTATTGTATTATTTTTAGACACCTTACAACTCTAATTAATTCTGCGAAATCGGAATATTGTGAAATCACGTTTTGTAATTAGTTTATCGTTTTGAATAGATAATGAGGCCATTAGATATTCCCCGCATCGTCTGCCTTTAAAATTAATTGAAATTCTCTTTCTCGCTCTATCATACTGACGACCACGTGTGCGAGCGAAACGAACTATCGAGTTTTTATTTTTAACAGCTATTGAAAACAATTGGTTGTGAAAGAGGTCTTAATGGTGTTTGCTTATCGGAACATTTAAAATATTGCAAATGATTTTTATTTCATTATTTTTTTTATAAATGAAATTTTTTTATATAGTATAAATACTATAAATCCACTTTAATTTAATAGAAAATCTACGGTCCCTTCAGGGAGTCACGATCCGTGTATTTTACTTTAGTAAATTAAAAATAAGTAGGTTAGTATTAATTAATTTAGTATAATCTTTAGTATTTTTAGGGAAACACTGTTCTAAAATACTTTTCCCACTGTTTCAAATGTATAATATTAAATAAAAAATTGTCAATCCACACAGAATTTGACTGTAAACAAATAAAAAACAAAATTTGTTTATATTGTAAACTGAAATTTGTATTTGAAATTAATGCTTTTATTATAAAAATGCTGATGCGATGAAAAAAATACAATTGTTATAAGTTCTAACCCTACACAGTCACAAAACATATATAAATCAAGTTATATTACACAACAATAAAACTAAATATATCAAAAATGTTTCATACCGCTAAAGCAGTAGTATGTTCCAAAATTAACTTAACATTTCAGGCATCAAATGCAAAACGACGATCGTTGTGGCCAATATCAAAAACAACGATATATCGTTGCGTAGCAGTCTAAGGGTTAAACATCAAATGGCGGCTCAAGACCTTACGAAGGATGGCTGCTACCCGGGTGCCAACCCAAAATCGCCGTCCCCCAAAATTTAAAAATATTTTGAACACTATAAATGAAAAATCTCACACAAATATCTAAGTATATATATTTTTTTCGACCGTGTCCGATCCTAATAGGATCATATGGGCCTTCACAGAGTAGAGGTTTGTAACACAATCTTTTAATTACACGTTAATTATATCTAATGGCCAACTGCTCCAAACGCGCCAGTCGTGGTGTTAGAACTAAATGAGTTAACAGATTTTGTTTTTTACAAGAAATCGATGTCAGCCGCTTGCTCAACCTATTAGGTCCATACCCTGACTCACACACAAATTCAAAAACAATATGTGTACTTGCCAGACTCAGGATTCGAACCTGGAACACACGGAGTTATAGTCCAACGCTTCAGCCGCGCGGCCACCAAATTATATTTGAAAAATATGAAATTCTGAATTTCAAAGTTGTTCCTATGTCGTATCGTAAAGCGAAGTAATTTCAAATTATCGACATATTGTATCGATCGACGGAATGAATCAGCGAAAATATTATTCACAATTTTTGAAAAATGTTTAATAACATGAAGGGAAAACTGCACCCCTGACGACTATTTTTTACTTCCAATGAAATAAATACGTGAAATAATGCAATTTATAATTTTATAGTTTTATTGTACATATTAGGTACCCATTTAACAGTCATATTTGTTCAGGAAGATTTTGTGCATAAGTATTAATAAGTAGGTATATTATGTAAAGTAAACTAAAGATACCGACTGACCCATAACATTTTTGAAATTTTGCGTACTTACCTATTTTTCATACAACTATTAGGTATAGGTAATTATTATATTAGTCAAAGTTTGGCAATTTCAAACGCTTAAGAATAAAATAAATATTACTATTTTGAGAGAATTTTTTGATTTGCCACCCTTTGGTGAATGCCTCCCTTCGACGATATGTTGCATATTTTTTACGGGTATTTTGCTGTCCCCTGAATCCTAACGCCTAATCCAATCCCTGTGGCGTCTTACATGCTAAGAAGATTACATAATATGTACCTAAAACAGTCACTTCTTCGAGGAGAGTATGCTAATGGTAATAGTCAAATAGAGAGATAACGTGGTTAGGTATATCGAAAAATTTAACCTTTTTACAAAGCAAAAATAAGGTGGTTCCATTTTCCATTATTGGTATACACAGCAATTAATATTGGTAAATATGTTATATAAATGCATTATATTATACGTATTTGATGTCGATTCAAATCGTAAGCATTTTGAAAGATACACTTTCGCATTATGGTTAACCAACCTTATCACCCTACCTCTACTTTTAGTTATTTAAAATGATAGGTAAGTACCTAACTACACAATAAAACTATAAATACGGTTTTCATATAAATGAATATGGCAAACAACCCAAGCAGAATTATATGTATATACCTACATAAGTTGGTAGGTACTAAATGATTGACTGTAGCTAAGAAATTTTTTCGTCAATTACATAATAATATACCAAAATGACTATTGAATCTATGTAGAAAGTATATTATGATATTTTTTATTACTGGTTCTTTTTGTTGTACGCGAATACATTGTAACTATTTAGCATTCATTCACTACAAGTACACACAGCTTTATTTGATAAAAATAGTTTCACACCCCTGTCTTATTTTAATCTAGATACCTGTTAATAAAAGATTATGAGATATTATATTCTTTATACGATTAATAAAATTTCAGCATTTCTAAGATTTCTTTTCTAGCGTGATATCATAGTCGCTAGAAAATCTTTACTGTCGCCATTAGACCATTAAACCTGTAAACCCAGTGTCCAAACAAAAGCATCGAGAGCTCACGACATCCCCCCTGCCCCCGTCCGAGAATTGGGTCTCGGGGGGTGAGAGGGTGGCGGTGGGTGGGTCGATCACGCTACAGGGCGGTCCGAAAGACATGCCGCAGGCCGCTCACACATTCCCCGGTGAAAAAAGCTATCATTATTGTGTATGATTAATGTTTGTGGAACAGGTGACGCAATCGGCCGCACGGGGTTCTTTATGACACACGACACACGGAGGCCTTCTTATATTGCTTTTTTATGTAAATTTGTCACACGGCAAATGTTAAACTTTGACACTGTATTTACCTTTCGGCAGTCAATTAATTATTACCGATAATTTCACCACAGAGCTTCCGTTTTATCGAAAGCTTATGTCTATTAAAATTAAGTATATGGTAATAAATGCTTCCAAGCTTTTTTGTGTCACAGTATGTGCATCGTAAAATTATTAAAATTGTTTTGTATTTTGATTCGGATATTCAAATTCTGAAATAGATAGGTACTTACATTATTTTTACTGAATACTGGATGACAGTGTTTCAAAATAAATGAATACACTGTTGCTTTCATGGGTTACTAAATAAATTAAATGTCCATATTGCTCAGTTGACCGTCCTTCTTTACAAACTAATGGGAAACTGTTTGCTAAACGTCAAAAAGATACCAAATAGTACCTAAATCCCACTTCACAAGACATTTGCACTCATAGATAGCAGTTAAGTACCGGGCAGCTAATCTATATACATATTATTTACCCAAACTGACGAATAGGTAGGTACCTATCATTGTAATGTTATAAAACTTTTTTTTGATTATATATACAATTAGATTGCGACCCTCTTTCATAATCACACCTTCTCCCTACGAGGATACGTTGTTCAGGCCCTCCAATTCTATCTAAAAACTATTCTCCCACATTTAAATTTTTAGACATTCTCAAATACATTGAATCGCAGTAAGTAGGTATGTATTCTATACTCCTATAGTCCTATCTATTATTAATATTATCAGTTTTCATATAGGTTCTTAATTATCACATTTATACGAAAAGCGTACTTATAGGTTATCCCAAAAAAAACTTAAAAACCTTGTGCTACCGTTTCTTCTTAAATGTTATTATTAACTGCAAGCAGTAGCGTAGGTATCTATAGGTAGGTACCTATAAATATTGGGCCCCATCGATTCAATTTAAAAAAAAAACACAGTCCGCTGTGAATTTTTTTACCGTTATCTTCACAGAAATATATATATATTTACATCGTGCAAAATAATGATTACATGCACTTATTATATTTTATAATATGGTAATTATTTCGCGCGCTGCACTGCTACAATCTTCAGTCCGAGGGAAGTCCGTTATTGGCTGGCTTTGTTCGGTTGTAATTACTTTACCTGTACTAAAGAAACGCTTGACTTGTCTCTCGCCGTAATCTGCCACCGGGTGGGTGAAATACACCCCACTCCTGATTTTTTATTGGACACCCCGTTATAAAAATATGACTTATCCCCTCACCATAGGATTCATACTTACCAACGCTATAAAACGTGATCTACGATAGCGATTTATATACATTATTATATTAAAACCTACATGAATAAATCTTTATGATTAAATTTATTAATTTTTCAGATTAACATACCTACAAATAATAATAAGCTTATTTTAATAGATAGTCTCTAACTAACGTGTCGTTTTCCAATTCAAGGCTATCCAATAAACCCGTGATATAGACACATATTCCTTCTCCATATTTTTATAGAGAGTTATAGTTGATGTTTCCTTGTGAATGCTGCACTTTATTATCTCATAATAGGTATACTCGAGAAGTCCTGAGTAGACTCGTGAGGCTCGATCAATGTATCAAATTACAACAATAAAACCATCAGATTTTATTAGGTGCCAGTACCCACATAGTGTGTCGAGTGTCATGTTTTTCGGTAGATTTTCTCATTTAAGAATAGTGTGTAATCTGACTTTCCAGTAATATACTGAAAACTATGCAGGCGAAAACATAAGAGGGGCTTGATAACAACAACAGCAACATCTTTAGACAATAAAAACGCCGTAGTTCTTTCTTATGGTTATAATTTCTGAAAAAAAGGTAGGTATTCTAGAATAATATCTGTTATTAGTAGGTATACAAACAACATTTAAGAATACTTTTTTCAGAAACTATAGGTACCTATACGAAAAAAATTAACTTTTTTATTGGTTTGCCAACATTTCCCCAAAATGGACACTGCCGTTCTTATTTTCAAAGCCCTCATAAGTAAATCAATTATCGCAAAAGATTATTGCATAATATGTGAATGAATATTTTACCTGCATTATAAACGAATTCAACTAAAAGTTTGCCATCTGATATGATACCTACCTAATAAATGTAAAAATAGAATATGAAAAAGTTGGGTATTATGGTTACTCCACATGCACCTTGACGTCCGTCTATTTTTTTTTTCTTATTTTACCAATTGGATTCAAGGATAACATAATTATTATGTAAATTAAATGCATTGTATTGGTCCGCTGTACCTACTTACTCATTGATCAACTTCCTGGAACGGATTTAGTATAAGGAGTTTCATTATGGGTTTATTTCCTCGTCTACATTCTCAAGAAAACCGATCAGAGTTAGAATAAGGACATTGTTCCCATAAACGCATGGGTACGTCACTGTCAGGTCGTGCCCCCCTGAAAATGGCCAGTGGCAGCCCACCTGATCACCCCCGTTGGAGGGCAAGATATGACGGTCATGCTGTACTAGATGAATTGAAGGATAAGAAACCTCAGCCAGAAGTGCGATAAGGTGAGTTAGTAAACAACAATTTCTGGCCAAATTCGTCACTGTCGCTCGCCCAGCTACTTAATTACTATTATTTTTGTGTAATTTGAATAATCGCTCAAAAAACATGAGAATGATGATATTTTTGGAAATTAACGACTAACTTTCAAGATTAACGTAAGCGATTACTATTTTTAAAGAAAATACAAATATCTATTTTCACATGTTATACAATATGTGGGTCGATCAGGGGAAAGCGATATAAATAGGGGATCATTTTTCTACAAGGTGTAAAAATCCTCAGGAAAATATATTTATGATGTGTTTTGAGCAGTTTTTTGCTAAATTGTTTATGCATTTATAAGGTCCACTTTGATTATACATCTAATGCTTTTATTACTAAACGTATAAAACAGTTCACAATTTCGTATTTTTTTACCATGTTCTACCCTAAGAAGATCATATGGGCCAACACTAAGTGGAGCTTTTTTTATTTTTACAAGCATGCATTCGGTCCTTATATGTGAGCTTTTTAAACCTAGTAATAAAACTTCTGCCTGTCTGATTTAGATCAACTGTCGGACTAGTTCCACGCTGAAGCAAATAAACACCACTTCTCCGATGTGGATCTATCCAGTCTTTACTAAATACTTCACCATGTTCATTTGAGCCTCCACGGAGTGGAGGTTGTATTAACAGACTTTGTTTTTACGAGAAATGGCTGTTAGCCACTTGTTCAACATATTAGGTTCAAACACACATGGAAAAACAACATGTGAATTTGCTTGACCCGGAATTCGAGCTCGGTACCCATGATTTAGGTAAGCACACGCGGTCTAAATGAAAACTCTGCCATTCTCTGCAGTACCTACTGACATGTGTGTTCCTGATAGCTAGCTACATATTTTAGAAGTCGGGACCATCGAGTGTTTGTTTCCCAAGGTGCAGAACTATCTGCCAATGGTTATGCCAATTTGGGACAGCCATAAAAGTGTTCAACCAAATCATTCCGCTTGCGTGAGGTCAGTTTAGTTTTTGTACTTTTTTATGATTTCTCGATTTACACTTCTGACTGCTCTGCTTTTGTATAAATATTGTCAATACTGTTACGTAGTCCGCTGGTTTTTTGCCACTGGCATGTTAAATAAAAATTAAAGTGTCACAATAAATAGATTTAAAAATTATGGAGACTTGGCCGGACAAACTGAGGTGGTTATAGATGGATGGACAGATGGATGTGCCATGAGGGATTTAATGATGTTCGCCAAAATTAATTGGCATTTTGATATTTTACACCCTCCTCCACCCGCCGTCATCTTTCCAATCAACACAGGACGCTTTTCTCAAATAATAATTTCATAAACAGTTCAAACGATTAAAAAAAACTGTTGGAGGCGCCGGGTATCGATCCCGGTACCTCTCACATGCTAAGCGAGCGCTCTACCATCTGAGCTACGCCCCCGATTATAGAGAGAGAAATCGAATCAAATAATAATTGATCATTGTCAGTTGCTCTAATTTATATCTAGTCACAATAATGCAAACGTTGCTACATACATATTCTAATGACATAGATAAGTCTAAGTAGGTAGGTATATAAATAAATTTAAGTAAATCTTAACCAGCTGTAAGTATCTTATCACTTATCATATTTTATACGACTTATTAAATTTGTCATGCAATAATATTATTTGTACATTTGTTTTTTTGTTTGCTGTTTAATTTGTTTATACAAATAAAATTAAGCGATCTCTTTGGTAGATATTTTGGATGGTTTCGCTAACCCTAAAATATTTGTTGAAGAAACTGAAATATACGGGGGGGAAAAGCAATGGTGGGGTGGGTAGTGTCGGTCTTGGACCTATGAGCTCTTTATATTTTCTGAAAACCTTGCCAGTCGTTTCTCTTCATTGCTGAGGGTCCTGGTGTAGACAGAATCGTCGTCACTATTGACCATAATTCCACTATATTTTTAGGTACTACCGCAATCCCGGGAACTATTGATAGAAGGGGAGCTTTCATTGTATTTTCAAAAAATCGAAGTCTTAGGTATTCAAAATTCGTATGCTTATAATTGAATACTTGGGCTATGATCGATTTCATGCTTTAAAAATTAACTTCGGAAAAATCAAGGTGTGAAAAATAATGGGATGTAAATATATATACGTAGGTAATAGTTACTCCGGATAACTATTCTTTCACTGCCATAATTTGGCCATAATAAATATTTTCATTTATTTATTTTATTGTCCAACCTTTTTTAGTTGACAGAGCTGTCGAAACTTTTTCTAACATCTTGAGGAACCCTTACCTAGAGGCCACATAGGAATAAGGTCCGTATTGGACCTAATTCTCCATATGTTTTTGTGAATTCCAGCGAAACTTAGTTGGCAGTAACCCATGGTTCAGCGAAGGCCTGGTTAAGAATCACTGATTTAGATAAAAAAAATCATATTAAAAAATAGCATTAATACAAAAGAAAATTTCCCTTAAAAATAGAATTAGGCATCACATACGATTAATTGATCACACATAACCATGTATTTCAATGATTGAAATATAATTTAATAATAGATGTAGGTATATAAAAATGTCTTTTGGAGGCGCCGGGTATCGATCCCGGTACCTCTCACATGCTAAGCGAGCGCTCTACCATCTGAGCTACGCCCCCAGACAGAAAAATAAAAATAGTTTGCATACAAAAAATCTACATCTGGTATTATAACCTACGTGACAGCAATTAAACTACAGCCTGATTTTCCTTTCACTTTATAATCTGTTAACACCAGCGTGGCAGTTTAAAACCCACATTAAAATATAAATCAGCAAACAAACATTATTCACACTACCGACTACCAGCAGGGTTATACATAACATTTAACTCCAAAATCAATGAAAATGCTAATAAAAACTCTAAGGCGTATTCCAAAAGTAAAATTTTTCGAGGTAAGAGCTGTCAAATATAACGCTTCTTAACTCTGGCAGTGGCGTTAACTTCATACAGAATAACAATTTTTTATTGTATTATATCTAGGGTTTCGGTAATTTCAAACATTAATACTCACATCTCACCACTTGCGCCACCACGCCGCCGCTCGTCAAGTTACAATTTTTTGTATTACTCTCCCGCAAGGTGACAAATATGTCATTGGTTACGCGAAATATTTTCAACAAATTACAATGCAATATATATTGGAAAACAATATGTATATTTGCCAGATCCGTGATTCAAACGTGGGACTCACGACATTATAAGCCGACGCGTAAGCTACTCGGCCGTCGTAGACGTTTAGGGGCATTTTGTGGTCGAGGAGATTTAGTCAGTAATAATTTTATTGTTGACAGTAGGTACAAATAGATTCGAGAAAAAATCATATTTTCCCTAACTTCCTATACAGCCTACTTACTTACTAATGTAGTGATACAATCAAGAAAGCAACTATCAATGACCGTAAATACACAAAGTAAATATAAAAATTAAATATCTTGTTTCTCTGCTATATAGTTGTAATACTAATACATATATATTATGTTTGTTATGTTAGTCATTATCTACCTACATGTCTAATATAAAATTCTTGTAGTACTTGCCACTTTTTTTAATAATTAATTTACCTTTTTTTTCATTTCATTATCAATCTTTGCATGAAATACGTTTAGTAAGAAAGCATTTAAGTCGTAAATATACATTATATAACAAACGTCAAAAAATCTCGGAGTCCTTCATTTAGTTTTATATAATAATTGCTTGTTATAATATGATAACATGCAAATCTTTTTTTTAGACTAGCTTATGTTTTATATTAGGTATGCCAAATGGCAGAGTTATACGAACAATGTATATAAAAATGAATGCGTGATTTCGTATTCACCAATACACCTGATCTACATTCATGCGGTATAATCACATTTCTTTATACATTCAGAGAGCAAACACTATAACTAACTAATTTCTAGTATGCAATTATTTTTTTTACATATCTATAATTATTATCTTTACAATAGGTAAATGCAATATTAATAATCAATTAATAATACCTCAATAATTATGATTTACTTTTTACTTGTACATAAGTAGGTAGATATAAATATTTATCGGTGAAAACTCATAATCCTCAATATAAATAAACTCCTGTCCAACCAACATGCATAATAATAACTATATTATTTCCTTGTATCATGTGTGCAAGGAGCTTAGAATTATAAAGTATCAATTTTGTAGTAGGATTAGCATGATGACCGTCCGTAATTTATTAAAGAGGACAGTCCCGTATCTGAGCACGGAGTACTTTAGATTTTTTATAGATGATAGTTTTTTTCTTTCTGAAAATCCCGGTTTCTCCTTTATTTTGAAAATCGTATTTCATTTTTGCCGAACCCAAAAAATATCTACAATCTTTAAAAGAAATGAAATGGACTCTTAGTAAAGAGGGACAACGTTTTCCTAATTTTTTACCGAGATTTTTTTGTAAGAATGCTAAAGGCTCTCGGCCTGGATTCTGGGTGGATAATTTTTGGTTGGAAATGCTAATCGTATTCAGTGAATGTATTAATTATTTTCAATTTAATTTTCGTGTAATATTACAGTATAATAATACCAAATTATAATTATAAAAATACTGAAGTATATATTGTTTTCATTCAATGCCAATATATTATGTACCTCCACAAGATTTAAGAATGTTAAATTCTTCTTATTGAAAATACATCAGAAAAAAGATAGACCAAGTGAGACTCGAACTTCACACATTATATTGTCCTGGATATAGCATTCAACTACAGTAATGAATAGCTCAAGAAACAATTGCATGTATACAAATAGTGAAAGATGTCCATTTATTTTTCTGGGATTTTTTCTTATTTCTGGGGTGATCTTGACATCATCATTTTATTGACGTTTCATAAATTAATATACTTACCTACTTTCTTCTTATAAATGAAATGAAAAATGAAAAAATCTACTGAATTTTAAAACACTTAATTGAATATTTCCATTAAGTTGTTTACATTCCTTTTTATGCATTAGTACTTAAATGTTTTATGATACAATATTATTTTATGAGTTGTACGCCAGTTCCTCCGCGATATAAAGATTGTAGGCGACATTACCAACAAAAGGTCATCTAGCGCTGAGATCTAGTATCGAGCAATATCGTATTTACACAGCCGCTTATGATTCGTATTTATCGTGGAAAAATATTCAATCACCAAAAATAGATTACTTACTTGCCTTCCTATAATAAATTCTCATAAAGTAATCTCGCGATTTCCATCAATCTTATAAACTGATTTGAAGTAAATAGGTTTTCTTTTACTTTTATTGTTTTATATGAGCCGTCCAATAAACTTCTGGTTTTATTACATTATTTACTGACATAATTAAAAAAAACTTTGTTTCGTTTCAATTACTAAAGGCCAGGAAAAGTCTCAATGTAGGTATTCAAAATGATTCCTACAACTATTTATGCCGATCTACTTCAGGTACCTAAGTATTAAAAATAAAACTAATTCATTATTTATTATCTCAAACTGTTTTTATTACGGATTACGGATATACACCAATATTCTTTTTCGATTCAGATAATAAAAATGATAGTACGTAGCAGCGTTTCCAGACGTCTCGATTTTTAATCAAAAGTAGATTGTCCCACGCGGGACAGCTAAATTCACGATTGTTCAACAAATACCTACTCTCAGATAAATTTAAAATGGCCATGTGCTAGAAATAGTTTTTTATATTGAATTGATAAAATCTGAATTACTTTATCAATTCAACATGATAAAAACAAGGGGGGACGTCGCCGCGTATGTCAAAATGGAGGTTTTATGCTATTTTCAAAGCATGATTCTGGACATTCCTTAAACGTTGTAGATAATCTATTTATATAATTTTGAAGCCATATTATCCTTTACAACTTACTTACTTAACTTACACTTACACTTAACTTACTTAACTCACTTAACTACTAACTTAACTCACTTAACTTAACTTACAAACTTAAAAAAAATATTTTTTTTCAGTTAGATACATGTTCAAACACGCGCGTTAACATGATCTTACTTCCTACTTCATTTATCGTTTGTCAATTTATGTGCTACGGCCGTATGTTGTAGCTTGACCACTGGAGAATGCCAATAAAAACCGTATCCGGAAATTTGTACGTAAACAGTTCAACGTAGAACACTTATTCTGTGCCGCAGTACGTGAAACATGAGTTCGTGCAACATTTAATCAAATGACTAGTTCTTCGTTGAACATTTCACCGTGGAATACGTATTCTACAACACGTGGCGCTAGTTTGCTGTTCCAATTAGATTCAATAGGAATTTTATGAGATGTCTTTATCGGTTTTAAATAATTTAATGTTGAAACTACATAAATAATATACCTATACGATGTGATTGTATTTATAATCTACTTACCTATCTATTTTTTAATGTGTGTTCCTTGTATTAAGATGGTTTTATTACGTATTTTTAAGTGTTTTATTTAGACATTAATATTGTAAGTTACCGAAATAGCAATATTTTGTTAAATATTATAAATAAATAATATTATATTTATAATTCCCTGTGTAATATATTAGTATTAGCTAGTACATTTATTATAATGAAGTGCTGAGCCGCCGGAGCTGGTAGGTACCTACTGACTTCACAAAGCTTGGATTTTTTACATGCAATTTCAACCATATGCGTGGATACTTTTTCAATGTTTTCTATGAAAACACCAATTAGGTACTTAGACACTTAACTAGTGTCATAAACGTAATCTGATCCCGACGGCATCTGTCTAGTTAACTGCCAGGTTGGATTTTATTGCTTAGGGTCGAAAATGTTGCTTTTAAAACGATTGACACATTAACAGTTTTGCTCCATATACCCGAGAAGTAGCTCTTTATAAAAGTGAATAAATGTATGGAGAAAATCATAAACTAAAACGTCAACGAATGTTTCGTCATAACATCCGAGATCTCGCTATTTCCATGAGCGTAATAACCAAGTTTGACTGTATTAGATTTTACCAAGAAGTCAAGTTCAACACGGATAATTTGCATAACACATTTAATAAGTAATATTGCACTTGAATGGTATAAATTATCAACAGCTATTGGTGGTAATTCGTAAAATATTATATAAGAAGATTATCTTTATTATTAGAATATTATGGTTTCAAATGTTTTATTCAGATTCCTATAATTTTACCAAAACATTTGAATAAAAAAATGATGTGAAAAATGTTCTCTTATTGTATTAATATGTATAATTATATTTGTAGGTATATAAAACCAGATCAAATGTTTCTTATACACATAAATTTTGCGTGTGGACTAGTTGATTTGAAACCTTTAGTAGGTAGGCATTATTGAAAATACAAAGATGGCAATACCTACCTACTTTAATTTAAAAAAATAAATATATATAACATATAAGACAATTTTGAGATAGGCACTTCTTTTACATAGATCCAGATTTATAATTCCTTGTGTAATATATAATAAGTATAGATAATTGATGATTTTTATTAGTAATATTATGTAGTGCCAGCTAGTTATTGGTGGGAATTAGGAAAACATTATATTAGGTAGGTATATCTATAAGTCATAGTAGTAGTAGTAGTAGTAGTAGTATAGTCAACAACCACGTGATAAAGAAATGTTATTTTGAATATTTACATTATGTATCATAATATGCATTAAAGTTTCTAACATAAACGAAACGCGCATTCGATATTGGCAATATTCGAAGACACTAAACGGGCTTAGTATTTCTTGCGTTGCTGGCTTCAAATTCTTGGTCGATGGTGACTGGCTTTCGCATATCTTATTACTCAGTTCTTGTGGTATGACCTATAGATATTTAAAATGCACTATTATGCAACTGTAACAAAAGTAACCTATAACGTAAGTGTATTAAACATTACATATTATTATTTATAAATCATGTATCTGTGAATACGTAGTAAACAGAATACAGTAGGTACCTAGCTAAATAATTAACATTTTTGCTCCAAAGCGAAACACATTGGGCTCCACTGAATGGAAATTATATTAATAAATAAACTTTTTGCTAAGAATGGCTGTCACTTGTTAGCCATTCGCCCAACCCATTGGGTCTTTACGCTGTATTAACACACAATGGTTTCAAATGTTTTAATCAGATTATTATAATCTGATTAAATCATTTGAATAAAAAATATAGATATTATATTAAAAATATTCTCTTAGGTATAAGTATAAAAAAACAAATCAAATGTTCTCCTACACATAATTTTGCGTGCGGATAGTGGACTAATTGAATTAAAACTTATTGTAAGTAGGTATTATTGAAAATACAAAGATAGCAATACCTACTTTAATTTAAAAAAATAAATGTTTTTACCGAGTTATATAGATAAATGCAGTTATTATTTAATTCACTTAGGATAATATTGATCTTTATATATAAAGTACGCAGTACTACCAACATGTCCTAAATATAATTAAAAAATCAATAACTAAAATGCTAAAATGTAGTGTTTTGAAATAAATCAATTACAAATCCGGAGACTGCATTTCATAAAAAAGACAAAAGACGTATCCAGATGGTAATGATTTTGTATAGAAATTATGTCAGTTTATTGTGTAGGTTTCTTCTATTATTATTGTGTGCACAAAAAACATTTGGCCACTGTAATATACCTAACATCTGGAGTTAGGGTTTATAAATAAATGTACCTACCTATATAGATAAATGGTGTTATTTAATTCATTTTGAATACTAGAATACAAAACTACATATAAATAATATAGGTACCTATATGATCTAATTGTATTTGTAATATTATAACAAAAACATTTGGCCACTGTAACATACCTAATATCCGGAGTTCTGATCAAATCTAAAAATTAAGATTAATAAAAAGTCAACATTATTACGTACCTTACTATAAGAAAAATAACCTTTAATGAAACGGAGTGTATTAAACATTACATATTTATAAAAATATATATGTGAATTCTTAATGAACAGAATATTTATATAGTAGGTAATTAATATTTTTTCTGCAATCCGGAACATAAATTGGCTCCATAGAATGGAGATAATATTAACAGACTTTTTACGAAAAACGTTGTTACTTGTTAGCCAATCTTGGTCTCACGTTGGATTAACACACATTTAAAAAACAATATGTATTTTTTATCCAGTCACGGGATTGAACCCACTTTTCATATAGAACCGCTCTGCCAAGTCGGATACCATGGCTGTATTATCAACAGGATATGCAAAAGTTAAAGTACCTACGTAGTAGTACCTATCTATAAAGTTGCAAAGATCAATCATATCCAACATGAATTCAATAAATGCAGTCATCTATATAAGTAGGTATGTTTATTTTTAAGTTAAAGTATGCAGCTATTAACAAGTTCGTATTTTCAATAATATCCATTTACAAAAAAGTTTCAAATCAACATTGTCCATAATATTATTTTAAATAATAATCAAGAAAAATAATAAGAACACACATTTTCTACAGTACTATAATAAAATTTCAACATATTTGGTAGTTAATTAAGCAACGTGTATTTTGGTACATCCGCGGGGTCGAACCCACTCTTCATAAACGACCGCTCCCCCAACTCGGGCACAAATATTTAAAATTAAAGTAGGTACTACGTACTTATCTATAAAAATCAATAATATCCTAAATGAATTAAATAACAGCATTTATCTATATACCTATATACATTTATTTTTTAAATTAAAGTAGGTAGGTATTACCATCTTTGTATTTTCAATAATGCCTACTTACTAAAGGTTTCAAATCAACTATAGCTGTTGATAATTTATACCATTAAAGTGCAATATTACTTACTAATATACTAATACTAGCTAATACTAATATATTACACAGGGAATTATAAATATAATATTATTTATTTATAATATTTAACAACATATTGCTATTTCGGTAACTTACAATATTAATGTCTAAATAAAACACTTAAAAATACGTAATAAAACCATCATAATACAAGGAACACACATTAAAAAATAGGTAGGTAAGTAGATTATAAATACAATCACATCGTATAGGTATATTATTTATGTAGTTTCAACATGAAATTATTTAAAACCAATAAAGACATCTCATAAAATTCGTATTGAATCTAATTGGAACAGCAAACTAGCGCCACATGTTGTAGAATACGTATTCCACGGTGAAATGTTCAACGAAGAACTCGTCATTTGATTAAATGTTGCACGAACTCATGTTTCACGTACTGCGGCACACGAATAAGTGTTCCACGAAGAACTGCATACGTACAACTTACATGTAACCAATAAAAACAGCGTATTTCAAAAAAATACTATCTTATTCTTAGGTCAATAATTATTATAAAGCAAACATTATTCGTAGAATGTTTATCACATTTGAATGGTCAAAAACATATCTTATAATGAGTATCTTTAGAATTATCTTAAAATGTGTAAATCTTGCCCATTTTTTGAATAATAAAATGCCTAATACTTGTCAAATTTGGGATCACAGAGGTTATCAATATTTTTTTATCGTAAATATTTCACTATAATAATGTCGACATAAATTTAACTAATGGTTTTATAAATGCGTTTGAAAATTAATAAATCTAAATCTTAACACCACTGCACATGGATGTACTGAAATATGACTATATTCTAAAACATTAGAGCGAGAGGTTTAAAAGAATACTATTTTATGTAACAAAAATACTTTATGCAGTCATCAAATGTTTAAAATAAATATAAAGGATAATAAGGCTTCGAAATTATATAAATAGATTATCTACAACGTTTAAGAAGTGTCCAGGATCATGGTTTGAAAATACAATAAAAACTCAATTTTGACCTACGACGAGCATGTTCCCCCTTAATCGATGGTAATACTAAATCGTCGTATGAGGCTTTCCTGATCTGGCGATCCTTAAGCTAATAATATACGAGGCATATACAGCATTTTCATTAATCTTAACGAAATGGGAAACAATATTTGTCGAAGATTTCATATTCAACAATTTACGTTGAAAAAAGTCTATTGCCTTGTTTTTACCGTTGGAATGCTTTCTTTCTATATGACGTCTCAAGTTACTTGGGCGCATACTTTCGTTCGCTAATATATCGTAGCAAATCACGCATTGAGGACGCACATCTATCGTATCATGATTCCAAGTGAATCCTAGTTTTAGATATGCAGGGTCATATTTTCTCACAACTTTCCGTCGCTTGGTTTCATGCGAATACACGAAACACTCACATGCGAATTATCACAATATTTTCCGTAACTTAAGTTTATTTCAATTTTTAAGAATTATAAATACTTAGCTGAATGAAATATCAAATTTAACACTTCCTATTTTTTTTAAATTCATGTATACAGTGGCGATGGCCCACTCAATATTCGCTCGCGACCCACTGGTGGGTCGCGACCCATAGTTTGGGAAATCATGCGCTACGTTATACCCGTATCGAAGTTGAAGCCCTAAACGAAAGATCATACGAATTCTACAGGATTTTGAGATATACCATAAAAATTTTCAGGGCCGATCACATTACCAATAAGGAGGTGTTAACACGAGCAGTGGCGCACTCAGGATTAATATTGGGGGGGGGGGCATAGAGGATAATATAAATTAGTCCCATAGGCTCTTTGCTTCTTCATATAATTATTTTTACATATTTTCACAATACACGGCGGTATATTTTTACAGTTTTTATTAAATTTGAGGCGTAGTGGCCTACTTCAATTATAGTTTGTCAATTTATGGCTACGGCCGTATGTTGTAGCTTAACCACTGGGGAATGACAAAAGAAATGGCGTATTTCAAAAAAACACTACCTTACTCTTAGGTCAATAATTATTATAAAGCAATCATTATTCATAAGATGTTTATTACACTTGAATGGTTAAAGACATAGCTTATAATAAATAAATATCTTTAGAATTATCTTCAAATGTGTTAATCTTGCCGATTTTTTGAATAATAAAATGCCTAATTCTTGTCAAATTTGGGATCACAGAGATTATCAATATAATTTTTTATCGTAAATATTTTACTAAAATTATCTCATCATAAATTATACTAATGGTTTTATAAATGCGATTAAAAATTAATAAATGTAAAAAATCTTAACACCACTGCACATTCATGTACCGAAATATGACTATATTCTAAAACATTAGAACGAGAGGTTTAAAAGAATACTATGTTATGTAACAAAAATACTTTGTGCAGTCATCAAATGTTTAAAATAAATATAAAGGATAATAAGGCTTTAAATTTATATAACTAGATTATCTACAACGTTTAAGGAGTGTCCAGGATCATGGTTTGAAAATACAATAAAAACTCAATTTTGACCTACGACGAGCATGTGGGCCGTTAAAGATGCTGTTGGAACAATGTTTGGAGAAAAAGAACTTAAGGAAATCGAGCGCATACCACTATCCAATAATTCTTTCATAGTCATAGTCTCTCATTGATATTGGTAACACACATATTTTTTTTTATTTTTATTTCAATTAGAACAAAATAATAAGACAGCATTAAGTAGTTCCATAATCATAATGATACAATGAATGAAATTCTTACAGTGGCGGAACTAAGATCAGTAACCAAAAATAAAGACACTGCCCCCGGCATGGACGAAGTTTCATATTCCATAATCGCTCAGCTGCCAGAGATCGGAAAAAATAAACTAGTGGAGATATTCAACTTAATCATGGAAACCGGCAAAGTCCCTAGGCAATGGAAGGAAACGATGATTATCCCAATCTTAAAACCAGGGCGAGACCCTACCCTAGTGTCGTCAGTCAGACCAATTGCACTCATATCATGCATGTGCAAAACGTTCAACCAGATGATTGCAAGAAGAATCGAATGGTTTGAAGAGAAAAAACAACTATTTCATCACAATACTACGGGATTCAGAAGGCAAAAGTCGACTCTGGAGAACATAGGCAACCTAGTACTAGACATCAATGCAGCACAGGTCAAAAACGAAGTAACCCTGACAACATTCCTGGACATCCAGAATGCGTATAATAATGTGCATGTGAAAGAAGTGTCAAGGGTGTTGAATGAATGGAGAATCGGTGGGAAGATCACTAAATATCTTAAGCAGTATTTAAATGAAAGAAAAATCACCATGTGCATTAATAATGAAAAGAAGAGTACGGTATGCTCAAGAGGCCTTCCGCAAGGAGACCCCCTATCCCCATTACTATTCAACATTCTTACAACTGACATATTAAAGTTAATAACAAGGGTCAACATTGTACAATATGCAGATGATTTCGCACTTTTTTGTTCGGGAAAAAGAGTAGATTAATGTCAAAGGTTAATGCAGAAGAGTCTTGACGAAATGAAATTATTATTGGAAACGCGAGGCCTCAAAGTAGCTCCCAGCAAAACTAAGGTGGTTCTTTTTGCCAGAGGCAAGAGACAAAACCAGCTTAACTTAAAAATCGACGGCACTATAATAGAAAGAGTAGACACTTATAAATTTTTAGGTATGAACCTGGACTATAGACTAACGTGGAAGCATCATATTAGTCATTGCGCGAATAGCCTGTCACAACCTCTGAACATACTCAAAGTACTGGCGGGAGGTGGGTGGGGCGTACACCCCATTCATATGAGAAGGTTATACACGGCACTCATTAGAAGCCGATTAGATTACGGGAGCATGTTTTACCACTCCGCTGCCGAAACTAATTCGGTGAGGCTAGACCACATCCAGTCCAAAGCATTAAGAATATGTGGAGGATTTATCAGGACAACACCCATTCACGTGCTCCAAGCGGAACTCAGCGTACCTCCACTGAATGTCAGGAGATGGGCACTGGCTACCAAGACATGGATGAAGTGGAAATCTATAATAGATAACCCCATATTGGCAAAGGTGAAACTCCTATACGAGCTTGTTGAAAGCAATACATACTATGAGAAAAGAAAGCTCCCTCTACTGGTAGGAATCCTAAAAGCCACAGAAAGTTGGGAGGTATTAAATACAAAATGCCTAGGTATGTATTCGCTCAGAAGGCCAGTTGGTACCTACGACCTCAGCTCTGTTATCCAACTAGAGGTCAAAGGAATAGACAAACCAAAACGGAACATAGTATCCGATAAAGGAAGAGAGCGTGTCGAAAAAATGCTGACAGAGAGGTACGCAGGATGGAGCCACCTTTATACAGATGGATCCAAAGAACAGAATAGAGCAGGAGCAGCTCTTGTGATACCAGAAGTAGGTATAAACAAGAGCTGGAAGCTAAACCCAGCAATACCAATAATGACGGCGGAACTCATCGCGATAAACGAAGCAATTAAATACACTTTAAGCGATGACTTCTCGGCGCAATCCGCTGTCATTTTAACAGACTCCAAAAGTGCTTTACAACATCTTGCCGCAGCAACTCGCTCACATAACAGTAAAACCATACCATACCACATCCTTGACCAGATCGACGCCAAGAAAAATAGAGGAGGAGATCTATGCCTTCAATGGATCCCATCGCACATGGGCATTGAGGGAAATGAAAGGGCAGATGATCTGGCAAAGGTAGCCGGCCATTAAGGGGTACCATATCAGTGGATACCAGAAAACCTGGACTGGAATGAGGCAATAAAGAAAATGTGCCATAGTATGTGGATAGATTTTCACCATAGGGCATCATTAGAAAAGGGGAAATGGAGTAAGTCGATTCTACCAACACCACGAGAGGTGCCCTGGTTTGTAGAGTCTTCTTTGACGAGGAATGAGCTTAAGTTAATACTGAGGCTAAGAACAGGGCACACCATGGGCAAAAAATTTGATGTCCTCATGGGAAGAAGCGAATCGCAGCTCTGCGATGAATGTCATGTTTTAGAGGACATTGTACATATAGCACTGCAATGCCCCAAATATGAAATTCACAGAGTACAGCTGCGAATTGCAGATATCTATGAGAATGTCGACGAATTGAAGGGTGTCCTGGCGGTGGGTAAGACGGAAGAGCTAGGCAAAATTGTAAAGTTATTTAACAGAATAGGAGTGAGGACCTGATAGACGGATCCCCTTCTAGAAGAGAAGAGGCGATATGACAGCGAGTCGCAGTCAAAGCCTCGGTAAAATCACAAAAAAAAAAAAGTAGTTCCATGACTCGCCACTAGGGAATCTGAGCATTACCAATATTTATGCCCTCTTTTTTCTAAGACAGCTAAGAGGTGGGTCCCAAGATTGGAAATTTTTGTTAGATGGGTCGGAGCCCAGTCAACTTTGGGAACCGCTGACGTAGCGTATTATAATCGCCATCCATCGAGTGTCCAGACATATAATATCTCGATTGCAGAAAAGACGTTTAATTTTTTCAAAAATGTTTTTTGTCATCCCCCGATCTTTATTTCATAATTTTATTTGGTCTCCAGTCTTTATGTAAATGGTACCAAATTAATGAATATAATTTAGTAATGATTAAAACCGGGTTCATCCGCATATACGAACATTTTTAACTGATACATAAAATAATATATCTACAGTCTACACACATAAACAATACAGTTAATTTATATTATTAAAGAGTGGATTAAAATATATAAATTATGTAGCTACCATACTTAGCGATTAGCAAGGAACTGAATAGCAATGTCCAATATCAATATATATATTAATTTATGCACTATTCACACATATTATTATGTATTGCAATTTCACAGAGATCAGCTGTTACCAGATTGCTTGAAATCAATACTTGACACTATGACCCGACTTTAAAAGAAATTGTTTTCAATACTTGGTTTTATCCAACATAATTCACAAAGGGACACCGATTATATATCCTAACATTTATTTAGTATCTTCTTTAATGAAATGGAGTGCATATATATACCTATAGTATTTTTACCCAATAAAAGAATGTGTTATGTTCAAAATGAACATAACTAACTTTCATACCGCTGGCAACCCCGAAGATTATCTATGGTCACGTCGATGGAGCGTACGCGATTTGACAGATGTCGCTGATGGAATTTCCGGCCGCAACGGACGTCGCGAGGTGTGGAACAAGCAACTTGGCTTTTTGATTCTGACTGTCGTCTAGTATAGTCGTGCTCCGCTTGAGTTTTACCCAACATTTATCATGGACGTCACTTAACGGAGCACGATTGCAGCCGCCGTGTTTGATGCCTCTGGTCGTTCCAGTTTGGTATTTTAAATCTATTATTTGATTCACTACTCTTCCAATGTTTCTTTTCAAACTTAGGTGCTTGTATTTATTATAGTATTTCCAAATTTCAATATCGAGCCGCTTAATAACCTTTTAATGTATTTCTAATTTCTTGCTTTTGCTATAATATAGTTTCTGTCAAGCATATAAATTGATCTTTTATTTATTGTTCCCACTTTATTCCACACTGTTAAATGATTATAATCTTTCACGGTCTCAAGATCGTGTGGCGTCCAGGACTTTATTATGTACATCCTAAATCATAGATTGCGCGTGCCTTCAGCCGCGTAATCCCTTGTTTTCTAATCCAATTTTACAGTTGTCAGTTGCGAGGTTGCAGAAGTAATTATTGTTCGGCTTGAAAAAGATCAGGTAATCCACGGCCCTTGCTTATGTCTCATGCTCTCTTTGCTTTTAACTATACTTTATACTTTACTTTATTCTATTCCTATTTAGAAACTTTTTGTATTTATTTTGTAATCGTGACGACAATATCACGATTACAAAATATTAATATATCAAATGTATCATAAAAACTATATTTTTCACGAAACGTAATAAGAGCTTACATTATTATAAGACTGTAGCATATTTTTGTTGAACATCGTTGAACATTGAAGATCTACCATCATAAATTGTCCGGTGATCAAATTTAGAACTAAACTAATTACTGTATAAAAAGTGTTGAATGATAATATGTCAAATGCTAGCATGTGACGCCCCCACTCAGTGGACAACTTATACTAGTGGATCTATAAAATACTAGGGACACTATTCATAGTTATACATACAAAATAAGTGGGGCTAAGTATTACATTTTATCCAAATTTCGGCCGCATAACAAATAAGATAACTCAAGGCGAAATTGAAATAATAATAACAGATGTATAAAATACCCTTTTTAAACAGAAATTCGATTAATAGTTTCAGTCAAATCGAAATTGTATCTTGTAACGATTATTTACGCAAATACCAACGAAAAAATATTAGAATGAATGATTAAATTCCATTTAGTGCAGGGGGGGGCAAACTTTTTGGATGGAGGGCCAAATTCAAGAATTCAAAATGAGCGGCGGGCCGCAAGTAAAATACCATTTTTAGATATACACTATTTATAATCACGAAAAATAAACATTACAAGAAAACTAATGAGAAGAATGAAATTGTTGTACATTTTTCTTAAATTCAGGTGTTAATTTTGTAGTTGATATTCTCAAAACTGCTTGTAAATGGGCATCGGAGATATTTGACCGTAAAGAATTTTTATTGAGGTCCATGATCGAAAATGTTAGTTCACATTATATAGGTTGATCCAAAAATAACGAACATTTTTCTTGCATAATCTTTAAGTTGGTCGAATTTGTCTGAATGAAGGGCATTGTAAAATTTGGAGATTTCTTCACGACGATGCAATTCTCTTAAATCAGTGTCACACTGCAGATCAATAATCTCAAGTTGTAGCTCTTTCGGTACACTATCAATATCTATCGAAAATGGATCGCGTACTATTGCTAAACTTGTCTCAATTTTACGGAAGTCACCAAATCTTTGTGAAAAATCGTCATTCAGAGCTTTAATAATTTTACCATATTCTTCAAATTTATATTCTGGTATATTCAGCAACTTCAAAGTTGGAAAGTGGTCCACGTTGTTATTCGATATTTGTCGAAGGAATAACTTGAGTTTTAATTGAAATCCATTCAAACTTTTTACCATATCGTGGGCATATAAATTTTGTTTCCTTGCAACGCGGAGTTAAAAGTATTTAAATATGTCACGATGTTCCACGTAGAAAATAGTGGTTACATAGTGTGAGACGAGATGCAAGGAAGACGTACTGAGATAATACATTTACGAAACAACAAATTCTTCAAATTTTAATCTATTGTCAGTATTTTTTAAAAAATTATAAAAAAGTTATTCGTAATCAGAAGTGCAATTAATGATGGCGGGCCGCGAAAAAATACCCGGCGGGCCACATGCGGCCCGCGGGCCGCAGTTTGCCCTCCCCTGATTTAGTGGGTATCTACCTACATATATATGAGATTTGCGAATAATTAAAACGAAGATTGTGTGTCCATTTCATTAGACAATAATGCTAGGAGTAGGTACTATCTGGGATGCGTGCATTTTATATGCAAATAAACCAGTCTTTTTCAAACTCTTCGTTTAACAGCGTCTTTAATGAATAAATAAACTGTTAATAATACAAACCTCCACTCCGTGGAGGCCCATATAATCTTTTTAGGGTCGGACATGGTCAAACAAAATAAATATATGTTCTGCAGCATTATAGTCTCGTGGATTGATGTATAGAATACTATTAATACGCACATTACATTATAGTGCGTAGAGTGTAGTTGACACTCTTGATTAATGACATACATTCATAATATTGAGATGCACAACGTCTATTGCACTACATATCTACGTTTTAGAAGGGGAGACACAGCTTGATAACCATTTTAACAATATGTACCAACCCTTATGATTACATTGTAGTTTTTAAGACAATTAGGTTTAAAAAATATATATAAAAAAATTAAAACAAGTTTTAAAAACACTATCCTTATAATGATTTCAAAACGTCGCGAAATATGAATATTAGTAATTAAAAGTAACCATTCTTCACTAAATCAATTGCTAATATGATCACATATTGTTCGGTAGGTAGAGGTAGGTACTATAAATATTTTTTTATATTAAAATATATCGTTAATTTAAATCCATCATAAATACGTCATCGTCAAATATGAAAGCTTTCATTTATTATATCAATGTTGGATTAATAGCAAATGAAGTAGGTAGTGGTACTTTGATTGAATTCAGAATTGACAAAAATGCTGATACCACCACTAAAAAATTTTTTTTGATGACATTATATGGCTCCACTTGTTTGGTGCACCGGACCGCCCCGATATTTTAATAAAATTTATTGTCATCACATTAACAGCCGTGCATCGAATTTCAAGTTTCAGGGTAGTTCCTATCTGCTTATACGGATAATATTTTAAAGAAAACCCGTTGACTATAAATTTTAAAGAGTTTCCAACATAGATAATAATATAGGTACACACCACAAAGTCTCAGTACATACCTACTACAATGTTTGTAATAAAAATATCCTAATTAATATATTATAAGTAGATAGTTACTCATTACAATACATATACATAATTCCTCATAGGAGTCATAGGTAATATATTCAACTGGATAGGTGTATGTCAGTGGCGAAGGGTGACTTTTAGAACGAGGTAAGCTGTGGAGATCTGAGAAAAAGAACACACGTCAGGTATATTTACAGGAAATAAGCAGATAATAATATGATATTACTACTGATGAATAGGTACCTACCTACACAATAATTCGATAAAAATTTCAACAACTCACTGGCGACATAAGATTGAGCGTGAGCTGAAATTATGTGTCTTCCTAAACCTTAAAACCTACATGTCATCAAAAATCATTAGATTCATCAAAATTATTTCTTATTTATAAAAACTTTATTTATATGTGATTGAATGCCATAGATTAGCCATAGAAAGACGCTAAGTTTTATGCTTACGCATTAGCGCCTATCGTTTTGTATTGACTGCTCCAGACATCCCGAGGTCACGTGATAAAGTTCATACAAAAAAACATCACTTTTCACGGAAAATAATTAGACAAATTTGTTAAAGACAGATGTCGCACCGTTACATATTTTTTATAGTCTTTATAAAACATTCTTACTTTCCCACATAGGTACATATGACAGACGTCATTGGCAAATTAAATTATTTTTATTAAATAAAGTTATTAGTTATATAGGTAGGTATTTACTCAATATGAAATTAAAATTTATTTTTCTTAATACGGTGGGCTCTAAATAATCGCCTAGTATATGGTCTTTGCCACGTTCTCAAAATAAGTCGAAAATGAAGAGTTTGGGACAATTTATGTAAATTAAGTAATATAATAAATCATTGAATATAGCTGTGGGATTCGGTGATCAATCATCGATCAAATGAAGGACCTCAGAAACCATTAAAATTTTATAGATTTGGTACCTACCTACTTATCTCGAAATTAATAACTTTTAATTTTGCTCATGATTTTAGCAAAAACCACAGAATGATATTAATATACCATGATAAAATATAACAACAGCATGTTGCCCTATTTAAAAATTATGAGTAGATTTCTAAGTCAAATATAAAATTTTACTTAATAAATTTCACTATGTAGGTATAGTTGGTAAACATTAAATTAAACAAGTTTGTCTACTGTGCATATTATTACCACCAGAATACAGACTGAGAAAAAGTTCAATATCCAAAAATATCTTATGAGAAGAAAAATATGGCTTCTAAATTTTAGAACTTCTCAGTCACGCCCCAGCATTTGGGCATAGGACAAGCACACGTTCGCGCCACTTTCTACGGTCCATCGACAACTCTTGCGCCTCCCGTCATGTCAAACCTGCTACGCGTATATCGTTTTTGTAGCATTGCTGCAGGGTGACGGAGGGCCGGCCACAGCAACTGAACTCTTGAGGCTGTCGCTCAAGTCGTGTCTTGTCGTGTCTCTGGCGGTATCCGGAACACATGTAGGTACTAGCCACGTAAAGCGTCATTTTGGAACTACTTAAAAATAATATTTTTCCGGTAGAATAACTGTGTTAAATATTTATATACAATATATGAATATATTATTGTAATGCCATAGATATCTCTCCTAGAAAGCTTGCATATTTTACACGATTACCATAAATTCATGATTTTTAGTCAATTTACTGCATTTCTGCTGTTGGAGTACAGGAATTTTGGTGAAACTATATATTTTTTGTTTTGTAATTTTTGAAGACAATACGATTTTAAAAGCATTAAATGGTGGAACTGAAAAGGTCGGCTCCTAAAAGCCCGGTTTACTCCGGCGACTGTGTGTCATCACACCAAGATATCCATATGTCCGGTAAACTTAATACCTATTCATAATTCGTGCACAGGGACAATTAATAATGATTTAATAAATGCAAATCATTTCCATATTTGAACGGGTGCATGTGATTAACTTTCTGCAATGTAATTACATAGTAGGTACCTATAATCTATATAACAACGTTTAATTTCACAGTTAAGGCGGAAACAAAATAAGTACCTACATACCTAATGCATTTTGTCTAAGTTCTTTTATAAAATTAAATTTGTTTCCGCCTCACTATTAATAATGTGAAAACTCAACAATATTCATAATTTATTAAGTACTACAATTTTTTATGTCGTTTTTGAGTCGGTAATTTTATTGGTGTAGGTATAGTTAGATAATAAATTTGAACTGTATCATAGAACATAATATAATTACATAGAAAAGAAGAAAGCATGACATATTGAAACCTATTTTAATATTATCACCCACCTTTCCTTTCTATCATAAATTCTTCTGTTCACCGGAAAACCAATTTAAATATTCCATTCATTATTTGCACACAAAATTAAAGAAAAAAACTTTTACGGGCGCAAGAGAATCGCGTAGTAAAGTTGTGTGTGGGTATCTCTATTTACTGTCGGCGTTTATGTATTAAAAGGTAGCAGATTCCCGGGATTGCCAGCTTCCACAGACTTTACACTCCTCCATGTGAGTGTGGGAGTGAGATTTCTTGAGTGTGTGCGCGAGGAACAGTCTCCAGCGGTTGCCATGGCGACCAGACGTCAGAGGCTGCGTCTGTCTCGCTCTCATCTCCCGGCATCATCGATTCGTCTTCCGCCCCCTCCCCATCCTCCTAGATACCTCCCAGACCACCCCACGCCGGAGGAGGCATTTCCTTAACGGTTTTTTGCAAGGTATGCCGCCTGATAGATACACTGCGGCAGGTATAATACGAGTCGTAAATACTAATGTAATATTACGCTTTCCACGTCTCAACGTACCTACTTATGTGTATCTACATTTAATATACCTACTACTAATAAAAACTACGATATATTCTTATCTATTTAGAAAGTTTAATAAGTACATAATTTATTATTTAACTTACGTTAATATAGTAAATAGTTGAATGGAAATATGTATAACCAATAGGTAATATTATAATATTGGTATCTATAGGTATAGTATTATTTCGTATAATCCTTTCCGTCGATTCAATTGAAACGATATCTACCTACCTAATAATATCAAGAATCATTGGAATAATCACATTTTAATAAATTATGTACTTGTTAGAACTAATATTTTGTCTATTACAATTTTATTCTACGTTTAAATTCAAAAAAAAATTTGTCGTCATATTCCCATTCTAGTAAACCGGTGGTCGTAGCTATTTTAAATTAAATTTTCTTTTTCTTAATAACGATTTTCGCGTCCATTGTGCGTATAGGTACTCTCAGTATTGTCTCCAAAATAAACCACAGGTAGCTAGCTAGCTACTCATAAAAATACAATAATATTACAGTTTTCAATCCTGATTGCAACAACAAAAAGTGCATAGGTATAGGTAAATCAATCAACAGTGGCACCTTGGGTTCGGCTATTGCCGACTGAAGAGGAAAGCCGATACATTCACGACTGGTCCTACCTTTCCGCCCCTCCCGTTTTCTATGGATGACCTGTCATTGCCTGTCATTGTCTATAGAGTTTTCGTACTGACGCGTCTGTCGTGTTCACCTGTCGGAGTATCTTAGTTCTTAGTTTCAGATTTCTTTCAGATTATTTTAACGTATCTTGGAGACCTTGGAGTTCATCTGATTTAGTGGTTCTGTGTTATTAATTATTGGAAGTGACGATCAAAGTAAGTAAATTTCTTCTGTGTATAATATTATCATAATACACTAGGACGTTTGTCAATGTGACAGTCGATTCTAAACGACAATAACTAATAACTTATTTATACTCTTCAGTCATTATAGAATACCAAACTCTGCTTGCAATTTTTTTTATCAATAAATAGTATGGCAGTGGACCACTCGTTGCTTGTGCAAAAAGTTATGCTCAGGCTTTATTAATCTAAAGATGGCGGTGGTTCGGCAAAAGCGATTTGTATCTATAGTGGTAATGTTCGTTAGCATTAAAACATGAATTGTAGCAAACAATACTAGTACACGTGCAAATCGCCGATAGTGCCACTGTAGAATGAGTTACATATATCCAGTGACGACCAGTGGGGGCAAGCAGACTGTGCGCCTCATGGAAGCGGCAGCTTTCGAAGGGCGGCAACTCCAAAAAGTATTGAATCTGTTTATAAGATTTATTCGTAGAATATTAAATCATACATATTTTTTCGATTAATAAGGTCAACTTACTGATTAAGAATCTCTCACTATTTTTAGATTAAGTGTTAATTAAATTTTCAAATATTCCCAAAACAATAATAATAAAATGAACATTAGAAATAAATTAATAATGATATAATTTTTAGTCCAGTAAATCACAGAATAATAAAAAAAATACCTACATTAATTTTATGGAAAAGGTTCAAAAGTATCGAGGTAACTATCGGATAGCATTTTTTTAGAATTGGGAGATGGGGGCGGTATTTTCTGTCTGTATTAGGGTGGCACTTTTCCTAGGGATATCACTGCCTATTTACCTATTATATCATTAACGTTCATCATCATCATCAGCCGGAGTCGATTCACTGCAGGGTAAACATCTTCTATATAGCACATTGCACTGTTCTCGGTCACAACTTCAGTGATCAGATGGAAAAACTTGATATCTGTTATTTTTATGAAATCGATGATATGATCAGCGTACTGGGGTTACGAACGTTGGCATTGTATTATACCTATATCGTTTATTTTTGTTGATTTTAAAACGTATGCGGAAGTTGATAAGTAGGATATCTTCAGTAAAATTTATAATATGACAAAACAATATCTTGTATATACGGGTTTTTCCATCTGATATTTTGTTTTCTAACATCATGTTGTATTAGGTACATAACCTGATTTATACACTGTATATTGTTAATTTTAGAACTGTTATCTTCCAATTAACTCACATGTAATGATATTCCATGTCACCATAATAAAAATACAGCATACTTGAACATCCTTATGTCACCTTTGGCAAAACATGATATCTTGAAAAATCTTTGTTCCTATCAAACGTGGACTAACAAACCCCTAAAATACTTAGTCTATACATATCTAAAATTCGTTTGAATTACACAATTTATTACTACATATCTATTTTTTAACAAATTTAAATATTGTTTTTTCTGGAAAATTAAAACAATCGCTAAATTTAAAATAGCTCTCCTGCATGATTAACAAAAGTACACATATCAGGTTTGGTCATTTGATCGCTGGCTTACGCCGAACTAGATGAATTCTCTTTTTGTTCGTCATCTAGTGTCCGCTAGGTAGGTACATGACTGTATTTGTTCAGCGATTATCAATTTACCGAAAAACAGAACCAACCCATTTTCATTTAAGCATCTTGTGATCTCTATCGTTTAACGTATTATTATCTGCCTCTTTATCCATTGGTTTCTTTTGTGGTCTGCACACGCTATGCCCAATACACACGTTTCCATGCCACGTTGCGTTAATCTTCATTTTTCGATTTCTTTTGCGCTCACGATTCGTTATGTAGGTACCTATTATGCATTATTATAGTGCAAGAAATAGTCTAAATGTTGGTAAACTGTTGGCAGGGATTTGTCAAAATATAATATTTAGAAAGACATATTTTGTCAAAGAATGATAATAACAATTCTAAAAAACACAATAATATTTTGACAAATTTAATATTCTATGGAAACCATGTATTTTATGAATTGAGGTTCTTTTAGATTGATTCGCCTTATCAAATGCCTCGGAAAACTAGGCTCGTTTTCTTTGTAGCCTTAAGAAAGCCTATTTTATTTTCCGCTACGTGCCTCCCCACGTAATCCCAATAACATTTTTTCCTCACAGAATTCAATAAAATAATGTTTTTTCGCTATCCTCTCATTTCTTTTATTCGTATGTATTGGAGCACGTAGAACCTCCGGGAGTAGATATGAGTGCTGTAACTCAATTTGTAATACAAGATCTCCTGGTTTAAAAAAAATCATAATATTAAGTATATATTTTCACTTCAATAAATATAAACTTACCACCAGTGTCATACAAAATTATATTATTGACCGGTGTAGGTACCTAATGGTCCGGAATCAATGCGATGATCTATATTCGCCGTGTGGTATTTGGAAAGCATCAACAAGTATCAGGCGCGCACATATAAACATGCTATGAGGGGGTCCATTTCAAAAAATATTCATAATAATTTATTATTGATTTTTTAAGGCGGCTAGAGAGGGTGGGGTTATTAAAATCTGGCAGGTGCACTGATTTTCGTATTTACCTCACCTACTACGTATAGGTTTTCGTAGCCTTAATCACGGACCTCCGCAATTTCCGGGCACATTCCCCTTACCCAGACACTCCGCATTTTGAGTATTGCGATGGACATCTAGCCTGCAACTACAACTACGCGTGGTCACCTACGAGTTATTGCGACCTGTCCATCCACAAGTGGTTATCAACAACAATTATTGTTACAATCAAAAAAGTATGTCGAACGTACATTATAACAAAACGTTAAAATAGACAGCCAAAGACGGCGTATGGTATAAACAAGAGATTATAATATCAGCTTTCAATGGGGTAACATACACGATATGATTGTTTTCAGTAGATACAGATACCAATACAATCAAAGAAATCTTCAATTAAGGAACCTCATAAAGTGTGTTAATACTTTTAATACATTATGAACTCCTGGTTATTTTGGTATTGGTAGATGATAGGGGTCCCGACAAAACCGCCCAGACATTGCCGCCAAAACAATTTAAAAATCAGACAATTTTTATTTTTACATCTCTATATATATAAAAATCTCGTGTCACGATGTTTGTGGTCGAACTCCTCCGAAATGGCTCGACCGATTTTTATGAATTTTTTTATATATCTTTGTTAGGTATGAGAATAGGTCAACAAGTATATTTCAGATCGCTAGGTGATTAGGGTATCCCTATCCAGAAAAATTTTCTTTTATTTTTTTGACAATTTTTTTTTGTATTTTTTTTATTATTTGGCATAAAAAATACCTATAACTTCAAATTTTCACTCTCCTACCTTTATCCTCCCATTTTTTAATCGCGATTATATTATTTTTGTATGAACAAATTTAACCGTCGTTCGTATTTCAAACAGAACGAAATTATTTATGTTGTTGAATGACAGATGGCGCTACGTCCGAGAAGAATTCAAGAGAAGCGTCGCGTCATTTTGACATTTCATTCGGCATATCACAACGCAGTGCGTGCAAAATTTTTTACGATTTATTTTAATTTATCTATTTTTATGTGCGTGTATCAAAGTCACAATGCCAGCAAGACGCAAGGGGGGCCATTTGGGCCGTCGAACGAATAAAGCAAAACAAACATGCGAAATAGTAGAGCAAAAAGAACAGACGAACAAATCCTACAAGGTAACTAAAATGTGCGTGTAAGCATGTCGCAATTGCGTGCATCTCAATCACAAGAGGCACGAGCTGAACGAAATCAACAACGACAATTGGAACGGAGCCAAGCGCGCCGGTTCGTAGTTAACACACGCAGAGCAGATGACCGACATCGCCAACAAGTACATCGAACATTTATATCCGCTTCGTTCCTTCGTCTCGCATTTGAGTACGAGCCAGATATTGAATATTCCGCTCATCCGAAAGTGCTGATGGACAAAGAATGTCCCCATTGTCATGCGCTCAAATTCAAACATGATTCAGCCGGGATGTGTTGCGCATCAGGAAAAGTGCAACTACCAGAAATTGGGATACCACCAGAACCATTGAACGGCTTGCTCATCGGCACGGTTTCAGATTCAAACCTGTTCCTGAAGTCCATTCGCACATTCAATTCATGCTTCCAAATGACTTCGTTCGGAGCAACAGAAATAGTTCACAATACTACGGCAAATGGTCAACAATTCCATTCTAAGTTCAAAATCAAAGGCCAAGTATACCACAAAGTAGGCTCATTGCTGCCAATGCCAAACGAACCACATACATTTTTACAAATCTACTTCATAGGCGGTGAGAACATCAATCATGTGGATGCACGTTGCGGCTACAATAGCCTCAATTCGCCTAATGCCAGGCGCATCGTCGGCGAACTGGACGCCCTGTTGAATGAGCACAATGAATTATTGAAATTCTTCAAAGCACACATGCACGAATTGCAAAGTGACAATCACGCTATTGTCATCAATACTGATAAAACACCAGCTGGAGAGCACGTGCGTCGATTCAATGTGCCTGTTGTTGACGACATTGCTGTAATCATGGTTGGCGACCACACATCGACGCGAGAAATCGTAATTCGAAGAAGAAACAATAATCTGGAGTTCATGGCTGACACACACTGTTCATACGACGCTCTCCAATATCCGCTAATTTTCTGGAAGGGACATGACGGATATTGCATAAACATTAAATAACGAGATCCTGTCACAGGTAATTCATTCATTATGAACATCATTACTCATTTTGAATTGAGAAAATGAATGGTTGATGTTTTTTTGTTTTTATCGGCGGTCATCGTCTACAGCGCTCTATTCCTTTTTCAGTCATAGATCCCATCCCCACACACTTTAACAACCAAAATATTCACTAGAAATAATTTATATGGCAGAACAACGTTTGCCGGGTCAGCTAGTAATATTATATTTTAGATACACGAATAAAAAAAACATACGAACAAAGATATTATATAAAAATAAAGATATAAATTTTTCTTTAAATTAGATTTCAATATTGTGTGCTAACCTTCTTAAATATTCTAAATTAAAAATACTACCATAGAAAGGCATTAATTAACTCTTGCAGTCTTTCGTTTAATTGGATATAATTTTTTTTACACTTTAACGCAATTGGTCTTCTGAAACCTGACCTGATTCTTTATATTTTAATTTTAGCATGGTCCTGTTCTTGTCTAAATTGTTCCAACAACTTATAGATATACTGAAGGATAGACACTATCGGATTAAACACGTATTATCGGCAATTTTTTTGTTTTTAGTACTAAGTGTTAAAAGCTGGCGATTTTAAGTTATTACTATTTAAGTTAGCTGCAAGCTGCAACGGATTAAATCTTAAATTACACTGATTATCGTAACTATGTAAATGTATATCGATACGCAATTCTAAAAACCCAAAAAGCGCTTGTTTTATATATTTTTGTATTTTTTGCAGGCGGTTTTGTCTAGGCGGATTTGTCTGGGCGGCAATGTCCGGGTGGTTTTGTCGGGGTGCCGATAGATATTTTGATAAGTAGAAACATTTAGCAACGATCTATTGACGGAGATTTTTTGAAGATTAAAATGATATTCAGTCAATTGCATATGAAAGAAATTATGAATCTCTTTAAATAATTTAATTTACTTTTTGTAACTTAGTTGAGAGATCATCATGTATGGAAAATCTTATATAGAAACCTACGTACCTTCTTTGACAATGTATTTACTAACCACTCACGAATGTTCGGATATAAACCTTGATATGAGGACCTATAAGTATATCTCCCTCCACCTACCTATCTACCTACGCACCTACCTATTTCCCGAAGCCAACAAATACTTACAGCTAAACGAAAGCATGTGATGTTGATTTTATCGAAAATGTTATTTTCCATGATATTTTTCGTGCGATTATTTTAACATTAGATTTCAAATTTCGCATCAAGGTTTTTTGTTAACAAAAACACATTTATACTACGCAACATGAATCCACTGCAAAAAATAATACGGAGTAACCTAGGTACCTAGGCCTACATAAAATTTTATTTTAAATTTGGAAAATCTTCTTTTAATTAATTAATTGGTATTTTGATAAATCAAAATTGCGACTTAATAAAATTTTCAGTAAACGGTAGGTACCGCTAATTTAATAAAAAAACTTTTGTGTGTACCATTATATTACCTATATGTATATAAATAATTCATACCTGCACACATATTGTACGAGTATTTAGTTATTTATAGAATTATTATGAAATTTTCACGCACGTAAATATGCATTTACCTATGCTAATTATTATATTATTTACATAATACAAAGTGAATTTATATTAAAATTTAATCTTTTTAATAGCCATTAGATATATTTTACAACAACATATTATTATGGTCTACTTTTTAAATCTAACAATTTGTAGTTTATGTATCTAGTACTTGGTAATCAGTGTATAGTTTTCTTAAATCACACTGCATTCAAAGCATTTTCATTGTTTTGACTTTTGACTTTTGATAGTATTTTTGACAGTGTTTCGAAATAAATAAAACAACCCGTAAAATTACGCTAATTTTCTTATCATGTGGAATTTAGTTTCCTTTATTACATACCTATAAGTATATTTTTAATTAAAAATGTCTTCATTTATTTTTACTTTGTATCAAGTAGGTGAAATATAATTGAAAATATTTTTTTTAATGAAACCAATAAGTATACCAGGCAATGTTTCATAGCTGTTAAACAAAATCTTATTTTAAATAGATAATTAATATGAAAGTGAAGTATAATAATAACTGGTTTGCATACGAACCAAGTATAAGTAGCACATTATATATTATATAGTGGATGATGTATCCCAATATATTTATCAACTTGATATATGTATGTACCAGTAGCGTGCGGTGACTTTTGTTAGTTAGTAATATACTTACTATCAAAAAAATACATATACACCTACGTCATTATCTACTAAGGATATTGTTGTCTTCTCGGCCCACTAAAGTTTTTGTAACTAATCGAATATGTACTTTACATATATTATTTGTTCTTTCTTACGACCTAATTGTACAATATATAGGTATGTAATATTATCAATATAACTATTTTATCGAATATTTTTGATCATGCTCCGCATCCACAGCATCTATGAACCGCACGCCACTGGTATGTAGGCACCTACTTAAGTAGATTAGATACATATTTATTAATATCAAACCAAATATGAATGAATATTTGAGTACATACCAAACGAGTTCAACCAAAAATGAATATTTATAACATTCATATTATTTGGTTACAGAGTTGTGGCACTTTATAATGAATGATTCAAAGTAATGGTATGCTGATCTTCGATATCCGATATCTGCGGTGGATACTGCAGTAACATTTTGTTCAGTAACGAGTAGATAATATAGCGGACCATGAAGCCTCACGTCACATCCAAGATGAAGATGCAACGTTGAAGCTGGTTCTGCTACGTGCTACGGATGCCTTAAGGAGGTCTCAACCTAGACTACTTTTATATACTTAAGCGAACCGGATCCAGCGTCCTGTAAGAGCGCCAAATACCAACCACAGGGTGTGTGTAGGTATACAATGGAGAAGAAGACTGGCGAGCATCTAGGATTCTTAAAGACAACTCGTGGTGTATATAAATGCCCCACCTATGAAGCGGATGACGGACATGGTTAAAATATACGTTAGGTACATACTTAATATACATATTATATTATAGATATTAAATTATATCAGGATGTTTATATAATATAGAGGTTTAAAAGCCTCGTGAATCTGACTGATGAAATCGCAGAGTTTTTTGCTCGCTGGAAGCGGCAGAGGATAGCGGCGCGGAAAATTTCAAAAGCCGTAAGCGCCCGCATTAGTCCTCCCTGAATAAAGCACTTTTCGCGAACAAAATGCTACCGCAACCGTTTTGCGCGAAAAGAGTGCCAACTGTGGAACCTTTGGGTGGATTTGTCGTTTTCTGCTGTGGAGTGGATGAGGGTAAACTCTACTCTTATATCTGTCATTCTATCCACATTTATGTTCCTATGTTTGTATTACACGAGATTTTCGTAAGCTCATAAAAAAAATCCCGACAAAACCATTATAAAATTAAAATTTTAGAAAATGACTTTACCAATGTTCAATCTCTTATATTGATAATATTACTTTAATAATATTTATCGTCATCGATCGATTGATAATATGGTATATTTGATGATGGAAGCCTTTGAATGATCTTAAAGCAATACTCAACTATATTTATCTATTTATTCTGATGATCTTAATTTCCATAGAATAGAATAGGTATAATTCTTTAAATAAAAAAAATGGCAAAAACACAATTGATAAGTACATTTTTTGATAAAAAGAGTTCTCAATAAATTTCAATATTTTCAATACATATTTTTTTCTCTGTTTATTCTAAAACGTCATCATTTTGGGAGGTGAAGGGAGAATATTTGATGAATGATGATTAGGTATATCTTTCAGAAAATAATATTAATATGCCAACAATTTTACTAATGATGACGTGCGATGGCAATACCTTCATTTACATACAGTTACTATTACTAATAATTGAATATTCCTTTGTATATTGAAGCTTGACATAATATTTTAAATTAATTTATTATATACTTCACTAAGTATTTTATTATTAATTATAATATCGTAACATATGTTTCTTTCTCCCGTGAAATACAGCCTTTGGTCTACTTTAGCACAGACGTGATGTGGGATCTCAAAGCTCCTTGGAGCGTAATGTGCCTTTTTTAAATGGAATCGTGAAAGTTAGCTTTTTGATGGCAAGGGGGTGTGGAAAGCTCCACCCCCCTCTCCAAAATATGGCAGGAGGCACAGACGCTCACTGAAAAGTATGAAACCAACCTACCAATAGAAGTGATGTCCTACAATATATTATCAACCTGTTCGGAAAAGTAAAATTTTAATCACAATGAAATTTTCAAATTTATAAAATGCCTTATTATTTGGTATTAGGTCTTTAAGGGGGATGCTTATACTATCAGAGGCGAAAAGAGGCACCTAACGGAAAAATACGAAGCTTGCAATTTGAGATTTTTTTTTTGATAATTTACAATTTCAACTGTAGTAATTAATAAACATGTATCTGAAAACACTAAAAAGATTTTTTTTTTTTTAATTTAAAGATAAACTAGAAATTGTAAAAAATGTAATAAAATGTGAATTCGTTGCAGGGTCAAATCTTATTATTACATTATATTTTATGGCCATATTTATCATTAAAATTTAGTTTATTAAGTTTTAGATTTTTGACTAATTCATCGTTTTAATATTTTTTATATATATTTTTAAAAACATCGATTTTTATAAAAATATAAATGTGTATAACTTGAAATCCTTTTTATTTATATCAAATTTTATTTTAGGCATGGTCACAATATTGAAGCTCGAGTTGATATAAATAAAAAGGATTTCAAGTTATACACATTTATATTTTTATAAAAATCGATGTTTTTAAAAATAAATATAAAAAATATTAAAACGATGAATTAGTCAAAAATCTAAACGACAGAAAATCTAAAACTTAGTGAACTAAATTTTAATGATAATTATGACCATAAAATATAATGCAGTAATAAGATTTGACCTTGCGACGAATTCACATTTTATTACATTTTTTTACAATTGTAAGTTTATCTTTAAGTTTAAAAAAAATAAAAAATCTTTTTAATGTTTTCGGATACATATTTATTAATTAATACAGATGAAATTGTAAATTATCAAAAAAAAATCTCAAATAGCAAGCTTCGTATATTTCCGCTAGGTTCTCTGCTGGCATGCGTCTCCCCCTTAACGTATGTAGATATTGTTTCTACGGACTACGATACGTGTTCTGCTCACTTGGTGACCTTTTTAAAATTACAAAAATATAATTATTGTAAATACTGTGTAGTTTGGGTAATTTTAATTTATCATGAATTACCACCAATTAGGTATTCACTGATCTAAAGAACGTTTATCCTACAGCATAACTTACTATTTTTTCATTGGCTCTACAATCCGGTGTGGATTTTGGCCGCCCCATGAAGAGGTTTCGTAACAGATTTTTTTAAATGAAAAATGAATGTTAGCTATTTGCTCAACCTACTGGGTCTACGCTCTTTGTACACACTGAAAAATAACACGTGAATTTTTCTAGACCCGGAATTTGAACCCGAGACTTACCAAGCCGATACATAACAACTCGGCCATCGCGGGCCATGTACTACACTTCAATATACATAATTATTATCACAAAACGACATGCAGCGTCGTTGTTAGTTTAAAATAAATCAAGAATGAGCATTATATATATTTTTTAAAGACCTGGGTATGTACCAAAGAAAAAAAGGTTATGAAATAGTGAACATATATAATAGTAATAATTACCGTAGTTTAAAGTTTAGAAAAGATCTATATTTAGTCATATATTTTTTTCCGATTTATAGCTACGCGGTGTAAATGGAAACTGCCATTCTTGTGTTTATCTTGTTTATTGACCTTGTGTCCCTGATAATTATCTTTGAAATCGGGAGCATTCATTAATATTTTGTTCATCTAAGATGCGGAAGCGCAGAACGAACATCATTAGTAATGCCAATTGGGAGGGCAATAGCTGTGTTTAATCAAATCGCTTTTAATATTAATATATTTCACTTACGTAAGGGTATAGACTCAAGAGGGGTGGATATTAGCCTTGTATTTTTAAAGAAGTTGTTATTGTTTGTTAACTTGTTAACACTTTTTATGTCATGTGATGGTCGCTTTAAATTTGTAATTTGTCATCAAGGAAAAATACTCGTTTCTTTAAAAAAATATATTTTATCGAAACCATTTCAATGAAATACAGAGTTTTTTTTTTATTTATTTCATATGGGCGACTCAAATTGGTACTGCTAGATAGGGCCACCGGTCGATCATATCCGCTTCTGCTCATATAACTATTAGAACATTTTAAACAGAATTTCTCATCTTTACTTAGGTTTTAAATTAATGTTAAACCAGACGTGTGAGAATGTGACAGTTTTAAGAAAATATTTAATAGGTAGTAGTATTATTAATAGTTCCAATATAGTTCCGAAATCTATTTTGAAGAACCTCCTTTTTGTTATATTTTGTTTTCTCTATTGATTAACGATCGAATATGAAAAAGCGAAGAGACGGAGACGTCAGTTCTTCCCGGGATATCCCAGCATCTAGTAACACAAAACATAGATGGTATCTGACTTACAGGATGCCTGGCTTTTAGGCTGAATGATTATTCGTAGGACGTCGTGTAATCAAGTCAAGCGTCACATCTTCAAAATTCTATCAACAAAATGAAGAATGATAAGATTGAACCATAAAGCACCTTTTAACAACCGGTTTCCTCGAACTAGTTCTATATCACCCAGGATCAACACTGATATTGTATATGTAGGTTTGTGAGGGAGGCTAACGTGTAGTGTCTAACATTTCTATTAGCCGAGAGTTTATTGGTTGCCTTGATTCAAAGCGAACAGAGCTCGCTGGCAATTATCTCGCTTGGGAGGATGCCGGTGCGTTTTTACCTCTCCATTTTATGATGCTCTCGTGTGTTTGGTATTTTCATTCCATTACCTGCTTGAAAATTCAACCCTCAGTCGTGACTGCCTATCTATGCTTGCGTGGGTTTTCCCAATTATCTAAAAATATTCTCATTTTATATTATGTTCATAAATCTGTAATATACTTACCGAATCTTATAATATTGTGTATATTATAAAATCAAACTCGCCGAATAATTATATTGATCGTGCTGACAATTTATCGTGTGGATAAATTTACAAGTTTATTCAAGGAAACTATTATCTACTCACTGTCGTCTCGAAGAAAATTAATAATCATTATAGCATTAACAATAATGGTATAATATTGTCTACTTTTTTACCACAAATAAATAGCGTTTTGTAATACGGAAGAGTAGGTACCTATACGTTTTATAACTTTGCACCTGTTTGCATTCTTTGCTATTATACTAATAGGCCTCTTTGCCTGCTTACCTCGCATAAAATTGGATCAAATGATATTCACTTGTATTAATATACCTATTATGTAGTAATAAATAAAGATAGATAGTATATGTAAAAAATTTATTACATAATTTTCATTATAGAGCAGGAGTGCAAAGTTATGAAGCATATACTCTAATACGGATTAGAATAATCATTTTTTTAAATCTTGCGTTGGCGATCAATTAATATCCTTGTAATTGATTTTTCGCAATCATCTACCTTCATCGGATGTAAACTCAATAATATTCAAGTCTTAAATACAAATTTCAAAATTATTACTCTTCATCTATACCTACCCCTATTTCAGTTAATGTGGACCTTATCTCAGATCTGCTTAGGATCGTAATATCATTACCTTAAGAATCCAAATAGCGGGCACCGACTTTAATTTCATTCGCTTTATTAAACCATAGTAGTACCTAAGTACCTACCTCTAATACTACCTAATATTTATAACAAAGTCGATTCTATATTCTTTCTTTTTCTTCTTGTACCACCCCCTATCGACCGTTGGCTACCATTAATATTATCATCACTTTATTTACTACTACCCCAAACAGTTCAGTAGATCTCATAGCTGTCTTTCAGCTCTGGGTAATGCTGTAAACGTACCTTACAAAAGAGAGGTACCATTTCTGAAATAACGGTTTACAGTTTTCCAGTTTAAAATACAGATTGCACATTCCATCCTCCGGATTGTAGGTTATAGTATATATATAGGGGATTTTTGCACTGTCTCTGGCGATTTCAAGCCTGCCAGACACTGAGGGCCATACAATTTAATTTTCCAGTGATGATGATTACTAGGGAAATTACATTAACTGTTTCATTTAACAGAGAAAATTGTATTCGCCATTGGTTCTGTTTCTCGAATTTGGGTAAAATTTTTAGGTGATTCTACTGTTTCATTTGTTTATACCGAGAAATAAACCTACACTGATTATTTTTGCCAAATTAATACGATGAATAATTAAATATATAGGTACTTGCTTATATACCAACGTTTATTTTTATGCGCCAACTTATGTATTTCAGACAAAGGGAAAAACCAATAAGACATCAGTTTTCCAAGACGTAAATCAAAGTTACCAAGCATCGTAAATACTCAGTTATAAAACATCGGATAAGTGGAAATGATATTGGAGTACCAACGTATTGCCACTAGGACACGTGTAGCGTATGTGCACTGCATGGCCATACCCAGTGTTGTATCTGTACCTTGGTAGGTTACTACAATAACAAATTAATATTAGAATTAGAATAGAAAACCTAGTTTTTACTTGTTAGGTTTTTACTATAACTTTAGCTATTATGACACTTGTTTTAAATCCAATGGACTAAGATGAGGAGTTTTATCTATTACTACACAATGTCCGTCAAACTAAGCGGATGACACTGGACTGATTTTAAAAGGGTCTAGGACGATTTGGCACCGGACAACTGGACGCCACGGAATTCGAAGATAAATAGACGTTAGGTACTTACAGGTACTTTAAAAAAAAATATTCAATATTATTACTTTTACTTCAATGATTATATTATGATTTAATAGTCGGTAAGAATGTAAATATGAAGACGTAAACAATGATTTAATCGTACATATGTTTAAGTTCCAACGAAAAAAGAGTTTTTTATTTAATATAAAGCCTTAGGCATGGTAATTCTCAATCCGCGAAAGAATACATTATGTTATGGGTAAAATGAATTCAAACTACTGAGTAGTAGATAGAAACTGATTAAAATACCTCGTCTACACGTGTCTACGACAGTGCGGCGTCCAATTGTCCGGAGGCCAGTCGTCCCATTCCGTTTTAAAACGACTATTGAAATCATGGTTACTTTCAATGAGGTGGGTTGTAAATTCTATTAAAAAATACTTTCAAACTACTCTATAAACAAATAGTTTAGAATGCCATTCATCATCATCAGCCGAGGTTGATCCACTGTCGGGTGAAGGCCTCTCCTAGCTCCCGCCATTCTTTTTGGTCCTCGGTTTTTCACTGCCACGTACATCCACCGACATCAGTTCGTCGGATGTCGGTAAGTACCTATAATTCATTTAAATTTTAATTAAAAAAAATATTAATAGGAAAAAACAACACATTAATTATTATTACTTCGGCCATGCCCAATATATTGGACACGATATTTTGATAGTACCCACATACATGCACAATAAAACTACGTATCCAACATAGATAGACCAATCAATATAAATTTTTCTTGCCTTTTTATCTGTAAAATCATTCATATTTCTTCAAATTATAAACCATTAGCTTTTTAACAGTAATTGATAATAGAGAAAATTGCAAGACAGATAAATAGCTGCATTCGTTCATCTAACAATATTGTTTTTGGACCCCATTTTTCGCGCGACCAATGAGCTCACTTTGCATGTGTTTTCCTAAATCTTTATAAGAAACACGTTGAATATTTTCTTAAATAATGGGGTTGATTTTTTCCAAGTATTTTATGATTCTACAATTCTACTGCATAAGTTCCATGGGTTTTAAATTAAATTATTGTTTAATTTCATTCTTTTTTTACACTCGAAGTCAACTAGGGCGCGAGGTCTCTCTATTATAGCTCGAAGCCCGATTGAACCAGGTCCAATCGCTCTCATCGCGTCACGAAGCGCCTCCAAAAATCCTTGTTGCTCGCCACTCTCCAGTCTTTTTGCATCGTCCAAAGTTTTGCCTACAATACGTATTTACTTTGTGAATAGTAAGTAGCGGACACCGGAATCCAATATCTGCCGCAGGCATTCTGTTTTCGAAGCAAGAAATATAGTTATCTAGGTATTCGTAAGATGCAATGAATAGCTTCCGTAAAGCAGCACTGTAAGAATGTAAACTTTCAACATGGAACATGAAACTAAGTACAGACGTGAGTATCAGATATTCCGCATTGAGTTGAATATTGTTCCAGTCCTTGCCATTCGGATTGCGTGCTCTCATCTCCTGTCCCACAATTTTATACACTTACCAAAATTGAATCCCATCCCTCACGACGTTTTAATTGAAAACTTGGTTATTATATTAATAATTTTATTTTATATAACTCAAATGGCGTAAAGGTTTGATGACAACATTGAAATTTACTATGTGAGGGAAATACGTGGCACATTGTGGTGATAATGTATTTAGAAAATTTATTTGTTTTTTCAGTTACTTAATTTATAGGTATTTACCATGTTAATTTTCTTTTAGTCGGCTGATTATACCATGGGTTTTTTCGCTTTTCTTTGATTCTAAAAATGACGGACATTTTCCGCCCCTGGGCGAGCGCCACCTGCTGTGAATGGTCGCCTCGGAAACTACATATTATATGACACGTGTGGCGGTGAAAATACTGCCGATGTCCTGCGAAAAACTTTTCCGGGCTGGCCGTTGATATATTTTATTGAGGCAATATAACCTACCTGCCTGCCCCTTCTCCGCATTGACCTCTGTGACAAGAATAACATATTGGAAATCTTTTTTCCGGGCCGGATAACTTCGGTGTCTTTATTGCCGGATAATATTTTATTGATTTTGCTTATTTAATGCCTTATTTTTTATATAAGTATATGAATTATTATTATACTTTTGTAATAACTTCAACGTGTGAACATAAGTTGAAATACAGCTAATCCTACACAGTTTTGTGAAAAATTACGTATCTACCTATTCGTTATAATAACTATTAAGATCTATTATACTCTTAATAATAAATAAGCTATAAAGGTAATATAATATACAACATAAATCATTGTTGTCAAATAAAAAATAGGTACTTGCATACTTATACAAAACAATCAAGCTTAGTGCCGAAAGAAACTAGTTGTATTGTATTAAATAATAATCAAAATAACTCTTTTGATTTTTGATAACTATGATACCTATGATTACTATGTCACGGAGACTTGAAGCTTTCGAGATGTGGCTGTATAGACGCATCCTCAAAATTCCTTGGACTGACCGGGTGACAAATGTTGAAGTTCTCAATCGAATGGAGAAGGACCGAGAAGTTCTACGTAGTATCGAAACCAGGAAACTACAGTACCTCGGCCACATTATGAGAGGACAAAAATACAGCATTCCCCAACTTGTCATTCAAGGAAAGATCAATGGGAAGCATAGCAGAGGACGGCGCCGCATTTCGTGGCTTAAGAACCTTCGTGATCGGTACGAGTGCAGCTCCAATGAACTGTTCCGGGTAGCAGACGACAAAGATAAGATCGCCTTGATGGTGGCTGACCTCCACTAGGGGATGGCACAATAAGAAGAAGATGATTACTATATTTCAAAAACGGTGTAATGGTGGCAGAGAAACGGGTACGAATTCCGCATCCGGTTAAAATTAACGCGTTGTTTTTTATCGATGTTGGTGTAATTATTGTAATAGCTGTCCGTCTAATTGAGTAAGCCGCCAGTCAATATATAATACATACATATTACATACATACAGACAGAAGTCGATGGTAAATTATATCATTTTTGTAGAATATAAAATTTAATAATGACGTTATTATTTAAATAAGTTAATAGGCAAGTAGAAAGGTATGTAGTCTTCGCCGCTGATATTAATTAGAGGCTCTGCTTGTTGTCCACACCTATGCTTTGTTCACGGAGAAACAATAAGAATAAGAGTTTATATTAAAAAAGTGTTTTAAGATTGATATTAAAAAATTTCTTTGAACTAAAATTTATGGTAACTTTGTACGTTGTCAGATTTAATTAATTCGAACAAGGCGCTGTCCTAGGTCGTAAATAATGTCCCCTCGATAAGCAAACGGGCTCCTCCATCTGCGGCCCATTCAGCAGAAGCTTCTGGCAATCGCCGCCCAAACTTGGACACTTTGTAGGCGGACAAGCTGGAGGCAGCGCCGGCCGAGGGCTGGTGGCGTGATTTGTTGCCCGCCCGACAGAGCCGCTTCACACCGATGAGGCCGGAGCGATACCTCTCAAACTATAATGAAAATATTTCATACAAATATTATTATTTCAGTTTGTTGCAATTGATAATGGAAATAAAATAAGTGTTTTTTATTATTATGTGGGAATTAATATAGATTTTTTTGCTTTACATATCATTTGATAGAAGGATAGATTAAATATTATGATAATAGAAAGCTCGTGGAAAATGTAATCAAAATGCAGTATTATTTATCGAGGACTTTTTGTGTAGTAAACCTAAAGATAAGCACCTAGGTTTTTTATTATAATATGTTCGTGAATACTGAATAGTAATAAAATATTTTTCGAAATTTTGTTTAAATAACAAATAAGGTTATTTTTAAGCCATATCAAACAAAATATCAAAAGTTTTTTTACGACCATGTCCGATCCTAATGAGATCATAATATGGGCCTCCACGGAGTGGAGGTTTGGTATTCACAGATTTTGTTTTTACGAGAAATGGATGTAAACTTAAGCCAATTGCTCAAAATATTAGGTACATACTCTGACTCTTACACAAATTGAAAAACAATACATTATGTACTTGCCAGACCCAGGATTCGAACCTGGGACCCACAACGCTATAGGCCGACGCTTAAGCCGCGCCATCAAAAGTTTGGTTTTATCAAAATATCAAAAAAATAAAAGCCATACCCATGCTATGTATACATGCCTACTATACCTTAATAATATTTAATAATCTATGTAACAATTCCGTTTCTTGTTTCATGTATAAATTTCAATAGTAAACAAAATTTAAATTCAAAACAAACAAAAAAATGGCTTAAGCGTCGGGCTATAGTGTCGTGGGTCCCAGGTTCGAATCCTGGATCTGACAAGTACACATATTGTTTTTTAATTTGTGTGTCAGTCAGAGTACCTACGTACCTAATAGGTTGAGCAAGTGGCTGACATCCATTTCTCGTAAAAACAAAATCTGTTAATACAAACCTCCAGCCTGTGGAGGTTCATATTATGATCTTATTAGGATTGGACATGGTCGAAAAAAAATGGGCTAGCCCGCAACATCTTGGCACCTACTAACACTAACTACTTGTGAAGTTGCGTAGATGGCGTAAGCTTGGAAAATGTCTCATAAAGCGATGTCGATGTACAATCCTCACAAATGAACATATAGTTTGAGATCTCGTCCAAACCATCCTATCGAAATGTTATGGCAACTGTCTGTCATAATAAATCAATTTTGAAAGTCGGAGTTCATCTTATCACACCCCCCTTCTCCCTAATTTCACCAAAAAAAAAAATCACTCCTTCTCTTTTGCGATCCTCCCCCTTCGTATTCAGCTGGAGCCAGAGAGCGGTTTGTTACTCCTTAAGCTTAACCGTATATATATTATAATAAGTATATTTGTCTTGATTTATCTGTAAAAAAAAGATACACATAAACGCAAATTCTAAATTTGAAAAATAAACTGACACAAAAATAAAGAAATCGTTAATTTAAATCGGGTCGTGTAAGAAAAGTAGTTTGGCAAATGGTTTTAAAGAGTAAGTGTGATTTTAATCAAAATAATGAATATTGCACAAAATATGAATATTGACAGGTGGCACCGTCACCTGGTATTTTTTTTCTAGCATACATATAATGACATGAATGTCGCATCTAATCTATAATTAAGTACTTATCTATTTACAACTAGGATTATTTATTACCTACAAATTATTGTGATTTTGAGAATCTTCTTCTTCGACGACGAATGCGATGAAACGTTTAACAAAGTTCCCAGTATAATGGCGAAAGTTTGACGAGCCTGGTTACTACGGTCAACAAATTAATAACGCGCCAGATTGTTGAATCATTTCATGTTACTATCGACACTTTATTCCATCACGTTTATGGATAGGTACCAAGTTGAATTCAAAATTATCACATTGACAATAATTTTGAAAATGGAATAAGTATCTAACTAATATTTAACGGTTTACAATAATTAAAAATAAATAAATCTTTGATTTTACACTAAACTTTCTGGTGTAACGCATTGGCTTCCTGTCGAGTTATCTTTGATGTACGGACCCTCTGTCCTATTTTGTAAGTTATGACACCCGTACATAATTTTGTTTTCACGACTGAACTCCAAATTCGTCATACACCTCGCAATTCCTTATGAAAACCATTCTATTTGTGTGGTCTCTTTGGATTCATAATATTTTGCATTTTGGTAGCTAGGATACTACAGATAATATGTAAATAGAAGAATGTTCGCTATAGTAAACAATCCAAGTTTTTCAATTAAAAAAAAAACTATTATTAAGACACATTTTTGACGTCATGAAAACACTAAATTTTACGTGTTTTGAAATTTATTTATCTATCAAAATTGGACGTTTGAATAAAACGTAGAGGATTTAAATCTTTATTCTTATTGTGTATTTTGATCTTGTTAATGAATATTTTTGTTGATGAATAAGTACCTAAGTACACCTTGAATCCTGAAAAAAATTACCGTGTAGGTAATTATTACAGTGTTAACGATATTTAAATAAATTAAGAGAAAAAATATTATGTTCTCCAGTTGACAATGTCCCATTGAAGTGGACGTAGCTTTTCCTGACTAATGTTAAAATAAGTGGAACTAGTTGAGTAAGGACAGATTCTTGTGGCATTGCGGCCACGACGAAAACACTTCTGAACGGTGTTAGTGTCATTTGAAAGTAATAGCCCGTTTACACGTGCATGGATTTACTGCTGAGTGCTGACAGTTAGTAGGTACGTAGGATTATCGCAGCCATAACAAAACATGCACATATTATTTTATTGTTGTTTTAATTTAATAAAACGCAATTTTTTTGTAGTACTTATTCCACTTTTAATCAATAGATTAGGACCGGTTTCGTCCGCCACAGAGGGACATTTTCAACTTGAAAGCAATTGACAGTTAACAAAATAAAAGAAATATGCACATATAAACACGTATTATCGTGCAAATTGCAAGATTTCATCAAAAAGGTTCAGAAGCTTCTGAATTTTCACTCGACAATTGGACCGTGCAATATCTGCGCCTGCCCAGTAGAACGATACTAGCGAACCTGCCGTTAAAAAAATAACTACACCGCGCAGAGTCATTTTGAGGTTAACCGATTTTCACGAACTGTCAAATCGTACCATAAAATGACAACATCGGGTCTCACTTACTTTTGAAGAATGAGATTGACGAGACAGTCAGTACTTTTACGTGTAAACAGTTAATATCGCGATAGTTTAAGATACGCAATATTGCTGCAAGTAAATCCAAACACGTCTACAGGCGCAATAACGATAGATGCCTGATGAGTAATCTGTACTACCAAAAGAATCTGACACCATTCTACTATGTATTGTGTTTATTTATTTAAATTAATACAAAATATTTATTTATGTGTAAGTATTATAATGAATAAAATATCATAGTATCGATAACAAGTAGGGACGTGTACAAATAATTAATAAAAATGCTTGCATTTTGGTAACCACATAGGTACATTATCATATATTTAATAAAACATATAATGAAGTCAACATATTATTTTATTATTTTCAATACTGGGTACTTCAAAATCTTATTGCAAATAAGTACTACTTAACCTCGTGGAGCTTTATAGGATTATGTCACTCAGGTACGGACGTCCGGAGCATAGATTAATTAAAAACGAGACAGCATTTTACCATGCTATTAACACAGTCGTGGGCTTTAACACTTATAGAATCACTCGATCTTCTGTATTCGGTATTCTGAATATAAACTGTGTATATTCATCTGCAGAATAGGTACGTGTAGGTATATCATAAGTTACATAAATCCAATACCTATATAAAAAATGACAATGGAGAAAAAGTTCCCGAAAGCTTTATTAAAAGGATTTTTAGATAAGTACCTATAAAATGCTATAATGTATTTAGGTAATAATATGTAGGATTTATAGGTATTCATTAAATTTGTATTGGGGGTGATTTCAAATTGAAAGCATCCAGAGTGAGTCGTAACACCACTTAGGTACCTACGTAAAAGGTCGGAACTGCGTGTTTGGCTATTTTGACTTAGGTAATTGCATTTTATTAAATAATTTTAAAATAATAAAACGATTAAGTACTTATATGGAAAAAAAACAAAAATTCAATCAATATTTATTAATCAACCAAAAAATAGATTCTAGCATTTAAATTAACGCTGTGGTGTCAATCGTGATATTAAAATCACTACCATTTGGCAGTTCCGACTCTATACGTAGGTAGTAGGTGTCGTTAATATATTGAGTATTGTAATTAAAAGATTAACATTATAAAATATCACAAACAATCAAAATAGTTTTTATATAAGTATCTAGTAATATAATATACATTTTGATAATAAAATATCACTTGAATGTTGTGAATTATTTAACTTCATTTAATTGCAAATCAATCGATTTGACTAACGAAAGCAGAGAAAAACATATAGGTACTCTGTGATTGTAGGTTATAAATATCAATATTAATTTGTTTATTTTAAAACTGTAGCTTCATAAAGAAAGTTGACCAACAATTAATTAATGCGCAACTTTCTTGATTGAGATCTATATAATATTCACCACAATATCTTCATTAGCATTTCACGCGGTGTGTATGAAATCGTGACATCGCCATCAGTGACAGATGTTTCTGGCAATAGTTGCGTATTGGGGACGATTAAATGTTAATTCGGTGTAAAATTAACATCCTGCCCACAACCCTGCCGCTTGCGCGCAGATAAATGTCTCTCACGTTACGTTTTATTTGTTTCCCACTAAATGGTTGATTTGACTTCGCCACATGAAACACTTTAACACCTTCAGTGAAATATTGAACAATAATTATATAAATATTCATATTATTGAAAATACTTATTGTGTCATCCAGTTTTACCAACTGTCATTTATAAAAATTGCCATATAGGATAAGAAAATGGTAGATTTCACAAAATTAAAAAAAAAAACTAGAAACTACCATTTCAAAAAGTAAGTCATAATAATTATGCACATTGTTTTCATGGAAACAAAAAAATCGAAAAAGTATTTATTATTTACTGTTTCGTAACCAACAAATAATCCATACAGCTAAAAATTAATGCATATAAGTACCTATACAAATTGGAAATTATCGTATGTTACATATTTTATTTTATTGCTAATTCAGCTCAGTCAACTCAGCAGCTTAGCCAGCATGTTGATTTTCAAGAAAATATGGTTAAATATTTTAACTTTTTGTGATCATTTCAAAGCTTTTTACGGTATGAATAATGCTAGATTTGGCGACATATTCCAGAGGCAACGCTCATCATCAAGGCGACCCTCAATTATTTGCAGAATATCGCGGTGAACTTACTCGTCTCGTGGGCTGGGAATTGCTGTAGGTAGGTACATACTTTTTTTATCTTCGCATAATCTACCGTAGATCAGTGTAAGGATCTGAATTTTTCTAATTGATGCTACAGAAAACTTCCTTTCGTTTAATAACATTAACCAGAGAACACAAACATATTATTAATCTGTTCTGTGACTTCAACTTTAGGCACCATACAAATGCACGCAATCTTGACGTACATGGAGCCAGTGGGACTGATACCCATAACGATCGTAATCCGGACGCTTTTCCAATTAAGTTATATCTTCTTCTTCTTGTTCTTCTTCTTATTTCACACTGTCACGACTCAGCATTGGGGCATAGGGCAAGCGCAAGTTCGCGCCACTTCCCTTGGTCCATCGCCAACTCTCGCGCCTCCCGCCATGCCAGACCTGCAGCCCGTAGATCGCTTTTGTAGCATCGCTGCAGGGTTAGGGAGGGCCGGCCACGGCAACGGAACCCTGGAGGCTGTGCCACGAGGGTACGAAGTGTTGCACTCTCTGGCGGCATCTGGAACACATGTCCCAGCCACGTAAATCGTCCGCCAAAAAAACACGAAGGCTGCTGTGCCTGTTCACGAACTCGAGTGTTTGTAACGCGGTGAGCTATATAATTATCAATTAGGTACGTAGAAACAACCACACAATATGCATTTTGACCATCTTTATTTCGAATCAAAGCTTGAACTTCGATTCATAGATGGCGTCAAGATCTCTCCTAATTGTTGTGTTATATCAATTGCATTAATTTAATTACGCATTTTTAAAATTAAAATTGAATGATTCACAACATTTAGAGATGGAGCATACTTTATTAAATATAATTTTGTTAATCTTCATTAAATAGTTTATTGTTACCTCTCTTACGTATACTCCAGACTCCTTTAGTAGGCACAGATCTTGATTATCTAGTATTTAAAGAAATCCGAAATATTGATCATAGCCTTTTTAAAATAATATGATATGTGTTTATGCTTGAAAGTGTTATCTGCAAAGTTTCAAACAGATCTGGCCGACCTTTGACCAACCCCGTAAAATTATACGCTCACATCTGATGACACTAAACCAAAATTAGTATTTCTGAAAAACGGTTAATTTTTTAATTGCTCGCCAGTTAGCAGGGAATGCTTTGGGTGTATTTATTATTCTTAAGTTATTCTCTTATGTAACTTTACCGCTCAAATAATTTGACATAAATCAGCGTAAATCCTCCATTTATATAATATATATACATATAACTATAAATAAGACACTGAGTAGGTTTGTACCATAGTTATATTTTCAAGATAATCAGTGTTATAAAATAAGATTACCACAGTGAACACAATAATAAGTGGTATTTTTAGTGGTATTTGTCATAAATAAATATAACGTGTCGCAATGCCAACTTTATAATAATATGGCCAACACAGAGTAAAAAAGCTCATTTTATAAATTAAATTGCTTAGTTATGTTTCAGAATTTTAGTATCATACCAGCGGCCCTCGTAGTTCAGTGCGTAAGGAGCTGGCCTTTCGTCTGGGGGCTCCGGGTTCGACCTCACCGAGGGTCAAAATATATAGATATATATATGTGATTTTTTTCAAATTCTGTGTGTTTCACAACACTACTGTCATTGGAAATTGGACACAAAAAAGGAATATATTATAATATAAGTAATAGAATACGTATATATAAAAGTCTTCTTTATTCTCTTACCAATAGGTAATATCAATAATAGTTGGCTGGACACACACCTCGTACATTTGGCAATCGTTAAAAAAATTAATCCAGTGTTGCCCAAGAAGTTGATAATGTCCAAAAGGTAGACAGACCTAAATGCCACCAGATCGACGATATAGTTAAGTTATCCTGAAGTAAGTAGCGCGTATCGAAATGAGTGGAATAAACTTTGAGATGCATCCAACAGTAGATAGATAGTAGATCCATACCGACTCAGATTACAGAATAATCATACCGATGAAGATTATTAATCTGATGAGATGACGGTGGTGATGACTATATTGATTATCGAGAGATTCGGACATTCATTGTTTATTTTGCGGTCATTCATGATATTTTATAAAATGTTTATAGGTATCACTCGGTTATTCCATAATTCATCATGAATTACAATCCAGTACTAAATAGTAAGTTTGCAAAGAGAGATATCGTGAATAATGTGATACAAACAAAGCATTCACATAGTAGGAACGTAGAACGTACTTAAGCTTGTTAGTTCTTTTTAAGAGACCGACGACCTGATTTCGGGTTCATGTCACATGCGTTTATTTATTTAAAGCAGTGATGCACAACCTACTTGACAGAAGGGCCGCAGCGAGTGCAAGTGTTGAAAAATAATGATATACTTATTATAATATATACTACACTAGACATACCTACATATCGGGAGCATCACTTGTTTGTTCTCCCAAGGTGCAGAACTAACCTGCCATTAGCAATGCCAATTAATTAGGAGAGCAATAACTCTGTTCAACCAAATCACCTCGAATATTTACATATTCCACCTACGCGAGGATGAGTATAAGTGGACATTGTTTCATAAATAGGGTCTACTTAGTTCATTTGGCGTACCTACTTCCTTGTATCTAATTTATAGTTATTTTATTTACTCTTTCTACTGTTTAATACCTTAATACTTGATCTATTTTTTCTTATGTACCTATACCTACGGTTTTAATACTATTTCTTTGTTTTTAAATGTCATGTTGTGAACGTGTTAAATTAATAGTTTGTAAAGTTCACTATAATGTAAAATAAATAAAATTTGAAACATTCTAATTATTTTTAATTGAATAGTTACAATACCAGATACCAATTTTGGGCCGCGGGTTGTGCATCACTGATTTAAAGCATACCTACATACTTTGGGTAAAAACAGTTTATATTTTACGTGAGCTATGAAAATTGCATAATATGTCGTTAAAATAATAATCAACATTATTTATTATCTTATTTATTGTTAATAACCCATTATTTTCAGTCATATGCCACAAGTATATTATATACTGTTAGTTATTATTTTTAATCCTCGATTTTGATTTAATCCCTAATATCCATGGAGTGCTTTGTAGTAATATTCTGATTTCTCAAATACCTACTTACGTAAGCGTTTAGCCTAAAAAAATAATGTTTAATATAATAAAGCATGCTTTCAAAAGACGTGTAATATGGAAATTAATACATTGGTATACTCAGATAATTTCCCTTTATCACGCCACATCAGCGATGCTCGAAACGCAACCTACCTACTTGGAAAATAATGTTTCGTAATTTTATGATCTGAGTAAGCCACAAAATTGAAGAGAAGGACAGAAAATAACTAAGTATTCTTAGTCCTTCAACGGTTTTATCCGTTTTGATTTGTATTATTCTAATCTGAGATATCCAGTGGCGGGTTTAAGTAAACTGATACTGAGTCCCCCTACGATAAAAAATAAAATAATCCCTAACCGTTAAGGATGACATTGATGACTCACACAAAAAATGTGCACAGGTAGGTACGTCAGTATCAGAGTGTTTACGTTATAAATGGTATAATGTAATAATTGTGACTGTGTGAATAACTGTTTCGATACCCCCTTTTAAATCTTCTGACGAATCTATAGCGTCATCTGCGTCGAGGAAATATAAATTACACGTGTATACCAAAATTTATAATTAATTAGGTACCTACTTAAATAATATACGTGGATGCCTACCCACTTTAGAACGTTAAAGTCAACCTACTGCATTGCTATAAAGTATAAATCAACGAAAATTGTACAACTAGGTACCGTAATATGCGGTGATTTTGGCCCTGGGAGAATCATTGGATCCCCAAAATCGGAAACATATTGAAATAGCGATATCTGTGTCCTTTTTGATGTGGTTTGAAGAATATTCCAATTGAACTACTGATAGGTACCATATTGTGATTTTTTAAGCAATTTATCGTCCATATCGTCGAAGCCGTCAGATCAAGTTTGGCACGTCTAAATTTTGATTAAATAAGTCCCCACAAATTCTGTTCACATCCACGAAGTGATCGCCCATAAACGCAGATACCTATGTTAAAGTTCTAGTCCTAGAATATGTTCAAGAAGATATGATATCATGCAATATTTTTGTTAAAAAATGACAATCTTACGATTTTTTAAACACAATAGATGAATAGAGTAAATTTCTTGAAAAACTAAACCCAACTTTGGCCCAAGCTAAAGTATCCTCATTCGGGTATAGGATATTTTAATTTTCTGAACAGCCGTCATATTGTTTCAAAATGGGGTTGAGGAAAAAGTATAATACCTAACTGATAAAAATAATATTTTCTCCTAATATATGCCATGTACCTATCCTTCAATTTTGCAGTTGAAATACCGTACAATCATATTCGATCAATGAATGTATAAAAGCAATTAAAAATGGTGAATTGACAGAGGAAAGCGGCTAAAATGTATTACATACCGTACCATAAAAAAGCTAAAAGGACTATGTGTGTATAAACCTGGACAACCTCCAATATTTATCCATGATGAGGATATTATGTTTGTGGAGATAGGCTGTTAAGATCGGACATAGATTATATAGATATTTTTTTCATTGAATTAAAACACTACAATGCGTTGATAATGTGTGTTCGTTTTTAAAATTCAATTAAACCCTGCCTAATCCAAGCCACAATAGATAATACTCAAAAAATATTCGTTTACCTATAACATATGTAGGTACCTACCTATCTAAAATTATTCCATGAAACCATACATATTTTTAGATATTTTATAGATAGAAAAATATTTCTTAATGGGCTTAATGAATTTAAAAAAACTAACTAATCCCATATTCTGTAATTAAACGAAAACAAATAAGTATGGCTGAAAAGTGTGCACTATTTTTGTCTGATCGCCCATAGGATACCCTATTATGATTTGTTTCAGGCAGGGTTTAATTGAATTTTAAAAATTAACCAGCATCATCTGCAAATTATTTTCATAGTTCAATGAAAACAAATACGTATGACTGACAAAAATTTTGTGTGCAGTATTTATATCGAATCTTAACAGCGTAACTCCACCCTTCGGCACTGCTATGTACCTACTTGTGTGAGCAAGATGATATTTTTTCTTGCATTGTTATCAAAAAAATAGTCGTAATCATTCAAAATTTGGGCTACTAGCCTTTTCAGTAATAATTAATTAACATACAAAATTTCTACATAAAAATAATAATAGCGGTCGTCTATAGTCGAACAACATCTACTTGGCTACGTGTTAAAACTGTGAACTAACATGCTCCTCCCATTTTTAACCGCACTTCCATTATAAACTAACAAGCTACTCCCATTTAGTCGACAACAGCGCCTTCCGGCTTGTGCCTAAATCTTCTTGTTCGACAGTAACAATATTGCTTTATACCTACCGCATCTCCAATAAGAAGCCATTTTTATGAATTTAAATTTAGTTCTCGAATAACTTTATTAGACACACGTCGTTTTCAGCAAATAAAAAACAATTATAATACATCTTTTCATTATTTCGATGTAATTTTGTATTGCAATGCGCGCATCGCACGGCTTCTTGCAGTGTGCTCCACCACTTAGAGCGCGAGACCCAATCGGTCCAGTCACCCAAAGACCGGGTCTGCATTTACTTGGTCTTCTCTCCCCCTTTTCTTCTGTTTTGCCGGAAAACTACTCAACACCACCATGATTTCCATATTCTCCACGACGATCAATATTTTCGTATAGGTATAATCAATATTTTAGACACGAATCGTTCTGTGCTCTGTCCTAGGCATTCGAAGAATTCGACGCTAAAATTTCATTATATTGGAATCTATTTCCTTGTTTTTGTATTTGCATATATTATTTTCCTTGTTATTGTGTTGTTTTGATTTCACTCTGCAATGTCCACACTCAACACCGTACAAAATATGAGCAACACGAAAATGTTTTGACAAGTATCATTCTCTTGTTAAGATTCGTCGATTCTTTAATATCCTGTGTGCCCGCATTCTAGTTTCTAGTAGTTATACAACCAATATTAAAATGCATAATAATAATTATATAACCTAGCAAATGTTTCAAAATATCGGTCAACTTATTGAAATACCATTTGAATAAATGATAGTCTCTAAATATATAATAACCACTTTTTATAAGGAGATAAAATCAGAAGCCCCGAAGGGGAAAGAAAACCTTCCGTACTAAATTTTCATACAAAACCACACGAAGAATATCGTCAATATCCTGCATAAACATCTTAACCTAAATTACCATGATTTGGATAATATTGTTAAAATTGATTATCATATAAATAATTGGATACAATTTGCATTTATGGAAGATACCGAACAAAAATTTTCGATCTAGTTTTCGTGATTTGACATTTTTAATGATTTGATGCTATTTTCTCTATTTTAGAAGTATTATTTTTAGTATAACGATATTTTGGTGGGGACGTTGTATTATTATAATATTAACTTTGAGTAGGTACTAAACGCGCCATTTATTAAGTACGGCTTTCGAATAAACATTATTTGGTCACGAAAATCCACCGTGCCAATCTAAATTGTTTATTGCGATGATTTTATCCGTTGATTGCAATAAGCGCTACCAATCGGAATCGAGAGGTATGTTTGAAAGATCGCCATACAATGAAGCTCTTGTGATAATTCATCCCTATTAGTATTTATTATGGATTTAATTATTAGCTTCATGACGTGATTGATGGTTTCATAATACATTCACTGCTGACCAGTTAATTACTTTTTAATTAGCACATTTAAATATCATGTTAATTATATCAAATGGCATAAAAATCATAATTGACAGGGAAAAGACAAGTATATTCAGTATGAATAATTTGTATTTGTTTAGATTTACATATACATACACATATTATGTAGGTATAATAAATTATTTTTTATTAAAAAAATCAATTATCGATTTTTGCTTAAAGCAGGTTCTACCGCGTTACTGGAACTTACTAACGGTCTTTTTAAAATTTTGTTTCATAATTTTTTCAAAGTTGACACATCTGAAAAATTCCAACTATCTGCTACCATGAGTTGCAACAATCTTTTATTTTTTTTTTCTTGTAGAAGCTGATAACGGTTTCTTCGTTATTTTCGTCTGCTAGCAATAATCGTCGAAGCATATGTTTTCTATATAAACGTTTGAATGTTTCTATTACACCCTGATCCATCGGTTGTATGTTGTATTACCGTTGTATTATCGTCTTTCTATGAACTACATAAAAATACACTCTTCAACTTTTTATTTCCTGATTTTTTCATAACTTTCCGCTCTGAGCATGAGCTGATTTTCTGGCATTAAACAATTAGTAATCTTCATAATAGTTTCACTTTGTTTTTTTATATCCGAGATAGTTGACGTTCCGACACCAAATTTATTAGATAGTTAACGCCCCGAGTCACCGCGTTTCAAAGCATCGATTATATCCAATTCGTCTTTTAATGATAATACGTCACGTTTTCTTTTTGATGACATATCGGTAATATTAAAAATAATTCGGACAATCGAAAATCCGGATAATCGAGGTTCTACTGTATATGTTTTGCCTCAATGAAGGATTTTTGATCTGTTTTTAGAAATGTCGTTAAAATAATATTATCAGGACTCTAACTTCTAGCCGTTGTAATATACGAAAAGCCTAAATAATTACTAAAGGTAAACTACACAACAGTTATAGACAGTGGCGCACCCAGGATTTAATATTGGGGGGGACCCAAGGAGGAGAATGTAAATTAGTCCCATAGACTCTTTTCTTCTTCACAGCTTAATTATTTCTCGTTTATCGGTCTTTTGTCTATTGCACTCGGTGTACCTATACCATGGTCCCCACATCCTGAAACGGGCCCTCAGGCTAGGATATTTGGCGGGCCCCCTACCTACCGCTAAGATTAAATGCAGTGTGAAACACTACATTAACGTTTTTCAAATTGTGTTTTAGTTCAAATTAAGGGTACTTATACTGTGAATTATTGGCGACTTTTAATACATCTACTTTAATAATGGAGCTGTCGAGTATCGACACATAATAATCAAAAAATATATTGCACAATTATATAAGTAATTGAAAATGTTCATGGCCATGAAGTGTAATAGCGCCGCAGGCGACTTTTTTACTATTAAAGCTAATATATGATGTGTGTTTATCTCACTTATCTGGTCAACCCGACACGCCGGGCCCCCCACAGCCCGGGCCCCCAGGCTAGAGCCCTGTCAGCCCTCCCCAGCCATGACCTACACCACTCCGGAATTCGGGTGGACACCGAGAATTTTTTGACAGTTCCCTTAGGTATTGGGTTTCTAAAAAAACCTGACATTAGTGTTTCGAAATTTTTGTGTTTAAATTAAAATCTAAGAAATTTTTCTAAAGAGGGTGCTGGAGAATTTCATATCATTTTTTGCCGTGTTATTATTTGTCTAAACTATTGGCTTTCAATTTCAATGTTTTTGGGGGGGGGGGGCTCTTGCCCCCCCCCTGGGTGCGCCACTGGTTATAGATATGCAACTGAAACCTTGGAGTCAATAATTGTCAGCCGCCAGTTACCCATTGTAAAATAAGAAGGAAATATATATGTGGGTCTGTATCACAATAATATCGAGTTCGTTTCATGAGTGCAGTGTCATGGAAACTATAAGTGGAAAATTATCGCTAAACAAAATCCTCTATAGATGAGAGCACTGAGGTTTTCTTTACTAAAAAGACCAACCAATTTTCCACTAAGATGTAGTCGGATATGATAAATTCAAATCAGTGACATCCGGTGCAGGTGAGCGGGCCATGCTTTACAATGTAGGTAGGTATATGACCTAGGCTACTAAGCTAGGTATATTTCATAATTAAATCTCGGAATCCAGATATCCTAATATATCTTCAGTGTATGGTCAGGTCAGGCAGGTATTCCGAATGACCAACGAGCAGCGACAATCTCGCAAAGGTCACAGGCCCGGAGTAGCCTTTCCACATTCTAATCACACGGTTGTCATGAAATCTGTGCGTGATAAGGCCACATTCAGTGCGTTTACTCTATTTTATTCAAACTGCCATAAAACACATCATCGTACCTACTTACTAGGGAATAAACCATTTCACAATTTTAAGCCATTAAAACAAACGCCGGGATCATTCTGATTTATGTATTTTATTAAAAGCCCTAAAAATGTGTATGCTAATCGTCATAAACAAAATAGTAAAAAGCTCACTATTATTTGTTCAGCATTGTTTTGCTAACCAATGAAGAATAATTTTTAGTTAATTGGTTACCCTAATTAAAAAAATAGTCATTTAGTTATTTAGTTATTAGGTAATAAATACAAGATTTCGAAAAACCCACTCTATATGGGGAGTAAGGAATTAGAAAGTTATGCAATTCTTCGGTGCGATTTGGGATCTCAGAAGTGTGCATTTTACATGTAAAGCAATTGTTAACACATCGTGTATATGTACGTCCTCGTTATAGATGAGTATTTTTATTTGGTCATTGCATCGGAGTCGACAAAATGCCACCTTGTACCTATTGTTGTCCAATCGATATTAATACAATGAGCAAATAATCACCTAATAACAATGATTAGCTACAACTATTATTAGTAGTGGATAATTCTACAAACGCAGGAAATGATCGCTTCCGATGCTCCAACTCACAGAGCCCTCGAAGAGTGCCTACTTATTTATCACAAATCATACAATAAATTACAGCATCTGTAAGAGTATCAATGCATCCGGTGCCCAGATATATATATCAAAATTGACATATTCGTACCGTAGTACATTGAAAACAATTTTAATGTATTAGACGTGTTTCCGAATAAAACTTAACACTTTTGCATCACTGATCTCGGCATTAACTAAAATTTGAAATTTTCCCACAGCGCGTAAGCAAACTTTAAAACTACCAATATGCCTTCATCCACCACTAAGTAAAATAGTAGAGCGACTCTTTAATATTAAGCATCTACTTAGGGGGGTACATGCTCAGCGTAGGTCAAAATGGAACTTTTATTGCATTTTCAAACCATGGTCATGGACCACAGAACAGATAATAAATAGAATAGCAATAGGCTATAATTCAATATGCCGCATGGTGAAGCAGGCTTTTGAATGCGTGAGTGTCCTACGAAAATGAAGCACGCATTATGCACGTGCAATAGTGTGTGTAATACACCAACATTAAATGAGCGTAAATGCATAAACCGAGAGCAGTTTTCAGTATTCGGCGTTAAACGTATTCTAGACACGTGTGTAAGTTTAACCCGGATTCATCCTTACTCGAGTCGGTTACCTGCTATCGCCTTACTCGTTGTGTATTTCAGTTCCCATTATTTCTGAGTTCTTCTGAGATATTCTGAGATAATCTATTTATATAATTTTGAGGCCGTTTAAAAAAAAATAATAAAAAATTCGGTTAGGTACATGTTTAAACACGCTCATTAACATGATCTTACTACCTACTTCAATTTTAGTTTGTCAATTTATGGATACGGCCGTATGTTGTAGCTTAACTACTGTGGAATGCCAAAAGAAATGGCGTATTTCAAAAAAACACTACCTTATACTTAGGTCAATAATTATTATAAAGCAATCATTATTCGTAGAATGTTTATTACATTTGAATGGTCAAAAACATAGCTTATAATTAGTATCTTCAGAATTATCTTCAAATGTGTTAATCTTGCCCATTTTTTGAATAATAAAATGCCTAATTCTTGTCAAATTTGGGATCACAGAGATTATCAATATAATTTTTTATCGTAAGTATTTTACAAAAATAATCTCGTCATAAATTATACTAATGGTTTTATAAATGCGTTTAAAAATTAATAAACGTAAAAAATCGTAACACCGCTGCACATTCGTGTACTGAAATACGACTATATTCTAAAACATTAGAGCGAGAGGTTTAAAAGAACACTATTTTATGTAATAAAAATACTTTTTGCAGTCATCAAATGTTTAAAATAAATATAAAGGATAACAAGGCCTCAAAATTATATAAATAGATTATCTACAACGTTTAAGGAATTCCAAGATCATGGTTTGAAAATGCAATAAAAGCTCCATTTTGACCTACGCTGAGAATGTCCGCCCTTAAGTACCTATAAGCTTTTAATTAATAATTGTCTAAGTGTTGATGTAAATTTTAGCCATCAGTATCTACTTACCTAGGTATTAAACTAATTCACCAGTGATTTATATAATAAAACAAATAAAGTTTAAAAACTAATCTAATAAGAGTAGTAATATAAAGTGTTAGATAAGCTAAATTTAGTGATGTTTCATGCAAAGTTTCCCCCTCGACTGTCGGACGTCGGTCGACCGATCTGTGCGTGATCCGGGCCTCTATTTCGGGTCAGGAATCCGCGCACGACTCTCGGATCGCGAGTAACCCACATCTAAAATGTTTACTCGAGATCGCTTACCATTATTCACGTATTTAGTGTGTTTCCTCACGCACACAAGAGTCGCGGCTCGCGTGAAACGGCCGCCAATCGACGTGATCGCGTCGCAAATTATTCTTCATCCGGTCGACCGATTTGCCACTTGGCACATCTCTCATCTCGAGCCTCGATTCATCGAGTCGCACTGAAACAATAATAAAACACACCTGAATTACATGACGTTTAAAAATCTCAACTAAGATAATATCTTTTTTTCTTCGTTATGTGCTTATAAATCACACATATACACGGCGTAACAAGCGATGTGCGAGAGGCAGTGGTGTACTGATAAATTTAATATAGTCGTGCCGGGTCAAAACATTTTCCAACCAGCCTGCCACTAATTTTTATCGATAAACTGAAACGTCAGAGTGACATTTCATATTGATTTCCATAGCAACGCACATGTATAAAAAAATTAGAATCCTTTTAACAACCAACTAATGTCTTTTGCTTAAATGTTTTGTTATAAGAAAAAAAAACAATATTTACCAGTTGCAGGTACTATTAATAACGTTTTTCTTTTGATTTATACACTTACATAAATATTGGTTTCGGTGACCCATGTTTTGAGTTTCTTTCCAGGAGATCTTCAAGCTGTAAATATTATATAGACACCCTAGATGGGTATATAATGTATATATGAGTTAACAAGTGGAGAAAGGCTAAAAACTACTACTATAATATAGTACGTACGTAATACAAAACATCGTTCATGTTAAAACTGGCCAATCAGAACGTGACTTTCAAATCTGCAAATGCAATTTATTTGTTAATCGGTAAAAGACATTGCTATCACCGAGCGATGGTGGAATTTTCTTTTATGTATGACAATATTTTCCTTACATGTAAAACGGCAGGGGTGTCGCACGAAGAGTAGCGAGGGCCGAGGTCCGGAAACCGCCCTAAGCGTAGCGTGCCCCCCGGATGGGTCACGCCATCTTTATTGGCTACATTTATTACTAAGCTCTTTTTTATTTTTCCCTTGTTATTGTGCACTGGCTAGAAAAGATTTTATGACATCGATAAGGCGGCGGCTGGGAGAAAAAATATAATATCGAGTCCGTTATGGACGCAGGTATACTTTAATAGCTCTAACCCAATTATTATTGCGTTATCTGGATGGAAACTCGACCGCGGAATATCACAGCACGTCCGCATATAAATCACCATTATCGGAAAAGCCGAAGATATTATAACGATTTAGCTAAATATTCACTTACTCGGCTAGGTCTTTCTCCTCTTGAAATTATGAAGATAACATCGCCAGAGTTGGTGAACTGTAATCGTTACTATTAAATAGTTAGTATAAAACATATGATACACGAGTGCACACAGAAAAATGGTTTGGGGGAGACCATTTTGAAAAAAAATTAATAGTTTTTATTCATTTTAAGCGGGAGGGGGCGGGGTTAACTTACTTCGCCATACTACGTATAGCTTCTCGTCGCTTCAACAGCAGAATAAAGCACATTTTAAGATACATTCTTCATACCCAGACACTCCACGCTTTGAATCCAGCTATGAACATCCGGCCTACTACGGGTGTTCATCTACCCGTTACTGCAATATGTCGCATCCATAATTGATTATCGAGTGCGCGCGGCCTAGCGGTCCTAATTATTAAGATCGTTAGTGTCCAGATGGTTGCACCAATTCTGTCTGGTTGCTGTTCCACAGCCAAGACAAATCATCCGGGTCAAAATCCTCAGTCACAAGGTCCAGGCGAAGGAGAAGAAAAGAGAATATCCTATACACCTATAAAATTTGTGTTGTTTCGTTCCTGGGGGGCACACAATGGAGGGGGGGGGTCCGAAACGAACCCCCTCTCTCATATATTGTGTCTTGTAAAAACCTAAAAAGTGTAAAAAATGATACCAACCATAATATGAAGATGCTGATATTTAAATACAATTACATTGTGAATTCGAATTTTAACTGTATGCTAATTTTATAATTTAGATTTACTACTTATTACATAATGATATACATTATAAATAACCAAGTGCTAAGCTGTGCTGGTCAATGAAAGTAGGTGGTAGTTTTATTTTTATTAGAAACTTATCGATTGAGACGCGGTATTGTGGCAAGATATAATAAAAATAAGTTGGCGTGGACACACGGTAGTTGGCAATAGACCGCGATCGCTCAGTTAATCGTATCCATCAAGCGCTTAGGTTTTTCATACAAATATTAGGCTAAGGAAAGCGAAAGTGGATATGGCCGCCGGGATCGTAATTTAGATGATATCGCAGTCGACCTCCGGGCGGACGTTTAATCACGGAGCCAGCCAAAAGACCCTAGCTCCTCCACCTTCGAAACCACCCGCTTTACCCACGCCACTGGCGTCCTCACCACAAAAAGACTTCTAGAATTAAATAAACATATTTTAAACGACTATTCATTTATGAGGGGGGGGCATATTTTATTGTCGATCGTTAAGAGCGTACATAGGTGAAACGGCAAATAATTTTCAACAGTATGTGGGACGTAATTTCGGCCGCGTTGCCAGTCGGAGAGCGATAGTCGACCTGTGAGCACGTCAATTTGTTTTGTGATGGCGTCGGAGGAATATATTCTTAAATCGTGTAAAGATGACTAAAAAACGTTCCGCATGTACTTGAAAAAGAAAACATGTCAATGAATAAACTATTATTATTACGAATATAATAATAAAGATAACATTAAAAAGACGCATATTGAATTTTTATGACAAATTATATTTCGTTCGGCTCGCGTCATTTGCACAATCCGTGCATCGCCTAGTCACGATCTTTTTTGCCCATGCCTCAGCTGAGGTATATAACCTTAAGGTAAAACATCATCAGCTTCATCGTTCGCCCTGAGGGACCCTGACCTCGTAAAGTCATCTTCCGATATTCACCCACCCAGATGGTTTCATATTAAAAACTTTCCTGACTAGTCGACCCGGGCAGCACTCGAAATTGAATATTTTACGAACCGGAGCGCCTGATAATTTTCCGAAAATATTAACATAGTTATACTCACGTGAATGAACACATTAATTGAAACGAACCCATCTCGTTGATCGATGACCTCGAGGCCTATTTATTACCCGTTCATGGTCCCAACTAAAATATTATTTAGTGAATCAATAATCTGGCATCCAGATTACATGCATCTCACTAGTAATATTCCACATATTGGTGTTAGCAAAATATTTTTTTTTTCCATCGATCGTTTGGTGAGCAACAACGTTATGTTTACATTAGTACTTTGTATTCTAGCGGAGTAAGTGATTAATATATTATATGATTAACCTATTTCAATAAAAAAAAATCCACAAAATAATCATAACGATTTTTTACCTGCTCTATAACTGACTATTTTATAAACTTCTTTTTGTGGTCATTGGGACAATGGGACCCTTCTTTCATTTAATTTATTTTCTCAGAATTTTATTGAATTTCTGTTTTTGACTCGATAGGTACATATTTTAGGACATTTAAACAATGAGGTAAGAAGCACCTTAACTATGTACCCATAATTTATTTAGTTTTATTTTTTATAAACCTATGTACATACTTACTTGCATTTCATAATGGTACCACATGCCTCCTCCCATCCTCACGTACTGCGGGATGTAGTTCCGCCACTGGAAAGTAAGTAGTGTTTTTTGGCGGGTATCAACTGCGTTTTGCGATGTAAGTATATATTTCATAGTGACCCAAAGCCTGTTAATTTTTTAATAGAATAGGCACGCCAATGCAAATTTCCACACTTGGATCAATTAAAATCTGCATAATTTACTTCAGCGATTTTATGAACATACATAACATACTGGCTATTCTCAAATAGCAGAAGGACTTTGTTGATAGGCATTATACTAAGTTTCACATTAAAATGTATCGAAAGGTACTGCAGTTGGTAGTATAGGTATCTATATAATATAAAAGCCAAAGTTGGAAACGGAATGGTGCCCTTTTTCCCACGTATTTCGTGTGTTATGTTATATGCGCTCGTCTCCGTCGACAGGTCTTAATATTCATATTAATTTTTAATCTAATTATGTTTCGCTGTCTTAATTTTCTGTTACTGTGTTTGGTTTTAATAAATATTTTTTTAATTTAAATATCAGGACATCATACTTACAAAAAAATCTTTGTTTACTTTGGTTTCGTAGGTAGAAATATCGACAGATACGCAAAATAACTCAAATTTATGACTGCATCTTTATGTTTGTTTATTTAAATCAATGGATTTCCAGAGGGGCGGGGCGGGGCGTCGAGTGTTTTTTTTAAGAGGGCTGCAGGGCTCGAAATGGAGTTGAGCGCCCCGGAGCGCCGTTGCGGTTCATAAGATCCTCAAGATTATCGCTCCGTCTCGTCAAAATATTTTGACTGTCAGAGCTAAATAGGCCATATAACAAAAAATCTAACATTTTTTATAAAATACACATAAAATTAGAAAACTACGTTAACACAATGCTTATGGGCCCTTTTAATTAATTTTGTAATTAACGTGTTAATTTGCATTTGAAACACAATTTTGTGCGGCCCTATGGGTTAATATTTTGGTAAAATTATCGAGCGCTCCGGTTAGTAAAATTTTTCATTACAAGCGCTGGAGGGCAGTGAGTCAAATAAATTTGGGAATCTCCTATATATTATTATCCTAAGAGATTTTGGAAAATACGTCAACTTTTTTTATTTAAATACCACTTTGTTGATTATTAAAGGAATTCACTTCAATTTTTGGAGTCCCGAATCTACTTCCATTTGAATCGGGCACAATCTGAAAAAACTCGACACAATCACAGATAAAATCATTTTTAAATCGCGTTTTACATCCGTCACCATACATTTTCGCTACTTTACTGTCTATCTACTGCAAATTGATTATAATGTCGCTTAATACTTTCTGTTTAATCGAAATTTCAGAAATCAGAATTAATATTCCACAAATCTATTCAAATCTGTAAGTAGCACATTGGCGCACTATTGAGTTATAACTAGAAATAAATACATCTTTCCTCACTAATAACTACGAAAATATAATCTAAAACCATGTCACTGCTTTTTATCTGTCAAACTTATAGACTAATGATTGTCATTTGTGTTCTTTCGCAAAACAAGTTCATTTGACGTGTCAGAATTAAAATTTAGAATTTGCAGAATTAATCGAAAAAATGTGACATTTCTATTAGCATGTTAAATAATATATATCAATCAAGATGAGTTTTCTATTAATTAATAACAAATTTGATTTTTTTTAAATACTTCTTTGTGGCTGTTTACGCACTATTTTTTATTGAATAATTACCTAGGCTACTAATTTCCATAGATATAGTCATATTAAGTTGCCATTGCAAACAATGAAATAAATTAATACGAATTGTTATAGTTGACAAAATTTGTGATATTGTATAATATCTACCTATTTTTACCATCCTTATCATCATCAATCTGGACCTATCCACTGCTGGATGAAAGCCTCCTCAGCCTTATTCTACTCCTTACTTACACATGAAAATCAGTGATATTATAGATACTATCTATATTTATAATGCCATTTTTATCACGAGCCTTAATAAATCCACTGCTGGATGAAGGCTTCTCTACGTTGATTGTATTCTTGATAGTCTTGAATTTCATCATCATCATCAATCCACTGCTGGACGAAGGGTTCCGCAACGTGATTCTACGACTATCGGTTTAACGAATTTGTGATATTATACCTATTTCTATCATCCTTATCATCATCGACCTGAACCAATCCACTGCTGGGTAAAGGCCTCCCATAGCCTGATTATACTCCTTTCTGTCATATGAATTGCTGTATTTATCAAAATCGGTGATATTATATTTATCGACATATTCATATCGTCACCATCATCAACCACAATCAATCCACTGCTGGATGAAGGGTTCCGCTACCTGATTATACTACTATAGGTTTAACGAATTTGTGATATTATACCTATTTCTATCATCCTTATCACCATCGACCTGAACCAATCCACTGCTGGATAAAGGCCTCCCTAGCCTGATTCTACTCCTTTATGTCATTTGAATTGCTGTATGTATCAAAATTGGTGATATTATATTATATCTATTTATATTGCCATTATCATCATGAGCCTGAATCAATCCACTGATGGATGAAGGCCTTTCTAATTTGTTTGTATTTCTGTCGATCATATGAATTGCTATATTTATCAAAATTGCTGATATTATATTTACCCATTTATAATATCGTCATTATCATCATCAACCAAGATCAATCCACTGCTGGATGAAGGTTATCCCAACCTAATTCTACTCTTCTTAGTCACATAAACTGCCATTTTTTTTTTAAATTTGTGATTTTATATACCTACCTATTTATATCGTCATCAACCTGTATCAATCCACTGCTGAATGAAGGCCTCTTTAAGCTGATTCCACATTTTTAGGTTTTATAAATTCCTGTTTTTATCAGAATTGGTCTATTCCTCTCAGATATAATATGTATTGCTTTATTATTTATTAACATTTGTCTCAATATGAATGTCCCGCACCGGGAAACTATATTGGCTAAGGTTAATTTTGAATTCAAAATTTGATTTGTAAATATTATTCTGTTTTTTACATACATTTATTTTTTATAGACAATGACACAAAACAATGTTTAAATTTGTTTTTTATGCTGCTAACCTTTTTCTATTATGTAAATAGGACCCGAAAGAGATTAATATTTGGATATAATGGGTCGCTTTTTATGATAATCACATAATATTGCTGTATATTCGAATGAATGAGATGTATAATTATTTATCATATTTAAATGCACATACCTACACATATATTGTATTAAAATTAATATGTCATTGGTAGCAATCGGCGATTGTCAGCTGTTCTGCTAGGCCTACCAGCCTGAAGTGGTGTCAGGTGATATTGTGAAGGCCTGACTCCAGAATAGACTACGCATATGACTCCAAATTTGTATTGGCAGTGACGAGATGCAAATCGTAAAACTGACAAATCAGCGAAATGTGAAAATGTCTGAGGTGAATGAAAATCCATCCCGAAGGGAAAACTATGGCACCGTCTACGCATACTTCACAATTATATTAATATCCAACACCGCCAAGCCGTCTGCAAGACCTAGCGAGACAGATTGGCGAGAGCCAGCTGGCTCAGCTAGTCTCTACATTATTTTTTCAAATTATTTTAATTTTTAAGTTTATTCATACTTTGTAGATACGGAATAACTACAATTATTGATACAAATACCTACATATTTGGTGCTTTATTAAAGGAAAGCGTTAATCCAATATAATAAATATACTTCTACGATTCAACAAATTGTTATATTTTAAGAGGTCAGGTCAGTCAGAGGACCTCAATTTTAATTGCGTTAAAATGATTTCGGTGTAGGTATACCTTCCACATTGACTGCCGACTAGATAATTACTTTTTAATTACCACATTTAAATAGCATGCTAATTATATCCAATGGCCACCTTAATCGTTACGCGCTGGGCGCGTCTTTAGCGTCCAATATATTAAGTATGCAAAAATCAATATTTTATAGCCCATCAGAGACACTGCAATATTTATTTCTTATGATAATATATATATTTTAAATATTCTTGAAACGTCGAAAAAGATATTATGTACCCTAGGCAATTAATTAAAAATAATATAAGTAAAAAACATGAAATCTGAAATCTACAACAAAACAATAACGATTGAAAAACACGATTGTATGATTAAGGGCAGACGTGCTCAGCGTGGGTCAAAATGGAGCTTTTTTTTCTATTTTCAAAGCATGATCCTGGACATATCTTAAACGTTGTAGATAATGTATTTGTATAATTTTGAAGCCTTATTATCCTTTATATTTATTTTAAACATTTGATGACCGCATAAAGTATTTTTATTACATAAAATAGTATTCTTTTAAACCTCTCGCTCTAATGTTTTAGAATATAGTCATATTTCGGTACATAACTGAGCAGTGGTGTTAAGATTTTTTACATTTTTTTTTAAACGCATTTATAAAACCATTAGTATAATTTATGACGAGATAATTTTAGTAAAATATTTACGATAAAAAATTATAAGTATTGATAATCTCTGTGATCCCAAATTTGACAAGAATTAGGCATTTTATTATTCAAAAAATGGGCAAGATTAACACATTTGAAGATAATTCTAAAGATACTAATTTATAAGCTATGTTTTTGACCATTTAAGTGTGATAAACATCCTATGAATAATGATTGCTTTATAATAATTATTGACCTAAGAATAAGGTAGTGTTTTTTGAAATACGCCATTTCTTTTGCCATCCCCAGTGGTTAAGCTACAACATACGGCCGTAGGGGATGGGGATGGCAAAAGAAATGGCGTATTTCAAAAAACACTACCTTATTCTTAGGTCAATAATTATTATAAAGCAATCATTATTCATAGGATGTTTATCACACTTGAATGGTCAAAAACATAGCTTATAAATTAGTATCTTTAGAATTATCTTCAAATGTGTTAATATTGCCGATTTTTTGAATAATAAAATGCCTAATTCTTGTCAAATTTGGGATCACAGAGATTATCAATATAATTTTTTATCGTAAATATTTTACTAAAATTATCTCGTCATAAATTATACTAATGGTTTTATAAATGCGTTTAAAAATTAATAAATGTAAAAAATCTTAACACCACTGCACAGTTATGTACCGAAATATGACTATATTCTAAAACATTAGAGCGAGAGGTTTAAAAGAATACTATTTTATGTACCTAATAAAAAAAACGTTATGCAGTCATAAAATGTTTAAAATAAATATAAAGGATAATAAGGCTTTAAAATTATATAAGTAGATTATCTACAACGTTTAAGGTATGTCCAGGATCATGCTTTGAAAATAGAACAAAAGCTCCAGTTTGACCTACGCTGAGCATGTCCCCCCTTAAGGAGAGAGAGGAGAAACTGGTCGCTGAATCTTCCCACGGTCGCGGGTCGTGAGCATAGTAATATATTATAATAATTTTATTTCATGATATTCGGGTAAATAGTGTTTATTATACGTGGATGCTTTGCATTCACATCTTATTTGGGATTTTTTTACAAATCATATGGCCAAGTCGTCTGGTTTATTTACATTAAGCTTTTCCTTCAGCAATGTTCTTGAAAGAAACGCATTGAAAAGATTTGCCACTAACTAATTAAATGGGACTACAGGCCAATGAAACAAAAAAAATACATGCCCGCATAGAACTTCAAAAAAGTATCGAGACTTTTCTTTCGATAGGGATACAGATTTTGGGATAATATATTTCCAAAAAGAAATCCCTTCGGATAAGCATCATGATACCGATAGGTATCGACACCTTTTCTTTCGATATGACATCCCTATACTTTCGATCGTCGGCTGAGGCCCCATGCCACATGCCCCATCAAGATCTTTATTCTTTTTTAGAAATAAAGTATATTATTTTTTTATTTATTTATATGTCACTGGAATAACCATAAAATATGATGTGGGGTTCGAGTACCATTTGCCTTACCCTTTTTTCGGAGATTTTTTCTAATAAGTAAAAGTATATTTTTATTGATGTAGGTACTTACTTATTTCAAATTCACGTTTTTCAATAAAAAGAATTAAATTTGTTTTTATTCAATATTGAATAAGTAATAATAAAAAAATATAACTAAGTACCTACATAATATATAAAATTATTGATATCTTTGAAATTTAAATTGATTATTTCTCTCGATTGTTATTACCTACGCCCTACGCCGTACGCCTACGGTAAGATTTTCAGACGTTTTTATTTTATTTAAAAGTATATGAAGGTAATCAACGATCGTACAGTTTTTTATTTGGAAGTTTATCTTTGAATTTAATTTTTTTTAATATTTCTCAAAAATATACTTAGTAAAATATCAGTAGGTACTTTCGTATTTTAAAATCTCAACTTTCATATGTTGTTGCTAGATGTCTCTGGCAGTACAATATATGCCTCTTGCGGTGGAATGCTATGCCAGTAAACGGTTGCTGGAGGCATCTAGCGTCAAAATACGAAAGATGAAATTTAATCTTTTTCTAAGTAGTTTAGTATACAAAACTAATATTTTTTATTAGATTCGATTTACGATAAACGTACCTACAGTTCTTGTGCGGGTCTATTGAAATCAGGTATTCGTTAGTAGATAGGTAAATTGAATTGTATAGATATTATATTTAATTTGAAGAAACATAGATAATAATATAAAATGTTATACCTACACATTTTTATAAATTAATATAATACGTATCTGTAAAAGTTCCTATAAGTATCTATTAATTTAATAAACTATTTTTTTATTCAACGATTACACTTAGGTAACATTTATAACGTATTTTTTAATTATATGAACTTATAATATCATCAATACATTGTCTAAAATTGCAAGTTTTCCGCTAGGTGTTTCTGGTAGACAGAGGATTCACCATAAGATCACTAGCTCTGACCGCAAGCTGGAATGAATGCTGGATTTAATCAAATAATAAATTAATATGGATAGTAATTTAAAATATAAATATTATTATAAAATCGTTACGTAGACGACATCTGTTTCAGTAACGTTAAAACATTCTTTTATTGTTGCAGTTTTCTGTAACTCTACTAGTGCGACTTAATTCATATTCCAGAAACAGCCGAAAGAGGGCACGCATTTCTAAAGTTGTAAACATCTGCCATCTTGGTATTGACTTGCGCGTGCGTCAAACTCGTTTTGTTTATGTTTGTTGACCTGCGTTGATAATTTTTCACCGCCTAATTTCTGTGCAATATTGGAGCCAAGTAATTAATACAGTCGAAAGTGTTTACCTTTCCACGGTTATCAAGTGAAATATGCAATTCCACAGCGAAAAATTCAGTTTGTGAGATCAACGCAGCATCGTGGAGTCAAGAAAACGAAGGTAGGTTTTGACATCTTTTTGTATCATTTTAGGGTTAAAATATTTCAAGTATTCTGTAGCCATCGAAGCAATTCTCACAGAAAGCGTGGTATAAACAATGTATTTAATTTGTAATTGTATTCCCTTGCGGGGAAACATACCAATAATATTATTGCAGCCAGTGAATGTAGCAAAGTTAGGTATCATCATTAGGGGTAGGTCGGGAAGCAACCACCATCTTGAATGGGCTAATTTTCTCAAAATGTTTCATCCGCTCAAAAATAGTATAGGTACTTACTTTTCAAGACAAAAATCGCTTTTATATACAATAAATAACTTGCCGTAACGTACCTACATCTTACAATAATAATCTGTCGACTAAAAATATTTCTTACCCACACGATAAAGTCATAATAACCAAAAATATACTTACTCATCTGACAACTCAATAAAGCAGAGGTTGGCAACCAGTCTTATAACATCTGTTCTTGTGGTTCGATTAATGTTAAAATTATCATATTTACAAAAGAACTTATTTAATTGATACTCATTCGCAGATTAGTTAGATAAGTTAGTGGCGTTTCGAGAATTATTAGTTTACAGTTCCAAAATATGAGATGCCATAATTTTCCGCCGTGGTTTGGTGGAAATATATAAATATCACAGAACAGATTAAGTAACAAATATAATTCCGATAGGCTCTACCCCGCAGGGTTTTGGATGTGCAAATGTCCTGCGAAAATTAACCACACATAATAGACGTGCAATAGTATATTTTGTTGCAACCTTTAAATACACCAATATTGAATGAGCGTCAGTGCATAAACCGAGAGCAGTTGTGAGAACGAAATACAAGCGTATTCTTGACACGTGTTTACATATTACCATCATAATATAGGTACACTCGAGATCGTTGCCTGTTAATCGATACCCGTTAGGTATTTCAGTTCTCATTATTTCTGAGTTCCCTGTTATGTAAATATAAGTAGATATATGTATATAAATTAATTGGTTAAGTATAATAATAATAATATTATGTATGGCTGTCGTATAATGTTTTAGTCGGTGCCAAATTGTAAGCGATTAGTTGTAATATTACTATTTCGAAATAAAGAGTTCACTTGTAGATGAAACCACTATCTTCAGCCGAAACGAATGGCAGACCGCGAAGAGCACCATCTGCGCATGCGTGCATGCCGTGTATGAGATGCGTGTCGAGTGAAATTTTTTGCTGCTGTTTTTTTCAGCCAAGATGTTGCATTTACGCTGTGTGCGACGATACATAAACATACCTTTACGTGAATGCTAACAAAATCACACTGATAAATTCGTCGTATTGCAATCGAGATGAGTTTGCATGTGCGATTTGCGTTAATATCGTGTCCGGAAATTTGTAAGTATGCGATTCGCCGATTCACATTTCACCGTGAAACGTATCGGAAATAATACATATTTCTACAATATATTATAATATGGTCGTATATTATAGACCGTCCAACCTCTTTGGGTCGAATAGTACTGAGATAAAATTTATATCTTAACCCATAGCTTACGGGCCGCACAAAATTGTGTTTTTGCTAATTACTTTTCAAATGCAAATTAACACGTTAATTACAAAATTAATTAAAAGGGCGGTTCTTGTCGGTTTACAGGAAGCCAGGGGCAAACCATTTTTTTAAAATAGCCGATACATTGGATTATTTGTTATGTTAGGTTTTCATGTATTTAATTTTGGTAATTCATGAATTTTGTCAAAATCGGCCATGAAAATGCTCCACGAACAACGCGTATTTTTTTCATCTCGCTGCTATAGAGATGACCGTATACTATACGGTCATCTCTTTCCGATAGAAAGCTCACGGGAACTGTGCTACGGTGAAATGTTATACGTACAATTTACATCTAACCAGTTAATATAGCCCAACTACATTAGCATAACGAGTTAGTTTAACCATGATTTTTACACAAGTGTGCTATGTAGTTTACGTGCATACTTATACACATATAAGGAGTGCTGTGCACTTGAATGCAGTTGGGCAGCCGCCACTGATTGTGAATTTGTTTTTTGTATATTAATTAATTACATGACGTTACTGTTTGTACCTACAACCTTTTCCATCCGAACCAATCCGATCCACACTACACTCGGTTTTAATCGAGCGTTTCACTGCCGAAACCGGAAGATATTAATACTCTTCGGTCCCATTTTTAGCTACATTTATTTTGAGGTCACTTAAAACTACCCGCCGTGTTATCAATAACGTGAGTATTAACTACTTACATACACATATTTAAATCATGGTGAAGGATACATCATTACCTATCCATTGACACACATGTTTTATCGCTTGTGTGAATTTAGTAATACTAATAATAGTCAACAACCTACTTCTAACATTTTACTACCCAGGCCATAGTGAGGGATAGGTACAATAATAGGTTAGTGATGTTTAATATAAATGCGGTGTTTTTGCAATATAATTCTGATATGACGCATTTACAGAATAAATTCTCGAATTACACGTGGGTTATCATTCATTATCAATATTATCATGTTATACATTTCATCAGCAACACCCACTCATTTGATTTTCAAATGAAATGTCCTTGTCGATATGCGATTCTTCTTTAATAATTATTAATAGAATAGATCGCACAATGTCAGTTTCGCTGTATTATCGTGGCAGTAAAGAATTATCGCAGTTTAATGAAAATAAAGATATACGGTTGATTATGCCTAATATCAAAAATTATCTGATATGCCATCACCCATTTTAAATATAATCATTCCTGAGGGTAGTATCATTTAATTATTGGTAAAATACCGATGGTCTCGTGTCTCGAATATGGAATAAACATCTACATACGCCTTCCTTTTAGAACTGTAACATTCAACACGTAACCAACAGAATCTTTTCCAAGAATCGAAACGGCTGATTGCACAACTAGTTGCGCCTGAGGTTGTGAGTTGTGATCGAGAAATTTCATGTTGAAAATTATCGAGAAATCAACAGAAAAGATGAATTACGAATCTCTCGAAATTTTGAGAATTCTCATTTCTCGAAAAATGAACAATAATAATCTCGTGTTAATAAGTAAAAAAAAATAACAAAGTTATTTGGAATCCACCGACTTTGATCTGAAATGGAAATTCTTACATTCCATGAAGAAAAAAATATATATTGAGCAAGAAAACCTACAAAGGGTCGAATTTAATATCAACTAGATTAGGTCGGCAGAAAATTTGGGCCGGATGAGTTTTGAAATAAAGATATTTCTCGAGAATCACAAGTTTTGTTGTGCTGATTTGATGTAAATACATATTAATTATATTGTATGCCTGCCGTAACTCTACACGTTTGGTGATATATCAATAGATGTCCAAGAATCAATAAATTTTGCATTTGCTATTGCTTGCAGTAAATTTATTAAAATATCTGAATGTGCAAGGGAAACTTTCAATGTCATATCTTCATAAACGATTAAAATGTCCTACGAATATGTGGCTTACGGATTATATTATTTAACGTAGATTGTAGGATCTAGATGTAGGTAGACGATTCATTTTATTGTCACTGCATGCTATGAATTTCCATTTTAGCCATGAAAAAATTTATGTTCTGTGAATATTCTTCAAGGCTTGAGAGTTGTATGCTAGGTACCTATGCATCTAATAATATATAACATGTGGCTCTGTAAAGTTCCGCCTGCAACCACCGCTCCGCAAGTTTGCTAGAAAAACAAGAATCACAAATAATTCGCCCTACAGCTTTCCCCTTGGAAACTTGGAAAGCTACATGAAAACGCCATTCTCTGAAACGTCTTCCCTACTTCGCCACAGCTGGAAATATATACGTTATCATTCAATTGATTTTATCTACGTATCTACATTTCAAGATGGCATAGGAATGCAATCGTTAACGAGGGCAGTTTGCTTATCCTTTTGGCAACATTTGTATATATATACCTAAATCTCTTGATCCATATAAGTCGATAGTAAGCATATTTTCATACAGGTCAATAATTAGTAATTATTTGTTCATGATAATTCGTAAATTATCGATTGCATTCCTACATTAGGTTCCATTTAAAGAGCTCGACTCATTACCTACGTGATGTTTTTACAAATACCGCTATTATTGTTGTCTCCTTCAAGATCGCCCCCCACACACCTTGCAATGCAATACAAGATTGAAATTAAGCAGAGGGTAGTTACACTCACTGGTCAGTATTATACATTGGTCTATGTTCAGTCCAATATAATATTTTGAGGTAGGTATTATTGTAATAGTATACTTACTTAGTAGTACTTACACATAATACTTAAAAAACGTTGAAGCAAGCATTCAACCTTCTCTAAAAACACAAATATAAAATATTTGAAAGTAAAACTCAAGAATAGTTACTAATAACAACGATTGCTGAAAGTCATTTTGCGTGCAAATTCATTTGTAGCAAATTTGACATTGTTATCGTCTGCTTATAATATTATGTCAATTCTCGCATCAATGTAGGTACTCTATTTGTAATGTATAAGACATGGGTGGTGTGGGTGGATTTTTTTATTAATTACTTCATACATTCAACGAACACGAAATAACCGGACCATTCATTTTACAATTATATATAATCATATTATCATAAGCATAACTGCTTCCGAAAAGACACACAACGTCATTTATTTTCCTTACTATTGTAATTTTGAATATTTAGATGAAAAATTTCCCAAAATCGTGTATGTCATACGTACATAATAACAAAAAGTTAAAACAGGCAGCTAACAATGGCGGTTATCAAGAGTCAATAGCCACCAACTTCCAAGTCGCCAACGTGCAGAAAGTTGAGGACTCTTCTTCAACTTAAGTAGGTGCTGTTGAAATCTTGGGCAAGAATCAAAATTGCATTAAAAAAGTATATTAGGCGCCATCTAGTTACAGTCCACAGTATTTGATAATAACTAGTAAGTGGTTATGACTTGTAAATGACGTCATAATTTACCGTAGGTCACTTTCTAATGTAATGTCTACCAGTTCGCGTCGTGATAGTTTGTCAAGTCATATTGGCAAAAAATATACTAGCCGAATTCAGAGTAGGTAAGGTATGAGTACGTATATCAAATTACGGCCTATTCCTGTATGATTAAAAAAATTGTTGGTATTAATTTTATGTAATCGACGTATTAATTAATTCACACGGAAAATATTGCGGACACGGATATTAGATATTTTACCTGAGGACAAGCCACAAGGGCAAAATATCTTAAATAATCACGTACGAAAAAAAATATTAAACATTTTGAAATCTTTTTTTTATAAAGGTATTATTTATAATTTGGTACTTACCTATTTATTATATAAATGTAATGGTGTACCTACCATTGAAAATTAACTATCACACATACTTAGTACATGGTAGTACCTACTAAATATTTTGATTATTGATTCCTCAGTGTCATATGGCCATACTTTGCAGACAATGTATGTCAACGTATGAATTTCACGAATAGGCCCGTTTCAGACGGGTCACCGGTGTCGCGCTCGATATAATATAGGAGGCCTTTGTATTCGAATAAAGGGGCTATGTACCTATTATGTTTATGAACGCCCCAGAGGTAATGAATCAACGCATAATTTCGCGTTATTAGTTAGAACATAAAACTGGCTGTGATAATAAAAACAAGTGTATCGGCGGCTTGAGAATCTAGCGGCCGACGGAAAAGTGTACCGGACACACGTTAACTCATTAGCTCTGCGGCGTTCATAAACGTAATACAAAGGCCCCTTTATTCGAATACAAAGGCCTCCTATATTATATCGAGCGCGACACCGGTGTCCCGTCTGAAACGGGCCATACTCTCGTCTTTTAATTACTTGGGTACCAACATACTGGTGTAATTAATGCGGACAGACATTCAAATTATATTGCACCGACTGTCTGCTCAATATTAATTCATTCCGATATGTACCTACATGATTTTTTTTTTTTTTTTTACTTATATGTAGCTAGATTGGCGACCAACAAACAGTAGATTCGTGACTTTACCTGTAAGCATACATAAGTTCTATACAATATAATATTATGTAATTCTTATAGCTTAATGAGAACAGTTATATTATATGGCCAGATGATTTTAATATTTATTATAGGTAAATAATTTTGACGGTTTATTTTCACAAAATCTTTTTAAGCTGTCTGAATACCAATACATATTTTTTGTAATAATTACATTATTGTGCAACAATGTTTTTTGGTTGGTGTAATAGGTTACGTTAACTTTGTTGCAACACAGACACACACCAACTTAACTATTATAAACGACCTCCGGTTCTATTAATTTAAAACTAAACTTGTAAGTAGGTACTATCGAAAACAGCAAACTTTGCTGAAGACCAATATCAATTTAACGTTTTTGTCCAATGCACGACTGTGAATTTTTGAGAAAAAAATAACGGCCATGCACGACTCGTTTCCAAGTAAGTATCTATAATGTGACGTATAAAATGTAAATTGTTGTAAGATAAAGAAAAATTATAATTAAGTATTATCGAAACCTGTTGATTTCAAATATAGCAATGAATGAATCATCAAATTTATATATTTATAGACGGGCATTGCAAACCACTAAAATGTGTTCAAGTGGTGTCCCATATAATCGCATATGTATGAGAAACATGGACTCTCAGTAAACGAAAGGTCTGGAAACTGAATTTTTCACAGCGTAGTCTGGAAAGGTACACGTTGGGCAACATGCGTGAGGAATAAAACTAAATACGTATAGTAAGCAGCAATCCATATATGCGATTAGTAAAAAAATGAACAGGATACATAGATGAAATAAAAAGTTAATCGTTGGACAAATCTAATCATGTATGGTTTACCCAAGAAAGGTAGATATGGAAGCCACCGGATCGACGAGATAGTTACGTTCTGCTGAAATAAGTGGCAGCGGAATGCATATGACTGAGATTAATGAAATCAGAGGTTGATTGATCCAAACTAGGGTCGTCAAGAAAATATCGATAATTTGGTATCGATAGGTACTTTTTATCAATTATATCGGATGATTTGATACTTTTTTCCCTAGTTGGAATATTTACTTACATGATGATTGGCGATTATCATGTGTCAGATTCTAATACATTCTAATAACTAGAATATTTGAAATGTTTAATTTAATCCATTATTTTCAACATAGTTTTCTTCGTAGTCTTTGCTCTAGAATCCAGATGAAACACTGCTATAAAGTAGAAATGTTTTTTTTAAATATGTCTTGTTTGTTATTTGCATAATATAAATGTATAATTATAGTATCGTAAATATTATATACACTTATGCATAAATATATCACTTGGAGATTAATATTTCGGCAGTTGATTTGAATCGCTGTGTCAAAATCAGTGTGGTCAGAAACACTTAACTATTTTGTTTATATTGTGTGCCTACTGTAAAATTGTGAAAAATTAAAATTAAAAACTCAAATTTTCTTAAATAACCATCCCGAATGACTTTAAATTTGTTATTGTTTATCAAAAAATACTGTCTTTTTTGTCCTAATATTGAAAAAGTATGAATACTATTACACCCAGAGAACCCAAATAATGGGAACTGAAATACACAACGGGTAAGGCGATAGCAGGCAACCGACTCGAGTAAGAATGAAGCCGGGTTAAACTTACACACGTGTCTAGAATACGTTTAACGTCGAATACTAAAAACTGCTCTCGGTTTATGCATTTACGCTCCTTTAATGTTGGTGTATTACACACACCATTGCACGTGCATAATGCGTGCTTCATTTTCGTAGGACACTCACACATTCAAAAGCCTGCTTCACCATGCGGCGTATTGAATATAGCCTATTGGTATTCTATTTATTATCTGTTCTGTGATTACACCGTTACCAAGTTTAGTATTAATACCTTTCCTTTCGATATGACAACCCTAATCCAGACTAACGATAATTGCAGGGAAGAAATCATTATCTTATTATATTTATATTGTATTTTTCGTCCAGAATGGAGAATAAGACAGGTATTTATGAAAATAAGTTATTTAAAACTATAATAATGTTTTGTATTTGAAACATTCTCCGTTTTCCATTTTTTTTCTTATTTTGTAGATTAACACACCTGATGCTCCGGGCATGTACCTAATCGTTTAGGCAAAATGAAACAGTCGCATTATACCCAAACTATCGGCATAGCTGTATTATTCTCGGTGATATTTTATCACTTGACCTTTGTAATTGACTTTTTTAAATTTGTAAAAAACCTTACATCATTGAGGTTTCAGTGGAAAGGGAATTTGCCGTGTATTTTTTGAGGCACTGCCATTCATTACACATTATTAGTATTAGGTACATATTATTTTATTGTCATGTAGTTGTCATTCCTCACTATCCAATGTACCTACCTACCTACTCAGTCATTCATATTTGCCGTCTAAATTAATAGCTTCCGGACTACTGATCTATACGTTTTATCAATTAAAATTGTCTACAAGGAAATGTTCAGTATCGAATGGGAACGATTATATTTTAGACACATGTTGAAATATTGTACATATCAATAGAGCCGCAATAAATATTTGCGTTGAAATCGACCACATTCATTCATTTTTGGCAAATCCGGAAACAAGTCTCATTATATGACACCAGAGGTAAAGTGTCGTTACTGACAAATTTGGAAGATTTAGTTTTGAATGTATGTATGTTATTTAGCTTCCGGTTGCATAGGTTTATCGAATGGTATAATACAATTACGAAATTGTATGAATAATAACGAATATAGCTCAGGTAAACCTCCTGTTTTTTAGAGGCTAAACCGCTAAACGGTGTGTTTGGTTATGTTATTACTATTTGCGCACATACCTTCCTATGATTGATATGGTGAGTTTCAGTTTATATATATTTAACTACAGTCATAGAAATGATCTTCAGACCCTAGGTCTAATACGCCTCAGTGTTACTGCTGGTAGGTACCTACGTACCGCAGTCACATTGTGACGACACAATTATTATAATTGAGTAAGCAAATCCATATTTTTCATTTTTAAATATTTGTTTTCTAATATTTATAAAGCGGGAAAAGATTATATTCGCCGACAAAGAATAAAACTCACATTTTATTCAAGATTTACCATTAAAAACGTACCGCATTATCAATAATGTTCGATAATTTGGGTAGGAAACAAGAGAAAGAGTGGGAGGGGCATCAAGGCAATACAAGAGCACCACTATAAAATTATAAGAAATAGGTACCTACATCAATAATTTTATTATCTAAAAGGAAGTGCATGGTTTTGTTAAATAACCTATCTGCTGTCAACCGTGATTATTCGACAATTTTTAAATACCGTTTTTAGATAAAACTAACAAACGAATATTTTACCATCAGATATGCTATTATTGGAAGTGAATATAATATGTTAATATACCGGAATGAAAAAATATAAATAGAAATACTCGTTTATTAATAAGCGAATTAGGAAAGATAACGACAGTAAGATTTTGTCTTTCGCCTGTGCTGAAAATGTTGACTTCTGCTATGTACTGCAATTTACCTCTGGGCTCCAGATGTCAATGATCATAGGCCCGGAATAAAATGCATTATATTATTACCTATACATATATGTGGTTAATTGTTAGTCGGGCCAATTCTCGGATAGAGGAAGCTCTAAATAATGTTAATGTAACTACCGATAATATTATAATATTAAACGCATTTTCCCTTGTTATAGTTTACAACAATCAGATCTGTTGGCCTGCGTGTAATTTTTGTAGATGATATTATCATAAAATAAGATTCGTCAACTTTGTTTCCCATGTATATTTAAATTAAATTGGTAGCCTTGACTCGTGCATGAAATATTTTAATGTTTTGCGAGGATGGACTTGAGATTTAAATGTTAACTAATCAACGCTCTTTTGACATCACTAATTTGGATTGCGTTTTGACCTGGTTATTTCCCCTTTTACTTTCTGTGTAATAACGTAATGATAACCCACTTGGTATGGTCTTCGTGTATGATCGTTTCGATACTTCCACGTAAAGTAGACGTTCACGTATAGAGAAAATGAACACACTATTATATTGTCCTGACGTATGTCAGTAGTAAATACACAATAATTGTATAAGGATATTATTTAGTACTAATATAATAATGCATTGATACTTTAGGCCGTAGTGCGGTTTCACACGCAGGATTCACGTATCCCATACAGATATGACGATACTGACCAGTGTTGCTAATCGTGTGTACTATAATAAAATTATAGTACCTACAATACCTACTTACTGTTATTTTGATTCCGCGACAAATGTAAGATTAGCAAATATTCCAAAAATACAATAATTTTGAAGGAGTCAAAACTAAAAACGATCCGTGTACTTAATTATAGGCGGCTCTCATGGTGCAGTGCGTAAGGCGCTGGCCTTTGAACCTGGAGCTTCGGGTTCGATCCCTGTGAAAACATAATATGTTTATGTGATTTTCTCAAAGCCTGGGTGTTTGTGATTGTTTCACTTCTATTACTAAATACACTGATGTTAAACTACAGTACTGTAATTGGGCCTCTAGGCTTGTTGTAGTGTTAAAAAGAATATATATATATTATATATGTATGTAGGATGTATAAAATATAATAAGTATGTATAGTTTTTTTTTTTCAAAAATACTATATTTTTTACGCATTCGTAGAATAGGATGGCAACACTGATGAGGTTTATCAGCACAAATAGTGTAAAATGCTCCATCTGTTTCAAAGTAAAGTTTTTTTCCCGTCATACTTACGGATACGTGAATTCTCTGTGTGAAACTGTTCCTACGATACCCTTTGAATGGATGAAAACGATTCAAATTCATTGGGAATTTATGACAAGATGGCGAGAATCATAATAATCAACTTATGTGCAAGCGACTCTACCCCGGAGTATTTCTTTTTGAATATTTTTAAGTCGGACTATGAGAATGGCGGCATATTACAAATTTATAAAATTAACAGAATCTTGATTAGACCAATTTAAACCTCAATCATAACGCACCGGCTTACAGCATTGTAAGCTACGCCGATGCATTATATTATAATAGTCACAATATTTACGTGATAACCGAAACGTAGAAATGAAATTACTTAGAAGAGAATAAGAAGACCGGAGAAACCCTCAACCCTGCAATAGATTTATCCAGGCCGATGATGATGATTTTTCCAATACTGCTTTTATTATGAACGCATTAAATTATTTATGTATCTTATACAAACTTTGCTATACCCATTTGCAAGTTTGTTTGTTATATTATTAATGAAATATTTCGATAGTCACAGAAACCCAACAACTACCCACAAAATAAGATATTGCCAAGTAATATAATTCCCGTGGATATTGATTAGCTAGACTAGCACTAGCTGGAGAAGCAGACAACTAAGCTACTCGTTATCGATATAACACACTATTGCCTACACAGCCAAGGACAGATTTTTTCTGTTTTATTATGAAACTCAAGTGAAAGGTTATTTTATTTCTCTTAATCCCTGTCGCTTGTTTTGAGTATGTTTGTACAGATAACAGTAGATTGAAGAATGTCCTTAATCACATCCGGAAAACGTTGGCTATAATAAAATTCGTATGTATCTGGAAACAATAAAAATATCACCGCACTGGATATTATTGTATAAGTAAATATCATGGAATATATTATAATCATGGCCCCCACAAGGGGGGGCTGACAGGGCTCTAGACTGGGGGCCCGGGCTCAGGAGGGGCCCGGCGTGGTGGCTAAACCAAATAAGTGACAAGTTGACGACCGTGACTCCGACTCTAATTTTTTACACAATAAAAAAACTACTTTTAAAACCAAAAATGTATATACATTAGGTACACATATTATGTAATATATACATTACCGTTTAATTAAAAAAATATTTTGGTAAATAATTATTCTTTTAAGTTTTGGAAGCCGTAACTAGATATCAGTAAAAAAAATATGTTTCAAATTTATTGTATAATAATCATTTAATTATATTATAAGAAGAATCCTATTTCTTATGTAAACGTTCTACATTATCGATTTTCGTGGTTTTGAAGTTCCTAGATTTTCAAATTAACTTTCAAGAGATTTCGAATCGATTTCCCAATCCTCTTAGGAAGCCAAGTCCTCGGTTGGTTGAATTAGTAGAGAGCCAGAAGTTACCGTAGGGTCAAGTGCCTTCAGGTCTGCAATTCCCTTGGACGTTGTTGAGCAATCCCTCTTTAGGTCCTTCCTGTCGGTCGCCTGAAAGTTTCTCGGCCCCTTCCACTCGAACCTTTCTTAGACCACTCTTACGAGACTGAAGTACCAACACCCACTTTCCTAAAATCCTATCACGGCTACCTACATCGGTTTGGAACGAGGTAACGTGTATATTTCATATAAGGTTACTTACCGTTTTAATACGTTCCACCGGAACCTTAGAACTAATAGTGAACCAATAATAATAGATTATGCACTAGTAGGGATATTACTTATTTATGTATGCATAACGTACTTTCTCGTAGAAGTTTATAGTGAACGCTTACTGTTATCGGAGTTTCACTTTACCATTGGTGATATTGACGAGCTGAAAACGATAATGTCAGGTGTATTATTTTATTACATACTTACATTTTTGCACAAAATACCTATAAATAGGAATATAATAATAAAACTTCATCATGTATTTTAATTGTAATAAATTTTACTAAGATTAGGCCTTTCGATTGCAGTATTCAACATTCTTTAATTTTAGGATTTATTAGGTGACTGAGATTAGCCGTGGAACAGAGCTTATAACACTCGTCTTTTGATCCGTGGGTCCCATGTTCGAATCGCAGGCTGAATTCACTTGTCGCTTTTCATTAAATACATTGTGTTGTGTAAAACTGTGTATATGCGTGGTGGTTGAGGTGGTTCATACACTCCGTTTTGTATGTTGGTAATTTGAAATGTTGATATAGGTAGGTATATACTTAAGATGTCAGTTATCATAAATTTCATCCACCAGTGATGTTTTATTTTCTGTTGAAATTAAATTTATCTCAATATTCTGCAAACGTCTCATTTTACGTCTCAGCTTATAAAAATAAATTTGTTAAAAATTTATAGAGCTATTAGTGTAGATATACAAAATTCACATTGAATTGATCAGCATATCCTGATTCATTGGTGGAAAAACAAATTTTTGCTCTCAGTTTCTCAGAATGATTTCAATCTGAAGCTAATAGCCAGCATACTCATGAAAGCCTGGACTTCGATTATCAGTATAACATAATATTCCAAATATATTAATAAATAACGCTTTATATACCTATTTAAAAAAAAGCTTCAGGCAACCCTATAATCATTGAAATAGTATAGAAAATGTATTTAGTTTATAAACGTTGCGTCCAATATTAAAAACATGCGAAGTATAATAATTAATTTTAAACAGTGTCGGAAAAGACTGTTAATGAATAAACTTAAATAAATAATAACCTACAATTTGCATTCATATCACATGTTTCTTCTTCTTTTTTCTTTCGACCATGTCCGATCCTAATAGGATCATATGGGCCTCAAACCTGGGACCCACGGCGTTATAGTCCAACGCTTAAGCCGCGCGGCCACCGTGGGCATGTTTATTATATATCACATGTTTACATTAAGAAAAACATATACATACATAAAAAATAGTACCTAATAGGTACCTACACACCTCGACTGTAAGTACGCAGTATCCACACAACATAACGACCGCATTGCCTTAATTTTTACCTACAGAATGATAACGTAATGTATTACGGTATATATATATACATATACCGTAAACTTTAAATAATATGATACATTTAATGATATTGTTTTCAGTGGCGAAGAGTGACTTTTGTAACGAGGTAGACTGTGAAGATCAGAGAAAAAGAACACACGTCAGGTATATTTACGGGAGATAAGAAGGTAATACGATATTAACTACTACTGATGTAGTAGTTAATATCGTAGATATAGTAGTAATATAGTAAATACACACTAATTCGATAAAATTTCAAAAACTTACTGGCGACATAAAATTGAGCGATGAGTTTAAATTGTATATTTTCCTAAACATTTATACACATCAAAAATCATTAGATTGATCTAAATTATTATTTATTTTAAAAAACAATCTATAATGATTGAAATTGTGTTTTTAAATTATCTAATTATTAATTATTTTAATAATATATTATACGCATATAATTTAGGCTTAGGTTTGTATATACTGCTCCAAACATCCTGAGGTCACGTGACATAAAGTTCATAAAAAAAAGCATCACTATTCACGGCAAATCATTAGACAAATTTGTTAAAAACAGATATCGTTGACAAATTAAATTATTTTTTATAAAATAAAGTGATTATATTATAGGTATGTCGATATGCAATTAAAAAAATATTTTTGTTAAGATAGTAGGCTTTAAACAAGCTTTAAACTCTTTAAAGAATCGCATAGTATAGAATCTTCGCCACTGATTGTCTGTAGTAGTAGACAAAAGAGTCAGCACTTACAATATTGATCACTTGATCTACCCAACTTCATAATAGGTAAGTTTGTGTAATATTTGACATCTGCGGATGTCTAAACAGAAAAAATCATTAGGTATTTAATTATTATAATATTATAAAATGTTGAAAAGTATAATGTGCCATTTACGACTTAAAATAATCATACATTCTCTTGCGTAGTAATTACAGTTCATGTTTGTATTTACACTAAAAGCTCTATGCCGTGTAAGTATAATACAAAAATAATGATCGTGTCTACTTATGTGAGTGTTATTCTTTGAGCCAAATGAAAATGTGCATAAATAGTTGCCAAACAATAATGCATGTTGAAAGCGGTTTCCCAATTTACTTACTGAACCAAAGCAGTGTGAAATGTGATACTGTATTATATCATTTCGTTGTACACAATTTCTTTGATTACAAATTGTGTAATTTATTAAGAAAAGCAAACATTGAACTATTGATTACATTTTAAATGTTTTCCGCTAATATCAGTGATACAGATGCAGAAAATGCACCGACAGCTGGTTATACTGTGATCATTTTTATAACTTCTACATACAATCTCACTGATATATTTATATAATTATGTATAAAATTATTGCCTACTTTAAAATTACTGTTGAACTACGTACAACTTAATCTTGTGCTTCGCTTGCACGTCCAACACGTCTTCTCTACACACCGCACACGTAAGCGACAAAGCACACTGCGAGTGGCCGTGCAATGCAATGCAAACTTAAAAACCACTAACTTGCTTTGCGCACAAAGTAAGTGCAGTTTAGGCCTCTTCGCCGTGCGCGCATCGCACGGGTTTCTGTAGTGTGCTCCGCCACTAAAGTTCAGCCTCATTCAATGTGGTGCATTCATACATAGTGGTTTACGCTCATGCGGACTGTACACGCACTAAATCCTGAAATATGATTGCGCTTGACGCGCATTTACATAAAAACTAAATTATATATTAAAAGACAATACGTCATATTGTTAGATAATTTAAAATGTTAAAAATAAAATAATATTAGAAATGTATTTTGTATAAAATGCATTTTTTTCAATGTGTGCATGGACCCAGAGCATGGACTTTATATGTTGAGCAGGTGGCTAACACCAGTTTCTCGCAAAAGAAAAATCTGTTACGAAACCTCTTCTCGCTCTCGCTAAAATCACCCTATTCAGACCTTTTTAAAATGCAAGTTGAAGTTTAAATCAATCGTTTTCCAACTGCCAACTCCAATACTCTCACGTTATCATAGCATTATGCAACTAACTGCTTGCTGGCCCTTTGCCACTTAAATAGAACACATAACAAAACTCCTTTTTACTAACTTCACCGCTGCATTTCGAAAAACTCACACTGCGGAAGTTTGCTATAATAATATGTTAGCCAACATCTGATTGATCACCTTACCTACATTTTCTGAACAAAATTCTTACAAAATTCATAATAATACAAACCTACTTTTGTGGTTTTTTTAGTCGATCGAATTGATAATATGCAAAATAACGAATATTTACATATCGATGCTTGTCCCACATCGTTTACATAGACATTTATTTAAATCGATGCATTGTTGCTGTTTTTGTAAATAGTATGATTTTTCGCCCTAGAAGCATTGATATTTTCTGATATATACTTAGGTACCGATATACGCTTATGTTTTGCATTGAGTGCATTCTAAAACAAACGTAGACCTAGTGGCTATCTAGTTTAATTGATTAATATACATATATGTATCTTATATTTTGGTTACGTACACGTGTGGTAATTGATGTCGACCAATATAACTGCATATTATATAAATTCACCATATAACACATTGAAAAATAAACACCCCCGTTAGTATTAATAAAATACTATAGAAAGTAAATAAACTGCGAATAATTAAAAACGTACCTAATTCATTTAAGACACGCCCAAATGAAGCTACGAAGGAGAATAAAGTAGGTAGTTTTAGAAACCTCATAGAAAAAGTGGCCATCTGAAAATATTTTTCCGTTTTTGTTACGTCGTATTTTGTAGATATTACTATAGGGTTTTCTGCGGATACAATTTTGTCAAAGTTTTGTCAATAAGTATATGCCTAATATTATAATAAATATTAGTGATCATATTCGAAAATTGGCATACGACCTAGAACGGCTCAAAAAAAAGTACCTACTCGGATATTTTATAATATTTTTGTGTATTTATTCGTGTCTCCAAACATTGTAATAATATATTATCTTATTATTATATGCAACATATTAATTATGTTTGAATATTAATTTGTTGCATATTCATAAAAAAGATCGTAAAATGGCATCGCAACACTGTAATATCTTGCATAAAAGAATCACATTTGTAAATTATTTATTGTGAGTCAGATGTCAGAAGTTATCTCAATCAGCATTAGAAATGGAATGAGACTGAGATGATAATAATTAAAATATTCCTAAATATATATATTTTATTTTATTTCACATAGTAATTAATTATGTACATACGCATATTATCATTATTATTATTCAGGTATTCGATTATATTAATTATACTCTTTTAGTGTAGTTGGTGATTATTATTTAATGCAACGCATAATTAAACAAATTGAAAATTATAATTATTATACATATAATACAATCTGTTTTATCCTTTCTTCCCTTATGACGTCGCTTATATCCGTCAGCCTGAAGTAATGAAAAGTGTTTACGGCTTGATGTTCACATTCTCCATACATTGTCCATTGTGGGAACAATGATAGAGGACTTTGAATACGCCCTTTTCCGTGACAAAAGGAGGTCGTTTGTCAACGGTGGCGTGAACCGCATATTAATTACTGCCCCTTGCCACTTCAACCATGATCTTTTCCCTGTGTACCTATTCCATAATGTAATACGCATTGACAGCAAATACTCGTCATTGGCGTTCTCAGTTCCGACCAGGAGCCATTTTTCATATATTATTGTAAGAATGTGTTATTCTTAAAGGGTCTTGTCTGTTACTAGACACCAATAGACTACATTACCTTAACATTAATGGTGACCTGCGACTGACCAATAATTGTTTCAAGGTCGACTAGGTTTTTCTTCGTGATACGGCCATGTATTAAAAACATGCCAAATCACTTTGTTCAGAATCCCTCCAGATTTTCGTTGAATATCACACTTTATTTTTGATCAATAATCATTTGTCCACAGGTTATGATTGATTCTACATTTTTAAACGTCAAAATATCATAAATCTCAATTGATTGTCGAATAAATTAAGCTTCAGCCATCTCAGGATGTCGACAAGAGATTGTTTAGGAAACAAAGACATGGAAATAGTCAACAAAGCACAAATTTATAAAACTTCCCCAAGACCAATGAAACTCTCTGGATAAGATACCTATAAAGATTTTTAATGCGAGAGATAACATATTGTCACTCCTTCGTTAGTTGCAACCATAGAGGTATTAAATTAAAAGAGGGGCAAGAAATTGGTTTTCTCATACAGCTGAATGAAGCAGGCCAACAATAGCCGACAACTTACAATAAATAGCGACGCGATAAAAAAAATTCAGGGCATCACAGAGGATTTACTTTGGTCATTATAACGTACCCATATAATATAATGTTAACGTTCAAATTTTGCCACAAATTGATTACCAGCCCGCCTCACCATACTTTTTCACCATACTAGCCTGCTTCACCATACTTTAATATAACCTGCCGCCCCTAGGTTGTAACTGATCTCAGCTGTGGCCTGTGGGGCAAAACAATACTCAAATGTTTTATTGAATAATCCGAACTAGAAGAGAATCACAATGAATGAAAACAGATCGTGCATTATTTTTATGTGTTAAAATAAAATTAGATAAAGGATCCGTTACTAAAAATAATTGGGAAACACCATCCTAAACAGGTATTGCTAAAAATGTAATTTTTATGTATCTAATTGCTTGATTTGTATCGTCTTGTCCAGACCAAGATACATCGGTTCAGTGAACAATGTATATGTTACGCCGATTGTGCGAAATTGACTATTACATGAAATGGGCTAAATTTTGGCTTATTCATGTAATAGTCAAGGCTGTTGCCTTATTCATGAATTAGGTTAATTTTCTGCCGAGTACGTGAATTCGCCAGAGTACGGAATTCTTAAACTGTCAACATGACAGTAGAAAAAGCAAATTTAATACGGATGGTTTTATTAGTTATAATTGGACATAATATAATATTATTATTATTAGGTTATGTTAGGTTAGGTTTTGTAATTCTGAATTATTCAACTGAATGTCCATTTTGAGGTTAGCTAACAAGTATCAACAATATATCATTACAAACATACAATTGACTATTGCACGATTGATACCCAAGCACGAATCAAATCGCGAAAATCCCTTTTAATAAAATTCTTCCGTTATCATATTATAGTTCTAGATTTCTTTTGCGCATAGTAAATGGATATGGATGTCATTGTAGTTATTGATTGGTATATTTTTATATTATAATCAATGACAATTGACACATTTGGTTAGTTTGATTAGTTGCAAAAAACACCACCGGAGCGCGACCATCTATATTGACCATAAATAATATACGAACATTTTGACCTATGCATGAGCATTTGACACATTTAGTTTAGTTGCAAAAAATACCACCGTAGCGCTACTATCTAATTTGTCCAATGCATGAACTAGGCAGAAAAATTACTGCCGAATTCTGGCACTCGCCAGATATTTTGTCTAATTCATGAATAAGGCAACGAACGGGCTGATTTAGGCCAAATTTAGCCCATTTCATGTAATAGTCAATTTCGCACATTCGGCGTAACATATACAAAAGTTGTATCAGAATTTTTCCCGAACATTTCTATCCGAGCATTTACGAACATTTAGTTTAATCTATTCTGATACAAGATATCACTTTGGATTTTTTGACATATTTAAAAATCTGATGAAAATATATCCTTACCTGTTGCATCCCCGCTCTCAGGGAGCGTAGACATACCTACATCACATCACAATTTTCTGTTTTTGTTTTCAAATTCAAATTCTTTTTTTTTCTTCTACATACGGTTAACATTACAAATTATAAATTTAATACATTTACAACATAACATTTAAAAACAAAGAAATAATATTAAAACAGTGTAAAAAAGAAAGAAATATTATATTATGCAGTATCTCACAAATACAGTATAAAAAGTAAATTGGTACAAAAATTATAAAGCATGGAAGCACACCGAATGAGCTAAGTGGACCCTATTTTAAGAATTTATGAAACAACGCCCACCCCTACTGTGGGATAAATCAACTTCCGATGCGATTTGGTTAACATAGTTATTGCCCTCCCAATTGGCATCACCAATGGAGGTTAGTTCTGCACCTTAGAAGAACCAATAACTGATGCTCGCGATTTTTAAGATAGTTATCATGGACACAAAAGTCAATAGTATCTAGAATGACAGAGTTATCATTTACACCACGTATTAGTCGAAAAAAATACGTGCCTAAATATTAATATCGTCTAGCACTCGGGTTGCTTTTCGTCACCATTGCTAACTGTGAAACTACGTAGGTACCTATATATTTTTGCTGATAATCTTATAATATATAGATTTTAAGATATGTGAATACTATTTAATCAGTACACTACTTATCATGTCTATGCCGTTTATCATAGTCAAGAGTAATGTAGTAGCAAACTGGTAAAAATATGGTGCTATTAGTACTTAATATATGTGTATTTAATATATTATTTTGTTTCATTTAATTATTTATACTCACTACCAGACTTGACAGCGTTAAAATAATATCCTGTTATTCATATTTTCTCGTAATATTTAAATAAAAATATTTATGCAATAAAAATACCATCCTACTCGCCCGTATAAAACTCACTTTTGCATTTTGATAATGACAAAGTGTTAGCCACTTAGGAATGCACGCCACTCCCGCGCATTGCAGTTTTTCAATCAAGCAAATTAGTCCAGCCTTCGGTGTTACTAAAACGTGTTCAATGTCATATTATAATGATATCTCGATAGCAGCTCTTCCAGTTGGTAGTAAATAAATAATAATCCGAGATAGACCAATATCGCGACGAGCAACTTCATTAGTGGCTAATATTGTAATTCCAATATTATACTCAGCTAAACTATTAAGCTGGGTGACCTTACTATTTTTTGTTGCAGTGGTCATATGTGAATTGTGTATCTCAATATCACGTCTTAATATTCTATTTTTTAATCATTTTTTCTAAGCAGATTTGTAGCTGCATGGCTAGTTTGCTAATATTTTCCGTACATCGGCCAATACATACTAGCACCCAAGTTAACCAATAGGTACCTCGCAACTACAAATTATTTATAATATATATATAAGACATAACAGTACTTGTATATTATTGCAAATCTTCTTTTACACGTTTTAAATCATATTGTGACAAGACTTATAAAACGCAAAAAAGAACATACTTATAACTAGTATGTTTGTATCGAATTTTAATTGCGGTTTGTACCATATCAGGGATAGCGAACTGCATACCGGACGAAATGCTTAATAAAGCCGCCGATTTTTTTTTCATTTACAGCGGAATGATGATAGGATTTGGATGAAAACTTTTAGAAAGGTGAGATAACAAAAAGCTCTCACCTCTCATTTTCTATGAAAAAAAATGCAAGGCAGAGCTAATAAAAGGTCTCGTATTTGATCCCCAGTGGCAAAAAATAATATTCCTCATTTAAAATGAAAAATCCCATGACACGCCACCCGTTACCATACATATTATTTTAGTTTTTTAGTATGCATAAAAAGGATTATCACCGCATTACTATATTATTCTCTATTCTATGAGATAACATTCAATTTGCGGTGTAAACAATTGAATACAAATTGAAGCGGCGGTGAATCTATGGCATACTCGGAAATTCTTTTGGCACACGAAAGAATTGCATCCCAGTATTTTAAAGGGCGCTTACGATTCCTAACACCTGGAGAAATTGAGAAAGCGACACTGGTTCTGGACGGATATTTATTTTCGATGAAAAAGCTGATGGAACGGGGAAAATCTTTTCAAAAGAAAGGCTAAAAATCTCTCGGTTCCGGGCGGAAATTTTATTTTGTGTGGAAAACGGTTTGGATGTAAAAAAAGCTAATAATTTTGACCTGTATTCTGAAATGATTTTTTGTGGGAAAGCGTTCGGTTGAAGCTAAAAAGGCTGTTTCTATTTTTTTTAAATCCATAGGAAGCCACCAATAAAAATACTTATATTATTTTTACTATTTTTAACACCTAATCAGAAAATTGTTCGCTAGCGATGTACTACACTACTACAGTATACACAGAACAGATTAATGTGTTCCCTGACAGCATGCTTGGATGATATAAAACATGAAATATAATTTTATTTAACTTGCCCTCACTAGACCAGTGGTATCCAAAACAGTTTTAATCGCGCACCCAAACTTGCAGATTATTGTACCAATACGTCATAATACCTTTACTAGGTACTACAGAGCTTCCACCTCTCGATTGGAAATTTTATTTATAAATTCTGTAAATCTATGTACTCCAGAGGATTGTATCCACAACACTTACATCTATAACAAGATACATATACTTTCAAACTGTGATCAGTTCACAATTCGTACCATATTTGTGGTAAACGAGATGTTTTATGTTTCAAACGTAAATGATTGGTTTTCACATAAATCAATTTTTTAATGAATTAACTCACTTATATTATTTTATATTGAATTGTGAACCCAACACAATCACTGCTAACCTTTTAATTACCACATTTAAATAACACGTTAATTATATCTAATGATCAACGACTCCAATCGTGCCAGTCGCGGTGTTAGCACTAAATGAGTTAATTGCCATAAGAAAAATAAAATTGGATATATCAGTATTGTTTACTAAATTGAACATTTTTTGGTGTGATTTTGTGTTTATAAAATATTGTCTGCGTTCGTGGGCGTCAATAATATATAATATGTACGTTAACTAGATGTTAACATGATTGAAATGAGCCGATACATATTAGTCTCATTATTTCTTAATGACTGTATACATGAAACTTTTCTATACGTCGACTAACTAAATTATAATAACAAATAATTGGTATGTTCATTACATTAGCTGTGTTGAAATATGTTTCGCAAAATCCGGAAGCAACCCCTTCATATCATTTGCCTCATTACTGAAGATTGTAATCACTGAAATTATAGGCTTTGTCAGCAATCTCTTTCCATCTAGAATCTAGAGTGATCCTGCTCTGATTTTGTTGCTACAATTATTGTTGATTCAGTCGTTTTCTCGAATATGGCGAAGTTATTTGAGATATACATTTTAATATTATATTAGAAATTAACGTAAAAAAGTACCACTTATTAGTTCCGTAAATATGACGGGACCAACAGGTATTTAATGGTTTTAATCATGCTTGGAAAATACACGTTTTTGTCAAGAACAAAAGAGAGCAATCCCCAACTTTTGATTTTTTCTTGCTATATTTTACTTATAAGAAAACAAAATGTTTCACTTACCTATGTTGGGGAAGGTTAAACTAAACATAGTCTTTTTAAGTGTCACCATTTCGAGTCAGTAGCGATACCACAATTTGTGTTTTAATGATGGGGGCATTAATGTATTCCAAGTTTGACATAATTACACCAGTCGTTGAGCAAGCGCTTTCATTTTCAACAGCTAATATAATGTGACAAAATTTACTTATAGCTTTATCACTTTCACACTCTTATGAATGAAGTTGGCGGCTGCCGATCTTCTCCATTTAGTCGATACAAAATATTTTATGTTTTAAAAGAATTCATCAATATACCTACATTGTACGTCAACCAGTCGAGTGTATTATTTTTTTTTTTTTTTGAATTTTAACTCATTATTATGTATATCCCAACATTAAATTTATCTGCGCCCCGATTTCTTGTATTTTAATAATACTCTCTGAAGGTGTGAATACAATAAGCATATTTAAAAAATTACATAACAAATTAAATTACTGTTGATTCGAAGATTGATGCCAGGTATCAAATTATGTATTATGTAACTCACCTTGGTAGCTTCATGCATTGGCACACATAAATATGTAATAATATATTTATTCTAAAAAGAAATATTTGTTTCCGAAATAAATTGTGTATTTACCTACTATTAGTTTGGTTATCACGTACAGTAATCAAGATGCATTATTATTGTAGGGACCTACATCTAACAATTTTAACTATCTAGCAATCCCCACATTAAATTCCACCTACAATAAAATCAAATATCGTGTTTTTGTTTTGTTTCTTTAAAATTAAAATATTATATAAACCTTATTACAAAAATATATTATTTGAATAGATTTTTTAGCTGGTCGTATTAACCAGTCAAAATAATTTCAATTACAAAATATCATTGATGATCGTATTATTACGTTAATTTATAACGCAGCAGTAGAATCTTCAGTTGCACAAGTAAGTATAATGTATTCATTCACTTTCTATTATTACATTCGACATGTTTTATTGATTATTCTCACGTAGTATTTGTCACATTTGCTTTCTGTCAGTAGCAGGCTTGTCATACATGACGTAGAAAACTTTATTTAATACATTGCTTCAATGGGTACCTACATACTTAGGCAATACTACAATAACGTAATATATTATCCTTCCAGGTCTATACAATATAATACTCATACTTTGTTTTATATAAATGCGAAAGTCATTTGTTGTCGCTGTAAAAAAAAAATATTCCATTCGTCACTTTTACTATAAGCACTTTTCATCCAGCCTGAAAAACTTGTAGGTACCTACTCCAATTCAATGATGCTCTGATTTTTTTTTCAATTGTGAAAAAAATCTGCACAAAAGTGAAACAATACAACACTTCAATCTTTTGTCTACCTCTTGGTGTAGGAAATTAACGAACCGTCTCCTAATATTATTATTCCCTTTCAGGAAACGTACATTTTCAGGATGTATTCTCACAGCGCGAGAAACACGAATATCAGCCCACTAATCTCGTGAAACGTGGTGCTTTTTTTCTGTTATCTCCGCGAGCTTTACTGCTTTCCGTGGCTCGGTCCACCCTCCCCGCTGCTGTTTTGAATTTATTCCACCTCGAACGTTGCTTTCGCGTTCTCAAAGAGCACAAAGGGATTTCGAAGACCGCGGAACTTATTAACTTTTACAGCGTCTTCTTTGTATTCGGCTTAACGGTTATAGTTTAATTTGGCTGATAACAGACTATAATCGCGGTATCGTACCCGAAGCCCTACGGCTCCGAATCTTGGCTTAGTTACCATGCAATGGGCGCTTTAGACTTTAAACAAAGCTTCCACCCCCTTCTCACTCTCGCTTTTCTGCCGATGGCGATTCTTGCGTCTTTGTATTTATGATATTCAATTCACTTTTTGAAAAAAATCAATATTTTCTTGAGAGAACATCCACTGAATTTAATATATATGTGAAAAGTTACGTACCTACGCAATATGCATACTTCTTAAGGGGGGACATGCTCGTCGAAGGTCAAAATTGAGTTTTTATTGTATTTTCAAACGATGATCCTGGACACTCCTTAAATATTGTAGATAATCTATTTATATAATTTTTAAGCCTTATTATCCTTTATAGTTATTTTAAACATTTGATGACTGCATAAAGTATTTTTGTTACATAAAATAGTATTCTTTTAAACCTCTCGCTCTAATGTTTTAAAATATAGTCATATTTCGGTACATAATTGTGCAGTGGTGTTAAGATTTTTTACGTTTATTAATTTTTAAACGCATTTATGAAACCATTAGTATAATTTATTATGAGATAATTTTTTAGCATGTTCAAACACGCGCGTCAATATCATTTTACTCCCTACTTCAATTATAGTTTGTCAATTTATGGCTACAGCCGTATGTTGTAGCTTAACCACTGGGGAATGACAAAAGAAAAGGCGTATTTCAAAAAAACACTACCTTATTCTTAGGTCAATAATTATTATAAAGCAATCATTATTCATAAGATGTTTATCACACTTGAATGGTCAAAGACATAGCTTATAATAAGTATCTTTAGAATCATCTTCGAATGTGTTAATCTTGCCGATTTTTTGAATATTAAAATGCCTAATTCTTGTCAAATTTGGAATCACAGAGATTATCAATATATTTTTTTATCGTGAATATTTTACAAAAATTATCTCGTAATAAATTATACTAATGGTTTCATAAATGCGTTTAAAAATTAATAAACGTAAAAAATCTTAACACCACTGCACAGTTATGTACCGAAATATGACTATATTCTAAAACATTAGAGCGAGAGGTTTAAAAGAATACTATTTTATGTAACAAAAATACTTTATGCAGTCATCAAATGTTTAAAATAACTATAAAGGATAATAAGGCTTCAAAATTATATAAATAGATTATCCACAACGTTTAAGGAGTGTCCAGGATCATGGTTTGAAAATACAATAAAAACTCAATTTTTAACCTACGACGAGCACGTGGGCCGTTAACACTTTAACTTTTAATCGTCTGAATAAGTGATCAATTTATGTTTATATTTACCTAGTTTTCTTCTATACAGAAACACTTCTTCTAACTATTAAATAAGTGATACGGAACTTACATTTTCTATACGCTTTTCAACTAACAGGAAAAGCTAATAAATTGTATTTAAGAAAAAAAATATAGGTACGTGATCTTCAAAAACTCTGGGGTTTTACTTAAAAGAACATAATTTTGAAAAACCTCAGAAACATACATTTTAACTTTTAACATCGCGTTATGTATCTATGTGCAACCTGAAAAAATCCTCTATTTCATACGTAGGTAAGTCTATTCACTATTGCAGACAAACACAAGGTTTGGCGCCGGAATTGGTAACCTAACTATTCAGTTCTTGGATTTATGTTTCAATGCTAAAAGTAATTTACAACCAGTCTTCGTTTTCATTTTTCAAGAGTTATCTCTAATTCTGTAAACTTTGTTAGCTACTGTTGGACTGTGCATGACTTAAGTTTAGAGCATCCTGTTAATAATGTTCATCGAACAAACTAATAATAACAAAGTGATGTAACGACTGGATGTTAGGCGAAGTTTCCCATTATCGGCAGGCTACAGGGGGTTTCGTGAACTCTGCAACTTTACGGAGTTGAGAACTGATTTTTGGTATCTTACTGTACATGGAAACTTGTGATCACTTTAAAAAACAAGAAGTAGGTACCTACTCGATTAGTCTCATGCACTTTTTACCCAAAATACTGTAAATAAATATTTATATTATACATTCTTACGTTACCATTTGTTCAAACTTTCGAAATGAGCATGAGTCGAAATAAGGTACCTACTTATTTGTTTTTAATTCATTCCATTGGCTCTACAATAGTATGTATATGGATCCTGACCACCTCACGAAGAGGTTTCTTACAGCTTTCTTATGGAAGAAACAGACCTTAGCTACTTTCTCAATTTGTTGAGATATAATGAAATATGAATGTGCCAAACTTGAAATTCGAACCCAAGACCCACGACTTAATAAGCGAACAAGCAACCACTCTTTTATTGCGGATGCATTTTATTTGTTTTTAATTACTACATATTTTATGTTTCTAAGAAGGCAGTAGATAATAATAAATTTAATCGATTAAATAACATATTATATTATACGTATGTCGGAATATAATTGATTTTAATGAAACATGTATTATAATAATGACAACTTCAGTTGAATATAATCAGATTTAAGAATGTCTTACGTCTTTGCCTTATTTTTCTTCGTTTTGATTATTAGTAAGGCCTTATATTATACATACTTACTACAGAATTCATTCCAAACAATTGCTACTTACTAATCTTTTGGTTATCCAATTGTATGTGAATCAGTTTCAGTATAATATATATTTCTTAAATTAATCAGATATACGGTACAACGTACACACTCTTCCGACAGGAATCGATTATACCGAAACATTTCGATAGCTATCGATGTTTTATCTGCGCAATCTTAGCAGCAATCGACCAGCAGCATAATTCTACCATCTCTAGGTGTGAATCACTCAAACAAACGATAACGTTGCGTGTAAATTGTCTTTCAATCTCGATAAAAAGGTACGTGTTTTATGACCAGCAAGGACAAATACATATTTGCTATTTTAACGAGCGCCACTTACCGGAAATGTGAAAAGTGACCTCGTCATATTTCTTTATGGCTAGAGTCTCTGTCAAATTTAATCCTATAAGACGCAGAACAAGAAAAAAATGTTCAAATGTTTCACTTGTCTAAACGTCTTGTTAAAAAAATGTTGGCCATTATAGTTATCATAGTTATTATAGTTATCTTATAACTGTTATCTTATAACTTATTGCCAAAGTAGCTTGATTTCGAAGAACGCTAATGAGTAGGTATTAAAATGACCAATAGTTTAAATTTGTCGCTATTAGTATGTCACATCGTAGCATATTGGATAAATGCGACGATTGGGGCGATTACTCGTGGAGATGCAGGGTTCGATTCCCGGCCGGGTGGCTTACTTTTTTCAAAAAAGATTTTTTCTATTGGTTATAATATACTCTCTCAGAAAGTGTTTTTCTAAATTATATAATGTTTTATAACTAGCGTTTAAACACCCAAAACTGATTTTTATTAGAATTGGTTGTAAGATATTCGTTCAACTCTTAGACTATATAATTAATATTGATTGAAGACGAATAAACCTACTGCGAGACTCGAATCCAGCACATGGTATTCCGTCTACTCCACAATGGACGTCGAAATATAAAGACGATTTTAGTATTTTTTGTCAATAATAATAAAAAAGTATATCCAGAGAAAATGTTAATATTCACATTTATTACATCAAAAATATTCTTTGACGCCCTGCCATTTTCCGTCAATTATCTTGACTCAATTAGTTCTTAATTAAATTGGTACTAATTGAATACAAAATAGTTTCGAGCACCTATTTATTACCATAGAGTAAAAATATCTTTGTTACATTAATAGTTGATTTGATATCTTTTTGACGTTGTCAAATAAGCGTCCAGTTTGTGAATAGAATATCATAGAGGCATGCGTAACGATTGGTTCTCGTCTACCACTCGACACTCGATACGTGGCAGGCGCCTGAAGCAATCACGTTCGTTGGATCGATCACGTGTATTTTCCTTATCGACTCGAACCAGTTTTTACGCACCTCTTTGTTAATATTCAAAGCAGTAAGTCGCTTATGAGAAGCCGTAAAACCGTTCAGCCAAGGAAAACAAAATAAATGTTTTATCATTCGCATGACGTTCGACAGCAAAACATTGACGAAACAGTAGAAAAATATTACCCTCTCCTATCATTATATAGACCTGGTACTTTTCCTGATTGTTGAAAATTATTTTTATAGCACAAGTGGCAATTACCAAGCATCTGAATTTGATAATCAAATCAAATCCTTGAAATATATTAATAAAATTCACGTATGGAATACTTAAATAATTTAATCTTGTTGTGAGTTTGCGCATTTTTTCCGTACTGGCCTTGTTTGTTGCATAATTTCTTTAAAATAACGTTGTTAACTGTCAATTCTTGATGGAAATCCATTAAAATAAAATATTGCTTATCGACTCCGTAGTAGGAACTCTATCCACATAATTTAATTTAATACAGGTTTAATTTTCTTAAACTGACATTTTCAATGGCACAGTGTTAGAGGACGGAATCTTTTTTACGTTATGTGGATAAAGTCCTGCGATATATTTGTGACCAATCCAAACCATTGAAATATATATAGGTAATATAAATAATTTACCATTGAAAAATTATTTTCTCAGTTTACTCTATTTACAGAAAGATTTTACAGTTGTGTTAACTCTGATAATGAAGAAAATCAGTCATGTACTTATATGTTATAAATTGACGAAAGATCACTCACAGGTACATATTTTTTTTTGCTTGACTTCTTATTAGGTAGCAAAATAACATAATATGATTTGATTGTTGCATTATATGAAAAGTTAATACGGATCTGTAATTAACTAAGTCTACGTTCGCCTAAAACGTGCGTTGGTTCACTTCGCCTACCGCCTGCCCAATTAAAACACTGTAGCAATGACGTTTGGTAAGCTTTCTGTCTGTGCTTTTCGAAATAACTTTCTTGCGCCCTCCAAAAAGGCGGCGCTGCGGCCATAAAGCAGGCTTTTCATTTCATTATGAGCGCCATTTCTTATTCCGTTTTCACATACATTCTCGTATAGAATAAATGAACCGAAAGAAATATTGCAGTGCGCTATCCCCGGGTGGTATTTGCGAAAATTGGTTATTTCTTCGACGAAGATCATTTCGGGTTACGATAATATTTTTATATAATAAGATAATTATGATTATAGAAAAATGCGTCGATATTGTTATGTACATGTTTATCAAAACGATGGCTATGCTAAAAACAAAACAAAACAATTCGCTCGTTTTATATTCGCTCCTCGCATTATTGAGTTCACGAATTTCCGCGTCTATTTCATTTACATACTCGTTTGGAATATTAATTTTAAACCAAATAAAAACAAATTATTATAAATTTATTGGTGTTACCATCAATGTTTGATATTCAAATAGAGCACTAATTCAATTAAATGATAAATCGAAAAACTTTGATTACTTGCAAATTATTATAATATATTCGATTAAAACGCCCAGTAGTTATTATTGGTATATTTTGTACTCAGCTATTCAGTTGGAACTAACAAATTATTTTAGCGATTGTATTTTGCTATTATTTACATACTCATTTAGCATAGAAAATAATAACATTTAATTTAGATAGATCGGGTGTGCTCTCTCTGTAATAAATCTTTGTTAAGCTGATTTATTGTGGAGTTTGGAAATTACATAAGACATAATAAATTAAAGTGAAAAGTACCTATATCTAAATTCACCTTCAAATGACTGGAATGTATCGATACACGAAGCAGTTTGGTTGAACATATATATCCCCCTTTTGTTGGAAAATTGGCGTAACCAATGGCAGGTTTGTTCTGCATCTTGGGAGAACAAACGACTTATGCTCCAACAAGTAATGAATGGTAGACTTTTTTCATTTACTCCACTTCAAAGTCAGCACAGCAGTGTAAGCACGTACAGGAGAAAAACAGTTGGATAAAGTAACGGATATTATACACACAGTCTCCGAAAATTCTGAACCCTCCGATACGGGGCCCAGATAATCGGATTTTCTTCCAATGTCTTCTATATAGCTATGTATATTCAAATCTAAGAGATTTTATTGGATTATCACTGTAATCTCCATTATTCGTTTTTTCCATGAAAATTGTATTATTTTCTACTAAAAACTTCCATTTTCTAAGTGTGTTCGTTGTTAAGAGCCAAAGCTTCACCTTTCATTACTTGGCCTTGCCTAATGTAAATTAAATGATATCCAACATTCTCCGTAAGTGGATGCTATTTTGATACCTTCGAAATTTGCCGTAATTATTTTACAATATGCGGAACTCTATCTAATATTTACGCAAAAATATTTTAAGTATCGTGTATACTGTATACTGTTTATAGTAAACTATGACGTACTAATTAATGTTCACATGAATGCTCTAGCAGCTTAAATCTTGCATAACACAAACGTTCATTCGACTTCTGGTACATAATAGTTTGACTTTGGTGATTTATCGCTCCTGAGTCTAGTCTACCGCGAAGACGGAACCTAACTAATCAGTAATCACAATCGCCTTGAAAGTGTAACCAGCTCTGATAGCTGTATGTATAGTGTAGTACACTGTTGTGCTACCGCAAAGAAATTGTTCAGTTCAACAGATCTTCGACTGATAAGTGACCGCAATGTCCGCTACCATGTCACAATTTCAAACCTACTCATTTTTATTGCGCTAAGCGTTGCGTTACATATTATTATTATCATTTCAGACCGACGCTGAAGGTAATGACGCGCACACTGGGATGTCATGTAGTGATACAAAGTTTCGATACTCGGTAACATATCGGAAGGAAAATATTGATACTTTTGAGTATCACTATAATTTGTTTAGTCCACCCAAAAAAAAAATCCAGTTTACAAGAGCTTTTTGGAGGAAAGCTTCCTTAGCCGATGCAGCTACAGGTAAAAAATGAATAGCAGCGATTCATTCATCATGAAGTATCAGATTAACATGAAATGCCAGGAAGTATTGAATTCTCTGGTAAACGAACACTTAAAATTACAAATTTTAAATACAGCACATTTTGAAACAAGTGAGATCATTATTTTCATGGTTAGGTCAAAGAGTTCATTATGTAACTCTTTCTTCGATTTTAGATGACGATTTTCTATTCCTTAAAAATCACTAATTTTCTTGAAATTAAGTTTTATTATTATCTTTAACTCAATATTACTTTCGTATGTTCACGACTTTCAAATGATTAATATGCATTGTGTACTTTAATAACCATTCTAGGATTCGTCATGAGACAAGCCAAGCCATTCAAGAATCCAACTGTTTTACGTACACTCTATGTGTCGTTAGTACGGAGTATTCTTGAGCAGTGGCGCACCCAGGATTTAATATTGGGGGGGCCCAAGTAGGAGAATGTAAATTAGTCTCATAGGCTCTTTTTCTTCTTCAGAGCCTAATTTCTCGTTTATCGGTCTTTTGTCTACCACTCCACTCGGTGTACCTACACCATGGTCCCCACATCCTGAAACGGGCCCTCAGGCTAAGATATTTGGCGGGCCCCCTACCTACCGCTAAAATTAAAGGCAGTGTGAAACACTACGTCAACGTTTTTCAAATTGTGTTTTAGTTCAAATTAAGGGTACTTATACAGTGAATTATTGGCGATTTTTAATACATCTACTTTAATAATGGAGCTGTCGAGTATCGACACATAATAATTAAAAAAAAATATTGCACAATTATATAAGTAATTGAAAATGTTCATGAACATGAAGGATAATAGCGCCGCAGGCAACTTTTTTATACTATTAAAGCTAATTTATGATGTGTGTTTATCTCACTTATCTGCTCAACCCGACACGCCGGCCCCCCACAGCCCGGGCCCTCAGGCTAGAGCCCTGTCAGCCCTCCCCAGCTATGACCTACACCACTCCGGAATTCGGATGGACACCGAGAATTTTTTGACAGTTCCATTAGAAATTGGGTTTCTAAAAAACCTGACATTAGTGTTGTGTTAGAAATTAAAATCAAATTTTTTTTTCTAAAAGGGGTGCTGGAGAATTACAAATCATTTTTTTGCCGTGTTTTTATTTGTCTAAACCCAAAGGTATAGTTTATTGGCTTTCAATTTCAATGTTTAAAATCATTGAGATAATTTTCATGTTTGGGGGTTGCCAGGGCCCCTTGGCCCACCCCCTGGGTGCGCCACTGTTCTTGAGTATGGGTCCATTATCTGGAGTCCTTATGAGGTTTCCTATAAGCTTGTTTTAGAGCGTGTTCAGAAAAAAATTCTTCGACATCTTTATTTTAAAGTTTATAATTATTTTCCTTTTGACAGCTTTTCAAACAAGTATTTTCCGTCTAACTTTCTTCAAGGCATGCTCGCCTTTCATTCTCTTGAAGCTCGTAGGTCACTTGTGCTCTTAAAGCATTTTTCCCTGCTCTCGCGTGGCATAGTTTCCAATCCCGATATTCTAGGAAATTTGAATTTTTATGCACCCGTCAATTGCATGCGTGGCCGCCATGACCTATTTTGGTGGAAAGCTGTTTCCTCATGTCAGGCTCACCAGGCACCAATAGCGAGGGCTGTGCGGCTGGTCAATGCACTCCCTAGAGATGTTGATATTTTTAGCGATGCATTATATATTCTGTTTTTTAAATTCTATTTTATTGTTTAATTTGAATTTTTTTTTGAATTGTTGTTTTTTTATTTTATTTCTTTTGTATAAAATTATTTTTTGTTTTCTTTTTTTTCTCTACATTGTTTTTTCTCTAACTGATTACTTGTACTTTTTATTCTAAATGTCATGTTGTGAACGTCCTGAATTAATAATTTGTTATGTACTCAACGTGTCTTTTTTAAATAAATAAATAAAATTATTCTTTTCTATTTCTGCTGCGTGTGGAGGATACTCTCATTCTTTGTATTCTAAACCTTTTAAATCGATACTTAGTACAGTATCCGTAACGTGTCGATACTTTTTTGACATCCCGACACACACGTCCACCTCGATACTTTACTCGGACGAATAAATTTTCATATGTTGAAATAGTGAATACATTTATATTTGATATGCAAAATCATATTGAATTAGGTGAATGTGAATGTGATGGATGGTCACGTAAGACGACTAACGCTGCGGGATAGTAACATTGCTAACATGACTATGAAAGAGGCAAGAGGATTAGATAACAGCGAATTCTTGTAGGCGCCGCATGGTGTCCATATGCTCCACTCAAGAAACGAACATGATAACAGACGAAAAAACTACCATCTGCTCTACTTACATTATATACCATACATTAAGACGGTGCGTTATAGGTACACCCGACATATATTATATTTACATATTATATGGAAATGTATTCATTCAGGCGTAGAGGAAAATTGCTCTCGACAAACCGGGTTGCTGGGGCGGACTGTAATAAAATAGCACAGTCTACACGTTTAGCATAATTATAACAGTTACAATAACTTGCATTTATTAGTATTTTATCACGTTATATATTCCGCTCGAATAATTTCCAATTAATTTAAATTAGCTACCTACCTACTTACATTTTTCCATCCATTAATATTAATTATTTTTGGATACATACTATAAATTAGGCGTAATATAATTATGTCTAGAAAATTAATAGTATTATTGAAATTATTCTTCTTACTATGCTACGTTTCCGCTCTTTTTCTCCAGTTGGTGATACCCAGCACTCGCAAGTCTTCCTTCCGATCCATTTAAGAAGTGCTCAATGATGAGTAGGTACCGTTCTGACTGTTCAGAGTTGGTATATAAATTAGTGGTCCTTTTTTGCCGTTTGGACGTTCTTTTTTGCCTCATTTTCATATGCTTAGGCTTCGTCTATATATGAATGTTTTCTCCCACTTTTTGGCCTCAACAGTGTTTTCTATTGAGGAACTTTGGTGTTTCTGGATAATTTGAGATGCCAATAGAGACGTGGGTACTCGGTATAAATTGAATTTAAATGTTTTACTATTAGATTCGGTTTTAACGAAACGGGTTTTGCTTCTCGGCCACTTTAAGCGTTATGTATTTTATGTATACACACAGGTCGCTAAATTCGATTTCTATCGAATAGTACAAACATTTTGAAATACCTCTATGCTTTGCTGTTAAAATGTCATTTGGGTCGCTTGAATTCATTTTTCCATTATATTAGTATAGTTAGCTTATTATTATTATAGAATAAGTATTTTTATCTGGGCGTTGTTTTGTTAATGGTGTTACAACCGAAATAGTCATCGATGTTATGTTGTGGAGCCTAATGTGGAAATGCAAACCTTTCAATGTTATCGGATGTGCTTATTACATATGGTAGATTTCGGGTGAAAATAAAAATATGCACGATTAATTCATTCTATTTTCAATAGTTGCACTGACATTTTTGTTTAATATATTCTTAATTAGTTTTATGGATTGAGGTCATTATCAGTATTGCGGCACATTTTGTTGCTTCCTGCCGGTCGTTCCTTAGTATTGTTTTAATAATTTATTGTCTGAAGTCGCATAATTAATTAATTCCACGTCAGCTGCCTACAAAAAATATGATTACCTGTATTACCGACTGCCTCGTGAAATATTTAATGTTGTTTTTTGAGCACTTTCATTATTCAAGGTCAGTTAATATCACGAGAAATAAATTGCAATATTTTTCGTACACTATCTTCATAAACATTGCATACCTAACTTATTGTATTCCCTTTTTGTTTATTTTTCGTATAATCTCACACTAGGGGCCAAGGAGCGGATGTTTTCGTCGGTAGAAAATAAATTATTCTTATTAAGTACATATTGTGACGCAGACACACCTTTAAAGTCATATAATGTGCAAATAATAATTATAATAATATGTACCCTATGGTGTGCACTGGGTATAGGCGGAAAGCTTCATGTTGCAATTTGTTGTGCATCCTGCATGGTACAGATATACTGTAGGTATTTCATGTCCATAATATACCTAAAATGGCTGCAGCCAAATAATTTTATTATACATTCGTTCAATAGTGATGCCATTCAACAGCACATTTCTCTTTTTTTATTGTGTGGTAATGATATACTTACCTGTATATTAGGTTTCATTTTCTCTGTTTTGACCATACTAAATGTATGCTCACATGATTAAATTTTCATTTATGAAAGTACTCTTTACTGCAGTGGAATTTTATTCACCCCATCTTCAAAGTGTACCCCTTACCATTTTATGAGAAGGGATAAATGGAAATGTATCCCGTACCATATCCGGTAAGTCATTTTGGATACTAATTCTGCGTTGACGGTATGCGGGACTTCGAAAATAATGGCGCATAGAAAATGAAAATATTCAATGAAAAGTGAAAAGCTCACAGGTCCTGTCGTCGGATCGCGCCGCCTGCGATCGTAAATAATTGTAACGGGTCTCTTCAGCGAAGAACCGTTCCCGGCCGCGATCGGGCCTCGGCTCGCGACTCGCGGCCCGCGACGCCCGCTCACCAACCAGTACCGGCCCGCCAGCGGTCGGAAAGAGACCTCTTCGACATACAAAACCGCCATAGTTCCGCGACCGACTTTACGATAAACAATCTATCTCACGGGATGAATTCACTTTGTGATGGCGTTTGATTAGCAAATATTTCAACACGTGTTAATAAATAATCTTACGAATGCTAATTTCAAAGGTATTTTCCATGTTGCTCCACGATGCATAATTTACGTTAAAACAGTGTGACATCTCGTAGGACGCGAGATGAGAATAATTCTCTCGATTATTATTATTAGAAAATAAATGTGTTATTGTAGGTACATCACCGGTTGCATTATCATACATTGCATCTGTTCGGCATATTTGGTCGGACACTGCATGCTGAGAATCTGTGTTTATTTCTATCCACTTTTAATGTATCCATCTAATGTGATTTATGTGTTTCTTTTTTTCTTAACATAAAATTAAAAGAAAGACATTTGTTTTGTCAATAGTAACTATCGTTTTACTTTTACGTGTATACCTATACACATATCGTTGGCCTCATTTTATTTAAATTCACAGCAATGCGTAGATATAATAAATTTAAATGCACGCACTCCTAAGTCATATAAAGAATAAAAAATGCAACAATCATTATTATACAAAATCACATACATGTGTACTGATAGCATATGTAAAACGAACTGGCTAGGTACACATCACTATCGTTTTCATTTTCAACATAACACCATTATAATAATATTGTCTGGTATCAGGGATAAATAATATTGTATTTTCCGATTGATAAACGAAAACATTTCACCCGGCAACAGCGCGGCATGTCTCGAACAAAATAATAAATTATTAACACAGTGTGTTGCCAATCTAGACGTCAATTATTTTCCGTCTTGTTTTCATGCACGCTCACCTCGCATCATTTCGTGACGCCGACTTAATCAGGTTATCGAATTTTCGAAAGAGGTATCCGACATCTATCCTAGTAGTGGGTTTGCGCGGTGCCCTCCTGCCCACCGCGTCGAAATCGCCGCTGTCAAAAAGTTTTCCCGTGTTTTGAGCAGAGTTTTAGACGGAGTGCAATGAACGCGGCCGACCTGCAGTCAGCCTTATCTCCGGCGAGTGCACGAGAAGAAAGAGGGCCTACGAGCTTCTTCGCCGCAGCCAGCCGAGAGGACATCCACCTGAACTTGCGGAAAATTCTGAACGGCGGCGATAATTGTTGTTATAATTTTACCGCAAAACCTTTCAGTCGAAACGCCGAGAGGCAGAACGGTTCGCGACGTTTAATTGTGATTGACGCCCCCGAGTGTTGTTTGCTGTAAAATATTACGAAAGTCTCACATCAATTTCTATTTTGTTTTTAATATAATTCTCTTATGAAGAAACTATAATAAAATGTTGTGTTACTTACCTAATAATATATATTTATCTTTTTAAATACATCTTTACACAACTAGCCAAGCATGCGCATTAAGATTTAATTTGAACTTTTTTATTTATACAATTAATTTCAAATTAGTTCCGTTATTGACACATACAGTAATATACTTTTTCTAGTATCCAATATAATATAACACGTACGATTTGTTAACATTAATTTCTACATCGTTGAATAAATTATTGTAAATATCTGTAAGGGTATTAAGACCGATTGCTGATTGCCTTTGGTATGAACGCTAGTATTTTTTTTGTATTTTATTTTGTAAGTAGATAGATATACCAATTTATTTATTGATTTGTTTGATTATTCTCGGGAATACTAAACTCAACTATAATTACTAAGTATATTTCTGAACATAGTGATTCAAAATATTGATCTAGTGTCTTCGAAGGTTTCTGAATAAATATGTAATTTGTCGCATTATTTGTTTTACCAAGTCAATTAAGAGTAAATGTTGGCCCGTACGTACTTGAATGTCGCTTCACATCTGTTTAAACGCTTGTCACATTCCCTGCGTCCATAATAAATGCATTCGAGCGTGTGGCATGCATCACATTGAATGATACCTAATTATTCAGCTTTCATTCAATCGACTATCGTCCAGTTATTTCGGGTAGGTAATTCTTATACACCCGAAATACTTTTTCGGCAAAGAATTATTTACCTCAGACATAGTGTTTTTATCTCACAACGTCACGTCCCCGCCCCGTTAACCGCCTGCGCAGACCAGTTTCTCACTTGAATTTGACAACTGCGCACACTGTCGTGAAGTCGAAGTCGCATAGTTGTGAAATAAATAGACTATACCCATATCGCACGTATTGTGTTAACACAACAAAAACAGTGATTGGTTCATAAAACTGTGTTTAAATATAATATTTCCATGACAATAATCACTCTTCTAATCATATAACATAATAATTATTCTCAAAATATTTTGACAAATAATTATTATTAAGTAAATATAGCATTTATATAGTTTGAATTCATCAAAGCGTCAACTCAAAATATCTTTTCTAGCAGTCAAGCATCTCGATGAGTTGAACGGAAAATTTACACACCCAGCAAATACATACTTAAGGTTATCTGAGCCGTTGTCTACCTGAAGAGTGAACGTTGGTTACTCACCTGGTTGCTTGGTCCGGATAAGTAAAAGCTGGCGAACAAAGTCGCCGCGGGATTACAGGCAATATTGTGTGCATTGTGTGTTCGGTGCGAAGTGTCGTGTCAGTGGTGCCAGTGTAGGTGTTGCATTGTATGCAGACGGCTGTTAAACTGACGCCTTTGCCGCCCTCCCACCTCCTCGCTTGTGGAAGACAAATAGAGGTGAGTCTCCGGCCCAGCTAAACATCTGATAACAAACTTGTTCCTAAATCTACATCCATCTTATGCAGGATATACCCACATACGTATAAGACTTTTTGCTAACGTGCTCTATAAACATTGTCAAAATAATATTCCAATAGCTTTAAGCTTCAATTACATTGAGCTTCTTTACGAGCTATTTGTTGGCGAATTTATAATCTGCCTGTAAAGTCGCCCAATGTAATCATCGAACATGTTGGCTTATTCGATGATTACACTGGGCTACTTTACAGGCAGATTATAAATTCGCCAACAAACAGCTCGTAAAGAAGCTCAATGTAATTGACGCTTTAATGATGCCTTCCAGCTCGTAAGAGAGTTACTCTCAAAAAAATTCATTGTAACAATAATTTTACAGAATACGTGTCTAAACATCTCTTTTATAAATAATATTCACCAAAAAAAATAACTAATGATCTAATACCGAAAGAAAATCTTTGTTTCACACAGGTCAAATTATAAGAAAAATACATCTTGACAATTATGATTATGAATATTATATTAGTTCTAAATTATTCGCGTTCGTAATTGGACATTAATATATAAAGATACCTGTGCAGAATGATACATTAAGTCATTCTGATTACTTCAACATGGATGTATTTACAGACTTGTGGTCCATGTAGCGAAATAAATGATAGAATGATCTTTATTTTAAGAGCCTGATTATTATCTGATTATTTTCTATATTCTCGTGTTGTTGGAGAGTTAATATAGATAAATGTGAGCGTCGACTATTTTTGCGTCTATTTTCTGTATTAAAATATAATATATATACCTACTTACTTTTCCGTATTAGAATGTAATGTTGAATAGACTACCTACTCATTGTGAATTAAAATTCATCCAGTTTTATGTCTGTTCAAAATTGTATGTTTAATGCATGGCGTCATACTCGTATCAATAAATTTTATATAAGTGGTTGAATGATGTCTAAATAATAAATATAAGAAATAATATTTTGCAACATCGTCTACGGCCACCATACCTATACGTTTACTGCTGCAATCGTTCGTCTCGAGTCTCGCTCCGCTCCTACTAGGTCAGATATGGTTCAGCTCTATGCGAAGTTAATCTCATAAACGGTGTTACAATAGAAGGTACCTATAACGATAACGAGATGTTATTTAACCCTACAATCTTCATAAAACGTCGCTGTAAATACGTCATATTGAATTGACACAATCGAGTAATTTACTCTCTCCGGTTTTGGATATAATATTATAAGTATATAATTCACGAGTATGTGCTTATTACTTTAGAATAAAATCATAATACGACACGCGGTACTAATACCTTCATGCGTTTTATGTTTAGGTTAGTTTGTAGACATGGGACAGTGTAAAATAAAATCTTAAATGAGAATATAAACACAAACTAACAGACGCGTTTTCAAATATTGATACTTACATTATAATTTTGAATTTATGGAATTGAAACCCTTGCAAAATTTCTTCCATGGTAATTTTAGACCACATTCCTAATAAGTTACTTCGATGTTTCTATTTTAATATAAATAACTATTTTCAATTCGATTGCTCTTCAAACGAGTAGGTACTTATGCCCATTATATTTTCCGATTATATTTTTTTAGTGCATTCTCGCTTTTCATTCTCTTGGCGATCATAGGTCACTTCTACTTTTACTTTATTTTGTGCTACTGTCGCTTGGAGTCCTTTTCCTGATAGACATGGATATATATTATACACCTGTAAATTACCTGCGTTGTCGCGATCATGTCGTGAGCTTTTCTGTCAGGCATAAGAGACTCCCTAGGGCGTAGACATTGGGGCGTGTTATATCCTATGTTCCTTATATTTTCGTTCATTGTTTATTTTAAACATTTTTATACGTATTATTTTAAAGAAATTCTAAGTTTCTTTCCAGTTCATTTATAATTTTGTAGGTAGGAAACTATTTATATTATACACTAATGAATATGTCAGTATTGTGATACAACCGGTCGAATGATTTGACACTTCCTAATAATCTTTTGTTTGTTAAAAACTTTTATTAATTTTCTTAATTAAGTACATAATTATTAGTGTTTTTCTATTTTTTACTGCTGTTCAACGTTGATAGCGATATTTTATAGGTATTATAGCTACCTATTACCTTAATAATTGTAGTTATTTAATACTTTGCCTTGGAGTATGCCCCTTGTTTTGCATATTAATTTTCGTTGAAATATAATACGTTGGTTTGGTGAAATCTGTAGATAAGTAACACGATTTGTATAAATAAATACATAAATCACAGTCAACACATACCTACATAGTTTGTTTATGGAAGTAGGTACCAGTTTCTAATCGTTATTTTTGAATTTTCTAATGCTAACAGTGATCACTGATCACCATCGATCGACACTATTGAGAGTTCCGTATTTGATAATTGAAAAGAAAGTAAAACTTGACAGTCGTCATTGTATTTGTTTTTTTATTATTATTATTTGTGGTTTGACACATTTGGACAGTGGAAATTTTTCAGGCATCCATTTATGTATATTAAGAGATAATATGAATAATATTATAAAACTTGTAATTTCAAATAAAATTTGTTGCACATATTATCTAATATTTATCCTGTAGATATTCATATATATATGGATTTAAAATATAATATTAAGTATTATTTTTTCATACAGCCATAACGATAATATCTAGTCGATCTAATCACCGGTGCTAGTGGATAACCTCGGTAAAACAGATGTATCATACCATGATAATGATAATAATACCTACCATAATAATATAATTAAATCTTAAATACATTCCAACATGCATAATTAATTTATTTATTCATAATTTCTATGTAATCGAGAGTTTTCCGCGTCCTTTGATTTAATAGTAGGTAATAAATGATAAATGGTTTGGTGCTAATCAAGGGCGATTGCGTTATGATAGTTTATTGATATTTATGACTGAAACATTCAATGTATAAAGCACACAGAAAAGCGTAAGTGTTACAATCAATTTATCGTATCGTATAATTTATATTCTTTAATCAATATACTGGTGTATCGTTGTCGGATTCGCTCAGCGTGAGTTTCATAGATGCGACACTGCGCTGCATGCTATTATTACAGCATCTGTTTAATAACACGGTGTTATAGCATAACACATCTATCTCAATTGCTAATCCTGCCAGCCGGTCGCCCTCGCTCTCTATTCCATGTGTGGCAAACCAGTAAATAACCTCCCACGTATTCTTCTTTCTCTCCGCCTGCAGTATCCAATTTGAACAATAAACAGTTTGCAGGGACAATCTGCTATGTTCCCTGTTATCTTAATTGTAAAAATCATATATGTGCTAAATACAGATATATCAGCTTGGCCTACTCCCGGCGTTTTAATTATTCAACAGAAAACACAAAAATGATGGAAGTGCGTTGCCTTCTGGCTGTAGCTGTTAAATTCTCGAGTCTCGAGCAATGTGGGATAATATTAAACACAATAATATGTTAAAAATAATTTTTAATATGTACGTCGTGTCATAATATGTAGATATTAAACGAAACGCCCATTCAATGATGGCAATATTTGAGTACATTCAACGGGTATTCGCATCTATATTTAATTAGGTAATATGTTTTGTGTGATTCAGTATAATCCTAGTATGTGTTTCTTTTGACACGGCATTAGGTATACTTTATACCAATAGCGTGCGGTCCATAGATGCCGCAGAAGCAAAGCATCCCCAATAATAGTCGATAAAGGATTATGTAATAATAGTATTTCTCGATAATTGTGCAATGTTATTGTATATTTTACACAGGCATACTCCTTATAATGATTCTAAGTAGTAGTAGTAGTTACGTTAATATTCTTAGAATAACGCAGAGCTACTACGTAATATCACACACAATATACCTACTATTTCATTACTCGTGTGATATGAAGCCTCAGACAGATAATATTATAGCGAATAGTAAGTAGGTACCTACATATTATGTTTTTTTCAACAGTATCACTATAAGCAAAAGTCACCGCACACCACTAGTGTATACTACTTATCTTATATTAGCGCACTTTGCTAAAATATGAAGAGCAGTGGCTTTAACTGACAAACTCTCCGACGCACGTGGTCCGTGGTGTGAAGAAGCGCCTTTGAAAGATAAATACACTATACCTACCTAAATGTTAAATACATAACCGTATGTGTATTCTAATTTGATGAGATTCACCCGAAACAAAAACTGTTCTCAATGTAGTTGTACCTATTCAAGTCAGTACAACTAAGTAGGTAGGTACCTACATTCTTCGTAACAGTATTATTTTTATTGAACGTCTTCAAACTAATTGCGAATGGAGAATTGGTAATTCGCCTACACGATAAACAAAACAGTAAATCTGAAACAAACCAATCGTCTTATTTTTTCCGATTTCTCCATACTAATCCGGATAACATTCTAGGTAAAACCTTGATTTTTAATCCAATTTCAGTGAGCAATTTATATGATAATGAACCGACATAGACTCGAACAATGGGTGCATATTTAACCTGAATCGGTAAAAAGAGTTTTCTCTACATATGGATTTGTTTACATTGACCATATATAATCCGATGTGGGTGTCGATGTCGGTCATCTACTGTGGAAAATTCTTAATATTTTTTTCACGCTGAATTGTTGTTAGCCATTCTCTCAACAGTCTCAGCCCATGATTCGATACCAAACGTACAATGAAAAAATATATATTTGATCCTGCTTGGAAATAAGAATCCACCGGAATCAGGGTCTATCGATTTGTTTGCATTTATAAATATTTTGTGCATATAAAGATAAATTCCGTAGACATATTTAATCTTTCCTTTGCATTTATATTGGTAATAAAACATTACTATTCCAAGAGTTGAAGTAAACGTATATGAAAACTGATGCAAAACATATAAATGTGTTACTAACGATAAATATTATTCATTATTATTAAATTATCTGCAACTAGTCTGGCATTGCAGATTCATTTGTAGCAAGTTGACACGTATGATATTTATTTGCCATGCTCACACTGAGATTCAAACACCTCGCATTGATGGTATATACTTAAAATAAGTAACAATTTCTAAAACCTTAATTTTAACTAACCAAATGAAGACGTCAACACAGAGTGCTGTTTTCTTTATATTTACAAACAATGCTGCCAACGCAAAGAATGTTAGTGTTTCAACCATTCTTAAAACATTTTGGAATCACTATCAAACAAATATACCTCCATAAAGTTCCTCTAGGTAACGATTAAAACATTTTTTAACCATTTTTGGAAGGTGATTAGTCTGCAAATTAGGTACTTACATTAATCTGTTTTTGGTACCTACATATTATATCATTCTTCTGTTCTCTCTGTGGCACACTTATTACATCAATCTCAATATCGTTTCAGTTCTCAGAGTTAATTAACTTGTTGCGAAATTCGTCCATCAAATATAATTTGTTTTGAATGTTGTGATGTCAGATCTGGTCATAGAACGAGAAGATTGTCTCACTTCTTGCGTGTCTTAAACCTCTTCCGAAATTACTTTTCCTATTTTGCGAGTATTTTTCATTTCTTAATCCTATCTAACAAAGTACATATTATGCACGTATATATTACATGATACTTCCGTGTCTAGTGTATAAAGGTTTAACTTTGCAGTGTGCTTTCTTAGATGTATGCTAATAAGCACTAAATCTCCAATATCTGTTCGCTTTACTTACAAAATCTATTCTTCGCATACATAACTTTTCACCGTCTCGGAGTTCATCTGATTGGAAAGGTTGATTCTGTCTGAAACACAGTGACTGTCATTCACTGCGCACTCAATACAATGGGTGTCGAGGTGAACTTGTCCCGGCTACTCTCATTATCTAAGCCTAAGCGACCGGCTTTAATGTCTTTGCCCGCTCTTACCACCCCGTGAATATCTTTACTGCCGTGCTGTACTACAATAATTAACAAGAAATCCCCAAATATGATAAGCTAGAATAATTATTTGACACATCTGTTTCTGAAATAGACTGACTTTGTACACATCAAAACTATGGTAATAGACTAGGTAGGCATATTATCATCGTTTTGCAGTCAGTTAATAGTCAGTGTGTATGTGTACCTATAAGCTAATTTGTAAATGACAGGAAATAATTCAGCACCCTTATTACGGTAAGAACCTACTAATAGAGCAATCTTTTTTTTAAATGTTAATTTGTAAATATATGAGACTTAATATATGTAACTATATTTTAAGCACAAATCTTATTAATATCTCAAAACCCGTAATGTCCTTGTTGTACTCGTTATTGTCTTATGCTTTCATCAAAATATCGATAAGTTTTTGTTTATATAATACCTACATCATACGAATCTGTGGGATTACATACATCAAACATAACAATATGCTTTAAACTTTAAAAAGCTTTTCCTATAAAATCATTAAACAACATATTTGGCTTTCTTTGTTAAATAGGTACCGTTTTTTTTTTATAATATCGTCTGTTTTATCTTGCACAGTAATTATTTATTGATACCTACTACGTTATCGTGAATTATAATGAACCACATTTTATTGTTCAGATTTGCATAATTGTTTAATATGTAGTATTTCCGAGGTGAATTACCTGCTTCAATAATTTGCAAATATGACAGGAGGAAGTCCAAGAAAACCCAAAATCAGCAATATTTACGTAAGGAGTTTTCACCTTCTACATACCTAAAGCTGAAGATTAATCACGTTTTATAACAATAGCATACTGTTAGAATACTTTATTTTTATTTGATGTACGTAGGTAGTTCTATTGATATGACTAAATGAGTATATCGTAAGATTACAATAGGTGCCTAGGTACCAGCTGATATAGGTGTTTATATCCGAATACACACCAAGCTAACACATTTAACCATTCATTCCTCTGTTTGATGAAATATATTGATTCTATGAGCACAATTTCGACTTTCTTTTATATTTTGAATTTGTTTGCTATTCATGACTTTCTATTTTACCAGAAAAAACCATATCGCATTATTTTCAGTCGACGCAAAGTAAGTTGAATAAACTTATAGCGTTTTCCTTTTGCTTTTGACATATTATTATGAATTTCAAAGAGGCGTTGAAAGTTTTAATCTATCCAATGTATGTACATAGGCCGGCTGAAAAATTCAAAGCCTCAAAATAAAATAGTACTAGCAGGACTTATTTTATTTTTTTAATTAAATGAAAATTATTATCACTACTGGCGACATTCGACAACACTGAGATAACATTCAGTTGCGCTGCATGATTAATTAATATTCTTATATCAACGGTTATAATTAAATTAGAGATATCAGTAATATTATATATATATATTCCTTTATAACATGTTAATGGATAATATGTATGCAGCCGAGCTTAAACGCGGTTGCAGGATGTTGAAGACGATCCTCACAGTAGATGGCCATCAACCGCAGCAATCCCAGATAACGTTGACTAAGGCATAATCTTGGATTTTTCAAGATCAATCACTGTTAAGGAGATTGAAGAACTCCTAAAGATCATGTGGATGAGTAGAATTTATCTTGACTTCGAAATTACTGTTGTAGAAGCTATCTCATCCGTAGTTGCCGAAGCTTCTAGTGCCGGAACATCTTTGTGCCCGAATTTCAAGACTGTTTTTCACACACATTAAACCGACTCCTAAGAAATTCGAGCGAATTTTATCAGCTGGCAATATGATGGAATCAACTATTAGGTCAGTATCGTGATTGATTACTGGATTAAAACAAATCAATAAATGGACAGTAATATACTAGCTACATACTGCAAGAGAAGAAAACAAGAAAAAGAGTCCTGGAATGATGCGATAAAATCCGCCATCATAAAATAAAATAAAAATAGCAATGCACCGTTTCTCACAGCAGCAGTTTCAAAGTCAGGATTCAAGATGTACGCATTGTCTTCCAATTAATGCCCTGGCGTTGGTTTGTCAAACTTCCACCCCTTCCCTAACTTAAAAAAACACCTGAACGTGGAAAAAAATAATTGAATGATACTCTCATAGTTTGAGCATTATTTTTTAGACCTCGGTACTTGATAAATCCTTATAATATAATACTAGGATATCGGCTTTGAAAGATCGTTAATAAATGTGTATTCAGCTCTAAGTAGATTTAGATTGAGACAAAATAAAATATATCCAATCATTATCTGGTTTATTTTTTTTTTGAAGCTGAGAATTTTTCAGCCTGCCCACGTGCGTACTTTAAATCCTGAGTTGAATTTATTCGTTCGCGTTTCAAGTTTAATCGAAATAATTTCTCACTGCCACATCACCTCAGCTTGAAAATACAAAAGTTTCCCTAAAACATAAACAATAAACTTAGAGGCCATCCATGGACTGAAACCGTATGCGGTTTAGAACCGGGTGGCATACTAAACTTATGATTTCTGTTCATGTAAATATATTTTCACAAAGAATATTACAAGCACCTGATCGTATCCGTTTATATCATACACTTACACTTACAAATTTAGTGTAAATATATTTTCATGAACAGAAATCATAAGTTTAGTATGGTACACGATTCTAAACCGCATACGGTTTCAGTCCATGGATGGCCTCTTATCTTAGTTGTCTATATTATTATCGTTTTCGGTGGTGCTTCACGGACTATCACAAGGCTTTAGTGATATGACTGCATCGACGTACAACTAGGTTTTCCTGGGCTGATCATTTGTAGCTACCATCAAGCGCAGAAATGCGGCATACTTGGGCCGTATTTTCCGCAATGAGAAATATGATTTACTCCAGCTCATAATGCAAAGAGAGGTGGAGGTCAGCAGAAGATTTTAACGGCTACACAACCACCGCAAGTTGCTTAATGTCCATTTTTGTAGCCAATACCTATTAGATAATAGACGCTACCAAAAGATATACGAGATGATGAGAGTAAGTCTCACATAGATGTTTATGCATTACTTTACATGTGACTTAAAGATTCAAAATACTTAATAAATAAGAGGTATTGCGTGCGAAACAAGCGATGGGTATATAAATATCAGTGGCATGCGATTTATTGATACTATTGATGATGAGCATTCCTAGAAATAATCGATAAATTGTATTAATATGTAAGAATACTATTTATTTATTACATACGTATAACCTTATGTGAAATGTTTATAGACAATGTATTTTTTGCGCATATCACACACGGTTATACGTTTGAGTTGCACGCGCCGCTGCCCGCGCGTTCACTCTGGTCAAGCACACATAGTTACAAAGCTCAGAGTTGATAATATAATGTCAGATGGTACGTAGATATATTAATTAATTTGTTAACAGTATCCCTACAAGAAAAAGCCATCGTACGTCACTGCTAAATATTTAGTTACATTTCAAGTTTTTTTTTAAATCTGTGTTTTCTTGGTAGTGTGATGGTTTTGTAACTGGGATCGAAGATTAGCCATATCACTCTTTTTGGATTGAAACCCTTCCGGTAGGTTTAATTTTGTTACGTACCTATATAACAAAATCCAGAATACGATCATTAATTCTTTCTCGTAAATCCACGATAAAATGTTTGTTGTCACATCCATGCATGCAATATTGCATGTTTAAATTTTATAATACTGTGAATTTTGTTTTCTCGGATAACATAAATATGACTTCCGCTCCGGGTTGATTGCTATCTATAGGTGCGAAAAATTCATTTTGGCCGCAAAAAGCAAACAAAGAAAGGAGCGGCGAAAACTTGTCTGTGGTCTGGAGTTAAACGGGCAGAAGTGAGTAAGTGAGTAGACAGATAACTCGTTTTAGTTATTTGACCCACAAACACAGTCAGCATTCCGCCGCAACAACCACTGCGGCTGTAGGCAAACTGCGCTTGCTTATCCTGAACGGTGACTGTCGGTGAGGTACCGTTTCCTCATCCCAAGACTTATTGCTCACCGCACGAAATGCCAAACATTGCGAAAAAGTCACGAACCGACTTCACAATCCTAAAATATGCAAATAAACATACTACACACCGACACCAAAAAACTCTTATTTGCAAAATCAGATTTTACTGTTTATTTATTTTAATCATGTAAACATAGGTTGACAAATTTGTCATAGATACACTCTCGCAAATATACACCATATAAACATACCTATTTATATTTCCCGAACCTCTATCTTTATTAAACTGATTTATAACAATGCCCGCTACTATAAATTTACGCTCTCTTCATTTATTTGTTCACAATTTTTTTTTTTTTTTTCGACCATGTCCGATCCTGATAGGATCATATGGGCCTCCACAGAGTGGAGGTTTGTATTGACAGATTTTGTTTTTTACGAGAAATGGATGTCAGCCACTTGCTCAACCTATTAGGTCCATACCCTGACACACACAAATTGAAAAACAATTTTTGTACTTGCCAGACCCAGGATTCGAACCTGGGACCCACGGCTTTGTAGTCCAACGCTTATGCCGCGCGGCCACCGTGGGCGTAATTTGTTCACAATACCATATTTTAATACATTAACCATTACACCTTTATTAATATTACTGAATTTGATCGAATAATGGGCATGTTCCTGAATCCCGAGATAAGCAATTTATTGGTACCCAGACAAGATCGTAGAAATACTGACAAACAGTCAACATCTGTTGGCTCTTATGGTGAAACTAAATGTAGGTACATAGAGAATCAAACCATAGCCGAGTTTGACTTAATGTATTGATCTAGTTGTCATCGCAGGCAGGGAGCTGAAATTTGACAGAAATAAAGCCCTTCATTGCTTGACAACTTTAACAAAAATTTCCCAATATTCGAGTGACGTGGGCCTTTTCGCGACGCATAAGTTCATATTTCCATGACCAGAAAATATTCAGATATAGGATTAATTTTATTTTCGAATATTTTTTTATTTTTATTTAATCGCTTAGTTCACGTTCTTAACTTTACATAAATTTAATTTATTATGTGGATTCAGTACTCTATAATATTTTGTTTTATTTTATATAACTATGTTTATAAACTGTATGTTAGGGTAAATTGTTCAGCAGCACGTACCTTCTATCTAACTCTAATATATCTCGTATGTGGCCCAGTTGTTGACCAGCCTAGTTTATTTTAGTTTATTCCATAGTGGTCCATAACTTTGATGTGATCATATGACTAAATATCTACACATCGCTATCTCTATTATCAAATTCATGCAAATAAGTTACGTCACTTCAAAAATCGGTGTTCAGTCAGACACAGATCACTAGATCAGTATTTAAAATCACCATTCAAAATATGATTTGATCAAGGATCATTCTCGTCTTTCGTGTGTATTGTTTTATTTCTTACTGAAATTTGATTAACTTTTCTTTCATAATATGCCATCATCAGATTTCTTATGGACATGCGTTAAAGTAAGCAGCTTCGACTACTCATTTACAATAACATACACACTATAATAAGAATAACATATAACATTAATAACAATAATAACTAATAGTAATGGTAATGAATAATGATAATGATTATGAACAATAGCGATTGGGTAGTAGCGCATAATGAATAATATTTTAGTTAATTAACTTTATAGTTGATTGATATCATATTAATAATAAATATTTCAACATTTCAATTCTTTTGGGGCAGTAATATCGCATTACAATAATGACAAATGTTTTCTTACTTAGACAATTAAATACCTATTTTATTAGAGTTAAATACATTACGCACACAATGAATAAAATTATAGAAAAACATAAAGCTTGGTATTTATTGTCAAACGCTTTGTGTTCTGTTAAATTTGCTATTCATATGATGGCCTGCGAACAATTCAATAAATATTCAGTCGAACACTACGTATAGGAACTATTAATTTTGAGATGCATGTATATTTTGCAGTAGGTATTTCTCTATTTTCTTCAAAAGTACGCAGTGTTTCCTTCGTTTGACACGGTACAAAATTACCTATACACTTTCGTGTGAGTTGAGTTCGTTTCGTTAATTACAATGCGCTACCCAGCTACTGTACATAACAAGCGCACTTTGCATGAATTATTTTTAATGCACTAACTAAAGCAGAACACGTGATATTCACCTTCAAATGGCTGAATGCTTTATGACCTTTTTAGTAGGCGTATCACTACTTTAATGATCGACAAAATTCCTTGAAATCTACACTTCAAACTGGTTTCCGTAAAAGATAATTATATTTTTGCTGAAATTATTTATTTCATTATCTTCAATTCCCTTGTCCGTACATGAAAATTAATAGTTTCGGCTTCTAGTTAGGTGATCGATCTAGTGTTAGTAATATATTTTTTTGATACTACCTACTGTGGAAAAAATGGATTCACTCTATCACATTATTGTTTACCAAGTCCAATGCCAAGAATAGTATCAGATTTGGAGTGCCCATTGACGTATTATATCAGCTAAACATTTTAAACCATCTAGCTAGAATATAATTGAAATATTCAATACCCATCACATAAAGCAGTGTTTCCCAAACTTACGACATCTGAGTTCCCCTTCTATAACTTTCGTAACACTGAGTACCCTCGTTAAAAAAATGCATAATATACTTTAATAACAATCAAAATATTTAGTAAGTACATAAACATATAATAATAATAAACGAAAAAAATCATTCATTATAATCAACGAGCAGGATGAAATTGTTTATGTTGAGACAGATCATCATAATTTGGTTGTTAATTTTAATCTGAGATGCGGTTCCACATCCAAAAGCCTGTTCCTTTTTTTTGACTTAAAGTCTACAAATGCTGAAAAAGCAACTTCGCATATATATGATGTTGGAAAAGGCAAGATGTATTTCAGGACTTTGTCTGTTAAAACTGGATACACATGTTGCATTTGCAACCAGAATAATGTTAAAGTACACTCCTTATACCTACCTATTTATTTTTCAAGAATCCGTCTGAAGCTAATTCCAATAATTGCTATTCTTCTGCATGCAATAAACCTTCTAGCAAGGATGCTGTATTGATGTCGATTTAATGCTTATTGCACCAGGCGCAGCCAAGGCCCTGTGCAGCGCGTACCCCCACCAAACTCTTACCGTACCCTAGGGGGTACGCGTACCACACTTTGGGAAACACTTATAGAGTATGAAGGGACTATTACTCAAGCCCACTTAACGTATATGTCTAGTTTTATTATATTCTTCTACCTATATGTACAGCGTCTTTATACGCATTATTATATTTTGCAGATCATGCGACGTTTTCGCGAAACGGAGATTATTTCTATCTTTTGTCATTCCATATTTATCCAATTGCGAATCATTCACTTACCAATGTCTTTATGTTCAATTGTTTAATATATAAATAAAATCTTTACAGGCAAATGGTTTGTAAAAACACTAAGATATTATTATATGGAATATCTACTCGAAATGTAGCGCATAATACATACAACGTATTATGTGGGATATTTAACACAGTGCTCCGCAACCTTTTCTCACCCATGGCACACTAAAGGTCTTCCCAGAATTCCGCGGCACACCACACGTAAAATAATTTATACACCAAAACATAAACCCCACGCCAGAATCTTCGGCGCCCCCCCCTACCTATCGCTAAGGTTAAAGACAGTGTGATACTTTAAAATAGCGTTTTTCAAATGATGTTCGAGATAAAATTAATCGTATCGATTCTATGTTTAGCGATTTTTTGTATTTATTAATACATCCACTTGAATTATGGATAGTTGTCGGGCTAATAATAATTATTTGTCGAATATTGACATAATAATAATAAATTGTATTCCACAATCGTATGTGTTAAAATATTAATGTTAGCGAAGTAAAACAATGCCGCAGGCGACTTTTTTTTGCTATTAGAGCAAATTTGTAATTTGTGTTTACCTCACTTATCTGCTTGACCTGCCACGCTGCCCCCCTGAGTTTGGGCTTCCAGGCTATAGCCCCCCTCCCCCCCCCCCTTGTGGGGGACATGCACAAAAATTACATTACATTATTTGATAAATAATTAAATATACATAACACACGATGAAGAACCAAATGTACATATTCCCATGTATGTGCATTATCAATAAAATAACTAATTAATAATAATATAATATGATACCTGAGCTTGTTTAAATGAACGTAAAAGATTTTGGCCTTACTTACTTAGTTTGTTAGCCTTGTCAGAAATACGAGGATATTCTTTATTAATCGAAATCCAGAAAATAGCTTAAGCGCTACTATAGAATTTTCGGCATTGGTTGAAAAGGGTTTCGAGTCCAGTCGTATTGATTGTATGAAAGTAATGATGAAATTTCTTTTGAAGCAAAGTTAAATGTTTTTGAGACTGATCCAAACTTTATTGCTTATTTTCATCGGTGGTCTGGTAGGTCCTTTGGTACTTTTGCAGAGATCCTTGTCTTAAATCCTTCTAATTTATCAGATCACGTAAATATATTTTTATTCTGACCTTGTAATGTTTTATTAAGTTCACGCAGGTGCTAAAATGTATTTATTACCAGCCATGTACGCAAATTTCGCTATTAAATAAGTATTGTATAATATACAAAATTATTTGTATTGTTTTTGAAGCAATGCTCCGCGGCACACCTAGTATCGTTTCGCGGCACACCGGTTTCGGACCACTGATTTAACACACTGGTCACTGATGTAATACAATATACTTACAAACTTTTGACAGGTAACCCCCACGATATTTTGCTTGAACACAAATCCGCTATACAATTCTGTACATTAGTAGTAAAAGGTCGGGTGTCAGTTTATTTTTACGAAATGTAGTCATTCTTAACTTTTTGTCTACATATTGGTAAACAAAATGGAAATCCAAATCGATATATGGCAAAAATTGGTTTTGTTATTCAGGAGTTCGCAGAGGTTCGGTGACTTAAAACATATATCAATAATAGAAGAGTACCTACATATTATGCTGTAAATGTAAAAATAAAATCTTTCTAGAAGTACCTATGTGCCTAGACAAAAATTAAATGATATTGATTAATAACGAACTTCTGATGGTTTTGTGGAAGCAACTATCACTCGTTATTATTTATATCATAAGCTCAGCCAAATATAATACCTACGTTTATTTAAGTTGAAGAATGACAATAGAGGAGTGTGGTAGGTCATTGCCAGTTTTTATGCAATCGAGTCAGTTTATTAGTCGGCCCATCAGTATCGGCGGTATCCAGCCAATGAGATGTACTAGTGTGAGAGATACTAATCATAGTATGGACCAGTTTTCAGCCAATGTGATTTTATATCGCTATGATACAGATAAACCTAAACTGAAAGTAGGTAGACTACGATTTTCGATTATATATGTGTCTCCATGAGCGCAGCGAAAAATTCAAACCTCTGATTAAAAGCAATTAGATTTGTATTCATTGAATGAAATATTGTATCTCTTACTTACACTTAGGTACACCATTTTGCAAACAATATATTATACAGTTGCTTATGAAAATATAATAATTATCAAATAGCGTGTTTGCAAAGAAACTGAATAGGTATATGGCTGCTATGCGTCAAGCTAATTAGTATTATAGTCAGCTCATTCACCCTGATAATATTATTCTCTTCTTGCAGCGGGCTGACGTACACATTGTCTACGACTCTCCAAGTATTTTATACGATCGATGGAGCAATTTCAGCAATATTGCAATACTCACACTCGAGTATTGTTATGTCTTGCGCAAATGCATTTATTGATCTCGTAATTTTTTGCAGATAATATTTTTTATTGTGTACTAATGTACTCGACTATATCTAGTGTACCATGTACACTGTACAGTGTACATACTCATCTACGCATAATAATTAAATGCCCACCTAATGTAAGAAAAAATAAATAATAATATATGTAAGTATACCTATCCAATGCTGAAAAACATAACAAGTTCAAGCTCATCCGAGACTACCTGTTCTGTGCTATACTGACCATCGTAATATTTCCAATTTGTCGTCTACATATATATTTATTATCTTCAATTGAAATTTATTAATGAACTAAGATCGGTATGAGACTACCAAAGATATTATTTAACAAGGTTATTTTATCAAATATTTTATAACATTTCTTTTAAATGGATTATTTTATAAAACATGACAATACATAATATTATGCCGCGTTTAAATGGACAACAAATGTAAATGTTGGTTTATACTTTATGTGTCCAGTATTTTATTTCGATTTTCGTAATCTAGGAGGCATTTATTATATTTTTCGATTTCTACTAACAGTAATATTGCTGGTTAATTTCTTGCAGCAGATCTACTGATATTTAGATTGGATTAAAAGTCGCATTCGCTACTGAATTTGATTTTTTTAAATACTGCAAAACGCTCTTTACCGTAAAATAGACTATTCTTTGATAAAAGGTAATGTCCTTTTTTCAAAGTTCTTCTAGGAAAACATATTTTTTTAAATATATACTATTTACACTGTAATTTTTTTATACATTATTTTTCCGAAAAAATATTTGTCAAAAATCTTTAATAGTCTAATACCGGCTTAACGACTGTTTGGTTAACGTATACATAACAAACACTTCATCATGAATATGTTCCGTTATAGTTCAGAAACAGTTTCTGAAAACTGCAGGTCGGGGTCAGATAACAACAATCAATAGTGCTCGCTTAGCATTTCGTTGCACCAATGAAATTATTAATGTATTATTTCATATCATTATCAGCAGACTTATATTGACTTTTAATTGCCATGCAATCGATATGCAACACGCTCGGTAATAGCAATAACATAATATTTAGTTTTTCTATTGTATAGATATAGTGTATATATAGACAATAAAATCTATCTATACTATAGAATATAGATATACGTCTCACCCGTACCAATGTATCATGTAAAGCAGGGGGGGGCAAACTTTTTGGATGGAGGGCCAAATTCAAGAATTCTAAATGAGCGGCGGGCCTCAAGTAAAATACCATTTTTAGATATACACTATTTATTATCACGAAAAATAAACATTTCAAAAAAATTAATGAGAAGAATGAAACTGTTGTACATTTTTTTAAATTCAGGTGTTAATTTTGTAGTTGATATTCTCAAAACTGCTTGTAAATGGGCATCGGAGATATTTGATCGTAAAGAATTTTTATTGAGGTTCATGATCGAAAATGTTTGTTCACATATATAAATTGATCCAAAAATAACGAACATTTTTCTTGTATAATCTCTAAGTTGGTCGAATTTGTCTGAATTAAGGGCATTGTAAAATTTGGAGATTTCTTCACGACGATGCAATTCTCTTAAATAGTGTCACACTGCAGATCAATAATCTCAAGTTGTAGCTCTGTCGGTACACTATCAATATCTATTGAAATCGATGTTCAACGTAGAAAATAGTGGTTACATAGTGTGAGACAAGACGCAAGGAAGACGTACTGAGATAATACATTTACGAAACAACAAATTCTTCAAATTTTAATCTATCGTCAATATTTTTTTAAAAATTATAAAAAAAGTTATTCGTAATCAGAAGTACAATTAATGATGGCGGGCCGCAAAAAAATACCCGGCGGGCCACATGCGGCCCGCGGGCCGCAGTTTGCCCTCCCCTGATGTAAAGTATTGCAAGTATGTACAGCAGTGGTACCTATTCACATGTGCCACAAGCTTACAGGCAAGACAATCTTAATACCATGCGGCGATCCACGACCATGACAAACTGCCTTGTTGCACCAGCTTGTGAACTCCAAGTCTTATAAAAAAATCGGGTACATAAATCGCTATAAAATTGGTTTTAAAAATACTTCCATGAAGATAGTAAGGAGAAGTTCACATGAATTCAAGATATGAAAGAAATAAGGGTAGCTAGAGTTAAATTCCGTCTAGCTAATAGGTCATGCGTTGCTTGGAGGCGGTAAATTAAGGAATGAGCAATTGTTCGAGACTCAAAATTATCAGAGATTAAAAATAATATGATGCGGTGTTTGACCCTACTTTAATAAGGTGGAAGTTTGCTTTGGTTTGGACAATAATGGTCCACTCATCTCACTCACAGTTTTAGGCCACTGCGAGATGGTAAAAGTTTGAAAACTACTGATTTACAAGATAGTATTAAATTTATTTATTGTTGTTAAGAAGTCACATATGTTTTTGAATGTAGATGAATCAAGTGCCTACCTAATATTTATATTTAGTTTTATCTCATTTGCTGCAGGGTGATAACAATATTATGATAGCTTACTTTGTAATATTTGAACCAATATAATATAATATTGAAGAACCTAATTATTTGGTAGGTCCAATGCTTGAATTTTTAAATATAGTATTTTGACACTTACTCAATTAGGTACTTACAGACTTTTTCAAGATACCTCCTATCTTACGACTGACTACCTTTACGATTGAATAGTAGGTATTACCATGTTGTCAAATATTATCGAATAGTTTATATAAACTAGAAGTTAGCTATAAATACGATAAACGACACTCATATTAATATATATATGTTTAATATCTACTTTCTTCATACGTTTGAATACGTATTGGATTTAACACTTTAAACGTGTGTACCATTAAACTAATTATGGTTGTATCTGCTGCCAATGAATACCCCAAACTCTAAAAGATACACCATCGAAACTGACAATTTTTTTGAAATCATAAGGCACTTTGGTCAGATTTATGGCTTAAATTTTGGCATCTAGTGCCAAAAATTTAAAACTATTGTTTGTACCTATTTTGATTCACTTTGCCAAGCGCATTATAATTAGGAGCGATTTCTTTTCTTTCAAGTAAATGTCCCACGCATTTTATATTACAATGCCAGTATTGTGCTGCTTGCATATTGATGAATGTTCTTACATAATTATATGTAGTAATTAGGTATACGATTTAATTTGTAATAATTTATGATCTAATAAATAAATTGATGTCAGTGAATTACGCCATAATAATATTATTATCCTTAACTGATAAAACTATTAATTAATTATTAATTTCATCATAAAACATAGTGTCGCATTCATATTATATTATAAATAAATAATTTTTAATTCACTATGTTTTTATGATTATCTTTATCGTTTATATTTTCAGACAAAGCAGTGGAAAAATATAATATACCTACCTTATTGACAAATCGTTTCTTTGATAATTATATAGGTAGGTACGGTTTGAATTTGTGATAAATAGTAAAGTTACCCATGTTTCAAAATTTTTTTTTATTTCTTTGTTATAAATATAAGTTATAGGTACTTATATCGAAAAACCTTCCATACGTGTATTAAAAGTGTACATGAATTTCAATTGCCTAACGAAATTTTACGATACTTTCCCCCCGCCGTATCTAATCTTTAATTTGATTATTTAACACCCAACAATTCACCATCTTTATCGTTCACATCTTTCATCGATTCTCGATTTAGTTAATTTCCTATAGAATTTCGCTTCCGCGATTGCTGCGATCCGGGTCAAGTCTATGATGGCGTCGCGGTCCTTAACGAGCCGAGCGAGCGCCTTACCAACGCGAGATCCAGTTTGCGAGGCGGTCGCGATTCACAGCCTGCTCACCCACTTTTGCCGGCAGCCGGCCGTTAGATTTGCAATCATATAGATAGATAGATCAGCGCCATCTTTAGCTTAATAAAGCCTGAGCATATCTTTTTGCACAAGCAACGAGTGGTCCACTGTTCAGCTCTCAAAATCAGATCCCAGATTGCTTGACATATTGATTCGCCCTTTCTCGTTTCAAATTGAATTATAAAAAATTCTCATATCAAATATATTAACTATCAGTGTTATTTATAAATAATATACATTCCTGTTATTCATCAGCTGTCAAAGTCAGACTATTCCTTCACACAAAAACCGGTGGTAATATCGATTTCCAAAAAATATGTAGTATTGATCTATGCATTACATTTGTAGAAGGTGTGTAAATGCCAGTGTATTATGTATCATGTAACGCATCTATCCAAATCAAACCATTCCCAGTGTGAATACGACAGACGCGTCAGTATGAACACTCTATAGAACAATGACAGGTCATCCATAGACAACTACGGGAGGGGCGGAAAGGGTAGGACCAGTCGTTGTGAATGTATCGGCTTTCTACTTGAGTCGGCAATGGATAGATCCATCGCACTTCGTTCACCACTGCAGATTGCACTCTCGCTCTACTCCACTTCATGCCGGACTGCGCTCAGCCCAAGAAAAACTACAATATGGCGCTTTCATTGCGACGTTTTCTTCATAGATTACTTATTATATTTCTGCAAGAACTTGCATAGTTTTGTAACTATCTATGAGACTACGAATTTCATAAATTATATATTATAGTCACCCACGTATTATAGCTATATAGCATTGCATGTTATATCCCGCTGAGCCTTAGTAGCCAATGTTAGTACTCGTATATTGACATGACGTGGAAGTAAGAAGATCATATTATAATAACAATGCGTAGATTATTTTATAATTAGTAACCGCTACCAGACCCTGGAAAACGGTCCGGACTTTTTTCTTACATTTATTTAGGCTTGGTTAAAATTGGGATTTGAAATCCCGGGATTAGTTTTTACATCATTTTCGTCTGAATTAACCATGAATTAATGAAATGTATATAACTTAAACGAAAAAAGACTAGATACTATATTATTAAGTTCTCTCTTATTAAGTCCTCCTTCCTAGATATCAGAAAATAAAATCACAGAACTAGTCACATAAAAAGTTACAGTGGAACCGGTAAGGCATCAATCTACGTTCTGCTCATTTAATAAACACAAAAAATAAGACGTTTTTTGTTATGTTTTTACTATTTCTAAGGCCGGGATTGGGTATAGGTATTAATACTGAAATCCCGGAATTCCAATATCTTGTTAGAGTATCCTCAATATAGTAAAATGTACGTTTTAAATTACTTGAATATCGTGCCACGTCAGCTACTTCAATCATTTCCTACATAAAAATGTACCTACCTATATTCTTTATTATTATAGAACATACCTCGTTGTGTTCATAGTGTATGCTTTCACGTGCTGGTACTCTGGTAGTACCTAATGGAAATTAACCATCCGTATTATTTGAATGCATTTTTAGTGGAGGTTTGCTTAAGGTTTAACTTGTTTGAATTATACCGTCAGTTCTAAAACATTTCCATCTTGGCAACAATCGATCAAACTAACCAATTTTCCGCGGTATAAATTTTTGATGATACATTTTCAACCTCTCTCAGTTACAAATATGTAGGTTCATACAATATATATAATATAAATCGTGTATAGGTACGTTTGCAATATTTCGTAGCGCTAGAACTTAATTGCTAATAAATGTATCACTGTTTCTTATACCTCTTTAAATAAATAAATTATGAATTAAAAAATCAAAATCATTCCGTATGCTTTTATGTATCAAGTTAATTAATGTTAATAATATAATTATTTTTATTACCGTTATCTTACCAGTCATATTATATATATATATATATATTATCTTAAATAGGTAGGTACATAGCATAAAATTAAGAATGCATTTTTGTTACTTAGTAAGTAGTAGATATTATTATGAAATGATAAACACGGAAAAGTTATGTCTACGTCGACTGATTGTGAAATGCATAATATTTTGTCTCTAATTAATTTAATTATTTTATCTTATTTATGAGTTGCCATGTGTATCAAAAATAAACTCTACCATCAATAATCTAACCCTCTAACCTTCACAACACAATTTATACATTATTTTTTTTGCTTATATTATATTATATATATATATTATTTCACATACATTATAGGAATTACCTGTTTCTTTTTATATAAATAATACTCATATCGGCCGTTTTTTAATTATCTTTGGATTTATATTATATTATTCATAGTAGTTGACTATTAAAGAATGTCGAACTGCTTCTTTCTTACAAAGTAAACAATGCTCTACTGGCAGTATGTGAGCAGACACCGATGTTGTTATCGGTCTTTGCACTCTGGCGTTTTCTTTACTCTTCGTCTATCTTTTAACCTTATTTAGTTGCACCCAACCTGCCTTATCTGACTGAGGTATGTCTTCACATACAATACATGCGGATAAACAAAGTATCCAAAAGTTCCATGTTGTGCATTAAATTTCATTAACTTTTGTGGTCATATAACTGCTGCCAATAACATTGGAACTTACACTTACAATTTTGATGATTTATAATTCCCGTTGGAAATAGCAGGATGTCCGCTTATAGAGCTGTATGTCGCTAGCTCGAATCCCAGATTTTATGCGTTCTGATTCAGAGTATGGAGTTGATATTAAAAAAAAATTAGAAAAACTACTAAGAAAGATTTTCGTGAGATAGCCAAGATCCATATTAGATTGTAGATATATCTAATCATTGGATAAAGTATGAATTTATATACCTACGTTCATACTGCGTGGTCGCAGCCATGACGTCCTTTGGATTAAAACTGTTTCCTAGTGTCGGGCTTATCAGGCACCAATAAATAGCTAAGGCTGCGAAACTAGACAACGCACTCCCCACAGCCACGCCACATATGTTTTTAAAACTTTATTTTATTGTTTAAAGTTTTTTTTCTTTAATTTTGTGGACGTCCTAAATTCATAATTTGTTAGATTTAAAAAAATAGTTTATAGAATTGTTTGATAAGTACTTAAATAAATAAATGAGTAGGTATGCATTGGTGGCGTTTGATTCGTTTGTAATTGTGATTTTCAATTGTATGTCTTGTCCACCAATCTCTCCACATTGATCGCATTCGGCAAATCTAAGCAAACTTCTAAACCAGGGGTGGCCAACGTTATGCATACCTTGCGCTAACTTTTTTCGCAGACGTGTTCAGATGCGCCATACAACTCAAGCACCCTTTCTACCTTTTTACGTTCACGGTTAGGGTTGGAAAATAGGGATAAAGGTAGGATCTGCTTCGCTTAGGGGAGGAAATAGAATAATTCAATCACGCAATTAAATTAATTAATGTATGCCAGTTCAAAAAACACACGTTTATTGGAGCACACAATCTACAATAGTCAGAAAGATCTCTTGGACGAGAGGGTGATCGCTGTTGTGGACCCCGCTGATGGTGATATAGCTGCCGGAGAGTCTCATTTGGTGAATATAACTCTAGACCACAGTTGTTAAGTGTGATGAGAGAGAAAGATCTGGGAGCTCTGAGCAGGATTGAGCACTGAGAGATTTTGAGCGTTTGGATTTCGCTAGTCTTTCAATGTTTGGTGTTAAATTTGTAACTGAGAGCAGCAGAGAATTCTTCAAATTTGAATCAGTTATTCGCGACCTTGTTTTGCTTTTAATCAATTTCATGGATGACAATGCTTGTTCACATCTGTATGTCGATCCAAAGCGACATATATAACTTTTTGCAAATTTTCTTAGCTATGGGAAATGTTCACAGGGCAATGAACGCCAGAAATTAATTATGTCAGAAGCATTTTGATCTGGAAAAAGCTCATCAAATTTCTTTTTCAATAATGAATTTGTTTTTAAATCAATCAGTTCCGTTTGTATGTTACTAGGCATCTGCATTACATTTTGTTCACTAAGTGAAAATGGGTTTATAAATGCGAGCATGCAGTTTTCTTCTTTAGCAAAATCATGAAATGACTTTCAAATGATCTTGATCTTGATTTCTTCAATATATTTGGTCAAATTGGTATTATCTGCAGCACCATTCATTCTGATCTTTCAAATTCTCATTTTAAAAATTCATTTCAAAAAAAAACTCAAATTCTCATTTTCTAACTGAGAGCACCTTAGGTGTTGAAAATATGAAGATTTATTCAGTTATGGCGCCTACTTCAAAATAATAAGTAGGCGCAAAGATGGAATGCGCCACTTGTAATCATCGAATGCGCCACGGTTTGGCCACCACTGGCTAAACAATGTGAGTAAAAAAAAATACAACTGACTTTAGTATTTTTTATGACACGTCTCAATTGTTTTGAATGAAACCTGCTTTAGTTATCTACAGTCTACGCCGTGCTATATCTTCGTAGGTATTTTTGTTCCTTCAAAATCTTGTCTAGGTTAAATTAATTATCCTACCTACGTCGCCTTCCATAATATATGTTATAATTCATAGTATAATATTCTTACTCGTATAATATACCTACTTACTACTCGTATAATATCTAAATGACGATGATTTACGGCAGTTGCCTGTAGGTTATTAGTTAGCATTTCAGTATACGTAAGTACTTAGTATTTTAGTGAAATACATAGTTGGTATTTCAAAATTATTATATTAATAAAATAGTTTTGGTTGAGGCTCTGACAGACAGCCCGTTTAAAATAGAATAAAAACTAATATAATGTACTGACAACAGATGAGCGTTGCATTTTGGTTAATTATTTTGAATGTTCAATCAATAATATACATAGTACATGATATTGAGCAAGTCAAAGGCAAGAGGGCATCTCTCTACACGTCATATACAATATTATATTATGCTCATATAAATAATGACACCGTTTTGAGGGATTCTTAGGTACATTATAATTTGTATTATCATATATTAATAAAGTTGTTTTGTCTAATTTGAACATTCTAAAGAGTTTTATTTCAAAAATTGAGAGAAGCCTTTTTTCTCCTTACAGACTGTAAATAATTGTATAAACATTATGTGATATGGCTTAAATTAAATGTTATGCTATTTTTCGTGTTATTTAGTATTACAAACATAATATTATGTAAGTGAGTTAGTCTTGTTTGTTCATTGTATTGGCGATTTTATCTTTCAGACATAATTACAGCATACTGGTACCTATTATTCACTTTACTTTTTACTGAACTTATAACTTTCTTTTATTTTGTTAACTGTCAATTCATGGTGGAACTGCATTGTATTGTTGTTTGATTTAATATTCTTTAATATTCTAATCATTGTTACTAGTCACACATGCCTGTATCCAAAGATGTTTGAGTTTTTTTGCCGCGTTGATGAAAACAGACCACATCTGCTATCGACTGCAATCTACGATGTTTTATAAATAAGTGCAAAAGCCCATAAATATGCATTTATTTGTGAAATATGCACGTATGTCTCAAATATGCTCTAACGTCTCGAATATGCATTTATATGCACAATAAAATTTTATTTTTGTATTCTGCGTGTCTCAAAACAGATTTCTGTGCATCTCTCATAACTGTGCATACATCCTAACAAAACATCCACTAGCATATAAAGCTGGTCCCTACTAATGAGCCGACCCAATACTGCCTACCAATAGTTCAACCAATAAACGGCCCCGATTGTCTTAAGAAATATCAAAAACTATGTAGGCGTCAAACCAATGCGAATTTTGCTAAGAGCCCATAATATGATAAATCGATAGGTACATACATACTATATCCTATGTAACCGTACAGAAAGCATTTTAAGATAATACCTAATGTAATATTTTTTAAATTATTGTGAGTAGTCAGCAATTGCCTTTCCTAGATAGTCGGTTATCCGCCTCCACACCAATTCTCTCTCTCCGCGCCAAGGCCTTCCACTTTGTTTAATTCGGCAAAGCAATATTGCGTTCCGTTAGTGTTGGTTATCTCGGGACTTAAAAGTTAATCTCGTATGAAATTTTCTAAATATTTTTGATTATTTTATATTCTATGCTTACATAAAATTATTCATTGCTTAATGAAGTTTCCCAATAAATAAACAGATTTATCGATGGAACTATATAACTGTGATGGTATTGGTTACTAGGTATTCTTATATTTATTCCATAAATATAAATTGTACGTTAAACATAATTAGAATAATGAAGTATTAACCATGGCAGGTAATTATATTACCATAGTAATAATATTACCTTAGTAAAATACAGAAACTGTCGACTAAATATACGTATAATTTACATTATAACACGTATAATATATTACTATTTTGCTTAAGGTTAGATATTATACTAATGTAGTCATAATTCCATTGAAATAAATAGTATTGTTTTGTGTCATATATCAATGCGAGGATATTGTCCTAAAATAATATATCTTCATAAATTCAAACGATTATTTCCATCGATATTTTTCGCTATAATCCATGTTAATATTTTTTTACATTGATATACATATTTTAAAAATATAGAATTAATAACTTAAAAAACACAAGTTTTGATAGACTTCTTCTTACTCACGAAGCAAAACGTGTATTTGTTCACCTTTATTAAATTCCATAAGGTGACATGCATTTAAAATTATTTTACATAATACCTACTTACTATAATTTCGTCAAAGTGTACAGTCCTACAAACTTATCTGAAGAACCGTCAAAAATGGACTACGAACTACCATGTGGACGCCATATTGAAAACGTCATTCGAATGTCAGATTCTGTCCAGTTGCGAGTCTTGATAGGGTGGTTTTCGACTATGGCTCCCCCATCAATTCTTCAGATAAGTTTGTAGGTTTGTAATAAAAATCTAAAGAAGTAACCGGTGTAAGTGGTGCAACAATATGTGCTTTTTTGAAGTTTTTCTTTTGATATTTCGTTATTTTTTTAGTTGATGTTGGCAGCTGTTTCGGGCTACGAGAATACCTAAACCAACCTGTCACAGTCTTCATTTTAAATGCATTATAGTGGAGTTCTACCATAGAACGCCAGTGTTATATAATTGTTTTCCTGTTACAGTACTATTATAAAATACTTATATTATGATTGGTTTTGAAAAAAAACCTTTGAGCTTAAATTTTTGAAATTTAAGCAAAAAAGCACCACTGTTTTACTGATTAAGTTAGGTACAAGTAATTTCGTATTGCATGTTCATTTTAAGAGAACTTTACACTTCTACTAAAACCACTTTAATATTCACCTAATTTCTTAATTCCACACATGATTATATCTGCAGATATTGCCAAAATAAGCTTTGAATACTTGAATTCATAGGTTTGTATAGTTTTTAATTCGACATAAATTTGATACATGCATATTACATATTGCCGTATTAAAGCAGACATTTGAATATAAAGTTTAGCTAATGAAAGATGCGTCCTCGTCAATTATGTGTAGGCAGCCAAGAGCAGTACAATGCCCCATAATTTTAAAGATGAATAATCACGTAAAACACCGTAGGTAAAACGTAGAATGTAAGCTATCAAAACAAAGCAACACACTTCAAACTAGAACGCGAGCCGCTATTTAGTTTTTTGGAGTTGTCAATAGAAAAAGTAATTATTGAAGTTTACCGATATACCTACCTATAATCGTCATATTCGAAAATCAAACTACTTTCAAAATCTCTATCATGAAATGCATAATATTATAAGACTTCTTCTATCATAGACTTCAAATTGTTTGGATAACATCGTTTTAATAAATGTAATATTATGTATTGAGCGATCGTTGCTATTTTTTGTTGTATCGTGATGAATCTAAACTGTACACAATGTTTATTCTCATAAATTAATGAATAAATTATTTGCCAATTCATTGACCTTGAAAAGTACATAAAGTGTACTAATAGTTCAAAACTATTGCGATATCATAAACACTAATATGTTGCGTAGGACTTAACTCTTCTTATCGTATGTGCAACTTATTCTGCCAACGACCAATAATTTATTAAATATTATATTTTTTATAGACTGACAAAATCGTTTTAATCAGAATAATATTATTTATTAGGTACTATATTATATTTGATTGCGTTACTAGATGTCATGTTGGCCAAGGTTAGTCGTAAACCACTTGACGCAACTATAATGAACTAGTTACTTTGCACGCACGTTTTAGTGAGAGGGCGCTCGGTACCAGCCAATGTAAAAGTTTGGTAAAAGTACCTATACTTACTTTGTATGTTTATGGAGACACGGTTGTCTCAGGTTTTCTATTATTATGAAAGATAAACGTCGCGCGATCTACTCCATTATGCGATATAATGTCAAAATAATGTGTCCAAACTACCTAAGTTGCGAGACGTTATGTCTAACACAAATCTATTCTGACATCACTAGATTTTATTGACATTCATTGCGGTTACGTACCGATACGTCACACTGTTTTTCTGTTAAAAAAACAATGCAATAGTCGGTAGGTACATACACCTTACGCCAGAGAAAATTACTTTCACTGACGTTTTTTATTTTTATAATATAATAACTTTGCACACTTTCGAGATATAACATTTTATGAATTCGATACTTACTACCATGACACAGTTGATATAAAATTAACAATTAAAGAGTCGAATTGTGTATACGGCAAAACGTCATCGAATAATCATAAAGCCAAAATTTTGATAGTGGGAAATTGTAATGTATTGAACTTAATTTTATTTAAATTAAGATTTTTCTACCGTGCCAAAAAATAGTTGTAACTTTGTTACATAATAATTCTAAACCCCATTCTCTTAGTAACAATGTTATAACTGTCTTCTTGTATGTTTTTCCAGTTCCAGCAAAGTTACCGGTGGTACTCTTGCGTGCGTGAAGGAGTGACCCCGCGGCGACAAGCCCCCCCCCCCCCCAACCGAATATTAAAATATATTAAGTCAATATCATTTGCAACAAAGTTTGAAATTGTTTAAATTCATGAATTGAGTTATAATTTACTTGGTAGAATTCCATTTTACAAAATGATTGTATAAATTACTAGTAACCTCCAGTCCGACTAGTTAAATCGGCCGCTAATGTTTTCGCAATATCTTTAATATTTTTTCCACAAGTGATATCCACCGTCACCCATCGTTGCCTTTTGGAAAAAATCTATATTCATTGTCGATGGTTTCTTCCTCTTTTAAATCGCCCGTCCGTTTTTAATTCACCACCATCACATTTTCGCAATAATTGAGACCGTTTCGCTGACGACAAAACATTGTCGCGAACCAATACGGAAGGCGACTCAATGCCTGCAAGACTCGCACTTAGATTAGCTGGTAACTGCTGAAGGTCAATTATATTGAAAACAATACTGCCACAGCTGTTCGTCAACCTTTTTTGGAGTCATTTACCATTCATTCGGTGTACATACGTAGGTAGGTGCCTAATTTAATTTCAAACCGACATAAATATTTTTACATTATCGTTCGTCATCCAAGAACATTGACATCATTTTTGCATACAAAATCTCAATTTTTAAACTTTTGCAGAATACGTCAAAGACTTACCCTTTTATATTATATTACAAAACATACTACTTTATGTATTTTTACAACAACATGAATGCAGATATTGAATAATTACTCTTATTGTAATGTGAGTAAAGATCCTTTTTCAATCCAATAGTGGGTGGGCTATGGGCAGACTAGTGTTTTTGACCATGTCCGGTCCTCATAAGATCATATGGGTCTCCACAGGGTGGAGGTTTGTGTTAACAGATTTATATTTTTACGAGAAATTGATGTTAGCCACTTGCTCAACGTATTAGGGCCATATTCTGACTCCAAACATAAATTAAAAAACAATAATGTGTGTATTTGCCATATCGCCAAATACGAGTATGTATGGTCTAGTTATTACCTATATTTACGAATCATTTTTTGTGTTTGTGGTACCGTAAATAATATGTGTCCACGATGGCCGAGCGGTCACGTGTCGACTTGCAACATCATGGGTTCCGGGTTTGAATCACGGGTCTGGAAAATTCACATGTGTTTAGACCCAGAGTATGGACATATTGGTAGCTTTATTCTCAATTTTAACTCTTCTATGATTATAATAATATGTTATCACGAAATGTTAATTTCTAAGATGGGAGACATGAATGACATATAAATGTTTTCTACAAAAGTCTACAGACTATTCAGCTCTAAAAGATACCCTAAATATCCAAATTCTTCATTTTTTTTACCTTCACACTGCCTATATCGATCATTGAGTTATTTTCTCCATTCTACATCATACGAAACATACATACTACACAATAGTATGTAAATTGAATGCCGCTATGGGTACATAGGGCTATTAGGACTTTTCGTCGACCGCTTTGTCACTAGCATTATTCTCCGTGACAATAAAGGAAGCCATTAGAAGAAATTTTACTGATAATTATTTATATTTATATATACAAATATATTAGGTAACACTAATTACCAAACTTGGGGCTAATGGAAAAATTACATACACACCTTTTACATTATTCTTATACGTTTCCGAAAAGAAACCATTTTTAACGTATCATGGTGTATCAAATTATCAGTAAACAACATAGACAGATTCTACACAGTTATATTTTTCTTAATTTTGTTATTAGGGTCAACAAACTTTGCTTCTCCAGTATATGATTACTTTTATCACTATTATAACAGAAGTTTAGTCTTACTAACCTTGTTTTCTTATCAGAGACCGTGGGCATATTCAATCGCAACATTTTTATATCATCTTTTTTCCAATTATTACATTGAATTTTCTTTTGCAGTGTAAGTTCATAACGTACCTCTTTTTGCGACATTTTTCGTTTCTTGGGATTCGAGAATTTGTTGATTCAAGATTTTTTTTCTCCAGAATTGTTACAGAGATTGTTTTATTGATTTATCTTATATTCTCGAGAAATTTCTTCGTTTTTTTAACTCATCCGTCCCAAATTTTCTGTCGACCGAATCCGTTTAAGCTGATCAAAGTCAAAACATTTTTATAAGACTTTTATTATCAAAAATTCTGGTTCCGGTCGACAGCTGTCTTTTTCCGTTTCAACTTCCCTTTGTTATTGTTGCCTAATAACAATTTCTTATTGATGATTTTTCGAAAAATGAGAATTCTCGAAATTTCAAAAAAATATTTCGCAAGATTTGAGTTTCACATTTTCTAATTGTTTCTCGATATTGCTTACTTATAGCGGATATACGACAAGTTTTTTGTTAATTTGTTCTATAATTATTATTTTTTGAACTGTGTGTCACCTTCAATAATCCCATTTACATGGCTAACCTTTGCTCTTCGATCTGAAAACATTTATGTACTAAAGCTAAATATTATGTTTTCTAGATAATTGCAAACGTAAATACGAGGGTGGGTCAATAAGTCCTTAGAAAAGCCGACAGGTGGCGCGACTAGTACTGCAAGCGGTTTGTTTTCATGCAGCGGCACTACCGATTCAGTATGCTGCGAAGTTTCAATCAGATTGGTCGGGTTGTTGTGTGTTTCTCGTACATTTAAAAAAAAAATTGCTTGTGGAAAATGGAAAAATGGAAAATGGAGAAAATTGAGTTTAGAGTTGTTATTAAACATTTTAATATAAAAGGGTTAACAGCAAAGGAAATAAAAAAATGAGTTGGATTTAGTTCACGGCATATCTGCTCCTTCACTTGCAACTATTTATAACTGGTTAAATGAATTTAAACATGGTCGTACATCAACAAAGGATGAACCACGCTCAGGACGTCCTGTAGAGGTGACTACACCAGAAATGATCAATAAAATCCACGATATGGTGTTAAGTGACCGAAGATTAAAGTTGAGTGAGATAATTGAGGTTACATGGATCTCAAAAGGTAGCGTCATTTCTATTTTACATGACAAATTGGGCATGAAAAATATTTCTGCAAGATGGGTGCCGCGTTTGCTCACAGTCGACAATAAACGCAATAGGGTGGTGGCCTCTAAAGCCCTGTTGTCGCTCATGCAACGCAATCCGGATGAATTTTTTCGTCGCTTTGTGACTGTAGATGAAACATGGAGACACCACTATACTCCCGAGACGAAAGAACAGTCAAAGCAGTGGATTGCGAAGACAAACCATGTCCAAAGAAGGCGAAAACCGTAAAATCAGCTGGTAAGGTTATGGCTACTGTATTTTTGGATGCACGTGAAATTATTTTCGTTGACTATTTGGAAAAAGTAAAAACAATAACAGGGGATTATTATGCATCTTTATTGGACCAGCTAAAAAACAAAATTGAAGAAAAACGGCCTCATTTAAACAGGAAAAAAATCCTCTTTCATCAGGACAATGCCCGTGTTCACACATGTTTACGATCAATGGCTAAAATTGAAGAATTGAAGTTCGAATTGGTCGACCACCCACCGTATTCGCCAGATTTAGCCCCCAGTGACTTTTTCCTTTTCCCAAACTTAAAAAAATGGCTAAGTGGACAACGTTTTTTTTCAAATGAAGAAGTCATCGATCGGACAAATGCTTATTTTGAGGACCTTCCGAAAACTTATTTTTCTGACGGTTTAAAAAAAATTGAGAAACGTCTAACCAAGTGTATTGAGCTCCAAGGAAATTATGTTGAGAAATAAAAAAAAATACAAAAATAAAACCTGTTTTAATGCTTTTTTCTAAGGAATTATTGACCCACCCTCGTATCATCAATTATTATTAAACACTGAATGATATTAGGCTGTCCAATCAAAATTACCATCATCCAAATTTTAGTTTTTGATTCATTGAAGTCCTGTCAACATAATTTTTATTTTAATTTTTCTTCTTTAATTGTGTAGTTGAAATATATGAAACCGGTCCTGATGTTTAAATTATGTGTAATGAGTTATATGTAAGTATATATATTATGTTGTATGATTCATTTATTAAAATTAGTAGTAGTTGATCAAAAGTATTTCCCTTATAAGTTGTTTTATTCTCAGAGTTGCCATATTTTTCTATGCTGATTATAGTACAAAGGCGTAAAAACTATAGTATTTCGGAAAAATATATAGTACAGGAACATTTTTTGTCTTGAATCCATTAAAATTATAGTATTTTGGTATATTTGGCGTAAAATTATAGTATTTTATATTTTTCACTGAATTAAAATTATAGTATTGTACTATAATTATAGTACGGTTGGCATCACTGATTATTCTAAACTATCAGTAGGTATAGCCAATTTCGTTTACACATTAGTATTGAACTACAATGAAGTAATTATAAGTAATATTAAATAGTGTTTTTTACATTCAAATAAATGACATTGCAGTTCTTTTATTGCTGTGAATTCGGCGTTATGATAGTAGCTAAATAACTTATGCCACGCGTATAATTTACCAGACATAGGGAATAAACTTTATCTGTATGTACCCACAGCTCGTATTTCACCTGTATCCCAGAAATTACCAAACACATGTTGCAGGCAAAGCATTTGGCGTAATGGTAATATTTATAATATTTTCCTCTTTCCCTCCGATGGCGCCACAACCCGAATGGAACCATCTCTCCGTCCATTCCATTTGGTCTCCACTCTACACAAGTAAATTGCCTAATTTGACTTTTTCATTAGTTATCTACTTACAGTTTTATCAAAATATTTTTTTTGTAAAATACTTGTGCGTAAATATTTATCGATGCGCTTTATTATACTTAGGTTTTATGGCCCTACCGTCATAAAGTACCCTGCTTCAAAACTTTGGTCCATTACGATAGGATTTACATTTCCATTTTATTAATCTAGTCTGTTATTAGAAATGTTCAATTAATTCTAAATTTGGTAATTTAAGAATGAAAAATTTCTTATTCAACTTTCTTCATGATTAACTTACATCAACTTGCACTCAATCGGACTATCTAGACAGTAGACACCGATCATAAAACTTTATGAAATGTCGTTACACTAATTAATAATTACAATGTCATACATTAATTTTATATGCTATGCATTAAAAGGATTTCTTAAATGTTTTCCGTTAATTGTTATTTCGGAGTGGGGTACACCGGGTACCTACACGAAAATGGGTCAATGTACTAATGTATTATGATCCTACTTTGTCTTGATACACCCTTGATGTTGGTCAGCTCTGGTTATGCGCAGCCTCGATTTGACTTTTACGAAGATATCGAATAATTATTTGTTTTTTTATTTATTTTTATTAACCACATGATAGTATCTCTATTTATAAACACGAAAATGCTTTAAAATGTTTGATTCTGAACGCGAAGGTGAACCTCTTGAAATGCAGAAGGCCATTTACCTACTTGTGATTATGTTTGTCTCTCCGATCCAGTGACGCTATTTGACCTGTGAACTAAATTTCGATAACCGCTAACTGCTTACGATAGTTACGAACCGATGTCTAATAAATTAATATTTGCCTACCCAACTATTTCTCAAACTGTTGCATGCATTAATCACTTAACGGCCCACATGCTCAGCGTAGGTCAAAATTGAGCTTTTATGGTATTTTCAGACCATAACCCTGGACATTCCTTAAACGTTGTTGATAATCTATTTATATAATTTTGAAGCCTTATTATCCTTTATATTTATTTTAAACATTTGATGACTGCATAAAGTATTTTTATTACAAAATTTATTACATAAAATAGTATTCTTTTAAACCTCTCGCTCTGATGTTTCGAAATGAAAATAGATTATCTACAACGTTTCAGGAATGTCCAGAGTTACGCTCTTGAAATACCATAAAAGCTCCATGTTGACCTATGCTGAGCATGTGGGCGCTTAACAAAAACATAATTTTTAGATAATCTTCCCACACCTAATCGAAAAAAAATCGTTTTTTTTAACGATACATATTCAAACACGCGCATTAACATAATCTTACTCCCTACTGCAGTTATAGTTTGTCAATTTATGGCTACGGCTGTATGTTGTAGCTTACCCACTGGGAAATGCCAATAGAAATGGCCTATTTCAAAAAAATACTACCTTATCATTAGGTCAATAATTATTATAAAACAATCATTATTCGTAGAATGTATATCACATTTGAATGGTCAAAGAAATAGCTTATAATCAGTATCTTTAGAATTATCTTCAAAGTGGTCATCGTGCCCATTTTTTGAATAATAAAATGCGTAATTCTTGTCAAATTTGGGATCACGGGGATTATAAAATATATTTTTTTTAACGTAAATATTTCACTATATAATGTTAACATTAATTTTACTAATGATTTTATAAATGCGTTTAAAAATAAATAAATCTAATAAATCTTAACACCACTGCACATGGATGTACTGAAATATGACTATATTCTAAAACATTAGATCGAGAGGTTTAAAAGTACTATTTTTTGTAATAAAAATACTTTATGCAGTCATCAAATGTTTAAAATAAATATAAAGGATAATAAGGCTTCAAAATTATATAAATAGATTATCTACAACATTTAAGGAATGTCCAGGGTTATGCCCTGAAAATATCATAATTCCTTCATTTTGACCTACGTTGGGCATGTGGGCCTTTAACACAATCACTGCGTACCTTCTAATTAATTCTTAATTACCACATTTTAATAACATGCTAATTGCATTTGTAATCTCCGACAGTATGTATCTATTTTTAATCCTAAGATTGTTGAATACATGAAAATTTGGCAGAATTTGTTGTTCTGTGTTATAAATGTGAATATATTTTTAATTAATGAAAAAAACTATATCTTAACAAAGTTCACATTTAATTACATATTTATAATGATTTCGCCGGTAAAATGCGAAATAGTTTCCCTTATTCATTCAATCCTACAAAGAATAATACGATTATTACGATGTTTTAAAGAAAACCAATATTAAAATATATCTACAGTAAGTGGCGGGGATTCGCAATAAACCAATATTTAAGGATTATTTCGAAAAGTAGATTGGCGACACCCATGTTTCTTTTACATTTCTATTTGGAAACCGTTCATGAATAGTCTATTAGTGAGGGTTTCAGATGAATAGCATCATTAAAAGCAACATACATATTTATCTTACATACAATGCTATGGAGACCCACCTTTGAAGTACCAGACCACCCAATTTGAATGGAATGTAATATTGTCACCACATTAGTAGCTGTATACTGAAGTTAACAGTCTCTGGTATACAGGAAATAGGCTAAAATTGAACATGATAACTTTGAACAATTTTGCTTATTTTTTTTATACTTATTCTAGAGTAGATTCATATATATTATTTTCTCATTAATAGGTATAAGAAAATGAAATTGCTAGTACATACGAGGGTGGGTCAATAATTCCTTAGAAAAAAGCATTAAAACAGTTTTTATTTTTGTATTTTTTTTTATTTCTCAACATAATCTCCTTGGAGCTCAATACACTTGGTTAGACGTTTCTCAATTTTTTTTAAACCGTCAGAAAAATAAATTTTCGGAAGGTCCTCAAAATAAGCATTTTTCCGATCGATGACTTTTTCATTTGAAAAAAAACGTTGTCCACTTAGCCATTTTTTTAAGTTTGGGAATAGGAAAAAGTCACTGGGGGCTAAATCTGGCGAATACGGTGGGTGGTCAAACAATTCGAACTTGAATTCTTCAATTTTAGCCAATGATCGTAAACATGTGTGAACACGGGCATTGTCCTGATGAAAGAGGATTTTTTTCCCGTTTAAATGAGGCCGTTTTTCTTCAATTTTGTTTCTTAGCTGGTCCAGTAAAGATGCATAATAATCCCCTGTTATTGTTTTTCCTTTTTCCAAATTGTCAACGAAAATAATTTCACGTGCATCCCAAAATACAGTAGCCATAACCTTACCAGCTGATTTTACGGTTTTCGCCTTCTTTGGACATGGTTTGCCTTCGCAATCCACTGCTTTGACTGTTCTTTCGTCTCGGGAGTATAGTGGTGTATCCATGTTTCATCTACAGTCACAAAGCGACGAAAAAATTTATCCGGATTGCGTTGCATGAGCGACAACAGGGCTTTAGAGGCCACCACCCTATTGCGTTTATTGTCGACTGTGAGCAAACGCGGCACCCATCTTGCAGAAATATTTTTCATGCCCAATTTGTCATGTAAAATAGAAATGACGCTACCTTTTGAGATCCCTGTAACCTCAATTATCTCACTCAACTTTAATCTTCGGTCACTTAACACCATTTCGTGGATTTTATTGATCATTTCTGGTGTAGTCACCTCTACAGGACGTCCTGAGCGTGGTTCATCCTTTGTTGATGTACGACCACGTTTAAATTCATTTAACCAGTTATAAATAGTTGTAAGTGAAGGAGCAGATATGCCGTGAACTAAATCCAACTCATTTTTTATTTCCTTTGCTGTTAACCCTTTTATATTAAAATGTTTAATAACAGCTCTAAACTCAATTTTCTCCATTTTCCATTTTTCCATTTTCCACAAGCAAATTTTTTTTTTAAATGTACGAGAAACACACAACAACCCGACCAATCTGATTGAAACTTCGCAGCATACTGAATCGGTAGTGCCGCTGCATGAAAACAAACCGCTTACAGTACTAGTCGCGCCACCTGTCGGCTTTTCTAAGGACTTATTGACCCACCCTCGTATATTCTTTACTGATGTAAATGAGAAACCGCAAAAAAAATATACGTCATGTTTATTTAATTCACAAAAGCCCTAGTACCTACATCACCTCCACACTGTGGCGTTGATTCTGATTCTTCTGCAATTGATTTGTAGAAAAAGTGGACGACTGCTTAGTAATTAGTTGAAATTTTTTTTCCAGATTATTGCGTAAAGTAAATGAACATTTACCTATTGTACAATTCAGTGATGAAATATTAATATTATTGTAATAGTTATTTTACGGTTTCGCATTTCTGGTGATATACATAGCAACCGTCTAAGGTTAGCATTTATTTCCCTAAACTATCTTTACCAATTGTTATGAAATAGTCCTAACAATAATAATAGTCTTCCACTGTTGTAATAAGCGTACACGTTAATTATAAATAGTTTTCAATCCAGTAGAGTAGATCCATCATTTTGAATCCGTCGTAATGAAAAGTTTAGGAGTCACTATTCTACAAAATACAATTATTATAAATTATAATTGATCACACGTACAAACCGAACGGCGACAACTTTTAATAAAAAGATCGCTCTCAGTGGAGTGAAATTGATGACACCGAGATATTTTCATGGTCTGAATAAAGTTTTTATAATATTATATTATATTATTTAAATGTATATATCAGTGGCGTGCGGTCCATAGATGCAGTACCGAGTAGATGCTCCGCACCCCAGAAATAATCGATATAATAATACTCGTACGTAATAATATTGTGTAAATCGCACGATAGGTACATTTGATGTAACTTTACTTCTAAATGTTCTATATTATCAATAGCACGTAGGTAATTAATCATTTTCAACATACATCGAAACTACCTGTTTTTTTATGTAGATCTCCGTGCAACTGAAAACATGGATGATGATCGAAAGAACTAATTACTAACTTTATTATTTTACCATAGGTATGTTGTATGCTGTATACATATTTACGGAAAGTAGAGAGTCAGAAAATCTGACCGAAAGTTGTATAAAAACTGTAACGAGATACGAATAGTTTTATGCAAACATTTAAAATGTTCTGTTGCGTATGTCCATGTTTTTGTATTCCGTCACATTGCCACATCGCCGAAAACATTGTTCACGTACATACGTTGTTCTAATTGATATTAGAACGATTATTGTCTCGGAAGATATATTGCGCCTGTACACGTGCATGGATTTACTTGCACCAATAGTGTGTATTTTCAACTATCGCGATAAGAACTGTTTATACGTAAAAGTGCTGATTGCCTCGCCAATCTTATTCTTCAAGAGTAAGAGAGACGCGATGTTGTCATTTTATGGTAGATACTATTTAACAGGTATGAAAAATCGGTTAACCTCAAAATGTGACTATAGCGATGTAGTTCTTTTTTTACCGGTAGGTTTACTACCATCGTACTACTAAGCAGGCGGTCCAATTGTCTCGTGAAAATTCAGAAGCTTCTGAACTGTTTTGATTCACGCATGCAATCTTGCAATTTGCACGATACTATATTGTGTTTACACGTACATTTTGTTGTTGTGGCAGCGGTAATACATACTGTCAGCAGTAAATCCATGCACGTGTCAACGGGGTAATAGATTTACGTGTAAATAGTCAACAACGATATTAATTTAATATTAACTTTTTTTATGTTTGGGTTTGCCCATTAGATTCCATAACTGGTTATTTTGCTGCCTGGGCACTTTTTATTAAAAATTTATATTGTGTCATTGTTTTTAAAATATCAATACTTTTCTTTTAATTCATGCGATCCCCTGAGATATATATTCGGTCCATTGATGGGCTGGGATTACGTCTTGTTCACGCACGTCATGTGCAATGAGAATAAGCCATAAGTACTATTAAGTATTATTATTATTACATTGTGCACGAGAAGAAGTATTGACCATACTAGAACAATTTAAAAACTTTAAGCTTCCTAACAGTGTTCTCGGACCTCACTGTCACCACTAATAATATGTCGTGTTTAAATAATATGTATATTAATTTTAAATATTTAAGTATTGTAAGTGCAAACATCTTATTTTCTCGCAAAGGCAATGAAATTACAATTTCCAAGGATTTTTCACTGAGAAAAACATTTGCATATCTAATTAACATAACATTAGTTCAATGTTTTGGGGAACTAATCGAATCTCATGACTGATAAAACAGTCTGAAAGTCATTCATTAGTTTAGTATTGCAAATGTTGACGTATTGAATTGGATCAATGAATTCATTTATAAAGGTTAAGGTCTACTTTTAACATAATATAATGTATATAAAGAAAAACTTATAAACATACAGGTCAACAACCTTTCTCCTCTTTCTCTATTCAAAAATAAATCACCAGGGAAATCTTCTCTCAGAAGATACACATATGAAACGATCTCATCTTCTTTATTTAACGCGAATACTTCTATAGAAATAAGATTATTTATAATTTAAATTTCGAAGTGTTTTAATTAATTGATATAAGTATATCCGAAAACATTAAAAGATAAATAAATATTTTTAGGAATAAATAAAAATTGAAAATCAATTTACACAATTTACAATAATTTAACAAATGAAATGTGCATTCGTTCAAGGGTCTAATAATCTTATTATCACCTACATATTGTTTTATAGTTATGTTTATCTTTTTTTATTAAGTTCTCTTGACTATTCAATCATAAGAAAAATAATGCCTCTAAAAATGTGGTTTATTTAATTATTTTTTTCATTTGCTCTACAGACCGATGTAGATCTTTACCGCCTCACAAAGAGGTTTCGTAACACATGTATTTTTACGAGAAATTGATGTTAACCACTTGCTCAACTTATTCCGTTATAAATATAAGTTAGGATAAGTATTATTGAATACAGATATTAATCCTGTACGATCATAAGTGCTCAGAAGTTCAGTGCGTATGTGAGATTTCTTCCATAGGAAAACTACAAACAAATCTCAAAATCACAAATCAAAATACAGTTCTCATTTCCTAATGGATTGGTACGACAAAATATTCACCACGCCCATGCAATCTCATAGACCTTGGCCGAGTTAAAATCGATGCGGGTAGGATAGGGGAATGATTTCCAATGAAGCATTTTTCTTAGCCGTTAGGTACATTCTTTGTTTTATTTTGAATTAGCGTAGTTTGCCTGCTAAGTCCTCTTGACATCTCGATAGTAAACGCGGGCTATCCATAAAATCCATTCGGTGCATTATCCGGGTTCAAACACGCAATGGATAACGATATGTAAAATTGCCAAACCCACCGAGCTATCAAAACAACTGCTAAGCCATGGCGGGTGTCAGACTGGCTATGCGTCGATTCTCGATTAAGTCAATTCTTGACTTGTCTTCGGGCTTGAACTTGTCAATTGGTCTACATGTCTACAGCTGTGAATCGCAAGATGCGGTTAGATTATACTGAAATGCATACTAAAAGGGAAGAGCAATTCGGCCCATCCAGCTGTTGGACTCAACAGGCCGGGCTAAGTGATCTGGTATCCACAAAGACCAATTATTTAAACGCTTCTAAAAAAATGCACCAACATACGGCGATTAAGAGAATCGTTTCACTTAGCCAGTTCGAAACATTGTATTAATTTCTTATTCTTCTACTTTTTCTACCATTCTCTTTGCTCCTCTCTCACAAGAGCGTTTTTAAACATTCAACTCAGTCGAAGCACACGTGATTCCATGTGCTCCCGAGACACCCACAGGCTTACAAATCGGTACACGTCACCTATTTGCACCTCGTGACACGTCCTATCTGGTATTGTATGGTAATACCTTATTACTGTTAATAAAATAAAAAAGTAAATGTAATGTTTTCATCATTCCTAGGATAGGGATCTTTGCATAATTATTATAAACATTATACATACCTACATAATTTTGGTCAAGTTCAAAGATTAGAAAAAAGAAGGCTAACCAAATACATTCTTAACTTTCAGTTTTCTGTGTAAAGACGAAATATCATTTGAACTCCATATTTTGGATGAAATGAAGCGCGTATTTTTTATTTATTTATTATTGAATAGTTGCATTATTTCGCAAACAATCCACATACCCGTACTACTCATTTCACAAAATTTAATAATGATCAGGACCAGTTTCGTTCGCTTTTAAAGAACATTCTCAATTGACGATAAATATACTATTACAGGTTACTATTATGTATACTAAAATGTGAGCTTGGACAGTACCTACACTAATTAAAGTTGGCCAAGAAATGATAGTTAACATCATTAAGGTGAATGAATAATAACGACCAAATAAGTCATTATTTTATTACGATTTAAAATAGAGTAGGTAATATTCAAATATATACCGATGTACCTACTGAATTTACCCCACTTCCTATACTATAACAGGTAGGTAGTCGATATTATGAGAGCCACGCAGCGAAATTTTCCTTGTTTCAACGAATTTACATTTGAAAATGAAAGTTTTGATGTCAAGATCACTTTGTAAATCTAACACTGCGTGACATACTTTAACATAACCTTTTAAATTTATTTTTTTATCGTCATATCGAAAGATGTTATACATTAAGTCACGTACTGTATTTTACTTGGTTCAAGTGAAAGAAAGGTTCTAAGACAAGATATTTACAGGATTTGAATTTGAATTTTGTTTCATTTTCCGTACTGTCCATACTTATACATTTTACTGAACATAAAAAATGTGATACCCAATCGGGAATCAACCTTGCGCTAAAAAATCTACTGCCTCGTCAGATGGACCTCATCCGTTGGGCCACGTGGACTTTTTCCATCGTTCGCAAAAAAATGCCATTCCACAATATACACAGACGTTGTCGTAGTAAGCATTAGTCGTTTCATATAATAAAGTAGACAGTTTTGCGATCCCAAGGACAAAATAGCATCAGACTCCATAAAAAAAAACTTTGGAATATACCAAGCGTTTGTTTGCACGTGTTAGTAGAAGATTCGGTACACTTGGTTACAGTATATTTATGGTATGTGAACCCTAATTTCAATACTTAGAAACGGATCGCTCTGTTGGTTTTTTTTTTACGTTTGAAATGTTTTTGGATAAATTAAATTCGCGTAGTGGTCTTCACCACTGATGTTTAGTACCTACAACAAATACTATCCAGGCCTTTCGTTGCTTATTAGTGTGGGTAAATTTTTGAATTTAGTACATATATATACATGTGCGATTCCTCACCTAAAATGTGTTGTTTTGAAGATTTGCATAACTCCATGAATTATTCACTATCATACCTGTCGTAAATTATTATCATCCAAATATGATATTTTCCATTCAAGTGAGCCTAAGCATCGTGATATTATGGAAACTTTTACTTTTGAATAAATAATATTTTTCTTTTTATAAGAAACCCTACGTACCTACGTACGTAGATACGTGCAGTATATATCTACTTCATTGTAGTAGTGATACCCGTGAAAAAATATATACATAGTTGATCGTATCGGTTATTTGCCTCAGGTTGAAATTTGGAGCAATATTCATTTTGTGTCATATATTTAAATATATTGGGCTCAATTGTTTCACCTCGTTTATTGTTTGACAAAGTCAGGCAAATTTTGAACTCGTCCTTTAAAAATTAGAATACACTCATGCACTGGCGGCTCCCTCTATAGGTCATTCGGTCATTGACCTGCCAAAATAAATACCTAAAAGTGCGGCCACACCGGCAACAAGTCGCGCGACAACTCGTTAAATTTTACGATAATTATCATAATCGCTTAAGAAATTTTACGATAATTATCATGCTTATCGTAAAATTTAACGAGTTGTCGCGCGACTTGTTTTCGGTGTGGACCCGGCATTACAATTGACATAATAATATTAATAATATGTGCAATGTCATATATAATAATATTAATAATAATCGGTGGATTTGAAATTATAGGGCGCGCGATATTGTGTCAACCCAGTCTATTGGGCTTTTTTTGTTTGGGCGATAATTCCCCGAACAAAAATATTGTGTTCGCCGGCAGTCTGAAAATTGACCCAAATTGAATATTTTTATAAAATTTTCTCTCTCGTTTCTCATACATAAGACAGAGATCGATATAACACAAAATACGAGATCGAAGCTTGTAACGGTGCGTGAATTACTGTAATATCGGCAATGCCCGAGTGTGAGACAAAAGATTTTTTCACCTAATTAAATGAAACAGAATGATAACACTGACTAGATAATTGGTCTCAAGACGCAACTGTGTATGCGGTTCGGATTCGTTGACAGGTTTTGACGAATGCCTTTGGTTATTTTAATAATATATAAGGAGTTTTTGGTGATTTATAACATTTTTGTTTAGCAGTTAGTACGCACGCAGTAGCAATTGAAGTATGTGATACAATTATAATGGAAATGGAAGCACGATTTGCATCCAACGATCATCTCATTATATCCGATTTGTTCAATAAAGAAAATTACACTGATTTTAAAAATAATTTTCCCACACGTCAAGTAAATTTGGTAAAACTGTAAGAAGAAATAAACATAATCAAGTTAAAAAATGAATTATTGGTGTTTTATCAACGAGATGATTTGCATGGCGCTATTAGTGCAGTTTCTCTTCTACATTTTTTACTCAGCAATAATTTCAACGAAACATTTTCCGAGTCGATCAAAGTTCTCCAATTTATTTGCGTCATACCAATGACAACAGTTGAAAGTGAAAGATGTTTTTCCACTCTCAAAAGAATAAAAACCTTTCTACGCAATAGGGCCAGGATAGACTGACCGCTCTTGCAATGCTCAGTATTGAAAAAAAATATGTGGGAAAAATAGACAATTTTTATAATCGTGATGATTTTTCAAAAAGCAAAGAAAGAAAAGTGGACCTGATTTACAAAAAATTATAACGCGTTGTGTGCAATTTCGGTTAACGATGGGTTGGCGTTATGAAAAACGGACATTTCTTGAAGGGTTAGTAGGTACCGACCTATAACAATTTCTAGCACTTATTCTATAATGTATAAAAAGTCAATTTGCAATACGTCTTTTCAGTATACAACGAAAAGGCAAATTAAAATAATATATTCAAAATTGACCTGCTAGGTTTTTCCGGATTAAGCCGCCAATGCACTCATGTAGGTAGATAAATAATACGATTGCTTGTGTACATAGATTTTAACAAACGTGTGGAACGAGTTAATATATTTACACTTTTAAATATTAGATAAATAGTAGATACCTACCTACTACATACGTGTCCTAATATTACTGTATTCTGTGGCAACAGTCAATAGAATAATAATTATACAAGTTATTTTTAATAGCAACATCTAACTTGAATGATCAAATACCTAAATATTTATTATAGTATAATATGTATTATGAATTTATGATCCATCTTAGTTTATATTACGAATGAAATAGTTCAGACCTAACGTGGGTCGGCGACAAGCGTATAAAGCTCAATATGAAATTGGTAATCGTGCAATTTTTGGAGGAAATAAAGGCCATAGGACGGCAAAAAGAAGAAAAATACAGAAAAGTATTCTTTCACAGTTTTAATAGTATCGGTCAGTTTCTGTGCAGAATATAATTCTTTGTATGACAGACAATGAGAGTCGTAAAGGTACGACATTCCAAGAAAATCAATTCGTCCAATAAGTTTGTTTTTATTTTACGGACAGTGAAAAGGTCGCCCGTAGCACAATTTTCTTCGATGTATGATAAATTGTGCCTCCTTAGCTCTTTAGTCCATCCAACACCCACACCACATATCGATCATTTCAAGCCGCTTCACGCTATAATTCGGAAAGTTATAATATCGTAATTTCGTAGATATCTTGAAGAAAATAAAATAATTATATTTTCAGCTTTGATATCGTTCATATTTCCACTGAAAACATTTTGTGGGGGGCACCAATTTTGGGCTGGCACTCGGGCGGCATACACCCTTGGCGCGGCCGGCATGCAATGGTTTTACAGCAACGTACATTATATTTTGTGAAACATGGATTTTCTACCCTTATAAACGTAAAAACGCAGTACAAAAAATGGCTTAGACCGCGAAAAACGCACTGCCATTCAACAACACAACGCCATTCCAAAACCTGAAGTGTAGAATGAAATGCATCAGTAATTCAATATTTTTTATTAATGTTGTACATTATGTGCTATTTTAAAACAGCATGTGTGCTAGTATTTTATTCATTCTTGACCTTCTTCATTTTACGGCCAATTAAGTTTGTTTTTGTTTAGTTTGAAGTAATACACATAAATCTTGGGTAATACCCACAAATATTGTGAATGTGACTCCACAGAGAAACACTGCAGACTCAGTCTTGACTTTTGATCTTCCTTTGGTGTTTTATGGGGCACTCCGGCAGTTAGCCTCATCCCCTTCATCTCTATTATTAGGTCGCTGGCAAGGATTCGCGTGATTCGACGTGGTGATGTTAGTCTCCGGTCCTTGATGAGGGCCGGGGGATGCAGCAGCCTCCAAGGTCAAGTGTTGTTCCTCCGTACAATCCATTCGGGTGGCGATGTGAGTTTCCCGGTTCTTGATGAGGACCGGGCGAGGCTGCTGTCTTCAAGTCCAAGTGTTGTATAAAAATATTCAATTTTTTAAAATTTTGCAATTTTAAAAATTAATTCATATAAGAGTGAGCTTGGAGCACTCTTCATTCGGCAGCGTCCGCCGACTGACACAGCTTCCATGTTTCGCGACATGGATCTTCCCATCTTCTCTTCCGTAGGTGGTTGCTCATCGGCGATTTTTCTTCTTTCTTCCTGTGTTTTTCTTCGGTATTTCTTTCTTCTTTTTCGGAGCTTCATCTGGGTTTTTGCCTAGTTTGAGTAGGCGAGTGTTTACTTCTTCTTCGTATTCTTGGAGAAGTTTCATTGTTAGGGAACATTCTGAGGTCCAGTAGTCTTTGGAGTCGATATGGTGTCTTTCCTCTTTTATGTATGTTTTCTCATACCTTAGGTAATGTTCGTCTTGACTTTTATATCGTTTTTCTCTCATGATTTTGAAATTGTTGTGGATCTGTTGTGTTCTGTTGGGAGGCTCATAGTCATCCTCCTCTGTCGTCGTCTGTTTTTTTCTGGAGACAAGCTCCCATTTGTCATCTTGTGACTCAGGTAAGTCCAGTTCCGGGGTGGTATAGTCCGGTTCCGGTGTAGTATACATGTTCTCGTCGTCTTCGCTGCTGTTGTCAGCCTCCGGCAGCGGTTTGCTTTCCGGTGTTGTCGGGGTTTCCGTTTCTGTGGTCTCTGTTGCTTCGGATGTCGGGGTTTCCGGTTCCGGGGTCTTTGTTTCTGTTTCAGCGGTTATTGCAGATTTGATCTCCGGGGATTCTGAGTTTTCGGTCTTATGTGTTGCCGGGGGGTCTCTGTTTTTTTGATGATGGTAATTTCCGGGGGCTCCGTTGGGATGATCGGTCTGGTCGGTAAGTGTGATATGACCGCGATTTTAGGTTCCGGTGTCTTGGTTATTGCTTCTTCAGTCGGGCTGATGTCTGCTTTCACTTTCCGCGGAACGGAAGCAATGGTGCGGTCCATTTCCAGTGGGGGCTCCGTGTGTAGTATGGGCTTGTCGGCGTCTGTCTGTGTTTGTGTAGTTGTTGTCGAGCTGCGCATTGTCGTCATGTTGCTGGTATTGTTGAGGTGAGTGTTTCTGATGCTTCTCGGGGTTTCTACGGTGATTCTGCGTCGTAATGCGAACTGCAGATTGAGTATCAGTTGCCCTCGGTCGTTGTCAAAGAGTTTGACCAGGACAAGAGGCATTGGATGCTGGCTCCTGCCCCGGGTCATCCTCGTGACGCTGACTATCGGGTAACCTCTGCGGAGGAGATCGTTGGTGATGTCCTCTGTTGACACGCCGATCGGGAAGCCCCTGATGACTACGGATATCCGGTCTTTTTCCCGTGTAGTGAGGGTAACAGGGTCTGCTTTCTTGATCGGCGATTGTGCTGGTCGTCTGGTGATGCGAGTTGGAGATTTGTAGTATGGCTGGCGGCTCCTGTTGGTCCAGGTGTGAGATAAAATGGTGTCGTGGTTTGTCCTCCAGGAGTGAGTTCGTGCTGGTGTGTCGGTAGCTGTCTCGGCCTCCTCTTGATAGGCAGTCAGGATAAGTAGGTGGAGTGTCAGGAGGTCCCGTAGTCTGGATGGTTTGCGAGAATATAACTTGTTGATTTCGTTGTTGATATTCTCCATTGTGAAGTCTTCTGTCTCTTTCCTATAGCTGTAGGTAGCTAGTAGGTATGATGTCTGGTCGCTTGTGTAGATAGCAAGTAGGTAATTCTTGCTTGGTCTTCTTGAAGTCTTCTGTCTCTTTCCTATAGCTGTAGGTAGCTAGTAGGTATGATGTCTGGTCGCTTGTGTAGTTAGCAAGTAGGTAATTCTTGCTTGGTCGTCTGGTGATATTTGCAGGTAGGTCGACTGGTCACTTGCGGCGGTTGAAGTAGGTAATATTGGCCTGGTCGGTATCTTGTTGTAAGAAGGTCGGTTGTATGCAGGTATCGGAGTGCGGGAAGAGACGTCCGCTCGCGACGGGTGCTAGACGATGCAGACTCAGTAGATGAGCAAGGTTACTTATACCCGATAAAAAGAGACAACAGACGGCAAATATTCGGTTTATTCGAGATGGCTTGTTGGAAGATGATAGCTCGTTTCTCCGTTTGATTTTTGAAATGCTGTAGAGGAGTATTTGCCAACTCTCTGAACATTCTGATTAAAAAATAATCGTGACTTAACTAAAATTCTGCGAGCAGTGCAAGATAAAATGTTAATTGCCAAATCTAAGGAGCATTGAACAGGACAGTTAGTACCCCCAATTTTGTTTAAAGGTTCGGTTCTATTATAAAAATCGAATGGAATTCAGTTACATCAAATCGACAATCAGAACATCGCTTTGGGAGTTTTATTCCAGTTCTTTAAAAAACCGTATATTTACCACTTTCCTAGTTACATTATATACTCGTATTATGTAATACTTATATAATTCTGAACACTGCCTGAAATTCTGCGAAAACCATTAAAATAACTTCGGTGGTTGATGTCTTGAACGAAAGACCCAGGTCTAAATGCAAGCAAGCAAGGCCAATATAATATATACCCCTAGATCAGTGGTCTTCAAACTGTGTTCCGCGGAACCCCGGGGTTCCGTAGCACCTCTCTGGGGGTTCCGCGACTCAAAAATAAATCTGCAAATAGACCTAGACTTCGACGAATTGTGTAAAAATGTAATTATTTTAAGATATTTTTTTCTAAGGAGGGGATGGGGTTCCCCGAAAAAAACTTATAAGTTCCGTGAGTCGACAAAGTTTGAAGACCACTGCCCTAGATGGATATTGTCCTAACAACTTTAATTAACTTCAAAACTCGACGGTACGTGTCTATACCTATTTTTTTTAAATAGCTATATGACAGGTATTGACTAGTTACATATTAATTTAACCATATTAGTAAATAAATGTTTTTAAAACAATGTAGGCATGATCCGACGTATTTTAAATAACTAGCACCAGTACCTACTAGTTAATGATACCCAAAAAGTATATGAACTTAAAAAGACTAAGAAAAACGATAATAATCTCATTTGAACCCCGACATTGTGGTTACCGTCCAGGTTTGGGATTTTCAAGATCGGACTCGAGGGTTCCGGTTCCATTTCTATCTCTGGCCCTGAAAAAGAACAAATAATGGCGATATAGAAAGATGCAAATTTATTTTACTACCGATTAATTAATATGGTTTACGCGTAGTTTTTAACGTCATAGTGACGGCCGAGTTTGTAATTTTGTATTGTCGTTTAATTGGACTTCGCCCACCAAGACCGTTCACCGCAAATCTCGTCCGACTCCGAACCTTTTATTTTCGTTATTAGATTATGTTGCGTATTATTTATAATTATTATTAATAATCAATTAAATTGATATCTCCTGACAGTAATTTTACTATGTATCATTTTTATAACTTTCTTCCTTGTTTGGTTTACGTTCGAAACTCGCAAAAATGCGATATCTATTTTATTTTTCAAAAAAAAATATCCTTCTGTTTCAGGTACGTTCATTCAACAGTCTCATACATTTCATGAATAAGAAGAAAATCAATACAACATTTTGGTAAGTATGTATGACTATGTTAACAAATACTTACCTACTATTATTTTATGTTGTTATAACTGAAAAGAACAATAAAAGATTAACCGCTTGTTTTCAAATATTATGCTGAATAAGATACTTGATTTATATAGGTACAATGTTCTCAGTACCACGACAATATTCCTTTCAATAATTAATTGGCATGAGAAATACAAGATATTGGACGACTGAATAAAATTTATTGTTTATAATTATTGCTGCAATTGTGGTTATTCACATTGTAAGGATTTTTTTAAATTCTTTAAGTAAAAACAAATAATTATACTTATATCTCTATAATATTATACTCAGAAGGATGCGGGTCCTGCTCGCCATCATATATTTTTTTTTTATAATAATTAAATGTTTGTTTCTGAGGTATTCCCTAATTATATAAGTTATATATTATTATACTTATTCAATTGGCCGAATTCATCAGTAAACTAACCATCATCAATGTAATTAATTATTCGACAAGTCTTGAGTGTAATTCTCATGAATCTGTCGAACAATAATTTATTAACAGTGGATAATCTTCAGGCTTTATTGGCTTACACCCTGTCATACATTGAAGCGTATTGCCAATATGACAATACATTTATGTATCGTGTGCGTGATTTGATTACATGCTCTAGTAATCAATGACCGCACCGACAAGTGAGTACCTTGGTATCAAAGTGGGACATAAGCCATTTACAAAATTTTACAGGAGACTCACAAACATGTGCGAAAAGTGTATGTTTTTCATATAACATACCAACTTTAAACCCAAAAATCTCTGTGAAAAGTACCGTTTTTGATACTTTTAGTGGATTTTTTGAAAAGAGCATCACTTGCACTACCATAATCAATGAAAACATGAATTTAGTGGGAGGTGGCGTTTGTCCCACTTTGATACCAAGGTACTCAAGTAGCAACAACAAACATTAGTAAAATAAAATTAGTGCTTTTTTCAACAGGTAACTAGGTACTTATTAGTTTTATTACCACTCATAAATTAATTGCTTCTATACATAATATTATGTCTTATTCAATAGCCTCCAATTGAATACAATTAATTTATAGGTATATTGGTAAACCCAATGTGCACTATTTATGGCGGAACTTATCAGCCTACCTCCACACTTCGCCACTGTAATATGGTGATATTTAGTGATTTAATACGGTGATGGAAAATATGTACCCCATTTAGCAAGGAAATGTCGTGCAATTTATATAATAGAGAGGGGTTTTTAAATGACCATAGCGGGTTTTGCGACTCGAAGATTCATAATACGTTATACGCCGCCATAGTGTTGGACTCGCCGTTGTTACACACCAACGTTCACATTTAGTATCTAATCAATTAATATGATGCGATATTCATCGTATTTTGGAAAGTCATAGAGCAGACCTTGCCTTTGGGTATATTTTTAGTGTGTTTTAATTTCTCTGTTTTGCGTTGGTGTCTATTTATCATAGTGCACGGCTCGATCGCTAATGCGAGAAAGCATTGCAATCAACGTTGTCTGCTTAACGTTTTTCTTGCCAGATCTAGCATTATAATGGTTTTAAAACAAAGTTATTTTATTATTTCTACGATTCTCATATTGATAGCTGATGCGGGTTGTGTGAATCTCTAGCATTAATCTACGTATACTGTTCCTAGTGTTGGTTGTATGAGTACCCCGAAACAGCTGTCAACATGAATAACTTCAATAATTCAATATCGTAAAAAAAATGTATAAAAACTATTATAATAGAGTTATATGGTTATAATAGGAAACGCGGAAGATTATTTGTAAATGCTCCTGACCTCGTACCCTGATATTTTTTGTAGTAGGTATGTAGTTATATTTTCAAGAAAAGGTCATTTTTATTCACTGTCGATTTTATTTGAGAGGAAAAATTTTGATTTACCGACGAACGATTCTTTACCAACAGTGCTAAGAAATGGTGTACTTAATTTTTTATCCTCAGACGCTTTTTTCCTAACAAATAGCTTATTTTCTTACCCCTTCTGTCATATTTTCGTCGAAGAAAGTTGGCAACATTAATAGCAATATGTACGTATGTACATTATTAAATTTATTGCATTGTCATTTTTTTAAAAATTACGTCCGTAGTACTCGCAGAAATATAATTTTCAAATGTTTACTCGATCGCATTGTTTCAAAACCATATTATTTTTAAATTGCATTTAGGTATGTTAAAATCAAGCTACCCACTGTATTTATTTTATAATATGCATGCAGCTGTTATAGCCTGACAGTATAACCTATAACTGATACTGTGTATTATTGTTTTGTCTTCCAGAACCTATCAATAAATTATCAATACACTGTTTACTAACACTTTACTGCTCATTGGCCCCAACGTATGGGCCGTTCACATGAACTGCGTTTCCCGGTCGATGCGACTATAAAGGCGTAGTGGCTTGCCCCTTATCGAATGAATACATTCAATATTTTTTTCATCGCAGGATATATTTGTATATCTATTATATTAGATACACAATATTCGGAAATATCAAATATTTCAATAATAAAATTCCGTAAATTCTAGGTTCATTAAAGTGAATACTCCGCCTACCAGATAATTTACATTTTAAAATATTTTAGTAAATAAATAAGTAAGTACTATATTAGTACCTACTAAATACTTTATAAATAAATTTACAAATAAAAAACGTTATAAAATTGGAATTCTGTAAAGGATCCCATCTTATTATGTTGTGGTCATGTTTTTTATTAAAAATTAGTTTTTTAAGTTTTCTCGTACAGAAAAAAAGCCTTTTGATAAATTCATAATTTTAATGTATATTTGTTTAAAAAAAACATCGATTTTTCTTTTAAAAATTCTGTATATTTGTATATATATCAAATCCAGCTCCAATTTTGTGATTATAAGGAAATTAGATTTGATATACATAGATAGAGATTTTTGACTAATTCATAGTTTTATCTTTTTTATATTTGTTTAAAAAAAACATACGTGTGTAACTTTTTCTAGTTCAAATCTAGTTTTTGAGGTGTTATAATAGGTAGATATTATTATGAATGCTAAGTATATAATATCCCTACACGAAAATGTAAGAATGTGACAGAACTTTTACACCTTATAACAAAACATTAATTGTAATTGTGGCATCCTTATAAATTACTATGTTTGTTAGGATTATGTGGACTAAGCTTTTGATTCAATAACTCGGTTAGTAGATCCATCCCAATGATGAATTGTTATTAGACTCGATGATTAAAATAATACCAATTTGGTTAAACCCTGCTATAATATGTTTATATTATATATATTATATGTACATACCTAGTAGGTACATACATAATACCTACAAAATATCCTTATTTATGTATATTTTTAAACAAACCTTTATTTGAAATATCATTTTATTGTCATATTTATTCAATGTATGAATTGTTGGTTGAATAATTATAATGGTAGGTACTTATTTGATACGAATTAGGTAGTTAACATAATATATATTTTTAACGTAAGCTTTTTTCTTTCTCCCTTTACCATATTCGCTCATCAGTTGAACTTAGAGCATATTATTATGGACACCAAAATCCCTGCCGCTCGCCAATCCTCTAGCACAGTGGTGCACAAGCTTTTTGAAAGAAGGACCAATTTATCCATTTTCTAATTTTTCACGGGCCGCAAAGGGTAGAAATGTTGAAAAATAATAATATATTATTCTAGATGAGATACTTATACGTTTTATGTTTTATTATTAATTTAATAGTTACATAATTTTATCGGCAACTTCAATCACTCTCCACTCCGCATTACGTGCATATTTGCACGAAGAAAATTAGTTCAGACACGAATAATTTGTTAGAAAACAATAAAAGTACATAAAGAACTTTATACACGCACTATACATACATATGTACACAAACAAATGTTTCATAATTGAACTGTATTTTTTCTGTTAAGACAAGCGATTATTTAATATCGATTCACAAACGTCGTGCACTGATAAAATTCCTCGAGAACTAACAGTGAAATGCCCGTTTTGAAAACAATAATCTAAAAATAGACTGCACCTGCACTACAGACAGTGTGACTCATTGTAAAAAGATGAGTTTCGGTCGCAAATATATACCCGAAAAATATAATCATATTAAATAATTAAATATAGCATTAAGTGTTCTATCAGTGACGATTCAGATTATATACCGTTACTACTGCATAATTTGTTCACATATCGAACACAGATTTTTATCATATTCAATGAAAAATTTGGTGATAAAGTGCTTGTTATTTTGAGCCGCAACAAATTCCATTTCGGGCCGCGTTTGTGCACCACTGCTCTAGCATCTTTCCAGGTCATGGGAGCATCCCGAAATGGAACAAGGACACAACCCTGTCTGACTGCGGTTGTGAGTGTCACGTATTCTGATAGAGCATTCGCTATTCTTATGAAGAATTCTGTATGCTCCCAGCTCCCAGTATTCTCCAGATTCCAGAGAAACGACGATGCGACCTGTCGAAAGCCTTCCCGTAATCCACAAAGTAGCAGGCCAATAAACCACTCATGGCTTGGTTTGGTCCGCACTCGTGGTAGATTTTACGCGAATTATTACATCCCTTATTCTTATCAAGAGGAGTTAACCAATATCTTTCCCGGAGCGTTTAGTAACGTTATGTCTCATTAATTGTCTAAGCCATGAGAATCACATTTTTGTGAAGTAAATTTAACGACTTCATCGTTTACCCAGTCCCTCGGACAGCATTATTTTTCCCATTATATTGTCATTAGATAAAACATCGAGTGCATGAACATGATTGCACTCAGGCCTTGGCCCAAACCATCCTTTCATAATAATTACTTTTTTTTATTTACTAGTGCTAATTAGGATATTTTTGTTTGTGCAAACCATTCATTTTTTGGCGGAAACCGTCGGTTGCAAAGTTAGTTTTTGGAACAAAAATACCTTTTATGAATGCGTCAACATTTATATTCCACCAACTATGACAATAATTATTGTTTTTTCAATAATTTGGTTATCAATTATCATCACCTTACCTTCGTCCTCTTAGCAGTCCTAACCCTTAAGTATACAGAAATATGAATATATTATTCATTATATTTTTGACTATATTATCAAATTGCCTATAAAACTGTAAAATACGTTGCTTTGGGAGTATTGTTTCTTTTGATGTTTACCGAGCTTATAATGGAATAAAATAATAGTTTTTATATTTTTACCCGTGTTCCAGCTGCATTAGGTTTTCATCAGACCTACACGAAAGAATAATAGAGGTTCGCGTCGCTTACCTTTTATTAAATACCTTATTCTAAATATAATTATCGATGCAAAACTGGTTTTGTCTATGCTAATTCGTTTATTACGCAAACTTGTTGGCATTTATCCCCTCACAGTCAAACATCTACTGGTAGTTGGTTCTTGCTATATCTACAGAATATTAATGCTAATAGAAGACAATGTTACTTATATTATGTGGGTAGGTGCATTTTAATGTCTTATTTCCCACACTATCCATTTAATCGTTTTTTGTGTATGTTAGAGGTAAATATTTTATTAAAATCGATAAATAGATAGACTAGGACTATGTAATAAATGTAAGAATATTTTTCTCTCATTAATTTTGAAATTGAAATTTCCCAAAAATTGTGACCCTTGTAAAAACATAACGATATGTATATATTATATACCTATGTACGTACCAATGGCGAAGGGTGACTTTTATAAAGAGGTGGGGTGTTGGAGATCTAAGAAAAAGAACACACTTGTCAGGTACACTTAATAGAAATATGAAGATAGTACGATATTACTACTGATGAATTGGTAGGTAGGTACACACTAATGACAATGACACACTAATTGAATAAAACTTCACAAACTCACTTACGACATAAAATTGAGCGATGAGTTTAAATTACGTATTTTTCTAATCATAATATGTAATTTAAATAAATAATTTACATCAAAATCCGTTAAATAAAATTTGTCTTTCTTTTTTAAAAGCAATTTTATTTGTATGCGAATAAACGTCATAGAAATTATTTTTTCGGCTCCGCGATAGGAGCCTACCATACTTCATACAATTCGATAGATTGAGGTAACGTGACGAAAAAATATCACAATTCCTTGAGAAATAATCTGACATTTATTTACGTCCAAGACAGATGGCGCGCTTGGTATTATTTTTTTTAAACCTTTGCAGATTCTTTTGTATTCTGTATATATTCCGAGTCGACGTCTTATACGACATCTGTCATTGGTAAATTAAATTATTTTGATAGAATATAAAATAATCAAGTGATTATATCAATATGTCAATACATATTATACAATTAAGAAATATTTCTATTAAGAAGATAGGCTTTAAATAATCGCCTAGTATGGAGTCTTCGCCACTGGTAGGTACGTACACATTATAATGTAGGTACTACAGGTGTGTTTATTATTTGTTAGAATAATATTTACATACTAATGGTCATATCAAATTCACACCAACACAATGTAAATACTCTACAAATACAGAAAGCAAAATGTTGCAATTTCTCCAAAATTGCTAGTCAATAATTGCAAAGTCCAATGGAAACGTTATTTCAATATTTTTAGGTGATCATAACATGTTGATTTCTAGGATGAAATGATATAGGGCACAATAATGACATTATAATAAGTGTAGGTATATCTATCTTACACGGTCAACATATTATTTAGAATTGCCTTCCAAAGATACCTCAAATTCTTAATTTTCGAGCTTTACACGGTAAGTCTCATCATACACAATCACTAGAAGTCAGAAGGCAAGGTCATTATCGCATGGGTGGCTTGGACGTGGGGATTAGATGCCGATACGCATGAGTGAGTGGAAAATGTGATTGTGCAGACGACCATAATTCAATGCGTTCATGCATGATTAGAATGATAAATTTATCTGCTCCAGTGATAGTTTTCTTTAGACGATGACCAAATGTAAACTGCCCCTTCCCTATAGCTATTGTGACCAATCATCCTAAATTTTAGCGCTGTGTTTGAGATTTATTTTTTTCTTACCCATTTTATTTAAAAATAATATGTACTTTGTTTTGATTACCTACTGGAACATTAATACCCAAAAAATACTGCACCGATGGAGAAGAAAATTCTCAAATACTTTTGACTGCATTATTATATATAGATTTGTAAAAAAAATACGATTTGTATACCTACCTACCTAATTTAAATATCATAGTATACCTCATGCTATATATAAAAAGCGTAAGTACCTTCAATACAAAATAATAAGAAATAATACTCCTCTCCCTAAACTAACTAAATTACATATTATTATAAACGTTTAGAATGAACGTTTACAATATATTAAATAATATATAAATAACTGGATACCATTCATTATAATTTAATATTTTATACTTGACTTATACTTATAGCAATAATATTTTTATTATTAATTTATTATTTCTGCCTGTACGAATGGTTCGCGTCTCGGACTGAGAAGTCCATAGCAGATTTAAACAAAAAGTTGTTGTGCAGCGCAAAAGATGGCAGTGTGTGTATATTTCGGTCCACGATTGCAAATTGTAATAATAAAAATACTTTTATTAGACCTCATATGATTAGGTTTTCCTCTTTTAATCTAATTAATTTTATTCCTTCTTATATTTAATCTAATTAGGGGGTTTCCTTTACAATCATGTTGCAAATTTTTTTATCAATAGGTTTAATGCAAAATTACAAATTTACAAAAACTACACAAAGTAAGTTCATATCAATCCATTGTTTAGTTAGTTTAGTATGACAGCTTATCCTCAATTTTATATTATGCAGGATATCCTCAACAAGATAAAATTGTTTATAGGTACTTACATATTATAGACATCGACTAATATCTTTATTTGCCTTTTATCCTTTTGTAATAAATAATATGTATATTGACATTGTTTTGAATTACGAGGGGATATTAATAGCCGAAATAAAAAAAGTAAGTTGCTCAAGTAAAGTTTGGTCTGGACTGGACGGGATCGATCATTCGTTTACCGCTTTACCCCACAGTTCCCTGGTTTACCCAGTTTACCCTCTTTACCTGGTGCCAGCTGTTGTGAGGTTGCATGCCACTGACCACCGATGACTGGTTGCCGTTTACCGACTCTACTATAATGACAAATATTATGCAAATATAATAAAATAGGTAATTACTAACCTAAAAGTCGTTGAACTGCTAAGCTCATACTATGATGCTTATTTGCATTATTACTTATACTTTATGGCAACGAAGCCTGTCCGTTTTTCATTAGTATCAATTTACATAATAAATGTAACGACGACATGGCTTACAAAAGTCAATAGTTGTATTTCCAGTGACAGTTTTAAAAGGATTCGCATATAGGAATTAATATTGTCTCAGCAAACTGTCGTGTTAGAATCAGTATCCGGATTCTAATTGTAATATATTATTGTCGTATGTCGATACATTTATTGCAAATTTCGATCTTATCTATTCACACATAGGTATTTATATAATAATATGTGTATATACATTGTATGCATCCGTGTATATGCTTTAATCAATAAAATTACCTATATATTATGTCTGCATGTGGATAAAACAGGGCTTAGTAACATTGGATTTAACCACTGTTTGTCAACGTCTTTGGACCGTATGTTGCCCAAAATGGCTCAAAATATTTCTTCGAATATTCAAAACAAAAATTAATATTTTCAAAACACCGAAATGATAATATTGTCTTCTTCTCGGTTCCCTTGTGGCTGAGGATCGTGACCGCTTTAAACCATTTCCTGCGCGACAAAAACTCTTCATCCCTCGTGGTCTTCTGCTTCTGTTAGGGAAGAGTGCTGACTGCCCACTCAAGCTCCTTCATTCGGTCACTCCAGCGCGCCGACGGTCTTCCGTTAATTCTCCGTCTCTGGAGGCTACCCAAAACCACCAATCTCTTCAAATTTTTCAGTCCACGACGTGCAAAGTTTGTTGACAAACGCTCCCTTATTTCGAGCCTCCGGATTGTTTGATCGGTTCGTTCTTTGCTCTACCTTAAAACATTCGTCGCCAACACCACATCATTTACAACCTAGCGTTCGGGGTACACGACTCAGCACCATACCAAAATATGTAAGTAGAACATTAATAATATTGTAGATTGTACTATTCAATAATATTATTGTATTCGTACCAATATACTCGTACGTACATTTTCTTATTTTTGTGCCATATCCGTAATCGGACATCGAAGATGAGTTCGGCCATTCTCTCCTTATCCATCGATGTTCTACTAAATAGGGATGTTGAGCTCAAACCGGTGTCTGAGGGGTTTGAGCCAGGAAGCTCTTTTTCTATTAGGGCCTTACAATAAATCTTCTCTCCAATGACAAGATGCAAACGTTGATATCTCTCGGCATGTCGCATGATGAGGCCAAAGTATGCCAACTCTTTTGTTTTATTTATCTGGTTATTCTATTTTTCATCCCCAAATTAGTAGGTAACTTTGTATTTCCAACTGAGCAACGTTACTGACCAACTGAGCATGCGACTGTACACCTATACCTATTTCAAAAGCTTCAAGTTTACATTTTCATGAAATTATTTATCAGTAACTAGCAGACTATTGATAAAGGTACCTGTGGGTCTATTCTATACTTATTGACCGCTAAACAGCAGCAAGAGAGGTGCTGCTAAAATATAGCACTTATTGCAACAATTACAACCAACGTATTGTAATTCTTACAATAAGTGCTAATTCTTTGATACAAACCTACCCTAAGTTTGATAATATTTATCACTTTATCACGTTAGCGGTCGATAAGTAAAGAATAGACCCGCTTATTATAATATGTTCATCTTGTATGTCCTAAAGAGTGGTGTAGTATTATATACAACGGACGCCCCCTCAAGATTTGAGAAGCATTGGATTGAGCAATTATTTTGATACCAAATACCGGACGAGGGAAACTGTTCGTTGAATAGACTTGGAAGTTGTTTTAAGTGAAGGGTGGATGGGACGGGAGGGAGGTGAAGGACGTAGGTCCAGGAAACGCCGAACCCTTCATCATCGTCCGAGCAGCCGCGACTGCGACTGCGAGTCGGCCCTCAAATACGCAGACCCTCTTGCCGCTCGCACTCACTAAAATATTTATTTATTTATAGACTGGTTTGCTTGCTTCTTTTTCCCAATGCTCCTTTTGCCTCCAAAATCTTGTAAAAGCGCATCCGCGGTGAGTTGTGCTTCAGCAATGCGAGATGAAATCTTGTAAACAAAGACCGATTTCGATCCTTTTTTATCTTGTTTGTAGAGAAGATGAATTGAAATGTCTGGTTTTCACAAGACTTTATCTACATTCAAAATCACGATTATGTAGGTATTAATTTATTTCACTATACGACCCAGAAGGGTGCAACTGGGTTGATTTTAAATACCTAAGTACAAATTACAATGTCATAAGATAACACCCACTCCTCTCCTCTATCTACAAATTTGATGGCAAAAAAATATCATAATCACACATAATATGGTGATCTGTGTCTACGAAATAGGCAAATCAGTTATTTCTTCTCCCAAGGTGCAGAACTAATCTGCTAATTTGGAGGTAAACAACCTTGTTAACCCAAACTAAATTATAACATTATAATAACCGAGGCCGTCGTAATAATGTAGATATATTATATGCATTGAATACCCCTTTCTACACAGGAATCTTGAGAGCACCAGTACGTAACCACCGCTAGATAAGAATATAATACTATATAAAGTATGATGATTTTTGTTGATAGTGAACGTCCGGATGAGGAACATCCGAAACTGAACCAGAAAAAAGAATCAGGTAAATCTTTTGCACATGGCGCAAATAGACGCCTTCGCCGAAGTAATCGCCTGAATCTGGGGACCATAAAGACAAATATAACAGTGCCTTCACTATTCATTATATTTATATGTATTATAGGTATAATATGTAAATTTAATACTTGCGGCTTGTTAAAAGACTATTAGCGTCTCGTTACATCCTGCTAATACTTTTAAAACACGATCGATTATTCCTCGTGAAACGATCGAAGCTCCGTGTATAATAATAATATAGTACAGTCGACATACGAATACTTAGTACTTAAGATTAGTACGTAGATTCTTTAACGTTTACCTGGAAAACATAATTTAACGTACCTATTGTAATAAGTAGTAAGTACAATGATACAATGTGCAAATTCATGTATTGTGGCATTTATAAATGATAGTAAATTATTAATCTGATATCTAAACTATTTGTATGGATCCAAAATATCAAAAGTTTCTTCACAAATATAATGCATATTTTAAATAAATTCGACGTGTCAATTTCTTCTGAAATTGACGGGTTAAGTTGAATGTACCCGAACAAATAGCCACTCATTACTGTAGATCAGTGATTTCTAACCCTGTGCCCGCCGGCGCAGATGCGCCAGCAAGAATTTTTGCGTACACCCACTCATTTGTGCATTATTTGACATAATTATTATATAAAATATTTTTAAAACAAAAATATAATAGTTATATTAATTATATTACTTAAATCAATTGTATAATAAAAATAATTGCAATTTATTTTTTCTGATTGATATAAATAGGTTATTATATTAAATTTATCGTTGATGTGTGGTTGAACAACCAACTTCATTTACTTCAAACATATAATTTTATTTAGTATTCTCTGTTTCAGCACTCTAAGCTATGTATCCCTACTATGTTTCATTGGAAAAAATGCGAGCCATTCCATTTTTTACTTATAACCCATTTATTACTCCTGATTAAAAGAAGGTTGGGAACTCCTACTGTAGATAAATTATAACCAATTGATCACTGTGAATATTGTTATTCTTTTCGTTTATAATAACGTCTTCCCTCCTCTAGCAGTTAACTTTCGGGATTGTATGATAATAATGAAAATTTTAAATTGACTTTTATTTGTTATCTCGTACAACTCTCTAATTTAGAATTGCTATTATCTGAGTGGAATGCTTACATCAATTGAATTTATCTGGTAAGTATCACGAATATTGAATGATAATACTAAACATTCGAATATTAAAATCATGATTTTGTGCATATGGCGTAGGTGTATTATATACTTGCAATTCGCATATTATGTTATGCTTAGTTATGTATGTATGTATGCCATCTCATAGCAACATTAGGGTTGTTTGTTTGTATTATATACTTGCAATTCGCATATTATGTTATGCTTAGTTATGTATGTATGTATGCCATCTCATAGCAACATTAGGGTTGTTTGTTGCACCATCGGCGGCGGGTGGTTGTCATCGGGGGTGGGGTGAAATACACATGACGTGCTACACGCTGCGAATTTCAGAATTACGTCATGATGCGCTGGTCTGGCTGATAGGGTATGCCAAATAAATATGTATAACTACAATAAATTGTGTTTGAAAATGCTTTATGAAATCTGATTAAAATTTGTTCCCCGTCTCCTATGTAACCTTTCAATGACTCTGACAAACTTATAATTGAAACAAAGATAGACAATGTGAATTCTTTAAAGGATCCCATATTATTATCACATATTATTTTATGGCTATGTTTTATCAATCAAATTTAGTTTACAAGGTAGTTTTAATAATAATAATTATCTATGAGAAGTTTATTTAAAAAAAATGTCTGGTTATAACTTGAAATCCTTTGTATTTATATCAAATTAAGATTCAATATTGTGACCATACCGAAATTAGTAACGGGGAAGACTATAATATTGGCCAAGTTGGTCTTTCATGTTATCGGGATATTGAATCGAGAATATTATCTAATATACCTAATAGAGGAAAGCTACATACCACTAAAGTTGTTCAAGAGAAAAAAAGTTCATTTTAATAATACAATTATAATTATAGGTAAAAGCTACGTGAATGCGTGGAAGTCCTCTTGTCAAACCTTATCATTCAATTTTGTCATATGCCTCCTATCTATATAGGTATTATGTATATACGGCTAAACTAGTCCCCCCAGCTCCTGTTTGACTGCATCAAGTGCTTGGACTAGTAGGGGAGTCTACAAAAATGCAATTCTGATCGCAATCTAATCAACGATCAATAGCAAGTTGTCGATTTCGCAACTACATTAATTCATTATTATCTAATTTTAAGGATTTACTGAACAAATCGCCGCTAAAAATACTTGCATGATAATATTGATAATACCTATAATATAATAAGTACATAATATTATTCTGTTCTCGGCATAAAATGAATAGATGGTAAGGTATACGTCATTATCATACGAGTTTAGAACACTAAAATAAATTATCGTCGTTTGCCTCAGAGAGCTGCACCAATTCATGAGTGCCACGGATCTTCCAGTGACTACTGGCCTCGCGTGTCGTAGAATACCGAGAGGATTAGTACCTAGCACCAGCACGTTGAGAAGCCTGTTCGACAGCAAATTATACAAGTCACAATCCTCAGTCATCAAGTCCTGACGAAAAAGAAGACGTAATACCTATTCCATTTACCTAAATAATTTCTTTCTATTTCTGTGGGGGGGTCCAGACCCGATAACGCCCCCCTCCCCTCCCGTGAGCGCCCATAGGACATAGGTATAGTTATAGATATATTATACTGAACTTTTTCCTCGATAAACTGTCAGAATCACGAGCTGTATGGCATGTTGCACCATCTCGTTGAAACCGCATATTACCAATATTACCATCCAGATCAAAATCATCTAATTCATGTCAGAAAAAATCATTAGGTAATCATGTATCTGTAGCGTTCTCCATTGACAGTACTCTATAGGGGTAGCCAACCTTTTGCATACCATGCGCCATTTTGTCACATACGAGTTCAGATGCGCCATACAACTCAACCACCTTTTCTACCTCCTTATGTTCACGGTTGGTTGGGAGGAAAAGGAATAACTCAATCACGCAATGAAATTAATTAATTTATGCCAGTTCAAAAAACACACGTTTATTGGAGCACCAATCTACAAAATCAGAAATGATATATTGGATGAAAGGGTGATCGCTGTCGTGGACCCCGCTGATGGTGCTACATCTTCCGGAGAGTCTCGTTTGGTGAAGATAACTCTGGACCACAGTTGTTGGATGTGATGGGAGAGAGAGAAAGCTCTGAGCGGGATGGAGCACTGAGAGCTTTTGAGCGTTTGGATTTCGCTAGTCTTTCAATGTTTGGTGTTAAATTTGTTACCGAGAGCAGAAGAGAATTCTTCAGATTTGAATAGTTATTCACAACCTTGTTTTGGTTTTAATCAATTTCACACACACACACACACACTGTTCACATCCTACAATTGTAAACTGTCAAAAAAATGGGATGAACTGATGAGTAGAAGGCTATATTATGACTGCGAGCACTCAGGTGTTGAAAATATGAAGATGGATTCAGTTATGGCGCATACGTCAATAGAATAAGTAGGCGCATATTATAAACAATGCGCATGCGCCATGGTTTGGCCACCACTGACATAGCCATTTTCGTTTTCAAAAAAAATACGGTTTAATTACACCTCCATACCATAAATACCAAACCAAATTGTTAATGTTTGTGGATATAAATGTGGTATGGTTCCTGGGCTGAGGATATTATTGATGTTGCTAACTTTTTATTATTCTAAATTGTGTGAGCATGATGATATTATTCATTTTTGTAAACGAATATAATGATAATTTAGTTGTGATTGTAGCAACAAAATTTAGCGTCATAGAAGCCTGGTAAGTCTCATCCCCGCGGGTCGATGACCGCGCCCCTAACTTCAACCAACCCCCCTCGAACCCCGCGCACCGTCCTTCAACCCGCCGCAACAACCCTCGGCCTTGGGGCTGTTTAGTTTAGGCGGTTTATTATAACGCGGCCTCACTAAATAAAATGCACCGCTCCTGCAGCGCTAACCCCTGCACGCGACCAGGGCTGGCCCCCATGCCAACGGAGAGGGCAAAAACACACACCGCCTATCTACTGTCGTTAAGGGCGCCGAATTTTAAAATTACTCACAATATTTTTCACATACTAGCGATATTCTAGTAATGCTCCAAAAATTATCTCCGTGGGTACATTTCCTTTTACACTGGAGCTACAGTCTATGTCAAGCGTTTTCCTCTTTTCTTCGGTCTCCAGTAGTAGTCCAACTAGTCATACACGTCAAATAGTTCCATCGCACCATTCTCCATTCTTCCATCCTTACCTTTCTCCATTGTAACAGTAAAATCGTTGTTTTATTATCTGGATGTTTATTTGTCTTACTCACTTGAGCTTGAGCCACATCAGTTTAATATGTAGGTTTACTTATGTAGATATTGTATGAGATTAACTAGGACGTACGTAATTATTCTGTAGAGTTATTATTTTGGCAACATTTAAAAAATGTTTATAGTTCTTAAATATTAGTAATATGTATATACCTACTACCATTTTTTATCGTGTTCCATTCTAAGAAGATCATTTATGAGCCTCCACGGGTTGGAGGTTGTATTAACATTGAAACAACAAGTAAATTTTTGCCAAATCCGGGACCCACGACATTGTAAGCCGACACGTTACCGCTCGGCCATCGTGGATGCTATTATAGGTAAATCATTCTACAGTGGCACCATAGGCGATTCGCGCGTGAATTGAATTGCTTGCGACAATGCCTGTTTCAATGCTAACAAACAATACCACTACAACTGCATGCCGCATTTGCCGTACCCATGGTGCCACTGTAAAACGATTTACCTATACTAATACGACGATAGACGGCAATATTACCATAGATGTAGCAAATATACTAGGGAACACGGAATTAATGGGAACTAAAATACCTAACGGGTGTGGAGTAACAGGCAACCGATCTTGAGTGTAGAAGAATATGGGATAAACTTACACACGTGTCAAGAATACACTTGTCCTTCGTTCTGACAACTGTTCTCTGCTTATGCACTGACGCTCATTCAATATTGGTGTATTTGAAGGTTGCAACACACACTATTGCACGTCTATAATGTTCAACACGTATTTGGGGTATAGCCAGCGCCGTCGGCTTTGGGTATAGCCTATCGGAATTATATTTACTAATCTGTTCTGTGAAATAAACAGATGGATGGTGTTTTTTTCTATATCGAAATACTACCAACTTAGGTCGTTTGTAGGGAAGGGAATTTAAGTGTATTATAAGAATCGACAATGCTGAGAACGTTGTCCTAAGACCTAAGTACTATTTGTTTAAAGGAACGAAGTGCCGTACGACCATCCTGATACCACGGGTAAAAGTTACCTCTTTTTCAATCAACCTACTATAAATAGTAATCCGAACATGAATATTACTCTATAATTGAAAATGTAAGCATTTTATACTTATAATATGAGTGAGTGCAACGAAAATGGTTAGAAACAATTAAACATTTATTGTATAAGAAATCATCTCTTCTGTCAAAAATCCAATTATTGAATAATTCTCTCATAATAAGGAATTATTAGACTATACATGATGATAAATTAATATTGTTATAATACATAGGTATATTATTATGTAGGTAGTTGTAAAAGTGTACTGAATTTCTTATATTATTGTTTCTTTCCTTGCCAATATAGTTGTATTCATTAACACCTAACTTGCCCAAAAGCCTTCTGCTGGCCCTGCCCGCACCAGCTACTTGGCTCTGAAGCAGCAGAGGGTCTCTGCGAAGGTCTCTCTATGAGGGAGCCACGTCGAGCCTAGTCACCAAACAATGCACTGGGACGGCTATATCCCCATTCCCCAATGAAGCGACTTTCAACAATGATAGCACAGATACGGCCATTATAACGAGGGAATAGTGTGGCCATTCCAACTTACTATAATATCAGGTATATAATAGTGAATATCGTGTAACTAGCGAGTAATGATGATTATACGTTTTATAACTCTATAAAATGTTCTTCCATCTTGTTATCCTGTCTGCATATCAATGGCGGTTTTCCATGAAGCTAATGACACGGTCGCTTCGTCAGAAAGTATGAAAATCTTTAAAATATAATACCTATGTACTCAATCGATGTAAGTATTAAAAAAACTTGCCACATAACCAAAAAAATGCTTTTTTTAACCCTCGGTTGCTGTTTATCGGCATAATCAAATTTTTCACAAGATGTCCAAAATTACTGTCACTGTATGCCATTTATTATCATATTGTCATAGTTTTACTGTACTTACATGTATTAAATAATTAACTAATGCCGTAAGTATTGTAAAAAGTTCGTAATTGTATGCTTATTAATGACTTTCATTGTCATTAGTAAGGTTTTATAAAACAATATTATTTAAAATATAATTATTTGTCGTCATCTGAAATACCTATTTTATTGAATTATTTTAACTAAAGTAATAACGCAAGGCAATATGTGTAATATGTACGTATATCAGTGGCGAAGGGTGACTTTTGGAAAGAGGTAAGCTGTGGAGATCAGAGAAAAAGAGCACACTTGTCAGGTAACTTACGGGAAATAAGAAGATAATACTTACGATATTACTACTGATGATTAGGTGCACACTCATGACAACGACACACTGGTCATAGGTTTCACCGCCGAATTTGTCAAATTATTTAAATCACTTATGGCAGTAGAATTCCACGCATACTTTCTTTACCAAACAATACGCATCGCCAACAAAAAAGTTTGTTTAATGTATAACTGCCAGTTAAAAACAAATATTTATCATTTATAAATTGTTGTGAAAATGTCTAATATAAGTTTTTTTGCTGTATTCAAATCTAAATGAACCCTTGGAAGGTCAAGCTTTGATAATTTTTAAATGCAATCGTTCGCACAATTTAATAAATACTTATATATTTAAAGCACTGGCGAATGATTTCGGTACAATATGAGACAATTTATCCACATTCACAGTAACACAATGAATTTTGTATTATAAAATAAACCTTTACCACCGCTTTGACATGTCAAAATGACATAAACTGTGAATAGCATGTTATGTCTGTCTATGACTGAAGTAACCTAAATAATAATCGCGAATTAATACAATATTTATTTTTAATAACAATTTATAAATTATATGTGATCGAACACAATAGTTATTATTTTTTTTAATCATCCTTATTATTTATTATTTGCTTTTAAAGATAAGCAAAGACAATAAATAAATCAACATTTCGAATAAGCTTGTCTGTTAACGCTTCTGAGTCTCGAACAAAAACCCAGACATGCATGAAGTTGGCAACTGAATTTCGGTAGAAAATTCGGCTTGGATTATCGTTGAAATAATTCTAAAAATAGCACTCACATTGGACGTTCCGTCATTTATTTTTGATTCGAAACATGACTAAATTAAAAGCTCTACTTATAAATAACGACGATAGATGGCAATCAATATTTTTATTATAAACTACAATGTCCTACAATATAGATATTTATTTATATAAATTAAATACTTGAAAATAGAAGGTAAGCTTTAAATAATCGCTTAGTATGGAGCCTTCGCCACTGACGTATATACTATTGTACAAAATGTACCTACCTTCGTATTAGCAATCATTTGCAGATGTATGACACGCGTGTAATGTATGCACATATTTTGTAACCCTATTAGGTATACTTAACACTATTTTACGTAAATTAGTTTCAATGGAATTATTATTGTTCAACCCTTGGATTAAAATATTACTGAATTATTTTTCTATTGTTTTCATAATATAAAAAGGCTTGTTTCTAAAATATAATATTATGTGGAGTATGTACCTATAACCTAATTCACCTGTGATCTACCATTCTGTGTGGCGTGTAATATTATTAAGGCGTGTGATTGTGTAGGTGGATACCTAATTACATACTTCTTAAATAGAAAGCTTTTCAGTAAATGAACGCCTCCCACATCCAATTTAATCCTTATCGTCATTGTAGCGTGGTTTGCGGGGTGGTTATTACCGGAGTATTTGTTATAATTATCGCGTAATAAAATCATAATGCGCATTTTAAACGCTTTCTGGGCTTTTATAAAACTTCTTAAAATAGCCAACATTTTCTTTCGTGAATACTTATCATGCACTCCGCCACTTTCATGTGCTTGTGGATCATAATATTATTTTTAAGTTAAATAACGGGTTTTTTTAAAATAATGTTATAAATTAAATGCAATTCGAGTGATTACCACGATATTCTGGATGTATACAATCAATAGCGGCTGGTCTATTAGGTCAATTGGTCAATGACCCTCCAAAAATAAACATCTTACAATCTATGTAGGTTATAATCTAAGATGTAGGTACAATGTATTATAATAATTATCGGCTAACACGTCAAGGCGAGACGCACACGGACGAACGAACTGTGTGTATAAAATTCAAACAAAATGAATCCGCTCGGTCGCTATAATTTGGGCATTTGGAAATATGCCGGAATAAAATATTTCTACCTATTTCTCTTTCTCTCTCATTTTCCATATGTGAAATGGAGAAAACACACATTTCGCCAGTCTTTTTTTAAATTTGTTTTTACGATGCATAGGCAAGATTTTCGTCATTGTCCCAGAAAGAGATAACAATACATTTTTCAGTGTGTTAAAGGAAACAGGTATAAAACGTTGTTCTGTTATTAATTATTATTGCCTCGCGATTTCATCGAGCATGTATTATATTACCTACTAAGCATGAGCATGTATTATATTACCTACCAAACATGGTTTCAACCGTATTATTTTTTATATTTTTATTATTTCAAACTTCCTATTGTTGTCTGAAAGTTTCATATTATGCAATGTCATTGTTTGTTTTGTAATATTATAGTACTCAACCAAAAATAGCTTTTTAGTTTAGTTTAAATACAACCTTTGACTAAAACGCATCGACTGCATTCATTGTATTAAACAGTTAAACCATTGTATAAAAGTTACCCTTTAAAATGTAATCTGCTATATTAATCGTAAAAGTTACCTTCTAATAAAATCAGTGGAAATATAAAAAGTGTTTATATATACATGATCCCGCCATTTCATAACAGTACACAACACTTTTTCTGATAGTGATAGTTTAATGAAAAAGCTACGGAGTTTTTATTAAATATTTTTGATTGTTTGATCTGAAAATAGACATTTTTTTTTAAGGTTAAGTAGGTATCTATCTTTTTAATCTAACTCTCTAACAATTTATATCACTTCTTTTATAATGTATAAAAAGCCAATTTGCTATACGTCTTTTAAGTGTACAACGAAAAGGCAAATTAAAATAATATAAAACTGACCTACCAAATCATCGAGCATAGAGCCGCCAATGTATACAATTAATGTTTGTCAAACGAGAATGATAAATAGTATTTTGAAGATTAGTAATCGTAATATATGTAGGTAGTACACGAACCAATTACTGGTCCTGAGCCAGATACATTCATCTGACAAGCAATTTAGTCCTTTCAAGATATATCCAGAAGGATGCATGTGAGTGAACAATCCACAATGCAGAGCACTGGAGGAGCAAATAAGGTCAAGCAAACATCTCATTGTAACTGACACTGTTGTCGCCATTCACTTCGGGAATTGGCGACAGGTCGACTCTCAACTTACTATTTATTTCAACTGTCGCTCGTCTGACTCGTTCTTTTTTGGTTCAATCTTCATCTGAATCCTGGATATATTTTTCTTTGACCTTACGGATCAATTCTTTGTATGAATTTATTCCACCCATTGATACCATTAATGTATTTAACATAAAGTTATATAGTTATTGTGGCGCTAAATTAGACATTTTGTAATGAACAAATTCAAATTTATTTATTTACATGTTGTGAAATTTTCAAATAATTACATATTCAAGACGTTCACAACAATATGACAAGAAAAAATAAAGAATAGACACAGTATTAGAAAAATAGTACTTAAATACAAAAAAATATACAGTAGGTACCTGGACATTGGTACCGAATTAACTAAGTTAAGTAGACCCTGTTGTTAAATACAGAAAGGTTACATTTTGTACGTTGAGAAGTTGAGATGACAATTATTATTGATTATTGAATTATTAGTGGACGCAGCATCTGAAGAATAAAATGTTCCCCGTAAATGACCCTTTCGTAAACAGGTGAATAAAATATGTATGTATGTGGTAGAAAAATAAACTCTACCTGCATTGCAAGAAGGTGCATACAATATGTATTATTTTGGTTAAAAATTAAATCAACCTACGTACATTCCACCTTCACGTTCGTGTCTTTCATATTATATTCTGCTAACACACCCACTTCAATATTTAGGTCTTGGATGTAAAGGTCCTAGACATAATAATATAAGCAATGAGGCAGGCCAAAAGAATATGACGTCACCATTACCCAAAAAACTATAAAATATACTAGTTGGTATGATACGAAATTGTGATTATGCGCCCCCTACAAATTTAAGGTTTTAATTTAATTTCTAGAAAATGTCTACACCAATCGTGAAAATAACCAATATTTCTTTATGGAAACTTTTAATGGGCTAATTAATTTAATATCTAAATATGCCGAAGATATTATGAAAACAAAAACATGCGTAAAATTAAAAGATTTCAAATGTTGTTCAGCAATAATAGGACCATTGGATTGTTACTACGTGCAGTTTCCAAATGGGTTATGGTTATCAGTTTCTCAGATGTTGACTACTTCAGTCATATGTACGTGTGTAAGTAATTTCTGCCCGTATTATTTTTATTCATCTGCATCTTGTTGATACTGAACTGAAGTATTACTTGTGCGTAATCCATATAATTAATTCTGTATATAGTAATAACCTCGCTTTTAACCACATTTCAGCGAATGTATCCATTTACCGTAAGCTGATGTGTCTCACCTTCACCTCTCGTCAACTAGTTTCGATTGCTTTTCATCATTTATACCTATTAACTCGCAGTAACAACAATATCGACAGCTTGTCAATTCACTGCACTTGGTCCTATATATACAGATAATATTACTTGGTCCTCGTAGTCCAATGTGTAAGCCATTCACTCCACACACAAAAAGGGCTCTGTGATCGATTCCCGGTGAGGTCACAATACATAAAACGCGTGTCCGGAAAACTGTACGTATGCAGCTGGCCATATCACAGTTCACCATAAACTGTTGTATCGGAAATCGATGGCCGTGGAGATCATGGATCAGAACATGGAGATCGTATTCTAAATAAAACACTAAAAAATACGTACGCAATAAAAACTACTGGAATACAAGGGAGAGACAAGAAAATAAGTAAATTAAAAATTTAGAAATACAATCATATCATAATATGATTATATCGTGTCGTTATATTTATATAAAAATCTTAATATCATTATTTACTCTCAGGGTGTCAATTAATATCAAATTAATAATCTTATTGCATCTAATAAAATTTGAACACAATGGCCCTAACAGATAACCATTACGTCACGTGCTGTCACGCGACGTAATGATAGAAATGTCTGTCACGAGATAGAGATAGAAACGTTAAGATAGAGATAGTGTTCGGGCCATTACTGTCTGCAAGCTATATAAACAATGCACAATGCTATACAGCCATCTCTTTCCGGTAGATATCTCACGGTGAAATGTGATACGACGAAATATAATGCGTACAATTTACACGTAACCATAAAACCCTGGGTGTTTATGTGGTGAGTTTCACTATTATTGGTGCCCTCGTGGCGTGTTGCACTGTCACAAAAAATAGTCCATCGTGGAGCATGGAGATTAACCCCTACGTACCTCCTAATGATTTCCGGTTACCCGTCAGTTTTCTTTGTTACGCGAACAGCACCGCGATTTCCTAACTCTCGTCTCGTGTGGCACCAGACGAGATGACGTAATTGTGACGTCACGCTCGAGGCATGCCGACCGCGCACAGAATAACCATAGAAAATTTTATTATGATACACCTATATGTGTATGGTGACAATGAATAGCGCCGCTGTCTGACCACTCGCTATTTTCTCGAATGCTATTATCACTCCGGTAGTACGTCATAATGATGTCATATGACGTCATCTCGACCGGGAAGCTTGCACTCGCAAGTTCTAACATAGAGCCCCTGAGATAATATTATTTTGTTATGTTATATGACCAACGAGGTAATGTGTTACGTAATCGGAGTGAATGGGTGCGTTGCTCATTGTTTACTAGATATTCCAAAAATATCCTTGCGTCACGACCTTGAAAATTCTCACGAGCATGCTTGGTAAAAAAATCGGTTTTGTGGGTATCACAGTTTTGGAAGCTTTCGCGGGCTTTGTGCGATGCACAATGCGCGTACGGCCGCCGACAATGCACTCGCCGCGACGCGCATGATTTTTCTTTTTTTTTTGCAGATTCTTTTTTCCCTCTTTGCTATTCCATTGGCCTTTGTTTCTTTACTTTAGCGCTGCGAGCAACGGCAGACTCGTGCTTTGTCTGCTGGTTCTTCTGCACAAGTCACCACTTCCATTTCGCAATACGGCACGCCACAGCTACGCATATATTATTAAATTTAGCCGCAGCTTAATATTACTTTACGTACGTTTGTTAATTTTACTAATTCCTTATAAATATTTTGAATACCTATCTAAAGTGATAATTATGAAGTCTGCCTACATACGAGGGTGGGTCAATAAGTCCTTAGAAAAGCCGACAGGTGGCGCGACTAGTACTGTAAGCGGTTTGTTTTCATGCAGCGGCACTACCGATTCAGTATGCTGCGAAGTTTCCATCAGATTGGTCGGGTTGTTGTGTGTTTCTCGTACATTTAAAAAAAAAATTGCTTGTGGAAAATGGAAAAATGGAAAATGGAGAAAATTGAGTTTAGAGCTGTTATTAAACATTTTAATATAAAAGGGTTAACAGCAAAGGAAATAAAAAATGAGTTGGATTTAGTTCACGGCATATCTGCTCCTTCACTTGCAACTATTTATAACTGGTTAAATGAATTTAAACGTGGTCGTACATCAACAAAGGATGAACCACGCTCAGGACGTCCTGTAGAGGTGACTACACCAGAAATGATCAATAAAATCCACGATATGGTGTTAAGTGACCGAAGATTAAAGTTGAGTGAGATAATTGAGGTTACAGGGATCTCAAAAGGTAGCGTCATTTCTATTTTACATGACAAATTGGGCATGAAAAATATTTCTGCAAGATGGGTGCCGCGTTTGCTCACAGTCGACAATAAACGCAGTAGGGTGGTGGCCTCTAAAGCCCTGTTGTCGCTCATGCAACGCAATCCGGATGAATTTTTTCGTCGCTTTGTGACTGTAGATGAAACATGGATACACCACTATACTCCCGAGACGAAAGAACAGTCAAAGCAGTGGATTGCGAAGGCAAACCATGTCCAAAGAAGGCGAAAACCGTAAAATCAGCTAGTAAGGTTATGGCTACTGTATTTTGGGATGCACGTGAAATTATTTTCGTTGACTATTTGGAAAAAGAAAAAACAATAACAGGGGATTATTATGCATCTTTATTGGACCAGTTAAAAACAAAATTGAAGAAAAACGGCCTCATTTAAACAGGAAAAAAATCCTCTTTCATCAGGACAATGCCCGTGTTCACACATGTTTACGATCAATGGCTAAAATTGAAGAATTGAAGTTCGAATTGGTCGACCACCCACCGTATTCGCCAGATTTAGCCCCCAGTGACTTTTTCCTTTTCCCAAACTTAAAAAAATGGCTAAGTGGACAACGTTTTTTTTCAAATGAAGAAGTCATCGATCGGACAAATGCTTATTTTGAGGACCTTCCGAAAACTTATTTTTCTGACGGTTTAAAAAATATTGAGAAACGTCTAACCAAGTGTATTGAGCTCCAAGGAGATTATGTTGAGAAATAAAAAAAAAATACAAAAATAAAAACTGTTTTAATGCTTTTTTCTAAGGAATTATTGACCCACCCTCGTACCTATAAGACAAAATTGGACTCGAACTGCATTGCAATCATCATTATCATTAGCCGGGCTTGACTCACTACTCACTACTGAATGAAATGGCTCCCATGGCTCCTTTAACTTGTATCGGTGCCTAGTTCTTCGCTGCCATATCCATCCACTTTATGAGTTCGTATATCCAGCATGTTTTGGGGCGTCCATATTGTGGTCGCATTGCAATAAGGGTGGTTTTTCGCAGATTTACGTCAGATGTATTTTACCGTATATTCCCCAAAACATGTTCGGTTTAGTGTTGCAATTTTGTTTTAGAGCGATTTTATAAATCTTATTTACCTACTGTTTTTTAAGATAACAAACTCCGTATCTGTGTGCCAATCAGGGTTGACAACAATTAGAGTAGAATATACATTGTTGACCTATACGGTCTTTACGAAGATTGCAACGCAATTCAATCAATCGTGATTGGAAGAGTGCGCTGGCTCTCAAGTCATATTATCGATGCAACTATGAACGACAATGAACCATCAGAATGCCAAGAAATACTAGTTCGCGGAAGAATGTGACAGTCAAAAAATTCGTACTGGAAAGTGACCACTTTGTACAGGATCTCAGGAACCCAAGACCACAGATTAGTTTACCCTGTTTACCCATGACCTATCCCCGGTTGTCGCGCTCCTGTTAATCATGAACTTCATCTGAGAATCATTGATCAATAATAATTAATTGTTTATCGAACTTCTAAATTAGGTACCTACCTAAATAAAAATTCCCAGAGATTTTCGTATCGACGTCACGTCACGTCACGTTGGATTTCATTACTCGAGGCCTTATTATCGAATAAAATAAAGTTAAGCCTGTACCTACATAGTAAAAGTGAGTTCTTTTAATTCTCTTGAATAAGTAGATAAAAACATGTTCATGCACAACCGACCTTCGGTTTATTTCAAGATGTAGGCAATAATAATTGGTCGTTTTGAAAAACGTTTTCATGTCTACAATACCAGTAATATAATATACATACCTACTTATTTAGTCACCCGTGATATTTTTTATCTTAATTTCGAAAGTATAAATATTTTCCATACATATATTTATTACTTGCCTTACTACGCGCAGATGCGGTAGCTATGTGTCTGAAAAAGTTTTCATAGGTATGTTGTGAGTCAAAATTATTTACCTATATGGATAGTCTGATTAAAAGCTTATCATTTCTTCGATTTTCAGTTGGGTAAGTACCTATTAAGTATTAATTAATTATGCTTTGCGTGAATATGTTTGAAAATAGTTTTAAAAAATAAAAAATCTGAAATTTTAAAAAAAGATCCAGCGGAAAAACTTTCGGAAGTAAAGTAGGTTTATTATTTTTTTGGCTTTGGCCTAATTTATCATTATCTGGAGTAGGTACCTACTTTCATTCTAATTATTTCAGATAATAAAATTGAGGTTCTATTAATAATACGCATAGAAAAGTCCGCATATAGCCGGACAATAATAATAATAGGTACATATGTATTATTTCCTACTCAGATGAAAAAAATATACCTACTTAAGTACATATTTTAATATACTTACATACATATTACAGAAATATAATTTTCTTTTATTCGTCGTTATTACAAAAAATGCGCAGCTTCCGAGCATGAACGAAACCGGTGACTATTATAGCCACACTATTAATTGTCATAAAAAGTACCTATTCTTACGATTATGTTTACTATGGGACATTATATTGAAGATACACGTTTTTCTCGAGACAGCTAACAGAACGAGCAAAATGTAGTCTAGCGTACCTACCTACTTTGTTGTCAGCAGTTTATCTTTTCTCGGCAAAGTTGGCTGGATACTGGGATTATTCATAGATAGGCACTCACTGCGGTCACTACAAAAATGCAGTTTGTTTTCTTTTAGTTATTTATTTCAAGTCATGGAAGATTACCTTCATGAATCATGGTTAATAGAATGTGATTATACAAATTGGGGGAACCACTTATAAGCGGTTCATATCCGTTTGCGCGGAGTGCTTTGCGCTGTATTTAAAGTCGATAACATCGATTTGAAAAAAAAACTTCCATCGATCGGAAATTGTTTCAGTTTGTTCGGCAGGTAGGTAAGTAAGTAAGTAGGCATGTTTCGGCATTCGACGGGATCCAAGTGAGAAATAATGGCAACGGCAAGAGCGTTCAGGCCTTGAGCGCGGTCAACGATTCGCGGCACTCCGCCCTCCCAGAGACTACCTCACCCTGCCCCCTCGTCATTCCTCTATCTACCCTCCCGACACTTCTCCAGCTGAGCTTGACCCATTCTGAACAGACGGGCTTATTTCATTTTTGCATGCTTTGCTAGGAAATTTTCCTTTGTGGCATATACATTTACACGTTCCCTTGCCATTTTCACTAAGATTAAGTCCTGCAACATATTTTTGTGTTACGGATCGTGTGTGTACTAAGAAGAACTTTATTCTAAGTGATTTTATCAACCTTGTCATTAAAACAAAGATTTAACAAATCGTTCAGTAATTATTTTGATTTGGGTTTGACAAATAAATGGTGGTGTATTAATCAATTTACAGCATAATTAGGTACGACTATGTATGTTCTTAAAATATATTTTTAATCACAGTTATATAGGTTAGTAAGTACATATTATTTTAATTTCGATCAATGGGTCGTCAAAAACTAAAAAACTTATTTCAGTACTAAACGTCAATAAATAATATGCATAGGTACCTACTGCCCTTATAAAACAAATAGCATACCGTACCAAAAAGTTGGGAGTTTGTTTTTTAGTTTTACAATATTGCTTACTAAGAATACCAAGTAGATAATGTTAGCCACGATTTTTTTAATCTATTGATATAACTAACCATCGACAATGTTTTAAACGGATGAAACCTGTCCTGATCGTTAGAAAATTATGTATATTACGTGCTATTCTGTTTTATTTTAATTAGTATGTACATATTTTAAGTTTATCTTATTTCATAGTTTTATTTATGTATTTGCCACAGAACAGATAAATAAGATAGGAATGTGCAAACCAGTCGTTATGGACCGAGGCTTTGAAGCCGGGTTCGGTTCATTTCTTTATTTCGATCATACCATAAATCCCAATAAAAACAAAGCCTCCCAAATGTCCTCAAATATTTCCAATACATACTGAACGCGCGTTTCGTTTACGTTACAGACTTGAATACATAGTATGATACAGACGTAACTATTGAAAATAACGAAGAGGGCAGTAGGTAGGTATATACATTACAAAGTCAAATTTTCTTAGTATACCTACCTGTGTTTAATTATTTTAGTTGTCTTCACTTGTGAAAATGCTCATTTGGTATTTGTGAAACTCATGACTCATGATATGCTATGTTAAGGTAGTATTTATAGACTTTAGTAATTTGGAGGGGTCGACGTCCAGTCTGCCGGTCGTCGCGATTCGGAAATTGACCACACTAAAAATGCACATTAGGTCCGTGCGCCAACTGCACATATACAAACAAGAGCGGCGCGTGTCTCATTTTTATGACATCGCCGATGCAAATCTCTTCGACATTGAAGTTTAGGAATGTAATCACTAATCAGCACGCACGCCGGACAGCGCGAGAACATTGAAATGGCACACGGCTGACGGCGAACACCTCTTGGAAATGATTTAGCATTAGCGGTTACATAACCATGATTTAGCACAAAGTGTTTAGCGTTTGAAATGATTGGCAGTCGATGTCCTTGACTCGCGCACTGCCGAGTGTTGCCTGCTGGTGCCAAACGCCATTCCAAAGTTGTGGTCGGTTACTGGCGCGCATGCAGTCAACCAGCCTGCCACAGCCACACACGGCCGCACCACTCCAATAATAATTATTCAACTGCATTGCGAATACATTATTGAGTTATCAAAACAATGCTTCAAATGATAACTCAATCGACGAGATTGTCACAAAAATTACATAGGTAACTGAATCAGTCTAGTAATAACGTTAATCCAATATAATAATATCTATAGAATTGAGTTTTCATGTGCAACTAAAAGGTCATAGGGAAAACACGGTTATCAAATTAATAAATGGTAGGAATAACAAAATATTAAAGAGTACGAATGTGTAGATGAATAGAAAAGGTGTAGTTTCGTAGCAGTGATTACTTTTTGGCGATCGCCCTTTGGAATGTACGATAGAACTTCTGCTGTATGTATTGTAGGTAGCGTACGTAAGTAATGTCATAATTTATATTGTACTTCTATTAAATATCGTATCCGATAAATGACAGTTTTAGGTTCGCGGAGGCTCATGGCTGAGAAAGGTAAGATTTAGCCGGCTCGCACATCACAATTCGTGTTGTGTGCCTAACGGCCATAAATCAAAAGTTCTAAGACTTTCGACGAATGTTGCATCGTACATCCTCGCACATCTGCCCAGCGGCAAACGTCAAACACGAAAAAAGAGAAGTCTCTCGTCTGCCATTTTTATTGTGTTGATTGTATGAACAAACGTCAAACGCGGCGGCGTGAGCGAGCAATGACATTGTAGACAGAGACAAAGACAGAAATGACCGATGGCCGCCAGCTGTGCGCTTGCGCGGAGTCGTCTTTTTTTAGATACGACATGCAGGCTGTTCGAAATTCGACATGTTGCATCAGCGGATCGTCTCGCGTCGCAGTTGCAACGGCCAATGTGCGAAGGTCCATTTAATAACGTTTGTTTCTTGGTTTACGATGACGTCACATCGACGTATTCGATGCGTTTTTAGGCGAGACGAGTTCCAATGTGCGAGCCGACTTACTGTTAAAAATATTAATGTTGCCATGTTGGTACTTTCTGACGAAGTGACCGCCTGCCTTATCTGCTTCATGGAAAACCCCACTATTCCAAATGGTTGAAGTAATGAAAATTCACATAAGTAAATAGGTAATTTAGTCTAATCATAGTGAAATAATTTACTTAGGTAAGTACATTGTTCTTTAAACAAATGACACTTCACTACATATTGTGTCGTGTAAATTACACTGTTTGTAAACGTGGTTTAATCATCCAAAAGTGGCCTATTATAAAGGTTTATTGTCTAACTATAGATAGATAAATGGAAAGAAATTCAAAAATATACAATAATTCACCACTAACTGTCCTTTAAGTTGCAGCATCAACAATTAAACTTAGGCCATGTTTTGAGTAGGTATAAAAGTTTTCACTTCAATCCCATAATGTCGATAATGGACTTCGACGTCAACGCAAGACGTAGTGATCTGAAAAATTGCGCTTGGATAGTCCGCCCGTCTTGTTCCGTGTAGCTACATACCTATTCATTATTTTTTGCATCTAACAAGAGCCAATGACCTACGGTAAAATTGTACCAAAGTCCAAAGCACTCGTTCATACTTCTTATGAAAGGTAATCGAAGCCATACAATATTAGTCGTTGTAATCAATCATGATGGAATAATCTGTGTGCACTGAACGATTGCAGACAATGAGTCGTCAAATCATAAAGTGTAAAAATTATCATCATGGATTTGTTAATCATAATCATGAGACGATAAAACATAATACATAATCGTTATGGCGTCATACGTCCCGGTTTGATCGGGATTGTCCCGGTTGCACACATTGGTCCCGGCCGGTTTGGCATTTTGTCCCGTTATTGTTCCGCGTATGAATGATTGTCAATAATAAATTGTCTAAATCTAGAGTCTGTCTACCAGGAACGTCCGCAGCTTTGGAGCTGTTTTCTCGATCATGAAACACATTCGTTTTTATGACCGAAGCCGCATGCAGGAGTATATGGTATGGGCGCTGCTACTGTACTGAAAATTAAACTTCGGGATTACCTACGTGCAACTTTTTTTATGAGATAATTAAAAAAAAAAGTGCTGAAAAAGGTTCATTCCAGTCAGAAGTACGACTGGTACAATAAATAAATTTTAATTTCTGCTGCAGCAGACCTTCTGCAGTCTTCTTTTGTACATACTTTTAATAATAAAACAATTTTTGGTGGTTAAATTTCGTCACTGTTCTAGCAGAAGACACTAATTCGAAAAAATGACATATTGAGTTAGTTATACCAAAATGTTCCTTATTTCAAACTTTACCGACTGGAAACCTTCTTAATAAAAAAACAGTCTATATTTTAAAGTCATCCTTTTTACGATTACTTAATAAACTCACATGATAGACCATTTCAAACATTTTAACAACTTCAAAGTCAAATTACTCAAAACTAGTATTCTCCAGTTAGTGTGTTCTGCCAGAACAGAGACGATTTGTTTCTTTGCCCTATCTCCCGTTTCTGTCCCGGTTTAGATTTTCATAATCATTATCAACAGATTGTTTCTATCGTTAGAATCAGCTGAACAGCCATTATCAAGTCGTCAGTTTACAACTTATTAGTAGGTACCTACCTATCTACTAAAACAAAACACATTCAATCTGCGTGAATCGGACAGCTTCAACTTTCCGTTTTCTTTTAATTAATAAATATATACCTACCATAATGCTGCTTAACACATTTAGTGTAGTAACACAAAACTTATTTATTTTCAGGCGTCCATTCCGGTTCTTTTCATAATAAATAAATATTATGAAGAAATATGCGTTTTCTTGAATACACATTATATTCCTTAAAAAATAGTAAATTAACCGCTTTGAGGAAAAAAATAAATGGTCACGTTAAGCATACCGAGTGCACAGAAAGTATTAAATAACATTACGTTACGATTAATTTGTGACCGATTGACGGAAAGTATGGTCTCGGATAGGAAACACGATTTTGAAAATGATATTTCCCTGAAAATGTCAATTTCTATAAGAATATGCGCGATTCAAATTGAAAACCTTTCGGTAGGTAGTAGATAAAACGAAGTTAAATAACAATTAGTGTTAAAAATCAACAAAAAGGCGTTTAGATACTCGTAATAAATTAGTGTGCTATCCAATACACGATCAATTAAAAATAGAATTGTGGATGAGGAAGAACCATCAGCTAAGCGTCGCCGCTTAACAAATGACTAAGTTCAAGACAAATCTAAGAATGTTGACAGGTGACAATACCACCCGGTATTTTTTCGATTGCTTTAATAGCGACTCTGTAATAACATGCATAATTGTCAGTCTCCAACAAAGTGATTTTAATAATTTGCATGTATGTTAGAATTTAATTTTGCGACTGGGTACAGTCAACCATTTATGTTTGGCGGGGTGATTGCCCGCCTTTAAAATTCATTCCGACCATATAGATTCGACATTCGACACGTTTTAGTTTACAGCCGGAGTAGACCTGTAACACACTGAGCTGTCAGGAAAATGCCAAATACCCCAATTTTCTTAACATAGGTATTAATACTTACTAGTCTACACAATATCTTCATCAAAAGTAATATAATATTAGCGACACTATGTATCATTATGAATATAATTATCGTGTTTGTGCCACCATAGTAGTACATAAGTGAGTACGTAGTATGTATAGTGATCTCGTAGGTTCGCCAGTTACGGCGAGATGAGCATTAGTGGTCGCATTTTACGTATATGTCATCATTTTATATAATATGCCATATTGATATTATTATGACAGAAACTGGATAAAAATAATGGTGTTACAGGCGTTACGGTTACAGCCATGCTAATCTTTGTTTTATATCCGAGAATACCTGTTCTAAACGCAAGCCTTCTTAACAACCGTTAAAACCTTCTCGGAATCTCTGATTTAGTTTCAAGTTACATTCCTAAAAGTTTTCCTCTTCAATCGATTGACGATGTCTTTTTACAAAAAAATATAAATGCACAATAAATTTAACCCTTTCCTTACAAAAACAAAATGACAGATGTTGTTACGCCTAATAAATATTCTTAAATATATTAATTATAGAACTAGATTCACGTGACATAATAATTAATCGAATATGTAACAACTTGCCAATATTTGGCATTGTGATTGATACATAATATGTACAATTTTCAAAAAAATAGTTAACTAAAATGACGTAAGTACATACATTAATTAATTATGTATCTAATTTAAATCGTTAAAACTTCGGGCACTAAAATATTCATAATTGTCTTATTGTGATCGCATCATGCTTTGAAAATAGACACAAATTCTAAAATCAATTAACGTAATAAAAACTCGTTTTCAAAACTTTATGTATACGTCATATATATATACATATAGATACATCACTTACATATTATTTTTACTACATGTAAATACATATGCACCTTCTGAAGTAATAATAATACGATATTTAATATTTTATTACCACTTTTTTCTTGTTGAGTTCAAGGGGTCAAGACAATAATTATTCATTTGTAATGCCATTCTAATATATTTAAAATACTGATATAAAATAATATCATAATGTTTTGTCGATTTTTTGCCACTGTGTGCTAATGACCTCGCAGCGGGCCTGGTGCTATTGTTAACCGCACAAATATTAACTAATGAACCTTTACTTCCTACCTGTCCACCGTTTACCTGTTGAGTTAATGTTTTATTCTTTATAAGTACTTTATAGATTCACATTCTTTGACCATTACTCAATGATAAATTATTATTGATAACGTTCCGTGTGAATAATTATATTATTATAGATCATAGAGTAATACACGATATAATACTTAGCAATACTCTATCCACTGCACGTAGTGAATTAATTAATAACTTATTATTCTAGTTGTATTGGTTCAACCAACAAAAAATGCAATAACCATTCGTAATGTAGGTAATCAATGCATTTATGTTTTAAAATTATAAATAATACTTCAATTATGTACCACTTGCAATCTTTGGCTACGTAATTATTTGCATAAGTCTTGACTCTTAAATGTGTCCCATTATGCTCTGTCAAATGGTTTGCATTAATTACCACTGGTGTACGTACATTTTAATAAATTATGTAATAAAGTAAGTAGGTCATATTATATTTTCTTCGTTTTTATGTTATGAGTAGAATCGTCAGAGACTTAAACGTATAATATATTATATAGACTCGCATAAAATAAAATATATTGTTTGTTTGCTCTTAAACTGTCTTATATCGTAGGTTACCGATCAACTTGTAGTAGGACTAGGTACACCGTACATCTCCCTATCCTGGGCCAGTCGTATCAGATCCCAAACGCCTTGGACCTTGAGTCACTTACGGAGGTTGCGTAGCCGAGGGAATCTCCTGTCTACGTTTCTCCTGCGTGGCCAAAGTATATAGCTTTTCTGCGCTTGATAGTAGATGCAAGTTTCAGTGACGTCGCTAGGCACTTAAGCAGACCTAAAATACCGCCTCCTTTCATTTTTAGTTTCAAATTATCCTACCTAATTATCTATTTTATTATTTATTTTTGGCCTCCTTAACGGCTCACATGCGCCACGTAGGTCAAAATTGAGGTTTATGGTATTTTCAGAGCATAAGCCTGGGCATCCCTTAAAGGTTGTAGATAATCTATTTACAGAATTTTGAAGCCTTATTATCCTTTATATTTATTGTAAACATTTGATGACTGGATTTTTATTACACAAAATGGTATTCTTTTAAACCTCTCGATCTAATGTTTTAGAATATAGTCATATTTCAGTACGTCCATGTGTTGAGATTTTTTAGATTTATTAATTTTTAAACGCATTTATAAAACCATTAGTAAAATTGTTGTTAACATTATATACTTACTGAAATATTTACGATAAAAAATATATTTATAATCTCTCTCTGTGATCCCAAATTTGACAAGAAGTAGGCATTTTATTATTCAAAAATGGGCACGATTAACACATTTGAAGATAATTCTAAAGATACTGATTACAAGCTAAGTCTTTGACCATTCAAATGTGTTAAAACATCCTACGAATAATGATTGTTTTATAATAATTATTGACCTAAGAATAAGGTAGTATTTTTTTGAAATACGCTATTTCTATTCGCAGGACAGATTTTATGTTTCATGATGCTATGTATCGTGCGATTATCTTATTTGATGGCACCATAAAGGTTAATTTATTTTTTATTAACTATATAATGTTTGTGGACGTGTTAAATAGGTTAAATTTATAATTGTATATATTATCATGTTTCTTTAATATTTACATAAACACATGCTGTTTTTTCTACTTTCTTGTTATATTAGTTGTTATTAATTTTGTAATTCAGATATTTTTATAATTTTGTATTTATTCTGTATTATGGCGCATTGGCCAATCGCTGTAATGCCGTAATACTCTTTTTCTAAATAAATAAATAAATTTCCCAGTGGTTAAGCTACAACATACGGCCGTAGCCATAAATTGACAAACGATAACTGAAGTAGGGAGTAAGATCATGTTAACGCGCGTGTTTGAACATGTACCTAACCGAAAAAACGCACACCAAAATCTTTCGAAATAGACTCCATCTAGGTACTGAAATTTAGAGCATTTCCATGAAACCTATTCTCAAACAGTGGTGGTTTTTAGGTACGTGGAGGTCTGTGGCGCTTGACAGTTTCGGAGGCACCTTTGTAAAAAAAAAAAAACGGTGTGTGTACTTATGTACGGGCGTTAGAAGTTATCCTTCTTTGGCGTAACTAAACAAAATAAGCCGTTACCTGAGTCTATTAATATTACAGTGGATTAGGTTGATGAAAACGTACGCGATTCATCTGTGTCTCATATAGCACATGATAATTGTAATTTACTTATTGTATTGGACCAAAACTCATCTTTGCCATACAGCGGTTATAATCTATTTAGAAGTGCCCATGATGAATTATTAAAAAATCAAATTTTAATATATTTTTTTAATTATTTACCAACTCTCACAAAATGTATTTATTTATTGATATATAATTTCACTCATAAATAATACTTACATAAATATAACCTCAAATCTTGGTACACAATCTTTACAGTGAAAAATAAATATACACTCCAATATAAATAAAGTTTTATGAATATAAATTAACAGTGTAGAATGTTAGTCTCCAGAAATTTGTTTATAAACATATATATTTATTATGACACAATATTGGTTATGTTTACAACACGTGCTCTTTACTTGTTTGTATTGAACGACTAACTAAATGACACTATGCGCATGTACCCTTGAGACCGAAATGAATATAATCATAATAATAAATTATCTGTTACTTCGGCACGCGCAACTTTTCGTCACACGCCAAAAATACACTCTGATCTGTTTTTTCCAAACACAATGAACATTAACAAGACATAATATATTGTGCTTATTTTTAAAACTATGCAACGCATGACCTGCCTACCTTTACGGTACGTCACTGGTAAGTGCTGCCTAATAGTATTTAACTTTTTAATGTGTAACTCCATATTATTTTGAAAACGATTACTGTATTACTTGATCTTATTATTAATATTTATTAATAATTATGCACCTGATACAGTCGTTCTCACTTCTCATACACTTTTCCCGCGCGTTGCGAAAGGCATTGGGCTACTAAGGGCATCAATATCATTCAGTTAAAATTATTATGAAACGTACAGCCGAATCGATAAATTATTATTGCTTACATTCGGTCATTTTTTCAGAGTCGTAAAACTGAATGTGTTTCTGAAGTAGGTAGATGCAACATGGAATACCTTGATCTACAAAGTCGCAGTGCGGTGGGCGGTTTGTTGTACCCAGTATTCACGGTGTTACGGCACATGCCCTACTTTCTACGCGTATAATATGCTTTGTTGTCTCCCAGTGATCAACTCTTTGTAAATAAATACCCACCTATCAGCCTCTTGTGCAATGATTCAATATACAACATTTTTTAGAATCGACCTATTTTGACTGCATACATAATTTTCCGAAGCTTACCACATAATATTAGTTGCTATGAAAAGTGAACCCTATGTGGTAATGTTTGGTGCTTAAATTTATTATTACATAACATATTATATTATATAGATTGAGGTACTGAAGACGACATGTAATACAAAAAATATTATGTAATTCTAAAGACTGCTATGTAATTAGTGCATATCATTTTTTTTCCATTTATTCTATTCTTCTCATAGGAATTTATGAAATTTAAAATCATTAATAAACGTATAATCTTTTCAATGAATGGTAATAGTTAGGTACTGGTCATTCCCATTAAATTTTATCATGACGAAGTTAGAGCCCTACCGGCATAAGAAGACCCGCGAGATGAAGCGGGGTGAGAGGAAAGACTAGCGAAAGGTGGTGGTAGTGGTAGCAGTGTTGCCAACCGTACTATAATTATAGTATTTGTACCATAATTTTGGTCCGCGTACTATGTACGATATAAAATAGGTATAGTACGCCCAAAATACTATAATTTAATATAAAAGTACTATAATTTCGCATTTGCCATTTCTGGTCTTCGAAAATTTGGAAATCTGCGGCCCGCGGCGAAATATTTTTCCTTAAAAAAACGAGCCGACTATGAAAAATTGGGAAAATTTTCATTTTCAACAGATGACAACGCGTACTATATTTTATCCGCAAATACTATAATTTTGGAGGCTCTGTACTATAATTCCACTTTCAAAATATGGCAACACTGAGTGGTAGGGTCCACTCATGTCCAGCAGTCCAGCGACACATCTCACATTTAGATATGGGAAATGAGTCACTTAATGAGGACACCGACCGAATAGGTCAATTACGGATAGTGATTTGTTCGGACAGATTAGGTCAATTGTGTCTTTTGTTGCCATAATAAAATGTATAATACTAGCGCGTACGAATTACGGAATTCAGTCAAAGCACATTTGAGTGCATGGCGACCTTAGTCTAGGGTAACTGTTCCTGATACATTCCCAGTTATAAAAAAATGATGATTTACATCCAAACGTACGGTCACGTGATACACCCGATTAAAACCAGGACTTGTTTGGTGGGGGCATTAACTTCAATGTATACTTTTTTCAACACAATTAACGTATTACCATGACAACCATTATTTTATACAAACAATTTATCATATTGAATTCGAAGTATGAGCAATAACTAGCACTACAATCTAAATTTACAGTTTCTTGTCACCACCTGATTATTATTGGGCCTTTGCTCCAAATATAATATAATCGATGGTGCTTATTCATATTCCCCAGTTTCCTCGGCGCCACATTCGCAGTTTGAATGGTCATCAGAGTATCCCCACTTCTTCATATTGTTTTAGTAACTCCTACTCGTATCCGATTCATCGTCTTCCAAACTGCGAAATCCTCTGTGCCCCCAGGTGTCAGCTTCTCGTCGGGGCCCATTGAGAAGGCTGCTTAGTCGCATCTCTTGTTCCACCTCGCCATTATTTCCACCGCATGTGGTTCTGAAACCCCCTTGAATGACCCAAGGAACTTTTTCCTAGACTTTAAGCGTGATTGCGCCGGTATATGTCCATATAGTGGATGCTTTCGTCACACATTTGGTCTGTGCGATGTACATCGGCAGTTACTTCTCAACGGACATCTGATGATACGATTCCAGTCGGTTTCAAACAGCCCACCCGTTAGTATTGTTAGTTAGCATGTAGAGGTTTTGTATGTAACCCTAAAATTGTCATATTGTTGTCTATGGTCATTGATAGACCATTAACAACGACGCAAACGGAAATGCAACAGTAGTCACATTCCATTCAGTAAGCACTTACCGCGAACATCTCCAGTATTTTAACAATATCTCATACAAAATGACTTCAAAGTCTGGAAAACCAATACCAGGACCTGCCAGGGAGATTGTTTTATAACGTTGCAAAATTTTGCGATGAAGAAAAAGAGATTAAGCAACTCATTATCCCTTTGCAAAATTCAATTCTTAGACTGTCTTAGAGCGTCCATGATGACATGTCCGGTCTTGCTAATGTTGCCATACGCTGATAAAATATACTCAATAATTTAAAATTTAGTTTGATATTTTTTAAAGAAAAAAATGAAGCTTTATTTTTATTTCTTGTAATACTTTCAAAAAGACATTGATTTCTAAGTAGTGTTTGAAAAGGTGTATTTTAATATGACTATTGTATTTTGTATTAGTACCCACTCAGACCAGCTATTTTCTTTTTCTCGCGCAAATTATAATATTTACACTACAAAAAGTACCCGCCTATATACACTTGATATCCATTCCTTTTATGTACGCTATTATTTTTTCATTGTTTTGGGAGTGTCAAATAAATAAGTATTTTTTATAAATATTATATACTTACCTACTTATTTCAAAGCATTTTATTATATACCTACCAAATTCATGTTTCGTATCAATAACAAAGACCGGCATACCAATTAAATAAACAATAGGCCTTGCTGCCTTTTAAATCGCCTAAAATACTTCCAAACTGCCCAAAGTCCCAAGCACATGGATGCCACATGGGGTTGTAAAATAGAAATATTGTCTTGGGCGAAGCTCATACCTACTTAAATTCTTGGAAACAATTAGGTAAGTATATTTTTTATGTAAGTACTGTCTTAATCTTTCGGACACATACATTTTTAAGGTAATGTAATGTTCTTAGTTTTTGAATTCATCAATAATTAATAATGCATTATACGTTCAAAATATTTTATACGTTCTATACCTACACATGATTTCGTTAAAATTCCATGTATTATAATTTAATTATTACACAAATGGACTTCTATAAAACTATTATTATTAGAAGCAAAGATTAATTATTTAACGAGGCAAAATATGTATTGAACCTGGCAATATTTTTCTTTCTTTTCCCCCTGCTTCATCTCGCGGGTCTTCTTATGCCGGCAGGGCTTCTAGCGCTGCAATTTAGAGAACACATGTGTTTGGGGGGCGTTGAGGAGCTTTGAATATAAATAAGCGAAAATACTGCAGATTTTTTAAAAACTGATCGTGTTTCATAAATGGCGATTACTATATTTTCCAAATAAATAGACAAAATGGAAGTTACACTGATGTCCGCCGACAGATCTTAACAAGAATGTGTTTGAATGCGAACGTGTCAGCAGAAATATAATATTATGTCTGTAGCCAAGGGTGGAGTTAGGCTGTGGAGATCCGACACAAATCGTGCACAGTGCACACTAAACTTTGTTAGACATACTTAATTGTTAAAACAAAGAAGATCTTATAGAAGTAGCAATACTAATGACGAATTGATGTTTCAGTTCAAATAATGGAGTACATAGGTAGAAACATACGAACACAAATTCGTCACTGCATTTTTCTATTTGTTCGCTTACAGAAGGAAGATTTCAAGGGACGTTAGCGTTGGGGCAGTGGAACAATTTATTTATTTTGGAACTCTGCTTTAAGTCTTTCCTTGTCGTCCATCTTGTTTGGATAAAGTAAATCATCAATCATCAGCCGGGGTGGATCCACTGATGTATGAAGACCTCCCTTAGATCTATTTACTATTCTCGGTCCCTAGTTCTTCGCTGCCACGTACACCCATTGCACTTATGAGTTCGTCTATCAAGCGGGTTTTATGACGTCCCTTGGGTACCACGGCATTTGTCAAGCGCTTGTCCTCTCGCCGAGCGATATTCCAGCCCATCGCCATTTCATCTGCTTAGCGACCTCAATCACATCGCGCACTCTTGTCTGCTTCCATATCCATTAGTTTCTTTTGTGCTCTTTCCGCGTTATGCCCAACTTGCACCTTTCCATGCCACGTTACGCTACTCGCAATTTTTGGATTTTTCTTACATTGACAGTCCATGTTTCACACGCAAACTTGAGCACTTGTCGCACATATCGGTTGAACACTTGACGGATACAATGGGAATTGAAGATACTGTCCAGGCGCCAAATGCCAATCGACATACCATTTTGTTCTCCAAGACACGTAGTTGTGTTCACTCGCGATATGAATGCCATTGATGAAAATCGCTTTTGGTTCAGCAATGCATTTTACCATCACTCTTGTCTTCGAGACATTTGTCTTTAAACCTACTCTGAAGCTTTCATTTGCAAGCTCCTGCATCCTGTAAGTGTACAATATACATGGTATTATATATGTTTCCGTTGCCTAGCTCAATGGTTGGAAAACTACTTACATGCACTTATGTGCCACATAATATTGGACAATCCACGTGCCACTGAAACCAAACCAGTGACATTATAAGTACTATTATTAATATAAAAATGACTATGATAATACATACCGCAAAAAAACATATTTTATTAATTATTATTCTCTAACTAGAGTTTAATTAAATAAACAGTCTAAGCTGTGCCAGCGCAAAACCTTTATCATGCCATTGGTAATTTGCCGACCAGCTTAAATCTTCCTTATGGAAGATAACCTAGCTTATCTTCCATAAGAATTTTTCTATTGTGTTGATAGAATTGGCGCCTTAAAAATATGTCTTGCTTTGTCTACCTTCTTCATAATTTTATGAGGCGTGTTACTTGGTTCCCGATTCTCAGGGATATGATGTAATTTCCCTACAAATATTTAATATAATAAAAATAAGTAATATTTTATTTTATTTTACGTAGGTACATACCATAATCAATTTTTATGTTAATTATATTTTTTTCGTAATTTCAGGTAAGGACTTGATATTTATCCAGAGACGATTATTTCTGACTATTCATTGGAGTTTCCACATACCTACATTGAAAGTAAGTTTATGCACGTCTTTTCATATTATTATGTTTGTATTTTCATAATTATGGCGTTTATTCTCGCATCATTGCTATAAATGTAAAATATCGCCTGCCTTTTAAAGGTTTCATGTACCTGCTGATGTAATTGGAGTTCATTAAAAATCAATCTGATATAAGTAGGTAAATAATCTGTATACTTATTAATTATTAGCAAACCTCTGTGAATTCATCTAAATATACAAAACCCCTTTTCGGTCGTCGAATCGGGAATCGGTCGATATTCAACATCAATCCTGAGGCTTTTTAGTGAAAATAAATTATTTTACAGGTATTTTACGATATACCTAGTGGGAATAAAACGTCTTTATAATATATCAATAAAAAAATAAGACCATGTTTTGTTTGTGATTGTCGATAGCTTTTTGTTAACATTAAAACAAGCTTTCACCGATCAACCATTTTCAAGTCGTTAATGAAAACTGAGGAAAATGTCGCGGATAATAATTCTGCCATACATACTACTTAAATATTACCTACCCTGTTGACCTCATTTTTCATATTAATATCCCTCCAATTCTTATCTTTTCTGTTTGTAGTACCCACATCGGCCACATCCATACAAAGTATAAATCAGTAATACATTATTAGCAACGTTCCCTCTAATTTTTCTATTGTGTGTGCGGACCATCAACGCATCTGAGCAGTGGCGTAACTAGGGTTGGTGTCACCCGTCAGTGACCGGCCGTCACGCGGTGCGGTAAATTTAGACCCCCCCCCCCCCACAAACACACATATACAATTTTTCATTAAAATTTATATTTTTAGTGTACTTATTTTTCTCAGTGATTATATATAATAATATAATATAAGAAGTAAATAAAAAATACCAAATAAAGAAAAAAGTATTCGTTGATAAAATATATTAAATACTTACTAAACTTGCAGAAAGTTTTTTTTAGATTTATATTAAATCTATATATTTGTATGTTGGGTTGTTTTTGTTCAATATATACGCTTTTATGCAAAATAAACACTTATAAAAAATGTGTTTCTTTTCACCCTGACGAATGGAGCGATGCAACAAATATTTTTTTTATTAATTTTTCAACTAGGTACGTAAAAAAAATCTTTCTCCGAATTTTGTCGCATTTCTATTGTACCTACTTTTTTATACTCAGGACCAGTTGTGTGAGGACTGTGCGGTGAATGAAAACATGTGTGCGGACACATTTTGGTAGGTGTGCGCGCGCACACGCGCACACCTTACAGGGAACATTTATTATTAGCCTCAGTTTAATTAATAATCATCGATTTTATTATGGACACAATAAATATTAGTTAATTAGTGGATGATGAACGACGCCACCATATCTCTGTTTTCTTAAATGTTCAAAAAACATCGTGGTTTAGTTAATAATATTGAATTTAACCCACAAATTATGTAATAAATACTAAAAAGTTGTTCGTACCTATTGTTAAGTAGGCCAAAACCGCGCCGACTGAGAGTTATATGGACCCTGTTAACCTATTAAAACATTCTGTTTTTGTAGTAGGTAAGAGTATTACAAAAAAACCCCACACTTTTTGCAGAAACAAATGTCGGCCGTTCCGAAAGTATAAATCCGGATCGTTGCTATATCACAATGGACACGTTTCGATCGGTTTCCCGTGGGCGACCCTCGCCGCTGCCGGGCCTCCCCTCCGACCGGGAACTTGGAACTGGAGTGAGCAGGCCTGGTCTCGCTTTACTGACACGTTCTGCCACTCGTCCATTGTGTGTTTTTCGCTGGCGCTGCAAAGATGCGCGCCCGTTTTTCCTATTTTCCGTGCCTCTATCAAAAGCCGAACACATAATGTGTTTTTGAACTTCCATATTCTAATCATCAACTATTAGGTACATCGACCGGAAAAGATAGACTGTAATTTTATTAGTAGGTGTGTGTGTGTGTATTTCTTCCCAATGCGCGTTGTGTCGTAAGCGAATTGGTTGTGAACCATTCACTAAACTTTTATTTTTATTATATTTCTCACTGGGGCAGCTATCGTGACGGATGCAATAAATCAAGAGATATGATATGGCGTGCTTTCGCGTAAAGTAGTTAAGGGGCCGCTGAAGAGCCCGCCGTTCAAATATAATTCAGTATGAAAAGGACCTCGGCGTCGTAACTACGTCAATTGAAATCGATCTTTTCGCAAAAATCACTAATCATCGGAGATTTTATTTCAAGAAATATTATTATTACTGATAATTTCTGCCGCGGGGCATTATTTTTTTTTTAATGAACACCTGCCAGACTTAAAGCCGATCAGAAAACAGGGCTGTCAAAATAATATTAAGCATTCATATTTTTTAAATGTTAATTTCATCATGGTTTTTAATCAAACCTGTGCAAGTACGTACTGATAACTTGGGTGGATTTTGTAGCAAACATACTATTGATATATATACGGGTATATTATTATTATAACCCAATTCAAATTGAACATAGGTTGATACTCAAATACTATTATAGTATGTTTATGATTTCGAGAAAATAATACGATGGTATAATTAATCCATATCAATTATTTGAAAACATTACATTCGCACTTTGCACAAAATTACAAACACATTCGAAGTTTGCCGCACACGTACAGACCACGTGATATTTGTTTACGCAAAATCGTCGCTTTTCAAAATGGCGAATTTGATTACCAGATTTTACTGCGATGAATCAGTATGTTCCTTTTTGTCTTTTTTTATTCGTAGGTTTGTTTACTATGTACACCGAGAAATTTCCATTTATAAACTCGGAAACGATTTTTACAGAAGAGTTTTGGAATATAATGCAACCAAAACTGGAAAAAATTCTATCATGGGTGTTGACTTCCTGAATTAGCTAACCCCAGGTCCATGCCACTACGTGAACCACAGTGGATATTAAGCCATTTCCACACTGGCAACAAGTTGCTGGCAACCTCATTAAATTTTACGATACTTACCATAATTGCTTAAGAAATTTTACAATAATTATCGTAAAATCTAACGAGGTTGCCAGCAAATTAACTTGTTGCCAGTGTGGACCCGGCATTAGATGCACAAAACTTAAATAATATATATTATAAATAAAAATTTAAAATTATAAATATATATTATGATTTATGTCTTCGACAGCCCTGATGAAATAAATGTGAAATATGAGTCGGATCAGTCACAGAGCAAATTTATTAACACAAACAACTTTGACACGACCTTTTTATATTAACTAGTAGACCAGATATTATGGACCACATGTTAAAAAATCATATTTTCAATTCTCAAGGCCAATTCTGTAGAACGTCCTCTTAAGGAAATAAGAAAATGGAATGGTTAATGTTGTCATTCAAAATCTTAATGAAATCATAATTATATAACTAACATTTTCACTACCTAAATTATTCTTGTATTTCAATGGTGCAATCGACCAAAATCGACGCATTGGAGACAGCGTTATCGCTTTTCTTGTCAAATCTAGCATTTTTAAATAGACGGCATCTAGCCCGTAAAACGGTGGCCTTAAATTTGGCATTTTTCGATACCGCAAACGGGTTAAAATTTCTCATTATAAAGCTAGAATTGTATACAAGATTTGCTTAAAAATCAACATATTATAAATCTAATATTGTAAGTATAAAGAAAATAAATGCTACATACAAAATGATGACTAAAATTCTTACTTGTAATAAGTGACTTATTTTTAAGTTAATATAATTATGAGATAATTTTTAGAAATGCTACTTTCTGTGTACTTCCTGAATTTTGAAAAGTATTTTTTATATTTTAGTGAATGACAGTAATTTGGCAACACTGGTTGCTGCTGGACTGCTTACACCATTTCTCTTGTATGTATCAGGATTCCTTGACTGCAAATGGATTGGTCAGTTTAGTACCTATTGAATATTTTGATTGTATGTCTGCATTGTGATACAGCTGTCATTATTACTCCTGAGAATTGTGAGAACCTCGTTATTACAAACTTATCCTAATTTAATGGGAAGGTTTTTCCAATTTCGATATTACCTATAACGCCGTATCGAATGACAGGCAAGTGAAGTTCATTATAAGTTTATTGTGAAGCCATAACATTTTCGTAACTTTGATTAATAATGCCATAAAATTTTACATCACAATGGAGAAAAACAAAAAGTATTATCGCAATAGCAAAGCACAAAAGCTAGCGTGGGAGTCAGAAGATAAATTTTGAAACTTTTTTATCAGTAGGCATATTACCTAAGTAATATTTTATTTCCTTCGCATATTAAATTTTATTATATTTTGCCTATATACGCTATAAGACATAAATCTGTCACAAAACTGCGAATGACAATATGATCAATTATATGCAAATTGCTTTGTAGACTGTTCTCGGACAATGCGGATTGACAAAACTCCACTACATGTGCATGATTTTTTTTATTATATGTATCTACTATATTATTCAATTTTAAAAAAATGCTGATGTTACGATTGAAATAATACCGTCGTCGCAGGACGGATGTGATGTTTCATGATGCTGTATATCGTGCGATTAACCTGTTTGATGACACCATAAGGTTCATTTTTTTTAACTATATAATATGTAGGTACTATTCGTGGATGTGTTCAAAAAGTTAAATTTATAATTGCTTCTACTTTATTATTTACAGAAGGACACGCTTTCTCTTATACGTTCTTGTTATATAATTTATTGGTTGTTATTTGTAATAAAGTAATTTTTGCGCATTGGTCAATCGTTGTAATGCCATAATACTATATTAAGGGCTCGCACATCAGAACTCGCCGCATGCGTCTTACGACGAATTCGTCGATGTGACGTCATCGTAAACCAAGAAACAAACGTTATCAAATAGAGCTTCGCAGATTGGCCGATGCAACTGCAACTCTGCGACCCTGCGACATTCGTCTAGTTGCATTGGCCAAAGCCTGCATGTCGATGTCCGGCCAATATCGACTCCGCGCATGCACACAGCACAGAATCGGGCGAATCGGCCATTTCTCTCCAGACTGTCGCTGCGTTTGGTAGAGCTAGAGCTAGCAGCGCTAGGCAGATGTGCGAGGTTGTGATCGTGCAACATTCGCCGGCTTTCTCGAAGGTTTTAATTTATGGCCGTCAGGCACACAAGGCGAGTTGTGATGTGCGAGCCGGCTTACTCTAAATAAATATTTAGACAACCCGTTTATGAAAAATGGTTGGTCGCGGACTCGAACCCGCGACTGGGCAAAAAATGCATGCAATTATGTTCAATCTTTATTTGATGCAGAAGGTATACGTACCTCGCGGTGTGGTTGAGTTTATAACCTCATAAAAATCTGTGAATACCTATAACTTCTACAAAGTGGAGTTCTTTTGGAATAAATAACAATGAAGATCTCGTCTCTCTCTAAGTAAAAAAATATAATACCCATAAGGAAGGATTCACCGTTTATTTATATATTTTTAATACTAGTACAATCGAAATAGATATCGACTATAAAACTATGTTTGTAGAATTTAGTATTATTGATATTGTAAAATTACATATTTCATTACATTGGTTACTACACTATCTTAAATATTATTGAACCGATAATAACTCAAAAGTACTTATTTCATTGTTTTTGTATACCTAATTCATTACTTATAGATAATAGGTATTCCTATGGGCAATTTAATTTTTGGCATGCATTTCTATCTTGATTGACAATACACAGTTATTGTTTAAAGTGAGATAATTGTTTATTATGTTCACTATGGTAATATTATCAACACTCTCGCAAATAAGTATGTAGGTACCTACTTGTCTTGTGTTTCTATTTTTAGATTGCCGTTCATTTAAATAACCGAACGTATAGTAATACCAGATGTTCACCTATAAATAAAATACTTAGATAGTACGTATTTATAATATAGGCGCAAGAAAATTAATGCTCGTGCATTTGAACACCCGCTGGCTATACGTTGGTTAACCATGCCACCCTGTACGTACAGCTGCTGCTCATATTATAATTTTTCAATTAAAAATATTCACAGTAATGTTTACGTTAACGTGTATTGAATCCTCAGTTTAAAAATTTAAATATTTCTAATTATTACGATTAAATCACGTAATATAAATATTGATTGTTGTTAAAAATATAAAATAATTTATCTCTTGATTTTTATTTAAGTATCAGTTAGTTCGTTCATAGACTAAGACAATTTATTCAGTCAGTTATATCAGTTGAGATTTGATATTGTACATAAGTCTGTGTTTTAAATATAGAAGTATTTTAAAATGTATAGTTAAAGGGTTAAATTATAAATTGTTAACTGTAACAGATACACAACAACGGATTTTTTCAAGATGACAATATATTTTGAGCGTATGTTACGTTTATCAATGTTTAGAAATATAGTAATTTATTTATTTAGAAAAAGAGTATTACGGCATTACAGCGATTGGCCAATGCGCCATAATACATAATAAATACAAAATTATAAAAATATCTTAATTACAAATAACAACTAATATAACAAGAAAGTAGAAAAGACAGCATGTGTTTATGTAAATATTAAAGAAACATGATAAAATATACAATTATAAATTTAACCTATTTAACACGTCCACAAACATTATATAGTTAATAAAAAATAAATCAAAATTTATGGTGCCATCAAATAAGTAAATCGCACGATACACAGCATCATGAAACATAACATCTGTCCTGCGACGAGGTATCTTGAAGAACGTAGAGTTACGAGTGATATTGGTGGGAACATGAAAATTAATATTTGCCATATACATAATTCAAACTCATTGCTTAATTTTTGTGTCATTCATCAGTAGTAGGGATCCCGAGCTATTTTCGATACCTATGAATCCCGGGATTGATAAACATAATCCCGAAACTTTCGGGATTGATTTTTTTATCAATTTTTATGGAAAATAAAATAAATACGAAAATATAACAGACAACATATTTTTAATAACAAATAACTACATTACAAAAAAACTGAGTTTGAATGAAGTTTGATTTATACCCATGCGTAAGTTGCGGATTCATTTTATTTTTTCACATAAATTAATAAAAATGAGAAAGATTGGAAAAAAACAATGCTTCGCACTATTAACAAAGTAATTCCACCATGATCTCATACGTTTTACGGCAGTTTCATATTTGGCTGACTAATTAGATTTATGAAGCGGAAAGGCCATAAGTACACCATGATTAGCTTTACTATTTTAAATCTCGCTAACCCATTCATTAAGTCTTAACTATCAGAAACAGCAATCTCATATTAAATTCACATTATTATTGTAATTTAATTTAATTAATTTTAATATTAACAATAAATGTCTTAAGGGCGGACGTGCTCAGCGTGGGTAAAAAATGGAGCTTTTTTTTTCTATTTTCAAAGCATGATCCTGGACATACCTTAAACGTTGTAGGTAATCTATTTGTATAATTTTGAAGCCTTATTATCCTTTATATTTATTTTAAACATTTGATGACTGCATAAAGTATTTTTATTACATAAAATAGTATTCTTTTAAACCTCTCGCTCTAATGTTTTAGAATATAGTCATATTTCGGTACATAACTGTGCAGTGGTGTTAAGATTTTTTACATTTATTAATTTTTAAACGCATTTATAAAACCATTAGTATAATTTATGACCAGATAATTTTAGTAAAATATTTACGATAAAAAATTATATTGATAATCTCTGTGATCCCAAATTTGACAAGAATTAGGCATTTTATTATTGAAAAAATGGGCAAGATTAACACAATTATATAAATAGATTATCTACAACGTTTAAGGTATGTCCAGGATCATGCTTTGAAAATAGAACAAAAGCTCCATTTTGACCTACGCTGAGCATGTCCCCCCTTAAATAGATTTATTTTTGACCGATTTTGTCAATGCTATAATTCCGAAATCTCGGGATCAGAATTTTCGCTCGGGATTGGATTCCCTAATCATTAGTAATATCGGATTATCTTCTTATTCTCCCGTAAGTTTATCTGACAAGTGTGCAGCCTACCTCTTTCCAAAAATCGCCCTTCGCCACTGTAAATATAACCACATAATATAAATAGTTTTTGTTTTAAATTTTTCTTTTTTTAGAAACCTGATGCTTATGGTATTCTTTAAATTTAATTTGTTAATTTTTGGGTCACGATCATTATTACATGCCAACATAATGTAATTAATTTATAATTATAAATCCTCCTTAATCACAGATAGCTAAGATAATATATTTTACTGCATAAAAAATGTATGAATGCCGTATAAATAAATGGCTTCTTTGGTTTTGGTACGACAAGGCCAAGTCATGCGTATATTTTATCAATTACTTCATTTTGCTAATTATTTTCGTGTTTCATTAAGACCTTTTGATAATAAAATAATACATCGTATGTCTCTCAAAATAAGGATGTATGTAATATGTAGTCAACTTTAATACGACACGACAGTTGTATTTGATATTTTTCCATGCAAACTCAGTAAAAGTTTCCTTTTTGGAATTCCGGGTAGTTTATTTTATTAGTCATTCATTGGTCAGGAAATCCGTGGATGTTTCATAATATAAAACTTCGGACAACATTTTTTCGGTGTCAATATAAATTACTAAATATATTACCTAAATATTTTCAATTTGGATAATTATGATCAGTCAAATAATTATTTTATTTGGTTCACGGAAAACTGACCACCGCCGACAATAAATTCAGTGCAAACTAAGTTATATCTGCCGATTTTTACTGTTTACCATGTCTGAATTTATTTTATAGTTGCTGCATTATCCGGGAATGGATACAAAATACTGGTGTAACTCATTCATTTGGATGTGAAGTCGATTTATTAAAAATTCTAAATCATACGCTCCAATAATTTTGTTCAATATTGCAGTGAGTAGGTACATATGTAGTTAATATTATTTTTAATAAGCTTATGAATCTATCCGTACTGTAAATTTATTGCCTGGTAAGTACGTTAATTTTATTATAATTTCTGGATATACATTTAACCATTCTATATTCCTTGCCCATTGGTTCTGCCAATCGCTATCCTTCCGGAAAACTATATGAGGAGAAAAACACATGTCACCGCCTTGGTTTGCTCTTGCGTTATCTTTCGATTCCCTAAAAGATTTTCTAGACTTAGGTACATACCACGATCTTAGATGATAACATATTATTATGTACTACATACCTACATTTTCACAATAAATTGAAAAATCATTGTGATATTTTCCATTATAGATATTACCACTGGTCTTACGCTCGCGTAGAACCCTGATGTCAAACTGGCTTGTATAATAATAATTATTATTACTTGTTGAGTACAAGCTTGATGTGGGTATTGTCTCTAGTAATTCGATTGTAATTATTGTGTTTTGCCACGGAGGCAAATACAGTCTCACCTCGGCGATATCCATTGTCTTATGGCGAGTCTGCATTAAACGATTGTATAATTGGCATACACCAAACGCCCGCTTGACCTTCTCATGCACAAAGCACGAAATCGTGACGATGGTATCGAAATACAGGTGTCCTTATGATGGGTGCCGGTTACCATGCAGCCCTTAATTAATGCGACCATGGAGTCTTCAAACCCCGTCAAATAAGTTATCTACGCATTTATTGATCTTACCGACTTAAATCATAGCGATCGTATAGAGTCGTATGTTTCTGTATGTAAATATAATTACCAGTAATATTTTAACATAATAAAGATTGAATAAAATAACTTTTAAATTCTTCAATTATAAAATATTCGCTACCACATTTGACAGTACACAACACAGCATGCTTCGCATTCTTCGAGACATTTTCTATGTTCACAAAAAGCTAAATTCTACGTTTAATTTGCTATTCTTCATAAATTGAAAAAGGCATAGCTGCTTGACAAAAGTATTGTAAGTCGAAAGTGGAGTCATTCTTTGGAAATCAGTCCCAAGGTTCTATGATTAAAAGTTTTCCCGTATTCAAGGCTCACCTTTACGGTCGTGTATAATTTTCCTCAAATTATAGATTAGCCAACATGTACGTTTCACACTCAAACCCAGTCGATCTCTTCAGTGGCGTAGAGAAATTTTTATTAACTGTAGTTATACTGCACTGTTTTTGCTAAATACACATCTACATATTAATATAGGTAGGTAGTTACCAAATTGTCATACCAACATAATATCCAAATAAAATAGTTAATAGGTATGTGCGTAATAGCGTATACGATATTGTGGCGTAGTTTTTGATTTTCAGTCGACGTAATATTTTTGTTTATACATTTGTGAAGTAAACGAAGAGCGTCACTCCTGCGTGCTACTAAATACAAAATACAACACTTTACTCAATAGCGACGTTGTCAGACATCCTTACACCGCAACAGCTGTCTCTAAGTAGTTGTGTTTTCATGTTTGAACTCAATGATACCCACATTATAAATACATACTCAATGCACACATAGCTGGCGCATGCGAAGCAATAAAATCCAATTAGGCACTTATGGCATTATGATTTGATGTGTTGATGAGATGACGTTCAAATGAATTTTCTGTCCGGGGGACATGGACCCAACAATAAATGTGATTCAGTTATAGTATATCATCGTCACTGGCGACAAGGTATCAATATTACACGAATGCCCTTTTCATAATCTTCAAAAACTGTGTTTTTTCAAAATTATTTATTTTAAATAATAACAATCGTACACTCTTGAATTGTATGTAAGTTGAATAAAAAATAATAATGTAATTTTATAATAAATTAATCTTACCAATAGAATTTCTAAAAATCAGGAAATTACACAATTATTCATATTTTTATTAATTAATCGTGTGATATAAAATTATTTAGTTAGTTATTGATTTATAGTAGGTATATGTTTATCAACGTATCTGCTATATTAAAAAGTGTATTGTTTAGCTATCTGCTATAGTGTTGACCTAGTCGTCTTTCACGAGTGAGCAAGACTCATGAGTGAACAACCAAATTGTAACGCTGATTCAAGGAATAGAAATAACTGTTTGTATCTTAGATTGGATGTGGAATACTAAAATGTTTATTGCGTCTGACATCGAATTTTCATAGAATATGTATAAATTATTGTGATTTCCTATAATCACCGTGTCTAGTCATTCGAAAATCGCGCTGAACGAATGGACTATGTTCAGTGTTGATTTTTCCTTATATTTTGAAAGTAGAATAGTAATTTGACATACCATACAGTCTCGCAGCATTATTTCATGGGATTTAATCGTTAATCCTACTATCAAATAGCTATCAAATCACAAATAAACGTATTTTATTTCCTATAGGTACATGACGTGGTATTCTTTGGGTGCGAGGAAATTAATAATGTTTCTTTATAGTGTGTTTAACGGTCTTTTATGACCACTGATCTGTGATCAGATCACATATCGTCTTATTAATTCTTTCATAGTGATAATTACGAGATGTGAATCGTTTTATAAATTGGTAGTATTGTTTAGTGTAGATTCAAAATTTATGAAGGTCAAAGACTCTGTCTAAAATCGATGGCGCAATTCACATTTTCCAAGTACCTATCTAGTGATTGTAGCTTACTATAATATAGATATCCGTGGGGGACGTAGTAAGTCGCGTGACTCATCGGGCATAGTCACCACGCACCAAAAAGCACGTCATCGCAGCGGCAGGCTGCAAACAACGAGGGGCGATGATGGACCTGCCTCGCCACGTCTGATCTTTCATCTACGAGGGAGTCCTTCCACGCGAGCCACAAATAACAGAGTAGTGAAGCCATGTTTTTTTGTTTATATGCAATGTACAGTACATTATAATTTCTATAAGTACAATTATCATTTTTTTATGATTATATAAAAAATAGTGGGTGAGCATACAATAAAAAAAGTGAAATTTTCACAAATTATGGGGCGCGGAGAGGGGGGGGGGGGGGGAGAATCAAATATTTTAAAAAGTATTTTAGGATTATCCAGATTTTTCCTTATCAGGACTATCTTCAATCTTCATCCCCAAATAATCTGGGTAATAGAGGTTCTACAGTATTTAAATATTGAGTCTGTATCAGAATTGAATGACTATCTGTTATTTTTTTGGCTATTTTAGTGACATTTGTTGGATGTTTTATACACACACATTGGATCACACTGTTTATCAGCAAAAAAAATGAGGACTCAGAGGAAATACAATGATTTAACCAAGTAATCACCATTGTGAAATATTGAAACCGTTTTTTTTTTGTCTGGAAGATATTGACATTTAAAAATATGGCATTGTCAACTTTTTTATGTTTCAATAAATTTAGTGCTTTCCTATATCTATTTGCAAAATCTACAAATGGTAGGGATAATGAAAATGATGTATGAAAAAATCCAATGAATTCAGTCTTGACCTTAATGCCAACAATAGAATGGTGCATTGGATGGTTTCTCTGTTGACTCAAATATACCTAAATGTCAACTGGCCTGTATTATGAACACTGTCTTTCCAATGACGGAGTCCCCCTATTTTATTTCCACTGCTTCTGACAGTCATAGGGTTAAACCCATTATACATGCAACTTGCATAAATATATCATGCTGCATTCACTGCATAATATGAGAGACTATATTTTTATGTATTGTAACTACTAAATATCTCGTTTTCAGGATATTTAAAGATATGTATGTAGGTACTTACCGAACACCGTTGTACATAAATTGTATATCGTATTTTTTTATACTTCTCCATCTCTTGCCTTGTGTTTAACACTAGGTATGTATCAAATTGTAACATTTTACATTACGTACATCCATTTATGACGACAGGTGGTGTACCATATCAATCTTACCCGAAGCCGTTGAACAACTCTGCATTTGAGTAACAAAGAACCGTGTGATATTGATATAACGATGGCGTCACCTTGGCCTTGCCTTTCCCCGTGAATGTGAATGAGTTCAGGCAGCAACACCGCCGTACATTTTATTAATTTAATTACTTCCACGATATGATCGGCTTCCTCGGCTGTTTGGCTTTGCTCATAATATCACCGTAGAATTGTAGATACTATACACAATCCGCTCGCATTTGTAAAAAAAAAAAACAAAAACCCATTACACATCGTGACTCGCGACACGATTTTACACCCTCCTCATGCATAGCCAGTGTGTTACGTCATGTTCCTGCTAATTCCACATTGATTTAATATATTTATCACTGAGTACCTAATTCGCGTTGTTAATTTCGCTTCTTACCTATCCAATCGTAAATCAACGAAATCGCTTTAGCCGTGTGCAATCTGAGTAATGTAGTATTGACACCTTGTTCCAATGGTCATCGCAAATTCCAGGCGTGCCTTTTTCGTATTTTAGGATAGAGGAAAAGATCATTTACTTACCCAAATTGGAGCGCTGGTCTCCATGTCACAGTCAGCACTGTCAATCCTTTCGATTGAAGCATTCGTAGAATTAGAAGATTATATACCTAACATACCTAATAATATAATTCCGGGTAGCAGATGATTGAGACCAACCTCAGTTAGGAGATGACACAATAAGAAAACTCGTATACTTATATTCATAATAATAATAATTCAACCACCTTGAAAGTTAACATGTCGCCTAAATATCTATCTATGCACTAGGTATCTTCTTTCTTTAATTATATACAATGCGTTTTCTGCTAAACGATTTAATTTTATATGGTAATTGCTGCTATTATCGAAGTTTGATCGCCGGTTGCATCTTTGCCAGTGTAACAGCGGCGTTGGCGTTGCGCAGCATCGCCTTTATCGCACGATTGTGTGTAAATAGCGCAATACATAGTACCTATCTAAATGTGGACTTAAATGAGATTCACTGCCACACGTAAGATCTTCCCGCAATGCAGGCTCTACGTGTGGATGTCTAACACAAAATCTGTCTGAATACACGTAAGGATGTGTAATATCATATTTTTCTAGAAATTGTGATTATAGGCACGGATATCGTTGACTTTCTTATGTTCTTCTTTGTGGTGACATACATCTGAGTAAGTACCTAACTGTAGTGACTAGTAACTGACCATCTATGCACTTCAAATTTTTCGATCTTGTAGTAAGTATAAGGTTCTCCATTGTCAGTTATTATTATGATTTGTGAGACCCTTCAGTGTAAGGGGTCACGGTAAACGTGTCAGTCGAATGACGCATATGAAGCCGTCGGTGTCGGGCGGGTTCGATCCTGAGGCTGGACAAATGAAGAAATGCATTTTGTTTTTTTAATATGTGTTTGCAGTTTCCAGTGCAAGGACCCAATGTGTTGGGCAAATGACTGACAATTTTTCCTCGTAAAAAGTCTGTTAATATAACCTCTTATTAGCGAAAATGGTAACTCACTTTTTTTATTTGATTTTATGTAAGTATGTATATACATGTTTTTTATCAGTAGTAACAGCAGTAACCATAAAACTGAAAAGAAGTGTGTACTACGGTAAATAATTATTGATAGCGCATGCTGCTGGTCGATGCGTTGACGTGTTGCAGTATTCATTCGTCGTGTTGGTCATGGGATCCACAAAAATCTTCTCCGGCCGTAAGTTGTAATTTTAATAGACGCCGAATAAGCATCTTTGGAAATTACAGTCAAAGTATGTACATCTTCAAATAGTCTGTTCCGGTAGAAAAAATCGTATTACCTTTTCAATATAATACATTAAATGTTTTTTAGAGAAATTTTAGTAATTTTTTTTAAGTAGGTATAGGCTAGTACTAGGCGTACTGACACACTTATTTCGTATCCCCTAAGTCTGATTCAATCTCTTTGAGGTTCATCTCGATTATACACCAGGTCTAATCGAAATATTAAAATAAATGTAGCTTTTGGGTTCTATTTCAAGAAACGAAAGCGGTAACGCAGCCCCATACATATCTTTCTATTATATTATCAGTATAATATAGTAATTGTGAAATAGTAACGTCCTTTCCGCATGAACATAATTTCGTTGAGATAACATTATTGATGTGTACACACGCAAAATTATAGTCTACAAATTATGTAGCTGCATTTTTCTATCGCTCCACGCCGTTTGTATGTAAAAATGTGCTATCGGAGGCGCGACCGTAGGGTGGCCTTCAGGTAAAATCAAGGAGGAAGTCGGTAAGAACGTTTAACACCTCTCTGTGTGACGACGTGGTGCAGAGCATCGCGAATATTTTACGAAACAATAGGTCTTTGTCCCATTGGCGGATCTAGCGTGCAACGATTATCTCATCCAGTGCTTTGCAATCTGCTTCTGAGCATTAATTTTGTATAGACTCAATCTACCAACTCTCTATAGTCTATCGATAGTCGATAACTCTATAAATATGCCAGAGAATACTAATGTACTATGTATACTGGGTGTTGTGCATTGTTATCAACCTGTGCGAAGTGTGTTTGCACAAACTTGGGGTTTTTGTGTAGAAATATTTTTTCAGAATTTTATATTTTATCAATAATTTATGACCGACCCAATACCTATAATATGTGTGACCTTTCAAATTTATGCTCCACGAAAAATTTCAAATACCTACACCAATCGGTTACACAAATAAGTAAATTACACTTTGTTTTGGATATTTTATTATATTTTTTATTTAAAAGAACACCTTGGTACCTATATCTATATTTCAAATAAATATCATGGGATATCGTGTAATGTAAATTATCATCATGTATCCACTATAATTATTAATTATACATAATATGTACCTAGTTGCAGTGGCGCACCCAGGATTTAATATTGGGGGGGGCCAAGGAGGAGAATGTAAATTAGTCCCATAGTCTTTTTCTTCTTCACACCTTAATTTCTCGTTTATCGGTCTTTTGTCAATTGCACTCGGTGTACCTATACCATGGTCCCTACATCCTGAAACGGGCCCTCGGGCTAGGATATTTGGCGGGCCCCCTACCTACCGCGAAGATTAAATGCAGTGTGAAACACTACATTAACGTTTTTCAAAATTGTGTTTTAGTTCAAATTAAGGGTACTTATACAGTGAATTATTGGCGATTTTTAATACATCTTCTTTAATAATGGAGCTGTCGAGTATCGACACATAATAATCAAAAAATATATTGCATAATTATATAAGTAATTGAAAATATTCATGGCCATGAAGTGTAATAGCGCCGCATTTTACTATTAAAGCTAATTTATGATGTGTGTTTATCTCGCTTATCTGGTTAACCCTACACGCCGGGCCCCCCACAGCCCGGGCCCCCTGGCTAGAGCCCTGTCAGCCCTCCCCAGCCATGACCTACACCACTCCGGAATTCGTGTTCCGAAATTTTTGTGCTAAATATTAATTTTTCTAAAAAGGGTTTTATTGGCTTTCGATGTCAATGTTTAAAATCATTCTGATAATTTTCATGTTTGGGGGGTGCCAGGGCCCCTTGCCCCCCCCCCCCCCCGGGTGCGCCACTGGTGTAAACCACTCCAGAATTCGGGTGGACACCGAGAATTTTTTGACATTTCCATTAGAGATTGAGTTTCTAAAAAAACCCGACATTAGTGTTTCGAAATTTTTGTGTTAGAAATTAAAATGTAAGAATTTTTTTCTAAAGAGGGTGCTGGAGAATTTCACCCCTGGGTGCGCCACTGCCTAGTTGTATAAGAAACAATGTTGACAAGTATCATGAAACACCCATAAAGTAAACTTTGAATATATTGAAAGAAAAATGTTTTTTAGGAACAGGATACACGTACTCGATATATAATACTATTATTAAATTCTTATATTCTTCATTAAACATACATGCTCGAGTCGGTAGCTTAATTGGTAAACACTCCAAAGCAAGGTCCAAAAAAAAGTATTTTCCATGTTATGATTTGTACACATTATGTTTTTGATGTAACTAACTACAAACTATAGATCTACCATCATAAATTGGCATTTCAGCGAGGGCGCTAGTATGACATTGAGAATGTTGCCATAACTAACAAAAAAATGGTTATTTATAAATTTTTATTGGTAGTAGATTTATGTACAAATATTATTTAAATAAAAACTTGTTACATTTTTTATAACCACGAGGAAGAAATGCATAGTTGGAAAAATCAGAAATTGGAAAATATAAAGTAGTATTGCGTATATTTTAGTCATGGAAAAAATATAATAAAAAAGCGAAAATAAATTAAATTAACTATAAATTATACAAACAATGTAGAAATTATATAACTACCATAATGGTTCAATTCCAGATAGACTATATTCTGTGTCACTATCAGGACCATTTACGGTAAAAATAAAACCAGTCGAGGTCATATTATGTAATTCAAACTTGTAAATGTCAGTATAATTAATATACTAAATTTCTTTATAAATCCGTTTACATACACAAATAATAAGTAAGTATTAATTTATATTGCTATCCAACATTAATAATTTTTTATATCATAATATAAATGCAACTTGGTAACACTGAACGCCTTTCATGGCGGCTGGCCATTGTATTCCATTATCGATAGAAATAATCAATTATTTTTGTCCTTTTTCGTCATCGCAGAATTGCCGTAGTTTTTGAATGATGTCTCTGGCATTCCCACGAACTGTTTTAGAACTACTTGCCATTATGCACTATACTTATTTCTTCTGTATTTTCAATAATCCCGAATTCTGCACGCTGACGTTTCACAATGTAAACATTTGACTCAGTCTGGGATAAATTTGTCATAACGCCCAATCAGTAAACACTACTGCGGACTTATTTTCGGATCGCGCTTCGTCTCATTCATTTCTTCGTGGAGACATAATTCGTTGTTGATTATATTTTAAATACTTACCAAATAATTGGTGCTAAGTAGCTATCGAATTATGTCAAATATTAAAAGGTCACATTCGTTTATTAATACTTTGGACGCTGAAAACGCACATGCGCGTAATGACCAGGCGGCCGATCTATGTAATTAACGTGCATTTTAAAGGTGCTAATTAAAAAGTCAGTATCTACTCAGCAGCGAATGCGTTAATAATCTAAAATGCTCATTATGTTTTCATATGTACAAACAATAAAAATCTTGCGAGCAAGAAAATCAGCGCACCTAAATTAGCAACAAACACTCGTTCGATTATAAAATACTATATCAAATATAAAATTATGTACATTCCTTATTTAAAAGGAAAAAGCTTTTTTTTACCTGTTGATCTCTTTTTGATAGGTATATTTTATTTATCAACACTAAATATAATGTGTTTTTGATTTTTTGACGCCATGAGAGCTAGATAAACGCAAGCGCAATCCATAAACTCGAGCAACATGTTGTAAAATTAAATGGCGTTTGAGACAAATTTATCCTCGATAGACAATTTTAGTTTCAAATTCGACCGGCTGACGACTTACGATTTTAGATCTATAACTACATTTTGTTAGTCAATGAAATATTCTGTTCAATAATTTATTGTCCTTATCATTTCACATGGCATGTTATCCGTTATTCTTACTGACAGCAAATAATTTAGAATTTTTTACAACCATAATTATTAGGTATTATCGCTGGATATTTGGTTTTAAGTAGCTACAGCTAATCATCTACTTTTGCATAGTATTTATTGTTCAAGAGTAGTTTAATAATTTAGTAAGTAAGTATCCTAATGTCTACACTTTCTTTGCCAGTCGTCAAGAATGGTGTAGCTGTAGCATGTAGGTATAATCTGACTATGTACCTGGGCGTTCGTATCTCTTATGTATTTATACAATGGTTTCACCAGCGCCGACTGAGATTGACATCGCAGCGAGATAAGCAAACGTTTCAATATAATATGTAAGCCATTCGACCCATCTCGATGTCGTCGTGCCGAATTACCATTTTATTAGCAATCCCTCCTGCGCTACTTACTATCCAGCAACCTTGCCCCATTCAAAGTATATGCGCATAATATAGAATGTCGCCGCATCTGTAGAATGTAGTCAGCACCTTTGCCAATTTCAACACACCTCCGATTTGGAGAAGCCTGCTTTATTGTATACCTACCAAGGGTCTCTTAGTAGCTCTTTCTAGCTCAAATAAAATCGCATATAAATACTTCTACTACTTATACTAAATTCAATTCTTACAATATCATTGCCTAATATTTTTCTTGAAATACACTAAATACTTTATTCTAAAATTTAAATAGAAATATAGAAAACATCAAAAACGTACAATTTAAATGGAACTAGTACCTATTCACCTAATGAAAATTTCAATCATTAATTATAAAATCAATAACGTCTACATTATGATTGATATAAAGCGTTCAATTATTTCACTTATATACAATAATTTACAATAGTTTACACACACTATGTATATCAATTAACTCGAATGACAGTCCAAATCAAGATACAATATTCTTATTATATTGTGTGTGAACAAATTAATATTGCATAATAATTGTTCAGAATTCCCATCAAATCTAACAACATACCTATATATTTTTTTTTGTATTCTGTCGCGGATGGAGATGGAAAATATTGTTCACATAATAGCTACAGATAGATAGATCTTCTTGGGTTGGACTAGACCACACCGGGTGTTTTAATAGCTAATTAATATCCCGGAATGTGTAAATATAATTCTTTGTTCATAATATGTATGTATAGATTACTTCTACTACGAAAAAAAATTCTTAAAAATCACTAATGTCTAATAAAATTTATATCTTTTATTCCCACTCTTATTTTTTATAGGCTTGCGAATGAGCTGAGTGATAAAAAATGTCTTTATGTTTCTCAGCAGCAGACAAATTAACGACAACATTTAACATTAATTGAGCAATATTAAACACGATGGGAAAACTAACACTATCTTATGTAGGTAATAGGTACCTATTGAATTTACATTATTTCCACAGCCAGTGTTTACTACACGTAGTGAGATATGTACCTATGTATCTCTTCATTCCCCTTTCATTTTGAATCATGTCGCTGCGAAAAGTTACCTCGGCGACCTGAGATATAACATTTATTTCTCCCTGAGGTGTCGATAGTGGTCGCTGCCCGTTTTATAATTCTACCTTTAAACAGTTGGCGTTATTGGAGTGCGGTGCGTATAATATTATAAACCCGACCGAGACGAGGTTGGTTGCGCTTTGTTCCCTGGACAGGTTTACCTTCGTCGTATCTTCGGCCGCTGACCGTTGCCTCTGCCGTATGGTCAGAAATCAGAACCACACTGATCTCACCATTATCATAAGTAGGGGGCACTTCATATATTATATTAAAAACAGCTGTATAAGTAGGTATAGAAAGAAAGTATCTATACTTGTATCGGTACTTTTTGACGTCCCTACCCACACCCCCTTATAAAGCTTCTTAGCACTGTCTTACTGCTGCAACGGCTGCAAAGGCTTACCTTTTTAGTTGTCAACCAACTATCACTCTATATAAATTTAGTTTCGTTTATTTTAACTGAATTGGGTTATTTAAATATATATACTTATACTTAGCCGATCCGCATTTCCCTCAATTAGTACATACTATGGCATATTATTTGTTAACAACGTATGTATATACGAGACTAATAGCCGCATTTCTAATATGTAGATATATCTCTTCTCCTATAGAATTTTTTGAAATCTCGAGGAACCCTTCCTGGCTGACACACATAGATATCCAGAAAGGTAAATTTATTACAAAATATACGTGTAGGCAAATGTATCAATAGTCAATGATATACATAGGAAAAATACCGCCCTTAAATATACTCAAAATACTGGGCCTTAGAATTTTTACTATGTAAATGAATTACTTACTACAGTTTACTATTTCTGAGTGGCTATCTTTAAGGCATAAAGCCCACCAAAAAAGCGCGCGACGCGCTCACTACTGAGTAGGCCCCCTCCCACCCGCGCATTACCCTATGTAATAAGGGGCCCAAGAAGCACAAAATAATTATTATTATCAGCGTCTCTCATAACAAAGCAATGAAAATATTATATTATTTCGGGGCTTGTAATTAATATTCACGATGACATTATTCTACCAGCGAAATATCGGACACGCAATAAAATTAAGCAATGAGTTCTCTGTTATTAAATAATGGCTTCTCGCCCGTCGATCGACGACGCTTCCAGAGCGTGATTTTGCTCGCCGCGTTCAATGAATGGACTCCTTTGTATTTTCGTTCATTCGTATCGCCGAGAAGCCAAAAAACGATGACTCATGGGGCGGGCGCGCATAATGTGTCGTCAAATCCAGTGTGCGCTGGCGTATTTGATTACGTTGTATTTTCGATGATTTACGCGCCACTTGTGAAATTTTGCGCGAGAGCCCCACTTGCTGCGTTAAGTGGGTTTTACGCCTAACGAATATTGCGAATGAAAAGAAATCCGTTAAAAATTACACATCCATAAATATATTATTAATACACTATGACTATTCAGTCTGTCGGTGCTTCAGGTGAAAATGTTAAATCGCGGAATTTTCGGAACTCAAAATAAGCTTTTTATTAAATATCTAACATTAAACATTGTTCTTATTTTATTACTGAAAATTTTTCAAATTGTTCATGTTATATTGTTATGCAAGCTTTTGCGATTTATCATATATCCCTTGTCATGAATCATTGACTTGGATAAGTTTAATTCATTTTCTAGAATTGAAAGTACCTACCACGAACCACTGCGTGCTTTATGCCGTGTGATTTTCATTAAATGGGGTTTTAAGGTGACCATAATTATTATGCGGGGGTACATATCGAATAAATTTTGCGACGTCATTATTTTCGAACGCCGTAATGCCATAAATTATGTTCCCTTCTTTAGTTCCCATTTTAATTTGAATATTTTTGCGAAGCCTGTCGCATGGAATTTCCCTACGTTTTCAGTGATAACTAAACTCGAATTTAAGATCGTAAAACTCCCCACCTCGTACGCAAATTGTGTAAAAATATACATATTCACACCTCATAATAATATAGTTAGGTAGGTAGGTAGGTATGGGAAAACAGGAAAAGATTAAACTGGGTTTTAGTTAGATAAGTTTTCAAAAATATGGTTTTCTTCTTTTATTAAATTTTATTATTTCAATGCATTTACGATTTTTTGGATGTCTATGTGTTTGTCTAAAGTAAGACAGAAATTTTCATGAACTGTCCACCACTACGTGTTTAATATCTAATATTATTTATTAAATATGCGTTAATGTAGCTACAGATTTTTGCATACTTAACTTCTAAAATATCATAAATTCTTTTTTAACTGCAAAACATGTATTAGGTACTTTAACCCTAACCCTTTGAATGCTAAACAACGATATAATATCGTTGTTCATAATAACAGCGAGAAACGCTGAATGAAGAATAAACGAGAAATAATGATCGTTGTTGACGTCATATTGCTTGAAATATTAATTTTTTCGGGAACTTCCTACTGCGTCATTATCAAAGTGGTTTTTGTGATGTTTGCTTTATACATTTAAATATTTTTAGTAAACACTTACTTTGCAGGTTAGGTAATTTATTTATTGGAAATTAAAGTTTTTTATAGATGGAAAATCCAACAAGGTAATACCTTGTTATAAAACATCTAATTGTCAATAGGACGATACAATTAATGACGCGCATGGAGGGCTTCATTAGTTTTATCAAACTATGTGCTGAAATCTTATAAAATATGTTGTATTTTTTAGTACTAGTGCAGTTGTTATTTTGTTACCCATTAGTTTTCACGCACGCAATGTGCGCCGATGTCCCATTATACATTCTATGAAACAATACCATTTTTTATCAACATTAAATTATGATCAACATAATTATTGTAAATGGTAGCATTCCTCACTGAGAATTTGAAAAATATTAAACACCTAAAGGGTTAAGAGAGATAATGTTTCTATTGAATTAATGTGAAGGTTAAATTTATTAATAATACTTACATAATATTCAAAAATTTCACTAACAGACATACCTATTTTGTTATGTAAAACTGACCGATCGATTGATCTCACAAATCAACGAAACGGCTCAGCATATTTTTACCTGTTTTTTCTCAGCAAGGATTAAGTGGTATGTATGTACCTACCTGCCGTACGTATTTCGTTACATTTTTTAAGTGATTCCAATCAGGTTCATTGACTCACACTCGGAAATTTATTACAAGATACCTATGTAGATTTTTCTCTATGATATTCAAGTTTTAAAATTGGTCAGATATTCTTTGGGCTTGTACCTAGTTATGATAAGCAGATACTTGTGAATGAAAAAAATACATTTTAATATTCATCACTATTGAAGTACTAAATTAGTGCTGTACAAAATGGTGGAGTATGATTATTCATAAGCAATCTGTGGTGTGGGTAGGTACCAACGTACATTTTAATATTATTTGATTAATCATCATATTTAATTAACTTTAACATTACAATTTATAATGTATCACTTTTTTACTGAACACGGCCAGAATTATGTAAGATAGGAATATAATATATCTATCTTACCTAATAAGTATATTATACTTCGTCTAATCATTGTGATGACTCGCGAGCATCAAAATCACATTATCTTAAGAAAAAGACGAACACATCAGTGGATTTCTTTGGTAGATGCTAATAGATATATTAACAATTAAACAAAATGCAAGACATCTTAGACATCTATAATATTGTAAATGTATTAGGTACTTACATATTATTATACAATTCACTCCTGTACTGAGCATACGGGCCTTCATACAATCAAGGTTATATTATTAACAGACTGTTTAAGACAAATAGTTGTTGTCTATAAATACATCAAAGCACCATCCTCGTTGCAAAATTAAAAATCTAACTAAATAGACTTTTCCGATTTTCTTCGTAATATAGAACAAAGAGAAACCGCAAACTATGCAAAATTATACGGGTGAAAAATATTGTGTGTTTAATGAAAACTTGACTGAATTTAAATGCGTAAACGTAATTATGTTAATTTTTTTGAATTAAAAAGTTTCTCCTCCAAATCACAGATTTGCAGATATTTTGCAATAGAAATAACGAAATGTGTTTTTTGCCAGACCCAGGATTCGAGTCTGCACCCACTGGTTTAGAAAAAGCACTATACATGTAATACAAAAGCACATGACCATGTTGTACAAAATTCACTGTCGGGTCAGTTAGGAGGCAAATTACTTTTCTCTGAAAGACGCATTTCCATCATCGATGGAGAAATACCATGGACATAATATTATTAAAAATGTCCAAGAGAAATGCTCAAATAATGTGTCGCTACTAAAGAGTTTTCACGGCGGCAAGTTTTTGAACGAATTAGCAACTGAGCCCCACCGCACGCCCAAAATCATGTCCACTTATTGCAGAAAGAAATTGGTCCATTAAGATACATTTGACCGGGACCAATTCCCACTTTATAAACGCTATTGTCAAATGAATATAATTAATAATTTTATTAACATGGCCTCGAAAAATGAATGTCACTCGCCATAATAGTGTTTCAAATGTCAGATTGATAATGATAAAAATAACGCTTTGTCATTTTTTCACTTCAATTCGTATAATGGCGGAAAATGAATAGTGGCAATTCATTATCTATTTTGGAGGTGTGGTACTTTTAATTAAATTAGAAGTTAATTTTATACTTGGTCGTTGTTATCTAGCATTTGAACATACTTAATCTAATATTTTTCTGTCATACCAACGCTAGGTATAATAATAACCTTTCAGCGTTTTCGTAAAATTACCAATATTTATTGTACACAATAGTCATATTAATTATTATTCTTTACCATTGAATTACAATTAGAATAGACAGAGTCTGGAAAGTTACAATAAAATACAATCCAGGTTTAAAATGTCTGTACATTTTCAAACTTGGCATGGGATGTGCATCAATGGGATTTACGCGATTTTGTAGTTATGACGGCACTGTTGAATGAAAATTGCATGCTTGAAATGTTTCGTTGTTTATAGCTATTGACTTTAAGTAAATAGTGATGACTTGACAGTAAAATGAAGATCTGTAAATATTTTGAACATTATCAGATAATATTAGGACTTTCAACGTAGGTACTCGTATCTATCTACTATTATGTGCACATCCAATTTGCGTGATAGTCATACTATAGTACAGAAAAGCTGTTCTTCATTCAATATCCCCCCTAAAATGAACATGGAATCTAAACCATCTAGCTTAGATTTTAAAGTCTGATCATCATATTATTTTAGTTAAATCATGGCCATACTAATTTTTTGTCAGTGCATAATCATAGTTTGAGAAATATTAAATCATTTCATTTAAATGACGTTATATATCTAACAATAAATTTAAAATATCTAAGAGCTGTTTAATCCGCAATCCGCCCAGTCAGAGGGTGCGTAAAATCGAACAAGTTAACTTTTGAATAAGTATTTTGCTCTAATTTGAAAATGAAAAGTGCACACGGAACTCGCCCCCTCGGCCATAGTAAAGTTTTCCTCGGCGTAAAATTGGCAACGCTGTCGCAAACCTCCTCTGAATGCCACCCTATATGTTCACTGCCAGTGGTGTGCGTGGGTGTGTAAGGGCGAGTTGAAAGGAAAATTTTGGCAACGTCGCCTCAAGGAAAATTCATATCGCGACTTCTTTGCTGGCATACCTAACGTGATTGTTGACTTTTTTTATAAATTTGGAAGATGTGACCAAAATTGATTAGATAGGTAAGTACCTACTACTAAAACAGTAAATAGGTGCCTATCGACAGATTCTATTAATAATATATGTTTATATTGTTTTTGGCATAATTATAGTTTTAATAATTGTAGGCAAGTCACACACATAAGCACACTTAACACAAGCAGCATGACATTTTAAACAGATTGTTAATTTTAGACGTTTTGTCCTCAGGCGTAGTCTATCGATGGATTCGTGACAAACTTCAAAAGACTTTGTAGGAAACAGCATAGTATGTCCTGATCAACCATAGTAAAAACAAGTAGGGACACATTTAACTATTTGATTATCATATTAATAATTGATCTAACTTACCCATCTAAATTAATGTTCTAATACATTTAATTAAATTTATAATTCCTCAATATACCTACGTGGGTATAGTTTATATACGCTGAACGAAATCAAATAGGTAGGTAGCCAAATCGAACATGATGTCTCCGTCTTTTAACGTTTGTAAAATGTTCCATCGCATTGAAAAATGTTGATAATGGGTACATAATATGCCATGTGGTGCATACTAGCATACTGCACTAAATTCTATTATATTGTAGTTACTGCGCGAGAAAAATGTCAAAGCGGGACAGCATGTATATTCCAGCTATATCCCATCCTAATTTGGATCGAGTATAAGTCGCAAGTATTTATTGTTTTAAAAGGACTAATTTGGTACTTTAGAAAGAGAAGATGATGCATTTGAGATGCTTGGTGTGGAGGCGTTTACTAAGGATTCCATGGATGGCAAAGAGAGCGAATATCTCATTTATAAAATTAATAAATTTGGAAGATCGGCTCTCTAAAATGTGTCTCCTAAGAGCTCTGCAGTTCTTTGGCCACATAACAAGAGAAAAACCATAATTTGTAGAGGCCCATCGTCAGAGGAAACATCGAGGGCCGATGCGGAAGAGGGAGAGCGCCTACAGTCCTACACGATGGTCCAACCAACATCTTAATACCTCTATATTCAGCTGTGCGGATGGCGGAAGCAGGGATTGTTGGAGACATATAACTAGATCATACTCAACCAACAGTGAGAGACAAGAAAATGAAGGAGACTAGATTATTTGATCCTATATATTTTTTGATTTGTTATAAGTATATTATAATAAAATGATGTTATGCAAGGGTTGCAACCAGGGAACACAAAAATAATGGAAAGTGGGTTGCTTTCTGGGTGAAACCGTACAGAAATTTAATCTCGATTGTAAAGAAATATAGGATAAACTTAAATCGTGTTAAAGAATACTTATGTTGTTTTCAATAGTTACGTCTGTATCATAATATGCATTAAAGTTTGTCACGTAAACGAAACGCGCATTCAATAATGGTATTGGTAATATTTTAACGCGAATTGTATTTTATGCGTTTTATGGCCCGGTCGTTATAAAGTAATAAACCACCCGGTTTCAATTCCTTGGTCCATGGCGGCTGAAGTTCACATAGGATCTTATTAATCTGTTATGCGGTTGCGACTTTGTAATCATTAACAATTAATATATTATTATATGTATAATAGGTATATATTTTGTTAAACAAGATTAGTGGTAGGTATACGATCAGGAAAATGTTTAATGAGGGTAATGTCTCGTGGGTATGATGGCTTAGAAAAGGTTGACATCGCTTTTACCGTTTTTTGTTGTTTCGGAAAGAAAGAAAAATGCTTAATTCGTCGGCCATGACGAGGAAACATGAAGTAATTAGAATGAGAGATACTCCATTGCTCTCTCTTATCATCGCTCGTTTTCGCATTATCTCGATCCCGCACCTCTGCCTCCCGCCACACAGACTTTCCCCTTGCCCGATCAATACGCTACCCCAAATCCGACTTTGCCAAGCCACCAGCACCCCTAACGCACTCGTTTTCAGGGAGCAAAGTTTCATGCCCGAATTCCTATTGAATTTCGTACAACCGTTTTGAAGACTTTGCGCTGAACTCAACTTTATTTCACGTTTGCATAAAGCTTTATTTCGCATATTCTGTTTTCCACCAGAGGCCGCAGTGTCTCAGAGCTGCATTATTTGACTACGTCATATTACATACAATTTCTGTTCTGGCAATTTCACGCATGTGACTGATGATACAAAAAAATCGTATGAAACTATGAACTACATAAAATAATGTTCGATCTAAGATAATTTCTGGTAAATATTACAATTTATATAATATAGTATTCATTGATTAACGGGTAGGTCTTATGAATACATACCTACGTAGGTATATATCTTTGCATTGTGTGATTATCAATACTTCACTAACATTAATACCAAACTGCAGAGACATCATGTGTTATTTGAAATATCGTTTAAAAACCAGTTTCCACTGCTGGTAGAGGAAGGCGAGATTCTTGGGGCATTGCAACTACGACGAAATCAATTTGAAATGGTGTTGGTGTCATGGTGTCATTAGAAAGTAACAATACCAACACCTAAATGAGTCGCCAGCACTGGCACACGAATCTGACACCATTCTACATACCTATTCATCATAATCTAAGCCACTCTCGGTTCACCATTAGACGAAGGACACTCCTTGCTGTTTCCACCCTTCTCGGTCGGTCGTTGGATTTCGTTACCACGTAGGTACTCCCGCTAAACTTGATTAAATCATAATTAGATCCAACAGGTTCTTGGCCGCCTTAAAGGTCTTGATATCCTTTGGGTACCATTGGATAATGACATTTATCCAGCGAGGATCTGCTCGATCATATCGGGTTCTTCGTGTTTTTGGAAATATGTATTTAATTTTATTAAAATTTGTTAACCGTTACCTACTGCCTCATGTATAAATCAATATCAGTACTGAGATTTTTTGTATATTGTTAATAATTTAATGTACCTACCTAATATCTATTATCAGGTAATGATTGTATTCATTCTATCGATCTTTCGTGCCGTAGTATTTAGTTGTTAAGCTCGCTGATAAAGAAAGTTTAGCGATTTCGTTTGATATAGCAAAGTTCATTATTTCTGAGAATTTGGAAAAGTTTACTATCAGACGCGGAAAAGTTTGAGGAACATGCGGAAAATGTTGAATGAGTTTTGTAGCTTCGAAGTCTGGCCGCCGGGAGTGCTGCATTGAAAATGTCGGTTCCGAGCATGCGCGCACCGCAAACGATACAAAACCTCACTCTATTGGTTGGCTTGTTTTGGTGGAAAGTCGCTCCGCCAATCGCCGGCCGAAGCCCGCCCGAGCTCGCGGTGTTTTGGCCTTCCAAGGTTAGTCTATGTTTAGGCCTTTAGCTATGATATCAACGCCAGAACTTAACCTAGTATGGTTGCCTAGTGTTTTGTACAGCGGTGCCGTTCAAAAAAGTGCCGGAATATTGAACCGAAATCGCAGGATAAACGCGGATTATAGTGCTCTCGTGAACGGTTGTCGTGTTGATTTGCAACAAAATGGACGTTTCAGTGCTTCGGTGAGAAATTGTGCGGAGCGCCGACTCGCTGGTAGTTTTGGATATCTGTCGGCGGACGCCGGGGGATTCGGGTACAGCGAGGAACAAAGGATAGGACCGGGGTTCGTCCACGGTCGGGGTTTCGGGTTTAACAGAAGTCGCTGGGAAGGCGCGGCCGTGGTGCGCGCCCCCGTGGACATCCTCGGCGAGTATCCGTATGTCGTGTACTGGAGGACCGTCTCCGACTCGCACCGCGCGCTCTTCCCGTTCGCCATGGAAACCAGGTACTCCCACCCTCCACCACGCTGGCAACCCTTCCAAACAATTCACTAATGACAGTAATAATAATAACATCAACACGAGATTAGAGATGAGATTAGAAATTATTAAGCGGACATTGACTTGATTGTAAACAGACATGAATAGGTAAGTAAGTAGGTAATGTGCACTACCAGTCGCTTTTGACGGATGTCAGTTGTAAGTGTGTTTATTAATATCATTTTAGTATGCACACCTATCCACTTATCGTGCCTACACACCATGCAAATGTGGAAGTAGCTATCTACCTATTACATTTTTGTTGTTTAATAACCATGCCGATAACTTTACTTTACGATTATGTGATTGGGTTACTGATTATTTGATGAAGTACATTAAATACTGTATGAATAAAACATAAACTTGTTGACTCTGATTATACCCAGATAAATTTGAAACTTTCGGCCACATGCTGAGACGTTTTGAATGCAACGAACGAGCCAAGTTTTTTCTTTGTCTTGGAAACCATTTGAGGCATTTGAGCGGACTTCTGTGTCGCGTTCCCATGCTTATTCACGATTCAAAAAATATATAAATATGGGGTAATTTGTTCGATTCGTGTAATAATTCCTTGACAGGAAATAATTTCAATCCTAAATTTCTTCATTCGCTTGAATGTTAATTAGTAAGTACTACTGTAATGAAAATAATGAATTAAGTACTATATATACCTATTAAGTATTATTAATATTTTTATTCCTCCCTGGCTAGTGTCTAGTCGCTGTCTACGTACTGAACAGTTGGTTATTCAGTACACTCAGTGGCTTTCTGTAAAATTTAATTCTTTGTTTATATTGTCCAGTCGTAAGTCCGATGAAATAATATTATGAAGGGAAGATTTGGACAATGAGGCCGACACTACAATCATCTGTTCAAGGCATTTACATCATTGATTGATTACAATTATAATAGTAGGTACCAATATTATGATATAATTATTATTGTACATATGGCCATCATTATTTAACCAATCTGAACTGTCTTATCATTGTAATATTACTAATGTTCAATCTTCATACTCAATAAATTCACTCTGTACAAGTACCTAGCAGTTTCTGCTGAATTTGTCATTTGTCAAGGAGAGAGGCATGTTTTTTATTCAGTTTTAATTTCCGTCAATTAAATCCTATTAAAACTGTGCTAATGGATGGATGCACAGCTGTCATCCATTTATGTTTAAAAGTGAATCATCATTTATAGCTATATAATAGATAATAATATAACCTAGTTTCGCTTAGTTATATGGATTCCACTAACGTTTTCATTTTATTTCGTATTATAATAGATAGTAGATACAGATACAACAGAAAGATCAGATGATACTTACCATGATTTTGTCGAAACATATTTGAATTATAACTGATGAAAGATTTATACTAGGACTCCATATAAATCGGTTTCAGCGATCTGGGTTTCACCTTTGGGCATCTGAGGGCACTAGGTATGTTTATTTACTTATGGTAAATACACGACCATCGCTGAATTCGTTTCATTTGTAGTAAATCATCAGTACAAAACTTTCATCAGATTGTTTTCATAATTTTAATTGAATTTCCTAGTCGAAATTAATCTTATAAAATAAATATAGGTAGGTATGTACATTGTTATCCTTTTAGTGGGATTTGTCTGAAAACTTCTAAACACACATACACAGGAGTGCAGACTTTTGTGCCTACTTCGGTGAGGGACTTTGTTCTTTGTCAGTGTAAAATGTGAACAAAAAACGTGGCACACAAAAGGTGCGCTGCTGCTGGTGGTGAAACCATTAGCCCCATAGAAACAGAAACCGTTTCGTCGAAACTGCACTCTCCGCATTCCCATGCCCCTCCGTGAACCCGCTTGCCTTTTCTACCCTATTCACAGACCCACCATGTGGAGTTGCCATTATACCTAGACACCGTTATTATTTTATAATTTTTTGTCGTCCCTTTTCCAAACTAAAATAACTTGAGTATCTAGGCATCTATATCTACTTCCCTGGTGGCTTTCAACGTTTTTCACGTACTTACGTATTTCCAAAAATGTTTTTCGTTGATTTGACGGTGTTTTTAACTGTATGAAGAAAATGTAAGAAAACAAAAGAAACAGCAGGTACTTCAATAAATTAACTTTTCAAATACCTACTTATAGCCACAGGTATGTACTTACAACTTTCAATATTACATTACAATGCAAATACAATAATGTGTATTCCTATGACACTACCCATCTACATAATATACATATGAATAACCAGCCTAGGATGACCGCGTTGTCGCAAATCAACTCATTTCGTATGTACTGCTTTAATCTTCAAGATATTCCCCGGTTACTCAGATTTATAATTTTATTACATCACTTAAGTAGGTACCTACTGTATGGGTGATAGGTGTATCGTTCTTATATGTACTTACATGCATATTATTATTTACATTACATCGCCACGCTAAAGAATCATAATATAATATGGGCGTCCACAGTGTGGACGTTGTAACAGATTCCTTAACCTATTAAGTCTACCCACTGGGTCCAAACATACATTGAAAAAGAACATGTGAATTGGTCAGACCAGTGATTTGAACCCGGGACCCGCGACATTATAGGCCGGCACGTTACCGTTCGGCGATCGTGGGCATATTAATACAATATGTCTACTTCAATATCGTGCGATGGATATCTATATTCTACGTGGTAGGTATAAAACGGTTATTTTAAATTCTATATAGGTAGGTACATGATCATTTATTTTATCCTCAAAAAATGTGAAAATCGTGTAGCTATTCTGTTTATAGGCAAGGTTTTTTTTTATTTATGCTGGTGCTACATACAATAATTCCAAAAGGTAGATATAGCAGGGTTTCTTTTTTGCGAGCCACGGCTAATTCGATCGTAACTTAGTTGTCGTAAAAACTCCCTAGCACATACATACCTACCCAAAAGTTGGGACCTTTCCCAGAACCTCTGCGTTGTTGCGATGACGAATTAGGTCATGCTGTAAGGCTGCGAGCAAAAGGTATGACACCTGCCCGTCCCTTGGCATCAACTATCACGTTTTTATTCAACGCGATTCAATGGAGAGATATTTTCGTATCGCGTATTGTCATATTCAATGAATGTAAGCAAGCACTTTTATCATAAATTTCTGAAGACAGCAGCTGTATATAGGTTCCACACATTAGGCAATTCTATTTTGCATTCATAATTTGTATTACGAATCTGGCATCAGTACGAACGTTGACTTATAACGCCAGTAACGTCCCCATACCTAACCTAACCTAATATTATTATGAGACTTGTTCATATCTAGAAATCCTATCCACATCCGAAATGTGTATTACTACTGATATCGTTTATAAAAATAATATGTGAATATTAGGAATTCATTTAGGTATTTAATAATTATTGTACATAAAAATGTATTGTCATCATGTTATCGAATTATTAGCACGATTTTTGGGTTGAATAATTCAATCATAGTACAATGACTACTCACTACCTTTTGTATGTCTTTTATAAGTAATCATTGGGAGACAGCAACTTAAAAACGTTTATTCTAAGAACAGTTAAGCTAAATCGTGAATAAGTTGATTTCTTGTGAATCATTTGAGTCAGATGTAGGAAAATTGTCAGTATAAATGAGTAAATTTGGTCTCTAGCGTAAAACTATATGACCTACAAATTGGCTGTTGACAATGCTTATGTAATTATTATATGAGTGTAAAAATTAAATGTTATGTAGGTATTTCTCTGTAAATGCGACGAAAAAAATCACAATGTTGGCTTTTACAATTTCTTGCGGTTTTGTGAATCATGCTGTCTCATAGTTAGTTTGACTTGTGAAAACATATATCAATTAATTATCGGCCTAATTAATCACGACATAATAATGTATGCTTAAATTTCTTGTATTTTATAACATCTTGGATCGATTAGCAGTGTTCATTGACCTGTAATCGGTCGTAATTCACCGGTCGATAACACGCCCAGTAATTTCAATCCCGACCGGTTGTATGTAATCCAATTATTATCGTAAGAAATAATTTCACACATGGGTGACCCCATTGCTAGAGTGGCATCGTCACCCACTGAACTCTGCATCATCGGGCGGTACACCGCGCCGAAGTAGAGGTAGCGCACCGCCGAGCGACGCGAAGGTGAGCTCCAGAAGGAGGAACCACACTCCTCGCGGTCGTCTGCGACTCGCCGAGTTCAAGGGCTTGATCCCCTCCACTGCTGCCGTGTGTTTCTTGACGCAGTGATGGCAAATCTTTACCACCGGCCGCCGGTGTCTGGGTCTGATACATATTTTTTCTAGAACTGCCACTTTTCATTCAATACTAAAATCTACTGACTATTCAAACGTAGGTGGGTGTGTCGTGTCTCATTAAACAAATATATCAGAATAGGTACATCTAATATTCTAATATAATCTGAGAATGAAACACGTCGCGTGCCATTAAACAATATCTATACTATAATTTGAAGAATATATTTGGATGGTCGTACCATCCTTCGGTTTTTCTTTATACCTACATATCCATAACCGCAGTCGGATTTAGACAAAATTTTGACAGTAGACGGAGGCCGACGAGCCGGCGAGCGTTGCATCCCGGGGTCAATTTTACGGTTTTTGCGGAAAAGGGCAATCGCGTACAGGGCCTTGAAAAGCGGAAGTTGATGCTGCAACCCCCATTTTTATTGAAAATGTCGCTAGAATGTATGCATTTAAAAAATATTGGCGTTTATTTCAGCTCGATCGGAGGTCAAATGGCAAAGTTAGATGCAAATAATTGTGTTATTAGAATCGCTAATCGGCATGTAGGCGCTGGCGACGCAGTGCTGCCACATTAGATCGGAACGCTTTGCTCACGGACAATTATTGTATGTAACGGCATCAAGAGTGGGGGAGTAGGTAGTAAAAATCTATATATCTTGGCACCAAATGGAAAAGCCACAAATATTGTATATCGAAAAGCCCTGGAATGTTGGATTGGATATTTATATTATATAGAAAAGCCAATAATAAATTTAATATATTTTTTAAGATATAACAATAAAAATAATATTATAATCTAATATATTTTTTTACTTTTTTAAATTCAATCCTTTGCATTATTAAACGTATTAAATTTAGAAATTTTATTTTCAAATATTAAACCATTCCACTCCCGGGCAGCGCCGGGCGATACAGCTAGTTATTTCATATGTGGTGATACCTTTATCGATACATTAATATTATTGAAAAAATGCCACAATCTTTCTGTACCGTTTCGATGCTTTTATGTTGGGCTAATCGTTACTGATTTATATATGTTTAAGTATCGTCATATTTATATAACGTATTCTGATATCCTAATAATTCTACGTTTCAGATAACTATAATAATTAGGATGTTAGGATGATGAATATGCCCATGAATTTACGGAATCTTTGCGAATAAAGAAATTGTAGGAAGATGTACCTAGATGTCATTATGATGGTCTTTTTATCCTGTGAATCAACATTTCTTGATCTCAAAATGTATAATTTTAAACGTTGGCCTTCTAAAATTGTGAATAAAATCATATATCTTTTGAAAAAATATTCAAGTTCTTTTGTGAACATGCGCATTGTACATTTCATTTAATTTTTATTAGATTATATTCAGAAAACTTTACATTGAAGTTTGCAATTGACATCTCCTTTTGAAGAAGTTAACCATTTCGGAATCTGTATTATACCTACTTATAAGTATATTGTATTATAATTAATGGGCATGGGTTATAAACTTTTTATTGTATTATTTGTAGTGTACAACATCGTTTGTTTTTAGAATACTTGGTTTTTTTTCCATACTTACCGTCCGTTTGAGTGGACATAACAGAACAGATTACTATTATAGAAATGTGAAAGCCAGTCGACATGGACCACGGTTTTGAAGCCGGGCTGGGCGGATTACTTTATGATTTATGGCCAAGTGTACTTAAATAATACCAATATCCAATTTCCGTTTCGTTTAGGTACGTGATAATCTTTAATGTGTGTATAGTTACAATACAGACGTAGCTGTTGAAAATAATATATTCTTTAACACGTGTTTAAGTCTGTACAATATGTCTCCACACTCGAGATTTCAAATTTGATACAGCCTCATCCAGAAGATAACCCTACTGCCCATTATGTTTGTGTTCATGATGTAGGTAGGGTGTAGCTGTAGAGTAAACGCCTGAATTAAACAATTTTGAGGTGCAATGCTGGAAAAATAATTATATATTAGACTACCATTACCCGCCACTGAACTAAATATGCATATAATATAGGTACATTTATCTTTGGCTGATATTTTCATTTGTTTTATTTTATAAAATAGATTTTTTTTACTGTTTCCCATACACACGTAGATATACTACCTATAATAGAGTAGTCGACAACAGAAACAGATGTTGCGTCTGTTTTATGGATGTATAATACATATATCCATCGCCTGTTGTTTCCTCATCACTGGTCCTCTTAACTTAACTCTACCCTCCGCCCGCCCAAACCGGATTCCTGGCTGCAACTTTTTTTGACGTCCGCGCTCGCTCGCAGACCGCGTCGTGAGTTTTGTCTTGTGTTTTGTTTGTTTGGGCTCGCACACTCTCGGTCGAGTTTGTATTCGTTGGTGCTTTGACTTTCGAGTAGCCTTGTGGTACTCACCTCTCCGACCTGTCAGAGCATCCCGCTCCCGTGGACCCAGAAGACTATCAATAGGATCGAACGTTGATCATGTTTTACGACCCATCCTGTGAAGGTTTTGCAATTCACGTTAATTTTGCGTGTCTGTAGTACCTACACAAAAATCACGAGAAATTATAGTTGTTGAGCTAATCCGTAAGAATTCAAGAATAAAATTGCAAATCCAGGCAACACAAACGTAATGGGAAGTGGTTTATCTTCTGTGTGTGGTTGTATGAAGGTACGATTCTTGAATCTGAAGAAATATGTGATTTTCGTATTCAATATGTTTAATATTTGAGGACATTCAGGAGTCTTTGTTTGTATTGTAAACAAAAAAACTACCAACTTTAACTATGGTATATTATGCTAAATAATTTCAAATTTCATGCTAGAATAAAAATAGAAGGACCCTTTCCTTTTATTTTTGTAATCCGAATTTTTATGAATGCCTCTTAAGTTTTTTTCTGCGTGAGATTGTAACAAGTTTTAAATATCGAGTGTGAAGAAAAACATATGGGATAAACTTAAACATTGTTAATAAAGCATATGTTATTTTCAATAATTACATATGTATCTTTCTACACATTAAAGTTTTTTTTTTTTTTAGAATTATTAATAACCATGTCCTTGCTTTTTCGTACAAGGTGGTTGTTGTTAGTAATCTTTGAACAATCACAAACACCCAGGCTTTGAGAAAAACACATAAATGTTTTTGTCACGACCGGGAATCGAACCCAGGAACTCTCGGGTGGAAGGCGAGCGCCTTACCAACTTCACCACGAGAGCCGCCCACACATTAAAGTTTGTCGCGTATGCAATAATGGGTATATTTAAAGACACTCGGTGCGCTTTGTATTTCATGCGTCTTATGACCTGACCGCCATAGGCCAAGACTACCGTACATGTCTCTTGATCTATGACGACTGTATCTGATGTATCCATTGATATACTACTGGATGAATCATATGCTTCTTAAAATGACGCCCGATTTTCAGCGAGTCGGCCTTTGTTAAAACTTACTGAGTAAGCCCGGTCTAGCTTGCATCTTACTCTAACTAATAGTCAGCGCATGACGACTTGCTCTGTCTGTTTTGCGTTGCAGTACCCTTAGGTTCACTATTCCTTGAACGCAAATTTAGTTTTACAGCCAGGCCAATACGGGTGAAATTCGGGAATCCATGTTAACGGTCTTAACGCATTATACCTACAAGGAAATATTATAAGACGATATTCGTTATATCTTTTGTGGTACATTTTTAAAATGACACTTGTATGGGAACTGCTCATCTAGTAGTATATCAATGGATGTATCTATAGTCTATGACTGTATGTATATCATATTTTTTATCGCTCCTGACTCTCAGCCAGTTATATTATGTAGTCTTTATTTTTAGATACGAATTCGAATATTGTTTAACTTTGTTATTTTGAGATTGACCCATGCAACTTATGTAGACATTAGTGAACTACTTATATCATTTATTGCTTCGAGTGAATTTTTAATGCTATTAATTTCCATAACATTGATTTGTAAATGGCTGTGGACTGTGATACTGATAATGACTGATAAACTGATAATAATATATTGACTCATGTTGCTTACTTAAAAAAAACAATTTGGTTCCTTTATTTTCAATATAGCGTACAAGTAATCGTGTGAGGTAGGTCATGATCGAGACAGGAGATATTTAGTTGGCAGAAATTCCATTTAGGATAATAAAAAATTGTTAATAATATTACTGCCATATATAGGTATTGTTTATATTACTTAATTCTTTTTTCTTTTTCTTTCGACCATGTCCGATCCTAATAGGATCATATGGGCCTCCACAGAGTGGAGGTTTGTATTGACAGATTTTGTTTTTTTTTTACGAGAAATGGATGTCAGCCACTTGCTCAACCTATTATGTCCATACCCTGACAGACACAAATTGAAAAACAATATGTGTACTTGCCAGACCCAGGATTCAAACTTGGGACCCACGGCTTTATAGTCCAACGCTTTAGCTGCGCGGCCACCGTGGTTGTTAATTAATTTGTGAATAAGTGGGTATTACTTAATTACTTTCATAAAATTAAATAGTACAACAATCCTATGGTTCAGTATCACAATCACCTGTGACATGTTGTCTCGAGTATATTATTTTCGCTGTAATCGGGGCGGGGTGTATTGGCTGATCTGCCAATACACCCAGCATTTTTTGTAATACCTATTTTTGTTAGTCAACTAATAATCATACAATGAATGAGTATATCACTACTCACTATCATTGCCCTGATTATAAGACGATTTAGTTTAGTTCCCTCCATTACTTATTATTCTAATTCAGGATCCTAAACATAAATGATTTTAGTGTGCTTACTGATTGGCATTGTCGTGTGTGTTTTGCATCAAGTTTCAGTGTAGGTATTTCCCTGATATAATTATATGTTGATATAATATATTGCACTTATTAAACCCATTTTCCAAATATTAACTAGCCGAGTCCAATGTATTTTTTTAAATCTATAAACCCCGTTATCCATCCAGAACTCTCGGCATTAGCTGACATATTCCTGGCTGTGCCATGCAATTTTTGAAGTCGTGTGACAAAATTGCGCGCGCAAATGTAACGCATGTTTATGCAACAATAACTTTGTCATGGGACGGAATTTTTTCCCGCCGATGCGACATAATTTATTTTGCGCGGCGACGTTCGGGTGTTCTAAATGCTGGAGGTTTGTAATTTTCAGCTGTGGCTTTGGCCGGTTGGGTGATTGAATGTTGCAACTTTTATTATGATTATTCATATTTCGTTTTGGTCTCAAGCGTACATGCGTACATCTGGAGACTAACATTCTACACTGTTAATTTATATTCATAAAACTTTATTTATATTCATAAAACTTTATTTATATTCATAAATCTTTATTTATATTGGAGTGTATATTTATTTTTCATTGTAAAGGTTGTGTATCAAGATTTGAGGCTATATTTATGTAAGTATTATTTGTGGGTAAAATTATATATCAATAAATAAATAATTTTTGTGAATGTTGAGTTGGTAAATAATTCAAACAATGGTATGTTGTAAATTTACAATATTTAGATACTTCATACACAAAAATACATATTTTTACGGTTTAGGATAATATTTGTTGTATATCCCATGTCAATTTATTTATTAGCGGTTTATAATAATTGAAGACAATATTAGTTATTATGTTTCATCACAAAAGCCAATAACACGTTTCAGTTAAACGTTAACCCATTAAATAGGCTATGTTTTACTCTTGATTTGTAATAAATTATTATTGTTAACGAAAATAGTTGTACAGTCATCCGAAATAGCGGTTTACTAAATTTTTCAAACACAGGTTTTGAGATTTTTTTGGTCCAAAGTAGGTACATTCTACAATAATATTTTGTTTTGTTACGCCAAAGAAGTATAACTTCTAACACGTACATAAGTACACACACCGATTTTTTTTAATCTTCTGAAAAATTGAATTTATTTCCGAAGAGACCATACATAGATTCCAAGCAACACACTCACTGATCCGCTATATCTACCTATACTGAATTGGCGACGTACCTACTGTAATTTTAGAAGTTCATATTGGGTACCACGAGGACGGCGATGGCGATACCGTGTGTAAGTGTAGTATTATAAGTGTTTTATTTTTAGTTAAAAGCTGTCACTATGACAAAAACGCTCGGAACCACTGTTCAAATCTTTTGTCTGTCATCTAATTGGTAAAAGCTGAACTTCTATAAATAGGTACATACCATGATAGCACAAACTCAAAGATAAGATTAGTTTCAACCTCCAAGTAAGTACCTGTAGTAACCTTGACCTTGGTTATAATTTATGATATGGCATCATATGACTCATGATAGTGTATTACATAACCACTTTTTAGTTAATCCAAATCAGCATACATATTATATACCTATTATGTATTATTTTGGTTTCCCATCTGCATATAGGTAATTTACTTTCGTGTCTCTAATCATTTTTTCTTCATCTTTATTTCACGTATTTATTATGAGAATTTGACACATTTTGTCTTCTGAGATTAAAGTATTTTTAATAATTGATGTTTTGTAGATGTTGAATCTCGATTATGATTTAAATTAAAACACACAGTCAATAGTGGAACAACGCCCTAACCACTTATACCTATTATGTAAAAATAGTTTTGACTTGGGAAGTAGCTCCGATCTACGGAGTCTTTAGCCTCGGCTCTAGTCGGGACTTTAGTTTTTTTATTGTTATAATACATTTTATTTTTGCACTCATCTTGGGACCCATGTATCTTATTGAACCCATTTAACACCGAAATAGGTTCACCAGTTGTCGCACAACTTCAAGTAGGCACAATACGAAATTATATAAGTACAATATCATACCTGTACTTTATAGGTACCTACTCGGGTGTGATACAATATGTGTATCTAATAAATTCAAGGCTCCAATGGTCAGACCAATGACAGCAATGGGCAATAGATCGCTAGATCGCTCATCGTGAAGTTGAGAGTGTGTTGTAAGTACATATTCATTATTTTGTCTGGTCGCAGTAAGCAGCAGGGCAGGCCATTGAACTGACGCTGTCATTACTCGGAACCAAGGCGCACAATGAAACGAAGGGGCGTCAAACCACAACCACGCACTTCTTCTGTCAGGCAGAGCCGTAACCTATCCACATCCATCAGACCGAGACGTGTCAACTAAATGCATCCGCGAACAACATTATAATACTTTGATGAGCAAGAACACAACTCTCCCCCCCCCTGTCCAATACTGTTGGTAGCGGGTCACGGCACATAATACGTAGCTCCAGATTGTTCCACAATCTAAATTTATTTATTTCAATCTGTATCCTTTCAATCAATCTCCTCATACTTAAATTTTCCTTTAGGGAGTCGTAGTGAGATAATTCGCGTTCTAATGTTTTTATTTTTATCTTCCGAAACGTTACAAATTGTCTCACAATTTTTGCGGCGGTAAAGTTGCCTTTTTTTTTTTTTTTTAATGGCTTAGTTTATGATAAAGCATTATGGTTTTAAGACTTTGTGGGACTTCTCCTGCATTTATTGGATAATCCGCCAAAATGTCGTTCGCACGACGTAGCGTATTTTATAGTGCGTACTTCAGGTTAATTTATTACTTAGTCGAATTAGTGTTTACGTGGCAGAACTCTATCTTCTATGGTGTAATGGTTTTAAAACACTAATTTTTTTTTTCTAATTCTGCGATATTTGGGTTGTTTATGTGGACAGCTACTTAGAAACCTAAACCCAACTGTGGAATGGCACTGTATATCTGTTCGAAGCCCGAAAAATCTGTCAACCAAAATAACTGAACTATTATTACGAATTAACAAAATACTTTACGAAGCGATTATTCGGTTATATCTAATAAATACTAAGGAATACCAAACAGTCCCACTGTGACATTAAATTAACTAACATGACGTATTAAGAAAAGACGACATAACCAAATCGTTGTGTTGCATCTTGTACGGTTTAAGTCTAATAAAAATTTATGTAAGTAAAAAAGCGCCGTAAACCTTCAAATTTGCAGGAAATAATATGTTTCTACCCGTACCTATACCGTGGATGCTGGATCGAGAAATATTTCACAAAATAATATACCACACAATGCCCACTCACTGATACCAAAAATAGAATAAATCCTTCAGATTACATTATACCCTCTCTCCGTCGAGGCGTCCCTTATTAAAAAAAGCTCGGCGTGGTCTCGCGGACCTTCCACTCTTCCACACTCCTCATCGCAAGGTCACAATCTCTTCTCTTGCGAATCGCGACGCACTTCGCAATAACGATTATTTGTGAAACTACGTTTATTTATTATGTAGAATCATTATTTTCATCGAACGAATTACTTTTGAATCACCATATCTTTTTAACCTCACCACAATGAAGAATCAGACATTATATTATACTTAATTAAAATATCTTCGGTTTCGCTTTCAAAACAAATTAACTGACGAACCGCTCTATATTATTAAAATAACGCGTAGGGTAACTACTAAATACTATTATAATATACATATTGCTCTAAGGTTTTAGTGTATATAATGCCGGGTCCACACTGGCAACAAGTTGCTGGCAACCTCGTTAGAACAGGACGCAATGGCAACGAAACGGCACTGATTTTTTTCACTGGAAGATTCCTTGGCCAATTTAATTTAATTTTTTTTTAAATAATTTTTTAATTTGATTTAGACAAACGCACGTTGTTTGAGGTTTTTGTGTGGTTTCGTTCAGGTATTAGGGGAGTTTTTTCATTACTATGTATTTTACATGTATATTACAAAAGAGAAAACAAAATCGAATAGAAAATTTGAATCTATTGGCGTAGGTACCTTCCTCATTTAATATTTATGTAATAATCGGTAATCATAATAGCTGAACAACTATGTATAGGTAAATCATTCTACAGTGACACCATAGGCGATTCGCACGTGTATTGAATTGCTTGCGACAATGCCTGTTTCAATGCTAGCAAACAATACCACTACAACTGCAAGCCGCATTTGCCGTACCCATGGTGGCTCTGTAAAACGATTTACCTATACCTAATAATAGTATGTTATCAATAAATTCAATTGTTCCATTGTCAATAAATTATGACCATGAAGTTGTTTGACATAGTCAAGTCTACTCCATTAAATCAACTACCAAATCGGCAAATACCCACACCACATTAATTGCTGCCATAAGTAGCAGTACAGGGCAGCTAGTATGATGATTGATGATTAAACTAGGTATCATAAAATGCAATTCCGCCAAGTAAGTACCTTATACTAAATGCACTCACTTTTATTATTGACGGTCAATAAAATAAGTGATGTAGGTACATGTGTTTCTGATAATTTGTCAGTAAATTGGAATAATAATTAATAATTACGTATTGTATAATAATTAAAGTCATTATTACGTATCAAACAAATAGTGTTGATTGAGACAATAAAATCGTATGTTTTGGAAGTAGTGGTCTTTGCTTGCTATCAGTCCGTCACTCCGCCACCGATTGTTGATTATTATTTTGGTGTGCAATTGACCTCGACATTGACATTCAAAATCACGTTAGCAAATAATATTTTTAATCAATTCAACCTTTTGAATGTCCTCGAATATCGAATGGTAAATATAGTTTAAGAATATCAGTCATGACAGAATAAGACTTATAATGATTTTCAATCACACGATCAATACAACGCGACAGTGACGAGTCGTCGAGTAGGTCGATTTCGTTTCAAATTATTATTTATATTTGGCTTTTCTACAGCAGAATCCAGTGACGTCCCTAGACAAAATGCCGCCCCATTTTTTATACCTACAGTATTTTTCATCATCCTTGCGCGTGTCGTTTCTGGTCACCAAGGACGTCGAAGGGCAACGGAAGTCAACTAAAAATCGCGAACCCGACAAAAAATTATAGTCCTGTTAAATCTTTGATGTTAATTAATACATTTTGTATCCAACCAGTCAGCTGATTTTTTTAATGGAAAGATATTTTCGTTATTATTTAGGTAGCTATTTCTCTATATACCAAATGATTCTCCTCGATTTGCCGCCCTTCAAGTAACTGCCGCCCCCAAGCGACGCTCAATCTGCCTACCCCCACGGGACGTCACTGGCAGAATCTGTTTAAAAACAACACATTCAACATCAATAATAGCTACCTCTCTGTTAACTAATGAAAGTTTCATCATCGTCATCCATCGGGGTCCGATCCAATGCTGGATGAAAGTCTCGCCTAGCTCTCTTCACATTTATCGGCCGTATTTCTCTTCTGTCACGTGCATCCATCAAACCAACTGGTTTAAGGGAATGAAATCCCTGTGGTTATTTAACCCATTGCAGTTGGGTTACAGAATACAGGACATCCAAAAGGATTAATGGATGTAGCTATCATTTTATGGTGTCGGTTGTATAGAGTCCCATATATTTTTTTTAAGAATTATTTGATTTATAAAATCTATTTTTAATTTCCAAAATAATGATTAGTTTGGTAGGTAAGAGGTGTTTGAGGCACTAAAAAACATAAAATAATGGCCCTACATCTTCTAAATATCTTGAAGAGTATGTATCTATTATATTTCTATATAATAAATAGCTTCGGTTTTAGTATATCTTTCTTTTATGATTTAATTCTATCATGAACTTTTTATCTATGTCATTTTGTATAAAAAAGGCCAAAAAAAACACAAAAATATTTGACATGTTATATTGATTCCACTGTTACACAAAGTTAAATTAAAATATAAATATATAATAGAAGAATTCATTACCTATACATATTTTGAAGATTTATTTGAATTAAGTGAATAAAAAATGAGTTATATTAATAATTTTCGTAATCAGTGTGCCTTTTTAAATAATCCCGAAAAAATCACCCTGTCTCCAATGGGTTAATGCCCCTTGGGTACCACTGTATAAGGGTATTTATATTGTCCAAAGGTTTTCCACTCGCCGAACTACTTGCCCGGCGCATTGTCGTTTCATCTGCTTGGCGACCTCCTTGTCGGTCTACTTCTATTAGGTACTTCGACTTACATACTATATTCACTTGGCCTGGGAAATTTAATTTAACTTGTTAATTTATTTATTAATGAAACAAACAGTTGATTACAAAAAAAAAATATAATAATGAAAAGTTATTGCAACCAGCAAAGTTTCCATAACCGTCAATTAAAGATACATAATTAAGGGAAGTCTGTTGATGTTTTTCAAATGTGATCTTTCCTACGTGAATATTTTGGCATTGACGTTGTACAATATTTAACACCTATCCTGGGGTGCACACATAAATTACCAAAAATAATTAAATATTCATTTTGTTACACAAACTGTTATCACACACTGTTCGTGCGTTAATAATTTCCAATAATTAGTATTAACAATGTTTACATATTATAAATGGATAATTCAGCAAGCAGAATTGCATGGCTATATACCTATTAATATGTAGATATTATCGTAAAATGAATTTAATGAACGTGATGAAACCGATGTCGAATATTGATATTTTGGCATTTACTATATGCGGCTACGTGTACGCTACTCAAACCCCAATTGGAAGATGCAAGTCTGTCAACATTTAAATGTCATCGAGCTTGATCAAAAAGCCGTCTGGCTCGTAAATTTTAACGATCGTGCAATTTTAACTGCAACCATAATCTTGAGAGTTTGTACATTGTGCCTACGCATGGCCGTTGCAGCAATTAGTAAAATTAATGGAAAATATTTTACCTTTCGTAAATATAAATAACTGGGACCTATAAATACAAGTACCCTACTACTTAAACTATTTTTTTTAAATATATCATTTTTACCAAGGTTTTGAGTGCTGCCCACTGTCATCAGTAATCACCGCTTGTCTGGATGAGAACCATTTACAACTTTGAAACAAATTTATAGCTATAAAGAGGTCCGTATGAAAATCATCCTATGTCTCCTAACCCCACCACCATCACCCTCGTGTATAGTCTAGCAGCTAGCTCGATAACATACCTACTCGTCTAACTTAATGTTAAGTAGGTACTTATTTTATTTGATTATTTTAAGAAATTACTTACTCGCCTGGCCTAGTTTTGAAAATTTGTAATGAAAACTGTATTTTGAAATAATATTCCATGTCAAACAACTATTGCCTTGGTCAATGCGTTATTTGCTTTTTATGCATACAATATCAATTTAGAAAGCCGTCTTTTATGAACAACGTAAACTTGTGAAACTTTGCCCTTCGTCCATTCGTTTTGTCATTGTATTTTTTTTTTGTCAACTGCAGCACTAATAATAATGAAACATTTCGGCCAACACGCGGTATGAATTGAGGCACGAATTCGACAACTCGCTCTTAGCAATAATAATTAGCAACTTTGCGATTATTACCCGTGATGCCTGGCCAACAATGTAACCACCCCGAAGAGTTTAAAAATGTTTTTCTTATTTATAAATTAATTACCTACTGTAATCCTATATTCACGCATGCTGTTGGTCGTATTCTAACGTTTATACAATACATTACACATTGTTGTATTTATTATGATTTTGAAGTTGCAAAAAACCGTTTATAATTATTAAAAAATGATTAAGGGTAGTTGTAATAGGTATATAATATAAAATGGCGTCTGATGAATATAAACTACTTTGCAATCAACCTCCAGTTTAATTCTATTTTACTAACAAACATAACTGGATTTGATATTGTATGATATGATGGAAAAGTACTTACTGAATCAAGAAACTTATTAAAAACAGTAAAAATGGAGGTTACCGACTTTGAAACTAATAACTTCCAATTATTGTAGCTGTAATCTCAACCTTAAGTAAGTAATATTATAATTTTGATTTTGAGAAAAATGAAAAATATCTAAGTAGGTAGTAAGTCATACGTAGGTACCTACTGAAGTACTTACTATACCATAATTCTATGGCAACTAAGCTTAAAAATACTATAATTGTGAAGGATTTAATACGAAATATGTAAGTGTAACTGTGTACAACACTAAGTGTTACTATTCTTTTATTTATATGGGCGGGGCACATTGCTCGCCGAAAGGACGGCCGCTGGACAAATGCCGTCATCCAATGGGTACCCAAGGGGTACGAAACGGCCACAGGGTCGCCCTAAAAGCCGCTGGATTGACGAATTGGTAAAGTTCGGCGGAAATACGTGGCAGCGAACGACACAGGACCGAGAGAGTTGGAGAAAGCTTGGGGAGGCCTTCATCCAGCAGTGGATTGACCCTGGCTGATGATGATATGGTGATTATAATACAAAGGTGTAAAAATTATGGTTTTCTTGAAAAAAACTATTCTACAGAAACATTTTCGTATCGTATCTTTCAAAAGTATAGTAAGTAGAGTACTATAATAATGTATTATAGTACGGTTGGCAATAATAACACTGCTGTGTTGCCTTAGAAATGAATGGTAGTTAATGTTGATTAATGGTAATTTATTCAATTGGCACCCGAGTTAGAGGAAAAAAACAATAGCCACACAACTATAATATTATAATAATAATATAAAACTGTATGTCAATGTGTTGTTAGATATTATTAGATATTTTACTTGTGGTCAGCTTGTAAATACAGCAAAGCTTAACGTGTGCTTCGATTGATATTGTTTTGTGTGCATATTATTATTACACACTTAAATAAATTATTATCAAATCTGTGGTTATTGTAAGTTAGAGACTTAAAATAAAATTTATCAGAATCTCTGACAGATCAACCGCGATGACGTAAAAAATACTGATTTGACAACATTGAGTCATTCCTTCAACATTCGACAAGTAATTATGAACTTTCATCATAAATGAACCCTTGAGTTTATGTACGGATATTATTTGGCATATTTACATCTACAATAATAATATAATGTCCATTAAACTAAAGTTTGAGTGGTTGAAGAGAAGTGTGTCAATGTGAAGGTCAAATTAGTTAACCGCGTTTCGTCTCTGTTTAGCTCAATGTAAATATCTCCGGCGCGGATTGTGCAACGGCGACCGAGCCGCCGACTGGCGAAGGAGTCTGTTACATCACAACATCGCCGATATGAAACCCACCTCACCTTGATCCACCATTGCAAGCCTATTTTTATTCATTGAGATATGTACGCCAAAAGAAATCTTTAAATTATGTTTTTTTCGACCCATGTATGTCGCACGACCCGCGCCGTATTGCAGCACACTTCATGCGAGCATAATATTGTATGTTGGCTCTTAATGCAAACTGATTAAGTATTCGTTTTATACCTATCTACCTTGTAATTCGTTGGGCACGAAACAATGTTCGCGTAAAAATTTAAATATTTCGAGAATATGCTTTAAGCTTACTTTATTTAGTTGACAACATTATAAAATCGGCGTTCAATAATTTCGGAAAAAAAGCACGAACTAATTCGGAGTTGGCAACAAAAATGTTGCCAACTTATGTCACCCATGGAAAATATAATTTATAAATAAAATAAACTATGAATTGTTTTATTATGTTTGCTCTTTTCTCTGCACACTACGACATACGATACATCGAAATCTATGACATTTCCAAACTCTACAGTCTGCACTCTATGTGCTATGAAATTGTGGCAGTAGTTGCTTTAACAAAGTAAATAAACAAAATTTAAAAATAAATATACTGACACAGTGAGTGACGCGGTCCAATCGTTCGAAATTAGTATTGTTCAGAATACCCGAGAATTAGCGAAACACTTAGAATATTCGGTTAATTCTATGCTTAAAAATCTCTATATAATATTATATAATATGTGTACTTTTTCACATCGCAGCGCGGCACTAGTGGTTTCCGTGTTTACGCTAGATATTTTGTCAGATAATCTCGAACAATTGACGTGGTACCTACATATCATTATAATAATACGCTACATTATAGAATTGTAGATGTTAATAGTTTTTTTCGCACAGATTTAAATGCAAGTGTGGACTAATGGATCGATTTTCATTATTGATGGCACGCAAATATTGTGTTTATTAAATACTCGCCGGAAACTATATATTTACGTAAACAATCGTGTAGTACCGTTACATAGTGTATAAAAATTCGTTAACCGTACTATTATTATAGTACGTATGTTACTTTAATGCTAGTCCGTTTACTGTGTACGATAGATAGGTGTATAACAATATTATATTTCAAAATCCAAAGGTCTCTTGTGTTCTGTGCTCGTTACATTAGTCCAGTGTGTTGCGAGGATAACTTACTTCTTTAATCTTTAATTTAAGAATTTTGGTGTGTTTTTAAACTGTATCGTTTAACTCAGAAATGTTGAAAAACACTTTATGTATACACTATGTATGACTGTACAGTAACATAAAAATTCTATAATTTTGCTTAAAAAATGAGCGAAACACGAAGAAAATTGGCAGCTCGAAATATTTAGTAAACTATAATAATATATACTTATCTACATTTTTTAAATACATTTTGGCTCGGTTGGTTACTTGGTAAAGCTAAAAAACGTTCTATCAAATTTGATTCTACAGGGAAAAGCTTCGATTTGTAGCTCGGAAAATTAAAAAATATGACTACCTACGCTAAAATATCGATATTTCTTTTATTGTGTTATTCGTGGTGGAAATGCACTGTATTATTAATTTAAATAAAACGTACGTTGTATCGTACTTATTCCAATGTTTAATAAAAGTCGATATCCTCCAGGGAACGGCACTATAATTTGTAATTATGTTTTTATTCACTTTTCGTAAATGTATTGTAATCGTGTTAAGAAAATATGCCACACAGGGCAGCACTGTCTCACATGTTTAATGGCATAATATCTTTTAACCTAGTTTCGTGAAATGACGTTCATAAAAACCACCTTTTAGTCTTCGAATGACATTCGTGGTATTTGCAGCGCACTGCACACACATCCCTTCCACATAAATTGATCACCCCTCATTTAAATTCTACGAGCGGAAACGCATATTTCAAGCGGTGCGGAGGGCGGTGGTGTATAGCGAAAAGTATCAAATGTTTCACACATTACACGCTGGGGTGGCGCGGGTCTGTCACAATGGGGCAGAGACTAGTCGCGGATAAGGCCACTCACCCCGCCAGCTGTGGAATAACTTGCCCCATGACTCCTCAACCATGAAGCGCCCCTTTCTGTCTCTCGCGATACGATCCCGTTATTTCTATTACCCACCTAGGTATATCCTAATAAAATGATACACTTGAATACTTATCGTTCTATAAGATGACCTTCAACAGTTTTTTTTCAGATGTTGATACGTATCTACCTTTGTGACCTTGACTCTTCCTACGGGTAAATTAATTGCCTCGGTTTAGACTTTCGTAATTTTATTTTTATCACTTTACAATGTGTTAATTTTTATTATATTAAGACATAAGTAATAAATAACCGTTTTAAATATTTTATTCACCTTTACATTACTCACGTAAATTAGTGAGTTGGTATAATAAATAAATAATTAAACAATATTCAATATTATGTATGTACGGATAGCATGGCAATTTTCCATTGCGGAGTAGTATGTTTAGTCAGTACCGTGTTATAGATACCTTTCCTTGTTTTATTAAAATATTATTCAGTTGTCAGTTTTATTTTTTCAATGTGGCCTGGTGTAAATCTTGGCTAAACATTGCAGAGGTTTGTCTATCGTAACACGCGTTGAAAGTAAAAAAGAATATTCACTAAACCTAATTCATGCTCTAAAGTAGTCTAAATCTAAATATTATACTGTGCAGCTGCTCGGAATTCCGACCCGTGACCCACGGACTTAACAGCGGCTTGTTTTATGTTAATTACTCAACTGAGGGTGCTTTCGGTTACGAATGATTTCCAAAATACTTGGTTTTTCCAGAATGCAATAAAGCGTATGTTATTGTTATTCGATTGAAAACCAGAATTATTTTAATATAATATAACGTTTAAATTTACATCTTAGTAGCTTTGCATTTTTCGCTGTGGTAAAAAAAAGATGAAGACATTTTGTAGCGTTTGTGTTTGTCGTTAGCAACAAGTTTCCTCGCCTGGGCCTCACCTTGAAGCGCGAGAATCAGATGTGGAAAGGCACCTCCACCTCCGGTGTACCTGTCCGCTGCCTTCCAAGGTTCCCTCGCCACGCACGCTGCACAACCGGCTGACAACACGCATCACGCACTCCTCATCGCCAATTCGATAATTACATAGCAGTTATAATTATTATTCTCGTCGATATTCAGGATATTCTAACAACTTTATTAAAATAGGAACGTAACCCACCGTCTGCCATTTCATATCGGAACGATCGTATTATTTTTATTCCATGCAATGTATTGACGTAAAGTGCAATGCAACGATAGTTATACTAGCATCCACAGTCAACATACGAAATGTACCTACATTTTTCTGATAATTTACATTTTAACGTGTTTAGAAAAAAAACGTTTCAAAGAAAAATAGCCTCTCATTTTAGTTCACCGTACTTTACAGTTATTTCTGTTTTTTTTAAATGCAGCTTAATGAATTCTTTCGAAAATCATAAAAATATTTTTTTTAATAATTTCGTAGTTTTAATGTTAGGTATGCAATTCAAAAACATCGTTTAACCTGAAAAATAAATATGTACATATATTATAACTTGATAGGTATTGTATTTTTTTTAGTTATATCAAATCGAGGTTATTATATTACGACAGAATTATTCAATTTTATCCACTACTCTTTTGTAAGGATTCTTTTCTTGTAGCACACATTCATAATATTTCTTTGGTACAATTTCTGATGAAAAGAAATCGGTAATGTTTCATTTCCTTCCCTCAATGTAGGTATTCCATGAGTGGAAACGTCTTATCGGGATTGTAATCCCTAACTGACACCAAATAATAAGTACATAATAATAATATTATTATGTAATACCTATATTATAGGTATTTGAATTGTTGTGTCGATAACATATTATTTTATTATCTCGATGTAAAAAATCCACTCTTGTTTAATGTAAGTTTTCCATGCGAAGTGAATCGACTCGGGCACGTTAATTATGTACGAAAATTATTTATGTGATCATATTTTCAATATAAATTCGCGGTATCTTTTTTCGAGTTTCACAATTTTCATGGCGCTTTTTTGTTTATGACAGTTTCGCTTGCAACTAAGTTCATAAACTTCTCCGAATGCCATGTCGTTCATTTTGGAACTACCACTCAAGGCGAATAAAATTCTACGTTGATGTACAACGTACACCTCGTCTTTAAACACAGTGATATTGCAAGTCGCTTCCGAGAATACTTTCACTATTTCTTATAATTTTAATTTGTCGCGTATTTCATATAAGTTCATAACTTCAACGTAAATTTATTGTAACCAGTGCTATTTTTCTAAAAACGTATATTCCGGAAAGCTTGTTTCGTGAGCCGACTAACATGGACACGGGGGGGGGGGGGTTATACTGTAGCCTTGTATTTTGTCATGAAATTATTCGCGTTAATTGGGGTTGTAATTACGTATAGCAAAAGCTAAAAAGCACTATGCAAGGTATCATTCATAACCATATTTCATATTTTTTTTGGATGACTATTTAAAAAAAAATACATAATTACCTCTACTTAATTTATTATTAGAACAGATATTACTGTACCGCGGCAGTACCACCTGTCAACTTCTCCATTTCTCTCTCTTATACGTTCACATGTATGTTCGACCTTACTGGCTTTGTGCTGGTGTTTCCAGACCAGGCTCAATTATTTGTTTGAGCTGGCTGCATTAGCCTGGCGGAGTCAATAGAATACTATAGTCACCTGGTTTTGTCGAGCGTGCCATCCTAAGCTCGTCCTATTTCTATGTCGTTATTTTATTGTGAAGCCGTCAGTCAAAATTACCACGTTGGTATTCAATTATCATCATAATCCCAATTATGCATTCCAGGTGTTTGTTATAGATTGTAATATTTTGTAATAGGTTTTTGAAGGTAAATTCAGTTTACAAGATTTACTTTTTATTTAAATATTATTTAAATTGTGTTTAATGTATCTTCAGGGAAACATGGAATTTCCAACGGTCTTTCCTTCCTTTGTCCTATTATATTGGTACCTACATACAATTCAATCGTATCGATGTTCATCCGGTTTATTTTTTAATTTATTTAACTTATAATGCACTTCAATGTTTTCAATAAATTCAGAGGTTTCGTGGTGTGTGTTACTAATAAAGTATGTTTAAATATGAATATTTTGGAATTCCTTAATATCAACGTATAACTTCAATAACGCATTAATTATTAACTTCACGTAAAACCCCAATTGCTCCCTACTCATGTTTTTTATACTAAAAGTTCCCTTCCCCGCTACTCAATTATAATAATCTTGCAATTACAAAATTGTCCCTTTCCAGTGCCATCTTCAGATACTTACGTCGGCTTTGCCCTTTCCCATAGCTCCTTGGTTACATCCATCACACAGAATTGGCAATAATTATTATAATCCTACACAAACTTAAATGTAATTTTAGGTAGGTATAAGGTAAGTAAGGTATATTTATACTCGTAATAATTGAAAAAAACCCATGATTTTTTTCCGCGACGCTTAGATACGGGCAGCGTTTTTCTGCCAGATCTAGCATGTTTATTATACATTATAGCTTGCATAATACATATTATCTGACATATGGCTTTAAATCTAGCGTTTTTTGACACAGCAAAAAGCTTATAATTTATCACAAAAAGCTAGAATATTTTACTAATTTGCTTGAAAATCAACACGTTGGCCTCGTACATATTTTATCTTTACAGTAAATTAATAATGCAACATATACATACTATATTTAAATGAAGACCTAATTTCGTACCTGATTATGCTTCCGTTGTGTGATTTAGATATTTTTGAGTTGTGGTACAATCAATTATCCTTCAATATATTTATTTATTTAAGAATACAAAACATTGTGGACATAAAAAATTAAAATTCAAGACGTACACAAAATGAGATTTACATTATAAGTCAAATATTACCCTCACAAGAGAGAAGAGAATATATATATATATAATAACAATAATAATAACAAAAAATAAAAATTTTGAAAAAAAAAAAACATACAATTTCCCCCCCTTTATTGCATTAAATAATACAGACACCTTTTTAAATAGTCAACAATGTACTAATACAAAAATGAAAAAATAAATAAACAAGGTTTTACTAAGTACTTATATATTCATTTTTAAATTAATTTGTTGTTCATCCGATGAATGTGCTTGTTTATTAGCACAATCAATTTCAATAGTAGTCAATCCAAATTTATCATCGTTCATTGACAAATGGATTCTATCATGGGCCCCACATCCTGAAGCGGGCCCCGAGATCAGGATCTTTCAACCACATATTTTAGCTTTGAAACAGAACAGCCCCGCAGGCGACTTTTTTACTATTAATAAAATAATGTTAAAAGTGCATTATCAAACTAACCAAGAACTCATTAAATAGATTTTTGGAGCTTCAATATATATCTGGCGTAGAAATAATTTAAATGTGAATACGTGGCGAACTTTTTTTTTGTAATTTTGATTTCCAAAGCTCCGAATTTTTATGAATGCCTTCACTTTGTCTTTTTAAATCAGTGAATGCATTAGTGGTCCTTGCATTGATTTATTCACTCATTTTTTTTTTAATTTCAGCCAAATACAATAAAATTATCGTTCCTAAACAAACTTGCGTGAAATTTCAACATTATGATTTGACCCTTTTATCACTTCATTTTTTCACAAGATAGCTAGCGCGCTTCACAATAGTGTAGAAGTGAGGTATTATAAAATTAGTCTCCATATTTTCAGACAGGTTTGCAAACAACCTTTTATAGGATTGTTTTTTGTATAGTTTATAACTAGCGACCGTTTTATAAACTATGCATTTGCAAACTGCTAACCTGTGGCTACATTAATTTTTTCTTCAATTTAAAATAAATTCAACATCTACATATTCAAATAAATTTTCACGTCACTTTCACTGTATGAAAATATAGATTCTGGTTTTAAGTGAATTGTGTTAAACTTTTCGCGCCTCCCTTAGCAACACTCCGCGCCTCCAAGTTTGTAAATCGCTGATTTATATCCTTGAAGTGAAATTTTGTCAATTATAAGTAAATTAGCGTTTTTTACCAACAAGCTTAATGGGGGACATGCTCAGCGTACGTCAAAATGGAGCTTTTATGCTATTTTCAAAGCATGATCCTGGACATTCCTTAAACGTTGTAGATAATCTATTTACATAATATTGAAGCCTTATTATCCTTAATATTTATTTTAAACATTTGATGACTGCATAAAGTATTTTTATTACATAAAATAGTATTCTTATATACCTCTCGCTCTACTGTTTTAGAATATAGTCATATTTCAGTACGTCCATGTGAAGTGGTGTTAAGATTTTTTATATTTATTAATTTTTAAAAGCATCTATAAAACCATTAGTAAAATTTAAGTCGACATTATTATAGTGAAATATTTACAATACAAATTATATTGATAATCTCTGTGATCCCAAATTTGACAAGAATTAGGCATTTTATTATTCAAAAAATGGGCAAGATTTACACTTTTAAAGATACTGATTATAAACTATGTCTTTGACCATTCAAATGTGATAAACATTCTACGAATAATGTTTGCTTTATGATAATTATTAACCTAAATATAATTTTTATTGTAAATATTTCACTATAATAATGTCGACTTAAATTTTACTAATAATTTTATAAATGCTTTTAAAAATTAATAAATATAAAAAATCTTAACACCACTTCACATGGACGTACTGAAATATGACTATATTCTAAAACATTAGAGCGAGTGGTTTAAAAGAATACTATTTTATGTAATAAAAATACTTTATGCAGTCATCAAATGTTTAAAATAAATATAAAGGATAATAAGGCTTCAAAATTATGTAACTAGATTATCTACAACGTTTAAGTAATGTCCAGGATCATGCTTTGAAAATAACATAAAAGCTCCATTTTGACGTACGCTGAGCATGTGGGCCGTTAATATTTTATTACCCTATCTGACATATTTTTGCCAATGCCAGTTAGCAACACTGGATACGAGTGCTCCGAGCACTGTGCTCGGTCTACAAACCGCGCCACCGTAGGCGCAGTATGGGCTGACTATAAAATTACATATTACTGCAGTATATTAATATAAATATATAAGTGTTGCACTTATAATATTGATGAGATAAGAAGCGGGAATCTTAAATAATTGAAGCCTTTTTCTAATGATTCGAATTTTTCATTAAACATTACAGTGATACTTAGCTAAGTTTGCATAATATTATTAAGATTGTTGTAACAGCAGCGCTTAGACATTTGGGTAATGATCTTTGACGTGGTAGGTACCCAAGTCATTTTGTATTTGAACGTTTTCGCCATGTTACGTGCTACCAGTGAGGAATTGCACGAATAGCCGTGGTATTGTGTGGTACATTTTCTCAGTCCCTACTACTTCATGTATTTTATTTCAATTGGATAATATTGATTTTGAACTTGGATAGTATTTGCCAGGTGAATGTACCGTAGGCAGGGTATTCTACCTGACTCAACAGTGGGTAGGTACACACAGCCGACACGACCCTCTTTTATGGTAAGAATGCTACTATGTAATATACCTATCGTATTGTATATAATACCTATCAAACACATTTAATATATCACCATCCCTTTAGTATCTAACTATCTCATACTTTTCATTGTATCTTTTTAAACTGATATAATATATAGTAGGTAGGTAAGTATATAAATAAACATAAAACTATTATTACTTTTAATGAATTTAACCATGCTAAAGCTAAAGTACACATTGGTTGTGGTCCATCACTTATTAAATCATAAACCACCGGCAGTTAAATTGTAATAGTTTTTGGCTGAAATGGTGGGTTTAATAACAACCTCTACACATGTATAATAATAATACTACCCAAATGGCCATCCGATCAACGGTTTGTTGCTACGACCTTCCTAGCAGTCAAAGAATATTTTTAACCGCAAAAAATCGAATGTTTCTTCTCAATCGGGAACGATTAATAGTTTATTATTATCGAATGACTTGCAACCAATCCTCTAACGCTGTCAATATGTGTCCACCTGTGGTAGTTCATATTTTAATCATGTACACATTACAATCCATACTATAGTCTATATTATTGATTATAATATAATATATTATTTGACTAATAAACTATTAACGCACGGACATGGTTTGTGATCAATTTTATTTGGATCTTTATTCTGCTTGATTTAAAGTTACAATTTCATGGCTGAAGGGTATAATCCTTAATAATTGTTACGGGGCCTGAAAATAAATTAATCGACATGTGAAAAATAATCTACGCAACATCGATCATGTTCGTTTCGCCTAATATCGATACTCGATTATGTCTATAATGTTAAAATTATTAGATGTGTACATATGATTTTTAGAACAACAAAGCTCGAAAGATATTCTTTAAAAAGATATAATTATAAAATTTACGTAGGTCCGTTTTGATAATTAGGAGCCCCCAATATGTAATAGCACAGGGCCGTTTCAAAGGTAAATCCGGCCCTGAATGAGTACTATGCTCACATCTGCCTGTGTTTATGATAATAATATTATAAGGTAGACACCCGGTCCTATTCGATATACGGGTACGATTTGATAAAAGACGAAGGTATCTTCTACCCGCCGCCATGCCCTTTACCTCTTACGACAGAAGGCTCTTTCGGAAAGTAGCCCGAAGAGACTTTACCAAATGGGTATTCGACTCAACTTTGCCGACGCGGGCAGTGCACGGCCGCTGAATTCTACCTGCCTTCAAAGCTCGCTCCTTACCTGAGCTGAGTCGCACGAATGTCACTTCAGTCAAGTCCGCTGTGCTGGACGGCGACGCCAACCGCTCTTTTCATATCCGCACGATAACACTCGGTTTTATTCATTTCTTTTGTCAAGCGAGTGGTGCACCAATATCGTGCACATTTTATGGTACCTATTCCATATTGTATCACACGTTAGTGAAATGTGATTTTAAATAATTGAACTCCCGGATCAGTGCGTGATAAATTTGCAGATTGTGATTCAAAAGAACGGTTATTATTTATAATACCTATACGTATCTACAATCACGTGTCCGTGGTATTTTGAAGTGCAGTTTCCTAATATACACACGGCCACATGTTTCATCATCGGTTTGCATCAACAATTTCGGAAATGAGTGAATCATAAATACTTATCAAACTGGTTTCTCTTTCTCGGATAAGCGCGGTTTTTTCTTATGTGAATAATATTATATCGGTGCGAGTGTTTCACCGCTGTGTTTCCTCGTAATGTTGTTAATAATTTCGCACCGACAGATGTTTTTCTTGTTTAAAAAATATTTGTGATACTAAAAAGTGCAAAGTGAACGTAGTTTAATGCCACACTGTACGAATTCTGTTACTTTGTCAGTTGTGGACGTCTGGAGACTGATTTTTCAAATGGAATTGGCGAGAAAAAGGTATGCATGCATTGGAAACATTATTTTAAGTCATATAATAATCATCTAATCCAACTACCTACTAGCGTTTACGTTGTGGAACTCAATTATAATCGTGAGAACGTCAAAACGATTGGTTACAATCAGTGCTTCCCAAACTCATAGGTGACGGCCTCCTCGTAGAGCTTCTGCGGGGGGGGGGGGGGGGGGAAATTTATCAGAACTACAAATATTAATTATAAATGGGTTCGCTGCATGAAGTTTTAAGGATCAAAAAATAAAATTTGATAAGAACGCCATTTACTAAATCCTTAAAATATAATCATATTCCTTGGGCAGCTCAAGAAGAACTGATCGATATCAGATCAGATAATTCGTTTGAAATAGAATTTAATGAAAATATATTTAAAAGTTTTCGGTAAAGCCGCGTTGACACGGTCCAAGTACGATCCAAGTGCACTTGGATCGAGTGCCATCCAAGTGACAGCTTCATACTATTGATTCTTATCCAAGTGCACTCGTATGAGACATCTTCATACTAATTATTCCTATCCAAGCTACCGCGTCCTACTCATCCAAGTTAACTTGGATAGGAATAAATAGTATGAAGCTGTCACTTGGATGAGACATTTTCATACTAATTATTCCTATCCAAGTCTACTTGGATCGTACTTGGACCGTGTCAACGCGGCTTAAGGAGAAAGCAAGAATACCCGTCCGTATATTGCAAAAGCAGCATTGGTAGCAGTAATTCCTACCTATACGAAACATAATTTTCTTTATTAATCATAATAAAAATAAACACATGCCATGCTTTTCAACGAAGGCTTTGGAAGATTCGTTGCGAATTACCATTGAACCTGATATTGATTTGTAATGTGAAAACATCCAATCACATCACTTTCGTTAAATCGTTTTTGTAAGTTTCACCTACAGTATTTTTTTCTTATTTTATATTGTTTGTGATGACCCGTAATAGCCTGTGTATCTTTTTAAATAATTTATTTATCGACGGAGGGGGGTCGGGGATTTTTTTTTTTGGAATTTGGGGGTCGTGGTATGTAAAAGTTCGGGAAGCACTGGGTTTTGCACTACCAATAATCAAAAACATGAAACAATAATAATTGTGTGTGCGCTAGGAAAAGAGGGATTCATAAAAAACATTAAAATATCTGTCAATAATCATAGTCCGCATAGGAGGAGAAATGGGATGAGTATACTGGAATCAATTATATTACTGTGGCACCATGGGCGATTCTAAGATGTGTTGGTATAAATTATTGCTATAATGACTGTTTCTATGCTAGCAAACATTACCAATCCAAATGAGAATCACCTTTTCCGTACCTCAAGCACCTTTAGTATTTTAATATACTAAAGATGACGCTCCTGAACTAGTAAACTTCAGATAGAAACACTGAACTTCGCATATTATACACTGGTCCAAAACTTATTTTGTGCGTTGATTATATTATAATCATTGCAAACATTTGTGATGGGCGACTGATGGCCAATATCGACCGTTTTTATTCAAACAGCTTGACATATTATTATAACGGGCGACCCAATGAAATGTATTACTTTAGTTTATATATGAACATTATTATTATGTAGGTATTAACGTAAAGTTAATTTACAATTATTAATGTGTGCATACATTTCATTGGGACACAGCTTATTTGGATTTGCCAAACCAACAAATAAATTACTCGCAAGTTATGTACTTATTCTAATATGAGTACTAATCTTGCGCATTGTGTATATTTAAATCATTCTACCTACATTCCTACAGTAACATTTGAGGAAATCGCTTCTGCCGTACACACACGGTGCCACTGTAGATTGATTCCAGTATACATTGGTCTATTCGACTGTATTGAAAAGTTTATCTTACAGCTTGTGCGTACAAATCACTCGTTGTAATGGTATCTATTTTTCTATAATCTAAGGGTATCCATCAATCTATTTTTTGTCTTAGGATAATATAAAGATTACCTAGCCATTGTATTTTATGGCTACAGGGGTTAATATAAAATAGTCATACTTTGATGTACGACCAGTGTTGCCATTGCAGAACAGATTAATATAATTTAAATTAAATGTACTTACCTACATGTCAGTTACCCTGGACTAAGGCTCTGAAGCTGGTTTTTTTTTTATTATTTTATGACTTAACCCAAAGGAACATAAAGCGCGCAGACGATCTTCAAATAATGGATACGCGTTTTGTTTACGCGATGAATTGAAATATAGGGTTATAGATAGAATATAGATGTACACAAAATTAATGGGAACTGGCTTATCCTACTGGGTGTGGTATAACGGCTAATATCTCGAGTGTGGAAAATATGGGATACACTTAAACACGTGTTAAAGAATATTATATTTTCAATACATAATAATATGCATTAAATTTTAGTTTGTCACGCTAATGTAACGTCATTTCAATCTTTGGGAATAGTCGACGCGGTTTTTTTTACTTGGGTTTTATGGCGGTCAGGGCATAGACTACCTACCCTGCTTGAGAACATTGGTCCATTGCGATGGCTTTTACATTTCTATTTATTCTGTGGAAAATAACATTATTTACACGTGTTTAAGTTTATCCCATATTTTTTCACACTCGAGATCTGAAGCTTGTTATTACCACACCTAGTAGGGTAAGCCAGTTCGCATTAATTTAGTGTTCCCTGGTTGCCATTTTCTCTTTGCTGATTATCATACAAATGTGTAAAAATAATAGTATTGTCCTATAAGTCTTAATATAGTACAGTTGACAACACTGTGTACCCACGACTGATATGCCACTCTTCCTTTTATTTAATCTCACATTGACTGAGGTGTAATATTATTTTGGAATGGGACCCGCAGATATACATACTTGGACCGAAAATACAATTTTTAATGGGTACTGCTCAGTGTTGCCATCTTTTTCTATGCTGATTGTAGTACAAAGGCGTAAAAATTATAGTGTTTCTGAAAAATATATAGTATAGGAACAATTTTGGTAAATTGGGGTAAAATTATAGTATTTTACATTTTTCGCGGAATTAAAATTAAAGTATTGTACGATGTATCTATAGTCTAAGTATTGTACTATAATTGTAGTACGGTTGGCATCTCTGGTACTGCTAAGAAATATCGCAACCTTATAGTGAACGGTCAGCCCACGATGTTACGCAAAGCTGGTCGTCGGTTTTAGTAAGCTTTCGCAATGACAACCGTTTAAGTTTAAGTAATATTTATTTATTCCTTTGTAAGCGGCGAGAGAATGATGCTCGCATGCATTTTTATCTGACGTCTTCGGTGCGAGATGTTGAAACTTCGTTCGAATTAATCATAATTAAATATCATTGTCTGACCGCCGAGACGTATAACAACGTAGATACAGCAGATCAAAGTATAGTGATTGAAGATTGAAAAGTTTTAAGATTTCTAAGGTAGTGGCCATACTGGAGTTGACAACACCAGTTCATTAATTTATAGCATAATAATATATGTGGTGGTATATTCGGTGGTCAAGTTTTGTTTCTATGCGTACGCAGCACACCTTTATACTCACTACTCAGTGACATGTAGGCAAGTCATGCGTACCATAGGGGCGGCACATCATAAAGGGCGGTGAATAAAGGAACGAATACAAATATTACATCTATTGAGAGCAATGGCGGTTTTTAATGAAGCAGACGACGTGATTGCTTCATTAGAAAGTATCCACATATTAGTTTAAATGTATTCGAAACATAAAAAATCCTGACATTACTATTTTTGTATTGTATTAGGTACCAACTGTAATACATATTGCAATGGTGGTTTATCGTACAGGTAAAATGTTCACAAGTGTGCCTCCACACCTGTCAGCGTCACAGACTTCCACGTATCTAAATTGACTTCTGTTTGAGAGTATGTTTTGTGTAAATGCTCTAATTCTCAATGCGTAAATCAATTTAACGATGTTTGATGTAGGTACCTAACTAATCAGTCAATTATTTGACTCTAAAAATGAAGGGCAGCATTCTAAGTCTGCTTTAGGGCGGCACTTTGCCTAGAGACGTCACTGTTTATACTGCATCCAAGACTTAAAGAACATGAATAACATAATCGAATATCTATGCTGTCTAGCTATTTTCACGATCTTGGGGTAAATAAATGTGAACAGCTATTTCTGTCGGTGAATTATTTTTAATCGAAAGTCAAACATAGCCTCCGTAATGATTTGACTGAACCCTGTGTAGGATTTTCTTATAAACCGCGTTTTCGAAAAGTCTTGAATTATAAACGGTAAATGTATAAATTGACGTTAGACAAACAACAAATATCTCACTAAATTGTAAAAAAATATTTATATGTTAAATTAATGTAAGTGCATGAACTGTTTTTTTTATTCACCTCATATTAAATTCACAAGATTCGAGAATGTAACATTCTTACTGAACATGGATGGCACTACTACGCATTGGTAAAGCACATTATTCTGTTCTGTCCGGCGTCGTATTTTTTCAAGATTTATCCTGAGGTGGGTGATTCCAAATTATGTACTTTAGTCTGTATGTTAGAAAGTCTATAAATTTAGAAATATATCGTAGGTATTTAATTTAGTTCATAATGGCAAACGACAAGATTTTTGCATCAAATTTGATACAGTTGTAGATAAGGGTTCGTCATCCCTGCTGTGGGTATAAGATACTCTTTTACCTGCCCGCTTAGGTTTTATGTGATCATACTTTAGGTATATACCTACAATTTAATTTTACATTTTTTTTTGATTTTTCGCATAAAGCAATCCGGGCCGTTCATTGTAAAGGGAACGACATATCAAAACATGTTAATATCAAGGTCGACTATGTATCTAGACCGGGCACTGAATTACGAGTTACGATGGTAGTGCTAGTTATTGGCTATTTTCTAATGCAATGCGGTGCGGTATCCTGCTCTCAATAAATGAAGATTGTAGATAGCATCTAAAAAATTAGCGCATTACCATATTAACATTTATTTCAATATTAAACAATCGTTCTCTGCAAACTGTTAACCAATTTAACTCGTAGTATGAGCAACGATCGAAATTTAGTTTCGTGTAACGGCCTGACTAGTGGGCACTGTGCGAATAATATCTGGCGCGAGATTCGAATCCACGACACATCCTTGCAAGTCAACACTGCCACTATTTTACTCTTATCCCCCAGAAAGCGCACTACATCCTAATTATTGTTACCGACATCCTTAGATTGATCAGTGGTTAATGTGTCTCACAGTGTTTATATTTTAATTGCATTACACATTCTTATTTCAACGTAATGCGCCTGCAATATGCGATCGATGCTATCATTCATCCACGTGCTTAGTTGTATGACGCTAGATAAGTATTATGCCATTGCGAGAGTTTTTTTTTGTAATTCGATTCATATTTGATTTCGTAATATTTCACGGTCAGGAGCGGGAGGCAGTGGCCGTGTCGTGACGAAAGCGCCGCGTTAAAGACCTCAATCTCGAGTTTTTTTCAATCATTTCAAAATAAATGGTCTGGGCAATTGAAATTCTGAATACGTGTTTTCGAAACGAGATAAATCAAAAAATGTACAAAACAGACGTTTCGTTGTTGTGGCGAATGAATGAGTGACGAAGTACATATTTATTTTACTCGTTTAATAATTATTAATTAAATTGGCGTAAGTACATTACTCCCGGATAAAAGTATTTTCCGTAAAATCGAAAGAGTGAAGATTTTTTTGACATGGTTTTAATCCGTCTTCATAATATTATGATTAAATCGCTCCCATTAAACATATATAATCTAAATATGCTTCAAAATTATGCATAAGGAAGGAGACACGGTGAAAACCCAAGAATATACTACGATAAAAAACAACCGTGAAAGCCTCAAACATTATATGCATAAGGTGTTCATAATCTTAATAAATTGATCGGATAATATCAGTGTAATTTCGTTTACGTAGGTATTCATAAATTAGTTCAATAATTGTTGCCTTCAATCAATCCATAGTACCTAAGCATTTATTTTTTCAGGATTTTCATTAACGACAATATTTTTTTATATAATAATATAGTTAACTGAAACTATTTCCCTGCTCAATCTTGAAAGAAAAAAGTATTTTGATAACAAAACATGTTTTCCCAATTCAGGATTAAACATTCTTTCCTGGATTACAAATCGTTAGTAGGTAGAGGTGAATTTAATATTTAAGACGGTCAATAACACCAACATAATATTTGTTATCCGATAGAATTTGCTTTATATGGCTACCTATTGGCCGATATAAATAGTCAGTATTATCAGTTATTTTAATTAAATTTTATTGTATAGGTATAATCTTTTAGTTTAAACTATTATTTTTGAGAACAAAAAGCTACACAAAACCGTCTTATAAATTTGTACTGAGTCTACCTACTTTATCTTTACGAAGAAAACACATCAGCGTAGAGGTTGATAGCTTTATTCAGGTCTTGTTCCACATAGGTACCTATTATGTGACTTTTCGATAGTAGAATCTGATGTTGAACATTTGCCGAGTGACCACGGCTTTTATGTTTTTTTCGCTACAGCTTTTTAAAAGCTATTCGGTAATTTTATGTATGGTATGGTCCACTGTCGTATTGTCTGTCCTGATAAGTGTTCAGTAATAAAGTATATCATCATGTTTGTCTGGGGGTGCTTGATAAAGGTATAATTTTACAGTAACACTATTTATTTAAAATTGGTACACCTTCCGTGTTCCTCCATGTTATTTATAATGAAGTCAACAAATTTTATTGTAAATATGTATGATTTTATTTGCGTATCAAAGACGGACGGATCATCGATGTTGCCTGTATTCATTCCAAGGGGTACTTTCGTATTTAAAAAAAAACATTTTCTATTTTCGTATATGCCCCGTTTCACCCACGGTGGAGTAATATCCAATTCCGCGCCTGCCTAAATTCACATGTTTTTTTTATGTGTTTGGATGAAATATCTAATGGCTTAGGAAAATGACAATAACAATCATTCATAAAATAATAATTTATTATCAGCTTTATATAGTTTATAAAATAGTGTAATTTGCTATTATTCAATAAACAACATTTTTTTAGTTTTTCCTATAATTACATAATAAATAAGTTATTCTTGATAATATTATATACGTACGAGAGAAACTCCAAGGTTATTAAATTGCAAACGGCCGCCACTCAAACAATGCGTCGGTTTTTATTAGAGTCCTTGGGTTAATTTACACGAGTTTTCACAATGATAATAAATGAAAGGCTCCTGAAAACCTAGAAAATAGTTAGATTTTTTCAATGTAAGATTGGTAGCTGTTAGAGAACACTTATCCGCGTGTTAATGTTTACGTGAAACATTGTACGTATGTACTTACTCGACAATTGGTTGTCTTATTTATTTCAATAGTAGAGAACATTGAGTACCTAGGTACTACAATACGAATTTAACACATAATATTGAGATGCCAAGCCAAAAAATGTTAGGGACGTCATTGCGAAAATGATTTATTAGGTTAGATTGGTTAGAATATCATCTTCAACGTCCAAAAAGTAATTTAACAAGAGGACGAAGTTACTACTATTTTTGGCAGTGTCGCTGTAGTTAATGAAAAATACTGAAATTCGAAACCACTAAAATTATTTGTTACATTTAGGTCTCTTGTAAAGTTAAAAATTGTCACTTAACACTGCCGATATATTTATTTTTGTTATCAAATATTCAATTGGTACCGTTTTCGCTGCCTCAATAATTATTAAACTAATGAGAAATGTCAAATGTCTCTTGAGGCCTGCGGTCGATGGCCTATGCTGCGTCTGGATTGGCTTCTGCCTTTTCTGTCACATTTGAATATACATTAGAACAATCAAGAGTTTCGAGACACATTATTTTGATGGTTTGCTTATATTCTTTATTTTTACATATTTTTGATATTATTTAGGAATAGCAACTTTCGCATGTGGCAATGTAATATAATAAAGCTACCGCCACATGGACGCTGGATTCTATTCTCGGGTTTGAATTCGCGCATGCTTGCAGTAAACTATTTACATACTCCACAACAATTTGTGGATAGTAGGCATAGCAAACCATACCTATAACATACCTACCATGATTATACGTACAAAATTATGACATTTCGTTACATGACTCCGTCTACCTTCCATTGACAGTCCCATTGCACATTGCCTATGATCATACTCATACATCATGCCTTTTTACCACCGGTCACACTTAGTAGGTTTCTAGGCAATCTGAACGGTGTCTAGGTTTCTTCACGCCCGCCCACCTGTGCAACTAACTGCACTCAACGTCAGCAAGAGAATGTTGTTGAGAATTATTCAATATCTTCATGTGTAATTGTATATCTTATCTTGTATGTGCATATCGGATGTTTTCCTTCTTAATTCAATAACCAGCAGGTAATCATTTAGACGTACCTATCTTAAAAGTACCGTTGATATCCTTGGTGAAGAGAAATCGAAAATTCTATCCTAATCTGGGTCGCGGTTCAAAAAGGGTAAGAAATCCTTATACTATCCAATATGCATAACCGGAAACTCTCAAGACAGGAACCTGGGATATGGTTTATTTAATCGTAAGTCATGCTATATGATATACGTGATGCAATATTTGGGTTTTTGATATTTTGTTAGTAGGTATTGTGTGGAGTTCTAAAGATTGCTTTAAATCTCTGTGGCACAAAATCTTCTTTGGTTAGGTATCGAATAATATGTTGTTACGTTTTTATAAAGACCGGAAGTTACGTTAATTCAATGCGTGAAGAGAAAATATGCGCATGCATTGATAGCCAGTTGCGTTTAACGAGGTGAATGAAATTTGTCGAAGGATGCATCGCGCGATGTCCGGCCGGTACATTTCCCCCGACTCGGCCGCCAATACCGCTGCGTTGAGTATCGCCTGCCGACAGCCAGACGCAATCGATATATCGACCGCCACTTCCTTTTCCCGTCGCCTCCCCGTTCCTCTCCCTCCCAACGCCGCCGAGTCACTCTCATCCCCTCCTGACAGTTTCACCCTCGCATTGCTGGAACCTTACGCTACGCACCAGTGCGAGACTCGCACCATATATTATACAGACCACTTCGCCTCAGAATTACAATCACGCACCTTTTATTCGCTATCATCACACTATATTCTTCATGAATATTTTTTTCTATTCGCAATGGAATACAACAAAACATGGACATTTTAAATGTTTATAATATGTACCTACATGTTCATTTTTTCAGGATCAGGCAAGGCCTGAACAAAAACGATGCATGAGTGCGAGTGAGAAAGTATTCGGCACCCTTACGATCTCTTTGACACGCGCTAGAGTAAGATAAAAGGTCTACATTTGTGTAAGCTAGTTTCCAAAAATATCGCCATCAAATCGGGGCAAAACGCTTCACACAGCGTCGATAACTTGCGAGCTCGTGTTGCTAAAATTGATATTTTTGTGTTAAACATAAAGTCAGTGGTAAATATTTTTAGTTAATTAAGTAGAAAAGATGGTTCTGTGTGTTGTCTTAAAATGAGGTAGCCGTACTGATAAGCAAGAAGATGGTATAACGTTTCATAGGTAAGTTGATACATGTTCGTGATAATTTATTTGTATTTTATTATATATTTTAATATCAGTGACCTAGTGTTTTTTTGAAATAACTTAAATTATAGATATCTTTATCTAATGGTTGCATTTTGACCGCTTAAAAATACTATATAACGTAAAAAAATAGAAAATTATATTTTAATTCTGAGCGTCTAGTGCGAGCACTTTGGGCGAGCACTAGCGAAATGGTCTATGGTCTCGAACATTTGTAGACGAATGCGTTTGCTCGCTCACAAACCAAACGCAAGGCAAGCGGCTTCATTTAGCAATGCAACGGGTGGCGTCTAGATGTATCTATAGTCTAAGGGATCAGGTGTAGATATATTGTATAAACAGTGTTTTCCACCTACTTCAGATCATATTAAATGATCCGAAACAATTTTAATACAACTGTTGGATAGTTTGTAATATATATTAGTCTGGAATTAATAGGCCCGCATGACATTGAATTTCGCGAATACAAAATAACGTTTTCGTACTTCCACCTGAATAGCTCGCTGAAACGGAGTGTACATCGCTTTTCAGGCATCAACCAATGCCCTCCCTATTCTGCAGCGTTGCCAAACGCTGCTTCACTTAAATTTATTAAATGGTAATATTATTCACCACCAACGTGACATCGTAACCGTCGTGACGAAACGTATTTATTTCCCTCAAACATATTATTATTGGTAATTCAGTGTTTTACCGAAAATCAAAATTCCATAACCAAAATAATGAGTTTAACATGCATGCGAGAAAATTTATCTTGACTCATTTTTTCATCACAGTACAGTGTTCCTTCTAAATGTTCTGACGTTGATGCAAATTAAATTATGAAAACTCCGGAAATATCTTCTTGATACAGATAGGGGGAAAAGATGTCTACTCTTTTTTGTTTGCCGACTCTTCTAAGGAAACTTTTTATTTTTAATAGCAATAACTACCTACCTATTCTTGTATGTACTTACAACGGTCGTATCGTAGAGACATTGTGATTCAAAGATTAAATAGATATTCTTTTTGTAATACCTACATCTTATAGGTACCATCTTAATTTAATAATATTATATGAGTGGGGTTTCACACCAGAGGGAAAATAGATGATTAAACATATTGATTTAACTCTGTACATAGTTGTTTTTTCAAATTGCATACATAGGTACAATTTTTTTTTACATTTAATATGTACTTAGTACTTATGTTATGTACCTATCTAGCTGTCACTTTGTATCAAACGTACTGGTACTTTATTCGAAATGAATCATGATTATGAGCAACGAGTATTTGTATATTAATATCAGTAATACTCCTATCAATTGCGTCGTGATATCATTGCATTGTTAATTTTTACATTGTTGTCGTTATCATTTTCATAATAATTGCTTATTAGTACCCATATTATTTTTATTATCTGCTAACTTCGAGTAGTCATACTCATAGACTTAGTGGAGGCCTGAAACCACAAGCTGCAAACAAGCGTTGTTATCGGGGACATTATCTTTGTTCATCATTTCATATTTGAGCACTTCTGTATGCCGCTAAATTCTACTGTCTGTATGCCAATAGAGCAGTGGTTTATAACTTTTTCGGTTCACGGCGCCCTCAATATATGTATGTAAAAAGATGATTTCGTGGCGCACTATGTTCCCTTCAGAATTAGATTCGAGACCTCCTGTTAGCATTTCTCAGCTACCAAATGAAGAAAAAATAATTCTAATTTAGCAGCTTTTTAAGCGTTGATGAACTTGCATTTGAAAATTTTTAGTCGGGGAATCACGGACAGTGTTAAAGTACCTAAACTAAAGGGCGAATGGTCACCGTAACTGTAAGGGAAGAGAAATTGACATTACTATCGCCCACGATGGCCGAGCGGCTTACGCGTCGGCTTATAATGTCGTGGGGTCCCAGATTCGAATCCTGGGTCTGGAAAATACACATTGTTTTTCAATTTGTGTCTGGACCTGATGGGGTGAGCAAATGGTTAACATCCATTTCTCGTGTTCAATTCTGCGGAGGCCGATATGATATTATTTGGATCAGACATGACCAAAAGAAGAGAAAAAGAAGAAAAGCCGCCGCGACATATGAATCTAGGTTTGTTATTGTGTATCAGCCGCTTAGGATTAAATTTGTCTGGGATTATCATTTTTTTGAAAAGCCTGCGGTGACCATGTGAATCGCACATTAAATATCACTGCCATAGAGACTATTAATATCAATGACATTAATATGGACGAAGCATGTAGAAAATAAAATGACACTCACTTTGTGTCGGGTCTGCCGGATGGCGAAATTCATATTTTAATATCGGTATCCTACGCTCAAATGAACATTCTGCTTGCAAGCGGTCTGGCGACACCGCTGGGTCTGCCCATACAAAATTTCTGACTGTCAGGTTTTGACTCCACCGTTATTATTGTGTTACAAAGTGCCAATGTGCCTATTTAAAAATTGTAAAAAAATCTACTAAACACTCCAAGAAAGATGGGATATCACTTTTCATGTGTTAGTATTATTTATTATTTATAAAATGCCATTTTAAGATATTGATGAATGTTTATTCAATGCAATTGAATGACAGGAACCATTGGACAGTCAGTCGCCTGTGATTCGCTGGGGTCACTTGCGTCTAATCTCCGAGAAGTCGTAAGTAACCGAGAATCTGTTTCTAACGCAATGAGTCATGACACTAATACGCCATTACAATAAAGGTTATATTACTATAAATTCTCGAAGCTTGTATCGCATAATGGAAACGGATACGTCATATGGTCACGTGACTTCTACCTATATATCTGTGAATGACTTTCATGCACAATTTCTCGTGCGCGCCGGGTATGAAGTGAGTTGTCCATTTAATATGTCATTGATTAATATCTTGCCCTGATGAAGAGCTGAATTCTGACGATGTACATTTTATTTGCAGGTACAAGAGCGGGCTACGCTCAGTGAGGAGCGGGGTCGTCGGGGGTGGCGAGGCGGCGGGGGGTGACGCGCGGCGCGGCGGCCTCAAGGCGCTGCCCACCAAGCGCGCCCGCTTCAGGGGCATGAGCATGGGCCAAAAGCTTTCTGGAGGTAAGGACCTTATATCATATTGTTGTACTTATCAATCTGTTACATTATGTCTTCGTCCATTACCTAGGATATTTATTGCATTGCACCAACAGTCCCAGGACTCTTTTTCTGGAACACGTTACGCATATTTAATTTAATTTACGAGTACCGGACTGTTTTGAGATGCTTGCAACCTTGTTCAAAGATTGTCCCATACGTATAACGTAAATGTATTATACCAAGTACCTATTCCATGTCAGGGCATTCGTAGTAAATTTCGATAAAACCGCCTCATACGTGTAGTCAAAAATCATTTCGGCCAACATCACTCATGTCTTGTCATGAAACAGTTTAATGGAACTGGGTTTTTTTTTTTGAACCAGGGTTTCCGATTTTTAGAATCCATTTGCATCATATCCTACAGCCCGGATAATCAGTTGACGTTTGTAACCGAATGTGTAGGTGTACTATTTCTCGTACTCCAAACTAAACTATGTCAGCTGATTCGTTCAACATACTTATATTTAGAGACAATCCTTTGTAGATTATCATTTGTCTTATTCGAATATTTTCTTAAAACGTCCAATCACTTGAATACTTGAAATACTATTGAAAACATTTTTCTACTTGTATTTTGAACCGCAAGTTTTCAAACGGATCATTTTTAATATTCATATCCGAAATGTATTTCGTGTAAATGTGGGTATCTGTATCGATCTATTCTTGTGTTCATTTTCATTTCAGTGCATATTCGTAATTAATGAGGTGCCAACGTCCGCAGGCGGAAGGCATTATTCTTCCTACATTAAATGCACACAACGAACTACCTACAACTAGTTATTATTTTTGTGAAGTGATAAATGCGATTGCATCCTATTGTGTTGCATTTAATTTTATTTGTGACAGTTGTATTGTTATTCATCAAATAATATAATATAGGTAGTTATGTACTGTAATCAATAATCATTTTAGTTCTTGAGATATTATGATAACACTGTTATATACGGTGTATTTCTATTATTACATAATAGATTTTGTAATTAAATTTTTGACGAATATTATATCAGTGAAATAGCCACTATTCGTATAGTCGTAAATTATGTATGGGCAGGGCTTTAAAAAAAAACAAACGTGCCGGAACTCACTTCTTGCCAAACTTCCTACCTACTAAAGAAAATTATATTCAAATATCATTTAATTTAAAGCAACTTTTCCTATATTACGAAGCGCATAAAAAATAAACAAACATAATTATAAACAACTAATGTTGTAAAAAATAAAATTGTAAAAACGTCATATATTTGAATAAAAGTATATAGTGATTTCCATGACCCCCACATCCTGAAGCGGGGGTCCCCAGTCCAGGACCTTTGGCGGGCCCCCTACCTATCACTAAGTTTAAAGGCAGTTTGACGCTATATGGTAGTGTTTTTCAAGTGGTGTTCGAGTTAAAAATAAGATCAACAAATATTAACCAAAAAAATACAATTACACAACCACATATTTTAAATTGTTAATACGTTTGAATAAAATTAGCGCCCCGGGCGATTTTTTTACGATTATAACAAATTTGTGAGGTGCGTTTATTTCACTTATTTGGTCAATTCCCCAGGCTAGAGCCCTGTCAGTCGCTTTGTGGGGGCCATGGTGATTTCCAAAGTTCAGTTCAATTTTCGTCTGGCAAATCGTCTTGATTTCTTTTTTTAGTGTCCAGAGTTTATGGCCGAATTTCTTCCACTGAGTAGTGAGTAGCCACCGATCAACGTATTTTGAAGGATCAAAAAGTGTCAAAAGGTGGTCCGATGAATAAAAGTCCCTAAATTGTATTGGTCTTCTTGGGGTAATAATTAGATTCAATTGCGAAAATTCGCGTTCACATTCACTTGAAGAAATGGTAATAGAATTCAATGTTTGAGTCGTATAGAATCATATGTAGAACTGTGCACTATTCATCGTTTCGAGAAAATGACGAAAAACGCTTTGTTGGATTTTTGAGTTTTATAAAAGCATAAAATATTTTTCTACTTTTAGAAATTAGAAATACACAACAGAATTTAGGTATGTCAGAATTCTGATTGTTGTAAATAATTGAATATACATGTTTTAAAAGTGAAGAGTGCTACACTTGATACTCACATAGTATACAGTTCTGTCTTTGTTACCAAGGTTGTGTATTACAATATTGTGGGTATTAAAAAAATAAAATGAAACCATAAACATACAGGGAGACAGAGATATTATTGATAGTATATGACATATTTTATAATAAAGAAAATAGGACATATTTTCCAATGTGTTAGGTATTAAGAATAATAACAGAATAAAATCTATACTATAAGTTCATTTAGAATGTCATCTTGTATTTCACCTAAGTTCACGTCCCCCGAATCTCGTACATTATTCCGGGAGTTATTTTCATCAAATGTTTTTTTTTATAGAATTGGAGAATACCTAGGTAAAGTTTACCATTGTGGCCGATAATGCTTAGTTAATTATTTATTCAAAAACTTCATTCACTTGGCAACCTTTTTGCAACTGTAAATGGACGAATCGTATCAATGTTATTATTTTTCTTGTATAATATTTAGTTTCCCGTAGTCTGATCAATATAAATTCTATACCTGGACTAAAACATTCCCCTAACGTTTTGAACGCTTCATATTTCTTTTGGACTCAGAAAACTTAATATGTCATCGATAAGAAGAAAGGAATGAAATGCAGTTCACAGAAAATAAATAAAAGATTTAAGAACACAAACAAAAACGATCCAAACAATTATTAAAAATATTCTTGTTGGTGGAGAGGGGGGACATTGTTTTAATCTAGTTTTAAAATTTCATAAAAACAATTGTACTAAAATCCACTTTATTTAATGAATCAGGAGCGGTTTATCCTTATAGGAAAATTTTCAACTGAGGTTTCATTCTTCCGAGGATGAAAAAGAATTAGCACTATGTTTTTGAAATAGTTTAAACTTGGATAAATAAAATAAAATTAAAATATTTAATAAGTAATATTTTCAAAACATTTGATGTAGGTACGCCAGTGACAAATATGTCATTGAGGTACGCCTATGGATTTTACTCGCACTGACCTGCCAACTTTGTCGATTTTTGCCTGTCATTTTTCAGGATTTCTGCTTCTCTTGCGACCTTTGTTTATTATTACTGGTGTTGGTTGGTTCTCTATGAGGGGACTAGCCATCAGTATTTATATGTTTTGGTAAAAAAAAACCATAAAAAACTCAACTTTAAACACGGCATGTCAATAGCCACAACTGAACGATATGTATGAGCGGGCCAATGACATATTAAATGGACAACTCACTTCATACCGGCGCGCACGAGAAATTGTAAATGAAAGTCATTCACAGATGTATAGGTAGATGTCACGTGACCATATGATGTATCCATTTCCATTATGCGATACAAGCTTCGAGAATTTATAGTAATATAACCTTTATTGTAATGGCGTATTAGTGTCATGACTCATTGCGTTAGAAACAGATTCTCGGTTACTTACGACTTCTCGGAGATTAGACGCAAGTGAGCCCAGCGTATCACAGGCGACTGTCCAATGGTTTCTGTCATTCAATTGCGTTGAATAAACATTATCTTAAAATGGCATTTTATAAATAATAAATAATACTAACACATGAAAAGTGATATCCCATCTTTCTTGGAGTGTTTAGTAGATTTTTTTTACAATTTTTAACTAGGCACATTGGCATTTTGTAACACAATAATAACGGTGGAGTCGAAACCTGACAGTCAGAAATTTTGTATGGGCAGACCCAGCGGTGTCGCCAGACCGCTTGCAAGCAGAATGTTCATTTGAGCGTAGGATACCGATATTAAAATATGAATTTCGCCATCCGGCAGACCCGACACAAAGTGAGTGTCATTTTATTTTCTAGATGCTTCGTCCATATTAATGTCATTGGAGCGGGCATATTGTGACGTCACTTAGGGCAACTCTGTGATTGGTCGAAACCGAACAGTTCTACTTGTGTTTCCAAAGACGTGAACAGTTCTAACTTTGATACCAAGCCCTATTTTCTTTCACGATTTTATACCACACAGATATGATTTTAATTCGAATATTATATTGCTAGTCATACATTATGATCCGAAGAATAATGTGGCATACTTAGTTCAATTTCGACATAATATATCGAGGGTATACTGACAGAACGCATTATTTCAGTTTTTGCTGTTTTTCTGTTTTAAATGCCAAAATGTATACAATTTTACACTCTACGTCCTGGTAAAACGCACAAAGGCATAGGATATAATGGTGAGAAAATAGAAACAATATTAAATCATATTGTTATTTTTTTATTCTGATAGAAAACATGATAATGACCTAATGCGTTCTGCGTATACAAAATACAGGACTTGTAACATGTCGTATATTATGTTTGCCATAAAGGTTAGTCTTTATAATGTAGAAAAAATGTTTTTAAATCATAAAAAAATCTATGTGGGAGAACGCTTTGAAAAAAAAATTAAAGTCCTTTTTGCAATTATCTCAGAACTTGTTTTAATGAGATAATGCTTTCTGTCAGTATACCCTCGATATGCGACAGTTCTACTTTTGATACTATACGACTAAGATACGACTCGTTTTTCAGATATGTCTTTTCATATGAGATGATTCAGGAAAATTAACTTGTACTATGTAAGCGCGAACATTGTTTCGTCTAATTGCTTTTAAAACGTTAAAAATACCAGGAAAAAGGTGCCGGAACGCCGTTCCACCGCGTTACATTACAAAAAAGCCCTATGGGATATGATAATAAATGTAATTCATAGTTGCATTCCAAGCAACGTAATCGTTTACGCTATGATCAATCCTAAGTGTGTAGAGATATTTGCCATCCCTACAGCTACAAAGGATACCGATTTACAATTTCTAAAAAAAGATTTTATACCCTGAATCTGTAAGATATCTGAATTATGGTTAGATACAATATAATTTTACATTTTAGCTTCAACCATAATTATAATTCATACTTGCAGATAAATGTGTATAGGTAGGTACCTACTAGGTACTATGGATCTGTGATTTTTTGCTTTGCGAGCCGATTAATATAACGAGTGGTGCGCGGAATAAGATTGGCGATGTTTGACGCTGGGCAGTGGGCACACTCAACTCCACTAGCTCTCGACTGCCAGAGCCAGATAAACCTCAAGGCTGCACAAGAACTCGCGGAAAGGTCACTCACCTGACAATACGACTCCAATATTTTCTCACATACCTTTTATTAAAATTTGATTAGCAATGATTGTCGTTATTATAAAGAATAAAGGACGTCAAACTAAGGATTCAAATATGTATATCTATGTATATATAAGTTCCTAATACCTACGATCTCTTGAGCAATTCTGACATTGGCCTGATATCCCTATCTGGCAACCAGTCCTTGAATTTTTTCATATACTTAAGAGAGAAAATTTCTCATATTTGTTTATTCTTTTATCAAGCAAGTTATTTTTAATTGTGGTTTTAATTATTTTTTTAACCTCACACTTTACTCACTCATCGATAATAATTACTTGGGGGTTTTCTAAAATATTTAGGAAGAATCTGAGACTAAAATTTTAATATAGCCAAACTGATTATCTTAATTAAACTGCTTGCGTAAATCAACGTATCAAATCCTGATTGATCAATTTACCAGCGGCATGTAATGCATTTTACTGTCTCTCCCTGAGATCCTTGGCGACAGGTTTTTTTACTTGCGGTTGACCTTGATATTTCAAAGAGTATCGACCCGACATGGGAAATCACTGCATAATAATATTGTTTTCAAGTAGCACCTAGCAACTCTTCGTAGTGATTATTCTCGCGTTCGTATCTTTCAACATTCAAAGTTGAGTCCAAAGCTTGAAAAATACCATGTCCGTTTCAGGATATTAACGTGACATTTTCGGTGGCAAATACATAGTGTCATTCTAACACATTTATTTCGACAATGTACGCCCAGTTATTAAATTGATTAATTCTTCAATATCAAATCGAATCCGAATCACACTTTCGACTCAGGGGTGACAGACACACTTAAACTTAAATACGAAAACAAAAATATAAAATTGAATTCAATTTCACTATTCCACCTTCGATCGATACCATTCATTTCCCATAAGCTTGTATAATTGTGAAATAATTTTGAATCAACACCTTCTTTTAAGAAACTATTAAATTCATCTCGTCATTGTCATAGAGCGAGTTCGTGCTTCCATCATTGAATCTTGTCATAGTTAACCACTTTATTGTTTTATGTATTTGATGTAAGGAAACGCATAGTAGTAATGCGTATGAAAATGGGTGGATTGAACGGTTCATGAGCGCCACTCACAACACCAATGGAGGTCTCCATAGAAAAACAATATATAGTATGTATTTATATTTTAAACAAAATTTAGAAAAGAGGCATTTGTCTGTACATTTCTTAAATCAGAGTAGATAATTAATTTATAATTCTCATGCCTCTCATTTTTACTGAAATCTTCGATAGTTTATAAAATTTCTTAAAGACATTGCATCGTTCCCAGTCCCAAAAATCTTTTCGTAATTTGACGATAATTTATATTTTGGCTGATAATAATTGTACAATTTCTATAATATTGTACGAACAAAATTTTGATGGTTTTCAAACTTCACAGTCAAGTAAGCCTTTTGCATTTTGATTAATTGGAGGGGCGCACAAAGAGTACCAGTAAATCCGCCCCAGTTCTCATAATAATAATACGTACACTAATATAATTTCATGACATGTTTTACCGATTTTATATTTGAAACTGTAAAATTTGTAATAATTGTCAAAATCGTAAGCTGGAATAAGCCTTTGTCGCGTGTTATTATATTATATTCCGCGAGAATCGATTTTTTTTGTTATCAGATGGGGCACGCGTGCCGCTGCATCAGCTGTTTTTGTTTGTGGAACATTCCGCGACGTGTGTATGTGATGTGATAGGCCACCGCAAACACTTCTCCGTCGCCCACTGAGGTCGGAATCGGACTCGTTGGCCGTTCATTTAATTTCAGTTGATCGCGAACGTCCGCCAAATACAGTCTTTGCACCGTGCGACTCTATCCGCCGCTTTGTTACGCCCGACCAATAATAAAGTACATTTTTTTATTATTATCATTACGCGCTGTATAATCTCGTTTTTCTATAATTTTGATTAGCACTGTTTGTCTTCGTTCTACTTGCAGAAACGTATACTCACATAAAGGACAATATTGACATTTTGTGTGCTATTGTAGTTCAATAGCACGAAACAAATCAATATGTTCAAAAGTTTACATGTTTGAAGTAATATAATTTACCCGCGACAGTGGCGCGATGTTTAAACAGTTTGGTGTGATGAAGAAGACTATTGTGAATTATTGTGCTAGCCAAAATAAACCGTAATACACACATTGCTGAAACTAGTTCATTCATAGGTTCTAATGGAATCTCTGCGTTATTTAGTTCGAGAGACTGTTGGTAAATATTTGCCTACTAAATTGTATAGAAATATTATGTGTCGTTATAATTTTCAGCTAAATTTTTACCTATATTAAAGCGAATGCTTTGCCTACCAGTGGCACCGAGCGAAAACCGACGAAGCTTGCAATTTTAGGCAATTTATTGATAATTTACATGTTTAAGACTTTTTAGGTAATTAATCAATATTTACTTAGGTATATAACATCTTTTAAACATCTAAAAAAGAAAATATGTTTTATTTAAACTTTAAAGAATAACCTAGATACATTTAAAAAAACGTTATAAAATGTGAATTCGTTAAAGGATTCCATCTTACTTATTATTTTTAATTAATTTAATTTATTATTAACATGCCATTGCTTTTTCCTACAATGTTGTTCAAAGAGATAATTACATACAGATATTTACATATTCGCATGTGTGATTAAAATAATTAGGTATCATATGTTTATCATTAAAATTTAGATTATTAAATTTTCTAAAAAAGTACTTGTCGAGGTGGGTAGAGACTTCGTACATATAGGTACTATGAGGGCGCAGTTTCTTTCGTGATTCGTCTACATGACATGATAGTATACACGAAAAGTCATGGTGCCAGTCACAAAAGTGGTCGTGGATTTCATTCTTCGCCTCCTAACTTGGTATTTTATTAATATTATGATACCTATACATGCGTTGGGTATGCACTTATTATTCGTTGGCATCGTTATTCTTCTTCATTTGAACATATGGACACATTAGTTTAAAAAATAATTGAAGCATAAAAAATTCTAACTGCATAATATCTATTCTTGTATTGCAAATACCCATTGTAATGTTTCTAGTAATATCGCACAGGCAAAATTTTTCATGAGGGTGTACCTTCAATCTTGTGTAGGGGAGACCGGGGACAATTGAAACACTTTTTTCTCCTTACATATTTCAAACATCAATAATTTTAAGTAAGATATTGATGTCATATCTATTCTAGTTTCTGTGTTTATTTTTATATATGGTCTACATCCATGCATCAAAGAGATATTACAAAAACAGTGAAGATTGGGACATACTGGGAACAATTGAAACAGTACTTAGATTCTATGGCGTCTTTAGTGCTAATAATAAGAAAACGATTTATTTAATTAAATTTTATTGTAAATTAAAGTAAACATTGAAAAAACTAAAAAAATATTGTAACAACACAATAAGTAAAAGTAAATAGGTAGTTGGTAAGTAATAGTAACAAGACTAAAAAGTAATAGTAAAATATAAGTAGTAGTAAAAATTGATTCTGATAAGCAATTGTCATGACGTATAGCTAATTTGTGTTGAGTGCATGCCTCGTGTGACCAACCATGACAATCGATGCACTGCACCGCGATTTCCTAACTATCGACTCGTGTGGCACCAGACGACATGACTTAATTGTGACGTCAGCCAATACACGCTCGAGGCATGCCGCCCAGCGCACAGTGATCACCATAGATATTAATATGATGAAACACCTATATGTGTATGGTGACAATGAATAGCGCCACTGTCTGAGTAGCGTTATTTTCTCGAATGCTATTATCACTTCAGTAGTACGTCACAATGATGTCATATGACGTCATGTCGACCTGGCAGCTGGCACTCGCAAGTTCTAACATAGGGGGCCTGGACTAACAGTAGAAATATGTTTCTAACGTCCCCACCTTAGATTGTTTCTATTGTCCCCGCACCATTTTTTTTTTAAAACCATTAATTATTTTGTAAACAATGATCAATTGCAATAATTTAAGCTATTCCACCTAAAGGTAATAGACAAATAAATATGCTAATTTAATTGAAATCATCTGACTAACGTTTTTGTATTTTCAGTCACACTTTTTCGATAAACGCAAAATATTACATTAATGGTGGGAATAACATTTGTGTGAAGTATACAGGTCCGCTCTGGACTGCACTCTATGGATGACTACTAAGCGGCAGAAGCTCCCAATGACACTTAGTTTGGCAAACTCTCACATGATTCGGACATGTGAATCGGCTGCTATAGCCGCTGTTTTTATCGTCCCTTGTTTCTATTGTCCCCGGTCTCCCCTATGTAAATTTGAAGATTTTTGGTCCATTTGTTTGTTTAAGATAGTCGAAAATAAATAAAAAAAATAGGTAAATAAGTACTTGCCTCATGAAATTACAGAACATTTGAAACTAAATAGGAAATTTATGAGGACTTCATTTTTGGTCTGCTAAGGGCTAGGGATGTCACGGGCTCAAAGGTTAGAGTCTGACGACTCCTAATTCGGTGGGAGCATTGCAGGCGTTTTAGCGCCCGGTGTAATAACAGAAAATGCATGCCTAAACCTAGCCCTTTGAGCGCAGCTTGTCACCAGACGACACTGCTGGTACAAAAGCGGTAATGTCTCATGTGAGATATCGGCTCGCTGTCGCTATGACAGTACATAGTACATATATTCTCTATGGTAAAATAATATGCCTGTATCCAGTGCCGCGACCGGTGACAATAATATGAGGGAGTGCAAAAAAGACTCGCCTAATTATGCAAGAAGTCCATCCTCCGATCCTTGGATTTTGAAAACACCTTGATAACAGGAATATTAATGTCTGATATTGACGATATCAATTGTTTTTCTATACTTAACATCGCAAGAGCATTTAGCCTGTCTTGAGTCATGGTATTTCTCAAAAATGACTTAACCCTCTTTAAAGTTGAGAAACCACGCTCACTTTCCACTGAAGTCATCGGGATTATACAAATTATTTTTAATAGGGTAACACTTTCGGTAAATACTTCAGGTAAATTATTATTCATGAAAAGTTGAAGTAGGTATCGATAAAGCTCCATCAGTAACGTAGAAATCTTCTCTACTGTATAAGACTAATTGTTCATTTTTAAGTTTAAATTTGTCAATATGTCGTAGTTTACAGGTTACCGTATTAAAATCTGTAATTGGAAAATTTGTATGATAATCGCGGAACATTTCACTTAAAAACAATTTGGCGATTACCAAATAACCTTTATATTCGAAACGATATTTCGCTTGGTTCACTGTATATATCACTATATATGCTTTTCAGAACCATTGTGTTTTTTGATTTTTGGACTTTTGACAGGTGGACCAAATCTTTAATTCCACTTTCAATCCAGTTAGATTCGTCACCGAACAACAGACATGGAAAACAAAAGAGGGTATCAAAATTATTACACCCGCACAGCCATTGTGTTTTTGAGTACATTTGCACATTAAATTTCCGATTAACAACTTTCGTTTTTACTGTACACTTTTGAATTAAATTTATACATGGCAAAGGACGGCCTGCCACTTTAATATCAAGCCGTCTTGTCGATGCCGATTGTCCTTAATATATGCAACTAAATATACAGTACTCATTGTAAATATTATTAAATCCATATTATAAACACGACGGGATTATGTAGGTGCAACAACGTTGAACTAGAGCACTAAACTAACCGTTTGATAGATAAGTCCGGAATATGATCAAGCATCAACACGACATTCGGTTTCATTAAAATTAAGCCCCAAACTATAGCTTGACCCGTGGCCTGAGCACTAGTGTTCGAATATTTTATATTGGCCAGTGCATTACACTCGAAACGTCCAGTTAATATTTGTGTGCTATGCGTTGGTGCAAGATACCTCTCAGAAAATTAACTTGAACAACATCGTTTCCAGCAAAGCCTCATGTAGTATTATAGAACTTTGGTGGTTTTGATTCTAGTAGCTTCATTCGCAGCGTGAGGTCGTACTAAGATGACCTCGAAAAACATATAATATTCAAGGTACATATTAAATTCTGCACCGCGGCGTGTCATAGACGGGATTATGTTTGTATTGGTGCGTCGAAAAGAGTTCGCTTAACACTTTTACGCGCGGAATTTAAAATGAGTGATTTCGTATAAGTTTTGGATATTGTATTTCTCTTGAATACATGGGGGTTTTATATTATATATTTTTATTTTATCCATGATGGGAGTGCAGCGCACACTTTGCTCCTTTACTAGAGCCGTCCCTGCCTGTATCACTTCCCGTTGAATTTAAGAGGGAAAAATGTGTAGGTACTCCCTTCCGATTGCTTGGGCGTCGGTAGACATCATCTGTGGCTGGTAGTCTTCGGAGCGATAAAAAAACATGATGATGGTTTGAAGAAAACCATGAGGTTTATTGCTGAATATAATTATGGTTATTACATTTTAAATAAAATTGTATATAAAAATGTGCAAGGGACAGACCATTTAACAGTTTGAACAGTATATAGTACCATATTTTCTAAATTTACATAACTAATTTGCACAAACACATTTTTTTTTTTTACAAATTAGTGAGATATTATTCAAATTGTCACTTAATCTATTCAGATGTTCATAAAACAATCCAATGTTTAATATTCAATGTATTTTAGACAAGTCCTTAATTTCTATTAAAAATTACTCATCCTTGCATACACATTCACCATCCAGGGCCTATTGATAAATGATTTCATTCTTTAAAAATATAATATTGCTAATAGTTGTATTTTAATTTATTACAGGTGTAAAGTCGGTGCCGCGGGAGTGTGCGGCGCCGTTTAAGGCAGTGGTGCCACACGAGCTGGCACAGGAGCCGGCGCGACCAGCCCGACTCGACGTCCTGCTTGACGTGCCCCCTGCCTCGCGCGACCAGCAGCTCAAACATGCCTGGAACCCTGATGATAGGTTAGTATTAATACTTTAAATACCACATCACATGCATACTTTCATTCTGACTATCCTATTTATAATTTTATTTTACAAAAGAACATATTATTTAGCAAAAACGACGTCCATTATTTTATATTATAATATGGGACACAGTCATCATATTTTTCTATCACTCCTATATTTAGTAGAACCATTTATTAAAATTCATTGTATTGGACTATAGAATGTGCTTTTATTGTAAGATAAGTACATACATCAGCATTTTATTTTATCATTGATAAACACTACACTGAACTCCCTTTTGACACGGTTTTTTTTTACACGATTTCGAAATAACAGTGCAAAGCCACTCTGAATGCATGTTGGAGAACAATTTTGCCAGAATGTGTTAAAACATAGTGAATAATTTTTGTTACCTTTGATTTTTTAAAGTATTTTAGTGTATACATTTTTTACACATTTTTTTTAACACGGTATCGCGTGGAATGTATCTACCGTGTAAATTCGGAGTTCAGTGTATTATCGATCAATTCAAGGTAACATCAAAGTTTTCACAGGCTATAGAATGTTCTTCAATGTAGAAGTGTGTTTGCGGGGGATGGTGGTTATCTATTCTATCAATCCCTGTCAAGAGTATGGAGACAAAATAATCATAGGAAGCAAAACGTTTTTCCAAATTGATGGAACTTGAAATTTCTTTTTATTATACATATTCAATGTGTTATTTTTCAGATCTCTCAATATATTTGTCAAAGACGATGACAAGTTGACATTTCACCGGCATCCGGTGGCGCAGAGCACGGACTGTATTCGAGGCCGCGTAGGTTTTACCAAAGGACTGCACGCGTGGGAGGTAGTATGGCCAGCCAAGCAGAGGGGGACGCACGCTGTAGTCGGGGTGGCCACGGCAGATGCGCAATTACATTCTGTAGGGTACCAGAGCTTAGTCGGTGCCACCGAACACAGTTGGGGATGGGATTTAGGTCAGTAGTTTTTAACTGCAAGAAACATTGATTTGTATTCTAACATAATAATACTATATACTTGGCGCCGTTCTATTAAAAATAGACACCTAGCAATATTTAAAGAATCCATCTTACTTTTATGAGGATGGATGAATGACAATTTTGAAAACTGTTTGAATAATTATCGATACCAGTGTTGCGTGTGTGAATTGATTCCATCCCATTAATTATTTCAGGTCGCAATAAGCTATACCACGACAGTAAAAACAATGCGGGCGTCACGTATCCCGCCTTACTGAAACCTGATGAGATGTTCCAAGTTCCGGACAAGGTCCTCGCCGTGCTGGACATGGAAGAGGGAACCCTCTCCTTCTGCGCGGAGGGAAGATACCTCGGCACTGCCTTTAGAGGGCTGAGGGGTAAACAGTTGTATCCTATCGTTTCGGCTGTATGGGGACACGCCGAAATCACCATGAGATATATTGGCAGCTTAGATCGTGAGTCTGACAACTTTGTTTTGCATATATTTTGTGGTGCATCACAAATAGAATACTTTTCATACATAATTCTGAAAACACTCAAGAGAAAATATAGCCAATAGAAAAAAAAAAATTGAAAAAAGTAAGACACCCGGCAGGAATCGAACCTGCGTCTCTTGGGTATCGCGCCCTGTGCATTAATGCAATAGAATTATGTATGTTCAATAATTAGAATGGTACATTCTTAAAATCATGTGAATTATTCGTTGAATAAAAGAAATAATTAAGAATACTTTCAATTACTTTTTCATTACCACATTTAAATATCAATGTTAATTATATCTAATGGCCAACTAATACAAACGCGCCAGTCGCGTTGTCAGCACTAAATGAGTTAATACTACTATTTTATAGCATGGACAATATAATCCAGAGTTGTATGGTGGTATTATGAGTGAGCTAAGCATTGATGACGGGTTGTTTTTTTCAGCTGAACCCCTGCCGTTGCTGGACCTGTGCCGACGGGTAATCCGGCAGCGCATTGGGCGCTCACGCCTTGAAGGCGTGGTACCGCGTCTCAACCTGCCGCACGCGGTGCAGACCTATCTGCTGTACCGTGACCCACGTGCCTCCTAACATAGCACCACACCCCGCGGCGCATCGCCCGCCCCTGGACGACCTCGCTCGCCGCCGCCCGCCCGCACCTGACGCGCGCCTCTCCCCAGCCCGCTCAGTGACATTGGTGTGCCTTTCGGGACGGTGATCGGTGACAGTGTTCGGGATTCCGCCCGCAGGGGACGGGAACCGAGTCGCGTTCCGTGAAATGTGTTCCCAAGAATCTCATTCTGGCCGAACCCCATGCGGACGCGGGGGAGTCCGCCGGATTCGGAGGATCCTAACATATTATTTGGAAAACGAACTCAATCTTTTATTTTATAACGAGCGATCGCCATCGAACGTTCGCATTCTATATTGAAGAAGAATCTCGTTAAAACTGTAACTTTTATACTGAAGCAAGAGGGATGACGCCCCGTGCTGGAGAAGAGGCCAAGGCGCGATGCGGCAGCGCGCCCTGATCTAAATTTTAGTGGAAAGTGCAATAAGTTTTCACAAGACAAAACATTTTATTTGAATTGACGAATTTCGGAGTGCCGAACCCAAAGTGGACGAGAACAATCATTTCATACAGCCCCTCCGGGGTTCCTCTCCACCGGCGAGAGGGCGGATCGATGGCGGTTTGTGATCTCTGACGGACGGAGCGTCCCGTGCCCGCCATAATGGCGTGCCGGCCGACTCGCCGTCCCAATTTTTTCGTGTCAATAGTTTAGTGCTGCCTGTATTTTTTACTGAGAAAAATATTTTGACGGATAGTGATTTAATTATACGTTGTGTTCTCTTAATAAACGCGAGTGGACTGTGACGGCGGCCAGTGATACGGGAGGCAGAAGGCCGGCTCCGATGTAAAAAAAATTTATTGTACAATAATTGTCGACGTTAAACTGAACATATGTGAATTTTGAAATTATCTTCTAATGTTAACCACTTATAATGCTGATTCGTATTTCGCCTGACGCATTGTATAAATTCCATTTCAATAAGACTCAATATAGAAACGAACAAATAATGTTAAATCAACTCTGAATTTTTGTAGACTTGTCACCTTAGTTTTATTTGTCCGAATATTTTAAGGTCGGTTCCGATTGAAGAGTCCATGGCGCGCGGACGAGAGCGTTAATGATTCAGCAATCTTTTTTCCAATATGACATCTTCCAAAAATGAATTTATTTTTTTTATATTCCAGTTTTGGAAGTTTTTGCGCTTTTTCTAATAACTAATTTTTGTAGAAGTCGTGTCTAAGACGTAAGCTAGAGTTACATATTTATAACGACTGCCATGTGGTGGAACACATCTCAGCTTTAACGACGGAATCAAAACTATTTCTTTACTTCAAAACCCAAGCTAATACTTATAATGAGAAAACAATACACCAAGCTAGCATTACCTTATAGTGTTAAATAATATAGCGAAACGGGCTTTTGCGCCCCTTCGATTGTAAATATTTTGGACTAGTGTCTCTGTAATATTAAGTTCTAGGTAATATCTTAATTGTATTTCTTGACTGAAAGACCATATTATATATATATTGATGTCGATTTATTGTATGGCTGAGTTTACAGAGATATTTAATTTTTTATAACTTCGATTCGAAGCGGTTAAATGTTTCCATAACTTCGATAATACTTTATAATATACTTATAAATGATCCAATTGAACAACTCATCGGTAAACTGACTCTAATCGAATCTGCAATTTTTAATAATGTCTATGCCGCGATGTGCATAGAATCCAAAATTCATAGCAGTACCTATTAGTAAAATTATTCTTTCATAATAGTCATACCGAATGTCCAAATGTTTTGTGTTTTGGGATTACCATGAAATCCCAATCTACAGAATTGTGTTAGAGGCAGTTTAGTGGTGATGTTATACTGAATAATTGAAAATGGCAAAATTTATACACAGTTATTATCAATGTAAAGAGAATAATTTAGTCAATGTTAGTGAGTGTGCACGTGCGTCAAATTTTGATTTATTTTCGTTTCCGGTTTGATGTGAGTGATGCTCCTGCCCCGATAGCAATAACTAAACTACTCTAGTTCTGATGATTCTCAGCCGAGCATTTGTAGCGAATCGTTTCTCCAGCTCTATACAGCTGAACCTCATTCAGAACTACTAAGACTGAGGAATATTTTGTAAACGCTGTTCAATCTCATTTTGAGTACAAAACGTGCATGAAAATAATATTTATAAATATTTTTTATGTTGCGACAAAAATTGGACCTGTGCTTCCGCAATAATTCAAATGAGATGGCCTTTAGCCTTTAGCCTTCACCTAATCAATATTGTTCAAATTGTTTTTTACTCGTATGTATTTAAATCGAACGCAGCTTCGGTTGTCTGAAAGGGAATTTATAAGAATATTTCTGTTTGTGCTCAACAGTTTGTAGAAAATTTTGAAGGAAAAAATAAGTGATATTTTTATCGCTATCATATTGATGGAACTCGCTAATCACATGACTTTTTTGAAAAATTATATATATATATAAATGCATGAAATTGAAATTAATTTAACCATTCAACTTGTTTGATGAAATCCATCATCCATGTGATGAAAATAAACATTTCCGATTAAAAGCGATTTCCGTCACTAGGGTATTGATATTTATTATACAGTTTTTACTGCTTCAGTAACTTTGTTATAATCATATTGATTTGAGATGAAAGTTACGAACATCTCAAGACAACCAGCGGAAGCATTTTTGTAAAGTATTTGGTCAGATTCTTACTGTAAGTCGATGTTTGTAGTAAGTAATATTGTAACTAAAGCATTCTAAAACCATACTCTTGTTTTATTTCCCCTACCCTTATTTACATTTAACTGTATCATGGTTAGGGATGTCATACCAGGGAATATTCAGGAAAGCAAAACACGTGTTTTTATGAATTCCATTGCTATAATTATCATAAAATGATATGTATTAAGGGAGGACATGCTCAGCGTGGGTCAAAATGGAGCTTTTATTCTATTTTCAAAGCATGATCCTGGACATTCCTTAAACGTTGTAGATAATCTATTTATATAATTTTGAAGCCTTATTATCCTTTATATTTATTTTAAACATTTGATGACTGCATAAAGTATTTTTATTACATAAAATAGTATTCTTTTAAACCTCTCGCTCTAATGTTTTAGAATATAGTCATATTTCAGTATATAACTGTGCAGTGGTGTTAAGATTTTTTACATTTATTAATTTTTAAATTCATTTATAAAACCATCAGTATAATTTATGTCGACATTATTATAGTGAAATATTTACGATAAAAAATTATATTGATAATCTCTGTGATCCCAAATTTGACAAGAATTTGGCATTTTATTATTCAAAAATGAATCAATATAATTTTTTATCGTAAATATTTCACTATAATAATGTCGACATAAATTATACTGATGGTTTTATAAATGCGTTTAAAAATTAATAAACGTAAAAAATCTTAACACCACTGCACATTTATGTACAGAAATATGACTATATTCTAAAACATTAGAGCGAGTGGTTTAAAAGAATACTATTTCGTCACTGTTCTGGCAGAAAACACTAATTCGACAAAACGACAGTACCAAAATGTTCCTTATTTCAAACTTTACCGTCTGGAGACCTTCTTAATAAATAAGCAGTCTTTATTTTAAAGTCATCCTTTTTACGATTGCTTAATAAACTCACATGATAGACCATTATTTCAAACATTTTAATAACTTCAAAGTCAATTTAATTAAAACTAGTATTCTCCAGTTAGTGTGTTCTGCCAGAACAGAGACGATTTTATGTAATAAAAATACTTTATGCAGTCATCAAATGTTTAAAATAAATATAAAGGATAATAAGGCTTCAAAATTATATAAATAGATTATCTACAACGTTTAAGGAATGTCCAGGATCATGCTTTGAAAATAGAATAAAAGCTCCATTTTGACCCACGCTGAGCACATCCGCCCTTAAGTATATAGGATTTTGAATTTTCTATTGGTATAAATGGTATATAAAAAAATGGTTTTGTGAACTTTTGCACTTTTTTATGGCCTTTACTTAATTCGATGGGTGATTATCACAAAAACCTATTTACAAAAAGTCAATTTTTCAGGAAAGGCAAAATAAACTTTATTTTTGTTTCAACATGTTTTTTTAACAAAACTAAAAATGATAGAAAGATGAATTTTTCAACTTCTTAAAGTATAATCACTTCTCTTTTAAATAAATTAAAAAACAATGTAATTTTGATGATCCATAATACTAAGTAGGTATATTAAAAAAAGTCGACCCACTTACGTTTTTGTGTTACCAATGAATTTTCAAATTATCTTTTAGCAGTTTGTTATTACCTAATATAAAAACGTATCAACAAATTGGCAATTGGTAGTATCAGCTGTTTTTGTGTTAATTTTTTTCGCTTAAATTATGAGATACATTTTAGATTACTTTCTTACTCATAGGATATACGGAGATACATCTTGTGTTACAGACTGAACCGATTATAGTGAACAATTCTGCATACTCACTAAAAACGCATTTTTTGTATATACGTTTTTGTGTTAATCACCCATCGAATTATCAATCATCCAATATACAAGAATTAATGGATTCCCAAATTGAAATCATAATATGTACACAAATTTAACTCGAATTGTAAAAATTTTAGTGGTGTCAAATGAATTGTACATTTTGTGGGTAAATGTCATTAGTAATAAGTTTAATTGGAACATAGATTTCTGAGAAAGCGTAATTTACCATGGAGAAACCAAACCCAACAAATATGGGAATATCATTATTTAAATATATTTAATTTACATTAGCTGTCAATCAAAAAATACTGCGTAGCACCTAGTTTCTACCAAAAGAATCAATAATCGTGCGTGTGATGATTGTGCAAGGAATGTAATCTTCATAAGAGAGGCTGGTAGGACGAACCCACCAGTACATGGCAGTGTTGTACCCCACCAACAAAATTATTTTATTGATAGGAAGAATTAAAAAAAAATAATGATTTCAAAAATGTGGAACAGTGTATAGATATTATTTGTATTATATCTTATAAGCCAGGGCTCCCCAAACTTTTTCGGTTCACGATGCTCTTGTTGCATTTTTTTGGGTTTTTTCCACGTTCAAATTAAAGAACAAATAAATTTTGTAAGTTTGATGGAGAAGTTATTTTAATTGTAATCAATTGAGGCGTAGAGTTACTAAACCCGCTCTAGAGACTTTCGAGTTTTGAGTAAATCACGAAAAATTGTTTTGGGTATATTATGATGATTTAAGTGTAATTTTAGATGTTATATTTTTCTTCCGTTACATACGGAAAAGTATAATAAAATGTCAAATCTAATGTATTTGCCACATTTTTTCAAATAAATGCATTTTAATTATCCCGAGAGTGGTCTTTGTCAGTCGCTACCTGACAGAGCGGCGTTCGAGGCGGAATTTTTTAAAAAGAGCGGAGTTTGGTGCACAGTGGTACATTGTCGACAGGAAATGATAGTTCAGTAGCGGTCCGTATTTATTTTAATTATGTAAGATATTTTCGAATTTACTTTGTCTAGAAAATATTTTGTAGCCATTCTTACCTACTGGTAGCTGTATAATGTTCGCATTGCACCTACATATTTAGCTGTTTTAGTGGTATGTAATATTTTATGAAAAATAGTGGTATGTACTCGTCTTGAAAATAAAATGCTCTTTATTGGTACTTATTCAGAAACAACTCAACTGACAAAAGTTTCATCGCAATCGGATGAATGGTAAAGTAACGCATACGAATAGAAGAAGATTGTTATACTAATTCAGAAACCTTCACGGGTGTGCGCACAACAACTGACAAAAGTTTCATCGCAATTGGGTGAATGGTATAGGAACCATACGAATAAAAGAAGATAGAATGAAGAAGAAGAATATGGTTTTTCTAATTCAGAAACCTTTGCGCGGGTGTGCACACAACAACTCACCAAAGTTTCATCGCAATCAGATGAATAGTATAGGAACCATACGAATAAAATAAGATAGAATAAGAAGAAGATGGTTTTTCTAATTCAGAATCATTCGCGGGTTTGCGCACAACAACTCACCAAAGTTTCATCGCAATCGGATGAATGGTATAGGAACGCATATGGGACAAACAAACAAACATTCATTTTTATATATATATAGATAACAATAACATATTTAATAATATCAATAGCATAAATGAAAAAACCCAGCGGAATTAAGTACTGGCCTTTACCTAACTAATCGCCCCATTACCTGTGACCCAAATTCCATGAATGTAGGAAACCCATCATTACCTACCAACCTATTAAATGTAAAAGTAAAATGATAATATTTTTAAGCTATATTATTTATAATCTACTTAGATAGGTACCTATAATAGATATTTTATAGCATTAAATTCAGAAAACCAAACCCGACATAAAATTCGAAGCTTACTTATTTTCATACATAAATATTTCTTACCTATATTATGTTCTTCCTACATCTTTTTATATAAGTAGGTACAAATAATAGTAAACATGGGATATCTGAAAAAAATAACGGTATTTCTACAAGATAGCACAGCATTGTTAACTATGTATCATTATTACAACTAAGTTAATCTACAAGTATGATATATTAATAAAAATATAATTGAATTAAAATTCATTATCATTCATATTAACTAATGATACACTTTTATGATGAAAACAACTTGTCCCGTTTAGATAATGAAAAAGAATATAATTTTTTGTTGGGAGATGAAAAAAAAATAACCTAACGTAACATAACATAACCTACCCACTAAATCTATCATTTGTAAGGAAAAATTATCAAACAAAAATCATCTCCCCGACAAGAAATAGATTTCCTTTAATTATATTTTTGACACAAACCAAATAATGTTAAAAATGTATACTTGGGAATCTTACGATAGTTTATTATATTATATCACACAGAATATTAAATATAAATAACAAAAAAAAAAACACGTGAAACTACAAAATAATATGAGATACCGCTGGATTATTCATAACAATACAGCAAAATACAGTAAATTTTTAAATACGTTTCTTGACGTAACAGGTTACATTTCCACACAGCTGGATTTCTCAAACGCTTCCTTGATTGTCCTGGTTGAGATTCCGTCACACTAACTATAGAAAGTCATTATTAAAAATAAAAACTATAAATTCATTACCTCTAATCGCCTTCATCGTCGTAAACAACAAGTTGATGCATATAGTTATGTCAACTCACAAAGTAGTCATTCGTTGACTTCAGGGTTAGATGATTGTTTATAACTATTTTTATCAATGAAATATAGTTTGATAATTATGCCAAACTTCACTAAATCAAGATTGTTTAAATATGCCTATAATTTTTTTTTTTGCTGCACAACCGCTCTTTAACCTAATCCATGCCACGGACGAATTAACTCGCCAAAGCATGTATGTCGCGTCATCGAATATATTCGCAGGTCAACGTCATAACTTCTGAATAAACATTCTGTGTATATTTTCTAAACAATATTTATCATTTTAGTGTGAAAATATTCACCATAAACTTGATAAACATGTTGTGTAGCTAAGTTTTCACAAAAATTTATCATTCCGTTCCTATTTCATATTTTTTAAAGGATTTATTTTATTTCGAAAATAGCTGGCCTACAAGTGTCCACCTAGTAAAAATTGGCTGGCATTTTTGATACCCATGTATTGATTGATTAAAATGCCTTTGAAGCTAATTTTTTAATAAATTGTATTTCATAGCATGCCTCATTATATCGTCACTTCATAACACACCAACTTAAGTTCATTTGCTTAGGAAATTAAGTATTACTACAATACTTCATGAATTTTGGAGCCACCGCCCGTCCGTGTCAACGATAGATAGGTTAGCATAACCACATGCAGTCCATGTAGATCATGGGTGGCCAACCTTTTCAGCAGCCGGGCCAGATTCTAAAAATGAGATTTCCTACCGATTTTTTAAAATTATACAAAACAAAAAAGAAATATATATATTATATAGTAATAAAATAAAACAAAAATGAGAATCAAACATATTTATTAGATTAGACTTTTTTTAAATAATACAAAATAATATAAAAATAATAAATTTTAGTGAGAAGTTTGATTTTGTGTGGCAGAACTAAGTGCATCAATATCGATATCGAGTGAGGTTGTTCCTACACGCAAACAGTTTTCCAAATGCACATTAGTGATTCGTGTTCTCACTCGGGATTTGATATGCTTCATCCGACTAAAAAGCTGTTCACACGTGTAAGTGTTTCCAAATAGCGAAGTCATCATTAGAACATGTTTGTAAAATGTAGAAAATTTCTCCTTATCCAAATAAATGTTTTGTAAAACTCTTCCAAACCAACCTGATGGAATTTCTCCTTTAACTGTTCATCGCAACATATTTCACAATGTTCCATTTGTAAATTTTCCGGTAATAAATTCACATCTACGGAGAATGGCGTTGCAAATGCAGCAAAAAGCACACGGTGCTTTTTAAAATCTTCAGCTAATAACGAATCTCAATTTGCGAAATTAGCATATATAGCGGCAGCATTTGATATTGTTTTTATTTTCTCACTGCTCCACGGGCCACAAGTTGACACCCAGTGGGCCGCATGCAGCCCGCGGGCCGCGGTTTGGCCACCCATGATGTAGATAGATTGTGTAGTGTCTGGGTATGGAGAGAGATGAAACGGTATAAAGTGGTAGTACCGGTGGAGTAGTAAGGCGAGGAACGGTATGCACGGAGGCGAGAGGGAATCACTTTGCGTCAAGTGGTGGTTATCCGGTCAACTGACCATTGTTTTGCATTGCACTAACCGGCCGTCATAGGTGGCTCTTACCTTCGATGTGATTATTGTTACTATTTTCAATTACATTTTTTTGGAAAAATAAAGCATCACCCTAAGAGTAATAATATAAAGAGAGTGGCTATTGTTCGGCAAAATGAAGCCGTGTTTCTCGCGTATAACGCACAGTAGAACCTCAATTTTATTATTATTGACTTAACTATGAAACGTTATACCAGTCACTGTCTGGCTTTTTAATCCGAAATCATAGGTTGTTTAGTTAGCGCCTACATCCGCTAGAGCACATTTATTCAAAATAATAATTAATAAGAATATAATTTCTATGGGATTCAATCACATATAAATATTGATTGTTGTTAAAAATATTAAATAATTTATCTCGCGATTTTTTTCTCGTGTTATTTATTATACCTAAGTCTGTGTTTTAAATATAGAAGTATTGTAAAATGTCTAGTTTTACGGGTTAAATTATAAATTGTTATGGAACATATTATACACAACAACGGATATTTTCAAAGATGATAGGTAATATATTTTGAGCGTATGTTACGTTTATAAATGTTTAGGAAAATACATAATTCAAACTAATTGCTTATTTATAAACTAATTATATCAAACTAATTGAGCTTTTGAAATTTCATCGATTTTGTGTACCTACCTATTCATCAGTAGTAATATTGGGTTATCTTCTTATTTCCCGTAAATATATCTGACAAGCGTGGTTACTCCACCCTTTGCCACTTATCACCTTGCTTCCTATCACTTGCCACCGTTATATCATCATGTTGCTTCTCAGTACGGCTACTAAATTTCAACGCAACAATAGTTAAACATATTTTCTACTAAATTAACTGAAAATAATTACCACTAACTTTGTATTTAACACAAAAACAATAAATCTCAGCAACACGTGCTCGCAGTTTTTAAATGAATGTAATCATTCAAATCAACGGTGATGTTTCCAAAAAATATTGAATTCAGTTGTAGAAATTCTATCTTACTCTAACGCATATTGCGGAGAATATAAGCATGCCGAATGCTTTCTCATTCGTACTTATGGTTCATTTTTGTTCAGGCCTTGGCATCACCATATTAAAATGACATCTTAATTAATGTTAAAGCCTTCTTTGACTACTGTCGAACAAGATCTTCTTGTCAACGTGTTAAAACTGTGAACTAATAATAATAAGCCCCTCCTGTTTTTAACCGCACTGCAACAACTTCCGGTTATCGACGAGTTGTCCACGTGTTAAAACTGTGAACTAAAAGCCCCTCCTATTTAGTTTATCGCAGTTCGACTCCAGTGACTTCCGGTTATTGCCTAGATCTTCTTGTCGGACAGTAATAATTATAAAATGTCCTTTTACACAATCTTCTAAACGAATAATCATAAATAGGTTGATAAGGATTTGGTCCTTTCTACGACCTGGAGTTAGTAAGGAAAGTAATAAAAACAATGTTTTGATTCAAGTATTTTTAGGTTTACTCTGCAAAGTTTTAGAAAATACATAAATCTGACTTATATTTATTGCATATTATATTAATGTAGTGGTGGCACAAGGTAGAAAAAATCTATTAGTGAGACTCGGCACACTATAACATTTGTTTACGATGGACTTTTTGATGACGAGCGACACATCCTCTGCTATAAAACGATTTATCACAAATTTTACAAGAATATGGTCTTTCACCCGTGTGCGACCGAATGTGAATTCTGAGGATATCACTAGTGTTGAATGTTTTTCCACACGTCTCACATGAAAACTTCCTCTCATTGGCGTGGTAGACAAGATGGCGTTTGTATGTAAGGTTTCTAAAGAATTCCTTTCCGCATACTTGGCAAATTTTCAGAGGGGTGGAGTCGTGAGTTCGGAGATGCGTCTGAAGGCTTGCGCTGTAGGTGAACGTTTTGGGACATTTTGTACATTTGTGTGTTTTGACTTCAGAGTGACCTTTCATGTGTTCTTTCATTCGTTGCGTAGACTTGCCGCAAATGTCACACACCTTCCAGTAAACATAACGGCGTTTGAACACTGTTTCACCGGATTCAGATACGGCTGGCACCATCACAATATTTTTACTTTTACGTGGTTTTTTTAATTTTCTGCTAATTTTATTTACTGTTGATTTTTGATGTTTCACTTTTTTAGCAGTTCTCTTATGTGAAATTTTTATAAGCTGAGAACCGATATCATCACCTATCATCTCACTTTTAATAATGACTTCATCTTTTAATTCATCGTCAGTCAAATAGTCAACCGATCCGTTGTCCATATTCATTTGCATCAAATCACTCTCATCGCAGCTGTCTGTTTTATTTATTTTCCCTGTTGAGAGTTCATTACAAGACAATTCATGTTTAATATTAGAAAGTTCCACTTTCTGAAACCAAGATGTTTTGAGAATTTCATCAGTTTTTTCACATTTCTTTTTGAATTTGTAAGCAACATCTAATAATTCCATGCATGTTTGACAAAGATACTGAGGAAAGCAATCTTTTTCAGTGATCTGCAAGAAATAAAAAAAGTCATGAATTCTTCTGAGGGCCGATAACATGATAAACTATATTTTTTATTTAACAAAAAGTTTTGAAAATGTAACATTCTTTATAAAAATAATGTATGTTCAAGAACTAATGTTACTTTCTTAAATCTTATGAATTAAAAAGCAGTTTATTAAATTATTAGCAAGTGTAAGTATGTCAAGACTAATCTTTGGATAGATTCAGACATCGGCTATGGATCAAGGTAAGTACTTGTTATTGGCACCTTGATTCAAACTACAAAAATGCGGTCGACAATATTAATAAAAAGAGATGCATCCATCGGATTTCAGCCAATGTGCTTTACCAATTTAGCCACCTGTAGACCAATTTTTTTTTTTTTAACAAAGATGTAGGTGACTAAATGTAACAAAGACGAAAGTCATGTTCAACTGCTTTGCGGGCCAAAAAGAGATCCTCATCAATGGCACTCAGCTCGAACATGTGAAAAACTACATCTATCTGGGACAACAAGTGTCTATAGATGGATGTATATTTGATGAAATTGTTCGCAGAGTAAAGCTAGGCTGGAGTGCTTTTGGCCGCCTGAATAATGTCTTCAAAAGTGACCTTCCACTGTGCCTAAAGCGCAAAGTGTTCAACCAGTGTGTGCTTCCCGTAATCACATATGCGTGTGAAACATGGACCCTAAGTAAAAGAGAGATCCAGAAATTTAGAGTAGCACAACGTGATATGGATAGGTGCATGCTCGGCATAACGCGGAAGGACAAAAAAAAGGAATGAGTGTATAAGAAAGCAGATAAGGGTTTGCTATGTGATGTGATAGAGTTCATTAATCCTTACAGCACGAACGCCACAGCTGTTGTGTCCTGATTAGGGGGCCATTAGATATAATTAGCATGTTACTTAAATGCGGTAATTAAAAAGTAATTAAATGCTCCGTAGTGAATCGGTTAAAAGCCTCAAATGGAGATGGGCTGGACACATTGCTAGAAGAAGAGACAATCGTTGGACAAACGTCATCCAAGAGGTACAAAACGTCCGCAAGGTAGACCTAGAAGCCGCTGGATCGATGAAATGATAAAGTTCTGCGGAATTACGTGGCAACGCAACGCACAGGACCGAGAGAAGTGGCAGCAGCTTGAAGAGGCGTTCATCCAGCAGTGGATAGATTCAGGCTGATGATGACACCAAATTACTATGAAACCAACTGATAGTCACGCGACTGACGCTTTCCTCAAATTTTGTTAATTTGAGTCCCATCATATTATTGTCGAGATTTTTTCTAATAGGTAAGTATATTTATGGTGTCTCCGAAATACGTATGATAATATCGTTAAAAGATTTAGGATGGTTGAATTAATTAAGAAATAGTGCACTGATAACACAAATTGAAAGGGGCTTACTGACAATCTGCAAAAATGATTTTATTTTCATCCATTGGGAACCAGTGCATGCTAACCCCTACATTTGCCACAGCAAACATGGTTTTTAAATAAAATCGATTTTTAATCTCCAATCCAGATCCGTGCCACGGACGAATAAACTCGCGGGGTCTTGTAAACGTCATAACTTCTGAATAAACATTTTGTGTATATTTTCTAAAATATATTTATCATTTTAGTGTGAAAATATTCACGATAAACATGTTGTGTTGCTAATTCACAAATATTTATCATTCCGTTCCTATTTCATATTTTTTAAACGATTTATTTTATTCCAAAAATAGCAGGCCTACAAGTGTCCACCTAGTAAAAATTGGCTGGCAGTGCAAAATAATATGATGTACAACATGGATTTACTGCTGACTACGTATTATCGCTGTCAAAACAAGAAAATGCATATGTAAACCACATATTGTGACAAGTTGGAAGATTGCATGCATGGATCAAAAAAGTTCATCAGTTTCTGAATTTTCACACAATAGTTGGAACTTATAAGGTATTTGCCCCTGGCGCCATAGAACGATAGTCACGAAGCTGTCGGAAAAAATACGCTACCCGCGTACCTAGTACATTTTGACGTTTACCAATTTTCACAACCTATCAAATGACAACAACGCGTCTCGTTTACGTTTGAAGAATGAGCACTTTTGTGTGTAGACAGTTATTAACACACTGTTGGTGCCATTAAATCCAAGCACGTGTACAGGCGCTATAAAATTTTATTTCCGAAGAGCCATTCGCAGATACTAAAAAGTGTCTACAGCTTAGAAGGTATATTGTTGTCATATTAATTACGGAAGGTCTCTGACCCACATATTTTACAGATGTGAATTAATTCTGATGTGTACTAATGTTTCTTCACGTTTTGTTACAATTCTCTATCAAAATTTTAATTTCTTTGAATTAAGCTTCTTTCGATGTTTCAATGATGAAAATTTATTGGCTACATATTGAAAAATTGCTTTGAAACCATGACGCACCTGTACCGATGTGCACTGCATCATTTTTTTATAAAGAACAATGTCACCGTCGAATTCAACGAGTGGAGTCATAACTTGGGAGTGACCTAAACATGCTCTGCAATTAATCATGGAGACTTCTTCTTTCTTGATGACATTTTCGGAAACCATTTCTTCCTCATTATTAATATCTGTCGAGGATAAGTTTTCACAGTCACTGCCATTATCATCTTCAATTTGTTTCACTTTTTTCGGTGTCGTAATGTCAATCAACACCTGAGGTTCATATTTTTCATAGAACTCTTTCATTTGATTATAAAACGGCCAAAGAACTCCAGATGTATTTTGACTGATATATTTATGATTTATCTGAAAATTTAAAAATAGATATAATAGGATATGTACCCATAACTAAAAGTATTACTTGGTCAAATATGTATATATTCATGAGGCTTAACCTCTTATTAAATTATAAGTTTGTGATGCAATGGCGCAGCTACATCATCGTACAAGAGCGCCTGAAAAAAGGTCACATAAACTCAATATACGAGTATTCTGCCAGCCATCATTTTATATTTTATTAAAATCACTATTAAAAAGATCAATTGAGTGGTGTTTTCGCTCGTCATCATCACACAAGTAAAATCACTATCATTTGAATGTACACATTCGAGATTTGGTTGCTATCATCGCCTAAGTAAAGTCCAATAAACAATTTTGAGAATTACTCATTACGAAGTGTATTTGTTTTGAAAGTTAATTTTCATATTATTTTTAACTGTGTTTAACTGTAATCAAAAACGATTTTAAAAGACATTTAATCAGACAAACTGAGGCTCAACAATCTTGCAATTCTGGCTATTGAAGCAACGAAAATGGAGCTTACAGTAAATGTTTACCAGAGGCACCTAGTGGAAAAAGATAAAGATTGCAATATGAGACATTAAAAACAAAAATATTTTTTATTTAAAGTCAAAGATATACAGTACACTCAGTAATCCGCCGCTCGATTATCCGACAACTACTATAATCCGCAGTTATTTTTACTAGTTGGAAGAGCAAAATCAAGCTCTATAATTCGCCGGAATTCCGATTGTCAAATTCAGTAGTCCGCCGCGTACAAGTTTACAACGCAGATGAGATGGGTTTATTTTGGACACTTCTCCTTCGTAAAACGTACGTTCATCGCGAAGAAAGTACATAATGTACCAGGGAGGAAAGTGCCCAAGGACCGCATCACAATTATGACATGCTCCAATGCAACCGGGACACACAAAATGAAGCTTTTGGTCATAGAGAAAGCCAGGAATCCTAAGCCATTCAAGAATATCTGCCTCACTGAACAATTAATTGTGTCAAGTGATTTACTGTTTAATATTTAGTTAATAAACTTAGTTTATAAATATTTATAATTGAGTAAATACCTGATTTTGATTTTAAATAAAACCGTAATTTTGCAAGTACAAATTTCTCAAAGAAAAAACTATTTTTACGAAATACCTGTATTAATTTTTACCATATTATTTTGTATGTATGCACTATAATCCGCCGCTTTCACTAATTGGACACTTGTCCGGTTTTCGGGGTGGCTGATTACTGAGAGAGTACTGTATTTGCAATTAAATAAAGGTTTAGTTATAAAAATAAATTTGAATGCATTAACACATTGTGCTCAAAAAATTTTTTTTCATCATATTAGGGCATCTATTGAATAATTTTGGTATGAAAATGTGTTTAGAAAGAAGTTCTCTACAGATTTAATATAATAAATAGCAGGAATTCTTGCCAACCAGTAATAAATATCAAAATTTAAAAAAATAGTACTGTATTGTAAATATTTTTTTTAATTTTTAGTCTATAACATCTGTTGATAGAATCTTTAGTCCAATATGTATTAAGGGGGATGCTTATACTATCAGAGGCGAAAAGAGGCACCTAACGGAAAAATACGAAGCTTGCAATTTGAGATTTTTTTTGATAATTTACAATTTCAACTGTAGTAATTAATAAATATGTATCTGAAAACACTAAAAAGATTTTTTATTTTTTTTTTTAATTTAAAGATAAACTGGCAATTGTAATAAAATGTGAATTCGTTGCAGGGTCAAATCTTATTATTACATTATATTTTATGGCCATATTTATTATTGAAATTTAGTTTATTAAGTTTTAGATTTTTTGTCGTTTAGATTTTTGACTAATTCATCGTTTTAATATTTTTTATATATATTTTAAAAAACATCGATTTTTATAAAATTATAAATGTGCATAACTTGAAATCGTTTTTATTTATATCAAATTTTATTTTAGGCATGGTCACAATATTGAAGCTCGAGTTGATATAAATAAAAAGGATGTCAAGTTATACACATTTATATTTTTATAAAAATCGATGTTTTTAAAAATAAATATAAAACATATTAAAACGATGAATTAGTCAAAAATCTAAACGACATAAAATCTAAAACTTAATCAACTAAATTTTAATGATAATTATGACCATAAAATATAATGCAATAATAAGATTTGATCCTGCAACAAATTCACATTTTATTACATTTTTTTACAATTGTAAGTTTATCTTTAAGTTTAAAAAAAAATAAAAAATCTTTTTAATGTTTTCGGATACATATTTATTAATTAATACAGTTGAAATTGTAAATTATCAAAAAAAAATCTCAAATTGCAAGCTTCGTATATTTCCGCTAGGTTCTCTGCTGGCATGTGTCTCCCCCTTAAAAAAGTTCACTGCATAGAAAAAAAATGAGTATTCAAGTTTCCTACCAATTTTTAAATGGAATGCACTTGAAAATCTAAGCCACCAAGGTTATTGACATTTTTTTTTATTAGCATTGAGAATGAAAATATTTACAAACTTTTGAAGCGATTTTAGATACAGGATAATACAAGGAACAGTTTTATTAAAAATTATCATATGTATTTTGACGTATCGGAACAAGAAATCGTTCTTCTTCGAACAAATGAAATCAAACTTTTGAAACTTAGGAATAAGTTTTTTAATTTGTCCATAATTTTTTATATAAATTTTTATGGGTTAACATACGAAAATAGATGACACTTTATAACACAAGTAGTTTTCTTAAATCTTTAGGACGTAATTGGTTTTTTATTTAGCACTAAACTTTAAATTCTGAAGAAAAATAAAGAAAAGTTTTTATTTATTGAACTTTGAACCTCCTCTGAAATATTTTTTGTTTCCTTTTCTGTCTTAAATCTTATGAAAGCTTCCTTTTTTACTTATGTTCAAAAATACAAATGATTTAAACATTTATTATACTTTTTGAGTTATTTGTATTCGAGTATGTTGGAAGTCGATTTAGTATTCTACTACAGTCGAACTACGTTATTGCGCATTGCTATGTCATAATTATGTTTTAATATTATATACATATATAAGTTCAACGAACTTGGTTATTACGAGGAAGAGGGGACCGACTGAATTTGCTCGTTATAAGCGTTACTCGTTATATCAGAGAATAGGTATTTTTAAATGAGCGGTCACATAACACACACACAAATCGAGCTTCAATATTGTGACTAAACTGAAATTTAATTGTAACTCAACACCTAACCAACGTAGGTAAGTAGGCAAATAAAATTAACAAAATATCTTTCATTCCTGATGACATATTACTTGATATTTTAATTACTACTTACTAGCCACTAATTTATTTATTAAAATAATACTTCTTAACGCGTTTATCCACAATCTAGTTTTAATTATAGATATTTATAATAAACAATAATACTCACTTTAAATGCTTTTACCAGAGAAGACCAAATCAAACTAATCTTTCTTAGGCTACAATGCAATGGAATACCTTCACGTCTCAATTCAGCTTCTACAGAACTGAAAATACAAAAAAAATCTGTATTAATTAAAGTGAAGCTCTAAAGCAAAAATGTTAATTTTTGGAAAATTTAAAGAACAAAACGGTCCCAACAAAACTGAAACCAAATTTAATTCAGTCATTGACAGTGGATCCCAATCAAAGCCACAGTATCATTCCAATACACAAAAATTTTAATCAATCCAAAAAACACTTTCATAAAATATATCTACATAGAATATTGCTACCGAACGATGTGCTGTGTGAGGTTCCAGATGTTCCATGAAATATATAAAATATCATTATAATCATATAAAATTGAAATTTTTCGCAGACAAGTTCGAATTGTGAACCAGAAAAGTTAAACACTCACAGCTTGATTGCTTCCCATGCGTACACTTCTTCAAACATGTTTAAAATTTTATCAGAAGTGCAGAAGACAGTAAAAAACTTCTATGCTTCATTATCAAAGTATTTTGCCCAAACTGAAGATAGGTAATGTATGATTTTCTTTAGAAAGAGCATCTCCATAAGTGCAGTGAAAACATCAAACCTCATTGATGTAGATCAGAGTTCCATAGTGTAATATTAAATTTCTAAACACACGATTGATATTTTTGGAATTTGAGAAAAACTAGTTTGACAAATATATCATCTGATCAAGGTCTCCTCCATTCAGGAGGAGGAAGGTACCTTCATGCGTAATTTTTTTCCTTCCTCTCAGTAAGCCCATGGGTATACTCAGCGCCCGTCAGACTTTCATTTCATGTGAAATGACAAAACAACTTTAACAACAGTATTGCATAAAATTTAAAACCAGTCAAATTTGAAGTCCAGGTAACTTCTACCTGGTTCCTTGAGTCATATCATAATGAAGACAAAGGGATCCCAAACTCCATACATAAAAAAATGGACGCGCGGGTATGACCAGTAAATAAAAACGGAGGAATGACCAACGACAAGAAAAGGAAAATAAATTAGTAGAATATAACCTCACGCGAAGAAGAAAGAGCAAACCCTATCTCAAGGACTTCAAAGTCAACATGAATAATAAGAGTTTTATTGGTAGGTAAAACTCCTTTCATTATCAATGTAGGTACCTAAAATTTTTCAACAATTTGCACTTCCTTGAATCCGGAGAGAACACTTTTGCTGAAAACCAAACGCTCTCGCTTATAAATCACATCTGCGAAGCGACGGTTTTAACCTTTTCTATTTTTTTATTCATTGACCAAGAATTCTGGTATTTCAAAATTCAAGTATGACTAGCCACGGCTTGTTTGTATCAGTTTATTGACAAATAATATTTATTTAACACGTAGCTCGTTGGGGAAACGTCATAAGATATGTGTGAGTAGCAACATTGAAGTGACAACGCCGTCGCCGATTGCTTTGTATATATCTACATAGAATATTGCTACCGAACGATGTGCTGTGTGAGGTTCCAGATGTTCCATGAAATATATAAAATATCATTATAATCATATAAAATTGAAATTTTTCGCAGACAAGTTCGAATTGTGAACCAGAAAAGTTAAACACTCACAGCTTGATTGCTTCCCATGCGTACACTTCTTCAAACATGTTTAAAATTTTATCAGAAGTGCAGAAGACAGTAAAAAACTTCTATGCTTCATTATCAAAGTATTTTGCCCAAACTGAAGATAGGTAATGTATGATTTTCTTTAGAAAGAGCATCTCCATAAGTGCAGTGAAAACATCAAACCTCATTGATGTAGATCAGAGTTCCATAGTGTAATATTAAATTTCTAAACACACGATTGATATTTTTGGAATTTGAGAAAAACTAGTTTGACAAATATATCATCTGATCAAGGTCTCCTCCATTCAGGAGGAGGAAGGTACCTTCATGCGTAATTTTTTTCCTTCCTCTCAGTAAGCCCATGGGTATACTCAGCGCCCGTCAGACTTTCATTTCATGTGAAATGACAAAACAACTTTAACAACAGTATTGCATAAAATTTTGCATTAAGCTTGGCGATACTCAAACAGAAATCATTTGGAAGATTCAGCAGACTTTCAGCAACGATGCCATGACACAAATTATAGGATAGTGCAACTGGTTTATAGATGACCTCATATTGATACGCATGAACATCAGTGTAGTACATTCCATTTTGAGCAAGGAGCGTCTGTAAAATATGACATCTTATGATTTTGGCTCTTCTCCACGCTGAAAATGTTATGAGATGGACCCGATTTGAGTTACGATGAGAAATTATGCCCAGCCGTATTAAATTCCCAAAGAGGTGTTTCAGAAATGCTTCCAACAATGACAAGACCGCTGGGAGAAGTGTGGGCAATCAAAAGGAGACAATTTTGAATGGGGATAAGGTTTCAGACCATCGTGTGAGCGATAGTATTTTTCCCGGCCTGATAGGTAGGTACTTTTCAACAGACCTTGCACATATGTTATTAATCAGCATGTATTTGCACCTGCCACCTGCAAGTAGATTAAGTAAAAATCGTCATTACACATATTTTATTGAAAGTAAATACTCACAGCCAACATTTCTCCTCATCCATAGGATTATGTAGATTATGTTTTACATTTATCAGTCTTCCTATCCATTCATTGGTCCCTGCATTAGAAAATAAATTATTACAAATTATTCAACGAATCCAAATGTAGTCTTGAAGTTCGATAGTTTTGTCAGAAAAGAAGACAGTCAGAGGGTCACTGATTGATTGAGAGAAAGAAATCCATTATTGTTGATCTAAGTACGATAGGGACCGTAAGAATAATCACATTACACATAATAAGTAATTGTATAGTAAAACTTACAATTCTCAAACGATTCCAGTGATTCGGTTTTAGCTAAATAGCTATGAACTATATTGTAGTAAATCCATTTAGTATTATTGAGTGAAACAGCTTTTTTGTATTCCTAAAATGAAAATTAATACATATGCATTAGGTACAATTTTTATTCATTATACATAATATTAATGAGTTGAATAAAATAGTAATTATTTTGTATGTTTACTGTGTAGTGTTTATAACCAGGGCCTCAAACCGGAACTGAACCAAAAACCGGAAAAACCGTTGTATTCGTCAGAACGAAAACCGCAACCGAACTGAGAGAAAAAAATCAGTTATTTCGGTTTGGTACATATTCAAACACGTGCGTTAACATGACTTACTCCCCAGTTATACTGCACTGTGACGTAAAAATTGCACCACTAGTCGACGTTAGTCATTGACGGAAACACCAATTCGATAAGCATAATACATATGTATATAAAATAAATTGTTGTTTTTCATTTAAAATATGTGTGTCAAATTCAAAGTGCGAAGAAATCATTCAAGATCATTTATGGCTACGGGCATGCGGTACGGCATAAGCATTGGTTTCATACAAGTACCATAAAATGTTCTAAATTATCGTAGAAAATAAATTTTTAATACAAATAAAAACATTTAAAAATTCACTCAGAGCTAAACCGATAACCAAAAACCGGAAAAAACTGGAACAGAAGCGATATAATTTTTTCAACTTGAACCGCAACGAAAATGAAAAAAATAACGGTTTAAAACCCTGTTTATGACCGACCTCATAAGTGGCATTCCATTTTCTTCTTATGTGATCAACTGTCATTGAGTCTGGAAACCCATTCTCCATCATAATTGAATGCAGCTCTCTGTAAACACATTTTAGTATAGATTGAAAATAGAAACTTTATTTTTCATATGGATGTAAGGAAACTTTTCAATAAATGAAACAATACTTTTGAAAATATTTAAATACATACTTCCAAGATTGTTTTTTTTGTTTAAAGCGCCATTCATTCTGCAACCGAACATGCAAAAAACTCTCAGTCCATTGTGGTGTCCCTGCAATTATTTGCGAATAAATAAGCCATCAAATACAATCTTTCAAATGCAGAATGTTGTTCAAAACGGCTAATGGAATTATTGTATTTAGGACTAGGTAATTAAATTTATACAAGTATGGATAATAAATCAAATCCGGGAGCCTGACCCAAAAAGAGGATACCCAATGTGACTTTTAGGCTACTTCATAATAAACAGCAGAAAACTATTCGTCATGATTTCAAGGGAGCGGTTTGTTGGAAAGAAAATGGAAGTTCCCACACGGTCACTACGTCTTTTATTTATGCACAGCTTTTACATTCTTGCAGGAACCATTACAAACATGGTCTTATATCATTATACAAAAACATAAATATTAAAGAGACTGACTAAATAACTCCAATATGGTTTGGCTTTACATTTTAAAGCAACAAGCATTTTGAAGTGTGATAGTCTTCGACTGACTGAGAAAAGGTTCGATCGGGTAGATCTCGCTGGTCAAGAAGTGAAGTGCAGTCGCTTTGCATGTTCAGACGTCTATCTCAATATTTTTGTGTACTATGTGCAAATGGCATGAGATTTTAAATTTATAAAATTTAACCTGGCATGTTTTAGGTCAAAAAATATACTGACCATAAAAAAATATTCTTGGAGCTATCTGCGTTATTATGATATTTCAAAAGTATAGATACTTTTTCTTTCGATGACCCTATTTATCTAGGATTTAATGTTGCGACATATTAAATAAATATTTTTCTTTAAGTATAGTAAATAATTATTGAATGTAGAACAATATTGTAGTAGAAATTTCTCAAATCCACAATTTTACTTTTGAATTAAGGACCTAGGTATAACAGGATCGATTTTTAGTGGAACTATTGGACAAGGAACTATTCGGTAAGAATAAATAAGGCACACAATCACTAAACTTGCAACTATGATATTATTATAGATAGATAATTTCATCAAATAAAACAACATTCCAATGTCTATTACTCCAGGGTTGAAATCTATTGAATGATGTGATTTAAATCAGTTTATTTAAATGTTAACATTTAAAACGGTTTTTACCCACTGTAAAATGTGTATTATTATCACTAATCTAAGTCACATAGTCTATTGTTACGAGCAGTGATAAAATAAAACTTAGATTTCAAAATACTTCCACCAATCTTTGACACACAGCCCGATTGAAATCATGTATGATTGACCTTGAAAATTTACACATCAGGCCAGATAAGCAAACGACGACGCATTGACGCACAAGCGGATATTTAAAATTAATATTGAATTTTGTATGGAAAGTGTCTTAAATTCCACTGTCACATATGCGGTTCATAACCGTTGCCTACCATAGAACGCTACATGGGTAGTAAAGTGTTAATGTACTCACATCTGAAGTCATCTAAATCTTGCTGGGAAGTGGTAGATTCATATTGGAATACGTTATTAGCATTGCACTCTTTCTTTTCTAAATTCATTAAATTTTTTTTTACATCTTTCAAGCATTCATCATCTGAATCCGGAGGAATGCAGATTTGATCATCGTCTTTTTTCTTGTTTACAGACCGTAATCTCACATTTTTCAATATCTTAGGATTATGAATCTTGTAATATTTTTTCATTATTTCATAAAATGGCCAAATATTTGGTGATTTTGAATTCACATAAAATCGATGTTTTGACTGAAAAAGGGTAATACGAAAGTAAATACTTAAGAAAATACGTTAAGTATGTAAGACAGATTATGATAAAATAAATAAAGCAAATCTCACTCTGAATGTTTTCGTGAGGGAAAACCAAATTTGATCTATATTGTTGACACTGCATTCAATAGGTAGATTCATTTCTCTCAGATTGCATTCAATAACGCTGAAAATAAAATTCATACAATAAAATAAATATTATTTTAAAATTTAAATTCGCACCTTACGTGATCAATGTATCAATGCACATCCCACGACTATGCTGTCAAAAGGTACCAATATAATAATATTATATAGCGTGAATATTTTGATAAGTCTAAAAACATCAATTCTCAGGCCAGCTATTTGTAAAGTTGGTTTTCTGTGGTAAATCAGGAATGTTTTTAAATTTTAGTTAGTTGAGAAATTACAAACATTTTACTAAACTTTAAAAATATACACAAACATAATATAATTTGATTTTCCACAGAAAGCCAAACTTACAAATAGCTGCCCTAAAAATGGATGTTTTTAAACTTATCAACGTATTTACGCCATCCACTTTTTTAATTACTATTTTTTTCATTGCATATAGTATTGTCATATCGAAAGAAAAAGTATCGATACCAGCACATCTATTCTATACACAAGGCTGCTATCGGTGGCTATCGAGGGTAGTTTATCATATTTTTGTATAGTGGTATTATAATTGTTACAATAAGTTAGCCGTCCAAACTGTCACAACTGTCTATCTCGCTCTGAAAGTTAATTCAGTCAAGAGAGGTGCTGTTAAAACATAGCACTTTTTGACAGTTCAACTTATTGTAACAATTAACTGCCTCAATATATAAATATAATAAACTACCCTCAATAGCCGCGAATAGCAGCCTTGTGTATAGAATAGATGCGCTGGTATTGGTATCATATCCAATATCATGATTCATGATCTGAGACTTTCTCGAACTAGAGTATGATTGTTAGCATAAACATCTGGTTCCAACAGAATGGTGCTAAAGCACATTCAGATTCAGCAAAGGAAAAACTTGAAGGACTCATGTCTGGGGTGTCTTATTATGTCATATCATGAATGAATTTATAATTACACAAATATACATTATGATGACAAGTGCACTAATTACAAGTAGTCACAATCAGGGAACACAAAAATAATGGAAAGAGCATTACCTTTAAGTGTGGAAAAATATGGGATAAACTTAAACACGTCTATAAGAATATGATGTTTTCCATTTATGTCCATACCATATGCTTTAAAATTTGCGCAAACGCAACTCACATTCAATATTGGTAATGTTTGAAGATATTCAGGGGGCTTTGTATTTCTTGCTTTTAATGGCTTGCTCCTCATTAAGTCATAAATCAAAATTGCCTTCAAAATCCGAGTCTATGGTGACCGGCTTTTGTATTTCTATCATATTAATCAGTTCTGTAGTCGCAATGTAGTTAGAAAATCTTACCTCCATCCGTCACATTCCAACTCTGGCGATGATGTAAATAAATGTTCATTCTCTATTCTGGCTTCTATTAATTTTGTAATCCATTCGTTTGACCCTGAGGAAAATAACTCAAAAAGAATTAATTAAAACTATTCAAAGAGGCAGCAGATTCTCATACTAAATAAATAGAGTTTACTTATTTTAATTATATTTTAAGCCGGAATTGTGTGAAATAAAATGAATTAATATTTACTATATATTATAATAAAACTTACAATGAGGAAATGCTTCCATTGAATTACTCTTTCCCAGATATGAGTGAAATAAATCATAGTAAATCCAATTAGTATTGTTTTGAGCAACAGCTTTCTGATATTCCTGTAATTGAATAAGGTACTTCATAATTTGATACTAATAAATTGTATTTTACATGATATCTTTCTAAGATCATTGAAAATATTTTATGGTATAAATAAATCATAGCTGTTGTCCGCAAGAGCTACGTAGAAGAAAATTTATCCCTCTATTCTTTCTTCCCTAACTCTCAATAGAGGTTTAGGACAATTGCATGGATACCATTGTGGCGTCCATAATGTCTATCGAAATAGTTTCAGAGATAAGGTAAGTATTCATCATTGGAATTGCATTTGATACTAATTTAGCCATATTACTGTTATGGAAGGCTCTAAAATATTTGACTCTATTTGACTGAAAATATTATGGTGTAAATATTGAAATAAAACATACATCAATGGTGTAGCTCCATTTCTTTCGAATGTGATTGAGAGTCACAGCAGAAGAAAACCCGCTCTTCAATAAAATTTTATATAAGTCCCTGAAACACATTTAAATAATTAAAATTTTTGTAGTTTTATACAATTCCTTATGACATTTTTGGTAAACTTTTTAATTGTATAATATTCAGTTACTTGGAGAATCTTTTTAAAATTATATCAATTCACCATTTGACTCTTATTCCAGTAGATTAAGAAGATACATAAAAATTTATTAATTTGATTCTATCGAGAGTAGGTACTTGACGAATCAAATTTTTCATAAAAATAGATTTCAGCGACTCGGATCTTGTCAATTATACACATACCATTGCAAGATTACTTAAATAAAGCTTGAAGACTGGAAAAGGCGAAACCTGGGTCGCTTAGACCAATCTTTTAGGAAAATTAATATTATTAGTCCTTACTATTATATCATATTATGAAATATTTATCTAAGTACTTAATATAATATAGTAGTTATATATTAGAATTGATTTCAATGGCTTACTTCCATGCTTGTTTTTTCTTCTTGAATAACCACTCATGTTGCAATCGGAAATGAAAGAAACTATTGGTTAATACTGGCGTCCCTGTAAAAATAATTAAAGTTAATGAATTCTTAATTCAAAACTGAATAACACACAAAATTTAGAGCATCCTTCGTTGAATATGCATTATTTGTAGAAATATACCTGAGTATTCGAAAAATCCTTAAAAAATCTTGTGCTCATCAATCACATTCCGTGCGAAAGCTTTACCAATTATTAAGCTACTGACCTAAATACCACCCATATCCATTATTTCCTAAAATAGTGAATTTTAGGTGATTTTCAAATTTTGTCAATAATGGCAACCGTATTTTGTAATTTTAAATCGAAAACCTCAGGTGCATATTTTTTAGGAAATATTGACATGGGTCGGTAACTTAACTGGACGTGAGTTATAAACCCATTGCATCCAAGATTTTTTGATGTTATTTTTAATAATAGGTATGGTTCTGAACCTATTCCAAATTATGTGCGCTGAATGAATTTATCTATGCTGCTTTTGTTGACAATAATGTGATAAAATCTGTCTGAAGTTTTCTACATTAAGCAATGACATTATGGACGACGCACTCAATACAGTAGCTAGCAAGTAAATTCGCGCATTCGCATGTATAGGTAGACGTCACACAATTTCCATTATGCGATATCACGCATCGGGAATTTATAGCAATATGACCTTTATTGTAATGGCGTTAGAGCAGTGTTTCTAATGTCAATGTTCATTTGAGCGAACCCGTTCGAACCGAACCATTCGGCAGACCCAACAAAAAGCATCAGGAATTTATAGCAATATCACCTTTATTGTAATGGCGTTAGAACAGATTATGCCATTCGGCAGACCAGACAATAAAGTGAGTGTCATTTTCTTTTCCATATGATTCGTCCATATTAATGTCATTGACATTAAGTATTAAAAATTAAAATCACTGTCAGTGCAGTAAAGCAGTGAATCACAACAAATATAAGACGTACCCTGCTGTATCTTTACCCTTATTTTTATGACAACCAATCACCTCACCCTGGCTATCAAGCGAAAGATAACTGAGTCATATAAAAGTCTACAGATACAAAAAATATAACTATTCAAGTAAAAAAAAATAAGCTGAAATCAATATTTTGTTATATAAAATCGTTTTTTCAAATCGTATATCAGGAAGTTAGATAGCTAAGTGGTCAGTGTTGAATATTATTAATCACCGAGCATTGATAATTAATTATTTAAAATATGTGTAATAGCCGCAGGAGAGATTCACAAAAGGCCTAACTAATTATGGTATCTCGTTCAATTTTAAGTCACCGTACATACACGTAATATTTTGTTTATTACACAAATATAGTAAATATTAAATTTTGGCTGGTTTAGTCCTTACACCGGAATTCTTCCGCATCTTTCGTCATTATAGCAGATCGTTTATTATTTTATTTAAATATCTCCGAACTACTTTTTTCCAAACGTAATAGGATAAATATTTATGTTCACTATCTTTTGAACCAGAACCACTATAAATGTATTGTTATTTATTATGTTTTCCACTTGACATCGAATATCTCTGTTCCCACATCAAACGATAATAATTTGACAATTGACGTTTACTTAACAGTGTTGCTCATGTGTTGCTACTGCTGGTCAGTGTTGCCATATTTTGAAAGAGGAATTATAGTACAGAGCCTTCAAAATTATAGTATTTGGAGATAAAATATAGTACGCGTTGTCATCTGTTGAAAATGAAAATTTTCCCGATTTTTCATAGTCGGCTTGTTTTTTTTAGGAAAAATATTTCGTCGCGGGCCGCACGTTCCCAAATTTTCATGGTCGGCTCGTTTTTTTTAGGAAAAATATTTCGTCGCGGGCCGCAGGTTCCCGATTTTTCGTGGTCGGCTTGTTTTTTTTGGGAACAATATTTCGCCGCGGGCCGCAGATTTCCAAATTTTCGAAGACCACTCGATTGCGAAATGGCAAATGCAGAATTATAGTACTTTTGTATTTTGGGCGTACTATACCTATTTTATATCGTACATAGTACGCGGACCAAAATTATAGTACAAATACTATAATTATAGTACGGTTGGCAACACTGCTGCTGGTATTGGTATTGGTAATGCTACAAACCATAATATAAAAACTAAAAGTGCGGCCACACCGGCAACAAGTCGCGCGACAACTCGTTAAATTTTACGATAATTATCATAATTGCTTAAGAAATTTTACGATAATTATCATGCTCATCGTAAAATTTAACGAGTTGTCGCGCGACTTGTTTTCGGTGTGGACCCGGCATAATATCGGGCTACAATAGATTAATAATATACCTAATAATATAATTCCAGGTTCGGTTACATTGTTTAGTGTAAAATAGTTGAGTAAAACACTTATTTATATACAATATTATATTCATGTAAGTAAAACAATTTATTATTCGAATTTGACTTTGAAGTCCTTGAGATAGGGTTTGCTCTTTCTTCTTCGCGTGAGGATATATTCTACTAATTTATTTTCCTTTTTCTTGTCGTTGATCATTCCTCCGTTTTTATTTACTGGTCATACCCGCGCGTCCATTTTTTATGTATGGAGTTTGGGATCCCTTTGTCTTCATTCTGGATTTGACTTTCTTATTGTTTACATGTTGCGTCTGACAGTTCATTCTAACTATCAAAAAGTTATCTTGGACGAACGTTAAGTGATAGTTAAGTGAACGTTAAGTGATCAGTGATTATGGCGCAACATCTGAATGACGTGAGGAGGATATTCTAAAAGCAATGGACACCAGACGGCGAAGCAGAACTGCTACAGGAGGAAAAGTTCAACGTACGAGCGTCGATTAAGATGCTGATGTTTGAGGTATCCTCGTTACGTACCTTATTTCAGCAGGGGGGCCGGCAAGAAGTGGCACAACGCCCAAAAAACAATTCTTGGCGGCCCTTACGGTCGTAGAGTTAGGTCTAAATGACAAGTTGCGTCGGTGCGACCACTCGTCATCAGCTAACCATCTGGCGGAGAGGACCATCGCGGCCCTCCAGAATGCGATGTTTTCCCAACGGTACAGCTTCTGGAAGGGTATGCAATGGTTAGTGGTTGGGCAACTAATCCTCAAAACATCATAACAGCGATGAGCCTGTACCAAAAAATCGAAGAGGGTTTTGGGGACAAGGCATAATAAAATTTGCGAGAACATGACTCAGATCCTTACCGGATGGATACCTTCACTCGGGAGGCACTATCAAGGATTCCTCCGAGCTGAGAGTCCCGGAGGGCCCTTGAACTCACATTATGGCCGGTGTACTCCCAAGGGGCGACGTCCTGTGGGAAGGGAGTTCTCCATCGGAGGTACGGGCTCCACCAGGGATCCGTACTCTAAGCGAAGGTGACCGCATCTGGACGACCAACAATATTGGGGGCCGCCTAAGAGACTTTCGGGGAGTCTGGATGGCGTAGTGTACCCCCCCCCACCAAAATAATAACCGTAGCCCGCATACCTTTTGTGCGGACACCACCATTGGTAAGTCCTTCTTTACTTTTACGGAAAGAATTTCAAACCCAACAATCAGCAGAGGTCACTCTCGAGATCGAGGACTTAAAGAACTTAGGGGTTCTAGAAGAAACGGGTCAAACCCCCAGTTTTTCTCTCAACCCTGTTTCTGATCAAGAAAGAAGACGGGACCCTATGCCCTGTTTTCAAACGAAAGCGTTTGAATGCGTTCCTACAGCCAAAGCCATTCAAACTAATTCACCATTGCGGAAGACTGGCTAGTAATAATAGATCTAAGCCAGGCGTACCTCCAGATACCAATAGCTTCTCAACATCGTCGATTCGTTCGACTAGCCTAGCAAGGGGAGCTCCTACAATTCACGTGTCTCCCGTTCGTGCTGCCAGCCGCTCCGATTATGTTGGAATCCCTGACCAATTGGGTCGCCGAACGCCTACGAAAGAATGGCTGAGAATATTCACTTACCTAGACGACTTCTTAGTAGCCAACCAATCCGAGAAACAGTCTCGGTTCAGGTGGAATACAGGATAACCTTCCTACAGTCTTTAGGGTGGTTAATAAATATTAAAAGATCCTGTCTGAACCCAAGCCAACAATGAGTGTTCCTGGACATCGTGTAGGACACACACAACAAGCGGAGGTTTCTGTCGCCGGAGAAGTGTGTAGCACTCCGTCACCATCTGCTAATGCAGGTACAAAGAGGCAGTTGGTCCCTCAGAAGGCACATATCCAATCCCTTCTGGGGCGACTCAACTTCACATCCTACCTCCACGAGGAAGGTTGCATTGCCGACGACTACAACGCTCCAGTCATCAATATGGCCGAGGTCTCATTCTCGCCAATAGACGACAATCCCACCACAGGCCTAACAGGACATCATGTGGTGGCTCCAGGTGATAGGCTCCTCAGAGTTGACACACATCAATCACTTCATGACGACAGACGCAGCCGACACAGGCTAGGGAGCCCAACTGAATGAACACCACCTATCAGATACGTGGGAATAAGACCAGTTAGCATGGCATGGCATTCCAACAGGAAGGAAATGTTTGCAATTCAATCTCAGGTACAATCAATCATAGGATCAGATCTGCTTCTGCAGATAGACAACAAAACAGTGGTGGCATACATCAACAACGAGGGCGGCACAAAATCTGTCACCCTCCTAAACCTATGCCGACAGATACTAGTATTTACCAGTCGAGCCAACATCACGTTTACTGCACACTTCCGCAGAAATTACAACTGCGTGGCAGATCATCTCTCCCGCAGACAACTCATTCCCGAATGGCACCTCATCAACACCGCAACCACCCCCCTGTTTCAAAGATGGGGTGTTCCCGAGGTGGATTTATTCGCAAGCGAAACAGCACATGTCATAACAACGTATGTGTCCCGAGACGTTACAGACAGTGGCGCGCTGTTTCACGACGCCTTCAGCCGAGTGTAGGACTTCAGACTGGCGTGGATATTTTCCCCACCAAACATACTTTCACGAGTCCTAGCGCACCTGAACTCAGCAAAAGGGAAGTACTTACTAGTGGCACCGAGCTGGAAACAATGCTTTTGGGGAGTGGACTTACGAAAAAGGGCGATAGTACCTCCTTATACAATGCCTCACCCACATACGACACTAGTAGGTATGGAGACCAACCGTCCACCTCCAAGGACCCAGGACCTAATTTCGGGTGGGGTGGAAATAACATCAAATTGAATGGTGGAGTAAAGGGCTTCCAGATGGCGGCCTTCGACTCTAAAAACTTACAAACCAGCTTGGAATAAATGGAAGACAATGACATGGGTAACATAAACCTATAGATCATAATAGCCCTCAACTAATGGAATTGGCCAGATACCTAGGCTACATGTACAACATGGAGGGTTTGTCGTACAACACCATCCTGGTGCATAAGTCAGCCATAGCCACATTTTGCAAACCGATTATCATTGTAGATATCAGCATCAACGTGGTAGTACAACACAATATGTTACAGGCAATTTCGGTACATAAAACGAAACCCGTCAAACCACCGGTTTGGGATCCAGGACGAGTGGTAGATCATCTTAGGAAAACAACACCGGTGGAGTACAACCTATTCGAAACGTCTCGCAGGACAGCTACCTACTCGGCTGCTTCTCGCATCGGGACGAAGGGTTCATGACCTCACACTACTCAGTAATAGTAGACAGTGGATTAGTGGATAAAAGTGACCACATAATTGTATGGCCGATGTTTGGCGCAAATACAGATACCGCCAAGCATCGTCAATCGGAATGGAAGCTAAGCGCTTCCACGTGTCAAAACATCGACCCAGTATTCTGGTTACGGAAACTCGTCTGCATGTCAAACCCATGGAGAGGGGAAGGTGGGGATATTTCGGAATTATTTATATCTTCAAGAGGATCACCAAAACCAGCCACCAGGACAGTTATAGGGAATTGGATAAGGTCAGTACTGTTGGAAGCAGTGGTAAAAGAACCACCAGGCAGTGTCCGCTCAGTGGTGGCTTCCTTAAACTGTAAATATACCCAATAGATGATATCTTAAATAGAGGTAACTGGCGTAGTGAGTCGACATTTCACGACAACTACCAGAGAACGATGGACACACCACCATCAGAAGGGGAAAAGAAACCATTAACTTCTCTATTCAACCATATACATTGAAAGTCACGATGGTCTATACCTCGTCAATGAATCATTGTCACATACAGGAATTTGGCATACCCAACACCAGGTGATAACAAACAGATATCTCAAGGACTTCAAAGTCAAATTCGAATAATGAAAGGAGTTTTACCTACCAATAAAACTCTTATTATTCATGTTGACTTTGAAGTCCAGGTAACTTCTACCTGGTTCCTTGAGTCATATCATAATGAAGACAAAGGGATCCCAAACTCCATACATAAAAAAATGGACGCGCGGGTATGACCAGTAAATAAAAACGGAGGAATGACCAACGACAAGAAAAGGAAAATAAATTAGTAGAATATAACCTCACGCGAAGAAGAAAGAGCAAACCCTATCTCAAGGACTTCAAAGTCAACATGAATAATAAGAGTTTTATTGGTAGGTAAAACTCCTTTCATTATCAATGTAGGTACCTAAAATTTTTCAACAATTTGCACTTCCTTGAATCCGGAGAGAACACTTTTGCTGAAAACCAAACGCTCTCGCTTATAAATCACATCTGCGAAGCGACGGTTTTAACCTTTTCTATTTTTTTATTCATTGACCAAGAATTCTGGTATTTCAAAATTCAAGTATGACTAGCCACGGCTTGTTTGTATCAGTTTATTGACAAATAATATTTATTTAACACGTAGCTCGTTGGGGAAACGTCATAAGATATGTGTGAGTAGCAACATTGAAGTGACAACGCCGTCGCCGATTGCTTTGTAAATTTTTGTCGTACAATCCTAAATTATTTAGGAACGTGGCACGCCAGTTGTGCAAATTACTAGTTATTGTCTTACATTTTATACTTAATCATGGGTTTAACAATATCTAGTGTTTTTACCAGACTCTTTGGTAAAAAACAAATGCGGATTCTCATGGGTATGTTTGGCTCATTGGCGGAATAAATGTACTGACAGTTAAACTGTCGTCATTCAATTGGAATTCCATTCCAGTTTGTTTATGATCGATACCTATGAATAATTAGTATTAATTAATGTAAATCATGCATTTTCAGTGGGGCTTGATGCCGCCGGAAAAACAACTATACTGTACAAGCTGAAACTTGGAGAAATAGTGACTACCATTCCGACTATCGGCTTCAATGTCGAAACGGTGGAATACAAAAATATAAGCTTTACCGTCTGGGATGTTGGCGGTCAAGACAAAATCAGACCGCTCTGGCGTCACTACTACCAGAATACCCAAGGATTAATATTTGTAATCGACTCCAATGATCGCGACAGGGTTGTCGAGGCCGAGAATGAATTGGCGAATATGGCAAGTTTTTATCGATGCTTATCTAATTCATGGGTTCACCTTGAGGTATATCATAATAGTTTCTGTCCACAGTCATCCGTTGAAAAGCATCCAGTCTATATACATGTAGTTCTAAAACTATAATTGGTAATTGTGCCGCAGAGGTGGACACGAGCTTTTATATTTTTTTTTTACGAAAACAATTTATTCCATGTAGACAATTATAATAAATACCTTTTTCTGTCGGCGCAACGGCTTTTCGATCCAATAGTCGTTAATTGAAAATTTGAAATTTTCGTACATTTTGATACACCATTATCATAAACTAATAGCGCCTGTACATGTGCATGGAATTACTGTCGGCAACTGTGATTATTTTAAACTGTCTTGACAATAACTGTTTACACGTAAAAGTGCTGACTGTCTCTCCAATCTCATTCTTCAAGAGTAAGCGAGACGCGAGGTTGTCATTTTATACTATCTGACAGGTCGTATTGAAAATCGAAGCTCAAAATGAGTAGTTCATTTTTTTACCGGCATGTTCGCCCTACTGCGCAGGCGAAGATCGAGAATAATCTTACTTGCGCGCAATAAATCATCACAATTTGGAATCTTGTTTGATTTATGCACGCAATCTTGCCAACGCAGGATAATACATATTTCACCATACATTTTCTTATTGTGCATAGTACATCCATGCACGTATAAGCGGGGTATAAGATTATATGAGGTAATATTAGGTTGGGGTAAGTTAGATTAGGTTAGGTTTGGTTTGGTCTAAAAAGAAAGTTGTAAAATCTCATGTCCACCTCTGCGGCACATTTACCCTATAATTATTTGGGTAGGTATAGTAAATAGTTGATTTGTTCATCAAATTAAATCTCATAATATTCTCGTCACACCAGTCATATTTATAATATAAGGATTGGTTAACATCATCATGTTTTAGATAATTCGATTCATAAAATAGGTATGAAGGTAATAAGGGGACATCCATAAATAATGTTACATTCTTACATATTTTTATTCTCTCACCGCTCGTTGGCACATTTTTTTACACCTGTCTAAATTACAGCAACAAATTCAAACCTTCCTTCATTCATAAACTATTTCGCAATATTTTATTCTCGGAAAAAAACGTTGATTATGTTTTGTCAGATCTGAGATATATTTTACCCGTAACCCTTTCGTCACAATTATATCACATCCCTTCGCCCCGTTAGGATGTGATTTTATATATGGAAAACCTCTAATATTGAATATGACTAGGTGATAAGACTGAAAATTTTTCCATCTAACATTTTGGAAAATAAGGTATATAGGTATTGTGTGAAACATAATATCTACTTTTAAATAATTCAAGAATTTTAAAAACAATGTTATCATCATAAAACCTGCTTTTTTACTGTATTTCTGTGTGAAGTCCTTCTACAACCGTCGAGACTAAATTTGTAAATTTCCTTCATGCATTAATTAATCATTTCAAATGTATCGTGACTGTCCTGCATAATTTGGTCCATTTTTATAAAATTGTTGTCTTTATGACCTATGATTATTAAAAATATGTAACTATTGTTGCAGCTAAAAGAGGATGAACTCCGGGATGCTGTCATATTGATTTTTGCGAATAAACAAGACTTACCTAATGCCATGAGTGCGGCAGAGTTGACCAATAAGCTTAATCTTAATAGTCTTCGCAATCGCCATGTAAGTTCACCTCTCCAACTATCTTGTCTATATTTTAATCACTAAACGTTTCATCAACAGAAGAGGTGTGTTATGAGTGGAAACTTAATCTTTTAATAAATTAACACATTGAGCTCTGCAATATAATATTATGTAGTTACATTGTGTTATTAACTCTGAGATGTTATCCACAGATTTTTATATTTTATAAATCAAATTCGATTAAATACAAGTAATTTTTTTTTATATTTGATATTTACACTGCATTTTATAGTATACCAATCAATAACTTTATACTTTTAGTGTTGGCTAAAAATTACAATTTTTCTATTGTCATTATCGCAGATTCTTTATCCTAGAGAGCAATACTATAGAAGAGAATTCTCCCAGTGGCCGTATTGAAGAAAATCATTAGTATCCAACAGTTTTTATGACACTAATAGACTTCTGACTCTTAGAAGAAAATAAGTATGTGTGGCAAGCACAGAAGTGAAGCTTTTTGTTTTCTTCCTTTTTCATAATCTTTAATATCATTATCGTCAATGTATGACAACTGTGCACGTATTCTCATCATCGCTACAACCCATCCCATCTTCACTTCCAGTAAAGTTCTCCATATACTCCACAGTTACTTAACAGTTAAATTATTGCATGATTTGTATACATCAGGGGGGGGCAAACTTTTTGGATGGAGGGCCAAATTCAAGAATTTAAAATGAGCGGCGGGCCGCAAGTAAAATACCATTTTTAGATATACACTATTTATTATCACGAAAAATAAACATTACAAAAAATTAATGAGAAGAATGAAACTGTTTTAATGTTGTTGTGAAAATGTTGTAATGAAATTAATGAGTAGAAAAAATCATTTTTTTAATTCAGGTGTTAATTTTGTAGTTGATATTCTCAAAACTGCTTGTAAATGGGCATCGGAGATATTTGACCGTAAAGAATTTTTATTGAGGTCCAAGTTGGTCGAATTTGTCTGAATTAAGGGCATTATAAAATTTGGAGATTTCTTCACGACGATGCAATTCTCTTAAATCAGTGTCACACAGCAGATCAATAATATCAAGTTGTAGCTCACCAAATCTTTGTGAAAAATTGTCATTCAGAGCTTTAATAATTTTACCATATTCTTCAAATTTATATTCTGGTATATTCAGCAACTTCAAAGTTGGAAAGTGGTCCACGTTGTTATTCGATATTTTTCGAAGGAATGACTTGAGTTTTAATTGAAATCCATTCAAACTTTTTACCATATCATGGGCATATATTTTGTTTCCTTCCAACGCGGAGTTAAAAGTATTTAAATGTGTCACGATGTTCAACGTAGAAAATAGTGGTTACATAGTGTAGACGAGATGCAAGGAAGACGTATTGAGATAATACATTTACAAAACAACAAATTCTTCAAATTTTAATCTATTGTCAATATTTTTTAAAAAATTATAAAAAAGTTATTCGTAATCAGAAGTACAATTAATGATGGCGGGCCGCAAAAAAATACCCGGCGGGCCACATGCGGCCCGCGGGCCGCAGTTTGCCCTCCCCTGGTATACATCAAACAATGTTGCCAACCATACTATAATTATAGTACAATACTATAATTTTAATTCGGGGAAAAATGATAATTACTATAATTTTACGCCAAATATACTATAATTTTGTAAGATTCAAGGCGAAAAATGTTCCTGTACTATATCTCTTACAGAAATACTATATTTTTTTACGCTTTGGTACTATAATCAGCATCAAAAAAGATGCCATACTGACGTCAAAGACAAAATAGCCAAAGTACATAGGTATTTTGAATTATGTATTGTCATTGATGCTTCGAATGCGTGGCGTGCTTAGTAAAAATCAACAGGCGATTTCAGTCTTGTTATCGTTTAAGATTCTATAGCCGTATGAGTGTCATGTGTTTATGACTCAAAATTAAAATGATCCACCCCATCAAATAGTCGTGCATACCGAGTGCCCTCTAATTTTTTTACATTTACCACGGTTTCAATGGTGCAATAGGTATTAAAGCCAGTTTTTAGAATTTTAGAATCGATTATCACAGTTTTTTTACAACATCAGTCGGATTCACTCTACTGGAAAAATTGGTGTATCACACGTTAATCTATTTTAAAACTTTACCCACCACTCATGCCTGCGACATTCTGTAAGTAGCTAAGTGTTGCGAACCGCACGTACCATGTGCAATTTTGCCATATATAATATGTTTGTTGTGATATTTCTTTTAAAGATTTTCAACAGATTGTTCAACGTAATATACTCAAAAAATATGTTTTGCATTTTCACAGATTCTCGTCATTTTATAATTTTGTTTTATTTTGTTGTACTTAGATATTTTTCAGAAGTCAAATGGGTCGAAAATGTATAATGTTATAATAAATTAGTGCCGCAGGCAATTTATCAGATAATCTTATTTGTTTTAGTCCGAGTAACACTTAAAATTATCTGCTTACTGATACTATTTGGTTTCATAAAAATCTAAAATAGAATCTGTGGCCATAAATATTTGTTTTAGGCCCAATTTGCAAGCTACTGCCAACGAATTGTTTAATAATTCATTAGATATATTAGTACTCATATATATTGGAAAAGCAAAGGACGTAACGATATATTGTTTTTACTGCCAACGAATTGTTTAATAATTCATTAGATATATTAGTACTCATATATATTGGAAAAGCAAAGGACGTAACCATATATTGTTTTAGAAACCAAAAAAGCTGATGATTTCATCGTTTCAACCAGGCAATCCCACGATTCGAGAAACTTTCTCAGTGACCAGAAAATAAATGATCATCAGCATCAGCGAGGGACACAAAAACGAGGAAGGCACATTTTTGCCTTAAATCTCTGCATGTTTGTTGCTTACTATTATAATATTAATCTAAAATTGTTTTTTGTCGACAGTGGTATATTCAATCTACGTGTGCAACCCAAGGCCAGGGTCTGTATGAAGGTCTGGATTGGCTATCTAATGAGTTGGCCAAGAAGTGAGAAGTGCGCCGCTCATAATGTGACTCCATGTGCACATATTCAACACACCATTTTGCCAAAGTTTGAACACCTCTGCACTGTCCGATGTCAATGTGTTGAATAGTGAGCACCGCTATATTCCAATTAAATAAAAAGAACTCATAATTTTCTGAAGCATCTTACTGTGATTTTGATGTTAAGAGTTATTAATTGTGTCATTCCGCAATGATGCTTTCAAATGAACTGAAGAAATATTATCAATATATTATCTGAACTCTTTATTTTGTATATTTGTGAAAATTTTCATGTTGTAATACTTTTTTATGAAAAACTTATCTAATATCATATATATATCTAATTGTTACTAAATTAGAAACCGCCTGGAAGGAGGTTTGTTATAATATTTCAACCAGCGAAATAGCAAATTATCTTTATTTGATTTTACATTTTACAAAAAAATTGAACTTGTTGACTGGTTTTCAAATTATCACAACAATGATTTCAATTATATTTATTTAACTAATCAAACTGTAATTATTTTAAATCTTAATTATTTATAATGGATAATCAAAATAAACTGAAAAGAAAAACATGGTGTCTCGTCTCGCTGCCTTTTAACATTTTACAGTTTATGTATAGTCTATGCGGGTTGAAATGTTATTGCGGGTCACCTGTAAATTATAATTATGTATTCTCTAATATTTCTAGAAGGAATTTTCTATCTGATATCCTAGATGTTAACAATAATTTGTGAAAAGCTTGAGTTAGTTTTAAGGATGTTTGTCTTTGGCGATTTGTGCCACATGAAGAAATATCACTTTGATGTATTTAATTTCAATAAAGATTTATTTATAGTTAAAAACACCACAGACTTTAAATTAATCTATTATAAAATTATTGTATAAAAAAGTCACTCATTCACAGAACACGGTAAACATAACCCATATAAACTTTTGAACTCATTATATTTATGACACGCAACTTTAGTGTGTGCAATCCAAAATATTGCCACATCTAAAGAGTCATTAAATAAATAATTATGTGAAATATTGTGCAATACATATAAATTTTCATATCGATGACAAGTCACATTTTATGCTAGCCATTCACAATGGCCCAAGTCAGACAAATATTTGCGGTCACTGTGGCAGAGGCGCAGAAAGGGAATTTCGTTGGAACGGGCAAAATTAAAAATTGACAATATTCGTATGTCGAGAACTAGTATGTAATCACTAGAATCACTGATCAAAGAAACGTTTTTCAGAAGATTAGTGAATAAACATGTGCGTGGGAAAGGTGACTATAATAACAAAAATCTCATTTCTCAAACTGGAGGGTGCCATGGTCAGAAAGGTTTTTCCAGGGAGCTGCGGAATATTGCAAAGTATGATTTTTCTACTAACAAAAAATGTTTTGAGGTTGTACATTTTTAAAACATTATTTTTATGTACGAGGGAGTTCCATAAGTTCGCTAAATGGGACAGAAAAAAAGGGATATTTATATATGTTTTATATTTTTATTTTTCAATATAATCTCCTCGGACATGGATCCACTTCTTAGATCTATTTATCAATTTTTCTAAACCTTTAAAAAAATAATTTTCCGATTTGCCTTCAAAATTCTCGTTTACTTGAAAACAGATTATAATCACTAGGTGCAATGATGCAGTATGCAATTCCTGGAAGCCACATTTTTTCATAGCAGCCATTGCAATTTGAGCCTTATGAACAGGTGCTTTGTAATGAAGTAAGAACATGCCTTTTGTTTTTTTACCCCTCCTTTTTACTTTAATAGATTCTTTTATTCTTATTATTAGGATTCTTATCTATATAAATGTGCTTTTTATCTCACAATGAGGTGTTACATCCGACATTTTTCACATTTTACATTTTGCAACAATTCAACACAGGAACATAAAATGATTGTTTAAAAGGGCATATTGATTTACACCAATAGTTATGATGTCATTTCATTCTTATCATTACATATAAAACAAAATTCATACACGTAAACCAGTTATTTTAAATCTGCAGAAACAATGTAAACTGTGAAAGTGTACTTATTGAAAGAGATTTATATTCAGTTGGTGTACTTTGGTAGCAATGCTAATTCTGCCATGATGCTACTGTCCAACATGATCTTCTTGGCTACGTGTTAAAATTGTGAACTAGCAAGCTCCTCCCATTTTCGATTATAGCGCCTTCCGGTTAGCGACGAGTTATCCACGTGTTAGAACTGTGAACTAAACAAGCTCCTCCTATTAAGTCATCGACAGCGACTTCGAGCTTGTGCCTAAATCTTCTTGTTGGACAGTACTTCAAATGATATGAAGGTGAACACAAATAGGTCATACTGAATTTTATTCTACACAAAGCAATTTTTTGACGATTATGAATTATTACACAACAAGAGTTTATAATATAATGGAATGCTAAGATAGTGACTAAAAATGAGTTTTTAAAAATTAATTAGAGTGACACAATTTTTATTTCACCTAGGTTTTCTCACTTGTACCCATAGACCAGTGATTCCAAATCAGGTTCCATGGGCTCTGTCAAGCATTCCATGAAAGAAATAACAGACAGGTTCTCAGAGGTACAAAATGTTTCAAGGGTTTTGCCAAATAAAGGTTTTGAATCTCTGCCATAGAATTACAACTGCATTTTATTCTCAAATATCCTTCGTATTTAAACTGGTACATATGTGTACCCCTTGAGATAAGTACATGAAAACTTTGAAGGGGTATGCATTTGAACATTTTTTTTCCTATTTTTAAAACTTAGTAATTTTAAAAGATGTAGCATTTGTAGTCAGTGTACTATATATATTAATTATGATGGTATGTATTTTATATAATTATAGTATCTTCTTGACAAAGTACCTAGTATGAAAAAAAAATGATATTGTGTGTCAAGAGTGTCAAGTCTTACATCTGACTTGGGTAGCTCAGAAAAACATAAAAATGGTCACGAATCCGACCGATGAAAATTTTCAATAGGCGGAGTAAATCACAAAACGTGATGCAAAATGAGGTAAAATCTATCTGGGACCTCATTGAGCCGTCCCACATGTACTTGCAGTGTGTTATGTCATGTGACGAGCGCAAGCACTCGCTAGATTTTCAACAACGTGACATATTTATCTTCGTTCCAAAATGAATTAGGACCGCTTCGAGCTTGAAAAAACAGTTTTATGGCCATTTCAAAATAACTTATGCCACCTAGGTTGTCAATGCTGAGAATAAATCTTGCTAGCTTGCTTGCTGATATTAAATCTCAGGAGCTTTATGTCACGACTGAGTTATGCCCATTAAAAATGTATTACGTCACATACTGCCAAATGAATCACGTTATATGGATTCCGCACACATTTGATACTCAAGTGTAAGGCGCGGTGAGATATGCGCCATCTGGACAAGGTCTATACTATAATAATATGGATACTGACATGTTGTAAGTTTGAGAAACACTGAAAGACCTGTTTCCATCAACCACATCATAATATTTAAAGTTCAAATAAATTATATGGCAACACAACTGAGTAAGAGAGGTGTCACTCACTTTTTCAATTTTATTATTATTGTGTCAGTGTGTCACAATGCATCATAGGTTTCCATATTATTATAATATTGTATTCCAAACTTGGATTTGCTTAAAATGGGTATAATATCTAGTGTTTTTACAAAACTTTTTGGACAACAGGAATTCAAGTTTATTATGGGTTGTACCTATGTCAATTTGATTTTCTATAATATTATTTTGTAATTATGTAGGTATAAATGTTATGTGGGTAAAAAAAAAATGTTTACAAAAATAATACCAAGGTACGAGGGTGGGTCAATAATTCCTTAGAAAAAAGCATTAAAACAGTTTTTATTTTTGTATTTTTTTTTTATTTCTCAACATAATCTCCTTGGAGCTCAATACACTTGGTTAGACGTTTCTCAATTTTTTTTAAACCGTCAGAAAAATAAATTTTCGGAAGGTCCTCAAAATAAGCATTTGTCCGATCGATGACTTCTTCATTTGAAAAAAAACGTTGTCCACTTAGCCATTTTTTTAAGTTTGGGAAAAGGAAAAAGTCACTGGGGGCTAAATCTGGCGAATACGGTGGGTGGTCGACCAATTCGAACTTCAATTCTTCAATTTTAGCCATTGATCGTAAGCATGTGTGAACACGGGCATTGTCCTGATGAAAGAGGATTTTTTTCCTGTTTAAATGAGGCCGTTTTTCTTCAATTTTGTTTTTTAGCTGGTCCAGTAAAGATGCATAATAATCCCCTGTTATTGTTTTTCCTTTTTCCAAATAGTCAACGAAAATAATTTCACGTGCATCCCAAAATACAGTAGCCATAACCTTACCAGCTGTTTTTACGGTTTTCGCCTTCTTTGGACATGGTTTGCCTTCGCAATCCACTGCTTTGACTGTTCTTTCGTCTCGGGAGTATAGTGGTGTATCCATGTTTCATCTACAGTCACAAAGCGACGAAAAAATTCATCCGGATTGCGTTGCATGAGCGACAACAGGGCTTTAGAGGCCACCACCCTATTGCGTTTATTGTCGACTGTAAGCAAACGCGGCACCCATCTTGCAGAAATATTTTTCATGCCCAATTTGTCATGTAAAATAGAAATGACGCTACCTTTTGAGATCCCTGTAACCTCAATTATCTCACTCAACTTTAATCTTCGGTCACTTAACACCATTTCGTGGATTTTATTGATCATTTCTGATGTAGTCACCTCTACAGGACGTCCTGAGCGTGGTTCATCCTTTGTTGATGTACGACCACGTTTAAATTCATTTAACCAGTTATAAATAGTTGCAAGTGAAGGAGCAGATATGCCGTGAACTAAATCCAACTCATTTTTTATTTCCTTTGCTGTTAACCCTTTTATATTAAAATGTTTAATAACAGCTCTAAACTCAATTTTCTCCATTTTCCACAAGCAATTTTTTTTTTTAAATGTACGAGAAACACACAACAACCCGACCAATCTGATTGAAACTTCGCAGCATACTGAATCGGTAGTGCCGCTGCATGAAAACAAACCGCTTACAGTACTAGTCGCGCCACCTGTCGGCTTTTCTAAGGACTTATTGACCCACCCTCGTATTGAGATATCATGAGGTTCTGAGCTAGCTCAGGGTGTATCGGAACCCGGGATTCACAAAATTAAATTTATTTTATTTATTTAGGAAAAACAGTTACATATTGATTACAAAAATTTAAAATATAATAATGAAAAGTTATTGCAACCAGCAAAGTTTCCATGTATACATTATAATATATTTAAGCCTAACAAGATAGAGAGTAAGAACCTACCCTATGTTTGATAATATTTATAACTTTAGCAGTCGATAAGTATAGAATAGACCCACTAGTGTAGTTAAGGTGTTTTGAGACCAAAAACCTAACACAACCTACAGTGGCGCACCCAGGGGGGGGGGGGCAAGGGGCCCTGGCACCCCCCAAAAATAAAGCCAATTAACTATACCTTGGGCTTAGACAAATAAAAACACGGCAAAAAAATGATTTGTAATTCTCCAGCACCCTTTTTAGAAAAATTTCTTAGATTTAAATTTTTAACACAAAAATTTCGAAACACTAATGTCAGGTTTTTTTAGAAACCCAATCCTTAATGGAACTGTCAAAAAAATCTCAGTGTCCACCCGAATTCCGAAGTGGTGTAGGTCACGGCTGGGGAGGACTGACAGGGCTCTAACCTGGGGCCCGGCGTGTCAGGTTGACCAGATAAGTGAGATAAACACATCATAAATTAGCTTTAATAGTAAAAAAAGTCGCTATTATACTTCATTGCCTTAAACATTTTAGATTATATAATTGTGCAATATATTTTCTGATTATTATGTGTCGATACTTGACAGCTCAATTATTAAAGTAGATGTATTAAAAATCACCAATAATTCACTGTATAAGTACCCTTAATTTGAACTAAAACACAATTTGAAAAACGTTAATGTAGTGTTTTAGACTGCCTTTAATCTTAGCGGTAGGTAGGGGGCCCGCCAAATATCCTAGCCTGAGGGCCTGTTTCAGGATGTGAGGGCCATGGTGTAGGTACACCGAGTGCAATAGACAAAAGACCGATAAACGAGAAATTAGGCTGTGTTGTGTTGAGTAGGTTTGTGTATAAGTTAAATGCACTAATACTTTTTTGTCCATTTTCAATTAATATTTTGGAACCTCAATATTAAAAAACCAAAAATCGATGATAAACATTCGGCGAAAAGAACGACTACACCAACTAGTCGGTGGTGGTGTAAATCAAAAGAACATTTTTTTTCAGTGGAATTCGGTATAAATATTGTAGCTCTCTAGACCAAGCGGGTAGCACAGCCGATAATATTTGAGTAATGTTTTAGCAAACTAGGCGCACATGTCCAGCATGGTCGCTGTTAGTCACTTCCAATCCTCCAGTTGCTGATGACACGCTCAACCGTTACCGCCGTTATGCCTCCAATTTAATAAAAACTAGGAGAAACTGTACAAATATACCGCCGTGTATTGTGAAAATATGTAAAAATAATTATATGAAGAAGAAAAAAGCCTATGGGACTAATTTACATTCTCCTCCTTGGGCCCCCCCCAATATTAAATCCTGAGTGCGCCACTGACAACCTGTATACTTATTTTTGGGTTACGTTAGGTTTTGGTTTGGTTTTTGGTCTCAAAAAACGATATGTTTTCTTATAATATTCCTGTTTTAATTCAGTGGGACTTGGTGATGTTGGAAAAACTTGTATACTATACAGGTTGAAGCTTGGAAAACATATTCTAAATACTATACCTACGATAGGTTATAATGTGGAATCCGTCAATCACAACAATGTAAATCTTAGTCTTTGGGACCTTGGCGGTGGTGAGAAAGTTAGACAACTGTGGTATTTTTTTAATCACGATACCCAAGGTGTAATATTTGTTGTTGACTCCACTGATCGCGACAGACTTTTCGAGGCAGAGGAATGTGTTGCAAATTTGGTTGGTATAACAATTTTTTTTTTAATAATATTTAAAAATTATTTAACAAACTACAATGCGGCTTCTCTATTGTGGCTGTCATCTCAATGCTCCCTCTCCCTCTACTCCTTGAATCCATTCTCACTATATAAAGTGGTCAGACATGTTGGTCACAATATTGAAGTTACACTATTGACTATACACTAATTATATTTTATGACTTTGGATACCATATTATGCATTAGCCGGCTTGCACATTTAAACTCGCCTCGTTTGCGAGTCATAAATCAAATCATTGTAGAAATGTCGCACTCATGTTGCATAGCCGCCCACATATGAACCTAGTGACAGTGACGATTGCAACCTCTCGAAACATCAAATTCGTCAAAAAAATGAAACGCTACCTAAAAATGACATCAGACGCCGAAACAGCGATTATTATGTATTGACCGCAGAAATCGTCTGTAGTGGTTTCTCCTTTGGTGCGCTCGTCCCTCATTTGTAGGAAATACTGCAACCAGCGACGTATGGATTAAAATGGCTAACTCGTAGCGGTCTACGCAGACGCAACTGCAACACTGACAGCGAGCAATTTGAAGGCCGAGTCTCATGCTATTTGTTGTTAGCGACACCAGATGTTTTTTTCGAAATAAATTTATTTCTATATATGTATAATTCTACCAATGTGCGGAGTTCCGTTTGGTAACGTGTGTTTTGTGAATAACGATTACGTCACAACGTATTCAATATATTCCAGATGAGACGAGTTTAGATGTGCGAGCCAGCTTATAGTTGATACATGTCGCACATTTGATGAGTATTTTTAAAATTCACAGAGAAGAAAAGACAACTATGAACAATTATCAATACTGACATGCATGGTTTGTGATTTACATAATTGCCGTAATGAATTTGAGCTATTATGTACTTGATTAATATTATAATAAATAATGTATCTTTTTTCTTTTATCCTTATCAGTATGTAACTAATTTATTTATAGTTAAAACGAGAAATACTACTTCATGATGCAATAGTTTTGATTTTTGCCAATAAGCTAGATTTACCAAATGCAATGTCAAAAGAGGAATTGAATAATATGCTTAATCCAAATACATTTGGCCACCATCTGGTAAGGATTAATAATTTTTCTTAACCTTTTAGTTAGTAGGGTCAATTAATCCATTCTCTAATATTATTCATGAGCCGCAGAGGGAACAAGTGTTACAGATAATGACACATTCTCTCCCAGATCCAGAATATTTTAAATTAAAAAGTACATATCGCATACTCCAGCTACCAATCATTTCACATATATCGATGATTTCTGTCACAGCACAATAAACAAAAAGTAATATACATGCAATAGATGAAAGCATTTTACTATTCTTCACTGAAAACCTAAGTTGGTAATTATTAGGATATGGTGGACCACAATAAATGGCATGGAGAACCAAGGGTTGTGGACCACTGCATTTAACTCACGCTTAATAGACACTCGTTATATGGAATGCTACTGTACATTTTTTTTATTACATTTTTAATACCTATGAAAATTAATTAGGTTGTTGGTGAATCAGATGGTTACCTACATGTTAATTATTGTACGTATTACATTCTGCCATTGCACAGTATACCGTGAGCTATCTTACCGGAAAGAAATTCCCATATACTGTTGCAATAAAATAAAAACCTGTTGTTCAAGGAGCATTGCAGACAGTACTGTTCCAGTTTTATTAGATTCAATAAGAACATTAATTTGATATTGATTGGCATCAAATGTTTGATATTAACGCTGTCATTATGATCAGATATTTGATAGGTACAACTTGATACGAGAACCCACCAGAATTTTAAATAAATTATAGTTTATACAATATTATGATTGCATTTCTAATTTACTTACCTACATATTTTTTACCTATGTCTTTCCCTTGTATTCTGATGGTTTTTATAACGTATCTTAATTTGGTTTATTTAGTTGAGGAATTAATTTCAATATTTTATACGGCCATCTATTTCCGATAGAACATCTTACGAAGAACTGTGTTATAGCAAACTGCATATGTACAAATTTCCGGCCATGGAATAAGATACATCTCGAAATGCCTAATTTGGATTTGCAGCAAAATTTTAAAGGTGTAGGTTAGGTTAATGGATGTCATGAAAAGAAAAAAAAAATATTTGTGTTGAAAGAAATGTATCGGGTAGAAAAATATGGATGCTTCAAAATATTGATATTACCACGTTTTTCTTGTCTTCTTGTTTGCCCGGTGGTTGTGTGTCCAGTACAAATCTTGCAATTGATTTTTAACTAACTTCCCGACTAGCTAGACATTTGAAACTTTTAGAATATATCAGAACATGATGCCTATGCGTTCTTTTAATAATTTTAGCCATCTTTAAGTAGAATTGAATTCATTTTCAGTTAATTCTGTTTTGTATGAAAAGTTATTTCGGAAGAAATCCGTAATCCAATCCACTATTATTGGTTGCTAAGAAGGTGGTCCTAGCAACTAAATTATTAATATATACGTGTGTTACTATGGAAATCAAAATGACATTTCAGTATTCTATATTTGTTTGTTTTTTGCAAAATAGCAAAAAGATGATTTGTTGACAATTACCTTATTTGTCCTAAATTATTAATACATAGAATTGTCAAGTTTATATGATTCAACAGAAAATTTAAAAACGTGGTATATAAAAAGTTCTTTTTATCTTGTAATTATTTTTGATAATTATTATTTATCATTTTTATTGTTGAAATAATATATTATCCATATTTTTCATGAGTACTTTATTTCTACAGTGGCATATACAACCTGTGAGTGCAGTTACAGGAGAAGGTCTTTATGAAGGATTAGAATGGCTGACTAGTGAAGTTGCAAAAACAAAAAAGCCACCAATAGGAAAAAGATTGTGCAGCAAAATACACAATTGGATCATAAAGTAGCCATTTTACAATCACTTCTGGAGGCGCACACAAGCACAAAAATCATTCAACCATGACCACTTAATAGACAGTAATCAGGGGAAAAAAGATTAGTATTACGGATATAATAAAAAATGTGTTTAAGCCTCGAGAACTGTGAAGTATAATAATTATAATCTCTTTTGTTACTTAATACTTTTGTTTCTTATTATTCCAGAATCATTTATTATTTCTCAAAAATCCTTTTCAGACTTTATTTATATTAGATAAAGTAATTATTGATTCCAGCAATTTTATTCCTGACAATGTGTGAAATGACCTTGATGGATTCGAAAATCAATTGCTTGGATAAGTCTCAAAGCTATTCGAATATTTAGAAAAGTACTTTTTCGCCTTAAATTAATTCATAAAATTGTTAATTCACAAACTTATCCACTAACAGCAGGGCTCGAAATGGACTGGAACGCACCGGAGCGCCGTTCCGGTTTATAAAATTCCCAGAATTATGGCTCCGTCTCGTGGACATATTAATTTGACCGTCTGAGTGATACACCCCTGTTACAGGCGGGCTTCTCCCGGTGTAAAATAATCATTTAGTAGCTTAAGTCGAAACGTAACCCTGACCTCTAGAAACGGCTTCATAAAACACCTAATCTGATTCCTTGCTCAACCACGTAAGTATTTCTTTTTAATTTAAAAAGTAAAAATGATGATGGATGAAAGAGATAATTTTAAGACTAAATATAAGGATTTAAATATAATAAATTTTGCCGCGCATTGTGCGTGAAATCCTCGCGCGCCGGCGCCAGGGTCAGGCTCGTGATTCGCCGAATCAAAGATCACGCGATAAAATTTGGCCAATCACGAGAGTCCTTTTTTTGCTGGATGGCGTCGGTACGAGGAATTTAAAAAGAAAGAAAAAAGGAAGTTAGTAAGCGTCCCCTTTCCGATAGGTACGGACCTGACGACTACAACTGTAAAAATCCCAAATATAATTTGTAAAACTAAAAATTAAGAAAATATAAGAAGACCACGTTACGAGCACGAAAGACCGAGTTTTATTTATACTCCGACCGTTGAAATTTCTTTTTTTTGTGAATCCGGGGTTCGATGGACACCTGAGCTAGCCGCTGGAACCCCGGGGATCTCAATGGCGCCCTTGGCAACGTGAAGCTCGAAGAATCGCATGGATTCTTCCGAACCCGCAAAAAAAAAAAAAAAAAATTTACGCCCGCGAACGCTAAATAAAAGTTTATGATCCAGGAGCCGGAACAACCAAGAAATGGTTAACTAAGAAGTGGACTCCGACGTAACCCTTATCGAAGAAGAAGTGCTGTCTCCAACATCAAACCGGGAGAGCCCTCTGGTGTTCGAAGACAGTCCACATACGGAGCTGACCGCGCCTAGCGTCGTGCTGGAGACCGTAGCACCGGCGCGTCTCCAGTACGACGAATGGCTGCACAAATCCCACCTATGGAGACCAGACGCATCATCGACGGTATCCAGCGAGGAGGGCTCGTAGAGGCCACGGCCCACTCACGACGAAAAACGGCGAGCAAAATGCCGATTTTCCTAGGGTATCACTAACATGTCGTGTACCCTAGTCGACCACGGGATGTTCGGTGAGGAGAGAAAAAGGAAACGCGAGGCTAGGGAGCCTCACAAGAGGGCTGAGAAGGCGCGCAAGCTGAGATGAATCGAAGAAGCTGTACGGGCGCAGGCTCGACCACGAGGAGATGAAGCAGGACCAGTCGCCAACCCTCTAGTCAAGGGTGAACGCCGAGTTGCTGTTGGAAGTTTCAGTGTAAACAGTGTAGTTAAAAGTGAAGATAATAATCGTAAATATCCGGAAATTCTTCTAACTACGGATAAAAAGTTAATTAAGGACCCACTTTCTATAATCTTAAGTTCGTTAGTAAGAAAAATGTACATTCTAGTTCTAAAAATAACGCTTCGCAAAGTGACGCAAATTCTTTCCGTTCAAATAAAGTAAATATGAATGAATTCGAAAACATTAACATTTAAAATCGCAAACAATTTTATAAACGGGAAAGAGGATATTCTACAGTAGCGCGAAACCTGTTTCAAAGTTACGCCGTGTTAATAATTTGAATCCAAAGAGAAACGAAGAAAATAGTATACGACCGTCACTATTATTTCTTTACAAATTACCAATCGTAAATTTAACACAGCGAAAACGGAACGGGAATAATAAGGCATCACTCGACGAAAGTTGTTATGTTAAATTTTAATAAGTTAAAATTAGGTATAAGAGGATGAAAGTAGAGATTGTATGCCTGTGATAAAAAAAAAAAAAAAAGATGAGTCAATAAGCCGTAAATTTCTCAACGGGGTTTCAATAATAATAACAAAACGTGAGAGGCACCGCAAATCGGCGCGGCGCGCCTTGGAATAGGATGTCGGGCGCGTAAAACGAAACAACAATTTTTTTTTTTTTAATAAAATGGGTTTCACTAAAAATAAAGTTAATTACACAGTTTTAAGTGTACTGATTCAGAAATAAATATAATGAGAGGGTGGAATATTTCAATTTTTAATATCAATGTGATTTATACAGTCAATACAATGTTGCAAAATAATTATGGGTATTAGGGTAAAATATTAAAAGTGATAGTAAGTACCATAAGTACAATTGGAAGATTTTATATAAAATTAGTAGCTATTTAATGTATGGGGTAGGAGTAATTAATAAAGTAAACTCGAATAAATTTAAAGTACAGGAAGTCTAATTTACGAATAAATTACTAAAGAAAGAGAAAGAATAAATACAGATGAAGACAATTTGGAAGCACAAAGGGAGCCACCTCTCGAAGTAAGCGCATCCAAAGGCAGCGTAGCCGAAAATTCATGATACCAAAGCTTGATGGTGTGGAGAGTGCGCACTCTCCTTTCTCGCGCAGGTTCATGGAGAGACTAGGGACGTGACGCCTGAAAGATATCGTGAAACAACAAGAGGTACTTCCGAAGTGTAACCATCTATAAAAAAAAAAAGAAAGGGAAAAGGATACTTATTGTAAACATCCATCCTATTACCTGTGGGAGAGCCGTGCCGCCGTCAACGAGCCTGGCCGTTGTACCGCTATACGATGCCTTGCCCGCAGTAATGGGAACAGATGGAGACACAGTACCTGTCCATCTATGAGGTGATACTCCAGAGACCAGCAGATCAGTGGAAAACTTTCCACAGGAAGATATCCGCTGCTCGGAACGAGCCTGGCTCAATAGTAACGCCACTACCACGCCCTGGTTGCAAAGGCAGACGACGCCAAACGAGGTACGCTCCTATTGCACCAGAAGAAGAAAAACGTAACACGAAATAATAATTCCGAACGAGGGCCAAACGTCTACAAATGTAGCCCCTAGGAATACAAAAGAAAGATTGGAAAGCGCGAGAGTCAAAGACTGCAGCTTCGCGACCCCTCCGCTGACTAATAAAAACGAATAAAATAACAAGAAAACCTAATTAAAACAAAGTAACACAAAATAAATGTACTACACTGAAATTAAATCAAACTCTGACCTATTCAAAAGTATCGCGAAAACATTGCTTTGAGCTGAAAATAATAATCCAAAATAAATATAGAAAATAATAAAAATAGAGCTAAAGTATAGAGTTTTATGTTAGAATAGTTAGATTGTAGTTGAATTCTTTTATAAACTGTTTATCATGCCATGGACTTAACGGATGAACAAGGAATTGGATGGGTAGCCGATGAGATCAGGGCGTACCTTTCGACTTTAATCCAGATGGGGCGAATTGATACACCCCTGTTACAGGCGGGCTTCTCCCGGTGTAAAATAATCATTTAGTAGCTTAAGTCGAAACGTAACCCTGACCTCTAGAAACGGCTTCATAAAACACCTAATCTGATTCCTTGCTCAACCACGTAAGTATTTCTTTTTAATTTAAAAAGTAAAAATGATGATGGATGAAAGAGATAATTTTAAGACTAAATATAAGGATTTAAATATAATAAATTTTGCCGCGCATTGTGCGTGAAATCCTCGCGCGCCGGCGCCAGGGTCAGGCTCGTGATTCGCCGAATCAAAGATCACGCGATAAAATTTGGCCAATCACGAGAGTCCTTTTTTTGCTGGATGGCGTCGGTACGAGGAATTTAAAAAGAAAGAAAAAAGGAAGTTAGTAAGCGTCCCCTTTCCGATAGGTACGGACCTGACGACTACAACTGTAAAAATCCCAAATATAATTTGTAAAACTAAAAATTAAGAAAATATAAGAAGACCACGTTACGAGCACGAAAGACCGAGTTTTATTTATACTCCGACCGTTGAAATTTCTTTTTTTTGTGAATCCGGGGTTCGATGGACACCTGAGCTAGCCGCTGGAACCCCGGGGATCTCATGAGCTTGATTTGATTTTGAAAATCGAGCACTGAATTTTTATAAAATAAACATGCAATTAGATAATTATGTTAATATTTTTGTAAAATTATCGAGCGCTCCGGTTCCTAAAATGTTCCATTTCGAGCGCTGACTAACAGTGACCAACCCGTCGATTTTTTCAATTCATTTTTTGGCTCTATATCCATGTCTACTGCAAGTATCATATCGTTTTTGTGGTTATGGTCTCTTGATATCTAGAAACAAACCAAAACCTAACACAATGTACTGTAATCCAAAAATAAATAGGTCCAGTTAAGTATTTTTTTTTTTTTTTGTTAAGAATGGTTTTGGACCATTTTCACCTTTTTTATTACCTACTGGAAAAGACTGGATAAGCTAGATTGTGTAATTACCAAAAATCTGATGAAATCCTATTTTCATATTCATTATTCATATACCTTAAACCCAATATTATCATGTAAGGTTTTTGTTGTAAGATTTGAAGTATCTATATTTTTCTATGTTTGTGTGGTGTAGTCCAGTGTTCTTCAACCTTTTAATACCCACGGCCCGGCGAATACAGGAGAAATATTTCACGGACCAGCTAAATTGCTAAAATGCTATTGGCAAATATATAAGTAGATCTGGGCCACCGGTTGAAGAACACTTGCGTAGACGTTTTATGACTTAGGGACATTAAGCACAGCCTTGAGTGCAGTACTTAAAACATTAAAATCAGTCATGTCATGAATATTCTGTATGTTAAATGTCAGACTAGTTGATTATAATACAGGTACAGTAAAATTGATTCATCAAGCGGTTTTTAGAACCAATGCAATATCCAATATGGATGTTAGAGTGAGACTGTTGCAGGTCAAAAATTGTATACAACTAAAACCTATTCAAAATTAGCTAATACCTATTCCTATATTAATAATATGATAACTCAATAGTATCAATAATGTTTCTATAATCACGAGTCGCTCAGAAGATATGAGCCCAGAGGTGTGCAAAACAGAAAATACTGTAGCTATTCAAGTCAAAGCTAACAACTAAACATTCATTTGAAAAAATTATATATTCTCACACAAATTCTTCAGGATTGGAAAAGTAAGTTTTCTTTACAAGTGAGGGCTCTGGAACATGATATAAATAAAAAGGATTTCAAGTTATACACATTTATATTTTTATAAAAATCAATTTTTTTTAAATAAATATAAAAAATATTAAAACGATGAATTAGTCAAAAATCTAAACGTTAAAAAATTGAAAACTTAATAAACTAAATTTTAACAATAAATATGACCATAAAATATCATGTAATAATAAGATGGGACCCTGCAACAAATTCACATTTTAAAACAACCCACGACAAAGGTAACAATGAACTTTTATAATATATCATTTTTTTTTTAATTTTGTTTAGACAGTAAATAGAGGATTGAATAAAAGTAATTGTAGGTAATGTAACATCTTATAACAAATTATAAAAATATGTACATAGAACACAATGGTTCTTACAAATTATCACATTTATTTATCAATGTATTGTATTCGTCATTCCAAGACAGAACATGATAATAAAGACCTACTTATGTGGTATGTTTGGTTTTCCAACTGGATTTTGATCAAGAAACGAGTGATGGGCAAATGTTTTTTTGCAGTGAAACTTCCATAATTTTAAAGTTATAAAACCTATCACGTGCTGCAATAGATTTCATTATTATTATCTTTAATTAATAAACATTTGGAAATACTTCCAGTTTAAAATCTCAGCATTCCATAATTTGGCCTCCTTGAACAAGTTTTATAGTTAATTTGCTTTACTGTAATCCATATATATATTTTTGAAAGTTAATAAAAATAGTATGGCTTTTTATCAGAACATACACAATTGACAGGAGTTATAGAATGAAATCATAGGAAGGTTTCATTTGAGGGTAAAATTTCCTTTTCCTCACCTCTTACACTCAAATTTTCCACAATAAGAAAAATTTTCCACCACTGATACTGAATTATTTTTTGAAAAATCTGGAAAAAATATTTACATGACACCCCACCCGCGGATGCTTTTTATATTATTAAAAAAAATGTCTTCTTAAATACGACTATTAGACTAAATAATAAATTATTTTTCAACGAATTTGTAAAATATTTATTTCGAAATTATGATTTTCATAAATTTGTTTTTATTTATAAATATTTTGCAGCTATGTATATCTAAACAGATGTTTTAATTTAGATTAAAATTTGTTGGAGCCAAATACATACACAGAATTTGACGGATGCTGCAGGATTCGAATAAACAACCTACGGAACAAGAGGCAATATCCACTGGTGAAATATTGTAAACGTTGAAACTAAATTATTATAAGAAATTGTCATCATTAGTGTTGTCACGAGGAATTGCTGTTAAGTTTTTATGTATATTATTCAACTTCATAAAAATTATATCCACTTTTACAGTTGGTAAAATTGTCTGTGGCACCAGGAACTAAATACAGTAGGCGCTCTGTAATCCGGCACCCATATTTTTCACCTATGCCGGATTGTCGGATATTTATAGGAAATAATTCCAACACAGATTTTCACAGTAAAAATCTTTATTAGTTTATGTAAAAAAGATCTGTAATCCGGCAGTTTAATGTGAAACCTGCCGGATTATAGAGCAGGAGAGCTGAGTTGCAAAATGCCGGACTATTGGACGTGCCGGATTACCGAGCACCTACTGTATTTAAGTAAACCGTGAAAGATCAAAATTGGTTTTGTTTTTTGTAAAATGGCTGACTGTGTTAAATGTTTTATATTAATCAAAGCAATATTTAATAAAATTTAAGATGCGAATATTCCAATAACACAATAGTGAAAACCGATATCGCTTTTTAATTATTTTTTAATCAATCATTTCACTTTCAATTCTTATGAGTCTAAGTGTGTCCATTTGGGTTTCCTCTTCTGGGCAAAACTATTTATTCCTTCTTGTCCATCAGCCATATTAATATTATGAACCATAATTTCCTCCCCGAATTTATAAGCGGTATTTACATCTGTTGACATTTGCTTATAAAAGAAGTGTTTTCCAAGGGTAATAACGGACCGACTTTTTGTCATGATAGCTTCACATATTTTTGCAACTTCCAGATCGAGTTGATCCTCAGGCACGACTTTAGTAACCAAACCGGAATTATATGCTTCTTGAGACGATACAGCATTTCCTATAAAAACAAACAACGATAACCGAGACTGTACAATGTACGTAATATTATTTAAATTTTAAGTTGGTCCATTATTTTGATTTAAATTTTGAGCTTATTTTTAGATCATAATATAAATTATATCACTACTGTCCAACAAGAACTTCTTGGCTACGTGTTAAAACTGTGAACTAACAAGCACCTCCCATTTTTAACCGTGTTTCCATTATAAACTAACAAGCTCCTCCCATTTAGTCGACGACAGCGCCTTTGGCTTGTGCCTAAATCTTCTTGTTGGACAGTACCTATTCAATTGAAATGTTAATTTTTGACATTTGAGTTTTCAAGATAGAAATTTGGGTCACGGTGGCGACACCTCATGAAATTTAATTGAGTGCTTTGTAGAATTCATCCAACTCTTGAGTATTCTAATCTAATTATTCATTATTAAATTTAATATCGTCAATAAAAAAAAAATGTGTTATTTATCACTAGATCAAAGATAATAAACGAATAATTGCAAAAAATATTGTAAAAAAGGGGTTCCCAATCGAGGGTGCATGCACCCCTGGAGATGCAAGATGCCGGTTCAAGGGTTGTGAGAATGAGGTAAACAATTGTAAAAATTTTGCACAAAATTTAAGAGCTTAAAAAAAAGCTCTCAACCCAGATTTTGGACGGGATTGTTCTGTTTGGCAGAAAAACTAATATTGTATTGAGAAAAATTTTTTTTGAAGGAAAAGCTAAAATATCTCGCCTTGGATTCTAGGTGGATTTTTTTGGGCGGAAAAACTGGTGGGGAAATTAATGATTCAGTGGAGGATGTGAGAATCTATTGGACAATGACTTTGTATTAGATAGTTTAGTAGATGAGACTACACCCTCAAATATTTAGATAAACCTGGGAAAAGTCTGAAGAATCCCTTTGTTCTCCATGTACAAAGGTGCCATATCATATACAAAGTATGTTTACAATTAGAAAAACAGTGGGATTTGAGCATTCATAGAATATAATTTGAGCAAACATGACATGTAAGTGGTAATGGCTATACATACTGACAAACCAATTTTATTATGTAGGTAACAAACCTGTCAATAGCATATGCATTGCTTTAGATTTAGGCACACATCTACCGACAGCTATACCAGGTGTTGAACAGAATATTCCAAAATTAGCACTGAAAAGTAATTAATAGTACCATCATGACATTATTCGTACAAAACAACACATAACTTTCATATAAGAACTATGAAAGGGCCATAACTTCTTCCATGAAGATAAACCCTAAATATATGAAAGTGAAGATGAAGAAAGGGTTATTAATGCTAATGGTTAAATTACCTGCAAATTGTTTGTAATTGTTGATACGTAATGCGCTGAGATTTATTTGCCATGACTTTTCTAAGATAAACGCCCAAAAATATTTTTACAATGGACCAATCATTATTTAGAATATATAGATGAATAATCATAAAAAATCACATCACAAACAGTATCACGTAAATAATTATCCGAACCAAACTGTCAAAACAGATCACTATTCTCTTTTTTATTTACTAAAACATCTTCTGGAATTGCTATTAAATGTTGTAATACATCTTATGATTCCCTTTATCTATAGTCCAAACCAGTGGGGACTCTACCTTAGGGGCAGAAGGGGATGATACCGGTTAACAATTAAATGACATCAGCGGTTTCTGTTAACTACATATATGACATATTGATTGTATTACAAAAAAATCAATATACATACCATACTTAATTAAAGATGTAGGTACATACCTAAATTAATCATTTTATGATTTGTCGATGTATAAATAGTATGTAAATCAATTTTATTATTGAATAATATGTTGTAGTATTTCATTTTCCCATCCTTATTATTTTTTGACGATCCCATCTCTATTGACACCGATAGGACATGACTTGTGCCCTACTAATACAATCAACGGCCAGCGGCGGCGATTTTGCCAGCCATCCCTTCCTCATACGAATTTGCAGGATTTATTTTTGAATGCATTGTGTACAATGATATACATATAGTATTCAGCTTGAAAGCTTCGTGTCCGTTAGGTTGATATCACGATGCATATTTTTGAAAAAATCACTGTTACAGTCATAGTGGAATAGCGCCTGTAGACGTGCATGGATTTACTTGCACCAATAGTGTGTATTTTAAACTATCGCGATAATAACTGTTTATACGTAAAAGTGCTGACTATCTCGCCAATGTCATTCTTGCTATCATCGGTGCTATTTGACAAGTCGTGAAAATCGGTTAACATCAAAATGAGTCTCTGCGCGGTGTAGTTCGATTTTTTACCAGCAGGTTCGCTACTATCGTTCTACTGAGCAGGCGCAGATATAGATATATTAGATTATATATAGATATATTTTGCACGGTCCAATTGTCGCGTGAAAATTCAGAAGCTTCTGAATTTTTTTGATTCATGATTTTTTATAATAATGCATTAATATAATTTTTTTTTTGACTGTGTCCGATTCTAATAAGATCATATTACATGAGCCTCAACAGAGTGGAGGTTTGTATTAAAAGATTTTTGTTTTACGAGAAATTAGCCACTTGCTCAACCTATTAGGTCCATACTCCAAACACAAATTGAAAACAATATTGTAAGTATATACCAGACTCAGGTTTCGAACCTGGGACCCACAACATTATAAGCCGTTATTTTGTCTTTTCAATGATATTATAATACATAGGTGTCTACTAATATTAGGTATTAAGTCAATTTGTTTGAAAGTATTGTTATAATACGGAAATTTTAATTATAATAACGGAATTATTGGTGGTATGGAATACTGGTTCATACTATTTGACCCCGCCATCTGAAAAGTGCTAAAGCAGCCACTGGTCCAAACACTTTGGGATTGACCAATACAAGATAAAACTATCAAAATTAGCACAAGCACCTGTCAAACTTTTGCATGAAACCGAAACATACCTACATATTTTGTAAATGATCAACTATTTACAGGCGGACCTCGACTTATGAACGTTCGACTTTCGCACAATTCGCTATTTCGCACATTTCAAAAAAATCGTTTTTTTAAAACGTCGCGCCGTGGGGTTAAGATATCCCCTTCTCGCTCGCTCACAAGCAAGTGCATTTCTTGCGTCACTTGCATCCTGCTCGCACCCGTCACTTTGCTTGTGAGCTAGCTAGGATAGGTTTAGTCTTGCGAAAAGTATATTAGTCTATGGTCTTGCGCAGGAGCGCATGCGGGCGTGTTATGTTGTGCGTTTTGCTAATTTTATTCATTTGAAATATTTCACCCTAAAAATTTATAAACATGAGTGAGAAACGGAAAAACTGCAGTGTTGATACGAACAAAAAGAAATCAAGGACTCAAACTTCTCACAATCTAGGCAAAGATGGAAATTATTAGACGTTCTGATAGCGGCGAATCTTTTGCTTCAATCGGACGTTCGTATGATACTAACAGGTCTACGATATGTTCAATTTTGAAAAATAAAAATAAAATTAAGGAATACGTTCAAAATTGTGGAGATATATCTTTAAAGGTTGTTTCCAAAAGACACGGCATAGTTATGGATGAAATGGAAAAATATATGTCATCATGGATCGACGACCAACATCAAAAAGATGTTCCTCTGAATATTTCAATTATTCAAACGAAGGCTCTTAGTTTGCACAAAGATTGGAAGGCTAGATTAAAAGAAGATTCTAACACGATTTTTCAAGCAAGTAACGGTTGGTTTATATTAAATTCACTGGAGAATCGGCTGATGTGGATAAAGATGCTGCAAAATAATTGCAAACCCCACTTAAGCATGTCTCTTAAACATCTTATATTTACTTGATAAATAAATATTTCAAAATACACACAATTTAATTTTTTTTTTACTTCCCTCTACTCTTGAACATTCAACATTCGCACACCTTTTCACGAACCAATTATGTGCGAAAGTCGAGGTCCTCCTGTACTTTAAAATCTCCGTTAAAATTTAGAATTAATATGAATAATTTGAATACTAACCCTGGAGTAGAAAATGTACTTTTTTCCGAGCATATTACTATATCACAGGTGGCGACTAATTGACAGCCCGCAGCTGCTGCAAGTCCATTCACCTAATTTGGAAAATTATACACTACACAAAATAAAAAAATCTTTATACAATGTCAGCTAATTCTTACAATCCATTGATCCATTTCCATCTAAATATGATTGTATGTGTGAATTTCCTACAGAGGATACTATTAATTACTATATTAAGTAAATACCTAGTATGTCTGGAGCCTTTTATATGAGATTTTTGTTAATCACTACAAGATGTAATGCTAACTAGGTAATAAGTTTTACATATTTTTACCTTAGCTAAGATTGGTACGGGACTCTCAATAATAGATGTCATCAACTCTGTACATTTATTAAATATTGTCTTATGATACTCGATTCCAGTGGCTGCTGTCTGAAATTTTATCCAAAATTCAGTCAAAATATTTCATATCTACATAGTATTTGAAATGTTTGTATTTTGTGGTAAATACCATCTTGATAATATATTGTAGGGATGGCAAACTTATGACACATGGTCACAATTGAATGATATATGGGCAAAAATTGTATTTTCTTTAATGTTAGAAGACCAAAAAAATTTTGCTAAAGATTTTTGAATTTTAATCAAAAATATTCATCAACATTTTGTACTTTCTAATTTCTAACATTCCATAAAATATGAACATTTCCAATTATCATTATTCAATAGGATCACATTAGAATAGTTGGAATTCCAGTTGACCAAACATCAAAATAGTTATGTTGGTCAAATATCAAAATGTATTGTGTGATTTAGAAAAAACATGGTAGACAACTAACCTAATCTTTCTTGGTAAATAATTTATAATAAATCGTTTTGTAAAAACATACAGTCGAACTTGGTTATTACGAGGAAGATGGGACCGACTGAATTTGCCCGTCATAAGCGTTATATCGTTATATAACATTTTTCGCACCACATTCTATTTAAGCATAGAACATAAAAAGTCTGAAAACCATCGTAAAAAAATCTCAAAAATAAGCATAGCATTCATATACTACAGAAGAAGTTGTTTATTGTAACGAAGTGCTGAGTCGCCGGCGCTGGTAGGTACCTACTGACTTATTTTTTACATGCAATTTCAACCATATGCGTGGATACTTTTTCAATGTTGTCGGCGAAAACACCAATTAGGTACTTAGACACTTAACTAATGTCATCAACGTAATCCGATCCCAGCGGCATCGGTCTAGTTAACTGCCCGGTCGGATTTTATTTTTTTGGGTCGAAAATGTTGTTTTTAAACGATCGACACATTAACAGTTTTGCTCGGTATACCCAAGAAATAGCTCGTTATAAAAGTGAATAAATGTATGGAGAAGATCATAAAAAAAAATGTCAATGAATGTTCATTACATCCGAGATCTCGCTATTTCCGTGATCGTAATAACCAAGTTCGACTGTATATTGATTATTTTTTATCTGACACTTGAGATTTATTTTTAAAAATTGGGCATAATATACTTTGACACACGAATGTTGTTGACCATCCCCGATATAATGTACTGTAAAGAAATATTTGCCTAAAAGATTGGTAATAAAAAAATCTGATATGAATCTAATTATAGAAGTTGTAATGTCATTTTTATGTGTAGGTAATGTCTCAAATAATACAGTTTAGGTACCTACTTGATTGTTGAATTTTCTGATAATTTAAAATGAAAGATAATCCATCCTATTAAATAGAGATTATGTATCACATGTACTTGTTAAATAAGCCTGCACTTGACTTGTGTTTCAAGTAATTAATGGATAACTAATGGTCTGGTTATGAATTGAGTACCTGTCTATATTCGTCCAGCTTAAATCACCGCGTATTGTAGCATAGTATTTTCTTTTCTTTAAATTATTTAAAATACATTACCAATTCCTTTAAATTGTGGCCAGCTGAAAATATTGGACCATTTGAAGAAAGGACAACGGCTCTTAGGTTAGGATTGTTCTTATCTTCGGTGATCGTTTTTATCAAGGCGGACATCATTTCATAAGACAATGAATTTCTGTAAAAGTAAGTTGAAAATAATCATGTTTATCGATGAAATAAATAAAATTGTTAACAGGAGGATGAATTTTTTATATTGCTATTTAACACCCACGGTGGCCGCGCGGCTTAAGCGTTGGACTATCACGCCGTGGGTCTCAGGTTCGAATCCTGGTCTGGCAAGTACACATATTGTTTTTCAATTTGTGTGCGAGTCAGGGTATGGACCTAATAGGTTGAGCAAGTGGCTGACATCCATTGTCATTGGTCCAATATATGCTATAACAAGTATAGTATGAAATGAGTCCGATGTTACATTATTTATAGTATTGGAAAATATTTTGTTATAATCCTAAATTTCGGACATAAAATTTGTGAAATAAAATTAAACTCATTAAAGAAATATCATTTATCAGAGCATTACATATCAAATATTCACCTGGTTTTGTTGTGTGAAAGAATTATGTTTTTTACTCCATTTTCAAATGTTGTCGCCACAAGATCATCTTTCACATTTTTTGTTTGTGATGAATTGGAATAGTAGTTGTAACTTAGCCGAGAATGGTTATTTCGAAAGTTGCTCTATAATTGAAAGAAATAACATGGACAATGACATCAGTCATCACATTTTTTTTAAATAACAACAATGGGAAACGGGGGAAATCAACTAATTATAAACTAGCTTACAATAATCCTGTTCTAGGTGTCTTGAATATATACTACAAAACAGGATTATCTTCAAATTAAATTCCTCAACTGAGGTCTCCAAACTTCAGTGTTTGGTAAGTTCTAGTTCATAATTTTGTTTGAAATATGTACTGAACTGTTAAAATAAATGATCACTTACGATACAAACCATTTCAGTTATCGCCGTAATCCGCTGTAGCGTCATTAAACTCATGTTGACTTAGAGATATCAAATGATAAAATAATAGCGAAAAATGCAATGTTAATAATTTGATCGCCAACCTCACAACTTGAACTTCCACATCGGCCGAAAATAAGAGTTAACAAAATAATGACGTCTGTCAAAAACAAATTGTTGCCAGTACCCAGGTCCCGTGGGTATTTAAAAGAATTACTGTATAAGAATACCTGTATCCAGCCAGCTCTAATAAAATCTTTTACTAAAGATTTTTGTATTATTAAAATATGTAAGACTGCATCACTAGATATGGATCATTATTTTTATTGGATTTATTATAAGAACCGTACAAAATTATGTGTATAAAATAGTAGTTTACATAAAAAAAAAACTTAGATGTCTGGTAATAGGGTAATATTTTGTATTCAGAATAGCCTTGAGCAACGAGAACACGTGGGAATCTGACCAATCAAGAGTCGTCTGGCGTTTTGTCATGGGTCGTCATAGAAACAAGTAATTCTGTTCTGTTTAAAGTGAACTTGTTTTTTGCATGTAATTGCACAACACTATTTTGGACATGAATGACGGTAAATATAATAAATTACCACTCGGAATACGTTTCATCTATCACCGGCTTCTTCTTTATTTATTGTCGCATCTCATTTTCACTAACTTTACCTGAAATTACTTCTAAGTTTACAGTAAAAACTGTTATTGTTTTCATATGCTTGGGACAATCCCATATTTAGAAGGTTAAGCAATAGTACCTAGTTGTTTTTTGAGTTTTGGTATCATGGAGTGGTTACATATTTACTTTAAGTTTCGTCCGATGTATAGTGATTGACAAATGAAATCTTATCATTTACCAAAGAAACTTCTTTTTGTAATTATTTTTCTTTCTGTCATACGAATGACATTGCTTATAGATTGAAACTTGTTTATTCTAATATCAATTAGTTTACAGCATAGTGATATCGATTTTACCAGTGATAGTGATATTCGTGTATGTCATACTTATTTTATAAAAAGTTATGGTTGTGTGTACCGGAAAAAATAATTTATGTTTGAAATTTCCGATTCCATGGCAATAAAGATCACTCATTTTTGGTTAGGCACAATGCAAGATTATTGCAATAGGAAGATTGAAATTAATTCAAAGTTATCCCACTAAACTCTTCCATTGGGTTGCTAGTAGATTGCAACTTAAATTATTATTATTAAATTTGGTGGGTATATAATACTCTGAATGTGACTGTAAGCTCAGCAGCACGAACTAACTCGTCCCGACTGCAGCACATCAAATTTGTAAATGTAATTTTCATGTCATTCAGAAAACATATGTAACTTAATGCACTGTCACACATAACGTTGGTGTGTCATTTTTGGTAGAAAAAACATCTGCTTGTTTCATGTAACAGATTTCATTTGACATTGGCCGCAGGTTGAATAGTAAAATGTTGCATCTGCCCATGCTCAGAAGCTTCTTTATTATTCATTTCGGCTAGCTGCTTGATGTCACTTCTCGGTTTGGCCCACCCGTGCGCGAGTTAGTTGTATGAGGTTGCAACTTTGCTGGCCACTTTGATTTATGATCATGTCGCGTTCGAGACGATTTTGTATGTGCAACCGGGCTAAGACAGGCCTCAAACTATGTCCACACATGTGCGCTTTTATTTTCAATTTCGCATCAACTTTCAATTCCGTTTTTTAACACCGAATAGTTTAGTGCATACCTTAGATTGAATACGTTGGGCATAATCCTTCAACTGTCTACACCTATTTTGTAAATAGTTTTCACTTTTTCACCAACGTAGATCATTTCTCGTTTTGAATCCTTCGAAATAATAGTATTTTTGGCTTCTTTGGTGTAAAATTATAATATAACTTACGTATACATTTGTTAGCCTATTGCGTCGTGGGTCCCAGGTTTGAATCCTGGGTCTGACAAGTACACATATTGTTTTACAATTTGTGTATGAGTCAGAGTATGGACCTAATAGGTGGAGCAAGTGGCTGACATCCACACAGACAAAAACAAAATCTGTCAATACAAACCTCCACTCTGTGGAGGCCCATAAGATCCTATTAGGATCCGACATGGTCGAAAAAAAAAATAATACATTTATTGCGACATCATTTGGTTGGCAACACTTATGTGAAGTTGCACGGAACGTTGAACAAAAATTCACTGATGAGGCTTGAGGTGAGCTTTTGCGCTTGTATCATGCTTATACTGCGATGCTTTGTCTAGTGCACAAGTGTGGACATAACTTTATATTATGTTCGATCTGGATCTTGATTCAGTTAGTTTAACCAATGATCGCAATCCAGATTGAGCGTGTAATGAGCAAGTTGATGGATTGATAAACTGGATCGCTTGAATTTTCAACATCAATCTGATCAAATGTGATCCAGATTGAATGTCTAAAACTAAAACTCTAAAATTTTCTACCATAATTTAATTGCAACTTGCATGTTTATCAAATGTTCTATTCATTTACATGGATTCCACATAGTATGGCTTAGATTTACATCCATTTCATAAAATGAAGTTTTACTAACTTATTCACCCAGTGCATGCTTATTGCCTATTAACCATAAACGGTCAAACCGACATTGAACTACATAATATTATTACAACTAACAGTGATTATCGTTTGTGACAACAGTGAGAAGGATTTTAATTGAATTTTCACATTAGGGATACTTTATCTATAAGAATAATGCTATATTTATAATTGTTAGTTCATTAAGATCATTTCATCCAACCACTTTAAAAAGATTCTGATGGAGACACCGTACTTAATTCAGAAACCACGACACACGTGGGCACACGATAATCAACTAGAGTCTGTATTCTATAAACTGACGTACACGTCACACGGTAAGCATTCTGCCATCGTATTCGACTATTGCAAGTTTTCAATGGGAGGGAACGAGAGGGAATGTAGTGCTGAATTTGAAGCGGGGGAGAAACCACACGCCAGCTAATAGCAGACAAACTCTACATATAATCGCATGCATGCCTTACAAGTTGATCAACTTGGTCGAAATATTATTCCCACATATCAATTGACTTTCAACTGTCATTCAACATACAGTTGAATGGCAAAAATCGCCACGTGAGAACGCAGCATACAGGGCAAGGGCTATTTATAATTTTCTCCAAGTATCACAGCCCACTATATATTATTATAATGTAATAATAATTAGGATTTATTGATTTGGATACTTTTCTTTATTCATTAGACCAGGGACGGCTCTTGTATAGGAGCAAAAGTGCAGTGCACCTCCGTTTTAAAATTAAAGGACGATATCCAAAACATAATGATACGAGTTTGCCATATTAAAACTTCCCGCACATTCTTCGCAAAAAACACTAGCAAATCACAGCGCGCTTGTCCTGAAACCTTATTCATACTTGAGGGGAGCATAATCCGATATGTTCTGCCTGAAACTTATTTGTGATGTCATACTAGAGTCCAATTTCTATAAGCTGGCATACACGTCATCACGGTTCTTTTATGAACTAGCGGAAATAAATTTCTAAAATCCCCCCGCTTCAACATCTTAGCACTGCATTACGTCCGTCCCCTGCCAAATTCATCGTCAATGCGACGTGATGACGTGTACGCCAGCTTATAGAAATCGGAGTCTAGTATGAATTTCATAATGAAACCGTATAGTGACTCATTCGAATATGGGGTATTTTGACTGTCTTAACTATTTTACCACGTTTTTATTAGCTCGTATTCTTGTTTGTCCAGTACTAATTTTTTCTTGTGTGTCCGGTACATTTTTTTATTGTTTGTCCAAGATTTGTATTGGACGATTGAAGATTTTTAACTAACTTCCTGACTAGCTAGACATTTGAAACTTTTAGAATATATCATAACACGGCGACAATGCATTCTATTAATACTTTTAGCCATTTTTAAGCAGAATTGAATTCATTTTCAGTTAATTCTGTTTTGTATGGAAAGTTATTATTGTTGGTTGCTAAGTGGGTCCTAGCAACTAAATTATTAATATACGTGCGTTACTATGGAAATCAATATGAAATGTCAAAATGACATCAGTATTTCTATCAAGTACAATAAAAAGTTTTTATTAATACATAGAATTGTCAAGTTTATATGATTCAACAGAAAATTTAAAAACGTGGTATATAAAAAGTTCTTTTTATCTTGTAATTATTAACTGTTTATAACTTTAAATGTTGCTGTCCCGCCTGAAACGTATGCTTATTACGAACTTTAGCGAATAAGAATCTCCTTTAAAAGTTATAAATAGGTATTCACAGTAGTCGAGGTCGGAGGTCAGTCGAGGTTCACTGTTGTTCTAGGAAAGTTCGTTAACAATTGAGAGTATTGAACAGTGAGTGAATAATATCGTATTCGGCTGAATATATTAAAGACAGTCGTCGCGATTTTTCCAAGACTGGAAATGTAGGCCGAGTGACACCCTTTACAACATTTAAATTTAATTCAAAAATGTACAGTTAAAGGCATAGTGGTTAATTGAAAATTTAACGTGGAAACGTATAAAAAAGTATCATGTCATGGTTGTGCGGTTCTTCCTATCTCGATACTATTCTGTTGTGTCCATGTGTCACCGATGGAGCATTATCCATACTACTGTTCACAAATAATAATTTACTCGGGGAGTATTTAATGAAAGCGTTAAGCTATTGCACATAATTTTTACAAGTAGAAAGTGAGCGTTGCTTCTCAACTGTAAAAAGGATTAAGTCATTTTTGAGAAATACCATGACTCAAGACAGGTTAAATGCTCTTGTGATGTTAACTATCGAAAAAAATGATAACGTTAATGTCAGACTTCAATTTTCGTGTAATCGAAATGTTTTCAAAATCCAAAAATTGGAGGATGGACTTCTTGCATAAATAGGAGTCTTTTTTTGCACTCCCTAATATTCTTGTCACCGGCCGCTACTGCATTAGATTAAAAAGTGAGTTTTCGGTTCTGAACAGTGTGGTTTTAAAATTAAGTATGTTGGTTTTAAGGAGAAGAATTTCATTTTCCTCCATAAGTAAAGTAAATGTTATTATTTATATTTACAGGCATTTTTGTGACATCAACATTGCCAACAGATGACACATAAATAGCATACCCTCTTATGAATGTGATAAAACATTTTTTTATGATAAACTACTTGAACCAATGCACCTGCCACAACAAAAAACACAAAGTTGCCAGCTTCGCAATCGACTGAACATATTCAATGCCTACTTTGCCTTTGCGTTGCACAGCATGCCTATTCGTGGTAATGAAATTATAAACTAAGTGCGCATCATTGGTAGCTTGCCCAACTATTCACAGCCACCTTGATTGTGAAGTGCCAATTATCGTGAAATGCGTATTTCTTTTATGTATCATACATAAAAAAATGACCAAGCTTCACGGCAACAGTTATTCTTTGTGCCCATTGAATAGTTTCTTTTTACAATCTAGTAGACTGTATGGGTTGCAACGAGATAGTCTTCTGTGGTTTATATTAGTATTTCATATTTTTTCTGTAAGAAGAGCCCTAGTGGTTATCACTCCTCATAATTATTCAGCTTTTTTCCCAAAATAAGCTACTCACCAAGGGTTCCAATCATGAATTTCAATCCTCAAATAGGAGACAAGTGTTGTGAACTTGGAACGATACTATTCCTTTGATAAATATATTGAATGTTGCCAATTTTGTAAATCTATCTTTCCCACAAATCATCAACAGCATTGAAAGCGTCATATGTAAATATAAAGAAAGTGTTGCCTTACTACTGACTTGGTTACTTATTTACCGTTATCTGTGATTAAAAAACTTATTTTAGAACTGTAATATCAATACCTACAAGACATTTTGTTTACCTGTGCAACTCTGGTAAATAAATCCCATTTCACATATGAGAATCTTACTGTAAATTAAACTGGTATACAAAGTCACTTGCAGCTGATATAATCTAAAGTTGCTTGACCAACCTTTTTTCAACTTCACTTTGATGTGTCAAAGCTCCATCTGTTCAGAAGAAAGCTTTTCTTCAACATCTTTGGATGATTAGGCAAAGGCGTTCTTAATCATTTACCGTAGAGATATGATGACAAGTATATAATATCAATTGCCTCGCCTTCACCTGTTTAAATAATGAAAATGGAGGCCTTTTTTGACACTTTGGTGAACTGCGTATATTTACAATTTTTTATGATTATTCATACAAATATTTTAAATAATGATGCTTCATTGGATAAACGTTTTTACATTTGTAACACAAATGCAAGGCGTTTCTATGTCTCAATGAGTGTTTTTATGAAAGTTAAAATTTGAGTTTTTATGATAAGTATTTTTATTATCATCATCATTAGCCTGAATCTATCCACTTCTGAATGATTCTCTCCAAACTGGTTCCACTACTCAGTCCTGCGCAGTGTGTTGCCACATATTTCTGCTGAACTTAACTACTTTGTTGGTCCAACAACCTGTTGGTCTACATTTTGGACGTTTTCGATCTCCTGGATACCACTGGATTTCTCCAGGAACTATCCCATATTCGAGCCCATTTCTATTTTAGGTTTTTAGCATACACTATTACATTGCGTACCCTTGTCCATTCCCTTATCAAAATCATCCTGTTTTTTGTCCTCTCATGTCCTCCATACTATGCTGTGTTTTTAGAGACCTCTATGACTGAGGATCCATGTTTCGCATGTGTAGAACACACAGGTTAAACACTTTGCGTTTTAGGCCTAATAGGTCACGTTTGAAGACCTAATTCAGGCGACTGAAGTACTCCAGCCCAGTTTTGTTCTGCAAACAATATCATCAAAATATACATCTATCTATTAACACTTTTTCCAGATAGATGTATTGTAGTCCTTCGCCTGTTTAAGATCAGTGACGTCAAAGAGATTCTCTTTTCAGTTAAACACTACTTCCATCGTACATGTTTGTTTATGCCTACGTTTCTACATTTTTTATTATATGCATGTAAGTAGGTATAATTAAAATGTTTGTCGATTGGCTAGAAAAGTGTGGAATATGGATAGTGGATACTATATTTCCGGGCTGGTTTTCTTTTAGGCATGCTTGCTTACTATTGTTGAAAGTGGTAGACATTTATTTCTACTACACATTTCTTCCAACTTATTAAATAAGAATTATACGAGGGTGGGTCAATAATTCCTTAGAAAAAAGCATTAAAACAGGTTTTATTTTTGTATTTTTTTTTTATTTCTCAACATAATTTCCTTGGAGCTCAATACACTTGGTTAGACGTTTCTCAATTTTTTTTAAACCGTCAGAAAAATAAGTTTTCGGAAGGTCCTCAAAATAAGCATTTGTCCGATCGATGACTTCTTCATTTGAAAAAAAACGTTGTCCACTTAGCCATTTTTTTAAGTTTGGGAAAAGGAAAAAGTCACTGGGGGCTAAATCTGGCGAATACGGTGGGTGGTCGACCAATTCGAACTTCAATTCTTCAATTTTAGCCATTGATCGTAAACATGTGTGAACACGGGCATTGTCCTGATGAAAGAGGATTTTTTTCCTGTTTAAATGAGGCCGTTTTTCTTCAATTTTGTTTTTTAGCTGGTCCAATAAAGATGCATATTAATCCCCTGTTATTGTTTTTCCTTTTTCCAAATAGTCAACGAAAATAATTTCACGTGCATCCCAAAATACAGTAGCCATAACCTTACCAGCTGATTTTACGGTTTTCGCCTTCTTTGGACATGGTTTGCCTTCGCAATCCACTGCTTTGACTGTTCTTTCGTCTCGGGAGTATAGTGGTGTATCCATGTTTCATCTACAGTCACAAAGCGACGAAAAAATTCATCCGGATTGCGTTGCATGAGCGACAACAGGGCTTTAGAGGCCACCACCCTATTGCGTTTATTGTCGACTGTGATCAAACGCGGCACCCATCTTGCAGAAATATTTTTCATGCCCAATTTGTCATGTAAAATAGAAATGACGCTACCTTTTGAGATCCCTGTAACCTCAATTATCTCACTCAACTTTAATCTTTGGTCACTTAACACCATATCGTGGATTTTATTGATCATTTCTGGTGTAGTCACCTCTACAGGACGTCCTGAGCGTGGTTCATCCTTTGTTGATGTACGACCACGTTTAAATTCATTTAACCAGTTATAAATAGTTGCAAGTGAAGGAGCAGATATGCCGTGAACTAAATCCAACTCATTTTTTATTTCCTTTGCTGTTAACCCTTTTATATTAAAATGTTTAATAACAACTCTAAACTCAATTTTCTCCATTTTCCATTTTTCCATTTTCCACAAGCAATTTTTTTTTTTAAATGTACGAGAAACACACAACAACCCGACCAATCTGATTGAAACTTCGCAGCATACTGAATCGGTAGTGCCGCTGCATGAAAACAAACCGCTTGCAGTACTAGTCGCGCCACCTGTCGGCTTTTCTAAGGACTTATTGACCCACCCTCGTAGCATTCCGACTAATATTGCCCAATGTCCTTGATTCCTGAACATATACTGATGAATCGTGAGTAGGTGATGAATAATTGTGAGTGACAATCGTTTTTTCTTCCAAAATGTAGACCAGGGGTAGTCAAACTTTTTATACCTACCGCCCGCTTTTGTATCTCTGTTAGTAGTAAAATTTTCTAACCGCCCACCGGTTCCACAGTAATGGTGATTTATAAAGAAAATACTCATAATGAATTTTTTTTTAAAAACCCCTACCGCCCACCATGAAAGCTGGAACGATAGGGACCAGGTAGACTACCCCTGGTGTAGACCAATAAAAAAATGATATGATATGCCTACTCCACCTGGTTGAGGTGAGTTCAGAGACTTGCGTTCCTATAATAGAACATTATAATCGTTATAATTGGCTGTGAATCTATTAAAGTATTTTTTTCTTAGTTTCAGTAATACCTATAGTTACGCGATCGCGGTATATAGACAACAGAACAGACTAACGTTTATGTATTTTTAATATACCTAATACAATAATAATGATATATTCATAATGAATCATTGAGGCCCGCAGAAAAATTAGATACGAAAATGACGTCAAATCATCGGATCCATTACTGTTACATTCTGTTACCAATCAATAAGAATTGATGCACTGTCTGCGGCGCACACTTTTGCGATCGAAATTATTTTTTTACTATTTTTCATGGGCCACAGTTATAATAATAATAATATGCGATTCTACGGAATGTCGTAATATTAGTGGTACGACGTATGTACCTATACCTGGCAAAATTATTTTTGTCTGTATCTCTTCCTACGCTCTTATGCCGTAATGTATGTCGATGTCGTATGATATTAATATAATTAATAAGTAGGTACCTAATTGGTCGCATAGCCGAAATCGAACGTAAATAGTTTATGAATTATTACACGCAGTCAGAGGGAAATTAGAAATTTAGACTTTGCATGCGTATCGTTAGAACCCATATTATTCAAAATTCTTTTCAAAGGTCAACGTGTGTTTCAGACAACGAAAAATTAATTCCTGCTCCAAAGCAGGTGCCGCGGTGGAATGGCGCACGCCATCATTTTTTAATGTTAAATAATTAACACTGGCAGCAAGTAGTCGTGTTCTTTTTTTGTTTGGATCAGCAATTTTATACAATGTAAAATTGGCGCTGAAGTCTTTAGATACCTACCTGTGCGGCCGCGAAGACAACGAGATAAGATCGTAACCGTCACGTATGTTGTTCGTGTGTACATTGTAAATTCATTCATAGGTGAAATGTTTACATAACTAATAATGATTTTGCGCCTCAAGGATTCATTACGTCGAAATCTCCCACGTGACTTCTGTATGGCCATTTGCAATAAGAATAAAAAGGCGCGAATATCGACTTGGATGAAAATTGTATACATATTCGCATGAACAGTGGCTGTACATGCAGAATTTGACGAATCCTAATGTAATTCAATATTTTCGTATGATACTATCATTAAAGGTTGCATAGAATAAGGCTTCGATCCAAAATATCTTCTCTGAGCTCGTCCTGTTGATATCCATTCGAGTCTAACTTGGAAATAAATAATATAATTTTCCTAATGTATTTGCATTATTTAAACATTTACGATTTTCCTGTCTAGGTACCTAATAACCTACACTATAAAGCGTTTAAAAATATATATTTTCATACTAATGTGGTTTGTAGATAATTAAATAATTAATGGTTAGGAACTTACCTGTAGATACCTATTATTTCTAATTTATAATGTTTTGAATTAATGATAATTAATATTAAGTTAATATTGTCACTGTAGGTACTTGATGTAAATTGAATTAGAATTACAACAATATTATTGATGGGAATTTTGTAATATCCCATTGCAATCGGTGTTAGCTACCCGAAGTTCACTATTCGGCATGCTCTATGACCTATGTTGGATATAATACAGTCAGAGAAACTTGAAACCCGGTACCTACGCTAAAACCGATTAATATGGATTACTACAAAACGTGAATTACTAGAATTTTCCATTTGTTCTCAATAACAAGATTTAAAAAAATGTTTAATCGCTACTACATAGTATTGCTATAAGTTTAGTAGGTATGTATAAAATATACTGAACATCGATTTTAATGCACGTCAATGATCACATAATAATATGGTACAACATTAGTGCCTGTGTAGTGCACCTTCCTCCCGACTTAGAACAGAACAAAATCTTACGATTGTACGTTTTAGAAGTCAGCAACCTTCTCTGGCAGTAAGCCAAATAAGTGTGCAATATAAAACGTTCATATTTTTGGGGTATCTCACATATTAAAATCAATTATCGACTCATGATAAATTATTGAACCGCGTAAAAAAAAATCGATAAAATCAGAGATGGAGCATTGTGTTACAAATTACAGGTGATTTGGATAGATACCTACGTAAGTATCGTAAGGTTTATCATACACATGTACTAATCGGACCGAATAATAATTAGGGGCCACAACACTTTGGGAACGTAAAATCGTGACGTGAATGACGTAATTTCCCGTCATAATAATAAGATAATAATTATTATCAATTCTGATGAATCTCTGAGGAGCTTGTAAATAACTTATTTATTAGTAGTTATCGAGTTATTGTGCGTGGAATATGATAATTTATAATATTATGTTATAATATGTTACCCGGTTTGAGACCTACTGCTCTTATCATTAGCACAGCTCATAGATAATAAACATAGCACTGCGTCGCGACTTCGCCATCTTTAGCAATATGAAGGTAAATATTTATTTAATTCTACTTTTACGTAAGTACTCAATGTTAGCCATGTTAGCATAAACTCAATGCTCATTTAACTCTACGCTTGATATCGCTTATCTAGATAATATAAAATGGAGATGAATCAAAACATTAAGAAATTACGGCCTCAATTTTTCACATTTAAAACCTCTCACAAAACGGATTAATAAGACAGAAATATGTAATTCAGTCGCTATGGATCACGACTTTGAAGCCGGATTCGGTTTATTACTTTATGATGGTCAGACCATAAAGCGCGCCGAGTGTCCTCATTATATTACCAATATTGAATGTGCGTTTCGTTTTTTACGTAACAAAATTGAATGCATTTTATGATTCGGGCGTAACTAATGGAAGTATTATGTATATTCTTTAACACGAGTTTATCCTATTACATTTCTCCACAGTCGAGATTTAAACATTGTAAACCCATTTTCAATTATTTTTGTGTTCCCTGGTACCCGAACCCATAATTTCTATGAAAGAAATAATATTCTTTACTTCGTACCTTCATACTTTTTATTCCATTTGTAAATAAAATGTTTATTGGCTATCTGAAGCCAGTCTTCATTTGTAATGCCTGTCAGTTGTAGAAGGGGTATAAATATGTTTACATAATTCATATTGATGTGACCTTTCCTTAAGTATTGGCAGTAAACAACATTGATCTCTCTCATTAATTGAGAAATTAATATTTCACGAATGATTATTGTGATAATGCCAATTAAAAGAACCTACACACTTATAATATTTTTACTCTTCATCCACATTTTTTTACAATTTTACGTCAATTCATCTACATTGTACAACAACAAAATTTGTTTATTGTACTATTATTATACTATCATTATTTTTTAATGATATGTAATCCCATAAATTTAATTGCGTGCATATTTGGCAACCCTGCGGAATTGTCAGCAAAATAATATATTAGTACCTATGCTCTTCGAACAGGCACATCACGTCTCTGAAAACAGAATATATTTTTCTTGTTGCATATAATTATGTCCAAAATCCATACTGAATTGATGCCTGAAAGTCATACTGCCTTAGCTGATAAACCTATGTATTATAATTTACTTATGTGATGTACCTAAGTATTGTAAGATCTTGGCAATGTCGTTCTGTGCAAGAAATGATTTCAGTTCACGTAATTTTATTATGGATATAAATTTGTCGTATTGAAGATTGATTATGATTTACAAATATATTTTAATAATTGATATTCGTGTTCTTTTCAAATAGGTACTTCAATAATATATTAAGCATTGGTAATTATTCTACTAACATTTTTGTCGAGGGTGCATTGATATTATGTATTTCAGCGACTAAAGGCTAGGGCACATGGCAATGTTTATAATATTACTTTCATTTTGTATTTCACACATTATAATCATTTTTCCTTTCGACGAATTTCGTCAAAGCGGCCGCCGCATTTCAACAACCTCTTCCAGAATGTTGGGTGCTTTGGGTAACACTGGTAGATACTACTGCATAATATTATCACCGACCACTCTTAGGTCTCCAGCGCATCTATTCTATACACAAGGCTGATGTCGGCGGCTATCGAGGGTAGTTTATCATATTTATGTATTTAGCGGTAGTTTTTACAATAATTTAACCGTCTGAATTGTCAAAAAAGTGCTATGTTTTAACAGCACCACTCTTGGCTGTGTTAACTTTTAGAGCGAGATAGATAGTTTAGACGGCTAACTTATTGTAACAATTTTAATACGTACCGCAATATATAAATATGATAAACTCAGTGACGTCCCTAGACAAAATGCCGCCACTAGGCAGGGCCAAAATGCCGCTTCATGTTTATAGAGTATTTTTTATAATCCTTTCATGACTCCAATATCTAAGAAATCTGTTGTATAGATACATTACTAACAAAATATAATTACCACTAAGACTAAATCTAATTTTATTTAAGTAAATGTCATCTCTGCTTTAATATACAATATCGCGAATCCACGGTTTCAGATGCATTTAAAAATACACCTGGTAACTTCCAAAACTCGCGAGTGAAATAATTCGCAAATCGGCACGTGTCATTGCTGGCGATCAAAGACGTGGCGTCCAAGGACAACGGAGGTAAACTAGACATCACGAACCCGAAAAAAATTGCAGTCCTGTTAAATCTTTTATGTTTATTAATACATTTTGTTTCCAACCAGTGAGCTGAATTTTTTAATGAAAAGATATTTTAGTTGTTACTAAGTTTAGGTAGCTGTTTCTACATATACCTAATGATTATTTTCTATTTGCCGCCCTTCGAATAAGTGCCGCCCCCAAGCGACACTCAACCTGCCTACCCCCACGGGACGTCACTGGATAAACTACCCTCGATAGCCGCCGGTAACAGCCTTGTGTATAGAATAGATGCACTGAATGACTTAGGTTTGGCAAAAACAATATTTAATTTCGAAACGGTCGTACTTTTATAAAAGTTGAGTATAGCACACCTTACCTCTCGATTCTCGAATGTGGTACAGAGTTGTAAATACATACCCATTTACATGACGTGTGCTCAGTGAATCGGACGGCGGTAGGCATCATGAATGATCTCAACAGGTTGCATTCGTCTTGACTTGATTCTTGGGCGTCGTGGTTGTGAACGATTCGACGAGCTCGATCGCTCATTGCCATTGTTTCTGTAAAAGGCGATAAGCGTAGGCGACTTTGACACCGAAAATAGAACTGCTGCATGCGTAGAGGCGGTGGAGCATTAACGTAGGTACTCGTCAGCGATGAGACGTGTCTCCAGAAAAATAGAGACAAGTTCGGTTGATTTTTACGCCGATTCTTAAAATAGCGACACCTCGGCGACATTTTTACCTAGGGCGGCCCGGCGGCATGATCAAGCGACGAGCCTACAAATCTAACTTATTAATTCAGAAGGTCGAATGTAGCAGCGCGTACTCAATACATGGTATTTCAAGAATAATTGAGGTTATTTCATTGATTATTATTACTAAACGGCACTAAAAAACATTCCAATAATATGCTTCCAATGCTTCACTAAAGTTAACTAATGGCGGTTACCACTGCTCGCTTTTGATTTCTTTCGAAACCGCAAAGCCAGTTTGTGGATCCGGAAAATAGCTTACCTACCGTCTGATCTTCGGACATGTTTTCGGCATTTTTATTCGTCTTAACGAGCGTTCCCCGTCAATCATGTTCAAGTGCTCCATCTGAATAGGCTGAGCATATTTTCGTTCCTTAAAAATAAACAAATACGTACACCGACAAACAAATTTCCTGTGCACGGGGTATTTCTGTACGACTCCGGTCCACTGGCTCAGTTGATTGCACCGCACTTTATAAGTTATATTGTTTTATCTCGCACTTGTGTCGTCCGATAAAGCCTCAAAATTTGTTCCATCAATATGAAAACGTTGAAAGCGCTGTTTTTCCACAAAGGTTAGTAAAAGACAGTGACATAAATCCACAATAAACACAGTTCCCGGTCGTTCAATATTACGTTTCCGGTGAACTTTCAAGTGGTTGATTACCAATCGGAATCTAACTAGAATTATTTCTCTAAATAACTTTCATCTCATACTTAAATATTATAGCCAGGAAAATATACGTAACATTGCTTATTTTGCGTCTGTGATTGTTGCTTTTTTAATATTAAATAAAACTTTTTTTTATATTTCAGCTGATTATTATTATTAATTTAAATGATGTAAAATTACGTAGAAAAATATGTATTCATAGGTAGATATTAAAATTAAAATAACGTTTTGCCCGATTTGCAATTTTGTTTCCAACATTGGGTAAGCGTAAGCATACAGAATTATCATTTGCATATTGAACTTTACCCTTTCGATAATATTATGTTTATTTCAATAGAATTATTGATTATAATAAGCTCAAGACAGGTTTTTTCGTTTTATTAATAAACATATTTATTTGATTTAGGTATGTGCCTACATAATGAGGTAGTTTTAACTGAAAGGATGATTTTTTCAACATACCTCATTAGTCTAAGTGGCGTTAAAATTGTGTAGTGGTACATACCTATTATCTAGGTATCTATTTTTACCAATAATTATTAGGTATTGTGGCAATATTTTTATATTTTGAAATATGGTATTTTTTAAGTATTTCTTCAACGGCCATGTTCTTGTGAAAACATCCGGTTAATTTATATTCTAATGAATTTTATTTTGAAACATTAAAAATAAGTAGTTTAAATAGACATTATTTATGATTTCCTATTTTCATTTTCACATTCAAAACTTGCGGTTTTCAGTGTTATGTAAAAACTGGATCCTTGAACAGTTTATTAAAATAATTCAATACATTATGGACATTGTAATATATTAATTTAATTGTGTGTTCAAATTGGTGGCAAAGTTGTAAACGTTGTCTAAGGTGAGATAGGTACTCATTTCTAGGTGAATTTGATCTGGCCAATAGGTACAATGTGATAAACTGCTATTTGGCTTATTTTACATAAAACATAATATTGCAAGAAAAAATTCTGCACATTGAACATGAATGTCTGCAGTAGTCAATTTATTGGCAGACGAGTGTGTTGGAATTTGGAATTTTATCGTCAAACTATTTATGCGAGTAAAAACCAGAAAACACAATAATTACTATCAATGATAACAACTTGAAAAACCTTGCCAACTCAACATTCATTAACCTAGTGTTATTTTTTTTTTAAATCTTATAATATTTTTTTATTTTTAAATTGTACATACCTATCCAATACTATTGAATTTACATACGTATTTATGGTGAATTATTAATTTATTATTAAACTGTGACTTTGTATGACCAGCTACTGCAGTGGTCGGCAACCTTTTGAAAGACTGGGTAAAAAAATTCAATTTTGAAAAAATATTTGGTTAGTTGGTAAAAGTTTGAAACAAATTTTTAATATTAAAAAGAACAATTTGTATTTTTATAAAATAAAAAATATATAGGTACTTACATAGATTGAAAATATATAATATAATACGTATATTTGTACAAATTTATTTTATAAAAACATATACTTAAGTAGGTACATCAATATAATATTTTTATTACTTGCTTCCTTGGTTTTTGAATTTTTTTTTGATTCAACATTTGACATATACGTAGTTGTCGTAAGTCGAACACAGGAATCAAGATTCTCTGGTGTTGATCGATTTTGATAGTATTCTTGACACATTTCATCTGAGAAAATGTTTCCTAACAAGAATATGTTGAACTAAATGCTATTATTTTAAGCATGAAAAATTTTGTGGTGACGATGCCCAGCATGATGATATTGCGTTCATGTGATCGTGTTCTGTGTTTTCAAGATGCTGGCGAAGATACGTATACCATACGTCTTTAAATCCTCAAATCTCGCGTTAAATTCCGTTTTTATTGCGTTGATATACGTATTTCACAATTATATTCTTATCTACATCTTCAATGCCTTCATGTGTTTTTATTGATGGAAAATATTTAAATATTTTACTTTTGATATCATTTTCAAATACAGTTTCAAACAAAAACCTTTCCAACATTCAAATAATTTTAGAACAGTGTGTTTTTTACACTGAAGCTGTGAATTTAAACTATTATCATATTTTCTTGGTGGGTAACTCAAAATGTTGTAGTGGGTAATTCAATTACCCGCGGGTAGTAGGTTGCCGACCACTGAGCTACTGTGACAGATTGTGACAACTATAAAGAGGAAGCGAGGTGATGGCTCTAGTGTTGCGATGTGGGTATTGCATGAGTATTGGCACCTATCAAGTTATAGTTATCACAGACTGCCTAACCTGCACTGTATTGAGCTTATTTATTTTAATGGGTGTTTGTATGGTAACTCTATCATAATGGTGTTCGTGTCAACACCGTCAAGTCAAATTTCTAGAATTAACAACACCATTCAAATTACGCTTGTGGGTATAACAGTCAAAGTAGTTTTCCAAATATGCCACAAAACTTTATTTGTAAAATATTATATTTTATTACCCATTACCAAGAAAAAGTAGGTTTTCTAAATTCTTTTTTACTTAATGCTGCCACAAAAATTCGTATTTAATTAATAAGAATTAGAACCTCTTGTCCACATTTAAATCCCACAAAAGCATTTATTTTGGATCCAGTATTCGAAATAAATCTTATAAAAAAGTAAAATAATATAATATGACCAGGGTAACATAAGTCGAAACAAAAATAAATCAGTAGAACCATAGACTATAGATACATCTAGACGCCACCCGTTGCATTGCTAAATGAAGCTGCGTGCCGTGCGTTTGGTTTGTGGGCGAGCGAACGCATTCGTCTACAAATGTTCAAGACCATAGACCATTTCGCTAGTGCTCGCCCAAAGTGCTCGCACTAGACGCTCAGAATTAAAATATAATTTTCTATTTTTTTACGTTATATAGTATTTTTAAGCTGTCAAAATGCAACCATTAGGTAAAGATATCCATAATTTAGGTTATTTTAAAGAAACACTAGATCACTGATATTAAAATATATAATAATATACAAATAAATTATCACGAACATGTATCAACTTACCTATGAAACGTAATACCATCTTCTTGCTTATCAGTACGGCTACCATATTTTAATACAACACACAGAACTATCTTTCCTATTTAATTAACTAAAAATATTTACCACTGACTTTATGTTTAACACAAAAAATAGCAATTTTAGCAACACGAACTCGCAGGTTCGCGATTCACCACGATTTGCCGGCGATACTTTTGGAAATTTACATATTATGTAGACCTTTTATCTTACTCTAGCGCATGTCGCAGAGATTATAAGGGTGCCGAATACTTTCTCACTCGCACTCGTACATCGTTTTTGTTCAGGCCTTGAGTAGAACCATTTTTGTGAACACAAAAAAGTGTAAACACCAGAACATCACAAATTGAGCCAATAATTGTCATCCAGTATTACAACATTCCAATGAATATCTTTTTAAATAATCACAAGTCTGGCTTGTGTGTTTTTCCACCCTTCTTTCCAGAGATGACTTACGTGATACGTAATATGACATTTTCCAAACAACATCTGAGCTATGTGCTTATACACAAATGTACAGAATCGTATTGACTTATTATCAGTAATAAAACGAAAAATGAAATTTCATGACTTATATGTGATTTTACAACCTGTCCATAGATATTACAATATATATACATAGGCAGATATAACATTTTATAATTTGTTATATTGCAGGGACCGGACGTGGCAATTCTCCCAGGATTCCTGCTATTGGTCCTAATGGCGACCTCGATACTGGTAAATCAAATTGCTTACAGATAATTATTGATGAAATAATCAAATGGTCTTATATCTTTCACTACAGAACCTTATACAGTAAAAAAAAATTCACTAATTTTCCATCAATCCGATACGTGTACCTATTAAATAGATTAGGTAACGATCTGTAGCATATTTCCACCTCTAATTTTAATAGATTAAAGATCGGGCAAACCGTTAATGTAAGTAGTTACTAAAATGTAGAAAATATCTAAAAACTACAGGAAATTCCATTAATTAATATTGTTAAATTATTTAATGGACCAATGCAATAATCTCATTTTTTAATATAGTTAATAGACATTTAAAAAAAAAATTAAAACATGATACCTTGATAATTTCCTTTTATTCTGAAGGATCTTTATAGATTTTTTTTTATTATTATCATTAAATCCACTAATCCGCAAGATACAGACATTTAATTTTTTTCTTGTTATTGAGAGTGGCTATAGAGCAGTGGTTTCCAAACTTTATGTTACTACGACCCCCTTAAAAACATCTTATCTTGGCGCCTCCCCTCTTATCTCATACATACAATAACACACACATTTTTAATTGACAAAAAAAATGTATTCATACAAAAAAATCGTAATTGACAGAATAATAACAAGATTTTACTACAAGTATAATATAATAATATATTAATTTTTAATATGATGGATATGCTTGTTTATTTTATTAGCACAAAGTTTATCAAATTGGAGATAATTCAGCCAATCCCGTTCCGCAAAAATATGATGTTACGAATGGCAACATTACTTGCATTGCTTTGCTTGACGAAGTATTATATTCTACACTTCGATTCAACTAAAATTGAACAAGGGTTTCATTCCGATTTTTTTTTTCAATGAAGAATCGTATGATAATTCTATCATTTTTTAACTTTTCAATAGTAGTCAATCCAAATTCATCATCTTGATCGTGCCTCCTTTTGCCCTAGTCTGTGGTTCCCTAGGGAGGCGTGACTCCCAGTTTGGAAATCGCTGCTATAGAGGGTGAAAAGGGAATTAAGAGGATTACATTACATGTTCAAATGGAAGTGTCTTATAAAAATTCCTACCCCTGCGTAATTTTTTCTTGCCGAACCATAACAAATTGCCATTTACTTAAACATAAGTGAACTAACCAAAATTTTCTATATTGAAAAATATTAATAATCGTTTCAATATCTACTCCAGGGCCATTAGACGAACCTGACATTGCACCTACATTTGATCTACTGAATACTTACGAGTATGTGCCTTCTAAATCGCAGCTGAAAGAAATCTGTAAGTGTATCATGAATACATAAATTGAAGAAGAGACAAAGTTTAAAATTATTTGAATCATTTTCACAAAAAATTGATTCATTAATAAATGTGTGATACCGTCCAACTTTCTTAAGAAATCTGTGGTTTCGGGGTAAAATTGTTTAAATCAATTTGGTTGCAGCTGAGATAATCGGTTTTGAAATAAATCAAAAAATTCAAAATACTTTTACTCAGAAGTTAATTGGTGTATCTTTTTTTTATTTCTTTTACATTATTTATGTATAATTAAACTTTTGATATTGTTATATTCAATGTTTTGTATTAAAATCTTACTTTCATAAAAACGCGATTTAAGAACTTTTACCCTGCAACCACAGAAATAACAAACATTTTATACCATGACTTTCCATGTAAAAATAACAGCGAAAGAAATTAACTACAGTTTCTTACTATTTTCAACTGTTTAACAACAATATGATGTTTTCTACAGTCATTAAGTACAAATTATCTGTACCCGCATGTTTCACAATCTTCGAGTTAAGGGTGCAAGGGGGCATATGCTATGCAGCTATGCCCAAGTAATAATACTCGACTAGATTATGGGATGAAATCCATCAACAAAACACATATTTTTTGGGAACCTCACCATAGTATGAAAAATTAAATATTTAAGCATATTTAAGCTCTGTACCTTTTCAATTGTTATTTTTTATATCTTTATCAGCGCATCTATTCAATACACAAGACTGCTTTCGGCTGCTACGGCAGTTATCTAGGGTAGGTTTTTATCGAAGTATTAACACTTATTGTAAAAATTACAATACGTTACCCGTCTAAACAGTAAAAACTGTCTATCTTGCTCTAAAATTTACCACAGCCAAAAGAGGTGCTGTTGAAACACAGCACTTATTGTAACAATTACAACTAACTTATTGTAATTGTTACAATAAGTGCTAATACTTCGATACAAACCTACCCTAGGTAGCTGCCGTAGCGGCTGAAAGCAGTCTTGTGTATAGAATAGATGCGCAGGTGTCAATAATTGTTAGATATCATTTGAATGTATTTTTATACATCGGAAGAGTGATCGTGGTCACCGTCATACATCGGAAGAGTGATCGTGGTCACCGTCCTTAGTGACATCGATAACATTACTTTTTTTTTTCATGAATGATAAGTCACACTTTCATACACTTTTCTTGCGCAAATTTGTTCCGTTTACAGTAACAAAGTCACGCAGCATAATATTGTTCCTTTTTAATGAACATTTAAAAATATGTGCCTTCATGATAAGTAGGTAGGTAGATACAATGCTTTAAATATTTTTTTGGTTACATTCTCAATAGTTACCCAGTTTTTGTCAGATGAATCTTCTATGTTGAAAAATCATTGTTTTTGTGAAATGCATAAATTTAATTGTCTAAAAGGTAAATATTTAGTCCTGGATCGACCCCCCATCATAATGATCCCATAGATCAAAATTTACTGTATCATATTATGGTTGACAGATTATTTGTGATCTGCTAGTGATCATAATAAAAATATAATTTTGGTATCATGATAAATAAGACGTAACAAAAATGGTCAATACATTTATTAAACAGAACAAACACAGTAAATTATTAGTCCCACATTCGTTATTGACTGCTGCCCAATATGCATAACATTTTTAGATATCCATTCTTCGAATTATTGACGTCCTTTCAGAAAAGATAAGAGCCTTCCCTTTTCCGGCCTGTTATCTCTGAGCCGTTTTTCGGTTCTACCCCAATGTTCAAGTTTATGAACAATTTATATCTTTTTCATGAACACGCATTTTAGCACATTTAACCAGCCATCCTACTAACACTGCGATATGATATCTGCCATATTTTCTGAGTAATTTTTATCAATACTAATATGCTCATGCAATTAACATAAAATCACTTTTTCGGTAGTTATTGCTAATCAACAGACCAGATTATCAGTTAAAATATGAAGAATAAATCTGATTGCTTTGCATATTTCTTCATAGTAGGTTCTTTAAAATATATCTTTATTACACTAATTAAGGATATTAATTATAATAGAGTACTAACCTCTTGTCAAAATTTGAAACGTTGGTATTATGATGAACTATTTATGTATCTTTCGATTGGTACGATAAAGCCTAGTCCAGACCAAGAACATCTGTATATGAACAATGTTTTACATCCCCGTCCGAAAAATAAATATATATTGACAATTGTATCAGAACATGTTAAATATTCGGAAATGTACATAAACTTTCAGGAAGTAATGTTTATATAAGTACAATGTTCACAGAACCGATGTATGTATCTTGATCTGTGGGTCTACTCCATACACAAGGCGGCTTTCAACGGTAGTTTATGATATTTATGTATTATAATTGTTACAATAAGTTAGCCGTCAAAACTGTCTATCTCGCTCTAAAAATTCAAGAGAAGTGCTCTTAAAACATAGCACTTTTTGACAGTTCAGACGGTTAACTTATTGTAACAATTAACTGCCTCAATATATAAATAATACCCATGAAGGCCGCGCAGCTTAAACGTCGGCCTATGGCGTTGTGGGTCCCAGGTTCAAATCCTGGGTTTGGCAAGTACACATATTGTTTTTCAATTTGTGTATGAGTCAGAATATAGACCTAATAGGTTGAGCAAGTGGCTGACATCCATTTCTCGTAAAAACAAAATTTGTTAATATAAACCTCCACTCTGTAGAGGCCCATATGATCTTATTAAGATCGGACATGGTCGGAAAAAGTACATAATAATGATTAACTATCGTCGATACCCGCCTTGTGTATAGAACAGAGTGAATAGACCCACTGGACTAGAAAAGTATACAATAGTTGATTTCCCACAGTCTAACTGACTTCACCCCCCCATTTGACAGCATCCAAAAATTGTGAAATCATCTTATCTCAATTATAATACAATGAGAGCTTTTAAACTCAACAGCTTATTTACAACAAAATATTTTATAATGCATCTCTAGATTATCTCATGTTTATTAAGTAAAATGTGTCATTATTTCATGTTCATAATTTATTATTTTCTATGAATATCTCTACTTTTTACTAATAAGTGTGAGTCAATCAGATTTATAATGCTTTTTAAATGCAGGTTCATCGGAAGAGTTGGCACCATGCGATATCTGTGGTCGGACCTTTTTACCAGCTTCCTTGTTGAAACACTCTCAAATTTGTCAGAAAACAGCCACAAAGAAACGCAAGGCGTTTGATTCCTCTAGGCAACGGCGAGAAGGTAATTCAATTCACCTAATTGCCATTGTTATAATGTACACATGCAATCTAATGGACATGCTGATGCAACGTAGGTTAGCAAAAAAATATTATGCATTTAAGTTTGACCTTGAAATGCATTATATTTTATCAATGGTTGTAAACATGCCAAAATTGCAGATACAATAGTCAACAATAAATTATAGCTAAGTAGTTCACTTCAAACCATATAAGTATTTTTGAATTGTAATTCAGTTATTGTGGCATACCTACATTTGTAAATTTTACTTTGTGTCTAATCATTTATTTTTCCATTACTAATGTAAATGTGACAAGGTGATACAATCTCACCTAAACTATTTACAGCTACCCTTGAAGACTTATTCAGGCAACTTGACTGGAATGACAAAGGGATCCCCATAAATGGAGAATACCTGTGCTTTGCCGATGACATAGTAATTTTCTCGCAAGACTCAGAAGACCTCCAAAGCAGAATGCAGGAACTCGCTGAAGTAAGCAACAAAGTAGGTTTGAAAATAAATGTAACAAAGACGAAAGTCATGTTCAACTGCTTTGCGGGCCAAAAAGAGATCCTCATCAATGGCACTCAGCTCGAACAGGTGAAAAGCTACATCTATCTGGGACAAAAAGTGTCTAACGATGGATGTATACTTGATGAAATTGTTCGCAGAGTAAAGTTAGGCTGGAGTGCTTTTGGCCGCCTGAATAATGTCTTCAAAAGTGACCTTCCACTGTGCCTAAAGCGCAAAGTGTTCAACCAGTGTGTGCTTCCCGTAATCACATATGCGTGTGAAACATGGACCCTAAGTAAAAGAGAGATCCAGAAATTTAGAGTAGCACAACGTGATATGGATAGGTGCATGCTCGGCATAACGCGGAAGGACAAAAAAAAGGAATGAGTGTATAAGAAAGCAGATAAGGGTTTGCGATGTAATAGAGTTTATTAAAAGCCTTAAATGGAGATGGGCTGGACACGTAGCTCGAAGAAGAGATAATCGTTGGACAAATCTAGTCATCCAGTGGTATCCAAGAAGTACAAAACGTCCGCAAGGTAGACCTAAAGGCCGCTGGATCGATGAAATGATAAAATTCTGCAGAAGTACGTGGCAACGCAACGCACAGGACCGTGAGAAGTGGAAGCAGCTTGAAGAGGCCTTCATCCAGCAGTGGATAGATTCAGGCTGATGATGAATGTAAATGTAAAAACAAAACTTAATTTATTGAAAATACATAATTTGGAACATTAGAAACATCTATTAGAAAAAGTGCTAGAAAACTTTGTACCGAATAGGACTTGAACCAACACTATCACATTTTGAGCAGTGAGTTTTCCTGATTAACCTACCAATGCAATTACAACGCGAAAGAAACAACAATTTATTTGAGCAATTATTTGAAATTCTATTGGCAACCATCTTTTGTAATTTTAAATCAAGGCTAACCCTAGATTCATGGAAGAAATCCGGAACTTTAAGAGATATATGTTTAACATCTTGTCTTTACAAATGACCTTCAGGACAGGATGCAAGAGCCTGCAAATGAAAATGGCAAAGAATGTTTATAGATAAATGTCTCGATGACAAAAGTAATGATAAACTGCTTTGCTGACAATAAAAATGTTCCTCATCTAAGGCTTTCAAATCGAGCTTGTCAACAACTATTTTGACAAAAAATATCTATTGACACAGATATGTATGATGAACTTGCTCACAGAACCAAACTAGCATAGAACGGAATTGGACGCCTAAATAGTATCTTCCAGTACGCATGGTGTTCCGCCAATGTGTACTACAGCGCTCGAAATAGAATATTTTACGAACCGGAGCGCTCAATATTTTGTGAAAATGTTAACATTGTTATCTAATTGGTTGCGTATTATATAAAAATAAGTGTGTTATGCAGTGTCCACACTGGCAACCTCATTAAATTTCGATTAAAATAATTTTTGGTCAAACAAATTTTGATAATTATCGTAAAATTTAATGAGGTTACCAGTGTGGACAAACTTTTAGATTTTAACGTTAAATGGCAAATCTATCTCACTGTCAAATTAATATGTCCACGAGACGGAGCGATAATTTTAGAGATTTTACGAACCGGAACGGCGCTCCGGTGCGTTCCGGTCCATTTCGAGCCCTGGTGTACTACTAGTGCTCACATATGCATGTGAAACATGCACCTTTAATGTAAGAGAAATTCAAAAGCCACGAATAGCGCGAGGTGCATATTGGGCATGACGCAGAAAGACTGTAAAAAGTACCAATGAATAAAAGGGTATACAAGAGTATATAATGTAATAGAGGTCGCTAAAAGAATGAGATCTCAATGAGTCAGACAAATGGATAACGGCAGGACAAATGCCGTCATACATTAAAACCCAAGCAGCACTAATCAACCACATGGGTGCTTTAAAACCTGCTGGATCGACAAACTCATCATGTTCGATGGATGCACATGGCAGTGAAGAGCTAGGGACCAAGAAGAGTGGAAGGAACTGGGGGTGACCACCAACAGCAGTGGATCGACCCAGGCGGATGATGATAAATATATATATGTATCTATCATTTTTGTCACACCAAAACTAATTTTGAATTACATTATAGACATTATTGATTCAATGACCGATTGTCAAAACAAGTAAATGTAATGTGTAATTGACTTTAGTGGCTAATTATATTATATGTGCATATAGTTGGAGGTGCTTCCAGCCCTGTCCCATTACGAAATATCAGAAGCTTCTCTACCTCCATAAAAATACACATGCAAAGCTTAGTGAACAAAAAATAAATATTCATTTTCTCAGATACCCATCTATTATAATTAATATAATTATGTCTTTAAATATCTCCACAAATAAAGTATTTTAAATGATAATTTTATCATGTGTATTTTCAAACTAAAATAAGCATATGGGTTGGTACAGGGGGTTGCGAAAATTTGCTTAGTCGATACACTTACTTAAACTTTTTATTTTAAATGTCTAATATTCACTATGAAATGACTGTGCTAAAACAAAATATGTTTTATCCCTGGTGCATTCCTTTCTATAATAAGTTTTTTTTACTTCTACATATAATTTGCAACATGTTTCCCTTGCCAATCGTTCCATTTTTTGTTATACATAGATCTAAAAATGGCGCATCTAACAAGTTTGCTTGCGGAGTGGGCAAGCTGCTTATTAACTTATTTGCAAATTAAGTATTAATGCTGACATAATATGACAATAATATTCCACTTGTTTATAATAATTAAACCGAAATTTAAAATTTTCGCTATACTAATTTTATTTTTCACTACCAAATAGCAAGCCCCACACCACATTTGTTTGCTCCCACAAGAAGCAGTACCGGACAGCTAATTTATTTTTTGTCAACAATGAAATGCAAAATTCTTTATTGAACATATTCATTTTTTTTTTGTAATAAAACAGCTGAAATGTGAAGATTATTTGATTACCTACCAAGATATTTATTTATATACTTGATTGACAATTTGTTGTAGGGTTTTAATTTGTATTGTATTTTTGTTTCCTAGGAACTGATTTAGCCCAATATTTGCCAAAGAATTTTGGTCTGCCGGAGCATAGTCCATTTTTGGAAAAAGAAAAAGAAAGAACACCGCCGGTGATACCAAAAATGTCCGTCAAAGTCAAACAACCGAGTCCTCGTAATGTTCATAGCAAGGTGAGATTAATCAGCTGTTCTCTGCAAATCATATGCCACAAATTATTTTTGGAGTATCTTAAAAGATTTTTTCAATGTGTTTTTGTTTTGTTTTTATTAACATACTTTAGTTTCGGCTGATATAATGTCACTAAATTGCAGTTATTGGCGGCAACGGAGAGTTGTCAGTGTCCGCACTGTGGGCGCGGGTTCGGGGCGCGTGCATTTGACCGGCACGTGGCCTGGTGTGCAGCTCGCACGAAGTTGGCCGCCGCCCCCGGCTGCAGTGGCAGTCCTGAAGAGGTCCGCATAGCTCGTTCACGACTCATGGCAAGAACCTCTTATAGAGCGCCGCCGGTCAAGAGTCGAAGGTATTTAATTTCAATCTCATATTAAATAGATAATAGTTTGATTGTATAAAAATCATTATTTTAAAAACAGTATCTATTGCACTGAAAAACCTTGCATCCCCGTCAGTCTAGGATAAGTTTCTATATGAAATAATTTTGCACCAGTTTCTATCAATGAATCTGCAACTTACTTTTCAGGTCCATGACCCGTGAAAAATATTCACTCAGTCGATCGGCATCCGTTGAATCAGGGGTCAGCGAGAGGTCATCAATTGGGGAAAGTCATCAATCTACATTAGGTAAGCGGGTAAAAATAACTACATATAGGTAAAATCCTGGGTCCCATGAAGAGTGCAATAAAAAATATTAGAAAAAAGTCCGGCTAAATTCATATTCTTTTCCATGTATAGCGAAAACAATAAAAGTCCATACAACTTTAATAATATTTGAATAAGGAATCTTCTTTACACCGAATAAAGCATAAAATAAGTCAAAATATATTTCTGGAGACAATAGGGTTTCGGTTGCTGTAAATCCATATTTGGCAATCGCTTTTGCTTACTATTACATTATTATGCACACAACAGTTGTGTTCGTATGTCAATATGATTGACCCTTTGTTTTTTTTGATAATATTTCAATGTGTAGATGTCGATTTAATAAACATACTGTCGAAGAAATAGCAGGAGTGTCAAAAAACAGTCAGAGGTATCTTTCTGTTTTGAGTTCTCCATTGTAGCATTGTATACTTTTTACTGCATCCTTTGATTTACCATATTATAGGATGATAGACCTTTAGCTAAATTCACGTAGATTTTTTTCTTTTTTGCTGTTAACTCCCAATTTTATTATTCTTGGTTGAAATACATTGTTAATACATTAATTAAAATAAAACACAATATGTAGTACTAATTCCACTTAGATTAATATTAATAAGAATTGACAGTTAACACCATAGAGCGCGATGCTCAATTCGTACTTACCATAAAATAACAGTAAAAATTGTAAGTAGCCGAAATCCATCTGTTAACTATAGATTATAGAGATAAGGAATCCTTAACCATAGATTACTTTTGTTATGAACTCGCCCCCTTGCCCCCCTTCCGTATTGCCATTTACCACTGACAGCTGCTGTCAAAATAAATTGACGTGTCTTTAAAACGGCCAATACACTCAAATTCATTTAACAATTGATCTCAATATGGGTATTGAACAACTATTAAATATCCGTGACATTTAATACGACATATTTTCCTTTACTTTCTTGATTCTGTACATGTCTTAATTTAGTAAAACCGATTATCGAATTGAAATGTCAGTGTCAATGAATTATGAATTAACTTTTCTTATTCAGATTTAGATATTTATGTAATATTAAACCAATAGATAGGTAGTTGAAATATATAAGTACTTAGTTACCTACACACCAACATGGTAATATTAGTTTTAATCACTCTATATAATTATTCACATCATGGCATATATTTGTAATAATTGTAAATGACAAAATCTGACATTTCAACGGCAAGTGTTACCGTATCGGGAAAAATATGGTCAAAAAATAACTTATATTATTCACTAATTGCGGAGACATTTAATCATTTTTATTAAATATTAATTGTGTATTTATAGTTATTGAATTTATTTTGTATATTTTTCATATTTTTGTCATCGTTTAACAATTACAAAATAATTTACCTAAATTATGAAAAAGAGAATTTTTATATATGGTAATATTTTCAATAGAAAAACAGAACGAAGCTATTGCAGATTTGGTGGACCATAGACAACTCGATCATAACTATGAACGGCTTTCTGGATAGTGTTTTGTTGTAATTTTGTTGTAATTATGACAGACGATTGTGCATAGGGCTCATAGAAGATATTTAATTAATTACACAGATTTGATGTGCACACAATTTCTAAGAGTTTGTACAACATTCAGAGTCATTCATTAGTCGGATTTGTATTAAACGGTATACAGCCAATGAGGTATTGACTGATTAGTATGGAGTGCATCCTCTGCAAGCATCTCCTACGTAAAAGGATGGAACTGCGTTTTTGGCTATTTTGACTTGAATGCCTTTATTAAATAATTTTAAAGCCAATAAAACAATATCGAAAAAAAAATCAAAAATTCATTCAATATTTTATAGGTATAACTAGAAAATTATGATTCCAGCATTTAAGTTAGGTAGGGTTGTGGTGTCATTTAAATTTATTAAAATCTTACTACTGAAAAGTTACCATTTTGCTGTTCCGACCTTATACGTAGGTGTCGATCTGTTCTCTAACCTTTGTACATATATGGTCAGTTAGTCTTAGTAAAATGCCACTGTTCATTAACCCAAAGAAGTTGTGTCAGAATGTGCAAACGTTAACCAAGCTGCACATGGTTTTCACTAAGCACAGCAGCTACTAGTACCGCTTTCACATTGGAGTTTAATATTGTTCCAGCAATTCCAATTCGTGTAGAAAGCTCCTTATCTCCCATAATGTAACACCCGGCAGATACCTGAAATTGTTGACTGTCTTGATATTTTGTCCATCACTGGTCCGAATCAGTGCAGTTTCAAATGTCGTTGGTTTTCTATGCATTGATTTTAAGACCAAAGCCAGTAGAACTGCAATGTACCTGTCAATTATCTATGGGATAATGGAATTGTCAAATGACCATACGTATACTGGAGATCGCATAACTATACTCAGTGGTGTCGGCTTCTGTAGTATGAAGTTGAGTAAAAAACGGAGTTAGGACCTCAACCCTATCCAATTCCGGATGAGGTTTTGTGACAGTGTTACCAATTCTGGATTGATGGAAGGATTTGATGATGTGTATGATTTTGATCATTTTTTACTGTCAATGTCTGATCGATAGTTAACTTAAAAATCAATGAAGAATAATTACGGACATGTACGGACAAAATAAATATTCCTACGTCAATATTGTAACTTAAAAAATATCTATTATAGTTTTATTTTTCATAAAAAATATTGTTATATTGTATCTATCAATAATTATTCCATAAAATCCAGTCGAATGTTAAGAAATATTTTACATTAAAATAAATATAAAAGTATTTCAACTTATTGTTAGTAGAGATCACCAAGGTCGCATTTACAATGACACATTCTGTACTTCCGGAGTAAGTGATTATAACTATATCATACATCAATTAAAATAAACACAACAATACGTTCCCTGGAAACCATTCAACATGACTAAATATTTTCTGAAAGATCATACATACTTAAGTAAATTTCTTTTGGTGTTAATTTTGACCCTTTTATTTTAATGTGATAATTTTTCAAATACTTACAAACCTCTAAACTAGATGTTTGCAAGCCTTAATACTAATCACATACTCGCCATCTGGAGTCACCCCTACACTCTCTGGAACCTTCTCACCGCGGTCCCTCATCCGCGCCCATGTTCCAGTGATATAAAGGTGCGGTAGATTAAGGTTGTTCCAAACAGTGCAGGGGACAAAGGTGCAGTTATTTGAAACATATATGAGACCCCCGCTACTCATATTTCTATACAAGGCACGCAATGCGACTTAAGTCTCAGTGACGTTGAGCTACTTTACAAGCTGCTTGTTGGTGAATTTAAAAGCGGGCGAGTCAGCTGGTGCGATTGTGATGATGACACACAAAACTTTCCACTCACTCAGAAGCCAACAAGCTAGCGAGTTGAAACCATCATTTTTGATACTATTTTGACAGGATGTATCAAGTAGTTCGTTTTTTACCGGGAGGTCGCTAATATCACTCTACTACGCAGACGCAGTAGGCCCACACACCAGCGTGTAGCATGTAAAGTTGACCGGCTTTCAACTTTTCTCAGTAGATTGTTTACAATCTGCTTGTTAGCTTGTTCGATGATGACACTGGGCGAGTTTACAAGCAGATTGTAAATTCACCAACAAGCAAACGACATAAATCATTCTACGCGTGTCCTATTTGTAAAACTATGGAATGTATGATGACTGATGTCTCTGGATATGAGAGCCCGACCTGCAAAATTTGGAACATCCTTGCCCTACCGCGATCTCGTGTGATGATGTGATGGTGCGGTAGTCCAAGGACTGTCTCAAAACATTAGAAGCATTTGAGTCACCTTCAATTTATGTTTCGACAAGTTGTGAAGGAATGATATGATAATGTACTTACTAGAGGTGAGTTGGAAACTGTCACCAGTTTGTGTACTCAAGTCTCGGATGAAACTACCCATACTCAGTTTGTGTGGCCCAATAAACTTGTTCCAAAAAACTTGTGATGATATAATCGCCAGTCGCTTGCCAGTTGGTAGACTTTCAACACTATTGACATTAAATGCGCGCGAGCAAGATAGCACTTGAATACAAGTATATTTTAATTTATTATAAACAATAGGTCATAAATTTTGTGTAGCAGTACATTGGTGATATGAAGCACAGGCTTGTTATGACCATTTAAAACATGTTTAAAATAAATAAAAAAATCATTGTTTATTCATTTTATATTAACAAGAATATTATAACCTAACAGAAAAACAACTCATAAATTTAAAATGTGTTTGTAATAAATGGGACATTTCTAAAAGCCGAGCTCAGTGCATTTTTAGCGATTCTATTGAAGCCGATATTTCAAATACTAATATGGAGTTAGTTTTAGTTCCAGTTGAGTATGAGACTTACGTCACATACGCACGCCAAACGCTCTATATAATATTCCAAATACTAGTAAGTATTTTGGAACAAGTTTCGATACTAAGTATTTTTTGATACAGGTAGTAAGTATACTTAGTCTTCAAAATCAACCAGTTTTCCCACCTCTAGTACTTACATAGAATTTGTTGAATTATGTAATTCCACCTCTGCTATATGAGTACTTATTTATGGCCACAACTACATTTGAGACTGCTAAATAATATTCCATAGCAATTAAGTTGATTGATTTGTTTTATGTTTAAATAAAATCATATTATGAATTATGATTACAGATGCATTTGACTCGCAACATTTGCCGATAATAAAAAAAACTACTCGCAACACCCAACCGTATTCGCCAAAGAACCTCAATAAACCTAGGTAAGAATTTATTTGAATATTATTACAAATAAGTACATATTCATTTTTTCTTTTCATATCGTACACATGCTTTGAGAATGTAAGATTCTTCTTATTGAAAATTTTATCACTTAACCTCAGAAACATACGTGGTTTGATCGGCAGGCATATTATAAAATTTGAAAACATGACAAAGATTTTGTCAGCAAAAAGAAATCCTCAGTTTGCAAAACCTTTTGCACATATTTGTTGACAGCTCACTCATAGTCGAGTAGAGCTTGTGAAATCTCGACATTCTTCGATTCTCAAGAATTCGAAATGTTTATTGATTTTTCGAGAATTACGGTGAGCTAATGTTTGTGAATTTCCTTCAGGGTCCGGGTGAATTGCTTTTTTTTACCTAGGAAATCAAGATACCTATCAACCTATCAGTTCAAAATCATTGTCAAGGACTTTTTTTAATGTGTTTCCTAAAAAAAAACTCTGGGAAAAACTCCGTCCAATCATAATTTTTTTAATATACATGTGGTAAGATGCTCATCGATAATTTCTTGAGAATTCTCAGGATGAAAAATCATGATTATAAGCTCTATACTTGAATTGCAAACATATATATTTAGATATTTTTGGCATATTGAAGATTAGTACACAATATGATGATCAACATGAACTTTGCGAATTGTCACTAATGATAATTCACCTCTGTAATATTATGTAAATGCAAATTCTTTTCATTATGATCATTATAGTTGATGAAACAAAGATCCAGTAGAAAATCAGTTCCTGTGAGTTAAACCATGATCGAATTGTAACTCTGTATTTTCCAGATACTCAGAATTAATAATACTTACTTAAAAAGCCTACTTACTATATTGTATTACGTACATGTTATGTTTTTGCGTTGAAATTTCAATCGCACGTCACAAACTATATAGAATATATCACTTGCATGATAAGTTTTTCAAAATTGTAGTAACTTATTAATTTGTGACCAATTATTTTAAAATTTAATGTAAAAACATCTCATCATTTTCCATTGTGCACTTGTACTGCTTTAAGATGGCGTATAATTTTAATTTTTTAATCTAAAAGTAGTGAAGATTGAAAATGATAAATTAATCATACCTTACGTGTAAAAATATTTCAGGTTCGATGACAACTATGACCCGTTTTTATCAGCTAAGCGGCAAATGATGAATCTCATGTCATCGAATACCAATCTGACGAAACTAGAATCTCCTTCCAATGACTATAAAAAAGAATTATCTCCATTCCCGGTCTCTCCGAAACCATATTTCTCACCCTCCCCGCCAAAAATTCAAAATGTGAATTCATACAGCAACAATACCCTGTCCCCTTATTTCAATAGACAAAATTCTCTTAGAAATACGGCTAATAGCAAATATAGTTACAAAGGAAAAATTACTCCTTCGCCGTACAAATCGATGATGCATCCAAATACAAAATCTGATCGCTCTGTGAGTAAAAATGATCCGCGAAAAACAAACACTCGCAACAGTAATGTTTCTCCCAAATCAAGGAACAGCAACGCATCAACCGACAAAAGTATTTCACCGAACCGCAATAACGATTCCCTTTCTAGGTTTCCCAATCGCACTGAAAAGCACCGCGTTATAAAATTGGAACCCGTAGAAAATATTGCTAATAAAAAACACGATCTGAATTCTAACAGTCTTCTGACCAGCGCTGTTAAAAATAATCTCTCTTCTTCTCAAGAATCATTCATTGATCCTAGATTGATAAATGATAAAATTCCTTTGAGCGTGCAAAAGCTGTTGGATAATTCAGAATTGCGAAGCAGCTCAGAGTCGTTCGCCTCGGAACACGCGCCCGTCATCTTCGATTCGTTCACCGATGATGCTAAAATAACATCCAACAATTTCGACAAAGATTCCCGTGATCAAAATTTTAATTACGATAATGATGAATCTACCACTCCCACTATTGACGATCTGAGTGCACAATACGATAAAATAATGGTATCATTGGAACAAAGCATGACCACATCGCAGTTTTCCACGCAAGATGAAGACTCACTCTACAACGATTTGGAAGAATTGATGTCTTCCTTCGACGAACAGTCCTCGCCCAACAATCGTTTCGGGAAAAATACTTACCGGGCCACTACAAAAAATTCGTTAGACGGATTAGATTTTAGAAAAAGGAATGATAAATCCGCAACAATACTAAATAATAAAACAAATAGAGCGAATGTTTTTAACAAGTCCATCTCTTTAAATTTTAGCTCTTCTTCTAATAACGCTTTGCGCGATTCCGTCAGTCCTGTGCGCGTGACCCGATCCAATTCCTCCTATACTCCACAGCCGAATGATGATAATTCTATTCCCAAAAAAGTAATTAACAACCATTACAAAGAAGACGAGTCAAAATTGGAGGATGACATAATGCGCTCACTCAAAGACATTGACAAACTGTGCGCCCTCAAGACTTCTGCGCATTCTCAAATCGACAGAGTCAGCAAGTCCCCACCCAAAGAGACCTCCAAGAAATACAGTTATAAACTGTCAGCCCATAATAAGAATTCTGAAAGATACAAATTGAATGACATAAAATGTGATGGGAACGCGCAACCGAGCAGGGACAGAGCGCCCAGTCGAGAGACGTCTCCAGACAACTACAGCAATAAATCTGGTTCAAAGTCTGTATCTGACTCTGCCTACGGAAGGTTAGTATTCACATAAATTTGTATTTCTTTTTATAAAACCATGTGTACCTGTGAAGTTTTTCATATTTTCGTTCCTTTAAGTCAAGCGCGTGCACCGCATGAGAGTGAATCTAATTTTCCGCTATATCATGTTCAATCACCGCATGCCACTTGCTCCATAGCCAAAATAATGTTAATGGCGGGTATATTGGAATTTTATTTGATTTACACATACGAGGACTTTTTTCAGTTTCTTACTCTGACATTTTTCATTTTATCCAAAACCCTTGTCCAATTGTTATGGACAGACATAATGTCCAAAATATGATAAATCTTTTAATTCCATTTCAAAGATTACATCTAACGCATATCTGATATCGGTTTTTCTTAACTTTGAGGAGTAGCTTAAACCGCTCGTCTCCATCCGGTCAGACCGTCCTTCGGGCTGCGTCACCACACAAATCATACTCGATATCGCCCACACCTCGATCTCCCATCTCTCCGCTCTACGAAGAGAAGAAAATGTCAAGATCACCGCAGCGCGAGCGCAACTCCCCTTCGCCCACGAGGGACAGAGACCTGGACTCTCTCCGGCTGTGGAGTGAAAGGCGGCTGAGTTCCAGCGGATCGGACGCCTCTTTGCCTTCTATGATGCTGCCTATGTCCAGGACGTGTTCCAGTATAATGTCGGCGGCCACGCGCGCTTCCAAGTTTTGTCACGAATGCGGGTGCAAATTTCCTATGGATAGTGCTAAATTCTGCATCGAATGCGGAGTCAGAAGACTAATAATGTGAAACTTTCTTCTTAGATATAGTATTCTTTTCATAAAATGTAAATTCACTGCACAAATCGGCGTTTTCTGATATCATTTTTTTTAATGTACACATGATAAAATAACCCTACCCTAGGTGCTAAAAAAATCCTACTCGAGATGTAATGTTAATTTAAAATTTGATTGAAATTAATTCTTCCTTTCTTATTCGATGGTTGAGCATTATTCATAAACACCTCTTTCAACTTTCCTATATAGACGACTATATAAGATATTTTGAAATTCGCTAGACTATATTATGCGTCACATCTTTATGATCCCACGTGGAAATTTGCTTTCACTCGTGAATACAGTGAAAGATAGTCAAATCAAAAAGTGTCGGGACCAATAACGATATTTAAAAGCATAAATTAAATCCATTAGGAAAAATATTATTTCAAAACTCTTTAAAACGTCATTCATTAAAATATTGTAAATGAATTTATTATATTATGCATGACTTTATAAATTTCTGTTATCCAGTAGATATTCATACTCCACTGGAATTGGGAAATTTCATAACCCATTTACTTACAACAGGATCAATTTTTAAAGCATGTATTTCCTTATTGTTTAGCGAATTAGTAACACAGGAAGACCTCGGTATTATCTTTTTAATATTATTGTACGAGCCCACAGAAAGGTTTTGGATACATGTTGGTTTTTTTAAATTTCGATTGTCTTAAAATTATTTACTGTTCACTTTTTCAGTGCTTAACTACCAATATTGCAACATAATAAATAATATGTATGTACCTAATGATATTACTACAGAGTAACAATCTAGAAATGAATATTGGATCTATTGTTGAAATCAACAATGACATACGAATTGATAAAAAAGAAGCAGAGCTAATGATTTTTACTCGTACGACTTCAATTGTTATATTCTTTGTATGAAATGGAAAACTGAGTACATATATAATTTAATGTACGTAATTGTTTTGTTAACACTATATTTATTTGTATGTATGTAATGTTTTCTCATTATGTACATATTGCTAATGTTTACTAAATATGGTAATTTTCTTTTATAATTTATTTAATAAGAAATTATCGTGATGTTATTTTATAAAGCATATAAATGCCTTTCTGATGGGTATGTTATATGAGCATGTTGATTTTGTTCATTGTTTGATTTCATTCAAATCGATACAGAATTTGAACTACTCGAGTTCTAAAAATCATTATTTTGTCCACTTAAAAAATATATATTTAATACTTTCAAAAAAGTTAATGTAAACAGTCAATTTATAACAAAAATATAGAATATGATGATATGGGATTCAATTAAATTTCAAATCAATTTTTGTTACGCAGGTAATTTCTGCAAAATTCTAATATGTACATGCTTATTATTATATTGCTATCCCCGTCCATACAGAAAATTATGGTGATCAACGAAATAAAATATAAACAAAATATATTTTATTGTCGATTTTTTCTATTATACATTTTTTTAGTAAATTGAGTTTTATAAAATAAATATACGAGCTTAATATTTTACAAAAATTAGTAATAATGTTATGTAATTAAATATACCAGCAAATTACTATTTCTGACGATTCTAACATACTAATTTGATTGATTTATCAAACTCTAGTTACCATTCCAACATAAAAGTTTGGGCCATTATTTTTAACAAGACTGATTTTTTTAACTTTTATAATTATAACATTTCAAGTCAAGCTTTTGCCATTCTTGTACTTAAATAAAAAATTAAATAATTCATAAAAGTGGTTTATTTTTATAATTGTTCAAAGGATAATATTGTTTTCATGTTTATAATAATTACAACTTTCTAATTTTTGTGACATTTAGAATGTGTCTAACTTCTAAATTCTTCGAAGGGTTGTGAAGATATAACAAGAGTTTTTGTTGATTTATCATGTTTGTGCCGCTGTGCTGCTATACTGGAATGAAAGGGCATAGACGACTGTTTTGAGGCCTTACAGGAAATAACTTATAATCTGAATAGACTCCTGTGCGCTTTGCGAGAGGGTATCACATGTCTGTTACGTAATCTGCGCACAGCTTCCCTGAGATGCTTCGGTTGAACTGCTCCCACTTCTCCCGATTGCTCCAACACATCCAGAGCTATAACAATACATATTAGTCTAGTTGCTATTATTAATCTTCAGTTTAAAATAAGAATTTAATTAATTTAATAATTTAATTAAAAGAATTTTCAGTTGGAAGATTTAGGGATCCATATTATTTTAATTCCTATAAAATTATATTTATTATAATACCCATAACAAACTTCTCACTTCATAAATACAAATAATTTGAATATAGACAACCAACTCGTAAAATCAGAAAGTTGATATTATCAAATAAATATGACATTTCAACAAGTAAAATTGTAACTTCTGAAGATTTTAATGGTTTTTAAATATAGAATCTTATTTTCTTTTCATTACACATCTTTAATAACTTACACAATAAAAACAAATTAATGAAACCGCAGTATTCAAATTCAAGCACTTTTAAACTTAGAATATCTAGCGGGATCCTGGAATTAAAAACCCCACACCTAAGAAAATGAAATAATGGATATACTACTTTTGTAGGGAAAACTTTATTCAGTGAAAAATTTAGACACGTACCTTCTTCAACTACTTCTCCAACAAAAACTTTGGCAATTCCGGACATGGCAATAACTACATTCTGTCCAACGGAGCAACCTGTAATAGTTTGCATCAACCTTTTTACGGAAGCTTTGGGAAATGCAGCTCGTCTATACATCTCATATCGATCAAGTTGTTCTTCAGTGAAATTAGAGACAAGTACCCTTTAAAATAAAATTACATTTATAAATTGCAAAAAATACAAAAACTTAAAGGAACTGTCATCGATAAAATGAAATCCAAATACATTTAAATTAAAAAGTCCACATTACAATTTATTCCATGAAACTGAGGTTCTTAAATTAGTAACAAAATATCAACCAAAAGAAGGAGAAATAGATACTGAAAAAATAAACACTTACTGCATTTTCTCCCTTTCTTCTTCTTCGATTTCCTTTTTGCTCTTCTTCTCTCTCTCTCTTTCACTGATGAGAGATTCATCGTGAGACTTATGCTTCCCTATGAACTGATTTGTATACTCATCTTCATATTGCGGCAATACCTTATCATCTTCGTTGACCATAAAAGTGACAGATTTCTCATCCTGTTCACATTTGTCAGACATCTCTAGATCGTCGACTGAATCATTTTGAATTGCTAAAAAATATAAATAGTATAGTGATTAATTAGCTTTTTACTTGAATAAAAAACGAACAGTAAAAACATTTTTCGAGAAGTATTAATACCGAGATCGTCATTGTCTCTGAGCAAGCTTTCTTCTATTTCTAAGGGCACATCTTGAGATTCGTCGTTGGAGTCGCTATGTTGGAGGTCGCGGGCTAAGTCTTCATCTAAAAAAATATTACTACATTATTAATTATCAATAATATATTAAGAAATAATGTTTCCCCGAGAGGCCCTATAGGTACAAATCATTTTCATTTTAAAAATGTATATATTTTTTGTCATTTACTAGTTCACAAGGAAAGATAACCGACATAATATCTCCACATGTATGTCGGATAAAACAAGAAAGCCTTATGGATACCAGATGGCAGATGAGACACAGTTCAAAGTAATGATAAGGTTGGAAAGGTATGGCCATGTAAATGGTAGGCATCTAGGCTAAGCAACCCCCATCTCTTGAAAGACTCAATCAACGGTGGACCTCCTGGATGCCTGATTCCTCCGCAAATAAATCGTTTGCTTCAAACGCTTCCAATATAACCAATATGAATTTAACGTGTATAAGCGAGGATTAAATTCGACTTTGTAAAGTGCAGGGAAATCCAAACAACTAAACATGACATTGCATGCCAGGAGTACCGCATCATTAATATAGATTTGTTATTCAAAAACATTTTATAACGTCTGGATCAGGCTACGTGCCAAAATTTCCGAAATATTATTTTTCTACGTTTTTCGCTTACTATCTCGTCGAACTAAAAGCACTCTTTACAAAACACTTGTAAAGCCAACATTAACTCTGCGAACTGAACGAGCCCTGAACATCTTTGAAAGAAAAATTCTCCGCCGTATATATGGACCGATCAGGGATGGCACCAATTGGAGGAGAAGATATAATGCTGAGCTCTACGGACTGTACAAAGATTGCAGCGCAGTTCAATCAATTAAGATTGGGAGACTGCGATGGCTAGGTCATGTGCACTGTATGAATGACAATTAACCGGCAAAGAGAGTGATGTCCAGCAATCCAATAGGACGTAGAAGAAGAGAAAGGCCAAAGATTCGCTGGTTAGATGGAGCTGCCAGTGACTGCCGTATTCTGGGGGTACCAAATTGGAAAGCGGCCACACTGGATAGGGACAGGTGAAGGGAGCTGTTGTGGGAGGCCAGGACCCACACCGGGTTGTCGCGCCCCTGATGATGATGGATCGACGACCAACATCAAAAAGATGTCCCTCTTAATATTTCAATTATTCAAGCGAAGGCTCTTAGTTTGTACAAAGATTGGAAGGCTAGAAAAAGAAGATTCTAACACGATTTTTCAAGCAAGTAACAGTTGGTTTATATTAAATTCACTGGAAAATCGGCTGATGCGGATAAAGATGCTGCAAAAGAATTTATTTCCTCATTATCCAAAATTATTGAAGATGGAGAATATTCCTCTAGCCAAATATTTAATGTAGATGACACAGGTTTATTTTGGAAAAAAATGCCTAGTCGTACATTCTTATCTAAGGAAGAATCAGTTGCCCCAGGGCATAAACCTTCTAAAAACCGATTGACATTGCTTCTTGGTGGAAACTTGGCTGGTGATTTAAAATTGATGCCAATGTTAATTTATCAACCAGAAAATCCCAGAGCATTGAAAGAGAAGGATAAAGAACTGCTTACAGTAATCAAATAAAAAAGCCTGGGTTTACTGCGTTAATATTAAAAGATTGATTCACTTTACATTTCGTGCCAGCAGTTAAGCAATATTGTAAAGTTAATGATTTACCATTTAAAATATTTTATTTAAAATAAGAAAAAGAAGAGTGGCAAAGAGTTAACTCTTGATAACTTTTTAAGGGAAACACCCGCAAACCCCACTTAAACATGTCTTTTAAACATCTTATATTTTTTTTTTTTTTTTTTCGACCATGTCCGATCCTAATAGGATCATATGGGCCTCCACAGAGTAGAGGTTTTGTATTAACAGATTTTTTTTTACGAGAAATGGATGTCAGCCACTTGCTCAACCTATTAGGTCCATACCCTGACTCACACACATATTGAAAAACAATATGTGTACTTGCCAGACCCAGGATTCGAACCTGGGACCCACGGCATGATAGTCCAACGCTTATGCCGCGCGGCCACCGTGGGTGTATATTATATTTACTTGATAAATAAATATTTCAAAATACACACAATTTAATTTTTTTTACTTCCTCTACTTTCGAACATTCAACATTCACACACCTTTTCAGGAACCAATTATGTGCGAAAGTCGAGGTCCTCCTGTACGTACTTGGTTATTACGAGGAAGATGCTCGTTATAAATGTTACTCGTTATATCAGAGAATAGGTATTTTTAAATGATCGATCACATAACACAAAAAGTCGCAATTCAAACAAAAATACACAATTAGAATTTTTCCCCGAAACAAGCATGGCATTCATAAACTACAAAAGAAGTTGTTTATTGTAATGAACGCTGGTAGGTACCTACTGACTTCACAAACCTTGGATTTTTTACATGCAATTTCAACCATATGCGTGGAAACTTTTTCAATATTGTCGGCGAAAATACTAATTAGGTAGGTACTTAGACACTTAACTAGTGTCATAAACGTAATCCGATCCCGACGGTATCCTGTCCGATCAGATTTTATTGCTTAGGGTCGAAATGTTTTGAAACGATCGACACATTACCATTTTTAAGAAAATTTTTGACGATTTTTAGCTCGGTATATCTGATAAGTAGCTCATTATAAAAGTGAATAAATGCATGGAGAAGATCATATACTAAAATGCGAACGAATGTTTCCTCATTACATCCAAGATCTCGCTATTTCCATGATCGTAATAACCGAGTTCGACTGTATATTCATTTGTATTTTTTTTTTAAATCACTTAATAAATTTCAAGATTTTGTCCTCAAAATAAAACATTCGCGTGCCATAGGTTCGCCATCACTGCTCTAGATAATCATGAAGAATACCAGTTTCTATCAGGGGAGATGAAAAAATAACCCAACCTAAGAAGGCTCGTTTTTAGTGTAAAAATGTGTCAAACAAAAAGCATCTCCGCCAGAGTTAGAAATAAGATTAGAGAGAGGGTCTTGTATGGCTATATATTGTGAATGTTTACCATGTGTATAAATACAATTAAATTAATATGACACCATGTAGAACGGCATTTGAAAGTACTTCAGATATTAATGATAAATTCGGAGTCAAACAATAGTAATAAACCCATTTTAGTTCTGGAATAATCTTTTTCCTACATTTTATTTTGAATTTTACCTTTTTATGATTTTTTTTTTAATCATGGCATGCAAACTGGATACCTACTCAATAATCTGGATAATCGTGATCCGCATACTAGAGGATCTACTAGCTTAAGGCGATATACTGTCTGTGTTTCTTAGGTCTGTTATTAATTTTTAATACAGCACTGTTTATAATTCGATCTTATATACTTATTCATTTTTTCGGAAAACATGCACTATTGGTTTATATTAACGATGCAGTACTCTCCGGCATATTCACCTTATTATCCCACACTGGACAAACAGGAAATCTTTACATTAGTTTCATCTAAATACACAAGAATAAAAGGGAAAACCTCTAAGTCTGCTTTCTTCCTCATTTTCTGAATAAGTGTCATCAATTTTGTTATCCTCATTTTGACCGATACTTTCGTTGTATTTTTCCATGTCAACCGCTAGTAGTAATATTTTTTATAGTCCTACTTTAGTAAGAAAACCTGCCAGAGTGTATCAAATTAGATGCAGAAGCTGTGAATAAATTATCTGGACAACTGTGATAATTATTATTTGCTTATTATATATACAAATTCAAATCACTCATAGTTCATGGTTTATAATTATCATAATTTCATAAGATTGCTTGTTAAAACGTGTAAAAAATAATATTATATCAATTTACTGCTGCTCTAACATCCCAAAATACACAAAACTAAAAAACCTATCAAGATATCAACTATCAGGATCAAGCTAAATGTCAAAATTAGTCGATGTCAAATAATGTCAGTTGTCATTATATTAGTCTATGGTTATCACAAACACGAATAATGGCAACACAACCAATGTATTCCAAAGATATCAGTCGATCATTAACCGACTCAAGTAGAATTAAATTAATTAATCTTCTCTAATCTTATTAACCTAAAGATGGCGCTGGCCCGATGCTTTGATTAATTTTCCATAAATTTCCTGGCAAAACTTTTTATTTTTGCTGACAGCTAAAAGAAGCTCTCAACTTTGATTTTGATCTCAATAATTATTCTTCTTCTTATTGTGCCATCCCCTAGCGGAGATCGGCCACCATCTGCTACCCGGAACAGTTCAGTGGAGCTGCACTCGTACTAATCACGGAGGTTTACTAGGTAGGTAGGTACTAAACACGAAATGCGGCGCCGCCCTCTGCTACGCTTACCATTGATCTTTTCTTGAATGACAAGTTGGAGAATACCGTACTTTTGTGCTCTCATAATGTGGCCGAGGTACTCCATAATTAATAATATATTATTAAATTCGAATCTAGAGGAATGAAAAAAGTCGACAAATCGTAATCGTATAGGTATCTATCTATTTTTCTATAATCTAAGGTATCTATCCGTAATTTTGTTTCGGAAAAAAGTCCCGAAATGTAAAAAAGGCCTAGTACACAGCACTCGTAGCCCATAGATAATTTATTTAAATTTCCAAAACTAGCAACTTTTGAATTTAACGTCAAAGTTTCAGGTACGTAATAAAAATAAACGGTACCTTGCTTTCGACGAAAAGTCATTACGTAGCATTATTTTATAAATAACATCGTGTAATTTTAGAAGATACCTATCAATTTGTACGATTGCGTCAGATTTTTATTAACCTTATACCAAGACTGCATAGTATAGCTTTCTAACTTTTTTTGGTTATTTTCAAATTAATATCTATCTTCTCGAATTTAAAAGTTTCTGGATTCTTTTTGAAATAATACTAAAATGAGTTTTCAATGGACGCTGATCGCAGGATTTCTATATTTTGAAATAGCCGTGGTAATAATCCTGATCTTACCAATAGTGAACCCTAGAAGATGGCAGCGATTGTTCAATTCTAACATTATTCGAAGAATTAACCAATATTCGTACATCTATTTTTATGTGTTACTTGGAGTTCTCGCATTGTTCCTCTTCGATTCCATCAGAGAGATAAGGAAGTATTCTAATTTAACCGAGCATGTCAATATCACATCGGAAATGAAAGGAAGTATACGACTATTTAGAGCGCAAAGGAATTTTTACATAACATTCTTCACGTTATTCTTCTCTTTAATTATCAAGAGGCTGATAACCATTCTTGATGTCCAAGCCTCCCTTTTATCAAAATCTGAAGCAATCATTGTAGAAGCTGAAGCCGCAAAGGATCTGGCCAACAGAACTATAAAAGACCATGAAAATTTGATAACAATTGAGAAGAAGAACCAAGAGAATGTTGTCAATACATTAAAAGAAGAATTGGAGAAGATAATTCACAAGTATGAAATGGAAAAACTGAAATGCTCCAGTGTTGAAAGTGATTTTGAATCGCTATCCAAAGAAATGAATGAATTAAAGGATCGCTTTGATATTGATCACTGAGAAATTGATTCATAACAACTGTGTGTGCTATATTTTTTTTGTATTACAAGCGAAATTATTACTAGTAATGATGCAGTACTTCACATAGTCAAAAAGAGCTTGAATAACAGCCCGTAATTCACATTTTAAAATGTATAAATCACCATGAACATATATGCCTTGCCAGTTTATTCGATATGAAATGATAAAAAAAATATTTTGTTACAAATTCAATTTAAGCTATTGATCACAGAACCAAATGAGACAATGGCGTTCACCAGATTTTATATATTGCCATCTTCTAATCGAGACCTAAAACATGGCAAAATCTTCCGTAATCCAGAAAGTCCACTTGCAGTGGGCTTTTCACCATACGTATTCATTTCACAACGTGAGTGTAAAACCAAGGTATCTGCAAAAGACATATTTTGGATATATTAGGCTTTGAAGTCTTCGTTTTGTTAGGAGAAATAGATTTTCTAAAAAAAAACATAATATTTGGTTTATATCTACATTATATTGCATGTTCTTTCAGTTACTTCACTTTCACATTATCAGGTTTACGACTTTTGCAGTTGTTTTGCATTTAATCTCGAAATTGAAAAGTTTGCAGATGCGTTGGTTTTACACTCACGGTGCGATTTGTTTCTGGGTTTTTTCTGTAGGGGTTGTTTTGGACACTAGAGCAAGATCGTTTATGGAATAATCCATCTACTGCTATCGACCATTATTGCGCTTGCTCTCGTCATAAATTGGTATAACACACATAAATTTTGATTTTTATATTAAAAAATGTGAATTACGAACTGTTTACCTACAATTTTTTCGACAATATGGTGAACTGTATCTTTACTTGTTACTTAATAAGTGATATTTTTATACAAGATGCTTAGCGTAATAATATGAAGGATTCTTGCATTTATTATTTTAATAATTAGGCACAGAAGTTTCACGAACCTTCAGCTGTTCTGAATATTATAAAAATTTCATTGCCATTTTTACTAATAAGAGGTGTTATAGTTTTATTTTAACTAATTTAAGTACCTACTTCAACATTAAATTAACGAACAAATGTAAATATTTAAGCCTGTCGAACATTGCCAACGAATAATAGGCAAGCAATTGAATAATATTAACCAGATCTGAAATTTAATTTACAATTTACTCAGGGCAAGTCCCATGCTTTTTTTTAACCCATGCATTAGTTCATTAGTACAACAAACTTATGTATTATAAATAATTATCGCAAGTCTCGTTTGACAAACATTAAATGAAATATATTAAAATTATGAATTCATAATATAGGAATATTAAAAAATAAATCTCTAACAGCGTTGAATGTAAATATTCTTGGTGGAAAGCAGTGGCGACCGGTGAGTTATTTTACTGGGAGTTCACTTTTTTCACCTTTTGACTGCCGTAAAAAGGCATTTGCCTTCATCAAAACTTCACCAAAAAATCAAAAAAAAAAACTATTGGTTTTTTTAATTTAGTACATTTAAAAGAAATAATAAATAACTCACTATTTATTATTTGTTGTACCTCTAAAAACAGTTTTTCTTGAAAAAAAAAATGGATTTTAAACTTTAACACAAACTATTTTGTTTTGACCGAATTATTAGTAGTACCGAAATATCTCGTATCTGGCAGTGACCGGGATTTATTGTTCATTTGTATGAGAAATCCATTCTTCTGTTTTTCATCGACACAAATTTTTCAATTACGCGTTTGTTGAAGTCAGGAATCTCTTGTATCATTCTTTTTTCGATACTGAGCATACATAATGCGTTCAATCTTGATTGCGCGATGGTGTTTCTACTAAAACACTTGATCCGTTTGAGTGTGAAAAAACATCTTTCGCTTTCCACTGATGTCATCGGAATAGTAAAAATTAAATTTAATAGTAAAACCGTTTCCGTAAATGTGTCAATGAGATTTTTTTCGATTAAAATGTTTTATAATGCTGAGGCGCCATCAGCATTATAAAAATTATCCAAGCTGTAAATAACAGACAATTCATTTTTGAGTTTATTTTTATCTCAAAAGTCAGACGTATTACAGAGCTAGTTTGAAGAGATATCATAATTGATAAACATTGTGAATTTAGTTATCAAACTGAAAAAAAACTTGAAGTTTATTTTTAAATTGTACTTCGCCTAAATTTGAGAAATGTTGTCAACATGTGCAGAAATTTAAATGCGTACTGTGAAAAGAATTTATTTTTATAATAATATTGAATAAAAATTGTCATACAATAATTGTACGTCTGATACGGGCTGAATCTGCGTTCGGGCCGAGAGCGACTTGAACTGTCGCTCCCGAGCACGTAGAAAAAATATTTACGTATTGCTGTTCCACGCGCCAGACGACGCTCTTTCTCATTGCAAAGAAATCGAAATTAGATTACTGGGCGCTTTGGTCGAGCGATGGCGAATATCGCTCACATCAACATATAATATTATTATTTAAAATAGCCGGTTAAAAACACATATTAGAATTTGTTTTTGTATATGAATTAATGACTACGGTAATAGATCAGAACACTTTTAATTAATCAAATATAAATTAAATACTCATTTAAAAAAAGTCTTTTCGCATAAATTGAGTGGGTGGGTGTGCACCGCTCCAACGCTCTCAAGGGAGAATCGCCACTGGTGGAAAGACATTGTATTAATTCAACCGACATGCCTGTTAATTAGATAGCTGGTGGGATTTTGTTACAAATCAACCTTGAAAGTAAGAAATTTTAATCAATACTATTTTTATATTATTAAGTACTTATATAAATAATAAAATGACAAAAATAATTATACATTTCAAGAATTTTTACAATTATATTGTTTACATTTATCTATAATAATTTTGAAAATAGCTGGATTTATTGTTATTATTGGGTGGTAGAGAGAAGTGTTACTATAATAAAAACATATATTTCAAATCACTTTGGTGTTATTCAATGATATCCTTCCAATTTATTTGTTCTTTTCCTTTAGAATTCTATGATAAACATTCATTTATTAACAAACAAGACGAAATGTTACTCTGGAGTTTTAACTTGTTTTGCAAAAATATGATAACATCAAGGAATCTCAATTGGCATGAAAATTATGTTTCTCAAAATATTGGTGTTTACTATATTTTTTTTACAGTATTGATTTGTGGACCCTTCATGCAAGAGAACGCAAGACAAATATTTGATGTATGATATGCGCTTTGAATTGTGATATTGACGCCCAATGCTTAGAAAGAGTACAAAAGAAAACAATCAATCATCTAGAGCAGCGATACTCAACCTCATCCACGCCTTTTATGTGCGGCCCGAAACACATTATCAGGAACATGATTTTTAATTTTGAAATAAACGCTTGGATACACATTACTTTTGTTTATAATTTTTAAAATCTCAAAAATGTTTTGTAAAAAAGGGGGGTTTCATGATTTTTTTCATCACACCAGTAATGATGCGGCCCGTGTTACTTTACAAATATATGTATTTGGCCCGAAGAAAAAAAAGTTTGAGTATCATTGATCTAGACCTAGAGATTCATAATATATTGTCTTAATACATTCTACAATTTTTTGGATTTCATATTCCTCGGCATGGAGAGACTAATGGGTTAGGACAGTCTTCAGAGGAATAGTGTTAGCTTACTTTACCGACCATATTTAGGAGCTTACCGGGGGCCTTCAATCTCTCCCTTCGGCTATGAGAGAAGCACAAGACTATGAGGAATAGAAAGTCTCAGTTGCTCAGAAGATGACTGCGTTTCAGAGTGGACACGATCGTCAGCCATGAGTGAACAACTAAGGAGAACAATATTACTTACATCAAGCCTGTCGCATCACTTTCTCTCACTCAGCACTGCTCCGACTATGACTTATTTTCTGTCAAAACTATCAAACTTCATGCTGGTATGTTTATAACTGTGTTTTTTGGACCAGAGACTGACTTGGACAATTCCCCGCCATCCAGTATAGCAATATTTTTCATGAGATAATATTACTCATTGCTATTCTTCCTACGAATCTTCCAATAAGGTGCGTAAATTTGCTTTTTTAACTGTCTACAATGTATAACTTATGAGAAAACACTCCACATACCTAACGAAATATATTATAAACCTGTACCAATAGAAATCGTTTAACTGAAGAGATTTTGTAAATGTGTTTAGAAGTTAAAAACTTCAAATTTGTAACCAAATATTAAAATGTCTTAATTGTTATTAAATATTGTAATTTTTTAAGAAGAAGAAGATTTCAGTATCACATTGGAGTGTCTAATACTTAAAATATGTGGCACTACAGTCTTGTCCACTGGGTTATACTATCACAAAGTTTTATTAAATGCTTGGGCAAAGTTCAGCTACATCTAATCAGTCTCAGTTTGTTAACATGGCCATTCAATTGTTGAATACAAGTTGTTTTGTACTATATACTCAAAACTACACATGTAAGTTTTTCAAAGCTAATTTATATTTTCCATTGTGATAATCTGTATGTTTGAAAATATTTGAACTTATTTGTGTATCACTAAATTGGATATTTTTTGTTCAAATTTCGTCCAAAAACAATCTTTTCTTATATATTACCTATAAGAACAATAATAAATTTTTGGTATGGGCGCTTTTTATCAATCTCGTTATCATATCACTCGTATTCTGTACTCATTGATGGCACTTAAATTTACATGACAAAAACAAAAGTTATGATATTTCCATGATGTTTAATATTGATGTCATTGGTTTCTGCTGCTTATGCATTGCTATTTTCACTTTAATGAATATTGTTAACTTTGAATTGGTGAACAGACAGCTTAAAACAAAATATAAAATGATAACTAACCCACACAACTTAATAATGGTTCAAGACTGGTTTTATCCATTTCGAGACGTTATTTGTAATTTTTTTACTACTGTTGTCGCACCCTGTAGGCCAGGTAAAGATTCCCTGAGATTTTACACAATATTTCTTAGGTTCTATCAACCAAAAAAGGTTGGGAATCACCATATTATGTAGATGAAACTCATCCCGAATATTATTTAATTTGGCTTGTAAGAAAAGTTAAAAGGGACGTGGAGTATATCTATTTTCCCAGACTACACTTTATATGAAAGGCTACTTGTTATTTTATTTTTTCACGTACTGTGCGGTTTTTTGTTTATTATTTCACTTATACTTGATGCATTTATAATATTAACCTAAACGTGATTCCCAATCAACGTTGGAATCGGTGTGTTAACCTGCCGAAAAATCGGCAGGCAACACATCTTTCCCTTCAGTCTAGTAAGAGCGAAACGACATTCTTAGTCTCGAAAATCCCTATAACGTTCATAGATAAGATACTTATAGATTCGCAAGAATCGAACAAAATTATTCCCGCTAAACAGCGCCATCTCTGAGCTGTACCTGAACTACGATCGAAAAAGCCCGCCAATTTTGAAAATATATTTTAATTAAAAATTGGATTATAAAATAACATACACTCAATTATTATCGAAGTTATATATTTTTATTTTTCATACTTATTTCTACAGTCATATTTAAATTGAGTATGTCATAAAGATAAACCCGATATTAAATATAATTGTGGAAATAAGTAAGAAAAATTAAAATATATAATTACATAAAAATTAAGTGTATGTTATTTTATAATTCAAAGTCTTCAAGTAAATAATAGCAGTGAAAATAATAAAAGACGATTATTTAAATTACTTCATATATTATATTCTTCACATACATAAATTGGAACATCTCAGACACAAACCTATTGAAAACATATTCAAAATAATATTATGTAGGTATTATACAAATAATATGGATAGTATTTATGTCGGGTTGAACAGGCAAACAGCTTGTAACTCTTTTGATGCATCAGCTGTAGCGCGTAGTCGAGTCAGGTCCATTTGGATGTGATGAGAAGATGCATGAACGGCCGCATTCTTGAACTCCTTGTTACTAGAAAAAAATGTAAGCAAATAATAATAACTCACTTCGTAAGAAAGGTGATCATGGTAAATACTAAGAGAAGAAAAAGCGAGACTTGAAAACGCAAGTACTAAACGATTAAAGAATACGTAAAAACTATTCGCCGGTACGTACGTATTACATTAAATAAAATGCACAAATTAATGATGCAATCGCTAAACCGTAGACATTATAAAAAAGGCCATCTTTACCTATCTTAATGTTTTTGAAATTCCACAGCTTAGTGGCCAAAACCGGCCAATGCCGCCCCTCTGAATTGGATCTGACTAAAGGCTGCCCAGACCATTTTCTTGAACTCCTTGTTACTAGAAAAATATGTAAACAAATAATAATAACTCACTTCGTAAGAAAGTTGATCATGGTAATACTAAGAGAAGAAAAAGCGAGACTTGAAAACGCAAGTACTAAACGATTAAAGAATACGTAAATACTAATCGCCAGTACGTACGTATTACATTAAATTCTTTTTTCTTTTTCTTTCGACCACGTCCGATCCTAATAGGATCATATGGGCCTCCACAGAGTGGAGGTTTGTATTGACAGATTACGAGAAATGGATGTCAGCCATTTGCTCAACCTATTAGGTCCATACCTGACACACACACAAATTGAAAAACAATATGTGTACTTGCCAGACCCAGGATTCGAACCTGGGACCCATGGCGTTATAGTCCAACGGTTAAGCCGCGCGGCCACCGTGGGCGTTACATTAAATAAAATGTACAAATTAATAATTCTATCGCTAAAACGTAGACATTATAAAAAAGGCCATCTTTACTTATCTTAATGTTTTTGAAATTCCACAGCTTAGTGTTGACCGTTGACGGTGGTTTGCCTAAGAGTTTAAGTTTTCTATTCGCGATTAAACGGATCCATTGCCGTCGTTCATGATCTGCCTTCGGTAGGATGTAACAAGGCACACCCTTCACCTCACAGCCAGGCACCCAACAACTTCGAGGCATCTGAAATTTTTGGAATGACAATAGGATCATCATGTAGGTAACCTATAATTGGTTTGAAGTACACTTTTCATGGACTATTTTTTTATGACATAACATAACGAATAAAAGAGAATGATTACATAATTTATTAACATGCTTTAAACGACAGTTACGTGTGATAACTCAATGAATTTTTTTGGTTTAGTGAACTCTAATGACTCTAATGCTTGATTGAATTCTTAATATTAAGATAACAGTTACTGGCTATCGTTTTTATATCAGGATAAAATTAATGCATATAAGACGATGTTTCGTATTTGTAAGAATATAATATCAGTCTGGAAGTCTATTGGTTTATATTCGTAAAATTATTACAATAGTCAGTATGCCAAATGGTTTGTCATGTAAGTATAATAAACACAATGCCAAAATACATACCGATATAATATTAATTCAGGGCAGTCGAATACTATAATCACAGATAGGTAACTATAATAACACAATTTAATTGATTGTATTGATAAGTAATATGTAGATATCATAAGATTTTTTAGAGCTGAAATAGTGAACACGTATATCTTTGAGTGAAATGACAGTTTGACGTTTGACAGTTATTTTTAAATAACTTCAGTTGCTAGAGTATGGTATTTGCAAAGACTTCATACTAATCAAATCCGTTAATTTGATTGGCTTTCACTAATCTGAGTATCGTACTAGCAAATCATAGGGATGGGCGAAATTAGAGATGGGCGAACGATTTTTTGTTAATTTATGGCCGTCATACAGCCATCTATGAGCTGTACATGGTACTATAGGCTGATCAGCGGGTATAATTTTTGTATGACTCTTTCGCCCCCCTGATAACGTTCCAGAGACAAGTTGCAACATTTCTACAGTTGGGCAAACATCTGCGCTGCCCACTTCCTTTTCAAAGACGTTGTGTACATCGTCTGCCATGAGGCTTTCGATGGGGAATTTAGGATCTTTAATTTGGTATCACCACACTATATAAAATTAGAATAAATTACAACTTAGTAGTGCCACCTGTCTACATTCTTGGATGTAACTTAGTTCTGCAACAGAAATTATTTTGATTAAAATCATATTTAGTATCTATTTACACTTAATTACTGCCTTACCTTTGCGTCAATCTCAAAAATTAATTGTAATGTCGTATAATACTTGTTATATACATACTCGATAATATGCTGGTACTGCACTGTATGTATCTGTCTAACTATTATGTTTTCTTTCACGACCCAATTAAAATAAATGAATCCTTTATTTTTATTGAGTCAGTTAATCTTTCAAAATTTAGACTTCGCGTTTACGTGTATCTTTTTTTTCATCATACCCCATTTAAATGTCTTCTCCCTGTCTCGCTCTTTCTTACACATCTACATAATATTATGTTTTCTTTCATCAAATATATGCAAGGTAATGTCAAGTGAAGGAAGGATTAAAAGAACAACACACTGTTGGGTTTATATTTATTTATTTGAAAGTTGATGAGAAATGAAACCCACAAAACTAAAGATTTTAGGTATCAACCAGATGTATGCCACAAGTGCAAAGCCGGCTATAGAAAATAAGCGTGTCTTTACACTCACTATCAATTGTATTAAATAATTCAATATATTATTCACACTACCATCTCTTGGAATCATGGTGAAATGTCATGCACAGATATTCAATAATAGTAATTATTTTAGATCTAATTAGGTTTTACTTAACTACATCACTTCAGTTGGCCTGAGTCGTGCTCGAGTAACTTTCCGGGTGAGTGTTTCGCCTCTAAGCTGTCGATTTGTCTATGATTTATACGAATTATTTCTTATAACTACATTTTGACTAAGGTACAGGAGGCAATCTGCTTTGTGATCAATTAGGTAAATTACATTATTAACTTAATCGTAACAAACGTCTGGCGTTCGCCAAATTTTATATTGACATTTAAAATATTAGGTAGGTACATAAATCGAATAGTTACCCTGTCTGGCACAGAATACTAATAAGCTGCCAAACCGCTAGCTTAGAATCTGGGCATTATGGCACCTTCATTTTCGATTGGAAGATGTGTGACTCATTTATTTTAGGGGTAATTCGATAATTATCACAAAACAAAATGTACATTTTAGCATCGAAGAACACAAATCTTTGGTTATCAAGTTGCTTCCTTTTTTACTACGTTTTTATTAGCTCGTATTCTTGTTTGTTCAGTACTAATTTTTTCGTGTGTGCCCGGTACATTTTTTTTCTTGTTTGTCTAAGATTTGTATTTGACGATTGAAGATTTTTAACTAACTTCCTAACTAGCTAGACATTTGAAACTTTTAGAATATATCAGAACACGGCGACAATGCATTCTTTTAATACTTTTAATAAAAGAAAATAGAATGAAGAAGAAGAAAGAGATGATGATTTTTCTAATTCAGAAACCTTCGCGGGTGTGCATACAACCACTTACCAAAATTTCATCGCAATCGGATGAATGGTATATGAACGCATACGGGACAGACAGACAGACATTCATTTTTATATATAAGATATAGCCTAAACTCTTCGCGCAAGTGCAAGCAATAAGTTGACAAAGTTTTATCGCAATCGGATGAACGGTATGGCAGCGCATAAAATACGAACAAACAACAAACAAATATTGATTTTTTATATATTAGATTATGAAATAAGTATAATACACTAATACCAAACCCGAAGCATATATCGATTGAAAATGGGCTAACTTTTAGCATGTCATTTGCACTAGCAGGCAGAGAAGTATGACAAAATATCTGTTAAAAATAACACCGTGACGTACTCAGCATTTACAACTCTCGGAATTGGTTCAAATGTATGACAAACTATTTTTGGGTACTGTTCATAATTTAGTAGAACTGTTGATTAAAAAAAATTGGTCTGTCTCCACTCGCCTGTCTACCTTCCGTCGTAGGTGCGGTATGCCTAGGCAGGCTTTATATGGGTAAACATGACGAGATGGCATAATGGGCGCTGAGGCTTAGCAATATACCTGTTCCAAAATATACCTAATGCAAAAGGCATAGATTGTACCTACTTGTGATAGGAATGTTAAATACATTTTACATGATAATATTTATTCATTTAACATAATGTATGTTATATCAGTAAAAATTAATGTACTAAGCACAAAAACTGTGGACGTACTGCAGTGAGCTCACTGTGAAGGGAGACTTCGTATATTGGCAAAAACGGACAATTCTCTGCTTCCATTGACTGACTAAATTCGATCATAAATCCGGGGAACTCAATAGAACAGACGTCCAAAAATTTCAATTCAATCACGTTAATTAATTCATTCCAGTAAAAAAAAATTAACAACCTCAGACTGCATTATTGACAAATTTTGCAATTTAATTTGACCCATAGACTAATTTATTATTTGACACTTTAATATCACAAAATGCTGCCGCCTACCTGTAAATAAATATGTACATAATAAGCATATTTAAAATACGTAAAGCAATTAAATCGTCTAATAATTAATCACTCGCCTGAATCTTTTACGTTCATTAAAAAATACACTGACAATTTTTAATGTGAATGTAAATAGGTAGGTACCGATTAAATAAAACACTTTTAAAGAAAAAATTATCTTATGTTTTTAAATTATAAAAATATTAATTTATTATCATCACTGATTTCTAAAATAATACATCAACAGTACACTGGGATTTTAATTATACTATACAACAATTAAACACGAGATAATTTATTGGAACTTTTCAAAAATTTGGGCTACCCAAAGAGGTGAGGACCAAAGAGATTGGACTCATCCCACAGAGGTAGCACACAAATGTCAGTGCGCATAAAAACGCCCCACTGAGTATTTTTTTTTATCAACACTTCAGCTTACAACCAATTTATGATAAACGTATTTTTATTATAAAAAGTTCCCGCAGTAAAAACTTTATTAGGTTTCAGGGTAAGAAAGAATAATGCAAATGGAAGTACCTAAGTATTTTATTTTTAATAACACAAAAAACACAATATTTTGAAAAATTAAACAGAAGAGTTTCCGTAACCAGAATACTGGGAAGCTTAGCTTCCATTCCGATTGACGATGCTTGGCGGTATCTGTATTTGAGCCAAACATTGGCCATACAATTATGTGGTCACTTTTTCCCACTAATCCATTGTCTACTATTACTGAGTAGTGTGAGGTCATGAACCCTTCGTCCCGATGCGAGAAGCAGCCGAGTAGGTGGCTGTCCAGCGATAGGTTTCGAATAGGTTGTACTCCACCGGTGTTGTTTTCCTAAGATGATCTACCACTCATCCTGGATCCCAAACCGGTGGTTTGACGGGTTTCGTTTTATGTACCGAAATTGCCTGTAACATATTGTGTTGTGCTACCACGTTGATGCTGATATCTACAATGATAATCGGTTTGCAAAATGTGGCTATGGCTGACTTATGCACCAGGATGGTTATGTACGACAAACCCTCCATGTTGTGCATTTAGCCTAGGTATCTGGCCAATTCCATTGGTTGAGGGCTATTATGATCCATTAGGTTCATGTTACCCATGTCATTGTCTTCCATTTGTTCCAAGCTGGTTTATAAGTTTTTAGAGTCGAAGGCCGCCATCTGGAAGTAAGAAGTGCCCTTTCTTCCACCATTCAATTTGATGTTATTTCCACCCCACCCGAAATTATCCATAGTTAAAGGGACAGGTCCCGGATCCTTGGAGTTGGACGGTTGGTCTCCATACCTACTAGTGTCGTATGTAGGTGAGGCATTGTATAAGGAGGTGGGTACTATCGCCCTTTTACGTAAGTCCACTCCCCAAAAGCGTTGTTTCCAGCTCGGTGCCACTAGTAAGTACTTCCCTTTTCTTACTAGTGGCACGAGTTCAGGTGCGCTAGGACTCGTGAAAGTATGTTTGGTGGGGTAAATATCCACGCCAGTCTGAAGTCTTACACTCGGCTGAAGGCGTCGTGAAACAGCGCGCCACTGATTCATCGCAGTTAAATCTGGCAATCAAATTCGCCATTTTGAAAAGCGACGATTTTGCGTAAACAAATATCACGTGGTCTGTACGTGTGCGGCAAACTTCGAATGTGTTTGTAATTTTGTGTATTTTATGTTTGTGTATCACGCATTGTCGGCCATATTTGCCGGCCTTTCTGATTGCCGTGATTTGTACACATCTTCCTTCCTGTCTTTTTTTATTCGTAGAAACAAACAGTATTTTTTATTAGTTATATGAAGTTGGCCTTGAATCTGTAATAAAATAATACACAATTAAAAGATTTTGAAATAGAAAAAAACACATTTCCATGCTTTCAGCCGTGCTCACTCATGAATGGCATTCGTCATTTAGATAAGTATATACATATTTTGATGTTATCTTGCAAAGTGCGAATGTAATGTTTTCAAATAATTGATATGGATTAATTATACCATCGTATTATTTTCTCGAAATCATAAACATACTATAATAGTATTTGAGTATCAACCTATGTTCAATTTGAATTGGGTTATATTAATAATATACCCGAATATATCAATAGTATGTTTGCTACAAAATCCACCCAAGTTATCAGTACGTACTTGCACAGGTTTGATTAAAAACTGTGACGAAATTAACATTTTAAAAATATTAATTCTTAATATTATTTTGACAGCCCTGATTTCTGATCGGCGTACATCTTGCAGGTGTTTATAAAATAATAATAATGTTCAGCGGCAGACAATATCAATAATAATAATAATGTTTCTTGAAATAAAATCTCCGATGATTAGTGATTTTTGCGAAAAGATCGATTTAAATTAACGTACTTACGACGCCGAGGTCCTTTTTATACTAAATTATATTTGAATATCGGCTCTTCAGCCCCCCCTTAATGAAGACAAAGTGATGCCAAACTCTATACATAAAAAATAGACGCGCGGGTATGACCAGTAAATGAAAACGGAGGAATGACCAATGACAAGAAAAAGGAAAATAAATTAGTAGAATATAACCTCACGCGAAGAAGAAAGAGCAAACCCTATCTCAAGGACTTCAAAGTCAAATTCGAATAATATGAATTCATACAAAAAAATCGATTATTTAAAACGAAAATGTTTTCATATAAAATATCGATGGTATTGAAGACTCTTTCAGCCGGATCTCTTTGTGAGGACTACAATTTTTTTTAAATACTTTTTTTATGTCGGAAGACAATGTTGGGTTTAAATCAAAGAGTCCAATCTCTTTGGTTAAAATACGGCTGTAACTGAATACTAAAACCGTTAAAAATTTTTTGCCATTCGTAATTTATTGTTGTGTAACATAAAACCTATACTTACTGTGACCCCCCCATATGGTCCCCATTTGGGGATGTCTTTGTGTATCTGGAGACGCCCGAATCGGTATCAAAGCCAACAAATAATAAAGCGCTGATTACGAAAATTAAATAATAATAACAGAGCCGAGCCGGCAATGCCGTAGAGTAGATTGTAATATAACCGTTGAAGATTTGCAACGTCGCTTTTTTTTCGACGACGGCTTTCGTTGGAAAAAAACGGAAGATGGCGCGGAGAACGCTACGAGCAGCAAAATCGCGAACGCGTACATTTCGCCCTCCGTAGAATAAAATTATTAAAAATGTAACCATATAGTATAATAAACGTAAATAAACTCGCCGTTTTCCATCACAATTCCGGTGTGTCAATTATCCACCTCCAAATCCCAAACCCAGACGAAAAAAAACCATAACTAAAAAATAAAGTGACATATGTTTAGAAAGTTATAAAAATAATATTAATATTTATTTAATGGATAAAAAATATGTAGGTAAACTATCCTTCATGTAACTTTGCCATTGTACACAGTGACAAGGATTTGTGTGTGTACGCAACCGTATAAATGCATTAGTAAAAGCCCAGCACCCGATTGGTTTACACACGTACAGTGACGTCCCTAGACAAAATGCCGCCACATTTTTTTATAAGTAAATTATTTTTATCATCCTTTCATGACTCCAATATCTAAGAAATGTGTTGTATGAATACATTACTAACAAGATGTACCTATACCGCTAAATGCCATCCCTGCTTCATTATTGAAAGGAGTTTTACCTACCAATAAAACTCTTATTATTCATGTTGACTTTGAAGTCCTTGAGATAGGGTTTGCTCTTCCTTCTTCGCGTGAGGTGTTATTCTACAAATTTAATTTCCTTTTTCTTGTCGTTGGTCATGCCTCCCTTTTTATTTACTGCTTCGCCGTCTGGTGTCCATTGCTTTTAGAATATCGTCCTCACGGTCATTCAGATGTTGCGCCATAATCACTGATCACTTAACTCTATCACTTAACGTTCGTCCAAGATAATATTTTTTGATAGTTAGAAATGAAATGTCAAACGCTACATCTAAACAATAAGAAAGTCAAATCCATAATGAAGACAAAGGAGTCCCAAACTCCCTACATAAAAAAACGGACGCGCGGGTATGACCACTAAATAAAAAGGAGGAATGACCAACGACAAGAAAAAGGAAATTAAATTTGTAGAATAACTCACGCGAAGAAGGAAGAGCAAACCCTATCTCAAGGACTTCAAAGTCAAATTCGAATAATAGGTATTACGAGTCCACGGTTTCAGATACATTTAAAATACGCCTGACAACTTCCAAAACTCGCGAGTGACTAGCAAACATTTTACACAAAATTGAGTAATTATGTACCTACCTATAATTTAAATATAATTCTCAAATCTGCACGTGGCATTGGTGTTCATCAAGGACGTGACGGCCAAAGAAAACGGAAGTATACTAGACATCGCGAACCCAACAAAACACTATAGTCCTATTACAACTTTTATAGTAATTAATAGGTACCTATATTTTGTTTCCAACCAGTGAGATAAACTTTTTAATGGTAAGATATTTCCGTTATTACTTAATTTAGGTGGCTATTTCTATATATACCTAATGATTCTCCTCGATTTGCTGCCCTTCGGGTAACTGCCGCCCCCAAGCGACGCTCAATCTGCCTACCCCCACGAAACGTCACTGCACACGTACGCCGTATAATTGCATTAGTAAATTCCAGGGCTCGAAATGGACCGAAGCGGACCGGAGCGCCGTTCCGGCTCGTGAAATCGGTAAAGTTATCACTCCGTCTCGTGGAAAAAAATATGTTGACCGCCTGAGCTAAATAGGTTATATAATAAAAAATCTAACACACTTATTTTTATATAATACACATACAATTTGATAACTACGTAAATATCTTCAAAAATTTTTCGAGCGCTCCGGTTCGTAAACTTTTCCATTTCGAGTGCTGGACTAAATTCCAAGCATTCGATTGGCTTATCCCCCTTTTCATTCAAAACATCTATTCCAAATGGCAAGGTTACGTGACAGAGAGTCTAGGTAGGTACTTAAATATAAATCGCTGTTTTCCAACCTAGGTACTTATTTTTGGGTCAGTTAGGTAGGGTAGGTTGTGTTGTTGGTTTGGTTTTTGGTCTCAAAAGATTTTTGTTGCAAACATTATATTATGGAGTGCTATAAAAAACCGAATTTATTTCTAACAAATATAATCACAAAATCAGTAGGTATACATACCTACCTATCAGTATTGCCATCGAAAGAAAGTATCGATATCAAAGTATTGGTAAAAAAACTATTGATATTTCAAAGTATCAATACTTTATTGACGGCTCTATCTGTCTGTGTCTATGGTATTGTTCCAAATTTTGGAATAAAAGACGACAAGACGAGCGAGCGGTCTCGAGTTGCGTGTTCTCCTGTTCTCGCGTACAATAAAACAAATTATCACAATATGAGCGGTTTATTAAAATTGCCTACTGTATTGGCACGGAATGCAGGCGCTTTGGTAAGGAAAACATAATGACACCGGAACATCTCCGTTTTTTTATTTCAATAATTTGAATGGTGCAGCTGTCTATAATAATATTATATAATAATTTCCACCTGTATATTAATGACAACTCGTCTTTTATCTTAGTTTTCATATGATATTCTACCTTACTCACGTATCGATACAAGTCACGTAACGAGCCATCACTTTTTTTCACATTTAAAGGTATCGCTAGTCGTAAGCTCCGCTGAATAACAAACCCTGTAGAACCGATCTTTGTGGTCTCCTAGCATTTATCTGATTGATAAAAATATTGTAGGGGATTATAATATTAAAAAGGCTCTTCCCAGACATCTAAATCACAATCTTTATATACGAAATTATATGTATTTAACAAAAAACCCACTGGTATTTTTTTTCTACACTACAACCCAGTTTGGTTCTTGGCCTTCAATCCCTGCTCTGAGCAGCCTCTGCCCAGTTTTCTACCTCTAGTGGTTTGAGGTTTCACTCGACATTATCCATTCATCTTTATATGGTTAGCCAATACTTCTGCAATCTGGTTTCTAAAATGTCAGTTGTTTTCCATTCTGTCCATCCTGCGTGTATGACCAGGCCGTCAGAGACTTAATTATCATAATGATTTTGACTTATTATATGACTTATGACTTCTACTTATATTTCAGATCAGACCGCTATCAATCTCAAGGAACATTCAGATTAACTGTTCGAATAACAATGCAGAAGCATCAGCGAAAGTGAACACGGATGCTATTTCAAAGGCTTACAATGTGATCGACCATGAATTCGATGCAGTTGTGGTGGGGGCTGGAGGAGCTGGTCTCCGAGCGGCTTTTGGCCTTGTACAAACGGGATTCAAAACCGCTCTCATCACAAAACTTTTCCCTACCCGCTCACATACTGTCGCAGCTCAAGGAGGAGTAAATGCAGCATTAGGTATTTTTGTATATTATATATAGTTATTAGTAGCTGATTGGTAGTGTTACAATGAGGTTTGATTTTTTCGCTGCGCTCAATGAGGCATCTTAGCATTGCCCACCTTCAGTTTGAGCAAATCTGCTATAAAATCTCGTTGGCTGAACCACCCCATCCTAATCAGGCGATACCTCATTGGCTGCATACTGTTTAATTCCAATATGTCAACCAATTAATGACTCCTAATACTATGAATTTTCAGAAAATGTGTATGCATCAAAACTATGTGAATTAGCTATCCTATAAAGTAAATCAATGCATAGTAAAAATTTCGTAAGATACCTTTGTATTATCAACCGCTACAAATCTGATCCTCACGATCACTCACTGGATCAGTGCTGCCGTTTGTTTTATGTTAACATACAGAAACCCAAAGAGATGTATCGTTAACCCTGGTATATTCTTAATATTTATTAATTATAAATTAAATACTATGAGTTGTGACTGCAGTTTCTTTTCGCAGAGGACTTGAAATTATATTCCCGCATTATGAATGAGTCTGATTGCGATTGACATAATAATATTAATGCAATTATTTTCATTCCTATATTATGTCTACAGCTTTATGTGAAAGTAGGTTTTATCTTTTATCACAATGCAAGTCAAAACATTTAGAAATGCAAATGTTTTCCACTCAATATGTTTTGTTTGTATTCAGTACATTCAGTACGTTTTTGAATGCGTAATCGCATTATTTTCATTCCTAATTTTTTTCAGTTCAATTCCTTTTTTTAACATTCAATTATCAAATCAAAAACAATTGAGGCAATGTTCGTAATCTATATATTATATTATGTACTTGGGAATATTGACTTATGTGCTACTAATAATATTAACCATGTGGCTGATATATTTTTTTCACTTCCAATTGTTTCTTTGCTTTGGAGTATTAGATGTCGGTTGGTAAATACGAGTTATATTAATTTTATTGTCACGTTTCCATTAATCATTTTTTGTTATTGTAAGGCAACATGGAACCCGACAACTGGCTGTGGCATATGTATGATACTGTCAAAGGTTCTGATTGGCTAGGAGATCAGGTAATTAACAGAAACTAAACATTATAATTTATTTTTATAATTAATTATAACGGGCGGATACACTTTGGAGTAATGTCCTATCAACATATTTCTGAAATTTACGCAAGTGTCCTTTTGTTCTGACTGGAGTTAATTTGTTTTAGAAAAGATTGTAAAAAATCATTATAAATCTAAAGAATGCTTTTAAACCCCCACACCACTACTTCCTCGATGAATTATCAAAATAGTGCAATCAAAAGAAACAACACAATAATTATTGTTATTGAAAATACATCATTTTGAAAAACATTGGAACATACTTCCTATATACTACTAAAAAAATTGGATAAACAAGGATTCAAACTCACATCTTTTATTGACTTGATGAGTATTCTTATCCATTCAGCTACCAATCCATCTGTCATCCATGCGTATAATTACTAATAACTAATGAAATATTAGCAAGTGCAAGGTTGTCGTAACTAACTCCAGCTGACGCCATCTATGAATCATGTTTAATCAAGTTGGTAGCTATTTTATGGCAGAATTTGCACCTCAATTAGATTGTTAGCTTAATGGATAAGAGTATTCACTCGGCTACTGAAAGATATGAATTCAAATCTCACTGGTTCATATTTTTTCAAGTAGATGTGATTCTGAAGTTTTTCAAAATTAATGTATTTTCAATAATTTCTTTTATTTTGTTAACTGTCAATTCATGGTGGAACTGCATTGTATTGTTGTTTAATTTAATAAAACACAATTATTTTTTTTAGTACTTATTCCACTTTTAATCAATAAATTGATTCAGTTGAAAATGTCCCTCTGAGGCGGACGAACCCGGTCCTAATTTATTGATTAAAAGTGGAATAAGTACTACAAAAAAAAATGCGTATTTTCAATAAACAGAAAATTAAAAACTTCACAATCACAATCATCATATTTAAAAAAAAAATCTTAAATAGTATAAATCAAAATTGTAACGTAATAATTTTAGATTAAACTTTCCATAAATGGTTAACAAAATGATCTGCAGTGGCAGAGTGACTGCTTTCAAATTAAGGATCTCGAGGATTGGCAGCATTCACAAGTTGTTTTCCAATGTGTGTTTGGACCTAGAGCGTGTACCTGATAGGTTGAGCTAATGGCTAATACCCATTTCTCATAAAAATCTGTTATGAACCCTCTTCTTGAGGTGGCAAAGATCCACACCATATTTATTGTAAAGCCAATAAAAAATATATATTCCGTATATTTTAAATTTCAATATTATACTTCTTACATTGTCACCTCCTTGTTCATGGTAGGTACTTGTAAAGAGGATGATAGACGACAGCGTAGCGGTACTTCGTGGCCAACATTGAAAATACATCCTGTTATAGAGTGAAAACACGGACTGCACGACTTTTGTTTATTTTTTACACATTATGTATTGAAAGTTACAAAAATTAGCATTCTAAACAGTCTATGATAGGACATTATTTTCTTGTACCGCAAGGCCGGGGCGTGGTACAATCTTTTTCTGACTAAAGAGTAAGGAATCCAAAAATTGGTATCTTTTTCAAATTGTAGTGCCATGCTCCCCTTCCCGTCTTTCGGGAGACAAGGGCGAGTCGCTCGGATTAAGGGAGATAGCACTTCACCGGGTATAAACCTTTGGGGAAGGGGAGACCATGATTTTTTCGAATAGGCTTATGTATTCCATAGCACATGTAATCAAATGCCTTAGGACAATTATTATTTATTTCAATATAATATGAAATAATAAATTACAATCATAATATTACACTGTGACATATTAGTTATATCATTTTATTGTAATTATGTAATGGTAAACAAATTGATAACATTATATTTGTGAAAAGTTTCTTTATCAATAAAATTCGAAAATAACTGCATTTATAAATTACATTTTTAAATACATACCTATATTATTATCTTACATTGAAAATCAATCTTCCACGTTATCAGAGGTTATAAAGAAATGTGTTACTTCAGAGGTTTCTGTGAATTAATTATATTTAAATTTTGGTGGTATTTAGATAATTGAGGTTTTGCTAAATTAAGTACTTATTAATATGGTTACATATTTCAGGATGCTATTCATTACATGACAAGAGAGGCGCCTATGGCTGTTATCGAATTGGAAAATTACGGAGTTCCTTTCTCTAGAACACCCGAAGGAAAGATTTACCAGAGGGCTTTCGGCGGGCAATCGCTCAACTTTGGCAAAGGAGGGCAAGCTCACAGATGCTGTGCAGTAGCTGACAGGTATTAGACAAAATATTCTTATGATAATAAATACCATTATGAGTAAATATTCCTCCTCCGTCCATCCTCAATCGTCATGTAAGTTTGGCGGGACAAATATTGTTATTGCATAAAACATATCTAAAAAATCTTGGACCGAGTTGAATTCGAATATATGTCTTTCTCTTACCAGACGAGGGCGCTCACCACTAAGTTATAGACCCAAGTTTTTCAATGAAGAATGTGATAATCTTAAATCTTGCCTATGTTCAGTCAGTCAGTCTTGAATAAAAAATCCCATCCCTTCTGAGATCCGCCTGGGGGACGAAAGCTGACCGGGGTTCCTTCATAAATCTTATGGAAAGTCTTAAGGAAACACCCACCAGATATTATGTATATTGGGCTTAAATTGCTCGAAGATCTCAGCGTTACTATGGATGCTAACTTTGGTTCTCTTTAAATTGTCCAAGCATTTTTTTATCGAATACTCGAAGAACCATTTTCTGTCTCTGTTAGACAGATAGTATTCAAGTTTTTGTTCAAATGTGATTTCTATAATAAGGAAAATCTAGGAGGATTTCAAATTCTCACACAATCATAAACATTAATTATGAGTATACTTGATTTACAGAACTGGCCATTCCATGCTGCATACGCTCTACGGTCAATCTCTTCGCTACAACTGTAACTGCTTCATTGAATACTTCGCTCTAGATCTTATTATGGAAAATGGAGTTTGCAAAGGAGTCATTGCCATATGTCTCGAAGACGGAACCCTCCACAGGTCAGACTATTTCTTTACATAACCATATTCTAAAAATATAGCATGTATTCATTTCTAAATGATAAATAAATCACTGTAATTAATATAGTGTAGAAAGCGGTTTTATTTAAGTGATGATTTTACTTTCGTGATCATCACATGTGAGATGACCGCAACCAAATTGCATGCGCACATTCAAATGGCAGTGATTTTACTTGTGCGATGATCGCATACGATTATCATAATTGAATCAGTGTATGATTTTCACTCGTGCATGGGATGTTCGCTTGCGATCATCGTACTCAATTCTACAGTTTGTGCATTTTACTATGCAATTCGGCTGAAATATTGCAATGCGATCATAACATTCGATAGGTAATGGTGTTAACGATGATCGCTTTCATCAAAATGTGCATTGTACATTTAAATGGCAATGATTTTACTTGTGTGATGATCGCATTGCAGATACATGCATTGTATGTAACAGGTCATCGAATCGTTTTGATTTTGTAACAATTATTTTTCATTTAACATACATTTATTTTAATTCAGCAGTTGCATTGAATAAAGAACGAAGAAAACAAGGTTCTGTTCTCGTAAAATATGAAAATTACTAAAAATGTCTTATCCCAGCGTAGGCGCGTTTGGCGGAGTGTTGAGCGGCGTGCGCAACTCAAACGTATAACCAAAAAGAGACATTGTCTACGAACATTTTCACACACGGTTATACGTTTGAGTTGCGCGCGCCGCTCAACGCTCCGCCGACCGCGTGTACGCTGGACGAGCGCTTATAGGTATAACTTCTGAAAAAACAATTGTTCTAAAATGTTATTTTTGTTAGAATACGTCATACACATCATTTTAGAATACAGTGAAACTTGATTTTACATTTTTGAAGGAACTGAAAAAATTTTAAGGTTTGAAACTTTTTGACGTTATTTGAATAGATATAAATAAATAAATAACACAAAACAACTTAACTTAAACGTAGCAAAAGTTGGCAAACAAAAAAATATGATCGAATAATGTGACTAATATTCGAACTGAACTGGAGAATGTTATAAAACACTGTGTGCTCATGCTGGTTAAAGTAAAAAAGTAAAAGATCACCCCCAACTCCATTGTACAAACTTGGCCTTGTACACTTCAGCCGTGTCTATAAAAAGGAATGTGTCAGTACTTTGAAGGCATGTGCACCTATTTATAAAAAGAAATTGGGTTTTTTTCGACCATGTCCAATCCTGATATAATCATATTATGTGCCTCCACAGGGCGGAGGTTTGCATTAACAGATTCTGTTTTTACGAGAAATGGATGTCAGCCACTTGTTAAACCTATTAGGTCCATGACTCATACACAAATTGAAAAACAATATGTATACTTACCAGACCAGACCCAGGATTCGAACCTGGGACCCACGATGCTATAGGCCAACGCTTAAGCCGCGTGGCCATCACGTCCGCAACTTCAAAATCATTGCCGTGGATTTGTGTACCTACATACCTATCTAATTGAAGGTGTTACAATAAATTACATTTTAATTGAACTTTGAACTTCTATTTCAGATGTAAAACTGAGAATTAAATGTACTAAAATAAAATGGGACTGCAGAAACTACATGCAAATAGCGGGAAAACATGAATTTCGGAAACGTAAAATCGAGGTTCCGCTGTACTTTTTTTAGAAGACCTTTGAGAAAGAAATTATACATTTTCATTGACTTACCAAAAATTTACGAAAATAGAAATTTCCGTTTTTGTTTCCAGAGCCTTCAAATGCAGTACAATGATTACATATACCTATATGATTTCTAAATAGTATTATGAAATGTTATTTCAAATTCTATTTATTTTTACACGTGGTGAACATTACAAATTATTAATTTAAGACGTTCACAACATGACATTTCGAAACAAAGAAATATTATTAAAACAGTTTTATATAAAAAAAGAAATAGATAAGAAAGAAAAGTGTAAATACAAAAAATTTTAATTAAATATGTACAAGGAAGTACACCGGATGAGTTAAGCAGACCCTATTTTAAGATCATCGCATAAGTGAAAACACCATTGCGATAATTAATATTATGTAAATCAAAGAATTGCATCTATTATATTTATTATTCATAACGTGATTCGATTCATAACATTGTTTTAGCCAAATTAAATGTAAAAATATTTATTTTGTAAATATTTCTGAAAAGGTATTTATTTTTATGAAAATAATAAGGAAACGATTTGTATTTTTTGTATAAGACTGAAGTTTTCCCATACTGGCTTCATTAATCACTTTGATTATGTTAACTGTCAATTCTATATGAAAAGACAATGCATAAAATACAATGGATATAATTATAATTTTTAATTTAAGGACCATTCTCGTCTGCTTTAACAGGACATTCTCAGTGGATTAATTGAGTCCTATTAAAGTGGACTGTTATTAAATTATTTGTAATAAGAGTAATTATTATATCTTGTGTTTTATTTAAACTGAGAATATAATTTCTATTAGATTCCTAGCAAAGAATACTGTCCTGGCGACCGGTGGAGCAGGTCGCGCATACTTTTCTTGCACTTCCGCTCACACTTGTACCGGCGACGGTTCAGCCATGGTCAGCAGAGCCGGTCTACAGAACCAAGACATGGAGTTTGTCCAGTTCCACCCTACAGGTGAGAACGGAGATGACTCCTGATGATCTTATTCAGATGTATATCTTTCAAAAATATAAATGATATGTATCCTAAAATAATTTTCCTAGGTGAATAAAAGTCAGCCGGTAATAATAATAAAAGTTTTGGTTCTGCAGGAATATACGGAGCCGGATGCTTAATCACGGAAGGATGCAGAGGAGAAGGCGGATTTCTAATCAACGCTCAAGGAGAACGATTCATGGAAAGGTACGCGCCAGTCGCCAAGGATCTCGCCTCGAGGGATGTCGTTTCCAGAGCCATGACTGTGGAAATCAAAGAAGGTGATTTTACCATCGACGAATCGATTCTGTTTCGCAAATTATTTTCTATAATACCATTGCAATGTGAAATTAATTTAATATTCACCAGGGAGAGGTTGCGGACCGAACAAGGATCACGTCTATTTGCAGCTTCATCATTTGCCTGCGGAGCAGCTTCACGCTCGCCTTCCAGGCATCTCCGAAACAGCTATGATCTTTGCGGGCGTTGACGTCACCAGCGAACCCATCCCCGTACTCCCCACCGTTCACTACAACATGGGCGGAATTCCGACTAACTACAAAGGACAAGTGAGGATTTTTTATATTCAATTATCAATAAATTAGACACCGCTGACACGGAATCTTTATTCTTTCCAAAAATCTTCAAACCCAACATATATAATATGATAATTAACTCAATTAAAGATATATTCGGTAGTTCAAGGGGCAGAGGTAGGCTGTTAAGATTCAACATAAATAGTGCACACTTAACTTTGTCAGTCATAGTTATTTGATTTCATTGAACTAAGAATATAATTTGCAGATGGTGCTGGTTATTTTTAAAATTCAATTAAACCCTGCCTACCCGAGCCGTAATAGTTTAGGTATGCTATGGGCGATCTCACAAAAATAGCGCACACTTTTTCAGTCTTTCATTGAATTAATAACACACATTACAGATGGTGTTAGTTAGTTTTTTAAAATTATCATTTAACACCGGCCAGCTCACGTTTTTAACCGTCAACCCATAAAAAAACACATTAAAATGGTGGACGAATCCAATATCCTAAGGAGACTTTTGCCCAAATGATTCTTATAGGGTTTCCATGGAAATAAGCCGAACCGAATGGTTTATGACGGTCTCACCTTACGCCGAAACCGTTTATTGCCGTAATAAAACTTGTCGAGTGTTCACCCACTTAGCTTCGAATTTGTATATACGGGCGCCGCCTTGTTCCATTATGCTCTATTCAAATAACGGTGTTTGTACATGCGCGCCTATTTGAAACAAGTATTCCTTATATTAAAACAGAAAAATATTTTTTCTCTATGGTCAGTTTTTGATGTCTATGGGCACTTAACTGTCAAATAAATGACAATTTCTCACATTTTGCCGCTAGATATCCCTAGTGGTCCATATATTTTGAACTCGCTATTACATTTACTTTCATATTATTTCTTTTATTTTTCGATTAATGCTACATTATGGCCGGATATTCCGAATGCCGAATAAACGTTATTGAATAAATAATCATTACAATATAAACAAATGAAAGTAAATGGTTATCGTGATAGTATACCTACCTACCATATAATTATTATGCATAAATCGATTCCAGCATAATCATGTGAATTGAGTTGTTCAAAATATTATATTACTTGTATTTATTTGATTTCATGAATCTGCGTTTGATGTGTATTTACTAACGAGACTCTTAAATTTGAAAGCGTCGCCTCTTTTACGAAATTTGCGGCATTGTAGATTAGCTTTATCTACGAAAGCAAAGTTTACTACCTATAAATAAAGCATTCATGATTGAATAAAATAAGCACCAATTATAGAATCAATTGTAAAATAGATAGTACCATTAGACAATAATCAAAATAATACACTGAATCATAATGAAATATGGAAGAAAACAAGAACCTATGACAATTATCAACAAACGCGGGCTGTCAGTTGCGATCTGTCAAAAATGGACTCTGCCGAATTTAGCAATCGGTTTCGCTAAACTTATGGTAGAGGGGCATTAGGTGTTCGGGTTCGGCGAGATGCTTATGTACTAAATTTGGATGAACGCAATTATACGGGCGTATTATATATCTGGCGTAAAATCGCATTCGAAAATTTTGGATGAACACCCTATTAGTATGGATTTCTACAATTTGTCAGTTGTTTTTTCTGCCAGCTCAGTTGCGAAGGTACTTATCATAATTATCTTGCGAAAATAATTTTAGCTGGGCGTATTGCAAACAGTTGATAATAACATAAACCAATTAAGATTCTCGAGTTACCACTTTTATTGTTCTTTTTATCGCAGCAATTTTATTGTAAGCAATAGTGAACCATTTTATACAATGCGTATAAAAATACATGTTTTAATAATTATATTTCTAAGAACTTTTTCGTAGGTACGTACAACTACTATGCATACAAATACCAATTAATTGATACCTACAAATATTGAAAGTTTTTGTGCGTGGACCTTGAAATATTCTAAAAGTATCATATTGATACCATTACCAAGTATGTTTATAGTATCAAAACAATAGGTTTTCTGGAAATATTCGTTTGAATAATAATTATTATATAAGTAATTATAATATATTATGTTATTATATATTGTGTATTGCGTCAGCCGTAATTGCATTCTTCTAAAGGTTTTGCACTTACGTTCATTATAAATATTACGTTAAGGGGGGACATGCTCGTCGAAGGTCAAAATTGAGTTTTTATTGTATATTCAAACCATGATCCTGGACACTCCTTAAACGTTGTAGATGATCTATTTATAGAATTTTGAAGCCTTATTATCCTTTATAGTTATTTTAAACATTTGATGACTGCATGAAGTATTTTTGTTACATAAAATAGTATTCTTTTAAACCTCTCGCTCTAATGTTTTAGAATATAGTCATATTTCGGTACATAACTGTGCAGTGGTGTTAAGATTTTTTACATTTATTAATTTTTAAACGCATTTATAAAACCATTAGCATAATTTATTACGAGATAATTTTTGTAAAATATTCACGATAAAAAATTATTTTGATAATCTCTGTGATCCCAAATTTGACAAGAATTAGGCATTTTATTATTCAAAAAATCGGCAAGATTAACACATTTCAAGATGATTCTAAAGATATTTATTATAAGCTATGTCTTTGACCATTCAAGTGTGATAAACATCTTATGAATAATGATTGCTTTATAATAATTATTGACCTAAGAATAAGGTAGTGTTTTTTTGAAATACGCCATTTATTTTGTCATTCCCCAGTGGCTAAGCTACAACATACGGCCGTAGCCATAAATTGACAAACTATAATTGAAGTAGGGAGTAAAATGATATTGACGCGCGTGTTTGAACATGTACCGTTTAAAAAAAAATAAAAAAAAATTCGGTTAAGTACATGTTCAAACACGCGCGTTAACATAATTTTACCCCCTACTTTAATTATAGTTTGTCATTTTATGGCTACGGCCGTATGTTGTAGCTTAATTACTAGGGAATGACAAAAGAAATGGCGTATTTCAAAAAAACACTACCTTATTCTTAGGTCAATAATTATTATAAAGCAATCATTATTCATAAGATGTTTATCACACTTGAATGGTCAAAGACAGCTTATAATAAGTATCTTTAGATTTATCTTCAAATGTGTTAATTTTGCCGATTTTTTGAATAATAAAATGCCTAATTCTTGTCAAATTTGGGATCACAGAGATTATCAAAATAATTTTTTATCGTGAATATTTTACAAAAATTATCTCGTAATAAATTATACTAATGGTTTTATAAATGCGTTTAAAAATTAATAAATGTAAAAATCTTAACACCACTGCACAGTTCTGTACCTAAATATGACTATATTCTAAAACATTAGAGCGAGAGGTTTAAAAGAATACTATTTTATGTAACAAAAATACTTCATGCAGTCATCAAATGTTTAAAATAACTATAAAGGATAATAAGGCTTCAAAATTATATAAATAGATTATCTACAACGTTTAAGGAGTGTCCAGAATCATGGTTTGAAAGTACAATAAAAACTCAATTTTGACCTTCGACGAGCATGTCCCCCCTTAATACATTTAAATTTAGAATATTACAGAGCTACTAATCCGCAATGCCACACATTTTACTACTTACCGTGATTAAATTAGTTATAAAACCTTAAGTAGATAAAATGTAGGTTACCGTTAATTTTAAAAAAAAGTCACCGCCCGTCCCATTTAAGGTTACATGTAAATTGTACGTAATGCATTTCACCGTGGCACAGTTTGCGGTGAGCTTTCTATCAGAAAGAGATGACCGTATACTTTAAGATAAGGTATCCAATTTTATTAGATTCAATATGAATATTAATTCAATTATCATAGCCGATTGTGGCAAAATTCATAAATTCAATAATGAAAACCTAACCTAACAAAAAATTATCCAGTAATCGGCTATTTCCAAAATTTGTTTGCCACTGGCTTCCTGTAAACTGACAAGAACCGTCTTTTATTTAGACATGAATTTTATCTCAGTACTATACGACCTTAATAGGTTGAACAGTCTTTAATATACGACCATATATTATTACCCATACAATATTTCGGATACGGCGAACTGTGTATGTACCTACAGATTTCCAGACACGCATTTAGGTATTATTATTTGATTTAAATGCACATAAAGAGTAAAAAAAAACTATTCATGATATAAAACGACAGGTACCTAGACACATATTACTTTAATAAACACTTAATATGAAAGTTTTAAATCTTTTTCAACTTTTGTAATTTTGATATACTTACAACATATTTTATCGTAACAGACATTTTCAATTGAATAACACAATAATAACGAAATATATGTGCATATTGTTGCGTACACAAAAATTAACTTTATTAAAAAACTAACTGGTTAGTGATATTTGTACTTATTTATTAAATGACTGATTTATATAGATAAGTACGTTATGAGATGGGGTAACTTTATCACTGATCATCTATCATCTATATCTATCACTTAAAATTCAACTAAAATCAACTGTGGGTGTCAAAAAAGGTTCTCTATCGATGACAAATTTTGAATTGCTTGTGATCGTTTCATAAATGAAGAAAGTGAACAACTTTAAAATGAATTATTTTCAATACAATATTATTTATCATCATCAGCTGTGGTATACACCAATATAGTATATATTTTTTATCGAAATACAAGATTTTGTACACACGGCGGCTGATGTGGCGTAGCCATCTATGAAACTGTGGGTTGCGGGTTCAATCCGGCAGATGGGAAAAATAATGCATATTGTTTTTTCAGCGTGTACCTACTCGATCTACTGAATGAAGTTAGTGGGTTAGGCGAATGGATTATTCCTCGTAAAGAATGGTACGTTAATAGGTGGGTATAACTTGCACTTCATAGAGATATATGTTTTCAAATTAGGACTGAAAATTGTATCCATCTAACTATCATTATTTTATGTATGCGTATTGTTCTTAAATCAGTTGTTTAAGACAATTCAGTGGCGTAACAGAATATAGAAAGCTCCATTAAGACAATGTTTTACTTAACTCCATTTTTATTTAAAGGATATTATGTACATATAGAATTATTAATCCACGACGTTCACAAATGATATGTTATTTAAATAAGAGTAAGTGAAGCAATTTATAAGAATACCTAATAAAAAGCAACATGTATACGTCTCTAGTCAGAGTATTGATAAGTCGCGCAGCCCTTGTTATCGGTAGGTACTTGAAGTGATATAATATATATTATAAGTATGAGTATTTCATGCATTATTGTTATTTTTAAGTTAATAAGTAAGGAATTCAAAGATATAATATTACATACCTATGTATAAGTAAGTAGATATTTAATATACAACAAATAAATATACGAAATGTACAATGAGAGCTTTAGAAAATTATAAATCATCCAATTAACTATTTTTTTATTCAACGAATAATTCGCAAGATTTGACAATGTAACATTTTTAATTGAAGATAGCTACATAGTTTGAAAGCACATCAAAGAAAACTGAAAAGATCTTATTAAAAAATAATACGATGCCCAGCAGGATACAAACCTGCGCCCACTGGATTCGCGCCAATGTGCTCTGCCAACTAAGCTACCTGCGTTATATTCAATTGCGATGTAAATCATTCATCACAAATATATTCAGCTAAGCTGAAATTTAAGAGATACATCCCTCCACAGCTATTATATATTTTCATATGATACATTTATTTTAACCCTTTCAAAGCGTCAAGAATACCGCTTTAATACAATAGAGCGCGTCATGATTTCAAGTATTGATAAATCACAATAAATGTCAGTCAAACATGTACAAATACAGTCATCAAATACAGTGTTAAACGGTGATTATGAATAGTCGTATCATTTTTAACGATCTTAAAAATAAACATTCGTGCCCTGATTATGATAAAGAATGACGAACAAGCCGCGTTATACAAAAAGCGTGTGACTTACGTTTCAGTCGCCATTTTGTTGACGTGTCGGCTCCGGACAAGTGCGTCGATGACAGAATTATGTTCAAAACTTCAGAGTTATTGCAACCGTAATCCCAGACCACTTAATAAATTATGAGAAATCCTTTTTTACACCCCACTTGATAATATTAATGGTTTATTTTGATAACATGACGATACAATATTCACTAAACAGAACACATAATCCACATAGTTTCAAATGTTATTAATTTATAAATTTCAACATCGTCTGATATGTAGGTAGGTCATTTTAGTATTTTTGAAACACTTAAATATTTTAATAGTTCACCTTTTCATGGTATTCTCTAAAGCACGGATACACGCATAATGGCACGTTACACTTGGAACACATGTATCTGGAATATTTTTTGGTTTTCGGCTTTTTTTTTGTATTCGCACAAAGATGACAAACTCTGCAAGGATTTATCCGTTTATTTGCGGGAGGAATTATGTCCGGCATATGCTTTGCCATCGCTCTAGCTGATAAGCGCAGTGGATGGTCGACGGGTTGCTGTGCGCGGGATGTGGCTGGAACTTGATATTTTTCAAATATTTGCCTGATTACTTTTAACTGAAAATTAGCTAGACCTGTTTTTTTGCCTGTGATAGTACTAAACAGAATATATGAATTTAATAAAAACAGATCTATGATATGGAAAGCCACCTTTTTGTACCATTTTATTGATTTTCGCATACAACTTAGTGTACTTAACATCATATCAGCTTTATCTACAGATCCCATACATTTATTATATTGGATAACACATGTAGGTTTCAGTATAGGCTCTCCGGTCTGCCTATTGAATTTTCCTGTGGGTGTAAATGAATCATTGTGCAATGTAGTCAACATATGGACTTCGCGCCGGTCGTGCCATTTTATAGCCAATAGCGAGCTACTATTTTTTGACTCCACTTCTCCTTTCTTGAGCTTCCTAAATGTTGGCATATTTCTTCGATTTTTTCGGACTGTTCCGCAAGCATTTGTTTTTTTTTCGTGAAGATGTTTACATAAGTCTGGGCTTGAATACCAGTTGTCAGTCCACATAGTATGACCTTTACCGAAATATTCGTTCATTAATGTCGTTACCACAGCTCCCGAAATGCCAAGTCCCTGCTCATCGACAATATCTGTTCCTTCCCCGCAATATATTATGAAATCTAATATATAACCAGTCATCACATCGCAAAGAACGAACATTTTTATGCCGAAACGGTGGCGTTTTGAAGGAATGTACTGTTTAAACAGCAATCTACCTTTAAAAACAATTATGCTTTCGTCGATACATAAGTTCTCGTGCGGCATCATTGTTTTTTTGAATATTTCTCGGCAATGGTCGATCAGAATTTTAATTTTATGTAATTTATCTCCATGAATTTGAGTATTGGGATCCGAAAAGTGCAACATCCTCAAAAGCAAAGTATATCTGTCTCTTGGCATTACTTTCCCGAACATTTGGCTGGATAAGAGTGGATCGGTTGACCAATGTTCCTCTTGTGATGTGACGATTTCTAGTCATCAACATACTTACAGCAAAAAAAATGTACATTTCTGGGACGTCTGTGTTGACCCACTTATGCATTCGTGATTTCGGCGATGGTTCTTGTCTTCTAATGTCTTCTGTATAATAGTTATTTGTTTCGATTACAATTCTGTCCATTATATTTGAATTTAAAAAATGCTCAAAAATTTCTATTTCTTTAGAGCTATCTGATAAATTTGTGTGCGGGCTGACTCCAGAAAAGAAATCATCAAATTCGTGAACAACTGGTATGAAAGGTCCAGTAGTCCACGAAGACAGATCGTCAACATTACGATTTACATTTAAATTAGAGGCGGCGGCAGTAGCACTTTCTGATGGGGCACTGGAAGTATCTGAATCATCGTAGTACTCATTTTCACTCAACTCATAATCTGAATCAGGATCATGAATAATCACAAAAAATCGAACACACAAAATATGCTATCACAAAATGTTTTTAATTTTTCTGATACAGAAATTTTCAATTGTGTGAAAATGTTTATTCACTTAACATATCTTTTCTTTTTAAATGACTGATAACTAAGGTAAATAAACAACTTTTGTCCGTTTTACCTATTAGTATAATCAGAAAATAGTATTTAAAAATGATAATCAACAATAAATAAAGAGAAATATTAAATCGCGGACTCTTATATTTAAATTACACCTTGTTCAAATTATTTTCCGAAACTATTAACTCGCGGATAATATATTAGCAGGTAGACGAATGAATGCAATCTCAAAAAGCATTCCTTTTGTAAAATGTTTTGTAAATTCACTTTGATCAATGTAACTTTCGAATATTCTATTTAACAGTTTATGCACCAAATAGTTTTTCAATCACTAAAAAACAATATAACATATTATATCGCGAATTCGTATCGCTACAAACGCGTCAGTCAAATATCTTCGGCGCACATGCACTAAGAAGCGATAAGACACTATATACCCGGCAAGTTTGAATTGGCCCGATGACTGATATTTTTTTATCCAAGACACGCTCCCGAAAAATATTTATTTAAATTAGATAGGCTATTCATTGACAGATGTCAAGAGAAGGATGATTTCTGAATAAATTAAATCAATATTAGAATTTTTCGCGCCTGGCCGAAAGCAGTACTAGGCAAACGAAAATCGAAATGACTTTAGTCAGCTGACGCGCGGATGACTTGCGCGTATAGGCTGACTAAAGTCAGTTGCCGCGTTAGAAAGGTTAAATATGTTAACATATCATTATAAATATTATTAGTTACCGCAATGGGAAATTTTGTTGAATAAATTCATATGAATAGTCTGTAGGTAGATACAAGTTTGACATACTGTCCACGTATTATGATGATGAAGAGTTTTGATTCTTGGAGTAAAACATGCAGAGTTGTTCGAGGTAGATTGTAGATTTACCCAAGGGCCAAAACATCCTCCATGCAAATAACATCATATTAAATAATAGTAATTTGGTTTGCAAAATTACTTAGTGTTTTATCAAAATCTATTGTGATATTTCAGCCAAAATACATAGTACAGTGCACAAAATGTAGAATCGAGTGCGATGATGGCATCGCATGCACAAGTAAAATCACTGCCATTTGAATTCACACATTCAGTTCGGATGCGATGACCTCTGGAAGTTCTCACATACTTGTTATTTTTTTCTCCGCCGTAGATCACATTAAATAGTTAATGAACTACTGTGACTGTATTCTTCAATAATTTGTCTAAATAAGTAGGTACTAAACTATACTAATACCATCGTTTCTACATAATGAAAATTCCTCGGTATTCATAAAGATACTATAACAATAATATTTATTTCATAATTCATTGTACCTACTACATCGCACACCTTATTTTTCTGAAAAACATAGGTTCCATAAATTATTAACGCATTTTTTAATTAAAAAATGTTGTAATATTAGAGTCCGTCCCCAAAAAAAAAGAACTCCGGCTGACCGGAGTCTAATTATCATAATCGATATAAAATATTTTTCTATCTGTAAAATACCTAAAATTATGTATGGTTTAATGCAGGGGGGGGCAAACTTTTTGGATGAAGGGCAAGGAAAAGGAGGGCAAGGGGGAAGGAAAAATAAATATTACAAAAAAATTAATGAGAAGAATGAAACTGTTGTACATTTTTTTAAATTCAGGTATTAATTTTGTAGTTGATATTCTCAAAACTGCTTGTAAATGGGCATCAGAAATATTTGATCGTAAGTAATTTTATCGAGGTTCATGATCGAAAATGTTTGTTCACACATAGGTTGATCCAAAAATAACGAACATTTTTCTTGCATAATCTTTAAGTTGGTCGAATTTGTCTGAATTAAGGCGATGTCTTTGGCCTAAATTACACATATAATGTGACTTTCACGCCATCTATTTATATTTACAGGCATCTACCATGAATTTCTAAAAATCTGTTACTAAAAACTTTGGTCGATTCCAACCAGATGGCAGTAAGTTACCATAATAAGTTGCAAGTATTGCCAGATGAAAAAAATCGCTAGACAAAAATTCATTTACATATTATAAGAATATAATATATTCTACTTACTATAATATTATTATATATATATACTTATTCAAATAATTATTAATTTTTTTAAATAAGTACAATATTTTATTATATCGTATTGACATTTTTATGATAGTATATTATAATATATTGTAGGTATATAATTTGATCAAATTCAATTACACAAAAAACGTTGTTTATGGAATTACCTTCACTTATTATAATATAAAAAAGTTCTACTAGTTATTTTGTAATATGTGACAATCTAATTCACTGTGAATTGACACATATAATTTTAAATCGTCTGCCAAGAGTAAAAACTGGATTCCATTGATAACATTGACAATGTCACAAGATTTGATATAATACACGTGATATGATATAAGAAAATAAAATCGCTAAGACACTTCGCTTTCTTCCATTTTTTGTGATGCAAGTGCTTTAATCGTATGTCCAATCACGAGAGTCCTTTTTGCTGGACGGCGTGGGTACGGGGAATTTGAAAAAGAAAGTTAGTAAGCGTCCTTTGTAAACCGTGTACGGACCTGTGTAACTAATTGTAAAAACAAAATATGTAATGGACTATAAAGTAACGTTGTCCAACCAAATATTAAAATATATAACGCTAAGACCGCACGAGAAAGACTTAGTGTTTTATTTAATTTTACCAACATATATAAATCCTTTTTTTATCTTTTTTTTGTGAATCCGGGGTTCGATGGACACCTGAGCTAGCCGCTGGAACCCCGGGTATCTCAATTTCTTATCTCTGAAAACTGCTTGAGATTCATACAGGATAAGAAATGAGATGAATACAAATTGAACTCACCAATGATGGTTATACAATTATCAACTGGCAAGTTTTCAAAGTATGAAAAGAACGAATTATATGCATCGCGAGACGATCGCGGTGGAAAATACACTTAACAGTGAAAAATGACCCATTTCACCGTAATCGAATAATAACGACGTCAATAGCTGCAGCAAAGTGACAGTCAACAACAGATATACTGTCTGGTCGGTCGGAGCGTACAGCAATGAGAACGCCACCACCTCTCTGCCCAAAATAAAAATTGCATTATAGTGAATTTTTTTTAGCTTTATAAGCTGGCGACCCCACAGAAAACCCGTCGCGTTCCGAGGTTGGGAACCCTTGGTCTAAACAGTCATCTCGCTCGAAAGTTTAGCTTTGCCAAGAAAAGTGCTGTTAAAACATAGCACTTATTGTAACAATTACAACAATTGGATACAAACCTTCCTTAGATAGCAGCGGGAAGCGTCTTGCGTACATAGTCTAAGGAATAGACACGCTGGATCCAAACACATGTTTGTGAAAAATTGTTTAGGTTTAGGAATCAGGTTATAGAAAGTATTGAGAATACTAGACGTGTTGAAAATAAATCTTGGTGAATATCTTCACCTTGGAAGTGAATAGAGGTAATCCACACAAAATTCAAAAACGTTTTTATTTGAACAAACAATTTTTGAAATACTTATTGGTTATAATTATTATTATGGTGAAGAAAAATAACTGATCTTTTTACAGGAACATGATTTCCATCAAATTTGCTAAACAATCTAATACACAAATGACATCCGTGAAGCTCTATTCACTTCCAAGGCGACGATATCAGGAAAACATGTATAATAAATAGTAAAACGCATGCGTAGATTAGAAATGCGTTTTATTATCGCTCAAGTCCGACAATTCTAGGAATATATTCTGGAAGAATTGCCAAAGAAACCAAAATAACCACTAAATAAACTAACTATATATGGTATATAATTATATAAAAAAGTTCCACTAGTTATTTTCATTAAAACATTTTAGAATATAATAAATCATTGGTTACATTGTATAGCATTGTAAATTAATAATAATTATGAGATATCGTTATAAGCATAGAACACGAAAAATCTGAAAACCATCGTGAAAATCCACGAAACAAGCATGGCATGCATAAACAGCTACAAAAGAAGTTGTTTATTCTAATGAAGTATATATAATAAGCAATATTATTGAAGTTAACCCACGAGCCATCACGTGGCCCTACATTGGTTGATGTGAAGCATCTAGTTCAGTTTTAGGCTGGGAATGCCCTAGGAAAAGATACCCAGGACTAAGGTTGCTACGCTCAAAGTGAGCTCTGACTGAGTTTAAAGAAGTTACTTTCTAATGCAAAGTTCCGGGGAGAGAAGAGCGCAAGGAAATTATTAAAATAAAAATAATTCTATTGTATATATGAAAAAATAATGAAGCTAATCATACGAACAGCAAAAATTACGTGTAGAGATCTTCACGCCCGCAGTAAGACGCCGCAAATTTTTTAAATGCAGGATAATTGGCCTTAGTAGCAACCAAGTCGGACGGCCCGATGGGCCCAACAGCTGGTTGGACCGACCTGAGCATCTCCTCCCGTTCGGGAGCACATTCTAAGACATTCCCAGAGGATGTGGTTGGCATCCTGAATTACCCCTCCGCATGGACATGTCGGACGGCTTACAAGTCCAAGCTCAAAGAGCTTGCCAGCTAACCCACCGTGTCCAATCACAAATTGATCGGTGTGATGGTCAGGAGTCAGATATTTGGTTATCTCCAATCGCCATTTAATGTCTGGAAAAAATTAAAATGTGTGCCGGCCCTTGGTTGATTCATTCCACCGTCGCTGCCAGGTCTTCTATGCCGCGTCAAGCGTCAATAGACGTATAGTCAGGTTACTTTTTCAGCAACATGCCGAGGAGGCGGGGCAAGGTGAAAGTCACCAACAACGGCCTCCTCACCTTTGAGGAGCTTCGTTGACGGACCGCTGACCTGTATGTGCAGGTCAAGTGGAAGAATGCGGCCAGGACCGGAAGCGCGTCCGTTGAAGTTGCTCGGTAGGCCTTTGTGATTTCTAAGAGCGCACTACGTAGTCTATCAGTTTTATGGATACGCGAAATTCCATGTCCAAATGTCAAGGAAAACTATGACATATTTATTGCGAGAATTATATCAGAAGTCAACATAAATTACTTTTTTATTTTCTTCGCTTTAGTTTGCAAATTATTTAATATAAACTCAGGTTCGCGAATTCTCATACCCCGTTGGATACGGCTATCAGCTAATTCTGGAAGAAGGCAATCATTATAAAAACTTATCAAACGCGGTAGAACACGTGTCTCAAACTGTGGATCTGGCAAAAGTCGTATGATTTCGATTCCACTGTCGGCATATACAATTAAATCACAGTATTCCTTCTTCGCAATGTACAACTGTCCCTGTATTTGAAACCAATAATTATGTGATTCTTTTAAGTGAAGTACGGAGTTCACAATAGTTAAACATAATATATTGTTTTGTAATGCTGCCTCTAAAATTGGTTTGGAACCGATGGACGGAAGACATTTAACTTCTATCAACCCATTTTCCCCAATTAAACCGTCGGGGCTTGCTCCTAAAAATGGGAATTCCGTTCTTACAAAAAGACCACAAGGCATAACAGTGACTTTGTTTTTTGCTTCATATAAGGCAATAGCAGTGCGTTCATTCTTCCTGCCATACATTATATCCTTTGTCACAATATCACTTGGGAAAAGTATATTTTTAACAGTATTATGCCGTGGTGTCGTATTTCTCATTTTGAAAATATTCCCAAACTTAGATGCTGTCAAACGTTTATGCCTGGCATCAATCCACAAATAATTTTCACTTTGCCCTACTGTCGCCAACTGCAATTGCTTACAATCTGTATCGCAAGAAACCCCAGCCTGTAAAGATTCCATAATTTCTTTCATTTTCTCCTGTAAGTCCAACTGTGGAATATCTGAATCGGCAGCATGCGGGCCATATTCACAGTCAGCTTGGTTGCTTACAGGGACAGTTGGTTTTTTATACCTGGAAGTGAAATCTAAACGTCTCGCCTTAAGACGATTTTGACGATTTAGCCGACTAATAACAACACTTTTAATTATTTGAAGTAATCTGCACGGCACTCAGAGTGTTCGCCAAATACATGATTGGGTCCATTTTTCAAATCCAACTTTAACTGAGTGATATTGCCTTCGCATCGTTTTATAGCGTATCGTGCAGCACTTTTGAGACGTTTAATCTCCTTCCGCAATAAGCTTCGGCTTTTCGTATCGTATTTTACGTTATTAACCATCGTATAAAGTTTGCTAGTGTAGCATTTGACCATGTGATTCGCGCATTCCATTTTTTTAATTTTATACCCAAACGGTGCTCTCTCACGCACCCTAGCAAATACACTTGAATCACCATCCCCTATTAAAAATTTTACCCATACTTGATGTTTGTCAAAAATATAATTTAGTCCCTCAACTACAATGGTTTGCTCCATGCCTGTCGATGGTCCAGAAAAAGATATATTACACTCATGTTTCTTAGCTGGTTTTTTTTCATTGGCTGCGATGGTACAAATGTGGCAATATTTGTTCTTAACACCTAGGTAAAGAAGTTTTCCTGTTCGTTTTCCGATGATGCATGCCACTCCGGATTTGGCAGAAAAACTATGGCCATAACTCCTTCTTGACCAACCTCCGTCAACAATGACCGTTATATAGGGGTGTTTTTCATCAATTTCATTATTTTCTATAGCCAACTGTTTCTCGATCTCTATATCCTTCGACATTTGATCACACAAATGAGTTTTCCATGACTGGCTAACTTTTTTTTCATGCCTTTGGAACATTCCCGAAGACATGAATGGAATTCCCACAATACCGCATAATTCCTGTGCCTGACTGTAACCAATCCCGATATTTAAAGATCCCCAAACAAATGATGTATTAATCGTAGACGTTTGGGGTTCAGTTAATACTGACGCTGTTTTCTCACAACACCTGCATTCAAAATGCAATGTTGACTTAATACCGTATACGATATACCGTATATCGAATACGTTTTCAATTTTTTCGGCCAACAGCTCTGAATGTCTTCACAACTATCAAGTCTCACACAATAATTGTGCTCATCTGTCAATACTGGAAGATTGTCTGGGTCATCCGAGATGGATACATCACTATTTATCACCGGAATTGGTTCACAAGCAACGGCTGTGTTGGATGATACTAACTTCCGTTTCCTAAAGTATTCATCACGACTTTCCATCAATATTTTGGTAGTTTAAGATAGTTTTGTATTTTTTCTAGTGTAGGACTTATATTTTTTAACACTTACACATGGCACATCCATAATTATTAATAAAATATAGGTACTAGATCAATATGTAACAAAGATTTATATTCACTTATCACACACCTCTGGTATTCACTATTTAATTAAACTACACTGAATATGTGATGTAATTTAAACACTCACAATATAATTTATCACAACAATATCACGTAATTTGCACTGAGTAACATAAATTATATAAAAATGCATAAAACATAAAGAATAACAACACGCCAAACGTCAGTAGCTACAACATAACCTAATAAAATAATTTTGGTTGCAGAAAATCATACAATGTGTGATTTCTTCACCAAAAATCAATCAATAATCACACGACCTACTTAGTAACGAAAATGTTACTGATTAGTTAATTAATTTATAATTAATTATAATTATTACAATTAATTAATAAAAAGATAAAATTGATTGGCGGTTGCCTAAGCGCGCGGTGATTATTGATGGTGCTGCCATAATATGTCAAAATGCGAGATTTGTTTATTTTTATCATAAATAATGGTAAAAAACAGTTGTAATTTAAGCAAATACTAATTGAAAATAATTTTCAGTATCAAATTTTGAATATAGGCAGGTTCCTACGTATATTAAGTAAATATTGTAATTTTAATTTGTTAAGTTATTTTTATTCATATGGCAATTTCGCATAGAAGTTCAACACAAACTGATTTTTGCCAAGATTCAGAGAAAAATAATGTTATTTTGTCTTGTCTATGTGTGAGTTTCATTTTCAACGTCATGTTATGGTTGTGTGTGTATTTTGTATGAAGAAATTTTGTTTCCAAATAATTCCACGACGGCAGCACTATACGGCCAAGCGTCGGCTTAGTGTTGTCAGCATGTTGCCAATTCGAGCAATTATTATGGTTTCGATTTCTATCGATTCGTTAATATACAAAAATACAAGATTAAATTTAAATAACTGCCGTAAAAATTAATAAATAATATTTTTAATAGAAACGCTAAGCGTTATTCGCGATAAATTGCGTGTAAGCCGAGATATTTCGATTTTAATTGCGTGCTTTCTAACCTCTAAATCGATGTTTTTTAAATTTGAAAAAAAAGATATAAGGATATAATAAATTCCAATTTACGTTTAGCGTTTCGCTAGGTAATAGATTTAGGTATATTTTTATCGTAATTTTGATAATAAATCTTATGTCATTCATTCTTACCACCCGATAGAAATGTACCGAATTTGACACGTATTTTTGGTATATAGAACTCCACGATACATCTTAATTTTTTATTTTATTTTTCTCATTACTTTTGAATATATATCTACCGATTAATAAACTTTTCTAGCTATTTTTCGATAACAACTTTACCTAGAGACATCACCTTAAGGGCATTGTAAACTTTGGAGATCTCTTCACGACGATGCAATTCTCTTAAATCAGTGTCACACTGCAGATCAATAATCTCAAGTTGTAGCTCTGTCGGTACACTATCAATATCTATTGAAAATGGATCGCGTACTATTGCTATACAAATTTTAATCTATGTCAATATTTTTTTTTAAAAATTATAAAAAAGTTATTCGTAATCAGAAGTACAATTAATGATGGCAGGCCGCAAAAAAATACCTGGCGGGCTGCAGTTTGCCACCGTCTGGTTTAATGCCATAATTTTAGATATTTTATAGATACAGGCGGCGCTCGACATTTTAACGTTCTACTTTCGCACAATTTGCTAATTCGTACATTTCTTAAAATTTGGATTTTTGTTGATAATGCAAAAACTGTGCGCTTCCATGCAGTCGCTCCTCTCTCCTCCGCTCCCTGTCACCTTCTAAAATACATAAAAAGGGTAGTATTCAACTATCTCTTGACATGTTTATAAAGAAAACACCTGATTGCTATTATGCCTCGTTAACTTTATTATACACATTAATAAATAAATATTTTAAATTACACTTTTTGATGTTTTTTTTTTACCAATTACGTCCGAAAGTCAAGGGCCGCTTGTAAATGAATATTTTTTGACTATTATCTATTACGGCTCGGATTAGGCAGGGTTTAATTGAATTTTAAAAACTAACGTTTGACTGACAAAGTTTAGTGTGCTATTTATATCGGATCTTAATAGCCTACCTCCACCACGAGCTTCCTCCACTGCCTTAACCTCGGGGATGTGTATCTCTTTGGATACTTCCGACCCTCATTTTCCGTTATGGTTTATTATAGATGTTGGTTATCCCCTAGTTAAGTTGATTTGAAAAATTTAATGATTTATTATTGACCGTAGGTGGTGGAGCACAAGAATGGCAGCGATAGCATAGTTGGGGGGCTGTACGCTTGCGGCGAGGCCGCCTGCACCTCCGTCCACGGAGCCAACAGACTGGGAGCAAATTCCCTTTTGGATCTGGTCGTCTTCGGCAGAGCTTGCGCTTTGACCATCGCCGAAGAAAATAAGCCCGGTGATAAAGTTCAGCCCTTCAAAGAGGTATCGTAATGTTTTTCAATGGTTATACGAGCAACAAAAAATTATTTACAATCAGAGCAAATTCTAATGTTGATAAACAAAAAAACATGGAATACATAGTATATTGAATATCCATATATTTTTTTCTTTATGTCATAAATTTTAGTTACACATTTAAGGGCAGACATGCTCAGCGTAGGTCAAAATGGAGCTTTTATTGCATTTTCAAAGAACGATCCTGGCCATTCCTTAAACGTTGTAGATAATCTATTTATATAATTTTGAAGCCTTATTATCCTTTATATTTATTTTAAACCTTTGATGACTGCATAAACTATTTTTATTACATAAAATAGTATTTTTTTAAACCTCTCGCTCTTATGTTTTAGAATATAGTGTATAATGGCGCATTTCAAAAAAACGCTACCTTATTCTTAGGTCAATAATTATTATAAAGCAATCATTATTCGTGGGATGTTTATCACACTTCAATAGTCAAAGACATAGCTTATAATTAGTATCTTTATAATTATCTTCAAATGTGTTAATCTTGCCCATTTTTTGAATAATGAAATGCCTAATTCTTGTCAAATTTGGGATCACAGAGATTTATCAATATAATTTTTTATCGTAAATATTTCACTATAATAATGTCGACATAAATTATACTAATGGTTTTATAAATGCGTTTAAAAAATAATAAATGTAAAAAATCTTAACACCACTGCACATGCATGTACTGAAAAATGACTATATTCTAAAACATTAGAGCGAGAGGTTTAAAAAAATACTATTTTATGTAATAAAAATAGTTTATGCAGTCATCAAAGGTTTAAAATAAATATAAAGGATAATAAGGCTTCAAAATTATATAAATAGATTATCTACAACGTTTAAGGAATGGCCAGGATCATGCTTTGAAAATGTAATAAAAGCTCCATTTTGACCTACGCTGAGCATGTCCCCCCTTAATTTGAGTTATTTAAATTACCGTTTTTGCTCCAAATAAACAGAGCACTTTGGCCACATTAAGACATTTGACGAAATCTGTAGAAATCACCTTTATATCACACCCATATTATCGTATGTATAGTATAAAGTTCATTGTTCAGCCACTTATTAAAAAAATAACAAGCGAATTAGTAACCAGTTGTGGGAATCGAACCTGCGACACACTACTCAGATAATTTGAAATAACACTGGTAAAACAATTCACAATGAAGAACATCAATTTTTCAAAGAAAAATCTTTTTGTTAAGACTCTTCTGTCATAGTCTATATTATTATGATAAGGCTCGGCCAATATTTTTATTAAATTATAATACATTGCTTAGTATATTTTTGTTGTATAGGTACTATAATAACTAGTTTATGACTTTAATCTTGTGCAGAACGCTGGTGAAGAGAGCGTGGCCAATCTTGACAAAGTGCGATTCGCCAAAGGATCCATCAGCACTGCTGACCTACGGTTGAAAATGCAGAAAACTATGCAAGAACACGCTGCCGTATTCAGAGATGCTCCCACTTTAGAAGAAGGTACACATTCGTCTTTTAATTATTAATTAATGAAAATATACTTGGTTTTAAAACATATTTTTTTTGTTAATTCTACATTAATTGAGTTATTTATGTTGACAGCTGTGTCAGACTATGAACGCATCTTCAGAACACCACTAAAATAACTGAGGATAATAAGTTATCTCAGTGTCCTTCTGAAAATGGGCTCATAAACTTAAACAGCTGTCAACATAAATAACTCAATTATCTTAAAATGAACAAAAAACTTTGTTTTATAATGGAGCACAACCACGTAAATTCCAATTACGTTAATAAGAAAATTCAATTGCAATTAGGATCGTGGTGCGGACGATTTGGCTCTCGAACAGCATTCTCAGTGGAACAGCCCTCTCCTCCACTTTACGATACATAAGGTCCGTGTCAGTGGAAGACCTGTGGCACTCATGAATTGGTGCACCATATGTGGTATCCAATGTTTGCTTTCATTGTCTGACATAGCATGCCTCAAAGACAAGATAGTGCAGACAACAAAAACGATCCTAATAATTATGACCATTAGGCCACGCGCATTCAATCTAGAACTTGTAGATGCGATAGATTGGAATTTTTCTTAGTGGAGCACCTGTAGTTATAGCTGCAGCCCAGGTCTTCATTGCTATACTCAAACTGTGGAGTGACTAGGTATGGAGAAAGCACTTGGAAAAGTGCGAGGGTCCGGGGTTGAGGCGATGAGAAGCTTTAATTAGTATGCAGCCGTGCGGGTAAATGCGGAAGTCCCCCTTCTGCTGCCTTAAAAATCATAAAAAATTATTACCCATCAGTATTTTTTCAAAATGGATCCTCCCCCATACCATTTTTTGGTGTTGAGCACAGCTATTCTTGTGCAGTCACTTGGCAAGAGACATCCTTAAAATTAATTATGAATTTTTATTTACCGTTCACAGGTTGCAAAAAAATGGCAAATGTATACAAAGACATCCATGACATTAAAGTTACTGACACGTCCATGATCTGGAATTCGGATCTGATCGAAACCCTTGAACTGCAGAATTTGTTAATATGCGCGAGACAGATCATCGAAGGAGCCTGCGTAAGACAGGAGAGTCGCGGAGCACATGCCCGCGATGACTTCAAACTGCGCAGTGACGAATATGACTACACCAAACCTTTAGATGGACAGGTAAATCTTACATACAACAGCTGTTCTAAACCAACCATACTATACCCAACCAGTGGCGCACGCAGGGGGGAAAGCCAAGGGGCCCTGGCACCTCCCAAACTTGAAAATTATCAGAATGATTTTAAACATTGAAATTGAAAGCCAATAAACTATACCTTGGGCTTAGACAAATAAAAACACGGCAAAAAAATAATTTGTAATTATTCTCCAGCACCCTTTTTAGAAAATTTTCTTAGATTTTAATTTCTAACACAAAAATTTCGAAAAACTAATGTCAGGTTTTTTTAGAAACCCAATCCCTAATGGAACTGTCAAAAAATTCTCAGTGTCCATCCGAATTCCGGAGTGATGTAGTCATGGCTGGGGAGGGCTAACAGGGCTCTTGCCTGGGGGCCCGGCGTGTCGGGTTGACTAGATAAGTGAGATAAACAGACATAATAAATTAGCTTTAATAGTAAAAAAAGTCGCCTGCGGCGCTATTATACTTTATGACCATGAACATTTTAGATTATATAATTGTGCAATATATTTTCTGATTATTATGTGTCGATACTTGACAGCTCCATTATTAAAGAAGATGTATTAAAAATCACCAATAATTCACTGCATAAGTAGATACCCTTAATTTGAACTAAAACACAATTTGAAAAACATTAATGTAGTGTTTCACACTGCCTTTAATCTTAGCGGTAAGTAGGGGGCCCGCCAAACATCCTAGCCTGAGGGCCCATTTCAGGATATGGGGGCCATGGTGTAGGTACACCGAGTGCAATAGACAAAAGACCGATAAATGAGAAATTAGGCTGTGTTGTGTTGAGTACGTTTGTGTATAAGTTAAATGCAATAATACTTTTTTTTGTCCATTTTCAATTAATATTTTGGAACCTCAATAAAAAAACCAAAAATCGACGATAAGCATTCGGCGAAAAGAACGACTACACCCACTACAGTCGGTGGTGGTGTAAATCAAAAGAACATTTTTTTTCAGTGGAATTCGGCATACATATTGTAGCTCTCTAGATCAAGCGGGTAGCACAGCCGATATTATTTGAGTAATGTTTTAGCATACTTGGCGCACATGTCCAGCATGGTCGCTGTTAGTCACTTCCAATCCGCCAGTCGCTGATGACACGCTCAACGGTTACCGCCACTATGCCTCCAATTTTTAAAAAAACTAGGAAAAACTAAAAATATACCGCCGTGTATTGTGAATATTTATGTATATATATATATTAATTATATGAAGGAAAAAGAGCCTATGGGACTAATTTATATTCTCCTTGGGCCCCCCCCAATATTAAATCCTGAGTGCGCCACTGTACCCAACTGCGTGCATACTATAGTAGATATATCTATGGCTGCCGAGAATTTCAGCACTTGAGAGTTTTGGGGGTTGTCATCCATGTAACTAAGTTATGAAACATCTAATAGCTCTGTACTTTTTCTTGTCCTTTGTTACCTTTGCAGTTAGTTACGCTTAAAATATTTTTTTCATGAATACGTTGGATACCTTCTACTCCCATATAGCCGAAATATTGGCCCAAACTAATTAAGCGAAAACTTCCACCGACTAAAATATCGGCCTGGCATTTTTAAATCAAATTAATACATATTAGAATTTTTTATCTGAGCTGCCTTGTCTAAATAAAAGCTTCGCATTAGTCATGCCTAGTGTAATTTATGACCGTTTAGTATTGTGTAGAATTAAGACATGCGATACATATACTTGTTCTGGATTATGTATGTTCAATATAGAATACTACATTCTTAAATTTTGTGTATTATTCATTGAATAAAAAATGTGTCAAGCGGGAGACACTTCTTGGGAAACTACGTACTAATGGGTGATTAAACGAATTATTTCTTTTTCAGAGCCTCGTGCCGTTCGAGAAACATTGGCGAAAACACACAGTTTCAAATGTAGACATCAAAACTGGAGATGTAAAACTTTCTTATAGGCCTGTCATCGATAAGACCCTCGATCAAAATGAATGCAAAACGGTTCCACCCATTATTCGATCGTATTAATTCCGCCAGCAAGTTCAACTCGTATCTCACGATGCAAATGGTGTATTTCATTTTGTATGAATCTTCATTTTTAAACTATTCTTTGCATTGCCTAATTCAAACCAATGCTACATCAGCCGAATGCCTACTTGTTGAGGTACTTCTGTAATATATCCCTATTTCGAGTCTGAGAAATCAATTATTAAAGACAATTTCACAATTATCTTATTGGTACAAATCATAATAATAAATGATATTTAACCCTTTCCCGGCGACCGTATTCCAGTAGGATACAGCTAGTACGTAACACATGGGCGACCGTATAGCAGTCAGATACGCAAACCTTGACCTGTGGATAACGCAAGAAATATTTTTCATGCGGCATTGAGAATTTTATTAAAAAATAGCCCGATCCATCCGCCTACTTCCACCTATATAACTTTGTCAAAAATATGTTGTTTTAATTTCATAAACATCGATCTTTCGAACCCTCTCGATCTATTGAGATTCGCCGGTACGATTGCATCAGTTCAAATCTACGCGGTATTTTTTAGCGCCTGCGCACTAGGTATACAAAATATTTTCATTCGAGTTTGAGTGTGCGCCGAGTGATTTATCGTGTCAAGTTGAATATTCACCGCGATCTTTACAACACCATGTTTGCGGGAATAAAATAAAACCAAACAACCGAACCTGTGTCATCAAAATATTTATAAATATGTACTTGAACTTGTGTTCTGGATTATGTCATTTATTTTTATTACTCATGGTCATGTCGTCATGTGTCACCCCAATTGTTTGAAAGTAATAAATCGAGCTCATTATTGAAAGTCGTAAATATGTCGTAAAGATACGTCCACACGGAATGAAAAAATATAATATATTATTATATTTTAGTTAGGACGATTGCGAGTTTTACCAATAAATTACGAACTACTATGAAGGAATATATAAAACGTATAAATAAACGTAAGTATAAAAAAAAACACACGGGTATACAACATAATATAAAATGTAAATCATGGAATATTGACTTTTCAACTATATTACATATTATCTTTGTATGCAATTTAATGTTTATGAAATTTTAAAACCTCACGCAATAAATGTTTTTATAGCACTTTTACAAGCACGCAGCAGATTTTACAAAATAAATATTGTTTTTTTTATAAAACATAAAACGACAATCACTAACATAACACAATGCTCAATAAAACTGAAAAGTTTAATCTAGTAAAAATCCAAATTACACTAAAAAAAGAACATAAGAAATTATTACAATATTTCAACCACTGTGGACTCAACTTTACGCGACCCATAAAACTTGTAATAATATGCGACACAATAAAAGCTATTATTTTCAATATTTTTAACGGCATTTTTAAGTGTTTCTAACATGACTAAAATAAAATTAGTGTCAGTGATTTATTTCTTTTCATAGGCGCACAATCTCAATGACGCGTTTTTACGTCACAAACATGGCTGTGTATTTTTTCGGTACAAGGGACTATGGACGATTTTATTCAAGCATTCACAGCTAAATTCAACAATCGATTCTATTTTTTAGTGTGGCACTTCGAACCTTATGTATCTAGGCATGATAACAGTAATACCAGCTATTTTTAATTGCCGTATTTATCATAATATAGCGAAGCATAGCATTTAGAAAAATGGTACCGCAGAGAGAGCCCCTTTCATATTGAAACTGACGCGGCGGCCGGGTTAAGCAATTTTGACTTAAAGTGCATTTCAAGAATCATTAAGCAGTTAATTATTTTTGCTTAAGAATTTTGGAAAGCGCATTCTTCAGTATTTACGTTCAGTATTAAGATAGGCGAGGCCTAATCTTAAATCAATGTATTGTCTGGGTCTGGACCAAAATCATCAAATTTGGACTTAATTTATCGTAATTTCAGTACAAAATAATTTTTATTTATTATTCCTATTGATTAAAGCACATTTATTATTCACATGATCCTCGGGTGGTAGCTGATAATGATATATGTTAGATTACATACGAAAGTTGATTTTGTACTGGCACATTTGCAATAAATTTTATTTGTTTTAAATTTTATTGTAAGATGCCAAAAGTATGTGCAATCTCTTAGGAGTGTCCGTTGAGTTTACAGTCACAGTCGCGATGCACTGTTCCGAAGCATTTTTATTTTGTGAAAATGTGCTCGATTAAAAAAAGAGCTATTATTATTTTTAAGTTTATATGATATAAAATTCAGTCAATATCATGACGTTCGTAACTCAAAATCCTGTTATTATTGAAGAACTAAATAGCAAAGGTAAATAGCAAATTACCATTATCGCTTTTAGGCGGAGCATATTTACCTTCGCAGAGTTGAGGTTATATTAATAAACTTTTTACGAAGAATTGTTGACACTGATTAGTCCGACCCATCGTGTCGCTGCTCTGAATCAAACACACACTGAAAAAACAACATGTGTAATTTTTGCCAGATGCAGGATTCGAACCCATACCCTCCCCACGGTTTCAGAGACGGGTGCTTCACCGATTACGCTGTGGGCTAACTGAACAGCGGCATTACTAATTTTCTGAGACAACTTTATACGTTTTGATTCTGGAAACTTTTTGTCAAATCTTCAATTTGAAAATGCCCATAAATCATTTTTGATTATTTCACCTTTACTACATACGTAATAGTTTTTTCTAATAAATATGAATATTCCTTATATTTATTTTATGCCTCCTGTATACAAAAATATGGAGAAAAATTTTATCCCCTAATTTTATAGAAAAAGTTTTTCTTTTACAATGAACTGCATAATTATATCCATAATGTATTGTAAGTAGCGCAAAACATTGCCCCTTATAAGTTTAGTTTAACATGCAATACTAAGTACTGTACATTTGAAATTAATAAAATTGTGGCAATCTACACAACGCGGCTCATAATATTCTAAATAAAGATTTTATATAAGTGCCATCTGTTAACGAGTATTGTGACTGTGTCGATTGCATGCAATATGTTATGTTACACATTAGATAATAAAGTTTCTTACAACATAGTTAAAAACGGTTGTGATGGCCTGACATCTTAAAAAAATTAACTTATTATTTATTTGTTACTTTACGTTAGTTTGCACTGATGCTGATGCTGGTACAGCAATTGTTATATTCAAAAGTGTTCTTGTATTATATAAATTATATCAATTATTGTACTCGTCACATTGTCTATTATAATTTAACATTATTACAAAACATGTAAGAGAAATAAATGCATTTTCATATTTGTATACCTGACATACCTTTCCTGTGTTTCCTTTGTCTCAAAACTATTGTAATACATACTATGTAATATTGATGGTCCTTACAAGTATCCAGATTTTAATTTCATTCAAAATTACAGTTTTCATGAAATACGTTATTTGTGATATTTAACAATAAATTTAAATTTTTAAAAGACATTTCTATTTCACAATCTGATGTTATACTAAATAATAGTATACACAGTAGTTTTTGATAACTCAAATATGAGATGATCACGTTGATACAAAAACCTCCACAAGTAGTGGAAACAAAAAGTTTCTTCTATAAACTCCATGAAGTAATTATTCTCTTTGTTAGGTGTAAATTAAAATCACCACAAAATAGTATAGGAAGAGTATCATATTCACATCTCTTCAACACATCGGCTAATTGAACTGTTTTTGGTGTATGCACCAACAAATTCACCTCAAAGAAATCTTTCATGTCTTCAGTGAAGTTTTTGGTGAAGTATATAACATGATAGACAGTATATTCGTGATAGTATTCTTTTTTGTCTGACATGGTGCCACACCGATACTTCGGAAGAACTGGAACATAAAGCATTCCTTTCTTATTATCTGCAATGTCACAAGGGAGTTTGACAGACATGTGCAAGAGTTGCCGATCATTCTCTTCTGCCCAGCCAAAACTGGGTAGAGAAGGGTGATCATGTCTGATTGACTATCCCATCACCGCTCTCATTAGATGTGGAGAATAAATGTGACACCGCCTTGTTATGGTTTTTCATTGTAGGTTCTGGCAAAATTCGTATTCTACATTAAAAATCTTGAAATTTTTTTATATTACATAATATTATTAAAGAGTTACAAAACCTGGATATTAGCCAATAGCTCAACCTGATACATCCATGCACTGACATATTAAAAATGACCAATCCGGGCGTGCTACACATGCTACCATTGAAATTGATAAGATATACTCTATCATTATTGATTCTACAATCTGATGTGGGTCTAATCAAATTATTAGGTATGTTATCGATAGCTATTTCTATTCATAAATCCTGATGTTAGAAAAAATCATTCAAGACAATTTTGCTCCACTTTGCTACATCCCTATATGGGATTGTGGGGCGACCTATATTCTGGCATTCTTTTAACATGATCTTCGACCGTCTCTTCTATACATATTTTAGTTCTAATATTTAAACCATTTATTTATCTATATATTATTATATTATGATCAATGTACATAATGTGTAAGTTTTAGGTATGGCACATTTCTAATTAATAATTTATTCTGTACTGAACATGACAAGTGAAAGAATAATAATGATATGTAATTAATTGTATATCAAATTAACCTTAATGTTATTTTAAATAAAAACAGACTGACACATGGTCAATTGACGCATCATTAGTTTTGGTGATACTGACAGTGTCTATGACGTAGATTGCAGATAGTACTAAATATTATGTTTCGGTGTCATGATAAATAAATACTATTTTTGGAAATTCAACATTGTGTTATATCTTACAAATCAATATTTTTATCAATTGCAGTTTACTATGTTTTTTATGAAAACTCAAGTTTGTCTTCTTACCACTTAAAAGATAACAATCTTCATCCAAAGTCAGTTTGTGTTAAATAAATCAATATTAATTTTGGTTTGCAAGGGTTTTGTAATACAGTCGAACTTGGTTATTACGAGGAAGATGGGACCGACTGAATTTGCCCATTATAAGCATTACTCGTTATATAACATTTTTAGCGCCACATTCTATTTAAGCATAAAACATAAAAAATCTGTTAACCATCGTAAAAATCCCCGAAACAAGCATGGCATTCATAAACTACAAAAGATGTTGTTTATTGTAATGAAGTGCTGACTACTACTGACTTCACAAAGCTTGGATTTTTTACATGCAATTTCAACCATATGCGTGGATACTTTTTCAATGTTGTCGGCGAAAACACCAATTAGGTATTTGGACACTTAACTAGTGTCATAAACGTAATCCGATCCCGGTGGCATCAGTCTAGTTAACAGCCCGGTCGGATTTTATTGCTTAGGGTCGAAAATGTTGTTTTTAAACGATCGACACATTAACAGTTTTGCTCGGTATACCCAAGAAGTAGCGCGTTATAAAAGATTCAAATTTCAAATTTATTTATTTTACATATATTGAACATAAATTATAAATTTAAAGCATTCACGACATGACATAAAATAAGTGTTAACAATTTTTTAATCTATATCAAGTTGGAGTTGACGACAATCGTCCAAGGTGACAACTTACATTAAGAGTTTCAAGTCATCAGCAAACAATAAAAACATAGCATTTTTAATTACCAATGCTATGTCATTTATAAAAATCGTGAACAGCAATGGCCCCAAGTTTGAGCCCTGAGCACACCAGAATATGTTTCAAATGTCTGTGACTGATAAAGGCCGTACGATACGTATTGTTGACGATTCCTAAAAGAACTCCCGAATAACCTGAGAAATCGATCAGACAATCCAATTAGTTGGAGTTTTTCCATTAGAATATCGTGATCGACTCTGTCAAAAGCTTTCGAGAAATCATTGTAAGAACAGTCAACCTGGCTGCCCCTATCTAGTACTGATGACATATAATCAGTAAATACCATCAGGTTTGTTTCCTCATTATATCCGAGATTTCGCTATTTCTGTGATTGTAATAACCAAGTTCGACTGTAATTGTTATCCACACATCTCTTGAATTGTTGAAAGGTGGCCGTACATACCTACCTACGCACATTATAAAAGAAGTTATATGCGATAAAATGAAGAACAGCTGGTTTGCGTCACTGATAAATACCTCTTCGCTGTGGTTTTGTTTGTGTATAATATTATTTTAGCAGAAAAAATAAGTTGATTATCTTCTTAATAATCTGAATAATTTATTTTGCCTTGAATTAAAAAATAAATAAAGTAATGTTGCGTATTTTTGTTTTGAATTTCGTTCTGCTAAAATATATAATATTGTTCCGTAATGTTGCCTAATTATTATACTTACAGAGCTGTAATTAATAACTTTTCATTTGCCCTGCCCAAAGCATGTTATTAAATTCTGAGATAAGAAGAATAATATATTTATCTCAAACAAAATATCTACATATTTTGTGCAAGTTCACATGACCTAACTAACTACAGAAAATATAATTTGCACTTAATTTGGATTACAAGTACATTATAGTATCATTACAATACATTAAGAATTTATTTTGTAACTAAAATATGTCAGTTTTCATGTAGGTATTTAAAAAATTTGAATATTGAGAAAAACTAAATCACTAACAAAAATCCTAATTACCATATTATATTATTTTTATCTGTCGACTCTATTATCCAATATGTACACATTCTAGAAAGCTTACTCTATCAGTGCGGCACTGTTTTTTAATTTTTATCTTATTTAAACTTAATTCAAATTGAAGATTAAATTCTGAAGTTCATAACTGCCCATAAATCTTATTTTAAATGATATGTTTGTACCATATGGAATTTACTTCTGATTTATAAAATTTGAGTTCTTGAAATTTGTCTTGATAAAAACTGCATGACAAATAACTTCATAACAATAATAAATATCGGCAATGGAGAGACTTGAATGTTTTCCGGTCGACTGAAGCAATTCATGAGGCAACACATCAATTCGGCACCGCATCTTGCAAACGGGCAAAAACCGATCAATGTTACTATAACACATTCTCGGACATGACATCTATAATCATCGTATTTTGTGAGATGTGATATGACAGGACGTCCATTGACGTCCTGTACTGTGGAACGGAATACGACACAACGTTTATAGAAGTCGTATTTTGGATTAAAACAATATGTTCCCTGCTACTTGTGTCACGGTGCGAACATATTTCCATTAGATAGTGCCGTATCTTAAGACATAAATCATTTCTATATATCTAAATCGAAAATTGAAAAAAATTTTAATTTTAATGTGTCATATCACCAATATGTATTAGCTAACATAATGTCCGCAAATGAATTTTATGAAATTTATGAAACGTAAACTTTCAATATTAGTAGGTATCACAGCCTTATGATAACATTGTCCGACCTATAAATGCATTGCACTCTCCAATTTTTTAGTATACTATATAATATTTTCCATAGCATTTATGCATTTAGTATACCAGTGGCGAAGAGTGCCCGTTGAAGAAAGGTAGGCTGCGGTAGGTAACTGAAAAAAAGTCCTAGGACAGTGATACACCCCTGTTACAGGCGGGCTTCTCCCGGTGTAAAATAATCATTTAGTAGCTATAAGTCGAAACGTAACCCTGACCTCTAGAAACGGCTTCATAAAACATCTAATATGATTCCTTGCTCAACCACGTAAGTATTTTTTATTCATAAGTAAAGGCCTTCGTCCGGTGTGTGAAGATCACATATTGGGCAGAGGTGCAATTAAGATACATTTAATTTAATTTAAAAAGTATAAATGATGATGGATGAAAGAGATAATTTTAAGACTAAATATAAGTATTCATATAATAAATTTTGCCGCGCTTGACGGCAACGTCCAAATTTCCACGCGCCTGCGCCGGGGTGGTCCTCGTGATTTGTCAAATCAAAAAACATCTGCCTGCGAAACTTATTGTTAAAACAAAATATGTAAACGTTTAAAGAAAATGTAAAATATAAGAAGACCACGTTACGAGCACGAAAGACCGTGTTTTATTTACACTCCAATCGTTTATATCTTTTTTTGTGAATCCGGGGTTCGATGGACACCTGAGCTAGCCGCTGGAACTCCGGGTATCTCAACAGCCATATTTACAGGATTTGAATTTTATTTCATCTTCCGTATTTTACTAAACATAAAATATTATAGTTTACCTTTTTATAATTGATATATCACTAAAAGAAGACAATATGCACTAAAATAGATATTAATTTGACTAAAAAAAACAGTGAATCGAACTTGCACAAAAATGTTCTCACTAGTCGAGCGTCTTATCCAATAGACCACTAGGACAGAGTCCACTGCATAAAATAACAGCCATATTATAATATATGCAAATGCATAGTCATAAGAAGCATGGTTCGGTTCATATTATGTGGACAAAAGTAGTAAAAAGTGGTAAAAAGTACAAATCGTATCAAATGACATAGGTACAAAAAAACTTTGGATTATTGCAAGCCTTTGTTTGCGTTGAGGAATCTTAACGTTATAGCGACTGTACACATACATGGATTTACTTGCATCAATAATGTGTATTTTAAACTATCGCGATAATAACTGTTAACACGTAAAAGTGCTGACTGTCTCGCACAATCTCATGCTTCAAAAGTAAGCGAGACACGGTGTTATCATTGTATGATACTATTTGACAAGTCGTGAAAATTGGTTAACCTCAAAATTTTTGCCTTTTTTAAAAAATAAAGTGGACATTACCATGAAACCTTGATTTTAACTCTTTCAGTATGTATAATAATGGTTTTGTCTCATTATCAATGCAAAACAGGGAATGACAATCCTGGCTAAAATAATCAATTGCGTTGGGTAAACTTAACCTTGGACACTGCAGACATGTTCGCTCTGCTCATATGCGTCTGCACCTTAATATTGCCATGCATTTATCTAATTGAATATATTAAAATAAATTTTACTTGAATTTTTGAATATGTGTGGTGTTGCGGAAATAAAAACATAAAACTGGGTACATATTAAATATACTAAAATTAAACGGGACTAAAGAAACTACACGCCAAATCAGTTTCTGTAACTCATTATGTTTTAAAAAAAAAAATCGTTTGATTTCGGCACGTTTTAGATGTTATATTATATACCTAATATCATTGTATATTGTGTGAAATTGCACATGGAATATGTATGTATTTTTAGTTTGATTTGGACCTTGTGTGACTTATCAGTTTTTGTTATTACACTCTTCTTATCGTGTATTTTTTTTAAATCACACTTGTGTCTTGTCATTTGATATTATTGTTTTAATCTTTGCCTTATTCTTTGCAGCTATGAAAAGTGACTCTATGCTTTGGTTCAATTCTTCAGCCATGAAATATGTCTCCTTGCTTTTGTTTGTAAAACATTATTACGTCCCCGTCTAATTTTATAGCCTGTAATATCAAAAATCTCAAAGGTCAGCTAACTGGCCACCCCTGCTATTCATATTTCAGTAGATTTTTTTAATGAATACAGTACTGATAATGTGACCTAAATAATATAATTATTAGGTATAATATACTGACATTTATATAAGAATTGCAATTTTATTTATGAGCACTTCGGTCAAATATCCTGATTATTAATATTCTTCTAAAATATCTAAATGTACACATTTGGCAATCTTAATAATTAAAACATCCCAATTGCTATAATGTATAATACATAATTTTTAATAAACAGTTTAGTTTGAGAGCAGACAGTTCATACAATCTATTTCTCTGTGACCTCACTCCGCGTTTATTGATAACCTCTCTTGTGCTGATTTGAAATCTGTTAATTATGCTGAGATGGCCACTTTTACTGTATGAAATAATAATATGGAACCGAGACGCATTATTTTACGTATTATTAATACAAAATATTTACTAGCATTAACTTTACTATGCTTTCTTTATTATCTATAGATGGTGATAATGAGGTCAACAATAAGTCTTGAGTATGCCTTAGCCATAGAGCAACATTGCGGTGCAGAAGTTGACACGCATGGCTCCTGATCGAATGGTCACGGATTCGAATGCCATGCCTGGGTCAAATTCATATGATTTTTTTTTAATTAATTCTGTGTATTTTGATCCAATGACATGAGCAAATGGCCAAAAACCGATGAATTTAAACCTACCACAATAGAAGGAATAATTTGACTAATATAAAAACAGCATTTTTTATGACTGAGCTGGTAACAATAGAAAAATTAATATTTTCTGTATTGGCAGCAATGATTATAAATAAAATGGCGGCTTGCTGTTGTCATCTTGCTTTTGTTACGTACTTACTAACATACTGTTATTTACAATTCTACATGACACAACATCTAAATAATGATTGAATAAAAAAGTATATCAAGGGAACGCACGGTAGAAGTGAAACTTCCTTTAAAGTATCTGGTGAAATAAACAAATGTTTTCTTGATTTTGACAAAATAACGAAACATAAGTTTCAAGTGATGATTTCTATTTTGTTGTTGTTTCAATTTCTATAGCCACATTCAGCGTCGAGTTTTTGTACATTTGACTGGCCAATTTGAATAAGGCAAGAAATCAAAGGTACATGTAAAGTAGTCTATTGTTCCCTAAAATTATTGTTCTCACCGTAGCATTGGCGTAACGGACAAGGTGTTCGGCTGTTAACTGAAAGGTTGGTGGATCGAATCCCACCGGCGGCATTATTTTTTCCACATTTTCATGTTAAATAATGCATATTAAAAAATAATAGGAAATATTTCAGTCTGTCTGTTCCTGAAGAACTTGCTCCTTGCTCAGCAACATTCAACTGCAGATCGAATGGTCAATAGTTGGCTCCCAACAAGTGCCGTTATTTTATTCACGATTTCATGTTAAATAAATAATACATGACGAAGGAGATATTTTCATCACCCAGTGGTGTTTTTTGGTTTTTGAGTCAGGAGAGACACTTTTTCGTTACACATTAGCCGGTTTCACTCTATCGGAAATTTTGCTGTACAGCATGTACAAAAATATTTAGGACTTTAATACTAATGGATAGCAGGTCTCAATACAACCCTGGCAACTAAATCTCAAGACACCAGTGTGATTGTTGGTGTTTAATCTTTTTTGTATCATGGACCTCCAGAGAATTTAATTTATTGAGCTTCACTACTCCACACTGTGGAGATCCATATTCGTGTTGTCTTAGCGCATAAACGGTGATTCACTCACACTAGACATAATATTATTATGAAAAAAAATCAATTTTACAAAACATGTCTAAGCATTGATATCAAAAAATGTGATAAACGAATACAAAATATTGTAAATTTTTGCTTTTACTTTATGAGATATAACGACAATTTTATTTTGCGTAATAAATAGTATAACATGTTATCATGTGTAATCTGAATACATAATTGACTTTGTAGTGTATAAAATGCAGGTATTAGATGTGTGCATTGTATGTGAGTTAATCGTTGTGTAACTTACTGCTGTCAGTGCACTTGCAGTACCCAGATAACAATTAATCGTGCATCACTGCACTTGTATTGTAGTCTTCCACAAACAATGCACTTGTTCAATACCTGCATTATACTATACAATTAATTTATTCTACAATATCATTATTCTCACTGAGAAAAGGTATCTAACTAAAGTTAATTTAAACACAAAAAATAATTGAGATACTGAGAAATTAAAAAATGAGTCGGGAGTAGTTTTCACATTACCTAATCTCTATCTATACGTAAAAAAGATTTAGAACAAGTGCATAGAGCGGCGGACGTCTTTGTATAAAAACAAATTTGATTCAGTACAAGAACTAAATGGGTTGGGCAAATGGCTAACAATTATTCCTCATAAAAAAGTCTATTAATACAATATCCTCTCTATGGAGACCTATCCACCAATTAGGATTGGAACATATTAATTACTTTTTTACACCCATAAGCATTTAGTTCCTAATATTTGATTATAATATATGCTGTTAATATTTTCGGCCAGACTTGTCCTCTTTCAAATGCTAATAAATGTAAATAAATATATTTTTTTCCTGGGATATTAATATTGGATCACTTGCGAATTATATTATTATATTTTTATGTAGTTTACAAACGCATATTCAACTTTGAAGTAAATTTATTCAAGTTGGTCAGCGCTGCACTTGTATTCGTTCAATTCTCAACACCTCAATTAATACATTGTTGCAGCTTTAATTAAGATAATTATTATAATTATCCCTCCTTAGTAACAATAATGAAACATGTGAACTTGTTATATTTTAAAATTATCGAACCGGATAATTTGTCGGTGAAGACAATTTCCACAGTAAATTAATATTAATTTCGGTTATAAAAAGGCTCAAATTACCATTTTCGCTTTAAGACATATGCGCCTTCAGAGTTTTACAAGGAATAGTCATTTGCATAACCTTTTGAGTCCATGCTCTGGATCTAAACACGTATATAATGAAACAAGTGAATTTGATCCAAACTTGAACATGTGACCCATAGATTTAGAACCAGCCATTAATCATAGTAAAGTCAAAACCTTTAGGCATAGAGAACACACGGAGTGGCATTTTGGCAGTACAGTCTTAACCTTGACAAGAGAAGTGAGCATAAAATACAATATAAACTTGCAAGACAGGCCACTTTATTGCCATACGAAACGCACTGAAATGTCAGTCTCCATTCGCACCACTCAAATTTTACATAAAACTAACATTTTTGTTAGAAAGCGATTCCTCATCAGTTTACAGATAGGAATGTAAAAAATAGGTGCTCTTGATCTACTTTCCGAAATAATTAAAGGCTAAAATTTGAGAAAAATGCATGCATTTCATTTGTTTTAATGTTTATATTATACTATGTTCACCATTGTATTATAGTTTTTATTTTTGTTTTGCCAAGGGTGAAGACAATATTTTCTAAATTTTGAAAATGAATTAATGTTAAATATTCAAACCGTCATCTGATGACGATATCGTGACTAATGTGGTGGTCGGTCTCCTGCAGTACGCGTTGAGCAGGCAAGAGTCATGTAAATTTCATACCCTCACCCGCACAACTGTCCCTACTATAAGGGATTGTGAGGAGTGGGAAAAATTACCATTCAGAGACAGATGTACTTACAAATTTACATATTGAACGTCAATAACAATGATAGAATGATCAAGATAACAAATTGTATGCAACTGCAAAATGCATACTCAGCACACTGACGAAATACTCCTGAATAATTTCTTCATATTCTACTATAATTAAAGTACTAAATACAATTTATCATCAGTTCACTTACTAAGTAAACATTGCGTGCGCGACACCAGGTACTCTTCTCATAGGCATGTATAATAATATTATGTACGCTACAAAGGTCTTCTGCATTAATATAATGAGATAAATCTGAGAGCCGCAGTTGAAAAGTTGACCTCTCTCTGGATACACTGTTTTGTGAATACGAGCAGCACACATACTTCTCTTTATTACCAAATAAAGAAAACTTTCTTAAAATATAATATTATAAAGTGTGTTTTCAATAAAAATAACTATAAAGTGTATGTTACATTGTTAAATATAACATAGCATAATAAGTCTGCTGATAAACATTTTCGTTGTAGATATTTTGCTGGTTACGATTATTGATCAATATAATCTCAGCAGTTTAATGGTCGTGTTAGGAAAGATCCACCAAGATCTTGAAAGAAATTTTGCAATTTCACACAACCTGGAAGGACACATCAGTGCCGACATTCTTTTTGATTTTTGTTCTGGTGAGTTTTACAATCGATTCATTGACTTCTCAAATGTTTTGATATTAGAATGATGTATAAGGAATGTTCAGGTAATTTTTAGTATATATTGAATTACAAATAAAAACATAGCTGAAAAAAGTCTAAGGTCTAAAAATGGTTTGAGATTTTTCCCAAATATATTGGTATTATTTTTGGCACTTTTAGAAAGTGATTGAAAAATTCTTGCTTGTGCCACACGGAAGGGAGATTGGCTTATTCGAGTACACTTCAAGTGCAACATTCTTAAATTTTTTATCCGAAAATAATATTCGGGAAGTATGACATCATCTTTTTTTGCTTTCTTCTTCTTTGAACGATATCCATATCAAAAGCGATGCACGTAACCAGCATGTGATACCGCCAAGAATTTATTTTAACTTTAATCAAATAATAATTTGTATGCATTGCATGCTGTTAAACTTATTGTGATAATTGAATTTTACAATTTATTATAACATATATGTAGACAGCTCTTGTGGAGCAGTGCGTAAGGCGCTTGCCTTCCACCCAAGAGTTCTGGGTTTGATTCCCGGTCAGGACACAATATTTATGTGTTTTTCTCAAGCCTGGGTGTTTGTGATTGTTCAAAATTACTAACAACCACCTTGTACGAAAAAGCAAGGACAAGGTTATTAATAATCCTAAAAAAAAAAACACTAAATGTATAAAATTGAAGACCTCAATCTATAAAATACTATGCAGTGTTTTTTAGTGTTCATGCATAAACAAATTTATTAGATAATATAACCTATTTCATTTCAGACTGTCATTTCCTCGCAGAAGAAATGTCTTCGATCCCCCAAGGAATGTATTGTGCCAAAAAGATGCGAGAAAACGAAGATAAGCTGGCGATCGCGAAAATGAGAAAGGGAGATAACTTCAGTTCGAAGAAATGTTTCGGTCCGATAGGTATGTCATTGGAATACATTCTTCAACTGACAATGATAAAATGATATTTCGCATACAACAAAAAGTAAATAATTATTGACCTAAGAATAAGGTAGTATTTTTTTACAACTTACGGCAGTAGCCATAAATTGACAAACGCTAACTGAAGTAGGGAGTAAGATCATGTTAACGCTCGTGTTTAAACATGTACCTAACTGAAAAAAACGATTTTTTTTTTATGTAATAAAAATACTTATCACATATATTAAATATTATTTTATTATTATAATAAATAATAAATATAAAGGATAATAAGGCTTCAAAATTATATAAATAGATTATCTACAACGTTTAAGGAATGGCCAGGCTTATGCTCTGAAAATACCATAAAACCTCCATTTTGACCTACGTGGCGTGGCGCACGTGAGCCGTTAACTAACTGTTGTTCTATTAATACTATCGACCAAAGGTACTTGATGGAATTTGAATTTAAATTCTAATGGATTAAAGTTTTGTACTATTCTATTTGAGTCGTTTTATGCCAGTGCCTGAAGATGCCGAAAGGCAAAACCCATGTCGCAAAAAACGACTCAAATGGAATAGTACAAAACTTAATTCCATTAGAATTTAACTGTTGTTCTTTTAAAATAAATAATTATATGAAAACCTTTCTGAATTGTTCACAGATATAACAATAATATTTTGATTATAAGTCGTAGAGGAACCGACGAACTGTAAATCAATAATAGTTTCGTATCTGTGATAAAAAGTAAAACATTGACAAACATATTTATTGTTCTTTATGCGGAGATAATGCGATGAAAGGAATGGGTGACCTCTGCTGGCAAATATAATAAACTGTGGGGTGTACTAACTGTACACAGACACATTTAACGATTACCAACACAGACTGTGACTGATTTATAGGTTGCTCATATCTCTAATCATATAAATATCCATTATTATACTAAATGTAATATTTACTGCCTTATCTAAAATACTCCTTGTGGACAACATGCTTAGACCGAAGACATCAAATGAGCTAATGTAAACATTTGCCATTATCCTTATCACAAAGTTCATGACGGTTTTGGCCTACGCCCTACAGTTTTATGGTTATTGCTCTAAGCGCCCATTTATTTTGAAATTCATTAAATTGGGTTAAATAATAATTTATGTTCTTTGCATGTTTTCAATGAATGCTATGAATTAGAAGCATAAATTAAAAATATTAATTGTTTTATCAGTTTATTCTGAAGAGTGCACTCTTCGGAACATGTGTTATTCACACTTTCAACCAATTTTTTCACAATTATTGTTTGCAATATAAAAAAAAATCTCATAGAAAAAGAGAATAAACACCATTCACCAAAAAACATTTCCATGAAATTTTAACTACAAAGTGAATCATTTCATGGAGATATATTTAAGAATGGTTATTATCGAATCAAATTCTCATTATCTAGTCTTTCACAATAATGCATTTTTTTACAAATTTTTGTCATATTTTTAGAATACTTTCTGTACATTTCCTTATGAAATGTTACTATAAAGGTATACTTCCACTAATTCAGGCATTTGTATCCAAATAACAATGATAAAAGTTAATAACATATTATCAAACTTACATGATTATTTTTAATGGATTTGTTTCAAATTTATAATTTCAAATTATTAGATTTTGTAGCAGTCACCCACCAATAAATCTATGTGCAAAAGGAAAAGGCCGATAAGTCCTGAAAATTGAAAGATATGTGTTGAGCTGTTGAGTGTTCCCAAATGAACCAGTTTATGTGCATGAATCTATATGCCTTTGAATTACTGAATTTCACATAGCAGTTCCCATACTGACTTTTTGGACCAAAAATCAATCTTTTGGTTCTCCTAAAAAGTAGTTATTTTTGACTTATCTCCTGTTTTTCTTTTGCACACAAAAATGGGTCACAAGGAATACACAATACAATATTATAGTGTAATTTTTTTTTTACAATTTCAGCGATGGAACTGACCCCAGTTAAATATAACAGCAAATTGATGAATAGCATCTGGGGATTCTATAATCGGTATTCGCCATATAACTTCAAAAAGACCAATGATGTTCTATTCAAGGGCTTTGGAGACTTATCAGAGTAAGTAAGTAAATCGATTCTATTTATCTTTGAACATTGCAGATAGAATAATTGAGTAAGGAACACTCAAACATGTCGAAGCAGGATATTAAATTGAAAGTAATGGATATATTGATTGGGGCACAACGACATGTTAATTAATGAATGCTATACAAACAAAAACATATTACATGAAATTTTGTAACCTAGATAATCTCACAATACAGCACTCTCTCAGTAATCCGCCACCCCAAACCACCAGACAAGTGTCCAATTAGTGAAAATGGCGGATTATAGTGCATACATACAAAATATTGTAAAAATTAAGACAGGTATTTCGTAAAAATAGTTTTTATTGAGAAATTTGTACTAGCAACTTACGGTTTTTTTATGATCAAAATCAATTACTTATGTATTAAATTAATTAAATTATACATATTAATTATAAACTAAGTTAATTAACCACATACATATTAAACAGTTAATCACTTAACATAACCACTTGTTCAGTATTGTTTGTTTTTTTCTGAATATTGTTGGAAGATTGTGTCATCTCGTAATTTATTCAACATGATGAATGTGTTGACGGTTGCATTATTTCCTCTGCCCATTAATTAATGGTAACGCGTCAGTCCCAACTAGGGCATCTTCTGATTTGACTGTATGAGCTGCGGTCGGTTGACAATAATTACTGCTTTCATCCTCAGAATCTCAAGCCTCTTGATATATTTATGAGCAAGTCTTCAATCGCAAGTAGCGCATACTCATCAGAACTTTCTGCTATCCATTCTTCTAAAACATTTCGCGTTAGCTCTAAGTTTTCAGTCGCCCTCTGAATCAATTCTTCTAATGGAACTAAGTCTTCCGGTTCCCAGTTTTCATCATCTGGATTGATGAAGGGCCACAGCTTTTTCCACAATTAAATTATTGGTCGTCCCGGTAGGTTGTTCCACGCCTCCGCTATGTTAAATACGACAGCGGACAGTTGATATAGGCACGCGGCGGACTACTGAATTTTACATACGAATACCGGCGGGTTTTATAGAGATATAACTAGTAAAAACAACGGCAGATTATAGTAGTTGTCAGATAATTGAGCGGCGGATTACTGAGAGAGTACTGTAATACGTACTAGGTAGGTACATATAACAAGACGCTATAAAATTAAGATGACTTAGTTGTAAAATTAGCAGTAATATATTTCAATAATTATATATTAGATACGTTTTTTAAATACAGTTAAAACACAATACACAAAACTACTAATAACAAATACATTACACAAAACTACTAATGACAAAAATTACACAAATACACAAATTACAAATACATTAAATGCCGGGAGGTATTAGCTTGGCGGTACCAGGCTGACCGTGAATTTCTATGAAATAATAAAACCTTCTGATCGTATCCTTTTCACAGTTTTTTTTTTTGCAAAATAGTTTCTGGAAGGTATCCCCTGGTTGTATAACAAATATAAACTAGTCAATCAATACAAAATGTAGCAAGCAGTCAAATTTACTGGAAACATCCTACTTAATGGTACAACTTAACAATAGAATACTACGATATGACAAAATGAAATATCAATGTTGATAATATAAATCAGTCAGTTCTCCCATTAGAGTTAGTTTCTCCATTCTATGGTGAATGTTACTCAATAAATTTATTTCAAAACAAGTACTCTGATGAACATTAATAACACAATCTGTAATTTGGAATAGGTATAATTTGATATTTCGAAAAGCCGAGCTCAGTGTATTTTTAGCGATTCTATTGAAGCCGATTTTTCAAATACTAATACGGAGTTGGTTTTAGTTCCAGTTGAGTATGAGACTTAAGTCGCATACGCATAGTTTTCCCACCTCTACCACTTATGCATGAGAAGCAAGGAAAATATACAATGAGATAATTTTATAATTGTAATACTATTAATATTGGCAATAGGTAAATAACCATTTTTGCTCCTAAAGAATCACACGGAGATTAGTTATATTAACGAATTTTTTTAATGAGAAATTTAGTTGGCTCAACTCTTCAACCCATTGGATCTTTTTCCTGGATCAACAAAACATTAAAAAGAAATGTAATTTTTGCAAAATGCAGGATTCTAATTCACAACCACGGATTCAGAGGCGGGCGTAATCGCTACTCCATCATGGGACTTTTAACTTGTTGACTGCGGAGCATTTAATTACCGCATTTAAATAACATGCTAATTATATCGAATGGCCAATTAATTAGTGTACAACAGGTGTACCGGTCCGCGTGGAAAGGATTAATATAGTTGTAAGATGTCACTCATCACTCCCACGTGTCAATGTGTACATTTTAATACGAGGGTGGGTCAATAATTCCTTAGAAAAGCCGACAGGTGGCGCGACTAGTACTGTAAGCGGTTTGTTTTCATGCAGCGGCACTACGGATTCAGTATGCTGCGAAGTTTCAATCAGATTGGTCGTGTTGTTGTGTGTTTCTCGTACATTTAAAAAAAAAATTTGCTTGTTTACAAAAATGGAAAAAATTGAGTTTAGAGCTGTTATTAAACATTTTAATATAAAAGGGTTAACAGCAAAGGAAATAAAAAATGAGTTGGATTTAGTTCACGGCATATCTGCTCCTTCACTTGCAACTATTTATAACTGGTTAAATGAATTTAAACGTGGTCGTACATCAACAAAGGATGAACCACGCTCAGGACGTCCTGTAGAGGTGACTACACCAGAAATGATCAATAAAATCCACGATATGGTGTTAAGTGACCGAAGATTAAAGTTGAGTGAGATAATTGAGGTTACAGGGATCTCAAAAGGTAGCGTCATTTCTATTTTACATGACAAATTGGGCATGAAAAAAATTTCTGCAAGATGGGTGCCGCGTTTGCTCACAGTCGACAATATACGCAATAGGGTGGTGGCCTCTAAAGCCCAGTTGTCGCTCATGCAACGCAATCCGGATGAATTTTTTCGTCGCTTTATGACTGTAGATGAAACATGGATACACCACTATACTCCCGAGACGAAAGAACAGTCAAAGCAGTGGATTGCGAAAGGCGAACCATGTCCAAAGAAGGCGAAAACCGTAAAATCAGCTGGTAAGGTTATGGCTACTGTATTTTGGGATGCACGTGGAATTATTTTCGTTGACTATTTGGAAAAAGGAAAAACAATAACAGGGGATTATTATGCATCTTTATTGGACCAGCTAAAAAACAAAATTGAAGAAAAACGGCCTCATTTAAACAGGAAAAAAATCCTCTTTCATCAGGACAATGCCCGTGTTCACACATGTTTACGATCAATGGCTAAAATTGAAGAATTGAAGTTCGAATTGGTCGACCACCCACCGTATTCGCCAGATTTAGCCCCCAGTGACTTTTTCCTTTTCCCAAACTTAAAAAAATGGCTAAGTGGACAACGTTTTTTTTCAAATGAAGAAGTCATCGATCGGACAAATGCTTATTTTGAGGAGATTATGTTGAGAAATAAAAAAAAATACAAAAATAAAAACTGTTTTAATGCTTTTTTCTAAGGAATTATTGACCCACCCTCGTACAATCAATATTATCGGCAATTCAATGTTATGGATAATATAAGAATAAAATTAAGATATTTCTGAAATTTGTTGAGCCCTGCCTCCTGCTATTTCTCGAGTTCGCTATATACATGACCTTAATATTATCAGTGGCTATTTATTTATGTTCATTTTCGTTACAGGCATGCTGTAAGTGTCCAAAAAATATCTGCTGTGAAGGAATCAGCAGACGTAGTGGCCAAGTTATCTTACAAAACCCAGCCACAAAATAATGGACCCAAAATAGAAAATATCTGGACCCATATTCCTATTTCTCAGTCTCATTGAGACAATTATTATTGATTTTAATCATTTATACTTGGTATTGAAATTTTGGGACATGTATCATTTAATCATTTAATAAAACATGTTTACAATGTAATCAATGGCTTCATTTATTATTTTCTATAAAATTTTATATTATTAAATAAATAAAAGTACATTTTTCTGACCCTATGCAGAGTGCATGGCCATTATTTCACATATCCAATTGGCATCATTCTGGAGAACACAATGTCTCCTCAATAATATACTTAAGTAAACTTATTCTGCAAACAACAAAAAAAAACTTATATGTATCCTGCCGGAGCTGAAGGTCATGGGAAGTATACATCTTTTCCATATATAGTTTCAGTTCCAACTTTCTGAAGTTTTGGATATTTTTATATGAAGAAACACAATCTACATGGCCAATTTGGCCACAACAATTGCAGCTACAAGTCAGTCTCATTCATTATACATGATTGGATAAACAGATATGCTCCGAATCTTTATTATATTCTATATCTAAAAAAAAGTTTTTTTTAAATAATTCTCTGCTCCATTTTTTGTCTGCAAAATATCACTTATACATTTGACAATGTTTGTAAAATCTACTACCGTAGACTCCCAATTATATGGGCCAATGGTGGGGAGAGGCGCCGCGGATAATCCGAATTACGGTTTTTTCTTTATAAAATACTATAATATATTATACATTTCTAAAGCAGACAATTATTTTAACATGTAACCTGATCTGTGCCGGAAGGTTTTGTATGGCGGCAAGTGAGAGGCTGCGAATTTTTTAGCAAAAATTAACATTTTTTTGTTAATCTATTGAAAGTTTATCAATAACACTTACCAATCATATGCTAAATGTCTCATTATTGGACCAGCATTCTTCCGAATTTTAAATTATTCAAAACAAACGCCTGAGACTGGCATTCTGTCTTCAAAGACAGGCGAATATATATATAAAGCGTTTTTGTATGGCCGGCCCCGTACGCCCGGTCATATCCGCGAACTAGTTCGCTTTGGCAGAATTAGATGGCCGGTTAATACTCATTTTGTATTAAGAAAATCTGTGATTTTGGTTTGTTTGCAGGAATCTTTTAATGATTTTCTAATATCAGTTCGAATTTTCGTAAGAGCTATTATATCGTTGTATTCACCGTACCGTGCACGGATAATCCCCGCACACAGGTATTCGGGAGTACACTGTATGTATTTTTAAGATTTCAGACTTTATTTAGCGCCGATAGTGTTTTGCAAATAATTTTTTGCTTTGGTACTTTGGTCACAAGTATAGTAAAAGTGATTCACAATTGTATTGGTTTTGTTTGCTACAATGCCTATTTCAATATTTTTTATATTATTATAACAATGCTTTTTTAAATAGCTGTTGAGAAAATATCCTCCAGTGATTAAAATGTCAATAAATGTACTTTTCTCGTTGTCTAACATATAGAAGTTCGTCCATTTGCGCAATCCTACGAGCTTTAAAATATATTTTTCAAGTCTCGGTGCACCTACTAACTTGGGGACACTGGTTTATAACCCCTTTAGCCTGTGGTAAATCCGACCCTCACCATGTTCTGTCATATATTATAACGTCCACCATAAGGCACTAGGTACTTCAATAACTCCAACTTGACAAAGATATTATTAAATTGGGTCAGGCGTAACAAACTGGACTTTAATATTGATAAATGCAATATTTTATCATTTACTAGAGCCTCGCTAGTATTATTTTTCCAATATTCAATGCATGGCAGTGTTATTTTATGAATACCATCTATAAGGGATCTTGAGATTGGGTTTGACAGTAAGATGTCATTTAGTGGGCATATAGCTATCATTTGTATAAAGGTACTACACAGGTTAGGCTTCATCATACGTACTTTTCGGGTCTTCTCAGATGTTACAGTATTAAAAATCCTTCATAATTCCCTAGTTGGAAGCCGGCTTGAGAGTGGGTCGATTGTTTCGGCCCCACAAATATGACCTTATGGCGAGGTAGAACCGGATGCCATAGAATTTTAAAATGTTATCATCGTCCCTAATAATATCTCATTGGTGATCCATATTTTAATGGTAATATACTGGGAATGTTAAGTTAAGTTCTTTTACAATGTGAATTGTATAGAAAATAATTATGGCAGCGGGTGGGATTAACAAAATCAAGCCTGTGCCACTAACTCTCCCATTTACCCCACCTATAGTATCTCGTCGCTTCTAACCATGGACCCCGCACTTTTCCGGGTACATTTTTGGAGAAATGAGAATTCTCGAAATTTTTGAAAATTTATCTCTCGCAATTGGCCATTTCTGATTATTTTTTGAGAATTCTCAAGATAAGATTTCTCGATCACAATCTTTACTCTTATCTATAATTTATTTTGGTTTGGTTGCCAGCCCATACAATAAAATTGTATGGCGACCTAGTAATATCGAAGGACAAAGTTTTTTGACCGATTCTGACTGTTTACGAATCTGGAACCCTTAGACAAACGACACCATCTTGGCAAAATGGTGGCGATAAACGGTTTTGGGTAATTTTTCATAAAAAGGTATCTCACATATTTTTGGTATGCAAGTTAAACAGATTAAGCACAATTTGAGAATGCAATGTCAGCATTTAGCTGCCTTCTCATTTTTCAACTTGTATTTCAACTATTCTTTCTATCATCATCACTCTGTTTTAATATACTGCTAGATGAAGACCTCCTCAAGATCAATCTACTCTTCTCGGTTCCTCTTCACAGCCACGTAATTCCACCAAACCTCAATATTTCGTCAATTTGGTTTTCGCATACTTAATTAGGTAGGTATGCTGGGTTGACGAAACATTGATGGTTCGGTGGAATTACCTATGTGGCAATAGAGAACAAAGAACCGAGAAGAGTAAATTGTGTTTGATATGACAGACTACAAAAAATGACATGTGGTAAGTGAACATAGTAACGATAGTAATAAACAAAAATAACCACATGCAGGCAAATTAGTTTAACTTTATTTAGTCAATTTACCTACCTAACTGAAATATTTTATTTTAAATAGGTAGGTACCTATCTAAGAAATATTATATTTACTACAAATAAAACTATGCTACGCTTAAATGAATGGTTTTCGATGTCAATGGATGTTTTGGCAGTCTTTTAAAATTCGCTCACCGCATGCACTCTGACTGCACATTTTGCACATAATATGGACAGGGCTGGTTTGCATACAGCACCGATTTCCAAACTGGGAGGCGTGGACCAGTGTTGAAAAGTTGAATAGAAATGTAACCACTGGTTTTCAGTTTTTAAGAGCATAGATCAGGGATGGTCATACATGAGGTCAACGAGAGCCACGTTCTGGATTTTCATATTATATAAAAGAGCCACACCATAGTCACGTTCTCACGTAGTGTTAAATACACATATTCAAATTTAATTACCTACATTTCTACACAAATCTTAATTGCTCTATTATAGCGTAAGTATAAATATACATAATAATTATATAAGAAAATAAAAAAGAAAACACAAAATAATTACTTATGCACTAAGTTCAAAATTTATTTAATAAAAATAAAATATAAAAGGTTTATCATTTTTAGATCTCTAAAATTTGGTGTAAAATTTGTTACAGCCGTTCGCAGCAAATCTGTCAAAACTTCGTTTGTTATCTTGAATGATGTTTTGATTTTACAAACTCCATAGAGGAGTATGAAGATTCACAACCATAATTGAACCATTTATGTCAAGAACGTAGTGGTCGCGCGGGGGCGGCGCGGCGGCGTTTTGCGAAACTCAAACGTATAACCGTGTGTAAAATATTCGTAGACAGTGTGTTTTTTGGGGCATAATACACACGGTTATACGTTTGAGTTTCGCAAGACGCCGCCGCGCCGCGCCCGCCAAATGACTACAGCCGAGTACTTAAGACGAGGTGAACCATAGACAACATGATCTTAAGTAAGGACAATGTTTATGCATAGTGTTTTCTGCTAAGGAAATTTTAGTTATGACTAATGTTTCTGCATTCCGCTCTATGATTCTATTCGCCAAACCAAGGTAACTTTATTCCAGTTATGGCTCAAATAGACTCCATGACGATCGGTCATATATATGACAAAAACCCGTTTCTTATGTTGGCGTCCTGTGTCACGATCCTGTCCTGTATTAAATACGATGTCATAGACTGTCATATATGTCAAACGATGTATGACAGCCTTCAATGTCATTTTTTCAGCTCAGTGTAAACACCTCGATAATTTTATGCGACACTCGTTCATTGTCTGTGACGTCTATGCCAAACATGTTGTCATATATTATTGTTTATGGTTCATAGATCGCGCGGGAAGTGTTTTTTCTGTCTTTTATTTCGAACGTCATCTTGACAGTAGACACAGGTACACGGTAATTATTGTTATATAAACAGTAATGAAATGGATAAAACTGATAAGAGTTCGCAAAATCGTGGTGGCATCGACGGATGAAGCTGTTATTAATTTAATTAGAATTTTGGAAACTAGTCGCCACTATTGTGGGATTGCGCACAATTCGACTACCTATGAAAACAGAGTTAAAATAAATGTTGCTTGGGTCAATAGTTAAGGACAAGGCCTGAACAAAAACGATGCATAAGTGCGAGTGAGAAAGTATTCGGTACCCTTTTAGTGCTCGTCCGTGGTGGTTTGACGGGCCATGAAACCTTTTATCTTACTCTAGCGCGTGTCGCAGAGATTTAATGCCAGCGCTCCATTGGCGAGCCAAAAGTCCGAGGACAATAAATCGTCCGATTTGTCTATGCCCTGCTACTGATCAATGAACGAATAAAAAAGTCGAGTCTTCTGATAACCCTATAATTTTGTGTTATTTATATGTAGACTTGCGTAAAATAATATAGCAGTGAAAACAACACAAGATTTACGTTTTCTTTTATGAATTTCATAAATACAAATAAAAAAATAATTGGTAAATCTCTCATTTTATAATGTGTAAATTTACAAATAAATCAATGAAAATGTTTAAAACAATTTCAGATTTTTTGCGGTCCGAATGATTGCGTATTAATGTCAAATCGAATTTGCATTGCGATCGACGGACGAAGTCTGGCAACTCGGAGAGTAAAATATCAAACATGTTTGAAATCCAACGAGCCTGGTCTGCGGATTAAAAAGTCCGCAGACCTGGGGTGCTCCACGCGAAAAAAAAGTCCGAAGACTGTAAATCGTCTGACTTGCGTGCCAATGGAGCGCCGGCATTATGCAACGGGTGGCGTCTAGATGTATCTATAGTCTATGGTTCAGGATTTGGAACGCAATGTTATTGCCAATCGCTGAATCGCTCACCGGCCGCTATTTTTCGCATACGGGTTTTTTTATAAGATGCTCATGGGCTCAACCTTTAATAATCACCCATCGAAATCTTCACACGACAAGCATAGGTACATGATAACTTCTTGTTTTCTTATTAACTCATGCTAGCATCCATGGGTTTCCTACATTCGCTGGCTTTATAATACGATGTAGACAAGAACAAAATAGTTAATAAGTATACTTAGGTAGTTTCAAATCTCACTACCTACAACCTAGCAAGTCAACTGATATGCACATGATGTATTTCGATTTTCATTTGACAGATTGACGTTCGCGAATACTCAGCGTAATATATTTTTCGAAGACGTACCAAACCAACCATAGTGTCTATCAAACGTCATGTTGGTAGTATTTATCAGTGGCAAATATGTGACACAATAGATTTTACGGCATCGTGTGTAAACAGATTGGCACATACGGGTGTCATAGTATCTATGCCCATGCCTCTGTCAGATTTTTTTGACTTACTATATTGGCTTATGTCGAGTGCTTAAAGTCAGACAACGTTATCTACAAAATAGTGTTTTTTTTTTTTTTTGAGATAACGTTATTTTACATTTACGGTTACATGATAGTCAAACAACGTTATGTCAATCTTTTCTAATTTCTTATTAAATCGTCAGTAAAGTTTAACGCTAACTACATAAGTTACCCTTGTTTTCATATTTTTTTAAAACTATCCCTATAAATTTTAACATCATCATAAGCAAGATAAATGTACAATACACAATAAATTATAAAATATTAACATTAGGTTTTAAATAAACATTTCCCTTGTTGAGTTACAAGAATCTAAAATAACGATTTTTGGCTCTCCTGTAAAGTTGCACTTTTGTAGATAGTGTTGTTTGACACTAAGCCCTCGATGTGTAAACTGAATGGCATAGATATGATCATAGACACTAAAACGCTCTTGACATATGTGTGCCCGATCGGCATAGAGTGTATTTGGCCCTTTATGGAAGCTTATTGTAAAACTGCTTACCTATATGAAATAATATCCAAAATATTTGCATGTCAATTCAATAAAATAAAATCATTTGATAATGATTGTGATATCATATTGTTTCATAGTTTATTGTCATCATTCAAACGAGGTGAATTAGGATTTTTTTTATAAAACTATGAATACCTACTAATTGGAATAGATTAGCAGAACTAGGTACCTAGGTACTTATGTAACAGATTTTAACTGCCATTTTCTTTGAAGTTAATTAAATACTGAGTTGGCCAAAATTATACCTACTTCTTTTATTGTAAATTACTTAAAACAGAAATATAAACTAGAATACAAATGGATAATTTTAATTTTATTTGACCTCGAAAACCATTTGGAAAACGCCACTATAGAACATCAGACTTCATTTAACCATAGCGATATGTAAAGGGGCCTGCCAATGATTCTAACATGGGGGCCTGCTTTAGGATGTCGGGGCCATGACCTACCTACATAGCACAAGTTTCTGTCTTCCAATTTGACATAAAAAAACAAACAAAAAATATTAATTGATACCGTTTTAAAAATATTAAGTGCAAACAATACAGGTACATAGCATTCAATTATATGTTTTTTTTACATGTGTGGCCGGCTAGCTAACATCAAACAGAAATGATATCGCCCTATCAGACGCTTCGTACGTTAAGTCAAACACACACTTTCCTTACAATTCATGAAATAAAATTTAAAAAATAATTATATTGATTAAATTATTAATATTTATAAACTTCATCTATGATGTTTTTAATATCCGATAATAAATATGTAATAAAAATAAATCGGTCAATGCCAGCGAAATTAGGTAACGTTTTCGTCGTTTTTGACTTCATTGAAGATTTCATTATAAATTTTCATCGCTTGGTGTTATTCTGCGCAGCCATAAACCCAACGGTCGATAAAATAATATTATTAATGTAGATTCTGAAACAATAATTTAAAAATGTAATGTCAAAAATAAAATGAAAATGGTCGCAATTTCTATTTTCGTAAGAATGCTCAAATATAATTAGGTATGTACATTTTATATACTTACGTAATTTACTAAAGCGTAAACTACTTTACATAATCATGTTTACGTTGGTTGATTTGCAAACGTAAAAATTACAATAGGTACTAAGTAGGTATCATTGTTTCGATGCCAGGACCATAGACTAATATACTATATACTGCCATGACTGTAAAGAATTTTCAAGGGACATAGCATATTCATGTGTGACCGTCAAACACTCAAACCATCTCTTGGGGTGACTGACTATTCCTGTGAGTCTATTCTATTCTTATCGAACGCTCAAGTGATAAATAGTATCAAACTTAGGGTAGGTTTGTATCAAAATATTAGCACTTATTGTAACAATTACACGAAGTTGGTATTTATTGTTGCAATAAGTGCTTTATTTTAACGGCAGTAAGATAGGTGCTGTTAAAATATAGCACTTATTGCAACAATAAAAACCAACTTCGTGTAATTGTTACAATAAGTGCTAATATTTTGATACAAACCTACCCTAAGTTTGATAATATTTATCACGTTATCACTTTAGCGGTCGATAGGTATAGAATAGACCCACTGATGTAGGTATAATACCAGCGCTCCATTAGCGAGCCAAGAGTCCGAGGATAAGTCTTCAGATTGTTCTACGTTCTGCTACTGGCTAACGGACGTTCAACGAAATGAGGTATATTATTAATATGACGAGTAAAACAGTCGACTTTGACAGCATAGTACGTAAATTTGACAGTTAAATCGTGATGGCGTTTAATGATACCGACGTTTTGTGTTTTTTGGGTTATTGGGTGGCAGATAATCTAATAATGAAGCACAGGGTACACAAATACTGGGTGAAACATTGGATAAGGAAAAGAACAACACTATTCCACACCGATTTAATAAGAGAATTGCGTTTGCAACCCAACGATTTCCGCAATTATTTGCGAATGTCGGAGAATATATACATGGAACTGCATAATTTGGTCTCCCCATTCATAAAAAAAAATACTTTTATGAGGGAATCTATTTCTCCTCACGATAGATTATGTGCAACCCTGCGATTTTTGGCTGCCGGTGGAACGTTCACTGACTTACATTATAGAACTGCGATTGGAAGACAAACTCTGGGCAAGATAATTCCTGAAACTTGCCAAGTCATCATTGACGTTTTGAAAGGAGAATATTTCAAGGTGTGTATTATATTATACGTCATCTAATAAGGTTGGGCAAATTCACAAATATATTATTAACAAGTAGACATCGGTTGGTCTTATAAAGTGAACGTTTAGTGTATTGTTTTACATATATAAATCATAGGCGGCAACAGCATAAGGATGACAGATAAGCTGCATTTGAGATACCTAGATATATATATATATATATTGAGTCACAAACAAGTCCATCGTTGATATGCTAAATATTCAATAGACCATCAGAATTCTGTACCTAACCAGGACTCTCCATATAGGCTGTAAGCAAGCTACTTAATTATTACTGTTGGATGTATTGTAATACTAGTAATATACTTCGAAAAGCAAGCATGGAATTTGATTTCTAAATGAGGCCACATAATAATATAGGTATGCTAACATAGCTCAAATACTTACCATTTGTTGTATCGCTTAAGCCTTAAGGTTTATAGGCATAAAAAACAAACAAAAAAACAAATATTTTTACAAGATATTTATTCACACTAAAACATTAATTTATTATACCAGCTTTTGTACATTTTTGCTTAATATACGATAAACTGGTTGAGTATGAACAATAGTTGCTGGCGTTATTTTGTCAGTTTGTCCCATAAAGGCAACTTCATGCATCAGCTTCTCGGCCAGCAATCTTTGTCCCTGTGACATCGTTCGTAGTTTCATGGCTATCATTTTCCAAAAACATCAAATTCATCTTCAGTCTTGCTTAGTTTGTCAGTGATTAATTCTAACACTCTGTGGGCGCTACCATTCGATTTTTTTCGTTTGAACAATGGGGGTTCTGGTGCTCTATTGAGATTCGACCTTGGAGTAGTCGACAACGTGGATGTTGAAGGCGTATATTCTATCTGTAAATAAAATATTGATTATTTTTTGTTGCAGTTCCCTGATACGCACGAAGAAATGGAGACGATTGCAGAAGAATTTATTAGTAAATGGCAATTTCCAAATTGCCTGGGAGCAGTTGATGGGAAACACATTGCAATCGTGCCACCTGCAGGCGCCGGCTCCCACTTTTATAATCACAAACATTTCCACAGCATTGTTTTGATGGCGATTATAGAAAATGTTTTTGGCATTTTAGCTGCTTGATTCCGCATTTTTCAAGCTCCAATAAACATGAAAATATCAATACAGTTGTATTAATTAGCATGCTATGTGCTGCACAACTTTCTTCGTCGCAAATCAACACATACTTATACTCCTTCTCATAACCTTGATAAGGAAAATCTTGAAACAGGTTTAATAGAGCTCGGACTGAGGTCACAGGACACCTTAGCGCCTTTGGAAGCAACGACTAATCGGAACTCGACTGCCAATGCTAAGAAAGCGCGAGGAGATTTCGAAAAATATTTTAATACTACTTGGGCTGTCACATGGCAAGAAAGTATGATAAGCAATAGATAAATTAAACCGATGTAACAATTTAGTTAAAATGTTTTACCTCAATACAATCTTCGGTGTTTAACGAGTTGGAGTAACTATCAGGAGTCATGTTTTCCAAATCGTCCGCCATGCTGGATATTGAGGTCGATTCGGTAAAACAAAATGTAAATTGTTAAAATACAATATAATACTCAAACTTGTTTTTTATTATCTCTCCCCTAAGTACCCATTCTTTCATAAGGTTAATATTGATATGATTATTTATATTGGTATAATTGGTGTTATCCAGTATATCGGGTATTTTCAAAATGTGTTTTCCGCTGTATTCCTTATAACCAAACTGTACCATTAATTTTGATTGATAATTGACGATTTATTGATTGTCTCCGAGGGAACCTAACTCGAGCGATTTTTGATTTCATGATCATTTCTTTTCTTCTTCTTTCGACCATGTCCGATCCTAATATGATCATAATATGGACCTCCACAGAGTGCAGGTTTGTATTGACAGATTTTGTTTTTACGAGAAATGGATGTCAGCCACTTGCTCAACCTATTAGGTCCATACTCTGACTCATACACAAATTGAAATTCAATATGTGTACTTGTCAGATCCAGGATTCGAACCTGGGACCCGACCGCGACTCGATAGGCCGCGCTGATCGTACCTATATATTATTATTTATTACCTACCTCAGCAAAGAATAAGTTATTTTATTGTGATTAGAAATGATTCATAGCTGTATGTTTTAATTGCTTAATAGTAGCTAATCTAATGCGATGTCACTTTCAGAGCTACGACAATGTCATAATCTGCACGTGTATAATAAATAGCTTTAAAGCATTCCCACGTACCTTCCATTTGGTCGTTCAAGAACTCGAAAATTTTATAGTACCACAGTTTGGGTACATATACTGCGTCTATTCCGTCTATGATGACACTGGGCGAGTTTACGAGCAGATTGTAAACTTGCAAACAAGTAGCTTGTAAAGTAGCTCAATGTCATTGAGGCTTTAAAGATCACGATCTCGATTTACGATTCCATACTATGGAAGATACATCCCTCTGCTGCGAAAGGAGCAGATACAGAAGCGCCACCTGAGTGTTGCTAGATGACTAGATAGTAGATACCTAGGTACATATGAATACAATATGCGAGAGTCGCAACAATAAATTTGAGTGAATTGTGAATATCAAAACACCCAGTAGTTCGAAAGGTTTGTAAAATAACGATTGTACATTTATAACCGAAATCAAGAGGAAGCGGAGCAGACTAAACACCACATCACTGTAAATGTATACGTCTTTATGGCGGCGACGTAGCTACCTCATCATAAGAGTGTGCAAAACATAAGAGTTCAATTATTAGACAATAGTTATTAATGAATGCTATATTTTATAAACTTATACGGTTCACAACAAACATACATTATTCATGAATACCATGGAACTACAAAAACTAGGAAAGAAATCTTATCAGAAATCGACACTGATTTTGAACAGAAAAAAATGGACAGAGTGTCGATTAAACCGGAAAAAATTGGAAGGAGGACCCCTGGATACCTAGTATCGACTTTGATTTTCGACATTTTTTTAGAAAGATTGTTCCCCTCAAAGAATGAAGGGGGAGCTTGCATGATTTCTTGACCCAGGGGCGGCTCTACCTTACGGGACCGAGGGGACGATCCCCCCATTATTCTGTAATCAATATTCAATTAAATATTCATGTTACACGTGCCTGCCACAATACATTGATTTTGTTAAGTATAAATTAATTATATACTTTATTTGTACCGTTTGCTCATCCTTGATTCTTGTTTCTTGGCGCAACCATGTTAATGCTACTACACTACAGTCTACCTACATAGCAGGTAGGTACAACGATACTGGCAGGGCACAGAACTTCTGAGTGCATAGTTCCCTGTGGCGGGGACTTGGGAAATGGACCCTTTCAAATCCAAGCAATGTTTATATTATGAGACGCTATATGCGATTGTCAGTTATGATTCTCAAAATTCTGTATCGCGTAACTGTGTAGAACATTAAGCACGTCATATGCACGTTTAGCCCTACATCTATTGGTGCTGGTTCGGGGATGCGATTCAAAATACTCAGTCCTGCATAAATGTGAATACCTAGGTAAGAGTTGCCGTAAGTACATATTATTATTATATTATCTTGTCGGTCGGGGCATGTCCTGTCACACACCGCTTTTGTTTGCCAGTCAGACAACAGTGATCAACGGTAATCTATCTATTAAATTATTATTTATTTATTGAAATATAAGTTTAGTTCATTGACATAGAATGCAACATTGACATGACAACAGCCTCTATAAAAAATAAATGACTTACGTACAAGTAATGTTATAATTCAAATTATTAATAAAAATATAATATACGTTTTGATTGATATTAATTAGGTATACTTATATGTATTAGATATTTCACGCCATCTGACCCCACTTACTAAAATATGCTAGAGCCGCCACTGGGTCCACCATTCTAGCTACGCCATTACTATGGAGCGGATTGATTAGTATTGCAGCTCCAATGCCATTGGGGGGGGGGGGGGGGGTGATAAATCGGACAGAAAGAAACAGATTCGACACAGAAGAGGTCATGATTATGACCACGCAGATATTTATAGGTGCATAATAATTGCATGCAAACAATGACACGTGAGCGCCGGAAAAATGCTCTTAGTGCAGAATTGACTTCTAAACATCAAAATAATAAAAAGTGACCTACCTAGTAGCTAGTGCTACCTATATCTTGAAGAAATATAGTTGGAAACTATTCGTTCGTAGTATTGAATATATTTTAAAGCAAATTTTAAGTATATTTATTTACTTAGTTCGTATTATTTTGTAATTAACATCAACTCAATTCATAATAAAACAGATGAAAAGTTGACTTCAATAATAATTTATTGGTTGATAGGTAATTTTCATGGAAAATGCGACCGTATTTATGGACATGCGTGTTGGTGTTGACATTGTGAAACACAATGGAAATATTCTTTTAACTAAAATATATATTAATAATTCCGTTAAAATTACTTTATATATATATAAATATACCAATACCATCTTGGATAAAATCAATATGTTCAATTAAAACAGCATTTGATTTGAATTTGACGGATAACAAAATAAATACTATTGAATGCAGGTTTACTTGAATTATGTAGAATGGCAACATTATTGTTAGTCTCTGTGAGAGGGCGGGGTTGGTACCGCAGAGCGCAGCACTTTCAAGCCGGGTATCGCGACGAGCTTGTCCGCGTCCTTCGTACGCGTAGTGTTTACGATTTTGTCTGTCGTGTGGAAGATGCTAATAAATACATGAAGTGATATAGTGCGTATTGATTAAATGTGACAATTTTGTGTTGTAAAACAATCCATGAAGTGTATGCAAAGTGTTGTTAAAATGTGTAATTCAATGTTTGGTGCAAAATTGATTTTTGCCACGTAGTGACGCGGAACGAGTAAATAATTCCTAATGTGGAGTTCACAGCAAGATGGTTAGAGAGACTCGGCACCTGTGGGTCGGAAATTTGCCCGATAATATTCGTGAAGAACGAATAAGAGAACATTTCAAACGGTAATGTTTGTAATATATGCGATTCATACGATCACTATCATTCCCGCTCAATTTTACATATTACTTGTTTTGTTCTTTAATATTGTATGTATTAAATGTGTTAACTTTTAATTTGGTGTATTTGTTTATTACTGGGGGTTCAAGCGCATTTATTTAAATTTCATGTAACTATCCTTCCTTTTGGTTGTCCTTATATTCGATATTGGACATTCTGATCCATCCAGTGAGTGGACTATGCACGCGTCTCGTTTCACAATATTATATTATAGTGGTACGTACGTACAGTATACGTCCGCACTCGCCATTTCAAATATACCATGGCTGCTGCATAGTATGTATTCAGTTTTATGTTACATCACGGCGTAGGTACGTTCGTGTCCACACGTACATGTAAAATAATAAATTATCTGTCTAGCTGTCTGCTCTTTACGTACTAAGTAACATTTTGTCCAATGCTATTTTCGGCCCTATAAGTAGAAGAGGATTTTTTTATTTGTGTAACTTTATAGGTACCTATTTAACATTTTTGTATACGTTATTGTGTCATGTAACTATTGTATTCTGAATGGATTATTATCTAGATTTGAGCTGACGTCTAGAAATATTAAAATAAAATTAGTTTATTCCGCACTTGGTACATGGCTTGGCTGCGTATATTGTTGAAATCGCGGCAGCGCTGTAAATTCTACAACGTTGCCGAAAGTGTTTTGCGTTCGTAGTTGTACTGTACAGTGTACACTGTTACAGCTTCAATTTGAAAGATGTTCGTTCGTTGGTTCGGAACAGACAGCCGAAACTAGCTTGCCGCTTGCGTATGATATTTTTCTGTATTAAATCAGACGCTCTGGTAAATTTTCAAATACTATTGCGCTCCTGTACGCACATAACAGAAATAATGTATACTACTTATTATATTGACAATCAGTAAATATTGTGTATAATAATAATTTAATGACAATATCTTGAAATAAACACATATTATTTAAAATATATAGGTAGGTAATATTAGTACAACTGGTGCTTCCAGACCAAGGTTTGCTTTAGGCAGGTTTAATTAAATTTTAAAAACTAATAAACACCATAATATGCAATTTTGTTTTCTTGGTTCAATGGAAACAAATGTGTACATATGTCTGACAAAGCTTAGCCGTGCAAAGTGTGCACTATTAATTATGTGTAAGCAGCCTACCTCCACTTTCGCCACCGGGATTTATTTAGTTTTCAGTTTATGCCACCACGTTTCTGCAAGGAGGCACACTTATTATTTTTCAACAATTTATTGATTTCGTTTGATATTCTGCAAAGTATTGGCGTTTCATATAAATTATATGTTATAATGGATCTAAGTACTATTCTATTTGAGTCGTTTTATGCGACCCGGGTTTCGCCTTTCGGCATCTTCAGGCACTACGTGCACTCACCACAAAAGTATTAAGTAGTAGTAAAAGTAAAAAAGTAGTACAAAACTTAAATCCATTAGAATTTAAATTCAAATTCCATCAAGTAGTACATTGGGTCGATAGTATTAATATTATGAATTATAGGTGTAGTAAAAGTCTCTCCCGCGTCGAGCATATTGTGATCACCACAGGAATGAACGTTAAATTAAGAGACCTTTACCAGGAATCTAGATAGTGGTCATTAACATTTGTAATCGAGAACATACGCAAGTGTACTCTACCAAACAATGACATTAATATGGACGATGCACCTAGAAAATAAAATGACACTCACTTTGTGTCGGGTCTGCCGGATGGCGAAATTCATATTTTAATATCGGTATCCTACGCTCAAATGAACATTCTGCTTGCAAGCGGTCTGGCGACACCGCTGGGTCTGCCCATACAAAATTTCTGACTGTCAGGTTTCGACTCCACCGTTATTATTATGTTACAAAATGCCAATGTGCCTAGTTAAAAATTGTAAAAAAAATCTACGAAACACTCCAAGAAAGATGGGATATCACTTTGCATGTGTTAGTATTATTTATTATTTATAAAATGCCATTTTAAGATATTGATGAATGTTTATTCAATGCAATTGAATGACAGGAACCATTGGACAGTCAGTCGCCTGTGATTCGCTGGGCACGCTTGCGTCTAATCTCCGAGAAGTCGTAAGTAACCGAGAATCTGTTTCTAACGCAATGAGTCATGACACTAATACGCCATTACAATAAAGGTTATATTACTATAAATTCTCGAAGCTTGTATCGCATAATGGAAACGGATACGTCAATGGTCACGTGACATCTACCTATAAATCTGTGAATGACTTTCATGGACAATTTCTCGTGCGCGCCGGGTATGAAGTGAGTCATCCATTTAATATGTCATTGGTACCAAAGGTTCGATAGTGCACGGCCGGATTTGCACAATGCCGTTGGTTTTAGGAGATCATGTCGTATTCGGTAGATCCGGGGCATGAGAACCAAGGGTTTTAACCTTAATGTATAGGTATATATGCTACCGAGTACCGACCAATCATTGTACATTGAGCAATTCATTTCACACGGAGGTGTAGGTCTGGTCAGGTACAAATGCTCCATCGTTTCTCTTTTTGGCCATTCCCTCGTGGCTGGGTATCGTGACCACCCTAAAATTCAATCTTCTGAGCGAAGAACACTCCTCTCTCGTTCCTGTGCGTCTCTCAGGGGAGAGCAAAAGCTGCCCCCGGTAAGCTCCTTCACTTGGTCGCTCCAGCGCGCCGACGTCCCCTCCTCTGCTTCGCCTTTCCTCGAGGCTACCTAAAGCCGTTCCTTTTTCTGATCTGAAGTTTCTGAAATTGACTGGGTCGTGTACTATAGTATATAGTGTAAGCATCTGTTGTACCCTGGTAATATTTTCTTATGAAACTGAAGGTGGTGAGTTATGACCCAAACACATTATTCCATCACGTGGATGTGACTTGTGATTGGGCCAGCGTTACCAACTTAGCATCTTGCCAGATCTAGTATTTTTAAATAGGCATCTAGCATGAAAATTTTCCGTCTTACGTATTGCGTTAAATCTAGCGTTCACTTGGTCGCTCCAGCGCGCCGACGTCCCCTCCTCTGCTTCGCCTTTCCTCGAGGCTACCTAAAGCCGTTCCTTTTTCTGATCTGAAGTTTCTGAATGATTGACTGGGTCGTGTACTATAGTATATAGTGTAAGCATCTGTTGTACCCTGGTAATATTTTCTTATGAAACTTAAGGTGGTGAGTTATGACCCAAACACATTATTCCATCACGTGGATGTGACTTGTGATTGGGCCAGCGTTACCAACTTAGCATCTTGCCAGATCTAGTATTTTTAAATAGGCATCTAGCATGAAAATTTTCCGTCTTACGTATTGCGTTAAATCTAGCGTTTTTCGGCACCGCAAACAGCTTTAAACATCTCACATTAAAGCTAGAAATCAACATACTGGTCTTTCGTACTCTACATCTGACTAAGAAAAAATACCAGGTGGCAGTGCCACCTCGCGACCCGAGAACTACAGGGTTCTAAGTGGACAACTGCAGCAAAAAAGTTATGGGCTGTTGAAGTTTTGAACGCTTGTATTTTGTTAATTGTGAATGTTTTCAATTATTTTTTTGATTGAATATATCAATGATGGTACTGCTATGGTGTACCTGTCAATAAAACTACGTTAAAACTAGTTTTTAATAGCTAATTTTACATGTCATAAATTCAGTTAGAACCATGTCCACCTGAAACTCAAACAAATCGCCTTTACTACAAGGTTCTAACTGAAATTTGTATGGAAATCCTAGTGATTCAGGATACATAGTTTCATTATTCATCTAAAAATAAATAAAATTCTTGAAAGTTATCGAATATAATATTTTTTTCCGGAGAAAATGTATGGAAATTGTTGGGAAAATGGGAAATTCGGAAAAACTTTAATATTTTTTCTATTTTGTGTTTATTACCATTTTAAAATGAAAAATATGTTGAAAATATAATATAAAATACAAAACTATTGTTGATGCAACAAGCCCAGTGTTGATGGTTCAATTTCAACTGGCCTGTTCTCTTAATTTTTATACACGATTGTTGTTACTAATGGCTGAGGGAATGTTGAGTAAAAAATCTTCTATTAAATAATTATTCGCCTCAGTTTTAGAATAAACTTCAAGCCAAGAAGAGGCATATCTTTCAGATCCATCATTACATCATAATATCATAATGATATTGTATAATTAATATACTCAATCTCTAGGGAATTATCAGGAATATGGATTGTATAATACAACATATCCATTTCTTCACCTCATCTACTGAGATTTGAGACATCTCAAACATTTATATCACTGTAAGTGGGTCTATTCTATACTAATCGACTGATAAAGTGATAAAGTGATAAATATTACAAAACTTAGGATAAGTTTATATCAAAGTATGTATAAAGTGTAACAATTGCAATATGTTGGTTATAATTGTTGCAATAAGTGCTACATTTTTACAGCAGCAAGAGAGGTGCTGTTAAACCTACCCTAAGTTTGATAATATTTATCACTTTATCACTTTAGCGGTCGATAAGTATAGAATAGACCCACAGGAAGACTTAAACCTGAAACATAAAGTCAATGAATGCAATACTATTAATATTTAGACATTATTATTAACAAAAGGTCGAAGAATAAAATGTACAATGTTCGTTCGACATTCAAATTATGAAAACAATTAATTATGTAAATTATAATTAACGGTTTGTGAATATGTAACTGTAACGGCGTTTGTAACAAAATTTAAAAAAATTAAGATAATATAATTGAAGCTTACTTACGTTTCATAATATTATAATTCATCTAGAAGTAAGTTCACAATTTACTGTTGATATCAAATATCACGAAACATTTTTTTGAGGTTATGTATCTCGAAGCTATAGTAGTTTATGTAAATACTCGTGGTTTATATAGTTAAAGACACTGCATGAAGTCGTAATAATAAATTTAAAATACAAAACAACAATATTTTACTCTTCATATTGAAATTAAAACCATTTTAACAGCTTTAAATGTTTCCACAACCGCGAAATGTCAAATCACATAGAACTTTGTAGAACGACGGATCTTTTTAGATTATGATAGAACTCTGTAGTATCCCAGATATTGTGTAAAGTGCACATAGAACTCGGTAGTATTGGGGTTTAATGAAAAAATATAAGAAATATCGACTTCATTGCGATGAATGTCATGTTTTAGAGGACATTGTACATATAGCACTGCAATGCCCCAAATATGAAGTTCACAGAGTACAGCTGCGAATTGCAGATATCTATGAGAATGTCGACGAATTGAAGGGTGTCCTGGCGGTGGGTAAGACGGAAGAGCTAGGCAAAATTGTAAAGTTATTTAACAGAATAGGAGTGAGGACCTGATCGACGGATCCCCTTCTAGAAGAGAAGAGGCGATATGACAGCGAGTCGCAGTCAAAGCCTCGGTAAAATCACAAAAAAAAAAAAAAAATCGACTTCATATTAATATATTATGTAGATAATGTGACTTGGAAGACTTCCTCATCATTACTTTAGTTTGGCCAAAAATCGACACTTGGAACCTTGTAGTTCTCGGGTCGCGACCTGTCAACATTATAGTTGATTCGCTCAATGCGTTCAGTGTGGCCAATGCGCAGGCTGATATGGAGTGTGTGTGTGTGTGTCAAGATAAATTATACCTATACATTTTAAAATAATTAAATACACTAAATGTTAAGTACATATAGTTTCTAGACTCTTTCAATTTTGAAAAAATCTAGCATTTTTTTCATCCTTTTCTTATCCTATCTGGCATATTTTTGTTGGCAACTCTGGTTCGGGCCGGGCCATTAGTTTCACTGCTAACCTTTTAATTACCACATTTAAATAACACGTTAATTATATATAATGGCCAACGACTCCAAACGCGCCAGTCGCGGTGTTAGCGTTAAGGTGATACATCAGTGAAACGGCAAATAATTTCAACTATAGGCGCGACAAAATTTTGGACTCGCTCGCATTCTGAGAGAGAATGTCGAGCTGGAAACACGTCACTTTGTTTCGTGATGGTGACGGACGTACTAATTCTTAAATCGTGTAAAAATGATTAAAAACGTTACCCATTTACTTTAAAAAGAAAACATGACAATGATTTTATTGTTATCAATAGAACAATAAACAGTTAGTAACATTAAATGGACGCAAGTTGGATTTATATGACAAATTATATTTCGTTTGGCATGCGTCATTTGCACCCGCGACCCGCAATCCGCGCATCGCCTAGCCACGATCTTTTTAGACTGTGCCTCAACTGAGGTATAGCCTTAAATGAGTTAGGGGTTTGGCAATATAGTAGTATTTGTTAGGTGTCATCCTTCTGATGTGTGAACAATATAAAATTGTCAACAATGACCGGAACTGCTTTTTATATTGTGAATTAATTTAATTTCTTAATAATATATACATTAATGAATACGATTAAAAATATTACCTACATATTAGTTAACGTACCATGAGGAATATTGTATAATGATAATAAGCAGGTACTTAGGTAATAATATACTCATGCCTTAGGAATATCAGAATGATGGCTTTACAACAAATTTCAGGTAGTTGGTGAATTTCTCTATTATCTACCTACGACCTACGTCATATTACTCACTCATAGATTATAAGGAAAAGGTCGTCCATTGCCCACTGAAGAAGGCGGTAAGACTTAAAGATGGCGGTGAGGTCGTCGGTAGGATACTATTGACTACGACTACCTGCACTTATGCAGGAAAACTTGTGTTATTTTTACATCAGGTGTTTGAACAGGTACATTAGTAATTCTAACCATTCTTTCCATTTATTACACCGATCTTTGCCAATTCTCAATGTTTTGCACTGCACGTTTACACAAGATACGTACAAACTCAGATTATTTATATTAGGTTATTTGGTTATCGCTACCTGAAAGCATATGAGGGATAAGTCAAAATAATACTAGTTTCGAGATAATACAAATCAAATCGTTAACTTTACTATATGTTTATTTTGTTGTTTTATTCGGTTTATATATTGATAATTAGTGAATTTTTTTTTGCATGTGGCGTAGAAGCCTCAATTTATCTTCTTGATTTTGATAATCCTATAGAACTATTGCCTCCCGATTACTAAGGGTGCATATGAGGGATAAGTCAAAATAATACTAGTTTCGAGATAATACAAATCAAATCGTTAACTTTACTATATGTTTATTTTGTTGTTTTATTCGGTTTATATATTGATAATTAGTGAATTTTTTTTTGCATGTGGCGTAGAAGCCTCAATTTATCTTCTTGATTTTGATAATCCTATAGAACTATTGCCTCCCGATTACTAAGGGTATCATACTGATATCGGCATATCGGTAATGCCGGATGAACCGAAAGTGATTGGGAAGAAAATAAGAAACGATAAAAAATATGCATACACCAAAGTATCCTAGATCAATATAAAAAACACATACTATGTTATGTAGGTATAATATAATATATGAAGGGTTTTCGATTCCATCTAGTTAGCTGTAATTGTCACAGGTAGCAGTTCACTATATAACGCATTATTCAAATTAATTATAAAACTTGTCACCTCTGGCAGGTTGTCGTATGATTTTCAATCATTTTTACAATGTTGCATGCACGTTTGACCTATTCAGCTGTAACCATTGCAGTCTTTTTTTCTTCCACAATTTTTTTAGCATCCTATGCACATTTTATAGTCTCCAAACACAATAATTATTACACAAACAAGGCTAATAACCACAGAATACAATTAAATACAGAATAGCTCTTGTATTTTTTTTTTTTTTTTAATATTAAATTATAGGTGACACATTTATAGATACTGTAGGTACTTAAAAAAACTAAATGTTCACACATTGATATCTTCTGGTATTAATTGTTTAAATACGTGATTCAGTAATTTATAGGATTCGTTTTAAAATAATAACCACCTACTTACTTACCATTAAGTTATTTACAAGTAGACCAATGTATGAATGTTATCATCAAAATTGAAATGTCTAAACTTCCGTACACTTGATCGTACTACCTGTTATGCAGATCTTACTTTGCGACGATATTATTCGATTGATCAGGGCCGTACATCCTACGCAGTCGAGCGAGTCTTCGAACTTTTTTATTGTGCTTATATTTGAATATTTTTCATTTTGTCAGTTGTATTGTAATGTGTACTTACTTCAAGATTATATGCATATGGTGACCGCATATTTTTGGAAAAAATAAAAGTCATCTACGAAAATGATGATAATAAAAACCCACTTAATTTATATTTATTATGTTCACCAATACAAAATGTTTAAACAAATACTTAGTACTTAAGTACTTGTCATTTTTCGTGTTTCTGTGTCGTGAGACTTAATGCTTGCATACTTAGGTATGTATAAACGACGTATTTAAATAATGCATACGGATCGTCTATTTTCAAAACCATAAGTCGACAATTCAATATCTTAGCCATAAATTAAGTTTTTGTGTGTCGTACGTCGTTGGTTGGTTTCAATGATCGTACATTTAAAATCTGAAACCGAAAAAGATTGTCACCCCATTGATTAGGACAGGGGGGGGGGGGCAAACTGCGGGCCGCATGTGGCCCGCCGGGTATTTTTTTGCGGCCCGATATCATTAATTGTACTTCTGATAACGAATAACTTTTTATATTTTTTTAAAAAAATATTGACGATAGATTAACATTTGTTTAGCAATAGTACGCGATCCATTTTCAATAGATATTGATAGTGTATCGACAGAGCTAGAACTTGAGATTATTGATCTGCAGTTTGACACTGATTTAAGAGAATTGCATCGTCGTGAAGAAATCTTCAAATTTTACAATGCCCTTAATTCAGACGAATTCGACCAACGTAAAGATTATGCAAGAGAAATGTTCATTATTTTTGGATCAACCTATATTAGTGAACAAACATTTTCGATCATGAACCTCAATAAAAATTCTTTACGATTAAATATCTCCGATGCCCATTTACAAGCAGTTTTGAGAATATCAATTACGAAATTAACACCTGAATTTAAAAAAATGTTGAAAAATGTACAACAGTTTCATTCTTCTCATTCATTTTTTTGTAATGTTTACTTTTCGTGATATTAAATAGTGTATATCTAAAAATGGTATTTTACTTGCGGCCCGCCGCTCATGTTGAATTCTTGAATTTGGCCCTCCAGCCAAAAAGTTTGCCCACCCCTGGATTAGGATATCATAATATACCTAAGTATTTGGCATAATATATGAAAATACTAGCGTTTTCCACGCTTTCGTATTTTATCTTGGTGTCCTTCCGTAGTGTGCCAGCTTCTGCTTCCGAATATTTCCTCATCTTTTTAGGGTATCTGACAAGGGCCGTCTTCGAGCAGTGGCGTCACTTTCATTTGGTGGATGCTTCCCTAGCGAGTGAACGGACTCGGGAGAACGGGTTGTTGGAAATAATGAGTGGAGCATATAGGGCAGTCTCGGTCGGCCGGTAGCGTAGGCGGTGGAACGTGTACACGCAGTGACGTCCCTAGACAAAATGCCGCCCCTGGGCACCGCCAAAATGTCGCCCCATTTTTTATACAGAATTTTGTATCATCAGTGCTCGTGTTGTTTCTCGTCAGCATGGACGTCGAAGCGCAACGGAAGTAAACTAGACATCGCGAATACGACAAAAATTACATTCCTGTTAAACCTTTTATGTTAATTAATAAGTTGGTTGGAAACAAATCCAACCAGTGAGCTGATTTTTTTAATGGAAAGATATTTTCGTTATTACTAAGTTTAAGTAACTATTTCTATACTAAATGATTCTCCTCGATTTGCCGCCCTTCGAGTAACTGCCGCCCCCAAGCGACGCTCAATCTGCCTACCCCCACGGGACGTCACTGTAGTACACGACACCAGAAGGTTTCACATAGAAAGTGGCTCAGGTTTTCGGCAGGCATTCGACGCCCTTATCGGATTTCAGACTTTTTCGAAGTTATATTTTTTATCGCACTACGAGTATGCAATTACATAGTCGCATAATATAATTTAAGCCAGGTTATCCAAACTGGTTTTTGATTTTCAGCGCATTTATGATCAAGGAGGGAGTGGCAGGCGCCTATTTACATTTACATAATTTTAAAGCGTCGAACAATTGTCCACATTTCGAATTCGAAGTCATAAGTAGGTAATTAAAATTATGACCAATGAAAAAAAATCGTAACCCAATTTTTTTCCAAAAACCACCCTTTTCATCATATTATGAAATGGATAAAAGAGTAAATAGGATTTTTCCCTTTTCATCATATGAAATGGATAAAGGAGTAAATAGGATTTTTTTATCAGAATTTCCAAGGTATTGAAAGACTGGGGGATGCAATTTTAGGGAGGTTTTAACAAGTATTTTCCATAAAATTAAGTAGATCGATGATGATATTTATTCCACATTTACATTTATGATTAAATTTACTTACGTAAGTACATAATTAATATATTATTCATTAATGCCAATACACAAATATACGGATTTGTTAATTATTTAATACGAAATTAAGATTTGCCTAATATAAAGAATATATTATATTTTTTCGCTATCAACTCACAAACTCTCAAATAAGGTCTGGTAGCACCTGCACTCTAGGCAGTGTTGCCATATTTTGCTATGCTGAGTATACTACAAAGGCGTAAAAATTATAGTATTTCTGAAAAATATATAGTACACGAACATTTTTCGTCTTAAATCCTTTAAAATTATAGTATTTTGGAATATTTGGTGTAAAATTATAGTATTTTACATTTTTCGCGAAATCAAAATTATAGCATTGTACTATAATTATAATACGGTTGACATCACTGACTCTAGGGCACATCTTATTGGGAATCTCTGATCTAACCGTGCACTAATTCATAAATCTCAGCCGTTGCTAGGCGTTTTTTTCGTCTGTAGACTTCTGACCTTTAACTTCCAATTTCGGAACTGTTCTTGTTTTCGTTTTTTATTGCAACAGATTACGTACCTTCGTTAATTGCACATTATATGCAAGATTATAAGTATTTTATTTCACAGTGGCCTTAATGAGCTTTCATGGCGCTCCAAGAATCAATGGCGTACAATATTTCTTACATCTTTAGCGATATGCAGTGGTTTTTATTACAGCTATCGCCGAACGTCAGAAATAAGTTGTCGCAAGTTTTTTAGCTCTCAGCATAATAATATCGAGGGTATACTGACAGAACGCATTATTTCAGTTTTTGCTGTTTTTCTGTTTTAAATGCCAAAATGTAAACAATTTTACGCTGTACGTCCTGGTAAAACGCACAAAGGCATAGGATATAATAGTGAGAAAATAGAAACATTATTAAATCATATTGCTATTTTTTTATTCTGATAGAAAGCATGATAATGACCTAATGCGTTCTGCGTATACAAAATACGGGACTTGTAACATGTCATATATTGTGTTTGTCATAAAGGTTAGTCTTTATAATGTAGAAAAAATGTTTTTAAATCATAAAAAAATCTACGTGGGAGAACGCTTTGAAAAAAAAATTAAAGTCCTTTTTGCGATTATCTCAGAACTTGTTTTAATGAGTTAATGCTTTCTGTCAGTATGCCCTCGATATGCTGTTATCAGAATATTATCATAAAAGATAAACCAATTGCATTCTCGCAAGACAGTAAAGTTGTTAAAACTGACTCAATAACTCCGCTTTGAATAATTACAATGTATGTATATATTCGGTATATCTGGCTATTACAATTTTCGAATATCCTGCGGCGATAGAGGACAGCCTGTCTTGTATTAATACATATAAAAGACCTTGCATTTTGTATTCCACATTAGTGACTTCTTGTCGGGATATTTTTTTTTACTGATCCATATAATGATAATAATTCTAATTTAATTGAGTTCTTTCAATTTGTTTCCAAAAATTGTTACCTTTTTAATACTATAGTTATCTCACTGGATTGAAAATCAATCACTCGAAGTGCAAATGCATCCAACTGAATGTAGTAACCGCGACATTGCTCGTCACTTCACGAACACGAAGATCTGTGTCGCTTTCTTTCCATAGATTATTCGTCATAATATTTATGGACGTCAAAAATATGATATGTACTGTGTTAATTAAAAGCCAGCAGCATAAATTTGTATATCAGCGTTTTTCTCTGGCATAATATGTTCATCTCTCCTGATCTTGTTGTTTTTATGATCGCTTCCGCTTCCCTGTATTTTATGACTGCATTGACGGCAGGGCGGTTTACTAACTGTGTTTTCCCATGAGGATTACGCATTTACTCTTTTTTCATAAATTGTAATGTGCGATTTTTCAACCACTAGACAATTTTACTTCGGCACATCATGTGTCCCGCGGTCCACCATGATGTAGTATAAATTATAATATAAAAGTGCAAACTAATGCCACCACAATAAATATTGTATCATGATACTCTTTAAAGCATCACTGAATAATTGGCTGCATAAATCTAGTGATTATAAATTTTGAATGAATTTGAAAATTTCGATATTCTTCAAATTTTATTGATGTTGATGGGGATACGGTAAACATGAAAACTAAAATAATCGGGCATACATCTTTTAACACAACTGCCTATTAAATTTAAAGTACCAACTAGCAATTACGTGGTAGAACTCTTATTTTATAATGGTTTTTACTGTCGTTCATTGGTCCTATGTCGATATGTCCACTATTTTATTGTAAGCGTGTACTGAATTGCCGCATAGTGTTCTTGTCGCGTCAGTTGTTCATTTTTACTGAAATGAGTCACAGTGCGCGTTGTCCTTGGCTTGTCGTGTTGGTATTGATTTACACCAGTCTCATTTTTTATATTATTTTTGCTATCATTGATTAGTTATCGTTTTTAATAAAACATCGTTGTAACTAGAAATAGGCGTTTTATTTTTTTTGCAGCAATCCGTATATTATGCTGCAAAATCAAACAGAGTTTATTATGAAGTTGAACGTCATACCAATTACATATGAATTTCGATATAAATAAACCTTTCCATTATATTATAATAATACTTGTTTGTCGGAATTTGTCTTTAACGATACCTTCAGCGATTTCAAACCTTTTGGGTGGGTGTAACCCTGGAAACATATTATAAAATCTCGGGGAAACCCAACCTAGCTGAATCATAATATTAAGTTGCAGTGAGGCAAGGTATAGGGACCACACAAAAGTTTATTACCAATTTATTAATACATATTTCTGCGTGGTTATCTTAAAACACATGGATATTTTTAAATTGTGATAGATACTTGTACAGCCATAAATATTGACAGCCGGTAGTACCGTTGGCGATAAATTTCCACTGATGGACATGCTTCATGCCTATCACACTTTGAATGTAGACTACAATAGTTTTCTTCCCAATCAAATAACTATTACGCTGCTGTCGTAATACTTCATTGCTCCAAATAGGTTACGGTTAACCTTTTTTCCTACTATACCACAGAAGTATCAAGTTATATTTTATAACGCATATAATGCATTGTGAATTCTCGCGGGCCCCTGGTTGGGAACGATTGATATATCAGTCAAAGATGGTATAAATTCAGTTTATTTAATTGTGTATAATGAGAATTACGTTTGGTAATCATATTCTAATGGAGTTCAACCACGTAAACTCCAGTTCAATTAATAAGTCATATTATAACCTGTCACATCGTATAACCGTTTTGTTCCCTTATCGCCAGTTTCTCTTGCGGCCTTCTGCGTTATACCCAACATGCACCATTCTACATCACTATTCTTCGTACGCATACCTACGTGATCTCACGACGCCCTATTGGCCTGCTATATCATGATATAATATAAAACCGGAAATAGGTATTCCATAGTATGTGAATCATTATTTTTTTTGTCTGGAGGGGTGTTGTAAGTAAGATGCACATTATAGCTGCTTACTTTTATACTCGTATTGAAATGCAATAATTACCACGATTTCATTATTAATTTATAATAATTAATTACGTCCATGAACAAAAATCAGTATTTTAATTTATTAAATGGTTTGTGAACACTCCCTGGAGTGTAGACAATAATTTTATATTATCACAAGTCAATTTTTATTTTACGATATAGTTTTTGCCCGGCTTGGCAACAGCGCGTTCAGCCTATCCGTCTGTCGGTATATTATTTATATAATGCAAATATACCTGCATAGATTTCTTCCGCGCCAGTGTTCGTGCTTCTGCGTAAGCTATCAATTCTTATAGCATAATAATATAGCTAGCTATTCATCGCTGCGCACCGTTTGCTCGCTCGGCAGGCAGCGGGCTCCCTGAACCGACCCACCAATACCAACTCCTTGCACAACACACAAGTGCATGTATGACCGGTCTCCCAAATATTTGTTATTTTATATTGGTACCTACGTACTATTATTTTATCGTGTAAACTTAATGTGTGGGTAGGTACGGGTACCTATTTTTGTACAAAAACCAACGTGGAACCCGCTTCATACGTGTGTGGGAATAAGTACATACTACTTTCATATTGTATAAAATGGCCTTCGTTATGAGAGTACAGTTCTTGACAAGAATCACGACAATTTATTGTCGTTCTCTTCATTTTATTAGCAAACTAAATAGGTACCTTATGGATCACCTATAATACAATACTAATAATTATTAGTGTTCAACGATTTTTAGGTCTACCAGACAAATTGTTGAATAGGTACCTCCTACTCAAGAACGTTGGCCACGGAGTGGTTTAATCGCTTGTGTCATCATTTTCGTGTTCCTTGATATCTAACTAACATGACTAAAATAAAGAAATACCCTTTCACATATTGGTTACTTTTACAGTTAAAGTTTACACTTATTTATTTTCTAGATACCAAGGGTCGTATGCGTGAGATTCCCAAATATTTTATAGGCTAAATACTGCTCATTTGTATGTATGAGTACAAATGTAATCCGTTGGTTAGCGACGTCACTATGTGACGTCATAATGTGTCATGGCGTCCATATAATGGCAAACTTATAGAATTTCATTCCCCGATCATTAATTTAATAATCATAAATGAATAATTATTATGAACTTTAAATAATTTATCAGTTATTTTATCACATTTATTTTATAATTCTACTGTACGAAAGGATCGATTATTCCCGCTAAACATTTCCATTTGGTGGCAATACATACAGTTATATTATGACTAACTTCACTTCAATCACTTCTATTATGAGATGTCAAAACGGAATAAGAATAAATGAATAAACAACACGACTAGGAACTGTTTTTAAAGTTCGCAAATGTTTTACAGTCTACAAAATGAACGAGGGCCTCAAGCAAACGTTTGTTGTAATGAATGCATTATTAAAATGACATTTGAAAGTGACATATAAAGCGGCCATTTTGAATGACGTGTGACGTCAGATTGCTTACGTCACAAACAGTGCTATACGATATATGGTAGAAAATCGGTTAAATAACTTATAAAGAATTTCTGAATCTCATACATAGGCCCTTATTAACATAAAATTTATAACGTACGTACCTATTTCACTTTCTCAACATAAGTCAAAACCTTGAGCTTTTATTGGATTCGGTACTTAGTTGTTTGAATAATTAATAATACGTTTTCCACGAAGCCCCTTTCAATAAAATTGTAAAAAAATCAAATCCAATTTATTTATGTGTATAAGTAGTGTGTAATATAATATGGTGAAATTCAAGCGCTAACAACATGGCATGAAAAAAATTAAAGGAATATTATTTAGTAAAAAAATGTATACATACAAAGATTATACACTAAGTACATGGAAGTATACCGAATGAACTAGGTAAGTAGAAGTAGACCCTAATTTAAGAATTTATAAATCTGAAGCGATCTGGTTGATCAAAGCTAATTGCCCTCACAGCTGGCATCAAAACAAGATGTTTACATTGTACGAATGTCACCTATGAAATAGGTACCTACCATATACTAAAAATAGATTTTATTATATTAATTAAGTAATACCTACCTATTGCAAAAGCGCTTGTTGCCGTAAGAACGTTTTAATGCTTTTTTTTTAAATTTAAACTTATATGATGGTTTTTGTTAATAATATAGAAACACTTTGGGCCCACGTTGGTCGCCATTTTTTATAGTACGTTAAACAATAGAAATACTTCCGGTTTTAGTATTTATTCAGAGTTCACGGAGGTTTTAATCAACAATCACAGAGAATACTTCAAACGGTACACGAAAACAGATTAGGTAACAAGATAATATGACTTGCTCGACGAAATAACCAGATGAACTTGCAAAAGGATTAGTTTAGTTCAGGTAGGTATCACATTTGACAACTAGAAACCACGCTTACCACTAGAAACGAATCTCGATAGCGTAAGGTGCTTAGTTTCAAAATAGAGGACCTATATGATCACAAGGGTCAGAGCTAATCAGACTACGCTGACTGGCTGTAATACTGTGAGAAATGTAAATTACTGAGTCAACATATATTTAAATCCTAATCCGTCTAAATAGTGCTTGCACCGTCCAGTCAATGGGCGGTGCTATCTATGTGTTTCTTTTCGAAGTCACGTCGCCACACATTTCGTTAAAAATCCAAATCCGTCTACACAGAGTTTGCGGCGTCCAAATAGTCCGTCGTTGTCTAAAATTGAGATCAACGCGAAAAAAAATGGTTTAATTCAACAATAATAACGTTCATATTGAACACCAGGGAACACTAAAAGAATGGGAAGAAGTTTTATTTTTTAAAAGTGTAGAGAAATATGAGATAAACCTAAAGAATAGATTTATGTTATTTTCAATAGTTACGTATGTATCATAAATATGCATTAAAGTTTAACACGTAAACGAAACGCGCATTCAATATTGGTAATATTTAAGGACACTACAGTTTTATAGCTCGACCGTCATAAAGTAATAAATCGTATCCGGCTTCAAAGCGTTTTTTCCATGGCGACCGGCTTTCTTCGGCATGTTTCTATCTTGTTCTGTGGGCATGATGGCAATCTATACCAGTACTTCTCAAATTAAGGGGCGCGGCCCCCCGGGGGGCCTTGGGGCTTCTCCTAGGGATCCGCGAAATATTTCAGTAGATGTGTGGAAAAACAAAAATCATTACGTGATCATTGGACGATACCTGATACAAATCAGTCAAAATCTGGAGGTCGAATTTTTACACGATCACAATACTTTATCCGATATGGATAAGATTTGTAGAACTTAGTAATGATCTTCGCTTCTTTCTTCATGGCAAAAAATCAGATCTTTCTTCCCACTTTAGTGATGAAAAATGGATGTGTTTTGCTTCATATTTGGCGGATTAGTAAATGAATTGAATCTTACTCTACAGCGAAAAGATATCAACATTTTAATTCTGAATATCAAATTTTAAACTTTCTAAAAAAACTCTCTTTGTGGTCAAAAAGTATTCAATATATCGTCGCTTAAGAAACAACACCGCGGAAGTCAATTAATTAAAATTTTCAGGGGAAACAAAAAGCGTCTCAAAAAATTGAAAATTGATACCTTTTAATTTTTTTTTTGTGTTTAGTTAAAAAAATGTTTCTTTTAACTAAACACAAAAAAAATAAGGTAAAAGGTATCAATTTTCAATTTTTTGAGACGTTTTTTGTTTCCCCTGAAAATTTTTATTAATTGACTTCCGCGGTGTTGTTTCTTAAGCGACGATATCAAGGATGCACTGACATGTTTTCATGTGAGTGTCTTACCACCAGTGAAAAAATATCACTCTCGACTTCAATTTAAAGTATTTTACTTGATCACATTGTCGAATCACGATGATTTTTCAACATATATTTCCTAAACTTAAATGAATACCAAAAGTACAATTGCATAAGAAAACCATTAGCTAAATCCTTAAAATATGACCATATTACGTAGGTAGCTCAAGAAGTATTGGTTGATATTAGATCAGATAATTCCCTTGAAGTCGAATTTAACGATAGAAGTCCTGAAGAATTTTTGATAAGGCATCCGTCAATCACAAAAGCATAGTCATAATTATTTTTGGGACAACATACCTGTGCGAAACAGCATTTTCATGATTACTAGTAAGTAATAAAAAATAAACACAGGTCGTATCTTTCAGCTGAGACTATAATAAATTTGAAGTTAATTTTCTTTTTAATTTTTGCTTGACAAGCAAGTAAATAAAATGTTCTATTATTTTTAATAAAAATGTACCTATAATAATAATTAATGTTAAATAAAGTACTGTTGGTCACTAAAGACTAAAAAAATTGGCCGACGAGCTGGAGTGCGTGGTGGGGGTCTCGAATTTCAGATTTAACCCGCTTCTTCTTCATTCTATCTTATTTTATTCGCATGGTTCCTATACCATTCACCCGATTGCGATGAAACTTTGGTGAGTTGTTGTGTGCTTACCTGCGAAGGTTTCTGAATTAAAAAAACCATCTTCTTCTTCATTCTACCGTCTCGTGTGGTTTCTATACCATTTATCCGATTGCGATGAAACTTTCGTCAGTTTTTGTGCGCACACCCGCGAATTTTATATGTCAACATTAAAATTTTAAGTGTGTTTTGTAGCTGTCATCGCGGCAACTCTTTCGGTAACGTTGTTGAAGAGTCGAATGATGTTATTTTGTCGTTTTTCTTCTTCACAGCAGGAGATAAAATGACTTATAAACTTCCTGCTGTCACTTTTCAAAACTTTTGCCATTATTAACACGTCTAAATGACTGATACCGCGCACTTATAAGAAATGTCAAATGCGTTCATGGTGAGGGGAATGAATACTGAAACGCGAGAGGAGGGGATCTAGTTCTCCAAGCCGCCGCCCATCACAGTTTTCGCACTGTATGGCAATAATTATTATGCCATATGGAATGAATATGATGGGATATTGCGCATGTAGCCATGCTCTTTCTAAAATATTGATGTCACCCAAGCGTGCCAAAATTTCACAAATATTAATTTTCGAATGTTTGAAGTGCCGAGAGGTTTTTCATGGGGAAAAAAATGGTTTTTAAGAATACTATTCAAAATGATGATAGATTCCAATCACAGAACATGGCACACAGCTGTATAACTTTTCTGAATTAGGTACGCCGTACATTTCAGTCCACCAATTTTGAAACTGTTTGCCAGAATTACTACTACCTACTAACTCCACCTTTTTGTTACTGTATTGCTTAGTTTGGTTCTTTTTTTTTGTTTGTTTGGCGACTTTTTCTGCAATTTTTTATACAATACGATCTGTCTATTATTATAGGTATTTTTTTCTCTTCAAAATAAAATATTCGCGTGCCATAGGCTCGCTACCACTGCAGTACAGTATATATTTGCGACGACGCTGATAAAATGAAAAATAAATAACATGTCTTTAAAAAACAAACTATGTATTGTATATTTTTTTTATTTTACCTCGCTGTCCTATGATAAACACGCATTTATACATCTATCTAGGAGCGGAATGCAGAAAAATTTGTCATAACTAAAATTTACTTAGCAGAAAACACCATGCAGAAACATTGTCCTTAGTTAAGATCATTTCTATTGAAAATAATATCATATTTAAAAATTCTCTTTCCCATAGTTTAGGTAAATTATTTTATAATTGTTAAACGATGACAAATGCATTTTATAAATGCAATAACTATAAATATGTCTTAATATTTAATTATAATACTCTTATGTTTCCGTTATTAGTCATTATACGTGATTCCACAGGCACCGCAAGATATTTTTTTAACATGGTAACACTAGCGTCACCTATCTATCACCTGGCATCTTGTATTTCTGCGGGCTGGCGTATAAAAGTAAAATAATATTCTGCAAGTACATGCCAAACGAATTAACACTATCAATATCCATATTGAGATACATTGTTAAATGAATTTGAGTGTATGGACTGTTTTATAGACATGCGAATTTATTTTGACTGCAGCTGTCAGTGGTAAATGGTGATACAGAAGGGGCGTGTTCATAACAAAAGTAGTATATGGTTAAGGATCCCTTAACTCTATACTCAGGATTGTCTATATATGGTTAAGTCATGCTTTTCGGCGACTTATCCTTAGGATCGAAATCTTTGATTGTGCATGCCGCCTAGGTATCTACCCTTTTCCTATGTGATGCTGTTTTATATAGCAATCTTACGCGATTTCTATGATCTGTAGCGCACATACCACGCTAAGACCAATTAATGAATACTTTACCTACTTACTACCTAGGTATCGTCAAATGGGGGGGGGGGGGGGGGTTACTTTGTCTATTTTTCAATATTTTTTTAGTTTATTTTAAAAATGTGTCAGTTTTTTTTGCTAGAAAACGTATTGAATTATATTTAATTCGATTGTTTAGATTAAGAATAACAATATTTATGGTTTTTGAATGTAAAATCATGGTAAATGGGTTCTTTTTTTTCAAAATAAAAATCAGGCATAGTAACCTCACGGTTGGGGTTTCTTTGCCTACACTTACTCCTTTAAGATTTAGCTCATATAGAATGGTACTTTGGTACAGTTAAACCTGGCCAAATGTTGATAGTAGTTGAAGTTGTATTTGGATAGTTATTGGATCATAGGAAAATCTTACCACCGGTTCACGTTGATTTTCATACATTTTTACTTTTCAAGGTTGTACATAACAATAAAAATTAAATCAATAAATTCAAATATAACCGAATTTGTATTGCATATAAAAAATAAGTAGCTACACAATGTTGATTAATATAGTTGTTATAACTAAAAGGTTATCGTAAAACATGAAATAATAAAACAAAAAGTAGATTCTTGCTGGTAAACTAAAAACCTTAAAATTTGAAAATAATTTTCAAAAATATTATATTACCCCGGCATACAACATCTCTTCCCATGATGGATGCCACTAGACGAGATAATATGAGATTTCTTGATTAGTAACTCAAACTTTAAAAAAAACGTAGACTAAATAATTAGATAGATAATTCGATAATATCTGACTCATTAATTTTCTGGAACATGAAGTCTATGGATTTCAGGCACATACATATTACACATCAAATGAAATATTTTTGCACAAACTTTGCATTCCATTGGGTACTTTTTGATAATTCTGCCACATTTGAGTTTGAGGATGTCCTCCACTTTGTGAATTTTTGTATCATTTTCGTTATTGGCAAAAGTTTGCTATGTTAAATCTTTATTTTGGACTGATTACACTGCGTCTGAGTCGATAGCTTTTCACATACCTATTTCATATTTTAATCCCCATAATAGGTATATTGCTCTCCACACTTGTAACACATGTTACATGTCTATGATTGAAAAAATTAATATCATGACAGGAAGTTCAACTGGAACATTGACGAATTAATCTATGTTACCTTTATTAGTTTTTCTTTCAATTTTAATAGATTCCTTCATTTGTACTGTTTTATTTTTTCCCCTTTCCTTTAATTTTTAATCTGAAACAACATTCAATAATCTAAATATTAAACATTACAATCGAACAGCTGTATGTAGTTGCTTTCAATGTGTAGTAAAATACCTATTAAAGTTATAAACAGGAAAAAATATTATACTTAATAATTAAATATCAATATACCTACCTAACTACTAATCTTTTTGACAACTATAGTGTACCTAGGCAATGTAACCACAACACATGATTAAATGTCATGATTGTACTACATTTGTCTTATGTACTATCAAAACCAACCAAATTGAACTAAATAAATGCTTAAATTATTCCCAAGATATCAATAAGAGACTCGATAGAATATTAGAAGTTTACCTTATAATAGTTTTTGAGAACAACGTATTAATACGTAAGTATTGAGAAATCACTCTCCACTCTGGAATATCGAAGTTCATTAAAATCATGGTAAAATGGTGTGAAGTGAGGAATGAAACAGTTTGTAATGCCTTATGGGTATTAATTCCTGCGAGCGTTAAAACCCTTTGTAATATCATCGTGAAACATTGATAATGCATTAAAATAAGTAGGTACCTACTCTGTGAGCAGTTTATAAAAATAAAATGGGCTAGGTAGGCAAAGACACCCATGGGAAGGCAGAGTAACCCCTTTACGCTACGTAATTTCCAGTCTGCCATTTCTTATGTGCACACATTTTATAAAGCTCTTAATTTTTAAGATTTTTGTGTCCTGCGCTATTATGCGTCATTTTCTTCGTAATGTACCCAATCCTTCTAAAATGATGTGTTCTGGAAATTAATTATAGAGCTTTTAATTTACAACTCAATGTAGGTAGCTTAGGTACGAATTGGAAATACAATTATTAGGTACTGTTCGGTTATACGGAATACAGCGGAAAACGCATTTTGAAAATACCCGATATACTGGATTATTCGTTAGTTTAGGTTAAGTTTGGTTAGGTTACAAATAATCCAGTTTATCAGCTATTTTCAAAATGTGTTTTCCGCTGTATTCCGTATAACCGAACAGTACCAATTATTATAGTGATTGTAATTTATTACACCTATTTATTTGACACAATAACTTTACACCAACTCAAAAATTATTCATCCACTGACTTGTAAACAGAAGTATATTTTGTTTGTCGATCTCATCATGGCTTATATTTGGCAACATTGTATATCGACACTCGGAGAGATCTCACCGACACGAATTCTACGTATATTTTGTGCAAGCATACGTATATCATAATATCACCCTCTTCATTTGTATTACATTCGCGTATGCACACACACAGGCTTGCATAGCTATTTACAGCTTGTATCAATATACGCGATCGCGGACAAAACGTGTTCCAGCAGTGTGTAGTTTCACCAACACCTATAAGAATCATCTACGTGAGTTGGGTGTAAATGTGTTGAGGTGTATTGGCCCCTACGAATACATGCGCACAGGTCACACGGTACGTTAGCCATTGGCTGTGTATATAGGTAGGTAGATAGGTATGCATGCTGGTATATCAATGCTTTAGCCGGCGTTAAGTTTGGCAACGTTGCGCGGTAGGATCGATGCTGGCAAGTGGTGTACGGCCGTGGCCGTATAGCCCGTATAAAGAGGAAATTGTGGCTTTGCGTTGTCACCGTTCTTCCTTCATTTTTATTTAAAAAGAAATGCTGTAATTATTTATCTTTTATAATAATCAATAATCGAATTGATAGGTACCTACTTATAATTATATCTGTATCGGCTATACCTAGTAACTATGTAAAAAACTAACCCGACAGCTAATCAAATCAAACCCTAAATTATTTGCGCTTATTAATTTATAGAACTGGATACCCATTTTGAAAACTATTTTTCCTCGATAGATTGGTTGTGGAGGCTGGAGTTATTTATTTAGGTATACATATTTTGTAATTCGTCCATAATCCCCGACGCCGTATTGGCTGCTATGTCGTTATGATAATAAATACTAGTGTGACATTATTTTGCTTTAGTATCTCTAACTAAATAATTATTGTACACGGATAATAATATTAAACTGCGGCGGCGAGTAAAAAGTATTAAATGTGTATAGTACCCAGGTACCTATATTGATTAAGCGTATCGTTGAAAACAGATTTTGTAACTCTGTATCTTGGAATACGGGCTGCATTGTTTTTTTGTATTACCTACCCGTCAAACCTGATCTGACTGCCTATCATTTCTCGGCAGTGCGGTCGATCTCCCAAGATTGTTGACTCGTGATCTGAAACTAGTTTGCGATATCTCCCGATCACGACAGGGATCGATCTGTATAAGTAAGTATAAAAAATATTCTGTCGGGTTAAGCCGCAAACCTAACAAATTAAATCACAGGTGAAGAAACAGGGAAGGCAATATTTTTGTTTGAAGTGCTGAGTAGACGTCATATTGAAAAGAACCGCGGTCAATATGGGACCCAATAGACTGGACACGCGGGCCTGAATATGTACGTGTAATTTATATTGTTATAAAACTCTATCAGATGGGCTTACTATCGGCATGGCCATGGGCATACTGGAATTTTTAAGGTTGAACCTTTAAAATTGTCACTTCGCTGGTGAGTAAAAAATAATTTGGGGAATTGCTCAGTCTGACCAGTGATCACACTGCTGCCATTGTTAAGGTAGACATTTCTACAGGCGGTATCGACTTCCAGAAGGTACATGACATTGTTTGTACATTGTACATCGATACTTTCCCTGTTACTATTTGCTACACGGATTGGGCTGAGTGCGCCGCGCCTACTACACTATCGCGCTCGGGTAGGCGAGAGTGTAATGCGGCATTATGATTTCCGATGCGTTTTGACGCCTGAATTTTAAGCAGGGGCCCTGCGTGTAGTAATGTTTATAAAGTCCTATTGTATCAATAAAAACACACAACTTATCGGGTCTCTGGTATAGGTTGTTGACTTATCTATATTAACAAACTGTAAATTTCATAACACCTGTCGTCAGTCACATTGTTGACATGATATCGTATGTCCAATGTAATCAGTTTCGTAGCTCTATATAAGTTCTTTGATCTCTATTTAAAACAAGCCATCGTTAATCTCTTCGGTTGTAAGTATGAAGTTAGTCTTAATTTTAGTTTAATGGTACGGAAAATAAACTTGAAGCTGATATTCCGAATATACCATTATTAGTATGTACTTAGGTACAATTTACATAATGGCGAGTGGATTATTTTAAATGAATACCGTCACCGTCATGTTTCATTGCGAATTTTTGAAACGGCATAATATTTTAAAGTACGCATTTCGTATGGTAGGGCGAAAATGCGATGTCTTCGAAACCCTTCGCCCGGCCAGTGATCGATCGCCACGACTGCCGTCATGCCTGTTTCCCGTTTACTTGCTTGTACTTCACTTGCCGCAATATTGGACACTGCCGTATATTTTGTAACGTAACGTTTTGTTTTACAAAATGTTACTACCTATAAACTGGTCTAGTTGGATTAAATATGCAGGTATGTTTTGCTAAAAAAATGAATATAGTATCGCTGTCCTACACTACCTACCTACCTACCTACACTCAGTGATCTGGCACATATTGACAAAATGTCTCACGTGTCATTTCGGTGTAAAGAACACGTAGGTACCTATATGACTGTAAACATCAAGTTTTATTTGTGATTGGGTGCCCTGTTTGTAAATTGACTCGTGGTAGTTGATATCTATCTAAAATGAAGCAAAGTTACGTAATTTTATAATATGACAGCGATGTGTTAAAATTAAATAAATTAGGTATACATGTAGGTCTTAGAACCACGTTGCATCACGTCTATTAAAAATGGTGGGTAAACGATTAATAGTTTATAATGTTTATATAATTAATAATTATATATTATCAATTATCATCGACGACGATACTGCAATAGGTTATTAGGGATTCCAATCCCGGGATCCCGAGCTATTTTCGATACCTATAAATCCCGGGATTGATTTTTTTTATCAATTTTTGTGGAAAATAAAATAAAAACGAAAATATAACAGAAAAAATACTTTTAATAACAAATAACTACATTAGAAATAAACTTAGTTTGAATGAAGTTTGATTTATACCCATGTGTAAGTTGCCGATTAATTTTATTTTTTCACCTAAATTAATAAAAATGAGAAAGATTGGAAAAAAACAATGCTTCGCACTATTACAAAGTAATTCCACCATGATCTCATACGTTTTACGGAAGTTTCATATTTGGCTGACTAATTAGATTTATGAAGCGGAAAGGGCATAAGTAAACCATGATTTGCTTAACTATTTTAAATCTCGCTAACCCATTCATTAAGTCTTTACTATCAGAAACAGCAATCTCATATTAAATTCACATTAATATTTATATTACAATATTATTTACTCCACTAAACTTATGTATTTCCAAGATTGACCGTATACAATACTCATAGCTTACGGGTCGCACAAAATTGTGTTTTTGCTAATTACTTTTCAAATGAAAATTAACACGTTAATTACAAAATTAATTAAAAGGGCCCGTAAGCATTGTGTTAACAATAAATGTCTTAAATAGTATGAATTATACTAGATTTATTTTTGACCGATTTTATCAATGTTATTTGTACTTAAATATATAAATTTTATATTAATATAAAAATTTTATATTTTCAAATAACATTGATAAAATCGATCAAAAATAAATCTAGTATAATTTATACAATTTAAGACATTTATTGTTAATATTGTATACGTTCAATCTTGGAAATACACAAGTTTAACGGAGTAAATAATATTGTAATTTAAATAATAATGTGAATTTAATGAGAATGCTTAATGAGATTTAATAATCATGGCGTACTTATGGCCTTTCCGCTTCATAAATCTAATTAGTCAGACAAATATGAAACTACCGTAAAACGTATGATATCATGGTAGAATTACTTTGTTAAAAGTGCGAAGCATTGCTTTTTCCAATCTTTCCATTTTTAATAATTTACGTGAAAAAATAAAATGAATCGGCAACCTTACACATGGGTATAAATCAAACTTCATTCAAACTCAGTTCATTTCTAATGTAGTTATTTTTTATTAAAAGTATTTTTTCTGTTATATTTTCGTTTTTATTTTATTTTCCATAAAAATTGATAAAAAAATCAATCCCGAAATCCCGGGATTATGTTTATCAATCCCGGGATTCATAGGTATCGAAAATAGCTCGGGATCCCGGGATTCGGGATCCCGGGATTGGAATCCCTACTCGGGATGGATTCCCTAATAATAGAACAAATGCACAGGTGCAAAGAAAACGTTGTAACTTATATTACATGCAAAGCATTCTCAAGATTTGAATGATTATGTATTGCTCTTTATATTCTAATGACCTACTATTTTATATAAATTGGAACATAATATATTTTTAATTTCTTACTAATTATCGTCATTTTTTAACATTCGTAAGTTAACATTAGCATACTAAATTGATAGACTTGAATGTAATTAAAGACGTATATCGTTTGAATAAATCAAAATATGGTTCTTTTGAAATATAGGTAAGTACTTATGTACATTCCTGTTTATATATTTTGTTTGTTTATCTTATCTCTCTTCTGAGGCTTTTTTCTGAGCCATGGTATTCAGAATATTAAAGTTTGCATCGAAATATCGAAGAAATAAACGCGAGAATCATCTGTTTTTATCGTATAATTAATAATATCCTAAGCCATTTCGTTTCTTGTTTCACATCGAAATATTCTGGAACTTCTTACTCTTGTGAAACAATAATAATTATTGATAGGTTTCTATAGGCTTAAGAACCTCTTGGATTGGTACGAGTGCAGCTCCACCGAACTGTTCCGGGTAGCAGACGACAGAGCTAAGATCGCCTTGATGGTGTCTGATCTCCGCTAGGGGATGGCACAATAATTTATTATTATATTATAGGTCTCATCACTCTTATCCCATATTCGTCAGTCATGCTTGGTAAATATACATTCATGTATTTTGGTTAATTATATGTTATAATGGCAAATTTCTGTTTTTTTAAAGCCTACAACGAGTATTTCACTATCAACGACGATATTATAATATAAATAGTTTCTACTAAAATGCTATACTATTAGTGAAGTATTGGTACTGTTCGGTTATACCGGAGGCAGCGGAAAACGCATTTTGAAAATAGCCGATAAACTGGATTATTTGTTAGATTAACCTAACCAAACCAAACCTAACCTAACCTAACCTAACCCAACCTAACCGAACCTAAACTAACCCAAACTAACAAATAATCCAGTTTATCGGCTATTTTCAAAATGCGTTTTCCGCTGCCTCCGGTATAACCGAACAGTACCGAAGTATTTTGCTGCATATATGAAAATGTATTTCTTGGCGAGGTAGGCACTGCGGCATCTTCCCATGAATATTTGAACTTAGAATAGTATGTACCTATTATGTAATTATGTGATTGCTGACACAGTAGAATTGACATTACGTCCATGAGTAGGTTGAGGTTTAACATTTAACACACTTTTATGATACTTTTAAGATGATTTTGAAACTTTATTACATTAATATGACAATTACTGATGGTATGGTGTTACCCATGTGAGAAAGCTTCGTGTTTTCAGTTCAATTTTGTAAATGTCACAAAGGTTTGGTACTTATAATGTTGAATTCTTTCACAATAATTTCAACATACGAAGCACCACTACTACACTGACTCAACTGAGACTCGTTTCACTGTTCGATGTTCGCCGCCGTGCTTTTTTTTGTTGGAATGTTAACAGGAAATTTCTTTGTTTTTGTAACTCACCATACCTTGACTGCACGGTTCCGTGATTCTTCTTTAGGATAATCGTAGATGAGTAGGTATGCTGAAAGTGTCCGGAAAATATATATTAGACAATCTGTAACTGTTTTTGAATTGTTCGAGAATAAATTTATTTAGTTTTTTGCCATTGATGGCATTACCCCAATTTAATAAATTACAAAAATGATAACCATGGGCTTAAAAACTTCTGATTGATTGTTTATTTGGAATTATTTGTAAGGGCACGCAGTTTAATTGGTTACAAGCACTCACTCCGAGAGTGTACTCGAATCGGAGGTGTTTTGAATCCCATTTTTCAAGGTTCGATTCCAGTCTGAATCGGACCACGTCTCCGAGGCCCCGTTCCGATTATTTAAAAACATCGGTAGGTTTACCTGGTTTGAGGTACATTATGGACATAATTTTAATTAACTCAAAAACTAGTTGCTATTGTATATTTCAAGATATCGTTCCTTGGTCAATACAGTATACCTACCACGTAATGGACACCACGTGTTGTAAAGGATTTTACGTATTTTCTTTCAAGAACGTATCTTAATACTTAAACAGTTCCTTGGAGTATTAATAAATTCGCTAGCGGACAGATTCATGCCACTCGTTATATAATTAAATTTAAATTATGTATTAAGTGGGCATTTTCACCAAAGTTTGTACATGTTTGAAATTTGGGTAATTTTATTTTTTCACTCAAATTAACCATTTTTATATAGCTAGCAGATTCCTTGTTCTATTGCTGAATTGGTGATAGCATTTTTTCAGCAAAATATTGATTAATACAATATTTATATCATTTTTATTATGAAATTGGGCATAATAAGTTTCCGTTCCGTGACTACGAAACTAAGCTTATAAAACATGAATGAGACACTTTTTATCACTTAAAAGAGCTCTATTAGATTAAAAAAACCATTCACTTAAAAATAAAACTACAAATAGTCAAAAAATATTATTGAATTGTAATTCTTGGGCACATTTCGTTCCACTCCGTTACCCTATGTCTATAATGGCAGAGCATTTTTCCTTTAACCAAAACCAATCAATGTTCGTTCTGCTATTTTTTTAAAGACAGTAATCACTTTTACTAAATTTTATTGGAAAAATACATGTGTTTCGTTATTTAATAATCAAATGAAAAATAGTTAACGTTCAACTTTTTTGGGGACATTTTCGGAATGGAACGAAATGGTAACGGAATGTAATTTGTAAAGCTAAAGTTACATGTTACCATAAAAACAAATTTTTGTTTTATGAAATTTATTTGAATTTTTTGATAGTCAAATATATATTCAACGTGCGTCACAATAACAAAACAAATCAAACTTACTAAAATAGACATATTTTATAATAAATTTCATAATACTAGTAAAATAAGGTAGGTAATAATTTTGACACACTATACATTACCATAACTTTTAGATGGCATTTATATTATTTGTAACTCAGATAAAAAATATTTTAAAGCAAATTAACAATATATGAAAAAAATTAAATCAGCAAGGGACTCGGACGCGAGTTCGTAGCGCGGCCCGGAGTATATAACTTTTACGAAAATAATTGCAGTCGAACTCGGTTATTACGATCTCGGGCATAGCGAGATCTCGGATGTAATAAGGAAACATTTGTTGACATTTGGTTTATGATTTTCGCCATACATTTAATTTATTCACTGTTATAACGAGCAACTTATCGGATAAACCGAGCTAAAATACTGTTAATGTGTCGATTCGATCGTTTTAAAACATTTCGACCCTAAGCAATAAAATCCGATTGGACAGGATGCCGCCGGGGTCGGATTACGTTTATGACACTAGTCAAGTGTCTAAGTACCTACCTTATTGGTGTTTCGCCGACAATAATAAAAAAGTATCCACGCATATGGTTGAAAAATCCAAGGTTTGTGAAGTCCGTAGGTACCTTCCAGCGTTCATTACAATAAACAACTTCTTTTGTAGTTTATGAATGCCATGCTCGTTTCGGGGATTTTTACGATGGTTTCCAAATTTTTTATTTTCGACTTTTTGTGTAATGTGACATGCTCATTTAAAATTACCTATTCTCTGATATAACGAGTAACGCTTATAACAAGCAAATTCAGTCGGTCCCATCTTCCTCGTAATAACCAAGTTCGACTGTATGTTGTCTTGAAATTTACTTGTATTCATCAACATAAAATGTAGCTATACAGGTTGATTGTAATCAAGACGTACTTTTCTGACATTTCGCGAATACCTACAGTTCCAGGTATTAAATCTAATAGGGTATACATTTCTGTTAAACGTGACAAAAAAATACTTTTTCATACATTTTTATAAATTTCTATGCCTAAAATGTATGGAGAAGTTTTAAAATTTTGGTGGCGTATAACAGAAAGAGTATGACAGAGCCCAGTGCCTGTCTCGCAATTATTTCATTCTGGTGTTTTTTCTTTTCCTTCTGTTGTTTTTTTTATCTCTCCATACTTTTATCTGCGCTAGTTTTGCGTATTCAGACATATCACATACTTTTTTAATCTTTATTATATAGTCAGGTTATTTTCTATATTTTTTAATGAAAAAATATTGTTTTTCATACGAACAGACAAAATAAAACTTTTTATAATCTATGAAGAACTAAACACACAACGTAAACCCAACTTTATGCATTCTGTTTCGTTACTTTTACATTCCACATATACGTTACCACCAATATAGTTTCGGAACGGAAGTAACGGATTCTGTTTCAGAAGTGGTTGAAGCCAAAATTTAGCTTAGTTTTATTGTTAAACCTGCGATATGTTTTATTATATCTGTAGTATGAAAGATAAGCTCCATATGTATAATATGTGAAATAGAAATATGTGATTTCTTACCTTACAAATCGTGGTAACAGTAGTGGAACTTCTTAAATGACCAACCCAGAAAGCAACCTGTTCCGATAGCGTTAAATTGTAAATGGCGATCAGTGTTATACAAAAGTGTTGCTACATTAAAAAAATACATATTTATAGTGGAAATTTTTCGTCTTCATGCTAAAATCGTGGTAACGGAATGTGGAATTCCACTTTTTTAAATATCCTGGGACACTTTAAACGTGATTTTTTTCAATATTGGTCCAAATTTACGGAAAAACTGTATATTTTCCAAAAATATATAATGTAAGCTGTTGAAGACACTACGAATTTAATTTTACACACTCAAAATTAATGACGAAATCAGACTTTGTTTATTTGAATTTATGAGTGGGACATGGTAAAAACACACTACCTTTCGATCTAAATAATCAATTAAAAATATATACAGGTCAGACAGTTGTATTTAACTGATTGAATAAAGTAAATTAATAAATTTGCATGTTAAAAATACATAACTTTCCAATATTCTATAATATTATAATAACTATGAAAAAATCAATCAAAGTCATGGGACATGCCAAAAACGCAATGTACAAACTTTGGCGAAAATGCCCAAGTACATTTTTATATTGACACCGTTCGAGTGATTTTTCAGAGAAAAATCATTAGTGTGCTTGTATATAATTATTGTTAATTATGAAATATAAATGGAAACAAACTACGAGTCACACGATTAGAGAAGTGAATATAATGCCGGGTCTACACTGGCAACATGTCGCCGGCAACGTCGTTAAATTTTACGATAAGTATGATAATTATCGTAAATTTAACGAGGTTGTCGCGCGACCTGTTGCCGGTGTGGACCCGGCATAATATTAATATTCAAGAAACGTAACCATTGAAAAGTTAGCAGCTTCCATAAAACGCGAGATTTTGTATTAACACATCGTACTATTTTTGATAGGTATACATTGGCATGACTGAGATTAAACTACCTAAGTATATATACCTATATTCTTTGTACCTATATATTTTTGAAAAACATAACTCACTTTATTTTAATATTTATTGGCAATCATTGGAAGTCACGGGCCAAGCTGTACTTATAGTTAAGAATATCGTAGTGACTTTCCTTGGGACTACGTTTTTTTTTCTATTTATATTATGGAATAATCTAAAAGCATTTTTAATCCTTGTCTATTGAGATTTTCCTACAAATTTTTAACGGTTTGTTATCGTTAGTAATAATATATTATATTAAAATTTAATATTATACTGAGCATCCTCCGCTACAAAATTGAGTGTCGCAATTTTTAATTAGTTTGTTTTTGCCTGTAAATAACCCGCAGGCCAGACAGACGTGCCCGCGTGTTGTTGTTCACAGTTATTCAGGTTGTGAACTCCGGGCCGCGGGCCACAGCGCATTGTTCAAGAAGGCTGATGTACCGTTAGGTAGTTGTCACCCAGATTTCCATGCGAGTGCGAACGCCAGCGACAGCGTCCGCAGAATCTTATGCCGATGCTGCATTATGCCTCCACCTCTCCGACACAGATGTAACTATCAGGGATTGCAAACCTAGATCCCATTTGATATCTTGATCCGAAATCTCTGAATTGGAAATGTTCGAATCATGGAAATACTGTTTATATTCGCTTTGTAAAAAAATTGCGGATGTTCGTCAAACAGCAAATTCATTTACTATGTCTTTATATGGGATCCTCGCATGTACATAAGTATAATATTATGTAGGTACCAAAAAGTCCGAGTTTGTCATAAGGTGCTTTTAAACGATCAGTTTAGCTGTTCAATCAGTCTCCATTTTAGTTGAGCTGTTAGTTAAACTGACCTGTAAGCGCAAAACTGAAGCGACCGACTGAAACCAAAACGGATACGAGACAGGATGGATTTTCCATCAGTTATCGTATCCGTTTTTAGAGTTGCCAGTTAAATTGACGTGTAAATTAATTGTCATGTTGCCGTATCTTTCATACTACTTTCTAATTTCGATTGAAACTTCAAAATATAAGTTATTATACCAACAATATATATTAGAAAGTTATTGTAAAAATGATATTCATTTTTAGTTAATAAAAAATATGTACATACTATATCGCTGTTTCCCAACTAAACTCAACTGAGACTCAATGGATAATTAAACTGATCGTCTAAATACACCGCCGTTTCAAAACTGAACGGACCAAAACGTAAACTTCAATTGCACTGACGTTTAGACCTTGTCCAGATAGCGCTTGTTTCGCCGCGCTTTACGCTCGAGTACCAAAAATGTGCTCTGCCCATATAGCGCGTTTCGTTTGGCAGTGTCATTTCTGAATCAGTCATTTTTGAATCGGCATAAAAAAACAAACGCGAGTGCAAGAAGAAAGCCCGGCAACTCGATAATTGTGATACACGGTTCCTTTCAGATTTTGTGATCCGCGATAACTTTACAAGCTAAAACAAGACTTAATTTATTTTGGAGTAGCCATAAAAAATTCTCGCTCTCGAGAGCGAGGAGGTAATTAATTTTGGAATGGCTAAACGTCGCGTTGTCAAGAGTCTCGCGTTCGCTTGCGCTTGTCACGCGAGAAATATCACTCTGCGAGTGCATGTGGACTCAATTAGGTCACTTGTATCTGGACAGTGGATACCAGAAAACCTGGGACTGGAATGAGGCTATAAAGAAAATGTACGAAAGTATGTGGATAGATTTTCACCATAGGGCATCATTAGAAAAGGGAAAATGGAGTAAGTCTAATGAGAATGTCGACAAATTGAAAGGTGCCCTGGCGGTGGGTAAGACGGAAGAGCTTGGCAAAATTGTAAAGTTCTTTAACAGAATAGGGGTGAGGACCTGATCGGCGGATTCCCTTCTGGAAGAGAAGAGGCGATATGACAGCGAGTCGCAGTCAAAGCCTCGGTAAAATCACAAAAAAAAGATTTTTACGAAAATAGTTATGAATTTGCATTATAGGCATTATTAATAAGCATTAGGTACGCGTTTATTTTCTCAGTATTGCAACTTTTTTATACGCTTTGTCCTCTTCCATACATCTCGAGATATAAATGTAGCCGTCTTGCAAACGTGCCTGTCAGAAGGAAAATCAGATATTAGCCCTGATTAATTGATAGTTACGGTGTCATATTATTTGTGTCTCTTCTTTCTGTGGTAAATCGGTTATCGAAAGTCAGCGATGATTTCGGATGTATCTTTCCCCCTCTTATTCTGATAGTGACCGATTTCTATAAGCTGGTGTCACGTCGTCGTGGTAGACAACTTAACTGTTTTGATATAATTTCGTATTTCTTCATTAATTAGGAACTATACTGCTTTAGCAAAATCATAATCAAGCGACCCCGCTCTGCCCTACTCATTGTGGTTTATTTGAATGTACATATTCAATTTGGTTGCGATCATCGCGCCCTACTCACTCACTGTGATTTATTTGAATGTACATATACAATTTGGTTGCGATCATCGCATAAGTAAAATCACACCATTACAATTTTCTTATAACCTCGTTTCATGGAAGTACTTACAGTGAGAAAATGCTTTTAATTTTTCTATGATCGGTCAAAATATCTGTGCCCTTCGCGATTTAACATTTTTGTATTGAGTCGTCAACGGAGAATTATTGCCGACCTCTTCTTTATATTAAACACGTATTGTATTTGGGTAACAACTACTGTAGGAAAATTGGTTTGGTCGTTCAAATATTCAAATATGATTAATTACCCCTGGTTCCATTGTTTTTGGCACCGTAAACGGAAAGGTTTCAGTGACATTCTCCACTGCTATCTGAAAAGTTACGGCGTTCCTCACGTTTTGCCCCTTATAAAGGTTATCGATTCTTCACGATTGTTATGTTGCGAGTCAGCACCAATGTTGTATAATCAAAGTTTATTATTATTATAGCTAGTCCGCTGTAGGTACTGCAATGTTCTGGTTATCCTTCGGTTAATTGAAAAGAGATTTTGTTATATAGGCTTTTAATAATTAATTATTGAATCTCCATAAACGTACGTATTCATCGCGATGGCGGAAATTCTTTTCATGGTACCTTTCATTGTAACACGCTGACGAGGCGACTCATTACACGAACCTTGTACTTTGATAGAAGCAGGCCTCAATAAATACCCTTAATTATTTTCCTTAGAAAATGCATCGATTCAATTTATTAACCCCTTCCCTCCGACAATAATTTGCCCAAGGTGTATTTTACCCATTGTAAAAATCATACCTTTTACTTGTAACAGTTTGTTTGTTACCTTGTCTTATATGTTCAATATTACAGTGTTGCCAAAGATACTCGTATCTATCGTGAATATGGGGCGTAGGCTCCTTTCACATTATACGGTTTTGACCGTACGGCAAAAAACCGAAAGGCGACATTTTTTTAGTGGCGTGAAGAACTTGTTGCCGATTCGGATTTTGACCGTTCGATTTTTTGCCGTACGGTCAAAACCGTATTGAGTGATTCCCGTCATTGTGTATATTTTTCTTTATTACGCGCTTACCTACTCTAATATTAATTGATTAATGTATTATTATTTCAAACATATGTGGTTGTCACTTTGAGCTTTCTTGTGCATAGGTTTAGTTAGACCAGTGAGGTAAACCTATTTATCATTAGGGCCAATTTATACACATTGTACTAAAAGTGTTCGCAGGATTATGGCGCCCCGTGTGATACGGAGTGGGGTATAAACCCATCATTCACGATGTCGTTGTCTCCGAACGTGTTATTTTTGAGGCGGAAAGAAAACAAAAAAATATGTTTATTTTTTGCGCACGTTGTAGCGAGGGCAACGTAGTCTACAATTTACACCGTGTATAGTGTATACTAGGGATTCCAATCCCGGGATCCCGAACTATTTTCGATACCTATGAATCCCGGGATTGGTAAACATAATCCCGAAACTTTCGGGATTGATTTTTTTTTAACAATTTTTTTTGGAAAATAAAATCGAAAATATAATATAAAAATACTTTTAATAACAAATAACTAAGTACTTACATTAGGCATAAACTGAGTATGAATGAAGTTTGATTTATTACCCATGTGTAAGTTACCAATTCATTTAATTTTTCACATAAATTAATAAAAATGAGAAAGATTGGAAATAACAATGCTTCGCACTTTTAACAAAGTAATTCCACCACGATCTCATACGTTTTACGGCAGTTTCATATTTGGCTAATTAGATTTATGAAGCGGAAAAGCCATACACCATGATTTGCTTTACTATTTTAAATCTCGCTAACCCATTCATTAAGTCTTTACTATCAGAAACAGCAATCTCATATAATATATGTAAATACTAAACACAGTATTGATTTTACGAAATTTTATAAATGAAAATCGAGATCGAAGATAGATTTGTAAATAGTTTAACATAAATTAAAAATTACATATAATATGTACGATGCAGGTAACAACATCCGTAAAGTAAATTTGAGAAATATAATAAATAAATCAAGAAACATTTAGTTAGACGTTTCAGCCATTTACACCTAAGCTGTCTTCTTTTATAGAAAATAAACCATTGCGCACTACCAGAAAATGCTATTCTGAAGATTATTTCGGGCATATTATTCAGAATAATGTTTTAATTACTTAAATCTTTAATGTTTTTCAACACAATATGTTATTTTTTATTTTAATTGAAATTGTATTTTATTTGTTATCTTTTCATAAATCAAACTGTTTTACTTTCACATTTTTTCACCTTTTTTTTAGTACAATATTATTTACTCCATTAAACCTATGTATTTCTAAGATTGAACGTACACAATATTAACATTAAAATATGTCTTAAATAGTATAAATTATACTAGATTTATTTTTGACCGATTTTATCAATGTTATTTGTATATTTAAAGATTTTATATTAACTATGGAAAAATGGCAATCCCGGGATCGAAATTTTGGCTCGGGATTGGATTCGCTAGTGCAGGTGTTCGCAAACTTTTTCTGCAATGGAACGCAAACCCGGAAATTTTAACGGAACACTTAGTTTATTTTGTAGGTTATTTATTAGCGCAGCTAACCATTCCGCCAATTTTGGCAACTGTCGTTTAACTGACAAGACTTGTCAGCCGGTCAGTTAAGAACAATATACCTACCCCATATTTTTCATGCGCACGGTGTGAGAAAAGATGGTCCTCCGTCTGTATCTAGATCATGGCCCCCACATCCCGAAGCGGGCCCCCAGGCTAGGATCTTTGGCGGGCCCCCTACTTATCGCTAAGGTTAAAGGCAATGTGATGATCAACAGTTGCATATTCTAAATGGTGTTCGAGGTAAAATTAAGGGTATTTTTAGCGATTTTTTTGTATTTTTAATACACCCATGTTGATATGCACAATTATGGACATGTCAAATATCGACAATAATCAAAAATTGTAAGTATGGCAAAACCACATACCATTAAATGAAGTGAAACAGCGCCGCTGGCGACATTTTTTTTTACTATTAGTGCATGTTTGTGATGTGTGTTTATCTTACTTGGCTGGTCGATCTCTCATGCCGGGCCCCCAGGCCAGAGCCATTACCTATCTAGATACTTGACGTCATAAACATCAGTGGAGATTGATCATCACTCGCCTTTCAATATGAAGTAGATTCTTTAATTATTTTAGTTAATCTTTTTATTTTTCAACGACCTCTCTTTTTCAATTTTGTGTTCCCAAATAAGGCGATTTTCCAACCCTTCAAAATAGGCATAGTTTTCATCGATAAGCTCGTCGTTAATGTCAAATCTTTTCTTTGGATCTGGAAATAGGAAATAGTCGCAGGGGGCTAAATCTGGACAGTATGATGGATGAGGAAACAAGTCATACTTAAATTTATGCGATTTTGCCATGCAAACGACGTATGTGTGCATCAGTTCATTGTCTTCGTGGAAGAGAACCTTTTTCCTCGATCGTTTCCCCTCCATTCCGTCGTTGAAACGGTCCAATAAATTGCAGTAATATTCCCCAGTAATGGTGGATGTGGATTATGTCATGTGCATCCCAAAACCACACACAACCTTTCCAACCGATTTAACGATCTTTCCACATAACTCCACTGTTTCCATTGATCCTTGATCTTTGGTGTGATAGTGATGGATGTATGTTTTGTCTACAGCTTTAAATCGACGCAGAGATTCAGTTGGATTCCTTTAATTTATCTCCAAAACATGCCTTTGAATTTGTGACAACGTGTGCGTTAATTGTCGATTGTGATCAATCGCAGCAGCCATCTTGCGGAGAGCTTTCTCATAATGATTATGAAAAATATTTTGAACCCGTTCAATTGGGACGGGCTCCAAAGTGGAAAATATTCAATTTATTTCCCAAACGACATCCGTAACTTCTTACCAGTAAATATCGAAGAAATTGTGTTTCAGTGACACCCACAGCTGTATGAACGCCGCCTTTCTATAACTGTCACTGCCGTACATACGCCGAATTAATCGAAGATCCATCGGGTTTTAGGGTGAACTTGTGATCGTTTACATAACGTAATATTTATAAAATATACATTATTTATAAAATATACATTATTTATAAAATATACATTATTTATAAAATATACATTTTTTATAATATAAATATAGGTATGCTTGTGTATATTATACACAAACGTACCAATAATGTACTCGCCATTTGTAACGAATCTTGTAATATTACCATTATTGGAAGAGTATTCAGTAATAATTAAATACGGAACTTGGTTTTTCATGATTTTCTGAGTTCTTCAACTGCCTTATTTCTCGTGCAAAACCGACGCTGGTAAATCGCACTAGTACTTGTGAATGCGCGCAGGGATATGGCCCTGCCTTAGCAAGGGCCCCAAATTCAAAAAAATAAAGTATTTTTTTTATCTATGAGGTGCTGCCGAGTTAGCCTGGTTAAATCCGCCTTGGGTGGAATGAGTCGTGTTTGTTTAGATGTAATATTTTTGAAAAACCAAATCCGCGTAATCTATGATTAAATAGGTATATGGCTCGCAATCCGCAATTATCCGGTCCTTAGGCAGGACATAATATTCGGGATTTCAAACAAAACTATTTTGTAACAATATTTTGTAGAATAAACTTCAACTTTAGCCTATAATAGTAGACGAGGCTTTAATAATGAAGTGACGGTATTATGATTATTATAAATATTAATAAATCTGGTTTTACCTCCACTACACCTACCCAGCCAGCGAGTAGAGTGATTGGACTACTTCGCCGTCACGCCGTGCAATGTGACTCGGAACAGTCCGAATTCAGAATTCGAGTTTCTCGAAATCGTCGTAGCCATTTTGCAGCTTGCAATTTTGCTCTTTGTAGAAAGTTCGGCACAACCAACTCCACTGTACGTAAATTTGCTAGGTAGGTAGGAATCTCGCATTGTCGCGATGATGTTGCATAGCACTAGAAGCGTTGATATTATTATAATTGAATACGACTTACGGTTGTTTTCAAAGTCAGTTACCTCCTTTTTTGATATTTTTCTTGATTCTGGTTTTCTATTATTATATTTCAATTCCATGGTATGTATGTTCATAAACTGTCAAATCCAGTTCCATTCGTTAAAATAGTATTAAGTACGCTGGAACAGAACGCACCGGAAAAAGAATCAGTTTGTCTTACCGGAAAACCCGTCATTTTCATATTTCTGTAAACCGAAAGAACTGCAATTTTCATATTTTTCTATCAACATATTTTTGCAAAAAATAATATATTCTATTTGCAATCCTAAATGTGCCTAAATTGTTTTTTTTGTGATTGTCTCAAAATGGCGGAATTTGGATGTGACCAACTTTGAAGCTAATAGCCTCATATATAGGAACCTATTATGTCTTTGTTGGTAGTAAAATGGCAGATTGTGTTCTTAAAAGGGCTAGGTAACAAAAAACTCTTTCAAGATAGGTACATATTGACACCCACGGTGGTCACGCGGCTTGAGCATTGGACTATCACGCCGTGGGTCTCAGGTTCGAATCCTGGGTCTGGCAAGTACGCATATTGTTTTTCAATTTGTGTGTGAGTCAGGGTATGGACCTAATAGGTTGAGCAAGTGGCTGACATCCATTTCTCGTAAAAAACAAAATCTGTTAATACAAACCTCTACTCTGTGGAGGCCCATATGATCCTATTAGGATCGGACATGGTCGAAAAAAAAAAACATATTTAATTATCGACATGGAAAATTAATTAATATTTTGTGCATTGTAGTAAAATAAGATAACATTTAAAACTACGAGCATATTAAATTTATGTAGTTTGGTTATTATGCAATGATTTTTTAGGTGTTAAATTTCAGTCGCAACGTTTTATTCACGATTTCTTCTATGGATGGACCTTGACGAATGCAACATGTATCTGTGTACTATCACATCGGTCCGATGTCTAGCCGAATCAGTATTGCCATCTTTTTATAAGCTGATTATGGTATGAAAGTATATAAAATCTATTTTTGACGAGAAAAACTAATGTACGTAGAACATTTATTTGTCGTTTTAAAACCTAATTATGGTATTTTTGCATATTTGTCATGAAATTATAGTACCGTACCTACCCCGTTACAGGTATTTTACATTTTTCGCAGAATCAAAATTATAGTACGCTTGTCAACACTGCGCCGAATATGCATAATTTTATTAGTGTTGCTAATTTAACGGTTTTCTCGTCAGATCTAACATTTTTGAATAGGAGTTTAGAAAATTCGTTTTTTGTCAAAATGTGCAATGGTACCGTACCTACATTTAAAGCAAACTTGGCATCTGGCGTATGGCGTTTAAATAATCTAACATTTTTATGACACAGCAAAAGCCAAGCAGCTGAAAAATTTTCATAATAAAGCTAAAATATTATATCAGATTTGCTTCACTAACATGCTTGTCTTTTCCATCCTATATATATTATATAAATATATTATTATAAATAAAATAAAACGTTACATACTAACCGATGATTAAATTTCGTTCTTTATATAATTTTACATTTTATGAACTATATTTTTTTCTAATTACCATCGAACACAACCTACGAGGTTTGTCTTGACACTGTGATGTATTGTTTTCCCAGTACACACTTAGGTACACCGTAAGAGTAAAGTTATGGATTTATAATTGGACGTGAATTTTTGAAGCAAGTATTAATAGACAAATTTGAAAAGTTTTTAATATCAATTGTCAGAATTTTAAATGAGTGGTAAGTATTTATTTCAAAGTATCGGTATAAGCCCGCCAGTTTTTGATGAATGTAAAATATTGGTACAGCAAGAAATAATATTCAAAAATCAGTTGTTAAATGACATGGGCCAATAGATAATACCGATATCCATTATTATTTTGATAGTGTAAAAGTAAAAACCATTCATTAGGAAGAATACTATCATACTAAATTTAACATAATACGGAAGTTGCTAAATTTTGTAGAAACGATTTTTTAATATTTCAAATCGATCTTTTTGCAATATTTGATTATCCCTTATGTGCGTAATAGGGTACATACCACATACCTGAATTATATGAGTATTATTCACAGAACAGATAATAAATAGAATACCGATAGGCTATATTCAATACGCCGCATGTTGATGCAGGCTTTTGAATGTGTGAGTGTCCTTCGAAAATGAAGCACGCATTATGCACGTGCAATAGTGTGTGTAATACGCCAACATTAAATGAGCGTAAATGCATAGACCGAGAGCAGTCTTCAGTATTCGACGTAAAACGTATTCTTGACACGTGTGTAAGTTTAACCCGGATTCTTCCTTACTCGAGTCGGTTACCCGCTATCGCCTTACCCGTTATGTATTTCAGTTCCCATTATTTCTGAGTATTATTATTAGATATAGGTTAGGTGCATTGATTACATTATTATAATAAATTATAACTATAACTCAACGATGATCCAAGTGAATTTTAGTCGCATCATTTGTGCATTGTAAAAAGTGAATATAATTATCAAATGTTTTTGCGCTGTTACATAATTTACGTGGTCGTCAAATCCCCATGTATAAAAATTCTAAATAATTATTACGATCAACGATCATAAATTATTCATAATTTGCACAATCAGTGTTACCAATTACACTATAATTAGGTAATTATGGTATTTATTGTTCTACACTTTTGAAGGATTCAACTCGTAAGATATCCTTGTACCGCACCCACTCTCTTGGGTCCGTTTCAGACGGGACACCGGTGTCGCGCTCGTATATAATATAGGAAGCCTTTGTATTCAAATAAAGGGGCCTTTGTATTATGTTTATGAACGCCCCAGAGCTAATTTCGCGTTATAAATTAGAACATAAAACTGGCTGCGGTAATAAAAACAAGTGTATCGGCGGCTTGATAATGTAGCGGCCGATGGTAAAGTTTACCGGACACGCGTTGACTCATTAGCTGTGGGGCGTTCATAAACATAATACAAAGGCCCTGTTATTCGAATACAAAAGCCTCCTAGGAGGCGACACCGGTGTCGCGCTCGATTTAGGAGGCCTTTGTATTCGAATAAAGGGCCCTTTGTATTATGTTTATGAACGCCCCAGCGCTATTGGGTCAACGCATAATTTCGCGTTATAAATTAGAACATAAAACTGGCTGCGGTAATAAAAACAAATGTAGCGGCCGACGGAAAAGTGTACCGAACACGCGTTGACGCATTATCTCTGGGGTGTTCATAAACATAATACAAAGGCCCCTTTATTCCAATACAGTGGCCGCCTCTATTCTATCGAGTGTGTCCCGTCTGAAACAGGCCTTATTTTCGGGAATTCTACATTTAGCTTATCGTATATTTTCCTAGGTGAAAAAAATATGGCAAGACTATTGTAGGTACAATATACTTTTGTATTTATCACATCTTTTAAAATGTTTTACAAGGCATACTATTTCCCTCGCGCTCCTAAAATTATAATGAATACCATAATTATAAACCTATTTAATTATTGCGGTGAGTTACACCAGTGCTCCGCAACCTTTTCTCACCCACGGCACACCAAAGGTCTTTCCAGAATTCCGCGGCACACCACACGTAAAACAATTTATACACAAAACATGGACCCCACATCCTGAAGGGGGACCCAGGCCAGGATCTTTGGCGGTCCCCCCTGCCTATCGCTAAGGTTAAAGACAGTGATATCCTAAAATAGCGTTTTTCAAATGGTGTTTGAGGTAAAATTGATGGTATTTATTGTATGTTTACCTATTTTTTGTATTTATTAATACATCCACTTGAATTTTGGTCATTTGTCGGGTTAAGAATAATTATTTGTCGAGTAAGTATTGACATAATAATAAGAAATTGTATCCTACAATCGCATGTTTTAAAATATTAATACCAGCGTAGTAAAATAGTTCAGCAGGCGACTTTTTTACTATTAGAACGAATTTGTAATTATAACTCACTTATCTGATTGACCTGCCACGCCGCCCTCCCAATGAGTCTGGCCCCCAGATTAGAGCCCTGTCAGCTCCCCCCTTGTGGGGGCCATGCACCAAAATTACAATAATTAATGTTGTTTATTTGATAAATAATTAAATATACAAACAACATAACACAAGACGAAATGTACATATATCCGTGTATTTCTATTATCAATATAATAACTAATTAATGTGATAATGATATCTGAGCTTGTTCCGATGAACGTAAAAGTTTTATATTACTTTGATTTGATGTTTGAAAGAGCAACCCGAAGTTCTCGGTCAAGACCCTTCAAACAAGACTGCTTATTATTTTTAATGGTAACTTGAGTTGAAAAACTTTGGTCATCTAGGTCCTAGATAATTTATGTCGTAGAAAATGGGAGCTGAACTGCGATAGCCTTGTCGTAAATCAGAGAATATTCTTTATTAAACGAAATCCAGAAAATAGCCAATAGAGAACATCGGCGAAGTTCAGTTTTAGCGTCCCGTCGTTTGTCAATTCAACCAATTTCTCTGGAATTTATAGGGAAAGCGCTCCTATAGAATTTTCGGCATTGGTTGTAAAAGGGTTTCGAATCCAGTCGTATTGATTGTATGAAAGTAATGATGATTTTTTTGCAGCAAAGTAAAATGTTTTTGAGACAGATTTGGTACATTTGTAGCAGTGGCGAAGACTCCAGCCTACCTTCTTAAGAAAAATAATTTTTATTTGCATATTGACATATTTATATAATCACAAATAATAATATATTCAATATGCCCAAAGACATCTATCGTATAAATGTCATAATTTTACGATCTTTTCCCATATTTCAATAAGCACCATCTATGGCATTTCTCGAAAGTTTAAACAAATAAAACACACCAATTCACCAATTCAACACCATTCAATATGAAGTTTTTTTCTCATAATTTCAAAATGTCTAGCGTCCCGCATACAAATCTACAAGTTGTTTCGTTAGCGCTTACGTCGCGAGAGCACATTTATTCAAAATAATTAATAAGGTAATTTAAAAAATAATTTCTATGGGATTCAATCACATAAATATGTATTGATTGTTGTTAAAAATATAAAATAATTTATCTCGTGATTTTTATTTATTTATTAGTTTACTCATTAGACAATTTATATATATGATATTGTACCTACCTAAGTCTGTGTTTTAAATATTGAAGTATTTTAAAATGTCCAGTTTTACGGGTTAAATTATAAATTGTTATGGACCACAATATATACACAACAACGGATATTTTCAAAGATGCTAGATAATATATTTTGAGTGTATGTTACGTTTATAAACGTTTAGGAAAATACATAAGTAATTCAAACCAATTGCTTATTTTTATAAACTAATTATAACAAACCAATTAAGCTTTTGAAATTTCATCGATTTAGCGTATCTATTCATCAGTAGTAATATTGGGTTCTTCTTATTTCCCGTAAATATATCTGACACGCATGGTTACTCCCACAGCCTACCTATTTCAAAAAGTCACCCTTCGCCACTGATTTGTAGAGATCCTTGTCTTAACTCCTTCTAATTTATCAGAGCACGTCAATTTTCATTCTGACATTGTGCTCAAATATATTACCAGCCATGTCCGTAAATTTGGCTATTCAGTGAGTGTTATAGGTATAATATACAAAAATATTTCGCACCCCCAGTAAAATACTGTAGTAAGTCAAAAATTGGCATTTTGCAGGAGAGCCATTTGAAGTTTCAAATATTCTTTGTAAATACAGGAAAAGTCTGAATGTAAAAATTATTACTCATTTTTATGGAAAAACATGATCTATTTTCAACTGTATTCATCATTTTTCTCTAAAACATATACAAAGGGAGATATTTGAATATTTCTGAGTTACGACTGTATTTTATTAGGATATTTGACAATTTCATGGTAAAATTTGAATCAACTCAATACTTTCTATGTAAATTTCCCTACCATCACTCTAATAATTTCAACTAATTTGTTGGGCACTGTAAAGGAAGGTTTTCAAAATATTAAGTTATGGTACAATCTTTAAAGATTTATTGAAAAAAAAAGAAAAATACAATTATTAGTTCAAAACAACAAAAAAATACTTAATTATTTAATTTAATGAAAAAATAATTTTTTTACGTACGATTTTTAATTTTTAAACATCACTTGGAAGAGAAGCAAAAAATCATAATAAAATTCACGATGTTTAGCGGTGCAGAGGAAAGCAAATCCTTCTTTTTAATTGTCGTTATTTTTGGCCACTCTTGATATGCTTTGGATATATTGAGACCATCCATTGGTAACGGTTTGCCTATTTGCTGTTGTCGAACATTCAATTTCCTACATTCTTCATGATAACTGGTTTTAAAAAAAATAATGTATGGATAGTCTCTGTCTACTTTTATAACTTTAATCTTCTGCCACAAAACTTTTTCTCCATTTTCATCCGTGTTGTAATTTTTACCGATTTCATCTGCTAGTTTTTTCATGTTGAGAAAATTATTTGTCGTCATGGGTTTAACTATGTATGGTTGTCCTGTTTTCTTACTTGTTTGTACAATGGTAATCATTTGGGTGGGCACAAATATTGGTCCACTTTTTAGAGCCCTGGTTTTCTGCTGCTCAATTGTAGAATGGACGATATCGCCTTCATTTTGTTTATGCCCGGTGACCAAAAACTTATGAGAGATCGTTGTATTTTTTTGTGAATTCCCGGTGGCATATAAATACATTGCAGCAATGTATTTATTTTTATCCTGCCCGGCACAATTGTCACTGTAAAAAATAAAATGCTCATTGTGGTGATATTTTTTACATGCATTGTAATCGAGTACACAGCTACCAATTTTATTGGATCCTCATGCAGGTTGACTCTCGTCCCACATGTATCAGTTTGCAATATTTTCAGTGATATTATAGACTGTACGATTGTACATTGCCAAACTTTCGTTTATAATAGAAAGTTGACACATTTCCGCAAGGAAGCGGTAAAACAGCCTGCAAATCATATACAGCTACATTAATGACGCTATTTTGGCCATTAGTTCGGGACTCTGCTACGTCTTTGATCTTTTCATCCCTTGCCTCTTTTTTCCAGGTTTATGTGTCTCATATTTTTCTTGAAGTTGTTTTTTTTCATCTGGTGGTGAAGAATTATTGTATAGGTCGCATTCAACGCACAAATCTTTTTTTAGGCTTAAAGAAGCCAATATTAAATTCGTCATTAAATATAGATGCGTATAATAGTGTTCTTTTCCAAATGGCATATTGCTGTCAGCTTGTTGTTTTTTGTATAACCGATACATTTCAGCAATTGTTAATTTACCATCTAAATACAATTTGGACGTCTGTGCACGCAAATAATGTTACTCGATCACTGGGAAAGACTTAATGTGAGCTCTTATATAATTTTTTTAAACATCACTAATTTTTTTGTGATTTTTGTGATCTCTTTGTTCTGGAATTGGCGTTCCGGAAAGAAGATCTCTTGTTTTCCATGCAGTGGAGCAGTACCTTTCACTCACCCCAAATGTGTTGATAAAGTATTTTTTGCATACTTCTTGTATTTTACTTCCATTTAATTGTTGATAACAAAAATTGTTGCCTCTGCTGCTTCCAGTTTTTTTTGTTTGAATACTTTGGAACAATAATATCCATGCAATTAGTGAGAAAATTACGCTGTATCTCAAGATTTTCCTGTAGTAACAGAGTTACAACAGTATTTTTTTGAAAAGTATTGTTTTAGTTTTTTAGAAAGCTTCTTGTAAAATACTGTCGTAACTTAGTTACAACACTATTTTATTATCTATTCAACAGTTTTCGGAAAGTAATGTACTGTATTAAGTGCTTTCTCTCCGACACTATTTGAGTTTGAGATACGATAGTATTTTATTAAAATGGCAAAAAAAATACGAATCCAACCACATCCATAACTCGAAAACGCCCATTTCAGACTTACGACAGTATTTTACTGGGGGTGCGATTTGCTTTTTTTTGGGAGCAATGCAACCGCGGCACACCTAGCATCGTCTCATGGCACACCGGTTGCGGAGCGGAGCACTGAGTTATATTATCCGAGATGTTGATATTGTTGTCTGTTGGTGAAACATGAACTTCCTTTTAGGGCAGATAATTTTACGTTATCTCAATCTTAGCTTGTTCTTTATTTATCCCGTTATAAGAATCTACATAAAATGTGGCAAGTACATGGCAGTAGTTAACAAATTGTAAAATATTATTTTACGAAATGAATAATAAATTTCATACCAATTTAAAAATCGTGACACTATTTTGAGGCCCTACTTGCAGATGTGTCTTGTTGTAAATTTGAGATCCCAAAATTTCCAAGTTCATTTCACGTTCTTTTAAGTACCTTACTTACCACTGAGTTATTGTGCGAAATGTCATCTTTTACTAGCTGCTGAGACCAACGAACTGATTGAAGAATAAATTTAATATAATACATATTGCGTCATGTTAATATTTTCATGTTGCCTCGCGCCTTTGGTTTTGAGCGGATACAAAAAAAGTGCCAACCGAGAAAACAACACAAAACCAGTCCTCATTTTTTATAAAGCCGGTTTTTTAAACTCAGCCATGTCGGTAGGTACACGTCAAGTCGCCTACGTTTCTTTGGATGTGTGCGAGTGCGATTAGTTGGATTTATAATTTGAAAAAAAATGAGGCAATATAATGTTGTTCTCTTGAGTACCTACATTCCTACTACCTATAATATTTTTCCTATCGGTGTCACGCTCTCTCTTGAACTTCATGTTCTTTTACTCATCGTCGTCGTGTCTTTTCTTGCTTCACGTTGTGTGCTGCTTTCAAGCGTAAATGAATATAATAATAATATTATATTGTCTCCTGCTTGCTTGCACGCATTTGTCTTTTACCTTCCACACCATTCACTCTTATGTGGGTAACTCGTTTCCTCGGCTGCGGGAATATTTTTTAAGTATTATCAAAGTGGCAATAGGTATCTCAGCATGATACTGTCGGTATCTTGCTTGCGCGCTCAGACCGAGTACAGCGTGTTCTATGCGTCTCTTTCAGTCCCGTTTGTTATTTCTCGCCTTCATTGTGACGCAAAAAGTGTCATCAGCGGATGTTTTGTTTCGTTCTTGCGTTTAAGGTGCGAGTTCTCCCATAATGGACGTACGTCGTTGCGTATTCGGATTCGGCCTGGGCAACTTTCGAGCGCAGTAAAACATGGCCGCTTCTGATTGTTGGTCGAAAGCCAAGTCTGCTGGGTGGTTCGGAGGAATAAGACCGAACGAATGACGGCAACCTCGCAAAACACTCGAAATCAGAAGTTCCTTCAGTCCGTATTCCGTATCTTGCGATAGATAGATGGATAGATATGCGGTGTATGCGATAGCTCAGTACCTCGGTATTTAGATTTCTTCCAAAGTTATAATTTGCGTGACTAAGGTAATTTATTTTGTTAAATTACCTGCGTACCTGATTCGTAATTTACTTAGTCTCCATTATTACATACATACATAAGTAGGTCCATATTATAAGTATGCATGTGCAAAACTTAAACAGACACTTTTCGATAATTTAGGTAGGTATAACTATTACTTTTCAATTTTAATGAATCACGTCAAATATTTTATTGATAGGTATCATACAATTTTAGTGAATTGTGTATTGTTTATATTTATTGTATTATGTGTTCGCAATTGATTTTTATTATCTATCTCGTTTTACTTACGTACTTATATATTTATCATAATGAAGTAATGTTGTCAGGATACTTTTATTTTTAAATGTATTCTTTCTAGGTTTTTCTATCCTATAATAATTACTTAGATTCGATCAAGCCTTTCAAGAAATTTTAATAGCAACCTCTTTGATATAGGTATAAAAAATAGCAGTGTTTCCAGGTAGGTAGGTTTTGTGTTTTTTTTGTAAAAATATATACTTAGGTGTAGGTAGATTAAAAAAATGGCGTGTTCCTTGGCCCGCACACGATCAGTGTTACTAAAGTCGTTCCAATAGTATGCCAGACGGAGGAAGAAACTCAGCTATCCAGCTAAAATTATGAAAATATTTTAAACTCGCATCCCCATTTTAAAACATATTATACCTATTGTGTAATATATAAACTTGATACAGTTTTACCAACTATTTCTAGCCTTTGGGATGAACACTTTTAACGTTACCTAATAATTTTGCCAGCTACGCAAACGGTAAATTGGTACCTAGGTACCTAACAGTAATAATATGATCTGTCGAATAACAACAACAAAACTTTATAGGTATCTACCATTACTTCTGTCGAATTCCGCCAATTTAGTTTTTAGTCATTTACCTTTTTAGGCATAATGTTGTCCTTTTGAGAGAGTTTTAAATTAAGTGAACGATTGGGCCGATTGCAATCATATTTTAGAAAAGCCAAAAGGAATCATGTGCATTAGTAATTTATTAGGCTTCCATATTTATTAAATCGATGTCTTCCATATTCTCCAGTCAGCCTATGAATGCATAAACGGGGTTCGGTTCAATTTGTTGGTCACCAACACTCGACATTAACCCGTACACCCCATGCATGTTTTTTTTTTTTTTTTTTTTAATGTTTAAGCTATCTTTGGATTTATACAGGGAATGGCCCACAAAATGGGGTTTATCGTGAATTCATGATGTATCAACACCTCCAAATTGAAAAGGCATCACTTCAGTTGGACGTTTTGCCTGTGTACCTAGTATTATTATTGTTCTGCGTAGTGAATTTGTTGCGGTGTTGCCAAACTTCGACAAATAAGTTTATCTTCTGTTTGTACTTCACGTGAATATTTTGACTGGAATCGCCTTTATCTGAGAGGTAGCCGTAGTGACAAAATACTGTTTTTTTTCAATGTGTACAGAAGAAATTATGTATTAATATTATGGGATACAATGAAACTCACTTCCACATAGTGTATTAATAATAAATTTAGATGTGTGGTTTGCATTTTTTTTTTAAATTCACCGTATACAATTTAATGAGAAGTGGCCGTCACTCGGCAGTCGACTGTCGGCTAGGGTGGGCAACCTTTTTCGAGGTGAGCGCGAACTCATTGAAAAACATGCATAATTGGCAAATGATTCCATGGCTTGATTTGTAAGGCAAACATTTATTTTATCAAGCACTGCGGTGTGACATCGATTACACGTAATAATAATTTATCTACTTAGCAGGCGCATACCAGTCTTCGGAGAGGAATATTTTTCTTTCGCGAAAATGTTTTTCCGATACACGTATTCAACATTATACCAAGCTGAAAACATTGATAACAAAACAAGTGAAGTTAGTAAAGCATATATTTGAATTTATTTACGGTATCATACAACTATGTATTAATTGTAAATCATTAGAAAGTGAAAGGTGTGAGTTTGAACTTGAACCCCACTTGGTCCAACTTCTCATTCTATGATTTTTTTGGTGATGTATTTCCATTACTTTTATATTATTATCATCAATATCTTAACTACTCTTGGTGCATTGCTGGATGTATTATATATTATGTATTATGTATTATATTACTAGCAGGTTATTTTTCATAATTTGTGTAAGCACGAGAAAGTATAAACAGACGAAGGGATAAATTATTATTTCAACAATTGTATACTTACCTATATATAATTCAATCTCACCGAACCATTCTAGGGACTAATCCCGCACAGGAACGTTCGATTGCGCGATTAGTGTTCTTGATAAAACAATTGCTGAAAACATTATAAATTTTGCCCACATTATATTGAGTATGTATTATTATTACCATACTTACTTCTGAAGGACTTAGGCACGTTTTTTATTATTTGTTAGGGAGAGGTTTACTGTTAAGTACATTATACATGTGTCAAAAGATGGTGATCCCGTAATCCCGAGAAAATTAATATCTGCCACAGAACAGATTAAGTAGTAGATAGAAATGTGAAACCCAGTCGCCATGGACCTACGATTTGAAGCAGAATTCGCTTTATTAATTTAGGTCATACCCACCAAAGGACACAATGCGCGTAGACTCTCCATACATTATTAAGACAAATTTTAATAATTTTATCCCTTATTTTATCACACTCAAGATCCGTATCCTCAATCCTGTCATACCATATCTGGCAGGGTAAGCCAGTTCCTATTAATTTTGTGGTCTTGCCTACCTATCATTCAAGGTTTTTTCCAAAGACCTTGAATCGTTTTCACACTTGTCTTATTATCAAAAGTAGCCATTTATTAAGCGAAGTTATAGTAAATTTTACATATAGACACATAAAAAAAAAACAATATTAAATAGAACAACTCTCATAAAATCTTGGAGTATTATCTTGTCAACGTAATTTTGACACACATTTATGTAATTACATGAACGACTTATATCACAATTTCTAAAGATTTAAACCTGTTTATATTTTGAAACACGAGGACAAATCCCGTAATCGAAAATGCGGGAACCTATGATTTCGGGATCAAAAGAATAGATCGGGGATCCGGCGATTGCAAATTTTCCTTCTTCTTATTTATGTTTATCTGTTTGAACCCTGCACCGATTACATTGATATAATGTCTCGCGACAATGTCAATTCATCTACCATGATATTCAGTAAACATGTACTTTATCTGTGGCTAGATGGTATTATTAGTAAATCATGTTGGCAAATTTCCTTTGTATTACGTGGAATAAGCATACAATTTCAAATTACATTCGTAACATACGTGTCTGAAAAGTGAAAAATGAATAATCCATTGTCTGGAATCTCTGGATAATGGCAATGCACGTCCTTTATTGTTAATGATTTCCATTAGCCCAGTGGCTCCCAAACGGTCCGCGAGGTAAACTTAAACACACACAAAAATAAATAATATTACACATTAAAACTTAAAAGATTGTACTCAGGTACATTTTTATCGCATCGTACTTTCTGCACAGTTTGTAATTGAAGTGTTGTAATCCAATAATTTCACTTTAAATCTGTAGAATACAACCCCATAATATTATACCTCACCTATACTATAAATACTAGGAAACGGCGCGCTATCGATTGTCATTGGTCACACTCAGGTTATGAATCTGTATTTAATGTTGAGAAACCCCTCCCCTATCAGTCCTCGGTGGCAGTCTTTCGTAATATAATAATAATAATTACGGTACAACATTCCATATGATATCTGAACACGAGAGTAGATATTTTTTCCAGAAAAGATTATTGACAATCTCAAGAATCTGTAAGAATCACATTTAGTGCGATGTAGTTCAGGTTCAGTTGTAAGTGAATACGATATACCTACATTATTATGTTTTGAGTCGTATAGTATCAAATAAAGGAAGTACTCTCATATGCCTACATCGGAATTGAACTAATGATGCCACACTATTCTTCTGATCATACTGTACGTCTATAAATACACACAAAAGCGTGAAATTCGTTAGTTTTGACATAAACTATGACGTAATTAGAGCAACGCCGAGCGAGAGAAAACGACGTACCTAATCGGTTTCATGTAACAGCAATCGAAAATAATATCAATAATTCAATTTTGTCCTATTTAATTCGTGCGCAGTAGAAGAAATCGTAATCTGCGCAATTTCAAGGTTAAGTTGTTTCACTATAAATAGCAGTGATGGCATAAACCGTGGTCCAAATTGTTGCGGCCCAAAATAACAAGTATTAACTTATTTAATCACCAATATGTAACTATTAATTTTAAAATAATAAGATGTAGGTATGTCTCGTCTAGTATATTATATTATAATATATTATTTCATTACTTTTCAACACATTTACCCACTGCGGCCCGTGAAAAATTAGAAAATGGATAAATGGCCTTCCAAATAGGTTGTGCACCACTGCATTATAGCAATAAAAATTTCATATCAGTCATAATAGGTTTGTGGTATAAAAACATATAATATGTTTGTGGTATAAAAACATGAAAGAATAATATGGGCCTTGATATCAAAGTTAAAACTGTTGACGTCTTTGGAAGGAAACGTTGAATTGTTATTGACAATCAATCTTTCGACCAATCACAGAACTGCCTTCAACAAATTTCGGCGGCTCTTGTGGTGCAGTGGCTAAGGCGCTGGCCTTCCACCCGAGAGTTCTGGGATCGATTCCCGGTCATGACAAAAACATTTATGTGTTTTTCTCAAAGCCTGGGTGTTTGTGATTGTTCAAAATTACTAACAAACCACCTTGTACGAAAAAGCAAGGACATGGTTATTAATAATTCTAAAAAAAAAAAAAACACTTGAATTTCTGATTTCTAAAAGTAGTAAAATATTTTATAATACATACCTATTATGAAATTCAAAAATTCAGCAAATGTTTTTCGCCATTTCTGGAAATGATGCATAATGGATAGTTCAACATGATTCTAAACGACCCATTTATTAGATCAGTGGGTCTATACTATACTTATCGACCGCTAAAGTGATAAATATTATCAAACTTAGGGTAGATTTGTATCGAAATATTAACACTTATTGTAACAATTACAATAAGTTGGTTGTAATTGTTACAATAAGTGCTAATAGTGTCATACAAACCTACCCTAAGTTTGATAATATCTATCACTTTATCGGTCGATAAGTATAGAATAGACCCACTGGTGTTGGGATGTGTTGAGTAAGAAAAAAAAACAAAGAGTATGTAAACAGATTACAGAACTGAAGTGAATTAAGTAAATTAACGTAAATTCACCCTTATTACTATGCGGGTATAGTTTTATTTATTTGTTTTCCTATCGAATTGTTATATGTTATCGAAAGTACATAAACATTTTTTAGATGATTCTGACACACTTAAGATTATGGTATTATTGTATTTTTCATACACTTTGTCAATCTATATTTATTTCGTGGGACATGGAGGATGACAAAACGTATAGTTGTTTTCCCCTTCGAAATAATAATATGTAACTTTCATTTAAAAACCGTGAGCCAAACGATTTTTGACATGTGTATGTGCAGAAAAACAAAACACTCTTTATTATTATTTCTTTTTAATAGGGTACATACGTAAGTTATCTCATAATAGGTGCTTATTGAATTTATAATATCACTAATGATTTATGTATATGTACATTTAGTAAGTGTATCGTACGTCCATTTAATATGGTTTTGTCCAAATCCCATTTTTATACTTAGCTGCAACCAACCTCACCTCAACAAGGTAACGATGTAACGAACAACAAACACCGCACAGTACGCCTTCTACTAATATACTAATACATCCACATTGTTCAACACCACTCCAATATACGTGTGGCACGTATACCACTAACCGTAGAGCTGGCAACGTCGCCTGACGATCGCTCACTTTTTTACTCTCGCAATGAATAAATGGAAATGATGTCTTTTTATTCTAAAACACTATTTTTATTACTCATTAAATTTTTGGTACTTTTTATAGGAATCTGAGATAATAATGTTTTACTTATAGTACCAACCTAGCAAAATAGCTCTACATCGTCTGAGTTTGGATATACCTACAAAAATATAGAATAGAGACTGATTCGAATTGATTTTTATCAAACCGGTGAGATATAGACAACGGTTACAAGGCGCGCGCACCTCTACCCGCATCCCACCGCACAATTCCACTGTTGTTATGTGACTAATTTACGTAGATTATTACTGCATTATTCGATAACGATCGATCCCTTTACCTGCACCTCACCTCACCAATCCAACTATACTATCCGACCACTTTATCCCTAGTGAGCTCTTATAAGTTTTATCTAGTCTACAATGTATTCCTCCTACCTAATTGATATGTGTGCATTAGTTTTTGGGTTATAACGGAATAAACAGATAAGATTAGAAAAAAACTACGATTTTGTGGTTATTTTGTACCCCAGTGGCGCAAAGTGGGTAACGAGAAAAGTGAAAATATTATATTTCATAAACATAAAATCACCTGTTAATCATATGTTAGGACTAAAAAAGACCAGCCACGGAACCTAATATGGCCCCGCGCCATGGTGCTCCATTGACTTACCGCCTTTATCCACAAAGGCCACAAACGGATTGCAAAACGCGCGAAAAAATAGAATAAGTACATATTATTATGTCGGTACGTAGGTACCTATAAACTAAACCAAACCCAACTAGGCAAAAGGCTTCTTGACAAACGCTTCCCTTTCGCCCATGCAATATGTGTGTGTGTGTGTGATTTCATCTAGATAGGTAGGATTTGTTTTAGATTTTGATTGCGTGATAAGGTGATAATCGAGATTTCAGTCTAAATAAAACCAGGGCCGCGAACCTTTATATTTTTTCGTTTCGTTTTTGGTTCAGCTCCAAGTGATTAATTTTTAAATATTTTTATTTGTAATTATTAAAAATTTATTTTCTACAATAATTTATGACATTATATGGTACTTGTATGTAGACTGGCGTCGCGCTCCTGGACCAATAGTTATGCTGCACCGCACGGCCGTAGCCATAATTTAAAAAAAATACTGTGCGTGTTTGAACATGTATATAGGTTCGGTTCCGGTTTTCGTTCCGACAAAAATAACGGTTTTTCGGTTTTCAGTCATATTCCGGTTCGAAGCTCTGAAATAAACTCACACACATATAAATAGGTTAATAGGTATATCATATTATTTTTTATACCACTCAAGTGTTAATATATTAATATTAAATTATTTCTTTACACGGTTATTTTTAGGTACAATTTTTTCATGGATTTAATAGAATTATATTTAAATAATATACCTACATATGCCAAAAAGAGCGAGAAGTATAGGTGTTTGTGAAGTTGTCAATGAATTAAAAAGACATGACGTCAATTTCAAAATAATTTTTGTGCGACTAATGGTGCAACCCAATATTAACTTACTTAACCGGCAATGGTATTAAATAATAGATTTTGATAATTTATTTTAAAATCATATTGAATATCAGATAAGTAATGTTTGGAGTTATATACCAATTTGAAGATAAATTAAATATTTTAGTTTGAGATATTGAATCTGGTAAATTTGAGTATTTCTCAGAACCAACATTTGTTGGATGAAACACATTAAAAAAAACCAATTGTGATTTCACCTATGAATTTTTAAATCTTCTCAGTTCTACCCTTAAGTAACAGTTTTCACAAAAGTGTAAGTATTTACATGATTTTAAATGCATTGAAAAATTACTGACTTTAGGATTTATCTGGATTTCTGGATAATGCTGAATTTCGACAATGGCCCCCGCGATTGGATGCATTTAGATGTGCAAATTTTCGATCTGAAATTTAATCTAATTTGATTTGGAGGGGAAAAAATGTAAATTGTTTAATAATAGAATGCCGTATTGAAAACACAACATTAGAAGCTTGGAAACGCATGCCAGATTTTGCGACTCTTTTCTGTATAAAATCAAGACTAGGGACAGGTTAACAGCGGAAGATTCGGTAGCATGTACAAGGTAGTCCCAGAAGTACCCGACCTGACGTATAGATGGCAGCTGTTGTTTGACAATAATGACTATGCTAGAAAGTACCAACCTAATAAAGAGTAAGTTCAAAGTTTGACGCAGTGTTGCCAATCGTACTATACTTATAGTATTTGTACTATAATTTTGGTCCGCATACTATGTACGATATAAAACAGGTATAGTACGCCCAAAATACTATAATTTTGAATATCGGAAAAAAATATGTATACAGTACTAAAATTTTGATATTTTCGTTCGATAGATTGGTGCAAAGTACTATGATTTCGCAATATAAGAAGATTTGGAGAACTTGGAAAAAATTGCTCGAAAAACGTAAAAAAATCCCTTGACTTTGGTTTAAAATGAAATTTCTTGAATTCTTCGCCAAGCATTTTTGGTCAGAAGAAGTACATAAATGAAAAAGAGTCTCGGAGTTTCTCAAATTCTCCGTTATTTTCTTTCTGAGAAACAAAAACCCTATACATTTTCAACAGATGACAACGCGTATTATACTTTTTCCCCAAATACTATGATTATGGAGGCTCTGTACTATAATTCCACTTTGAAAAGATGGCAACACTGGTTTGACGACGCTACGTTCTTCAGTATTTGTTTGACAGCCATCAATAGTGAACGCCCTCAGTGAATTTGTATACATGGAAAAATTGGTCATCGTTATGTGGTACATTATGTGATACTTTCATTTGAAAGACTTCAGTCCAACCAATATCAAAGCGGAACTAGATCCTACTCTGGGGGTGTCTGCTCCTTCGTTTACAACAATAAAATATTGGGTGACAGAGTTTAAACGAGGCCGTACGAGCTGCCAAGACGAACATCGCAGTGGTCGACCAAATGAGGCGACCACGCCAGAAATGGTGAAGAAAATCCACAAAATGGTATTGGATGCACGTCAAATGAAAGTGCGCGAGCCAGCAGATATGATAAGCATTTCAAAAAGTGCCGTACATCGCATATTGACTGAAAATTTGGACATGAAAAAGCTGTGCGCAAAGATGGGTGCCGCGATTAATCACAAGGGAACAAAAACAGCGTCGTGAGGATGTTTAAATCACGTGTTTGGCAAAGTTTCACAAGTAATAAAGCAGAGTTTTTGCGTCGATTCATAACCATGGATGAAACATGGGCCATCACTTCACACCTGAGACGAAGGAACAGTCAAAACAATGGACTAAAAGGGGAGAATCGGCTCCAAAGAAGGCGAAGACAGTTTCATTTGCAGGCAAGGTCATGGCGTCAGTTTTTTGGGATGCGCGTGGGGTAATTTTCATTGATTATCTGGCGTGTATTATGAGTGATGAAATCAAGAAAAGATGGCCGCATTTGGCAAAACAGAAAGTTTTCTTTCATCAAGACAATGCACCAGTTCACACATCCGTTATCGCGATGGCCAAAATCAATGGTTAAAGTTCGAATTGCTTCCTCACGCACCCTATTCGCCATATTTAGCCCCCTCGGATTATTTTCTGTTTCCAAACTTGAAAAAATGGCTCGGTGGTAAAATATTTGCCAACAATGAGTCTGCGGTTGATGGCTATTTTGAGTAGCTTGACGATTTCACTATAAACTGGGTATCGAAGCTATTGAACATCGCTGGGAAAAGTGTATCGAACTAAAAGGAGACTTAGTAGAGAAATAAAGATATTTTTTCCCATTTTTTTTGTGTTTTCTTTGTTGGGTCGGGTACTTCTGGGACTACCCTCGTAATTAGTCAATTAGTCAAATTAGTGTATAACTCTGCAATTAACAACATACCAGCCCGACATAAATCTTGCAAGTAATGTGAAGCTAAAGGATTCTAAGAAAAAATAGTTTTTTCTTTCCATATACATACATGTTTGGGCTTTAGATTTTAAAGTGGAGAATAAGAAATTGGAGATTATGCATATAGTCATAGTGCACGATTGCAAAGTATGAGATTAGATGTGAACGGAGAGTGACGTCTGACTGATGAACACTGCGAACTAGGGACGTCAAAAAATATTGATACTTTTTACCGATACTTCGTTTTACATTACATTTTTATCAATATACGTGTTCAGCTGTGGAAATGGGACAAAATTCTTCCTCCCTAACTTTAGAATCCAAAGTTCGAGCTTCATTTTGAAAGCCGTCAATTTTTAGTGACAATGAAGCACTGTGATATCTTTCCGTGCAGCTCCAGGTTGATAGAATTCACAGATTCAAATATATCTACCAAAAATGACAGGGAAATAAGAAAACGGACATCGGAGAATTTTGCGTGCGTGTCTCGTTTGGTATCTTTCAAAAAGTGCTGAATTTCTTTATGTAGTATGAAAACTCTCTTAAAAACTTTCCCTTTGGAAACCACCTCACGTGTGAGTGCAACAAGAGTGTTTGAAATTCGGAATCGCTTTCTTATAATATAAATAGTATAAATAATATGCGTTCGTTTTTCGCGGTTCTCCCGAAACCGCTTCGCGATCCCCTAGGGCCTAGGGGACCGCGGATCTTAGCTTGAGAACCGCTGTTATAGATGCTTAAAATGTACAATATGACTAACTGACAATTGAGAGTAAGGTTGTAAAGAAATATTTTGTCTACCCGAGTGTAAAAATAAGTAGTGGCCATACAAAAATATTTTTTACTGGGCGGAATTATACTAGGTAGGCGGAATAACCCCATTTGACGGTACCGATACTTTTTGACTAGGGGCGGCAGGTTATATGAAAGTATGGTGAAGCAGGCTAGTAGTATGGTGAGGCGGGCTGGTAATCAATTTGTGGCAAAATTTGAACGTTAACATTATATTATATGGGTACGGTATAATGACAAAAGTAAATCCTCTGTGATGCCCTGAATTTTTTTTTATCGCGTCGCTATTTCTTGTAAGTTGTCGGGGATATTGTTAGCCAGCTTCATTCAGCTGTATGAAAAAGCCGATTTCTTGCCCTCTTTAATTTAATACCTCTATGCTTTTTGATCAATACCTTCTTTCAGATTTAAATAAATACTTTCTTTCGATATGACGATGACGCCCCCTACTGCGAACTGAATATACAACGTATTTATATTTTATACGGTCCGGCGACAGATAGTACAGTCGTATTAAGTACTTTTAAATAAAATAAAATTATTTTAAAAATATTTGACACGTTTGTCTCACATTCGAACAGGATGACCAAAGTCCAGCTAGTAAATTCTTGGACATTGCTTACATGTTTACAATATTATCAGAAGTAACTTGATACGTATGTACATATTGTAACATGATCAATTTAGATTATGTACATAATATACTTACCGACTTCTGAGTCCTGTATAGACGTCGGCTCATCATAAATATTACATATGTACATTAAAAACGTAAGGGATATATTATTTTCATCTGATATAGTATGTTATAATTATAAATAAATGTTTCATTATCTATCAGGGCTAGTCAACCTTTTTATACCTACCGACCACTTTTGTACCTCTGGTAGTATAAAATTTTCTAACCGCCCACCAGTTCCACAGTAATGATGATTTATAAAATAAGGAAATAATTTTACTTTACGAAATTTATAAAGCATATAATAATAATTACTTTCCAAATACTTTATGTCAGACTTATAAACTTAATCGTTGAATTAAAATTGTTAAAATGAAGGCTACAGGCTACTAGACAACAATTTGTTTGCAAGAATAATGTTATTGAAACGAACTGATTCCATAATGCATGTTAATTAATCATTTTATTTATTATCGTACCTACTATTTTCTGCATATTTTAATCATTCAACAGTTTTAACTTTTTATTAAATATCTATACGCCTAAGGCCGCTTCATAAACAGGGATCTAGATCAGAGATCTCTAACTATAGGCCAATAGCAGTTCTTTCGGCTTCATGTAAATTATTTGAATCGATATTACATATACACATCAACCGTCAAATAGACTCTCGCCTCTCCGGCGGTCCACAGTAACAAATCTTATAGTGTATAATAATTTTATTTCAAATTCTATGGATAAGTCAATTCAAGTTGATTCTGTGTACACAGATATTTCCAAGGCATTTGATCGTGTTGATCACGATATTTTATTACAACATATAAGTACAATATGTTTTTTTGCTTCTTATTTAAAAAATCGCCGTCAATTTGTTGATTACCATGGGAATGAATCGCGGATTTTTAGAACAAACTCTGGTGTTCCTCAAGGTTCAAATCTTGGCCCAATTTTGTTTTTAATATTTTTTGATGATATTGTCAAAGTTATAACCAATTCTTCTTGTTTGCTATTCGCAGATGATCTTAAACTTTTTCGAACTATTGAAACCTTATTATGCTGTGCGATGATGCAGTCTGACCTAGATGCTATCTCGCAATGGACTATCTTGAATAAACTTTAATTCGCTACCTTCAAATGTAATATTATTTCATTCAGTCGTTCAAGGCACACCTTATTGTTCCCATACACATTGTCTGGTATAATATTGAGTAGGGTAACGGAGATAAAAGATTTGGGTGAATTGTATGATGCAAAGTTCACTTTCAATCAGCATATTCTTAACATCAGTACTAGATCTAGCAAAATGCTTGGTTTTGTTATGAGGGTTTCAAAATCATTCGTTGTGTTGTAACGTTGTGCTCAACATTGTGTTGAGTATTCTTGAATATGCCAGCATTATTTGGAGTCCTAATAGGTCCATCCACACAATTAAGTTGGATCGAGTCCACAATAGATTTCTTAGATTTCTCTACTTAAGAACATACGGATTCTTTCCTTATGATAATGACAATAAAATGAATTTCCCGACTCGTTTTCTTCTGGGTATGCTATCAATGCAATCCCTGTCTACCCGAAGAGTGATAGTTCTTTTAAAGCATTTCTTTTTACTTCTTCGTGGGTTCATTTACAATCCGTATATAGTGGCAAATATTAATTTTCATGTTCCCACCAATATCACTCATAGCTCCACGGTCTTCAAGATACTTCGTCGCAGGACAGATGTTATGTTTCATGATGCTGTGTATCGTGCAATTAGCTTATTTGATGGCACCATAAAGGTTGATTTGTTTTTTATTAACTATATAATGTTTGAGGACGTATTAAATAGGTTAAATTTATAATTGTATATATTATCATATTTCTTTAATATTTACACATGCTGTCTTTTCCACTTTCTTGTTATATTAGTTGTTATTTGTAATTAAGATATTTTTGTATACATATTTGTATTCATTATGCATTATGGCGCATTGGCTAATCGCTGTAATGCCGTAATACTCTTTATAAATAAATAAATAAAGTAATGATTATATACGGGAGGGAAGCAATCACATCTGTTTGCGGAGTTGCTTTACCACTGGTGTGGATTTTTAAATAAATAAATTTTATTATACGCGATAGTAGGGAGCATTTTTTTAACTTTAAAAAAAAAAATATATTGAGCTTTATTTTAGATATTACAAAATTTGTAAGATTTTTCTTACAATATCTTTCATTATAATGAAATGTTTAACGTTCAAACGTATGTACCCCGGATCCACAGACGGAGACATATTATAATAGGTATAATTGGATATTGTTAAAACCAAAGTTGAGTACCTACCGTGTGTACATTTGATTAAATGCATCATTATTCTTCATATTTCAGTTATAATATCATACTATACATACAGGTGTGATTGTTGCATAAGTTTCATACTTGAAAAAATAAGTAAGAGTTTTACCTATGAAATATACGTAAAATAGTACCAACGTAGAATGGTGACAGATTCATCTGGCGTTGCGGCTATCACTTTGGAACGGTGTTGGTGTCATTTTTCAAAGTACTTCTAGGTAAAAGGCTGCACATAAAATATCTAACAAATACATTTATTATTTAACATATATTCTGAAACAAGCTTCAATCGAGTCACGTGTGAGTGGAAACATGGATTTATTACTATGTATGACGTTACGATATAAAATTAATCATATTATTCCGGCGTCATCTATACACGTTGTACTTTCACCATTATTAGTGTCATCGTCCGTGGTAGTATCATTGTGTTGATAATTAGGTTATTAGTATTACTATTAAATTCGTCTGTCTTTAAAACATATTCTATAAATCCTTTTTCTATCCTTCCTACACTATCACAATTATTGCGTCATTGCTCAAGAGATCAATAAAATTGGTCACTGGCTAATTCCACTAATTTTTCTATAGAAACCTTTAAACATGTTGTGTTTCTCCTCGAAACCAATCTCTTCACCATATTGACATATCCATATAAATGGATTCAATTTTATTTTATATTTGCCATATAATCCTTTTTAAAATAAAAATGATTCACGTCGGTCCTGGGTTTAATAATGTATAGTGATCACGATTTTTTTTTCAAATAATAATATACTTGTAAGTAAGTACTATTCTTTTAAATATACTTTTTCCATCAGCAATTTCCGATTATGTTAGGTTTTTTCCCACCTGAATCCAAGATCTTTGATAATCTGTTTTAACGATGTAATACCACATTTGAATTCTGTATTTTTTTTAAACGTGATTTTTTGTTGTAATTTCTTTAAAGTTTTATGGAAATTACGAATGCAAATCATTCTGATTACTCATTTTTCAAAATCATCAATATTTTAATTTTTCATAGGACTAGAAAAAATCTCGGATGCCCGGAAGAATTGGCAAGTCGGTTCAATCAACCGCAAGCGACTCCCAATAGCTTCCCATACACGTACAGTTTGAGTAGCAGGTTGAACATGGCACAGACAATAACTGTTCAATAACTGTACGTTAGTGGGCACACCACAGATCAGTTTAACAACCCCATTTAAATCTGCCGAACTGTCAACAGATGTGCCCATATACGTACAGTTATTGTCTGTGGCAGAGCAAGTGTCAAAAACTATGGAGGTTAAGTTCGCGAGATAATACACAGGGGTAGTGTTAAATTAGTATTAAGTAGGGTATACTTGAACGATGATACACGAACAATTTTACTTTGAATTTATTATGATTATAATTGTTTTTATTAGAAACAAATTGACATAAAATACACACCAATGACGTTGGTAAAATAAATCATGATTTCGCTAGTGGATTGTGTATTTTATCGATTCACCGAAACAATATTATACACATTCGTGTAAATATAAAATATGAACTATAATCTTTTCTTTTGAATAAATTATTCCCTTTAATCGACATATGAGTCAGTATTTATCTATTTGGTCATATTTTTAGAATACGGTAATATTTATGTAGGTATTGATTTTATATACAATAAATTTAAACATGCCACAAAATTATATTTACATCAATCATCAGTACAATAATTAATTACTATGCTATTATTAAATTATATACTTAAATTTTATTTAGATTTACCGACATTGTCATTCACAATTAGGTATATTAATTTATGTTGTGAACGTCTTAAATTAATAATTTGTAATATTCACTACATACAATAAATAAAATTTGAATACTGAGTTATTATATTAGTCTACATTTTCACAATAACTTAATATTTATAATGCTCTCTAAAATTTTAACATTTATATTGTATGAAATAATATGTTTACATAAATAACTATAACTTTGTTTTACCCTCGTAAAAATAAATAAAATATAATATTTGCGATCTCCGCGTACATAATATTATTACATTATTAATAATAAATGAATTTGTATTTTTATAACAAGCAACACCAGCCGCAGTTGTATCGCGCGGTATATTCTACTTAACGTTACCTACATCTAACGTCATCCGAGAACTTTCGGCGAGTTGAAATTCCAACAATTTTACAAAAACACGGGAGTGGGGGTCGCTGGCAGTTTGAATCTGGCACACATCTGGCAGGTCGAAAACTGTCCGTCTATGGGCGCAGAAGATTATCTACCAAAGACTGTATGGCCGCCATTACGTATTAACTGGCATGTTCAACCTGTTACGAAAACTGTACGTCTGTGGCGGCCTAATGCTACCGACACGTTCAAAATACCAATTTTACCAGAGAGAGAGCGTTTTCATTAAAAAAAAACACTGATATTTATTGTATATAACTTCCTTTGCTTGGGCGTGATTTTTTTTGTCGTGTAAAAAAGACACGGTTATCAAAAGAATAGTTTTGTTTGCATTTGTGGGTTTAATTATTATAATATGGAGTTCGCGGATCGCTGTCCGATAAATTATTTCTGTACTTACTCCTGAATATGAACACTAATTATTTATATGTATCTGTTGAAGACTAATTCATATGGATATGCAAGTATGTAGGTACATACTATATTAAAATGCAGGTATAAATATTGAACGCTGTTTATCATGTATAATAAATTCAGATTTCATTGCTTTTTGAGACCTGTAAGATTAAACCATAATATTATGTAATCGCCATTTTGTTATTTAGTTTTAAAACATCAGGATAATTGTAGCAGCAGCACCTTCCATTTAAATTTTCCAGCACAAAAGTTAGGTGATTCTTAACCTTTTTGGTAATAGGAACTTTTGACATATTTTGTGCATTGTCATTGTCTGGGAACCGTCATCAATCAGCACGTATAACTGGGCGTCTTACGTGGGCAAAGTCGATGCGAACGCGATCGCGATGCGGTTTGAAACGATACGATCCAAAACAATGCGAAGCGGCATCGTTGTCCTACGTGTAGCTGAGTCACCAGCTGTCACCATCGCACATTTATATAATTTGTTTATTACCATGGCCTAGAAATATTTAGATGTATGTAAATAATTACCTCTGTTTATTATAAAATTGTTACCATGTCAAATATCAAACCGTTTGATCGCGTCGCTGAAACCCCGCACCGCTTCGCACCGCTCGCCGGGTATTATCTGCACGTAGACCACTACAGATGGCGTTGACTGTTTGATATTTTCGTGCCGCGCCGTGTCGCGTCGCATTCGCATTGACTTCGCCCACGTAAGACGCCGCGTTAGGTGCGAGTTGCGACAGCATGGCAGAAATACAATGACAAGAGTTTTCCCTTTACATCTGGCCAACGGGTTACCCACACTTAAAAATTGTGCTATATTTTGCATATGCGAAGGGTGGATGTAGGCTGTGGAGATCCGACATAGATAGTTCACACTAAACTTTGTCAGTTATACATGTCTCACTTAGTCATGTTTTCATTCAACAAAGAATACGAACTGCAGATGTTGGGTAGTTTTTAAAATACAATTAAACCTTCCCCAAAACAAACCATAATACTTGGATATAATAAAATATATCTAAAATTGTGTATCATTTATTGTCATAATTTGAGATATACCTATTAGTTGGAAGAATATTTTTTTCTGTTATATGTTAGATATTAAGGTTTGGTCGTGGTAGGATTCAATTCAATTAAAAAAAACTAACCAACACCATCTGCAATTTGGATTTGTGGTTCAATGAAAACAAAATGAGTAAAAGCTTAGCACCATGCACAATTTATTTTGGAATTCCACAGCCTACCTACCTGTATATGTATGTTGTCTGTCTTCCAGTTGGTCGATTGGGCATTCAGAACTGGTCTAGACGAGGGATATTTATTTGGCCTTCGATAAAGTTATGGGAAGTTAAAAAGTGAAAATCGCCTGATGCAAATGTATAAATTAAATTAGGAATCTTGCACAATCTATCTAGTGGATGCCATTCATGGGAAGTTCTTATTGGGACACTCCCAGCACAACTTTGAAGAATGTTTCTTGTTTATGATACCACGGTTATACGTCAGCTTCATTGTTTTTTTAATTGTACAATCCTATGTGGATTGGACCACCTCACGAAGAGGTTTCTTAATAACAGTTTTTTTTACGAGAAATGCATGCTAGTTACTTGCTCAACCTATTATATCTATACTCGGGGCTAAACACACATTGAAAACAACATGTGAAATTTTCCAGGCCTGGGATTTGAACTCGGGACCCACGACATTATAAGCCCGGCGCGTAACCGCTCGGCAATCGTGGGCGTCAATTAATTGTTTAAGACGTTTAAGTAATATGTCAGATGAAAACCTTGATTATTTAAATCTTTTAACTGTTTGATGGGAATTCTTGCACACCCGTTTTATTTCTAGCTTATGTTTTGCAATAGGATTCATTGAATTATCCACCCATGGACTTTTCAGTGTAGGTAGGGTACATGCACAAATACTGTTTTACATATGCGTATAAATCGAGTGTGTACATGTGCATTGCATATTACCTACATATATTTTCACAGACAAGCAATCGCCCTCGCACATTTTTGTTTGGGTGTGACGCGACATTGGACGGCGACCACACAATAATAATAATACAGTATTGTTAGGGTATAAAGTCAATTTGGATACCATTAATTATTTTGATTCATACGTGTTATGATTTCTTTCAATTAAGATGTCATAGCGGGAGGGTATTATTTAGTTATATAGGTACTTACTTGTATAATGTATAAGGGCATTTTCGCCAAAGTTTGTACATTGCGTTTTTGGCATGTCCCATGACTTTGATTGATTTTTTCATAGTTATTATATTATAAAATGTTGGAAAGTTATGTACTTTTAACATGCAAATTTATTAATTTACTCTATTCAATCAGTTAAATACAACTATCTGACCTGTATATATTTTTAATTGATTATTTAGATCGAAAGGTAGTGCGTTTTTACCATGTCCCACCCATAAATTCAAATAAACAAAGTCTAATTTCGTCATTAATTTTGAGTGTGTAAAATTAAATTCGTAGTGTTTTCAACAGCTTACATTATATATTTTTGGAAAATATATAGTTTTTTCGTAAATTTGTACCAATATTGAAAAAAAATCACGTTTAAAGTGTGTCCCAGGATATTTGAAAAAGTGGAACTCCACATTCCGTTACCACGATTTTAGCATGAAGGCGAAAAATTTTCACTATAAATATGTTTTTTTTTAATGTAGCAACATTTTTGTATAACACTGATCGCCATGTACACTTTAAATTGTTGGTGTGTGTCGGTATCGCTATCGGAACAGGTTGCTTTCTGGGTTGGTCATTTAAGAAGTTCCACTACTGTTACCACGATTTATAAGGTAAGAAAACACATATTTCTATTTCACATACTACACATATTGAGCTTATCTTTCATACTACAGATATAATAAAACATATCGCAGGTTTAACAATAAAACTAAGCTAAATTTTGGCTTCAAACACTTCTGAAACAGAATCCGTTACTTCCATTCCGAAACTATATTGGTGGTAACGTATATGTGGAATGTAAAAGTAACGAAATGGCATGCATAAAGTTGGGTTTACAGTGTGTGTTTAGTTCTTCATAGATTATAAAAATTTTATTTTGTCTGTTCGTATGAAAAACAAAAATATTTTCATTAAAAAATATAGAAAATAACCTGACTATAATATAATAATATAATAAAGATTAAAAAAGTATGTGATATATCTGAATACGCAAAAATAGCGCACATAAAAGTATGGAGATAAAAAAAAACAACAGAAGGAAAAGAAAAAACACCAGACTGAAATAATTGCGAGACAGGCACTGGCTCTGTCATACTCTTTCTGTTATACGCCACCAAAATTTTAAAACTTCTCCATACATTTTAGGCATAGAAATTTATAAAAATGTATGAAAAAGTATTTTTTTGTCACGTTTAACAGAAATGTGTACTCGATTAGATTTAATACCTAGAACTGTAGGTATTCACGAAATGTCAGAAAAGTACGTCTTGATTACAATCAACCTGTATAGCTACATTTTATGTTGATGAATACAATTAAATTTCAAGACAACATACAGTCGAACTTGGTTATTACGAGGAAGATGGGACCGACTGAATTTGCTTGTTATAAGCGTTACTCGTTATATCAGAGAATAGGTATTTTTAAATGAGCATGTCACATTACACAAAAAGTCGAAAATAAAAAATTTGGAAACCATCGTAAAAATCCCCGAAACGAGCATGGCATTCATAAACTACAAAAGTTGTTTATTGTAATTAACGCTGGTAGGTACCTACGGACTTCACAAACCTTGGATTTTTCAACCATATGCGTGGATACTTTTTTATTATTGTCGGTGAAACACCAATAAGGTAGGTACTTAGACACTTTACTAGTGTCATAAACGTAATCCGACCCCGGCGGCATCCTGTCCAATCGGATTTTATTGCTTAGGGTCGAAATGTTTTAAAACGGTCGACACATTAACAGTATTTTAGCTCGGTATATCCGATAAGTTGCTCGTTATAACAGTGAAAAAATTAAATGTATGGCGAAAATCATAAACCAATTGTCAACAAATGTTTCGTTATTACATCCGAGATCTCGCTATGTCCGAGATCGTAATAACCGAGTTTGACTATAATTATTTTCGTAAAAGTTATATACTCCGTGCCGCGCTAGGAACTCGCGTCTGAATCCCTTGCTGATTTTTTTTTCATATATTGTTAATTTGCTTAAAAATATTTTTTATCTGAGTTACAAATAATATAAATGCCAAATAAAGTTATGGTAATGTATAGTGTGTCAAAATTATTACCTACCTTATTTTACAAGTATTGTGAAATTTATTATAAAATATATCTATTTTAGTGATTAAGTTTGATTTGTTTTGTTATTTTGACGCACGTTGAATATTTATCTGTCTATCAAAAAATTCAAATAAATTTCATAAAACAAAAATTTGTTTTTATGGTAACATGTAACTTAAGCTTTACAAATTACACTCCGTTACCATTTCGTTCCATTCCGAAAATGTCCCCAAAAAAGTTGAACGTTAACTATTTTTCATTTGATTATTAAATAACGAAACTTATTTATTTTTCCAATAAAATTTAGTAAAAGTGATTATTGTCTTTAAAAAAATAGCAGAACGAACATTGATTGGTTTTTTCAAATACTAAAGGAAAAATGCTCTGCCATTATAGACATAGGGTAACGGAGGGGAACGAAATGTGCCCAAGAATTAAAATTCAATAATATTTTTTGACTATTTGTAGTTTTATTTTGAAGTGTATGGTTTTTTTAATCTAATAGAGCTCTTTTAAGTGATAAAAAGTGTTTCATTCATGTTTTAAAAGCTAAGTTTCGTAGTCACGGAACGGAAACTTATTATGCCCAATTTCATAATAAAAATGATATAAATATTGTATTAATCAATATTTTGCTGAAAAATTGCTATCACCAATTCAGTAATAGAACAAGGAATCTGCTAGCTATATAAAAATGGTTAATTTGAGTGAAAAAATAATATTACCCAAATTTCAAACATGTACAAACTTTGGCGAAAATGCCCATAATGTAAAAAAAATATTGTCGATACAAACGGACAAGCAGCGATTTGTTTGTGTTGCTAATACATAATATACATTTTGATCCTGCTGGGAATGTAACCCAGGCCTATACGTTATTTCAATGCTGTGTTTATTTTTTTAGCTTTTATTGTTTGATTTTGAGTGTCTTTAACTTATTTTGTACTTATTACGTGCGGTAATTTAACAAAAAAAAACAAAGTTTTGGCGGTAGGGTGTCACACTCAGAATCTTATGTGTATGTATTTATGTTATTCCTATACAAAATAGACACCATAATAAAAATAACTGCAATATCACATTTTAGAATCTATTTATTATACATAAGGGTTTTATTAATTATCTATTTTCACAATCCGGAATATCACCTCCCACCCCTTGACCACCATTCAGTATTATTTACTTAATTCTTTTTCTTCAACCATATCCGCCCCTTAGTTGGAGCATATGGACACCACGCTGCGTCTCCAATAAGGGCTGTCGCTCGCGAGTCTTGTGTCGTTCCAGACCAAACCAGCATTCCGTAGCTCCGCCGTATACATTCTATAGATAGTATTTAGCGGCCTTCCAGAACGAGTTACTTAATTAGTGCATACAATACTATCGTCAGATGGGTATGCTTTTGTGTAATTGCCAACATGTATTTTGAAAGTGAGTGGTTACAGTCATGATCATAATGCGTTTATGTCCTAAAAATGGCCGTGCGGACTGATTCACAAGCTTAGTCAAAAACTGTTACTGAAAAATGGAAGTCAATTTATAATCACAAAACATTACAAAAATGAGTTTATGTGTCGAGCACTATGCTTTTGTGTAATTGTAAATATGTATTTTGAAAGTGAGTGGTTATAGTCATGATCATAATGCGTTTATGTCCTAAAAATAGCCGTGCGGACTGATTCACAAGCTTAGTTAAAAACTGTTACTGAAAAATGGAAGTCAATTTATAATCACAAAACATTACAAAAATGAGTTTATGTGTCGAGCAACACACGAGCACAGATGAAACTGTTTGTTATGCTCTCCATTTTCACAATTTTCAACATAGTCGTCGTCAATTTATGTTGGTATGTCAACTGTGCACGTAATTCCGGTTATCACACCGAGGCTCGCTGCAAACGCTATAATATTGTCCTTGTCACATACTCATTTGTGTACGGAAAATACAGAATTTCGAGCGATTTACGCGGTTGGCCAGTGAACTCGAAAGTACAGTAATTCACCTCATCCACCTTGTTAGTTGTGCGTATTGAGCGTTCTACAAAAAAGCACTTGCTACGGCCTCTTTGGTATATTTAACAGCCGAAAGCAACGGTTGCCGGTTCGGGGTTAATCAGGTATTTGGCGTTGGCCGTGGGCGTTTTCTCGATTTTCGAATCGGCTATCACTGTTTTTGTTACTCGTCAGTTTTACCACAAAGAATGTTTAATAATACGGTTTGTAGTGATCCTTGAGAATTTTTAATAATAAATTCTAATTTCACCACCGATGATTTTTCTTTTTATTCAATTCACTCCTGAATAATGTGGCGACGATTTTGTATCGTCTTTTATAATATACCTCTTTACTTAGGTATATGTGTTTGGTATGCACTAAGTTGATTATGTTTTTTGGTTTAGCCATTTATTTATACACGTTTAATTATTAGTACCTACGCAATGTGTTTCCGGATTTTTGATTGGAAATATACTGCCTGATATACACTGATTACAGTGTTCATTTTCCTTTTTCTGAAAGTGAGTTTCCTGAGAAATGTATATGTGACTACGTCATATTATATGATAATATAATAAATTCATTATCGCATACAGTCATTTACCCACTACTTAGGAGACGATCGCATCCGAATTTGATGCATCAAATGGCAGTGATTTTACATTTTGTGCAATTATATTACTATGAACTATGATTGCTATATATTTCTAATATGTTATTTTTTATAAGTATATTTACATTTTAGAATACGTTAAGGTGATACATCAGTGAAACGGCAAATAATTTTCAACTATAGGCTAGGCGCCACGAAATTTTGGATTCGCTCCCATTCTGAGAGAGAACGTCGAGCTAGAAACACGTCATTTTGTTTCGTGATGGCGACGGGCGTTTTAATTCTTAAATCGTGTAAAGATGACTAAAAACGTTACCCATTTACTAAAAAGAAAACATGTCAATGAATATATTATTATTGTTACTGATAAAACAATAACAGAACATTAAATGGACACATGTTGGATTTATATGAGAAATTATATTTCGTTTGACATGCGTCATTTGCACCCGCGACCCGCAATCCGCGCATTGCCTAGCCACGATCTTTTTAGACCGTGCCTCAACTGAGGTATGGCCTTAAGTATTTAGATCTTAGAAGATACACATAAAAGGGGGTTATACATTTTTTTTACTTGCGCAAGATTTTATAAAAATAGAAAATGTTTCCATCATCATAAATGGCCTAACAACCCAGGGCAGGACCTACCCTCCTCCAAGAACTTCCTCATTTCCCCCTCAATCATGAGACGGTATCTTTCAGGTGTCTACGCCGGCTGCCCTAGCATCTTTGTTGACACAGTCCTCAAATGCCGTGCGATGACTTTGCGGTGGTTGCGTATGTTTTATTTTGTGATTCTTCAGTAGGATTATACCTAGGTGAATTTTATATTTTGTATGCATTGTGTGTCATGATTGGTTTATAACTAAAAACTGCTGTCAAACATGATGGAGTGAACCTAGACTTGACATTTTGTGATTTTTAGTTCTTTTTTATATCATATATTTTTCACGTGGAACCAGGAAATAAACAATAAACCATTGTATCGCTTGTATTCTATGCTATCACGCTGTGGGGTTCAGATAGATTTGCTGACCAGTGGTACATTATTCATTACGTTACTTGTCTAATTAATAATAATACATTTTGTTTATTCAGGTATGGCCGAGTCCAAAATGTCAAGCTGCTGGCGAAAGGTGCATCAGGTGTTGTCAGCGGGTGCGGTGATGCGGGCGGCGGGGGCGGCGGCGCAGTCGGCAGCGGCCTCTGCGCCGCCGTCGCCTTCATGGACATCAAATCGGCGGCGAAGGCTCACGGCGCCGAGCATACCCTTGACGAACGGCCGCTCACCACGGTTTACTATGAGCCAGCGGCCATTCCCTCCTCGGCTGGCAGCTCACCTGCCGGCTCTGGATATTCCGCCAGTTCGGGATCCGTGAATTCGACGCCGCGCTACCCTCAAGATAATAGACTCGGGTAAGAATGAGTTTCTTTGACTATGATGTGAACACATTTGTAGAAATAACATGTTGCTTGCCATTACCGCCCGTTCAATTTATTAATGTTTTGGGTTATCAAATATATTACATTCGAGTAATTTCTTTTCCTCTGTGCTTATTGATAATATTAAAAAAAAAAAAAAAAAGTCTTCAAAGTTACATCGTCCAAACACGTTAGGTGCATTACTTAGCACGACGTTACTGTATTCTAGTTAGCAAGGCGTGTTACCCTGTTTTACATTTGAAATATAAAATTTAACGTATAACCGTACCTGTAGGTACTTACATGTTTTTAGATGATTATTAGATGCAGTATTAGATTATTAATTATAAAAAAACATTATATTTTTGATCTTCTTTCAATATTGTGTTACTCAAGACCGCCTTGGTAAAAAAAATCACGGAGTGTATTGACATAAAGAGTCAAGCAGTGTCAATAGTGGATTGAGATTTAGGAGATTATTATGTGGAAATAACACACAACGGATAAGACCAAAATGGACATTCAGTAATGAATGCATTGAAGAGTTTACACAATATAAATTGGGGATGTTAGGACTGGTTCAGGAATAGCTTTACAGTTTACACAGATTTATAAATATCCTTAATAGTCATTTTTTACGATTTTTGTATACATCCGCAGATGGAAAAGTTTGAAACTTGATAAAAGCACATACCCAAAACAATATTAGTCTACTGTAGCAATTTTATTACGTGTGTTAAGTAAGGCACAATAATTAATCCTAAAACATTTCTTATTATTTTTCAATTGTATTTTAATTTTCAATATGTCTTAGTGTATTAAATATTAAACATCAAATGATGGGAAAACCAGTGAGTGTAGTGAAATAAACGATTAAAAAGATCAAATCGATAGTCGACCATTATCGATGTCACACAAACAGTGTAATACAAAGAGTTGTAAACTGAAATGTGTAAACAAAGCCTAATGTGCAATAGCACTAATTTAAAGTAAAGTGAAACAACGTTTTGAGCGCGATTCGTCTCGAAGAAAAATGGTGTGTTCGGTGTAATAAGTGATGTGAGTAACAGAAAGGCAAAAAAATGTCAAGTGAAACGCCGGGAAAATTTGATTAATAATAATGTGTCGTTAGTGCAGTTTGGGGAGTGGGGTGCGGGGGGAAAGTGTGGTATGTGCGAGGTGCACTCGGCGCGATGCACTCGCCCGCTTTCCAGTTCGCGTTCGCGTGTGTGCGCCGCGCCGCGATCGATGCAACTGCGGCCGCCACCCCGCGAAACCCCCCCCCCCCGTTCCCCGCATTCTCCGCCGACCTCTTACCTCTGGATGCAGTGTGTCTTGGATTGCAGTGCTCGTCGGATTATACACTGTCAGTGCTAAAAAGTGCAAAGTGGATTCGACGGGTACTATTCCGTTGAGCGTGTGTAAACGTCAAACCATAAAAGGTGATAATAAATGATCGTGCATTCTGTGGGTCAGTCCCAGCCCTGACCTCGCTCCAACATATGGTGCCGGGTTCTAATTGTGTGGGGATGAAATTGGCTGGGTAATCCCAGCGAGTCACCGCTAAACTAGTGCGTTTTCCCATCGTATAAAATTCAAGGTGATCTTGTGTATAGTGATTTACCTATTTTAAGACAAGGTAGGTGGCATGCTACATTTTCAGGTATTTTCTGTTAAATTACTGAAATTTGTCACCATGTTATGTTATATTTTTATGTTATTTTACCGATTTTATATTATAATATTGATTTGTATTTATTCTACATTTGCTTCTTCAACACGATACATGATTTTTACTCGAATAAGTCGTCAATTGGATACGTATCTATATGCCAAGAGCGTCAAGACACACTTTTACAAAAAGACTAGATACCTATTATATAATGACGTATTTCATGATGTCTCGTTGTAAATATGAATAAGTCCGAAGCATGTGCGAAATAATTAAATATAGGTATTCTACACACCTAATAGGAAATAATCTATCTAAAATCACTTATGTTCGCCAATTGCTGTTTGGTTATGGAATATGGTTAAGATGGGAAATTTTCAACTAAATGGCAGATCTAGATATATTGATATTTGAAAACTATTTGTAGTTAATTAGTTCATAGCCTGGGTCGCTAAAATGTTGTCTAAACTTCGTTTCACTTTACTTGCAAATCGTTGCAATTGACGTCATTACAGAAGTGGGGACTATTTTTGTGAAATTTGTTATGCATACGTCGAATGAAATGTAACAATCAACAAACGCTGCTCACCATTGGGGGCGTATTTTCCAAATCGGAATTCGTATACGTATGTGGAAGTAGCTGTATTTTGTAAATCGCAGAAGTTTGAAATTTGAAATAACATTACTGTTGACGCAATTGTAAAATATAACATTATGTACTTGTATGTTGTATGGTGAAGTACCTACTAAGGTAGTCAACGCTGTCTACTTTCTATTGATGAAAACGGCCTAGGAATTAATCTGTAAATATTTACAGATATGTTAGTGCATAGAGTGACTCTGTGTATCATTGCGAGTATCTTAAAACCATTGCGGTACCTATTTTGCTATTATGTAAGTGTGTAGTGTATTTCCACATTGAAATTCATATGGTGTCTGATCACATACAAATACACCTAATAATGTACATACATAATTATATATTATATCTATTATATACGGACGTACAGTGCAGAATGGCATCTTTGACATATTGTTGACAAACATTACTGATAGTAGTTGAATCTTGGTTCGTTCTTTTTTGTGCTCTCTTTAGATTAATTCAACGTATCGATAGTTTTTTTTTTTTAATTAAATTTTACTTAAAACATGGCTCAAAAATAAAAAAAACTTAACATTTTGACAAACAATTTTATTGAAAGATGGAACTTACATAATTTTCGTTATGATAATTGGTAGTCATCGATTCTTTAATAATAGTGTCTGAACTATTTTGTTAACGCCTTTATTCGCTTATGTATCGTAAACGATATACGACTTCTTATTTCATTTTGACATTCGCCATTTTCACTGATTGTTGATCAATGCCAACCCCCCTTATGTTCCTAGATCTCTCAATGTATGCATATGTTATTGTGGTCACCATTAGCGGCCTTAGGCCCGAAAAAGTGGTATGTCAATTTTGAATATGTTATTTTAATTTGCCTTTTCGTTGTATACTTTAAAGAAGTATTGCAAATTGGCTTTTTATATATTATAACCCTTCAAAAAAATGTCAATTTTCACATCGCCAACCCATTGTTAACCGAAATTGCACACAACACGTTATAATTTTTTGTAAATTAAGTCCACTTTTCTTTCTTTGCTTTTTGAAAAATCATCAATCACACTATTATAAAAATTGTCTAATTTCCCACGTATTTTTTTTCAATACTGACTATTGCAAGAGTGGTCAGTCTATCTTAGCCCATCGTATTGCGTAGAAAGGTTTTTATTCTTTTGAGAGTGGAAAAACATCTTTCACTTCCAACTGTTGTCATTGGTATGACGCAAATAAATTGGAGTACTTTGATCGACTCGGAAAATATTTTGTTGAAATTATTGCTGAGTAAAAAATGTAGAAGAGAAACTGCACTATTCGCGCCGTGCAAGTCATCTCGTTGATAAAACACCAATAATTAATTTTTTAACTTGGTTATGTTTATTTCTTCTAACTGTTTTACCAAATTTACTTGACTTGTGGGAAAATTATTTTAGGTAGTCAAGATGTTAGCCTCCGAATCCCTCGACTAGCTCTGATGATGGGAGTGGAGGTCATCTAATAATTGGAGAGCAGTGTGGATGCCTTCAGGAATGAAGTAGCACAAATGTCATATAGATAAATCACAATAGTCACTTGGGAACTCGTATATCGTTGGAATAGTCAAGTTTTGTTTTTGTAAAACATAAATTATTTTATGAATGAAGTTTAGACAATTATGTTATCGTTCAATAAAGTTACAAAAGAAACAAAATAGTTTTTACACAAATTAGAGTTCTGAAATAAAAAAGTAAATGTTAACGAAAGTTCACGAAATTACAATACAAAGCCCACCTGAGTGTTCTTCAAGTATTGCCAATTTTGAATGCTCGCGTCGTTTACGTGAGAAGCTTTGATGCATATTATGGTTCATACTATTTAAAATAAATTCTTCATTGATCAAGTTTATTCTATATTTCTGCCCGCTCGAGAATAAAACCTTGTTACAGTCTCACCCAGAAGGCAACGCGCTTACCATTATTTTTATGTTCCCTGGCATCCACCGGCCGGCGCTGTTTTACGGTGCGGTCGGGCGGGCGGTGGGTTCGGTTTTTATTTTTCTGGGTTGTATAAATCAGTACTTCTCAAACTGGGAGCGCGGCCCTGGAGCCGCTGCTAGGGAGCCGCGATCAGTATTTGAAAATGAATGTGATCACTGGACGATACCTGACCCGATATTTCGTGATTAGAATTTGACGATCCTGAGATTGGCAATTTTTTCGATAGTTAATATAAATTTTTTATATACACAAAAAACAATGATAAAATCGGTCAAAAATAAATCTAGTATAATTTATACTATTTAAGACATTTATTGTTAATATTGCGTACGTTCAATCTTGGAAATACATAGGTTTAATGGGGTAAATAATATTGTACTATAAAAAAAGTGAAGAAATGTGAAAGTAAAACAGTTTGATTTATGAAAAGATAACAAATAAAATACAATTTCAATTAAAATAAAAAATAACATATTGTGTTGAAAAACATTAAAGATTTAAGTATTTAAAACATTATTCTGAATAATATGCCCGAAATAATCTTCGGAATAGCATTTTCTGGTAGTGCGCAATGGTTTATTTTCTATAAAAGAAGACAGCTTAGGTGTAAATGGCTGAAACGTCTAACTAAATGTTTCTTGATTTATTTACTTTATTTCTCAAATTCACTTCACGGATGGTACCTGAATCATACATATTATGTGAAATTTTTAATTTGTGTTAAAACTATTTACAAATCTAAACGATTTTCATTTATAAAATTTCGTAGAATCAATATTGTGTTTAGTGTTCACATTCGTCGGTGTTTTGAAAAAAGGGCGAATTAACCAAAATGCAATTTTACAGGAGGATTTTTAACTTTTGACATTTATTTATTAATTACATATGGATGATTATAAATTTCTAACAAAAACATAATAAAGCTTAGAGGAAACACTGTCTTGATAATATAAAAAAGTGTACAAACTTGTATAAAAAGGTCAGAAAAATCATTTTAAATCATAGACTATAGATACATCTAGACGCCACCCGTTGCATTGCTAAATGAAGCTGCGTGCCATGCGTTTGGTTTGTGAGCGAGCGAACGCATTCGTCTACAAATGTTCGAGACCATAGGGCATAGACCATTTCGGTAGTGCTCGCACTAGACGCTCAGAATTAAAATATAATTTTCTATTTTTTTACGTTATATAGTATTTTTAAGCGGTCAAACTGCAACCATTAGGTAAAGATATCCATAATTTAAGTTATTTTAAAGAAACACTAGGTCACTGATATTAAAATATATAATAATACAAATAAATTATCACGAACATGTATCAACTTACCTATGAAACGTAATACCATCTTCTTGCTTATCAGTACGGCTACCATATTTTAATACAACACACAGAACCATCTTTCCTACTTAATTAACTAAAAATATTTACCACTGACTTTATGTTTAACACAAAAAATAGCAATTTATCAACACGAGCTACGACGCTACGTGAAGCGATTCACCGCGATTTGTCAGCGATACTTTTGGAAACTAACTAAAACATATGTAGACCTTTTATCTTACTCTAGCGCGTGTCGCAGAGATTATAACGGTGCCGAATACTTTCTCACTCGCACTCATGCATCGTTTTTGTTCAGGCCTTGTTTTAAATAGATATTCGCCCTTCATGTGTGATAAAAAATACGGAACAGTTGCACGTTCGCCCTTGAATGTGTGGGTTTATTAGGGAATAATTATAAGGAAAGTAAATTTATTATGTTTATCATATTTTATTTAAACTTTTAGAAGACAAAACAATATAATAGTGAAAGTTAAATTAAATCAAAACCATATTCTAGTGAAAATTAACAGTGTTTTTGTCCTTAAAAGGCATATTATACCTATTCAAAAAAGTTATGGAACACCAGGTTATTTTTTATTAAGTAAGGACAAATTAACTGGACTGGAGATACAAAATGAATAAAATTGTGTGACATATTGTTTACACGCTGCCTTTCGGGGTTTTCAATAGTTGTATATACTGTCTGAAATATATTGTCTCTGTTGATCTTGGTTGCCATCGTTTTCACCGAGTTTCCAAAATTCCCCAAAAATCTTGTCCTTTTCTTCCTCCAAAAATTTATCACTGCATTTATGCTGGGTACACACCGGCAACATGCCGCCGGTAACCTCATTAAATTTTACGATAAATATGATAATTATCGTAAAATTTAATGAAGTTGCCGGCGACATGTTGCCAGTGTGGACCCGGCATTATATGTACATTTTCTGCAGAAAAAATTAAATCGTTTACTATGTTGAACAATTTCTTTTCCAGCGGCCCTCAGCTGTTTTTTCTTTCCATAGCCAGATTTCCGGTATTTTTTCTTAATGTGTTTTTTCATATGCTTGCTTATTAATCAAATGATTTTTTAATTTACTTTTATAACGATATTTCTGCCCGCAATCATTACAAATAAATGCGGACACAAAGCTCCCTGTTTTCTCGTCCAAAATCAAATTGTTTTCATCACTTCGACGAAAGTGATCATTTGAGACAGCAATTGTTTCGTTGGATTGGATTTCTGAAGGTTTCTCAGGCAAAATCGCCAGCGAATTAGTGTGAAAAGCGGTAGCGTCACTCAATCTTTCTGCAGTAATTTACACCTAATTTGAACTGAACTAATTTAACCATCTGTTGTCCTCGAGACAATCTGAAATACGATAAAATAACGAGTAGCTATTACTTTTTTGTAATTTTAAGCGTGTCAGAAAGGTAATATAAATAATATCTACGTATCAAAACATGTCTACGAGCGGTAAAGTACAACACATTTTTGAAGTTATACTTCTTTTAGCGCGTTTGGGAAATCAGATCACAGTGTATTTTTGGCGTGTGACGTGTAACACATAATTTTTTTTTTCACACGAAAAAAACGCACTCGATTGGATTCGAACCACCGATTGTTCGGTTATCAGCCGAACGCACTACCTTTACGCCACAGTATGATACTGCAATACAATATTATAGTTTAGAATTGTTCCGTTACCTAGGCAGCGGATTTATTATTGTCGGCTATTTGCAATTCCTTACGTAAACAAACTATTTAAACGTCATGTGGCAGTTGTTACTTTAAAATAAAAACAACGAAAAATAATTATATAATTTAGTTAATGTAAGGTAAAATTTATAGAAATAAACCAACGGCGCTTCAATAAGCGGCCCGTTTTCTTACGTGTGTAATTTAACAAGATAACTAGTCGAAGAATCTAGGGCCTAGGCAATCGCAAGTTTTGTTTTTGTTTGTTACGCCATAGTATTACTTCTAACGCGCGTACATAAATAAGTACACACACCGATTTTTTTTTTAAAAGAATGAATATAATATTATTAAGTAGGTATGTTATGTATACATAAGCAAACAATATTAATATGTCAATGTAACATTACAATATTACATAACGAAACCATTTAACAACTGTACAACACGAAAAATTAAACAAGAGAACTTACATCTCGCTCATTTTGAGGTAAAGTATGTTGTATCACTCGATGAATACTTATTGAATACAAATGCTGTTAAATTAGTAGAAAAAGCAAACAACTATATTTCAAACTATTGTTTTAACAAATTGTCAACTTAAACATTCTTTTATCACTAATGGTTCGATGACATTGAGCTACTTTACAAGCTGCTTGTTGGCGAATTTACAATCTGCTTGTAAACTTGCCCAGTGTCATCATCGAACAAGCTAACAAGCAAGACAAGAAAAGTTGAAAGCCGGTCAACTTTACACGCTACACGCTGGCGTGTGGGCCTACTGCGTCTGCGCAGTAGAGCGATAGTAGCGACCTCCTGATATAAAAACGAACTACTCAATACGTCCTGTCAAAATAGTACAAAAAATGACGGTTTCAAATCCGTAGCTTGTTGGCTTCTGAGCAAGTGGAAAGTTTTGTATGTCATCATCACAATCGTACTAGCTGACTCGCCCGCATTTCAACTCGCCGACAAGCAGCTTGTAAAGTAGCTCAATGTCATCGAGTCATAAATTACACTGATGAAACTTCTAAAAACAATCCCGCCAATAAGCCTTCTCAATAGTAAAATGACACGAATGATAGTGACGTTGGGCGAACTTGACAATTTTGATTTAACAATGGTCACATTCAGTGGCGGCCGGTGGTTTCAAAAATTGGTTTCATTGGGGGTGCACTAAAAATTTTCTTACCTCATTTAAAAAGAATATCAATTCGGCGTTGTTTCTGTTTAGCAAACACCTCAATCACTTGTCATTAAAGTCTGGAAATGTTTGTAAAAGTTTTTTCTCGATGCTTAACACAGGTAGACAGTTAAGTATGTCCTGATTCATGGTATTTCTTAAAGACGATTTAATTCTTTAAAGGGTTGAAAAACACCTTTCACTTTCCACAGATGTCATCGGACCATCCTTTTTTTATTCTGATTCTTCGAAAGAAATCTTATTATTTTTGATAAAGTCTACGTTTACCGACATCATTTTAAAACACATACACTTCACTGATTAAACAATTATTATATTATGTATTATTATGAATCTTTTATTCAAAATTTATCATTTTAAATCACATACACTTCACTGAGTATACAATAATTATATGTATTATTAGGAATCTTTTATTCAAAATTTATTTTTATGAACAAAATTATCGAAATGACGTGACAAAACATTTAAAACCGACTATATATCGCAACGACAGAAATCATACCGAATTGTATTGGAGGTAAATAATATTTCAAGAAAATAATATTTAAAAAAAAATAAATAACCATCGATTGTTTTGAATAGGTAGGTACGTATTTTTCGACTCGACAACGCGCCAGTCCCTTACTCGCTTCGTCTACAAAATATAATAAAAATATGACATCATGTTACAATAATTCACTCACTTGGTAAAAGAACATGGTCTACTGTTTTTTTTGTATCGAATTTTGTGAACGCTGTGCTGCGTCCGAAGCGGCGATAAAATTTTGAGTAAATATGACTTGTTTATGTGTTTCGCGTGTCGGGTTGAACTGTTATTACACAATGTAATATGAATGGCAAACTAAGGGCATATTAGGGCACTCACACGAGCGCTCGATTTCGATGACTGTTCAGTGGGTACATGCTTTTGCTACAAATTTACTTGGATTAAATTGCGATAAACGAGTGATGACTTATGAATAGCATTGATGCACATTAAGTGATGTTTAGGAAAAAGGAGTGCAGCGCACATGCATGGTATTAGAGAAGCCGCCGCTGGTCACATTGATATATAGAAGGATATACAGGAAGGGCGAATATCGTATATTCGCCCGTTCTTCATAACACTTACCACTACTTTAGGACAGATTTTATTTTAAAAGGCCTAATATGTCACATTCGCCATTTATTCATAACACTAAGTGGATACTCGCCCTTACAATTATCGTTTTTAGGTACTTTCCCGTGGAGATATAAGTTCGCCGTTTTTACATAACAAAGCTAGTGAGGTACATTTTGTGTTTTCATGAAAATCTCAATTTCGCCAAAATGGTTGATTCGCTATTTTTACAAAACACCGACGATATTATCTGAGTTCCCTGGTAGTACAGTACAGTGTTGCCGAGTCAAAATTTAAAATTTCAGTAGGTTTTGTAAGTAAGCTTCACTAAGTGTTTGTTTCTTATTTGGTGCAGCCATTTCTGTGGGTAGATGAAGTTGTGTATTGTTGTATTAATTAGTTTGGGTTCTTTACGCACAAGTTGACACCAACACTGCTCCGATCAGATGAGGCATTCTCTCTCTTCAGTGGTCTCATGCATTGTAAATCGATCAAAATTAGAGGTTCGCGGTGCGGCTTTCCCCGCCGCCTGATGAGATTAATGCGATGATATTATATGTGACACATAAATTCTAAGGACCGACCTATGCAATCGTATATTTAAATTAAACTTAATGCGTATTCTTGAAGAGTATTTTCCTGCTATTTTCTACACAATACGATCTGTCATTTATCATTATTATAGGTAACTAAAGACCTGTGACGATGGCCGAGTGGCTTAATCGTCGGCTTAGAACGCCGTGGGCTCCAGGTTTCAATCCTGGATCTGGCAAATACATGTCATATTGTTTTTCAATTTGGGTTTGAGTCAGAGTATGGACCTAATGGGTTGAGCAAGTGGCTAAGATCTATTTCTCGTAACAAAAATCTGTTAATTCATTTAGTGCTAACCGCGACTGGCGCGTTTGGAGTCATTGGCTATTAGATATAATTAACGTGTTATTTAAATGTGGTAAATAAAAGGTCAGCAGTGATTGTTTTAAGTAATACAAATATCCATGATTTTAGGATCGGACATGGTAAAAAAAGAAGACTTACAATAATTTAGAAGTCATGTTATTCATATGTAAGTAAATACTAGACGACGACTATAACTACCCACACGAGTGAATATAGCCACGTAACGATTTTTTGGCCAATGCTAAAAAAATCAATGTAAGGTCGATTGTTACACGTGAATCAATGAAAATAATTATACTTTTTACTACATGATATGTAGTACATACACATACCTATTTAACATTAATATCGTACCCTATTTTAAATACGGATAAATCGTTAATTTGAAGCGTTTATTTTATTCTGATATGTAAGTATAGTGGCAGGGTTATTTATTAATTATTGCCATTATAAGTACGGCAGATTTCAGATTATTTTATTTGAATCGCGCCGCTATACTATTTTGACAATACTAATACTTGTATTCTTATAAAATTAAGTTTAAATAAATCGATATCTCTCCATGTGCTTTTCATATTTTATTCAAATCTGGAATACATAAAAACGTCGCACCATTCTTGGGTAGTTGTTATTGAACGACTAAAGAAAAACCGATGATGGTTTATTTGAGATGGATTGTACCATGCAAAAAGAGAATCAGGTGTAATTCCATTTTAAACAGGGGCGAATGTAACCACTTAAGGCCCGAGTTGCGACACCAATTAGGCCTCCCCATAGAAAAATAATATTCTGTTAAAACCACCTATCTAAACTAGGGGTGAAAACAGACATTTCATAATTTATTATTAATTTCGTAAATTTTCCTACATCTCTTCAACGCAATATCTTCTGGGTGGTCATACATTTTCGATATCTATTTTTTTTATTCACATCTAAACGTAAAATAGCTCTAACTCTAAAGCCTCAATTGCATTGAGCTTCTTTACGAGCTGTTTGTTGGCGAATTTATAATCTGCCTGTAAAGTCGCCCAGTGTAATCATCGAACATGTTAGCTTGTTCGATGATTACACTGGGCGTCTTTACAGGCAGATTATAAATTCGCCAATACACAGCTCGTAAAGAAGCTCAATGTAATTGAGGCTTAACGCAGATTCAATAGATGCAGATTTTTTCCCCTTATATCCAATTTCATAAATAATGTATCACAGAGCAAGGTACTCCATAGAGCAGGTGTTGCGAATTTTCCACAAGTGTTTCCAATTGTATGCAAAAAACTTGTTAAAATAGTGTCGTTTCAGATAAATTAGAATAAAACACAAATACAGTACACACTAAAATTAATTTGCACAATGTTTTTTTATGAACTTATCACAAAATTTTTATCATTTTATCTTTTATATTTAACACACTTGGGTAATGCTCAAAAATATTTTTGTACATTGTCTTTTCAAAGATAAGTGAATACGCGGTTTCTGATACACGAGAATCTATCATTGTTCAGTCGAACCGATTACAAAGGTATAATCGTTGTAAATAGTTGTTCACAGTAGTTATATTATCATGTTTACCCAAAGATGGTAGAAATAACACTGCCCATTTTTCCATGAAATAAACTTATCGGTAATGAGTTCACATTTTGCAATAGGTACTATAACTTTTTTATTCATTGTAATAATTGCTAATCGCATATCGAAAAAAAAATGTTGAAACGAATGCTGATAAAACGAGTCAATGTTACCAGATGAAGTAAATTTTAAATATTCAGTAGATTTGTTATAAATTACCCAAGTCAAAAGCCGACAAAACTTCTGCATACAAAATTTGAATTTTGCCATCGTTTTACTTAGCGTCATGCGTGTCATGTGTACGCCATCCCTGCTATAGAGCAGTGCTTCCTAAACTTAAATGTCACGGCTCCCAAGACAAAATAACAACTGAATTCTAAAATTTAGTATGTAGGTACAGGTACCTTCTGTTGAAAATATAAGATATCACTATACTAGTTGCCACTATTGTTCGAGTTGGGTTCGAGCGTTAAAGGCCGGCCACACGCTTATGCTTCACCACGGTGTTGCCTGCGCAAACCGGTTTGCGCAGGCAAACCCGTGCGAAATTTTAACTGCGAAGACCGAGTTTTACAAGCCGCGCTCAGTTCGTCGAAGGTTACGGAATTTTTTCATTAATACTTATTTGTTTTCGTTGAATTAAGAATCTCCTATATATTATTATCCTAAGAGATTTTGGAAAACGCACCAACGGCCCATTTAAGCGACATTTTATTGTTATTTTTACATCTTCACTTCAAAATGTGCGCTACCGATTGAATTGACCACATTTCAGAAATTTTCAATGATTTTACAGGTACGTGACGTTTATATCCGATATTTTCTCATATACCGCATACGATTCGCCATATTTCATTTAACGTACAGCAGAATGACGTCATCGTCGCTTAAGACCTTATAATCCTTTAATTGACAAACAGATTCGATTATTTTTATTCAAATATCGTAATGTAGGCATTGGCGCACTTTTTCCCGATGATAAAACAATAATCTTGGTCCAATTCACTACGTAAATTATCTTTCAACAGCAGCGTACGCCACTGTCCGCCATTTCATAGATAACGTGATATTCCAAATTTGATTTTTTAAAATACTTCTTTGTGGCTGTTCACTCAATCTTTTTTTTATTGAACCTAGGCTACTAATTTCCATAGATCAGAATATAGTCATATTAAACTAAGAAAGTTGCCATTGCAAACAATGAGAGAAATTAATACGAATTGTTATAGTCATCAAAATGTGTGATATTGTATAATATCTACCTATTTGTATCGTCCCTATCATCATCAATCTTGACCTATCCACTGCTGGATGAAGGCCTCCTCAGCCTTATTCTACTCCTTACTTACACATGAATTGTTATATTTATCAAAATCAGTGATATTATATTATTATCTACCTATCTATATATAATGCCATTATTATCACGAGCCTCAATAAATCCACTACTGGATGAAGGCCTCTCTACGTTGATTGTATTCTTGACAGTATTGAATTTCTATATTTATTAGAAATGCTAACGTTATTTATCTACATATTTATATCGTCACCATCATCATCAATCCTTTTTTTTTTCCCCGTTTTTCGTTTCCGCAACGTGATCCTACTACTATCGGATGAACGAATTTGTGATATTATACCTATTTCTATCATCCTTATCATTATCGACCTGAACCAATCCGCTGCTGGACAAAGACCTCCCTAGCCTGATTCTATTCCTTTCTGCCATTTGAATTGCTGTATTTATGAAAATCTGTGATATTATATTTATCTACATATTTATATAGTCATCATCATCAACCAGGATCAATCCACTGCTGGATGAAGGGTTTCACAACCTGATTCTACTACTAGCGGTTAAACAAATTTGTGATATTATACCTATTTCTATCATCCTCATCATCATCGACCAGAGCAATTCCACTGCTGGATAAAGGCCTCTCCCTAGCTTGATTATATTCCTTTCTGTCATTTGAATTGCTGTATTTATCAAAATCTGTGATATTATATTTATTTACATATTCATATAGTCATTATCATCAACCAGGATCAATCCACTGCTGGATGAAGGGTTCCACAACCTGATTCTACTACTAGCGGTTAAACAAATTTGTGATATTATACCTATTTCTATCATTCTCATCATCATCGACCTGAACCAATCCACTGCTGGATAAAGGCCTCCCTAGCCTGATTCTACTCCTTTCTGTCATTTGAATTGCTGTACTTATCAAAATCGGTGACATTATATTTACTACATATTCATATCGTCATCATCATCATCATCATCAACCAGGATCAATTCACTGCTGGATGAAGGATTCCGCAATCTGATTCTTGACAGTATTGAGTTTCTATATTCATTAAAAATGCTAATATTATTTATCTACATATTCATATCGTCATCATAATCATCATCATCATCAACCTGTATCAATCCCTAGCGAGACCTAGCGAGACAGACTGGCGAGAGCCAGCTGGCTCAGCTAGTACATATTATTGTTGGTACTTTGGTTGGATTGGTTGATAATAGTGAAAGTTAAATTAAATCAAAACCATATTCTAGTGAAAATTAACAGTGTTTTTGTCCTTAAAAGGCATATTATACCTATTCAAAAAAGTTATGGAACACCAGGTTATTTTTTATTAAGTAAGGACAAATTAACTGGACTGGAGATACAAAATGAATAAAATTGTGTGACATATTGTTTACACGCTGCCTTTCGGGGTTTTCAATAGTTGTATATACTGTCTGAAATATATTGTCTCTGTTGATCTTGGTTGCCATCGTTTTCACCGAGTTTCCAAAATTCCCCAAAAATCTTGTCCTTTTCTTCCTCCAAAAATTTATCACTGCATTTATGCTGGGTACACACCGGCAACATGCCGCCGGTAACCTCATTAAATTTTACGATAAATATGATAATTATCGTAAAATTTAATGAAGTTGCCGGCGACATGTTGCCAGTGTGGACCCGGCATTATATGTACATTTTCTGCAGAAAAAATTAAATCGTTTACTATGTTGAACAATTTCTTTTCCAGCGGCCCTCAGCTGTTTTTTCTTTCCATAGCCAGATTTCCGGTATTTTTTCTTAATGTGTTTTTTCATATGCTTGCTTATTAATCAAATGATTTTTTAATTTACTTTTATAACGATATTTCTGCCCGCAATCATTACAAATAAATGCGGACACAAAGCTCCCTGTTTTCTCGTCCAAAATCAAATTGTTTTCATCACTTCGACGAAAGTGATCATTTGAGACAGCAATTGTTTCGTTGGATTGGATTTCTGAAGGTTTCTCAGGCAAAATCGCCAGCGAATTAGTGTGAAAAGCGGTAGCGTCACTCAATCTTTCTGCAGTAATTTACACCTAATTTGAACTGAACTAATTTAACCATCTGTTGTCCTCGAGACAATCTGAAATACGATAAAATAACGAGTAGCTATTACTTTTTTGTAATTTTAAGCGTGTCAGAAAGGTAATATAAATAATATCTACGTATCAAAACATGTCTACGAGCGGTAAAGTACAACACATTTTTGAAGTTATACTTCTTTTAGCGCGTTTGGGAAATCAGATCACAGTGTATTTTTGGCGTGTGACGTGTAACACATAATTTTTTTTTTCACACGAAAAAAACGCACTCGATTGGATTCGAACCACCGATTGTTCGGTTATCAGCCGAACGCACTACCTTTACGCCACAGTATGATACTGCAATACAATATTATAGTTTAGAATTGTTCCGTTACCTAGGCAGCGGATTTATTATTGTCGGCTATTTGCAATTCCTTACGTAAACAAACTATTTAAACGTCATGTGGCAGTTGTTACTTTAAAATAAAAACAACGAAAAATAATTATATAATTTAGTTAATGTAAGGTAAAATTTATAGAAATAAACCAACGGCGCTTCAATAAGCGGCCCGTTTTCTTACGTGTGTAATTTAACAAGATAACTAGTCGAAGAATCTAGGGCCTAGGCAATCGCAAGTTTTGTTTTTGTTTGTTACGCCATAGTATTACTTCTAACGCGCGTACATAAATAAGTACACACACCGATTTTTTTTTTAAAAGAATGAATATAATATTATTAAGTAGGTATGTTATGTATACATAAGCAAACAATATTAATATGTCAATGTAACATTACAATATTACATAACGAAACCATTTAACAACTGTACAACACGAAAAATTAAACAAGAGAACTTACATCTCGCTCATTTTGAGGTAAAGTATGTTGTATCACTCGATGAATACTTATTGAATACAAATGCTGTTAAATTAGTAGAAAAAGCAAACAACTATATTTCAAACTATTGTTTTAACAAATTGTCAACTTAAACATTCTTTTATCACTAATGGTTCGATGACATTGAGCTACTTTACAAGCTGCTTGTTGGCGAATTTACAATCTGCTTGTAAACTTGCCCAGTGTCATCATCGAACAAGCTAACAAGCAAGACAAGAAAAGTTGAAAGCCGGTCAACTTTACACGCTACACGCTGGCGTGTGGGCCTACTGCGTCTGCGCAGTAGAGCGATAGTAGCGACCTCCTGATATAAAAACGAACTACTCAATACGTCCTGTCAAAATAGTACAAAAAATGACGGTTTCAAATCCGTAGCTTGTTGGCTTCTGAGCAAGTGGAAAGTTTTGTATGTCATCATCACAATCGTACTAGCTGACTCGCCCGCATTTCAACTCGCCGACAAGCAGCTTGTAAAGTAGCTCAATGTCATCGAGTCATAAATTACACTGATGAAACTTCTAAAAACAATCCCGCCAATAAGCCTTCTCAATAGTAAAATGACACGAATGATAGTGACGTTGGGCGAACTTGACAATTTTGATTTAACAATGGTCACATTCAGTGGCGGCCGGTGGTTTCAAAAATTGGTTTCATTGGGGGTGCACTAAAAATTTTCTTACCTCATTTAAAAAGAATATCAATTCGGCGTTGTTTCTGTTTAGCAAACACCTCAATCACTTGTCATTAAAGTCTGGAAATGTTTGTAAAAGTTTTTTCTCGATGCTTAACACAGGTAGACAGTTAAGTATGTCCTGATTCATGGTATTTCTTAAAGACGATTTAATTCTTTAAAGGGTTGAAAAACACCTTTCACTTTCCACAGATGTCATCGGACCATCCTTTTTTTATTCTGATTCTTCGAAAGAAATCTTATTATTTTTGATAAAGTCTACGTTTACCGACATCATTTTAAAACACATACACTTCACTGATTAAACAATTATTATATTATGTATTATTATGAATCTTTTATTCAAAATTTATCATTTTAAATCACATACACTTCACTGAGTATACAATAATTATATGTATTATTAGGAATCTTTTATTCAAAATTTATTTTTATGAACAAAATTATCGAAATGACGTGACAAAACATTTAAAACCGACTATATATCGCAACGACAGAAATCATACCGAATTGTATTGGAGGTAAATAATATTTCAAGAAAATAATATTTAAAAAAAAATAAATAACCATCGATTGTTTTGAATAGGTAGGTACGTATTTTTCGACTCGACAACGCGCCAGTCCCTTACTCGCTTCGTCTACAAAATATAATAAAAATATGACATCATGTTACAATAATTCACTCACTTGGTAAAAGAACATGGTCTACTGTTTTTTTTGTATCGAATTTTGTGAACGCTGTGCTGCGTCCGAAGCGGCGATAAAATTTTGAGTAAATATGACTTGTTTATGTGTTTCGCGTGTCGGGTTGAACTGTTATTACACAATGTAATATGAATGGCAAACTAAGGGCATATTAGGGCACTCACACGAGCGCTCGATTTCGATGACTGTTCAGTGGGTACATGCTTTTGCTACAAATTTACTTGGATTAAATTGCGATAAACGAGTGATGACTTATGAATAGCATTGATGCACATTAAGTGATGTTTAGGAAAAAGGAGTGCAGCGCACATGCATGGTATTAGAGAAGCCGCCGCTGGTCACATTGATATATAGAAGGATATACAGGAAGGGCGAATATCGTATATTCGCCCGTTCTTCATAACACTTACCACTACTTTAGGACAGATTTTATTTTAAAAGGCCTAATATGTCACATTCGCCATTTATTCATAACACTAAGTGGATACTCGCCCTTACAATTATCGTTTTTAGGTACTTTCCCGTGGAGATATAAGTTCGCCGTTTTTACATAACAAAGCTAGTGAGGTACATTTTGTGTTTTCATGAAAATCTCAATTTCGCCAAAATGGTTGATTCGCTATTTTTACAAAACACCGACGATATTATCTGAGTTCCCTGGTAGTACAGTACAGTGTTGCCGAGTCAAAATTTAAAATTTCAGTAGGTTTTGTAAGTAAGCTTCACTAAGTGTTTGTTTCTTATTTGGTGCAGCCATTTCTGTGGGTAGATGAAGTTGTGTATTGTTGTATTAATTAGTTTGGGTTCTTTACGCACAAGTTGACACCAACACTGCTCCGATCAGATGAGGCATTCTCTCTCTTCAGTGGTCTCATGCATTGTAAATCGATCAAAATTAGAGGTTCGCGGTGCGGCTTTCCCCGCCGCCTGATGAGATTAATGCGATGATATTATATGTGACACATAAATTCTAAGGACCGACCTATGCAATCGTATATTTAAATTAAACTTAATGCGTATTCTTGAAGAGTATTTTCCTGCTATTTTCTACACAATACGATCTGTCATTTATCATTATTATAGGTAACTAAAGACCTGTGACGATGGCCGAGTGGCTTAATCGTCGGCTTAGAACGCCGTGGGCTCCAGGTTTCAATCCTGGATCTGGCAAATACATGTCATATTGTTTTTCAATTTGGGTTTGAGTCAGAGTATGGACCTAATGGGTTGAGCAAGTGGCTAAGATCTATTTCTCGTAACAAAAATCTGTTAATTCATTTAGTGCTAACCGCGACTGGCGCGTTTGGAGTCATTGGCTATTAGATATAATTAACGTGTTATTTAAATGTGGTAAATAAAAGGTCAGCAGTGATTGTTTTAAGTAATACAAATATCCATGATTTTAGGATCGGACATGGTAAAAAAAGAAGACTTACAATAATTTAGAAGTCATGTTATTCATATGTAAGTAAATACTAGACGACGACTATAACTACCCACACGAGTGAATATAGCCACGTAACGATTTTTTGGCCAATGCTAAAAAAATCAATGTAAGGTCGATTGTTACACGTGAATCAATGAAAATAATTATACTTTTTACTACATGATATGTAGTACATACACATACCTATTTAACATTAATATCGTACCCTATTTTAAATACGGATAAATCGTTAATTTGAAGCGTTTATTTTATTCTGATATGTAAGTATAGTGGCAGGGTTATTTATTAATTATTGCCATTATAAGTACGGCAGATTTCAGATTATTTTATTTGAATCGCGCCGCTATACTATTTTGACAATACTAATACTTGTATTCTTATAAAATTAAGTTTAAATAAATCGATATCTCTCCATGTGCTTTTCATATTTTATTCAAATCTGGAATACATAAAAACGTCGCACCATTCTTGGGTAGTTGTTATTGAACGACTAAAGAAAAACCGATGATGGTTTATTTGAGATGGATTGTACCATGCAAAAAGAGAATCAGGTGTAATTCCATTTTAAACAGGGGCGAATGTAACCACTTAAGGCCCGAGTTGCGACACCAATTAGGCCTCCCCATAGAAAAATAATATTCTGTTAAAACCACCTATCTAAACTAGGGGTGAAAACAGACATTTCATAATTTATTATTAATTTCGTAAATTTTCCTACATCTCTTCAACGCAATATCTTCTGGGTGGTCATACATTTTCGATATCTATTTTTTTTATTCACATCTAAACGTAAAATAGCTCTAACTCTAAAGCCTCAATTGCATTGAGCTTCTTTACGAGCTGTTTGTTGGCGAATTTATAATCTGCCTGTAAAGTCGCCCAGTGTAATCATCGAACATGTTAGCTTGTTCGATGATTACACTGGGCGTCTTTACAGGCAGATTATAAATTCGCCAATACACAGCTCGTAAAGAAGCTCAATGTAATTGAGGCTTAACGCAGATTCAATAGATGCAGATTTTTTCCCCTTATATCCAATTTCATAAATAATGTATCACAGAGCAAGGTACTCCATAGAGCAGGTGTTGCGAATTTTCCACAAGTGTTTCCAATTGTATGCAAAAAACTTGTTAAAATAGTGTCGTTTCAGATAAATTAGAATAAAACACAAATACAGTACACACTAAAATTAATTTGCACAATGTTTTTTTATGAACTTATCACAAAATTTTTATCATTTTATCTTTTATATTTAACACACTTGGGTAATGCTCAAAAATATTTTTGTACATTGTCTTTTCAAAGATAAGTGAATACGCGGTTTCTGATACACGAGAATCTATCATTGTTCAGTCGAACCGATTACAAAGGTATAATCGTTGTAAATAGTTGTTCACAGTAGTTATATTATCATGTTTACCCAAAGATGGTAGAAATAACACTGCCCATTTTTCCATGAAATAAACTTATCGGTAATGAGTTCACATTTTGCAATAGGTACTATAACTTTTTTATTCATTGTAATAATTGCTAATCGCATATCGAAAAAAAAATGTTGAAACGAATGCTGATAAAACGAGTCAATGTTACCAGATGAAGTAAATTTTAAATATTCAGTAGATTTGTTATAAATTACCCAAGTCAAAAGCCGACAAAACTTCTGCATACAAAATTTGAATTTTGCCATCGTTTTACTTAGCGTCATGCGTGTCATGTGTACGCCATCCCTGCTATAGAGCAGTGCTTCCTAAACTTAAATGTCACGGCTCCCAAGACAAAATAACAACTGAATTCTAAAATTTAGTATGTAGGTACAGGTACCTTCTGTTGAAAATATAAGATATCACTATACTAGTTGCCACTATTGTTCGAGTTGGGTTCGAGCGTTAAAGGCCGGCCACACGCTTATGCTTCACCACGGTGTTGCCTGCGCAAACCGGTTTGCGCAGGCAAACCCGTGCGAAATTTTAACTGCGAAGACCGAGTTTTACAAGCCGCGCTCAGTTCGTCGAAGGTTACGGAATTTTTTCATTAATACTTATTTGTTTTCGTTGAATTAAGAATCTCCTATATATTATTATCCTAAGAGATTTTGGAAAACGCACCAACGGCCCATTTAAGCGACATTTTATTGTTATTTTTACATCTTCACTTCAAAATGTGCGCTACCGATTGAATTGACCACATTTCAGAAATTTTCAATGATTTTACAGGTACGTGACGTTTATATCCGATATTTTCTCATATACCGCATACGATTCGCCATATTTCATTTAACGTACAGCAGAATGACGTCATCGTCGCTTAAGACCTTATAATCCTTTAATTGACAAACAGATTCGATTATTTTTATTCAAATATCGTAATGTAGGCATTGGCGCACTTTTTCCCGATGATAAAACAATAATCTTGGTCCAATTCACTACGTAAATTATCTTTCAACAGCAGCGTACGCCACTGTCCGCCATTTCATAGATAACGTGATATTCCAAATTTGATTTTTTAAAATACTTCTTTGTGGCTGTTCACTCAATCTTTTTTTTATTGAACCTAGGCTACTAATTTCCATAGATCAGAATATAGTCATATTAAACTAAGAAAGTTGCCATTGCAAACAATGAGAGAAATTAATACGAATTGTTATAGTCATCAAAATGTGTGATATTGTATAATATCTACCTATTTGTATCGTCCCTATCATCATCAATCTTGACCTATCCACTGCTGGATGAAGGCCTCCTCAGCCTTATTCTACTCCTTACTTACACATGAATTGTTATATTTATCAAAATCAGTGATATTATATTATTATCTACCTATCTATATATAATGCCATTATTATCACGAGCCTCAATAAATCCACTACTGGATGAAGGCCTCTCTACGTTGATTGTATTCTTGACAGTATTGAATTTCTATATTTATTAGAAATGCTAACGTTATTTATCTACATATTTATATCGTCACCATCATCATCAATCCTTTTTTTTTTCCCCGTTTTTCGTTTCCGCAACGTGATCCTACTACTATCGGATGAACGAATTTGTGATATTATACCTATTTCTATCATCCTTATCATTATCGACCTGAACCAATCCGCTGCTGGACAAAGACCTCCCTAGCCTGATTCTATTCCTTTCTGCCATTTGAATTGCTGTATTTATGAAAATCTGTGATATTATATTTATCTACATATTTATATAGTCATCATCATCAACCAGGATCAATCCACTGCTGGATGAAGGGTTTCACAACCTGATTCTACTACTAGCGGTTAAACAAATTTGTGATATTATACCTATTTCTATCATCCTCATCATCATCGACCAGAGCAATTCCACTGCTGGATAAAGGCCTCTCCCTAGCTTGATTATATTCCTTTCTGTCATTTGAATTGCTGTATTTATCAAAATCTGTGATATTATATTTATTTACATATTCATATAGTCATTATCATCAACCAGGATCAATCCACTGCTGGATGAAGGGTTCCACAACCTGATTCTACTACTAGCGGTTAAACAAATTTGTGATATTATACCTATTTCTATCATTCTCATCATCATCGACCTGAACCAATCCACTGCTGGATAAAGGCCTCCCTAGCCTGATTCTACTCCTTTCTGTCATTTGAATTGCTGTACTTATCAAAATCGGTGACATTATATTTACTACATATTCATATCGTCATCATCATCATCATCATCAACCAGGATCAATTCACTGCTGGATGAAGGATTCCGCAATCTGATTCTTGACAGTATTGAGTTTCTATATTCATTAAAAATGCTAATATTATTTATCTACATATTCATATCGTCATCATAATCATCATCATCATCAACCTGTATCAATCCCTAGCGAGACCTAGCGAGACAGACTGGCGAGAGCCAGCTGGCTCAGCTAGTACATATTATTGTTGGTACGTTTTTTAAATTCATTAAGCTCTGCCTAAACAAATTTACAATGGATAAAAAAAATATTATATCTATAAAATATTCATATTTATGTATGATTTAATTGCATAATTTTAGATATTTTATAGATAGACTAGTATTTTTTGACTATTATCTATTATGGCCTGGTTTTCGCAGGGTTTAATTGAATTTTAAAAACCAACCAACACCATCTATAAATTGTAGTCTTATTTCAATGAAAACAAATACGTATGACTGATAAAGTTAAGTGTGCACCATTTATGTGCGGATCTTAACAGCGTACCTTCACCCTTCGCCACTAGTATATATTATATTTAAGCAAAAAAATGCTGATTTATATGCGAGTGTATGTTTCTTCTCAATAGCCATTGTTTGGTCCACTTGGATCTGGAGGATTTATTTGTCTGTTATTAACCAATAAACAATAGAAAAACGCTTGTGACAAAAACAAATCGTCACTTGACGACATTGCTGCGATTCCGAAAAACAGTGTTTTCACGGCGACGACTTCTGTCGTAACGTAATGAGGTTTGCGCAGTTTTACTTGTGCCGTGTGGCCATGCGAGAGTGTTCCGTTTTTTTGCACAGGCAAAACCGCGCTGGCAAGTCGCTGCCGTGTGGCCGGCGCATAAGACACTGACTTGACGAATATTATGCAGCTTGACCATTAATTTGGAAAATATATGAAAAATACAATTTTAATGTTATGACTGTTTTCTTGGGTGTGTATGGGTCAAAAATAAGTCCAGGAAAAATAGAAAAAAAATCTGCTATTTTCAGAAATACAATGTTTACCACGGTGAACCTACCTTATACCTACCTAATACCTACATGTAAATGTAAAACAAATGTGGGATATCAATATACATATACATGAAAAATCGTAGCGAATAAGTAGTTATCTATATTTATTACTAAGAATTACTTACAAAATAATATGCGAATGTATCATCTGTTATTTTGAATGAAAAGACCAAAAACAATTTATCGGTTTTTTTCCTGTCACAAAACAAAGATACAATACAGTATTAACTGGTATTTTTTTTGCAAAATTTACATCGTCCCATAATATCGTCTTAGGAGCGTACATAAGTGAAACGGCAAATAATATTCAACAGTATGTGGGACGTAATTTCGGCCGCGTTGCCAGTCGGAGAGCTATAGTCGACCTGTGAGCACGTCAATTTGTTTTGTAATTGGGTCGGAGGAATATATTCTTAAATCGTGTAAAGATGACTAAAAACGTTCCGCATAAACTTGAAAAAGAAAACATGTCAATGATTATACTATTATTATTTCGAATATAATAATAAACATAACATTAAAAGGACGCATGTTGAATTTTTATGACAAATTATATTTCGTTCGGCTCGCGTCATTTGCACAATCCGCGCATCGTCTAGTCACGATCTTTTTAGACCATGCCTCAGCTGAGGTATGTTATAGCCGTAAGTGGATGTGAAGTGCCCAAAACTGTCATACTTTATGGGGTTTGTAGACCCAGTTCATCTTGGAATCTGTATCTTACATTTTTCTGTTCTTTTGTCTATCTGTCTATCTACGTGCCTATCTTCGTCAAATTTTTATAAATTTCAAATCGGAAGACTTTCAATGGTCTTATTGATTTTAGTTATTTTTTTGGCACAGTTTTATGTACGTGAGCCATGAATTCATTATTGATGCAAATGTCTATCAACTGAGGAAATATACATATGAAACATTTTGTTTTAAATTGTGTTTTTATATAATATAGATATTAACATATCAGCGAGGTCTACTACCCCCGTATGTTTATTATATTCTTTGACTATCTGAGGGCAGTCAACTTCACTTTTTGCTTCACTTATTTGGAAAGCCTGTTTATTTTTTGTAGACGTTCAGCCCTAATGAAGGTTTGATAGGTTTATTGTCATTCCAACGTACAACCGCGAGTTTGTTCTCACCACAGACAACTTGTGCGTAACTACCTCTATCCATCTTTTCTTCATTACCTTTTCTGCATGGAGAATATTTTCAGCACCCCTTATCCGGTGGTTTGAATGGTACCGAGACTAAACATTCCATAATTTTCCCTTATTAGGTGAAACAAACAAAAAAAATGTAAGCAAAAAGAAACTAAATACCACATAGTTTGGTTAAATTAACATTATTACAAAAAAAACTGATAAAAATACGAAAATGTATCTACTTAAGTACTTTTTAAGATTTTTTTAAATTGAACATCCACCACGGTGAAAAAATTAAAATAGCGTTAATTTAATAGTAAACTGAAAAAAAAAATCACTATAATTTAAAACTCACTTTTAATCGAATTTATTAGAATGTGATGATTGCGGCGAATTCACATGCAAACACAGATGATTATATTTTTAAGAGATTCAGAATTTGTTCATTAAGAATCATTTTATATAAAAAAAATGTTCTATCACTCGGTATACACCATAATAATTAATTCTATAGGGAAACAACTCAAAATAGGTACCTTGTTCGAAGACAGTGGTGCACAAACTTTTTGAAAGAAGGGCCGGCCAATTTATCCATTTTATAATTTTTCACGGGCCGCAATGGGTAAAAGTGTTAATAATATTGATATATTATAGGTACTAGATGAGATAAATGTTTCATAATCGTACTGTATTTTTTCTGTTAAGACAAGCGATTTTACCACGTTTTTATTAGCTCGTATTCTTGTTTGTCCAAGATTTTTATTGGACGATTGAAGATTTTTAACTAACTTCCCGACTAGCTAGACATTTGAAACTTTTAGAATATATCAGAATACGATGAGAATGCATTCTTTTAATACTTTTAGCCATCTTTAAGCAGAATTGAATTCATTTTCGGGTTTTCGGAATTTTTTCGGAAAAAATTCTTAAAAAGTAAAACACTATTGGTAGCTAAGGGGTTCCTAGCAACAAAATTATTAATATATACGTGCGTTACTATGGAAATCAATATGAAATGTCAAATGACATTTCAGTATTCTATATTTATTCAGTATTTCTATCAAGTACAAAAAAGGTATTTATTAATACATAGAATTGTCAAGTTTATTTGATTCAACAGAAAATTAAAAAACGTGGTATATAAAAAGTTCTTTTTATCTTGTAATTATTTTAATATCGATATACAAACGTTGTGTACCGACAAAATTCCAGGAGATCCAACACTTAAATGCGCGTTTTGAAAACAATATTCTAAAAATAGACTGCACCTGCACCACAGACGGCGTGACTCATTGTAAAAAGATGAATTTCGGTCGCCCGTCTAATCTATACCCGTGAAAATATAATCATATTAAATAATAAAAAAAATAGCATTAAGTTTTCTATCAGTAACGATTCAAATCATATACCGTTGCTACTGCATAATTTGTTCACATATCGAACAGTTTTTAATCATATTCAATGAAAAATTTAGTGATGAAGTATTTTTGATTTTGGGCCGCAACAAATGCCATTTCGGGCCCCGTTTGTGCACCACTGTTCTAAGATAATCTAAGATAATGGCGTTTGAAAATTTTGCACAAATTTACATTTAGGTAAATCTGTTTATTTTTTATTTAGTTCAAATGAACTTTAGCAATGCACAATGATATTTTACAGTTAACAAATAATCAACCCAGACATTCCCGTTATTGATTGAATTAATTATTAATTCCAGCAAGGATTATTCGATTTTACGACTGACGAATTTTTTTTATTAATTATAAAGATAAGACCTTAAATAAATTATTTTAGACACATTTAAACACATTTTATAAATGTTAATTAGTAATTCTCATGTAAAATTTTAATATCTCATTTTTAATGGTTATGAACGTTTATATGGAAATGTGGCGGGTGTGGGTCACAGGTTACTTTAGTTATAAAAAGGGTCGCGACTCGAAAAAAGGCTGGGGACCCGTGAATTTTACGTGCATGAGCGTTTAGAGACGTTTTTGATACCTCCCATTTATAGAAGGTACTAAATATATGGAACCCTTCGCCTGACCCGGTTTCCCCTCGCGTCTATCGATTTTGTGCATTGTATCGCCCTCCCGGCTGCCCCCGTTAGCGAACCCCCTCCCGGCCCTTCTACATTCATTCTGTTCAGAGACAGCCACGTAGACTTACCATTCAGACGCGCAAGGGAGCGGCTAGATTCTAGAAGCTTTCATGTTTCATTTAAGTATTGCAAGACTACAGACTTAGCGCAGTAATTCCAGGTACCTAAATAATAATGGTTTAATTTACGATAAATTTTGGGGTCGTTATTTTATGTAAGTGAAAGGTTAATAATATCAGTCACAAGGAACCCACTCCAATTATAAAACTAATAGTTTTTTTTTTATAAAGGCGTTTCCATAATAACCGTGAACATAAGAATCGGGAATATTTAATCTATTATTACACTGGTGGTTACTTGTCAATTGTACGTATTATATTTCGTCGTCGCACAGTTCACCGTGAGCTGTCTTACCGGAAAGAGTTAGCAGTATAGCATAGAGATCAAAAAATGATGCGTTATTTATTTGGGATTGCAGACAGTAATGTTATAATTTTATTAGATTCGATAGGAACATTAATTTGATAGGTACGATTTGATACTTACGAGCAAATACCAGAATTTTATATAAATTACGATGTTTGTATTTTTAATTTACTTACCTACCTTTCGACTCCTTTGATAGATATACGATCATTCCTTTGGCCATGTTTTCTATGATTTTTGTGCATACATTCGGCTCTATTTCGCCGATGGAGCGCCAGATATTACATATATTTATATCAGGAATCGTTTCTGGGTTACTAGCGTAGGTTTTAATTTTAAGACAACACCAACGGTATTTCATCACACGATTTCGGAGGCCAGTTAAAGTGGCATTCTTGACCTTGTAATTCCTGACACTGCGCGGTTACCTCGTGTAATACACCCCTTACTCCAGATTCCAGAAGATGTAAATCTCTCATTATTAGTTTTAGTTTAACCAAAAAGAAAACGTTACTAACGGATGTTCGTGAGACACATTTATTTAAAAATTGCGATTATACCCAGCATAAAACTGATTTCTCCCCAATATCTTAGGAAACCCTTTTATTGCCAAACATGAATATGGAAGATGTCTCGGACGATACCAACGTACCGAAGAAACGTATTACTGCAAGCCATTGTTATCCTCTCTGGTTTTCTAAGCCCTTAATAAAAAATATAAATGAAAAGCTAAAGTATCACTAGAAATGGAAAAGGTACCCGTAACCCCCCAGACTTAGATACATTTGGCATTTTAAGAAAAAGGCATAAACGCATTGCTGAAAAAAAGTTACGATTAAGGTGATGCCTTTACTGAGCCTTTTTTAAAGTCACCTAGCGGAAAAATGCGAAGCTTGCAATTTGAGACATCGATAATTTACAATTTTAATAAAAAGGATTTCAAGTTATACACATTTATATTTTTATAAAAATCGATGTTTTTTAAAACGAATAAAAAAAATATTAAAACTATGAATTAGTCAAAAATTTCAATCACAAAAAATAGAAAACTTAATATCTACACTACATTTAATAATAAATATGAATATAAAATAATATGTAATTAATAACGTGGGGCCCTGCACCAAATTCACATTTTATAACATTTTTCTTAAATTGTAGGTTTATCCTTGACTTAAAATAAAAAATATTTTACTTTTTAATGTTTTCAGATACATATTTATTAATTAAATACAGTTGAAATTGTAAATTATCAAAAAATTTCTCAAATTGCAAGCTTCGTATTTTTCCGCGAGTTGCCTCTTTAAAAAAGGCCCAGTAAAGGCTTCATCTTAAGCCAAACTCAAAAGGTTTTTGGTCATTCACTAAAAAATCAAAACCAACGGATCAATATTCATGGTAAAATGCTCCTCGATGAAAAAATTGCTTCAGATGGCAATTATATGTGTGATTTATTCAATGACTTTTACATCTGTATTTATTCCCCCATCCTTACAAACTCCAGTTTTATATTATTCATTGATTAATTTATACTTATTCAATTTATATTGTCCAATTCGGACATTTTTATACTTAACAATTCCAATTTTTTAAATTAATTATAGTTGAATCAATATTTAAACAAATGTTCATAATACTGACGTCATGACGCGTCACTAACCAAGAAATTCAGCAACTGTCATTGTATTTTTGTGTATGCATGTAAATTGGCGTTTAGATTGAATGTACACAATCATTTTATGTTATATGCGTGTTCGCTCGTCTTATAAATTGTACAACTAGCTAAGTATACAAAATGTCACGTTTCTTTGATAAATTTATTCACAGAAGATAATTAAAGATATCATTGGAAATTTGTTAAAAAAAAGAGGATTTTTATAAATATTTAGCATCGTTTATTATAAAATATAAGCCTTTTAATTCGGTTTGTCATCGTGATGATGGATTTTTGTGTAATGTTTTGTGAGTGCATGTAGTCATCGTTAGGGATTCCAATCCCGGGATCCCGAGCTATTTTCGATACCTATGAATCCCGGGATTGATAAACATAATCCCGAAACTTTCGGGATTGATTTTTTTTATCAATTTTTATGGAAAATAAAATAAAAACGAAAATATAACAGAAAAAAATACTTTTAATAACAAATAACTATATTAGAAATAAACTGAGTTTGAATGAAGTTTGATTTATACCCATGTACAAGTTGCCGATTCATTTTATTTTTTCACATGAATTAATAAAAATGAGAAAGATTGGAAAATAATAAAGTAATTCCACCATGATCTCATACGTTTTACGGCAGTTTCATATTTGGCTGACTAATTAAATTTATGAAGCGGAAAGGCCATATGTACACCATGATTTGCTTTACTATTTTAAATCTCGCTAACCCATTCATTAAGTCTTTACTATCAGAAACAGCAATGTCATATTCAATTCACATTATTATTTATATTACAATATTATTTATTCTGTTAAATTTATGTATTTCCAAGATTGAACGTATACAATATTAACAATAAATGTCTTAAATAGTATAAATTATACTATATTTATTTTTGACCGATTTTATCAATGTTATTTGAAAATATAAAAAAAATTATATGAACAATGGAAAAAAATGCCAATCCCGGGACCAGTCCCAGGATCCCGGGATTGTCAAATTGTAATCCCGAAATCCCGGGATCAGAATTTTGGCTCGGGATTGGATTCCCTAGTCATCGTAATAAATTAAGTCTACCCTGATATATTTTTTGATAGTTTTGCCAGAATTAAAATCCCGTTACATTAATTGCCAACAGCTATTTATACAAATAAGTTTTTTTTAAATCGCGAAACCGTGCGTTTTAATTTTTACCATATTTTGTATGCATACACTATAATCCGCCGCTTTCACTAATTGGACACGTGTCTGGTTTTTGGGGTGGCGGATTACTGAGAGAGTACTGTAGTTTGGTTTCCGTGCAACGTTTTACAAATATTTTAATGCAATAATATGATCGATACGACATGGATTCAGAGGATTAAGTTTTACTCTGTATTATTTAAGTCAGTGCTCCGCTTTCTCATCCACGGCACACTAAAGGTCTTCCCAGAATTCCGCGACACACCACACGTAAAACAATTTATACACCAAAATATGGACCCCAGGCCAGAATCTTCTGCACCCCCCTACCTATCGCTAACGTTAAAGACAGTGTGATGGTGTTCGAGGTAAAATTAATCGTGTTGATTCTATGTTAAAGCGATTTTTTGTATTTATTAATACATCCACTTGAATTATGGTTAGTTGTCAGTTAACAATAATTATTTGTCGAGTGTTGACACAATAATAATAAATTTTATTCCATAAACGTATGTTTTAAAATAGCGCCGCAGGCGATTTTTTTTGCTATTAGAGTAAATTTGTATTTATCTCATTTATCTGCTTGACCTGCCACGCCGCCCCTCCTGAGCCTGGGCTCCCAGGCTACAGCCCCCACCTTGTGGGGTACATGCACCAAAATTACATTACATATTTATTTGAAAAATAATTAAATATAGATAACACACGATGTAGAACCAACCAAATGTACATATTCCCATGTATTTATATTATCATTAAAATAACTAATTAATATGATACCTGAGCTTGTTTCAATGAACGTAAAAGTTTTATATATTTTGACTTGATATTTGAAAGAGCAACTCGATGTTCTTGGTCAAGGCCCTTCAAGCAAGACTGTTTATTGATTCAAGAAAAACTTTGCTCACCTAGATATGTCGTAGAAAATGGGAGCTGAACTGCGATAGCCTTGTCAGAAATACGAGGATATTCTTTATTAACCAAAATCAAGAAAATAGCATAAGCGCTTCTATAGAATTTTCGGCATCGGTTGCAAAAGGGTTTCGAATCCAGTCGTATTTATTGATTGTATGAAATTAATGTTGAAATTGGTTTGAAACAAAGTTAAATGGTTTTGCGGCATTTTTTTCCAAATTTTAAGCCATTTGAAAGATACCAGCTTCCAAATTGCGACGTGTGGTGATGTCAAATATCGCCCCCCTATGATGTCTATAAAACGTTCAGGGGGCGGTATTTAGAACCCATATTCACAAGTCATTCAAAATTGCCCACACTTATTTAATTGTAATACATTATGCATAATTTAAATAAACATCATTATATAATTTATTTAATAATCCAACTTCCATTTACAACTTCCATTTAGCATTCCAAGTTTTTGTTAAAAAATGATATTATTTTTTTTTTGTTCCAAATATCGCCCCCGGAGGCTAACTTTTACAAAAGTAACAAAAATGCCATTTTTTATTATATCGATAAAATTAGATAATTAAATTAGTTAATAGGGGCGCATGCGTGGCGTGTGCACATGCGCGGAATCATACGCAGTGATGAAAAAATGATCCAAAGGTGAACAAGTTCAACTTCATTCACGTTTGATTCCGGATGATCACTTTCGACGATTCGTTGATGAATGTGCGTTTACACGGGTCACTGCGGATGATTCCTCCGCGATGATCGTCAAAAGTGAACCATGTAAACGGGACTTAAGTTCAATGGTTCAAAGATGAAAGAAAATACAGTACTTACATATCACGCGCATAGTTTCTTCATACCTAGACTTACCATAATTATGAAACTTTAAACCGTGACGGTAACGGAAGATAGGCCAAAGAAACAAATTTACCCACTAAAAATTATTTTATTATTAAAAGTATGTACAAAAGAAGAATTCTGCTGCAGCAGAAATTTAAATTTATTTATATAAATTGTACCAGTCATAGGTCTGTCGACTGTGTCTTGTCGCTGGAATGAACTTTTTTTTTTTTAAATTGTGTCATAAATTGAGTTACTCGAACTGTGTAGATATGAACATATTAATTATATATTTTCACAACAAGAGCTTCAATTTCGATTGGCAGACCATCCAAAGCAGATTGAAGTAGAAAAGTAGATTGTTGAAGTTATAGCAGATTGTGCATATTGACACCAAGTTCTTGAATCGGCTGTAAGCGCTATTTTGCCTTCTTCTATGTACGCCTCCAAAATTCGGGTTACAATAATAATTGTCACCACAAAATACAGCTATCGTTTTATCGATCTCATGGCGACGCAATATTGTAATTATGTTATGTCAATATTTCCGATGTCTCTCCGTGAACAGACTCAAAATCCAGTAGTTTTATGTGCACACTATCAAAGTATCTAACAGCAGGCGCAAGTTTTAGTTCTTCTCTATTTGAAATGTCGTTAGTAACACTTACAAAATGCGTCTTCTGTCTGCGGGTCAATTATGACAATTTATTATTGACAATTATTCATACGCGGAATAACAGCCGGGACAAAATGCCAAACCGGCCGGGACGCCGGGACCAATGTGTGAAACCGGGACAATCCCAGTCAAACCGGGACGTATTGTAAGCCTATTCATACCCATATTTTTGTTTAAAGCGTTTAAGGTATTATCCGTAATTCAATTTAGAGACTAGCCATGTCTAACTTTGAGTCTATGATCGCCAAAAATGATTATGGATTGGTCAATCATTTCTTCGATCGTTACCTTATTGTAAGCGGTCCACAAGTTCACCACCACAATTCATTCGATCACGCTTAAATAGAAAACCCTCATATAATTATAACCCAATATAAATGTTGTAATAATAATTAAATTCTGCACAATTGAAATTTAACTTTTTCGATTACACACGTAAAAACATTAAATTCGTATAATTATTCACCTCTTCTGAGCCACCTCAATTCAGTACCTACGTAAAAGAAAATCGTTGAATTTGACGTTTTCATCTTCGTCATCGTCGATAAGACAAGACAAAAAGTCTGTGTTGCTGATCGTAAGGGATGTATATTTTTTGTTATAGTTTACATTCCATTTTGGTACTTTCTAACGTGGGTCCAAAAACCATTACACCGTTTATTTGCCTCGCACTAGTGTGGACCCCGACGAGTGCTTATAATTTAATTTGGTGAGTCAACTGCGATTCGTAGTTTTACTTTTTTGTCGTTTTCCTGTAGGAAGAAAATACATAATCATTTCGTACACTACATACTCTCGACCGCGACTCTTCAAGTTGAAGTTACTGCAACAACTATAGCGGGTTTTTAGTGTAGTAATGTAGTTTATTAAAATAAATTTAATTTTACACGAGTGAAACCCAAAAACTTGCAGTTTTTTGAGACACTTGTTTTCTTAAGAAACATATTATGAATAAAACAATATAGGTATATCACGGTACTGTCAAATAATGTTTGTAAGTCTTAAAATCATATTGTGGAGTTATGGCCATTTCAAAGTTTGACATCTTCTTTAAAATCAGTCTTAGTCAAAAAAAAAATAATTATGGTGTTAACTGTCAATTCATGGCGGAAATGCATTGTATTGATAATTAAAATTAAATTATGTCTTCCAGAGATAGCAAACTGCATTGAAAAATAGCATTTATTACATTAAAACACTTTGTGTTTATAGTAGTTGCAAACTTGTGGCTTTACATTTTTTGAATCAGAATTTTATATTTTGACACTAAGTTTCATATCAGAATACCGTAATCGTAGTGGTTTCCAAACTTTATATTATTACGCTGTTAATATTGAAAAATCTTACTTTTTACCTGAAAACACTTCATTTATCAACTCAAAATACCTAAATTGCCGACTTACCAATTTTTGATAACCCCACAATGGAGTGGCGAAGAGTGCAGGGAGGCTGTTAAGATTCAACATAAATGGTACATATTAAGGTGGTACATGCTCAGCGTAGGTCAAAATGGAGCTATTGTTCTATTTTCAAAGCATGATCCTGGACATACCTTAAACATTGTAGATAATTTATTTATATAATTTTGAAGCCTTATTATCCTTTATATTTTATTTTAAACATTTGATGACTGCATAAAGTATTTTTATTACATAAAATAGTATTCTTTTAAACCTCTCGCTCTAATGTTTTAGAATATAGTCATATTTCAGTACATAAATGTGCAGTGGTGTTAAGATTTTTTACATTTATTAATTTTGAAACGCATTTATAAAACCATCAGTATAATTTATATCGACATTATTATAGTCAAATATTTACGATAAAAAATTATATTGATAATCTCTGTGATTCCAAATTTTACAAGAATTAGGCATTTTATTATTCAAAAAATGGGCAAGATTAACACATTTGAAGATAATTCTAATGATACTAATTATAAGCTATGTCTTTGACCATTCAAGTGTGATATAAATCCTACGAATAATGATTGCTTTATAATAATTATTGACCTAAGAATAAGGTATTTTTTTGAAATACGCCATTTCTATTGGCATTTCCCAGTGGCAAAGCTACAACATACGGCCGTAGCCATAAATTGACGAACTATAAATTAAGTAGGGAGTAAGATCGTAGTAATGCGCGTGTCACGTGCGGTTAGGTATCACAAATAAAATGGGGCCAACTTGAGCTAGTGCCAGGACTGGTGATACCATTTAGCACAGCTCATGCATTCGATCCAAACAGCGCCATTCCTGAGAGCAGCGTCCTGAGAGTAAAATACTCCTCAGTAATTGCAAATGGTGCTCGTTTTCCTATTTGACCTTTTTGTAGGGCCCTCCGTTTAAATTTTGAAACCTTTTGAAAACTCTCCTCTCAATGTACATGGACTAACCACACTTGATGTGCCGGGTGCTACATTTATAAGCCTTATAGAGCATCCAGTTATCATTCATCACTCTAGATACAGCCAGTTTCAACGTTGTAGCATCGTAGTTCCGGCCTTTACATCCTTTCACTTGACATTTTTTCTTCGCTACTCCTTCATTTATGTATGGAGCAACGTCATTTTTATAAGTTTATGGATGACAAATATAATGAAAATAGTATATTTAAAATATTGGCATTCGAGTCCTTATTCTATAACATGAAACAGAAATAAGAAAAGTGGTATAGTTTCAGAATTACAAGAAAAATAATAGAGTCAATGATTTAAAAATGCCTTTACCTATTTTTTACAGTTCCGGCCGGATATTCTATATGTTTGTTTCTTATATATTTTAGAAGTGGGAAAACTGGTCCATTTTGAAGACTAAGTATACTTACTACCAGTATAAAAAAATACTTGGTATCTAAACTTGTTCCAAAATACTTACTAGTATTTGAAATATCAGCTTTAATAGAATCGTTAAAAATACGTCGGCTTTTTGAAATGTCCCATTTTCGAGACAGGTACAGCTGGAACTGTGGCGCTAGTCACTCATGTTTCAGTAGTTATCCATTTATACAATCACGCATATAATTTGAATTCAGTTTATGTTAACAAATTACAATTATAACACTAAAAAATCGAGAAACTTGACGTGACGAAACCAGATAAACGCGTAGTCAGTTAGCGTTATCAGAACTCCGTTATTCCGGCTTGCGACTGACGCCAATTCGATGTAAATGTCTTACTCAACTGAAACTAAAATTAAAACCCGTCGCATACTAAACATACGCGAGTCGCGACGCCGAGGCGATGATTTCATACGTAGCAAGACTACGAACTAGCTACGGACGGCGAGATCTCATACCATGGGCTCTATGTTAGAACTTGCGAGTGCAAGCTTCCCGGTCGAGATGACGTCATATGACATCATTATGACGTACTACCGGAGTGATAATAGCATTCGAGAAAATAGCGAGTGGTCAGACAGCGGCGCTATTCATTGTCACCATACACATATAGGTGTATCATAATAAAATTTTCTATGGTTATTCTGTGCGCGGTCGGCATGCCTCGAGCGTGACGTCACAATTACGTCATCTCGTCTGGTGCCACACGAGACGAGAGTTAGGAAATCGCGGTGCATGCGTCGAACTCCTGGACTCGATAAAGTTTCATACTCAACTGAAACCAAAAACTCTTAAAACTAAAACCCTAAGGCGAACTCAAAAGTATCCTATAAAACGAACACGTGACCATTTCTGTCCTTCACTATACCAACTTTACAACAGAGGAGAAAGGGAGAACAATGACAGTTGAGTATAATATCACGGCTAGACATACGTGTATCATGATATCTCGCTCGCGCGCATTTAATATCAATAGCGCTGAATAGCGAGTCACGGCGCAGATATTATCGAATGCGTTCGAATTCGAACATCTAATACGTTTCAAGTTTCTTGAAACAAGTTTATTGGGCAACAAATACTTAGTATGGGTAGTTTCATCCGAAACTTAAGTACACAAACTTGTGACAGTATTTCCAACTCACCTCTAATATATTTGCTTATATGTTTGCGGTGGCGCCATGATGCGTACTGAATTGCTAGAGAAACAACGAAACGAATGAACCTAAAATCCATCACCAATAGCCACTGGATAATAGAGGGACATATTTTAAACAATCTATCACCGTATTACCAATATCACCGTATTACCTACCTTTACCCTACATATAGATTATAATATTACTTTGAATGTCCAGTAGCGTAGAAAGGAGTGGATGAGCGTAGTAGCTGCCCGGGCGCAGTCCGCACGAGGACGGGGACACAGAAATAGAGTTCCGTTGAATGTTCAAAAATTGACAATTTTCGTATATCAGAAACTTTGTGTTGATTCAGTCACTGGTCAACAAAACGTTTTTCAGGAGAATATTAGTAAATAGTAAAAATAAGGATTAGTCCAATGATACTCAAACTGAAGGGCGCAGATTGTTACGTGTTCGTAAATGTTTTTATGGAGGTGCGGAATCTTTCAGAACTTATCTAATATCGTCTATCTATTCTATAGAATCTACTAATATTTTTCATTGTCGCTCCGCACATTTTAATAACACAGATCAGATTTTTGTGCTTATTAAAATTGATATCAAGTGAAAAGGAGTTTAATGAGCGCGTAGCTAATAATGATGCGCACCGCTCCACTTAGAGGATTCCACCCTCGACGCTGTTATAGATTTCACCAACCATCATTGTAGTGTTTTCAGATCGTGGGAAATTTTAGGAGTAGAAAGCAGAAAAATAGTGGAACGAAATATACTCTTCCAATGACTATATTATGGGGAGAACGATTCTTATGATTACGATAAAAATAATGTATTAAAATCGCCTGCAGTGCAAATGAGCTCTATGTTTATTACACGTATTCGATTATTTATTTAGCAGTTTTGTCTGTTCACTATTTTTCATTTGATAAAGAGTGCTATGTTTTGCCGTAAATGTCCGGTGCCGTAAATGTATTATGAAGATAGAAGAAGAAACGATAATAAATATATTAAGCGTGAGTTATTCATCAGTATAATTTAAATTTCTTAACGGTATCCAAACGCAGGTTAACTTGTTGGTATTGTGATTTTGTTGGTATTGACAAAACACGTGTAATTTATAGCACACAGCTCAAAAGGGACATTTTTAGTTTGGAAAAAAAACAACTGGTGTCGCAAGCAACAAATTTCACCCGACAACGTGGTGCAGTATACCAAAATGTCGCACTTATTCATTCATTTCGGCTAACCGCGTGATGTCACTGTCCCGGCGTGGCATCACCGATGCATACGGTAGAAAGATGCAACATTGTGCCCAGTTTTAATTTATGACTATACCGCAGTCGAAACAATTTTCAATGTGCGACTGGGCTAATATTTATGGGTGGTATCATCATCAGCCTGAATCTATCCACTGCTGGATGAAGGCCTCTTCAAGCTGGTTCCACTTTTCTCGCTCCTGTGCATTGCGTTGCCAAGTACTTCCGCAGAAATTTATCATTTCATCGATCCAGCGTCCTCTAGGTCTACCGTGCGGACGTTTTGTACTTCTTGGATACCACTTGATGATTAGATTTGTCCAACGATTGTCTCTTCTTCGAGCTATGTGTCCAGCTCATCTCCATTTAAGGCTTTTAATAAACTCTATTACATCGCAAACCCTTGTCTGCTTCCTTATCCACTCATTCCTCTTTTTGTCCTTTCGCGTTATGCCCAGCATGCCCCTCTCCATACCATGTTGTGCTGCTATGTTTCTGGACCTCTCCTTTACTTAGGGTGAATGTTTCATACGCATATGTGATTACGGGATGCACACACTGGTTGAACACTTTGCGCTTTAGGCACAGTGGAAGGTCACGTTTGAAGACATTATTCAGGCGACCAAATGCACTCCAGCCTAGCTTTAAGTTGCCTGAATAAGTCTTCAAGGTAGAATGCTAATAGCTGTAAATAGTTTAGGTGAGATTTTATCACCTTGTCGGACTCCTTTGCTGATAGGAAATCTGCGCGATGGTTTATGGAGATTGGCATATGCTGTTGCGCTACTGTATACATTCTCATAGTCTATAAGACCCATGCATAGTGGCAGTTTGTATTCCTGGCAACCGCTCTATGATTTCTCTGACGACTTGGATATGGTCCATAGTGCTGTATCCTTCTATAAATCCGGCTTGTTCTCTCGGTTGGTTCTCGTTTAGTACATTTTGCAGACGGTTTGAGAAATTTTTTGTGAACGTCTTGTAGAGAATAGGGAGTAGACTTATTGGACGATAATTTGGTGGTCTTCTCTGTCACCTTTTTTGTGAAGAATGACAATGCTGGCATTTTTCCATGCCTCTGGGACATCCTCTTTGTGTATGCAGGCATTCATTTGCATCCTTTCCCGCTTTTTTGAGGATATCTGTCGTTAGACCGTCTTCCCCCGGGGCTTTCCCACTTTTCATGTAATTTTAAGCATAGGTTACTTCACAAGATGTGATTTCGGGAATATGGTCTTCGCATTTCCATTTCTCTGAAGATCTAAGTCTATAGTCGTATTGTCAGTGTCATCACTGTAGACGTCGCTGTAGAACTCTTCAACTCGGCTTAACAAGTATTCCCAATTTCTGATGATAGATCTAATCTATAGATAGATAGATAGATCTATCATCAGAAATATGGGTGGTATAGGTGAAAGTTAACTTAAGCGCGAAATATAAATTAATGGTGCATGTCGTCTACTATCACGTGACGTCACAGTTTGCTGCCGCTACAGGAAAAGCGTGTGTAATGTCATTTTTCTTGGTTTTTAAAATGTTATCAGACTGATGTTCCCATCCCGTAGCACATTTTGAACCTTTAAACTTAAACGAACATTGTCAGTTAGCAAAATCTGCCGAAATCACCAGAACTACAATGAGGTCACCTCACGTTGAACTGCACTGCATCGAGACATGCATGACTCAATGAGTTTTTATCATCTTCTACATGCCTACACTTTTCGACTGTTGTGTCAAAATCAGGTTTTTTTTTTGTTTTTACCGGTTGGCACACTGTTTTTTTCTATAAGAATGTTGTCTATTATCTATGGCCTGCAGGTTAGGTTCTGTTCAAAATATTATATATGGATGTCATGTCTCGAGAAATTTTTAGGCGGCTCTCATATCAATACTCGCCTCATTCGACGCGACAGTGTTCCGAGCTGCGCTAAACATTGTTGCACGTGACGAACGCGCACATCTACTAGCGTCACTATCGACACCGACGCCTCGAAACGTCAACATAATAAGTAGGCCGGCCAGCGCCATTACGCAAATATGTCATCGGACGCTGAAACAGCGATTAATATGTATTGGTACCGCAGAATTTTAAACAGAAGGCGAAAATATTGGATTCATCCGTCAATTATTAGGCATAATATCCATGCACAGTGGATCATTTATCGCAGCAAAACTCATCGAGCACCCAGTGACTGGCGTGCGCGCACTGACGACTAGATTTAAAAATGGCTGCATCGAGCGCTTTGCGCAGGCGCGGTCTTGCATGTTCTCGGCTCTCGCGACATCCGAAGAGTCGATAGTCGACCTGTCGCATTTGTTGTTCAGTTGCATTTGACCAATCTGCGAAGCTCCATTTGTCAGCATATGTTATGACGATAACGATGACGTCACATCGACGATTTCGACATGTGGTACATGAAGCGAATTCTGATGTGCGAGCCGACTAACGTACGCTCACGTGGAAACTGTTAAAATTAATTGAAATTAGCATTAATAATTCAAATTACTAATACATTATAGTTGGCTCCTTAGACTATAGATACATCTAGACGCCACGCCACCCGTTGCATTGCTAAATGAAGCCGCGTGCCTTGCGTTTGATTTGTGGGCGAGCGAAGGCATTCGTCTATAAATGATCGAGACCATAGACCATTTCGCTAGTGCTCGCCCAAAGTGCTCGCACTAGACGCTCAGAATTAAAATATAATTTTCTATTTTTTTACGTTATATAGTATTTTAAGCGGTCAAAATACAACCATTAGGTAAAGATATCCATAATTTAAGTTATTTTAAAGAAACACTAGGTCACTGATATTAAAATATATAATAATATACAAATAAATTATCACGAACATGTATCAACTTACCTATGAAACGTAATACCATCTTCTTGCTTATCAGTACGGCTACCACATTTTAAGACAACACACAGAACCATCTTTTCTACTTAATTAAGGGGGGACATGCTCGTCGTAGGTCAAAATTGTGTTTTTTTTTTGTATTTCCAAAACATGATCCTGGACATTCCTTAAACGTTGTAGATAATCTATTTATAGAATTTTATTTATAATTTTTTTAAAACATTAGAGCGAGAGGTTTAAAAGAATACTATTTTATGTAATAAAAATACTTTATGCAGTCATCAAATGTTTAAAATATATATAAAGGATAATAAGGCTTCAAAATTATATAAATAGATTATCTACAACGTTTAAGGAATGTCCAGGATCATGGTTTGAAAATATAAAAAAAACTCAATTTTGACCTACGACGAGCATGTCCCCCCTTAACTAAAAATATTTACCATTGACTTTATGTTTAACACAAAAAATATCAATTTTAGCAACTCGAGCTCGCAAGTTATCGACGCTATGTGAAGCGTTTCGCCCCGATTTGATGGCGATACTTTTGGAAACTAGCTCACAGATATGTAGACCTTTTATCTTACTCTAACGCGTGTCGCAGAGATTGTAAGGGTGCCGAATACTTTCTCACTCCCACTCATGCATCGTTTTTGTTCAGGCCTTGGTTGGCTCCTTAGACTATAGATACATTGGCTCTCTTCATCAGTGTCATTCTTCAGTGAATTTACAAAGACGGTGATCGTTCAAAATATTCTGCAAAATGACGAAACCATAGACAAAATTTGTCGCTGTGACAGTAGGCGACATGTAGGCGACATGCACCTCAATTTGATCACAACTTTAAAGTCTTCAACCAATTTGTGCTACCAGTGCTCACGTATGCGTGTGAAACATGGACTCTAATGTAAGAGTAATCAAAAATTTGCGAGTAGCGTAACGTGGTATGGAAATGTGCATGTTGGGTATATTGCGGAAAGACCACAAAAGAAACCAATGTATTCCGTATACACGTTGCCAGGTAACTATTTTACTAAATCGGGATTTTTTTACAAAAATCGGGATTTGGGAGCAGAAAGCGGGACAAACTAAAAATACGTACCTAAGTAGTTAAATATTTCTAATGTTTATTTCTATAACATCAATCATACATGACACAGCACAAAACAATATTTTTTGCCGACCTATTTGTACTTGTACTGAAAATTTTACTTCCTGAAGACCTTTTTCAATTCATCTGAGAAAATACCCGTTCGATATAGCAATTAGATGACGGTATGCTTAAAATAAATGAAATTAGCTGGAAAATATTTTTAGTCTTGGTTTCCGGGAATAACTTGAATGACTGAACTAAGCCATTTCTGTTCCTCTGGTCTGTGAGTCTTTCGGATTTTTTACAATCACACCAATTGATTTCAGCGAGTTAAATTCTTCATAAATCAGGCCTATTGCTACTTCTCCAGTTAAATTTAATATAGACTGCAGAAATGAAAAATGACATATAGTCCAGTCAATGAATATATTGTAGATGAATATACCACAATTTTTGACTTCAGGACTTTGTTAGGAGTAATATCTTTTAGAACTCACGTGTGTGTTGTGGAGTCCTTCATTCGGGTAGGTACTTCGATGTATTGGTGAGTGAGATACAATATTATAACGGGCACAAGTGTAGAATTGATAACACAGATGTTTATGTTATAATTCCGCGCAAAATTATGTTTTATTACACTAAAGCATAGACAAACATGGGTCTTATTACAATTACATTGAAAGAGGTCATAGATTAGGCACTACACTGACGTTATTTTTTTGGGCCGATTTAATTAGGTACCTTGTGGTATTTACTATGTATTAGGTTTCACGGATCACTTATTATTTATTTGGCTCTAGCGTGGTAGGGGTTATACTATTATTTATTAACACGGGAACACTACAAGGGATATACTGATTTGAAAAATCGAGACAGGTGGAGTTTACTTTTTTCTAGGCGGCCCCCTCCGCGAAGACAAAGGGGGCGCGGAAGACGTATCTCCTGGCTTCGCGGGGGAAATCGTACTACCGAATTCTTTTCAACATGTCTACCCCCTCGTAAGATACGGGGAGATTGGTAGACATTTCAACTTTTTAGAAATCTAACGGTAATATTTTGCTTGGGCCGAAGGGCAATAAATACCCTCGGGTTCAGGTAATTTCATTTGTTACCGTCGGTCTTCGAAATTCGCCCCTCGCAAGATCGTTTGCGAGATGTTATTTATTTTATAATATTTATCGGGGATGTTTGTTGTTTTTAAATTTGTGATGCGGTATTAGAGGCATTTTTATGCGGAAGGGTACATTTGGTGATAGTAGGTAAACGTACTAAAAGGGACAGTAGGAAACGTACTAAAACACATTTTTTTCATTTTTGAATTACTATTAGTCTATGTAAATACTTTCATTATATGATTCGTAATAATATACTTAACCCTTATAATGCTACGCAACGATATATCGTTGTTTTTGATATTGGCTACAACGATCGTCGTTTTGCATTTGATGCCTGAAATGTTAAGTTAATTTTGGAACATACTACTGCTTCAGCGGTATGAAACATTTTTGATATATTTAATTTTATTGTTGTGTAATATAACTTGATTTATATATGTTTTGTGACTGGGTAGGGTTAGAACTTATAACGATTGTATTTTTTTTCATCGCATCAGCATTATTATAATAAAAGCATTAATTACAAATTACAGTTTACAATATAAACAAATTTCGTTTTTTATTTGTTTACAGTTAAATTCTGGGTGGAATGACATTTTTTTATTTAATATTATACATTTGAAACAGCGGGAAAAGTATTTTAGAACAGTGTTTCCCTAAAAATACTAAAGATTATACTAACTTAATTAATACTAACTTACTTATTTCTAATTTACTAAAGTAAAATACACGGATCCTGACTCCCTGAAGGGACCGTGGATTTTCTATTAAATTAAAGTGGATTTATACTATATAAAAACAATTTCATTTATAAAAAAAATAATGAAATAAAAATCATTTGCAATATTTTAAATGTTCCGATAAGCAAACACCATGAAGACATTTTTCACAACTCAAGCATATTGTACGCGATATTTTAACGGGGCCACCATTTTTCCTACTGCAAACAATGCAAACTTTTTCTTTTCGGCCGGGTAATTTCCTAATACCACTATTTTGTATTATCCCTCGTGTGGGATTGTTTCCAATAGCTGTTAAAAATAAATACTCGATAGTTCGTTTCGCTCGCACACGTGGTCGTCAGTATGATAGAGCGAGAAAGAGAATTTCCATTAATTTTAAAGGCAGACGAAGTGGGGGATATCTAATAGCCTCATTATCTATTCAAAACGATAAACTAATTACAAAACGTGTTTTCATAATATTCCGATTTCGGAGAATCAATTAGAGTGGTAATGTGTCTAAAAATAATACAATACTTTAATTTATCCACAATTATTGGTAGCAATCTTCGACCGGATTTTGCACAACATCGTAGCAGCCAAAGGGTTAATAAAAGATATGACCATAAAAAAGTGTTGTGTGTCAATTGCAATTATTTCTATTACTATTAAAGTGTTGTTACTCATGATTATGGCAAGTTACAGGCAACGCAACAGGCTTTCAACTCACCCATTTCTAGAGGAACACCGAAGTTGAGCGTACATGAAAGTAGCAAACGTGTATATCAAATTGAAGGAAATTTAATGTTCTACAACTTTGTATCAGACATTTTTTTCTGAGAAACGATTGTGAGAGACACTAGAAGCAATTAATGTTCGACAAAAAGAGTGAGGTAAAAATGATTTTTTCGAAAATTATCGATTTTCAATAACGTATATCTCGGAAACCTTTGGGAATTCGACAAATATGTATAGAAACAATTTTATAGGAAATTTAAATAGCATTCATTTTTATTTGAAACATTTTTTTTCTACATGCACCGTTTCCGAGATATTAACGAAAAACCAAAAATTGGACCTTTCTCCCAGGGGCGGGGACTTTTAGTGTGTTTACCTACTAATTACTCGTAAGGGCGTTTGTCCATGGTCCGTCACGATATCGGTTCAGGGACGATTTGATCCGAGAACGGAATTACATAACGGAGAACGTTTGTCCACGGCGTCTGATGTCGGACGATCAGTAGCTATTCCGTCGTTGTAGAGAGCGCATCGGACGGATTGCAAATTTTCCCACCCATTGTGAGTTCTCAGGGAGGGCGAATAGCTAATGATATTGTAAATAATTTCGCAGATTGCTTTGAAAGTCCTCTAGGATCTTTATCTTGGGAAATGTCTAAAATTTAATAATACATGTGAGAATGATTTCCATTTTTGTACCAGTATTATATATTAGGTATGTATTATATATTTATATAAATTTATACAATGTCTTTCCTCCAAGAATTGTTACTTAAAACAATTTCAGTGATTTATTATGTAATCAAAAGGAAATAGTTGAAAAAAATCGAAATTAACCCACTCTCGTGATGTACCTAAATTATGCTAAATAATTAACCTACTATTAAAGAAGTCTATACATACGCACTTATTTCTCCTTTCTTTTTATCATCGAATTCCTCAAACTCTGGCACCAACAAAATACCTACAAATTTCCCGCCACGCAAATTTATTAAAATCTTGTCTTTTTACACATATTTTATCCCATAAATATATCTTAGTTTCCACAAGTTCTATATAGATAAAGATATCGTAATTAAACATTTCATAATTTCAACACAGGTATGTAGTAGATATTCGCTGTCGACGCGGGCGGATAAATAATGAATAATCACTATCCTGGATCCGTGGACAAGCACACACTTGTTTTGCATTACCGCTGCATCGGTCCGAGGAAATACGAATGGAGAATCAGATCCGATGTAGCTGTTCATTCGACATAGTACGATTCTCGGACGTCGGAATGACGTAATATGCATTACGAATCTCGGATGTTGTTCCGTGGACAAGCGTAGAACACCGCGATTTCCTAACTCTCGTCTCGTGTGGCACCAGACGAGATGACGTAATTGTGACGTCACGCTCGAGGCATGCCGACCGCGCACAGAATAACCATAGAAAATTTTATTATGATACACCTATATGTGTATGGTGACAATGAATAGCGCCGCTGTCTGACCACTCGCTATTTTCTCGAATGCTATTATCACTCCGGTAGTACGTCATAATGATGTCATATGACGTCATCTCGACCGGGAAGCTTGCACTCGCAAGTGGGGCTCTATGTTAGAACTTGCGAGTGCAAGCTTCCCGGTCGAGATGACGTCATATGACATCATTATGACGTACTACCGGAGTGATAATAGCATTCGAGAAAATAGCGAGTGGTCAGACAGCGGCGCTATTCATTGTCACCATACACATATAGGTGTATCATAATAAAATTTTCTATGGTTATTCTGTGCGCGGTCGGCATGCCTCGAGCGTGACGTCACAAGTACGTCATCTCGTCTGGTGCCACACGAGACGAGAGTTAGGAAATCGCGGTGCAGACCGCCACTTCAGATCATGAGACGGATCACGGTTGGTCGATATCGTAACGGACAGTCGTCAAACGCCGTAACAAAGTCCTGAAGTCAAAAATTGTGTCATGTTCCATGCACTCTACATCCATCTTTTGAAACTCATTGTTTTTCTTAAAGAAATCGGAATCACCCGGCCGTCGTAATATAGTATAGGTGTGGTTGGATCTTTTATCCCCAGAGTACACTTTTCCACACATTTTGAACTATAGGCAACAAAATTTTAGTATTGTGTTTCCACCGTATTATATTCCACGAGTCGCCCAGGGTTGTATTTAATTACTACATTTAAATAACACGTTAATTATATCTAAAGTACTCCAAACGTGCCAGTCGCGGTGTTAGGTTAGGTTTACTAAATGAATGGAATCTCAACCCCGCTTGACGTGTTAGCTCTAAAATTTGACTTTATACTTTGAATGGGTGGATTCCGCATAAACTTCACTTCGCTTTCATGACTCTTATTCTGCTCTTCCTTGATATTATTTTTACCACCGAATGGTGTACTATTTCGAGGAATTTCTTAGTAGGTTTACACGAAGAACCGTTTACCATGGTTTAATTTTGGATGTCAAAATCGCAGTGAGCCGATGCATTGATTTTTGAGACTCCTTTATTTGAAGTTATATGGATACTATCCGTCGCTTTATCCAACTGACTTTCTCTTAGGTATGCTTACATACTCTAGTTGAAGTGCTATAGATCTACCATCATAAATAGGCATTTCAGTGAGGGCGCTAGTATGACATTGAGAATTTTACCATAACTAACAAAAAAATGGTAATTTATAATTTTTTATTGGTAGTAGATTTCTGTACAAATATTATGCAATCCATAATTCGAGAAACATGTTGTAAAATTAAATGGCATTTATAACAAATTCGACCGGCTGCCAACTTACGATGGTAGATCTTTAGAAGATATCAATATTTGACCACGTATTTTTTTCGACTTATACGTGGTGTGAATGAGAACTCTGCCATTCTTGGTAGTATTGACTTGTGTGTCCCTGATAACTATCTTAGAAATCGGGAGCATCAGTTGTTTGTTCTCCCGAGGAGCAGAACTAACCTGCCATTGGTGATGCCAATTGGGAGGGCAATAACTCTGTTCAACCAAATCGCTTCGGATGTTGATATATTCCATCTACGCGAGGATGAGTATAGGTGGACGTTATTTTATAAATTCTTAAAATAGGGTCTGCTTAACTCATCCGGTGTACTTCCTTGTACCTATATATTTTTTTTTGTATTTACACATTTATACTGTAGAATAACTTAATACTGATCTATCTCTTTTGTTATGTACCTAATATTGTTTTAATAATATTTCGTTGTTTCTAAATGTCATGTTGTGAACGTCTTAAACTTATAATTTGTAATGTCCACAATATGTAAAATAAATGAATTGAATTGAATTGAATTATAATGTTTTCATATAAGTATTTGTTTAGTACATTTGACAAAAGTGGGTAAAACCTATAATAATACGTAGTACCTACATATTTCCACAAAATGTAATATGGTACCTACGCGTTATCTGCGGCAATGTTTTGGAATTCTTTCTACCTCGGCGTGCCCGCCCTCTTTGGGTATATTCTGAATATTTAAAAAAATTATATTCCTAATCAGATTCTATACATTTGTCCCACCTTTTTAAATTTGTAGTAATTTATGTATTATATTTTATTGTCATATTAACAGGGCTAAAATGAAAGTATTGTTACATGTTATCATTATGTTCGATCCTAAGACGATTAAATGGGCCTAGACAGAGTGGAGGTTGTATTAACAGGTTTTTGTTTTAACGAGAAAATGGATGATAGCCATTTGCTCAACCTGTTAGACCTTACATACCCCGATTTCAAATACACGCTGAAAAACAACACGTGAATTTTGCCAGCCCAGGAACCGAATCCGGGACACACGACACAAGTTAATACGTTACAGCTCGGCTATCGTGGGCGTGAAAATATATATTATATATAATATAGTACAAATACTATAATACGGTTGGCAACACTTATGTATCATCACCTGACAAAATCCCAATATTCACTGACTTATTTCACTGTATTGTCTTTCATAATGAGGCAGTGTTACCATCTTTTTTCAAATGATGAAAGAACATTTTACGAAAAGTTGGTAAAAATCAAAGATGTTCAAAAAACCCTTCTATGGAGGTAGGGCCAAACTGTATGAATTCAAGCAAAAAAGACTTATAGTCTCCTGATTAAGTTAGCTACAAGCCAATCTCGCAAGTTTTATCACAGGGCTGCTTTCAAACATAAGATAGAGTATCTTCTAGATAACCTTGCCATTGCACACATAACCTTGCCATTGCACCGTATTAGTAAAAGCCAGGCACTAGATTGGTTTACTCGCGTTTTATTTCAAAAAAATCTATTCCAAATGGCATTTCCATGTTCTGCAAGCCCTCAAGCCGTAGGATATTTTTAAAAGTCAGCATAATTTTAATGGAATAATTATTGCTCTTATTAAATTGAAGTTTTTATCCACTTTTAAAAGAAACCCGTATTAAAAGAAAATTATAATAAGTACTAATTAATAACTAAACCATCATTTAATCGAGTCTAATGTCATAAATTTTAATGTGAATGTACGGAAAAGTTTTTTTTTTATTATTTTCGATAGCAGCCTCAAAATTAAAAGTAATTTCAGGCCACTGATAGGTACATATCCCACATTAGAAACTGGCTTCAAAAATAATATCAAGAAGATAATATGGGGTTAGGATATGAGAGAAATAAAATGTAGCTGCAGTGACATCCGGAAAATGAAGGAAGGAATGCGAATCATCCAACCTTTTCGAGTAGATTGCTCAGTCGACCATTGTTTCGCCTGTGGCATTAACGATCTTTGTGTGTATGTTACGCCGAATGTGCGAAATTGACTATTACATGAAATCGGCAAAATTTTGCCTAAATCATGAAAAATGCAAGCCCGTTGCCTTATTCATGAATTAGACAAAATATCCGGCGAGTGCGTGGATTCGGCAGTAATTTTTCTGCCTAGTTCATGCATTGGACAAATTAGATAGTGGCGCTACGGTGGTGTTTTTTGCAACTAATCAAACTAACCAAATGTGTCAAATGTCTTTGATAATAATATAAAAATATACCAATCAATAACTACAATGACGTTCATATCCATTTACTATGCGCAAAAAAATCTAGAACTATAATAAATGATAACGGAAGAATTTTATTAAAAGGTATTTTCGCGATTTGATTCGTGCTTGGGTATCAATCGTGCAGTGGTCGATTGTATGTTTGTGATAGTTTGGTGACACTTGTTAGCTAACCTCAAAATGGACATTCAGTTGAATTCAGAATTACAAAACCTAACCTAACCTAATAATAATAATATTATACTAGCTGAGCCAGCTGGCTCTCGCCAGTCTGTCTCGCTAGGTCTTGCAGACGGCTTGGCGGTGTTGGATTTTAATATAATTGTGAAGTATGCATAGATGGCGCCATAGTTTTCTCTTCGGGATGGGTTTTTTATTCACGTCAGACAGTTTGACAATTCGCTGATATCAATAGAATGAGGTTGTGGAATCCTTCATCCAGCAGTGGATTGATCCTAGTTGATGATGATGATGTTGATAACGAGATGAGTATGTAGATAAATATAATATCACCAATTTTGATAAATACAGCAATTCAAATGACAGAAAGGAGTAGAATATGGGTAGGGAGGCCTTTATCCAGCAGTGGATTGGATCAGGTCGATGGTGATGATGACGATACTAATATGTAGATAAATATAATATCACCGATTTTGATGAATACAGCAATTCAAATGACAGAAAGGAATAGAATCAGGCTAGGGAACCCTTCATCCAGCAGTGGATTGATCCTAGTTGATGTTGATGATGATAACGATATGAATATGTAGATAAATATAATATCACCAATTTTGATAAATACAGCAATTCAAAAGACGGAAAGGAGTAAAATCAGGCTAGGGAGGCCTTTATCCAGCAGTGGATTGGTTCAGGTCGATGATGATAATTACAATATGAATATATAGATAAATATAATATCACCGATTTTGATAAATACAGCAATTAAAATGCAGAAAGGAATATAATCAGGCTAGGGAGGCCTTAATCCAGCAGTGGATTGGTTCAGGTCGATGTTGATAAGGATGATATAAATAGGTATAGTTGATATATTAATATTTTGTAGTTGTGATCATTGTCGTCACAACTACAAAATAAAAGAGAAAGTTTTTAAAATGGGATTTAGAATAGAGTATAGTTAAAAGCAAAGAGAGCATGAGACATAAGCAAGGGCCATGGATTACCTGCATCCTTTTCAAGCTGAACAATAATTACTTCCGTAACCTCGCAACTGACAACTGTAAAAATTAAATTAGAATACAAAAAGGAATTGCACGGCTGAAGGCGCGTGCAATCTATGGTTAAAGATGTAAATAATAATGTCCTGGGCGCCACACGATATTGAAACCGTGGAAGATAATAATTTTATAACAGTGTGGAATAAAGCGGAACAATAAATAAAAGATCAATTTATATACTTGACAGAAACTATATTATCGTCAAAGCAAGAAATTAGAATTACATTAAAAGGTTATTAAGGCCATGCATTAGTTGAGGCACGGTCTAAAAAGATCGTTGCTAGGCGATGTGCGGATTGCGGGTCGCGGGTGAAAATGACGCCTGTCAAACGAAATATTATTTCTCATATAAATCCAACATACGTCCATTTTATGTTCTGTTTATTATTCTATTAGTATCAATAATAATATATTCATTGACATGTTTGCTTTTTAAAGTAAATGGGTAAAGTTTTTAGTCATCTTTACACGATTTTAGAATTAATTGGCCCGTCGCCATCACGCAGCAAAGTGACGTGCGTCCGACTCCACGTTCTCTCAATGAATGCGAAGCAAGTACAAATTTTCGTCGCGCGTACAGTTGAACATTATTTGGCGTTTCACTGATGCGTCACCTTAAGCGGCTCGATATTGAAATTTGGAATTACTAAAAGAAATACGAGCAGCTAAGTTAGAAAAGAAACATTGTACGAGTAGTGAATCAAATAATAATAGTTTTCAAATACCAAAATGGAACGACAAGAAGCCTCCAGCACTGCGACCGCAATCGTGCTCCTTTATGTGACGTCCATTATAAATGTTGGGTAAAACCAAAGCGGAGCACGACTTTACTGGATGACAGACAATCAAAAAGCCCTGTTGCTTGTTTCACACCTCGCGACGTCCGTTGCGGCCGGAAGTTCTAACAGCGACATCTGTCCAAACGCGTATGCTCCATCGATGTGACCATAGATATTCGTCGGGGTTGCCAGAGGTATGAATGTTAGTTATGTTCATTTTGAACATAACATAGTATCACAAATTCGTTTAACTGCTAGTAGTAGAATCAGGTTGCGGAACCCTTCATCCAGCAGTGGATTGATCCTAGTTGATGATGATGAAGATAACGATATGAATATGTAGATAAATATAATATCACCGATTTTGATAAATACAGCAATTCAAATGACAGAAAGGAGTAGAATCAGGGTAGGGAGGCCTTTATCCAGCAGTGGATTGGTTCAGGTCGACGATGATGATGACGATATGAATATGAGGATAAATATAATATCACCGATTCTGATAAATACAGGAATTCAAATGACAGAAAGGAATAGAATCAGGCTAGGGAGGCCTTTATCCAGCAGTGGATTGGTTCAGGTCGATGTTGATAAGGATGATAGAAATAGGTATAGTATCACAAATTCTATTAACCGCTAGTAGTAGAATCAGGTTGCGGAACCCTTCATCCAGCAGTGGATTGATCCTAGTTGTTGATGATGATGATAACGATATGAATATGTAGATAAATATAATATCACCGATTTTGATAAATACAGCAATTCAAATGACAGAAAGGAGTAGAATCAGGGTAGGGAGGCCTTTATCCAGCAGTGGATTGGTTCAGGTCGACGATGATGATGACGATATGAATATGAGGATAAATATTATATCACCGATTTTGATAAATACAGCAATTCAAATGACAAAAAGGAATAGAATCAGGCTAGGGAGGCCTTTATCCAGCTGTGGATTGGTTCAGGTCGATGTTGATAACGATGATAGAAATAGGCATAATATCACAAATTTGTTTAACCGCTAGTAGTAGAATCTGGTTGCGGAACCCTTCATTCAGCAGTGGATTGATCCTGGTTGATGATGATTTAAATATTATGTATATTATAACACCAATTATTGTTGAATACATTTTAAATATTTTTGGGTTATATGAGCTAATTAAATTTATATAAGTTTCATTGGTTCAAAAATAATAATATAATAGCCATGCAAAAATTTAGAAAAAAAAACAGAAAGGAACATTACCAAATTTTGAAATATTGGTCTATGGTTGATCGTCAAAATGCGCGCGGATAGCCGGATAATAAAATGAACAGTTTTAATAGAAATTCGTATAAATGTTATTGTTTATTCGATTTTAATGTGTTCAGTTATTATAACAGGATATATTTTTAAGTGACGTTAGTTAACAAAGTGTCAGTGGAATTGTGAGAAGTCAAGAATGTAAAAGTGTATATAGATTATTATTATTATGACATCTTCCTACATCCTACCTAATAATATGAAATATCATTTCCTTTTGATTTTTGTTAAAAATGACGATTGTTTGTCATACTCGTTTATAAAGACGTTAAAAATATAATGATTATTAAGTAATTAACGTAAATACAAAAACAATTCAATAATCGGTCGATACAGATATTTTTAGGTTATAGGGGGTATAATTTTTGAGACACATTTTGAATAAATATGCGAATGAAATCTCTCGGGAACATTAATAAATAAAATAAAATATGTCTATCTGTCGATTCGATTAAGAATAGTTTGTCAAAAACGCATTTTAATTTAAAATTGGGGATGATAATAAACCAGTGTTGCAAGTAAGTAAATTTTTTCCCAATCGAGTGCCCGGTCAATAAAGTCGCATGTCGCTCGAAAATGTATTGGGAAGTATAAAAAAATCACCGAAATCGACTGGAAATTAATCCAGCGGGTGTCGACTGTGAAAGTATGATTTTAAACGATTCGAGAACGGATTATTTTTTTGAACCCATCGGACATGACAAATAAGGCATACAATCGCTCGCCAAAACCCGGGAAAGCTGTAGGATAATAATATATAGGAGATTATGTCCAATTATAACTAATAAAACCATCTGTATTAAATTTACTTTTTCTACTGTCATGTTGACAGTTTAAGAATTCTATACCCGGGCGGATTCACGTACTCGCATATAATTTACCTAATTCAGCCAAAATTTTGCCCATCTCATGTAATAGTGAATTTCGCACATTCGGCGTAACATGTATATAAATCAGAGTTAAAAAGTCTTGCGTCCATTTTAAATAGCGAAATAATGTATTCATTTAATAGGTAATGAGTTTACATATAATTTTTAATTAAAAATAATATGGGATGGCATTTAAGATCGATTCCAAAACTGGCATTTTTAGGATGCAGTAAATATATTTAATTTTAAGTAATTTTAAAGTAACCACTGGTTTAATCCATTTGTTTTTTATTAGTTATACATTATAAAATAGGTATTATTAATTAAATCACAGGAACTATAAGAAATAGGTACATACTTATATAATAAATAATAGTAAACAGAATAGTACTATTTCTCAGATCTTAATTATAAATATATAATAATTAGCTTTGAAGAAAGTAGGTTATACTACTACACCATACATAACAAGTACATTATAAATATTGTTTATGTTTATAAAATCAGACATATTAAATAATAACATCAATATTCAATCAACATTATTAAATATTAATTAATGACTATGGCATGAGCAGTCTCATATTATAATCATAACAATATTATTAAGTATATGCAAAAGAAACGATTTTGAATTAAATTACAATCATAATAATTGTAAAAGTCATTAGATAACCCATCAAAAGAACAGAGAAAGAAAACAAATTTAAAATGCATTAAAATCACAAATTAGTTTGTAATATTGATATATTATGTATTTGTCTTCTAGCATACATAATGGTTCTGAAGTGGATCTTGAAGGTTGAGGCTGTAAGAATGTTTAAATCTCAAGTGTGAAAAAAGGGATTAACATATACATATTACCTAAGGCTAGTGATGCCAACTTCGCGTTTTTATTGACAGATACAACACGTTTTTTATATACATATAGCCATGGCCCCCCACAATGGGGGGCTGAGAGGGCTCTAGCCTGGGTGCCCGGGCATAGGGAGGAGGGGCCGGCGTGGCAGGTCGACCAGTTAAGTGAAATAAACACATCACAAATTTTCTCCAATAGCCTGCGGCGCTATTCTACTTCAAGAATATTAACATTTACAAATATGTGTTAATGTGATGTTTTCAATGTGATATGATGATTGATATAATTAAATGATAATTCACGCGTAGAAACTTATTTTAAGTATTTTAGTGTGTTTCCAGACTAATAAAAATGTCTATTTGTCAAATATATTGAAGGGTCGCATGTTACTTGACTACCATAAAAAGGAGACGTGATCAGTTCTTCATAATAGAATGCCGACAACTCAATAATTAAAATGGATGTATTTAAAAACAATAAAAATCGCTAAAAATACAAGGAACGCCCTTAATTTTACCTTCAACCCTGGGGTTGCATAGGGGACTACCATGTAGGGAACATTACTGTATATCACACTGCCTTTAACCTTAGCGATATGTAGGGGGCCCCGCCAAATATCCTTGCCTGGGGGCCCGCTTTAGGATGTGGCGGCCATGCATATAGCTTGAAAAATTTGCATCTGGCGTATCGCGTTATATCTAGCATTTTTTGACACCGTAAACAGCTGAAAATTCTCATAATAAAGCTAACACCTTGGTTTTTTGCACCATCTTACAGATAAAATGTTACAAAGTGATTTCTGTGTAACTAAAAATATGTAATACATCTAATATAATTTAAAGTTTTATGACAATATATTACTTAGTTGTAAAATAATAAAATACGACTTTCTACTTTTAAAAATAATGTTAATACATATGACATAAATATTTTTTTAATGCTGGTTTCTAGGCACTTTTATATAATCTAGTATTTTCTTCTGTCATGTAGCTTATTTTCTTTCCGTGTCAGGCATATTTTATGTTTAGACCTGAAACCCAATAAAAATATGAGAAATAATACTTTGGGAACCGCTAACGCAAAGAAACTATTATTTATGTCGTATTTTGTTTGATCGATTTTAATATCATATATTATAACGGATGTACGTGTAACAGCCTGATTGCGAATACAAAAATGTAATATGAGTAATACTGTTCTAATTGAATTAATCAGAAATCCCGATATATTGCGAAATCTGCTGCTACATCTTTGTTAGAATAGTTAGTTGATAACTATAATTTCAGTGTTGATTCGGAGAGACAAAGCGCTGCATTGACATTCGGTTTTTCTGATTTCCGAAAAAGTTTTCTCATATGAAAAGGTAGTTAAAATGTGAATGATAATATATTGGATTTGTAACTAAAATGTTTGTATTTTATGTCAGGATATCAAAGTGGTATCAACAGACAACTCAGTTAGTTTCCCTTATTATTCCTCGACTATAGATACATTCTGCATCGGTTGACATCTTCCATGAACTTCTTCCAACAAGTACCAGTTGACTAAGTTTATAAGTATATATATTTTTTTGTTTTTAATCGTATGAATTTTTTTTTTATATTTTCTACCGGTAAAAATAAATTTGTTTAATATTAATACTATCGATCGAGGGTACTTGATTAAATTTAAATTCAAATTCTAATAGTTAAAGTTTTGTACTATTCCATTTCAACAGTTTTTTGCGATCCTGCTTTCGCCGTTCGGCATCTTCAGGCATTATGCGCATCCGCCAATGGTAAATGCACACTGACAACGAATACAATTGTCTATATAACTATTCGTTGTCAGTCTGCATAATATAGGTACTATTTAGGGAATCCAATCCCGAGCCAAAATTCTGATCCCGGGATTGGCATTTTTTTCCATTGTTAATATAAATTTTTTATATTTACAAATAACATTGATAAAATCGGTCAAAAATAAACCTAGTATAATTTACACTATTTAAGACATTTATTATTAATATTGTATACGTTAAATCTTGGAAATACAGTAAATAATATTTTAATATAAATAATAATGTGAATTTAATATGAGATTGCTGTTTCTGATAGTAATGAATGGGTTAGCGAGATTTAAAATAGTAAAGCAAATCATGGTGTACTTATGGCCTTTCCGCTTCATATATCTAATTAGTCAGCCAAATATGAAACTGCCGTAAAACGTATGATATCATGGTGGAATTACTTTGTTAATAGTACGAAGCATTGTTTTTTTTCAATCTTTCTCATTTTTATTAATTTATGTGAAAAAATATAATGAATCGGCAACTTACACATGGGTATAAATAAAACATTCAAACTCAGTTTATTTCTTATGTAGTTATTTGTTATTAGAAGTATTTTTTCTGTTATATTTTTGTTTTTATTTTATTTTCCATAAAAATTGATAAAAAAATCAATCCCGAAAGTTTCGGAATTCTGTTTATCAATCCCGGGATTCATAGGTATCGAAAATAGCTCGGGATCCTGGGATTGGAATCCCTAGTACTATTGGTGAGTGCGCATATTACCCGAAGATGCCGAAAGGCGAAACCAGGGAAACGAAAAAACGATTCAAATGGAACACGATTTCCTGATATGTCCGTATTGTAGGTACAGGGTACAGGCGGCTCTCGACTTTCGTACATTTCTTAAAATTTACATGCAGTACATGCAGTCTCTCTTCTCTCCACAAAGAAAAAGGGTGATTCAACTTGAACTTTTGATAAGTTTATGAAGAAAACACATGTTTGCTATTTGATATATAAATATTTTAAAGTACCTACACTTTTTGATGTTTTTTTTTTACATTGTTCTACTTTCGTACATTCAACATCCGTACACATTTCCAGCGCATCTATTCTATACACAAGACTGCTATCGGCGGCTATCGAGGGTAGTTATTTTTTAATTTGTTGTATTTGAAGTATTATAATTTTTACTCTAAATTAGTTGTAATTGTTACAATAAGTGATATGTTTTAACAGAAACCTCTCTTGTGGGTCTATTCTATACTTATCGAACACTAAATTGATAAATAGTATCAAACTTAGGGTAGGTTTGTATCAAAATATTAGCACTTATTGTAACAATTACACGAAGCCGGTTTTTATTGTTGCAATAAGTGCGATATTTTAACAGCACCTATCTTGCTGCTGTTAAAATATCGCACTTATTGCAACAATAAAAACCGGCTTCGTGTAATTGTTACAATAAGTGCTAATATTTTGATACAAACCTACCCTAAGTTTGATAATATTTTTCACTTTATCACTTTAGCGGTCGATAAGCATAGAATAGACCCATTGGCTGTGCTAACTTTTAGAGTGAGAAAGACAGGTTTGACTGTTTAGACGGCTAACTTATTGTAACAATAATAACACCTCAATACAAAAATATGATAAACTACCCTCGATAATCGCCGATAGCGCCGATAGTAGTCTTGTTGTGTATATAATAGATGCGCAGGGATCAATTATCTATGAAATATACGGCTGTCAATTTGTTCACTACGTCGTACCAGATCGCCCAGATCTGATCGAATTTTTGACAGTTGTTTTGAAGTCGTTTGAAGAATGATGCTAGCCAGTATTGGTTATATTTTATGAATTGTGGTGTATGTGTGGGTTACTTATGCTGCGTATCCACTATTATTAACGTTCCGTGAACAGCCGCTCAAAATGAGACGTGCGAACACGGCCGCTCCGCAGTGTTTCTCTGAATTAGTGGCAAGTGCTGCTTTCATAATATTATACATTCATTATTTGGTAGAATATTATAAAGGGCCTCCTCGTTTTTGGCGAGCTGATTTCTACAAAAACAAGGGTGAAGATGTTCTACTATTGGACCAAAAATCTCAAGAATCAAGTGGGCACTACAGAAATTTATGCGAAATTTTGAACATTTGCTCAGTTTGGTAGGACCACCGATCCAAAGAAAAGATACTAAATTCCGAAAGTTATATCGGCTCAAGATAAGCTGACTTTAATCTAAAGATTTTTAGCCACCGATGATAATTTTAATAGTATGCAATATTTTGTTTAAATTTTCGAAGCAAGCAATCAGCAAAGCTGTTCCTGAAGTTTGTAAGGTTATTTATTATCTGTGCATTGAAAGAGAATATATTTACATACAATATACAATATGTATTTATCATCTTGAGTATTCCACAATACCGGATTATTTCAATATAGTAAATAACAGTAATATTAAAAAAAAAATAGTATTTATTGTTTATCAATGAATATGAATCAACAACCATTATAATATTACAAGTGTAATTTAAATAAACAATTCTTAATACAACTAAAATCATAATTATCAATATGATTAAATATTATCCCAACCATAATTAATTAAAAATAGCACATTAAATATATAATACACTAATTAGTTTACAATAATAGTCTTTTCGAATCACATATACCTACCAAATATCCAACACGCAATAAAAATAGACAGCGACACGTAAAACACATGAATAAGTATATTTTTGCGAACTCTTTCACGGTATCCATTTACATAATTGAGGGGTTATAATGCATGAAAAATCGAACTTTTCAATAGAGCCATAAAACTATAACGAATAACACAAGCATAGTAATAATATGATTGAATTAATCAAAGATAGTACAATAAATTATTTTGAAATCATCGAACTGCTAATTGGGTGAATAGTATTTTAAATTCGTTTTTCTAATTATACCGATCCGATATAAAAGATCCGATAATCTTTTGCAAATACATACCGACTATTTCCTGGTGCTGGTGCCTGGTAAATAGTGCTTTCTGAAATAAAACTATGTGTATCGAAAATAAACTTATTTTCCTTGTTTATTTTTTAAATAATAAAAAAAACTATATTTAGGGAAACAAGTTGGTAAGAAATAAAATATGAAAATTCTAAGAAATGATATGAATCAATGCATCATTTGGAGCCTGCCTTGTTTTCTTTGTTGTATTAATAGGTTATTTATTTTATCACAAATCTAATTACTTTTTTTGCAATCATTTAGCAACAATTTGCAACATTTTGCAATCAATGCGTCTTTGTGAGTATTGTTTTCGCCCCAACTCTAGTTGCGTGACCTAGTGGGTAAATATCAAGTTTCATGGTCTGAGCTTCGTCATACTCATTTTCATCGGTGATTTCTTGACGATTTCCATTAATTATTTCATCGTAGAATTGTTTTGCTTCTTGGGTACTGTGAAAAATTTCATTTATTTGATAACGTCTGCTTGTTTTGCAGGCTTTACATGACTATTGACTACATACATATAATTTTTGATCTGTAATCTTAAAAACGGAAAAACTGTTTTTAGTAATGGTTTCAATGCGCACTTTTGTAGTAAAAAAATACCCTTTCCAAAGACTTAAACTTAACATTACAAAATTTATTTAATATATTATAATATTCACCGAGGGAAAGAATGCTAGACGGCTTTTCTCTAAATTTTTTTTCTGTTCTTCCAAACGTCCTATCTGCTGGCATGTGGCTCGGCCACGGACAGGAAAAATATGTTCTATGTTGTCAAACTTTCATTGCTCACTATTAATATTATTTAGTAAGAGTCCCATTATAAACTGCTTTTTGTTTCGAGCAGAACAGGAATGTGAGAACAATTTTAACGTCTTGTGCGTTTTTATGTAATTGTATCTATCCTCTAAAATGTAAAAAAAATCTGCAAGTCCTGAGCACACTTCGTTTGGTCTTCTTCCTGATTCAGTTTCCAGCCAGGAATAAACAATATTATTTTTCTTTCCTTCACTGTCTTCAGAGCAGATCACAAAGTTTAAAATGTGTAGCCAAATTTGATGACTGTAAAATAAATGTTACATTTAATTTCGGTTATGGCTGGTTTAGCATCATATCAAAACATACTTCCAGAGTCTCCACAAAGTAGCTCTCTCTGCCCGTCCACGCTCATCAATTTATCCGTTCATCCATCAAGTATATTCTCAAATTTTCAAAAAACACGATACAATCAAATGCTCACACCTGTAAAATTTTTGAGGCTATGTCAACCCTATACAAATAGTGCGTTTTGGAAAAAATAAATGTAACTCAAATTTCTATTGGAAATAGTACACATTGCCATAACATGGAAATAGTACGTTTTGCAGGAAAATGTAGATGATTTCTCAATGGAAATAGTACGTTTTGCACAAAAATGGGATTTTTAAGTTGAAAAATGATTTAGGCATTTTATCGTAAAACTAATAATACCAGTTGATTCCCTAGACTTGAATTGCCATATCTGCATACCTAACTCAATATCACTCAATTTGGAAATAGTACCTTTTGCATTATAGCCTCACAATTATTATCACTCGAAATTTACTTATATGAAATATTATAAATAATTTATATATACTTTGGCACTTCCTTGAAAGACAATGGTATTATATTTTTAATTATGTCTTAAAGTCACTACTTTGTAGTACGGCTATTATTTCTTTGGTGATTCCTTTTTCAAGTGAGCATAATATTATTATAGAGTGACTTCTTAATATTTAAAAAAAAATATAATGGTATTGGTTATTATTCCACTCAGAATTTACTTCGTATCATATTGTATGATTTTGAATACTTCTATAATATAGTATTGTAATACAACATTAGAATACTATAAAATTAAGTTTCAATAGTATTTAACGTTTTTATCCGTATTAAAAGAAAATTAAAATAAATAGTAAACCATTGTTCCATTTAAACATTCAGTCGAGTCCGAAGGTATACATTTTAATGTGAGTAATTAATATGACTTATTTAAATGTTCGGAAATAAGCATCCCTACCATGAAAAACCACCACACACCACTCATAATTACCTACCATATGTATGTAATTATACATACAATCCTCAGATTTGTCCATTGTTAAGGCGGCCACAGACGTACAGTTTTCGTAACAGGTTGAACAATCCAGTTAATACGTAATGGCGGCCATACAGTTATCTTTGGTAGATAATCTGCTGCGCCCATAGACGGACAGTTTTCGATCTGCCAGATGTGTGCCAGGTTCAAACTGCCAGCGACCCCCACTCCCGTGTTTTTGTAAAACTGTTGGAATTTCAACTCACCGAAAGTTCTCGGGTGACATTAGATGTTGGTAACGTAAAGTAGAATATACCGCGCGATACAACTGCGGCTGTGTTGCTTGTTATAAAATACAAATTCATTTATTATTAAAAATGTAATAATATTATTATGTACGCGGAGATCGCAAATATTTTATTTTATTTATTTTTACGAGAGTAAAACAAAGTTATATTTATTTATGTAAACATATCATTTTATACAATATAATATAAATGTTAAAATTTTAGAGAGCATTATTAATAAAGTTATTGTGAAAATATAGACTAATAACTCAGTACTCAAATTTTATTTATTGTATGTAGTGAATATTACAAATTATTAATTTAAGACGTTCACGTTCACGTAAAAGGGGTTTTACATAAAGTTGCTATTTAACATTGATTTTCGTGTAAATCAAATTTCCCAAAATAATTGTTATTTAACATTTTTTTATTAACATGAAACCGGTAGAAAAGAAATGGAATACATATAATAAATTGTATTGAATTGAAATTGAATTGAATTGAATTGAAAGAATAGTTATCTGGTGCACTGATAAAGTTAACTAAAAGTTAATTTAGCGATTTTCTCAACTAGGCTGAACTCAGATCCACGACTTCTCAAAGCTCTGGTTGTCCGTATATCCCAGTTATATTAGGGTTTCACCTGGAAATAATTCCCGTTAAGGAGAGATTTTGGTGTTATATATCTACCATCGTAAATTGGCATTTCAACGGGGGCGCTAGTCTCACATTGGTTATTTATAAAATTTTAGTAGTAATTTGTACCTATATTATTGAATACAAACGCTTATTTTTATAAGGTATTCAGTATTTCCGACCATGTCCGATCCTAATAGGATCACATGGGCCTCCACAGAGTAGAGGTTTTGTATTAATAGATTTTGTTTTTTTTTTTTACGATAAATGGATTTCAGCCACTTGCTCAACCTATTACGTCCATACCCTGACTCACACAAATTGAAAAACAATATGTGTACTTGCCAGACCCAAAATTCGAACCTGGGACCCATGGCGTTATAGTCTAACGCTTAAGAGGGGGCTCAAGAGAAAGAGATTGAAGTATAATCTAGTATAAAAAGGACCTCGGCGTCGTAAGGACGTCAATTTAAATCGATATTTTCGCAAAAATTCGGAGATTTTATTTAAAAAAAAAAACATTATTATTGTTATTGGTATTGTCGGCCGACTTAGAAATTATTATTTGATAAACACCTGCAAGTGTCCGCCGATCAGAAAACAGGGCTGTCAAAATAATACATGAATTTATATTTTTAAAATGTTAATTTCATCATGATTTTTAATCAAACCTGTGCAAGTACATACTGATAACTTGGGTGGATATCGTAGCAAACATATTATTGATATATCTACGGGTATTTTATTATTATTACCTAATTCAAATTGAGCATAGGTTGATACTCAAATACTATTATAGTATGTTTATGATTTCGAGAAAATAATACGATGGTATATACATTTGCATGTAGGTACATGTATAATATAGTGAAAAGGTCAGATACCTGTTTAATTTGCAAGATAACATCAAAATTTGTATATACTTACCTAAATGAAGAATGACATTCATCAGTGAGCACGGCTCAAAGCTTGGAAATGTGTTTTTTTCCATTTGAAAATATTTTAATTGTGTATTATTTTATTACAGATTCAAGGTCAACTTTACATAACTAATAGAACATACTGTTTTTTTTTCTATGAATAAAAAGACTGGAAGGAACATGTGAATCACGGCAATCAAGAAAGGCCGGCAAATATGGCCAACAATGCATGATACACAAACATAAAATACACAAAATTACCTATTTAAGTTTACCGCACACGAGCAGACCACGCGATATTTGTTTACGCAAAGTCGTCGCTTTCCAAAATGGCGAATTTGGTTGCCAGTTTTTATTGCGATGAATCAGTATGTTCCTTCCTGTCTTTTTTTATTCGTAGGTTTGTTTACTATGTACACCAAGAAATTTCCATTTATAAAATCGGAAATGAGTTTTGAAATATAATGCAACTAAAACTGGAAAGATTCTATCATGGGTGTTTACTTCTTGAATTAGTTGACCCCAGAAACAACCGGTCCATGCCACTACGTGAACCACAGTGGATATTAGATGCACAAAACTTAAATAAAATATATTATAAATAAAATTTAAAAAGTACAAAATAATTAATTGCGTCGACAGCCCTAGCGTCATTTTTTATTCGCCCGCCAGTCGGATGGGCGAGTAAAAAAATAATGTTAATAATTATTTTTAGGCACTCATGATATAAATTATTTCGCCCATTGGCTTTACATACTATAATGGTACTACCTACCACTTGTTTCACTAGTATAAAAGTGAAGTTCCGCAGGCAATAAAAAGTCACTTTTTATAATAGGCAGACACTAAATTCTACGTTTTTAAAAATATGCATTAGAATTAAACAATACCTATTATTTTTAATACGTAGGTCCTAAACATTACAAATAAACACTATTCATTAGTAATGTTTTTTGTATAGCACATGAAATAAAAATGTAGGTAGATAGATATGTATTTCAACATCCTTCGTATGTTTAGTTCTCGGACAATTTAAGGTTAAAAAGTTATTAATATATTATTAAATTTATATCGTGGCTAACACATAATCAAAAAAGTTATATATATCCATCATATCAGTTGCAATCTTACCACCAAAGAACTGATAAACATATTGAATTTAGTAACATTTATTAGAAAGTACTATTTTTTGGTCACCCCATAGCTTCACTTCACAAGCTTCACTTGGAGGGAGTTTATTGAGACAAACATTGGCGGCAACCATTTTATATTAACTAGTAGACCAGTTATTATGGACCACATGTAAAAAAAACATATTTTCAATTCTCAAGGCCGATTCTGTAGAACGTTCCCTTAAGGCCATGCATTAGTTGAGGCACGGTCTAAAAAGATCGTTGCTAGGCGATGTGCGGATTGCGGGTCGCGGGTGAAAATGACGCCTGTCAAACGAAATATTATTTCTCATATAAATCCAACATACGTCCATTTTATGTTCTGTTTATTATTCTATTAGTATCAATAATAATATATTCATTGACATGTTTGCTTTTTAAAGTAAATGGGTAAAGTTTTTAGTCATCTTTACACGATTTTAGAATTAATTGGCCCGTCGCCATCACGCAGCAAAGTGACGTGCGTCCGACTCCACGTTCTCTCAATGAATGCAAAGCAAGTACAAATTTTCGTCGCGCGTACAGTTGAACATTATTTGGCGTTTCACTGATGCGTCACCTTAAGCCGCGCGGCCTATGCCTAATTTTTAGTTTGACGGATTACTGATTGTAAAAAAAATATATTTATATTCAAAATAAAAGCATAGTTTGATATTTTTTTATATTATTTAACACTTTATTATAATATTTAGCAGCAATACTTAAAAAAAATAACTGGAAGAATATAAAAAATATATAAAAACCAAGAAATATGGAAATTCCATCTTCCCCCACTTTGTCGGGGGAAGATGCCACAAACTAAAATAAATTAAGACTTCGTACACAGGTTGCAAATATGCGGATTGGACATGCTTGTTGCATGTAGCCATTATTGGCATCTTACGCATGCAATCCAATCAACCGTAGGGCCTTCTTTATCAAAGTAATATCCCTTGCGTGCAGTGGCGAAGGGTGACTTTTGGAAACAGGTAGGCTGTGGAGAAAGCACACTGATGAATAGGTAGGTACACAAAAACCGATTAAATTTCAAAAGCTCACTGATGGTATAAAATTAAGCAATTGATTTGAATTATGTATTTTCTCAAATATAAACGCAAGATACGCTCAAAATATATTGAAAATATCTGTTGTTGTTAAACCGTAAACTAGACATTTTAAAATACTTCTATATTTAAAAGACAACATAGATACAATATCAGATTTCAACTTACATAATTGGCTGAATAAATTGTCTTAGTCTATGAATAAACTAACTGACAAATAAAAATCACGAGATAAATTATTACAACAATACATATTTATATGTGATTGAATCCCTAGAAATTATTTTTTTAAATTATCTTATAAATTATTTTGAATAAATTTGCACTTACGTAATATGTAAGCGTAAGCGCTCCTTAAATAGTTTCCCAATTTATATGGGCCGCCGCAGACGTCTTGAAATTATGAGAAACAAACTTCATATAAAAAAGTTTTCGATTCACGCGAACGTAATCCATACATATTGTAAAGCGAAACGAGATGTCGCTTATTTTTTTTAAACCTTTGAGACATGCCATAAATGGTGTTTATTGAAATAGTGGAAAGATCGTAAAATTATTATGACAATTATACGAGAGATGTCGTTGGGCATATTGAATATATTATTATGTGATTATATTATTTAATATGTCAATATAAATATTTTTCTTAAGAAGGTAGGCTTTAAATAATCGCCTTGTCTGGAGTCTTCGCCACTGGCAAATGGCGCAATAGTTTTCTTCATCACCCAATTCACTCTCACCAGAAAGGCTAATTACTCTACAATATAGAATTTTTATATTATTTTTTTCAATGACAGAAATACGTTTTAATGTTAATCCAATAATGATTAAAGATGAGGCTTTGCAAAATACTAAAAACTGAGATTGTGAATGACCAAAAATATTCGAAATGGCATCTTCCCCCATTTGTAGTAAGATGCCAAGGACAGAAATAAAATAACGCAGGTGTGCAAGATAACTTCAAATAGTAAAATGTGATGCCAAACATAGTGTATTATTCAATGAAACTGAACTTAACCATGAATAAAATCAAATCTTTATGCTGAGAATATTTGAGTAAATGTGTAAATAAAGTAACACCAACAAAATGGGTACTTCCTTCGTTTTATAAGCGTATTGTTTAAATTTAAATTTAAATTAAAGATGAGGCTTTGCAAAATACTAAAAACTGAGATTGTGAATGACCAAAAATATTCGAAATGGCATCTTCCCCCATTTGTAGTAAGATGCCAAGGACAGAAATAAAATAACGCAGGTGTGCAAGATAACTTCAAATAGTAAAATGTGATGCCAAACATAGTGTATTATTCAATGAAACTGAACTTAACCATGAATAAAATCAAATCTTTATGCTGAGAATATTTGAGTAAATGTGTAAATAAAGTAACACCAACAAAATGGGTACTTCCTTCGTTTTATAAGCGTATTGTTTAAATTTAAAATTTAGCAGGACCAACGCCTAGCATGTGTTCTCTGGTACTAATGACCGATCCTAAAAATGATTACTGCACCGACATGTAGCGATGGACGAATAAATTATTTGAGCTTTGGCGTCTTCCCCCATTAGGCATATACCCACGACCTTATAAGCACGAAAAAATACATAATAATATGTTGGAAAAATCAGAAAATTGGAAAATATAAAGTAGGTATTGTGTATAGTTTAGTCTTGGATACAAAAAATATATTAAAAAGCGAAAATAAATTTAATTAAGCCTAATTCTAAAAAAACAGTCAAATAATATCAACAGGATCTCATCAATGAACTTATGTAATGAAAAATAAAACTTTACAGAATACACGATAACCATAAACTACACTAAAAGACATACTAATATGTATACATGTCGATGTTTTCTTATTATGGAATTCGACCTTGGAAATGTCTGTTTAATTGATAATTTACTTTATATACCTGTTTGCATACATTATTTTATATTGCTATCCATCATTAATAATATTTTATACGAGTATCATGTCTCTTTGAATAAAACTAAAAAAGAAATGACTTGCATATTATGTAATAAAAAAGCAACTTGGAACCCAAAATAAATGGGAACTGACTTACCCTACTGGGTGTGGTATAACATGCAACGGATCTGAAGTGTGGAAAAATATAGGATAATCTTAAACACGTGTTAATGTTATTTTTAATAGTTAAGTCTATATGATAATAATATGCACTAAAGTTTGTTATGGAAATGTAACGTGCATCCAGTATTGAGTGCCGTCGGCTTGCTTTGTTGTATTTGGGTTTTACGGCTTGACCGTCATATACATACTGCTTCATAATATTGGTCCACGGCGATGGCGTTTACATTTCCATGTATTAATCTGTTCTCTGTTAAATAAACTTTGTGTCGTGTCGGCTGCCCGTTCCATTGCATTATTGGTAGGAATATTATCAATGCTTTTTGTAATTTTTCGTCATCGCAGAACTGTCATATTTTTGGAATTACATCTCTGGAATTCCCACGACTGTTTTAGAAGTACTTCCCATTATGCACATACGTCTTATTTCCTCTGTATTTTCAATAACAACAAAATATATATATTCTAAATTCGGCGCGCTGACGTTTCAAAAATATGTAAACAATTGACTAGGCTGGAATAAATTATTCCTGTGGGTCTATTCTATACTTTTCGATAAGTATGCACCCCACCCTTGTGGCGGTCATGCTCCAAAATTACATTGATTTGTGTTTTTTTTTTATTTGATAATAATTAAATATACATAACACACTAGGAAGAACTAAATGTACAATTATATCCATGTATGTATTTCTATTATCAATATAATAACTAATTAATGTGATATCTGAACTTGTTTCACTGAACGTAAAAGTTTTATTTATTTTGACTTCATATTTGAGAGAGTTGAGAGACTACTTATTATTTGTAAATATGACTTGAGTTGAAAAACATCAGTCACCTAGATATTATGTCGTAGAAAATGGCTGAACTGCGATAGCCTTGTTGGAAATCCGAGGATATTCTTTATTAACCGAAATCCAGAAAATAGCCAATGGAACATCGGTCAAGTTCAGTTTTAGCGTCCCGTCGTTTATCATTTATCAATTAAACAAATTCCTCTCGAATTTATAGGAAAATCGCTTTATAGATTTTCGGTATTGGTTGCAAAAGAGTTTCGAATCCAGTCGTATTGATTGTATGAAAGTATCGATGAAATTTCTTTTGCAGCAAAATTACATGTTTTTGAGACGGATCCAAAATGCATTGCTTGTTTTCAACGGTGGTCTGGTAGGTCCTTTGCTACATTTGTAGAGATACTTGTCTTAACTCCTGCCAAAGTTCGAGTTTATTTTTGAATCCTTATAATTCATCAGAGCACGTCAATATATTTTCATTCTGACCTTGCATTGTTTTATTAAGTTCATGCAGGTGCTCAAATATATTACCAGCCATGTACGCAAATTTGGCTATTATGTAAATATTGTACCTATAATATACACAATTATTTGTGTTTTTTTTGGAAGCAACGCACCGCGGCACACCTAGCATCGTCTCGCGGCACACCGGTTGCGGAGCACTGTCATAGGGCACTTACACTATAATATCGACCGTAAAAAGGAAAAAGGGCGTAATCCACACAAAACAAATTTTACAGGAGCAAAAACGTTTTTTCAATGATTTTCTGTCAAAATCAAAATAAAAAATATACACAGACTTGAAGTGCATAATGATTAATAATTTGGTGTAATATTTTCCCAATCTGACATTAATTACGTAAGTTATTAGAGAAAAACCGATAAAAATTATGGTAACATCCTTTTTCCTTACCAATTTCGAATGTCGTATTCATAAAATACAGTGGACTTACGCAGCAAATAGCCTTTTATCTCACTTATTTTAAATCAAATTCTTGGGAATGTATTTCTTTATAGTGTTTCACTAGGTGTTTATTTAATATTTTTTTCATTTCCCATGGTTTAATTATATTAAGGTTAAAATTAGAACAATCATCATTTATTATTTTCAGAAAAAAAGTATTTTATTAAATCATAAATAACACATAATCATTACATAATAGTAATAATAATAATAGTAAATATAGCAAATATTTTATTATATATAGATAGACATAAGTATATTGATTCAAGCTAATCTTAGTTATTTACAATAATTATAACAAATAACCAATATTTGCGGATGTATTTGGTTCTTGACAATCACTTGTCACTTTGATCAGTGGCTATTGACAACAAATTAAAACAAAACGCATTTTACTCGAGATTTATGTTATTACTATAAATAATTCGGTGCATAGTATTTGGTTCTTGACAATCACTTGTCACTTTGATCAGTGGCTATTGACAACAAATTAAAACAAAACGCATTTTACTCGAGATTTATGTTATTACTATAAATAATACGGTGCATAATTATAATTTTTGTCCATTACAATAATTTTAATCGTAAATATAAGCGTACTTTGGACCAAGTTCAGTTTAGAATTGTGTTTGACACGTCACATAACCTATAAACCGCACGGCGGTGTTTGTGATAAATATAGGAAATATTTTATTAATTTTATCATCTAATATGAACAAGAGATCATTAACCAATGATTAAGACACAATATAAGTTGTAACATAATGTTTTATAACAATTTACAGAGAATTAACGATGACGCTTCACTTGTGCGGCATAAACATTTCAAGGCGTAATTTTAAGGACTTACCATTTTTGTTTGTGTTGTTTATTCCATCCATGTTAACACCACAAATATTAAGAATATTTTAACTTCTTTCTATTGCCATTTTCACTCGATTAGTATACTTTAAATGAATTTTAATGAAGATAGTGTCGAAATAAGTGTTGACTGTCAAACGAGCGGGCGAGACTAGTAGGTGGCTTAATCTTCATCTATCGTTCTTACCTGACCCGGCCGGCCGTCAGCATTTAGTAAAACTGCCATTATTCTCATACATTTACGGATTAAGTTTCTTACCGCCCTTTTCCTTACCACAAAAGACTGCTTGAACGACTTATAATGTCATTGATGTGGTTTAAGCCCATTTTCCTGGACGTAAAGTTCACACGCCCTTCATTTCCAAAAACTAAAAGCTAAATTTTGATAATAATTCGTCATTTGCAACTTAAATCCTTTGGGCATACCATGTATTGAGTTGAATACTTTGCTAATAACAAATAAAACCCACTTTGCAAAAACTGAGGCTTACGCCCCTTTTCCTTTCCACAGTCGATATGCAAAGTCTCCCCTTTAGGGGAGTACTTTCCAGATAATGTATTATTTTCATCTAAAATGCTAGAGGAGAATGGAGCCGTTTCTACTCGTCTACTCGTGAATTGAAACTTTAGGACATTGAACCTTTTGTTTCTCGATAATTTTGTATTGGAAAGAAAATTATTCATTTTGGGAAAATACCTATATACACATTTCCTAATATTTATATGATCAGCAAGGATGCCGTTAATACAGAATGAATATAAAAACAACACTACTATTTAAAAAAAGAATATACATATTATGTAAGTAATATTGTAGGTTGTATTAACCTATTTAGTAGTAGGTTCCAAAGATCTTGCATAGGTATATTTATAGGCCTTCTGAGGTCTTCCTATAAAAAACGCTAAAGTTGTTTATAAAAGTCCATTCGCTAGATGAACCCATCGCAATCCAACAATTTTGTCTCAAACCGGTTTCAAAATGACCTTTTTTCGTGTTGAAAATGCTAGCTCCATCAACCAATGGATTTCTGTTCAACATCATGTCAGTATTGCTAACAGAACGATTTCGCGAAAAATGCCAAATAATCCAAAATACTCTACTTTTCAAAGATTCAAAACGAAAAAATTAAAGTGAAGTACTTGCTATAGTTTTTTCAAAATATTATAATTTTTACATCTGTATTAAAATCAGCATTATAAAAAAATGACAGCACTGCCCCCGTGAGTAAACGAAAACGAAATGAAAGAGATTTCAGCAGTTGACTATCATCGAGAAAATGGTCTCCTTTTTTATCACTTTCTTTATAATAATAATTTTTAAATTACAAATTGGAACATTATAATAATTATACACATATCAGTTGTTACTTCTTTCGAGTCCAGTAAGAGTGGCGATTTAATCTATGTTCATTAGAATTTGCAACGAAAACCATCAAAACCCGTCGGGGAGATCGAGCCTGACAACAATAAATAAAACAATGCAGGTTGTTCCCGCCGTCGACGAGAGTCGAATTTTTGACCTGAGAATGGTCTGGTCTGAGTGAAGATTGTTATTGAATTTGGAGTAGACATAACGTCAGTGTCATTGAAAGTATTGGTAAAGCGTCGATGACATTGAGCTACTTTACAAGCGGCTGGTCGGCGAGTTTAAAAGCGGGCGAGTCAGCTAGTGCGATTGTGATGATGACACACAAAACTTTCCACTCGCTCAGAAGCCAACAAGCTAGCGAGTTAAAACCGTCATTTTTGGTACTATTTGACAGGACGTATTGAGTAGTTCGTTTTTTTACCGGCCGGTTCACCACTATCGCTCTATTGCGCAAATGCAGATCGGCGAGTAACGAGTAAAGTAGCCCGGCTTTCAACTTTTCTCGGTAGATTGTTTACAATCTGCTTGTTAGCTAGTTCGATGATGACACTGGGCGAGTTTACAAGTAGATTGTAAATTCGTTGGCTTGTAGCTTGTAAAGTTGCTTAATGTCATCGACGGATAAGCAGGGTGCACATGAAATATCTAACTACAAATACATTTATTATTTTAAAATTATATTTATTCTAAAATTATCTTCAAATTAGTCTTGTGTGAGTGAAAGCATATTGAATATTATGACAAGTTACAATCTTCCGGTTTCGGCATATTCAAAGAGAATTCATTATTTTCTCTTGGCCACATGATCATATCTTTTTTTCAATTGTTTGACGTTGGAGCTGGGCTTAATAATGTATTGGTATTAAGCCTGTAACTATTACTGAGTTCGGTAGTAAGTTTGGAATCAACTTTTCTTACAACCACTTTCATAATTTTATTTGTGTAATTCAATAGTCCCCTTTTTTGAATTCGCCTTAAATTTTTTTAACCTTTACCTTGAAGCATGGTAATTGTGGCTAAGGCCAACTCAGACTATCAGAAGGTTGCTCGCCTGCCGGGCAAAAATTGGGGCCTAAAGCCTCGGGCCCTGAGAATCGCCTACGAGGCTATATTCATGGGCATCGCTGGCTATGCCTCCAGCGTGTGGCACACCAAAGCCTCGCTGACAATTGTGAAGAGGGCTCTGCTTAGCAGACAGAGGGCTGCTCTGATTCGCCTTACTAAGGCCTATAGGACCACATCTACGGATGCCCTGGCGGTCCTTGCGGGGATCGATCACTCTCCTTATGAGGAGGATCAATACAACTTTCGCCGGTGTCCCTCTGACACCGCCATCGAGAGTGGAGGGCGTGAGCCACAGAAAGACTATCTGAGCTGGTCTACAAGACCGCATATGCGGCATGGCAGGCGAGATGGGTGGCCTCCCTTAAGGGCCGCCAGACTTTTCTATACTTTCCAGATGTCTCGGTGAGACACATGACGAGGAGACTGATGCCGACCCACTGGACCAGTCAATTCATGACTGGCCATGGAAACTTTGCGGTCAAACTGCAGGGGTTTGGTTTGGCAAGACATGGGTCAGGTTGCTCATGTGGACACGACTAGCAGGACGCAGAGCACGTCCTGTGGGACTGTCCACTTATGGGCCCCGAACGAGCGGAGTTGTTTGCCCGGGTCCGACCCCATTCGGTCCCAATAGGACACGCGGCCTTTACTAAATTCGCCAAAGCGTACGGGGAGCGGGACACTCTCGACTCCCCTTGCAACTCTTCAAATTAAAGTCACTCTGCTAGTTGCCATATAAATTACCATCATGCATTCGCAATTCGGTGCAAGCACCAGTCCCGTGCGGCTCTGCTCGGGACAAAATGAGGGCTTAAATCCTTTGATCTGGCACACGTAAGGGTTATGTTTGGCGGCCGCGTATGACGTGCTGCATATACATAACGGGTGCGGAGGTGGGAGTTTTACACACCATACGACAGTCCAAATAATAGTTTTGTCTAAATAACTTCAAAACGATGTCTTGATAACACTGCGCCAAAGGTACTAAAGTTTGCCGTTTAACAATTTTAAAGCAATAATAAGTTGTAAATCCATTAGAATGTCAATATTAAGTTAATAATGAAATCAGAAATGCAGTTAATTGATGATGACAAACGAGCTCTTGATGTAATTATTGTAAGTGATAGCAATGTTGTCACATAGTTTATATTTTCAAACGATACTAACACACAAATATGTCGACTGCAATGCCAGAAGAATCCGACACCATTCTACAAGCGTAGAAGTAGTTGACGCGGTGCACAACACACAAAACTACTCGTTGTTAAAACTAGAATTAAAATATTGGAAGTGAAGTGGAAGATGAAGACGTGATCATGATGTAGACATCACACCATCATCATCATCGGCCTGAATCTATCCACTGCTGGATGAAGGCCTCTTCGAGCTGCTTACACTTCTCACGATCCTGTGCGTTGCGTTGCCACGTACTTCCGCAGAACTTTATCATTTCATCGATCCACCGGCCTCTGTCTACCTTGCGGACGTTTTGTACTTCTTGGATACCACTGGATGACTAAAGTTGTCCAACGATTGTCTCTTCTTCGAGCTATGTGTCCAGCCCATCTCCATTTGAGGCTTTTAATGGACTCGCTTCACATTGCAAACCCTTTTCTGCTTCCGTATCCACTAATTCCCTCTTTTTGTCTTTTCGCGTTATGTCCAGCATGCACCTCTCCATACCACGTTGTGCTATACTAAGTTTCTGAATCTCTCTTTTAGTTAGGGTCTATGTTTCACACGCATATGTGTTTACGGGAAGCACACACTGGTTGAACACTGCGCTTTAGGCACAGTGAAAAGTTACCTTTGAAGACATTATTCAGGCGTCCAAAAGCACTCCAGCCTAGCTTTACTCTGCGAATAATTTCATCAAATATACATCCATCTATACACTTGTCCCAGATAGATGTAGTTTTTCACCTGTTTGAGCTGAGTGCCATTGATGAGGATCTCTTTTTGGCCCGCAAAGCAGTTGAATATCGCCTCAACCGCCTTTGTCACATTTATTTTCAAGCCTTTGTTGCTTACTTCAGCGAGTTCTTGCATTTTGCTTTGGAGTTTTCGAGAAAATTACTATGTCATCAGCAAAGCGCATATGACTCAGGTATTCTCCATTTATGGGGATCGCTTTGTCATTCCAGTCAAGTTGCCTGAATAAGTCTTCAAGGTAGATGCTAATAGCTGTAAATAGTTTAGGTGAGATTGTATCACCTTGTCGGACTCCTTTGATGCGCCCGGGGGATTTCTGAGTGCATGAGTATTGAACATTTCTTTATGGAATCTAACGCCTTCTCATGGTCTATAAAACCGATGCATAGTGACAGTTTGTATTCCTGGCACCGCTCTATGATTTCTCTGACGACTTGGATAACCTCCATAGTGCTGTATCCTCCTCTAAATCCGGCGTGTTCTCTCGATTGATTCTAGTCTACCACATTTTTCAGACGGTTTGAGAGAATTTTTGTGAACGTCTTGTAGAGGATAGGGAGTAGACTTATTGTACGATAATTTTTTAGGTCTTTGTCACCTTTTTTGTGAAGGATGACAATGTTGGCATTTTTACATGCCTCTGGGAAATCCTCTTTGCTGAATATCTGAAAAATAAAAATACATCGCTCGCTGTCTTTTTTCTCCAACATTGGGGTTTTGTAAAACGTGGAAAATGGAAATATGGACAGGTTTTTGCTGATTAGGCGGCCACAGACGGACAGTTCTCGTAACAGGTTGAACATGGCACAGACAATAACTGTTCAATGACTGTACGTTAGTGGCCACACCACAGATCAGTTTAACTACCCCATTTAAATCTGTCGAACTGTCAACAGACGTGCCCATATACGTACAGTTATTGTCTGTGGCAGAGCAAGTGTCAAAAACTATGGAGGTTAAGTTCGCGGAGATATTACACAGGAGTATTGTTTCAATTAGTTTTAGGTAAGGTATACTTGAACGATGATACACGAATAATTTTACTTTGAATTTATTATGGTTATAATTGTTTTTATTAGAAACAAATTGATATAAAATACACACCTATGACGTTGGTAAAATAAATCATGATTTCGCTAGTGGATAATATAAAATATAATCTTTTCTTTTGAATAAATTATTCCCTTTAATGGACAGTATTAATTTAGTAAGAAAACGGTAATATTTATAAAGGTATTGATTTTATATACAATAAATTTAAACATGCCACAAAATTATATTTCCATCAATCATCAGTATAATAATGAATTACTATGATATTATTAAAATATATACTTAAATTTTATTTAGATTTAGCGACATTGTCATTCACAATTAGGTATATTAATTTATGTTGTGAACGTCTTCAATTAATAATTTGTAATATTCACTACATACAATAAATAAAATTTGAGTACTGAGTTATTAGTCTATATTTTCACAATAACTTAATATTTATAATGCTCTCTAAAATTTTAACATTTATATTATATTGTATAAAATAATATGTTTACATAAATAACTATAACTTTGTTTTACTCTCGTAAAAATAAATAAAATATAATATTTGCGATCTCCGCGTACATAATATTATTATATTTTTAATAATAAATGAATTTGTATTTTATAACAAGCAACACCAGCCGTAGTTGTATCGCGCGGTATATTCTACTTTACGTTACCGACATCTAATGTCACTCGAGAACTTTCGGCTAGTTGAAATTCCAACAGTTTTACAAAAACACGGGAGTGGGGGGTCGCTGGCAGTTTGAACATGCCACACATCTGACAGGTCGAAAAGTGTCCGTCTATGGGCGCAGCAGATTATCTACCAAAGATAACTTTATGGCCGCCATTACGTTTTAACTGGCATGTTCAACCTCTTACGAAAACTGTACGTATATGGCCGCCTATTCCAAAATGCATTGCATTTCAATAATTAAAATTGGTCTCCTATAAATTCAACATTTTGCTGAAACTGAATTATATAATAATTGAATTTTTACAAACAAATTAGACTATTTGATAATATTAGTTAGTCAATTTAGTGCGACGTCCATCGAATCGAATACCTCTTCGCTTTTCATCTCTGCTTCTTCGCTTTTCTGGATTTTTTTGATTTGGTATCAATGCATCCGGCGGTCAGAACTATAGTGCGAGATCTTTACGGTGATAGGCGGGGCGGCTTGGTGAACTACATCCCCTCCTCGCGTTTAATTACTTTTAATACTTCGAAATCGAAAACCATAGACAAGATACAACACGAGGAGGTATTGTACCTACTTGCATTTACAAATGCATAAGAGGGGGCTGAAGAGGGCGATGTTCAATTATAATTAAGTATAAAAAGGACCTCGGCGTCGTTAGCACGTTAATTTAAATCGATCTTTTCGCAAAAATCAATCGGAGATTTTATTTCAAGAAACATTATTATTATTATTGATATTGTCGGCCGCCGAACATTATTATTTGATAAATACCTGCACGTTGTCCGCCGATCAGAAACAGGGCTGTCAAAATAATATATGTATTATTTTTAAAATGTTAATTTCATCATAGTTTTTAATCAAACCTGTGCAAGTACATCCTGATAACTTGGGTGGATTTCGTAGCAAACATACTATTGATATATCTACGGGTATATTATTATTATAACCAAATTCAAATTGAACATAGGTTGATACTCAAATACTATTATAGTATGTTTATGATTTCGAGAAATTAATACGATGGTATATAATCCATATCAATTATTTGAAAACATTACATTCGCATGTACATATTATAGTGTAAAGAACTGTTTTTTTTCCCTTCTTCTAGATGCCTTTATGGATACCTCGCATTTACTATCGAGGTTTCTTAAGGACTTTGGCACGCAAACTACTCTACTTGATGCTAGTCAAATGAAAATTGTGCCGGCTGAGAGAATATGCCTTATTGAAAACTGTTCTTCTATCCGCATCGGGTATTGCTAATTTGAATTCGGCCAGGGCCTATGAAACCGCCTTGCAAAAACCCTGGAAAATTCTTAGTAGCGCAAGGCGGAGGTGATTCTGATGAATATTTTGTCGTATTCATTGGGAACTGAGGACTGCGATTTGTAGTCGAGTTTTTTCCCGTTGTAAAAGAAATGTCGCATAGGACTGATATTCTGAGCATATACTTATCCTATCTTATATGATTGCAGTCACTGGATCTGAAAGGCATGAATCATCATTACATGTCACCATTTATTATTTTTATTCTTTTTATTACATCAATACAGAAATTAAAAAGTGCATCTCTTCCGGCCTCGTTTGCCATGGTCCCCGGAAGGTCTCGAATGTCCGCATCTGCCATCTGTAATAAAAAGTTCAGGTTGTGCCGCTCCTTGCTAAAAATTTGACAATCTAGGAGTAAATGTAGGACCTCCTGGTCGCTTCCGTCATCTCATGGACACTTTCCATCAGATGTTATTTTAAACCGGTGCAGGTATGCTCGCATGACTCCGTGACCTGTAAGAATCTGAGTCATCTCAAAACACAACCCCATTTGCACCCTGACGTCTCGTGCTGCTAAAATTGAAGGTAAAAACTTTCGGGTCAACTCCCCTGTCGATGAGTTTATGTATCGTGAGTTCCATTCGTTTTTCACCATATGTGAAATTGTAATTTTCGCGTAGCTCAGAGGAAATTTGTCATAAGCTATCGTGGTCTTGGGTTCAGAGGCACCATGCTGAGCCAATTTGTCGGCTCTTTCATTTCCTTCTATCCCGGTGTGTCCCCTTATCCACTTGAAGTGCACCTCGGGGTGGCGCCGTCTCAGTATTGCGGACTCGCTGTGAATAGAAAATACAATCGGATTAGTAGACAAGGGATCTCCAATTGCTTGGATTGAGCTTTTGGAATCCGAATAAATACAAATACTATGGTTTTCGGTGAGCTTTCGTTGGATTGGATCTGAGCCTGCCCACTCCAGAGCGCATTGGATGGCATAGAGTTCGGCCTGCATTACCGTACAGTAGCTGGCAAGGCGGTACTTACGAGCCGCTATCTCGCCGCCATTAATGTATGCCACAAACCCTGCACCAGTACCGCCATCAATTTTGCTCCCATCCGTGAAAATCGGCATGTTATTGCATTCGTTGCTTTCCAACGTTGCAGGATAAGAAACCACTTCAGAAAATAGTCTAGCCGGGTGTGGCAGCCTTCTATAGTCCACCGGTTTTTCGTAAAGCCTGTCGTCAGGCAGAAAACCTGCGAGGCCCTCCTCGCCCTTCTTGGCTCTGTAAATGAGAGCGATTTGTTTTAAACGTAAATCTAGAGGCATAAGTCCTGCTAGGGCTTGCGTTGAATTGAGCGAAGCCGTGCGGTAAGCTCTGCATATTCGCTAGTGCTCGCTGAACCGTATTGAGTTTTTTTGCTATGTTTTTCCGTTTGGCAGCTTCATACCATATGCTGGCCGCATACGTGATCATAGGCTCAATAGCACAAGTGTAGAGAATTCGAAGAGCTTCAGAAGATACACCCCATGTGGGTTTGGCCATTCTTGCTAGTTTGAGCGAAGTCACCGCTGCTCTTTTGCAGATGCTGTCCGCGTGCTTTGACCAATTTAGTTTGTCATCGATTACTACCCCTAAAAGTTTAAAATCCCTAGAAAAGATAGAGGTTGCCCACTCATCACCGGCGAAGGCGGAGAGTCGCGCCTCCTAGTAAAAAATAAGGCTTTCGTTTTCTCCGCGGAGAAAGACAGTTTGACCTTCCTTCCCCAGGCCTCGACGCTCTCCAACACGCTGTTAGTCATGGTTTCTAGAGAACCAAGTTCTTTGGATTCCATAATCAGCAATACATCATCAGCAAGAGCCTGTGCGTGTACACCTTCAGGAAACGACATAGAAAGAAGATCGTCGAGAACTATGTTCCACAGTACAGGGCCGCAAGACGAACCTTGTATGCATCCCTTTGATGTCTCTTTGGTAGCAGATGCTCCAGCATATTCGACGAAACTGTTTACTTTGCAAGATAACATCAAAATGTGTATATATTTATCTAAATGACGAATGACATTCATGAGTAAGCACGGCTGAAGCTTGGAAATGTGTTTTTTCTATTTCAAAATCTTTTAATTGTGTATTATTTTCTTACAGATTCAAGGTCAACTTCATATAACTAATAGAAAATACTGTTTGTTTCTACGAATAAAAAAAGACAGGAAGGAAGATGTGTACAAATCACGGCAATCAGAAAGGCCGGCAATTATGGCCGACAATGCGTGATACACAAACATAAAATACACAAAATTACAAACACATTCGAAGTTTGCCGCACACGTACAGACCACGTGATATTTGTTTTCTCAAAATCGTCGCTTTTCAAAATGGCGAATTTGATTGCCAGATTTTACTGCGATGAATCAGTATTGCCGGCCACAGACGGACAGTTCTCGTAACAGGTTGAACATGCCAGTTAATAACTATACAGTTATCTTTGGTAGATAATCTGCGGCGCCCATAGACGGACACTTTTCGACCTTTCAGATATGTGCCATGTTCAAACTGCCAGCGACCCCCCACTCCCGTGTTTTTGTAAAACTGTTGGAATTTCAACTAGCCGAAAGTTCTCGTTTGACGTTAGATGTTGGTAACGTAAAGTAGGAGTAGCTGGCGCGATTTGGCGGCAAATTTTGACAGTTCTGTCATAGTTCGTTCGTAAGAAATATATTATTTTTGTTGCGTGTTAGTTCTTTTGCGAGATACTCATATTATATAATTACGAATATTGTGGTGTCAACTAGGTACCGCAAACAATATTTTCCACTACTTAAATGTAAATAAAAAAATAAAATGTAAACTTGATGTAAAATAAATCTAGACAAAAGAAATATGTACTTACGTAAATTTAGTATTAAGTTAATGTTATAATATGTACCAAATTAATAGATATTATTCAAATACAATAAGTAAATTGTTTTGGTGATTGAATAAAACATATTACACAAATTTAATGTATATAACCCTGATTTAAATAAAACAATACGTATGTATTTTATCTTAATTAAATTTTATTAAAACAACAATAAGTATACTATGAATAATTTATTCAAAATAAAAGAATCTGGACATATATTTACACAAACAATAAATTGTAATCATAATAAATCTAACAAAGTAAAAATATTCGTAGATCAATCGTTCGTTCAAGTATACCCTACTTAAAACTAATTTAACCCCTGTGTATGATCTCGGCGAACATAACCTCCATAGTTTTTGACACTTGATCTGCCACAGACAATAACTGTACGTATATGGGCACGTCTGTTGACAGTTCGACAGATTTAAATGGGGTAGTTAAACTGATCTGTGGTGTGTCCACTAACGTACAGTTATTGAACAGTTATTGTCTGTGCCATGTTCAAACTGCTACGAGAACTGTCCGTCTATGGGGGCCTTATGTTCCTTCTTGTCTTTTTTTATTCGTAGGTTTGTATTGTTGGTATTTTTTAATATTACCTATCGATTTTCAATTTATATTCGATTGTCATATTAAGTCACACCGTGTCGACATGAAAACAATCAAACAAGTGGGCGGGCGATATATCGTTGTTTTTGATAATGGCCAGAAATGCTAACAACGATCGTCGTTTTGCATTTGATGCCTGAAATTTTAAGTTAATTTTGGAGCATACCACTGCTCCAGCGGTATGAAACATTTTTGATATATTTAGTTTTACTGTTTTTGTAATATAATTTGATTTATATATGTTTTGTGACTGGGTAGGGTTAGAACTTATAACTATTGTATTTTTTTTCTTCGCATCAGCATTTTTATAATAAAAGCATTAATTCCAAATACAAATTTCAAAAACAAATAAAAAACGAATTTCGTTTTTTATTTGTTTACAGTCAAATTCTGGGTGGAATGACATTTTTTTATTTAATTTTATACATTTGAAACAGTGGGAAAATTATGTTAGAGCAGTCTTTCCCTAAACATACTAAAGATTATTCTAAATCAGAGTCATATAAAGAGTTGTCACTATCACCCATGAGTTGATTATTATCCACAAATTCACTATCAGAATCGGTAGAGCTGCTAATTCTTCGAGTTCCTCGAAAAGCTGCCATCATTTCGCTATCACTTTCGCTGTCCGTAGTCATTTTGCAGGAATTAAAATTATAATCCAAATGAGGAATTATTTTCTCAATAAGATGTTATGAGGAGTACGTGTTGTTAGCTAACGCAATCGAATGGAATGGAAAATAATATTTTGAAGTAACCGATTGTTTCCAATAGCTGTTAAAAATCAAAACTCGATATTTCGTTTCGTTCGCACACGTGATCGTCAGTATGATAGAGCGAGAAAGAGAAGTTCAATTAATTTTAACGGCAAATGAAGCGGGGGATATCTAATTGCCTCATTATGTATTCAAAACGATAAATTAAATACGAAACGTGTTTTCATAATATTCCGATTTCGCAGAATCAATTAGAGTGGTAAGGTGTCTAAAAATAATACAATACTTTAATTTATCGACAATTATTGATAGCAATCCTCGACCGGATTTTGCACAACATCGTAGCAGCAAAAGGGTTAAGAAAGTTTTGACGATTGCCATACATAATACGCATAACGTTGCACTGGTGCTGGCAACAGTGGAATATTATTATGGCCTAGTAGTTGTATTATACATATGATAAAAAGGTTTTAAAAAAATTATTATCTAACAAATCCAAACAAAAAACGCATAATTATTTTTAAAAATCCTTTTCATATTATTTTGAAGGTTTATTGAAAATATTCGTTGACAATTAAATTTATTCATTTAGTTGAGTTGTCGAAATGTGAGGTTATATTTTTTAAATATGGAATCATATTATAGTCATACGTTGTTACTCACCCACGGTGGCCGCGCGACTTAAGCGTTGTACTATAATGCCGTGGGTCCCAGGTTCGAATCCTGGGTCTGGCAAGTACACATATTGTTTTTCAATTTGTGTCTGTCAGGGTATGGACCTAATAGGTTGAGCAAGTGGCTGACATCCATTTCTCGTAAAAAAAATCTGTTAATACAAACCTCTACTCGGTGGAGGCCCATATGATCCTATTAGGATCGGACATGGTCGAAAAAAGACGTTGTTACTCATTGGTTCGCGTTTACTAACTGTTGGATGAAGATGACTCCATAATGATAATCGTTTCATCTGATTTATGCTTTCTCGTCATTAAAATATGTAGTTTTTTGTTATCTCTAACTACAACTCAAATTTTCCAATTATCAACTAAGGAACTTACTCTTCTCTTAATATAATCCAAAGTTTTCTTGGATGTATAATGTCCAATAATTGCATTGCGTAGTAACCTCACGTATAAAACCTAAATACCTCCTCTTAACGGCCCACATGCTCAGCGTACGTCAAAATGGAGCTTTTATGCTATTTTCAAAACTTGATCCTGGACATTCCTTAAACGTTGTAGATAATCTATTTACATAATTTTGAAGCCTTATTATCCTTTATATTTATTTCAAACATTTGATGACTGCATAAAGTATTTTTATTACATAAAATAGTATTCTTTTAAACCTCTCGCTCTAATGTTTTAGAATATAGTCATATTTCAGTACATACATGTGCAGTGGTGTTAGGATTTTTTACATTTATTAATTTTTAAACGCATTTATTAAACCATCAGTATAATTTATATCGACATTATTATAGTGAAATATTTACGATAAAAAATTATATTGATAATCTCTGTGATCCCAAATTTGACAAGAATTAGGCATTTTATTTTTCAAAAATGGGCAAGATTAACACATTTGAAGATAATTCTAAAGATACTGATTACTATGTCTTTGACCATTCAAATGTGATAAACATTCTACGAATAATGTTTGCGTTATAATAATTATTGACTTAAGAATAAGGTAGTATTTTTTTGAAAACGCCATTTCTATTGGCATTTCCCAGTGGCTAAGCTACAACATACGGCCGTAGCCATAAATTGACAAACAATAAATGAAGTAGGGTGTAAGATCATAATAACGCGCGTGTTTGAACATGTACCTAACCGATTTTTTAGGTACATGTTCAAACACGCGCGTTACTATGATATTATTCCCTACTTCATTTATCGTTTGTCAATTTATGGCTATATGTTTTATTAAATTAATCAATAATACAATGCAGTTCCACCATGAATTGACATTTAACACAATAAAAGAGACTTCCTTAACATCAAGGTTGTTATCAAAGATATGCAAATTACTTAATTTTTTTCCTAAAAACTCCTAAAAACCTTAGTATCATGGAATAAGCTCAGTTTACCGTATATCAACAAATCTAATATTGATATAAACAAATAAATAAATATTACCCCATGTGAAGTATAACAAAAGTCTGTTAAAATGGATAGAGGATAAACTCGCAGGGAAAGCACACTGACCTTCAAAAAAATATTTATACCCCATCCACCCTTTATTTTCGTATGCGATTTTACTCCAGATGGCGTGCGAAACGTATAATTGCGTTCATGGAGATTTTGTATAGGTAAAAGCATCTCGCCAAATCCGAGCACAGAATGCCCATCTACCATAAGTTTAGCGAACCGATTGCTAAATTTGGCAGAGTCGATATTTGACAGATTGCAACCGACAGCCCGCGTTTGTTGATAATTTGTCATAAGTACTTGTTTTCTTCCGTATTTCATTATGATTCAATGAATTATTTTGATTATTGTCAAATGGTATTATCTATTTTACAATTGATCCTATAATTGGTGCTTCATTTTATTCAATCATGACTGCTTTATTTATACTAAACTTTGCTTTTGTAGATGAAGCTTATCTACAATGCCGCAATTTTCGTAAAAGCGGCGACGCAAGAGTCTCGTTAGTAAATACACATCAGAGGCGGCAGATTCATGACAATTTAATAAATATAATATTATATTTTTAACAACTCAATTCACATGATTGTGCTGGAATCGATTTATGCATAATAATCATATGGTATACTATCACGATAACCATTTACTTTAATTGTTTACCTTCCACCCTAAGAGATTTCCTATAATTAAATATTATATTATATTTATTCAATAACGTTTATTCGGCATTCGGATTATCTGGCCATAATGTAATATTAAATCAAAAATAAAAGAAATATGAAAGTATGTAATAGCGAGATCAACATATAGGGACTATTAGGGAAATTCAGCGGAAAAATGAGAAAATTTATCGTTTATTTGACAGTTCAGACATCAAAAAGTGACCATAGAGAAAAATATTTTTCTGTTTTTATATAAGGAATGCTTGTTTCAAATAGACGTGCATGTACAAACACCATTATTTGAATGGAGCATTATGGAACACGAAGTGATTTCTGTATACAGTTTCGCACGCAGCTCCATGAACGCTCGACTAGTTAGTAAATGGTTGTAAACGGAAACAGCGTAAGGTTAGAGGTTAATAAATCATTCGGTTTGGCCTTTTTCGATGGACAGCCTATTAAGCTCTAAAATGCTATCGACGTTTATGAGGAAAGTTTGTTTTATTTAGAACAAAACAATGTTAAGATAATATTCAATCCAACATTTATCCAATTTATTTATACCGTCTGAAAAATAATTTTTGACTATTACAATGGCATCCTGATTTCACACTTTTTCCTTCACCGACCCAACCAAGTTTTAAAATTGTTGGAACAGGGAGAGGTAAGAAATCAGGCGATAATCAACTCAAAATGTTTTTGCCTTTTGGTCATTCGCTAAATCCAAAAGCAAAGGGTCCAATATTCCTTGTGAAATGCTACTTGACGAAAAATTTGCTTCAGATGACAAATCTATAATATGTAACTTATTCAATAACCATTTTAAATCTGTGTTTATTCCATCACCTTATAAACTCTATTTTGCATGATGCACTATGATTTTAATCTTAATAATTATTCATTCCGTCTACAGTAAAGTTATTACATACGTTAAGAAATTAGACATAAATAAAGGCGCAGGTTCTGAATATATTTCTCCTATTTTCATTGCTATATATGTGGAGAAAAATTTGCCATTCTATTTATTATCAATTATATTCAACATTTCTGTAAAAAGCGGGTGTTTCTCTAATATATGGAAGAAAACAATAACTCCAGTATTCAAGTGGTGGCAACGCAATTACCAAGTATAGGCCGATTTCTAAACTTCCTGTTTTTAGAAAATTACTAGAAAAGATCATCTCCGACCAAATTAATATATTCGCAGCTCTACGTAAATCTATGGGACGTTTCAGACGGGACACCGGTGTCGCGCTTGCATATAGTAAGGAGGCCTTTGTATTCGAATAAAGGGGCCCTTGTACCTATTATGTTTATGAACGCCCCAGAGCTAATGAGTCAACGCGTGTCCGGTACACCTTTCCTTCGGCCGCTACATTCTCAAGCCGCCGATGCACTTGTTTTTATTACCGCAGCCAGTTTTATGTTCTAATTTATAACGCGGAATTATGCGTTGACTCATTAGCTCTGGGGCGTTCATAAACATAATACAAAGGCCTCCTATATTATATACGAGCGCGACACCGGCGTCCCGTCTGAAACGGCTCTAATGCGCCGGCTACACGACAGCGACTTGCCTGCGCGGTTTTGCCTGTGCAAAAAAGACGGAACACTCTCGCATGGCCACACGGCACAAGTAAAACTGCGCACACCTCATTACGTTACAACAGAAGTCGTCGTCGTGAAAACACTGTTTTTTGGAATCGCAGCAATGTCGTGTCAAGTGACGATTTGTTTTTGTCACAAGCGTTTTTCTATTGTTTATTGGTTAATAAAAGAGAAATAAATCCTCCAGATCCAAGTGGACCAAACAATGGCTATTGAGAAGAAACATACACTCGCATATAAATCGGCATTTTTTGCTTAAATATAATATAATTACTAGTGGCAGCGACGTCCCGTGGGGGTAGGCAGATTGAGAGTCGCTTGGGGGCAGCAGTTACTCGAAGGGCGGCAAATCGAGGAGAATCAATAAATATATATATATAGGAATAGGTACCTATTTTGGAAATCACTCCTTGATAGCCAGCAATGACAAGTGCAGATTTGCGAATTATATTTGAATTATAAGTAGGTACCTACATACTTAAGGTGACGAATCAGTGAAACGCCAAATAATGTTCAACTGTACGCGCGACGAAAATTTGTACTTGCTTCGCATTCATTGAGAGAACGTGGAGTCGGACGCACGTCACTTTGCTGCGTGATGGCGACGGGCCAATTAATTCTAAAATCGTGTAAAGATGACTAAAAACTTTACCCATTTACGTTAAAAAGCAAACATGTCAATGAATATATTATTATTGATACTAATAGAATAATAAACAGAACATAAAATGGACGTATGTTGGATTTATATGAGAAATAATATTTCGTTTGACAGGCGTCATTTTCACCCGCGACCCGCAATCCGCACATCGCCTAGCAACGATCTTTTTAGACCGTGCCTCAACTAATGCATGGCCTTAAGTAGGCACCTAATTAATGTATCCAAATATTTTTGCCAGTCATTCGCAAGTTTTGAAAGTTGTCAGGTGTATTTTTAAATGTATCTGAAACCGTGGACTCACAATATCGTCTATTGAAGTAGAGATGGCATTTAAATTACATATTTTATGAACTATAAGAGTTGTCAATAAAATAATATAAAAATACATTGTTTTAAAATTAAAAATCATAAAATTTATTTATTTTCCTACAATGGATAGACTTAGTAGACAAACTATTAAAATAAATAATCGATATATTAATTTTCGAATATACAGCGGTGGATAATATTATTGCTATATTAATAAATCAAAATAATTAAAAAAAAAACTGAAAATCGTAAGATTTACATAAAAAATCGAAATAAAAAGAAATATGTATTTCATTGATTTTTCTCGGAAATTTATTAAGTATCTCTCTGAAGCCAATAAACCCCACCATGAATAACTAAATACCACGGCATTAGAAATATCCAACATTTAATGGAATAAGAACAGTGACGTCCCATGGAGGTAGGCAGCTAGAGCGTTGCTTGGGGGCGACAGTTACTTGAAGGGCGGTAAATCGAGGAGAATCATTTCGTATATACCTATAGAAATAGCTACCCAAACTTAGTAATAACGAAAATATCTTTCCATTAATAAATTCAGCTCACTAGCTGGAAACAAAATGTATTAATTAATGACTTGTATTTTTTTGTCGAGTTCGCGATGTCTAGTTTACTTCTGCTATCCTTCGACGACCATGTGAGAAGAAACGACACCGTGCACGGATGATGCAAAATACTGTAGGAAAAAATGGGGCGAGATTTTGGCGCTGCCCAGGGGCGGCATTTTGTCTAGGGACGTCACTGACTAGTGGCGAAGGGTGGAGGTACGCTGTTAAGATCCGTCATAAATGGTGCACAATAAACTTTGTCAGTCATACGTATTTGTTTTCATTGACATAAGCTACAATTTACAGATGGTGTTGGTTAGTTTTTAAAATTCAATTAAACCCTGAGAAACCAAGCCATAATAGATAATAGTCAAAAAATACTAGTCTATCTATCATCATCATCAGCCGGGGTCAATCCACTGCTGGATGAAGGCCTCCCCAAGCTTTCTCCAACTCTTCTCGGTCCTGTGTCGTTCGCTGCCACGTATTTCCGCCGAACTTTACCAGTTCGTCAATCCAGCGGCTTTTAGGGCGACCCTGTGGCCGTTTCGTACCCCTTGGGTACCATTGGATGACGGCATTTGTCCAGCGGCCGTCCTTTCGGCGAGCAATGTGCCCCGCCCATCTCCATTTCAGCTGTTTGGCTACGTCTATTACATCGCTTACTCTTGTCTGCTTCCTAACCCATTCGTTTCTCTTACGGTCCTTTCGCGTGATGCCCAACATGCACCTCTCCATGCCTCGCTGTGTGACTCTTAGCCTTTGGACATCTCTCGTGTTGAGCGTCCACGTCTTGCAGACATTTGTGAGCACGGGTAGCACACATTGGTTGAACACCCTACGCTTTAGACATAATGGTAGGTCACTCTTGAAGATACTATTCAGACGTCCGAAAGCACTCCATCCCAGCTTTGTTCTTCGAGCAATTTCATCGTGCATGCTTCCGTCTATGGACACCTGCTGTCCGAGATAGACGTAGCTGCTGACTTGCTCGAGTTGGGTGCCAGAAATACAGATAATCGCAGGGTCCGAAAAACAGTTCCTCATCACTTTTGTCTTTGAGACATTTATCTTTAGACCGACCGTTTGACTGACATCCGCGAGTTCTTGCATTCTACCTTGGAGGTCTTTCGGGTTTTGTGAGAGTATAACAATATCATCTGCAAAGCGCAGGTGACTGAGGTGCTCTCCATTAATTGGAACACCTTTTTCCTCCCAATCAAGTTTCCTAAATAAGTCCTCAAGAGTAGCGGTGAATAGTTTAGGTGAAATGGTATCACCTTGCCGGACACCTTTGTTAATGGGGAATTTACACGACCGTTTGTGGAGTTTCACGCATGCTGTGGCATCACTGTATATACTGTTCAATATGTTTATGTAGCGTCTGGAAATTCCTTGGTTGCTAAGGGCGTCTATAATTGAGAATTTTTTGATGGAATCAAACGCCTTCTCATAGTCTATAAAACCAAGATATAATGGCAGTTTGTATTCCTGGTAGCACTCTATGATTTCCCTGACGACCTGTATATGATCCATAGTACTGTAGCCTCTTCTGAATCCGGCTTGTTCTCTTGGTTGGTTCTCGTCTAGAACTGTTTCGAGACGGTTTGAGAATATTTTCGTGAAAACCTTATACAGAATTGGCAGTAGACTAATTGGTCGATAGTTTTTCAGATCTTCAGTGTCTCCTTTCTTATGGAGAATAATAATGGAGGCATTTTCCCATGACTCTAGGATGTTCTCTTCGTGCAGACAAGACGTGAACAGACGTGCGAGCACTTCGCTCACCGTCCTCCCGGCCCGTTTGAGAACATCGATAGTCAGCCCATCTTCTCCCGGGGCTTCATGCACATTATAGCATATTCCACCTCTGTGGTAGTAACCTCGGGAAGATGATCTCCATATTCTCCGTTCACCGGTCTATCTATTCTATCTTAGTCTATCTATAAAATATCTAAAATTATGCAATTAAATCATACATAAATATGAATATTTTATAGATATAATATTTTTTTTTATCTATTGTGATTTTTTTAGGCAGAGTTTAATGAATTTAAAAAAACGTACCAACAATAATATGTATAATATTAGGTATTCTTAATCCAACGAAAACAAATAAGCATGTATGAAAAAAAACCGTAACCGTCGACGAACTGAGCGCGGCTTGTAAAAGTCGGTTTGCGCAGTTAAAATTTCAAGCAAGTTGAATTTTACGGAGGCCGCAGTTTTTGGTTTGCGCGGTGTACAGTTTTGCTATCCACACGCACGGGTTTGCACAGGCAACACCGTAGTGAAGCATGAGCGTGTGGCCGGCCTTTAAGTCGGCTCGCACATCTGAATTCGCCTCATGCGCCGCATGTCGAAATCGTCGATGTGACGTCATCGTTATCGTCATAACACATGTTCTCAGATGGAGCTTCGCAGATTGGCCAAATGCAACTGAGCAACAAATGCGACATTTCGCACATCGGAACTCGTCTTGCCTAAAAACCTGTCGAATACGTCGAAACAACATAACACACGTTTGCCAAATGGAGCTTCGCAGATTGACCGAATGCAACTGTTTCGTCTGAAAAAAACATCTGGCTGTTGCATTCGACATGTTGCAACCTTTTCGGGGTCCGAGTCGGAGGGTCGAAGTCACAAAAAACAACTACGAATTGGTCATTCCTATACCGGCTCGCCGATCACCGCATTGAAATATCAATACGTTTCGAAGGCTACGCGCGACTGTCGCTAGATAGATATGCGAGTTGTGTCATGCAACCACAGAAAAGAAAAATAAATAGAACTCTGATCCAAGGTCCTGCAAACGCTGCAAATTGAAGCAGGATTTTAGAAGTGTGCGTTAATAGGGTGGACGGACAAAAAATGACCTTCACAGCGCACACAGAGCCGCATCATTGATGTCTACTTTTTATTAGAAATATATTTCATACGAAACAATATAATATTATAAATACATATTACTAATATTGGTGTTTTAACGCGTTTTTTAAATTAACATACTTTTCACACACAGTTATGAATATACTTTATAGAAATTGAAAAAAGGATATTAATTGTATTTTGTAGTAAGTATATTTCTATGTTTGTACATTGTACAGAATAATTATGAAAAATATAAAATATAATTATTAAAACCTCATCAAACTTATACGTGACATAATATATAAGATTAAGTAATAACAAGATAAGTACATAAATATTTACATACAAAGGTAATTCTAAATAGGCATAACATTAATCGCATTTATAATTATATATTAACAGAAAATATCATTATATAACATATAAATCAAATATCAAGTTTTTTGACTATTCTGTCGCATGTATAATGGAAGATCTCTGTAAACATGGCATCATCACTTCCCTTCCGAATAAATATGGGTAGGTACAAAAAGAAATTTTAAATAATTGCTTACTTGATGACAAAACGGTATCTAAATACACTAAATTAACGGTGAGCAATAATTAATAACTGAAACATTTAATCACTTGATTTTATTATTTTTATTTTATAATTAAAATGAATATTGACAGTAAATAAATGCACATTTACCTATGCATATTGCATATGCAACAATAAATCATTATGATAAACGAAAACAGTTATCTCTAATTGATTATTATAAATATTGTCTAATATTCCCTGTCTGAAATGCGGCCCTGTTATTCAAACAAAATACACGCATTATATGCATTACAGTGGTGTGCGTTGCACTCATCAATAACGTTTAACATTGTTTGTGCGTGAACGTCAAATGCCATGCAGAAAATAAATTTTAATGCATGTTACGATATTGACATAAATATTCAAAATAACAATAAAAATATGCTTACTTGTGAAATGTAGTTTCACTATTTGTTTTATTTTTCATATTTGTATCATTACCACAACTTTTTACTGAGCAGATTGCTATTTTCAATTTTAAATGAACATAAAACCGACAGTAGTTGTCAGGGCAACGCACAAGTTTAGAATAACGTTTTATTAACACGCGTTTAATGTTATCCTTACCCGAGATCGGTTGCCTGCGTAGCCTTGCCAGTTGGGTATTTCAGTTCCCATTATTTCTGAGTTCCCTGCATGCAACACTGGCCAGCCGGTCGCGGAAGTTTTGTTTTATGGCTGTCAGGCACACGAACCGCGTTGTGATGTGCGAGCCGGCTATCGACCGTCTGAAACGGCTCTAATGCGCCGGCTACACGGCAGCGACTTGCCTGCGCGGTTTTGCCTGTGCAAAAAAAAACGGAACACTCTCGCATTGCCACACGGCACAAGTAAAACTGCGCAAACCTCATTACGTTACGACAGAAGTCGTCGCCGTGAAAACACTGTTTTTCGGAATCGCAGCAATGTCGTCAAGTGACGATTTGTTTTTGTCACAAGCGTTTTTCTATTGCTTATTGGTTAATAAAAGAGAAATAAATCCTCCAGATCCAAGTGGACCAAACAATGGCTATTGAGAAGAAACATACACTCACATATAAAACAGCATTTTTGCTTAATATACTAGTGGTGAAGGGTGGAGGTACGCTGTTAAGATCCGCCATAAATGGTGCACACTAAACTTTCTCAGTCATACGTATTTGTTTTCATTGAAATAAGACTACAATTTACGATGATGTTGGTTAGTTTTTAAAATTCAATTAAACCCTGCGTAAACCAAGCCATGATAGATAATGGTCAAAAAATTCTAGTCTATAAAATATCTAAAATTATGCAATTAAATCATACATAATTATGAATATTTTATAGATAGAATAATATTTTTTATCTATTATAGGTTGGTTAGGTAGAGCTAAATGAATTAATAAAAATTAACCAGCAATATTATGAGTAATATGTATTCTTAACAAAAAATACTGATTTATTTATAAACATGGTCTATATAAACTTTTAATTACGGAGACAAGTTTCTTAGCATATTTATGTTATGGTATCACCATTCTTAAATAATTCCTCTAGTCAGCTGGATTGTCTCGTAAATCGTTGGTAAATTAAAATTTATATGCGAGTGTATGTTTCTTCTCAATACCCATTGTTTGGTCCACTTGGTAGGATTTATTTCTCTTTGCACAGGCAAAACCGAACAGGCACGTCATATCTGCGTAATGGCGCTGGCCAGCGTACTTTATTTTGACGTTTCGAGTCGCTAGTGACGCTAGCCGCCTATCATACCAAATCAACACGGTTTTTTCAGTAGACGCTCCGTAGAAATAAACTTGCTTGAGTTTACTGATTTCATACTTCTATTCGTTGCGCAGTAAAACCCAAGTAGACGCTATATTATATAGGACTTTTCTAAAGCATTCGATAAAACTAATCACTGCATTTTGCTTGAAAAACTGGGCCCTGGGGATTCACGGTGATTTATTTTGCTGGATTTCATCATACATATTATAAAATCGGTTGCATTTATTAAGTTTTATACAAATTCCATCTGGAGTACCGCAGGAGTCCCGCTTTGGTCCTATACTATTCATCTTATACATAATGGTGTCAGCACCTGTTTTCTTAACTTACATTTTTTTATTTACACAGAATACACTAAAATAATTTATGTTAAAAGGTCTCGTCAGTCGATGGTTGTAGTGAGTTACAATCTGATTTAGATAGACTATAAATACTGTCAACTGAATCACCTTTATTTAGTTGCCGAAGTGCTCGACTATATCGTTCTCTACTCTAGAATTATCAACCCGATCCATACTGCAGAATACAGACGAGTAATCGAACCCTTGAAACGCAGTTCAAAAATACGTGATCTGGGTGTCATAATGGATAATAAGAAGATTTATTAATAAAGTTACTAGGTTTTATTCTTTGGATTTCTAAACCATTCAGATCATCCAAAGTTCTAAAGGTACATTATTTTTCACATATTTGTTCAATAGTTGAGTTTGCTTCGTCGTGTAGAATCCACAGTACATTACATACAAAAACCGCCAAGAAGTACAACATAGACTTCGAAAGCATGTCAATTTTATAGCTAACTGTTATTGTTTATATAATAACAGAAGCGACACATAATATTCTATTTCGACCACTGCATCTTTCATGGTACCATCTTTGGAAAGTCGACGTTCTCTATCTCAGTGCTCCGCAACCTTTTTACACCCACGGCACACCAAAGGTCTTACAATTTATACACCAAAACATGGACCCCACATCCTGAAGGGGGACCCCAGGCCAGGATCTTTGGCGCCCTCCCCTACCTATAGCTAAGGTTAAAGACAGTGCGATACTCTAAAATAGCGTTTTTAAAATAGTGTCCGAGGTAAAATTAATGGTATTGATTGTATGTTTAGCGATTTTTTTGTATGGCTATATTATATTAATATAATTACGGTTAGTTGTCGGTTAGGAATAATTATTTGTCGAGTATTGACACAATAATAATAAATTATATTCTACAATCACATGTTTTAAAATATTAATACTAGCGTAGTAAAATAGCGCCGCAGGCGACTTTTTTTACTCGAAAATAGGAACTGAACTGCGATAGCATTGTCGGAAATCCGAGGATATTTTTTATTAACCGAAATCCAGGAAATAGCCAATGGAACATCGGCGAAGTCCCGTCCCGTCCCGTCGTTTATCAATTCAACAAATTCCTTTCGAATTTATAGGAAAAGCTCTTCTATAGAATTTTCGGCATTGGTTGCAAAAGGCTTTCGTATCCAGTTGCATTGATTGTATGAAAGTAATGAAATTTCTTTTGCAGCAAAGTTAAATGTTTTTGAGACGGATCCAAAATTAATGGCTTGTTTTCAATGATGGTCTGGTAGGTCCTTTGGTACATTTGTAGAGATCCTTGTCTCAACCGCCTTATGGCAATGCTCGAGTTTATTTTTGGATCCTTCTAATTTATCAGAGCACGTCAATATTATTTTCATTCTGACCTTGCATTGTTTTATTAAGTTCATGCAGGTGCTCAAATTAATATATTACTAGCCATGTACGCAAATTTGGCTATTGCACCGCGGCACACCAAGCATCGTCTCGCGGCACACCGGTTGCGGAGCACTGCTCTATCTGACCAGTATTTTGTTTTCAAAACTATTAATGGTTTTGTTGACTCGCCAAACCTACTCCAAAGGGTGAGTTTCCATTACCCATCAAGATTTACGCGAAATCAAGCTTTTTGTACCATGCAACTCCTTTATACGGCGCTCTAGTTTAAATAATATTTATTTATCCACCGTTGATCCTTTCAGTAATTCACCTGCTTCATTTAAACGCTCAAAATTTTGTATAATTGACACTAAAACTTTTAAATATTACATCTTTTTTTCTTTTCTTAGGTTACTCATAATATGTATAAATTTCAATAATTCTTATCACACAAGTAATATATATATATATATTATAAAAATATTACTTATGTTAATTATGTATTCAATATTCTTTTTTTCCCTTAAATTACTTTCAATTTAATGTACTTCTTACTTTTAATCTTGTTAAGTTTTGCTTTACTATATTATGTACTTATGTATTATAATTTATATATGGAAACTTTGCTGGTTGCAATATCTTTTCTCAAATTTCATTTTATACATACTTATAAGTATTAATGTAATTGTTTTCCTTTATCAACCGTTTTTTTTAAATTTAGTATGGAAAATTGAAATTTTCTCCACCATTTTGGAATTTCGGTGCTTCGCAGTGGAGTTTTCGCTTATGCGATCATCGCAGTGCTTTTGAATGCTCTGGAAGCAAATATGGCAATTTCTATTTTCAATAAATTTTGTGCAACCATGTCAACACAATTATTATTAATTTATTAAACAAAATATTCTAAAATACTATGCGCATAGTAAGGTAACGGGACTAATGGTTGTCACAATAAGAAAAAAGAAAAAAAACATAATTTTTTAAAATATATAACGCACATTAAAATTTAATGTGTCATGCAGCATTTTTTTCTCGCGTTGCAATATTGCGAATTGCAATAATTGTACCCAATAATACAATTCCAAAAACATGACTTCAAAAGTCCATGGTTGCATTCGAAAAATAGCATTATTATAAATATTTTTCTTAGTTTTATATTCATTTTTAAATTAATTTGTTTTTCATGCGATGAATGTGCTTTTTTATTGGCACGTATATAGTCTAGCACTAGTAGTCAATCCAAATTCATCATCGTTCATTGACAAATTGATTCTATCATGGGCCCCACATCCTGAAGCGGGCCCCCATGCCAGGACCTTTGGCGGGTCCACCTACCTATCGCTGAGGTTAAAGGCAGTATGGTGCTCTAATGTAGTGTTTCCTAAATTATACACGGGGGTTATCAGTTAAGTATATCAATCTAATACAAAATATCATATAGGTATCACACCAAATTGCAACGCACAACCACATATTTAAAATATTTAATAGTCCTGAAACAAAGCAGCGCCGATTTGGAATCGATCGATCGAAAAGGATTTTATGTTATACACATTTATATTTTATAAAAATCGATGTTTTTTAAAATGAATATAAAAATATTAAAACTATGAATTACTCAAAAATCTCGATCGCAAAAAATTCACATTTTATAACATTTTTCTTAAATTGTAGGTTTATCTTTAACTTAAAATAAAAAATATTTTTCTTTTTAATGTTTTCAGATACATATTTATTAATTAATACAGTTGAAATTGTAAATTATCAAAAAATGTCTCAAATTACAAGCGTCGTATTTTTCCGCGAGGTGCCTCGTTAAAAAAGGCTGAGTAAAGGCATCACCTTAGCGATTCATACGTCAGTAATCAGCATTTTCTGCAGCCTGTTTCACTGCCATAACATTTGACTATGCGAATTTATTTTTTAGCATTGAAGTTAGACGGGTTTTATTAGTTTCGTTTGCTATAAATGTGTCCTTTGAAAGTTGTGTAACTATTGCCTTAATATTGCTATTGCCCTAACGACAAACGAAATAGAGTAATTTCAATTTTTAAATATTCTTGTAACTCGCAAGATTTCTGAGCGATCCACATTCTCTAAAACAGTATAAACGGATTAATAGAAAATCTTGCGTTCTCTAGTTTTATACCAACGTTGACAGCTTGAAGTTAAGCCATAACCATAGATGTTATAAATATACAGATAGGCAACGAAGTGGGTTACTCATGCAACCGAATGAAGCATGTCGACGACAGCCGACAACTTACGAGAAAAAGCGACGCGATAAAAAAATGCAGAGCATCACAGAGGATTTACGTTGGCCCTTTGACCATAGTACCTTACGTAGTTACTACGTACTCATATAATATAATAATATTCAGCGAAGGAAGGCTTAAAATAACAACACTGTTAGGATTTTGGTATAATTATATTTGAAAGTTGGGAATTTATGAAAAGATAGGTAGGCTATTTAGGTACTTACTCTATATGTCTTTCAAAAGTAATACAAGTAATTATAATAATAGCAATAAAGTAATTAAAGTAAATACAATTATAAAAGGATAATATATGTCACATTATATTAATCAAAAATAAATTTTACATAAAGATATAGAAAACACATTATTAAATTCTTGCAAATATCTCATCACTGTAATTAATTCAGCCTTAATTAAGTTTAACTTACATATTTGTAATTAGTTCGGGTTTAATTAAGTTATACTACAATATAATATATATACTTACAATATATATAATATATAAACAACTTTCCAAAATTTCTGTTATGATAAATATTAAGAGAATTAATAAGAAATTTTTGAATTAATAACATCAACTAATCATTAAAAAATAAGAAACAAAAATCACATTATCACATATCACAAAACGTTTACCTAGGGATTGCAATACCGAATGAAAATATCAATACCGGTTTTTCGGTGTTTCTTATTGAATACCGGTATTCATTGAAACATAAAAAAGTACTTATCAGTAAAAATATAACTATCAAAATCTCTTTAAAACATTATTTTATACTAAAAACCTACTTACCTGCATTTTTTATGTTGACATTTATGTATTGATCATAAATATTGTAGAATTGGTGATTTATACAAATAATTTGAATAAATTGATAATTTTAACTAAAACTATCAAAAAGGCTAGTTCAGTAAGATGTGCAAATAAATGGGTTTGCAGGAAATGCCTCTTCAATTCAACGCGTGTACAGTCATCAATAATTTTATTATAGAATAATAAAATTGAACATTTATCACGGATGTTTTCTATTACGAAATAATATTTGCGACAATTTTACAAATAGGTATATTTGATGGATTTTTTTTATTATTATTTCTACTTTATTGGGTTCAGTCAATATATTTGCATTTTTGCAGCACATAACTTATACACTAAATTTAATAGGCAATACAGTACAAAGTAATGTAGAAATAACATTCAATCAATTTTCAAAAACTAATATTGTAAACAAAATAAATAAATATATATCACGTTATTCACAATCTTAAAAAATCTTGTGCACTGGTATTCCACGAAGAATTAATAGTGAATAATATCAAAGTATCAACGCATACAATGATAGAACAATGCTCAAATATACGATACAATCAAAATGTGTTTCTTATATTCAATTATAATATTAATAATCAATGCGTTCACTTAAATGCGGTCCTGAGCAATACAAACACGACAGCTGTGTAATGGTATGTAAACAGAGTAATTCGGAACGAATTGAAGTACGCGTTATGCAGCCGAGATTATTTTAGATTATTATTTTAACATGTATAAAATTAATTAAATATTCTCACTTGTGATACGTCACGGCTCCTAAGCGTTTATTCTTTTCATTGCTGTCGTTTTTACAATTTAACACACTACACACAACCATTTTTACTGAATATTACCTAGCTCAGGTGAACCTTCCACGTTGATTTACCAATGCAAACTGAACGTCAATGTGACGCACGTTGAAGTGCTACCATAACTTGATTACCAGCCTGCCTCACCATACTTTCATATAAGTTGCCGTCCCTAGGCCATAACGATTCCCTTTTTATTTGTTATTCTTTTTTCAGACCGGGTAAAGGGTTATCGAAGTTCTGGTACGACTTTTTTTTTTAAAAGAACACCTCGGTACTGCAGTTTTTTTCATTTTTTAAGTTTTCTTCCATAATATGTTCCAAAATGTATATTCTTTGATGTGGCAAAATATTGGAGCTGCGATTTTATTGGTCATAAAGTAAACTTAAAAGATATGTGCATCTAACGAAATGTAAAAAAAGTTGATATGGCAAAAAAATATATTTGCTTAAAATGCAAGATTTTTAAAGAAATAATGTCAGGTTTGTGTTGGGATGCCAATTCCGCTTATTTTGATATACCTACAATACTTCAAAATATCTTATAAACTAACTCTTGTCAGACGACTGATTTCAAAACTTTTTTTTGCTCTCCTGTAAAATTGTGTAAACAGCAGTTATAATCGTTTGCCATCACAGTACCGACCTACTTACGCCAATTTTCGATGACCTTTTCACACATTTCGGGCTTTATCTCGGTCACAAAGTTACGGATGTTGTCCTTAGCGGCCCACATGCGCCACGTATGTCAAATGGAGGTTTTATGGTATTTTCAGAGCATGAGTCTGGACATTCCTTAACCGTTGTAGATAATCCATTTAAATAATTTTGAAGCTATTATCCTTTATATTTATTTTAAACATTTAATGACTGCATAAAGTATTCTTTTAAGCCTCTCGATCTAATGTTTTAGAATATAGTAATATTTCAGTACATCTATGTGCAGTGGTGTTAAGATTTTTAAAATTTATTAATTTTTAAACGCATTTATAAAACCATTATTAAATTGTTGTTAACATTATATAGTGAAATATTTACGATAACAAATTATATTGATAATCTCTGTGATCCCAAAGTTGACAAGAATTAGGCATTTTATTTTTCAAAAATGGGCAAGATTAACACATTTGAAGATAATTCTAAAGATACTGATTATAAGCTATGTCTTTGACCATTCAAATGAGATGAAACATCCTACGAATAAAGATTGTTTTATAGTAATTATTGAAATATGCCATTTGTATTGCCATTTCATTCCATCAAAAGGAATGTACAAGCTTATGCTCTAAAAATACCATAAAATCTCCATTTTGACCTACGTGGCGCATGAGGGCCGTTATTCTTTTAAACCTCTCGATCTAATGTTTTAGAATATAATCATATTTCAGTACATCCATGTGCAGTGGTGTTAAGATTTTTTAGATTTATAAATTTTTAAACGCATTTATAAAACCATTAGTAAAATTGTTTACTATTGCTAAACTGAAGTAGGGTGTAAGACCATATTAACGAAACCGAACCGTTACCGAACCGAAAAAAAATCGTTTTTTCCGGTTATGTACATGTTCAAACACGCGCGATAACATGATCTTACGCCCTACTTCAGTTATCGCTTGTCTGGCTACGACCGTATCTTGTAGCTTGACGGCCCACGTGCTCCGCGTAGGTCAAAATGGAGCTTTTATGGTATTTTCAAAGCATGATCCTGGACATTCCTTAAACATTATAGATAATCTATTTATATAATTTTGAAGCCTTATCATTTATATTTATTTTAATCATTTGATGACTGCATAAAGTATTTTTATTACATAAAATAGTATTCTTTTAAACCTCTGGATCTAATGTTTTAGAATACCTATAGTCATATTTCACTACATCCATGTGCAGTGGTGTTAAGATATTTTACATTTATTAATTTTTAAACGCATTTATAAAGCCATTGGTATAATTTATGTTGACATTATTATAGTGAAATATTTACGAAAAAAAAATATATTGATAATCCCTGTGATCCCAAATTTGACAAGAATTTGGCATTTTATTATTCAAAAAATGGGCAAGATTAACACACTTGAATATAATTCTAAAGATACTAATTATAAGCATGTCTTTGACCATTCAAGTGTGATAAACATCCTACGAATAATTATTGTTTTATTATAATTGTTAAACTAAGAATAAGGTAGTATTTTTTTGAAATACGCCATTTCTTTTGGCATTTCCCAGTGGTTAAGCTACAACATACGGCCGTAGCCATAAATTGACAAACTATAACAGAAGTGGGGAGTAAAATCATGTTAACGCGCGTGTTTGAACATGTACTTCCCCAAAAAAAAATCTTTTTTTTTAAACGGTACTTGTTCAAACACGCGCATTAAAATGATAGCAAATACGTGTCCTTTCGAGTATTCCCACAGAAAGAAGTCGAACAATGTCAAATCTTGATGTTGATGGCCAAATTAAAGTTGCTAAGTCTTGAAATTTAACGGCCATCAATGTTTTCACGAAATAGAGCCAATATTTCACGGGCTGTTTGGCATATGGGGCCACCCTGTTTGGAACCACATGTCATACAGTTTACAGCTATAATAAACTAAATATACCAAAACTATAATGGCTTAGTTTAAGCAGGGTTTAATTGAATTTTAAAAAGTAACCAACACCATCTGTAAATTATAGTCTTATTTGAACGGAAACAAAACGTATGACTGACAAAGTTTAGTGTGCACTATTTATGGCGGTCCTTAACAGCCTACCTCCACCCTTCGCCACTGGCTTCCAGCCCAAACAGTAACTTTAGTAGCATGGAACGACCTTTATTTAATCACTTGTGGGTTTTCCTCGCCCCATATAAGGTTACCTCTTGTAAGTTGGGAAATGTGAAAAATCATCATCGGTTGCCGGATTTTGTGCGTAATGTTTTCAAGATTTTCTTTATTGTGACCCGAACATATAAAACATATCCAAAAATCAGAACAATCTGAGTGTTTGTAGAGTGATGCCCCCTTTTCACCCCTGCTACTTGACTGTTAAGCCATAAGATTTCTGCTCTGTGTCTGTGGGGTGGATATCTGGTATCTTTCGCTTGCGTCTTCATGCCGACGTTACTTCTCTTCGTACGTCAGGGGAAGTGATGCCAATGAGTGGGTAGATGTTATGTAATTACATGAATTGGCCGCAAGCATACTAATATAATGCAGCCTGTCTCATTGATTGCAACATTTATGTAATTAATATTGATACTATCGACCGAGGGGTACTTGGTGGAATTTGAATTAAAATTCTAATGAATTTAAATTTTCTTATATTCCATTTGAGTTTCTGGAATAATACAAAATTTAAATCCATTATAATTATGTAAGTAATTGTTTGATATGCATTTTTTGTTAAAAGTAAACTTAGTTTGAAGCGAACAGAGAATCACGATTAATTAATGAAAGTATTATAAATGTATGTATTTTTGTTTTTATAGGTCTAAGTTTATTTCTATATTAGATATAACACAAGCTTTGGGAATGTAACATTCCATATATTGAGCATACGTTACTTGTAAACACCTCAGATATACCTACTGGAAAAAATCACATTTGAAAAAAATACGACGCCTTACGGAATTTGAACCCGTATATCCACTGGTATCACGCCAATATGCTTTCACCAATTAAGCTACAGGCCTCCTACCCAATTACGATAATTTAAACTACATAGTAGGTCCTACACGAAATGCTTATCAAATTGCGTTATTATTGACCATAGGGTTTTGTGTTTTAAATCAAGGAATATTAATTGTCTTTACTAACTAATTACTAACCGATGACCGGCTCTCGACAAATATTTACATAGTTATAACGTTTACTTGAACTTGCTCACAATTTTTAATAAACCATTTCTTTTAGTCAACGAATAATTAACAAGATTTGATAATGTAATGTAACATTCCATATATTGAACATACACTTACCTTTTGTTTATCTCAGTATTGAATATGATTATTTAATTTAACAGGACATCGAAAGATAACCACTTTTATAACAAAGTACCTACCTACATGTTATTTATAATTTGCGTCGCAGTTGGATTAGTTGATTAATGTAATAAATATTATTCTTAATGGCCCACATGTGCCACATTGGTCGAAATATAGATTTTTTTTTGTATTTCCAGAGCATAAGCCTGGGCAATCCATAAATGTTGTAGACAATCTATTTATATAATTTTGAAGCCTTATTATTTCTATGTATTTATGTTAAATATTTTATGACTGCATAAAGTATTTTTATTACATAAACTAGTATTCTTTAAAACCTCTCGATCTTATGATTTAGCATATTATATACATATTTCAGTACATCCATGTGCCATGGTTTTAATTTTTTTTTAAATTGATAATTTTTTAACGCATTCATAAAACCATTTGTAAAATTGGTGTTAACATTATATGATGAAATATTTACGGTAAAAATTTATATTTATAATAACCCAAATCTGACATAGATCTAATAAGAAATATGCATTTTGCTATTCAGATTCAGACACGATTTACATGTTTTAAGATCATTCGAAAGATACTGAATATAAGCCATACAAATGTCATCAAATATCCTACGAATTATCATTGATTTGTATTTTTTTTAAATACGCCATGTCTTTCGCTGGATTTCTTCATCATATCCAACGGTTGATCCCATAGACTATAGATACATGTTGATCCGCTTCAAACAGATGTGAGACTTGTGCTCGTCTGAAATGTCATTTTCTTTTGTCAAAAAGTAACTTTAACACATTGGAATTGTATTCATATAAATGTTTATAAAGGCGAGTATTATAAATTCAACTAGAAAAATATCAATAAAACGATGGCATGTCTATATTATTCTAAATTAAAAAAAATATAACCTCACAATCCGACATCTAAATGAATGTCAACAAAATTCATCAATAAAATTAAACCTTCGTAATTTTTACGGACTTGTTTAAATATGAAAACAGTTTTAATCATTTTTTTTTTTAAATTATTACAATAATATGTTTTTAAATACGCGTAAGCAAACGATTATATTATGCTTTATTTTTTGTTTGCAATCGTTCAACAACAAATTTTTAATACCATTTTTTCATCGTCTTAATTTTTCAAAATAAAAACAATCTTACACCAATCGGCCATATTATAATAATATTCTACTGTTGCCAGTACCAGTGGACCGTTATGCGTATTGTGCATGGCGTAACATCCTAATTTTCTAAATATAATCAGTTTAATAGCGAAGATCGAAAAATCGATTTTACAATCTATATAATTATTTAAAATAATACTTTATTTTTTATATATATAATTAATTATCTTATTTATATTTTGTGCGTCGGGTACGGCCGTGGATACGTGTTCTGACCGCCTGCTACACTGACGCTAATTAAAAAAGTATCCGGAAAGCATAATAAGCAAGAAAGTATTCGATTTGATTGATGTTTCACTAAATTGACTAACATTATGGTCAAATATCTAAAAATGTAATTATTCTACCTTTAATTTTACATTACACAAATAGTAAGAAATTCGTACGGTGTTTTTGCGGTTTTGGCGGTTTTGGCGGTAAAAAAACAGCTGTGACTAGTCCGCCATTTTTTCAGTGTCGGGTCATAAAATATTATAGGTATAAGCACAGAACAGATAATTTTTAATATTTCTGAGTTCCCTGGGTATAAGGCTGTAGATTCCGTTAAGATATTGATATTATGGTCTGTTGAATTACTGATTTTAATGTAGCATTTTATATTGAATTAACATATTATAAATGCTGACAATTAATTAATTATTGATGTTTTATTTTTATACATTTTTTTAAAATTTGTGCATTTTATCAAATATATTTGATATTTAAAAATCGATTTTTAATTACATAATTATCAACAAAAAATAATTATGCGCGTTAAATGTTGATGGTTTTTTTCCAGACAATGCAATACGAGAGAGGGAGACAATATTTTTTTATATCATGTTAGCAAGTATAAGCGAGATGTAAAATAATATCGTTTTCATTTTAAAACGCAGTTCATAAATAATTTTCGTAGTTGCTACTTTGAAGGAGAACACAAAAAATCTTGTACACACTTGACCCCTTAAAATGGACGTAGATAGATACAATATACCTATGTATGTTGGAAAATCACCATGGGCATCGTTTGCGTTACTAACGAAACGATGTTTTATAGTTCTGTTCTGTCATCTTTCGCTGGCATAGAGTAAATAGTTAAATACGCAACCACAACGCCAGACCATCATAACTTAGGTAATTTGATTGTCGAATTTGTGTGCCATTCAATGCGAATGGAGTGAAGCTTTTTGTACTGCTGCCAATAAGTAGGTAGGTATGTGATGTGGCTCAACCCGAACAGAACCACTTCAGTGCAGAAATGAATATTGCAAGTGTAAAAGCTTTTTATGCTAATGCGTCGGCAGGGAAATAAATTAGAAGACTAAAACCTCCTGCACTAAATTACTTATTATTTTTGCAATTTAATACACGCCCAGAAAGCACCCGTTATTTACCCAGTTTATTATTTAATTAGCGCTTGTATGGTTGATTCTTCATTTCGTGACATGGAAGCACTAAAATCTTGCCATTCTCGTTGTAGCTTGCATGGATTTACGCCAATACCTACATGGCGAGTGGAGATGGGATAACCATAAAATATGGACTACCTCCTGGCTTTCAATAAGAAACATTTTTTCGCTACTCATGTCATTGGCAAGCATTGCCTTCCCGCTAATATTTAGTTTTATATAGCTGTTTTGGATGAATTCTTCTACACGGGCGTTTGTACATGGACGAGAAGCACCGCGAAATGTATGTGAATATACAATGCAAACTATATTCAGGTCGCAGCACGAAACTGTGAATTTAGATCTCGGTAGTTTTTGCTTATACTTCCAATGCCAGCGGTGAAGGGTGTAGGTAGGCTGTAAAGATCCGACATAAATAGTGCACACTAAACTTTTGTGTAGATAGTGTTTGTAAGTTTTAAAATTCAATTAAACCCTGCCTAATCCAAGCCATACTATGGGCGTAGTTAAGCAGAAGCCATCCAACCCACATTTTTGCAAAAATGAGACATTCGCATATTCAAGATAGTCTACACTGAAATTTCAATGTGCTGAAGACATCCTCAACCTCAACGAATATCACAAAAAATATTATGGTCATTTTTCTATCCCACAACTATGTAATTGTTCAAAAAAAAACGCGCTTAGACCATCGATGTGGGTTGAGTGCTTTCAGCTCTTTTTGACATTAAATTAATTACCATACAAATTCATTTGTAGAATAAATCCATGCGGGTTGAATGTGTTTACATTTGAATAAATGACACAAAATTTTGTTTTGCTGAAAAGTGGGTTGAATGTTTTCTACAATTCAAAAATGATACATTGAATGCCGCTTTGAAATTTTGCTGAACACATCCCAACCACACGAATGTGTACTGCAAAATTGATTAAGCTCGATTATTTTTTTGTTTGTGATCCAGGCGTGTGAAAAGTGAGGTTATGTTGTTATTTTCAATACGGCGCCGGTCTTGTCTGTATTTGTTTAATTGACTTATTTAACATGTATAGCAAAGGAAAGTACATTTTTGTAGTTTAGTGTATAATGATAAAACAAATGATAATAATGACAGCCACACCGTGACTGGCGCGTTTGGAGTCGTTGGCCATTATATATAATTAACGTGTTATTTAAATGTGGTAATTACAAGGTATTCAATAGCTGGGTGAAAAACCGGAGAATTGATTTTTATGCCTACCGATGACATTGAAAATCAGGTAAATATTTTTATTAATAAGTAAGTACATAATAACATAAATGCAGAATAGCCTTCCATTCAGAGAGGAGCTCAATTGCTTCCAAATAAAGAAAAAAAATAGGTACATAATTTGCACTTAAGAAGGTACGTGCGCCGCGTAGGTCAAAATGGAGCTTTTATGGTATTTTCAAAGCATGATCCTGGACATTCGCGTTAACATGATCTTACTCCCAACTTCAGTTATAGTTTGTCAATTTATGGCTACGGCCGTATGTTGTAGCTTAACCATTGAGAAATGCCAAAAGAAATGGCGTATTTCAAAAAATACTACTTTATTCTTAGTTTAATAATTATTATATAACAATCATTATTCGTCGGATGTTTATCACGCTTAAATGGTCAAAGACATGACTTATAATCAGTATCTTTAGAATTGTATTCAAATGTGTTAATCTTGCTCATTTTTTGAATAATAAAATGCTTAATTCTTGTCAAATTTGGGATCACAGAGATTGTCAATATAATTTTTTATCGTAAATATTTCACTATAATAATGTTAACATAAGTTTTTCTAATGGTTTTATAAATGCGTTTAAAAATTAATAAATGTAAAAAATCATAACACCCACTGCACATGGATGTACTGAAATATTACTATATTCTAAAACATTAGATCAAGAGGTTTAAAAGAATACTATTTTATGTAATAAAAATACTTGATGTAGTCATCAAATGTTTAAAATAAATATAAAGGATAGAAGGCTTCAAAATTATATAAATAGATTATCTACAGCGTTTAAGGAATGTCCAGGATCATGCTTTGAAAATACCATAAAAGCGCCATTTTTACCTACGCGGAGCACGTGGGCCGTTAACAATAAATATATATTTTAATTACTGTTATCTCTACTTATTTTTTTCAGAGCAGCATTACGTCTCAGTGTGTCGTTGATACAGCTGACGAAATAATTTAGACAACATAGAAAATCAGGCAAATTATGTTAATTATTTGTAATATTACATATCTAATTGCCAATAAACGTGCCATAATTTGTAGATACGAGTATCTTATCCGCAATGAATAATTCCAGAGTCTATATAAAAGCGACGTTGATGCAGGTTCCGATGATGATTATATGCCTAGCCGCGGTTTGCACGCCTGATGATGCTGACATAGGTTTGGATCAAATGAATTTCTTAACGACATCCGAAGACATCCAAACGAATCGAAATTGTTTTGTTACTGGCCGTTCTAAAAAGGGACGAAAGAAGAAATTTTTGTAAAGCCGTTCTGAAACAAGAACTAGTCGAAATCGTGACGAAGCAAGCATACGTCGATTATGAGGGTGTTTTGAAATCTGCTAAACAATTTAACAACTTCAAATGTAATTTCACACTCAGATGTGATCACATTCTCAGCGAAGAAGAAAGGAGTCGTGAATTCGAACATTTCTGGAATCAGGGTCCATATAATTTGCACACACTTTATATTGCCCGTCAGGTATCTGAGCAGCCCAAGAAACACCTTTTCGGATGAAACACGGAAAAAGGAAATTTACGAGAATACATTCGCTCGCGAATAAAAGAATTTGTCGAATGATGTACTGCAAGACGTTAAGTATTAGCCCGTATAGGATAACTACAGCACTGAGCAAAAACAAAACAAGTATCGTTCCATTATTAGATTAGAGGGGTCGAAAACAAGGTGGAATGAATAAAAGGATGTTCAAAAAGTTGTCCATAAAATTGAAAAACTACCAAAGTATGTCTCACATTAGTGCCGAAGCGAGACAAAATGCCAATTTTATTCCTCCAGATATGATAATATTATCAAAAATGTATGATGTGTACAAATCGGAAGAAATGCGACCGATAACTTTTGTAATTTACAAAAGTATTTTTACAAAAAATTCAATTTGCTTACAAAATCATTAAAAAATTATACTTGCCAGATTTGTGACGCATTTCAAGTAAAAATTAAGAATGACTGGAAAAATAACATAATGCTGCACGTACATGGTGAAAAAGCCCAAAATCTTATGCGAGAAGATTAAATTTAATGTTCGCAAAAATATTCCAGAAACTGAATGCATAACATACGACAGTGATTTCTAAACTTTATGTTACTACGCCTCTTTTAAAAAAATCTAATCTTGGCGCCTCCCCCCTCTATTTTATTATATATACAAACACCTTTTTAAATAGCCAAAAATGTACTACTTAATACATCAATGAAAAAAAAACTTAATTATAAAAATAACAATATTTTACTACTTTTATTCATTTTTAAATTACTTGTTTATCATGCGATGGATATGCTTGTTTATTAAAAGTGCTCCTTTTCTTTCTACTAACAAAACGGGGTCGATATTTGGATTTCATTGCAGCTAATGCAGAAAATCCCGTTTCGCATAAATATGATGTTACGAATGGTAGCAGTACTTTACTTACAACTTGCATTGCCTTTCTCGACAAAGTATTATATTATTCTTCACTTCGATTGAATCAAAATTGAACTAGGGTTTTTGTTTCTTTCAATAGTAGTCAATCCAAATTCATCATCGTTCATTGACAAATAGATTCTATCATGGGCCCCACATCCTGAAGCGGGCCCCCAGGCCAGGATCTTTGGCGGGCCCACCTACCTATCGCTGAGGTTAAGGGCAATGTGGTGCTCTAAAGTAGTGTTTCCTACATACACGGGAGTTATCATTTAAGTACATATAGCAATCATCATATAGGTATCACATCAAATTACAACGCACAACCACATATTTAATAATATATCCTATATTCTTGAAACAAAGTAGCGCCCGCTTTACTTTTCTAAAACTATTAGAGTAAATTTGTGTTGTCTGTTATACCTGGGCCTCAAGGCTCTTTATAAACTATGGATTTGCAAACTGCAAACCTGTGGCTACATTAATTGTGTAACTTTTCACGCCTCCCTTTGCAACACTCCGCGCCTCCCAGTTTGGAAATCGCTGGTATATACTATAATTTCGAAAATAGATTTGGATGTTTGTACCGTCGTGTCGGTTTTTTTTATACAAGTCCACACGTGCAGTCAGATTTCGACAAAATTTGGAAGGTAGACGGAGGCCGGTGAGCTGGAGTGCGTGGTGGGGGTCTCGAATTTCAGATTTAACCCGCTTCTTCTTCTTCATTCTATCTTCTTTTATTTGTATTGCTCCTATACCATTCATCCGATTGCGATGAAAATTTTGTGAGTTGTTGTGTGCATACCCTCGAAGGTTCTTGAATTAAAAAAACCATCTTCTTCTTCTTCATTCTATCTTCTTTTATTCGTATGATTTCAATGAAACTTTGGTGAGTTGTTGTGCGCACGCCCGCGAAGGTTTCTGAATTAGTACAAACATCTTCTTCTCCTTCATAATTCTATCTTCTTTTATTCGTATGGTTCCTATACCATTCATCCGATGGCAATGAAACTTATGTCAGTTGTTGTCATTGATGTAAAATACTGGATGAACCATATGCTTCTTAAAATGACCCCCGATTTTCTCTGACTCGGTCAGTGGTGAAACTTACTGTTTTAATATCAGCGGACTTAACTCACAATACGCTCAATTAATATTTATCTCGAAAGCCACCTGGCAATACTCACGAGTAAGCCTTATCTATCTTCCATCTTACTCGAACTTATTGTCAGCTCTGCGCGCCAACGACAACTTTCTCTATACCCCCTATGCATTTTTTTATTTCCTTGCAAGTTTTATGTACAGGAGCGAATTGACATTAACGAAAATAAAATATATTAATTTGTAAAAGACGTGCTGCAATTTTAAATGACGAATAAAAATGATGAGAGTGTGATGTGATAATACTTAAATGTGGCGCATTTTAAAATAAAATAGTAGTCTCAATTTACAATAACTACCAATATAATATGAAAGTAATAATTTGTTTTTCCATACGCTTTTGATATCGCGTAGGTATATTATTTATGTTACTCAGTAAACTTTAATGTTTTTCTTGTACTGTCATGTTTTCATATTCGTATATAATCAATTCAATAGTTAATCTAACGATATATAATTACCTATCATTAATATCATTACAATTTTTATACCGTTATAATTGTTATATAAAATATTAAAATCAACATGTAATTAATGGGACTTCAGAATTCCAGAGAAGCATTAAATGGACAGAAATACAGAGTTTAAATAAAATAATAAAAATATAATAATTTATATTAGACTTATTAAACTAGACATTTAAAAATGGTTTATTGATAAAAATATAACGTGAAAATGTAATATTGTTCGATTTTGTATGTTAATTAATATATCTCTATCTCTCATATTAGGTACAATATTAAGACAATTATATCAATGTGACTAATTATTGTATTCGTACTCCAGCACTGTGTTTTTCAAAATCCCTTGGAATCACTATTCCATGCACAGAAATTAAGTTTTACAGCTCTTGTAAATACGGCTGATATTCGGCAATCCATGATAACGGTCTTAACGCTAACCTATAAGGAAATATTATAAGGTGATATTTGTGGTACAGTTTTAAAATGGCATTTGTATGGAAACTACTCATCTAAGTAATATATCAATGGTTGTTGTGCCCACACCCGCCAAGGTTTCTGAATTAGTACAGCCACCTTCTTCTATTTGTATGCGTTCCTTTGCCATTCGTCCGATTGCGATGCAACTGTTGTCAGTTGTTGTGCGTACACCGGCGAAGGTTTCTAAATTAGTACAACCATCTTCTTCCTCTATTCGTATGCATTCCTATACCATTCATCCGATTGCAATGTAACTTTGGTGTGTTGTTGTGCGCACATCCGCAATGGTATAAATATTTTTAAAAAACATCGATTTTTATAAAAATATAAATGTGTATAACTTGAAATCATTTTCATTTATATTTTTAATGGTGTTTTTTAAAATATATACCTACCTACTTATTAAAACTTGTATTTTATTATTATAAAACTTTTATTTTATTATTATTGAAGAATATATTTGGATGTTTGTATGTACCTACCGTCCTGGCGTCGGTTTTTCTTTATACAAATCCACACGCGCAGTCTGATTTCTACAAAATTTGGAGGGTAGACGGAGACCGACGAGCCGGAGTGCGTGGTCGGGGTCTCGAATTTCAGATTTAACCCGTTGCACCCCGGGGACAGTTTTACGGTTTTTGCGGAAAAAGGTCGCCGCGTACAGGTCCTTAAAACGCGCAAGTTAATGTTGCAACCCCCATTTTTTTTTGAAAATGTCGCTAGAATGTGTACATTTGAAAAATGTTTGCGTTTATTTCAGCTCGATGGCATAGTTAGATGCAGATAATTGTGTTATTAGAATCGCTAATCGGTAGGGAGCCAACCGAGCCGGCGCGGCGCGGGCGACGCAGTGCTGCCAAATTTTCTAATGATTCTAATTCAAAAACCCTCAGCAAGACCCACCTTATGTGCAATTTTCAGCTTTGACAGATTGTGTATATAGATAATTTGATGATTGGCGTAAACATTTCCATCGGTTTTCCGTGTTTTTTAAATTCAATCCTTTGCACTTTTAAATTAAATTTAGAATTTTTAATTTTCAAATATTAAACCATTCCACTCCCGGGTAGCGGCGGGTGATACTGCTAGTTTATAATAAAATCGTGGTTTGTGTGGTTACTTTTATCTAGTATTCAACGTGCTGATATAGGACTATATTTTTGTCAGATAATAACGTATGTGTTTTGTTTATTGCAGGGTGTCAGGGGAGGAGCGGTGTGTGCGGTCTAGCGGGGGCGCGGCGGCTGGCGTGGGGGTGTTTGCACCCTCCGCCACGGACAGGGCGCGCCCCCGCGACCGCCTCTACAGGAACGGACCTACCTCCTACACAAACTCCATCATTGAGCGGTAGATAACTTACTTTTACATTTTTTTTGTAAATTTGTAAATTGAAGACTGGAAAAACTAATCGAGCTAAGGACCAAAAAGGTTTTTATTGGGTATTAAACGGTGGCCGCGCGGCATAAGCGTTGGACTATCATGACTTGGGTCCCAGGTTCGAATCCTGGGTCTGGCAAGTACACATATTGTTTTTCAATATGTGTGTGAGTCAGGGTATGGACCTAATAGGTTGAGCAAGTGGCTGACATCCATTTCTCGTAAAAACAAAATCTGTTAATACAAACCTCTACTCTGTGGAGGCCCATATGATCCTATTAGGATCGGACATGGTCGAAAAAAAAAAGAAAAAACTTTGTAACTTTTATTTATTTCTGAAAGATTTTTTTTAAATACCAAAAAAAACGTTTAGTAAAACTAAAATGATTCATCGAATTTTAATTATTATTTTTAAAAAAGAATAGTGAAAATAAAATTGATTTAAAATCGGTAATATCAGAAAGAGCTATGTGCCAGCGAAGTTGTTCACCTATAAGAGCTATGTGCCTTGTCCTACAAGATGGAGGTTCAAAAAACAACATGGTTGATCTGTTTTGAGAAACTAAATTTATTAACTGGAAACTACAATCCATTACAAAAATAATATTCATTAAACACTAAAATAGTACACCTCCAGTGGGAGAGTAAAACATAATATGAATTAAGCAAATTTATGTTATAATAATCAACAATATTACGCATAATGTAATACAACAATTAATTAAATACAAAAAAAACTACTTACTAGCAAACATTATGGGTGGTAAATATAATAGAATAGTACAATTAAATATTATGTGGGACCTACATGATTCCTAGCATTTCTATTGTATTAAAATAAAATGTTCAGCTCCTAGTAAAACTTTTACTCATTTTGTAATTTCCTAATAAAATTTTCTGTATTTTGGTTCCACGAAGGGAATAATTCTTTTTTCTTAGTATCTAGAAGGTGACCACATCTAGCAAGCCAATTAATTCTATTGATTTTCAGTTTGATACGGCATCCCACAGATCTTTCTTTTGTGTTGCTTCAACTTGAATGACCCTTTCCTGTCCCATCAATTCGGGTGAAGAAAACTGCACATTTTAATCTTCTTCCAGCATCACAATTCCGTAAAAAATTCTAAATATACAATCCTAAAATACTTTAAATCTTATTGGCGCGTTTACATATATTATTTTCTCAGTAACTCATTTTCTCAAAAAATGGCACTTAGTTCCATTAGCTTTTCCAGTCTTCACTTATTATACATTTTTAAACTGATTAATATTTATATAAAGAAAAGAGGTAATGCTAACTGTTTAGAGTGGGGATGACTGGGCATATGAAAATATCACTGTTTTATGAAAATATTTCCAAAGATCGATATAAAATTTTGTGCAAATGTTTTTAAAAGTCAATAGCTATTTCGGTAGTAAAACCATTATCAAGACTACTAATATTTAGATCGTCGTTTTTTTAGTTTTTACTACTTGACTGAACTAAATAGGTATACAGGCCATTGGACCCACTTTTTCCTGTCTTCTCGGAAACGTGGAAATGCCAAGCACGGTTAAAACGAATTGCTAGACAATTAACTCTTTATTTATTTAAAATCTGATAAATAGTATTCTAATGCAACTATTAGTGTCATTTAAATCTTACCAATCGTGTTACTTTTAAAAATAAATGACAAATAGTCAGTCCTGTTTTCGAAATCGGCCAAAATGACTCACGCCACAATGGCTGTAGAGTTTAATAATAGTTTTGGAGGTATTATTAACTATTTTTTTTTTATTTTTCATACATCTACTTTCATCATGGAGTTGTCGAGTATCAATACGCAATAATTAAAAATTACATCGTTCAATTATATAATTTAAAAATAACAAATGTTAACAGTCATGAAGTATAACAGTGCCGCAGGCGACTTTTTTAACTATTAAAGCAAATTTGTGATTTGTGTTTATCTTACTTATCCAATCAACCCGCCACGCCGGGCCCACCCAGAGTCCGTGCCCCCAGGCTAAAGCCCTGTCAGCCCCCCCTTGTGGGGGCTATGAAAACAATAATAGCCTGTTTTGAAAAATTGGAGTACTCTTCTGACAAACTCGCCCAGAAATCATTTAAAGGCTGATCTTCAAATCAGAGTTACTAATTAAATCAATAAGATTTTCACAGTCACTTGCGGTTAAACCTACTGGTTTAGCTGTCATGGAAAATGGATTCCGAACCCAGGAATTGTCCTTACTAGTTTTCAGAAAATATTGCAAAAGTGTGTAAAACCTTCCCAAATTGTCGCAGAACACCTATTCAGGTTCGACGGAACACTGGTGTTCCGTGGAACATAGTTTGGGAAACCCTGGTCTAGACCAAGCGGGTAGCACTGCCGATATTATTTGAGTAATGTTTTAGCATACTAGGCGCACATGTCCAGCATGTTCGCTGTTAGTCACTTCCAATCCGCCAGTCGCTGATGACATGCTCAACGGTTACCGCCACTATGCCTCCAATTTAATAAAAACTATGAGAAACTGTGAAAATATACCGCCGTGTATTGTGATAATATGTAGAAATAATTATATGAAGAAAAAAAAGAGACTATGGGACTAATTTATATTCTCCTCCTTGGGCCCCCCCCAATATTAAATCCTGAGTGCGCCATTGCGCTACAGTCATGGTCAATAATCTTGCAAGATTCTACACTAAAATATCTACAGCTTCTTGGAATCACTGATGTCCACGTCTCTGATCCGTAACTCAATACTACTATATTTCATAAATATATTCAATGTTACCTTTTTTTACCTCTTCATTCACTAATTATTTTAACAGGGGAACGCCTCACCGCTGGTACTCGGGCTACGGCGGATCCCCGATCGCGGCGAGCGGCGAGGGTGCAGTCCCCGCGGGCGGGGGCTATTCTACCGGGAGCGGAGTCGCGGGCGGGGGGATTCCGGGCACCCCCGTCGCTTCTGGCGGCGGGGCGGGGTCGGGGGCCGAGGGGGCCCCGCCCCCCTTGGGGCGACGGGGCCGCGCCCGCTCGGGATCGTCGTCAGCTGCCTCCGCTAGCACCAGCCGTTCCGCCAGCAGCAGCTCTGCCCCCCGTTCTCACTCGTCCTCCAGCTCCAGAGCGTCCAGCCCCAGCGGAGTCGGCACCGATCGACGGAGAAAACATCAGGTACACACTCAGCACAATTACTAAAGATTTCTTTCATCAACTCCAAAGTGATATGTAACCACTGCAGGCGCTGCTCGAGTTATGATGATAATATTATGGGTTTGACTATTGGTGGGCAATAGCATTTGTATTGATTTTGGGTAATTATGGTTCTTGAATTTATTTTATATCATAGTAGTGCAATGATACAAGTTTTGCCATTGAAACAACCTTTATACAGTGTGGAGTCTTTGTCAACTGTGGTAGATTTAGTAACAGTCGAAAGACTAGACTGTGATCAGTGGCGTGACGCATGGCGGTGCTTGTTTCAGTGGTCGACAGGTGGGGCAGGAAGCGGCGGTCGTCCGCTGGCCATCTGCGTGCGCAATCTGCCGCAGCGATCCTCCGACTCCTCGCTCAAGGACGGTCTCTTCCACGAGTACAAAAAGCACGGCAAAGTGTCCAGCGTCAAGGTCGTCGGGGTCAATCAAGACAGATATGCCGTGGTGAGAATACTTTCAATTCGGTGTGCTGCCATTTAATTGTTATTAAACATGCCATGCCGTAGACTCAAAAATGAGGGATTTTATTTTGCTTCAAATTGTTGTCTCAAAATACTGTTTTCATATGAGCTTTAGGCCCCCCAAGCTAGGATTTCCTAAGAAAGCGGTGTCGTTATGTAGCAGTGGTTGACCTCACTAAAACGTTTTCTATACAAACCAGATGGTGTTGGTTTCCTAGAGAGCGTTAGTTGTGAGCGTAACGTCAAATAGCAGTGCCGCCATTTGCATGACAGCCGTCATAGCGGAACAGACAGTCGTGGAGCGTTTTTTTCCCGTGTAGCGGTGACATTTTTAAAATAAAAAATGAGTGCAAACACTGCAAACATAATTTGGACCATCGAAAATGACAAAATATGGATTGATTTTGTAAGAAATAATGAAGCTTTATTTAATGTGAAGAGCAAAGACTATAGAAAAGTCCAGTTAAAACAAAATCTTTGGAATAATATCGGAAGTTCAGTCATCTCTTATATGATTCAGAATATAATCAAACAATACTGGTGTTAAGCGAAAGTATTGCCTGAATTTTTCTCGTTGCAGTGCAGACGGCGGCGCACTAAAATTTAAAATGTACCATCTGTAGCACGATTTCTCACTCACCTCCAAATGACAGTTCGTCTTCCCCGTCTTCCGATGACTCCTCATCTTCCAAATATGCTTTGTCTAGATTGTCCATTCTCCACCGCAATACTCTTACTGACCGTTGTACTTTTTGAAGTTATAATTCTTTTGGCACGTTTGGGAAAACAGATCAGAGTGTATGTGATGGAAGTTGTGCGCGCCGATGCAACACATAATTTATTATTATCATATTCATTTCAGTCTCAGGGATATATGCGCATGCGCATAGTGTCATTTAGTTAGTCGTTCAATACAACCAAGTAAACAGCACGTGTTGTAAACATTACCAATATTATGTTATAATAAATATATGTGTTTATAAACAAATTTCTGGAGACTAACATTTTACACTTTATATTCATAAAACTTTATTTATATTGGAGTGTATATTTATTTTTCACTGTAAAGATTGTGTATCAAGATTTGCGGCTATATTTATGTAAGTATTATTTATGAGTAAAATTATATATCAATAAATAAATAAATAAATTTTGTGAATGGTAAATAATTCAAAAAATATATTAAAATTTGATTTTTTATTAATTCATCATGGGCACTTCTGAATCGATTATAACAGCTCTATGGCAAAGATGAGTTTTGGTCCAATACAATAATTAAATTACAATTATGTGCTATATGAGAGACGTCATGTTACAGCCGCTACATAACAGCACCGCTTTCTTAGGAAACCCTAGCTTTACCCATCTGTGTTATAGTGGTGCCACTCGGCGATGCTGCAAAGTGTGCGGGTACTTTACCCGGTGTCATTTTAACAGCTCAACTTACTGGTGCCATCATTTCTGCTATTGTCAGTATATCGGAACTACCGGGTGACTGCTGAAACATTAATGTATGATAGCCATTTGGTGAATACAGATTATTGACGATCCATAATATTATTAATCAGATGGGTGCTGTTTTTTTAATATACCGTTTCATGATACTATATTTATTAGCTATTTTCTCTCGGCGCATCTATCCTATACACAAGGCTGCTATCGGCGGCTATTGAGGGTAGTATTTATGTATTTAGGTACCCATTATAATTGTTACAATAAGTTAGCAGTCGTCTAAACTGTCAACTCTATCTCGCTCTATAAGTTAACACAGCCAAGAGAGGTGCTGTTAAAACACTTTTTGACAGTTCAGACAGTTGGTTAACTTATTGTAACAATTAACCGCCTCAATACATTAATATAATAAACTACCCTCGATAGCCGCCGATAGTAGCCTTGTGTATAGAATAGATGTGCAGATTGTCAAAAACTATGTCCTCGTTGCTATACAATATATTGTCTCATGTTCAAAGTCATCTTATATTTGGGTATTTGCAGTTCTCTTATGTGATCACTTATATCGAACCGGGCGGGGTCCGTTTTATATTTGCATTTATTTTTGGTAGTTCCTAATCCATGAATAAGTTTTCTTCGCAGTCATAAAATAGTACAATTGACCCAATATAATATTGGCTTTTCGACTCTTGTTCAACTCTAATAACGCGGTCGACAGGTGCGCTTCAAGAAAGCATCAGACGCAGAGAAAGCCCTGGAGGTGTCGCAGGACAAGCTGTTCTTCGGGTGCAAGATCTCAGTGGGGCCGCACCAGGGGACGGACGTGGAGGACAACGAGTCGAGGCCCTACGAGACAGACCTCGACGAGTTCCATCCTAAGGCCACGAGGACCCTTTTCATTGGCAATCTGGAGAAGGACGTCACCCCCGCTCTCATACGGGAGAAGTTCAAGAGCTTCGGAAAGATAATTGAGATCGATATCAAGAAGCAAACCGGGAGCGCAGCGGGGTATGCCTTTTGCCAGTACGCTGATATCTCATCCGTGGTGAACGCCATCCGCAGCATGGACGGAGAGCACGTGGGTGCCAGCCGTGTCAAGCTTGGCTTCGGCAAGTCCATGGCCACCTCCTGCCTCTGGATCGACGGAGTCACCGACCACTCGGAAAAGCAGGTCTTCGCCCATTGTACCAGGATCGGGAACGTCATCCCTGTGAGTATTTGATTCCCTACTGTACAGTCTTAAATTCAATTTTATGAAGTCTGCCAACGTTTGAAGAGAAACTGCTTTGAAGAGTGACTTGGAAAAAGTGTTTTACCTTCAACTAGCCGTGACATGTTATCAAGTCAATGTCTCAATCAAGCACACAACTTTTATTTCTACCGCGTGTGCGTGTGTTCTACACATAACTTTTTTGTCTGTCTTCAGGTTTACTTTATTTCAACCTTGTATGCAATGAAACTGATTGCCCCACATTATAGAATAACCCGATGTTGCCTTGCGTCTTTTATTGAAATACGATTTTCTTTTGCAGACTCCAGTGAGTGACGGGTGTGGTCACGCTTTGGTGATGTTCGAACAGGTGTCTTCCGCCCAGCAAGCCGTAAAAGAACTCCGCGGTATGAGCATTCGCGGTCGGAAGCTACAAGTCGACTTTGCATCGAGAGAATGTCAGGTATGAGTATAAATGATTTTAAACTATTGTTCGTTTGGTCGATTTTATCAGTCGTGTGATATAATTTCAGCATCCTTCAGGTGCAAACCCCAGTGGAAGCGGTATGGCGTGCTGCTTTCATTGGGCTTTGCACCTTTGGATGGTGATAGTTTAGGATGTATTCTGATACTTACCAAGAACTATTTAGAAATACTAATGTTGCCATATCCTTAATTGACCGACTGGTTTTGTACTCTCAGGAGATGTTTCTGGAACAATCGAAGCAGGCGAGTTCTGGAACAGGCGTGGTCCCCCCTGAAGTGAGGACGGCCGAAAGATTTCAAGAGATTTCTTTGCGAGGATTTGAATCCACTACCAATAGGTACACCAGGTTTGTGATCACCCCCATCATTCTTCGCTCGCCGCTCCACTTTCTTTCTTACTAACTGACGGCCACGGCGGACATGTCATCTTTTCATTTTCATCTGGCAATATTGTGAACTCATGTTTTTAAAAATTTTAAGCTGCTAATCTTTTTAACTACGAAGAGGAATTGTAAATTTTAAGTGATTTAAAGTGTTTCTGTAACCCATGGATCTTTCTACGTATCACTAAAGGAGGATTTATAGCATGATTTCACTTTTATATATTTTTTTGATGCAGTTTTAAGAGTTGTAAAAACATGACATACAAGAAAAGCATTTCGAAAATTTGTCTTCTATGACTGACATTTATTTCATCACGGCTTCAATATTCATTTAATACATCGGCTGCGGTGGTCTTTGTTCTTTTCTGGTAACGCTTCTCTTTCATTGTTCGATTTGATTTTTGAATTACACAAAATAGCTGCATAAATTGATAATTTTTAACTAGAATTTCTTATAAATTCGTATTATGTTGAATGTTCAATTTATCCTATCGCTATTCAAAGCTGCTTAAAGATCAAGTTTGGGACAATGAAATGGAGACTTGCCGGCGCATTAGTGTCTTTTTTCTTTACTGCCGTCTATTTTATGTACATAAATAATACAAAAAAGCTTTTGCACAGTTTCAAAGTTGTTTAACATAATATTCATATAACGTATTATTAAAAATGTGTATCCATATTCATTGTTTTCGTGAATTTGTGTTCGGTATTACTAATAATGATTGTTATCCATCCTGTATCATTCATTATTTGTAGCCAAATAATGTGTGTGGAATACGCTTGTACCTCATTTAATCGAGTCAGAATGGGTGATCTCCACGCTTCCATTTTCAATTTCATGACAACCTCCTTTTCCAAAGCGGTGTCCACGGATGACGAGGAATACATCGGTACTCGTAAGAGTGAGCTTTCTGCCTCGTGTTCTCCTCCGCCTCTCTGTCCATCGGTTCGGAAGTTGAAACTGTATGACTGCCTTCGCCTCAGGCGATCTAGTCGTTTCTTTTCAGAAATGCAAACAAATAACCCGCTGGGGCCGATCTGACCGCAGTGGAATTGGAGTTATTAAGCGAGGTACACGTGTATGTTGCAACGATCCGATTGAAAGGGTATAAAGCACCATAACGACACTCCGTCATCACCGTGTAGCCGGGGGTTGTCGGCGATCGGGAGGGGTAAAAGTGGAAAGGGTGTCGACTGTTCCCTTGTAAAAAGCCATGGGCATGTCTGTGTCTGTGCCAGGTATGAGAGTGGTCCCCGTGCACGCGCTAACATCCCGACCTCGTACAGTCGCAGCGGGCGTGGCTCGCGCTTCCAAACACAGACTTCCGCCTCCGCCCAACACTTTGACTCCGTGTCCCAATTGTCAGACAGGAGGTTCAGGTAGGGCTCTCGCAACACATTTCAATCTTTCTTTCTTTTTCTTTCTCTTTCTTTCATTCTTTCTTTCTTCCCGTCTTTTCCGTCACCGCATCCCCGCGTCAGTCCGTCTAGCATTTATTGTTTTGATTGTGGTAGTAAGTTTTCTCGTGATCTGTGTTTTTCATGCTCCCGCCTCTGTTATCATCTTTTTTTATTGATGTTTTCATTTTTCAAATTTTAGTTATCGGGATGATCCGTTTCCATGGTGCTTCACCTGGAAAGATAGGTTCGCCCTGCTCATTTGGTGGTTTTCTTTTTGATTCTTTTTATTGAATATGTCACCGTGTTGATTTTTTGAGATCCCTTAGAAATTACAATGCCAACGATTTTAATCGATAAATAAATCAATGATTCTAGACACTTCTACATGTGTCTCGAGTCTAGACCGTACACATTTCTAGTCATATGCATTGCTAAAGCAAGCCGTTTGGTGACTGCAGTTCATTAAAATAGGTGTCTCCATTTTTTAATTCACTGCAATTCTATTAATTAAGATATTGTACTGTCGGTCTGTTGGTCTGTTAGCAATTTATTTGTAATAACCTGGTTATATACCATCAGGCTCACCTATATGGATGTTACCATGCCAGCTGGATTCGATCCCATGACAACCTCATCAAAATGATTACTTTCGCTATAACACGATAACTTAATCTGGCTCAGTGTTTCATTTCTGATAAAAAAAAAATGTTCCAATGGACCTGCTCCGCCAGAAGGGTAGTGTAGAATTTCGAAATTTCTGTTATGGAATTTGGTGGACTGGGGTTGTAAGTTTTGCTAAAATCTATTCACTCGCAAGTAGAGCTTGTGATCAAAATTTTTCATGTCAAAAAATAATGAGAACAGTCGATTTATTTCTCGACAAATTATCAATCAGAATCTTGAGAAATTGTTACCGGGGGAAGTATATGAAAAAAAAAAAATAGTTCGGAAGCAGCGTTGCCAACAATAAGTAATAAACCTTGTTCAACTTGTGTTTCCCGGAAATACGTAATTTTTTTCAGGGCAAACATCCAAGAGGCTTAATACTTTTAATCTGTACAGAATTTTTTTTTGAATGTATATTCACAAAAATTCAAAAAATAACAAAACATATCTTGAATTTTCAAGAATCAAATATTCTTGAATTGGAGCACAAAAATTCAAAAAATAACAAAACATATTATCTTGAATTTTCGAGAATCAAATATTCTTGAATTGGAGCACAAAAATTCAAAAATAACAATACATATTATCTTGAATTTTCAAGAATCAAATATTCTTGAATTAGAGAATTGAAAATAATCAACAAATCACATGCTCTTTTTGCAAATGTCGTTATGTTTTGCATGTACGCTTTAATATACTAAAATTATGCAATTTTTAGACGTTTATTGTTGACAGTTGTCCGTAACATTATTGTACAATATTTTGTTTTATTATTGTTTAGGCTTTTTTTTTATTAGTTTATGGATATTTCAGTACTTTTTAAAATTAATATTCGTAATATTATTTATATAGTACAGGGTACGCCAATGGGTTCTGACGGCTTTCTGTGCGCAACTGTATCAGAATGCGATAGGGGAGGGGTGAATTTAACTGCTGCAACGAACTTACACAGTACCCATGGGCTACTCGGTCAGTCTGGGGTTTCCATATTTGATATTAGCGGACCCTATCTATTTGAGGAAATAAACCATACGTTAACTGTGACTTTGGGACGTTATGTGGAAATGGCCCAAATTTTTTTTACTTCCTGAATCATCCCGATCAGTTGTAGAGAATGATGAACTACGGTTTCGACCAGATGATTGCGAGATCGCTTGATGTTACAGAGCAAATATTTTATTTATGGGGTTTTTTTGAAACAAACATGAACGGAGAATTTAAAAAATAACAAGAAATTATAGGGGTATATAATGAGGGCGTCATGAATGATTTTCTCTGATGTATGCAAGAATGTATCCGGCGCCATGCGGCGGTGGTCATTCATGTAATCATGATGTAATATTTAAAACATAGATTAATAATAAAAAATGGCTCTATACAGTATTTTTTTTTTGTTTGACCTAATAAGCTTATATTTTATTTCAAAATTTTTAGAACCTATTGGTGCACCCATTATTAGGCACTGTCAATCTGAACACATTGAAATAGACTGTCCTGTCCAGCAGATTGAAGCATGTCAATTATAATTTTATGAAGTGTCAAGTTATGTTTATGCATTTTTAACTAAATCTCACATGAAAATGACTAGTTACATTATTCATTTTTTTAAATGCATTAAACATACTAGACAAAAGCAGTTTTCATATTTTTTGAATTCAATAAATAATTACAAATTCATATAAGTTTGAAAATATACTTATTATTTCGTTTAAGAGGGGTAGTATCATAGTACAATATTCAAAGATCCTTAGTGATAGAATATGCGATTTTTTATGATTTACTGTAATTGTGTTTTAATTAATCATTACATGTCTTACATCAAAATGAAAAATAGAATTGTTTTAAATTCATAGATAAACTTGATGAAGAGTATAAATATACATAAGATTTAAGAATATTCTTATTCAATATATAATCTATATAATTTTGAACAACCTCTAGTACTAGTTAGTAGTAATTAAGTAGGTACATTACAACTATTGAAAATGATCTGTATATTAAACCACATTTGAATGAAATGTAAAGTGTCTTACAAATGCCTTCCTATTTCACATTTTTTAAATATTAATGGGTAGTTTATCTTTGAAATTAAAATGCTGATGAATTAAAACACAAAATGTAAATTATCAGTACATTGCATTAAATTGTATGCTTTATTGTAGCATAAAAATTCGTGAATCTATTATAAGTATAGAGAAGTTGCCATATCCAGAATATTATTATAATTTTTCTCCCGCCTCAGCCCGTCACCGTGCAAATGGGCTGATATCTTGACGCATTTCCTCGATTTTTTGTGCAGATATGAGGAATTCAGCGGCGGCTCAGGATCGGAAGCAGCTTACGAAGGGGTGCGCGAGGGGGGAGGAGGAACGGGAGCGGGCGGGCCCCCTTCCCTGCAGAGCGTGGTAGTGGTGTCAGGAGTGGGGGTGGGGGCAGGGGTGGCAGCTTTACCGCCTCCGCCCGTGCAGAGCAACATGCGCCATCTGCAGAAGGAGAGGGTGCACCTGTTGGAGCAGTTGGAAGAGTGCGCGAGCAGTGGTGACGAGCTCGTGAGCCCCAAGAAACGATTCAAGGTAATTTATTTCCATGTGTATTAACAATGTTTGAATATATAGATAATATACACAACAAGTTTTAGGAGGTGAATTCAGAACTGTTGAAAACTGAAAATATCAAAATATGTAGGTAGGTATATGATGTGAGGGCTGTGAACTTGAAAATAATACTTATAATAATATGTCCGTTATCTGCTACATATTATTATCTAATTTGGTTATTATAATTCATTACATCTTAGCGGGTAGTATGTACCTATGTTGTGGTATTGTAAAGTAAGTAGGTTTGTGTTATAAAATTTATGTAATATTCATAGTATAGAATGTGAACAATAACAAACCAACCACGAAAGTCTCGAGCGATACATGATAATGATATTATTACTTAAGATCAATCGCCTAGATCAATCCACTGCGGGATCAAGGCCTCTCTAAGCTGATAGTATTTTTCTAGGTCTTATGAATTGCATTATTGCTATATTGAACAATCGGCGTAGACACCTGGTCGTTGATAGTTATCAACACATAGAATTTTGGTTGCCCTGAATAAGATTTGAATTGTATTGTGCATAGTAAAAAAATCTATATATTTGTGATATTGCGGGATAGGTTCGATCATGTAATTTGTGTTTTTAACCACTGTCGTTTCAATTGGCAGAGCGAGCGATCTTCCCTTGGCAGAAGGCCATCTGGAGAGGCGGGTAGCGGACGACATCACCGCGACTTGTCTCCTTCGACTGGAGGTAAAAGAAGGCGTGGCAGCGAAGCATCCCGCCACCGCTGGAGGTCGCCAAGCCCTGCTTCTCGTCCCGGCACACCTCTGCATGACGAGAGGCCTGAGACCCCTTCCCCGGCCGAGCCTCGTCGCGCTGCACCTCCCCGGCGTCCTCTCCCCATGTGCCTGCCTCTGCCCAGGTTTGCCGCACAGGTGCTGCTTGCCAGGACGCCTGCTCCCTGTTCTCCTGGAGAGCCGCCTGGACCGCCACCACCTGCTTCTCCCCCCTCTCACCCTGCGCCTCGTGTCCCGTCACCTGCTTCCTCCCCCGATTCTTCACCCTCACCCGCCGAGCCATCGCTCGATGAAAGAATTAGAAGTCTCGATGAGAGATACGAGAGGTGGTCCGGATCGGGGGTTAGAGGCCCCCCTGCCCCTGATATTGCCGAACGTCCCCGCTTTCGGCGCCGCTTTTTGGACCTGGATATTGCCGAGTTGCAGCCTTCCGAAGTTATGCGCTCCGTGCTCGCTAAACGGTCTGTCTTCGATGAGGACCTCAAGAGACTCGAGAACGTTGGAGTTAACGACAGGCGAGAGGCGGTCTCTGGAACTGGTGTTCTTCTCAGTCCTTCTGGGGCCCGACTTATACCCTCACCCCTGGGTTCGCCGCAGGCCGCTGGTCGTTCACCGTTCGCCGGATCGCCTGGCCTCTGTGCACCAAAGGCGGCGCCCCCTCCGCCTCCGCCTTCGACGCCGATCGCTCCCGCCAAAGGCTTGCAATACCCCTTCCCTTCACATCCGCCCAGTGGGGTGCCTCCAGATGGAGCCCCGCCCCCTCCACCTGCACCACCTCCCCCTCCTCCGGCTCCAGCAGACATCCCCGAGGCCCGAGCCTCGCCGGGCGGGTCACCATCCGAGCGTCTCGGTGCTGATCATGCCGGGTGTGCTAACGTGCCTCGGAGCCGACTCGATCCCGGTGATGCCGAACCAGACCCGACGGCGAACTTGCCTGAAGGCGCGGACGATAAACTAAAGGGTGATAATGACATTTTAGATAGAAGAAAGAACGATCCTCCTGACGTCCCCCGAGTCCCGACGGACTCGGGAAATGACGTCTTCGCCGAGCGCGTTCTCAAATTAAAAACTTGTGAAAACTCTAGTAACAGTGATAAAAAATGTAATGAAAGTGATAAAAAATTAGATATTAAAATTTTCACCGACCCGAGAGATCGGGCGGGCTCAGTCCAAACCTTGGAGAGAAGGCTTTCAAGTAGCATATCTCCGACCCCCGACCTCGGTGATTTTAAGAATGAGCCTCATGGTGACCGAGACGGACTTTCTGATCGTGACATTTGTAAATCTGAAACGGATAGAAGAAAAAAAGATGATTGCGACTCAACGGTTACTTCAGAGGCTACAGATCTCGACCCTGACATTTCAGCCTCGGAGACTGCGGAGAAACCTAATAGCAATCGTACTGTATCGTTGGTCGGAAACAAAATCGCCAGGGTGCTATTGGATAATGTAAATATGGAAAATGAGAGAGCCGAAAGGGATTGCGCCGAAAGAGAGCAGACTGAGAGGTCAGAGCGAGAGAAAAGAGACAGAATCGAACAAGAGAGGTTGGACAAGGAAAAGTTAGACAAGGAGCGGATAGAGAAAGAGAAAGCGGACAGAGAGCGAGCAGAACGCGAGAGGATGGAGAGAGACAGGAGAGAAAGAGAGAGATTAGATCGAGAAAAACTAGATAGAGAAAAACGTGAGCGGGAGAGGTTAGAAAAAGAGCGGAGAGAAAAGGATCGTGTAGAAAGGGAAAAGATAGAAAAAGATAAACTTATTAGAGAGAGACAGGAGAAGGAGAAGCAAGAGAGAGATAAACAAGAAAGAGATAAACAGGAAAGAGATAAACAGGAAAGGGATAAACAGGAAAGAGAAAAACAGGAAAGAGAACGGCAGGAGAGAGACAGACAAGAGAGGGAGAAGCAGGAAAGGGATAGAGAGAGACAGGAAAAAGAAAGGTTGGAGAGGGAAAAGTCAGAAAAAGAAAAATTAGATAGGCTGAAAGTGGAAAGAGAAAAGGGGGAAAGAGAAAAATTGGAAAAAGACAAAATTGAAAAAGAAAAGATTTTGGAAAAGTCTGATCGTCTTGCAGATTGTAAGCCTGAAAAGTATGATCGTAGAAAAGAACGAAGTGAAAAAGAGACTAAGAAAAAGGAAGACAAGTCTTTTGACAAAGAATCGTCAGAATTGAATGATTCCGCCATCACCCCCAAAGATAAAAGAAGAGAGAAAGAAGACCAACCGGCTGACAGATCCGAATCTGGCAGACATCGCCACAGGGATGGTCACAAAAAAGATACTCACGTCGAAGGTAGAAAAGATGGAATCAATAAGGTCCACGATAGTGCGAAACCTAAAGATGTTACCAGAAAATCGTCTCGTGACGATTCGGCGAGAGAGATTACCCGTAAAGACTCTAGTGATTCGACTGCTTCTCGTAATTCGCATGATTCGAATAAATCCAAAGATCAAGATGCGTTTGATGCAAAAGAAGATTGTCGCCATTCTTTCTCAAAGTCCAACAAGCACGTCCACGAAAACCACAAAAGTCGTCATTGTGATAAAGATTTTTCTTCCAAGACTAATTCTAAAGACGATGTTGATACTCAGCGATCTGAACCATTAAAATTGAATTGTGCAGAAAAAGTTAAAGATAAAATATTTCTCGATAATGATAAATCTCATATACATGTTCAAAGTGTGCCTGCTGAAGTTCTACCTAAAACTAAACGATACAGTTCAGACATCGATAAGCAGCGGCATTATTCTCTAGATTCCCACAGCGAACATCGAAGTCACGAAGCCAAACGAAAAGAGAGATTGAATTCCAGTTGCAGTCTGCCGGCTAATGTAGGCATTAAACGTAGAATCAGCTCGCAAGACAGCACAGAGTCTTCTCACGATGAGATCAAAAAGCCGAAATTGCATTCTGAAAGCAAGAAACTCACAGAAAGAAGGGATTCCAAAGATTCTGTTAAATATTCAGATAGAACTAAATATCCCAAGTCTGCTAAAAATAATTTATCGAAACAGTTGGAAGAGAAGATTAAAGATGATAAAAAGAATGTTAGAGAATCGGATGAGAGGTGTAAGGCGAAAGACTCGAAGGACAGGGAAAAAGAGAAAGATTCAAAGGATAAAGATTACAAATCCAGAGACATAAAAGATAAATGTTTTAAAGAGAAGGATTCTAAAGACAAAGATAAACAAATTAAAGAAGTAGAATTGGCAGAGAGGGTTCCCAAAGATCAAGATCACAAAGAGAAGGATGTGAAAGATTTTAAAGAAAAATGTTGCCAAGGAAAGGAAGATATCAAAGAGCCCGAATTAAAAATAGTCAAGGAAGAAGAGATTGAAGAACTCACAAATGTGCAAACAGACAGTGATATGAAAATTGAAAATGATTTAGATAAAGTGTCAAATGATTTGCAAAATGTGAAATTTGTTGACAAACAAAAGTGTAAGAAAGTTAAAGAGCAGGAATTTGAAATCAAAGAGGAATCGACGACACCCGATTCTGAAAAAGAGAGGGACGTTTCTTTGCATAAAGCGTTCTTAGCGCGGCTCGAATTACGTTCTAGCGAAGAAGATGAGAAACAGCGTGCACTCAAGAAAGAGATGAAAGAGAAGAAGAGGCTTTACCAACTGCAGCAAATACAACAGCTGCAATTGCAACAGAGCACGATGCAACTCAACTCTCACCAGCAACCGCAACCGCAACAATTGCAACTGCAACTGCAGCAGCAGCAAGATGGGAAAAAACTAAAAGTAGACGACCGCAAAAAGGACATGAAGGAGAAGAGACTGTCTATTGAAAGAAAGAGTCGAGAAGAATGCACTGCTCCAAAAACCGAGAGCATAAGAAAAAAGCCGAGGAAAATGACGAACAGTACCGACACTTCTGACTCTGATGAACCCAAAAAACATTCAATATTTGATATCGTTGATGAAGGTCCAACGTATATCTCCATGTACGATAAAGTGAAAGCTCGATCATGTAAGAATATGCAGAAACAGGAAGAAGAAAAAAGGCAAGAGAAAATTAAAGCCAGATTCTCCCAGTTGAAACAGAGCCGTGCCAAGAGAGAAGAAAAGAAACGCTCCAACAGTTCAGACGACGATAGCGATGCTGACAAGGAGCACAAAAAGTTTTCCACTTGCAAGTCGGCAGGAGACAGTTCGTCGGAAGACGAGCTCCGCCGCAGACATCGCGATCTCACCACCACTGACTCTGACAACGACCGTGAAAAATTTAAGTTCATGCAGCATAAAATTCGGGACATCTGCGATGGGGACAGTACCGATGATGCGTCCGGCAAGTTGTTGTCGCGAAAAAATTCTCGGTCTCGGATAATTTCTGACACCTCCGAAGATGAAGCTATCAAGAGAAATGTCGATAAACTTATGAAAATATACCCCGGATCTGATTTGCACTGTGCTGACTTGGATGAGAAAAAACGACTGAAACCTTTCAAAAAAGAAATGCTTGATATTAAAATGGAGGCAGATGAATATGACGCGGAGCTGTTCATCGAGAAATGCATGTCACTGGACGATAAGAAACCTCTTCCTGATATAAAGACATTTTTGCAAACAGATATTCAAATTAAAGTCGAAAACAACTATATCGATATCAAGCCTACTGTCTGTGATATATCATCGGAAGGGGAAGGAATCGTGTCAGATTCTATTCACAAACCTAATTCTTATTTAGAAATTCGTCGAAAACACAAAAAGAAGCAAAAGCGCCAGAAAAGTTTTCCTTTGGACGACGAAGCGAAGAATGACTATCATGAAAAAATGCAAATCATTGACAATATGCGTAATTCAAAAAATAAAGCCGCTTTGGAGAAGAGGAAGCACGCAGTGAAGAAAGACAAAAAGCGCGAAAAGACGAAAACCGACTCTTGCGACTCACTCAAAGATGATAAATTTCAACCCAAGAAACCTAAGAGGCCCGTCGACAGGACGGACCAGAGGTCCGACACGACCAACAATATGACAAGGGGGGAAAAAATGCAAGATATTTTCGGACCTTTCTCTGATGAGTCAGATGTCGGAAACAAGGATTTCTCCTCTTCCCTCGATAATCAAAATTCGAGAGATAAAATCAATTCATTCTTTGCGTCGAAACCATCTCTGTCGGATTCGGACAGCGTGTGCAATGTAGATTTGAAAACAGATGTTATGATGAAAGACAATTTCAAGGAGGATCTAAAGAAACGGAAGGACAAGAAGCGAAAGGAACGAAAGACCGTAATCAAAGACGACGAGAACAGCTTGGACATTGATGCTGCTGGCAAAGCAATCGAAGCGAGCCTGTTCGCTGATTCCGTTCCCGAAATCAGAAGACCCCCAGACAGAGCGGACATCCAGTCCTCTGTGGTCAAATCCAACGACACCGACGTGTTCCGGTTCACTGATGGCGATGATAGCAGAGAGTCCTCTCTTAACGCAGCCGGGCACAGGCACGTTGATCAGGTCAGCAGAGAACTCAAAGAGAAGAAAAAGAAAAAGAAGAAAAATAGAGAAGACCGGCAGAGTCGAAAGGATCATCATCACCATCATCATCAGCACCACCATGAGAGAAATGATCGGAGTTTGGACGGTGAGTCCAAACGGCCTCCTGAAATCCATCGAGAAGACTTTGTCGTGGTCGCAGAGACCGAGAAAGTAGATGTCCCTCCCAAAGTGGAATGCGAGCCGACCCTTCCATCGCCAAGTCTCCCGAGGCTGATCGACAGTCCACCGCCGGATGAGCCCATGGCTGCCGGTCGCGTTTCTCCTATTCCAATGCCTGAGGGTGCGCTGTCGCCTCCAACTAGACCCGTCCCTGTGGCTAAACCCGCAGAGATCAGAAGGCTCTCTGAAAAATTCATTCCTGTTTTCGGTACCGACATCGATGAGAGTGTGAGTGAAAACGCAGTGAAGAGTATTTCAGATTTCGAGAGGGCCGCCGCAGACCACAAGGAGGCTGCTGGTGAAAAGATCGCGACGATCAATGTTGACAATGACAGTCAAAAGGGCGAAGAGAAAACTGAAGAGAAGCCTCGCGCTGTAATCTCTCAGGAGGAGACAGAGGATGCGGTGGCCGCTCTGCTGGGAGAGAGCTTTGGCGGGAGGACGGGAGGCTTCGATGACCGCTATGGGGATGGCGCCCAGAGCCCCGCCGCGCCGACACCCACTGTCTCACCCGAAGTCACTGACAATATTCCTGACGAGGAGGCAGAGGAGATGCGGCAAGCAGTGAGGAGCCTCAATGCTGGCCTGATGGAGATCAAACCAGATACTCCACTTTCGGAGAACGATCTGCAGATCGATACTGACACTGATGATGGAGAGGAATCTAGAGCCGATCAATCCAGTAAGCCATCAGAAAATAGAGATAATGCGATCTGCGGGCGACCACGGGTCAGTCAGTTCTATTGCTCCCAGTCTCCCGTTGGAGCTCTTGCATGTCCACCAGACAATATACCTGAGACTCTTGCTCCTCCTTTGACGACATTGAAACAGTCACCTGCGTGTAATAAATTAATAATCGACGAAAAGATGACTACGCTGGAAGATATCGCAGTGCCTTCTCAACCGGCGGATGCCGTTCGGATTTCAGTCCCTCAGCCCACGGTGATTTCTAAAACATGGACGTCGGCCTCCCCCAAACCCGAAGATGGGGTCGCCACCTCGAACATTGGTTCCATCCGGATTGGTGATGACCGACCAGTTCACGTCGCCGCTTCGATTCTCCATCTGAAACCTGTCAGTCAGCCGCCGGGAGTCCAGATTAGGCCCCTTCTTGCGAATGCAGGAAAGATGCAATTCAACCTTATTAATCAGATTCAGCGTCCCGTGAGCCTCCTCAATGTCCGGCCGCCCACAATAAAGATACCTGAGCAGCACCTCGTTTATCAGAGACCTCCAGGGATAGTTACATCACCGAGGACGTCTGGGGATGTCAGGTTGCATTCACCCAAGTCCCTCCAGCACCCAGATACCAGAGCATCCAACCTGATGATTCTCACGACAGGGACACCGCCTGGTCTCACGTCTCCGCCGGGCATCCACCGTTCACCCGGGCACATAACTGTGGTCAGGATGCAGCAGCCGCCTCTGAGCCCCATTCAAACATCTCATTTGTCGCCACTCCGTGGGCCCAACAGCCGTGCCGCACTGTCACCCGGTCACCCTGGAGCTGCGGCGCTTGCTCAGACTCTGCAGCTGAGTCGCCTGCCTGGTGCGCCATTGCTGGCGCCCATCTCCAAACCTCCGCTTGCCAACCTGCAGCAGCCTAGGAGTCCTCTCATCGTTAACCCTCCAAAATTGATCTCTACAGTTGACACGAGAACTACTCAAGAGTCCATCGTGCCTGTCTCCAAAATAATATTTTCACCATCGGGAATGGTCTCACACGGTCAGACATCGATGACCACCGGCAGGATCGTGTCTGTCGTGCCCGATCACAGTTTCCCTGGGGCAACCGCTGGAGGGAATGTTGGCGCCCTGAACAAGGTGGGATTGAACACGTCCACAGTGATATCTGAAAAATCTAATGAAATACTGCCTCACGTCAATGGACCCGATTCCCTTAAAAGGGTGGTGGCGAACCAGCAGAACTCTATTCGACCTTCTCTAATTCATGTCAACACTGCTGCTCGTGGTTCACCATCTGCGCACTGTTCGCCTACTCCTCCGTTGGAAGATGATTTTAACTCTAAGCAGATCCGTCCTGCTTCCAATGCACCTCATCAAAATATTTTACGATTTATCGGACCAACTGTTACGGCAGGATTGCCGCAGGCAGCGCCCAAGGGAGAGGAAAATTCAACAACTCCCGCGTTGACCCCTGTTAAAAGTTTAACAAACGATACTAGTAAATACGGTCATGTACCTATTTGCACTGTCCAAACTCAAATTGCTAGCACACCTGCCGCTTCGGTCGTAAAAATGTCAGTCCCCGTCGCGGCAGATGGTCTTCCGGCCCTTCATCTATCTAATTCTACTGGACCACCCGTCTGCGTTAATGCTACTGTTAAATTGTCCCAGGAGATGGATGCTTTGAAAGATCCACTGGAATCCTTGCAAAAGGAGAAGGATGAGGCTATCGACTCCATGGATAAGAAACCGGTCCTGCTCGAACGACTCGAGAAGCCAAAATGTGAAACCGACTTCGAAGAGCTGCTGAAGCAGACGGCGAGCGAAATTAAAATAGAGAAACCCTCCACATGCACATCCGACGATCTGCAGACTGACTCTGACCGAGAACTTGAACTGGACAGGGTGAAGGTTGCAGAAGAATCTACGACCATGAAAGCATTCGAAGGCGATCTTCTCAATATTCTTGACCACAAAGAAAACGTCGATACCAAGGAAGACAGCGATTATTGGTCATCGAAAGATATTAATTTGGAATCAGTGATAAAGAAAGTGGATGCACTGTGTTCGCCTGGTCGTGCATCCGATGATTGCGAGGAGGCTGACGCCCAACGGCCCGTTTCTGATATGCCAGCTTCTGATATCTCCGAAAAACCAACGAAAGACAACCCTGCACCTCCAGCTGGCATCGTCTTCAAACCTTTGAACGAGATCAGTGATCGGATGGCGGATAAGTTTAATGCTAAATTGAATGCTAAAAGAGGCGGACGTGCAAGGGGTCGCCGAATCCAAGACAAGACGATTGAAAGAGTACAGACAAGACAGGGAGCCAAACCTCCAAGGGGTGGAAGTGCGGCTTCGCCCAGAAGAGGCCGCGGAAAGGTTAAGGCGGATAAGAAATCAAGGTCAGCGACCGCTCCTGGGCTCAATCTTCCCGGTGATGTATATGATTTTCACGAAGATTCTGGAGATGAGGCTGATAATTCTCAAAATAAGAGCGAATCGAGACCTCGACTCATTCTCACCATCAAGAGTCCTGTCGCGACAGCCACTGCAGCTGGTCCTGCAACTGCCATTTCTGCCACACCCGCGCCGCAGAAAGATGCTCTACCACCAACGAAAGTTTTGCCCACCGCCTCTCCCACTCTTCCGCCAGCCAGAGACGACAAGCCAGAAGAGTTCCTGTCGCCACCTGCTAACACTCGCAAATCGAAAAGACTGCTCGAGAAAGATGTCACCAGAAATTCTGTTGACGATGTCATTGAAGACGTGATCAAGAACTCATCCACGCCGGGAAAGAGTGGGGCTATCGTCAAAGATCCGGGTCCCGTCAGAAGGTCCACACGGCAGAACATCATCAAGACCGCTACCCCCGACATTAGAAAATCATCACGTGTCACGACGCCGAAAAAGAGTAAAGATCGTCGTGAATCTGAGACCTCTGCCGACAGTGGTGATGAAAAGGCGACCAAAAAGGATTCTCCGGAGACAGCGGATCCTGAAGATCGACCGACAGGGACAACAGAGAAATCTGGGGAGTTAGCAATTGCCGATGTCCCTCCAACGTCCGGATGTTCGCCCACCTCCCGCCCGATTGCCGCCACTGTCAGACCACTCCAGAAAACACTTGGAGAAGTCGGGGCGAAGATAACGGTCGGGCAGGCGGATGCGCCGTCTCTCCTGGAGGATAAACTGGATTTCGTTGGTAAAGTTATACAAGTAGTCGCGGTTGCACAGGATAAGCTGACACCGCTCGCAGCCGTCAAGCGGGACATCCCAGCGGAATCCGTCAGCACGTTGCCTGCCACCACTCAGGCGCTTCCTTCGAAAGTCGTCATGGAAAATAAATTAAGCAAGGAGTCAACGGAAGAGCTGATGCTAGATCCAGCCACTGGAGAGATGGTGTACATGAGGCGAGGTGCTGATGGCACTCTGCTGCCGGTTCCTGGGGCTGCATCTGCAGACGGAGCCAAGATTCTCGTCGCCGGAGCATCACTCCAAATTGTCAGGTGAGAGCTTACTCTGTCTTTTTCACAATATATTGAGAGTATACTGTCAGAAAGCATTAAGTCATTAAAACAAGTTCTGAGATAATCGCAAAAAGAACTTAATTTTCAAAGCGTTCTCCCACGTAGATTTTTTTATGATTTAAAATCATTTTTTCTACATTATAAAGACTAACCTTTATGGCAACATACGACACAATATACGACATGTTACAAGTCCTGTATTTTGTATACGCAGAAAGTATTAGGTCAGTATCATGCTTTCTATCAGAATAAAAAAAAATAACAATATGATTTAATAATGTTTCTATTTTCTCACCATTATATCATATGCCTTTGTGCGTTTTACCAGGACGTAGAGCGTAAAATTGTATAGATTTTGGCATTTAAAACAGAAAAACAGCAAAAACTGAGTTAATGCGTTCTGTCAGTATACCCTCGATATGTTGTGGGTGTCTGCTGAAATAATTTTTTGGCCATGTTACTATAAATAGTATACATTCCCTGTATAGGCTTGGGTCACTAAATGGTAGGTAAAAGGTAAGTATATGGAAAAGAACAAAATTATTATTATCTCATGGATTCGAAAATATAGATTTTTATTAAGGCCATGCATTAGTTGAGGCACGGTCTAAAAAGATCGTTGCTAGGCGATGTGCGGATTGCGGGTCGCGGGTGAAAATGACGCCTGTCAAACGAAATATTATTTCTCATATAAATCCAACATACGTCCATTTTATGTTCTGTTTATTATTCTATTAGTATCAATAATAATATATTCATTGACATGTTTGCTTTTTAAAGTAAATGGGTAAAGTTTTTAGTCATCTTTACACGATTTTAGAATTAATTGGCCCGTCGCCATCACGCAGCAAAGTGACGTGCGTCCGACTCCACGTTCTCTCAATGAATGCGAAGCAAGTACAAATTTTCGTCGCGCGTACAGTTGAACATTATTTGGCGTTTCACTGATGCGTCACCTTAAAAGTAATATTTAATTATGTTTTGATACCCAGTGAAAGAATAATTCCCTATATCGGTGATTTCTTTATTTCACTACCCCCTATGTTCTAAGCAGTCAATTAAAAAGTTTCTTTTTAGAATCAGATTCGAGACCTTTTTTTTTAACTTTATTGACCTGCCATTTGAAAACTAAATCTGTGTTTTCTTTTTATTACATATCAACTGCTTAATCTGCAAAACAGCCAACTGCACTTTTGACCAACATTTGAGGTTTTGATGGCATATTGTTGCTCACGCAAAATTTCAGACTCCTAAATAAATGTGTTATCGTTCTACAAACGAAACAGCCAACTGCAGGTGCGCAATTTCCAATATCGTAAATGTAACAAATCCGCTTTTTATATAAATTTTCTTTATACAGTACTCTCTCAGTAATCCGTACCCCAAAAAAAGTGTCCAATTAGTGAAAGCGGCGGATTGTGCATACACAAAATATGGTAAAAATAAAAACAGGTATTTCGTAAAAATGTTTAATTTTTTTGAGATATATGTACTGGCAAATTACGGTTTTATTTATAATCAAAATCAAGTATTTACTGAATTATTGAAGCGCCGAGTGCCAAAGGAGCTCAAGCGCCCACTTCACGATTTTTGACATTTGAATGTAGGTTTTTTCTATAAATCGATATGTATCATGCCACAAAGTCTTATCGCTCAAATAATTATAGATATTTTGCAATAGAGATTTATTTTCTGTGGCTTAATTGTTTTGGTCGTTATGTCGGCACGCCACAGAAGCTTATCCGCAATTATTCTATGGAGAGCGCGAGACCAAAACAGCTGTCAGATTTGTCTAATTGAATATACATTCTCAACAGTGAAAAAAACTAAAAATGAGCTCAAGAAGGATTAGAAAAATAGTTTCGATGTGTGTTAAATAAACCTGTAAACGAGGAAAATCACGGTAAGTTTAACATGTTTCATTCGTTTCTCTTTCACATACGCTGTTGTTTAAAATATTTTAGGTTACGTTTGAAGTATGGTTATTAACGTCATTTTAGTAATTATTTCCACCAAACTTTTACTTCCATGAAGGAAAATAACTCTTATTTCTAATTTCATCTTGTTTTATATCTAATTACGATTGATATACACTAAAAAAAGTATCCAAAAAATCACCCGAATCCTTGACAAAAAATGATATAATGATTTTGTTAATTTGGCCAGTAGTAACAATTTTATTTGGTATTATTAATAATATTAGGTAGATAGACGGTTATTACAAAAAAAAACAATCCAAAAGCTTTGAAATCATTGCTGTAATGGCAAAAACGTGTTTTATTTATAAGGCAAATTTTATGCCAAACCAACTCATGTAACAATCAACAAATTTGACCATTTTTTCAGTGCTTATTTGGCATAATAAAATTTGTTTATACCATAATGTTTTTTTATTGCTATCCAAACCTAAACCCTTATATTATAAAAACATTTTTTTTAAATGATTAAATTAATGCCATTATTTGAGTTTGTAAATGTTAATGCCACAGAAGCTTATGCAACAAAAAAAAGTATCAAGTGCCACCTTTTATCATTTTCCTATATGCCAAAGGGGGTCAAACACCATTTTTTTTGGAATCCAATAGATATTTTTCATTAAATATTATTGCTAATAATACTTTGATTTTTTTAAATTTGCTTTGCTTAGAAAATAATTGTCCATTTCAACATTTAAGTTTAAAATAAAACAAATTAATTGAGAACTTGTCGGCCATTTTGTAGCACTTTTGTTAAATGGTGCTTGAGCTCCTTTGGCGCTCGGCACCTCTTATATATTTATAAACTAAGTTTATTAACTAAATATTAAACAGTCAATCACTTGACACAACCAGTTGTTCAGTGAGGCAGATATTCTTGAATGGCTTAGGATTCCTGGCTTTCCCTATGACCAAAAGCTTCATTTTCACGGCATAATAGTGATGCGGTCCTTAGGCACCTTTCCTCCCTGGTACATTATTTTCTTCGCGAGGAACGTACGTTTTACGAAGGAGAAGTTTCCAAAATAAACCCGTCTCATCTGCGTTGTATACTTGTACGCGGCGGACTAGTGAATTTGACAATCGAATACCGGCCAATGATAGAGCTTGATTCTGTGCTTTCAACTAGTAAAAATAACGGCGGATTATAGTAGTTGTCGGATAATCGAGCAGCGTATTACTGAGAGTGTACTGTGTTAGATAAAAGGGAAGCTGAAATAGTGTATTAATTCATCGTGCAGCTTATTTGTAAAAAAAATTCCAAATTTATTTTTGGAATTGTTAAATTCCGCTGGATAGTTAAATTATTATGTTTTTCTCCTTCCTGAACAATTTGCCCAAATGCCGGATTCCAGATTAAGCAGTCGATATGGGTATTTTTTATTATTTAAGAATCATCAAGAATACAAAAATCACAAAACATCGATTATCTCAGAACGGTGTTTTGTTAGTTAGTGATTTCTGCTTGCACACCCACGAATGTAGTTGAAGTTCTCTCTAATCTATCAAAGATTTTTGAATAATTCATAATTTCAACATATTTTTCATTTAATTTAAAAAACATTAATTTTTATAGAAAATATATGGAAGTGTATAACTTGAAATCTTTTTTATTTAGTTTTCTTTTTCAGTTTTCTGACCATAAGCATATTTTATTATTGTTTATTGTCTTTTAAATTATTCATCGTAGAATTTTAAATTATTATTTTTCTTTATATTGTTTTTCGATACATTAAAATATAATTAACTATTTCTTTTATTCAACGAATAATTCACAAGATTTAAGAATGTACCATTCTAATTATTTAACATATGTAATTTTGAAAAACACTTACTTTTTTCAAAATGATTTTTTTTATTGGTTATAATATATTTTCTCAGAAGTGTTTTTCAAAATTATGTATGTTCATTAAAATATAAATTGCGCTATTTCTATTCTGCAATAGGAGTTTGTAACGTTTACAAAATGGAACAGGCCTTTTGATGCATGCTTCTATTCTTGCCACAGGTCTGCCGCCGCCGAAACCAAGCCTAGCGAGCCTGCTCAGACTGCCACACCTCTCGACCACCCCAACGTCGCTGATGCTATTCGAAAAACGGAAGCAGAGTCCACCTCTGCCCGTCCTCGAGCCCCCACACTCGTTACGCCGGCGGTTCGTCCTGCATCTCCCATCAATGTCCTGCCGCCGCCGGTCATCCTACCTAAATCGATCGTCGCAGATGTGAAAAGTGCTAATGTTCTCCAACTGGCACCTCATCGTGTCCCGCTGAAGGGAGTTCCAGCGACAGGGGCGGGAGTGGGAATAGGAGTGCTTAATGTGACAGGAACCCTTTCTCCTCGGTCACAGCAGAACCCCGCCGTTAAGGCGCAGCCGCTGGCATTGCCGTCGCAACTCAAGCTCATGGCCGTCCAGCCACCTCCTCAGAAGCAGGTATGTTTTTCTGCATTTATAATATCTATTTGTGCTAATGTTTATATTATTTTAGGGAATGCAACAATATTAATCTAATATGTATTGTGTATTTATTTGTATATTATCTTAAAAATCAGAAATGAAATATAGTCGCACTCGGTTATTACGATCACGGATATAGTGAGATCTCGGATGTAACGAGGAAACATTCGTTGACATTTTAGTTTATGATTTTCTCCATACATTTATTCACTGTTTTAACAAGCAACTTATCGGATATACTGAGCTAAAATATAATCAAAAATTTTCTTAAAACTGTTAATGTGTTGATCGTTTAAAAACATTTCGACCCTAAGCAATAAAATTCGACCGGACAGGATGCCGCCGGGATCGCATTACGTTTATGACACTAGTTAATACCCCATCCACCCATTATTTTCGAATGGCTAAATTTGGCAAAGTTTATGTTCGACAGATTGCAACTGACAGAATTGTTGATATTGTCATAGGTACTTGTTTTCTTCCGTGTTTCATTATGATTCAGTGTATTATTCTGATTATTCCCGAGTGGAGAACTACAAGGTTCTAAGTGTTTGTCCTTAGAATACAGGCAGCTTAGAATACTACTTCATTGTTGGGTTTGTTTTTTCAAGGACCAACACTTAGAACCTTGTAGTATTAGGCTCGCGTATTGTCTAATGGTATTATTTATTTTACAATTGATCTATAATTGGTGCTTCATTTTATTCAATCACGACTGCTTTATTTATACTAAACTTTGCTTTCGTAGATGAAGCTAATCTACAATGCCGCAAATTTCGTAAAAGCGACGACGCTTTCGAATTCAAGAGTCTCGTTAGTAAATATACATCAGACGCAGATTCATGAAAATCTAATTAATATAATGTTATATTGTTAACAACTCAATTCACATGATTGTGCTGGAATCGATGTATACATAATAATTATATGGTATACTATCACGATAACCATTTACTTTTATTTGTTTACCTTCCACGTTAAGAGATTTCCTATAAATAAATATTGTAATGATTATATTTATTCAATAACGTTTATTCGGCATTCGGAATATACAAATTCGCAGGCATCTGCATGAACGCTCGACTAGTTTTATTATGGTAATAAACGGTTCCGGCGTAAGATGAGACCGTTATAAACGGTTCGTTTTGGCCTATTTCCATTGACGGCCTATAACTGTCTAAGTACCTACCTAATTGGTGTTTTAGCCGACAACATTGAAAAAGTATCCACGCATATGGTTGAAATAAGTAAGAAATCCAAGGTTTGTAAAGTCAGTAGGTACCTACCAGCGTTCATTACAATAAACAACTTATTTTGTAGTTTATGAATGCCATGCTTATTTCAGGGATTTTTACGATGGTTTTCAGATTTTTTATTTTCGACTTTTTTTTGACTTTTTGTGTTATATGACCGCTCATTTAAAAATACCTATTCTCTGATATTATGAATAAGTAACGAGCAAATTCAGTCGGTCCCTCGCAATAACCAAGTTCAACTGAATATCCCTCTAAATACTACGTATTGTACTGTAAAACTATCAACACAGGACCCAGTTCTCTTGGCCGGTCCATGAGCGCATGAGCGCATGAGCTTTGGAAATGATTTGAATTGAACGATTTCAGGTGATGATGCAGGCGGGCTGTGGAGGTCTAGGTCCCGGCGTGCTGGGCCCCAGTCTCCCGCGGGGGGCGCAGGGTCAACATGCCAGCCCCCCTCTGCTGAAACACGTAGCAGCTCTCGGTCCCCAGCCAGTCATCGCAGGTGAGATTTTTTATCACATGTCTTTTATTATTTTGACACAATAAGGTAATGATCTTTCAGGCTCACATCGATGTGTGATTAATACAATAACCTATCTATAAAAAGTCGATTTTTCAGGAGAGGCAAAATAATTTTTTTTTTGTTTTTTTTATGAAATTTTCAACTTCTTAAAGTATAATCATTTCTCTTCTAAATAAATTAAAAAACAAAATGTAATTTTGATGATCTATATTAAAATAATACTGTTTTAAAAATGTCGACCCACTTACGTTTTTGTGTTGCCTATAAATTTTCAATTGCAGTTTGTTATTTACCTAATACAAAAAGGTATCAACAAATTGGCAAGTTTTAATGAGTGGAAAAAATAAGTTTTTGTCAAGACTAGACTTTTTAGCAAAACTAGTATGGATAATAAAGTTTTTTTTATGCATCTGAATGATTTTTTCCCCTTTCAATACAGTGAAAAGTTTTTAGAGATTCATCATACCCGATGTTCATTATTTATAAAAAATGGTATATCACCTATGTTTTTGAGTTACCAAATATTGTCTTTTTATTTTTATGTAGTATTCTTGAGAAAAAAATTATGTAAAATGACTTCAAAATGAAAAAAAAAAACAGTTTGACAGTTGAAAAACAAGGCGATACGTTTGTGTGTTTCCAGAATGTCTAGAAAAAATTCCATAAACACAAAAATGTATCAGTTGATTGTTTTTGTGCTAATTTTTTTCGTTTGAAAAACCAGGATGGCGCATATTATGTTATTGTGTTATTAGAAAACACTATAGTTTCCTTTTAATAGTATATGTATCATCTTTGATAATTGTGTAGTAGAGTAGTGCAAAATTCATCATGGATACATACCAATACCTTTTTGAACACACGTGTGTGTTGTGGAGTTCTTCTTTCGGGAATTTTTGGTGTTTGGGGAGTGAGGGACATTATAACGGGCACAATTAGTATAACACAGAAGTTTATTTTATAATTCCACGCAGAACTATGTTTAATTGCTGTTAGGTATGGACAAGCACTGGTCTTATTACATTGGTTTCATTTAAAGGGATCTTATATTAGGCACGACACTGACGTTATTTTAGTTTTAGGTTGATCTCACGGTAGGTATTCACTTTTATTAAGGTAGGCTAACTTTCGTTCGATTAATTTTTAACACGAGAACATTATGGAAGTACAGTTTTATAATATCGAGACGAGTGGGGTTTACTTTTTACTAGGCGACTCCCTGCAAGGGCAGGGGAGCGCGGGAGACACATCTCCTATCTTCGCGGGCGACTCTGTACTGCAGAATTATTTTCAACATGTCTACCCCCTCGTAAGGTGCTGGGAGAGGGTAGAAATTTCAACTTTTTAGAAATCTAACGGTAATATTTTGCTTGGGCCGAAGGGCAATAAATATCCTCGGTTTCGGGTAATTTCATCTGTGACCGTCGGTCTTCGAAATTCGCCTCTCCCAAGATCGTTTGTGAATTGTTATTTTAGTTAAAATAATATTTAGTATTTACAGAGGTTGCGAACATTTGCAGGGCTGTTGTTTTTACGGGATGGTAAGCGTTGTTTTATGTAAGGTTCCTGATTGGGATCAGCAACGTCTCTTCGCGAGGGGTTGTATTTGGTATCAATACACACCACAATAAAATTCATCTGTTATGCTAATGCAGGGAGAAAAAAATTATACTATGTCCATATTCATTTTAATGGAAAGTGAATAAGCAAAACAGCTTATATTGGGGGACTGTCAACCGTAAGGAATCCATGAGACCACTGTATGGTGTGGCATTTGCGCAAGAACGCTCATTGCTCCATATTTCTTTGAGAACCAAGTGGTGTCGTGGAAACTGTCAATGGTGAACGTTACGAATGATTGAAAACTTTTCGGTGCCCAGTACATATGAATACGTGTATTAATTAAGGCGCTAAGTACCAAAAAGTAGTTTTGCTTGTGGCTACAAAATACTGATTTGTCAAATAAAATTGTATGAAGCAGACATTTTGAAAAATGTAGTTACACAGTATGAAGCAATCTCGGCAGCTTCTATAATTTTAAAACTTAAAATTATTTTGAATTTCCACAGTACATAGCTTTGAAATTTACATTTCCGGTCAGGGTGTAAGTACCATGCAAAGAATCTTATTTTAAGGTCTAAGTACTAGCTCAGGGACGCTGGTGGGATCTAAGTACACACTGATGACATTTTCAATAGAGATGGGTAAAATATTATAAATTAAAAAAAAGAAGGTTTTTCGATACTTTTGTTTTAATAATTCAATTATTTATTTACCTACTCCTAATACAATCATTCTGCGTTTTATTTCGGCGATGTGCATATGACCCTAGAGACTATAGAGCAGTGGTTTCCAAACTTTATGTTACTATGCCTCCCTTTTAAAAATAAACTAATCTTGGCGCCTCCCCCCCTTTATTTCATTAAATAATACAGACACCTTTTTAAATAGTCAACAATGTATTAACACAAAATGAAAAAAAATAAACAAGGTTTTACTAAGTACTTATATATTCATTTTTAAATTAATTTGTTTTTCATGCGATGAATGTGCTTGTTTATTAGCACATACAATTTCAATAGAAGTCAATCCAAATTTATCATGTTCATTGACAAATGGATTCTATCCTGAAGTGGGCCCCAAGGTCAGGATCTTTCAACTACATATTTAAAAGCCCCGAAATAAAACAGCGCCGCAGGCGACTTTTTTACAATTAATAAAATAATGTTAAAAGTGCATTATCAACTATTCTAGAACTCTGCAGTAAATAGGCCGGCCATAATAAAATACTTGTTATGTTATGTCGTTATGTGTGCAGTGATTCCCATTATCCTTTACCTGTAAACAATACCCAGCCTGTGTCCATATTATAAACAGATACTGGTGATAAAATTGATAAAATATCTATAATTATTTTGAATTTTGTTTTGTATTAAGTAGGTACATATGTGAGTCAGTCAATATCACACTTTGAAATGTTTTAATTTAAATAGTAGTACACATTTTTTTTATTTACAACTTAGCAATCATGAAATAATTAATATAAAATATGTTCTTAATTATAGGATGTATATTTCCCATTTAATTCAATAAGGCATAATTAATTATTATTATTATATTCTGTAAATTATTGAAGAAGTAGGTACAATGTGTTTTATATATATATATATATATAACTAGCTGAAGTACCCGGCTTCGCACAGGGTCGCTTCGTGGTTATATTTATCTTAGATATTTAAAAAATAATAAGAGGTAATTATTTTTTTAATATTAAAATATCTGTCTAATACAATATGGCAATATGAAAATAATTCTAATAGGAGTAAAGGTCAAACAAAAGAACACTAAATTAAAATCAAATCCAAAATATGAAAACGTTAATAATGTTATTAATATGTAGTAAAAAAAATCAAAATTGGATGGAACAAACATACAACAAACTTTGTATTTTATATAATACTAATTTAGAAACCTTCGCAGGTGTGCGCACAACAACTCTGACAAAAGTTTCATTGCAATCGGATGAATGGTATAGGAACGCATACGAATAGAAGAAGATAGAATAAAAGAAGAAGATGAAAATGGTTGTACTAATTCAGAAACCTTCGCGGGTGTTGGCACAATTACTGACAAAAATTTTATTGCAATTGGATGAATGGAATAGAAACGCATACGAATTAAAGAATATAGAATAGAAGGAGAAGAAGAAGATGGTTGCACTAATTCAGAAACCTTTGCGGGTGTTACCACAACAACTGACGAAGGTTTCATCGCAATCGGATGAATGGTATAGGGACCATACGAATAAAAGAATATAGAATAGAAGAAGAAGATGGTTGTACTAATTCAGAAACCTTTGCGGGTGTTATCACAACAACTAACGAAGGTTTCATCGCAATGGGATGAATGGTATAGGAACCATACGAATAAAAGAAGATATAATGAAGAAGAAGAAGAAGAAAAATATAGTTTTTCTAATATATAAACCTTTGCGGGTGTGCGTACAATAACTGACGAAAGTTTCGTCGCAATCAGATGAATGGTATAGGAACCATACGAATAAAAGAAAATAGAATTAAGAAGAAGAAGAAGATGATGATTTTTCTAATTCAGAAACCTTTGCGGGTGTGCATACAACCACTTAACAAAATGTCATCGCAATCAGATGAACGGCATGGCAGCGCATAAAATGCGAATAAACAAACAAACAAACAAACAAATATTGATTTTTATATATTAGATATACTTAATATTCTGAATTTCAAACCAAGAAGAAAAATGTATTTTAAAAAAAAAGTTGCTTAATATCGATATTATAACATTTATAACGATACGCATTGGACATCACTAGCGCTTTCTTGACAAATTAGCGGATTGTGTGAAACAATTATAAAAATGTAATTACCTCAGAATTTCGAGGTTTTTTGGCTGGAATCACTTTACTATTAATTGTGGAGTACCTTGGCCACTAGTTTTTAGTTTTTTTTTTTACATTTTGGACACTTCCTTCATCTTTTTGGCGACGTTTTTTAACAGAACTCGTGAGTGTCAACACACCGTTTTCAGCCATTTTATATGGAATGCCGTTGAACACTGCAGTGGTACTTACACCCTTACAAATAAAACACGCCAATGGACTTACATCGTCGCCAGATTTAAATATTTTATTGTATTTTTTTGACATGCTTAAGACACTATGTAGAACAGTTTTCTATAAAAATGTCAGTTTTGAAAATGTTGGTACTTAGCGCCTTAATTAATACACGTATTCATATTATGTGGAATGGACAATATGCGGTTTCAACGGGACCGTGCCACATCACACACCATGAGACAGACAATGGAGTTTTTCAGTGGTCGTTTAATTTCACATTTTTTCAATGCGTGCTGGTCACCAAGATTATCTGATTTAGCAGCTACAGATTTCTTTATATATATTTTTTATGTATCGACTGTGCTTAGGAAAAAGGGCGTAACCCTCGATTTTTCGAAAAGTGCTTTTATTAGATATTAGCAATGTATACAACTAAATACACGTTCTATAAAAATGAAGTAAGCCGCAAATGCCGAATTATTATCTAAATTCAGGTTTTAATTGAAATTAACTAATTTTTAATTTATGGAAAAAACATTTATCCTCAATTTTAATGATTTTTCTGTAATAATTATTATTAGATCGAAAATATATTAAACCAAATCATCAATGTCTGTGCCTATTTTTTAAAAAATATTAAACTGAAATCACTCAAAAAAACGTTTTTTGCCTCCTGTAAAATTTGTTCTGTGAGGGTTACGCCCTTTTTCCTGAACACGGTCGATATGGTAAAGTCACCAATTACCGTCCCCTGTTCTAATACCGCCCCCCCTTCTATCTCAGTCGTATGAGTCGCAATTCAGCATCGATAATTTTAACTTATGATTTATTATGACACGTGGGTTCATTCCCCTACGAACAACATATCGAGCAACAATAAAAATATTAAACAATTTGGCAATGATGAGTTTTTTTCTTAAATACACAAATCTATGTAGGTTAGTTTCCGTGCAACTTTTTACAAATATTTTAATGCAATAATAATATGATCGATACGTCATGGATTCAGAGGATTAAGTTTTATTCTGTATTTAAGCCATGTGAAAAATACCAGCTTCCAAATTGCGGCGTGTGGTGATGCCAAATATCGCCCCCCTTTGGTGTCTATGTAACGTCTCGGGGGCGGTATTTAGAACCCATATTCACAAGTCATCCAAATATATTGATCATTTATGAAAATAATATAAGTACTATATATATATATAAATCTATAGATGTATCGATTGAGGAAATTACCCAGTGGTCACTATTATCACTAGGTATATGTGTTTGATTGTGATGGGGAAAAAGAAAAATTGGTACTGGCTCAATATGATAACAGCAGTTGCAGCAGTAAAAAAGGAAGAGATGGGATACAAAATTGCCCACACTTATTTAATTGTAATACATTGTGTGTAATTTAAATAAACATTGAATAATTTATTTAATAATCCAACTTTCATTTAGCATTCCAAGTTTTTGTAAAAAAATTATATTATTTCTGTTTGGGTCCAAATATCACCCCCGGGGCGGATTTGGATAACTTTTACAAAATTAACAAAAATGCCATTTTTATTATATCGATAAAATTATTTTTGTTTTTGATTATATGCTATTTTCTATATGCTATTTAATATAAGTAAAATCAATTAAAACAAATTTAAACAATTAAAACAGTACACAAATAAACTTGTGAAATGGCCAAAACAAACAGGGGACGGTATTTGGCGACTTTATCTTATATAATATTATATATTGACTGTGGAAAGGCAAAAGAAGTTAATCCACACTAATCAAATTTTACAGGAGGCACAAAAAACGTTTTGATAATGATTTTGGGCCAAAGTCTAAATATAAAATAGACACAAACTTGAAGTGCATGATGATTAATAATTTGGTGTTTTTTTCCCCCAATCTATAATTAAATAATGAAGTTATTGAAGAAGAACTAATAAAAATGAGGGTTAAGTCATTTTACCTGACTAAAAATTAGGTAGGTATTAACATATTTGGAGTTAGACACATACATTTTACATGCGATTTATGTTATTACTATAATATATTAACATAAAACAGTGCATAATAATGATATTAGTCTATTACAATGATATTAATCGTAAATTAAAGCGAATTGAAAACAATTTCAATTGAGAAGTGTTTTTGACACATCACATAACCTATAAATCGCATGGCGGTGTTTTAAGTGAATTAGCAAATATTGTATTACTTTTCTCAGATATTATGAAATCATCAAATCAATTAATCGATAATCGACAATTAAAACACAATATAAGTTGTAACAGGCCGTTTCATACCGATATAGATAGAATTTACAATAGCTCTTCTCGTGTGTGATATAAAAACTTCAAGATGTAATTTTAAACACTAACAGTTCTTGTCGGGATCATTTGTTGCGTCCATATTAACACCACACATTTCAAGAATCATTTTGCTTCGTTCTGTTACCATTTTCACTCAATGCTTAAACTTTAAATGATTTTTTTATGAAAATACTGCCGAAATCCGTGTTAACTGTCAAACGACCGACCGAGAAATATATGTGGCTTAAGTCTTCCTTCTGGTTCATAACTTACCTGGTCGGCCGGCAGAGTTAAGTAAAACTACCATTTTTTTCATACATTTGCAACGTAAGATGCATAACGCCTTTTTCCTTTCCGTAAAAGATTACTTGAATGACTAATAATGTCATTGATGTGGAATAAATCCTTTTACCTGGACGCAAATTTCAAACGCCCTTCTTTTTTAAAAATTAAAAGCTAAAATTTGATAATAATTTGGCATTTTGCAGCTTACATCCTTTAGACAGAACGTGTATTTAGTTGTCTGCAATGCTAAAGGTTGTCATGAAAAAAACCATAAAACATGCCCAAATTTGGACAGCGGCCAGACGCCTACGTCTTGTCCAATATTTTTTTTAAATCGGTAGAAAAATAAAAAGTTCAATAAATATATTTATTAATTATTTCATAATTATAGATTTTACAAATGAAAGGATGACATTATTTTGTGCACCATATATAAATGCCTATACATGTATAAAAGATATTATACAGACACATATTATTTGAATTTAACAATGACTATCCTTTTTCAGGTGCCAACAGTTCCAGAGCGGGTCTTACTAGTGTACCTTCAGTCAGCCCTCAAGGACAGATCGCTTTGGTCAGTGAAGGATTATTATATTTGTTATTGCATTGCATAAATAGATTAGACAAAAAACAATTGACGAACTGAGAATTGAAGGAATACAAGTGCACCGGTGACCAAATGAAGTAAATTGACTTCAACGTTAAATACATGCGATTGTAAAACCTGCATTACAGTCGTCAACATTCTGTAAATGAGGTCTTATTCACCGATGATCGGTTGTTATTATTGTAAGAAAATATTGGTATTTCTTTGTTACTATGTATAATAAAATTTTATACACAGATCTCTATGGAATGGAATGCAACATTCTCTCTTTGAATGCTGAATGATATATCGTCATTTATAATATCAGCGATCGATTATTGTCGATGTCATAATGCTTGAAATGGTAAATTATTTCAGGAACTTCGAAATGGTTTCTTATTTTGTTTGTTTTGCACATTTAATTACTTTTTTTAACATGTCTTTATTAAAGAGTTGGATGGTATATTTATTGGAAATTAAGTTATTTATACACGGGAAAATCTAAGTAGGTACCTACGTCGTTATAAAACTTAATAATATATTCTATAAAACTATTGTCAATAAACCGATTAAATTGGTTATGCGCAGTTTGCCTATAGTGTTGGTAAACAATCTGAGGTTATCGGCAATTATCTAATCAATATTTGATTGGGTTGGAATTATACTCAAGGGAATTTATTTTCAACTTTATTAGGTTTCACTGACACCATTTGAACCTGTGTTGTAAAAAGTGCTATCTTTTAACAGCCCTTCTCTTGGCTGTGTTAACTTTTAGAGCGAGATAAGAGTACTTCAATTACTTCTTGAGAATAGAGATGCGGCTGTTTTGAAGAATGATTACATTATGGCCACTGCCTTAATTTATAAATCACCGCGAGCTGTCAAATATCAAGTGACTAGCAGTAAGGTAATATTTGTTTTACTACATGCTGCAATGACATGGCTAATAAAATTGTAGGTTATGTTATGTTTGACATTTCAATCAAAATTTCGAGTATTTCAAGTTCGGGTGGAAAAAAACATACGCCGGCACGAACATACTCAAATTTGACCGAATAGAGACATATTTCACACGCATGTCTACCAACTTAAATTTTCGGCAAATCTCGAATTTACCAATTATTGCAGATAGCCGGTTATAGCCGCTGATAACCGCCTTTAATTTGAACATAACGGAAACATGGTAAATTGATAACTGTTAAGAATAGCTGCGCGGTGTTATTAGTCTCTCACACACAATGGTTTATTGGATTATATATAATGGGATATTCCAATGTCTCACAACCAATAAAAAGGTAGGATGATTATAAAAAATATATTTTTTTTTATAAACAATAATAATTACAAATGGTACCATTTCTGACTGAGAAATTAAAAGCATCATACCATCCAGGGGTCACTAGCTAGTTACAGATGTAACTGCATAATTGAGCGGTATACTTGTGCAATTTTTTTAAGGAATAAAATCATTTCACAATTTTATTATTAACCTTTCTAACGCGGCAACTGACTTTAGTCAGCCTATACGCGCGAGTCATCCGCGCGTCAGCTGACTAAAGTCATTTCGATTTTCGTTTGCCTAGTACTGCTTTCCGCCAGGCGCGAATAATTCGAATATTGATTTAATTTATTCAAAAATCATCCTTCTCTTGACATCTGTCAATGGATAGCCTAAACTTTTGTTCTATCTAATTTAAATAAATATTTTTCGGGAGCGTGTCTTGAATAAAAATATATCAGTCATCGGGCCAATTCAAATTTGCCGCGTATATAGTGTCTTATCGCTTCTTAGTGCATGTGCGCCGAAGACATTTGACTGACGTGTTTGTAACGATACGAGTTTGCGATATAATAAGTTATATTGTTTTTTAGTGATTGAAAAACTATTTGGTGCGTAAACTGTTAAATAGAATATTCGAAAGTTACATTGATCAAAGTGAATTTACAAAATATTTTTACAAAAGGAATGCTTTTGGAGATTGCATTCATTCGCCTATCTGCCAGTATATTATCCGCGAGTTTATAGTTTCGGAAAATAATTTGAACCAGGTGTCATTTAAATATACCTAGAAGTCCGCGATTTAATATGTCTCTTTGTTTATCATTGATTAACATTTTTAAATACTATTTTCTGGTTATAGTATTAGGTGAAACAGACAAAAATTATTTATTTACCCTAGTTATCAGCCATTTATAAAGAAAAGACACGAACACTCAGACGCCCGTTCCCGCATAAATGCGGAAATTGTCGTATTACGCAAACACCAGGTCCCGCGCTACTGAATTTTTATACACTGCGCGGCAAATCATCGTCTGCTGGTGTGAGACAGACACTTGAGAATTATTTTTTTCGTAATACTATTCAAAAGGGTTTGATTCATGACTACTATTTTTTTTATGTAGAATTCTTCTTATATTTATAGTCGAAAATAACTCGAGTTACTTACTATCACGTCATTATAATAAAATAAGAGATTACCTATTCTAGTACCAGGTTATTGAAGTAATATAATAAAAAAAAAACAAATGAACTTGAAAATAAAATTGTGGTGACTATAAAGCATTTAGAAGTGCAAAAAGTGTTTGAAATTTAATATTTTACGAATTGTAATAGGTATTCGAAAAATAAACCATTTTGTTATATAAACTATGTGTCATTCGATTCCATTCAGTTCGGGGTCAATGGTAGGTACAAACCAGGCACTGGTGGTAAGTACATCACTCTCAAATAGCCAGTAGTTCTCAAGGATGATTTATTTATACTCGGCCTGCAGTGCTGCAATGTGTATGCGAGTTCAAACAAAAGTTACACAGTTTGAGATGTCCTGGATGCTATAAAAATGAGTTATTTATGACTGATATTTTTTCAACACACTCAACAAAAATGCTCATAAAAGTCATAAACCATATTATTATTCATTATGTGTATGACATATTTGTCGAAATGGTAGCCGGTAGACTATAAGAATACTGAACTGTTCTTACACTTGTTAATCTGTCATCGACGCATTAGTCCAGCACCATTTCGTAAGTGTCATGGCGCCGCTCAAGTAAGCTGGCATTTTTTCAATGAAGAAGTCTTGTTCGTGATTTCTTATCAGATTTAGGCGACTAATGTTTATTTTTAGAGTCACATAAAATATTAGGTTCTGTCATAATCATTTTTGAACTTGACTCCGATTTTTTACTACTCTATTTGTGTATGTTTGACTGACATTTATTACGATTTATTGATGCTTGAAATCACAACGCGCACTGTTGTACTAAGTCGGGATTCGTAACGCTTAGAAAGGGTTAATAAACAAGTAGGTAGGTGCATATAATTATAGTCATAATTTTGATGGATAGTAAATTTATCAGGATTTATTGGAGAAAATTGAAATGCAATTTTGCAAATGCTGCAATAAGGTAGTGAACATATCATGGTTGTGAAATATATTTAACTGTGTTTAAAATTGATATGGACGCAGCAGGCGGACGTGGGAGCGCCTCGAACGCCCCCTCCTGCCCACCAGCAGACATCTCCGGTGACTCCGGTACACCATTACATATCACTTCTTCTTTTTCAATGTTCTCACTGTGCATTCATTATTCGTGTTCTACAAAATCCCTCACATACTTGTGTTAACGGCCGCCTAATGAAGTTGTTTATTTAAAATAAAGAGTTACCATATTCTTAGTATGATATCAAATCACAATTTGCAATTTTACAGAAGAGCAATTTGAGAAAAGAAATTTATTGGTTTAGTCATTTTTTCACTGACCACCCTGCCAAAAAATAGTTGTACATTCATCAGGTAACTTGACACTTTTGAGATGCTGAAGATGACATTTAAAAATAGTCTAACCCCATAAATAAATAACTCATTTTCGCCCTCGACACGAAGGGGTTATGTATTTCATTTTGAAGTTTTCATAGAACATTGATGATAGTATCTGGAATGCTGGGGTTTTGCAAACCACTGTTAAGAAAATATGGCTCCGTTGTCATCATTTTCTCAGGTGTTCAAACCGAGTGAAGAAAGATATACCTTTTATGAGATGTTTTTTGTCTGAATTTATTTAGGCGTTAGAAATTTGCTCTCCCTATTTCATTCTTTTTGTATAAAATTAATTTGCGGGCATATTATTATTATAATGAAAAATTGTAGTGTCACAATTGTATTGGACCAATAATTTACATTTGCGATCTTATGGTTTACAGGGTGATGGTGCTTATCCGCACTTTGCTCATCAGCACTACCAGCATTACTACCGGACTCATCCTGACGCCAGAACTACCCCATCACCCTATGTTGCAAGGTCAATAAACATTCTCATATTGCTGTAGTGAACCTACTAATATCTGTACCTCAGAAGCAGACGGATGCAAGTGCCAAATACCCAAAACAATTTTTATTTTAAACGAATACTCCAATAATAGAAATAACTTCCAAGAAAATATACATAGAATGATCATTATTTTTTTTATTCTAATTCAATTAAAGTACTTCTGGAATATGTAAGAAAGGAATAAATATACTTAATACAATTTTATATCTAAAAAAAATAAAATAAAAAACGTAGTGTGGATTTGCATCCTTCTGCCTCTAAAGATATTTTGTTAATGTGGATTTGTATCTTATTTACCTAGCCAAAATAAAACAATTTATAAGTTTAAAAAATTTATAGGTATAAATATAACAAAGCAAAACACATTTTTTTAAAAAAAAATTATTATGTCATCATCATCATCACCAGCCTGAATCTATTCACTGCTGGATGAAGGCCTCGCTAATCTCCAAGCTGATTCCACTTCTCTCGTTCCTGTGCGTTGCGTTGCCAAGTTTTTCCGCAGAACTTTATCATTTCATCGATCCAGTGGCCTCTAGGTCTACCTTGCAGATGTTTTGTACCTCTTGGATACTACTGGATGACTAAATTTGTCCAACGATTGTCCTTTCTTCGAGCTATGTGGGAGGTCATTTTTGAAGAAATTATTCAGGCAGCCAAAATCACTCCAGCCTAGCTTTACTCTGCGAACAATTTCATCAAATATACATCCATCTATAGACACTTGTTGTGCCAGATAGATGTAGTTTTTCACCTGTTCGAGCTGAATGTTATTGATGAGGATCTCTTTTTGGCCCGCAAAGCAGTTGAACATGACTCTCTTCTTTGATACATTTATTTTCAAGCCTACTTTGTTGCTTACTCCAGCGAGTTCCTGCACTCTGCTTTGGAGGTCCTCTGAGTCTTGCAAACTACTATTTATTGTCATCGGCAAAGCGCAGATGACTCACGTTTTCTCTATTTATGGGGACCCGTGTCATTCCAGTCAAGTTGCTTAAATAAGTCTTCAAGTGTAGCTGTAAATAGCTTAGGTGAGATTGTATCACCTTGTCGGACTCCTTTGCTGATAGGAAATGCGCGATGGTTTATGGAGATGTTGTTGCGCTACTGTATATATTATTGAAAATATGTATAAAGCTCATTCTCCTGGCTGGTTCTCGTCTAGTACATATTTCAAACGGTTTGAGAGAATTTTATCTTAGTGGATTATTGGATTTGCATCCTTCTGCTTCTAAGGTAGGTATGGCATTTGCATCTTTATGATATGCATATCTTGGACTAGGACTTCCATCTCTCTGCCTCTAATAAATAAAGCCTTTAGCATGACGATTCTTAAAAAAACTCATTTTCCCCAAAAATGGAGTTGCATCTGTTTGCCTCTGAGGTACAGAATTATTATGAGTCGCTTTATTCTTTACAGGCTTCATTACACATTTTTCAGGTGAATGATCAAATAGCATAAAAAGGCACAGATCTTGAAGGCAAATTTTTTTTATGTAAAAATAAAATTGGGCAGAGACCTGTTATAGCATCTAGTGGATTATGTCTGCCTCCCATTCTTTCCATCCTGGGTTTCTTAACAGATATACAAACAATGTATATTTGCACACTGTGCTAATCGCTATTGCATAGATAGAATAATTCGACCATATTAAAAACGTTCTGGTATGCTATCAAATGTTATTCAAAATCTTCAATTATTTATCAGATATCAAATTATATGTAGTAGTTTGGGTAATGAGGTATGAATTTGGATTGTAGATCACCCGTGGGAGCAGAAGTATCTGAAGCGCCTAGTCCTCCCTTGGAGTTGCGAAGACCTCCGGCCGCTCGCCTCCCCGTACCCCACCCAGCCCACTCGCCCGCGCTCAGCGACAGAAGCACAGGTATGTACATCACACATACACACACATGCCACTATTTCGATGTACGCAGCGCATCCATAAATTATTACAAGATATTCAAATAAAATATCCATAAGACTAGAGACATTTATTTAGTAAAAAGTGTGGAAAATTATTATAAAAGAAGAAAATATTCATCATAGATTTTATACTTAATTTAATTGTAAAATGATGATACCTGACATGCGAATAGCTGTTTGAGACGTAAAACCCCTTCTAATGAAGAGAATAGCATGCCCAATCTCAAAAGTCACTCCCCGAATGTCATAGTAGTAATAAATTATTTGATTGTAATATTGTTTTGTTCGCTGACAGATTCACCACAAGTGGCGCAGGGAGCTCAGATATATCCAATGGGACGACCTTCATCCCGTCCTTACTCGGAAGCTTCCGGAGGTGATGTGGGTGCGGGACGCTATTATGATGCAGTTCCTTCGTCCTCTCCCTCCAGTCTCCACCTTGCTCGGTTGCAGCATTGCGCCCCTCCCTCCCTCCCGCATTCGCTCCCTCACCAATTGTCCCATCCCCACCCTCATGCGCATCCAGCTCACCCCGTGCATCCCACGCACCCTGCCCATCAAAACCCCCACCCCCACCCGCACTCTCATTTGCATCATCAGCGACTGCCATCTATCACTCAAGGACATGGGGTTAGTACATTTTATGGATGAGGTGTCATGTTAACTTTGCCACAAAATGTAAAGGCTTGTTCGGACCGGTAGAGTGATTTAGTCGAGTAGCGAGTGATTTGGTAAATAAACGTGTCTGAACAGACAAATTTAGTCGAGTAGTTTAGTAAAATCATCAGTCCAGTCGATCCATTTTATTCTAATATTTCGGTCGAGTAGCGACCCCCACCACATCTCACTAAATACTAAACAAGCCACGAAACAAGTCTGAACAGGCGAGTTCATTAGTCGCTGACTGCCGTAGAAATGGCACAACGTTGGAGCAAAGATATTACTCGAAATAATATAACTAATAGGCCGTCAATGGAAATAGGCCAAAACGAACCGTTTATGACGGTCTCATCTTACGCCGGAACCGTTTATTGCCGTAATAAAACTTGTCGAGTGTACATCCACTGGCCTGCGAATCTGTATATTCGGGTGCCGCCGTGTTCCATAATGCTCCATTAACCTATTCCTCGCGCGCGTCATGTAGAGATGCCGGTGATCGCCGTATATGTGAGCCGCGAGCGTCGCCTAGAGGTGACAGTAAGTTTCTACTGCTGTATTTTCGTTATTTGGTAAGCAACAGAGACGAAATTTGTTTTACGAACTTGCTTCATTATTATTCTACTGACATCTGTTGATTTTTGTCATCCAAACATTATGAAATAGTTCGTAATATAGCAAAGACTCGACCCATATCGACTTCCTTCAAAATACAAATAATCAGTTTTGTCGATTCAAATATCTCCGCTAGTTGGTTGCGCAATATGCGCAGGCGTGTGATGTCATTTCCGACTTCGGCTTTGTTTGGAATAGTGCGGTGATACTATTTCAACAGTGTGTGTCTGGTTTCGTACGGTTATCGATACCATTCAGTTTCGGCTTTTATAAAATTACTTTGAATACGCGATTCTGTGATTAAGTGTAATTATTTTAATCATAATATTGGAGATTTCATACATTTTACCCATTGAAATTAGTGGAAAATGTGTGTAAAAGTAGTATTTTAAATTTCAATAATATAATTTCGAGTTCACAGATTCTTCATATATATTTTTATATACATTTGTAATAGTGACAATAAGTTCGTGTAGGTACATTGTGTAGTGAAATATTTAAAGTTAATTTTTGTACATTGCGATCAAAATATCTGCGCGTGATAGTGTATCCGATGAGGAAGCCCAAGAATCCATTGAATACTTGGATTCCGATTATGAAATGGAAACTGATGATGAAGGAGAAACAGGGCTGGCAGAACCACACAATATTGACGACCCTTCTGATGTTGACCATAATGTGGGAGAGGCTTCCACTTCCACCTCTGGACATGAAGCACCAGAGGCTTCCACTTCCACCTCTGGACATGAAGCACCAGAGGCTCCACGTCAACCGTGGACCGCGGGACCATTTGTGCCAATTGTGTATGACTTTGACAGTTTTAACACTGGTGTTAATCCAAGTGTAGGCTTGAATGAGAATTCAAGTGAAATGGAGTTTTTCACACACTTTTTAAATGAAGATATAATGGGTAAAATAGTGAACTTTACCAACGGCTATCACGATCATCTGACCAACACACTAGTCCACACACCTAACGCCCGAATTCATAACTGGTATGATACTTCCATAAGCGAATTGTACATATTTTACGCTGTTACCCTATTGATGACGAGAAACCGCCGTCTTACAATAGAGGAACACTGGAGTACCGACCCTTTGTTAAATGCAAAAATTTTTAGCCAAACGATGGTCAGAGATCGTTATGAGCTAATTTTGCAAATGCTTCACTACTCTGACAGTGAAACCCCTGCCGGTGATAGACTTTACAAAATTAGAACACTTCTCGACCACTGCAGAAATTTGTTCAAAGACTCGATGTTGCCGAATGAAAACCTCTGTATAGATGAAAGTATTATAGTATTTAAAGGACGACTTATATTTAAGCAGTTTATACCTTCAAAAAGACATAGGTTTGGGATTAAGTTATTTGTTATTTGTGATGTTGAAACTGGATATATTTTAGATTTTATAATTTATTGTGGCGACGGAACTGAAATTACCGATAGTGAAAAGTTGGGTGTGTCTGGGGCTGTTGTGACCACATTGATGAGGGATTATTTTGGCAAAGGCCATACACTTTTTTGCGACAATTGGTACAGCAGCCCAGAATTATTTGAACATTTGTTTAAACAAAAAACAAATGCGTGCGGGACAGTTCGCAGCAATCGGAAGCAAATGCCGAAAATTCAAAAATTAAAAAAGGGTGAAATAAAATCTTTAAACCGACACCCTTTGCTTGTGTTGAAATGGCATGACAAAAGGGAGGTACACATGATAACTACCATGCACGACGACTCAATGGTGCCCACACATAAAACCAATAGAGCCACGGGACTACCCATTATAAAACCGAAGTGCGTTGTTGATTACAACAAAAACATGGGCTCTGTCGATAAAGTTGACATGATGTTGAGTAGTCTGTCGTGCATGCGAAAAACAATTAAGTGGTACAAAAAAGTTGGTTTCCACATCATTGATTTATTTTTATTAAATGCTAGTATTATTTACACAGTCATAACCGGTAAAAAAACTTCTTTGGCCGATTTTCAGATTAAAGTAATTCGTCAATTAATAGAAAAATATGGTAGTGCCTCAAAACCTTCAACATCATTAAATATACCTTCTTCCAGTATTAATCCAAAAAGAATGTTAAAAACCGAACTTTTAAAACATTTGCCACGTCAAGTTCCCCCAACTGAGAAAAAAGTCAAAGCATTTAGGCGGTGTCGGGTATGTTCCCAATCTACCATTAAAAATACAAAAAGAAAAATGACAAATATTATGTGTCGAGAATGTGATGTAGCTTTGTGCCCTCAGCCCTGTTTTTACGATTACCATGAAACTATTAAATTTTAAATTCTTGTCCGATAAAATTTTATGTTAAGTGTTTTGAAATAACCCCTCAATAATAAATAAAGTGATTTCGTAATATTTTTTATGTGCTCTGTAAAATATTAATGTGTTCTGTGTTTGAAGTGGGGTTCCCACGTATCGTATCGTGCCCTAATAAACTTGTCATCGGCGCAAGTGTCCATGCCACTTGAAGTACGACAGTGGCCGCCTGGTATGTACCTATGCATGGTTTTTTTACTATGGGACGTGTTTGTTCAAGCTATATCGCCCCATTTAAGTCGTATTTGTTTATTTTTAGATGTCGTAAAATTATTAGGAATGTATATTTATCTGTTCTACTGCTTCTCGGATTTTTAATGACAGTTTTTAACGAGTTATGATATGATTTATGATTCGTAAAAATCACGCCTCTGACAAATGATATACATTGGGGCGACCATTGGCGCGACGAAAAGGTTAAAATAACAGTGTTTGTACATGCACGTCTATTTGAAACAAGTATTCCTTATATAAAAACAGAAAAATATTTTTCTCTATGGTCACTTTTTGATGTCTATGGGCGCTAACTGTCAAATAAAAGATAAATTTTCGCATTTTGCCGCTAGATATCCCTAGTAGTCCCTATATGTTGAACTCGCTATTACATACTTCCATATTATTTCTTTTATTTTTCGATTAATATTACATTATGGCCGGATAATCCGAATGCCGAATAAACGTTATTGAATAAATATAATCATTACAATTAAACAAATAAAAGTAAATGGTTATCGTGATAGTATACCGACCTACCATATAATTATTATGCATAAATTGATTCCAGCACAATCATGTGAATTGAGTTGTTAAAAATATAATATTATATTTATTAGATTTTCATGAATCATTCATCAATTTCATGATGTGTATTAACTATGTGTACTGTTACTAACGAGAATCTTGAATTCGACGGCATTGTAGATTAATATTTCACTGAATCATAATGAAATATGGAAGAAAACAAGTACCTATGACAATTATCAACAAACGCGAGCTGTCAGTTGCAATCTGTCAAAAATCGACTCTTCCAAATTTAGCAATGGGTTCGCTAAACTTATGGTCGAGGGGCATTAGGTGTTCGGGTTCGGCGAGATGCTTATGTACAAAATCTCCATGAACGCAAAGCATACGTTTCGCATGCCATCTGGCGTAAAATCGCATTCGAAAATAATGGGTGGATGCGGTGTTATAATAATTATACTTCAATGCGACAAACATTAAGATAACCGTCGCGAATGTGTGTTGATAGATCTGTAGATAAATGGCAATATTTCACAGAAATCTTGTTATTGAGAATAGGTAAATTATCTTATAAGTTATATTCATTTATTATTCTGTTTATTTTGTATAGGTACTCAGTATGAAGGATATTATGTCATGTCGGTAGGTAATGTGGATAATTTGTTGATTAATACGTTGATAAATAATGGCAATATTTCACAGAAAACTTGTTGTTATTGAGAATAGGTAAAGAAATAGGTACACATTATCCTAGTGTTCATAAGAATAATTATAAGTTATATTCATTTATCATTCCATTTATTTTGTATAGTCAGTCAGGACAACGGAGCATAAAGTACCTATTTATTACCTAAACAAACTACAAAAATACATAGGTAAGCATACAAAAATTTATGAAACCACAATAATATAATAGGTATCCTATGTAAATTAGTAGGTATTCATCAATAGGCATTTGGACCATAAATCGATTCAATTACGTCAACGCCGTTTTTGTATCTTGACATTCGAATTCTTTTTGAAGTTACAATTTTATCTGACAGACGGCAGTACTCTCGTGTCGCGCGAAAGGTGTCCGTTTTGAAATATCCGTCGCTCTGTTATTTTGACACGTCACTCACTAATGCACTGTGTTCGCACACTTTTCAGTTACTAATTCACTAAATCACTCGCCACTCGACTAAATCACTCGGCCGGTCCGAACTGGCCTTAATACATAGTAAAGTAGCAAATTCAATTTTCATGTCATATCTTAAAATACATTTTTTTTTAGTAAATATGTATAAATACTAGCAGTTTTGACTAAAGTTTTCTTCCCCATAGGAATTCACCATGATTGTTCTATTATATGTTGCAGTTGCAATTGGGAGTGGACGGAGGCAGCGCGGGTGAAGAGAGGGGTCCGTCGCGAGGCAGTGCCCCGGCGCAGGGAGGCACTGCGCTAGCGCAGAGTGCCCCTGGACCACCTCACGCCTCACACGCCCCACCCGAAGCCGACTCCCTTATGATGCTACTCAGGGTCAGTGGCCTCTCACTGCCTTAATTCTTAATTTTTATTTATTACAGTTATGGGCCCGAGTTCGAATCCAGGGTCTGGCAAACAGGCAATCGAACCTGGAGCCCCCGGATGAAACGTCAGCACCTTACGTAGTACTGATCTACCAGGGCCGTCTATCTAGGATGGGGGTCGGCAACCTTTTCTGACTAGTGGACCACATTCAATTTTTAGTTTTAATAATAGGGCCTCGAGTGTCCAAAAGAAGATAGGGAGTGTAGAAATATATAGTATGTCAGTGTGGTCGTCTCCCATTTATGGGCTGCAGGAGCGAATTACTTTTCTATGTAAAAGTAATTTTCTAAAGGTAGTTTTTCTTGCATTCCATTTTTGGACTGGAAAATTCTATTTTGAGGGGATAAGCTAAAAAGAGCTTGACATTTGGGAGGAAATTAAAGGTCTCAATCATTTATTAAAATGCTAAAATGCGACCCTCAAAAAGTTTTTGGTACCCACTTAATTTAATTTGACCTCATGAAAAGAAAGGTTGCTTATAACTACTAAGATGCCCTCTAAAATCTAATAGAAATGTCATAACATACTCCTTGATTATATTATTTTTAAAATTAGTCTCATGAAGTATTGTATGATATACATGTGATACAATATACAGTCGAACTCGGTTATTACGATCTCGGACATAGCGAGATCTCAGATGTAATGAGGAAACATTCGTTGACATTTGGTTCCATACATTTATTCGTGTTATAACGAGCAACTTATCGGTATACTGAGCTAAAATACTGTTAATGTGTCGATCGCTTAAAAACATTTCGACTCTTAAGCAATAAAATCCGATCGGACAGAATGCCGCTGGGGACGGAATACGTTTATGACAATATTAAGTGTCTTAAGTACCTACCTAATATGTAGTTGTTTTCATTGACAATAATGAAAAAGTATCCACGCATAATATGGTTGAAAAATCCAAGGTTTGTGAAGTCCGTAGGTACCTACCAGCGTTTATTACAATAAACAACTTCTTTTGTAGTTTATGAAGGCCATGCTTTTTTCGGGGATTTTTACGATGGTTTACAGATTTTTTATTTTTGACATTCTCATTTAAAAATACCTATTCTCTGATATCACAAGTACCGCTTATAACAAGCAAATTCAGTCGGTCCCATCTTCCTCGTAATAACCAAGTTCGACTGTCCCTTGTAAACAATTGATAAGATCACTTTAAAATTCAACATTTTAATGAATCTTGATAATGAATGCATTGTAACATGTTCATTACACATTATTGTTCAATGCATTCAGCACTAGTATTTTGCGAATGTTGTCAAAGGTTTTTTTGTAGCAATTTTTCCTATGTGACATGTATGTATCTCACAGTACAAATGAAACCATACTTTGAATTCAATCACTCATTCATTATTATAATATACAGGTTTGTCAATTCACCCATATTATTGTGTGAAATCTATAATTTTGTTCTAATTTGTAATCGTTATTTGAATTTGAATAAGATGAGGTATGTCAGAATATTGCTACAGATGAAAGGAATATTATTCCGAATGCAGCATATAATAATGTCAGTTTTGGATTTACAGCGCTACCCCGTGATGTGGCAAGGGCTACTGGCACTGAAGAACGATGCGGCAGCTGTGCAAATGCACTTTGTACATGGCAACCCGGCCGTGGCCAGCCACACCCTTCCCAGCAACGGTGACGGCTCTACTCCCCCACTCAGAATCGCTCAGCGCATGCGCCTTGAACCCGTGCAGCTTGAGGCCGTCGCCAGGAAGATGCAGGTATATCACTAGTCACTCCGCCTCTCTTACTTTCAACTTATGGAAAGATAGGATAGTTGAGACCGTGCCTCATGATTGATTGTCTCTTTGATGCAAGCCGGATTCCTCAAGGAATAAAGTGTATGTCCACTCTGTCCCTGATAGCTGTCGGTATATTTGTGTCCAGGTTACAAAAATAAATACAACTCATAGAGGTTTATTTGCATCTTCAGATGGAGAACGAGCATTGCATGCTGCTGGCATTGCCATGCGGTCGAGATCATCTGGATGTGTTGCAGCAGTCCACTCAATTGAACGGAGGATTCATCACCTACCTCCGGAGGAAGCAGGCCGCCGGCATCGTCAACGTCGCTCCTCCTGGCCATCATCAGGTAAAACAACCGTTTCATGTTATCGATGCAATATCACCGTGCTGTACCAAATTTGATTATTCTTAATGTGTTTCATTGTTTCTTGATTATTAATCTCACTACTCAAGGATCAGCTTTAATGAATGTTTTATCTCCTCAGGCGCTGTACACCGTCCACATTTTTCCGTCATGCGACTTTGCTAATGAAAATTTGGAAAGGATCGCGCCTGATCTACTTCATCGAGTCGCCGATATCGCTCATCTTCTTATTGTAATCGCCACTGTTTAGTGCCCGGCGACAATTGTATCGAAAGTGTCAAACGATTATCTTTGTGATGGAACAGTTTTAGCCGGGTTCATTGGCGTGACTCCCTAACTTTCGCGAATAAAATATCTCATTTACAGTTGAACTGTGAAATCTTTACATGTGAATATAATTCGTATGGTCATACTTATAGTGCCTTTACAAGTGCATGGATTTACTGCCAGAAATACCGTGTAAATTAAACAATCGCGACAATAACTATTTACACACAATTATGCTGATTATCACAAATATTTCATTTTTCATCAGCGAGACGCATTTGTTGTTGCGTGAATGTTTTGTGTGCTGCGTGGTGTAATTATAAATAGTTCACCACCAGTCACGCAAGTTACAACTATTGTGTGAAAAGCTGCTGAACCTTTTGATCCATGCATATGCAGAGTTGCAACTTACATAACAATAAGTGTTTACATTTTTTTTCATTTTATTGTTAAGGTCACAAAAATAAATACTGCCAGCAGTAAATCCACGTATGTGTAAACGGGTTAATTATGTGAGATGCTAAAATAACCAACTGTTTCATATGATACAGGAAGTTGACATGCTATTAAATGATGAACCTGCGGTTAAAACTGATACGAAATAATCATGTCAGGTTAATTACCTGCATTTGCTGTATTCACTGTTTCATAATATTACTGTTGTCTGTTTTATAAAATCGTGTCCTGTTATATTTTGCATTATCAGATAATTATTCTTCGTTCTTATTGAACCGCAAACTACCAAAGAATATTTATTTTGATCGTTTTGATAGTTTCTCTAGTATTGTTTTCAATGTTAAAATTTCTTCTGTCTCGTAAGGTTCGAGATGTCAGAACGATGAATCACATTTGATTGTGCAAAATATCGACCCGGAGCAGTGGTATGTGACAATTCTGACTGAAAACATGATATGAGTCTTTTCCACCGTCGGTATATTCTGTGCCATAAGATGGCTCATCACGACCGCTCTCAAGGTTTCCAAAGGCTTCCATAAGAATTCTTATTATATAGATAATTTATATTGGCGTTATTATTTGGGATGCCGTCTTTGAAGTGTGGGTTATCTCAAGTAAAAGCAAGCAATAATATACGTGAAAGCTAGAATATTATAAAAAAATGTCCCCTTTGATGGATCTCTTCATAGTAGATTTATACCGACATAAAGTTTATTATGTAATTCATTATTTCTACTTTTACTATCTTGTTTTTCTCAAGCATAATTTCCAGTCTTTTTTATGGCAAAGTGCATTGAATATTTTTTCTGTTAAGATAATTTGTAAAATGTATTCAACCACAGATATAATATCAGATCATTTATATTGAGGGTCAAGTGTACTAAGTCAAAAGGGTGTTTGGGATGTTGTGGTAAAAATAAATAATTCGTGGAAGGGGTATGCTTCTTAAAAATATATGATAATGATAATGCTTATAAAAATCTTTTTTCAAATAATTGCTCTCCTGTGAAATTGCAAATTATTGTCACTAACCCTTTTGACTTAGCATAGTCGATATATATTTCCGTACCTCAGAGCCAGTGTTTTCATTGTATGCACAGAATGCAGAAAATGAGTCAAGTACAGTTTTTGTATCAAAAGTAACATCTTACACAACCAATAAATCACATTTTGAGTCTATTCATAACAGAAACTTGATACACATTCCTAAAACCAAACGGCCGAAAGTTGACAGACATCATGAGGCTGAAATTCAATTTTCCAAAAATGTTTTTTTTTTTTTTAAATAATATACGCTGCTACGCTGGCTCTTTTTTTCATTATGAATATGAAAATTCATTCTTTAGCCGAATTTTCATTTGTATCGAATTGCATTCAACACAAAGCACAAGTACACAAAAGCATTAATATTTTTTATTATTTATAAAGCATGTAATGATTATTTAAAATTTCATCAACTGAAAATATGTACTTTATTGTGTTTAGTGTCATGATTTTTTAAACTCATAAAAATTAAAATTACAATTCCATGTGCAATATCATATTGAGGGCGTATTTGATGTCCTTTCAATGTCCCCATTATGAATGACGCATATGAGTAGATGCTAAGAAGTGTTTAAACCTAGTTTGTGCTGTAAATTAAATAAATGCCTACAATTTTATTGTTTCGGCTTGCATTGAAATACTCTGAACGAACTTACCGGAAAGTTTTTAATTAGACTTTAGGATACCTGAATTAGAGTAGATATATTTGTCAAAATATGTAGGGGTATTTATTTCTAAAGAAAATTTGTGACAATCATAATAAACGGCTTTGTATAGTCGATTTCTCCTGAAATACCATTTAAAATTGTTATAAAATAATTTCTAATCCTTGAATAACTTTCGGCTTCGATAGAACTAAATCACAATGTTTTTTTATTTTTTAATATCGTGTTTTCAATGATTTTTGTGGATTTTACATGTTTTTTTTAAAATTACAAGTCTTATTTTCTATATTACAAACTATATATGTATGTATATTGTTCCGATACTTATTAATTCAAGGAGATCATTATCTCCTTGAACTCTTCATTGATATTATCGTGACTAAAAATTGTTTATAATTTTTATTTTGAGTTATGTATGTATGTATTTACTTTTTTTTTTGACAATTTACTACCGTCTGTCTCATTCATTATTATTTTATTAATTATACACGTATTTTTCTATTTTATTTATACCTGCCACAAAGTTTTATGTGAATATAGATTAGATTTAAGTTATAAAAGCCAAATAATCACCCCCAATATAAAAAAAAGTTATCAATCAATCAAATATCCAATGTAAACTTTTCGATGCTAATATACATTAAGCTCGATGAAAATTTAATCGCATTCAATCATACGCACGATTCCTTCAAAGAAAATTGTAGATATCGCACTCATACACGCGTTTCTTCACTTACCGGTTTATTTATGGGTTTGCCATTTTGTAGCCGGTGAAGTTTTCATTCAGCCCTTCTTATATTTGCTTGTTTTTTTAATTTGTTTTCGTTCGTTTTTGCATAGACTTTTTATTCGGGGGTAGGAATGGCGGGACATAATTTATTCGATCGACCACATAAACATTTCCCCTTTCTTCATTTCAAAGTGCAGGGTCATTAAACTACTTAAATTTACGGAAAATAAAAATGAAAGAAAAAATAAAAAAATAATTCTCTTTAAGTTAATTTATGAAAATAAACTGTGATTCAGATTTAAAGTAGTTACTTTTAGAAAGCATTAATTATAATACGATAGGATAAGGTTTAAGAAAAATTTAAATAATTGTTTATTAATTAATGAAATTAATATATTGATCGATTATATTAATGCGAGAGGCGAATCGAAAGCCGTCGCGCAGTCGGAACACTTTTACTAACCCTACGAATTAATGGGGGGACAGGGCGCGGCCGCGCACGCCCGTGGGCCGAGTCCACACTCGCGTGGGGTGCGGGCCGTCGCTCACTTTTAGTTGGTTCTCTCCCGTCTCCGAGCTAACAATGAAAGATCTCAAGTAACGTATCTATAGAGCGCTAATGTTTAGGTTTATTGTAAACGATTAGGCCGTAATAAATCGAGTATTTAAGTTTCCGATCCGATTGGCACTTAGCGAGATTTAGTCTTTTAAGTTTGTCCGCCGTGTCAGTCTGCGGTCGCTGCCATTCAACCGCCTCACTTGTGCCCGCTGTCTATTCGTTTTTCTGACGCCGGTCACAACTGATGCCGGTTGTTTCAATTTTCATAAAATGATTTATACAATATTTTTAAGTAAAGCCGTACTGAAGTTAAACTACCAGACAATCGACAAGGTACAAAAATGATTTCCCATCATGACCGTGAGAACTATAAATGGGTAAATTTACTGATTTTTATTTTAACTTTAGCTTGACGGCTCTACTTCAAAAATTTCACAAATAAATTTATGTCTGAATGTAAGATTCCAAAATATGTACATGAGATGCGTAGCGATCACTTAATCGGCTTACTCTTAGTAATAAATAGTTAAAAAGTCGGAAGAGTAATAATTTTAACGAGAAATCTAATATTTGTAGTTATCTAATCTCCAGTTGAGTAGGATTGAAATATTATTTGGAGTCAATGTGCAAACCGACGACAGCTGAGTCTTTAGGAAATTTCCAAGCGAAAGAATGTTTTATTATTGATATTTTTTGCACAAGAACGATCGACTGTTGTATCATTTTATTCAAACTTATAGTAATGTATTTGTTTATCTCACGATTATAGTTCACTTTCAGAACATTTTTTTTACAAATTATTAAAAAATGTAAAAAAATCATTTTTGTTTTAAAGCATGTATCATAATATAATATGCAATCAATTCTAGAATCCTTTTATATGAAAATGATCATGGCCTCGACGTGTTAGTTTTACAGTATGTCAGTTCAATACGAGGAATAGAAGCTCAGTTGACTCGGCGATGGCAATTCAGTGTTTTGATTTAATTCACGCGTCAGTCGTGCGTGTCCCTTTTAGGTTTTCCGCTGTCTTAAATGAAGCCTTTTTTACTTGATACGTGTGGAGGAAGGAGGTGACACATTTGAGTGTGAAAAGTACAAATTATTATATAATCATATTAATTAATAAAAATAAGGAAAGGTAAATAACGATACTTCACTTCGTCCATTAACGGAAAAAAACTACACTCAACACAAGAAAAATATATAGTCTTTTGAACAGTGTAATATAGATTTATAACATTATTGTAAAAAGCTATTTAATGTATAGTTAAAAAAACATAGTTAAGGAGAAATATATGGAGAAAATTAGCTAATTAAGTAATTTCAAAAACACAACTTTGGGTTAGTTCCATGAAGGTTTTTTATTATCACTTTGCATAATTGTTGCAAAAACCGATCCGAGAAAAAAGCGGTTATTTTATGTACAGTTAGCGACTAGTAGCGACCTATCCACTAGATATATATATACACACATATATATTATATATATGGAGAATATTAATATTTAATTATTTTTAATTTTTTTAATAGATCACACTTTCTCAGTCATATTTACTATGGGGATGTAATAACATTGAGAAATTGTGTCCTATTTGTCATTGCATTGCCGCCGAAACTGATCTTGATCTGCGAGGGGTCCCGGCAATCGGGTGCAGACTTCAGTTCGGTATCGACGCAATAACTAATCCCTTAATGTTAGTTTTATAATGACTGCTGTAGCGAAAGTACTCATTATAACTGATAATTGTGATCATGATATAATTTTTAAGTGTATCTTCTGTATATTTTGTACATATTGCAAATACTATTGTATGTTTACCTATGTGTGTAATGTACCTCTACCTACCACTACTATTAAATATTATTATTACCTAAAAAATTTAAATAACGCATTTTTATTTTGATTATTACACAATACACACCTTAAATCCTGAAATGAAGTGGATGTATGACATACAGGCAACTGGATACAATTAAATTAAATTAACGATACACAGACATTTTAATAAACTGACAATGTACATTGTCATCAAGTGGGATTGGATATATATTTCCAATTAATTTAATTGACTGATGGCTCATTTAGTAATTTTTGCACATCTTTAAATCCATTCATATTGCATAGTTAAAAATTAATCTTGATGTAAATATTTATATTATGTTGAAATTAAAATCAAATTGCCGCAATTCGGAATTATTGTTATCATGGTGGATCGAATAAATAGGAAGTGGTTTTTGGTTGAACGGAAAAATGTGGTATTTTGGCTGAGTACCTAAATGAAAAAAAATCTATATAACTGACCACATTCGACATCCTTTGATTGTCCCTCTGCAAACAATTGAATAAAACCATTTTAATTCATTTTGCTATTTTTAAGTATACATATTATATCAGTTGTCAATATAATTTTATAACGGTAACACGAATAAATCGGTGAATGTTTTCGGTGCTCATCAATTTCATCAATATGAAATGGGTGAACCAAAGTAATAATAAAATATAAAAATATTGTGAAAAGTGAAAAGTGTGCTTCCCTCGTTATCAATTTATTTAAAAATGCATTGTAGAATTATTTTCTCAAAATAACATTAAATGATATTTAGTAAGAAATAGTTATTCAATATCTTTATCAACCTTATCAGGATCAGTTAGGTTAGGTTAGGTGGTTCACATTTTTTATTGCGGTTGGAAAACAGAAAAAATGGAAAAGAAAGGCCATCATAAGTCTCCCACCCTCTCTCTTTTACATTCCCATTACACCCCGAAATCTTCTACCGGAGAAAGTCCAAAGTCCCCTCGGTCGCCGTGCAGCGGCAGTGGCAGTGGCAGTCCAAAATCCCCTCTGTCTCCCGGTGGAAGTGTGAGTCCCAAGTCTCCTTCGTCTAAGTTGTTGAGATTCCGTCTTCAGCGGATGTTTAGTGTGGGTAAGAATGAGCGAGTTGTCGCCAGCCAGCCCAGCAGCCCCAAATCCCCTCAGAAGCTCACTTCTTCGCCAGCTCTATCAGGGAGCCTGGAGTCTTTGACAGTCAGCAATCGACCCAAGTAAGTTTTTAAAAAAAAATTGTCACTTAAATATTTCTTAAGTTACTCCGAGAATTCACTAGGTACCTATATTTACTTCAAAGTTTAACTTACAGAATTTATACTTGAGTCGTATAATAAAAAAATACGACTGAATACTGAATAAATTAAAACATAAAATATTTGTTCCTCATCAATTAGGTAGGCCAATATTAATTAATGCAGTTTATGTCGTCATTTGAAACCTAAAAACAACCAAAACACCCAATACAACCTACTGTAACCTAGGGATGGGATACCTATTCAATATGTGACATTAGATTTAGGTTTTGTTAATCTTCGAAATTAATCTGTGTCGAGCAGCACATTTGCAATGATAAATAAATAAATTTCTAGAGATAAATAAGATTAAGAAAAAATAGACTTCAAACAGTGCATTGATGAGTCGTAAAGCACGACCAAGTGGCATAATGAGACACCACAATCATCATTAAAAAAATCACAAGACAAATAAATCAATAATAATATTCTGTACCTCAGACCGAGCATGTCCTATGTATGATTTTGCAGAAAATGTTTTAAGTACCTACTAATAGTTTTTGTACCTAAAGTATTATATTGTCTTTCAGAGCTAATCTATCTTTTACATCTTTTAAGTTTTCTTTATAACAGTAACCTAAAATTCCTAAAATCAAAAAGTTGAAAGTTCATGGACATCAAACAGCTGAATCATCTTGTATCGCGATTTCTTGTAAGTGTATTTTTTCGACACGATAGATACGGTGCCGCACAGACAAATAAATTTAAATCATAACGTCGTTGAAACTAGAAAATTGTGTAACTCCAAAAACACTACTTTACAGGAGAGACAAAAAACATTATGGTTTCCTATACAAATGTATGGTTTTGGAGTGAAATCATCCATGATTTAACAATGATACAATTTTTCTGGAATTACAAAATTTGCAAGACGGATAGATATTATCAACGGCCACTAGATGGCATTCAAAGTCAATTTTCGATTAAAACGGAGTTACACAATTTTCTAGTTTCAACGACGATAAGGGATATTTTAAGATGTAACATTTTTTATCGCACTGGATTTTCTAATTTTGAAATACATTCCTTCACATAATGCTCGATGACAGAAGATTTTCAAAATAAATGAATGTAGCATTTACTGTCACTGCTTGAATGTGGAGTAGGTGAGCTGATTTTTTAAAACCTATTTACAAATTAGTTATTGATAGAGAAATATAACGCCCATGATTGGCGAGCTACTACGTGTCATGCTTATAATGTCTCAGATCCCGAGTTCGAATCTTGGGTCTGGCAAAAATTCACATGTTGTTTTTCAATGTGTGCTCGGACCCAGAGTATGGACGTAATGGGCATCTATTTATCGTAAAACAAAAATCTGTCAGGAGATCTTCGTGAGGTTGCCCAGATCCTCATAGGATTGTAGAGTCAATTAAAGAAAAGAAAGTAGTAGAGATGTAATATTCCACTTTTATGTAATAAATGTTTAAATTATATGTTTAATATAAAAATCAAAATTTTCTTATGTCATATTAATTTTATTACCAAATAGCAAGTCCTTCATGACAGCATTACTGGGCAGCTAGTATATGTTATTATTTTATTACGATGGCATATTCAAGTGAAGATTTTTACAGTAAATGAAATTAACTTCATAGTAATTATTGTTTTAAAGGAGCGCTGTGGAACCAAAATCATCAGGCTTAGTGAGATCATTGTCGCCATTCTCAATCAGAGCTTCACTCAGGTAAGTAATATTTTATTTTGATTTATGTGTAAATTCTCATTAGTAAGATTTAGGAATGAATATCCAAGTACCATTGACAATATTATCTTTGGCGTGTATTTTTGAAGTAAGTATTAACAGGCAATTTTGAAAAGTTTTTAAATTTCAAGTGTCATAATTTTTAATCATTGGTAAGTATTTATTTCGAAGTGTCAGAATAAGGACGCCAGTTTTAATGTGGAGGGTAAAATTATGTTTGAGCAAATAATAATATTAAAAAATCGGTTGTAAAACTAGATAATCATTATTTAAATTATGCGTGTCAGTAGATCAAACATATATCACTTATTATTATGATAATTTGAAAAGTAAACAATTTTATATGGGACGCATAGCAATTTAGGGTTACCATCCTCGCACGTAAAGGATATTTGTCTATGTTCGCACACCAAATTCATGAAATCTATTCTGACATACAAATATTTATACTTGAAATTAAACATTTTAATAATTCCCTGTGTTTATGCGTCAATTACATTGAGCTTCTTTACGAGCTGTTTGTTGGCGAATTTAAAAGCGGGCGATTCAGCTTCTGCGATTTGATGATTACACACAAAACTTTCCATTCGCTGAGAAGCCACAAGCCAGCGACTATTTTGACAGAACGTAGTTAGTTTTTTTACCGGGAGGTTGCTACTACTAATACACATATTGTTTTTCAATGTCTAAAGTGCGCGCAAACTTATACAGACTGGTCTGCACAAATAGTTTAATATTATAACCAGGGGCGGGTCTAGCGGTAAGCGGACTAAGCGGCTGCGTGGGGCCTCGAGATCTTGGAATGTCTTTAAAGAATTGTCTTACAGACAGATTTTGATAATTTTTTGATAATTTCTGTGATTGGGTGCAGTTCATCGTTTACTTTATTATGGTATCGCTACTTAAGTCTTAGTTTCCAAACAATAAAAAAATGCACCGAATTTAATCATTTTTCCTTACGTGTGGTTCAGCAATAACCGAGAGGAAGTAACTCACTATAGGTCGACCGGCATTAGAAGACTTACGAGATGAAGTGGGGTGAGAGGAAAGACTTGCGAAAGGTGGGGGTAGTGGAGGGTCCACTCATGTCCAGCAACACATTTCATTCATTAAACACTTACCGTGAACATCTCCAGTATTTTAACAATATTTCTTACAAAATGACTTCAAAGTCTGGAAAACCAATACCCCGATCTGCCCTGGAGGTCAATTCTCGACTGAAGCATTATGAAGCACAAGTGACCAGTTGCGCAAACTTTACACAACTTGCTTCAACTGTAGCATATTAAAAGTCAACCGCTGGGTGTCACTAGGCCAGGCTTTGGTAGTACACATGCTTGGACGGTAGGGGCGCTCGCAACTCTCCGTTTGACATAATAAACGTCAGATTTCGTATCGTACGTAATATTGGAGAAAGCTGTTGATCTATTGTTTTACATTTACCACATATTACCGCTAAAATTATTATTTCGTGTTTCAATTCTCATTTAAGGATGTATTTATTGTGATTTTGTAATACAGAAACACACATGTTTGTTTGCAAAATACAACGGAAATTCCGTGTTGTAATCTTGTTGTAATATTGTTATATTGGAGACGTAACTAGCGTGTTTAAAGATTAATTGGTTACGTACTTCAACAATGAATGATTTAATCATGCAACGTTAACGGTAAGTACTGATTAAATATGAAGTCATTACCAAAATGGATAAAAATGTTATTTAATTTCCATGACATTGACAATAGTTCCGTCTTGACATGTTTACTTTCTATCTTACTCTAACGCATGGACATGAGGTATAAGCATGTTGAATGCTTTCTCACTCGCACTTATATGCCGTTTATCCGTTTCACTCGAAGCTCTGTACACACAATATCTCCTGTAAAACTAAAAATTTTACGAGCTTCAGTTGAAGCGGTTCGGTGACATGTTTTGCACTGCTTCATTCAGGAATTGGGGTCCTGACGAGACATAAATTGAATAGTATCTATTATCAGCTCCTACCTAGCATGTGACTGGAATCAATGCCATTATGAGGGAAATATTTCTTTGCAGTATGTACTGAAAGTGGCACAATTTATTTTCTTTCATCTGAATGAAAGAATTAAAATTTTTTCTATTGTTATTTTGGGTCGCAACTGATGCCATTTTGGGCCGAATGCCGCCCACGGGCCGCGGTTTGTGTATCACCCGTCTAAATAGACTAAATAATTACCATTATTATAATATTACAGATACCAAACTTTGCATATTTTTGACAGACTCACGATATTCACATTTTTGGTTTGAAGAGGTCTAAAAACACATCACCACTTTTCTCCACAACTGTTACGAAATTGTGTAATTATTGATATGTATGTTACACCGAATGTGTGAAATTGCGTATTACACGAAATCAGCAATATTTTTCCTAATTCATGAATAAGGCAACGGGCTTGCATTATTCATAAATTAGGTAATTTATCTGCCAAGTGCGTGAATTTGGCAGGGTATGGAATTTTTAAACTGTCAACATGACAGTAGAAAAAGTAAATTTAATACGGATGGCTTTATTAGTTATATTGGACATAATATAATCTTTATATATTATTATCCTACAGCTTTTCCAGGTTTTGGCGAGCGATTGTGTGCCTTATTCGTCATGTCCGATGGGTTCAAAAAAATAATCGGTTCTCGGATCGTTTAAAATGGGTTTTCCATAGTTGACACCCGCATGATTAGTTTCCATTCGAATTCAGTGATTTTTGTTTATTTCCCAATACATTTTCGAGCGACATGTGACTATTGACCGCGCACTCGTTTGGGAAAAAATTAACTTACTTGCAACACTGGTTTAATATCATCCCAAATTTAAAATTAAAATGCGTTTTTGACAAACTAATCTTAATCTTCTTAATCGGATCGACAGATACACATATTTTATTTTATTTATTAATATTCCCGAGAGATTTCATTCGCAAGTTTATTCATAAGATCGTCTCAAAAATTATACCCCTATAACCTAAAAATATCTGTATCGACCAATTATTGTAATTGTAATCATTATTTACTTTAATTACTTAATCATTATATTTTTAATGTCTCTATAAATGAGTATGACAAACAATCGTCATTTTTAACACTGTTATTTAAATCAAAAGGAAATGATATTTCATATTATTATGCAATTATCTATATACACTTTTATCATTCTTGACTTCTCACAATTCCACTGACACTTTGTTAACTTTCGTCACTTAAAAATGTATCCTGTATAATAACTGAATACATTAAAATCGAATAAACAATAACATTTATACAAATTTACATTAAAACTGTTCATTTTATTATCCGGCTATCCGTGCGCATTTTTTGCATTTTCTGTTTTCACGATCAAGCATAGACTAATATTTTGTTCCCTTTTTTTGCATGGCTATTATATTATTTTTTTTGAACCAATGAAACTTATATAAATTTATTTAGCCCATATAACCCAAAAATATTTAAAATGTATTCAACAATAATTGGTGTTATAATATACATATTTAAATCATTATTATCATCAGCTATTCTTCCCGCACTGGATAACAATGTAAATATCGTCTAAATATAAACAGATTTTAAAATAAAAATGCATTTTTGACAAACTATTCTTAATGTATCGGAGCGATTTTTTCCATTTTTTATGGCTATTACATGTATATTTTTATGACCACCCATAGACAAATATTTTAAAATTTGATAAAGCTCCATTTTGTTTTTTTTTGTATAGCTATTATATTTTTTTTTTTTGAACCAATGAAACTTATATAAATTTAATTAGCTCATATAACCCAAAAATATTTAAAAGGTATTCAATAATAATTGGTGTTATAATATACATATTATTTAAATCATCATCAACCAGGATCAATCCACTGCTGGATGAAGGGTTACGCAACCTGATTCTAATACTAGCGGTTAAACAAATTTGTGATATTATGCATGTTTCTATCATCGTTATCAACATCGACCTGAACCAATCCACTGCTGGATCTTTATCCTCCCTAGCCTCCCTAGCCTGATTCTACTCCTTTCTGTCATTTGAATTGCTGTATTTATCAAAATCGGTGATATTATATTTATCTACATATTCATATCGTTATCATCATCATCAACTAGGATCAATCCACTGCTGGATGAAGGATTCCGCAACCTGATTCTACTACTAGCGGTTAAACGAATTTGTGATATTATACCTATTTCTATCATCCTTATCAACATCGACCTGAACCAATCCACTGCTTGATAAAGGCATCCCTAGCCTGATTCTATTCCTTTCTGTCATTTGAATTGCTATATTTATCAGTGATATTTTTTATCTACCTATCTATATATATATATAATGCCATTATTATCATGAGCCTCAATAAATCCACTGCTGGATGAAGGCCTCTCTACGTTGATTGTATTCTTGACAGAATTGAATTTCTATATTTATTAAAAATGCTAATGTTATTTATGTACATATTCATATTGTCATCATAATAATCATCATCATCAACCAGGATCAATCCACTGCTGGATGAAGGGTTCCGCAACCTGATTCTACTACTAGCGGTTAAACGATTGCTATATTTATCAAAATTGTTGATATTATATTTACCCATTCATAACATCGTCATTATCATCATCAACCAAGATCAATCCACTGCTGGATGAAGGTTATCCCAACCTAATTCTACTCTACTTGGTATAAATTGCTATATTTTTTAAATTTGTGATTTCATATACCTACCCATTTATATCGTCATTACTTATCGTCATCAACCTGTATCAATCCACTGCTGGATGAAGGCCTCTTTAAGCTGATTCCACATCTTTAGGTCTTATAAATTCCTATTCTTAACAGAATTGTTCTATTCCTCTCAGATATAATATGTATTGCTTCATTATTTATCAACATTTGTCTCGATATGAATGTCCCGCACCGGGAAACTATCTTGTTTAAGGTTAATTTTTAATTCGAAATTTTGATTTTTTAAATATTATTCTATGGCTGCAAGCATTTATTTTTTATAGACAATGAAACAAAATAATGTTTGAATTTATTTTTTACACTGCTAACCTTCTTCTATTATCTCAATGGGACCCGAAGGAGATTAATACCACGTTATATTGGATCGCTATTTATGATAATCACATAATATATTGCTTTATATTCGAATGATTGAGATGTATACTTATTTATCATATTTAACTGCACATACCTACACATATATTGTACCTATTAAAATTAAAATGTCAGTGGTAGCAATCGGCGATTGCCAGCTGTTCTGCTAGGCATAGCGATATTCTGAAGGACAGACTCCTGAATAGACTACGCATATGAGTCCAAATTTATATTGGCAGTGACGATTTGCAAATCGTAAAAATGACAAATCAGCGAAATGTCAAACTGTCTGACGTGAATAAAAAACCCATCCCGAAGGGACAACTATGGCGCCATCTATGCATACTTCACAATTATATTAAAATCCAACACCGTCAAGCCGTCTGCAAGACCTAGCGAGACGACCGCCAGCTGGCTCAGCTAGTAGTATTATTATTAGGTTAGGTTAGGTTTTGTAATTCTGAATTCAACTGAATGTCCATTTTGACAATAGCTAACACCTGTCAACAAACTATCAAATCATACTATCACAAACAAACAATCGACCATTGCCTGATACTCAAGCACGAATCAAATCGCGAAAATAACTTTTAATAAAATTCTTCCGTTATCATATTATAGTTCTAGATTTTTTTTGGGCATAGTAAATGGATATGAACATCGTTGTAGTTATTGATTGGTATATTTTTATATAATCAATGACAAATGACACATTTGGTTTAGTTGCAAAAAACACCACCGTAGCGCTACTATCTAATTTGCCAGATGCATGAACTAGGCAGAAAAATTACTGCCGCATTCACGGACTCGGCAGATATTTTGCCTAATTCATGAATATTTTTTATGCATTTTTTTTATAAAATAGGCGTTTTTTATGAACTAGGCAAAATTTTGCTGATTTTATGTAATACTCAATTTCACACATTCGGCGGAACATGTATAAATAATCGAGTTAAATTTATAGTGTATTTTTATGTTTTGTTTTTTAGTAGGTACGTAATAGATCTTACTTACAGGAATAATAATTTGACGAGCTCATTTATCTACGCAAAAATATGAATATTTGCGCATACAATTTTTTTGGTACAAAATTCACTGGTCCGATGAGTTTGTGACACATAATAGAAAAATTAGGATCTATGGCGGGCCCTCCTACCTATCGCCAACATTAAGGGCAGTGTGATTTTTTACAGCAGTGTTCCTCTAATGGTTTCCATGGAACCCTAGGGTTAAGGGTATTTCGTGTATTTTTACCGATTTTTAAATAAATCCAGTTGATTTATTGAGTTGTCGGCACTCAGCATAAATTATGAAGCAGTCGCGACCTCATTTTGTGGTAGGTACTCGTACCCGAGTAACATGGAACCCTTCGCCATATATTCGCCAGAAAATACACAAAATAATTATATAACAAAATTCATCGCGTGAATTATCATTTAATTATATCAATCAAAATATCACATCAAATTATATTGCACAGACACAAATTTTTAAATGTTAATAACTTAGACCAGGGGGGTCAAACTTTTTGGATGGAGGGCCAAATTCAAGAATTCAAAATGAGCGGCGGGCCGCAAGTAAAATCCCATTTTTAGATATTATACACTATTTATTATCACGAAAAATAAACATTACAAAAAAATTAATGAGAAGAACGAAACTGTTGTACATTTTTTAAATTCAGGTGTTAATTTTGTAGTTGATATTCTCAAAACTGCTTGTAAATGGGCATCGGAGATATTTGATCTTAAAGAATTTTTATTGAGGTTCATGATCGAAAATGTTTGTTCACGTATATAGGTTGATCCAAAAATAACGAACGTTTTTCTTGCATAATCTTTAAGTTGGTCGAATTTGTCTGAATTAAGGGCATTGTAAAATTTGGAGATTTCTTCACAACGATGCAATTCTCTTAAATCAGTGTCACACTGCAGATCAATAATCTCAAGTTGTAGCTCTGTTGGTACACTACCAATATCTATTGAAAATGGATAGCGTACTATTGCTAAACAAATTTTAATCTTTTGTCAATATTTAAAAAAAATATATACAAAAAAGTTGTTCGTTATCAGAAGTACAATTAATGATGGCGGGCCGCAAAAAAATACCCGGCGGGCCGCAGTTTCCCCCCCTGATTAGACTATAGGCTAATAATCAATTAGGAAAATAGCCCCACAGGCGACTTTTTTTACTATTAGAGCAAATTTGTGGTGTGTTTTTCTCATTTAACTGGTCGGATTGCCACGCCGGGCCCCCTCTAAGCACGGGCCCCCAGGCTAGAGTCCTGTCAGTCCCTCTCTTGTGATAATCCCATAAGTTTGTAGTTGCAATTTTGACCTCCTGCGTGAAAAGATTCGGCAACGCTGTTATAGGTTATAGTTAGGACATTGAACAAAATAATAGTCTTGCAAACAGCTGTACCATGAAACTTGGGTCAGCGCCCACACCACCGCAAGTTACTTCTGCCTCCCGAACGCTGACGGGTGTATGTGGCCACTCCGGTGATATGGGCGCTGACTATTAGGTTTTTCGAGATGTTGGCGACGCAAAACGACGATATAAATTTAATCTTCCGGTCTCTGGAGGCTTCCTTCCGCATTGCGGCGTGGTGCGGAATCTTTAGAATCTATTGACCGAATGTGGACCTAAGGTTTTATTAGACCCCCGGGGCGACTTTTCCAACGAAGGATTGAATTATTATTTTCCTGTTGAGAAGCATTTTATAGTATATCTTAATATTCATAAAAATCCTATTCAATTATGTGGAACTAAAAATAATATCAAGAGGGAATGCTAAGTGGTTTCGTTAAATATGATGACAACTTCTTTGTTTGTTTATTGTCAATATTATTTATGTCTTTTAAGATATTATAGGACTGAGGTCGTCATCATTTCCCACATGTTGGGCTCAATAGAATGTTTGAAAATCGCCTATGGCAAGCATGTCCAACGCGTCGAATTTAATCATAAAACTATCATAAGTGTGCACATTCATTTATATATGATTTCGTTAATTTTTTTAAGGGGGGACACATTAAGCATTCCTATTTTTACTACACACGGCCTGCCTCAGGAGATAGAGATAAAGAAGGTGTGAATCCCCGCAATTTACTTTGAAGCATAGTTTCGATTTTCCGTAAGCGCAGTAAGCTCTTTGTACAGTGGGAAATAGTTTATAATGCGTAGGTACAACACGCGTCCACAAGAAGACCAAAACTTATAATTTTCACGACGAATCGGATATTGATTTTTTCTTTGTGATGGTGAAAGACGAGTGTTGTTGTTTAATTGTCCCCAGCCGAATAAAATACGTTTGTCCAAGCTTAATAATGACAATGGGAGAGTGTGGTAGATCACTGCCTAATAGAAGTTTGGCATGCCTGGCCTAGGACATATCGATATAGGTACTTTTGACTGATTAAAAACGTACCTACTCAAAAATATGTTTAATTGCGCAAACACATTTTTCAAATGTATACAGCTTCCAACCGGAAGTGCAGGGACGCGCCAGGGGTTGCTGACGCCCGGGTGCTGGTCGAAAATATCCGTACCCCCAATCAAAAAATATTTTTCGAGTGAAAATATCACAGAAGTAAAAAAATAGTAAAAACAATTAATATTTTATTTTCATCAAAATAAATAATAAAAGTTATGACATAGTTTATCTATTAAATAATATCACATTTTGAATTATAATTTAAAGCAGCTTAAATCTATTTTTTCATCATAAAGTTCATTTTATGTAATTGAATAACATATATATTTTTAATAGCATTAAACATGTTTTTTTCGGACTTTTGACGCCCCCTGAATCCTGCCGCCCGGATGTTTCGCACATCTAATACCCCCACTTAGTGCACCCCTGCGAAAGTGTACCGTAGGCTACTTTTTTGCTGTGGATTTAATGGAAATCTAGCATTATTCGTGTAAAATGGGTCATTTTTTACCTCGCCTCGCCTCACCTAACGAGAGTCGGCGATATTAGTGAGAGCTGAGCCGATCCCTGCAGTGTAGACTGTAGAGTAAATACTGGTTAGAAGGGGGCATCGCATTGAGGCTCTGTAAACGTCACCCCATGTCCGCAAAATGGGTGTTCTCTTATGACCAAGCCAGCAAGTGCGCCGAAATGCAAAGTATGTCACATCAAGTTTTTTTGGTGTTTACAAAAATGCAATCTCAACAAAATCCTTCAAACTGAGATAAATGGTGTTAACGTTGTTCACTTCTGCAGGGCTATTCTAACATCTCAACTCCAAAATCAATTGAAATATTTATAATGTATCGTATTAAGACTATTTTTTTTAGCACGGCCGCTCAGGACCGTGTTAACTATTTTAGAGCGACATAGAGTATGACAATTACATAATGAGAATTTAGATGCAGCGATTTTGAAAATTAATACTAACATTACGACGCTTATTATAATAGCAGTACTGTAACATATATTTTTTAAAATATGTCATGCTGCAATCACAATGTCTTAACTTGATTACAAATGCATTCGATTAGAACCTCCAAGTGGACTGTGTTACCAACTATTGTTGATAACCACATTGTATACGGAATTGCCCCGAGTGATATCAGTCTTATTTTGGACCAAGAAAAATAACTGAAAAGTGTTATCGTAGTAATAATTAGTTAGAATAGATACCCCGTAGCCGCTGAAGACCCGACATGACGAGAAAAAGATTTGCATTTTTATGTAAGAAAATATGTCAATTCCATATTGTACTGATTTGTACACAGCTGACTTCTAAAGAAAATAGATGTCTGGTATCTGGCATCTACAATATCCAATTCCGAATGTCGCACTTGAATAATAAGAAAAGTGGACAAATTAGTTCACGGTCGACAAGATATTATCCAACATCGTTTTTGATCGCTACGCTGAGCTGTTGAGTGTAGTTTGTTTTCTTACATAAGTTTTTGTCGATAATCGATACAACAGTATGTTATGCTATTAATGAATATTACGATTTTCGTATCTTGAACATGCCAACCAAGGAAATTATGAACCGAATTAATTTTGTATAATATATGTTATCAGTGGTTGTGGTTATGATAATGTTATGGTTTATTCTATGAAAAGATAAAAGTAAACAAGGTTGCAAATATATACTGTTTCATATATTGATTAAGTATATTGTGCTCATGGCCCCCACAAGGGCTCTAGCCTGGGGGTCCGGGCTCAAGGAGGGCCCGGCGTGACGAGTCGACCAGATAGGTGAGTTAAGCACAGATCACAAATTTGCTCTAATACTAAAAAAACGTCGCCTGCGCCGCTATTTCACTTCAGTGATATTAATAATTTAATATTTTTGGTTGTACGATGCAATTTTTAACTGTGTGCCGATATCCGACAACTCCATAATTCAAATGGATGTACCTACATATCTATTAACGCTTTCGCTGCTGAATAGATAATGAGATTTTAATTGCGCCCTTTAAAATGCACGTTAATTACATCGATCGGCCGCCTGGTCATTACGGACCGTGTGCGTCTTCCGCGTCCAAAGTATTAAACATACAAAAAATCGCTAAAAATACACCTTAGTTTAACCGCGTACACCGCTGCTGCAGCGCGTCACACTGCCTCTACCCTTACCGATAGGTAGCGGGGCCCACCAAACATCCTAGCCTGGGGGCCCGCTTCAGGATGTGGGAGCCATGATTGTGCGCATTATCATAAATACCTAATATATTTTTTTATATCTACCAACTCGTAAGAATATCCATAATAACCGTAGGTGCATATTATTTATGTTCATTTTATAACATGGTTCATTTCAATTACTTTATTTTACATATTGTGGACATTACAAATTATAAGTTTAAGACGTTCACAACATGACATTTAGAAACAAAGAAATATTATTAAAACAGTATTAGGTACATAACAAAAGAGATAGATCAGTATTAAGTTATTCTACAGTATAATTGTATAAATACAAAAAATATAAAGTATATAGGTACAAGGAAGTACACCGGATGAGTTAAGCAGACCCTATTTTAAGAATTTATAAAATAACGTCCACCTATACTCATCCTCACGTAGACGTAATATATCAACATCCGAAGCGATTTGGTTGAACAGAGTTATTGCCCTCCCAATTGGCATCACCAATGGCAGGTTAGTTCTGCTCCTCGGGAGAACAAACAACTGATGCTCCCGATTTCTAAAATAGTTATCAGGGACACAAAATTCAATACTACCAAGAATGGCAGAGTTCTCATTCACACCACGTATAAGTCGAAAAAAATACGTGGCCAAATATTGATAACTTCTAGCACTTAAAGTACAGTATGTAAGCATACGTAAGAGAAAGTCAGTTGGATAAAGCCACGGATAGTATCCATATAACCTCAAATAAAGGAGTCTCAAAAATGTCTTTTAAACTCGCTCCACCATAAGGTCATATTTCAACTGATGCGGGGCCCAAACAATCGACCCACTCTCAAACCAGCTTCTCACTAAGGAATTATAAAGAATTTTTAATACAGTAACATCCGAAAAGACCCGGGAAGTACGCAAGACGAAGCCCAACATTTGTAGCGCCTTTTTACAAATGATAGCTATATGGCCACTAAATGACAGCTTACTGTCAAACGTAATGCCAAGATCCCTTACAGATGGTATTCGCGAAAGAACTCTGCCTTGCATCGAATATTGGAAAAATAATACTCGCGAGGCTCTGGTAAATGATAAAATATTGCATTTTTCAATATTGAAGTCGAGTATTGAAATATTGAGTTGACGACAATCGTCCAAGGTGACAACTTCCATCAAGAGTTTCAGGTCATCAGCGAACAACAAAAACATAGCATTTTTAATGACCATTGCTATGTCATTTATAAAAATCGTAAACAGCAGTGGCCCCAAGTTTGAGCCCTGAGGGACACCAGAAAATGTATTGAACGTCTGTGACTGATAGACGCCATATGATACGTATTGTTGACGATTCCTAAAATAGCTCCCGAATAACTTCAGAAAACGATCGGACAACCCAATTAGTTGGAGTTTTTCCAACAGGATGTCGTGATCGACTCTGTCAAACGCCTTTGAGAAGTCATTGTACGAACAGTCAACCTGATGGCCTCTATCCAGTGCTAACGACAGATAATCTACAAATACCATCAGGTTAGTTTCCGTTGATCGGCCAACTCTAAATCCATGCTGCTCATTCATTATAAATGACTCAATTTTTGAATAAATCATGTTATGCATGATCATCTCAATAACTTTTGCGGGTGCCGAGAGAACAGCCACCGGCCTGCAGTTCTCCACTGATGACTCCAGTGGCGCACACAGGGAGGGGGGGGGGGGGTGAAGGGGCCCTGGCACCCCCCAAAATGAAAATTATCAGAATGATTTTAAACACTGAAATTGAAAGCCAATAAACTATACCTTTGGTCTTAGACAAATAAAAACACGGCAAAAAAATGATTTGTAATAATTCTCCAGCACCCTTTTTAGAAAAATTTCTTAGATTTTAATTTCTAACACAAAAATTTCGAAACACTAATGTCAGGTTTTTTTAGGAACCCAATCCCTAATGGAACTGTCAAAAATTCTCGGTGTCCACCCGAATTCCGGAGTGGTGTAGGTCATGGCTGTAGCCTGGGGGCCCGGCGTGTCGGTTTGACCAGATAAGTGAGATAATCACACATAAATTAGCTTTAATAGTAAAAAAAGTCGCCTGCGGTGCTATTATACTTCATGGCCATGAACATTTTCAATTACTTATATAATTGTGCAATATATTTTTTGATTATTATGTGTCGATACTCGACAGCTCCATTATTAAAGTAGATGTATTAAACATCGCCAATAATTCACTGTATAAGTACCCTTAATTTGAACTAAAACATAATTTGAAAAACGTTAATGTAGTATTTCACGCTGCCTTTAATCTTAGCGGTAGGTAGGGGGCCCCCCAAATATCCTAGCCTGAGGGCCCGTTTCAGGATGTGGGGACCATGGTATAGGTACACCGAGTGCAATAGACAAAAGACCGATAAACGAGAAATTAGGCTGTGAAGAAGAAAAATAGCCTATAGGACTAATGTACATTCTCCTCCTTGCCCCCCCCCCAATATTAAATCCTGGGTGCGCCACTGGATGACTCGGTACCACTCTTATGGATTGGAGTAACCTTTGACATCTTCCACAATTCGGGAAAGATACCCGTCTCCATCAGAAGATTAAATATATATGAATGCGGGCCTTTGACAAAGTCAATACACCCCTTAAAAAAAATGTTGGGAGATTATCCGGTCCTATAGATCGAGTGTTCTTTAGCTTTTTAATGAACCTTAACACAATGGCAACATCAATCGGAAGGATATCAATAGATTGGGCACCGCGTGATGGTTTTCTTGACGTTGAGGCAACATCCAGATTCGTACTACTACTTGCGTAGACAGACCTAAAGTGACCGGCAAATGCCTCTGCCACTCCAGATCCTGTCACCTCTTCGCCTTTCCAACTCATTGAATTGGAAAACCCACCATCCCTTCTTAAAGATTTAACATAGTCCCAAAACGATTTAGAATTTTCGCGGATGCAATTTTCTACCGTTTCTATATGCGCTCGATATGCCAGTCGAACAGCTTGCCGCACTCTTGAGCGATAAAGACTAAACATTTCATAGTCTTGCTGAATATGGTTAGTCTTCCAAGCTCTATGGTAATAATGTTTGACCTTAATGTCCCCGATAATTTCCCGAGAAAACCACCTCGGTTATCGCCTTCCACCATGACATGGCGACTTCCTTGTAAAACACTGGTCAAAAATATTATAAATAACTTTGTAAAAGTGCTGTACCGCGTCATTTACGTCAAAAATTTCATACAACTCACTCCAATCTACCTCACCCATTAATGAGTAAAGTAAATCGAAGTTGCCCCCTTCAAACTTCAACCCCCTCTGCAGATTTGTTCTGTGTGAGGGAATGTTATTCCTCTGAAGGAGAGTTGGACGAAACTCGTGTAAAAAAGATAAAGTAGGGTGATAGGCATCTTCTGGTACGATCGGTGACATACATCGCGAAATTGATATTTTAACGTTGCTAAAAATCCTGTCTAGAAACCATTAGCAGAGTTAGGAATATCATTGTACTGGGAAAATCCAAAAACAGCACACAGAAATTCGAGTTCGCTCTTGACCCTTTCACTGCTGCGCGCTGAATTCAGGTTAAAATCTCCCATTACAATAATCCTTCTATCCCTAATTAAGATATCGCCAGACAACATTTTCCCAACTGTCAAAGAAAATATATATATAACATCTATCGATCCTTCAACACTGTTATCCAAGTCTATATGGATAACAGGCACCACTAGCTCAGGGTACAGGGTTTTCGCACTATCTCTCTGATGAATTCCAATCCTGTTACGGAAAGGACCATCGGAATCAATTGGTATCCGATGGATGTCTTTATCATACCGTTGCAGCGGTTAATTGCGAGCATAGAAAACTAAACTCGATCTGGACGCCAAAACCTTTTCTGTGAAAGAAAAGAACGTAAAAGAACATAATATTATAGGATACAATTAAATTAAATGAAACACCGTGATAATTTAACCTCACTGTATTTAATATGACATTGTAATTAAAAGTCAATGGTACTATATCGTAATAACAAAATATCCACATGTGAGTGAGGTTATAATTAAAACAAATACTTAAGATTAATTAATAATAAAAACATGAAATGTATTTACAGCCGCATGGCGGTTCCGCCATGCGGGACTCGCTGATCCTACGTCTTCTTGTGTCAAAAGTCAACCAGAAAAAAGAATTGATGCAAGCGGATATTGATCGGCCAAGGAACGATCCCCCCCACCACTCATCAAACCCGTATGCTTTCTCGAAGTACCAACCGCAGGATTGTGTTGCTCGCGAGAGAAAAACCTCTCCACTAATTAAAATTGTTCATTAGCCCGTAGGTGACGTCTGCAACGTCACACAACAAATAGTTTATACATCTCCAATTCACTCGCTGGAGGAAAATACACGACACAAACATACGTGGTCACTCCGTTACAGGTTTGTTTTACCCAAAGGTCCTCATTAAGAGTCTATTGAGATCTAAGAGATGCTACTGTAGAGTAGTGATTGAAAACCAGTTCGCGAGATCGTGTCGCCGAGTTTCAAAATATCACCAAGTAAGGACTACCACCAAAAGTTAGCTCAGTTTACCTTATTACGTGATGGAAGTAGAAACGGAGCCAAGCTATCGGAGTAATGTGAAAAGGAAAAGCCTAGTGCTGGACGCATTTTTAACATTATCATGAAAGAAGCCAAGTAAACACTGAATCTATAGAAAAACGATTACTTTTTTTTGTTTATAAGCGGTAATGCAGAAGTAAAGTGAAAATGTTTATGAAATTTTGTTACCTCTGTTGAATCCAGTATGTGTCTACCGCGTAGGCCGTGTAGGGCTTCCCCGAGATTTTACAATGTAATCAGTGTAATCAATACAATTTAAGAATCACTAATGCGCCAATTACATTGAGCTACTTTAATAAGCTGTTGGCGAATTTAATAGCGGGCGATTCTGCTACTGCGACTGTGATGATGACACAGAAAACTTTCCATTCGCTAAAAAGCCACAAGCCAGCGACTATTTTGACAGAACGTAGTTCGTTTTTATTACCGGGAGGTTGCTACTGCGCTCTACTGCGCAGACGCAGTAGGCCCACACGCCGGCGTGTAGCGTGTAAAGTTGACCGGCTTTCAACTTTTCTCGGTAGATTGTTTACAATCTGCTCGAATTTAATAGCGGGCGATTCTGCTACTGCGACTGTGATGATGACACAGAAAACTTTCCATTCGCTAAAAAGCCACAAGCCAGCGACTATTTTGACAGAACGTAGTTCGTTTTTTTACCGGGAGGTTGCTACTGCGCTCTACTGCGCAGACGCAGTAGGCCCACACGCCGGCGTGTAGCGTGTAAAGTTGACCGGCTTTCAACTTTTCTCGGTAGATTGTTTACAATCTGCTTGTTAGCTTGTTCAATGATTACACTGGGTGACTTTACAGGCAGGTTGTAAAATCGCCAACAAACAGCTCGTAAAGTAGCTCAATGTAATTGACGCATAAGTGAGTGTATGGATAGGAAAAATGTCCAAGATTTAGATAAAAAATGTGACATGATTGTGTATTCGTTGTAAAGGCACTCACGTTTCTCAGATACAATCTTAACAGTCTTAAATATTGCCTCATAAATATTATATTTTTGAGTCTTCTAAATTTTTGCATTAGCGAGAAGAGGATAATGTCAGCTGATCAAAAGTGTGCACGACGCATGCGCCGACTATTGATTTAAACTAAGTTTGCTCTGGCATATGAAAATAGAAATTTACAGAGAATTGGATCCGGCTAAATATTCAAGCTAGAAGAAATTTATTTTATGTAATAGATGATATTGAAAAGCGATTATAGATGCATTATTTTTATTTTGAATTATGTAACCGACGCCGCGAATCGAATCAGGCAATTTCAGTTCGGATTAGAAAGAAACAGCTGCTCTGATAGAACGCTCTTTATGGCAATAAAGAAAGAGACCAAAAACTAGGTCAAATACATACCGTACACGTAATATTATGTGAATGCGAACCGGCTTATCCGTCTCCGTCATACCTATCACGTAGGGTGACGTAAATGCTGAACGTCTGTCGGATTTCCATGGCACGGGCGCGCTGCGCAAAGCGCCAGGGCTGCGTTCACAACTCCGATAAATAAGTTCATTATTCAGTCACAGTTTGGAAGTGCGGTACGCTACGCCCGGAAAACTCGGGGAAACATAAACAGGAAAACAAACAGAAAGGTACATTCGGTTGCAGCATCAATCTGTCAGGCGTTTGCAAAATTTTGACGACGTTTCATTAATAACATTGTCAAAGGCATCTCCTATTTGTCTCGCAGCATCCTTTTGGATTATATTTAAATCATTGTATTTGAAGAGAAATTTGAAAGACCAATTCAAAGGAAAAATTGAATTTCCTTTGAAAACCAACCCTACTGCAGTACGATATCCTTGCAAGTAAGTGACATGTTTTTTTTCTAGTAAGTACTTATGTTAAAATTTATTGCAGCTTTATAACAATGCTTACTTATAATCAATCATAAACTTATTTCATAGGTTTGTGTGGCTTATATTTTTTTATATGTCAAGCAAAATTTTGTGGGACGGAATTGATAAAAGCAACTAGAAATGGCATCATTTTTAGAGAAGTTGTCAGTGCAGACTATTAGATTTTTTTGCATACATTTATATAATAATATTAACTATTGCTGTTTTAATCTCACGAGCTGAGCTGTATCTAATATTTATCTCCTCGAGAGGTAGCTGGCTAGTGTATTAAAATGCTTTACGAGTATTTTTGATGCATGCTTTGCATTGCTATTATTTATAAAGTTACACAATTTTATGCGTAGAGTTAAGAGTAAAAAGAACAAAAGGTATATGAGAAAATAAGTGTACATTTTTTTAAATATTTGATTGCGATAAGAGGTGAACAAAAAAAATGACAAAATCGATGCTGAATGTGTCCGGAATAAGACCGCAGGAATAGATATAATTATTAGGAAGAGCTTTTTTGAGTAAAGTTAGTTCAAAAGAAATACAATTTTGTTGTTCAGTCGTGCAGGAAGTTTGTTTCGAGCCGTGTCATTCTTTTGTCGTCGTCTAAGACCAAAATACGTGGTTTCGTTTTGACAAATTAATGCCATTTATCACTTCAGAGACAAATGGTCATCAAGCAAAAAGCGAACGCAGGGCGATATGTCTAGACAAACTTTTACTTTGGAGTTTTCAACCATAACTACGAAAGCGAGAATAGTTTTATCTATTTTAGTTTGCATCCCGGTGATATAAACAGTGTCTGTTTGGATTAGATATAAATAAACAATTATTCACTGATTTATTGTTTTTTATGTATACATCGCATTTGTTTTATTCGACCGATAAAAAAAATCGCGTTTATTTCATAACAATATAACGTTTTATTTATTTTGAGCGTTTCCCAAACTCGACATGCTGATACAAAAAAATTGTAGACATACCTCGTACTTAACCGTTCAATTTTTTATGAAAATATTCTGATTCTGAAAGAAAAAAATTCAATTGTCAGTTCAAAAAAGCTGGATAATAAGTTAGGAACGCTGTTAAATTAAATGTTCCTTAGAGGTACCTACCACTTTTTTAAATTATACGCTTAAATGCATCAATTACATTGAGCTACTTTACGAGCTGTTTGTTGGCGAATTTAAAAGCGGGCGATTCAGCTACTGCGATTGTGATGATGACACACAAAACTTTCCATTCGCTGAGAAGCCAACAAGCTAGCGACTATTTTGACAGAACGTAGTTCGTTTTTTACCGGGAGGTCGCTACCATCGCTCTACTGCGTATACGCAGTAGGCCCACACGCCGGCGTGTAGCGTGTAAAGTTGACCGGCTTTCAACTTTTCTCGGTAGATTGTTTACAATCCGCTTGTTAGCTTGTTCGTTGATGACACTGGGCGACTTTACAGGCAGATTGTAAATTCGCCAATAAGCAGCTCGTAAAGTAGCTCAATGTCATTGACGTATTAATGTAAATGTAGGAAACACTGATATAAACGAATCATTTCATTTGATTATTTAAAATAGTGCAAGTTAAAAAAATCATGGTCTGCAATTTACATAAATTTTACCACGAAGGAACACTGCCAATAATAATGTTGAATCTTGTATATTTATAGTAGTGTTGCCAATGAAAAATTAAACATACGGAATGTTATTATAAAATACATATTGGGAAAATCACGTTGCACAAATGACTTTATTTCATGTAGTAGGTAGATACATAACGTTACAGACTTTATTAGTTTATTAAAAAAAAAAAGAACTGATTTCTATAATTTGTATAACTATAAGACGGATTCATATTACGACATTTTCACTGTACTTCTAAAACTCAACTGTAAAATAAATAAATAATTTTATAATATTATTGAATACGTCATACTTCAACACGATTGATATAGAGTTCAGGAAATTTTAATATAAAAAGTAGATACATAGATATTTATGTTGGTTTTCGTTAATTCAGATTTCAATGGTCGCAATAGGTACAGGAAATTAATTGAAAAAAATCAGCAAATGCGTTACCCTATTTTTCGTTTGAAACATTCATTAATTTCTAGCAATGTTGATAATTGATTATTGAAGGGCATGGCCCCCAAAAAAGGGGGGCTGACAGGGCTCTAGCCTGGGGGCCCGGCGTGGTGAGTCGACCAGATAAGTGAAATAAACACATATCACAAATTTGCTCTAATAGTAAAAAAAAGTCGCCTGCGGCGCTATTACCATTCATTAATGTTATTATTTAAAATCATGTGATCATACGAGACAATTTTTAATTGTGTATCGATACTCGACAACTCCATAATTCAAATGGATGTATTAAAAAAACGCTGTTGCCGTGCCTTGCCCATCAGGTGGCCATTAGATATAATTAACATGTTATTTAAATGTGGTAATTAAATACTAATTAAAAGGTCCATAGCGAATGGGTTTTACCGCGTAACCATTTGGAAAACGCTACTACAGAGCGTCACACTGCCTTTATTCTTAGCGATGGGTAGGGGGCCCGCACAAAAATCCTAGCCTGGGGGTCCGCTTCAGGATGTGAGGGCCACGTTGAAGGGTAAAAGGTACAGGTGCTATATCGTAACATCCATTACAGCTGTTTAATTAGATTTATTATGCTTTTTATGTCCGCCTGTTATTGGGACCATCACATATTTTTTTTCTATAATATATTTATCCTCTTTGATTGATCCTGTTGGTTGACAAAAAAAATGTCAAGTCAATATTATGTTATGGAATTTAAAAAAATGCAATTAACTATTTTTGTGGAAACATAATAATGTTAACAGTACTTAATTAAGTAAGGGGGAAGTCTCCGGGTCGGGACCCCCACTAGGAAGAAAACAATACGAACTATTTAAGTGAATGGGGTTTTACTTTTTTTCTTCTTCGTCAGGACCTCACGACTGAGGACCGTGACCCGAATAACTTGCCTGTCAAAGAGCCATCTGTGGGGTGACCCGACTCCTATCATGTGTCGTACGTAGGCCTGTGTCAGTGGCACTCATTCATCTGGGGCATCCATATTTGCTTTAATATTCCGACGCGGCATGTCCAACAAACAAGATAGGCACGGTAAATATAAATGGACACTAACGATCCTAATAATTGTAACCGTTATGAGCTCGCGTAGTTATAGTTGTCAGCTAGGCCTTTACTTCCAAACTCAAAATGCGGAGTGTCTGGTTAGGGGGGATGCAGGTACCCGAAAAAGTGCGGAAGGGGAGGGTTACGGTGGAAGAGGCTATATGCTAAATGTAAGTAGTAGGTGGTGTAAATACAAAAGTCAGTACCACCTGCTAGATTTTGTTAACCCCGTTTTCCCAGCCTACTTAAAAAAATCATTAATAAATTATAATGAATATTTTTTCGAAATCGACCCCCCATACCATTTCTCTGTGTGCGCGCCTGCTATTGATAATAAATACCAAGTATATTATTCACCTGTATAAAAGTGGAACTACAACAGAAACTTTTGTCGCCAACCTCATAAAATTTAACGATAATTATCATATTTTATTGGAACATAAATTACATTAATCGTTTGTTGAACTAAGTTGACAAATGTTGGAGTTGACAACATCGTCCTCACTGAAATCAACAAGTGGTGACATCTCAAAATGAGGTCACTCATCATAAAAATAATCGATCGAGTTCCCGAGTTTTAATTACTTTTATCGTTTTAGGAATCGTATTTCACTTACATGTTGATGTCGAGAATTGTCGACGCTTGTTTCGAGGAGCGTCGGTTTTTGTCAAAAGAGCGAGCAACACACTTAATGATTCATTAATAATAAAATTATTCTTAATACAATTCACATACCAGTTGATTATAATAAGTGCTACGTGAGTAGGTACTGGAATTTAGTGATATCGACTCTGTATTTTTTACTCTTTATTCTTCCGTGTAGGTAGCGATTGCCAATCAATTGGAGCATATGTCTAGCACTTATTTTGATTAGTTATTTATTACGCATTTTGTGACATTTTTTACAGAATCAAAATAGTATTTTACTCTCCGAAATCTCGAAAAAAAATTCTGAGAAACAACGCGTACGTATTATAAAGCAGTGGTTTCCAAACTTCATATTACTATGCCTCCCTTTAAAAAAAAGGCTCTGGTCAAAAAAGCTGAGGTCATAATGAGGTCATAATGAGGATTGGGTTATATTATCTATGGATGCAATATCGCAAGTCATTTTAACGTACGCATACGTAGAAACTGTAAAAAATAATTGAAATATGCACGAATAATAATTCAAAATACTAATTAACATTGGAGTATTGGAGAAAAGAAACAGTACCTGTCAATGCGGTCAAAAAATTAATACTCGCAAATATCGGTACCAATTATCATAAATTATCAAATGATGTTTGTCCAAACAATCGAATATCAATCAATATTGGCATCGAAAGAAAGTATTGATACCGGCAATATATCGATATCGGTACACAAAGTAGGTATCTATATTTTTTGGACGGATTTCATTTTATTGTAGTGTCATTCATTTTATATATTTCATTGAGGGAACACGTGAAACAGCGGCGGTGGTTCTTTTGTTTTTTTTTTATTACATATTAGTCATATTACATACCTACACACTGGTAAATCATGGCACATTGGGACAATGATAAAATTATCACAGCTATTGAACATTACAGAGAAGAAAGGTGTGTATGGGACCCAAAACATCCCAATCACAAGTGCCGCAATTCCAACCACGACGCTTGGGTAAATATATCCAATGCGGTTGGAATTGACAATACATTGTATGTGTACACGCGGTGATTGTATCTAGGGATTACCGAATGAATATATAGCAATACCGGTATTTCAGAATTTCTTATTGAATACCGGTATTCGTCAAAACATATTATAGAATAAAGAAGTACCTATCAATAAATATAACTATTAACATCTATTTAAAACACTATTGTATAGCAACCTAAAGAACCTAACTACATTTTTTTTATTATGATGACCTTTGTAATAATGTATAGATCATTAGTATAGATATTTTAGAACTGCTAATTTTTACAAATACCATAAGTCCGGGTACAGAAAACCTTGCTGAAATTCAACGTTTGGAAATATTTACCATGAATATTTTCTTTTTTGAAATATGTTAATTCATCGCGACAATTATATAAGTATATTAATTGAGGGATTTTATTTTAATATTATTTAACTACACTGTCGTCCAGTCCTATACATTAAATTTAATATAGTATGTAGTAGTAAGTAATGACAAAATAATATTACATTCATTTTCGAAAAACATAAACGTGTACTTACGGTTTCTTAATACCGAAAATACCGGTATATTGGATTTTTGAAACTGGTATTTCGGTATCGATAAATAATTGAATACCGGTTATGAAATATGTACCGGTATTGAAATCCCTAATTGCATCATTATTATAACACGCGAGCAGTGTTCCAACTAAAATTTTCAAAATTCGTAATATATTATATTCAAAGATGTCGTTTTTTTCTCTAAGGTTTATATCGACCAAATTGAAGTAGGTACTAACCTACATCTATCTATTTTGGGTTAGCCGTGTCAGATCACCAAAGCCTTTGAGAATGCAATATAGGTAGCTATAAGTACCTATAATATTTATTTCACTGTAATAGGTACCTACATTTTAAAGAGTGCATGAGTCCCAGCCGCAAATATCGAGCGCGTTTTGATATGTAGGTATAGCAGGTGTCCCGCGCTCGCGACAAATGCGAATAAATAATAATAATCAGGCGAACGTTCCGTGGCTTACAAGAAAAAATGACGTTGCCGCGACACGTTGCCTCTCTGTGTGGACAAACGAGCAACGTCAACAAGTAGCAACACCTTCGATTTTATTACCCTATTCCGAGACATAGTCGTAAAATTTTATGAGGTTGGCGACAAAAGTTTCCGGTGTGTACTAGACTTTAGACATTCATTCAATGGAACGTTGTCTCACTCTGTCATTATTATGAAATGATCCCTAATAACACGTAGCCCAGATCAATATACACATGTCAGTTTATGATTTATAATGGTTTACACCAATGATACTCAACCTTTTTTTTCTTCGGGCCAAATACATATATTTCTAAGGTAACGCGGGCCGCATCACTACTGGTGTGACGAAGAAAATCATGAAACCCCCCTTTTTTACAAAACGTTTTTGAGATTTAAAAAATTATGCGTGTTTTTTAATTAATCGTGTTCAATAGCAACACTCTTATACCAGATCTGATGTGGACCATAATGACAATCGTCTTCGGGTGTCACTATCTGTGTATCAAAATCGAAACGAATCTCAAGATATACGAAATTCCTGATAATAAATGTGTTTCGGGCCGCACATAAAAGCTTAAAGGGCCGCATGTGGCCCGCGGGCCGCAGGTTGAGTATCGCTGGTTTACACAAATGCACGTGTACAATATTTAGTTTGAAACTCAATGCACGTCCACGCGTGCAAAAATTGCTATCAAATTTGGTTCATCAAGTTCATCAAGTTTGGACATGCCACATCGTACAAAATTGAGCGATTTAATCAAAACAATATTTCAAAATACCACGTGTCGCTCCTTTCGACGAAACAGTAAGTATGGGCAAAATTGCTTGTTTGTCAGTATATTTGCATAGGTATATTGAATAAAAAACATTTGTATCAAAAAAATATTTAAAATGAATTTAAAAAAATTATTTGAAGCAAATTTATTTATTTATTTATTTATAAAAAAGAGTATTACGGCATTACAGCTTTTGGCCAATGCGCCATAATACATAATACATACAAATATATAAAAATATCTTAATTACAAATAACAACTAATATGACAAGAAAGAGGAAAAGACAGCATGTGTAAATATTAAAGAAATATGATAATATATACAATTATAAATTTATCCTATTTAAAACGTCTACAAACATTATATAATTAATAAAAAACAAATCAACCTTTATGGTGCCATCAAATAAGCTGATTGCACGATACACAGCATCATGAAACATAACATCTGTCCTGCGACGAGGTATCTTGAAGACCGTGGAGCTGCGAGTGATATTGGTGGGAACATGAAAATTAATATTTGCCAGTATATGCGGATTGTAAATGAACCCACGAAGAAGTAAAAAGAAATGCTTTAAAAGAACAATCACTCTTCGGGTAGACAGGGATTGCATTGATAGCATACCCAGAAGAAAACGAGTCGGGAAATTCATTTTATTGTCATTATCATAAGGAAAGAACCCGTATGTTCTTAAGTAGAGAAATCTAAGAAATCTATTGTGGACTCGATCCAGCTTAATTGTGTGCATGAACCTATTAGGACTCCAAATAATGCTGGCATATTCAAGAATACTCAACTAGATATTGATAAGAATTCATCTTAATTCTTAGACAGTCAGTTACGGATAATATTATGTGGGTCTGGATAAAGCATGAGAAATAGAGAACATATTTTTTTTCTCTTTTGTAGTTTTATAACAATCATAGGGCGATTTTGTACTCGACTGAAAAGATTTTGAAAGAAAACTTACGTACAATATTATCTGTCTTGATATTTAATTAATTGTTATTCTAGTATGTATCAAGTTTAATCTGGTAAAGGGGTTTAGCGATTTGTATGTTTGACGGAGGGAAGTAACTTGAAACCAGACGAGGCGATTTTCTTATTAGATGGGTTTCACAGGGTATGATATTTGTCTTCCGGTTGATGAAATATGCACAGGTCAGTCGACTACTACATCCCACGCGAATTTCCGCACAAACGTATCCATAACTCGCGTCCCAGATCTTCGAAACAAACATATCTTTTATGGTTTCGTAACAATTAATCACAATATGCTAAAAATCTCCTTATACCTATGTATGATGTTTTAGATTTGGAGATTGTAAATAGATATTTACTGAATATGCATTTATTTTTAAAATATTAAACTTACTGATGGGTTTTAGTTTCATTATTAAGACATACCATCAGGGGCGGCTCTACCTTAAGGGTTCGTAGGGACCATCCCCACATCGTTTTCATGTCAAAAATACACGTCCGATATTTTTATCATTGTCATAATATACCTATTTAGCTATATGTTTAAATGAACTATTTAATTTATTTTATCCAACTAAACCCGTCCCTATATTTATTATTATTATTATACAAATAAATAAAGCAATGATTGTAAATTATGTAATAACATAATGATGATTGCGCGGTATTAAAGTAATTAATTACATTAAATACACACGCCCTATTTCACGGTGACACCTATGTACAAATTAAGATATCTATGACGTCTATTTTACGCAGACCGGGGTCACTTAGCCGCGGTACCTACAAATCTCATTCTACAAAGTATGTGAATGCATTAGCGTTAGTATACGCATACTGGGGAGTGAATAAAATAACCCCTAGGTGAGTAAAAACGCTCGCTGTATCTCGTTGTTCAAAACTGGTAATGGTTAGTCTATAATAATTATTATTTCCTCATTTATAAAATCATATTATTATGAGTAGGTGGGTATGTATATTTAATAATTAATGGCTAAGCCCCACCACATAGAAAGTAGAAAAGCCGCCACTGCATACCATAGTAATTTATAATAATATGTAATTAAGTACTGATATGGGATACAGATGTATGGCGCCAAAAAGATTATAACACAGCTTTAATTTAATACTTTGGACGCAGAAGACGCACACGGCGCGTAATGACCAGGCGACCGATCGATGCAATTAACGTGCATTTTAAAGGGGGCAATTAGAATCTCATTATCTATTCAGCAGCGAATGCGTTAAGGCGATGCTTGACCACTCGATATGGAAATGTACAGACGACATGAATAGATTGTATTAAGTATATATTATGTAATTTAGATAATTTATATTTCCGAAATTTGCCAATGATGCGGAATATCAATACTCAATAATGATTTTCATGTAAATACAAAATAACGTGTCTTTCACAGAACATATAAGATAGAAATGTGAACGCCAGTCACTAGTATTGACTGCAGTTTTATGAGAGGCAAGCTATTAGATGCAAGAAATACGAAGCCCCCTGAATGTCCTCATATATTACCAATATACTGGATGCGCGTTGCATTTACGTGATAATTATAACACGTTTTGAAGTTTATCTCATTAATCTCCACATCCGATAATCGTACCTTCTTACAACGATTCCCAGAAGTTTAGTGTTCCCTGGTGTCTTTATATTTATAAACACAGGATGTCGTAGATATAAACATAAACAATATATAAATGGAATGGCTCATTACTGAGGATCGTAAGATCGCGGTCTTCATGTGAAGTTTCTTTTCTGCTTTTCTCTTCCAGTTTATAAAAGGACTGAGCGGATAGCCAATGCCGTTATCGATCATGTCGTATTATTAATTCGGGAATAATATATCCATCCCTAAAGACAAATGTTCTCTACTGAAAAATGTCCCCATAATGCAGCGATTTCCGCTGATGCAACAGAATACATGTCCAGCTCTGTATGTTAATCAGTGATAGGTAATCACTCGCCAGAATTTACATAAGAATAGTACTATATATATATATATATAACTTATATTATAGACCAAATCTTTGAAACTAATATATATGCAAGTTTCAAACAATTCCGCCCACGGTAAATAATCATATAATGGAATTTATTCTTTGAAATTAGCTTTGCATGTACGGAGGTTATAATTAAATATAGGAACGATTCTACGTACTGTAGGATAGTATTTAGTCAATTTATAACGCATGCTTGGACAAAGTTTACAATTCTGTATTACGGGATTAGTATTTTTCAATGCCGTTATATCGGGACTCGGGAATCAGACAAACTAAGTAAAAATATTCACGAATTTTAGTATTTTATATCGACATAATATGGCTTTATAGTTATGCTAATAAAAACTATATAAATATGAATTTTCATATCTAGTATCACCTTTGTGTTGATTATTCGATGCAGTTACATACTATATTAGTAGTATTTCTTTCAGATTTAAATATTTAAAAAAAAAATAAACTCTCGGCTATCTTTAAATTACATCTTGGTTCACAAAACCATGCTTAAAAACCGTATTAAAAAAATATTTTATATCCTGTGATTTTGGGATCAAGAAGTTGAAGGGGACCCCGAGATGGCAGTCCATAATATCTACTGACTCTATTTACGACGTATCTTTATTGATTTTCATAGCGGCTTCACTAAACAAAATATTTATTGTCAACGTATTCTGTTTCAAAAAGTTTGATATTCTATTATTGTTCTACGAACACTAAATTACATAAATTTCATTGGTTGGTTTTGAAAATGGACTCCATTTAGTAGATTTTCTGGCGGTTCGTCCATTTAGATTTTCTGTTCAGTGACTAAATCCTTAATGCCCATGATGATGGTCGTCATCAGAATGATGGGCAACCGCAAGTTGGTTACGCAACTTTGCGCACCGTAATTAACCAGAGACCGCAAATTTTGTTCGATTCAATGCTTCAGAATATTATTCGACTGCGCTACAGTGACCACTGGTTTAGCCATTTTATAATATTTATACATTTCAGAAAAAAATATTTTATTTATTTGACGGTGTTAAAATATTTTTGTACGGCTTACGCTTTTAAACTATTTTTTTCCTTCATATCATCGTCATCAGCGTGGATCTCACCAAATTGATTTGATTCCTCTCGATCCTGTGCTTTGTATTATCACGTACTCCCTCGCCAATTCATCAGCCTAAAAGTTTGCATTACGAATGTTCTTTGACTTGTGTGTATGACTAGGTTTTATCCAACACTTGTTTGTCTTGATAGCGTCTGTACACGTGCATGGATTTACTGTCACCAATAGGGTGTATTTAATTACTAAGCGTAAGCGAGACGCGATGTTGTCACTGTATGGTGGTATTTTGACTGGCTGTAAAAATTGGTAAACGTCAAAAATGTTTTGCGCGGTGTAGTTCGGTTTTTTCCCCGGCAGCTTTGCCACTATCGTTCAACTGCGCATGAGCACCCACCACCAGTACCAAATATTGCGTGACAATTCAGAAGCTTCTGAACTTTTTTGATGCATGCATGCAATCTTGCAACGATAATGCGTACTTACACGTGTCTTTGCTTCTTATGGCCGCGATAATACGTACTGTCACCAGTAAATCCGTGCACGTGTAAACGGGATATTAATCATCCTTACACGATACGCCTAGTACCTATGCATGCTGCTCTCCATACCACGCTGTGATACTGAGTTTCTAGACCTCTTTTTTATTGATGTTTCTCATGCATCTGTGATTACTGATTACGGAAAGTACACACTGCCATCAATATGACTGGGGAAATGTATCCCAAAAATGTGGGAGGTGATTTTTTATGAGGATTACTAAGTTGTAAATCATTCTCTCTCCCCACTTGGGGTTGGGAAAGTAGCACTTAAAAGGGCAAATATTACACACACTCACCCTGGATACGAGTGCATGTACTGAATGTACAAGTAATACGTGTATTTTATCCATCCTGCGAGATTTAATACCACGATGCACCATTTCTGTACTTTAATGGGTGACAGTCTAGTCACTAGTGTGTAAGGCACTGACCTTTCATCCGGGGACCCCGAGTTCGATTCTCGGCGAAGTCACAGCATATTTAATTATGTGTTTTTTCAAAGCCTGGGTGTTTATGATTGTTTATGAAATATACTCTGCTTCACTACACTACTGTCATTGGGCCTCATCGTTTGTTAAAAAAAATAATAATGTATTTTAGAATTAATACTTGGCGCACTAGATGCATAATATTAATTTTCGATGCATTTCATATTAATTAGAGATTTTCTAATGGATGAAAAATTAAACCGTGAACATCAATAAAATTGTGCAATGAAGAGGTACATTTAATAATGTATTCTTTTTCTTCTTTCTGTTCCTTATCCGATAACATTGGCGATGATTTTAACCCTCTTTTCTCTGTAAGTTACTGGTCTAAACAGTGGTCTGTTCAAATTAGTCTCTGATACTCACGATCAAAGGCGTTCTTCTGTCAAGGTCCCGCTTTCCAGAAATATTCCTTTGAATGACAGCAATAATGCAGATCACTTGGCAAAGTTATGCTAAATTTCTAGTTTTTACTTTGACTATTTTTTTTTGATTTTATATTTTCGACGTCACCTCGATTTTATTATTAAGCCAAGCCATTATATATATAGTATAAGAATACAAATAAATTTCACAATTATATCAGACCCCCTTAGGAACTTCAACTACCTGAAATGTATTGAATTGCCTCGAATGGTTTTGTCGTCTGTGAGAGATCGCATATTGTGTGTATGCTGATGCTGTCGGTAGAATATTCAATGTAAGTCTGAAGGAATTGAATTCTTAGAGAATAATTATGTGCGTTTGATATTTTGGAGGAATAATTTAAATTATTTGCGTACAATTTACATAGTCTCACAACGTTTTGATGACTATTCGTATCGTTTTAATAATACAGTCATTCATACTACCCCTATAAAATATATTATAATATACTATCCTAAGGGTTTTGGCAGAGTAGGCATTTGTTTAAGGGGGGACATGCTCAGCGTAGGTCAAAATGGAGCATTTATTGCATTTTCAAAGAATGATCCTGGACATTCCTTAAACGTTGTAGATAATCTATTTATATAATTTTGAAACCTTATTATCCTTTATATTTATTTTAAACATTTGATGACTGCATTAAGTATTTTTATTACATAAAATAGTATTCTTTTAAACCTCTCGCTCTAATGTTTTAGAATATAGTCATATTTCAGTACATGCATGTGCAGTGGTGTTAAGATTTTTTACATTTATTAATTTTTAAACGCATTTATAAAACCATTAGTATAATTTTATTTATGTCGACATTATTATAGTGAAATATTTACAATAAAAAATTATATTGATAACCTCTGTGATCCCAAATTTGACAAGAATTAGGCATTTTATTATTCAAAAAATGGGCAAGATTAACACATTTGAAGATAATTCTAAAGATACCAATTATAAGCTATGTCTTTGACCATTCAAGTGTGATAAACTGATAAACATCTTACGTGTTCTTTATAGTGGATGGGTAAATAATCATTGGTATAAATTACTATTTTAATATTACATCATTATTCGTCACACAATAGTTTTTATTTGGCATACTTCATTTTTTGTGACACCAAAAATAATAATATGTCGGTTGCGCAACTTTTTATATAAACAATGCGTAAATATTTCGAAAGCGACTTTTTTGTACAATGAATCCGGTTTTGATTAGATTATATTTTTATGAAAGTGGACAGCACAACTAGGGATTCCAATCCCGGGATCCCGAATCCCGATATCCCGGGATCCCGAGCTATTTTCGATACCTATGAATCCCGGGATTGGTAAACATAATCCCGAAACTTTCGGGATTAATTTTTTTTATTAATTTTTATGAAAAATAAAATAAAAAGGAAAATATAACAGAAAAAAACTTTTAATAACAAATAACTACATTAGAATTAAACTGAGTTTGAATGAAGTTTGATTAATACCCATGTGTAAGTTGCCGATTCATTTTATTTTTTCATATAAATTCCACCATGACCTCATACGTTTTATGGTAGTTTCATATTTGGCTGACTAATTAGATATATGAAGCGGAAAGGCCATAAATACACCATGATTATTTGCTTAACTATTAAAATCTATTTAAAATCTCGCTAATCCATTCATTAAGTCTTTACTATCTGAAACAGCAATCTCATATTAAATTCACATTATTATTTATATTGCAATATTATTTACTCCGTTAAACTTCTGTATTTCCAAGATTGAACGTAGATATACAATATTAACAATAAATGTCTTAAATAGTATAAATTATACTAGATTTATTTTTGACCGATTTTATCAATGTTATTTGTAAATATAAAATTTTTATACAATGGAAAAAAATGCCAATCCCGGGACCAGTCCCGGGATCCCGGGATTGTCAAATTGTAACCCCGAAATCCCGGTATCAGAATTTTGGCTCGGGATTGGATTCCCTAAGCACAACTATGACAATTCCATTTGGTTGTATATTATTATTCTATATTTTTTTAGTAATATAATATACTTAGGTACCTAACTATAAATTTATCAGGGCTGTAACGCCGCCCAATTATGACGGGTGTCATAAAAGTTTTTTTTTTAAAATATTTATTTCGCATTTCCAACGATTAAATTCGCATTCACCTATGCGAAATGCGAAAAAACTTTGTATGAATTAAATTCTGCTTTTGTGTTAGATATACATATTGATAAGTGCTAGCAGCTAAAGTGATCCATTATTAACATTATATTTTTACGTATGACTAATTTCGTATCTTCACGGTTATAATCTATAAACAAATACATACATACTTGTATAAAATTTTAATTATTAACAAAATGATACTTTATATTTTATATATTTTAAATGACATTTTGAATTATCCGGGTAGATTTTCACATTTTATCCTCGTATATTAAGAGTTAAAACTGTACTTGATAGTAAAATAATTAATCAGTCTTTTTATGACATATTTGCGTGATACGAGTAAATTATGACCGTGATTATTGATCACGTCTCCCCCTTATCTTTGACACTCGTAAGTGGTAAGGGTCAGCAAAGAGTTCCCAATAAGTTTCAGCTTGCACCAATTTTGTTTGTATGTCACGAGAAGTTTCTGTGGACGGGTCGTTTAACCTAGTTTCTCGACAATGTCAGCGAAGATTGCATAACGACTTGCACTTTGCAGTGGCTGCAACTTTGGAGTGTGTTTGGGCCAGTGATGGAAATAATAACATTTTCTTAGACTATGTAGTATAGTAAAATATTCGTATACCTAAATGTGTTAAGTAAGTTAATATTACCTCTCATTAAAACGTTCATATTCTTCTAACTGTACTGCAGAAGAATAACTCCAAATTACATGGCTCTGAAATCTAATGTTTAAAATATAGAAATGCTCAGATTTCTGAAAATTACTAATATATAATAATACATTATTAAAGTATGTGAGCATAATATATTATTAAGTATAACATTTAATTCACATACTCTAAAAATAGTCGGACGGGTTATCGTAAGTAGTGTTAAAAAGCTATAAAACGTGCCTAATAATATAAATAATAATAGTATTTCTGGTTATCATTATTGTAAAACTGTAGAAAACAATCTCGCAAACTTGAACTCCATGTTGAAAAAATATGCGCAGAGGCTGTTCCGTTTCTAACTATAGATATTTTCGTGATCATTATACATCATGATACGATCATTTTTCTAAAATATATATAACTTGATTAAACTATTTTCTACTGCGTAACAATGTCTAAGAATTATTTATTGTTTTGACATTTATTATTTTATAATTATATTATGTAATTTTATCGTGGTATGTATTTAGATGCCTAGGTACCTACTAAGATTTATCATCTAATAATTATTAGTCTTAATAAAAATATTGCATTATTATACTTTAACGTTCGAATTATAATGTCTAATAAATGTTTTATTTTTTTTATAAAAGAATATCATAATCATATTATCGACTACCCTAGATCCACTACTGAACGAAGGCCTCTTAATACTGTTTTCACACTTCATGTTCTATACTTTTTCATTGCCACGTACCTACTACTGGATTATGAGATTTATTCGTAAATGATAATTTTTCGAGTGATCCACTTCGAGACTTGACGCATTCATTGTATACATAGAAAGAATTAAAAATAACAATATTATAATAATTGCTTTATATGGTCGGTACCTATATATTATATTTTTTTTCGAAACACAGATTTTCATGAGTGTTTAAGAGTGATTTTATAGTTCATATCGAGATATCACAATGAATACTTATTACTGGTTACTAATGTCAAAAAACTACCATTGCCAAAAACAATTGTATATCAGATGAGATGAACTATAAGCTAAGTAACGTATGTACTTGCATAAAGTGCGCTATCAATCAAAACCTATCTACGTTTTAACTACAATTTATGACTAGACAAATTGACCAAGCTACATTTTAAAATGGGAGCTCGGAAATAGGCCACAAGATGACCGTAATAGGAGGTAGGTATAATCAATTAAGTAATGCTATTTAAGAAATAAAGCATTGTTAATAGGCACACATAATATGTATTGCAATATAGTCTATAATGAATTCGGTACCAATCGTTTATTTTTATTATGTTTTAATCAGAGGCATTAAGCGTCTGCATTTTTGAAAGGTTCGGTTCCATGAAAAAAATCGAATTAGTTCGTTCCCGGTTTTACTTTTATTCCAACACTGAAAAAGTACGTATGATAAAGACAATATTATATTATTTTTGGTAGAGCACGGGTGAAGGACAGCGTTGCCTATGAAAGAGCTAGAATAGTTTGAATATGAACATTGCTGGCCTTTAATAACTTGCTTACCAAAAAATAAATATAAAATACGATATATAAGTAATTTCTGAAATTCGTAGGTTAGTAGGTAGCTGCTTTGATTTTTAGTTGCGTAATAATAAAACCTCCATCATTTTTGCTCTCGTGTAAACAATGTTCACAATAATTATGATTTACTTTTTGAAATACCAGTCTCTGGACATTTTTTGACGATAAGAAAACCCCGCATTATTTTTTACCAACTAACTTAGGTATATTTTTTTCACTTGGAACACTGCTCAGGATGACAAACAATAATAGAATATAAATTAAAACCTCCGAAACACCAACAATTTTAAACGGTTCCGGTTCGAAAATAATCAAGGGATTCTCAGCATTCCAGTTCCATTTTCAGCTCGGGGTAATTGTTGATTTCTAATACTTTTATATTATAAACAGTAAAGCGATATTTTCGTTAAATAAAAGTGGTTATTTTCTGCTGATTTCTAGCGCCCTTTATTATTATTTCATCTATTGTTGATCGAGAAAATGATCTTTTAAACAGATTGTTTTTATTAATAAATTCACAGTAACAGACTCTCAGTTTTATCTTACAGCGATTTGTTTAACTGATTTTCAGATCTTATTTTCTTGTTTTTGAAAGTAATTTTAAGTCGAATCTACGAATTCAGTTTATTTCGTTGAAATACATTTCCCTTGAACCTTGTCATATTATCACAATAAGAGTACAGCGTTATCTATCTCTTTTATCAGAGCTGCCCTTTCCGCTGTTGTGTTGTGACATTTATCGAACTGTTGCGAGCATTTTGTTGTGGCCCCAATTCTGTTCTCGCTGTCGACTCTTTCGCAACTAGGTATGTGTAGGAGTTATCTATGAATGTATACTTTTATGCCTAGTGTTTACCTGCATTAAAAAAATGATGCCATTTAAAATAATAAGTAAACAGAAGAGCTTAGAGAAATGCGTTCTTATTTCGTTATTTAACGAACGAAATATAAAATAAAATTCAATGTAAGCATTGCAGTTCTAATGTATACCTACCAGAAGTTTTCACACGATTTTTAAATCATATTCATTCAAATAATTTAAGTTTAAATAGTAGATAGCAATTTCGGATCACACATCATTGCTAAGCTATGAAGATAAATAATTCAGGTATCGATCGTTTATTTTTATAGTCTTGATCTGAAGACCGAAATAGCCACTGACTATAAGCTACAAATCTGAATGATTTAATATGGGATATGTTATCATCTTCTTCTAGCAATTTTATGTACAATTGAAGTCAGATTTACCATAAGGACAATTATTTTCCACATTTACAATTTTAAATAGAGATTAATAACATTTGAAAGCCCCAAGTGAAATCTTATTTTCTGGTTCCATAGTAAAATGGCAATACATCGCCTTTACCCATTCTGTGTTAAATGGTCCTGTGGGTCTATTCTATTCACAAGCCGGCTATCGACAGTAGTTTAATATATTTATGTATTGAGGTAGGTATTAATATTTTATTAATAACAATAAGTGAGCCGTCTAAACTGTCAAAACTGTTTATCTTGCTCTAAAATTTATCACAGCCAAGAGATGTGCTGTTAAAACATAATACTTATTGTAATAATTATAACTAAATTATTGTAATTGTTACAATAAGTGTTAATAATTTGATACTTTCCTACCCTATTTAGCTGCCGTAGCGGACCGAAAGCAGCCTTGTGTATAGAATAGACCCGCAGAACTGCGATAGCCTTGTCGGAAATCCGAGGATATTGTTTGTTAATCGAAATCCAGAAAAAATCCAATGGAAAATCGGCGAAGTTCAATTTTAGCGTCCCGTCGTTTTGTCAATTCAACAAATTCTTCTCGAATTTGTCGGGAAAGCGTTCTGTATAATTTCCGGCATTGATTGCAAAATGATTTCGAATCCAGTCGCATTGCTCCGTATTGATTGTATGAAAGTAATGTTAAATTTTCTTTTGCAGCAAAGTGAAATGTTTTTGAGCCAGATCCAAAATTAATTACTTGTTTTCAATCGTGGTCTGGTAGGTCCTTTGGTACATTTGTATAGATCCTTGTCTTAACTCTTTCTGTGAAAGTTTGAGTTTATTTTTGAATCCTAATTTATCGGAGTATGCCAATATATTTTCATTCCGATCTTACATTATTTGTTTTATTAAGTTTATTCAAGTGCTCAAATATATCAGCCATGTACGCAATACTTTGGCCGTAAAGCCGCGTTGACACGGTCCAAGTGCGATCCAAGTCTACTTGGATAGGAATAATTAGTATGAAGATGTCTCATCCAAGTGACAGCTTCATGCTATTTATTCCTATCCAAGTTAACTTGTATGGCACTCGATCCAAGTACACTTGGGCCGAGTGCCATCCAAGTGCACTCGTATGTGACATCTTCATACTAATTATTCCTATCCAAGCTACTTGGACCGCGTCCTACTCATCCAAGTTAACTTGGATAGGAATAAATAGTATGGAGCTGTCACTTGGATAGGAATAAATAGTATGAAGCTGTCACTTGGATGAGACATCTTCATACTAATAATTCCTATCCAAGTCTACTTGGATCGTACTTGGACCGTGTCAACGCGGCTTAAGTATTGTAGTATTGTTGTAAGTATTGTAGGTAAAACAATGCGTCGGCACACTGGTCGCGGAGCACTTGTTTAGACAGTTAAATTATGTTAACAATTAACTGCCTCAATACACAAATATGATAAACTACCCTCGATAGCCGCCTTGTGCATAGAATATACCCACAAGTAAGTCGAATAGTTAAGACTTTTCTTCAAACTTCTGAAATGTTACTGTTGATTGTTGTTGTTTATTATAATATATATATATACTTGATACAAATTTAGGCTGCAAGTGATTTCATTGAATGGTTTTACAATAATATATTTATATTTTGAAAATACGGAAATATATTTATAATTTTAATATCACGTACATACAAGATAGGAGTAGGTATACTATAAATACTAATATCTAACAGGTATGTACCTACCTACTGTACTGTTCTCCAATCTGTGCTCACACATTGTTTTTAGGGAAGCGCACATTGTCCATAGAGACATTAATTATTGATTGCCGCACATAATTCAATCGTATTAAATACTTATTATATTATATACTTATGTATATTTATATAATTTTGTTTTTTACGTCAGTTATAATAATTTTAGACAAAATGACTTTTTACAGTGAACATTCGGAAATTTTTGCGCACACAATCATGTAACATACAATTAAAGGGAATATTGTGCACTACCTACTTAATTTGAAATAAAATTATGATTAAGTAATACTATTATAATATATATAGTTATAATGATTTCATATCACATTTTATTATAGATACTTAAGTTCAGATTTTTCAGTTCTTTTAAATTAAGTGTTTTGTAGACTAGGGCATACTATGTTCCGACATTTTGACCGCCGATGCGACAATTTGCACTATAACACATTAATATTCACGGATATTAAATTTGACAACTGTAAAGCAACCGTTTGACCTATCAAACCTTCACAATGATTGCATCACGCCGACAAATAACGCTCTCGGTCTTACTGAACTGTTTGTTTATTTTGTACGTCCTATTCTGAAGTCAAAGGTGTTTTCGTTAAAACACACATAACACATAATTGATATCACGCACGCGACATAAATCGTCTGATAAGTATTTTAAATAAACTGCATTATATGATAAGTAATAAGTTGCATGCGAATGTCATTTAAAACGACGGCACTGATAATCATTTCAGTTTGAATAAAGTTAGTGTTTATCTAGCATTTATTAGGAACTAACCACATCTACATGCGACCGAATATACTTATAAGTGAGCACTTAGAATTTAGATAATGGAAATCAATTGAATTTATTGCATCTGTCGATTTACTCGTACCTGGACATTTTTTACCATTAAATATTCTACATGCTCACCTTTTGCATGAGGTCTCTGGTACCATGATGTCATTATTCTTCTCTTGGAAGGCTATATTTAGACTCTGAACGGTACCTACATAATAATGTCAGAAACAAGCCACAATATCAAGTTAAGTAAGTTCGTCGTAGGTATATACATAGTATATAGCTTTATATGACGTCACTATAACATGTTCTAATTAATATTATTTAAGTATTTTTTAAATGTATTCCACGCTTGTATTTACCTTCAGAGATAAATAAATTAAAATAATTAGGTATGCACCTAGCAATTATTGCAGTGTCTAATAAATATTATTTGAAAATATCCGTCTCTACGCCTCCGTGATTGAACACTTGTAGCACATTATTAGTTCTATAATTTTATAACACATTCGTTCTACGTAATTTTGTAAATTCAGTATCTACGTAGGTCGACTTCCGTCAATCAATACCTCGCTAGTAAATTATTTTTCAAGATTTAGTTATTTTTGTGGTAAGGCAAATCAAATTAATTTTAACTCTTATACCGGTGGTATTCGAAAAAAAAATAAAAAAATGTGTGCAGGTTTTCGACAGTTCTAGACGGAACATTTTTCTCAACAATTACTCTTAAAACTGATGAAAAAACAGTGGAAAAGCCGACATCAGTTAGAAACATTGTTTTCAGAATGAGGTGTTAAAAAACGAATCATCTTCGATTCTAGATGAAAAGATTTTTACACACTAAAAAACGAAAAAAAATGTCAAACCAAAATCACTGTCCTACACGTTTAATCAGATGAAATGTTACCTACTACTGTCTTGATGGCATAGATTACTTGTGAAGAAAAATGTATTTTGCTGTTTTGTTGGTCAAATATTTTTAGTACGTAAGCACGTTTTAAGTTTGAGATAGTTATGTATAACTACTGTTTCGTTTACTGATAAGTATCTAAACTAAATATTATACTGATCGATGATACAACCTGTCAGATTATTCTTGTATGCGATATGCGTACACATAAGGTTAATATCGTTTAATTAATCTCTCTAAAGTTAAAGAATTAATAGACAGCGTAAAGATAGTGAAGTGAATAGACTTTAATCGACGTGGCGCCTGCTGCCAGCTGTTTTGTCTAATTTTATAATGTGCACCGGCGCATCTTTATTCATTTTATTCATTTCAGGCCTCATGATAAAAGACGTTATCTTACTGCTTTGCTTCCGTAATTACAGTTTTCTTCTAACTTACTTTATTATGAAGAATTCATGTGGCGTCTGGTCGATATGTCGACCCATATAATACCATATATTTTATTGTTTTTTTTCACTGAGTGAATTATTTTAGTGAGATTAATTTACTTAGTATAATAGCTCCTAGGGTGACCGGCTCGTGAGCCATTTGACAAAACATTGCAAAGCATTATACAATATAAAAACATGTAGGTATGTGTTAATAAGTAGAAAAAATTGATCATGTTCTGTTTGTATGAATTATAACTAAACGAATCACGCGTAGGTCTTAACGCTATTTATCGAATTTAGATTGACAGGGAATATTAATTTTATGCAGTTCGGCAAAAAAGGGGTCTAATTAATTACTGAATTATAAAATTAAAATTAACTACTTGCTTACATAATTTTTGAGACTTTTACAATTTGTTATTATAATAGATAATGTGTTGATGAAGTGTATTATAGGTGTATAAATGCGCTCTAAGAATTTCAAAACTCTGCAACGAGCCCAGAACTTCGAGGAAAGAAGGAGAAAGAACACGGTGAAATCCCAAAATCTATTACGACAACTACTTCCTTCTTCTCCTGTCGTATTTGTGCGAGAGATGTGGCAAAATTATTCCCAACCAAGCCTTGGCCATCGTCATGGCTACGCCATTGGATTCAAACATAATCATCGATTGTGAAGCTGGTTTCAACGATCAGACAGACCATCACACGTTCCGCGGTTTTCTTGTCATATTTGCAGTTGGAAGGAGTAATCGGAGAATCCCACTTCTTCATTTTGTTGTTGGTTCGAGGAATGGTAATAACCTGCGAGTGGTGTCCCTGCCATCCCTTCCGACGCGTATTGTCGGCAATGCGATACGCCAAAAACAAAAACTGATTGTTAATAATTAGTAAGTCCAATAATTGACATTGACAGTTTCTCTGGCGAAATGTTTTGATTGTTGGAAAGTATAATTAAGCAAAACTGCTGTATATGTACACAGTTTTCTGATAGAAGTGGTGAAGTTCCTTTGTCAAATAATTTGTGGTTTTTATAAATTTTTGACTCAATATAAACAGTATTTACTTATTGTGTAAAATATAGATTCACTGAAAAAATAAGATATAAGACTTTACTTTATGGCCTTTTTTAACTATTCAAGTCTGCGTAATAATGTTCCTTTGTAAAATCGAGTCTTGGTTACATTCTGAGGTAGCTTTCATTTAGGTATTGTCAGGGCTTTTTTTGTAATGTAACGCATTGGAACGGCGTTCCGGCACTTTTTTTCACGGTATTTTTAATGCTTCAAAACCACTGCCTAGCCTGAAAAACTATCGCGTTTGATTGTTATGTGCATTGAATTCTATTACCATTTCTTCAAGTGCATGTGAACGCGAGTTTTCGTAAATGAATCTAATTATTACCCCCAATAAGAGCTTCGTTGAATACCAAAACAGTTTTGGCACTTTTGGTCATCAAACTCGTCGGACCACATTTGACACTTTTCGATCCTTCAAAATAGGTTGATCAGTCGTTACCCAGTGAAAGACGTTCGGCCATAGACTCTTCTGATACTAAGAAAAGGAATCGAGACGATTTGTCAGACGAAAATTGGACTGAACTTTGGAAATCACCATGGCCCACACAAAGGGGGGGGGGGGTCTTGGGGGATCGACGAGATAATTGAAATAATGCACATCACAAATTTCCTCTAATTGTAAAAAAAAATCTAAGGCGCTAATTTCCTTCGGACATATTAACATTTTAAAATATGTGGTGGTGTAATTCATTTTTTGGTTAATGTTTGTTGATACACTAAGCACCTTTAATTTTACCTCGAACACTATAGAGCATCACACTACCTTTAACCTTAGTGATAGGCAAGGGACTTGGTTCAGGATATGTGTACCATGGAAATCACTATATACTTTAATTCAAATATATGACGTTTTTACAGTAGGTAAATTGTTTAGCAAGAAGTAAGTTCTGGCACTTTAAAAAAAAAGCCCTGAGTGTTATTAACACAACCAGATGTAAAGTAATACAAGATAGTCACGAGTCACGAAATTGACAGAAGTGTGGATGACCCTTGGGCGTTAATCCAAAACGTGTCACCGGGTTGCTTGAGTAGTCAAGATGTCGGTATAAATAAATATTTACTATGCAGATCGTCAAAGAATATTCTTCATCGAAATCTTCACGCTCTGCGTTTGCTGAGTTACTCACACCACAAATATTTATTCAAGATTCATGGAGTGTTATTGACAAACAGTTTTGTATACTAGAATAGAAAAATACAAAATGAAAGAGTCCGGGACCATGATTTCCGGATTTCCTTTTTATTGTTTCACGCATCCATATGCGTTCACGCGAAAAGTAAGGGCCGACATACTCAAGTTATGATATTCTTTTTTTGGGCATGATTGAAATTGAATGGGTAGGTACTATTTCAATATCAAAAGATAGGTACAATGATGCACATTTTTGACTTTCTTAACTTTTTAATAACTGTATGTTAAAATCATTTAGATGTAGAGCACTCTAAATACAATTATAATGAAAATTTTTCATATTACATAGATGTCGAGTAGGTTTCATTATTTCCTAATACAGTTCTATAGAAAGCGGCAGATTTTAACGTTTTTTTTTATTATAATACACTGGTAAGAAATTCTTCCAAAATAAATCAGGAACAATCATAGTAAATAATTAATTAAGGACACAAAGCAATATTAAAATTTATGACAATACAACTATTTAATTATGTTTGCTGTCGATCAATTCGGAATGCCATTTGGCCCGAAAATAAAATTCCAACGTTCAATGAAAATATTTCCAAATTATTTCAGGCAGAGAACATTCTCAGGCTGAATTCCTAATGTCAAAAATGCGTTGAATCACATCACAATAATTGTAGATGTTTTATATAATATGCATTATAAAAAATATTTTGGGCTTGATGGAAAACAATCGTTATTATGGTTAGCAGTCGCATGCGGTGACTTTTGTCTGTAGGGATGCTATTGAAAATAAAATACAAATGTATTATATACACTCAATATATTGTATTACATATCATCTATATATTATCTATAAGGATATTGTAAGAAGTTTAATCTTGGTACGCGGGCACCTGAACGAAGAAACGAAGTAGTAAAGTGTTATTTTTTGTTAGTTTCCGTGTTATTACGAAGTTGTAGCTCTGCTATATTCAAAAATATTACTACTATGTAACCATTACAAGAATTAGAAGTTAAATGGAACTTACTATATATTCAATTGCGCAATAGATGTATAATATTATTGTATAGTACAGTACATCTACAGCATGTATGGACCGCACGCCACTGATAGTTAGTTGCCTGTATGATATTTAAAAAGAAAACAAATGTTTTCATGTCAAAAGATTGCTGAAATCTTTTTATTTATAATTATATCGATAAAAATAGGTTTTTCGTAGGTAAACCAATACACGAACATAAATTATTGCGCTGGACGTTAACTGTAAATTTAATTAGTGCAACACGAGAGAGTAGTAAAGTCATTTTAAATGCCTTTAGCTAAAATTATTTATTTATAGCCAGCTATTTACGGTTAAGTATAACGTTTTTAGTTAGGTACACATAAGTGGGCTGGTACTCCTCCAAAGAATTTCACAACTTATTCATCCTACATGATTTATTCTTTATATTAGTCCATATACATATAAGCGTAAATATTTGTGGTGTGAGATACCCAATGGTTGAATTTTGAATAGAGACGGAAATGTTTTATTTTATTTAGTTTCAATGAAAACGTTTGTCTATGAGCTGCGGTTGGCATCCAAACAAAGTGTGCTTAAAACAATTACCTTTTGTTACAATGTTTCAACATCTAAATGACATGAAAACTTACTTGTTCATTGCGCCTTAATTTTCATGGTTGCGATAAGCTTTCGTGTTAACAGCGTTAGCTCCATTAACCATATTAAATATTCATATTTAAACAACAGGCATATTACAATATTATAATACTGTATGAGGGTTTATATCATAACATTAGTACCTACTTACATCAGACAATTTATTATTGTAAGTGGGTGCATGACTGAAACATAAAAAAATCGCAGTGTTTCGAGTCTAGAGATAAATATTTTGAAAGATAGTTCCACACACAACTAAACGTTTACATATTAGAATTTTTGTCTAGTTATCAAATTGCAATACTTACATATTTTATTAAATCTCTAATGTCTTTGTAGAAAGTCAGAGTTTGATTATTTGATGTCATATCAGTGTCTTTACTGTCAAAAATGTCTTCGACTAAAAAATGCTTGATATTTTATAACTATGTATACGTACCTACATGAAATTTTATATAGAATATTTATTTATATATAATTTCACGCATGTATGTTTATATTACCATGCCACTTTATGCACTTTTCAGATGTGCTTTATGAAATATTCAATAATAATAATTGTATTTGTTGGATTCAAAACAATTGTACATGAAAAAAGCTTCTGCATTTTATAACAGCTGTTCAGACAAGTTGACATGGTGTCAAAATGTTTATCGCTGTTTTTATTGCGGTTTTCCGTTTGTTTATACCATAGCAACACAGGCAATTAATTGATTATGCAGTCTGCATTATTTTACCGAGTGCATTAGGTATAAAAATGGTTAGCTGTTCTAAATTGTGGCAAAATATTATTCCATTAAATTAGCATATTAAATTGTTGGTAATTTGACGTATGAAAGAATGTGTATAGTTGCAATTTTTAATATAATATGAAGTTACATATCTAGCAAATACGATTATTTTTTTATTTATTTATATGGGATAAAAAGTCCGTATTTCATTGATTTATCAATTAGTAATATAATGTGAGTCAGTGCAGATATCTGTAAAAAAATATTAATATGAACACTAAAATTAAAACTGTACTGATTGATGGCAATAGGTATATGGTTACTTCATATTGACCGGAACCGCGTGTCCGGAAGTTTATACGTATGTAGTTGACCACGATGTTATATTAGAAATAGATGGTCGTATAGTATTGAGATCTAATTCTTGTATAAATAAAACATTTACAAAATACGTAATAAAAATAGGTCTCTCTTTCCGGTAAGACATCTCACGGTGAACTGTAGACTAACCCTGAAACCGTGCTAATTATTAAAGGACTGTATTTTTTAATTGTCATCATATTTTGTATACGACGCTATCTAAATATTTTGCTGTAACTATTTGCTTGATTTTGTTTCGTTTAAAAGATTGTACGTATCTAATTGTTTATATTGAATTAAAGAATTTTTCATTTATAATTGCAGATTGTAATTGTCCCGAGTGTCTGATTAAAAACTAAAATGACGTCACCGGCCATCACGAAGTCTGATGAGAAGCCAGCGGAGAAGAAGTCACCTTCAAGATCTGAAGCCAGGGCCCCCTCTCGAGCTGAGTCTTTGGGCTCAGCCGCGGCGACCGACGGGGCGCCGCGCCCTGGAGATATGTTCGGATGGCTCCGAGTCTTCAAAATGGCAGAGCTCATGATGAGGCAAGGATGCTAAGCGAGATGCCAGGAGTTTAGATTTATTTTAATTTGACAATGTTACCATTGAATAGAAACAGCCAAAAGGTTGTGTACATTAATCATTATCAAACTATAATGCGTAGCTAAAATTTCATTATGAAATAGCACATTGGAACATAGGTACTTAAAATTTATAAAATCAAAATTGATTTTGATGCCAAATAATAATTACTGTAGAGATCTAGACACGTCAGTCTTTTAATGATATTTGGAAATATGAGAGCAATTCCACGAAAGATGACGTAAATAAACATGGATTCATATTTGCGATTAAAATTTTGCTTCCGAAGTTTGTAGATATTTTTTGAGAGCAATCAATTTATTGGCACGTTGTTGGTAATAACTTTTTTTTCACGTATTGGATAAACACCAGAAAATTGATCGATGAAAAAATAATTGCAATAAAATGTAATGCTAGCCTTAAATTTTTAAAATTATTATGACTAACTAATATAGTTTTTTTCTGCGATTCCATTGCGTTGGCCATTGTTAATGTTATGTGCCATTTTAGTACCTATAACATAGGGTAAAAATGCAAATTTTCTATGTCACAATTTCCCTCAAAATAAAACGATTGTTGTGTGTATGAGAAAAATAATTATCATTTCCTTCCTACCATGATATCTACGATTATTTTGCTGTTGTTGTAAAACTGTCAATTATTCATTTTTGTCATGTGTATTTTAATTGGCATAGTGATCTTACCCTGATTTTACTGCTTACTACAGAGTAGGTATATCTAATAAAAATGTTGAATGTCTTTATTATTTTTATAACATGTGAGTGGTGTAGAATTGTGATGTACTATTGGCATTATTTGAACTCGGAAGTTGATGTACTTTTTACCTCACAAAAATGTTATCTTGTTCATAATATTCAATCTTCTTCCAGTTTAGAAAATAATTATGTAGTTATTAGGGAAACAATCGCGGTGAAGTCATTTTATAGTCAAGTAGAATGGTATTAATATTGTAAACGTATTGAAAAGAAAAGATTAATGAAAAAATAATTTCAATTAAATCGCTTTGAAATTAAAAAAAAATGATCTTTCCATGGAATAATTTCAAACATTGCATTTAAATTCAATGGTTCGGTGAGTATTTTATTCCAGTATATATAAAAAAAGATGAAACTAGAAATGAAAACCGTGTCGGGGTACCAATGCTTTGGTAAAATTGATGGGTATTTGGGTAAATTGATTAATAATAATTTGTCAATTAAACAATATTACATATTATTAAAATGTTGTTAATTTTCTACTACTAATAATAATTACAATCCGATTGCCTCTGAGTAAAATACAGGGATAAATAACTGTCATTTTTATACGTTTGTTGTTTACTGAGCTGAGTTTTCCACCATTACTATATTTAATACAATAATTATATTTGACTATGTATATTTTAAATTATTTAGTGATGATGTTTTATTCAAAATAATATAATGTATTTTATTGATGATTATGTTTTTTATTTCGTTATTCAATAATGTTTGATTGTTATATTAATATAATATTTTCTATGTATTTTTATATAAATAAAGTTATACGTACATAATATATTACTTTTTATGCTTAATATATAACTGCGTACTAACTATTTCTTTATGCATAATGCGTTATTTTCATTTTGGAAAACAATGCGATAATTTTACTAGTTATTTTCTTATTTTATATGTTTATCAATGTACCAAATTGCTAATCTATATAATTAATATTATTTAGGAAGTCAATTAATGTTAGAATGAATATAATATCAGTATTGTGATGTGTTGGATGGTTTTTATCTTTATTTAACTTTACTATTCTTCCATCTTAATGATCATGCATATATTTTTTATAATATATATTTAAAATTATACCATACTTACTTATCGACATGCTATATTTATTATGTAAGTATCTATATTTTAAACTATTTATATTGTGTAAAAATAGTTTCCGCGTAATGTATTTCCTTATAATTATCTTCTTTTTGTCACAGACGTCCGTGAAATCGAGTTTAACAAAACCTTATGTGTTTGTATACAATTAAGATAAAACTGTATTAAACTTAAATCTGTGTAAAAATCTGTTGAAAAAAATAAAAATAATAAAAAATATATTGTTATTTCTTTTATTTGTAACAAAATGCAGTCTTGGTAGGCACCTTTATGACTAAATAATGTGAACTTAGTAACTTAATTGTAATTTGCATCGAAATCGAACTTATGATTAAACAATTTATTTTGAACATGATAATAAAATTTCACTGGGCGGTATTGTTCCTTTTCGTCATTATATCTTAGGTTAGTTTTTATACAAAAGGTTAACAACCTTTTCGATATGGAGTACGTAACCCAAAATTTAAATATCGCCAAGAGTACGTATTACATAATAATATAGATTTGGATGCTTTGACCGCATTAAACATTAAAATATGCGATGTCGTGCAAGCACATTTTTTTTTTAAATATATTGCCAATCCAAATTGCGATATAGGCGACTGTTTCACCATGCAAGGTAAGTACTTAATAATTATTATATTTATATAAAATTTTAGAAATTTTGAGGGTATCCCTTTTTTTCCACCGATACAAGTATTTTATAATGTTTGTGGCGGGCAATGCATACATAAATTCCATTGAAGTATACATGCAGTAGAAATAATACCTACTTTAGACATGAAGCGAAAATCGAATAGGTATTTTGTGCTATACAGTGGCGCACCCAGGATTTAATATTGGGGGGGGCCCAAGGAGGAGAATGTAAATTAGTCCCATAGACTCTTTTCTTCTTCACAGCTTAATTTCTCGTTTATCGGTCTTTTGTCTATTGCACTCGGTGTACCTATACCATGGTCCCCACATCCTGAAACGGGCCCTCAGGCTAGGATATTTGGCGGGCCCCCTACCTACCGCTAAGATTAAATGCAGTGTGAAACACTACATTAACGTTTTTCAAATTGTGTTTTAGTTCAAATTAAGGGTACTTATACAGTGAATTATTGGCGACTTTTAATACATCTACTTTAATAATGGAGCTGTCGAGTATTGACACATAATAATCAAAAAATATATTGCACAATTATATAAGTAATTGAAAATGTTCATGGCCATGAAGTGTAATAGCGCCGCAGGCGACTTTTTTACTATTAAAGCTAATTTATGATGTGTGTTTATCTCACTTATCTAGTCAACCCGACACCCCGGGCCCCCAGGCTAGAGCCCTGTCAGCCCTCCCCAGCCATGACCTACACCACTCCGGATTTCGGGTGGAGACCGAGAATTTTTTGACAGTTCCCTTAGGTATTGGGTTTCTAAAAAAACCTGACATTAGTGTTTCGAAATTTTTGGCTTTCAATGTCAATGTTTAAAATCATTCTGATAATTTTCATGTTTGTGGGATGCCAGGGCCTCTTGCCCCCCCCCTGGGTGCGCCACTGATGTACACCACTCCGGAATTCGGGTGGACACCAAGAATTTTTTGAGATTTCCATTAGAGATTGAGTTTCTAAAAAAACCCGACATTAGTGTTTCGAAATATTTGTGTTAGAAATTAAAATCTAAGAAATTTTTCTAAAGAGGGTGCTGGAGAATTTCAAATCATTTTTTTGCCGTGTTATTATTTTCTAATCTATTGGCTTTCAGTTTCAATGTTTTTGGGGGGGGGCAAGGCCCCTTGCCCCCCCCCCCTGGGTGCGCCACTGGTGCTATATATATATAGGTATAATGTAAACATACATAATACCAATAGATACCTACCGTAACCTTAGACATTATATCTTTTTTTTTTTAAATATTGAATTCGATATTACTTTCTGGAATAAATCCGATAAAGAAATACCAGTTCACATATTATTTACAATAAAAATGAATGCTAATTTTAATCAAATTGGAAATATTTCACTTTAGAAATTCGTACAATAATACATAATATTACCAAACAACGCACTCTATGTACAGAAGAATCAACTAAGCAGGCACGTTATTATGTTTTCCAAAGAGTTTTCTTTTTTAATCAGAGAGCAGGTGTTTATTTTGTTTATTAACGGATAATATTTGTTATATTTTATAATAATGATTTTATTTATAATTATTGATTATTTTATTTGGAACTGTTTTTTATTATAATTTCAGATTATTTGACAAGAAAACTAAATCTGTGTGGCATCTAGTGATAATTTTCCAAACGTTCTCAATTTTATATTACGTATTTTGTAGAAGATAACTTTGAGACCTGTAATAGTTGATTTTTGCTCTAAAAATATTTTTAACATTCGTATTTGGAATATAGCTTTATGAATAAAATATTGCTGCAAAATAATTACATTTAAATACAAATATGTATTGGTGAATTACAATATCCCGAGAATAATATTTATAATATGTATCTGTACCCGAGGGCCAGTGTATTTATTAGACCAACATGAAAACTTCCGAGAAAATCAATTTAGCATTTAAAGTTGTTATAGTGAATTTCATAAAAAAATATTATACTCCCTTATTCACTTCGCTATTACAAAATGCTTCATATTAAGGCAATGCTTTCCATAGCTTTAAAAAAAAGAATATCACATTTCGTATTTTGTGATATGTTTTTTCCAGAGATGGTACATATACTGAACACTTGCATATGTACAATTATAAAATATTAAACAATCAAAATGTATACTTAAACCAGTGGTTTCCAAACTTTATGTTACTACGCCTCCCTTTTAAAAAAATCCAATCTTGGCGCCTCCCCCCCTTTATTTCATTAAATAATACATACAACTAGAAAAATAAAAGAAAAAATATAGAAATAAACAAGGTTTTACTATGTACTTAATATATTATATTAATTTTTAAGTTAATTTGTTTTTCATGCGATGAAGGTGCCTGTTTATTAGCACAATCAATTTTCATAGTAGTCAATCCTTTCCAGTTTTCTAAATTATACACGGCAGTTATCATTTAATTTAAGTATATCAATCATCATAATATATGTATCACATCAAATCGCAACGCACAACCACATATTTAAAATATTTAATAGTCTTGAAATGAAGCAGCAGGCGACTTTCTTTTGCTATTAATAAAATAATGTGAAAATTGCATTAGCAAACTAACCAAGAACTTTGTTTGCTTCAATATATCTGGCGCAGAAATCATTTAAAAGTGGAAACATGGCGAACTTATTTTTTTGTAATTTTGATTTCCAGAGCACCATTTTTTTATGAATACCTTCACTTTGTCTTTTTAAATCAGTGAATGCATTAGTGGTCCTTGCATTGATTTATTCACTCGTTTTATTTTTAATTTCAACCAAATAAGCAAGTTTAACAATAAAATTATCGTTCCCAAACAAATTTGCCTCAAATTTCAACATTATGATTTGACCCTTTTATTTCATTTTTTCACGAGATAGAGAATGAGGAATTATAAAATTAGTCTCCATATTTTCAGACAGGTTTGCAAACAACCTTTTATAGGACTGTTTTTTTATGTAGTTTATAACTAGCGGCCGTTTTATAAACTATTCATTTCCAAACTTCAAACCTGTGGCTACATTAGTAAAATTGTGTTAAACTTTTCGCGCCTCCCTTTGTAACACTCCCTGCTTGGAATTCGCTGACTTAAACATAATTATTTTCAAATTTAATAGTATATATGGTACAATGTCAATGATAGAAATCGGTGTTAGTTGCTCTAGCAAAAATCCCTAAATTCAATTAATTTTAAAAAGGAGCTGTATTATTATATTTTTTTTTTATATTTAACACAAAAATTGAAATGTACGAATCAACGTTAAACCTGACGACATATAATAAAATATAAATTTATTTTTATGGTATAAATACGTATGACCATACTGAATAATAATGTACTCTGTACAATTATCATTTGTAAGGGCGACTCCTTGAGCGCAGCAAAAAATCAAAATCATTGATATTCCTCGATTCACATACTTTAATAACGATCTAGACCGGTTTTTACGTCTAGAAAAATATTTTCAACTAAGCATTGTCATTGTCAAATAACAGTATTCTTCTATGCAGAGAAAACCGGCCCTGTCATTAAATTTTGTGGTAGGTAGTGTTTTGTTTTATTTTGGTGATTTTAGTGATTATGATATACCTATATATTATTCTGGAAATTTGTTCTAGTATGAATGCGGAAATATGTTATAATTTATAAAACGTGTTGTATCTACTGCGGCCCTGAAATCGTGACGTAGCTTATTAAAAACGTATCACACAATAACACAACACGGCCTGAAAGTCAATTTGTAATGAAAAAAATACGTTCCAAAGTTGGTGCTGTTTACGATAGCCGGGGATAGGTTGTCCTGTCATATCGCACACATTGTGGTATCGCTATGGCGAAGGCTCAGCATGTCGCCTATAATACTAATTAATTATTTATTATACTGGCTGATAACAATGTGAATGACTCACAGCGGAACATCCTGCCTAACTTGGAAAGAATCCGTCTGCCAGAAGTCATATGGATAGAGTCTTGGCTGCATGTCTACGAAAGACATCGTATGAATTATTTATTGACAAGTTTGTTTTGATTTAACAACATTAAAAGTAACTGAAAAAATAAAAGTAGAATTTTAACTGTTACGTAAAACATGATTGTGAAAAGTGAATAGCATAATAAAAAAAAAATAGTGCGCGTGTATCCTATCATTTTGTTTAAATTTAGAATACGCACATAATAATGAATATTAAAAGAATAAAATGTTTTAAAAAAATAGGTTATTTTAAAAGTAGCGAAATTTGAAGTACTTATTATTTATTTTTTTATTATCAGAAATAAATAAAAACATTTGGTTGAAATTATTTACTTACTTACCTTAACTAGTTTAAAAAATAAATATTTTGAACTAGTAGTTTTGTTATTTAATACGTCATAATATATTTTTGTGTTAAAGGTATATATTTTTAAATACTTGTGTATTTTAGTAAAGATTGCTATATGTATAAAAAAGATTTATTTTTTTCAAAGAAGATTTAGTTTTATTTCATATTTGTATTTAACACATCGAGTGGTAAAGATCTAGAGATTTATAAACAGATACATTAATAAGTAAATTGAATGCATATTTAATAGTAATATATTCGACGGATACATGTCATAATACATTTATTATTTTGAATATTTGTGGTTGGCGGGCTTTGTCGCTTGGCTAAAACAAAAATGACAATCGGTACGTGTGTGCTACTCGTATGATTATTATTCCCTTTGACAGTTTAAGCGACATGTTAGGATTTCCCGTTTTCCTATCGCCGGAAACGATGAGTTTAAACCGAGGAAAGTGCTCCGCAAATGTTTCCACCCGCTCGGAAAACTCCTGCGGCGTCGCGACGTTCATACAAATACAATCGACGCGTTTTCCGCGTCTTCTCCTGGTGCTTGTTGCTCATAATAACACTCAAAGTAAAAGCAAAATGGTTTTTTTCAATACGTAACCATGAAAATGTTTTTCGGGACATTTTCTTTTTCTCTGTTGTGTTTGACAAGTACACATATAATGTACCTACTAGAAATGAGATATTTTTAGAGTTGTAATTTAATAACACACGCTATGTTTTTAATAATTAATATCTCTAGGTTATAGGTATATATGTTTTCTTATGCTTTACATTAACATGTGACCTATTTATAATACTTAGGGTTTATTTTTATTTTTGAGTAAGTGTAAAATTAGATTAGACGACTAAAAATTAAATAGTATTCTCTCAAGCCAAATGATGTGAACAATTAAATATTGTTGAGAAGAACGAGATATTTATTATCAAAGTACTTAAAGAAAAGCGTGTCAGATTATCAAAGAATTTAACAATACTATTTTATAATTAATGTATAAAATGAAGTAAACGTTTTTGGTTTAGGTATTCATACAAAAATCAGTGGCATTATTGTAAAAATCAATTTATAAAAAGTGAATTTATCATAAGTTTAATATAAATAGTTTTTAAACATGTACCAAAAGACACCTTTCGACAGACGAGACAGCGTAGATCTTTGGGGGGCGGCAAGATGCCGGAGTGTGAGTGTGGGCGGCGTACCAGTTTCAGGATTACCTCTCAAGACTCCAACGACTCCCCCGCCTGCTCCCACTCCCAAGAGACGATCATACACCATGGACATCTTTCAGAGAAGGTAATATTACATCCAGTAACCCTTTAAAAAATAATTTGTGACGGCTGGATTTGATATTGAATGATGAGAGCCTACGCAGAATATTTGTAATGTAATCGGTACTATTATTATATTAACGCTTTCGCTGCTGATTAGATAATGAGATTTTAATTGCCCCCTTTAAAATGCACGTTAATTACATCGATCGGCCGCCTGGTCATTACGCACCGTGTGCGTCTTCCGCGTCCAAAGTATTAATAGACTTATTATTATGTGTTTCAGTGGAATTACTTATAAAATATCGTCAGGATAGAAAAGGATGGAAGAGGATAGAAGTGAAACTGTTTGCTTTGGTGTCCATTCTCGCACACGTATATTGTAGTAGAATTAATATTATAGTACATTGAATGTTTTTTGACGTCTTTTAATGTAAGTAATTGGTAGTTGTAATCGACATAAAATACTTACCTAATTAAAATATTTTCTTATTTGTCAAAACATGAATTCAAAGTTAAAATTTCGGGAAGAATTGATGCGGCTGCCATAAGACGGATAGAAGACAAATATATAAGAAGCAAAGGCATCCACAAGTTAAACGGTTATAGTTTATCAGAAAACGCCAAAAAAACTATCTTCATAATATATTTTCTAAATTCGGTAAAGTATTATTTTTAACAACTTTTACAAGAAATTATGAAGCTTGTTTACTCGCGGATTTTATATTTTTTACGAACTTAATTAAATTGTCATTAATTTAATAATCCAGTTTGACAACGTTGCGTCTTCTATGAATTTTTGAAACCCATACAGGGACCCATCTGGGACTTCGTGACACTTCTATTTTTTAAATCAATTATCAACTAGTCGAAGTTATTTTTCCTCCCAGAACATTAATCACGAGAAAAAAAATATCACGTAAAGCAGTCGTGAATCTATTTTCCATGGTTTTGATTATTTGCTTATAGTAGCTTCAAACTGGATTGTACGAGTAGGTATTGTTAATATATTTTAACAATATTTTGCGATTCGTTTAAATCAGTTATCAAACAGTTTTTTATGAGAAAATGTTCCATTATATTGTTCCAAATATTATTGAGATTAATTCATTGTAAAGTTTCAAATTATTGTATACGTGTGTTACCAACACTAAGTCATTATTCAATATTTTATTGTCCATGGTCAAAGATATTGCATGTAAGAAAGGCCACCCTAGACCTACTTTCCGGTACTAAAAAGTTAAAAATCTATTTTTAGCAAAGCTTAAAATCAATAAATTTATTTATGAATTCTGACGTATTCAAAGTGTTTTGTTCTCTTCTTGAACTGCCATTAAATTTGTCCGTTTTAGCCAAGTCATAAAGCAATAGTTGCAACTTTCTTAGAAATCAATTCTCGTACTTTCATTTCATTAGTTTGTGAGCCGCCGCGTCGTCGCCATCTTGCCGGGAAAAATAAAAACACCGAGTCTTGGGGGATGGGGAGTCAGAAGCATGAGAAAATCTTTGATCACATAGGTATCAACAATAGAAAAAAAAACAGTTGTTATCGCAAGTATATAAAAAATAAATAATTGATAAACATTTTTTTTTACCTATAGTCAATAAATTATTATCTTCCAAACTACAAATAATATTAGTAGTACTGTCAAGTAAACGTAGTGAGACATCATTATAAAGGTCGTGAAGACACAAAAATAAATATTTAATATGTCAAGGCATTCATTTATTACTCGATAGTAAATTTTCTCTAAGAAAATTTAATGCTAGTTTTTAATAACGTTTATCTGGTCAATAGAATTTGGTTAGTTAACCTAAAAAGATAATGAGTATTTTGTTGAAGAGGTAAGAACGTATGTTTTACAAGGATGGCAACAAGTCAAGGATACGTAGTACGTACTAATTAATAAATGTCAGCGCTATTGGAAACTCCATTACCTTTAATAGGTGTTTAATCTAAAACAATAAATAAATCGAAAAATGAATGTATTAAAACATGTAAGTACTTAATAATTTACTAACATGCACTATATTGATGGGGATTAGGACGAAACCTGTTTTTGATGTTTATTAGACAAATATTAATATTAATTTTTATTTCAATGGTATTAAAAATGCTAAAAGTTTCACACGGTATAATATAGCAAACATTTTACCTGGCCCCAAATTCTGAGAAAGCAAGTTCAGGTACAGGGAAATACTACCTAAACCTCCTAAATAAATGGGATCGGTAATGTGTCGTAATGGTGTCGATGCCTGGATCAGTCGAGTACAGCTTCACGCCGGAAACAATCGGACTCACCTAGTTAAATAATTAATCTACTTGAATACCTACTTTAAACAGTACACTGCCTATCGTGGTTTTAAAAATAAAAATCGTTTATCCGCCTCAAGTTCTTGTTTATTGAAGTCACCTTCAGCCTTAACACTACTTACTTAAACACATATCTTATCACGATCACATAATTTTATAAGTAGGTACATACATATTTTTTTAAAATACTTAGTAAAATTTTTATACAAAAATAGGATTTTTTGATTCTTTTTCATTCTTGCCTCATTATTGATGATTGTGATCTTCATGAGAAGTTATTATTCTGTACACGATTCTTCTTAAATTGTTTCTAGACTCATCTGAGTGGATTGTCGACATGTAAATCGTTCTCTTCCTCTTTTACCGTTTACGCTGTCAATCACGAGCATTCTCATAACTGAAGTAAACATAAAAAAGATTTATGAATTATTTGTGTTTTGCATGTAATTAAAAACCATTGAACCTTTTCAGGTCTTCAATGAGTCTTTCCCATTACAATTATTATTGAGTTCATGTAAAATTCCCACCAAGGAAGTGCTTTACTTAATGGACAATATTATTTTAAAATGAATTTTAAATATCCTCAAGATTTATTAGCATTCTGCGTCGGTGGTGTCGCGAGAAGTCGAATTTGAAAATTTTCCAGCTAAACGCAATTAGCCAGAAAACTCGGTGGTCGTTATGATAGACTGGCAAACCCTGAAGTAATCAATTAGGAAATTTCATGGAAGCTGTCGGTGAAAATAGTAAAAATTGGGTTATCAGAGTGATAAATAATCATGCATGCTATATTTATATATTACAATGATCAGAGACGACTGTTAGGTACCTACTCTTCTGATAATTGTGAAAGGGTACACGAAAAATTGAAGATTAAAGGTATATAAATGCATAAGCGGTCCTCGTAGTCCAGTGCTTAAGGTGCTGATCCTTCATCCGGGGGCTCTGGGTTCGATTCATGTGAGGTCACAATATATTTATGTGAATTTTCATAACGCTTGGGTGTTTGTGATTGTTTCACTTCTATTACTAATTACACTACTTATTGGACCGCATGGCCTGTTGTAGTGGTATTTAAACATATTATTATTATAGATCGGGGCTATTCTAACTAGTTAACACCATATCTTCTCTTGATACGAGATACCTTCTATAATATCTTGATCTATTCTGTATACAAGGCGATTATCTAAATAATTTGAAGTCTACTCTTGTTTTAACATCAGCTATACATGCGCAATGCCACTGACATTTTTTACATACAAAAATATGTCGAACTGGAGTTGTATACGCAATAAGTAATGAGTGTTTTATTATATATCGAATTTTTTACCTATATATTATTTTGTATATTTTTCGTTGTCGTACAAAGATAAATCAGCTTAAAAATGCTATGTCATAATATTATGATAGCTTGCGGGCGAGTAATATGAAAACCATAACTTGACTTGACGTTGTCACGGCGGCGTTAGTGAGTATTCTCCAAATCGTCGCAACCCAAGATAATATAATTGCTGTCCTCTATCTCGCATTGCCTAGTTAGTTAGTAACGTAATATTTGACAGTTTAAAATATAATATAGAGATGGTTAGTACTCTTGGATTGCGACATAGTATTTTTATCACTTTTTATTAATTTTGGAGTTAAGTAAATCGAATTCAAAGCCAAATACATTAGTTCCATGCCAATTCAAAATATGTATTTTAATTTATACTAATTATTGTGTGAAGGTGTACAAAAGATTTAAATGAGATATTGAAAATAATAACAGCATTTTATACACACCGTTTTATATTTATGCATAATCTTGATCATTCTGAAAATTGAAAAAACCCGCCTAATATAATGTAAGATTTTTTTTAATTATCGAAAAAATATTTAATAATAATAATATCGATAGAAGTATTTATTACTTAGGTAGAATTGTTAATTGTTTAGGCTAACTTTGTTTTTAGCAAATAAAAAAATGGAAATTAAAATGACTATATTTCCACCAACACAAAAATCTGAAAGTAAATATGACATTTAAGCAATGCTATTCATTTGTAGGGAGTTATAATAAGTGATTCACGATAATTGGAAGAAGCTTTTCGCGTCAAATTTGAATTGTGCAAATTATTTAAATTTGGAAGTCGCTCGGAATATATGCACGTAACGACATCTATTGAGGTTCTCGATTGGATTCAGCGGTTTAATTTGATCTGTCAGTTGAAGAAAATTGGCGGGAGGATTTTGGGGCGTACGATTTTAGAATCGTGTAAATTTAAATCAACTCCAAGATGTTTTTGTAAAGGTGACGATGCCATCCGAGTTAGTTGGTTATTCATAATGTGGATCGAAAGGGTGTGGGAGGCACCTGGAATCAACACATGTCATGTCAACTGATTTAAAGTACGACATGTTCCAAAACTACGATACGGTTTTACTGAATCCAACCAATACATGCAGTTATGTGATTATAAATTATTTATGATGCATGAGATTGAAAATTGAAATAAATAATGATACAATTTTATTTTAGATAATAAAATAATTCTTCGCCAATTGAGAAAATATTACAAATTCTAAATATAGATATTTTGATAATAAATTAAATTACAATAATTATAAGTAGGTATAACGTAGATTCCCAGGAATATTAAAACAATAGTGTATAGACTGTATAGTATGATATATTTATGATTTTAACTATCTTAGATCTCAGTGAGTCTCTCAACTATTTCGGGCCATATTTCGGTTCACAAAACAGATTACATGATATCAAGATGGACGGCTTAACCCTACTACATTGAAACACACTTTGGGACGACCAACCTTTTTGGAAACAAGGATCAAATAATAAAGTGAATTCTAGTTTAGCAAATAAATGGTTGATGATTGTCTGATTTCTGATTACAAAGCATTTTCTTAAATATAAGTAAATTATACAGAATTAAATAGAATTTTAAATAGATTTTATGTACCTACTTATTATAAATTTGGAGACAAATACTTAACATATTTCCGATATTATTAATAATAAATAAGTCAAAATTAAAGTAGTTAGTAGCCTGTTTTAGAGTTTAAAATAATATCATATAATATTATATACTATGTGTATGTTATATTTATTGTGTATTAACTATTTTTTGATCTATTACAATCTGAAGTATCCGGCTTTGCACAGGGTCGCTTCGTCGATACATTTATCTTAGATATGTACAAAATAATAATAAGTAATTATATTTTAAGTATTAAAATATCTGTGTAATACAATATGGCAATATGAAAATAATTCTAATAGGAGTAAAGGTCAAACAAAAGAACACTAAATTAAAATCGAAACCAAAATATGCAAACGTTATTAATAGTGTTAATATGTAGTAAAAAATTAAAAATTGGATGGAACAAACAAACAACAAACTTTGTATTTTATATAATACTAATTTAGAAACCTTCGCGGGTGTGCGCACAACAACTGTCAAAAGTTTCATCGCAATCGGGTGAATGGTATAGGAACACATACGAATAGAAGAAGAAGATGGTTTTTCTAATTTAGAAACCTTCGCAGGCGTGCGCACAACAACTCACTAAAGTTTCATTGCAATCGGATGAATGGTATAGGAACGCATACGAATAGAAGAAGAAGAATATGGCTGTACTAATTCAGAAACCTTCGCGGGTGTGCGCACAACAACTGACAAAAGTTTCATCGCAATCGGATGATTGGTATACGAACCATACGAATAAAAGAAGAAGAAGAAAATGGCTTTTCTAATTCAGAAACCTTCGCGGGTGTGCACACAACAACTCACCAAAGTTTCATCGCAATCGGATGAATGGCATAGGAACGCATACGGGACAGACAGACATTCATTTTTATATATAAGACCTACTGTAAGTTACTATGCCTATAACCTTCGCGCAAGGTCAAGCAATAAGTTGACAAAGATTTATTGCAATCGGATGAACGGTATGGCAGCGCATAAAATACGAACAAACAAACAAACAATCATTGATTTTTATATATATTAGATTTGTCTGCTCGTTTATTTTCATAAGTGTATTATTTATAATTGGTGAAAAGCACATGTTGCTAAATACTAGAGGGAGTCTTATGAGTAAATCTACAAATTTCATAATTTATAGAAGTGAATGTTTGAGTGAATCTAAAATCATTGTGCTGAAATGTGGTTGGTTTTGACAGACACTTCCGATACCAGTGTAAGGATTACAGCAAACGAATCTGAAATACAATATGAGTTTTTGGCTCCAGTTTCATATAATTAGGCTTTTCCTATATAGATAAGATTTATTTTAACGTCATTGATTGTAACGATTTTTAAATTGAACGAAATTAAACTATTTACGAACCCTTTTTTCAGTCACCTTATGTCAGCGTACTAACGAAGGGTTTGGTGAAGACGCGTCGCGACGCTAAGAAATAACGATTGGTGCGCCGTTAAAGTAGCGTCAAATCGGCAGACGATTGCAACTCTAGTATCACGAAATGTGAACGCAGTATAGAGCTTGATGAATGCAAAATATACAACATATACTCAAAATAATACCATATTATATATACGTTGTTTAAATTATGTGTATGTTGTTCAAATAGATCTAGATTTATCTACACACTACGAGTATATTTGACACAGCCGGAGTCGGGTTTTGGGACTGACTAATTTTAACCCCCCCACAATTAAAATAAAAGCCACAAACTCCAACTACCAACGCACTTATTAAAATATCGATGTGCCACTTTCCTAGAATCATATACTGCAACTACAAATATTTTTTATCGAAGTTGAGAGTAATGATGAGTTTTGAGTAGGGAATCCAATCCCGGGATCCCGGGATCCCAAGCTATTTTCGATACCTATGAATCCCGGGATTGATAAACATAATCCCGGGATTTCGGGATTGATTTTTTTATCAATTTTTATGGAAAATATAACAGAAAAAATACTTTTAATACAAAATAACTACATTAGAAATAAACTGAGTTTGATGTGTAGGTTGCCGATTCATTTTATTTTTTCACATAGATTATTGAAAATGAGAAAGATTGGTAAAAAAACAATGCTTCGCACTTTTAACAAAGTAATTCCACCAAGATATCATACGTTTTACGGCAGTTTCATATTTGGCTGACTAATTAGATTTATGAAGCGGAAAGGCCATAAGTACGCCATGATTATTTGCTTTACTATTTTAAATCTCGCTGATCTATTCATTATGTCTTTACTATCAGAAATAGCAATCTCATATTAAATTCACATTATTATTTATAATACAATATTATTTACTCCATTAAACTTGTGTATTTCCAAGATTTAACGTATACAATATTAACAATAAATGTCTTAAATAGTATAAATTATACTAGATTTATTTTTGACCGATTTTATCAATGTTATTTGTAAATATAAAAATTTTATATTAACAATGGAAAAAAATCCCAATCCCGGGACCAGTCCCGGGATCCCGGGATTGTCAAATTGTAATCCCGAAATCCCGGGATCAGAATTTTGGCTCGGGATTGGATTCCCTAGTTTTGAGTGATTATGTTATGTGCCTCTTCGATGTTAGTTACATGGATTTTTTTAATTTTTTGGGTAATATTTTATACTTGATCTGTGAGAAACACGCACCTTAAGGTCTTGGTATAATTTAATAAACGTATATCTAAATTGAACTGTTCACTGTTGTCGAGACCCCTTTTTAAATCTTCTGACGAATCACTTGCATCATCTTCATTTCCTATTGGTTACATATTTCTCAAAAGTGTTATCAAATAATGTATGTTAAATAAAGATTAATTTAAAAGTTAATTAAAAGAGAAAACCGAGCTAGGGTTTTATTGGAGTAAGTCATTCAATAATTGTATTTGGTAGATATCCATTGTAGAGTTATTTGTGGTAGTAGTGTTATTACTATCACGATTCAATAATACAATTCCAGGCGGAATTACCGGACACATCGACTTTTTTCCTATAGTATTGTTTCCCGAAGTGATTTAGTAAATAACGTCATTATTTATGAGTGTTATAATAGAAAAATGCCTAGTGATTATGTTTAGAAAATTATGATATATTATTGCTGTGAGCCAAGCACCTGACAAAATAATCACTCAGTATTCGGACACTGCAGCGTATGTACACATAGAGTTGCACTGTGAATTATAAACAATTAAAATATTTACGTAGTAATTCCACAATACCTAAACCTTTTTATAAAAGGCAAACCGAGAAACAGATGATATCGTACAAACTGTATATAATATATTAGGATTTAAAATATGAATGATACACAGTTAGTGCAAAATATCGTTTATTAAAATCATCAATACTTAAGATAAGATACAATCAATATTTAAGTGACTGGGTTAGTTGGTAGAGCAGCGAAATGGAAATTGTTATTGTTTAAAAAATAAAATAAAGATTTTATGTTTTTGCTCTTTCGTGTGGGTAGCTAAAAAACATGTTCTAATATATTTCCAACGCAATTAAATTGAATAATATTGAAATAGTCCAAAAGTAAACAAAAGAGATACCCACATAAACTATCAATGTCATATTAAATTTAATGCATCGTAAACAGAATACGAAATAGGTCAATCAAAAAACAGGTTAATTTGATAAAATTGATTGCACACGAAATAATTAATGCTTTTGTGAACCGCGGTAAATCGCGAAGGCTGAGTGCATATTATTTCAATTCTTATTTTGCACATTTTAACACGACTTCTCTATGTGTGGATTTCTAAACGAAAGATTGTGTTAATCTCTGCCGTATTCATTGCGGTCCTGATGAGCACTTTGGTCGAATTGTTGCTTTCCTGCGCATCTACTCTATACACACGACTGCTATCGATGGTGGTTTTTCTCATTTTTGTAATAAGTCCTATGTTTTAACAGCACCTTTCTTGGCTGTGCTAATTTTTAGAGCGAGATAGACAGTTTTAACTATTTAGACGGCTAACTTATTTTAAAAAATACAATACCTCAATACAAAAATATGATAAACTATCCTCGATAACCGCCGATAGCAGTCTTGTGTATATAATAGATGCGCTGGTATTCTTTCACCCCCTACCTCCCATTAATTTAATGATTAACTGAAATATTGCATATTTTTTTTTCGAATTATGTGTAGAAAAAAAAATTTGATTCTTGGCATTATACACTGATTATTTTCATCCATGTGTTATAATAATAAAAGTGACGCTGAATTCAAATGTCCGTCTAAAACTTACGGAAGTACCTATTTGTTTAAATCTTTTTAGAATAAATTGGGAAATATATACAACTACTTAATATATTTTTCATTTATCACAATCTTGTTGAATTTTTAACACACTAGAAAATCCCATAGCAGTATATTCAGAGCTGCAGTTTTTCAGTTTCGAAAACCTAACCTGCGCATCTATTCTATACACAAGACTGCTTTCGGCCGCTATCTAGGGTAGGAAAGTATCCAAGTATTAGCACTTATTGTAACAATTACAACTAACTTATTGTAATTGTTACAATAAATGTTAATATTGTTTACTGCCGTAAAGGCCGAAAGCAGTCTTGTGTATATAATAGATGCGCTGGTGGCGTTTCTATCACGCAGTTAAGTCTGTCCTCTCAAGTTTTCTTATTCCTTCTGGATGTATTGTCGTTAATATTTTATGGGGTGCGTCTCCTCTATCCTTGCAACATAACCTTTCCGTCGTAACTGACCACATTTATACCTCGTTTAAATTCATTCTTATATTATATTTTTTGGCCCAAAATTTTGAGTCATATGCCAGGATAGATCTGGCGAGTGTATTGTATAACCATGCGATCTTTTGAACATATTTAAAATGTGAAGATATTCATATTTTAGTTATTATTTATATGTATAATCGTTGTCTTAATCTATTAAAAATCTATAAATTACTAGCTGACCCGGCAAATGTTGTTCTGCCATATAAATTATTTCTAGTGAATATTTTGGTTGTTAAATAAAAAAAAAACGAATGTATTGTAAGTGTGTGGGGATGGGATCTATGACAGAAAGAGGAATGGAGCGCTGTAGACGATGACCGCCGATAAAAACAAAAAAACACCAACCATTCATTTTCTCAATTCAATGTATTTCATTAAAGTATGTCCGTTACTTCATTGTTTGATCTCTTATCTCGGATCTCGTTGTTTAATATTTATGCAATATCCGTCTTGTCCCTTCCAGAAAATTAGCGGATATTGGAGAGCGTCGTATGAACGGTGTGTGTCAGCGATGAACTCCAGATTATTGTTTCTTCTTCGAATCACGATTTCTCGCGTTGATGTGCGGTCGCCAACCATGATTCCAGCAACGTCGTCAACAACAGGCGCATTGAATCGACGCACGTGCTCTCCAGCTGGTGTTTTATCAGGATTGATGGCAATAGCGTGATTGTCACTTTGCAATTCGTGCATGTGTGATTTGAAGAATTTCAATAATTCATTGTGCTCATTCAATAGGGCGTCCAGTTTGCCGACGATGCGCCTGGCATTAAGTGAATTGAGGTTATTGTAGCCGCAACGTGCATCCACACGATTGATGTCGTCACCGCCTATGAAGTAGATTTGTAAAAAATTATGTGGTTCGTTTGGCATTGGCAGCAATGAGCCTACTTTGTGGTACACTTGGCTTTTGGATTTTGAACGTTGAATGGAATTGTTGACCATTTGCTGCAGTATTGTGAACTATTTCTGTTGCTCCGAACGAAGTCATTTGGAAGCATGAATTGAATGTGCGAATGGACTTCAGGAACAGGTTTGAATCTGGATCCGTGCCGATGAGCAAGCCGTTAAATGGTTCTGGTGGTGTCTCAATTTCTGGTAATTGCACTTTTCCTGATGCGCAACACATCCCGGCTAACTCATGTTTGAATTTGAGCGCATGACAATCGGGACATTTTTTGTCCATAGCGCACCAATCAGCACTTTCGGATGAGCGAAATATTCAATATCTGGCTCATACTCGAATGCGAGACGATGGATCGAAGCGGATGTAAATGCTCGATGTACTTGTTGGCGTTATCGGTCATTTGCTCTGCGTGTGTTAACTACGAACCGGCGCGCTTGTCTCCGTTCCAATTGTCGTTGTTGATTTCGTTCAGCTTGTGCCTCTTGTGATTAAGATGCACGCAATTGCGACATGCTCACACGCACATTTTCGTTATCTTGTTGGATTTGTTCGTCTGTTCTTTCTGCTCTACTATTTCGCATGTTTGTTGCTTTATTAGTTCGATGGCCCAAATGGCCCCCTTGTGTCTTGCTGGCATTGTTCACTGTAATACACTCACACAAATAGATAAATTAAAATAAATCGTATAAAATTTTGCACGCACTGCGCTGTGATATGCCGAATGAAATGTCAAAATGACGCGACGCTGCTCGTGAATTCTTCTTGGACGTAGCGCCATCTGTCATTCAACAACATAAATAATTTCGTTCTGTTTGAAATACGAACGACGGTTAAATTTGTTCATACAAAAATACTAAAATCGCGATTAAAAAATGGGAGGGTGGGGGTAGGAGGTTGAAAATTTGGGGTTATAGGTATTTTTTGATGCCAAATAAAAAAAAATACAAAAAAAAATTATCAAAAAAATAGATTTTTTTTCTGGATAGGGACAACCTAATCACCTAGCGGTATGAAATATACTTTACGACATATTCTCACACCTAACAAACATACATAAAAAAAAATCATAAAAATCGGTCGAGCCGTTTCGGAGGAGTGCGACCACAAACACCGTGACACGAGATTTTTATATATATAGAGATTATGAAATTATAAACTTCTCCAGAGGTGAATACGAATGGAACGTCATCAGGCTCTTACAGCTTTTTGGAATGTGTGTGTGTGTGTATAATGTGATTGATAACTCACAGTTTGTTGAATCTCATATACTGCGAAGTATTTTTGGATAATTTTGTTTGAAAGTGTTTTGAAATTAAATTAAAACCATCGATGTTACGCTCGGCTAAATTGCAATTTACTTACATTCGTGTTTTGGCTGTGTTTTAAGGAAAATAGCTTGTAGCGTAGCTATACAAAAACAAACTGCTAAATTATGTAGAAAATTGATAATATGGAGACGTTGTTGTTATTTTACCGATCAAGAAATTTCATTTGTTCCATTTATATTTTTGGCAACCGTGTATAAGACTTTTCACTCCGATAATGTTTGACAAAAAATCCACTTCTTTTAAAATCGAACTTGATAATATGGTGTATGTTTTATTCGTTTTTTGTTTATAAGTGTATCAAAATTTAAGTATACTAGGTAATAGAATATTATTTTGTCTCAAAAATAAAATCTCAATTATTTTTTCAGCGGATTGAATAACTTGATACCGGACTGAAACCGATATTTTTCTTTTACTTATATTTTTCTTTCTCCATATTTAATTTCGTATCGAATGTTATAATTAAGCTATCACAAGAATATTGTTTTTTATATTTTTTTCTTTGTTTTAGTTAATACTTTTGCTTGTATAAATATGTATATTATGAATACATATTTAAGAACTCATTTCTTCGAAAAAATAACAAATTTGCTTAAAATAATATACCACAAACAAATTTTAGCAAATACACATTTAGGTCAATTTTATCAGGTTGAGGTGATAAAATAGAATTACGATATTTACTGCGAAATTAAACGTGTTTATAGTATGTTAAGTAGGTTATGTTATCACAATGGTTTTTTTAAGCGAAAAAAAGCTATTTAACGACGGAAACATTATATACAAACAAACAGCTTAAAGTAAAGTTAATGTCGGTTTTATTTAATAGTCTATTTAACGGTGACTCTATTAGATTTGAAAATTTGTGGGTTAATCTAAATAGATGTGTTCCAATATCATTGTTTGTATTGAATACATTACTATAACCTTGGACTTTATTAAAGTACCAGTGGTATTGCGGGAGATATCCTACAACCTTTATTATTGTGTTTTTTTTTTTTTTTTACTAAAGCGGCAAAAGGCATAAGGATAAAAAACGTGATCTCTCCTACTCAGAGCCGGTCTTAACAAGTGCGAGGCCTCTAGGTACATAATATTGGAAATCCCTAAAAAGTTTGCATACAAAAAATAGATCACGCAGAATCTAGAGAAGAGAAAACCTCATAAACGCCATAGGCGAAAAATTCTTATCTCCATGATTACTACGTACTTTAAAAATGTTCTAGCCGTATTCATATTTTGTCAGGGATATTTTTGTTTCCCGGTCGATGATATCATGTATTCATTCAAGAATGACAGTAAACTATATCATGGTCGCTTTCATTCGCTTAAAATTATTGTTGTAAGCTACCATTGAAACATGCATTGCAGCAAATGATACCAATACACCTGTGAATCACTCACGGTTCACTGTATAATGATTTACCTAATATTCGTTAGAAACTAGTTAGAAACTCGTCGATATTTTTCAGTAATGTGGTCATATTGATAATCAATAAACCATTTCTTGTATTTAACAAATAATTCAGAAGATTTTTAGCATTCTATATATTGAACATACATAACTTGAAAACACCTCAGATATACACCTACTAGAAAAAATCTGATGAAAAATACGACAGTTTTCAAGTTATGTAAATCCATAATCAAATAATTGCTTTAAATTTAACTTTTCTACTGTAGTGTTTCATTCTTTTATTTACGACGCCTTGATCCACCCGGGCCTGCATCTACTCCACATGTCAACTGCCAGACTTAGAGCCATTTCAGACGGGACACCGGCGTCGCGCTCGTATATAATATAGGACGCCTTTGTATTCGAATAAAGGGGCCTTTGTACTATGTTTATGAACGCCCTAGAGCTAATGAGTCAACGCATAATTTCGCGTTATACTTTAGAACATAAAACTGGCTGCGGTAATACAAACAAGTGTATCGGTGGCTTGAGAATGTAGTGGCCGACGGAAAAGTGTACCAAACACGCGTTGACTCATTGGCTCTGGGGCGTTTATAAACCTAATACAAAGGCCCCTTTATTCGAATAAAAAAGCCTCCTTATTATATACGAGTGCGACACCGGTGTCCCGTCTGAAACGGCTTTTACTTTTCCGTTTCGATAATAGCGCTGAAGTGGAGTATACGCTACTGTGGCTAGTTGAATTAAAAAATATATACATATAAATGAGAATGATAATATTTTGTATTGAACTGAAAGTTGACGGCATATTATTAACATGTATTGTAGAAGGTAGGTAGGTAGCAGTGTTTATTATGTCGAAGGTATAAAAATGTGATTTATGAAACATTTATTTTTTACGATTTTCCCTGCAAAGGAGATTCTTGTTATGTTTATTCCTTTTGATGATTCGCTTTTCGCAACTTTCATTTGTTTGCGCCGGCGATAATGGCGCCGCGTAGTAAATGATAGAAGCAACGGTGTGTCCTCTTTTATTCGCGGACAAGACAGGGTAGAGGCAGAAACAGAGTATAGGCAGGGTAGAGGTAGAGGCAGACAGTCTGTGCGACTTGCCTGTGCTGAGAGGTAAACAACGGAAAAACAATTCGATGTTGGATTGTTATGATGAAACACAGTGGCGGGATTTCCAGATTTAAGGAAAAGCTCAAATTAACCTAACCCAACATAACTATAATATTATATTTTCACGAATAGGGCGCCTAATTAATTATGTTGATAGCTGCTACCCGTGTTTCTCAATTCTGGCACTATTTAGAGACCTATATAGTCAATAAACGGCCGATTTCTGCAATTTAGTGGTGTACGACATTTCAAGCTACTTACCTATATACGTACGATACGTATGACTGCATCTGACCCTAAGGTGTTTCATCTATTAGAGACATACAATACGTTGTATGCACTACGTGACTACGGAGAGGAGTCTTAATATGTATATAGTCTAAAAATAGTAGTATATACAAATTAGATTAAATTGGTAGCAAATCATTTCGTATTGCAGATTCATTAGTGAAGATTAATAACGCTGTGTTTGGAGATTCATTTTTCCGGACTGCACTGAGGTCTATCCGTTAGAACTACGTTTTTTTATACAATTTAGATGAACAATCACAAACATTAAAAATAATATTACGTCGTACCTACAGTAAAACAAAGCGTCAAAACATGCTGATTTGAAAATACTATAACTTTCCTATATCTACCAATTCAACCATACTTAAAAAAAGTTCTAGAATCGCTATAAAGTGTTGTAATGCTAAAAGTACATTCGAATCCATTGAGGTGTAGTTCAAACCCTTTGAGATATACCAACTAGACTGAAATTAAGCCAGGTACTTTTTTCTGCACTACATCGTATACAACCAGATCATCCGCACCACGGCAATTAATTATGTAGGCATGTATTGCATGGCCCTCACATCCTGAAACGGCCCCCCAGGCCAGGATCTTTGGTGGTCCCACCTACCTACCGCTAAGGTTAAGGTCAGTGTTATGGTCTACAGTGGCGTTTCCCAAATTTGACAGGGGTATTATCATTTAAGTATATCAATCATCATATCACATCAAATTGCAACGCACAACCACATATTCAAAATATTTAACAGTCCTGAAGTATAGTAACTCCGCAGGCGATTTTTTATTATTATTGTGAGTATATTTGTGACGTGTGTTCTTCTCACTTAGCTGTTCGACCCGCTACTCCGGGCCACTCTTATGCCCGGGCGCCCAGGGTTGATATTTAAACTTGACCTTAGAAATGAGAAGAAGATTCGATATACTTAGGAATATTTTAAACCGCGAGATGAAAATTATATTATCTGGTATCAACTACCTAGGCAGTCGATTCTTCTAAGAGAATGAATAATTCGCATATCGCAAAGGAGATGAGTATTATTCATTATCCAACCCCAGATTAAATGTTATATTATGATATTTATTATATAAATAAAATCAGCTACTTATTTTAAAAATGATGGTCTCTATATTGTATCTAGGTATATGTGATATTTAATAATTTAAAATATTAGAACCATTTATCGATTATTTTTTGGGAATGGAACTTTTCGGTGAAGCCACCCGAACGCCAGCAAAAAACTTGGCGATTGCTATCTGGGCGCCGGTAAAAGGTCTATATTTTCCACAATACATTATTGTACAATATAAAATCATTATGTAACAGTTGATATCATTTGAGAGTTATAACGAAGGTTTGTGCAATATATTGTATCAATCAAACGTTTGTTGAAATATATATCACAACTTGCGAAATAGAGCCCGTTTGTTGTTGGGGTGCAGATCGGGGGTTGGAAAACTTTTACCTATTACCGCACATCTATATTATTATTCATCCCCATCCAGACTGAAAAATATACAAAAATAAGAAAATTTCTCTTAAAATTAAGAATAAGCTTCTCTTAATGTAAATATAATAAAAAAAAACGACTTAAAAAGGCACACGTCATGAATCAGAATAGCACATTTTAGCAGATTTACAAAAGTGGTGTTGTTTCATTCGTGATAAAACAGCATTAATATCTAGGGTTTTGATGTCATAGTAACCTAAATGATGTCTGTTAAAAGATTTTATTTCGATTTTTAATGTGTATACTTTTTTAGTGAGAGTGTTGCCAAACATAAACTAAATAAATTTTTGTGTATTCTCTACACCTAATCTTCTCTATCCCAATGAACCACAATTGGAATATTTTAATCCTCTTTCTCAGATCAGATGCCCAATTGAATATTGAAGTTGTAAAATAATAGGTAAGTATATATCTGTGCTTTACAGACTTTTGAACTGATTCATATTATGTTATTATTATTCATCCTGAAAAAAAGCTACATTGATTGATATACAATAATTATTTCACACTCCAAAAGCGCCACCACTGGACTGACATTATTATATCATCAAATGTAGGGGAGATGTAGATTGCCGGACATGAAAAAATGAATTTCGGTAGTGACATAAATTATAATATTTCGAATTTTATTGACACAACTTTATGACCCATATAATGCCACTTCATTGAATTTATTATGTAATCATGTAGTGTATTACGTCGATGTTGAGGGCGGAAAATTTAGTATAAACTTCGTTGAGTATGATGAAATTGTAAGGAAAGTGTAGGTATAAATGAATGTCCACAAAATATTAGCTGAAAATAAAATTTCCGTATTTATTTTTATGATTTAAGTAGGTATATATTTAAAATCTTGTGCGTATACTTATAGGTATCACATCTTAATCGATAGATTCTATACCGGCAGCGACCATCGTCTAGTGCCGCCTGGGCTTCGATTAAAATTTTAAAATGGAAAGATGTAAACTACTAAAGACATCCAAAATTCGCATAATCATTATAGATAAGGTTACATGTAAAGTGAACGTATTACATTTCACCGTAGCACAGTTCGCCGTGAGCTTTCTTATTATTTACCATATACTATACGGTCATCTCTATTTTTATAGCCGATTTTGGCAAAATTCAAGGATTCAAGAATGAAAACCTAACCTAACCTAACAAATAATCGAGTATATCAACTATTTCAATTTGTTTGCCGCTGGTTTACTGTAAACAGACAAGAACCGTGTTTTATTTAGATGTGAATTTTATCTCAGTACTATACGACTCAAAGAGGTTGAACAGTCTTATACGACCATATATTTTCGATAAAAAATTTCACGGTGAAGTGTGACACGGCGAACTGCATACGTACAAATTTTTTAGACACGGATAGACAGTGTTGAAACTGAAATGATATATAAATTATCTGCTTTCAGGCTGATAAGGATCCTTTGTTTTCCAACATCATGACTAGATTACAGTACATTATGCATACAAACATTTTTTTATTATGTAGATATGTTTTTGTTTCGATATAGGTACTATCTAAAAGAACAAGAAACATAATATTTCCGATGGTAACTTGAGATTTCTTACTATTTAATGAGGGGTTGTTTTTAGCAATAAACCTTACAATGAAATCATGTCAATTATTTTGTACGCTGATTTCGGTGAATAGCTAAAATCCACGTCATCATTAGTCGATCTATCGATCCACTGATAAGTGGAGAGCTTTTATAGCTTCTTCTATACATCTCAATACTAAGCTTTCTGGTGACAAGATGAACTTAATCAAATTGAAGATCCATCTAAGGCTGTAGCCGTTTAATGCGTCTTGGTTACTAATATAATATGACGACAAGACTGGGAAGTCTAGATTAGTATACTGCCCTATAAGCAAAAAGGCAGCTATTTGCCAAAGTCACATTTTGAGATAATGAGACATTAACGTTTTTTCAACTTTACTTAATAAATTTTAAAAAATGTGGATGAATCATTTGATGTATGGTATAAGCAAAAACCAGTATATTTTCAATCGATGCTGTGTTTTTGCTTATGAAACTCGTTATAATGTCTTATTGTTTAGAATAACTTCCGTTTTTGTGAAAAAAAACGAAAAACAATATGTCGATTATTATACTGAAATAAATTTTATACTGCTTTTGACTTTATGTCAAATGGTTCAGAATTTCACGTAGAGCATTATCTGTACACTAACTCAATTTGTGATTTTTGCCGAAAAGCTGCCTTTTTCCTTATGAGGGCAGTATATTAGCATGTAATAGATTCTTCTTCGAACATAATTATTAAGTATGATTTTAATTTTTTACAAAAAAAATATAATAAAAAATTGGTAACAAATAAATTCATTTATAATAAATATGTATGGTGAAATATTTCACATCAATAATTATAACATTAAAAAAGTTAACGCTCAGTACAGAGCGTAGGCCCCGACGAGATTCGAACTCGTGATCTCCTGTTTACTAGACAGGCGCTTTAACCAACTAAGCCACGGCGCCATGTACTTGGTAGCTTAGCAAAAATTAATTAAACGGCTAATGTGGAAGATAATAAAATTAATGTTTCGGTATGTAACGAGCGGAAAGATAAGCCACTTATCGCTATCAGCAAAATTGGCGAGTGGTATGGCAAACACAATTAATTACAATAATAAATTACATTGTACATATTATCGTAAATTTGTTGCAAAAATAATATGATTGTAAATATACATGATTATTATCAGTAAAAATACTTTGACGTAAAATTATTATTTCGATTTATAGCTAATTAATTATCCATACATATAATTTCTCTTGTAGCATGACTGTTTAAATAAAATCAAAGGTTGCGCTTTCCTAATAACGTTGAGTTTTTCAAGCAATTTAAGAACAATATTTGAATTATTATTTACGTGGTAGAACTCTATTGTAATGATTTAAAAATAAGTTATCTTATTTCCGATCTGAAAATGGATTTACAACCCGAAACAGCTGTCAATTTAAATAACTCAAATGTCATATTATAATTAACATTTTTTTTTGTAAAACCATCTAATTATACGTATTATCTTGAGGGTGCGAGACTCAGACGTTGTTAAATGCAATGGATCTAGATCTCGGAAGAAGATGGATGGACAACATCAAGAGGGATGCAGAGACGCTGAGTGTGGCCGAATGGAGAGGGAGAGTTCAATGCGACAGCGATGCATTATGTAGTCGGCCATGAAGTTTCTACGTGTAGTATATTGTATTCTATGTGTTAATGATATTTATGTAATATAGGCTGTTTACAAACAAACACAAATTTATGATTTTTTTTCTGTATATGAATGAATGTGAAAAGTATGTAAGTAAATACTTTGTAAATCATTGATTAAATTGTGATATTAGTGCGTTGATTTGATATTATATTTGCAATACGCACAACAATACATAAGTACTTAAGTAAAAAGCTATAAGCGAACAAAAAATGGTATTCTCTGCAGGAACGTTCCACGAGCTAATTTCCCTAAGGCTTATAATACAAAAAAATGAAAAATAAAAAACAAAGGCTTAATGGAATCGGATACGAATACATACATCTGTTGCTAAATTAACTTGTGATTTAAAAATGATAACAATTCTCCCTTTTGGAATAAACCAAATTTGTACTATGGAATTGGTTAAAAAATACACGTTTATTGACTAAGTACATTTATATAAAGCTCTAAAAATACCGTCGTTTTGTGCATATCATAAATATTTGAACATACAATATTAGTATATAAGTAATAATAACGCGAAAATATTTTTAAAGTTATAGATACAAAATTGACTACACCACACAACTGATTAAAAAAGTAATAAAATTCAATTTCTCGATTTTATATAAATATATTTTTAAATTGGATCTATAATTTTGTTTAGATCTGGAGCGCCTCACGAAGAAGTTTCATAACATAATATATTATGTTTGTTTTTTGAGAAATGTATGATAGGCACTTGCTCAACGTATTGAGTCCATACAGTGGGTTCAAAGACGCATTGAAAACAACATGTGAATTTTTCCAGACCCAGGATTCGAACCCAGGACTCTTTAAATTATAAGCCGACGCGGTAACCACTCGGCCATCGTGGGCGTATTATGTATATTGTATCCATACTGCAGGGACTCTCGGTTGATTTTTTGAACAATGACATATTGATGATCATGAAAGGATATTTTGTAAACTAATCAAAATTATAATGTAAATATGAAAATTATCAGAAAAAATGAAGACATCATGATTTTTTCATGTAGGTAAAATGGACCAGAACAAACAAGATATTGTGGGGAAATATAGGGAAGTCTCAGTTGACAATGAAATTACTTTTATCTTTTTATTCACTCTAGTAGATATTAAATTTCCTATAAAAAGTCACTGAAACTACGAATACTCTAAAGTCTAAGTAAAGATTTATATAAAAATTCTTTTCAATATATCAGAGTATTTCTTAAAAAAATATATTTCAATAATAAAAATAATCATATTATAAAATATGTGATATAACAAGTTCGTATATCAACGAACATCATTTTATCACAGTTTTTTTTTTGAAATTCAAGTAAATATATATATATTTTTTTAATATTTCTATAAGTTCACATTATCAGTAAATTGTATAATATTTGTCTTTTCCATTCTGCACTACACTCCCCTTTAAGCAAAAAATAAACGTTGTTATACTTGACACGTCACGTCTATGTACGGGAATCTAGAAAATCGAAAATTGACAAGGGAGTGTCGAAGTCAAGCCCTCTATTTCAGATTCCCACGTACACCAATATAAAAAAAAATAAAAGAAAATAACCTAAAGGTAACACAAGACTAATTCGTATTGAAGATACCATTAGGATTCGAAGGTATCTAGTAGACGTTTTATTATTGGTTATTATTTATTTTATAATAATTATATATTTATTTATTTATTATTTATTTACTCAGTATAATTCCATTTTACAATAGTATAAAATAAACTAGAAAAAATACCAGGTGGCAGTGCCACTTGTCAACTTTCTTGTCGATGCGCTCATTAATACTATTTAGATAACAATATTATCATAAGAAATATAGGGTAACACTATTCATAGCTAAAGAACGCGTCGGGTAACAAAGCGAAGAATCCAATATGAATTTGTAGGTATCTATTTCGATAAAGCTGGGGCGTTTTACGTGAGTAACGAACGCATTTGAGTGAAATCATATAGGTACGTGACAAATCGATTAAGTGCAGCACGCGATCGAGCAAGAAAGACGCAAACTTATGCAAACCTACGTCAGAGTGAAACAACTTATGCGTTACAGACAGAGTGACATATATACATATAGATAAATCACGACAAATATATAATGTAATTGTAGTATTCTAGTATGTATTTATGTTTAGTTGTTTATTGAATAACATATTTCTTTTTTCTTATTTGTTTTTGAGATTAAATAAAAAAACATTAAAACTATGCGTTCAAAAAAATCACTATCTTCAAACAAAACAGTGGAATGCTGTGTGAATATAGTAAATTATGTCTGCGAGTAACAATCTAGTAGTAATCGTTATTCATTATTATTCATGTATACAGTTACTCGTAACATGTTAAAAGGTATTCGAATATACATAGTTTTTTTCTAATATTCCAATCAAGTGTATTTTATCTATAGTTATCATATAGCCATCACAATGCCGGTGTCAAATCAACATCATGTTTCGGTGACCTCCAGGAAATAGCTCCATTTTTAGTCACTGCTCTTAATCAATCGTAACCCAGAGCACAGATGCTGCATTGCCACAGAACAGATTAATAAATATAATCTTGATAGGCTTTATCCCAATACACTTCATTTTGACGCAGGGCTTTGAATGTGTGAGTGTCCTACGTAAATGAACCACACATAATATACGTGCAATAATTTGTGTTGCAACCTACAAATACACCAATATTGATTTAACGTCAGTGCATAAACCGAGAAGAATTGTCAAAACGAAGAACGAGAGTATTCTTGATACGTGCTTAAGTTTATCCCATATTCTTCCACACTCGAGATCGGTTGCCTCTTATTCCACACCCGTTAGGTATTTTAGTTCCTATTATTTCTGAGTTCTCTGACCGTTGCTTTTAGTGCCACATTTTAGTTTACATTTCCCGACCTTGAACTGAAGAGGTTAATGCATGATTGACCTCGATTCTGTTTTATTAAATATTGCTAATTAGAGTAATATTATCATTAAGATATTCTTGGAATTTTTTGTTTACTTAGGACTGTTCCGGAGTTTGCAAAATATTCCATGTTGCTCAAACTGTTTGCGTAGCTTTTGCGGATAAGTTTGGCGGATATGAGAAAAAATGCTTATGTATTCTGAAAGGTTATTTTGTATTAGAGCTAATGAGAAGCTATATGTGGCGCGAACCTGGAGAAAAACAAGCATCTCAATGAGTGGGATTTACTTTTGTTTGCTCCGTGACTACATGTTAGAATATATTTTGTATATGTGCTAGTTCGGAAAAAAAATCGTAACTGAGTTCATTTTTCTTTTAAATATTAAAATTATTAGTTAAAATATGTAAAATATGTGTAATATGTATTAATTATATTTTTATGCACATATTAATTAGTGTCTATTACAACTAACCAAAAGCAAATTATATCTCAATGTTCTATTGATCTAATTTTAAATTAGTAGTTTTGCATTCGGTTACGACCAGATATTGCAATACCGAATGAAAATACCAATACCGGCATTTCGGTATTTCCTATTAAATACCGGTATTCGTAAAATAATTGAAAAAAAACAGTAGTAGATAAATTTGGTAGATACCAACAAAATATAATACATGTAAACAACTTTTTTAAATATATATTTTTTTTTTACAGCATGTATCATTATTGGTCACCAGGGCCTCGGAAGTAAACCAGACATCGCGTAGCCCGACAAAAAATATTACAGTCCTGTTATGCCTTTTATGTTAATTAATACATTTTGATTCCACTTTCAATACCGACTATATCGGAAATGTCTGATTTTTAAAATTGCTATTTTGGTATCGAAAAGTACTGGGATACCGATTTTGAAGTACCGGTATTGCAATCCCTAGTTACGACAGTGGTAAGTCACGGTGAAATTGGGGTTTTACTTGGAAATAAATCTTTTAAGGAGGAAACCATGACGTATACCTACGTTATACTCGTAGTTCTAGTGGCCAGTAGTAACATAAAATCAACACTGCCAACATCTTGGAAAATGTACAGACGATTTTTAGTTTTTCAGTTAGGTATATCTCATTAATTGGAAACAATATCGGAAAATATAAAAAAAAAAAACATTAAATAATACACAATTCTTTAGCCGCTTTAGCGCGTTGCAAACGGAGCATTGTGAATTTAGTGTGTTGAGAGGGCGTTTTGACAGACTAGGACAGAAAGAGTATCACGCACCCGGGCAATAATAATATGAGGACTATTTTTGCTTTTTTCAAAGCCCCCGGCGACTTGGTTTAGACTTAGACACTTAGAGCATACACAATTATTTTAAAATATTGTGATTATAATATATCATAGATTTTTAACAATTAGGTACTTAAGTATCATTTTACAACGTTTTTATTAGGTCGTATTCTTATTTGTCCGGTGGTTGTTTATCCGGTACAAATCTTGCAATAGATTTTTAACTAACTTCCAGACTAGCTAGACATTTGAAACTTTTAGAATATATAAGAACACGATGCCAATGCATTTTTTAAAAAAAACTTTTAGCCATCTTTAAGTAGAATTGAATTCATTTTCAGTTAATTATGTTTTATATGAAAAGTTATTTCGGAAGAATTCCGTAATCCAATCCACTATTATTGGTTGCTAGGGGTCTGGGGTCCTAGCAACTAAATTATTAATATATACGTACGTTACTATGGAAATCAATATGAATGTCAAAATGACATTTCAGTATTATTTCTATCAAATATAATTTTTTGATCGTTTAAGTCAAGTTTATATGATTCAACAGAAAATTTAAAAACTTTTTGTATAAAAAGTTTTTTTTATCTTGTAATTATTTATTACTTTACTCTCCTAGTAGATACCCAGGTACTGTTCTTTTCGGTTATGAATTGTTTACCTCGCCGTAATAGGTATTCTTTGCTACTACAAGGTAGTGATTATTTAAATACATATGCCCAATGTTTAATTATTATTTATTAGTAATTGTTACGTAGCGTTCATATTATAAATTTTATCCAAATAATTTCTTCATTGTGGTCATACATAATATAATATTATAAACGATGTTATATTTTAATGTATTATAAAAAAAAACATAATATATACCTACATTCAGCTAATAAATAATATGAAAGTTTTCATAAAAGTTTTCCGTTTAAGTCAAAGTTGTTTAAGTTTTTTCAAGTGGAATTGGAAATATATGAACAAACTTTAATATCATAAATTCAATTTTATTGGTTAAAATTAAAAAAAAATCGGTATATTTACAACTTTTGTTTTTTTATTACTAACTTACTTTTTATCGATATGTACATAATATACTCGTATTTATATATGTGGTTTATTGAATGATAGAAGTGCCTACGTCAGATTTTGGTCATTTTGACTTATGTATCAGAAAGTGCTTTAAAAGTTTTTTTCTTAATGCATTACAGCAGCCGATGTATTGAGAATGGAATATGAACATAGCCGACGTGTATGCCAATAAAAGGTTTAGGCATATGTTGGCATAGGCGATTCAGATGTTGAGATTTATATTAGTGTGAGAGGTGCCTAGATAAGTTATAGTACGAAAAATTGCCACAGTACTTTGTTAATATTACATGCATGTTATTAATATTGTCGATGACAGACAAATAGTTACCTGTACCTACTGCACAATACAAAAGTATTTGACAAAATTAATTCTAGTATTAGGAAAAATATGTATACTTATTTGATTTTTAACAGTTTAAACTATTTTCCGTATACATACAGAAACTTAAAATTAGGCAGACATGTGTAGTGCGGTGACAATTAAATTGAATTATGAGAGAAATAAATGTTGTTCGTTATTCAAATATGGGCCCCATACAACATTGAAGTAACTAACATTAGCCAATCTTTACGAATCGATTGCTTGTCAGCTTCTATATCCATACTCGTATAGGTATACACCGATGATTTTTTTGAAAATCGAATACAAATACGACAGTTTTATGTAATAAATGTAATTTAGTCAACAATTTATGAGCAATGCTGGTTATTCGTCGGATCCTTGTCATTTATATACTCAGGTTATAGAAAAGCTACGAAAATATAATTCCAATTTGAGTCCTGCGTAATAAATGCCAATCAGGTTAATAAAACAAAGCCACGAGTGAATGTTATTGTGACATCCAGGAAACCAATTAGAACGCTTGTTTTCCGGAACAGGCGTGCATTCGCGTACCGCACATGGATCAAATTAAATCCGGTAGAGAGAGACAGCGGATTCTGTTAGTTGACGCAGTAGTTTACGAACACACTGTTGTTTGTTTGAATTGTTATCCCGGTTATCCGGTTTATCTACAACTACATGCTAGGAAATTCTAAACGAATTAATTGAGTTCGATACTCACAAGATTTGATGTGATTGTCAGGGATTTTGACTATTTGTGACTAGATGAAGGCCACTCCTTATGATCTCCATTATTCTCCGATCTTCGTCTTTCGTCACCATTACTTCTGGTAAACTTGATTAATGTCATCGACCCATCGACTCTTTGGTCTTTAGTCGTTGGCTGGTGATATTTATACATCGATGGTTTGTTTTTCGAGCGATGTAACTTTACAATTTATACTTCAAGGTCTTATACTTTACATTATGTAACTTTTTCATTTTAGTACTTCTGAATAATATAAAGTCCATGTTTCGCACACATAGGTATGTTAGTATTGGAAGAACGTTTAGGTTAAACACTTGACACTAAACTTATGGAATAGTGGGAGGTCACTCTTGAAGACATTGTTTAATATACTGGTAAATCGGTATAGTGTTAACGTTAAATTTGATTATAAGTAAACGAAAATAATATCAAATTATACATATTTTCATTTTCTATAAAATTATAAAAAAATGTAAGCTACATATCCCTTTTCCAAATTATTTGTAGCTCCTGTTTGAGCCAATTTCCTGTAGCATCCTCTCCAAACAATTTCAAATCATAACCATCTGGAAACATTTAATTTAGTGTCGAATTGACAGTGGTCCCAAAAATATTCAATATTAAATTCATCAAAACCAATGCCCAAAAAACTACAGGATTACCGACACGTGTTTCAATTATACCTGATAAAGCTCACCACGCAAGCCAAACACGTGTCGTAAAGTAATTTCATGTGTGGTCAATACAAATGTGATATACCGACCTATTCATTTTATAAATTCAGGAATTTTCTTTATTTCCTACTCATAATTCTATGAAAATTTAATTGAACGTTTTTTAAAGAGTACTAACCTAAGACAGAAATTAGACAAAGATGGTGTTATAGATATATCCCACAAACGTGAGAGTGAATTTAGATATATTTCTCACTCTATTGTTTATTTAATTTACTTATAAGTTTTTTTTGTTTTTTGACAACAATATAAATCTCATGTTACGAACTATTAAATTAATAATTTGCAATGTGTATAGCATATGTCTTGGCCCAGATTTTCCCTTGATTGCGACGAGCAAAACATCGAAAGTGTCGACAGCTTTAAATACCGGGAGGTGCACATCAAAGGGGATGGCACTTTGCAAAGAGAGCTCGCTATTCGAGTGGCAATGGCTGGAGCAACACTCAACTCGATGCGGAATGTCTGGGACACATGAATATACTCGGTTAAAACCAAACTCGATCCTATTCGATGCTTGCATTTTGATGGCGCTGCTTTAGCGCTTAGCGAGTTATGGCGCCGTACGAATGGTCAAATCAACCGTATATTGAGCTTCGAGAATAGGATGTTTGCAGCGGATACTGGGTGTGCGGTGGTATATTTAAAAAAATCTCCCATGGATTGGTTTAGGCGGGGATTAATTAAATTTTAAAAACTAACAAACACCATCTGCAAATTGTATTTTTAGTTCAAGGAAAACAAATAAATACCTATATCTGACAAAGTGTTTTTAATTTTATTTCCATAGCCTACCTGCACTGTTATGGTTTTGTTAAGGCAGTGTTTAATTGAATTTTAGAAACTAATAACATCATCTTCAATTTGTATTCTTACTAAAAACAAATAAGTATGACTGACAAAGTTATGTGGACTGTTTGTATCGGATCTACACAGCCTACCTCCACCCTTTGCGACTGCCGTGTGATGCCCATATGCTTTAAATGAGGAGAGGATATGGTTATAGAAGAAGAAGACGACGAATTTGATAATATTATAATAGTTCAAAATACGCTGTGTAGGAATGTATAAAGATTATGATTATTTTAATGTCATTTAATAATTGTTATTCATCACTCATGTTTCGAAAATTGTTGAATAATTAACTATCACCGTTACTTTTATTTTGGGTTGTTAGTTTAATACACTACGGCGTGTACTTTATTTTCTTGTATATAAAGCATTTCATTTCGCGGTAAGATAAAGCCTCGATAAAAGAAATGTTTTTTTCCAATTTCACCTAAGAGGGTGTAAATAACAGTTTTTATATGCAATGTGCTATGAAACAAGAAGAAAGCCTACTGAAGTATAGCTTAGGTTCAATTTATTCCATATTATATTGTATTGAAGGCGCTTTTATTTTCTGCAAACTCACATTGTGTTTTATACGCGAGAGTATGGTGTTACCTATACATATTCTTTTCATAGACACATGGTAGTTAACTATTTAACTGATCAAAGGTTTAGTTAACATCAAAGATAAAGCGGTTTTTCAAAGTAAAAGTGGTTAAGTAGCTCAAATGCATTGCTAATAATTAATATTCTTTATCATGGCGTTCTAGACAGCTTGGATTCACTCGTTCGATATTTATTGACACGCTCACACGTTCAATGGAAATCTCGTGGAACTGAAAAGAGGTCTCTCTCGTCCTCTTAGATCTTTGGCTGGACCAAATACTACAAGTGTATCCATGTTATTATCATCCTTGTGAGCTGCGTGACAATAATTTAGTTAGATACTCTGACATATTATGCAAACTGAGAAGAGAATGCGGAGTTGTCCATGGTGGAGTCGTTCATCTGTGTTCTCCACGGGACTTTCAGCAACAGTCTCCAGTATCACATTTCAAATGTATAGCCTCTGTCTATCCCCTGTCTTTACCACCCGAGTCTTGGAGGCATATACATAGGTTTATAATACATATTTTTTTCCACTCCGAGACATTGAATAAAAAAATAACATGTAAAAACATAAACTTTAACACCCTCATTTTTGAATACTTCACACACTTTATTTTGTGATAATAATTATGATGTAAAACCATCTATGAAAGGTAATAATCTTAACTAAATAGGTAATGAAGTAAAAACTCGGTGCTTTGCGCCTCGCGGGGTGTCTCCCCCCCCCCGTGACCCTCAGATGATGGTCACTTAAATCCTGATGGCTAAAATTATTAAACATGGAACATGCTTTGCCTACTGATTCTCTGAATGCTGGTTGTCCAAAGGATTTAAACAATTTTACATTTCTGAAAATTATTTAATTACAATAATAAAACTAAAGAAATAATAATAACAGATGAACGATACGTCGCACAGAATGTAGGCTACTGAACTTAAAATGAAAATAATCAGCGCGTGTAAGTAATCGGGACGTGGCGCGGGCCGCGGGCGGGCTGCGCGTCTATAGTTATTCTATGTCTATTTTTCGTAACGCTTTTGCGTCGGATATCATGAGTAAAACATGTCCCATGTTAAAATACAACAGATGACGTTTTAGGACTCAAATTTATTATTAATCAGCTGCGTCTGGGTCAGAAAATATATAGGTAATAAATCATTACAATGACAAACGGCCGGAACCTATCATCATACCAGGACAATCTCGGTCAAATTGGGACGCATCGCCAACCTACATAATATAATAATTGGAGATTTTAGTCATACATTAGCTGCAGTTTCGATATATACAATACACAATTTCGGGTTTTACCATTGATATTCTCATTTCCATGTCATCCTCACATCAACCTTTATCAGAGATACCGGACCCGAGATTAACATATTGTCTGAACACGTATATGCTATTCAGTAACATATTGCATTGCTACATACTTTGTTACATCAAAATAATAGATTATGACGTAATATATTATATTATATATACACAATAATCCGAAGACAGCATACCAATTAGCCGTGTTTGAACTACCTACTATGAAATAAAACTACAGCCTTACAACTTACAATGAAAGTTATAAGTACTCAAAATATGAAAATTCACTTACTCGTGAGAGACAGAAAGCTTTCACTCGTGATATTATGGGTATTGTACATAGGTCTACTCAAAGCTTTAATCAAAAGTTATTTTTAGGCGTTTGTAAAGCTTGACACCGGAAATCTATCCAACGAAGCGTTGCGTCGTATGAAATTAATTAACCAAGTAATTCGGCAATCATTAATTGAATTAAAATCAACGCGGAGAACGAATGGGATCAATAAAATGTATACGAATTTAGGCGCACAACACTTCTAATTTTGGACATGTCAATGTACCGACTTCGGTACCTTCTTTCTTCTTTAGTTTGTTACCTTATTGTATTGTGGCAATGACGCAGAGCTTCTTCTTTTCTTTTTATCCTTGTAGCATCGTCTTCAATAAATAATATTGATCACCAGGGGCCTTATGTTAGAACTTGCGAGTTGTAGTCGCCCGGTCGACGTGACGTCATATGACATCATTGTGACGTACTACCGGAGTGATAATAGCATTCGAGAAAATAACGCTACTAAAATAGTGGCGTTATCCATTGTCCCCATACACAAATAGGTGTTTCAGCATAATAATATCTATGGTGAGCCTTGTGCGTTGGACGGCTTGCCTCGAGCGTGTATTGGCTGACGTCACAATTACGCCATGTCGTCGGGTGACTTCATATCAATAGTTAGAACATAGGGCTGCATATTGCAGATCTACTTCCTGTATAATACCAGTCTCGTCGATTTCCTACTGTCTTGAAAATGGACTTAATTTATGACGCTGCATACTATAGAAGAAAATTTCCGCCTGTCTACGTTTCTCTTGCAGTCTTACAAACATATCAGAAGAACCGTCAAAAATGGAACTACAAACTACCATATGGACCGCATTTTGAAAACGTCATTCGAATTTATGTAAAATAAGCAGAAAATTAGTAGTATACTATATGTTTGAGAATCGCCAGAGCCAAATATTTTATTGTCAGCAATTGTACCGATATCCCCACGGTTTACTAACTAAACAAATTTTGATTTTGTTTTATAATTAACAATTCTGTGGTTGCAGGGTAAAAGTTATTAGGTCGCGTTTTTACGAAATTAAGATTTTAATTTACATGTGATTAAATAATTACTTTTTTGTGTATAATAGATTTTGTCTCATGTCAGCAAAACAAATAGATATTTTATTTTGTAGAAATAGCTTAAATTAAGAAAATCATTTTTAAATCTAAGGAAAAACTATTCAAAACTTTAAATATAACACAATATCAAAAACTTTAATATACATAAATAATCTAAACGAAATAAAAAAAAAATACTCTAATTAAATGAGTACTTAATAGTATTTTGAAAAATGTGATTTATTTCAAAAGCGATTATCTCAGCTGCAACCAAACTGACTTAAGCGCTTAAGCCCGAAACCACAGATTACTCAAGACGACACAAAAATATGCAAACTATACATATAATTTGAACTCATGTGTATTATGAAAGTTACAATTTTTTTTAGAATGTTACCAGAATTTAAAAAAAAAACTTCTCTGAAATTAGGGTAAAATCTATACAATATAAATTCTAATCAACTAAAATTGTTAATGATTCTTAAGACGCATTAATTGGATGGATAATGGCTGTACAAATTTGTAGATTCGGTTAAGATTTTACTCAGCTGCCTACCGATGATTGGAATTCTTAGATTACCTGCTAGGAATATAATAAACAGATATGAATTGTTGAGCGTTGAATGGTTAAGATAATAATTATGTAAATCATCAAAATAATAACTTCCATTAAACGAGGCAGGGATATCGCGATTAGAATACCAAAACAGCGGTGTGGGTTGCACTGAAAGGAAGAACAATGGCTCGTTTTGTATGGATTTGTGTGGAGTGAAAAGCACCTTCCTCTGCGGCGTCCATACATTAACCTATCCAGTACCGTTTCCTTGCATTTACATGGTTACCAACAGTCCCGGATGTTCGATATTGTACCGGTTCGATCTTTACTTCAGATAGCATCTAAGAGCGATTAGATCGCGTTGCGAATTAAATTGCTATAATCTAACGATTTGATAATTAAATTGCGATAATTATCAACGTTGATTTCAAAGAGTTTTTAATATTTAAGGCTCTACATCAACTGAGGCATGGTCTAAAAAGATGGTGGCTAGGCAATGCGCGGATTGTGAAAACGTCGAGCCCAACGAAATATAATTTGTCATAAAAATTCAACATGCGCCATTTTAATGTTATGTTTATTATTATATTCGTAATAATAATAGTATATTCATTGACATGTTTTCTTTTTCATCTTTACACGATTTAAGAATATATTCCTCCGACGCCATCACAAAACGAATTGACGTGCTCACATGTCGACTATCGCTCGCCGACTGGCAACGCGGCCGAAATTACGTCCCACATACTGTTGAAAATTATTTGCCGTTTCACTTATGTACGCTCTTAATACTGCGCAAATCTATATCAGTTATAAATGCTCGTACATAGGTATTCATTATTCCACTCCAGAAATCACTATAAACCTCGCATCGTCTAATAATAATTAATCACTACATTTTGGAGTGTTAATTAACGCCACCAAGCAATATAAAAACTACACTCTTGTATCGGTTTAAGGTGCATAATATTTTTGGGTTCTCATTGTTCTGTGGTTCGTGTCAGTTCAGTTCCTTGCTCTGATATAGTTGTCGAGACTTCAAGACTTAAAGGGTAAAAAATATCTACACAAATTCCAACTAAAATAAGTACCTACTCTGATTCAGTTTATGACGGTATGGTTATTCAAAATTTTTGACAACCCTGCACATTTACCGATTTACTACATCGCATCACATAATATGAGGGAGATGAGAACAGAATCAAGTACTGCTAATCCGTGTAGTGTGAGTTACTGTAGAAACGGAAGCAGTAAAAACTTTTCGTTTCTAATGATTAGGAAAATTTTAGGTATATATTGGGTTATTCGAAAATTGTACAATTACCAATGTAGGTAGTAGGTATATATATATAGATATAAACTCGTCAAAATTGTAATAATAATATATAAAATGATATTATTAATATATGATAATGCAATAAAAAAAAATATATTCATCTTATCAGTACCTATTACTAAGTTTTAAATTTCATATTATACGGCAACCATATATTTTTGAAAAATTAAGAACACATCTGAATAAGGGTTCTCAACAAATCGTTTATAAGGTAATTTTATTTAAACATCGTAAGTATGTTATTGTTATTATATGTTTATTTATAAGCAGAAGGTTTGTTGACTTTAAAACATTAAACAAGCATACTTGTGAATAATCATTTAAATATAATGCTAATTTTTATAAAAGTAGAAAGTTTTACCATCTAAAATATTTAAAATAACAACTACCTACTAAGAAAATAATTTTAATGTGACGTCCTGAGAGAAGCGGGAGATCAAGAAGGATGGAAAGTTTTGGTCGCTCAAAGGATGGCAAAATTAAAAAGTGGTCACGATCCTCAGCCACGAGAGTACGACCAAGAAGAGAATGCGACGTGTATTTTATATAAGCAATAGTCATATATTTATATATAAATATTGTATGTTTTTTTTCTCTTTCAACCTACTTACTCTACAAGTTCTTAAACTGATTGTCTTTACATTAAATAATAACAAAAAGTCAAATGACGGACACAGAAGTGGGGTGTTGAATTATTTTTTAAGACGTCGTCGTAAGGACTGTCCTATATAATACAGGACATATGGTCACCGTAACTATACTATCATAATACGTGTACTAATATTATATTTTATGAGTATGACAATATAAGAAAAAGTTAATGCCCTTAATTTTATAAAATGTATATAAAAAGATTGTCTATTTTTCGATATCTAATGGGAAATTAGGTATCAGCACGTCATGTATCTACGTTTGAAGATACCTAAATGCATAACCTTGGTTATAAGCCGATAGTTTGGAAGTATCTGTATAAATTATTAATACATTTAAGCATATACTTAAGGGGGGACATGCTCGTCGAAGGTCAAAATTGAGTTTTTATTGTATTTTCAAACCATGATCCTGGACACTCCTTAAACGTTGTAGATAATCTATTTATATAATTTTGAAGCCTTATTATCCTTTATAGTTATTTTAAACATTTGATGACTGCATAAAGTATTTTTGTTACATAAAATGGTATTCTTTTAAACCTCTCGCTCTAATGTTTTAGAATATAGTCATATTTCGGTACATAACTGTGCAGTGGTGTTAAGATTTTTTACGTTTATTAATTTTTAAACGCATTTATAAAACCATTAGTATAATTTATTACGAGATAATTTTTGTAAAATATTGACGATAAAAAATTATATTGATAATCTCTGTGATCCCAAATTTGACAAGAATTAGGCATTTTATTATTCAAAAAATCGGCAAGATTAACACATTTGAAGATGATTCTAAAGATACTTATTATAAGTTATGTCTTTGACCATTCAAGTGTGATAAACATCTTATGAATAATGATTGCTTTATAATAATTATTGACCTAAGAATAAGGTAGTGTTTTTTTGAAATACGCCATTTCGTTTGTTATTCCCCAGTGGTTAAGCTACAACATACGGCCGTAGCCATAAATTGACAAACTATAATTGAAGTAGGGAGTAAAATGATATTGACGCGCGTGTTTGAACATGTACCGTTTAAAAAAAAATAAAAAAAAAATCGGTTAGCACGTGGGCCGTTAAATATATATAATATATTTTAAAACTTAGAAACATATTCAATACGACCTCGCACTACATAGTTCATATTGTGCACTTTAATAATTGTGTTATGTACCAATTTGGAATATTAAATTATTTTAATAAAGGTATGCGCGTATTATTGTGTCGATAAGATACTATGAGTCTTGGTTTGATTTTTAATGTTAATGAAAGTGTATTTTTGAATAAATGATATTCGAGGCGTTGTGCATATTTAATATTTTAGCTTGCGGCCATTAATGTACGCTCTTTTGCTGCTGACGTCATATTATCAACTAATCAAGGTCAGCGGATTTCCAAAACAGTTTTCTGTTCATTCACAAATTGAGAAAATGTGCCAACAAAACCCGTACAAATACTGCATAATATTATTGTGTGCATACATTCTTGTACGTTTGTCTAGAGACTGACTGAAAACGTTCACTTATTAAAAATTCAGTATGAATATGGAAACATACCAAAAGATGTTTTTGTCTTCATTTAACCTGTATATTTTAAAGTACTGTACCTGCTAAGGCTGCGAGCACACGGCAAAGCGAAGTTTCGGATTCATCCGCCAAACGACGTTTGCGTTTTATTTGCGTTTTATTTGCGAGCCGATTGCGTTTTAAATGCGTGTCAAATGCGTCAAAATTTCGACAATGCTGTCCAAGAGAAAACACGGTTTTCAAGGGGATTCATAAACGCCTTTTTTTGAAACTGCACCCTGCTGCGAGAGTATTTATCTTTCATTACAGTGGCGTACAAGGGTAAATAAATCAATATAAAATCAGTACGTAATATTGCATTATACCTACATTTATTTTCCCACTATTGCTTCTTTTGGAGCTGGACTGTTTTATATCGAAAGCGTTTTGAAAATTACCTATTGTTGAGCCTATTATATACCATCATCATCAATACTATCGACCGAGGGTACTTGATGGAGTTTGAATTTAAATTCTAATTGATTTAAGTTTTGTACTATTATTATTTATTAATACAATAAAAAAAGATTATAAGTTAATACACGAAGAAAGGGTAAAAACCTTATTACCTAGATACCTACTAAGTAAAGGATTAAGTACAAAAACATAATATTTTGAATAATTTGAATATTTGCAGTATTCTAAAAACCTGTTGTAAATACTATTAATACATTCGGTAGGTAAGCAGTTTTACAAAATATAATAAAAAGTTGTGACACAGCACAGCTATGAGAAGAAGTATTTCACGAGAAGAAAGGCTCGCCATATCTATACGGTAAACTAAACTATTATTATTTATTTTGTAGTATGTACTTCTTTAATTAATTTTTTTATTAGTTGACACTGTCATCTTCTATAGATACACTAAAATGGAAACGGGTACTAATAATAATATATTGAAGTGAGAATAATGAATACCCACCTACTACTATTGATAGGTATGTGCTTGTGTACTTGTATCGGTACAAGTATATTTATATTAATTATTGTTTTTTTGTTATAATATATTAGTTGCGATTAATTGACAATAAAATTTTGATAATTTATCTATTTAGCCGCTACAGTACCATATTATTCAATTACATATTCAAAAAAAGTTGGTGGTTATGAATTCAAAACACCTTTCATAAAAAATAGATTGAAATATTAGTAGGTATACCATCATCAATACTATCAACCGAGGGTACTTGATGGAATTTGAATTTAAATTCTAATTGATTTAAGTTTTGTACTATTATTATTTATTAATACAATAAAAAAAGATTATAAGTTAATACACGAAGAAAGGGTAAAAACCTTATTACCTAGATACCTACTAAGTAAATGATGAAGTATAAAAACATAATATTTTGAATAATTTGAATATTTGCAGTGTTTCTAAAAAAACCCGTTGTAAATACGATTAATACATTCGGTAGGTAAGCGTATTAAAATGTCATTTCTCGTAAACAATAGTTTTCTCGTTGTGCCATATGTTGGGAGTTTAATAATATTAACTAATGAGAGATGTCACCAACTGTAACTACTCACTAAATAAAAAAAAAACGAATAAACAATGTTAAGGTATAGTTCGTAATATGCAAATTTAAATAATTTTTGATGAATACCTATATACCTATACCGAAAATATTTATATAAGTACCTATAGATACGTATTGAATTACCCACCTACCTATTCATATTATATGAAATACATATTTAAAATAACACCATTCTTTTGGGAAGAATACAAGTAGGTATGCATTTGGTTATATTCGATATTAAATAAGTATGTATCTTTAATAGAATCATGCCTCCGTTTTAGTAGTAGAATCTTTATGTAGGTATCGAATCTATAAAATATTTTTATTAAATTTAATCTGTTTTTAAGCGTGAAGGCTCGCCATAACTATAAGGTAAACTAAACCATTATTATTTATTTTGTAGTAAGTATGTACTTCTTTAATTATTTTTTTTATTAGTTGACACTTTTATCTTCTATAGATACACTAAAATGGAAACGGGTGCCAATAATAACATATTGAAGTGAGAATAATGAATACCTTCCTACTACTATCGATAGGTATGTTCCTGTGTACTTGTGTAGGTACATGTATATTGGTAATTGGTAATTAAAAGTGCTATGTTTTTGTTGTTTGCTGACGACTTGAAACTCTTCATGGAAGTTGTCACCTTGGACGATTGTCGTCAACTTCAACTTGATATAGATAATATATTAGATTGGGGCAGGCGTAACAAACTGGACTTCAATATTGATAAATGCAATGTTTTATCGTTTACTAAAGCCTCACGAGTATTGTTTTTCCAGTACTCGATGCATGGCAGAGTTCTCTCGCGAATAGCATCTGTAAGAGATCTTGGAATTACATTTGACGGTAAACTGACGTTTAGTGGTCATATAGATACCATTTGTAAAAAGGCGCTAAAGATGTTGGGCTTTGTCTTGCGTACTTCCCGGGTCTTTTCGGATGTTACGGTATTAAAAATTCTCTATAACTCCTTAGTTAGAAGCAGACTTGAGAGTGGGTCTATCGTTTGGGCCCCGCATCAGTTGAAGTACGGCCTTATGGTGGAGAGAGTCCAAAAGAAATTTTTACGACTCCTTTACTTTCGGTTGTATGGATATTATCCGTGGCTCTATCCGACTGATTTTCTCTTAGGGATGCTTACATACTGTAGCTTAAAATTTAGAAGGGATCTTTATTTAGCTACATATTTTTTCAGACTTATACGCGGCGTAAATGTGAACTCTGCCATTCTTGGTGGTATTGGCTTGTGTGTCTCTGATAATTACCTTAGGAATCGAGGGCATGCGTTGTTTGTTCTCCCACGGTGCAGAACTAACCTGCCATTAGTAATGCCAATTGGGAGGGCAGTAACCATGCTTAATGAAATCGCTTCGGATATTGATATATTCCACTTACGTGAGGGTGAATTTAGGTGGACGTTGTTTTATAAGTTTTTAAGATAGGGTTTATCAAAGTTCACTCTGTGTGCTTCCATCTACTTTTATTTTGTTACTTATTTAATTTATTTTCTTATTTTATTACTTTTTCTCTGTATTTTTATTTTTTTTTTAATTATTAACACTTATTTTATGTCATGTCGTGAACGCTTTGAATTTATAATTTGTTATGTTCATTATATGTAAAATAAATAAATTTGATAAAAATTTGAATTTGATATTTATATTAATTATTGTTTTCGTGTTATAATATATTATTTGCGATTAATTGATAACAAAATTTAGATAATTTATCTATTCACCCGCTACAGTAAAATCTATAAAATATTTTAATTAAATTATATCTGTTGCTCTACATTGCATGAACGCCACTGAAGCAATGGAGTAATTAATTATGTCATGCAATACGTGCCATGAATATACTACCTACCACATGTTCTTTTAAATCTTCCCATTTAGGCCAGGACCGAACTTTTGAAAGCTGAAATTTATGGGGGCGCGTATTAAGAAATATTACTGATTAACCACATAATTATGTTCAGAAAGGCCTAATAAATTTTATTTACCAATGACAAACTCATGACCAGATGAGTGGGTATTTTTCATTAAAAACTTGGGTATAATGTAAAGGTTTAAGCCTACGCAATCTGCACCTAGCACATTGTCATATATAATAATATGAAGAATGTTAAATCTCAGTCGGTTCCATGACAAAACAGGACAGTGACAAAACAGAACATGACAAAACAGAACACCTGGAGAAAACCTGGCTGTTCTGTTTTATCATGTTCTGTATTGTTATTGTTGTCGAAGTCATGATGAATTGTTTGCAACCAGAAAGATTCACTTGAATGATTAATGCTTATTTGGACTATGTCTGCATTTGCGTATAGCTAACAAAAATCCGCATGAAAGTCATTAAAAATAATTTCTACACTATGAAAATATCATCAAATTAAAAAACGCTTTCGATATAATATAACAGAATTCTATTCCAAATCAAGCAATAGTGGAAAAAATAAATATAGGTAAAATGGTAAAAAAGAAATACTTAATAATTATGTAGGTAATGTTTACATATTATATTTTTATATTTTATTTATCTTAGTTCGCCACTGGCGACAAAAAAAAGGTTTTTTTTAATTCTTCGGATAGTGCAATAAATAAATTCTTACATAATAACACTAACGGTGAAAACAAAAAGTACTAATATCCATAATAGCTATAAGTTGGCGAACACAATAAGGCACATATTGTATGACATAATTTATTACTTTAGTCCGAAAAAATTAAAAAAATCTTCCTTTAGTGTCATCAAGAATTTCACAGTGGCGTTAATGCAATGGGGAAAACAGATATAATTTAATTAAAATATTTTATAGGGTTTTTGTATATAATTTGTTAGAACAATGTAATATATTATTATACCTATTGTATCTTTTATTAAATAAACATTTAAAACATATTATTCATAAACATTTGAAATATCTCCCCTTAAAATCTGTTCATATTTCCAATAGAATATTATTGCTTAGAATTCAATAGCTACATATTAAAAAGATAGCTATTGTAATGAGACTATATCAGGTAATTTCGTGTTAGTGTACCTACTAATATTTCAATCTATTTTTTATGAAAGGTGTTTTGAATTCATAACTACCAACTTTTTTTGAATATGTAATTGAATAATATGGTACTGTAGCGGCTAAATAGATAAATTATCAAAATTTTATTGTCAATTAATCGCAACTAATATATTATAACAAAAAAACAATAATTAATATAAATATACTTGTACCGATACAAGTACACAAGCACATACCTATCAATAGTAGTAGGTGGGTATTCATTATTCTCACTTCAATATATTATTATTAGTACCCGTTTCCATTTTAGTGTATCTATAGAAGATGACAGTGTCAACTAATAAAAAAATTAATTAAATAAGTACATACTACAAAATAAATAATAATAGTTTAGTTTACCGTATAGATATGGCGAGCCTTTCTTCTCGTGAAATACTTCTTCTCATAGCTGTGCTGTGTCACAACTTTTTATTATACGAGTATTTTGTAAAACTGCTTACCTACCGAATGTATTAATAGTATTTACAACAGGTTTTTAGAATACTGCAAATATTCAAATTATTCAAAATATTATGTTTTTGTACTTAATCCTTTACTTAGTAGGTATCTAGGTAATAAGGTTTTTACCCTTTCTTCGTGTATTAACTTATAATCTTTTTTTATTGTATTAATAAATAATAATAGTACAAAACTTAAATCAATTAGAATTTAAATTCAAACTCCATCAAGTACCCTCGGTCGATAGTATTGATGATGATGGTATATAATAGGCTCAACAATAGGTAATTTTCAAAACGCTTTCGATATAAAACAGTCCAGCTCCAAAAGAAGCAATAGTGGGAAAATAAATGTAGGTATAATGCAATATTACGTACTGATTTTATATTGATTTATTTACCCTTGTACGCCACTGTAATGAAAGATAAATACTCTCGCAGCAGGGTGCAGTTTCAAAAAAAGGCGTTTATGAATCCCCTTGAAAACCGTGTTTTCTCTTGGACAGCATTGTCGAAATTTTGACGCATTTGACACGCATTTAAAACGCAATCGGCTCGCAAATAAAACGCAAATAAAACGCAAACGTCGTTTGGCGGATGAATCCGAAACTTCGCTTTGCCGTGTGCTCGCAGCCTAAGGCTGCGCGCACACGGCAAAGCGAAGTTTCGGATTCATCCGCCAAACGACGTTTGCGTTTTATTTGCGTTTTATTTGCGAGCCGATTGCGTTTTAAATGCGTTTCAAATGCGTCCATATTTCGACAATGCTGTCCAAGAGAAAACACGGTTTTCAAGGGGATTCATAAACGCCTTTTTTTGAAACTGCACCCTGCTGCGAGAGTATTTATCTTTCATTACAGTGGCGTACAAGGGTAAATAAATCAATATAAAATCAGTACGTAATATTGCATTATACCTACATTTATTTTCCCACTATTGCTTCTTTTGGAGCTGGACTGTTTTATATCGAAAGCGTTTTGAAAATTACCTATTGTTGAGCCTATTATATACCATCATCATCAATACTATCGACCGAGGGTACTTGATGGAGTTTGAATTTAAATTCTAATTGATTTAAGTTTTGTACTATTATTATTTATTAATACAATAAAAAAAGATTATAAGTTAATACACGAAGAAAGGGTAAAAACCTTATTACCTAGATACCTACTAAGTAAATGATGAAGTATAAAAACATAATATTTTGAATAATTTGAATATTTGCAGTGTTTCTAAAAAAACCCGTTGTAAATACGATTAATACATTCGGTAGGTAAGCGTATTAAAATGTCATTTCTCGTAAACAATAGTTTTCTCGTTGTGCAATATGTTGGGAGTTTAATAATATTAACTAATGAGAGATGTCACCAACTGTAACTACTCACTAAATAAATAAAAAAAACGAATAAACAATGTTAAGGTATAGTTCGTAATATGCAAATTTAAATAATTTTTGATGAATACCTATATACCTATACCGAAAATATTTATATAAGTACCTATAGATACGTATTGAATTACCCACCTACCTATTCATATTATATGAAATACATATTTAAAATAACACCATTCTTTTGGGAAGAATACAAGTAGGTATGCATTTGGTTATATTCGATATTAAATAAGTATGTATCTTTAATAGAATCATGCCTCCTTTTTAGTAGTAGAATCTTTATGTAGGTATCGAATCTATAAAATATTTTTATTAAATTTAATCTGTTTTTAAGCGTGAAGGCTCGCCATAACTATAAGGTAAACTAAACCATTATTATTTATTTTGTAGTAAGTATGTACTTCTTTAATTATTTTTTTTATTAGTTGACACTTTTATCTTCTATAGATACACTAAAATGGAAACGGGTGCCAATAATAACATATTGAAGTGAGAATAATGAATACCTTCCTACTACTATCGATAGGTATGTTCCTGTGTACTTGTGTAGGTACATGTATATTTATATTAATTATTGTTTTCGTGTTATAATATATTATTTGCGATTAATTGATAACAAAATTTAGATAATTTATCTATTCACCCGCTACAGTAAAATCTATAAAATATTTTAATTAAATTATATCTGTTGCTCTACATTGCATGAACGCCACTGAAGCAATGGAGTAATTAATTATGTCATACAATACGTGCCATGAATATACTACCTACCACATGTTCTTTTAAATCTTCCCATTTAGGCCAGGACCGAACTTTTGAAAGCTGAAATTTATGGGGGCGCGTATTAAGAAATATTACTGATTAACCACATAATTATGTTCAGAAAGGCCTAATAAATTTTATTTACCAATGACAAACTCATGACCGGATGAGTGGGTATTTTTCATTAAAAACTTGGGTATAATGTAAAGGTTTAAGCCTACGCAATCTGCACCTAGCACATTGTCATATATAATAATATGAAGAATGTTAAATCTCAGTCGGTTCCATGACAAAACAGGACAGTGACAAAACAGAACATGACAAAACAGAACACCTGGAGAAAACCTGGCTGTTCTGTTTTATCATGTTCTGTATTGTTATTGTTGTCGAAGTCATGATGAATTGTTTGCAACCAGAAAGATTCACTTGAATGATTAATGCTTATTTGGACTATGTCTGCATTTGCGTATAGCTAACAAAAATCCGCATGAAAGTAATTAAAAATAATTTCTACACTATGAAAATATCATCAAATTAAAAAACGCTTTCGATATAATATAACAGAATTCTATTCCAAATCAAGCAATAGTGGAAAAAATAAATATAGGTAAAATGGTAAAAAATAAATACTTAATAATTATGTAGGTAATGTTTACATATTATATTTTTATATTTTATTTATCTTAGTTCGCCACTGGCGACAAAAAAAGGTTTTTTTTAATTCTTCGGATAGTGCAATAAATAAATTCTTACATAATAACACTAACGGTGAAAACAAAAAGTACTAATATCCATAATAGCTATAAGTTGGCGAACACAATACGGCACATATTGTATGACATAATTTATTACTTAAAAATTAAAAAAATCTTCCTTCTTTCTTAATTAGTGTCATCAAGAATTTCACAGTGGCGTTAATGCAATGGGGAAAACAGATATAATTTAATTAAAATATTTTATAGGTTTTTTGTATATAATTTGTTAGAACAATGTAATATATTATTATACCTATTGTATCTTTTATTAAATAAACATTTAAAACATATTATTCATAAACATTTGAAATATCTCCCCTTAAAATCTGTTCATATTTCCAATAGAATATTATTGCTTAGAATTCAATACATTCTACATTCTACAGCACGTGAATCAGATAACTTAGGTTCTAGAGAGACTAGTGGGTTAAGATTGCCTCCAGAAAAATCTTACTGGGGGCAATCTTTGTTCTGTCTAAGAGAAACTGAGCATCGTGAGGAGTGGAAAGTCTTAGTCGCTCAGAAGATTAATATTATTTCATGATGGTCACGATCCTCAGCCATGAGGGAATGACCGAGAAGAGAGAGAAGAAGAGCATTACCTACATATTATAATGGGAGAAAATAAAATATAGATACCTACTTACATAGTTATTGTTTATTAATAAATAGTATTACAAGTCTTTATAAGTATTAATATTAAAATTGAATAATTTGCAATAGTTAGGTACATTGCTATCTTAATATTCAATATATATGTCTCAATTAATTTATCGATATATTTCATCCATGTTTCTTATAGTCAGTCTTTGGTAAATTTTCATAATATTAAAAGCTCAAAGCATAATGGAAGTGCATCTGATAGATCCGTTCAAAGTGGTTCATGCATCTCATCATCAAATTATATTATTGTTTCACAGAAAGTGATTGCTGCTGTGCTCGACGCTAAGCCGGTTTCAGGACTTGCCTATCAGGCGACCAAAGGCTACAGAAGATATTCCGAACAACGTAACGTCAAAATCAATACTGCAGTAGTAGTAGTTGTAATGCCATGATCCACCTGCGACGATAGTTATTCTTGCTATCTCATTTTCACGATATATCACGTGGCACAACAGCCATAAATACACATCTAGAAAAGGGTAGGTAATTATTTTGTATTAGAGGGAGGTCATTTATTATTCCTTTATAATATTCAGATTATTATATTAGATTATATTCAAATATTTAATATATAAACTGGGGTTTTCTTCTAAAATTCGTACACTACAGTGAAATTAAATACAGTGGCTAAGACTTCTTCTGTTTATTTAGAGTATTTTAGACCATACCTTAAAATAAATTTTATAATACATTATAATATTATCAGTGACATCTACTAGTATATTATCGTAACAAATCGCCCTAGAGTGTGAAGGCTTTTGATTATTAGCCTTCGAGCAAATCTGCGCCGTTAAATAATATTTAATTTGAAATATTTTGTGTCCTAATGTTTTTTGTTAATGGTTTAATTATTTTTTTAAAAACATTAGTGTACTTATACGAATTCATTAGTAGTCATATGATAAATACCTACCAACGCACTATGATCCCCATAGTCTACCTACTTGCAGAAGTCACTATTCGCCACTGGATACACCAACACCTGCAGACCCAAACACATTAAATAAGGCCTTCTGTACATAAATTGACATAGAAAAGGGTTACTAAGACTAATTATTAAATTAACTGCAAGCCATTTTGCGTTTCAGATTCATTTGTAGTAAAAATCACACTTTTGGGTGCCATTAATTACTATATATTGACCGTTTGAAAACGTGGTTGACTTTTACCGTAACCAAACCTAAAACATATAGGATCTAATGCAAAAGGTAACTGTAACTACTTGTAAATAGATTGATTCCGTAAATTATTATAGAAAAATAGGCAGGCAACCAACCAATATTTTATCGTTTACAAAGCCTCGCGAGTATTAATTTTTTTTTTCAATATTCGATGCATGGCAGAGTTATTTTGCGAATACCATCTCTTGGCATCACGTTTAATAGTAAGCTATCATTTGTAAAAAGGAACTACAACTGTTAGGCTTCGTCTGTCGTACCTACTTCCCAGGTCTTTTCGGATGTTATGGTATTTAGAATATTTAGATTAACAATCTCAAAAATCGCGAATGACATGTCATTAAATATTATTTAACGGCGCAGATTTGCTCGAAGGCTAATAATCAAAAGCCTTCACACTCTAGGGCGATTTGTTACGATAATATACTAGTAGATGTCACTGATAATATTATAATGTATTATAAAATTTATTTTAAGGTATGGTCTAAAATACTCTAAATAAACAGAAGAAGTCTTAGCCACTGTATTTAATTTCACTGTAGTGTACGAATTTTAGAAGAAAACCCCAGTTTATATATTAAATATTTGAATATAATCTAATATAATAATCTGAATATTATAAAGGAATAATAAATGACCTCCCTCTAATACAAAATAATTACCTACCCTTTTCTAGATGTGTATTTATGGCTGTTGTGCCACGTGATATATCGTGAAAATGAGATAGCAAGAATAACTATCGTCGCAGGTGGATCATGGCATTACAACTACTACTACTGCAGTATTGATTTTGACGTTACGTTGTTCGGAATATCTTCTGTAGCCTTTGGTCGCCTGATAGGCAAGTCCTAAAACCGGCTTAGCGTCGAGCACAGCAGCAATCACTTTCTGTGAAACAATAATATAATTTGATGATGAGATGCATGAACCACTTTGAACGGATCTATCAGATGCACTTCCATTATGCTTTGAGCTTTTAATATTATGAAAATTTACCAAAGACTGACTATAAGAAACATGGATGAAATATATCGATAAATTAATTGAGACATATATATTGAATATTAAGATAGCAATGTACCTAACTATTGCAAATTATTCAATTTTAATATTAATACTTATAAAGACTTGTAATACTATTTATTAATAAACAATAACTATGTAAGTAGGTATCTATATTTTATTTTCTCCCATTATAATATGTAGGTAATGCTCTTCTTCTCTCTCTTCTCGGTCATTCCCTCATGGCTGAGGATCGTGACCATCATGAAATAATATTAATCTTCTGAGCGACTAAGACTTTCCACTCCTCACGATGCTCAGTTTCTCTTAGACAGAACAAAGATTGCCCCCAGTAAGATTTTTCTGGAGGCAATCTTAACCCACTAGTCTCTCTAGAACCTAAGTTATCTGATTCACGTGCTGTAGAATGTAGAATGTATTGAATTCTAAGCAATAATATTCTATTGGAAATATGAACAGATTTTAAGGGGAGATATTTCAAATGTTTATGAATAATATGTTTTAAATGTTTATTTAATAAAAGATACAATAGGTATAATAATATATTACATTGTTCTAACAAATTATATACAAAAAACCTATAAAATATTTTAATTAAATTATATCTGTTTTCCCCATTGCATTAACGCCACTGTGAAATTCTTGATGACACTAATTAAGAAAGAAGGAAGATTTTTTTAATTTTTAAGTAATAAATTATGTCATACAATATGTGCCGTATTGTGTTCGCCAACTTATAGCTATTATGGATATTAGTACTTTTTGTTTTCACCGTTAGTGTTATTATGTAAGAATTTATTTATTGCACTATCCGAAGAATTAAAAAAAACCTTTTTTTGTCGCCAGTGGCGAACTAAGATAAATAAAATATAAAAATATAATATGTAAACATTACCTACATAATTATTAAGTATTTATTTTTTACCATTTTACCTATATTTATTTTTTCCACTATTGCTTGATTTGGAATAGAATTCTGTTATATTATATCGAAAGCGTTTTTTAATTTGATGATATTTTCATAGTGTAGAAATTATTTTTAATTACTTTCATGCGGATTTTTGTTAGCTATACGCAAATGCAGACATAGTCCAAATAAGCATTAATCATTCAAGTGAATCTTTCTGGTTGCAAACAATTCATCATGACTTCGACAACAATAACAATACAGAACATGATAAAACAGAACAGCCAGGTTTTCTCCAGGTGTTCTGTTTTGTCATGTTCTGTTTTGTCACTGTCCTGTTTTGTCATGGAACCGACTGAGATTTAACATTCTTCATATTATTATATATGACAATGTGCTAGGTGCAGATTGCGTAGGCTTAAACCTTTACATTATACCCAAGTTTTTAATGAAAAATACCCACTCATCCGGTCATGAGTTTGTCATTGGTAAATAAAATTTATTAGGCCTTTCTGAACATAATTATGTGGTTAATCAGTAATATTTCTTAATACGCGCCCCCATAAATTTCAGCTTTCAAAAGTTCGGTCCTGGCCTAAATGGGAAGATTTAAAAGAACATGTGGTAGGTAGTATATTCATGGCACGTATTGTATGACATAATTAATTACTCCATTGCTTCAGTGGCGTTCATGCAATGTAGAGCAACAGATATAATTTAATTAAAATATTTTATAGATTTTACTGTAGCGGGTGAATAGATAAATTATCTAAATTTTGTTATCAATTAATCGCAAATAATATATTATAACACGAAAACAATAATTAATATAAATATACATGTACCTACACAAGTACACAGGAACATACCTATCGATAGTAGTAGGAAGGTATTCATTATTCTCACTTCAATATGTTATTATTGGCACCCGTTTCCATTTTAGTGTATCTATAGAAGATAAAAGTGTCAACTAATAAAAAAAATAATTAAAGAAGTACATACTTACTACAAAATAAATAATAATGGTTTAGTTTACCTTATAGTTATGGCGAGCCTTCACGCTTAAAAACAGATTAAATTTAATAAAAATATTTTATAGATTCGATACCTACATAAAGATTCTACTACTAAAAAGGAGGCATGATTCTATTAAAGATACATACTTATTTAATATCGAATATAACCAAATGCATACCTACTTGTATTCTTCCCAAAAGAATGGTGTTATTTTAAATATGTATTTCATATAATATGAATAGGTAGGTGGGTAATTCAATACGTATCTATAGGTACTTATATAAATATTTTCGGTATAGGTATATAGGTATTCATCAAAAATTATTTAAATTTGCATATTACGAACTATACCTTAACATTGTTTATTCGTTTTTTTTTTTATTTAGTGAGTAGTTACAGTTGGTGACATCTCTCATTAGTTAATATTATTAAACTCCCAACATATTGCACAACGAGAAAACTATTGTTTACGAGAAATGACATTTTAATACGCTTACCTACCGAATGTATTAATCGTATTTACAACGGGTTTTTTTAGAAACACTGCAAATATTCAAATTATTCAAAATATTATGTTTTTATACTTCATCATTTACTTAGTAGGTATCTAGGTAATAAGGTTTTTACCCTTTCTTCGTGTATTAACTTATAATCTTTTTTTATTGTATTAATAAATAATAATAGTACAAAACTTAAATCAATTAGAATTTAAATTCAAACTCCATCAAGTACCCTCGGTCGATAGTATTGATGATGATGGTATATAATAGGCTCAACAATAGGTAATTTTCAAAACGCTTTCGATATAAAACAGTCCAGCTCCAAAAGAAGCAATAGTGGGAAAATAAATGTAGGTATAATGCAATATTACGTACTGATTTTATATTGATTTATTTACCCTTGTACGCCACTGTAATGAAAGATAAATACTCTCGCAGCAGGGTGCAGTTTCAAAAAAAGGCGTTTATGAATCCCCTTGAAAACCGTGTTTTCTCTTGGACAGCATTGTCGAAATATGGACGCATTTGAAACGCATTTAAAACGCAATCGGCTCGCAAATAAAACGCAAATAAAACGCAAACGTCGTTTGGCGGATGAATCCGAAACTTCGCTTTGCCGTGTGCGCGCAGCCTAAGAAATTTACTTTATTATATGTAAGTATTAAATTATATTTTACCATCAAGACAAAAATAGCGTGTTACTAGATATTGATATAATATGTATGCGCCATGTATGGTGGACATTTTCATATTTAAAAATATTGACATGTAGGTACAAGAGAGACCAGAAAAGACAATCAGAAAAATGCTTTTTTTTTTTCAAAATAGTCAAACTTAATAATAATGCCTTATAGGTCATGGAAAGGCACGTATTCACGGAAACAATATTAAACAATGGTTTTGAAATAAGGTTGTTTTTGTTATTTCTATCTAAATATTTATCGACTAATAAAACAACCCGTGGAATCAAATAGAATTTAAATTATGATTTTATAAAATGGAACTCTACCAAGGTCATTAATAGACACTCATTGAGGATAACAATAAAAAAATCAATCTAAAATGTATAATTCTCGGACATACCTATGGTAAAATTTAAGAAAAAATGTAAATAAGCCAACCGCGTGATAGACAGCGTCATATAATTAATTAAAAAAGTGACAATGTAGTTATGAGTGATAGTAGTGCTGAAATTAGTTCTAACAAAATTAGACTTCAATAGAATGCTTCAAAATTCTCACTTAGTAGAATCTGGACTCGAAATGGACCGGACCCCACCGGAGTGCGGTTGTAAAACCCCCAAAATTATCGCTCCGTCTCGTGGAAAAAATAATAGACAAACAAATATAACAAAAAATCTAATACACTTATTTTTATAAAAATACATATACAATTAGATAACTATATATGTTGATATTTTCGTAAAATTATCAAGCGCTCCGGTTCGTAAAATTTAGTAGAATAATATAATGTTATGTAGGTACTGTCATACTAGGACTTACGGTAAACTACAGGAATTTCGACATAATTTTGATCTGAGAGGTGGAGTGGTATGTAATTGATAATAGGTACTTCATTTAAGTTTGCATACAAAAAACACATTTATTTTGTACACATTCGACAAAGAAAATTTACGTGATAATTTAACACGATTATGGAATTGATTTTTAAATTATTGACAGGGGCTCAGAGATAACAACACGCTCCCTTACCCAGTGAAGAACAGGCCTGGGAAATTACATTTTGATTCTGATTCTCACTAGCTCGGTTGAAGGATTCTTCTTCTCCGATGGGGCTACAGCTCAAGTCGAGCCCTGGCCTCCTCCACCGCCGTCCTCTAGCCGGAACGGTACTCCGCACGTCTTTTCCAGTTCCTGATTTTTAGCAGCTGATTGGCATCTTTTGTAATGTTATCACCCCATCGTGAGCGTGGCTTTCCCACTGGCCTTTTCCCCCTGGGTTTCCTTCGAGGATCTTCTTCGGTATCCGTGACTCAGGCATGCGCTGGACATGGCCTGCCCAGCTTAGCTTCTGGAGTTTTATGAAGGTGGAGAGTTTTGAATCTTGGTATAAGCGGTATAGTTCCATGTTGTACCTAATTCTCCACTACACACCATCATTCATGGGTCCGTATATCCGCCTCAAGATCTTTCTCTCAAAGCATTCCACCATTTCAGCTGCTTTCATATTTAGCGTCCATGACTCTCACCCGTATGCAACGACTGTGCGTATGACGGTTATATAGAGCCGGGTCTTAGTTTTTCTCGGTTGAAGGATTACTGGTCCCTTATTAGATACAAGAATGCGAAAGCGCTTATACCTAAAATGGGCAAACTTCAAACAACCTCTGCTTTAGTCAAATAATCTCGATTACAATACATCGGTTCACATGTATTACCGTTGTATTGCGACGATGATAATTGTGTGTACATAACGTAGTTCTTTACATATAAAAATAAATTATTTGCTTTTAATATTAAATTTGTACCTACTTGTTATCCGGTAAGTATTTTGATAAAGTATGTTAGTTCGTGAATCTAAGAAAGCAGACTTGTTTTTTTTTTAATATTACGTGAGTAGTTAGATACTTAGCTATATAGGCACTTTTCACATTTTTATAATACTTTGAACATCTCTTGCTTCTTCAGTATACTACTTGAAGATTGCTTTTACTGAGTTTCTAAAAAGACAAGCTTTTGAAGATTTTTACGGAAAACAGAATTGAAGTATTTTCTTTTCCGAGGCAATACCGTTCGCAGAGCGTTAATAATTTACTGAATTGCGGCAAGGTAAAGGCCACACGCTACTTAGGATAGGTACCTTCGCCTCTCTTTATTCGAGCAATGCTTTTAGCTAAATAACAAGTTTATTTGTTTGTTTATAATTGCTTAACTAAAAAATATGTGACGCTTCCTTTATAAAACTGGATTTAAGCGAAATAAATCATTCAGTTGAAAGAAATTAAATGTTATGTTACGAGTATTATACTAGTTACTGTTTTTGAAAAAAGAAAATTCAATGTTCTGTTGTTTCGTAGAAAATTATCCATTGTTTTATTTTTATAAATTTTTTATTTGCTCCTTATGTTGAAGGCTGGGCACGGGCCCGGCGTGGCAATTCGACTAGTTAATTGAGATAAACACATACCACAAATTTGTTATAACAGTTTTAAAAAGTAGCCTGCGGCGCTAGTTAACTGTTATTAATACATTCACTGCTGACTAGTTAATTACTTTTTAATTACCACATTTTAATATCATGTTAATTATAATTAACATGATATTAAATTATTATTATTAAACTAATGGCCAACTACTGCAAACGCGTCAGTCGCGTCGTTAGCACTAAATATTAAAAAATATCTGGTTATATGATGAAATTAAATGTAAAATAATGATTGATATTATTAAACGATAATTAAAGTGTAAAATTTTATTAAAATTACCTTTAGTGTATTTCCTGACTAATGAACATGGTTAAATGCCTACCCAATATGGCGAAGGGCGCATGTTACTTGACTACCACAAAAGGGGATCGCAATGAATGCTTCATAATAATATGATGCCAAATGCCGACAGCTCAATAATTCAAGATCTATTCAAAAATAAAAAATAAAAACGCTAAAAATACAAGATATACAATTTTACCTCGCGGAACCTTAGAATTCCATGGAATACCAGTTGGGGAACACTACTGTAGAGCATCATAATACCTTTAACCTTAGCGATAGGTAAGGGGGCTGGCAAACATCTTGGCCTTGGGGTCCGCTTCAGAATGTGGGGGCTATACTTTACAAAATAGTTGTATATTAATAATATTATGAAAAAATACGACTAATTCATTGTATGGAACCATTATTGAAAGCCGATTCTAGAAGTTTTATATAAGTTATACCGTTCATTTTTTATTAGATACCTACTCATGTTAGTACTGAAAGTCTGAAAATAAAATTTACATTTCAATATTTATTTTTGTTTGTTAATTAATTCGGAAAAAACGTATATAAGTACAAAAATACACTTCATTAATCGTTGCAGAGCTGATCACGATCAAGAAGTCAAAAGATCAGTCAAACATCAAGGCGTTTTTTTTTTTTGTATCAAAGAAGAATAATTTAACATGTAAGTATAAATTATAATACCACGTGGTTGAAGCTAATGTACCTACCCATTATTAATAATATATTTTTTTGTTTCTTTTTCTAATAATTAATATTATACTTATTATAAATATACAAGTAAATCAATAAGCTTCAGCTGAGACTTCGTGGCTTTGTAAAAATACACTTTCTTAATTACTAATGAAAAGAAATATGATGTAATAACAATACAAAAATATAATAAATGGCAATATTACCTAAAATAAAATAAAATATGCAGTAGAATTGATAGTTAACACCATAAAATAAAACAATGCGAATGTGTTAATAGTGTTAAGTGGTAATTATTCACTGTGGAAATACATGGTATTAATACAATTTGAATAAAACAGAGATGTAGCGAGTCAGGAATACAATATAATATCATTTTATATCAACAACACCAACGCCATGGCAGCTCCGAATGACGCTCGGCAGATATTGGAATTATTTCCTCTGATGTCTACGTGGTCACTCCCACGACTCGTTGCATGCTATCTCTGTCCATGTATTTTAAATTCATATAAATAGATTGAGTTAACTTATAAGTAAATAATATATAATATAATAAAAGGAATGAATAGCTTTTACAGTAAATTGTGTTTTGTGGTAATGATAGTAATAATCCAATGCCTTATAAAATTTATCACTTAAGTAAGGCACCTAGGTACTTTATTATACTTATTGTATTCTGGAATATAGATTACCTCTATGTTTTTATTTCCACCTCAATAGTGTTCACTATAAGCGTGCGGATTTTTTTTGTTAAAGCTGGAGTCTGATATTTCTTTTTTGAAGAGGGGATCATTTAAAATTCTATCCGCATTAACCTTTCAATATCGGAGGAGGGTTTCAAAAAAAAAACACCGGAGTCACTATGTCCCATGTGACAAAGGAAATAACTCGTTATAGGCAGTGGGTATGTACTACATATTATTATTATGTATACTACCTTAAATTTTAAAAAGGTACAACCTTCCCATTATTTAATTTATGATTTGATAATATGCTCAGCTAAACAAATGTTGTCAAAGATATTATGGATTTAATAGTGTCATTATGTAGTTAAATAATAGTGACGGCGATATTATTAGTTAAATAGTAATTTGTATTGAAACAACTATTGCAGAAATTATATAAATCTATAATTATTAAACAAAAAATATTTCAATTTAGAGATTTAAATAAATCTTTTACAGTTATAGTTGCGTTTTAGGAGCGACCCCTAAAAACACCAATATCAGTAGATGTACGTCAAGGTGACGAACTAGGTACCGAGATGAGCAGAAGGAGCCAGGGGAGGTCTTTATTTATTAGTGGATTAACCCAGGCTGATAATTATAAATTTACGACGCTCTCAACGTGAGTCTGCAGTCAATCTAATTATTTAAAGATTTCTAAAATTACTAATCGTATAATTTTTATAGTGATTGCAAAAATGATTATCATAATATTTTCAAATGACCATAGATAATCATAGATCTATAATATTTTACTCGATCGATACAAAACATAAAAATATAAAACCAACGAGCGCGTTATGCGATTTTTCACAGAAATAATATCTTGCAGACAAAAAATATCATTTCGGGTGATAAACAGGTGGACAGAAATGTTATATGATTTCTTCTGTTTTCATCGTAAAATTTATGTTTCTCACACATTTTTACGATGCAGTAAGGGAAAATGAAGGATTTCATCCATTCAAAATGAAAAAGAAAGAAAGTGAAATTTTATTTATGATACCTTTACCACCTTTGTATCTCGTGATCTTTGTATCATTTTAAGAGGAAGTATAAATCAAGGTTTACTGTCATAATGAAAGCAGGAGAAATATTGTGAAATTTTCAGCAAATAAGGAATGATAAATGTTTCAATTAAATACAGAGGAAAACATCTACACTTATTTTTGTTTGCGTTGTGGAAAAACGATTTTTTGACATGAGTGTTATAAATAAATAATTATTGTACTTGTAAACAGTTCTTGAATGAAATATATAACACCAAGACTTCATATTTTTATGGTTTCACGATTTGACGTTTTTGATCTTGCGAAATGGTTAACTGCTAAACAACTGTGGTTTCAATAGGATGGCGCTATGTGTCATATGGCCACCACAACCATCGACTTATTGAAATCAAAATTTGATGATAAGTTGATTTCGAGAAATGGACTTGTTAATTGGTTTCCAAGGTCATGCGTGATTTGACATCTCTGAAATATCTAATATATAAGTCACTGGTTTATGCTGACAAACCAGCGTCAATTGACGCATTGGAAACCAACATTGCTTGTGTTGTTCGTGATATACGGTCAGAGTTATGCTCGAAAAAGTGTCCTAAATCCGACATCCAGAATGCGCTCCGGCAAGAACAGCCGCTGTGACCATTGAAATCATTTTCAAATATTAATGCCATATAGGTATTCTTTCGCATAAGAGAAACATGATTAAAAAATTTTTTTTGTTATTTTTACAATTTCAAATTCTATCGGGCTTAAAAAATCCTTTACTTGGAAAATATACAATATTTACCACTACAGGTCTTTGGAAGGTTTTGCTAATTATCTCGAATTTCAAATACCATTTCCTTTGGAAGCACCAAAGCTTATTTTTAATACTCTCTTCTTAAATGTATCTACCTTTCTCTCGTCCTATTTACTGAGTGCCCAGATTTTTTTCCATACGTTAATACTGGGCACAAAAGATTTTTTTATATTGCGTTGTTTTGTTTTTATTTTGAGACGTCCTGTTCTTCTGAAACTTTTGGAGACTGAAATAACAGGTTGCTTTAGCAATTTATGTAATTGCTTGCATTATTGTGTTAGCAAGAACCGAACCGAGATTATCAAATGACTCCAACACTTGCTATTATCATATTATTCATGATCCCCACAGGGGGGGGGGGGACTGACACGGCTCTAGCCTGAAGGCCCTGGCTTAAAGAGGGTCCAGCGTGGCGATTCAACTAGTTATGTGAGATAAACACCAAAAATTTACTGTAATAATTTAAAAATGTCGCCTGCGGCGCTGCTTTACTTAAAGAATATTAATATTAAAAATATGTGACTGTGTGATGCAAATAAGTGTAATATTATGATGATTGATATAATTAAATGATAATCCAAGCGTAAAATTTTATTTTATAATTATTGTTAGTGTTTTTCCTGACTATTTTTATTACCCAATATGAAAAAGGGTCTATGTTACTTGACTATCACAAAAAGGGGTCGTGATAATTATGATAAATATGATATTACAGGCATATCAAAATTATTAAAATTGGAAGTAATAAGTATACATAGATGTATTTAACAAAATAAATTTTATAAAAAATAAAAATATTCCAACACAATGAGAAATATACGTTATAATATCAAGTATTTAGGTAATTAAATATGCTTGCTATATTAAAACATGATCGATAATGTTGATAACATAACATTTCCACATTGTAAAAAATACACACGAGAAACGAGACATAACGACTGAGTCCAAGCAAGCGAGGACGTTAAACTTTGGTGTTTTCTTTCCGTTGTAAATTTCCATTTTTCACTTTGGGGCAAAACAAAGAGGTTGCCTGGGGACGTCGTTAAGGGCGTCGCGGAGCTGGCGTCAGCGTCGCACTTCTCGCAAAGGACGTCCGCAAGCCTTCTCACTCAGGGATGTCACAAAACTAAATCAACGCATCGAATTTGCGTTAATTATTTAAAAAAGACGAGATTGTACTATATTAAGATACGTCAAATACAATGTTTGAATATTCAATCGTACATATCACGGTCCACGATAGAGCGTCCATGCAACTGGACAAGCACATTGCCTTTTTCCTTGCTCCAACGCCACGTTCCAAACGTATTATTACGTGAGGCCTGCAGCTACATCGCTGTTATGGTATCGCGGCAGAGTTAAGGTAGACCAAATACAGCGACAAAATTCATCTAGGTATGGTAAAAGCAAAAGGGCACGGAGTGTATTTATTAAATACTACATACACAGTGACGTCCCGTGGGGATAGGCAGATTGAGCGTCGCTTGGGGGCGGCAGTTACTCGAAGGGCGGCAAATCGAGGAGAATCATTTGGAATATTAAGTGCTGACAACGCGACCGGCGCGTTTGCATTTATTGGTTGGCCATTAGATATAATTAGCATGATATTTAAATGTGAAAATTAAAGTAATTATATGGTCAGCAGTAAATGTATTAACTTAGTAATAACAAAAATATCTTTTCATTAACAAATTCAGCTCACTGGTTTTTTCGGGTTCGCGATATCTGGCTTACTGCCGTTGCCCTTCGACGTCATTGACGACCAGAAACGACACGGGCAGATTTGCGAATAATTAGTCTGATATTTTGTTAGTAATGGATCCATACAGCACATTTCTTAGATACTGCACTCATGAAAGGATGATAAAAATAGTGTATAAAAAATGGTGCAGCATTTTGACGCTGCCTAGGGGCGGCATTTTATCTAGGTACGTCACTGTACATACACATTAATATTCACTTGCTCAAGTATAAATATATCTTAATATCTTTTCTTTACTTTTGACCATGTCCGATCCTAATAGGATCATATGGGCCCCCACAGAGTGGAGGTTTGTATTAACTTAATATCTACTGATACCAAATCTACGATCTGAAAGAAATGCCCAACTTGCCAATCGAAAACATAAACATAATCAAATTCAAAATACATAATATATAAAACTAAATCATAATGTACTGTGACTTCATGCAATTACACGCCGCTTCCCCCCCACGCTTTTTTTGTTTAGAAATAACATTACACGTCCGTCGAGAATCAGACATTTCTCATCGCACTCCCCATAATATTGTTCCTTCAAGTTCTACGTAATAATAATCGTTCGTTAAAATGTTCTACCATAATAATTAGAATCTGTTTAAGGTTTAAATGAATAAATATGTCTGCTCGGACGAGTACCTCTAATAAATATATTTTTATAAATAATACAATAGATATTTCATCTGTGTCAGTTAAAACCCAAAATGAAGACTCCCTGAGCATAATCACACAGAACCCAGCTAGGAGGAGTGCTATGACATACATCCACTTATTTTACAGATATTCTACGTTGCATTGGTATTTTTTTAATATACCTAATATGTATCATGGCGTATGTGTGATTAACTCTAATGCATCTGGAAAAACAAGAGATACTACTATATACATAATACTCCTGACCAGTGTTGCCAATTGCTATTGACAAAAATATGCGAAATAGTGTAAGAAAATAATATACTAATTGGTAGGAGAAAATGTTTGATTCTCTTATAATTAAAACAATGCCTAGAAACTAGCTTTTTGTGAGACTGTATTGAAGAAGATTTAATTCTTACGCATCTAATAAATACCTAAGCCAAACAATCAAAAAACCTGGTACAAAAATATAGTCAACACATAGCTATAATTATTGTATGTTACATTAAATTTACCATATTTTGGTAAAACATTATAAGCACAAGAGGTCAGTATCCTGATTTTCAAGAAAATTGGTATAATATTCTAGCTTTTTAATGAGAGATTTAAAACTGTTTTTGTTAAAAAAAAAACGCTAGATTTAACGCCATACGCCATACGCCAGATGCGTATTTTGCAAGCTAAATGTCAATTAAAAAATGCTAGATCTGGCAAGAAAAAGTTGGTAACGCTGGTTGCGACTGGTGTCAATGTCAATAAAATGTCAAAAATAGAAATGTCAATAAAATTATTGATGAAACTGATTCGTTGTCAGAATGAATATGCTGTTTTATTTATATGGATAGCGTACTTATTTATATGATTTATTTGATTTCCATAAAGACTTTTTCACAACGTTCAAGTAAAAGCGTTAATTAGATTTTTAATAGATAATTAAAGTTATGTTATATTTATTTATTTGAAATTAACAGTTTAAAAAAACACTTATTCATTAATAAAAAGAATGCGAATCAATATAAGTAGCAAATTGTATACCTTTACATTTTAATTAAAAAAAGGTTCGGTTACTTAAAAGTAGGGCTTCGTTACTTAAACTATACAATATTAAAATATGTATTTTCCATACAATGTACCAGCTTACTTTATGTTGTCGTGCATGTTTCCTGAAATTCTATAAAGGCGTCTAAAAATACTTTCATAAATTTTCTTCGAAAATCTTTTAAAAAGGTGGGTATTTGCATAATCCTACTTTTTCAGGTAGCCCTAGGCAGGTGCGACAGTTGAAAGGCGCTCACCTAATACAGTTACCTTCTAGTTTGACGTCGCAAATTGAATATAAGGTCAAATGGATAAAAAATACACACCAAATGGCTGATAAATAGTTTTTCTTCAATATTTTTTTTATAAGTAAGTAAAAAGTAGGAACGTCAGAAAATACGAAGATGTTCACCTTAGGCTTAGAGCATGGGTCCCACAAAAGGAGGGATGACAGAGTTCTAGCCTGGGAGCCCGGGCTTAACTCTATCGCAAATATTCGAATCCTGGGTTTAGCAAATGCTCATATTGTTTTTTCAATGTGTGTATCGAGTTAGAGTATGGACCTAATAGGTTGAGCAAGTGGCTAACATCCATTTCTCGTAAAAACAAAAATATATTAATACACACCTCCGCTCGTCAGAGGCCCGGCCCATAAAGTTTAATAATATAAGCTTATTAAAAAAACATGTATTTTACGTCCATTTACAGTTAAGGTATAGTACCCTCCACATAACTTTGCAATTGCACACAATGACAAGATTTGTGTGTAATACGCACTCCGTATGATTGTATTAGTAAATTCCAGGCACCTGATTTTTTAACTCACGTTTTTGTTTTCAAAATAATTAAAAAAAAAAATTCTATGTTGCAAGGTTACGTGACGGGTACTCTACTCACTCGTACGACCGTATTTTTCAAAGGAACTCGAACGTATTTTGTAATCATAATAAAGACGTGCAAAATTTGGAAGAGAATTATTAATAAACTATGCATAAGTACTTCATATTAGTTTATTAATGAATTATTAATAAACTTATATGAAGTACGTATGCATTTTAAAATTATTGAATTTATACGCAGGTATTGTAAACCACGAATCAATTTTTAAAAATAATAATTCTGTGATACATAAGACACCATTTACACATAAGACCGTCCGCCGACGCAGCAACTGAAATCCCGCAAACTGGCTGGTGATGGAACTCATAAACTGGTCTGTGACTGGTGCTTCGCCCACAGCGCTACTGGACCTCTAATCTCATAACCTCAAACTGTCAAACTGGGCCATCAGCTGTTTTGTAAACGATGCCGGTGTTGCAAATCGTACCAAAAATCCGACAACACGCACGCTGACGCAATAACTTGAATACATCACTCTCTTTGGTTTATTATCCTGTCGATCGAATATTTAATAAATATTGTCTTCGAGCAGGGCAAGTGATGACGAGGCCTTGGTTCTATACCAATATTACAGATACAGGAGACAAAATTAAAGAAGATTTTGGATACATCCTTATATAAACAAAAATATAAACTGCAGACTATTCGTTGCTGCCTAGGAGGAAGGAACGACGAGAAACGGATTCCAAAATTCCTACTTCATTCCAAGCCTTTTCCGTAATATCTTTACGGGAATAATCTGGTAGTCTGTAATTATACAGGCAGGGATATTTTTCGACTTCTGCCAAAAAAAAAATAATTAAAAATTTGTTCGTCCATCTTTGCTCGCGTTTGACGTCTTGGTTTGTAATTTTGTTATGGTTTATGGCATGACGTTGTTAGATGAAGATGAGTGCTACCAATTTTGGAAAGAAAATATGATTTTTTTCATCGAATCTACTGATATTGGTACAACTGTTTAATGGATGACTGGAAACTGAGAGACTGGGAGACTAGCATGTCGCGTTTCCTCAATTTCAGTTGCGGATACTTTGAAACTGAGAAACTCCAGTCTTACCGTCAGCGAGCCGCCATTGAAATACATTAGCTAGATACTGGAGTTTTAGTTCCGGCGGATTTCAATTGCTGCGTCGGCGGAGGGCCTAACACGTGCCTACGCATATATTTTTGATAGCATTAGTTGTTAGCCCTACAGTGCAGTTCCCAGAGTAGAGGCTAGAATGCTCGACTAGTATTTCATCTTGAAACTGTTTCACATTCACATCTTAATTCAATATATTACATTTTATTTATCATAGCATTTACATGGAATTACCACAGTGGCGTAAAAGGCTTACAATTAATCCTGCGACGAAAGTTTATGTAAATATTTCAATAATGTAAAGGTCTATATTATAAAAAAAATATGTTATTATAATATTATACTCACATATGGATATCATGTTGCTCATTACCAGATGTTATTAATTGAAATGTTAACATAGAATTTGTTAAATATTGGGAAACAGTTTTATAAACAAACATATTGCCTTTTTTAATAATGATCCCTTTTTAAGAAAATAAATACTAGGTATATTGTAATACTTTGCAGTAGGCTGTTACAATTCGCGTAAAAAGGTCGGTAATGATCATCCTTTGTGGGCGACCTTACCGTTAAAAAACAAAGTTCACCAATTTTCTCCACAGTGAAAGTTATATTTAGGTAAATCACTTAGTCTAGTAAAATTAACTGGATGTGGTAGGTATATACCTACTTATTGTGTGTATTATAATAATATATTCATTAATGTAACAATATTAATCGTGTGATTTAAATTATATGGATAACTAAGTATTGGTGTTGAGTGAATCGGGTGGGAGGGTAGGGGAGGATTTAAGGGAGTTTTTGCTTGAAGGATGTCATTTTGTCACGTTGAATATACTCGACGTCACTTTAAACATAAAAGTAAAATCTAGTTTGTAATGCTAAGCTAAAACATTAGAAAATACATATTTACTAAGCCAAGACCTACTCAACCAATCAATCCATAAGTTTTACTGTTAAGATACGTTTTAATTGTAAGTCAACTGTTAATCCGTCGTAATACCTCATCGCCGTAGTTAAATTGTTTAATCGTTCATTGTATCAGTGTCAAAAAGTGCGTGATATATGGAGAGTAATTTACCCGAAAAATCCGTTGGCAGTTTAAAAGCAATATATATTTAAAATATATACCTAACATTATTGTGTCGTAAATATTATTTTATTACAAACAAAAAACGATTATCTTGATTTTTTTTTAAAAGTTTAATGCATTTATGCATCTTTCATTCATAACATACATTTATAAAGCTAAAATTAAGTTCTGAAATACTTTTGCCGTATGAAAATTTTAGGTATCATCCGAAAAGGTGTGTAGCGTGCATTTGGAAACATAGGCATATGACCATTATTATAATCAATTTTAAATGGTAAAAATAAGCGTAGAAGGGTACCATTTATAAGGCATTTAAAACAAAAAGTAATTAAATCCCTTTAATCATGGTTGGAAGATATACGTTTTTCTTCATTTAAGCTAAAAAAATGAGCGATCCACCTTGATCGACACGACTAATGTCACGAGTGATGTTTCAGGAAAATTCGCAGAAATAATATTTTCTTAAAGATTCGTTATCCATCCATTGACATTTTATTTTTAGATAATTTATTAACGAAATATTTAAGATAAATGAAAGGCCGTGGGTAGCCGAAACATCAAAATAATAATGCGACCCTTTTAATCTAACCTGTAGCCTGTTTCTTATGGCCTTTGTTGCTTATTTTCGCCCGTCATTCGCTTTTTATGGATAACGTTTCGTTAAAATTCGGTCGTCACATTTTTTGTGTCTCAAAATTTTTAACGTTCACAAATTTGGGATTAGTGAAAGATAAAACGCTTTCATGCGGCTTTATTAAATTTCAAAAAAGTTGCTTCAAAGAATTGAATATAAACACAATTTTCGCCGGAATTTAATTATGTTGTTATTTAGTGTATACCCGCATAATTTTTCGCGCGTCTAATGAAAAAAAAACCTTAGTCGTTTGGTCGTTATTTTGAAATCTGTCAGCATTAAATTATTAAATTTTTAATGTATTGAAAGTAATCTATTCTGACTATATTATTGATCCGATATTATTACATATAATTTGTTAAATCGTCTAAAATATATAAAATCGAGACCACAACTCTTCATGATGCGAACCAGATCCACATAAGATTGTAGAGCCATTTAAAAATATATAAAATAGTGTAGGTACAAAATTTTTATTAATTCGTGCTGAAAATAAAATTAGTGTAGGTACTAAATTTTGTATTTCTAATTTTTAAAATACTTTCGCGTTATTATAATATATCGTCCCAACCATGCCAAAGTCACCAAAGTCACCAATGTGCAAAATAATACTTCTGAGACAAGTTTAAACATTTTTGGGAAATAATTACCTTATAGTATTATTATATAGGGATTATTATGACCGTTACAATTTTGATTTATATAATAATATTACTTATATTGTCTTAAGCTCATCGAAAAATAGCGTCGTTTATTTTTTTACACGAATGTGCCACATTAGACGTGCCGTTGGCTTGTTTGTATTCCGTATTTATATGCGCAGTTTAATGAAAAGTAATGTCATTATTTCGGCCATTTCTAGAGCCAGTGGCACTTCTGATCTTTGACATATTACATTTAGGTATATTTCTAGTATATCCATGCATTTAAGTAAAATGAGCCAAAAAGGGACATTCACATTATATTTTATGTTCTAATATTCATTTATTTATTTAAGAATACAGAACATTGTGGACATAACAAATCTAAATTCAAGACGTACACAACATGAGATTTGCATTATAACAAAGATTACCCTCACAAGAGAGAATAAGAGAATATAATTAGGGATTCCAATCCCGGGATCCCGAATTTCGGGATCCCGGGATCTCGAGCTATTTTCGATACCTATGAATCCCGGGATTGATAATTTCGGGATTGATTTTTATATCAATTTTCATGGAACATAAAATAAAAGCGAAAATATAACAGAATAAATACTTTTAATAAAAAATAACTATATTAGAAATCAACTGAGTTTGAATGAAGTTTCATTTATATTTATACCCATGTGTAAGTTGTTGATTCATTTTATTTTTTCCCATGAATTATTAAAAATGAGAAAGATTGGAAAAAAACAATGCTTCGCACTTTTAACAAAGTAATTCCACCATGATCTCATACATTTTACGGCAGTTTCATATTTGGCAGACTAATTAGATTTATGAAGCGGAAAGGCCATAAGTACGCCATGATTATTTGCTTTTAAATCTCGCTAATCCATTCATTAAGTCTTTACTATCAGAAACAGCAATCTCGTATTAATTCACATTATTATTTATATATATATAATATTATTTACTCCATTAAACTTATGTATTTCCAAGATTGAACGAAAATATACAATATTAACAATAAATGTCTTAAATATTATAAATTATACTAGATTTATTTTTGACCGTTTTTATCAATGTTATGTGTAAATATAAAAATTTTATATTAACAATGGAAAAAATGCCAATCCTGGGACCAGTCCCGGGATCCCGGGATTGTCAAATTGTACTCCTAAAATCCTGGGATCAGAATTTTGGCTCGGGATTGGATTCCCTAAATATAATAATAACAGAAAAACAAATTAAATCAAAACATACTTAGGTACAATTTAATACAGAAAAATAAAATTTTGAAAACAAAAAACATACAATTTTACACAGAAAAATAAAGTTTCAAAAACAAAATGCAAAGTACATCACTGAAAATGTCTATGTCTATGTCTTTAGGGAGCGCATTTACTAATCTTGCACCCCTCGCTAATGGTGCCTGATGGGCTTGACACGAGGAAACGGTTCCGATACAGAATAAATCACGGCTGCGACCACGTAGATAATTGGCAGGCGCATGTAAATTCAAATTCATTAGGACACCATGATAGGCACACACTAAAATAATTTTTTTCATGAAAAACAATTTCTATGCAGGTTATACCCTCCTTTTACGATTAATTCATTCCTGGCAAAACCAAATATTTCAGTTATGAAAATTGTACATGAATTTCTTCAAAAATGTAACGTAAATGTCTAGTGTATAGTTTAACAAAAATGTAATTCTGTGTTATTAATAATGTAACTATTTATGCCTGTAGTTAAAAAAAATGTATGTATACTTTTGTAAACCATTATAAAGCAGAATAGCCTTCTATTCAGAGAAGAGCTCAATTGCTTCCAAATAAAGAAAAAAAACAATTTCTTAATTTTGAAACAACTGTTACTACAATTTATATGCATTAAAGACTTTGTTGTCATATGCCATGAAACAGAAATTGTATATTATTTTCGTTAGAACTGTGATCTGTTAGATATAATAATTCGTATTACGGAATAGTTACGTTAATTCACCTATGCGTTGAGTGTATTCGACTTCACCGCATATTGTTTTATATAATAATATATTCCATAGGTAGAATATTGATGGTGAAAAACGCAGCCAACAAAGTTGAAAATACATGAAAATTGCAGTATATTATCGAAGAAAACTGCTAAGAATTTATGCATTTAATTTATATTCTTTAAACGTAATAGGGTTGGTTCAAATCTTTTAAGAAAATACGATTAACTTTTTAATCTAGCTTCGTTGAATTTTCATCCGAGGACTCGCTGTTATGAGTTTTCATTTTTCAATTCATTGTGTCTGATAGAAAACAATGCGTCCCACAGCACAGCGCATTAAAAAGTATCAACCAACCAACATACTATTTATAAGTATACTATTAAAAGGAGTATGTTCTCCGTAGTTCTGTAGACCAGTATTTCTCAAACTAGGGACGTGCCACCTTAGTGCGTTCATAATGGTTTTCTAGGGAGCCGCGAAGTATTTTAGTAGGTGTTTCAAATGCTATTATTTATAAATTAATACAATTTTATTATCCTTAAAAACCTACTTAATTAACCGTATTTAAAGTTATAATTGTTTGTCTATTGTAGTGCTATTATTTATCCTAAATCTCTCGTCAAGCATCAGTGTGGTGGTCCAGATCATTGAAGATTTTGTAGAATGTGTTAAATAGACATTATTCATAAAAATATGGGAAATACCATGAAGATCTCATCCTTTTGCCCTATTGTTATGATTAAAGCTATTATTTTCGTTTATTTCTCCCGCAATTTTTTATACCCATGTATAGTAAAAAATAGCCACGCAATTATGTTCGGTTTTTATTACCGATTAAAAATTGTACTCGTGCAATAGTAGTGTATTTTTAAAACTTTCGATGATTTAACAAACAATATTTTTATTCAACGAATATTCCAAAAGATTTATGAATGTAACATTCTTTATTGAACATAAGCACAGTAAAGCATAATCAAATGGATACGGTTACGAGTCTTGTCTGGCGCCAATGTGTTCAAGATGTTACGTGATAGGTGGGTCCAACGAAAATCGCTTTAGTCGAATTCGCGTAAGTCAGGGTATATTTTTTGCATATAAATACATATAAATTTTGTTTATTTCGGACCAAGGACTAACAAAAACACTAGTTTGCAGTTATTTGTACATTTTAATATATACATAATATTAAAAAAAATAAAATAGTTATTTCGATGTTGATGGCTTGATAAAATCTAACAAAATCGTCTGACTACACGATGCCTCCTTTTTGTCACGCAGAATTTCTTCGTAGCAAGCTAATATTTTTTTTATTCCTTGCTTTGTAGCTATAACGCGTTTTTCGTTGGAGTCTATGGGTCGTATGCATGAGATTCACAAATACTTTATAGGCTATATACTACCCATTTGTATGCATGAGTGCAGATGTAATTCGTTGTTTAGCGACGTCATGATGTGACGTCATAATGTGTCATAGCGTGCAAATAATGGCAAACTTATAAAATTTCATTCCCTGACCATTAATTTAAAATTTTGAAATTGTAAATGTGTCTGAAAGTGTGCGAACGGTACCATATAAATTTAATAATTATACATGAATAATTATTAGGAACTTTAAACAATTTATCAGTTATGTTATCACATTTATTTTATAATTCTACTGTACGAAAGGATAAAGTATTCCCGATAAATATTTCCATTTGATGGCAATACATACAATTATATTATGACTAACTTCACTTCAATCACTTATATTATTATGAGATGTCAAAACGGAATAAGTAATGACAGAAATGAAAATGGATTTAGTTTAGAATGTAATGTAATGATCTCTGTATACTATTATACAGATACAGCAGTAGATACCTATCTTTGCGGTCGTGTAGCGGAGATATTTTATCGCAATCTTACGTAAATTCATGTTATCCTACTATCTATCTATCTATCTACCATTCTACTATCTAGATTATAAACTATAGATCAAAACTATACGTATTTTGTAAATAGCACGACTAGGAACTGTTTTTAAAGTTAGAAAACGTTTTACAGAGTCTGCACTATTATTACATTATTAAAATGACATTTGAAAGTGACAGATGAAGCAGCCATTTTGAATGGCGTGTGACGTCAGATTGCTTACGTTACAAACAGTGCTATACGCTATATGGTGGAAAATCGGTTAGATAACTTATAAAGAATTAGGGAATCTCATACATACGGCCCGAAGTTTTCTAACATTTTTAAGCCCTTTTCAGTTGAGCTGAGGGCTTTTGTCAAGCTTTCAATTGCCATGTGCTTTTCTGGTGGAACTGGGTCCAAATAGATAAAGAACCGCGTAACACCCCGTAAGTCGGGGTATTACTCTATTGTTTATCGATGGCTTAGAGTTTTGTATTTCGATTAATTATTTATTGAACTGAACATGCACTCCTTTCACATGTGTCTCTAGGAAGTATTATCTTTTATATTATCTTTATTACAATATACTTATTATAGTAGTAAAGATGGTCAGAAAAAACTATTTTTTTCCTATTAGTGCGTTGAATATTTTACAGATTTATGGGGCCGTACCATAAAATAGTTTGAGAAGCACCGGAGTAGACTAAAGCGCTAGCGGTATGCGATGGCTGCACTTTGTTACGTTGCTTATCTCTCTCGTCATTATAACGCGGGAGTTTCCAGGGGTGAGTGCACACTGGATGTAACTTCGCACAGTTTGCGGGCGAAAACTCTTATTTGAAACGAAAAAAGAGTGATATCGTTCTTTGAGATGCTGACGGTTTTCTGTTGATGGTCTGAAACAATTAAGCGCCACACACAGTGGCGGAAAAATATCATAAGAATGAGTAATATTATATTATGTCATTATGGATTATCAATAATATATTGTTCCTTTTTTGTGGTGCTTAAACAGTTTAGTGCATCATATAGATTAAAGCATAATAAAATAATATAATATATTCTCCGGATTGTAATTTAATGTTGAACTTTAAGTGACATCTATTTTTTCAGATGTAAAGTTCTATTAGTCTTTGATGATGAAATTTTTTGAATATTTATTTAAAAAACTAACATAAATGATGCTGTACCCGAATTATATTAGTTTCAAGACCTGTAATGAAACGACTGTTTTTTTTTAAATTAGGTAACGTGATGATTGGAATGTTTTTATTAAAAAATATTTTTCCCATTGTTAAAATACCTATTGGAATGACAAAATATGTATTATAACTTAAAAAAAAATCGTTGTGTGTACTTATGTACTCGCGTTAGAAGTTATACTTCTTTGGCGTAACAAAACAAAAACAAAACTTGTGATAAACTAGATTCTTTGACTAGCTCTTATTTATCTTGTTAAATTACACACTCAACAAAAAAAGGACCGCTTATTGGAACGTCGTTGGTTTATTTCTATACACTTTAACTTATAATTAAATATAATTATTTATCGCTGTTTGTATTTTTAAAGTACCAACTTTACTGTCACTCTGACGTTTAATTGTTTGTTTACGTAAGGAATTGCAAATGGCCGACAATAATAAATTCGCTGCCTAGGCAACGGAACAATTCTAAACTATAATATTATACAGTATAATCATCACAATTGTAGTATCATACTGTGGCGTAAAGGTAGTGCGTTCGGCGAATAACCGAACAATCGGTGGTTTAAATCCAATCGAGTGCGATTTTTTTCGTGTGAAAAAATAAATTATGTGTTACATGTCACACGCCAAAAATACACTTCTGATCTGATTTCCCAAACGCGCCAAAAGAAGTATAACTTTAAAAAAATTATGCATTCAAGGGTTAACCCCGGGGCGGACGTTTAAACGGATTTATGCATTCTTCTCGATTTTTTGATAAATCTGTTAATACAAACTTCCACTCAGTGGAAGCCCATATTATGATCGTATTAGGATCGGACATGGTCAAAAGAAAGAAGAAAGTATTTTTCCACGATTAATTTACAATTATAATATAGGATCGGTTTCGTCCTGGCTATCACTTTCAATTGAAATTATAAATTAATTGTAGAAAAGATACAAAGAATAATAAATTATAGCTCTACTGGTTATATATATACATGTCTGACTAAAACGTACGAGAGAAAATATATGTACATATGTAGGAGAGAGCGAAAAAGGGAGAATACAATAGTTAAAAGGGAGGTAAAAAGTAAAAGGAGTAAAAAAACTAAACGCAAATAAATGAATCGTTTATTTTAATCAGGTCATGAAAGAAAACAAATGTTAGGATCATGGATCAGGATCATTTTAAAATGGTTTATATGGTTGTTGTGACGTGTTGAGTGATACTTGAAAACACCATCCATAATTCTATGTGTTAATAAATCGCTATATTACACTGAATTTTATCTTACCTCGGACACCATTTGAAAAACAATACTGGAGAGCGTCAGACTGCCTATAACCATAGCGATAGGTAGGGGGGCCCACCCAAGATTCTGGTCTGGGGGCCCGCTTCAAGATGTGGGGGCCATGGCTAGGATACTCTCAAAAAAGTACAACAGATTTTTGGAGTGCAGTAGTAGAATATCGAGTATGTGGAAAGTATTAAATAACATTACAATTAATTTATGACAGATTAATGGAATGGTATACATACATATACAATGGTCAGATAGGAAACACATAAATTTCTACAATAATATTCTCGATTCAAATTGAAGAGATTTTGGGAGTGGATAAATTGAATTGGGAAAAATCAACAAATTGGCGTTTAGATAAGAAAATAAATATTGTGTTCCGGGAGGTTTTCCTACAGTCTAAATGTGATTTTAATCAAAATAATTTATATTGCAGAACTAAGCCAGACCCAAGAATATTGAGAAATGGCACTGCCACTTAGTAATTGATACTAATTTTATTATGACTAATGCAAGGCATTTGGATCTCATATTACATGTTATTATGTAAAGCTTGCTGCAAATAAATCTCTACCGCGAAATAACATACAACCAATTTCTAACACCACATTCATTTATAGATCTGCATAAAATAAAGTTATTTTGAGTTAAGCCTTACATTTTTTATCTATAAAATTAAACGCTGGTTGCGAGATTGCGACGTCACTGATAGCAAGTCTTGCGAAAGTAACGAAACGAGTTCTATGTATAATTCTCATCTGTCTTTAGTGGCAAGTAATTAATGGCAACTTTTCAAAATTTAATTGCCTTCTTTCCTCTTTACTCTTGGTCAAAAAAGCATACTAATTAATATCCTATTTTAACGCCATCTTTAATTGAAATTAATTTATATTTATATTATATTTTTAGGACGTTTAAAAAATTTGATAAATTGGTTATGATTATTATTGAAATTATCTAGAAAAACCAAATAACTTTACTGAACTCATCTCAGCTTGATACCACTGTGTCCATTATTTGGTAAACAAATGTTTAGTTTAATTACATTACGATTCGAGTTTTAATTTGAAGACTATATTATTTGATAACCTTTTTTGAAATTTAAAAATTTGAAACCCTGGGGGGAAAAGGCCAGTGGGAAAGCCACGCACACGATGGGGTGATAACATTACAAAAGATGCCAACCAGCTGCTAACAATCAGGAATTGGAAAAGACGTGCGGAGGACCGTTCCGGCTGGAGGACGGCGGTGGAGGAGGCCAGGGCTTGACTTGAGCTGTAGCGTCATCGAAGAAGAAGAAGATTATTTGATATTGTAGCTAGTAAAATTGTCTTTAATTTTCCCATCCATAGTAATCCAAACTTGTATAAGTATGAGGTATATTATGATCTAAGGTCTATTATGATTGTAGTACACAAATTTTCCGTAGATTTTTCCAGATATTGAAGATAATTAATAATTATTATGATATTAGAAAAGATTGCGTAATGACTAATTTGATTCACCATAAATAACATTTCAGAAATACAGATTGGACCCCATCTTTTACATATATATATATAAATTAATAGTTCGAGTCAGTTATATTAGATACCAGCAGATTTTTTTATTGTCTATTCCTGGATAACTTAGTTAGACAATAACTATAAAGTTAATAAGTACATGATATTAAAATATTAGAAGTCAAGTAGGTGTATATAAGTGACTAGATTTGACGTGGCAGTACTCTATTATCATGGTCCTTAGGATTTATGGGCATAAATACTGCAGTTCTCAACATCATTAATTAAAAAATCGTTAAATTAACAAAAGAATTTCGTTTTAAAACCATAATAATTATTCAAATATATTATTAGGTATCATTGTTTTTACGCTTCTATTCTCCATGAATCACCCTTTTCAATGTGTTTTATTTAATTCAAAGAAAATATCCATTTAAACTGTAATGGCATCCAAAGAACAGGGAAATGCCACGCGATGCTTTCCTTCGAAAGCGCTTGAATCCCCGTTCAACGAATACGGTTTTCTTTTGTAGATAAAATTTGCGTCTGTTTTGTTCAATGCCATGTGCTTGAATCGGAGATAATATGTGCGTGTATTTTTTCCAACCTGTGACTGCACATTGCAAATGGATTACTTCCGCGCCATTTGACTGCGCCCGCATCCGCCATGACACTTTAATCCGCACATGACTCACTCCGCGTCGCACCGAGCTACAGGAAGTTAAATTAGTTTCCCGCCAAAAGCTAGCCCGAATCCAATATGGCGGGCGGAAGCGATGCGTGATCTATGGTCTCGTTAGGCAAAGCGACTGCACTGTACTCACCGCTCCTGTTTATGAATTGTCTACTGGATGAATGAAGCTCAGGACAATTTTCAATGAAATGAAAACTACGATATACTGCTTGCATTGCATAACTATAATATATTATTTTGCCTCCTATTCTGATTCACTTAGTATTAGTAAACAAAATATGACCAATTTGAAGAATTAATGAACTATAATATCTGAAAGGAAGTATAAATAAAAAACACGGAAATATATTATTGTATTAGTACCTACATTATTTGGGCTATTTGAATTTATTTTTCTTCCGAAGTTATCTTAAAATGAATTACTGTGCTACGGCATTTTTACCAGCGATATCTAGCGCAGAATGGACGCATGTACATGTTTATTTTTTTTAGAAAAATCTAAAATACATAAAGTCAAAATAATCTTGATGTTCTTCTAAAGAAATTATCAAACTACACTTTAATGATAAAATAACGATAAAATATTAATTGTACCTAAGTTTAAATTAATATTTTTTCTTTTAATGTTTTTCACGTAATGAATAATAAACATTCAGGTTGATTTTAAATACTAGTCAAAATAAAGTTAATAAAAGGTTAGTTATTATTTTTTCAATTATTTTATCTTTTTGGTATTACGTCAAAATAAATCCTTAAAGCTTTTGCTATAAAACTAATATGAGCATTTATTGTCCATAAATCCAATTATGTCAAAAATTAAAAATTCCATTTTTACAGCTAGTTAGTTCATACTTAGTAGTTAGATTTGTATTAAATAATATAGGTATATTTCGAACTGCATTTAACTGATGTTTCATGGATGCGATTTTATTAGGGTAAAGCTAAAAATTGTGCCGTTAAAATGATCAAAGCGGTTATTACAATTAAATAGTAGTAGGTATTCAATTAAATCGCTGGGCCAGAAAATTTTATTTTAAATTTTGTCAATAAACCCTAATATTTATTATATGTTTTCTTACTGTTTCAGGTAAGCTATTCGACCAGTGAGCTACACAATTAATTATCTCGTACCTATGGTAAGTTTATCCGACAGTATGATTTACTTACATAAATATTATTATACTGACCGTAAAAAATACCGAATAACAAATTTGGAAGGTATTTCTTCTCCCTATCTAAATATGTGTTATCACAAAGAATGTTGAGTGTGCTCGAGAGAGTATTGTGCACTTTTTTGTTACAACATTTTACAGGTATTTCCATAAAGATTTAAGTTTGGTTTAATATTAATTGATAATTATTAGAACTTACAGAAAAAATATTATTCTCTATGTTGACACCATTCTTTGCACATAAAAATAGCGCCCTGTTTCGACTTTTTGATTTTGATACTTACGTATTGTATCCAGGGGCGGCTCTACCTTAAGGGTTCGTAGGGACCATCCCCACATCGTTTTCATGTCAAAAATACAGGTCCGATATTTTTATCGTTGTCATAATATACCTACTTAATTACATGATTAAATGAACCATTTAATTTACTATATTCATCTAAACCCGTCGCAATATTTCACGGTGACGCCTATGTACAAATTAAGAAAGCTATGGCGTCCATTTTTCGATGACCGGGGGTCACTCACCGTCGCCGCTGTACAAATCTCATTCTACAAAGGATGTGAATACATTAACGTTAGTATTCGCATACTGGGGAGCGAATCAAATAACCCCTAGGTGAGCAAAAACGCTCGCTGTCGTTGCTCAAAACTGATAATGGTAAGTCTATAATAATAATAATTATTAATTAAGTTACTATTTTTAAGCACCCTTTTTGGAATTGATTAAGTAACGACCCAGATAATCATATTATTCATTCTAAAAAAATACTCGTTTCCTCATTAATAATACCATATTATTATAAGTAGCTTGGTACATAATGTATAATATGGGAAAGTAGGGAGGTGTGTATATTTAATAATTAATGGCTAAACCCCACCACCTAGAAAGTCGTCGAGCCGCCACTGATTGTATCTAATTATACATCTTTTATAACATAGAATGCCTTTCCAGGCGTGTAACGCAACAAATGAATGTTGTTTTTATCCCAGGGCGATCCTGGCATATAATTACCAATGCACAAAAATCGGAATTTAGTTATGAATGAATCCACAGTGCGAAGTGACTTGCAGATAATTACATCGGTAGCTTTGGGTGACCACCTTTTCAGCTTGATTTTCATCATATTTAGCCCTCACATTCGTAGAAGAAATTGTTCTTTAAAATATTTGTGTTGCTATTTTAATTCGATATGTTGATTTTTTTTTATTTATAATGAATTTGATGTTCAGATATGTACATATATATAAGTATTGATTTAAATATAAGTAGGCACCAAACCACTTAAACTTCTTCCAATAAAAAAAATCTATTTTAAGTTAAACTATTTTTATTACAAGATTTGTAAATGCAGCATTCGTTATTGAACATACCTACATACTCGGAGTTTTATTCGGAAAACCCCAGAAACACTTTTTTAAAAACATATTGGTACATAACGGTACTCTACTCCCGCATTAATCGGATTCCTGCTAATGTGCGACACAATCAAACAACGTGTGCCATACTTAATCACATTGTAATTAACTAACAAATATGTATCCGAAGTGTTATCACATTTCGTCTACATTCTTAAATCTACGTCATATTGTAGTAACCACTGGCGGCTCCCTCTATAGGTCATTCGGTCATTGACCTGCCAAAATAAATACCTTACAATCGACATAATAATAAATATGTGCAATGTCATATATAATAATATTAATAATAATCGGTGGATTTGAAATTATAGGGCGCGCGATATTGTGTCAACCCAGTCTATTGGGCTTTTTTTGTTAGGGCGATAATTCCCCGAACAAAAATATTGTGTTCGCCGGCAGTCTGAAAATTGACCCAAATTGAATATTTTTATAAAATTTTCTCTCTCGTTTCTCATACATAAGACAGAGATCGATATAACACAAAATACGAGATCGAAGCTTGTAACGGTGCGTGAATTACTGTAATATCGGCAATGCCCGAGTGTGAGACAAAAGATTTTTTCACCTAATTAAATGAAACAGAATGATAACACTGACTAGATAATTGGTCTCAAGACGCAACTGTGTATGCGGTTCGGATTCGTTGACAGGTTTTGACGAATGCCTTTGGTTATTTTAATAATATATAAGGAGTTTTTGGTGATTTATAACATTTTTATGAAGCAGTTAGTACGCACGCAGTAGCAATTGAAGTCTGTGATACAATTATAATGGAAATGGAAGCACGATTTGCATCCAACGATCATCTCATTATATCCGATTTGTTCAATAAAGAAAATTACACTGATTTTAAAAATAATTTTCGCACACGTCAAGTAAATTTGGTAAAACTGTTAGAAGAAATAAACATAATCAAGTTAAAAAATGAATTATTGGTGTTTTATCAACGAGATGATTTGCATGGCGCTATTAGTGCAGTTTCTCTTCTACATTTTTTACTCAGCAATAATTTCAACGAAACATTTTCCGAGTCGATCAAAGTTCTCCAATTTATTTGCGTCATACCAATGACAACAGTTGAAAGTGAAAGATGTTTTTCCACTTTCAAAAGAATAAAAACCTTTCTACGCAATAGGGCCAGGATAGACTGACCGCTCTTGCAATGCTCAGTATTGAAAAAAAATATGTGGGAAAAATAGACAATTTTTATAATCGTGTGATTGATGATTTTTCAAAAAGCAAAGAAAGAAAAGTGGACCTGATTCACAAAAAATTATAACGCGTTGTGTGCAATTTCGGTTAACGATGGGTTGGCGTTATGAAAAACGGACATTTTTTGAAGGGTTAGTAGGTACCGACCTATAACAATTTCTAGCACTTATTCTATAATGTATAAAAAGTCAATTTGCAATACGTCTTTTCAGTATACAACGAAAAGGCAAATTAAAATAATATATTCAAAATTGACCTGCTAGGTTTTTCCGGATTAAGCCGCCAATGGTAGTAACTACAAAATGCAAATATGATACTCGTACTTACCACCCATTTAGTCTAACGTTGGCTTATGAATCAGTAATTCATCAAATCTTGTTTGAAGAAAAGTAAATAGGTACCATAGTTTGGGGTGAATAGAGACTGCGGGGGGAATGGAGACGTTTTCGATACCTTATATTAAAAGTGGTACAAATTGAATATGATTCGGCTATTTTGTTATCAGGAGTATATTTTTTATATATTGTCATGTTGCCATATAACTAACAGCAATAACTATAATATACATTTCACATATAAATAAAAATAAAAATTGGCCCCAAGGTTTGCCAAAAAGGATAAAATTATACTTAGCATTATGCTGCGTTGGTATATAGGGAAAATTCTTATTTGTTGAATATGTACCTACTCACAATATTACATATTATGTCAATCACATGTGTAAATATATATTATTGCCATACCTCCTTCATTGTTTTTGCTTTTGGCCCAATACCTGTCCAACGTTTGAAAAGTACTTCCATCGATTTAATTTCCTTTGACATGATTCCACCTATTGGTCAAAATATATTCTGTAAACCGTGAACGGCTAGTGAGCAGTGGCGTGCGTTTTTATCTTGGGAACTGGAATCTAAAAACATATAGTATGCAGTATTCCAATAAATAATACGTTACTAGTTCTGTTTTTTTAATTTATTTAATTTAGGATAAAATTTACTCTATAACAGTTCATAATGAATTGTACTTACTTTTTTACTGTACACAAATCAAAGTTGTTCTATTATGGAATAATCTTGACATGCATTAGGTAATTATATAAATTAATATCTGTATTTTAGAGCCCGTGTGTCGGATGAACGATTTTGCATAACACGAGTAAAGTATAGATATTCTACAGATCCAATTTATCTTGTCAGTCTATTCATAACAGAAACCTAAATATCATAAAATCAAAACGTCGAAAGTCAAATTGCGCTTTCCCAATAGTGTTATTTTTGGACATAATAATTTGATATACTGGCTTTCAAGTACAGAGATTGTCTCTGAATCTGAATGTATATCTATGTAAACTATAAATCGCATGTGATTTAAAAAAAATCTAATCGATTGTCTAAAATACTGTAATTGGATAGCTATTCGCCGATCCCGTTAAATATAAAAATAATATCACTTACATTAAAAACTTCTAAATACGACAATATTCAAAATATTCATTGTGTTTTATGTGTTATCATGTCTATGAAAGAAAACGAAATACGCCACTGCTAATACCTTTCTCAAACAGGGGCTAAAATTGGCTTTGACTCGATTTTGGCTTTCCCTCGGGAGTCGGTCGTGCCGACTCGTATAACGGCCGACAGGCAGAGAAAGACCAGAGCCAGTCCCAAGGGTGGCAACCCTGCCTGACAGCATCACGGTATAAGCTTGGCTTTAGGAAACACCTTTATTAAAAGAGGCTGCACCCCTGGGATGTAGCTAATGAGACGCTCCGGAAAATTTAACTCTCATACACGACCATGCAACAAGACGCCCGTATTTGATGATATGTTTTATAATATAGATTTGGAAATTTAGATACAGTGAAATCGCAGTCAATAATAATTTTAGAATGATAATGTTAAAATTGGATCGGTAGGTATGTAATTAAAGTATTCTGTTTACTGTAATTAACACTACTCGAAGATTACATTGACAAATGATGTAATTTATGAGATGAAATGGCTTTGATCTATCTAAATAAAAATGCATAATTGAAAAAAGTTTTAAGGCTATACATCAGCTGGGGCACGGTCTAAAACGATCGTGACTACGCGACGCGAAGATTGTACAAACGACGCCTGCAGAACAAAACATGATTTGTCATAAAAATTCAACATGCGTCCATTTAATGTTTTATTAGTAACAATAATAATATATTCATTGACACGTTTTCTTTTTCAAGTAAATGGGTAACGTTTTTTAGTCATCTTTACACGATTTAAGAATTAATACCCCCGTCGCCATCACGAAATAATTTGACGTGTTCACAGCTCGACTTTCGCTCTCCGATTGCCATCGAGTCCAAAATTTCGTCGCACCTGTAGTTGAAAATTATTTGCCGTTTCAAAGAAGTATGCTCTTAACGATATTTCTTACGTTTATAAATAAATTTTCATTATGTGTTCGGTATGATCATCTTAATAAAAACAAATTACGAGTATCATGGTGATAATACGAGGGTGGGTCAATAATTCCTTAGAAAAAAGCATTAAAACAGTTTTTATTTTTGTATTTTTTTTTTATTTCTCAACATAATCTCCTTGGAGCTCAATACACTTGGTTAGACGTTTCTCAATTTTTTTTAAACCGTCAGAAAAATAAGTTTTCGGAAGGTCCTCAAAATAAGCATTTGTCCGATCGATGACTTCTTCATTTGAAAAAAAACGTTGTCCACTTAGCCATTTTTTTAAGTTTGGGAAAAGGAAAAAGTCACTGGGGGCTAAATCTGGCGAATACGGTGGGTTGTCGACCAATTCGAACTTCAATTCTTCAATTTTAGCCATTGATCGTAAACATGTGTGAACACGGGCATTGTTCTGATGAAAGAGGATTTTTTTCCTGTTTAAATGAGGCCGTTTTTCTTCAATTTCGTTTTTAGCTGGTCCAATAAAGATGCATAATAATCCCCTGTTATTGTTTTTCCTTTTTCCAAATAGTCAACGAAAATAATTTCACGTGCATCCCAAAATACAGTAGCCATAACCTTACCAGCTGATTTTACGGTTTTCGCCTTCTTTGGACATGGTTTGTCTTCGCAATCCACTGCTTTGACTGTTCTTTCGTCTCGGGAGTATAGTGGTGTATCCATGTTTCATCTACAGTCACAAAGCGACGAAAAAATTCATCCGGATTGCGTTGCATGAGCGACAACAGGGTTTTAGAGGCCACCACCCTATTGCGTTTATTGTCTACTGTGAGCAAACGCGGCACCCATCTTGCAGAAATATTTTTCATGCCCAATTTGTCATGTAAAATAGAAATGACGCTACCTTTTGAGATCCCTGTAACCTCAATTATCTCACTCAACTTTAATCTTCGGTCACTTAACACCATATCGTGGATTTTATTGATCATTTCTGGTGTAGTCACCTCTACAGGACGTCCTGAGCGTGGTTCATCCTTTATTGATGTACGACCACGTTTAAATTCATTTAACCAGTTATAAATAGTTGCAAGTGAAGGAGCAGATATGCCGTGAACTAAATCCAACTCATTTTTTATTTCCTTTGCTGTTAACCCTTTTATATTAAAATGTTTAATAACAGCTCTAAACTCAATTTTCTCCATTTTCCATTTTTCCATTTTCCACAAGCAAATTTTTTTTTTAAATGTACGAGAAACACACAACAACCCGACCAATCTGATTGAAACTTCGCAGCATACTGAATCAGTAGTGCCGCTGCATGAAAAAAAACCGCTTACAGTACTAGTCGCGCCACCTGTCGGCTTTTCTAAGGACTTATTGACCCACCCTCGTATCATGGAGATATCTGTATTATGTCAATTTAGCATAAGTTCAATAGTCATTATTTTGCACAGATCTTCTTGAAACACAACTTTCGCATACAGTACAATACGTATATAATAGGTAGTAGGTGCCGAATTATTATATTATTATAAACGAAGCCTATGTCTACATAATATTATTATATTAATTGATATTATGTGATTTTCAACGGTATGCCGATTCGATAAACGACGAACTTTGAATTTTGATGACAATGTCAAATACAAAATACTTATTTTTTATTTATAAAAGGAGCCAGCGACCCATTATATTATTATAATCCAAGGGACCAACCGACCAGCAGACCCTGTCACAATGGATATCAAATATTTACGTACATAATTGAAAGTATCTGACCATGATTGGCTGGTAGCAAAGAAGTTTGGAGTGGATGAAAAGGCTTTCCTACGCCAACTCATTCATTATTTAGAAGAATTCAAATGTTGGGCTCTTGCAGGATCACAGGCCTAAAAGTGACATTATGCGGATGAATAATTTGAATTTCAAACACGAGTGACTTCGTGGTGAAATCACGCACGAATACGACCCTATTGTATTGCTGTCATTAAGGTGAATGCGCCAACTACAAGAGGCACCTAGTCGAAAAATATGAAACTTACAATTTGAGACATTTTTGATAATTTATATTTTAAATTGGTTTAATTAATAAATACATAGTATCTAAAAGTATTAAAAGGAAAAATATAATTTTATTTCAATACCATTATAATATATACTTCATGTGAATTCAATAAAGGATCATATCATTCAAATCTTATTATTATATTTTATTATTTTATGGTCAGGTTTATTATTAAGATTTAATTTAATAAATTTAATTTCGGTATGGTCACAAATATTGAAGCTCAATTTGATATAAATAAAAGGAGTTTCGTTATTATTAGGATAATTTTTTACCGGGAAATTTAAGAATTCAGAATCAGAAGTTTTTACTGAGAAATCATTTTTCTTTATACAGCTTTACTTAGAGTTATTTTCTAGAGTTCTTGAGAATTTCTTGACGGTTAATCTCGATAAATGAGAATTCTCGAAATTTCGAAATAAATTTCTATTTCTGTCATTTTATGATTATTTCTCGATCAAAACCTTTATTCCAGGTATTACTTAATTCACGGCTTTCGGGTATCTATAGGTCTCTACTGATTCTTAGATTCCATTTCTTCTAATTTATTTAGCTAAGAACAGATAAATCCATACTTATAATGTTAAAGAAGAATGAAGAAGCTATGACCTGCTAACTTTAACAATTCCAGGAACGTATAAAACAAATTTGATACCTACATATTAAAGATTTCCTTTAGAATTAGAAAATTTTCCGTTCTGAATCCAAACGGCTCGGAGTATTAATAATTATTATTCATCCGAGCGAATTTTTGTTTATTTAAATTTTTATTCCAGACTTTCTCATGTTTCTGAGCTTTTCTTTGTTGATTTCTTACATATAAAACATTTCCCAGGTACTATAACATATTCTACGGAGTTTTCCATTAAAAAATCAGATTAGTGGCCTTAAAACATTTAAAACATTTTGTGTGGCGGTTATATTTCATTCGGTATCCGGAACTTGAACCTGTTTTCCGGGACGGTTGACCATTGACGGCCCGAGACAAAATGCCGCCACTAAGCCGCGCCAAAACGCCGCCCCATTTTTTATGAAGTATTTTTATCATCCTTTCATGACTACAATATCTATGGATACATTACTAACAAAATATATAGGTACCACTAAAATAAACAAAATTAAATTTAGATAATAAACAACCTCTTAACTACAGATTGGTGTTTAAACTTAGACTATAGATACATCTAGACGCCACCCATTGTATTGCTAAATGAAGCTGCGTGCCGTGCGTTTGGTTTGTGGGCGAGCGAACGCATTCGTATAAAAATGTTTAAGACCATAGACCATTTCGCTAGTGCTAGCACTAGACGCTCAGAATTAAAATATTATTTTCTGTTTTTTTACGTTATATAGTATTTTTAAGCGGTCAAAATGCAACCATTAGGTAAAAATATCTATAATTTAAGTTATTTTAAAGAAACACTTTTTCACTTGATATTAAAATATTATAATAATATACAAATAAATTATCACGAACATGAATCAACTTATCTATGAAACGTAATACCATCTTCTTGCTTATCAGTAGGGCTACCACATTTTAATACAACACACAGAACCACTGGTTTTATGTTTAACACAAAAAATATCAATTTTAGCAACACGCGCTCGCAGGTTATCGACGCTTAGTTAAGCAACAAACTAAGATTTGGTGGCGACACCATAGTAAACTATCTCACACATCTGTAAACCTTTTATCTTACTCTAGCGCGTGTCGCAGAGATTATAAGGGTGCCGAATACTTTCTCACTCGCACTTATGCATCGTTCTTGTTCAGGCCTTATGTTTAAACTAGTATTCTTATGTAAGTAATTTCAATGTTTCAAATTACTCTACAACAATAATAATATGTGTCATTGTTTTATACACCTGAAAACATTTCTCTCGCTTTTGCAATAATTACATTAGAATGAATTTTAGTGTAATACCCCGTTTACCGGATTTAATGCTGACAGTAAAAAATATCGTGCAAGTTGCACACGGATCAAAAAAGTTCACAAGCTTCTGAATTTTCACGCGACAAAATGGACTGAGCGATATCTGCGCCTGCGCAGTAGAACGATAGTAGCGATCCTGGCGGAAAAAAACGAACTACACCGTGTAGTGACTCATTTTGACGTTTAAACGATTTTCATGACTGTCAAATACCACCATACAATGACTACATCGCGTCTCGCATACTCTAGAAGAATGAGATTGGTGAGACTTTTTTAACGTGTAAGTAAACAGTTATTATCACGATAGTTTAAAATACACAGTATCGGTGTAAGTAAATCCATGCACGTGACGGGCGCTATAAAATCCTAAACCCGTAAATCTTTCACGACAATATTTTTTCCTTAAATCATTATCAATCATTATCAAACATTATCATGGTATAGATAGGGCATGGGCCATTGATTGTTTTATTAATTAACAACACATAACTTTGGTACGTAGAAGTCAGTTAAACAAAAAAAAATAGGAACTACTGTACGACAACATTATTTAGGCAACAACAGGAAGTCGCTCTTATCGCGTATAGAATATTTCACAGTGTTGTCATTTTTTGAGAAAACATATCCCGCGAAATTAGGTTTTAAGTTTATATCAATTCTATTCTCAGTAAGTTTATAAGTACATTAATTTATAAGTCTAATTATTGTTCAATAAATATCAATAGAATTTTTTTTTCAAATAATTTCACCTCTTAATTATTACTATTATATTAGGTTAATTAATACAGCGTAATTATTGAATTTGGAAGGAAATGTATCATTGAACCCACATTAACTGATAATATTGCTGCAGGTATTTATTAATTAAATAACTAGAACACAAATTATGAGTAAAAAAGTAGAAGTGAAAGATATAACATATTCAATATTATATTGATGACCCAATCACATGTTTTATAATTTACAAATGATGTCTTTATATCGTATTTTTAATAAAATTGTTGTAGAAACACATACTGTGAAAATAATTTTCTATAAATTAAATTATATCCACCTAACATAAATTTTAAAACAATATGTACCTACTTATCGGTTTAAAAATTAGGAAAATAATTAGGAAAAAATAGGATAATTCATTAACTAACTAATGATCATTTAAACTTAATTATTATACGTCTAAAAATATTAATAAAATAGATTACGATACACATAACTTTATAATATACGAACATAATTTCGAGTATTTGGGGAAATATTTCTAGTATTACAACACTGAATTTTGACATACCTGACATGACAGGAACCCGTAAAATGGGCTTGTTGAAAGTATTGTATAAGCTCACCTTTTAAATACGACTCTTTTTCTTCTTCGCAATAAATCAAAAGTTTACTGATAATAATTCGAATATCATTTCGTATTGTTTTAGACATCTTTTGAATATAAAAAGCTTCAAATTACGTAAATTGATAGATGCGTCCAATACGAAGTGTCAAAAATGTAATGAAAAATTTGGGGGCGTTCCTAATTTGAAACCGGAAATTCGATTAGCTGTACGTAGTTCACAGATTTGCCACGTAGCCAAGATGAAGTTGCCGGACAATAGGTAGGTATATAATATTTATTGATTTATTTCAAAGAACTTCTCGTCAATAATAAGGAATACCGATATAAATGTGAAAGCAGATCTAAAAACAGCGCGAGGTTATACAAAAGTCAGAGATACCTACTCAACCAGGTTGCTGATTTTTTTAATGAAAAAATATTTTCGGTATTGCTAAGTTTATGTAGCTATTTCTATATAATATACCAAATGATTCTCCTCGATTTGACGACCTTCAAATAACGCCCCCCCCTAAGCGACGCTCAATCTTCCTACCCCCACGGGACGTCACTGCGGTTGACAAACTGAATTTTCATGACTTTTAAAATATTATTACAAAAAAAAAACTAGCGAAAACTCATAAAAAACATTAAATAGACGGAGGGATGTGGAGGTCGTCTAGAAATTGAATTGAACCATGATTGATTGGACAGCTGTTGTGTACATACGTATTAAAAAGGATTGATTATGTTATTTTATTATTATTTGGAAAATCGTTTATAGTGCGGGCCTGTGATCGGCCATTGACGGGGAGGCTGCAGGGGGCTTTGTTCTTTCAGGAAAAGTAGAATGATAGCAGGTCGGGAGTCGGGACTCGAACACGTTATTGTTATTAAAAGTGTGGCGCCAAATCCCGCTGGGCGCGTGTCCCGTAGAGCACCGTCCCACTTCGCCCAAGTGCTCTGACAAGCTCTTCAATTATTTTAAGACCGTACAAGTAGACGGAAAGAAAATAAAATTGTTAATCAAATCAATCGATTTTTCAGAATACTTACATGAGTAATACATAACTAGCAATTAAGGCCATCACAGCATACAATAATGAATACATGCAAGATGTCAGCATGTAGTAGGTACCCTCACTTAGCGGACAACGTGTACCTACTGGTAGATCTATAATAATTCCTCACAACTGGTTATATAATCAATGATAAATTATTGTACTTAATTAGTCATATATATATCTAATTTAAAATAGCACCGACGATGGATGAGAAGTAGAATTTTCTCTTCTCGGTCGCGGGTTCGAATCGCGGGCGTGCACGCTTGCTGCAGCAAGTCTAACAAAAATAATTACAAGATAAAAAGAACTTTTTATATACTTGCAACATTTTTAAATTTTCTGTTGAATCATACAAACTTGACTTGACTAGCTTAAACGATCATAGAATACTGAAATGTCATATTGACATTTCATTTTGATCTCCATAGTAACGCACGTATATATTAATAATTTAGTTGGTAGAAAACCATTTAAGTTATCAAGTAGTGGTTACTTAGTACTCAATAAGTGGTACATTTTAGTTAATTTTTAATAGTCACACTAATCATATTAATAGGTATGCTGTATGGTATAACCGTTTTATAACCTAAACTAACCCAAACTAACCCAAACTAACAAATAATCCAGTATATCGGGTATTTTCAAAATGTGATTTCCGCTGTATTCCTGATAACCGAACAGTACCACCGTTTTTCTTTTATTGCTATATATCGTAAGTCTATTTTCAGCCCACCTAAGTGTCAAAACGCAAAAGGTAATAATTACCTTGTTGAAATTATTATCTATGTAGTTATAAAAAAAAGTAAAAATATTTCCCGTACCGGGAATCGAACCCGAGCCTCCTGGGTGAAAGCCAGGTATCCTAGCCACTAGACCATACGGGAGATGGCAGCATTTTGTAATAGAACTTTTATAAGGTTCAACATTAAATTTATATCAATTTGTTGTACAAATAATAATTATTTTCTACCTAGTAATCAAATAAAAAAAATATGCTATGAAAATTCAGTAGGTAGGTACCGACAACAAGTATCTAAATTCTGTATCCGATAAATGAAATTTCAAATATTAATATCCTATTGGTTATTCTTTTTAATCTATGAATATAGATAGGTAACTAAATATAAATCTAGCACAATAATATGCAATAATTTTATTATACCTACATGATTAAAATTAGATGATGTTTCTATAAACATACTTGCTCGAATAAAATTATGACAACTTACTATCCAAAATATTATATTATTATTAGTATTATGAAAGCATAATAATAATAAATAACAAAAAGTCTACAACGCTTTTTCAGCGCAGGCCCCGACGAGATTCGAACTCGTGATCTCCTGTTTACTAGACAGGCGCTTTAACCAACTAAGCCACGGCGCCTTTTCTGCAACTGACAAATTTAGCTAATTTGAATTTGAGTTAGATTATTTCTGAAAGTTTTCCATATTTTTTTAATTTTCTCACAATCGGAAATACCTATAACAATTATTATTTACATACTGGTATAATTTAAACTTCTCAATATACCTACGATATTTCCGATACCTACTGACTTTATGTGGAATGGAATCGAGGTAAATTATACATAACTGTCGTATTAGTCAGATAAAGTATTATCGAATTGATTTAGGTAGGTACCTACCTACCTACCAATATTACTTACAATTAATTAATTTCATTAGTTTATGGTAGGTATGTAAGTAGTATTTCACATTATTAATTATGTTCACTGTTAATTCTAGGTGGAACAATATGCTGTTAGAAAAATTACAAACAACTTTTAAAAATCTTTAGTTAGTTATAGGTACATAAGTTTATTTGTCAATGAATGCCGGTTTTGTCTTGACGGGCATTTGTTTATCAAAACCGAGTGACATTTTTCTCTTATTTTATTTTTAAACATCATGCTTATTTTTTAAAACACTTTGAATTGCATTGAAATAGGCGCGCACAAATAAAAATGTTTTAGGGGGTCTATTTAAAAAAATATATTAGTATCCATAATATTTTTTAATGATTTTTCGGGCGACGGGAGAGGAAGGGGTTGAGAAAATGTAGCAGGTGCCACTGACTTTCACATTTTCCAGATACATTCACTATACCCAAACCCTTTGTGTCTAGCGATAAACACCTGGCTCGCATAACTAAGGATGTTCATCTACGAGTTATTGCGACCTGTCACATCCACAACTGGTTATCGAATGCGCGGGGCTTAACCGTCATAATCATTAGGATCATAAGTGTCCGTTTGTGTTGTAGTTTAGACATGCCGCATCGGAATATTATAGCAAACATTGGATGTCCCGGAGGGTTGCATCAATTTACTAGTGCTACGAGTCTTCTAATGGCCACTAGAATTCCGAAAGGAGTGGGGTCAACCCGTTCATAGGATGTTCTACAGTCAAATCATCTGGGTCACGATACTCAATCATGAAGTCATGATCAAGAATAAGAAGAAGCAATATTCCATTTACCTACATACCTAGTTTGTATTTTTTCCGTTTCTGGGGGGAGGGTCTGGGCCCGAAACCTCCCTCGGCATCACCCTTGTGTGCGTACTTGCATACAACGCATGGCATAATACTTACACTTAATAAAATACATGTTTCTACCGATTCAACCTTTTAGTTTTGGTTAGTTGGTTGATGTAAATGCCTTCTACTGGAAAAGAAATAAATTAATGGCGATGTATGATGACATACAAACATAAGGCTTGATGACTTTGAAATGAATAGGGTAATACGGATGACAGCATAAACTCAAAGATTTCTTATGAGAAGCAGAATCATAATTATATTATTATTAATAGCTTAGTATTTATTAGAAAATACTAGTAGTTTTTAATAAATAATCACTGTTAATGACTGTTTTAATATTTGCACAACATTTGAATTACCAAATGCGGTGGTGCTTTCATGAAAAATAAGCATTTTTTTAAACATAAGTATACTTTACGGCCGCCCATCATAGATTATAATGTATGTTTTTCACTACGTTGCAAAATAATGCATGCTCATGGTCGATATGGTGCATGCAAACATTGCATATTCCACACGTGACTGTAATGTGAATAATAATACCCCCCCCCCCCCGTGAGGGTAACGAACCCAGCGTTTGGCTCACATCCAAAAAGCCTCTCCATGGACCCACTCTCGCCCCCTCTAACTCCGCCACTGGCGGATTCCTTCATATCTATTCTATTATGTAAATACATGCACAACAGATCTACTTACGGCATTTTGTACATCCAATATGAATATAAGAATAGTCAACTGTTTTAACAGAGATGAACTTAACAAATTCACATTTTGATTAAAGATTATGATGTTTTCAAATCAAGCCTAAATTATGTGTAATGTGAACGATTGTAATGAAAAATGGTCATACTGGTTGATTGATCGGCCGGTCAGAGAAGGTATTGCAAATAAAATTATTTATAATGGTGTTAAATAAACTTTAATTTCCTATAAGTATAGAACTATCACCAAGTTGTGAGAGTACATGTAGGTGTATGCCTCGAGCAGATATTGTGAATAGTTTTCGTCCTGAATAAAAAAGTTAAGGTTGATTCTTAACCAGTGTTCCGTGGAACACGGATATTACGCGAAATTTCGAAAAAATACGAATCACCTACTTGTTTTGTATTTTTTTTAATAAGTTAGGTAGGTATTTGAAAAGTTTACTTTGGTTAGATCAGTCGTGTTGAAAGTGTGGGCCGCAACATCATTCGTACTTGCGATGTTTTTTTTTTTATTTTGTTTTAAATCCACCAACAAATCCGTGCTTCAATTTTGTTCACATTTAAAAAAAAACAGAATACTTGAAGAAACAGAGTAAAAACCTTCTTCGTCTGATGCTGGTAAGGGCACAATTTTCAATTGGCTTCTCTGGACCAGAACATGCATACATTTCTAGGTGGCGGTGACACGAAAACGTTTGGAACTGGAAGATATTTGCGCGATAGTTATTTATTATAAAACAATATTATATTAAACAAAATATTTAATAGATTAATACAAAAACATCACAAAATACGTGCAAAATGTTTTAAAAATTTTTTACCATTTTTACCCCTGTCGAACCTAATATTTGTGTTAGGTAACAGATATATAGGTTCTCAGAGAGTTAACAAAGTATTTAAAGGGTTCGTCCAACCAAAAAAATGGGAAAAAACCGAAAACCAAAGTATCTCCCCATATTTGCTGCTTCTCAAACAATACATTGTTAGTTAAATCTGGACCCGCGACGTGAACTGAGTTCATTAAAAATCGCAGAATGATCATCACAGCACAGATGTATGTATACTTAATAAAAAATATTTGTGATGACTTCTTAGTGTAGTACATTTTTTTCTATTCGGTATACTCATTGCATGATGAGAATTTATACTCTTACAGTGCCTACAGGATCTCATATATCAATTTAATCACAGTGATGAGGATATTTGATTTTTACCACATATTTGGCTGCCATCGCGTTTGTTATACGAACATGGTATTCTAAATTTATAATAAGCGTATAATTGTAATATGATTTTTCCAACACATGTACATTATTTAATATATTATAAATCTATATAGCATTTCAGTAGTGAACAAAAAATAGTTATTGGTTTATTTATATTTCCAATTGGTTAAAATGTTATTAGGTAAATTGAATATACACGAATAATATGTATTATAATATGAGTTGTAATTGTTTAATGTTATTTATACAACGGTAAACTGGAAAAAAGTAAACCAGAAATCGCGAATCTGACAAAAAAATTACAGTCCTGTTAAACATTTTATGTTAATTAATACATTTTGTTTCCAACTAGTGAGCTGTATTATTTTAATGGAAAGATATTTCCGTTATTACTAAGATTAGGTAGGTACAGATTTTTATATATCTAATGATTCTCCTCGATTTGCCGCCCTTCGAGTAATTGCCGCCCCCAAGCGACGCTCAATCTGCCTACCCCCACGGGACGTCACTGAACTGCATCGTTAGAATCGTAATTTATTATATTATAACTTTTGGGTGAATATTCGCAAATTTTGTAGTACAATAAAATCACTAGAGTAAGCATTAGTATCTACAGGGATATATATATATTTTTTGACGCACCTGAGTAGAATATACACATAATATTATGTTTCTGAAACATAAGCTTTCAGACGAATCTCATTTTATGTGTTATTATGTTTTCAAATAAACAACATTATTATAATTTTATCAATGATGACATGTCAGCCGTACAAAAAATAATACAAAGGCGCCGAAATCGTGGCTTATCGAACACATAAACAGGTGTATACACACCAGTTATGAACAGGCGGATCAATACCCAAAATGCTTTCATTGAATCAAAGAGACCCTTGAATCACTCAGCCTCCAAACCTTCGAGAGTTTTGTAATTTGCGATGGGTGATCAACGAGGCTTTGTTCAATTAGTTGTGATATAATGAACACGTTGTCAATAAAAACAAATTATCTAAGACATGAAATAGCCTAAAAAATAATAATTATAATATATACCTATTGCTCATACACTATTAACGCTGTACATTAGTCACGTATTATGCCATTTCTTAGGCCTACCGCGCATGAACGATTTACTATCGTACGGTCAACAATCGAGGAGTTGTAACCATCGTATTGCAATGCAACCCCGCGCATGGACGATCGAGCGAACGGCCGAATTGAAAATCTGTGTTCAGACACAAAATTTTACACCGATTCGAACCGGCCGGGGTCCCATTGGCAATGCTTTTAAATGAGAGCCCGCACATGACAAGTCATGGTCGGCCGAGAGTGCACTCGTACATGCACGCACAAGTGACGCGGTCGTATGGAGCACACGCATACATCGAACCGTTATGAGATCCACATTTGACTTGACAGTTCATCGATGCGTACCTATTGACTTTGCATGCGCGTACCAGTCCCATTTTTTCAGTTTCTTTCTTCATAAATTAATAATATATACACCCACGTTTTAAAACAGTTTGATAATCTATACAAAACCTCTATATATTATATAATATAAGCTCTACAAAATCCATTTTGACGTTTCTTATATTGCGTCCGCCATTTTTCGGTGCGGATGCATATCTTCAGTGCGCGCGCATTGCCTCCGATCTATATCACGCCATGCGTGCTCAAACATACTGGCCGGTAATAATTTGGATCATGCGCGAGCAAACCAACGATGGTCCGAATGCTACCGGCCGGTAATGTAATCGTCCATGCGCGGTAGGCCTTAATCTTGATTTTTCGTCAAGATTCATATTCTGATTGTCTGTTACTATTTTCGTTCTGGGATATATATTCAGTGCATTCATTATTTGCCATGGGAAAAATAAAGTTTTAAATGTGAATATGACAAAAAATATACTCCATACTCCAGATAATTAAATTTGTTATTAAATATGTATTATGTTGGTACAAGAGCAATGTATGTATCGACTCATAGAATCAAGAACGTTGCAACCTCAAAGTATATTATAAAGAGAGTGGCTATTGTTTGGCAAAATGAAGCCGTGTTTCTTGCGTATAACGTACAGTAGAATTTCAATTTTATCATTATAAGCGTTATACCATCATGTTGCTTCTCAGTACGGCTACCAAATTTAAACACAACCATGTTTTCTGCTACGCAAATTACTTACCACTAGCTTTGTAATTAACATAAAAAACAATCAATTTCAGTAACACGTCCTCGCAGTTTTTAAATAAACATAGTCATTCAAATCAATATTTACCGGCGATGTGTACACAAACTATTGAATTCAGCCGTATAAATTATATCTTACTCTAACGCATATTGCTGAGATATAAGCGTGCCAAATGATTTCTCACTCGCACTTATGGTTCGTATTTGTTCAGGCATTGGTTGCAACTAGTGAATCCAATCTCGAGCCAAAATTTTGATCATGGGATTTCGGGATTACAATTTGACAATCCCAGGATCCCGGGACTGGTCCCGAGGTTGGCATTTTTTTCATAATTAATATATTTTTTTATATATACAAATAACATTGATAAAATCGGTCAGAAATAAATATACCTAGTATAATTTATACTATTTAAGACATTTATTGTTACTATTGTGTACGTTCAATCTTGGAAATACATAGGTTTAATGGAGTAAATAATATTGTAATAAGTATAAATAATAATGGAAAGTAAAACAGTTTTATTTATTTATGAAAAGATAACAAATAAAATACGATTTCAATCAAAATAAAAAAAACATACATAACGTGTCAGAAAAAATTAAAGATTTAAGCACTTAATTAAAATATTATTCTGAATAATATTCCCGAAGTTATCTCCAGAATAGCATTTTCTGGTAGTACTTTCTATAAAAAAGACAGCTTAGGTGTAAATGGCTGAAACGACTAACTAAATGTTTCTTGATTTATTTATTCTATTTCACAAATTCACTTTACGGATGTTACCTGCATCGTACATTTTATGTGGAATTTTTAATTTATATGTTAAACTATTTACAAATCTAAACGATTTTCATTTATAAAATTTCGTAAAATCAATATTGTGTTTAGTGTAAACATATATGAGATTGCTGTTTCTGATAGTAAAGACTTAATGAATGGGTTAGCGAGATTTAAAATAGTAAAGTCAATCATGGTGTATGGCCTTTCCACTTCATACATCTAATTCAGCCAAATATGAAACTGCCGTAAAACGTCTGAGATCATGGTGGAATTACTTTTTTAAAAGTCCGAAGCATTGTTTTTTTCCCAATCTTTCTCATTTTTATTAATTTATATGAAAAAATAAAATGAATTGGCAACTTACACATGGGTAATAAATCAAACTTCATTCAAACTCAGTTTATTTCTAATGTAGTTATTAAAAGTATGTTTCTGTTTTTATTTTATTTTCCATAAAAATTGATAAAAAAATCAATCCCGAAAGTTTCGGAATTGTGTTTACAAATCCCGGGATTCATAGGTATCGAAAATAATTTGGGATCCCGGGATTGGAATCCTTAGTTGCAACTTATAACATATAAAATCAAGTCTGTAATTTTATATTCCCTAGTTTGTTTAAGAAAGTAGATTAAGTAAAACCTGGTTGGATTGTCATTAATGTAATATAATGTGTAGTTTTAAAAGGTGTGGGTAATGTCACTGGTCATACTGTAATTAGTTACATAGGTGTATTATAATGAAATTACACCAGGGGTATCTGCAGGCAGTATTACCAACTGCCATTGACAAAAATATGCCAGATATTTTTTTAAAGATACATTGAGCGCATAACAAATTATTAATTCAAGACGTTCAGAACATGCCATTTAGAATAAAAAAGTACATGTACATCAAATTAGTATACAAACAAACAAGCAAAAAAATAATTTTATGGCACAAGAAATTAAATAAAAAAAAACAACAATAATTCAAGTAAAACACAAATTAAACAATAAAGTGGAATTTTAAAAACAAAATACATATTGCATCGGTAAAAATGTTTACATCTTTAGGGAGTGCATTGACCAGCCGGACAGCCCTTGCTATTGGTGCCTGGTGAGCCTGACATGAGGAAACAGCTTTCACCCAAAATAGGCCATGGCTATGACCACGCATGTAATTGAAGGGTGCATGTAAATTCAAATTTTCCAGAATATCAGGATTGGAAACTATACAACGCGAGAGCAGGGACAAATGCTTTAAGAGCCGAAGTGACATACGAGCTTCAAGAAAATGAAAGGCGAGCATACATTGATGAAAGTTAGTCGGAAAATACTCGTTTGAAAAAGTGTCACAAAGAAAAATATTTATATACATAAAATATAATGGTAAAAAAATAAGCTAGTTGGCAGAAAAATCTTATAATTAAAAAAAATGTCTAGAAACTAGCAATATTTTTGAACATTGTTTTGCAAGAACAAAATATATTGAAGATGCATTTATTATTTCACAACCACAGAACAGATAATAAATAGAATTCCGATAGGCTATATACCAATACAACAAATTTTGACGCAAGATTTTGAATGTGTGAGTGTCCTACGAAAATGAACCATCCATTATAGACGTGCAATAGTGTGTGTAATACACCAATATGTATTAAATGAGCGTCAATGCATACACCGAGAGCAGTTATAAGTATTCGACGTATGACGTATTCTTGACACGTGTTTAAATTTATCCCGTATGCTTCCTTACTCGAGAGCGGTTGCCTGCTTCTTCTCACCCGTTAGGTATTTCAGTTCCCATTATTTCTGAGGTCCCTGTTCACAACTAATAAACACTTAAGTCGTACAACCATAAATTAATCAGATTGGTACGAAGTTTGGTCATCACTTAAATATCGTATGTTAAATTATTTCATTTATTGGTAAAATATTATAAGGTACAAGAGGCCAGTATGATGATTTTAAAGGAAATTCGTGTAAAATTCTAGAGAATATATTTTAAGTTGTTTGCGTTCTTGAATTCCGCTAGATTTAATGCCATACTCCATTTTATACACGTATTTTGCATGCTAGACATTATAATAATAAATGCAAACGTTAAGTTGGCAACTCTGCCTACAGATGTCCGTAATAATATATTAATTAAATTGTCGCTCTACTCTTGCAAATCACCATACAACTTGTGTGTCATTCATAGAGTGCTGGATAAAAATACAAAATGCTGAAAGGAATATTTTCTTTTCATCAATAAATAACCTGCCGAATTCATTTCAAATGTTTACAATTTGATTGAGTTTTTATTATTTTGTTATTTTTTTGACAATATGACGTAACAATCAACAAAACATCACTCATTCGAATAAATAAATTTGTACCTAATATATTTTTTTAAATGAATGTATTAAAACATATCACTTCATAATTATAATATATGGGTTCAAAAATATAAATTGTGTTAAAAAATATTTATAATGCTTTCTATTCGATGCATTGAGGGATCAACATAGTTGATATTATCAAGGCCTACTATAGTCAGGCCGTGATACGAAACTACAAACATCGATGATAGTGCTAGTTATTTATCATACTTCAAATGCAATAATATGGTAAACTGTTTATAGAAAATGCTGATTATTACATTTAAATGGCAATAATTTCAATGAAATAAGCAGTTGAAAATCTTATTTTTTTTGTGAATAGGTTACCACATTGTTTTTAAAGACAATCGATAATTATTGTAATTTATAATTCAGTGCCACAGCCTGAATAAGGTTCGGTTTTATTTGATATGTAGGTATAGATTGCTGATACAATCATTCAGACAATTTTGAAACATTTAAGCCCTATTGGTTAGCACCTATTTTTAAATATTTTTGGATAATTCAATATTTTTACATATTCTAGGTTTAAGCAAATATTTTCACATAAACAAAAAATAATGGGAAACCGTTACATAAAAATGAATTGGCATTCATCACTTCAAATTATGGTCACCTGGTTAACACAACTGAATTGTTAAAGTTTGTCCACACTGACAACCTCAATAAATTTCACGATAATTATCGAAATTTGTTTGACCAAAAATTATTTTAATCGAAATTTAATGAGATTGCCAGCAACTTGTTGCCAATGTGGACACGGCATTAGAATCATCTACAAAGTCACTATTGGAGTAAATTAATATTTTGAACAATACTGCTGCTAAAATAAGAAATGTTCCTGGGCATGTATGCTGTACAAAAGACTGCTGTCGGCTCGCTACGGCAGCTATCTAGGGTAGGAAAGTATCGAGGTATTAGCACTTATTGTAACAATTACAACTAACTTATTTTAATTGTTACAATAAGTGATAATACTTTGATCTTTCCTACCCTAGATAACTGTTGTAGCTTGCCGAAAGCAGTCTTGTGTATAATTGAATAGATGCGCTGTACCAATTGGAATAAAAATAAGTACAAAATTATATAGTGTTTTAAATAAATAATTACAAGATAAAAAGAGATTTTCTGTTGAATCATATAAACTTGACAATTCTATTTATTAATAAATACTTTTTTTGTACTTGATAGAAATACTGAATAAATATAGAATACTAAAATGTCATTTTGACATTTCATATTGATTTCCAAAGTAACGCACGTATATATTAATAATTTAGTTGCTACGACCCCCTTAGCAACCAATAATAGTGTTTTACTTTTTACAATTTTTTTCCCGAAATAACTTTCCATACAAAACAGAATTAACTGAAAATTCAATTCTTCTTAAAGATAGCTAAATGTTTTAAAAGAATGCATTGTCGTCGTATTCTGATATATTTTAAAAGTTTCGAATGTCTGGCTAGTCGGGAAGTTAGTTAAAAATCTTCAATTGTCCAATACAAATCTTGGACAAACAAGAAAAAAATTGTACCGGACAAACAAGAATACGAGCTAATAAAAACGTGGCAATAAAATACTGGACTTCAAACACTGCAGAATATTAAAGCTCTTTTGGAAAATCCATCAGATGCCTCAGATGTTTAAATTTTTTCTACTTCAGAAATAGTTTCATTTACATACGCAATAATAACATCTGAGAATTGGAAAGAAGTTTATCCATGTACTTGAAAAAAATTCTAAGATCGAATCGTCAAAGATTCATTTTCGAAAATTTGAAGCATTATATTGTTATTATTTATTGTAATAAAGGGTTTTCTGTTTGTGAATAAATAATAAATTAAACTGTTGAAATATATGTTTTATTGTAATACTTACTTAAATTTTTAACACCTATTTTTTGTTTTTCAGCACATAATTATGACATTTTAATAGCATATTTTCCAATTATATCTACATATTTTAGGTACCCATTATTCATTTTTAGCACCTAAAAATTCTAAGCATAATCATAATATATTTCGGATTTAGTTCCACTTATATTCATAATATAAATCCGAAATTTCTATAACCAAAAAGTCCATGTTAAAATTCGTTTTTTCCATATCTTTTGGACACATGATTCACTGTGTCTCATGTACAGAAATGGTTATTATTAATCTTTGATAATATGACGGTAAATCTATAATATAATAGTTACTTACATACTAGGTATTATACATACCCGAAGTATAGTAGTATCTGACCCATAACTAAATTCCGAAGAATAATGCATTAGTGGTACTTATATTATATATGTTTTTATATATACTATTATATAATAATATGTACATATGTAGTTTTTCTTGCGAAAAGTCATCAACATAAAAAATCGAACAGTAGAAATAATGGAATATAAAGTTTTGGTTAAACTAAAAATATATTTCTGTTGCGTAATGGAATTGTACATAATATTACCATTGATTAAATATTTTAATTGTTCAGTGTCCCTAGTTCTTTGGACTATTTATGATTTTATTATATTATATTCATAATAATTTATAATGTATGAAAGTTTTCTCTGTATAATATTTTCATTATATTTTCATGTAATATTGTGAACATGGCCCCTACAAAAGGGAAGCTAGCCCAGGGTGGCGAGTCGACCAGCTAAGTGAGATAAACACATAATTATTACAATTTATCTCTGATAATAAAAAAGTCCCATGCGCGCTGTTATACTACAAGGATAATAATATTAAAAAATATTTGGTTGTGCGATACTTTTTGGGGTAATTTGACGATTGTTGTGAACTGCCTAATTGTTGTGAACGTCTTAACATTATAATTTGTGAAGTTCGCTTATCGTAAATCACACATATACCTATGTATCACCTCAATTCTACAACGAGATAACTTGTTTTTGAGATAGCTATTGAATATGATTCTACATTTCCTTCTCTACAAAATGAATAACTAGGTAACTTAGAAGTTAATGGGAACTGTATTAAAAATTTGTGTTTGAAAATATTAGATAACTTTAAAACCATAAATTAATTAAATAAATAAAATAATATATCTACAGTTTTTTTTATACAATTGAACATTTTTAATTGTTCCCAATTCCCAAGACAAGCACAATTTTCCATTTGTATTTTAAATAATTTAAGTCAAGTTTAAATTTCATTTTCCCAATAATGACCAAATCAGAGTTATCTAGTTGTGGTATTGAGGTGACGATATAATATATCGACCCTTAATCGGCAGAACAACGTAAGCGACACTTTTTGGTAAATTGCGTTTTAAATGGAGAACTGTTCAATATCACCTAGCGCATAAGTGACAAAAATATTAGAGCCCGATCTCAATCGCGTGACATTTTTTTAGGGTCTGTGCTTTTTAGCGTTTGAACTTGTATCGCATTATAAAGTAGAGCAAAACAACGTAACCGACGTTATTTGATAGTGTAAGCTACGGTACGGTTTATTCGGTGGTCCGTCTGGTAGTGAGTTGTGCGAAAACCGATTTGGGAGCAAAGCTCGCGCCGTCCAGTAAAACTGGCTGAGATAAAATAAACCTGGTAATAGAGTTTATTAAACAATAATTACCCGCCGTTACATCTCACTACTGTCGGAATAATCTACGAAGAATAGTATATTCCTATAGATTTTTGAAATGTTAAAAATGTATAAGTATAAAATTTATACTGAAAATTTGGATTCTTTGAATGAATCCACTAATGTCGTGATTCGGAATGTTTTCAGAAACGTATTTAATAGACAGTAGGTTCAACTTGGGTTTTCATCTACCAAAAAAGATAATAGTGTTCTTTTTGCAAGAAAGTAACAAATATGTCTGGTGACGAGAGACTTCGGCTAATTGAAACGGATACTTACAAATGTCCCCTTACCGTAAAGGATAAATGCAAGGAGATGTTCTTTAATGATCTGGCCAAAAGTAAAAATCACAATGACATTTTGTGCGCAAGTTTTGACCTCGAGAAGGTGCTAAACACTCCCTAGTCGAAATACGCATACTATAATGAAAGTATCTACGAAAGTGGAACAAATAATGGATACTGCTTTTTATGGGGTGAAACTGATGGTAAACGTGGCAGTAATGAGATCTCAGCAATCATGCACAAATCTTTGGACAGGACTGACAAAGCGGGAAAAAATCAAGGAATTATTATACTGTGATTGGTCAGAATAAGAACCGGGCAACACTAGGTATGCTATCTTATTTTATGAAAAATTCAACTTTCATTGAATTGATAGAAATACATTTTCTATTACCAGTGGGTCTATTCTGTATTTATCGACCGCTAAAGTGATAAAGTGATAAATATTATCTAACTTATAGTAGGTTTGTATTATAGAATTAGCACTTATTGTAACAATTACAATACGTTGATTATAATTGTTGCAATAAGTACTAACACTTTAATATAAACCTACCCTAAGTTTGATAATATCTATCACTTTAGCGGTCGATAAGACAAGTATAGAATAGACCCACTGGTCGTACTACGATGCCGGTCGATTCCATTCATGCGACAATTGAGTCATTTATATAGTAGTTTGGGCACTATCAAAATGACCCACCATCATTTCCAACGCTAGGTCATCATGTCATATGCAGAATTCCGTGACTGGAAATCTTTCGCTGCTACTTGCATTCCTTCAAAGTTCAAGATTAAATTTGGTGAATTATGAAAGGCATAATTTAAAAAACTTACCAAATATTGTACCTACTCTGGTGACAGTAGGACTAAACTGTTAGACCTAGAAAATGTCATCAGATCCCGATCAAGTGCTGTGATGCTTTAAGCGCAGCCACCCTTGCTGTATAGTGCTATATCGGAAATCCAGTATAACGAGTAACAGTATAAAAGTCTCTGTGTTAAATGTAATATCCCTCAGAGATGACGGATGAGTTTATGAAACTGCCACATGGATTATCAGTGGAAGATACTTTACCGGAATCCGACCAGGAAGATGTGAATGAGGATAATACAGCGATTACTGCTTAAAAATGTGGGACAATAATTTTTTTGTAAAACTGAATAGTTCATTACAATTTTATTTTATCATAAATAGTAGGTCCCCATATTTAATTATGTACGAGTAGATACGTACCTATTTCATTTTGAAAAATAACAATACCTGACAATATTAATAATATAAGCGAAACCTTAAAAATACCAATCATTTATTTTTATTTTACCTATATGTGAATAAGTATCTATAAGCAAAAATATTAATTTAAAAAGTCAAAATATTTTTAATTTATTTAACAACGTCCCCTTTCGTAAAATAAATGGGTGCTTATGTTATTTATTTTAATACTTAATTAGTAATGCCCTGTGATGATAATTAGCATGAAATTTATAAATAAAAACGACTACGCCAAATAGCGTAAGCGACATGCCTGGAAAAAATATCGTGTCATAGACCTCCACTATCTCGAAAACTAAAAGCACTAATGCAATTGTTTTATAATTTCCGTATAGGCAGTAACCAATTATTATTAACCACATTAACAGAATTCATTTTTGGAACTAATTACGGAAATAATTTAAAAAAAAACCTTCTCCTGTAAAATTTATGAATTGTCGCTTACGTTGTTCTGCCGATTAAGGGTCGATATGTGTGTGCCAACTGCCAATAACTTAATTAGTTAAGAGTAATTATTTTCATTGTCATACGAGAGATGTTATTTTTGAAGCATTCATTCATTACTTATTATAGTCTTTATTAAGAATTCCTGTTAATTCTGTAAATAAAAGAGATAATATATACTTATACTAATTTTAGTAGGTATGGTTAGTTTTTGTTTATCGCCACATCAATGAGGTTTACTTTTTAAGAACGATTTATCTTGATTTTACATTGACTTATTCTGAAATCTTAATAATACCTGTCGATTAAATGAGGAAGGATTTACCTTAGTTGAGAAACTTTTGATTATCTGATTTCTTCGTGTCTAAAAAAAACTTACTAAATATTTTATTGTCTCGGACCCAATGCTAACAAAAATTATCCTATATAAGTCGATGCAATCAATAAAAAATCGTGCACATGGATTTCATAATAACATTATGGTCGGCAGATATTTTATGGAGTAATATTTTATTAGTGAAGGGTCGTCGAACTAGGAAATAATATTATAGCGAGATGTGCAGAGTGCTGTCCACCGCGTTGACATTCGGATTGACGAGGTGGTTCGCGTGCACCTGGCATCCACTGACACACCGTAATTCCTCATCAGTCCAGCGGAATGCGACACGCCCATCACCACCTCGGGCTCCAGCGATATCTCCAGCATTCCTCGTCCACTTTTAACATGATGATAACGTGCGCATTTCGTATGAAACTCTAGTTATCACCTACAAGTACCCAACTGTGCCGTTAACATATTTTTGTTTTTGATCTAACGATATCAAGACATGGTCAACGATTATTTAAATAACACACTGATATTGATAATAGTGATTTCATTGATTACAATTCATTATGTACTTAATTGAATTATCAAACATTATAATGTTAAGCATTTGCTATATTTAGATTTGTAAGTATTGCAATATGTTATGTTGAGAGTAAAATTATAATAATATAACATACACATAGTTTAATATATACATAGAGGGATTTATTTTAATACACCACTTGATGGCGATAGATTTTTTTAAAACTGTGATTGAATCGGCCGCGTCAGAAAAGCATAAATAAAATGGTAGTCTCTTTTGGCGTTATTTGAGGTTTTTAATGAACACATATTTTTCGCTTGTAGCACTGATTCAAGACGTTTTTATATCAGTGCAGCCCTGACAAATAAATATCAGAACGCGATAGTGTGATGTTTGCTACAAATACAATGCGATATTGTTTGTAGCTCGCTTAATAATTAACGTTAGTACCAATTCTTTCGGCTTCACTGTGTCCGTATATATCTATAAAATATTAAAGATTACATTAATATATTTTATAACATGCTTAAGTAGTGTTCTCTTATAATATACATATTAATGTTTCGTATGTCAACGATGGGTTGGTTTTCTTTTTCTTTCAAATTGTAAGCTGTTTGGCGTAATGAAAAACGCTAAATTAAACGCCATGCGCCAGATACATATTTAAATATGCTAAATCTGACAATTACCTATACGTAACGTTAGCAACGCTATTTGTGATAATAATATTATGTATGTCATAAAAATATTGACGAATTCATATTTTTGTTAATTGTTACATATTAACATTATATCGTCTGGTATCTATATGCACACATTCAATTACATATAAGGTTATTGTTACACATCCATACTCGTGTACATATATATCTCGCTTAACGGCCCACGTGCTCGTCGTAGGTCAAAATTGAGTTTTTATCGTATTTTCAAACCATGATCCTGGACACTCCTTAAACGTTGTAGATAATCTATTTATATAATTTTGAAGCGGTGTTATCCTTTATAGTTATTTTAAACATTTGATGATTGCATAAAGTATTTTTGTTACATAAAATAGTATTCTTTTAAACCTCTCGCTCTAATGTTTTAGAATATAGTCATATTTCGGTACATAACTGTGCAGTGGTGTTAAGATTTTTTACATTTATTAATTTTTAAACGCATTTATAAAACCATTAGTATAATTTATTACGAGATAATTTTTGTAAAATATTGACGATAACAAATTATATTGATAATCTCTGTGATCCCAAATTTGACAAGAATTAGGCATTTTATTATTCAAAAAATCGGCAAGATTAACGCATTTGAAGATGATTCTAAAGATACTTATTATAAGCTATGTCTTTGACTATTCAAGTGTGATAAACATCTTATGAATAATGATTGCTTTATAATAATTATTGACCTAAGAATAAGTTAGTGTTTTTTTGACATACGCCATTTCTTTTGGCATTCCCCAGTAGTTAAGCTACAACATACGGCCGTAGCCATAAATTGACAAACTATAATTGAAGTAGGGAGTAAAATGATATTGACGCGCATGTTTGAACATGTACCGTTTAAAAAAAAAATCGGTTAGGTATGAACAGTTTTTATATAATTTTATTTAAATGTAAATATATGTACTTCGGGCAGACGTACGTCGATCTGGAGTAGACTTAAAAATCTTTCACATGTGAAAATTCAGTTTGCAGAACCCGGTTAGGAACCACTGTTTTAAATGAGCGAAACTGGTCCAGATCCTTCTATCAATTATGTATGTACGTGGATTCTGTACTGTATTATAGAATTGTTTTCATTTAGTGTAAGATGTCTCGTAGACCTGTTGAATCATTTATTACTTAAAATGTAAAGTCGTATTAAAATATTCATTCGGTGTAGCGCTGTCTGGCACTAATACTATTATGAGATTGTGTGAAACAGCACTTATAAGATCAGCATTACGATGCAAGTGTGAGAAGGAAAAATTCTACATGACGTGCTGTCCACGTATATAACAATAATTATACAGCGAGACAGTGTCATGTTATTTAAAGCATTTCGTAAAATGAATACTACTAAAATGTTACTATTGACTGAGGGAAATGTAGATACTTGATGGAATTTTGTTTAAAATTCTAATTTAGTTGATTAAATTAATTTTGTACCTACTATTACATTTGAGTTGTTTTAGCGACTGTGCGATTCGTCTTCTTTCAGTATCTTTAGACAAGTGTTGATTTTTTTGCCAATATCTAGAAAAATCAATAAAAGAGAAACACAAGTCACAAAAACCTTTTATATGAAATACGAAAAAATGTAGTACAACACTGAATTCAGTTAGAATTTATGCTACGGTTTTATTTCTTCTGACTTTCCTTTTAATTAAGATGAAATCACGTATTTAAACAGAAAGAAAAAAATATTATTTAATATACATAGTAAAAAAAGGTTTTCTCAAAGAAAAACCCATAAAAGAACCTTGAAAAATATTTTCAGCTGGTGCGAGAATAGCATGCGTTTTAATCTGAAGGGAAATCTCTGGCATAAATTGCTATGAAATTCTAATTAAAATTAATGAAAAGGGTCATAGTAAACGTCTGAAAGTGAACCTACTAATTATCAGCTAGATCTAACCCCAATATATCCAGAGATTTAAAATTATTCCGTTCAGATGTGTGTTCAATTAAAGCTCGATGTATTCAAAGCAGTAATAAAGAAAATGCTTTAGTTCACATGGCTACAATTAAGCATTGCGTTATCTCATTCACGAAATTGCTTTTGACACTCAAGACTCGCAGATTAATGATAAACTTCATTGGGCCTCTCTGTCCTGCGAGGTGGTTTGCTGAACGGGAGTGATAGATTATATGGACAGACAAAAGTTAATTAGCAGCACGGCTATGCTGTTATCAACTGTCACATTTGAAAATGGTATGTATGGATAATAATCTGGATTGTCTATGGAAAAGTATCGCTTACCATTATAATTTGCTACGCGGTCGCGGATTTGGTAGGATGCCTGTCTCTAAAGCAATGTGTAGGTATAGCAGTGGCGAAGGGTGACTTTTGGAAAGAGGTAGGCTGTGGAGATCTGATAAAAAAGAGCACACTTGTCAGGTATACTTACGAGAATAGTACGATATTTACTACTAATGAATAGGTACCCACTAATAAATAACAACGACACACTAACTCAATGAAACTTCAAAAACTCATTGACGACATAAAAATGAGCGATGTGTTTTAATTACGTATTTGTCAAAACATGTATACCCATCAAAAATCATTAGATAAATTTTATTTTTATTTTTAAAAACAATCTATACTTATATTTACTTTTATACTTATATATTAATATTCGATTAAACGCCGTTGAAATTATATTTTTAATTATCTGATTATTAATGATTTTGGACAAAGTGCGCAGTCGTGACAACAATATTATGCGCGAATGTTTTAGGCTCTGCGACAGGGGCTTACCTTATTTCTTACAAATCAGCAGACTTGCCGAGGTTACGAGACGTAAAGTCTATACGAAAAAAATTCAGAATTATTTCACACATAATCGGAAATTTGTTTACGTCGAGACGTCGCGGCGTTTATTATTTAATTTACGGCGCGCTGTGGTTTTTTTAATACCTTTGCAGATTGTTTTGTAAACTGTGTAATACTGTAATACATTCCTACATATACGACATCTCTCGTTGGCAAAATAAATTATTTTTATATAACATAAAATAATTAGGTGATTAAGTATACAAATATGTCAATATGCAATTAAAAAATATTTTTCTTAAGAAGGTAGGCTTCAAATAATCGCCTGGTATGGAGTCTTCGCCACTGAGGTATAGCATACGATAATACGTCTGGATCAATCAAATCAAAATTATAAAAAAAAATTGTATTTCTGACTAATACTATTTTTGACTAATGTAAATTTGTGTGCTTATTTTTGTATGTAGTGTTATCAAAAATAAAATTACATTTTATTCACGGTAATTATACGAGTTAAATAAAAGAAGGCTTTGTTTAGGTAAAATAATTTTCCAAACAATCTACTGTTTGAAAGATAAAGGTACAGAGTTAGTTTAATTGTTAATTTTTACGTAATTTGGTACCTACCAATATTATTATTCTTAATAAAATAATGTGTGAAGCGATACGATTTGGTTTAATCCAGATTATTTCTTAATTCGTACGAATATATGAGGAGTTAAATAAAAAAGAGTAAAATAATGTAAGTGTCGTATGCGTATTGTCACAAGATGCTAAATCTGTTCACGTAGATGCATTGGTCGCATTAAAACCCGTCATGGTCTACAGGCGGTCTTAGAAGTAATATAATATGACCAGAGAGAGAAAATAATTTAGGTTCCAAATTCGATCCTAATCCGATCCCTAACTCGATCAAATACTTCCTACATACGTATCATAATCATTGTCGCCATCCAAGCACTGTAATAGTATCATCGCGAGTGTGAAAAACCACTGTCAGTTTACTAGTGCGTGAGTGCGTGAACACGGAATCAGCTCCAGCGCGCCAGCTATCTCAACACCAAAGCTTAGTGCCTGGATTGAATCCCTGTGTAACCCAGCATCTAGAATTTACCCCAGTTAAAGTCCACTGAAACTGTCTGTCACTGAACTGAAACTTTGTAATATTGTACTGTCAATACTAGCAATCGTCATTAAATTAAATTAATTATTTCGAAAATCTGACACAAACAACGTTCATCTCTCGTAAGTCATATATTTTAAAGACCTCATGGCAGATTGTCAGAACAGCTTAGTCCTTAATCCTATGGGGAAAAGATGAAAGTGAAACTGTGATTAAAATACCACCAAGTGTCCAACCCTGTTTCAATAACATCGGGAATTTAATTAAAATTTACAAAGTGTTAATAACGTTCCACTATTGTTACTCTCAACTGAATTAAAGACGACATCTCACTTAGTTATCAACCCTAAAATCTTGAAAGAGAAGTCAATTTTGAATATTGAACATTCTTGAAACTTATAATACACGGATTCCCTACCCGTGGGTCGCGACTCCCAGGGGACACTATGTATTTTCTATGGAGTCGCCAACTACATAGGTACTAAATAGTAAACTGAAATACTGTTGATTAAGATGAATTCAATATCGAAATGATTTTTTGATCAATTCAAACTCTCAAAATGGATCTTATTAGAATGGAATTTTATCATGAAAGTGCTAATTTGGTAGTTTGCTAATTTAAAAATATAAACAAATCCAGTGTTAAAAGTAATTTTTGACAATAGGTATATATAAACAGAGGTCTACTAAAGTTAATTCAAATGTAATAAAAACAAAATAAGGAAATATGTGATAGGTGATAATTCACACATAAATTTTAATATTGTGTGTATTTTAATGGGTTTATTCACTCTATCAATATGTCATTTTGTGCAAATGGAGAAGATGTCACATATTATAACTTGGTTATTATAAAATAGGGTCGTGTCTCGAAAAGGTTGGAAGCCCGTGGAATAATGGGTATTCGTGTATAGTAAAGAACGTGGCCGTAAATTGGGCTATTATGAAATTACAATTATAATATTATAGTAGGTATATACAATTTGTAATTAGACGATTATTATCTCGATTTACTAAATTGCACACTGAAACCACTCATTTCACATAATAGGTACTGTGTGTTGAGTATGAATTGCATTTAAGTATAGCAACTTCACCAGTTGACGATATCGTATGATGAAAGCGGTATTTTTTTCTAAATAATATGGAAAAGTTAATGTAAATGCAAAATATGGAGCGAACACAATAATAATAAAAATAAATATACTTACTGATATTAATTTAATCCATATGTTATAATACAATCAATTCGACGTATGAAGATTTAAAATTAAATCTTTATAGTTTTGTATGACAAATTGAAAATCTCGCCCATCTTCTAGCTAGAATCGAGAGTATATCGAAAATATTCCGATACAAGAGACAAAATGTACCAGATTTGTAGTTCTTATGTTTTCTATCGTACGTATTTACGATTCTACACGTAGTCACTATAAACTGTCATATCTAATTAAATAAAATTAATGCTAATTGCAGTGGTTGGCCGTGTAGAAAGTGACACAGCATCTTTAATGCTAATGCATTGAAGGGAATTCGCGGCGGGGAGTAGATATATTGTGTCAATGATAATGATTTTCTGGATCTGAGGGAAAACTGAGTTATTTGAGAAACGAGAAATAAACGAATATTGTTTTGTTTTCGTTAATCGTACATTAATTGCATAATATGTTTAAATTTATGAATTTTCTTTTTTTTTATATCAACTGAAATAGTTGTATTTATTTTTAACTCTTTGGTCCACATATTTCAGATATTACGTTTTTTGAGGTATTGTAGTAACTTATAAAATCGTGACAACGTCAGATTATGTTTATAACTTTGTTTACTAACACAAATTGACTTTTTACTAATTAGAGTTTTTAATCTCAATGGATGTATTTTTATTTCTTAATTTAGCCGAGATTATTAATTAATCGAACACTTAGCTTATTCCAACCAAATTATAAATAAATGATTCTTATTCATACATAAGAAACGCTTTGAACGATATGGTATAGTAAATAGTAAACCTGCAGGTTATTGGTTAAGGTTTATTTTCTGTTTACTGTCAGCTATATCTATAAACTCCAAACTATAAGTATATTACAGCTCGGTCAGGAATTCGCCCTTTATGGACGTCATTATTATATTGTATGTATAGAGATGGGAACAAGCTATTTGATATCGTTTGGCATTTAATATGAAAATTGTTGAACCAGTACAAAGGCAATCTCTTGTTATAATAGATAGGACACATGGATGCACATCAAAATAACTTTAGAAACCCGAAAACATTGTTTCTAACATACAAATAGTACCTATATGTACCTACTTATATGTCATATCACATGTCCTTTTTGTTGATGGTTCTTGTACTAAAAGATAATATGGATTGTTAAACAGGGAGAAAAAGTACTAAAATGTATTATTTTTTTGGACAATAATTGGCAGCACGTATAATAAACGATTTAAATAAAAACATGCTTTTCTTTATCTCACTTTTTGAAGATTGGCGACCATTTCAGCAATGTCTACATAGACTGCAGCATGGTACAAAAATGGATTTACAAAAACCGAGGGAAGCATTAAAATATAAAATATAAGTAAAATATTATACAAACATAATTATATTCAGTACAGTTTTAGAAAAGTGGATGCTCGAGACATTGGATTTAAAGGCCCACTGACGAAAAAAAATCATAAATGATATACGTGTAGTCAGTAGTTTGGTTTGGGATATAAGGGGTTTCAGTTTGTTTTACACTTTGATAATCTGTTGTGTGCTTCGATTGCTTTCTTATACCATGGTCGTGGAAAATACGCATATTTTTAAGATTTTCATACTGTCTGACAAAGCTACTACCTCAGCTGCTTCATGGAAAATTTCCTCGCATCGATATTATCGTTGAATAAGCAACCCGCACTTTAAACAATGTCGCTGTCTTTCGCGACGGGGTATTTAAAAACGATAGCATATTAAGCAGAGCCTACACGGTCAGTATTACTGATAAGTTTGATACTATTTATCAATTTAGTGTTCGATAAGTATAGAATAGACCCACAGTATTGAATGATTATAAAGAAACCATATATAAATAAAGAATGACAATTTAAATAAGTGATACACACAAACATTAAACGTGGAATGAGAATTTTTGTCTATGCTAGATTTTACAGTAAATTTTATTCCTCTCGTTTTTTACAGTAAATTTTATACCCACGGTGGCCGTGCGGCATAAGCGTTGGACTATCATGCCGTGGGTCCCAGGTTAGAATCCTGGGTCTGGCAAGTACACACAATGGACCTAATAGGTTGAGCAAGTGGCTGACATCCATTTCTCGTAAAAAAAATCTGTTAATACCAACCTCTACTCTGTGGAGGCCCATATGATCCTATTAGGATCGGACATGGTCGGAAAAAAAATGTAGCAACTTTTTATTGTACTGATACCGCGTTTGGTACGTTGTACGAAAATATTGAATCTGTACCGTCCAGCCTCATATTCAATCAATTTTGATTAATAATTGATGACATGGTCAAGACACCAAAACACCTGTAACAAAAAAGTAGTAAAAATTATAATTCTTATCAAAACAACGAAAAGAAAATTTCTGCCACATTCGTAATAATTATGTTGAAATATTTTTTGAAAATAATTACTGTGGCAGAAATTTTCTGTTTATTAGACTTTATTATGCCTTAGTAGTATTAGTGTTCGGACGTTGATTATTTTTTTGTAATATTGATATCTTTGCCAGACAATGTATATCGATGACACTATTGTGAAGACCTAGAAAAGTGGGCAATGAAGTTAGTAGACCAGGTAATTAATAGGTTTTTTATACATATTTATAACAGATTGCAAATCACGATATAGGAAAGTTATATAATTTACAATACATATAGCTTATACATTTTATTAGGGTTGCGCCGAAACCATTGTTTGCCATAAAAATACATTTAAAGTACGTTTATTTCATTTAAATTGTGAAGTGAAAATTATTTTTTTTCATATATTTTACAAAAAAAATAAGTCTGAAATGCCCACTGGACTTTCAATATTAAAACATTCTTTTGAAATTGATGACAGATGAGTAAAACAAATGAAAATAGCGTTGCTGTCAACGTGCATATTATATAATATTGTGGTGGTTACTTAAGACAATGGTAGGTACACATTTCATAAAACATCTGAAAGGTTTATTGGAAGGTTTTAGATTCATTTTAGCCATATGAATGAATTCATTATTTTTTTTATTAATTGTACAAATAATAGTTTTAAGAGACTTTTCTTGGACGTGGTAAAAAAAATAATGATGTAGGTACAAAAGGAGCGCACACAGGGGGAAAAAGTTCGGCCCCCCAAAAAATCAAAATATTTAGGTGAATAGAATAATACTTCATCTTCTTCTTCGTCAGGACCTCATAACTGACGATTATGACCTAGATGATTTGGCCGTCGAACAATCTTCTAAAAAGCCCTATCCACTCTTCTCGACATTCTACGGCACATAAGGCACATGTCAGTGAAAATGCCGTGACACTCATGAATTGGTGCAATCATCATTGGGGCATCCAACGTTTTCTTTAATATTCGGACGCGGCATGTATAAAAAACATGACAGCATGGACGACGTAAACGGACACTAACAATCCTAATAATTATTACCGTTAGGTCACTCGCATTCGATAACCACTTGTGAATGCGACAAGTCGCAATAACACGTAGGTTAGAACATAGTTTGTGTTTGGCGCTATCAAATTGCGGACTGTCTGGGTATGTATATGGATAACTGTGGGGTAAATGCCGAAGTCAGTGAAACCTGCTGGATTTTGTTAATACAGCCTCCTCCCGCCATCTTAAAAAACAATAATAAATAATTATGGATAATTTTTGAAATGAACCGTCCCCTTCGTACCAATTTTCGGTGTGCACGCCTTTCTTATTTTACATGAGGCAGAATCCTGAATTATAGATACAAGCTCTATGCTGTTTCTAATAGTTAACAAGCATTTGGATATCTTTTCGTACCTTCTTAGATGGGTTTTATACCTAGTACCTAGTATTAAAATATTGTTATTTTTATTGAAGGGCTTTTAAAAAGCTTTGGGTTGGGATTTAGGGGTGCTTTTTTACGCTTCCATCAACTTAGTGAACCCGATATTCCTTTGTTTACCTTACTAGTAGGTACGTAATCATCATTACAGACTAATTGTTCGGTTAATACTAAAAAGCTTTTAAAGTCTAATGTTTTTTCTCATAATAAGCATACTGATGTTCTTACTAAGATTTTTTTTTATATAAACCCTTAAAATTGAAATATATGTTTTATTCGTGGTCTTATAAAAGTAGTTTTATATAATATATGAATTATAAAATAAGGATAACTTCAATCCAATACCCTCCGTATAGGTAAATTCAGTATTCTTTGGTTATGTGTGGTCACGTAAAATTTGAAAAAGGAACACTAGATTTTTTCGAGCAAATATTATTTTGTTTGTTGGAATATTTTCGGAAAAAATGTATCCATCAAACCCTGACGTGCTCCTTCATACATCTTACTTCTTTTTATAATGGAACGCGTACATTTTCATTCGACCGTTCCACGTTAAAATATTGGCGAATCTTAAATATAACATCCCGCCAAAAGGTCTCGACCACAGTTTTGCGTTTTGGAATCATAGATAATGTACAGATATGGTTTTACCTTTAATTTTATCATAACTACTTACACGGGAATATAATGATATGCATACACAAATATGCACATATAAGTAGTATTTTGTTCCTTTTGTATGAGTTAAAAGATTGTTTGGATTGTCAAAAAAAATGTATACATGACGTGATACAAATATATATAAATTATATCATCAATTTATTTATTAATGGAAAATAAATTTCACTACGTCGGTGTCATGTGCGAGGTGCTGTCAGACAGAATATACTCTCTCCTTCTTATATGATATTATTATGTGGACCGATGATTAAAATGTTCCCTGTTTGAACTTTAGGTTATGGAAGATATATTTGAATCGTTCGGAGGATGTGACTGTAGGCCTAAAACAGCTGTCAGTACAAAACTCTAATATTGTAGAATAATTTTACGAGTTACGAACCGGCGCTATAATAGAGATTAACCACAGCTTCAGAAAAGTTTTCATTAAATAATATGTGTTATTCGATTCCGTCATTTCCATTTCTAAGGGCGTTTACGAAATCACTGCTATTAAAGTCTCCCCAAATATCTTCCCACTGTTATCTGCACCCATTTTCCATGTTTATCGTCGCAAGTTTCCTCCTTCGGTAGCTCCGTATGAATAATTTTCTTTTTATCTCGTATTGTATTGTTTTGAAGGAGCTGACGATATTTTACTAGGGAGGCTGTGTAATATTTTCGCGCGCAGAAACGTTCCATATTCGAATGTAGGCACCGCGGTACCGCGCTCGCGACCGGCGGAAGAGGCCGGCACAGCGACTCGAACAGGTCGCCACACGCGGCAGCCAGTCGAACTAACGCGTCGCGTGTGGGAGGACGCGATTCCCGCTCACAACATCGTTCGACGTTCCAAATTTGAATAATTGACGTTCCGAGCTCGTAATAATATCTGTCAAGTGCGCTCAGTGCTGTCAACTTACTGCCTTCGCGGTAAAAAAATCCATTGTGCACTCCTGAAGGGATGCTAAATCAAAATTCTGTGACGTGTATTTGATTGATTGAATTTGTTTTTGTTTATTTTGCGGGAAATCTACCGGAAAAACTCATCAGAATATTTTATTCGAAAAAAGTTTTATTTGTACAAACTAAATAAAATTTATCATATTAACAAAAATATACTATTTTGTGTTTGTTACTTAATATACTTCACTACTAAAACTAACACAAGTAGTTAGGGACTAAAAATAGTACATACAAACATAGGTGTTTTGTTAGAAAATAATTGTGTTGTGTAAAGTGTTTGTGTTAATACTTCATATCAAGCATTTGAAAACGTAAGTATAAATATATTTATTATGAATTTAGTTAAACTATACCTACTGTTTATAAGTGTAATATGATATATCGCAAGCTAAGATAATTTCAAATTTGTCATAAATCCATTTTTGTTTTAAATTTTTTCGGTACATATTTATACCAAATATAATATTGAATAAAAATCTGTATCAAAAATTAGGTGTCTCATAAACTAAAAAAACGCGTCTCTGTTATTATACGAAGGAAGTGGGCGTCCCGATATTAATTTTACCGTTTGATTTTTGACCTGGCTGGCATACGAATCTTCATTTTTATCTAAATGTAGTATGTACCATGTACTGTTGATGAGAAAAGAGAATAATATAATGATACATTCGACTACCTAACATTTAAATAACACGGATAGCTCAATACGGTAGTCCAGATTATTTTTTTATCTCAATTAATATCTTCAGTGTATATTAATTTATACCTGTTTTCAATCTTATTGGGAGTTGGAAATCCATTATTTTCCTGTTTATATTATATGACGATGTCAGAATCAAGACTGTCAGTAACGTTGAATAATAAATATTTGGAATACTAACGGTAGCATCAATGTGTTGTGTGATTATTTTATTTTTACAGTCACGATTTAAATTTTAAACAACGATTTATTGGTAATTAAATCATTAATTATAGAGTAATTACTTAATTTACACTATTTAAATACCGGTTTAGTCTTGCATATTAATTAAAATTTATGTATCAATACTAACTCAAACCTTTAGCATGAAAGTTAATGTATTTGATAACAATACCTACGTTACGTTTATATGAAAATTAAATACTAAAACTATAATAATATATACAATCACTGTAACATGGTTTTATACATACTTACTGTTTGATTACTTAGATATTAATTATGTTATTTAATATTTTTGATAAAATTTCGCTTAATTTATAAACCCATATTGAGTATCATATTTTGCAGTTTAACTATTGCCTTTATCGAGTAAATACGGTCAATCGTGAAAGTCACCAATTTTAGTTATATATACAAAATATTCATCACTGTAATAATATTTATGTAGTCTATACGTTTTTTACGCTAAAAAAATGTTTGTCGAAAATTTGTCAAAAAAGGTAGGTACTTAATGCTTTCATTCTTCAGAAAAACATCTTGTCAATATAAGTAGGTAGTGCCTTTTTAAAGTGGATAAAATAAAAATTACCACATTGATTATTGGCACCAGAATGAATAATGTATGTGGTCTTTGGTCAGCTTATTATAAGACCAAAATTGGTTATCTCGTTATAGCTATTCAGTTTTAACAACCTATAAATGTTTTTGACTGTTGCTTATATTGAAATAATGATATTATTTTAACAGCTAGTTTTATCAAATTAACCATTGAAAAAACAGTTGAACATATACCACGGATATTATTAATTATTGCCATTTTCTATACGGCAAGTGTAGCTTTTATTTTACCCATTTTAAACAAGGTTCCACCTAGGTATATTAACACAATATTTGCCTGACAAATGAATGTATTTTCTTTTTGAATTTCAGCAGCATAAATGATAAATTTGTATGCGGCAACGATACCTTTATATATATTTTTTTAAACAGTATACGCCAAGGTTCTTCTTTCCTTCAATTTATATTATAGTTTTACCATGGTGAAATGTCATATTAGACGTTTCAATATATTATCTACGTGTTTATAACCCAAAACAAAAGCCAGACTTACACGCGACGGCAAAACTTAAAAGTAGTGTAACGTTGATTATTTTAGACTTACTTATCAATATATTCACACTATAAACATAAATACGTAGGTTGGTAATTAATATAACGCTTCATTCTACAATAGCATGTAAATTAAGGTTACACGTAAACTTAACGAAAACATGTGTGTACCAATACTTTACTACGATAACATTTTTAAAAAGCATCGAGAGCAATTAATGACATTTTTTTCATTGACCAGCATTTCATCTAGCAGTAATTTTTATGAATTTAAAAAAATATGTGCCATGTATTTAAGATAATGACATTGTCATGATCAAGACAGTGATTAAATTGGAATAGAAAATTATGAACTAGTTAAGTTTGGCAGAATGGGATTCTGATATATGTAGGTACTAACTACTACTATGTAGGTCAAAAGTTGATAAGTGTCGAAATCATGTTATGGAGTAATTGCAATTTGGAGTTTGACATGCCCTCTAAAATCAGGCATAACTCTAATTTCTTTGTGCGTTATGTACATGTTCTATATATCGGGTTACCTTGATTTTTTTCTAGCATACATATTATTTATACATATATACACATACTCCGTTGTAAGCTCTAAATACCTAAATTATCGACTTATCAACTTTTGACAGTAACTCCACGAATATCTCATTCTGGGCGAGAGACTTACGATAGAAAACGTGTCTTTGCTATTTGACTAGATTAAATAGATGAATAAATTATCAAGGTATTAATTATATAGTACTTTTTAAAATTAATTTAAAGATGTATAAATAAAAAATGGCAATACATGTAAAAGTTAAGAGGCCTTCCATGGACTGAAACCGTATGCGGTTTAGAACCGTTTGCCATACTAAACTTATGATTTCTGTTCATGGAAATATATTTTCACAAAGTATAGGTATTATAAGTATTTGATTTTGTCCGTTTATTTATATCATACACTTGCAAACTTAGTAAAAATATATTTTCATGAAGAAGAATCATAATCATAGTATGACACACGGTTCTAAACCACATACGGTTTCAGTCCATGGATGGCCTCTTAGTTTGCATGTAGGTTGATATTATATAAATATTGTTAAACAAATTAAACAATAATGACCAATTTAAGAAATATTAATAGGTAGTTATATTACAGAACGCAATACCTTTCAGTGACACCTTTTAATTTTAAATTTAATGTGTATAATGACTAAAGTAATAAATAATTTAATATTATGTATTGTCTGGATACGAAAATCTTGTTACACGATAAAATACAGCGGAATACTTTGCAATAAATTACCCCTATGACAGGACATCGTAAATTCTATGCATACCTATTATCGAATGTTGAACATTTGTACCATTATTTACCGATGATAAATACCTATGTCAAACTCAACAGGTATCTTTCTAATTATAATATACAACCTCCTTGTTTTTAACTTAAATACCTACATACTAACAACGGTAAAATACGAAGACATCATGGTTAACCTATCTTAATAACACATAGGTTATATCTATGTATATAGATGGAAATATTTTATAAACGACTATTGTAGACTGTAAAAAATTGTAACCACTTGTTCACTGTCTAAAGAACAACTGTATTGTTAAATTAAAAACAATATGCTAAAACCGTATCCTTGGGTATGAATAATGATTTATTTGTCTTTTTAGAAAATATTGTACAAAATCACTACTCGTAGCCCCGTAAATACATACATCGTATGTTACCGATCTAACAACACTTTTATTATTATAGTAGGGCTGGGCTGCCAGGTTCTTTGTTGTTGTGATCGACTTTTTGATTGAAAATATTATGGTCGCGATTCTTCGCTTCATAAATGAACAACAAACGCACTGCTATGGATTTTTAATTGTTTACATGCAAATTTCTTTTAACCCTGCTTTAAAAGTAAAAACGTTTTCAGTTTCCACGACGTAGCGGTACGATAACTGTTTTGTAATTATTTTCCATTTTTATTTGGAAAGTTATCAAAGATTTCTTTTTGAAGATCTGTAATCAACAGTAAATAATATTGATTTTTATAAACATTTTAGCTACTAATCATGCCGGGTGTCTTATTTCTTCGTTGCAGTTTTTAATTCAATATTAAATTTGTTAATCTGCAATATAGGTAATACATCAAAGGGATCACCCAAAAATTGCTTTACAATAGACCTGTTAGCCAAAAACGTATTATAATAACGTAACTTCTTATTCCATGCTTCTATTATTACTTGAGTGGGTAGGTAGGTTAGGTAGGTACCTACCAGTGGCGTGCGGTCCATGATGCTGTGTATGCGGCGCATGCCTTAATTATTACAATATATTCATATGATATTATAAGTATTCATACAGCCAATAAATAAATTGAATGTCATACTTGTTGTTTGGTACTGCTACCTACGGGATCAAATATGGTGTGGTGTGGGAATAACTAACGACTGGAATAAATAATGATAGGAATACGATATTCAATTTTTTTGAAAAAAAAATCTCTCGCCATTGCTACATACTTAATATTATAAAGAGTAATTAAAAATTTCAGTTTGACATTAACATTACAACTAAAAATAGTTATTATCTACGTGCTATCTTACAAAATATTATGTCCAATAAATAAATTATAACTAGGCAATATCTATATAAATAAAGCATATTAAAGACTTATGTTTTGGTCTTATTTATGAGTTTTCGCAGGTCGCTGGACTGATTCCGTCAGTTAGTGAAAAAAATATCTGTCAGAAAAACTATGCTATCGGTTATCTTTGTCAGAAAAAATGACGGACCGCCAGGAATTCGTGCGAGCGGTTATGCATTCATGTAAAGACGGACATGTGTGTGGGCGTGACCATATTGTTTCCAGGAAGTGAAGCAAGCGTTGTTGTTTACGGCACAGGTGTTTGTCAATTTGTTAATTATTTATTAACCCCTTGGCGACGTGGCACGTTTACCTAGATTTATAGCAGGTGGATGCTTCATATTTTTTCGGCAATCGAATAATATTGCATATTTCTCATTTTTATAAAGCAACACCTCACATACAATTTACAAAACGCACGATCAAACTCATATATTATTATTATCTAACTATAATGATTGTTTTTTTTAGTGTGGCGAAATAAGAAAACTTATTCGTCATTTGATGGAAAGAATATTTAAAGCTATTCTAATTGTCTGTATATAGTTATATTATGTATATATCTATATAACTACCAAATAACCATGGATTGTTATTTCCGTTACTAGTCAGTTTTATGTATTATTTCTATGAATATTTAGTCAGTAGTGCTATTAGACATAGTGCGTCAAAACCACACTCAACTGCAGTGGTTTCCAAACTTTATGTTACTACGCCTCCCTTTTAAAAAAATCTAATCTTGGCGCCCCCCCCTTTATTTCATTAAATAATACAGACACCTTTTTAAACAGTCAACAATGTACTTAAATACAGAAATGAATAGTTTTGTAGATAGTTTTTACTTCTTATATTATATTCATTTTTAAATTAATTTGTTTTTCATGCGACGAATGTGCTTGTTCATTAGCACAATCAATTTTAATAGTAGTCAATCCAAATTCATCATCGTTCATTGACAAATGGATTCTATCATGAGCCCCATGTCCTGAAGGGGGCCCCCAGACCAGGATATAGCCTTGAAACAAAGCAGCGTTTTTACTATTAATGTAAATAATGTGAAAAGTGCATTAGCAAACTAACCAAGAACTCAGGAAATAGATTTTTGTTTGCTTCAATATATCTGGCGTAGAAATTATTTAAATGTGGAGACATGGCGAACTTATTTTTTTTTTGTAATTTTGATTTCCAAAGATTTTTTATGAATGCCTTCACTTTGTCTTTTTAAATCATTGAATGCATTAGTGATCCTTGCATTGATTTATTCACTCAGTTTTTTTAAATTTCAACCAAATAGACAAGTTTAACAACAAAATTATCTTTCCTAAACAAATTTGCCTTACATTTCAACATTATGATTTGATCCTTTTATATCATTTTTTCACGAGATAGCCAGCGCGCTTCACAACAGTATAGAAGTGAGGTATTACAAAATTAGTCTCCATATTTTCAGACAGGTTTGAAAACAACCTTTTATAGGACTGTTTTTTTGTAGTTTATAACTAGCGGCCGTTTTATAAACTATGCATTTGCAAACTGTAAACTTGTGGCTACATTAATTGTGTTAAACTTTTCACGCCTCCCAGTTTGGAAATCGCTGCTCTACTGAGAGCTATACAAAACCGGGATAAGTGACAACGGTTGGATGTGGGCATGTGCTAATTTACCCGCACCTCACTTTAACACTCCTCCGCTGCTATCAGACTACTTTACCTACTCGTGTATTGATTCACGATGAATTGTTGCCGGTGCGTAGTTTAGAGTATTTAGCTTTATCTTTAATGGTCGGAACCTTTTCAGATTTTGAGATGAACTCTACTAAATTTATATTAATAGTATACTCTATAAACTGAGTGAGTTTCATTCATATTTTTCCAGTAGTTTTTGAAATATAACGGAAATAACATATTATATACATACTAAAAAGCATTATTTTTTACTTAGGTATCATCTAAAATGAAAATATTTCAAAATCGCAGACGGACACTTCAATTTTTAGTTATTAGTATACTTAGATGGATTTTTTTATTTATCGGTTAAATTATAATAAATTCTAGGTGCATAGTACTGTAGTGGCCGAATAATAACTATCAAATTCATCTATTGTTTATAAAAATATCAAGTTACTTTGCAGCGATACATTCCCACTGAATGTAGTTTCTAGTAAACAACATACAGATCGTCAGCGAAATTAGAGACGGTGTAGTATTACATATAACAATACTTAATTAGTATTACGGCGTATTGAGCTAAGTAAACATTTCCCATAGTATTTGCTTACAACTATAATAATATAATATCATAGCGCATTATACTATTATTATATTAATCTGAATAATCAGTTTTCTCGTAGTGTCATATTTTATAACAAATAATATTTCATTTCACTATTCGATTTAAAAACGCTGATGCTTATACTTAGTCTAATGTAATTGTATACCTATTATATTTTATATTGTGTAAATTTTGTGTTGACGTGTTACTTTGGTATTGTATAAATAAGGGAAAACAATTCAACACAATGTCACTCAAATCAAGTCACTCGACTCAGAGTAATTAGCAAGTAACTTTCATTGTATAAATACGCTGCTAAATAAATCTCACCATACGACATCGAAGACTTCGTCATTACTATCATCCTCTACCTACGCATCGACACCACACTGGAGTGACCTCAACAGTGGCGACCAACCGCCGACAGTGGTGAACCCGACGTTCCACGCAACCGCAAATTCAACATTCAAGACAATGCCGAGAGAATATGATGACACCTACAGCCCCGCCGCAACCAGTCACAGCGAACCTTCAAAGGCCGTCGGAGAAGTCAATAGAGTCGCTGTACGAATACCACCCTTTTGCCCAGAAGATCCGGAGATGTGGTTCTGCATGGCAGAAAGGAGCTTTACAGCATCAGGAGTCGTAACGGAGGAGACGAGGTTCGGGTACATCTTAGGAGCATTGGACCCACGGTACGCTTCCGAAGTGCGAGACATCATACTAAACCCACCAGACGAAGGAGCATACAAACTCTTGAAAAAGGAATTGATTCGTCGCCTCAGCTCCACTCAAGAGCAAAAAACAAGACGTCTTCTAGAACACGAAGAGATGGGAGATCGAAAACCGTCACAGTTCCTACGACATTTAAGGACGCTTGCCGGTACCGCCATCTCCGACGAAGTTCTAAGAACTTTATGGATGGGTAGATTGCCACACACAATGCAGGTAGTGCTCGCCACCCAAAAGGACACAGATCTGGATAAAGTGGCGGACCTGGCTGATGCCATGGTAGAAGCCACAGAAAGACCGTCAATCTCGGAGGTTTCCATGGAAGCACTGATTGAGACTAGGATGCGGAAACTCACAGTCTCATTACAGGAGCAGATGACAAGTATACGAAACGAAATTGCCAGCATCCATAGCGGTGACTCACGCCCACGAGCAAAGAACTACGACCGTCGATTCAATAACCGCTCACGAAGCCGTACACGTTCATCTAGTCGCAACAGAGAAGATACCCAAGGCAAATGCTGGTTCCATCATAGGTTCGGAGCAGCTGCACAGAAGTGCAGACAACCCTGCAACCATCAAGAGGGAAACGCCCCGGGCAATCACTGATAGCGGCCAGCGAATACAGCCCGATGTCAAGCCGCTTATTTGTCACCGACCGCAACATGAAAACGCAATTTCTAGTAGACACAGGTGCCGATCTCTGTGTGTACCCACGTTCTAAGGTTCCAGGACGTCCAACAAAAACGACATACGAACTGTCAGCGGCAAACGGAACAGTAATCGCTACATACGGAAACCTTCCGCTGACATTAAACTTGGGCCTAAGACGAGACTTCACATGGAGGTTCGTCATTGCCGATGTTAGTAAGCCCATCATTGGAATTGACTTTTTAATCCATTTTGGATTGTTAGTCGATGCCAAGAATAGACGTCTGTTGGACCAAACCACTCATCTCACAACTTCCGGAAACCGCAGTACTGGAGAGGTTCTGTCGATCAAAACCGTTTCAGGCATGTCTGCGTATCACGACCTGTTGCAACAGTTTCCAGACCTCACACGTCCTGATGGCACAGTCAAAACGCCGCATCACACAACGAAACACCATATCGAAACAACACCGGGACCACCAGTGGCTGCTCGCCCAAGACGACTCGCCCCAGATAAATTACAGATTGCGAAGAGGGAGTTTCAGAATATGATGAGACTTGGAATCGCTCGACCATCAAGTAGCAGTTGGGCATCACCGTTACACCTGGTCGCCAAATCGAACGAACAATGGCGTCCATGTGGTGACTACCGAAGTCTGAACGCCAGAACCATACCAGACCGGTATCCGGTACGTCACATCCAAGATTTTGCCCAAGCTCTCCGCGGAAGGAAAGTATTTTCCACCATCGACCTAGTCCGAGCATACAATCAAATTCCAGTCGCCGAAGAAGACATACCGAAGACTGCCATTACGACACCTTTTGGCCTCTTCGAGTTCCCATATATGTCGTTTGGCCTCCAAAACGCAGCGCAAACTTTTCAAAGATTCATCGACGAAGTACTACAAGGCATGGACTTTTGCTATGCCTACATTGACGACATCTTGATCGCTTCAAGCTCAGAAGAGGAACACCTCCAACACCTACAAACGCTCTTTACACGTTTGCAGGAGTACGGAGTTGTGGTAAACTCAAGGAAATGTGACTTTGGTAACTCAACGGTCAAGTTCCTCGGATATCTCGTATCTGCGGATGGCATTTGTCCACTACCCGACAAGGTGGAAGCCATTCGGGAGTACAGCCGCCCAGAGAATGCCAAGAGCCTACGCCGATTTTTGGGTATTTTGAACTTCTATAGAAGGTTCATACCCAATGCTGCAGGTACTCAAGCACCTCTGCACACACTTCTCCAGGGTAAGGTAAAAGGCAAGCAGCCTATTCCATGGACTCCCGAGACTATCAAAGCATTTGAAGCATGCAAGAAAAGTTTAGCTGATGCAACACTGCTAGCTCATCCGAAAAATGACGCACCTCTAGCTATCATCAGTGACGCCTCAGACACAAGTGTTGGCGCAGCACTCCACCAATTGATCGATGATCAATGGGAACCACTCGCGTTTTTCTCCAAGAAACTCAGCCCAGCCGAGCAGAAGTATGGAGCTTACGACCGTGAACTTCTAGCGATCTACATGGCAGTCAAGTATTTCCGACACATGGTAGAAGCCCGATCATTCGTCATATACACGGACCACAAGCCCATCACTTTTGCTTTCAAGCAGAAAGCCGAGAAATGTACTCCACGACAGTTTCGGCATTTAGACTTCATCGGACAATTTTCAACCGACATCCGTCACATCTCTGGCAAGGACAACGTCGTTGCCGACGCTCTTTCCAGAGTAGAAGCGATTACCGAAAATCCACTCGATTACGTAAGCCTGGCAGTTGATCAACAAAAAGATGAAGAGCTAAAGATATTCCTACGCGACGGATCTGCCTTACAACTCAAACAGGTGCAGATTCCGGAAGCTAACGTAGCTATCTTTTGCGACGTGTCTACTGCATATGCAAGACCTTTCATCACCAAGCCGTTCCGTGAAGCTGCATTCAATGCAATACACCGACTTTCACATCCTGGCATTACCGCAACCACGAAACTCGCAACACAGCGTTTTGTGTGGCCTTCTATCGAAAAGGACTGCAAGCAATGGGCTCGCAGTTGCATTCAATGTCAGAAAAATAAAGTCACACGCCATGTCTCAGCACCATTAGGCACGTTTGTACCACCGTCAACTAGATTTGAGCACGTCCACATCGACATCGTCATCCTACCACCGTCGGAGGGATATCGATACTGTTTAACATGTGTAGACCGCTTTACTAGATGGCCAGAAGCCTTCCCGTTGAAAGACCAAGAAGCAGAGACAGTAGCACGAGCATTTTACTCCGGATGGATCACGCGATTTGGAACTCCAGTACGAATTACCACGGACCAAGGAAGACAGTTTGAGTCACAGCTGTTCAGACAACTAAATCGTCTGGCAGGTACAACTCACATTCACACCACCGCATACCATCCCGCAGCAAATGGCATGGTCGAGAGATTACATCGACAAATGAAAGCAGCCATCAAATGCCATCAAAACACGCGTTGGACAGAGACACTGCCCACAGTCTTGATGGGAATCAGGGCAGCTTGGCGAGAAGATCTCAAAACTACCTCAGCCGAGCTGGTCTATGGCAAACCTCTACGGTTACCTGGCGAATTCTTAGGTTCAAAGCAACCCAACGACTGTGAACCAGCTAATTTTGTCAAATATCTCCAACAACATTTTTATGAATTGCAACCCGCCAAAACAACGCACCACGGCAGGAAACAATCATTTATATTCAAAGATTTGGATAAAACCACGCATGTGCTACTCCGAGATGATACTGTCAAAAGACCTTTGCAGTCGCCATACACTGGCCCACACGAAGTCATCAGCAGGAATACTCGAACCTACGTCATTCGCGTTCGAGGCAAGGACATTACAGTCACTGTAGACCGCCTTAAACCTGCATACATCATGGCAGAAGCGGACGACAACTCATCAAAAGAGAAACCGACATTGAACGATCCAGCACCAGAAGACATCAGACGGCATGATAACGTCACACGTGCAGGAAGACGTATACACTTCCCTGATCGTCTAGGCTACTGAAAAACATCCCAAAAGTGCATATTCCATAGTGTTACGGAACATATATCGTTATATCGTTTATACATTAGTAAATCGTTTAGGTTAACACGTAATTAAATTGCACTGTTATATCCATTTTTTTTTCAACAACAAAAACCCACTCAATTTTATCATATAGTATCGAAATTAGTAAATTTCTGGAAAGGGGGTATGTAGTGGCCGAATAATAACTATCAAATTCATCTATTGTTTATAAAAATATCAAGTTACTTTGCAGCGATACATTCCCACTGAATGTAGTTTCTAGTAAACAACATACAGATCGTCAGCGAAATTAGAGACGGTGTAGTATTACATATAACAATACTTAATTAGTATTACGGCGTATTGAGCTAAGTAAACATTTCCCATAGTATTTGCTTACAACTATAATAATATAATATCATAGCGCATTATACTATTATTATATTAATCTGAATAATCAGTTTTCTCGTAGTGTCATATTTTATAACAAATAATATTTCATTTCACTATTCGATTTAAAAACGCTGATGCTTATACTTAGTCTAATGTAATTGTATACCTATTATATTTTATATTGTGTAAATTTTGTGTTGACGTGTTACTTTGGTATTGTATAAATAAGGGAAAACAATTCAACACAATGTCACTCAAATCAAGTCACTCGACTCAGAGTAATTAGCAAGTAACTATCATTGTATAAATACGCTGCTAAATAAATCTCACCATACGACATCGAAGACTTCGTCATTACTATCATCCTCTACCTACGCAACGAACACCACACACGAGTGACCTCAACAGTGGCGACCAACCGCCGACAGTACCAATAAATAACAAATTGGCATTCATTAAACACAGACAAACGCACCCATAATATAAAATTGCATAAATGGGCAGCAATGAATGGCTCCTTTCTGTCGCCATTAATAATCATGAAAGTTATTCATTTGTATTGTTATTGCAAAAAATGCACGCAAACCAAACTTTATTTGCAGACATTGTTCAGTTAATGCTAAGTGAATGACGTACTCGATATTTTATTGATATAACCAGAAATTTGTGAATCAATATTGATGGAAATTTGGAGAACAAGACCATTTCAAGATGCATTAATGAAATTGACGTTTACATGATAGAACTCCTTGATAGTCCAAAACAGCTGTGAACATAAATATCTTGACTATCGTAACATTAACAAAAAATAATGTTTTAAAACAAAAATAAATATTTGATAATACATATTATACTCGTACATGTTATGTTGAAATAAAAATTAACCTTGCGTTGAAATATCCTATCTTTATCCGTATATAGTATGTACTCTATAGTCTATATTATGTCAATAATACTTGGCATTATTTTTAGGGAGTATATTTAAAATAAATTAATGTGTGACGACTGACCGCGTAAATAAAAAGTAATAACAGTGTTTTTAGTTATTTATGTATGTATATGTAGTAAAATTTTATATACTGCTAAGCTGCATTTCTAACAGTAAAATGTATATTAAAGACATTTTAAATATAATCATCCTTATCTCTATATATATAAAAATCTCGTGTCACGATGTTTGTGGTCGAACTCCTCCGAAATGGCTCGACCGATTATTATGATTTTTTTTATGTATATTTGTTAGGTATGAGAATAGGTCAACAAGTATATTTCATACCGCTAGGTGATTAGCGTATCTCTATCCAGAAAAATTTTCTTTTATTTTTTTGAAATTTTTTTTTTTGTATTTTTTTTATTATTTAACATAAAAAAATACCTATAACCTCAAATTTTCACTTTCCTACCCCCATCCTCCCATTTTTTAATCGCGATTTTATTATTTTTGTATGAACAAATTTAACCGTCGTTCGTATTTCAAACAGAACGAAATTATTTATGTGGTTGAATGACAGATGGCACTACGTCCGAGAAGAATTCAAGAGAAGCGTCGCGTCATTTTGACATTTCATTCGGCAAATAACAACGCAGTGCGTGCAAAATTTTGTACGATTTATTTTAATTTATTTATTTTTATGTGCGTGTATTACAGTGCACAATGCCAGAAAGACGCAAGGGGGGCCATTTGGGCCGTCGAACGAATAAAGCAACAAACATGCGAAATAGTAGAGTAGAAAGAACAGACGAACAAATCCAACAAGATAACAAAAACGTGCGTGTAAGCATGTCGCAATTGCGTGCATCTCAATTACAAGAGGCACGAGCTGAACGAAATCAACAACGACAATTGGAACGGAGCCAAGCGCGCCGGTTCGTAGTTAACACACGCAGAGCAAATGACCGACAACGCCAACAAGTACATCGAACATTTACATCCGCTTCGTTCCTTCGTCTCGCATTCGAGTACGAGCCAGATATTGAATATTCCGCTCATCCGAAAGTGCTGATTGGTGCTATGGACAAAGAATGTCCCCATTGTCATGCGCTCAAATTCAAACATGAGTCAGCCGGGATGTGTTGCGCATCAGGAAAAGTGCAACTACCAGAAATTGAGATACCACCAGAACCATTGAACAGCTTGCTCATTGGCACGGTTCCAGATTCAAACCTGTTCCTGAAGTCCATTCGCACATTCAATGCATGCTTCCAAATGACTTCGTCCGGAGCAACAGAAATAGTTCACAATACTGCGGCAAATGGTCAACAATTCCATTCTACGTTCAAAATCAAAGGTCAAGTATACCACAAAGTAGGCTCATTGCTGCTAATGCCAAACGAACTACATACATTTTTACAAATCTACTTCATGGGCGCAGCGGTGAGGACATCAATCATGTGGATGCACGTTGCGGCTACAATAGCCTCAATTCGCCTAATGCCAGGCGCATCGTCGGCGAACTGGACGCCCTGTTGAATGAGCACAATGAATTATTGAAATTCTTCAAAGCACACATGCACGAATTGCAAAGTGACAATCATGCTATTGTCATCAATACTGATAAAACACCAGCTGGAGAGCACGTGCGTCGATTCTGGTGCCTGTTGTTGACGACATTGCTGGAATCATGGTTGGCGACCGCACATCGACGCGAGAAATCGTGATTCGAAGAAGAAACAATAATCTGGAGTTCATCGCTGACACACACCGTTCATACGACGCTCTCCAATATCCACTAATTTTCTGGAAGGGACAAGACGGATATTGCACAAACATTAAACAACCAGATCCTGTCACAGGTAATTCATTCATTATGAACATCATTACTCATTTTGAATTGAGAAAATGAATGGTTGATGTTTTTTTGTTTTTATCGGCGGTCATCGTCTACAGTGCTCTATTCCTCTTTCTGTCATAGATCCCATCCCCACACACTTACGATACATTGGTTACTTTTTATTTAACAACCAAAATATTTTATGGTTAAAATTTATATGGCAGAACAACGTTTGCCTGGTCAGCTAGTATTATAATAGTGTTGACCGCCACAGACGCCGGCTACCTATTTACATACATTTAGAAACATAGTTAATGAAAAAGTGGCGCCACTTTTCGGAGATATCGCGTATGTCAGCGTTTTTTGAGGCATTTATGGTGCATCTAAAAAATGCTAATGTGTAAGGATTAGAGATGGGAAAACTGGTCGATTTTGAAGACTAAGTATACTTATTACCAGTATAACAAAATACTTAGTATATAAACTTGTTCCAAAATACTTACTAGTATTTGAAATACTATATAGATCGTTTGGCGTGCGTATGCGACAAAAGTTTGATACTCAACTGAAACTAAAACCAACTCCATATTATTAGTATTTTAAAACGTATGGGCTCAAGGAACTCGAACTGTGTATCGGCTTCAATATAATCGCTAAAAATACGCTGAGCTCCGCTTGTCGAAAAGTCCCATTTATTTTAATATTTAAAATTTATGAGTTGTTTTTCTGATAGGTTACAATATTATTGTTAACAAAAACGGATAACAGTGTTTTTTTTAACATGTTTTGAGCGGTATATAACAAGCCGAAGCCTGTGCGTCATCTCACCACTGTGCTGGGACACAAATTTTATGATTTATTATTCATACATTCGAACGCAATAAACTAATAAATTAAAATATACCTATATTCAAGTGCTATTTCTTTGCTATTTGCGCATGTAATGTCAATAGTGTTAAAAGTCTACCAACTGGCGAGTGCACAGAACAGCGACTCGCGATGATATCATCACAAGTTTTTTGGAATAAGTTTATTGGGCCACAAATACTTAGTATGGGTAGTTTCATCCGAAACTTGAGTACACAAACTGGTGACAGTATTTGCAACTCACCTCTAGTAAGGATGCTAATTCCTGCGGTTTAAATTTAAGCATTTGATCACTTGAAATCACAAAATCTATCATTAACCATTAAAGAAATTCCTTTTTTTTCACCTAAATTATTTCAACTAAAATTTTAGCGTTCGTCGCCATTCAATAAGTACATCGTATCATGCTCTTGTGTTATTAATTAGAATGGATAACATAGTATAATACTGATTCGACGTACATGCTCTACGTACAAACCTAGAGACAGCATAAATCTTTCATTATGAGACAAAAATTGAGCATAGATTTATTTACACTCTGTCATTGCTCTTCTTTTGTTTATACAGGTACAAGTCGGTATGAATGTATCACTGTAATTAATACAAATTTATTGTCCGATGAGCTCGGTGGTATTTATGCATCACGTGATTTATAGAAATCGTGAATAATATAACACATAATATTTATTTTTTCTTTGATTTCATATTTTGAAAATACATTGTTTTATAGTGCAAAAGTATTTAATGTTAATCTTAATATTCTAGAACTTATATCCAGTGAAAATCGTATCACAATATATTACTAATGTACCTATATAAAGTGTATTCTTATATTGTCTTAAGGAATTCAGTTATAACAATGTATTTATATGGTTTTGGTCTCGACAATTTAACAGTTTACGTCTGACCCCACCACACTTTGCACACACTTTCCCTGTAATAAATATGGAAGACAACCGACGGGGGATGCCTGCAAGTGGCATAGGGGGAAAACACAATGTCTCGCGGTTATGTGTGAGCGCAGCCGTAATGACTAGAAAGGGAAGTAATGGGTATTGAATGTAGAATAGTATACTTATTATCTTACTTACTTAAGCTGACGCTACATACCATACAGGTCCACAGCCGACAGCACAACCGTCCTCCAGGTCTCTCCAATAGATCACACTCAACCCCTCTGCATCCCTCTTGACGTTTTCTACCCATTTCCACCGGGGGCGGTCCGAGGGCCGAGTGCCTATAGGGGTTCCTTCATAAACTTTATTTATAGCTCTAGAACCCATCATAGTTCTTCAAACAAACGAAACTCCGATAAACTGGTCATACCAGTCTGATGAGATTATCTCTACTTTGATTGTTTACTGTTTTATTTTAGTTATAAATATTACTTCAGATATTTATGGTTAGTTATTATTGTATATTAGGTTTTTGGTCTACCTCCATACTTACTGTATCATTCTTTCCATGACGTCTCGGACTCAGATTTGAGAAAAATAAAATACAATATTATTAATCGTCTTATGATGAAATTTATTAATTTACCAATAAAACTTCTAATAGTACCTACTTACGTATTAAAATAAAACCGAATTTTAATTGATTCAAAAAAGATTTAATATTCTAGTTAAAATTTTATTGTAAATGATGTTATTTATATTTAAATTAAACGAATAATATAACCTATAAAAACGTCTTGAAGTTCGTTTATATTCTTGCGTTCCATACGGCAAATTAAAGTTTCAGGCGAATTTAGACGAGCCTTGTTATCAAAAAAATAATATGCAAAATGTACCTGAGAATATTTTACATAAACTTGAAATTTGTTATGCCTGCCTATCCTTCTTGTTTCTCATCAAAACCGTAGTAAACAATAAACGACACATCTTATTTCAAAGTTTTCGAGGAAACAACTTTGCACACTCTAGTGACGCGTAGAAACTTAATTAAATGCTACCCCGATGTCATTTTATAACATTTTGAAAATTCGTCAAAGCGAGTTGAGCACAGGTGTAAAGTATTTGGGACTAAATAAAATATGGAATCAAAGGTTACTATTTATGTATAAATCAAATATTTACTTCACAGTGTTGGCTTTTATTCTCGCTTACACGTTTTCTGTAACAAGAATAATTATAAATTGAAGACATAACTTCATCCAGAGAAGTTACTTAGGTAAATTCTATCATTTTTTAAATGGATTTTTAGTTACAATTTTTCTGGAAACCTATGTTTTTATAAAAAAACTACATTCTTACGTCTTCACAATTACAAAAAAATATCTATAAATTATATACCAGGGGTGGTGAACCTTTTTATGTTGAGGTGCCAAAAACAAAATTTTAGCTCAAACAAGCGCTTTCCCTTCTAAGAATTTTCCTTTATAGTATATAATATATCCAAGTCAAACATTTGACTTCGCTAGACTACACTTGGTGAAAAAGAATTCTCTTGAGCAGAGATGCATGATTTTTTCAGTTCTTCCTGCCATTTTCCCCGTCCGGAATCAAAGTCAACAACTATTTTTTGATTTCTTCTTATTCAAAAAAAATCTCAGTGTGATCAATTTTTCCGCCAAACACTGAACACGCTTGCATTAGAGCCTTTTTTAACTTCCTACAGATGCTTTTTTACCGAAAACAAATATGAATCCAGAATTTAAAGGAGATTTCCACATTTATCAGATGCTACATATCGTCAGTATATTTTAAAATTCTGTAACATTATATGTCTACACGGCTGAGATTATGCACGTACCAAAATGTGGCACGCATGCTATAGGTTCATCACCGCTGTTATAGGATATACCTGTATATATGCTTGGATGCGGGTGTCAATACCAAGTCTGGCGGATCGGGCGAATGAGTAACAGCCATCGTCTAAAAGTTAGTTAATGTTCGAGATTATGAAGGTTCATAATATTCTCTCGTTAGAAGCAAAACTAGAAATATAAATAGGTAGGTACTACATAAGCCGTTCTACGTGAATAGCCACTGAAAAATAATGTGTATCAATGAGGCTCTACGACTTGACCCCGCAGGTCACCCTAAAGGCCTAAAAGATTGGTAGCAAAAATAAATTATTACTAGAAAGTAGAAACCTTCGTTAAGCAGTAGAATACCACGACTTATCATGATTACTCAATACTTGAAACATGAAACTAAACATTTTATTTGGAAATTGTGGACTTTTTTTCTAAGAATACTCTCAAATAAAATGGCAAATATTCAAGTTAAAAACACCAAGACGTAAAGTAGTTACTCGAGATGAAGAGCTTTAATTTCGTAATGGAAAGCGCAAAATTCATTGGATTTAATTGAGTGGAGAAAATTTACGCACTTTTGCCTAACAATCGACTCTGACAAGCAAAATGTTTGCCGGGATTTTATCTTACAGCAACTGTACAGTTAAATGGCTTACAAAATTGACACAGAATTCGCTATTTTTAACATGCATCAGTAATTTTAATATTCAAATTACTTACGTACAGAAAACAATATTCATTTACTCGTCTTTACAAAATGGAATGAAATAGTTTACCATTATGACGTAGGTATTTTACATTAGTTGATTAGTCCGTGTAATAAAAAAAAGTGTTTTTGCTACAGAAAATATATTAGGAAATGTTTCGACTACTTTTCACGTACAGCTTCAATGAACCTGTGTAGACAAAAATCTTTATATAAATATTATTTATAATTGCACACATAATGAGTTTTAACTAAAAATCAATCACAATGACTAGTATTAAAGTAGTCGTATATGTATTTATGTTATATTTTGTCAATCATTAATTTTACAAATCTTTCTGCAGAAGAGGAGAAGAGCTGGTTCAAAGTAACGATGGATTTGAAAAAGTTTAGTGCAACTGAATGGCAAGAATAGGTTAAAAAGAACTCCCATGTGTTGCTGGTACGGCTACCAGGTCCGTTGGTGGTTTTACATTAAAAAAAATGAGACGGTGCAATCATAAGTCAGATTTAAAAAAAATAGTCAAATAAAAATCTGACAACATAGCTATAGTATTGGTATATTTTAAACACTGAACATTGATAAAAAATGTGTCTACAAATTTGACACCGATTCGAATATCCACGCACATAAAATCGACATTGCGTCACACAACGACATAGAGGGCCTAAACCGCATACGCTGCAGACATATCTACTGTAGAACGGAAAAAAAGAGGTAACCCTCGATTTTTTCAAATAAGGTTTATCAGAAAATAACATTGAACACGACTAAATATACGCTGTATTCAAGGATGTTAGCTGCATATGCCGAATTATTATCTAAATTTAGGTTACCTATATAAAAAAGAAGGAGGTGAAGTGGGAAAAAAGATGTAACCATTATTTATTTTTTTTTGGTTTTTTTTTAATCACCTCAATAATTAATATTAGGCATATAAAACACCAACATAATCGCACGTTGTGTTTAATTATGTCTATTGTATATTTTTACTTTGACCAGTAATTTTTCATTTTAACAGTCGATAGGTAATTGTAGCATGTTTATGTGGGATTAAGTCAAGTTCCTCAGAGGGAGAGAGTGTAGAAAAATTTAAACCACTGTGCACATCGTTGAGACTTCGTTCTGTACATGTTTCCTGTGGAGCTGGGGAAAACATGCTGAAATGTATTGAAATGTATACGCCTTTTTAGTCAAAAACTATTTGTCGTTATACTCTGAATGTTTCAGTAGATCGATTGATAAACATGTAAATTACCTATAATTCATTTTTACAACTTTTTAGGTAGGTACGTAAAAAGTTTTTATTTTTAATACTAGTAACATATTATTATTAATATATTTACCCAGTTCACATAAAAAGTAGTCGAAACATCCAATTTTATTTTGGGTCTCCTGAAAATAGTGATCATAGAATTGTCTCCCTTTTACTTTCTTTCATATACAGATATAATCTATTAGTATACGTTTTTTCATAAATAATGATATTTGAATTATTGATTTGGCAAGCAATAGAGAGAGATATACTATATGTTGCACTAATGGTTAGAAATTGTGTTCCTCTGCCGTCAAAATTATTGTAAAATACAGAACATACTATAACATTTATAATATAAATAAAGGTAGGAACTTAAATAATGAAAACGCACCACAATTTTCCATTTAATTATTACCGATAGTTGTCAGACATATTACAATATAAGTACATCTCTTAAATATGTTAATAACTTTCCAACTTTCAACAATCTTGTTATAATTATGAATGACTACGTCATAGTTGGTGCACTATTCCACGAAAACTTACAAAATAGTTGTACTCGTACCATACAAAATCAAGATGGAAGCAAGCACGTGTGAGCTCTCAGCTCAGGAAAGGCTTTCCAGGAACATGAAATAATTTTTTCACATGAATCACTTGTAATAGAATCTAAAACGTTTCCCGAATATCTCAAGTCTTTCTAAGGCGATTTTCTAAACGAAAATTTGTTGTATTAGCATTACAGGTGTCTCAGATTTCAGTGATCGATTTATTGGAGTCTTTACGATTTGTTATCTCATATATTTAGAAACTGAATTATAGAAAGAGAGGAAAAAACGTTTTATAAAAAATATATAATATTTTCAAACTTATGCCATGCGAAGTAATTCTAACAAGCACGTTAATCGGAATATTTCAAATTTCAACAATTGAATGTAATTAATTTGTGTAATAAATGATATCTCTTAAATAATAATTATAGACGGTGTACGCTGTACGGTATTAACCAAATTTATTGATGGCGTTCTTGCACTTATAATAATGAATTCCTGTGGAATTTAACAAAACTTTCATTATGATTCATCTAATTGATAACTGTATATTAAACGGTCTGACGCTTTCTATGCCCAGTGCTTTATTGGGTATATCACATGATTTATTTTGTATACTTCTGTGCGTGGTCCTGCTGCTTGAATATTAATAAAATAATCATTTGAAATTTAAATTTAAATTAAAAAAGTGTCGTCAGTGGATTACATAATTCTGTATTTATTATTGTATAAAAAATGATTTAAATTCGTATGGCCTTTTAGTGTGTTGCTAATGTTGCTATGTAGATACGCTCAACGGATATTTTTCTAGATACAATAATTTATTGATTGATGCTATGGAATATTGATATGGTTGATATGCTGCTGCACGTTTATTGAGATTGTTTATTATATAGATATAAATATAACAATGTCATATAGGACCGGTAAAGTTTTGGCATAATGGATCAAGCCAAAGTATCCCCTTGAGAGCTCTAATTATTTCGATATTTAGTGATCAGCTTTTAGCTGTATAAGCCCATGAGATTTCTTAGTTTGAATATTTTATTAATTACAGGAAAGTAAACGGAAGAAACTCAAGATTTACTGTCGGCGCAAAAATGTAAGATTGACAGATAGTCTCTACGTAAAAATCATTTTAAACATAATATGTAGCAATGTAACCTTACCCAATATTTTAATAAAATTTAATAAATAGTAGAATACATATTGTGCTTTTATTGTAAATTCACTGAGGCGAATAATGAATGATCTGTATGAAATTTATGATAATGTTTACATTTATTGAAGTTTCTTGTGATCATTTTAATAGAGTTAGTTCTCATTTATTCATTAAAAGATTTTTTGCCAATATCTGCCGGCGCGGACGAGACCACTCGTCAACATTATTAACGAGTTCAATGTTTTTATTCGCAAATGTTGAAGGTAATCCATGCAAATATAGATATTTATTATTTGGTATTGCCTATATTTTTGTAATTTTAGACGTGCTGTCTAAAAAAAGTAAAAATAAATACAATCGTCTTAAATTTGCAAAGATTTATAAAATGAATGAGTGTTAATTAATTAACAGTGTTGTCTGTTTGATGACTGATGAGATATAATTCATTTTGTTTATTTGAATTTAATCCAATGTCAGTGCCGTTTTCGCTTGTAGGGAAACCGTGCGATGTCGCACGTTGATCGGTTGCACGCAGGCACGCGAGCACGTCCAGCGGACGGTCCGCACGCACGATCTGCGCAACCTCCAGAGAGCGGTTCGCATGCACGGCCGAACAGAATTATATTATTACAATGCAACGGCACTATCATAACAATATTATTATCAGTCGGTCCGCTTTCAAAACAGTTTTCTATATCGGCCACTGTTGTCAGATATCTCCAAGTTTTTTTTTTAATTTGCTTCGGAATAATAACAAATTTCTTTCGTCATTCGTCTGGTTTCAATTAAATGAAATCTGTTTTTGTGCACCTATCGTGATTTTGTTTATGTCGATAACGCAATTGCGCAAACCGCATTTATTCGGCGAGCAGTTACATTTTTTAAATCTTATGTGTATAAATAATCACCATATAGCCTATAATAAAAAAGCTGTCTAGTTTGTCAATCAAGACATTAAATTAGCCTACTTTATAAGTATCACTGACTTAATCGCACAAGTGACATATGTGCTGCAGCATAATTATGGAATCCTATCTGTTGAATGCCGCATCGTTTTATAATCATTTTTAAATCGTAAGACATGGGCGTAAAACCCACTTAACGCAGCAAGTGTGGCTCTCGCGCAAAATTTCACAAGTGGCGCGTAAATCAACGAAAATACAATGTAATCAAATACGCCAGCGCCCACTGGATTTGACGACGCATTATGCGCCCCGCCCCATGAGTCATCGTTTTTTGGCTTCTCGGCGATACGAATGAACGAAAATACAATGAAGTTCATTCATTGAACGCGGCGAGCAAAATCACGCTCTGGAAGCGTCATTGATCGACGGGCGAGAAGCCATTATTTAATAACATAGAACTCATTGTTTAATTTAATTGCGTGTCCGATTTTAATAACAAGCCCCGAGAAATTTAATAATATTTTTATTGATTTGTTATGACTGTTATGAGAGACGCTGATAATAATAATTATTTTATGCTTCTTGGGCCCCTTATTACATAGGTGAAGGGTAATGCGTGGGTGGGAGGGGGCCTACTCAGTAGTGAGCGCATCGAGCGCTTTTTTGGTGGGCTTTATGCCATAAAGCCTATGTAATAAGGGGCCCAAGAAGCACAAAATAATTATTATTATCAGCGTCTCTCATAACAAAGCAATAAAAATATTATATTATTTCGGGGCTTGTAATTAATATTCATGATGACATTATTCTTCCAGCGAAATATCGGGCACGCAATAAAATTAAACAATGAGTTCTCTGTTATTAAATAATGGCTTCTCGCCCGTCGATCGACGACGCTTCCAGAGCGTGATTTTGCTCGCCGCGTTCAATGAATGGACTACGTTGTATTTTCGTTCATTCGTATCGCCGAGAAACCAAAAAACGATGACTCATGGGGCGGGCGCGCATAATGCGTCGTCAAATCCAGTGTGCGTTGGCGTATTTGATTACGTTGTATTTTCGATGATTTACGCGCCACTTGTGAAATTTTGCGCGAGAGCCCCACTTGCTGCGTTAAGTGGATTTTACGCCTAAGGAACAGAATACTAACAGTTTTAATTTTTTTTTTGTACTTTCACTACAAAATATTGATTAAACGAGATATTACATCGCGTTGCTTCATATATTAATTTTAAATTGCTATAAGCAGTGATGTCCCGTATGAGTAGGCAGATTGAGCGTCGCTTGGGGCGGCAGTTACTCGAAGGGCTGCATATCGAGAAGAATAATTTTGTATAGGTATATAGAAATAGCTACCTAAACTTAGTACAAAACAGCGAAAATATCTTGCCATAAAATTCAGCTCACTGGTTGGAAACAAAATGTATTCATTTAGTTTACTTCCGTTGCCCTCCGACGTCGATGATAAAAATACTGTATAAAATGGGGCGTTGCCCAGTAGCGGCACTTTGTCTTGGGACGTCACTGGTTATAAGGTACAAAGAAAGCAACTTAGGCCGTTATTAGACTAGCAAAGATCTTCGACAAACATCTAATCAAATAAGTATGGTCATAATAGCATCCCAAAGAAATGATTAGATCATTAAAATAATTTTGTCATAAATAATATTATTACTTCAAAATGGCTAAGAACAAAATGGTGCCTGAAATAAGTGTCTGATTACAAAAAAAAATATGTTTATAAAATACATTTTAACATAATTTATTAAATACGAATTTGCTTTGAAAAATTCTGGAAAGTGCTCAAAATAAAATTTATATTACTCATAATTTTCTCCGTTTATTTCAATGTAAGTTATCCTGAATCAACGAAGGAGTAATACGTGTGAAAATATTACACTGACGTATGTTTCGCTATACAAATTATTAACATTTTTACTGAATTTTATATACCTATCTAACAAGACTATTTCTTGAACATACATAATTTGAAAATACATCATATACCTACTACGGGCACGAACCCGCATCCACTGGATTTAAGCCAATGTGTTTTACCAATTGTGCCATGTGCATTCTATCTAATTACGATGAAATTGATTTTTAATTTTTACACATTGAAGCGTTTCGTAAATTGCGCTAATTTTTGGCAGTCAGGTTTTGTGTTTAAAATCAAGGTGCTAATTACCTACTTTAATTACTAACCGGTGTCAGGATCTCCCAAAATTTTAGTTATAGCGTACTTGCATTTGCTAATAATTATCATATTTTTTTTAATTTAACGAATAATTCACTTAACACTGTGGACGCTGAAGACGCACCTGGCGCGTAGTGACCAGACGGCCGATCGATGTAATTAACGTGCATTTTAAATGTGGTAATTAAAAAGTTATTATCTAGTCAGCAGTGAATGAGTTAAATATAGCATCAGTTGTTCAATATAAGAATGTTAAAATATAAATTTTGTGAATTATTCGTTGAATAAAAAAATAGTTTATGATTATATCTGTTTCGTATGGTAACGTGTGAAATCTATAAAGAACGAAATTTTCTGCATCAATATAATTATTATGCTATTACCAAAGAGAATTGAATCTTCAAAAATCTTCTTATTGCGGAATTAATAATTCTCTATAATAAAACCCACGGTGGCCGCGCGGCTTAAGCATTGGACTATCACGCCGTGGGGCTCAGGTTCGAATTCTGGGTCTGGCAAGTACACATATTGTTTTTCAATTTGTGTGTGAGTCATGGTATGGACCTAATAGGTTGAGCAAGTGGCTGACATCCATTTCTCGTAAAAATCAAAATCTGTTAATACAAACCTCTACTCAGTGGAGGCCCATATGATCCTATTAGGATCGGACAAAATATATTATCTCAAAATAAATATGACATTATTATCTATCACCAGTATTTTTTTCTGAGTTTTTAAGAAAATGTAATTAATTTAGCACAAATATCTACCTATCGTAAAATAAATGGTGCAAGTTATTTAATTAATCAGTATACAAAATTGTAGCCATGCAATCTGTAACTGACACAAGGGTAAAAATTATTATTAATTATATTTTACATCTTGTTTATTAAATTATTTCATTTATTATCTACTACGTGGCAGTGAATTTAAGAAAGTAGAACGATATTGGGTTCGAAATTGGCAACCACCAAAGGGGGGTTTCTTTAGTATATCATAATGGAAAATGTGGGTCGGGAAATCTAGACTACGGTGGTAGGACAAAGTAAAATAGACTCTCTGAGGGTAGAGTATACGTTTTATAACTTTTAGCAGTTTTTACTACACTAATACGCCTCTTAGCCTGATAACCTCGCATAAAATTAGATCAAATGATATTCACTTGTATTAATATAATATGTAGTAATAAATAAATAAATAGATAATATATGTAAAAACATATTTTTTTGAATATATTACATCATTTTAATCCTCGAGCCGGAGTGCAAAGTTATGAAGCGTATACTCTAGGATAGTGACGAGGGGAGGAGGTAGGCTGTTAACATTTATAATAAATAGTGCATATTAAAATTTGTCCGTCGTATGAATTTGTTTTCATTGAAATAAGAATATAATTTGCAAATTGTACCGGTTGGTTTTTTAAATTCAATTAAACCCTGCTTAACTAAACCATGATATTTTAGTAATACTAAGGGCGATCCAACAACAGTGCACAGTTTTTCAGTCATACTTATTTGCTTTATTTCAATTAAGAATACATAATATTACAGATGTTGTTGGTTAGTTTTTTTAAATTCATTAAGCCCTGTCTACAGCAAACTATAATCGATAAAAGATGTTCTTTTATCCATAAAATACTTAAAATTATGTAAAGCTGAATGACATAATTTTAGATTTTTTATAGATAAATTAATATTTTTTGACTATTTTATTGAATTAAAAAAAAAACTAACAAACACTATCTACACATTGTAGTCTTGAAAACAAATAAGTTTAGTATGCACTATTTATGTCAGATTTTAACACCCTACCTCCACCCTTCGCCACTCGTAGAATGAGCTTATGCTAGAGAGAAGATTAGAAGAGTGAATACATATTCTAGAATAGGACAATAATCAGACTGTTTTGTGTTGATGACGATGGACGAATTAGTATCTGCGTAACGTATTTTGAATACATAAATATTTCATAATTTTACAAACATAATTCATAGCAAATTTAGAAATATACTTTACTTTCATTAAAATGTGCGTAAGTATGTGCCTCCCGCAAATTTATGCGTTTTTATTCAAAGCGCAAGGTAATCGTTATAAATAATTTATGTAGTGAAAGTAGCGAAGGTAATTTTTATGACAGTGACCATCGCCTACTAAATATAAAGTCACTCGCAATACCTACTCTATTTACGAGTTTTGCCAAAAAGACCGCGAAAGATGAGTTACTTTTTCGGCAGTTAATAGGTACCTAGTATCTTGTTAATCTTTTCTTAAGTAAGTTGTTACTTATCCTGTTATGTTACGGTCATCATAAAGACATGTGGATGCTTATGCCAGATGTGAAATTTAGGATAGCGATTATAATATATAATAACCATGTCCTCCATAACTTTGCGTTACATAAATAGGTACATAGGGTACATAGCTTAATATATCTATGTATTATGTATGAATGCAAATCTGATATTTTCTATTATAAGACTTTAAAGCTGCTCATCTACACAAACCACCAAACATCGCATTTCAAAAAGAAACTGCAATGATAAATTAAATGAATCCAACCGACTATTACACTATATTTATTTCAATATTAATATTGAATAAACTAAACGAAATAGTTAACATAACTTAGTAAAACTAACCTATCTCAAAATTACCAACAATTATGCACTTATAACTGTAGAATATAGATATTAATATGTATTTTGGTACTTATGTTCAAAATGAATTTAAAAAGCTTTAGACACCAATGTGTTGCACATATTTGGATCCTTATATGGATGAAAAGCTTTTCATATCGCCTATATCGGTTTTATTTTTACAGTTGTTCATTATCTCTGACTTTTTTCATTTACATTAATTAGATGGACGTATTTACAATGCCTTCGCTTGAAAAGTATAATGTCAATAGTTTTTTTTAAATACACTAGTTGCAAGGTCACGTTTACTCTGGCTATAATAAGCTACAGCAATACAAATTATCCAATAAGTACTGAATAGTTTAAAACTGGCTGGTAGATTTGTGAGAGAGCTGTGTACTTTATCAAAACGAATAATGGACGGTAATGACTAATGACACACCGTTACTAAATTTGATTTTCGCCTTTACATTTAAATAATTTCTACGAACTGTATTTAAATTCTATCATTTTAAATAAAATAACGTTGGTACATAATACATAGGAGTTAGTAATCCCCAGGAACTGGACTGAGTTCGTCCACTTAGAAGGTTATTAGGCACTGAAATAAAAATATATGTCAAACTGCCAGGGGGCGGATTGGCGGATAATCTAGTTAGGATGAGTATTCCCAAAAGCAGAATGTTTAAATAATCATGTAGAGCGTATGAGATATCTCAGAAATTGATAATGGTTTAGTTTGAGCATTCGTAATAATTCCTGGTGCCTTCTTGTTTTGTTCTTGTCACATTTGTATCGTCATCTGAACAAGCCCCATAATATTGGAGTCATTCAGTGTCATGTCAACTTTGTTTTTATGTTGGGTAGATTGACTAGAAACATTCTCAGGGCGTTCGAGAGTCATCAATTAGTCCCTGGTTACAGGTTATTATGTGGTGTCCTTATCAAAGTCATTGAAGCAACATTCAATATGCTATCATGCCATTTTTCTATACAACAAACAATGAATGCCTCATGTTTAGAAACTCTTCAAGGTTTCTATGAAATTTGGAGATTTACTTCTTTCTTTCTCTTTCCTTTTTTGCTTAAATGTCATATGTTAAGGCTCCATCTTTATAGAATAAGGTTTCGTTATATTTTATTATATCTGGAATACCTAGAACTTAAAACAAATTTACACTAATTGTATATATGCGCAGCTTACTGGTTCGCACGTGCCAGTCTTGTTACAGAATCGCGGCGGCTAATTTAAAAGCGACGAAAGTAAAACCTAATTAATTTTATTACGTCTGAATGTTTAATTAAACAGCCATCAAAATGCTACTAAGTTGAGCTTAGATTTCTCGGGAGAACGTTTTGAAATACGCTTTCATATTGAACATTGTCAAATTTGTCTTGTTTCATTCATTTATTAACAGAATTTCAGCGAGAATTGTAAGAAATCGCAGGCGTTTTTAGTAACATTTTCTGTGAAGTACATATAACTTGTAAAGGTACTGAATACAAAATATTTAAATAAATTTGAAGAATTGATTTACCATCATTACATAATACGAATAGATAAGGCCGAGATGTATAGAATGTCGACGTTACGTTAAATCGAAATAACTTCGAAAGCCATGCATAATAGTCATATTATGTCAATATAATATAACGACAACTGCAAAAAATTTAATTGGCGTGGCGACGTGCCAAAATTAAAATTGTTGTCATTTAAAAAAAAACCGATTACCCGATAATTATTAAAATACTTTTTAATTGACATAAAATGGTAAAAGTATGATTACCTCACAAATTGAAAAATTATTATAAATTTATATTTAATTCATTGATTGTTTTATCAGTGGTTATTTGAATAAATTGACTCTTTCGTGGATACAGTATACCTACGGTGTCTTTAATCATATGTTTTTAATTGACATGGCAATGATATTCGTATATTATTAATAGTGTCATTTTCAGTATAATTATCAACGGTGACAATAATATAATAAATACTACGTATTAAATACTGCCAGTCTTTTGTGTTTGCGTGTATAATCAAAATGATTTTACTTTGTCAGAAACAAATACACTATATTAAAGACTATTTATTTAATTTATGATTATAATGTGACAGCTGTCAGATCACTCAGGTCACGTGCGCGTATCGTATGCAAGCTGTGCTACCCTATAATAATATGTATCTTTTTTATTTTTATGATTAAAATGTGTAGAAAAAAGAAAACTTTACTCTCACATCCATTGCAATACAACTATTTAACATACGGTGTTATTCTTCGATGATAAATGACCTTGTAAAACAGACACATTCTATAAATATACTTAAATGTCATTTATGACGATCTGGTTGATGGCATAGTTGACATTTATTTTTTTACTCTTGTAAGAATTCAGCTTTATATAAATCAACAACTTAATCCGATAATAAATTGTCAAATTTGCAATTTTCCGAACAATATAAAAATACGCTTAGATTTAAATATAAGGTAATTTGGTAAATAATCTTCTTAATCTAAAAAAAATCTTTTCTATCAATATCTGTAGTATGAACGATGCAATTGTTTTTCTTATTATGTTGTTACGAACGTGTGTTCATAAATCAAAATAAATACTTGTGTAAGTAGATGGTAGGTACTTATGATTGAAGGCGATTGTACACATTAATGTTGATAATCCAAAAGAGCGTAAGTGATATGTTAGAAAAAAATAGTTATTTATAAATTTAGATTATTTAGAATGTTTCAGTGTCATACAAGTGCATAAGTAAGAGTTAATCAAATAACTTATTACCACGTAAGTATTTCAATTTTTAACAATTTATTGCAGTCGAAGCTTGAGCAATACATAACTAGTACTATGATTTATATTTACAGTTTAATGTCACTGGCTGACTATAGCGGGTCTTTGTATAACACATTGACACTGAGGGACAGATATGTATTTCAATACCTCAATAGGTAATTTTATATAAAGAGGTTTTTAATAAAAAAGTTCGTAAAAACACACATCGTTAGATTGGTTTGGTTATTACTTATTTTCCAAAATTTCAATGCGGTTTGATTATTATGTATTATTAACTAATTAATCAATTAATCAATTATTTACTGGACCACCACCTTAAGATTTAATTAAATTTGACACTGGGAAGATCGTTGTATATTAGACAAACTCTCTACTCGATCGGTACGTGATTCGGCCTCAACAAATTGTTGTGATTACGAGCCGCTGAGAAAATAAAACTTCAAGATTAAGAAAAAAACTTTCGGTCAGACATCTTGGATATCTTTCTATGCGGTTAAAGTTTGGATGCAGACTGCGAGTATCTATTTATTTTTCCAACCAAAAACGTGCTTCGGGTGTGAATCAGAGAAAAACGAATAAGACATGTCTATTTCTGGATGAATTTCATTTCGCCGAAAAGAGCAACATGATAATCCAATACGTTATTGTAATATTGAATCTCGCATCGAAATATTGTGTCCTTCGTGAAATATGTCGTCATACTATGTTTAAATGAGTTTACAAATATGGCTTAACGTAAAATCGTGAGTTAATAACACGAGTGAGATATTGGGCTGGTATCGGATCAATTCGCAATTCATATCCCCGTGTAAAATGTACGCAGGCCCGGTCTTAGAGGGCGATTTGACCGATTGCCTAATCAGGCTTTGCGCTCTAGGGGGGTCGCGTTTCGCACGAAAAAAAAAATACTAGAAAAAATGGTTTTTCATTTTAACTAAATATTATTTGTAGTAATGTACTAGAACCTTGTGCAGTAAAACCAAATATTTATTGGAAAAATTCGGCACCATTATATAAAATATCTTCGAAATCTTTCTATTAAAAAAATAAGTAAAATTACAAATTTAATAGTAATTACATAAGAGTATTTTCGTTCCGTTACTCATTTATTTTTCACCATTTGGTCATTAGAGTTTAGGTATCACTAGTAAAAAGTATAATAAGTTTAAAAAAAGGGGATAACTCGTACGTGGAATCATTAAAAACACTATGTAAGTTAATATAAACAGTATACAGTTAGAGTATTTAATGCTAAAGTCTCTGAAACAATAGTTGCGGGCTAAATTCCCGTATCTATCTAAAATCAAATCACGATTTTTTTTCAATATGTCTTTGATCCACAGTAATAACCCAATGAGTTCCATAACAACCAGTCATAGTAAAAAATATATGTTAATTAAATAACCTCCACTCTGTGGAAACCTACATAATATACTTCTTCCAAGAGAAAATATGGTAGCTATTTACTTTTTTACTTTTTAGAAACAGATACATATATTTATATGGGATCAAAGCATTCAATCCCCTCAAACAGATATTGTACACATATGAAAAAGCCATGTTCGCACATTTTCAGCATACATTTTCCGAGCTTATTTCATTGAGCTCGAGTTAATTTAAGTATACTATTCATATATATTTTGTTGAAATTAAAATCGAAAAAATTTCTCCTAAATGAGGTTGAAAATAAAGCTTTGCTTAAAAATTTGGCTTGATACTGTAGGTAGGACAGGTAATGTGTAATTAAGAATATAAACTATGTATATTGATTGTATCACTAGTACTTAGAGCAGGGGTCGGCAACCTTGTTGCCACGAAAGGCGCAAAACAAATTTTTATCATAGTCTGGGGGCTATTAAACTCCCAATAGAACTTAAAATCTTGATGTAACCCCGAAAATTACAGAAATGTGCATTATTAATAATATGGAGTTCTATAAATTAATTACAATATTAATCAATCAATTTAAGAGAAGATACATACGTATCGACATAAATCAACATAAAAAATATATATACTTAACTAATATTTCAAGCTATAAAATGAAAAATACAAATAATAAAAAAATTAAACATTTAACCAACATTAAAATTTCAGTATCAGCAATCATAATTTAATTTTAATTTAAATTGTTAATAATATGTATTTTAAAAAGGGCATTCTTACATTTAAATGTACATACTTACATAATTATATTTATATACGAATACATTGCAAAAAAAAAATCAATGCGACTGTAAATCTTTAGCTAACTTATTCTTATTATAGTCAGGTGCATAATTAGAATTACCTGTCTTAAGGGGGGACATGCTCGTCGAAGGTCAAAATTGAGTTTTTATTGTATTTTCAAACCATGATCCTGGACACTCCTTAAACGTTGTAGATAATCTATTTATATAATTTTGAAGCCTTATTATCTTTTATAGTTATTTTAAACATTTGATGACTGCATAAAGTATTTTTGTTACATAAAATAGTATTCTTTTAAACCTCTCGCTCTAATGTTTTAGAATATAGTCATATTTCGGTACATAACTGTGCAGTGGTGTTAAGAATTTTTATATTTATTAATTTTTAAACGCATTTATGAAACCATTAGTATAATTTATTACGAGATAATTTTTGTAAAATATTCACGATAAAAAATTATATTGATAATCTCTGTGATCCCAAATTTGACAAGAATTAGGCATTTTATTATTCAAAAAATCGGCAAGATTAACACATTTGAAGATGATTCTAAAGATAATTATTATAAGCTATGTTTTTGAACATTGAAGTGTGATAAACATCTTATGAATAATGATTGCTTTATAATAATTATTGACCTAAGAATAAGGTAGTGTTTTTTTTTTTAAATACGCCATTTCTTTTGTCATTTCCTAGTGGTTATGCTACAACATACGGCTGTAGCCATAAATTAAATAATAATGCCGAAGTGCGGTAGTATCAGCTGCTTATACGCCCTGTAAATAAATTATTGGTAAATAAACGTCATAGCAGTAGTATGTAGTTCGATGCAAATGAACCTGCGATACAGTCATTGTTAACTAACTTCAATAGTTGACCTGAGGTCCTTTTTTGCTTCAATTTACTAGATGACATGGAAGTTGTTAACGCAGTTACATAAATATGTAGTTTTATTCTTTAAGTTTGTAATGTTTCTCCATAAAACATAGTTTACCTACTGATACACACTAATAATAATTAAGCTTGTTGAAAAAATTCAACAATAAAAGCAATGGCTTATTATTTCAAAATATTTACAATTGTGAAAGAGTTATTTCAATTTTATACGACTTGATTAGGTATTGTTATTCAATAACCATATTACGAGCGTGAATATGGTAGTCGTAAAATACGCAATAAACATTCAATTATTTCTCTATTTTAAGGTAAATAGCATTATTAATTTCATGTATTTGTTTCATAAAAATATTTTTTTCTCTTAAACTTTTCTTGCAATATTGGCTGGCATATTATATCAGTAGGTAGCTATACAGTGCACAAAAAATATTTCTTAAATTGATAATAATATTATATTTAGAATGAATGCATTGTCTTATATATTAATAAATAACACCACATTTAAAAAAATGAACATTTTTTATCGCTAGCCAGATGAACAGTGATATAGAAGATATTATCAGTGTCGAAGGGTGACTTTGATTAGAGGAAAAGAACACACTTGTCAGGTATACTTACGAGAAATAAGAAGATTATACTATATTACTACTGATGAATAAGTGAATACTAATTCTATAAAATTCCAATAGCTTACTGACTACATAAAATTGAGTGATGAGTTTAAACTATGTATTTTCTTAAACACACACATCAAAAATCATTAGATAAAATTATTATTTATTTTTAAAAACGATCCATATGTATTTATATGTGATTTAAATGAAGCTGTCACTTGGATGGCACTCGATCCAAATATACTTGGATCGTACTTGGACCGTGTCAACGTGCCATATAAATATATTTTTTAAATTATCTAATTATTAATTATTTTGGACAAAGTTGCAGTCATAGACAATAAATAATATTAAATGAAAATATATAAGGCTGATGCATCAGAGCTCATCATTTGGATACATTTTGATAGATGCGTGACATAAAATCCATACAAAAAAAACATCAGCATTCCCGGCGAATTATCTGATAAATACGTTAAAGACAGATGGCGTGCGGTGGCACGTGGCATGTTTTTTAAACCTTTAACAGATAATGCTCTAATCTGTATTTATTTATAATACATTCCTACATATACGACATGTATCGTCGGCAAATTAAATTAGTTTTATAGAATACAAGTGATTATTTAAATACGCCAATATGTAAATAAAATATATTTTTCTTAAGAAGGTATGCTTTAAATAATCGCCTAGTATGAGTCTTCGCCACTGGAAGATATATAGATCAATGATATTTTGAGAGTAATGTATTGGTCGCATATTTACGTGAAGATGACATTTAAATTTCAATTAGGTATCCATTTCATTATTTTCAAAAATGTTACTTACTCTATTAAAACATTACGCAATCAAATATAAGTAAATTCTTGGCTGCGTAATTTCTTGATTTATTTTAATATATTCTTGTGTAGGCTTATAGGGAAGGCGCTGAGTGGTTTACCTTACTACTATAATAGTACTATGTTAATTTGACGCGCCAGTAAACAAAATAAAACAATGATATCCCGCTATACTAATGGTGAGTTGTCATAATTTTAAGAGTCGAATGTTTTATGTTAATTTGATGTCGTTGTTTCCAAAAAAATGACCCGTAATTATGAAGATTTGTATATTTTTTAGTTGCAACTTATGTTTATGAGTTAATTCTGATTTATGTTATTAAGATATGTGTGATTTTGATAAGTTAAAAACGCGGGAATATTTCATTACTTTTTACAATAATCGCTACACTAATGAATGAATATCTCCTTTAAATTTACACTTATCACTCTCATTCTTTCCCGCCGATTTCAATTCATAGATGTGTGGACCAGAACCAGACTTGTCCAACCCACAATAAAATTATTCAGTTCTGAGATAATCAGTGTTAAAGTTCATTCATTCATTCATTCGTTCAGTACATTCATTAAAAAAAACGCAATATTATTTCAGTAAAATACCTGATAATTTATCAGATGAATCACTTGAAGGCTTGTGTTCATCTGTTGAAACATCTTTATCTGTTTCTTCCAGTATTTCACGAATGTCAGTCAGACTTGTCGGCCACTTTTATGTAGAATAAAAAAATATGGCACTCATAATGAATTATTTTAAAGGATTGCAAGAAATCACTGTGGATGTATCATAAGACGACAATTTTTTGTGATAGTTATATTTGAACCTGAAAAAAATGAATAATATTTAATAGCGATGAGATGTCTAACTCAGTTTTTTCATTTAGACTGACACTGACCCCGTTGATACTGGGGTATAATATAATATATACTTAGAGTATAGATTGATAGATACTAGTACATACTGAAAAACGCTACATATTTGTCCAGAAATTATACACTCGGAAAGCGATATTTCAACCTTGGATGTCCGTAAACTTTTTCTCGAAGTGGCGTCTCCTTTACGAAGGTTGGTAGGTGATCATCACAGCGATCTCCATTGTCGAGACCACTGACCGGAAAAACGAAGTTGTACTCTACTGAAAAAATGTCGTTAGGTCAGCAAACAGTATCACGTTGATCTCGTTCTTCGACACAAGTTTTTGGTAGTACCTACCATGGAATCCCTCTCACAGGTTCATCAGGCAAAACATACGATGTATTTATATTTATGCAGGCGCGTATACAGGAGAATGGTATAAGGGGGGGGGTCGATTTCGAAAAAAAAATCCATAATAATTTATTATTATTTTTTAAGGGGCGGGAGGGGGTGGGGTTAACAAAATTTTGCAGGTGCCACTGACTATTACAGCCTCCTGCTGACCTGTTGTATCCTCAAGTGGTTATTGAATGCCTGTAGTCTAACAGTTTAATTGTTGGGATTGTTAGTGTCCGTTTGTATCATCTGCGCTATCTTGTCTTTTAGAAATGCCGCGTTAGGATATTAAAGCAAGCATTGAATGCATCAGATGGGTGCACCAATTCATGAGTGTTACGTGTCACCCACTGACATTAGCCTTGCGTATTCTAGAATGAATGCCCAACAGAGGAAAGAGGCCAACCCGATACGACTGTTTGACAGCCAAATTATTCGAGTCACAATCCCAAGTCATGAAAGTAATGATGATGAAGAAGAAGAAGAAATAATATTCCATTTACCTAAATACGAGGGTGGGTCAATAAGTCCTTAAAAAAGCCGACAGGTGGCGCGACTAGTACTGTAAGCGGTTTGTTTTCATACAACGGCACTACCGATTCAGTATGCTGCGAAGTTTCAATCAGATTGGTCGGGTTGTTGTGTGTTTCTCGTACATTTAAAAAAAAAATTTGCTTGTGGAAAATGGAAAAATGGAAAATGGAGAAAATTGAGCTTAGAGCTGTTATTAAACATTTTAATATAAAAGGGTTAACAGCAAAGGAAATAAAAAATGAGTTGGATTTAGTTCACGGCATATCTGCTCCTTCACTTGCAACTATTTATAACTGGTTAAATGAATTTAAACGTGGTCGTACATCAACAAAGGATGAACCACGCTCAGGACGTCCTGTAGAGGTGACTACACCAGAAATGATCAATAAAATCCACGATATGGTGTTAAGTGACCGAAGATTAAAGTTGAGTGAGATAATTGAGGTTACAGGGATCTCAAAAGGTAGCGTCATTTCTATTTTACATGACAAATTGGGCATGAAAAAAATTTCTGCAAGATGGGTGCCGCGTTTGCTCACAGTCGACAATAAACGCAATAGGGTGGTGGCCTCTAAAGCCCTGTTGTCGCTCATGTAACGCAATCCGGATGAATTTTTTCGTCGCTTTGTGACTGTGGATGAAACATGGATACACCACTATACTCCCGAGACGAAAGAACAGTCAAAGCAGTGGATTGCGAAGGCAAACCATGTCCAAAGAAGGCGAAAACCGTAAAATCAGCTGGTAAGGTTATGGCTACTGTATTTTGGGATGCACGTGAAATTATTTTCGTTGACTATTTGGAAAAAGGAAAAACAATAACAGGGGATTATTATGCATCTTTATTGGACCAGCTAAAAAACAAAATTGAAGAAAAACGGCCTCATTTAAACAGGAAAAAAATCCTCTTTCATCAGGACAATGCCCGTGTTCACACATGTTTACGATCAATGGCTAAAATTGAAGAATTGAAGTTCGAATTGGTCGACCACCCACCGTATTCGCCAGATTTAGCCCCCAGTGACTTTTTCCTTTTCCCAAACTTAAAAAAATGGCTAAGTGGACAACGTTTTTTTTCAAATGAAGAAGTCATCGATCGGACAAATGCTTATTTTGAGGACCTTCCGAAAACTTATTTTTCTGACGGTTTAAAAAAAATTGAGAAACGTCTAACCAAGTGTATTGAGCTCCAAGGAGATTATGTTGAGAAATAAAAAAAAAATACAAAAATAAAAACTGTTTTAATGCTTTTTTCTAAGGAATTATTGACCCACCCTCGTAATTTGTATTTTTTTCGTTCCTGGGGTGGAAGAGTCCGGACCCGAAACATCCCCTTTGTGTGCGCGTCTGTCTTCATATTGTCTGCGTACTGTTTGTACATTTTTTTCCCCTGGAATTAGGTATATCTCTATATATATAAAAATCTCGTGTCACTATGTTTGTGGTCGAAGTCCTCCGAAATGGCTCGACCGATTTTTATGAAATTTTTTATGTATATTTGTTAGGCATGAGAATAGGTCAACAAGTATATTTCATACGTGATTAGGGTATCTATATCCAGAAAAATTTTCTTTTATTTTTTTGACAATTTTTTTTTGTATTTTTTTTATTAATTGGCATAAAAAAATACCTATAACCCCAAATTTTCACCCTCCTACCCCCACCCTCCCATTTTTTAATCGCGATTTTATTATTTTTGTATGAACAAATTTAACCGTCGTTCGTATTTCAAACAGAACGAAATTATTTATGTTGTTGAATGACAGATGGCGCTACGTCCGAGAAGAATTCAAGAGAAGCGTCGCGTCATTTTGACATTTCATTCGGCATATCACAACGCAGTGTGTGTAAAATTTTGTACGATTTATTTTAATTTATCTATTTTTATGTGCGTGTATTACAGTGCACAATGCCAGCAAGACGCAAGGGGGGCCATTTGAGCCGTCGAACGAATAAAGCAACAAACATGCGAAATAGTAGAGCAGAAAGAACAGACGAACAAATCAAACAAGATAACAAAAACGTGCGTGTAAGCATGTCGCAATTGCGTGCATCTCAATCACAAGAGGCACGAGCTGAACGAAATCAACAACGACAATTGGAACGGAGCCAAGCGCGCCGGTTCGTAGTTAACACACGCAGAACAAATGACCGACAACGCCAACAAGTACATCGAACATTTACATCCGCTTCGTTCCATCGTCTCGCATTCGAGTACGAGCCAGATATTGAATATTCCGCTCATCCGAAAGTGCTGATTGGTGCTATGGACAAAGAATGTTCCCATTGTCATGCGCTCAAATTCAAACATGAGTCAACCGGGATGTGTTGCGCATCAGGAAAAGTGCAACTACCAGAATTTGAGATACCACCAGAACCATTGAACGGCTTGTCGTTGTATAAAATAATATATTGTATGCTAATATATTTTAACAATATTAATTTGTAAAAGATTTACTTACTTGTCCGCTCTGTAGAATACTGTCAAACGAAATAAGACTTTTAACAAATTACTAGGTAACATGTTTACAAAGTCTGATTCTGCGAACACAATAAATATTATATGAATTGGAAATTGTTTAACGTCTGGTCACGTGTGTTTGTTTTAATATTCATGAAAGATAGTTTGCCGTTGCATGTTCAAAGTTCTGTTCAGGTGACAATGACCTAGCCAGGTAATAAAAAGATGTCCTTATTTTATGCGTCATTATTTCGTTGAACATACTTATTAGCGTAGTTAGTAGTGCAGTGGACTACGTAACGGTGAAGCACTTCATTAGCGTAATGGAGTGAAACTATTATTCTGGTTTGATAGACTGAAGCTATTAGAAATTTATGCAAATGTAGAATAGGTGATGGACACTGACCTTAATGCTAATGTGTCTTTGAATATCTTGTCAATATCTAGACGCTTATGCCGTAATATACATATTAATTTTGATTTACGATTGTTGCTCGAAATAAGACAATTTTACGAATCGAAGTGTGCTCGAATTTTTGTTGTAGGTATAATTGTAACTTATAAATGAAAAAATTAAATAAAAACGAAAAATCTACTGAACTTTCAAATATGAATATTGTATCAGCGCAGCAGGTGCAAACAAGTATATTCTAGAATAATAATTGTATTATTTTATTATTCTTCCTTTATTTTTCATCCATAAAGTATGCCTCCTCTATTACCTGCATTGATCATGCACCATTACAATATTAAATATACTCAGCCAGTAAATTATTTTTTTAATAGAAAAATAATTACTTTATTAAGTTTAGGTATTTTTAGTACTTTTCTCAATTCAAAATCAATCTCAGCCGGAACGCAATATTAATAATTTTCACAAAACGGAACGCTAGTTGCGCTCCGGTCAGCTACTGTCCTTTTCGAGTCCTGTCTTACTGTGAACGTGAGGATTCTTGTCGATACTTAATTATGTTGATAAATATTTTTTTATTGTTTTTTTTAATAGTAGGTAGCTATAATAATAATCTATGAATACATTTACAACCCACATTTGATTCGTCCCATCCCACTGATTGAATCAAATTGAAATGATGTTGTTTTTTTTTGATCACATTATTCACGGATTCAAAAGATACATATTATTTGGATTCAGAGAATGCAGCAAGATTTTTAAGTGAATAATTTCAACAAATCTTTACAAAAATATCTGTGCAGTAATCTATAAAAAAATCAGTAAGTTTCAGAAATAATTATGTACTCTATATTAAAATACTGATGAATTAAGTGCAGAGCATAATATTAGATTAGATTGTAAGTCATTCATGTCGGAGTTTTGGGTTTTCATTTAGAACAAAGAAGCTTTTAAATGAGCTTTTAATTTAAAGAAGTTTATAATATGGATATGAAGACGTGACACTGCTGCTTATGATAGGTAGCGCACTTAATTTGCCTTTGGCATGCGAATTAGTTCAATTGTGAACATATTACTACAATTGTTGTATTAGCTACCCCACTGATTATAGGAAACTGCAGTAGGTACCTAGTTAAGTTGAGAGTTCGGCATCTACTCAAGTTTCAAGATGTGCAGCGTATTCTCTGACGATGATGACATTGATGACAGTTCGTCCATGACACTATCACTTTATCAATTATTATACAATATAATATTTTCAACTATTACAATAACACAGTATCATACAGCAACCAACTTGCCTATGATTTCTTGTGTTAATTTCAGTATCTTCTTTTTTATGTCGCTACAACCATATGTGGGTCTCAGAGTAATGATATATATAGAGACTAGAGAGCCCCTATTTTTCGGCATAATGAAGCCATGTTTCTTGCGTATAGCGTACAGTAGAACCTCGATTTTACTATTATCAACTTAACTATGAAGGTTTAAGCTTTCCCTAGGATCTAAATTAGTTTTAGACGCCCTATGTTTTTAAATCCAACTTAAAATTATCGAGTTATCTTGTTCGAGATCGCCCGGCTTTCCGAATGTCAGTTTCTTTGTCATGCATGACTCGTCCATTCTCTGTAGATAGATAGCCCGGTTAAATTGATAGACTACGATGTGTTGGGTCACGTACAAGGCGTACACGGATCGTTATTGTATCTCCGATCCCACATGTGTCATTGATGAATCCGAACATAATGCGCAGCATGCTCCGCTCAAATGAGCCCAATACTCTTTTTATGTTTTTGGTTACGCACCAGATTTCTGGGCCATACACCACAACTAGTAAGTGTTATTAGTGTTTTGTACAAGATGCATTTCAAGTGTCGGTTCCTATTGCCGTTTACAATGGAATTTATTAATTAATGAAACATTATAGTATCATTCGCGGCTTATAAAACCTTCAAAATACCGATACAAGAAGCCTAGGTAACAATTTAATATTGAATACATTGAGTCAATACACCTATACATAATATATATAATAATGATTGGTAAAATTTGGTCAAATACGTATTGTTACAATTAAATATACACAGAAATAATCCTGAAAAGCCGGGGTCAAACATATATATTTCATCAGGTACAGTCAGGTGGTGACATTCATTGGGTAATAAGTGGTCAAGACATAGACCACAATTATAATAATATGAAGGGTAGCAAATCGCGGAAATAATGCAAAGTAAATCATCCATCAGTTAGCATATCTAGCCAAATTTGTTTATAAAAATTACATATAAAATCTTCTGCGGTTATACGATTATGTTTATGTATGTACTTAGTTGATATGAATTCATTATATAGGTACCAATATATTTTGACAGTGTACACATTTTTAAAATAGTTTTTTTATGAACGATCCTGTTTTAATTCAATAAAATGACGTTTAATTCACAAATAAGATATTGCCGAAATATATACAGGGGGATTCGTATGGCAAAGGGGGGGAGGGTAGCAGGGGCAGGGAGTAAGAGTTATAGTGCATGATGTAAGTATTGAGCAATACAATCATTGACGTGGAGAATTAAGCCCGGTCACACATAGAAGATAGTTTCGACTGTGAAATGGTGATAAATTAATAAACGCCGGAAATGGTGCAACTCTTTTCTACGCGCACAGGCGATACCATGCCGGGACAGTGACGTCACACGACTAGCCGACACGAATAAAAAAATGGCTTCTGCACATACGCCGGTGCAATATTTTTTATTGTACCTGCGCCCCATATCGAATGATATTTGTTACGTGATTTTTTCTACCAAAATCTCGCACTGACGCTATATGCAGCAGTGGATTAAGTTGCATGTGTTTTGTGAATGACAACAAAATCACATCGACAAAGTTTCTATGTGCGACCGGGTTAATACAAAAAGTTGGGTGCTGTAACTGTTGGGCAACTGGTTAACTGTGATTTCTTTATTCTGTTAATACAAAAATAATACGCAGAATAAAAATAATCACTGTTTATTAGAAAATACAGTTTCTATGATTTACCGAATTGTCTGTGAGCCATCGTGGTAAAAGCTAGGTAGAACAACTATTATTATCGATTCCATGGCATATACTTACTGTAAATTTCATGTCAAAGCCGCTTGGAGAGTCTTGGAGACTCAACTATTCGAAATGTCGGCGAGGTATTATAACTTACCTTCTCAATTTAATGGGAAGTTCTGAGTTAGTTGGAAGTCTGGGATTACAACATGGTTATGACCGTCATCTAGTCTTTCTTGAAATGTAGAGTACGACTATATAAGTAGGTAGCTATATACTATTGCACAAAGTGGAAAACTATTCAAATATCATTTCGCTTTGATGACATTAAAAATATTCTAATAATATAGGTACCTACTTAGAATCAGATGTCTCCATTTTATTCTGCCGTCTGGAATTCTTATGGAGAAATGAAGAGCTCTAGTAACGAAAGATACAATTTAATATAAATTACTGTTTTACAGTAATATGTAAGTAGGTGCGTATCTAAAAACTAATAAGGAAAATAATATTTTTTAATTCAAAGACTTTACAACTTACTTATAACTTAAAAAATACCATACACAGATTCATCTTCTTATTCTTACATACTTTTTATGATTATTTTTTATCATTGAGATTTAGTTTGATAATTTACGATGCGATTTTTTAAAAATAGTTCATAGTTAGTTTTAATGTTATTAAGCATATTATTAAAAAGTAGTGAAATTGTTACATTGTATAATTTTAATCTAATTTATTAATCGATGTGATCAGTCGATTTTTGGTTTCGTAAGGAGTTTCGTCACGACGGGAGCCTCTTGGTGTCTGTCGACAAGATGGCAAGCGGCCTGATGGTATCACGTACCTCGTGTGTAAGGCGCTAGCCCAGCGATGCCCAACCTGTTGCTCGCGTACCGTTTTAATGTGGCTCGCGTATGCAAAAATCGGCAAAATCGCTACTCACTGTGGCAACACCTCGTCGGCAATCATCACTGGTGAAAAGGCGAGAGTAATAGTATATTAGTTTATGGGCGAGACGAGAAGCGCGTTCAGACACAAGTGTCAGTTTGACAATCATATTTATAATAGAGTTACCCTCATAATTATGTCTGAATATGAGCCAGAGGAAAAGAAAAAACGGACATACACTTACAATTTTCAGGAAGATTGGGAAGAGAATTATTTTTTTATTTATTTTAAGAACAAAATATGTATTTGTTAGATTTGCGGTTCAACAGTTGCTATTGAAAAAAAAGTGCAACGTAGAAGGACATTTTACAACGGTTCATAAAAAATATGGTAATGAATATCCTATTAACAGCAGGTTAAGAAAATATAACGCGAAAGAATTGAAAGCCACATTAGTTGCCCAGCAATCTATATTTACTAAGTCCGAAACTAAATCAAGAGCAGCTACAATTGCTTCTTTCTTTTAACTATTGAGCTGATTTTTTCAAAAAAAAATTTCATCGTCCTATGTGTGGCTCGCCTAAATTTTTTTAATTCTTAATTTCGTCGAGATAGACTGAAGGTTGGGCACCGCTGCCGGCTAGCCTTTCATCCGGCGGCACCAGGTTCAATTCCCGGTGAGGTCACAACAATATATTTATGTGATTTTCTCAAAGCCTGGGTGTTTGTAATTGTTTCGCTTATATATATATATATATATTTTTATTAAGGAAACAAACAGTTACATATCGATTACAAAAATTTTAAATATAATAATGAAAAGTTATTGCAACCATCAAAGTTTCCATTAATTATAATACTGATTTATTATTCTACTGGCATTGGGCCTCATGGCTTGTTGCAGTGTTCAAAGAATATATTTTAAAAAAATCACGATGATTCGATGGAGGAAAGGGAAATGCATGATTTGGGATGCTACTCTGATGGATACACTCGCGGCCTGAATAAATCAGTTGAATCACCAGGTTCCGCAGCTCTTTTAGTTGAGTCTAACAAGCCAAAAAATATGACTGTCTGTCACCAAATTATATCGTCTGTCATCTGGGTTTTGAGACATTTGGACCCTGGGGATCATCTGTTTTGAAAACGGTGGCTGAGATCGGTCGCCGCTTGATTGATAAAAAAAACAAGTGAGTGCCGCTCAGCTGAGTATGCTGGAATAAGCATAGAAATCCAAAGAGGTAATACAGTTGCTGTTTTGGGCACTCTTGAGATATTCAGGGTGCTTGAGGAGATTTTATATACATGGGGAAGCCTAAGAAATCAATAGTTTTATAAATATTAGTTTATATTATATATATAATATGTACTTAGATCATTTAATTTTACACCTATAAATGTAAGTAGTCCCGTATAGGTTAGTAAAATAGTTGTAAAATTTGCACATAATAAACTATGCTATCGTTTTGACCGATCGTAAAATAACGGAGGGCCATATTAAATATCCGACTGTATACTAATTTGAGAAATTATTGCAATAAATATGTATATTTAAAGATAAAGTTTTTGTATATGAAATATAGCCTAGTCGTTAAGCTCGTAAAAAGTTTATTTCATAATCCAACACCGCACCTTGGTAACCGTGAGAAATTTTACTCACCATTTTGTTACATTAAACGTTCATTACATAATGCCACAATGTTCTTGAATGTAAAACACATTCTTTGGTCTATTGTGTAATTTTGATAATTAAATTATGGTACCATATGTTTCAAGAACCCACTCAATTCAATACTGTTGTCTTTTCTGTACATAAGTATCAGTTGACGACATAGGCGTGCGTCAATTAATAATCTATTATAATATAAAATTATCACTTATTTTCTGAATTATCATAACTAATTTTAATCACTATGTAGTCGGTAAAATGAATGATATTTTTATATCATGCATCTAGACGTGTCTTGAAACCCGATGGTGAAATAAGTTTTAACCTCATATTGTAATATTGTTTCTACCTAAATACTTTTGATAATAAAAAATAAAATCAATATTGCTCCCGTCCAATTTTATGACTTTAATCACTTCTTTGAGATGTTCACAGAATGGAGCTGACATAGAACCAGATAGTTTCTCCGGTGTATGAATCATAAGGGATGAAAATACTTTGTGGTGAATTGTATTCGACCGTGTGACCTAAGCAAAATGTAGAATAATTATTAGTCATTATTAAGTCTCGGGATATATTTAGTGTTTAACGTATTTGTTATAATCAAAATAGTTAAACTTGATTCTCAATAATAACTACTTTTTTACAACGTTTTTATTAGGTCGTATTCTTATTTGTCCGGTGGTTGTTTGTCTAGTACAAATCTTGCAATCAATTTTTAATTAACTTCCTGACTACCTAGACATTTGAAACTTTTAGAATACATCAGAACACGATACCAATGCATTCTTTTAATACTTTTAGCCATTTAAGCAGAATTGAATTCATTTTTAGTTAAAAGTTATTTCAGAAAAATCCGTAATAAGTAAAAGACTATTATTGGTTACTAAGGGGGTGGTCCTAGCAACTAAATTATTAATATATACATGAGTAAATATGGAAATCAAAATGAAATGTCAAAATGACATTTCAGTATTCTATATTTGTTTGTTTTTTATTTACTTCATATCAAGTACAAGTTTGAGCATATTGAGCATAATAATTCAAAAGAAAATTTAAAAACGTTGTAGGTATATAAAAAGTTCTTTTTATCTTGTAATTATTTAAATATTTGTTATATATTCAACGAACAATACACATGATCTAAGCATGTAACATCATATATTGAACATGGATGTTCATAATGTTACTTCGAACATATAGCTATTAGTTCATTGCGTTGTATTTTTATATGGACACTACGTAATTGATAAAGTAATTTGGGCGGAATCCAATGGATGCGCGTTTAAATCCCGTTATCTACGAATATATTTTAAATATGTATATTTCTGAGGTATTCTAATGCATGTTGAATTAATTCAATAGTTATGGAATATAAACATTTATTAATTGTTTATATTATCTTTCTATCATATCTGAAGCTGTAACATAAGGGTGTTCTATTAATAAGGCTTTATCCATATCTTTTCAATCGTTTTTGGCCATTATCACAAACTATATTAATTAAAATAAAACATTATGTAGCACTTATTCTACATAATAAATTGAATAATCCGAATAGGAGCGGTTTCATTCGCTTCAATGGGATGTTGTCAACTAAAACAAAATAAACAATCTTTACAATTCGATTAAATTTAGATTTATGTACTGATCTACTTATATTTTTTTTATAAATTTACTCTGAAATATTGAAAGTAATGTTATAATTTTGGAATTAATCATCACAATAAATTTTTGTTATCTTCACACAGGTATATTCGCTATTTGGCAAAGAAATATTACGAGACAATTAATGATAAAGTTGTTTACAACGTATTCAGATTACAAATTAAAGTTGTTTTTGTTAAAAACACAGATATGGCGATATCTACCTTATGACTAAATGATTAAATACTTAAATCGAATTTCACAAAAAGTATGTTTGATGCCTAATAATGCTAATCGTCTTGGTTTAAATAGTCGTAAGTATGTTTTTTTATTTGGTCCAATTCATAGCCTCGGTAAACTTGCATTGTACATTATATCTTACGCAACGTAAATGGATTTAGCATTGCAACATATTTAATGATGGGAATGCTCTCCATATTTTATAATTTCGATTAAATTTTCGTAAGTCGCCATGCCATTGTCGTGTATTCCAATTATCTTTTGTTTCGAAATAAATTGAAAGAAAATAATATTAGGCATCGTAAAATACAGTTAATTTCGAATCTGAAGTTTTTTCGCCATAAACTTTTATTGCACAAAACATTATTTAATGGAAAACGCCCCTGGGTATGGAAGTTAAAATTAACTTTTATTTAAGTTATATTCGTGTACATAAAATAATTCAAAAGAAGTTAAAAAGCACCCAACTTGGCGAACAAAAGAGACACTTACAGATAATAGAGGTATTTTCGACAAAACTTGACTTTTTAAATTTGAATAGGAAAGTATATGAACTTTTTGTGGGGAGTTTTAATCAATACGTTTGGATTTTTGTAGTGAGGTCACAATATGAATATATTTATGTGGTTTCCTCAAAGGGCAAAGTTTTTCTTCTACTACTTCACTACTTCATGTCCCGTTGTAGTGTTATATGTATATAATTTATTGTATAAAAAAACTTAATGTCTTACAATTGTCAAAAACATATACTTCAATACCATTATTCACTAAATGTATATAATAATTAAAAATCTTTAAAAAAATAAAAGTGCTAGACGGGACTCAAACCCGCATTGATCAGAGTTTGGTCAATGTGATTTACCAATTTAGCAAACTGCACCATATCAAATTACAACAAATGTAACTATTAGCTATGCGACTGAAGTATTTATGAAGTTTCGACTTTTGTGGTTTTAATCACGACATAATGGTCGGTGGTAACGGCATCAGGATCTCTTTAAATTTTATTCGTACCACTTCTAAATTAAACTATATTTTATTCAATAAATAATTGATAATATTTAAGAATGTAACATTCTTTATTTAATATAAAACTACGGAAACACTTAAAAACACACATGTTTGAAAAGTGGAAGGTTGGCAAGCACTGCTCTATGGCATTTTGTTTGACCATCCATGACCACATTTAAAAGTCACTGAATAGAGTTATCACTATTGATTTTGTCACGTTTATAAAACACTACGCATCTTATATTTTAGATTTAGAGTATTCATTAAGTATATTAAGAAATATTTAACTGCCAAGAAATTACAATTTAACAATTCCTCGTATTCAAAGGGCCAAAAGCTCCAAATTGAATTATATTTTCATTACAGCTTTCACACGGTGCTAGCTTTCAGGTATAATTTTTCATTCGCACTTACCTATTGTCATGTAGATATCTAGTGAAATATGTTTTCACCGAGACCGGATACCCGCGCGACCGACGGATGCTCTTCATTTCACTCTGGTCCTCATTAATTATCCAAAGGTCAGAGCAGGACATCCAATTACTCTCAGTGGCATGTTATGAATGTATTTTTGTTTCATTTTTTTCTTCTTCTGAAAATGGTTTAATTATTGTCACTCATGATTTTAAATGATCACTATCAGTTAATTAATTATTTGTTCTGTTTATAAAGGTTTGTTAAGTTTTTACTATTAAATTATTTGATAATTTAAAGAATAAACACGTGTACTTATATTATTATATATACGATATTGTGTAAATATAAAAATGGATTTCATATATTTTCATTTTGTGATCCATCGTATAATTGAAAATTGTGGACATGAAATAAATTGTTAGTTGACATATGAAAATATTAAAAATATAAAATTGCGCATACATTTGCTTTGTACTGCTTCTGTTTTGTATTTTGCAAATATCTAAACTAAATCATGTAAAGTGTGAGTTATGATTTTTTTATTTTAAAATGTACAAATGAACAACGATAGGAATAATATTTCTTTTATTGATATATAAATCAGTGATCCCCAAAGTGCGCGCTGTTGCTCTCTTAGGGATCGTTAAAAGGCAAGATATTGAAAACGGTAGGGGCACTAATATGCTCAAAATGAACAAAGAACACAGATCGGAACCTTTTACCTTCACAATATTATGTATGAATAATTATTTTATGTGTTTTGGAATTGTGTTGTTTATTCATATTTTATAACCTATGTTCAAATAGTGATACATTTTTCTAGTATAAAAATAAATATCGCATTTATTATTATTATTATTATTTTATTTGTAATATATTATTTCTCAATAAACTTTGGGAATGCCTGATTTAGACTTTATATTGTAGAGTTATTGGTAATATTTCTCTATTTGCGAATACATATATTAATTCAACCTGAAATATAAATGTCGCATGAAAATTATGTTGTTTTTTTTTTTACTAAATTGTATAATCGTTTGAAATTGTAGTCGAAATGGGTAATATATTATGAAGAGTGTGATTCATGCAAAGATTCCAGTCGATTATAAAATTTCCCTACAAGCCATGTAAATCAAAGAAATCTTAAAGATATCTCAAAAATTAATTATAATAGAAAATTTAATCCTGTTTTGATGTTTATAATTAAACAATACATAATTAAGTAGAGTTTTCAAATGACCATTAGAGTGATTTCGAGCAATGTTGTCTATTAGTGATATTAGTAAGAAGGTTCGGTCAGTGGCGAGTAGGTACAGTAAGAGTCCCACCAGAATAATATGAATGTAAATTTACTAATCTTGTGGCTCGCCATCAAAATAGAGTGGTTCTAAAATTCACTCAGAAGGTAAAGAGGGTTTCTACCTTATTTTAATTTGAAGGATAGAGATAAACTTGAATTTCAAGCTTGATTTGACATATCGTGTTAAATTAGTCATACTTTAATTTATTGTATTAACTTTAGAGTTTAGAGTATATTTTTTGTTTGTGTATAAATATTTGTAGGTACTTACCAATAAAATTATATCACTGAACCAGCATTAGGTATGTTATGTACCACATATATTTAGTTGGGTCTGGCTTTTATGTATTATTTTCGTATAATTTGGTATAAACCATACATATCGCTGCCAAATTCAAAGTAGCTCCTTATTAACTAAACCTAAAGGTTATGTAAAGAAGCCAAATCGGGAAATCTGTTTGTAAACGACGATGAAAGTAAATCCATCTAAAGTCGGCGATGTGTGTACACATGAGTTAATTTAGTAATTAGTACTTATACACTTTGCAGTACTTACATAAGTAGATATGTATTATTTATAGTAAATATTTTACTACGTTCAAAGTCAATTTTCGATTAAAACGGAGTTACACAATTTTCTAGTTTCAACGACGATTTGTTTTTAGTTTTATATGTTATCGCTAGGAAAGTCACACATTTATATTTATTAACGTGTCTGAGTAATAATATAATCGCTTTTGTTCATCATATTTTGACATTGCAAAAATCATTTTTTTTGTTGGTTGGTGATACATATAATTTCTTATAAATCTTTTGTACTTTTCCAGATTATGTTGAACAGATTGCGTCAAAAGTGTTAAACATATTTATTTTATGGTAACCATTTTTAATATTTCCATTTGTATTTGCATATTATTACGTATTTTTTTACGTCCAGCAGAGTTTCTTAAAGGAAATTTCTATTTTCAGTATACACAAAATTAAGAAATTCCAAAAGTTGATTAAAAATCTGACAGCCACTTAAATACAATAAGACCAAAATTGGATTGTGTATAAAAACGAGCGTTTTACTTTTCATGATCACAAAATGTGTAGGTGTTATTAAAACTGTGTTAAAGAACGATACAAACAAGTTTTTCAGAATATATGAGATAATATTTATGTTAAAGAAGACATTTTTATATATAATTTACTATAAACTGCACAAGTAGGTATAAAATTATATAAATTAAGTTCGAATTCAAATAGTGAGTTTATTTTTGGAAGAAAAGGGTTATGAGTAAACTATCCATATTTTATTTCTCCCAAACAGAGTTGTGAGTTTTCCAAACGAGTATTATAAATGGGCCCTTAAGGACTCCTTTACGTCGTGAATAAACATAAGAATGTAATATTTACTCTTCTCTATCTTTAGGATTCTATCAAATATTAGTCTTTATATAGAATCACAAAGAATCAGTTTATTTTAGGGAAACATTAAATTTGATAATGAAATGTAAAAAAAAACATGAATGAATCATAAAAACCTATCTACCAAGCTTAAGTATTCCATCTGAATCCGATATCTCCTTATTTGTATTATTTAAAAATATATTTTATTTAATATTTATAAATTTTTATTTAGACAGCTAACGTTATAACGACGTATAATAAAAAAATCATCAAATTAATTTATTCAAGTAGCTTTGGTTTTTACAGATCGTAAAAAAATATTTAGAGTGTTTTGACTTTTAAGAAATTATTCATAACCATTATTATTATTTATTATTATACACTTAATCCATTTTTTGCCAATTTTTGTATAAGTAGCGTGGGGTTTATTGACGTATATGTATGTTGAGCTCTTGCAAAAATATGGGAAAGTCTTTCGGTAATCTTTCTTTAGTTTTTATTTATTGATACAACAAATATGCTCACTTGGATGTTTTAATTTTTAAAAAAAGTAATATGTATGTTCAAATATGTTGTCTTTTCATTATATTTCTTTAACTAAAATTAATACATAGTAAAAGAAAGCACAAGAAATTTAGAACAACACAGCATGCGATGGAGAAATGGGTTATGGTGAAAAAATAAATATTTAGATAAGAGAACGATGTAATAGAGTTTGTTTAAGTAACTTACACCTAGTTAGAGAAGAAACAATTTATGGATCCAGCAGTCGTCGAGCAATACACAAAGGTTAGATAATTTCTAAAAAGTAGACCTAGATATAAGATGCAATGCAAAGTAGTAATTAAATCAGATTGGAAAGCCCTTCGTCTAGTGGTAGTATAATAAAGTGATAATAAAAAGTATCTTAGAAATTATTTCTGTTTTATTGTAATAGAAAACTCAGTCATAATATTATTGAATGAAGCGAATGTGAAATCTTTATTTGGCATTAAACAAATACGTATAAGACTTTTTTTTTTACTTACATAGAGTATCGTAGAATTAAAATATAGTGAGTTTATTATGTAGTATGAAAATGTTGTTGAAAGTTTGATTTCAGCAAAGTTTTTAATTAAAAGCAAAACTTTCAAATTAACTCTGGTGATTTTATTAAAAAAACATATTAAAACTTTAAAATGTATACTCATACACGTCGCTTAAAATATTAAATTTAATAAAATACAATGTGCAAAATTACAACGAAATAAATAATAATATTTACTAATTTTCGAAGCGCTGAATTATTCGGCATTCTGTTTTCATACCTCGGTAGTCATTCTGTACGCAAAATGTACGTCACAGATAACAATTGACGCGGTGATTAAATTTCTTTTCTCTACCGTTTTTATTATCTAACAACAATTTATTTTTGTTTATAATGTTAATATAATGTACATTTTGTTTATAGTGTATTGTTATACGTTTCGTGATGAGTGTCATGACAACTCTAGTTGAAACTATTAATTATATTATACACAAATCTCCTTTGTTTGTTACGTCGTATTGAGTCGCTTCATAATACTTCATTCGTTTTGATTAAAGTATTACCTAAATAAGGGAAAAAATATAATAAATTATATATTGAATAAAAGTTAGAAGATTTCCAAAATGAAAATTTTAAAACAGTGAATTGTATAAAATATAATAGAAAATCAAGCGATAGCGATTTTTCGCAGATGTGTCATACAGGAGTATAAAACCACGATTAAGTTACTGCTACGTCAAAAACTCCGTCTAGATTTTCTTCACATGTTTTCTTTGAGGCAGCAGTGTTACATTATTCATGTACCTAATATGTTTTTCTCACGACTTTCTTTGCTCCGCGACTTATATTTTTTGCTTCTTTTATTCAATTACAATCTTGACGCCTTTTCTGTTATTTGTGAGTTAGTAGTACCTTTGAAGTCATTGCCTTTAAAACTTCAATCATATAAAAAAAATATTCGTTTTAATTAATTATTATCAGTCCAGTGCTCGAAATAGACCGGAACGCACCGGAGCACCGTTCCTGTTCGTGAAATTCTAAAAGATACCGTTCCGGCTCGTGGATTCTTTGAAAATTGCGTTACGTTTCGTGTTATTGAGATAATATTGCATGTAGGTATATAGTTTTTAAAGTTGTAAGAACTGATTCGTGAGAATATGTTATGTTATTTATTAACGATTAGTCATACAATGTCTATAATATAATATAGGCTGTTCGGATTTCAGATGTGCTCCAAATTTGTAATTATATACCCTTACAAGCAGGGCTGAATTTATAAAAAGGGCTACAGGTCCGGGACCCAAAATTAGTAGGTCTACAGAACCCGAAAAATAATGTGAAATCACAAAAGAACCTTGCAGCGAAGGAATATACAAATATACGAGTTTCTAGAATTTTGAAGATAAGAGCCCAATTCTAAGAAAATTGATGAAAAATAAGTGATTTTGCAAAAACTGAGTAGGTACCTTTTAAAAAAAAACTATATTTTAATGTTGTATTGATGAGGGGGGGGGGTAATAAATGAAACCCTGATTACTAGGGATATCGCCCTTATGATATCCGAAAAATATTTAACCCACTTCTTAGACTATAGATACATATAGACGCCACCCGTTGCATTGCTAAATGAAGCCGCGTGCCTTGCGTTTGGTTTGTGAGCGATCGAACGCATTCGTCTACAAATGTTCGAGACCATAGACCATTTCGCTAGTGCTCGCCCAAAGTGCTCGCACTAGACGCTCAGAATTAAAATATAATTTTCTATTTTTTTACGTTATATAGTATTTTTAAGCGGTCAAAATGCAACCATTAGATAAAGATATCCATAATTTAAGTTATTTTAAAGAAACACTAGGTCACTGATATTAAAATATATAATAAAATACAAATAAATTATCACGAACATGTATCAACTTACTTATGAAACGTAATACCATCTTCTTGCTTATCAGTACGGCTACCACATTTTAAGACAACACACAGAACCATCTTTTCTACTTAATTAACCAAAATATTTACCACTGACTTTATGTTTAACACTAAAAATATCAATTTTAGCAACACGAGCTCGCAAGTTATCGACGCTATGTGAAGCGTTTCGCCCCGATTTGATGGCGATACTTTTGGAAACTGGCTTGTAGCTAGTAGACCTTTTATCTTACTCTAGCGCGTGTCGCAGAAATTGTAAGGGTGCCGAATACTTTCTCACTCGCACTCATGCATCGTTTTTGTTCAGGCCTTGACCTACTTTCATATTTTAGAATGATTATTCAGCGCTCCGGTTCGTAAGATTTTCTATTTCGAGCACTGATTATCACTTATAAACTTAGATTCCTTAAAAAAACTCAGTTTCAGCTTCGCAGAACTTGTTTTTCGGTAATTTTCCCAATATCTCTCAATATCTTGAAGATACGAATCACTTTCAATAAAGATTTTAAAAATAAGAAAGTATATGTAAGTAGCTACTCATATTTTATCCGTGTGCTCCGAGTTAGATTCCCTATGACGTCAAAATATATTTATGTGATTTTCTCAAAACCTGGGTGTTTGTGATTTTTTCACTTCTATTACTAAATACACTACTGTCATTATACCTCGTAGTATGATGTACTTAATACACTTAACTATACTATTCACTGTAATTATTTTATTATATATGAGAAAGCAGTAGATACAGTATACACTGTCATTTATTTCTGCAAAAATTATCCATACACATACATATTATTATGTAGACTCAAATATGAGTTCGGAAAGCTTTTCCATAATATGTATTAAAAATCGTAGTATCTACTTTATGTAGATATTTTAGAGCGCCCCACTTGTGTTGTGAAATTAAATTGCATTTTTCTCTCTCCAAATCCTCAATTTTGGTGGCAAGACTTACAAATTTTGAGCTCTATAACTATTTGCTTGTTAAATCCACCAATAAAATTATATTTCAAAAATGCTCGTGTCAATATCAAATGGAGAAATAATTGATTTGTCGACATTTGCAATGGGCGGATTTAAAACAACAACAATCACCCCTTTTTGCATCAACCATCACGGAGGAAAACTTAGGCTCGCGATAATGTCATTATAATATAATATAATAAGTGTACAAATCAATGACAAAAAATAAAAATTGTGAATTTTGCAAAAGTTTTTGTTTCGGAATTTGGCAAAGAGCCGCACGCCAATACCCAAAGAGCCACATGCGGCTCGCGAGACGCGGTTTGCCGACCCCTGCCCTAACGGAACATCAACCACCATCAGGACTATCTTTGGTTTATCATCTACTACCCGGAACAGTTCGGTGGAGCTGCACTCACACCAATCACTGAGGTTCCTAAGCCACCTCTGCTACGCTTTCCATCAATATTCACTTGGATGACAAGTTGGGGAATGCTGTACTTTTGTTCTGATAATGTGGCCGAGGTACTGTCGTTTTCTGGTTTTGATACTAAGCAGAATTTCCAGGTCCTTTCTCATTTTATTGAAAATGTCATCATTTGTCACCCGGTCAGTCCAAGGAATCATGGGTTGCGTCTATACAGCCACATGTCGAAAGCCTTTACTCTCCGTGACACGTTGTATTTAATTACTAGGAACACTATAAGTTCGATAATTTATATGAACATCTATGTTTCCTTTAATTGTATTAACTATCAATTTTTGTATAATACATTGTACCTATTATATAAAATAAAGCACAATATTTAGTGCTTATTCCACTGATTAATAAACAACGAATAATTCACAAGATTTTTAGAATGTAACATTCCATATATTTATTAAGGCCATGCATTAGTTGAGGCACGGTCTAAAAAGATCGTTGCTAGGCGATGCGCGGACTGCGGGTCGCGGGTGCAAATGACACCTGTCAAACGAAATATTATTTTTCATATAAATCCAACATACGTTCATTTTATGTTCTGTTTATTGTTCTATTAGTAACAATAATAATATATTCATTGACATGTTTTCTTTTTAAAGTAAATGGGTAACGTTTTTAGTCTTCTTTACACGATTTTAGAATTAATTGACCCGTCGCCATCACGCAGCAAAGTGACGTGCTTCTGGCTCGAGATTCTCTCAGTGAATGGCAGCGAGTCCAAAATTTCGTCGCGCCTACAGTTGGAAATTATTTGGCGTTTCACTGATGCGTCACCTTAACATACATAACTTGAAAATATTTCAGATCCTATACCCACTAGAAAAAATCATATCTGAAAAAAAATAGGAAGCTTGACGGGATTTGAACATGAATAACCACTGGTATCGCGCCAACTGTTGCATTAACCAATTGTGCTACGAACGTCCTGTCTAATAGCGACAATTTAAACTGGTAAGTCATACATGAAATGCTCATTTAATTATGCTGGGTTCAAATCCCGTCGAGCTTCGTATTTTTTTAAAAATATAATTTTTTCTAGTGGGTATATATTTGAGATGTTTTCAAGTTATGTATGTTATTCCACTTAGTTTAAAAATAATCGGGATCAGTCAATCTATGACTTGCCCGGTTGCCGATGTTCCTCTGAAGCTGACGAAACCGGTCCTGATTATTATTTAACTTAGTGGAATAAGTACTACATGTTATTGTGTTTTATTTTAACTATTAAATATATATAGTTTTTTTTTTCATTTAATTTACAATGGTAAAAAGCAATTTCAAAATATAGCCGATATTATTTAATGGTTAACTTTTATGAATGTTAACGTACTAAAACCGAGATTGCATTTATTGGAATAATATGACAAAATTTAATTTCATATTCAAAATTAATTACATTTTCATAGTAATCAAACAAGTACGAATCGTATGTACAGTTTTTTGTAATATAGTTTCCTCAAGCATATTGTATTTGGTATGTGGTTGATAAATCAGCAAAATGTGGTACATATTAAGTTAGGTAATGCACATATTTGACTATCAATAAACTGGCGTATAGATACACTGTCAAAGTTTGATAGACGCAAATATCCCAGGCAGATATACACACACATATACAGGTAACGGGCTAACACAAAAGCTCAGATGAAAGCACACAAAGAGATCGAGGCGAGACTAAATAGCTTTACGCAGTCTAAAATGTAGGGTTGGTTATAGCTTTCGACCTTGAACTTCGCGCTTGGGACCATTCGGGATCGTTTGGGACCTTTCCACGATCTTATTTATTTTGTGACTCACCTGCGACCTAAGATAATTGGCAAGTGAGTCAGTGACTCAGATCGTCCCCAGTTGCCTGTCGTATTGACTCAGAAGACTCAGATATTATGCTTGTTGGCTGTATAAATAAGAAACTTTATAGTGTTTTTTCAGCTGGAAAATTGAGGGAACACACAGTAAACACAAAGGAAGATAGCAATACTTGCCTATAAAATAATATACATACTAATAGTGAACAAAAACTAGTATGTAGTGAAAGTAAGCAGGGCAGAAAAAAACTATCGAACAAAGTTAATTTAATTTATTATTATGAAGTTCAATTAAATTTCGCCATTGAAATGTTATGTTTTTTGTGTTAATAATTTATTAATGAACAACCATCACTAATATGTTTATTTATCCGTAAGTAATTTGGAGATTGATGTAAGAACAATGGGTACCGATAACTATTTGGCCATGCCATAATTATGGCTTTACTAGTTATTTTATGAAACGTTGAATTTTTCAATATATTTTTCTTTTTTCACTAATTTTGTATTAATTTGACTTAGGCTCTAAACACGTATAATATATATTTACTTATTTGTTTTTGTTAAATGCATTCTATTCTAATATTTTAATATTAGAGTATGTGACTATCTATGATTTCTTAGTTTTTTGAAAACTTCAACTACTTAGTACATTAGTAACCGTTAAACGTTTTATGGCAGATGAAACGTGTTAATATTATATTCGTTCCATACAAACTGAATTGTGATATTTGGATATTTTTTTTTGTAAAAAATAATAATATTTTACTACGATTTTTTTAACTGCTTGTAAAATATATATTCATTGATACAATGATACACATGTCTTTTTTGCGTGTTTAAACATGAACCATACATTGTCATAGCATATTATATTATGTAACATCAACAACCCATCACTTTCTATCAAATGCATGAAAGTAACATTTCCGCATGTTGTCCTTACTAGGGATTCCAATCCCGGGATCCCGAGCTATTTTCGATACCTATGAATCCCGGGATTGGTAAACAAAATCCCGGGATTTCGGGATTGATTTTTTTATCAATTTTTATGGAAAATAAAATAAAAAAAGAAAAAATATTTTTAATAACAAATAACTAAATTTGAAATAAACTGAGTTTGATTGAAGTTTGATTTATACCCATATGTAAGTGGCCGAATCATTTTATTTTTTCACATATCTCAATAAAAATGAGAAAGATTGGAAAAAAACAATTCTTCGCACTTTTAACAAAGTAATTACACCATGATCTCATAAGTTTTACGGCAGTTTCCTATTTGGCTGATTAATTAGATTTATGAAGCGGAAAGGCCATACACCACGATTTGCTTTACTATTAATCTAGCTAACCCATTAATTAAGTCTTTACTACCAGAAACAGCAATCTCATATTAAATTCACATTATTATTTATATTACAATATTATTTACTCCATTTAACTTATGTATTTCCAAGATTGAACAATTAACAATAATAATTACAAGATAAAAATAACTTTTTAAATACAACGTTTTTAAATTTTCTGTTGAATTATTATACTAAATATGCTCAAACTTGTACTTAATATGAATTAAATAAAAAACAAACAAATATAAAATACTGAAATGTCATTTTGACATTTCATTTTGATTTCCATAGTAACGCACGTATATATTAATAATTTAGTTGGTAGGACCACCGCCTTAGTAACCAATAATAGTCTTTAACTTTTTACGGATTTTTCTGAAATAACTTTCAATACAAAACAGAATTAATTGAAAATGAGTTCGATTCTGCTTAAAGATGGCTAAAAGTATTAAAAGAATGCATTGGCATCGTGTTCTGATATATTATAAAAGTTTCAATTGTCTAGCTAGCCGGGAAGTTAGTTAAAAATTGATTGCAAGATTTGTACCGGACAAACAACCACAAGACAAATAAGAATACCAGCTAATGAAAACGTTATATAAAAATGTCTTAAATAGTATAAATTATACTAGATTTATTTTTGACCGATTGTATTAATGTTATTTGTAAATATAAAAAAAATGTATTAACTATGGAAAAAATGCTAATCCCGGGACCAGTTCCGGGATCCCGGGATTATCAAATTGTAATCCCGAAATCCCGGGATCAGAATTTTGGCTCGGGATTGGATTCCCTAGTCCTTACATGTCAATGTCAATGCTTTTTGGACCGTTTGGATGCTAAAATAATAAAGAAACATATTCCAAACATGTACCTTCAAATAAATCAATATATAGATACCTACATACTAATATCATGAAAAATTTTGACAATGTAAACAAAAAAACTTTAATATACCTACAATACACTTGAATATTGTAATAAAATTAGTATATTCTACTACCAAACGTTTTTGGTCCAGAATAATGGAGGCACAAGATCGCGTTCTCTATTGACATATATAACTACACCTGATCCTCTTTTTGCACGGGGGATACGTTCCAAAGACTATCGTGCAAAACAAAACCGTGTAAAAAAAGATAACGAGCCCATACAAAAATGGTAGATAGGTTCCATTACTTAAGGTCAACTCAAAATACGAAATTCTTAGACTCAAAAATAAATCTAAATTATTTATTATTTATACATTAAAATATGTATACATAAAAATAAATAGTTTTCGTTTTAAAATAAATTTAGCATAGAGAAATATATTCATTCACTCTCGTTATTTGACAACAAACGTGGTGATACTGCTGTTTTTCTCTGGCGAAAAATCACTCTCATCGCTGAAAATATTTAATGACGCTGACGCCGAAGCACGCGGCGCGCTTCTCGTATCAAACCCGAAGTTACTGGTTAGTGGCGCCATGTTTGTACGTATGTATGTCTGGGTGGCATCCGGTGACAACATATGTATGTACCAGTGCAGTGCGGTCCATTGCAACGCAATTTTTTGATAAATATGTAGGTACATACATACGTATTTTTAATCTTTTTAGTTTTTTTTAAACCGTGTTAAAGCAAAAAAATCAATGTAAATAAAAAATAAGTACTTTTTATAAACCGTGTTATTTCGAAACCCTGCAAAAAAAAGCCGTGCAAAAAGAGGATCGGGTGTATGTATATTGTAGTACATATTGTCTACGCACCTACAATGCCAACTTATGACACTATGTTCGTCAGCCGTAAACGGCTGTAGTACAATAGTTATGAAACTGATGATCTGTAAAACAGTTTGGTACACTAATACCCACATGACACGGGTTGACACCCACTCTCATCGGTTACATGTAAATTGTACGTAGTATTTCATTTCACCGTAGCACAGTTCGCCGTGACCTTTCTTATCGGAAATAGATGACCGTATAATACGGCCATCACTATGGCATCGATGAAAAAATTACGCGTTGCTCTGTATTCCTAATTTAATTACATACCTATTTTCTACTGTCTTTCCCTTATATTTCGGTGATTTTTATTATGTATTTTTAGGTACAAGTCCTACACCTAATCCTCCACGCTAATTTTCGTAGCCCATTTTCACTAAATTCATGAATTCAAGAATAAAAACCTAACCTAACAAATAATCCAGTACTGTATCAGCTATTTCCGAAATTTGTTTGCCGCTGACTTCCTGTAAACCGACGAGAACCGTGTTTTATTCAGACATGAATTTTATCTCAGTACTTACCATACGACCCAAAAAGGTTGGACGGTCTTTGATATGCGACCATATATTTCCGATACAACATTTATTTAACGGTGAAGTGTGTACGGCGAACCGCATACGTACAAATTTCCGGACACGACTGTCATAGACTCAACAACTCAATCAGACTCGAATGAGAGGTGTCACTTCAAAATCGAATCGTGAACCAAAATATTAACATTTGTTATAATTTGCTATAATTAGCTTAATTCAAATTTGGAGTGAAAGATTGTCTTCATACGTTTTTTCTGTCTCTAGCCGCACCCCGTCAATGCTGTCAGATTGGGGATTTGGTTTTATATTAATATCGCCCGACCTTACTCACTTTTTAAACAAACAATACTAATATGCTAGTAAATACAATCGGCAACTTATTTTCAATTTTTAACTTTTAAACTTATCTATTTTTAGCATATTGTGGACATTACAAATTATGAGTTTAAGACGTTCACAACATTACATGAAACATTATTATAAAGAAGGGGAAAAAAATAATAAAAGCGATAAAAATGAAAATATAAAAAGATAACATGATATAAACATACAAAAGCAGTGACAATACTGACATTACAATTATACATCTATCTAAGTTCAAAGAAGTACACCGAGAATTTATAAAATAGCGTCCACCAAAACTCACCTCTTGCAAGTGGAATATATGAACACCCGAAGCAATTTGGTTGAACATAGTTCACCCTCCCAATTGGCATTGCCAGTGGCAGGTTGGTTCTGCACCTTGGGAGAATAAACAACTGACGCTCTCTATTTCTAAGATAGTTATCAGGGACATACAGGTCAACACTCCCCAGAATGGCAGAGTTCTCATTTATACCTCGTATAAGTCAAAAAAAATACGTAGCTAAATAAATATCTCTTCTAAATTGCTGACTGCAGTATGTAAGCCATATCTAAGAAAAGTCAGTTGGATAAAGCCACGTATAGTATCCATACAACCTCATGTAAAGGAGTCTCAAGAATTTCTTCTGAACCTTCTCAACCATAAGGCCATACTTCAACTGATGCGGTGTCCAAACAATAGACCCACTCTCAAGCCTACTTCGAACTAAAGAATTAAACAAAAGTTTGAATACCGTAACATACGAAAACCCCGGGAAGTACGCATGACGAAGCCCAACATCTTAAGCACCTTGTTACAATTGGTAACTATATGGCTAATAAATGTCAGTTTATTACTTATCTAAATACATTCTCCAATTTATGTATAAATTTATCAATATATATTATTTATTTTTTTGTATTTTAAATTTGATTTTTATTAAACTTTCAGCTGAATGTCTTAAAATAATATAAACATTTAAAGGTATCCTGTCTTTGTGATTACCCGCACTACACAAGATAGTTCATATCTACTAACCGCGACTAGTCGAGTAGTGTAGTGGGACTTTTAGAAATACAAATTTTAATATGTGTTATTATTAAAACGGTTGGCACATATATGTATTTGAATAAGCAAATAAAATTGCCACCCATCGTGTATTAGATATAAGCACGAATAAACCTCATCTGATCTGTGGATTATGAGTTTGGAATATATAGCATGGCTGAAAATTCACAAGTGTTTTTTTTTTTCAATTATATGTATATATTTGTTTTCAAGGCATGAGCTCAAGGGACTGGTCGTAGCTCACTAATAATCATTGAAATAAAAAGTCTCTTCAAATACCTACCACCACATATCAATATTTGAAAAGGAAATGTATTTTATAAACTTTATAGGATAGGATTTTATAAACTTAATTTCCGCAAATTTTGAAACCGTTATAATCTTAATTCAATATACCGATTTCAAACGGGTAAACAGATAGACAGATGACAGGCGAGATTGATTTTGACATGTTATTGTTTCATAATTTATTATTAATAATGGTTTTACATTCTATCGACATGTAGACTACGTTGTTTCATGTTATGATCTCGATGTATTGAAGATATATAAATGTAGACATGTGGCTTTGATTGTGATCAATCTAACATAATATCCCTGTACAAAATATATCATGTATAACTTGGCTTAGCGATCAATACAAGCATTGTACACATCGCTATAAACCATATGGCTTGAATTATCTTCAATGTATGGCATTTACATTGTGCATTTATTTCAAAATGTATTTACCGATATATTATCAATCATTAACCCTTGTGTAGTTAAAATAGTGTAAGAATATATGTATACAATAACGATAAACTATTGAAAGAGCATTATATTCTATGGTTTCTATCGTTATAGAGTCATATTGTAGTCCACACATAACAACAGCTGTTATATTAAAATTGTTACTATGTATTTAATCTTCATAATATAATATGATATACATGTTCATAAGAATTTTGTACAATACAGTCATTGAAATATAAAAAAAGTTAGTTTATCATTACCTAATATAACAATTTAACTATTATAATATTAAAATGTAATTAGTTATAATTCTTCTTCAAGTTTTTGTCTAAACTCTAAACGATATATGGACTCCATCTTTTTTCTAATGGCTTTAGATAATGCACAACGATATTTATTTTTAAATGAAAAATTAATATTCGTTTATCATGCCTGCAAGTTCCTCGTCTTCTGAAAATTTTACATGTATATTTTATTATCTTTTGATTAAGTGTCAGTTGCACTTTGTGTCATCACCCCCTTTGTGCTTAAGGCTATACTTCAGCTGGCGCACGGTCTAAAACGATCGTGACTACGCGACGCGACGATTGTGCAAATGACGCGTGCAGAACAAAACATAATTTGTCATAAAAAGTCAACATGCGTCCATTTAATATTATGTTTATTGTTCTATTACTAATAATAATAATTGCGTAACGTTTTTTAGTCATCTTTACACGATTTAAGAATTAATTCCCCCATCGCCATCCCAAAACAAATTGACGTGTTCACAGCTCGACTTTCGCTCTCCGATTGCCAGCCAGTCCGAAATTTCGTTGAAAATTATTTGCCGTTTCACTCAAGTACCTACCGTCTTAATTTCTGGTCAGCGTCTCTTTCGAATATAATGAAATATATATATAATTATTTTATTCCTTGATGGAAACAAAATAACAACATAATCTATTATGTAGGTAACTATTCCACATGTAATACTGTTTTCGTCTACGATGTTTTCAATTGATATTGTAAATGTGGAATAACAAATATTATGTATTTATTGTTATTTTCTATGAAATAGATATACCACAAAAATAATCACATTTCTGTTTATGGTATAATTTACTATATACAGCCATACAAGTGGATACTCATAGTTATTTTTCCTGATGATATTATGTCCCAGCGGTAAACTAGTGAAAGATCCCATCTAGAAAGCTGTGTTTGAGAGTTCAAAACCCGCGCCTGGCAAACGTCACAATGGGTTGGGGAACAATTATTATTATACATTGTAAAAGTCTGTTAATATAACATCCACCTCGTAGACTAACATAATATATTTCTTTTTGGAGTGAGAACGGTAGTTTTACTTTTACTTTATCCTTAATTGTACTTAATATTTTATTTTATTTTACAAAGATTTAAGGGCGGGCGTGCTCAGCGTAGGTCAAAACGGAGCTTTTATTGTATTTTCAAAGCATGATCCTGGACATTCCTTAAACGTTTTAGATAATCTATTTTTATAATTTTGAAGCCTATGGCTACGGCTGTATGTTGTAGCTTAACCACTGGGGAATGCCAAAAGAAATGGCATATTTCAAAAAAATACCACCTTATTCATAGGTCAATAATTATTATAAAGCAAACATTATTCATAGGATGTTTATCACACTTGAATGGTCAAAGACATAGCTTATAATCACTATCTTTAAAAGCATCTTTAAATTCGTTAATCTTGCCCATTTTTTGAATAATAAAATGTCTAATTCTTGTCAAATTTAGAATCACAGAGATTATCAATTTTTTTTTATTGTAAATATTTCACTATAATAATGTCGACATAAATTATACTAATGGTTTTATAAATGCGTTTAAAAAATAATAAATGTAATAAATCTTAACACCACTGCACATGCATGTACTGAAATATAACTATATTCTAAAACATTAGAGCGAGAGGTTTAAAAGAATACTATTTTATGTAATAAAAATACTTTATGCAGTCATCAAATGTTTAAAATAAATATAAAGGATAATAAGGCTTCAAAATTGTATACATAGATTATCTACAACGTTTAAGGAATTCCAGGATCATGCTTTGAAAATGCAATAAAAGTTCCATTTTGACCTACGCGGAGCATCTCCCCCCTTAAGAAAGCATTCTTTTTTAAATATATAACATTTTCGTACACATCAGATAAATGTGTTATAATAGAAAGAACTTTTGAAAAATATTTACATCGGATATGATTTGAACTCATTGGGTCTATTCTATACTTATCGAACACTAAATTGATAAATAGTATCAAACTTAGGGTAGGTTTGTATCAAAATATTAGCACTTATTGTAACAATTACACGAAGCCGGTTTTTATTGTTGCAATAAGTGCGATATTTTAACAGCAGCAAGATAGGTGCTGTTAAAATATAGCACTTATTGCAACAATAAAAACCGGCTTCGTGTAATTGTTACAATAAGTGCTAATATTTTGATACAAACCTACCCTTAGTTTGATAATATTTTTCACTTTATCACTTTAGCGGTCGATAAGCATAGAATAGACCCAATGATCGTCATAATATGCCATCGATGGCCGTTAATAATATATGAAATAATATCGCAGTAGTAATTATATCAATTGTTAAGACATTTTTCATGATAAATAAAAATAGATACCGATATTAGTAGCGGAAATATATGTTCGTATATTAAAGACCGTCCAACCTCTTTGGGTCGTATAGTACTGAGATAAAATTCATGTCATGGTTCTTGTTGGTTTACAGGGAGCCAGCGGCAAAGAATTTTTGAAAACAGCAAATATACTGGATTATTTGTTAGGTTAGGTTAGGTTTTCATTCTTGAATTCATGAATTTTGCTTAAACCACAGATAAGGGTACTATTATGATCATCTCTTTCCGATAAGAAAGCTCACGGCGAACTGTGCTACGGTTAAATGTAATACGTACAATTTACATGTAACCGATTATCAAACCAATCGAATTCCGGCATTCTGAAAGGCTGCTAAATACTATATATAGTATATTCAGTGGAGCGACTGGATGCTGATATAACATGGAGCAAGAAGACTGGCTAGCGACAGAGATTTTCCGAGACGCCGCGTGGTGTCCATATGTTCCAACTTCCAACTAAGGGGCGGATATAGCCGAAGAAGAGGATTATGATGTATTATTATGAAATTACGTATGTTATATGTAATCATGTATTTCTATTGGCTATTCATTCAGTGTGGAATAAAGTTAGATTTTATTGAGTAGGTATAGTAAGTATAAAACGCGTGAGTGAGTCAGAGAATTACTCGGAAATGGCTATCGCGTCACTGGTGTCAAACAATTATTATAATATAATATTATTATACAGTAGGTATATGATCAGATCCTGAAATGTAAAAAAATATCAAGAATACGCATAAAACAGCAAAAGTTTAACTTAGAGCTTATAGCCCATTGAAAATGTAACCTGCTGAAAATAACCATGCAGATATATATTCCATAATATAAATACGTTTGAAAGCTTACATGAAATTCAATACCCATCTACGACGATGTTTAACTTTTCAGTATAATTTGTTTTGTGCCTTACATACAACCGAACACAAAACTAAATTGAGGACCTGTGTGTAGATACTAAAACTTTAAATTTAAGCTGGAGCATCCGTTGTTATCGCACCGCGGCCCTCCCGTTACATGGGGACTGAGTGAAGAGAACAAATTAGATTCCCTCCGCGTGCCCTCGTTGTCGCTCCACGACTGATTTGCTGTAACAACGTTACGTAAAACATCTGAGCGGACTGTTTTTTTTATTTTTATTTTGTTTTCATTTTGGTGCGAAAAGTTTTCTCTCGTTTTGTAAGCAATTTCCGCCTTTTTGTTAAGCTGTCTGCGGATTGTATTCTTTATGTTTGTCGTACCTAGTCATTTTTTAGTGTACCTACTGTTTATTTTACTATATATTGTTACCCTATTATAGCATAAAATGTGTATCTACGAGAAATATGAGTTGTTGTCACAGAAAAACGTTTATGTTCAATTGTTATTCAACATAATTACTACACCAGTGTGCCCCAATATTTTTGCACCCGCGGACCGTTAAAAATATCTCGCAGACCGCTAACGAAGAAAAATACATTGTTAATCAGTTTTTAAATCGTATATTATAACAGATATGCATAACAGTCTGGACAATAAATATAACATGAAAATTCTATTGTTAATTGAATTAATAAGTAAATACATTGTTACTGATATAACATAGAACAACTGGTTGATAATTGTGGCTTCAGTGTTGCTTTGGAGAGACGAAGCGCTGCATTGATATCCATTCGGTAAATTCGATTTCTCTGTCTCATTTTTATTACATTACATGGCCGAAAATGTCTTCTCAAATGAATCTTCTTCTTCTTCTTGATCGTAAACTCATGGCCGAGGATTATGACTAAAAGTTGAAAATGTGGATGGTATTTTAATGGTTTTGTAAGTAATAATGTTTATATTTTATGTGGATTGACGTTTTTCATGGCAATTCCTTCATTTGTTGAATAAGAATTCGCTTGGAGCTTTGGAGAGAAAACCGACGAGTTGCGGACCGACTGAAAATTTCTGCAGACCGGCAGTTGAGAAGCACTGTCTATATGGTTGTGGAAGTTTTTATACATTATATTATGTAATATATTTAACGAATAATAATTACACAATTTTCTATAATATTTTCAATTTAGAAAGACAGATCTAGTTTTTTTATAACAATTATACATTTAGAAAATATCATTTTAAAATATTGATTCATGGATCGTAGGTTTCTAGGTTTCCTAGTTTTAGGGTCAGCTTGTATTTTTAGACTTATTAAATATCTTATAATAAGATTTCAATAATTATTTTTTTTCTTCTACTGGTGAATATCTATGTCTCACCTCGTGCCGTCTTCTTTTTCCTTTGATTTACAGCAATTTTAATTAAATATTATTTAATTAATAGTTTTCAGGTGGTAGGATAGTTCGTATGAATTTACAGTTAACTATTAATAAATATTCGTGCATGGAATCAATGAGACTTCGTACAGATTTTCGAACAACGTTAAAGAACCTCAAAAACAAACAAAAAGCACAGATTCATTAATTCATAATATTACATATTCGGCGATTTTTCAACGCAGATGATCCGATCGATTCGTCAGAAAATTAAAAATGGCGGCTCGAAGCGGTTCAAATGGTTAGTGTATCTATATAATCGAGAGTATAGTATATTATTGTAATAAATTGTGGCATAAAAAAACACATTTATTATACCAGTCATAGTGAATACGTATATGTAATATTTTTTCAGTGAAATTTTTTTATAAAACTTATTTTAAAAATAACATGCTTCTTTAGATAAAGTTGTTATACAACATAAGCTCTTACAAATACCTATATTAAAAAATAATGTGTAATCTAAATTTAGCATCGAATAATTGGGTGTAATCAAATTTTATTTATCTAGTATTTATTCATTAGAATAACTAATTGTCTATGCTATGTGGCTATGCAAACACAAAATATTAATCTGTTGCATTTATAGACCAGGAAACTTTCGAATTTTTGCGGACGAATAAGGCGTGAAATCAATATTCGTCCGGCACTTCCCTAACAAAGCACACCTTCGTCTCGCGTGACTCAAATAAAGTGTGTCTGTAAACAGCATATCACGTAACAATTTTAATAGTTTCATGTGTTTATTTAGTTACCTGTGACATATTTTAAGTATTTATTTACCAATCGGGCTTTTTAATAAATTAAATAATAGTAACTATTCTATTCTCTATTTAAAATAAAATAATAAACTTTGATATGTCTCATTTATTTTAAGTTTCTGAACAGTAAGCGGAATCACTATGTGAATTCAAGTCTGGCTACGTTCATGCTGCCATACAAAACAATTGATTCAATTTAATTTACATAAATTCCTCACGCCGCTTTTCATTGTACTGTCTTTAACTGCTTTTCCCACTTTTTGTGTCATAAACTAGTAACACAAATATTATCAGAACATATATCACCATCAAAGGTCATATTATGATATATTGTAAATTATTAGTAGTGTTCACATTGTATCATTATGTCATACATCAAAAGATTGGAGGCTTTCGAGATGTGGATTTTCTGATCTGAACACATTACTAATAGGAAGGTTTTATAACGAGCTAATAACGGCCATATTTATCCAGTGAGAAGTATGGTGTCATTTGTATTACAGGTCATAATGTAGGGAAAGGTATAAACGGAGATTCTCTTAGCTACCATACTGAAAGTTGCTCAATTTCCAACTGGCCCAGAATAGTGAGATTGTGAGATTATTCTTCTGCAGTCTAGTCGTCAACTTTCAATAGAATAAGGCACTAAGGAATTTCAAATTCAGCACGTTCACAACATGACATGAAAAATCAAAGAAATGGTATTAAAGCAGTATAAAAAATAATAGAAGCATTACATATTAGAAAAACAGTATAAAAGAGTACTAAATGTAAAAAATACTAAGTAAATGGAATGACTGTATGTATGTGTTTATAACGACGTCGAAAAAAGCGATCTCTAGAAAAGTGAATCTAAATATACGGAAAACCTGAAAAAACTAAAAAAAAATCACTAGGGCTAATGATTTAATTAGCTGTACGTTATTCTCATTGCTGAATTTGAAGCAAACTTTCATTTTTTTTCAAACAGTCGATTTCATAATATTGGATCCATTAACCCTCAATTACATAGTGTAGCCTTTCAACAATAATTTATATAATATATACCTAGGTATATATTGTGTGAATGAAATTTTATTTAAAAACATGTAGTTGTCTACAGTGGACAAAGTCTACTGACAAAGTAGTTACAGTTTTTATTCATATGTACCACTGTTAGTTTATAATAGTATTAAACATTACATGTGATCGATTAGAAAAGTAATCTGTAATATCATGGATTTAATGGTTAATATTAGATAGATATAACACTGCGCAATTTTAATATTCTGATAAATATATGACAATTTTCTTTTTTTCAATTTAATTTTATGAATATGATATATTTTATAATATTTTCAGGAAAACGTTAAATGTTAAAAATCGTTCGTTATTGAGTTGTCGCCACTGCTTTTTGGGGTATCAATAGGCGCAGGAGGATTTCTATGTTATTGCTACAATTGTATGTACTTATACGAATTCATGTAGAGGTACACGATTAATTTAATGCCGTTCTCGTTGTCGAATTTTGGCAATCTATACGTGCGGACTCTTAATGAAAACACGAAGCGGCAGGAGAGACAACAAAGACGAATAGTGCTTCATGAACATAAGCACTAAATAAAATCTCCAGAGAAGAAGAAAGTAATGAGACAACCTGAGAAAACTCGTGGAATTTGGTCAAGTCGAAGACGGATTCCCTCAAGATGGACGGCGTCAAGATTGCCACATTTTTTTCACTGATACAATGTATTGTATATTATTGTCTGCCGTTATATAAGCTAACAAAATATCGAATATCAAACTTTTTACAGCAAAATATAAACGTAAGTATATCATATAAATACCTTCATTATGACGAAAGTTCCTTTGAAAGCTAAGCTTTTAAAAAGTGAAAAGTGTATTCGTCGCAAATCCGATAACGGTGTCATTTAATATTAAAGCAGGTTGTAGACTTCCACTAACAAGCACTTGTATTTTTCAACCGAGGAACTTTTTCGTGTATTATTTTATTTATCGCTGTGTAAAATATGATTTTTTCTAACCATTATTATATTAATTAATGTACTATTTACTAAGTATTTTGTCTATTTCCCATGAATTTAGTGTCTTGAATCTCAGGTGCTAATGCTACAAACATGGGGTTCCCATAAAACGTTCTTCTAAACAAAGTTGCATTTTTCATGAATGAATCAATTCTGAATAAAATAAAAATATTATAACCCCGTATTAAATCGACACTGATGCAATGCGAATTAGAAAGGCCTCTTCTATGACGATGAAGCGTGTATGGGTTTACATTACTATTGTACCTACCAATCGTAAGTTATGTTCAATATACTTATTCTATGAACATAATAGTATACTATTGATTCAATAAGTACGTTCTCATACTTTTTGAAATTTTGGAAATTAGTGTTTTATACTAGGACATATTTAAAAAAAATATATGGTATTAGTAATATGGGTATCTATTACGTACAATGTTTTGCAAGTTATTTTAGTTTGGCTGTATTAGTTCGTTGATTGAAGCGGTTACATGTAAATTGTACGTATTCAATTAGCCGTATAACAATTCACCGTAAGCTAATGTACCGGAAACAGATGGCCGTGCATTGAGGTAACGATGTTATTTATACTAACAAATTTACAGATTAAAATTATTTAGTGTATAATACGTATAAACAATAATTCAAGTTTAAAAAAAAGCCACTAGGTACGGCGTGTGTGTGGAACGAATACAATAATATATTACTGTGTTTTATTTTAATTGATACGATGTTTTTCTACCAATAATTGACAGAAAAGTTACTACTATTAAAGTGCACCACATATTAGGTACTTACTACGTACTACATATTTCACGGTGAAATGATCTACAAACAACGCGATCTCGATGCTATACGGCCACATGTTTCCAGTAGGTACAACAGCACACGCATGTGTACAATTTTCCGGACACAGGGTGAACCGAAGGTGTGTCATGCCCTTCTTGCTTGAGGAGTGTATTAATAAGATTTAAAATCGGTATCTCATGAGATCGGCAAAATATTATATCAGTAAAGAAAAACATAATAAGTTACTGTACCTTTTATAAGAATTAAATATTCACAGTGTAGATATTGTTATTTGACTGCGTTATTAATTGATGACATGGTGTTCCGAGGATACCTTGTCAAGGGTAAACGATCTATCCTGTGTTCTTCCATGTACAAAACGAATGGATAATGTCGAGCCAAAAAATACTATTAATGGTCCATATATGACGTAACGCCTGAAGGAGGGGAGGGGGATTGATGTGTTGTGATGATTTGTGACCAAGGAGATAGAGGTGTTGTCGAAAATGTGACGTCACAAAAACCACGAAATATAAACTCATTTTTTGTGAGAACGAAATATTCCTTCTATTACTATTACTATTCTATATACATGCCTACTATTTAAAAAATGTGACTTAATTTAGACAGGGGGAGGTAAAAGATTTTCTGACGTAGTCGAACGATATGGGTGGGGGGGTCAAAATATGGAAAATCGTATGACGCCATTTATGGGTGACCTGTAATACACGGTTTTGACACATACTTATTATGTGTTTATGCCTTAGATCAGCGGTGCCCAACCCGTAACTCGCTAGCAACGTGTTGCTCGCGTACCGTTTTAATGTGGCTCGCGGCTCGCGTATTCAGATTATACCTACATTAAGCGCGCAGTGTATGTCAAATAATTATGTCTGAATATGAGCCAGAGAAAAAGAAAAAACGGATATACGCTTACAATTTTCAAGAAGATTGGGAAGATAAATATTTTTTTAATTATTTTAAGAATAAAGTGTATTTGTTTTATTTGCGGTTCAACAGTTGCTATTGGAAAAAAATGCAACGTAAAACGACATTTTACAACGGTTCATAAAAAATATGGTACTGAATATCCTATTAACAGCAGTTTAAGAAAATCTAAAGTGAAAGAATCGAAAGCCACATTAGTTGCCCAACAATCTATAGGTATATACTAAGTCCGTAGCTAAATCAAGAGCTGCTACAATTGCTTCATTTTAAGATTGCACATATTATACTTGCAATGCACAATAGTAATAAACAGTAGTAGTGTAATATTATTATTGTGTTTTCTTTTACGTATTGTGCTGATTGTATTGTCCTATGTGTGGCTCGCCTAAAATTTTTAAATTCTTAATTTGCTCGAGATAGACTAAAGGTTGAGCACCACTGCCTTACATTATGTTTTTTTCTATTGTGGGTCGCGACCCAATAATGGCTCGCAGAAGTAATATTTCGCGTCGTGGGGGATCGTACCGAAGATATAAATTATGTCAAAAAAATGAATGGGTACACGTAGCGAATTCGCTATTTTTTCTAGCAATCATTTGATTGTTTTGGGTATTTCCGAAACGCAAGATAGCAACACTCTAACGCCATTGATAAAACGAGGTGAAAGACAGAATTATTGAAGAATGTGCGCGTCATAGTCATTATTTACATGAATCTGTCGTACTCATATCTTTCAATACGGATAAACAGCTGAAGACAAATTAAAATAATACAATTTGATTGAAGTGTTACAGAACACAAGTAAGGAGATCAAAAATAAATAATTAATAAAGTTCAAATTCAAGCATTTTACAGCTTTGTGTTATGAAAAAACGAGACTTCAACGCTGCCTTAGTTTAATAAATTACCAATATATCAAACATACTTTCACAATTTTAAAACACTATATATAATATTATAAACACTAAACAAAACCTTTGAATAAAATTCGACGCCCAACGAGGCGTTCATCCTCACAAATTACGACGAAATTAATTAGCAATATATACATCTGAATCGCTTAACAAATTGCGTTAATTTGGCAATCGACTTTTGTGGTTTGAATCAAGGTATCAATAATAGGTAGGTATTTACATTAATAATTATGGCTAGTAAACATCAATATCATCATCGTCAACATTTTATTTTTAAAGTACTCACACTAATAATTAAATGATTTTTTTTTATTCAACGAATAATTTACAAGATTTGAGAATGTATTATCTAACATTATTTTTATTGAACATACATAATTTTAAAACTCATCAGGAAATACGATTCGCATTTTGTTAGATATCCATTGAAATTTTGATCATAATACTCTTAACCAGTTTGCTATTAATGTAAACTTTTTCTTGCTTTTTTAACCTTTACGAAAAAAACATTGACGAAGATTATCTTTTGATCATACGACATTCGATGACATCGGATATTTTAAAAGCTTTGTCACACAAGTCACGTCGGCGTAAAAGAATAGGGAATATATAAAACGCCACACAATAGTGCAATGTGCTGATATGATGTCCGGGTTCGTAAGAAATGTCGGCTATGAACCGGCGACACGTTGTATCGACCGACAACCGAAATGTGCGCTATGTGGCATTTCCTTTACGATATCCCAGAAGCAGAGGTTATATTTCGCTTTTGACGCGTCTGGATGGGCCAATTTTGTTTCGCGGCCCCTCCTTTGTCGTCCCTTTCGCATTCACTTTGCTCTTCCTTCTGGCTAAGGTTTTTTTTGATCCTTCAAACCGCAAACAATTTGTCTTCCGGCTTAAGGGCGAAATAACTTCTGAGATATTATAGTTATATAATATAAAGAGACTAAATGATTTGATAACATGGAAGAAAGGGGTAACTACAATATAAAGGCCCTGAAGAATGTAGACGTTATGTAAATCTAACTAACGACAAAAACTACTGTGATCAACGCGACAATGTTCTTCACTCGATTAAAATTTTTGCCATTTTTTTTATATTCGGGTTTTCGAAAATAAAATCAGATAAATATATTTTAATAATTAAAGTAGACAATAATATGCAAACTGTGAATGATTATAAATTAATAGTTATTATAAACATTAAACATATAAGTACCTATGTGTTTTATCAGTATTCAAAGTATTCCAAAAACAAATTTGTTTTTATTATAGAAGTGGTATACCTACGCCATTCCATCAATTATTCGAAACCAAGCGTCATTTTCCAAAATCTATCGACCACCGACGATTATTATAGCAAAATGCATGCAAATTATTAATGTATTTTGTTTGGGGTTTGCGTAGATAATCAGTAGTTAATTCTATATTGCTTTTTCTGAAACTACATTTACAAAATGTAACTATTTAATGCTTAAACCAACCTGCTCGCGTGACGCGTTAGGCACTATTTATTCGAATATCCGCTGATTAGTGTTTCTGCATATTTATTTAAATACGTATTATTATGCATAAGCCCTTAAGATAAGTACGTATGCATTTAGAACAATATAACTCGAATGATATAATACTAAAACAAACAATATTTGAATAATTAATTAATAAAGCAATAATTTAGTCATATCATGTTGATTTTGTTGATGATATGAAGGCTTAATAAGCGGTTTACGCAAGTGTAATTTTATGCAGGTATGCTTATTCAGTGTTTGACAAACTTTTCTGACTGATGCCTACTTCTCACTATATTATACCAAAACTATGCTACCATATAAATACTTCTTATTAAGATTTTATGTTTTTTTTTTCACTTTTTTCGTTGTATTTTTTAGTTACAATATATTAAACAAATCTGTTCTGAAGTACGTACTTACATCTTATTTTTTTCAAATAATATATAATTGTTATATGGGTAGTTTAATATAATTCACCCACATAGGTACTAATTTTAATGTTTGTTCGCATTGTCGCTGAGTTGTTTAAACCTTCAATCTGATAATTTTGTCAACATATTTTTTAACCTTATCAAAGAATAATTTATAAAAATATTATATATAATTATAGATGCATCTAATGTGGCATGTATAATTTTAATAATACCGCCATCACATCGAAGATAATAAAAACAATCGATGATGACGAGCCTCCCACTACCTGTTATTTTATTTAAATAATTCAAGTAATTTTTAATTTTTCATATGTTTATTTTATTTTGTCACATCGAAGTTTTTAACAGGTCAACGACGATACTATGTATTATGATATTGAGTAAGATCGGATGGTTTGCAGATGAACGTTGATAAAAGTAAATTTAGCCTAAAATGGCATTTAGTACGAGGATGGACTGAAAGAAAAATATTGTTAAATTATACTATAAATCTTCTTCCTTTCTTTTTACCATGTTCGATTTTCAGTAGATCATATGGGTCTCCACAGAGTGGAGGTGGTATTAACAGATGTTTGTTTTTACGAGAAATGAATGTTAGCCACTTGTTCAACCTAATATGCGTTTTTTTGTTGCCAGACTCGGGATTCGAAACCGGAACCCACGACATTATTGGCCGACACGTTTCACGCTCGGCCATCATGAGGATAATAATACATTCATTTAATTAATAATAATACTCGATTCTTCTTTGCAATAATAATAATTGATGGTTTATTTTTATATCATAAATAATGTTTTGTGTAGAGTTATTGTGAGTATCTGGCTCTACCCTAATAATTTAAAGATAAAAAGCACACTCCGATAATGTAATTTTTCTTAATGATTATTAGCACTACATTTATTTTTTAAATAAATGTGTTTTTCAAAAGTGTGTGATGAATTGCCTGCGAATTTTCATAGCTCGTGTCTCGCGTACTCGTGCAGCCCTCGACAGGCTCGCAAAGTCTCGTCTGATTTATATGAACACATTGGGGGGACCAGTATTTTTATTGCCTTGCAATGCTGGACTTAGAGAGACGCTTTATAACCCCTGATATCCACCTGTACTACATAAAACTCAGGTTCACCTTCACGGCGGATTACAGATTAAACATAATCAACTCTTTAGTCTGGATTACTTGGATGCGTTAATTATTTTTAATCAAACCAATTCTATATCTGATGGATCACACAATAACAATATAAGTAGATTTAGTAATTAGTAATATGTGTACAAAATATATGACCTACCCCTAAAATTAGATTACGTTCCAGGAAAACGTGCTTGAATCGTTAATCAGCGAGGTCAAATTTTGTATATTTATATTTAAATGGCATTATGTTTTTAGTATTTTTATAGTGTTCCCTTGATACTACAAAACTACAACATTAAAACATGATATTTCATATTATGATATACACCACCATTATGTATTTATATTCGACACATATTAAGTTCACATTACTTGTGAACAAAACACGTGTCGTACATATATTAATAATTTCGTGGTAAATATCTGTATAAAAAATATAGCCTATACATTACCAACAATTTTGCTTTTAAACCTTAATATTCAAAAATATGTTCGAATTGTGCTCCTCATTTTTATATCATATTTGTACCTAATATTCATAGTGTTTTTGTCAAATATTATTTATTTATACGAATATATGTCAAAACAGTAATCACCAATCGACATAATAATATGTGCTAACTAATGTCTGTATTTATAGATACAAAGTGAGAGAATAAATACTTTACTTTGTTAAATTTTAACAAAAAAAAACTACTTAAATGAAATATGTGTATAGTTTTCAAGAAAATGATGTTCAGTATAACTACTTCTCTAGAATATTATAACTGGATTGTACTAATAATCTAGTAGTGTTTAATGAATTTAAAGTGTAATCCATAAATATAAGGTGTATTATGCTATTTATATCACATTACATGATACTTAAATATCGTTAATCTGTATCATTTCAAACAAGATGTAATATATTACATGATGTCTATCTGGAAACCTTAGATATTAATGTCATTTTGAGGATCGTAAGATAGTATGATGTGTCTAAGCCCGAAGATATTTGCATAAGTTAATTAAAACTATATCCTTAGAGGGTCGCGATTATCCGAGTTAAATCAAATCCCGACCACATCGATTTCTGCGCACCAAGAAGTGAGCAAATCCACAGTGGAATCTTTTTGATAATTTTAGTAAAGCTCAATTAGGCCTGAGAGATTTACGATAAAGTACTTAGTCTGAGAAAGTCTCTTAAGGGCTTCAAAAAAGTAAGAGACATATCGAAAGCCATCCCTTAATAAATACTCAATGAAGTTTTTGAAGCTGTTTAAAAATATGTACAATCTTATGATCAAATTACTTATCAAAATGAATAAAAAATTATGTGACTATCAGATATCAGAATAACTTAGAAATTTTCTAAACAAAGTAATATGCAAATTTCCTTAGGAGCAATTTGTAATGGAGTCTAAATATACATATAAAGAGCGAAGCAGAAAGGCGTAACATGTCTGATAATTAAATTAGCTGCAAATCATCTATTTTCCTGGATCACATTGCATTAGTGTTAGAAGTTCAAAAAAAGTTTTTTATACATTAATACAATGACACATCATTATTTTTATATTATACTTCTGCCATTCTCTCATGGCTGAGAATCATGACCACACAACAATTCACCCACCTTCTGAGCGAATAAGACTCTCCATTTCATACAGTAATAGGTTTCTCTTAAGGCAGAGTTAAGGCTATACTTCAGCTGAGGCATGGTCTAAAAAGATCGCGACTACGCGACGCGCAGATTGTGCAAATGACGCAACATAATTTGTCATAAAAATTCAACATGCGTCCATTTAATGTTATGTTTATTGTTATTTAAGTAATAATATATTCATTGACATGTTTTGTTTTTCGAGTAAATACGTAACGCTTTTTAGTTATCTTTACACGATTTAAGAATATACTCCTCCGACGCCATCACAAAACAAATTGACGTGCTCACAGTTCGCCTATCTCTCTCCGATTGGCAACGCGTGTGAAATTACGTCCCAGCTATTGTTGAAATTTATTTGCCGTTTCACTGAAGTATGCTCTTAAGGCATACAGTATGTTACACGCAGTAGTTTGAGTCAAGTGAATAAAGAAAAATATGTCGCCTTTATTTTTAACTTAGAAACAATTTAGAACCAACAAATTAATCAGTTCAATTCTGGAATTGATTATAGAAAAATGTATCATTAGCATCTTGTCGTTACGATTTGTTTTTGTCTATCGTTAATTGCTGTTATTGCTGTTGCAAATTTTTCGGTAAATACCTACGTTTTCGTAAAAATATTAAAACATGTGCCTTAGCAAAAGCGGGAAATAAGGAGGGGGGGGGAGAGGAGGTTGTTTAAAATCTGCGATACGGCATTACTATATTTAGCACTACTAATACTGGTCGACAGTCATTCCTTTATCTTGTGTCTCTGGATTATTGAATGTTCGCCCTGTGTTCTATCCAAGAAATACAAAGCATTCGGTGCCAATACCTAATGCTTCAATTGCATTCCGCTCCCTTGATCTCAGGGTCCATAACCAAACACCGTGGAACAATTTGAAGAACACTAATGTTTAATAACCAAGCATCATTTTCGTGGCAAAGGTGCAACTATTTATTGGTAATGTTGTTGGTGGAAAATACCTAAATGGCGACAGCAACGAAATTATTATTTCAAATTATTCTCATGTACAGTTGCAAATCGTCACTTACGCCCTTATGATTTAGAAATCACGACGTGTTCGCTGAAACTTGTCTCCCCTCAGCGAGATATTATTACCACGTGACCTCCGTTTCGTTTCCCGCCACTTTTCATCAAGCGCACAATACATATGTACACGAGCACGAAAATTATAATATATATTATATACGTACCTACATGTACTCAAATTATAATATCGCGAATACGCCATACAGGCGTAAGTGATACTTCATATACATATGTGCATAATAATGTAGGTGTTGGGATAAAACAGAAACACTTGTAAGTTAACGAGACTGATAAATACAATGGTAACATACGATACCTGCTTAGAAAGTGTATTAAGTTATCGAATCTACAAACACAATTTTTAAATAACACCTTTGATGCATAGTTAAAAATTCTGCATGTATGTGTGTGAGCCGGTAGCTTCACCGTTTAATCTTATTGCTTGGATTTCGATGGATGTGAATTCCAGACCCGTTCGGTCTATTGGTTGCAACCTGACTGTTTAAACAACTTGATTAATACAAAAATACCCTGAAACAAAACACATTTTTGTCACAATAACGAAACGCGCATTCAATATTTGAGGATAGTCGGTGCTTTGTTTTTTTGGTTTGGTCGTAAATTATGAAAAGTAGTCCAGCTTCAATCCTTTGGTCCAGGGCAACTAGCATTCACATTCTTATTGATCCGTTGTATTGACACTATAAAAGAAAAAATATAAATATATACTGACATCGATTGTATCCCATGTTCATTTAAAACTGTGATATTTTTTCACTCAGGGTTGTCACCCAAAATATTTATTAATTTTATATATTTATTCTCCGTTATTATTATTTATATATTTTTTCACTTATAATTCACGGTCATTACCGCGTTGGCTTATAATGTCATGGGTCCCGGGTTCAAATCCCGGGTCTGGCAAATCTACCTGTTGTTTTTCAACGTATATTTGGAGCCAGAGAATGAACCTAATAGATTGAAGAAGTGGCTAACAGCCATTACTCGTACATATATCTTCTTAGGATTGAACATAGTAAAAAATATATAACATAATTATGTACATATAAATATAATTTTCTTTAAAATGGTAATTTTATAACATTATGTCGGACACAGACAAACGAGGTATTATAGGAATGCAAATACTATTTTCTAAGACAAGTATCCGTACAGGTAGGTACAGGTAATATTTAAAATAAATTTCAAATTACCTATGTTTCGAACAAAACTCATAGCTAGAGCGAGGCATCCTAGTATTATAAATTATAATACTTGAATTCACATCGATGGATTGGTAGCTAGCCTATAAAAAGTAATACTTTGTGCACTAGTGCATTGAATTATGTCGGCTATAAACTGTTGATTATATTCGTTATTTTTGACTGTATTTTTTTTAAGTTTTGTTATACTGTATTTATTCTTCAACTAAATATTTTGAATAATGATGATTTTAGTAGCATATGGTATTTCCTTTCACAAGCAATAAATCGTATCTACATTTGTATTATAATGTCACTGTTCTCGTTACGGTACGAATATACTTCGTGTCCGAAAATTTTGAAAACAACATCCACGTATATTGGAATATATCAATATACGAAGCGATTCGGTTAAATATAGTTATTGCCCTTCCAATTGGAATCACCAATGGCAGGTTAGTTTTCAGCTTATGCTATATATCATAGGTGTAATGTTGGTGAATCTCCATAACACTTAAACAATGATTTTTCTTCTAAAACTACAACGATGTCAAAGTCAAATGTATATATTATATATATACATAGCTACATTTTTTTTTGTATTTTGTTTTAGTCTTTCACATCTTAAGTCATAAAACAATAAACGGAGCGTCACTTACAACAATCGGTAAAGATGTAGAACCATGTTTATTTTCCACAAAGAATTCTTTTTTCCACTTCAAAACATATTCGCATTAAAATTGTATTTGTGAGTGGATTGAGTGGAGATATTGAATTCGTTAAATGGGCATATAAGTATTGTTCAATTCGTCATATTGTCACTTAACCCTTTCTTTGTTTCGAATCTCGATTTTCACCGATACACAATACCAATGTACAATATCTCCCGCATACACTGAAATTGAGTGAAAATCTCAAATACCTTTGCACATAGCTACAGTGGTGTAGGTGTTTTACAAAATTAGATCTTTACTAAATATTTAGATTTTGGGAATAGTACTCGTACATCACGCTATACAGGTGGGATGTTGTGTCGTTTTCTGCATTTTCGTATTTTGCATTTTTACTATCATTGTCATATAGCGAAAGCGCTTTAAAGTGTGTAGAATTAATGATGCTATAAAAATCTTAACACACAATCTATAAATATTGTCGCCGGCTTACATTGTTTACATACAAAATCATCGAGGAAAATAGTGAGTATAATTAGTACTCACGTGGTTATATGGAAACATCGCATGGAAAGGAGGGGGGAGTGAAATTAATTTTTATAGTAATCAATAAATATTTGTACAGAAATTACAGTCGTGGTGTAATTAAAATGTAATTACAAGTCGTAAATATGGTATTATGTAGCTAATATCAAATCACTGAATATATTATAATATATATATATATTTAAATTCAGAATTATCATTTTTCATAATACGTGTCAGAATAGTTTTTCACTTCATGTGCATTTAATAACATAGCACAACAGCGACGTAAATATACCATTATCCATATTATGTATCGACAACCGATAACTTCAATCATGCCGTGGGCCATTTGAGAATTTGTGACACAATCACACTATACTATGGAGATATTCACCTATCCCCTCAAGAGCTAGCTGTTTTTTTTTTTTAATAATAATATAAATGTCTGCTTATATTAATTAATATGATTGTACATATAAATAAAATAATCGGATTGCCACAGATATCAGTGGCGAACGGCGACTTTTGAAAAGAAGTATGCTGTGGAGATCAGAGAAATATACCACACTTGTGAGTTATAGGTACTTACAGGAAATAAGAAAATAATACGATATTACTACTGATGAATAGGTATTATAACGACACACTAATTCGGTGAAATTTCTATAACTCACTGACGACACAAAATTGAGCGATGAGTTTATATTTTATATACAATTATTAGAAAAATATATATATTTTTTTTAAAACAATCCAAGTATATTTATTTATAATATGTGATGAATGCCATAGTTTTTTTAGATTCTCTAATAAATAACTATTTCAATAATATATTATACGTAAAGATTTTAGACTTAAGCATCAGAGCCTATCGTTTTCTATATACTGGGATTGACATGCTGAGGTCACGTGACATAAAGTCCATACAAATCACAACGTCCGGAAAATAATTCGACAAATTTGTTAAAGAGAGATGTGCTGTAATCTGTATTTCTTTATAAAACATTCCTAGTTTACTACATATAGATGTCCTTGACAGATTAAATTATTTTCATAGAATATAACTGGTTATATTATACGGCAATATGCAATTAAAATTTATTTTTCTTAAGGTAGGTTTTAAATAATCACCTAGTAAGGAGTCTTCGCTACTGACAGCTTATATCGGTAGTAGAATGGGTTTCTACTCAAATAGGTACATACTATAAATATATACTTGAAATGAAAATCACATAAAAAGTGGTTTTCTCTATAAATTCTTATGGTGGACATGTTGAGTTATGGCGATAAAAGAAATTCTAACATAGTTGATAAAATTTACAGGCGCAGTTAAAAATTGACATCTTGTCATCCATTAATAATTTTATTGATCCTTACACCACTGGCGGATATAAATATAAAAATACCAACACACGCACAGGTAGGGAGGGCTCTTCGCACGTGTTGATCACATCATTTTGGAAGAGGTCTCAGGTGCGAGCTGCGAGTCGCGGCGACCTCTGGAGGTTGGGATCGCGTATTATCACCGGATCACGTGGAAGACTCTCATTCATGTAAGGATTCCGATTTCACCCACACATTAACTTGAATGTGCTATCTTTTTACACAATAATCGAGGTGTGAAATTCTTCAAAGAAATTTTAAATGTCAAAGTGAATTATTTTTATTACATTTTAATTTAATCATATCATGTATTCAATGGATTTATATTATTATCATCATCAGACGGATTAGAAGGATAGTTCTTCCACTTTTTCGGTCCATATTTCTTCATTGTACCGTAAACTTGCCAAACTTGATGAGTTCGTTGATCAGACTAGTTTTAATGTGACTCTATGATCGATAAGTGGCTCTAGCGTACTATTGAATGACTGTAAATGTCTAGCACTACTCCACTCGCCGATAGAAATGTCTGGTCGATTACCATTTCGTCAGATTAGTGACTTCTGTCACATCGTCTACTTTTGTTTGCTTACTTATCCATCGCTTTATGTTGTGATTTTTTTGCAATATGTCCATCATGCCAAGTGATGCTACTCCTAGTTTTTGAATTACGTGTCTCACATGCATATTATGTGAGCACTGGTAGCTTAATTTAAAACACAATAAAAATAAAATAAAAGCTACACGTACTATAGAAGATGACAGTGATGACACATAATAATATGAACTTTTATTTTTTTTGCGTACAAGTAGAGTTGTTTCTTCACAACTTTGCACTCCGGCTGTCGGATGAAAATGATGTAATATAAATATATTCAATTTTTTTTTTAAATATATTTATATATATATTGATACACGTGAATATCATTTGATCTATTTTTATTTGAGGTATCACGCAAAGAGGCGAATCATCGTAGTAAAAAGTGCAAAGTTATAAAGGGTATAATACTTTACCTATTGATTTGAGTGGTTATCTTAGAAGCCCATCTGATGTTAGATGTAGGGATTTTATTATGCTCTGGGTAATAATAAATACATACGCGTATTTTAAAGATTACTGTATAATTTAATATTTGTATGACTGGTTGGAACTTTTTCGAAGCCGCCTTTTAAATCTTTTAACGAATTGATTACGTAATCAGCGTCAAACGAAATCTCCGTTGTTCAGGCGCACAACTGTTACCTGTACCTATTATATGTTGTTGAAATCGTTGTGGGAATCACACCCTGAAACTTAGTTTGCGTAGTACCTAGTACCAACCTACCTATCCATTGTCGTATTGCTTTGTTTTCATGATGTGCGATTTACAGTATACCTTATATATACTTTAAGCTTCTGGTGGCACCGTTCACATATGGCTTTAGTCAGAAGAATGCTTTGGATGTATGTTATGAGTTTTGGATACTTTCAAAAATAATTGGTTGTTTGTTAGCTTCCAAAAGCACTTTAGCTTGTGACAATTCAAAACTATACGTACGAATACACCCGAAATCATACATCTACCTATAACGTCTCTGTTCGACGGTATTACATAGTTTTTTGTTGTATGAAATACACTAGCTGTCAAAAATAACGACAAAAATGTGGAGAAAAGTTTAATAGAACGGTTAACTTTCCAAGAAAATTGAACATCATGTTTTGTTTACGATCAAGAATATGTTTTTCTTTATAAAACAAAGTTTTTATTTGAGTATAGGTGATGAAGAATTATTGCAAAGAATTTGATACTTCCAGTTTCTTCCACAATTACTTCATATTTAGTATTTTACGTTTGAATTTTTTGTTAATTATATATGAATGTTACGTAGATTATATTACATTACATTACAGAACATTACATTATATTACATTACAGTACATTACATTACAGTACAGTACAGTACATTAAAGTACATTACATTACAATACATTACATTACAGTACATTACATTACAGTACAGTACATTACAGTACAGTACAGTACATTACATTACATTACAGTATATTTCATCACATTACAGTACATTTCATTACATTACATGGCATTACAGTACATTACATTACATTACATTACATTACATTACAGTACAGTACAGTACAGTAAATTACATTACATTACATTACAGTACAGTACATTACATTACATTACATTACATTACATTACATTACATTACATTACATTACATTACATTACATTACATTACATTGCATTGCATTACAGTACAGTACAGTACAGTACAGTACAGTACAGTACAGTACATTACATTACAGTACAGTACAGTACAGTACAGTACAGTACAGTACAGTACAGTACAGTACAGTACAGTACAGTACAGTACAGTACATTACATTACATTACATTACATTACATAACATAACATAACATAACATAACATAACATAACATAACATAACATAACATAACATAACATAACATAACATAACATAACATAACATAACATAACATAACATAACATAACATAACATAACATAACATAACATAACATAACATAACATAACATAACATAACATAACATAACATAACATAACATAACATAACATAACATAACATAACATAACATAACATAACATAACATAACAGTACATTACATTACATTACATTACAGTACATCACACTACACTACACTACACTACACTACACTACACTACACTACACTACACTACACTACACTACACTACACTACACTACACTACACTACACTACACTACACTACACTACACTACACTACACTACACTACACTACACTACACTACACTACACTACACTACACTACACTACACTACACTACACTACACTACACTACACTACACTACACTACACTACACTACACTACACTACACTACACTACACTACATTACATTACATTTATATTTTAATATATTATAGTGACTGGTCGAGCACCATAACATGGTAGTCAAATTCAATACTATTTTTTGGGTGTCGCATTTATATACTGACATACTATTATATTTTTAAAATAATTTTAAGACACGCAGACTATTTTTAAGAAGACAATTAAATCTTCTAATGGATTTAAGTTTGGTACTATTGCATTTGAATCGTTTTTAGAGACCCGGGTTTTACCTTTCGGCATCTTCAGGCACTATGCGCACTCACCAATGGTACATACACTCTGACAACAGATACACTTAATTCTAACTTATATAATAAATTAATACAATGACCTATTAAGTCAAGGATGTCAATAAAAAAATATAACCAACAGATTTTAGAATAACAGAATAGATCAGCGATACTCAACCTGCGGCCCTTTAAGCTTTTATGTGCGGCCCGAAACATATTTATTATCAGGAATTTCGTATATCTTGAGATTCGTTTCGACTTTTTCGACACCCGAAGAGGATTGTCATTATGGTCCACATCAGATCTGGTATAAGAGTATTGCTATTGCACACGATTAATTTTAAAAAACACACATAATTTTTAAAATCTCAAAAATGTTTTGTAAAAAAGGGGGGATTTCATGATTTTTTTCGTCACACCAGTAGTGATGCGGCCCGCGTTACTTTACAAATATATGTATTTGGCCCGAAGAAAAAAAGTGTTGAGTATCATTGGAATATATGATAGAATAGAACAGAATAGTTAAAGTGTTTGTATAAAACCATACCTAATAGATCATTAGATACCTAATCACTAATAATACATTCAATATACATCAATCGTGAAAACGCAACTAATAGATAATTAGATTAAAAACCGACTCGAATGGAATAGTACACAAGTTAAATTCATTAAAATTCCATCAAGTACCCCCTCGGTCGATAGTATAAATATTATAATAAAATTTTACTGATTTATCAACATATTATTATTTTTTAAATTGTTTCTGGGGCTCAAAAATCATCCCAGGGCCGCGGGTTGCACGTCACTGGTTTACATAAAACTAGAATTGAGATATACATATCGACTGTTGCGTTGAAAGAAATTTGATAATCTTGCTAAATGCGACTTCTACGCACATTTTCTCATAAATTGATGTTTTTTATGTATTTATTATATTATTTATTATCTATGTGTTTAAAATGATTGAAGACATTTTAATAATATGCAAATTAATTACGATATATAGTAATAAAACGATCTTATCAGACCCGATCACGCTTTCGTGTGGGCGAATTTACGAGTAGGCTGTACGTCGTGTTCGACTAAAAGTCATGTTTGGTGATTTACTAAAAGCTTGCATTGAGCTTTTAAGAGCCAACGCTAAATAAAACTTCTTTATCGGTTGATTGACAAACAGATCTCCTAAAAGCTGTTTTATTTTCATTTTTATAAAATGGTTCTGCATAAGTCATGTTAACATTTTGATGATACATTTAGTATTGTTATTATATTTCTTTTTGTGCCATTCTCTAAAATGGATGTAAAGGCATTTTTATTGCAATATATAACTTGACATATCCACAAAATAGATATCTGGCTTGATAGCTTAATGATCTGAATAGTCGCCCGGTAAGTGAAAGACGTGTGCTCGGCCCAAGTTGTCATAATAAAAAAAATCTCTATAAATACTATATTATATTTATTAGGCATTTCCAAATCAGATTGTGTTATACTTTACTTCCTGTTAACCTCGTATGGTGGCAGGTTGTCAATATAATATGAAATAAAAAATTACATCAATTTCCTATGTTCGAAATTTGAACGTATGCAGTTAGCCGTATCATAGTTGATCGTGAGATGTTGTATCGGAAATAGATGGCCGTATAGTATTGAGATACAATTCATATAAAAAATAAAATACTTTAAAAATACGTAACCACTGGAAGGAAAGTAAGTAGGTAAATAAATTAGAAATAAAATAATATCGAATATATTTATATAAAATTTTGGTAGGTGCTCGTAAGTATCAAGTCGTACCAATATCAAAATAATATTATTATTGAATTTAATAAAATTGGAAAGTTACTGTCTGAAATGTACCACAAACAAAGCGTTATTTTTTTTACATCAATGCTATACAGCCATCTCTTTCCGATAAAATAATTTCGGTGAATCACGTAATATGTACACATTACTTACATGTAACCATCTTTTTTACACTTTATTAGGACACTGAGTAAGTAGAGTATTTTATAACTTCACCTTTTTGCACATTTTACTGCACTGATACGCCACTTTTCCTGATTACCTCGCATAAAATTAGATCAAATGATATTCAATTGTATTAATATATGTTGTAATATGAAAATAAATAGATAATAATTAATGTAATTTTTTTTTTAAATATATTACATCATTTTCATCCTAGAGCTGGAGTGCAAAATTATGAAGCATATATTATACTCTATATTTCGCTCATAGTAATAATAATATAAATAGAATAATTAACCGAAACAATACCACAATATTCGCGGTTTCATTACAAATATAAAAAATGGTTTTATTTAGTTTTTTTTATTTGTAGCACAGCCGTTTACTCGATACGTATCATATCTGTATCTATTATTGGTCCTAAAATTGACATTTAATGTAACAACACAGCCCTAAAAACTCCCCATCAATGATGCGCCGTTTTTATTTCCTATTCTGCTTACCTTTATCCTTTGTCATAAAATGTTGATTATAATAATTTCCTTGAATGGACGCAATTTAACTATTGATGTTTGAATATACGTTTATGACCCCACGTTTATGGCAGTCAGTAAATTTGATCCATTACCCTTTTAATTAGTTGATTAGAACTGCATATCGTTTTATCCATAACATGTTGGCCACCGTAGATTAATGGCAAAAGATAATATCTAGTATGCTGAATATCGAGAAAAATCACATTCCTACTTGTTATTACTCAAATAAAACATATATCCCTATAGTATAGACCAGTAGTTCGCACGTGAAATTTAACTGTGGTCGCACAATTGAGATTGAGAGTTCTATGAAAACGTCTGGTGGCCGCACCAAATTTAACTTTTCTTGTAATTGAAAAAAATAAAACTAAATTTTATTTAGTAAAAAAATGGATCAATTGATTTATATACAAGTCCATTTAATAAAAGACATTTGAACATTTTAGTACATATCTATTTATTTACAAATAATGCAAATGGAAATTCCTGAATACTCCTTTTTTCCAATGCCAGCCACATGACTATTTACGTTTACATCAGCTGTCAACTGGCTTGGATATTTGTTTTTTATGAAGTCCATTACACTGAATGATCTTTCACATTTTACAGTAGTAAGAAAAATCGTAAATCAATAAGTATTGTTGCCAATTCTTTGACTTTATTCTCAGAAACAGACTATTTCACACATAAAACTCATCACAAAAACACATTATGGATCATTTGAGCGTAGAAAGAAATTTAAGACAAGTCATGTGTATTCAACCAATTTTATAATTCTATAAATAAATTTTTGAAATATCGTTCTGGCAAGCGTTGGTGGCCGCACATGAGAACCACTGGTATAGACCTAAGAGGTTATGCATTATCTAAAGGCTTGTACGCACAGAGAATAAAGTTGCAACGTAATAAAATATATTAATATATTAATTTTCTAATGGTTCTACAATCCTATGTGGCGTGGCTCTGGGTCGCCTCATGCAACATTAGGTGTACCATAGAATGTTTTATTTGATTACAATTGGATATTTGTTTGGGAACTTTTCTGTTGCCAACTCCGTCTTCACAGCAGATATAAATCGAGGCAGCTTTTTTTTCTTATTTTTACTACCGATTTCATGATGTTGTCAATTTAAGTCAGACTACTATTTTATGTGTTTTTCCATTTCTCTCACCATCGTCAACGGGTGGATTTTGAACGACTAAAGCATAAACCTCTAATAAATCAATTGAATATATCAATATTCTCCGTCTGCGACCAGTTTTGGTATAAATATACGATATGGTAATGATATAAATATAATGTTTAGTGGTAAATTGAGAACGTAAACTTACATATAATAATACGTTGTACCTATATAATATTATGTAATACACGTATAGAAAATATTCACACCTTTTTATAATATTTATTATAATTTTATTATCATAACTAATTTTCTGATTGAATAAGTCATTGCTCTCACAGCAGCTTCAACGAAGAGTCGATCTGAATTGATGTTTTATGATGTTGTCAACTTGTGTGTGTACAGTCGATAAGGTTGTGTATAATAAGCCGGAAGTCACGAACAAAATTATGACGCCATGGAATTACTGTCAGAACCTCTATCTACGCCAATGCCCCATAATCAGCTTCGAGCCTCCCATGAAATACATGCATGATAGTTGCTGCAATAAAATTATATGCATTGCGACTATTTTATTACGGTTTTATTTGTTTGCGTATTTTCTAAGACTTATAGAGCTACATACTTCTGCCGGCGAATAAATAATAACAAAAATGTAATTTTATTTTGTATTTCTCGGAGGACGGAAATCATGTGCAAACGCTGTGATAAAAAAAAAAATTGTGGACATATTTGCAGGATTTTGTTTACCTTTTCATCGAAAGTAGTGACACACTGTCACGCTGAGAGTTGTTTTTTTTAATGAATAAAGCGAGACAGTTTTATTTGAGGCTATTAGTCTCAAAGTCGGTAATATCCATTTTTATTTATTTTTTATTTTTCTTGATTATGATTCTGTAAATACTTTTCCAGCGTATATTCATAAAATATCAAATTCATCTCAGTTTTTCAGTAAAATGGAATTAACCGGAGGTCGTTTTTATTAATTAGTCACCATCTGATTATAACTGATTTTGAATTGTTTGTTTTTCATAAATTTTAATAACGTTGAGGACATTTTATTCCGCTATTTGATTTGTATAATTGTTGAAGTACATTATAAAAATTATGTTTGGAAAAAAATAATTGTAGGTACCTATTTGTAATCCTAAATGTGCTATAGGAGGTTACCGACTTTGTAACCAACTGCCTCATTTGATAGTAATGTTAATAAGTGCTAACATGCGTTGAGTTTCAAGCACATGTTTATATGTGTGTATATGTGCAGTGTTAAAAGTTAACAAAAAAATGTATAATTTGTCTGTCGGAAGTCATATATAGGTAGGTTTTATCGACATAAATGACGAATTTTATGTCACTGAACCATAAGAAAGTATCTACTCGCTACTAAAATGCTGTAACCATATTACTGTTATCGTAAAGGCCAAGGTTTCGATAGGAAAAACGGAGTATAATGTATTTATCTTTTTAGTTGTTTCGTCGAATACAAATGGCTGGTTGTAGGTTTTTGGAGCAGTACAGCAGCGGTATTGCACGCGTGACTTCGGTGTCAATTACCGTCGCTTCAATTTCACGCCGCTCTTAATCCATTTTATACGAAATCGGATAGTCTTATTAATCACATTAATGGTGTTAACTGTCAATAATTATTGGTGGAAAAAACATTTTATTAATATAAAACAATGATATAAAATAATATTTTATTTCTTAATAATTTAATTATTAGTTTTGTTCGCTCAGTTGGATATATTTATACATTTTTATGTATATATCCCATTAAAATATGAAAATGTAAAAAAAGCTTTGTTAAATTAATTTTACTGAGATTCACAAAATACATTAATATATTAGTTGTTAAGTACTCCAGGCTTAACACGAGTGTCAATAAGATAAAAATGTGAAAGCCAGTCGGCTTGGATAAAGGTTTTGAAGCCGGGTTCGTTTAATTGTTTTATGACAGGCATGCCATAAAACGTATGACACAAAGCGCGCTGAGTGTCTTCAAATATTACCAATGTTGAATGCGTGTTTCGATTTACGTGACAAAATAAACATGTTTTCAAGTTTATCCTATATATATCCACACTCGATATTGCTCAGAATGCAACGCACTTCTTATTATTTTTGTGTTACCTATTATAAGGAATTCAATAAATAAAAACTAATGCGTAATATTATAATAATAATATGTTAATTAACAACCGCCTACAAAGGTAATATCAATTAATAATAATTAACTCGTATAATATAATTATAATTAATATATCAGACGATAATAATAAATAGCCTGAGTCCAGATTCCTAAAGTAAATTTTCCTATATTGTGTTAGATGTACCTGTAGGTATCAATCACCTACATATACCTACGAGTGAAGTTAAGCATATCTGCAATATAGGGAGTAAGAATAAATAAATAAGAGTAAACTTTCATCAGAATTGGTCTAGTAGATTTTTAATAATAACCGAAAAAACGGACAGATAGACGGACACTACAAACTCATTATTCGGGTAGATAAATAATTGTCGTAGGCCAAAGTAAATTTATTTCGTTTTTAATGAGATTAGTATGGATATGTGGAATGAAGACATTCAGATCGTGAACACGTTTATTAAAATATCAGAGTGAGCGTGTTTTATGAATTTGACGAAGTAAAGCACACCGAGTAGCCGTTACCGTAATAATTCGTGGTATATATATTATTTTGTAATAATATTATTATACCAAATGCCAACTGCCTTGGTTTTTAGTAGGGATTAATAATTTATGAGTAATATCTTTGCATAGTAAGATAGCAATTACAGCTCGCGGCCACTGTATTCAAAATACTAATATAGCTATAGATAAGTGTGGTGGTTCCCACAGTCGACAATAAATCTGCTTGACTGAAAGTTTTGCTTAATTCAGGCTAAAATTTCGTACCAATTTCATAATGGCTAAAACATGATAATCTAGAAATAAGTATCATTTTCTATTTGTGTATGTTTCTTCTTTATTCATTGACAATATAATACGTCGACTGGTAAAAACGTACAATCATTCTACATTCAAGTCACAATTTAATAGAGTCTACTTAAAGCTGGCCAATAGATATAAATCCACTGTGTATTTTTATCATAACCAAGCATTGTGTTTTGAAATTTCCTATATAGTTTTCGATTAAAGAATACATACAAACAATGTTGGCACAGAATTACGTGCTGCCTCTTTGGCGGATTTCCTCCGACTGCGTAATTACGCTATCATTAATATGTACTGATTTTAATTTCTGAATAAATCATAAAACAAAATACCTACGTATAAATGGTTAAATATTATTACGCTAAACTGAGTATGAAAACATACGATTTCCGCCTTTTTTCAATATTTCGATGAAAGTTTAAATATTTCGTTTGACATGGGTTTTGAAAATTTCTGAAGAAAACTGAATAAAAAATCGAAAAATATTTAACATAAAATTATAGGAATATCTTTAAAAAAAATGATATTCTGTTTGTTCATTCGACGTTGACTATCCGAAAAAAATTTCGTTTTGCGAAATTTTTCATTTCATTTATGTTTCCACTAAATATCTGAAGTGAAGTGGTTTTAAATTCTATCAAACAATTTTTCAAGGTGGAAAATTATTGTATAAATTAAAAAAAAATCGCACACAATTTTCCACACACTTATTCCATAGCTATATATTTTTAGCTATGAAATCGCTACTGACCATTATTAAATTATGTTAACTTGAGTAATATGATAATTATATTGTATTTTAGTTTAATTGACTAATGCAGTTCTACAATTTATAACTCCAATTCAACTAAGGCATTCAATTCTATATCCACAACTAACTACTATTTATTATTGCTTTGAGACTAAAGAGAAATCTTCCTACGATAATCAAATAGAGCAACTAATAAATTTCTAATTTTATTGTCCGAAAAAAAATCAATTGTCTCCATCCAAGACTATATTAAAAGACAAGCAAAAACCGCAATGTACATTATCATTTGTGTTGGACGCCGTACAATAAAGGCAGCGATGCGAAATGCAATACGAAAAAATCTAAATTAAGGCCTCGGTAGCTGCTAGGAGGGGTTTTGACCCCTGTTATTTTGGGTTCAAAAGGAAGGGTCAAGTTTACGTACGGGTCGTAAAATATATTGACGCCTCTCAAAAGCAGCCAGATAATGAATTTGACATTTCGGGCAATAAAAAGCCTGCGAATTATGTTATCCAGGCGTTTTATTTATTGTGTTAAGGCGCCTAATGGATTGAAACGCCGTTAAACTAGTTTTGGAGATTTGTCAGGCTTGTTGAAAACGCGGCATTGGTTACGATGGATCAAAAGTACTGGTTAATGACACATTGGCGTTAAGCCAGCTTATAGTAATTAGATTCTCTTCATTTTCTGTTAGACGAAGAGTTGCCTTGACTCTAAATGATAGTCGGTCATTTGCTCTTCGTTATTTATGTCTGATTTAATCATTCTTTCAATTCAGCGAATATTATAGCAAGTCGTTTGCAATAATTTGTAATTACTAAGTGTCATTATGTCAAGCTTATTGGTATTTTAGTATTAGCGTAGGTAGGTATATATTTAATCCATTCTATCATAATCCTCGAGAAAGACTAAACTCTTAGTGTATAGTATAATATTATATAGCTACACATTTTTTGATGATACTGATTTTAAAAAAATGAAAATTTAAAATCGGTAACTTGCGATATATCATACCACAAATTATTTTCGAAATATTTTTCATATATCTTTGTAATATTTATAAGGTATAATTTTATTCACAGGTTTGAAGAAAGAAAATTATTATACGGCTATTTCAAAATAGATGAAACTAAAATGTGATATATTTGTTATTTAAAACAAATATACAGCATAAAAATGCTGAAGATCCAGATGTTGGAGCAGATCGTGACCAACGAAAACCAAGAGGGAACACCGGAGAATGAAGGGTAAGTCGTGGGATTCTACACACTATTCTAATATGTTGTAGAAATTATTATTACATATTATATAAATTTACTTCTACTAGAATAAGGTTTTTAATAATATTTAGTGGACTTTAAGATTATACCTCAGATATATACCTACTAGAAAAAATATTTGAAAAAATACGACGCCTGACACTAGTAGGTATACATAACTGACGCATTTTCAAACTATGCACATTCAATATAAAGAATATTAATTTATGAAATCTTGTAAATTACTCGTTGAATAAAAGAAATAGTTTGTTAAATTATTAGTAAGTGCAAATACGTTACAAAAAAAAAATTGGAGTGATCCGGATGTCCATCAGTAATTAGGGCACTTATTTGATACACATATTTAAAACACAAAAGCCGATAGTCAAAGTTGACGCAATTTGATAATCATTTCAATGTGTAAAAACAAGTAGTTAATTTCGTTGTAATTAGATAGGATGCCCGTGGCTTAATTGGTAAAGTACATAGATGTGAATCCAGCGGATACGGGTTCATGTCCCGTCGGGCGTCGTATTTTTTTCAAAGAATTATTCTAATGATTATTATTATTCTAAGATGATTTCGAATTATATATGTTCAATATAAAGAATGTTAGATTCTCAAATACTTTATTAAACTATTAAGTGGGTATTATACACATCTTTGTAGATTTTTTACAGATTTCTAACTCGGTAAAATGAAAAGGTTTGTTTGTTTAAATAATATATGTTTAAAAGTTTAAATTAATATTGTATTTTTAATATTATAATAACTCTTTTTAAATTGCATTATATGACCAAAAAAGAAAGTTGGTAGTTATAAACTACTTTTAGTAAAACGTCTATTGGAATATTTTCCCTGGGGTTTGATAAATCTTCACAAAATCAGATAATATGTAATTATTGCATTCTAGCTAGATCAAACAGATGAAAGTCTTGTTGAATGAGAAATGCAATCAGATAGATGTCTACATTAAAATCCTTTCACAGTATTTGCTTTGCCATTAAATGACTGTTGCTACAAGTGAGTAAATGCATTTTCTGTATTTGAAGTGGATAGTTCTGTTTGCACAAATTGTGGCAGAACTCGATTCTCGGTGTATCATTATAAACTTTAGTTATTTTGTAACGCGTCAATCATATATGTGATTATAATAATGTTTGTTGAATATGTGCGTATAAGACTATTCATTTTCATTTAAATATTACATTTTTAGTTTTTATTGTGTATTTTTTGTATTTTGACATAAGTATCTAAGTATTTCGATTTAAAACGCTTACACTGCACTACTAAATATGTCAAAATATTACAAAATATACGATAATATAATATATAATAAAATAATATATATTAGGTATATAATATTATGTTAGTCAAAATATGTTTGTTTGATTTCCTTTTCCTACTTGGCCCCAAACTGCCATCTAACTACATTCATTTACAAAATACAAAGTTTGTTTGTTCAAATTACATTTACTGCCAATTCCAAATTTAAATTTTCACGACAGATAAAGTTTACATAATATTTTGGATTTGGTTTTAATTTCTTTTGTTTGACTTAGCTGTCAGAATTGAAGAATTGAGAAAGAACGTTGAATATAATTTTAGTAATTACGCTGTGTTTAATAGAATAATAGGCTTCAAAACTATTTTCCTTCATTATACACATACGACGGATACGAGACAACTATATGCCTTCAATAAGTAAACATATCATACATAATTATTGTTTACGTATCACGAAATAAAAATCTATTAGATGTAGGTACCGAAAGTTCGCATTTATCTGAACCGAGAGATCTGACTTAACGCAATTTAAGACATTTAACAGTTTGTTAAAGTGCAAAGGTTATCTCTGGTGAAGGATCTTCTTTGCAAAGTCGCGAGTGATAGATAGGCTTACGTAACTTCACTTCATTTCGACGGTCTCGAATTTAAGTTAGGCTCTATAATCTTTTTCTTCGGAGTTTTTTTTTGTTGTTGGCAAATTCTTGTATACAAATTGAGCACTTCCGAATTGTATTAAATTCAGAATGAACTGGTGTTGTATTTAATCTCTCTTTAACTTTTATCAATCTTCAGTTTCTGACATTTAAAACGGTTTTGTTAGTAAAGTTATTAGGTTTTTCATATCTTTAAAATATCTTAAACAAACTTTGTATAATATTAATTCTTACTACATTATATAGAATTGTCTATACCTAAAACTAAAACTTATATCTACAACGATACAGCGGGACTTAAAGTAATAATAGTTTTTAACATTTTCTTTAAGTAACTACTTATTAAACGAACATATACAGGTACATAACTATTCAAATAACGACTTAAAATTCTTTGCATTGATTAAAATTATTTTGCATATTTTATAAATAAATATAGTCAATAGATGGAACTAAAATAACATTTGTCAGTTTTATCAAGTCTTTCGGTTCCAATTTTGTGGCGTCTTAATTGAAGGGGTTATTGCAAGACAATGATATGCCACAGAAACATAGTTTGGAGATATGAGCAATTTAATGTTCTTGTTCGTTCACTACTGTAACAGGAAAAATTACTATCCTTATTAAAATGTTCGATATATCTCACATCTAATTATTCTGTTTGGAGCAGAGGGCGTGAATGACTACCCGATATCAATTTTGTCTGGCATGGCATATCATATTATTTTTATAACTATTTTTATAGCAAAATTTGAATTTGTAAGAACTTGATCATAATTATTGAGACACCTGTGTATTTAAAAAAAAAAGTGTCTTAAGGGGGTAGTAAAGGCTTAAAGTAGGGAGTAAAATTATATTAACGCGCGTGTTTGAACATGTACCTAACCGATTTATTTTTTATTTTTCTTAAACGGTACATGTTCAAACACGCGCGTCAATATCATTTTACTCCCTACTTCAATTATAGTTTGTTAATTTATGGCTACGGCCGTATGTTGTAGCTTAACCACTAGGGAATGACAAAAGAAATGTCGTATTTCAAAAAAATACTACCTTATTCTTAGGTCAATAATTATTATAAAGCAATCATTATTCATAAGATGTTTATCACACTTGAATTGTCAAAGAAATAGCTTATAATAAGTATCTTTAGAATCATCTTCAAATGTGTTAATCTTGCCGATTTTTTGAATAATAAAATGCCTAATTCTTGTCAAATTTGGGATCACAGAGATTATCAATATAATTTTTTATCGTGAATATTTTACAAAAATTATCTCGTAATAAATTATACTAATGGTTTCATAAATGCGTTTAAAAATTAATAAACGTAAAAAATCTTAACACCACTGCACAGTTATGCACCGAAATATGACTATATTCTAAAACATTAGAGCGAGAGGTTTAAAAGAATACTATTTTATGTAACAAAAATACTTTATGCAGTCATCAAATGTTTAAAATAACTATAAAGGATAATAAGGCTTCAAAATTATATAAATAGATTATCTACAACGTTTAAGGAGTGTCCAGGATCATGGTTTGAAAATACAATAAAAACTCAATTTTGACCTACGACGAGCACGTGGGCCGTTAAGTAAAACGTGAGTCTGGGAATTGGTTTTATTCAAAATCAACAAATTCGTAATTATGTGGCATATCATTGTCTTGCAATAACCCCTTCAATTTTAGTCGTTGTATCCAGCTACAATATCGATGATATATTTTAAAGTCAATAAAATGGCTATCACGATGGCCAAAGCGTGATAGAGAGAGTATATGGGGTATCTTTTCCACGGGCAGGACATAACAAGAAGAATTGGTCGCCACAATTAATGGTAAATTTGAATGCTTTAAAATTTGCGGCATCATTCGGTGAGCGAGAGAATGTTGTAATTTATTTTTCTTTTATTTTCTTCCATTTTTAGGTCCTCTTTTCCATGAACAATATTAAGAATTAAACTTAGTAGAATTAATCGAAGCACACTTGAGTGGGTGGCGAGGTTAGTCTAGGTCGAATACTCCCGAGACACCCCATACTTTAAAACCAGCGGACGTCTCCCGTAACTTATTTTCGCCTTGCGTTTGTGATGTACGAGGTGGATTGTACGGTGATTTTGAGTTCTATTAGGTTATCAGTTTTATTTTAATAACCGTCCGGTAAATATTTTTTAGATTTAAAATGATGATAGTTATGGATTCATTACGCTAAAAATTACAATCATATTTTAAAATAATAACTGATAACTAAGGAAGTGATTATATGCAAAGTTGTAGTACGATATATAATTATGTATCTGTAAAGGATTTGTGTTAATTAATACATTGCAGGCCTTTTGAACGGACATCAGTTGGAATTACATTACAAGTGCTTGACTCAATAACTTCAATAAATACAATTTACAGTACATACTTAATCGCGTACCCAGTAATACTGTAAATCACTAAAACCACTTAAATTTATGTCAGTTGTTTAATTTAGGTACTAAAGATGATATTATATTATTCCTAATAAATATCGTGATTTTGCATTATTGTCGATATAGTCGCATTATTTTTAGATTACAGGATAGGTAAAGTAAAATATTCTGGCGATTATCGTTATTCGATAATAATAATCATCCCATAACCCATGAGTTCAAAACTACCACTCAACTGTGGGTGTAGCGTGTGTGATATAATTTACATATTATTGCATTTTTACTGTATGATTGGTTCAAAATAAGAATCCAATGCGTTCGACAAATGATTGATTCTTGGTAAAAAAAAAAAACTCTCTTCGTACCTGCAGTGCTATTCAAGACTTTATCAATTTGTGATCTTCAATGCTTCCTCTCTGGAAATAATTTTATATTTTAACAATACTTATCTCATTATTAGCAACTAGTTTCAAAAATACTATACAGGAAATAGTATGGAGACGTTTACATGGATTATAGAGCATTATGGGCAGTTGCAGTAACGTTCCGTATAGCTAGGAGATTGTGCGATGCTCGAAAGAGGCAAATTAAAAAAAAGAATGAAAATTATACAACTATTCAGAGTAAATCCACGAAGTCGACGTTTTTTTTGCCTGCGGCGCTAACAAGCGTTGTCTATGTATGAAGCTAAAAACTAAAAATAAAACGGCGTGGCATTTACACTAGGTAACTTTATATAATTTAATTTCAAAAGTTGAGAAATTACGTGGAATACGGGGCTATAAGCTGTTTAAGAATTATCTATCACACTAATTACATTTTTGTTACAGCATCTTCAAAAATAATAAGTAAACACGAAATGGCGCTGTGAAACGAAAAAGTTTGAAAACCACCGTATTAGTATGATGTTCAAGGATATATTTCGTTTATGAGTTAAAACGCTAATTTAACTTTTTTAATTGGTAGGAACATTAACTCCATAATAGTAGTAAGGACTGAATTAAATACTTGTAAAGTTCATTCAACTCATTTAAAGTAAATATGTATATTTTTTAAGTTATAATACTATTCAAATATTAGGTAATTTAAGATCAAATATAGATCTATTATTGTTATTGTTGGAAAATTAGTAATTAACTTGTTGCATAACTGTCTTCGCGATAATGGATTTAATTAGTTGGCGCAAGATTCGATCGATATTAGTAATTATTTATTGTGGTCATGTGTTGAGAGTGTTGAGACTACGTAATATGCATTAGCTAAGTGTCAAGAAGGAAGATTTTGTCGAGGGGCTTTCAACGTAACAGGGCTCAAAACTTTGAAAGAGAAACTTGTAATTAATACGATGTTATGTAATATATTATTATAATAATATTTGAAATAGATTATATTGTATACAAGGTGGGAAATAAATACTTACATAATAATTTTTTACCATATCAACTTCGTGATAATTTATTTTATATTTTATAAAATGTCTTATAGGTTTTTAATTAGTTTAAACAATAAGACCAAGTGATTTGATTAGCTTATTTTATCATTGAATTATCAAATTAGGTCAAAACTATTTTTATAAATACACAGTTTCCGTTTTCAAAGTCAATCAATAGTTATTTTTTGTGAACAAAGAAAATAAAGTTTTCAATAGCTAATTAATCTAGATTAAACCACTTTCTTTTGCATTTAACATTTTTACCATTGTCTTTGCTATGAAATGCTACATTTCACCATCAAATTCTGACGTAAAAAGTGAGCCTTATTAATTGAGGCGATACATTAAATCGTTCATTGTTTTAATTCCGTGAATATAAATTGATGTACTTATCTTCTATATTGTATAATATTTAAACTTTTCTCTTTTATCTATTTCCTGCAGATTTATAAAAACAATATAGGTACCAAGTTATAAGTTTATGTGTATATAATAATTAACATATTTCAGTATTAATATTAAGGGTACCTGATGCCTGTAGTCTCTACAAGTTTTCTCTTTTTACCATAATCACCCGTCTTTATCTCTTTGGAGTAATAAAATATATTATGCGTTCAGAACGTATCTTTTTTGCTGACATCCTGTAGAATTTAGAGCATTCTGACAATCGCGATCAAGACATAGTTGTCTAACCGCTAACTATTAAGTAAACTATTCAATCTAAATAAATGTGTAACCTATAATAATTAATACCTCAATAAACGTGGGCTATTTGGCCACTTTATGTCATCCATCTGTGATTTAACAATAGTATGAATCCTCACCTTATCTTTCTCATTTGTCTGTGATCCCTCTTCTTCAATAAGTGCTGAAAAGGGTGAGGTGTCACTACGTATTATTATTGTGATCTTATGTAAGTTATTAACATCAAATTTTACAAGTTTCGCTTCGAACAAAGGTGATATCAAATATTTATCTGAAATTGTCTTCTTAACAACAATGTACAATAAGTTTATTGTTACTTTGTTGACTTTGTAGAAGATGGATTGAGTCATTGTTTACTCAGATTGTGATTTTACTTCTCTCCGTTTCGCATTCTCAAACTTTGAGATGCCCCGACCGCATAAAACTTTCAATTTGTGAATTATTGTATTTGGTATTTTTTAAAGATTCAATATTTTCTGTATTTTCCCATTACACCTGTAATTTTCAGGAATAACATTTGTTTTCGTTTTAACAAATAACGTTGCAAAATAAAAAGTTTTAAGCTGTCAAAAGCAGGTGTTTTATTGTTTTATGTGAAAATTTAACATTTTACTCAGTTGTTAATTTGTATGCAATCTTTTACCGTTCATAAGTATGTAAATACGTAGTAAGTAAAATATAAGGTCGGAATTTAATCTAAATACAGTTAAAAAAGAATAAAAACAAGGATTTTCTTAACATGGAAATTAATTATAATATATTTTTAATTTTATATATATTATGTGTTAAACGGCAAATAATTTTCAACTATAGGCGCGACGAAATTTTGAACTCGCTGGCATTCGGAAAGAGAACGACGAGCTGGGAACACGTCAATTTGTTTCGTGATGGCGACGGGGGTATTAAATCTTAAATCGTGTAAAGATGACTACAAACGTTACCCATTTACTTGAAAAAGAAAACATGTCAATGAATATATTATTAGAACATACGTTAAAGTGCCCACCACCACCCGTCATATATGCACAACCGTGGATATGCACGGCCGCTTTCTATGACGCTTTAAACGTGTCTGAAAGAAGTAATTTTAAGTGCTCATTCCGTCCCGAGACGGAGCCGCACGGGACTGATGCTGCAACCATGCACCGTAGTGCTTAAAGAAGAAGGTTAAGAAAGAAAATGTTTGTTTTTGGACTGGCTCTGCTGTCCGCTGACGTTAAGCGCTTTGTGTACGCGCATACTGACAGAACATTAAATGGACGCATGTTGGATTTATATGACAAATTATATTTCGTTCGGCATGCGTCACTTGCACCCGCGACCCGCAATCCGCGCATCGCCTCGCCACGATCCTTTTAGACCATGCCTCAACTGAGGTATAGCCTTAAGTTGCTTACCAGTGATGTCCCGCGGGGCTTGGTAAGTAGTGCCATGAATAGTGGTGGAAAATTCTAAGGGGTGCAAGTTAAATACTACTTATTTAGTAACTAGGTTACATATAGATATATTTTTTTATGTAATGTATGTATCAAAATTCTAAAGATAAAGATAGAAGTAAATTTTCCTATTTAATATAACCACGAATGAATGTTAGTTAGAAGTAGCGTATGTAGTGAATTGATATATTATTTAAGACCAAATTTAGAAGAACGTCACTGATTAGTGATTTTTTATGGTGTGTTATTATTTTGTATTTTACAGATATTATTACTACATGTTCAGAAGCTCCAGTTTACAATGCGTCAAATGCTTTCAACAGTTTTCGTCTATTAGCAAAATTACTTACATACGTATTATAGTGGTGTTTTCTTTTTAAATTTGATAATAATTGGTAGATCTTTTGACAAGAGTATACAGAACGGAACACAAAATTTTTCTTTCAATTGACTTACTGTTCTAGCCATTGTATTTGATTCTATAACATACATGTAAAGTTTCATTATTCTTTCACACATTTCTATTTCATTTGTCTTTGTAGCGTTTCGGCATATTGTCATGTCATGACTGAGTAATTATTAATTATATCCAATTATTCTCATTATTCTCTTGTAATCACACTAGAGCATCACTATATTATGATATATATGAAAAGTTGTAATAATTGTATTCCTAAAATAATGGACTCATATGTATAAATTTTTATTGTTTTCATATAAATATATCTTTGTTTTCGTGTGACTTACCTAAACCTACCTTGAAAATACAACTATTTTTGGTCTAGTCAATGCAAAAGTTCATATTACTCTCCTGTAAAATACAAATTATCAGTAACTCCCATTTCCATAACACAGTTAATACGAGGCGTCTAATATAAAAATCAATAAGTCACTTATGTGATCAAAATCTAACATAAAAATACGTGCATATTATATGTACAACTTAATACATATTGAAGATACATAGCTTGTAAACACCTTAGATATACTCACTATTATCACCATATATATCACATTTGAAAAGATCGCGCCAATTAAGGCTACAAGTAGTGGATATACGAGTTCAAATTCCGTCGGGCGTCGTATTTTGATTTCTTCTAGTAGTTATCTGAGGTGTTTTCAAGTTATGTATGTTCAATATATGGAATGTTACATTCTCAAATCTTGTGAATTATTCGTTGAATAAAAGAAATGGTTTATTAATATGTATTGATATATCTAACTTTTAAAATGCGTCAAAATCATTTTTAAAAAATGTTTAAAAACTTGTTATTTAAAGTGATATTAATTAATGTTTATATGTTCATTTATTAATTTTACAAAAGGTTAATAGTTCATAGAAATTAGAAAAAAAAATCTATACAAAAATAAACTAACGTTAAAACCAACCACTCACGCTAGACGCACAAAACGTCCTTTACCATATATTATATTGAATTGTGGACTTGTTGGTTATTATTATCAGACACCTCAAATAGAAATATCAGTCATGAAATAGATAGTAATAATTAAATATTTAGGAACAATATCTTATTTAAACATACAAAATTGAAAACAGTTAAGTATGTTGAATTTACAATCGCATATTATTTAAATGTGGAGCCGGCCTACTCAACTATCCTGTGCACTTCTAGTTCTTCAATCGTCAGCTCATAAATTATTCATTACTTATGCATTTGGAAAATAATAGCACATAATTATTAATCCTTGACAAATATTCAAGTCGATAAAATTCTTTTGTTCAATTAATTTCAACCCTGTCGCATTAATTGTTTCGATAATATGTTAAGTAAACATTTTTGCGGTGAATTTAACTGAATTAACAGATTCCAGTGGTATCGAAAATGCATAGCAAATAAAGTGGCGGCCAACCGGTGACGCGTATTTCCCTTGAGCCAGTTCCGCATGCGGAGGAAGTTGCCTTCTTTTTCAAAGCCATTGTTAATTCGTCAGCTTTTTTTCGTGACACTTTTGTCGCGCAAATTGACGTGCAGTCACAATGTCTGTCGAGCTCGTGTAGTAAATGTACGTAGTATCTACCTACTGTATGTAAACTATGTACAAATAAACTAATGGAAACACCTATCATTAACTAATTTCTACTATCACTAATAGGTACTCTATTTTATTGACAGTTGGAATGATAACTTAGCTTTTTTATTAATAATGATACTCTAATTTAGGCGGCTCTCGTGGTACAGTGCGTAAGGTGCTGGCCTTCCATCCGGGAGCTCTGGGTTCGATCCCAGTGAGGACACGATGTATTTATATGATTTTCTCAAAGCGATTGTTTAAAATTACTAATAACCACTTTGTACGAAAAAGCATGGACATGGTTATTAATAATTGAAAATTATACATACTCTAATTTAATTTATATTTACCTAATTGAAGTGAGGTGCTGAGGATTAACCACATAGGTACCCACTTATCTGTGAAACATAATGATTAAATGAATAGAGTTTCCACTTAATATGAAAATAAAAATCATGGCATATTCATTTTATGATATTGAATGATAGTATTTTATGGAGAACGACACGGTCTTTTCTCATCGAGGATTGACTGTTATAATATATTGCATCAGAATAGGTCACGAATACTAATGCTCGCCAACCAAGGTCTTAGAAAGTTGCACCTGGGATACTCTCAGTACAGATTTGAAGGGCGCCTAACGTCCATTATGCTACGGTATACGTCCGCATAACGGATATAGAAACGTGGCGGATGGTGTAGGAAAAGGTACGTTTATATCTGTAACTTTATTATAAATTTGAGAATAAAAATAGATGTTTGATTAAAACGATTTTATCAAATACTGAAGAAACTCTACTTCTACCAGATCGTGCCTTCTGTGGTATCCCTTTATAAATTGTTGAAGTAAGTTTCAGTTTGACATACCTAAGTGCCAGTTTTCTATGCAACATCACTCACAAACCCTTGTATTCCCTCACAATTTGTATGAAGATTTGTTTTTTGCTACACTTTCATAAGTAATGTGTTTTGGCTCCATCTCTATAAAATAAGGATTTTCTGAACATTTTTGGTTTTTTATGAAAAGTGCATGGAATTAAAACGTCATAAATAATACATGTAATACTTACAAGTGTAGAAGATAAGTGGTTTATAGCTAAATGTTAATATGAAATAAAAAATAATTTAAGACCAAAAGTAAAGCAGTATATTCCACTCCTCGTTTGTACTACATGTGAGTATTGGCCACCTCCATGAAACATCTCTACTAATCTCTATCTGCAACGTGTTCCCTCTACTGCCTTATCCTCTGGGATGATGTGTCTCTTATCGAAAGTCCAACCACCACAGTTTACGTTACTCTATGTTTCCTTCCCGATCAATTTGACAGGAGCCTCCCCACTTTCACATATTTTACTTCAGGGGAAACACAACAAAGGATATAGTTCATGCCTGTACCTTACTCTCCACGTGCGATATTCGTCGCTTGTGACTTTGAAAACACTTTATAATATCATCATTTCAAATATATGCAGCCAGGTCCTAGTATTCAGACCCATATATCACCATGGATGTGATATAGTTTTTAATTCTATTTGCTTATGCGTGAGGAGGCTTTGTTTAAAGTCTTTTATAATAAAATTTATTGAAGACTATACAAAGGAGAGTTTTTCGAGTGAAAATGTATGTTGATTAAGCTATATTAATTTAATTTTCTAGTATAATTCTTCATTGATATCATTTTGAGAACTTCAAAGTTATCATATATATTATATGAATTCGTTAGTCTATAAATATAATATTATGCACCGCTTCCGAATAGATAAAATACAAATAAACAATAACTTAAATCGTATTACCTGATTCAATTTGATTTAATATAAAAAAAACGTAAACTTGTCTCTCCAATTTATTATTGTGTCATTTTAAAAAGGAAGGATTGATATCATGTCGTATTTTCATTAAATTTGACGAAACCCAATAACTGGTCAAACGGAATAATATTATTATTTAGGCGTAGTACCGTGACATGAAAATACCCGGGATGTGTGCCACAAAATTTCATTTCGGAATTGTAGTGAAACGATGTTCAAGCTTTCGATGAATTATTTATTAGATCACTGAAGTTAACTCGAGATTTTTTCTTCGGTCTGCAAATTGATTGAATTTCAATTATAGGTAAACTTCTTACATAAATATCCATCGTATAAAACATTGGATTGTTGTTAGAATAAATGTCTGATATAACATGGGTACGTTTTAATTTATTAGATTGTAAGGTTTATTAACAAGATTTAAAAATAAATACTCCTATATATTTATGTCAACACAGTACAATATTTGTAATATGAAAAGTAATTTTTAACACGTAAATAACATGTTTATATTTGATTATATATTTAATAAATAAAATCATTTTTTTTCATATCCCAAAGGTAACCGACGATGAACACACCATTTTCGTTATTTTTGCTATCATCGTGGGTTATTCTTTCTCGACATTTCCAATTCATTCAGAGGCCAGATCTCAAGAGATCAAACGTTGAGAAAGGAAAGAGAAGATATGGTGATTATTCAAATACTGAAAAATATATCAAATAATCATGAAAAGATGCACCCCCTTCATTATTATTCATCAGTTTCAGTGGGAACACTTCTGAATACTCAACATAATTAATTGCGTACACATACAATATGTAAGTTTTCTTAACTTTCCAATATATTGATAAAACAGCCATCTTTATAGTGGATTAAATTATTTTATTTAAACCATTATGGGCGACAGATCATAGCATAGCGTAGCTGAGTGGTAATATTTAAAACACTAGTATTCGATAGTCACGGGTTAAAATCCCACGCAATTATCACTTGTGGTGCAACAGAACAAGGTGGGCCGTGGTCCTTTATAAATAATCATCGTCACATTTCTGATTTTTCTTTAATATCTCTAGGTATCTCTAAATCTGAAATAAACGATATATCTGATGGATCTCCCAATTCCGGGCAATTCAATACAATCTCAATTTTGGGTCTAAATATCGGTTTTTTTTCAAATGTCAGAAAACAGGTTCAAATCCCGGTTGATGTTTCAATCACAATTTTAATCATTCTCTTCCCTTTTTATTTACTTCATCCACTACCTCTAATAGTTAAAAAAATCAATTCTCGGTAAAACAGCGTAGACAATTTTATAGAGTACTTCTTATATTTAACATTCTTACACTTTTATGAGTGAGTATAAAACATTTTCACAAAATTAAAACCTTAGACTGCACCTTAAACTTTTCGTTAGTTCTGAAGTATTTTTTTTATTCATTTGACAAACTAAGAAGCGTGGTAACTTCCGCTGTTTACATTTTCTATAGCAACTTGTCTATTCAATTAATCATTGTGTGTTGATAAGTTCTTTCTTGAATCATAATTTGATTATAATGAAGATTTCTTTTCTCATAATTTATGCTGGTCACGAAGCTATTTTTCTATCATTGTACACATTACTGTCCTTAAATTTCATTATATTTCACGCTTTAGAGATGCAATCGTATTTAAATTATATTAAATTCACACTAAATAAAGTAGTAGAACTACTAACTATTGTAATTTTAAAATATATATGGCAAAGTATATTAAGTATAATCATTTAATAGAACGTATAATGGAAACCAGTGGCGCACCCAGGGGGGGGGGGCCAAGGGGCCTTGGCCCCCCCCAAAAATATTGAAATTGAAAGCCAATAGATTAAACAAATAAAAACACGGCAAAAAAGGATTTGAAATTCTCCAGCACCCTCTAGAAAAATTTCTTAGATTTTAATTTCTAACACAAAAATTTCGAAACACTAATGTCGGGTTTTTTTAGAAACTCAATCTCAAATGGAAATGTCAAAAAATTCTCGGTGTCCACCCGAATTCCGGAGTGGTGTACACCGAGTGCAATAGACAAAAGTCCGATAAACGAGAAATTAATCTGTGTTCTGTTGGATAGGTTTGTGTGCCTATAAGTTAAATGCAATAATACTTTATTTTCCATTTTCAATTAATATTTTGGAACTTCACTATTAAAAAACCCAAAATCGACGATAAAAATTCGGCGAAAAGTACGACTACACCCACCACCATGGGCTGACAGGGCTACAGCCTGGGGGTCCGGGCTTAAGAGCCCCGGCGTGGCGGCTCGTCTAATTGTGAGATAAACACACACCAGAAATTTGTTATATCATAAAAAAAATCGCATGTGGCGCTATACTACATCATCAAAATTAACATAAAAAATATGAAGTATGATGAAAATATGATATACGTAACTACATGATATTAATTCACGTGTATCATTTTATATTACAATTATTTTTAGTGTTTATAGAAAATTAAAAATGGTTATTTATCCAATATCGAAGGTCGAATGCTACTTGGCTAACACAAGAGGGGGTCGCGACCAGTGGTTCATTGTATGATAACGATCGATAATATGATATGAGGTCCGACAAATCAAGAATTCAAGGGAATTATTTAACAATATAGATAAATCCACGGAATACCATTTGGGAACACTACTGTAGAACATCACATTCCCCTTAACCCTGGTGATAGGTAAGGGGGCCCGCCAAACATTCATGATGTGGGGGCCATGCCCACCACAGTCGGTGGTGGTGTAAATTAAAAAAAAAAACATTTTTTTCGGTGGAATTCAGTATAAATATTGTGGCTCTAGACCAGTGGTTCTTAACCGGTGCACCGCTGGCTTGTTGCAAGTGCACCGCGAAAATAATGATAAAAGCAGAAAAATCCGCGAAATAGCAAAAACCGAAAAATTCCTTCGTGAAATTATGAAAGCCGATGAAAGATCTAATGTGATTTCGATGTTGCCGAATCGATCGCACGCGTCTACCGTTGGCCTCACAGGTTTTCGTTTCATAAATGAAAACAAAATAGTGGATTAATATCTATGCTGCAAAGAACTCACCCAGCGTACGACATGACAAGATGTTTATGATTCTATTTCTTCATATTTAGAACAATCTAAAATATCATGAAGGAATTTGTATGGATGATACTCCGTCGATGTTAGGCTCATTTAAACGATTTGTTACCCTCGCAAAGACAAAAAACCCTAACATTGATTATATCTACGCACTGTTTTATTTACACAGGGAATCTATAGTTTCGAAAACATTACCGCAGTGCTAAAACCTGTACTAGTCCAATATGGTAAATTTCATCAAATCCAGACCTTTAAAAACAGGCATTTTAAAAAAAAACTTTGCATTTCTATGCAAGCTAAGTACGAATGTTTGCTTTTTCACACTGAAGTGAGGTGGTTACAGTGGCTCACCCAGGGGGGGGAGAAGGGGCCCTGACACCCCCCAAACATGAAAATTATCAGAATGATTTTAACCATTGAAATTGAAAGCAAATAAACCTTTGGGCTTAGACAAATAAAAACACTGGCAAAAAAATGATTTGTAATTTTCCAGCAACCTTTATAGAACAATTTCTTAGATTTTAATTTCTAACACAAAAATTTCGAAACACTAATGTCAGGTTTTTTAAGCGACCCAATCCCTAATGGAACTGTCAAAAAATTCTCGGTGTCGCATTTCCCCGAATTCCGGAGTGGTATAGATCATGGCTGGGGAGAGCTGACAGGGCTTTAGCCTGGGGGCCCGGGCTGTGGGAGGCCCGGCGTGTCAGGTTGACGAGATAAGTGAGATAAACACACATCATAAATTAGCTTTAATAGTAAAAAAAGTCGCCTGCGGCGCTATTATACTTCATGGCCATGAACATTTTTAATTACTTATATAATTGTGCAATATATTTTTTGATTATTATGTGTCGATACTCGACAGCTCCATTATTAAAGTGGATGTATTGAATATCGCCAATAATTCACTGTATAAGTACCCTTAATTTGAACTAAAACACAATTTGAAAAATGTTAATGTAGTGTTTCACACTGCCTTTAATCTTAGCGGTAGGTAGGGGGCCCGCCAAATATCCTAGCCTGAGGGCCCGTTTCAGGATGTGGGGACCATGGTGTAGGTACCCTGAGTGCAATAGACAACGAGAAATTAGGCTGTGAAGAAGAAAAAGAGCCTATGGGACTAATTTACATTCTCCTCCTTGGGCCCCCCCCCAATATTAAATCCTGGGTGCGCCACTGATGGAAACATAGTTATGAATAAAATAACATATTATACTGAATAGAAAATTAGGTAATCATTAAAAAATATATTTGAATGACAACATAATAATGTAATATAGACTTCACTTACCTACTCTAATTTTTAAAAGATATTGTGCCAGATAGTAATAATAGCGAAAATATAGAATACAAATATTTATAGTTAATATTATTTCCCCCTTATTGAATTTGCTGAATTTTAAAATATAATTTAAACACTTATCCTAGCAGTAAATCCGTGCATGTGAACAGGCGCTATTTTCCAAGTGTCAGCGAGACGTGTTTGTTGTTCTACCACGCCTCCTGCGTAGGTACATATTACACAAGTTACAACTATCGCGTGAAAATTCAGAAGCTGCGGAACTTTTTTGATCAATAACAGCGTTGCAACTTGCACGACAATGAATGTGACAATGCGAATTGTCAGCAGTAAATCCACGCATGTGTAATTGGGCTATTAGGCTAGAACAACTATGTACATCTGTTCTTAGTGAGTGTATTTGAAGACTCCTGCCAGGTCCAATTTCGAATAACTACTCAAAAATTCAATGACTTCACATTCATAATTTTTAAAAGAAGCTTTCTGACAGATCAACCTATTGATTAATCACGTATTTATAGTCTCTTATGTCTATATCCATGAGTTCAAGTTAATCTCTTTGGTCTGATAATTGAGTAATAACATTTTTGTGTTTTCTTCTCTCTCTACAAGTCTTCTCAATTTCTGTCTCTACAAGTTCTTTTTACATAGTTAGTGTAGAGTATAGTACTATGTAGATAAAGTCGTTCACCACAATCCAAGTCATTATTATTTTTTGTATTATCTAAACACAGCGAAAGTGTGTACCACTTTAATTTGATGATTGAAGCAAATCAAATAGTAGCAAAGTCATGGTATATCAAAGAAATTAATTTCATATAAAATAACGCTTATCATCCTACTCATGCAACAGTTATTCCTAGTTGTCCAATTGTTGATTGTTTTGCTTGGTAAAATCGGAAGTAAAAAACCGCATTTACTTTTATCAGTCAACAAAAATCGTTTTTGTTATAATATAATAATTAAACATTTTACAGTGTTAATAATATACTTAGTATTAATTGTAATATTCCAATACATATTATAATGTGACCTATATAAGTTGGTGTCTGATATATTATGACGTATGTAGATTTTCTATGTTGTTACAGTAATTAATTCGCGGCATAATTAGAATAATTTATAATGTTATATATTATATACCTATGATATACATATAGGTTTCTATCACAGAACAGATTAATAAATAGAATTCAGAATGGCTAAACCCAATACACTACAATTTGAAGCAGGGTTTTGAATGTGCGAGTGTCATATGAAAATAAAACACACATTATAGACATGCAATTATTGTGTGTGTTGCAACCTTCAAATACACAAATATTGAATGAGCGTCAGTGCATAAACCGAGAGCAGTGTTGTCAAAATGAAGGACAAGCTTAGAATGACTTTTTTACAGGTGTTTAAGTTTATCCCATATTCTTCCACACTCGAAATCGGTTGCCTGTTTCTCCACACTCGTTAGGTATTTCAGTTCCTATTAATTCTGTGTTCCCTGGTTTTTTATATATCTCTCTTCAAACTCCCAGCGGGGTTTTGCCTATTTCCCAGAGAATATTACTTGGGCACACAATACTAAGCGGAGACAACGCAGTGTATTACTCAACTTTACTAAAAAATCTATTGAATCTATGAAAACAAAGAACAAAACAACTTTTTGTTTAAAGATATATCGATCTATAATCTTCACCAATCGATTCCTCATGCCCACAATATTTATGATACCAGAATTGATTATAAATAACTTTTTCTTATACCACATATACACATTGACGTAATGAGTAAAAATCCTCATCCATGGCGATGATACATTTACAATGGAAGTTTCATTGCTTTAAATATCACATAATTCTAATATAATTTATTGTGAATTTCAGTTCATCAGCTCAATAAATTTTAAAAAAAGTTCGAGAAATCTTTTTCTTCCTTCATATCTGTTCAGTTTATTGCAAAATTAATTTGTTTGAATGAAAAAAATAAGGGAATATATAGAAAGAATTCTTGTAACAATTTTGATACTTACTGTGTCTTTGGGCTTACGGTTTGATATTTCTGATGAAACTATGCTCACCGTATGAATTTAATATACGTAATAGGCATTCGGTATGACTTTTCGTCGAAAGCAATCTCGATCTAGAATACATACGGTCTTGTCTTCTTCAATACGGATTCAGTCCATGCATGAATAAATGATTTTTTAATACCGCTGGGCATATAAATAAATGCCATACGGTAAATACGAGAAATCAAATCAGAAAAATGTGAAATCGACCATAATAAAATATCTAGAACATTTTTATTATTGGGGTATTTTTTAACAATCATCAATATTTTTTTTTGTTTGTTTTATATTTTGAGTTCACGGAATAAAATCAAAATATGTATTTTTCTTTTACTTTGTGCAATCTTAATTGCTTTCTATATGTGGCATTATGATTTATTAAATTTTAATTTTATTCAATATTAAGAGAGCAAATATTTTTCGTAATAGTCGAGCCAATAAACTTGCAGAAAATATTTTTATCAAAACAATTTACCATTTTTAAAGAAGTTTATGCTATTATAAAATATTCCCAGCACTGTTGCGTGTTTGGTTTAGAGTTTTATGGTCATAAATATAAATTGTGCAATTTTTTCATGGATCTAGAATCTTAGGTGGATCTTTTTCGTACATATTTTTAGCAGATTTTCTCAGTGCACCAGTTTTCCCAGTAAACTGAACCGATTAAGTACTGGATACTTTTGTTAAATAATATTTACAAAATAGTAGTTGTAATTAATTGATATTTAATATTGAAGTTTTGCATATCCTTTTGACATTTCATGATTGGACAATCGTGGCAGACGATCCGTATGAAAATCTGCCAGTGTACTTTGGCCTTAATAGCAAGACATCTATATACCCTTGCTGGGCCATGCTGCTTACTTATCCAGAAAGTTGAGTGGGTAGCCAGCAATATAAAATTATCCCTTTATCCGTAGGTACAATTCCCTCACAATAAAAACATGTCAGATTGATTAGTTGAGGTTTAGATGGACATTATCGACTGATTTCTTAATTATTCCCATCTAATGGACGAAGGCAGTTCTGATCATTAGTAAAAATTACAATGAGTTTTCATGTTAAATCATTGTTTGCAAATTTTGTATATTTAATTAAACATGACAAAAGGATAGCTACACATTTTTTAGACAATATTCTACAATTATTAAAAGTGAGTACATATTATTTCATCTAAAATAATGTTATACAAAAAAACATGTCATTAATTTAAGATAGGTAGTAGACATGGCCATGACTATCATACTTAGTAATTTTACCAAGATTTCAAGTAAATATATATAATGTTTTATTTAAATTTCGAACACTCCATTTTACAGTGAAACATTTCATATAAATTTGTATGTTGATGTGAAAAATGTAGGGCGGGTATATTTTACTCACCTAACGAGACGCCAACTGACTAAATCAAAACGAAATTTTCAAGTTCGAGACCAGAACAAAATAATGTAAAATATATATTACGATATAACACCGAGACGGCGTCGTGATAGTCAAATTTTCGTAAGTTGATCACTGTGCGATTTATTTAAAATATTTAAACACCAAAAATTGCAATTTACGTATTACATAGTAGTATAATAATGATTACCAAAAACCTTAATCTTATGCACGTTTTTACGATATTTAAAAAAATCTATAGAAAACCTGTTGACATTGTCATTCTAAGCGAAGAAAACTTGATATGGTCATTATTGAAGTATTTTTATTATTTTATTATTCTGTTTTGTTTTAATTACTAAAAAGTTTAATGATATCATCTCACTTAAATAATAGGTAGGTATATTTACCAAGGCCTCGAACCGAAACTCCAGAAAACCGAAAAAAACCGTTGCTTTTGTCGGAACGAAAGCCGTAATGTTCAAACTCTCTGTTCGTACACTCCATTTTAGCTGTCGTTCAGTTGTCATAGGCGTTGTCTTCTTGTCGTTGCCGTTGTCTTGGGTCTTGAAAACATTTAAAAATTAATCACTTAGGGTTGATCCGAAAACCGGAAAAACCGTTTTTTTTACTTGAATCATAACGAAAACTGAAACGAAAAGAATAACGATTCAAAGCCCCGATGTTTACAGAATTATGAGCATATTTATATCTAAAACATTGAATCCATTTGTTTCCAAATTAGGTACTTATAATACTAATATTATGGAGATAAGATCTTAAGAGGTGAGAAATTTTAGTTAATAATTTTTACTAAAATATTATATTCTTAAAACGGTTAGGATATCAATCAGTATGTACGAAAGCTTACGATTTCATAAATAATACTATAATTGATATGTTATTTGTATAGTGCGCTGTCGCTCGAGTTTGCGGGTTTGTGGTATTTGGGTACTCTGAAATAATTCTCGAGTCTTTTATTGCAAGTCACGAATCCTATACACGCGAAAGTATGACCGTAAAAATTGTTTCATGATAGGTACACCTTTCATGGTCGATATGATCCGATCGGAATGCAGACTGGTTCAGGATAACAAAATGAAAGCACGGTCACATTGTGTGTATCACAGGTTAAATCGGTCAAATAAATTGAGACTAATTACTTTTTTATCTAAATTTTGAGATGTATATCTATCAATATTAGGTACACGTATTATTTTTATTGGCGAACTCATTATATTGCGATAATATATAACAGCTATTAACTTATGTGAAAGTATGATAGGTAGGGCAATATTTTTTTTTCTCAAGTAAGAAAAAAATCAATATATCAGTTTAGTACGTTCTCGTAACACAGTTTACGTACATTGGGTTGAATTTAAAAACGAATATATTGTAGTTATACTAATATAATTTATTACAATTGTGCAGTAAGTATGAATGTAAGAATGATATTTTTTTAATGCAAAGCATGAGTTATCCCTTCACGTATTTCGATGGGGCGATAGTAAAAAAATACATTACATAATTGTGAGAAACTAATACAAGTATTATTTAATTTTTATCCTGTAATGTTGTGAATTCATGATATAAGCATTCTAATATTTGATTTTCTCTGTGTTTTTGATCATATTGCCCAGCATTTTTCTGCTTATTTATAAGGCAGGTAGATTTTACAAATAAGGTGTATCTATGGAAATGTACGTGGACATGTTAACATAAAAACTAAACTATGTATAAGTAGTGAAAAGCTGAATTTGAATTCAGAAAATTACCTTAAAATATTTAACATTATTCAAATATGTTATTTAAAAATTCACATTTTCGAAAAAATAAGCTTGAATGCACGCGGATTTTCTGCGCTTTACAAAATTTATTTTCAAATCAATAACTGATAAACAAAATAATTTAGAAAAGCGATTCTATCATAAGTATTAATTACTGACTGGTAAAATAGTGACATATTATTTTTACATTATGTGTGTTATATAATGCGGTGGTTCCTTAAAATAATAGGAAACATTATTCAAAGCATGAAAAAGATTTATTGGAAGGTTTTACATGACATTCTATATGATTTAATTAATTATTAATTGTGGAAATAATACTTTTATGTACGTAGTACGTTTTAGAATGTCATATTGGAGCAGACGAAACTTGTTATGATGATTATTAAATTCTGTGCAATAAGTATGACATATTGTGTTTTATTTTAATTAATATTAAATATCTCTACTGGAAAGGAATGCAACATGTTCTACAGAAATCTGCGACGATTTTCATACGTCCGGAGATTTCTTAAGAAACGGAGAAATCATAACATTTGCCGCATCTTTATGAAGATTATTGCCACAGTCGTTGCGGTCTATATCAAATGCCTTTTAATAAATATTAATGAATATATGCCATTTTTGTATTTCTAAAACAGATTCATGGAAAGCATATTTTTAAATAAAGGTGAAATTAACAATTTGGTAGTTGGTTTTTTAAATAATCACATCGACTCAGAGAGAGCATGGCCACAATAAACTAATCTTTGTAAGCGTGATATTTTTTCCCTAATATATAATATGATGCGCCCGTGATGGACGAGTGTCGTGAGTCTGGGGTTAAAATCTTGGGCTTAGAAAATTCACATGTTGTTTTTTAATATATGTTTGGACCCAGAATATGGGCCTAATATGTGGAGCAAGTAGTGGGACCATACCTAAATAAGATTTCATACAAATAAAAAGGATTTCAAGTTATACACATTTATATTTTTATAAAAATCAATGTTTTTTAAAATAAATATAAAAAATATTAAAACGATGAATAAGTCAAAAATCTACAAGAGAAAAAATATAACACTTAATAAAATAAATTTTAATAATAAATATGACCATAAAATAATGTATTTATAACGTAACTTATGACATAAATATGTAACAAATTCACATTTTTTTTACAATTGTAAGTTTATCTTTGACTTAAAAAAAATCTTTTTAGTGTTTTCATATAAGTAGGTACATATTTATTAATTAAGTAATACAGAATAATAAATTATCAAAAAAAAAATCTAAAATTGCAAGCTTCGTATTTTTCCGCTAGGTTCTCTGTTGGTATAAGGATCCCCCTTAATGAAAAAATATACCTATCTAATAATATGATATCTACGTATATTTATTAAACATAATTCATTGTATTTAAGATTACTTACTCAATATTCTGATTATAAAAACAATCTCTTCGCGGACTACCAGTATCTGATATAACAAAGCCCACTATAGTCAGGCCTTGACACGAAACTGTAAACTTTGACGGCAGTACTAGTTATTTCTCGTTCTTCGAATTCAATAATATGGTAAACTGTTTTTATAAAATGATAATAATTATTGGATAATAAAATAAATGGTAACTAACTGAGCCAGCTGGCTCTCGCCAGTCTGTCTCGCTAGGTCATGCAGACAGCTTTTCGTCATGGTGACTTGGTGTTGGATTTTAATATAATAATTGTAAAGTGTGTATAGACGGCGCCATAGTTTTCTCTTCGGGATGGATTTTCATTCACGTCAGACAGTTGAAAATTTAGCTGATTTGTCAGTTTTACGATCTGCATGTCGTCAGTGCCAATACAAATTTGGAGTCATGTGCGTAGTCTATTCTGGAGTCTGGCCTTCTCAATATCGTCTGACACCATTTCAGGCTGCTACGTTTAGCAGAACAGCTGGCAATCGCCGATTGCTACCACTGTTATTTTAATTTGAATACAATATATGTGTAGGTATGTGCATTTAAATATGATAAATAATTATACATCTCAATCGTGGTTATCATAAATAGCGATCCAATATAACGCGAATATTAATCTCTTACGGGTCCCATTTACATGATAGAAAATGGTTAGCAGCATAAAAAATAAATTTAAACATTATTTTGTTTCAAAAATAAATGCTTGGATCCATAGAACAATATTTTAAAAATCATATTTTGATTTAAAAATTAACCTTAAACAATATAGTTTCCCGGTGCGGGACATTCATATCGACACAAATGTTGATAAATAATGAAGCAATACATATTATATCTGATAATAATAGGAATTTATAAGACCTAAAGATGTGGAATCAGCTTAAAGAGGCCTTCATCCAGCAGTGGATTGAAACAGGTTGATGACGATAATGACGATATAAATGGGTAGGTATATAAAATCACAAATTTAAAAAAAATATTGCAGTTTATATGACCAAGAAGAGTAGAATTAGGTTGGGATAACCTTCATCCAGCAGTGGAATAATCTTGGTTGATGATGATAATGACGATATTATGAATGGGTAAATATAATATCAGCAATTTTGATAAATATAGTAATTCATATGACCGACAGAAATTCAAACAACTTAAGAGAGGCCTTCATCTACCGGTGCATTGATTCAGGCTCATAATGATAATGGAAATATAAATAGATATAATATAATATCACCGATTTTGCTAAATACAGCAATTCAAATGACAGAAAGGAGTAGAATCAGGCATGGGAGGCCTTTATCTAGCAGTAGATGGGTTCAGGTCAATGATGATAAGGACGATAGAAATAGGTATAATATAGTAGTAGAATCAGGTTGCGGAACCCTTCATCCAGCAGTGAATTGATCCTGGTTGATGATGATGACGATATGAATGTGTAGATAAATGTAATATTACCGATTTTTATAAATACAGGGATTCATATGACAGAATGGAGTAAAATCAGGCTAGGGAGGTCTTTATTAAGCAGTGTATTGGTTCAGGTCGATGTGATGATGATGGTAATGATGATGGTGATGATGATGGTGATGATGACGATATGAATATGTAGATAAATATAATATAACCGATTTTGATAAATACAGAAATTCATATGACAAAAAGGAGTAGAATCAGTCGTTGGAGGTCTATATTAAGCAGAGGATTGATCCTGGTTAATGATGATGATGATGACAATATGAATATGTAGATAAATATAGTATCACCGATTTTGATAAATACAGCAATTCATATGACAGAAAGGAGTAGATTCGGGCTAGGGAGGCCATTATCAACAGTGGATTGGTTCAAGTCGATGATGATACGATGGATAGAAATATGTATAATATCACAAATTCGTTAAACCAATAGTAGTAGAATCAGGTTGCGGAACTCTTCATCCAGAAGTGGATTGATCCTGGTTGATGATGATGATGATTATGATTATGATGACGATATGAATATGTAGATAAATAGCATTAGAAATTCAATACTGTTAAGAATACAATCAACGTAGAGAGCAGTGGATTTATTGAGGCTCGTGATAATAATGGCATTATAATATATAGATAGGTAGATAATAATATAATATCACTGATTTTGATAAATATAACAATTCATGAGTAAGGAGTAGAATAAGGCTGAGGAGTCCTTCATCCAGCAGTGGATAGGTCAAGATTGATGATGACAGGGACGATAAAAATAGGTAGATATTATACAATGTCACACATTTTGATGACTATAACAATTCGTATTAATTTCTTTCATTGTTTGCAATGGCAACTTTGTTAGTTTAATATGACTATATTTTGATCTATGGAAATTAGTAGCCTAGGTAATTATTCAATAAAAAAATAGTGCGTAACAGCCACAAAGAAATATTTAAAAAATCAAATTTGGAATATCATGTTATCTATGAAATGGCGGACAGTGCCGTACGCCGCTGTCAGAAGAAATTATACGTAGTGAATTGTACCAAAATTATGGTTTTTTCACCGGAAAAAAGTGCGCCAATGCCTACATTACGATATTTGAATAAAAATAATCGAATCCGTTTGTCAAATAAAGGATTAGTCTTAAGCGACGAAGACGTCATTCTGTGAGGCGTAAACAGTAAATATGGCGATTGCATACGGTGTGTAAGAAAATATCGGATATAAACGTCACGTACATGTAAAATCATGGAAAATTTCTGAAATGTGTTCAATTCAATCGGCAGATGAATCTGTAGCGCACATTTCGAAGTGAAGATGTAAAAATAACAATAAAATGTCGCTTAAATGAGCTGTTGGTGTATTTTCCAAAATCTCTTAGGATAATAATATATAGGAGATAATTTGAACGAAATATGCAATGAAAAATCTTAATTTATTGTAAACAGGTTACCGCATTACATTCGAAGATAATCAATAACCACCACTACAATTAGTTTAATTCGTAATTCAGTGCCGCGGCCTGAATATATTCGGCCATGATGATATAATAAAAAGAAATAACCGTACAGGTGGTTGTAATGCACACGTTTTTGGATACATATTACTAAAATATTAACAAAGTCAATGTAAAAATCACTAAAATCGATACATACTTGATAAATCAACCAATAGAATGATATAACCATGTATACCTACGTAAAAAACTGTATCTGTAAGAAAAATTCACATTTAGTTTACTCAAGTTATAATTTTAAATATGTAATAATATTATAAGCTCTGTTGTAAGACTATGTTAATGTTTCTTTAGTGAACATTGCCGTTATCTATATTTTATTCAGTACAAAAAATCTGTTGGTAAGTTAAGTCATATTATAACGTTTGATAATGATTTATTGTTTGAGTTGATTTGTCTACTTAAATTAGAGAAGTAATTGCATATTTTTAATTAATTATTAAATATATATATATATATATATATATATATGGACTTCGAATAATTATAGAAACTGGGACCCATTTCAATGATTTGATAAAAAATATAACGTAATTATAGTTCATCGAAATGAGAGATAATTAGATTTCTCGAGAAAATTGCAGACTCAATTTAGGAATTAATGGAAATTCTTTTAAAGCGAAGCTTGGTAAAAATTCTCGTTCTCTTTAGATTAAAATTTAAAAATATAATACTTGCGGCTGATCGAACTGAAATAAGAAAATTGTGGAATTTTATAATTCTACATTGATAACTGTTCAATTTTCCGTTATATGCCTACTAACCATAATTTCGTATATCTAATCATTAAATTTCATGTGGACTTTTTGAATATCTATCGACGAGGAAAGAGATGTCACATTGGTTAATATCCCACATAAAATAATATTTACTGACTTTACACTAATTGAATATTAGGTATACGGGAATATTAGGGTACGACTTAATTAGATATTGAAATTTGTTCAATTGGATATTAACATTTTCCAACCACAATCACTTGAATATGCGTTAATTAAAACAAACAAGTAAATAGTAATTAGTTATTATTTCATATTATGTAATTTAATAAACATCAGCACGAGTTCGTAATAAGCACTATATTATATAGTGTTATATTTTAATTAATTTGTAACGTAGATATCTTTCGTTGATGTTTACTGAAAAAATGCGTTTTCAAGCATGTGGTACACATTAAAAAAAAATAACTGTGGTTTTGTACACGGATTTTCGTGTATATATAATAGCAATAAAAAAAAATTATTTTGTTTATGGCACCAATGATGCACTTGCGTACGCAATTAATCCTATGTAATGTATATAAATATTAAGGCTTATTTACATGATCTTAGTGCTAATACTTAGCAATCACTACTTTCGCTATTTGCATTAGTATTCAGCCTGTTACCACGGGTCGGTATTAGTGCGGGTAGCGAGTAGGAGTAGAGTATACGCTTCATAACTTTGCACTCCGGCTCTAGGAGGAAAATAAATGTAATATGTTGTAAAAATATTTTTTTACATATACTTATTATCTATTTATTTATTTATTACTATATATATTAATATGATTGAATATCATTTGACCTAATTTTATGCAAGGTAATCAGGCAAAGTGGCGTGTCAGTGTAGTAAAAAGTTAAAAAAAAGTGCAAAGTTATAAAACGTATACTCTACTAATGATTAATACTAAGCCTGTGTAAGCTAGGGAATCCAATCCCGAGCCAAAATCTTGATCCCGGGATTTCGGGATTACAATTTGACGATACCGGGATTGGCATTTTTTTCAATAGTTAATATATTTTTTTTATATACATATACAAATAAAGTTGTTAAAATCGGTCAAAAATAAATCAAGTAAGTATAATTTATACTATTTAAGACATGTATTGTTAATATTGTGTACGCTCAGTCTTCTAAATACATAGGTTTAATGGAGTAAATAATATTGTAATATAAATAATAATGTGAAAGTAAAACAGTTTTAATTATGTATGTGTAAGAAAAGGTAACACATACAAATAAAAGTTCAATTAAAATAAAAAATAACCCGTGTTGACAATAAATACAATATAAAAAAAATAAAGATTTAAGTACCTAATTAAAACATTATTCTGAATAGGAAGCCCGAAGTAATACCAAAGTATAAAGTACCTATTTCGTCATTTAATTATTTTATGTGAAAACATAAAATGAATTGGCAACACGTGGGTAATAAATCAAACTTCATTCAAACTCAGTTTATTTCTAATGTAGGTATATGTTATTAAAAGTATTTTTTCTGTTATATTTTCGTTTTTATTTTATTTTCCATAAAAATTGATAAAAAAATTCAATCCCGAAAGTTTCGGGATTATGTTTACCAATCCCGGAATTCATAGGTATCGAAAATAGTCCGGGATCCCGAAATTGGAATCCCTAGTGTAAGCAGCCTTTAAACTGTTGTACGTATGTTATATTAATTAAGTAGGTAACTATAATTAACTAACTACACTAATAACAATAACTTATAATGTTATAGTACTCGTACGTATGCAACAATTTAAAAGACATTATATAGCCTAATTTGAATATTCAGAAGTATAAATATTCATTATTAAGATCAAATGTTAAATTGATTAAATGTTTTGTTATTTTTTTGCTGTAAAAGATTATTATTGACTTTTTTATTATTTATCGTTAAATTATTCAAAATCAATTTGAATGTGCATCTTGCTCAATGTTATGTTATACTGATTCAATTCAATTTTTTTTAAATCTCCAAATATAACTAGGTCAAACATTACAAACTAAAATATCATGGTGTGACATTAAAGTTAAAGTTATAATTATCAGTTTTGATGTGGTTAAATTCACTTCTAAATTATCGATCTCAATTAAACCCGGCTCTTGATTGCCGACATTCACGAAAGTTTTCCAATTCGTAATGCGTTCGCGTTCAAATTAATGTTACAGCAGACACCCTAACTATCTATGTAAAACCGATTATTCATAACAATATAATATTATGATGAATAATCGTCTAAAATAACCCAATTAATAAAACAAGTTAAAACAACACATTTTTTACAAACCGATTTATTAGAAACGTTCAATAATAATTATTGGTTTTAGGCCTAGCATGAATTGCTTAAACTCGGCGAAAATTGCACCAACTTTGACAGCGGCCATCATTTCTGATATTTTATTTTACTTCCATAAAGTAACAACATATTTTATATCGAATAAAAATATTATAATACACTTAAGTATTCACATTTTCTTATTTTTAAGAGATATAATATAAGTATTTTTCAAAAATTTTAAACTTAATGATACTAAATGAAAATATGTTATAAAAACTATGTAGGTATTCGGTATTTTTAATTAATCAAACAACGTTTCAATTTAATAAACATTTTTTTACTTAATAATTCACAAGATTTGATAATGTAGCATTCTTTATTGGATATACATAATCCCGCTTTGCGGTTTAATTTTTTCAAAAGATTTTTCTAGTAGGTATACGTATATCTGATGTGTGTTTTATAATTACGAACATTTAAATTATGAAAATATTCATAAAACAATATGAAATATTTAAATAAAATCCTTCAATCTACCCCCATTTAAAAATAGTTTTTTTAGTAACTATATAATATCTTTCTTTTTCATGTTTTTAGGTACGTCCTGCAAAATTATAAACATTTGTTAAGGTAAATTAGTTTAAATTGTGTATATTGCATATTTTGTAGTTTTGTCATAACATGTCACTGATTAAGGTGAATGCGCCAGAAGCACTAGTAGGCAAAATACGAAGCTTGCATTTTGAGATTATTATTTTTTTTGATAATTTACATTTTACATTATTTTAATTAATCTAAAAAACATTGAAAATATTTTTCACTTAAAGTCAAAGATACATACTTATCCCGTATTTTTATTACATATTAATATTTTTGATTGATACATAATTTTAATGTATTTTATATTTACTTTAAGGGGGGACATGCTCAGCGTAGGTCAAAATGGAGTTTTGTTCTATTTTCAAAGCATGATCCTGGACATACCTTAAACGTTGTAGATAATCTATTTATATATAGTTTTAACCGACTAACTAACCTAACCGATTTTTTTTTAAACGGTACATGTTCAAACACGCGCGTTAACATCATTTTACTCCTTACTTCAATTATAGTTTGTCAATTTATGGCTACGGCCGTATGCTGTAGCTTAACTACTGGTGAATGCCAAAAGAAATGGCGTATTTCAAAAAAACATTACCTTATTCTTAGGTCAATAATTATTATAAAGCAATTATTATTCAAACGACGTTTATCACACTTGAATGGTCAAAGACATAGATTATAATCAGTATCTTTAGAATTATCTTCAAATGTGTTAATCTTGCCCATTTTTTGAATAATAAAATGCCTAATTCTTGTCAAATTTGGGATCACAGAGATTATCAATATAATTTTTTATCGTAAATATTTCACTATAATAATGTCAATATAAATTATACTGATGGTTTTATAAATGCGTTTAAAAATTAATAAATGTAAAAAATATTAACACCACTGCACATTTGTGTACTGAAATATGACTATATTCTAAAACATTAGAGCGAGAGGTTTAAAAGAATACTATTTTATGTAATAAAAATACTTTAAGCAGTCATCAAATGTTTAAAATAAATATAAAAGATAATAAAGCTTCAAAATTATATACATAGATTATCTACAACGTTTAAGGTATGTCCAGGATCATGCTTTGAAAATAGAAAAAAAGCTCAGTTTTGACCCATGCTGAGCACGTCCGCCCTTAATAAACATAGATTTTTATGAAAAAGAAAGTTCAATTAAATAATATTTTTTATTAATAATAATGCTGAGACTGAGGCTTATGAATATGTATATGTATATGTATTTACTGTTATTACATTTATATAAGATTAATGATTATAAAAACAAAAAAATATATAATCGTAATATTACATCTTATCTTCGACCATGTCATATTATTTTGTTATTTTATTTGTTTCTAAATGTCATGTTGTGAACGTCTTAAACTTATAATTTGTAATGGCCACAATATGTTAAAAAATAAATATATTGAAATTGAAATAATATACCTGCAGGTTATATTCTCTCAAAAACATTTGGATTCACAAAAACGCTTTGATGTTTTACTGAGCTATAAACATCTCAAAATTGAGTGATAATTGATAATTTTGACTTCTTAAATTTTCAAGAAGAATACGTCTTTGTCCATCATAAAGCGGACATTGCCAAACAATGTGATTTATATCTGCATTATCACTTCCGCATGGACACATAGGATTGTTTATTATACCTAAGCGAGTTAGGCATGCTGCAAGATTGGTAAGTGGTGATTTATATTTATATAATACTTTTACAAAATCTTTTTATTTATATCAAATTGAGCTTGAATATTGAGACCATACCGAAATTAGATTCGAGATGAAGAAAAAGTTCTTCTTTTAGTTCTGCACTGCATCACAGCAGCGTGCCTACAACCTTTATAATTATATACAGCTCGTAATTAATATACGTCACTCAATGATAGCCGTGCTTAGAATTGGACGAAATATGTAGGAATAAGAGTTTGTAGCGTTCAATAATAAAATCTGCCGGCATTATCCTCGTGACTCTCGATTATAATCCAGGATTTGCAATTAAATTCTCGTGCAAGAAATCGTGAGCGGTATGCAGTGCGCAAGCCACCACCAAACAAGTCATTAGGTATACTTCAAATTAACGACAACAATACTAAAATTGTGGCCTTCCAGAAATGTTGTTTCGCCAGCTTTCCATCGCGTTTTTCTCTCCTTTATTGTAAAAGTTTTCTCGACGATTCTGAGGCAATTTTGAGAGTGCTCGAAATCTCCGCCCCTGAAAAAGATTGCATGCAATTTCTACTCGAAAGAAATGTGATTTACTGGAAAATATTTTACAGACCACTCTCATGATCTCAAGAGATTGCCGTAATATTTAATGATATACTGTTGTATCGAACCGCTATTGAACAGATGTACAGTTTTGATTGAGGCATAATAAAAATATCATGCTTTTCACGCCGTGAAATAACTTTTCAGAAATATGTGTTATTATTATTTAGTTATAGTACAGTTAGCGGTGGCATACCCTGCAGCGTTTGGCATGCAAACAAATTATGTAATAAACGGCACCGATGATTCCCCTGGCAGTGGTAGAAAATCAACTGGACGATGTTTTTTTCAGTGAAAAGATTGATGGAACGGGAAAAATCTTTACGAAAAGAAAGCTAAGACAAAAATTTCACCCTGAATTTTGTTTTTTTAGACGGAAAGCAGTAATGTGTTTTTTTAATCTAGGAAAGAAAATTTAAAAAATTTTCTGATCTAGATTTTGGATTTAAAATATCTTTAATAATTATATTCTTTTGAGAAAAATGCTCTTTGTCAAAGTTTAGAAACCTTTGAAATGGTTTTATATAGTATAGGTACTAAATTATAAAATTACAATTTCTAAGAAGAATATGCACTTAGTTGAAAATCGAATATCTACTTTTTGTTCACATCTGTCTACGTTTAGTCAGTATGTCGATTTTTTAGCATACCTATATGCTATCAGTATCATTCAGTATGTATAACATTGTTAAATCTTGTTATTACTATCTGAATATTTGATAGTTTATAAGACATATTTTATAACCGTTATCCTTGCAAATCATGATATAATATTATACAACAATCATTATACAAACATGTTTAATAACGTGATATAACGTTTGTCACGTTCAATTACGTATACATATACGTAATGCAAAAAGATCTGTATAATTTTTTTTTACTAAACACTGAATTTTATTAGTCACGAGTACACATGTATTATGTCATATTAAGTCATCTAGTTTTGATTTTCCAGCTGATGAATTGACACGTTTTGTATTTGTATTCAATCGAATGGTTGAACTAATTAAATTATTATAGCACTAACAAAGATCCGTTATGAAGAACAATCATTACGTTAAGAAATGAACAGTTTCTAAGTAGTGTTCTAAAATTATATTGTGTCACAAGGCATTCAGTCCTTAGAATTAATTTAACAGTAGATTATCGTTATTCAAAGCACCGAAATGGCAATAGTTACTTATCTTTTCAAATTATTCTATTGTCTCCTGGTTTCAATGTAAATTAGATTAGATTAGACAAAACTATTATGTGACATATTTTGCTCGTAGAAATATGACATATAAAAGCTGCTTTTCTGTACTATAAATTATGTCGCGTAATTTTACATTATATTATGAGTACGTAAGTTGAGTTATTATCAAGCATAATGATGCTGCATATTTCGACAATAGGTTAAGAATAAAAATGCGACAGGTAAATTCAAGATATCCTAAATCCCGATAGCTTAAAATTTAAATTCATATGGTTGAATTATTTTTCCTGATAACAAACTAACTATCCCGAAAAAGAAAGTTTCTACGACGAGCATTAAAAAAAAGGTGTAATACTTCTAATAATCCGCATATATTCTGTTAGGTTACGTTCATTATAAAACATAACGATATAAAATAAAATTATACCTATATTATATGTATTCTGTGGATACCAGTAATATGGAAGATCGATTCGATATAAATAAGCTACGAAGTCTCAACTGAGGCATATTTAGCTGTACATTTATACACTGTTTTTACATTTATGTACGATTAATAATTGGAAAAACAAAAAAAATATATATTATTCCTAATGGGTAGGTACATAATATTACATGCTAGCTTCAACCGTGTTGCAGGTTATATTCTCTCAAAAACATTTGGATACACAAAAACGCTTTGATGTTTGGCTGAGCTATGAAATCATAATATAAAGTGGTAATTGATAATTTTGACTTCTTAAATTTTCAAGGAGAATTTGTCATAAAGCGGACATTGCCAAACAACGTGATTTATATCTTCTTTTTGCTTATGCTAATAAATTTTAAGGTCATTTATTATAACTAAGCGAGAAAGGGATGCTACAATATAGCAGTAATCAGTTCTGCAAAGATTACTTGTTACTATAATTGTTTCCCTATCAAACATTTTATTAGCATATCAGGGTTTGATTTTACTACTGTAATACAATTGAAAATACTGGTGATATGTTTGGCTGTTTTTTTTAAAGATTTTAATGCATATTTTCAGAATAGATTCTCAATAGAATGATATTATTTCCAATATCATTTTCATATACCTAAACCATAGATACATAAACACTAGATAATATAAAATTTTGTTTCCATGGCCATGCCCGACTGAGTAAATCCTACAATAGTATAAAATATATATGAAATTTATCATCACATTTAAATATATAATATAATGAGATTGTTTCAAATGCTTAAATAATATTCCCGCTAAAATAGGTAATATATAGGTAGATTTCCAATAACCGTTGATATAATATTGTCGAATGTATCTCGAAAACCCCTTGTCCTAATTTCGGCAATATTATTCGAGCGTAGCTTTCTTCAGAACCCAGAAAAATAAAATTCTCATAACATAATAAAACTTTACACGAAACTCTTGTATTTTTCTAAAACTCTCGTATCTAATGGACCTTGACCGTAATGGAACATGTATAAGTTTCTTCTTGTTGATTTTCTTTTGACAGAAGTTTGAACAGTCCAGGCGATTGCGCGATTTCGGATTCAAGGAAAACTGAATTTTCTTATGGAAAGCTTGACATTTAATATTATGTTAATATAATAAATTCCAAAAAAATACTGACGGTTTTGTATTGTATTTTTTGAGATTCAGATTTATTGTAACAATATTGTAATATGTTTTTTTCCGACCTATTCAAGAAATTCAGATTATAAAACGTATTCATGATAATTGTAACTTAAACATGAAATTGTATCAGCTTTCCCTTTCTTACATTACAAAGCTATTTTTCTACCCTCACAATAAAGTATTAGTAGTAGTTGTAATAAATTCAAGAATAAACTTCGTCAAGTTCCAGTTATCGCAATCTTTCATTAAGCAAACAGGTTAAATATGATAAATTACTATAACGTATGTAAAGATAAAATAATATCTCGAGACATATTATTTAATACACCAATAAAATGAATTATAGATAGGTACTTTATATGTTTATCAATCAAACCACTAAACTGTTAAAAATATATTTAATTCTAATTGATTTGAAGTTTTATTCTAATCCATTTGAGTCATTTTTGCAACTAGGTTTTTCGGCATACTTACTTGTTCAGAAATGGACTTAAAATTAGGCATGCCTGTAAGATAAATTAATGCACATTAAAAACTTATTGTGAACATTTTCGTTTAATAATAAAAGAAACTTTTAGGAAGATTTTTTGGCAAAAAGTAATAAAATATGCGTTTCTGAATATTCTGTATATTTGAATGACTTGGAGATTTATCTTGGCTGAGAAGGTATTTCGGAACTCAATTTCAAGGAATTATTATATTCACCGTTGGCCTCGTAACTTTCCATGGATTGAAATTCCAAGTCAACTTGCACGATTTCAATCATCTTAAAGTAGCATTGTATAGTAATGTTATATTGCTTTCAAGCTGCATTCAATAACTTTTTGATTGGCTTTATCGCTATATTTATTTCACTAATAATAAACCTAGCGTAATAAAAAATGTGATAGTAAACTACATGTTTTCTTTAAATCTTTGTCGAAAATTAGCATCAAATTCGAATTGAACTTTGACTTTGCGAATAACCTTCGAAATTCATTCCATTTATTCTAACTAATAATTTATCAAACAACAGAGTACGGAAATCAATTTACTGAATGTAGCTATAAAGCTGAGTCCAGATGCTGCGTTGAAACTTAGTGGAAGTAATATTATTATTTTAATTGGTAGGTATATCGTGAATGTATAATTTTATATATAGTAAAACTGCATACTATCTGCTTATGCAAACATCACATTACTAAAACTGTGTTTCACATAGCTTCGACGCATTTCACTCATAATGCATACCCATTAATAAAAATTCGGAACGACATCTCTTCAACGTCATATTATTTTGAATCTTCAGGGTATGAAAATATTAATTGAGCCGTGTATGCACCTACCTAATATGATTTAATTAACTCGTCTGCAGGCGCAGCTTTCAACGACATTCTGTTTTCTATAAAGGCACTAAGGGAACATACACATTCTGTAAATTACCATAAGGTAACCATGTTATCATTTATAAAAAATAATATATCGCACCTCCAGTAAAATACTGTCATAAGTCAAAAAATTTCCATTTTACAGAAAAGCCATTTAAAGTTTCAAATATTCTCTGTAAAAGTCAAGATGTATGAATGAGTACTTATTTTTTATAAAAACATGATCTCCTTTTAACAATATTTATGTAAAATTTCTTTACGCAAATAGTGGTATTGTAATATTTTTGAGTTACAACAGTATTTCATTAGAAGATTTGAGATTTGAAATAACATCTCTATTCAATTTGATGGTATTTTACCACGTTAAAAAATCATAATATATTGTATAAAATACCTTTTCTCTCACTACGTTGAGTTTAGATGCGAAAGTAATTAAAATATCAAAAAAACCTCGATTTTATAACTACTATTTCAAACATACGATAGTATTTTATTAGGAGCAAACAGGCTATTTTGTGAGATACACGTTGCCGATGTATTTACAGTGACCGCCAATTAGTGGTTACGTATTTATTTTTAACCAACATTTTGAAGGTGTATTATGGTATTTATGTATGTTTCTAGTATTTCTAATCTGTGTAAATTTTTATATAAGTACCTACATAATTCTTCTATTTAATATTGATTATGAAAGTAATATTTTTTTTAACATATTGTAATTTAGTATTGTTTGTTTAACAATTTTATAATTGCTCTTATTCAGATTCGATTAACTATTTATAAAAAGGCCCGATGATGTCTGTTTAGATATTATTATTTTGTAGGTTTACTACGAAGATTATTTTTGATCAATGGTTCGCGTGAAATTTACAAATTCTTGTGAAAACGTCTGAACCACCAACTGATATAATTGGATTACTTCCATGTGTTTGGTTGCTAAACATTATAGTACAAGCCATAGTTGTCGAGCTATATTTATTTATATTATACTCTTTGTTATTTCTTCCAGTTCCCAAAAAGTAAGAAATATAAATAAAACGATATATTTACACTACTACGTTAATACAGCACAATCACTGCTTACCTTTTAATTACCACATTTAAATAACACGTTAATTATATCTAATGGCCAAGTACTCCAAACGTGCCAGTCGCGGTGTTAGCACTAAATGAGTTAACAATTGATTAGGTTAGTTTTTATGCACTAAGTATCAAAGAACGCGAACCGGATAATGATTCAATTAATATTTATTATATTAACACTGCTAATAGAACTACATGTAAAACAATTATAGGTAATTCGATAATATGAAAATTAGGAATGTACCTATTTGCAATAATACATACTAAAAATACAATAAATAATTACTAGGTACTGATTCTAAGGTTTGTAGAAAAGAAACTTAAGAATAACTAATATGAATTTTATTTTAACGTATGTGTTTTACCACCAAACTCACTAGCCTAACTATTATATTTAAAGTTTTTGCTACAGTGTTGGGAAGAGACGCGAGCGTCATAAATGTATGTAATAATACAATCGTCAATAATTGCATTTTTGAACTGCATTATGATGTGTCATTGTAATTGACTTTAAGATGATTTATTTTATATAATAGATATGACTTCGCACAGGAGCGCTTTATATGACTTAACAAAATAATAACATTAATTTCTTCAATATTAAAATATCGCTATCTAGACATAAACATGTTAAAATAAAAATAATTCTGTCAGGTAAATTATTAAACAAAAGAAATTAAGATCTAATCCAAAATATGCAAACTTTATCTTGGTATGTCGTAAAAATTGAAAATTGGAATTGGTAGGAAAGATAATTTGAATAAACAAACTTTGTATTTTTATATGTAGATGTCAGTTGGAGAAAGTCGGAAAAGAAAATCAAACAAACATATTTTAACTTTTTTATATATCGTCACTGTATAGGCCAATGTCGTAACCCTCACTTTTCACCGAAGGACATTTTGATGGCAATGGACTTATTACATACTCTTACACGAACTCGCCAAGTATTATAAATCACAAAAAATATTTCATATCAAAATATTTCAAAACTATTCTTAGGCCATTTGTAACTTGACAAAAAATATATTGTCAAATGCTGTAACCCTCTACGCTGTAACGCAAGCCACTGGTGGGTCAATAAAAGAAAATTCTCAATTTCTAATAAAATAATATATATAAACTAATAAATAAATATTATATAAAATAATAAGTAAATCCAATGCCCACAGTTTTTTTCACTTCCTGAATAATTTGATATTTGAGGGTTACGCCAATTGGCCTGTACAGTTGCGAATTATATAGATATACAATCACTTTAGCAGATTAGACTAGATATTTATTCTCTCACCAGTTAAAACGTTTCACCAAAATATGTCAGAAGCAGATGCAAAATAATAATGAAATTGACCGCGCACACAATGTGGCACTTTCAGCATATTAGTACTCAGTTGCTGTTTAAATAAGTAGACATGGCATTATTCAGCTTAACATATTTTAAGAATTTTATTAATTTTGATAAAAAGAACATTATTTATTAATCAGTGAACTCAGTATGTGTTTGCTTCATCGGTTAAGTAATACTAATATGGTATATTACAGTAAATTGTATGTAAAGATTTCAAAATATATAAATAATAAGTATGTACCTACCTATCAATGTTTGGTATTGTACCGCATCGAAAAATATTCATTGATACCACTATTGTATGGAATCGTTACTTGCTAGTATGGTATCGAAATAATATTGTCTATGAGCCTTTTTATAATGTTCGCCTTTTTATTACGCGTACAATTTGTTGGCAACACTACCGTATTCAATATTTCCGAAAACTGTCAATACACATTGTCAATGTAACATATTATTAGGGGCTATAATATTACACTATGAATTTGTACTTTAAAAGCATTAACTGCCAATTATTCATGGTCGAAAAAATATTGTATTGTTAACACTGCTCCAAGAAGAATTTTTATTTACAATTCACGAAAAATGGTATTCACCTTAGGCACACGGTAAAATAGAAGTCTCTAAAATTTTAGGTGTGGATGTGATACTCGTATCTACCGTAATCCGCAAAATGTAAGTGTTTTATTTCAATGTGTGTTTGATCAGAAGCGTGGACCCAAAAAGTTAAGCAAATACTAAATATAAGCAAAATCTAAATTTAATCATTTAAATTTTAAATTATCAGAGATAAAAATAATTAATAATACCTAAAATTTACTTATACATTCCAAATCAATTAAAATGTCCTATTCGAAATAAGAAAAGTAATTATTATCCCCGTTTTTAAATATATATAAAAAAGATAAATATTTAACCGAGAGGTTGATTTTTTCAACTAATATTAATGACGAACCTTTGCTCTCATTGAAATACTTTGCTCGAGTGAATCAGAAAGGCTGGTCAACTTTTTTTATATTTCCGTAATTCATTGACCGGATAGAGGAACCGGAAACTGAACCTTATTCGCTAATAAGGAACTGGAGAGAGAAGCATGCCGCCTTTCATTAAGAATTTAGTAGAACTTAATAAGTAAGTATATTAGTGTTCTCGGTTACACAATCCTTTATGGGTCTTCACCTCATTTAGTGTTTGCCATCATCCAGAACTATCCAAAGCAGCATACCTCCAATATTGGACTCCTAAAACAATGCGTTTATCTTGTGCGTGATGAATTCAGTATTTGCTGGTCCTCTGGCTTCATTCTAGTCAGTTTATGATCAACTGTGTGTCTACCAACCTATTTATTACCTATGACCCAGTCACCTAATGGTATGTATGGAATTTCGTTTAAATTTTATAAATCAATACTTACTTAACTACATAAAAAAAATACTTTAAAATTGTGTATAATAGTTAATTCTAAAAGTCAAAATATTAGAAATTTAAATAAAACATTTATTAATACGATGTCATTCATTCCATCAAAACTTTACAGTTACTATCGTTAAAATGATATCAAATTACTCTGATAAATTCAATGACATGTTAGTTTTCTGTTGAAAATGGCTGCTTAATTTATTGTGAAAATTACAAATTATGCGATAGAAAATAAAAATCTTTTCAATTGATTCAACGTAAATTTTTGGTAAAATTTTAGTATTATTTTGGTGAAATGTATAAAATCCGCTCATACACAATTATAGATTACCATATTCTAGGAAGTAAATATTTATATATAGCTGCTTTTATCAAAAGTTAAACAATTGAAAAACCACAAATATTGCCCAATCTTTTAATTTCACTTCTTCATATTCATTTCCCCGTTTATGTAGGTATTAATTAAAATAAAACACTACACATTATATTTATTCCACGTGATATATTATTTATCAGTTGAGAATATCTAGTTAAGTGGACGAAATGTATGTTTTATTTGAATTGATACAATATCTCTCTACCAATAATTGACAATTCACATAATTACACTGATTAAATTGACACATATACATACCTGAATAATATGTTCTTCAATAATAGTTTTAGCTGTTAATACAATTTATAAACTTAATTGCGAATGTCGTTAAAACTTAAGCATCGATTGCAAACATTATACAAATTTACTCAAGATTAATTGGCTTTAGAATTCCGCGTAAATTTTTATTGATGGACGTTAATTAATATTTCAAATTATTACGGCAAGAAACCGGAAATTCGCTGAAACTCTTCAACCCTTGCGGCACTTTTGTTTTGACAATCGCTACACTTCGCTAACTTTCGCTAATCAATTCAAAGTATGAATAACCTTTTCAGTTTATGGGTAAATTAATATTACCTACAGAAGTCTTGTTCCTGACAGGTCGTGACAGCGAAGGTTCAAATATTTCAATAAAAAACTATTTATAGCTTCGGTCGTCCGATACAAACGGGAATCTGTAGAGGATGATAATTATGGTTACGCTATAGAATTGAAAGTATTGGGTAATATCTTTATTATTAAGGGCCCACGTACTGTATAAAGTTCAAAAAATTAAGAATTTTATGTATCTTTGGGAACTAAGCCTGAACAATATATAGAGTGTGTAAGAAGTTATAATGCCTTGTTCTTTCTCAGTTTCAGGAATCAAAATTTCATGATCACATAAAATATATTAATACAATTGCAATTATGTTGAAGAAACCATTATTTTATAGAGATCGGGCCTATGCATATGAAAATGCGACAAAAAATACCTCTGGAAATACTGCTCTAATTTTCATACAAACTCACAGGTACCCTGATTGTTGTTTCTTTTATCTACACCAAAAATGGCACATCAAATTGGACCTCGCCTTAGCGATTTTTTATATGGAAACCATAAAAGGCTCCCTCTTGAAGAAGATTCAACTGATGCTCAATTACTACAGTAAAAGAGTATCATTGTAAACCTGGAGTATAAAGCTATATTATTTTGACACATGAAAAAGGTCCGTGGTTATATATATTATAATATATAGCATTCTTTCAATTATTTTTATGTCAACAAATATATTTTTTTAAATTTTGAATGCTTACTTAATGATATTTATATAGTATTTTATTATTTATGTATTAATAGTATTTTTAAAATTTTCCATTAGAGTTTGCAATTGATTCGTAATTTTGAGGAATGCTTATTGTAATTGCCGTGATATTTATAGATAATTTGATCATGTAATATAATATTTTATCTGTTCTTAAAAAAAGATAAAAATCATTTAGAAATTCGATTTCTTTTTAAAATTTAATATGAAATATATTGAAACTATGAATCATCCAAAAAAGTTATCTGATATTCTAAATACCTTATTAAACTATATTTTTCTGATAAATACGTTAAAGGTACAGCTATGAAATGAACGCATATTTTGTAAAACTTTTTTTTTATTATAAGTTTGTCTTTGATTTATTTAAAAAAAAAATGTAATATTTTTAGATATGTAATCTAAATGTAAGTTGTGTTAAGTTCTATACTTTGTATTCTCAAGCTAGATACTGCTGACAGCAGTACGCTCCGCCTCAATACCATGTCTGCCCTTTGAAATTAAGTCGCAGCTAAAATCTGGGACAAACACTTATTTTTAAGGACGATTCAATTTATATACAATGCTTTCGACTGCCGACGAAATTTTCGCACGTATGCTATAGGCTCGCCACCACTGGGCTAGAACGATTGATGAAGTTTATTTGAAAAAATATGTTTAAAAAGTCGCCGTATATTTGGGGTACCTACTTATAGATGCATAATGAAGTTATTTAATTTATGGGGAAAAGTTTTATTATTCTTCTGAGCCAGCTCGTTTTGTATTGAATTAATTATATTTTTTTAAATTCTCGGAAACGTGATATCAACAAGTTTTTCTGTGGGTATACTTTCAGATGATTTTTACAGTTAGTGTTATTAGTGTAGAATTTTCGTGCATGGTTCTAAATAATCACGTCTGCAACTCGTATCAACACTCCCCAAACTTTTATCTCCTGCTCTGTTCGTGCAAATAACTTTTTCCGAGCCCACGCTCATTAATCAGAAGATAAGATGGACACGCTCTTTGAAAGAATGTTAATCGTAACAATGCCACTTACTTTATACGGTCGCTATAAAATAGAGAAGAAATGAGATTGTGCAATCTGACTTATGCTGTGGTTAGGGTCTGTTTTATATTTAGATTTTCTCTCCGTCCACACTCTTGAGTTGTAACTCACTTGTATTCATCATCATCTCAGCGTTTTATATACACTGCTAAATATATTTAGATGTTCAAGAATTTAAAAAAAAACGGTGGTTTTTATTATTTGAAATTCACAGAAAGTAATGTAGAATTAATCGTTAAAATACATAATATATAATATCGAGGGTATACTGACAGAAAGCATTAACTCATTAAAACAAGTTCTGAGATAATCGCAAAAAGGACTTTAATTTTTTTTTCAAAGCGTTCTCCCACGTAGATTTTTTTATGATTTAAAAACATTTTTTCTACATTATAAAGACTAATCTTTATGGCAAACACAATATACGACATGTTACAAGTCCTGTATTTTGTATACACAGAATGCATTAGGTCATTATCATGCTTTCTATCAGAATAAAAAAATAACAATATGATTTAATAATGTTTCTATTTTCTCACCATTATATCATATGCCTTTGTGCGTTTTACCAGGACGTAGAGCGTAAAATTGTATAGATTTTGGCATTTAAAACAGAAAAACAGAAAAAAACTGAAATAATGCGTTCTATCAGTATACCCTCGATATTATAGTATATCAGTATAGGGTGACTTTTGGAAAGAGGTAGGCTGTGGATATCAGAGAAAAGGAACACTTTTCAGGTATACTTACGGGAAATAAGAAGATAATACGATATTATATACGATGAATAGGTACAAACTAATCACAACGACACACTAAATCGATGACATTTCAATAGCTCACTGACGACATAAGATTGAGCGATGAGTTTAAATTATGTGTTTTTCTAAATATTTATATGCATCAAAAATCATTATTTAAAAAATTATTTCTAAAAAAAATTTATATTTATATGTGATTGAATACCATAGATTTTTTTAATTTACCTTATTATTAATTTTCGGACATCGCTGCAGTCATAGACAACAATATTATGGGCAAAATTTTTAGGCTTCCTTTGTAAATTGGCCAGTTGGTTTCCGCCAAATTTAATTCGTGCAAGTTACCGGACACGTATATTTTTAACCACAAGATGCAACGTCTTCCTTTATTATTTTTTTAATCATCATTTGCAATGTCATAATCAGACATGACTCTCATAATCATTAAATGCTTTAAGTTTAAAAACTATTTTAAAATCGAACTGATTTTAAAATAGGATTTTCCTCATTTTTTTTCATTACCTAAACATAAGTTGGATATGGACCACTGCTAAAATTTAAAAGTTGTGAAGTAGTTCAAATATATTACGTTTGCCTATCTTAATCCATATACATACATGGACTAGCCCAGTCTTAATCGTTATGTGGATTAAGGTATCCACCGCAATATGTAGTGGTGCGTGAGTTTATTCTAAGAACGGTAGGAACCTATATATTTTCAATAATGTACTCGATTTTTGAAAATTAAATGCAGGCTTTTATGATCGTATTTCAACTTAATTTTTTTTCGAGCTTCTTCGAGCTTTTCAGATTCGTGCTGAACTGAGATAAGAACGCTCCATTTTCGTTGAATTATATTTTTTAAAATTTAATTTTGTTCCCTCTTCAATTTCGACTTTGTGACTGACGTAAACCGAAATGTTAGTCGTAATTTTTTTGCATTATACGACTAATGTAAATTTTTTGTTTACGAAAAGGCATCCCACTTTGTGGGCTTCCGAGCAAACATCATCTAATTTTATATTTCAGAATTTTTTTCTTTAATTTTCACTTTCCGGAATTGTAGGCATAAAACGGAAAGAAGGAAGCAGTCTTTTATTATTCTCAACATAACGATAAGTATCATAACTTACTAACATAATATTATATTAACTGTGTTTGCGTTAGTAATACGTTCCGTTACGACCGTCTATCGAAAGATAATATTCATAAAAAATAATAATGTGAACCTAAGGGAAGTAATCGAATGTAAAAACTTTACAAGAAATGTGGGTTCATGTTTTAATTTGTATATTGTATGCGTCTCTATATTAAAATACTTCATATTTTTAACTAATAATTTGATTAATATTATTACTTTTCAATAATATAGTGAATTATATTTTTATATATTCAGGAGTGCATTGAATAAAAAAAAATGCAATTTACACAAAAGTTAACGAAACTCAATATAAGCTCATATGTTACTAAATTAGATTATTCTATATACCCGTGGGATGGTACGAATACGCTGAATCGTCAGCGGAAGATTAAGATTATTGTGATAGTGATTTTTTCCAGTTAGTACGATTCGATCCCGAGTCCACTAATCGCAAGCGGAGCTTACGTAATTATTATTGCAGCGGTAATTTTGTTTATTAGTGAATTAACTTACGGTAGGAATTTCGGGGTTACCAGTTACGGGCAAAGATTTATAGGGACAGTTATACGAAGTCATCCATCACTCTATTTCCGTTAATTCTGTTTATTGTTCGTATTCTAATACACCATTTTTATAATTAAGATTAAGTTAAATATGAAAAGTAAAAAAAAACATATGGAAAGATGTGACAAGTAAGAATATGCGACCAATGGATTTAAGTACAATTGAGAAAGTGATTCCAGAATTTGTCACACCGAATGGGCTGTGTGCCAGGTCATCGCTTGGTTCTGCAATATTCCAATGTTGTCAAAGTTAAACTAAAATCTTTCCGACTCGCCACAATATCTACAATAATTAATATTGTACTTAAATATGGAAAACTATCAATGTGATTGCAAAACAGAGTATAACCCCTTTTCATATTAGTATTTCTTTAGAGGAAACAGAATCCGTGCTTCAGTAAAGCTCATTCTATTAATCAATGGTTGGCTAAGTTGCTTTAGTCACTTTAGTGTGTAGTTATTCGTTTATACGTGTATCTTTTAAATAGTTTTGGAAGTAAAGATAAGTAAATGTATATGATAAATTATCCAATATATTTTAATCAACGAAAAGAGGTTAACTATCATTGTAAAATATAATGTATAAGCCAATTTTCTTAAAAAAAAAACACTTAAAAAATTAAATGGACACTGGTTCGGTAGCCTCTCAGCTTGGCATACGAGATGGGCGAAGGAAAATTTCGGGCCGTACTTTTTCCGATAAATGTTTCGTATGCAAAGTAATTTGTTTTACCTTTTCTATCCAGAGAATCATGAAAAACATATATTTACATATATATTACATCAACCTTTTGCGATAAGAGATAGGGTGCTTTATCCGAGCCACCGCATATTGCTTTTCCTACTTAATAGCAGGCATTTAAAGCCCTAAGGATTCTGTACATTACTTGGTTCATGAAAATCGAATGATTATAATATTGGTAAAAGGAAATAATATAACCCAATGAGATAAAATCGCTTTCTAGGGAAAAGAGTCGACGTTTAAATAATCTTTGTTAAGACTATTTACTCTATAATATTGTATTTTATGAATTATTTAGGTACATATTTAACATAATACCGAGCGTGTTGAGACGTAAAAATATTTTATTTTATTTTGTTAACTGAGGCGGACGAAACCAGTCCTAATCTATTGATTAAAAGTGGAATAAGTACTACAAAAAAAAATTGCGTTTTATTAAATTAAAACAACAATACGTAAAAATAAGTTATCAATGTATACGATTAAATTGTTAAGAATTATTTTTCAGCGTCTAAAAATCTCACCAGCAAGAGTTATTCCGCGATGAAGCTACAATTTGGTATGACGTTTGTGACAAATAAATATACAAAACCAATCAAAATAATATTTCATTTTCATCTCACGTAAATATTCAAATCATCAATATACAATAATAACTTATTTAGTTTAACAAATTTGATATAAAATACGCAAAACTCTAAGGTGGGTCTCACATAAAAACTTGACACGACTGTAACCCGTTGAATGTATCGATGGTATGTTGTTGGTATTCACGTCTAACTTAATGCTGTATCACAGCGTTGATGCTTAATTTTTGGTTAGAGAGAACATTTTATGACTCATGAAACATAATTATAGGCGCTTAGTATGAATTACGCTAATATTATAAATAAACAAATGCATAATGCGCTAGTCGCTTATCAAGCTAGTATAAAAGACCGTCGCCCCAGAACGTTAGATTAAAAAATATTTTTCCAAAAATTAAAACACTATGCAGGATAGCAAAATCTTTCCAATTGAAAATCGTATCCAATATTTCCACCTATTTATTATTGTTACGCCAATATCAAATCAATGTTTCATTTTCTGATGTATAATTGACGTTTATCTGACGTGAATATTTTGTTGATTGTTGTTATATTGAGTTTTTGATGTTTTTGACTCTATGGATTAAATTGCATGGGAATATTTAATGCAACTCTTATTGGCATTTATAAGTTAGTATTGTAACATTCGTGTCGAATCGAATGTCAGTGTGCATAGCGCCTAATTTACACTTTATATTTAATCAAAATTATTAAGACGATACATCAGTGAAACGGCAAATAATTTTCAACTATAAGCGCGACGAAATTTTGGACTGGCTGGCATTTGGAGAACGAACGTCGAGGTGTGATTACGTCAATTTGTTTCGTGATGGCGACGGGGGTATTAATTCTTAAATCGTGTAAAGATGACTAAAAACGTTACCCATTTACTTGAAAAATAAAACATGTCAATGAATATATTATTATTGTTACTAATAGAACAAAGTGCCCACCACCACCCGTCATATATGCACAGCCGTGAATATGCACGGCCGCTTTCTATGACGCTTTAAACGTGTCTGAAAGAAGTGATTTTAAGTGCTCATTCCGTCCCGAGACGGAGCCGCACGGGACTGATGCTGCAACCATGCACCGTAGTGCTTAAAGAAGAAAGTTAAGAAAGAAAATTTTAGAACAATAAACAGAACATTAAATGGACGCATGTTGGATTTATATGAGAGATTATATTTCGGTCGGCATGCGTCATTTGCACCCGCGACCCGCAATCAGCGCATCGCCTAGCCACGATCTTTTTAGACCATGCCTCAACTAAGGTATAGCCTTAATTCGGATAATTATTATAATACATAATAATACACAAATGATTGGCGCGTTTCATGTAGGTGAATCTTAATTTATTACAATTATGTACAAGGCGACATTTTATCAATATGTTTATGTTAGATATTAATGTTAAAAATAAATAAAACACGAGTTTTATGTGATGGATATGATTTTTACATTGATTATACGATTCAAAGTTAAGAATTCAGAAAACAAAATTAATTTCAAACAACATCTGAACTATTTAAAATGAGTTGTGTGAAAGTTTTCCGCAAAATCGCATTATAAGTAGGCGTTTAAAGTAGACTACGTTTGTATGCTGCACGCAGATTATTATAATGGCATATGCTGTAGTTATATTTTAACTAAATATCGTACGATACGTAGAGAAAAGTTAACGCGATCATAAAAAATTAAACCACATCATATGAAAAGCGAAAGAAACGCGACAAGCATAAATTTAATATCTAGATACTAAAAATACACTATTAAAATGAGTGAATATAAATTTTAATTTTACATAGAAATGTAATAGTAAAGTGGCGAAGGGTAAAGGTAAGCCGTTAAGATTTAACCTAAATATTGCACAATGTCAGCCATATGTATTTGTTTTCATTGAACTAAGCCTACAATTTTAATTATAGATGGTGATGCAGACTACAAATTGCAGATAGTATTGGTTAGTTTTTTTTAAATTCAATTAAACACGGCGAAAAACAAACCATAATACATAATCGGCAAAAAATAGTCGTCTATCTATAAAATATCTAATATTATGCCATTAAATCATACATCATTTGGGATACTTTATAGATAGAATAATATTTTTTTATCTACTATGTATTGGTTTAGGTAGGAATTAATGAATTTTAAAAACTAACCAACAACATGTGTAATATGTATTCTTAATTCATCGAAAACAAATATGTATGAATGAAAAAGTGTGCACTATTTTGTTGAATAACCCATAAAATTGAATAAAATAAATGGTTTATTAAATTATTGGCAATTGTAAGTACGTTATAAATAAAAATTTGGTGAAATCATGGCGACGATTAGTAATTGCTGCAATTAATGATATCTTAATTTAAAACAGAATAATCGATAGTCAACAATAGCGCAATTTGATAAGCATTTCATGTTAGAACAACTAGTTAAATTCGTCGTAATTAAGTAGTATTCCCGTAACTTAATTTGTTAAAGCACATTGGCGTGAATCTAGTGGATATAAGTTCAAGTCCTGTTGGGTGTTGTATTTTTTTCAAAGTTGGGTTTTTCTAGTACCTACCTATGTATATATAAGGTGTTTTCAAAATGTAGGTATATACAATTATTGTGGCCGTCGCGATTAAGCGTTGGACTATAACGCTGTGGGTCCCAGATTCGAATCCTGGGTCTGGCAAGTACACGTATTGTTTTTCAATTTGTGTCTGTCAGGGTATGGACCTAATAGGTTGAGCAAGTGGCTTACATCCATTTCTCGTAAAAAACAAAATCTGTTAATACAAACCTCTACTCTGTGGAGGCCCATATGATCATATTAGGGTCGGACATGGTCGAAAGAAAAAGAAGAAGAATCTTTAATACTCATATGTTTTCTGATGTGTTGCAAAAATGCATGATGTTTCTAGATAGGTATATATTCAATAAAGAGCGTTAAATTTTTATATATCGTGTATTATTATTCTATTTATTAAACAAAACAATAGATTGACGTTGTTATTGCTATTGTTATGGACTACATTAGAATCAAATATGTACAAACCTTCATGATGTAAATATAGCTTCTAAGGGAAGCTGAGAAAATATTTATAATAATAATTATTAAGTTAGCTTAATAATTATTTAAGTCATTTCGCATTGTATATTCCTCTATAGTCTATCTATAGCGACCTTTAGTGTTTATTAAATGCATTTTTCGTTTTGAGATAAAAATGCCTTGATTTAGAAAAAAGTTTAATCAAATGGACTAAATGTTTTCTTTTCACAATTTGCCACATATCCACACCCTTTTGGGTATAACGAACTAGACACGTCCTCCACAATAACTATTGTACTGAGAGCACCACATAAAGAAATTCTCAAGACCCTGGTTATGTATGGTGTGCACCAAAGTGTGAAGGATTTCTAGTTTGAGATAGCCGATTGGTCCAGTTGACTTAAAGTTAGTTTTTTTTTCCCTTTTCATCCACACTATCACGTAAATTCGGAAACAACAGTAGTTAAGTAGGTACCTAAGTGACCAAAACCTGACGCAAAGCAAGCCACAATTTTATTTATTTTTGCAAGTAAATGCTTCAATGATACGAATACGCATATTTTTTTATTACATTGTTACCGATTCAACCATCCAAACCCCCATTTCACACGCAGCGAATATTATATCGCGTGATGTAAATTCGCGCGACCATTTTCCATATACACGTATCGCGCGAAAATATTAGCTGCTTGAGAAACGGCGTAACATGTCGTTAGCATTACTTATACTGTCATAGTTCACATTTCAATCATTTTTATTAAAATTGATATTATAATAATTATTACAAGATAAAAAAACTTTTTATATACCACGTTTTTTAATTTTCTGTTGAATATATATAAACTTGACAATTCTATGTATTAATAAATTGTGTACTTGATAGAAATACTGAATGAATATAGAATACTGAAATATCATTTTGACATTTTATATTGATTTCCATAGTAACGCACGTATATATTAATAATTTAGTTGCTAGGACCCCCTTAGCAACCAATAATAGTTTTTTACTTTTTACGATTTTTTTCCGAAATAACTTTCGATACAAAACAGAATTATCTGAAAATGATTTCAATTCTGCTTAAAGATGGCTAAAAGTATTAAAAGAATGCATTGTCGTCGTGTTCTGATATATTCTAAATGTTTCAAATGTCTAGCTAGTCGGGAAGTTAGTAAAAAATCTTGGACAAACAAGACAAAATTTGTACTGGACACACAAGAAAAAATTTGTACTGGACAAACAAGAATACGAGCTAAAAAAAACGTGGTAAAAAACACATGATGTTTACTAATTTTTTATTTTTTGTTAAATCGTCTTAGGTATGTTTAGAGTTCGAACTTCGGAAATAAGACGTATTCAATTTAACTTAAATATTAATTATATCGCATTTTCAATAATTAAACATTAAATGATATCTTTTCCAACCATTGATTTTAATCAGTAAACATTCAGTTTTCATAATGCAGCTAAAATATTCCCATCTAAAGTCATAAAACTGTAAGTAGGCATAATATACAAAATAATACGATACGGTGCGGTGTAAACCCAGTTGTTCAATACAACATTAGCATTGAGAAATTGATAATACCTTCGAGTTGCATTCGATTCGCCGTTACTTCTTATTTATAATCATTAATGCGGTTAATCATCGTTCTAATGCAATTCCTGTTATAATTTGATGCAAGTGATAGATCGAGTGTAACTAACTGCATTCTCAACGCACGGCTAACTTTTTCTTCGCGTTCAAGGCAATCACAATGAATCGCCCACAGTTTGTCACCGAATTTATAGTCATGAATGAAAAATGGTTGTGCCGTGCAGTATTTTGTCACGTGTGAGATGGTAGTAAAATTATAATTTACTATTTGAATAAAATACTATACATTACACCTCATAAAAACAGCATGCAATTAGATGCATATATTTATCGTAAGGTTGAATAAAATTGTAAAAGATTTGTGTAGTATGTTACCTAGCGAGCCTTCGCATCATAAAAAAACTACCTGATGCATAATACTGATAACTTTTAGTACAAATATAAAATATACTACCTGGGTACTAAATTAAATATTAATTGGATATTATTCTTATACAGTTAATTGATTCTTGATTCACCGATAAAAATGTAAAAAAAAACACTTACCATAATCTAATGTTAAACTTCGAATAGATTAAATTCACATTAAGTGGTGATAAAATAAACTGTATACTTTTGAATTAAACGTATCGTTTATAGTAATCCTACTAAGAAGTGCTAAGTGATCCATAATATTATTGTATTTTTAAAAATGATTCATTTACCTCTAACGTGATTTTAGACGAGCAATAAAAATGTATAAGAAAATAATTAATAAAACGCCGTAACAATTATAATTATGTAGGTATATTGTTTTTTTATTTTAAATAATACAATGTATTTCTACAAACAATTAACAATTTACACCATTAAAATGGTTGAATATATTATGAAGATAATAAGATTTCCAAGAAATCGCTCACACAGGGAAATTATTTTTCAATTTACCTACCCTTGTAAATCGAGAGTCAAAGGAATGTTAGAAACGAGAAAATTAAAGAAACCTTCATACTTTTTCCGGAAGCTTTTGAGATACGGATTAATAATAAAGTGAAGGTTATTAATATAGTGGAGAAGTACAGAGAAATCTTATTATCCACATAAATAAGTAAGTACTCTACTTACTTCTTTATAGGTAACTGAAAAGATTGACGGAATGAGAGATGTTGGGTAGAAAGACGCTCATTGCTTCAAGATATGACCAGAAACCGTAATAAATAGAAATAAATACCTTCCAACTTACTTACAACTTCATAGAAGAATAATAGTACATATATTTCACAATTAATTCTAATCTCCTCTTAGAGGATTTTAATGTATATGTATGGTAATATTGTTATATCCCAGATCGGCGATGTTTTCCGGTCCATAATATAATATCTGTTCGATTTTTTATTAGATTTTTATAATTCCCTGTAGTTATCTTTTTCTGGTTTTTTATAGTCTTTTTTAAACATGTCATAATAATATTATGGATACATAGTCGATGACGAGTTATTAATGATTGAAAAATAATACATGCATAGATGAAATACACAATTGACACAAAACATTGCACATAAGTATTAAATTTGATCTACTGCACAGGTATTGCAATTATTCTGAAGGTTAACTTTTTTAACATATTTTCTATTAATATGTCTGTTATATTATGAATGCTAATAATAGTAGTGACAAGTGATAAGCATTGCGTGCACATTTATGAATTATCATGAAAGACTTATAAATAAATGAATAACAATTCAAGAAAAGGAATGCAAATATTCTTCTTCTTCTTTGCCCATATCCGCCCCTTAGCTGGAGCATATGGACACCACGCGGCGCCTCCAAGAATCCCTGTCGCTCGCCAGTCTTCTTGCTTCGTTCCAGGTCAAACCAGCATCCCGTAGCTCCGCCGTATACACTCTGTAGATTGTATTTAGCGGCCTTCCAGGACGCCGGAATCCGGTCGGCTTGAAGAACAGGCAAGCCAGGTTAAAGTTCTCTTCTGGCATCCGCAGCACGTGGCCGAGCCAGGTCCAACGTCGCCTCTTCACTTTCAGTGTGATGAGAGGCTGCTTGGTACGTTCTCTTATCTCCTCGTTGCTCCTAAAGTCATACCACCGCACACCCAGTATTCGTCGCAAACATCTGTTTTCGAAGCTCAGTATACGGTTGCTCTGAGCCTTCGTAAGGTGCCATGATTCGCTACCGTAAAGCAGCACCATCAGAATGCAAGCGTCGAATAGGCGGCATTTGGTTTTGACCGAGTACAATCGTGAGTAGTATGAAGTCAAAGAGAATGATAAAGAGAAACGGTGCAAGGACACAACCCTGTCTGACTCCGGTCGTGACCCCGAACCATTCCGTGACAGTGTCTCCAATTCTGACACAGCATTCGCTATTCTCGTGCAGGCTTTTGATTATGGCAATGATCTTGGGAGGGATCCCGTATGCTCCCAGTATCATCCAGAGGGAGGGGCGGTGCGGACTGTCGAAAGCCTTCTCATAATCCACAAAGCAGCAAGCCATCGGACTGTTCAACTCATGGCTCTGCTGGAGAAGACATCGAAGGTTGTGGATTTGGTCTGCACACGCTCGACCAGGTAGAAACCCGGCTTGGTTTTTCCTGAGGACGTGCATTATTGGGTCCCTTATTCTCATCAAAATGATGTTTGCCAAAATCTTTCCCGGAACACTGAGTAGCGTAATGCCTCGGTAATTGTCGCAGCTTAGAGGGTCACCTTTTTTAAGAAGTGTGATGATTTCACCGTTCACCCAGTCCCTTGGGCAGCGCTCTTCTTCCCACACCTTTGTCATCAGATGAAACATAGGGTGCAGGATTGCGCTCAAGCTGTACTTGAGGAATTCAGGATGAATCCCGTCTCCCCCCGGTGCCTTTCCGTTCTTGAGCCTTTTCACAGCCTTCCAAATCTTCTTGACGCATTCTGCGTCAGACTCTATTGCTCCACTGGGACCACGAATGGCTCCGGGAGTCGGTGGTCGCCTGCCGCAGACTTCACGGGTGATTCGGAAGAGTTTCCTGGTGTCATTTCTGCTTGCTGCCTCCTCTGCCGCTTCAATTTGCCGGTTCATAAAATTGCGCTTGTCCAACCGCACGGATCGTTTGACTACCCTGTCTTGGGTCTGGTAGTCAGTCCGGCGGTCCTCGGTTCGGTCGGGGTCTCTCTCCTCGTCTCTCAGGGCTTTCAGCCTGGCTCGTTCACCAATTTCAACCCACGTTTCATCAGACATCCACTTTGGCTGCTCACTCCTTCTGGTACCAAGGACGGTACGAGCCGACGACACAATCGCACTCTTTATGAGGCTCCAGTCCGCCTCAATGAGGTCGGATTCAGATTTGTGCCGCTCGTAGATACGATCTACACTATCTCGTACAGCAGTTTCGAAGTCGGTCCGAATTCTTCGGCGTCGGAGCTTCTCAACGTCAATTCGTTCGCGCTTTGGAGGCCTCGCCTGGCGACTGAGTTTTACTCGGATGTTTCCAATAAGTAACTCATGATCGCTATGGATATCGGCGCCTCTGTAAGTACGCACGTCGAGAAGTTCCTTTCGGTGCTTCAAGCTGTACAAGAAGTGGTCAATCTGCGTCCTCGTGCGTCCATCAGGAGACGTCCACGTATATTTGTGAATGTCTTTGTGGGGAAAAACAGTGCCTCCGATTGCAAGCTCGTTCAGAGTGGCGAATTCTACGAGCCGCTCACCATTATCGTTGGGGTCACCGAGGCCGTGTCGTCCCATCACCGTGGGGCCAAGCACCGGGTCTGCTCCTACTCTCGCATTATAATCCCCCATTACAATCATGCGGTCTCTTCGGGGGATGGCGGAGACTGCCGCGTGGAGAGAATCGTAAAAAGCATCCTTTGTCTGCGCGTCGGCATCCTCAGTAGGGGCGTAGCACTGAAAGACGGTCAAGGAGCTACCAGGCGTCTTGAAGGAGGCACGTATCAGTCTCTCCAAGATTGGTTCCCATTTCACGAGGCAACGGGCCGCTCTCTTTGACATCATTACTGCCACTCCCTGGCGATGGTATTGCTCCTGATCTGAGTAGACAATAGAGTAACCCTCAATCAACTTTCTCCCGGCTCCTTTCCAGCGCACTTCGCTCAGCCCTAGGATGTCCACACCATAGGTGTGCATGATGCGTGTGGCGTGCAGGTCCTTTCCGGGGGTACGCAGGGTGCGAACATTATATGTCCCAATGCGCATACTCGAGTTGTTAGAGAGGATTACTCTACCTGTTTCATTGTCCATTTCCATGCAAGGTCGTCGTTTTACAGAGCCGGTTGTCGTCCGAGGCTGCTGTGTAGGTGTTTTGTTAATCTGTTTCGGTTAAGGAGGCAAGGTGATTAGCCCAGCGCTCCCGAGGCCTGAGCCACGAGGGCCCTGAAGGTCGGCTCGACCAGGTTTTTCTGTCGGGGATTTCCTTCCCTTAGCCAGAAGGCCAGTTTTATGGCGCCGGTCACTCGCCCTTCGCCCCCTGCTGTTAGCTACAGCGTACGCTGCATTGCCCGGAGGTTGCCACGGGGAGGCCAGCAGATGGGACTTGCTGGCAGTTTGGCATTTCCCAACTTTTGCTATGAACACATCTACTGGCCGTAAATCCGTAATCCAGTGGCATAGCTAAAAAGGAGCAATTTTGTATAAAAGCATTAACTTTGGCATATCCACAGACTACAGAGTGAGCTTAAGATATTGAGCCACTTCAAATATATACTTACAGGAACCAGTGGCGGCTATTCCATATGAACTGCGGAACTGCAGCATCCCCAAGCGTTGTCGGGACAGCGGCTCTGAGCCAGTAGCGACGCGCGGCGCGAGTCGCGACAGATGTCGAGAGCAACTAAAAGGTGATAGACCTTCTTTCTTTCCAGGAAAAAAAGACAGAGGAATCAATTTTATAATGAAATAAAAACGCTTATAATATTTAATTTTAATAATTTTGATGTTAATAGTAAAATATAATCCAAATGATCATTTATTTTTATTTTTATTTTTAATCAACCGCAGCATCCCCAGTTATAATATCCACGAACCGCCACTGACAGGAACCCCTAAATAAAATTATTGCAAAATGGCGGAGAAAAATTCAATTTTCCATAATTACGAGTACCATCTGATTTGATTGATTTAATCAATTTGGTGATGAATATCTACTAATTTTAACTTAAACTTGACAAATGCCGATATTTTGGCTATTTCTTTTTATAATTAATATCTGATTTGGTGAATTTTCAGTTTAGACTTTATTTTGTTGTGCTGAATCATAATAGGAGACCCATAAAATACCAATATGGCCACAAAACAATCAAAAAATATTTTTTTTTGACTTAATGACATTTTTTTTATATAATTATATTAAGTACCTATACAAAAAGGTACTTATACGTATTTAAGAAAAAATATTACTTATAGGATTTTACGATTCTGACACCGATGGAAGGAGTTTTTATTTCGTATAACCTTGGTAAAAAAAATATTAGACCCGAAAAGTGTGACATCTGCTACAAATGAATCTACAATGTGAAATAGCCTGCAGCTAATTTAATCGAGAAAATTTTCTTCATCTTCACTTTCACACATTTGGCCTTAGTCTTATGGTTTATCTTACGCAAAAGCACGATCTGGTGTGTACGAATATGTCCACGGTACAAAAATATTTCTGTTGCCAGATGAATTTTTCAAAATTCAGTAGATTGTAAAATGCATACAAATCAACGATTTTATTTGATGGGAATTAAATTATTAGCATGTTATTATTATCAGTAGATGCATCATATATTTATTCTTTTGACAGCTCGTTTTAAAGTGGAAGTCATCAAGGAATTACCCACAAAATAATACGTGTAATACGTCACTTAGATTATAAACTTACACGCCAACATACATTTGTTTTTGCAAATATTTTGTATAAAACATGTTTCTTGTGTTTTATAAAAGTGTGCTTTTAAAAGAAACGCTATTAAACATTTAATAAAAGATCTTTTATAGTCTAATACCTACCAACCCATATCATGCTGAGCTCGCGTTTTCATTGTATACAGGTAGACACGTGTGATGAATCGGAAAATCATCATGAACAGTTAGTTTCGCAATGACCGCAATGTAAACCGCAGCAGGTAGTAAAAATCGGTCATAGAAGCTTTGGAAAAAGTTATTCCAGTTAAAATGTGTCGTTCGTATAAAACTTTCAATAGAATTTCTAGAATGACCAAAGTTACTTTAAATTACTTCAACATTGCGCATAATAGTGGGAATTATTAATAGCCGATATAATATTTAGCAACAGATACAGCTTTGGCTCTAATGCTACATTAACCCACTTATTTTATTGGCGAGTTTTGTATAACGTCTATCAGTGAGTCCTCACTAAGGAATTATTCTTCTTTATCGAGACCCCATGACGAAGGATCGTGATCCAGATGATTTGGCCGTCTGACAGCTTTCTTCATGACTTTCATCCATTTCGGCATTCAATAGCATGCAAATGTGAAACCTGTGAGAGCTATTTCTCGCCCTCGCCGACCTTCGACCTGACCTAATATCAAGAGTTTTTTTTAGGGTGTCACTTAATTTGCATGTAATGACCAAAACACTGAAGAGTCCGGCGAATACTAATGGCAACGAGTCAATAGCAAATGATCGTTTAGCATTGACCTGAGACAGCAATAATTGAGATCCATTAAGAATTTTGTATCAAATAATAGTAAGTATACTGACAGTGGTTTTATTTTTCTTCTTCTAAAAATTGGTTGGGAACCTGGCAATAATGTAATAATTATGTTGTTAATTATATTAGTTAAACAATAAGGATTTGCAAAAGAGAAAACCCTACTAACAACGGGGAAATCGTAAACATTATTACACTTCTAATAAAAAAATCAGTCTATAGTATGAATGTAAAAAATACTTTTTCTATCATTATAATATAACATACCTACTAATATAATTCCAATCTGAATGTCGTAGTGGCTTATTTTTTTATTATTAATAAAACAGTAAAATTGGTAATCCATTAGAACATTAATGTATCCGAAATTATAATGGCATATTATGTATGTCAGGTAAGTACTTATATTATACTATTAAATGAAAAACAATTATTATTCGTATTTTTTATTTAATTATTAAAATAAACTTTAGTCAGTACAGAAGGATATTTTTGGACTAAGTATCAATATTTTTTTTATAATATAATAACTTTTATGTATGTATCATTACATAATCAGAATAATAATAAATGAAACTGTCATAATATTGCCGTTATTAAAATCAGCATGAAATTTACAATGACTTAACATAATATGGTAAAGCAAGGCTTTGATTCTATATAATGAGATTTTTAATTGAACAGTTTACTAATGTCAGGAAATATTTAAGGGGACATATAGAAACTAATTAATTCTGGCAAGCAATACTTTTAAATCACATATTTTAAAACAAAGTTAATTACCTCGCCTCTTTCTGTGAGTAAAATAAAGCAGACAAAAACCGTTTCTTTTTATAGTGTTTATTGAAATAATGTCATATAGGTAGTTAGATATTTTGTTTATTTAATTAAGCCGATAACTTTCAAAAAGCTATCTCTGTTTTCATACATTTACTATTATTCAGAAGCGTCTGAATCATCGGAAGAGCTATGCGGTTTCTGTCCATTATCTTCTCTTTCGAATTTTACAATATTACCAACTTTTAAGAAATTATTGGAAAATTCTTCTGACGTCGATGGCTGGAACTGTTCTGTCGCTTGTTTGTTCTTCTGGATGATTTGCATAATTTCAATTTTAGTCTGAATTTTGATATCTAAACGCATACCGTACACCATAGGAGCCAAGCTAAGAAAAAACATACGATCCTCTCTTATATTAGTGTTGTACTCTGGAACAGTTGAGTTCACCGGTAGAGTTTTATTCGGCACCTTTTCTGGCTGCTTTTTGATTCCATCTTTCTTTCGGATTTTTTTAGGCGGGGGTGGTATAATTTCTGGTTCAACCTCACATTGTATATCCGAATCATTGACCGATTCTTCGATGCCATCAAACACACTGTCCGGAATTGGATCTTTTCCTTCATTAAGAAACAAGAGTTGACTATGATATAAGTACATCTTTTTAGGTTTCCCTAATTTCATGCGGGTTAAGTTGTCTTTTATTGATCGTCGATATTTGTCCTTTATATTCTTCCATCTACTTGCCATTTGTTTCACTGTAATAAAAAAATATAATACATGTATATCACGTTTGAAAATTTAGCTGTTACCTATTGTTTAACCCCCACGATGACCGAGCAGCTTAAACATCGGCCTATAACGTTGTGGATCCCAGGTTCGAATCCTGGGTATGGTAACTACAAATATTGTTTTTCAATTTGTGTTTGAGTCAGAGTATGGACCGAATAGGTTGAGCAAAAGTGGCTAACATCGGATTTTCGTAAAAACAAAAATCTGTTAACCTACAAAACTACAAACCTCCACTCTGTGGAGACCCATAATGATCTTATTAGGATCGGACATGTTAAGAAAATGTTCATTTAATATATTAAAAAAAAACAGTAACAATTTTATTATAAGCATTAGGTATGTATATAATATATTATTTATTTAGTAAACTATCAATGAAAGTAACAATTTTATTTGGTAATTAAAAAAATCAATTGGTTAAAATAACTTTACCAATAAGTATATGAAATAAGTAATTATAATTTATGTACAACAGATATTATTAAAATCTCAATACAATAATTTATTATGTATATAAATGACTTCTTTTGAGCATATTAGGTGTAGTAAGTTTTTTGACAAAGATTTTTTCTAGTGATTATATAATTCTCTGAAGAGTTTTCAAATTATATATGTTCAATAAATGATGTTACATTCTTAAATCTCCCAGCGGTCCCAGAAAGTGCAATGCCAAATAATTGGAGTAGGTACGAGGCGCTAATATTATAATGATGTACCTATTTTTTGTTTAGCAGTTTACTTGAAAAAACTACATATTTTAACAATTGACTGATCATTTTGATAATTCTTAAATTTAATAACAAAACTACTTATCCAATCAATATGATAATTTCTTGTCTGTTTATCGGCAAATCATTCCATGGTTTTTAAAATTTATATTTTGAATCAATAACAGAAAATGGCAAAACATCAAAATATCGCTGATTTTATTTATTAAACCATATTATTTCGTACTTCATTTCTCATGGTGTTAATGAGGTTATTTTGAATGTTTTTCTTAAATATCTTTATTATAAACACGCCAAAGATTATGTTCTTGACTAATGTGGTTAAATTTTCTATGATTATATTATAATATTATGTCCACCGCACAAATCCCTGTGTTTTACATGTATTAGAATCAAATTAATGAATAACAATAATTTAATTGAAGAATGGGGTTTAATGAAACTTATTTTTTGCCGTTACATTATTTTTTTTGTGACGCACAAAAGCACATAAGGCGCGAGGCTCGATTGGACCCACTCGGTTCAACCATCCTAAGACCGGGCCTGGATGAGTACTGATAATAAATATTGTATGTTTGAATGATGTTAGATATTCGTATGATGAAAAATATAGGTATTAGGTAAAATTTTCAATGGAGTTGCGTCGTAATTTTAGAGAAATTGGAACATTTCGAGTTCCGTATTTACCACGATATACTTTATGTATTTTGACAGTATAGTATTATAATATTATGTAGGTACGTCCATTATTTCCCACTCAAAAAATGACGACATTTAGAATAATACTCTTTTATGGGAAAATATAATATTTTATGTGGCTATAAAATAATTTTAATTTCTCATAATATACGACTTCCTTATTTTTGGCCATATTTGTTTGCCACTAGAAAGAAAAATCGTACATATAAATGAAAATATCATTGTTGTAAGATGTAAGATAAGCTATATTCGACACGGTATCATTATACATAAGATAGAATATACTTATATTTATATTATGTACACACAGAATATTGCACGTAGAATATATGACTAGATACATACCTCTCAATAGCTTTTCAATCTCCTCCATCGTGCTCCAATTTGGAAACGTGGATTTGCCAACCGTATCCCACTCTGGGTTTCTATCATGTCGCGCTCCGTATTCGACAACCTTGGGATCCCAGAGAGCTGGTCTCTTCCGTATCTCCTCAATGAACACTGCCGAGTCGAACATGACTTCAACGTTACAATAGTTTCTCTCGACTGGTGGCGCCCGCCGGCCGCGCGCTACGTCCCCTCGTCTGTCTGCTCGACTCAACCAATGCGCTTCGCAGGGGCTTTGACTGTGTGCGCTACTCGCTATCAAATTCAACCGCCGGCAATTTTTCCAGACATCAGTAATCTTTTTTGGCAAATGTGAAATTTTATTTCGGTACTTCATTATTTTATAGTAGATTTAACATACATGTGAAATGGATAACATACATTATTGATAAAACAGCACATCTTTTCTATACACAAGACTGCTATCGGCCGCTATCTGCAGCTATTGAGGGTAGTTTTGTATCGAAGTATTAACAACTACAATAAATTGTAATGTAATTGTTACAATAAGTGCTATGTTTTAACAGCACCTTTCTTGGGTGTGCTAAATTTTACAGCGAAACAGACAGTTTTGACGGTTAACTTATTGTAACAATTTACTTCTATACAAACATATGAAAAATTACCCTCGATAGCTGCCGATAGCAGTCTTGTGTATAGAATAGATGCGCAGGAGCATTAATATAATAATTATTTTAAAAATAATAAAATATGCAATGATAAGGAATACAAGACAGTTAAATATATTATCACCACCAATAACTAATTAGCAAATAAATTAATACAGCGTCACATCCACACGCAAGCTTGTTAGATAAGATATTCTTAGAACTATTCTCATATCTATTTTCGGCAAGAAGACTGATAGAGTAAATAGTCTTTCTAGCTGCAATACAAAAGTTACACAATATTCAATAGAACGGTAGATGGTATGTGAACGATAATACGTTTATTTGTTTTTAATTATATTATTATCTTGTATGAATGAGTATTAGAATAATGTTTTTAAAATTATTGGAATATCCGGCGTGACGGGAATGCTTAGATAAATTTATGTCTGAAAATACTTTTTACGATTTTAAAAGAAACTAGCAGAGCTATCTAACGATAGCCGCCTGCCCCGCTAGACCTTGCAGGTCGCTTGGCATCCCAATCTAATATAAATAAGTTTTGGATTTTAAAAAAAAAATGACTTATTGACGGCACGCTGATTACTTACGGAGGTAGTTTGGATGGAGTGATAGTTTTTTCATTATAACGTTTTTTCATTGGTTCGTACAATTAGATTATCGCAGTAAAAATAATACGTTTTGTTTGTTCAACGGAAAACATGACTAAAAACTATTTCTCGTCCAAGTTTTTCATAACCATAATATTTTATGAATTATCATTTTTCTACACAAATTGATTCCTCGGGAAAAATGTGTTTCGTTTTTAACAAATTGATAGTTTTTACAAATTAAATGCGACCAAGCATTGGCAAATATGAATATCAAGAGGAAAAATTGAAAATGAACTATAGATACATATTTAAAAATATTATTACAAAAATAGCTGGGAACTACTATAACATATTTCATAAAAATAAAATAAGTACTCTAAGAGTCTAAGACGTCAAATTATTTAAATATTTTTTTATTATGGGTTATTAAATTTCTAATTATGTTGTCGATAGCTGCTTACTACACACACACGCCACGAAGAAACGCAACGTAGTGTGACGTGATCGCGATCCGCCCGCGCCTGCGCGTCCTCGACCCGGCCGCTCCGCTCGTCCATGGGCAGCTTCTGAAAACACAGGTAAAGCCACGCGATGAAGCGGTACTCGAGACGAGCATCGGACGACAATAATATTCTGAGCAGTGGATGTGTGTTCACTAATCTGACTAATCTACTCGTTGGCGAAACAGCAATACACTAAAGACTTGCGCGTAATTCTACACCGTGCCTAGTGTGCGACAGGTATTTTACCAAACATTGGATGATAATCCTAATTAAACTTTTGACTGTTAAATTAGAGCAGGGGTTCACAAACTTTTTCATCAAAGGGACAATTTTGAAATCAAAAATATTTAGTGTAAGTAAATATTTTCTGTTTTTAAAAAACATGAGGCAAAAAAATAAAAAAAGGTACAAGTCGGTTATGGGGAATCCAGACGGGAACCGCGCTAATTGTCATAGCTGATTTTGGAAAAATTCATGAATTACAAGAATAAAAACTAAACATAACCTAACCTAACCTAATCTAACTTAGCCTAACATAAACATACGCAACCTAGCAAATAATCCAGTATATCGACTATTTTCAAAATGAGTTTGCCGCTAACTTCCCCATAACCGACTTGTACCTAAAAAAATATTCCATTGTGTAAAATTATATTTTTCACTAAATATACATTATTATTACTCTTATTTATATATTAAAAATTAATATTTATTTTTTTACCATGTGATAGATGCAATTGTTTGTTTGAAACTAAATCCTGCAACCGAGGCTCAAATTTTTAGGACCATTCATTCTTGCCAGAGGATATTTAATCGTAAATGTAATCTTTAATATTCGATATGAAGAATAAAAAATAAAAAAGATTTAACATAAATCTCGTGGGACACATCAAAAAGTCACCCGGGACACACTTTGTGAACCTCTGGATTAGAGCGATCCGTAACAAAATATTTTTGAGGTCTTTTGAAAGCAGTGACCAACAGCCAGCCGTATTGCTACGACTACTTTACGAGTATATCGCCGTGCGAATGATATGCACGCCCTCCTCCACTATTATTTATTATCGTACCTAATTCGAGCACCAAAAATCAGTTTAGTAGATGTATCTGTAGTCTAAGGTTTAGTATTCTCTCGGATCGTGATAAAGTGTATGACTAAAAATTGGAAAAGACTTAATTTCGTTACTAAGTAACGAAATTATGAGAAAATAGTTATTTAAAATTTCATTCATTGCATCCTTCCTGACGAACAAAAATTAATTAACAGCAGCTGTTATAAACTATTATTAAAATGAGTAGGTATTCAGTGACGCCCTGTGGGGGTAGGCAGATTGGGCGTCGCTTAGGCTAGCTTTTATATTTAAATTTAATTTTGTATGTTTCAGTTGTATATATTTTGTCAGTAATGTATCCATATAACACATTTCTTAGATTTTGGAGTCATGAAATTATGATAACATATTGTATAAAAAATTGGGCGGCATTTTTTCTAGGGACGTCACTGTAGGTATATCAACTAAGCGAATTTCCAACCCCCCCACATATCTCTCAATGTGCTTATTTTCTACAATTTTAAGTACCTCCTATTAATGATTACATATTATACCACTGACCACAACAAATACAGATGGTAGTGGTGCGATTTCTCCAATATTTTAAGTGAATTGCAAACTCCAATGGAATGTTTACTGGATAAATCTTACTAGATAGGTACATATCAAATATTATTTAATATTTTTATTTAATTTAATTAAAGGGCTTCTTGTTGATTGAAGAATAATTTGGAAAACTGCTATAGCCACGGACATATTTATATCATAATATGATATACTTACCTACTAATTAATTTTGCTATATATATATATATATATATATATATTATGTTGTCATGAAATGTGTATTTTTATGGCATCAAAGTGACATACATCTTTCCAACATTGTATACAAATTGTTCAGACTTGCTACAATAGATTGTTAACTTATGACACCGTGTTAATGCAAGAGAACCTTATTCTAAATTTAAAATGTATTTCGAGCGACAGGTTTTTTTGTAGATTAAACTTGGAAAATAATTCAGATGACCATCCAATAATAAAATGATTACTTACCGTATATTTCAACTACACTATTGCAATATCACTTAGACGAAGATGATTTTTGATAACAATAAATGTATTTAATATAATATACCTAGCTTACATAGATTTTCTCCCCATTCAACTTTTCGCCAAATCATGTAACACTTTACTAAGGTTAATTAATTTTAATAGGAGCGGCCGTCATTTTTAATTACAGCGTTATGCAAATTAAATCTTTGTACGTGGACAGCATAATTATTAAAACTTTCGTAATAAAAAGGTATCAGCTGATAAAAACGGAACACTTTTGCCGATGAAAGCGGTTCTCACCTGGCGTTTGTTAGGTGAAATGTTCAGGATATTAAAATTAAAAAGGAAAAAAAACATGAAAATATAAGTACCTACCTAGATGTTTTGTATTGAAGAAAATTATTTCGAAAATGTCCAAAGAAATAATTATTTATTACTATAGAGACGCTTTACATGGCTGGGACATGTGTTCCGGATACCGCCAAAGAGTGCGACACTTCTTACCCTTGTGGCACAGCCTCAAGGGTTCCGTCGTCGTGGCCAGCCCTCCCTCACCCTACAGCTGTGCTACAAAAGCGATCTACGCGATGCAGGTCTGGCATGGCGGGAGGCGCAAGAGTTGGCGATGGATCGAGGAAGGTGGCGCGTACTTGTGCTTGCCCTATGCCCCAAAGCTGGGTCGTGAAGAAAGAAAAAAGAAGATGAATAAATAATAAAAGATAGCTCTAATTATTATATTTACCAATGCTCAAATAATCATCATCAGCCGGGGTCGATCCACTGCTGGATGGAGGCCTAGCTCTTTCCACTCTTCTCGGTATTTGCTGCCACTTACATCCACCGAACTTTATGAGTTCGTCCATCCGCCTGGTTTTAGGGCGTCCATGTGAGCGTTTAGTGCCCCTTGGGTACCACTGTATAACGGCATTTGTCCAGCGGTTGTCCACTCGCCGAGTGACATGCCAGCCCATTGCCATTTCACCTACTTAACGACCTCTATCATATCACATACTCTTGTCTGCTTCCTTATCTATTGGTTTATTTTGTGATCTTTACGCGCTATGCCCAACATGCATCTTTTCTTACCATGCTGCGCTCAAATAATATGCATAGTAAATAATATGGACGTTTTGCCTGTGAAACAGCACCGATACTCCTTTACTTGAGGTTATATAGATATTATCCGTGGCTTTATGCAACTGGCTTTCTCTTAGGTATTCCATACTGTAGTTTAAACACTAGAAGATATTTTTATTTAGCCATGTATTTTTATGGACTTATACGCGGTGTAAATGAGAACTTTGCAATTTTTGGTAGTATTAACCTGTGTGTCCCTGCTAACTAATTTGAGCATCGGGACAGTCAGTTGTTTGTTTTCCCATGCTGCAGAATTAACCTGACATTGGTGATGCCAATTAGGAGGGCTATAACTCTGTTCAGCCAAATCGCTTCGGATCTTGATAATATATTCCACCTACGTGGGGATGAGTATATAGGTGGGCGCATTTTTATAAATTATGAAAATGATTTCTTACTTAGCTCATTCGGTGTATTTCCACGTATTTACTTTTTATATTGTTTTTTCTAATACTGCATCTATTTCTTTTTTTTTTTAAAATATGTTGTGAACGTTTTAAATTTATAATTTGTAAAGTTCACTAAGTATATGTAAATAAATAAATTTGAATTTGAATCTCTGAATAACCACAAGACGTTGCGTACCTCTCTATGCCCCGTACAGGCGTCCCCTGTTGGCTGTCTCTAACACTTTATACAAAATAAGTGTGTGAGTATGATGGCCGAACAGTGAAATTTAATATAAGAGATCAAAAATGTTATAATATTAATGTTTTGAGAGAATTCTTTTTGTTATTGTTGTATACAACTTTGATGGATTAGTCAAACGTCGGACTGGGAGAGCTTAAACTCCCAAATAAATTATTATTATGTAGTTAGTAGTTTTATATTGATTCTTCAGTTTTCAACGGTTTGGTGAATGCCACTCTTCATCAGTATGCACCATACGTGGGTACTTCATACATTTCACTATAAGATTCAGTTTTAATAATTGAATGTAATATGTTTTTAACGATGTTATTAAAAAATGTTATCCCGGATAATTTGCAGCCCGCTGAAGCCACCGCATGTATTCCAACTTACAAACACCTACAGTAATGTGACGTTTGAAGACACAGAGAGATATATTTAAAATGTACACTGCTTATTATTACCATCTCTTCATTCAAGATATAATTATAATAAGTACATCAAATTATAAACGGTGATGCATCTTAATGGACAAAACGTACTAAACTTTTCTAGCTTTCTTTTATGTGATGCAAAAAAGTAATGACTTGAAAACATATTTACAATAATAAAATCTAATCGAGATGTGTCGTTATAAGATTATTAAATCCAGATGTACAGTCTAAAGCCAACAGTTGTTACGAGTATTCTAGGTTACAAGAAAGTGAATTAAATATGCCAAGAGAAAATAATTCGAAACGTTGTTGAATGCAAATACAAATCGTGCACATTTATTCTGCGTTGATCTTATGTTTATTTCATTCATTTAAATTAAGTAAGAACTTTTAGGTCATTTATAAGTAGAATTACAACTTATATAATATACAATTTATTTACACAAATAAAAATACACATGTATTATATGTTGTATGCTTTACATACAACTTACAATATTAATTTATTCACTTTACCTTATCACGCTCCAATCTCGAAACATAAATGGCAATCACAGAATTGTGTTATTTTCATCAGTCTAGTACAACAACCTATGCATTTCGTCATGATAAACCTACAGCATGTAGATCGCTCGCCACAATGACATAATACATACCGTTAAGGGCGAATCCTCTACCTACCAGAGGCACCGAGCGGACGAAGTTTGCAAATTGAGACATTTTTTTTGATAATTTCAATGTGAATTTGTTAAAGGAGCCCATCTTATTATTACATATTATTTTATAGTCATATTTATTATTAAAATTTATTTTTTTAACTTTTTAAGTTTATCTTTGACTCAAAATTAAAATATTTTTCTTTTTATTGTTTTCAGATAAGTATATATTTATTAATTAATATAGTTTAAATTGTAAATTATCAAAAAAATGTCTCAAATTGCAAGCTTCGTATTTTTCCGCCAGGTGCCTCTGGTAGGTAGAGGTATCGCCTTAAACTATAAGAGTGGACTATTAAACTACCGTATGCACGACAAATAAAAAAAAACATAATTGACAATAATTTTTGAGTCCTTGATATTCGAGAATGTTTAAGTTTACGTCGATAAGAAAATTTGTAATATAATATTTTAGATTTACTGTCACTACCTTGAGAATAAACATTCCACTAAATATTTAATTACTATATTCTGTACTTGAGAGCCAGTATATTTTATGCCCAAAACGCAAATTAAAATCCGCTTGAATTCTAAAAAAAATATTATATTCTTCGATAATTCTTTAATTTTATATTTTGATTTTAATTAGCTTTTACATGCTTTACTAGTGAATGATGATCTACCTACGTGAAAAGGTTAGGTGCAATATAATTTTATTTATATTTTTTTTTGTTGTGTTCGTGTTGATAGAGCATAATAAATTAAATTAAGGTTCTTGTTGAGTGTTTCTAGTCCAAAAACAGCCACCGAAGTGTCTCCTTACTTACATTATCTTTTAATTAAAATAAATGAGCCTGTAGCAAGGTAAGTATAAATTGAACTAAATCTCTTTAGCCTTCTCATTAATGAATCGGTATCAAATACCTACCTACCGAAAACAGTCTTGTCAAACACAAACAATAAATTGTAGCATAGTAAAACATTTTGCATAATGAGATTTTATGATGAAATTAACATTAATAAATAAGTAACTAGGTAGGATAGGGATATCATATCGAATGGAAGAATCAATACTGTTTTCGCATCTGAATAAAAGTATCAATACAATATTATGCAAGTATCGTATCGAAAGGTGTTCTACTTAGATGACAATATAGACAAGTTTAACGAGAAGCGTGGCCGTTTCGAGAACTACAATACTGACAATCCTTTATAATATATCGCAGCGCCACGACGGCGGCCATGACGGCGGCCATGACACTTCTACTTATAATTGTCGCACTCTAGCAGTGGCGAAGGGTGACTTTTGGTACGAGGTAGGCTGTGGAGATCAGAGAAAAAGAAGACACTTGTCAGGTATAGGTACTTACACACTAATTCGATGAAATTTAAATAACTCATTGATGACTTAAAATTGAGCGATGAGTTTAAATTATGTATTTTCATAACATTTTATACATCAAAAATCATTACCTAGATAAAATATTTTTTTATTTTTAAACACAATCTATATTATATAATATAAGTGTATACGTGATTGAATGACATAGATTTTTTTTTAATTATTAATTATTTTAATAATATATTATACGCAAAGATTCAGGCTTACGCATTAGAGCCTATCGTTTTGTATGCAATTATCCAGACATCCTGAGGTCACGTGACATAAAGTCTATACAGAAAAAAACTTCACTTTTGCCTTTAATTAGACAAATTTGTTAAAAACCGATGTCACGCCGTGGCATATTGTTATAAACTTTTAACTGACGTGCTGTAATCTGTATTTATTTATAATATATTCCTAGTTTCTCACATGTACGACAGGTGTCGTTGGCAAATTAAATTATTTTTATATAACAAAGTGTACATCAATATGCAATTAAACATTTTTTTAAGAAGGTAGGCTTTAAATAATCGTCTAGCACGGAGTCTTCGCCACTACAATATCATAATATTGGTATAACGCCATACTCTGAAGCCGTGGCTTGTGCGTTCGATTCCGCAACTGGTAAATAATGTTTTTGTATTTATAAATTACAAATTACAAGAAGTCATAGGGTTGGGTGAAAAAAACTGCTAAGTATTAGTTGATTATGCGTTAGGATTAAACTGACCTTAGTTGTATTATAATAATTATGGAATGAGTACCAATACAATAATTTGAAAATGTCTATTATTCCTAATAAATGTAAGACGCAAGAGGTTTTTTTTTTTACTAGAATGGTGCAGTGCGTATGACGCTGGCCTTTCATCCGGGAGAACACAATATATTTATGTGATTTTCTCAAAGCCTGGGTGTTTGTAATTGGTTCACTTCTTTTACTAAATACATTACTGTTAACCTACACTACTGTCAATTAGGCCTCTTGACCTTTTAAAAAGAAAAAGAAAAAAAAACATATTAAAGAAAAAAATCGAAGTATCAGTCAAAAATATCAATACTCTTTTGACAGCCTTGCGTATCTCAACCACCTACATAATGCGTACTACAGTAAGATACCTATACGCCGTTGGAAACCACAACTGCTGTAGGAAATTGAATTCAATTTGAAATTTAAATTTTCACATATTAAAAGCAACCTTCTCTTCTGATTAGAATGAAAGGCTGAATTTCTGAATCGCACTCGGTTCGCGTGGTTGTATATTAATAATATAAAGACTTTTTTATTAGCGCTTCAATTCCAATGTTTAGCTTCTCAGCTGGGAATGAAATAATAATTATGATAGAATTAATTACGTATGTTTCACACATAAAATAAATTCAGCATTTCTACGACCGTCAAAAAATCATCGGAACTTTTTGACCGATATTTCGAAACTTTCTTTCGGTGGCGATGCTGATTTGGCATTTTTTCAGAAATTAATCCCTCGTAGACATGTGTTTATATTATTTGATACCGATACTTGAGAGACGTGATACTTTTTCTTTCGATCTGACGGCCCTAAGCATTCCTACATTAGTATAATACCCTCTTTTCACATGCATGGATTTACTGCTGACAGTACGTATTATCACGGCCATAACAAAAAATGCACGTGTAAACACGTATTATCGTGCAAATTACAAGATTGCATGCCATTGAATAAAGTGTCGAGACTTTATTTCAACGAGAAGTATACCAGAATTTTATGTCAGATCCATGCAGGTGTAAACAGTAAGTGAAATTTTTGTCAGACACATTAAATAAGTATAACGGTATAAGTGTCAGATGTAAACGTACCATTAGAATTGAAAGGTATCTTGATCGAAAAGGTTTCGTAACTTTTTTTCGCAAGATATGGTTGGTCAACAGTTGCTCAACGTAACTGCTCCAATCTCCATGCCCTTATTTACACATGTTGAAAAAACAGCATTAAATTTTTCCAGAAATAAGAGTCGTATTTATGACATACGGTTTCAGAAACTGACCTTCTGGCGCTAGTTTATGGTAGATGCAACCATTATAAAATAAGTTTTAACAAAACAATCCGTACATGGAGAGAGGTCAGAAAAAATAAACTACAAAATATTTTCCTCAATAATAATAGGTAGGTATGATGACGGGCTTAGAATACGTTTAATTAAGATAATATTTTAAACGTAAAACATTAATAAACTCAGCGTACATAATATTGCATCGTCATAGATGAGGATTATTCAGCTAATTGTATCTGCATTTCTGAATTTATCAAAAATGCCCGAACACTGAATACCAACCTAAGCAAATAGGAAACCACTGCCTTTCTATTTTCGTTTATACTTGTATTACTGAAAACCCTATAACATGTAAATAATTAGTGAAAACTGTTAAATAGTATTTTTGTATCTAGATTTGTTGCTATTTTCGCTATTTCTAGTACTTCGCTAGTCGCTATTTGTCGCTAGACGCCTCTAGTAAATCCACAGCAGCATACAACTCCCCCTTAAGACCTAATTATCCGTATTATTAGTATTACTATTGCTTTAATACTAAGAAAATATACAAATATAGTTTGGGAGTTTCACTTTAATTATCCTTCATAAGTTAGGAGTGTTAGGACTATATAATATATCCAAAATAAACATACGCAAATATTTTCTTTTTAATTTTCTAAGTATAATAATGATATTAATAACTGTTAGATGTTTACTTGACCCGACGTAAAATTAGCCTCAATATAAATAAATAATGAATGGGTCCGTAAAGTTGAGTTTGCTACATGCATAATTCATGCTCTTTGTATGCTTAAGAACACTTAATTAAATAAAATTTCCCTTTTTCCCGATTTTTTCACTCCAACGAGCCATACAGGAAAAAAATTAGGTTTTGGTTGGTAGGTACAATAACGTTTATGGGTTTTATAATATAATATTAGTTCTATGCGGGTGCAACGTTTTGAATATGAACATTAAATAAAAATATGAGTAGCTGTAAAGCACAACAATCACTCTTCAAAACGTTCAATTTAGCTATATTATTATTAACTTTATTATTTTTAATGTAAAATCTGCCGATGTATAATCATAATGAAAGATTTGTATGCTTCTAAGGTTGTTAATCTAGTCGATAACATAAGTTTAAAAGAAATTTTGAAGGGGAAACTGGTTGAAATTAGGGTACGGAATTAAATTTCTGCCGGAACGGAATTTCCCGATAAAAAAATCTTGACAAGAAGTAAACATATAAAATTGCGCTCAATTTTAACATAAAAAACCTAAAAATTCTCGAACTTTTTTTAAGGCGCTATGAAATGAAAATCACTGATTTATAGAGATATAATAAAATACATAAATAGGTACAAACAATAAGTTCGATCTCAAATTTAATGATAATCTCCATTATGTACCCACTGAGTAAAATAATAATTCAAAGACTGGAAAATATAATATGTTAAATTGGGCTAATTTTAAATAGCAAATACGCACTAAATCCGGAGTATTAGCAAAAAAGTGCTATTAAATTTGTCTAACGAGGTGAATATGCATTAATTTGCTCACATATACATTATTAATTAAGTGAATGTGGATTGTGCATATTAGCGATTTGTTGCAGTGTTTATAGATGTACATAATACAATTAACCATGATCACTACGCAATGACCTATTTATTATGACATCATGTGCGACCCATGACACTGACTTTAACCAAATTTACCTACATGATGGAAAATGAATATCAATTTATTTACAATATGGATCTCCTGAAGATAAACAAATCCATCCTATTTTTTATGTCCGCTCCTCGTTTAGAGCATATTATACATAATATGCCATGCGGCGCCCTATACTCGTAACAATCCTGATCGCCAGTCCTCTTAGATCTTTTTTACATAATATTATATAATATATAACAGGCCATGCGGTCCAATGACAGTCATTGTAGTGAAAGAGTAGTGTATTTAGTAATAGAAGAGAAACAATCACAAACATCTTTGTTACCCTGCTTTGAAAAAAAAACTTAAATATGTTGTGACCTCACTGAGAATCGAACTCTCAGGTCATCCTCGGTAAACATCTGACGGACGATATTTAAGATGACCTACTATTGGATGAAGGCTTCCATATAGTTCCTTCCACCCTTTTCGGGCTGTAGTTATCCACTGCCATCTACTTCCACCTAAATTTGTGAGGTATATGATTAAAATAGTTTTGGAATTGATGTGGTTGTTTAAATCCACCGCCCATGACGACGGCCGCTTGACGTGCTTATCGCTCAGTGATCCCTCTAGCCTCTGCGCATGCATACCTCATCACGTCTATTACTCCTGCAGCGGTAGATACTCCCGTTTTACCTCGCTTCATCACTCTACATACCCATACAGTACACAATCTACACGGACTTCGTGTAGGTATGCTAACCCACCGGCCTTTTCCTCGAGTTGCACACCGACCGTAGTCATGAGCGATGGCTCTAAGTGTATGAGAACATTTGTCCAAGGTTTATCCACTCCGATTCATTGCCATTAAATAAGCTTTGCGACCTCTTTTAGATACATCGTTAACCTACAGTTCTCTAGTTTTTTCGGTTTATTTTTTGGTTTTCCCTCGTTATACCCAGTATGCACATTTCCATTCTATCCGTATCCTTATTCTCTTCGACTTCAACTTGAACATATTATTATCATCCCTGCGTTATATGTGACATATATTCCACAATTTATTGGGATCGCTTTTGGCCCAGGCAAAGATTTTATTATGCAGTATACCAATTTATAAATGGTTAATAGATCAATTCAAACAAATATACGTTTGGATTTCACCCACATCTCAATTATACGCGTCTCATCTGATGATGGAAATAAATTGGCTGTGGTACATCAACATTTATAGGACTTGCTTCGTAATTCCTATCAGTGATTACTGAATAATTAGTTTTCCCCCAAGGAATTTAATTATCGCTCCTGCTACATTTGCTGAGTTAACTCATTAAGGACATTAATTGATTCATCGGCCACAGTTTGTTTGTTTGCGATTCTATATTAGATACTTCTACATCCAACTGTATTGTATACATATGGAAATATTTTGTAAATAAACGTTATGAAAATTCTCCATCAAATGCGAAGGAATTATTTGAATAAATAATGATAAATAAACTAAGTTTAATTAGAATCCTCTACAGATTTCGAAGAATTAATAATGTTACTTACTCAGTGAAAATTTAAGTTCTTTATAAAATTGAATCGGATTTAAATATGGAAAACACTTTCTGCATTAATTATATTATGTACATTATAAATTAATAGTTACTTTAAATTAACATCAATTCAAAAATCTACTAAAACCGAACTGAAAACAATGTTTTTAAATTAAAAATTCGTTTTTAATTTTATTTTATTAAACAGATACATGTAAAGGCTTTTTATTCTGATGTAAATATTCACAAACACTAGTCGAAACTCCTTGGAACTCACTCCCAAAAGTTTATTATGTAGGTACATCCCTTCCTTAATTTACTACCTTCAGTGGCGGGAGTGGGACACCGAGGTACTGACTGATTTTGACACCCCCCGCTATAAAAAATAAAATAAAAACCATAAATTCTAACTACCAACCTACATAGTAAAAAAACAATGTATTTCTTTCCTAGAATCACATCATTTAACTAAAAATAATTGTTATTGAAGATGACTTTTGTGTAAAATTACGTTTATGGATATGTTAATGACCTCTTTGATGTTAGTTGCAGGATTTTTGTTTAACTTTGAGTAATATTTTTATACTCAATATGTAAGAAATACGCATCTTTCTAAGATTTTGGTATAATTAATCGACTGGTTTCCACTGTTTCGAGGCCTCTTTTTAAATCCTCCATCAAATCGGTTGCATCATCTGAGTTAAATAAAATTGCTGCTGCTACTCCCGTTGAAAATTGGACGTGCCGACCGCAAACAACGTGGTTCCTGCTTGAAAGTATTTTTAAAAGCAATTGCTGTGCTGGATTGGTGCTGTTCAAAAACGGTTTTATTTCGTCAGAGGAAATATTTATATCCTGGTGCAACAGTATATTTATTGTCAGTGCATTGTAACTTTACATCAGCGCATTGCATTAAGATTGTCTGGAATTATAATATATTTTATCAAATAGTCAGTAGAGCCCAGGCGTTTCTTATAGCGTACACTCATTGTATATATTTATAATATTTAACGGTTAAATATCATAATTAATTAAAAGTAATAATTTCAAAAAATACGACATGTACTTTTTCACATATGTTGGCCTGGTGCAATAATATAATTTTGTCAATACTCGTCGATAAAGTAGTATTGTACAAAACATACTTATCACTGAAAACTCGTACCTATTTAAATCTCACCGGTTCAAGCCTTCATATATAGACGTCTTTCAAAATTTCCTTTCGCCTTACATTTCCATTTCAAAATTATAACTCAGCAAGAATAAATAAAAGGAAACTTACACATATAACCTTCTTCAAAAAATGCAGTGTTAAAAAAACCTTATACTACATTTGAAATAAAATGAAGCTGTTAATAACCATGCAGCTCACGTTGAAACTTTTCTTTCGTTAGTATCTTAGTCCGATTTTTTTTATTTGGTTTATTATACATACTATAATCGTAGGTAAAAAATCTTTTGATATATATGTATTTTCCAATCGTGTCAATACCGATACCAATGTTGCCCTATCTATAAATACTACATGACAGGAAATCTGTATGGAGCTTTTGCTAACAGGTGGCAAGTCTGTGATACGATTAACTTTAGAGCCCGGGGAAATCTTGTAAGGCATCTTGAAAAATGGACGTTCACCGATTGGTTTTTGATTCATTTCATTTTGTTTGATTTATTAACGTCCTGTGACATTTTGCGGGTTTATGCGGCATATTCGTTTAGCACTATCTGACCAAACGGGTACCTACCTGGCATATACATGACATATATATATATATATATTATATTGTTAGTAATTATAGACAAGTATTGATCCCCAAGCTTGTAAGGATTTTTGTTTAGGTACTTGATTGATCGATGAAAACAATGTTTTCTACTAGGTGGGTTCTTTTTTTAAACTGAATATACAACACAAGAAACTATCTAGTTATAGAACTTCAAATAGTATAATTAATTATGAATAAATACACAATCTCTACTTTTCAAAGTTTTGGTTTCCCGTATACATATTATGTATGCTGCGAACATGTAAAAATACGCCGAATTGCTAAGTAAATTTATTATCTCCTTAGTAATAGTTACGCAATTCTCAGGAGATCAGTTTCATTATTAAACGAAGGCGAATTAGTTGTCTAACTGTAAGTTATTACGAGGAAACATTGTTAAGAAAGTAGTCCAACAGGTATATTGATTCTAAAGAACATGTTAATGTAATATATAATATATTATAACTACGTATTGTTTACATTTACAACATGAATATAGTTTACGTAGGTACTCATACGAAATAGACATAACTATAACACTATGTATAGGTAAAAGTATTTTATATATTCTTCTTTTTATGTCATTACTCATTATAGACTGGACTGTTTATATTTATGTGTCCCAGCTATCCCTCTATCTTTTGTGTGGTTTGCCCGGGGTGGGAGGGATGTCCAATGATTTGACCGAACATCACGATGTATGGGGTTCTAGATTTGGTTATCCTTTCTATGCGTTTATCTCATTTTTTTCTTCTTTAAAATCATCATCTGACCTCATCTTCAACTGCGTAAATTTTCAGACCTGTTCGTTCCTTGTATTATTTATGTTAAGGGGTTTTTTTGTGATACTTCGTCTCTAAATTTATAGTCATAATAATAAAATAAAATTATATACAGAAATTCTTCTCCGTTTCAAAATAAAAAGTGTTTCAAATTATGTCATTGAATTGTTTTAGTTTAAATATTAAATTTTCTGTACTACATACTTCTACAATTATATTGACAACCTATAATATCGGTTTCATTCTTAAGACATTTTCATTCTGATAATTTGAAGAACAGTGAAAAATTAATGAAATCATAAACGATGACAATGTATTTTTTTAATTGACTGACGTCTAATTTGATTTCATGAAGAGTTAATTAATGTAATTAAAGAGATAAAAAATCAACATTCAAATAAATGAGAGTATGAATATTCATTGCCTAGTTCAGTAATAAAACTAAGATTCTCGGATGTGGAAATTAATTGTAGAACGCAGAATTATCCAATCAAAAAAAAATATTTTCAATAAGTATTCAGCGAATTTATTCGTGCGACGCTTTCCCCACTACCGTTCCCGTAACTCTCAGAAATAATATGCCATAATAGGAAAATGTATTATTACAATATCCTTATTCAAAGAAGTAATCATGTAACCAAATTCTAAAACCGATAAAGAAATATTCTGTGTCTGGGTATTCGGTGCCTAACTTTTTTCAAAAAAGATTTTTTCTGTTGGTTATAATAATATATTTTCTCGGAAGTGATGTATGTTCAAAGAAATTTTCGTTAGGTATATTCAGCTTCCGCTATAAGTAGATATCACATCCACAATTTTTTTTCAATTGGATTTTGTGATCTGCACATGTTTGGTCTTGATCTGTTTTGTCAACCATTTCAAAATTTTGGGCAATGACTCCTTTCATAAGTGTTCATAAAAAAATATACCTACCAAGGATCCAGCGCTACGTGGCTCTTTATACCAATTCTATCCTATGAAAGGATTGCTTAGTTAGGGTATAGATTCCACCCCATACGTAAAATACCACATAATACACTTGTTAATGTCGTATTTATTCTTTAATAATTTAATACAGTAATATAAAATGGTATCCAATTAACATTATAATAAAACATTTATTGAACATTCTTAATGCATTACATTTTTCAATCTTTTGCAAGTACAAGACAAGTACTAGTGCACCTACCTATTATTAGTAGCTCGATTCAAATCACAAAAGCCGGTAGCGAATAAAAATGAAATCTAAGAAGCGCTTCAATTATAATTAATTTCGTCGTAATTGTATAGGGTACATATGGCTAAACTAGCATAGCACATTGCCCGGAATTCGATGCACGTTTGAATCTTGTTTGCTACCATATTTTTTATATTATGTATATTTCCAAATTACGTATATTCCTATATTGTCTAAGCACATTGGTACTTACCAGTGGCGACGAGTGGAGGTAGGCTGTTAAGATTTGACATAAATAGGGCACACTAAACTTTGTCAGTCATATTTATTTCTTTTCATTGAACTAAGAACACAATTTGCAGACGGTGATTATTAGTTTTAAAATTCAATTAACCCTAATAGTTTAGGTATGCTATGGGTGATCTGACAAAAATAGTGTAGGTACACTTTTTCAGTCATAATTATTTATTTTTGTTGAATTAAGAATGCATATTATAGACGGTGTTAGTTAGTTTTTTTAAATTCATTTAATCCTGCATAACCAAACCATAGTACATAAAAAATATTCTTCTATCTATATAATAACTCAATTTATGTACGGTTTAATGACATAATTTTAGATGTTTTATAGATAAACGAATATTTTTTTACTATTATCTACTATGGCTTGGATTAGGCAGGGTTTAATTGAATTTTAAAACAAACAGTATCTAGTAATACAATGAAAACAAATAATGTATATCACCAATAAAATGTTGTGTGCACTATTTACGTCGGATCTAAAAAGCCTACCCCCACCCTTTTCCACTGGTACTTACAGCGTAGGTACCTAGAAATCCTTGCAGAAATCAAATTTTAAAATATTGTTTTGCTAAATTTCCAAATTAATTGAATTGTGTAAAGAAAAATTTCTTGCCGAAAAAGTTGGTACATGCCTAATTCGTTGAAATTGAAATTAGTATTTTTACGTTGTTGTACTATTTTTATCTCACGCTTCCAAGTCTGATTTTGTAGAAATTTGTTTTCTTACAAATTTGTAAATTATATTTACATACTCAGATAAATTTCAAGACATTTATTTCGCTGTAAAATTTGTCTTATCACACGCAATCATTAATTTGTTTAAAAATATGCTAATTGTATACTTTCGTTTGTTTCAGTCGACTTATTTTTGGTTTGGCGTTGATTTTTCCTATCTGCTTTTATTATTGGGTTTACTTTAACTATGTAATGACTCAATTAAGTTATTACAACTTTTTACACTAACTATATTCTAATGAAAGTATATTTTACATTAATTGCTTCATGGCATTATTGTACATTTTCTAATGTATATTTGAGTATACTATATATTAAATGAGGTAGATAATATTTACACCTGGCATGAATCCATTTTATAAATGTATGACACGTAAAATTTGGCATTTTGCTTGAAAATAGTACCTACCTATGTAGATTATACATCAATTTTTATCTTTTCTCTTGTGAATCATCGTTTATGTATAGTTTTGTTCTAACAAATAATTCTAAAATATGAAAAATTATATACAACGTTGAAAAAAATGGGAATTTATTCGATTTCAATATATTTCTTATATTGTTGAAGTATAGCGTTGATATAATATTATGTCATTCACGCAAAAACACTTGAAATGCTCAACTTTCATAATGTTGAAACCTCTCTACACAAGTAGGTATTATAATATGTATGTTTCTGAGGTGTTTCCAAATAATTATGTATGTTCAATAAACAATGTTACATTCAAATCTTACGTATCATTAACTTGTTGAATACAAAAAAATATGCATATAAAACTATTTTATTTTAAATTGAGACAAATATTAATTATAACATTATGTTATATACATATACATAAATATGAAATAAACAATTACACATAAAAATATTCCAATAAATATTTTTTTCAAAATCTTTCTTTACAAACAGCTATCCCAAAACAATGGTTTATGCTGGTAGGTATTGTAGATATCTAATTATTATGTTTTATAGTCATTTTTGTGTTTTTATTTTGTTAGTTATTTTCATGTATACTTTAAACATTAATCAGATACCTACCGAAGTCCTAAATAATATATTTTATTGTTTCATCAAAATTTCGATTATCTCGAAAACACGGAAGAACGAAACTAATGCTTCACGAAACAATACAAAAGCAAACTCGTCTTTTTCAAATTGTATGGCTGAATAATTCGAACCATTTCAAGAATCAATAGACATAAAGAAAATGTAATAATTGAAAAAGTTGTTTGAACCGTGCTAACACATCGGCTACAAATTGCTTTGCGAGATATGGATCGATTGAATGAAGTATGAAATTCTTCTATGTACTTTGTATTTATGAAGCGCTCGTATTGGAAGCTTGACCCGTAAATTCTTAGATTAAAAACGTGGGAAGTTTGCTAAATTTTTAATTATTTTGTCAAACAATGCCTATCTGAAAATAACTCGGGGCAAAAGTGTTATTATGAAAACAAAAGAGATTACCTAGACATTTATTAATCAGGAAAATATAAGCGACGCATATTATAATAAAAAGGTATTCCATTTTTCGTTGAATACAAATAATTTTAGTGCACTTTTTGAATAAAGCCAATTTAAGACGAGGAACTATTTCCTTAAATTATTTAAATAATTATTAAAATAGCCGACATACGTGTATTAAATTAACTATTTTTTATTCAACGAATAATTCACAAAATTTAAGAATGTAGCATTCTTTCTATTGATACGTGTATTCATTTTGGCCTGATCTCAAAGTTGTGCGAGATACATGAACATGTCTGAACACTGACAACTATCCAATGATTATTGTTTGCGGTGGCTACCAAGTGACTTCACTGGTTTACGGATTCAAGACATTTACTGCTTTTAATGATGCTGACGAAACAAGAACGATGAATGGAAGACGTTAGAAGATGTTAGCAATGCGATTACATTATATAAAATGTTTAATTATAAGTCTTGGGTTCAGTGTATATAGGTAAGTAAATAAAAATGTTTACAATACATTTATTTAAAATTATTAAACCTACAGTGATGTAGTAGTGGACATAATTCCTGCTTCTAAATTCGGGGGTTGTAAATTCAAATACTGCTACGGGATAAAAATCACATTTTTTTGTGTTTGGATCCAGATAATGGAATTAACGTATTAAACGAATGGTTAACAATGTTTTTTTATAAATATAACGACTACGACTGAACATGGTTATTTACCAAACTTTACCTTGTGATACAACATCAAGGGTTCCGTCGGCGTGGCCAACCCCCCCTCTCCCTACAGCGGTGCTATATAAGCGATCTACGCGCTGCAGATCGCAGATATCCTTGTGCTTGCCCTATGCTCCAACTCTGTGGCGTGACAGGGTGAAGTGATTAAATTACTTTATAGCAATACGACGCCATATTAATTTTGATAGTAGACCAAAAGTTTGTATTATTAAATATAAAACATATTGCTACATTTTATTTTCCTTTGTTTAAATTTAAAAAATCATCATAAATAATATAATTTATTAAATTTGGGTAAGGTAAAAGTTTATCTAATTTTATTGCGTTTTGCCAGTTCGATATAATAAGCTCGTAAAACCTTTGCTTTGACAGCGGACTTATTAATTTTTACATGAAACGTGACCGTCTGCAATTCTCAATTATTATCGTCGGATCTAAGCAATTTGCGTCGTAAATCTTCATTACTTACGCATTTTTCTCGGGAAAAATTGCATCGATTCGTGTCACTTTTTATTTCTAAAACGATAATTTCTTTCTTTATGGCCAAAGTGACTTTTTTATAACACGATCCTATTAGGAAGCGCTCGCTCGTTCGCAGTAATGGATAATGTAAGAATTAAGTGACTTCTTACAAAGTCAAAATAAGTACATACATTTTATACCTACTACCATTATGAGAATCTTGTGGAGAAATTTTAATACAACTTAAATATTTTTTTCCATTACTTCCAGTTTTTAACCAAAATACTTCTTAATAATTAAGTAATTTATCTGATAATTATTGTTTAGTTGTGGAGGCAGCTTTAGTTTAGCTTATCGAGTGGAAAAACGTATTAAAATACGTCTCTATCTAAATTGACAGTTAACTGGTTAAATATTGATAATTCAGCTTCATTAAGGATTCTTATTATCAATGCTACTACCGGGTCCCGTCTATCTCCAACATAGCTGTCCACCATGTTTTCTCTCTTGCCGTAGAACGCTGGTTGGAATCTGAGAGATAGTCTGGGGGTTCATTTTTTCTCCGTAGTTTCATGCCATATAGTTCCTTCGATATTAAACACTTCGACACTGCTGTATTTTCTGTGTTCCACCCAGTAGTATCTTCAGATCTTTATAAATCTCACAATATCCGGCTTATCGCACACCCTGTACAATTCGTGATTAAACCTGTGCAGCCATAATATCCCATTTTCACAAATTGACCCAAGGATCTTAATGAAGTTGGATGCAGCATCGTACAGTATTATCTTTGTTTTAATTTGTTTTTTGAAGTTATACTTCTTTTGGCGCGTTTGGGAAATCAGATCAGAGTGTATTTTTGGCGTGCGACATGTAACACATAATTTATTTTTTCACACTACATTGGATTCGAACCACCGATTGTTCGGTTATCAGCCGAACGCACTACCTTTACGCTACACTATGATACTGCAATCGTGACGATTATTCAGTATAATATTATAGTTTAGAATTGTTCCGTTGCGTAGGCAGCGAATTTATTATTGTCGGCTATTTGCAATTCCTTACGTAAACAAACGATTAAACGTGACAGTTGGTACTTTAAAAATAAAAACAACGAGAAACCATTATATAATTTAGTAAAATAAGTTAAAGTGTATAAAAATATACCAACGGCGTTCCAATAAGCGGTCCTTTTTCTTGAGTGTGTAATTTAACAAGATAATTAAGAGCTAGTCAAAAAATCTAGTTTATCTCAAGTTTTGTTTTTGTTTTGTTACGACAAAGAAGTATCACTTCTAACACGCGTACATAAGCACACACACCGATTTTTTTTATTAAGATAACTTATTATTATATTATTTTTATATTTAATAAACCATCTTTGTTAATCTACTAAGACGCGAATTTTGTTAAATATATGAATGACATTTGACATGAATTTAGTCAAAATATAATTTATTGCAGAAGCGTTTTGTAGGTGATCATCGTCAATGATTCATTTGTTTCTATTAAATAATAATATGACATGCAATATAATTGTGCATTCACTAGTGATAGTGACTCGGTCATTATTATTTTAATGCAATACATAATGGTGTTTCAAACTAGGAAAGGAGTATGTCTAAATGCAGGGTGAGAGTGGACACGTCCGCCCCATGTGTGGAGATCGCAACGCGCTTCTGGCCTCCGCTCGACAGCTGACTGCTGGCCGCTTCCTTAACGGCCAATATTGACCGTTTCTGCACACTTTAATATCATTTTATGTGATTTCATAGAGTCTTGCCGCTATCTAATCCGACAGAAACGAGCGACGTTTTAATATATAAAAAAAAACTATTTATGTATATTAAAACATATTGTTGAAAACCATAATAATGCACTCTTCCTAAGAATTGATTGAACCTCATATTAAGTTTTAAAATTCCACGGGAAGATTCACTAAACTACAGAATAATATGTTATAATATTTCTTTTCTATAGAATTATTTTTTGCTTTGTTTTTTTTTTCACTACTTTGATTTACCTCTAGTTGATTTACTTGTAATTTTTATTCTAAATGTCATGTTGTGAACGTCTTGAAGTAATAATTTGTTATGTGCACAATGTGTATTTTTTTTTTTAAATAAATACAAAAAATAAATACTAATGGTGAGTGATCCTTCATTTCCGCATTCATCATAATTGTCATCATCATCAGCCGGGGTCGATCCACAGTTGGATGAAGGCCTCCCTTAGCTTCTTCCACTATTCTCGGTCATAGTTTTTCGCTACCATGTACATCCACCGAACATTATGAGTTCCAGCTTTCCAGCATATTTCAGGGCGTCATTTTGGTCGTTAAGTGGGTAACATTATATGAATACGTGTATTAAATAAGGCTCTAAGTACCAAAAAGTAGTATTGCCTGTAGTTACAAAATACCGAGTCATTGCAGTAAAATTTCATGAAGAAGACCTTTTGAAAAATGTAGTTTTACAGTGTGAAGCAATCACGGCAGCTTCTATAATTTTAGGTATTAAGAACTCGCAAGTGTCAACACACCATCGTCAGCTATTTTATATTGAATGGCGTTGACCACTGCAGTGCTACTTACACCATTATAAATAAAACACGCCAACGGACTTACAACGTCGACAGGTTTAATTATTTTGCTGTATTTTTTTTACTTGCTTGAGGCACTTAGACTATAGTTGAAGTTATTGGCGTTGGTATGTAGAACATTTTTCTATAAAAATGTCAATTTTTATGTTTTTGGTACTTAGCGCCTTAATTAATACACGTATTCAATTATGTTCCAGCGGTCGTTCACTCGCCGAATGACAATATATTCAGTCTACTTACTTGGCGACCAATGTCACATCGCGTACTCTTATCTACCTTCTTATCAATTAGTTTATTTTGTGGTATTTTCACGTTATACTCAACATGCAACTTTCCATGTCACGTTGAGCTTTTGGATTTATCTTACATTAAGGGACCATGTTTTAATCGCCTACGTGAGCCTGATAGCATGCATTGGTTGAAAACTTTATGCTTAAAATACAATGGGATGTCACTTTTGAAGATACTATTCAGACGCCTAAATATGCGATCCGTGCCAGTTTGGTTCTGCGAATAATCTCGTAATACATACCACCCGTCAGTTGACATTTTTCGTCCGAGATAGACCTATTTGTTGACTCGCTCGACTTGAACGCCATCAATGAGGATTTGGTTAATTTCCGCATTGTGTGTACTATATATTATAATAATCAATATATAACAAAAAATAATCACATAAAAAAATGCTTCGTACATCTACATAAAAGGGTACATATTTAATAGATTTCTATAACATGAGCTGAAATTATTCATGTTATTTCTCTATTGGATAATGAAATTCAACTTTAAGGTTCGATTATGTAACTCATACCATTAAATTCATTGTCTGTCATATTCAGATGTAGTATTTCTTTATGTAATGGAATTAGTCCAAAAGACTGTGTAGCTGTATATATGTATACAAATGTAGTACATAGTTGGAAAATTTACATATTTTACAGCTTCATATATTTCAATAAAACCGCGATAAAACTGAAATTGTAAAAATCCTTAAGAACACAATCTCATTGACTAAATATTGAAAATATATTTACTACACTCCGACAAGAAGATCTTGGCAATAACTGGAAGTCGCTGTTGTCGAAGTGCTATTAACTAAATAGAAGGGGCTTGTTAGTTCACAGTTTTAACACGTGGACAACTCGTCGATAACCGGAAGTCGTTGCAGTCGAATTGCGGTAAAAAAGAGGAGGGGCTTATTACTTTACAGTTTTAACACGTTAACAAGAAGATCTTGTTCGACAGTACATAATATTATTAGAAACATGAAACTCCGTAAACGATAAAGCTGAAAGTCCATTAACAATATGAGCCTGAAAAATCTTAAATTTTGTTCACCCGAAAGTGTAAATGGATATAATTATCTAAAACTTCTTCTATATAGACAGCAATATTATTTACATGAAATGAGAGTATTCTATTAAAGTACCTGTGTTACTTTTAAATTTTGTCTTAAATAACTTCCGTATGTGTAATCCAAAACATCTGTTTAATTATATTTTATACTTTCATGAAATTACATTAAGCAGAAACGTGATATTCAAATAATTAACCAAGTTTGTTAATCTACCTATATTATATACATCTTTGTGAAGGTACGTAGTATTCATGCGATATGTTGTACGACATTTTTTTAAGTTTATATCATGGAAATCATTTTTATTTGCGTAGTTAATTTATCCTATAAAACTAAAAAATATATATCACCTTCCTTGATTAGCGCTAATGTAAATCTGGTAATTTTCTTTGGGTCAACGGATTCCTGCCAGCAAAATTTATTTATAAAAAATATATTTCAAAATATTCGTCCTTACTTTTTCGCTTTGGGAAAATGGGTAAATGCCAGCTTACGCAATAGGTAAATACTATAGATTTTTCTTGTTTACATATTTTATTTAGGTACCTATCTAGATATATAAAAAATGTACATACATCGTTTTACTCCGAATATAATCGTATATCTATTATTTTAATGTGTGCATGATGAAAACACGTAACGTAGTGCAGAGGTAGTATGCTGGGCTTGCGATTATGGTTCCCAGGTTCGCATACATTTGGATCAGTAAAAAATAACACTAGTCGTCTTTCTGTATTTTAATCGAGACCACAGTGACTTAATATTATTATCTCTTTTGTCCACCATTTATTCAAATCCTGAACAGGGATTAAATTATAGAGACAGATAAAATAATATAATGGAAGTGCAACGTATTTATAATACATTCAAATACTACGTTCAAGACTTCAGAAACATAGTTATCATACTTTCATTCATGAAAATTTTATAATAAACCTCATATATTCATCATATATCAATGTTGTTTCTACCATAAATCATTCGAAAAAAATTAAAATTTATTAATATGTGCATCTACTTTTAAACGTGTATTTTAACTGCGTTATGTTGGAAAATTGTTGCTTTTCATTCCTTATTTTAAGTTCCATTCATAGTCACATTTTAAATAGACTCCAATAAAAATAGGATTATTTATATCGGCCATAGATGAACCTTATAAATGTATCGATATATATATATATATATATATATATATATATAAATATATATATATAATATAATATATAAACCGGTCAAATATTATATTCTTTTTCTATAACTTAATACCAATTTCATAATATTTAGATCCTGTACCCTTCGTATTGAAACTGCTAAAAGCTATTGCGAATCGAATCATAAAACAGAAAAAATCTACCGTAATATAAGACCAAAAAGAGAAAGACCCTTATCTAATAACATTATTTATATGGAGAGAAAATTTATGACGTTTTTTTGCAAACTCTGTCCCGCAACTCACTGTTATTCGAATATGTAATAGAATTTTTTTACCATTTGGTTTTCAAATAGCCGTATTTACTGTTAATAATTTCATCGCTTTTAGGTTTATCGTTTTTCTTTTTAGGCGATTGAGTGTATCTATTTTTAGTGACATATTTTTTCATTTACAACATAAAAGGAACATTAAATAATTAAAATGTCACGCTTTCGTTTTGAATAACATGTTATTTTAAAATACAAAGATAATTTATTATGTATTACATATTGTATGTCGGCGATGGCCGAGTTGTTACGCATCATGTCGTGGGTTCAGTGTTCGAATCCCCGGTCTATAAAATTCACATGTTTCTTTCAATGTGTGTTTGAACCTAATACGTTGAGCAAGTGGCTAACATAAATTTCTCGTAAAAACAAAAATTTGTTCTTCATCTTTTTAGGATCTGACATAATTAAAAAAAAAAACACGTAAAACTGCCGGACAGTGTTGCCAACCGTACTATAATACTTATAGTACAGTAATATAATTTTGATTTGGCGAAAAATGTAAAATACTATAATTTTACGCCAAATATGCCAAAATACTATAATTTTAAGGGATTCAAGACGAAAAATATTCTTGTACTATATTTTAATCAGAAATACTATAATTTTTACGCCTTTGTACTATAATCAGCATAGAAAAAGATGGCAACACTGCTGCCGGATAAGTTTCATGTTCAAAAACTATTATTAATTAAATAAATTTATATTCTCCGAGTCAACATATATTGCATATTAAATAAATTATCTGAAATAAGTACTTAACATATACCGTACGCGTATAATATCAAATCGAAGAATAATAATATTGTCTAGAACACATTTAAATATTTCCCATTAAAACTTCCCGTCCTATGAGGGTGTATGGTGATTTCGGGAAATATTTCTTTACCAATAGCTAAATTCTATAGAAATATGTATGTATACAATAATATAAGCAATCACAGTGTAGTTAGAAATTATCACGTAAAATTTTGGCACTGATTTTACTATATTTTTTTTTTGGTTCGTCTTGGTTTTGTTACAACTGAATTATTTCGACAATTAATCAATTATTGATGAAACTATATATTTTGTATTAGATCTATTCGTCAAATATAATATAAACTATTATTAATATATTAGCAATTTCGCTTATCTCGAGACTCCAAATCCCTTCCTAGTGATGCAATGTAATATGGTGTCAGATAATATCCGCAGCTGTAAAATATTAATCTTTAAAGCAAGATGAATGAAATGTCACTGAAGTAATTTCATATTCAGAAATTCATTTGGGGTAAATTAAATTTGTCAAATGATTTTTTAATTAAAAAAAAGTAAATTCACGTCATTTACGTTAAACATCTCTACACTTATCAAATGTAATATTTCTATCACATTAGAAACATATTATAAAAATTATGCCTAAAAAAGTAAGTGATAGTAAACTAAACTAATATTCCATTTACTCTCGTCAAAAATAAAATAAAATAATTTTTTAATGTAAGTAGTTAGGTATGTATTTATTTCACACATTTCACGATCATGCCCTATTTCGTTTCCTCTACATACAAAATTCGATTTACCTTTTTTTAAAATTACGAATCTTGAATTATATAAAATAGTTTTATGTAAACCTTATTTTAACTTCACTTGGGCTATGTGTGTACAAGTATTTAACTGTATCAGTATCGAGTTAAATAAGGATTAGATTTTTTGAGATATTCTGATTTATTTCAATTCCTGTTTAATATTATTGTACAATATATTGATTTATTGAGTAAATGCTACTTTTAATTCATAATCTTTCTACATTCTTACATTACTTACATATTTTGTTTTTCTTTTAGTGTCGTCTTCTAAGATTGGCGACCAACTTGCAGTATACCTCACTATTCTTGACCATTTTTATCAGATCTCCAACGTATTGAATTGAATCACTTACGAAGGTTGCATAACCGATATAATCTTTCTTTTTATCTATTCTTCTGCTGCCCTCTGCCTTTCCTTGCCTTGCTTATGACTAGGAGTAATCCACCCTTCTCATTGCGGAAAATATAACCCAAGTATGCAGTTGCGCTTAATGTACCTACATATTAATATTTTTGTCTTATTGGCTCGTCTTAAAACCTTCTCGTTAGTCATGTGATCATCCCAGGATATCCCAACGGTACGCCGATACAGTCACATTTCAAAAGTCTTCATTCTTATTATCCATTCATTTGACGTCCATATTTCTAGAGAATCTCGAGAAATCAGAAAACCTATCTCGAATTCTCGAAAAATCAAATATTATTGATTTCGAGAATTATCAAATCTCGAGAAATGAATAAAGTCGAAAAAGCAGGTCAAAACAAGCCCTATACTTTATAGTATATATGCCTTTGTTGACTTGTGAAAATTTTACGAAAGTAGAAACTGTCGTTTTTGCATTGCATATGTAAAATCACACCATAACGACATATTCTGTACATTATCATTAATTAAAGATTAAACATAATATATATATTTACATATTATAACAATGATTGTGTGTATATAAAATAAAATGTCGATAGACGTATATAAACATTACACTTGATTTTGTGTTTTGAAAACTTGTTTTTATTGTATACAATTACTTTCAACCATTAAAGTAATTATTCTCCATTGTAAATATTATTATATACGCTAGTAATGATTTAAAATTTGTAACAATGTCAATTCAGAAATGCTGTTATGTTTTCGAACAAAGAAATTGTGCCTAATTATTAGGTACCGTTGTTATACACGTTTCACTTGCGTAATCCTTTAGGTAAATTGGTGTTTGACGTGTATGGTCTATACAAGGTGTTCGATAGAAATTTACGGCAATTTGTGGACAATGTTGTGTAAGTAGGAAAACATTGCACACGGACAATAATGGCAATAGTTTGTTTGCCCGACTTTTCAAGTTGCAAGGTAACTCAGTACCTTAACAAACTTTGGCAGATTCGATTGCACAATTTCAGGGGAATCGAACAAGTTTTACAGTTATCCAGCAAGGATATCTCCATACTCTATTTGCTTTAATTTAAAGTAAAAAGTTCAATTGAAGTAAACATCATACAATGGCTTAATAATTTTGTATAGAGTTCTTACAATCACAACGTATAAAAATTCGGGAAGTACCTACTCTTTGAGTGTTATTCATTTTTTTTTTATAAAAAAAAATGTGAGCCGTGAATATATTTTTTTAAACATTCGTAGGTCTAAGAAGGTGAAAAAATTAGTTTCTTTCGACCTTAACTATATTAGATTGATCTAATTCGAGTACAATGTGTACTTTGGAAAATTGGCCGAATCCATTAAACGTGTAGGTATTCACATCTCCCGTCAAATCAGGAGCGAGAAAATGCTTCCTCTTCTCGCTCAGTATGGTGGTGTTTCGTCATCGTCTGTCATTTGGGACTTGGAGTGAACAAAATAACACCAAAATGATGTTGATTTTTATTTAAATACTACTATAAATATTTAAATAATTCTACATGTTTACAATGTCGATATTTAGTAGTGTCTCCTGCCCGGGAAAATCGTTCGCTATCAGTGGGGACAAAATGCGGCGTTGCGTTTTTTGACAATCGGACAAACAACGTTGCCAAGTATTTTTTTTTTCGTAATCAACCATTACTATACGTCGGTTTGAAAATGGTTCAGGCCTCTTTAGACCCACAGAGGAGACATCTCCAAATGGGGACCATTCGGAGGTGTAACAGTATATAATATGATATTTTTATGAATGATACTTTTTTGAAATGTTAATTTCTACGAATGTTAAGGGGGGACATGCTCGTCGAAGGTCAAAATTGAGTTTTTATTGTATTTTCAAACCATGATCCTGGACACTCCTTAAACGTTGTAGATAATCTATTTATATAATTTTGAAGCCTTATTATCCTTTATAGTTATTTTAAACATTTGATGACTGCATAAAGTATTTTTGTTACATAAAATAGTATTCTTTTAAACCTCTCGCTCTAATGTTTTAGAATATAGTCATATTTCGGTACATAACTGTGCAGTGGTGTTAAGATTTTTTACATTTATTAATTTTTAAACACATTTATAAAACCATTAGCATAATTTATTATGAGATAATTTTTGTAAAATATTCACGATAAAAAATTATATTGATAATCTCTGTGATCCCAAATTTGACAAGAATTAGGCATTTTATTATTCAAAAAATCGGCAAGATTAACACATTTGAAGATGATTCTAAAGGTATTTATTATAAGCTATGTCCTTGACCATTCAAGTGTGATAAAGATCTTATGAATAATGATTGCTTTATAATAATTATTGACCTAAGAATAAGGTAGTGTTTTTTTGAAATACGCTATTTCTTTTGTCATTCCCCAGTAGTTAAGCTACAATATACGGCCGTAGCCATAAATTGACAAACTATAATTAAAGTAGGGAGTAAAATGATATTGACGCGCGTGTTTGAACATGTACCGTTTAAAAAAAAATTAAAAAAAATTCGGTTAAGTACATGTTCAAACACGCGCGTCAATATCATTTTACTTCCTACTTCAATTATAGTTTGTCAATTTATGGCTACGGCCGTATGTTGTAGCTTAACCACTGGGGAATGACAAAAGAAATGGCGTATTTCAAAAAAACACTACCTTATTCTTAGGTCAATAATTATTATAAAGCAATCATTATTCATAAGATGTTTATCATACTTGAATGGTCAAGGACATAGCTTATAATAAATATCTTTAGAATTATCTTCAAATGTGTTAATCTTGCCAATTTTTTGAATAATAAAATGCCTAATTCTTGTCAAATTTGGGATCACAGAGATTATCAATATAATTTTTTATCGTGAATGTTTTACAAAAATTATCTCGCAATAAATTATGCTAATGGTTTTATAAATGCGTTTAAAAATTAATAAATGCTAAAAATCTTAACACCACTGCACAGTTATGTACCGAAATATGACTATATTCTAAAACATTAGAGCGAGAGGTTTAAAAGAATACTATTTTATGTAACAAAAATACTTTATGCAGTCATCAAATGTTTAAAATAACTATAAAGGATAATAAGGCTTCAAAATTATATAAATAGATTATCTACAACGTTTAAGGAGTGTCCAGGATCATGGTTTGAAAATACAATAAAAACTCAATTTTGACCTTCGACGAGCATGTCCCCCCTTAAACAAATCATTTTTTTTTATTTGAAAACCAAGGTTTTTCATGAATTTATTTCTAATATATAAACATACTTGTGGGCCTTATAATTTCAGCTAATTATGGAAAGCAATCTATACATACTTTAGGTATATAATGATGGTTAAAAATCTTTGCTCTATATTAGGTATATTTGTTATATTAGACAACGATATTTATCAACATATTATATTGCAATTAAAATGTAATTTGTTACATCTAGTTTGAAATCAAATTGAATTCTAATTAGGTACTATTACGTAGAATAAATATTATTTCAATGATATATAATCTATATGTATTATAATAATATAGCTGCATGAATCTATGTACGAGTATATTTATAAAAAATCGTATTCATCATCAAGAAAACACGTTGTGAAAATATGAAAAATATTTCGTCTCTATTCGCGAAAAACAATAATATCCGAATGATATATCAAAAGAACTATTTATGCAACGAGAGGTTTCACCGAAATATTTCAATATATATGTAAATCGGATACGGCTTTAAAAATATACTTATTTCCATGGGAAATTCGTATGTCTTTAGGTACCTACTAGAAATGAGTATGTTACGAGTGTATTTTGCAAGGAAAGTTTCCTACCACTGTCGTGTATTACATAAAATTCGATTTACTTTAGCAAAACGTCTATTTGGCTTTAGGGGTGGGTGGTGGTGGACACGGTAGAGGTAAGTGACGCGGTTTGCGGAGGGGAGGAAAGCCTTATTTGACCAAGTAGTAGGTAGGTACATTATATAAATCGAAACCAGTAATTGATTTTTACGTTAATCTTAAATGTAATTGTATTATTCGGTCTTGTTTTATAATTTTTATTACTACATCGTTAGTCACCCGTAATTACTTATCCTCATTAATGAAGCTCGTTCTTGAATATTCTCTACCTTTATTTTCTAAACCTCAAGCAGTCGCAAGAGTTTTTAAAAATGGGAAACCCGTGACGTCTTTCACCTGGTCACTTCAGTTATTCTTCATTTATCACTTAGAAAAATTCCGCGACGGGATTTTGTCTTATATTATAAATATGTCAAGAAATCAAGAGAAAAAAAATACGATTTTCTTTACACATCATTTTGTTAATACAAAACGGAAATATGAAACAAAACAAAAATGCAAGTTTTTTTCAATGTGTAACTTCTGGAGTAAACCAATGTATGGACTCAATGTGCAAATGACTAACAATCATTTCACGTAAAAATATATATGAATAACGTTCATTCCTTTGAATTAACCAAAATTACAATGTATTTTAGAAGCACCCACGGAACAAAAAACTAGTAAACTGTCCTATGGTAGCACCTCTGGATTTATTAGCGTCTTAACGAGGGACGCATATGGAAATGTTATTAAATTTGTTAATGATTTTTTTTAAACAAATGGTTATTAACCATCTATTCAAATTGTTAGGTTAGGTTAAACTTACAAAGTAATATTTTTATAAATATATAGTATTACTAGTAGGTTATTGGGACAGAAGCCTCAATCTACGGTTTTTTGCGATTAATTTATTTTTTGCATACATCTTGGGATCCAAGTTTAAGCCAACAAACACAGAAATAAGTTCAGTTGTGTTCGCATAATTTCAAGTACAATAAATATATGTACACATTTATATAAAAATAATTACATGATAAAAAGAACTTTTTATATACAACGTTTTTAAATTTTCCGTTCAATTATTATGCTCAATATGCTCAAACTTGTACTTGATATGAATTAAATAAAAAACAAACCAATAAACAAACAAACAAATATAGAATACTGAAATGTCATTTTGATTTCCATAGTAACGCAGGTATATATTAATAGTTTAGTTGCTAGAACCACCATCTTAGCAACCAATAATGGTGGATTGGATTACGGATTTCTTCCGAAATAACTTTTCATACAAAACATAATTAACTGAAAATGAATTCAATTCTACTTAGAGATGGCTAAAAGTATTAAAAGAATGAATTGGCATCGTGTTCTGATATATTCTAAAAGTTTCAAATGTCTAGATATTCGGGAAGTTTGTTAAAAATCGATTGCAAGATTTGTACTGGATAAACAACCACTGGACAAATAAGAATACGAGCTTATAAAAACGTTGTAATGAAGCAGGCATGTCCAGCTTCAAGTAGATTGTGATCTACTATCTAGTATCAAAACTGGCAGTGATCTACCATAATCTCTCGTTGCCATTCTTCAACTTAGACAAACGTATTATATTTCGCTGAGGACACTCGGGCATTTCAAATAAGTTAAATAATAACAGTTGTCTGTCACCACTCACCATCACAAAGAAACTCCCAATTTTACGTTCATTGTGAAAGTTTTTGTCTTCTTTTAAGTACTCCTATCACCCATTGTCAAACTATTCTCCTACTGTGCAAAATGCATACTGCGCGACTCATAGAGGAAACTACGCATCAATTTCACATTTTCCCTTTCTTTTACTTCTGCAGCAAACCGTAACCCAGTCAAGGTCACATGAGCTTTTTTTACGGTTAATCTTTCACTTAAGCTTGTTTAAAATCAGGAATCGTTAATACTTCCCCTTCAAAATCATATCAATATAAATATTACAACTGAACGTAGGTAGGTACAGGATTTTTACATTTTTTTTCCACTCAATTCTTATGAACCAAAATCCAGTGATCGACGTGCTACATGCCCAAAATAAAGCATTTTCTTTACGAATAAAATGTAGTACGAATCAAAACATTCCGAACAAAAGTTTAAAGGCAACTACCATCCAGATAAAACGTATTACTTATATATACCAAGGTACTTATTTTGGTACTTTCCATATAGTAAAATGAGTGAAATAATAACAATAGTAAGCTTTATAGGCACAATATGGCAATCTTCCAAAAATGTATATAGAAGTAGACGTGAAACAGCTGTTGCTTTAGATCGAACTTTACTGTATAAACTTCAGAATAATTATTATCGTTGCCTATTGAATCTGTTGCTCATATTATAACCATATGACAATAAATACCCAAAAATAACAATAATTATCTGCACCCACGGTGCCTTAGTTTGTACCTCCAGCGTGCTTCTGAAACCGGTGGTTGCAGTTTTCGATTCCGCGGCTGGCAAAAATGCATATTCTGTGTTTGATCCAGTCACAGAACAAAATAATACGATTGAAATGTTAAGGCCAGTTTCCATTGACCAAGGTTTTTAAGCCGAATTCTGTTTATTACTTTATAACATATTAGGCCATAAAAGACAAAAAACAGCGTGCCGAGTTTCCTTAAATATTACCAATATTTAGTGCATACGTAAAAATATTGAAAGTAACATATTTTTTAACACGTGTTTAAGTTTACCCCATATTTCTCCAAACTTTAGAGTTCCCTGTGAGTTACAAAAGACATTGAAAAACTTCTTCTTACATAGAAACGGAACGTAAATATAATGTAGATGTGAACCTGCAAAAACTTTTCGTATTTCATATTCATCTGTAGCAAGCTTTACATGTGTGAAATGCCACTGAATTAGTATTACAAGCACATTCGAGACTTACAACTTCTTACAGTCTCACCCAAAAGGCAAACCTCCTCCCATTATTTTTTGTTTTCCCTGGATCCAGTGCAAGCACCCGATGGGTTATGCGAATGACTAATTACATGTTAATATAACCTTCACCATTGATGTACATAATATGCTAAAATGGTAATTTATTTTAACTTACTAATTTTGTAAAACAACATGCTTGTATTATTATCCAAAGGATGCGTCTGTCAGTGGTCCCGTATGGGTTTATTTGAGTGTGAGGTGATCATTCGACGGCTGCGCATAGCATGCATCACGAGGAGGATGAGGAAACGCCGAAGTAAATAGCGCCGGACTGGCTGGCGTAGTGGATACCTACTGGCGGATGGATAGACGGCGAACGCGATTCTTTTGAGAAACTTTGAACTTTTGTTACTGGTAGTTGGATAAATTTAATACCAGTAAAAATGGAAATTCGCCGTCGATTCTAAGTACCTACATATATATAATTATTATGTAGGATTCGACAATAGTATTTTTATTAGTTTTGTTAGTATGTCGAAATTCAGCGAAATTAAATCTACTTCAGATCTCGATGTTGAGGCCCTATGCAATGAAAAATATATCATTCGAATTTTAATTTTCCAAATAAATCCGCGCATTCGAACGATGTTTTTATTTTATATATATTATAAAACATGGTTTTATCGCATTTACCGCAATCGCGAAAGAAGTGTTTTTTATACAAATCTTTATACAAAAAATTTTATACAAAAAAAAAATTAAGAATTTGGCTTAACAGTTTTCATGAATTTATCTTAAAATACGAATATAACTTAAGTGTGTGAATTACAATAATAAGGCTAGGTACATTTAAACAATAATTACAAACATATATTTAAAATAAACTTAAATCTTTGTCTCTTAGAAACATATTATCTGCCTACTACCACTGCACGTCACTGATTTTAACATTATTTAACGATGTAGTTGAGCATTTGAATCTATGAATATTCATCATTTAAAAAAAAGAATTTATAAGAAATGCGCGAGTTTTTTTTCGATGTTGTTATAACTTTATGACTAGTTTAAACTGTTTGGAGGACCCCTTTTAAATTTTCAGACGAACTGGTTGCGCTATTTGCGTCAAAGAAAATCGCCGCTTGGTTTTAGATTAACGTTCCAGCGTTTCGATTGAAACTACTTTAGTACACCTAGGGCCACGTTCGCACGTCGTGATATCTGGATTTCAACATCATAAAATGAGCTTAAATAATATAGTATCGATAATTTGACTTCGATAATTTGGCTACCTACTTACAATATATTTCTAATGAGTGACACTTTTCCAATATTAATATCGTCAACAAAGATTTATATAATATCTAAATCAAAACCAAAGGTGTTAAGCTACTATTTTATTTTCTCATGGTTTTTAGGGCTTAGTTTTAATAATGATATTGGTAATGGTTGTTTATCGTATATCTCGTTTAAAAAAAATAGATAAAATAGTTATGTAAGCAGCCTATGGCTTAGAGGCCTTAGAGTACCTTACACAAAGTTGGGCTTTTAAATTCCAATTCTAACATAGGTACATCTTTCAAACCAATCGAGCCAGGAGAATGTTCGTGCTTGACTCTGAAAAAAGTATGGCAATCTTAATGATAGAGACATGATCCATTTGCATGTCAAGAATCCAGACCAATTTTATTTCCATGTGACTGCAAGCATATTACACAATGGTTTGTAACCCTTTGTCACAACACAAACGTACCTGCAAAACATTGGTATGTGTATTATATTAAAATGTAGTTGTCAACAGTCCACATTATACAAATATATATTAATTTTTAATCTATCTAATCTATTTCTATATATTAAATCTATCTATCTATCTATTAATCTATTTAATCTAATCTTTATTCAAAACAATACTCCGTAAGACCTACTTCCGATAAAATAGTAAAAAAAAAATACCCAAATAACACTTGCATGTTTGTCACTACGTTTATAATGTTTTCTATAAGCAGCGGAATGCAAAGACACATCGTTTGTAAACAATTTTTATTCAAGTTTTGAACTTTTTTTATACACTTTTTATTTGTTGACGGACAGGTGTATGTTGGTCTGGACTAAGCTTTATTGAATTTTGTTCACAACCCCATAATTGCTGGGATTCTATAATTATATAATGATGGATTTTATAATGATCAAGATTCTAGTGTCATTTGGGTGGTTCTGAAATATTTTGATTTCTCCGTATAAAATCTAATTGTCAATTTTGTATATTATTGTAGTAAGTTCCATGTAGATTTCCACTGCGTATAACTTAAATAATATTTATGTTAAAAGCGATAGGCAAGGTTGTATCTTGTTATATATAATATCACAAGATGAACCACCTATTTCTATACTATAATCAGTATAATCGTTAATTTGTTAACACAAGTCTTCCATGGTGTATAAAAATGGTATTTTAAATATTAATTAATTGGTTTATGTATTATTATGCATTATTTATTCGCAATAAGTAAATTAACCTTCTACAAAGTAACTGTGTACTAAATTTATTTAAAAATAAATTATATTATAATCATTATTTTTCAACTCTTATTTAATCTATTTATGGCTAGATGGTGTTATAATAATTTTTCGCAGTTGTTTGTTGAAAAATGCTGAAAATAGATTTTTCGTAAAACCAATTTGTGGCCAAAATGGAATACGATCTCTAGAGATTGAAGGAAGAAATATTTTTGGGAAAACTTTTCAATGCTCGTTTATATTTTGTAACGTTCTCATCCCTTTGGTATACGATAGAAAATAAGAAAAATCATAGTGTGCATGCAATCAATAGTTTGCTGGATTGAAATCGATGTTCATAAAATATACGACTTAAGGTGAGTGCGCCATCTACCAGAGGCACGTAGCGGAAAAACATGAAGCTTGCAATTTAAGACGTTTTACATGTTTTTTTACAAAAGTTTTGACTAATAATTCACAGTTTAAGAAAATGTGTGTAACTCGACATCATTTTTATTTATATGATGTAATAATTAGGTGGAATTGTTAATAAATCTAAGTTTATCTCTGACTTTAAATTTAATATCAAATCATTTCTTTTTAATGTTTTTCAATACGTCTTTATTAATTAAAACACTTTAATTAACAAAAAAAAAATCATCACTCAAATTTTATGCTTCGTATTATTCCGCTAGGTGCCTCTGGTAGGTGGAGTATTCACCTTAACGGTATTAATTATTATTGTGAATATTATGAAGATATTGGTACCTATTTCAATGTCAAAATCAAGTGTTCACTCAGTCTATTAATATTTTTTATTATTTCGTGGCGCAAGGCGCAACAGGCCGTTGTGGGACATGGTCGCCTCCACATTTATTTCCACCATCTCCTCCCCTTATTAGAACATTAGAACCTACATTAGAACGCACCAAGAAGCTGAGGGCTTTTCTACTCAGTTCATCCACCGAGAGTCGTGACGTGCTACCCGGCGCGTCGTCGTCCCATCTTATAATAAACATTAATCTATTTGGTATTCATAAGAGCAGCAATAAATGAATACATAAATAATGTACCTACATGAAAGGCGTATATAATAAAGCATACAATATTAATTTTTTCGTGTTGTTTTATAAATTCATAAAATCGTCGTTATTCAATACAAAAAAGAATGTTCGTCAAACATTTTATTGCACTAAGAAATAATTGGTTCGTGTCTCAGATACCGATTTTTCTGTAAGCATATTTCTAGCGATATATAGATGGCATTGTATTCAATGTGTAGTTTGATTACACGATAATAAAATTACATGCTAAATAAAATAATATGTATGTATGTAAAACTTGAATATTAAATTACTGTTTTTTTAAAATAGGTATAATGCACTCTTTTACCACTCAATAATATATACTTAAGTCAGTATATATTATTGCATTTTAGTACATTAGAATGTATGGCATTAAAATACACTTTCTTAATTGTATTTTTTCTTTTTTTCAGGTAAGTGCCCAACTATGGACATTCAATGATGAGATCAATTACATAATGTTTCCATGATTTCAACTACATCAATATTTTTGGACACCAGATTGTAAACGTAAAGGTTTGATATTTAGGTATTAATTTATTTTAACTCATCATGGACACTAAAAAATTATTGTTAGTTTAGAGTTAATGTTTAGACGTTCATCGCGTGACCTTTGGATATTTTAAAACACCAAGAAACACCGTAAAGAAAATAACCAATTGTATAGAAATATCATGTGATATTTCTAAAAAATGGAGCGGTTAATCTACTAATTTTATGAAAAATATAAAACAACAGTCATCTAAATTAACCCTCACGTAAATGGAATATATCGATGTCTAAACCAGTTTGGCTAAACACATTGCGCATTTTTTCTATACACAAGTCTGCTTTCGGTACTTCGATACAAACCTACCCTAGTAGCTGCCGTAGCGGCCGAAAGCAGTCTTGTATTATAGAATAGATGCGCTGGTATTGCTCTCCCAATTGCCATCACCAATGGCATGCTAATTTTATACCTTGCGGGTAACAAACAACAATATTACTGGTGTTCAGTAGAATAAGTAGCCAATCTTGTAACACAAATAATTTGTGACGCTCTAAATAATTAATGATGTCATTGTTTGTCTAATCTTATTGATTATTACTTCCAATATATATTTTAGTTATATTTTGTTATTCGCATTATAAAGTCAGGCCATATTGTTGTCATGCCTATATCGTATCATTTAAAAAAAAACATTGTAGGTACCTAATACCTAGGTATGTACTTACTTATTACATTTTGGCGACCCCTTGTTACCAGGGACACACAGTTTATAAAAACCATAAATAATAATTTAAAAAAAAGTGAATGCATGTACTGACGATTATTTATAATAATTTTAATTATAAGTATAGGCATTTAATAAAAATATACATCACGTTTAGAATAAAATTTAGATGCATTGAAAAACCGAGCTACCTATATTTATGGATTTGCCCGAGGCTATCCATTCAAGTTAGCAGCCTGTTTAACCCACGCGATTGTAACAATACTATGTTGTTATCTCGCACAAAATAAATTAATAGTTTAAAAAATAAAAAGGAAATGATATTACTAGTTTACTTTACTTTCGGTAAGCCTCTTGTGCATATCAATTATTACAGTCTGTCCATACTAAGCAAACGTTGAATAAGTGCCGACACATTTCAATTATAATTTCGATTTCACAAAAACATTTTTTACATAAACGATGAAATTCAAGTAATAAACTAACAAATTGACAATTGTTAAAATGTTTTTTGTGTGTATATGTACTATATGATACGTAAGTTAGATTGTATTAAAATTGATGGATCGATATATTGAGCAAATACTTGATAAATTTAAATTTTACCATAGTTAAAACAACATGGATACTACTACAACTCATTTAGTGCTTACACCGCGACTGGCGCGTTTGATGTAGTTGGCCATTAGATATAATTAACATGATATTTCAATGTGGTAATTGAAAAATAATTAACTGGTCAGCAGTGAATGTACTAAGGGTCTTTTTAGACGTCAGTTCTGTTGTCCGTTCAGTCGAGGTTTCCGTTTTGGTCCATTCAGACAGGGTAAGAAAATAAGCTAGATGGCAGAATACAATGCTAGATTTTTTCAAAATTGAAGAAGTATCTAGAAAGTAGCATTTCAAAAAAATGTGTACAATTATAAACATTGTTTTTACAAGAACAAAGATCGAAAAGATTTTAGCATTTTACAATTATTAATAGAATATATATATTTGTCTTGATGTAACTGTCTGCAACGCAGCGCGTCAACGCACACACATTCTCTATATATGTCTCAGCATTGAATACACTGAACACATCGACAAGAATATTGACAGGTGGCACTGCCGCCTGATATTTTTTCCTAGTAAGATATAAAGTACGTAATACCAGTATGTGGATTTTTAAGCAAATCTGGTGTTATATTCTTTAAGCTGTTTGCGGTATCGAAAAACGCTAGAGTTAACGCCAAATGGAACTTTTGGAAGCTAGATGCCTATTCAAAAATGCTAGATCTGGTAAGAAAAACACTGAGTTCGCAACGCTGCTGCGGTGTATTCAGACGATCAGTTTAGTTGTCCGTTCAGTCTCAGTTGACAGTTCAGTTGGGAAACTGCAATATAAATTTACCGATTTATTATCCACTAAAAATGAACATTATGTTTATAATAACTTTCTAAACATATTGGTTGGTATAATGCAGTAACTATATTTGAAGAAATAATAATATTTCATTCGAAATTAGAAAATTAGTATGAAAAATACGGCAACATAGTAATTTACACGTCGATTTAACTGGCAACTCTAAAACAGGATACGATAACTGATGGAAAACTCATCCTGTTTCGTCTTCGTTTCGGTTTCAGCCGGCCACTTCAGTTTTGAATTTACACGTCGGTTTAACTGACAGCTCAACTGAAACGGAGACTCAAGACTGATCGTTCAAAAGCACATTAAGGATTAGTTTATCATACTTACCGATATTGATCGAAGTAGAAGAAAAATTTATGAAAATATAACATTCAATGTGTGAAGCTTTTGTTAATAAATTGTTTTTATCATTGAGAGAGGAATGGAGTAGGGTAAGCCTGCTATCATCGTTGTACGGGCGTTAATTGAAAGCTCTTCTGTTATTATTACATATTATTTGATTGTTAATTTTATGGTTAATTTGTAGTTAAATAAATTCTTTAAAATGTGTTAATAATCCGTGGTGTTAATGTGCTTTATACTTAATGTTAATTTTTATTTATATGCAATCAAGTTTCGGTATGGTCACGATATTTAACCGTTACAAAATAATTTTCTTTGCTTATCGTTTGTTTGCTTGCACTGTTGTATATTTTCAATTGGTGTTTTGTCATAATATAACTATTGTTATAATATGCTATTCACATTAACATCGCTTATTTACCTATCAAATACCAACCCATTATTTAACCTATTCCGGTCTGAAGCTGTGCGATAAATAAATTCACATAGACGCCGGTGCTTATAATATGCATTTTACGTCTCTATATCAATATTTATGATTATTGGTAATCGAGGTATTTTAATATAATAAAACAGTTCATATAGAACGAAGGTAAAATTGAATAGTTGCACAGTTGACTATATTATTATTTATTTACAAATAAATAACTTTATTGAGAAAACTAATGATTTCGAATGAATCGAGGCAATATTTTATATGCAAGGCGTTTTATGTTGTTTCGGAATGACATTTTTATTGGATAGCGTACACAAAAATATAATAAATTTTTATCTTATATGCAAATTTTCTTAATCGAATTAATTCCAATTTATTCTATGTGATAAGACTCGGACACAGAGAAATTGAGTTATTATTTACAAGTCTCGTTGCAACCGTTCATTTTTGGCCAATTTCAGTAGACGACGTTTTGATTTATCGCCAAGGATAGTTGTTGCGGTTAATTGTAGTGATTTTTTATTTCAATTATACCTACATCTATATATCCATGCTTGCATACCAATTAGCAGGTATAACGTTTCACTATTATTATTTTATTATTGAACTGTACTTTTAAAAAAAAATAGATAAACCTGTATAAAATATGTTTAGATACGTTTTGTTTTGGTATTAAAACTTTGATATTATTTTACTGATATTCCACGAAACCGATTCTCAAAAAGCGGTGATTTAATGTATGTGGAGGTAGGTACCTTTTGTGAAAAAGTTGACTCTGCGATAAACTGGCATTACAATACAACAGTAGTGTTGATAGGATTTTCATAGAAAATCGCCAGTGCTCTCAAAACTTGTATTATTTGTATTCGTTCCTTCATTCGCCGCCCTTTATAATAAGCTACCTCTGAGCATCGCATGACTTGCCTATCTCCACGGGACATCACTGTTGGTAACGTTCAAAAGTTTTAAGCGTTGATCACCTATGCTCGTGCATAATATAAATTATCTACTTTGAACAATAACATTATTAATGGACAACGTACTACAACGACAAAGTACAGTAGCAAGCAAGTAAATTCGTGCATAGCGACATTCGCACATGTATAGGTAGACGTCACGTGACAATTTTTCGCATGTTCCATTATGCGATATCACGCATCGGGAATTTATAGCAATATCACCTTTATTGTAATGGAGTTAGAAACACTGTTAAAAAATCTGTTAGGTACATGTTCAAACACGCACGTTAACATGATCTTACTCCCTACTTTAATTTTAGTTTGTCAAATAATGGCTACGGCCGTATGTTGTAGCTTAACCACTGGGGATGGCAAAAGAAATGGCGTATTTCAAAAAACACTACCTTATTCTTAGGTCAATAATTATTATAAAGCAATCATTATTCATAGGATGTTTATCACACTTGAATGGTCAAAAACATAGCTTATAAATTAGTATCTTTAGAATTATCTTCAAATGTGTTAATCTTGCCTAAAGATATTTATTATAAGCTATGTCTTTGACCATTCAAGTGTGATAAAAATCTTATGAATAATGATTGCTTTATAATAATTATTGACCTAAGAATAAGGTAGTGTTTTTTTGAAATACGCCATTTCTTTTGTCATTCCCTAGTGGTTAAGCTACAACATAAGGCCGTAGCCATAAAATGACAAACTATAATTAAATTAGGGAGTAAAATTATGTTAACGCGCGTGTTTGAACATGTACCTAACCGAATTTTTTTTAATTTTTTTTTAAACGGTACATGTTCAAACAACGACAAAGTACAGTAGCAAGCAAGTAAATTCGTACATAGCGACATTCGCACATGTATAAGTAGACGTCACGTGACAATTTTTCGCATGTTCCATTATGCGATATCACGCATCGGGAATTTATAGCAATATCACCTTTATTGTAATGGAGTTAGAAACACTGTTAAAAAATCTGTTAGGTACATGTTCAAACACGCGTGGCAACATCATTTTACTCCCTACTTCAATTATAGTTTGGCAATTTATGGCTACGGTCGATAAGCTTTAGCTTAACCGCTGGGGAATGCCAAAAGAAATGGCGTATTTCAAAAAAACACTACCTTATTCTTAGGTCAATAATTATTATAAAGCAATCATTATTCGTAGGATGTTTATCACACTTGAATGGTCAAAAACATAGCTTATAATTAGTATCTTTAGAATTATCTTCAAATGTGTTAATCTTGCCCATTTTTTGAATAATAAAATGCCTAATTCTTGTCAAATTTGGGATCACAGAGATTATCAATATAATTTTTATCGTAAATATTTCACAATAATAATGTCGATATAAATTATACTAATGGTTTTTTAAATGCGTTTAAAAATCAATAAATGTAAAAAATCTTAACACCACTGCACATTTATGTACTGAAATATGACTATATTCTAAAACATTAGAGCGAGAGGTTTAAAAGAATACTATTTTATGTAATAAAAATACTTTATGCAGTCATCAAATGTTTAAAATAACTATAAAAGATAATAAGGCTTTAAAATTATATAAATAGATCATCTACAACGTTTAAGGAGTGTCCAGGATCATGGTTTGAATATACAATAAAAACTCAATTTTGACCTTCGACGAGCATGTCCCCCCTTAAGGGGTGCGAACATAAATCAAACATTATTACAGTGCCGAACAGAAAAAAGATTGGGAATCTCTTGCTTAGATGGAAATTTTGTAGGTAGGTACTGAACAATTAAAAATTACCCAGTATCCATTTACGTCTATAATTAATTATTGTCGATAAATTAAACTACAACTCGTTTTGTTTTATTTTATCCAAACATTTTAATGAATTAATTGTAATAGATTGGTCAATAGTTAATTAATTTCCCTCTCTTTTATGTCAGATTCAGGAAGGATAGTACAGGTACAACATTAAATAAATTCCCCCGGGAAGGACTCAATTAATCGTGTTTCCTCGTGACCCACGTTTCATACAAAATAAAAAGCTTTCCTTGAAGGCTGTGCAGTACAATTATTCTGATTGAGTTTCATTATCTTTTAATCGAAGTATCTTAAAAGAGCCCTTGTGCCTTCTTTTAATTTATTATTCTTTTCGAAGCCTTTTATTTGATTAAGAATGTTGACCCAGTTTCACGATCTTCCTATTTGCTGTTTGCTAGTAATTAAAAACAAATTTTGTCATAAATCAGTATTTAATCACTTCAAAAGCAAAATAACATGACATTATTTAATTACTTAATCAGTTCATTGTATTGTAAAAATAGTTTATTCAATTTTTTGTTTATAATAACACTGCAATGATAGTAATAAAAAATTATTTAATTGAAAAAATGCTGACATTTGCAATTTTCCTTGCGTTGAAACTTGGACTCATAGATAATCCGATATTAAGAGAATTGACGATATTGTGGTGGTGGATGATGCGCACACCTGAAATCTGGTATCAAAAAATATCTCTAGGTCACCTGCAAGAGCAGCCTGGAGATGAGAGTGATCACTGGTGGCGTCGAAGGCAGGATGCCGCGAGGGCGCGTCTTCCAGATGGAGCGACACCATAAAGAAAACGACTGAACCAACAAGATCGAAGAAGATTGTTTGCAAATTCTGTAATTTTAGTGATCACTATCCTCAGTCATAAGAAATCAACTATCTCCAGTCTAGGTATACAATTATTAATCAAAATCCTGTTGTGACTAATATATTTTTTAATAAAATTATATTACTTTTGATTTCAACAAGACTCCATATAAATACGAGTCGCTTGTGAAAGCTTTAAAATGCTATATTTTTATAAATACATCAATATATCTAAATTGACTAATTACTTAGGTAGCTCTATTATAATATAATGGTATTAAGTCAAAACTATAATATGTTATTGCAATTTAGGGTTAAGTAAGCACCTGTTATGACGTACTTAGATAAGTACACACAGTTGCAGATGATATTCAATACCTGAGCACGTTTGCCGTTGGCAGGTGTTTTCATTAAATGTAATATTACCTGAAAGGTCAGTATGATAATTCAATATAATGCACGCTTTTCCAGTTTACAATTATTAGGTATATTTGCTGAATGAGAGCAAAGAACTAAATGATGATACGTTGTAATTGACAGTTTTTATTAGTCATTTCGGTAATCGATTCGAATAAATATATGTGCATGACATTATAATAATATCGATGTTTAAGGACCATATTGATGTAAATGTTTACTTTGTATAATAGGTAAAAATCAGTAGGTATCCATCGTTAAACTATCACAACTATTCTTGCAATTATTATTAATTATACCTACAGAATTATACCAACACATTACAAATAATTCAAGACGTTCACAACATGACATTTAGAATAAAAAGTACAGTGAAATCAACAATAAAAAAAACAAAGCAAAAAATGATTTTATAGCTAAAGAAATAAAATAAAAAAACAACAGTATTTTAAAAAAAATACGAATTATATACTTCTTGTTTAATTTACTGGAATATAAGTTAAGTAACATATAATAATACTTCTCCATAACAACGTGTATTTATGTTATGTATTGATATAAATATAATATTCATTTGTGTGTCTGCTATGTATGCATGATTATTTTTATAATAACAGAAAATTTATATGTAGACTTTAGCTTATATATAATATGAAAATTATTAATACTAAAACTAAAATGACTTTATCAGTTGCAAGCCATAACGTATTAAATATACATTTGTAGCAAGTTTATACAATTGTTTTCTAATATTTTATGTCTAATACAAGTATTTTTTTTATATAGAACCATCATAGTATGCAATTGTAATTTATCAAAAATGCTGCCAAGCAGAGATTACATTTTTTCTAGTTTCAAATTCAACCGTATTTACTCAAATAAATTATTCTAAAATCTCACAGCATACTATTATTCCGTCTACGTATATTCTAAACTCTTTTTTCATCTATATTATATTGGTGTGTTCACCTATATATTCTGGTATTGGGTAATATATGCACTAAAATTAATAACGTTTAACTTTGTATATTGAAGTACACCGCGACTAATTCAAATGAGATCTCGACTCTTTTAGATTAGTTATCATTTGATTTTATGATTAAATACTCATATAATTATCAAGGGTATAGACTAATATTACTCAATGCGTATAATTATTACAGTATTGATTGGGGATGCTTTATCTTTAACTGCGGTACTTAATTAGCAATGATACTCATTCAAACAGGGGTTCACAATACTCTACATAATATTATATTAATTTAAAGTAAAATTTTCTCTTATAAATATTCATAAACAAAAATACCTACATACGTAAACAGTTTTTGGTATTCATGTTATTTTTCAATTGGTGTGCATCCATCTGCATCAATCAGCTGATATCTTATTTCGCATTTGACAATACTGTCCAAACAAAACAATCAAAAATCGTTTTTCAAGTTTTATTTTGTTTCGCTGGATTTTTTTTGTGCAACGTCAAAACGGCGATCCAGAGATGTTCAATATAATTATTTTTCACGGGATGGCATCTAGGTATTCAAATTCATTAATTAGAAAAATCTACTTATTTTCAGAGTGCCTACACATATCATTTGAGCTTGTATACATTGTTGATTATATCAATTTAAATCAAAACTTTATTAGCGAAACTAACATGCACGACACTCATTAAATAATACAAAAGTTAAATTTCAATCATTAGTTGATATTAAAATTTTGTATATTTCATAAGAATCATTTTATATAAGAAAAATGGAGCTAAGTCTTCTTTTCAAATGTACTCCGACCATTCTATTTCTACAATTATTAAATTGTTGTAAATCAGAACTGATAATGAGATCTGACGTAGACAGTAAATAGTTATGACGCGCACGGTTACATGTAAATTGTACGTATTACATTTCACCATAGCACAGTTCGCCGTGAGCTTTCTTATCGGAAAGAGATGCCTGTATACCAGTGGCGAAGACTCCATACTAGGCGATTATTTAAAGCCTACCTTCTTAAGAGTTGGCATAACAGATCCAATGTGATTCATATTTTAGTCGAGCAGAGTCCACAGAGCGAGCAGCACGTCATTTTAAATCAAATTTACAACAAAATACCTGGTCATCGAAGATTTTATTTTAAAAACATAATAATAATTATTGTCGGAAGAGCAATTCATTGCAATGATTTATTAGGTTCCGTCAACGCTGTCGCCGGCCGGGCGAATGAAAACAATGTGAAAAATAATAAAAGTATATGGGGTATATACTATGTAGTATTAGTATATACCTGCACGATAATATTTATTTTTAGGAGTTATAAATTATTTCGTGCATTGGCTTTACTCAACCAACAAAATACAATAATGGTACCTACATATTGTTTCACTAGTACATATTATAAAAGTAAAATTGCGTTACTAGTTTGTAAAAGTGTCAGACTAAACTCGGGTACATCACTAGATATATTCTACCTTTTTTTTTAAATATGCATTAGAATTAAACAATATTTAACTATTTTTTTAATAATTATGTAGGTCTAACACATTAAAAATAAATACTATTCATTAATAATGTTTTTTGGATAGCACATGAATTAAAATGTAGGTAGATAATATTTGTTTCAAAATCCTTCGTATGTTTAGTTCTCGTACAATTTCAGGTTAAGAAGTTATTAATCTATTTCTAAGTTTCTAAACTACTAAACTAAACTCTAAGCTTAAAAACGTCACAATATTCACCAATTTGGTTGCAATACTTCCCACCAAACAGCTGATTAACATATTGAATTTAGTAACATTTAAGTATATTAAAAGATACTATTTTTTGGTCATCCCATACTCGCTTAGTTGGAAAGAGTTTGTTTGTTTTAAATTTAATTTAGTGACCATTACTTTTGAGGCACGCATCGGCGGCGACTTTTTAATATTACTAGTAGACCAACTATTTCGGACCACATATAAAAATATCATATTTTCATTTCTCAGGGGCATTTCTGTAGATCGTCCCCTTAAGAAAAATATTTTTTAATTGCGTATTGACATATTTATATACTTAATCACTTCATTATTTTATGTTATATAAAAATAATTTATTTTGCCAACGAAAGATGTCGTATAATATGTAGGAATGTATTACAGTATTACACAGTTTACAAAACAATCTGCAAAGGTATTAAAAAATATACCACAGCGCGCCGTAAATAAATAATGAACGCCGCGACGTCTAGACGTAAATAAATTTCTGATTATGTGTGAAATAATTCTGATTTTTTTTCGTATGGACTTTACGTCTCGTAACCTCAGCAGGTCTGCTGATTTGTACGAAATAAGGTAAGCTCCTATCGCAGAGCCTAAAACATTCGCGCATAATATTTTATCACGACTGCGCACTTTGTCCAAAACCATTAATAATTGGATAATTAAAAAAAATATTTTCAACGGCGTTTTATCGAATATTAATAAATAAGTAAGTATAGATTGTTTTTAAAAATAAAAATAAATTTTATCTAATGATTTTTGATGGGTATACATGTTTTTAAAAATAGGTAATTTAAACACATCGCTCATTTTTATGTCGTCAATGAGGTTTTGAAGTTTCATTGAATTAGTGTGTAGTTGTCATTTATTAGTGTGTACCTATTCATAAGTAGTAAATATCGTACTATTCTCGTAGATATACCTGACAAGTGTGCTCTTTTTATCAGATCTCCACAGCCTACCTCTTTCCAAAAGTCACCCTTCGCCACTGCTGTATACTATACGTAATTTCTACAGCACCGAGATAATGGAACATTGCAGACAATAATATTCCTTCAAGAATGAAAACTTAATTTAACCTAACTTAACAAATAATCCTGGATATCGGCTATTTTCAAAATTTGTTTGCCGCTGGCTTCTTGTAAACCGACAAGAACCGTGTTTTATTTAGACATGAATTTTATCTCAGTACTATACGACCCAAAGAGGTTGGACGGTCTTTAATATATGACCAAATTATATGTCCGATACAACATTTCACTTTGAAGTGTGATCCGGACACGGACGCGTACATACATACTGCATGTACAACTGCGAACAAATAATAATACAATTATTCAGTGAATATCTAATTCAAAACCAATACTTATAAATACACTAGCTGACCAGGCAAACGTTGTTCTGCCATATAAATTATTTCTAGTGAATATTTTAGTTGTTAAATAAAAAGTAACGAATGTATCGTAAGTGTGTGGGGATGGGATCTATGACAGAAAGAGGAATAGAGCACTGTAGACGATGACCGCCGATAAATCAAAAAAACATCAACCATTCATTTTCTCAATTCAAAATGAGTAATGATGTTCATAATGAATGAATTACCTGTGACAGGATCTCGTTGTTTAATGTTTATGCAATATCCGTCTTGTCCCTTCCAGAAAATTAGCGGATATTGCAGAGCGTGGTATGAACGGTGTGTGTCAGCGATGAACTCCAGATTATTGTTTCTTCTTCGAATCACGATTTCTCGCGTCGATGTGCGGTCGCCAACCATGATTCCAGCAATGTCGTCAACAACAGTCGCATTGAATCGACGTACGTGCTCTCCAGCCGGTGTTTTATCAGGATTGATGACAATAGCGTGATTGTCACTTTGCAATTCGTGCATGTGTGCTTTGAAGAATTTCAATAATTCATTGTGCTCATTAAACAGGGCGTCCAGTTCGCCGAAGATGCGCCTGGCATTAGGCGAATTGAGGCTATTGTAGCCGCAACGTGCATCCACATGATTGATGTCCTCACCGCCGCGCCCATGAAGTAGATTTGTAAAAATGTATGTGGTTCGTTTGGCATTAGCAGCAATGAGCCTACTTTGTGGTATACTTGACCTTTGATTTTGTGAACTATTTCTGTTGCTCCGGACGAAGTCATTTGGAAGCATGAATTGAATGTGCGAATGGACTTCAGGAACAGGTTTGAATCTGGAACCGTGCCAATGAGCAAGCTGTTCAATGGTTGTGGTGGTATCTCAATTTCTGGTAGTTGCACTTTTCCTGATGCGCAACACATCCCGGCTGACTCATGTTTGAATTTGAGCGCATGACAATGAGGACATTCTTTGTCCATAGCACCAATCAGCACTTTCGTATGAGCGGAATATTCAATATCTGGCTCGTACTCGAATGCGAGACGAAGGAACGAAGCAGATGTAAATGTTCGATGTACTTGTTGGCGTTGTCGGTCATTTGCTCTGCGTGTGCTAACTACGTACCGGCGCGCTTGGCTCCGTTCCAATTGTCGTTGTTGATTGCGTCCAGCTCGTGCCTCTTGTGATTGGGATGCACGCAATTGTGACATGCTTACACGCACGTTTTTGTTATCTTGTTGGATTTGTTCGTCTGTTCTTTCTACTCTACTATTTCGCATGTTTGTTGCTTTATTCGTTCGACGGCCCAAATGGCCCCCCTTGCGTTTTGCTGGCATTGTGCACTGTAATACACGCACATAAAAATAGATAAATTAAAATAAATCGTACAAAACTTTGCACGAACTGCGTTGTGATTTGCCGAATGAAATGTCAAAATGACGCGACGCTTCTCTTGAATTCTTCTCGGACGTAGTGCCATCTGTCATTCAACAACATAAATAATTTCGTTCTGTTTGAAATACGAACGACGGTTAAATTTGTTCATAAAAAAATAATAAAATCGCGATTAAAAACTGGGAGGATGGGGGTAGGAAAGTGAAAATTTGAGGTTATAGGTATTTTTTATGCCAAATAATAAAAAAAATACAAAAAAAATTGTTAAAAAAATAAAAGAAAATTTTTCTGGATAGAGATACCCTAATCACCTAGCGGTATGAAATATACTTGTTGACCTATTCTCATACCTAACAAATATACATAAAAAAATTCATAAAAATCGGTGGAGCCATTTCGGAGGAGTTCGACCACAAACATCGTGACACGAGATTTTTATATATATAGAGATATTATGCTAGGTACTTATATTATATATTTAATACTGATCATAGAGTCTTTACAATTAATGTCAAATTAGCTACCTACCTTAATTTTATTATTTAATGCTGTCAACACGCCAGAAATTATAAATTTAATACTTATTCAGATTTTTTTAAATAATTATTTTTCTATAAAATATAGGCAGCATTGATATACATATTATTTTATTGTTATTGAAAAGCATTATAGGTAACTCAATATGGCCATGAGAATGAATATAGGTGGAATATTTTATAATCCTCTATATATGGCCATCAAGACGACTATCTCCATAAAACGCATGCAGCCAAGGCGTGGTGTGGCTTTCAATTAAATTAGATAACCCTCTCAGACGGCATATTATATTGTTTATTAACTACGTAAATTAGATCATCGGGCACACCATTACAGGTGTTATTTAACGGTGGGGTATAAACATGCCCCCGCAGGCATAACTGTGCAAATTTATTCCTCCCCCAACACGCCGAGCTTATAAGCTTTCGTAAAATTCATTTGCGAGACTAAACTGCAGTAGCTTTTTTAAATGAAGTTATCCTTGTGATGTGTCGTAAAATCTCCCATAAATTACAAAAACTAAAATAAAATTTTACCAGTTAAATATTATGGAAAGTGGATGACATCCAATGTTGTCTATAAGCTAAGTCTAATTATTTTGTTAGCGTAAATATTCAATGTTTATTAATCTAACCTGACCTTATATAATAAAACCATGACTTCTTTCTGTCACTCCAGTACACACGAGATTTATAGGGCACTCTCCATTCGTTACGCAACGGTATTCATCAGAATGACTGGTGGAAGAAACAGTATAAAATAACTTATATTGTTAAATACCTATTCATGTATACCATTACAATAATTCCAACGAAAGATATAAACACCGAATAAAAAAATATTATCTATTAGTTTACCTCCTTGCCTGGAATAAGTGTTCATGATCAATGTTGTTTAATTATCTATGGTCTAATTAGTGATGGAGGGAAGCTTAAAATGTTTTTTTTTTAAATGGAAAACATTAAAGTATCAGTGTTTAGTTGATTAATGAAAGCTTTTAATAGTTTTGTAATATAAACTATTTTATAATTTATATCAGGACTTCGAACCGGAACTGAACCGAAAACCGTTATTTTTTTCGGAAAAGAAACTGGAACCGAACCGGAAAAAATCGGTTCAGTACATGTTCAAACACGCGCTTTAACATGATCTTACTCCCAATTGCGACGTAACATTGTGCCGCTAGTCGATGTTAGTCATTGACGGAAACACCACTTCGACAAGCATAATACATAATATGTATACAAAATTAATATGCTGTTGTTTTTAATTTGAAATATGCGTGTCAAATTTATAATACCTAAGTACCTACTTACATTATTTTTAAAAATTATGGATACGGCCGTGTGGTGCAGCATAAATATTGGTTTCGGGACGTGGCACCGGGCTATCATACAAGTAGTTCTAAATTGAGCGTAGTTATGCACAAAGCAGCCGAGCCACACAAACCTCAAACAGAGATAGAAGCACTTTTATGTAAATTGTGTTTCTTTAAATCAGCAAAGCCTCTGTATACTGTGTATACTTTTTGAATGATAGATATTATATATGATTTTGTATAACTTTTGAAGAGATAAAAGCATTTAATCTATGAAATTTTGGTGTTTTAGCAGTCCAGGTGTTTTGAGTAAAATGATTTTTTTTAGAATGTGCATTTTGCAGAATGCAGCCATCTCTTATTTTTGTAAGAAAAGTCTTTATTTTTGATTATTTTCTTTAAAAATAGCCTTCTAAGTTACTAAATTATAATGGAAATTTCAAAATTCTAAAAATAATTCGAAAAACTTGTAAATTATACATCAATATTTAGCTGCTTGGCACTATTTTTTATATGAAAAATCTGTATATTATATTACATATAATAAAATGAAAAACATATAATGTAATTGAGAAAATAATGTTTATTAATTGAATGTAGAAAAACACACCTTACAGTTACGATTTTAAAAATTTACGTAAGTACATAATATTATCATTTGGCTGCTTTTTGCAAAACGAATATTGCATATTTTTAGAACGCATTTATATGACATTTTTGTATGACAGCAGCTTGGTTGCTTTATGCAAATCGAAAATGTCATATTCTGCGATTTGCAAAATCTTTAAAACGCATTTATATGAGATGTTTGTATGACAGCCGCTTGGCTGATTTGTGCAGAACGTAAAACAAACGTGTGAGATTATGGAAATCACAATAACTCACTTTTTTCAAAATTGTGGCTTGGCTGCTTTGTGCATAACTACGCTCAATTATGGTAGAAAATAAAATTGTAATACAAACAAAAACGTTTAAAAATTAATCACTCACAGCTGAATCGAAAATCGAAAACCGGAAAAACCGTCAAGTATTTCTTTTACTTGAACTGGAACGAATACCGAAACGGAAAAAAATAACGGTTCGAACTCCTGGTTTAGGTATATTGCATTATTCTATGTATATAACAATAATATGTTCCCGAATGAACTTATGAATGCTTTCTAAATAAAACAATTCAAAAGAATATCTTTTAATTAAAGTACAAATTATATGATATCTACCTATTTGTTTTGGTAACTCAATAATAATCAATGTTTTTAATCAATTTTCCTGATTTGTTTCAAATTTAAATTTTGTGTGGTAAAAATATTGTTTTTGTGGAACCGATAGAAATTAAATTAGCAGTGTGAAATTGACTTTACCCAAAAGACTAAGCCAATTTATTTTGTTTCGCCTCTCTACCGAATAACAATTAATGAATTTTCGCTGGCTTCAACAGGCGTGGGCTGTCATTATAAATACCTAATATTATATTGGTTCCCCACGCGACATCAGTATGTTTTCATATATAAAAGAAGTACCTAGTCTATTTTTATGTAAATGTAAGAAAAATGTTAGTGAATAAAAAATAATTACCGCCGTTACCATCCGTTTCCGAAGCTTCGACGAAATGAGATGACAAAAACAAAATTTCGTCTTTCGACTATCACATGTCAAACCTTTAAAAACAGCATTCACTATATACACCAGTGGCGAAGGGTGGAGGTAGGCTGTTAAGATTCGCTATAAATAGTGCACACTAAACTTTGTTAGTCATATGTATTTGTTTTTATTGAACTAAGACTACAATTTACAGATGGTATTAGTTAGTTTTTAAAAATCAATTAAACCCTGCCTAAACGAAACCATAATAGATTTGGTCTAATTTGGGCAATACGACAAAATTGTGTACAATTTTCCATTCATAGTTATTTGTTTTCGTTGGATTAAAACTACATATTACACATATTTTTGGTTCATTTTTTTGATTCATTAAGCCCTGCGTAAACCAAACTATAATAAATAAAAAATATTATTCTATCTATAAAATACTCAAAGTTATGTATGATTTAATTGCATAATTTTAGATATTTTATAGATAGACATGTATTTTTTGACTAATATCTATTATGGCTTGGTTTCTCAGGGTTTAATTGAATTTTAAAATCTAACCTACACTATCTGTAAATTGTAGTCTTATTTCAATGAAAACAAATATGTATGTCTGAAAAAGTTTAATGTGCACTATTTATGGCGGATCTTAACAGCCTACCTCCACCCTTCGCCACTGATATACACCTAGTATTACTGGCGGCTTTTCATCAACCAGATTATGCGACCACTTCATCAGAAAGTGAACACTTAAAACTATGCTTAATTTTTACAACTTGGTGTAAAAAAAAATCAATCAAAGCCTAAAACAGTCAACGTGTAAAAAAATCCTGGCAACATAACTATGCCCATATTAGTAATACTCACTAGTGGTTTATTGCATATGCATAAAGGGCTTTCACGTACCTAAAATCACCACTACCCAGTGTAAAAATTAAATTACCACGTTCGCTACTAATCAGAACTAATAGGACTCCAAGGAGTGGTGGTTGTTACATTAAAAAACATGCATTTCTATAGCCAGCCACGCGTTAGAATCTGCGATCCACGACTTTGTATTAATTCAAAGAGGGCCGTTCTCCAACTAGGCCAACCTAGTTTGTTAGTGAGTAAAATAAAATTATATGTCCTCAGATTATAACGTAGCTTTACGCACCACCAGTAAAATACTGTCGTAAGTATGAAATGGTCGTTTTAGAGTTATGGATATGGTTGGATATCAAGAAGATTCAACGAAAAAGCACTTTAAACAGTATATACAAACACTATAGTAACTAAGTTACGACATCAAAAGTTATTTAAATAACTGGTGTTTTAAAATGTAAAATGTCCTAATAAAATACTGTAACACACAAAAACTCAAATATTTTGATTTTCTAAGTTTTTAAAGATAAATGAGAAATGTGGTTAAAACGATTTGTTTCATAAAAATAAGTAGGTAAGTACCTACTAATTTATGCATATGGCTTTTCCCGTAATTACTGAGAATATTTAAAAGATTTGAAACTTCAAATAGTTCTCTTGGATAATGAGATTTTATTCTTTTATTGGGGTGCGTTATGTTTATTAAAACAAAGCAATTTATTTTATTAATCATAGTGGGTATTAAAAATGTATTTTTTTCTTCCGACAAGAAATATCTGGTATAATTCTAATCAAATGATATATTCAGTACCTACTTAAGAACTGATGTTAATATTTTATTTACAATAATATGGAATTCACACCATTATTGGTTAGATAAAAACCATTCTGATATGAATTAGTTCTAAATAGAATTGAATCGTATTTTGCATGCAACATACGTGAACTTTTAAATTTTACAAATATATCCACAAATTAGTGCGATTTGTTAATAGTTTTGGTTCTCCTCGTCATATTTCAAAATAATTTCTTTATTTATACCCAATAATAAAGCACGTCATTATTATATAATTGAAAGTGTTTTGAATTTATTTAAATGAGTTGGAGTATAATGTATGGCTGAAAGCTTAAGATTATTGAAGAATGAAATCGATTTTCTGCCTGTCTGTACAATATAATTGATTGTGGTTTGTTTCTAAAAAATAATTACATCGTATTTTAAAGAATGCATTTTGCAATCATCTCCTAAATGATTTTATTATAACGTTGAATACATTATAATATTTTGTTTTAACTTTTATTTTTGGGGAAAGGTGCATCCCAAAATTCACACATCATAACGTAATTAATATTAGGATATTTCGATCTACATGGGCATACGTTAATTAGCAATTCGCAGTTGTATTGGTATTTGGTAATGCATTGAAACATGCCACTGTAAAATGATTTACTTATAATGGATGTTTTAGGTTAATAGCTAATCACAATTTTTCGTAAAATCTTTTTAAGACACCCATATCTACATCGTTCAAAAACGTAAATAAAGATGTATTTACAATTTACAATATTTACATCATTATGTATTCCACTAGAACGTCACTTCTGGATATACAAAAATAATAATTTATTCTCAAATAATTACAATGCTATAAGCCTTATAAGGTATTCGTTGCCAAGTTGTTCGAACAAGAATTATGCTAAAATCAGTATACTAAGACGTTAATTATTGTTTTTAATTTAGTTATCCAAGTTTGTCGGGGTCGTGTTTAGAATTAAAATTATATTCCTAGTAATAATGTTCGCTAATATTTCTTTTGCGTAAAGGTCTCCCTCCGCCTTAACTAGGTGTTATCCGAATTAATTCTATGAATATTCAAATTTTACCGAACTCGTCCTGCAATGAATTTTGATGGCACTCAAAAATTCAAAAAGCGAACATTACCGGTCTACGGCGTTCTAAATTTGAATGTTGTTTTTGTATTTGGACGCTAAGTTAGCGGAGTATATACCTACGCAATTTATTCGTAGCTGTACTTCAGGGATTATACTCGCTCGATAACTTGAATCCAGTTAATCTATGGTATTGTTAAATATTATTCATTGTTATTTTGTAATATAGAAATAGAATGTATATTAATAGATCACTTCGGTACACGTGTTATGATGAGCTATATAATATAAGACATCTTTGAAATAGTGACGATCAATGATTAATAAACCGAATTGGACCAATACTTCAATACCCAGCTTTCAACAACAAGAAACTAAGTTGTCATTATAATATTATATACCTTGTATAGTCATCCAAAAGTATTATTATTATTGTTGTAGAGTATGTACTTATTTATCTTCTTTTTTTAATTATTAATAACCATGTCCTTGTTTTTTCGTACAAGGTGGTAGTTAGTAATTTTGAACAATCACAAACACCCAGGCTTTGAGAAAAACACATTAATATTGTGTCCTGACTGGGAATCGAACCCAGAACTCTCGGGTGGAAGGCAAGCACCGTACGCACTGCCTCATCTTTATCCTATGTTATCTGGAATAGATCCTCCAAATACAGCGAAAAACCACTAATTTCAAATAGATACTTCATCATAAAGGTAACGTATAGATACATTTTTATTATGATCAAAATATATAATTATTTACATGTACCTACTAGTTATATAAGTACTACGATGGCCGCGGGGTTTAAGCGTCGGCCTATAACGTCGTGGGTCCCAGGTTGGAATCCTGAGTCCAGCAAGTACATATGTGACGTTAAAAAACAAACGTGGCCATCTCCAGTCAATGACTTTTTTGAGATTTTTGGTTGGTATGATTGCTTGTGTTGTTTTATATAATATTATTTAGTTAAGACATGGCTATCTCCTCAATTTCTGCTTCAAAAATTCAAATAAAAGATGTGATTTTTTTCAAACTTAGTCATATCCATTGATTTTTTATATCAAACGTGGTCACATTCGTCTTGGCCAATAACGACGTAGCACTTTTTCAAAATGGCCAATCATGTCGTGGCATTTTATCAAGATGACTCCCATCAGCAAAAAGTTTTCTCTGTGTATACGATGTGCTCTTCAAGTTTTTAAGCGAAATAATTGTCAAAGAATGGAAAATAATCCAAATAAAGTTTGAAATAGTGTCTCCAGATAATGCACGAAAGTTAACCAGATCAAATTATACCATTAAACGTTCAAAGAAGACTGAAAAACGGTAAGTAAATTTTGATTTTCAAACGTTTTACGACAGTTAGCATTTTAGAACCTCAGGGCTGTGCCTTGGCTGTTCATATTTTATGTTCAGTTTTAAAGCTGCATAATATCGTGTAAACTGGTTCAGTCATCTTTATTTTTTTTATATATTTTTATTCAAAAATATTGTTATGTTTGTTTAGTTACCTTTAATTCTAATATCATAAAACTCAAAATAAATTCATAAACCCAATTATAATTTTCAAATTATGAAGTGTTAGTTGTAAATATGAAATAAGTTATACATTTATAGTGTTGTTTTTTTCGGGTGCCGGTCGAAATCCCGAAGGGCCGAAATCCCGAATGCCGAAATCCCGAAAGCCGAAATCCCGAATGGCCGGAAGCCCAAAGGCCGAAATCCCGAAAAATAAAAAAATATAAACAGTAATAGTTTTCAACCAGCGGCACCCCAATAGGCGGTGCTTTTTCTAGAGTGTGTAATTTAACAAGATAATTGGAATAGTTATATAAAAAACTATTATTGATTATGGAATGATGCAACAAAATAATTTTCAACCAGCGGTACCCCAATAGGCGGCGCTTTTTCTAGAGTGTGTAATTTAACAAGATAATTAGAATAGTTATATAAAAAACTATTATTAATTATGGAATGATGCAACAAAATAATTTTCAACCAGCGGTACCCCAATAGGCGGCGCATTTTCTTGAGTAAGTAATTTAACAAGATAATTAAAATAGTTATTTAAAAACTATTATTTATTATGGAATGAAGCAACAAAATAATTTTCAACCAGCGGCACCCCAATACGCGGCGCTTTTCCTCGATTGCATAATTTAACAAGATAATTAAAATGGTTATATAAAAACTATTATTAATTATGGAATGAAGCCAGAAAATAATTTTCAACCAGCGGCACCCCAAAAGGCGGCGCTTTTTCTCGATTGTATAATTTAACTAGATAATTAAAATAGTTATATAAAAACTATTATTAATTATGGAATGAAAATTATTTTCTTGCTTCATTCCATAATTAATAATAGTTTTTATATAACTATTTTAATTATCTTGTTAAATTACACACTCTAGAAAAAGAGCCGCCTATTGGGGTACCGCTGGTTGAAAATTATTTTTTTGCTTCATTCCATAATTAATAATAGTTTTTATATAACTATTTTAATTATCTTGTTAAATTACACACTCTAGAAAAAGCGCCGCTTATTGGGGTACTACTGGTTAAAAAATATTTTTTGCTTCATTCTATAATTAACAATAGTTTTTAATACTACTATTTTCATTATCTAGTTAAATTATACAATCGAGAAAAAGCGCCGCCTTTTGGGGTGCCACTGGTTGAAAATTATTTTGTTGCTTGATTCCATAAATATTAATAGTTTTTATTATAACTATTTTAATTATCTTGTTAAATTACACACTCTAGATAAAGCGCCGCCTATTAGGGTACCGCTGGTTGAAAATTATTTTTTTGCTTCATTCTATAATTAATAATAGTTTTTAATACCACTATTTTAATTATCTAGTTAAATTATACAATCGAGAAAAAGCGCCCCCTTTTGGGGTGCCGCTGGTTGAAAATTATTTTGTTGCTTCATTCCATAATTAATAATAGTTTTTAATACTACTATTTTAATTATCTAGATTAATTATACAATCGAGAAAAAGCGCCGCCTATTGGGGAACCGCTGGTTGAAAAGTAATACTGTTTATATATTTTTATTTTTCGGGATTTCGGCCTTCGGGATTCCGGCCATTTGGGATTTCGGCCATTCGGGATTTTGACATTCGGGATTTCGTCCGGCACCCATTTTAACACAACCCTGTTTGTAAGAATACAAAACAAACCGATCGAATACAAAACAAAACTGTCTATCTCCAATAGTATTTATGTCAAATCCAGATGATACAAAACAAACATAGCCATCTCCAACATAAAATCGTAAATATCTTGTTTATTAAGGATCCGCGATTATTGAGCATTGTTTAAATCGTATTCTTTAAATAAAATATAATCATAAATTAGGAAATTATTAACTCACGGGTTCAAATTAACCACAAAAACAAAAAAGTTGATTTACTCAGTTTCACATGTGATGGAGATGACCACGTTTGTTTTTTAGCGTCACATATATTGTTTTTCAATTATTTGTGTATGAGTCAGAGTATGGACTCAATAGGTTGAGCAAGTGGCTGACATCCATTTCTCGTAAAAACAAAAACTTCCACCCTGCGGAGGCCCATATGATAAAAAATGGTTACTTATAGTAAAAAAATTTACCCGTGGCATATTTTATTTTCAATTTGATTTCTTCGTTCCGGGCGTATAACGTTTGATTCCTTATTCCGTGTAAAATTCACTTTGATGTTTTTTTTCGTAATATATGACGGTTTATTAGATGCGTTATGATGCAATGTTTATCTTCGCATTTTTCAAAAGTCCTTCTTGCAAGTATCCGCTTGGCGCTTACCTACCAATTTATTGCAGTAAATGATGATAAATCTGCTGTCAGTTCTTTACAAGAACACAATAAAAATTACCAAGGATACTCGAAGGACAAGGATATCGGAACTATTGTATTGGGAACTTTTAATGGTCCATTTGATACCATGCTCTATTATCATTTACATTATCTGGTTTTAGATTATTTAGATATCTATACAGGAGGACTCAGTGGCGTCCCGTGGGGGTAGGCATATTGAGCGTTGCTTGGGGGGGGGGGGGGGGGAAGTTACTCGAACAAACTTAATAATGATGGAAATATCTTTCCATTAAAAAAGCATTTCACTGGTTGGAAACAAAATGTAATAATTAACATACAAGGTTTAACAGGACTGTATTTTTTATCGGTTTCGCGATGTTTAGTTTACTTCCGTTGTCTTTGGAGGTCAGTCCCTGATGACCAGCAATGACACGTGCAGATTTTTGAATTATAGGTAGGTACATACTTGCCAAATTTAAAATTTATCCAAATATTTTTTCCAGTCACTCGCGAGTTTCGGAAGTTGCCAGGTGTATTTTTAAATGTATCTGAAACCGTGGACGCACAATATTTCTATTGAAGCAGAGATAGGATTTAAATTAGATTTAGTAGTATATATTTTATCGGTAATGTATCTATAGAATACATTTCTTAGACATTTTAGTCTTGAAAGGATAATGAAAAATACTGTATAAAAAATGGGGTGGCATTTTGGCGCTGCCTAGGGGCGGTATTTTGTCTAGGGACGTCACTGGGGGGACTCGTAGGACCAAGCAAGAACGGCGAAGAGAAGAGAAGTGGTGAATTATATGATAACGAGCAACTTAGTGTGCATACATGTATGTAGGTAAATTGCAAGAAACCTCCGGTCAAACACAATTTATTATGTAATTATTTCAAGCCATATATTGTGGCATTTAAAATTTTAATACAGTTCATGGCCCTAATGCGTTTGGAATAGTTCGTTGTATTATACGAAGTGGTAATCTAATATTTTTTTTATTTCGGTTACCATGTTTTAAAAAAATATATAAATAATTGTAGATTCACTTTATTTTCATTCAAGCGACTGGTCGTGTGTATGGTCTTACTAGTTAGTGGGGGTCGCCGAATATCTAACGGATGTGTTATTCTCGCACCGTGAAATTGTCATATCGTTACTGTAACGAAGATGGCCAGTGTCAAGAAAGGACAAACCAACTACTTACTCACAATAAAATAATATTATACAAGTACATAATACAATTTGGCCAAACAAGAGATACTACTTTTTAAATTCAAAATCTGTTATATAATTCAAGCATTAAATACGACAATCGCGTATTTTATAATAGAAATTAGTATATTTATTTCATTTCCCAATTTAATTTTCAAAAACTATAATAATAATGGACATCACACTGAACATGTTAAATTAGTGGCGTAATTAGCTAGGTATATACTTTGGTTCTTGCGGACATGTTAATAAAAACGTCGGTTCACTAATCCATTGTTATCCTATCGTTATCATATCATCAAAACTAATTAAAAATTAAAATGATATAATTTGATGGGTCTTAAGAGGACGTTCTACAGAATTGGCCTTGAGAATTGAAAATATGATTTTTTAACATGTGGTCCATAATATCTGGTCTACTAGTTAATATAAAAAGGTCGTGTCAAAGTTGTTTGTGTTAATAAATTTGCTCTATGACTGATCCGACTCATATTTCACATTTATTTCATCAGGGCTGTCGAAGACATAAATCATATATATTTATAATTTTAAATTTTTATTTATAATATATATTATTTAAGTTTTGTGCATCTAATGCCGGGTCCACACTGGCAACAAGTTAATTTGCTGGCAACCTCGTTAGATTTTACGATAATTATGATGATTATCGTAAAATTCCTTAAGCAATTATGGTAAGTATCGTAAAATTTAATGAGGTTGCCAGCAACTTGTTGCCAGTGTGGAAATGGCTTAATATCCACTGTGGTTCACGTAGTGGCATGGACCTGGGGTTAGCTAATTCAGGAAGTCAACACCCATGATAGAATTTTTTCCAGTTTTGGTTGCATTATATTCCAAAACTCTTCTGTAAAAATCGTTTCCGAGTTTATAAATGGAAATTTCTCGGTGTACATAGTAAACAAACCTACGAATAAAAAAAGATAAAAAGGAACATGCTGATTCATCGCAGTAAAATCTGGTAATCAAATTCACCATTTTGAAAAGCGACGATTTTGCGTAAACAAATATCACGTGGTCTGTACGTGTGCGGCAAACTTCGGATGTGTTTGTAATTTTGTGCAAAGTGCGAATGTAATGTTTTCAAATAATTGATATGGATTAATTATACCATCGTATTATTTTCTCGAAATCATAAACATACTATAATAGTATTTGAGTATCAACCTATGTTCAATTTGAATTGGGTTATAATAATAATATACCCGTATATATATGAATAGTATGTTTGCTACAAAATCCACCCAAGTTATCAGTACGTACTTGCACAGGTTTGATTAAAAACTATGATGAAATTAACATTTTAAAAATATGAATGCTTAATATTATTTTGACAGCCCTGTTTTCTGATCGGCTTTACATCTCGCAGGTGTTCATTAAAAAAATAATAATGCTCCGCGGCAGAAATTATCAGTAATAATAATAATGTTTCTTGAAATAAAATCTCCGATGATTAGTGATTTTTGCGAAAAGAACGATTTAAATTAACGTAGTTACGACGCCGAGGTCCTTTTTATACTGAATTATATTTGGTAGCCACCCCCCCCCCCCCCCCCCAGGAACGGAAAAAAATACTAATTATTTATGTGAATAGAATATCATCTCTTCGTCAGGATCTCATGACTTAGATCCGGATGATTTGGCAGTTGAATAACTTTCTTAGCAGGTTGTCCCCATTTCTCTCAGCATTCTACGACATGAAAAGCATGTGGCCACTGAAAGACGACCCGTGACAGTCAAGAATTGGTCCAGCGATCTGCGGTATCCTATGTGTGCTTTAATATTCTGATACGACTTGTCTAAAGGATTAAACATCGTGGACAACACAAACGGATACTGACGATCCTAATAATTATGACCGTTAGGCCACGTGCATTCGATAACCACGTGTGGATGCAACAGCAAACAATACTTAACTAATAGACCACCCTTAGATACCTGCAGGTCAGGACACTACACATCGCGGAGTGTCTGGGTATGGTGACTATATTCGGAAAATACGGTATTCCTCGGTTAAGGTGACGAGACGCTATGCATAGTAGGCGAATGTAGAAGTCAGTGATACCAGCTAGATTTTGTTAACCCCGCCCCCTCCTGCCGCCTTAACAATCAATAATATGGATATTTTTTCAGTAGTGCGCGCAGTGGAAACAAAATTGTAATTATTACAATAAAACACAATATATTATACCTAGTACTTATTCCATAAACTTAATAAAGATCAGTACCAGTTTCACTTACTTAACATGATGCATAACACATATCATTGGTCATGGTTTAAATACGTGAATTAAGTTATATATACTGTGTTTATTTAAAAATTTGTACACATTAGAAATGACGTTGAATTACTGTTTTTGCCTGCGGCGCCGTACTTTTTCCATTTGTAATAAAAAGATTGTTCAAGTAACTGTTTACATTGAATATTACATAGTAGAGTAGGTATCGTTATATAGTATAGAAGAGTATCGCATAAAGTTATCTGTTTAATCACACTGCGAAAAAGTTGTAACAAATTAATTAGAATATAACCGCTGAAAGATATACAAGAATTCCTTTTGTGATAAACAAATTTTACTCATGAACATTAAAAAATAGATAACAAATATTAAATGTCAGATGGTCCTTGTTATACATAATTGTTAATTTCTTATCTAGTAATATTTTACGCTCACTTCTTTCTTTACTACCCCTCCAGGGGCAATAAAAGATAACTCACTCTTATACAGTGGCGTACGTAGGTATAATAATAGTTATCGTAAAGATAGTAGATTAGTATCGGTTAGCAATGCTGTTTTATTAACTACTTCTACATAAATTATCAATAATCGTCAGATCAGGCATTACCTATAATTAAAATTGCTTAACATAATATAACATCTTCGCTCCTACTGAGTATATTTTCATATACAAAGTTAAGGTCGTATTAACATAGTTTGAGGAAGAGTGGTTATTACCAACCTATTCATTTGGTCTTTACTCATAATGGACGATAACACATTGAAATAACAACTTGTTAATTTCACCCGATAATTAAATATTACATTAACATTAATATTATTAAATACTCTAAATTTAGTAGATTGTCTACGGTTATTTTAGTTTTAACGGATGGACCATTCACACATACGTACATGTTACATGCAAAAGGAATTATTAATATGATATCATTGTAAGATGCTTTCTTAATAAATCATCATCAATTTATCTACTGCTGGATGAATGCCGCCCCAAAACGTATTCCACTCCTTTTAGTCTTGTGCGTTCCACGAGCTTCCGCAGATCCATCGACCTCTAAATCTACCTCTTGGCACTGAATGACTAGATTTGTCCAGCAATTGTTCTTCTTCAAGCTGTGTCCAGCACATCTTCATTTTAGGTTTTTAGCGAACTATATTACGTTACGTACTCTTGCTTATTCCATTCTCAATTAATATAATAGTTTAGTTTTTATGACGTTAAGGAGGCATTTTTTTTAATTTGTTTAAATTTATATTCCTTGCAATAATATGTAAGTCACTTTGCGAGTAGTAATATATCGTATAATAGTTAATGCCACAGTTTCTAAGTTTAATGCTAATTTATTGTTGAATTAAAAAGTTTTCGAGAGCTTTTAACTAAGCTCAATGTTTAAACTTTTTAGCTTTGGTACCTACACCACTGTTATTTTTCTCCATGTTATCTTCCGCTCCAATTAACTTTCTGTTTCGTAATATTGATGGTTATTGTTATTGATATAAGAAAGTCTTCTTTAATGAATTATTTAATTTATTATTTTAACTATGCAGATGTTCACTGGAAGAATTATTTCTTTTTAGCTTTATATTTATTTTTTTTAATTTGAATTATCTTCGCTGAAGTGTATTATTTTCAAAATAAATAATAATAGGTTGGGCACAGTTCAGTGACCAAAGAAAATAGCATGAATCAAAAATAAACAAGGCGTAGGTTTCTTAAATTATGACCATATTGTCATTGGTAAGTAGTATGTACCTAGTTAGTGTTTGTGGTATTGGAAGTTGTTATCATCACCTGGTGGTATGACCACTTTTATGTTACGTATTACATTGAAATATACATATATATATTTATTTATTATTTTTCTTTGCTATCATCGTTATCTGCACAATAGCAATTTTAAAAAAATATTTAAAATTATTGGCTCATCGAAATTTAAATAACGGAAATCTTATTTTTTGCTTGAGTTTATTTTATTTCGTCAGATAGTTAGTATTTCTTGAAACACTTTGATTATTATGTAAAGTTATTATATATAGTGATTATTATATAAATTTGACAAAAGATACCTATTGCGTCTATACGACTATTTAAGGAACAAATACGACCAATTGATTAGATTTAACGGTCAAATTTTGATGGACACAAAATTGTAATAATTAAAATAAAATACAACATATATTAGGCACTTATTCCACATAAAATCAACAAGACGTCATCAGCTGAAACAATATTGGCTGATGATGTCCTGGTATGTAGACGAAACCGGTCCTGATCTTTATTAAATTAAGTAGAATAATAAAAATAATATGTTGCACTTTATTTAAATTGTTAGTAAATACAATATTTCTATTGAGGCAAAAAATTCTAAACTGTCTTTATTGTAGGTATATTTAAGTTTTTATGTAAAAACTGGTTTTCGCTTTTTAATGCGATTTGGTTGACATTACTTATTAATATTCATAATGCAGTTATAGCCACGATTTTCTGAACAGGAAACTGATTGAATTGCATCGACGGATGCATGGTAGCTATATTAAAATAATTTGCTTAAATTTATTGTTTGATACCCGTAAGTGTGGTACTGACAGTAATCCGGTAAACTGCATCACCTCCAACCCTCGCTGTTTATCGAACTTCCGTCACATTGATAGAAACCCGGTAGCTCGGTCTCGTCATACCGGTTCACCAAATATACACTAATATCACTACCGGGCTGTTACAAAGTGTAATAATTATTATACCATAAAATCAGCGTGATTCAATTAGTTCAATATAACTAAGATTTAAAATTAATATTATCATTTTTAGGTAAGACAAATAATATAACTCAAATTCAAATATATTTAACTAATTACATATAAGTAGTGAACTTTACAAATTACAAATTCATGACAAGTAAAAATAATGTAAAATAGTATTCAAACAGTATTAAAAACATCCATTAGTAAAAGAGTAAATAGAAAAAGTACATGAAATATTTTAACAAATTATAAAACAAGTCCGCCTAGCCTAGACTCATGTTCACGTAGGTGGAATACATTAATATCTGAAGCGATTTACTTGAATACAGTTATTGTGCACCCAATTGGCATTACCAATGGCAGGTTAGTTATGCACCATTGGAGAGCAAACAACTGATACTCCTGATTTCTAAGATAGATCTCAGGACAACACTATTAAGAATGGCAGAGTTTGCATTTACACTGTGTGTACTGTGTAGGTACGTCGGAAAGAGTAGGTACGTAGCAAAAATGTTTATTTTGACTTTTAGACTATAGTATGTAGGCATACCTAAGAGAAATTCAGTTGCTTCAACTTATGCAGTACACAAAAAGTAGACCCACTCTAAAGCCTACTTTAATCTAAGGAATTATAAAAAAATTTGAACATCTGAAAAGACCCGGAAACTACGCAAGATGAAGCTCAACATTTGTAACGCCTTTTCTATTAGTAAGTATCACCTCGTGTATGTATCTATAGTCTATGTATCACCTCGTTTCTGCTAATAAGCGAAACAAACAAAACAGAATTTCTTATAAATTATATTGGAATTTATTACGAGAATAATAAACATGAAAGATAAAATGTTTCATAAAAGTCGACGATGCAATGGGAGGCCACATTTGAAGTTACTATTCAGGCACCTAAATGCACCGTATGCCAGTTTGGTTCTGCGAGAAATCTCGTCATACATACCACCGTCAATTGGCATTTGTTGTCTGAGATAGACGTAGTTGATGGACCTACTCGATTTGAGTGCTATTTATGTGGATCGCTTTTGGTTTAACAAAGCAGTTTATCATTATATTTGTATTTTAAACAACCAAATTAAATGTTTCAATATATTGTGTAAAATACTGGCTTCCATAACACTGCACACAATGCTAATCACGTAATTTATAAAATTCTTTTCATAAATAGAGGCGCATATAATAAAATTTATATCTAGTTTAGTTAGATAAAGATGCGAATTAATTTATAAAGCAATGAAAAACTAATAAAAAATAAATCCTACCGGTTAATGAGAGTATGTTACTCACTAGATCTGTAGCGACATGTCATAAAAAGTTAATAATTTTTTTATATACTCATGTCTGCTATAAATAAACAAATGAATATAAAGCGGTAAATCAATTAGATACCACTTTGTAGTAACCCTGTTATGATACAGTCGATATATTATTATATTACGTTGCTCAGTCGACCAGGCTCGGGTTGTAAAACCTAACGAGTCGAATATATTTTTAAGTGTATGGATTGTCGCCCTTTTCTACAATATAACATATTATTATTATTTTTGTATACTGTTTTTTATGTACTTAACCATATTCTATTTCTATACTAGTAATGCAGTGAGTTGCGTAGATCTTAAATCGTTAATTCTACCCAGTGACGTCCCTAGACAAAATGCCGCCCCTAAGCAGGGCCAAATGCCGCCCCATTTTTTTAAAAGAGCAGGTATTTTTATCATTCACAACTTCCAAAACTCACGAGTGACTGGCAAAGATATTTTTGGATAAATTAGGTAAATATGTACCTTCCTATAATTCGTAAATCTGCACGTGTCAGTGTTGGTTATCAAGAACTTGACGTCCAAAGACAACGGAAGTAAACTAGACATCGCGAATCCGAAAAAAAAAATACATTCCTGTTAAACCTTTTATGTTAATTATTTGTTTCCAACCAGTGAGCTAAATTTTTAATGGAAAGATATTTCCGTTGTTACTAAGTTTGGGTGGCTATTTCTACATATACCTAATAATTCTCATCGATTTGCCGCCCTTCAAATAACTGCCGCCCCCAAACGTCGCTCAATCTGCCTACCCCCACGGGACGTCACTGATTCTACCGAAACTTATTCGAAAGAATATTAAAAAATGTTACCAGTGCAACGCAGTAAATTGTAGTATTTCAAGATACTTTTTATTTACTAGATTGCTGTTGGTATATCTACAATGTATATGAGTAATTTTCAAACTTTCGTCATAGGCGGAAAAAGTAATGCTACAGTTTCATCTGAAAATGTCTCTTGAATTATGCTGCTATGAAATTATATCGGCTAAGTATCATCCTACTATATAACGGTTTTTTTCTTCCATCCTAACTTTCTTCTTTAAGCACTACGGTGTATGGTTGTAGCATTAGTCCCGTGCGGTTCCTTTTCGGGACGGAATGAGCGCTTAAAATCACTTCTTTCAGACACGTTAATAGCGTCATGGAAGGCGGCCATGCATATCCACGACTGTACATACATGACGGGTGGTGGTGGGAAAACAACGTTATATAAATTTAATACTAACGATCAATCGCTACTTTGTCCGTGTAAAATACTTAGAGAAATACAACAACAATACAAAATAAAACAATAATTATTGATGGGTTTCCATAAAGCAGGTGTAACAGTCGATTCGTCAGAATGTATGCAAGTATATATGTTTTAAGTTCTAAAAAAATAGCTAGGTACGTATTGCTATTTTATTAAAACCCAATTGCGGATTATCGAACAAGATTTATATCGCAAAGAAGCCTCCAAACCTGTCAACGCATCGTGCTTTAACGTACTCGTACCTAAAACCGCGACGGGACACAACGAAAACAACCCATTTTACACTTACACGAGTTTAATGGAAAATGTACACGTTATTATTAAGTAATAATCACAAGATAAAATAACTTTTTAAATACTTACCACGTTTTTAAATTTTCTGTTGAATCATATAAACTTGACAATTATATGTATTAATAAATACTTTTTTCTGTACTTGATAGAAATACTGAATAAATATAGAATACTGAAATATCATTTTGACATTTCATATTGACTTCCATAGTAACGCACGTATATATTAATAATTTACTTGCTAGGACTTGGCAACCATTAATAGTGTTTTACTTTTTACGATTTTTTTCCGAAATAACTTTCCATACAAAACATAATTAACTAATAATGAATTCAATTCTGCTTAAAGATGGCTAAAAGTATTAAAATAATGCATCATCGTCGTGTTCTGATATATTCTAAAAGTTTCAAATGTCTAGCTAGTCGGGAAGTTAGTTAAAAATCTTCAATCGTCCTTATAATACAAATCTTGGACAAACAAGAAAAAATTTGTACTGGACAAACAAGAATACGAGCTAATAAAAACGTGGTAAAAATCAAACGCATAAAAGATTTAAAAATATATATTTTGAAATCAGACACATTAATTTTATTATTTAATATTGGTAATGTTTTTTGTCCATTAATTACAATTAATATTTTTTTCACATGGAAACTTTTGGCTTGATTGGTTCATCTTGTTTGAGTCATCAAAACTAATTAGAATATATGTTGTAGTATATTATGTCAACATAAATTTTACAAATATGTATTATGTTGTAAAACTATTTGTCACTGATCAAAAACACCCGTTAGCGTTAGAACGAATCCGGTCATATATGGAAATTTTATTTATTAGGTACAATAATTATTGTAGTTTCGAACTACACCTAGCATTTTTTTCATTATATAGATACTTACATAATATTAATATAGCAACACAAAACTAGTGACAATGTTTAGTGAAGTATTATTGGTATGGTTGCTAAAATCAATACTTTTTCATTACTATTTAGTTCTAAATATTATTTTCACGAAACTATATTTACACAGTATATGTACAAGCTAACACTGATATGAAAAGTAATCATTTTCATTCAAACACCTACTTATAAATAACACATTGAGGTGTACAACGTCTATGGCAAGCATAACGCCCGAAGCGTGGGGTGAACCGTTTCTCTATACTCTTACACAATATGATGTAGATATTACGCTATTGATGGTGGATTGATATATTTTATTGGGGATATAGTATTTATTCATTCGTCTGTCGTGTGATAATATGAATGATACTCAAACTGTTCAATACAATATAATAGCGTGTACATGCACGTGCATGGATTTACTGGCACCAATAGTGTGTAAATTAAACTATCGTGATAATAACTGTTTACACCATGGCCTGAACAAAAACGAAGCATAAGTGCGAGTGAGAAAGTATTCGGCACCCTTATAATCTCTGCGACACGCGCTAGAGTAAGATAACAGGTTTACAGATGTGGGAGATGGTTTGCTACGGTGTAGCCGCCAAATCTTACCTTATTGCTTAACTAAGCGTCGATAACCGTGTTGCTAAAATTGCTATTTTTTGTGTTAAACATAAAGTCAGTGGTAAATATTTTTAGTTAATTAAGTAGAAAAGATGGTTCTGTGTGTTGTATTAAAATGTGGTAGCCGTACTGATAAGCAAGAAGATAGTATTACGTTTCATAGGTAAGTTGATACACGTCCGTGATAATTTATTTGTGTATTATTATATATTTTAATATCAAGTGACCGTGTTTCTTTAAAATAACTTAAATTATGTATATTTTTACCTAATGGTTGCATTTTGACCGTTTAAAAATACTATATAACGTAAAAAAATAGAAAAATATATTTTAATTCTGAGCATCTCTAGTGCGAGCTTTTCGAAAGTGTCTTTCTGAGCTGTTCGAGTGAGTCTTTGGGCAAGCACTAGCGAAATAGTCTATGGTCTCGAACATTTGAATACGAATGCGTTCGCTCGCCCACAAACCAAACGCACGGTTATGATTATTTAGCCAATCTCAGTCTGCAAGCGACGCGACGTCAAGAGACGCGCTGTAGTTATTATAACTATATAGTGCTATTAAACTACTAAACGTCAAAATGCTCTATGCGGTGTGTTGCGCCAGGTTCGCCACTATCGTTCCACTGCACAAGCGCAGATATCGCACAAGTTGTAACTGTCATGTGAATATTCAGAAGTCGCTGAACTTTTTTGATACATGCATGCAATCTTGCAAATTGCACGAAAATACGTGTTTACACATGCACTTTATTGTTATGGCTGCGGTAATACATACTATCAGCAGTAACGCCATGCACGTGTAAACGGGCTATAATATTATGTAGTGTAGTCAAGAATCCAGGTAGCTTTAGTATTTTCAACAAAAATATTAAAATTGAAATCCATTGTTCTACTTAAAGTCTGTTCACCTCTTTGTACTCTGGGTTACCATAGTAACGATTTAAAACACCACTACTATTTTTTTACTCTTCATATTATAATAAATATTATACAATATATTTTTCAGCCATTTCTACTTTTATTATTATGCAGCTCTTTGGATTATCATACAAATGATTAGAAATACTCTACAGGAATTTTATACTGTGTGCCGAATTTCTTAAAAATAAATTAACTGTTTGAGAGAAACTGTGTCCCTATTCGGTTAAATAGAATTTTGTTGGATATATGAAACATGCAACTCATTCTAACGGTGGGGTAAGTACGAGGATAAAAGGTCTGTCGGTTGATTTTTTTGATAAAGTGTTTTATTGGGTGTGAAATATTATCTTTTTGTGTCAATATGTGGAGCAGTCGAATAAATTGGGTCGATATTGGAAAGTCGCTTAGGTAATAAAAAAAATGTTTTTGTTGACAATTGAATGAAATCTCGTAAATAAACGGGCTTTGACAATACGGAAATATTTTTGTTTTTGTTTTTTAAACCTGTAAAGAGGGTTGTACATGAAATTATTTTTTGATGCTTCAATAAAACCAGACATATATATATAAAGAGGTACCTATAATTATATTCATCGAACTGCTAATATATCCTGATTATAACAATAACATCATGTTCAGTTATTTATGTCCCCGACTCAAAACTGGAAGTAACCAACAATGATATTAAGTACTTATAATGTTTCACTGAATTTAATGAAAATATATTAAGACTAAATACCAGACACAATAATAAGTGATGGAACTGTGGAAATATACAATTTACTGAAAAATTTCCATTCAAAATATTATAATTACATACTCAATATCGTTCGCTGCACGGTTCCTGTGTTTTATTACTCACAATCTTAAGATTATTTTTTATCATTTAAATATATTTAGCAGTGGCGAAGACTCCATACTAGGCGATTATTTACAGCCTACCTTTTTAAGAAAAGTAATTTTTATTTTCATGTTGACGTATTTATTATTATAATCACAAATAATAATATATTCAATATTCCCAAAGGCATCTATCGTATAATTATCATAATTTTACGATCTTCTCCCATATTTCAATAAGCACCATCTATGGCATCTTGCGAACGTTTATAAAAATAGAACACACCGCGTTTCGCTTCACATATTGTATAGGATTATTTTCGCGTGAATCGACGGGTTTTTCAATATGAAGTTTTTTTCTCATTATTTCAAAATGTCTGGCGTCCCGCATACAAATGTACAAGCTGATTCGTTAGAGCTTACGTCGCGAGAGCACATTTATTCAAAATAATTAATAAGGTAATTTAAAAATAATTTCTATGGGATTCAATCACATAAATAATATGTTTTGATTGTTATTAAAAATATAAAATAATTTATCTCGTGATTTTTATTTATTTATTAGTTCACTCATTAGACAGCTTAGATATCTGATATTGTACCTACCTAAGTCTGTGTTTTAAATATTGAAGTATTTTAAAATGTCTACTTTTACGGGTTAAATTATAAATTGTTATGGAACATAATATATATACAACAACGGATATTTTCATATATGATAGGTAATATATTTTGAGCGTATGTTACGTTTATAAATGTTAAGGAAAGTACATAAGTAATTCAAACTAATTGCTAATTTTTATGAACTTACTATAACAAACCAATTAAGCTTTTGAAATTTCTTCGTTTATGCGTACCTATTCATCAGTAGTAATATTGGGTTATCTTCTTATTTCCCGCAAATATATCTGACAAGCATGGTTACTCCCACAGCCTACCTCTTTCAAAAAGTCACCCTGCGCCACTGATATTTAGAGAGGTTTTCTCGAATGTTTATTGGGAAATTTGGATATTATTTCAAAGTTTAAATGTATTTTTCAAATTTCTGTAAAACATATTTTTTTTATTTACATTTAGGTACATAATCGACCCTCTGTATTACCACAACATTCTAAGAAAACGATGTCAGTGGCACTTCATTTCTAACGAGAATAATCAGTCATTTCGATAATTAATCCAATGTAATCAATCTCACTTTTTTATTACTTATATATGTTTAATTATATTCAAGTCACGCTATGAGCATTTTCGTAATATTTCGAGAATTTTCGCAATATAATGTTTCATAAATAATTCAAAAAGCGTTATAATTCTCTCATTATAAAAGCTCACTCGTAATTTCTGCTGCACCTGCCCTTGAAATTGCATTTACCCGCTATCTCTTATTCATATCCGACTCACTTAAACGATTCTTACCTTAACCAGCGAAAACCTGTTAAATTGTCTTATAATTTTAAATAATTATAATTGATTAGCATTTTATTCGATAATTGCATGCTCTTCGAATATTTCAATGTTTGATCATGAACGTAAACAGATCTGTTTATAAAATTCACCTAGTTAATCTAATTTCGTTTATGTATTTTTCTAAGTATATTTATTTTATAATGAATATAATTTATTACGTTTACATGGTTTTGGCTTAGAACTGTCGATTTATGATTTACTATATCGTCGCTTAAGAAACAACACCGCGGAAGTCAATTAATAAAAATTTTCAGGGGTAACAAAAAACGTCTCAAAAAATTGAAAATTGATACCTTTTAACTTATTTTTTTTGTGTTTAGTTAAAAGAAACATTTTTTTAACTAAACACAAAAAAAAATAAGTTAAAAGGTATCAATTTTCAATTTTTTGAGACGTTTTTTGTTTCCCCTGAAAATTTTAATTAATTGACTTCCGCGGTGTTGTTTCTTAAGCGACGATATGTTAAAAATTTAAAACTTCTTTGAAGGTTTTATGCGTATTAGATTAGCTATACAGAAAAAATGTACCATACCAATTTCTCAATCGAATCATGGGAAATAAATAAGTCAGATAAATATATTATATATTCAACAACTATGTATTAATAAATTAATAATATAATATATAAGAGTTTTTTTCGAGAAGGAAAAAATATATGTAGGTACTTACATAACTTTACTAGATACCATTGGATTAAATAGATCAATGAATTTTTCAAAAAATCTGATTTAAATTTTTTTTTTGTTAATTTTTTTCCTCTTCGACTATACCTCCTCTAATACGAGCAGTAAACTGTTTTGCCGACATAATCATTATATTATAAACAAGGTACTAAACGGTAAAATATTTAGTCGCGTGCAATTCAGTCGGTCGCTAAATAACTCCATGCGTAAAGGTTAACATCTTCAGCGGTTGATAAAATTTATCACACCCCTCCACGTGCCTGCTGCCCCCTACGCCAATGGCGTGCGAAGAAATGCTTATTTTATCCGTTATCAATATGGGTGACTTTATTGGTGTGGTTTATGTGTTATCGAATATCTGTTATATTGAACATTGACACGGTTTTTTAAGATAGTTATGTATTATATCTTATCCATAATAAATAATATGCTGTAAATGTCGAAAAATATTGTATATTATTTTCCAATAACAAAAAAATTAATGACATTAGGTAATTTTAATATACCATAAAATAGTTAATTTGTAATGGAAAAAATATTTAACCATGGTCTCTACAAAGTTCTAAAATGATCTTATATCAAACAAATGGCGGTCAAATGAAGGGAAAAAACTGCACATCACGCCGAAAAACTGGATGACAGCGGAGATAAAAGCGGAATTAGATACTGCCGTAATAAAATTCGACATGACAGACATCTGGCTAGTTATTTCAGTCACTTAGTCACGACGCTGCCGATTATCGCCATCTGCGACGTGATCTGATAAGTCACCCATCTGTGGCCACGAACGTAGAAAAGTTGGCAAGGAATTCCATTGTTATATAATAATATAGAAGACGTCGATTTGTACATCTTAATCGTTGTACTACAGAATTTTACATTGTTTACCAATAAGCTTAAAAGCTTTCATATTGTACACTGTATGTAGACCCTATCTCAATATAAGAATATACTTAATAATAAGTTAAGTACATAATTATTTTGCAGTACAAACTTTGCAAAGCTTTTACGCAAAGATAATTGACACCTAATACAAAAGTGATATTACATAATTGTGTAGTACCTAACTCTGTAATCTTAAATTATTTGTGTCCATATTTTTTACGTGATTGTTTTCATGTCTAGTAAATTAATTAAAATAAGTATCACTGGTAAAACTAGAGGGCCCCACAGGGGTGGGTGGATATGTGTCATAATAATATGGTATGTCTATCCAGAGAGTGGAGATATTATCTTTGAATCAGCAACGAAGGTACCCCTGCGTAGAGGAATTTTTCCAGTTATATCACTACACACTCCGTGACAATAGTTGATATAGATGGAAAATAATATTATCCGTGTTTCATTACTATGCTGCAATTGGACGACTTCTTCCACTGCCACTCTGATATCCTTATATTCTTCCCTGAACACGTGTTAAATTTCTTGATGGTAAGTTACTGCCAAATAATAAACCATCAATCATTTTTAGTAGCTATCTATAATTTGTATCAATATTTAAACCCATCATTGTAGCGATCGTTTTTTAGGTTCTAGAAACTACAAGCAAAGCTGAGACTTAAAAAAATCAATAAACAATCTAAAAGGGTTTGTTAAATATTTGTTTTATCAGTTTGCTTGAACACTCTAGTCAGTCTATGAATTTGTTTACCTTGTTGAATTTATGTATACAATATTTTCTTTCGTCACTAAAAATAAATCTTTACTGTTTATTTTACGTGACATCAATTATCACTTCTAATTTTTCCACACTAATCTCATTATTTTAACTTTTATTATAACATTATTGTTACCAAATGATAAAATAATGGTAATAAATGATAAATATTGGAATCATTTCATATAGTGGGGAGAATCTTTTTATATTAAGATAAGGTAAAAGTTTTAATAATAATAATACATTTTAATACTTCGTCGGATTGATATTCTTAAATTATTGTAATATTATATTCATTATGTTGGCCGTTTTAGACCAATATTGTCATTATGTAAATAAGTATTATTTTTCTACAGTGAAAAACTTGGTACCTGCCTAGGGAATCTATACTGATTTTTTGAATAAGAATAAAAATCTGTAAAAAATATTCTTGTTTTATTTATTAGAAAATTAAACCGATAATCATGACGCCACGCTGAATTTCTTGAAGCATAACTAAGTAGGTACTAAAGCACGAAATTATCGGCTTTTTTGGCGTCTGATAGAGATAAGATTTTTTTTAATACGACGTGCTTCCAAATAATAATAATTTCTCTGCCCCTATTTTTGAAGTAGCAACACTCGATGTGTATTTAGTTTCGGGTTTTTTTGTCAATATCACGCTTTTATTTGTCTACTGCGATAAATTTTCGTGTTCAAGTTACCGTCCCTCCAAGTGTTGCCATTGGGTTTTTAATCGAGGATTTATTATTATTCTAAAAAAGCTTACTGATACGACATTTGATAAACGTTATTGTAAAATTAAAGCCTAATGCTTCGTAATTTATGATGACAATTTAAAATGCGTTGGTATATGTGTCACTAGATTTCAAAACCAGCCAAGTCCATAATAGATGAATAGGAGAAAAACAGCTTTTTGTTTTCTCAAATACACAGTCACAAGGCTGAAAGTTTATATTATTTCGAGTATAGAATATTTAAAATTAATAAATTCCACATTTTGATAATGCAGTAATGCTAGAAAGCAGTGGTTCTTCAACAATTCACAAAAAAGTAAAAACTACCTAAAGGTGGACTTGGCTAGTTTTGAAATGTAGCGACACATATGTATTAACCGATGATATCCAGATGACTTTAGTAAATAGGTCCCTACTGGTTGAACACTTTTCTACTATGCATTGATTCAAATGATTATCTAACATTGATTTAAATATGGTGACCCCACCCCATTCCTCATAGACACAGCGTTATGTATTATGCAGAAGTTGCTCATAACATCTGCAACCTGCCACATTCCTTGGAAAATATATGAAAAATTTAATCATTATATTTCACTTTAAAGTTATATATTATGTACATACGTATAAAATGACTACGAATGTTTCATAAAAAATGAAAATCTTCTTCTTCCACCCTGTCACGTCCCAACATTGGGGCATAGGGCAAGCACAAGTTGGCGCCACTTCCCTCGGTCCATCGCCAACTCCTGCGCCTCCCGCCATGTCAGACCTGCAGCACGTAGGTCGCTTAGCATCGCTGCAGGGTGAGAGAGGGCCGGCCACGGTGACGGAACCCTTGAGGCTGTGCCACAAGGGTACGAAGTGCCGTGTCCCAGCCACGTAAATCGTCTCTTCGTGATAACTTCAATCACCGAAGGCTGTTGTGTCTGCTCATTAACTCGGGTGTTTGTAACGCGGTCGTACCAATGTACCCCTAAGATTCGGCGGAGACATCGATTCTCAAAGCTCAAAAGCCGAGACTCTTGAAGCTTAGTAAGATAACTCACAGCCATACAGGAGCACAGGTAGCACGCACGCGTTAAACAAATGACATTAAAAATGAAAATCTATATCCATATTAAGTAACTATATTTTCTACACGGGTAGATATTGCTCCCTCTTTTTAGACAATAATTGGCAGCGACGATTTTTTTTGACGCAGATGGTGCGATAGATTTCTCAGAAGATTTAAAAAGTGACCTCAAAATGCAAATCAGTCGAAAAATTATTAAATTAAACAAATATCTTTAAAAGATTGGTTTTTCTAACGTGTTGATTATAACATATTATTACCAAAAATGTGACAAAATCAATGCAACTAAAATCAAAGATGCCTCATAATTATTCAAACAGGTATGTTCTTGTACAAAAAGATAATATACTACTAATATTTGTATGTGTCATCAGTGTCATCACTGTCATCTTTAATAATGATTATTTTTGGTTACAGCATGTGTTTCTAATACCGGGTCCACACTGGCAACATGTCGCGCGACAACCTCGTTAAATTTTATGATAATTATCGTAAAATTTAACGAGGTTGTCGCGCGACATATTGCCAGTGTGGACTCGGCATAAGAAAGAGGAGGTATGTTGATTTTACTAGGTACATCAGTGTTGGTATTTTTGAGACCCTCAAAATCGGTCAGTGTTTCGGGCCTCCGCGTCCCTAAATCCACCACTTAAAACTATTGTAAAATTACGTATAACAAATCATTGTAAACAGTATGTGTTTTTTTTTCACAGTAGCAAGTTAAATGCAAATAGTATAATAATATGATGAATAAGACATTATTGTAGCATTAAATCTGCCAATCAATATTATACTGCTGATATTAAACACTCTTAATTCCCTGTTGGATAAAATCCTCTTTATGTCTCCACCCTTTTGCAAAATTTAGTTTAGTCTTGCTTTGTGACGTACTTCCGCTAATCTCGATTATTCTATAAATCCATAGGGCTTTAGATCACCCTTTTAATATTATAATAAATAGTTACCATATTATCTATGTAATACTTTTAATAAATAAAAGGAAAATTAATTTTTTAAGACACATTAAAACGGAGTTTTTTTTAAATCCATAAATAGCATGGTCAAATATTCAAAATGAGAAATGACTACGCGTGGAGTTGGCAACATTAATATGGTAGCCAGGTAAAAGTTTTTATGTATACAATGTACGTAAGTAAGTACCTACCCTATATTGCAAAATTTCGCGTGCGGAAAAATAATCACCTTTGGCGCGTGTCGTGCGAGTCGCGAGGCGGCGTGAGGCGACGCGTCACTTGTTAATGTTATACAAAATGTCACTCCAAATATGACACAGCGAAGAATTGTTTGCAAAAAGCTCGTTCCTCGTAATGAGGTCGTAGGGGGAGCTTTTTAAAGTTTTGATATGGTCTATTGGCTGTCCGAGAAGACCGGTTTTGTGATATTTGAAATATAAGTGGCTGTATTATAATACACAATGGGCAGTTTTGTTTGATATGCCGTATAGTTACAGACCCATGCTATGATTTGGAAGCAAGCTGTCAAGTTACGATAAAAAGTGCCGCATTATAAAAATATTACAAACGTACTGTGCTTTGATAACTTCTATCACACAAATATATTATTTTAAATATATAATACATTTACCACAAACTTTCAAACACAAGCAGGTACATCGGTACAGGTTATAATGAATTAAGTTTATATGCCATTCTTGTTGTATAAGTATCATTCAATTTATTTTGCATGAAAATACTGAACAGTGTAGGTATAAAATTATGTACAATTTAATTATATCTAAAATATCCCAGTATAAATGGAATCAGGTTACAACTGGCAATAGTTATTTTAACATGCAAATTATTATTTTATTATATTGCCATTATCTGACTTATAAAATAATGACTCTGGAAATATCTATTTAGATTATTTATTTTAAATAGATAACAAAAAAATCGACAAAGATTTGTAAATTACCATGTGCATTTCTAAATGGACTATCATATTATATACCTCTAGGAGCGGACGATGTATCATAAATATTATACACCAATTGACTCGTTGCATGGAATCAAACACACATTGACAAAACAAGAAGCATTTTTTCCTACGGAATCGAACCCGCAACTCGCTGCTATATAGCCGCTCTATCAACTTGGCTGCTGTGCGTGCTGAACAACATTATAAGTATATAAAAATAATAATTGAGTTTAAGAAGCATAGAGTATATTATATGGACCAAAAAAATAATTGATGTGCCATTATACCCGTACGTAATGTAAACGTAAAAGACGAATGCTTGGTTGGGGGTTTAATATGTACATGAACGAGCGTAACTTCACCGGTGTGATCTTTCGGTCCATGATGATTTTCGCATTTTGACATTGGTCGAAAAAACGTGTGTCGATGCGAGTTCTCTTCTCGTACATTGAACTGTATAAACCAAGTTAACGCCTACCCTGTCATAATCAGAGCCACACGCGCAACAACTACTCATCCCCTAACCTAAAATAATAAACATAACGACTTTTGTCATAAAAAGTAACAAAAAAACAATAAAACCGAAATCGAACGCGAAGCTTTGATTTAAATGACAGACAGGCGTAACAAAACGCTGCCAACAAAAGCCGAAATATCTGGCAGTAAAATAATATAAACGCGTTTTTGATTTGCACATTGCTGACTAGGGTGGAGTTGAAATTATTGTACGATGAAAAATTAAACAACAAAAAAATACACACACTTCTAATCAATATTGAGCAACTAAAATGACCCACATACAATAGATTCTATAGATTCCACTTAGAATTATTTTCTTTATTACTACTCCAAATTTACTAATAATTTAATCTCATGAAACTATGTCTGACAACAATGTCATAATCAGATATTTCAACAATCAGAACATTTTAGAGAAGTTTCTGTGACGGGTAGTTTGGAGTTTGCAACAGTTATTGGAAAGTTTAATATCAAATTACTTTAAACATTTACTTAGTTGTCGCATAACGAAATAATAGTGGGTCTTCCTATTCTATTGTCACTAATAATTATTATTTAACTTAGATTGTTAATACATCCAAATAGGCTCAATTCTCATGAACATATTTTATCCTAATATCTATATTTTCATATTAGTTTTAGTTTGGAGTAATCATTTCTAACACTTAGCTACTAAATCCCTAAATAAACAATATTTTTGTCGACATTATACGAATTATATTATGTCGGGGTGTTTCTGTAAGATTAAAAATTCATAATATTAAATTATTTTCAAGAATGTTCAGACTCCACCCCATGATGTGCATCCGCGTGAAAAACGGCAATAAACAAAAGTGCAGTAACAATGAGTAAAAAATCAGAACATGACACTTTCTGTATTGTCAATCTATCATAGGAGAGACCTCTTCACAGAGCATGTAAAAATCGTTTAATTCGTTTGACAATAGGTAAGGGCGTTGGGTGCCGTTAAAGGGTTACTACGAAAGTTACAATATAATAAAAGTTTTTAAACGAATGTGAAATATTTCAGTGGAGAGATCTGTGGTAAGAATCATTATTATTAGATTTTACTTTGGTTGGATAGTGGAATTTTTTTCTTTCTTATATTAATGACCTGTGAAAAGAAAGCTTCCATGTATAATACTTTTATGCTATGAAAACATGCTAATATATTAATATTCGGACTAATAATAATGATGCACGACCCGAGTCGAATTCAGTCAGAACTGCAATATAATATTTTATCAAATGCAGACAAATATCAAATTCAGCACATTTCAGACATTCATAATATATACTTACCTACTTAAAAAATATTAAAAGTGTTTGCAACAAATATGCTGAATCTTATTCCAGGTGGAGCTTTCTGTAGTTTCCTTATAAAATCTCTGAAACAAATTCTAGTTTTATGTAAGTGCAATTTTTGTATCCATAACAATTAAGGTAGGATTACTTCCCCATTTTTTATTACTTATATGAAACTTAATCATCCCAGAGGTGTTGCCACTTCATAACTTTGTACTATAGCTCTAGGATGAAAATGATGTAATGTACTCAAAAATATTTTTTTACATATATTTTCTTATTACTACATAAAATATATTAATATAAGTGAATACCATTTGATCCAAATTTATGCGAGGTAATTAGGCAAAGAGACGTAGATATCAGTGTACCAAAGTGCAAACTTATAAAGCATATTATATCTACTCTAATTTTTGCCTCATTTTCATATGTTTGGTTAACAATCATTTATACGAATATTTAAAATGATTTTATACAAACGACTATCTTTTTCATCTATTCCGCCGCGGATGTACAACAAACATGTCCAAATGTAATGTACTGACAAAACAAACAAGTGTGACCATATTTTGAGGATTTTTTTGGTATTTTATTATCGGATATGGCGACGCGTATTTTATGGGATATTGTCTTAACCTTAACCACATTTAATTTACTACCAATATTTGCAAGTATAAACGAACGTTGGGTTTAAAAAAAAACAATGTGCATTTTCATTTGTGTGGCGGTATAAGTTTAGAAATGATTGTATAATTTGAATGTGGGCATACTATTATGTATGTTGTATGTATATTAGGCATAATATGTTTAAATTTGATCTTCGCAACTTTTAAAATAATTTGTTCATTTACATTACAACGCAAAGTATTGATATGGGTTTGTGTCATTCGAATTTATAAATATAAATAGTTTTCTGTTGTTCCACCTATCTGGCGTAGGATTATATATTTAGGCATTTAATAGTAGGTACAGGTACGCCAGAGGCCAGATTAATAGTTTTTTTTTAACTGCTGCAATTTCACAAAAGAATATTATTTTTGTTAATTTTAGCTGTATATACCTACTCCAAGTGTAGAAGTGTTATCACCAGGAACTCAGAAATAATGGGAAATGAAATTCCTAACGGGTAAGGAGAAGCAGGCAACTGATCTCGAGTAAGGAAGAATACGGGATAAATTTAAACACGTGTCAAGAATATGTCATACGTCGAATACTGACAACTGCTCTCGGTTTATGCATTGACGCTCATTTAATATTGGTGTATTACACACACTATTGCACGTCTATAATGCGTGGTTCATTTTCGTAGGACACTCACACATTCAAAACCTTGCGTCAAAATTTACTGTATTGGTATATATATAGCCTGTATACCGGATGTATACATGTATTCCGGATGCCGCCAAAGAGTGCGGCACTTCGTACCCTTGTGGCACAGCCTCAAGGATTCCGTCGCCGTGGCCGGCCCTCCCTCACCCTGCAGCGATGCTACAAAAGCGACCTACGTGCTGCAGGTCTGACATGGCGGGAGGCGCAGGAGTTGGCGATGGACCGAGGGAAATGGCGCCAACTTGTGCTTGCCCTATGCCTCAATGTTGGGACGTGACAGGGTGAAAGAAGAAGAAGAAGAAGATATATATAGCCTATCGGAATTATATTTATTATCTGTTCTATGATTATCACTTATAATAAATAGCACATGTCTGCTAAAAGCTTAAAACGATTACTTTGATTTCACGGAGGAAGCTTTCCGAAGCGAAGACTGGATGGCATATCGATAAACTTTTTGGTGTACCCTCGTCAATAAACTTGATTCGGCATAAATATTTAATATTCATAAATAGAAAAAAACTCAGTTCTAGACGTGAACAGAAAAGTGACATTTAATAAATTGATATAAAATGTAAAATAACACAGTTTACACTGGGCGTTAACTTTATCAATCACTGGTGGCATTGTCATAAAATAAACTGCCCTTTTCATTATATTATAGGTATTTTTGCGATAGATACGATGATAAGCTGAATGTTTATTTAGATTAATTAATTTAATCGAATCCAGCTTAATATATATTGAGAATGGCATATTAATATAATCGTAAATACATACCTACATATTTTATAAATTAACGTATGAAAATGTATGTATGTACCACATAATATCGAGATAATTTAAAACGACACGACGAGCTTTACTCACATAAGGCTATATAATATGTACCAAAGTAAGTATGCAAAATTTAGACTTGTACTTGATTAAATCAACTAAGTGAGCGAATCACGTGTCGTATTAAATGTATATTGTGTCTTTTAAATACCGAGTATTTTTATAAATTATCATGAACCAGGTATACGCTGAATCCTTTCAAAATATACATAGTTTATTTTGTCAACTAACTAAATTGACGATTATATTTGAATTATAATGGATTTAAGTTTTCTACTCCATTTAAGTAGGTTTTTGCGAGTACTGAGTAGTTATCTAATGATCTATTATTTAGGGTTTTGATTATTTAAGTGTCTTTTGAATGTATTATTAGTAATTTGGTAGGTATTTTTTCAACTAACACTTCTACTATTAATAATTTGTTAGTTATATTTTTTATTGTGATCCTTGATTTGATAGGTAAGTGATAAATTTTTTAACTACTATATTGTATTACTTTATTATAAAAGTTAGAATTAACTGTATTCGTTGTCAGTGTGTATTTACCATTGGTGAGTACGCATGTGTCTGAAGATACCGAAAGGCTAAGCCCGGGTCGTACAAAACGACTAAAATGGAATAGTACAAAACTTAAATACATTAGAATTTTAATTCAAATTTCACAGAGTACCTACCCTCGGTCGATAATATTAAGATTATGTTTCAATGTCTCATACTTATTGTATTAACATTATGTACTGAGAATCGAAAGAAATAAAAGTGTAGTGTATGTATCACGACTTTCAAGTCAAATGTGCGATTGTAAATCCTACATAGTTGTTTTAATTATTTAAAAAAATAAAACTCGCAATCAAATTATTCTTTCCACTACTCACTCAGTCCACGAAAAAGTATTATTTTACCTTTATTAATAATATTATTACTGTTTAAAGAAAAACAAATTAACTCAAAATGTTAATACTATATACTGTTACTATAATTATTACTAAGCAGATCCAAACAGAGGATGATCGACCATGGTGGCACTATGAAAATAAAAGCAGAAAACCCTTGGCTGCAAATAAACCAGTCAAAAACTAAGTATATGGTCAGCACATGCAATCGGGTACCGCTGCAGAATATAGACATAGGACAGCATGTATATGAAGGGGTGGACAAGTTCACGTATCTCGGATGCAGCCTAAATACCCAAAATTTGACAGCAGAGGAGATAAAAATCCGCCTTATCTCCGGGAATAAATGCTGGCATGCCTGCAAGCGACTGATGGGGTCGAAAATTCTAGGCCGAAGAAGTGAACTTATATTATATAAACAATTATAAGGCCAGTGGTCACTTATGGCTGTGAGACTTGGTGCTTGACTCAAAACGAGGAAAATAAATTAGCTGTCTTCGAGCGCAAAATACTCTTACTTCTACTGATTGAACAGCAAACAATCATAAGATACTGTAAGTCCCAAAGACTACGATGGGCGGAACATGTGGAGAGAATGCCTGACGTTAGAGCGCCAAGGATCATGACAAAGTGGCTACCCCAACGGAAGAGACCCAGAGGCAGACCAAGAAGGAGATGGGTTGACGCTGTAGAAGTGGACTGGCTTCATATAGGAAGACACGGTAACTGGAGAAGTGTGGCGAGAGACCGGAATGAGTGAAGAGCGGTTGTAGAGGAGCCCAAACCCCACCCCGGGATGTAGCTCCGTGGAAGACTAAGAAGAAGATACTTATTACTATACTAAAATAATAACGACAGTTTATACATCGAGTCCTTGGGATACTTACTCCAATAATATTAAGAATAAATTTGATTGTAACATTTTTATCTTATAAAGTAGTTACATGTTTTAATCATGTGTCACGCATAAATACATATATATTTTGCGATGTGATAACTGTCCCATAACTCATTTTTGATACTATGTCACATGTACAAATTTAATACTCAGCACATTAATTACTCACTGTCACAATTAAGAGACAAATATAATTTTATTTATACACTTTTGTATTACTAATACAATTCATTTAGTACGTAGAAAGAAGTCATTATATACGGCATACGCTGTATATAATATATCTGTTTCTATCGCTAGTAAAGAAGATTGTGTAGTATATTCTTTCCTATAAAATCATATTTATATGTATTATTTTTACGTATTTAGTTCATTCATTTATCTATCTTAAATAATCACTACCTAGGTACATCTAAATACTGTTGACAAAATCAAATGCTGCGACGAAGCATATATTATAAAACTGTGTGTAGGTATTTTACTTGTTTTGAAACGAAAAAATCGAGTAAGTAACTTTGAAGGATAAAATAAACTTTAAAAAATCATCACCCCTTTCAACTTATGCAAATTAATTTTGTGAGCACAAAGCGGCAGCTTGAAAAAATCTCACCTAAAAGAGGACTACCCTCGGAGTTTTTTTAATAGTAACTTACCCCCGTAGTTTAGTTAATCAACAAAGCCGGCAATTGAAATATCCATTAATTAAGGGATTTCATTCAATTGAACAATAAAATCTCTTAACTTAAAAGCTCGTAATCACGCTACACGACGCATTTGATTCTAATCTCTCTGAAATGTACTTTGACTTTGGTGGGAACTGTAGTCTTTCTAGGGTTACAATGATAGAATATAATCGTAATGTTTAACGGTTAGGATTGCGGACGCTTTTCGTATAAGTACCTAATATCTTACTAATTAGTACATTGCTAGGTCAATAGTGGTGGCCTAAAAAAAATATAAGGATTCTACAGTGGTATTCTCTATCATTTTCTTCAATAAACTTTAACGCCCAATGAAACACATAATATTTCAAATTAAACTCATTTTTATTTCATGAATGTAGCATTTTTTTAACATATGTAGGTAGGTACTCGTACTTACATAATTCGGAACGTCGGTTGACGATATTAACGAAATTTGAGAATACTTCAGAATAATAGTTAATTGCGAATTCAATTATTTCAATAAGCGTTTTAACTTTATTTCAATATAAAAGACAGAGCGGTACGATAGATCACTATGACAATGCTTTGATACCTACGTATGGTTATTTTTAGACGTTTGTAATTGTTTTAATCGGTAACTATTAAAATCCCAGCTTGCTTAAAATTGAATATAGATAATTAACTATTCAGCTGTAATATTTTGACGATCCAGGTAAAGGTAAATAGTTCATCATTTTCACTTCAAACCGAGCTCGTGATCATCCACATTGTTGATATGTCCTTATATTTGAAATATTATTTATTTTGTTTTTGTTCCAATAACAATCAAATATGTGAACACCATATTTATTTTTATGGTGTGCGTAGATGATTTAGTATTTTGTGAATTTTCAGAATGACGTTTAAAACGTTATCTACTAAAAATTTAACACAAATTAATGGTTTAAAAATATATAAATTTTATTTTATTGTAAGTTGGTGACAAAAATCTGCAATGGGGTAAAAAATTATATTATTTAGAAACATTGTGACAGATCGTTCTGAAGATGATTAACTATATAACCCGAAACAACTGTCAATACCCACAATTATCCAACTTACAAAATTAACAAAAACAATCATTGGTGATATGCGTACCATTATGTGTGATTCCCAATCGGGGTTTCACGTGAATTTGCATATTATTAGGCAATATATAAAAAAAATTTCTAACATGTTATATTTAAAAAAAAAATGTAGTATTTTTAAACTTCCAGTGTACATCCGAAGTGTAAGATATATATATATTTAAAGTATTGTTTTTGAAAGGATTATGTAATTATCATTTGCTAGTGTCATCTATGGCGGCAATTTAATGAAGTTGTGCAAATAAAACAACTTTTGGGGGTAGATTCCATTGAGATAATAATTTTGTCGCCTGCGACGCTATTATTCTTTCAATATCTCTTGATCTTAATATCATAATTTGAATGAATTGTTTTGTGTCTATCTATCGCAGAAATAATAAAATCTACAATGTAATGAAATTAAATATTTTTGCTACTGTACAGTAAGGAACGGTAATATGAGTCTGTTTATGGCGGTACATTACCTATATATTACACTGCTTATTGAATTACACTATTTTTTTATTGACTCCTCCGGATCAGTGTGTCATCTCGGTAGTAGGTAGTAGGTAGGGGTTCCCCGATACTTTATAAAATTCCCCAAGTGTCCCGCCAACCAATAAAGGTTGAAAATCACTGGTTTAGTATTTTTGTACAAATTTTATTATTTTCACACGTCAGGTGCTATAGTCGTTATTGTTATTATAATGATATTTATTATCAATAAAGTAATTTTCGATAATGTTCATAGTTTCCGCCCATCGCTCATATCCTAATATAAATAAGGTAGGTAATATATGAACAAAAAACGTATGGCCATTATCCAGTGGGTACTTATTGGGCAGTGGCGTAGCAACTGAACCGTTCAATGATTTAGATTCGAGACGCTTCATTGCAAGCTGAATGCATCATTAACTGATTATTTATGGTAATGATGTATCGAAAATTTGGTGTTGCTAATACCTGGAAAGTCCAATTATATTCTTTACACCCTGTTCAGGTTATAATGAATAATAAAAAATGATTTATAATTATATTGATTAGGTCTTAAAAATAATCATAGTATTTTTTTATTGTGTACTTGCATTATTTAAGCATTGCTACACTTATTGATATTATGAAACATTAAAACAAAAAACATATAGTAATTAAAAAGATATTTTAATCTAAAATATTTTTTTAAATTTCTAATAAAAGCCTAAATGCCAATAATTTTAATTATAAAAGTAAATTGTCATCCACGCGTACTGGTGCACATAAGTCTCTAAATAAAATAAGTGTTTTTAACATTACTATTAATTACATGGGTATCACTAGAATTGAATGTTAGCTAGTCTTCTGACATATTGGGTCCTTGCTCTGGGCATTGATAACAAAGCTGATTTTAAATGATCGAACTCACACACATTAACTATTATTAAATTGGTAACATAAACTAATTTTAAAATAATGAAGTTTCTCTGACTTTTGCATACCTACAGATATTGTTTTTAAATTTCAAACGTTTATATTTCTACTTAAGGAATTTCGTTGAATAAAAACGTTTATTTTAAAATAACTTTGAATCTAGGGATACTTATTATAAAAATGGGTCTTGATTGACGTATTATTCTCACTGTAATATATACACATTATAGTTTGATTAGTATTATGGAAATAATTAATAAATACTTAAATACTAAAGTGATTTATTTTAATATTATGATATTATCATAAATAATTTAGCGATATTATACCGATCTCAAAGAAAAAAAAAACATCAATCATCAATGTCGGAAATGCACACGAACCGAAATATCAACAGAACTTTTACAGGTGTTGGATGAAATTATGTATTACTGGGAAGTTGTTCATTTAAGCTTTGAGAATATTTATTGACATTATTGCAAACGATAATACTTCTACACATTCAATGTATGACAATTATTTGAAATCCTACTGCATTATTCTTCCTTACGGAGCTTTTTGAGCTTTCAGCCCTCGGAAAAAGATCGATTTAACAGCAGTATTTTTTTATTATTAAATTCATATTATTTACTTTATTGTTGGTAATTTTAATTAAGTATCTAACCATCGGCATTTTCATATAGATCAGTGTTTTTTTTTATTGCGTTCTATTCGTATTGAAATGATAAAATGATAACAAATTTAATCAAATATATTATATAGGTACATAAAATGACCGTTGCGATGTGCTATAACTTGATTCATTATTAGTAAAAGGATTTCATATTAATTGACATAAATGTAGCACCCAACTGATATGCGATCTGTGATAATGAGTACTTGATGCGCGTGCGCGGTTTGCAACCGGTTGTATCATTTGATTCGCCAGAGATGATGTATAACTACACGATATTAATCAATTCATAATTAAACAATATTTATTACGAAATAATAGCGTAATGATTTTTACTATGTAACCTGGTGTAAATTATAATTATCGTCACGAATGTTATATCAATTGAATTTCTCGAGCAGAAATAAACTTTTCCTGACAATAAATAAGAGATGGCGTTATTAAAAATTCAATAAATAAGTTATATTAATTAGTGTCATACCATTATAACTAATAATATTACGAGGCGAAAACAATCTGGACGTGGCTCCTGGTGATTCGGTCATATGTGAAGATCGATAATGAGACAGCGGGTTGTATAGAGAACAGCGAGATTTGTTTACAACGATGTTGTTGTACAATCATAAATACTTTATTGTATTTTTGAAGCACGCCGGCAGAGCTACCGACCTATTTAGGTTCATTAAATTTCACTTAACATCTAAAATTATATAAAACTTATGCTATTAATACTAATTTTTCAACCAACTCTCATTCTATTTGCTGCAAAGTTGCTCGATACTGGTTCAGGATTCTTTGGATTCTATGGGAATAAGGTCCCAAAACCCTTTTGACGGCGTCACTACGTATACCGCAACACTATCGGTAGGTAATAAGAAAGCAAACATACATTTAATTATAGCGGAGATGATAATAGATATTGTTGAATACACATTATTTGTTTACTATTTAATTTTCCCTTTCATTTATTCCCCTTTCGGCGGTTTAAGGCTATAATTCAGCTGTGGCACGGTCTAAAACGATCGTGATTACGCGACGCGAAGATTGTGCAAACGACGCCTGCAGTACAAAACATAATTTGTCATAAAAATGCAACATTCGTCCATTTAATGTTATGTTTATTGTTCTATTAGTAATAATAATAATATATTCATTGACATTTTTTCTTTTTCAAGTAAATGGGTAACGTTTTTTAGTAATCTTTACACGATTTAAGAATTAATTCCCCCGACGCCATCACAAAACAAATTTACGTGTTCACAGCTCGACTATCGCTCTCCGATTGGCAGCGAGTCCGAAATTTCGTCGCACATATAGTTGAAAATTATTTGCCGTTTCACTGAAGTATGCTCTTAACACCAAATTATGTATTTGTTGTCAGCTCCATAGACCTTCACGTACTTAAAATTATTACTGTTGAGTACTACTAAAGAGTAGGTTTCGTATAAATTCACAGAAGATATTGTGTAGGTATATAATATTTATGCTGCATGTATTTTTCTTTAATAAAATAGGTAAGTGGGTACCTAACCTAACCTAACGAATTTTCAGGTAATTTGAAACTAAAAATAAAAAGAGACGGTATTCAATATCTGCTTATACCTATATTTTTTAAACTAGATACTTCATTGGCACATAGACATCCATACAAAAAGATATCAACTAACGCTATTTTGAAGACAATGGGATAAACAATCTTTAAAAGTCCAGAAGAATTTATGAATCCGAATAGAACAATCCGGGCAAGGTTACTAAACTTGATCAATTCTGATTATCACTCATCTATCGGGTGTAAAGGTATAGTGGCGTGCGTCCACGATATGGTATGGTTACGTCTTGAAGGAAGTGGCGTAACCGGCCGACAGGAAGTGGCGATACACTCGCATAGACAAACCGTTTAGATTCCAGGTCGTGACTTACCAGCACAAAATACTTTACTTTACAGGTACTGCGTAATTTACAATCAAAAGTTTACTCACACGATCGAAATCTCAGCCGCGCTAACTTTGTTTGTTTGATAAATTGATATATCTCACATACAAAGATTATAGACGAAAGATAATGCAAGAAGTTAACCCGTGTACAGTTTATGTAAGTATTACATAATCCAACTATGCAGATTATACATGAGTAGGCTAATGGCAAAAGGGATAAAAACAAGAGAACTCATATTTTTTGTTACGTATATTCCTAACTAGATAACTGTAATTGAGTCAATCTTATCGTTTAACCTTCGACTCTGGCTGGAAACAGAATTGATTGTTTATCTTGTTAAATGAATTTTGGTTTGTTTCATCATTGCAGATTCCTGTAAGTCCAGACATGTAAAAATCACGCACTCATAGGATAATATACCTTTCACTCGACTCACTCTTTGGTTGGACTTCAAACTAGTAGCAATTATAATATATTGTAATATTCTAACTTTATATAAGTATAAAAATTATTTTGTGATTATTATGTTATAATGAAAGTGGATAATAAATGGATAATATTTTAATTAATATTTTTTAATATCTGCAACCCATAACAAATGCACAACAGTCACTCTTTGAAATGTCTTTAACCAAATAACTTTATTACAATAAATAACTTGAAAACACCCCCCACTAGAAAAAATCACATTAAAAAATACGACACCTGACGGGATTTGAACCCATATATCCACTGTTATCACGCCAATATGCTTTAAACACAAAACTCGATACTGGTTCAGGTTTCTTTGGGTTCTATGGGAATTAGGTCCCTAAACCCTTTTGACGGTGTCACTACGTATACTACAATACTATCGGTAAGAAAGCAAATATACATTTAATTATAGCGGAGATGCTAATAGATATTGTGAATACACATTATTTGTTTACTATTTAATTTTCCCTGTTATTTATTTCCCTTTCGGCGGCTTAAAGCTATACTTCAGTTGGGGCACGGCTTAAAACGATCGTGACTACACGACGCGAAGATTGTGCAAACGACGCCTGCAGAACAAAACATAATTTGTCATAAAAATTTCCAATCCAATCCATTTAATGTTCTGTTTATTGTTCTATTAGTAACAATAATAATATATTCATTGATGTTTTCTTTTTCAAGTAAATGGCTAATGTTTTTTAGTCATCTTTACACGATTTAAGAATTAATACCCCCGACGCCATCACAAAACAAATTGACGTGTTCACAGCTCGACTATCGCTCTCCGATTGCCAGCGAGTCCGAAATTTCGTCGCACCTATAGTTGAAAATTATTTGCTAAAAGTATGCTTTTATTAAGGGTTATTAACGGAATAAGAATTTAACATTTTATAAAATAATATTGTAAAAATTAATTATTCTTTACTCCTATAATAGTTATTACGACAAATTTCCTGCCATTATATTTAAGTGATTTTAATTGGACGTGAATTATGATTGATCAACAACCCCCATTGAATAAGTTATAGCCTAGTATAAATTAATGTATTAATAGAATAGTAACATAAACATGGCACGGGTTCACTGTTATACCATCACTAACAGTTAGTGATGGTAAAACAGTGAACAACTAATACGTATTTTGCTAGTTGGTTGTAGATATTACTTTGCTTACAACTTTCAACTAACTATGACTTGCGTTATCTTAGCAATTAGATGCGAACCAGTTCATATCCTGTGCGTAGTAATTATTAATAATTTAATGGAGATCGAATTTGAATCATAAAGAATTGATAGCACTTCTTCAAAATAGTATGTAGACATTTTGAAAAACCTAAGAAACGTAACTATTAGATAAAATCCTAGAAAAAAAAATTGGACCAAGAGGGATTCGAAGTCACATTTTTCACTATCCAGGTAATTACTTTTATTCTTTGAGTTATGATGCTTTCTAATAACTATGTTTATCTGAGATACTTCAAATTCCGTCAAATGAAAGGCAATCAGCTTTATAATTGAATACTGTAAATAATACACCTAACTTAATTATACCGAAAGTTGGTAGGTATTGAAAACTAGGACAGTATCTGCAAATTATATCGCTCTATGGCAATATAATTCTAGAGCACGTATTACGTATAACAGGTACCAATTCAATGAACTGTTTCATTGAAATTCATAATGATGTACTTAAGGGGGGAAATGCTCAGCGTAGGTCAAAATGGAGCTTTTGTTCTATTTTCAAAGCATGATCCTGGACATACCTTAAACGTTGTAGATAATCTATTTATATTATTTTGAAGCCTTATTATCCTTTATATTTATTTTAAACATGACTGCATAAAGTATTTTTATTACATAAAATAGTAATATTTTAAACCTCTCGCTCTAATGTTTTAGAATATAGTCATATTTCAGTACATAAATGTGCACTGGTGTTAAGATTTTTTACATTTATTAGTTTTTAAACGCATTTATAAAACCATCAGTATAATTTATATCGACATTATTATAGTGAAATATTTACGATAAAAAAATATATTGATAATCTCTGTGATCCCAAATTTGACAAGAATTAGGCATTTTATTATTCAAAACTGGGCAAGATTAACACATTTGAAGATAATTCTAAAGATACTCATTATAAGCTCAAACGCGCAAAAAAAATCGGTTAGGTACATGTTCAAACACGCGCGTTAATATCATTTTACTCCCTACTTCAATTATAGTTTGTCAATTTATGGCTACGGCCGTATGTTGTAGCTTAACCACTGGGGAATGCCAAAAGAAATGGCGTATTTCAAACAAACACTACCTTATTCTTAGGTCAATAATTATTATAAAGCAATCATTATTCGTAGGATGTTTATCACTTTTGAATGGTCAAAGACATAGCTTATAATGAGTATCTTTAGAATTATCTTCAAATGTGTTAATCTTGCCCATTTTTTGAATAATAAAATGCTTAATTCTTGTCAAAGTTGGGATCACAGAGATTATCAATATAATTTTTTATCGTAAATATTTCACTATAATAATATCGATATAAATTATAATGATGGTTTTATAAATGCGTTTAAAAATTAATAAATGTAAAAAATTTTAACACCACTGTACATTTATGTACTGAAATATGACTATATTCTAAAACATTAGAGCGAGAGGTTTAAAAGAATACTATTTTATGTAATAAAAATACTTTATGCAGTCATAAAATGTTTAAAATAAATATAAAGGATAATAAGGCTTCAAAATAATATAAATAGATTATCTACAACGTTTAAGGTATGTCCAGGATCATGCTTTGAAAATAGAAAAAAAGCTCAATTTTGACCCACGCTGAGCACGTCCGACCTTAACTAAAATAACATAATATATTTTTTCGTATAAACTTGTGTGGGATTTACAATTTATTTACACATCAAAACAGTAGGTTCAATTGATTTCTTGTCTTTGTGTGTTTGACTGGTGTTTTGTCTTCTGGATATTAATTAATTAAAGTAGTACACTATATAATTATATAATGAATATTATGTTGACCCTCAGATTCGAATCTGCGACGTTAACGTGACTTTTCCAACCGATGCGATCTTTTATTTTTATGGCAGTTTATTTTGGTCATAAACAGTAAACACTATCCCGCCATACTGATAAAAAATGAAAATTAATTTGTTTTTATTAGAAAACATATACATATTAATCTACGTACTTCTTATGAAAGTTTTGACCGGTGTAATGGCAATGAAATTTTTAAAAACTGCATCTCTGCAGCATTTTGATGCTTGAATATTATTAATCTCGTAGCCTGAAGCATTCTGCTTTACATTCTTATAATATTCATATTGTTACGAAATTCACAAGAATCACATTCTACGTTCAGGGGACAAAGGGATATTTCTGGGGTTCCTTTAGAAACAGGGTCGTGCATGTTACTAATCCTGTAACAAATGAATTCACTTTGACCCTCGCTACTCATAAGCGCTTTCTTCGCTTTGTGAGATATTTCGGTTCTCGTATATGTGTCATTATCGGGGCATTAACCTTTTATTGTGGCCGAAAAAAGAGTGTTCACCCCTCAGTGTTGACGTTCTAATAGGACCAACCCTTTCACATAAATAAGATGGGGTCATTCAAAGAAAGGAGCTAACATATATGGGAATCTAGCATCTTGGACTGCCATTCAATTTGACCAATCGCTCTTCGTCACTGTGTTATTAACATAAGAGCTATATTCAATAATATTATGAAATTTATATATAAAATAACTGTAATTTATCACGACGCGAACTCTGTATAATTTTACTTGTATGGTTTACTTATTGTTATAGTGTAGGATTAACTTAATGGTACGGTACACGAAACACCTTTTTAGTAAAGGTCGGCGTAGAAAATTGGCATAAGCGGTAAAAATAATAAGTAAATTACCATGTTATTTGATTGGAATAGTTGTTAGATATTCAAATATCATCATATCAATTCTGGATTAAACAAATATTGAAAAATAGCATATTGTGATCTTTACCAGACAAAGGCTTTGAATCCGCGCCTATAGATACCGGTACGACAAACAACGTGACAAACGTACGTAACACTGTTCCACCGTTTAACATTATAAACCTCCATATCAGTATAAGATGATATTTGAGGCGATCAAAGTCATCTCAATATAAATTGTTTGATAATATCAGAAGACGTCAAGTTTTTAAGATTGAATTTTCTTTGATTTTTCAACATTTTTAAAATGTAAATCGTCTGTTGTCGGTTAGGCAAATATATTTTTTTCATTTTTTTTGTTTTAATTCAATAATATAAACTATGCATCGAATACCTACATAAAACTAGCCTAGTGTCTCTCCCTTTTATACGGTTCAGTCTATATTACATTCTTCACATTGTGTGTGCAATTGACCGAGGAGAGATGTTAATTTGTCACATCAACGGATTGTACTAGGATTCCTTAGATTCAAGGAGGGTCTAGGATTGTCCCGCGAAGCTGGGGTCCAGTTAAACAATGAATGTTTTGGACCGGGCAACTAGTACTACAATGGGAAGACTTAAACTATTCGTATTGTTCAGTGAGTATATTTGCATTGTAATGTAGTCTAATGATATAAATCATTCACTGGATAAGTATGATATTCTTCACGCATATTTTGTTCTTTTGTGGTGGGATTTGTTTGCATACAAATGTTCTTTTATTTTATGAAAAGAAAATACTACAAGAACTATTATTCGTGGGTACAGGTGAGTTTATGTACATAATTATTAGGTATGTACATTTATAGAGATATACATAGGTCCAGAAACTAGAGTAGCATAGCGTGGTATGGGAAAGCTGGGAATAACACTCAAGGATAAAAAGTGAATAAGGGAACATACATGAGTACGCAAGGTAATAGAATTTTTTAAAATTTAAAATTAAAAAGGCAGGATACATAGCTTGATGAAGTGGCAATGACTGTTTAAAATTTAGTCACTCATTAGATAGAAAACATTCGAAAGGTAGATTTGACCGTTGGATCGACAATCTAGTTATATTTTACGGAAATACATGGTAATACTAAGCATATGTCGGGGGTCTAGGACGATTTGGCACCGGACAACTGGACGCCACGGAATCCGAAAATAAATAGACGTTATGTACTTATAGGTACTTTAAAAAAAATATTCAATATTATTATTTATATTTCAATGATTATATTATTATGATTTAATAGTTGGTGAGAATGTAAATATGCAGACGTAAACAATGATTTAATCGTGCATATGTGTAAGTTCCAACGAAAAAAGAGTTTTTTATTTTATATAAAGCCTTAGGCATGGTAATTCTCAATCCGCGATAAAGAATACATTATGTTCACATGCACGATCATTTTAATTTGCTTTACATTTTGTAATTATTATTACAGCATCTCTGCAAGAAGACATCTAATAAATTTATTTATACAACCGCTCCGTTATAGCAACCTACAATAAATAACAGGTAAATTATTCGTTTCGTCAATTCGTATGTAATCGTTGATGTGAAACGGAAACCGGTATGTCTTCTCATTCAACTGTCCGGTTGACTGTCCACTGTCCGAGTCCTAGTGGTCCAGTGAGAGAATCTCTCGGTCACAAATTCCAATCGCCTCTGTGTGTACTCAGGTACACAACCTTTTCCATACATATTATTATGTATCAACAAAATTAATCATTTATTAAAAAAAAAAAAAATATATAAGTAATGTAGGCAACATAATAATATAATAAATGCCAAAAATGGATTTTAAGATTAAATATGTAGGTTTATTGTTGTCATATAAATTATTGCTTAAAATACACTCGAGTATTTGCTAGGCATTTTTATTTTTACATACCTATATAATAATATTATGTAAATTAAAATGTTTGCTAGAAATTTACGTGCAATAACAAAATTCTTATTGTCAGCGATTATTAAAATTTCTCGCATTTTGCTTTCCTAAATCTGTAGAATCTATGTACATCTTACAAATATTAATGTACATTTTATTATGTCACTGTCTATAAAAACAATAATTAAACTATCATAAAAAATACATTATTTAAAATTATTCCTAATGAATAATGATTTCCTAAATTTGAATCAGTTAATTACTTTCTTTGCCGTATATAATTAAGTTCGTTGTATTTTATTTACAGTAACTTATCGATGTTTATTCATAAAATATCGGTTACTTTCTACGATATTATTAATTGGTATATCGATAACGTCGTAAAAAGGAAACCGGTATCTGTATATTATGAAATGTGAAAAATTACTATAATATGTAAATGAAAACATAATATAAGAAATATATTAATGATAATTGGGATGTTATTTATTTAAACAATTCGAATTTAAACTCAGTATCAAGTAACTTCATTCTATAGTATACATTAATTTAATGAGGACAACTAATTTTTTTAGCAGTAGTAAGTAAATATCTAGATTCTGGTTAGTATGATTGATGAAAATTTATTATAGTTCTCAATAAAATGGTATATAATTAACATATTATATTTATCTAAATTTTATGAGCTATGCTTTTTCACATTATATTTTTTTTCTACATGGTACATATCTAAAGACTTTATGTTATACTACTTATATACCACGTTTATAAAACATTAAGTTAGATACTAAATATGATCAATAATTCGTTGGGTAAAAATTATAGTGATTTTAATATCTACAGCAAATCTTTCATATTATCAAAGATTGTGGATCTCTATCAAAAGGTATTTGAGGACGTTCTTGGGATAAAAAAATACACAAGAAACCCGTTGTCCGATTATGACTGACCCAATAATTCGACACCGGCTAAACGCTGCTCCTTTATTATCCTCTCACTTCATTCCGCATTGTTTAATCCCCTTTTGTGCCAATGTCTTTGTGATTCTGTATGCAGCTTTTATTATGCGACTTGCCGTTGCAGCGATGATGCAATTCGGCTTGATCAAAAACGGTTGCACTTGATAACTTGTGCGTGAGAGTTTGATGCTGCTGGGTGATTATTTGGGGGTAAACTGGAAGGGCGATAAATACCTATTCACGTTTAAAGTATGTCAGAACTTTGCTAATATTATATTATTACAAATAACTGTTTTAGCGATAACATATTTTATTTTTATGTTTTTAATTTTCTTAAAACAAAATTGTCTTATTTATTTGTATGTACCTTTTTTTTGACAAGAAATCAAAAGTCGCTCTTGGATAATTTTTACCAGGCTGGTAATTTAATTTAAATTTAATTAAATAAAAATTTTAAATAACAACCCTTGATTAACGCGTCATCGTCATAGAAGAGGGATATTTCTGGCGTATTGTCGTTTTAATTTATTTCGAGGCTTGGTATTTTTGATAAATTCTGAACTAAATAATAATCGCATTTCTATATATTGTAGTACAGTGCGGAATTTACGCTTGAATGGGCTCCGGGCTAACACATATCGGGGATCCCTGAAAAACAACGTATTAATACGATATTTTTACAAAATGTTAGCAGTTTCAGTAATGTTGATTTTTTTTTGTATGATTTATGATTGATAATATTGCACGTCTTTCAACTACGAATGATTTGGCTAATGCGTGTGAAGCAGTTTGCATATTGTCATGGCTTCTGATATAAATTTTTGTACACATATACAAAATTCTCTATAACTCCTCAGTTAGAAGCAGACTTAAGAGTGGGTCGGTCGTTTGGGCCCCGCATCAGTTGAAGTACGGCCTTATGGTGGAGAGAGTCCAAAAGAAATATTTAAGACTCCTTTACTTTCGGCTGTATGGATATTATCCGTGGCTCTATCCGACTGATTTTCTCTTAGGGATGCTTACATACTGTAGCTTAAAATTTAGAAGGGATCTTTATTTAGCTACATATTTTTTTTACTACTTATACGTATTCGTACTTATACGTATATTTTTTTACTACTTATACGCGGCGTAAATGTGAACTCTGCCATTCTTGGTGGTGTTGGCTTTTGTGTCTCTGATAATCACCTTAGCAATCGAGGACATCCGTTGTTTGTTCTCCCACGGTGCAGAACTAACCTGCCATTAGTAATGCCAATTGGGAGGGCAATAACCATGTTTAATGAAATCGCTTCGGATATTGATATATTCCACTTACGTGAGGGTGAATTTAGGTGGACGTTGTTTTTTAAATTCTTAAAATAGGGTCTGCTTAACTCATCCGGTGTACTTCCTTGTACCTATATACTTAATATTTTTTGTATTTACACATTTACACTGTATAATAACTTAATACTGATCTATCTCTTGTATTATCTACATAGAACTGTTTTAATAATATTTCTTTGTTTCTAAATGTCATGTTGTGATCGTCTTAAACTTATAATTTGTAATGTCCACAATATGTAAAATAAATAAATTGAAATTGAAATAAATTGAAATATATATAAATATTTGCAATTGATTTCCAATAATAGGTTCCTACCTAATATATTTTATTGACAATAATCATCTCCTTTTATCAAACATTCTAATGGGGGCAGCAGCTTTATTTATTTAAAGGTTTTTTATGGCCCCTGCTAATTTAAGAGCCCTGGGCTCTAGTCTTTTTAGCCTTACTGTAAATCTGGCTCTACTGAAAAATCGTATTTGTCGTTGCTTTTTTGTAATTAAATTTAATTTTAAAAAATCAGGCCTGCTCCTAGATCTTTTACTAAGTACCTAATACATTTTGAACAACAGCATTTCGTTTATTAATTGATTTTTGTTATTATACACTACAAAATAAATATTTTACATGAGTGCATAAACTAAGGTTTGGGTTCGTTTAGGCAATAAATTGATAATTAAAGTATACAGCACTTTATATAAAAAATAATAATTACTAGATAGTATCCTTTTTTAATATACATTTTCATTTAAAATTTGTATTGTGTCTAAAATGTTTTGCGTTTTTGCCGTTTTAAATGAAAAATATAGACATTCTTTCTAAAATTGGTAAAAACAATAGTTTCAGCTATATTATGCTTCGGCAATATAAAATAAATACGTACACATCTTAAATACGTAAACTGTATCTACAGCCATTTTCTTTATCTTTCTGTAACAAAAACATCAATTAAATCAAATGAACAATATTTTTCATTTTAAATACTATTTTTTATAACAAACAATGAGATGAACTGTTTGGTACAGTTTTTTTAATACCACTACTAAAATATGAATGTAATAATAATACCGTTCTAATATGTCTAAAGAAAATCCGATACGATGATCAACTTTGCTTTCTAATACGCAATAATTGCATACTTCGGTTTTCACTTTCGATCAAATCATTTTGAAAATTGCAAGAGATAAACCTGCTGGCTCGGATGCGCTATAAACTGCATCGGTAGATAATCATTGTCATGCAGTAAGTACCTATGCAATGTCTTGCACGCTGCGTGCTGCACCAGCCAGTCGCTCGATGCAAATTTTATCGACCTGTTGTAACTTATTCGGCTTGCATTCGCATCGAACCTTTTGTTCCCTTCTCGCTGCATTATCTAACCTGTTTGATTTTCGGCATTTCTAAATACAAAATAAGCTTATTTTTTTCCCACAGATTTTGAGATATTTAAATTATTTTGAATCTCGTTTTAATTTGCAATTCGTATGCTTAAATTTTACTGCAATGGTGGACTTGGTTTTTTTAGGTAATGTGGTTACAAAAGAACGCAATTTTCTTAGTGGCAATAACTATTGAATACAATTATTTGCATATTCTTATTTTCTATTATTATTTACAAATGACAACAACGTAGTAGGTACCTAAATATAAATTTTATAATATTTAATTAGTATTTTTTCCGTTGTAAAGTTTGTGAATGTCGTAAATGTATCAGTTTATTAATTTTTTCTAGGTTTTTGACGTACTACTTTTATATAATTAAAAATCATCTACATACCTGTGACATACATATTATATATTCCTTATAAATTGCAGATTTTAATAGCATTTGTTTTTTACTTAAGAGAAAAACCTTTGTACTTTATCCTTTACCGAAAAAAACGATTTTTTACGGATCGGTACATGTTCAAACACGCGCGTTAACATGATCTTACTCCCTACTTCATATATCGTTTGTCAATTTATGGCTACGGCCGTATGTTATAGCTTAACCACTGGGAAATGCCAATAGAATTGACGTATTTCAAAAAAATTCTACCTTCTTCTTAGGTCGATAATTATTATACAACAATCATTATTCGTAGGATGTTTATCACATTTGAATGGTCAAAGACATAGCTTATAATCAGTATCTATAGAATTATCTTCAAAAATGTGTTAATCGTGCCCATTTTTTGAATAATAAAACGCTTGTCAAATTTGGGATCATAGAGATTATAATATATAAATTTTTATCGTAAATATTTCACTGTATAATGTTAACATTAATTTTACTAATGGTTTTGTAAATGCGTTTAAAAATTAATAAACCTAAAAAATCTTAACACCACTGCACATGGATGTACTGAAATATGACTATATTCTAAAACATTAGATCGAGAGGTTTAAAAAAATAATATTTTATGTAATAAAAATACTTTATGCAGTCATCAAATGTTAAAAAAAAAATATAAAGGATAATACGGCTTCAAATTTATATAAATAGATTATCTACAACGTTTAAGAAATGTCCATGATCATGCTCTGAAAATACTATAAAAGCTCCATTTTGACCTACGCGGCGCACGTGGGCCGTTAATGTTTTTATTCGAGTCAATGAACAATCACATTTTATGATTAAATTACTGATAATAAGAATTCTATATTCAAATAAAAGAATTTTTGCAAACGTTACTGTTATTGAAATTTAATTTAATAAAATGTTGTAGTTTTAATAATCAGAGATGTTTTATTAATTCTAGTATTAATATTCGCTAATAAGATATTTTATTTACTGTGGACTATTAAAAACAATAATATGCATCTACTCAGTGTTTTCCTACGAATAATAATAAGTGATACTTTTCAAATAAAAACCTACATTTTTTCAGGCTCACGAAATAAATAGCATTAGAATATTTTCGGTAGGTTTCCGACTACTTTCATTGAATTAATACACATAATTGATTGATTGTCATTAATCAAATGGTAAATCAATTAAAATGAATACTTAATATTTAGAACAGATTAAAAATTATCATACATGAATACAAAACAATGTCTCGCACACTTCCTAGTTTTCAATTTTAATATTATAAAAATTAGTTGTACCAATATAAACACGTTTTTTATCAATTTCGTATTTTTTTTTATCACAAAATTACTTAACTGTCAATCATTGTATTCAATAAAATAATAAATCATTTTAGTAAAGTGCCTTAACAAAAGTAATACAATAATGTCTAAAGTCGAGTTTTGTTTTATTGTGTATTGGTATATTAATTTTTAGACTCATGTATAAAATTTATTTAATTGTTTATAATTAAAATCATATAATGGTTCGGTGTAACATAGAAGTAGGTATGACAAAGCTTTTTTTATGAATTTGGTAAATTTCTTGAGAAGTATTTTAATAGTGTCAAAAAGCTTCACATTACTTTTGTCTTGAAGGTTGATTCCTAATGAATGACTTTTGAATAACATTATCCCTCTATCAGAAGGCAACCCATTGCCAATTAATTCAACATCTCTGCAGGTATAAATTTTAGAAAATAATTTATTATTCATTCTCCTTTGTTCGATCTCCGAAATTTATTTCATTCCAAAAAGTATAAATATATTTTAGAATAATAATTCTTTCACGCTTAATCACTGTGGGTGCATTTGATTTTTGTATTCAGAATGTAAATAAGTAGTTTTAGATACAGTTACGTTACACAGTGATGCGCATAGGGTACCCCGATATCCACGAGTGACATTTCAACGATTTTTTTCGGTGGCACTCTACCTTTTCCAAGAACTAAAAAAAAATCTATTTTTAACCAATCGGTTGGAAGGAATTCTTTACCATTCATACATTATTCTGATTAATAAAAACATAGAATAATAATATAAGTATAACAATGTAGTTATTAAAGACTCATATCTAAGAAAATACCCAATTAGTGTTTTATATAATATAGACAATCAATAGAATATATACATATACTTTGAGAATACCTCGAAAACATACCTATTTGAATACATCATGCTGCTGGACAGGACTCGAAACTACATTTATCGGATTCAAATGTATTTAAATTCAAATTCCATCAAGTACCTTCGATCGAAAGTATTAATATTCAAATGTATTTTATCAATTTAGCCATTTAATCCCCCACCGTATTACTATAAAATGAATAGTCATTCAACTGAAACACTTTTCAAATTTATTTAATATTGGCTACCGCCGTTTGTGATTTCAATGAAGATATTAATAATTATCCGACCTTGATTCCTTACCGACGTCAGGATGTCTTCAAATTTTAGTTTAAGATAGGTACTTGCACTTACTAATAACTTAATAAAGTACTTTATATTCAACAAATAATTCACATAGTTTAAGAATTAACATTCTTCATTGACCATACATAAATTGTAATCACATCAGACACATTTTCTGAGTAGTTTATTGAACATAATTGAAGATTGCAAGAGACAATTAATTGTCAATGTATCTCAAATCTTGTAGAATTAACAAAAACTTTTTTTTAAAACTATTTATAATACTAACATATATTAATAACTAATTCATAGGAAATATTATCATATATTTAGATTCATAAATCCTAAACATATAAAGAATCAATAGAGATTATGTTAATAGTTATGTTATATATTTGGTAATATAGGGTAGCTTCTGAAGAATATTACTTAATTAAAATTCTACGTATTAGTTTTGAAGATACCATTAATCTAGATTTATTCAAGTAGTAAATTGAATAATAATTATAATATTTCTGTGACATTTTATAATAACTTCAATACTTGGATGAAACATATAATTTTCGCTGGAGTTGAACCTGTTTTTCTCGCAATATATTTGTATAAAATATATTTAACTTAATATTTTTTTTATATTGTATTGCCTAGTTAATAAACCAACATCATTAGTTAATAATATTGGTTATCTACCTGAATAGAAGTGTATAATTTAATGATGATTATTTTTAGTATGAAACTTTGCTCCCCGAAAGTGATACCTGCTGCGTTTGCTGTACGATCAATAAATCTCTGTTAATAAATTGAATAAAAATATTATAATACTTATTAGACATAAATTACAGATTTACTATACCACCCACGAACATCACTTTATCATATTATTAACGTGTACAAAATCACAAACTGCATTTGGAAAATAATCTTAAAATATTCTTAATCCATCGACCTATTAGCTTGCATATCGTCATCATGATGTTAAAGGTGAAAACCTCCGAAACGACAATTTTATTAACATGTATTTTCTTTATGTTTTGTATTTGTGATAATATATATTATTGTTTTATTACAATTAATTATAAAAATCCCCCGATTTGGTAAGTGTCATTTTAATAAGTCCATAATACCGCCAATTAACGTAGTACCTACTGACGACCCATAGACTAAAAAAAGTTTTAAAATTTCAATTTGCTGACATCGGAGATCAACAACGATATTATGCTATTCATATTACAAAAATACTTCACTAACCCTCTTCGTTAGAAATTATTTATCTTATTTCCCAAACTTTTTTGATAATTTTGTATCTCTTGTGTTATTTGTAAATTGTATATAAACGTACGTATACATTATGACCGTCAACATTTGGTCAAATAGACCAGACCAGATTATTCGTCAAGCATTTTACCAATCAGCAATTTAAAAAAATCTATATCTGTAAGAACCATAATAATATCGTATACATTTATATAGTTTCAATATTAACAATATTACAAGTAATATAAAATTATAAACAATGAATAGCATCCGGTCTCAATGCCATTTTGCAATCTGTTATTTTAATAAATGTTCACGCCATAATGTGTATGTACAACTGTTTACGTACAATTTATCGGATATAATTTATATCAGTAGACACTTATGATGACGTACGTATTTATCGAGATGCATGTTACACATTTTATATAAAACTATTTAAATATTTTCTGCTAATATTGTTATTTTAACTCATACTTTATCGAAACGCTACAACCTGGGGTGGATCCTGGTTTCTTCCAACAACTCTCTCTGTTTATGCATATCCATAGATGTCACTTTCCATTTTCATACACTATGTATAGGCACGGTAGTCATTGATCACTACCCATAGGTTTTTTTTTTACAGTTTTACACGATATTATTCTCTTTGCCGGTTCATTTTGATGTTTCGGTGCAAATGGCCTAGCCAACACAGTCTCCCAATCTAAATTGTTCGACCTGCTCTACAATCTCTGTTTATAGACCACAAAGCTATATTCTATATTATTCTCCTTAAATTGCTTTCGCCGATGATTATTTATCCCATAAATATGGCGGAAATTTTTTCTTTCAAAAATGTATGTTTATGACATTAGCAAACTATACGATATTTATTCTTTCTTCAATTATTTGATAAATTTAGCTATAAGAAGCATAGACAATAAAGTCACGTGGCCTTTGCTTCCAATAGTCTCAAATATTATGTTTAAAATATACAGACTGTGTACCTATTCATAGCTTAAAAATTGACTTGATTATAAAAAATGTGTTTAATTACAATCTTGGAGTACGTACGCAATGTACTCGTATTTAAAAAAAATACAATTATTGCTAGAATGAAAAAAGAACAATCTCAGGAAAATGCAATTAAATGTACGAGTATTCCATGTCCTTAATTATAATGTATTTACGACTTTATTATTTTAAGAATTTCATGTGTCTTATGAATAGACTCAAACTGTGATTTTGGCCTGACATAATATATGATAATTTAGGTTTAAAAAATCTGTACTTATCTGACTATATTTCGGCAAAATATGTTTTAAGACAGTCTGGCTCTGAAGTATAGAATTATTATAATTTTACTATTTTCCATATTAAGTACGCCCACCGTGGAGCAAATGTATATGTAGGTACTGTGCTTCCAATCGATCGGTCACGGGTTAGAATCTCGTTTAATATGGAAAACATGATGTTTCTAATTTTCATTATAAATAGTTACGAGAAAGTATTATTAACATCGCAGAAAGTATTTTTTGTTTAATTTTATAGATCACGTATAAAATTAATATTCTCAATTAGTAATGGGATGAAACCATTTTTTTTAAAACCAAAACGAATGCTGATTATATTTTTTGTTATCTTGTGGATGTTATATTTGCAGCGTCTATTATCTTATTTTCTTTACTTTTTTTTCTTCTTGCGTATACCATCTGTAGTACACAGCGGGAGCGAAACTCTCGGCTTATATTATTTTTAGAATTATGAAATAGAGTATGCTTTATTACACGTGCAAAAATATGCCATAAAAAATGAGTACGTACCTTATTACCATTGGGAAGTTTTTTTAATCGTGTTACTCATTATTTCTTGCCACAATATGGTTAGTGAATAATATAATATACATCTGTCATTTAGAAGAACGTATTTGTCATAGAACTACAGCCTAGAGTGGGCTATGGTTTCCAGGAGCAAACTTATCACGTTTGTCTCCTCAATCAATTAGTGTCGTTATTTTACTGCCCCCTGGCTCATAATATGTATTTAAAACAATACTTATATAATGAAGAAATTGAATAGATACATAAAATACATCAATTGTGTACTCTACAATTATTATGGTTTGCAGGGTGTTTTGGTTGAAACAGTAGTTGTTCCAGATAGTAGTGATAAAAATCATTCATATTGCTTTCACAGATATTTTATAACAATTTTATGCTACCATAAGGAATGTATTTCAAGTGGCCATTCAATTTCTTCATTCAAAATTCTACTATCAAGAACAACATCATTTTCCAAGCCATCCAGCCACCTGTTTTTTATGTTTTCCAGTACTTAATCTTTCATCAAGCTTAAAATAAATACTACTGACTAAAGCATAATATTTATCTTATAGGTACAAGCAATAGATGAAGATGTTATAATTATTTCTAGCATTTCAAGAATAATTTGTTTGTAGTCAAAATACTCCATAATATGATTTATTCAAAATTACCATAATATAGGTTATTTTCCATTGATTATTTTTGTAACCTCATAAATTATTTGTGTATTATAATGAATACCTGTACGTGCTTACTTAATCAAAATTTAAATGAGGATCAATCCCTTTTCAATTAGGGGGGACATGCTCAGCGTAGGTCAAAATTGAGCTTTTGTTCTATTTTCAAAGCATGATTCTGGACATACCTTAAACGTTGTAGATAATCTATTTATATAATTTTGAAGCCTTATTATCCTTTATATTTATTTTAAACATTTGATGACTGCATGAAGTATTTTTATTACATAAAATAGTATTCTTTTAAACCTCTCGCTCTAATGTTTTAGAATATAGTCATATTTCAGTATATAAATGTGCAGTGGTGTTAAAATTTTTACGTTTATTAATTTTTAAACGCATTTATAAAACCATCAGTATAATTTATATCGACATTATTATAGTGAAATATTTACGATAAAAAATTATATTGATAATCTCTGTGATCCCAAATTTGACGAGAATTAGGCATTTTATTATTCAAACAATGGGCAAGATTAACACATTTGAAGATAATTCTAAAGATACTCATTATGTTATGTTTTTGACCATTCAAGTGTGATAAACACCCTACGAATAATGATTGCTTTATAATAATTATTGACCTAAGAATAAGGTAGTGTTTTTTTGAAATACGCCATTTCTTTTGGAATTCCCCAGTGGTTAAGCTACAACATACGGCCGTAGCCATAAATTGACAAACTATAATTGAAGGAGGGAGTAAAATGATGTTAACGCGCGTGTTTGAACATGTACCTAACCGATTTTTTTTTTAAACGGAAAAAGTGAAATAATCTATTATCAATTTATCAATAATTATCATCATTACATTACAAGTATATTATCTAAACTAAAACACCTTAAGTTACTTTCTCACGATTTTTAAATAAACTTATTTATATAAATAGTTGTCCGTAATGGCCTTCTCCGATGATGAAATTTGTCCTGGTCACTAGTAAATTAAGTTCCTTCTATATTATGTTATTACGTTTTTTTTTCAATTAATACAATGTTTAATAACATTTTATTATATAACTTTCGTCAGGAAGTATTTTGAGAATTTTTATGTTTACAACATAACAGCCTACCTAATGTGGCTATTTTCTTTGACGATCAATCGATTCGTCAGATTATTTAAAATGGGGCCTCGAAGCAGTTCAAAAAGTAGACATACTATCATTAAATTATACCAAAAACCTATCTCACAAACTGAGTATGAAATATTACCCCAAGCATAACATAATTCCTGCAACTGACATCAAAAGGGTGTAAGTATTTTAATTTATAATTGAACTTACGCAAAAACTGAACCACAATAAAATAATAATAATGTGATAGGTATCTTCAATAATAATTCGGTATTTTTACTATGTTTTTTTTATCGTTTAGATTTTTATTTCATTGTCGGTCGTAATTATCTTAATCACCTTATATGTCGTAAGTTGATTAAGATAGCGATATTGGCAATGAATAATAAATTGTTTTGCTTTCGAGCACGCGTCAAAATCACATTTTTGTTTGATAGAATATTATTTTTATTTCGGTTTTGCGGTGTCGATACAAAGCAATGCATTTTTATTGAACTTTCGTTCGATATAATAATAATATTTATTGTATAATCGCTATTGCACGGCATGTCACTGCGTTGAACCAAAAATCGAACTCGAAACAAAGTTGGGAAGTAAACTTGTTTTTAGTTTGTAGCCGACTTAGTCGCGGATAGGTCGTGTCGCTTGCGTATGCGCGTGCTATCGAGCTCCCCTACACGTTCGCGCAACTGCATTCGAAATAATATTTGAAAAAAAAATAACAAAAGGTTTCGAATTTTATCGCAATTTTCAATCGACGATTATTCGAAATTCAAAAGTATTCCATATTGAAAATTTAAATAATATGTGAATTCTACATAAAAAAGTGTGCATCGTTCATTGAGATTGAGAAGTTTATCGTTTCTGAGATAAAAAAAGTTTTTTTGACAGTTTTTAATATCGCCGAAGAGTGATTTCTTCTGATACCATAATGTTATTAAATAATATTTGTGCGCCGTGGACGCAGATTATTGTGGACATAATTATTGATAAAAATAATTGAAACTGTCACATTTGTACTCTGTGATATTGTTTGTGTTTGTGAATAATAATCATACATTGTTTATTTATAAACAATAACTGCCATTGGATAATTTGATGATAACAATAAAATTGGGTAATATAGTGTATAAAATTGTGTACTTACCTACTTATCATTAAATCACATAAAAATGTTGAGATTTTTCTAGTCCTTATTAAATTCTGATGAAAGTATCTGTATCGTTAGGATAGTATCTGAGGTTTCTTTGCTATAAGGACGTAAGTGACATTTTGAAAAAATAATGAATTAATTGAAATTTAAAATAATGAAACATCATAAATAACTATTTTTTGCATAAATGTCACTTACGCCGTTTTGGCAGAGCAAACGCAATGTGATACAATAAAATAAATTGTATGGCATACATATGCATCAGAATTGTCATATTTTTCTAGTTTAATTATAGTACGAACTTCCAAATATTATCTATCTATAGCATGTCTGAAAAAAACTATATTAAGAGGAATATTTTTCTTTTTTAATCTTTCAACGATTATTAATAGTAATCTAACTTAGGTGATATTTGACATTTTTTGCAGAATTAAAATTATAGTATTATAGTAGGTATACTTATAGTAGGTACCTACAGTTGATAACACTGATAAGCATTAACGACTTAGTACTTATTTTTTAAACATATTATATACATCTTCATACAATGTATGTCATACATATATTGCGTAAGGTAGAAATTCCATATTAACGATCCATCAATAGTTTTACAGAGTAATGATGATTGGCTTAACATAAATCAAAGTGATCTCAATACAAGCATTTGTTAGATGAGAGCGAAAGATAGTGGAAGTAAGTTATGCGATGATATAGTTTGATAAAAAACTGTCTCCTCTCTCTGTAATTATGTTGAATGACTGACCGTTTTGCGGAGGTAGAAGCGGTATAGAAACATTTTGATTTCCGCCTTGTTACCATAAAGGGAGTAGGTATAATTTAATAATTAAAAAAAAAACTTTGATAATTACCTGGAGACGAATTGTCTGTGGCTCACATATTTTTCCAGCGTGGGTGCCGCGCTGTTTGACTAATGTGTGTAGTACAAAACTGATTTGCAAAATAATTGAAATCGAAATGAATTTTGTTGTGGGCTGTCCGCTTGAATATCTTCAAAGTTGCTCGCCATTTTCAATTTTCTCACAGAAACCTTCTACATATTATTATAAATAATGTGCCTAGCCATTCCAAAGAGATAATCAAAAAATAATCGGAAGCTGAAAGCAAACGCTTGGATATAATTTATTATTCAAAAAGTTTATTGATTTAACATTACAATATTATTTGTCACGTATATCACGTTATTATAATGATTGTATTTTGAATGTACTTCTTATTTAATACTGATTACAAGTACATACACAAATATTAATAATGTTATATTACATTACTTTACATTACATTAATTTATATTACATTAATGACGGAGCCGGTTTGCCTTTCCACGTCTGAATTTGAAAAACTCCGGTAGTGTGTCAAAAGCAGATCGATACCTCAAATTTGAATCCCACTTCTTTTTCCCAACATTTTTTTCTATGATTTTAATCTAATACGTATGTGTCTGAGTATTTTCAATTGCATTTTTATAAAAAATATATTTAACCTAACCCTATGGCATGATGCCGATGAAACCGATGAGTTTTTCACCTGCTCCGTGTACACAATACTATAATTCAGAATTTAATGTAAAAGCGACTATCTTTTGCTTAACCAACATTTATGCAATGATCAAAGAAAGCCCTTGTTTATGACGATGCATTTACGATATGTTTATGATTGTTTTATATTTAAAATGCATCATTATTAAAATCTTGATTCTACTCAGTCTGAGATCGTTACCGATCATGCCTTTTCATTGAGCTAAGGTTTATTTTAGGTTAGACATTTTTTGAAAACTTATTTATTTTAAATTTTGTCATCACTTTCAAGTCAAAGATTACTAAATAAATATTTTTTAATGTTTGTGGTTTAGAAAGGACAAGTATAATAATGGTAAAAATAATAATAATAATAGTAATAATAATGCTGCACTGAGAACAGCCATATGTTTTAAAATATAGGGTGAATCACATAGCTATTGGCCGGTTGAGGATTTTTTTTACTTTGGCTGGTTATAACTTTCTTGATATTTAACATTTTTGAAATTTCAGAATGGAATTGTACTGATAAATGCTTTGCGTTTTCATTTTATTTAACACATACTTCATTACTTTGCCCATTTCTTGATTATTACGGTTTATCTAGATGGAGAGCAAAAATACAGTAATTGGCCACTTTTTTATAGCTATTGGCCCCCCCTTTTTATAGTAATTGGCCACTTCAAATCTGATCAAAATGTGTGTTTAAAAGTGCTAACACAACCTTTGATTATTAACAATTCAGAGTAAATAAAGAAAACCATGACAATTTTATAGAAAAAATATATTAAATTGAAAAAAAACACGGATGAAATATGAAAAAAGACAAAAAAATTATATGGTCAGTAATTAATAAAAAAATCTAGTTTTTAGTAATCTTTATTACGAAACAAGTTAAGCATCTCTTCTGTATCCATCAAGTCAGAATCTTCCGATAGATTCTCTCTGGTCGATATGTCCAAATCATGGCAGATACATCACTTGGTACCACATAACACAAGTGTCTAATTTTGGGGCATGTTCTTTGTGACGTAATAAAATATTGCCACAATTGATAGAAAACGTTTGAAATTTTGGAGCTTTTTTCACCGCCTATCTGATGTGTATCATTCTCAAATTGTTGTATTCTCTCTTCACCAGCAACCTCTTTGAAAAAATCAAAGGGTATAGTTTTGACTTTATTTATATATCAATGTTAGAATTTTGGTTAGTTAAAATTCGTTTTGCTAATCATTTTGTATAATCAACAGCGTTTGCATTGAAAGGAAAGAGACCACATGCCCTGAAACCATTAATTAGATTTTCCGGCTTAATTTTATCAACAAATTGTTTGAAAAAAAATTGTTTTTGGAGACCACTCATGGACAGCCTTCTTCCACATTTTTCACCGGTCCAAAAACTGACACATCTGCTAGTTGAAGTATTCTCGTTGCATTACGATATAATGCAATTACGTCGATTTGCAATGTGTTACATAATATTACACTTAATTCGTACGACATTTGCGTTTTGTGTACATCGACGAATAAAATGACTGGAATCTGGAACTGGCAATCGAGTGTCGTCATATTTTGCTGATAATGTAAATAATACAAAAATGCGTTCTTTTGTCTTTCCTTTACCAATTGCATACATGTGAACTTGCTTCATTCGTTCTTTCGACTATTTGGATGACATTTTAAAACAAGATTACAACCAACATATATATCCCTGGCTAATTATAGTAAAAAGGGTTCGGTCGTGGATTTTTCATTTAAAAAGTTGCACGCTATTCACAATATCGTCTTTTTTCTGGGAAATCCTTTGTTTTCCAGGTCGAATATATTAAAATCCTTTCTACAAGATCACATTCTTCTTCTTCTTTGGTTAAGTATAGATGGGGTCCATATTCAGCTCGAATTGTAGAAATTTTCATTTTGAATCACAAAGTAGCTCGAGGAATGCAATATTTTTTCGCTGTAGCTCACAGATATATTATCTTTAATTTCTTCATGAGCTTTATCTAACTGCTGGCTGCTATATAGGGTTTTTTTGACATCATGTACAATCTGCAAAAAAAAATACAGTAGTTGGCATATGACGAACATAGTAATTGGCCACCCGGCTAATAACTGTTCATTGGTGTCACAATTACACGAAAAAAATATGTACCAGCTAATTTTCATAGCTCTATCAGAATATGTAAAAAAATCGTATATATTTTTATTTTTCTAAAACACAGTTATGGGCATAATTGGCCAACTACTGTAAAACACGCTTTTTCAGATACAGTTATTAGCCACCCTTGAAAAGTGACGTTAATTGCTGCAAATGTGAAAAACAATTAGATCCATGGTTTCCATGTAATGCAGGTCAATAGAATATCTTGTAAAAAACACACATATATGCTGGGATATAGAGTTTTTTTTAAGTATTTCAAAAGCAGCTTACCTTAAGGATTTCTTAAGAAATGACACACAAATTCACAGACTTTCAGGTTTGACAGCCAAGAAGACACTAGCACCTTTTGGTGGTAACTTCCGAAATATGGCATACTAAGAAGAGGAGGGGGGAGCTATACATGGCGACAAATGTGAGAAAAGGATGGCTAACACCTTATTTTATCAACTAGAAGTTGAAATGGCCAATTACTATAACATGGCCAATTACTATATCAGTCACCTACTACGAATAATATTATGGTTTGCATTAAAATATTTAAAAAAAAATAATCAGAATTAATAAACCATTCATACGCCGTGTTGCAACTGATTAGATTTGTATAAAACTACTGATTAGAGGTGATCAAAATAAGTACATAATGAAACGAATATACCTCATAATATATTCTTATATATTATTTTTTTCCGCAGTAATTGATACAGAATATCATATAATTTTATTATGAACTAAACCGTTCCACTTCATAGAACCGTTAGCCACTACCGATTTTTTTTTATCTCGTTGGTATTATTGATGGCCAATTTGATTCATTCTCTGTGGTTAATGATTCAAATACGTATCATTATTAAAAGAAGTGAATTATATAAACTTTCATACTTGTCATTATTTTAATTTCACTCTATCAATTTATTTGATTTGTTAAGTAAAAAAAAAACTCTGAACGAGTTCGCTGCTGGATTATTTATAGTCTACAAGAAAATTTTTGATATATTTATAATTTATTTTCTGTAAAGATTGACAGAAAAAACTTATTGGTGGTTTATTTAAACATTTTTTTATCGTTTATACAAAATACTATTGATTTTAATGAAGGTAAAACAATATTGGTGTCATCGTCGATTTAATCATCAATTTGATTTCTATCAATGTCTATAAATATAAAATTCTATCGAATTTTATACATTTTTAATGCAGGCAAACGGTATACTTATTACTCGTTTATATTATGATTACATACTAAAACAACTTTTTAAATTATATTTATATAATAATACAGATAATGAACTAATCATAAGAAACCTCAAGTTTTTTATAGTTTTTACTAATGATATGAAAAAATATTTCATGTCCGATTAATCGGTTTTCCACATTTTGTGGAGATATTAATATACACATAGATAATATAAAAGCGTCGGCATATTATGTCATTGGTCCCAGGCTCGAATCCTGGGTCTGACAAGTTCACATATTGTTTTTCAATTTGTGTTTGAGTCATAGTATGGACCTAATAGGTTGAGCAAGTGGCTAACATCCATTTCTCGTAAAGACAAAATCTGTTAATACAACCTCCACTCGTGGAGACCCATATTATCCTCTTAGGGTCGAACATGGTTCAAGTAGTAGTAGATATGAAAGTATGAATTTATGTTACTCGTTCATATCTTATGAGCATGTAGGTAATATACAGAGGTGGTTGTCATTAATTTTCTTTACTGTTAATACGATTTACTTGATAGCAGGCCATACATATTACATAGTCTGTAAATAAATAACGATGCAATAATTATTGAGATTTAAAATGTCTAAGAATCCGGTCTTTATTAATTTAGTTAAATATTAAAATCCGAAAATTACATATTTTAAATAATAACTGTGTTTTATTAAAATCGTGTTTAGATAAATATAGAGGTGGTTAATAGTAAAATTATATATACCTACTATCATACGATTTCATAATAATATGCTTATAGTTAGTTAACTAGGTACCTAATTAATTTTATTCTACCTACTCAGTACTTATAAATTAATATATTTTTTTGTATAGTTACGATAATATAAAAATTAAATAAAATAATGTTCATTCCTATCTATATGAGATAATACTTATATTTATTTCAATTCACCTGCACATTAAAGTTTATTAAATATTTTAAGATGATATTTTATTAATAATTTCATAATTATTAATTATTTAAAGACGATTTCTATTTTATTTTTATGAAGCAATTATTAGTATGAATTATCTAATGAAACGTGCTCGAGGTATACATTAAAACAACATAACATTACTAAAAAAAAACATTTTCCACGATTTATAAATTTTATGATAGTGCTCCGTGTCAGGTCCAAGTTCAATGCATACATTTTCATAGTTGGCCAAGTTGTGATATATTTATTCACAGTTTACGAAAACTGATCTATACGAATAATTATTACTACTCGATGACGGTGTATTACTTTGTATGGAATTTTGAAGCATTTATGTAGCAATAATATGTAATGAATAATAATTATTATTGAATACAGTGCTCTCTTTTCATGAATTTTCTTATCAAATAATCGTCGTTTGATAATGTTTTCGCTTCCGTAACGTCAACAGGTTTGTTTTACACATTTAAAGATCGATTCAAATAATATGAGCGATATCGCTAATAAAATTGCATTTAAATAAATAAATTTCGTCAATACTACACATGTAGTCAGCTTGTCTAAGGAAATATAACCATATATTCTCATAGTTTTCATATTTATCGAATATATGTTCATTGATGCTCGTATTATACTCTTATATGTATCAGAGTTCATACATTGTAAGGTACGATTAATAACGAGCTCATATACAGTTTGCTGCCTCCAGACATCGCAAGCAATTATTTTTCAACTCATCCATTATATATTATTATAATACACTCCTGTACGATAATCGCGATCTGAAATATAAACAAAAAAAAATATTCTCACGCAGATTTATGCCGATTTTTAAGTTGAAACCATAGGTAACATTTTATATTCCGCCAGTTTTTGTTTACTAATTATAATACTGTAAAGAAAATATGCATATTTTCCAAAATGTAAAGATTTTTTGGCATTTTAACTCTCACTAAAATATACCTATACAATGTGTACTTCAGTGTCAGTGTGTCATATATATGTTTTTGGAGAAAAATATTAGTTAAATTGGTACGGATTTTGTAACTAAAGTATCAGTGGGTTTATTTTATACAGAAAGCGGCTATCGACGGTAGTTTATCATATGTATGTATTGAGGCGGTTAATTGTAACAATAAGTTAAACCGTATAAACTGTTAAAAAGTGCTATGCTTTAACAGTAAAGTTCCCCTCTTGAATGTATTAACTTTTAGAGCGAGACATACAGTTTTGACAGCTTAGACGGCTAACTTATTGTAACATTTATAATACCTCAATATATAAATATGATAAATCACCGTCGATAGGGGCCTTGTGTTTTAAAATATACCCACAAATGTTTCAGGGCCTATTTACTTTTTGAGTCTATTCATATTAGAAAAATGAAATCCCTAAAACCAAAAATCCGAAAGTACATTGACATCTAGTGACTAAAAATCTTGAATTGCGTTTTCCCGAAAATGTTATTTTTTTTACATAAGACCACTTATGGATATTGGCTGTACCTACATGAAAACACCTTCGATGAGTAAATCATTTTAATAGTACGTAATAGTTGTAATAAGTACTTAAATAAATAATGAACACTTGATTTGGTTAGTTATTTTATTTTAGGACAATTTTCAAAATTTTAATTATTGGATTGTATGTACATAATATAAAAAAATGTGTAAATATTACTAAGACGTGATTGTTATTTATTTTTATATACCTAGGTGATTATTTTTGTATGATAACACGTAAATTATTGATACTAAAACTAACTAACTGGTTTTAATTTAGGTAGATACCAATATTACTAAACATACGATGATATAGGAAATATTTATTAATAATATCATGCCGCATTGCACAATTTACCGTTTGATTTTATCTTCAATTTACCTTTAACTAGAGATTATTTTTGAAAAAAAAAATATCTACTTGAACAGGTCGCGTAACTCACTGTATTATCAATTCACGAATGGTGATTTATATATCGAATTGTGAAGATACATTAAGTGTAGGTACATAATTGATAATGTTATTTTATATGTGAAACACACTCATAATAATATGTGAGTAGGAACCTACATAATTGTATATGGATTAGGGCGTTTGGGCTACCCGGATGGCAACTAATAATCGAATACAATATTTAAAATCAATTCTTATATAATATTATCGGATATATAGATTTTCTGAAACTAAAATAAACTTTCTTGGTAGTAAGTTAAAATTTTTAATTTATTATCATGTGACTCTAAAATAGCAGTGGCGCGTTAGATGACGTAAAGGGTCAACGCAGTTACTGATCACATTAAAATAACATTGGATATGTTGGTATAATTTAATAATTGAATGACTGATTTGAACTGTTTTGCGGCTCCATTTTAAATCATCAGACGAGTCGATTGCCTCAAATAAAATCGCCGATGTAAAATGTTCTTGATATTTAAAAAATCTAAATATTGTGATTGTCTAAATTCCCCGTTGAAATTTTCATGGTTTCAAAATAGTTTACCACCGTTTTTTTCAATTTGTAAACTTAAAAAAAAACATAAAATTCAAACATAATTTGAAAACTCCTCAGAGATATAATAAATATATATCGAGACCGATTATATGTTGGCCATGACAATAAATTACGAATTACGATGGTACCTAGTGGTAGTTATCTATTATCTTCAAATAGAATGCGATAACTTGTTGCATAAGTATTTCCATCAAATATAACTATTTATTTCAATATGCAACAATCATCATTTTCGACATATAGTTTATCACACAAAACAGATTAATAAATAGAATTCCAATAGGCTATATCCCAATACAGTAAATTTGGAGGGTTTTGTATGTGTTAGTGTCCTTATTCCCAATTCACCAATATTCAATGAGCGTCATTGTATTAACCTAGAGCATTTCTCAGTATTCGACGTATGACGTATTCTTAACACGTGCTTAAGTTTGTCCCGTATTATTCCACACTCGAGATCGGTTACCTGCTTCTCCACACCCGTTAGGTATTTCAGTTCCCATTATTTCTGAGTTACATGGTTTACCATATCTATTGCATTTGAAGTATTGCAATATCTAGAACTGCGATCGGAGTTTACATGTCCGTGTCACGGCCTGACTATGATTATAGTAGGTCTTAGATATATATATCAAATCTTGTGAATTATTCGCTGAAAAGAAAAATAATAAAATCTATTATATAAAATTCTGTTAAAATGACATGTTTTAATCAAATACTTTAACACAGCACTCACATATTAAAATTATTCTACATTGTTTATTGAAGTTGATATTAAATAACTGAACTTCACATATTTATAAGGCTTATGAAATATGCCTACTTCAAAGATTAAAAATATTTTGACTTCTCAGTTTTATCACCTTAATTAATCCACTGATTGGATTCACGCAAAGGTGCGTAATTATTTTTTATTAATTATGCAAATTTATGTAACGAATCTCCCAGCAATAATAATTATTACTAAAACGTGGTTTTTAAACATATGCCCTTCACCAGTAATCGATAATATTAAAACACATGATTTTCGAGCATTAATGGTAATTTCTTTTAAGAATCGACCAAGTATTAAAAAAACAAAAAAAATACAATGTGTCTAAAATATTAAAGTCGAATATAATAATAATAATAAACGTCCGGGGAAAATATGGTAATCTAAGTATTCAAAGCTTGGTTATTATAATATAAAATATATATTATGAAAAGTCTTTTTAATGACGCGTTGTATGGTAGTTAAGATAAGTAGTGGATATTGGGATGGTTGATTTGATATTTCGCAAGACATCTTCAAGAACCTGTTGACTGGTATTTTAATGCTTAATTGATTGACAAGAAAACTATACATTGATAAGAAACATCGCCAAAATTCTATTAATCGCAACACCGCATATTTCACATTTAACGATAATGGAAAGTGAAGATTAAAATGGCTACCTGTTTTTATAAATACATTGTCATCGTAAAAATATATATGCGAAAATCTTTTGTATTTATATTAATCGCAATGGTATTACGTATTATACCTGGAACTTTGAATTAGTAGTTTGAACGTAGTTTTGAACGATGTATTTTGCAGTAAAAATATTTCATTCGTCTTGAAAAATTAATATACAGTTTTTTTAGAATTAATCCTTTGATTACTAATAAATTCTCCATCGACTTGTAAAATACTAGATTGTACAGCATGATATAAACGTAAAAAGATTTTGGTTTATATAATAACAGCACAATACAATAATTTAGTAATGGACCATACTTAAGTAATATATACATTATTTAAGTAATATATATCGGATTTTTTTACATCAATTACTACATTGGAATGTTGCTTCTATTTATATGTGTTGAAATATATTATTTTTTTGACTAATGATGTTTAAACCTATTGTCTATTATCTTTTATATTATAGAAAAGCTACATTAAAAGCACATACATCTTCAAAGCTTACATTTCTTTTGTCCGATAAACTACCGGATCTGGAGTAATACATTGTACGAAAGGAGAGCGTTCAATTATATGATAAACATTATTATCCATTTTTTTTTTAATTTCCTCTATTTTAACAATGTATGAAATTGATAATTTCACGCAATCGAACGTGTCGCTTGCTAATGATGGCGTTTGTATTTTTTCATTTCATTGCTATTTCACTAAGCCACCCCCCTTAAAAACAAAACTGTAATTAAAAATTGTATACCCTTAATGTTAATCAATTTGACTTTATGGTTTCTGTTGTGAATAAGCTCAAAAAGTGAATTCAAAATCGAAGAAGGCACACTGACTGAGGTGCAGATATCATGATAGTGTCTATTACGAAATACGTGAACATTTAAGTTATTTGATTGAGATTTAAACGTAAGTACAATGATACTAGAGTAGAGTTTTTAAAAGTGTTTAAAATACAATTACCTACAACACCTATTACTGTCAATTATTGCAAGTATGTTTTATAAAAAAATCCATTTACAGGTGTATTAGTAATAATAGTAATCAAATTCATATTATGAATGTCGTAAACTCATTTTTTTTTGTTTTTATCATATTTAATTACTATTATACCAATTTACACATTTTTTTTAAATAGAGCTGTTAATTATGTATGTAAGTACGTACGGCTAAGTTATTTCTCTATACTTGTTCGCAGTTCGAAGTATCTGGACGAAAATTAAATGAATGAATCGAAATCCGCTGACAATGCAGCAGTCATCTAGTGCGGGGTCATCTTTATATAAGACTCTCGCGGTTAATTTATCTAATCTTGCGACGTCTCAAAGAAAAAAATAATCATTTGACAGTAATTGCCATAGTTTTCGTTTCTCACATAGTCGTGCGTGCCTAAATGACGGAGAATTTGTCTTTTGGTCAGTGGTGTACTTGCTCACCGGGTCAAGGCGCGATAATAGTACTGTCATTCATTATATTGTTTAAAACATCAAAATTTATAGTAATTTACAGCATTGACGCCTGAAAAAAATCAACCCACTTTACAGTAATCGTATGACGGTGTGATGCTACAAATTACATTTTCAATAAATGTGAGGTAATTAGCTTTAAAGTTTTGTCTTTAGTCGTAAACAACAAAAAGTTTCTACTGTACCTAGTGGAAGTCATCTGAGTTTTTTGTTTATAACATTTTATATGGATTTTAGAAGGTCTTTAGTATAATTTAATTGGTAGCTATATAACAATTAATATTATATGCATTGACAGCGTTGAAACATGGCAGTATAAATAATACGATGGCTTTGTCGTTTCAGTGTATTACATGGTCTAGATTTTTTGTGATTATTCATGTAAATGTATACGATTATTTTTCGCTCGTGACACATATTCAAGGACATTTTATGCACGTGAAGCTTGCTACAGTTAATCTGCAATGCGAAAAGCTAATTTAATCACAAACCTTTGTAAAGTTTTTACATCTTCACATCCTTATATTAAGTCTCCGTTTCTATAGACTTACTTTAGACATTTATAAAACCTTTTTTAACATGTTTGATAAGAAATCTACGCAAAAAATGCCAATTTAAAATGCTATTTAACTAACAAAATGTATAAAACGTAGTGGGATACTATTATAAAAATGTGATGTAATTAATATTTTTTAAATCTATTAGTACCTACTTATATATAGATATAATTTTTAAATTGAATTTTATAAAAAATGAAAATGTATTTAAAGTATTAAATTTAATTAAGTATTTAAAGGTCAATAAGAAAATTATTATTAATATTAAGTAATAGCAGTTCGAAAAAGTCGAAATAAATAAAAAAATGTTTCATCTCACGTCAAATTTAATAACTCATCGCATAGGTAGTACAAATAAGGAAATCGTATGTGTGCTTTTGAGTATTTGTGAGAGTAAAATTTCTAGGAATATTACTAAAATCGATTATGACCCTACGAAAAATAAGACGTGGGAAGTTTTCTATTCAACTATCCTCGTCAAAATTTTTGGTACGCTACTGCCTTAAAAGTATACACTAATCCCAGTTGAGTGGACATACTTAGTAGAGCGAATAAGTCTTTTGACTCGAAGATTCGGTCTCTCACAAATCCACAAAGATGGATCAATGAGTCACGACCGAGTCAAATCAATCGTTACAAACAATAAACGATACCGCACTATCGATGATTTTTTTATGTCGCCATTTATTCACAATTATGTCAAATGTTTTTTCGGAAACACTTTTCGGCAACCGGAAAAGTTTTAACTGAATGATAGATGACCGTACGTTCTAGATTCTAGATATTATCCATCGGTTCCGGTAGTCTTCTTTGAATATTATAAAAAAATTGAAATTCGATATAGTGTAAAATATCAATAAATTATTAATAATGAAATGAACTGTACTTATAATATTCCATTCAACCTTCAAATACCACAGTTTTGTATTGGTTAAAATTTTCTTATTGTAATTACCTCTATCAAAAATAAATATTTATAAAGCTTCGTGACACTAATAGTAACTATAATAAGAATACATTATTAATAATCTAAATGAAGTTTTTTCTTTTATTTAGTAAGTACATGGTATTTTTATAAAAAGTAGCGTTTAATAACGTATTTTGAAAAATTCTCTTTAGAAATGATTCATGTAAAAAGCAGTTTTCTTTTCATACTTTTTACGCGCACGACTGGTTGAGATGTTTAACTAAATAAATAACAACAAACTAATATTATAAATATACCGTTGTGTTAAATGTATTTGATAATGGAGTATTTAAACCTTCTTCATTTAAGCTTGTATATAATTTGTATAATAATAAGTATATCCTTCGACGATTATTGATAACGCAACTTAAATTCATTTGTATAGAAAATCACTCAGTTAAAGATAGTTTCTTGGAATTCACAATAAACATGATGTATTGAATTTGTTTTATATCTATATAGTATTGAATTGTGATCCGTTGACTACAGCTTTAACATGCATCATATATATATATAATAAATATATTTATTATATTATTATATACGTTTTTCACGTCGATCGCGGAATGAATTTTGTTGATGTAAGAATGTAAAATGTGTATACGCTCAGTTGTAATAGAATAATATGATTTCATTAATATTTTGAAGGGTTAGTAGTATTAACATCTCCCAGTTTTATTTCTTTAACAAGCTTCCGTGGAAGTAATTTTCAAATTAACCATGATTAAACCTGAATGACCTAGTCGTATCACTTAAATTCGTATTGCAGAAGTGAAAGAAAGCAATCGCGTGAATCACCGCGCTTTTAACTGAGGCGTAGTTTACTTTTATTATTGCATAGTAGGCTCTTTGTATAGTATGATAATAAATGAGTGTGAAGATTTCCTTTAAGAAAACCAAAACTTATCATTTTCACGAGACGAATGGGAATTTGAGTACATATTTTTTGAGATTGTGAAATACAAGTGTTGTTGTTTAATTTACAAAGTCTCAATGCCGCTAGCCAAATATAATACGATTGTTCAAGTTGAACAATGACAATATGAGAACTATAAGTTTTGATACTGGATAGTAAGTAGATCAATGCCTACTCGAAGTTGGACTTGCCTGGTATACCGTCCGGGGAATTCAGCAGATTAAAACAAATTTACCTCTGTTGTTGCTGATTTATTGTTTGAGAGATTTAATTTCTCAGGGGGCACAACTGCAGTCATGCACATTAGAATCTCATAAACCGAAGGTATTTAGTATTCTGTTTCGGACGAAAGTACGCATTCCCATTAACCACTTGTCATGCGCGCTGCCATGTGAGAACTCTGTAGACATAGTCATATTTACGATAGGTGAGATTCTGTAGTTATCGATTATATCGACAAAAGTCACCATCATCTTTACGTAAGTATATATTAATATGAAAATGATTCTTATGTTACGATAAGAAGTTACTACTATAATAGGATTTGCAACCTCGATACAGGGGTTAGTTCCTTCATAACCTAGTACAGATAGCAAACAGATAATATACCAATTGCATTGATTAGCTATGTGATGAATCAAAACATCACAACATTTACAACGACGTGTTACGAAATTCTCAACCTCTACGATTCTCAGATTTGGCCAAACTATTTCATAGCATCTCTGTATATAAATACTTTATCTGATTATTTACTACATCTATGTTTATAATAATATATTAAAAAATATATTAGTAGCGAAAATTATAAGAATAATGCCGTTTGTCTTCTAACCTTCATGGTATTACAAGATCGGAAAGGTGTGTAAAGTTAATAACTTATTTTTTACTAAATTATCAATTATTAAGGGGGGACATGCTCGTCGAAGGTCAAAATTGAGTTTTTATTGTATTTTCAAACCATGATCCTGGACACTCCTTAAACGTTGTAGATAATCTATTTATATAATTTTGAAGCCTTATTATCCTTTATAGTTATTTTAAACATTTGATGACTGCATAAAGTATTTTTGTTACATAAAATAGTATTCTTTTAAACCTCTCGCTCTAATGTTTTAGAATATAGTCATATTTCAGTACATAAATGTGCAGTGGTGTTAAGATTTTTTACATTTATTAATTTTTAAACGCATTTATAAAACCATCATTATAATTTATATCGATATTATTATAGTGAAATATTTACGATAAAAAATTATATTGATAATCTCTGTGATCCCAAATTTGACAAGAATTAGGCATTTTATTATTCAAAAAATCGGCAAAACACATTTGAAGATGATTCTAAAGATACTTATTATAAGCTATGTCTTTGACCATTCAAGTGTGATAAACATCTTATGAATAATGATTGCTTTATAATAATTATTGACCTAAGAATAAGGTAGTGTTTTTTTTAAATACGCCATTTCTTTTGTCATTCCCCAGTGGTTAAGCTACAACATACGGCCGTAGCCATAAATTGACAAACTATAATTGAAGTAGGGAGTAAAATGATATTGACGCGCGTGTTTGAACATGTACTTAACCGAATTTTTTTTTTTTTTTTTTTTAACGGTACATGTTCAAACACGCGCGTTAATATTATTTTACTCCCTACTTTAATTATAGTTTGTCAATTTATGTTTACGGTCGTATGTTGTAGCTTAACCACTGGGGAATAACAAAAGAAATGGCGTATTTCAAAAAAACACTACCTTATTCTTAGGTCAATAATTATTATAAAGCAATCATTATTCATAAGATGTTTATCACACTTGAATGGTCAAAGACATAGCTTATAATAAATATCTTTAGAATCATCTTCAAATGTGTTAATCTTGCCGATTTTTTGAATAATAAAATGCCTAATTCTTGTCAAATTTGGGATCACAGAGATTATCAATATAATTTTTTATCGTGAATATTTTACAAAAATGATCTCGTAATAAATTATGCTAATGGTTTTATAAATGCGTTTAAAAATTAAAAAATGTAAAAAATCTTAACACCACTGCACAGTTATGTACCGAAATATGACTATATTCTAAAACATTAGAACGAGAGGTTTAAAAGAATACTATTTTATGTAACAAAAATACTTTATGCAGTCATAAAATGTTTAAAATAACTATAAAGGATAATAAGGCTTCAAAATTATATAAATAGATTATCTACAACGTTTAAGGAGTGTCCAGGATCATGGTTTGAAAATACAATAAAAACTCAATTTTAACCTACGACGAGCACGTGGGCCGTTAAGAAAAGGCTAAAATTTAATGTATGGTTAGTTTATTTGTTTCTGGCATATTTTTGTCGGCTTGCAAAGTATCTATGTCGATTTTATACACTATTAAAAAAATGTTTTTGTGTAATCCCAGAATTAAAAAAAAACAATTTCGTAATTCCGACATATTTATAAAATTCTCGCCTGGATTACAATCCTTAATTACTATTGACTCTATTATACTTACCCCTCAAAATTGTATAATGCATGACTTAGTACCTAAATATACGTAACATATACGCGGATCTAGCTTCAACATACTAAATGCAGTTTCGTGTTTATACAATGTACGTATATCTCATTTAAAACGTGTGTAAATTGACTAAATTAAAATTAATTAGCACTCGGTCATTTTTGTATAAATACATGATTAAACAAACGAGAGAGTTTTGTGTGCATCATATTAATTGATAGATTAAACGAAAATGAAATCAAACACTTATATAACCTGTGGATTAAGTCATATTCGTTAATATGTCATCTATTATTCATCTATAATCAGAATTTTTGCGACGAAAATATACGTAAGGCCATTTGCAATAGTAATTTAATAGAAAGATTCGAAGCGGCCTTTTGGCAAAATCTATGTGGAAAGAGTTTTTATAAAAATGTTTAATGATTTAATAGATAATTCTGTTTACAAATCAATTTAAATTATGAATTTGCAATACAAAATATTTGTACGATGTAATCAAATTGACTAGAGCTTCATCTATAAAATCTTTCTCTATAATACATTACAATAATTTTATTATTGAATTATAGCTCACTGTATATGGGTGGACGTATAAAGTGCACTATAATTGCATTCGCAGTAAGGCCTAGTAACAAAGCCAGGAGAAGCGCGTCGTGCTCTAGCAAAACGGAGGAAGTGCAAAATAATTAGTTTCACATTTTATCTGTTTCTTCCTTAGCAGACTTTGCGTTCATGCAGTTTTCCGCCATTACCTCGCCAATCCGGCCGTTGCATGAGCGAACCATTAAAATACGCAAAGTATGAAATTTATTGTATTTTGCATACGCGATTGTATAATGTACAGATTACACAAAGTCCGCTTATTTTGTCGCCGAAAATGTTAACGAATTCTAAATGAATGTTTATTCATTAAATATTATTATGCTCCGCGTCTTTGAATAAACAACCTTTGGATAAACATATTCGTTTATTAATTTATCAATTACAAGTTTTTTTTTTATTTCAAAATAAATTAGTTTTTAAATTATGATGCAATCTTTATTTCTATTGTATTAACATTTTTTTATGTATTTATTGTAATCCATCAAATAAGCAACATGTAAGACCCTACTTACATCAATTACAATATGTGAAATTTTATTATTCTCAACTACTATATTTAATAACATGTAGGTACCTACGTACAATAAATACTTCTTAAATTTACATCGATTGCGATTGTCGAATTTAATTTGTATGACATCGGCATGACGTTAAATTAACCAATGAATATCTATAATGTCCGTGAATAAAAGATTTCCGTATAATGTTTTAAACCATAATTTAAAAGTTTAATAATCGTTTTGTCAATAAAGTACGAAGAATGAAATTATGCATTCAGTGAAATAATAAATCTATTAATATGTATCAGAAAACTTTCTATGAAACGTTTATTCATAGATCATCAATTTCATAGAACGCAATGCACATTCCGTCAGGTAAGCATCTCCGCTAAAAGACGTAGATGAGATAATCGAGATAAATAATAACAATCACATTAGTCCGTTTTCATCACTGACACAATGTCGCATTGCCATTTTTAAACTGGATCGAAGAATTTTATGCCGCATTTAATTTCACATGAATACTATCTTTGGTCCCTGCCAGAGCGTGATGATTGGTTCCTCGAGATAAAATTCCATCGCGAAAAAATGCTACACATCTCAGAGAGAATAAAAAACGACGTACATCCCTACAAGTCGTATAACAAATCGGACGAGCAATTGTTTTTTTATTAAGTATTTGAATCACACGGTGAGGTTTCAATAACTGGCGTTTATGACATTATACTAATTATAGTATCACAAATTAAAATAGTATGACAATATTATATTTTAGCCGACAGAAAAAATATCATGCGAAATTAATTTATCGCTAATGAAATTCTTAAAAATAATATTGTATAGATGACAGATTTTTTACGAGAAAAGGAGCTCAACTGATTAAGTTTATACAAGCATGACGTATATTTTCCAAATCCGGGAGTCGAATCCCATGACTCCATAAGCAAACACACTACTCGTTCATCGTAGGTGCAATGTGTAATACTATTTACTTTTTTATTAATATTGACATATTCTTTATCATCAGTTATAAATACAATTTTGAATGCCAAACTGCAATGTAATTCTCTTACTAGGGGATCGATATCATACATATTTGTCAATATATACCTACGCAATTCTCCGCATTGGCTGATTATTTGTTTACATTTCTTATCATATTACTAGTAGTTTGAACCATTATTGATTCTGAAAAATGACGCATTGGTTCTAACAACGGCAACTTCATTCATTTATAATTTTAAAAAAAATATTTACATTTACTATCATTTTTGACGACGATATGTGACCACGTGTTATTATTAGGTACATTTATATTTCATAAATTCAATGTGAGATATTTAAAAAATAGTCATTTTATACATATCTAATTATCGTCTTTTAGGTTTGCACCTGTTTTCTATCCCCTACGTTCCTCGACGTTGGATCTGCAAATTATGAAAATTCGCTTACCTATATTATTTTCAAAGCATAATTTACTACGATATCTAAAATATACTGATGTTAAAGAATAATATTATTGTTGTAATAGCTCGAAGTCAATATTTACCCGTTTGGCGTAAGACGTATAACTCTTCCAAACTCCCGAATCGTAATAAAGTTATTTTACTTTTGTTAATTATTTTTTCTTTCTTTTTAACACTATAATAGATCATGAGACCCAACGACAGTAGTATAGTGAAAGATCAGTGTAGTAATAGCAGTGAAACAATAAAAGAAACACCCTACTTTACTAAAATCATTAATGTAATATTCTAATCTCTCTAGGAATCGATCCCCTGGGCTCCCAGTACCTTACGCAATGAACTACGAGGACCGTCTTATAGTTAAGAATCGTTTATTAAATCACTTTTTCTTTGAACAATAAGAAATACATCGGTTATGGACAAAACTATTTATTTATCTCTTCATTTCGATCTGAAGCTCTGATACCTAATTGAATAAGCAGAAATGAACATTTACTATTCAATTATTGTCTTGAATACGTTCCCTGTATTGTTTATACCTCCATAACTGGTGCATTTTCTTTTATGCACTCAACAGTGCGTTCTGATTTCCACGAACCATTATGAAGACAAATTGATCGTGCATAGTGAGCACATTACAATTATAATTATATGTACGCATCAGTATAGACGGCTTGTAATGTAGGACACATTTAATAATGATCGGTTTGACAGATAACTTTATACTTAATACTTTGTATTAAAAATTTATATTAGTCTTTAATAAAAACTTACAGTAAGTTAAACAAGTCGCTGTATAAAATAATTCTTAACTTTCATCTGCAAAATTTATTAATATGATGTAATTTATCACTATTCGAATCTGAAAGTAATTATTGCCTGAAATGTTTTTCAACCAATATGCATATTATCAAAATAAAACTAATCCGATGTTATCATTTCTTTTTCTATTTTATGATAAACCATTTTATTAGTTTAAAATTGAAACAAATTGATTTGTTGACAATTTAAATTATTATATAATTTTCTTGTGCAGGTATTTAAAATCTATTTCATAATATCAAATTCCTAATCAATTTGTAAATTGATGAATTGATGTTGATTAAAAACTTTGAATTTTAATCGGCTTGCATAATAACTTAAAAAAAGATTTAGAATGCTTTACATTTAGATTTTCAATATTAGTTACGTGTTAAATCAAAGTTTATTTTGGGAGTTGTTTTTTTTATTCTTGATTAATATAAAATTCCTTGAAAATGAAATATGTATAAGCAATATGCCTCGTTCGATACTTGATATTGATATATTACATATATTGGTAAACGCGTTTTATATCCCGTGGTCGGTTTATTTATGAAAAGAAATAACGGTATTGTTGGCTACACCTGAAGTAGACCAAAATTACATTTCATACTTTTTGTACTTACCGTTTGCAACGAAAGAATTATGTCTCACGCGGCGTCGGAAGATTTCATATAATAATAATGAATTTATTTCCACTTTCTTCGTGAATCACGTTTCCCGCCTACCTGACGCTATTTTTCTGGCCCCAAGATAACCTTTAACACTCGACTCAGAATAGACCCAAGTGCTACTTCCCTAATTTCAAGCGTATTATTAAGTAATATTATTGTTTAATTAAAACAGGTGTCGAAACGAACTTGCCATTTAAATTTAGAAGTGAAAGCTTTTAAGCAGTTGTTTAAACAAACTACCATAAATCTAGATCTAAATCTCTACTAGCTTTTTATTGTATGAAAATTCTGTCTTCGGTGATTAATCCATAATTTTCTGACTGCACATATTGTAAATAGAAAAGGTAATTTAAAATTTACGAGCTCCCAATATAAATGGCGAAATGTAGTAATATGCACACTCGTAAAGAAACGTTATTTTTTAGTGAGATATTTTTTTAGATATTTTTAGCAGGTGTATTTTATGATAATATGTTGTTGTATACGGCTTCGAACTTCATCGTCAATATCATTATATTAAAATTTCTCTCATTGTTTTATTGATAATGCCCAGTATTCCGATCCATACGTCAATATGAACCCCATGAAGATTTTTTAAAGTCGCTTTGATCTACATTACATAGATAAGTCGTTTGTTTGCTAGTTTTATTAACTTTTTGATTTCGTTTTGTGTACCTAACGATGTGTGAAATTATATGTATGTTGTTATAATATTAAAATTTTTTATACAAGACAAAAGTTTCGCTGCCGTTTGGTGTTAAACTATTTATTTTATGGATAAATAATAGAATTATTACATATAGTAAACTAAACGTCAAAAACCGCTCCGCAATAAAGACACAGAATTATTTAGTACCAATAAAATATTTTAGTCATAAAATATCCTATATAAAATGAGAATTATCTCAACTTGTTTAAATTCTTGATTGTCATTTAGTTTCTAATTCCGATTTCATTTGGAAAACTATAAAAGCGAACCAGTGCTATTATGTTTTCAGTGTGCAATTTTCAATGCGGATGAAAATGATAAAAATACAATTCGCAGAACATTTTAATTCATAATAACAATGTGAAGATGTATCTCGTTAAATTTCACGCGGTGAAAACATATCGCCCACGGGAAAATATCATGTCTTGTGTGGTACAATCGATCTTTTTTTATTATAATGCAGAGGAGTATAATTGAAACCTGATATAATTTGTGTAAACCTTTCATTTTTAGCAAGTTACAAGTAATTTACAGCCGTGATATTTAGCTGTCAAATTTGACGTGTGATTTCAAAGTTGTAATATTAATAAATCAAACGTTTCCACTATAGCCTACATACATGATAGATTATAAATCTCGATACTAAACCATTGTATACCGCCATCTATAAATAATTTAAAAATATTATCGATACATAACAAATTATAAAACAATGTATAGGTACAACGGTTGTTTAGTCATCTGTAAAGCCAAAATTTATTATAGGAAGAGAAATCAGATCAAGGTTGAATTTAAAATATTTGCAACGTGCATTAGTTTGATTTGTGTGGATAGCAAATGATAAGTAATTTTATTACCTATTATATTCCTTTCAGACGTATAAAAGTGATTTATGAATGATGATAAATATAATAAATGAATATTGGTTTTCAAATGCCAACAGTTTAGATCTAACAATTCGCTTATTCTTAACTCAATAAGTAAATCAAATATTTTTTAATATAAATAAATTTAATATTCTTTTTATTACTATAGAAATAATTATAATGAAAAAAAAAACATTATGATAAAATTTCCTTATAATATTGCAATAAGAAAACAGTGACAAACTTCTTTCCGCTACAAAACTGGTTAAAAAAGATTACAAATAATGTAATGGATTTTGTGGTGTTATATTGTGAATAAGTGGACAAGTGATTTTTTATAAAAAAGTGAAACTAAGAGTATGTAGATTCTTCTAAGCAGCCAGCTGGTGCAAGATGAAATACTTCTCATCAGGAGGAGGTGGAAAGGAGACCTACACTCTACTGACAGCCAAAAAACGTTACATGAAGAAATTGTTGTAAGTTGTTGATTATAATTTATTGTTGAACACTTTGAATTGTATATTGTTATGTTATCATCTGCCATCATTCAATGCTTGGTATTTTGCATTTTTGTTTTCGTATAAGTCCATATATGGATTATACTGGATATTCGAAATCTAGAGGCGATTTACGCGATACGTCCATGTAAGTACCTACTTGTTAAAATTACCACATTTGGTTCCAAAGTCAGAAACTCAGACATTGATTATGTCCTTCCAAAATATTAAGACTGTATTATAAAATATACCTACCAGTACCAGTAGGAGGCCACTACATGCTGACATTTTTGGTATGTCTTTTGTACTGTGATGAGTATAATTCAAAATTCGAATAGTGAACGATTTTCGTTATTTATCTATAGCAGTTATAAAACCATGATTTGCATTATGGTTACAATTGCATAATAACTAACATGCTTGTTTTGAGTATTCCTTCAGCTAATTATATATTCATTAATAAATGGTGCATGCATCTTGAAAAAAATAGAATCTTAAATAAAGACCGAATATGTAAGCGATACATAAACTTATAGAAATTAAAACATAACGATAACAATACAATATTATTGTCAGGTAAAATGCTATTATATATATACGTACATATAAACATAGTACAATACAATCAGCATATTAAAAAAACTAAGTTGAGCAGGTACACAATAAAAATAAAATGTATTTACCAGTACCTGAATAGAGGTATTGAACATGTCAATAGAAGAACTTTAAAGATAATAAATCCTTGGTGTCTATTGAAGAATGAATAGAAAAGTTTTCTTCAAAACAATGAACAAAGAGCCGCAATTTTCTGTCTGCTGGATCATGCTCAATAGTTCTGGGAGTCGAATATTGAATTTACAGTTTATTTTTCGCCTTGATTTTGTATTGTGTAGATTAGTTATCTCTAACAAATTACTGTAGGTTTCAACTAGAATACGAATATTGAAGTTAATAAAACGTAAAAAAAAATTTGCTGACATCTTTTAATGGTTTGGGTGTGAACTTTATAACAAATTATGTGGATTGAAGTGTATTCTAGAAGTGGGCACACGAGACAAATATAAAATTAATATGAAATAAATTATTACATAGACAAATACACATTAACTGAAGATTTCCGTAAACAAATTATTAAATTGCCTATAAAATGTCATGTTTTCACTTTTAAAATTCAATAACGATCTCAGAGGACTTTTTTATAACTATGTAATATGTAAATATTTTCATTGATACTTCAAAGACTTATATCTAAATTAATCCAACCCACACAGTTTTATATGCAGCAGTTTTGTATCAGATGATTTATAGACGTAATCTAAATACCCAAACGACATTTTTCATTGACCGTTAATTAGGTTTTAATTTTAATGTGATTATCTGATTAACATATTTCTGTTTTATATCCGTCACGCTGACATTTGAGTGCAGGAAATGGAGCCTTTTATTTAGGATAATAAATAACAGTGTAACACTGATCGATTTTTTTTATACGCGTAATTCAAAACAAATCCTGGTAGTCAGTTTAAAATGTTCTCGTATAGGCGACATTGAACGTAATAAACCTTTGCACGCTTTTAGTGTACCTATTGTATTATTATTAATCGGTTTTTCAATTAAGATCACGACTCAATGGGAGTCGACAAGTGTTGGATGAAATTATCACGGTAATTATTATCTATACAAAGTTATATTGATGTTTTGCCCATATTGGTCGACATAATCAATCGATTATTATTTATGCGTTGTGAGTTGTCCAGTGGAGCTGCCTACACATTGCAAAATGATAGATATAGGACGGAGATTTAGTTGTTAATAAATATATAAGAAAATTATCATGCATCGTAGCACTTTATCCAATATAATCACGCTGGTGTCTGCAACTCTATACCAGTGGCAAAAACTCGTTACTAAACGATTTTAATTTAGTTAACATTTATTAACTATGTAAAATATCCAAATTGTGCAACAAATAATGCAATTTGATTTATTTTTCCATATTTAAATTGGGTACAGTGCGAGTAAACTAATCATGGCCCCCACAAGGGGGGGCTGACAGGGCTCTAGCCTGGAGGCCCGGACTCAGGAAGGGCCCGGCGTGACAAGTCGACCAGATAAGTGAGATAAACATAGATCACAAATTTGTTTTAATAGTAAAAAAAGTCACCTGCGGCGCTATTTTACTACATTGATATTAGTAATTAAAAATATTTGGTTGTACGATGCAATTTTTAACTGCATTTTAATTGAGGTACATATTAAAAATACAGAAAATCGCTAAAAATACACCTCAATTTTACCACGTACACCATTTGGAAAACGTTACTGCAGCGCGTCACACTGCCTTTACCCTTAGTGATAGGTAGGGGGGGCCGCCAAACATCTTAGCCTGGGGGCCCGCTTCAGGATGTGGGGGCCATGAAACTAATAATATGTATATGAAAAGATAATAATATGACATACCTAATAAGTTCTTTCTATGTAATTTCTATTTGACTGTAATTGTCACATCGCAGTGTAGGAAAAACATTAAAGCCACCAAGTAATACAATAAAGCAAAATACAATATTCACAATTTCGTAGCGTTTTGCAAACGTCACGACTCGAGTCTACAGTGTGTAGAGCCGCGGGAGAGCGAGAAAGAGAGCATCATGCAAAACGTGACCCTATATTTTTTTTTTGTGTTACCGAAAATTATTCAAAAGTATCTAAGTACTTTTACAACTTAAAAAAATTCATTGATTTCATATGTCATAGTATCGTGTACCTATTCATTAATAGCAATTTCATAATATTACTGTCGAAGTGTGTAGTATTCTTTTCGGTTTACCTCAAAGAATAACACTAAAATTTGAAAAGCTTTCTAATACAACTAAAACAACATAAAATATGTAATCCATGCCAATGGCGACACATACAAAATAGCATTAGCAAAGAAATACCTTCTCATTAATAAGAACTCTTGCGGTGGTGGAGTGTCATACTACTTACCTTTCTAGTATATCCTCAAGAATTCTGTTGCCGTGGCAAACCCTCCCTCACCCTGTAGTGGTGCTACACAAGGTATATACTATATACCTAATTGTTGCAAGTTCCTGTCGTTAATTTCTCTCTATGTAAAAAACCTTCAATATTTTAAATATATAATATCAGGAAGGAATAGTATAATAAAATAATGATGAGTTTTTTATTGATTTCTAATACCCAAAATGAGTAGGATTAGAAAAACTTCACATGCACCATGAATCCAAATGCACGCGATGATTATACATAGGGATTGCAATACCGGTGCTTCAAAATCGGTATTCTAGTAATTATCAATACCGAAATACCGGTTTCAAAAATTCAAAACACCGGAATTTTCGGTATTAAGAAAGCACATTCATTAACGTGTTTGAAAATGAATTGATGTTATTTCTTCATTACTTTGTACTATTTTGCATATATAATAATAATAATAAAACAAAATCCATCAAATATGTTTATAAAATCGTTTGAATGAATTAACATTAATATTATTTCGAAATAGAAAAAATCCGTGACAAAATGTTCAATCATATTGTACAAGCGTTGAATATAAGAACCTTTTTCTGCAGCCAGACTTATTTTCACTTGATAAACTAACCCTTTTGAGGACTTTAGTTAAAATTATCGATGTTTTCAAATTATTCGTAAAAATCGTCAGTTCTACAATATTATGATCAATACAGTATATTTTTTAATGTCAACATAATAAATGTAGGTAAGCAGGTTTTTGCTACAAAATAATGTTTTAAAGAGATTTTAATAGCTATATGCACTAATAAATATTTCTACCTTTTGATATATTTCTACGAATACCGGTATTAATACCGGTATTCAATAATAAATACCGAAAAACCTGTATTGATATTTTCATTCGGTATTATAATTATACATACCTACAGGGATTGACCGAAAAGCTACTAATTATATCTCGAAAAACGTCTTTTACGATCCCTCCTCATTCTGCTTGTCTATATTATCCAACTGTACTAAACGTATAGGGGAAAATATATTTTCTTACATGCTATGTAATGCTTTAATATGTTATGTACGTACCTGTATTGTCAGTCTTCTGCATTTGAGTAATTAAATCCTTTTTGCATTAGATACAGTTTTTCAATCACCGTGTATAATTCTCAACCCCCCCCCCACCCTACTGAGAACCTGCCTCTCTGTTGATTTATTTAATTGACATCATTATATTTTCACACTCTATGAAACACTGCTCTAATTAATTATGCAAACAAGTTCAGATTGTTTTTGTAATCTCACTACTAAAAAGGAAATTCTATTTATTTGATGGGGTAATTACATGAATAGACAATTATTTATGATCACAAATATAATTACTAGTGTATATTAAGTTGTCTGCAAAAAGTTGCTATTACGAGAAATTATGCGTGTAGGCTAATTCATTCACTGGTTTGCTAATGACTACAAACATGTTGTAAATTTATTTTGAAAACAAAATCATATCAACATAACTATTAATGTTTATATTACATAACATAACTATTACTAAATTCAAATCAAAGGATGAGAACGTGTTGTATTTTTTGGATTCATATTAGGGTAATTATAATATATTTTCCACAATGTAGTAGTGGCAGTCTCAAGGCCAGACAAGGTTCGAAGATCACGTGAGTATGGATTAAAATCTCCCATTTCCCTAAATTATATATTTTTTCAATTTGTGTTTGATCCATACCAAAGATCGAATACGTTTACCTAATTGCTATTAACAATTGCATGTAAAAATCGTCTGGAGACTAGGGTTGCAAACCGCCCCAGTTTGTATGATTATCCGTAAAAACAATACCTCCTGGCCTGTCTCCTGGATACCTGTTGCGTTACATCTAGGATGCTAAATAAGATGATAATGACATGATATGAAGATGATAATTTGTCAAATAATAGTTATTTACTCACTTTATAAACTTTATAATTATAATATTTAATTGTCATTCCTTCAGTCGAATAATATTAGTGTGTACATTGCAAAATATACAAATACAGTCCCTTCAACACTAATCATACATGTAGTTAGTTGTTCATGCGTATTTGTTTCTTTATCTATCAATGTTGTCTGGTATAGCATACATCAGATAAAGCTATTGTTTGTATAAGCAGTTAATTAAATATTCCTAATGCACCCGTAGGCTGTTGTTTCAATTCTATTTCCTGTCAAACTTTTTAGTTGCGGAAACGTCTCTGCGTTTGGTTCACTTTTTTGGTGAACCAAATAATAATAAATGCCGAATCATTCTATCGTACATTATTATAATGTTAGTATTTTTTGTATGCTAATTTTTAAAGCGAGATTATCAATTATAAAAACATGGACATTTCTAGTCGTAGGATTAGTGTTATTCAATGAATAATGAAAATATAAATTTGATATTAAGGATTGTATAATAATGATATTATAAACTGAGTATTTAAATTGGAACCATAGAGAGTAAACTACTTTATTAGAGTAGGCATTACAAACTTTTTGTATTACGGACTCTTGAACGATGTTAATATGATTCAAAGGTCATCATCATCAGGGGCGCGACAACCCGGTGTGGGTCCTGGCCTCCTCCAACAGCTCCCTCCACCTATCTCTATCCAGTGTGGCCGCTTTCCAATTTGGTACACCCAGAATACGGCAGTCGCTGGCAGCTCCATCCAACCAGCGAATCTTTGGCCTCCCTCTTCTTCTACGTCCTATTGGATTGCTGGACATCACTCTCTTTGCCGATTCATTGTCATTCATACGGAGCACATGACCTAGCCATCGCAGTCTCTCAATTTTAATTGATTGAACTGCGCTGCAATCTTCGTACAGCCCGTATAGCTCAGCATTATATCTTCTCCTCCAATTGGTGCCACCTCTGATCGGTCCATATATACGGCGGAGAATTTTTCTTTCAAAGATGTTCAGCGCTCATTCATTTCGCAGAGTTAATGTTCAGGTTTCCGATGCGTAGGTGAACACTGGCTTTACAAGTGTCTTGTTTTGTTCGGCGAGATAGTATGCGGGACTTAAAATGTCTTAACAGGCTAAAGTAGCATTTATTCGCAGACATGATTCTCTTGTTGATTTCTTCTGTAATATCATTATGTCGAGTTACAAGAGATCCAAGGTATATGAAACTGTCGACCGTATCAAACTTGTATGCACCAATATCTAACTTTGGTGTGACTTCTCGTGGTGTGACATAGACAGGCATGTATTTAGTTTTTGCCTCGTTTATTTGTACACCCATTCTTTTGGCAGAGGCTTCTAGTGCTGTGAATGCCTTTTTCAGTGCCAATTCTGATATGATTCAAAGGTAGCTATAGAAAAAATAATAATCTTTGAATTGGAAGCATTGAATACATAGTTTCTAATTTTTTTTAAATACCAGCCAGATTTTGAAGAATTGTTTTAGTTACTTACTCTCCTACTGTGTTGTGATTTAAATAGTGATACTCTATCGTATTTAATCTAACTTTATAAATAAACTTGTAAGTAATACAATAATGCAATATGTTTTTAAAAGAATGCGGCTCAGTAAATTAAAACTGTAAGTACGAGTATGAAGTTTGCTATTGATTGATTTCCAATGTAAAATGACTTGGTGCCAATTTAATCATTATTCTTAATAGCACTTTTTTCAGTTTCATTTTCATGGCGTATAAACATCTGCGCCTACATGAACCACCAAACGGAGTGTTTGAAATTTTTTGACTACTCGCTCGCTTGTCGACCCTTCTTCAGTAGTAAATTTAGATGACAGTCGGCGCGGTATGCACAGGGTCATACACAGTGACGTCCCGTGGGGGTAGGCAGATTGAGCGTCGTTTGAGGGCGGCAGTTACTCAAAAGGCGGCAAATCGAGGAAAATCATTTGGAATATATAGAAATAACTACATAAACTTAGTAATAATGAAAATATCTTTCCATTAAAAAAATCAGCTCACTGGTTTTATCGAGTTCACAATATCTAGTTTACTTCCGTTGCCTTTCAACGTCTTTGGTGACCAGAAACCAGAGACCACACTTGCAGATTAGCGATTAGTCTGATATTTTGTTGGTAATGTATCGATACAACACATTTCTTAGATATTGGACTCATGAAAGGATGATAAAAATAATGGATAAAAAAAATGAGGCGGCATTTTGGCGCTGCCTAGGGGCGGCATTTTATCTAGGGACGTCACTGGTCATACATACCTAAAAACGCAACCCCACACAGCGTTAATTAGCACACTTACTAAAAGCAAGATCTGCTTAGGCTTAGAAGATGGTTTTCTTTGAAGAATTTTGTATTAGTACTAACTTGTCATCTTGATATTTATAATACAATCTAAAATACTGCTAAAGACTGACGTATTCGAATGTTTACTATAATTATTTAATATGTTTAATACATTTCTTATTGATTTATTTAAATAGGTACTACAGTCATGTAAGCATTATTGTAGGAAATATTTTACTGTTCTAAAACATGATTGAAATCTTAAAAAATAATGCCGTCCTTGAAACTATCGTAAATTTAAATTATGTAGGTAGATAGCCACATTTGAATTAAACCTATGTATGCAGGTAAAACATAGACGCTTTATTTTTCAAATAAGGTATGATTGGTTATGTTACTTTTTTTTATTTGGCATTAACTTTATGCCTGTTATGTGTGTTTAATGACTTTTATAATGCTACATCTATATCGAGTAAGTACTTATATACTATTTTTTATTCATAGTAGATTGTAAATTTGAAAAAAAAAACATCTGTCTGGGTCTAGACTCCATTTTTTTTTTAAATATGAGGATAATTACTTATTTGAAAATATATTATTGAAAGACATTAAGTATAAATAATTGTGTTAAAATGAACAAGTAATTGAATAATATGTTTGATTTCTACAAGGGATTAAGATCGATGTTTTTCATTTGAGCTCATCGGTTTACAAAGAATTAAACCTACTAACTATTCCTTTAACGGCCCGCGAAGAATGTTTTCTTTACAACCGACGTCAAGGGAAAGGAGGATTCCTCACAATCAAACTTGTATTACAGTATATTCTATGCAGGCGAACGTGTTGTGATATGGCTTGTTAACTTTGAGTATTCGCGTTTGGCATGCTGGAATGAATCGTACTTTTCAATTGATGGGATAAGTCTGATATCAAGGAATATTAGGGCTGTCTCAAATCGAACGCAAAAATAAATGAATATTGTTTATTTATTTTTTAAATCTTTCTAGGATATTGTTTATGAATTATTATTTAAAATATATTAAAGGATATTATTATTAATGGGATTAATAATTTTGTTCAGAATAATATTTACTATTCAGTCGTACGGTATTATTAGCTAGTTTGGACAAAACTTATTCAAAAAAATACTTAAAAACTAATGATATTTTTAATATTGTGAGATTAGATATCGGTATTCTTGTTATTCCATTTTCGTTACTGAGTTGTAGCACATGGATACCACACGGTACCTCCAAGCACCCCTATCGCTTGGCATTATATTTATGTCTTCCCAGAGCATGCTGGCATACTGTATATTGTATTATTTACGAGGAACGCTTGTCGTCCATTTGATTTTTTTTATTAATGAAAAACGCATAAAACAGCAAACAACACGTGGAATTGCTAGATGCAGGATTTCTAACCTGCAACTCACGGCATCAGAGACGATTGGTCTTCAAAGAGTGGCACCGCGAGTATTTTTGTCAATTATTATAATGACGTCTTTCATGGTACCATCTTTAGACATGAATACTTAAATTGTTTTATTGGCTTGTCGAACCTACTCCAAAGAGAGGGTTTCTATTGTCCATTGAGATTTACGGTATACCAACCTTTGTACCATGTCAGCCGAAGTGATTCTAATTTTGCCCTGAACTCCTTCAGTCGACTCTTTTGTAATAAGTACGATAGTCATTTCTTCACTGTTAATCCATTTAATAACTCAGCTGCTTCCTTTAAACGCGCCTTTTCAAGCATTTTGTATAATCAACCCTGATTGAAATTGAAACGTATATTTTTTTCTTTGTTTTTCTCTTTTTCTAGTCTCTGTTTTCATTATACTATTATATATAAATTTCAACATCTTACCATTTTTTGTTATCGTTAATCTTTATATGCCCACCATTGCTATATTGTTGGGCTATATTATATTATAATTTATCTCTGGTTGCAACATTTTAAGTTTATTTAATAGTATTCTAAGCAACATAACTGTTTGTTTATATCAATAATTCGTAAACATTAATATCTAGTGATTGCTTTCGGTGCCTCGGGTTTCGTCTTTCTTACTTATATATCTTATGGCTATCATTTGTAAAAACTATAAAGCCTTAATTATAATAAATACCTACTGCATCGTTTTATACATTGTTTATCATATATCATAGTATACCTTATCTAGTGATAATATTGTAAATAATACAATACAAATTTTATTCAAATGATGTATCTAGTCAAATCAATCCTTATCTACTCGACGAGCATTTATCTTTCGCTTTCTTTCTACTTCTTCGTGAGTTAATTTATAATCCTTCTTATACTAACAAGAATTAATTTGTATGTTCCCACAAATGCTCCTCGTATCGTCTTCATGTTACTACACCGTAGGAAATTGTGATGTTTCATGATCGCGATCAACCTATTTGATAGCGCAATTAAATGTGTTAATTATGTTTTCAATTATTTAATTTAAATATTTATTTCCGTTGCATTAGTATTTCATTGATAATGAATTATTTCTTTGACAATTTTTTGTTATGTATAAGTATTTATTTTTATAATCAATCTGTACTTTGCATTTTTACTGTGAATTGTGGAGCATTCATCAATGACAGTTGTCTCACACTCTTCTATAAGTAGATATATAAGGTTTATTATTTAAAATTCAATATGTTTATTTATTCACTTTTCAAATATTCTTGTCAATACTAGGAAGTTAAACATTCGTGCCGAGTAACAATTTTCTTCAGAAAGTTATCATATTGATTTAACTTCTGTACAAACACTAAAATCGCTTGGCATGCATACATAAATGGTTCGTAAGTAAATTCATTGATGTACGAAAGACTTTATGTTTCTTGAGACCTTGATATTAACATGGCTTCCTTTTAGATTTCAAATAAATTGCGTTGCATTTCTATAGAGTTTTATTATCGTACGTGAGCAGTTTTGCAAGCAGGATATTCACTTTTCCGAGGAATCCATTTCTCATGAATCGAAAATTCTTTCAACCAAGATTGCTTCGACCATAAAAATAATATAAAAATAAAGCGTTGCTAGTTCCAGCATGTTCCAACCACGACATCATAACTTAAATAAATTAATATTATGTTTTTCTTGTGTGAAAGATAAATTATACTAAGTAGTTGCATGATCAGTTACCTGCATAAACTTTTATTCCAAGACATTCACATAAAAAGTGCGGATTAAAATTATTAGAATAAGTATCTGTTTTTATAATTACAAATAGGAATTCACATTTTAGCTAACCCATAAAACAAATTTTAATAATAATTAGAAACTGTTATTAACTTTGCAACGAATCTCAGATTTTAACTCAATTAGCTTAAAAAAATTGATAATTTCATAAAATAGTACTTATTGAACAAATTTTTTAACAAACATCAAACAATTAAAAGTGGATATAAGTAACTGGGTTTGCAATTAACGTCCCCAATCAATCTAATATTGTGTTAAGGCCAGTTTTTTTTTACTTTGCTACAATAAATTCTTTATTTTGAAATTTCGTAATTTTACAGATTTTTACTTATCATTAAAGATCTCGTAGGTACTCATGGACCACCCAGCAAAAATATTTTTTTCTACTCTGTTGAAGTTAGCATCGCCATATAGGTTTTTCTATACTAGCAGAATGATTATGTGTATCATATTTTTGAGAAAAATACCCTATTCAAATAAAAAAATCACTTGTAACAAAATAGCCAGTACATATTATTATGTACTTATACAAGTACTTAAAAATAAATCACATTACAAATTTGGTTGAATTCATTATTAAATGTGAAAATACGAATTTATAATTCGTTTATTTATATAAAAATACATAGTTTATAATATGTTAATATTACACTTCACATAATAAACGTATACAAAAATATATCAAAATTTAAAAAAGCTTGTTTTTATCATATAAAATAAATAAAATATATCTTTTATGACTTTCATTAAATAAATATGTTTCCAAGATATAACATTCTGTTGTCATCAAGTTGACAAATAATGCAAATGAAAGAATTGCTTTTAATAAATTATATCATTAATCATCGGGTTTTCTTTATACAAACACCTCTATCTTGATTGACCCTGTGACCCATTTAACATGGCTTAATTAATCTCAACCAAGAGGAAAAAACCTCTGAAAAAATGTTACACAAAAATACAACTTGGAAATTTAATATTTTGTAACAGATTCTTAAATTGTGGGACGCATAGGAAATTATATAAAATTATATTGTAAAGATCTACACATCTTAACTGCACTGAATGTGTCGATGTTTCAAACAATAAACCATTATCAAATTATTACTTCTAGAAGTACCGTCTTCTAACCGAAGGTTGGCTATCACACTGTTAATTTTTTTCTTATTCCTACTACCTAGCACTATTTCATTATTTTAGCGTGATATATATTTATTCAGAAAAAAAATATTAAATCACAACATTGATTGGTCTAAATACATAATATTGATTATATATAGGTAGTGCATAAAAAACATGCTATAGGAATAGAAGAATACAGTAATGAATACAACATACCCCAAAATTAAATAATGTATAAAAAAAAGTTCAACCATAATGGTCAACAGCACAATAGACAGCATCATGCAGTACCTCGCCTGTTCTACAAATGGATCATGAAAAAAATATGTAGATTGTATTGTTTGTAAAATATTTTCATTAGATAATATCGTAAAACTACTAAAATTACATATTTGTATTGCTAACTTTTATCGCAAAGGGATCTCATGGTATTAAAAAATTTGTGATATTATTATTTTTGGCATAGTTTTCTATCCTCATAATTGTGTCATTTTTCACAATGAATACGGGTTATTGTCCATTTTTTATTGCACCACTCTCTGGGTTATGTTACATAATTATATCCAACAGGATCGCTTTTTGAATTCTTCCCAAGAAGTGCATAATCTTCACCACCCACTCCCACAGCTGTTTCATTGGTGTATGTGAAACCACTAGCGGCTCGACGACTTTCTAAGTGGTGGGGCTTAGCCTTTAATTATTAAATATACATACATACATACTTTCTCATATTATACATTATGTACCAAGCTAGTAGCTACATATATAATAATATGATTTTCTAAGTCGTTACTTAATTACATTTAAAAAACGTGCTTAAAAATAATAACTTAATTAAGAATAATAATTATTATAGACTTATCATCATCAGTTTTGAACAACGACATACAGCGAACGTTTTTACTCACCTAGGGGTTATTTGATTCGTTCCCCCGTATGCCTATACTAACGCTAATGCATTCACATCCTTTGTAGAACGAGATTTGTACCGCGGCGATGGGATGGGACTGAGTGACTAAATATCAGTGGCGAAGGGTGGAGGTAGGCTGTTAAGATTCGCTATAAATAGTGCACACTAAACTTTTTTAGTCATATGTATTTGTTTTTATTGAACTAAGACTACAATTTACAGATGGTGTAACTTAGTTTTTAAAAATCAATTAAACCCTGCCTAAACGAATCCATAATAGTTTTGGTCTAATTTGGGCAATACGATAAAATTGTGCACACTTTTTCATTCATAGTTATTTGTTTTCGTTGGATTAAAAATACATATTACACATATTGTTGGTTAATTTTTTTAATTCATTAAGCCCTGCCTAAACCAAACTATAATAAATAAAAAATATTATTCTATTTATAAAATATTCAAAGTTATATATGATTTAATTGCATATTTTTAGATATTTTATAGATAGACATGTATTTTTTGACTATTATCTATTATGGCTTGGTTTCTCAGAGTTTAATTGAATTTTAAAAACTAACCAACACTATCTGTAAATTGTAGTCTTATATCAATGAAAACAAATATGTATGTCTGAAAAAGTTTAATGTGCACTGTTTATGGCGGATCTTAACAGCCTACCTCCACCCTTCGCCACTGCTAAATATATCTATAAAATTGCGACGGTTTAGATGGATAACATAAATTAAATAGTTCATTTAATCATGTAATGATAAAAAATATCGGGAATGTATTTTTGACATGATAACGATGTGGGGATGATCCCTACGAACCCTTAAGGTAGACCCGCCCCTGTGTGAAACTATGCATTTGGAAGAAATAATTACCAGTTATCTAATATTTACTATTTTCACAGTAGTTTCAACATAAATGTATGATTTACGGTAGGATAGACAAACAGGTAGAATTTTGGTAAAAACAAGTTAGGTGCAGACTTAGAACTGCAAAATTAATATTTATGTTCACACCAAACAATATATTGTATAACTAAAATCCATATTATATAAATAACAGTTCAAGATATAATCAACAAAATTGTGTGCGGATATAGTACAAAATTTAAATAAATTAAAATACAAATGAATAATTTGTTTAGTTTTTATTCTCTTCTAATAAATAAACTTATTTTACTTGTAAACCATTCATCTAGTATTTATTATAGTGAAAAATTGCCGTTATTATGTCCACATTGTCAATAATGGCATGGCCGGGACGGAGAATCCTTTCATAAAATGGCGATCGGTGGGTATTTTTCTATATTCCCTGCGAGACAATTTCAATGGTGGAGGTATTCCATCTCAATATTTGTGTTATATTGATGATGTTGAACAGCGCAATTACGCTCTCCGCCCATTAAATATAATGGCGGCAATTATTTACTGTCCGTATATATATTTAACTGTCAGATAGCAATCACACTAACTTTTATGTCACACCACCTAACCGCCTTGGGAACAAATTTGTTCAAAAACCATATTTATGTGTTGCCATTCAAATCATTGCCACGTTCCATTTTTTTTTTAATATACTCGGTCACTTTCATTTTAGAGCCATTTGGTATCATCTCGACAATTCAAATTAACATATAGATACCTACATACATAATATATGTACAGCCGTGGCGTGCGGTGACCTTTGATTGGAGGGATTCTGTTGAAATACGTTGATGCACGTGCGATGTTTTTTATGATCAAAATACTCAAATTTTTAAATACATTATTTATACAGAATACTCGATGACAGATCACAAAAAATGTAGTGGTTCTGCCATTATTTTCTGATGTAATTACAAGTTGGCAGGACCATATTAAAATCATGAGGAACTGTCTGCAAATGATAGCTACTACCAAATAGCAACTCCCATTTCACAGCACTTTTGCTCTCATAGGGAGCAGTGCCGAGCAGCTAGTATGTCATTTAATTTATTTATTGATTCAGTCGATATTGAAATTATCATGTAGATATTTTAGAATAGAAAGCATGCGCCGCACTCTCGGCATCTATGCACCACACGCACCTGATGTGCAATAAACAGTTTATGCTATGCGTGTTAATATTAGGTAAATCGGTGTTTAGTATTCATATTTACTCGACCAGAGTTTGTATATTAGAAATATAAACTTTTAGAAAATCTTGTTAAAATGCACCACGATTGCAGTATTTTCAATGAACCTATAAATAATTCTTCAACGACATATTCTGTGTAAATTATTGGTGGCACTATATTTATGTAAAAAAAATATATCGAGAACATAACAAATTATTAATTTAAGGCGTTCACAATATGACATTTAATCATATATGCGGGAATGCACGGACATGGTAGCAGAATTAATTGTAATTGTAACGTAGGCATAGTTCATTTTCAACTTAAATTTAATTTATTATTATTATTAATTTAAATTTGTTTACGAGTATGTATGAGCAAACCCGTCTATGGGTAAATTTGTTTACGGGGTTTCGTATAATAATATCCTTCAGGTGGTTCCGTTAGTCAATCAATGATTAGAAACAATATCACATGTGTAAGAAAACCTGCATACTACATACATAAAAGTCTTAAAATTATCGAATTACGAATTTTTTAAAGTAATTTGCAAGTATTTTATTAAATATTATTTTAATTTATTATTTTATACTATAGTTATTTAATGGTGTATCCATTTTTACTCATACGTTGTATTGCATTTATAGTTATTTAGAATTAATATTGTAATATTACTAATAATTATTAATATTAGCAGCTTAATAAGCATCGGCCTATAACGTCGTGGGTCCCAGGCTCTAGAATCCTGGGTCTGGCAAGTACACATTATGTTTTTCAATTTGCGTTTGAGTTGAGTATGAACCTAATAGGTTGAGCAAGTGGCTAACATTCATTTATTTGTCGTAAAAACAAAAATAATATAAACGTCTACACTGTGTGAAGGCCCATAATATGATCGTATTAGGATCGGACATGGTAAAAATATATATACTAATAATTGGTGTGTTTATAAGATTAAGAGTGTTTATAAGTTTTAAGAATAAATGCAAAAACATTTTTTAGTAACGTGAATTCAATATACATGGACAATATAAAACTAAGTTTTTAACGTAATTTACTTTTGGTAAGTCATGTATATTGGCATGCTGAATATTTCCGTTTAGAAAGTTATCGTAAAATAATTCGTAAAAAATACATTGTTTTTTCTATCTGTTGTTTATTTCTAAGATAAGATCAGTATCTTAGAATATTTTTATTATTCAGAAAGTTCCAAGTTATTCCTATTTTGATTTCAAAGATAATCCCAAACAAAAGAAAATAAAATGAAACTTTTCTACGATGCCACGCAGTTTGCTTTGCAGAGCTTTGTTATCTTGCCGTTGGTGAAATTTTAAATTCAAAATAAGCTTTCTTTGTACAACCCGACTCGTCTTGCGCTTGTTGTTTCAATATTCTTCCAAGTTCCGCGTGGATCCTTTTGGAAGCGAATTAAATTTATTATACATGCAAAGTGACGTGGATTTTATAACTGCCCTGAAAGTCGTATCTACCCTTTAGTCCCTCGCGCAGCGAATGGACATTCCTCTACATTGTAATGGTTATGCGGGATAAACTTAAGTGTAGTAGTTATGCGTCCAATTAACAAATGACCATTCCTTTGCTTTATATAAATATTTACGCCTAACCCAATATTTACTATCAAACATTTTTTGGTTATAATTTTAATAACAATCAAACAACAATAATTGTCAATATCAAAAAGTAAATAAACAAAAAAGAATTGTCGTGAATTATGTATTTTTAATAATATTTATCTGTTTAGAAGCTTTGTGTCGGTTCTTCAGTGGTTGAAGGGTGTCACTCCAAAATGTAACTAAGACAACACAGCTTTTTTTAGGTTGTAGAATCTTGTTGAATTTTTAATTTTAGTGGCTATGCGTTGCATAAAAATATATGTTCCGTACATTGCTTGCAATATCCACTATTCTCGGTCCGTAGTTCTTTACTACTACGTAATTCCACTGAACGTGAAGAAATAATCAGATCAGTGGTTTTTAAGACGACTGTATAACTGCACTTATCCAGTAACCGAGCAACATACCCAGCCTATTGTCACTTCCTTAATTTATTCGGGACAATTCTCAAATGTGTCGAAATCAATCGGTAGACAATTTGGTAGCGCACAAATCGAAGTGAAGAATGATCTTAAAATACCAACAAAGTGTCGTTTAAATGAGAAATTAGTGCGTTTTGCAAAATGTTTTAGGATACTAATATAAGTAGATGAATACTTACCTGTACTAACCCAAAAAATCTTTGTGCATGCATTGCAATGCAGTGATTAAACATTTTCAAAACACAATAGAAAATATAATATGAATATGATAGTCGTTATCACATGTAATTAATAAAATATTTTCACTGTAATTTCAGTGAAAAAAGCCTCTTTCATTCGGTAGCTTCGGGTTGGATTCCCGTTGGGGTCACAATATACATATTTATGTGATTTTCTTAAAGCTTGGGTATTCGTGATTGTTTGACTTTTTACTACACTACTGTTCCACTCAGTGGCGAAGGGTGGAGGTAGACTGTTAAGATCTACCATAAATAGTAGACACTAAACATTGTCAGTCATACGTATTTGTTTTCATTGAAATAAGACTACAATTTACAGATGGTGTTAGTTAGTTTTTAAAATTCAATTAAACCCTGCGAAAAACATTTTGGATATTTTATAGATAGAATAATATTTTGTATCTATTATAGTTTGGTTAGGCAGGGGTTAATGAATTTAAAAAAAAGAACTAACAATATGAGTAATAATAAATTGTATTCTTAATCCACCGAAAACAAATATGTACTTACATGAATGAATTACAACGAATGAAAAAGTGTCCACAATTTTGTCGTATCGACCAAAATATACCAAAATTATTTTGGTTTGGTTAGGCAGGGCTTAATTGATTTTTAAAAACTAACTAAAATTTTAGTTTTGGTTCAATAAAAACAAATACGTACGACTAACAAAGTTTAATGTGCACTAATTGTGGCGGATCTTAACAGTGTACCTCCACCCTTCGCTACTGGTTCCACTACACTACTGTCATTATACCTCACGTTCTATTATAGTACTTAAATAAATATAACAGTATATTATACAAGTAGGCAGTATATTTATGAATCTAGACAAGTATAATAATCAAAATATTATATTTCTTCTATATACTCCCTGTCAGAATTAAAATAATCAATACATAATAATAATACACGTTTACAAACTAACTTTTTTAAATAGTGCCTACGTTCATAATATATGTCTATACAGTTTTACCGTATATAGATAATTACTATATTTTAGAATCACTGTAGTCGAGCATTTTATAAGCCTGAGGGAAATACTTTAGTCCGCTGTTTAACATATTTCATACTCTCTGATTGTGTTATGTCATGACTGTTTTTTTTATACACCATCGATCATTAAAAAATGCCTATGGTAAAGTCCTTATCTCGATAAATTCCTCTAGATCTCATACGGATACCGGGTAACCATTGGAATGACCTGTACCGAAATTGACTTTCGGTTTTCAATTCTTAAATGATTGAATAATGTCGATTTAATCTTTTTTTATATATAATATATTATTTATAACACCGATACATGAGTGAAATTCCAAGTAATTTAATGGTAATTATTTGTGTTAAACTCTATACTTACTTGGTTTTAGTTGCAGATATTTTTAGTTACTATTATCAACCACGTACTAATCATGATATGTAATCTTATCCGACTAATACGCTTAATATACTAAGACTGTACAATTTTAGTTTATGCTCATATGTAGATTCAATTATGGTCCAAGTGTTGTCGGTTTTTCTTAATTATTATACATCGAAAATGTATTTGTACAAACTTATAAATGAAAATAATATATTGTTAACCAATTGATAATGTTCATCAGTATGAAACCGGTCTTGTATTTATATTAACATATTGTGGAATAAGTACAAATGAACATTAAAACATGTTTGTTATTTCTAATAATAAAAATAACCAACTAAAATCGTTAGATGCTTTTCATCATCTTATTTGTTTATTACATATTTTTTGATAACATTTGTTTTATCTTACAATTAATTGTAAATCAGGCAGACAGATTATTTTTTTTAAATAGGTGACATTATTTTCTTTTATATTTAAAATGGGTGACTATTATAGTTACCTAATATCATATTATATGAAAATTGGTGTAAGGCTAGTCCAACGAGACTTCTTCTTTTTTTTTTCTTTTTCGACCATGTCCGATCCTAATAGGATCATATGGGCCTCCACAGAGTAGAGGTTTGTATTAACAGATTTTGTTTTTACGAGAAATGGATGTCAGCCACTTGCTCAACCTATTAGGTCCATACCCTGACTCACACACATATTGAAAAACAATATGTGTACTTGCCAGACCCAGGATTCGAACCTGGGACCCACGGCATGATAGTCCAACGAGACTAGTCCTGGTTTAATAAAGTATGACGTGCTTATCAAAATTTGTTTTATTTTATCTGAGACAGATTATTTTGATAATAATTAGTAGTATTAATACAGTGGTAAGCACTGGCGGCTCCCTCTATAGGTCATTCGGTCATTGACCTGCCAAAATAAATACCTTACAATCGACATAATAATATTAATAATATGTGCAATGTCATATATAATAATATTAATAATAATCGGTGGATTTGAAATTATAGGGCGCGCGATATTGTGTCAACCCAGTCTATTGGGCTTTTTTTGTTTGGGCGATAATTCCCCGAACAAAAATATTGTGTTCGCCGGCAGTCTGAAAATTGACCCAAATTGAATATTTTTATAAAATTTTCTCTCTCGTTTCTCATACATAAGACAGAGATCGATATAACACAAAATACAATCATATTCAAAATAAATCAAGTTAAAAAATGAATTATTGGTGTTTTATCAACGAGATGATTTGCATGGCGCTATTAGTGCAGTTTCTCTTCTACATTTTTTACTCAGCAATAATTTCAACGAAACATTTTCCGAGTCGATCAAAGTTCTCCAATTTATTTGCGTCATACCAATGACAACAGTTGAAAGTGAAAGATGTTTTTCCACTCTCAAAAGAATAAAAACCTTTCTACGCAATAGGGCCAGGATAGACTGACCGCTCTTGCAATGCTCAGTATTGAAAAAAAATATGTGGGAAAAATAGACAATTTTTATAATCGTGTGATTGATGATTTTTCAAAAAGCAAAGAAAGAAAAGTGGACCTGATTTACAAAAAAATTATAACGCGTTGTGTGCAATTTCGGTTAACGATGGGTTGGCGTTATGAAAAACAGACATTTTTTGAAGGGTTAGTAGGTACCGACCTATAACAATTTCTAGCACTTATTCTATAATGTATAAAAAGTCAATTTGCAATACGTCTTTTCAGTATACAACGAAAAGGCAAATTAAAATAATATATTCAAAATTGACCTGCTAGGTTTTTCCGGATTAAGCCGCCAATGGTAGTAAGTGATAGGAAACTTAGTTAAGTAATATATATTTAAATTTTTGTTTAAATATAGTAAAAATCTTTACATTCGGCAACCCTTCGAGTTCAAAAGATGGTTAAAAATAATCTATCGATGTTATCATGAAAGTTGATTGAATATTGCCATCATTCTTAGGTAACCCTACATTTACGACATGTCGGCTTTCTCAATAGGTACGTAATAATATTGATGGGAATCACTGTACAATTTATTTCAAGTCATCGTGGATAGTGTAAAATTGATCTATACACAAGCGAGCGAGTTCTGATTTATAATTAATTGCATTAACATTAATTTCTACGAGTATTAACTAAACGTGAGAACGATCTTGATTTAGTATCTTCCAAATTCTACCGTACGTATTTTATCCGTGATGTAAGACAATTTCATATTGAAAATGCAGTCGCGTGATGCAGATTAAATGATGATTTAATGATCTTATTAAGCGGTAGAGATTTCTGTCATTATCTAGATTCCTTAAGCCTCTTAACCCGTGAGAATGAACAGGTAAAAATGCAGGTAGCGGAAAGGGATTAAAAGATAAACAAGCTTGTGAATCTCGCTAAGTATCATAATATTATGTTTCAATTCATGCACATTTATTAAAATCCACTTTGTATGTTTATTAATATTTGCATTATTATACATTTTATTATAATATATTATGCATTGCACATAATTCTCTCCATTATACATTCAATAAAATTAACTCAAGTAACACTGTGCTTTAATTTAATTGCATCACTCTTTTAATCTCTTCATATAATATGTACAACATATTTATTGTCATTTAGGTAGGCATGTCATTTAATAAATTCCTATATAAATCAGGTTATGTATTATACAGGGAATTTATTTAGGGGGAGAGGCACGCCAGCAGAGAACCTAGCGGAAAAATACGAAGCTTGCAATTTGAGATTTTTTTTGATAATTTACAATTTCAACTGTACTAATTAATAAATATGTAAACAAATAAAAATCTGAAAACATTAAAAAGATTTTTTATTTATTTTTTAATTTAAAGATAAACTGGCAATTATGAAAAAATGTAATAAAATGTGAATTCGTTGCATGGTCAAATCTTATTATTACATTATATTTTATAGCCATATTTATTATTAAAATTTAGTTTATTAAGTGTTAGATTTTCTGTCGTTTAGATTTTTGACTAATTCATCGTTTTAATATTTTTTATATATTTTTTAGGTTAGGTACATGTTCAAACACGCGCGTTAACATAATTTTACTCCCTACTTTATTTATAGTTTGTTTTATGTGTTATTTATGGCTACGGCCGAATGTTGTAGCTTAACCACTGGGGAATGACAAAAGAAATGGCGTATTTCAAAAAAACACTACCTTATTCTTAGGTCAATAATTATTATAAAGCAATCATTATTCATAAGATGTTTATCACACTTGAATGATCAAAAACATAGCTTATAATAAGTATCTTTAGAATCATCTTCAAATGTGTTAATCTTGCCGATTTTTTGAATAATAAAATGCCTAATTCTTGTCAAATTTGGGATCACAGAGATTATCAATATAATTTTTTATCGTGAATATTTTACAAAAATTATCTCGTAATAAATTGTACTAATGGTTTCATAAATGCGTTTAAAAATTAATAAACGTAAAAAATCTTAACACCACTGCACAGTTATGTACCGAAATATGACTATATTCTAAAACATTATAGCGAGAGGTTTAAAAGAATACTATTTTATGTAACAAAAATACTTTATGCAGTCATCAAATGTTTAAAATAACTATAAAGGATAATAATGCTTCAAAATTATATAAATAGATTATCTACAACGTTTAAGGAGTGTCCAGGATCGTGGTTTGAAAATACAATAAAAACTCAATTTTGACCTACGACGAGCACGTGGGCCGTTAAGTGTAAATAAGAAAAATTAGTTCGGTTAAAGTATTTACATTAAGTACTTAATAATAGTTAATTACATCCTCGTAAATAAGGGTTGACCGATTAGTCAATCAGACATAGTAATAACTTATCATTGGGTTATTTATTTACTCTGTACTAAAACACTGAACCTGGGAGCGGTTTGTAAAAAAAATATTTACTATCAATCATAGTAATAATCTCATTACAAATAATCTAAAAAATAATGAGTTCATTTTTTACGTTCGAAATTATTTAATTTTCAAACATAGCATTTCTGATTTTAATATGTTAATGCTGAATAATAATCTAATATTTTATTATATAATTGGATTTATATGGTTGTCGTGGTAAGCTCGCGAATGAATCACTCAAAAAATAACATCTCATTATAATAGAGAATATTTGAATAATTAACCACGTGTAAAACTTGCGTTGGCTCGTATCTGGGTTCGAATCGTGGCCTGTCATAATTTTATCTTGTCAAATACAATCAGAATGCCTGCAAATAGTTAACTTTGCTTCGTGATATTCTTGGTTTTTATACCAGTATTCAATATTTATGAAGAGTCGAGGTGTTAATTTCACAGTACATTTTAATGTTGAAGTGCGACTCTTTGGAAAGATTGAATGCGGCTATAGATAATAATATTAAAGGAGCGTTCCCATGGAAGGAATCCTTATTAAGTAAGAAGCTTCGCTGTCAAGTGATTTGAATTTTAATTAACATTTTTAGTTAGATAACACTGTAAAAACACTTAAAAATACGGATTACACGTCTTCTGTACTATGTATACATTTAAATCAGAATTAATACAACTTTAAATGAATAAAAATGTTTAGTCAGTTTACGAAATAAATTGTCACGTGGAAATACTTTATGTCTGAAAATTATTCATAAAATTTTGATATTGAAGACTACTGCGGTGATTTTAATAATATAAAATTTCTAGGTCATATTTTTTTTATTATTTCATAGTAAATTGAAAATTATTGAGTCGAATTTAAACGATTGTCTATTACATCATTAATTTTTATGTTATTTTTACAATGGTAATATCAAATCATTTTTTTTATAATGTCATACCACTTTAAGATTCTTTTTACACAGCGACATAAAAAATCTTGATTGAGAACATTAATTGATTTACAGCAAGCAAGTTAATTAAAACATTTATTTATGGAATATAAAATTTGCCAATCGTGATGTAAGAATTAATTAAAACCACACTAAACATTTTTAATTGTTTAATTTTTGTAGCAATTATTATTCAAATCGTGCCTAACATTTTCATAGCCTTGTTTTATCTATTTTTTCGAAGAGGTAAGTGATCGATATGTAAATAAACGTTTTAATAATAAAATTAAAAAAATAACAATTCTTAGAGATACACCTACGCCACGAGGAAAAATTTATTTTCTTTGTTACCTATTGTATACTTGATTTTTGTGATTAATGATTAATTTGAACCGCTCGTCATCAAAGTAAAATGGCGTATTTGTATGATAATTAGTTAGGTTAGGTTAATATTCGGTTAGATTAACTTTATAGTAAGTTAAGTACACTGAGCTTCGAGAAAAGGTGTTTGCGGAGGATACTAAAAGTGCGCCGTGCGGTGATGTAACTTTAGGAGTATTGAGGAGGTAAATAAGCGGCCCATACTGCCTTTCATCACAATGAAAGTGAATAAGCGACGTTGGACCTGGTTCTGCCATGTGCTGCTGACCTAAGAAGACACAAAAAGACTGTCTAGCAGCAAGGATTTTTGGAGACGCCGTGTGATGTTCATCTGCTCAAACTAAGGGACGTACATTGTCGAACAAGAAGAATTTGTGACTGAAAAGGGTACAAAGAAGACAAAATTCTGTCTTAGAGCCCATGTGCGAGATTCAACACAACATTGAAAATACATCACGTGTATTTGACCCAGTCGTCACATTTGAACCGGTGACCTAAGGACCATTACTACAAAGCAGGAAAAAATATATCAATACGCCGAATAAATGCATGTTATTGATGAATTCATTCGAGTGGGCGTCTATCGTAAATCTGCAACAGAAACATGATACTTATATGTACCTATATAACGTTTTTATCGTGCAGACAAAATAGGCAGTCAGTATTTATTGATATTATTGCATTAATAGGCGTAGTGCAGCGATAATGCATTTGCATTATAACCAGATTATATAGGTGAATATAACATATAATTTTATTAATAATTCAAACTATATAATATACCGATAGTGTCAAATCTTATAACATATCACAGTGTGCATTTCATTTTATTGACATCTTAAACGGACATGACATTCATATACATATTATTAACTATGTCTGAACCAATTCTTCAATACCTATCGTATTTTTATCAAGTGTTATTATATATTTCATTTAATTTTAAATGAATATATATTGATATAGTTTTGAGAAAAATGTCAATACTCAATTCCATCATTAAATAATATTAAAAAAACTTAAATTTGGTTAAAAACAAATTATGAGCGAATCATTGATATATCTGTAGAATACACCATTATCTAACAGAAAAATTGATACTTTTTAAAAATAAATTGGTATTAAAAAAATCTGTAAGAATCACATTTATTGCAATAAAGGTGGAGATCGGTTTTAAGTAAATATCTAAGTACATGCAATATATTGTGTTTATGTCAATTTTCTTTCAAAATTGATATAAACTTTCAAAAAAGTAAAAATATGTTTGTCAGATTTTCTTTTCCTACTTGGCCCAACTAATGTAAAAAATAGTAAGTTTGTTAAAATTACCCTTCCTACCAATTTTCAAGAAAGATAAAGTTTGCATATTTTGGATTTGATTTTAATTCATTTTATTTGACGTTACTGTGGTGAATTATTTTTATTTTGACACGTTGTATGATTAGATGCTGATGTTTTACTATTGAAGAATGTAATTATTATTGTTTTGTTAAGTAAGATAAATGTATATCGTTCAATGAAGCGACCTCGTGCGAAGCCGGCTACTTCAGCAAGTAGTAGGTATCAAATTTAATTATGTTCATTTATTAAAGTAACAATAAAATTGACGTAATACAAATTAACGCAGTTTGGAAATTGATCCTAATTACAGTGCAATTAGAGTTGATTTTTTCATCATTTGCATCTGTATTTAATATCTATTTATTACGAAAGTATAAAAAATTTACGAAACGATTTCAATAGACTAAACTTTAGGTTACACTAATATTTACACTATTTATAATAATACGTCAATGGCGAAAATAATTATATAGCTCATGTCAATAAACGTATCACAATATATGTAATATATTTTTCACACAGTACCTAATACGTATCAGATATCACGCGCCTCTATTTTATAGGGATATGCCACTTCGTTAAACATTGTAACATTTATTATATACGAGTAGTATGTTAAATTCACTTTCTAACTGATATGATAATCTTATCTCAGCTAAAATTCGACGTATCGAGGCTTGGACATTTTTCAACGTTGTGCAACGGAATCAGGGACGACAGAGCAGTATTATGATTAATTTAATCGAATGCATAAATTTAGATACTTAATCATACATGTCAATGTGGTTGTTTGTTGCAAAAAGGCTGATACAATCATATAGAATTGATTTATAAAAGTGAGTATGGAATAAAAATCAGGCTTTTCAAAGCACAAAATTTGTAAACATTTTTTGAAATGCCTATCTTAATCACATTTTTAATAAATCAATATTATATTTGGTTGTGCTTTATTAAAGATTTCAATAAATTGATATAGGTTTGGATTATTTATGATAATTATGCTACACATTAGTGTTTTTTTTTAATTGTCAGAATTTATTCATACTTTTAAAAATTTAATTCAATATAACTATTGTAAACATTTATAAACTAAAATCTTCGATAAGTATAATAATAATATGTACTTACAAGCCAAAGTCTAATACTACCTACCAGGGAATACAGAAATAATGGGAAGTGGGTTGCCTTCTGGGTGACGTTGTAACAAGTAAATCTTGAGTGTAGAAAAATACGGAAAAAAGTATATGTGTATCAATAATTTTCATATAATATGCATTAAAGTTTGTCACGTAAACGGAACGCGCATTCAATATTTGAGAACACTCGACACTACAGTCTAGCTTAACACTTTCGTTCATTGCGACTGGGTCATAGATTATTTCTCTCTTATTAATCTTAACTAAATTAAAATTTTGATTTACTAATATATACCTCCTTATTTTCACACATAATATTTTGATAAGTTAGGAAACAAACGATATAATATACCAGTGTTAATAGTTTATTAAATTTGAACTACAAGCTGCTATTAAGCCTTGATTTGTACTACTTGGATAATTATATATTATATTATAATAACTTAATAACAAACAGTATTTAACGTAATAGTGTGCTTATATTATTATTATTATGTACTATATACAAAATAATTCAATTTGTTTATCTTATGTTTGTTTTCATACTGAAAGCATACAGATTTTTTTAGTACCCATTTCTTAACTCGTATTTTATATGTTTTTTTTTACTTTCAAAAAACACATACACGCGTCAAACAACCAAAGATATTCTTGTTAATTAATTGCAGCGAGCCGAATTGAGCCATAATTTAAATAATCTCATGCTGGAAGTTAAATATTATCAATGAAAATCAAAATAAAAAATCAAGGCGGTAGCTGCGTTTTATAATCTAACTGTATACGATTTTATTACGTAAGCAAATTCAAATACTCTATTCCTACATAACTAAGTATCAATTAAATTTGTTCAAACGTAAATTGATTACTTATTTAATAAAAACCAATTTACTACATTTATCAGATCATTTTTGTTTTATTAATTAACTTTACTCGTTGATATCGTTTTGATTTTATAAATAAGATAAAAATAATATTTATTAAAAACTTACTTGGTAGGTACTTACAATACTGTGCTCGCATCATCATGAAATTAGTACATTGAATAAGTATATATATATATATAGAGAATTGTAATAGCTTACGTATGCAAACATTTATGTGTATGTCATCAAAATATTTTTTTTAAGATTCCTACGTAATATAACTTTTAACGAATTAATAACGTTTATTGACTTCAATCTTAACTATACAAACATATTAAATTCTGAACCAATGTTTGTGACTAGGAGTAAATAATATAATATATTAGATAAATATACTAATACATTATTAAATTTTAAATTAATTTTTACACATTGAATGGTTAATGGAGAACTGGCGAAGGTTTTTAGATGTGAAATTATTAAGTTATATAAAAACATATTATATAAAAATGCTACATACGAAAATTGAGTAAGTTAGTATGGAATATTTAAAATTATCACCTAGGCCCTAGATCCTAAAAATAGTATACATATAAACACAGCCCTTCTGGCATACATGTAACATAACAACGTGAACGATTCATGTTGGTACTAACGGTTCCTACTCTAAAATAGTTCAATATGGATTTTAATATAAGTAATTAAATTAATTCATAACTTTGTCAATTGCTTGCTCAATTCGTACACTCTGGTGCATGGTATTCAAAGGCTTGTAAAGTATTTAACGTTCGTCACGCCATAGTATATGCCTAAAAGGAATTTCGTCATGATAATTTGGCGAATATCTGAAGACACAATATTGTAATAATTGAATGTGCACTTATATGCGTTTGTGTATAAGTACCAGTATACTCCCTAACATACAAAATTTGAATAGTAAAGCGGACACGTTAGCAGAATAAGTCAAGGAAAATCTGCAATAATCACTCTTGTTGTTATATAGGTACCTACAGTTGTTTTTTCAATGCCGTTTGTATGTTTACAATACAATATGCGGAGAGCGTTAGTAGAATGGGATACCAATGTTGTGAAACATGAATACAGATCTGCACCTTTAAGTAGAGCTCATTATTTTTCTGCTCGCACTGTTTTTTTGTGTAAGTATCTACCTATTGTTAACACATGCTGCGAACGTCGCGAATTTATAATTTGTAAATTTCACTCTGTAAAATAAATTAATTCTAATTTTGAATCGTTTTATAACGTTCATCTATATTTAGCTGTATCTGTTCATGAAAGAATGGATATTTTATGACCAGACCCAATCGTTTATGAGCAGGATTACGAGGGCCCATTCATTTTTCCATGCTATGCCCATTAATAAGTCAATCCCAATGACACGGAACCGGTGAATAATACGTAAACCTGCGCTATATCCGTAAACGAAAGATCACTGACCAAGCTTGCAGTGATCTTTTTTAAAATGTACTGCAGTGATTTACAGCGCCGAGATTAACATTAAATGGCAGATTTGTATTCCGTGTATTTTTTTAATGAACCATCGTCCGATTGGGCTGTTAATCTTTCGTTACCTTGATATTATCTCTCGATTTATGACTGCGAATATCCGTTCTTCTAACGTCGCTCAACTAGTTTTCCATTCAACACGATTTGGCGGATAATAGATCATCATCAGTCCGACAATCGCTCATAAACTTATGGAAATGCCATGTGACTGGACCACTCGTGTACGCCAACAATTTTGCGTTGGTTGACTATACCAACCAACCAATACCAACCAACCAACAAAAAATATTATTATTTATCGATTACGTATAGCGTTCACACACCAACAGAAATGTCAAAAATGTATTGAACTATAATGTAAGCTTTAATAAAAAATAAGAAATTACCTTACATTCAATATTTTTGACAGGGGGGGGGCTTAAAATGTTATACACTATCAAATAAAATTAAATAAAAATACGCTTAGTTCAAAAATAATTTAGATGTAACCGTAAGTAGTTTTTGTTTTTATTTAATTTGATTATCTGAATTTTTATAACATTTTAATTCACCATATCTAAAATATTGAATGTCAAATACGAGGTATCAATCTTAGAACATCGATTCATATGTTCAAATAAACCTAACCTAACCTAACCCAATTCAACTTACATCTTCAGTACCAATTAGAATAATTCAATATTTAGTCTCATTTTTTATTCCTGAGAAAGGGTGACAAGTATTGTCTTCGCAATTTTACAATTTTAATTTGACAATTTTAAATTATTGTAAGCATAATATATTTTTGATGTTTAGTCAAGCTATGATAAGTGGATAATTATTGGTTATTTCGAGTTAGATAGGTACGAGTTTTATGAGCTGTTACATTTAGACAATCCAAACTGTTGAAATACTTCGTTCGATGCGTACAGTGACGATTATGGTTAAGTACGTGGAATCCCGAGATGCTGACATGTTTGGAGGCCCCCTTTGAGTAGTAAAAGTAGAAAAACAGTAGTAATCATGTTTTAAATTGTTTGAATTTTTATATTCAAATTTTCAAAATATATACTTACGAATATTTTTTATATTAATATCATTTATTTGACTAAGTGACCGATGCATTTGCTCTAAGAAGTACCTACTTCCACTGTATTTTATAAAATTTACCATAGCAGTTGCTCGGTTTGCATTAACAAATTAAAGGATCAAACTATTTTAATGAAATAATATCTTTTTTCCGCCGTGAATTGACCAAGGCATTAGAAATAATATGCAAAACGCGTGTCGTAAACAATTATTTGATATGCGGTGGATACGAAGAGATTTTTTCAAGGCATAACCGAAAACTTGTACGGATTCAGTTGGCCGTATCACAGTTTATCGTGAGATGTTGTATCGGAAACCGATGGCCGTATAGCATTCAGATCAAATCATGTCGAAATAAAATACTTAAATATGTATACGCAATTAAAATTACCGCAATACAAGGAAAAGATAAAAGAAAATATATAGGTTAGTAAATTAGAAATACGACCATATCGTATACCTATATTTATACAAAATTCCGAATGGTTCAATAGTATATTAGCAATATCTGATAATAATGATATGACAATGTTCTTATCAGATATTTGATACCCATCAATATCAAATTAGTGTTCTTATTGAATCAAATAAAATTGAAACATTGTAGTCTGCAATGGTCAGCGAACAATGCGTATTTATTTTATTTGAATCCTATACGGCCATCCTTTCCGGTACGACAGCTCACGGTTGAACTGTGATACGTGCAATTTACATGTCACCTAAAAGCGGTAGTACCTAGTAATACAATATATTCACATGTTTTTTTGTTAATATAAAAATACTTTTACTTTCGGAAGCTTTTTCGAACAAACAAAAAAAAATTAAATATGATGAATCCATTTATGAATGACATTTAACAAATATGTGCATCTCATATTTCAATCATGCGGAAATAATCGTAACTAATTAGTTGTCCAGAACGTGCTGGGTGATTGATATAATTACGAAAAATATAACGCAGAATCGGTCAGTCTTATAAACCATGTTATGTAATATTTTACTTTTCCGTGGTAGTTATACATTATTTTATGATATTATAAGACGTATACTTTTCTGGATTTCAATATTCCAATGATTCATGAAGTTAGTGTACCTGTTTGCGAAATATTGAAATGTATCAAAGTAATTAGGTAGGTACCTATTGTAAGTTTGTCCCCTATGATAAGAAAACAATATAAAAATAATGACCTATTTTTTAAGTTATCATGTAGGTAATGTAGTATTATTTGATTTTCCGTAATGTAATGAACAGTAAATGTAGGTATACAGTATAACTTACAATATGTATTTATAATTTAAAGGTGTACTGTGTTTTTATTCTTTAGTGGTGCTACATCGAAGTGACTGGCCCCATTAAACTCACCCCAGTCTTAATCGGGCGAATCACAAGACGCTTATAACTGGCAATGTCTCAGGAGTAGTTGCCCAAGACTGAGGTCATCAATTACTCAAGTATACTTTGACTGAACTAAGATGACTTTAAGTTAAGCGTTCCCATGGGAAACTGATATAACATACAATAAATATAACAATAATACAACACTGTAGATAAATCTAAGCGAAGAACACGTTGGCAGTAGTATCCTACAAATTTTCTAAATGCAACCAACTTGTTTGTAGTGACCAGATCGGATGGTCCGATGGGCCCAACTGGTTGAACCGAACCGACTTCAGCAGCTCTTCCATTTCCGTACACATTTTAGGACATTTCCAGAAGATGTGGTTTGCATCCTGTATTTCTTCTCCACATGGACATGTTGAATGGATAACAAGACCAAGTTCATGCGTGTGGCGGGACTAAACGCAATGGCTAGACGTTCTAGTGGGTGGAGGCCGTTAGCCGCATTCACTGATTTTTGTCACTCTTATCCAGAATTGGGATAAATCCTGATATTCGTATCACTGTCTCTTGAATGTATCTACGAATTCCTTTGAGATGTCTCTATTATGTGATAAATAACCATCTATTAGGCCTTATACTTTGCGACTTAATTACCTTTTAATAATATTAGCATTGTTAGTTAATATTATGAAATTCCAAAATATACCATCTTTGTTGTAAAATATACATGGATAAATGCTTTAAGGCCATGCATTAGTTGAGGCACGGTCTAAAAAGATCGTCGCTAGGCGATGCGCGGATTGCGGGTGGCGGGTGAAAATGACGCCTGTCAAACGAAATATTAATTGTCATATAAATCCAACATACGTCCATTTTATGTTCTGTTTATTGTTCTATTAGTAACAATAATAATATATTCATTGACATGTTTTCTTTTTTAAGTAAATGTGTAACGTTTTTAGTCATCTTTACACGATTTTAGAATTAATTGACCCGTCGCCATCACGCAGCAAAGTGACGTGTTCCCGGGTCAATATTCTCTCAGTGAATGGCAGCGAGTCCAAAATTTCGTCGCCCGTACAGTTGAAAATTATTTGGCGTTTCACTGATGCGTCACCTTAAGCAGATATCAATATATTATTTATGTATATACACACAAAGTACAGGTAGTAAATATATCTAATTAATACATATAGGCACATATTATACTGCAATACAAATGCTAAATAACTAACTAAATTTAGGTATTCAAATAAAATGTGGAGTACCAACGGCGAGCGCTAACTAATATACTCCATAAGTTTTAACTGAAAAAAGCTCTCAATAAAGTTTGTTAGTATCAAATTTCACTTTTGCCAAATTAATCATTGCCAGTCGGCTGAATAATAAAAATCACAATGGCTGCAGCAAAAAAAATACCCTGCTTTTTCAATTATTCGTGATGTGATGAAACTTTCAATGCTTTTGAATGAGTTTTAAAATGTCTACAGGATCGGGTTTCAAATTAAAGGATACCCCATAAGTAATTATTTCACAAACCCTTTCTAATTATTTTCTGTGTTGCTTTTTTATTTGTCAAGGTTGGGTACAACATTAAAAATTATACTAGACGAGAACTGGAATACCCATCCAGAGACATGTTATAATAATATAATTCTTATTACTTAATACATCAATTCAATTTTTTACCTTCAAATATATTTGTCTAAGTCGTAACTGATTTTCCAGTGCGTTATATATAATATCTATATGTAAAATATATTTCACTGAATTTGAAGAAACAATCTTTTTCAAATTTGGAACATTGCGCAGTATTTTTGCTTCACATCAATATTGTAAAATTGTACACAACACAAATTAGATAGTGTTGCAATTAAATGATTTTAATCAAATATAGTAAAGTAGTCTCTCATGTCAACATTCAACTTTCATACAAAATAAATCAATGTAGTGTTTAATTATCAATAACATTGCTAACTAAATATTACATTGATTTATTTAATTTCGTTGATTTATGTACTTGTAAGATATTTGTTTATTTTGTCAAGATTGAAAGTAAAAATTAGTTATTGTCATTTTTTTGATTGCGTTATTGTAGATTTTTAGATCACTAGAAAATATTTTACTTCGAATGGAACTATATAACTGGTATTAACACAAAATAAGTTCTACTCATTTCTTAACATGATAAATTTTCAATAAATCTTTAAATCGGCCACCGGTTATCAGCTAGATATTTCTAACGTTATGATAAATTGACGTATTTCTTATAAACTTATTAATACGCGTGCTGCTTTTTTGTAAGCAATAAATTATTTATTCGAGCAGCTGGCAACAATTAACGGGCCATTTAAACGCAAAGTTAAACATGGAAAAAAAATGAAATAAAACTCCACGGACATTATAAATAATTAGAAATTATTCACTCAATAAACTGAAGGGTCTGATTTTTAAAGAGTAACATTAAATAAACACTCCCGGTTAACAAAGCGCGCGTTCTGCAGCAGCCAGAACAAGAACCGGTTTTTTTGTAAATTCAAAATTTTTAAATTGTTTGAAAAGAGTAAACAGTGTCCGAAGTACGCCAACTTCCCCCCCGATGGTCTTTTGTTTCCTGAAAACGGCGCTCGTCCATATTTCATATTTTGAAAGGTCGCCACACTTTCCTTCATTTCTGCTATTCTATTTTTATATATCGGGGAGTGTAGCAAATTTGAATAGCTGTACTCTAATAGTACGGTCGGTGAGATTGTCAAATTGTGGAGTGCATATTCGTTTTTATACGGCGATTAATAAATACATATTGTTGTTTACGGTAAAATTTTATGCTGTATTTAAGAGGAACTAATTATCCCCAGTTGAGTTAAGTTTAACTACATATTTTTCATTTTACGAAAGATTAAAAATCGATTTAGTGTGGTAATATTTAAAAAAAATTAACATACATAGTAGATTTAGATTACCTACTAGATAGTTAATAATATAAATTTAAAAAATAATAATATGTGGACTTCAAATAATAGTTGAGCAAATGATACTTAACCAATTATTACTTAGATGTTATAATCCTTTTTGTCTAATAATTATTAATTTATTGTGAAAAATAATTGTAAATATCATTACGTTTCTAAATGATAGGATTAAAATCATTCTGGAATCAACAAACTGTAGATGTTGGTGGGTACCTAAATTTTGCGCGCCTTTCATTATAGTGTGTTTTATACTGTTTTTTTTACTATTTACATGGAGGCTTTTATTACAGAAAAGGAGAGTCTACCTGCGCCTTTTTATACAATAAAATATTACTCATACGACATATGTTTTGCCACTCTAATTTCATAAGTTAATAATTATAGCGTTTGAACAGAGTTTTGCGGTCCGTGCAAATTATGTGCTATTTAGTAACAAAGTATTAACATAAACTAAGTGAAATGTATTTTTGGCTATGAAGAAATTCCGTTTATTTTGCTAATGATAATGGGTATAATAATATAAAAAATAGCTATATAAATAAGCAAATAACCTACTTTACTGAAAATTTCTCGCGTGTTGTGTTGTCGTAATACAAAATTAAATATTTTCTAGGAGTTCGTTCATATTGTCTGTGAGATATTATGTGGTTTCATTTAGAGAGAATTTCTACAGGTACAGGTGAAATATTTTTTAAAACTAACTTATGCGAGTTATTGAAACATTTCCGCGACATTCGCTATAATTTAGAGGCGTTTAAAAATTGAATAATCTGCTATAAACGCTGTTCATTTGAATATGAAACGGTTTTGTTAATCGAGAGGGTTGTTTCCACCCCAGTTATAATTTTTGAATTATTGCAAGTTAAACATAAGCTTTTGTGCTAAACAGAGATTTATGGCGGTTTAATTACATACAATATATGTAGCTTCAAAGCAGCTAGGTATAGGTATATGAGTATATTTCCGACAAATTTTTAGAATGCCTAGTATTCAATAAAAATCACGATTGATGAGAATATTATTTTCTTTGCGAAGTCATTATAATTAAAAGTTTTCCACAATTATATTACAGTATTCACAAAACTCTGTCTTCCATGTGATTAGTCATTGAATATATTACCTCTATTATTCATTTTCCTCATTACTGGAGATCGCAAGAACTCTGAAAGCTATCTATTTTATTCTGTCAGCCTTGATACAAATATAGGTAAATAATTTTACAGTCCGAGAGTTAAGAATTGTTTGTTGAAAAGCCTGTTTTACTAGGTAACAACACAATTAAATCTGAAAGCAGTTTTAACGTGCCCATAGTGCCATACTAGTGATTTAGATATCTATTGTCACCATCGCAATAATACATCATCGGTAACACCCGTCAGCCAATGTATTATTTTAATCGAGATAGATTGGCCAAAACAAAGCCAGTTTGATTTTTGTTTTAAATTCGCGACTTTTTAGCAAGAAAACGACTGACATATGCGCTTTCGAATTCGTATACCATTAGCTATTAGCACCTGTACTTCGACCATGCTATTACGAACAAGCATCCCATCCCGTTCAAAATGTAACTTACTCAGGCTTTTTTTCGAGGTGCAAGAGCGTGTTATAATCTCGAGCCCCTTCCAACAATTCAATAACCGTACATAATTATCATATAAATGTGCTTTGTCGAATGTATAAATTTGTAGCAAAATAAATTGGTTTGGTCGGATCTGATCGTAAATGATGTACCTATCTATTATTAATTATCTACCCCTCGAATCAAAATCATGTTGAGTTTTCTGCCATCCAGCGTAAAGCACCATATACCCCAGTATGACACTATATAGGTCATGTTTTAGTAGATTCTTTCATCTGATCATTTCACCTCTGCTTCTCTCCTTGCATTTTGTTTTTGTTTTAAACGATTCCATTTCTGGTCATGATTTTTTTATACTGCTGGTACGTTTATTTTAAATTAATTATAAATTTGAATTGATTTTCTTTCTTCACTTCTACAGACTTTTACCTACCCTACATATTGCATTTCACTGTAAACTGATATTCTTACGTAAGTATTAACCATTAACCCGATGATAAAATTGAATTAGTCAACAAAAATCATTAATTATTTTAAATAAAAAAAAGTTTATTTAAATGTCTCATTGCTTAATAGCAGTTGGTTCCAAATGTTGTGTAGGCAGCACACTTGCTCGATATATGTGGCATTCTAACACAATACTGTTAAGAATAAATCTTCGCTATCACATAGGAAAAAAATACCCTAATTTCGATTTGATATCAAATTTAGCAATCAAACTAATTTGTCGAAATAAATTTATTACGCAATCTCGCCGTTGTATCTACCGTATCAATAAATCTATCGCATGTACGACACATTTCACATTAACATAACTAATAATTCTCTTCGCCTTTCTACAGTTATAAATTCCATATCTTAAACATCGCCAGTGTCTCAACAGAGTTTAAAAAAACTGGAATATTTTCGATACGCGATTCAGTTTTGGACTAAGATGGTTTAATGACCTTATGTGTGTTTTTTATTAATTTTTAAATTGTTATTCAAAACAAGACCTGAGATATAGGTAATAAAATTGGGCCTACTACGAATACCATGTTTGTTTTATTCATAATTATAAACCTGATATACGATTTGCGGTTAGGTACTATCTAAGTATATTATTAATACAAAAATAGATCATCTGCATTACTTAAGTACTACTGAATTGTATTTCACTATAGTGCAGTGTTTTATTGAGGATAAACTAAGAATGTATCTTCTAAATTTTGTTTATTCATGGAACCGTTTTTAAAATTTCGACAAGTTTATTTTATTAGAAAAATTGTCACCCTAAGTATTTCTCATCCAAAAATCACTGTACATAATTTTTTGATAATAATAATAATAATATGTAACATACATATATAAACAACTAAATAAAACTAAAACTGCATGTAGTTAGGTACGTTCTGAGAGAAACGCGGATTTACAAGCAAATACATACATTCCAAAAGAGGTTTTTTAAGGAATATATTTTTTATTATACTTATGAGTTCATTTGTTTTTAACGGTACAATATAAATTTTGGTTACTTATTAATGAATGGTTATAATTATTGTCATCCATCAATGACTACATATGGATATATGTATAGACAATTTGAATTATTACGATGTATTTCTACTATAAATTAACAGTTGTTAAGGCTATACTTCAGCTGGGGCAAGGTCTAAAATGAACGTGACTACGCGACGCGAAGATTGTGCAAATGACGCGTGCAGACCAAAACATAATTTGTCATAAAAAGTCAACATGCGTCCATTTAATGTTATGTTTATAGTTCTATTACTACTAATAATAATATATTCATTGACATGTTTTCTTTTTCAAGTAAATGGGTAACGTTTTTTAGTCATCTTTACACGATTTAAGAATTAATTCCCTCGTCGCCATCACAAAACAAATTGACGTGTTCACAGCTCGACTTTCGCTCTCCGATTGCCAGCCAGTCCAAAGTTTCGTCGCACCTATAGTTGAATATTATTTGCCGTTTCACTGAAGTACCATAAAAGGAAAATATTTTTACTTACTAGATGTTTATAGATGGATTCTTGTTAAATTTGTGACTGTAACATAGAATTTACAGTATCAGTGAAAATGGCAGGTGATGAGGAACTAAAATGAAGGATGAAGATGCTTAGGAACGGCAAATTATGGAAAATATGGGAATGTTACATATTATAACGGTTGTAAGAGCGTTTCATATAAATGAGTTTTTTTGCCTGATTTTTTTACTAATGAAAAATTCCTACTGTAATCGTCAATGAATTTTAAAGATTTTTTTTATTTCACATTCCAGTTATCCAAGAAGAAATAGTAGAATATTGTATGGAATACAAATATACAATATAAGGGTACATATGAAAGAGGTCGTCATTTAAAGGGCGACACTGTATTTACATACATTACTGCACAGCTCATCGTATATAAATTTGTATCACCTATAGGTTTGCAAATAAATGTATTTATTATATCAAATATTCTGTGGTACCTTCTGTGCAGGAAGCTGTCATTTCGATGGTACTGAAATGAATCTATCGAAATGTTATCTTATGAAAGAGTAGAGTAAATATAATCAGTCGGATCTCAACGGCATTTTGTAACATAGTGTCTACGAAGGGCGTGACCGTCACGGATGTAAAGGACAGAACATGTCGCACAGATATTATGTTTCAACGGATTTACTCAACATTGTATGAGTAAAGTCTTATTTAATTTATACTGCCGCCTATATTCATACAGTATAATAAAATAATTAGAGCAGCCAAAGATATAATGATATGTTTTACAAAACCAAACGTGAGGATATTTAATGCAAAGTCAGTTAGATATCTACACTTTTTTTGACATCTATAAAGAATTGTGTTCTTTAATAATTAATATTCTACACTATATTATTGGTTAAAACTACGTCATTAGAAAAAACTGTTTGTAATATTTTTCAAAATCAAATCTTTTTTAGAATTAATACTCTTATACATTAAAACCCATTTCATCGACATTACTGTCATTTAATAAACCATTTTTTATTCGATGAATGATTCACAGGATTTGAGAACGAAACATTCTTTATTGAATGTACATAATCCAGCACCTCAGATATTATATACCAGGGCTTCGAACCGTTATTTTTTTGTTTCGGTTTTCGTTGCGATTCAAGTAAATATATATGAATATGTCGGTTCGGTTCCGATTTTCGTTCCCATAAAAATAAGGGTTTTTCCGGTTATCGGTATCGGTTTAGTTCCGGTTCGAAGCCCTGATAAATACTTCTGCACAGGTGCAAGTGCATTATAGTGAAAATTTGCCGAGAAATGATTACAAGCTTAATAATTTAAATCAACATAACATTACTAAGATCATTCAGATGTCAGATCAGAGATCAGACGTGTTGACATAAGCAGTAGGTTTTAGATTTTTTTATATGTATGTAGGTATATAGTATTTATAATATATATAGTATGTTAAATAAAAATAACTTCATATTCCTAATGTTTTTGTATATTCTGTAGGTACTTACTAATGTATACATTCTAATTGGCATCATAATAACCGGGTCTAAATAAATTGTGTTTTCTTATCTTCATTGAGTTACGTTAGTTTTACCATAATATTTTGTTCGTTATTCACATTGATACCGATTGAATATATTACGTAGGTAGGTACTATTTAACAATAATTGATTTGTAGTCTATCTTTTAAGTAGTCTGCTTCTTAGTTGAATAATTACCCATTATATATCAAATCAATCTCTAAAATCTCGACTTTTGACAACACAAACAATAAGTAGAATACACCAAAGTCATATCAAATCTATTAGCACTGGCAAGTTTCGTCTTACTATCAAAAGCCATCATTATTGTGTACAGACATATAAATTTTAGCTTTTATAAAGCTTAATTATAATACATAATAATAAATATTAGATTGAAAGAAAAATATTAAATTCAATCAATTTTATGAAGTCGACAATTTTATGGTCTTTGCTAAATAAAAACGTTAATTTACAAAATATGACATTGGGACCACATATGGGCCAATCTTATTATTATTTGGATGAAAGTATCGCCATAAAGTAAAAAAAAACATTTTACGGTTGAGAATAAAATATAATGAATGTATGCTTAGTAATTTTTATGGTTATTAAAACACTTAAACGTTCTTATGTGTTGACGCTCGAGTGCCCTTAATTCTATTTTTCATTCATGCAATTTGCGTTCATTCAATAAATTAATAACAAATGCAACAAAACACACCAAGAATCAGAGACAGTCAACTAGTTTTATTACAATCTACTGGATACTTTATTTATAATTATTTATATAGACAATTTATAAAAATTCCATTACCAAATTAGAAATATTGTATTTATATATTATTGTGTATATATTTAAATATATTGAAATATTTAGTGTTGCATAATTTTTGGTAGGGTTGAGGTACACAAAACCTTCTCAAACTTCCCGATTTTGCTGAACTGAAAATATATATAACTAATTAATAAGATGCTTTTTAATAATTTTTGTATTATTTTTTTTCAAAAAGTGCATTGAAATTAGGTTTTTATTTATACGACGCAAAATAACTTGAGCAGCGATTTTGTTCAATACCTATTAGATAAAAAATAAATAGAATACCAAACACAAAATCAAACATAATATAATTAGAAAAGCATCGCATTAATTAGATATGATTTTGTAGTTAGTTGAGCAAAACGAGGAGTTTGTGAAGTTCTGGTGCAGGCCGTCTACTCTCCAAACCCGATATTTTACTATTTTACTAAAAAAAACTATATAAATGTGCCAAATTTAAGCTTTTTATTTTTTATGTAACCAAATACTTAATGATAATACGTTAACTGGATTCGATTTATTACGACATAAAACAACCGTGGAGGTCTGAAACATTATAATATTAACTGATTATCAAATATTTATTTTGCTAATTGTACGAATTAATTAGGTATATTATAATCTAAAAAAAAGTTACCGAATCAATCTTGAGGACTTGAAGACTATGAGGTCGATGCATAGAAATGGAATTATTACAATATAAATAATCAGAGTTTCATCTTCATTCATTGTATCTACAGACATTAGTTCAGGTTTAATTACAGATTTACCGAATAATACACATGCATATAATATAGGTACCTGTATATCTATATAGTTCTTTAAGACTTTCTTTTAGTATATATTATGCTCATCAGCAATAATTTATTATCTCTGGTTAAATTTACTGCTTAGTTATAATATGCTATTTTAGAAATCTCAAATGATAGAAATTATGTAGGTATTCAATTAGAGATTTGATTATAAATCGTAGATTTATTAAATTGCTTTTGAAAAAAAGTAGAAAAATCCATACAAATTTGAAGAATAAAATGAGTAAGTATGTTAATTTTTTCGTTTCAATGATAAATAGTTGTCGACCGGATTCATGAGATACATTGATGGCGTGGACGTGATACAAACTGCAGTGATGTTTACATCCGCTGACGCATAGGTATTAGGTACATAATTATCATCTTGTCTCGACGAGTTTTATTATATATTATTTATGTGTGTGTGCTTACACTTATATTAAAAGACAAAAATAATTAAATTATTAAACTTAACCTCGGACCAAGGGTCGTAACCTTGAAATGATTTATTTTCTATTATTAGTCATAAAATATGTCGTCCAACTGAGTTGCAAATTAAACAAAATATTTAAATTGAAAATAGGACCAATACTTGAAATTATAAATCAAATCGTTGGTGATGTAGGCAATGTCCTCCTGAGGCCCTGAGATACATAGCAATTTTATTAATATTTACTCTATCGATCATAACGGTTTTCTTAAGAATATTGTTTCTTCAAACTTTGCGGAGTAATCTGCCTATGTTCTAGGTATGTACACTATGAAAGATATAATATGTATTAGGATAGTATTCATATTGTTAAATAAAAAAGCAGCTACAGAGTAGGTACGACATGATTAATTTAATTTAAAATCATGTTTTACTTCTGTGTTTTTTATTATTTATTATATTGTTATTTTAAAATAGTACGTAAATATAAGATTTTCTAGAATTGTGCAGGTATAATTTATAATGTCTTATTGAATAATAGTTACATATTATCATATTCACATGAACTTGCCAAATTAATTTTATATTTCAACAGCGAAGTTAAAATTTTCTTTCCCAAGAAAAGTAAATCATAAAATGTTAGTATTCATTCAAGTTCAATATTATATGATGCAATAAAAAGAGTAAGTTATTCTTGTGAGCTTTTATATGAAGGCTAATTTACTCCGCTGAATTATTTGAGTAGCTTTTAATTAATTAAATGCAAAAATCACTTTGTACTAGTTCTGTGCCGCAGTTGCGCTTTTGATTATTAAGACGGTATTCAACAATGGAAGACCCGACCAAAGAATTCCCGCCCTTTTATATCGAGGCATTAACTGTGAGAAAAACATGCAAAATAATACTGGGCGATAGATTTGCTACGGATGAGTATTGCAAGTGCACTAAAATATCATTTTAAAATCCTAAATTTGCAGTTAATGAAATCCTATTGACACATAACTAAATATATTTATTAAATTGCTACAATCAGTATATTTTCACGAATTTTCTGATTAAAATCATACATTCCAGATACGTTTTTTTATTAATTTAGCGCTCAATACGAGAAATCGTTCTATAATTGGCGCCAAGCGCAAATTTTTATGTTATCCGAGTTTGCTACTGTGTTGATAAATTAACACGCTATTTTTACAGCGGATAATTAATCGCGTGGTAATAAATTACTATAAATAAAATTTTATTCATACACCCTTATCTGATTTATACGTTAATTTACGACCCCGCAAAGCACAGGTGTTAATATTTTTCAACACACTCAATTGGCAAAATTTTGACAAATCTCATAACTAACTGCACCAATCAATGTGCATAGAAATCAATAAATATTATAAGTCATAAAACTTAATATGAATAATTAGTTTTTATTATTAATATTAAGTATGTATACATTAGATTTTTTTTAGTAGTAGGTAAGTACCTCCCGACCTACATATATTTCAAACAAATACATTACAATAAATTAATGGTATACATACGACAAATAATGGTCATTTCAGCTTGTAGATAGGACACAATATGTAATTGCATTATTTGTACTTGGAACATGTAATATATCCAAATAAAAATACTTTCCAACCCATGATTTACCAATCAGGGGACGATCATGGTTATTTTCAATATATAAGTACATATCGGAGGAAAACATATTAAACGAGTCTAATAGTTCGTATGAACTGTTGAAAACCTTAATACATAAATAAAAATGTATACATGATTTAAAATCATCGCGAATAATTAATATTTAAAAGAAAAACTTCTCAAATTTATCTTTATCTCGATCGCTAGACTAATTAATGTCTACAGAACTTCACCTTTTTCTATCAATCTGACCAGTCTTATTCTCTTATTGTAACTGTGAATCGGATTAAATAAAAATACAGATACCTTTTCTTAATTGGATGAGTTTGATCGTATTTAGTAATCAATAATTTTGTTTCAAACTTCAGTTCATACTCTTATAATATTACGTAGATACCTACTTACAATTTACAATTTCAGGATTGTGCTGGCTTTCTCGATACATTTATTTTCAATTCCGAGATTTTATTATTAATTTCTGCCAAACATCGTATTTTTTCAACTAGTACCTACATACAACTAAAATAAATTGATCTGTTTATATGATAAATATAAATATATTTTAAAATGATAACATTGTGATGTCGTTTAGTACACAAAATAATTTCATATATATATATATATATATGCCAAAAAATAGGTTTTACATGTCAGTTGTTATATTGTCTATATGCATTTAATTATTACTATTCACTCTTCAAACTCTTTCAGATAAAACATAAGTAGATATTATTAATTTTCATGGTATTACTGGCTTAGTATTTTTTATACCTATAAAAATACCCCAACGAAAAAATATAATGTTTTTTCTAGTTATGACTTGTATGCCTTTCGATTTTTATGTTCGTTACATTCATATTGCTTGATGACTATAGAAAGTTTCATAACAAGTAGGTACATAATAACAGTATTGACATAAAATTCTCTACTATATATGTAATTAATCAATTGACTGCAATATTTCACAAAATGAAAGGGTTTAAACAGGGCTTCGAACCGGAACTGAACCAAAAACCGTAAAACCTGTTATTTTTCTCGGGACGAAAATCGGAACCGAACCGATATCTATATTTTTTTACTTGAACCGAAACGAAAAGAATATCGATTCTAAGCCATGATTTTAAAATGAATAGTAAAGTTGAGGAGGAATGTATTTTACATTCACACTGTTATCCAGACAACAAGAATAATAAAATTGTTAATAATTTATCGTTGGTATTGGAGATTTAATTGAAATAATTTTTATTACTTCGTTTACTGTACGCATAACTTCTTTAGCGTGAACCATATTTTATTTCCCAGTTTAAAACAGTAATAAAAAATTTAACTAACTGTCTTTTTTAGTAATATAATTATTATTTATAATCTTTAAGATTATAATATTATACCTTTGCGTGATTGTTTTGTGATTTATTTGATAAACGAATAGGCTTTTTGACTCGTTGATTGATAACGACCGCTTCACTATGGGAACTTTTCAATTAACTGTGAAAATTTTCTATACAATATAAATCTTTATTATTTTATGTATGTAAATAATTAAGATAAATAATACTTACTTGACGAGTGGAAGATAAAAAGATATACATTCATTGTATAATTTTACACTTACTCCAACCATAACGTTATCTACCTAGCTATTAGTTATGTTATTAATTATAATGGATGCCACTACAATTATTATAGGAATATTTTGTTCTATTAAATGATTGCACAAATAAATGTGTGGAGTTTTTATTAAAAATACTTTTTTTGAAAAGATTTTACAATAAAAACATCTACATTCATCCAATCTTCAATAATTGAGGAGTTTTCGTATTTAACATTTCGATGGCCGATAAGTAACGTGTCGGCTTATTGAGTCTTGCGTTAGAATCCGAGGTTTAGCAAGTTAACATGTTGTTTTTTTTTTTTTAAATATTTATTTAGTAACCTGATCATGGACCTCCTAATAGGTTGAGCAAATGGCTACTGTAAGGGATGTGAGTAGAGAGGGTAGGTAGGTTGATGCAAAGGAATGATAATACAGAATAGTGCGTATTGTTGATAGCCTTGGTTTTATGTATCCCTTAACAATAAATTGATTAATAATTACAGACAATATTTATAGTTATAATTACTGAGTTTAAGTTATGCTTGATAAATAAAGATTACGAAGATTACGTTCTGCGAGATTCCGTATCGAAGGATCGGAGCTTTTGCTTCGTGAATGATTTAACTTAAATTCTAATGTACCTAAGTACTTAAGAGCATACGTAAGTGAAACGGAAAATAATTTTCAACAGTAGGTGGAACGAAATTTCGCAGTCATCGCCAATCGGAGATAGATAGTCGATGTGTGAGCACGTCAATTTTTTTTGTGATGGCGTCAGAGGAATATATTCTTAAATCGTGTAAAGATGACTAAAAAACGTTCCGCATGTACTTGAAAAAGAAAACATGTCAATGAATATACTATTATTTTTACGAATATAATAATAAATATAACATTAAAAGGACGCATGTTGAATTTTTATGACAGATTATATTTCGTTCGGCTCGCGTCATTTGCACAATCCGCGCATCGCCTAGTCACGATCTTTTTAGACCATGCCTCAGCTGAAGTAGTACCATTAAAAAATAACATTTTAATAGTATTAATTAGGCAACTACTTATTTTCTGTTTATAATAATAATCATTAACTAATTAATCTTCTTCTAGTAGTGTGTTTTTATCAATATTTAAAAAAAATACAATACAATACAATACAATAAACATGTCCATATTGTTCTTTAAAATGTATAGAAGTAGTTTCTTCTGTAGTCAAAAATTGTCTAATTTCATTTTATTTAAAACAACCAACGACAACACAGATTCAGACAGCATTATTATTCAACATTTTTAAAAGGTACCTACATTAAATTTTCCGGTATTTTTTTCAATTCACTTATCTACCATGAACAAGGCTGAATTATTCGCTTTTCTTCAATCGATTGGGCCAATATTGAACTGTTGTGAAGTATTATTACATGGGCTGCGTCGGACCGAAACAATTGAACTGTCAAAATAAATCCATCGAAGTGTCCGTGACGTCACCAGCTGTCAGACTGAACACAGCTCAATTATTTGAACTGGAGGCGACCTTGCCTCTTTAGAGTTACACTTTTTAGAAAAGACCCAGAGGCAGATTTTTTAATTCTCGAACAAAGATGGACGCCCACGAGGAAGGATTTGTCTTATCGCCAACGCTCTTTGATGGCCAGAAGTATTGGTAAATGTATGCTTCTTTTAAGCCTTGGACAGGAGAAACGTAAATACACACTCACTCGAAATGATATATAGATAAATATAAATTACGAAATAACCACAGAGTAATAAATTGGTTATTGTACGTACAATTCAATCATTTCGTCTCTAAATTTCAAACACATCATGATATTCCATAGTAGGTTATTCTATTCCAGGGGTAGTCAACCTTTTTATACCTACCGCCGACTTTTGTATTTTGGTTAGTGGTAAAATTTTCTAACCGCCCACCGGTTCCACAGTAATGGTGATTTATAAAGAAAAAAATCATAATGAAAATCTTTTTAAAACCCCTACCGCCCGCCATGAGAGCTAGAACGCCCACTAGTGAGCGGTAGGGGCCAGGTTGACTACCCCTGGTCTACTGAGACATAATATAGCCATGAATAAATATATTCCACCCATAAAACATCACCGGGACTATGATGAATGTGTATTACAGTCACATTCGTTACAAATATTTTCTAATAACATTTATTTAATATGTGCTTATTATTAAGTGTACATTAATTACTCCATGCCCGTACTAGTATATAATATTAATAATTTATGTATTTAATTTCCCTGTGTAATTTTATAGAGATCATACAGAAAGCCTTTTCATTGCTTTCTATTTTTAGAAAACACCCGTTAATAGTGTATCTATATTTTATTCAGACTATAAGTATTAGGCAATCTCCTTCAAACCTTATACATATTTTACTGCCCATACTCTACAAGTATGCAATCATATTAATTGTTTCCAATATTACACATATATTTTTAATGCGAATAAAAATATCGACCATAAAACAATATATTATAAACACCTACGACATCGATTATTTTATCATCATTGATCACTTTAAGAATTGTTTTTTAACAATAAGGCAATAAAAACTATGCAGGCATTATTATTTTGTTCGTTTTGACTTTTGAAAGTTAAAAGTGTTAATGAAAATGTTGAACAAGTAAATAAGTTAGTGCCTACTTAACCTCTGCGAATCGTGGCTTAATAAAGTTGTAGGTATTGGATTTTAACAAGGTCTCATATTAAATCTCGCTTGCGACTTTAACGGTAATGAACCGCTCGCTTGTTCCTGAAAGCTTTCGATAGGCAGCGTGTTTTACTTTAAACGCTTTCCTGTCACATTTTTCTTTCTATGTGAGTTTTCATATTTTTTTATTTTTTTGGTCGACTTCTTTTTATTTCTTTATCTACATTCGCGCGCTCTTTATCTATCCAATTTATATATCTATAATATCATGCAATTTTTGTAAGATATTTTTATAATAGCCATTTTCACAATAAAAAGTATTGTTACAGATCCTAGTTCACAGATTACTTATCATTTACATGAGAGCTGGATATTATCCGAAGGCCAACTTCCTAATCTCAATTTCAAGTACCTATAAACAACAGTCAACGAATTATAAAACTATTTATTTATGTCCCTAAATTTTCGTTGTACCTACTTATATTTTATACAAATTAGGTTGTTAGTTTATCAAGAAGTTCAGGTACAACATAAGGTTCAAGATCACAGGATTTTGGCAGGTATCGATATATTTAGACTTTTGTAATCATGACAGTTATTCCTTGAAACTTTTGTCCCATAACAAATAAGTATACTTACATAAAATATAAATAAAATCACACACAAATATCACTTATATAAAAAAAACCTTTTTCCGTATTTACCTAATCATAAAGTACGTATTACGTATAATTAAGAGCTGTGATTAAACAATAAAACCGTAAATATAACTCTAAAGATATTTTTTTGCAATGTTATTATTAATTACACTCTAAGTACCTATCTCTCTACAAGTAGGTATTCGATAGGTTACTTATGTATAAATATAGATTTAATTTATTTGAACTTCGACTACTTTGAAATTATGGCCTTATTAATTACAAAAACTTAAAAAATAAACAATATAGATAAGTACTTATATATATTTTAGATGGTAGCCAAATTAACTACATAATATGTAGAAATAAAAGTTTACGTACCTACCAATACATGTTTTCATTTGATTTTTTAGCAATATCAATTAATTAAAAATGTAATGTTAGTAAGTTGTACTGTTACCTAGCATTGAAAGTGTTAAAGTTCCACAAGAGTAATGGAAGTCCGAAAAAGGAGAGGTCAAAGCGTGCCTTAAGGTCACTCTCCTATCAAGAACACAATGCTTGAAGAGAAGGTACTTTGGATTTTGTAAGGATCCTGCTATTGTACCAGAAGCTCAATTCTGAATGTGGAGCATAGGGTCGCGGGGCTTTACTTAGTTAGAATACCTATATAATAGGCACGTGAGTACGAACTTCGTATGACAATAAATATAACGGAGAATGAATAACAGTACAACCGTGAAAATCATGTGAATACGCATTGTCAGATTTAGTTGTGCCAATTGAAGTAGGTTTATTAAATAACGTATGTATTTTATTATTATTATGATAACAGTAATCTGGGTTATCGTTTATGGATGAAATTTTAGTTTGCTAATTTAATACATGGTTCACAACAAAATCAAGCGATTATTTTAATATAAATAATTTATCAACATCGTTGTATTTTTTGGTAGACATTGTTATTATTACATATTTGGACTCACTGGTTAGGTAGTTATCTACCTATAACTACTTACTACATAGTTTTTGTTTACTATGGATTTAGCGGATTAAACGATCTACGGATCTACGTATATTTACTAATAATAGCAACGAAGACTTCGATGTATGTTATTTCTAAATATTTGGCATTTCATCAACGCTTTGACTATTTATGTGACACAAAATATAGTTTATTATAATTTTTATCTGCTTGTTGTTGTATTATTATATGACTACATAGCTGGTGTCTACAAATTTGCAATATTTTCATCTCGATATCTCAAAAATTTCCGACCTTACAAGATGTTTTAAATCGAAAACAACGCATTTCAAAAATTAATCACAAGTTTGTAAAGTGGTCATATATCAGCGGTAAAGTGGTGAGGTGAGGTGCGGGTAGAAGGTCGCGTGCCCACATCCAACGGTTATTGTCGAGTGGGATTATACACTACATTTTCAGGATAGTCATATTAATTAAGTGGCTGAATAGAGGAGCGTGCATCTAGATCCAATACTCATTTATCTGATAAATTATAATATGAAGGTGGATAAATTATATTAGAATCTAATCAGTAGGTATATTGCTTTATTGCGCATATTTATTTACTTTTTTTTTCGTATTTCACGAGGACTAAGTAGCGTGCAATCGCTAAAAATTGTTTATAAAATTCATCTATTTGTTGTATCATACATTTACCCTAAACTTCAGAATGATTTACCTACGTGTCCTATAATGTTTCTTCCATGAGACGTTCACGGTTGATTTAAAAATAAAAGTATGTAAACCATTTAACTTTAATAATGATATTAAATTAGTCATAATATTATGACATGATCCACGGAATCTACACATTACTCACTTCGTGAAAAACCTGTTTTTAAAATCGTCTAAATAATTTAAGTTGTCTGACATTCATGTCTATTAATATAAGTATTATTAAATGACAGATAGAAAGATGTTTTAATTTAAGCATAATTTATTCACAAACATACCATATTGTTGAACAAATAAATAAACTTTGTCCTTTTGCTACTCAAACAATATATCTAAAATTTGACCTTCTTTTATATTCCATTTTCTATGATAATAATTATTGTAGATATGGTTTAAAAAGCTAATATTTTGTCAAATTTTTTATTTCCATTTTCATCATTCTGCTATAGACCCTTGCAATCATTCAGATTATTATGTTCTTAAAATCTATCAGGTACGTCTTCCAATGTTGTGTGTAGCTCACCGCTTATAGGTATATGACCTGAATTACGATGAAGTTCATATCACTTAAATCATCTCGACTATAATGTCAAGTAATAATGATGTATGTTACAAGTCATTTGGCGATCTAAATGTAGTAATGGCATACTGATATAGTCAGCCGTTTTTTAATTCGCCATTCGTAAAAAAAAACGTATAAGTGACGGTGCCAAAGAAGGTAGGTAGGTGGAAAAAGTTTTAATGCATTTCAACGGAAATCAACATTCGGCATGACTTTAAAAAAAATAAACTATTATTGAACTACGCAGCATACCTCGACGATTAATAAAAATGACATCATTAAAAATGATACTGACCAAATTTTCCGATCTGCAATCGACTAAGAAAGGCAACCGCAAGGATACTGTGGCTGTGGGCCGAAGGAAATAATTTTTATATCGAAACAAGTGATAAATTGAGAATTTAAGCGCATCTAATAGATAAATTAATCCGGTTTGACATATCACACAATAAATCAACTCATAAACGGCGTATTATTCAAATAAAAAGATTATTTTATTATATTTTTTACAGAAGCAATAAAAAATATGTAATGTTTGCATAAGTAATTTGTATATCAAATTTTAATATAAGCAGGTACAGTCTCTAGAATTGAACGTTGTAATTTGTGTTGAAAATTAATTGTTTAATTGTCTATTTGATAATTAAACTAGTAGACACATACTTTGATGTGATTTATTATTGTTATTCATAATATAATACACATACATGATATGTACCTGACAGCTATTTAGATAGTTACATAATCAAAGTATGTCGATCATCTATTTAGATAGCTACTCAAAGTATGTCTGTACTTTGTATGTCGATCTATAAAATATGTGAAGCAAAATTTACCATTGAAGCTGAGTTTAAAATATACCTACATACTAAATAATATTCGAGACTGAAGTGACTGACTTTAGTAAACATAGCTACTTTGAGTTTTATTTCAATTCATTTAACTTTGGTACTACTACTTCTAGTGCATCTCACCTATTGTTCCATGTTCTTTTCTTTCTTTTTCTCTAATTTCTTTCTCCACTTATAATGAAGCCGTTACAAACAAATAATTTTATTTTTACTTTATGTTTTACTCTATTCGTAGGTACTGACTGACAATCACTAATGTACTCTGTTCGGATAATTTTCAGGGACTAAAACGTTTAGTGCTAAGTAAATTACTCGCCCCTTTATTAAAATACTAGCATAACTGAAACCATCCCGAAGATAGAGAGATGTACTGAAATTTCGATAGAAAACGACACCAAAAGAAGGTTAATAAATGATTTACTTTGATATTACATTTATACATAAATATAAACTTTATAACAAACTACAGGTAACCCTCGTTCATCGGGATCCCGGTGAGTGCGAATTTTTATAATATGTTTGTCCCGCTTTTATTTTGGTATGTGCCACGTTACCAGGAATCGCCATAATGAGTGGAATCACGCACATACGATCAGATTATTTGACAGTTTTCAACAATTTTTACATAATAAGTGCAGACAGGTCAAGCAGGGTAAACTATATACCTATGATGCTTTTTGCAACACGGAACAAAATTAATGTTATTTTTCTAGTTTATTACAATGCTATATTACTTGTATTTTATGTAGGCATGACGTTGATTTTAAGTTTATTAAAAAATATGTTTTTATACTATTTTTAATTGTTTTGTTTTTCAAATCCCCCGTTAATAGAGACTTTTTGCTTAACGCGACAGTGTCTAAAACATAACTATAAAAACGTGTCTATAACAAAAGTTATTTTTAAGTACTTATTTATTATGTAGTGAAAACATTGCAAATTAATTATCTGTCAATATTTTTTATAATATAACAACTATTTGTCATTGAAAAAGTTTCTAGAAGGTTAACGGATATTTAAATCTTTCACAAAATACTGATCACAGAACGTCTTTTCAAAATTGCTCACAGGTGTTGTATAGAAACACAACAGTATAATTAAATCGATTCAAAAAAATCCATTGACCTATTGTAGACACATAGATTATTAGATTAGCCCAATGACGCTAGACTCACCTGATGACTGTTATTTTGTCTAATTCGAATGACGTGATCTCTCCGCAGAGAAAAAACGACGTCTTCATACAAATATAATTCGTTTTCAGGCCGAATTTTATTTATTTTGTGCTGCGGCCCAATAATTTTGCGCCCACATTTTGTATGGCCGCTCCACCCACATGCTTTCACTTTTCTGGACGCTGCCACGGCTGCCCAGCTTCCAACGAAAAAAATTTATCAGCCATATAGATTGGGTAAAAATTTTAATGATCATGTTAAATCGACGCGATTGTATCTTTATTTAGAAGGCATTTATTTTATTGCTGTCACATTACACCTTGAGCCATTGATTTTATTGTAAAATATCGATTTTTGTCAGCTTATCTGTCTACTCAGTTTAATAAATACCTACCCACTAGAAAGATTTATATTTTTATAAGCATATTATTAAAAGATATATTTTTTTCATATCAATAATTAGTACCTACACACTTATACTGCATAGCAGAAGAGCGTAAATTTTACAAAAAATCAGTAAAGAAAAAGAATTGTATTGGTGTCATTATACATTCTTACTTACTACCCTACAACAAATAATTTTAGCTTTGTCACGTAATAAGTTTGGTTGATGTAATTTTAGAATTCATTTTAGACATTTGATTTATTCTTTTGGCTTAGTATCCTCAATACCTATATTGTAATTATTTAATTATAATAATTTATGATGTTATTAAATGGCTTTATCACCATGAAATACTATCAAAATATTTTTAATATAAGTAAGTTAATTAATGTTTATTCATAATAATATTTTTTGGGTTTAACCGTTTTCGACAACTACGTCTTTATATCATTTTCTTTTATAGTTATTTTTCACTTTGTGATTCGAGTACTGGACTTTCTTTCATGATATGCTTTATGTCTACCCCTCATAGTCTAATGCGTAAGGGACTTGTTTCTCATTCGAGAGCATTGGGTTCCTATTCCGATGAGTTCGCAATGCATCTATGCGATTTTCTTAAAGCCTGGGTGTACCTGTGATTTTTTCACCGCCACTGCTATAATACTATCATTGGGCTTCGTGACATGTTGTAGTGTTAAGAATAATAAGAGATGCAAGAGGATACAATTAAATATTATGTAAACACGAGAAATCCACGAATGCATGTCTGCGTAGGGAGATGAACTCAACTTACTCAACATTAATATTGTGTATTATTAATATTACGTAGTTTTCTATATTGCTGTCAACTAAAAGGTACTTTCGTAATAAACTTTTAGGTAATTTCCCTACCTCAAACGATAGATAATAAAATAAAGATGATAGAGTTAATAAACAATTTGCCGGTATGTAAATTTTTATAACGACATTTATTAAATGTCATAAAATCGTTACTATCAAATTACACTTTAATTCATAAAATAATAATAAATCCCTACATGTCAGTACGCACTGGAGATGTTTTCATTTACATTTTACAACAAAAAAAACGAGTAACACATCCTGCACAAGTGTTGTCCTTGTTCATTCGGTATTATACTATTCCCATGTAACTTCCCTCGTTCTTTATACACTCTTTTCTTATTCTTTTGATAATCGTATGAAATATATATTATTTGGTTTCTTCTTATTGTCGCCTGTTGAAAGTGTCGCCGGCGGGACGGAGAGATTAGTGCGGAGAAAAAAAACTTTATTGTGCGATATAAAAAAAGTGTGAATATTATAGGTGGCAGTTTGGGACGGTTGGTGAATCCGGTGTGTAGTACATCCGGACGCTATTTATTTTTATTGTATACCTACTTGCAGTACCTAATTTTTTTTAAATCCAAATTACTCTCTACCTACTTAAATAATATATACGTTTCTCTCTGGCATTGTCAGTTGGTTCGATTCATGTTAAATTACAGTCATTGTCTTTAACACGAGAGTCATTTAAACTTTCATTTTCTGAAAGAATTTATGTCTAATTTGATGAGATGTGCATAAACTATTATATTAAATATCTAAATTTACGTGACATTGAGAAAAATATGTGTGTCTAAGCTTAACATTGAATTAAAACTTGGATAGTCATTCAAATTATTATCATAAACAGCATTTTTGTGCTACCATTCGTTCAGTGACGTCCCGTGGGGGTAGGCAGATTGAGCGTCGCTTGGGGGCGGCAGTTACTCGAAGGGCGGCAAATCGAGGAGAATCATTTGGAATATATAGAAATAGCTACCTAAACTTATCAATAACGAAAACACCTTTCCATTAAAAAAAATCAGCTCACTGGTTTTGTCGGGTTCGCGATATCTAGTTTACTTCCATTGCCTTTCGACGCCCATGGTGACTAGAAACGACACATGCAGGTTTGCGAATATTTACAGTCTTATATTTTGTTAGTGATGTATCCATACAACACATTTCTTAGAATCTTTGATATTGGACTCATGAAAGGATGATAAAAATACTGTATTAAAAATGGGGCGGCATTTTGGCGCTGCCTAGGGGCGGCATTTTATCTAGGGACGTCCCTGCATTCGTTCCATGAGCAGTAAATCGTATTCAGCAGATGAGTTGATCCATTGCTGAAAAAAGCGTCGCAATATTTCCTTTCTGCTCTCTGGCCTGAATAAACTTTTCATCATACAACTCCATACTAAATTTATTATTGTGACTAGAGCATCCAAACCGGTTAACCAAATAACCGCACGTTTCTGAGCTAACCGAAAACCGGGTATTTTTACGCGGTTAACTGACTGAATTCTTAGTATTTATTTGTACGAACAAAAACATAGAAATATTTTTAATGGCCCGTCAAGATTCATTTCATACCTCTATTTTGTAATGAAAGATAATTTATTTTTAATTATAAACAAATTTAACTAAGTAATTATTTATATAAGATAATATACCGAAAATATTTTTAAACATAATTTTTGAGGTTATTATTTATATTCAAAATAGTTGAACAATAGATAAATATTTTTTTAACCGGTTAGGTATTTGTAGCAAATCCCTAACCGGGTAGAATTTTTCACTGTGTTAATTGGATACCCTAATTGGGATTCGTACTTCAATATTATATAATATTGTATTTTTGTATTTATATTATAACCACACCTTTAGACACATAACACCAGATAGCGTCATTGTTTAAACTGGAAATTACTATTTTTACTTTATTTTTATCTTAGAGCCAATTAAGCTGACATTTTATCAACTATGAGTGTGTAATAAATTTCATTCTAAAAATAACACATTTCTGCATTATTTCTCGAAACGATAAAGCTATCAGAACCTTTTATCTGTATTCTGAAAATATTTAATCAGGTGTGTCTGGTATTTCTGAACACAGGCAGCGAATTTTTAGTTTAGATTATGGTAAAAACTGCATTTCGAAACGACTCACAGACAGAATAATGGTGAACCTCTATATTATGTGCACAGTGATTAGATAACGAAACTGATAGTATTTATATCAATCAGTAAGCAATATTGTTTTCTTTTGGATACTATTTTTATACGTCGTCATATAATATTAGTTATTTACTCATAAATGTAGGTATATATTGAATAAAACTACATAAGCATAAAGAGTTCTTCTTATTACTATTGACCGCAATCCCGGATATAATTTCAATCTCGGAATCCCTTGATTAAAGCAAATTAAATTTTATCCTAAAGAACTTGTATAATGCGCATAATATACCGACATTCCTAATATGAAAAAAATCATTCAAGAAATTTCACATATTTAGCATTTTCTTGATTGATATTTTAGTTTATAGATACAGTGTATTTATTATAACTTAGTATTTTTATGAACCTGTGACCTATGAACGTTGCGATATTAAGGGCATGTTTCTTAGATTTTTTATATATAAACAATTCTATTTATTTAAATGACACTTAAGTTTCAATAAAAACACATGTTTTAATGAAAAAAAAACTGATCTGTAAATCGAGCAAAATTCCAAGTCCTACTTATTATAGTATAAACATTGTATTAAATATAGTACAGAGAAATAGGTTATCTGATAAGTTATTGCCCAGTATTAGTTTAACAAACACATCGTATTGTCACTTACTTATCTACCCTTTAATTTTAATTTTGACTTCTTCAAGTTTTGATTTAAAGACAATATTTTTAATTATACTTTATTGCAAAATGGCTACCATTCTAAAAGGTGGCAGCCGAGGACCGAGATCTATGATCATATATTATAAAACTCAGCTCACCGACATTTAAGTTTATTTCGTATATCCAAAATATACATACATATTTTTTTTTTTAATTTTAGTCGGTACCACATATATGTAAGATTTTGTTATAACTTTAAGTTTACTACGTTAATAACATATATATTGTAGATACTAAACTATGTTTCATTGGTATGCTCTACTCTCCAGTCGTTTACTGATTATATTGTAATTAATTTAAATCTCGTATCGTTTAGTAATGCAATGATATTCTTTGAACGCAAAATAATCAAAACGTGAAAGTTAAAATGAATCATGTACCGAAACGAGTAATCCGTTAAGATAATATTTACTTATAATAAACATCCACATTGTTTGTACATTACATTCAAAATGATACTCGTCTACTTTGTATACACATCCACGGTTCAAACGCAACCCTATTTATTTTATCAAATCCTAAAATAACATTTTGTAATGTGGTAGCAGTTTTGTGTTTATATGACGTGACTAGAAAAGGGATTATCTTGTTTATAATAAGAAGAGAATTAAATAAAAATATTTTATAATGTTTATAAATTGCTAAACCACAAAACCGTTAGCGTCCTGTAGCGGCTCAGACCAATCAAAAGAAAATGTAGAATAAATTAATTTATAAATGTTATCAATTTTCAGAGAAAGGATTGAATGATTCTTGAATCACATTTTGCTTATTCATAAAAATAAAGCTTTATTCAATAGCTATTCATAATTGATAAACATGTAAGAATCCGGATGTGTAAGTTTAATCAGATTGATTTTTTACCCATCCCACATAAAATAGTATCAGAAAAAATTAAGTTAAATAATATTTCTAAGTACCTACCATTCACAAAAACTACTGATTTATTTTGATAATATAGCATGAAGATAAATTTTGAAATATCGGTAGGAATAGTTCGGTACTTAAGAGCATACTTCAGTGAAAGGGCAAATAATTTTCAACTATAGGTGCGACGAAATTTTGGACTCGCTGGCAATCGGAGGGCGAAACTTGAGCTGTGAACACATTAATTTGTTTCGTGATGGCGACGGGGGTATTAATTCTTCAATCGTGTAAGGATGACTAAAAAACGTTACCCATTTACTTGAAAAAGAAAACATGGCAATGAATATATTATTATCGTTACTAATAGAATAATAAACACAACATTAAATGGACGCATGTTGATTTTTTATGACAAATTATGTTTTGTTCTGCAGGCGTCGTTTGCACAATTTTCGCGTCGCGTAGTCACGATCGTTTTAGACCGTGCCCCAGCTGAAGTATAGCCTTAAAATGAAGAAAACTACTGTTTACAAACATAATTAAATTATTTATGTTTGTCAAAAAAATATTGTAAACAACCTGAAGAAATAATATGTCATTTATATGTTTCAACAAGCCTTAATTTAGTCATGAAAGCTTATCAAAAATGATTTTTATTAGCAATAATTATTTATGATGCGTTAATTAATATGAATTTAATTGCAATCGATTCATTTAAAACGTGTTTAACTATATCCGCCAGCAATAAAAATAATATATTTGCTTCTCTCCCAGTTAATAAAATTAAAAAACATGCTTCAGATTTCCGGCGCTTTCGTTTAGTATGGCAAAGTTGTTACTAAAACACCGACTATCCAATACCTAATATAATAATATTAATAGTAACTATATTAAAATAAATGTAGTTACCGTTTAATAATTATGAGTACTAAAAGATATTTTAGTTAAGTTAAGGAATTAAGATGTCGGATGTTGACTTAAATTACACAAAGTTGGGCTATTATTGGCGACACTTTATCTAATAGGTATATTAAGTAACCAATCGGCGAAATGGTGTACCTACAATTATTAGAAACCATCTTAGGTGAATACCATATGATATTCAATTATTTTTAAGGTTCTACCATAGAGGTGTTCTACTAACAGTTGCCATTCTTTTTTTTTTAGTTTATTTTGCCTGATCTATAATTCGATAAGCATGTCCGATCCAAGTCAGCATTATCCATAAAACCATACCATACAAAACCATACTTAAACAGATTTAAGAAATTTAGTATAATCATAAAACTAATCGTGTAATCAAATAATCGCTGTGAAAATTGTTGAAAATAGTAGTAGGTGTGTAACATTAGTACAATGATTCCCGACCAGCATTCACGAACAGTGTCAAGCAAAAGATTGCCAAAAGGTACAACTAGAAATCTTTTTTCGTACCTACTAATTTTATTAATAGAGTAAATAATAAGTGTTACAGTTACAACAGTAGGTACATCCTCGAAATAACTTTGTTAAAATGTTCATATATTAAAAGTATGCAATAAATAATAATATACATATTTAGATGTACATAAGTGTATATTATTATATATTTAAAAAAATGGTTAATAATAATAACCTTGCTAACAGTGATGTCCTGTGCAGGTTGGGCAGGCTATGAGTTACTTGGGCATAGGTATTCGAAACGGGTGTATTAAGGAAGGATTACGAATACCTACTAAGTATATTTTTTCATAGTAAATTTTGTAAAATGCCTGCGATGCTAACGGATGATCAGTGCTTGTGCTTGTAAATTAAAAAAAATATAAAGATTTTCTTTGCATATCTAGTTAAGTCACCCACGTAAAAATAATTCAATACATTAGAAATTTAGATAATGAATTTGCATACAATATATGACTAAAACGAATATGGGGTAACATTTTGAGTTTCCCTAGTTGCCAACGTAATATGTCTACTGTTTTAAACGTTGGTATATTTTGTAATTTACATCTTATCTAGGTGATTTTCTTTGACGCAGATGACACAATCGATTCATCAGAAGATTTTAAAGGGGCCTCGAAACAGTCCAATCCTAAATCCAGTCAATCAATTATTAAATTATACCAAAATATTAAATTCTATTATAATTATGATCAGTTGGTGCGTCGGGCCTCTACCACTGGCCAGGTAAGGAAGGGTTGACGGAGATTTTACAAAATGCTACCTACCTGAATTGAAACCTACTGCTTTAATTCAGTTTTATTTTATATTTTAAAGCACGTTATGCCTGCGTTTTTATATTGTAGTGATCCATCACAGTTTTACAATAGTTAATCAATTTAGAAGAATGTTTGTTTCTGAAATGATAATGATAGCAATCTGTTTCTTATGATATTTATATGTCAGATAATATTATTATTCAAACATTAATGTGGTTTGCAATGTCTTTAAACTTCGATGTTGCAAAAACAATCAATGTTGTGTAAAACGTCAATCTAAACTTCATGGAATGAATAATGTAATTTCACACATACGATACTGGAGAATAAACAATGCGGTCGGATGTCATCCGGACGCGAACCGCCGACCCGTCATGAAACCGCAATGTCAAACACTACTCATCCAACGGGACAAACATAACGCTTTGTGGCAGACATGTTGACGTTGGGTGCTCATGTTTAATTGTGAATTATTTGTGATAAATTTAATGTGATCTGTCACAGCAATGTCTTAGTGGAAAAAATTAGATTCATTATTTTCACAATCTCAATCAAATTTCATAAAATACAGAATCATATTGTATCTTGTATTGTTCATATTATATTTTTTAGATTAGGTACATATAGGTATTATTTGAAAATAAATAATAATATATTTCCCGCGAGAACTGTTCGTTTTTTTCACATAAGGGCTTCTCCATAAACGCATTACGTTGTTATGTAACCACGCTGATTATTATATCGCTATAACTAGGTATATTATTATGGTTTTGGAAAAAGCTTGTGAATCGATCGGTGTTGTCTGGGTAGATTATAATATTACCTTTAATTCGACTAAATGAATATTTTAATTAAATTATTATAAGCCTTTATTTCGTGCGCTTATACAAATCCTACACTGTATACTTGGGCATAAAGCCCACTAAAGCGGGCTTGCGGGGCGCTCGCGCATATTCAATGTGAATCATCTAAAATACAACGTAATCAAATACGCCAGCGCACACTGGATTTGACGACGCATTGTGCCCGCCCGCCCAATGAGTCACCCGTGGTTTGGCTTCTCAGCGAGACGAATTAACGAAAATACAACGTAGCCCATTCATTGACACGGCATGCAAAAGAGGCGCGCGCTGTTTATTTTATCCGCTTCTGGTCGCGTCGTACGTCGGACGGGCGCCTCGGCATTATTTAATAACAGTGAACTCATTGTTTAGTTTGCTGCGTGTCCAATATTTCGCTGGTAGAATGATGTCATCGTGAATATTAATTACAAGCCCCGAGAAATAATATAATATTTTTATTGCTTTGTTATGAGAGACGCTGATAATAATAATTATTTTGTGCTGCTTGTGCCCCTTATTACATAGGTGAAGGGTAATGCGCGGGTGGGAGGGGGCCTACTCAGTAGTGAGCGCACCGAGCGCCGCTTTGGTGGGCTTTATGCCTAAGTGCATACATATTAATTTTATTCAATATACCTAAGTGACTCAAATATTATGTAAGCGGCTCCAGAGCCATCTTAAGAGCAATAGGAAGGAAAGTAAGAAAGACTTTCTGGTCCTCCATGAATAGTGTGCCTAGAGAACAGATTTTTTTGTTCCATGAGTTTGCCATTAGAACTAAGTACATAATATTATGTTGAAGGCAGATATATGACAGTCTTTACTGCATTAAGTAAGCATTCATAACAATATAAAACTTTCAAAAAAATATATAGTAGGTACCTATGTAGTAGAGAAATATTTCAAGCAAATAATCAGTTTACACAATACAATTGTACGTGCAATTCATGGGTAACGGTAAAACCTATTCATGTTAAAATTGATAATGCGGTTCATTAACCTTGTACATATTAAATCAATTAAAATGTATTTGAAAACCAATGACGTAAATTATAGATGACTCAATAACAGTGCAGGAGTGCAATGAATAAGTAATAATCGGTATTACAGATTACAGTGCACCGTCAGCTGCCCGGCCGGATGGAAGTTCCGCAATATCTACACAACACCCCGCGTGATTCGTAAAGGTGGTTGGGCTCAGACAATATCATTTGGGACAACAATGGACGCGGTTGATTTATGGTTTCATTGACTGACCGACTCACTGTGCTAATAATAATAATAATAAACTCTGGCACAATGGCCGACATTGAGAATCTCCCTCCAAATTGTTGTGGCTGCAATTTGCGGACATTTAAATTGGCCTGCATTTGTGGGCAGGCTCTCATAGTAGTAGACAGTATGGCTTTATGCAGGGAATCTTTTCTGTGGCTTTATGTCATTGCATTGCGTTTCGTGATAACTGTATCCATGTCCAGCGTTATTTTATTTTAAATGAATCATGGCATATTCATCAAATTTAATCGTTATCAATCACTGTTATCATGACTCATCACCATCATCATCACTCATGTATGTATAAAATCATATCAAACTAATAATATTATCTACGTAAACGTCCTCATGATTATAAAATGTGTAATTTGTATCTGTTACAGGAAAATAATTAAAATCATGTAAACTGGACAACAATGAATACCAACCTACTTATTTATAAATTGTAAAATCACACAAGTACCTACTAAGCATAGAATAGCAATTAGGTAGGTATATTGAAGTTGCTGTGGTTATTCGCCACTACTATAAACAATAAACATACTAGATTAACGTGTAGTTTGATAGTTTTGGCATAACTGCACCGGCGCCAAGCGATCGAAAGTAATGCAATAAGATGCGTGTACATAAAACGAGAAACCGTAAAAATTATCATATTCGGCCTGCCTAAATACTGCGCATTAGAATAAATCGCAACTGCGCATGTTCGAGGATAAATTATTCCGCATAGACGTACTGATTATAAATCTTATGCCTATAAAATTAATGTATCCATATTCTAAACATAGATAAACAGCTACAAATACATTACATATACTTAACAAAAATTACCAGGGTTGTAACTATGTTTAATTTTTGAATATTCTTAACACCTCAGTCATCTACTTAACACCGCAATAAAATTTGGTTTCATCAATTATCTCACAAAAAATACCCTTGCAGATAAATCCATCATGCCTATTTACGAGCAGCTGACTCTTTAATTAATTTATTCTGTAAATGACTTGTCCCGTTGACCAGTTTTCCTAATGTTGGTGATCAACTTTTAGAGGAACATTGGGAACAGAGAACCATTGGCCATGACTTAATACTATCAATATTGAACGCGAGTTTCGTTTGTGACAAACTTCAATGCATATTACCTATGATACAGACGTAACTATTGAAAATAACAATAAATACATATTATATTATTTAACACGTGTTTAAGTTTATCCTATGTTATTTCTGAATATTTTCTTTCGTCAACTTGACAATTTAAAATATCTAATTATAACATCGAACTTACTTCGATACTTTCGTATAGGTACCATAATATTATACCCCGTTTAGACGTGCATGGATTTTTTGCTGACAGTGCGTATTATCGTGGCCATAACAAAAAAATGCACGTATAAATACGTATTATTGTGCAAATTGCAAGATTGCATGCATGAATCAAACAAGTTCAGAAGCTTCTGAATTTTCAAGTGACTATTGGACCGTGCAATATCTGCGCATGTGCAATAGAACGATAGTAGCGAGCTTGCCTGTAAAAAAAACGAATTACATAGGTTAACCGATTTTTACGACCTGTCAAATAGTACCATAAAATGACAACATTGCGTCTCGTTTTCTATTGAAGAATGAGATTGGAGAGACAGTCAGCACTTTTACGTGTAAACAGGGTTAATCGTGATAGTTTAAATTACACACTATTTGTGCAAATAAATTCATGCACGTGTACAGGCGCTATTAGGCTTCATTACATTTAAATTTTAACATAATCCAAAGTCATCAAAACAGCACAATCGACACAACTAGGGATATCAAAAAGTATCAATACTTTTTAACCGATACTTCGATACTTTTCTTTCGATGTGACGTTCCTAGACACAACTGACACCCATTTTTCATAACATGAACAATCATCAGAGGTTTATAATTGTATTACGTTCACATAACTACTAAAGGTTTCTTCAAAGTATCCTCTGTTTCTTTTGATCAAACAATATTGCGCTGATCGTAATCCTGGATATCCGCAGAAGTAATCTCAGCTGTTATTTTACCGCCCGCTGAGCAAAATAATTGCTTCATGTAATTAATTCTATCATCTGAAGCATCTATGTCCACTTACTAAGCTCCGAGTTGCTTCGTACTTTTTATTGACTATCATTGCTGTTCATTATTGAAGAAAATAATCGCGAATAGGTGTTCCTAACGCAACCATGTAGGTAGTAGCGTAGTAGGTACTTTATATAAGATTTAATAGAACATAGAACACCTGTTGATAGTTTCCAGTCGCTCCTACACATAACTTATTCCACCATACAAAATGCTATATTAACTACTTACATATTAATATAAAGTGATTACATCGTAACGTTCTTTTTTCAAAATAAAATCATATTAACGGCCCACGTGCTCGTCGTAGGTCAAAATTGAGTTTTTATCGTATTTTCAAACCATGATTCTGGACACTTCTTAAACGTTGTAGATAATCTATTTATATAATTTTGAAGCCTTATTATCCTTTATAGTTATTTTAAACATTTGATGACTGCATAAAGTATTTTTGTTACATAAAATAGTATTCTTTTAAACCTCTCGCTCTAATGTTTTAGAATATAGTAGAACATGTACCGTTTAAAAAAAATAGAAAAAAGTTCGGTTAGGTACATGTTCAAACACGCGCGTTAACATAATTTTACTCCCTACTTTAACTATAGTTTGTCAATTTATGGCTACGGCCGTATGTTGTAGCTTAACCACTGGGGAATGCCAAAAGAAATGGCGTATTTCAAAAAAATACTACCTTATTCTTAGGTCAATAATTATTATAAAGCAATCATTATTCATAAGATGTATATCACACTTGAATGGTCAAAAACATAGCTTATAATAAGTATCTTTAGAATCATCTTCAAATGTGTTAATCTTGCCGATTTTTTGAATAATAAAATGCCTAACTCTTGTCAAATTTGGGATCACAGAGATTATCAATATAATTTTTTATCGTGAATATTTTACAAAAATTATCTCGTAATAAATTATACTAATGGTTTTATAAATGCGTTTAAAAATTAATAAATGTAAAAAATCTTAACACCACTGCACAGTTATGTACCGAAATATGACTATATTCTAAAACATTAGAGCGAGAGGTTTAAAAGAATACTATTTTATGTAACAAAAATACTTTATGCAGTCATCAAATGTTTAAAATAACTATGAAGGATAATAAGGCTTCAAAATTATATAAATAGATTATCTACAACGTTTAAGGAGTGTCCAGGATCATGGTTTGAAAATACAATAAAAACTCAATTTTGACATTCGACGAGCATGTCCCCCCTTAACAAGGTACCTACCTCTTCCTGCCATACGGCTAGAATTTTAAAATGAAGGACATTCGATAATATTTTTATTTAAATTAGGAACATTTTGATTCAATAATATGCCGTAGTTACTGTAATGGACAGGTATTAAAAACTTATTCGGAATAGCTTGCAATAAAATTGATGCATTTGCGTTGAAATGCAATATTATACGTGTGTTATGCGCACGCGCAAGCATTCATACTTCCAAGCAGTGGCGTTCACAAAATCATTTTTGAATACCACAATATCTTCTTATCAATAAAATAAATTGAGTGTTGAAATTATTGATATACTCAGCTCTTTCCGGTTATAAACATCTTCAGAACCATCCAATAATAACTTTCAATGTGGTTCTTAAGACTGGGCCCGAAATGACTGTCAACAGCATTGATAACATTGTAAACTTCCTTACAAAATCATTAGAATGAAGCTCTACCACCCATTCGTTAACTCAATTAATGAATTAATTCAGATTTTTAACTCATAAATACCTATACAATAAGAATATCGAATATTATGTTTAATTCATCTATATACTCGTGTGGAGTGCAATAAGTAGTGTTTAATATGTGATGTAGGTATGCAGAAACAAGAAGCAGTACATTATATTTGGGTTTTGAGTTGTCACCATTCGTCTTATTTGGTTCTTCGGCGGTTCGTGTAGTGTAGTCTGTAGTATAAAGCTAAGTCCAGACCAAAAATACCTGTATGCAAACAGTGTTTTACACCTCCATCGGAAAACAAAAATACACTGATAATTGTATGAGAATGTGTTAATTTTTCGTAACTTTCAAAGAAATTGTATACACTGGGTAATGTTCCCTGAATCGATGTAATTTGTTCTGGACTAGGTATTATAAATCAACGTAGCATGTATTTCAAAACTTTGACAAAAGCCACATTCAAAAGGCTTCAATATAAAAAATAGTTCAATGAAAAAATATATACATGGTAGGTACCTATAATCAGTACTATATTATGATATTAATATAATATCTTTGTATTTTGAAAAATCCATTTTAATGCATCTCGAAATAAGAATTGAGGATTTTTACAAGTTCCAAATCAATATTAAATTTTTAAAAATGTAACAAATCGACCTTAGGCCGTGAGCCCTAGGCACCCCACTGTCAAAAAACACGACTTGTCGCCATTGTTTGGTGCGCTTTTATTATCGTTGGCGCGGTTTCATTGTGCGGTTTAATTTATTCGAGTGTTTGTTGGTTTTATTGTGCGATATTTTTATGTTGCTTTGGATAACTCACAATAAAACCGAATCAACTTGATTAGGCGTATTGTTAACATCGCTGATTTTCATACTTACTACTCCGGGTTAAATAAACACTACGCATTAAAAGTCTTTCAATATGGAATCAAAGGGTTCGACCAATTTTCAAGCAATAATAAACTTGTCAATGCAAAAAATTCAACCCTCAATTATTAGCAATTTATTTAAAAAATATAAATAATATATATATAGGTTAAAAGAAATTTGACAGCTAATACGAAAGTAACCTATTTTAATCATTAATGGATAGGTATTTGTTATTCGTGTTTATTCGGATTCGGTTAATTTTTAAACAATATCATGTTCATAAATACTATCGACCGAAGGTACTTGATGGAATTTAAATTTAAATTCTTCTGAATTTTAATATTATGTTCGTTATATACCCACGTATAAGTATAGATTTACTTCGATGTAATAAACACATTATAGTAAATACTTATTCCATAAAAATTAATAAAGAACATGGTAGGTTGCGTCCAATCCACAGAATATATTGATAAAATAAAAATGCAAAAGCCAACCTCCATGTAGCAAGGCTTTGAAGCCATTTTCAGTTTATTCCTTAGTGACGGTCATGATATAAAAAGTAAGAAATATAAAGCCCGCCCGTGTCCTCGAATATACCAATATTGAATGCGCATTTCGTTTAGATAACTCACAATCGTGATACAGACGTAATTATTGAAAATAACATACCTATTCTATAACACATGTTTTAAGTTTATTCCAAAATAAAATTATGCATGCAGAAATTATCTGCGTGCCATCGGTAATGCATTAAAAATGGAATTAGTGGCGTTGGAAATATTATGTGTTAGGTCTGCGTTTTGTTAAAATGGACATTATTAACTAACAAACGTCAGTTGAATGAAAATCGCAGAGGAATTCAGGTGGCACTTAGTCCGTGTTTTAGGTGACTTGTCAATGAGATAGTGCTTTTCTTGAATCGCCATAAAATATCTAAATGTTATTGAACAGTAATCATTATTTTTTATAATATATTCATGTTAAGGGTATTCGAATTTATTAAAAAAAAAACAATTTTTCAATTTTACAGGTTTACGATGTTTTTGTTGAATTACGTTTTTTTGCAATATTTGGCACATAGTTCCTATTTTATCTCGAGTATTCAGTCGTACAATTACTTCAACTTTTAAAACATAATATTTTACGCGATGTGTATACAGTAAGTAAGGTAAATACTATAAATACATAAGGTATGTGGTTTATAAGCAGACTTAAAATTTTTTTTTTTTTTCACTTATTTATAACGAAACGCTATTTTCTTATGAAGGAAATGTTTAATTCAAGTATGTAGTTGTATCATATTTTATAACATTGATATTAATTTGAGTTCACTCACCTTCGATTATAATTATTGACTATTGAATTGAATGATCAGTGATCAGGAATCAACATGATACCATTTTTAGATGTTCCAAATTAATTATTATTAGCGTTGAACTTGTCCGACAGCTGTTCAGATACGAGTACATCATTTTAACCTTCGTGTTATTTATTATTACTGATCTGATTAAATATACACATTTTGATTTTTTAATTTATTGTAATTACCAATAAAATTTGATATTGATTTGCAATGGTATAATTGAAATTTAATCTTAAAATTTGATACCTACGAGTCCCATTTTTAAGTAGATTATGTATGTGTATTATGTACTCGTATCTTTGATTTCTTAAAATAAATAACATTTAAAGCTGTCCACTGATATAATCACTAGCCCTTGAGTTGTTTCGTATACATATGCCTTGCGTAAGCGTACCCCGCCGACTGGCTTCTACATTTCCTTCGGCGGAATGACCGGGAGACGTGGGGTGGGGTCAAACGTAACGATTGGTGGTTTGTATCGGCGGACAGCTTGAATCTACAAATGTTGATGTAAAAAATACAGTGTATGTATATAGCTATCGACGCACGGCCTAATAAAATAATTAAACACGTATTTTTTGATATTATCTTCTAATAAATCATCGATTAATTTTATTCATGTTATCCCAATAGCTACACTATACATATTTTTGTCTAATCTTCTAACGCATATTACATAGAAAACTTTAGACGTAGCCAACTTTGTTATTCTAACTAAATAGGTTTTTAGAAAAAGCACAGTAGCTTAGCGCTACTGTCATGATATTTTCAAAAGATTCATGATTATTAATAAAACAAAATTCTGGTCTTCACATATAAAAAAAATATGTTAGTTACGACACTTGTTGCACTCACATGGTGAGCTTTATCATTTATCCGGTACAAGTACTGAATTTTACATTTGAGTGTGGTAAGGGTACAAAAGTATCCAAGTAATGTAGGAATGGGGTAGTCAACAAAATTTCAAATTATATTCCACGATGGACGAGTGGAGTAAATTGTATATTTTAATATTTTACTTGTTTCACCTTCTCTACGCCACCCACCCAAGCGGAATATATTTTTACCCTTATCATTGTCTTTTCTATTACTTCACAGACTAAATTAGTTGTTTTTTTTTTTTGCAGACGTCAGCACATGACGGCGGCGTGGGGCGGCAGCGGAAACGGGGGCGGCCCCGCAGTGGGGGCTGAACGTCGCGCCCCTCAGGAGCTCTTTGAACTCCTCGAAAGAGTGCAGTGCTCTAGGTTGGATGACCAGCGATGTGTACTTCCTCCGTATTTCAACCAGGTAAGAAAATCTATTCATTAATAATTATTATTAAGAATACGCTCACTTGAAAACTGTCTTAAATGTACCTACACTATCGATTTCTAAGATAATTACATATTACTTTATTTATTAACTGAGGTTATATTTTACTCAATATTACTCTTCATCGGCTATCACAATTATTTTAATTGAAATTCATGACAATAATAACGTATAAATAAGTTTGTAAAAATAGCTAAGTAAATATTCAAAAAGTTTCTAGCCTTATCAGGTAGCCACCAAAATAGAAAGGATATTGTATTTTTTTTAAATTTAATTCTATATTTGTAATTAAACTATTTTTTATTTAATAAATAATATACAAGCTTCGACAATCTACCAATCTTTGTTATCATAATTAATCGCACTATAACCCTTGGCGGGTCTTGACCACCTTTAAAAGCTTCCTCCATCCTGGACGATCCAGCGTCGACACAATACAGTAGCTTTGACCTCTTTATTCTCCTGTGGTCGACCTATATTAACCCAATGCTTACGGGCCCTTTTAATTAATTTTGTAATTAACGTGTTAATTTGCATTTGAAAAGTAATTAGCAAAAACACAATTTTGTGCGGCCTGTAAACATTGGGTTCATTTAGTCCATGTCTTTTCTTGCCCTCGGGGGTTATGTATACAGCTATATCTTTCGGCATTCCATACACGTGGTCGATCCAGCGCAGCCTCTGAATTTTCATATACCACGTGATCTTTTCGCTCCCATAAAGTGTGTATAGCTCCTCATTATACCTTGACCTCCAATTGCCATTTTCATAACAGCCCCAAAGGCTATTTCTTTATTGAACATACATAATTCAGAGCACACATGTTTTTCCGATTAAATGTGTTCCTGCTAACATACCTAGTATAGTAGGCATCAGTATTGAAGTGCAAGGGCGAGTACTGATTATTGGCACTAATCCCGTGTTAACAAGCCCTTACTTACCTATCTAAATCCGAAATCGTATTATGGTTTCTGCATATTATTCTGAAGTAGGACCAGTAGGTACCTACCTACAATGTTAGTTTATTCTGTGTTTATTTTTTCATACAAAACTTCAGGGAAATTATTTACATATTTTAACTTCCTAAAGTATTGTTAACGTAAGGCTAAACATGTATTAAAATTCCATGAGTATTTTTTTTCCTGTTATAATAATTCATATAATATCTGTTTGACATATGATATTTAATTTACAACACATTCTTTTGTCATATTATTAGTAATATCTATTCATTGCAACTATTTCCATATTACAACAATTTGTTAATAATATTCGATGAATATTTTTTTCTCCACTTACCATCACAATATATTATACACCTGTAACAATTCCACTATTAATACTTTTTTCCGGGTGAGTTGTAAATTAAATTATTCAAAAACTATTTATTGCACAATATTTTATATGCAGACATTTTAATTTGAATATACGCTATTTAAATTACGAGAATGCTTAAAAATGTCATCTCTTCATTACGAATAGTATTATACTTTATGTTAGCATTAGAATAATAACATATTAGATGAAACATGATATTATTACTGTGTGGGATGCAACTGAATCATGAATGGACACATATTAACAGATTTTGTGTGGGGCTTCAGATAAAAATATGAAGCTGTAATAATATTCTAGGATATTAAATTGTAAATTTATAATTTATTTATTCAACAAATAGCAGTCATACATTCTAATGACGTAATAAAATAATAATAGTATGTATTATTTTATGCACGTCGCTGCCTTTTAAATATTTATATGTGTATTTGAAAGTATATACAAACGAAAAATGTTTACGGATTTATAAACTTTTACTACCTTTATTTTACCACGTTTTTATTAGCTCGTATTCTTGTTTGTCCAGTACAAAATTTTTCTTGTGTGTACCTACCTGCGTTACTATGGAAATCAATATGAAATGTCAAAATGACATTTCAGTATTCTATATTTATTCAGTATTTAGTACAAAAAAAGTATTTATTAATACTTACGTAGAATTGTCAAGTTTATATGATTCAACAGAAAATTTAAAAACGTGGTATATAAAAAGTTTTTTTTATCTTATAATTATTTATTATATAGAGCAGGTATGATGAACCTATGACACCCGTGTCACTACGCGATATTCGGGCAAACCTCGTGGGCATATTTCGAATGGTAGTTTTTTTTATATTTCATTAATCTAAAATCCCCTATTTTCTATCAAATTGACTTCATCTGGCAATACTAGATATTCGAATAGATAACGTGAAAATTAGAATAATATGCGATGTACCTACCTACCGTAAGCAATAATAATATGTCTTTGAATATAAAGTAATATTAATGGGGGCAGGACGTCCTTTTAAACGAATGCAACTCATTACTGGAATTAAATGAAAAAATCAGTAAATCTCTATTTTGAATATAATATGATTTCCGACAAGAATTTTCGTCAACGAATTATTTTTAATCGAAAGTATAAAATTGTCGTTTGCATATTGGTTTGACTGGAACATGTGCAGGTGTCTCTTATAAACCATGTCTTCCGCGAAGAAATAAATGGACATCAGAAACAACAAATTTTCACTAAATTGTTGGTAAATTTACAATTAAACCTAACGCGCGACTGTTTTTCTCACGATTTATGCATAATATAATAATTTGACACAGTTGTAGAAAAAGGTTCTTCATCCATGATCTAAGGGATTTCTCAACGAAAATATATTATAAGGTTTCGAAAAGGAACAATGTGAAATTATAATGTCAATAATAATTACCAGCAAAATTTTTGAGAATGTTACATTTTACTAATAGAGCCCATTAGCGTAGCCTGTGGTTGCGTTTTTATGTACTTTAATAATAAGTTGACATAATTTTGTATACTTACAAACGATTACTTACGGGCCGCACAAAATTGTGTTTTTGCTAATTACTTTTCAAATACAATTTAACACGTTAATTACAAAATTAATTAAAAGTGCCCGTAAGCATTGTGTTAACGTGTTATATTAGGTACCATTCGTACCTATAGGTATAGTGAAATAAATCCGATACTGTATAGTTCGACGCTGAAATCACGAGGGGCCACAAAACCCGGAAACATTTAAATGAAAATTTGGTTCGAAATGTGTTCCCACGATTTATTACGTACGGCTTGGAGATTTGATACATTTTTGTATCATTTACCCACTATATGATTTGTTATGGTTCAAATCGTAATGTGATAACTGTAATCTTATTAGAACGTTACGGAACATAAATTATTTTTGACTTTACGAAAAAAAATGGTTCAACATACCTGAAAAAATAATAATCCATTAAATAATACTTATAATATGTGTGATAAGTTAATGCCTTAGTTTAGTGGAAAATTTCACGTCTAGTTCAGGTAGGTATGTTAAAATTTACCACATCAGTGGGTCTATCCTATACACGAGGCGGCTGTCGACGGTAGTTTATCATAATTATGTATCGAGGTATTAGAATTGTTACAATAAGTTAGCCGTCTAAACTGTCAAAACTGTCTATCTCGCTCTAAAAATTAACACAGACGGTTAACACATACACCACTGACCAGATAATTACTAATTAATTACCACATTTAAATATCGTGCTAATTATATCTAATGGCCAACTAATGATTACGCGCCTAGCACGTCTTTAGCACTGAAAGGTTTAATTTATTGTAACAATTAAGCGCCTTAATACATAAATATGATGAACTACCGTTGATAGCCATCGATAGCGCATTGTGTATAGAATAGATCCACAGAGTATTTATTTCGCTACTATAAACTCAAAAACGAAATTAAGTAAGTGTGTATAAAGTTATCTCAATAATATTGTTATTACATTATTATTGTTTAGATGGGTACGTTATGATTAAATATATATATCTTAGATATTTTATAGATTATGAATATTGATACGTTTATCTTTTCGGTGTCTTTATTTCGTAATATTCAATAATACATCCAGTAAAAATATCTTTAAGCCATCTATGTATTTATTGCTTTAAATGTTATTATTGTATCTTAATTCTCTTGTACATCTCAATCATTGGCAGCCCGTGGACTTCGGTTTAACAGTCCTGCTCCGGGCAAAGTGGTGAAACTTAAATTTTCCATTGGCGTGAATAGCACCATAAAATTATCATTGTCTTATAATTTGTATAAACAAGAGTGCCGTGTGGAGATAATAATCAATAATTTATTGAAAACCTCTTACCTAACAAACAAAATATATTATTATGATATATTTATATACTGTGCATTCTATTGGTAAATTGCATTTATAATTTTATGATGTAAATATTATGTTTTCGTATACCTACATTATAATATTATTATTACCTATGCAATTTCCTTATCTAGGTACTATTTATAATTAATTTTCATAAAAATGGTTAAATTGATAGTGTAATAAAATACTGAATCAAAGATGAAGAAAAGTGCTGTAAATATATAGTTTTAAAAAGGTAATGCATTACGGGTATATTACCTTCCCTTCATAGTAATCTTATAATGTGTATTAATTAGTTGCTACGGATATTTTAAGAGCAATCACCTCAATGTACGTTTTGCAGTAAGTTCGGATTCTATTCGATATTTAAAATCATTTATGACAGTATTTTAAAAAATGAAATATTTGCCTGTTGCTGTAATGGTATAAATTTCGATACAATAGATTTGTAACTGCAAATAGTGATATTGTAAAATTTTCTGATGTAATGCCTCCGGAAAGCAAAATTAAACGATAGAAATTTAAAAATCTGTGTGTTTACTTATTATGTCCCGCCACTGCGTGAATATTATTGAATAATTTTAAATAGATTCAAGTTGTGCCTTTGTTTAGGCACACTCTGATTATGCAAATGCCGAAAAAAAGCTAAGGAGGAGCTCAATCGCTAGAATGGCCCAATTAAGATGCTATCACAAACAAATTGCCGGGCTATTTCTGAAATATCCGAATATATTAAACGCCTTAGAAAAGGTGAAATTACATGAAAGTCTCATTGGCTGGCCGTGATCTGAGAAATCATTTAAATGCATATTTTTAAGAATAAAATAATATTTTAGAATGACGTATATTGCGGTTAATGCTAAACACCATTAGTTAATATATATATCTACTTATTACATTGGTAATTTGTAATACTTTCATCATGCAAATATATACGTAACTTACTACTTAACGTTAAAAGTTAATTCATTCTTCCGACCCTAATAAGATCATATTATGGGCCTCCACAGAGTGGAGGTTTGTATTTTGTTTTCAGTATAAATGGATGTTAGCCACTTGCTTTATAGGCCATTCATGGACTGAAACCGTATGCGGTTTCGAATCGTGTGCGATACTAAGCTTATCTTTTCTGTTCATGGAAATATATTTTCACAAAGTGTATTATAAGCATCTGATTGTATTCGTTTATACCATACACTAACACTTACAAATTTAGTGAACATATATTTTCATGAACAAAAATCATAAGTTTAGTATGGCACACGGATCTAAACCGCATACGGCTTCAGTCCATGGATAGCCTCTTAGCCTATCATGTCCATACTCTGACTCCAAACACAAATGGATAAACAATATGTGTGTTTTGCCAAACCCAGGATTCGAACTTAGGAACCACGACATTATAATCCGACGCTTACACCGCTCGGCCATCGTGGACATGTAGAGTTAATATACCTACACAATATTTATGAATGCAGGTAACATTATTTATTGAAAGCACACAACTTGGAATATACTATCATATTTTTAAAAACTTCGACCGATTGAAACATATTATTATGTATGATCTGATACTTTGATTTGATAGATGTATTTTTTTACATTACTTATGAGAATCTTGTGAGACATTTTATTTCGATTCAACATTTTTATTATTATTATAATAGTAGCTAGGTACTTATAACAATTTAAAAAGCGTATATTTAAATAAAAATGTGTGTAGGTAGTACTAAATATGAATCTTTAAAATGTACTAATTTGATATTGTCAAATAATGTATAGGTATGTACCTAATGCGCATAGAACCACTGAATTTGTAACTGTTGAATGTTTTGACCACCAATTCAAAAATAATTATTATTGTTCATAATAATATGTTCATATGTGAATCGATTTATCACATCTCAAAGCTCAACATTACATGCAGCTGGCTAAACTTTTCTTTAGAAAACTCGCGTTAAATACCAAATAAGAATAAAATTTCTCCGCCTTTGGTCGTACTGGAATATGGCTAGCTTCCGTAACCTGCAATTATTGAACAATTCGCCTTTAGCCTTGTTAGCGATTCAAACTTATTTATGTTTATCAGCCGATTTAGATCTCTCTCTACGAAACGCCTTCTTTTGATATCTTATTGTAGTTTTTCATATTGATCTTTACTAGCCAGCTGTATTGTATTTAATTATTGACTTACACGCCCTACACATTAGTATCGACTGTCGATTGCCAATATGCAAGAACCCCGCGAAGTATAATAATTAGATTCGAATATCTGCTACCGGAGAATCCTTCGAATGTCACCCAAATAAAAAAGTATCGGTTAACTTTATTTATTTATATGGACATTACAAATTAGAAGTTCAAGGCATTCAAATCAAGACAAGAAAAATAAGTCAAACAATGTAAACGATCTTATATTATATGTACCTACGTATCTAAACATTTAAAAATGCTATGTGAGATATAATATATTCCCATTTAATATTAAATGTGTGTGATTATATACAATGTTAAGGGGATGATGCAATAATATTCTAAGAAGTATTTACAATCAGTTAGTTTAAATAAACCTATTATAATAATTTATAAAACAACATCCACCTAAACTCACATCATGCAAGTGTAATAGGTAGGTATAATCAATATCTGAAGAGATTTTGTTAAAAACAATCCTCCTATTGCATTTCCAATTAGCATCACTAATAGACTAATTAATTAATAACTCTCAATTTATTATATATTTATTAGAGGGACACAGATCAACACCGTATTATAGTTAGGAGAAGGTATAGGTATACCCCAAAGCACAGCATGAAAAAGTATTGTTTGTTTGGTATATAATTTTGAAGAATATAATATATTGTACGATTTTTCAGTTTTTAAGACATGTCTCTCTTTTCCTGTTGCACGCAAATATATAACTGGTATGTGAGAGAAATGTACTCCCAAACTGTCATGTGTGTACCTACTGCAATTTGGTTATCAACCTTCGCTAGTAGACATCTTTGCAAAGGTAAAAAGGTATTTTAAAGAAATTGCTATGTTAATAACAAACTATGTATAGTGAATTAGTGTGTATCGATTTAGCCTGCGTACATACGTATAAAACGAGGGTGGGTCAATAATTCCTTAGAAAAAAGCATTAAAACAGTTTTTATTTTTGTATTTTTTTTTTATTTCTCAACATAATCTCCTTGGAGCTCAATACACTTGGTTAGACGTTTCTCAATTTTTTTTAAACCGTCAGAAAAATAAGTTTTCGGAAGGTCCTCAAAATAAGCATTTGTCCGATCGATGACTTCTTCATTTGAAAAAAAACGTTGTCCACTTAGCCATTTTTTTAAGTTTGGGAAAAGGAAAAAGTCACTGGGGGGGGGCTAAATCTGGCGAATACGGTGGGTGGTCGACCAATTCGAACTTCAATTCTTCAATTTTAGCCATTGATCGTAAACATGTGTGAACACGGGCATTGTCCTGATGAAAGAGGATTTTTTTCCTGTTTAAATGAGGCCGTTTTTCTTCAATTTTGTTTTTTAGCTGGTCCAATAAAGATGCATAATAATCCCCTGTTATTGTTTTTCCTTTTTCCAAATAGTCAACGAAAATAATTTCACGTGCATCCCAAAATACAGTAGCCATAACCTTACCAGCTGATTTTACGGTTTTCGGGATTCTCGGGAGTATAGTGGTGTATCCATGTTTCATCTACAGTCACAAAGCGACGAAAAAATTCATCCGGATTGCGTTGCATGAGCGACAACAGGGCTTTAGAGGCCACCACCATATTGCGTTTATTGTCGACTGTGAGCAAACGCGGCACCCATCTTGCAGAAATATTTTTCATGCCCAATTTGTCATGTAAAATAGAAATGACGCTACCTTTTGAGATCCCTGTAACCTCAATTATCTCACTCAACTTTAATCTTCGGTCACTTAACACCATATCGTGGATTTTATTGATCATTTCTGGTGTAGTCACCTCTACAGGACGTCCTGAGCGTGGTTCATCCTTTGTTGATGTACGACCACGTTTAAATTCATTTAACCAGTTATAAATAGTTGCAAGTGAAGGAGCAGATATGCCGTGAACTAAATCCAACTCATTTTTTATTTCCTTTGCTGTTAACCCTTTTATATTAAAATGTTTAATAACAGCTCTAAACTCAATTTTCTCCATTTTCCATTTTTCCATTTCCACAAGCAATTTTTTTTTTAAATGTACGAGAAACACACAACAACCCGACCAATCTGATTGAAACTTACTGAATCGGTAGTGCCGCTGCATGAAAACAAACCGCTTACAGTACTAGTCGCGCCACCTGTCGGCTTTTCTAAGGACTTATTGACCCACCCTCGTATATTCATAAGTACCTACATTATGAGTTAAACGAATAACTACTACTGAAATGACTGGAATGATACATTGTTTCATATAATATTATTTATTAGCAACGAGGAATTTTCTTTAGGGAGGTGTTCAATGGTCACTGAATCAGCAAAATCCAAATGATCTAGGTACATGTCTATTATATTATTTTGAACACCACGCCCAGCCCATACAAATTTTAATATCTCTTCATTTTGATTCAGAGCTTACTCGTAAAAAATAGCGAGTAAAATTTACAATCGATTGTTTAAGTCAGTGTTATAATTCTATATAAGGCATGAATTATAAAAATTGCTGTAAGACAAACTCAATTGCTCAAAATTGTGTGATGGCTATTTTAATGTCTGTCGATTTCACAAACCTATTCGATTTCAACTTTAAAGATTCTGCCGGCCCGTGCGGTTTCGGCTATATATAAACAATTTTCACCGATAAATCGAGAATATTGTAGGTTAATGCGCTCATAATATAGCAAAGAATAATAATTGGTTTACCTCTACGTAATGCACTCATTTTCATTGCGATATTTTCGGGTATTTAAGTTGTTTCAAAATCAATGTCTGACGTATACATATTCACCTGATGCCGTTTCTAAACGGCTTAACATTATATTTTCCACGTTCTTCTCGTCCATATATGAATTACCTATAAAAATAATTATTTATTAATCAAATTTCTTCTTATGTGGTACATATTATAAACACCACACAGCACTTTCAGTATTCGTCATTCTTCTTGCATCTTTCAAGATCCTGCCAGAATCTAGATACTTATTTATGGGGTTTTTAGTTAGGTATATGAAATCTATCTAGTAAGGTTGATGAAAAGGTAGGCGGCGACGAATACAAAGCACACGTCCGAGCTAGATTCAACGCGCTTTCTTATTTTCTTATTTTAACAATTTCGATGTAACCCATATAATATATTGTATATCTAATATATCTACATTTATATAAAATGCAACATGTATTTATCATATCGCCAAAACAACAACAGAAAAACTGTATGCGAAAGGAAACATCTAAACTAAAATCATTTCTTTTCAGAAAAACCAAAATAAGGTTTGGACAACTCTATAGGTACACGTGAATTTATAAGCTCAGTGGGTCTATTCTATGCTTATCGACCGCTAAAGTGATAAAGTGATAAATATTATCAAACTTAGGGTAGGTTTGTATCAAAATATTAGCACTTATTGTAACAATTACACGAAGTTGGTTTTTATTGTTGCAATAAGTGCTATATTTTAACAGCACCTATCTTGCTGCTGTTAAAATATCGCACTTATTGCAACAATAAAAACCAGCTTCGTGTAATTGTTACAATAAGTGCTAATATTTTGATACAAACCTACCCTAAGTTTGATACTATTTATCAAGTTAGTGTTCGATAGGTATAGAATAGACCCACAGATGTGAATTATTAATTATTATGTATTGTCTTTTTTCACTGAATATATTGTACATAATATTATACTATATTGTAAGTTTGACATACATAGCTATTCAACTGTGTTTTACCTTTTCTGATTTATCTAACAGTTTTAAATGTATCTAGATTTAGAGTTTATGGCAAAAAATAATGATCTGCAATATTTAAAAAAAAATGTTTTTCTAAAACAATTACAATTATTAATAATCACGACACCAAATTATTGGTGTTATTGTAGTGTTTTTAATAAAAAATATGAAATGATTTTGCTAGTTTTTTTTTATGATAATATTGTCTAAGCAAAATAAGTTAGTATCTATACTTATGACAATATCAATTAGGTATTCACGTGGTCGTATATAGTTAATTAGCCGACATAATTTATTTTCATCATTACCTTTGCTAAATCGATTTTTGGTCTAATCAATCTACAGTATTAATTAGTATAAACCAAATAAAAACACATGGAACATAGAACACTGTGAAGTCACTTATGTATACATTGATGCAGGTATGCAAAAGAATTGTATTTTTTTCTCAAAATAATTTTATGGCGATACCATTTCGATACGATTGTCGGCGCGTTGGCGTATCAACCTGTCAGGCCGCGCGTGTTTAAACATTTGTTTATAACTTTAACAAATTATAATTTATATTGAATAGGTGATACTAAACGATGATGGTTATGTTAATATTATAATAAACGGCTGAAATCAAACTTCCCACGGCGATACGAGAATTTTAACTCGCTATACCCGGAATAATGTTATCGGTGCGTTTTATTTATTCACCTGTGACTTTTATTCACCTTTTTATTATCAAAATTTGATAATGAGTGAATGCTAATAATACTATGGCCGGATATCTATGCACTTCCTATGTAAGTCCTAGTAGTTTTAGTTATTGTCAGCACTTACAATATATTCTTTTTTATTCTACTATTTAAAAAAATATATATTTATTGAAACTCATTTCTTCAAGATATTTTATAACTCGTTGGTCTTTCTCAATACTATTTTGTCTTATGAACATTATCGTTTAGTTAGAGTTTCATAGTAAGTAATAACCTACAGACTTTATATAAGTTATATTGCTACAAAAAATAGGTACCTACCGAACTAATTTTTAGCATTTTATTTTAATTTATGTGATACTCATGTCACCATTAGCTTCAATTATTCAGAATTTACTGTTATATGTGTAGAACTTGTAAAAATGTAACTGATTTTCAACAGGCTTCTTTGAAAGATTATTCATTATTGAGCCATTCACTCAATCCACGAAGTCCATGCCCTGAATATATTCACAAATTGTAATTGGAAAAAGTAAGATGTGAATTTAACATAACCCCAATATTTAGACCTGAGATATAGATTTGTACCACGTGCTAACTAACTAAAGAAAAAATTACAATGTATATAAACTAACAGTAGATTCTTACTATAGTTATCTTACATTGTACATATTTTATTAAAAACTTTGAGTATCTACTAACTAAAGAGAAACCCGCCCAAAAAATCTCTATGAGTTTCCATTGATTACGCAAACCTTTTTGAAGAGGAAAACGAAACTCAAGACAATTGATTGATTGAAATGTTAGTGTAATTTGTTGCAGCTACAATACAGCATGTTCGTTGCTTTGAATACATGATTTATGCTTTGTTCGTTCTGACGTCACGCCACATTAAGTTTATTTGCATATTTCCTGACTTATAAACGTCCAAACTGGTTGTACTGAGATGAGTAAGTATCTTTTGAACAGTGTATCAAATGAATTACATTGATTAATAATTGTATTTTATTTTAACTGCATTTAATAAACCATGCACTTATGGCGCTGTCATTCCGAGATATCAGACATTATAAATACGTACGATTCTATGTTTGCTTACTTTATATTATTATTATCTTTATTTATTTTACTATTATATCTCGTCAACAATAAAATACCCGAATAGAAGCTATTTGGCAGGAAAATAATAAATAAGTATATATAACATCACAGCTCCATTTTTCGTCGACGAGGAAAAAATACTGCCAAGTCTACTAAGATAATTATAAAATAAATAAATACTTTTAAAATAATATACGATAGCATCTTTATTTTAGAAATAGTGTGCTTTTTAGAGCAACCAAGAAAAAAATACTGGAAAATATCTGACCGTTGAGTTTAGTTATCAAAAAATCTAAAACTTTTCATATTAGCCGCAATATGAAAAGACGATTTTTCCAAGTTAGTGAAAAAGCCTCTGGCAATAAAAAGGTTAGCAATGCTGAGCCAGACTATAACCACAACAAAATATCCTTGCAATAGTCTGATTCTATGCTTTCGAAATGATTAGATTTGTGCTAGATGGGTATTTTATTTTTATATATTTGTTGAAGACCGGTTTCGTCCGTTAAAACATTTCCCGATAGGTTGCTATATAATATTTTAACAGATGAAACCGGCATTGGTTAATTGTTAGAATTTAAATTAGTAATAATAAAAATATCAAATTTAATCTAAATCATCAAGGATTAAAAATGATTAATAATGTTGGAACATGAATGCAAAATATTTTATTCATTATATTTGATTAAAGTACCTGGCCACGTACGAGGTCGCTTCGTTTATCGATAGATATAAACTTATCTTAATTAATAATTACATTTTCCAATACCGAAATAGCTGTATTTATACAAATATGTGAAAATGAAAATTATTCTGACGGCAATAAAAGTCAAACAAAAGAACACCAAATTAAAATATTCAAACTTTATCTAAAGCTGTTCTAGAAATTTAAAAATGGAAGGAATATGCAAACATACCTACTTTGTATTTGATATAATAAATACCTAGGTCCTAGATAGACTATTAAACAAGGGACTATGATGTCATTTTAATTCAATTGCATTTGAAATTGCATTATGATAACTTTAAGACAGCAGATAAATAAAAAATCAATCCATTGGTTAATTAAACGAGTCGGAAATCTTGACCGCAATACATATTAATTGTAATTAAAAATTGAAAGCGATTTTGTTCTTCATTGTTCTATTTGCGATGAACTTGTAGCAGTGGTACAAAACGTCAGAATAGTAGTAGTAGAATAGTAAATCAAATAAAATAAAAATATTATCGACTATCTCGGTAATGCAACATGACTCGGATAATATAATAAGTAGGTAACATTGCTTTTCATAAATATGTTGTAAAATATTTTATTATAAAGCCTTTTTCTGTTGTATTATTGCAAAAATCTCTCTTCTGAAAATTTCTTGTTTTAAAAACTAGTGAAATAGACAATAAATTGTCTCGATATGTTATAATAATGAACGAGACATTAAAAATCTTCTTTCTTACATTATAAATGGCCATTGTTTTTTAAACTGATAATCTAAATTAAACGCTTATTTCAAAATTAGTGGTAAGTTAAATAATTACAATCCTTTTCTATAAACATACTTTTATGTGGAATTTTTGGTACTCGTTTTCTCAACGAAGATATTATGCTTATAAAAAAGGATCACGTATAAATCCAGGTAAATAATAATTGTTAAAATATGGACTGCCTAGTTGTATTATAATGGTTATATTATAAGTAAATCGCCATTATTTCTTCTCCAAAACTGTGGATGCTGTAGTTAATGTGAAAGTATCTTAGCAGACTTTTAGATGATAATTGGTTAACTCAAAACATCAGATACGTCCAAAAGACTAAGTGAAATTCCAACCCGCAATACATGGGTTGGAAATCGAATTAATACAAGAATTATATATAATAATATCATGTATACAACACATATTAATAAAAGTGTGTAAATTGTAGATATGTAGATACATACATAGTATGTCGTCTGAAACATTTGATTGTTACGGAGCTTCTATTTTTAAAACAACTGAAGCATTTTTTATACGACGCCCATGGGAAGTCCTAGCCTGCGTATCCAATGCGTCTTCCTACATTTCCACGCTCAATAATTGAACGACTTTATACCTGTGTCAAATATATTTTGACAAACGACATACTCAATATGGTCCAGCACCCAGGAGTGGTCTATGAGTTAGGTAAGCTGCCGGAGAGGAGATATTTTGTGTGGGTGATATGAAGTTTTGTATTGAGTTTGATATTGAGTTGGGCGCGCGTGGGTCCATGCGCGGTCCATGAGGCTAGGCGCGACTCGCCAGCTACCACAGCAAATATCTTACCATATTGTGGTGTCTATTTACACCAGTTATTTTTAACCTTTTTTGTTCGTGGAAGCCTAGGAGCGTTTTGTATAATCTTGGAAAAACCCTACCTGGATACATATAGATTTGGAGGGTAATCACTAATCAGTAAGTAATGTCATACCCAAGTAGAATTCTGCACAAAATGAAACTGAAATTGCTGCCCCTTACTATATGTAGCCTCAAATTTTATGTAAACAAATTCATTACCTTCTGCATTTTATTATCTCGACAATATATACATAGAAACGAATTTCATTGCAGTTGTGTTTCACACATATCAGCCATGATCTATTCTGGGTCAGAATCGTTTCCTCCTGTCAAGCCCATCAGGCACCATTAGTGAAGGGTGCAAGACTAGTGAATGCGCTCCTCAAAGATATATACATTTTCAGTGTCATGCTATGTATTTTGTTTCCGAAATTTTATTTTTCTGTATAAAATTGTACTTTTTACGATATATATTATCTTCTCTCTGGTGGTGGTGAGGGTAATATTTGTTATATTGTAAATCTCATGATGTGAACGTCTTGAATTTAAATTTTTAATGTCCATAATTTTTGTTCTCTTTAATAAATAAATAAACAATAAATATACAAATATTTAAAGAGTGTTAGTGTCATATGCAAAAATTTTATCATCTCTACGGAACCTACTCTCAAAAATGTTATTATTCGCATTTCTTCCTTAATTTTCCACTCCCTTATAATGTGTATCATCAATAGCATACGGCTTACTGGCGGTAGACAATAAATTGAATGATAATTAATTATTCTACCCAATGCAAAAAATAAGATATTAATTTTTTAAACATAGCAACGGAAATCTTCTATCAATCATATTTTTAAAAATACATTTTCAGTGTAATATGTAAGTATACCCCATTTATTAACTTGATAACATGTTATATTTTTCAATATAGTTGAAAATATAATTGTATATTATTATTTCAATAGTTATTAATATTACAATATAGCTTTAATTATAGTATATATCATTCAAAATCATTGTGATACTTAATAGGTAGCCAGGCATTTACATGTCCAAAATTTAAACCAGTTTAAATGAGCCACCTGGGTAGATGATATTCATTTTTTTATATTGGGCATATCGTTCTGACTTTGTTAAAAGTGCAAATCATTCTGATAACAATAAAAAGGCTAATTTTTAACATCGCTCTGTAACCAATACGCACGCCTAACTGTACTTAGATCAGATATCAACTGAAATATTTCCCTTTGTAATATTAAATGTCAATTAATTCTGATACATATTCGTGTTTTCGCAGAGAATAAAAAATATTATGAATAGTTTAAGTTTTATTTTTCAAATATCAGTAGAAGTTCTCAATATAATCATTCATATTTATAATATTATAAAATACTTCATATTTTAAATATTAACTTGATGAAATATTATTATATAATATATATGTTTTAATTAGAATAGAATACCCAACGTTAACAGAAATTTACCCTTTGACATTCACGATCTACAAAATTGGCGAAATACAATTTTCCTAATAGCACCCAATTAGTGCATACTTCACATGAAGTGTGTCAAAACTTTATTTTTTACTGAAAGGATTCAAACCATTTTCATTTTATATAAAGTTGAAATCGACTTTAAAATTCAATTAGTGTTTTTATTTTTAGATACATACTTGGGAATATAAATATAATAAAAATATAATCGTAACACAAAAAATCACTACGTACGCATTTCATAATATATAAAAAAGGATTTTTCCTTCCTTAATATTTTATGTCTAAATGGGTAGTATAATAATCTCTACTTGATTGAATTGTAGAAGTATCAATATTCGGCTTTATATCAAACCAATATGCCGTGTAAATGTTTCTATACAATTTATTGACAGCTAAATTGTGACAAGAGTTTTTTTTTTATCTAGGAAATGTTTTGCGAGTGTTGAAAATGCATTTCGTCTCGCCTACTTAAAAATTCTACAGACAATTTGTCTCGTGCACAATTTTGAATCGCAACAAATCAGGCTACTTGTTAAGAACTAATGATATTCTGGTTAGGCTTTTAGGGTTTTTTTATTGTAAACATTTTTATTTATTTTTTCATTTAATGCTGGCTCACAATTACCTTTGTAATGCCGACAATCTATCTTAGTGAAAAAATTATGTATTTTGTCATCATTACCAGAATCTTTTTTATTAAAAAAAAAAAAAAGAATAATTATTCCAGAAATATAGATTCATATATTAAATTCACATTCTAAAAATTTTAACCGGTGTCATGATCATCAATGTGTTACTAGATTTTCGTTTTACAATACCTTCTAAATCAAACATTTTAATGATCACATAATATTACGACTGTAAAGTTTAATACCTACCTTTGACATATCCCCCATTCAGTTTGACCATATGGACACCACGCGTCTTCTCATGTCATGCCAGCATACGTAGCTCCGCCGTATACATTATGTGTACTTATAGGATTTAGCGGCCTTCCATGACGCCGGAATCCGGTTTACTTGAAAAACAGACAAGCTATATGAAAATTCTCTTAATGCATAACGAAACCAGGTTCAATGTCACCTCTTTACTCTCTGTGTGATGAAAAACAGTTTGGTCCGCTCTTTTATCTCCTCATTACTCCCAAAGTTAGTATACGGTTGATTTGAGTCTTCGTAATATGCCATAACTTGCTAACATAGAACCATACATAATTTGCCAATATACATGTATTCATTTATTTGAAATTCAACGTATGTTCACATTTGCAAATATAGATATCAAATTAAATCTAGTATGGAATATCCACATCATACAATCTGGGTGATTTAATCCTAACAACATACTTCCAATTGAAACCGTTGAAATTGTCTTTTAAATCAGACTTGCGTGTTTTGTATGACATAGGAAAATGATTGTAAATATTTTTTATACACTGTTTATTTGTTTATGAGCAGATGTATGTTAGTGTGGGTGTCTACTTGTTCAGTCATTATCATAATCATCAGCTTGGTTCGATCTACTTCTGGACTAATGCCTTCCTCAACTTAAATAAATACCTCTCCGCCTTAACTTATTAAACTCGCCACCTCCCAAACCAAAAATTTATTTATTTATGCCTTCGTTACAATATGAACTAGGACTTAATAAATGGGTTTTATTTGTTTATGTTTTAATTGTCATATGTCCTGCATGTAATATATATGAATATACCACTATTTTTCATATATATACAGTAGCCGAGATATTGTCTATTTTTGACTTTTCTCATTGTTGTCATAGCCAGTGATATCACATGCATTCTCCAAACCCAGAATACTTGCATTGAAATATTATATGACATACAACATGTGACAATGTAATGTAATTATATAACTTGTCCTTCGGCTTCACCATCATAATACCTACAACAAGAACAATACGTCGAGAGGCGGTTATGCTCTTGACAGGCTCTATTCAATATTTAATATGTGCAATTATCAACTACTATTATGTCTCTTACGGGGTATGTCGTAATACAAAGTATCTTAAAGTGAATTGTGTCAAATTTATCTTAAACACTAGCTCTACATGAAATTCCGGTATTATTAATAACACATTGTAAATTATGTTAGCCTTGTAAATTTAAACAATACATAAATCCTAATATTAATGATAAAATTGAAATAATAATATCACTATCTCACGATATTTATAGGTAACCATACTGAACACATTGTACTACCTACTACTAATTAATTTTTTTCAAAAGAGACGAACCGCCCTACAACCATGTCGATGGCATGGTAAAAGTAACCGCGTTTTTAACTCGTTCAAATCTACTCCAGACTTAGTTTTTAGATTAGTAAAGAGATAAATTCTCTTTTATAATCTAGTTACGTACTTAACTTAGTTATTTATAATTTATAGCCAATAGACATAGTATTGAAGCCACAAATAGATTTTAGTTAAACTGTAGTAATTTATACTGATTAAATTAATGTTTACGTTTTAGAACTCTATTAAAGTTTAATATGATGTAAATTACCCCTTTCGCTCCTAATAAGAGCATTATATAAGAAGACTTATTATGAAAAATTAATTAATACAGATATTTATAGTAATATTTTTTTTAATTCAATATTATATATTGAAGATATGAATAATAATTGAAATTCCTTATTCAAAAATAATCAATTAATTTCCTAGCTTTTCCAAAAACATTAGTAGAATCGTTGTGAAATACTAAAACTACATAAATTGTATATGTTGTATCAGTTGACAACGTCTCATTGAATCGGATAAAATAAGTCCTCATCATTCTGTACGATATACTTATTACAATATTGTATTTTATTTTAATTAATATAATGTCTTTCTATCTAGAATTAACATTAAATACCATTTAAATATATACCACTTGCTGAGAAATAAAATCTTATATTAATATATAGGTATTATAGCTATGTAAGTAAAAGAAAAATATGTTACTATTATTTATTATTGCTGCTTTGTAGGTAGATTAGGTAACATATAAGTCAAAAGTCGTCGGTGGTTATACCTTATTTAGCAGGAATTAACTTTCCATCAATCAACTTGTATTCTCGATCACAGTGACCTCTGAATTGACAGTTTTTGAAAGAGTATCGATAAAAAAAGTTATTGACCCCGCTCAAAAAAATCAGGCGGTTGATTAATTATACAGCAGTTTAATTATCTCACCTGCCTACGGATTGTAATTCACCAAATCATAAACCCAAATGTACACGCGTATTTTACATACAATCAATGCCCATTTCAATCAGTCCGACTGTTCGATATTTTCTAAAGGAAATATATGATTGATGAATGAATAGGGCTTAATTAGTATTTTTATCTACAACGTTTGGTTTCGCGATGAACAGCTCTGTCAAGATTCATGTTTCAATCGTGTTTGCTTACAAATGATAAATTTAATATATTTCTAATTTTTCCTACAATTCAATTCGTGGTACCTTTATCGAACGGATGTTTGAATCTGTTCGAATTTAAAAATATTTTTAACGTAGATTATTTACCTAAGTTCAACCTAATTAAATATACTTTTTTATATATAAAATTCGTCTTAGTACTAATAAATACAAACACTTATTTACATTGCTACGTTATTTTTTTTAATATATTACTTACATAAATGTACTTATATTTTAATTCAATTAGTTACTAAGAGTTTTCTGTTAAAAGCCACTTTGACATCACTTAGTCAATTCCATACTTATATTTTAAATATTTTATGATTTTCAGCATTTTACGTAGACATAGGTTATATGAGTAGACAAAAAAATAAAAACCTCTGTTACGAAAGAGTAGGTACTTTAATAGTATTAACTGTCAATTCTTAGTGGAAATGCATTGTATTTACTAAAATAAAATACAACACATTATTATACTTTTTCCACATAATTTAACAATGATCAAGCTCGCTTTCATTTGCTTAAATAGGCAATTCTCAACTGATGATCCTGAAACCTGTCCTGATTCTTATTATATTATGGAATAAGTATTACAATATATTTGAATTAATATAATCATCATTTATCATTTATAGCACTACAACCCTTGGCGGGTATTGGCCTTCTTCAAAAACTTACTCCATCCCGAACAATCTTGTAGCACAGTTCAGCCACCTCAATTTCGGCCATCCGGGTCTTCTCTTACCCTCGGGGGTTGCGTACATAGCCTGTCTTGCTGGTATATCTTCCTGCATTCTGTGCACGTGACCGATCCAGCGTAGTCTCTGCATTTTCGTAGGCCACGTGATCTTTTCAATCCCATAAAGTTTGTACAGCTCCAGTGTTTCTAAAACTTTAAAACAATAGGTATTACATGTTATTTATGTATTATGTGATTGTTTCATTCATATTTAATCAAATTAACTTGATATTATCGTATGTTATAATCGTGATTTTTAATATGTGTATGCTACATTAATTATACACAAATATTTATAGATCTCATCAAGTTTTATTAAACACATTTTTTGTGATGACACCAACACCATTTTTTTATTGAACTTGCCTGCCTATCAGGCATATTAATTTATCATATTTGTATCATACAAAACTTTTATGTGGGATTCAATTACATTGACGTCGGAACAAGCCGGATTTCAACAAAATGGTTTTTAACAAGCGACGAAATAATAATGTAATTTCACGTTTTAATAAAGACCTTGCTAACATCATACAACCGGTTAGTAATAGAATAATATATCGCAATTCGTGTGTGAAGAGGTAGTATCGTCTTTGGAGAGTAAAGTACCAAAACACCCCGATTTATTTCAATTTTATACTTTGTGCGATTTTGAGACAAGCACTCTTCGATAAAAAACAAAACAACCAACGCCTTCCAAATCGTTATGGCAGCTCGCGTTAGTACCCGAATCTTTTTTCAGAAATCGACAGCGAATAACGCCCAGAATTATATCTACCCATGTAATCCATAATTAAATGGACATTTATTTAATTATGCAAGCCGCATATTTTAATAGTAGCATGGGAAAGTTCAACTGCAGTCCTATCCTTCCTTCTGTAATTATGTTCCCGTGCAGTGTAAACATCCATAAAATAAAAACGTCCGGTAAGATATCAACCTTATATTCATTCTCATACATTATTTCACTCCTTGAAATTAAATCACAACTCGTAGTTCTCGGTCGTTCATTGGAAGGTAAACAGAAATCGATAGGTTAAAGTACAATAACCTTACGATATAATGCAATTATACTAATAATTTATTGTTTTCTACGTCAAATAGTTTATAATTGCGAATTCACTAATATACAAAGAATTTAGACGTGATTGAAATTATTTATTATTTACCCTAAACCGATAACTATCTCGCAAATATATTCCGAGTCTGCCGCTTTCCCTACGCCCTATGGACGGATATAACCGATATCCATCATATATGTGCGTCCGTACAATACGTAGGTATTTAATTAGTCCCTCTTGTGCGGTATTTTTTTCCTGTTCACTGGAAATATACTGTTTTTTTACAACTGTCTTTTCCTAAAAAAAAAAAAAAAACTTTCTCCTATGTAGATGCTATACCAACCCATGAATTTTACACCTGTCGGCTGTTGGTATGAGAGTGAATCTAAAAATAGGCTACTAAAAAAAAGCTGTTGATAAAAAATACACCATTTTTGCTCACAAGTGATAAGTATTTGCTCTAGACCAGACATACACACATCAAAATATAACATATAGTTTTTCATGATTCATTAAATTAGCTGAAAAATCTTTCACATTGCAGATTCATTTGTGGGAAAGTTCACAACTATCTCCCAAGCTTAAAAATAAGTTTTTTTCGCAATGTACCTACTTACAATCGTTATTTAAATGGACAATCGCGTACATCCCAAATAAAATCCAAAACATTTCATCAAAAATAGGTCGCTACCAGCGCTTGAAATGGAAAATTTGATAATTTTCCGAATGAAAGTGTTTTTTTGTTATTAATACTCGTATTACAATGCGTTTCGTATTGAAATTTACGAAATGATATTAGAATGTACCTAAATTAATTACTTAAATTATTTTCTTCATAACTCTCGAGCCAGAACGCAATTTATAAATTTTCCACGAATCAGAGCTTCGTTCCAGTCCGCTCCGGTACATTTCGACCCTTGGTCGCTACTTTCTTTTATGGAATAATATGAAATGCGGCTTCTTGTTCTTCTTTTTCCTTTTTCATCCTGTCACGTCCCAGCATTGAGGCATAGGGCAAGCACAAGTTCGAGCCACTTCCCTCGGTCCATCACCAATTCTCGCGCCTCCCGCCATGCCAAACCTGCAGCAGGGTGAGGGAAGGCCGGCCACGATGACGGAACCCTTAAGGCTATGCCACAAAAGTACGAAGTGTCACACTCGCTGGCGGCATCCGGAACACATGCCCCAAATACTGCTAATGTAGATAATTTTTTCTATAACTACTAATTCATTCATACTCAAAAATCTCTAGAATCGCTTTCACGTGTTGTAATCCATGAAGGTCGTACAGCTTCTTCTATGTAGGCAGTGCAATATTTTTGATTTTAAATATATTCCACAAATCACATCAATAGCAATGGCCGATAAAAATATATACGTAAATATCAAACGCTAGAGCTACATACTTATGACTTATTAGGAATGAAAAAAGTGGTATTGTAAAGGTATTTTTTTATTTATCGATTTGGCATTATCGTTGTTGTGATTCAGCATAATTTGTAGTTTATTATATTGTAAGTACCTATGTTTAGTTCTTTGGGTTTAATTTTTAATGTACTTGACCTCAACAGCTGACATGCAGGGTCATAATTACAATGCGGATGCTGTAGGATATTTTTTCCACATACAACTGAAAGCCCCCCATTAGTTTCATTACCTGTAATATTTGACATTGTTTTCTTTATGGGATATGTATGTTAATATATTATGTTTTTTAAAAATTTCTTAAATTTTAAATATTTATTATGTAATACTTTGTCGAAAAGTTGTTAGATGATTAATGATAATAAACTGTATATTATCATGAGTACATACCAATGGCGTGCGGTGACGTTTGTAAAATAAGTAATTACCCATTATAGTATTATCTACTTTTTTGGGATTTTAATTAATTGAAATGTTAATTTTTAATATGCATGAAAAATATCAATATATTCTATTTCATTGAGTATTTCTTAAGGGGGGACATGCTCGTCGAAGGTCAAAATTGAGTTTTTATTGTATTTTCAAACCATGATCCTGGACACTCCTTAAACGTTGTAGATAATCTATTTATATAATTTTGAAGCCTTATTATCCTTTATAGTTATTTTAAACATTTGATGACTGCATGAAGCATTTTTGTTACATAAAATAGTATTCTTTTAAACCTCTCGCTCTAATGTTTTAGAATATAGTCATATTTCAGTACATAACTGTGCAGTGGTGTTAAGATTTTTTACATTTATTAATTTTTAAACGCATTTATAAAACCATTAGTATAATTTATTACGAGATAATTTTTGTAAAATATTCACGATAAAAAATTATTTTGATAATCTCTGTGATCCCAAATTTGACAAGAATTAGGCATTTTATTATTCAAAAAATCGGCAAGATTAACACATTTGAAGATAATTCTAAAGATACTTATTATAAGTTATGTCTTTGACCATTCAAGTGTGATAAAAATCTTATGAATAATGATTGCTTTATAATAATTATTGACCTAAGAATAAGGTAGTGTTTTTTTGAAATACGCCATTTCTTTTGTCATTCCCCAGTGGTTAAGCTACAACATACGGCCGTAGCCATAAAATGACAAACTATAATTAAAGTAGGAAGTAAAATTATGTTAACGCGCGTGTTTGAACATGTACCTAACTGAATTTTTTTTTATTTTTTTTAAACGGTACATGTTCAAACACGCGCGTCAATATCATTTTACTCCCTACTTCAATTATAGTTTGTCAATTTATGGCTACGGCCGTATGTTGTAGCTTAACCACTGGGGAATGACAAAAGAAATGGCGTATTTCAAAAAAACACTACCTTATTCTTAGGTCAATAATTATTATAAAGCAATCATTATTCATAAGATGTTTATCACACTTGAATGGTCAAAAACATAGCTTATAATAAGTATCTTTAGAATCATCTTCAAATGTGTTAATCTTGCCGATTTTTTGAATAATAAAATGCCTAATTCTTGTCAAATTTGGGATCACAGAGATTAGCAATATAATTTTTTATCGTATATATTTTACAAAAATTATCTCGTAATAAATTATGCTAATGGTTTAATAAATGCGTTTAAAAATTAATAAATGTAAAAAATCTTAACACCACTGCACAGTTATGTACCGAAATATGACTATATTCTAAAATATTAGAGCGAGAGGTTTAAAAGAATACTATTTTATGTAACAAAAATACTTCATGCAGTCATCAAATGTTTAAAATAACTATAAAGGATAATAAGGCTTCAAAATTCTATAAATAGATCATCTACAACGTTTAAGGAGTGTCCAGGATCATGGTTTGAAAATACAATAAAAACTCAATTTTGACCTTCGACGAGCATGTCCCCCCTTAAGCATCTACAGTAAGTATTTATCGACCACACGCCACAGGTAGATTGATTCAAAAGGGTAAAAGAAATATTAACAATTTTCTTAATGTTTAGGTACTGACGTTTACTGAAGGTTATGGTAATTTATTCAGTTATTTTTTATGTTACGAGAACATCCTAAAGGTATAGTTTCGCTTATATGCAGATCGCATGCAATCTACTTCTAGTTCGCACTGTACCGCACACGCAAATTCAATAAAATGGCGTTTATGCATGCGCCAATTGCATGGCCTATGCGTATAAGTGAAATCATTCCGTATTTTCTGGAACTGCGCATCTATTCTGTACACAAGACTGCTATCGGTGGCTATCGAGGGTAGTTTATCATATGTATGTATTGTGGTATTATAATTGTTAAAATAAGCTAGTTGTAATTGTTACAATACGTGCTATGTTTTAACAGCACCTCTCTTGGCTGTGTTAATTTTTAGAGCGAGATAAACAGTTTTGACAGTTTAGACGGCTAATTTATTATAACAAAATTATAATACCTCAATACATAAATATGATAAACTACTCTCGATAATGGCTGATAGCAGCCTTGCGTATAGAATGGATGCGCTGGAGCCAAAAATATCTCCATATGAATATAATACATATTACATAATGTAGAACGCAGCCGCGAAATTGTTAATTTGAAATATACCTTTTTACATATGTTTTTATATAACAAACTTAAAGTGAATAATTAAATTTATTTTCCTCGCTCACGTCTTCATAAATGCTGTTTCATACAAAATGTAATAATTAAAATATTATGTGCTTTAATAAAGTGGACCTTTCCGGTTTTTCTCAGCGGTCGTTTCATAAATAGTGGAATCTAATAAAATAATTGTCAATATTATAATTATTATTTTGTAACCATTAAAGTGCTTTCAGATGATATCGTTATTACAGCCCGGGACCGGTTCGGCACATAATGAAACCGATAAAAGCATGAGAATTTAGACATTCAATAAGATTACTTTATTAATTCCAGCCACACAAATTATACATACGCACTAGTAATTAAATTAAATGAACGATTAAAAATCACAACACAGCTGCCGTGGTTAGGTAGGTGTGACTCCATAATATCTGGACCGACTCGAGAGAGTGAGAGTAATAAATGAAAAATGCAGATTTTTAAGTCACGGTAATAAATGAATTCTCTTCTAAATTTTATTTGCTAGTCGTTTATCTGGAAATGAAAATTGATTATGCATTTTGTAAAGCATTTCATTAATATTAAATAATAGCGAATACATGTTAAACAAGAAACTTAATTCTTATTTTTGTTGTGACTGAAAGAGTTTTTTACTTATGATACTCACACTCTCAGGTCTAGATAATACGTGTTCATACATTTATTCTCTACTCAAATGTTCAACGAATTAATTGAATATTTTCTGATCCGATATGGTTATATGAAAATTAACTAGAAAATAATTGTATAATATGAAGAGATTTGAAGATACACATTATTATTTACGTAATGATTTGATTTCATATAGAAAATACCTCAGCATTGGAGCATAAGACAAGCGCAAGGTAGCGCCATTTCCTTCGGTATGTAGCTATTATACCACTCAGCATTAAATGAGCACTTATGTATGTTTTCTTGTCAAATCAAAACAATAGAGCGATAATGATCGTCAGCATTTTCTCAATTATAACTAGATCAGTAGGGTCTGTTTGATTTTGTATGATTGTTAATTACGACAATATCTCATGTTATATATGTACTGCATTTCTATAAATTGGAAGGACAATCCATGAATCCTCACTCACTCATCGAGCCTTTCACTCGATATAGTCAACCGTCATTCCACTCGAAGCAAGTCTCTCAGTTCATTAATATAATCAATCTATTGATCACATCTATCTCGCCAGTAAATCAGTATCCACGATTATAATCTCACGCCTTCATCCTTATTATTGTATTTATTTATTTATATATTTATTCTTGTATCAATAAATAAACTTTCTACTCCAAAAATCCAAGCCACAACGATTATATCTCCTCCACCTTCATTTACCGCCAAAGGTCCATTACCACGTCTCGCATCTCTCACCACGTGAGACCTGCAGCACATAGATCGCGTTTGTAGTAAAGCTGCAAGGTGAAGTAGGATCAGCTATAGCGACAGATTCCTTGCTGCTATGCCACGAGGGTACGGGGTATCGCACTATCTGTATAGCGGTATCTAGAACACGGCATATCCACGTGTGACATCGATTTTCAAAGTTTAAAATTCGATACATTTTGACCCTGGTAATACACCATGCCCCAAAGCTATGCAGGAATATACAGGTAGCACGCATGTGTAAAATAATAAAATGATAACTATCGGTATAATATGATCATAAGTTATCATAACCTCCTAAAGCAGCCGTAGGTCACGAGTGTGAACCCATCAATTGACAAATTAACATGTTATTTTAACGTGGAAATATTTTTTTTCTTACATTTACGTACTCATCATCGGAACAATAGTCCCGTTTATATTTTCCGACACTGTTTTTATTTATAGAAATTTGAGGGTAACATTATTGGTGATTGAATATCTTTCATTCTTAGGACATTACTGGACAATTGAGTCGTCTTACTTTCACATGTATGTAAATAAACCACTATACAATGGCACCATATGCGATTCACGGGTGTTTTGAAAAATTGTTCGATGCAATGCCTGTTTCAATGGTAGCAAATAATACCACTACAACTACAAGTGGCTTTTACCGTGCCACTGTAGAGTGATTTACCCATACCTGCTACACATTGTAATAAAATATTGTTACTATAATCAGATTTTAAAGAATGTCACTGTCTTCACATCGAAATGTTATATTTTCTAGTTCACGATGAGAGCATCTATAAGTAATAAAATATTATAGGTGATTTCAAATAATATTACAATGTCCTATTTTTTAGATACATAAAATTGTTGTGTTGAACAATCCGACAATGATATTTTTTCGTGAAGTGACAAGTTATGTTATGGGTACTATCCTCAATTAAGTAATTAATATGTAATGCTTAAGTAAACATAAATGTTGCATAATATAATATATATTTAATAATGTTTTTTTTTTAATATTTGGTAAGGTTAGGTATTAATTGAATTTTCTTATATTTTTTTCTATTTTCCCTTTAAGTAAACCGTATTTAATGCAATGTGTAGTAATAATTCTTATTCTACGACTCTGTGTGGTTTCCTTATCAATTTGATTCGGCCGTTAAAGAAATCTTAGGTAAACGCCATTAACTTAATCTGTATTGGATGCAAATTGCCCATTTACCTATTTACGTATGCGAACCTCATATCGTTGGGTTTGCGGCTAGCTGCATTAATCACTGAGCCACGGTTCACGCCCTACGCCCGCACACTCCGATGCCCACGGTAAACATACTACGCCCGTTCTCCGATGGTGAAGGCTGTTCAATTTTCATCTCCTCACATCTACATAGTTAAATAATAATGAATAGAATCCGAAGAAATTTTGATTTCCACTGATTATTTATGAACCAAACTCTTTCTAGATTTTCATTGTTTGATTGAAATGAATGGGCACTACTTATTGATTATTCATAACTAATATACGGTAAGATAGGTTCTATGAACAGTAAAATCTTTTCTTTCAACACTTATTCTTATTTTTAACACTGGGTGTTTGTTACACAAAGACGTACATTTTTAATAATCAACATACTCCAACAGGCACTCACAAATAGTACTATATTATAAAGGCAAGACGTACAAATTACAGAAAATATCAATTAGGTACTTACATTGGCCAATTAACGTTAACTTAATATTTTTTATTTTTATTTTAGCTACGTTGATGGGTTATTAAGTTAACACCAATTAATTACCGACATAACAAGTCAAATATTTAAAAAAAAAAAAAAGGGGGTTGGATCAACACTTTCCATCAGTGACGTCCCGAGAGAGTAGGTAGGTCATGCGTTGCATAGGGGCGGCACATTATAAAAGACGGCGAATGAAGGAAAGAAAGTGAACAACTATTTTTGTATTGTAATAACCATTGTAAAAAATATTTTAATAGCTTGTATCGCACAGGAAACATTTTCATGGAGTGCCTCCTAACCTGTCAAGACACATACTTACACATATGTACATAACACCACCACTTTTTGAGAGTATGTTTCCTAGATATAATCCAATTCTCTATTTTTGTGTAGGTGTTTGTATGTTTAAGACAGTCGAAAATAAAAAAATAAAATATGCTAAAATCTAACCTAACCTAAACTAATCCAACGATTTTGCACACAATTTGAGACTAAAAATAAAAGGCGACGGCATTCTAAGTCTACTGAAGGGTGGCACTTTACCTAGGGACGTCATTGCTCTCCATACAATCTTTTTATTTAGACATAGTAGACATTGTATGCTTCACTACAACCTGGAACAGTAGTTAATCCCTACCTTTGGTTGGAGGACCTTTTAAAAAATTCTTGGCTTTCTCTTTTTAGAACTGGTTGACACATGTTGGGTTTGAAAAAACTCAAGAGTAGAAAATATACTTCTTTCTTAGAAACAAATATAGTACCTATATGGAAATTTATACAGATCCTTTTTTTTTAATTTAGTGTTTGTTTAATTGTTTTATTATAAAACAGTTATAATAACAGCTAATAAAATTACATAAAAGGTTTTTTCCGAAATCTCGAGGAACCTTGATTGGGAATCATTGAAATCCCATACTGTCTACATAGCTACATGGCTATAATCGTAGATACATTCTCTAGATATCGCATATTTTATTTGTACAATAAATTTCACAATTAGATAGTTCGTAGTCACTCGTTGATATTATTTGAATAATAGGTGTTTCAAAACATTGCCATCGGCTTAAACTTCTGTTTCAAATTCACAGTACTAGTTAGTTACTAACTCATTTTAATGTCAACCGTAAAATAATATCTCAATCAGATGGCGGCACAATCCATTACTTTATTTGGCTTTTAAACGCAATTAAATACTGTCTCGTATTTTATCGGCCTTTACCTTTACCCGTTTTGCCTACAATGATAATAATAATTTAACTGGTAGCTGAATTTATCTTGTCGAACAAACGGTTTACGTCAATTGTTAGAATGGTGGCATTGAAGAAATAATCAACCTTTAGTAAATTAAATTGTGAGATTGTAAAAAAATATTCGAAAAAAAATAATAATGCGCCTGCGTTGAACGAGTGTAATGAAGTCGAGGATCTTGGATTCGAATCCTAGATCTTAAAAATTCACGTATTGTTTTTAAATATATATTTGGACCCAAAGAATGGACCTAATATGTTGAGCAAATTGCATATATCGATTTCTCATAAAAATAACTACCGACGACAAAGATCTACATCGGATTGTAGAACCATTATATAAAAAAACTTATTATATTTATATATTTATTACAATGTTTCATTCATACACAAAAATGTAAAATACTTACTATTCAAATTTCTAATTCTAATTTGTTCTTATTATGACTGCATTACATAGGCAGATTTGTGGCCTGAAAATAATTTAATTATTTTGTTAAATATTGTACAGCTCGAAGGATGATAAATATGTAGGTAAATAAAAAAAACACTATACGATAAGGTACCAGGAATTATTGCGTTACATTTAATTCAACATTTTTAATTTACTGTGATATCATACATGAATCTACTGTTCACAATTTCCGTTAAAATGTATTTGTGATAATTTTTCCGGTCAATATAACGAAATTCTGCCACATATTATATTAGTGCTAATTAAATAGATGTACCTACTTCATATATTTTCAGATTATTATGTTGAATTTTTAGGATACCATTTCAACAAAACACATACATATATAAATAAATGTAATAAATACGCAACGATCCATATTATGTTAGTGAAATTATGTAATTATTCAAAAAAAGATAATTGAGAAAGTTCCATTTAAAAGAATTATTGAAAACCGCAGTCTTTGTCTTATAATACAAATATTAAAAGTTCTCGTTTTTTACAAAAACTTTCTCCGAAAAAAAAAGAAACATATTTTTATAATTTTTATGTTTTCTGCAAACCGCAAGGCTTCTAACTAAATGTTTCCCAAAGTAAGTAAAGATTTTTCTCCGATTCACCGCAATTTTTAGCGTTTGCATAAAAAATCCTTTCACCAAAAATGTGAGTCTTTCGTGAGCTAGTATTTACAAAATACTCTTTTTAGTATACAGAGTAGAAAGGACAGTAGTTGTATATTATAATATTACTATAATGTTATGTACATAAATAATACCTGCACGGTTTTAATAAACCATTAATTAATAATATATTGAAAATTACATCATGGCTTATGGAACTCTTGAAATACCTACATAAAAAGGGTCCTTAATTATTATAATGTTAGATATAGATCGTTGCCACCTACCTACCATGAAATTGTGAGATTGAATTGAATATTCTTGATTTGCGTCTATGGTCGATTTGATAATAGCTTTATTTTAATTATCAATACTAAAACACCGCAATATTAACATAAATTCATTTAGATAAACGTAATTATTGAATAATTTATATTTGACGTAACAGAATGTCCGTCGTTTAACGATATTTTGTAATAATAATTATAAATTATAATTATTTTATCAGTAAAAGGTTTCCGTGAACCATAAATCCAGCTGATAAAGTTTTCGCGCCGCTTTGGTGAGCTTCGAAATGGCCGTAGGCGGGAACCAAAGGGCGGAGACTGTCACTTTATTTTACCGGAGCTGTAATTTTGTGATTAATGTCATTTCGATAACTTGACAGTTAACATTTTTCTGGATACTATTAATCCTTTTTGATTTATACTGATTCTATTAATGTGCTGGAGAAGCAGAGATAATTCTATGAACAAGACCATTTTACTGGCTAGAAGAAGCTTGACGTATCGGGTTATTCTTTGTGAGTAACACAATTTATTATTATTTCATACAATTAAGCTAAACACTTATTATTTAAACCATAATTTATTGTATTTGCATAATTATTTATATACCTAGATAGACATAAATTAGAATGATTTATACCCGATTTCATGATTTCTAATAGTTTTTTCGAGTATCTTCCATATGGAAATAATCCAGAAAATATAACATCCTCCGACAATGATCGTTATCATTAATACTATCGAGTGAGGGTACTTGATGGAATTTGAATTTAAATGCTACTTAATTGATTTATATTTTGCTCCGTTTTTGATCCATTTGCATATTTTTTTGCGACTCGGGTTTCACCTTTCGGCATCTTCAGGCATAGTGCGCACTCACCAATGGTTAAATACACACCGATAATGAATACAGTTAATTCGTGTTTATATAGTAATTTAATATACTAAAAGACGGTAAAAACCTTATTACCTACCTACTAAGTAACAAAGCGAGTATAAAAACAACTTTTGAATATTTTGAATTGTTTGTAAAATATGCGTTTGTAAAAACCCGTAGTAAATACCTTTGATATGTATTAATAGTATCTCGCAAACATATTTTAAAAAAATATTCTCTACCGGTGGGGGGGAAAGGGGAATTATCTTGTTCAATTTAAGCTACCGACCCAATTCTTAATAATAAAATTGCTAAATTGGTTAAAGAGTATTCACCTGGAAAATAAAAGAGGTGCATTTGAATCCTGCTTGATCCAATTTGTTTTTATATAAATTACCTACAAGGTTTTCCAAAATTATGTAGGTACTTATCTTTTAAATAAAAGTAATGCTACTTTATTAAATCTTATGCAAGTATACTCATTTAGTATTGAATAAAAAATATTTTATTAACAAAAATAATATGCCAAAAATATTGAAGAAAACCGTCATCTATGGAGATTAGAGATGAAGCATAAATGTAATGTATAAAAATGAATCAAAAAAAAAGAATCCACTATTTACTGATTAAGTTAGCGACAAGTTAATCTTTCAAATCTCCCAACAGGGCTGTACTCGGATATACAACGTCCATGACTTTTCAAAGATTTACAAGCTGAAATTTGATGGAAATTGAATTGGTTATATTCAACCAGGTCTCATGGCGTCTGTGGACTTTAAAAAAGTGCCGATAATTTTGCCTATTAAAAGATGAGTTCGCCCATTGTAATAAGTTTCATAGAACATTTCAAATGTCAAAATAATAAAGGATGTTTGTTGCATAGCAACCGGAAAAAAACTGACTTTATTTGATTTAAGTCTTGTTAGCGGAACTATCTTCTAAATATGGATCATCTCTTTTTTACAACATTTTTATTAGGTCGTATTCTTATCTGTCCGGTGGTTGTTTGTAAGGTACAAATCTTGCAATCGATTTTTAACTAACTTCCCGGCTAGCTAGACATTTGAAACTTTTAGAATATATCAGAACACGATGCCAATGCATTTTTTAATACTTTTAGCCATCTTTAAGTAGAATTAAATTCATTTTCAGTTAATTCTGTTTTGTATGAAAAGTTATTTCGGAAGAAATCCGTAATCCTATCCACAATTATTAGTTGCTAGGAAATTATTAATATATACGTGCGTTACTATGGAAATCAATATGAGTATCAAAATGACATTTCAGTATTATTTCTATTAAATACATTTTTTTTGATCGTTTAAGCTAGTCAAGTCAAGTTTATATGATTCAACAGAAAATTTGATACAAAAAGTTGTATATAAAAAGTTCTTTTTGTCTTGTAATTATTGTACCTATATTTACAATTATTAGGATATTTATTATTTTGTATTTTCACTGAAATCTGTGTCGTCCTTTTATTACTTTCTCTCTGTAATATTTTAGTATGCTATTTATCAAAACTTTTCTAATAATATATTTAATGTCTTATTTAGTATATTATACTCATTTATTATTAGTCGTTTTAAACAATTAATTCAGCACTGATCACTTGATCACTCAGCGGCTGTCACTGGAAAGTTATTAAGTAGAAGTATTAATTAGTAGTTTACTGGACGTTATTACTTGTACAATATAATATTTAATGATTTAACACTATTTCATAATCAGTTGACTGCTTATTATAATAATTTGTCATTTATGGTTGTTTCAGGTATGTCAGCATTGATTCCCGACTTTGATTACGAATACATACAAGTATTTACATCTCTCTATTGAAAACTTCGGTAAGTGACATTTTTTTTTAATTTCCCATATTAAAAGTATTTTTCACAGCAGCATAGAACTTACCCAGTTTATAATTAATAATATAAACTATTGTAATATTTATTGGTAATTAATGAAATGGGTACAAGTGAGTAAAAAAAAATAAGGAACAGTTTACACATTACCCATTTATATGTTAAATAAGAATCAAACAGGTGACTACTTGGTATAAAAAATTGTATTATGTATTTTATTAATAATATTAGATTACACTTAGTAGGCTATGGGTATACAAATATTATTATTGTCTTAGCAACGTATATATCGAATTTTAATATTTCTAAGTACCTAAATGGTCTACCGTTAAATATTAAAAACAATAATAAACATAAAACAATATAAATAATATACTTTCTTAGAATGATATTGTTGGAAAACAGTACAGTTGTAGAAAATTATTTTAAGCGCATTTACTAAATTTATTCATCGCTGCATTTGTATTCTTTCAATCCTTAGCTCCTCGATTATTAGTTAATCACTATCGACCTATAGTGTTGCAAATTGCAATCTCATAAATAAAACAATGGATCGATAAAGTCAGTTGCTTTGAAAAATATGCTATAAAAATTGAAATAATAATAAAATGATTCCTGATACCTGTTCAGGTTAGGTACATGTAAGTTGTATGTATTAAATTTCGCCGTAGCACAGTTCACCCTGAGATATTATTATATTTATAATTGACTTACCTATCTTTTTTCTTTTCCCTTGTATTCTGATGGTTTTTATTACATATTTTTTGTAATTGTTTTATTCAGTCATTAATTTGATCTTAATACTATACGGCCATATATTTTCAATACATAATCTCACGGTGCGAAGTTGTGATACGACCAACCGCAAACGTACAAATTTCCGTTTCCGAAAACTTGTACGTATGCAGTTCGCTGTATCACACTTCACCGTGAAAAATGTTGTTCCTCTTTGGGTCGTATACAGTGTTGCCATCTTTTTATATGCTGATTACAGTACAAAGGCGTAAAAATTATAGTATTTCCAAAAAATATATAGTACAGGAACATTTTTCGTCTTGAATCCTTTAAAATTATAGTATTTTGGTATATTTGGCGTAAAATTATAGTATTTTACATTTTTTGTGGAATTCAAATTATAGTATTGTACTATAATTATAGTACGGTTGGCATCACTGGTCGTATAGTACTGACATAAAATGCATGTTTAAATAAAACACGGTTCTTGTCAGTTTACATTTTATACTTTACAGGATGCCAACAGCAAACAAATTTCGAAAATAGCCGATATACTTGATTATTTGTTAGGTTAGGTTTTCAATATTGAATTCGTGAATTTTGCTTAAATCAGCTATGAAAATTGAATTAATATTCATATTTAATCTAATAAAATTGGAGACCGTATAGTATACATTATACGGTCATCTCTTTCCTATAAGAAAGCTCACGGCGAACTGTGCAACGGTGAAATGTATTACGTACAATTTACATGTAACCAAAATTTCTGGACACGCTCAGTTCTAAAATGGTTGAATGGGTAAATTCTCAAGCTATAATGCGTTAAGACTGTAATCTCGTTAATGTTTGAAAATAATGTATTTATGCTTTCAATAATTTTCAATTAATCATCCTACTATCCATTATGCTATAACTTATCATCTACTAACCCATATTACTATACGTACCTATTAGTTATTATTAGTCGTAAACAAAAAAACAAAAGAAACACTTCGGTACATTATTTTCACTTCGAGAGGAGCTTTTAACGTAGCGTTTGAATTTATGGCATAATATTTACAACGACCATAAACTACGTTAACGGTTTTATTTTCCATTTCTGATCTATTTTAATCTTGCCCCCATAAATCTTGAAACGGCAAAACATGCCCCGGCAGTACAGCCTGTAATAGATATGTCAATATCTTTTGTGAACATGTTATATTATTATTGAAAATACTATTCATATCGTTACTCTTTCAGTCAGAGGTCGCGAATGCTATTGCGTGAAATAAAAATATATTAACCACCTTATTACAATAATATGTTCAATCAAACAATTTTCATTCATTTAGACTTTGTTATTTCATTATAATTCAATACATATTTTTACAACATTATATTATTAATAAAATATGAAAAATTCTATAAAACATATTTTTTCGTCATTAGCTATTACGATTTTAACACCATTATTAATACTAATGTTTAAACTTAATTATGTACCAAATAAAACACAATATTATGTAGTACCAGTACCGCTTATTTAAATATTAGTCAGGACCAGTTTCGCCCGCTTTAAATGGACATTGTCAACTGGTAAAGAATATACAATACTACAGATTATTATACTAGTATTTTTTTACACAGCTTAACATTTTTACCTACTGATTACCCAAAAGTAAACTGAAAAATTCTACCAAATGGTTTTTGAAGCTAATTTTCTGTAGTTTTACCTGACGACATAATTTGTGATTTGTCTTGTAATTTTAAATTTTCATTTGTCTTGAAATAGCTGTTGACTAAACAAAATAATTTTATTAGAATTTGATACTATTAACATTATATTATTGGAAAATTAATATTCTACCAAATATAATGCTATTTTTTCTCATGCTTTTACTATTATGTATACATTCAGAGTTATTCGTTTGGTTACAATACTTTCATGTACCCACCCATGCGTGTGATGGTAGCTGGCTGCTCTAGCCGTTTTTTAAAACCTTTAGACCTTCAACCCCTGTGAAAAAATGCGTTAAAATAATGATGAATTACCCTCAAAACTGCATCTCACGTCTTTACATAACGCTGCACGTACGCTATACTTTCATGATCATGAAACAATACATCGCTGACCTCGTGCGCAGACCAGTCTACCTTGTAAAGCGGTAGTGAGCCTTCGTGAGATTTATACACTATACTATAATACTATATTAATTAAACACATTTTTTAAATTAAATAATGTATTGATTTTATTAACTTAGGATAACAATCATCTATAATATTATAAATATATTAAACACCCTAATGTGTGTAACTAATGTTTACGTTCCGTAATTACATAATATGCATGTGAAATATGGATCTTCAGTCAAGAAGACCTCCAGAAACTTACAATTGGAGACCACCACAGTATAGAGAGGTTTCAGTAGTGGATAAATGTATGCTAAGATGAACAATTACATTAAAAAGAATGACATTTTACGGAGAAACAATGAACTTTTCTGCATTTTCTTTGTCAATTATATAAAAGATAATAAGCTAGGTTTCTCGTCTATGATAAGAGGGATCAAAATGAATAAAATAAATAAAAATTTACGATTTTTTTCTATGTAATTCATTGATTATTCATCGCACTTAACTATTACTATTATTGTGGTAATGGACATTGGTATTCACTGGGCGCTGTTGATTAGTACTAAACTATGTATGTATGCTAAAACCTTACTACCGCCATCTAGTAGAAAGTAGAAATACCAGATCGTAAATTCATTAGTTGATATAACAATACCGTGAGAGTTTCACGAACTACCACGTTATGTTATATTGCGTTACGTCAAACTTACATAGTATAAACGTTTATTGTATATTATTATATTACCGCAACAATACCCGTCCGCACAGCTGTGTTATTTTCATATAAATAGTTACCTATTGAAAGTTGGTTATGAATATACCCTGTAGACGAAAACACTAGACGTACCTCGGCTGGAAATCTACAAGTAATTAACTAACCACGTAAAGTGCTTGTTCACAATGGCATAAAGGTACCTCTGTAATTCAGTTAGGTTATAAACGAAAGTGTGGACACATTAACTCGATTTTCAGGATAGAATTAAATGAATTCAACCTATAAACAATCCATCAATTTCGCATACTTTCAACACTGATATAATAAGAAATACTTTTCCACAATTATAAAAATACCTGGCAGAATTGTAATAGATGTTTACTCTTCAAGAAAAGAAATTTTAATGAATAATAGATAAATTCATTGAGAATAAAAACAGTCAAAATATCTGTTTCTTTAAAAACACTTCAAAATTTTATATAAATTTCGGGTCAGGACCTTGTGACTGAGGATCGTGATTGACCCCACTCCTCTCGGTAGTCTTCGATACCCAAAGCTTGTGTCAGAAGAAGACCCGTGGCACTCATTAATATGTGCAACCAACTGGAGCATCTAATGTTTGCTTTAATATTCTGATGCGAAATGTTTAAAAGACAGGGAGGACACAAACCGACACTAACGATTTTAATAATAATTATAACTACGCACATTCAATAAACACGTCTTGTGGATACGACAGGTTGCAATAACGTATAGGTGGAACACCCGTAGTTAGAGTTGCTTTTCACTAGACAAAAATGTCTGGGTATAGAGGATACGTGATTGAAACGATGAGAAGCTATAAGTAGTATTCAGGGTAAATACGGAAGTCAGTGGCACTGTACAAAAATCTATACTTAAAAAAATATTATTGGATTCTTTTTTTTCGAGATGGAGCCCCCATATCGTTTTTATATGTGCGCGCCTGATACACGCTAAACTCCATTTATTTAGCCAATAAGTAACGTTGTTTTCTTTTTTTGTAAATGCACGCACGCCGATAACATATTGTGCTTTATTTATTGTTTAAATATCAAACTTTTAATTAATGCCAATGCTTTCCGAGCTTATGTTATATAAATTATTATGCAACCATTTTTGTACCTATTCATATTTTTTAACTTTCACTCATACGTTCTACTTGCAAAATATTTATTTATCTGATGGCCCGTGCTCAACGTTTAAAACAATGCAATAAATATTATTTTCTACGTATCACGCTTTTGGTTAATCATAAAGAATATAATATATTGTTAGATGTAAAAGACGATTGTTTTTTTTTGCGTTGGCTGTACTTTAAAGTCTTTTCATAATATTGTTGTCCTACCAAATCGTCAGACTCACCATAGAGACCTATTAATTAGGATAAGATTAGATTATTCCTAATTTAAAAAAATATCTACAATCATGATCATATATACATAATGTAATTTCCTTATATCTTCCTTAACATAATACTTACCACTACCGATGTAACCATAGAAAATACATTATAATTATACGAACGATCAATCATAGTTGTTTTATCTACTCAACGCATATTATGTTATCATCTTCCATAATATATCCACTGGGAAATTGTTCTGTTTACCCACAGTGGCGGGCTTAAGGACCTTTGTTTTTGATTTTGAACCCCCCCTACGATTAAAAAATAAAATTAAAACTCTAAATTTCAACTACCAACATACATACTTAGTAAACATATCAATGTATATCATTGCCAGATCACATCCTGTTACTAATTATAATTATTATTTAAGATGTCAATAATGGCACATAATAATATCAGTGGTTTATTTTTTGTGTACATATATATGTAAGTATTTGTTTGAGTGGTTATGTTATAGGCCCCTTTTATTTTAGTTGCTAGGATTTTATTATGCTTTAGTTATATTTAAGATTATGGTATAATTGAATATTTGATTACTGGTTTGCCCAGTTTCGACGCCCCCTTTCAAATATTCTGACGATTCGATTGCTTCATCGGCGTCAAAGAAAATTGTCGCTATTTACCCATGTAAAATCAAAACATGCTATATGAATAAATTCATCAGTATTAAACTTTCTTTTACCATAGGTGTCCGTAAATATTCCAATATTTTATGAAAACACCTATTTCCAAAATTAGTCGATTAAAAATAATGTTTAGATTTGTTTTTAAAAAACCGATATTGGTGTAAGTACATTAATTTTACCACACTTGTCTTCTATGTATGTCACTGCGTAGCATAGAGGTAATGCGCGGATGGGGCGTAAACCCGGGAGATGCAGGGTTCGATTCCCTGCCGGGGTGGCTTACTTTTTTCAAAAAAGATTTTTTCTATTGGTTATAATATATTCTCTCAGAAAGTGTTTTTCAAAATTATGTATGTTCAATACTTGTCTTCGTTTAATTCCCATCTACTTGTACAAACATGTATTAATCTAAGTCGGTGAGTTGGTATTCACCATAATATAATATTAATAAAAAAAAAATACTAAGTATACATGTTTCCCTCATATTATGACCTTTATCTAGGATATTGGTATTGAACACTAAGTGATCGATACATTTCATAAATAACCATGAATCATCACAAAGTAAACGTTGAACCTCTTTATAAAAAATACACTTATTGAATCAATCAGTTACAACAACAAGATGTATGTATGTTGGTAAAAGAAAACATAATCAAAGCAGATATTTCGTGTTGACCTATCACATTGCAAAATGTCTTCGCCAATCCATTTCATTTCCCCGTAATCAATAGAAATTCAAATTGTTAGTATCGTGCTCCCAAGTGCTTCTCGTATTATTAAATGTAATAATATTATTACCTATATAATATTGAGCTTCTGTGGGAGAGTGGTGACCTTTTATTATTGACCCACACTGACCCAATAAATCTTTGGTATTATCTGATATTATTTTTGTTTTGTAATTTTTACTTTATTTTATTGTGTGTATCAGGTCGATCGATTGGTCATAAATCTAGTGAAACTTTTTCAACTGTTTTTTTTGTTGTTTAAAAAAATATGTGTTCATAAGTGTGCCAATTAAACTCTAAAAAAACATTTTTTTTTCATATTAGATGCTAGTTTTGAATAGGCAATGCTCTTCTTTTTGAACCTTTCCTTTTAAAGTTTTTTGTACAATCCAATGGATTAAGTACTTTTTATGTAATAATCTGATAACACACTGTTGCCTAACTCATGTTTTGAAATAAATATATTCAGCTAGCGTTATGCAGAAAGAAACCAGTCTACAAATTCGAAAAAAACATGTTGAGTATGGACATCATAAGTATGATTTTTTCAATTACTTAAATATCTTATTATTCAACGAATAATTCACAACATTTAAGAATGTAACATTCTTTTTGTTGAACATACATAATTTTGAAAACACTACTAAGAATATATATAACCAATATAAAACTTATGTAACGATACTTATGACTTATGTAACAATACTTATGACACCCAGCAGGAATCGTGCATGCGTCTCTTGGGATTCGCGCCCACGCACATCGACAATACACACGTGAGTTTTGTTTAGAAAAAAAATATTTTTACCCATAAAACATTAAAAGAAGTTTTATTATACATATAAAATACACTACCAGTTTTTGGTGTCAAAACACATTTTCTTTTGCATATTCCATCGTTCCAATTGACTCGACATCAAAAGCTCATATTTTTATACTGCAAAGCTTACTAATTCGTTCATATTCCGTCGTTATAACGGACTTAAGTAACTTGCTAACGAACTCAATGACGGCAATTCATTATTAGCCTGTTGATGACAAAGAGTGCCGCCGCTAATTGTGAGCCCTCGGGCCATAATCACTTGCCTGAAAAGAGTTTTTCTTTTGGTCGAAGTATTGCAACTTTCTATGGTGCGAATTATGTATTCTACACAATATTATAGTCATGTTCGTGAAACAAATACGTTAGCTACAAAAAGATATGTCTTCAAACGTATTTCATTATAAAATTAATTAATCCAATAGAAAATATTTTAACTGTCTCAAAACTTTTCTTTAAATTAATATACATAAGTTCATAAATTGCAATGCTAAATCTTCTTCTTTTTGTTTAACTCGATTTATGAATAAAATTAAATACATACGAAATATTTAAAGGTATTTTTGTATTTTGACATCCCACTATTTACTGCAGTATTTTCTTGTACTGAAGCATTGTCGCACTCCATCATTACTATGGCACCGAGTGAACTAGTATGTACATAATTATAGTTTTTTTTCCATTCCATACTTCCTTAAATTTCATTATATTATCACGTCGAGACATGTTCCACCTACATTTTCCAGATTTTGAAGCCTTGTATGTGCACGGGTCTTTTACGCAGGTTCCAATTTTAACAATATCAATTTGAAGTTGAACGATAAACGCACTGGAAAAATAGATATTTATGATAATATGTTGTGATTGTCTATAAAAATAAAAGGGAATATTTTGCAATGTATGAAAAGGGTTTATTGGAAAGTTTTAGACGAGATTCTGGCTATTTGTTAATTAATTATAATTAATAATTGTACATACGCAACGAATTTTCCTTGACAATAGAATGATTGGAAGACTTTAGGTGACCTTTTTCTATTATTTTACATGAGGCATGTTCCATAATTAATAAGAATTGAGATATTTTTTCTTACAGACATGGATCGGCTTTCCACCTATACATTATTATCAAGTTTTAATCATCTCATTATCTGTTATTGTGTTATGGTGGTTTACATACACACATAAGTAAGTTGATACTGATATTCGAAGCAGTAAAATAATTACTAATATATTTTTTTACAATCATTAATTTATCTAAATTTTGATATAGCTTAAACCGAAACTGTCGTGGGTACTACCCTAACGATTTACGTCGCGGACACAAAACGATTGTACAAATTGTCAATTCTAAAAATAATACAAAACCCTTACAAAAACATATTTCCGCTCTGACAAATTAACACTCCTCGTTTTGTGCATGGCCCCTTATAATTCCATCGCGAACCCGTAATACTAGATACTGTGTTTATTGAGACGTTTTGCATACTGGCATGGGCATTGTTTTATTATTTCTGCTTAGAGGCGTGAAGATATTTGCTCAAAATAATGATCACCCTTTCGCCCCTTTTCTACCCCTAGGCCATATTATTAGTCGAATCCAACCAGCATTCGTCTCCACACATTTTTTCTCAGTCCTAATATTTAGTGTAACGAAATTATATTATTAATTATTACATTTCATCTTATCTAACTACTTATTCTGTAAACAATAATCTCTAATAATTATTTTTAGCACGTTTTAATTAAATTAATTGCTCTAAATTAAATAATCTTAATCGATGTTTATTCACATTATTTATTCTCTATTTTCTTTTTTTACTTGTGTCAATATCAATGCATTGAAGACGAAATAAGACCCGTTAATCGGGGTTAGTTGCTATCATATAAAAAACATAATATTATTTAATTTGATTAATGTTTTGACCTCAACGTTATATTTCGCTTTCTTATATTATTATATTTCATTGAATTTAATAACAATAACATACCTGCTTATTTAAAGATAACATTGTTTTTCATAATTGACTACAAATTTGTGTGTAGTTACAAGAAAATGTTAGTAATTTGCTTAGCTTACTGAGTCTATTCTATGCAGTAATTATAGAATACAGTAATCAATAATATTGATTATATGATGTATAAGTATATAATATGTATGTAATGTATTAATAAAAAGAAAATTACAAAAATAAAATCACAATGTGGTAACGGGGTTGAATTGTAACGGAACACCATGAAAAGGAATACCTTATATCCAATTTATTTACGGTACGCCACCTTCTTTCTCATGTACAAAGGACAAAATAAACGATGGGGTAGCACCCTTAAAATTAAACAGATTCCGTCGTATTGTTGCAGTGGTTATTTCTATGTTCTTAATTCATTACAATTCCTATTATCCATTCGATGTACATACGTACATATCATTAAAAGTTGCATTGTAAATTTTGTAATGATTTCTATTAACATTAAATAGTATGTACATGGTGATACATTTATGTATCTAATATCTATATATTATATTACTATATACTGTACACTGAAAAATAAATAATTTTATTATTGATGGTCGGACACAATTTTTAGAAAATATCCAATTGTAATGATGCTTTTAAGTTACGAGTACCATATTCACGTAAGGTTTGATAGTTATTCGGAGCGGTGCCGAACAGGAGAAAACGATGCTACACCCTTAAACTGTAAATACAGTTGATAATATCAAACGAAAAAATAACAACACTCGCCCTGTTTAATTACTGCGCACTACAATAAATCGCATCTGCGCATGTTCAAGGTAAAATTTTATTATTCCACTATATTATCTACCTGTCAATTATATATATTAATGTTATATAACACTATATCATCTACGTGGTTTAGTAATCATTGTAGCCGGTTTCGTCCGTATTTTACAATACTCTAATAAGTATTAATTTCAACAAAAACTGTTTTTTTTTGTTTATCCTTTTTCTCCACTGACTTCACAGTTAAATAATATGGATCTTGGCCACCTCACGAATAGGTTTCTTATCTGGTTTTTTTACGATAAATATATATTAGTTATTTGCTCATCTTAATAAGTTCACAAAAACACAATGAAATAATTACAAGTAAATTTGTCAAACACGTCATTTCAACTATAGACGACATCATCATTGGATGACATACCTATTATTATCTGTCAGAAATACATCGAGGTGCAGGGAGTCACTTTATTAGAATATTAATAGTAAATTATAACCGATTACGATGATGTAATAATAAGAACATTGTATGCTAAAATAAAATTCATGACTAAATTTATTTCATTGTTTTCTTCGGTGATCATTGTAATATAAATTATTTGCACAATAATCAATTGGATCAAGTCAGCCGTGCAAAGCCGTTATTTGTAATAATAAACTTACTTTCAATATATCTATTCACCAATGAAAATTATTTTTATGTGTAGGAATTCAGAAAGCGCAATCTATGTTGGTTTTTGCAATCGATTACTTGTATGCAATATCTATTCTTTTTTTATTGTTTCAATGCAGTCTGTATCTGAAAGGTAAGCAGTCGTACAGCGTTATAATTAATGTATTCGGCGTTTCATTATTAAAAATATACTTTTATGATGTATCGACAAAACAGAGGTCTTAAAATATCTTATTATATGCTAAAAATAAAATTATTTTGTTATAAAAGTGATGTTGTCTGTTTGATATTATTGTAGAAATTCGTACATTGTTAATCTTGTCTAAATGGCGAAAGTAAATCATTAATTATCACTAATTATCTTAGGGAAAATATCGACTAGTTAAATTACTAAAATAAATACATGTACCTGCCTACTTGCCTAAAAATGCAGTGTTTAATTAGTTTTAAATAAAATCATATTAAATTCACTTGACCTTTATATTATAATTACATTATCTATAATGTACATATATATTTTTAAGCATTCCAGAAATCCAGCAAAGGAATTATCACCTACTTACTCTCTTTCTTAGGTTTTATGGCTTGACTGTCAGTAAGTTAATAAACGAAAGTTGGCTTCAAAGACTTGCTATATGTCAACTGGATTTCGCATTTTTATCTTATTAATCTGTTATCTGTGTTGAACCTTGAACCAATATAAATAAATATATATATTTATGATAGTATATGAGTGTCATGGCAATCCAACACTTACGTAAACTGTTGTCTAGCAGAATTATTACATATAACTAAACATTTTGAACATACATAATTTGAAAACATCTCATGCATATTGTATACCCACTAAAAAAAATACAACACCCAATGGAACTTGAACCTGTAATCGCCGGATTCGCCGGTACATTGTAACTCAATTTGATAAGCATTTCACGTAAGAACTACTAGTTAAAATCGCCTTAATTAGAAAAGCACACTGGTGGGAATCCAGCGGTTTCAGGTTCAAGATCCCTCGGATGTTGTTTTTAAGATTTTTTCTAATGGGTATTTGGATGAGATGTTTTCAAATTATATATGTTCAATTATTATAGAATGTTGCATTCTCAAACGTTGTGAATTATTCGTTGAATAAAAGAAATAGTGTATTAAATTAAATTTTGCTTTTCACGTCAAATGGACAACTGCAAAAGCTCCATGAGTCGCAGTTTTGTCATGTTGGATTGTTAATGTATCAAGATGAAAAAACAAACACATTGCGCTGTGAAAAGTTAAAAGCAAAATGATGTTTCTCGTTTGTCCCCAGCATTCCTTTATTTTAGGCGACTGCACCGAATTTACTTTATCATTTAACACTACTGTACCGGTCTTGTCGTATGGTAACGCCGAATGATAATATCGCAGGTTTTAAAGGTCAAATTCGGCGGGAGGAAGGTGGCCGCCAAATATGCGGACGCGAACTGCATAATGCCATGCCCCATTGTTTTCGAGCCGTCCCCCCTTATCGAGAAATGCATAATCTATTGCATTATTATCGCTGTATTTCTGTCGCGTTTATAATAAAGCTATTTATTTGCATCGAAATAATAGGGTTGTGCAAAATAAAATAATAGCACAATAAAAAAATATCGAAAGTAGGTACCATTATTGGTAACTTGCTTTTTCAATAATAATTTTACTGCAATAGTAACCAGAGACAGTGACGATTTTCTTCGACACATATGACCCAATCTTTTAAAGGCCCCTTTTTAAATTTTAAAAGGGGGTCTCGAAACAGTTAAAATTAGTCATACAATAATAACTAAGATTCACGAAATAATGCATTGTATCATTATATGGCATCTTCTTTCATTTTCACACAATTATATTTTATACGCGTTGACAAAAAAAAAGATATAAGTACCCAGTACTTACACCAAAATGACTTATTTATTTGACTATACTTTCCAGAGCGCTACTAAATTAATGTTTTTTGCTGCCTTGTATAATAGAGCATCGTCCTAAAACTATTTCTACGTTATATTCGTTGAATTTTCAGTTCATCACTAATGTTTAATTACTTTTACAGCAATTTTAAATAAATTAGCTAATTCTCTTGTTTAACATCAATTTATATGTGATTTGTCCAATGGCATGCACTAATTTTGTGCTTAATATATATTTTTTTTGTAAAATAATGCCTCACTTAACGACTTAATAATGACTTCATTTTTTTCTTTTATCACTCTCTCTTTACTCAAATTGGGTAATGAAGTAAAAAAAGTTCGTTTAACCAATTTTTATGGTTAACTTTTTTTGTGTATAAAAATAATAACTATCATTTAAATATACGTTAAATAAAATAGGTAAACTATTAAAAAGAACGCGTTTCGAATTAATTTAATTTATCTATAAATGAGATTTTTTACATAGACAAAAATAATTTCCTTACTTTTATAATAGTCATCATTTTATCATAATATACGTAGAGATGACGGTGTATTTTTATACAGAAATACTATTACATATTTTGTCAGGAAATTCGAAGAGTCGACAATACCCATTATGATACCTACTATTTTCATTTTTTTAAACGAACCATCTGTCGTAAGACCGTGTACCAATAGCATTCCAAAAGTAACTGCGTTTTCTTGCACTGAAGGTACATGATATCAAAGGCCAAAATTCAATAAAATGATAAGTTATAATATTACTACTAAACACTCCGTGAGATCACCTACAAAAGATGAGTCTCTACTTCTGAAACAATTGGATGTGGACTCGAATCCCACGTCAATTCACATTTTGTTTCTTCATTACCCAGAGTGAATCTCCAACAAATATTGCTTGTAAAAAAATGTTAAGAAACGTTTTACACGATTGTTAGTGTCAATGGAAAAAACCATCCCCTAAAATTACGCGTATACTTCATTCACAAATAGAACGTAGGTACAACCCTAACATAAAATTAGGTTTGATTTAAGTAAAACTGATGAAGCGATCATCGCCCTATCGATTGGTATTATTATCATAACATCTGCTCGTCATAATTTTCGCCCCAAATGACGTCACAATTGAAAAAATGGGCCAAACTGCATAACAGACAATGACCCGTAATGTACGATATGAAGGCAGTGGCGTGCCTGGGTGCAATTATCGAAATAGGGTAACATTTAATAAATATATAATTTCGGTATAAACCTATTCAATATATTTATGAGTCACTAATAAAATTAGTAGCCGTGATCAGACTTGGGATGTTCATTCATCTCATTTAATATGATGAGAGAAGAGCTACTAGACATACAATAAAACAGTAGGTACACAATATATAATTTAATCCATAATGTTATTAATCAAAGTTTAATTGACAGGTTATTCAATAAATATGGCATACTAGCAATTCGTATATTACATATCCTCATTTCCAAATGAGGATATTTACTTTATCTTTAGAAAAAGTTATAATTAATTCATCCTTGGGACTCGGGGAGTTAAACTAAAAAAATGATATAACATTACGACAATGCAAATACATTAGGTACCATAACATTATTTTAAGACCGCCGGGACGTCAAGGAGAGCTAAAATGAATTACTATGTTCTACAATACAACTACACCCTAAAATGAAAATCATCAAAAGATTTTTTGGTACTGTTCGTTTATCAGGAATACAGCGGAAAACACATTTTGAAAATAGCCAATAAACTGGATTATTTGTTAGGTTAACCTAACCAAACCTAACCTAACCTAACCCAACCTAACCTAACCTAAGCTAACCCAAACTAACAAATAATCCAGTATATCGGGTATTTTCAAAATGTGTTTTCCGCTGAATTCCTGATAACCGAACAGTACCGATTTTTTTAAAGTTTAAACCAAAGAGATTGGAGAGTAATTAATTCATATGAATATTTTGTATTACAATGCATGCTGGCTGTCCCATCGCGTTGTTTGGTGCGGTTGAATTGGTAGAAATATAAAAAATAACATTTACATATGTGTTGCCATATTGGAAGTTGGTGGTTTAGTTGCCTGTTTTTGAGTGGTAATAAACCATCTCACACGCAGAAGTGTGAATTTGCTACAAATGAATCCAATGCGAAATGACTTAAGCACAGATATTTCAATAATATATTGTTAAAGTATTATGTTATAACCACAGAACGGATAATAAATAGAATACCGATAGGCTATATTCAATACGCCGCATGTTGATGCAGGGTTTTTGAATGTGCGAGTGTCCTACGAAAATGAAGCACGCATTATGCACGTGCAATAGAGTGTGTAATAAATACACCAACATTAAATGAGCGTAAATGCATAAACCGAGAGCATTTTCAGTATTCGACGTACAACGTATTCTTGACACGTGTGTAACTCGAGTCGGTTACCTGCTATCGCCTTACCCGTTAGGTATTTCAGTTCCCATTATTTCTGAGTTCCCTGGTAACTGGTTCCCTGGTAAAAATGTGTTTTCCGCTGTATTCCTGATAAACGAACAGTACCAAAAAATCTTTTGATGATTTTCATTTTAGGGTGTAGTTGTATTGTAGAACATAGTAATTAATTTTAGCTCTCCTTGACGTCCCGGCGGTCTTAAAATAATGTTATGGTACCTAATGTATTTGCATTGTCGTAATATTATATCATTTTTTTAGTTTAACTCCCCGAGTCCCAAGGATGAATTAATTATAACTTTTTCATAATCGATGCACTTGCACGTCAATGAGTGCGCTTTACTTTAAGCGTCGCTTATCAGAACCGCATTAGCGGTTGCCCAAACCGCGCTATTCTAATATAAAATAAAAAGTCCGTACATCTGCTCTGAATGCGTTTTTTATCACCCATTCTTTCCGACAGGATTGATTGATTGGATCGTTAAGTTCTGGGCTCGTCCTAATGCCAATGATCCAAGAGAGATAAGTAGTTATGCGCTTTGTGAATTATTAACGATCGATATAATGTTATATTATTATTATAGGCTATGCACATTTCGATAAGTACCTATACAAAATGTACGTATAGACGTGCATTATCGGGATGACAAGAATTGCACCCCATAGGGTCATAACAACGAAATTATCTTTTAGATAACATTACGGTAGGTACGCTAGTTTTTTTACAAACTAGACCCGAGATGCATAGAATATCACTAATAATTAGCCGTTTTTCGGATAATTGTGACGTTAAAAAACAAACGTGGCCATCTCCAGTCACTGACTTTTTTGAGATTTTTGGTTGGTATGACTGCTTGTGTTGTTTTATATAATAATATTCACTTCAGACATGTCTATCTCCTTATTTTCTGCTTAAAAAATCAAAATAAAAGTTGTGATTTTTTTCAAACTTAGTCATCTCCATTGACTTTTTATATCAAACGTGGTCACATTCGTCTTAGCCAATCACGACGTAGCACTTTTTCAGAATGGCCAATCATGTCGTGGCATTTTATCAATATGGCTCCCATCAGCAAAAAGTTTTCTTTGTATATAAGATGTGCTCTTCAAGTTTTTAAGCGAAATAATTGTCAAAGAATGGAAAATAATCCAAATAAAGTTTGAAATAGTGTCTCCAGAGAATGCACGAAAGTTTACCAGATCAAATTATACCATTAAACGTTCAAAGAAGACTGAAAAACGGTAAGTAAATTTTGATTTTCAAACGTTTTACGACAGTTAGCATCTTAGAACCTCAGGGCTGTGCCTTGGCTGTTCATATTTTAAGTTCAGTTTTAAAGCTGCATAATATCGTGTAAACTGGTTCAGTCATCTATATTTTTTTTATATATTTTTATTCAAAAATATTGTTATGTTTGCTTAGTTACCTATTTAATTCTAATATCATAAAACTCAAAATAAATTCATAAACCCAATTATAATTTTCAAATTATTAAGTGTTAGTTGTAAATATGAAATAAGTTATACATTTATATTGTTGTTTTTTTCGGGTGCATCTTGTTAAATTACACATTCAAGAAAAAGCGCCGCCTATTGGGGTACCGCTGGTTGAAAATTATTTTTTTGCTTCATTCCATAATTAATAATAGTTTTTCATACTACTATTTTAATTATCAAGATAAATTATACAATCGAGAAAAAGCGCCGCCTTTTGGGGTGCCGCTGGTTGAAAATTATTTTGTTGCTTGATTCCATAATTCTGAATAGTTTTTATTATAACTATTTTAATTATCTTGTTAAATTACACATTCAAGAAAAAGCGCCGCCTATTGGGGTACCGCTGGTTGAAATTTATTTTTTTGCTTCATTCCATAATTAATAATAGTTTTTAATACTACTATTTTAATTATCTAGATAAATTATACAATCGAGAAAAAGCGCCGCCTTTTGGGGTGCCGCTGGTTGAAAATTATTTTGTTGATTCATTTCATAATTAATAACAGTTTTTATATAACTATTTTAATTATCTTGTTAAATTACACACCCAAGAAAAAGCGCCGCCTATTGGGGAACCGCTGGTTGAAAATTAATACTGTTTATATTTTTTTTATTTTTCGGGATTTCGGCCTTCGGGATTCCGGCCATTCGGGATTTTGGCTTTCGGGATTTCGGCTTTCGGGATGTCGGCATTCGGGATTTCAGCATTCGGGATTTCGTCCGGCACCATTTTAACACAACCCTGTTTGTTAGAATACAAAACAAACCATTCGAATACAAAACAAAACTGTCCATCTCCAATAGTATTTATTTCAAACCTGGTCAAATCCAGATGATACAAAACAAACATAGCCATCTCCAACATAAAATCGTAAATATCTTGTTTGTTAAAGATTCGCGATTATTGAGCATTGTTTAAATCGTATCTTTTAAATAAAATATAATCATAAATTAGGAAATTATTAACTTACGGGCTCAAATTAACCACAAAAACAAAAAAGTTGATTTACTCAGTTTCACTTGTGATGGAGATGGCTACGTTTGTTTTTTAGCGTCACAATTTGCCTTTAACGTTTAGAGTGTGCGTGCGCAGCTTGCGTACATCATTTTAGCCAGACATTTTAAAAAAGCTTTCAATGTCGCTTACTTGTTTCCGACAAAAGAAAATCATTTTGAGTATCGATTATATACGCAAACACAAATAACTAGGAGTATTAAATTAAATACGTTCATTATTATATTACCCCACACTGTTAACGTACTTAAGTAAACAGACCCCATCTTAATAATATACGAACTTCTTGTTATGACAATAAAATAAATAATAATACTACTAGTGAGACATTAAGTAGGTGTCAAATTACTCAATAAATCACTGTTAAAAAACCAATTAAATTATTTAAAATGTAAATTAACTATTGATTTATAATTATTTATATTTTCATATTGTCTAGTTTTCATATGTTATTATATTTTTAAATGGTATTATTTCGAATTAAAATTTAAAGCAACGTTAACGTTCTATGCATTCCGGCTTAGGAAATTATATACTTAGTACATTGTATGTACGACAGTAAGCGACTCAGGTGGGCATTTAAAAAAAATATAGTGCGCTGGTGACTTTGATACATTATTTGTATATTATTAGATGGTGGTTTTAGAATCTGTAGATCAGCCCTGAAACTAAGATTATTTTAGCTGACATTTAGTTTGTACCCAATGGTGTTTATATAAATATTGATCAACATTAAACATCAACAATAAAACTAATCAATTACGAGTGTCCGCCAAGATCTTGCTACTGTTAAGGGGGGACATGCTCGTCGAAGGTCAAAATTGAGTTTTTATTGTATTTTCAAACCATGATCCTGGACACTCCTTAAGCGTTGTAGATAATCTATTTATATAATTTTGAAGCCTTATTATCCTTTATAGTTATTTTAAACATTTTATGACTGCATGAAGTATTTTTGTTACATAAAATAGTATTCTTTTAAACCTCTCGCTCTAATGTTTTAGAATATAGTCATATTTCGGTACAGAACTGTGCAGTAGTGTTAAGAGTTTTTACATGTATTAATTTTTAAACGCATTTATAAAACCATTAGCATAATTTATTACGAGATAATTTTTGTAAAATATTCACGATAAAAAATTATATTGATAATCTCTGTGATCCCAAATTTGACAAGAATTAGGCATTTTATTATTCAAAAAATCGGCAAGATTAACACATTTGAAGATGAATCTAAAGATACTTATTATAAGCTATGTATTTGACCATTCAAGTGTGATAAAAATCTTATGAATAATGATTGCTTTATAATAATTATTGACCTAAGAATAAGGTAGTGTTTTTTTGAAATACGCCATTTCTTTTGTCGTTCCTCAGTAGTTAAGCTACAACATACGGCCGTAGCCATAAAATGACAAACTATAATTAAAGTAGGGAGTAAAATTATGTTAACGCGCGTGTTTGAACATGTACCTAACCGAATTTTTTTTTATTTTTTTTTAAACGGTACATGTTCAAACACGCGCGTTAATATCATTTTACTCCCTACTTCAATTATAGTTTGTCAATTTATTGCTACGGCCGTATGATGTAGCTTAACCACTGGGGAATGACAAAAGAAATGGCGTATTTCAAAAAAACACTACCTTATTCTTAGGTCAATAATTATTATAAAGCAATCATTATTCATAAGATGTTTATCACACTTGAATGGTCAAAGACATAGCTTATAATAAGTATCTTTAGAATCATCTTGAAATGTGTTAATCTTGCCGATTTTTTGAATAATAAAATGCCTAATTCTTGTCAAATTTGGGATCACAGAGATTATCAATATAATTTTTTATCGTGAATATTTTACAAAAATTATCTCGTAATAAATTATGCTAATGGTTTTATAAATGCGTTTAAAAATTAATACATGTAAAAAATCTTAACACCACTGCACAGTTATGTACCGAAATATGACTATATTCTAAAACATTAGAGCGAGAGGTTTAAAAGAATACTATTTTATGTAACAAAAATACTTCATGCAGTCATCAAATGTTTAAAATAACTATAAAGGATAATAAGGCTTCAAAATTATATAAATACATCATCTACAACGTTTAAGGAGTGTCCAGGATCATGGTTTGAATATACAATAAAAACTCAATTTTGACCTTCGACGAGCATGTCCCCCCTTAATATCATAATTAATTATCTATTCTTTCTTACCTACCAAAAAAATCATTAGATGAATGAATCATGATTTTTAGATTATTTACATTGATTGAATCTGTTTGTGTTGTAATAGTAGGCAGCGCAGATCAATTTCCTGTAGATTGTAATATCGATAATACTTTATTTTGAATAGTTAACTATTTTTATTGCATACTCTGTACAGATCAGGTATTTATTATACCTGATGCGAATTTAAAACGATTAAAAAGTAAACTGCATCACTTAAAATTCAATCGGTGTCGATTCAACCGTTGACTCACATACTTTTTTTCTAACTGCGTTTTAAATATAAGATAAAAGATTACAATCTATTAAAGCATTTCTGTAATAACATAATAACTAGGCTCTATTATCGGTGCCTGACTGATCTCCATTGAAAAGTTCTTTTGTGTTATTATGTTTGAATGCAAATTTCATGCAAGTGTAACTGTTTTAATTATAAGCTCCGAATGGCTTTACTGCCTGTCGTTTTATTGTTATTGTGTTCAAAGGGGTTGATTAATGTAACCTTTTACTGCAGTTAAATAAAAGCTATCAGCGGCTCTAAGTACATAATTTATTGTTTCTATCAGATGCAATCTTTTGAATAGCATGCTTGCAAACAATGCTGTATCAGCAATCAAATAATACTAATCGTGCAATTATTATGGCATTTAGAGGGTCAAAAGATGGCAAAGTCATGTTCGCCGCGTGAAGAATACATGTCGCCGACATTTTGATTTTTTTTGCGGTGAGATGAGCAGTTTGTAATACGGAGAAATTGATTTACGGATCGTAATAAAACTATCGAGATCTTAAATAGCTACACCTCTTTCGTGTATAATTTATTATTATTTTTGCATTCATGATAAGGTAAAATATTTAATAAAATGACTACCAAAAATATCACCAAAAGACTAATTTCGTATTATGTTTGTGTTGTTAAATAGTATGTAGTACAACGAGCTCGTATATATATATAATTATACCCAGTTTGCACTTGCATGGATTTACTGCTAACAGTAGGTACGTATTATGGCGGCCATAACAAGAAAATGCACGTGTAAACATGTACATATTATCATGCAAGTTGCAAGATTGCATGACTGAATCAAAAAAGTTCCGGAAGTTTATGAATTTTCACGCGACAGTTGGGGTGTGTTCGATATCTTCGCCTGCGCAGTAGAACGATAGTGGCGAACCTGCCGCCAAAAAAAACGAACTACACCGCGCAGACCCATTTTGAGGTTAACCGATTTTCACGACCTGTCAAATAGTACTATAAAAAGACAACATCGCGTCTCGCTTACTCTTGAAGAATGAGATTGGCGAGAAAGTCAGCATTTTTACGTGTAAACAGTTATCGGGTTAGTTTAAAATACACACTATTGCTTCAAGTCAATCCATGCACGTGTATAGCCGCTAAGAGCATACTTCAGTGAAACGACAAATAATTTTCAACTATAGGTGCGACGAAATTTTGGACTCGCTGCCAATCGGAGAGCGATAGTCGAGCTGTGAACACGTCAATTTGTTTTGTGATGGCGTCGGAGGAATTAATTCTTAAATCGTGTAAAGATGACTAAAAAACGTTACACATTTACTTGAAAAAGAAAACATGTCAATGAATATATTATTATTATTACTAATAGAACAATAAACATAACATTAAATGGATGCATGTTGAATTTTATGACACGTCGTAGTCACGATCATTTTAGTTTTAGACCGTGCCCCAGCAGAAGTATAGCCTTAAACTGGAGGCATAGTTCTTCTTACTGTCACACAGTAGATACTTTGCACAATCGGATAATAGTTAGACGATGAGTCCAAAAGAAAACCAAAACTTAACTTATAATTTTTACGACGAATGAGAAATTGAGTTTTTCTTTTTAATGGTGTAAACTGTAAAGTGTTATTATTTAATTTGTGAGGCCTCAGTGTCCACAAACACAATACTTTAACTTGAAAAGTGACAATGGGATTGTGTGGTAGATCACTGTCAGCTTGAATGCCTGATCTACCTCTTCGCTAAAATACTGTAACATAATTTTACGAGAGCTATTGTTATTTCTTCACTTACTTTTGTTAGTTCTTCTATTTATATTTTTATATCTACCATCATCTTGGTTTGTGAAAGAGTTTGTTTTTTTTTTAAATATTACAGAGTCGCATTAAGGAAAGGGGTCCAAATAATATCTAAATACGGGTCTGTATTGATAACATGGTGCACATCGTAGGAACCGATGTGAACGCTCTCAAAATCGAAAAGAGTGAGGTCACTCGATATCTAATTGATTGACTCTGCCCATGTATAGATTGCGCGAACTGACTCGAGAGTCTTTTCTTTAATTTTGTAACAAAGCATCTCGCAATAAATCACTATCCGATAGATAGACTGGCTGGATATCCATATTTGAAACAATTCTTATTATTTTCAAAATTGTTCACTTCTGTTTTTATGTGACATAATAAAATGATATTTATTTTGTAATAGTTATCTAGCTTAATAGTTATCTAGGTACTTTTCCTGTGGATATTTATCTGAAAAACTATTTAATTTTAGTAATTCAAAACAATGAATTTGCATTGAATAACATCAAAATCTTCATTCAACGTGTAGTTATAAACATGCCACATAAGCGTGAAGTTCGATAGTTTTGACAGACTATAATTATTATGACCCACGATAAGCGTTGGCCTATTGCGTCGTGGGTCCCAGGTTCGAATCCTGGTTCTGACAAGTACACATATTGTTTTTCAATTTGTGTTTGAGTTACAGTATGGACCTAATAGGTTGAGCAAGTGGCTGACATCCATTTTTCGTAAAAACAAAATCTGACAATACAAACCTCTACTATGTGGAGGCCCATGTGATCCCATCGGACATGGTCGAAAAAAAAATATTATGGCGTAGTTAGAGCTGCGCCGAGCGAGAGAAATCGATGCAATAGGCTTCATGTAAGAGCATTCAAATAATAACGGTAACAATAATTAAATATATCCTGTCTAGAATAAATTGCAATCTGCGCAATTTCAAGGAAGTTGTTCCAGTACTCGTGTTTCAAACAATAATTGTAAAGTCATTTAGTCGTTAATACTATATTTCAAATTAATGGACAATAAAATTAATATTTTGTTCACTAAATCCTAATAACGATTTACACAACATACATCTCTATAAAACGAAAAATTATAATAAAAATAAACATTAATTTAATTGTGTGCTTTATGCGAGTGTGGTGTTGGTGTATCACGGTGTATCCATGATAAAGTACATATATTATTACATATTATAATAAATACTTGTTTATAAATACCTTACCTATTATAAATAATATCTGGCAGAACTAAACTGACCTAGTACTTATCCGCATCAATGAAGCGTCGTGTATTTTCAATTTATTCCAACTTGCAGACGCCTCTGCGTCAACGGAGACTAATCTAATGTTATACATTCATTGACTCCAATTGGATGGATACAGTAGATCAAGTAAGACCTGCCTTGCCGTATGTCTTGGCCCTTAGCCGTAAGCTCCTTTTCACATCATCACTTCAGCGCGATAATGTCATTTACGTCAAATAAAAGTCACATCTGTAATTGTTGCTGTTAGATTTTTTTTAAATTGCTGCTTTAATACCTAATAATAATATTCAGTATTATTTTATATAACATTTATTAATACCGAGATACACTTTACCTTTCGAGGAATAATCGTAATCGTGACCTTTCGAAATATTCAAGTGATCGAACAAACCTTTGATAATCTTGCAGAATCATCGGATCCGTCATTCGGTTCTGTTCGCAGCGAACATCCTCTTTGGATTCATTGTCCGCACTCCGCACAATATAATAATATAATATGGTACCTTGGTTTAGTTTAGTTAGATGTAGTATTGTACTCCAAAGCCTACGTTGGTAAATTTTTAGACTAGAAATAAATTTTCTATGTGAAATTTGAAGATACAATATTATTATTATTACACTAATAATGGTAATAATAATATTATTAGACTTGAAGTCATGATTATTTCCAAACTTGTTGGTGGAGAGTGACATCTGTGAGGGAGACGTTCAACTAAATAAACACAATTTTGGACTCACTGTAATAAATTCTTGCGATTGAGTTTTCTGAAAATCTATGATATTATAAATTAATAACAAAATAATTATATTGCAGTATTGAACATATTTATGACAATAATTAGTGTGTAGTCCTTAGACTATTTATGGATTGTTTACATTTTGTTTATATAGTAAGCGACATCTATGATATAATAGTAGAAAATCATCGTAAAACATAAATACAGTGGTGTGCGTCTTTGCTACGATAAGTGTTTGAACGTTTCATCGCTAGGGTAACTAAATGTAACGATAACATGAGTCACAGTATTTACGGAAATATTATATAGATGGCACTAAAATATTTACCCGATTACATATTATTATATAAAAATAAATTCATAAAAAAAAATCACACGGGGAACAGTCGCTGGTGGATACTTTTATTTTAATACTTATTTCAATTTAGTGAGATTAAGAGAATATATATCAATTAAATTCAATAATAAACAGAGTTGTTGGATCTAATCTAATGATATGTTATGATAGTGGATAGAATGAGGATAATTTCAAGTTAGCTTTTATTTTTTAGGGGAAGATGTCGCTCGTGTCAATGTTTCAAAAATTGAGTAATAAGTATGTATCATCAGTCCAGTCTAGATAAATCCACTGCTGGATGAATATCTCTCGAAAACAGTTTGCGTCCCTTATTATGTGCATTGCGGTACCACATATATGTGACAGAACCTAACTATCTCGTCGATTCAGCAGCCTATAGAAGGCTAGGTGTACGTTTCGACGACTTTGTACGTAGATTTCTTTAGCTTCTCTCTTTCGAGCTATGCCCTGCCATACCTTGAATAATTTGTTTATAATAATGCAAACTCAGTCAATGTTCGCCAACGACCATACCATGTTGAAAGCACCGGTTCTCGTCCGATCACCGAAGTTAAGCAACATTGGGCGCGGATAGTACTTGGATGGGTGACCGCTTGGGAACACCGCGTGCCGTTGGCTCTATTTTTGTATTCCGAGTATTATAACATTTTTTTAAACGGTGGCACAAAACGTATTTGTTTTTATTGCATCCACAATCTAACAATTAAATTACATTGTAGCGATCATGCCAAACAAAAGTGTATATGAATCCAACTAAATTACTAAAACAATCTTGCGGTCATCTTGAATCCAATTTATCGCATGGGAATAATCCGAAAATTTCTCACCACAACAATAAAAAGGAGTAGATAGGTACCATTCATCCTTCTACCGTGGGAGGATAAAAATACATTACATATTTTCAATTGAGATTTTATCAAGGATACCTTGTATAACTTGAGATTCCTACACATATAAAATGAATGAATATATTATTATATGAACGACATATAAATACGTATAAATAACCTTAGTAACTGTCCAACCTGTTGTAAATCCATTATCTGCAAAAACGAAGAAAAAATGTATCGGCCTGCTTACCTATCTAATCAAGATGACACTTTTTAGCCTTTTGACTCGACTACTAAGTATTCATGCATGACTATCTATTCAAAATTGAAGCTACTTCAGTAACAATTAACTAGGTAAGTAACAGATCAAAATATGAATCCTATATATCTGGATCTGGCTGCTTTTATTTACTAAGTGTATCTCCCATTCCCATAATGTGAATGTCTTCTTCTATTGTGTTCCTGAATTTATTAGAAACATGTCGATTTCGAATTTCTCCATAAAATCCATGGTGCTATTGCACTAAGAGCCCGCTTTTTAAATGTTTTGTGTACAGTAGATTCCCGATTATCCGGGCTAATAGTGGGGAGAGGCGGCACGGATAAACGAAAAGTACGGATAATCCGAACTATGTGTTTTTCTTTATAAAATACTGCATTATTTATCATACATTTATAAAGCAGACAATTATTTTAACATGTTTAATAGGTACTCATTATTTATTAAGAAAATCTGTGATTTTGCTTTGTTTGCAGACATCTTTCTAATGTCAGTTCGAATTTTCCTAATCGAGATTCATGTTTACGAAAGCGAGTGATTTTTTAAATTAAATTCATGCAGGATAATCCGCACACGGATAATCGTGAGTTTACTGTATCAAATATATGATTAAAAACCTCAATTTTATTCTATCCCACAAAGCATGGGCCTGATTTGGCCCAATCGGTCCAATCTTAATACCGGGCCTGATTGCATACGCGTATTTAAATTCAATCTTCTTAAAGTCTTTATTAACCCAATACTAATAAACCGTTTACAACAAATTAAAACTGGGGTTATGAAATATCTAGTAAAATTTATTGTTATTAATAAGAGGCCGCATGAAAATATTCATTGTTGCAATGAGGCGATGCATTCATAATAAAACACTCATAATTTATTAATTATTACGCAACGCTATTTCCATGATGACATGCCTGACAAGATGTGCTTAGTCAAGTGACTTGTGAATAAATAAGTCAGGTCAATTAAAACTTTTCATTCTGTGCGCAGTGCGACGTCTTTCCTGAACCAAGATGCTGTCACATCATCACTGACGTCGGCAAGTGAAATTAATTAGTAAATCACTTTGTCAAGACCCAGTGACGTCCCTAGGCAAAGTACCCTTAAGATGACATTAAAATGCCGTCCGCTTTCATTTTTAGTTTCAAATTTTCTGAAAATTCATTTGGTACCTACCTACTAACATAATATCTTATTACTTATTTATTTTCGGCTATTTTAGACACAAAATACCCACACCAAAAATCTTTAAACACACTATCTACTGAGAATAAGAACATTTCATGAAACCTACTCTCGAAAAGCGGGTGTTTTAGGTATATGGAGGTTTGGAGGCAGTTTGAGGTTCTGGAATTTTTGCTTTTTTTTACAATACTACATAATTATACATATTGGCGGTGCAGTGCGCTGGTCTTCCACCCGAGAGTTCTGGGTTCGATCCCCGGTGAGGACACAATATTTATGTGATTTTCTCAAAGCCTGGGTGTTTGTGATTGTTCAAAATTACTAACAACCACCTTGTATGAAAAAGCAAAGACATGGTTATTAATAATTCTAAAAATTTAAAAAAAATATGCATATTATTATTTAGAATTTTAGATGATAATGTTGTCTTCAGCTGAGGTTTCCTGTAAGTAAATACTTTATATAAAATACAATGATATTATATTTATTTTCGCTAATTGAGATTAAACCATATTTTTTATTTTTTATTAAAACAAAATGTTTTTGAGAGGACAACACTGAAAATCTCTGCCATTATTAGTCATGCAGCAAGTAGCGCCGAGAGTGCATTCAGAAAATTAAATTTTCAATACAATTCGCCCTACTTTTGCACCATTGTTTAATTAAAACGAAGAGTTGTCAAGATTTCTTCTGGTGTTCAACTCATAAAAAAAAAATTCAATGATTATCATTATGTAGACTTATATGAACGAAGAGTATTATTTTTTACCATAACCCAATTTTAATATCCCAATACCACCTACCTACAGCTCTACCGCGAGCCACATAAATATTTTAATTAATTGAAAGTCTTAAAAAACAGCCGAGTGGTATGTTTTATGTACCTAATGCTACAGTTACAGGGGGCGATTGAGTTTTCGTGTTTTTCATAATGGCGCCGTAGCACTATCGCTTATTTTATAAATTTCTCTCGCTTTTACTACTCCCCTCTAATTTATTTGGACAGTGTTCTTCAATTATGAATTCTGCTGACAAGATTTTTGAAAAAATAACACGTCGTGTCTGCTCGCTTATATACGTATTTTTATTATTTCCACTCAAATACGTCCTATGGTTTTAAAAGCTTTCAAACTTAATAAATACTCACTAAATCTTCTATCTAAACCGTTGATACTCATAAATTTATTTTAGGAAATAATAAAAAAAAATCATTAAAAACAGTCTAAAGGAAATCATTGTACATTCTTCATACAGTTTTGTTCAATTTGTATTATAGAGAAACAACCCTTATTGATAATAAATAATACCTAATTACGGTAGATTAATCAGTTGTTTTATTATGTTATAACTCTACTATTATATCAGAACAGACGCGCATATATGGGGTTTCGAATCTGGAACACCCCCCCCCCCCCACAGGAACGAAAAAAAAGTATTTAGGTGAATGAAATATTACTTCTTCTTCTTCGTCAGCACCTGATGGTTGAGGATCGTGACGCGGATTATTTGACTGTCAGCCTTCTCAACGGGTTGACCCCTCTCAACCCCGCATTCTACAACACTCATGGCCAGTGTCAGTAGAAGATCCGTGACATAATGAAATGGTGAAACTGTCTGCTTTAATAATCTGACGCGCCATGTCTAAAAGACAAGACGACACAAATGAACACTGACGATCCTAATAATTAGGCCACGTAGTTATAGCTGCAAGCCAGGTGTTCATCGATAGACTCACAGTGTGGAGTGTCTGAGTATGAAGAATGTACCCGGAGGAGTGAGGGGTCCGTTGTTTAAGAAACGGGAAACTGTATGTAGTAGGCGAAGTAAACGCGGAAGTCAGTGGCACGTAATTGACTTTGTTACCCCACCCATCCTTTCCGCCTTTTAAAAAAAATAAAAAAATATATTATGGATACTTATTTTGAATTTTGTCGCGTAAGGTATAATTTTTAAAGGGATTTTCTTCATTACATATTCGTTTAAAATAATAGATTTCAAAATTAATCATTTCATATACTATCTACCAGTGGCGAAGGGTGGAGGTTGGCTGTTAAGATCCGACATAAATACTGCACTCTAAACTTTGTCAGTCAAACGTATTTGTTTTCATTGAACTAAGACTACGATTTTTAAAATTCAATTAAACCCTGCCTAATCCAAGCTATACTAAATATTCATTTATCTATAAAATATCAAAAAAAGTTTAATAGCATATTTTACCATACATAACTTTAGATATTTTGTGGATAGAAGAATATTTTTATCGATTATCGTTTAGTTAGGCAGCGTTTATGAATTTAAAAAAAACTGACACCTTCTAATATGACATTCTTAATTCAACGAAAACAAATAAGTTTGGCTGAAATAGTGTGCACTATTTTTGTTGAATCGCCCATAGCATACCTAAACTAATATAGTTTGGTTTGGGCAGGGTTTTATTGAATTTTAAAAACTAACCAGCACCCTCTGAAAATTGTACCTACATTATTATAATTATTAGTTCAATGAAAACAAATAAGTATGTATGACTGACAAAGTTTAGTGTGCACTATATATATCGAATTTTAACAGCTTATCACCACCCTTCGCCACTGCTACCAACCTACATATTATGATTGTTCTAAATTTGATGTCATGTTTTCAAAAATATTATTTTTTATCAGTCTCTCTACCCTAAATTTTAAGCATACAAGGAGGCATTGACATTCTGCTGAGCCAAGTGAAACGTGCTGATATTGTATCGCCGTGTTATTATAATATTCTATCTCTCCCTTTTATAAAAAAATACAATAGTGCGTTTATCGTGAGAAATTGCGTAGATACGCGTAGATGCTTACTTCACTTACTTCTACAATATACAAGAACACGCACATTTTAGAAGAAACATTTTATACGGGTTGGTAGGATAGTTACATATTTTATATACGTATCTATACTATTCGATGTGCGATTTACAATAAAGTTATTGTATTTATAAGATAATATACCGCGTCAGTTATATTTTTTATATTGGAATTTAACTTAGGTACCTACTTATGAATTCTTCAACAATACTTTGTTATCTTTATCTGTATGTAACTAACCTGCTTAGATTAAAGACAGTACTCAACTGTGTTGAATAAAGTGTAAAAAAAGGTAGATAGGTAGTTACCTAATAAAAACATATTTATGTATGCTAAGATAAAACAATTTCAAATTCATATTTAATATTCTGAATGCGATGGATTGGGCGACGGAGCCTAGAAATTAAAATTAGTATCAAACCAAGATGTTGAATACCGAATAAAAAATAAGGGTTTCTTTGGTATCGAGTCTTAGAACCCTGCGGGCTGCGACCACCATGCTTATGAAATCAAAGGCTGATGTGTTTCTAATGTCATTGGTTCCTACAAGTTTATTGGTCTGCTATAACCGCTGCATGCCTTGCTGTTCCGAGTTAGCTCGCTCGATCGTTCGCTCCAGTCAAATTGTACCTATAAAATACACTTTTCATCACAAGGTTGTCTGTGGAATTTCTTCTTCTTCTCTCGTGTCCGTGCGAGAGATACGCCTATGACGCCAAAGACTGATATAATATACCCGCGCCATTAGTTTGGATGCTGACATACCATCATTTGTTCCGCAGTTTCCTCGGGCTTATCACCGTAGTGTATCCTTCTCATTAAATTGTCCTTGATTCTTATTTTTTTTAATATTTTTTTTTATTTCGGTCCGTATGCGGTTTATCGTCATCTCAACTACAAACTAGGGAACTCAGAAATAATGGGAACTGAAATACATAACGGGTAAGGCGATAGCAGGTAACCGACTCGAGTAAGGAAGAATCCGGGTTAAACTTACACACGTGTCAAGAATACGTTTTGCGTCGAATACTGAAAACTGCTCTCGGTTTATGCATTTACACTCATTTAATGTTGGTGTATTACACACACTATTGCACGTGCATAATGCGTGCTTCATTTTCGTAGGACGCTCACACATTCAAAACCCTGCATCAAGATGCGGCGTATTGAATATAGCCTATCGGTATTCTATTTATTATCTGTTCTGTGCTACAAACTAAACCTCTACTCTGTGGAGGCCCATATGATCCTATTAGGATCGGACATGGTCAAAAAAAACTACAAAACCTTTGCTTTACTTACACACAGATACATAAGGGCAGCATGTTAATCTTCAAGCTAATTTTTTGTATTATTCTGCCTTTCTATGAGATTGTTGAAGTTTTCTGTGCTGTTGAAAACGCTAGATTTAATACCATACGTCAGATGCGAATTTTGCAAGCTAGGTGCCAAGTTAAAAATGCTAGATTTGGCAAGAAAAACGCTACTTTGGCAACGCTGTTCAAGTTTCGTTATTACTGTTGTGTTTTTTTTTACAATATTCGATCCCAAGAAAATCATATGGGTCTGATTTGCCCATTAGGTCCATATTCTGGGTCCAAATACACATTTAAAAACAAGATGTGAATTTTTGCCAGACCCGTTTTTCGAACCCGGAACCTGCGTCAGTATAAGCCTAAGTGTGAGGCCTCAGTGCCAGCGTTCGGCGCAGCGTTGAGCGTTGTGCACAACTCAAACGTATAACCGTATAAATGTATAACCAAAAAACGACTTTGTCTACGAACATTTTCACACACGGTTATACGTTTGAGTTGCGCAAAACGCTCAACGCTGCGCCGAACGCTGCCACTCAGGACGTACACTAACGCGTGACCGCTCGGCCATCGTGGGTTTTTTAGTAGGTAGGGGTAATCTGCCTAGGTACCTATATACATGAACGCTTGACATATCATATTAGGTTTTAATGACATCAATGATTTTGAGGTTCATTATTATTCCGGCGTGTGGGCACTTTAGTGTCTTATATACTATTGAATCGCGGCAAGTTCCGCGTCCCTTCACATCGCCGGCTTAGAATATAAGAACTTATTTTTTAACCCACGCGATACAAATTTGAATAAAAAAAAAGTTTAGCCCGCGAACAATTGCGATTGGCCCCTTCGGAAGTCGCCGTTGAAGACGGTGCAATGTCGGTTGAAAAGTCCCCGCTTTGTTACCGATCCGGTCCGCTGCCCCGCGCCACCCGCCACTTCCGGTGCCCACTTCCGGTTCGCAGAGCCCGTTGATATCGTTGACTCGCTATAAAAATATAATTATACCTAATATATACTGCTATACCAGTCGGTCTCATGGTAGGGCTAATCGCAAAGGTAAGGGTAGATTGTACTAATAGAAATTCAACCGTACCTAAGTAGGTACCTACTTTGAGGGTTTGTTTACTTATAGGCGTACGAATGAGATTGTTGGCCCTAGGCTTCTAGTTATATAATGTTAAACGCATATTATAATACATAAATATATAACAAACTGTAGGAATGCGGTACACATACCTACTCATACTCCCCACACCATTAAATCCCTTCAATAAATTGGTTAAATATAGTGGTTATTAATTAATTATGTTGATATTTCACTTTTTAAATATTAATATTAATACACACCTAATTATTTTGGGTTTAAATGATTTTCACTGTTTCGCAACATCTGAGCGATGTACAAAAATTAACAACTGTTTTTATTGTTAGCAAAAATAAAGCAAACATTCTTAATATAATATGGGTGTATCGAAAAGATGACTATGACTGACTTTTTAACAATACAACAGACCATGTGGCTCAATGACAGTTAAGTAGTCACTACTGTCATTGATTGATCGTCACTACACTACTGAGAAGTGTAGTGGAACAGTAGTGTAATCAGTAACACTCAGGCTTTGATACAATCACAAAAATATGTTGTGATCTCACTGGGATCGAACCCGGCGCCCCTGGATAAAAGGTCAGCGCCATACGCACTGGTCTACGAGAGCAACCAACAGATGCAACATAGTGCCGTGTAAATCATTTATTTAAAAAAAAAACCACATTGTATTGACTTAAAAAATTATTATTAAAGGACATAGTATGTACTATTATAATATGTCGAATATATAAATGTTCTTCTTTTTATGCCATATCCGTTATCGGAATCGGATATGATTTTGAATTTTGACCATCTCTGGAGATTCTTAAGCCGGTACGTTCTTTTTCTACCAGGGCATAGCTTACAAGAAAACTTAAATTATAATATTAATTATATGATAATATGCAGAAGTTGATATATATCCTGTTGCCACATAACACATATGCCAGCTTTCTAGTTTTTACTTTCCTGATTAGTTCTTCAGTCTTTTTCATCTTCAACATCACCTTGACGTTCGTATCTTCCTCATTCCAGCCGATACGGACCATGTATCTGGTGCATGGCCCCCAAAAGGGAGGGGGCTGACAGGGCTCTAGCCTAGGGGCCCGGGCACAGGAAGGGCCCGGCGTGACGAGTCGAGCGATAAGCGACAGATACCGAGATAAACACAAACCACAAATTTGCTCTAATAGTAAAAAAAAGTCGCCTGCGGCGTTATTTTAATTCAATAATTATAAATAATTAAAATATTTCATTGTAGGATGCAATCTTTAAGGCCATGCATTAGTTGAGGCACGGTCTAAAAAGATCGTTGCTAGGCGATGTGCGGATTGCGGGTCGCGGGTGAAAATGACGCCTGTCAAACGAAATATTATTTCTCATATAAATCCAACATACGTCCATTTTATGTTCTGTTTATTATTCTATTAGTATCAATAATAATATATTCATTGACATGTTTGCTTTTTAAAGTAAATGGGTAAAGTTTTTAGTCATCTTTACACGATTTTAGAATTAATTGGCCCGTCGCCATCACGCAGCAAAGTGACGTGCGTCCGACTCCACGTTCTCTCAATGAATGCAAAGCAAGTACAAATTTTCGTCGCGCGTACAGTTGAACATTATTTGGCGTTTCACTGATGCGTCACCTTAACTGTGTGCCGATACTCGACAACTCCACAATTCAAATAGATGTACATATTAAAAATACACTTTAATTTTACCGCGTACACCATGGAAAACGCTACTGTAGCGCGTCACACTGCCTTTACTCTTAGCGATAGGTAGGGGGGCGCCAAATGTCCTAGCATAGGGGCCCGCATCAGGATGTGGGGCCATGGTCTGCTGTCTGTATATCCATATTTTGAAAGCATTAAATTTGTCATGATAGTCATGAATACGAATTAGCACCCTTATTTCAATTGAATTCATTTTCCAGCAACAATTATATATATTCAAATAGTAATAATAAAATTTGTACCTATAAGCAGATTGAAAGTTGTATGAGAAGGCAGGTTTTTAAATGCCCTTTTATTCATATTTTGCTGTGTCATAAAAATAAAACAATGCCACCAAGGGATGAATATGACAAAAATAACGTAGTTATATATTTGTATTCAAAAATAATTTAATATTTTAATACATACATACGTACATAATATTAAACAGTAAAAATATCATTATTATAACATCAAAGCAATATAATATAGCTGACTTTGACCTGATTAATGCAATATTTTGTGTACATCGAAAAATATTTGGCAGTCGTGCCAAGGTTATGTGACAGGTGAAGTTCCGTGTCGCACATGTCATTGTTTCACAAGATAATAATGGCTCGTATTAATATCAAAACAATAATAAATTCTAGTAATTTAAACCAATTATTTATCCGTTTTGTACGTGTACATCACAGACATAAGTAGAGAAACTGCGATTGGCGAGCAATATAGCCAATTATTTATATTATTATCATTGATTATACAGTCGAACTTGGTTATTACGAGCAAGATGGGACCGATTGAATTTGCTCGTTATAAGCATTACTCGTTATATAACATTTTTCGCGCCACGTTCTATTTAAGCATAGAACATAAAAAAATCTGAAAACCATCGTAAAAATCCCCGAAACAAGCATGGCGTGGATACTTTTTCAATGTTGTCGGCGAAAACACCCATTAGGTACCTACTTAGACACTTGTAGTGTCATAAACGTAATCCAATCCTGGTGGCATCGGTCTAGTTAACTGCCCGGTCCGATTTTATTGCTTAGGGTCGAAAATGTTGTTTTTAAACGAACAGTTTTTCTCGGTATAGCCGAGAAGTATGTGAATAAATGTATGGAGAAAATCATAAACTAAAGTGTCAACGAATGTTTCCTCATTACATCCGAGATCTCGCTATTTCCGTGATCATAATAACCAAGTTCGACTGTATTTATAATCTATTTAACAGCTAGAAAACATAATAATATAGCTAATAAGTGAGCAGACCCGATTTTTTCCAATGTGTATAAAAGTTTTTATTGTCGCTATCGCCGATAGTGTTTAGATCGTTTTTGGTGTACCTATCGCCTTTCCTGCCAAAATTATCAAACCTTAGTTATAATGTGGCTCATTTATTTATACCATTCGTAGGTATTCGCATTTAAATAAACACATTTCCAAACAGATACAGAGTTGATAGTATTTTTAGCTCTTCCTGTCAAAATTTTGTATCCATCAATTTTGTTAATTCAAGTAGGTACTTAACCAAAAATTACTTTTCGAAAACTTCACAATAATTTAATTCTCGACTCGCCAAATTGTTATAGTAGGTAGAGTATAATATCCTTCATAGCTTTACACTCCGGCTCTGGGATGAAAATGATGTAATATTCTAAAAATATATATTTTTACATATGTTGTCTATTTATTTATGTATTACTACATATATTAATACAAGTGAATATCATTTGATCTAATTGTGTGCGAGGTAATCAGGCAAAGAGGCGTATCAGTGTAGTAAAAAGTGCAAAATAATGCGAAGTTATAAAACATATACTCTATCTACTGAAATGTTGAAATTATAGTAGTTACTTTTGACGTGCAGTACGCGAACCAAAATTATAGTACAAATACTTACTACAATAATAAAATTATTGTAAAGTTGTCAACACTGGTCCCACTACACGTGGGTTCTTAAGTTGTCTACCCCTGTTACGTTCGTTTCAATTTATTCTTCTATCCGAAACGACCGAAACACAATATCATCAGAGCCGATGATAATAAAAATGATATAATGACAGCTTCTCAAGGTCTATAGTTACTTTAATTTCGAATAAGGAAACAATTCGAATTGGGATTGAAGCCAAATTTGTTTGATTAATTTGATTTTTATCCCTGAGAATATAGAAAGGTAATACTGATTTACTACTAGTAATCAGTGATCAATCACTAATCAGATATCCTTTTATTATACTACAGTAAGTATTATTATTCAGTCTGTAATAAAGTTCTCAATTAATTGGCAATCAGTTCAATAGGATTCAAATTTTTGTAACAACCAATACATCATTATTTTATTAAATTAAGCAAGAAAAAGTCCATTACAAGATACTTACTAGATACTTTTCATAATGACAGACAATAATATGATATTATAGCTTGAAAAGAAACAACGGTACTGTTCGGTTATACGGAATACAGCGGAAAACACATCTTGAAAATAGCCGATAAACTGGATTATTTGTTAGGTTAACCTAACCAAACCTAACCTAACCCAACCTAACCTAACCTAAACTAACCCAAACTAACTAATAATCCAGTATGTCGGGTATTTTCAAAATGCGTTTTCCGCTGGATTCCGTATAACCGAACAGTACCGAAACAACTCTTATTTGGTGGTCAAAACTTTGTCAAGTCGTCGATTTCAATCTTGACCAAGCGCCAACCTTGTTTATCAATGAACCTACTTAGCATCGTCGCTAACACCAGTAGCCCTTCGAATTTTCGTTAGGACTTTTGCAAATACTTCCTTGTCTCCATGTGCTACACGTGTCCTGGCCAACGAAGTCGTCCAATTTAGATAATGGTGTGTGATGCTTTCATTCTTGTATAATGTATAAAATTTAAAATCACACCTTAAGTGCACAGACAGAGAAAAGATGATAATTAACCGGATAAAATAATTATTTTAACTTATTTTCATAGGTTGCGCACAGTTTCATTTTTATTAGTTTTATTTCCGAGATTTAGTGAGCGAGGCTAGCCGTACTGCCATGTTTATGATGTTATCAACTTGTGTGTGTACAGTCTTTAATGCTCAACCTGGATCATACATATTTATTAAAACTTAAAACTAAATAAGGTAGGTACCTATACAAAAAGTACGCATTCGTATTTTCTACGTGGGTACGTCATATGTGTAGTTGAGATGGCTTTATTGTCTATAGTATAATTATTAATTATTGAACCACATTAAGACAATGAAAACGATGTCACCGGATAAAGTAACCAACATGGTAAAATTGTATTGTTGATAATAACCAACTAATTATTTTTCTTAGAAAACAGCCGATCTTCGCTGTGTTTTGTTGGGCGAGTTTTCTTGAAGCAACAAAATGACACGACACAATAGGAATATCTGTAGGCTTCAGCGGACTGAAAAGTTTTCATGACACTTTTCAGCATAAGCTGTTGCCGCGGCAGCTAAATTTCCCTAAGGATTTTCCTTCTTGCCCTTCAGGAATAAAAGACGCAAAATGGGAAAGCATTCTCTTCATATTGCGGCAAAATGAACGCCATTGAAACAAGTAAACCCTTTTGCAAAAGCGCTCTTCACGTAATCCTGCGCCCACTGGCGTGCTTCTTCACTCTATGCTATGAGAACGACGCAGACTAGATTAATTGATAGAAATTTAAGGGCGGACATGCTCAGCGTAGGTCAAAATGGAACTTTTATTGCATTTTCAAAGCATGGTCCTGGCCATTCCTTAAACGTTGTAGATTATCTATTTATATAATTTTGAAGCCTTATTATCTATCCTTATTATCCTTTATATTTATTTTAAACATTTGATGACTGTATAAAGTATTTTTATTACATAAAATAGTATTCTTTTAACGCATTCGCTGCTAACTATATAATGAGATTTTAATTGCCCCCTTTAAAATGCACGTTAATTACATCGATCAGCCGCCTGGCAATTACGCGCATGCGCGTCTTCAGCGTTAATCCTTAAAAATCATTAAACCTCTCGCTCTAATGTTTTAGAAAATAGTCATATTTCAGTACATGCATGTGCAGTGGTGTTAAGATTTTTTACATTTATTAATTTTTAAACGCATTTATAAAACCATTAGTATAATGTATGTCCCATAAATTGACATACTAAAACAGAAGTAGGGAGTAAGATCATGTTAACGCGCGTGTTTCTTGTCAACTAAAACAAAAACTTGTCAATTCTTGTCAAATTTGGGATCACATAGATTATCAATATATTTTTTTATCGTAAATATTTCACCATATAAATGTCGACATAAATTATACTAATGGTTTTTTTTGACCTACGCTGAGCATGTCCCCCCTTAATTATGACAGAAACGTTAATATTGAAAATAACATATTATTTAACATTATGTAAGTTTGTCCCATATTTCTCAACATTCACGAATCGTCTCTTCTTTTACAATCACACCTAAAATGTAATGCACTGCAAATTATTTTTTTCACCACTAACTCAAATGGTATTTTTTTTTAAATGGAATTTTGTTTTTAATTATAGTGCTACAAAATAGATGCACATAAACCAAAAAGTACATAATTATGTGTATTTTACTTTTATTTTAAACATTTAGGTTTAAATTTCACCGCGCATAAATATTTTATTCCACGTAAGCAGGGTACATTGATCAGAATAAAATAAATGCTTTATGGTAGGATCATTAATAAGACATCATTTTGTTCATCCCTTATATTTAAATTATGATCGCCCAATATTAAATTTCATATTACATATAAAAGATCTATTATGTATTAATAAACGTTTATTTTTTGTACCTTTATTATTTTGTTATTCACACCAGAAGCGTGATATCTCAACTATCAACTTTGTTGAATCGACTTTCTTCACAATAAATAACAGAGACCCATTTTTGAAATCGTCGTATATGTTACAGTTTTTGGAATCATGAACATGTATCAATCGAGATATTTTTTAGTCCACCCTACAGCCATGCATTGAATATTAATAATATCGTTTGGAGCTGTATGCACTTCATCAGAACATTCAGTCCAATATATTGAATTGTTAGTTAAAGTATAGTAACAACAAAATATAATAAATAATAAATGTGTATACTTTTTTCTTGCTGGGATTTCTCTTATGATACGCCACTGTGTACTTACAATACTTACATAATACATTCTAAATATACATACATTAAAGGTAAAGATATAAATAACCAAGTACATAGTATGACTCTATGGCTATGGCGAGGTAGTGATAAAACTGATGAAACTTAATAAGTACAATAAATTTATTATATACTTACCTACATATATCTCGTCGATCCTTCCTTCCTTCCTTCCTTCCCTCCTTCCCTCCTTCCTTCACTCTTCTCAGTTCTTCCTTCTGGACTGCCACGTATACCCACCGAACTTTATGAATTCGACCATCCAGCGGGTTTCAAGGAATCCCTGTTGTCGTTTAGTGACCCTTGATTACCACAGCATGTCAGCATTTGTCCAGCGATTGTCCACTCACCGAGCGACATTTACATCCCATTGCCATTTCATCTTCTTAGCGAGCTCTATCGTAATCGAGAAAACCTTCATGTCATTAGATATACTTATTTGGAAAACATACACTTAAAATTAAAACTATATACTTAGGTACCTACGTATAATTATAATATTGTGATATGACGTAGTGGTAAAATTAGAATTAAATATACTTATAAAATTTGAATAGGTTAGTGCCTATTATGTTTAATAACATTGTAGTTGTGAGCGATTGACTTTTTGACATACTTAAATCATATTTTTAGGGGAATAGACATCAATCATCATACATATATTTATATTTGACACAATTATTACTATTATACATAGATTAAATATAACTATTATAGTATTTTAAATACTATTTTTTAAAAAATCGACAATCGTGGGTTGAATTACCTCTGTAATAGTGAAATATGATATGAATAATAATATGTGACTTAGGTACTCTATCAAAATCGATAACGCAACATTATTGTAATGAATTAATGCAGTAATACCTGCCGATCGTATCAGCTCCGGAAAATAGGTTAGTGTAGGTCAGTTTTCCACTTGAATACTTCGCGTGGCAACCGCAGAAATTGCGTGGCGCTATTGTGCATGTCAGTCGTTTGACAAATACCTAATATACAAAACACTACTTTTCTGGTAAGGATAATAGTTATGTACCCACCTTATTATATTTTATGCAACCATACCTACTGATAATTTATTGTGAAGTAGAAGTTAGACGTTATGCTATTAATATAGGTGATTTCCAATTCCAAGAGTGCTTGAGCACTGTGAATTATAATCGTTCAGTGAAAAAATATCTACTGATTGAAAATTGTTCACAGAAACTCACATCGCATTAATGTGTTTGTCGTATTGATTTGTGGAAATGAATATGTACCACTGTATCAGCCAGTTTTGGTTATCAGTTCGTAATGGTTTGCCCTATCGCATTTCCATATTCAAACAAAAAGGCGTGCGTTGTCATTTGTCAATAAACCGTACCGGCTAATTAATTAGAATAGTTTATCAACGCACGTGTACCTATGTAGATAGTAGATACTGCATTCTACTAACTACATAGAGCCTAACACCGGATATTAGTTTTCATTAACCACATAGGGGTAACGATTTTATAACAATCTAGTTCATATCCATGTTATTTAGTTGGTTGGTTGTCACTCTATAATATTATATTTTGGGCGACAATAATGTCCTCTTATGGCGAAGTATATTATAGTGCTACTATCGACATTTACTCAAAAAATACATACAAAGCGTTCAACGTTAAAACAAAAAGTAAATAGTAATTTTGCAGTTTCATATTATGAAATGACCTTTCGTTAAAAGCTTTTATATTACTAATATTTTTTTATTTATATCATTGCAATCTAGTATGATAAGTTTTTTTGGCGGGAGAGCTTTTAAATGTTAACGTAGATACGCCTATCTCAAGACAAAAATGTGTTTATCTTGGTATCGTATTTATTTATATCTAATCGAATTTCATATTTCTAGTTTGACTAGAACATAAATAGTCTAACTATCTATTCAATAACAAATTCTTTTATTTCCATCTCGAATGATCAAATATTTTAGCAGTTTATATAGAAATCAAGACTTCTGAAATCTATCTTGGAAATTTTGGTCAAGTATATCAAACATTTTATTTCGCGCGATGACTTTGGATCCCCGAGAAATATTTAGGATCTTTCGTTCATATGAGCATCATACTGCGTTTCGTCTAAAGTGGTCATGGTGAAAAAAATCTTAAAACTAGACCACCAAAGATGAAGACGATTGTCCATGTATGTTTTGCATGCGTATGATATTAATGTTTATGGGACCTCACCATAGGAGAGACGGCCCAGAAAAGATTGTGTGAGATAATTTATTACCTTCGACAAAATGACAGGGGGTTGAAATTTGCCGCGCCTGTGCGACCTTTGGGGACCATTCAATTTAAAAACAAAAGAAATTGAAGAAAACGGACCGATCCGACATGCTTTTTATGACAAGGAATCTGGCACCTAAATCTTCCTATGCTTTCAGTAGGTAGGTACTCAAAAGATAAAAAATGATAAATTATTGTTCTCAAGGTAAGTATCCAGTGGATACTATCCTCTCATGATGTAATACTAGACTTGTTATATTATAGGTACCTACGTATGTATGTATTTAAGATGGATCTAACTAAATTTATATAAGCGGAATATGACACGGAAATTGGACCTTTGTTTAAAGTTATTATTATATTAATTTGTCGTGTTTTGAAAAAAAATAAAAATTAAATAAAAAAAAGAACTGCATTTATTTTACTTAACTATTATGTGACTGCAAGTAATTTGAATGTCTAATTGAAGCCTCCCTTTCAATAATGATCTATGTTACATTTGATTAGTTTGAGATAATCAAAGAAAACTATTTTGTTGAGAATAAATTATTTATAATTAAATGAAAAGCCCTATCATGAATTCCTTAATCACTTTTTTGTATTCCTCCGATTTTCCATGTGATTTTTTCTGTGAAGTCTTTTTTGCATCTGCAGCGTTAACAAAAATTCTCGTGTCATCCTCCATTTGGACAAATGCATAGGTAGATGACTATTGTAGAGAGGCCAACATAACGGATCGAAAACAAGTGACTTAATGTTGCTAGATCAAAAAAATAGTCTATGGCCAAAACAGAAACAATGTGATGTAGAATTTAGATCATTGTTGCATATTTAGTTCAAAACTGCCAACATATATCATTATTGAGGGGGAGGCTTCAATTATAGCCTTATTCTTCCTGTGCCGTCCCTTAATAAGATCGGCTACTTACCATCAGAGCAATCTACGCTTTGCTATCTGCTACCAAGAACAGTTCGATGGAGCTGAACTCGTACCAACCATAAAATTGCGACGTCTTCCTCTGCCACTTTTAGTAGACATATAAAAAAAACCATAGGTACATTTAATAGGCAATTTATATGTTGCCTTTAACTTGTATCTTTTCCATATACATAGTTAATAAGCACACATAGTATACAATAATAATTTACAATAGATTGTTATAGGTATTTAATCTATGCAATAGATGATAATTATTATATTATATATAGGTGCGACCACAGTATTATTGATTGCTTTTTTAAATCCGGGTAAGAACTATTATGTAATACTAACTCAATTAAGACTGATTTTTTTGACAGACTAATGACCTTTAAATGCCACAATGAATAACAAATAAATAATTGCGATACTTTGGAAAAATCATTGTATTTTTTAAGAATAAAAAAATACCTATACTTAATATACTTACACGTATATACGTATCCCTGCGTGATACTTTGAACTGTTTGCTGTTAGTATATTCATACTTTTATTTGGAAATGAATAAAACTTCAATATACTAATCAGTAAATTTATTTGGTGTTATTAATTATTATTGTTGTGGCATTATACTTTTTTGGCGTTACTTATGTCCAACCAGTCCCGAAAAGCTATCGACAACGCCTGTTTTCGGCACAATAGAAAGTTATCGCCACTATCAGCTTTCTCGGGCACATGTTGAGGCTCGACTTTCGTTGACTCATGGCAGCTGATCGATAAAAGTATTTATTATTGCATAGAAACACGTATCAAACATTCAAACTTCAGTAATATAAAAAAGCCACTTCCAAATAGTAAGTACTTGCTGCTAAGTGGTAGTAGATACCTATGTAATGACGATATTTACTCCCGCGTCTAATTCAAATTCATATTATGTTGTTTTAAGTTTTTTTTTCAATCACAATGTATGTTATTTGGTGAAGCAAATGAACAACAATCAATCCTCGTAAAAATGTCGATATACTTCAACCGGAAATGATGATTAAACTGTTCTACTAATCTTAGTCAATTGGATATCTTCATTAATGACTGTACAACTGATCTTTTATACTACAGAAATGTTATTATTAGTTACATTTAAACTATCTACCCCATTTAGGATTTGGTTTAAATATTGTGTGTAAAAACTAGAAACTACTATTTATTAATTGTTGACAATGGGGTGGTTTTGAAGAACCAACCGAGACAAAGCTAATCGATTTCGTAATATATAAAATTTATATATACTCGTACATGGTAGTTACCTATACTTATACATAATAATATAGTAACATCAAGTCATAGAAACATAGATGTATTGCTGAATAGACGTTAAAAAGTAGGAAGTTGAACATAGGGCTGATTGTCGCTTTACAAAATCATTGTCTTTGTACGTTTTTTTATATTTAACGTATCATCAGTCTAGCCCAAGTCTTGAATTGTTTTTCAAGTTTTCACATTAATGTTTTTAACCCCCCTTGTATTGTATTCAGACCTTTGTTTGATGGTATAAATTGTATCATTTTATGAAATTGATACATAATAATAATGATTGTACAGTATTAGATGTGCGCAATGGTTAAATTTTTATTATCAAAATATAGGACTTGTCTTTCGTAAATCATCCTACAACAACTGCACATGAACATTACAATATCGGTACCTACCAATAGTACCTAACTATTATGTAGTTATGTATAATAATTTGCGGCAAGTTTTTATCTTTCATGCCTGTCACAATAAATAACTTGTGAAATAAAATATTCTTTATGCCTGGCATCTGGACTGCAAGTCCAAATCTTTTTCTATTACCAAATGGCCGATTAGTTTCACCCATATGTTGCTTCTTTTGTTTCAACATACTAATTTATTGTAGACGTAGCCATTTCGATGTTATAGTTGCAGTATCGTTATAAGATACAGCCTCAGGTACTAGTTTAAAAAGGCTTTATATTGTTATAAATGTAATAGGCCATACCTAAATATAAAAGCTTCTCAATCAATAAAATTGTGATTTATTGCAATTTGTATTGTAATATAATTCATGAGCATGCCCCCCACAAGGGTGGGGCTAACAGGGCTCTAGCCTGGGGAGCCGGGCTTAGGAGGGGCCCGCCGTGGCGATACCCGAAAAATTCACGTAATTGTATTCTAAAAATACAAAAAAAAAAAAAAAATAATCTACCTTTAATTTTATCTCGAACACCACTTGGAAAATGCTACTGTAGAACGTCACACTGCCTTTTACCTTAATGATATGTAGGGGGGCCGCCGCGGCCCGTTTCTGAATGTGGGGGTCATGTTCATGAGAGATGGTTGGTGGCTACATTATAATAGGGCATTATTATTAATATATGACAATAAAATGATAATGTATGACTAAGAGGCCTTACACACTGTCTGTTTGGTCTCTGACAACCATGGTTGCCAACAACCACGAGGCAGAAGAAAGAAAATCAGACATCAGCGTTCATGCACGAATTACACGTGGTTGCGGAACTAGCCACACGTCTTTCTGTTTACCGAAGACCAGTCAACTATGCCTAAAATTAAACCTCAGGTAGGTACGTCAAAATATTCTAAGTTATGCTGACATTCAAAAGAGATTAAGTACATAGTGCCAGAATGGTGGTATATTGCAATGATAATATGGGTTGCGCGAGCAAATCCTGTGCCTGGCAAAATACATACATTTTATATTACATACTTACACCAATCGAGCCACAATATCATTATTTTCAGTCCTGCGTTATTACATTGTGCATTTGGGTCTAGCTAGAGTCAGCATATATGTAGTATTTGTGAAACTCTGACCTTTCCATTTCTATATTCTGCAACATATCTAGGAATTTTCATGATTTGGGTATTTACTATATGTACGACTGTTCTAGGTTATTTGTGTTATTCTGTCGTCGTAGGATATTAAAAGTAATATAGTATTTGAAATAGTGTCGATAACGGATTCATAAACTGATGAAGTCGAATTCTCAGATTATTTCACGTAAATCATTCATCTCCGACCGAAGTAAAGAGATTGCGACAATGTAACCATAGCGTTCATAATTTCGTAGTAAAATGTCGCAATATCAGAGTAAATGGAGCTGTTTTTCTCGGATATCGAGCAAATAACAATAGAGCATGAAAACACGCGATTGCAGATCACGTTTGCTCTGTGAAGCATCTCCATGAGTAAAGCAATGCCAGCCAATAGTAAAGTAGTTGAAACAAATGCCATACAAGTACGGCTACTTTGAAGGATTTATAGTTATACAATATAATTTCATTCAAATATTGAACTGGGCCATTCAATATTTGCTTTATATTCCGATACAGCATATAAAGACAAGACAGCGAGGACAAATTAAACAAACTGATACTAACGATTCTAATAATTTTATGACCGCTAATCCCACGCACATTCAATAACCACTTTTGGATGATATTTCAACCAGACTTCAAAGCGTGCAGTATCTGGGTATGGTGAATGTACATGGGAACTTGCATTATCCCACTGTTGAAGCGAAGAGAAGTAGTAGGCGGCACACTACGTGACACATGCTAGATTTTCATAACCCCACCCTCTCCCACAGCAATAAAACCATTAAAAAATATTGTGAATATGTTTCAAAATGGACACTCCCTCAAACGATTTTTCTGTGTGCGCGCCTGCTGTAAGTGCATCGAACAGTTAGTTAATTCGATAAGATGGCTCTACAGATCATTCAAGTTCATGGCCGAACCGTCTCTCACTTTATGTAAATTATCGTGGAACCAGTGGCATTACTCGCGGAGCCCTATGGTTCAGCAAAACCCGGGTTGTGAATCAATAATCTACATCGATTTTACGTCTGCCATAATATTACTACGATACTTTGATTATCTACCTGAACTATAGATAAACCATCATAAATCGTCCGATGTTCGAATTTAGAACTAAGCAAATCACAGGATAAAAAGTATTGAATGGGACTTACGTCAAATGTTAGTAAGTGGTGCCTTCACTCAGCGGACAATTATTTACACTGATGGATATAATATACTGTATATGCTTGGTGATCAAATCGCACATTACATCTAGCTCCACAAAACATTTTCTTGTGTGTGACAGAAAAATAAATGAGTAATAAAGTAAATAGCGTTGCTTCAAGCATGCTTCGCTGTTTAAAATATCTCGAATAAGTGTGTCAAATAATACAAAATACAATAAAAGTGGATCAGGTATACCTGTTCGGTTCCGCGTTAATTGATTGCTCCAACTTTGGTACGACTAAATAAAGACATTTATTTTTTTAACATTATTTACAAAATGATCACAACACTAAGCTCTACGTCTACAATCTTGGCATTAAAAGGCTCAATTTTTTTTCCAATAACCTACTAAACCATAGGCCCCACCTAGAATCTAGATGGCTCTATAATTTTCTATAATATTATTTTTATACAATTAAAACATAAATAAACCGCCTAAAAAACTACTAAGTAAAACTAAAAACTCATTTACTTGTTGTTCTTTGGCATCCTAAATTAAGTTCGATTTATGAAATAATTTTTTTTTTCCACCATGTCCGATCCGAATAGGATCATATGGGCCTCCACAGAGTAGAGGTTTGTATTGACACTTTTTTTTTTTTACGAGAAATGGATGTCAGCCACTTGCTCAACCTATTAGGTCCATACCCTGACTCACACACATATTGAAAAACAATACGTGTACTTGCCAGACCCAGGATTCGAACTTGAGACCCACGGCGTGATAGTCCAACCTTTTAATCGCGACGGCCACAATAATTGTATACACCTACATTTTGAAAACACCTTATATATACTAAAATTAAATTATAATAATAAATAATAAACATAGTTATGGGGGACACAAGAGTGTCTAGCACTAGTGGGTAGCAGTGATATATTTGGCTTACGATTGAGCCTATTGTTTCTTTCTTACTTACGTTTTTTTATAATATATTACATGCGTAGGTACCAACTAATAATCTTCAAAATGACCAAAATAAACATGACGTTATTTTTGTAATTATTCATTTTTATGCTGTATGCCTTAGCGATAGTGCCCATAGAACGCGTCGAGCGGGCGAAGTCGGCGTATGAAGCGTTTATTCATAACCATAATCACACGTCTCTTGCCGCGCATTACCCTTCACCTATGTAATAAGCGGCCCAAACAGCACAAAATAATTATTATTACAGCGTCTCTCATAACAAAGCAATAAAAATATTATATTATTTCGGGGCTTGTAATTAATATTTACGACGACATTATTCAACCAGCGAAATATAGGACACGGAATAAAATTAAACAATGACTTCTCTGTTATTAAATAATGACTTCTCGCCCGTCGAACGACGACGCTTCGAGCAGCGTGATTTTGGTAGCCGTGTTCAATGAATGGACTTTAAATCATTTTCAATTTCATTAAATCGTATCGCCGAGAAGCGAAAAACGGTGACTCATGCGGCAGGCGGGGCACAAGGCATCGTCAAGTCCAGTGTGCGCTGGCGTATTTGATTACGTTGTATTTTCGATGATTTACGCGCCACCGCACTGCAGCGCCGCACTCGCTGCGTCAATGGGCTTTATGCCTTACACTTATCTCTTACAATATAAGTATTCTATTTTCTATATAACTTTGATATTAATGTACTTTTTATTATATGGGAATCCTTATGTTAACTCTGGAACATAGTATAATCTAAACAAAGTAGCTTTTGACATGCAATGCTAATAAGTAAACCAAGGCCCCCACATCCTGAAATGGGCCCCCGGGCCACGATGTTTCCCCCCACCCCCAACATACCGCTAAAATTAAGGGCAGTCTAATGTTCCACAGCAGTGTTCCCCAAATGGTATTTTAGCAGAACTCCAGGGTTCCGTGTAAAATAATGGGAATTCTGTGTATTTTTTTTTTTAGCAATTTTTGGTATTTTTAAATAAATCCACTTGAATTGTCGGCACTCGGCATCATATTATTATGAAGCAATATTGATCGCCACCCATTTTTTGATAGCCAAGTAACATGCGGCCCTTCGCCATATTGGATAAACAGTCATTTTTTCGTGAAACACACTAAACATAAATTATAAAATACAATTCTTTTTATCAAATGACGCAGCAGGCGACTTAAATATAAGAGTAAATTTGTGTTGTGTGTTTATCTCACTTAACTGGTCGACCTACCACGCCGGGCCCTCCCTAAGCCAGGGCCCTGAGGCTAGAGCCCTGTTAGCCCCCCCTTGTGGGGGCGATGAGGTTGAATATAATGATTTGAATATAGTCAATTCTTGGAATTGGCTAACATTCCCTGGAAAACCTTTCATTAGTATGTTTGTATATAAACACTATATTTATTTGTTTATGCATGATACCTATTGTGTTTTCCTACGCATATCCTAAATCTACAATCTACATTATAGATGAGTATTATGTATGTGAATTTATCTGATGATGGCTCACCCCCACTTTGAAAGGCAGTATGTACCTACCTATGCGAAAAAATCCATAATAGCTAATTAATTTCATGTTAAAAACGAACGATAATGTTGACTTTGCAATTTAATTAGTTAAAAGTTAAAACTGCTACAGCGCCTTATCGAATATTTTTCAGATTATGCTTGTCTTATTGACCGCGTTTCATGATTTCCAGTATGCAAATAAATATTTATGATTTGAAATATTATTTTAACAACGGAATTGTGAGAACCAATAAAATAATATTCACAAACAAAACCTGCAAACCTTGTATCACGATAATGATGTATTTCCAGATACAGATTTTGTGTAATAACGCCATTGTGGTTGGCCCTAATTTATATGAAAACAAAGGGAATGAACCGTTTTAGGAACATTATTCATTTTTGATCATGGTCGAAAAATGTAAAATATAATTTTTGGGTCTGTTTCATTTGAATGCGATTGCAGTACAATTTTAATATGGTTGAAATGTTATAAAATATATACATATTATATTATCTAACTAAAATCTCTGCCTTGCTGCATTGTTTCAAATACCTAGTTAAAATATGGCAAGTTTTTATTTTATTCTGGTTACTTACCTAGATAATTATATTATGTAGTATCAGTTGCGATTTTACGTCATGATTGTTCGTCTTAATAATTTATTAAGTAACTGTTTAAATAACTCATTTCATTTATACAATGAAACCTGCGGTACTTGAAAATAATTTTACAGTTCTATTTTAAAGCTTGCTACAATAATTTAATTTGCACTCTGGAATGGCGTGAAGCTACTATAATCATTAGCTTTAGTTATTCATCCTAATCTTTTTAGCAGCGTCACTTTCATAGTAGTTATTTATATAATAAAATCTGCTGTGAAGATTTTTTCCTGACATTATTTTTCGAATCTTACATAATTTTCACAATTTAAAAATAAATGTTGAAAAAAAACATATTAATTGATTATAACCACTATGCAATATGCATACAGTTGACTTTATAATAGATAAATGTTTATAAATTATTTAAATGCAAGATTTGGTAACATATCATTGTATTCGGCCTATTTACATTCGTAATAAAATAATATTATTATCAAATCCAAATGAATGGACGTTTATTTTATAACTTTCCGAATAAACTTTATACCTTCGGTTTAATTTTTAATCCACTTTTTATGTCGGCGAATGCGTATAGAATTTTCGCGCGTACATTATACCAATCCAGTACAGCTATTCGAACAGCAGTTCCAAACAATATTGTCTCCGTCTTTCATTGGCATATTTGCGAGTGTGTAAAGGAGAAAAATATATCGCTTGTTATGTTTTGGGTAAACCGGTTGTTCAAGCAATTTTCAACTCTGCGTCGCGAACGTTTTCATTTCAGATAGATGGCCCGTGTAGTTAGGACGTGCGTCAATTGCAACGCGAATTAAAAAAACATCGAGGTCTTTTTTCAAATGTGAGTTTCGCTAAATATTACGGAATACATTGTTTTCTCGTATTAAATTCCGGACTGTTAATTCAATAAGTGTGTAATATTGAGAAATAGAATATTGTCAATAAACATTGTTAGTTTTTGTGGTTATTATTTAAAAAATAATAATAATATCGTGTGGTTTGTTGTGACAAATTACGAACATTAACAAGTTTTTGGCGGCGTGTCATGTAAAAAATAACATGTAATCGCGGTGTTTCGCCGGGTGTTCATAAAATCCTGCGATGCGGAACAAGTAAATGTGTTCGCGGCGACGTCGTTGAGTGACGTTCGGTGGAATTTAATCGCAATTAGGGACGAGCGAATATTAATCGTCCCCCGACCTGACCGGCCGATTTGTGTGGTTTGGTCGTATTTCGGGCTTGCGAGTCAAAGACCCCGGTTTAAATTGCGCGGTAGAAATGACCGGCGGAAAACATTGATAAACACTGTTTTGACAACTACCACCGTGCAAGTGTACGCTGGAATAGTGCACATAGAATAATAATATCTTTACCTAAAGGTTAATGCACAATTGCATGACTCGGGTTGCCGGTTGTTTGAATGCAAATCTTGTATTTGTGCCACTTGACTTGGTGATTTTCAAATTCGTGTGGGTTTCGTGCTTGCCATTTAGTGTAAACTCGCGCGTTCAAATAAACTGTCGTTTGTCAAGTTATTGAACAGTGTCTCAAAGACATTAAAAGTGTTTAATTTTTTTTAATCGCAGATACTATTTGAAACATGGAATAAATAGCGGTTTTAACTGTAGTATCATGTTCTAAATTCAAATCAAAAAAAGTCTTGTGATAATTAATAAGTGATTTTCAAACATCATTCATTAGGTACGTGTCAAAAAATTCAATGTGCGTGTGTTGTCGTTCACCTGAAAAGTAGGGTTTGGGATTAATAGTTTCAAAATATTAATTATTTTTAAAAAGTGCTCGAATTGTTGAACGTTGTGGTTTTTGTTATGTTCGATATCAGTGGAGCTGGTAGCAGCTGTTTTTCGCGGTAGGCTGTCGCAGAACCCATTCAAAATTCCGCTAATAAAGCAGAAGAGCGTCGATCGCGCGGGCAGTTTCTTCGGCAGGAAGTTGGTGGTCTCCAGCGATGTCAGCTGCAGGACAGTGGTCGTGAAAGGAGTGCTAGGGCTGGATTTGCCAGGAGGGGGTGTCGTGGTGGGGGGACCTGGTCAGCGCAGTTGGGTGCGACAGGCCGTGATGGGGGTGCTCCGATGGAGAGACCTGCCAGGAGTCAGAGCTAGCTTTGACAATTCTAAAGAGGTAATAAACCTAATTAATTAGCATGTATGTAGGTACTTAGTTTATTACATACTCACTTGATTCTGGTCAGCACACGACACACCCTGCTTTATACTTGACATTACAGTCATGCAGCGTGTAAGTCGTTATTGTAGGACTGCTGCAGAATGAGGAGGGTCTACCTCTACCAATACAACGGTTGGATCCGGGGTGACCCGTTCAACTAATAAATTACCTATCGAAGGTTATTGGTTTTAGTAACCCCTGCAATACCTTAATTCAGTGGTTTTTAAACTGTTTTTTAGTTTGAAATTGTATGTATGTATTTAATTACTTACATAATATTTTTTATAACTTCTTATCATCTACCTATTTAAAAATGTGCAGGCATACCGTATCAGCGCCAAAAAATCTTGACTCCACGGAACCTTAGCATTCCTTCCATACGGTGTATCGCATGCCTAGTCCAATATGACATGAATGGGTGAATCTGTTGTTAAACACATTTTTTTTAATGAAACTAGATACAGCTCCTCTTATTTATTTTGAATTTGAATATTATATTGATTGTAGTACATATTTATAAAATCGGCTACCTAAGTTAAGATAATTATGTCATTTACAAAAACACAAGTTTTATATCATGTCAGAAAATAATTTCATTCAAGGTCACAAACTGATGCAACAAAGGGATCTAAGTATATTTTGCATTGAATTAGTATTGCATGTGATTTAATTTGAATTAAACTATTCTTATCGTGCCATTCCCTAACGGTGGTCGGCCAACATCGGGGCGATCTTTGCACAATAATATGCTGCCCGTTCGGTGGAGATGCACTCGTACCAATCACTGAGGTTCTTAAGCCACGTAATGCGGTGTCGTCGTCTGCCACCTTTACCATTGATCTTTCGTTGTATGGCAAGTTGGGGAAAAGTGGACTACTTCTGTTCCCCCATAATGTAGTCGAGGTACAGTAGTTTCCTGGTGTTGATACCTACTAGGCAGAACTTTCCGCTCCATTCCCATTCGTTTGACAACGTCAACATAATATTTTGTCACCTAGTCAGTCAAAGACACCTCGAAAACCTCAACTTTCTGTTGTTATAGGCACTATTTTCTTTTATTGTGGTAACTGTCAATTCATGGTGGAAATGCATTGTATTTTTAGTTTAAATAAAACGCAATTTTTTTTATCAGTACGATAAAATTTGCGTTTTATTTAAACTAATAGTGAAGCTGTTATATATTATTTAATAAACGCTAAAGATTTAATCTTATTTTGATATATTATCTAGGTACCTACATTCATTTAACTCTCCTTAATGCAATACTCATGTAAAATATGCTCATACTTTCAAAGTAAAAGGAAATCACAATGCTCGTCATAATAATAATCCGCCAAATCTGCGAAAAGAAACCGGTTCTATAAGTTAACAGATAATGCATACAAACCATTAAACTTCAGATCGAGTTTGAAGAGAAAGGACGTTGAAAAGAATCAGGTTTCGTTTGCATATTACAAAGTCAACTGGCAAAGTGAATGTACACAATTCAAATAATTACATGCAGTTCGCCGTTTATCTATCAACAGACTCGAGAAGACATTCAGTAGGTAATGTTGTGTTTGCGAAGTCAATACGAAATCCTTGTGCACTTTGCCGTCGTTGATTCGGAAAGCTCACCTGGGAGGCGAGTGGGCGAATGAAGTAGGCAATGAATCATCGCGAAAGTCGGGTGAAGTAAACTCTCTTGGCAGACTTTCGGTTATCGCATACATATAGACACCTTTTTAATTATTCACTGAGTGCCTGAAGCTGACTACCCAACATGAAATGAAACGAGTCTATGAGAACAGAATAATCATTACAAGAGAATAATGTTATTTTGCAAGGCAAATATTATACTCTGACCTACTATTGGCCCATGAAATAAAATTATTATCGTTATAACTAACTAACGTAAAATCGTATTTTTTGTGTACCTATCTACGTGCCCGGCCAGGTGTCATTCTTACCTTCCCATACATTGGTTATTTCCTTTCTTTGTCTTACCTTCGAGATTTGGTTCGGTGGATTAGGTACTCACGGGATTTGCGATAAAATAGCATTAGGAAGTTAATGCTGTTATTTTTTTAAAATCCCTTTAATGCCCTTACAGGTAGATTAGACTTGTTTTTAAAAAGGTTTTCTTTTTACCCGTTTAATCCGCTTGCAAGCTTTATGGCCTGCAGGTAATGCCAGATAGGTGCGGTACCTAGGATTTTTTGGCGAGTTTTATATAAAGTAAATTATATACCTACCTACTTACTGTTTTTAGGACTTAAAGGACGTAAATGTTGGCTCTAAAATCATCTGTAGGTGTTAATTACATGGAATAACATTTGTGAGTTTACTGAATATGAGTATCAGTAGTCGGTACTGTAGTGGGTATTACATAGTTTTCTGAGTACCTACAGTGTAATGAAAATCTTATTTTTTACACTCGACTAAAAGGTCGTAAATTTTGGAAAATGTATCCGAATTATTTTGTACATTGCCGAGGATAAAATTTGAACATAATATCTCCACTGCACCCGTATTGTTAATAATTATACGATATAGCACTTAGCTGTAAGTACCTTCTTATGTGGATAGGTACAATGTGCTTCTTCGAATTTATTGTAGAATTATTAAATTAAAGATAAATTTGGTGGGAGGCAAATTCTTCGAAATACTACCTAGAATTATTATTACCAATAAAGAAATAAATACTCACAAAAAATGAACGTATTGATTATAATCCTTTACCAAATCGGATTAAAGTAATTATTCTGCTAGCCAACAATAAACTAGACTCTAGTACTTGCACCAAAATTACATTACATACTTATTTGATAAATAATTAAATACACATAACACACGAAGAAGAACCAAATGTACATATGCCTATGTATTGTATTATCAATAAAATAACTAATTAATATGATACCTGAGCTTGTTTCAATGAACGTAAAAGTTTTTAGCCTTTGTTTGGTAGCCTTGTCAGAAATACGAGGATATTCTTTATTAACCGAAATCCAGAAAATAGCATAAGCGCTTCTAAAGAATTTTCTTCATTGGTTGCAAAAGGGTTCCGACTCCAGTCGTATTGATTGTATGAAAGTAATGATGAATGTTTTTTTTTTTTGCAAAGTTAAATGTTTTTGAGACGGATCCAAAATTAATTGCTTGTTTTCATTGGTGGTATGGTAGGTCCTTTCGTACATTTGTAGAGATCCTTGTCTTATCTTTCTAATTTATCACATCACGTCAATATATTTTCATTTTGACCTTGCATTATGTTATTAAGTTCATGCAGGTGCTCAAATGTATTACCAGCCATATATGCAAATTTGGCTTTTAAGTAAGTATTGTATAATATACAAAATTATTTGTGTTTTTTTTTTGAACCAATGCTTCGCGGCACACCGAGCATCGTCTCGCGGCACACCGGTTGCGCAGCACTGAACTAGAGCATCCAATAATAATTACTTATTGTATTGATTCTTTTTGGAGAATTCGAGAAAATTTACGGTAGTATTAGGAATCACTAATTATCTGGACAGCATTGAGGATTTTCAATGCATTCAACTACCTTTTACAACGTTAACACCAGCATTCTTTCGAAAAACAGTACTCGAAATGGAAAATTTTACGAACCGAAGCATTATTGAAAATTTGAGAAATGGAAGAATATGTAATGTAAATTAATTAAATTATTTTCTTTATATATTTTCACGAACTAGAACACAATTTATAATTTTTCCACGAAATAGAGCGATAGTCTCAAGGATTTTACGAACCGGAGCTGCGTTCCGGTCAGCTACGGTACATTTAGACCCCTGCTCCATATGATATGTTAGTAATTTGTTCAATAAAATAGTTTACGATCGACGTGTTAATTCAATTTTCCACAGTTGTTTCCACGGAACATACATGAGTAGGTAGTTAGATACTTAAGTTAGTTTATTTGCAATATTACGAGTCGCCAATTTCATTTAGCTAAGAGCAAAACGCTATAAAATGAACTATACCTACAAGTATGTACATTATTATTTACATGTTTTATAGTTTTAATCGAATTAATTGTGGATCTATAACACTGTCCTGCTGAATACCTAGAATCTAGATAGGTACTTACTAATTTTAAAAAAAGAAGATAAATTACTATTCTAATATTATGTAGGTAGGTACCTAGTACCAACACACTAATGTTAAATTTCGAATTTGTCTACATAATTACCAAGCAAATGAGCAGGTAACGATTTAGATTAGAGAATGCTTGCTTTTACTCAAATTAACAAGTTGTCTTTTTGTTCTTTGTAAAAATAGCCTGGAGAAATTTTGCGTCTGTTTGAAACGTCATTACCAAAAATAATGACAAGATATTAGATGAAAAAAAAGTGAAACTTTCGAACGGGACTTCGGTATTATGCGGAAGTTTATTATTAGTGAGTGATTCAATCACTGTCTCTTATTTGATAATATGCGATTATACGACTAATAAAACGTGTTAGAATATACTTAAGAATTTCATAATATAATAAATACCTACTCTCTATTAGAATTACATAAATAAAGAAACTTCCAATCATTTTATGATTATGTATTACCTACCAGTTTACCAAAGAGTCCATCGAATACTAAATAATATATTTTTTATTATGGACCTACTGATACTGTTTTATTTTGATACATTTTCAAGTCATGGCAAATATATGGTCTTTTTTGATTCCAATTGCATTCGATTAAAATTACTAATTAGAACAAACAAACCCAACTGGTGATTCTAATCGGATGCAATTGGAATCAAATAAGATCCTGCTTCGTCGCACGTCCATTGCAATGCCGTGTGTCTGCAGCCTTACGAAATTAAAAAAAAACCCTACATCTTGTATGTGTTCACCCTGTTCCTGTGCCATCTCTATAGAAAGTCAGGCGCTATGAGGGCGATCTTCGCTTTATCGCCAGCTACTCGGAACTGTTTGGTGGAGCTGCACTCGTTTCAATCATGTAGGTTCTTAATAAAACACGTAAATTCAATCATATAAATAACTAACATTCAAATAAATAGTCTACTCCAGGGACGGCTCTTGTATAGGAGCAAAGGTGCACTGATCTCCCAAATTATTACGTAACTATGTAATAATAAGTACGTATTCAAATACCTACATATTGTATGAATTAATTATTGTAAAATATCTTTAATTTGTCGCCCGTCTGCACGCATAAAATGCGCGTAATTTCTGGCGGCCTGCATGCATGCGTAGGTACGTCCTTCGTAGTATTAATTGTGCAGGAGAGAAATCGAACCGCCTGGCGATGATTTTTTTTTTCACGCTGCCGATAATGTGGGCTCAGTTGTGATCTTTTTTTATTTCCGAACGTGCAATATTTACCTCACTTGGGACACTGTGCCTCCCAATCTGAGCTTACGAGCGCAGACGACATTTCACGACAATGCTGTGTTTGACTGCGCGAATAATAACAACTCACAAACGCTTTTGAAGTCGGTACAAGATTCCCGCGTAATATTTCAAATTATTATATTATTATTTCGTACGTTATGAGGTAAATGCTACGTTGTTTGCCATATAATATTGAATCGATCAAAATATCGATTAGAGTGATATTGTGTTCATTAAGTTAGGTGTAGCAATCTCAACATACAGATACCAATTTTATAATTATTTTACCTTTAAAAATTAAATAATTTTATTATGCCTAGAGCAAAGTAAACTTGTAAGTAAGTAATTGATAAACTATTAATAACCTTTACATAATATAATATACATACTACAATTTTATACGTACCTACTTATACTACTCTAAGAGAAGTAGTTATTTAACAAAAGCGTTACATTGTAACAATTTCTACAATATTAGGTATTTCAATAGTGTATGTGGAGTATGAGCGTTATTTTGAACGTAAAAGAGGATAAAATATTTTTTAAGAAGATGAACAAAGCAATTTTCCAATGTCAATTATTGAATAAAAGAAATATAAATTATTCTATCAAATACAATATTCGTGTTACCGAAGTATTTTTCATTTTGAATACGTCTTTCAAATCAGTCCCATTTGGAGTGCAATTCTGGAGTTGAGGTGTACAAAGTATTAGCAATTTTTTAACAGATAGTAACTATATCCCGTTGAAAAATCACCGATCCATAGTATTTATCAAAATGATACAGCGCGTAGGTATATGCGGAGAATGTGGGATGCAAATAACCGAAAGGGGAGTATAAGATATGCCCGAATTGCGTCAGTATGTGAACTTCAACCGACCATAACTCGCGTACTACCTATCGGAGCTACACAAATGAGGAGTTTACGGCTTTGTACCAATAACATATTGTCTAAAATACTTGCATCAGTTATAATTTATGGAAGTTAGGAGTGTCAAACGTGGAAACTACGTTGGCACATATGAAATGTATTACAATAAAAATCGAAAAGAGTTTGTATGCCTTTTGCATCATACCTATCATATCCAGAAGCTTGGACTTTATAACTTTGACAATAAATAAATGCTGTCGGTGAATGTGAGCGTCGTTTCGTTTCTCAACCCCCCCCCCCCCCCCAAGATGTATTATATATTTAAGCATAAGCCTACCTCCACTCTGAAGGCTATTGCCGATTTTTTTCAATACCACAAAAAGGAAAATGCATGTCTTTGCATGTACTTCCTAATTTTATGATCACCGGCCGCCACTGGTCTACTCTATGATAAAAATGCACAAACTTATGATATATAACATTTACAATGTCGCGAGGGTGTGTTTTTATGAAAGAGGAGAAGGTTTTTTTCTATAGGGTGCTTTGTCGAAGTGTCACGGCAAATTTACAGTCTTTGCAGCAAACTAGATGAAATTGATCGATGGTCATAGTTGATAGATACAACAGTTTTATTATGTCGCTAAAATATAGTACTTATAATTAATTTAGTGTGGGTATATAGGTAGGCCGCGCGGCATAAGCGTTGGACTATCACGCCGTGGGTCTCAGGTTCGAATCCTGGGTCTGGCAAAGTACACATATTGTTTTTCAATTTGTGTGTGAGTCAGGGTATGGACCTAATAGGTTGAGCAAGTGGCTGACATCCATTTCTCGTAAAAAACAAAATCTGTTAATACAAACCTCTACTCTGTGGAGGCCCATATGATCCTATTAGGATCGGACATGGTCGGAAAAAAAAATGTAGGTACTGGATATAATATGTTATACTTTAATATTAATAAATTCGTCTACTTATATCATTTTATGAAATATTATTTCATCAGGGACCTATGTCTATGATATAAATTGTCTTTCACTAGTGTTCTACATTGTGTATGAAATATTATTATTGTATTTTATTACATCTCCATATTCGGTCCTAAGAGGATCATAATACATACTATAATATTACATACATACATATTATGTGCCTCCACAGAGCGGAGGTTGTACTAATAGATTTTTGTTTTTTATGAGAAATGGGTGTTAGCCACTTGCTATTAGCACACTATTAGGTCAATACTCTGACTCAAACATAAATTTAGTTTATTTATTAATTTCTTATAATATCATATAAAAATCGATTGAAATATTATATAATACATAATATATTTATTTATATTAAGAAAAAGAAAACTGTTACATAAAGTTTCAATATTTGAATACACATTGGCTACATATTGACACAGGGTTAAATAAACTGAGTTTCTGAGATGAAATAAATTTGTGAGCAAATGAATGCGTAATGTTCTCCATTCATAGTTTTTTTGTCATACAGCTGATTCGTGTTTCTTTTTCATGACACGAATTCTTTTCTCTCTTTTATTACAGCTGAGAAAATTGAATGAGCATATTCCGGAACGAGTGGGTGTCTCCCGCATAACTTCAAGAATAATTATTTCTCCTCAAATCTGATTTTTCCTCATAATATGTAATACACGTAGTTTTATTTTACTGGCAGTAGCTGGTGTTCACTCAGAACAGAGTCGTTCATGAAGTCTAATAATTACGTTTGTTAATTATGTCAAATACTAATATATACTTATAGTAATATTATTTATTAACATTGAAACGTTGAAAAATATAATGTATATATCGTCGGTGTTTTGTAAAAAGGGCGAATCAACCATGTTGGCGAAATCGAGTTTTTAATGAAAATACAATATGTACCCCACTAGCTTTGTTGTGTAAAAACGGCGAAATTTTATCTCCACAGGAAAGTACTTAAAAACGATAATCGACTAAAATTAAATTAATTAAAATTACGAAATAAAAAGCAAATGTGACATATTAAGCCTTTTAAAATATTATATAATAATACCTATTATAATGACAGTATTCTTTCTAAGCTTTATTATAAACTTGTTATATATTTATAATCATATACAGGTAAAAAACAAATAAATGTCAAAAGTTAAAAATCCTCCTCCTGTAAAGTAGCATTTTGGTTGATTCGCCCTTTTTACAAAACACCGACGATATTAGGTATGTCGAAGTTAAGGACTATGGCAGAAAATTTCGTAAAACATATTTCAATGCCGTTTACTACTATGAATGTGAAAATATTAATTTTTAGAATGATACGGTGACTTAATATCTACTCTTTTTCATACCTTTGGTACCTTTTGAAATATATAGTTGTATTGTTATATTTATAACTAGCTAATTGCCGCCCACCTTCAAAGAAGTTTTTGCATTGTGGTCGACAGATCATGGGTTACAATCCCAATAACAGAGTAAAATTTACATGCTCATTTTCCAATCGGTAATTATTATTTTTAACATGTGTATTTGGATCTATGGAGCATATTCTCCTTTACTACTTCACCGCAATAGTGGTTGTGGAATTGACTAATGAAATATCCTTGTAAAAGTATTGTTAAACTATCTTGACATTGTGGAGTTACGGTAGGTACGTACATATCTACTAAATAAATGCTAGTTCAGGGATGGCGAACATATGGCACGCGTGCCACCAGTGGCAAGCGAGATGATTTTGCATGGCACGCGAATGTTTCATTTTGAAGAGAAAAGAAATTACTAAGTAGTATATTTAAAAAAAAATTTTTTTATAAAAACGTATTTCAAATAAATATACTTATACCTACTTAAGTACTTACTTATATATAATATTACAAAATAATGACAATGAAAAATTGCAGGCCATTTTGAAGAATAATCATTCGGTTTTAATGTAAATATACGATTGCATTGGTCGGTCCTTAGGATCGGGGAATTAAAAATAAAAATATTCAATCAAAAAACCTTTTGAGATTAATTATCGAAAGCCATTAAAATATTAACTGGTCGTTATTTTACCTCAAACATAATCTCTAAAAATGGAAAGACGCGCAGTGATGGAGAATATAATATGAAAGAAGAGTGGTTTAAATGATTTCACGATCTCTTTGAGTAATTTGAAAACAAGGAAAAAAATATTCAAAGAATAAAAAATATGCCTTCGGCTAGAAATACGGTGAAAGATAGAATATCAATAACTCAGTTGTAATTTTGAAACCTTTTTAATAGAATTCTTAAAAACTATTTTTTAGAAAACTTAAAAAAAACTTTTTTTCCGCCATAAAAAAACTGCTTGGCACGTCAGACAGTCAAAAATATTATTTGGGAAATGTTAGCACACGTACGTAATAAGGTTAGCCATCTCTGTGCTAGGTCATTATGTTCTTAGAATATTACTGATTCTGACGATGTATTGTCGTGACAATTCAATAAATGGATTTTACTCTGTAGCAACATTCAATATTATCGATTAATACATTTCCATACCTACAATATCACTTCGCATTCCAGTGACTTTCTAGTCCTCTTGGCTTGCTTATATCAAAACTCCCGACATCTCAGCTTGGCTGGCTGCCAATCTCATTCTGAGAGCGCCTTATAGATGGTGCTTTTAATGATCGTTGTATTTCTTTGATTGGCCTTCCACGAGCCAGAGGCATCATCGATTCAGCTAATTAACACATGCTTCTCGTGTGTTTAATAGGTATTCGGCTATGATCATAACACTTTCTTTTTCAAACATATTATTAGCTTAAATTTAAATGTAGTATAACATCACGCGAGATGGAGCTTAGAAAATATGCTTTTGTATTATAAATTAGATACAAGTCTGTATACTGAAAGCCAGGCGGTAACAGTGGCAAAATCCATGAATTATTCTAGAATAATAACCTAACCTAACCCAACAAATAATCCACTATATCGGCTATTTTCAAAATTTGTTTGCCGCTGGCGTCCACTAATGACTAAACAGACAACAACCATAAGTTATTATAATTTAAGTTGATTTTCAAATTAATAAAATACTCTTATGAAAGTTGAAGTTTTACATTATTTCATTTGCAATATTTGTAATTAATAGTCTACTAGGAAAGTTAAAAAAAAACATTTTAAGTAGATAACTACTGAATTTTGAGTTATCTATAACCATAACCACTGTTACCAACTGTAGCGCAAATTTAACACGTTTCACTAGTGCTAGAAATGATCTGGGTTAGAATCTCATCTCAATCGGCGATGTACAAGATCTTAATCACACTGTAGGTAGGTACCTATTTCTAAATATTGAAACGCTATTTGTAATATTCTTATTTCTAACATTGAATTCTCTTAAAAAGTGTCTTACGGACCTCCAGCGGAAATAGTGGTTTACCTTTAATACGTTTTAATTGTATTATGTACCTACACCCAACCTACTCGGGCGACTGGATCCGACAGCTCGCAATAATTCGTAGGTGAACTTGCAGGCGAATGTGGTGTCTGGGTATGTGGAATGTGCATGGGAAAGTGCGGTAGGTATTCCGCGCTTGAAGTGATGAGAAATATTTGACAGGGTAAGGCCCGTTTCAGACGGGACACCGATGTCGCACTCGATATACTATAGGAGTCCTTTGTATTCGAATAAATGGACCTTTGTATTATGTTTATGAACGCTCCAGATCTAATGAGTCAACGCGTGTCGGTACACTTTTCCGTCGGCCGCTACATTCTCAAGCCGCCGATACACTTGTTTTTATTACCGCAGCCAGTTTTATGTTCTAATTTATAACGAGAAATTATGCGTTGACTCATTAGCTCTAGGCGTTCATAAACATAATACAAAGGTCCCTTTATTCGAATACAAAGGCCTCCTATAGTATATCGAGCGCGACACCGGTGTCCCGTCTGTAACGGGCCTAAATGTAAAATCAGTGACACCCGTTAGATTTTGTTAGCCATAAAACTCATTAAAAAAATATGATTTTTTTTCCAAAATGGATCATTTCCAAACCATTTATCTGTTTGCACGCGTGCACATACTAAATTATAACTATTTACTTATTCTTATATACAGTTTTAGGTAGGTAATTGTTTTCATAACGTAAACAATATGTATGATGTTCGTACCCTATTCAGATATTAATTATTAATTTCTTTCATATAAACATGACGTGTATTGATATGTGAAATAATTATTGTGAGTGCCCCTGTATAACGTGAGCTTTGTAAGTTTACAAACACATTTTTTAGTCCTACTGTCTCGGATATGCATTTCTGGCCTGCATCATAGGACAAAATAAATGTGGCGTCGTATAATAAGTAATACCTACTGAGAATGTGCATCTTGATTTAAATTAAAGCATAACTCACAGAATCCAATTCCGTCTAATCATAAATAAACAGGCATTTCCTCGCGGACTATTATTTTAAATTTTCACTTTGGAGTAATTTTTATCATCAAACGAAATGGCCGCTTCATGTTACAGCAAATTACAATAAATTTGTTCTCGTTTATTCTCGTAATTAAATTGTTCCTCGCTCATAATCTCGGACACTTAAACCTTAACCTTTGAAACGAAATTGTATACAGTTAGTTACCTTGTTTAATCTCCGAAAAAACAAACGATACTCGGTTTACAATTTTTTTACGTACATAACATGCCTGAAAGGCTGAGTGACGAGGGAATACAAAAATAGTTACCTTGTTTAATCTCCGAAAAAACAAACGATACTCGGTTTACAATTTTTTTACGTACATAACATGCCTGAAAGGCTGAGTGACGAGGGAATACAAAAATAATTCTAGGTGACGCTGTAATACGGTTTAAATCTCGAGTGTGAATAAATATGGGATAAACTTAATCACGTGTTAAAGAATATATTATTTTCAATATTAACGTATGTACCATTACATGCATTAAAGTCTATAACTTCAACGAAACGTGCATCAATATTGGTAATATTTGAAAACACTGGGCGCGCTTTAATTTTCTTGCGTTTTATGATCCAACCGTCTTAGAGTAATTGAGCGAATCCGGTTTCAAAGCCTGGGATTTGCATTTCTATCTAATTAATCTGTTCTGTAGTTGTGACATTCTTACATGATAATTGTACATATTTTTTTTTTGAAAATTTACGTTTTTAAGTGTTTTGGTTTATCAATACGTATCTAAAAACAATAAAGTCAACGATAAACTAAAACTAAACATCGAGAAAGCGCCATAAGATGTTAATTAGTTAAAAGATCACATCTTATTATTACATTATATTATTTTATAGTTATGTTTATCATTCAAATTTCGTTTATTTTGTTTTCTCTAATACATAAGTATATTTAGTAGAAAATATTTTTGAATAATTCATAGTTTTAATGTATTTTTATTTATTTTCATAGTTTTATTTATTTAAAAAAAACATCCATTTTCTAAAAAATAAAAATGCGTAACGTGAAATGATTTGTTTCTTATATAAAATCGAGCTTCGATATTGTGACCATTCACCATACCACAAGATAAATAAAATGTGATAGATTGAATGCAACTAATTTTGACGCGTGTCCTATACCTATGAACAATGTTGTATTCATATTATGTCACCATAGTTACTCTGCCTGGAGCTCTGCAAAACTATCACACATTTTGTAAATAATTGCAGTTACCAAAATCATTGCCTTCCCGTCTAATATATCTTTTGAAAGGGCAGTTTTCGTTTTATAATATAGAAAAATCGATTTCAGGTTATTAAGTCTTCACAACACTAAGGTTAAGGTATTGAATTTATATTTGAATCCGCTCATAACAAATTATCTACGACTTAATTGTTTTGTGACAGGATTGATTTCAATAGATTTCTTTTTACTTTATAATATAAACACTTAAGCGACAAATTTAAAGCATAACGTTGATAGAGATGGGGTATTTGCTATATTGTGTATGTATAGGAAAAATGGTGCCGAAGTTTTCGAGTGAATTAACGGGATTACATTTTCACCTGACGGTAATTATTGCGTAGCTACTTACAAAATGTGTTGTACCGATTCAGCGACATTTTTGGAGGTCGCATGCGAGGCAAGGTCGATTTTGTAATTTCTATGTTTTTAATGCGGTCGGATGTGGGCTTATCGCTTTTTCCGTTTTTTTTTTCTATTATCGGCATTAAATGATAAATCGATTGTTAAAATTATCAGCTGAGTAAATATCTTACATAACGATACAGTTAATAATTTTACCATATTATGCATATTGGAGATATTATTGTTTTTTTTTTAATGTATAAGTGGATACTTTGATATTTAGTTATATATTAAAATAAAATGAATGACAATACATAATATGTATGTCAGTGGCGTAGGGTGGAGGTAGGCTGTTAAGATCCGACATAAATAGTGCACACAAAACTTTGTCAGTTATACCTACGTATTTGTTTTCATTGAACTAAGACTACAATTTACAGATGATGTTGGTGAGTTTTTAAAATTAAATTAAACCCTGCGAAACCAAGCCATAATAGATAATAGTCAAAAAATACTCGTATATCTATAGAATATAAAAAACATGTCATTCAATCATACACAACTTTCGATATTTTATAGATAGAATAATATTTTGATTTTATTATAGTTTGGTTTAGACAGGGCTTAATGGATTTAAATAAATGAAGCAACAATTTGTGTAATATGTATTCTTAATCCAATGAAAACAAATAAGTATGAATAATTAGAAAGTGAGCACAATTTTGTCGTATCGCGCAAAGTATACGAAAACTATTATGGGTTAGTTTTGGCAGGTTTGAATTGATTTTTAAAAACTAACCAACACCACCTGTAAATTGTAGTTTTAGTTTGTTAAAAACAAATACGTATGACTAATAAAGTTTAATGTGCATTATCTATGGTGGATCTTAACAGCCTACCTCCACCCTTCGCTACTGATGTATGTAGTTCCGATAGTACATATTATTATACATTCAGGGAAACTGACTGAAATCAAAAAGTAATATTATCCCAATTTATGTAATATTAATAAGTATTGATAACTTTATCTTTTTATTGCCTGTCACTGAATATAAAAAATACCATTTCATATTATCGAGTAAGTAATTCGATTATTTTTGCCATTATATAATAATTGTTATATTCAATTATTATATATGTATGCTATAAATTTGATATTAATCATGTACTGTCACTGTTATTAAACGGTATTATCATCAGCAGCAGATAGTTATTCACCTCGGTCCAGGATCATGGTTGCCGGCCTGATAGCCTGTCTTTCAGTAAAATTATTAATAATACCTACGTATAATTAACTTTTATATTCTATCTCCTGCTCTTCCGTCTCTCATTGATTGAAAAAAAAACTAGTTTTATTATCATTGTAAAATTACATTTGTAATATTTTTATAATTACTCCACAAGGCCCTTAAGCACCTCATCAATATGAAATTAAGGCCATTGTTTGCACGAATGTAGAGTAGGTATACTTTATAATTTATAATAAATGATAAATATTATACGACATGTGATATGAATTACCGTAGGTATATTAAAAAAAACTACATGGCAATATATAAAAATCTTTATAACCCATTATCTTATGAGATAATATGCATTGTATTGGTGCTAATTTCAAGTAATCAAGTAAAGATCATGTAGTTAAATAATCCACCTATAATTTTGCTATAGTTAGGGACCATTAGTATATTCCCACCAATTGAAGACTAATGGTCTTGAAAATAAATTAATTGTTATGATTAGTGTATTTGAATTATTAAAATGTTATAATGTTTTAAGATTGATGCAGCGTATGCAGCAGATCCTATTATTGAAAGGTGGATGTTGGAAATAACGCTTAAGGGCAAAAACGGAATACTTAATTGAATAACGAAATTAAAAATATTCAATATGTACTATCATAATCTCACCACTTACTTCTATATCTCTTTTTCACAATAATTGAGTAATGTCTCTCTTTTTCGTATACCTATACTTTAGATATCTCTACTGTGTGCGTAATAAAATGCGACGCTCTGTTTGCAGTGTGCATTTTATAATTATTTATGACAGTTAAATAAAATCTGACGGATATATAATGCTATAGATTTTTGAAATAATAACATTTTAATTCGATGTAATATTGATTATTCTAAGAATAGCCGAAATATTAAGATGACGAAGTGCATATTAACTGAAATATTTTCAGTTTAATTGTCTGAGTAACCTAAGGTGACATTACAGTAACGGGATTGTTAAAACGGGCACATCTAGTCATTTAATGGTACACAAGAAATAAACGTAGAGGTCGTTGCATCGACAAAAAGTTCTGCGAATGTACCTATCTACACCAGAACGTACAGGACCGAGAGAAACGCTTGCAGAGACCTTCATCGAACAGTGGATTGATCCAGGCTTACCCACTGCTTAAAACACAATAAATCGAAATAATTTTAATACTAATACGATTTTAATGACTATTAATGTCTGTTTATCTTTATTTAGCAAAGGTCGGGTCGGCAATTACCGTGAAAAATCAATTAACTGTTCACTGTAAAGACCAAAAAATAACATTTATACACACAAAAATAGTACGTCTGAAATGATAAATACACCGTTGGTATAAATGCCAGCTACAGATTAACCCGACCCTTTTGATCCAACGTAATCCAGCATAATCGGTGCACCGTCTTAATAGCTGTGATGTTCGACCTACCCACCTACCTACTGAGAATAAGCTTGACCTATCATCCCCTCAGATAGGCGCTATATTCACTCGGGATTTCCTGTAAACCACGAGTATGACGTCACTGGCATTGTTATTTTTACTGTAGCATTTATTTAATGAGCATCATTTCATATCATTGGTTTACTACACGAATGGAAACCTTATTGTTTTTTTTTAAATATAACATAAGATATTTATGTAACATTGCCGTACTTACCGACATAGCTTAACGAATCATTTTATTTTTATAAATCGGTACTTACTTAAGTATTTAATTAAAGTATAGGTGCATAATATGTAGTAGGTAATTAATTAGTACTTAAGTAGGTAATTTAAAATTATTGTGGATGAGCTAAATGTTTTTTTGTTTGTTTTAAATTATTCGATGTCTTCTCACCGTGAGATGACAATAATTACAATACTAATCAATTAATTTATAGATAACACCAATGACATTAATATGGACGAAGCATCTGGGAATAAAAATGACACTAACTTTTTTGTCGGGTCTGCCGAATGGCATAATCTGTTCTAACGCCATTACAATAAAGGTGATATTGCTATAAATTCCCGATGCTTTTTGTCGGGTCTGCCGAACGGTTCGGTTCGAACGGGTTCGCTCAAATGAACATTGACACTAGAAACACTGTTCTAACCCCATTACAATAATCCCGATATCGCATAATGGAAATTGCGTGACGTCTACCTATATATGTGCGAATGTCGCTGTGCGTGAATTTACTTGCTATCTACTGTATTGAGTGCGTTGTCCATTAATACTGTCATTGGATTAACACACTAAAGAACGCACACTTTTGATATACGAGGCGCGCACAATAATCACTTGATGGTCATCGCTAGAATCGAATCGTGGAGTGTCTGGGTATGAGGAAACATGTTGGAAAGTGAGGGAGGGTGGAGGGGGGGGGGTAGTCGTAGTAAAAGGGACGAGGTGGGATACGAGCGGTGTTCAGTTGAGCCGTGTATTTGTGAACTTTCCGAACAAATCGTGTTCCTCTACCACCGAAGGCTACGTTATTGATAATGCTCTTAGAATAATTGCCCACCTATATTTTCTTTTAATAACGGCAATCTTTTCTGATAATTGTACGTAGTTACCTAACAGTGCTGCTAACCGTACTGTAACTATAGTACACTACTATAATTTTGAATCCGCGAAAAATGTAAAATACTATAATATTGTATGCAAATATTCCAAAAATACTATGATTGTGAAGGATTCGAAACGAAAAATTATTGTTCTTGTAGGTACTCTTGGTTTTTTAAAAATATAGAAAAAGATGGCAACACTGGTAGATAGTATCTACCTTTTTATATGAATACATTTTTTTCAGGAATGAGAAATATTGGTCGTAGGTCTGTTTGTAAACAGCTTTACTGTCACGCTTCGTTTGATTTTTGTGTACGAACTCGGTGATATCGTTTGTCATTAGGTGACGTAATCAAACGTTGCGACGCTCGAGTATTGTCGCGACGCCTTCCATCGCGTGCGACGTCGCTTCAAGAGGTTTACATTAGGGTGTGAAATTCGTGATAGATGAATATTTATTTGTTTCAAGGCCTACTTTTACACACATACATCAATGACTGAAGCGTGACAAATCAATACGAAAGAATTTTTTTTAAGTGCGAAGCGATTACGGGTAAGTTAGATTAAGTTGTTTGACACGTGAGTTCTTTGCATAGGTAGATAGATACCTACTAGAAAAATATTTTTCTCTGTACTTATGTGATTTTAAATTTTCTTTTATCATATTATTTATATGTTTATAAATCATACGGAATATATTAAATAGTCAGTATGTAGGTATTCATACATATTAAATTCTACCTAATATGTAATTGGTTACATAGACAAACGGCAACAAATTTAGTCTATGGTTTCCATTTCGCAGAATATTTTGAATGATCATTATCTCTATTAATGCTAATTTCAATTAATTTTAACAGTTTCTACGTGTGTGTACGTTTAAATTACTTGAAATATTGCATCCCTAGATAATATTTTGAACAGAACCCAACCTGCAGACCATAGATAATAGATAACAATTTAATAGAAAATCCATAGAGAAAACCATTAAAAGCAAAGATCACGCGATTTTGACATGAATCGAAAATATATAGGCATGTAGAAAATGATAAAAAAAACGTTCATTGAGTCATGCGGGTGTCGGTGTAGCGCGGTACGCGTGAGGTGACCTCATTGTTATTCTGGTGATTTCAGTAGAATTTGCTAACTGACAATGTTCGTTTAGAGAGAAGCATAAGTTATCAAGTAAAGTTAATATCCCTGTCAATCTAGCCAGCGTCGTTTATTTTTTAAAACCTTCGTCCTAATACAGTTGATGAAGGTTTAGCAATGAAATTATTATAACAATATTATGACTGTAAACCAGCTCATTGTCATGATTATAACAAAGATGCTTTCGAGGTTTAGCGACTTACCCAGATCATTCTTGTGAATTAAGTAGGTGTCAGTTATAATTCTGATACAGATGAAAGTTTTTGCCCGGAGAGGTTACAGGCTACCCTTTTGTAATTTATGTGCACTTTAGTAATTTATGTTACTAACTTTCCCTTTCCGGAATTTCGCAATTAAAAGGGTTCCCGGTAATTCTTTCGCGCGATAGTCCGATTTCGCCTTTTTAATGCTAGGTAGGCATTGCGGTAAAAATATTTAGGATAAAATATTACTTAAACGTAGAAGCTTTCATGTTGTAAATGAGCTGATAATATAATTAATATTTCTTACATTGAACTTCTCAGATAGTACCTATAAATCTCAAATCTTTCACATTATAATTTTGCTACTAAATATCGAAATCAGATGTCATGTAGGTACCTATTTATACAAAGATACTATTATTATACAATATAATAATTACAAGATAATAATAACTTTTTATATACAACGTCACAAAGTTACAACGTCACAAAGTTACAACGTTTTTAAATTTTCTATTGAATTATTTGGCTCAGTATGCTCAAACTTGTACTTGATATGAAGTAAATAAAAAACAAACAAATATAGAATACTGAAATGTCATTTTGACATGTCATATTGATTTCCATAGTAACGGACGTATATATTAATAATTTAGTTGCTAGGACCCCAGACCCCTAGCAACCAATAATGGTGTCGAAATAACTTTTCATAGAAAACAGAATTAACTGAAAATGAATTCAATTCTGCTTAAAGATGGCTAAAAGTATTAAAAGAATGCATTGGCATCGTGTTCTACATCGTGTTCTAAAAGTTTCAATTGTCTAGCTAATCGGGAAGTTAGTTAGAAATCGATTGCAAGATTTGTACTGGACAAACAACCACTGGACAAACACGAAATACGAACTAATAAAAACGTTGATAAAATATAACACACCCATGAAGACGATATTGGGTAGCTATTTCTTTAGATGTAATGTCATGTTTAATATAACTTTTTGGTCAAGGGAGTCAATACATCTCCGAAGTTTTTATTTGAGAATTCTAAACGACAATCTTAATTAGCGACTAGAATAAACTTTGTTATATACTATTATTTTATTTAAACCCGTTTTTGTCAATTTCAGTTAAGTAATAATTAAATGATCGATGGTCAGATTTATTTTTTGTATATAAGTACCTACTTAAAAATTTCTAAACCTTTTATTTTACTTGTTACTGGGTATCTCTGGACAATAATTTCATGTAAGTATTCGACTTTTATCATTACAATACTATTTATTCGCGATTTCATTTCAATATTATATACCTATGGATTAACAATAAATCAATTGTGTTTGACATTATATTGTATTTAACGAATTTTCATTTAAAATCGTTTTATCAGTTTAAATCTTTTAGCACCTTGTCTGAATTACATCACAATTTTAAACTGCCCTCCTCCCATTCGTTAAAAAATGTTGATTTCAGTAAAAACAGAGTTTTTTGTTGGTTTTGTGACAACAGAAAGTATCACATTATATCAGACTACGCCATGTATGGACGAGCCATTATGTTTTAATATCTACTTTATGGTAGTTAATCATCAAGGTTTCATCTAAAAATCATATCTTACAATAATATTACTTCAATATTTCCAAAAATACTTTTACGCTATACGCCATACGGGTTCAATCATATTGGTTTTCAGCAATATCGTTCATTTCTCATAATATTTGATGTGTGAATATTGCGATACCGGAGAGCCATATGTAGGAAATGAAAACGTTATGAACACAATGGGAAAAGTAATAACAGCTCAACGTCTTTTGATTAGAGGTGGATATCTTGGCACTGGTATGTTTGCCACGCTCCCTTACCTGTACTGATTAATTATACCTGTACCACCTGTACCCTTTAGTACGGGTGTATTATTATTCGGACTGGCATTGTGTCTTTATAATCGTTGGTAGAAAAAAATCCACAAAAACATTTCATACAAGAAAAATAATCAAACCGGGGGCGGGTTGAAATAAAATATTTTATTAAGTTTTAAAAATGGTACAAAATACTGCTGACTAACATTTCCACCGCAAAGAAGTTATCCATAGTCTATATGTGACGTTAAAAAACAAACGTGGCCATCTCCAGTCAATGACTTTTTTGAGATTTTTGGTTGGTATGATTGCTTGTGTTGTTTTATATAATATTATTTAGTTAAGACATGGCTATCTCCTCAATTTCTGCTTCAAAAATTCAAATAAAAGATGTGATTTTTTTCAAACTTAGTCATATCCATTGATTTTTTATATCAAACGTGGTCACATTCGTCTTGGCCAATAACGACGTAGCACTTTTTCAAAATGGCCAATCATGTCGTGGCATTTTATCAAGATGACTCCCATCAGCAAAAAGTTTTCTCTGTGTATACGATGTGCTCTTCAAGTTTTTAAGCGAAATAATTGTCAAAGAATGGAAAATAATCCAAATAAAGTTTGAAATAGTGTCTCCAGATAATGCACGAAAGTTTACCAGATCAAATTATACCATTAAACGTTCAAAGAAGACTGAAAAACGGTAAGTAAATTTTGATTTTCAAACGTTTTACGACAGTTAGCATTTTAGAACCTCAGGGCTGTGCCTTGGCTGTTCATATTTTATGTTCAGTTTTAAAGCTGCATAATATCGTGTAAACTGGTTCAGTCATCTTTATTTTTTTTATATATTTTTATTCAAAAATATTATTATGTTTGTTTAGTTACCTTTAATTCTAATATCATAAAACTCAAAATAAATTCATAAACCCAATTATAATTTTCAAATTATGAAGTGTTAGTTGTAAATATGAAATAAGTTATACATTTATAATGTTGTTTTTTTCGGGTGCCGGTCGAAATCCCGAAGGGCCGAAATCACGAATGCCGAAATCCCGAAAGCCGAAATCCCGAATGGCCGGAAGCCCAAAGGCCGAAATCCCGAAAAATAAAAAAATATAAACAGTAATAGTTTTCAACCAGCGGCACCCCAATAGGCGGCGCTTTTTCTAGAGTGTGTAATTTAACAAGATAATTGGAATAGTTATATAAAAAACTATTATTGATTATGGAATGATGCAACAAAATAATTTTCAACCAGCGGTACCCCAATAGGCGGCGCTTTTTCTAGAGTGTGTAATTTAACAAGATAATTAGAATAGTTATATAAAAAACTATTATTAATTATGGAATGATGCAACAAAATAATTTTCAACCAGCGGTACCCCAATAGGCGGCGCATTTTCTTGAGTAAGTAATTTAACAAGATAATTAAAATAGTTATTTAAAAACTATTATTTATTATGGAATGAAGCAACAAAATAATTTTCAACCAGCGGCACCCCAATACGCGGCGCTTTTCCTCGATTGCATAATTTAACAAGATAATTAAAATGGTTATATAAAAACTATTATTAATTATGGAATGAAGCCAGAAAATAATTTTCAACCAGCGGCACCCCAAAAGGCGGCGCCTTTTCTCGATTGTATAATTTAACTAGATAATTAAAATAGTTATATAAAAACTATTATTAATTATGGAATGAAAATTATTTTCTTGCTTCATTCCATAATTAATAATAGTTTTTATATAACTATTTTAATTATCTTGTTAAATTACACACTCTAGAAAAAGAGCCGCCTATTGGGGTACCGCTGGTTGAAAATTATTTTTTTGCTTCATTCCATAATTAATAATAGTTTTTATATAACTATTTTAATTATCTTGTTAAATTACACACTCTAGAAAAAGCGCCGCTTATTGGGGTACTACTGGTTAAAAAATATTTTTTGCTTCATTCTATAATTAACAATAGTTTTTAATACTACTATTTTCATTATCTAGTTAAATTATACAATCGAGAAAAAGCGCCGCCTTTTGGGGTGCCACTGGTTGAAAATTATTTTGTTGCTTGATTCCATAAATATTAATAGTTTTTATTATAACTATTTTAATTATCTTGTTAAATTACACACTCTAGATAAAGCGCCGCCTATTAGGGTACCGCTGGTTGAAAATTATTTTTTTGCTTCATTCTATAATTAATAATAGTTTTTAATACTACTATTTTAATTATCTAGTTAAATTATACAATCGAGAAAAAGCGCCCCCTTTTGGGGTGCCGCTGGTTGAAAATTATTTTGTTGCTTCATTCCATAATTAATAATAGTTTTTAATACTACTATTTTAATTATCTAGATTAATTATACAATCGAGAAAAAGCGCCGCCTATTGGGGAACCGCTGGTTGAAAATTAATACTGTTTATATATTTTTATTTTTCGGGATTTCGGCCTTCGGGATTCCGGCCATTTGGGATTTCGGCCATTCGGGATTTTGACATTCGGGATTTCGTCCGGCACCCATTTTAACACAACCCTGTTTGTAAGAATACAAAACAAACCGATCGAATACAAAACAAAACTGTCTATCTCCAATAGTATTTATGTCAAATCCAGATGATACAAAACAAACATAGCCATCTCCAACATAAAATCGTAAATATCTTGTTTATTAAGGATCCGCGATTATTGAGCATTGTTTAAATCGTATTCTTTAAATAAAATATAATCATAAATTAGAAAATTATTAACTCACGGGTTCAAATTAACCACAAAAACAAAAAAGTTGATTTACTCAGTTTCACATGTGATGGAGATGACCACGTTTGTTTTTTAGCGTCACATATAGACTCTATATTATATTATGTAATATAACGAAATTTGTACGTTATCTATGAAATAAAAGTTATTAAGTAGGTAACTTGGTTAAAATTTGAGCTGTCATTATAGACGGTACCTATTTGAGCAAAACACTTGTTCATAATATTATTTAAATAAAAATATTGTCACCAATATTGTTTGGCTCGGTAGCTTAATTAGTGCTCTCTCTCAAAATGTGTGGATTAGAACCCTATTCGACCCCATTCTAATATATTTTGAGGCTGTCCCAAACTACGTAGTTATATAAATAACAGTTTCAATTATCTGAATAAATACGTACATCTGCGGGTCTATTCTATGCTTATCGACCGCTAAAGTGATAAAGTGAAAAATATTATCACACTTAGGGTAGGTTTGTATCAAAATATTAGCACTTATTGTAACAATTACACGAAGCCGGTTTTTATTGTTGCAATAAGTGCTATATTTTAACAGCACCTATCTTGCTGCTGTTAAAATATCGCACTTATTGCAACAATAAAAACCGGCTTCGTGTAATTGTTACAATAAGTGCTAATATTTTGATACAAACCTACCCTAAGTTTGATACTATTTATCAATTTAGTGTTCGATAAGTATAGAATAGACCCACTGTAACAATTTAAAATTTACGCAAGTATCTCAAATTTTGATGTTTCTACGTGTAAATTAGTATTTTATGATTTAACAGCAATATTCAAGTAATCGCAATTGTATCCTTTTGTATTATTTTGAAGTGTATAATACTTTTCTTCAATAGCCACTATTGGTTACATCTAACATTATATTATGATGACATTGCATGCAAAACAAAGAATTAGGTACATAGTTACCTACATATAATTAATAATCTACCCCATTTTTGTTGTTTACTTAATTTAACATGTTAGGTGAGTAAGTTGTTCATTTAGTCAGGTAGATTCCTGCAAATTTTCACAATAATGAAAACATCTGGCTACTGTCTTCCTCTTGCTTCATAAATAAATAGGTCATTTTGATCATAACAATGCCGGGAACTCAACAATGTTTGATTCATGAGTTTCGCAGGCAATAGCAGAAAAGGTAGATTTATTAATTTATTGAGAGTAAATTAAATGAATTTGCACAATACACTTTTCTGTACAAGTGCATTTACTTCTATCGATGTTTTCTCACGTTTTCTTCACGTCTATTGTTTTTTTTTAATTAACAATGACCGGCGATGGAAATTACTATTTCTTTTATTTTCTTGGCGACGTGTTTCCAAGTTGGAGGATTCTGTCGACTTTTTACTCCGTTATTGTTAGTTTGCTGTAAAATCTGTTTACTCATTAATAATAATTGTTAATCGACAGTATATAATCTATTGTTAATATATTCTAATTATTCATATTAATAACACAATGGGTATTAAATACAATAATAATCGTAATGGTCTTGAGCAAATGTCAATATGAACGACTAGGTGTAACCTCAATTTTATTATTTATATCCTATTACAGGGATGGCGAACCTATGGCATGCGAAATAATTTTGCATGGCACGCGAATGTTTTATTTTGAAGAGAAATAATTTAAAAAATGTTTTTTTTTACAAAAAAGTTTTACAAATAAATGTATAAGTATATAATATTAAAAAATGATGACGTTATGGCCATGCGGATTTTCTTGGGTTTTTAATATTATTTTTACCCATAATATTTACCAATCGATGCGTGAACGAAAACGACTAAATGCATGCATAAATGACAGATCGTATTGTATAAAAAATAGAAGGCAAATAGTCTTCAAGAATAAGCATTACATTTAATGTAAAGATATAATTAATTGCAAGGTCGGTCCTTAGGCTTGAAGAATTTATTGATCGAACGATTAAAATATAAAAATATTCAATCAACAAACCTAACGAAATTTATCGGCAATCATTTAAATAGCTTCATTCAACAAATTCAGCTACTTTTTATTTTGCCTAAAAAATAATCGCTAAAATGGAAAATCGTACCACGATCTCTTTGAAAGATTTGAAAACAAGATTTTTTTTAAAAAGAATAAACGATATGCCTTCCGCTAAAACATGATGAAAGAAGAACTCAATTGTAATTTTTAAACTTTTTTAGTTGATTTATTAAAAACTATTTTATTCATTTTTTTCGCATGAAAAACTGGTCGGCACGTCAGACAGTCAAAAAATATTTTTTAAGAAATTTTGGAACGCGTACGTAAAAAGGTTAGCCAACTCTGTTCTATTAGATCCTTCTATTGATAAAATACTGCTACTTATGCTAAACAAAACTATACATAATAATACATTATTCGCAGTCCACAAAAATAATATGCAAATATTGACTGTATTTTGTTGCAAAAAAAACTTAATCTTTTCACATTTTGGATGGGTTAAAAATGTATTCTAGAAATAGGTGTATATATCAGAAAATTATGAATGAACGATTCTGTCATGCGAATTAGCTGTATCAAAAATGTTAATCTTCAAAGCTAGGTATGTAGGTACTTACCGAAAAAGCAAAAAGAAAAATGCTGAAAAAGAATTCTACATTTCGTCGCCAATTAAATCCAAAAACCGATACCTTTTTGCTCACGTCATCGTGATGTATGTATACCTACTTGTCTACAGCGTACTATATATCACTATAACAGTAGTTACTCCTATACCTAAGCAGTAGTGGTACGCGTAGCCAAAACTTTCCGATATGCCCTCTAACGCCATTTGAATTTTCCGGATCGATTTCAAAGTGGGATAAACTTAGCGCAGATTTAATTAAATAAATATGCTAAAATTTATCGCTAAAATTTCTATCCATCCATTGTGCCTATGAAATTTCATAATTAAAATTATTTTTTACAGTGCCGAAGAGTGAGTGTTGAACGAATGTAATTGAGGGTACCTAAATGAAAAGAATATATTATCATTCCCCAAGGGACATGGCCCCCACATCCTGAAGCGGGCTCCCAGGCTAGGATCTTTGGCGGGCCCCCTACCTATCGCTAAGAATAAAGGCAGTGTTACGCTCAACAATAGCGTTTTCCAAATGGTGTACGGGGTAAAATTAATGTGTATATTTAGTGTTTTTTTATATGTACATCCATTTGAATTATGGAGTTATCGAGTATACTTAATTAAAAATTGTATTGTACAACCACATAATTTTAAATATTGTAAGGAAAATAGCCCCGCAGGCGACTTTTTTTACTAAGCAAATTTGTGATATGTGTTTATCTCACTTATCTGATCGACTCGCCTCGCCGGGGGCCCTTCTGAGCCCGGGCCCCCAGGCTAGAGCCCTGTCAGTCCCCCCCTTGTGAGGGCCATGCCAAGGGATATTGCGTTTATCTGGAGGTTGGTACACATGATATTTTTAATGAAGAATGAAACTTTGTAAGCAAAAAGTAAGTGTTTATATTCTTCACTATATCTTCACTATCAACGATTAAAATAAATCTAAATTACCATGTTCGATCCTAGGGGAAGCATGTTATAGGCCTCAATAGAGTGGAGGTTGTATGAACACATTTTTATTTTTACGAGAAACAGATAAAAATATATGTTAGGCATTTGCCCTATGCAAACTATTAGGTCAATACTCTGGGTCTAAAACACACAATAACGTCGAGCCCCACGACTTTATAAGCTGACATTGTACCGTTCGGCTGCGGGAGGGGGGTATTCCTTATATTTAAGATAGTTTTCTTTTTCGTTGTAAATCACTAAGTAACTGTAATAGTGAAGTAACTATATTTAGTAGTCAGGTACGTACTCTTGCTTCTTCTTCTACTTTTTCTTCTTTTACCCTGTCACGACCTAGCATTCGGGTACATATAGGTCAAGCACAAGTTAGAGTCACTCCCCTCGGTCCAACGCCAACTCTTGCGCCTCCTGCCATGCCATACCTGCAGCGCGTAGATCTATTTTGTAGCACCGCTGCAGGGTGAGAGAGCGGCGACGGAGCCATTGAGGCTGTGCCACAAAGGTACGAAGTGTCGCACTATCTGGTGGCATTCGGGACACATGTCCCAGCCACGATTATTATTATTTATTATTTTATATTTAACGAAATGGCACTTCTGTATTCGTCTCTAAATTGTATAACTGAAAACCTATTAAGTAATTATTATTAAGCTCTTCTCCGAAACAGTATATATATATACAAAAAACTACATAGATAAGAATTAATCACATTAAAGTTAACCCGATCTGACTATTGCAACATACATCATATTATTTAATCTTACAATAATGAATTCGTTTATATATGTATATGCGTTGTATATAATTATTATTGATTTGTTTCCCACACAAGTAAATATCCGAGGCATTATCTCACCGATATTGCGAAAAAGCCCTTGAATGTGGAAAACAGCGTGCGTTGGTTTAATTGACTGCCCAAGCTTCGTCGCTGAATATTTTTCACAATTGGATTGCAGCTAATCGAATCATTTTCACTCGGCTTTAATATTCTTTTTCAAATCAAATTTTAATTAAATATCACGAGGCCGACGCTAAACTCTGCGCAGATTTATTCTTGTACGTACGTGAAAAACGCTGAACTGTCCAATTAAAATAATAAAATAATATCGTGTAACTGAAAACTACCCCAGGCGTAATTTGATAGATATAAAAACATTTGAATATTAGTTCGTTCAATTCAGTTTCCATTTTGATGGATGAAAGTTAATAATAACACGCGTTTTTCTATTAAAAATGGCTCCGGGCTTACCCAAAAAGAGCGGGGTTTGATATGGGTAAAATAACCGCAAAGTATATTTTAGCATTGTCATAATATAATATTATAATAAAAACCTACTGTATATATTGCTTCTATGGCGGACATTTGTGATAGAGGTCATGCAGTGTAGGTAGAAGTATTAAAAAAATACACACTTTATTAGGTATTATTTTTGCAGATTTATATTATATTTTTATTGGTTATCTTGTTTTTAGCAGAATACTATTATTTAAATATCGCAATGGTAATGACAAATCTCCAATTCAGCATAAAAATAATATATATTTCTTAGTATTAATTAAGTAGGTACTTAATTAATTCTTCATATTTATAAAATAACCAGCTTAAATATTGTTTTGATTGTTTTGAACTAGATTCATATTCACACATTCTTATATCTTTTTAAATTTAATATAATACATGATATAACATTTTTTTATGCTTGAATATCTCTCCGAAAATCTGTTTTTATTAAAAATGTTATAACCAACAATATTAGCTTTTGATGTGGTGGAATAAAAGTTTTCCATCTGTAGGAGGTAGGGGAAAATAATAAAACTCCTTTCAGAGATTTTTTCCCCGCAGCGCTAACTCAAATAATTTGTAAACATTTTGGTATTTTCTTCTTCTACAGCCTTCTTGCTAACTCCATAATCATACGGACCATTTAACGCTTCGGAAATGAAAATGACGGGAAACGTTGGAAATTAATTCACCCCCAAATATGTGACTATACAAGAACGATTTTTTTGGAATCAAGTCAATTTTATTTTCTAATGTTGGTTAATACAAATTAAATGTACATCTATGTATATTTTTTATATTAATTATTACTAAAAAAATCCACAATGATGTAACATCGTTATCATTAATTATGAAATGTATTCAGGTATCTTTATTAAACTCTTCTCTGTCATATTCATTATTGTTGACAATCATAACTCCATTTAAATGCTCGCATCATAGGTATATATTTTCAGCGATCTCTGCGATTCGCCGTCCGCCATGTGGCTGAAAATGTGAAAAACCTGTACCTATCGTACTATTTATTTATACAAATAATATTAAATATTTGTTTGATTTATTGATTAATAACATTACTCTTCTCACACACAACAGTAATTGGTATATTGATCGTTAGGCCCGTTTCAAACGGGACACCGGTGTCGCGCTCGTATATAATATAGGAAGCTTTTGTATTCGAATAAAGGGGTATTTGTATTATGTTTAGAGCTAATAAGTCAACGGATAATTTCGCGTTATAAATTAGAACATAAAACTGGCTGCGGTAATAAAAACAAGTGTATCGGTGGCTTGAGAATGTAGCGGCCGACGGAAAAGTGTACCGGACACGCGTTGACTCATTAGCTATGGGGCTTTCATAAACATAATACAACGGATCCTTTATTCGAATACAAAGGCCTCCTATATTATATCGAGCGCGACATCGGTGTCCCGTCTGAAACGGGCCTTACAAGTTTAGTGTTGTTTCATTCGTGACTTCATGGGGACTGGAAGAAGAATGCTTTCATTATATTGTCACAGTCATTAAGGGAAGTTTGAAACATCGGTTTAAGTTTATTATCGATTACGTTACGTTGACGAATTTATAATATTATTATGTCTTCCTAAATTCTATTCTAGTTTAAGAGTATAAATATTGAATTGTAAAGTGCTTCGGTTTGTTATGTTATAACTATAAGATATATTAATTGTTTTAAATAATATATTTTACATGACGTTTTGATTTGGTTTTAGTATTAATTTGGATATTATTCGACAAGATTTGATTATTTGGTGACGGTTTTCCTCGTGTTTATGCTATTGTAAAGAAAATTCATGTATGTATAGCTACATAGTCATTTTTATTAATAATTAGTGTAATATTAATATTATAACTCTGCTTCAGTTCGATAAACTTGTTAAACGAGAGTTGCTCTTATGGTTTATAGTTTATGTGCATATTATTATACTCTATAACAAATTATGCATCATTAAAGGAGTCATTTAATGTTGTAATTTTCTTCTTTGTTAATGTAATGCATTTATTATTTTAAAAGTTCATGGTAGCGTCACAAACTCTCAAAAGCTCCATTTGCGGCATACTTAGTAGCAGACTTATATAGCTCCGTAAAACTTAATCGTATTAATAAAAACGGTATTATGAACAACTTTTACAACCATCTTTTAGATTTTCTACTTTTACTCAAAATATTTCAGGCTATTTACGAATTTGTCCGATGTTTACAGTAAATTAATGCATATACTCGTAACTATATACAGATGGTTCTGTGTCATGAAATGAGTGTAAATCATTGTATTTAAACGATAATGCAGAAGGTATATCTAAACGAGAAGTATCACGAATCATTTTATTGTTTGTTTTTTATAGATTAACTTTTTAATTTCGCCTACCCAGTAAAATTAGTTTTATGTTACAGTTAAGTTTTTCTGTAATCAAAATATATACCTATGTGGTTAAATGAACTGTTGCTAAATGAAAACTTGGTTCAAGTTTTCCAAAGCGTTCAAGTGTATGTCATTTCAGCATGCTTTTAAAATGTGAATCATTAGAACCCTTCTTAATTTGCGTATTATTCATTATATTCATATATTCAATTCACGTATTAGGCATGCACTATTAATAAAATACTTTCGTTACATTCATTAAATTTCAAATGCGATGCCAATAACCTATAATTTCATTTTCAAATGATCGTCATTCATCAACTATCACGAATATTAGTCCACGATACCAGACCGAGTCTATTTTTATTCTAAATGTTAATGACTATGTTTATAAAAAAAGTCACTAATATCTACCATACTCGTACCAAAAACACAACCGACGTTAATTACTATTAACCCTGAAATAACGTTCCTCCAGGCTATGGCAATCCATCATTCAGGCACAGGACTGCTTGCCCCGGGTGACGTCTACTTAACCGGGGCGTTAGAAACCCAATACGTTGCAGCTGTTATAGGGTTAAACTATTTAGTTATATTTTGGTACTGACTAGAACCCATTTGAGTACTATGAAATAATGTGATGCATAACTTCTTAAGTACATACCTACATATTATTATGCAGCGCTCTCGTATTTTATCGTTGTTATAAATTTAGATATATTATCGTATATATTATAATATATCAAAATCGTAAGGGATTTTAGAGACATCATTTTTTTGTTAAGTCGCATATTTCGATTTTGAAAATAAAAGAATATACCTAGTACCTAATTATTGCTGTCTGTCATCATTTGCTTGCGGTATAGGTACTTACCAAAGTTAAATTTTATTAACTTATTTACAAATTAGTTAATAATAGTAGGAATATAATTATATGATAATAATTTTCCCACATCTTCGGGCAGCCAGTATTCATATTATATTTTTGCCTCTTAAATATTTTTTCATATTATGACTGAGTGTAGGTTAGGTCATGGTTGCTCTCCATTATTATTATGAAATTATTTAAAAAAAAAAATCCTATGATATCGATTTAGTGCAGAGGAACGATAATAATTTATGCTGTATACATAATAACGTACGCACGTGCACATATATTTATGATATTTGAGACAATATTATCTCATTCAAATGCATTTTCACAATATGACATATTAAGTTAATTTCTCTTTCGATTTTCAATCAATTCGAATCTTTAAATTCTAATTTTCACAAAAAAAATCACATACAAAATATGTGTATTAATCCATCAATAAGCTCTATCTCCTACGATTTCGAAATAATAATAAATTGAATCAGCCAACCACTTCTTCTTCAACTTCTTAATATGTTGGTAATATATATTGTATATAAGATCATTTTGGCTACAAATAGTGTTATTTTGTTTGGCCAATTAAGTAGGTGATTGCATTCTGTTAGAGTTAGTCTACGTTTTGGCACTAAATTTCGCTGCCAATGTACATACATTACCTGCGCAATCGCGTCCATTGTAATTTTATACTCCCTGCAACGAAGGATAATAATTACTTAACTGATATCAACATTTTTGACTAATTTATTGTATGATAATACTGTTAATACATTATGTCGACCTTGGAAAAGAAAAAGGGCGCAATCCACACAAATCAAATTTAACAGAAGGCAGAAAAACGTTTTTGTTATGGTTTTGGGTCAAAGTTAAACTACAAAATAGACATAACCTTGCCAAGTGCATGATAATTAATAATTTGGTTCTTATATCCCTAATTAAAAACCATCATAAACGCTTTTCTCACTTCACTGCTTTTTTTTAAAATTGCTAGTTAAATTTAGGCACTTGCGGCTTACATACTTTGGACACAACGTGTATTTAGTCGTGTAAAACGTTATTATGAAATAAAATCTATTTTGAAAAAACTGAGTGTTACGCCCTTTTTCCTTTCTACAGTCAAGTGATACGACATACGTGGAGATTTTAAGATAATACCTAGGTCCTAGATGTTATATTGCGAGTATCAATTTGACGTGCCATCGAACGGCACGTATCAATTCCATGTCGGCAATCAATTACCTATGTCTGATTTACGCGCTGTTACATTTACCTGTCGACCTACATTTTGTGATTAACCACCGATCTCAAATTACGCGGAGTGTTGAATATCCACGGAAAATTATTGTTCTGGAATTAGAAAAAGCTGCACTAGGAAAGCTGCTTTGTTGGTGTGGCGGTTTAGCAAACCGCGGACTAATCGAATTATACAAAAAGGTTACTCACTTTGATCGAATGTTTATCGGATTTCGACAGCTGGCTCATCTTGTGTGCAAACCATTCATTTTGTGGCATATGGCCTGATGAATTGATCTGCCGTATAAACATTCTGAAATATCAAATATTATTACTTTGCTATAATATTTCTGGAGTCGAGAGGAAAATTAATGATAATTACAACTTTTACAGACGGTTCACAAGACCGATAGTCTAGTAGGTATGTATACACAGAACAGATAATAAATAGAATTCCGATAGGCTATATTCAATACGCTACATTTTGATGCATTGTTTTGAATGTGTGAGTGTCCTACGAAAATGAAACACGCATTATGTACGTGCAATAATGTGTTTAATACACCTATATTAAATAAGCGTCAAGGCATAACGTCTTTACGTTTATTCCGAATTCTTCCTTACTCGAGATCGGTTACCTGCTACTCCTTACCCGTTAGGTATTTCAGTTCCCACTATTTCTGAGTTCCCTGTATGTATATCATTTTCATGCCCTCCTGTCTATGATCCATAACAGTGCCGAACACAGATCCCAATAGGAGTATATGGGCCTCCACAGAGTGGAGGTTTGTATTTTATTTTTACGAGAAATGGATCTTAGTCACTTGCTCAACCTTTTAAGACCATAAAAGTCCAGGACAAACTCTGAGATAAAATTAAGACCACGTAAAGGCAGTTTTCAGTTTTTAATATCTAATTCCTGTATAATTTCAAACAATTAATGTTGGAATAAGCTTATTTACAAGGACAGTTTGTAAAATAGTGTTGAATAATATATGTAATCGAGTTTATCTATTTATCTAATCAAAAATGAAACTATCCTTTATTCAATATGAATTTAAAAAAAATCTATATCTCAAGTACGATATGTTTTATAATTTACAAAGTAATCGCTTAAAAACATAATATATCTCTAAAGAAATTGAATTACTAAAAATACACCATGTTTTTATCATTAGCTTTAAATATTAAATTGTTGATAGTTTTGCTCTTGATTCGATAAGATTTAATTGCAAACGGGGTCAATTACATTCGAACACGATTTATGTAGTGGAGTTCCTTCAAAATGTAGTATTAATCCATCGTCATTGTTGTGGTGTATACTTCGATCGTAAATCGTCCAACGGCTTTCTGAAATATTTGAATTAAATTGTTTTTAACACAATCCAAATTATATGCCAAACTAATAATTTGTATTTCTGATATTCGAGATTAATTCCATGAAATAATATGGTACCGTGTAAAATAATAATTACTTAAAATGTGTTGGAAAAACTACGGGATTCCGATATAAAAAAATCATCATTCTCGTTAATATTTTCTTTAATACGCGTCGATCGAAAGGTGATTAAATTCGGCCATCAGTGTGTGAAATCGTATCGGTACACACCACACGGCTTACTAATGATCGCAGTTTTTTTTTACTCTGAACTAAAACATACTGCGGCATACAGGAGCTTTTTGTACAATACATATTATTATTTATAATTTACAAGCTTTTTCGAAAACGGCACTTTATTGCTATATTATTTATGAACATAGCAATTGATTCATTAATCACACATATACAAATGATTGAAGTATGTAGATATGTATTTTGAAAGAATGAATAGCGGCGATAAGTAATTACATGTTTCGACGATAACATACTATAGCAGCTACGACACATTTCCGGAAAAACGAAATTCCCCAATACAATAAAAACTGAAATTCAAAAAAAGATTGTCCCAACGACTTCGTTACTTATGTTAATTGTAGTTACATGTATGATATTATATGTATTGGTACAAATATTAGGCTATATCAGTAGGTAATTTCATGTTGATATTATTAGAGTTTGAATAATAACTAAAGAAAATTGTGTTTTCCAGTTTAGGGTTAATCATTGTATCTATAGAGAAATTAATATTTCCTCCCTTGGATGCATTGTTTGCAAATAAAAAATAAATGGTGTCATTCACTATGGTTAGTCATTTACCAGTTTTTGCAATTTTATGTTATTTTTCATCCATATAATATTATGGTACATTGCTTTTAAGTTTTTTATTTCAGTGTGTCCCTCACAAAAATATTTCATACGACAAAAAACTGAAGCTTACAGCCAATGACGTTGCTTACAGCAAATGAATTTATTTATGAACTTTAGTCAATTTAACCATTAGTATTATTGGGTAACATTTCTTCCTGCTTCTTATCTCCGTGTATTGTCGTAAATCAACGTTTTCTAACGCTGTGTTTGATGCATACCTACTTGAGTCGCCTAGAGTCATAACTCACAATTTGCAATTTTGTCATTTTTGAGTTAAATATACCAAGTGATTCTAAAATCTACGAATATAAAGAATAATAGTTGACTATCAAAAGTCACTTTAAATTAACCATGTGAAAATCGTTGTTAAAGTTGACTGTTGGTGTCATAACTCAGATTTTTCAATGAATAATGTGAGTTCTGTTATCAAGGCCTTACAAATCAATCACGGAGTTCTATATCTCATAGTGTGTGTGTCTGCAGCCTTAGGAGTATCTATACATATATATTTAAAAAATCTAAATCGATTCACTCACTCATTAATATTCAAATGAGTTCAATACTTTACTTCTAATTACAAATACTGGTGGTTTTTTGCGATTATCTCAAAACTAGATTTTTGGAATATGTGAGTTATGACTCTAGGCCACTAATTTATGCTTTTTATTGGACACTCGCTTGTTTTTCGATTGATGTACCTAATAAATTTCTTGAGAAACCTATTAACATGTTTCTTATATGAAATGTCAAAAATATGGTTAAATGACAGATACCTACAATTTGTTTGATGTGCACCTACGCGATACTGTTTTTATTTCCAGTGTTCCTGACAAACATAATTTTAAAAAAATGTGAAATATCATAGTTTGATCTATAGCTTCTGAAATATAATTTATTTTACACAAATACATCCGTCATCAAAAGAGATTAATGTTCGTTTATACATGGTCATTTTCTCATTTATAACAATTCAAAATTCGTATAATATTAAAACATTTTGACCTAAAAACATAATCTTGTGCCAGATTATAATATTATTACCTATTATTATACGGACCTAAAATATTGTATCTAAGTATTACGCTGTTTCCCACGCGTTTCATAACAGTGAAAAGAAAACGTTGTTATCTTTAATATTTCAAAAAAGATAGTAATTATCATACTGTAGGTACCTACGCCCACGGTGGCCGCGCGGCATAAGCGTTGGACTATAAAGCCGTGGGTCCCAGGTTCGAATCCTGGGTCTGGCAAGTACACATATTGTTTTTCAATTTGTGTGTGTCAGGATATGGACCTAATAGGTTGAGCAAGTGGCTGACATCCATTTCTCGTAAAAAACAAAATCTGTCAATACAAACCTCCACTCTGTGGAGGCCCATATGATCCTCTCAGGATCGGACATGGTCGGAAAAAAGGTACCTACGTTCTCAATAATATTGTATTTTTATAACTTGTATTGAGATTCCTACTCAAAAATAAATTTAAGCTCACTATTCTAGTAACATTATTTTTTAATGACTCATTAGTTCATTACCATGTCGAAAATTAAATTGTAGGTGTAAACAAATTTTATTCAAAAATTGTGGCAAATGCTCCACAATACACAGTAAAGTGTATAAATATATTATGATTATACTATAAAGTAAAGTAGATGACATGAAATTGAAAACGACAAAAATTCTGAATTATAATATTATAAGTAAATCATTCTACGGTGGCACTTCGTAAGTGTATTGACATTGTCTGGTCTAATGCCTGTTGCAATATTAGCAAACAATACCACTATAACTGCAAATTGTTTTTTCTGTACTCATGGTGTGATGAAATGTTTTACATAGATATACCAGGCATCAAATTGATCGTGATCTAATATCCAGAATCACAACTGGCAGTGATCTAATACGCCCTTCTTTTGCCATTCGTTTACTTAAACAAACGTATTATATTTGGCTGAGGATACTGAACCACTCGTTGCACTCATCATTATCCTACTGCGCGACGGTAAAGCGCGGCGATTCACATTCTCTGACTCCTGATGAGTGATGCAATACGAATGAAGTGATATGACGGGTAATGCTAATTATAAAACGACTTTCACGTAAACTGGTAATAAAAATATAAATGGTTAATACTTTTCCTTCAAATCCACCCTTAAAAACATTTTGAATGATGGTAGGTCTCCTTGTTCTATCCATAACATTACTTTCAGGGTATTTATTTTTTAGCGTTAATAATTTAATGCTAACTCCCCACAATGTCGTTATTTCTTATAAGGCTTCTATTGTCGTATTTTTAACCACCAAATTTCGTGCCATAATGTTACTTTATTAATGTATGTGTAAGTATGTATACCCAGTCTGAAATCGATAAAACGAATGCGATTAAGAACCTAGTTTGACAGTTTTTTTCTGATACAAAAAAATTAAACGATATTTTTCCTTTGTTTCAGGTTTGTTCATGATCTACTCTGCTACGTCTAAATAAAATGAAATGATCCGAGTAATATTACTGAGATAGTAATATTAATTAGGTAAGTACATGTTATTGTGTGAAATTCGTAAGTTATTCTCACAATCATACGGCAACTTACAAATTGCAAACACCCTTGGATAAATAAAGTCGTGCCGAGACCAAGACGAACTTTATGAGGTAGGTAACTAATAGTGTCATGTTCTGCTGTGTTCACAAATTCAAACATATTTGCGACAGGAAGAAAATTCATACATACAATAAACAGCACCGTATGTTAAAGAATTCATATATGCATTTTAGATGATACTTCTGTGGAACTGCCTGAATTGATTGTTTACTTACTATAAATACAATTGTAATATAGTTTAACGTTGATTTATGGCTAAGACAGAGATGTATATATTATTATAATGTCACCAATCACTAAATACTAAACTAAATGTAATAGCTGTTATTTGGGTATAAAGTCTTTAGTGTTTAATGGAGAACACGCAAGATGCGCATAAAAATGTGCTTGCGCGACAGATAACCTAAAAATCTGACAGCTGTCATTTTGTAACCAGGAATTAAATAAATATAGTTTTTAATGTTGTTTACTTGTTTACGAAGAATGAAAATTATTAAGAGTTGGTATTAAAACAATAGCAGTATTAAATACATATTTCTTATTACACTATGCACGTTGATATCTAATACGTAAACAAAACAGATGCCATATTGATAATATATGAATTTTATTGCCATATCAATAAACAATATAATATTATATAAATGTGAAGATACTATTTGTATAATCAATTAAATTAACCGATGATAAAGCAACTACATAATATAACATTATTGTATGTTTATATTATTTACTGTTCATTTATGATTATTCAATTTATTTTGAAGACATTTCATAATTTTACCATTATATGTAAATTAAAAAATGTCCTAATAATTATCGGGCAATCGGAATCCTAAAAAAATGTTCGCAGAAATCAAATTACCTTGCCGATTGATATTGTCCCATCTGTCATTGTTTTTTAAAATATGCAGTTATTTCGATTTAACGTAACGTCCTCATTCTATGCATGTCGACCTTAAAACGTTACCTAGTGTCATTACTCATTACTCATTGTAAATTAAATCATATAAACTTATACTTATAATAGTCGTATCTTGGTGAAGATAACATTACGATAAAGCTTGGTATCTCAATGATGTATTCTTCTGGCAGCCCAGCGAATCTGTGTGGGTCGCGAATTCCATGTACAGTGGGTGGCATGGAGAGGGAGACAGGTCGCTCCCATCCTTGAGGTACCTGGTCTTCGCCCACGCTTCCGTGGTGGCTTTGAACCTTAGTCTTCAACCTTGATTTAAGACACTCCTGAAGACAAACATATTGTAACCCTTTGAGGAGTATTGCGAAATCTTGTTATCCCGCACATCCGGAAACTGACTCAACAATTTACTTAGATTGACTTGAGTATGTATGCATTCTGATTTTCTATTGCAGCAATTTTAATATCAATCTGATATATTATAAACATAAAACTGAACGTTGCAGTTTGACGCATTGATTATTATAGGGCATTTACATATTAATTGGTACAGTTTCATTTTACAACAATTAACCATTTACACAAATTTATTTCACTTAATCGGTACTTCGTCGGAATTCACACCATTGTTGAGATTAGACATTATAAATACAAGACTTTGCAACGATAATAATAAAGATTTGCTTGTCTACTTGCTGGTTCAAGTCGTAACGTACATACGTGTATTTTTTCGTGCATTTTATTCATCTTTCTCGCCCGTCGCCCATAAATCCACAGCCCAGTTGCCATGGTGTCCAGTTGGCGACGCCGAATCGTCCCATTCTCTCTATCTGACAATCAATACTATTTAACGTGGATAAACTTTTGTAACGTTTTAATTAAAATTATTGTATTTAACATCATTGTATGTAAATAACACTATTGTATTTTCGTTAAAAAAATCACAAAAGAAAGAATACAGTTTACGATTTTGTATATTGACTATAAAAATAACAGACACTTAAATATTTTTATTCGTTTTATTCGTACTTATTCCATAATATATTAATAGTATACATACAATGTATACTAAACTGAACATTTAAATGTGTGTGTTATTTATAATAATAACGTGTCGTTCCAGAAAGAATAATTATTATTTACAGCGAAAATAATTAATAATATTGTTATTGACTGTTGATTTTGATGGATTGACTTATGACACAATTTGGTGGAATTTGTTTTTGCCTCGACTACCTATTGCGATTTTTTTTGTATGTTCATATAAATTCATATAAAATAAGTTATATTAGTATATAATAAGTTCATATAAAATAAATGAAAACTATGTGATATAAAAGACATCTTGTTACTGTTACTAATATAATGTAGCCACCTATAAATTTTATTAAACATGAATTTTGCGATCGGTATAAATTCTAAACCGACAACAATTCATTTGAACGTTAAAACAGAATATGCAAGAGTAAAACAGTTATAATAATATGCTAGTAGGTACCTACGCCTGCTTACCTTGTACTGCACAACGTAAACGCAATGTAAAAGACAAGTGATGCATTGATGTGACTGATATTTCAGTTACATTTTTATGTTGACATAAAAAAATCTTGAATTTTTAAATTAAATATGTTCGTATAGTCATAATCGTATACTTAATTATATTTTTTATTTGTGTCGATGTATTATTATTTTTTTTATGATTGCATAATATGAAAAAATAAAAAATCATGGGGAATTAGGAAAAGGAAGGGGTTAGCGAAATTAATTTAAAATAAATACACAATAATAAAAATAAACAAATTGAAATTGTGTGTATATTAATTTATCATCTACCTACCTATAATCTACGCTATAATACATAGTAAGTTAGTAATAAATTTTAATATTTGAGGAAGGAAAACATAGCTTCTATCTATTGCATTTCATTGCCGAAGCATTTGCAATGCTTGCTTATAACTTGGAATCTCACCTGTAAAAAATGGATGGTTCTCAATTCAACAGCGAAAATGATTAATTAATTAAATTCAAGACATCGAATTTTTTCCATGTTATTTACCTATCCACTTTTGTTGTTTTTTTTGTGTTTCTAAATTGTTTAAATTATTTCTAATTGTTTCCATCATAAATGCATGTGATTGTGCAGTGTAGTCACATCGATAGACCCACAGAAAAATCGGGGAATATGAAAGTTACACACAAAGCTTTTTTAGTGGGTCATTTATTTACATGCTTTCTATTGAATATTAAAATTTAATGTTTTGTATTTTATGTATATTGCATTCAATCAATAATCTAATTTTGAAAGCTTGTAAAATACCAATATCTGCAGTTACTTGGTAAATATAAATATTCAAATTGTCTGTTAAATATAGAAATAATTGCCTTGATGTGGACAATTTGTACGAGTCTTGAGTGATGACACAAACAAGTTCCTATATTATGTAGATAGGTAGTAGATTATAAATTATACTATTGCTATTAAATTTAAAATCATACACTGTTCTATAGCAAATTCCTAATATACTGAAACACGTATGGCTGCGAGACGTGGACCCTCAACACGAGAGATGTCCAAAAACTAAGAGTCACACAGCGAGGCATGGAGAGTTGTATGTTAGGCATCACGCCAAAGGACCGTAAGAGAAACGAATGGGTTAGGAAGCAGACAGGAGTACGCGATGTAATAGACGTTGCCAAACAGTTGAAATGGAGATGGGCGGGGCACATTGCTCGCCGAAAGGACGGCCGTTGGACAAATGCCGTCATCCAGTGGTACCCAAGGGGCACAAAACAGCCACAGGGTCGCCCTAAAAGCCGCTGGATTGACGAACTGGTAAAGTTCGGCGGAAATACGTGGCAGCGAACGACACAGGATCGAGAGAGTTGGAAAAAGCTTGGGGAGGATTGACCCCGGCTGACGATGATACTGAGACTGCTTCAAAGCTTGAATTACACTGGTAGACTCACGTCGATCGTCTGTCACTATCGCTCCCCCGAGAACGTAAGGTAATGGTACGGTCACCGATCGTCAATTGAGTCGTACGCGTAAATAGAGATTATTCTATTTTGGCCAGGAATTTCACGATCGGTTAGAGAATCCACCCAGTGTAATTTGAGCCCGGATGAATGCAAATCTATTTTAAACTCGCGGACTGCGCTTTGAAAAGAAATTCGTAGTTTTTTTTATCGCTTGACACAATTTTCTTGAAAAATATTCCTGAAATAAATAGTTGCATCCGTCATTTCCGTCATGAAATTTCAATCTGACACAGAATAAATGATCTTGACAGAGTTTACAAATTTTTAATTCTTCACACTACGAAGGCTTCAATTAATTGATTATATTGCTGTGACAGCTCTGCCTAAAATAAATATTCCTATGCGGCTTTAAATGCCGACGTGATGACAAGTATTATAAAAAAGGAATTTATTAATAGCTTTGAAAGTAAGTGTTATCTTCGTGTCTTCAATATCTACTAGACTCTTGTTCTAGACACCATATATGAATGCTGTACGTATATAATACAGGTATACAATAAGCAGTGACGTCCCTAAACAAAATGCCGCCGCATTTTTTTATACAATATTTTTTATCATCCGTGCTCGTGTCGTTTCTAGTCACCAATGACGTCGAAAGGTAACGGAAGTAAACTAGACATCGCGAACATGACAAAAAATTAAAGTCATGTTAAACCTTTTATGCTAATCAATACATTTTGTTTCGAGCCAGTGAGCTGAATTTTTGAAAGGAAAGATATTTTCGTTATTAAGTACACTAGATAGTTATTTCTATATGTACCAAATGATTCTACTCGATTTGCCGCCCTTCGAGTAACTGCCGCCCCCAAGCAACGCTCAATCTGTCTACCCCCATGGGACATCACTGACAAAAAGTATGGAATATACTGTATTATTGTATATTTTTTACCAGTTGACGATGTCTATTTGAAGGGGATGTTACCAATCCTGATTACTTTATATAGTGTGTTGTATTGTAATTAATTTATGACGATAATCAAAGACTTAATTTCGTAATCTTTTATTGTGAGACATCCATTCTGTTACCTTCTAATATGTGAATAAAAATGTTAAGAATCACTACGTGCATAACTAATTTTGTAAAAAGAAGACATCTGATGTTTTACTTCTGGTGTTCAAAAAATAGTGCAGTATATGCAGAGTACCTCATTCACTTAAAAAGTAATAATACATTATTGCAGGGAGGGACGCCATGAACCTTGAAAGGCATTTCTTTATACCGGGTTGAATACCCCACAGGTGACACGGTCTATTGAAATAGTTGATTGTCCCGCACATGGAGGGCTGTGTAGTACATTCTACATTCTGTAGGTACTATCGCATTGTCTGCTCTCCCGGCCTCCGCACTTCAGCCGCACAATGTGCCCAGCGAGGTCTTGAAGTGAGGAAACTCAGCGGAAATATTATATACGAAGAATTTTACAAAATTCAAACAGTGGACACAGATTTAATAACGGTACCTACGTCTGCTGGAAACGGGGTTACCTATTGTTAATATTTATAATATTATTAAATCGATATGCGTATTACCTACCTATTTCTTCACGTTTATCAGTTTTATCATCATTGTCGTAGAATCTGGTGTGGATATTGACCGACACTTGATTCTTAAAAAGGTTTATTCACATATTATGAAGAGTATAGGGGAAGAAAAAGGGATATGTCACTTACTCTTTTCTGCCTTTTTTTTAATTGGTGGAAATTCATTGAATTTATAATACTAGCATCTAATAAAGCCAAAATCATGGAAATCTTTTACTTTTGAAGATATATAATAAAATCAGACTAAATCCTAAATTTACAATGAAGAAGGGGAATATATTATCGTTGATATACCACCTTTTTGCACTGTTTATTATCACATAGTACATGCAAAAGAATGATAATCTCTTGAAGTGAGGTTGAGTTACTGGTAAGGAAAAGTTGTATCACTTCGACAACCACCCTTTAGCCTATGTGTCAAAATATTAAACTGGAATATATTATTATGACACGAAGCTTTTTTTATTTTTATAGTGTTGCGAAAGTACCCAAAATTTTCCACTAGGTAGCATTCAAATCTTCACTTAGCAAATTTAGTAGTGACATCATGCCTTTTTCCCTTGTACCCTTCATATATTTCAATGACTTGACTTAGTTGAGTTACTAGACTGGTAAATCTCACAAATACTGCTCTTCTAACGTAAATATGTAAATTTTACCAAATTCTATTCTATTACTAAATAATGAAATGTCGTATAGGTTTGTATCAAAAATTATTTTATTTGTGATTAATTAGCATATTTAAAATCATGACTATATTAACACGCTTGCAATGTGATGCTCGTTTCATTTAAAAAAGAGATCAACATAGTATTATATTTTATATCGATTAGATTTATACGCCAGACGTCCAATAACATTCTCATGGACTTGTAGCCCAGCTATTTACCAAAATTAGCAATTATTTTCCCGAGACCAGCAGTGTTGCCAAACAGCGTTCACAAAAATATACTACAGAATAACCTAGATGGCAGAAAAAGAGAACAATTAATATTGAAATAGAATAATTAATTTTCTCAAACTAAAATGTATTGTAGGAATAAAATCTATATCACCATGAAATGTATATAATATTCTAGTTTTATTATGACAATTTTAAAGCTTTTTGCTGTGTCGAAAAACGCCAGATATAACGCCATTAAGCTTTATACGGATTTTGCAAATATTCAAAACTGTTTGAACTGACAAGAAACATGACAATATATTATACCTATTTGCAACTCCGGACACTAGTAGGTACTATCACTCCCCTCCATTTTGATATGTGTGAATTTTTCAACTGTCACTTTGTGTTTTGTTTTCTTTTTTATCGTCTGTATTTGGGATGAAGGTGGATAATTGACACACTGGAATGGTTTCGGAAACGACGAGGTTTATTTGGTGTTAATATATACTATATGGTTACATTTTTTATCATTTAATTCTACGGAGCGCAAAATGTACGCGTTCGCGATTTTGCTGCTTGTCGCGATCTGCGCGCCAAAAAAAAAAACCGTTGGACTCGCGAGCTGTGCACAATGCGACGTTTCCATACGTGTTTTTTTCTTTGGACAATGTTGCCGGTCAGATATTATTTATTAGTGGTATTATACATTATTTAATTATTTTCGCAATCAGCCGTTATTATTTGTTGGCTTTGATACCGATTCGGGCGTCTCCAGGTACACAAAGACACACCCAAATGGGGACCATACGGGGGTGTCACAAGCGCACCTCTCTGGAAAGGCCCGAATGGGGTCGGGCCAACTAAGGGCTGATTACGATAGCGTGTGTAACTGGACAGTGCGGTGGCTTGATAAGGGGTGGTTGCGTCTCTAGACGTTGAAGGATCGAAGCCCCACCGGTACGTCGGCGGCCGGAGAGACTCGGATGCAGCACTGTAGCATAGTGGTTCGCGGTTCCCGGGCCCACCGTAAAGCTGCTGAGAGAGGAGGGCGTCGCGCCCAGCCCTCTCAACACCCTCGGACCGTCGGCAAACGGAGAGTTTCGGATGCAGCACTACGCCGCTTTGTGGGCGTAGTGGTTCGCGGCTCCCAGGCCTACCGTACGGGCGGATGCTGAGAGAGGACGTCGCACCCAGCCTTCCCAACAGCGACCGTCCGAAAATCAGTCGATCCCTCACGAAAGTGCATACCGGCACATTACTCGACCCCCTTTTTTGCTCGCTTGCCCTGCCGCGGCTATCGAATTACACGCACTGCACTGATATTATACTAATATAATATGCGAAAACTTAATTTTATACTTAAAATGGCTTTAAAGTTTATAAAAATAATTTTAAAAATATATCAGGGCCCGAAATGGACCGGAATGCCATTCTGCCTCATACAACCGCTCCGGGTTGTAAAATTTTCCACTTCGAGTACTGAAATAACTTATTATACATCGCTTCCAAACACAAAACACTTAAAACTAACTAATCTATGATGCTAATGGATGAGGATGCTGCTTGGCTGCTTTCCACTGATGGAGGCTGCTTTGCTCAGCTGAAGAAGGCCGCTTTGTAGCTCTTTTCATCATGGTGCATCTGGGCCAGGGCTGCTTGCAAGGCTCACAGACACGCTGCTGTTGACGAAGAGGGCTCAAGCGGCTGATGATGCAGGGCATTTGACGCCGTTTTCCCTCGTTGGAGCCAGGGTCTTGCCCGATACACTCGTCCGTGGGCCAAGTTCGCTGGCGGATGCAGTTGGTCGGGAGTACATCGGGAGCCATGACTTCGCAATCCGGGTGTTTCTGCTCTTTTCTTCACTGGCTTGGCTTTAGCAGCATCCTCTTTCTACTGCTTATTATTATACTTTTGTTGAGCGCCACCAGAGGCAAGCCTCTGGATGTTTCTTCCTCGCCGTTTCCTATTCCGGTGTTTGGATCTCAGGGTGTGTGTTCGGGTGAAAGAAATTCCACCTGCTTCTTGATTCCAGACGATCAAAATCAAGAAGCGTAGTCCCACGTTGACTGGGGCCACTGATCACTCCCCTCCATTTTGATATGTGTGAATTTTTCAACTGTCACTTTGTGTTTTGTTTTCTTTTTTATCGTCTGTATTTGGGATGAAGGTGGATAATTGACACACTGGAATGGTTTCGGAAACGACGAGGTTTATTTGGTGTTAATATATACTATATGGTTACATTTTTTATCATTTAATTCTACGGAGCGCAAAATGTACGCGTTCGCGATTTTGCTGCTTGTCGCGATCTGCGCGCCAAAAAAAAAAAACCGTTGGACTCGCGAGCTGTGCACAATGCGACGTTTCCATACGTGTTTTTTTCTTTGGACAATGTTGCCGGTCAGATATTATTTATTAGTGGTATTATACATTATTTAATTATTTTCGCAATCAGCCGTTATTATTTGTTGGCTTTGATACCGATTCGGGCGTCTCCAGGTACACAAAGACACACCCAAATGGGGACCATACGGGGGCGTCACAGTACATAGTTGGTTAAATAATCAGTACATTCTACGTGTAATTAAAAAGCTAGCGGAATAGCATGAGCTATCTATAATTGTACTGAAAATAACGTGTAATAAATAAATCGTTTCAATTCAGACAGAGAATTACAATAAACTTAATAAATGTCTAGAGTGCGGACTGTACAAATTATCTACAATTGTTTCTTCATCTCATTTAATGTGATATTAAATTAGAATTGTTACACCTCTTCGTTATGTATTGTGTATTCCTTTGTTTAACATCATTTTTAAGATAAAACATGCGACTCGGTGACCATTGTTTTCGGGTTACGCTTTCTAATGTGTACATAAATAATAGCAAAACCGGAAACCCGTTGTTTTCTTCTACCCACGCTAGCATTTGATACCATGGCAAGTGTTAAATAGATACTTCTTCACACATAGAGATAGAGATTTTTTTTAAATCTTAGGCAATTCTAGTTCTTTTAGTTTTACCTTATACGTACTTCTGTGGTCACTATATTATTATTTTAATCGCCTGTACATTAATAAACTCTAGCTTTCCCCCTTGTCTTTGAAAGAATGATAATTTAATATTAAAATTCACAAAAGATGCGTCTATCGTAAAACCAAGGCTCAACTTCTGATTTCTGATCAGATAGCGCAGTCATATCCAACCGGTGAATCGAATCGACATGTTGTTTTCATAAAACAGCGGGTGTGTTTGGATTCAGTGTTAAGCTTATCGGGTTAAGCTCGTGGATAACAACCAATCCTGATAAAAAAGTCTCTTCTGTACTGTGGAGTGTTGAAATAGCTATTTTTTGATAAATATAATATGTTTGGTCTCAGAAATACCGAACTGAATTTTTGTTCTTACATCCATATATTTACATAATATATTGAATCCTAGTGAATATGTATTACATACAATTCTATTATAGTGGTTGGTGGGAAACATATATCTACTTTTATGTAATGTTTATACACGAGTAATGGAATAAACTCATTTACCTGACATTATCACAGGTAACACTGCTAAGTATTTTCCGTCATACTATATACATAATAATCTGTCTTTTACTGAACGTTATCACGTTTTGAAACCACTTTTGAATTATCAACTATGTATGCGATCGTTGCTCTAAGCATAATTTATGATGTTTTAAAAGCTCTAAAGTATTGCAAGTTGATACAAGAAAACGGCTTATTCAGTACTTAGTGTTTAGTAGATACTTTGCTAAGTAGTACATACCTACCTACTTACCTAGTACTATATTTCAGTAAAGTTGAATCGCTCCTCTCGGGGACGAGTGGCATTAAATTTTATTTTATATTATGCAGAGGAAATATTACTTTTCCGATATCTGTCTGTTCTTTCATGCTTTTGATTCTATGTTAAAATAACTAATGCGATTTGTATATTTGTCCGATGGCAGATTAGTTGTCCATTAAACATTTTCTATTTCAATATTTCCATCGGCGGGAAGGGGATTAATTTACTCTGTTTAGTTTATAAATTAACCTCATCATTTTTGTGTTTGAAAATGTATCCATTAATACAGCTGCATTGGACCTGCGTTGACAACGTTATTAATTACATCGACTGCTAGGACTGGTTTTATCTGGCAAACGGCCGCTCTGAATTGTATCAATTAACATTTTGAATAGCAAATCTATGGGTGATTCAGTTTGACCACATGTACTTATTGAATATTCAGTAGGTACCTACGTACTGCGGTAATTTGATTAAAGACCATTCGCAATTACAAACTGCATTTAGTCGTCATCATTATCGCTCATACTGTCATATACTGAGAAGGTTAAATTTATTTGTTTTATACAATACATTTTATGCTATTATAAGTTACCTAAGTTATAAAATGAGATTTAATTAAATTTATGTTGCCAACATTAGAATACTTAGAATATTATTATAAAATCATATAGAGAGCGTTTGAAACTACTTAGGTACTTACTATATATAATATCATAGACTAAGAAAAGTATTTAAAATATTTTTAATTCATATAATTTCACTCACGGTAGCGTAGTCTGTATGGCGGCCGTCGCGGGTTCGATCTAGTACAAAAGCTAGAGTTTTTAGAGTCAAGCGTATACCGACCAATAATTACTATCAGTGGTAAAAAATACATAATATATTTGGCTTGATTTATCTGTCTGTAACGCACAAGCTGACTCTGATGCACCCGCGCGTCTTTGTTGCGCGATCGCAAAAATATAACACTCACGTTGCATCCGTATCATGCACTCTGCACTCACTTGCTTAGTCACATAATATTATATGCAATCCTCTCACATGTATTGGTGTTTAAATCGACGCATTATCTAGCTACGCATATTGTTACCCTATATTGCTTTACTTATGATATAAAAATTAGTATTATTGGTAGTTAAATATCACTGCCACCTAGAAATTTTGAACTAGTAATAATATAACCTCTCTGTAGAATTGTATAACCTATAAAATGCCCCGTTTAGAAGCGAAAATTTACATTCCCACAATTTTATTGATACAAAATTTCGTTTAAAAGAACTTTTAACTAGTTTCATGTCATTATTTAGTACAAAAGAGGTATCTCAATATAGACTTTTCTTTAGTTACAGACGTGCCGCAAAAATCCACCACATTTTTGCACCCTTTTGGAACAAACACTATCTGTCGCACACTAGTTAAAAATCGCTAACTTTGAAGATTTATATTTAATAAATAATTATCACTTACGAGTATTTTATGGTCTTTCAAATTCAGCACTATAGTGCACTCTGATGTATTCTTTAATACGAAGTACAGTAAAGTGGTAGTCCGTAACTGGCAATATGGTTTAACAATAAAAAGTGAATTGGTTATGCTAGCTACTTTTTAAAGTGATTTATAAAAGTCATTTTCATTTATTGTCAATTACTTATATTTATTAACATTATTTTTCCGTCGTAAATATAGTATCGTTTTAAGATTTTTTTTTGTTCTTTTGTAAATTTATTTAAGAGTTGTACTTGCTTGCTTATGTAAAGAGAAATTCATCTAAAGTGATTGCTGAATATCTCCTCCGTCTTTTATTTTCCATCGTCGGGCATTTTCCTTTCTTTGATTTATTTTTCTTTTGTGAATTCACTCAGTCGGTCGATTGGAAATAACACTTTGCCTTTATTTTGTTTCGTCTTTCTTCACCAATGGCCGTTTTGTCGTCAATTTCAAACACTTTCAAATTTTATGTGACGAATAAACAAATCTTTTGACGCCATTCTCTCATTTATTGAGGCCGTAACAAAATGATCGCGGTATAACGACGTACAGTGGCGAAGAATACTATGTAGGTATAAACAATATAAAATTAAACTTTTAAGTACTTTGAAAATTATATTTTATCACGGCAATTTTTAAAATAACCTTATCGAACTGCCAGATAGCTAAAAAACTCAGATTAATATTCAGGAGCTGTGGATTAAAGGGATCCAACTTCATATTATGTGGTTACATAACTTGTATAATATGTTATAATATATTATACGTTGAATATATCGACTCAAAAGTTGTATATAATATGATTGTAAATTTTACATATCTGTTTTCACATTCTGTAAATAATGTATCGTTCTTCAAGACAAAAAATGATAATTCAAACAAAAACAATCAAATTAGATAACACACTCTGCTCTGATTGTTCTGAAAAGAATAACATTTTTTTATACATAGAGTATACAAGAGTAGTTGATTAACTGTAATCCAATTTAACATAAATAAGTAAGTAGGTAATGTTGTGAAAACTAGAGCTTGTGATTTCTCGAGATTCGAAAAATGAGAATCTCGAAATTAAAAAAAAAGAATCTTGATAAACGAGAATAAAGGTTTCTTATTATAGATGGGAAATCTCGTCGATGATTTTGAAACAAGGTAATTTTAACTTTATTGAGTTATTTACGTTGACAGGCGTTTCGGGCTATAAACTAAAGTTAATTTTACCGCAGAAAGGTCATTTTAAATTTCGTATTAGGTATTACATAATTATGTCAGATTATAATTACGAAGTGTTCGTCCTATAGAATAGTTTAATTATATTCTGTATTTATTGAATTTACTAATAGTTTAATGATAATACTCACATGTTATCTTTTGCTCAGGACGGTAGCCTAGTTGTTATATACGAATCCATTCACTGCGGATGGCAAAGGATGCACTTTGTTTTTGTCAGTGTATTTGATTCAGTGCAAGAACTCAATGTCCAACAACCATCATCCGTAAAAAATATATCAATACAATACAATGTGGTGGTCCATATGTTCCGATTATTACATTTTTTAATTCATCGTTTACCTCCATCCAACAGACACTCTTCGCCACTGACGGTATATTACCAGACACAAACAAAATACGTTCAAAAATAAGAGTAGTGTAACGATCTAAAAGCTCAAATCACTCTTAACGATTATTGATGATATTATTTTAAAATTAATGGAACTCCAATGTCGAAGCGTTATTAAGAAGTGTGGCCACTAAAAATAGATGTGTGTATATTTATCATCTTTGAAACGGAAAGTCAGTCTATCTATGTTATAAAAAGGTTACGTAAAAAGTATTGAATAATGGCTTCCGTCAGCTTAAATTTATGAATTCCGCTTACGATATTATTCGATCATCGTATCGGATATTGGTTATAAAAATATTTTAAACTTAATACCCGACTGATAATAATTGTGTTAAAAAATCGACGTTGATATACCTAAATAAAGTTTTATTGGGTGTATTAATAAATTATAATATATCGACGTAGGCGGCTCTCGTGGTGCAGTGCGTAAAGCGCTTGCCTTCCACCCGAGAGTTCCTGGGTTCGATTCCCGATTTCAGGACACACAATATTTATGTGTTTCTTTCTCAAAGTCTGGGTGTTTGTGATTGTTCAAAATTACTAACAACCACCTTGTACGAAAAAGCAAGGACATGGTTATTAATAATTCTAAAAAAAATATATAACGACGTAAACATTGCTATGTATATTTGACTATGCATGCGGTGTTCGCTTAATCAGAAGGTACCAAAATGGCGATGAATCGCGTAAGCAAGGTTTCCCCGAGGGGGCTTCCAAACCTGTCAAGCGCCTTAGATTTCTGCGTGCTTAAAAACGACACTATATAAGTATATAATATATCAGTTTTATTATATTTGCAAAAACAACCGTCAGCTGAATGCTGTGTCACACCATCATTTTCATATATGGACCTGAGCCATTATTTAAAATAATGTCAACGTAAATATTGATTGAAATGGCGATGTAATGCGTAGGGTTTTCCCAAGGGATATTCTAAACCTGTCAGCGCCTTGGGTCCTTGCATCAGTTATATTGTTTTAATAAAAACAAACTTTTCAGTGGAACACTGTCTCGCTCTATCATTGGTCCACTATGCAGTATACACGAACACGATGTTTTTTACTTTTGTAATAACTACAAATGATACGTGAAGACTATAATATTGAGATGTTGTATATGGGAGAATGCCCTGATATACATATTATATAAATGCAATTAAATTGGTCCTTGCGAGAAAGTTCCTATAATTATAATATTAGGTAGGTACGTACGTTCGTAGACATACATTCTCGTATCGGACAAACAACGAAATGTGCAAGTTTGGCAGTAACTTTGTTTCAGTGGAGCGAAACGATTCCTCTGCACTTGTTTACCCGGACAGACAGACAGAAGTGCAGGCAGAATGGTCGAGCTCTTCTTTATTTCGGCCTCGTAAAAGTGAATCGAGTGAGACAATAAAGATAGTCTGGAGCGAACAGACAATTGGCTTAAGAGTTGATACTATCCGCACTTCAACCCCACGTGTATACGCTTGTATGCATTGTTTTAACATATAGGTAACTGGGATGGTTTAAAGTTAAACTATCATCACAGGGTACCGTGACTTGAAATGTTATCCGATGCTCAAGGCCATTCATAGTCAGGCCGCGGGACGAAATTTTGAATACTTCGTTAGATTGTATACTTCGTTCCTATTAATAATTAACGTGTTACCATTTTGTCAAAATGAAAAAATAATAATTTCTACAAAATAGTTTTCCGTATTACATTCTAAGTATAACCAATAGCTACTAGCACTTCCATCGACATTCACAATTTCGTGCCGCGATCTGACTACAGAAAGAAGGCTTTACCAATGCTGTGTAAGGTGCCAAATATTTATTAAGCGTATGAATATTTATTCCCTCCCGCGAACTTAGGCATATTATCAGTTAATTTAATGATGGTAACTGTAAATTTTTGTTGTATATTCGCACTGTGAGTGTAAAACCAAGGCATCTGCAATAGACATATTTTGGATATATTAGGGTTTGAAGTCTTCGTTTTGTTAGGAGAAATAGAGTTTCTAAAAAAAACCATATTTGGTTTTTATCTACATTATATTGCATGTTCTTTCAGTTACTTCACTTTTACATTATCAAGTTCACGACTTTTGCAGTTGTTTTGCATTTAATCTCGAAATTTAAAAATTTGCAGATGCCTTGGTTTTATACTCACGGTGCGATTATTATAATAAAGGATTATCCAAATTCTGGTACGAATTTGTTAAAAAAAACGCACATAATATCGTTAACGTTTTTCGAATATATTTATTTCAATCGACAATTTGGTCTTTGGCAATTACACATGGAATACAATATCATTCAAATGACTTCCCCGGGTTATCTTCCAGCTCACGATGCGCTTTCGCCAATTTTTGATGACTTTTTCCATACATTTCGGGCTCTATCTCACGGTCGAAACGGTCAAAAATTTGCTGATGGTTGGCGTAAGACGCTTCCAACGGTGTCAAATCGCACGATCTTGGTGGCCAATTAAAGTCGATATGTCTTAATATAATAAGGCATGCTTACATACTACAGTCTGCAATTTAGAAGAAATCTTTATTTAGCTACGTATTTTTTTCGACTTACACGAGGTATAAATGAGAATTCTGCCATTCTGGGCAGTGTTGACCTGTGTGTCCCTGATAACTATCTTAGAAATAGAGAGCACCAGTTGTTTATTCTCACAAGATGCAGAACCAACCTGCCACTGGTAATGCCAATTGGGAGGGCGATAAATATGTTCAACGAAATTGCTTCGGGTGTTGATATATTCCACCTACGTGAGGATGAGTATAGGTGGACGTTGTTTTATAAATACATAAAATAGGGTCAGCTTAACTCATCCGGTGTACTTCCTTGTACCTATCTAATTTATATTTTTTGTATTTACACATTTCTACTGTTTAATAACTTACTATCTATCTCTATACTGATCTATCTCTTTTTGTATGTAATACTGTTTTATATTTCTTTGTTTCTAAATGTCATGTTGTGAACGTCTTAAACTTATAATTTGTGATGTCCACAATATGTTAAAAATAAATAAATTGCATTGAAAATAAATTGAATTAAATAATTATAATAATATAATAATTAAACGGCCATCGAACTTTTCGCGCTATAAAGCCAATATTTTATGAGATGTATGGCATGTGATCCTATCTTGTTGAAACCAGATGTTTTCCAAATCAAAATCTTCTAATTCTGCCCACAAACAATCAATTATCATTTGCCTATGGCGGACGCCATTAACCGTAACGGTCGAATCTTTCATAATTTTCATAGACAGATAACAAATACTGTAAAATTCGTATAACGAGTTGGATAACCTGTATAAACGAAGTAAACACAACCGAATGTGATACAATTGATTTAAATAAAACTTAATTGAATGTATTCATTCCACAATAATAATTCTCGTCATATTTTCCAAGACAGCAACCCTCATAAGAAAATCTGTATTCCAACTGTGATCTTTAGTGATCACAGCTGCCTAAATTAAATCGATGACCCCTTTGATATCCACTACGCTCAATTACATCTTGTGTCTATCTCCGCTTGCATCTCATCTCGCGCGTCTATTTGCCAAACAAACGGACGTGGGTTCATCGTCTGACGCCTGACGAGTCTCCGACGCCGTCTACAAGTGAACCCTTTCAGACTTGGTTTGCAGTTTACATTACACAGTAGTATTGCGCCGCTTTGAGCTTTGAGCTTTGTAATGTATCACGAATGTAGGCTTTTTACTACACCCTCCTATCTTATTACGGCAATCGACTGTTTCTCTATTTAGCGGAGAGTGTTGAAGATAAATTGTAGCTTGTATGTATGTATATTATACCGCAAGTATTCTCCAAGAAGCGTACAATGCGCACTCCAAGTAGTTACTACAGTACTGTTTATTTGAGAGAGCTTTTGGTTATTTGGCATTGTACTACTCCCAACTTTTTGAAGTTTCGGCTACTTAGCGTAGTGCGAAATTACTAAGCTTTTTAGTCAAACGAAATTTACAAAGCAGGCATCTTTAAAATGGTACCACATTTAAAGAAAATAAGCAACTAATTAATAATGTATTTATCTATTATACAAAAACCAACTTTCTCGAATTTGTAAGGCGGCTTTAGTCTCTTCTTTATGTATGTTCTTGTATTAATTTATATTTATTACGTACCTACTAAACTGAGGTGACCTTTTTAATTTATGCAAACTTATGGTTATATTATATTGTATGGTAGTGTATTATGAACTTGTTTTATGTACTATGTATATTAGTACCTACACTTCATTTCTTCAATCTTTCCGAGCATAACACAACCAGGCACCAGTAGTGAAAACTGCCTAGTCGAGTCGACAGAGTAAAACACTTATAACAAGCTAAAGGAATTGTTTATATTATATTCCTTCATAAGATGAGGTACCAAATAGCAATTTATTCTGACATAAATAATATACATTAGCTAAATAATTATCTTCAGTTTCATTGTACTTTAAATATATTTTTTTTGTATATAAACTTTTGAATATCTTGTAGTTCTGCAAAGTGTCACGCTTGTTATTTAATACGAATGCTACGATTATATACCAATTATTTAATACTATTTTAAGATGTCATTGATTCATTTACGTTCCTCTTGCAGCTTGCTCATTTTATTGTATTATGTTTAGCAAAATTCTCGTATTAAAATTATTTTTTCTAAGTCAAAGATAATCCATTAATAATTGTTCTGTAACATTCTTCGCTAATGTTAGGCACACGATCGTGCTATCATCTTAGTCCAGCTCCATTGATTATAATCAGCAGTGGAAACGTTAATAGTTTTTTTACAAGTTAATTTTTAATCTTCATAGTATTATATTTTGACCGTTTATTTATTTTTTTGTTAGTATAGAAGATAGCACGGAAACACCTGACCTCGTTCAAACGATACGCAGGTAATAATATTATATATCGTGTATCTGGCAGATGTTTACCCGTCCACAAAAAAACGTTTATGCCAGGGACGCGAGCTTCCTTTTTATATTTATGTTCTATGTATCCCACCCATCTGCCCTGAGCAAGGCTTTTCATAATATGAATAAAAAATAGGTATTTACGCCAGCTGTCACGTTATCAAGGGTTTAGTTGAAATTTACCTAACCATTAACAATCTTTATTTTGATACATTTTATGAAAATGTTCTTTTTATATATTTACTCACATATTATATTCAATTCAATTCAATTCAATTTGTTTTCTATTTAATTTAATTTTTGACATATTGTGGACATTACAAATTATAAGTTTAAGACTTTCACAACATGACATGAAACATTATTATAAAGAAGAAGAAAAAAGTAATTAAAGCGATAAAAATGAAAATATAAAAAGAGAACAAATAAACACACAAAAACAGTGAAAATACAATTATACATCTATAGAAGTTCAAAGAAGTATACGTAGGAGTTTGCTAAGGAGACCTTATTTTAAGAATTAAGTTATCAGGGACACACAGGTCTACACTGCCCAGAAAAGCAGAGTTCTCGTTTATTGTATACCTCGTATAAGTCGAAAAAAAAGCCACCATACAACCTCAAGTAAAGGAGTCCCAAGAATTTATTCTGAACCCTCTCGACATAGACCCACTCTCAAGCCTGCTTCGGACTAAAGAATTAAACAAAAGCTTATATTTTATTATTATTCAGTATTACCTAATTAATTAAACTTATGTTAATATTGGCGACCCTTTATAAATTATTATAGAAAGAAAATATTCCCATATTACATCAGATATAGTATCGCAAGTAATACCATGTGACTAGTCAGTAGTGCCAAATAAAATAATGCAAGGTCGCCGGTATTTTTAAATGAAAAATGATCCCCATCCCAATCAGAATTTCAAAAACACATTTTTAAATATGTAGTTAGGCACTGAAATTTTTGAATGTCACCCCACATAAGTAATAAAGGTAAAATCACTCATCGGAATTATTGGCATTAATAATTGCTCGTCGCATTTTTACGCCCAGTATGAATACTATGAATATACCTAACTAGATTCTCGATTTTTTCACAATAATAAAGTCACAACTTTGTATATATGTATTTAAGTGATTTTAGATTACTACACCGCTTGACAATACGACAAAATACCAGATACTATTATACTACCTACAGTAAGTTTTTAAATAACTACTGGAAATGGGTACCTATATTCTGATGTTTCAAAACGTAAATTATATTATTATTTCCGTTTCTAAACTGACCGTGATTGGATGATATCTCATCGCACATACTTTTTACAAGGATTGGTTACTTGCCATACGACGTTTTCAACGGGTCTTTTCTCCGAGTCAAACACGTACCTACTTTAAAATAAATATGATGATTCTTATCCACGTTTTAGATTTAGATGAAAAAGAAGGCCTCGTTTTAAATAGTTTTTATTTTATTTTATAGAGTTTAGACCTAAATTTTACTGCGATTTTTAATGAAAATTATTTCTTGTTCGAAACACCGTATTGTTTGTTTGTAACATACCCATAAAGTTATTACTTCAATTGTTTTTTTATATTGACGACAATGTACATAATATAATTAAGGTTCTTTTTTTTTGATTAAAAAATATATTTATTCATTTTTAATTTTATACAAAGTTATTAATTATCTCTATACTATAGAGTCTATAGTAGGTTTATATGCACCAAAATATACAAAATCTGTTATCGCGATGAAATCTCAATAAAAATGTGCTTTTTTATGACGATTTTTATTGCATCTGGTAATAAAAAATGGGGACTGTATAATAATCCCATAAAATAAAGTAGGTAGTTATTTGTTCCTAGGGGCATTGACCACGCGACAGTTTTAAACTATGCAATGTTGTAACCTTCCTGAAAATATTACAGGTAGATAGTGTTTTAAATGTCATCCAATTTATATAGATTTCTGAACTTACGATGCTGTCATAGTACTTTTCATACAAAGCATTTAAATGGCAAGAGTTCACATCACATGATTTTTTTTTTGATAACAGACTTGATATTTAATTTTATATAAATTTGTGCCACCTTTTTTAATTTAAAGTTCAGGCGGACAACTTTTATTGATTTTAATTTTATATATTATATATAAAAAAATCAAATTCATTTAAAATAATATTCATAGTTTTAGTTGCTAAGTTCAAGTCAAATGAAATACATATCTATATGTGGTTTAGTACGTGGTGATGTATATTATGATAACGTTGGTAATGTTGTAATGAATGAAGATAATACAATTATTCTTTTGAATTTTATTGATAAGTCTCGTGGTTGGATTTTCCCGAGATCCCGAATAAGTTGCCAATATTTCCTTAATATTCATTAAATGGTGTTTTTGTTCAATGATATAAATATATCAGATTTCCGTCTTTTATCGACGAGGACATAGATACATACATATGAAAATACTTTCATGCAATATAATTGTGAAAATTGTGTAAAATATAACAATTTAAAAACCAAAATAATACCTATTTCAATTATAACAATAAAAATTTATAGTAGTATAGCTACTAACTGTGAGTGAACATTTGAATAACAATTGAACGAAAAGTTACATATGTACTCCATTCCGTCATTTTTCTCTTTCAATTCAAAATAGTTTATTCATTCTTTTGCGAGAATGCTATACCTATGTTGAATCACTTTTATATGCAAAATGCTGTGCCATAATAGAGTACTTCAGCCATAGAAGTATGTATTCAAGTTCCAGCGGTATGTTTATCTCGTCTGTGTGATACCTAAAAAATATAAGTATAACATATACGCAGGTATTCAATTATTCATACAAACGTGTGTAAGTAGGTGAAAAAATTACATTTTATTATTTGCTTCCTTATTTTACTACGAAATTGTGATTACATGTAATAAAAAAATACGTTAGTTAGGTGTAAGTCAATCATGAGAGAATGTTAAAAATATCTTACGATGTACAGTAGTGCCTAAAAACGGCCGCTCTAGTGCAGTATTATAATATATTATGACAGTTTTATGAAAACACTATAATGTTTACCTTAGATTTCAGAAAAGAATAATATAGTAACATCTATTGACATAAAATAGAACTAACGATCTCAGTCGATAATGAAGTAGGTACTCGTCAAAAAAAAAAAACAGTTGAGAAAACTAGCGTTAACCGGACTTAATATAAGAAGTAGTCGATATCAAACCTTTCAACCGAACTCTTTACAAATAATCTTTCAATTGTATAATCGTTCCTCGCATACTGTGTTTGTCCGCAATATACATAAAACTACTAAAATAATAAAGTAATATTATCACGTATCTAATATTAAAATAGACATGAAACAAAAAACACACATAAAAATAGTTGTGTTTATTAATCAAATATCTATCCATAAAAAATCTGAACTTAGTAGTTGGATGTACTTAATACCAAATTAAATAACGAATAAAATACATTAAGATTTTATTTCCCGTTAGTATAAGACCAGTGTCTAAATGTGTGTTGAATCTCCAGCTATATTTAGTTTGACAGAGACAAACGTTTAAAGGTAAATATAGATATAGACACAGACGAAGGTGTGTAGTAATAATATGACGTCCCCCGTCTTCGAGCCGACGCCCCGAAGCATAATCAGGTCCCGATTCCGTTTCTCTCGGTCGCATCGGAAATCAACAAATCCGAGCGTCGTCTCTCGCTCCGTTGGCGCGAAATATTCCCATTACCGAGACTCGATCCGGCGCTCCTTACTTTTCCAAGCGACACACTACACGATGAAATTAGTGTACGCCTTCAAAACTGGAAGGTCTATGGATGAGCACGCGACAACTACTAGACGTTATCATAAGTGCCAGGATGCCCAGGCCAGGTGCTCATTGACGGAATAGTTTGGGCTTTACGTGTATCACTTGTGAGCTGCGTACTTCACAATCCCGTACCTTAACTGCCCATTCCCCGTAACACAACTTGACCGGATTGATGGATGTACGGGACTTCTGTATGTCCCACATAATATCTTCATATACAAATCGCCTGTGTAATGAACACCCGGCCTTCGACTTCCTGCGACTTGTCTTTTCTCATCAAAACCGTGACTCATCATTATTTCGCTCTTCTATGACTACAAAATATATTACGCCCTCATCAATCTCCTCGAATCACCCCGATTCTGTGGGCCTGTCGTTTATGTGTACCATGCCCCAAAAAATATATGGTCTGAATTTTCATATTGTGCACGTTGAAGACGTCTAGGCGTTTTACTTGCCCATTTGCCCTTTCAACAAGCAAACCTCTCCAATGGATATGTCGGTAACCTTTGATTGGCTGCAATACTATAAAGGGTTACTATTATATTACATCAGTCAGAATGTAGGAGTCTAGCACACTCCAGTATACAGCAAGTAAATTCTTGAAACAATCCTGCCAAAAAATTAAAAACCACTTCACCCGTATTACGCTACAATATGCGGTTGTATAACGAGTATGTCATTGCGTGTGTTAAAGTAGAAAAAAAGATTCAATTTGTTCGTGTGCTATTTTCCACCCTCTGGCTTTAGAGTTTAATAGGTACCTAGTGCTAAATAATATCTACATATACATATGAAAATTCGTCTAATATTGTTCTCAGACAGTTGTATAGTGATTAATAAAATAGTGACTGTCGCAGTTTTTAAACATCCCAATTCCCTACCCTCCCAATCCTCACTTTTTTTAATGCACATATTTTAATATTTCCACGGATAAAATTTCGTAACAACAATGACAACGATACGATTATCGATAGACAAAAAAAACGAAGCGACGTGATACTAAATATCAATACATTTTCTAATAATCACTTAGGAAAACTGACTAATCGTTTTTTAGTTTACTGGTTTCCGATTGTTTCCAAGTTAAAAATAACAGCAACATAATTATTATCATTATACATTCATGTGACTCTCGCGCGCAAAATACTGTGCCGGAGCGCCGTTTTGGGGTCTGTTTTCCTCCCAGAAATATCTAACACGAGCTATGATAGTAATAATACAAAACTGGTGGATCTCCTGCGAGTTTTCATGACGTTCACTTTAACTAAGTCCTCTGAATATAACTCTAACATAATATACTGGCTCGACCCGCGTCCAATGCAGCGAAAGTAGATCGGTATTTGTATTCAAGCAGGGTAAGTTTGGCATTTATACGTTGGCCATATTAATCGATATTTAAAGTACATACGTATGTGTCTATCTTCTAAGAGGTCATAGTACTCTACATTTCAACACTTGTAAAGAATTCTTAATAGCGGCATTTACATAAATCGTTAGAAAATGTATTCAATGCGAATGAACACTGTCGCGATTTGAACGAACTCTGCCAAAAAGAATGGTTTTATTTCTAGTTCATTGTAATTTAAAATAATATATTCAGATAGGTACATATTTTGAATATTTGTATGTAGTATTTTTTGGGCTAGACAAAATACTTATACCGTTAGTATATATCTCCATCGCCTAAACTAAAATATTCTTGCTTTAATCGGTAATAATCATCATAATCCCTTCTACTATCCAATGTGGGTCCTGGTCGCTTCCAGAAAACATCACTCCCATATTATGTCTGCCGTAAGTTTTCTCCACTGCCTTAACCTCAGGAGGGTTGATATTTCTCTTTTTATATAGTAAATTATCTCGACCCTCATTTTCCAATCTGGCTACGGACCCTTAGTCTCTTAAGTGGATGTGGCTTGCCAAACTAAGTCGCCCCATTTTCACGTTTAAGGTATCACGAGAATCACTATTGACTTACAATGACGTATGATTACATAGTGCGTTGGATGAAATAGTTAAATTATTATAATCATCCCCAAAAGCCCTTGTCACGTGTACACTTTTTATTGGCCCCTGAAAATCTGCTGTTTGCTATAGTTATTTTGGTGGGCATTTCTAAGACTAGATAAGTGGGTAATTAAATACACAATTCCTTCGTAAATAACTGTTTTTACTAAACCTTTTCTATTTATCAATACTGTTGAGTTGACAGATGTAAAAATAAATCTGACGAGAATGCAGAGTGACAACATCATCTGTCAACTTTAATAGCGACTTCACTCTTGTGCAAACAACTTTTGCTTATGCATCACAGTCTTCTTGGAATCGTAAACCACTAATAGAATACCTTTTGACTTGAATTTATTAATGTTACGTTTTTGTTACTGAACCAAACCGAATTTATATTTCGTCATAAACTGCGGTTGTATCGTTGTCTGATAAATTACACCGAGCACGGGCTACATGTTTAAATTAATTTACTGTAAAGTAGATTGATATTATTACGTTTATACATCGAATGTTTTCTCATGATTAATCATTATTCGTGGAATATATTACGCTTTAATAATTGATAACTATGAGACGTCTAGCGCGCTGTGAAATACAGGGATCTGGGGTGGAAAACTCACGTCTAGTAATAGGACCCAATGGTCGAGCTGCAGGTCACCCAACTTTCCCGCAAATACGTCGTACACTAAACCCTGAACCGTATATTATAAAATGAGGATTGAATGCTTATGTTTTATGTGAGTGTAGATACATACAAACTACTTAGCATATCCGTTTTGCTAGTGGACTTTCTGCTAGTCAGCTAGATTGTGGGATCTACCGGGAGCATCTCCGGTGAGAATTATTTCCAACAACATTTAGTGTTGCCTGTGGTTTTATTTTTGTACACGCTTTCAAGCTGTCTTCTACATCTTGCAGCCATACGAGTGAATGAATAATCTGACAGTGAAATAAGGCCAAACATAGTAGGTTACAATAAAACGAATAATTGAAGTGAGGAATTGCATTTTTAATTTATTCTTTGTTGAAGATACTTATAAATACTTTCGCAAGGATATAGGGAATCGGTATGATACTTCAATGACTATAATATTACATACGGGCTGCATAAAGTATCTATGATAATCGTAGTTGAAACAAAGGTGGGCGTGCATAATTAAATCACCATCGGGAAACTCATGCGGGCATAGAGTAAATATGTTTCAAGAACATTATTTGTCTTAACTTGTTGGTTTTTTTCTCATTGTATGATTGGTAGAATTGAACATTGTTTTTAGATGCCCTGAACTTTCCCACGCTTTACCATTCCATGCAAATAATAGACAACGATGGATAAATACAATTTCAAGATTTTAGTTGATTCAGTGTTGATAATTCTCTCTGACTGATTCTCTCGTATTCTCATAGTATTGCTAAATCTACGCTAAATTAAGAATGTAGTCTATCTAAATAACAATCGACTATAAAATATATATTCCGGATAAAACAAAATTCTATTTATACTAAAAAAACAAGTCTCAAACAAAATTCGTCTATATCGTGTTACGGATTAATCCACTTATTTGCATAATAATATTAATAAAACTATAAATTCAATAAATATAAACATAATAAAAATATGTACATTGTTATTATTATATTACGTACATACTAATTATGGCAATTTTCTGGATAATAAAATACTGATTACTGACATTTTGTTTTTTCTTTGTGATAATCTAACAAATTATGTCACATTCTGAGGTCATTATAATGTTATTGCGATTGTTCTATGTGTGATATAAACGATCAACTCGTGTTTACATATCGATTAGGTACTACGTAAGTTAGTGTTACTTGTAGAGAAAATCTCTTACTTAACTAGTGAGAAAAGAATAAAAAATTTTGGTTTTCATATTTGGAAATTAATTAACTATTGATTAACACAGCTCGTTGTGTGATTAACGTTATTTACTAATCGAGTATTTTTCGGGTGTGACTATACACTATCAAGTAAGTATATATTTTTTAATTTCCCTATTTTCAATGTTGAATAAATATACATACCTGCTTTAAAACACTGTAAATATTAATGAATAATATTTATATACAGTAATGGCGATTATTGTTCTTTCTTTGTTGTTATTTCACTGTCTCGACGAAACCATGTTTCTTCCAATTAACGCGTACTAATTTATAGTAAACGAATTATTATGTTTTATTTTTTACAACTATACTTAACTCTTTGTGGCTTATTTTAACAATAACATATTTACAATTTTTTTTTAAATTTAACTGAATACGAATAAACCTGAAAATGGGTTTGACTGTAAGGTTATAAACATCTGATAATATTTTGTAAAAATAACCCTTATTGCAATTTAAGTTATAAGTTATACAGTATGTATTTTTACAATTAATAAATATCTGGTGTTGGGCCACAAATTAATATAGTTTTCAAATTGACCCTTCTTACAATGGAGGTAGAGTTAATTTTACCATCACATTCATATATATCAGGCCTGGGCAAGCGGCTCGCCATGTATTTCTGTGAGGCCCGCGAGCTTTAATTGTATTTCTGTAAAAAGTTTACTTTTTCTACCTTTTAACGCATGTTTTAAAATAAAATATGAATATACGTGAATTAGACCGCCGAGAATAAATCTTCAAATCTTACAACATTCTTAATTCGGACAAATTCGAACAACTTAAAAATTCTGCACAAAAAATAGTTAGTTTTTGATCAACCCACATTATGTGAACAAACATTTTCAATTATGAATATCAAGAAAAACTCTACGATCAAGCATCACCGATGAACAATTACAAGCAGTTTGAAGAATCTCAACTACACAATTATTACCTGAAATTAGAAAAAAGTAAAACAGTTTCATTCTTTTCATTAAATTGTTGGCTATTAGAGAATTATGTATGAAAGGAAGATGTATTCGGCTCGGTGTCTTTCTATTTTTCACACAGTATCGTCCGTTTAATACGTAAATGGGTTGCCGTATATTTGAAAATGTTACATTAGTTACACATTTTCATTGGTAAACATAAACACAAGAACAAGAGCAAGGTACCCACATATTTTTGTTGAAACACGCCGCGAATGATACAACATTTTAAATATATTGTACCTGTATGACTGTATCTCCCACAGGAATAAATATATAAGCCAAAAGCCTACATCCATGTTAATTTAATCCACGTATCTATACTGATATGACTGTAAACATACCTACTACGTATAGGTAATACGTAGTAGGTATGTTTACTCAGTCACATGTTTTTCTTTGAATTATTTATCGTGATGCACCCTTGGATTAGTGACATGTTGTAAAGTATAATCTACTCTGTTGTCCTTGATTTATCTACGCTTAGCTGTTACAATAAAATGTACAATTACATACATTATTGCTAGCGGCTAAACAGAATGCAGGTGTGGCCTCCACATTCGAAATTTAGGTTTGACGTAGGTTAGCAATAATATTAATTGTCATTAGTTGTTGCGCGTACCTATTATGACAGAATTATAACACTGAGAGATAATAGTTGTATGTCGAAATATAACGGAAGTGCGTTGTAAAAAGGCAATTTGTTCTTACACTTCTAAGATAAGTGATAAGTCCAGTAAGACTGATAATAATTTGTCAATTGGTTAGATAGTTTTGACAAATAATAGTCATTCATCAAATAACAATTATTGCTAAATGGATAGATATACTAGAACTGCATGTGTTACGGTTGAAAACATTTTATTACTTTTGATATCATAGTCACTGACTTCAGTATGATAATATTATTTAGTTATCGTAAGTGCCCGTTTAGTCTTCAGTTACTTTATAATGGACGGCAGATACTACTAGTCGGGATTTCATCTCGGGGAGTGGTGAAGTAATTGATAGGTAATTGAAGCGCATTTATTTTTATACCACCTAAACATTCGACAAAACACATTTATTTTATCCGGTAGTTGTAAGAAATGACAAGGCATGTCGCGTTGACCGCTGCTTGTACCTACGCCTTGTTTCGCACTAGAGGCGACACAAATGGCGCGAAATTTCAAATTTATATGGCGTCTTCATGTGAAATTATCCCAACCATAATAATCAGGTTACACGCCTTACCGATTACACGCATTATCAATATTATCATAATTGTGACAGTGCTCAGAATAAGCTGTTACCTGTGTGGTGTTAGACCTAACTATCTACTAAGTATTATTTACCTACTATACTACTCGAAAATATGGATTCTGAGCTTTTGAAAATTGTTATTATTTATATAGTTTAATGAATGATCATAATGGCAGAGAATCTCGGTAGGATTTTCTTTAAACAAAACCCATTAGCAGATAAAAAAGCAATCGATGAAATACATATTATCTAATATTAAACTCTCTTTGTAATATTTTGCTAAACTTTTATGATTGTCTTAAATTATCATTTTAGTGATTGAAAAAAAATCGCGTACATATAAAAACGGCGTAAGTAGGTACTATATTCAAAACTGTTATGCTTTTGTGTGCTTTGTATGAAAAATACTCATCACTGGCAAGAAAGAAAATGGACCGGCCGTCTAGACGTGGAAGGACAATGATGACGCTAATTTTCCCCATTCACCATGCATAAAAGGGAACTCCTTTGCGTCTCTATTCTCTTTTATGGCTTCGGAAAACTATTACACACAGTGAAAACCGTAAGGATTTTTCATAAGAGTTTGCTCTGCCAAGCAACTTCAGTCGACTATTTTGACTTACTTTTAGACACATATTTAAAGCTTACTGAATGAATAAACTAGTGTTGCATTTACATAAGATTATAGTAGCGCTGTACGTTAATTATACGGCTTATGATTTTAATGGCTATTTCGGGTTATATATTCTATCAGTACAACGCTTAAGTTCTAAACTCAAATCTATAAAATTAGCATAATCTTATTAATCAGTCGGCCGTAGTCTTTATAACAAAATACCTACCGACTAGAAAATTAACTTTTGAAGTTTGATATAATTCAATTCTGAAGCATATTATACAGTTTCAATCTGCGATAACCTTTTACTTTTACCATGGTTATCGGAACGGTTGCAGGATTATCATTCGTCTATTTTGGAAACATAAAAAAACAGTTGCCAGTTGAGCACACTGTGTTCAACATTGTTGTTTTTTCTCTATCAAACTATGTATTGATATTTTATCTATAAAACTATTCCATCTGCTTATTTGACTTAATGTGATGTATAGATATTATTATAATTTTTCTTTTTATCGCCATTTGAATATCATTAACAGCTCAAAAAAATATGAAGGTATAAATCTATATAAGTAATCATCAAAATACTCCATTTATTAATAAGATATAGGTTACATAATAAGAAATTGTAGGTTGTAGGATTGTCCCCAAATTTTATTCCCCTGGAAGGTATTGAAAAGGTAGACAATTCAAAACTTTTTGCGCAGGTATTTATTTATCAATGGGTAAGTTATACATAAAACATCCTATTTTATGGGGTCGTCGCTGTGTTTATAAAGTTTTTGAAGTACTCAGTTTTTATTCTATTTACATGGAAATATCTTTGCAGGCTTTCTCAAGAGAATAAAAATAATATCCGTCTCTTTTACTCCACTTTCTTGAGTGCCATCTTAAATTTATTCCCTGTGTTTCTTTCTATTCGTATTGCTATTCAAATTTATTCAAATCTGCCCCGATAAGACTTGTAGATTTCATTCAACTAATTCTAGCAACATCTGAATAAACATGTAGACATTTCGTCTTGTGTTTGAGTGTGTCAAACGAAGGCAGGCACGTCGCCGTTCAACATTGCATACAATACGTTATTACTTTGTAATTCTTTTCTTGATTAAAGTAAATACCGATAATACGTATTGTAGAACATTGATCTTTTCAGGTTAATAACTTACGTCAAAATTGTTGAAAAGTATAAATTAACTGGCAGTTAATTATTACACTTGATAAGCCAAACGCCCATACCGACATAGTTACATTATTTCCAAATGTAATGATTACTAACATACATTTACATAATATAACATTATTTATATTATGTTGTCGTATGAAAATGTATATACCAATAAAACAATATATTATTTATGCAAATAGGTACATTACCAAACAACATTTACTTTTGATACTTAGTCTAAGTAAAATAATACACACAGTCTAATGGTAGTTGAAAGAATTTTGTGACTGTAAGTTATTTAGTAGGTAATTAAGAATACTTTACTAAGTATTTTCACTTCAACGATAGAAAAAGTTAAAACGATATGTAAAAGATATTCTATTCTTTTTTTTAGATTAAGACATTCTCTCGCCACTTATCATTTTCAATAAATTTCTTAGATATAGACCGAAGATTAAATCTTGTAATAATACAGAAAATTGCTCCATAATTCGTATAGTCGTGACTTCATTTTGCTCTGTAGAAATGATTACTACCGTATACCTATATAAGTTATTGTAACAACGGTAAATACAATATAAGTGTAGTTTATATTTATATACTTATCATGTTTTCTGATTTATCGTTTTTCATGAGAATGTATTTCCAGCCGTAGGAAAAAGGTGTATGTTGTAGTTTCAGAACCTACCCATCACCGAAACGATTCAATATAATAAAATTCGATAGTTTTCATTTCATATTTGCATATAAAAATATACACACAGGTACGTTACTGTACGAGTTATTCATATATTTACTTATCACATACTAAAAGGAATGTTATTTTGACTATAATTTCTTGGCATTATAATAATCAAACTATGTATATAAATCGAATGTAGAAAACATCATACTTCTTGTGGCAACCCATATCTGATTTCGGCCACCATTAGGGCAACTTTCACTATCTCGTCTGCTACCTGGAAGAGTTCGATGGACCTGCACTCCAAACAATCACACAATGCGATGCTGGGTAATGCTGTAGGTTTTTTTCCCTCTTATAATATTATGTCCGTGATACTGTACTTTCCTATTATTTTAGCTGCGAAAGAAATCTTTTTTCCTTTCAAAGCTGTATTGATCGACGTAGAACCGAAAAAAGAATTTAGAGTCACTTCTATGTGATACTATGTGATCACTATCACGGAAATACGACCAAAATATCACATATTTACCTCATATCACGAAGTAAGCTGACTATTTATTACTATTAATCGTCATTATAATGATGTGTCTATAATGTTTCCTTGTCATCAATATTATTAATAGAAAACGGCATTTTGTTTGTCGAACATCCTAAAACACTTATCACAGAACATTGAAACTTTGATCATGTTGGATTTTCAGAGACTAGGTACCTGATATTACTTACTGATAAAGTAATAAGCTTTACATCCGTTTTGTTCTATATAGAATATATGTCGCAAATTTGCCATTTGCATTATACTGCAGTAAAGTCGAAGGCATTCTGAATATTCTTGATCTTGCTATCAAATTTAAAACCACTTAATAATAAACAAATAGCGATCTCTTTGTAGACGTTGGCTCGCATTATCATTGTTGGAGGGATATTATCTATTAAAAGCGTTTGAATAGCTTGGCACAGTCCCGCCCCTTGGCAATGGGCGGATCGCAAATGGCAAGGCGCGGTACCAGGTTCATCGTCCACATTCTCAGCAATCACCTGATACTATCATCATTGTACTTTTTGAACTTACCTCTGGCCCAGACATACTATCTAGAGAAGGGAATCGCATATTTATAAGGTGGCTAGATAAGTCTCGACCGCTAGATTAATTGTCAAGATAAAGTGCCCGAATATTATAAATACTATTTTACCACGTTTTTATTAGTCCGTATTCTTGTTTGTCCGGTACAGATTTTTTCTTGTGTGTCCAGTACAATTTTTTTCCTGTTTGTCCAAGATTTGTATTGGACGATAGAAGATTTTTGACTAACTTCCCGACTAGCTGGACATTTGAAACTTTTAATTTATATCAGAACACGGCGACAATACTTGTGGCCATCTTTAAGCAGAATTAAATTAATTTTCAGTTAATTCTGTTAGTATGTTTTGGAAAAAAATCGTTAAAAGTAATATTTATTACTCACTATTATTGGTTGCCAAGGGGGTCCTAGCAACTAAATTATTAATATATACGTGCGTTACTATGGAAATCAATATGAAATGTCAAAATGACATTTCAGTATTCTATAATATTTATTCAGTATTTATATATTTACCAATTATTAGGTAAGTATATGCATTACCCAAGAAATACCGTAAAAAATTCTTATCCAGAATTTGTACGTATGCAGTTGGATGTATCACAGTTCACAGTGAGCTGTTGTATTGGAAATAGATGACCGTATAGTATCGAGTTGAATTAATTTCTAATTAAACTACATACGTATCTAATCACTGGAATACAAGGAATGACGGAAGAATATAGGTAGCTAAGTAAATTAGAAATACAATCATATCCTATATATCTATATAACATTCTGAATGATTCAAAAGTAAGTTAGCAAGTAGGTGATCGTCAATATCAAGCCATGTCTATCAAAAGTCGAATTAACGTTATTATTGAATCTAACCAAATTAAAAAATTACTGCCTGTAATGAGCCACGAACAACAGTTTATTAACTATCGTATATTATCGTTTTATCTCAATGCTATACGGCCAACTATTTACGGCACGATAGCTAATGGTGAACTGTGATATGGCAACATATAATACGTACACTTGTAACACACATGTAACCTAAACGATAAATGCGAACGATAAACCTACCTAATTGTTTCCGAAATCTAGTACTCTAAATTTCAATGTCTCCCTGCAATATGTATTTCTCTTGATTGATATTAAACAATTTATTACCTAATACACTTTTAAAATGTATTGTTTGATTTTACAATGACTGTGACTTGTGCAATGAAAACATGTTTCAACAATTGACATTTTATTATGTTGTAAAGTGTTAACAGTGTAGGTACGCCTATTTTCAAAACTCGTCTTTATTTCATTGTGATAGATAGGTACCGTATTTTTATAAACTCATATGCCATATACCTTACAATCATACCTACACAACACTTTTGCTTTAGTACTAAGTAGTATTCTACAATTATTTGACTACATATATCTAATAGTACTGACTATTATGTCACTGTTAATAATTTATAATACTCATGCATACATTTGCTTCTCAATTGTATTGTGAATCTTGTGATAAATTTTAATAGCTCGGTATTTCATAGTCGGTATTATTTTCGATGTGATAATTAATTACTGTGCATTTTCAAAGTTGCTGTCAGCTTTATCTTTCTCTTTATTATTTTCATCTCTCCATCGAAAAACCTAATTCACGATTTGTTTTTTTTTTCTCTTTCAATTATTAAACCAGCTGAAAGTAGGTACCAACGCCTTCAAGTCAGAAATCCATTAGTTAACCGAATGGACGCTATTGTCCTCGCGTTTCTGGCAGAACTTCAGCATCACGTTGGAAGGCTCTCTCGTACCAATTTTTACCACTTCGATTAGCTTTTGTACTTACACACAAAGCGATTCCGCTGATACCTACTTACTGCATAGACGGTCAGATGGCTATACACTCGCAAAGTAATATATCACGCTTGCTAAATATATTTATATTTAACCGTTGTATCAAAATATTTTAATAAAGATCTATAATCTCCAACCATTATTTTCATATTATTATTATCGAGATAAAACCTTAAGATATTAATAGCCCATTCCCACATTTATTGTCGTGCAAGTAGCAAGACTGCATGTATGGAAGAAAAAAGTTTAACGGCTTTTCACGCGATAGTTGCAACTTGTGTAGTAGAACGATAATGCGACCCTGGCGGTAAACTATACGAACTACACCGCGTAGCACACAAAACATGCACGCAACAACAACAAACACGTAACCCTGACACTTGAAAAATTAAATTGCCAATCAGCATATTTGTGTGTTATTGTCGCGATAGCTTAATATACACGCTATTGCTGGCAGTAAATCCATGCACGTGTACTGGCAATATTAACCGCATGTGTAAATATTTAATTATTGATTAAACTACTATCCGTTTCCGCTTCAAAGCGAAGCACATCCGAAGGCTTATATAGTGTGGATATTTTCTACTAGGGGTTGACTGTTAGTCATTATCTCAACCCTTTTCGTACATATTTTAGATCCTAATAGTCACGTTGATTGAAAAGCATTGTAACCGTGGAACATGAAAATAAGGAAAGTGGGTTGCCTTTTGGGTAATTTAAAAAGGTTTAATTTTATTCTGCGTGGCTTAAGCGCTGGACTATCAAGCCGTGGGTCTCAGGTTCGAATCCTGGGTCTGACAAAGACACATATTGTTTTTCAATTTGTGTGTGAGTCAGGGTATGGACCTAATAGGTTGAGCAAGTGGCTGACATCCATTTCTCGTAAAAAACAAAATCTGTTAATACAACCCTCTACTTTGTGGAGGCCCATATGATCCTATTAGGATCGGACATGGTCGGAAAAAAATTTTTTTATTCTCGAGTGTAGAGAAATATGGAATAATCTTAAACAACGCCGACTATATTCAGGCCGTGGCACTGAATTGTAATTTACGAAAGTAGGTAGTTCTAGTTATTGATTATCTTCGAATGCAATGCGGTAACCTGTTCACAATTATTGATTGCATATTTTTTTCAAATTATTTTTATTTATTTCAATCTGTAAGTAATAATCACCATTTTCTACAAACAGTTTACTATATCCGATATTAATAATGAGCAATAAATAGGTATTAAGGCGATGACATGTGCAAAGGCTTTATACAACATTATGACGAACATGTTTAAAATCTGTTAATATGTTTAATAGGTTTAGTCCTGATTTGTATAATCTTTCTCATTAAATATTTTCAAATTAAATTATATAATATGCTATATAGGAAGATAATTCATAAAATACAAGCACAAACAATGCCTAATTCCTTTCAGATGTGGCGTCTTTAAAAACGAATATCCGAGAATTTACGAATTATTTCCTCGTCTCTGGTTAAATTGTGTAATCCTTGAGTTTTGTTGACAAGCCATTGTCTTTTAATCTCGCTACAAAATTATATAATCTATTTCCCCTACGATTCTAAATAATCCTCACGATACGTATACATATATTTAATGAATATACGTAAGGTTGAGAATAACTTCATGTATATTTAGTACTGAATAAAAATACAGGAACGTCAATAATAAACTTTGACTAGCGCTGGACGTCTTTTACGATTAAGTTAGTAATGTCATTTACCTTAAAACCCCAGTTATACAAATAATATGCATGAATCATAGACGGATCGATAGATTAGAGGAGAAAGCAGTCACCCGGAAAATTGAAGACGTGAGGTCGAGTCCGACTTCGTCCAACCTTTTATTAAGTTTTTTTTTGTAATAGGTTTGTTTCTCAATTTTTGAAAATTATGTTTTTTTTTATTAATTACTTTATGGAGTATTAGTTACAGTTGCGAATCCCAGGTCTGACAAATTCACATATTATTTTTGATGTTTGTTAGGACCCAGAACATGTACCTACATAATAGGTTGAACGTGTGGTTGTCATCTATTACTCGTTAAAAAATATGATTCACATCGAATTACAGAGCGAAAGAAAATTAAAATAAGACACCTACCTAAAAATAAATAAAATAAGAATTCGCTTCCCGATCTAATCACGAATGTCGCAGTAGGTATTATTGCCCCCATCACGTTAGGCGGTTAAGCGAAAAGCTGCAAGCTACAATTGTCAGGTTTTTGGTTCGACTCCCCGCGCGCATCGCTAAATGAAGTGGAACTTCACATAATGAATGATAACCGTGGCATCCAGCAACAATTACTATTGTGCTTTATGACTTTTTCACATCTTCGGATAAAGATGAAATGGCCAAAGTAACCTTACGCTGTTTATCTGTCAGTAGCGCCTAATTTATTTTAGAATATTGGATATATAATTTATTCGTGCGGCTGAATGTAATTTTCAACTTGTTGTTCTTCAATGCGTGTTTTGGATGCAATGCAATGCAATAACAGCTACTTACTTACTACTTACTATCACCAGGTTTCGCGCCTTCCGCCAAAATAAATTAGACCTGCAGCGCGTAGATCACTTTTGTAGTACCGCTGCAGGTTGAGAGAGGGTTGCCACGGTGACAACCCTTAAGGTTGTACCACAAGGATGCGGCTGATAATTTACTCATCGTATAAAAATATGGTTAGACATCACCATAGAAGCCCACAGACAAGTAGAAAATGATAATTATCACCACACATATATTCCCAATATATATATATTATATTTTTTAATATTTTCATTATTTTATTTTAATCATAAATTCCCATTTAACAATATTTCTGTGTTTTATATTTTCTTACTATTTTGAAAGTAGGACTGATTTTTAATTAATTAGTATAACTAAACATAATTCGATTGATACGGTATAAATAGGTGTCGGAAATTTAGTGTAAATAAATTCGAGGTTACCAAGCCAAATGGTCGTAAGGGACATGACGGCGACGATTAGTTATTTATTGGCTTAGATTATTTAAAATTTCATCTTCAGCATACCATAAGGACGTCGGCAAGAGATATTATAATATTATGACGTACTATTTTAATTCAAAATATATGTTTTTTTTTAAATTGTCCTCCTGTATTGCTGCAAGTTGTGACTTACGACCTTTTGAATTAACACTCCCGAATGTTCTTTTGATAACTATAGCGTTAATGTATGTTATGGCTAGTAATAATAATATAATAACTAGGTTTAAAATTGAATGTTATCATTTGTTTTACAAATCCAGTATTCTTCCATTTATACATCTAAACGTTCTTAACTATCAAACCAGTATTGCGTGATTAAATTAGCATGTAAATGTCTCAGAAGCAGAATTAATAATTAATTTTTAATTGTGTAGTAACACTTAGTTTTACCGCGAATGTATGTCTTAAAATTGAAAGTAATTACTTGGATTGCAAGTCAAAATATTCAACTACTGTCCTGCGAACCGTAAATAGCTTCGCGTCGCCTTCGCGGTTATTTTGAAATTACCTCCTAAGATGGGAGAAGAAAAATGATATGACAATGCGATTGAGCGAGGTAATTGGAAAGTGCGCTAAACCGAAGGTCCCTCGTCTCTCAGATGCCGTACCGATTCTCCAAGCCGAGACATTTGTATGAACTATAAAAGAATTTTGCCTTGTAATGTTGCATTGGGTAGGTCTTTTGAACTGTTAATGCTTTAGACCCGAAACGAAATAAAACACGTCTGAAATTTAAATTCCGTTGATTATATTATTGTACACGTTCAAAAAGTGTAATAAAATCCAATTACTGAGTAAAATAAATTGATTCTTATACCCATCTGCATTTAATTTAAATAATTATTTAAATTGTCAAATAAATAATACTTAATGACAAGAAAAAAATATGGGAAAATAATGTTATTTAAAATAATAAATGTGCAGTTTATATGTGGCGTATTCGTGCAATCGACATACGTCGGGATATTGAAATTTAATGTTTAACATCAGTTAAGCTAGGTTGGAGTGCTTTTGGCTGCCTGAATAATGTCTTCAAAAGTGACCTTCCACTGTGCCTAAAGCGCAAAGTGTTCAACCAGTGTGTGCTTCTCGTAATCATATACACATATCCATGTGAAACATGGACCCTAAGTAAAAGAGAGATCCAGAAACTTAGAGTAGCACAACGTGGTATGGAGAGGTGCATGTTGGGCATACCGCGAAATGACAAAAAGAGGAATGAGTAGATAAGGAAGCAGACAAAGGTTTGCGATGTAATACAGTTCATTAAAAGCCTCAAATAAAGATGGGCTGGACATATAGCTCGAAGAAGCGACAATCGTTGGACAAATTTAGTCATCCAGTGGTATCATAGAGGTACAAAACGTCCTCAAGGTAGACCTAGAGGTCGCTGGATCGATGAAATGAAAGTTCTGGGGAAGTACGTGGCAGCGCAACGCACATGACCGTGAGAAGTGGAAGCAGCTTGAAGAGGCCTTCATCCAACAGTGGATAGATTCAGGCTGATGCTGATGATGAGACAGACACCGAGTTTCATCAATGCATGACTGAAATATACAGTCTACCTACATATAAGAAAAATAGTCAAAGATACATGGACAATTTAATTCTTTTATTTTGGTTTCATATCACTTGTCTATCAGTCCATTTTTATATCGGTAGAAGTTATATAATATATTATAATAATATCATTATTGTAATGCATTCAACGGAATATGTTGTATTTTACTTTTAATGCAGTGAACGAATGCTTGTGAAGAAGAATTTACAAGATTATATTATTATTTCCCATAAATACACGACGTTCTTTATACCCAGATTAGCATTAATTAATGTCTTAATAAGGCGTTTATTACACTGGACGAGTCGGTGGGACTTTTCCGCGGTTTACGGACCGAATCGCTGCGTCATTATTTCTACGAGAGGCAATAATTATTAAGTAAAGCTTTTCTTGACCGTTGAATTAACATATTAATTTTATCACACGGGAAATGCTCAGACACCGTGAATAAGTTCGTTTATTTTGTTTTGTACGCGAGTAAACCCTCCGTTTGTTCCGCCGATGCGATATCTACTTGCATAATGATCCACATTTTAGACTTCACTGACCGGCGAGTTGCGTTTACAGAGACCCGGTAAAGTGCATCTTGTTTTTATGATACTTTACTACAATATCCAACTTCTCTTAATTAATATGGTATGGAAGTATGGACGCTAAACCAAGAGATGTCACGGAGACTTGAAGCTTTCGAGATGTGGCTGTATAGACGCATCCTCAAAATTCCTTGGACTGACCGGGTGACAAATGTTGAAGTTCTCAATCGAATGGGGAAGGACCGAGAAGTTCTACGTAGTATCAAAACCAGGAAACTACAATACCTCGGCCACATTATGAGAGGACAAAAATACAGCATTCCCCAACTTGTCATTCAAGGAAAGATCAATGGGAAGCGTAGCAGAGGACGGCGCCGCATTTAGTGGCTTAAGAACCTCCGTGATTGGTACGAGTGCAGCTCCACCGAACTGTTCCGGGTGTTCCTTGATGGTGGCCGACCTCCGCTAGGGGATGGCACAATAAGAAGAAGAATATTATAGGATTTTAAATATAAAATTTGATGCATTGTTTGTGGTCGATAGTACCTACTGGTAAATTGACAATGACGCCATATTTGGTAAATCAACTTGTATGCACCAAACGGACCAATCTTTTCTTATTTTATTTGCATATTTTTATCTCCGTATATTTCAATCTCGTAAGGTCATATCGCGAATGTCACCGTGGCACTTTACAAGGGAAATTGGTCGTGAAAAATATGCGTACAATTTTGTTATTATGAAATTATTACATTGCACAAAGCATCCTTTGCAAAACATGCTGGTTTGTTATGTAAGATTTGACTATAAAATATATTATTATATAATATATATATGTGTATTATATAGTATTAAATTTAATGTAAATATAACGTGGAAACCTATTATAATATTTTCAAACATATAAATAAACATAAAATTATAACTAAGTACATCAGTTTTTGAATCTTTAAGGGCCAACGAGTTGTGTGAATGTCGACAATTTTTCTAAGAGTTTTTCATAAAATACATAAGTATTATTATGGCACATACAGAAACAACGTGGAATGTTTGCAATTTCTACGAAATTAATACAAAGTATTAAATTAGATAAAAATTTAAGATATAATGCATGTGTTGATAAAATAATGGTTTGAAAATGTGCCATAACCACTGATGTACCAAATATGGCTTTATTCTCAATTTTAACACGACGATATTTACAATAATACTCTTTTATCGTAATAATATATTTTATATAATCGTTAAAAATGTTAATTTCTAAGACGAGAAAAGACAAGGTATTATAACGACATATAGGTACGTGTGTCATACAAAGTCTACATATTATTTAGGCTAAGCTTGCAAAAATATCCTGAACTTTTCATTTTCTACTTTTACGTAGCACCTTGGCCCTTAATGAAAAAAGTTATACATTCTATTACGCGTCGTAGTTCATATCGATTAGCTTTCTTGAAGCCCGATATAGCAGATGGTACGGAAAGTACTAATGTTGCTATGTTTGAAAAACTTTATATTTACACTGTCTTTGACGTCATGGGGGGAAAATAAATAAGCACGTTGCTAGCAACACTATCATTAACGTTATACTTGCAGCACGCACATTCCCTTGATTGTCTTCTTGTTTGCTTTTCATTTCTTCTCGTCCCACGAGCTTTGCCCGCCGCACCACTCTGAATAATATATATCCCCTTTCTTCTGTTTATTTTATTCCACTTTTGACCGCCGCGCTCTTTTTGCGGCATTGAGCTTATTATACGAGAGCCATTTATTCGGGGAAATTGACCGAATGAATTGAGATCATATAATTGGGTCGACATGTAGGTACCATAACCCCCGCTAATTCTAAGATAACTCATACCATGATAACATGCTAACACAGATATGTTCAACACTAATACCTAAAATTAAAAAAAAAAAACAACTACATATTATATGCAGGGCTATTCTAAATATTTAACACACTGCATCTTAAATGATTCCATATATATCTATATTTATATAAATATCTGCTTTAAAAAATCGATACATTCGACTAAACTAAAATAACAGTTGGTCACTGTCTTTAATAAACATCAAATTACTGCGAAAACTGTTCAAGTATACCTTCCATACAACCACAACTATTGCGTATAAAGTACGTTGTAGGTCTTGTAAAACTCTTTCCTGGTAAGGCTAAATAAGTATAGTATTTAATGATGATCGCATGGCTGGATGACTAAAGAGATGTGAGCATCATCATTATTATAATCAAAAGAGAATTATTATTAATGCATGTAGTTGCATGAAATAACATAACAAAAAAGATCTACGAGTAGTGATATCTTCGTGCGCTTTAGTGAGAGCGATTGTATTTTCTTGGATTATTAAACATATTATTACAAGATATGTATGGTATTTATTGTAATGTCACATATTATTTGACATGATTATTATTATGTTTATATAAGCGTAATTAAATTTCCCTTTATCATTTTATAATTTGTCGATGTATTATATTACAGTTCTATCAAATAGTTCTTTCGTTCACTTAAGGCTGTACCTCAGCTGGGGCACGGTCTAAATCGATCGTGACTACGCGACGCGAAAATTGTGCAAACGACGCGTGCAGAACAAAACATAATTTGTCATAAAAATTCAACATGCGTCCATTTAATGATCTATTAGTAACAATAATAATATATTCATTTATGTACATGCTTTCTTTTTCAAGTAAATGGGTAACGGTTTTTAGTCATCTTTACACGATTTAAGAATTAATACCCCCGTCGCCATCACGAAACAATTTGACGTGTTCACAGCTCGACTTCGCTCTCCGATTGCCAGCGAGTCCAAAATTTCGTCGCACCTATAGTTGAAAATTATTTGCCGTTTCACTGAGGTATGCTTTTAATATTCCATACTAAGAATTCACGCTCTTGCCTAATAGTTCATCCATCAACATGTTCAATACCACCGTTAAGAGTTAAGCAGTCCAGATTTTTTTATGTTTCAGTTGCCTACTAAACTTATCTTATGTGGGAATATGTTTTGCTTGTGATAATGATTTGTTATTAGGTTATTACTGTCGATTTACGTCTGTTTTCACGTCACGTCATTCATATCCACACGTTGCCGCTTTCTATGCGTGGTTAGGTCCAGGACATGCCCTAGTAATATGTAAGTATATCTTGTAAAAATATCTCTACCTAATCAAGATCAAGATTGTATTATAGATGATGATGCTATTAACATAGTAGGTATATTAATTCCCAGGTAAATTATTAGGTACCTGTATATGTTTAAAATATGTATGACTAGAAAATATTGCCCAAAATAGCATTATTGAACTTGTTTCTAACATTTTAAAGTTAATATACTAATTGGTAGAGTCCTTAACCTAAATGCTGTCGATATGGGCCTGTTTCCACTAGACAGGCGTGGGTAAATTTCAATTATTTGACGTAATTAGACGGAATTTAATGTGACTAAATTTCCATGCTGGGCTGGGCTTTGTTTTGACGCTAGCCAGTTTCTTTGTAATTAATGTGTGAAAAGATCATTTGAATAATTTGCTTCGATGGTTTCAATTAATTTAAACAAGCATACAAATACAAAGTTGAACTTGGCGATATCAAAAAAAACTCGATGTTAAACGGGATTATTTATTAAATTCTACTTGAGTTTCAATACATAAGTCGAGCTACATTTTGACGATTATTTAAGAACCACATTGCATACACACATATTATTCCAGATTCTAATAGCATGTTCTTTGTTTATTTTAAGAAATAAACAATTAAGTCCATCAGTACGCGTGTTTTAATCATGTCCATTGTTTTTGTTGTTGTTGTTGGCACACACACTGTCTTTGAACAATAAAAGCTAGCTGTCATTTAAGATGTTTCTGCAATATTGAATGGAAAATGAAATCGGGAGATGTGTGAAATACGATATGGTCTTTTGAACTATTTTAACAATGTCTTTTTTCTTTTGTCTGCAATTGACTAAATTAGTATTTACATAGTTAAAATCGTCATATCAAGTTAATTTTTGGAGCAATGTTACATTTATGTCACGGTGTAGTATTTTTGGATTGTAATACTCATAATTGTTTATGTAACTTACTGTTCTTTGTGGTTTTATGTAAGTATATGTAACTATTTCTTTGAAATTGAAATAATTGATATCGGAAGTATCACGTGTAACACATACATAATTATACATTAATAAGTAGGTGTATAAGTTATATTATCGAAAGTTTTCCTCCACTTATACCTGCGCAAATAAATTAATTCTTATATTATGATTATAATTGCGATTTTAATGATCGTTATAATATGTATAATGTATTTCTAGATTCAATTAATAAACTGAGTTTAAGGCATAAAGTCCACCAAAAAAGCGCTCGACGCGCTCACTACTGAGTAGGCCCCCTCCCACCCGCGCATTACCCTTCACCTATGTAATAAGGGGCCCAAGAAGCACAAAATAATTATTATTATCAGCGTCTCTCATAACAAAGCAATAAAAATATTATATTATTTCGGGGCTTGTAATTAATATTCACGCGATGACATTATTCTACCAGCAAAATATCGGACACGCAATAAAATTAAACAATGAGTTCTCTGTTATTAAATAATGGCTTCTCGCCCGTCGATCGACGACGCTTCCAGGGGCCTGGACTACGTTGTATTTTCGTTCATTCGTATCGCCGAGAAGCCAAAAAACGATGACTCTCACTGTCAAATCCAGTGTGCGCTGGCGTATTTGATTACGTTGTATTTTCGATGATTTACGCGCCACTTGTGAAATTTTGCGCGAGAGCCCCACTTGCTGCGTTAAGTGGGTTTTGCGCCTAAGGCCCATTTCTGACGGGACACCGGTGTCGCGCTCGTATATACGAAGCCTTTGTATTCGAATAAAGGTCCATTGTATTATGTTTATGAACGCCCCAGAGCTAATGAGTCAACGCGTGTCCGATACACTTTTCCGTCGGCTGCTACATTCTCAAGCCGCACATACACTTGTTTTTATTACCGCAGCCAGTTTTATGTTCTAATTTATAACGCGAAATTATGAGCTGACTCATTAGCTCTGGGGCTTTCATAAACATAAACAATACAAAGGCCCGTTTATTCGAATACAAAGGCCTTCTATATTATATCGAGCGCGACACCGGTGTCCCGTCTGAAACGGGCCTAATACAAGGAATACTTTTTTAGTCAAACCAACAACAAAATTACTTACCACATTTAAAACTCTTACAATTTAAATTTAAATGCGTAAAATGTTATACATAAACAAGGTACGTAGTTTTTTTTGATAATAGAGAATAATAAGAAAATATTTTTTTTCCATCCTTAAAACACATTCGAGTCCACATATATTTAATATTTAATCTCACTAAGTACCTTTTCTGTAATATTTTATGAAATACACAACATCAAAAAAGGGTTGTTTAGAAAGTACATAGCATTAGTTATGCCACGTCATCTCTCATCTCATCTCAGGATAATAAAATATTAGCTACGTTCACTCCCCACTGTTACATTCGGTCTGATAAATCTTCTGTCAAATGAGCGAACTAGTTATTTGAGTTTTGTTGATTTAATTTAAATTATAAAAAAAACCGTGACAATATTCTACGTCACTGGCTGAAAATAATAAACTAATACCTGATAAACCATCATCACCGAAACATTAAAACAGTAAATCATTAGATAATGTCTCCACACACCACAACATGGATCTTAGTCGCCTTCTGAAGAGGTTTCTCATATTTTTTACGAGACACGGTTGTTAGTCATTAGGTAAAAGCTCGGGATCCAAACACACATTGTGTATCAATACGTGAATTTGTTTATGAAGCGAGATCCGTATCCTTGACCTCTGCCTAAGAAGCGGACATTTTGCCGCTCGTCCACGAACTCTACACGAACAATAAGAATCGGTATGGACAACGTATTCCTGTGTTAATTAACTAATATGTTGGTACAGTATTTAACTATTGTATAGTTATACTTGCTAGACCGTAGATGATAATACGTACTATTTAAGATATACATCACAAAAAAACAATGCAAGTATAATATTAGTATTATTATTTTACTTTTAATCTTAATCTTTGGACGGATGACTAATCCAACAGTTTATATCATTGTGTTGGAAGCAAATATTATTGAGTTCCCAAGTCAAATAATAGCCAGATTATTTCGCAAAGCTTTTAAAGCTCTATCTGATCCAAGCTTTCGGGCTTTAAACTTTTGAATGCATTGCAAGAAATGAATAATTCAACAGTGCGGAAATATCAGATAAGCCGAAATGATTCATTCAAAGGATCCGCTCTCACTGACATGGGCCAGCTATAAAATAAAGATATTATGCACTAATAAAATTGTAATATTAAAAAACACTTCATTCCATTTGGTACATGATTAAATATAATTATTATTAACGTCATTACCTTAGGGCTTATAACAAGTTATTTTTAGTTGTTTCCCTATATAAATAAAGTATCGAATTGTTCGATATCTTTTGATACTTATTTTTAAATCAAAACGATATTGGTTATGTTGGTTTAAAGTTTAAAGTTTAAATCATTAATTTATAATACTCATTGGTTTAAATGCAATAAACGTTTGCATATGAATATTGACCACGGATACATATTGTTATACGAAGACATGGTGTAGAATGAACGAAAATATTATGCTGGCAACATGAAACATGATGTGCCTGCCCAGCAGCCCAGCCCAATTCATTTGAAGTTTATATGTTCGATACCTAACTACTTAATTTACGACAAATACTATTTACTGAATAAGCAACAGTGTGTGAACGTACATATCTACATACTATAATCTATACTTGTCTCATACATTATATAACGTTGTATACTTAAGGTTATATTTTAAAGTTAAGTAATTATTAATTGTATAATAAATATTAAGTTTTCCTATATTTCTAAAAACTGATATTCAAGTACTGGGGGGAAATAGCTAAGTAAATCGTTTTAAGAGGGCTGTAGGTAATCAGATTGAGCTAAATAAACAAATGCAGTAGTATTCTATTAAAAAGCTTATCTAAATGTCTTGACAAATTTCTTGACAAATTTAGATCACACAATCGTCAAACCTACATACGAAGTTCGACATATTATTCTAATGTTTTAAATGCGAGCGACCATGCCACAGACTTGCTAGTGGCTTGGTAAAAGCTGCAAGTAGTTAATAATCAGATGCTCCGGGTTTATTTTAGGTTTTTACTTTGTAAAAGTAATGTAAGTATCGTAAAATAGTATTTCTTTGTAATGTATGCACAGTTTCAACCCCTTGTACAAACCGATAAATTTGTCATCGCATGACAATCCACCCCATTTTATGAGTTGTTTTTGATTATCTGGCTAGACAGTGTTTATGAGCTACAATATTTTAATCATGAGCTATCTGCAGATCGTAGGTTTGTATTGAAAGTTAGCCAAACTATTTTTCGAATATTATAGCCAACAGACTGCCGACGACTGACGATTAGTCTTGTCTACTATATTACACCCTAACATCCGAACCCACTTATCAGGAGACCGCACCATATTATCGTACTCTGAATTCTAGAGTGTCTAGACTAGACTATTGTATGAAAAGATTATAATACATACCTAATCCTAATTGATTACTTGAATCATCTGTAAATAATTATGTATGAATATTACCATCACACATATTGTGTAAAGTTAGAATACGATACAAGCATTGTGATGTGATAAATTCATTTGAAATTCGTAGACTTGGATATAGATCCGAAATCATTCGGCTAATTGTTTTTAAATAAATAAAAAGGATACAACATCGAAATTATCCATAGATACTTAACATGGGATAAGCTACCGTTATCCGCGTCTGACGATTTTGCACTCTCAAGTAATACCTAGAATCTTATAGAAATTTGATATCACAAAGTTTCTGCTTATGAAGTCTTGGTTTGATTTGAAATCCCAGGTTCGGAAAAACTCACGTGTTATTTCCAATGTATATTTGGATCGATTTCTCATAAAAAATAAGTATGTTAAGAAAAAAGCAAAGATCCTCATCGAATTTTAAAGGTAGCTAACAAAAATAAATTGCACGAAAACAAAAACCAAGCAAAGAAGCATTAGTAAAAATATTAATAATAAATGAAATTTCTCGTTGGAATCTAAATTGATAATCTGATGTAAGTTGTATGGTAGCTATTCCAGATAAATCGTCTTTAACGATCATGCCTCTCTGCATCTTCGGGCACTGTGTATATCTATATATCTACCCTAAATATACACCTGTCACAGAATAGTGACTTACTATCAATAAGTAACTCTATATTGCCTGAAGGTGTATAAAAGATGAAATCCGTGCCGCTAAAAATGATAACTACGGAATAGTATAAAACATTCATGAATTAAAACTGTAGTACCTAAACCGTTTAGTTAGTTTAGATTGTTTTTTTTGTTGTCTAAAGCGCTTCTCGATTTCTCCAATTGAAAAGTAATATTTTTGTTGTCGGGTCGAGTTTGTTTTAAGTGGGTGTTCGGTTTTAATATGGAGATCTAAATGCCACCCGCCGCATTCTGCACCTGTCGTTGATGCATATTGAATGTTTTCGTGTTAAAAAATAGCGCGATGGCACAGAATTATATTGTTATTGGAAGACGAATCGACACAGAAAAGTCATTATGGCGATAATTAAGCTATGTATTTCAACAGCTGCATTAGAAAAGATCGATGGATGTAATATATTAAAGCTCTTTTAAAATCAGCTTGTTTATTTATATAGAATAAATTAATCTATGTTAATTAATTTGTCAACCTAATATATATATATAAAGAGAAACATCTGGTACATATTAATCGAGTTGGTATTAGCATGGCTGAATTCCATTTTACAAAGGTAAAATAACATTAGCAAAAGGGCTTCTCTCCATTTTTGAAAAACATAACATTCAGTCTTTAAGATATTCAAATTAAAACAAATAACGTTATTATTTTTAATTTAAACGATCGACAAAGTAGCTTAGTAGGAACACTATGTGTATATGTACCTAAAACCCCGTTACATGTGTGTCGTTATTTTTATGCGCATAGCAATTGCTTTTAACGTACTCAATTATCAATTATAATATAAATTTACACAGTTATCAAATATTACTGTTAATTACAGTGGCGTCCTAAAATATCATTTAAAAGCCTGTTACCTTTACAAACTTTTTAAGCTAGCGACATACAAGAACTAATTAGGATTTCGCGATACGCTAAAATTGTTAAATTACAAAGTTGTTTGGAATAATAAATAACATATTTGCACTTAGGTATTAAAGTATTCGAAAGAAAAATCGCTACACACCAATTGTTTAACACTGACCTATTGTATATTATTATTTTTTTCCTCAGCTATCTTAAACGGACAAATTTAATTCAATACATCTTTCAATTACTGACGTGAGTATTAAAATAATGAGCATTGGGTTGCCTTCTGGATCATGTTATAATGTTTAAATCTCTAGTGAGGAGAGAAAAAATATAAACTTGAACACATGTCAAATAATATGTTATGTTCAATAGTTACGTCTGCGTTATAAATTATATGCATTAAAGTTTGTCACGTAAACGAAATGCGCATGCAATATTGGTATTATTTGAGCTTCAAAGCCTTGGTCCATGGTGACTGGCTTTCACATTTCTATCTTATTCATAATATGTTTTGTGGGTTACGCATACTTTATTAGTGCCGCAGGCGAAAGAAATTCTCTTATTCATCAAATTTACTATCAAAACTGTATTATTATCTTTATTCCTTTATTTTCTGCCCAAAATAGTACATATTAGTCTACCCACACGGGACATTAGGTTTGTAAATGAATTACAGTATAAAACAACCGCTGCCAACTTACATTGACAATAACATACAATATTTCCTAATAATAAAGAAAATACATAAAACGTTATAGGTAACTTACACACGGTGGGTAAAGAAAAATTCTGGTTAATTTGATAAAAAAAAAAATACTTCGTTTTGTAATTGTCATGAGAATAAACAACCAATAAGTAAGTTTACCCACTCGTTGCCAGTTTATTTATAAATTATATATTTCTTCTAACTATCGTGCGATTCCCGTACGATATTATTTTATTGCCTAGTTTCTACGGATTTTTTTCCTTTAATATACATACGCTCGAGCACATAGAAAGTTATCTACACGTGTTTCCATTTTCTCAATGGCATGAAACCGCGAGTTGTAGAACCGAGCGAGCCGTATTGTTCAATCAGAAAATTGATTTTCCTCTCCTGGGACATTGAAAACTTTCTTTCGTTCGAGAAAAGAAATCCATTACGCGTCGTGTCTAGCGTAGTATTTTCGCATAATTTACGCACCATCGTTTCTAATATTATTTATCAATTTGCAAACAGACATGTGGGACAACAGACGTCATGCAGAATAATACCCAGCTATTTTCACCCCCCATATTATGTGCATTGCAGTATTGAGTCTTGTATAGGTCATTGGTAAATCACTCTACAGTATCGTCATTGTCAGGTGTATTGGTAGCATTTGATGTATTGCCTGTTTCAATATTATTAGCTAGCAATATTAATACAACTGTGAATATTGCTTTTACCGTACCCATGGTGCCACTGTAGAATGTAATCACAAATATATACATCCTTAAGGGCGGACGTGCTCAGCGTGGGTCAAAATGGACATTTTTTTCTATTTTCAAAGCATGATCCTGGACATACCTTAAACGTTGTAGATAATCTATTTATATAATTTTGAAGCCTTATTATCCGTTATATTTATTTTAAACATTTGATGACTGGATAAAGTATTTTTATTACATAAAATAGTATTATTTTAAACCTCTCGCTCCAATGTTTTAGAATATAGTCATATTTCAGTACATAAATGTGCAGTGGTGTTAAGATTTTTTACATTTATTAATTTTTAAACGAATTTATAAAACCATCAGTATAATTTATGTCGACATTATTATAGTGAAATATTTACGATAAAAAATTATATTGATAATCTCTGTGATCCCAAATTTGACAAGAATTAGGCATTTTATTATTCAAAAAATGGGCAAGATTAACACATTTGAAGATAATTCTAAATATACTAATTATAAGCTATGTCTTTGACCATTCAAGTGTGATAAACATCCTACGAATAATGATTGCTTAATAATAATTATTGACCTAAGAATAAGGTAGTGTTTTTTTGAAATACGCCATTTCTTTTGGCATTCCCCAGTGGTTGAGCTACAACATACGGCCGTAGCCATAAATTGACAAACTATAATTGAAGTAGGGAGTAAAATGATGTTAACGCGCGTGTTTGAACATGTACCTAACCGAATTTTTTTTAAAACGTTTAAGGCATGTCCAGGATCATGCTTTGAAAATAGAACACAAGCTCCATTTTGACCTACGCTGAGCATGTCCCCCCTTAACGTAAATATTAACTGTATTAGCTTAAATTCCTGGATATTTTGCAAAACTACAGTAGATAATAAATACATTTTCACTACATATTATAGATAGATAGTTAATTCAAAAGGCGTAAATGACAATCTGAAACCACACAGGAAATTCGTTTGGAATAAGGATTTTATTGGGTTTGTCACAAATTTTTCTCCAACTACACTCCAAAAAAATATGTGTAACTTCATCGGTAATAACTCTTACCGACGCACTTTTCGGACACTGCAGATAAAATTCTAAAGCTTAACAATCTAGCTTCATAAATAACGTTTTTTTTTTACCAAAATGTCCTAAACTCTTCTGACATACCGATTTCGAATTATCATTCTCCAGCCTCAAGAGTGTACACACTCCAAGCATAAATTAGCAACATTTTTCTCGGACTGTTGCTTCTAACCGAGTTGTCAATGTCATATCAACTTTGCAGCGTGTATATCGCTCTTGTATTTCATTTCACGGCGTAGGCTCAGTAAAGGGTACATAAGGATATCACTACACATTTTTGAAGAAGACCTTATAACCTTAGAGTAAGATCGTGTGCGGTTTCTATTTATTATCGAATGTAGGTACGTGTTGGACGCAAACAGTAGTATATTTTCTGATCACTCGTGGATACATCGGTAATACCGTCGCGCTTTGCACCCATTTTGAAAACATAAAGTTGCATTCCCTCTAGAAGAGGATTGGGTTTGCCAAACGTCTTTGAAACAAACTAAAATCGGACAAAAATAATATCAATAAGTAAAATAAATCCAGCATCGATGAAAATATAATATAATTGGTTTTGAACAATTTTCCTGTTGCACTATCTCACTTGCCGCTAATGCCGGGTCCACACCGAAAACAAGTCGCGCGACAACTCGTTAAATTTTACGATAAGCATGATAATTATCGTAAAATTTCTTAAGCAATTATGATAATTATCGTAAAATTTAACGAGTTGTCGCGCGACTTGTTGCCGGTGTGGCCGCACTTTAATATTTACCACACATGTCTAAAATTTATCTTGATTCCATCTGCATCCTATTCTAGTACCGCATTAACAATGAAGAGTGAAGAGTTCATTAGATAATATTATTAGCCCGAATGAAACGGATATCGCTGTACATTTTGTCAACAGCTGTTGTGGCTATTTTATTAACACGATGGCGCCAGCTTGTCTGAGTCAATTTAGTTGGCGTTTACAAAAGTTACTTTGCATGGAAACAATGCCAATTATTACGCAATTGTTCGCCGATGTGTGTGTCTTACATTTATTGCCTTAAATTAATATAATAATTTACTGTTATTATTAGTTTCTGACATATAATTTATGACGTATCTATGCAAATAAAGTTTGATTACAAACATATTCATTCACATGAATTCATATAATAATTATTCATTGTTTTTATTTTCTGTTTGTTGCAGGTAAAACATTTCAACATAACTTCTGGCAGTAGACATTTTATTAAACATACAGTAAGTAACCCATTTACAATAACAATCGATATTTATGTTTGATTCCGATGTCACAATCTTCATTGTATTTCTGAATTAACCTACACTGTATGTCTTACGGATGGCCCCCACTTCCTAAAGCAGGCCCCCAGGCTAGGGTCATCGGCGGGCCCCCTACCTATCGCTAAGGATAAAGGCAGTGTGACGCTCTTTAGTAGCGTTTTTCAAATGGTGTAGGTGGTAAAATTAATGTGTATATTTAGTGATTTTTTTGTATATTTTAATACATCCATTTGAATTATGGAGTTGTCGAATATTGATAGACAATTAAAAATTGTATCATATAAACATAATTTTAAATAAAAATATTATTAAATGGAAAATTGCACCGCAGGCGACTTTTTTTCTATTCAAGCAAATTTGTGATCTCACTTATCTGGTAGACTCGCCTCGCCGCCACCCCCCCCCCCTTGTGCGGGCCATGGTCTTACGTCACAGTCTCCTACTAACTACGTAGTCATATTTTCAAAAAAGTTGTATTGTACACTTTCATACGTTACCTGTCAATTTGTCATCTCGGTTTCAACTTTTCGTAAGCGAAATTTATTAGCTCTGGATTAATCAAGTTTGAAGATTCAGTGTAAATACATGCGATGTCGGTAGGTATATACGGCATCGTATAATATTCTGGGTAGAAAGATTGTACCAATATGTAAAGAAAAGCGAAAACTATACACACAGATATGATTTACATCTTCTTCTAAAACTGTTGTGAAATTTATAGTTGAAAATTTAAAAGTTAACGTGATGAAAAAAATATCCTAGTATGTTAGATCGCTTTTTTAGCAAGAGGTCCATTGTTTAAATTTAGATGTACCATTGCACAGGATCTGTTTAATGTGGATAAAGCTGTACATGTACAAGAACGTTGATCAAATTAGACAAAATCCGGCATGCATGCGAATTTGTTGGGCGGCGTGTGTCTTTGTCGAATCCTTTTGCGCTTTAATCTAATTTGTCCCGATTTGCGCGGGAAAGTGTAATTTTGTGTTACGGCATCTGGCGCCTACGTCAACGGGAAGTGAGCGCGCGCGCCCCGCTTTTCGGTGGCGGAAGCCATGACGCCGGTCGCCATATTTTATGGGGGTTGATTTGGCCCTGAAGCCTCATAATGTGTATGCTGGTGTTCAATTTCATATTTATCAACTTGTTTATTTTTAATTTGGATTCGTATTGCCAGCAGAGAAAATAAAATAGGTGTTGCCTTTACCTGTACGTTAATGCGTTCTGAATGTAATGAACTGAAAGTTGGGATCAAGATTTCTAGTCCCGATAATTTTCAAGAAATCATGAGGAAAGTGAATTCTCGTTTCTGGAGATTATTTTTTTCAGAAATATCGAGATTCTCATTTATCTAGAAATCATCAACGAGAATCTCGGGTATACGAATAATGTTCGAGAAAAGAAACGGCGTTGTTTTGAGTATGCATATACGAGGGTGGGTCAATAAGTCCTTAGAAAAGCCGACAGGTGGCGCGAATTGTACTGTAAGCGGTTTGTTTTCATGCAGCGGCACTACCGATTCAGTATGCTGCGAAGTTTCAATTAGATCGGTCGGGTTGTTGTGTGTTTCTCGTACATTTAAAAAAAAAATTTGCTTGTGGAAAATGGAAAAATGGAAAATGGAGAAAATTGAGTTTAGAGCTGTTATTAAACATTTTAATATAAAAGGGTTAACAGCAAAGGAAATAAAAAATGAGTTGGATTTAGTTCACGGCATATCTGCTCCTTCACTTGCAACTATTTATAACTGGTTAAATGAATTTAAACGTGGTCGTACATCAACAAAGGATGAACCACGCTCAGGACGTCCTGTAGAGGTGACTACACCAGAAATGATCAATAAAATCCACGATATGGTGTTAAGTGACCGAAGATTAAAGTTGAGTGAGATAATTGAGGTTACAGGGATCTCAAAAGGTAGCGTCATTTCTATTTTACATGACAAATTGGGCATGAAAAATATTTCTGCAAGATGGGTGCCGCGTTTGCTCACAGTCGACAATAAACGCAATAGGGTGGTGGCCTCTAAAGCCCTGTTGTCGCTCATGCAACGCAATCCGGATGAATTTTTTCGTCGCTTTGTGACTGTAGATGAAACATGGATACACCACTATACTCCCGAGACGAAAGAACAGTCAAAGCAGTGGATTGCGAAGGCAAACCATGTCCAAAGAAGGCGAAAACCGTAAAATCAGCTGGTAAGGTTATGGCTACTGTATTTTGGGATGCACGTGAAATTATTTTCGTTGACTATTTGGAAAAAGGAAAAACAATAACAGGGGATTATTATGCATCTTTATTGGACCAGCTAAAAAACAAAATTGAAGAAAAACGGCCTCATTTAAACAGGAAAAAAATCCTCTTTCATCAGGACAATGCCCGTGTTCACACATGTTTACGATCAATGGCTAAAATTGAAGAATTGAAGTTCGAATTGGTCGACCACCCACCGTATTCGCCAGATTTAGCCCCCAGTGACTTTTTCCTTTTCCCAAACTTAAAAAAATGGCTAAGTGGACAACGTTTTTTTTCAAATGAAGAAGTCATCGATCGGACAAATGCTTATTTTGAGGACCTTCCGAAAACTTATTTTTCTGACGGTTTAAAAAAAATTGAGAAACGTCTAACCAAGTGTATTGAGCTCCAAGGAGATTATGTTGAGAAATTAAAAAAAAATACAAAAATAAAAAGTGTTTTAATGCTTTTTTCTAAGGAATTATTGACCCACCCTCGTAGCTTGTAAAATAATTATGTATCTGGCCAAGCATATGGTAGGTATCAGAAAAAACCTAAAAGATACTAAAACATGATAATTACGAGTAGGTACATACTGGACTATGTTCCTATTTCACACGTCCAGCATATAGAATTTAAAAAATCAATAAACTAATCTTGAATTTCCGGAATTGATAAAAATCGAGAAAGCGCAACTCTAATTTTGTACCTAAATTGTGTTATTTTTTTTAACGATTATACGTACATAACCCAATGTTGTATGTATTCAATATTAGATGCAACTACATTCGACGTTACATCGACATATTGAACAAAACTATTTATCTAGGTAAGAAATAACTATACTTACATAACTTACTATCATAATATTACATATTACTATTGTTTTGCTTCCATATAAATACATATTATATAAGCAAATACTGCTCATCGGAAGGCATGGGGTACGTAACATCCACTGAACAGATAATAAATAGAATACCGATAGTCTATATTCAATACGCCGCATCTTGATGCAGGGTTTTGAATGTGTGAGTGTCCTACGAAAATGAAGCACTTATTATGCACGTGCAATAGTGTGTGTAATACACCAACATTAAATGAGCGTAAATGCATAAACCGAGAGAAGTTTTTAGTATTCGAAGTAAAACGTATTCTTAACACGTGTGTAAGTTTAACCCGGCTTCTTCCTTACTCGGGTCCGTTACCTGCTTCGCCTTACCCGTTATGTATTCCAGTTCCCATTATTTCTGAGTTCCCTGGTAACATCCCTTAACCTTACTTTAAAATAGTAAAATAGCACGTCCTTATATCAATACCCTCGATGGAAACATTATAAAAAACTTAAAAATAAAGATATTGAATAGAACGCTTAAACTTAAACTTTTAGATTCTTTTTAAACGATTCTTACTGTCATATATTTTTTTCAAATAACTATAGCATGCAAGGTCAGTAATAACTAATACATTTTTATACGTAGACCTTTGAATCGTTCAAAAATTCCATTCTATTAGGTACAATGGTTAAAATTTCAATGAGTCAAGGTGATTTTTTCATACAATGCACACAGTGAATTTCTTGAAGAAATTCCCAGCCCGCCAATAAAAAATAACTCTTAAATAGATAAGTTATAATTATTATGCTATTATTTTTAATCTGCGAACAAATTAAATTATAATAAAAGGTGTCTGGTCACCATTACTACCTCACCAGACTTCACCTATTTCTTGCCACCCCTTTCTGACTCATGGTTATCTAATAAAATAAAACATAGTGGTTTCAGTCCATTACTATGTGGGTGTATTCTATACACATAAACCAGACTTCGTGTTTGCTAGACACTATTTTACAGCGAAAATACATATTTCTTAATACTTTTCTTTTATCTTATTCCATTATGATTATAGTGTACCATCTTAATGTTCTGTCCTCGCGTGGTAATATTTATGCATCTATTCATTTCGTGTGAAAACATATTTGAGCCAACACTTCTTACGCCCACATGTAATAAATAGTTTTAGAATACAATATATATGTCACAATATAGACAATATATATGTCAATAACACTATTTTTAACATTACTGAAAATACTAAATAGCTATGAATGAATTAAACTGTTCAATAAGAAGAGGTCGCGTTATAATTACTGCGTTAATGCATATTTTTTTAAATCAATCTTTTTTGCCTAACAGCATTGATTTGTTGATTCATTGTGTATTATTTATACACAGTAGGTATTTTGTAGCAAAGCGAATTAAGGTCCATCCATAGCAATTAAGGCCAATGTAGCAGATATTTTTTATGGTCTTATTATTTATGCTCAGTCAATACAAACTATGTATGACGGCGACGAGTCAAAATGGTCATTGACATAGAAAGAATAATCAGAGTAATTTGTCCACGAGTTCAGCCCATTCCCATTGTTGGTTTTTAATTTAATACATTATTGATTTTTGTACAATGCAATACAAATCCATTTATGTTACTCACAAAACATTGATTTGATTTGTATAATGGTTGTTTCACGATTTTGTATGAGATAGTAGGCTACTGCCAACATAAAAGAGGGTATGATATAACCCTTTTTGTTACGTCATTTCATACCGATTCTATAACGTTTTTAGTATATTGGTAACTGGTATTACTGTGGTTACTTATTTACGTACTTCTATCTAATTCATGGTGGTGCATTGTATATTTTTGAAAGCTTTTAATAAATATACATACGTTTTATATACTGCTTCAGGAAAGTTTTCTTCAACAACTTTCGACATAATGTTTTTTTTACTGAGCGAGTAACGCAGTTTTTTGATGTCCGAATTATACTCAACTATGTATGAAATTGCTTTTGTGAGTGTGACTCAGTACACATTATAATATATGTATATAAAACAGTAAATGGTAAGTAACTTGTATAATTATTATAAAATGGTAGTAAAACTACTTACCGCTTAAGTGTTTTAGCTTGTAAAGTATGAATTACGTGATCTGAAACCACACTTTATGAATGAGTTCTTATATAAAATAATCTGAAAGTTTTTTTTAAAATCTTATTGAGTAGGTACACACATTAGTAATTAACTGATACAATTATTATGTATGAATTAATAGTAGCTTTGCAGGTGGGCAAATAAAAAAATGTACCCATCAATCATGTAAATACAGAAGATTATTATGTTTTTCCAAACTGTAAAATATATATCTTATAATTTATTATTGCCAATAAAAATATATTCTTACATATATGCATAGTTTCAATCCATTCTATTAAATATGTATTAATCGCGTGATATGGCGTAGTTTAATTTGTATTTATATTATAATGGTTACAAAAAATTGTCCGCAGATGAAAGGTTAAGTTATATTTTATATTGAGGACTTTATACTGTATCTATGTTTACTTAGTAATGGCTGCATTATTCAGGAATATATAAAAATAAAAATTCACTGGCGCTAGTCATTAAATCTGGTGTAATCATCATGTATTATTAAAAGTTGTCGTAACTAAACTAAAGTGATCAATAAACATTTTGTAATATCGTAGCGATTTTTGCCAATATCTCAGTGAGTGGTTTTTTGAACAAGCTTGTGAATTGTCCGTGAGCTTAATACTGGTTTGGGCACATATATTAATAAGTAATTTATTAAAATATCTGTTTAAATTAAACAAAATTTTCGGCCATGGTCACATTGATCTATCTACCTAACGTACATGTTAGTGTGGGAATTTGGTTGTATATTTTGGTTCACAAATTTAATGTAAGTACCAGTACTGTATGTATACTGACGTGTGAATACTGCTCACTTAAAAATCATTGTCTTGTAGAATTACGTCATGACGTAGTTCTTAGGTCCTTATATCGCACATTATAGGTATGTGTGTAATAATCACGTTCAGACCAAAAAAGCTTTTAGTGTAAGTATTTTTTTCTTAAAAAAAACACTAAAGCAAATTTTGTAACAAGTAGATCTCTGCTACAAAACAAATAAAGGAACATTTTTTTGTGGTTGTGCTATCATTTATTATGACCAAGATAATTTAAAGTAATGTTATCCGTAATGTATACGACATGAAATGGGCGTAATATGTTGATGTCACTCAAAAAAGTACAAAGGGTCTAACTGAATTACGTCAATGAAGACTCATAGTGGCTCCATCTTTGTTTATTCGTTGAATTTTCCACATTGTTAAATATTTTGTTACAGAGCTGAAGCTCTGGGACTCGATTCCCTTTGCGTGTTTCTGCTCACCTGCCGTTGTTTACCAGAAATATTTATTTATCTTCCTGTATGTGTGTGTTTTTTATGAAGAAACTTGAAATAAAAATCCACGTAAAAGATAAATAGGAAGAGTCCCTCGAGATATTTGTTTATTTATGGAAAAGTACTCGTTTTCTACAGAGGAATAGGTATATTAATTTATTATTTTACTGAATAATAGGATAAACTGTGCTTCCACCACAATAGTGCGATAGTTTACGATAAAAGCGTAACCAAGGAAGTAGTAATATTATGTATATTCAAGGAATATTAAAAAAAAAATCAATGATGTGCATGGATTTACTGCTGACAATACCTACGTATTATCACGGCCATAACAAAAAAAATGCACGTGTAAACACATGGTAGGTATCGTGCAAATTGTATGATTGCATGTATGGATCAAAAAAGTTCAGAAGGTTCTGAATATTCACGCCATAGTTGAACTGTGCGATATCTGTACTATATAACTATAATGGCGAACCTGCTGGCAATAAAACAAACTACACCGCGCAGAGACTCATTTTAAGATTAACCGATTATGTTAGCTACCTGTCAAATAGTACCATACAATGACAAAGTACGGCATATTGTTTACTCTTGAAGAATGAGATTTGCGAGACAGTCAGCACTTTTACGTATAATCAGTCATTATCGCGATAGTTTAAAATACACACTATTGGTGCAAGTAAATCCATGCACATCTACAGGCGCTATAATTGTACTCTGTTAAGAATTACGTCCAGCAATAATTTAACTATCACAGAGTTAGCTCATATTACGGAATAAGCTCAGTATTTATCACTATTTTTATATCTTAAAATTTATGTTGTTAATTACATTGTAAACTTTATTATAGCGTTTGCCTAATATTTATTTACTTGGGATTAATATAGGTAGTTATTAAAGACAAAATTTTTCACATTGAATACCACTAGTAACCATAGTATCACGGAACAACCACAGTTTACCGCATTATATCAAATTAATCCTTTGCGTCATCATCACAGTAATTTTGCTTAAATACCGTGCTATTTTGATGTCCACCGAGGTCACTCAGCCCATATCATTGGGTCACATTCAAGGCTTTTCATGTGTGCTACATATAAAATCGATTCATTTTCGAATGAAGGCTTCGCATGGCATATTTTACTTTTCTCTGTCAATACCCTTTGCTGACCGGTACTATTCCATTTGTTTTTAGTAGGCGATAATGCCTCTTGAATACCACTTGCCAAGTAGATCCAGTACATTGTAGCTTTAATATTTCAGGCACATTTATCGCAACCAAATACTGCTTCGTTACCTTCTGATTAATTTCACAGATTTTTCTACTAGTACCCATGCATTTATTTTCACCACTCGCCACGTATCCACACCCTTACTGGTGGCGTTGAAGAATTCCTCAAGGAACCTGGGTGTTAATTACGTGGCACCAATGTGTGTGGGATCCTTAGTTTGACTCTTAGTACTTTACTCTTCCCAGATGAGAAGAGACTTTTTCTATCAAAAACTGACTTGTTACGTACTTGTATGCGTGTTTTATCCAATATACCGGTTTCGTGTGACATTACGGTACTCGAAGGGCATGTTTGATTATGTTGTAATTAAGTGAATTTTTTTGTTGATGATAGATGTTGTTGTTCAAAATAAGTTTTAATTGAATTATTTTCAATGGGTAACAGTAAAATATGAAATTCACAGTTAAAAGTTTAACTGAAGATTTCTTATGGAGTTCTAATTGAAAACTTTTCGTTAGAAGAGCACACTCCAAGATAGGCCCTTAATTCTTTATTTTTGCAAAGTTTTCACTCGTCCTGAAGGAGCATAATTTCCCTAACAAATGCTTCTATTACTTAACCGTCGTTCAGATTTAGACGCTTAACGATTTATTTTTATTCCATTATCAAACTTTGCAAAAGAAAATACTCGCTCAGCTATAAATAGCCGCTATTAGATAATTGAAGTAAGCCTTCTTCACAAAAGAGGATGCTCACTCATCCTACCTACTTTGTAAGAATTGTTTTAATTCTCTTCTACAATCATTACAATTTGTTATATTTTTAATCTATCTGATATGTATGTTTTATAATTTATTTTTTCCGTCAATAAACTTTTACGATGTTATGTATTATTATTTACAAGTCTTCGTGTGACTGTAATTTATCATGTAGGTATGTTGATAAAATAATGCGATCGTAACTCCTATCTCAGCCCACTGTTTCTTAATTTATATTGATTATTCTTCCGTAGCATGCATCTGTAAAATTTCACGCCCTAAAATGGTCTCAAATCACTTCAACTGAACCGAGCTTCCTTCATTGTCACACGAGCGTAACGCGAATCACTGAGCCATTAAAATTTCTTAACTGTTTTATTTTATTTGATAAATTAATCTATTAGATAAGTTAAAATACATACTTTCTTGTGTTATTTCCAGAAACTAATACTAATGGCATAATTCTCCATTCATTTCTGCAAGGTAAGTGTTCTACTAAACAAAGTAAACTGTAATATTGCAAAAGTAATATTTTTTGAGTTGTGGAATAATTTATTATTTTTATGCATGATACGCCCTATGTTTATTTACCTCTAAGAAGATAATAACAGCTAGATATCAATTTCAGATCTGTAAGTATTTATATAATAAATATGACGCTATCTAACTAAATCAAAACAAAATCAACTGATTGTGAAATAATATTCTAATATTTGTAATATAAATATTGTGTAGTAGGTATTATGTGTCGACGAATGTAGGCTTTTTATGCTTATAAATACAATGATAAATAGTGGCAAATTGATGGGGTTTATTTTCATCCCACCTACTGATTTGTAAACTATTTCAGAAGCTGCCGACAATACACTCTTGTATTTGCTTCGCCTTCATTGAAGCTAACTAAATCATCAACGTTTTTTGTCCACGATTGGCAATATGTCAAAATGCGTCTTAGACGTATTATCGATAGTCGTTTCTTTAAATTGGGTTTGAAGATTTTCAACCATTCGATCCACATCTCATAGGCATGGCCCCAACATCCTGACGCAGTCCCTCAGGCCAGACAGGCCCCCCTACCTATCGCTAAGGTCAGGGGCAACCTGACGCTCTACAGTGGCGTTTTCCAAATAATGTTCGAGATCAAATAAAATTCAGTGTATTTTTAGCGATTTTTTTAACACATCGAATTATGAATTTGTCGAATATCAACCAAAAATTCCATCGCACAACCATAGATATATTTTAAAAGGGTAATAACCCCGATGTAAAATAACGCCGCAGGCGACTTTTTTTACTATTAAAGTAAATTTAAGATGTGTGTTTATCTCATTTATCTCGTGGACCCGCCACGCTGGACACTTAGGCTAGAGCCCTGTCAGCCCCCCCCACCCCTTGTGGGGAACATGCTCATAGGTCGTGATATGATCGTGCCTTCTCTACACAATAAATAATTCCTCCAGGATACACAATAATAATATCGTGAAATAATATGTAGTACCATTATAGTAAGTAGATAATAACTTTTAGCATTTAACTCTTTTGATAAGTGAACATATTGTTTCAGGGAATAATTTAATCTCGTCTAAAAAGTGTTAATTTAATTAGTAATAATACAATAAACTTATGGAATTCTTTATATAGTACCGTATCATTTATTTTTCATTGTGGTTCTAACACTGGCCATACATTTGTATATTCAAAACATTTTCAGCTCGTTTTGTCTCACAAACTCAGACGTTACAAAAGCCCGTTGAGTTTTAATTTATTCGTATGCATATTGAAAAGTTTCCGCTTTGAAAGTTGGTGCGTAACGAAGCGAGAAATTTCCTCGACCGTTGATGGAGTCACAGTACCTACTGGCACAGGCTCTGTCTAACCGCCAAGGGATGCTTCTGTCTTTCGCGAGCGAATACCCCCCGACAGCCAGGTGTGACAGGGGTTTTACAATTCACAATCAGTATCTACGAATGCTTTGCTTGCGTAATATTGAAGGCGCAGGAATGAAAACCAGACAATCGTTATCAGACTAGGAGTAGACTAATAAGTCTTTACGAAGCTTTTGAATGGAATAGGTTTTGCCTGTCTGACTACTACACTTCTTTACATTTCAAAGAATAATGTATATAGGTTTTTTTAAAATATCACTAACTTGGAACTTTTAAAATCTAGCTTTCAAGCACGGCGCAATAATTGTAGATTTATCAAAAAAAATGTTTTATATCTGTTATAATAATGTCGTACCACGTAAACATCGGTTTAATATTAATAATCATCGCCAGCTTGAATCGATCCACTTCTGAACGAAGGCCTCTTCAAGCTGATTCCACGCCTCTCTATCCTGGGTATTGTGTTTTCACATAGGTAGGTACTTCAGATGTCTTTTGTAACATTTTTGATTAAATTTGTTTATTCTTCGCCCTATGTATCCTTCACATTTCCATATAAGGATTTTTAGTAATATCTATTAATTTTTTTATTTATGTATTTTATCTAATTATTTCGTTTTTTCTATAACTTTTGTATGTATTGTCATTAACAACCCATAATATATTAATGAAATTTGAGAGATTACACATAGTTATAATTCATTCATTAAAATTGAACTCTTGAATTGAGTGAAAATTAATGTGAAATCTGAATTCCATGAAGATAAATTCTGTTTATATTTTATTCTATTATTATTATCGGAAACGCGCTTTGTCACGTTTTATATATTATACCTACATAATATATGAAACAATATTTTTAAAGATTAAAAACATCAGTGCATATTTTCATATATTCACAGTCATGATTGATAGTTTATATGCAAATGTAGAAATATAACAATATAAACTTCGAAAGCGGACAACATGTCGTCTCTGTTCTGGCAGAACACACTAACTGGAGAATACTAGTTTTGAGTAATTTGACTTTGAAGTTGTTAAAATGTTTGAAATAATGGTCTATCATGTGAGTTTATTAAGTAATCGTAAAAAGGATGACTTTAAAATAAAGACAGTTTATTTATTAAGAAGGTTTCCAGACGGTAAAGTTTGAAACAAGGAACATTTTGGTACTAACTCAATATGTCATTTTTTCAAATTAGTGTTTTCTGCCAGAACAGTGACGATGTATTCGACAATGTTACAATTTACACTGCTTTAAACGTGTATTGAAATACAAAAAGTTTTATATCTAGTACAATGCGAGCTCAGATTACTACTTACACAATTTGATAGGTATTGGTATATATATATAGGAAGTTAATTATATTTTGCCTATAGGCTGATTGGTGTATGTACGTATGATAATCCGGGTACATGCGCAAATTCAAGGTAGATTTTATCAGCAGCGCCATGCTCGATGGAGCGGAAGGAAATGGAACTAAAAAAAACTTCACTCTGTAAACTGGCGAGCTATGAATACGCTCATATTCATTATCTATCCGCATATTCTGTGAGGTACCTGACGCACGACATGTATATTTAAAATTAAGTTGTTATTTATGTAGGTAGGTATTATCCTTATATACCTACAAATATTTCTGTTTTCTACTAAATGTATTATACCTACTATCAACTGTGGGAAAATTGTAAGTAGATATCATTAAAATCTACATATATTTGCGTATTCGCCAATTATTAACAAATACCTAAATTTATCATCTGTTAACCAGCACGGTACCACAGCTGTACCACCTGTCAACATTCTCATACATCTTTTCCACATAACAGATTAATAAATAGAATTGAAGGCTATACCCCAATACACTACATTTTGCGCAGGGTTTTGAATGTGTGAGTGTCCTACGAAAATGAACCATAAATTATAGTTTTGCAATAGTGTGTGTTGCAACCTACAAATACACCAATATTGAACGAGCGTCGGTGCATAAACCAAGAGCAGTTGTCAGAACGAAGAACAAGCGTATTCTTGATACGTGTTTAAGTTTATCCCATATTCTTCCACACTCTAAATCGGTAGCCTGTTACTCCACACCCGTTAGGTATTTCAGTTACTATTATTTCTGGTATTTTCCTGTCTTCATCTCTCGCATAGGTGTATGTTGTGTTTTACTGTCTTAATTCTGGTGTTTCAAACTCATTTGACTGCGAGCTGCTGCTTCATCCTGGCAGAGTTTTTGTAGTCTGCCCATCGTTGAGCTCGTCCACTTGTCAAGCGGCGACGCATAGCTGATGGTTCTTCCATGTTTTTTTTTAGTTGTGTTCGTATGTTGCTTAAGGTTGTAGGTACCCTTAAATCTCTTGGATAACACACTATTTTTTTTTTTTATCTAAACGCCACTTTCTTGATTTTCTACGCGTTCTCTTCGATTTATCCATTCCCGAAACCTCTTTAAATTGAATAGAGTAGATTCTCTTAGGATCAGAGACACATTATTTTCACTGAGAGCACTTTATGGTCTCCATTTTTTTTGCTACCTATCTAATTTTTGTCGTGAAACTATTCTGGATTCTTCTATTGATGTACCGTACAGATCTCCACTTCGAGGTATTTTTGTATAAATATAATGTAGAATTGTATATAATCCAGGTCTTTACAAACATTATTTTATACAGATTAATAATAGTTCACCTTTCAAAGTAACAAATATACGTTTTACCTCTTTACCCATAGTTTTTTGTAGTATACCTACACTTTTTTTTTGCTTTGACATAAATAATTGTGATCTACTGTAATATTATTATTTTTGATAATCAAAATGACAGAGGATTCTAGGATCCGAATATCATTCATGTAAGTGTAAATACTTTATATAACATACAATTATACAATAATAATAAAGTACTTATTATATTATTATTAGATAGTAGATACTGTAGCTTTAGATGGCCATAGTTATATTATATTCAATACTTATACTTTGATTATTATTATTATATTCCTGAAACTGATAGTTTAAGAATATTTTATTAACACAATCCATCACGTTTTAATAAATTTATGATTCTTTACTGACGAAAATCTCATAACCATAAAACACGTTAATAAAACCGCTACAAAACTACGTCGACAGTAACGAAGCATTAAACTGAAATCCAACACCGAGGTGAAAAAAAAATCAGTCTTCCGCTAGATCACGGATATATCCCGTGAACACATACGGCGACAACTTTTAAACATACCACGACCTGAAATATAACGAGAGGTGTGGATAGTGAAAGCTCTGATTACACCACCCAAAAGCTCCCCGTACCGAACTTTGGAGTGGGTTGAATTTATGCTATCACAAGAGCTTTCCGTCCAGTGGGCGGTTTGAATCTTGAGTATTCGGTTCATGTTGGACTGACAGGTGTGCTTTTGCCCGTTATTAAATTTTCACTAAATCCATTAATTCAGTTTCTTGTTTCAAAGTTACAGCAATGGAATTAGGGATAAAAAGTTTTCCCGCTCGTCTTTTGTGTCGTGTTATTGTGTATTATTAAAGTCTTGCGTATACAGTTTGCAATCTGTTTTGCAAAACGGTTTTCACGAGCAAGGTTTTTGGTATAATTTTGTTTATGAATTGTTTCGAAATTGCTTTAACGCGAATCCTCTCGTGCATACTTAATATCATTTTCGGTATCAGAGAGTGCCACTACCTACTTGGTAAGTCTGAGATTGTTTTTTTTGTTTTTTGTTTTTGTATATGTACACACTTTTTACTTAATCTTAATTCTGTAGGTATTAGTAACATACAAAATACCAAGGTTGTCCATGCTATTGTTATATAAATATGTTGTTTATTCATTCAATATTAATTTAAATCCAGAGCGCAATCATTTAATTCTCGTAATATTTTATTTCATCCCCTCTTCTCTTCCCTGTTGAGCGATTTGTTAGAAATCAATCCTCTTAGTTTGTTCGTCAGTTCCCTGATTATTAGGGAGCATTTCCGCCGTTGGATTATCAAAGAAATGATTTCAATTTTGAATAAGTTCTTTTTGGGGAAAAAAATATAATTATTCCATGAAGAGTATTAGAAAATAATTACTATGCCAATGAAATTTTCATATCTATATTTCACATAATCTGTATCTGTTGGTCAGTCATGACTCATGAGTAAGTAACACGATCGACAGTGTTCTCTTGAATATAAAAGTTTCGTTACAAGTGTAAGATTTGACATATTTTACTATGTGAAACTAACAGACAATATATACCTACACAGGGTGTGTATATAACCTCTTTAAATCTTAATAAGTACCTACTACTGAAACTAGTTGGGTATGGTCAACTGCTTATTGTAATAGAATAATGGATGAATAATAACTTATTGTCGAGTGAAATAATAGTCCGAATGGCGTAAACCGAATACTGACTGACGCATTTTGTTCTGTCATACCTGAAAATTACGTTTCTTACCATACTTTGATATAATTTTCGCTCTCGCTATTTTATTCTTCATGACGAAAATCGTACCAAGTATTGGCATACTTACGTCAAAAATGTCTGATAGTTCCGACAGCTCTTGAGAAGTGTTAAAAGCAGCAAAAGTCATACTTATTTTACTTGACATGAGCCTTAACGAAGTGTCAAAAAGTTTCCTTCCTGAAACCTCAAACATGAAAGCTTCAGCAAGTGTGGAGCCAGTTGAGTTATTAGAATTATTATATATATTATGTAATAAATTCTATTAGCAGATTATACATAGAAAAATACATACTATTCATAGGTATAAATAATTAGGTACCGAAATGAAATCTTGATAGATAGATGCTTTGATAATTTTTGAACTTCAAATCAATAATTCAATTTAAATAAGACATCATATAGTTAAAAATTTCGTTTCACCAATAATTGACATATTTTAAAACTATTTACCAATATAGCAATACCCGGATTTCATAGAATGTTGGCTGGCCAAATGATACAACAGAAAAATTATACCTCTGGATCTGGATGTATCTATAGTGAATAGTCTAAGCTCTGGATCGTCTTAATATTGATAGTAATTGCATCATCATTGCAAAAGGTTACCTACCACATTCATTGAATGATATTTTTATAAAATCCATGAAATAAATAACAGTTCATCTAATCAGCTAATACTACTGTTATTTGAATGTCCATATACATTTTTTTTCTTGCTCAGAAATGTAGAGCATGGTTTAAAAAATGAAGATTATAGTTATTTAATGTATTTTTTCCACAATATACTAACGACATTAAGGCTCTGCCAGGTTTAGTAAATAATGTTAATCCACTTATCTGTGTTACAAATTGCTCTACGGCCGAAACTTTCTCTCCTTACATTTTATGCTGATGTGAAAGTTTTCCACTTTATAACTTACTTATTCAAGTAAATTGGCTTGCACTCTTGAACCCGGGTCTGACTCTGGACTTAATGACAATTATTTCCGTCCGATACTTATTACAACTGTTAACTGGTTATGCCCGATGAGTACCTACCTATTATATTTTAGATATCTGCCGTTAGTACCGTTGTGCTTTTTGTATTTTGCAAGAAGAGAATAAAAATTAAATATTATATGCGAACTGTAAAACGTCATAGTTTCTTTTCAACGTTTCAATTTTTTATTGTCCACACCAGATGTATTGTCCACATATAACTTTTATCCATTACAATGAATTTTATTATCAGATAATTATTTAAGTATATAGTCTTAGACACTAAACTGTTGATGTATACGAGTATCATTGGGTAATATATTTTATTTTATTAAAATTCTGATTGATTATTAATATATGAATAATTTGTATGAATCGACATAATTTTCCTATACAGATTCCATTATTTCAACGTTATTTAAATACATATTCATTCGTTGACACACGCTTTCCTCTCACCATGCAGAGCCTCTCCGTACCATTTCGGCTGTATACCATAATCATAACATACTCGTAGCACATAAGAATTCTTTAACGTTATGCTTCCTATGTTATGGATGGCGTCAGTGCTCGAAATGGAAAATTTCACGAACAGGAACGCTCGAAAATTTTCCAAAAATGTGTGATATTAGATATAATAATATCTGTAACATAACAATATCTTTTAGTTTTACATGATGTACTTTTTTCATCATCATCTTCGCCCAATACGCTATCGGCTATAATTAGTGGTAACATAGAAATATAGAGTCATTTTAGTTTACGAAATCGTTTTCTAAAAAATACATTAATAATTATACAAATATAAATAACTAAACGTATATGAATCTAATTGGAGTGGGAAACATTATTAAAATACATGAAATAATAGACAAACTAATCACAATTTTCCATTGGTTTCTTTAGCAGTTTGAATAACAATATGCAACTAAGAGTGGATAGAAATATGAGTGAAGATACTTCGGCTTAGACAAAATACATGCCGCTTTTTTCAAAGCTCTGATTTTTCGTAAATTCGAAATATTTTGATTAAGGTAAACTATTTTTTAATCAAATTAAAATCCATCGTATACGAAAAAGCAAGGGCATAGTTTTTAATAAATTAATTAAAAAAATATCTAATACGCAAGTTTTACAAATGAAGCATTCTTTATTAAATATGAATCATTTTAAACAACCTCAGAAGTGTAGGTACATATTATTAGAAAAAAAAAATATTTACGTCATGTGGACATGTAAGATAATTATTCTAATAGGTTTCCAATGTTATAGAAATTGTTATATACAGGGAAATTTTTCATATATTTATCCCGTTGGATTCTGATTGATTTATTTAAATATTTTTATTTCGTATTGTACCTTAAACAATACAAAAAATTTTAACATGCATACGATGTTCACGAATATTTCTCTATATTAATTATGGAATTATTTGATTTAAGTTATTAAATGCATTATTTTGTTAGTTTAACCATCAAAAACACAGTTCATTCTACCCGAAAAATATCCATATAAAATTAAAACAATAAAAATATATGAGGAAATGATATTTTTTTTGTCACTCAATGTAAAATATTATAATAGATTAGGAAAAATAATTATTATCTGGCGATTCCGTAACGTTGAGTAGGTAGGTAAAACAGCAAATACGTATGGTCTGGTCACAAGGAAAAGCATGACTGTATTTACTATTTAATATGAAATATTTTACCCCCTTAGAAATTATTAAACAACAATTTAAGCTATTAAGTACCTACAAAAAGTTTTTAAACGATGTCAGAGCACAAGTTTTTCGGAAATTTAAAAATTTAGCAAAGCAGCTGCAATAGTTAGGTTTTTTCATGTATGCAATAATAATTATTTAGAACCCAACCCATCAACCTCGGTCGATCCAGCGCTGGATGAAGGCCTCCCTTATTTTATTCCATCTCTCTCGGTACCTACTTAGTTTTTCACTGCAAAGTATTTCCGCTGAACTTCATCAATTCATCAATAATGTAAGAAATATAAAAAATAAATTAGTGTAGAGCAGCAAAGCATGGGGGTAAGGTAATGGGAAACCAAAAAAACACAACTTAAAATGATTAAATTTGGAAAAATAAGGAGTCTAATTTTGTCGCTTCCTCTGATGAAAATGCTTATCATTGGCTGCATACAACTTAACCCAATGTTTACGGGCCGCACAAAATTGTATTTTTGCTAATTAATTTTCAAATGCAAATTAACACGTTATTTACAAAATTAATCAAAAGGGCCCGTAAGCATTGGGATAAATATTGATAAACGACCAATGAACGACCCCGATTGCATTATGAAATACAAAAACTATGAACGCGTCAAACCCATGTAAATTTCGCTAACATAATAATATGATAAATGGACAATTCGGTCAATTATGGTTGTCTCGATACAAAATTTAAAGTTTCGTTACAAAAAACAATTGGCTACCATAAACGTGCTCAAGAATTTCAACCCTCGGTAGGACAGATATAGTATACCTATCTCGGTAGATACTTAGGTAGGGCACGTAGTTTTATTCACACTATTTTTACTATGTTATTTTTGTGCAATATTTAACAAATTAATTAAGTCATTTGTAGAGTAAAGATAATACATGTATTTAATGTGTTTCATTTAAAAATTTAAAAGTTCCAGTGTGCATTATAACTATTACGTTATTAACTCACTATATTTAGGCATGTACCTTAACCTTAACTGTATTAAAATAATATGTATGAACTTGCAAAAAAATAAATGTCTCGTTTTATAAATTAATACTACAGTAAATCTACATTCCAATGTAAAATAGCTTCCAACCTTTCTTTACAATCATAAAAACATTTTTTTTTCAAAATACATTATTGTCCCATAACGCGCGACAATGCAATAAATCTTACCCAGTGCATTTCTTTGTACTTATACAATTTTATTGTTTTATCACCATTGACGCAGAAGGGTCTGTCTATTAGTGCATTCAATGCCAAATTCGTTGAAAACAGTATTGTCTTGAAAAAGGTTAGTTCTCAAATACGTTGTCTTACATTTACTCTATCACTATTTCAAAAAAACTTAAGTACATTATGTACGGGTCATAGAAAATTCAGTGGTTCTAAACCAGTAAAATTATTTTTTAATAAAAAAAATATTTATGTTTTTGTACCTTTGTACCTATCAATTCATTTTCGTAAATTTTAAATCTAACCCGGAACGTAATAATATTAAGTATGACGCTTGAGGATTTTACTAGACGACTCGCTGTCCGTCGGATATTTTACGAACCGGTACGCCATTTTCGAGGTTTTAACGAACAGGAACGCCATCCTTGGAAATCCCACGAACAGGAACGGCGCTCCGGGGCGTTCCGCTCCATTCCGAGCGCTGGATGGCGTGCATAGAGTTGGGTTTCGGGAATTTCTCGACGGGATTCTCGAGAAATTTTCAACATTTAGGGAAATCCTGGATCTCGAGTATCTTTTCTCGGGATTCTGGATTTCTTTATTATGAAATATTAATTGAAAAAAACGATTTTCTAAATGGAAAAAGTGGACAGAAAACATAAAGTTCAAGGACTGATCGGGGCATTTAACTCAATTAAGCCAACGTCGACTCAAAATGAGCGCAATTTTTGCAACATCAGGGAATTTTGTTTCTCAAAAGCGTACGCGATTTTCAGACACAGCGATTGAGAGTCGGTGTTTTTTGGAATCCTATTTTAATAAGTAATGTTTTGAATTTGTTTTACTACTATTACACGATTCCTAGTTTGATCAATCCTCTTGTTCCTTGACATCTTGGTTTTCGCCACAAAAGTAAACAATTGTGGGTTCTATAAAGTCATGCTGGCTGATCTTGGAGTGATCTGTTGAGACCTGGGAAGTCCAAAGGTCTGAAGCCATTCTGGTTGTTTTTGTACACTGAACAAATGTGTATCGTGACGGATCTAGAATCCAGTTGGCTGTGTAAAGAGTTGCTGGGCGAATGAATATTTACCAATCCAAACAAACTCTGTAATGTAAATCCATATACTTCGCCTTGAAAGGGGAATGATGAATTACTTTACATGTCGTTTTAATAACGTATGATATTAAAAACTTTATATTTGTGTTAATTTGATGATTCGGCTGTCAAAAATAGCTCGATATATTATTTTATATAGAATTATACAACTAATTTAAACCTGTTACTCATGTTTAATAGATACGATTATCTTACGCGGAATAGCTGAAGTGTATTCAGCTATTTAGATAAATTTCCAAGAATTCAATCCTGTGCTCCAAGTCGAACTTGTAAACATACATCATCGGCGTTGGAAGAAGGCGAAAAAAAAACAGGATAATTCCTAATGTTGCGTCGAAAGCAGCTTGCATTTTTGTTCCTTTTAGTTGTTACAAAAATAAAATATTTAATTCTCTCATCCGCGCGGGATGCATCTCATGCTCCCACCGCTCGAGTTTTTATTAACTCCGAAGCGTGGCCATGACAAGATACTAAGATAGAAGTCTTTCTTCATCCTATAACATTAGCATCGTGCTATTCACATATTGAAAAAAACCCGTACACGTGTGCATAGTTATAAATTAAAATCAAGGTGTATTCCGTGATGATTTGTGTGAACGATGACTGCAAAGGTAGATATTATGGGAGTCATTACCACCAGGTGAGTCACGTTCATAGTCCCACTTTTATTTTTTTTCTATTATTGAAGTGGTGGGTAATTTTAATTTGTTTCTCCGTGTTGCGTGTCTTGTATCTTTTTTATTACGCGTCTTAATTGACTGTTGGTTAAATGCGTTTATAATGCATTTCGGATCGAGTCAATTAATTTCGATGGGATTTTTTTGACTGTTGAAGATTTAAACTGTGTGATTTGTATTCATCGCTCTAAATTATACGATCTATTTTCTGTTGAAGTTATCGTATAATTTATCAGTATACTTCGAATTTTTTTAAACATACATATGTACTTAATATTATACAAAACGATTGCCACAAATAACGCGAATTGATGTATTGTTCCATCCGTAAGTAGTTATTCTACAACGTGAGAAAGTAGCGATATATTTAAATGCTATGCAATTATTGTGTTTGTAATCGTAACAATGGCTTAGTTTCCGCAAGGTTTAATTGAATTTTAAAAACTAACCAACACTATCTGCCTTATTTCAATTTTTAAAAAATACGTGTCAGTGAGAAAGTTTAGTGAGCACTATTTATGTCGGATCTTCACAGCCTACCTCCACCCTTCGCCACTGATGTATACACACCATAGTGTATTTATCGATGTCAAAGTATTTTCTTAAGTTAAGGCTAAAGGTTAAAGTTAAGTTATTAAGGTCGACTATATTAACTTTCAATCGTAGTGCCAGTTATTGCTTATTCATTGAACGCAATATGGTAAATCATCTGTAGAAAATTATAATTCTTGTGAAATGGTAATACGTTAATTAATATGAATGAAATATTTAATCCAAAATCTTTATTTACTGCAAATAGATGATCGCATTGCATTCGAAATTAATCTACAACTACCATCGGATCTCGCCATTTAGTACCACGGCGTAACTATGGCGCCATACGAAAACGATTTTTAGTTACCTGAATTTTATTATAATTACGTGATAAATTCAATATACGATGTTGTCCCAAAAAGGTACAACGCCGGGAACAGTAAACTATGTTTTTTGAAACAGCTGACAACACCTTAACTTTAAACTATAGAATCAACAAAATTACTATATTTTTCTTCCGGAAATTTAATTACTTACTAAAGTAATTTTGTTGACACCTAAAGGCATACAGAATAATTTCAGGAGTTAACAGTTCTTTAAAGTTAAATAATTTTATCGGTACATTAAGTATTGCCAACTGAAACACGACATTTATTTCCTGTCGTTGTCTCAAGAAAGTCTTTCGCCAACATTCAATATTGTCATGTGCACGACGCCTGCATAAAAATAATAATTAAAACTCCCTCTGGATGCACTCTCTCGCAAGATTAATGCGACGACGTATTTTCATTAGCGACGACTGGCGAAAGAAAAATACACTTCTCTTTAGACTTAGTGTCTAAGTAATGTGGGGTATATTGAATCTCACTATAGTGACTTACTGGAAACAATCAAGAATGTAAAAGCTTTTTTGTGTGGCGATAGTTATTTCTTTTCTCCGATAGCTTTTTTATACCAATTCAAAATAAATATTTTTATATTCGCTCAAACTTTACATTTTGGTACTCGTAGTAATTGATGAAGTTCATTATGCAATAAAATCACGTGTAAAATAATATTTATATCTCTTCTTGGTCGTGCACTCATGGCTGAGGATCGTGACCACATTTAAATTTCACCATCCTTTGAGCGACCAAGACTTTCCATCCTTCTCGATCTTCCGCTTCTCTCAGGGCAGAATGGATGGTGCCCCCAGTCAGCTCTTTCACTTGGTCGCTCCATCGCGCAGACGCTCTTTCCCTGCTTCGCCTTCCCTGGAGGCTACCCAAAACTACCAGTCTCTCCAGGTTGTCCGGTCCGCGCCTGACAATATGTCCAAAAAACTGCAGAATTCTTTTCAGACATATCGTCGAGAGCCGTTCCTTTATCTTCAGTCTCTGGATGATTGACTGGTTCGTCCTGTGCTCCGTCCAAGAAATGCGAAGCATTCGGCGCCAACACCACATCTCAAAGGCATCAATTGCCTTCCGTTCTCTTGCCTTCAGTATTTATATAATATGTGTGAATACCAAGTGATAATATAGGTATTTTTTTTGGACCATGTCCGATCCTAATGAGATCATATTATGGGCATCCACAGAGTGGAGGTTTGTTTTAACAGATTTTGTTTTTACGAGAAATGGTTGTCAGCCACTTGCTCAACCTATTAGGTCCATACTCTGACTCAAACACAAATTTAAAAACAATATGTGTATTTGTCAGATCCAGGACACTAGTCTAACGCTTAAGCCGCGCGGCCATCGTAGGCGTATTATAAATCATTTTGTTATGTTTTGATAGATGGACAACAAAAATAAACGATGTGTCTTTGGTTATATACTTTACTTTCAGAAATCGGTGAAGCTTTTTTTTCTTATTCGATACAGTAATTATTATTTTAAATGCTTTAAAAATATGAAAAACTAACCTGCCTTTGGTGATGGCAATTATTGAGAAGGCAATAACTCTATTGAACCAAATCGCTTCGTATATTGATATATTCCACCTACGTGATGATAAGTATAGGTGGACGTTGTTTTATAAGTTCTTAAAATAGAGTCTACTTAGCTCATTCGGCGTACTTCCATATACATACTCTTTTTGTTTTTAGTTTTTATGCTACTCCTATTTCTTTGTTTTTTTAATAATATTTCTTTGGTTTTCATATCATGCTGTGAACCTCTCAAATTTATAATTTGTACAGTTGACAATATGTAAATTAATAAATTTAAAATAGGTTGGTATCTCTTCTAATAGTTAGTTTTTATTCGTTTCCAATCGAGAAAACAGAGTGCGCGAAATCTTTACCACTGAGGCAGACGCCAAATGAGTTGTACGCTAAATACCCACCAACGTCGGTCTAATGAAAACTCCTGCAAATTTATTGTTCAACTTTTCTCCCGATGCAATACTTCGCCACGGCCTAGCAGAGCCTTAATGAGCTTTGAAAACGTCTCCAGGCTGCGCTCACACCTTATTGCCTTGCGTAATAAACACCTAAATCATTTTCAAATGTATCCCCAAATTTATGACACCTTAATACTTTCGAGAGCTTGGTTATAATTAAAAACTGGTTCTCCCTATACTCATACGTACATATCGCAGAATTAATTTTAGGACATACACCTTGGCCTAAACTTATAGTATATATTTTTGTAACGGTGATGGGTTATGAATGGCAAGGTCACGTTTTATGTAGACATTAGGCTATATTACAGACAAAAGTAACGTTCTTCCAAATAACATATTTTTTCACTGAATTTTTCTAATGAAATCTTCTATTTAAAGGTCAGTTTTTTTTTTAAATCTAGTGTATGTATATAATTAAAACCAAATTCAGAAACATACTTACCTACTTAAAATTGTAATACTTAATGTGTTCTATCGTAAATAAAAAAATAATTTAATTAAAAATAACTGCGATTTTTCATCCGATTCGAGGGATGAGCTTTGTCCATTATGCTATCGGTATTAAAAAATTCTTAACCATGGTTTTAAGGTGTTCAAATTTCGTTAATACTGACTACCATCTTCTGTATATAAAAGATATTTAGTTCAAAATGCTACTCCTAAAATATACCACTTGGCATGCCATCCGTAATCAAATTTTTTATTGTTTTGGCACCCAAGCATAAAAAGATACGCCACCCCTGTACTACATGTAGGTATGTTGCCCACATTATAAGATTTATCTGTTTATTAAGCACTTGCTATGAGAAAAATACCTGTCCTATTGAATATTTCTAAGTGAATACTAAGTTTTATATATAAAAAATATACTGAATTTATATTGTACCTACCAATAAGACCGATAACTAACTATACATATTTTATGTTTTATTTTAGCACAGATAGATTTTATTTTAAATATTTTTTGCGATGAATAAATCTCTCAATCATGTAATAGTAATAATATAATACTTCTTACAACTTATTGTAATTGTTAAGTTTTTGTTGCATAACTTAACGGCCCACGTGCTCGTCGTAGGTCAAAATTGAGTTTTTATTGTATTTTCAAATCATGATCCTGGACACTCCTTAAACGTTGTAGATAATCTATTTATATAATTTTGAAGCCTTATTATCCTTTATAGTTATTTTAAACATTTGATGACTGCATAAAGTATTTTTGTTACATAAAATAGTATTCTTTTAAACCTCTCGCTCTAATGTTTTAGAATATAGTCATATTTCGGTACATAACTGTGCAGTGGTGTTAAGATTTTTTACATTTATTAATTTTTAAACGCATTTATAAAACCATTAGTATAATTTATTAAGAGATAATTTTTGTAAAATATTCACGATAAAAAATTATATTGATAATCTCTGTGATCCCAAATTTGACAAGAATTAGGCATTTTATTATTCAAAAAATCGGCAAGATTAACACATTTGAAGATGATTCTAAAGATACTTATTATAAGCTATGTCTTTAACCATTCAAGTGTGATAAACATCTTATGAATAATGATTGCTTTATAATAATTATTGACCTAAGAATAAGGTAGTGTTTTTTTGAAATACGCCATTTCTTTTGTCATTCCCCAGTGGTTAAGCTACAACATACGGCCGTAGCCATAAATTGACAAACTATAATTGAAGTAGGGAGTAAAATGATATTGACGCGCGTGTTTGAACATGTACCGTTTAAAAAAAAAATTAAAAAAAATCGGTTAGGTACATGTTCAAACACGCGCGTTAACATAATTTTACTCCCTACTTCAATTATAGTTTGTCAATTTATGGCTACGGCCGTATGTTGTAGCTTAACCACTGGGGAATGACAAAAGAAATGGCGTATTTCAAAAAAACACTACCTTATTCTTAGGTCAATAATTATTATAAAGCAATCATTATTCATAAGATGTTTATCACACTTGAATGGTTAAAGACATAGCTTATAATAAGTATCTTTAGAATCATCTTCAAATGTGTTAATCTTGCCGATTTTTTGAATAATAAAATGCCTAATTCTTGTCAAATTTAGGATCACAGAGATTATCAATATAATTTTTTATCGTGAATATTTTACAAAAATTATCTCTTAATAAATTATACTAATGGTTTTATAAATGCGTTTAAAAATTAATAAATGTAAAAAATCTTAATACCACTGCACAGTTATGTACCGAAATATGACTATATTCTAAAACATTAGAGCGAGAGGTTTAAAAGAATACTATTTTATGTAACAAAAATACTTTATGCAGTCATCAAATGTTTAAAATAACTATAAAGGATAATAAGGCTTCAAAATTATATAAATAGATTATCTACAACGTTTAAGGAGTGTCCAGGATCATGGTTTGAAAATACAATAAAAACACAATTTTGACCTTCGACGAGCATGTCCCCCCTTAAGTCATTTATTATGTTTCCGTGTGTTTACTAATTATTGTATGTACCGGCGAAAGCTCATGTATCATTCAGAAATCTTCTATGAAAATAAGCAATAACACAGTTTATCTTTCGCAATTTCATAAAACATCCATTAAACGAGTTAACTACTCCGTGGTTTACGGTCGACGTATAAAATACATTTTTGTTAATAACGCCGTGCCGGATAAAGTTTTATTTTATGTGATACTTTATGAACAAACTTTGAGAACAGAACCAAAACGAAGCACTTGTGTGTACGAGAGATATGCTGTCAAAACTGAGTATTATTAAAAGTATTCGTTTTTGGAAGAGCCAAGATTGGAACAGTAAGTTTTAATAAGTTTATTTTATTGCTAGCCGGAAACGTGCTGTGCCTACGATCACACTATAAGTTTTCTTTGATAAAATTTTAGGCAATATAAATATTTTAAATATCGAATAGCATGGATAAGCATTAGCAAAAAATAATACATTCAGAATTTAATTAACACTTCAATGTTTTTTGTCTTGGATTGCCTAGGCACATTTTCTGTCCAGAGGGTTGTATATTTATTTGATATTAGTGTATCTATTAACATCCAATATATTTACCCTCTTTCGAGGATTAGGCCGGAACCGACTTCTGATGGTCTTATAACTATAAGTTAACTTAAATTAAATATGTACCAATTTTATTTAATATTTCTGTAAAAAAAACGTTGATTAGATGTAAGATAGCACCATTATACTTTGACTTAAATGTTCTGCTAGTAAACCATTTCTGAGAATGTTACGTAAGCTGTACGCTGTTTGTCTTGATCTTCAAAATATAAATAATTCTCCACACAATTTGTTATATGTTGGATTCGTCACCCCTGGAGCTTCAACACTATATACAATACATACGTTTCCTCCATCATCCACAGACGTATATCGTGACGTAAAGAATGTGGGACACCTTTTAAAGTGGAGCTTGAAACGTCCCGGGAAAAACTTCTATTGCTACTTCGGTCGAGTATAGATGGGGAGAAACTTTATCTCTATACTCACCATAGTAATAATCATTCATGACTATCTATCACACTGTGGAGTTCTTCTAGCATGTCATTTAACTGCAAAAGCAATAAAATATGAAATGTCGTATTCAGTCACTTAATTATTATCTCGGAAAGCTAACTGTGAGACGTGACATTTTTTAACACGGTGGCCAATGCCCGCATTAATCGCGAGCTGTCACATTTCGTTGAATAACACAGTTAACACATCTTACTTGATTCCAAATATATTCCATTAAAATCAAGTAAGGCGTGTTAACTGTGCTAACAATAATTATTATAAATAACCGCCTTGAATTGCTCCGAGTGATGTCCGTGTTATTTTGAAGCAATAAAAATAACGGAGACGTGTTACCGTCCGTGTTAACTATTTACTAAATAGTATTTAGAACAGCCCTGCAGGTTCATTAAATGTATCATGAATTGATATTGTCTGTCCGATATTTTCATTCTTCGTCCACGGCGGTCTTGTTTTGGTACGTCTATCTGGAGGTAAACCTAGGTTGTCCTCTTCGACATTCAACCTAATCAAACACTACGAGATTTTCCAGATACTCATTTTTCCTGTGGGCTATCTCAGTCTGTCTCGAATAACACTACTAGATGAGTAGATTGACTGTGATATTGTACTAGGTATTGTTTTTACCAGTGTTAGTAATTATGTATATTTGTATTCCCTTTTAATTTATATCACGATAATCGTATACATTGTATTTATCTTCTAGATTCTAGAATATAATTGAGGCAAAATTGTTCATAGTCGTGTGCTCGGTTATACGTTGAAATAAAACTACGGTAGTTAACCCCTTTGCAAGCTGAGTTTATTGAAAAATGTGACGTCGCTGCAGTGAACTGAATGAACCCAAAGTTTTATCGACCGAGTATTTTATTCACTGCATTTTGTGCAATTTATGTGACCCAATTGGATTGTGGACTCTTGATAAGAAATATGCAAAGTTTCACGAACAATTTAATGGCTTTTCGAGACAGGTACGTACGTATATAGCGGAAACAGTGAAAGAGTAGGTATGTAATAAAATTCTAGAAAAACAATAGATTTAATGATTACTTCATTAAGAAGTTTTGAATGCTGTAAATTATAACATTTTATACGTCTGGCATAATAATTAATAAAATGGCCTTAATAAACTTTAAATTAATGTTGTTGTATCGTATGGTTACGTTACTTTACGTAAGTAAATTCAAAATAATAGTTACATACATAATATACAATGATTTACTAGCAAATAGAAAATTAATATTACCATCGATTGTGTAGGTATAGGTAAGTATATGCTGAAAATTTAATTTATACGAATCTTGTACACTTCTATTACCTTTATATTATAATATATTTGTCTTGATTTACCTGAAACGCATGAGACATTGAAACATTTGTAAATGTGTAGGAGAGAGAGAGACACGGAAAAGACATATTAAATGGGCTTAAGAGGAAAGAAAGATACACATGAATTATTCTAAATTTGAAAAATCAACTGACATGAAAATAATCGAATCACTTATTTTAATCGGGTCGTGAAATAAAACAAATTATACGATACTCTCATAATAGTTTGACAGATACGTACAGTGCAGTAATAGCATATCGAGTATTGAACGACATTACAGTAATTATAAATTGGCGACATTTCTCTTGCATAATATTGACAGGTGGAACTGTCACCTGGTATCTTTTTCTAGTACCTATATCAATATGGATATGGTTCAGTAGTTTTAGTGATTCAAACACTGGCACGCGAAAACAGATTATATAAAGTAACAATTCGATAATAAATCTAAATCTATATGTTCAGAACAAGACTTGCCCACATAGAACATTATAAACAAGCTACTAAGTAAGCAAACGAAACAGGCCGCGATAATTATTTTGATTATGTAGATAAAGTACATACTATACCTATATTGTTGTTTATATAAATGTATCACTTGTTTTCTCTTATTTATTATAATGGTTTTCCACTAAGAATTTATAAAATGTAATGGTTTTTAATAGCATGCAATTCATACTTTTGTTATCATTAATATTATTGAAGATCATAATACATTCCTTTATTTAATGCCTTATCATTTTTACAGGTAGCTATGTCACAAAATATGACATTTACGGTACTTCAACCTACTTTTGTAGACGAAGCAAAACAATAGGTTTTTTTATACTCTAAGATTGTGTTGTAAAAACCATGTGCGTGCGTTTTTATATCACTAACAAAAATTCACCACATATGAAAATTATTTATGACATTAATTATATTATAATATAAAATCAAACGTGAAAATTTCTTACTCATATTAGTCGTCGTATAATATAATCATTTTCATAGTGCGTGTACTAAGTGATAATTCTTCTTCTTTTCGTGCCATCCCCTAACGGATATCGGCTATTATCGGGGGAATATTTGTACTAGTACCGATCACGGAGGTTTTTAAGACACGAAATGCGGCGTCGTTCTTTTCTACGTTAATTATTGATATGTTTTCTTGGATAAAATTGGGATGCTGTACTTTTGTCCTCCTATAATGTGGCCGCGGTTTTGATACTGCGCAGTCGTTCTTGGTTCTTTTCCATTCGTTTGAAGATGGCAACAATTTTGTCACCCACTCAGTCCAAGTAATTTTAAGGATGCGTCTATACAGCGAGAAAGCCTCTACTGTCCGTCACATCCCCTCGTTTAAGCATAAACAGTTGGTATTGCGTGTAGTACATTTTATAAAATTATGAAATATTTATTAGGCACCTACCAAGGAGACGCTGAATATTGTATACATACTTTACTGAGTTGTCATGTCCTACTGTATTTAATTTCAGTAGAATACAATTATTTAAGATTGATGCAAAAATCACATTTGTCGAAGTGTTAACGTCTCATTATTTTATAAGAAGTCGTAAAAGCATGGTGATATTTTTATTGGGGAGGTTAATTGGGTTGGTGCTCGAGAAAATCGTCCAGTAATCAATCACCAAATCTCATTTCGACCCCGCTAATGTTACCCGGCTACATAATGCAGACAGATTATCGCACCTGAGAATCTATCAACCAGCAAACCTTCCCCTTTAATGCCCAAATCTTTTCAAAGGAAAGGTTACAAAACCCTTTTGATGCTTTATCACTCGACCTTTAGCGATCCGGAGGACTTGCAATAATGCCAAGGGACGCCATGATCGATTTATCAAGTGATATATGAGAGCCTGTTTTGAGCCGAACTTAGATGTTGCTTAAATGATAATATATCAGACTTGTATTCCTTTTTGTATATTTTGTCAACCCTAAAGTAGCGATTTTCAATAATACAACAAAACCTACATTGAAATACATAACAAAGATTTTTCTAATTGTATATGCCTGCGATTTTTTCCAAGCAATTGATTTATCTACATATTATGGATAATGTAATTTTAAATTTTTCAATATTTTAATTAGTTTATTTAAAAATTATGGACAAACACCTCCAAACCTTTACCTTTTTTCAGCTACATTACACAATATAACGAAAACCAATTTATATGAGATAATACAAACTATTATCAAAGAGAATGTATGTATTGAAAATATAAATACTGATCGCATTTTAGCTATGTATATCTCGTGTCCTTTTTAGAATGCAGTAACAAAGTCCTCAGTTAAATTAATGTAAGTACCTATCAATTTTCATACGTTTACTTCTTGTCAAAGAAGGGTATGTGATGTAATAGAGTTTGCCAAAACATTAAAGGGTACATACTTGACGAAGAGACAATCATTGGACGATTGTACAAAGTTTCCAAAAAGTACACCTAGATTTATTTCTGGTGAAGTAGGTAGGTACTTGGTAATACAGTGCATTACACTGAAAAGAATGTACATAATCAGCTTGGATAACCTTTCATACAGACGTGGATTGACCCTAGATAATAATGACGGTGACATATTTGCCAAATATTTGACGTGTGTTATTATACGAGTCGGATCATATTGGCATGACTTTTATCGGAAATCAAGCGTATATTTAGGTACTCATTGAGAATCTCACAAAAATGTAATCATCTTTGTAGGACATTTATTTATTTATAAATATTCTAATACTCTTGACATAGTAGCATTTCATACATTTCACGTGACATATCAAAACCATATGACACTTACAGAATAACCTTTCAAATACCGTGAAGTATAAAACCTTCTAAAATCAATTTCATCCATATTCGTAGGTACTTATAACCTTTGTGATGCCGTCTTCGTTTGACAGCCTTTCAAAAATATTTCTTCCAACATTTTCATTACCTGCATGTTAACTGAAATTCAATATATGACATTTAACAATAAAGAAAGTGGAGCAAACGATTCGTATAATATGTGTATATACCTACGTAATGGAGTATGTGTTTGTACTTGCAAGCTCTTCTGAAAACTGAGAACACTTCTGCTACACTATATATGTGGGAATCTGCGAATGTAGGATATGGTACAGGAGTGCTACAAATGCTTTTATATATGAGTTAATCCGCTATTATCTAAAACTAAACTAATTATACAGTCTGCTGGATTGTTTGAGAATAAAATTATAGTCATTCAAAGCTCGGTCTTTTCATTATGTAGATATTTCTCTGATTAAAGTGCCCACCTGGTTTGTAAGGTTGTGTTAGGCCCGTTTCAGACGGGACACCGGTGTCGCGCTCGTATATAATAAGGAAGCCTTTGTATTCGAATAAAAGGGCCTTTGTATTATGTTTATGAACGCCCCGACCTAATGAGTCAACGTGTGTCCGGTACACTTTTCCGTCGGCCGCTACATTCTCAAGCCGCCGATATACATGTTTTTATGATCGGAGCCAGTTTAATGTTCTAATTTATATCGCGAAATCATTCGTTGATTCATTAGCTCTGGGCGTTCATAAACATAATGCAAAGGCCCCTTTATTCGAATACAAAGGCCTTCTTATTATATACGAGCGCGACACCGGTGTCCCGTCTGAAACGGGGGTTAGATTACACAGTTATGACCTCACAAATATGACAATTCGATAAATACAATATTATTATTATCATACATAAATCTCACACAATAATATATATTTTGAAGGGGCGGAAATTTTCAGAGTCCTGGTAGAAGATTGACCACCGTTGTTTGTGTATAATTAACTTAATCACCGTGATCGATCATAAGAGGATCATATTATGGGCATCCACACAGTGGAGGTTTTATTAACAGATTTTAGTGTTGAATCCTGACCCGAGATTCGAACGCGAGACCCACGACATTTGTATATAATACCTATAAATTTGAGACCTTTCCATTCCTCTTAGCGCTATAGCCCGAGGTAGATCTTGACGACTTAAAATAGAATTCTTCATTATGATTTGTCATCCGCCCTCTTTCTCCAGTTGATGACTCCCAACGCTAGCACTAGGCCATCAAGTCACCGAAATGGTGGCCATCCCGCAATCTATTTTCTATCTGGTTAACGTCAGATCCGTCGTTGATGCACTCATACGCGTCACGAGACTAGCCATTAAGTTACTGATAAATCTGATGAAATCAGGTCTATCAATTAATTCGTAGAGCTCATGTTTATAGCGATATCGCAAGATGCTACTTCGCTTCGCAGATGAGGTTAAAAATCTTTCGCAGAATTTTACGCTCAAATATATTCAACCTAACTAATTTAGCGAATTACTCTAGTCTCGGAACCATAATATCTCGGAACATTATTTATTACATTTGTTCATTAAGGCTGAGGCATGGTCTAAAAAGATCGTGACTAGTCGATGCGCTGATTATGCAAATGACGCAAGCCGAACGAAATATAATTTGTCATAAAAATTCAACATGCGTCCTTTTAATGTTATGTTTATTATTATATTCGTAATAATAATAGTATATTCATTGACATGTTTTCTTTTTCAAGTACATGTGGAACGTTTTTTAGTAATCTTTACACGATTTAAGAATATATTTCTCCGACGACATCACAAAACAAATTGACGTGCGAACAGGTCGACTATCGCTCTCCGACTGGCAACGCGGCCGAAATTACATCCCACATACTGTTGAAAATTATTTGCCGTTTCACTTGTGTACGCTCTTTAGAGAGGATATATAAGGGATAAGTTTTGTATATCGATTCTGATATCTTCAATATTTTGCAGTCACCGTGCCAGTCTAAGCGTATAGGTTTATAAACACAACCCCATCCACTCTACAATATAACGTCAAAGAAACGACCGTCGTCGTTCCAAAAGTTCCCCGGGCGACTCGTTTCATTCTCATAAAATAATTTAAAACATGAAAATATTTATAAATCTTCCGAAAACGCCTGATTCACATGGGAAAATTGCCATGATTTATTTTCAAATCGTTTGTGTTCTTCCTCATACGAAAGCATTATTGTGACTGAACGGAAAAAGTATTTTCTTAAATACTTATATCAATAAGTAACCAATAATATTTCGGTGGGTCACATAATATGGTTTTATTATCCAATCAATAGTGTATTTGAATCCTGCACACAGAGTCAATGGGTTGTGCTATTGGCCAATAGAAAATATGTTATTGTGTATCTACTCTCTAAGTTGAGCTAGATTCCTATGTAGTTATTGTAAGCGTAGTTTTACAGAATTTCTTAAGTTGTGCCCTGACTACAGTTGATAACATCATAAAATCGGCCCCTGTTGCCGATCATTAAAAAAATCTTGGAAAAGGTGTTTTATGTCATAACATACTCGCGTACACCTACATTACTTGAAAACAAATCTTTTGCAATATTTTCCGAAAACTAGTAAGGACGATTTCAGGGTTTAGAATCCATTTTCCGTGCAGCTAAACCAGTAGGCTTAAGTGCAAGTGACTCTGAAAATCTAATTGATTTAATTAGTGACTGATTTGAGGCGAGTTTGTCAGAAGAGTACAGCAATTTTTCAAAACAAGCTATTATTGTTTTACTTCCATTTTCTACAACCTATTTATGCGAAGCGGGATTTTCTTTTTATGCTGCAACGAAGTAAAAGTGCAGGAACAGGCTCGACCCCACACCAGATATTAGAATGTAACTTACCAATATTGTGCCTGATATCAAGAAGATATGCTATTCAAGGACACAAAATCATCAAAGTCACCATGTGCTATATTTTTATGTTTATATTATATTATAGTTTATACTTATTTTACTAAATAAATAATGTGTTTTAATAACATTTTTTTAAAGGTTGAATGGCAATTAATCATCGTCCATCCATGAAATTTTCTTCTTAATATTACTTAGGTTTTTTTTCCATAAATATCATAATTTCTTTATTTCGACAACAAATTTTCGCTTCAATACTCGCATTATGCAACATATGGTAACATTAACATAATATTATATTAAAAACACGTTCTGCTCGGGTTTTCGTACTAATCTCATAAGTAAGTAACACTACAACAAGTAGGTATTAGTTAGAGTAGTAAGTAACATTACAAAGTGTGCTTTAATTTTTACGTGTATGATAATATTAATAGTACACAATGTGATTAAAAAAAAAGTTTAACGCATTATAATTAAATGTAACGACTGTGTGCTTTTTATAAATGTAATGTTGCGTTATTATCAAAGCTCGTGTAGTAGTTATGCGGCCATATTATTTGAATTACTCCTAATGGCATAGTTATCGTTACCGAGTAGCTACCTAATGCTCGGATACTTCTCTTCGAAATGGCTTGCTCTTTCCCGTACAACGTGGGCAGCTTTATTGCATAGCTTTTATTGTAATTTTTATGTCGCACTATTGTATTATGTGCTGATTTTATCATTTTACTAACTTTAAATGAACTTCTAGAGATCTATATTTAGAAATAGTTATTCGCAAATCTACCAATTAAACAACCGTAATATATTTATAATGGGGTCAATATTTGCGTTATGTTGAATGCCTTGTTTAAATGTTTCCATTAAAGAATAAAATTTACATCACAATGTGTGTTTCGATACTACTTAGAGTATATATGGCAACATACAACTACGTATTATAATATAAAGTGGTAACTACATGAAATATTATACCCGGGGAACATAAAAATAAAGGAAAATGTATTACTTTTTGAGTGTGGTTGTAGGAAATTACGATTCTCGAGTGTTGAGAAAAATGGAATAAATTTATATTCTTTATTGTTATTTTTAATATTTACGTCTGTATTATAAATACTATGTGCCTACTAAACTGTGTTATAATTTACACGAAACGTGTAGGTATTCACTATTGGTAATATTTGAGACATTCTTTAATGGCGTTTAATGGTTCGCCTTTCCATTAGGTAATAAACCAAATCTGCTATCAAAGCATTGGTATATGGCTATGGCAAGTGGCTTTTACATTTTCGTCTTAATAATGTGTTCTGTGATTACACCTAATTATTATATTTGGTTTTAAAGCTCTACAAAACTTACGAAAACTTAAAACGACGCTCACGATAGCCGAGCGATGCCGTATGTGCTTATAATGCAGTATGTACCGGGTTTGAAACACGGGTCTGGCTTACTCGCATGTATTTTTTTAGACCTAGAGTATGAACCTAATAAATTGATCCATATCTCGTAAAAACAAAAATCTGTTCAAACAACTTCCACTCTGTCGGAACTTGGTGATGTATGAAAAACTTTATATTAAAATAGATTCAATGAAAAAGTCTAAACATAAAGTCATAGATCATTTCGTCTCAAAATCTCAAAGTCTCAAAATCTGTTCAAACAACTTCCACTCTGTCGGAACTTGGTGATGTATGAAAAACTTTATATTAAAATAGATTCAATGAAAAAGTCTAAACATAAAGTCATAGATCATTTCGTCTCAAAATCTCAAAGTCTCAAAATCTGTTCAAACAACTTCCACTCTGTCGGAACTTGGTGATGTATGAAAAACTTTATATTAAAATAGATTCAATGAAAAAGTCTAAACATAAAGTCATAGATCATTTCGTCTCAAAATCTCAAAGTCTCAAAATCTGTTCAAACAACTTCCACTCTGTCGGAACTTGGTGATGTATGAAAAACTTTATATTAAAATAGATTCAATGAAAAAGTCTAAACATAAAGTCATAGATCATTTCGTCTCAAAATCTCAAAGTCTCAAAATCTGTTCAAACAACTTCCACTCTGTCGGAACTTGGTGATGTATGAAAAACTTTATATTAAAATAGATTCAATGAAAAAGTCTAAACATAAAGTCATAGATCATTTCGTCTATTCATGTGAATTGAATTCGAGTAAAGTGTAAAATAAAATATATTTCACGCGAAAGGCGTTCACATAACCCTTATATGCTTTCATTGATCGCTGGAAGGCTGTTTGACCTTTTTCTTCCGGCTGTAGTGGTAATTGGTAAATATTGCGAGGCACTACGAATAAAATTCCTTCAAAAATAGCGGGAAAATTGTCATATTTTTGGATTGAAGATATGTACACGCGAAATTCGAATACGACTTCCATTACACCCTCTCTCGTTCTCAAGTTCGAAGAGTGTGAGTAATGACTCCTTTATCAGCCAAAATACTTATACGTTCTTTTTTATTATATGCAGTCGGTATTGAAAATAAATGCTATATTATATGTGTGATCGCTGTAGCGATAGAATGAAAATATTTTAGCTTCAAAAATATTTTTATTCAAATTCAATTTTGTTTATATATATAATTTACTTTACAAATTATTAATTCAAAACGTTCACAATCTAACACGGGTAAAAGACAAAGAAATAATATGTAACAGTATTTATACCAAAACAGGGTAATTAGAAAAGTAGAAAAATCATAAAAAGTACAAGTAAGAGTTTATAAATCCTAAAGACCGATCCTAAATATTTAATAGTTCAGCTGAATAAAAGTTACTAAGACTAATGGTTAAATTAGCAGCAAGTAATTTTGCTTTGCATATACGTTTGTCGCAAAACTGTAAACATTTCAACACAATTTTAGATGGACTCAATTTGTTAATAATGTACATTAACATATTGTAAATATCTGTAAAATGACAGGTTTTTTCAATTATTGTACGTAGATACATTGATACCTGAATACAACAAACCGTCATTTTAGAATATTTAAAAAAAAAACCTAAAAAATGCTTTTCTCATTCTTAAGTATATAATAATTAAATTCACTTCAATTCAAATTTACTTATTTACATATGTTAATTTTACTATTTACATATTATTTACCACTTCAAGATATTTTACACACATTACAACATAACATTTAAAAATAAAGAAACAGTATGGGTGAATACAAAAATGATAGATACATGGAAGTACACAAAATGAGCTGAGTTGATCCTAATTTAATAATTTACAAAACAACGCCCAACTATACTGACATCCGAAGCGATTTGATTGATCAGAGTTATTGCTCTCCCAATTGGTATCACAAATGCCAGGTTAGTTTTGGACCTTGGGAAAACAAAAATGACTGATTCCTCCCGAAAGCACACCGATTGCAGAGCACTAGTCTAGTCGACTTCGCTATTGCGTACGAAACCGTTCTAAGAAAACAGTTCTTTTTCTGGAAATAGCTCATATTACCTACTGACATAAGATGCATCATAGCGTTTGGTAGAATATTTCAATTATATAGTGATTTAAAATAATATCAAAATGATTATGTGTAGCTCTTTTGGTGTATTTTATATCACATATATAACAGTCATGTTTAGCAAATCCATCTCTATTTTCCCTGCCATCGAAAGGGAGGTAATAGGTTGGAAAATAAAAATCCCGCAGTTTCGATGCCTGGGAGAGATTTCGCCCGGAGCTTTTTCGTAATTCCTCGTGCTGAGGTGAAATAAAACTGTATGTAAATGAATATAAAACCATTAGCGAAATTACTTTTGCCTTTGCCCTGAAATATGAAGCAAAAAGTGATGGTTTCCGAAACCAAAGGGTTTATTATCTTGTGGTTGTTTCATATAAGTCTCTCACATATAACCGTTTATTTACCTTTGACAAATTTGTTTCCTTCATCCGACATTACCGTATTTTTAAAAATTGTATCTTATAAACTGACAGCTTCCTGTTGTTAGTAATAAAGATAATAATACTGTAATACTAGACTACAAAATTCAATACTAAATTAATGTTATACCAAAGACGTTGGAGACGGCGTCTAAATATAACACGGAAAAAACATTGAAAAAAAAACTACCAACTTAATGTGTTGATTATTTTGCTATGCCGATTTATTTGTGGGTTCATATTTTGTATTTTAAGATTTATTTGCCATAGATCTTAGATAAAAACGTTTTGTATCATTCGTACAAGCACGAACTAGGTGATTTATAGTTACGAGTAAACCATCATTATTTATAATAAAATGTACAATTATTGGTCAAAATTGCATATTAGGTACCGTAAGTATTTCGTAATTTTTACATTATAACAAATAAGTACAAGATAAAAAGAACTTTTTATATACAACGTTTTTAAATTTTCTGTTGAATCATATAAACTTGACTTGACTAGCTTAAACGATCAAAAAATTTGGACTCGATAGAAATAAAACTTAAATGTCATTTTGACATGTCATATTGATTTCCATAGTAACGCACGTATATATTAACAACTTAGTTGCTAGGACCACAGACCCCTAGCAACCAATAATAGTGGATCGGATTACGGATTTCTTCCGAAATAACTTTTCATACAAAACAGAATTAACTGAAAATGAATTCAATTCTACTTAAAGATGGCTAAAAGTATTTAAAAAAATGCATTGGCATCGTGTTCTGATATATTCTAAAAGTTTCACATGTCTAGCTAGTCGGGAAGTTAGTTAAAAATCGATTGCAAGATTTGTACCGGACAAAGAACTATACGAGCTAAGAAAAACGTCGTAAAAAAAGTAACCTCAACTGATTGTTACTTATTTATACCCATACTGAACTCTCTACCAAACAGTTTGGTTTGTGTTTTGACAGTAAACTGGTTTTTGGCTACCTATCATCAGACATAGGCTTTTCCTGTTTTAACCACCCATCCCACTATTATCACTCTTACGCCACTATTATCAAAATTGATTACAATTGGTCAAGTGGTCGTCTTTTAGTCTAAGTTCTTTATGTTTCTTGATACCCTTACGGTGCCTTATACCTATGCATAACAACTTCTACTTCAATTTTAGATCTTAATATATTTCTTTCTATTTTAATTTGTAACATATCTATTCATATGGAAACATTATTAATTACTTTTTCAGTCATCCCTCGTAAAAATGGCCGCGTTAATTCGTTACTCCTATTAATTTGCAGCATGCCTCATGTCAGCGGATTTGCATGGCAAACGCATCCAGAGCACTTTTTATGCATTAATAAATCCAGTTTCGTTTTCGATATTCCCTACAGAACAGAGCTGCGTGAACTTTTTTACACCACGGCCAGCTGAGGCTATTTATTAGACGTGGATATCATTAATTAGCGGGTGCGGTTATGTGTTTGTTTAAATTCAACTGGGATTACATACGTTACAATTACATTATATGGCTATGTACCTACCTACTTTTTAAATACCATTTACCTATATACAATGTAGGCTTCATTAAGCAAGCGTAAAATGCCATCCACCTCCATTTTACTCTGATATGTATTGTACATTCACTACCTACCTACTACCATATTATATTATCATTATTTCTTATCGGTTATCTTCAACGGTGTAATAAAACTCATTAGTATTTGTATGTCCGTAGCGTTTAGAGCATGTAGTTCGTCTATACTTTATACCCACGGTGGCATCGTTGGTTGATTCATGATTCATATTGCATCACTCACGGCCTATCGCATGAGTGAGAGAAAGATGAGTTGTGAATGGCCGTGCTTTCAACTATGGCATAGTTTCTTTTTACCGTTATACTTTGATGGTGAGTGCAATAAGTGCCCAAAAGAAGACCAAAATATATAATTTTCACGGCTAATGGATGATTATTTCTTTTTGATAGTGAAATACTGATATTGTCGTCGTTTTTGTTGTAATGCCTCAGTTTAATCACTCACAGCCAAGTATAATAAAGTATTGTTCAAGTTAAGAATGTCAATATATAATTGTATACAACCTTCACTTATTTGCCGCCCTCTGGAGTGTGCCACCAATAAGCAGCGCATACCTTGCCTATCGTTGCTTGACGTCACGGTGTGACGGTATCAATACATATTGTGAATAATTATATTACGTGGCTATGTTTCGTATGGCATGTACTTATTTATATCGAATAATTAGTAAGACATTACCCGAAGTCTAATTTGGCGTTGGCGGAGTATAATTTATAAAATCTACCTAAGAACTTAAGCTTTAAGTTTGATAATCACTGAATGGTACTCGTATCTGCTGATGAATAGTCCTATTGAACTTTCGCATCGAGTTATGTGCGCGAGCTTTTGAATATTCGGTCCATTTACATGCAAATCACGGCAATGAAACTTTTAATAGGTGCAAATACATCTTGCGCGATTTAGGTCCGTCCATATGAATCCGATTATTCAAATTTAAATGAATTTATCGTGGAGGGTGTGACTCATTTTTTTATGCCGCTCAATTATACAGACTAGTTCGTTATAAATAATCTTCATTTCATTTAGAGTCAACTCCAAATATTTTCGGTGAGCTTTGCATGTGTGGAATTTGGTAGGGATGCATTTAGTTATTTTAATGCCAATCGGTAGAACCGAATTCAAATAATAATATAATAAGATAAATATTTAGCTAGCTTCTATATATGTACATACATTTTTAATATGATACAAGGACCAATTTTTAATTTCCCTATTTTAATATTATTATGTATTTTTTTCGTGTTTTTTTAACATCACTTAGGCATATATTATTAAAATAAGTATCGCATATCAATCTTTTCAGTTAATATATGAAATTTTTCTTTCATTTTCCAGCCTTCGAACCGCCGCTCTACTGGAGTAGGCAACGATGACCGCGTGAGCAGCCCACAGGCGGCGAGCCCGCTCCGAGCCGGTTCCTCGCCTGGGCCTCCGTCACCGCCAAGTCCGCCCTCGCTGCGACGAGCCCGCCATCCGCCTTGCCACGCCAGTCGGAGACTCCTCGAGGAAACGTTGACACAATCAGGTAAAAATCACTTTTGTAAAATGAAGGCATGTCTGAACAAAAAAATAGATTATTTAATCAATACAATTATTGAAAAAGAACACTGGTTTCCACGTCACAAAAAATGGCGATACCAAATAAAATAATATCATTTAATCATAGATTAGAGAATATGTACTTTTTGGTAGGTACCTTAACAACCCTCACAATGGTTATATTAACACGAAAATATGCATTTATCTCATTTGAATCATTACTATCTATTAAACTTTTGAAATTTAACGAATTATGTTTCGGAAATATGATGATGTATTATAGTCTGACAACGATAAATCGCAATAAATGCAAGTTGCAGTCGCATGTAGAATACTTATCAGTGATGTACCTATCATGGCGGCAACTCGTGCTATAAGCGTGTTTAAATATTGTATTGGCTCTACCTTTAGATACGACTCCTTTTTACCAACTTTTAAACCAACATTTTACTAATAATAATTCTAACACCACTCCTAATCGTTTTAGACATATTTTTATTATAAAAAGCTTCAAATTACGTAAATTGATAGATCCGTACAATGAGCGTAAAATAAAATGATAAATTTGGGGACGTTTCTCATTTGAAAATGGAAGTGTCATTAACTGCACTGGAGGGTATTGTTAGTTTATAGTTTTAATACGTAGACAAGAAGTTCTTGTTCGACAATACCTAGCAACTAGAATGATCTACAATTTACAGACAATATTATAACGAGCATAATGTTTTGCCCAAAATTAAGTTTAATAATATATCCACAACATCTACATTTTATAATAAGTAATAGGTATTTGCTTTAAAATCGTAATACACAGTAGCCATTAAAAAGATTATTATTTATAATTTATAACACTAAAAGTAATGGCCACGACTAATTAAAATCGTTAAAACTTTAAACTGTTGTGGCCGTAGCTATTAGCAATATTTACGCAACTTTTCCCTTTGAGCATTTTCATTGCGCCTTGTTTCGGCTTTATTGTGCTTTGCCGTGGTAAGTGGGCTCACCGGCGCGGCGTCTCATTGTTATTTCCTGTCGCGTACCGGCGTCGGCCGACGTCGTCACGTGACCGGCGCCCGTCTCTCAAAAGCTCCGCGTCGTGCCGCAACCGAAAAACGTTTAGCCGAGGACCGGCTGCATATTTTGTTGTGTTGTATTTCTTCATTATCTCGGAAACCGACTGTTTTCTACGCCTGCTACGCTAGTATTTTCTCACATTCGTATTCTACTCACTTTCTTTACCATGGTACCTTTTTAAATAATATGGTCCCTTTTGATAGTTTTATACAAAAGATACCTACGTGTATTTCGGCAATAGAACAGATATTACGAAAATAGCATTTTTTTTTTGTTCAGCTGATCGATTGAATGAACTAAATTTTACATGTTAAAACTGTATTAAAATGATTTTAAAACAATGTTATTAATGATCAAAAACTTGGTTTCATACATTAAAATTTACTACTTAACTAAAAAACCATTTTTTTGTCTACAAAATTGCTGTGGTGTAGACTGTAGAGAGTAAGCATTTTAGACCATGGATCCTAGTTATCATCTAAAACCCAAAAAAGCTATCGACCCATCGATCAGTGGCAGTTTTAGGGACATGTAGGCCAGACGAACTGACTGCTTTTGAAATCCCACGATACAAAGTAAAATAAAAACCATAAATTCTATTATTATTTTTATGTGTATTAAATTTTGTCGTATTGCATTTATTTTTCGCAAATAGGCCAAGTACTTTTAAAAAGATAATACACGAATATTGTAAATTGAAAAAGTTACTTGGCGAGTATAAACCCTCTGTGGTGGTATATTGTAGTTATTTTGTTATGATTTGTGCAATATTTCATAGTCGATTACGATGTAATTTTAAAGTTTTTTATAATAATTAGTTAAACAATAAATATGTATAATTATAATTCGTTTTATTTGTTAAAAAATTGAGAATTTTCACTAGAAAGTATTTATCATTAAAAATTGAAAAGAGATCAATTTTACCTTTTGCGTTGAGGTTAACTATTACAATAATAATATGCAACTATACGACAAAACTGAAACATACGTTCAGTATCTATTATTATTTCGTGTAGAGATATTTTGTATTCCATGCGTGTCACATTGAAGCCTCCGGGATTTCATTCTGTATCGGGTGATAGTTATATTTTTCCGATACTAGAAACATCCCGGTAGGAATATCACTTGCTGTCTTGATATCTTTTTATCTGTTTTGTAAAGAGATAACGGTGATTTATGTTGCGTTTTGTATAAAGTTCATATCCGCCGCAAAGTAGCGGACATGCTGAAAGCAACTTTCAGCGTTTTCCGCGGACTTTCCGCCCCTCCCATTTTTTTACATAAATCGTTTTTGTTTTTTTTTTATTTCATTGTATCTAACTATGGCAATATACCAGTGGCAAAGACTCCATAGTAGGCGATTATTTAAAGCCTACCTTCGTAAGAAAAAATATTTTTAATCGCATATTAATAGATTTAATAAATTAATTATTTTATAAATTGACTGCCGGATGACTTAACTAGACAGGCAGCTATTGGCACTAATACGTATGCAGCTATTACACAACACATTCGTACGATTACACACGTATTGTAAAACACACACACACATAATGTCAAAACTAGTGTCATACTATAACGTGACCCGAGGCTGTAGGTATTTAAGCCTAATGGGCCCTCCGGTTTGTATGGACCGGATGTGATTTTTTGTAAAAATATACATTCATTTCGGCGCGCCGGGCTGATACCGAAACAGTTTCGCGGTATTACTGTATTTATATTTCTTAATCAGAGTAGATATATTCCAGATTATTTAGAGTTTCTTGCCAAATTGGGTACGCTTTTCCGATTTGGTAAAATGTACGTATATAAATATACAAACACATTCTGAATCTGAATAATATGAATATATCACATTAGTTGTACAATTTTGATAATTGAACTCGAACAATACAATTCTCGAATCTAATATAAAAAGCTTGCTATGTTGTGAATACGAGAGGTTAACTGGATTATTGAAAAAAGCGCACTTTTTGAGTCGAAGCAAAAAAAAAACAAATTCTCCTCTAAAATTATTATACCAATATTCATTGCCAAATAATCAGGATTGTAACTATATAGGTAAACACTATACCTACTTAAGTATAGTTTCTTCATATCATTGAAAATGCTGCACATTTCGGATAACCCTGCTTTTACCTCTTCATACTTTATTGGGGCCGTGTTTTTTCGTATGTGTTTTTTAAACTGTAGGTAATTGTATTGAGTAAGTACACAAAGTAACCAAATCGAAATTTGAAATTCACTGATAATTATGATTAATTTAGGTATCTATGAACAGATTTTTTTGTTTGTCAGATGAATGGAGTAATTTATTAACGTGTCATAATTATGTAGATGAGATGATTTTTGTATGCAAAATAAAATTGTATTGTATAAACCTCAATAATATCGTACCTATATATCGTATGCCTTTTAAAAAAATCCCCTTTGACAGTTTAGATTTTGCAAACGAATTATTTTGGATGCCAAAGATCACCATCCATCCATTTATCTCTACGACAAGAAGATGTTCGTGGCAGATGCGTGTTGGGCGTTGCTCTAGACAAGTTAACAGTGGATGACATATTATTATTATGAACGATTTTTTTGTTATTTATATCTAAAATACGAAACTTTTTTATTTAAAATATATTTCATCAATGTGATGATAATATCCATATAAAATAATTAATCATTTCAATGTCTAAAATATCGTGCTTGCCCAGAGTCTCTTCACTTCATAACTTTACATGAAGTCTATAATATTGTACTTATTTATACTAAACATAGTTTGCTTATACAAATCTTCCAATGCTTTCTTCGTCTAATCCCTTACATAATGATTGGTAGATTTACTTGGCATTATTATTTAAAATAAAAGCTATCTTACTTTCATATTTCACATTCATAAAGTATCTCAATCATTTAAATATATATAAAGCACATCTCTCACATTCTCTGACGTGATGTAACTACTCATAGGTACATTAAACCAACTTTCCTTCGGGGCGTTGAATTAACAGTTACTTTACACTTCATTAATTTCGCTTTAATTAATAAATTAAAGTCGCTGTAAATTAAATCACAAAGTATTGATTTTGCGGAAAGACGCAGTTTAACTCTAAGTTACAGATACCTCTTTTTTTTTTAATTGGCATGATAATTATTAACATATTTTAATACTATTTTTTAGATTGTAACGTTGTCGATATCGCCAGAAATTATCGCTTTAATAACTCATTTAGTGCTGACAACATGACTGGCGCGTTTTCTATTAGTTGCCCATTGGATATAATTAACATGATATTTAAATGTGGTAATTAATTAGTAATTATCTTGTCAGCAGTAAATGTGTTTAGCTACGTAATTGATATATTTGAATTTGGCTTCTGTTCATGAATGTATAATGTACATGTGCTGCGTAACGAGGCCTACGATGGACTGGTTGAATCAGGGCCGCTACATGACCCCCCTCGTAGTGGAATGATTAATGAAATGATACCGTGGTAGTGTGATAGTATTTATGTGTGACATACTATTATATAACTCTCAACTTATTCAATTTTATACATTAGGCATAGTAAATCGATGAATGAAAATCTTATATTATTAATACAATATACATATTTGACAATTATTACAGCTATTTGTCGTTTTGTTTTGCTTAAAGTTTAAAAAGTTAACACATGGAATATGCTCAATATATCACGTCTGAAAGCTTTTTACAATTCATAATATTATTATTTGTTTTTTTTTTATAATATACCAGCTATCATCATATTGTTCCTTTGTTTAGTGAATTAAACTTTATATCCGCATAGTATTTATATATTTTCTATACATTGTACTCTTTCTATTCAAACAACTGAGTGTCGAATACAAAATAGGTCAACTGCATTGTTCATAGAATACTGTTCATTTGAATTAATTTACAATGACAATCGTGTTTAGTTTTCTGTTGACAGTTCAGTTAATAATATGGTGTATAAAATACAAATGGAACCAGCATTATACTACGTACTTAGCTATATATGTAATAAATTTAGGTAGATATTTTAACAATTTAAAGTAAGCACCACACACGGTATAATATAGAACTCATTTGGACAGAAATTATTGTGTCGATTTTACTATGTGTGCACTATGATTATATAGGAAATGTTGCCTATTATATTCGTTGATTGCTATAAGACTGACCATGGTTTAAAAGTTTTTGCCAGACTTCAATATTATTTTACTTCCCATTTTTAAAAGCTTTCCAAGAACGACATGTTCATTGCTTACAAAAATATCGATCGACAAGAACATTAGCATATTACTCATTCACACGATGCGTAGTTGGAATCAAGCGTATATTTCAATCGATTTATATTGTATTAAGTACTCGGTGTATAGTAATTTATCCATAACTTATATGAAAGTATTCTTTGCCGCTTCAAGTAGAATACATATAATTGTATCTAATACTGTGTAAAATAATCGATGTATTGTAAACTCAAAGAACACGCTCATACCTTTGAACTCTTGCGAGAGGTGTGGAGAATTTTAAAATACCTATTGATAAGCGGCGTGTACCTAGTACCTAATGACCTCTTGACCTCGGCTTGTTTGGTGCGCGAAACAGTAACGGCATTTGACAGAACTCGTTAGACCAAAGCTGCCAGCAAGAACCGATTACGCCCGTTTTTCCGAACAATACTTACTCCGGTCATGCAAAGAAAACATTTTCAAATAGTTTAATCAGAATTTGCATGCACTGTTTTATAAATTATTCATTTAACTACCTGTTACCTGTAACCTCAATATTATTATGGGAACTGTAGAATTAATAAGTAGGTACTTAAGCTGTAAAGTATGTTATTATTTTTTATTACATTTCATTGCCTCTAACACCCGGCGTGGAACTCGTCCGCCTTCTAAAGAAGTGTCTTAAAATACTTTTTAACGGGAAATTGTTATTATATTACATTATCAATGAATAAGGAGGCGGACAAACAGTACGCAGTAAGCTAAGCTGATATAATGGCGAGTGGATAATACATGTTTGTATCTGATGGACGCCACAGAATCGACAAACTTTAACGAATATCTAGGGACGGAGAAGTATGGATAGAACTATAGGGAAACCTTCTTCCAGCAGTGAATCGATATCTGCTGAATGATAATTATTATGATTTACGGAATGGATACAAACTCATTAAAAAAATAAAATTTATTTTCCGGAAGCAAGATTCGAATCCGTGACCTCTGTATCCAGACGCGGACGTTCTGCCACTACCACAGCACGGGCGCACACAATACTCTTAACGAAAAAACAGAATGAGTATTATATTAATACTATCGACCGAAAGTACTTGTTGGAATTTGAATTTAAATTCTAACGGATTTAAGTTTTGTACTATTCCATTTGAGTCGTTTTTTGCGACCCGGTTTTGCCTAATAAATTAATACAATAAAGTAGGCAAAAACTTTATCATCTATCTACCTATTACCTAAGTCAAGAATCACAATAAAAATATAAAAAAACAAATTATGAATAGTTGAAGTGTTTGTTAAAAAACCCTATCACAGAATGAGTATTTACCCATCGTAATCGCTTCCATAGACTGTCAGAAATCAAATCAATATTTTTTTATTCACATGGAATTGTCTTATTATTCATTTTAAATATCATAACATTCTAAAATGATGATAATTTACTCATAGACGTAGCATAATATAATAAGTATACAATATACTATGCGTTGTGTTGTACACTGGGCTCTAGCTCTAGCATGTAAACCTCTGTAAGACATCAACATACGACGTGTGCAATTCCTAAATGGGTACATCTATGTAGTAGTTAGATATAAACTTCCTGAGAGGTTCTGTTCAAGCTGCAAATCGTGTCGAATTTACTACATGACAAGAGTTTGACCATTCTGACGAACTTTTAGTACGGTCACAAAAATTTCATGCTCGTCTTTCAGCCACTAAATGCTTGCGCTGATTCGTCATACTTGACCCAATAATTGAGTGGCACGATTTACCGGATTTTCATTTTAAAACTTTACTGCTACCTGGACTATTTATTTATTACAATTATTGGACATTATTTCGGTAGTTTTTTTTATGAATAGACTTGTTATAAATTAATCTTTTCTTAAAGTTGTTATGATTATTTAGCCTTTTATGGTTTTATTAAATACCTAATATGTTGCCCTGTTTCGTAGCATATCTATTGGCTTACATCCTTGATATTAGATACGCTATTTTCTCGGTTTGCATAACCTTTATTGCATTGTACCTTTACCTACATAATGAAGATAATATCAATCTGCTAATTGCGGATAATTTCGGTAAGTATTCAGTTAACCAACGTTTGGTGATTACCATAAGATATCTTGGTGATATAATCGATTCAGGGGTTATTAAATGTATTACTTTAACGTAAAGCTTAATGTCAATTATATTTTTATGAAATTCTCGTTTGTGGTAATCATAGAAAATGTTGGTATAAATAAATACCTTACTTAATTACTGTCTAAAGACAGTAAATATTTAAACTTTTCTTTAATATAGCTGTTACATTTATCTGAACTGCGTCTATTACAACATAATTTTATCACGGCCACATGAATTTGGTACACATTTTAATCAATATTGTGTTGTTATATAATAAATTTAAAACAAAATCAAACATTTCAGTTTTAGCCAGACACCAGACGCCATTTAATACTGAGATTTATTTCGTATGGCTTCTATACTAGTATTACTAACAGTAGGCCAACTAACTTGCCACGAGGGTATTCAACTTACAGACACGAGCATTTTTACAGTACGATAATACCATAAACCACAGGAAATGTTTCAAAAATTAATAATTAAGTCATATCGACTAGTTTTTAAAAAGAAAAACAAAATTTTGAAAACCCTCAGAATCATAAATACAAAATTTGGACCGTGTGGGACTTGAACTTTTAGATAAATTAATCGTAACGATAAGAAAGCTTTCATGCTTATATACTTATTATCTTCTACTTCAATGAGATTCTCCAGAACTCGTCAAATTGTTACCTAGTAAGCAAAAATAATAACGAGAAGTAGAAATGGAAAAAGAATGCTACCAACTGCAATGGAAAATTTAAAAAATCGTCGTAAAAAGCTCTCAAAGGGGGGGGGGGGAATGAAAATTCTCGGGAAAACAAAATATATTCTTGAATTTGAATGACGAGAAATCACAAGCTCTGGTGCCTTTTATCTGAGGTTTGAGACCTTATTCTCGGGTCTCATCGTCCGGTGCCATATGTAATTGTAGTCAACGTCACTAATGAGCTAAAAGTTAAATATAGTTATATAATATACATAGTAAATAAATCAGAAAATTATTACGAATTGTAATGATATCTATTTTCATATAATCGAAATACACAGAAAGTTGGTTACGAAAAAAAAGTGTGACTAAAAAAACAATTAATAAGTAAATTTGACGATCGATGGATGCTTCAGTTTAATGGATGATTAATTGGATAGGTAGTTAACATGACGCTACAGACCATTCATGTTCATGGCTCTCTGCTCTCTCCAGTTGGTCACTCAGCCTCTCTGCGTTATTCTTGGCGTTCGCCCATCTTTCCGGACCCTCTGACCCGGGGACCTAGTTATACACAACAATATAAAAATGCACAAAAGTTCTGTAAATATATACATGCTCGTATACACATGAACGTGGTAATAAATACATTTTATGGCTCCATCTCTTTGATCGCCACGTTTTTGCGATTTATAAACACGATATATTAGTATAATGTCTATTTAAACATAAATGCGGCGCACACCACTGAAACACGCCATTATATTACATTTCATAATGGCACTTTCCGAAGCTGAGAAAAAAACTGGCGTCTGGCGAAAAGAGTTTTTCCGTGTCGCAACCAGACAGGAAACTTAAACTATTACGTAATACGTTGTAAAATGATCCCTATGCATACTTTTTTATTTATACTATCACATATTTAGAATGTATCTATGCATACTCATACCTATGTAAGATGTATTATTGTCAATTCTAAGCCCGGGTTCACAGAGAATTTTTTTTATCATATTAAATTTATTTTACTATATATTAACTTAATACGAAGCGCTTTTTTCCGTATTCTTAATGCCATTTTCAAAAATACTTAATAATTCTTTATCTATATTTTACGCCAGTATATATTTTTTTCCTAGTAAGTATATCTAATACATAAGAAATTTAATTAAAAAGGATATTTTATAAGATTTTCCCAAAATTTTCGATAGTAATCAGTAATGTGATTATTTAGTCACACTGCATGGAATATACGTATTTCTACTAAGAATGGATTCGTATATAAATGTGGAATCAGATTACAAAATTTACAACAATAGGCAGTTCGCCCAAGATCCGACCTTCATACCTTTAAAACCAATTACTGATATGATATACATATGTACAAATTAGTGTATTATGATCGTAGTTTACACGCAAATAATACCAATACAAAAATCTACTTAATATGCCATCACAATATTGTTATGTTATTATAAATACTATTTCTTGAACATTGCATCATACAATTTAAACGGTTGTGGTAAAATATTTACAATGCAATATTGTGCATTTTAATTATAGAAAAACATGGATACCTATGTGCATTTTAATCGCCTCATATATTATATTATTACAAACGAGATTGGTGACGTTACCAGTCAAGCGTCCTACGATGCACTTTTCCACTAACAATGAATGAATATTCAATCACCCCGCACCGCTGACCAAGTGCTACTGCATAACAGATCGCCTCGTTGTTTACGGAAAAGTCGGAAACTGCTATGTGAGATTTCTATGTTGAGTCTCGCTACAATGATAACATCTGGTATTAAGTATTAGATTATTATATTTCACGAATTGCGGATTCCAAATTTCTGTACCACCTTCATAGATTTTCTAAGTTGTATTTTCGACTTTGTTTTATTAAATTACTGAAATTGAGACATCAAAATCCTACTCCATATTGGAAATAATTACAAGATAAAAAGAAGTTTTTATATACAACGTTTTTAAATTTTCTGTTGAATCATATAAACTTGACTTGACTAGCTTAAACGATCAAAAAAAAAATGTTTTTGATAGAATTAATACTGAAATGTCATTTCGACATTTGATATTTTTTTTTTTTTTTTAGAATTATTAATAACCATGTCCTTGCTTTTTCGTACAAGGTGGTTATTAGTAATTTTGAACAATCACAAACACACAGGCTTTGAGAAAAACACATAAATGTTTTTGTCATGACCGGGAATCGAACCCAGGAACTCTCGGGTGGAAGGTGAGCGCCTTACCAGCTGCACCACGAGAGCTGCCTGACATTTGATATTGATTTCCATAGTAACGCACGTATATATTAATAATTTAGTTGCTAATACCCCAGACCCCTAGCAACCAATAATAGTGGATTGGATTATGGATTTCTTCCGAAATAACTTTTCATACAAAACAGAATTAACCAAAAATGAATTCAATTCTACTTAAAGATGGCTAAAAGCATTGGCACCGTGTTCTGATATATTATAAAAGTTTCAAATGTCTAGCTAGTCAGGAAGTTAGTTAAAAATCGATTGCAAGATTTGTACCGGATAAACATCCACCGGACAAATAAAAATATGACATAATAAAAACGTTGTAAAATGAAGATCCCGCCGTACCTACTGTATTAGGTAATATATTATTATATCCATTTTTAAATCTCACAATAAGTTTCAATATCAAGCCATAAACAAGTTCATAATTATTATTTTATAGAAATAATTCCAATTAAGTTATTTCGAAGACGCCATTTTATTAAATAGATTTTCGTGAACTTACTTTTTAGGTGTCTGAATACATTATCCGGATGACAACCTGTGTATCGTGTATTTTGGATGAACACGAAGTTTACCACTGTTTATGTTTGACAGAACACCATGTCATGTTTGTTAGAACTTTCATATTTATTCTTATACTATTTTAAGCAAGGATTAGCGAAGAAATAGTGTAGAGACCTTTCAAAATGTAGCATCGTGATTGCAGTTAAATTTTTTAACCGAACACAAAAAGGAAACTAAAGTAGAATTAACAAAGATAACTTATAATGGATTTAAATTCAAATGCCATCAAGTACCTTCGGTCGATAGTATTAATATTAAAGATAACTTTGTTTTTAAACCTTTATAAAGGAGTTCTACCACATAAACGCCAGTTCAATTATTAAAAAGGCAACGCTTTTAACTGAGAAGTAACCACTTCACGCGTGCTCACGTTTTTTGTTGTTTTTTAATTAGTTATAATAATACAAAGTTTTTCAAATTTAGATTTAACATTTGAGAGCGTTTATTTTCGTTAGTATTCCAACCACACCAGCCGGACATAACACGATGGCATGGACATTTAACATTTGGAGCTCAGTTTTTGACTTACATTTCGTTCAGGGGGAATTCTTTGAAGTGGTAATCATTGTGAAAGATGTTTTGTAGCCATGTTAAATTAATTATTAAAATATATTATTATTTTACTATCGAATGATTCTATATTACTGGGATTTTAAAACAACCGAATTACATCGTTGGTAATATGTTTTTACTGTTTTAATGAGATACATGTAACTAATAAGTAATAATATTGTTAATTTCCAAGATTTTTAGTATACTTATAATTTATTGTAAATTGTTATTGAGCATTTAAATAGCGTCGAAACTTAAATTATGGTAGTTCGACTTATAATTACAGTGTTTCAAAAGATTTAGCGTTTATTTGGTGATCATTTTAATGATAATTTTATAAAAACCGTTTAGTCACCACACACAAAAATGATTAATAAATAATGTGCGATGTAGGTACACCAAATGATAAGTAAATTCGATAAAACTAAGAATACGTTTCGCAAGCATAATGAGACTTACAAGGACCTAATTGTAGTGTTTATTTTTGGCAAAACAGGTGTAATAATCCTTTCTATGCCGCAATTAGTTAATTGATAGTAATTAACATAAGAATTGGTGTAATTAGGGCGTCCAAAGACGCTTTGGGCACTTAACTGGTTAAAGAAGCAGTATTCTAAACCGCCTGACTGTTATTTTTGTTTTTATATGTGAATAAACGTTGAATTTAAATCGTAATATTCAGAGTTTTTCTAAGATTGGTGATACTAGATTTGTTTAAAGAGAAATGTAGCTCTAAAAATTGTTGGAAATTGTATCAACTAGTCACTTAGATATGTTTGTTATTTAAAATTATTATTTGTCATACGCTTGAGGTAGCAGCATCTTTTAGTTAAATTTGAATAATATTATGGTTGTGTGATTCCTGAGAGCGTTGTCTGTCTGAAGCTTTAAAACCACAAAAGCCTGCCGACAGTAGATTTGACTACCTACCTACGTTCGCTTGAGCTTTCATCCAACGCGAGCAAAGCGCTTTTCGTTTATTCAAAAAGTTGTCACATAGTTTGGTCGCGAGCCGCTCCACTGCTCGGCTGAACCTTTTGTGGGAACGGAAACCTCGCGCGAAAGCTCTCGAGCTTCGCACATGCCCGCACAGAATGCCATAATTGCATTTGTTTCACCTGGGAATCGTGTTATTATGCGACACTTACGAGGGTGGGTCAATAAGTCCTTAGAAAAGCCGACAGGTGGCGCGACTAGTACTGTAAGCGGTTTGTTTTCATGCAGCGGCACTACCGATTCAGTATGCTGCGAAGTTTCAATCAGATTGGTCGGGTTGTTGTTTTTTATTTTCGTACATTTAAAAAAAAATTTGCTTGTTTACAAAAATGGAGAAAATTGAGTTTAGAGCTGTTATTAAACATTTTAATATAAAAGGGTTAACAGCAAAGGAAATAAAAAATGAGTTGGATTTAGTTCACGGCATATCTGCTCCTTCACTTGCAACTATTTATAACTGGTTAAATGAATTTAAACGTGGTCGTACATCAACAAAGGATGAACCACGCTCAGGACGTCCTGTAGAGGTGACTACACCAGAAATGATCAATAAAATCCACGATATGGTGTTAAGTGACCGAAGATTAAAGTTGAGTGAGATAATTGAGGTTACAGGGATCTCAAAAGGTAGCGTCATTTCTATTTTACATGACAAATTGGGCATGAAAAAAGTTTCTGCAAGATGGGTGCCGCGTTTGCTCACAGTCGACAATAAACGCAATAGGGTGGTGGCCTCTAAAGCCCTGTTGTCGCTCATGCAACGCAATCCGGATGAATTTTTTCGTCGCTTTGTGACTGTAGATGAAACATGGATACACCACTATACTCCCGAGACGAAAGAACAGTCAAAGCAGTGGATTGCGAAAGGCGAACCATGTCCAAAGAAGGTGAAAACCGTAAAATCAGCTGGTAAGGTTATGGCTACTGTATTTTGGGATGCACGTGGAATTATTTTCGTTGACTATTTAGAAAAAGGAAAAACAATAACAGGGGATTATTATGCATCTTTATTGGACCAGCTAAAAAACGAAATTGAAGAAAAACGGCCTCATTTAAACAGGAAAAAAATCCTCTTTCATCAGGACAATGCCCGTGTTCACACATGTTTACGATCAGTTTCTAAAATTGAAGAATTGAAGTTCGAATTGGTCAACCACCCACCGTATTCGCCAGATTTAGCCCCCAGTGACTTTTTCCTTTTCCCAAACTTAAAAAAATGGCTAAGTGGACAACGTTTTTTTTCAAATGAAGAAGTCATCGATCGGACAAATGCTTATTTTGAGGACCTTCCGAAAACTTATTTTTCTGACGGTTTAAAAAAAATTGAGAAACGTCTAACCAAGTGTATTGAGCTCCAAGGAGATTATGTTGAGAAATAAAAAAAAAATACAAAAATAAAAACTGTTTTGATGCTTTTTTCTAAGGAATTATTGACCCACCCTCGTAACAAATTTCGCTGTCGGCTTGATATTACGACGTATTTAGTATATACCTATATGTATACTGGGTACTTATTCATACTCAAACGACGAAAATGTGCGTTAAAGACAATTTACTGGTTTGTGTTACTTTGCTAACATCTTTATTTAGTAGTGTACGGTACTAATTTTAAACATATTATGTTTATGGTTATCTTAATTTTTCTTACAAATACAGATTAAGTAGTTACCACATCTCCTTTTTTATTGTGTCAATAATTCGATGTAGATCTTAGATGCCTCGTGAACAGGGTTCTTTAGATATATATATATTAGTAGAAATGCACGTTAGCAATTTGGTCAAACTATTAGGTACCTTAATGCTCTGGATCAAAACACTAGACCCGCAACCTAACTTTACCACACGTGAATAGCGGATTGTCATGTTGTATTAACAATCAATTTGATTTTCAAAAAATCCTAGTGCCTATCTTCAATCTAGTTCCATTACTAGACAGTTAACAAACATGTATAGTTCAATAATACAATTTAAGAATTTTGTAAACTATTGTTTTTTTTTTTTTCAATTTACTTAAGTGTTTCACTATTATTGTGCTCTTCACTTACTTTTGGGCAATATAAAAATAGAACACCTAATATTTATTCATAGTTACTGGTAGATTAATGAAGTATCTCGTATATAATACTTTTAGATCACGTTGTATAAACGTAAATTCTGAATCTAAAATAGTACTGTATTATTATAATAAAGTCATACTATTTTCACAGTAAGTAATTGATTTATTCTTAAAGATTGTTCATTGTTATCGTGATGAATCCTCAATGTCATATATTATTGAATTAACACGTATGCCTCACATTAAAAATTCCACTGCAATTTTAAATCATTTACTGAGAACCTCTTAACTCGTTCTAACCTTATTAACACCTCCCGGTCAATTGATTAACAGGAAAAGTGCAACAAATAAGATTTCATCGTAACCTGTATAATGTACCTATATCGTTGTTGCAGTGGAGCAGTCTCGATTCAAACAGTGCTCGCGAGGAAGTGTTCTTACGTGACAACGATCGTTACAGAAAATAATATTGACTACATTTTATTTTAACGTTGATTAAGTGATTCTGAAAAGGAGTGAAAAACTCTAAAACGATTTGTTATGTGAATTTTTGTTTGTTTTGTTTTGAGGATATAATTATATATTATATATATAAATTGATATAATTTCTTTCCACCTATAGAATTGACAGTTAAATAAAGTGATTAAATCAAATTACATTATTTATTAGAGTACTCATAGGTTTATCATAAAACACAAATCTATAATATGTGCCGATTAACAGTTAATTATCAATTTTGTTACCCATTACTTTTACGTACACATTTCGTAGCTTGTTTTTTTTATTTTTTACAAAACTGTTTAATTACATAATATATAGTTATTATGGATAATAGGATATAATAATGAAAATGGTGTCTTAATTTGTCGTACATAAAAAAATATGTTTCTTCGGTATTGTAGGGCCTTACCCCATGATCGTGCTACCAGTGGCAGGCGGATATTGGGCTGATGGCGCGGAGCACGAAGGGGCGCCTGCCCTTCCTCCAAGAGCTGCATGGCGAGCCAAATTCGAGACTGATGACACCGCGAAATGCTATCGAAGATTCTTCGTCGGGAGGGTAAGCTATACTACTTTATCTTACATACAGATAATTGCACGCGGCGGGCAGATGTAAAAGACTATTCCAAAATCTATTATTACCTACTGACTTCGAAAACAATAAAAACAATATTTTTTTACATATTGAACATTTAATCAGTTTTGAGTGACATCCCTCTCCGGAGCCCACGTAATCTCATTTTTCAATATATAAATAATTACGTACAAAAATTTTAAATATCACAGAATTATAGCTATTAGAAAAAAATCCATCGGATTACAAATTAGTAACATGCACCATACCTAATTACGACGAAAATAACCAATAACTGTCCGTCTGATATGTTTATTGATTTCGTATCGGCGATCATTTTTTGTGATTTTGAATCAAACGTATTATCAATAGGTGTTAATATTTTAGATGTAACGTACTTGAGATATGGAATGTTGCATTCTTGAATCTTGTGAGTCGTTGAACTAAAAAAATAGTTTAATAAATAATATTTTTGATTTGAATACCTATCTACAGAAATACGTAAACAATGACGAAATCAAAATTAGTATGCCACACTAAAATATAATATAATAAACTATTTCTTTGAGACACAAGATTTAAGAATGTAACATTCTACACTGGAAAAAATCATTTTGTAGAGAAAAATATGACACCCATTTATAACGCAAATATAACACACATTATAATGCAATTCGATTAGCATTTCATGTAACAACTACTAGTTTAAATCGTCATAATTTAGTAAGATGCCCGTAGCTTAATTGGAAAATCATACTAGCGCGAATCCAGCAGATACAGGTTCACATCCCATCGGGTGTCGTATTTTTTCTACAAAATGTTTTTTTCTAGTGTATAAATGCATGATAAGTTTTCCAATTTTGTATGCTAAAATATAATACCCATAAACACTTATATTTAAGTTTTAAATAACCCATGAGCATTCAGTCCCGTAGTTTATGTTCAGGATTCATTTAAAACACCCCTGTATTTATATTATCATCTTACAGCGAGTTCTTCGTAATAATGTCATTCTTCGAATGCTTAATTTCGAGTCCATAGGATGTCTGTTTAGATTGTTTCCTCTATTATTATCCAATCTTGTAATTATCGCCCCGAAGTTTCATTAACTTATTTATATTTAAACTGTTGGGTAAATTTAGATGCAGTCTGTTTTCTGGAGACCATTATGACATGGATGACGTAATTGGTCTAAAATAAATCTTTCAGAATGTTGGTATATTAAAAAAAATACTACATTAATTAGACGATACGTATTGTTATGTGTACCGAATACCGATGTTAAATACGAGTACATATGCGAATTTTACGGCAGTCATTTTATGCTAATATTAAAAGAATTTAGTTCTTCACTCGTTATTTTACGATATTACTATTCACGTTATTTCAATTCCCCCCATACATTATAATATTTTTTTTCAGCGTGTGAAGAAATTTATATCTACAAAAAAGATACACAAAAAAAGCTCCACCAAACATTATTGTCTAGTTATCGTGCCAAGACAATATACACGTACAACACAATTTATGGTTTATCAATAATCAGATACAACACAAAACATTTTGTGGAGTTAACCTTTTAAGTTTTATGTAGCAACCTTATATAATAAATTAATCATTTTCGTGTTGGAAACCCTCCCATGCTTTTAAAAGCGAAATAATAAATCACCAACGGAATGCTCGTAGACTCTGCAAGAATTTGTTTATGGTGTGTTTTGAGTGTTAGCTAATTTCTTGGTGTTAAGGACATACATACGCATAATAATAGAGTAATATCAACCATAGTAGACCGAACAACGAATAAACTCACTGTATATGCTTGCTTGTGAATGTTTATGCCTACAATCTGTTTTTTTTTTTGCGAAATATCGACTGGTCAAAGAGTGTGTAAAAAGTAGTCTGCAAATGTCTAAAGAAAAAATACCACTGCTGACCTTGATAACGATTAGGGGATCTAACTAAAACTTTTTAACAATCGATATTTAAAATGTTATATTTTTGGGCTGTGTATTGACGATTTATGGTCTATTGTTTGTATCTATATTTATCGTATGAAAAGTTATCCTAGTGAAATTAGCACAAATAATTTTATTATTCAATATTTATGCTATGTGTATGTAGCTTGAGGTGATGTTTATTTGTAGGGATGCTGTTGAAAAAAACATACATATTATATACCTACCATTTGCTAAAAATATCTGCTTTTTTGTAACTAAGTGCCTAATTGAATCTTGGCGGGTTGTCAATGGAGTGGTATGGTTTGCCGTGTTTCAGACTGGTAGTTTTGATATAGGTATTCTAAAAATATTTACGTAACATTATTAGTAATATATAACATTAAGAAGAATTTTAGATAAGTAAGATTTGCCATTAACAATACGACAATAAATACGTTCATAACTTTATAGATTATTTCTGACCATACTCCGTATCTACAGCATCTATGAACCGTACGTCACTGACTAACCAATGTGTAAATTATAAAACCGGTCATAATTAGTTGTTTGACTACGGTGAACATATTCTATCATTAAATGATACTGGAAGTACAAGTTGGTTCATTGCCATCATCATCGTCAGCCACTACTTGATGAAAGCCTCCGCTAGCTCCTTCCACTCTTTTCAGCCCCTAGTTCTACACTTATACGTAAATCCGCCAATCTTACTTCAAGTTCAACGATCCAGCGGTTTGTATTCCTGTGATTGTTTAGTAAAAATTGTAATTTAACGGTTGTCCACTTGCTTGCTGACATATCTGGTTCATTGCCATTTCATCAGCTAGGCGACCTCCATCACATCGCGTGGTCTTGCCTGCCTCCTTATATATTGGTTTCTTTTTTTGGTCTTTCCGTGTTACATATACCCAACATGCGTATATATCCACTATTCTGTCATAATATGTACCTATATTATGTATTTTAAAGTATATTGAATAAAATATCATTTCCACAACTGCTGAGCTTAGAACTCTCAGTAAAATAAAATTATTACACGTCTTTGTAGTAAATTTAATCACCCATATTAACATAGTATACTCGTACAATAAACGCGGGAATAAATAATATAATAATTTAAAATAGCTTTCATGGTTATGTTTTCACATTAGAATAATAAATAGTGCATGTCGTATTGGGTATTTGATCAAATTGTGCATCTTCATATCGTAGACAAGATTTTTTATAATCTGAAGAGAAAATTATATAATATAGCATATATATATTGCAGTTAATTTGTAATAAAGTGATCGCTCTTAATTTCTCACTATTAATGTACCTACATTATTATGTCGTATCTTAATAGTAATTGCAATAATTGAAGACTTCGCCAGAACAACGCCGGAAATAAGATCACTGTACATCAAATTACGCACATTTCGATGAAATTTGTTAAATAATATAACATTGCAATTTATAATAGGTATATTAAAAATACACATTGAATAGTATTTTTTCATCATTAGATGAATTAAACAGATTTTTAATTCTTATAAAATGACCAAAATATGCCAATACAGCGGTGTTCGGGTGACGTCTTCAACCATTCTATTTTATTAATATATTTTTCGGTGATGGGATTGTTTTGTCTGAAAACAGTTTCCAGAAAAACGCTTCATACTGCTTTAAAAAATTTGTTGCCTGGCAGGTTTCTCGTGGTATTTATTTTTCCTAAATCTTGGCTAGATAGGTCGTGGATTTGGCACGCAGCTGGAATATAGATATCCCAGTGGAGTCTTAAAAGGTCAGCAGATAGGTAAAATATCTGATAGTTTTTACATTTTTTGTACAGTATTTGAAAACAAAAATGATTTGAGCAATACTATAGCAACCTTTGAATGTACTAATAAATTTCCGAGATATTCGTATAATAATTTATATTCATTAATACTAGCTAACATACAAGCTTTATTGTTCATAACATGTTTGCGGTAAAAAGTCCACCAATAACAAGAGATTATTATTATTTGTCAATCAAAATAATTTTAATAGTGACGTTCAAATTAATTGGTATCATTAATTTCAATTAATAGACACATTTTTGTGAAGACGATCACAATTTTTTTTTAATATTTAGATGATTATTTTTACATATCGTACATTACAATATTATATTTCAACTAGTGGGGCTCTGTCTCCTTGGGGGTCTAGGACGATTTGGCACCGGGACAACTGGACGCCACGGAATTCGAAAATAAATAGACGTTAGGTACTTATAGGTACTTAAAAAAATATTTCATATTATTATTTATATTTAAATGATTATATAGTGATTTAATAGTTGGTGAGAATGTAAATATGCAGACTTAAATAATGATTTAATCGTGCATATGTTTAAGTTCCAACGAAAAAAGAGTTTTTTTATTTTATATAAAGCCTTAGGCATGGTAATTCTCAATCCGCAATAAAGAATACATTATGTTAATAGTAAAATGAATTAAAACTACTAAGTAGTAGATAGAAACTCATTAAAATACCTCGTTTACGTTATGTATCCGTGTCTACGACAGTGCGGCGTCCAATTGTCCGGAGTCCAGTCGTCCCATTCCCCTCCTTGGTCGTCTTCAGCCTCTCACGCCAGAGTCCCTATCCACCCTTCTCCATACGCGCAGAATGACGACACATACTAATGCAATGTTTAAGTTCCATCCATCAACTCGAAAATTAAATCGACGATAAGCATGATACATTTTTTATTTCTATTTGCAAGCCAACCGTGAGAAATATATCGATATAAATCATACTATTATAACAAAAGGTATTTTTGAAGACCGCCCCCCAACTTTTTATATAATGTATTGTCATCGCATTATTTCGCAACGTTTCTGTGTATACTGAAAATAGGCGAAAATTTAGTTCAATATAGAAACTTCAAACGGTATATTATTTTCAACTATAGGTGCGACGAAATTTCGGATTCGCTGCCAATCGGAGAGCGTTAGTCGAGCTGTGAACACGTCAATTTGTTTTGTGATGGCGTCGGGGGAATTAATTCTTAAATCGTGTAAAGATGACTAAAAAACGTTACCCATTTACTAGAAAAAGAAAACATGTCAATAAATATATTATTATTATTATTATTATTACTAATAGAATAATAAACATTAGATTAAATGGACGCATGCTAAATTTTTATGACAAATTATGTTTTGTTCTGCACGCGTCGTTTGCACAATCTTCGCGTCGCGTAGTCACGATCATTTTAGACCGTGCCCCAGCTGACGTATAGCCTTAACAGAAAAAAACAGATTTTAGCTTATCTCTTTATAATTCATTTACTTTATTATGTTAACAAATTCCTTTCAACGCCACTGATATTCCCGATGTATGGCCTATACTTCACGTGGACAGAAGGAGTACGTTTCTCCGAAAACACTTGCCAAGTAAATAGGGTGGTACTTTCTTTCTAAAACAACCTTATAAATAAAAGGTAGTAAGCGTGGGGGTGAAACTGATTGCGTGCCTGATGCAATTTACCCTCGATAGGTCAAAGGTAGCTAAAAAATAATCCGTATTTTATTTTCCTTGAAGTTTAAAGTTTTTTTAATGAGCATGCCGTGATTAATATGCTTCACTGATCTGCAACAAATTTTAGTTATCGTGTATTAGGAAAACATTTCATTAGCTTTTTAGTCAAATTAAATAGGTATATAATAAAACACACACATATAACAAGTAATAATAATTAATTTCATACTACACGGACATCATGGGGTTTTCATAATGAAGAATAATCACTGAGACTTCACGGTTTCAGTTAACTGTATTTTATGACAGACAAACTGTATATTTTGGCCATATCTCTTTTCCACTTACTTTTAACACCACTAGATAGGTTGTCATAAAGTAATGGTAGGTTAATAGGTGAACTTTGTGGTTTGTATAGTTCAGTAGTGCACAATCTATTTGAGATACAGGCCAATTTATCCATTTTACAACGTTTTTATTAGCTCGTATTCTTGTTTGTCCGGTGGTTGTTTGTCCAGTACAAATCTTCCAATCGATTTTTAACTAACTTCCCGACTAGCAAGACATTTGAAACTTTAAGAATATATCAGAACACGATGCCAATACATTATTTTAATAATTTTAGCGATCTTTAAGCAGAATTGAATTCATTTTCAGTTAATTCTATTTTGAATGGAAACTTATTTCAGAAAAATGCGTAAAAAGTAAAAGACTATTATTGGTTGCTAAGGGGGTGGCTTAACAACTAAATTATTAATATATACGTGCGTTCCTATGGAAATCAAGATGAAATGTCAAAATGACATTTCAGTATTCTATATTTGTTTGTTTTTTATTTACTTCATATCAAGTGCAAGTTTGAGCATATTGAGCATATTGAGCATAATAATTCAACAGAAAATTTAAAAACGTTGTATATAAAAAGTTCTTTTTATCTTGTAATTATTCTTCTTCATTTTCACGGACCGCAGTGGGTAAAAGTGTTGAAAAATAATGAAAATAATGTTATACTAGATAAGACATACATTTTATTATTTTTAATTTAATAGGTACATATCAGCAAATCGAATCACTATTCACTCTGAATTACGTACATATGTATATGCACGATAGAACTGAGTAATATAAAATTAGAATTATGTCGTATTTAATACAGAATTTGGTGATGAAGTACTTGCTATTTATACGGGCCATGGTTTGTACATCACTGGATAGTTACAGCATAGTAGGTACGTAACTATTTCAATATATGAATGTACATATTTTTAGGGAAATTTTTAACTCAAATAATTACTTTTCTGTATAAACAATATTGTCGGTTGGCAAGATTTCTAAATGGGACTTTATTTTTATTATTGCCGTGTTATCTAGTTTTATGGCAAAATTTCCATGAATAGAACTTACAACAGTTACGAATAAATTGCTTTTACACAAAGGGTCATTTTTTCCTGAATAATTAATTGTTATTCTTAACAACGCAGTTTGTTTTAACTGGCCATTATTTCTAGTACCGCGGTCATTTTTACTACATTTATCTATTAACACTATCGCTGTTTTACGATGGTAAATTTGCATATTATTTTATCTTACAAAGCGAACAATGGAACCGTTGTTTTTACATATCCTTGGACAAAAACTTTCGGCAAAGTTTTTATGTAACGCTATTTTCTAAATCATCTATTTCAATGATATCCAAACACAAACAAAAGTTTTTCCTAAAAATATTTGATAATTTTGTCGGAAATGCTTCGAAATTTTAAAAATCAGAAAACTAATATGAAAAAAGTATAGTAAGTAATATCGTGTGTAGTCAGTTGTCATTGATATTAGAAAAGGAAATTTTCAAAGTGAGATACTCCTGTAAACTCCTGTAAAATTTCAAATTAAAAAGAGGTGCTAGCATGATGTATGTTTTAGAAACACTTTATAATTAATACAAATATTTTTTTATATATAGTACAGTATTCTTAGTAAATAATTAACTAAATTTTCTATCTTACAGGTGTATATTCCCATATAGGTACCACGTACGTTATCAATTTAACTCTAATTTATTTATGTGTCAAACAATATTGAATCACAATAAACGTCGCTAATGAATGGAGGTCAATACTATAAAAGGCTTTCAAAGATAACCAGTGAAACTTTTCCAAATATGAAATCATACGGCATTATAGCGAGCAAAATGTGTTAAGTAACTACGTATATATTTAAATCAAACGCATATTTTTATTAGAGAGGTTTTTTTGTATATCAAATAGTATAATTATTACGTTAAATTTTTTGTTATATGTTTACTGCACCGTGTGGCAGATTTAAAATGGAAACTGAGTTCCCGAACTCTGCAAAAGAAAAAGGTCAAGGTTTTTCATTACGTGTAATTTAGGCATTGTGATCATATATGACCGTGAGCCTTAATTTCGATAGAAATTTCTGTAGCATAGCCTGTATATTATTTAAACATAACACTTAAGTAGCCTGAAGTAATGTACTGTGTTATTTATTTTACCAATTATTATTTAGTGTTTCGTTCCATCATAATAATCGACTCTTAAACTGACTTAATCTCGATTTTGGAAATCAGATAGTTAAAATGATTATGTGTACTCGTCAACATCCGTTTTAATCTCCGGGTTGGTTAACCACGCATTAAGATAACCTTTGCACAAGAGATCATTAAATTGTCTCATATCGAACAGTGTTTACAGTGCTCGTGAGTTAATAGTTAAATAATTATCCATCAATTGTATAGATCGATCATTACTTTTTTACGATTCAATCACTAAGAGTAGCCTAGGTATCTATTTCCGTATAATATTAGCAATATTCAATTCACTGTTATAGATTCAAAATGTTATATTACACATCTACATTTGTTCACGACGATAATAAAAAACACAAAAATACTTGTTTCTAAAGAATATATATATGCATATTATGTAAGTACGTTGCACCGATCAAAGCACATCCCTACTTATTATATTTTGTAGTAGGGTATTGGCTCTTCAATCTGGTGTTGATCTTAGCTACTTCCAAGATAGCTCGCCACGACTCGCTGCATAATTCTCTACCATAGAGTTTAGTACCACATAGCGGATTAGTACCACATAACATATTAGTAATTGTTCCCTGTCCAGTACGATTGCGTAAACTGATAAACAGTGAGCACGTAACAGATTAATAAATACAATTCAGATAGGCTATAAATACACTACATTTTGAAGCAGGGTTTTGAGTATCCTACGAAAATTAAACACAGATTATAGACATGCAACAGTGCGTGTTGCAGCCTTCAAATACACAATTATTGAATGAATGTCAGTGCATAAACCGAGAACAGTTCAGAACGAAGGACAAGCTTAGAATGACGTATTCTTGACATCCATATTCTTACACATTCGAGATCGGTTGCCTGTTACTACACACCCTTTAGGTATTCCAGTTTCCATTAATTCTTTGTTCCCTGATAGTGAGTCATCATGTAGGATCAATTATTATTCTTTTCCGGGTTCGTCGTCATTAATATTTTTGGTGGATGCATTTTTCCACCCTTTCGATGTAACCCGTTCATCGCAAATAGGTGATGGACCTCTGACAACTATACCTCATCCGCTAGACGTTATTTTCTTGTATCGATCCAAAAAATCTTTAGGTAGGGAAGGGAAATCATTTCGAAACAAAAGTATTGGTATTGGTATAGAATACAGGTTCTCCCAACGCGTATCGATATTGGTAGTTTCGTATCAATACTTTTTTGCCATCCTTAGGTGTAGCTGTAGGGAAACAATAATATCATATAAGTATCCATGCTATTAAAATGTATTAGTGTTGTGTAAATACGTAAGATTTCACGACCGCTAGTTTGTGACCTTAGTATGGATTTAATGTCAAATAAAAAATGTTCTATGAGTCCAGTGATGCCAACCGTACTATAATTATAGTACAATACTATAATTTTGATTTCGCGAAAAATGTAAAATACTATAATTTTACGCCAAATATACCAAAATACTATAATTTTAAAGGATTTAAGACGAAAAATGTTCCTGTACTATATATTTTTTAGAAATACTATAATTTTTACGCCTTTGTACTATAATTAGCATAGAAAAATATGGCAACACTGTGTGAGTCATATTATTTACTCTTCACTAGCAGTCCACATCGTCTTTCTGGTTTATGGGGTCAATATTTCGGAAATTAATAGAGCCTGGTTAATATTTCCTATTTGTTCGATTGGGATTTGATTAGTTAAGTACATTTTAACATCACTGTTTGATCTGCGATCTTTATCGAAGCGTCTATTCTGTTGATTGCTTTGTGTAGCGTTTACCTAAATCGATTTTGGTATGTTTTATTTACATGTCTACACTAAAAATAATTGCCTTATTTTGGAAAAAATTTATTGCTTATAATATATTATTTCACTGTCTAAAAAACATATTCATGTTATTGTATCAAGATGATCTTGTTAATTGTTTTATTTCCTGTGAAAATTCTACATGCCGACTGGCAAATTGCTCAAATATCATCTGCATGTTTTACCGCAAACAGGTTATAAACATGAAAATAAAGCTTTGTTGTCCGAAAATGTACGTGAGAAAAATACAAATTTACTTTCATTATCAAAAGATTTCCAGAACACGATAGTCCTCGCTTATCGCATTTTTTATCCGAATGCAAATTTATTTTAACAAAACTGGTGCTTGGTAAATTTATAAAATGTTTTCTGATGTTGTGTCGGAAAATAAACGAAATAGAAAATTAATTCACAGTACCTACTAAAAATTTAATGCCTTTATCTTTAGAAATATAATAAATTATTATATACACGAGTAGGTATACCAAAAAGTGACGGCATAAATAATTTATTTCATAATCTCTTTGGTTAAGGGGGGACATGCTCGTCGAAGGTCAAAATTGAGTTTTTATTGTATATTCAAACCATGATCCTGGACACTCCTTAAACGTTGTAGATGATCTATTTATATAATTTTGAAGCCTTATTATCCTTTATAGTTATTTTAAACATTTGATGACTGCATGAAGTATTTTTGTTACATAAAATAGTATTCTTTTAAACCTCTCGCTCTAATGTTTTAGAATATAGTCATATTTCGGTACATAACTGTGCAGTGGTGTTAAGATTTTTTACATTTATTAATTTTTAAACGCATTTATAAAACCATAAGCATAATTTATTACGAGATAAGTTTTGTAAAATATTCACGATAAAAAATTATATTGATAATCTCTGTGATCCCAAATTTGACAAGAATTAGGCATTTTATTATTCAAAAAATCGGCAAGATTAACACATTTCAAGATGATTCTAAAGATATTTAATATAAGCTATGTCTTTGACCATTCAAGTGTGATAAACATCTTATGAATAATGATTGCTTTATAATAATTATTGACCTAATAATAAGGTAGTGTTTTTTTGAAATACGCCATTTCTTTTGTCATTCCCCAGTGGTTAACCTACAACATACGGCCGTAGCCATAAATTTACAAACTATAATTGAAGTAGGGAGTAAAATGATATTGACGCGCGTGTTTGAACATGTACCGTTTTAAAAAAAATAAAAATAAATTCGGTTAGGTACATGTTCAAACACGCGCGTTAACATAATTTTACTCCCTACTTTAATTATAGTTTGTCATTTTATGGCTACGGCCGTATGTTGTAGCTTAACCACTAGGGAATGACAAAAGAAATGGCGTATTTCAAAAAAACACTACCTTATTCTTAGGTCAATAATTATTATAAAGCAATCATTATTCATAAGATTTTTATCACACTTGAATGGTCAAAGACATAGCTTATAATAAATATCTTTAGAATCATCTTCAAATGTGTTAATCTTGCCGATTTTTTGAATAATAAAATGCCTAATTCTTGTCAAATTTGGGATCACAGAGATTATCAAAATATTTTTTTATCGTGAATATTTTACAAAAATTATCTCGTAATAAATTATACTAATGGGTTTATAAATGCGTTTAAAAATTAATAAACGTAAAAAATTTTAACACCACTGCACAGTTCTGTACCGAAATATGACTATATTCTAAAACATTAGAGCGAGAGGTTTAAAAGAATACTATTTTATGTAACAAAAATACTTCATGCAGTCATCAAATGTTTAAAATAACTATAAAGGATAATAAGGCTTCAAAATTATATAAATAGATTATCTACAACGTTTAAGGAGTGTCCAGGATCATGGTTTGAAAATACAATAAAAACTCAATTTTGACCTTCGACGAGCATGTCCCCCCTTAATAATGATTATCCCTAATACCTTACCCAAATATTTACAAAACAGATTGTAATATTTAAATGAGCGATATATTCCAGATATAATCCTGTTACGTTTAGCGTATAAATTATATACGATAAGTAATAAATTATTATTGAACATTAGATTGCTCGATTTTTTTCGATTCGAGAAATTATCATTTCTTGAGAAATTATTAATGAGAATCTCGGGAATTCAATATTTTTTTTACCAAGAAAAAAATACATTCGGAAATAGCATTCCCAACTTATTGTTTTTCTTGCCATGATAATATAGCGTTTTAGCCGGAAGACTTAACATATTATAACAGAAGCTGTCGATTTTGAGTCTGGTTCTGAAACAAATATCAACTTTTCGCATTCAAGAATTGTCATGACAAAAAATTCAATCACAATAACCTTTTTGACTTCTAGTTAAACTGATAAGCGTGCCCCTATTTTATCACCACCGTTTTTACTTTCTCCAACAACTCTCTCCATCTTTGCTTCTTTCTTGCTGCTTTCAAATTCCGTACCATTAGGTATTTAATATTTTTTGACTGCCTGTTTTCGTCTCATTGGATTATTCGACTTCCGATATATTATCTTTGCCGCTATATTGTCGTTCGTAAGGTGAATATGACCTAGTCTGAGCAATCTCGATTGGACTGCAGAATATTCGTACAGGTTACCGCATTTTATTCGAAAATAATCAATAACTAGCACACTCATCGTAATTCGCAATTCAATGCCCAGGTCTGAATGTAGTCTACTATGGTACAGACTGTAGAGCACAGCATAGAATCTTCTCCAATAGATACTGTTTCTGATTGGCTCATGCATACATACGGCTGAGGGTTTGGTTTCAAACATGTTTAGGGATTGTTAATTTTTTTAAATGAATGTCTAAGTTTTTGTATGGGAGAGCATAAGTTTTATATGCATTGTGAAGCGTGCGTTTAGTTCGACGAAATGTATCAGTAGCATTTGTTTTGGCTTACATGATTCTCTTGTATATTATGTACAGTGTTGCTAACTGTCATTCATGAAAATATGCCAGACAGGGCAAGAAAATAAGCTAGTAGGCAGAAAAAAATGCCAGGTTTTCACAATATTAAAAAGAAACTAGCATTTCAAAAAGTAAGTCATAAATATGGACATTGTTTTCACGATATCAAAATTATTGAAGAACTTATTGTTTTGCAACTAACAAATAATCCATACAACTAAAAATAATGTATGTGCAAAATTTAGACATCACTTCAATTTAATATCGTATGTTACATTTATTTATTTTATTAAGTTAGGTCAGCGTGTTGATTTTAAAGCAAATTTTGTTATATTCCAGCCTTTTTATGAGAATTTTAAAGCTGTTTGCGGTGTCGAAAAATACTAGTTTTAACGCCATATGCCAGATGCGTATTTTGCAAGCTAGATGCAAAAATGCTAGATCTGGCAAGAAAAACGTTAAGTTGGCAACGGTGATTGTGCCCTCTTTAGCGTAAGTAATTTGTCAGATTTGTCCTCGTTTCTATTTAATAACAAACTGTGGTAGGTATCCAATAAACAATTCATGTAATGAATTAAGGATGAAGGTTTTTTTTTTACTAAAATGATGATTTTATGGCGTGATCTTCGGTCATTAAATGTCGACTTTGTAGTTTCCACCTTCGACTTAATGAAAGCTTTAACGCCTAAAGTGGTTCATAATATTTCACACTACTTTATATCGCTGACATATCAAAGTCAAACAATGTTTTTGTTCAAACTCATTATTATTGAAAACACGATTTATCAAGCCAGGGTAATAATAACTACGGTAGTCAAATATGTCCATAACTCTCTTCTTTCATACAGATAATCATTTTAATTCGCACGTCAAATGCTGGAAAACAATGGCATGTTAATTTTCAACATGCTTTATTGCCAGATTACTATATTTACACGAAAGGAATTATTAGATGAGTATGGGAAAATATTGACACGCCCACAGAACACACTTTTAGGTGACTAGACACACATTTTGATAACATGGAAACAAATATTAAATTAACAGTAAATACACATAAACGTACAATTTTTGATAAATAAATAAAGAAATATGTAGGTAGGGACTTTAATGATATTTACAGTAAATGCGCCGTAAGAAGCTTTTATATTATATTATATTACTCTGTCACGTTCCAGCCTAGGGGGGTAGGCCGACCATACGGCGACTCCATTTTCCTCCGCCCGGCACCATGTTCCGAGCTTCGTGTCATGTAATCCATGTAGTGCGTAAATCCCTCTTCTAGTATCGCTGCATCGTGAGAGGTTATTATTTGAAAATATAAATATTAATACACTTTTATTTTATTATTATGTTCACAGCATTTATGCATTTGAATGGTACACGTCAAAACTAGGCTCATTGATTTTTTTTTAAATTTTTGAGATTTAAATGCCGATTTGTCCAACAGAGAAAGTACTGAAGAATGGTATCATTAAAACTAGAAAAAACGATTCCCTTAAATGAAGGGAGAAGAAAGTGTAGTCAAGGTAAAAATCAGCTCATTGTGTATAAAACTGCACAAAAAGTAGGATATTATGTTTTTATTACTTTTTTTACACTTTTATTATATTTCAAAATAAATCAGAAATTGCTCTCCTGCAATGTTATCATTTTGTTGACGACCCAGTTTTTGCCATGTGCCCTTAATTTGTATCACAATCAATCAAAAACTATTATAGTAGGTGTGAGGAAACATTGAATGATCAGTTCACACCCTGTCTAAAAAAATTCTATCTGAAATTTCCGTACAGATGAATAACTGCAATATTAGTTAGTCAGGTTTGATCTACATTAAAATTAACATTTCTTCACGTAGGTAGACAGACTATGTAGTACATATATCTTATTAGAAACATTACAAATTATTATTTTTTTACTAGTATCAAGATATTATGAAATTTAGTGTAAAAAAATCATTAAAAATAGCAGAGTACAGAGATCATGAATAACAGTAACTTTTGCTATATTTTGCTGATAGTTTACTTTTAAATTAATTTACGTAATTACTAGTATGTGCCTTAGTAGGTATTTTCATGAGTAATTAATTAATGGTTAAAAAACTTAAATAATATGTTGAATAGTAATTCATCTTAACACAGTTTTATTGCCAATAATTTAATCTCTTGGGCTGAAACATTGTTTCGGTGGCACAACATTTCCACCATAATAAACCCCGACCTCAGAAGCCCTCGTGTTTCGCTTCCCACACAATTAATTAGCATTTTACAAGTCGGCTCATACGACTGCATTAGAATATTTCATTATTTTTTCGTTAACAACTCGTAATTATCCACGTGTAATAAAATACAAGCACCTATGTACTAGAGCAATTTTTCATTGTTCTCATTAACACGCGTGATGTTGCAAGGGAGATGTGATATACAAGCTGTACACTAATATTTCATACTTTAAGCTTATAATTATTTATTACCATATACCAGTGGCGACCGACTAATGGAAGGAGGTAAAATATTTGTTTGCAAAAAGAACAGTAGGTAACACACTTCAACAGTCTACTTATGACATTTATATACATAACTAACTGTTTAAAATGTGATGATTGACGACTATTAATTGCTGAATACACGCTACATAATACGACATACAAAAGCCATGACAATTTAAAATTTACCCGTGACATAAACCCGAAATCAATTGAAATCAAAATATTAACCCTACGTACATATTGATGAGCGCAGTGCGGTCTGGTCTCTCTCTCTCTCTTTAGGCGTCAATTACATTGAGCTTCTTTACGAGCTGTTTGTTGGCGAATTTATAATCTGCCTGTAAAGTCGCCCAGGTAATCATCGAACAAGCTAACAAGCAGGTTGTAAACACTCTACCGAGAAAAGTTGAAAGCCGGTCAACTTTACACGCTTCACGCCGGCGTTAGGGCCTTAAGGGTAAAAAAACGAACTACGTTCTGTCAAAATAGTCGCTGGTAGTCTGACTGATGGTCAGCGAATGGAAAGTTTTGTGTGTAATCATCAAATCGTAGTAGCTGAATCGCCCGCTTTTAAATTCGCCAACAAACAGCTCGTAAAGAAGCTCAATGTAATTGACGCTTTAGCGACGTAATATTAGCATCTTTACGAGATAATGGCGAGAAATTTGCAATTTGGTAAAGGATTTTGAATATATTTTTATTTTAGCATCAGACGTCACAATTTGATCTTATACATTTAAGCGTGTGGATTAAGAACGAATTTTAATCCATAAATTACATTTAAATCATAAACATGTATCTATTTGCACGCTTTGTGCCTATAGATAAAACGGAATTATAATTGTTTGGCATCTATTTTCCCATAATTTTATTAAAAAAAAAACGTAGATATATCTGTGGAAGCACAACTATATTTATTTTGGGTGACATAACCAGCATTAAATACTGTATTATACTTGTGATTAATTCTACTTACTATGTCTGGGGCCTGCGGCAGGTTAATAAAATAAAATAAAAAATCTTAGAAATAATCAGGGCCTGGTTTTGAAAACAAAGAGTTACGTTTTTTATTATTTTATTACCATGGGAGAATGGCGACGACTGACAAGACATAGATAGGCGTGGTCTTTTGAGAATTTTTGTTGTTTTTGGTGATTAAAGAATGATTTAGCGGCGTGAGGTGTGCGTGAATTATTCGGGTCATGACCGCGATTTTTTTTCTTCATCCGTACTAGTGAATCACTTTAAAAAAGGAATCGACGACGATCTACTTTTTATGAAGGTAAATTTTGAATTATTCACCTGTCATAGAAGAACATTAAAAATAAAATCGTATTAGCGTGATTCATAGCCGTATAAGTAAGAATGATCATGGGCTTACATTTTGTTTTTTAAACATTTGGGAAATTTTAGGTTAACGATAATGTCTCATAATAAAAGTAAATACATTTCGGGAATGTAGAGATATATTACGAAATTATTGCGCCGTATGTGAAAATTGCAGAATCCTACACAAATTTACTATTGGTTATTTTATACAATATCGTTATACAAAAATAATCTTTGTTTAAATAGTACACTTTATCTATGTACACACGATTGTGATTAACTAGTAAAATGTTTTAATTACATCATTTGATAGAATTGTATTTTTGAATAGTATAATGATAGTTATACAATATATTATATTTTATTCTACAAATTTCTTTCATTCACTAACTATTTCGCTTGAACATATCACGTTTATCGAGTTATGATAAGTGTCACGACTGAAATAGCAATCGACTAAAATACAAATTTGTGGAACTTACTATGATTTTATACTAGTTAATTTAGTAAAATTAAAGTGTATTTTAACCAATGACATATTAAATGGACGACTCACTTCATACCCGGCGCGCACGAGAAATTGTGCATGAAAGTCGTTCACAGATGTATAGGTAGATGTCACGTGACCATTGACGTATCCGTTTCCATTATGCGATACAAGCTTCGAGAATTTATAGTAATATAACCTTTATTGTAATGGCGTATTAGTGTCATGACTCATTGCGTTAGAAACAGATTCTCGGTTACTTACGACTTCTCGGAGATTAGACGCCAGTGAGCTCAGCGAATCACAGGCGACTGACTGTCCAATGGTTCCTGTCATTCAATTGCATTGAATAAACATTCATCAATATCTTAAAATGGCATTTTATAAATAATAAATAATACTAACACATGCAAAGTGATATCCCATCTTTCTTGGAGTGTTTAGTAGATTTTTTTACAATTTTTAACTAAGCACATTGGCATTTTGTAACACAATAATAACGGTGGAGTCGAAACCTGACAGTCAGAAGTTTTGTATGGGCAGACCCAGCGGTGTCGCCAGACCGCTTGCAAGCAGAATGTTCATTTGAGCGTAGGATACCGATATTAAAATATGAATTTCGCCATCCGGCAGACCCGTCACAAAGTGAGTGTCATTTTATTTTCTAGATGCTTCGTCCATATTAATGTCATTGATTTTAACTGTAGAACTCAGTTCATATCGATGTAATTAATGTTACTGTAAAAATTGAAAGCTTTTTTAATTTTTTTTCTATAGTTATTTTATATAAGCTTATCTTGGCGTAACCTGGAAGAACACGTTATAAATTATGATAAAGAGTTACATTTAAATTATAAATTGCCTTGCATCTTTATCAGTATTATTTTTTTCACTATCAATATGGTAGTTACTTAAGTAATGGTTTATCCCCATTGTTCTGAATGTACTGCTTTATTTTTTTAAAGGTTATACTGTGTATGCAACACCTTCATTTATTCGCGAAGCACCTGTCTACATCCGGTTCAGACGAGACCACTCGCAGGTTCATCCACTTCGACCCCTCCTTATGTAGATTTTTTTTTTGTTCAGAATAGTGCACAGAAAAAATCTTCAAAAGCGCGACTCGCACACTTCGCGACGCGTTCAAGTCTCCTCGTAGAGTTTCTGAATAAGGCCCACCCTTCGTCAGACTGACCTCACCCCCTTCAAATGTCACGTCACACACTTGCATTGTTATATTTCTATTGTGATATAAATTATGCATAGACAACGGATTTTTAAATGAACTTCACACGTTCCTATAATTTTGTAAGTACATCGAAATTCAATATACAGTTAAACACGCATACATACCTACATACATCTACGTATACCAGTGACCATCGTATTTCAAGTTATGAAACTATTTCAAAGTTCATGTAAGATAAATCATTATATTTTTAATATTGTGCATGCATTGCAATATTATTACGTGAAATTTTGGAGATTTGCTTTTGAGTCAATAGTTTTCTCGGCTTTCACATAATTGTTAATTATATCGACATCAATAAGCTAAAGGGGTGTTATTTTGTTTCGCAATTTTACATGTGGGTAATTTTGTTTCTTTTTGTATTTTCCATTAACTACTCTGTCAAAAAAAATGTAGTTTCGTCGCGGAATAATTATTCCTAACGCGCGTAAAGGTATTCTTAAAAATCTAAACTAAATAATTTAATCTTTTAGATTATTATTTTATGCCGTAAATCCCTAACGTCCTTTCCACCAATCATTAGATTGTTGTAAATTTGAATATTATCTAGTAAATGCTGACACAATTAAATAGATCACATATTGATTCAGCGTCCAGTTTATTAGTTATTTTTTCAATGAAAATACAAAAATAATTATTAGACACTTGAATTTTTTCACGTATTCTTATTAAATCTCATGTGTGTTCAAGAGGTTGCGCTACTTGCTAAGACGAAAAGATCTCAAATTGGCTGAAAACATGTGAAGTAGAAATTCTGCAGAATCTTTTGAAAACAGAAGATTTTTTATTCGTTTTATTCTATGTTTTAGCATGTAACCTATCTTATCGACTAAAACAAATTTATTCTACTCTCAACAAATGCGATTGTTCGCAAACTCGTGATTCGCGTTTAATACTTAATATGCCTTGTAGGCAAGCAATTCTCTCGGCAAAACTTAAATTGTATTGGTAAACTTCGTCAAGATTGATGGGCTTAGGCTTATTCGAGGCTACTAAATCAATTCCGACCTAAATAACTTTAACAAATCTACGGGAAACTTTTTTACTTTATTGTTATGTAACTCACAATACTATTATTAGACAGAAAAAAATGTAATGTCTAATGTACCTAACTACTCAACTTATCTTATGTAATCTAGTTGGTTTTTATCAATACAGTGTCCTTTACATACTTACTACATATCAGGTAACTCTAGATTTTACTTAAATTATTTCAAAGCATGCATTGCCGCTGATTCATATAAAACTACACGCACTACACGTACCTAATAATTAGTATAATAAATCTCAATTGAATATAGTATACGACAGAAAACAAAATGATAGATCATTGACTTATTTGCCAATATAATATTTTGTTTTAGATACCTACTCTTCGGTTAAATTATATTTCAACTAAATATTGCGTATTTTATAAGGTTCGCATCGTTTTCACAACCAATCCATTATTACCCTATTTAAATAACAATGCAAAGACACCATTTCTGCTGAAATATTAAGTATAATGAGTGATGGTAAATGTGGATTGAACATAAATAGCATGTGAATCTAACCCAGTTACGTGATTCAAACCCGCGATAATACCTAGCAGGAATCAAGCATTTTAACATCAGCTTCAGTTTGTAATACAGCAACGGGGATTCTGTTGGCATTTTCCTCAAAAATATTTTTAGAATGTATATATAAATTTGAATAAGCGTCCAATTATTTATATTTTCCTAGAATTATGCTGCATTAAAATTCACTAGGTTTGTCCTTATTTATAGTAGATTTTGATGTATTCATCCTTATATTATTATCATGTCCATTATGAAGTCTAAGCAAAATTTTAATAAAGTAACATTCTTTTACAAGCTCTTTATCTACGTATATAAAAATAGTTATTCTATTTCTTACATTAATTATCTAAAATGTAAATCGACAAGAATTCCTTAATATCTTAGAAATCGTGCTACAGTGACAGTAAAATAACCTATTTTTAGAACAAACGTGACAATATTTAAAAGTTTCTATCCCCGTGTAGGTTCTACTTGCCTAACATTTTAGTGGGAGGCAGGTATTCAAAGAATATTTTTACATATCCGTACTAGGTCTATGAATATTTTCTACATCATGCATTGTCTCGAATACCGCCAGCCGGAACAGTCACGTACAATCTTGGACACTTCTTTTATATTTTTCTTGTCTATATATGATTCTAAATTGCCATCATTTGGCTGCGGTTTATATTCATGTTGTCCGTGAGATTATCGAGGCTTTTGGCATTGTCAATGTCTATTTTTATTAGGACTTATACATAATATTTTGTATGTAACGTTCCGGAATGTTTGTTGTTTATTTTTTTAATAAAAGTTTAAACCATTCTAGAGAAATTATAATAGTGTACTAATCATACTAGGTAATAATATGTATATTAGGGAAGTATAACAATATGATATATATTACGATAATTTATTTATTGTGTCATTTTTTGAAATTATTTTGTAGCCTTTTATGTTCATTAAATTGTTGATAATTTTTAATTATAATTAGCAGTCAGGGTCAATCGACTGCTGGATGAAGACCTCCTTTGGCTATTTGGCTACTTCTAATCTTCTCGGTTCCTAGTTCTACGCTGCCACGTACATCCACCGAACTTTGAGTTCATCGATCCAACGGGTTTTAATGCGTCCCTGTCACCGCTGTATGACGCCAATTTCCGAGGAATATTGTCTTATAATGTTACCGATTTTATAAAATTAGGTTTTTTTTTAATCTTGTTTGGTTCACGTTTATAAAGATTAAATTATTTTTAATGACTGGACATCGATTGTATACGTTTTTAAACAATAGGTTGATGAGCCATCGTTTTGCTTTCTGTAATAGATTTATTTTGTATTTTATTACACATTAAAATAGACCACAATACAAACAATAACGTATAAATTTCATTACTTAAGCATGCTATGTAGGTAACATAATATAAATAGGTAATAATTCTACAAAAAACTTTGAATAGAGGATCTTCAACAATGCTGATTTATTTTGTATTGTTAAGTATTTGTGTTAGGAAACCCAACCGAGTAAAGTCTATAAATCTTCTCATATGAAATTTGGAAACATCGTTGTAAGTTGGTGCATTTTTTTTATTCCCATCGTAATACCGAGATTTTGTATGAAATCGGCAAACAATGAGAGAACAGCGAATATCTTCTCTGGATTTCCGGTACTATTTTCGAACCCGTTGACCCGCTTTATTGTTCCTCGTTCCTCGACTTAACGAGACCTCATTGGAAACTGTTTGAACTTTACAAAACCCCGAACGTTTTCCGTCTTCAGTATAATTTTTAATAGGGGCATTAAAGTCGGCAATAAACCGAATCGCTTCTGTAAGTTTTATGTTACCGCATTGGCTTATAATTGAATAAATTCCTATGTATATTTGGGACCCATTTAGTATTTTAAAATTTGCCATTACTTACATTTTACTGACACTTAAATGAATCATAAATCATAGAAATGAAAAGAAAACACCAAGGCAATGTCCAATAGCAATTACTGTCATAGTAAATATACCTACTGACCTAAAGAAATCTCTTAAATATTTCATCGTATAAATGCTTATATTATGCAATAGGTACTTTACCTAAATATTATATCACAACTAATATGTAACTTAAAGAATAGGCCTTAAAAATAACATTAAAAAGTATGAGCATTCAATAACATCAAAAGTAAAATTTACCTTTTATTAAAATCCAAAGAATTTTGAGTGGCCCTTTGAAATATTTACTGTTGTTTTTATTTAATAAAACGCATTTTTTTTGTAATACTTATTCCACTTTTAATCAAGAGATTAGGACCAGTTTCGTCCGCCTCAGAGGGACATTGAGTTGAAAATGTCCCTCTGAGGCGGACGAAACCGGTCCTAATCTCTTGATTAAAAGTGGAATAAGTACTACAAAAAATTGCGTTTTATTAAATAAAAACAACAATACAATGCAGTTCCACCATGAATTGACAGTTAACAAAATAAATGAAATATGTACGTACAATAAAAATGATGTTTCATTATTATTTAAGCACACTGACATGAATATATTATTATCTCTAAATGATTGAAATCATCCAAAATTCAATTAAGTCATTTGACTTACGTTCTACATATCGTTCAATCGGATTTGATACTTTGTAATTATGTTTTTGCATAATCCCTACATATAAGACATATATTATTCGTTTGTATGTCAGTTCTATTCAATAGATGCTGTGAAAGATGATAAATTGCTCCATTGTTAATCCGCCAGACATATGTACGTGCTATTTGTTCATGTTCTATTATTTACAAGTGATTTGATTAACCTTTATTGTCCAATCAACTTCAATCGTTTCAAGAATACATTTGAATAAATGATACACTTTTATTTATTGCGATTACATAACGTAGATAATTGGTAAAAATCAGCCGCTCATGATTACTGACAGTGTTATCACTCCCGATCAGTGATCACATCAATTTATAGCCGGTTTGTATTGTTATATAATATATTACATTTTACTCAAACATCATAAACATGTCGCACCGTGAGTGTAAAACCATAGCAAGTGCAAATTTTTCAATTTCGAGATTTAAATGCAAAACAACTGCAAAAGTCATAAACTTGATAATGTAAAATTGAAGTTACTGCAAACTTAAAAATTTTCATTAAAAAAGACAGATATTTGGGTTTTACAATACAAAGATTTACTTCCATTGTTAATGTAAAACCATAGTATCTGCAAATGATTATCCATGACTAATTGTGAAACCCGAGCATCAGACGCATTCTTTTGGTGAATGCAATGTGGCATTGTTTTTATTATTGTGATAGCAGGCAATTATTGAAATGATCAGTGTTAAGACTTTGATAACGCATCCAGACGTATTCTACAACACATTATTGTTTCCTTTGATTCAAGTAATGTAGTGCAGTGTATTTTGTTTTTATCAAATATGAGTTTAAGGATTCGAATGATGGTGGAATTAGCTTTAAAAGCTGAAAAACTTCTAAAAAGGTAAGACTTTGTGATAAATATTATACTAAAATGATATACAAAACTAACCTTAATATTATTATTGTTATGAAACTTATTATTATCGACTTATCTTATGTACCTATGTATTTATTTTATGCACCTACAATAATAAACTCTTTCAATTAACACAACAGTATATCAATCAGATCTATGATATTTTTGTTTTTGCAATGTTACAAGTTTTCAAAAATGTGACAAGTACATTTCCTGATGCTGAAGAACCCATGTTGGATATAGATAAGGATGCTGCTGGCTTGCAAGAGGAACAATACCCATTATAATATAAGCTTTTTTCAACCAAACAAGGACCTATGTGACTTTTGTGAAAAATATAAAAATTGCAGTAGCGAAGAGAAAAATATAATTCAAGTTAAATAATATATGACATTCATCAAAAAAAATAAACAATTATCGAGAACACAGAAGGCGAAAGACGAATAAATAGTATGTTGCTATAATCTGCAGGCCGTATTATCAACACCAAATGCCCAGATATCAGTGCTATATTATAAAAGAAAGCTTTCAACCTATAATTTTACCATCTTACACACATTAATAATAAAAATGGTTACTGTTTTGTTTAGCATGAAGGGACTACAAACAAAGGGGCCAATGCAATTGGTTCTTGTGTTGTAAAATTTTTGGAAGACCAATCAATTGGGAAGGAAGTAATTTTTTATTCGGATAATTGTGCCGGACAGAATAAAAATAAATTTATTACAGCAATGTATTTATACGCCGTCCAGAATTTTAATATCCCAAAAATCACACACAACTTTTTGGGCGTAGGACACACCTAGAACGAGTGTGACTCTATAACACTCTTGCATAGAGAAACAAAAAAATAGTCTTGAAGTCAGGTCCAATTTATATACCAATACAGTGGATTCCAGTGATTCACTGGAAATTGGCACTGACGAGATTTTTGATTTTCACAAGTTAGCAAATGAAATGGGCAATAATTTTCAACTCAACAAAAATAGTTAAAAGGTTAGTTGGGTAGACATTTGCGTTATTGAAGTGAGGAAAAACAATCCTTATTGCCTGTTCTATAAAAATAAGTATGAAACAGAAGTGTTTGATGTAATAAATATTAGAAAACGTCAGGGCGGACGTCAATCAGTACAATTTACACTACACAAAGCATTTATAAAACCACCTCGGATCACGGAAGCAAAATTAAATGACTTGATTTCCCTATGTTCATCAAAAGTGATACCAGAAATACACCACAATTTTTATAAAAAAAACTTTCATTTACACATTTAAATACAGATTCAGATAATAATTGACGTCGATAAAATTAATTATAAAAACAATACAATTATTGTAATTTGCTATTTTTATTTTGGTTTAAAATTGTATGCATCTATTTTAATAAACTATAGTTAGTAAGCTTAAAATATCAAAATATTATAGGTAAATGTCATTCTTGATTTATTTAATAATAATATAATATATTATATTATAATGGTATTACCAAAGTTCCCAATAAAAATCTTACTGCAATTCAGGTAACTGCGAAATATCAACATTTTCTATGCATCATGAAAGTGTAAAACCATAGCAACTGCTAAAACTTGTAATCTTGATGGATTTATATGAAAAAAAATAAAATTAATAAAAGAACATGTCATAATGTATACATACACCAAATATTATAGTTTTATTTTAGAAACTCTATTTATCCTGACCAAATGAAAACTTCAAACCCTTATATCTCCAAACTATGTAATTTGCACATACGTTGGTTTTACACTCACGGTGCGATGTGGTCACCTCAATACTACAACTAGATAACTCTGATTTGGTCATTGCCGGGAAAATGAAATTGAAACTTTACTTGATTAACATAAATCTAGGCTATAATTACTATTTAAAATAAAAGTGAAAAATTGTGCTTGTCTAATTGGGAACAATTAAATAATGTTCAATTATATGAAAAAAATATTGTACATATATTATTTTATTTAGTTAATGTATTTATGGTTTTAAAGTCATATAATATTTTCAAACACAAACTTAATACCAGTTCCCATTAACTTCTGACATACCTAGTTTTATCATTTTGTAGAGAAAGAAATGTAGATTCATATTCAATAGCTATCTCAACAAAAACAGTGAAAATCTAGTTATCTAGTTGTAGTATTTTGGTGACGATGTAAAATGTCATTAAACTTTGCTTGTAATATTTTTTCAATCGTCAGTATGTGCATATTTTCATGAATTAAAATTATGTTGATAACAGTAGCGTGCGGCGACTTTTGAAATGAGGGATACACTTCAAAATTAAACGTTTAAAATATATATATATACCTATATATATTAATTAAACTTACTATATACTAGTATATATAACTAATGCGGAATGTACATATATGGAAAGTAGATATTTTAAAAACCAATTTACTTTTTATCGCTATACTGGTAATATTTAATTTATCTTTAATATTTTATAACGATATTAGCTTATATCCATGACTTTAAATACAATGTTTTGGTTTATAAATTTAGGTCTTAATGATATATGTAATAAGTTTTTGAATTATCTTAGAATAATTTAGGGACGCGTTTCATCCACAGCATCTATGGACCGCACGCCACTGGTAGATAATATTATTTTCTATTTCTTGGACCACTGGTTCGAATAAACTTGAAGTCCAGTGAAACGTGAAAGATGCAAAACCCAAACCGTTGAAGCAGAATTTGTGCCAATAGTGTGGCGAATATAGAATAGAACCTCCTAAAAAGATTTTTTTAAATCAATATTTTTTTCAGTGCATGAATGACATTGACAATAGACAGTGACAGAAATGTTATACACATTACATTTTAATTTGCAAGAGTAAAATACCTATTGTTTCAAAAATAACCGGTAATGCATGACGTATTAGTGGCTTCCAAAAAATGAGTATTGTTGTCAACAAAAAGACAAAGAAAACATTGTTGCAGCTTCAGACTTACATCTTTGTACCTATCCCAGTAATTACTCAATACATTTTTTTTAGTTGTAACAGCCTGAAATAGACAATGCGATGTACAAAAGGAGTACTAGTACGTACATAATGATTTTATTTAATACGTGTGAATTTTCACATACCCACGATGTCGCAATTGGCATGCTTTGCTGAACACGCCGTCGAGTATCTTACCGGATTGTTTTTGTAAATTTTCATGTCGATAATATTATGCTTTTTTACGGGTGGCTATATTAATTATGCCGTAATGTCTTCGGAATGATTCTCTGCATTTTTTGGGTGCTTATTATCTTCGTTAAAATTTGCACATAACACAACACATACGTAAATTCAATTATTTTATTCGTAAGTTAGTACAACATCACTGCTTGATTGTACTAATTGTACTCATATATGCTAAAAACGCCATGAGTGTATTCAATTAATTGAATATTTGAAAAAACTTTGTTGATTTATTAAGTACAAATAATATCCATAAATGGATTTCAATTTGTATCAACATTGATACAAATACAAAAAAATTAGTATTCTAACTAGATAAATGTATCTTCTTTTATTTGTATGGTTCCTATACCATTCATCCGATTGCGATGAAACTTTGGTGGGTTGTTGTGTGCACGCCCGCAAATGTTTCTAAATTAGAAAAACCATCTTCTTCTTCTTCTATTCGTATGCGTGCCTATAACATTCATCCGATTGCGATGAAACTTTTGTCAGATGTTGTGCGCACTCCCGCGAAGGTTTCTAAATCATTATATAAAGTACAAAGTTTGTTTGTTTGTTCCATCCAATTTTGAATTTTTTTACTACATATTAATACTATTTATAGCGTTTGCATATTTTGATTCGATTTTAATTTAGTATTCTTTTGTTTGACCTTTACTCCTATTAAAATTATTTTCATATTGCCATATTGTATTACACAGATATTTTAATATTAAAAAAATAATTACTTATTATTATTATTTTTTTAGTATCTAAGATAAATGTATCCACGAAGCGAACCTGTGCAAAGCCGGGTACTTCACCTAGTATAATATACGGCCAAGCGGTTACCACGACAGTTTATAATGTCGAGTGTCCCGGATTAGAATCCCGGTCTGAAAAAAAATGTATATGGTATTCTTCGATTTGTGTTTCGAGTATGGACCTCAAGTGGCTAATATCCATTTCTCGTAAAAAAATATTGGTACAACCTCCACCTTGTGTTGGTCCATATTATGATCTTCTTAGCATCGAACTTGGTAATGTATACAATATATTCATATAGAGAAAAGCTGACAACCTCAAAAACTTGCTTACTCGTATGGGTTTTGGCTAGACACCACGAAAAATATGTGTTTTTTTAAGGTCACGTCCATGATTTTTTTTGTGTAGTTCATTCTTTTCATCGCGCAAGTAAGAAGTATATTGTAGTAGGTATGTCTTGGCCATACTTTTATTGCTGTCATTCGCTGTCTGAAATCAGAGTTAATTCGCTCGGATTTATTTAGTCCATAAAGTAGGTTGCAGTCTGCGCTGCAGTATCGATCGATGCCTTACTTGATGTGGTCCGCTTGACATTACAGCTTCGATCTGTCACTCTATACATTGTGGTTCATTACTTTCAAGGCTTAACGATCATTTCATTCATGATCTGCCATTGTAAATATGCGAATGGACTTGTTTGATAGCGTATTGGATTTATGTATTCAGACCAATCAATATGTAATAAATTGCTACTGATTTTTTTTTGCTTGAAACCGTTCCATTTAATAATATATCGAATTGAATTAAACTGTTTTTCAATCAATAATACACAACGTTTAATAACGTGGTGTTCGTTCTTGAACATACCATTTAAAACACTTCAAAAATATACATAATATCAAAAAATATTTTATCAAAGCTATATTTCATATTATTTTTTCATCTCATTATCGCGAAGAGACGGTTTACGTGGCTGGGACACGTATTCCGGATGCCGCCAAAGAGTGCGGCACTTCGTACCCTTGTGGCACAGCATCGAGGGTTCCGTCGCCGTGGCCGGCACTCTCTCACCCTGCAGCGGTGCTACAAAAGCGACCTACGTGCTGCAGGTCTGACATGGCGGGAGGCGCAGGAGTTGGCGTTGGACCGAGGGAAGTGGCACCAACTTGTGCTTGCCCATTGGGACGTGACAGGGTGGAAGAAGAAGAATATTTTAACAGCACCTTTCGTGCTGCTGTTAAAATATAGCACTTATTGCAACAATTACAACCAACTTATTGTAATTGTTACAATAATTGCTAATACTTTGATACGAACCTACCCTAATTTTGATAATATTTATCACTTTATCACTTAAGCGGTCGATAAGTATAGAATAGACCCACGTCTCACCCGTTACAAATTTTTTTTTCTAATGAAGTTTATGAAATGTTTGAATAATTATTCGTGTTATGTTGAAATTATGTTTTTTAAACCTCAACATAGTTAATTACTTAGATTTGATTTCTTCTTATCCCTTGTCTTTACCTCAGGATTGAGGGTTGTGTTGTGGCCGAAATGTTTTGCCCGCCATTCAGCAGCCTCCTTGACGTTATTCCACCCCTCTCGTGATTTAACGACATGTCCAAAACCTACGTGTTTTTCAGCATGTCATCTTTACTGCGGGGTATAAGATTATAATATTTTTTTAATAACATATTGAATATAATATTATGTATACATATATTAAAAAAAAGAAAAGTGGAACAGATGATATGGCATGATTAAAATATAAATATAACAGCTATTAAAGTCTAAAAATTCTTTTGTGTATGTATACATTGTTAATGATACCATAAATTGAACATGATCACGATGTGTTCCAAGCAACATCTCTAAAACTCAACGTAAATATTATCGTTGAAATGTGTGTGCACTTTTCAGACAGAAAATAGCCAAAAATAATCAGGCCGTTATAATTAATATTTGTAATCCGCTGTGTACACAAAATGAAGATTTACCCACCGCTGGAAAAATTTAAAAAGTATTTTTTTTATGAAACGCACCCGACCCGCTCATCAAAACAGATAACCAAAGCGCAAAGTTGTTTCATAATTCACAGTTTATATTTTTTCCCAGTTTTAATTAGTTTTTATCGTTTCCCGTTTATAAAGTTAGGTTGCTGTCGGAAACTTTCGCAGCTTTAGTGAAAATTGTATGAAGGGAAATTTTGTTATTTATCGTTTTAGATTTTACTGTTGACATATTTCATCACTTGAGTTACCCTCCATGGCTATATTGTCAACAATTTATATTCCATACAATAAAATATAAATTAGATTTTGTATTGCCACACTTATCAATTTTTCTTTTTATGCCATTTATTTCTCTAAAAATGTAAATAATTTTAATTAAAACAATCTTAAAATTTTATACATTAATCTCATTTCAGTATCTTCCTAGGCATTTATTTATAAGGTAACAAACAAATATTATATTTTTCACAAAATAAATAAAAGTACTGTAAAAGCTTTTTTGTATTTATATAATTATTTCGTACTATATATCCAGATTCTATGTGCCCTATTTATTTTTCAGAATACAAAGAATTGTCTGCCTTATGCTGTAATGAATAATTTATTATCGCGAAAATTCTAAAGCTCAGCGTCCACATTTCCAAAGTTTTCGAGTTTTTTCTTTCCGTTTTTTTTTTGCTGGACCTTCGCTGTTCCGCCAGCCAGCTGACGCGAACTTTTCAAATCACCGTGCTTTATAATCTTACTTGCGTCCTTCTCATTTTGTATGTAATCTTAATTCTCTCCACTTTGGCAAAAACATAATACTTGTGTATTTTATACTGCTATAGATACGCTACGCCTGTAGAATTATTAGTCACAACCAAATTTCATAATATTTTTGATCTTCTCTAAAAACAACTGACATACGTGCATCATCGTGATATTTCATCATTTTAAATCGCTGTTTTAAATTCGTCAAGTCAAATTTCACGGATATTTCCTGTACAATAAACAAATTTCAAAACACATTTAATTACTTATGTGGATACCTTAACACTATATTTTTGTTTGTAATTTTGTTTTTGTGGACATTAAGAGTTCGTCCATAATATATGACTGCATGCCCTAATGAATATATCGTATTGATTATTGATACCAAAATTCGATTATTTTCTATGAATTTATTTTTGGCGAAACAGGGGGTTCAAAAATGTGAGCTAATGTAGACAAGGGTATAAACAATTTAGTGACGATGGGAAAATGGTGGGGACAAATTTAAACGAAAACCTTGTGACGTCATTTATGGATGACCTCTAAACGTTCAACTGTTAATAGACCGCATTTCAAGGGGTGTGAAACGTAATAAATCGTATTTAACCGAGATGTAGTCATTTAAAGACGAAAAACTCATTTTAGTAATTCTAAAATATTCAACATCGTTTTCAGGGTTTATTTTGTATTTCAACATGCCTAATCAGTAATCACATTGTGGCATTTTCGTCTCGTTGAATAATTATTAATTCGATTTTCGTCTATATAGAATCAGTCGCAAAGGAAATATCTCATTCAATAGGTAATAATTTATATAATATTCATCTGAAGGTTTATAGAACAAACAGCGATCGTTCGAATGATTCACTGAGTTGACAGTTAGATAATTTACGATTTCATTTAAATCGACTATCGTATTGATTTATGCGTAGCCCTAATGAATAGAACCGATTGTGTGGATATTCCTTCTTCGCTTTCAACAATTGCTTTGTCATCTTCCCAATTAGTTATCGTTTTATTTCACATCGACTCATCTCATCAGCTGTTGCTGTCATATTATTCTTTTCTTTAACACTTAACCTCATCCAACTTTCAATAATTTCCAAATTGGCCAATTCCATCGCCTTAATCAGACATCATTTGGATACAGATAATAACATTCGTATAAGTAATATTCAGATTTGCATACCATATAGGTATTACACAGGAATGGTAATAGGCGTATCATTTTACAATACCTATTCAATAATTATTATTAATTAATTTCATGTTTTCTCACCTAGAATTGACATTTTGTTAAAACCATTTAAATTGATTAATATTCAATAATTAATGATTATATAAATACTAGAAACATGGTGTCACCTTTTTTCTTAATTATCTCAAAATAGTTTCCGGAGTAAAATCGTATATTTAAAAAGTGTCGTATATTTTACTCAAAGATTTATTATGTATTATTTTATGTTTACTCTATAATAGACATGTCCAACGCCTCGACCGCATGATTGGAATTTAATTTAAAAAAAAGCGTTATATAATAATATGATTTCATTGACATTTTGAAGGGGAAGCATTAACCACCCCTAACTGTATTTCTTTAACCTGGTTACTTGTAAGTCGTTTTCAAATTAATCATGAAGAAATCCACGTGACGTCGTTGCATCATTTGAACCGTATTGCATCACTCGAGGCCTACCACAGTAGTGAGAGAAATAGAAGATATGAAATCCCGTGCTTTAAACTGAGGCGTAGTTTCCCTTTAATATAGCATGTGTGCAATATCTTTGCACAGTATGAGAATAGTTTGTCGACGATGTATGCAATCAGTGGCCAAAAGAAGATGAAAACTTTTGCGGCGAATGGGAAATTGATTATTTCTTTATGATCCTCAGCCAAATATAAATGTCAGTTTTGATACTGAATATTAGATCACAACCTATTTGAAGTTGAATATCCCTGGTATATAATATAAAACATCAGCACTTATAAAGCCATGTGGGTAATTTTAAGCTGATTTTGACCGTGTGTGTGGTTCTTATTAACGTAAGTGAGCTGCATTGGCCGATTTACAGCTGTTGGTTAACCTGCAGATTAAACCTGCCGCATCGAGCCTGGCCATACGTGTTTATTTTATGGGCATCGATTCCCGGTCTGCTTTTTTGCACTGTGCACCAGTTATATCGGTTCGCTGCTCACTTTACCGCACGAGCGCCAGATCGAGCCAAATGATTTTGGGGCAGTAGTCATACCACCGGACATTCCGTGTAAGGCAATCCGCCAAATAGGGCAACTATCGAACCACGAGGGACATGTTACCAAGATAATTGGTTATTTACATTGCATGGACTTATACGATATATCGAGTATCGACCTGACATACAGGCCAACTACCTATCCAGTGGACATAATTATTCATTAATTATTAAGCTTGGATAGATCTTCAACAAATTTGTTTTCAGTATGTAGCCTCTTTACACCCCACGTTCATTGATGGTTAAATTGTCAGTTTCATACAAACTTATATCGATGCAAATATTAACACGTTTACTAGTACATTTGGTACGACCAAAAATGTTTAAAATAATGCGACACTGATTAAGCATAATCCGAAATTATCTATTTCAGAGTTTCACAAACTATGTTCCGCGGAACGTGAATGGGTGCTCCGCGGATTTAACAGAATAGTAGGTATTGTTTTACTTTCGTTTACTAGGTGGGTACGACATATTTATGCGAAGCAGGATATAAGAATTCAACTTTCTAATATTCTGCTTGATATCAAGAACATTAATTTTGAAATTCAAGGACCCAAAATAATCGAAAACATTAAGAACTTCATTCACTTATATTGTTATGTGCTATATTTTAAAAATAATTACTAAATACTTAAATACTTATAGTTTTTTTCTCATTTTTTTAAATCTATTGATTATGTATTATTTAACTACAATACAAAATAAACATGCCATTCCGTTAAAATTTCAGGATTTGAAAAGTGTTCTATCATAGGAAAAGTTTGGGAAGTTCTATTCCATATAAGAGCAATCGTATTGACTGTTGCGCGCACAATATTGCCATAATAATAATTAATAATGGACATACACTTTTTAAATGCACACGCAGGTGCTAAATTACGTGTTAACAATTAAAAAAAATATTTTTCTATTGTGATATTTTTGCATTGATTATTTTTTTCAATTCACTCTAATAATCCAGTGTGGATTTTGTCGCTTACCTACTTAACAGATATTCGCAAATCCACTAGTTGTTAACTATTTGCTCAACCGTGAATCTGATTTATACTTCGAGTCCAATACACGTAGCATAAAGAAACAACAAGTGACCTACGGCTTCACGGGCAGACATTCTGCCACCATCGATTGCATAAATTAATTGTAGGTATATCTCAGAACCACTTTGTCGTATGTACAATTTTACAGAAAAAAGAGTTAACTAGTTAATTAATACAAATATTGTATTTAAATTATCATATCTTGCCTAGCCAATTCACCTTTTGAGTCCACTAATGACAGAATCCTGAAATACTCCTAAACTGAAAAGTATTAACTATGCAACGGCTAAAAAATCTTTAATTGCTTCAATTTAATTTAATTGCTAAATCTTTAAAAAATCTTACTTCGTCTGATCGTGGACGTAAATTTAAAAAAAATATTTTGCTCTGAAAGGAGTTGCATTATATTACGTTAATTTTTTTTAGCACTATATTATAATATCGACCGTGTTTAGGAAAAAGAGCGTAACCCACACAAAACAAATTTTACAGGAGAGGCAAAAAACGTTTTTTGAATGATTTTGGTTTAATACTAATAAAAAAATAGGCATAGATATTGGGTGCATGATGATTGATGATTTGATGTAATATCTTTTCGATCTACTAATAATTAAAGAAGTTATTACAGAAAATTATTAAAATTGAGGGTAAATGCTTTTTTCCTTAAATTAAAACTTTATTAAAGCTCAATTAAAACCTGAGTTTAGATAATAAATCGGCATTTGAGGCTTACTTCCTTTTTACAGAACGTGTATTCAGTTGTATACATTGTTAATATCTAATAAAAGCACTTTCGAAAAATCGAGGGTTACGCCCTTTTTCCTAAACACAGTCGATATTATTAAATCATCAGTAACGTGCTAGTTACTAGGTATTGTATTTCGCAAAGATTTTCGGTCTGTCGAGTTTAAAATTTAATATTGTTAAGTAATTCAATTATTTTCTAAGCCTAAGATTAACCGAGTGCTCTCATTCGAGTGATTAATTAGAGGCTGCTGTGGCTTACTTGTGGTTTAATGTCGCTGCTTGACCTAGCAAAAACAACAACGACCAACTGTTACTGTACGTTTCAGTACGCAGATGATACCTACTCGTAATTAATGTCAGTGAAAAAAGATACCTCATTGTGTTATTTCAAAAAACGAACTCAAAAGAATCACGATCTCCGTTTTTCCACCTGGCCCTTGTCAACTCGGAAATGTTTTTTTCCTATCTCGTTGAGCAAAATATAAATGGCTATTTTATCTGCAGATTCATAAATCTTTTCATTCAGTGTCGACCCCTCTGTTCGATAAAAACGCTTTTTTATATATTCAACGATCTGCCACCACTGTATCATAATATAATATTACGGATTTTTGATGACCGGTTTGTGACAAACAAAAATATTTCCAGAACTTTCCACTTAGGTATAAGTATATAAATATTATGACAATTTTTAACTACTTATGTGAGCTATAATTATGTAATCAGAATCAGTCAATCAGTTTAGTTATATCCAAATACTATTTTGCACTGTATATAAATGTATCTACTTTTGACAAATTAAGTAGCTACTAAAGATTCAATGTACAAGTGACATTTAAAACAATTATTTTGGAGATATTTTCACATCACGGTACATATTTATGGGTGAAATAATATACAACCATGTACCTGCTTTGTTTGAAAAGATAAGAGCATTGAATTACATATTAATATCTGATTAAGATGTTATATAAAATTCTGTTATTATTTTCATGGTTATTGTATCGTAGATATTATTTTAAATGTTTTGCTTGATGTATCCTCCAAATAATAAAAAACATAAAGAAATATCAAAATGTTTTCATTGAGTAGTAAACAAAGGACTAATCGAGAACGATACCTCAATTACATATTACTTATATACAAATATACAAGTTATGTAGAATTAACAATCGTATTTCTGTGAACATTTTTGGAACGTCTTGGTCTACTCTGCGCTGTTAAGTATAAAGACAGTCGTCGTTTCCATTGCAAATTGTATATCTGCAAAATATGTATTTTTGACATTTTTTTATAATTAAAACTGCAAAAATCGCCTTTACATACATGCAAAATAACGCAATTTACAAAAATTGCATTTTCGTTGACATTATGAAAACCTTTTTTGAATTGATTCAAGTGCCATACATTTTTTAAACTGTTTTTATTGTCCCCTGAAAACTTGAGATTTTGCAGATATATAATTTCGCAATGGAAACGACGCAGTGTTTTTAGTTTAGTGAAATGAGAACCCAAGTTTTAAACTACCTTTTCTCTTATTTATGTATGTATTTATTTATTTATTCATTGTTGACAGTGTATACTGTATAATAAGAGAAAGATTAATTTAAAACTTGGGTTCCCATTTCACTAAAACCAAAACATTGTTTTTTTACTTAGCAGGGCAGTACTACAGTAGACAACATTATAATATATCGTTGAAATAATATTCTCAATAGTTACCTACATATTTTTAAGGTAAAAGTTTTTCGTTCAAAAAATCCACCTTGTAAGGCGACACATTTTATATTTTTTCATACCTCCGTCGTTTATCAGGCGCTGCAAGCATTTTGCATTTTTTATCTCGTGATATTATTTTTTTCACTTTTTATGTCATAATCGTATTCTTTGCCTTCCACCCTCCTTCTTATTGGAACAAAGGTCATATTCCGATTGAAATACGGCCTTCTTTTCGCGTTTTCGTGAAACTTTCATTAGATACGCGGCAATGGATTAAGTGACCCGATGACCCGCCAGATAACGTCTTGTTATTATTGAATTAAGAGAATTTATTATTTTAAATGAATTAGGTATTGGCTATTAATAAAGATTTTTTAATACTATATTATGACAGTTTTTAATTAAACTTTTAAAGCTCCCTTCACCTATTTTATGTCATATAAGGCGATATTTTAAATTTACGTTAATTAGATTAAGTATTTTAAATATTTAGTATTTTAATTACATTGAGTAATAATGATAAATCAAATTCAATGCAAGAGGAACCTAAAAACACGTGGCTGAGAATAGATAATAATAATGTCATTTCCCATTGTCGATTCGTTTATTGAAAATTTCACACTCGCTATATTCTGAATTTATTTTTCAGTTCCACACTGAGATAAAACGGTGTCCGTTATGCCGGATCCATACTGGCAACATGTCGCGCGACAACTTCGTTAAATTTTACGATAAGTATGATAATTATCGTAAAATTTAACGAGGTTGTCGAGCGACATGTTGCCAGTGTGGACCCGGCATTAGAGTAACAACCCCATTTTTTTATATTATCTACCGTCATCATTTAATTTAATCAATATACCTACGTATTTAAAGAGTAATTGCCAACTGGTACAGAATATATATTAAAACAGTGTTATGTACCTATACTAAGAGAATTTGAAAGGTAAAATTATGTATTAAGGATATGAATAATAATTGAATAAAATTCTAAGAATATCTGTTCAAAAATAAATCATATTATCATTATTTTTTCCTAGCTTTTCGATATTAATACTGTTATCGTATATAGGTACATAATCTGCATAAAGTTAAATTGTTTTGATATTTCAATATTGAATAGTTATGTAAATAAAGTTAGCCTTTTTATTTGCAAACAATCCTACCTATGCAAATTTGCAATAGCTACAAATTCAGTCACACTAAAATGGGTCTGGTATCGCTCTAAATATGTATTACGTAGGTACTTAATACTAAAAGTTCAATAAACTTCCTCTAATAAGTATAGCTTTGCTATTCATCGATCATCAACAAAACAACGTATAGTTATATCGGTATAATATTTTTTTATTCGTCTACTTTTGATATGCAATTTTAACATGAACCAATACATATTATTATATTAATAGCTACCTATTATAACTATATACTTATATCAAATTCTTCTTGTATTTTTAGACGTTTTATCATAACCATTCACCTATACTACCTATCCATCATTACAATCTAACCTTATAACAATATTATAATTTGAATATCTAACCTATTCTAACCTTACCCAGTTCTCGCAGCAAAGTTCATCACATTACCATAAAACTCATGCATGTTTTTCAGAAATATGCGACCCATAGCGAGGTGTTATTATTTATTTTTATTACCATCGACAAGTATCACGCCAAACGACGCGAAGTCAAAATGTCAACACGCAATACTCAATCTAACAATGGCTGCACGGTAATTTTATTATTCTCAAACGAAACATGAAAATGACCGTTTTTTTCACGAAAACCTTTAATTAAAATTCCAAGTACGGTCTGTGAATTGTGGGCTTAATTTCAAGTTATATTTTTTGAACATTTTCTATGTCGTGTAGTCCAGGATTAACCCATACCAATAATGACGATTAGCGATAGCCCGTTTATTACATTATCTCAATATGTTCTACACAACTGAAATAATCACTTACCCACTTAAATCTGGTGGCTGTAAATTCTTCTTAAAATATATAAGTATCTCTATTACAGGGCAACCCTTACATACGACATATAGATATTAAACTGGACACGGTCGCAAAATAAATCGAAGATATTATGAACGGAAGTTTGCAATCATCGCACTTGAAAATTCATTTTCAATTATATACTCGTGCCATACGTGATTATGAAATAAAATTTGACAGTCTGCTGTGGATAACAATGCTGTAAACTCTAAAACCTTGGAAGGCATAATGAAATAATGATCCTAATGCTATAAACACATTACCACCACGTCACGTGTGACCTCACATGAACATTCAATAATAACAACTGACAATCTACGTGTCAATTACCTGTCAATTACGTGTCATTTGGAGCTTCCTTCCAAACCAATAAAAAAAATATACGTGAGACCACGTGACTTGTAAATGTATAAATTTAAGTTATACCACACGTTATGTGAGTGGTATGGTGTCATACGCATGAGGTGACCTTTTTGTTAACTGACAATATTCGTTTTTACTTCAAAATGTGCTGGTAACATTTAAATACCAAGAAGTAATGCTATTGCACCCTTTTTTTCCGTGGCGCGAGCTTACCGTAATCCCACGTGCGCTCACGTGACGTGTTCGTAATGTGTTTTTAGCATTTTTGCACCTGGTCCGATGTTTAAATGTCTAATTTGTATGGACTCAATCATCTATGAGGACACTTATTTTTTCACATGCTATGGTAACTCAATATTTGAAAGGATATCATCATCACATCTTATATACCTTCAATATTTACTATTTGATTTTAATGTTATTGTTTTTGGCTCATAGATAGTTTTTCGTCGGTGGTACCAGACAAATTTGGTATTTGTATTTGACATTGTCTCATTTTTTCCAGGTCATATTATGCTCCGTAATAGTTTTGTTTTATACATACTCACATGCAAGCTACATATGATTATAATTTTATAACAAATTATGTAATTACATTTTCGCGTGTCTTTTCCGTCGCTCCATTGTTTATACCTTCTTGCATATTTTTATTTTGCGCTGTTTTACACGTCAGTTTAAATTTGGAACACTTTAGTTTATAATAAAATTATACCTGGCTGACTTTTAATGGACTTTTTGTCTATGAATAATTTAAAATTTTGAATTTGGCATATTCTGAATCTTGCCAGTTTTTTCTAACATAAGAGAGTTCCTATTAATTAAAACTATGAATAAAAGAGTGACTATAAAAATATACAGAAAATAATTACAAATCTCCAGAACATAATTACTAATATATTAATTATTACCATCGAATGCGTATAATGTATAACAAAACTAGCTTAGTAGGTAATCTAAAATCATTACATGCCTGCCAAATTAATTCACGAATGAATTGGAAAATATTTTGTTCTCATTTTCCATAATTAGTATTTTTTGTGCGACTTCTTTCTGAAGGTTTTGTTCTGAATACAGATATTTTTTATGTCTTATGCTGTGACGGTCATACATAATTCCCATTAATGTTTTTGTGTCACATATCTGAACACATTAATAAATTACATATCGCGTGCTAGTTTTGCTAAAGATGAGCCGTTTGATGTACTAAATTGTTTATCTTCCAAACAATAAATTCCCAAATTACATTTGAAATTTGTAACATTATTGTAATTTATGAAATAATTTCTTGCATACAAGTTTAACTAGGTATCTATTGAAATTGATACAAAACGATGTAAAGGCAAATCGTATGAAGAATAACTAACTATGCATACATAAGCCTCAAATATTTTTTATCGTGACCGAAGACCACACACTGATGTGAAGTTTATTTAATTTTATTTGAATTTGGAACTTATTACTATATCGGGACCGGTTTTTAATGTGGTCAGCGAATCGAATCTCCGGATACAAAAAGATCACATCCTTTTATGGATAGATTAATTATTGCATTTGACATTTTAACGACAGAATTGATATAATTTAATAATAATATTTATGTGTTGCCATTTCGGTAAATTCCGGTCTCACGAGCACCGCTATCATTCTTCTTTGGTCCTTGTAATGGACTCAGTATACGTGCTATGAGAAACGGCTCTGTCGGTATAAGTGGTATAACAGAAAACTTTTTTTTTTGGTTTAACGTTAATTTAATACAAAACCAGATAAATAAATTATTCAACAATATATAAAAATGGAATTCATCAGTAATGGCTACGTGTGGTAATAACACTATGTATTATGTAATATATATTTATTTAATTTTTACTATCGTTTATGTACATCGTTTGATCTATATAATTAAACACACTTCTTTATCAATTTTATTCATATAGCCTGAAGATACCAAAAGTCAAAAGTCGGATTGCTAAATCCTATTTAAGAAATACCGTAAAACTCGTCAATTAGAAGATAAATATTTTGTAGTGTTAATTATATTTAATTAACAAATGTTTTTATCATTTTATTTTAGCAACAAATACGGCTGAAATAATGTGGATGGGTTTATATCTCGAAACAGCATCAACCAAAAAGGATAGAATTAACAAACACTTTTTTCCAAACTACTTAAGTTCTCTCACGTAAACGACAAATCAATTAATAGCATAGTATAACCGTCTAGCTAACTTGTAGCATACAGTATGAATGCACGTCACTTAAAAAAAGTTGGCTTAAAATATTATGTAGCGTTTAATTAAGTGGATAGTTAAGTATAATATAAATTTATATTTCAACGTTCTTTGACATTGGCCGTTCTTCCAATCAGATTTACTGTAGCTAGGTATTTCGAACAGTTTCATATTGCGGCGCGCGCCAATTTCTTAGCGATAAAACCTGATTGATTCGTAACCGTTATGACTGCGATTCTTGTGTGATGCCAGAAAGATGTGTCCCGTCCACTACCATTATCACTGAAATACCACTTCGGTACGTGTGTTGTCATTTCGCTGTTTACACATTTGTTTTCAAATCTGGGTCTTTCGAAATTATTTGGTTATCTTATTTAGATAATTCAAAATGTATACATTTATTTAATACCGGTTTAGACAGTCAAGTAATAATTTTATATCCGCTTATTGTATTCCTTAATAATGCTGGTATTTCTTTATTTGACTAATTTATTATTTTAATTAATCCGTTTTTTTTATTTAATATCGATCGTTATGCATGTTATATATTAATACTTAAGTCAAATTAGAGAGTATTAAAATAAAAAGAATACAAATACAACATAATACAGTGATATACCTAGTAGATACTGTGGGTTAAATCTCTTTGTTTACGAAATCTTCTTTCTTCCCAAGAATATCGAATGTGGTTCAGAGTTGAGTATGTGGGTAAGATGAGATGATGATTGGCCAAAAAACTCTGCTTGTATTCACACATTTCTGTAAAGCTTTTGCTAGGACAGGGTTGGCGAACCTTTTTACGTACGCGTGCCAAAATTTCCCAAATATTATTTGTCGGCTGTCTAACGTGCCGAGCAGTTTTTCATATGGGAAATGGTTTTTATGAGTTCTATTAAAAAATAATGATGTTCTAGATACCACTCACAGAACATGGCACACATATAGCTTTATCACATATTTCAATTACGCCATGCATTTCGGTCCACCAATTTTGAAACTGTCTACCTGAATTACTACTACTAGCTCCACCAAATTTTTGATTCTTATTTGGTGCAACCATTTTTTTGGGTAGTAATGAAATTGTTTGTTAATGTATTAATTAGTCTGGTTCTTTGATTGCTCCGATCAGATGAGGCATTCTCTCTCTACAGTGGTCTCAAGCATTTTAAATCATTCAAATTTAAAGGTTCGCGGCGCGGCATCCCCCGCCGCCTGAAAAGGTGCGATAATATTATAAATGTGACGAATAAAGCATAAGAACCGACCTACATATCTAATTATATTTATATTAAACGTAATGCTTATGCTTGAAGAGTATTTGCCTGCTATTTTTTATACCATGCGATCTGTCATTTATTATTATTATCAGGTATTTTTCTCTCTTCAAACGCGTGTCATGCAAAATCATCTCGCGTGCCATAGGTTCGCCACCACTGTGCTAGGAGATGAGATATATTATGTATGCTTAATTTTAGACTCAATTTGGAAATACAGTTTTTTCCGATGTCAGTGATAGTGTATTTTTTATATTTTGAAATATCTGTGGGATGTTTTGGCTAAATTGAAAATAAATTGAGAAAATCTAGTGGCAGTTATCTGGATCGGTGTTTTTCAACAATGGGAGTACATGAGTTGATTTTTGATAAAATTGATTTGGAATGATTTTAACGTGTTTTTCAATAAACTATATTTTGTAGTAATAACATTATTGCCATTATAATGAATCATAAAAATGCGTGATAATTTGTCGCGCAAGAGGTTTTATTTGTTAGGTACATAGAAAATATGACGAGATTGAATGACGATGATCGGTGATCTTAAATTGTGAATGATTTTGTTTAATAATCATTATTTGTACGTACTTTTCTTGACGCATGTACTTACCTGATTAGCTAATCATGGGAAATTTACTAGACACTCTTCAATTTCGAGCAAAAGTTTTAAAGCCACATAGACATTATTCTAGGAAAATTAATTAACATTTTAAGCACTCCATCAAATTGAATTATACTCTAGCATATTACAGGCGCTACTTAGTTCGTAATTTATCACTTTTAAACTAATCTCTTCGTAATGGTAATTACGATCATCTCATTCACCGAACGTTGCAATGAAACTTCGCGCTTCCATTTTGTTTCCTGTGCGTTTCCACACGTTTTAATTTACGTATTTTATTACAATGCGTTTCATGCACGGTCGTATTTTATAGTAAGCGCTTTTATCCGCCGTGGTCTATCTATCCATTGTGTTGTGTTTTTTATTCTCTTCCTATTTTGGAATAAATATTTCGCATCGCCTTCTGCGTGTATCGTGTAAGCGTAAACTTATTTCACCGGATGAGGGCCACACTTGGCTGATTTAAGGCAACTCTTCTTTGAAGTATTTTTTTCTCTCTTTGTATCGGGTTTGAAAATTCCCACGCGAAACCAATATCCAACAATGTCGTGCTTATCCTTACAAATTTCCTCGCATTTTTTTCGCTTTTTTATCTCGCGTAAGAGGTGTCTTCCCGTGGTGTGGAAAAGATTTTTTTTCAATTTGCACTGTAAAATATTACATAGATAGTCGATAATCCATTTCTCTCGGCATCTCATATTCCTCATAATAATATACCTACCTCCACAGTCTTTTTGCTGAGACGTTACGCGTCATGTTTTTTGTAATATATTTACTGTTAACATGCATTGGCAATTCGCAATTGAATACCCACAAACTTCAAAATATACTTACGTATCGATTCCATATTTTTTCGTAGTTCTGAAATCACTTTAATTCAATTATATTGATGATAAAAGTATGTTAGAATTTTAGTTCAATCACTCAGTCTTAGGCATCATCATCATCGATATTATCTAAGCCTACGCCACTCTCGATCCACTGCTAGATGAAGACCTCCGCATGGAGCCAGAGTTTTCAGTCCCTAATATTTTACTGCCACGTGTTTCCGTTAAACTTGATTATTTCATCAATACGGTGGCCTTTAATATCTCCAGAGTAATACTGAATGACGTAATTCTTCCAGAGATGAGCAGTCTTTCGAACATTGTGGCCACCATTTTTACCCGATGTATTATGTCCAATACTTGTTCTCTTTTGCATTTATTTTTTCGATGCATATTTTCATACCTAGCTGTGTTTCTAAAATAACTTGAAATAATAGTAAAATCAGCTTTAAAAAAATCTGCGACATCATATATTTATTATTTTACTCGATGGTATTAATTCGTACTTACTATTGTATAAGAGTATAGCTTGACCATAGAGCAACGAATATAGAGAAAGACTGCCAGTGTATTTTCTTGATGTGACACGTAAAGGCAAGTTGTTAATGTGGGAAGCATGCAGGGGTGGTGTTACACGCCCTTTTTGTGTTATTACACAACAGACTTCGGTGTGTAATATTGCAGTGGTGAGAAACACCCAGGCTTGGGAAAAATACATTAGATGTGTTGTTACCACACCGGGAATTGAACCTAGAATCCCCGGTATGAGCAACTCAGTACCTTGCTAGTTGGACTAATGTCACCAAAATTCCTATGATAACATGCCATTAATTTTGAAATATTACTTCCATCGTATATATTATGTGCCTTCAATTGTTTTCCCGATAGGTACATATTTGATATAATATAGTCTTCACTACACTCAGTACTGTGTTATATCTACATAATTACAAACAAACATTGCCATTTTATGAGCTTGATGCTATTTAAAGTGTAAAGTAACTTATGATTATGTCAATGAAAAGTATTTAGCTTATTACACTTATAATATATATAATGCGTATGTGGTATATAGTATTTTATTAAAACAACTAGATTCATATTATGGATTTTCCTCAACAATAAAAGAACCGCCGCACAATAAGTTAGACGGTAACTGTCGCGTGTTTTCTTTCCTTCCCCATGTCAAGACTTATAAAAATCTGTCAGGTGTGCACTTCATTCTTATGTTTCACATTCATCCCCTCCCTTTTACTCCCAGCTGACCACTTCCTGGCATCTTTATCCTTCCGGCTTCTGCAAACTGACAGCTTGAATGGTTCGGCCTTAGACCACCAACTTAAATATTCAGCATAGGCATCAATATGACCGTGCTTGTTTCGGTTGCTGAAATATCTTGCAAAAATTGGCGGGGAGCTGGGATACCCTTTGTTTCCGTTCATATATTATTTATCATAACTTATTGTGGAAATTCATTGAAAGCGCAACACTTTGATAGATATTTTCATAAAAAAACTTTTCTGACACACAGATCGTGTAAGAATACTCTTCCCTGAAAGATTAATACAGATTATTCTTGGACATTGTGTATATAATTATAATTGTATGCTTACTTTCATATAGGTAATGTTACATTATATTTCCAACAAATCTAGAATTTACTTTTCTATACAGTAAAATTCATTAATCAATATTTTTCAAAATTATATATGTTAAAATAGTAGTGCTTACACTAATTCAAATTCAACGTCTATATGATATGACATTGTATAATTGAAAGCATTGTCTAGATTTTCTTATTCCAAATAAAATCTTATCAATGAATGATGTATAAGTACGTGATAATTTTTTTTGGAATTATCTATTTAGGTAATATTTTATTTTAAATTCAATTAATATTCTTATTTTTAAAATAATTACAAGATAAAAAGAACTTTTTATATATTTTTTTAAAATTTTCTATTGAATTATTATGCTCAATATGCTGAAACTTGTACTTGATATGAAGTAAATAAAAAACAAACAAATATAGAATACTGAAATGTCATTTTGACATTTCATTTTGATTTCCATAGTAACGCACGTATATATTAATAATTTAGTTGCTAGGACCACCCCCTTAGCAACCAATGATAGTCTTACTTTTTACGGATTTTTCTGAAATAACTTTCCATACAAAACAATGATGCATGAAAACCGTACATTACTGAAAATGAATTCAATTCTGCTTAAAGATGGCTAAAAGTATTAAAAGAATGCATTGGCATCGTATTCTGATATATTGTAAAAGTTTTAAATGTCTAGCTAGTCGGGAAGTTGGTTAAAAATCGATTGCAAGATTTGTACTGGACAAACAAGAATACGAGCTAATAAAAACGTTGTAATAATCAAGATTCATCTGCTGTATTATTGAAAATATTTTTCTTTTTCATTAAATGATGGCTTATTGAAAAGGAATCCGTGCTCAACGTGATGCTTAAAACTTCCGTTCACTTACAAGACGCCGGAGTATTTATTTCCTCTGGACTTTTTGTTTCCGAGTCTTGGCATACTTCAGAGTGAAGGTATTTTAAACTATTCTCTTCAGTCATTTATTTTTACGCGCCGTATAATGACAGAGCCGAGGGTACAACACCGACGCTTGCAATAATGTAAAAGTTACATCTTTAAATTATCTGCTTCTTGACTTTCCTTGAAAAACTCTTCGTCCATAAAAGTAAACTACTCTTTGAAGTGCTACCTTTATGCCAGAAAAAACGTTTGTGACGTTATTGTTATTACGGCACGTAAGCTCTGTGAATGCATAAGTGCTTTACAGTAATATTTATGGATAATACGGAGAGATTTGTATTTACGCCGCGTTAGAAAATCTGTATTTTATATTTTTACGATACTTTGGTCAAAATATTTTTAGTAGTAGACTAAAAGTCCAAAAAATTGCGCTATTATAGCATAACCTAAAGTAACGTGATGCCATCAAGGCTCTACGTTATGTTATATTATATAACAGCCAAACCTTGGAAAGCTTGCGACACACTGATATTGTTATTCATAATATTATGATGCAATGTACAGTTGTAACTTCGCCTGTTATCGCAATCTTACGTTAAAAGATGTGTATTCTATTGAAAGTCCAACAATATTATAAAAAAAAACCTTTTAGAAGAGTTTCTTTTACGTATTATGACTTTTAATATTATTTGATTAGGTACGTGATATTTTGCCTAGTGTCAAACAATTTACGGTCATATAACGCGAACGAATCACTCTCAATACTGATAAATCTGTTTACATCTTTCCAAATGTATTTTTAAGGTGAACAATTATAATTTATTCTATTCTTAACGGGAGAGGACCAACCGATATCATATTATGATTACGATTGGTGTAAATTCAATACTGAATTACGGAACACGTTGATAAATAATTTAGATCCTTCCAATAAATATTAAATTGTATTCATTATTGTATATTGCGAAACGATTGGTTGATCGAAGCTGGCAATATATAGTTGTGCAATCTTTTATTTCTATTATGACAGATCTTACATAATCGAATAGAAAATAACAATATAATCTTTCACTCAATAATTTCATAATGACAATAACGTGCGCGATTCTGTTTCTTTTATTCTCAAGTGATTATTACCTCAGTATAAATATAAATGTAACAAGTTATGATCTCAGTCGCAATTTTTTGTATCTAAATTTATCGCAGTCGTGGGATAATGAATTTCAATTTGATTAAAAAAACTCATTTATTAAATTGCTTTGTGAATAGATTGACTAAAACCGCTGAATATTATCTAGACATTAATTGCCTATATTTTAACAAAATAAATCATCATTGTTATTAATGAAAATGGAATGAATAAATTATATGATATCATGTCATAATGATCTTTGTTACGTTTTAAATACTAATATATTAGAGTAAATTAATAGTTTATATTTTAAACGTGTGGAAATAACTTTTATGCAACATAGTAATTAATAATAAAATTAAATTGTGAATAATATTTCCAGTATAACTAACTACACAATATAGATAAACATTATCTGTATTGCTTGGTGAAGCTTCCTAATTAAGTTTGTAGGTGGATATAGCAATTGTATATCATTTTACCATTTACGTATTGAGTTCACAGGATGTGTAGCTGAATTAAAAGCAGGATATCATTTACTTACCTGTAATAAAAAGAAGACGAAGCCATATATGACTACATGTTTAATGAAAGAGGATGCGCGATTCCTTTCCCATTGAGAATTGCACACACAAAAAAACAGAGGATGTTACTTCCTATTATTTTGTACTCTCCAATGACAAATACGGCAATATTAGTGAGATCTTGTTTCTACAGAAAAATATTTTTTTTGTGTAAGAAAAGAAATAATACTACTTTATTTAAGCGAGATATAATTACAATATACCTTTTAGTATGTTGTTATTGTGAATAATCACTAGATATTTTTAGGTCGGTAAGTACTTATCTATTCCGTCGATCTAGAGGTCTCTAGGTCTACGTTCCGGATGTTTCCCTTCTTCAGACTGCATCAAAATCCATATCCGTTTGAAGGTTTTAGCTAATTCTATTACACCGCATAATATCTTTGTTGCTCTTTAGTCTTTATCCAATAATTTTTTCCTTTTTTATCCTTTCGCAGTATGCCCCGCATGCACCTCTGTATACCGTGTTTTACTACTAAACGTTTCTATTAAGTTTTTGCGACGTGTGTCTAGTCTCACATTGAAAATCATAACTACTGGGATATAGTCATAAATCAAAATTGGTCGCAATGTTGCAACTTTATTCCGTGCTCATAGGCGAGGCCATGCCGGCACTGTGACGTCACGCGGCTAGCCAAAACGAACGAAAAAGTAGCTCCTGCACATGTTCTGATGCTATATTTTGGATTTATAACTGCGCACCATGTCACTTGAAAATTGTTGCTTGCGACATCAGCTATTTTTTTTTAACTCGAATATTGCATTCGAGTTGTGTGAGGAGGTACATTAGATTACATATTGTGTGTTGTGAATACCAACGACATTATATCGACATATTCAACGTGCTGCTGTCGTGATGAGCTTAGATGTGCGACACGGCTTAGCCCTAAGTGCTTCGAAAGTACATAGCAACGCAACACAAACGACCGAGAGGACATCTATCAGTTAACAGATTCAGGCTAATGATGATGATGGCCTACCTATCTATTTTCCATAGCTCTAATTACGGTATACATCAGCATTGTTTAAGAATAGAATTTTCTTCATCAATCACTACGAATTATATTGTTATAACTTGATATTCACTTTTTCTTAGTACTTACCTATTGTTAATGATCTTCAATCATAACTGTTTCTCCGTGAAAATTGTTGATACAGCGGTGATAAATAATTACAGGATGCTCTTCTGATTTAAAATTAGAGGAAGTACTCTAAGTACTCTAACAAAAGAATACTTTTTGCACGGTACAACTTGTTATAAAATAATCAACATTATTATTTTAACGCTTCGTGATTTTCGAGCAAAACACGAACGTCTTTTTGCGCAAATTTTCGACTTCGCCATTAAGTTACTATAATCACATCAGCAGTAGAAACATTAGCGTTATCCTCAGACACGATCTTTTTCGCGAGTCTATCGAATTCTTTAACACAATGCATTTTTGAGAGACCTTCCCCAGCTTACACTCCATTATAATCATTAACCCCATGTTTTATTCTATCTAGCATTACAGCACAAAATATAAATGTGAAGGTGACTAAGTTGTTTTTTCGACATAGTGCTTCAATTATTTTATAAGTTAGTAATATCTAATATTCAATTCCGTATGACATAATTATACTTACGTGTATGTTGTTTCGCTTGATATAGCAATATGTGACATACTTGTGATGCGTTTAACGCCTGAGCAACTCCTATATACGTAAGTAAAATATCTTTAGCATAAAGCAGTGTTCTACCTACATTACCTGAATGTCACAGCGTTCGCATAAAGACGATAATGTGGTATTACCATATATATATAATATAATCAATTATTTGTAGTTTTTTATATGAATTGTCTCGTCTTAGATGTTTTTAGAGCATCATCGTAGATATATATATTATGTATCGTACAGTCGACTTCAATTATTAATAATATAAAACACACATCAGTGTGTGTTTTATATTATATTAAAGTAAATCCTGTAAAATCAGGTTTGTATTATATATTATATAACAGCTTATTAAGCAGCAATATAAACATGCATGCAAATTTATTCCTTATGGTTTGAGTGGCGGAAAATTACATTCTGTGTTAAACGAAAACCAATAATTATCAGTGAATTTTCAACACTGAAGTTTTTTCGTAACGATGTGTTTCTAAGGATTTTTACTGCTTAAAATACTATTAAAATTTGTAAGCTTGTTTACAATACTAAATTAATATTTGACTTATAGAATATTTTTTCTGTTGAGGTTTCGCACGAAAAGCTTATAAAAATAAGTTAATATATAGATTGCTAATGATATTTCGCCAAAGTATTTTCATTTTCTTATTTAATGAACGTATCTTGAGAATCCATATTCTATCGATGCCGATTTAATAAGTATTATATTATTAACTCACGTTACGTCGTCATCAGCCTTGTCTACATTTGTGCATTTTTTCGTTCGCTAGATGAACGCATCTCAGTGCATGCGTAGCGTGTGCATTGCCTGCCTCTAACCTGTTTCAAAATCGCTGTTTTTCGTTATGAAAGTACTAACAAACGTAGCTCCACCACCGATGGATTTTTGTGGAACATCACGTCAGTTTAGCCAACCGAATAATTTCGAAAATATATAATAGTAAACTAAACTGTATTTGTACGCCAAATAAGCCAAAAATACCATAATTTTCTGTGTGCTACAGTTTTTTTTTCTTTCATAAAACTATATTTTTATATATATGTTTTAAAATCCGCATTATAAAAATATGACAGCACTTTTCTCCGTGAAATATAGAAAACTATTTGACGTACAAGTATAGACAGTTGACGCAGTGCATTCCACACATTTAATGTAAATCATGCGCAAAAGTACTCAGTGTTAAAACCAGAATTAAAAAGTTGAAGTGAAGTAGAAGATGACGTGTCAAATGTAGACATAGCTATAGATAGATGAAGCAGCAAAAGTATTATTTTAATATAGCATAATACTATGGATGATTTTGTAATGCAAAATGATATCTAGCCACGATGAGAAAAATATCTTGATTTCTCTGAATGATTGTGTACCGTTTCAGTAGTTTACAATCTGAACCGTTGCGGATACAGCTCGGTGGACTTAGTGAGATATTTATTGACAACGGCAGTTTATTATAGTGAATTATTCTAGTCAGCAGTTATATCGATCTATTTTAGCACCGATTAATTAATTGGGTCGACACTAAACATAATGCAGTTTGCAGTACAATTTTATTAACTCACGGTCCGCTGCATTCAATTAGGTCACCTACCTGCTTTGATTCTACGCGACTGCCAAACTAGGCGCATCTCTGCGCGGTATGTCAGGTAAATGTTTTGAATTATAACTAGGCATATATATATCAGCGTTACACAATAACTATCATATTATTATTATTATCATTATGCGAATATATAATATAAACTTTAATCGCCATTTTTATATTAGATTCAGCACGTGGAACTTTCTCTCAATTCGAGTCGGGAGATGGGAAACATCATAACACCCATTCCTTATTATATGTACTCAGGTAGAAAGTATTTTAGACCAACACGCCACCATTCTGCTACAAGGAATGGATGTATTTTTTTGGGAAATAATTTTTTTTCTGACCATGTCCGATCCTAATGGGCCTCCACAGAGTAGAGGTTTGTTTTTTACCCTATAATTGTTTATCTATAATTGTTTACCCTATGTCAATCAGTATGTTATTATATCACTGTGTTAAGAGTGTTGCTGTAATATTATACAAATTGTTAGATAATAATTTATTTATTTAGGTAGCTAAATTAATTAGTTATGCCAAATTAAATAATATACGTATTATCTGCAGCGTTTAATCGTTTCCTGGTCAAAATCAAAATACGATTACTAAATTATTTCACCTACCACTGTCCTATATTATAATCGCATTATTCCAAAGTAATATTTAGCTATATATTTTCATCTGGATACATACTATGTTTTGGCACGTAATCGTGAGATAATGAAAATTACCACGAACTGAACGATTGTAATTATATGTACTTTTTTAACTTAACGCAACAAATTTAAAATATTATCTATTGTACAATGACGACGTGACATACTTGAATATATAATAATGTTATGATATATGCGTACCTATTGAAAATAACATATTCTTCAACACGTGTTTAAATGTATTCTATATTTTTATATATATATATTCTATATTCTATATATCTATAGTTATACCACACTCAGTAGGGTAAGCCAGTTTCTATAATTAATGTTGTGTTCCCTGTATTAGACACTCACCTATTATTAGGGATTGTCATTAGACAAGGACGGAACACAATTGTATCAATTTTACCTGTAATATGTACGTAAGTAATAAATTTATTCGGGTGTTTTCCGAAGCTTTTTGACTAGGTACTTCTCAGAATCGAACATGAAATCTGAAAATAACAAAATAATGAGAAAAAACCGTGCTTTTACCGTTTTTATTGTTATACAAGGCTGTAAACGGGGCATGTTATTGCCTTTTCGGGTTGGTTAAAATGGGTAAGCGGATTTTCTTCAAAATTCGACACGCAATGAAAAATAAATAGATCGAAGTTCGGCATGATAACCTTGGTACGTTGCTTTTGATATCTTGCAATGTGAAAGTAACCACCGATGTGCGTAGCAATTTCTTTGCCTTAATAAATTAAAATCATTACATATTGAGACGTTTCAACTATTGTACAATACTAACTGTTGTGTTAACTTTTTAGTGTTCCTGTTATGTGCATTTATTGTCACTAAAACAAACATACCTACAGAAAATGCTATTCGTATCTTGGATTGCTTATAAAACAATCTATACTCAATGTGAAATAAGTTAAGTTTTATTTAACAGCTATATATATTTAAAATATAATGCAAAAATGGCATTAAAAACTAATGTTTGACAATATCAAATTATATAAATTTACCTGAACAAAACAGAAATACCTTTAACCTTATTATCGTTCGTTTGGCAATTGAAATACCTATTCCAACTGATTACAAAATACAGTTTATATAGCTACACAGACAAATAGTTATTAGTGATAAATTAAAAGCAATATTAGAACTAATCACTCGAAAATTTGTAACAAAAATATCGCGGTTGTTTTTAAAACAATTTGATTGTGTATGACCTGGTTTTCCACAGGTGTAGATTGTATATCAATTGTACACCATGGTTTTCTTTAGCATTCTATGTGTACTTTGGCCATGTTAAAATAATTAACACAAATAGCATTTATTTAAAATATGCTACAGTTAACTAATTTAAGAATAAATTACGCATTTAGTTATGTCAGATATTAAAAAATGTGTTATCAATAAAATATGGTTGTCATGGATATAATTTGTATTGATGGTATAAAAATGTGTCTAGTAAAACCGACAAAAGATTTACTTCCTCGGTAAGATACGTGTACCGATAAAATTTAAAAAAAAAAGAATTCTGGCCGATTGCCCGGTATCTTAATATATATAGATAGATTTAAATGATCAGTTATGTGCCAACTTTCGATTTTCAAAAATCGATCGCACCGGAAGTGAGCGCCGCGTCACGTACGTATCGATGCGCTAAAACCGGAAGTCTTGGTCACTTCTTTGACTGCACCAACCGACAAAAATAATGTTGCGACAAATATTTTCATGTGCCAAATTTAAATAATTCACCTGAATAATGTCGCAATCTCTTTGTTTGCATTGTTTTAAATTCATATGAACAGAAGCGTAATATATTTATTTTTTTGTTCGAATAAATACAGTTTTTGATTACACCTATTTCCGTTTCACTTTTGTCATATTATATGCAATATGATAAATTAAGGTGAGTACACCATGTGCATACTCAAATACTAACCACAGCTACTTGTTTTAATCACACTGTGGAATGTAGGTATATAAGATGTTTATACATGCTGCGTAGCGTACCCTCGTACTTACCCCGCATACATTCTTCATGCCGGGATTTGTTACCGTAAGTATATAGGCACTAGTAGATGTTCCGTATTTTCAATTTGCCAGCAACCATGGTAGGTATGCTCATGTACCAGTGACTACGACCTACCGTAGTATCTAGTGATTACCGTGCGCGCTACGTTAGTGTTGAACATAATATTGATTTTATTAAAAAAAAAACATCCGTCTTGTTTACTTAGCTTTTATTTAGTTAAATAATTTATGTGTTTAGAATATCCGCGTTTTTGCCAATCACAGGCTTCTTACCCCTTTAGGGGGAATGAAATTAAATTCGCTAAGAAATAATTATGACATTTTTTTTATTTTCAATTTCCGCTCGGCACCCGTTTAAATTTTGCGACGATTATTTAGATAAGCCATTAGGCGTGGTCCGCCCCTAACCAACTTATAGAACGCGCAGCTTTGAAAGCAGCAATCTTCGTCGACTGGTTTATGGAACGGTTTCGGTTTTTGATAATGAATATTTTCATTGATAAAGAAGACGGCGGTCGTTCGTTTTGCGGTTTCCATGGTAATGGTGCCTATGAAGATGTCAGTGTCGTCCCCGGGAATTATGATTTTTATCTCAAGGAAAACAACTAGTTTTCCAAAAAGTAAAGAATCATTTTTCAAAATCCGTGAGCATGCATTACATACTTCCTCCATCCTGTCGCGTTCTTATATTACCATTTTAGATCTGCAGCGTGTAGATCGTTCTTGTAACAGCGACGCCGGATCTCGTAGGCTTTACCAAAACTCCTCATTCAGAGCCACAGTTGCGCAGGAGCATTCGGACCACATGTCACGTAAAGCTTCATGATCACATTCGTCACCCAATACATTATATGTAATTATAAAATCATATGATATGATAATAAAAATATACTCACATATTGTATTATAATTTATTACTATAAATATAACATTCAAAAAGTGCTTAAATTATTATATAATATTGTATGTTCTTGGTTGCCCTATTATAAACGTCAGTAGTATTAAATTTAAATGATGGCTAAAATATCAGTTAAGACGACTTTTATGTTTAATAGTAAAAAATTAAACAAATCAATTTTGTTTTTATTATATTATTTGATATTATATTATCATTGTACGCCATTGATTAAAACCCATTTTCTTGCCTTTGATCAAAATTGTATTTTCCCCTTACGAGCTTTCCAAACTTTTACGCACAATCATTAACTCTGAACACATCTAGTGTAACGAGTGGAGCTTTGATCCATTAAGATGCAAATTACCCCGAATAGCGCTAATACGATATATCCTAATAGCGTACTGCCGAATGATAGAAATGGTGTTTCTTGAAATAATAATATATTTTAGAGGTTCAAAATGACTGGCTGTCGGAGTATATAATATGAAAATAGATTCCTGCTCTAATGATTTAATTTTCTTCTGTATTTGGTTACCATTTACATTTTCTAGCACCTAATGTGATGAAATTGGGGTTCTCTGATAAAACCGTGCCTGCAAGTGCGGCGCATGAAATACTTATTTACATGCACTATTAATTAAGATATTGCTAATTGTGCCGCGGATGCCCGCATGATTTAACGAAAACAGTTTATTCCACGTAGAAAATTTTATTAAATACCTTTTTCTGTCGGCGCATGTGCATATGCTTATTGATCCAATAATTGTTAATTTAAAATTGTCATACATTTAGATGCATCATTATCGCAAACTAAGATTTTTTTGTGATTTTACCGAGGCTTTGACTGCGACTCGCTGTCATATCGCCTCTTCTCTTCTAGAAGGGATCCGTCGATCAGGTCCTCACTCCTATTCTGTTAAATAGCTTTACAATTTTGCCTAGCTCTTCCGTCTTACCTACCGCTAGGACACCCTTCAATTCTTCGACATTCTCATAGATATCCGCAATTCGCAGCTGTAGTCTGTGAAGTTAATATTTAGGACATTGTAGTGCTATATGTACAATGTCCTCTAAAACATGACATTCATCGCAGAGTTGCGATTCGCTTCTTCCCATGAGGACATCAAATCGTTTGCCCATTGTGTGCCTGGTCTTAGCCTCGGTATTAACTTAAGCTCATTCCTCGTCAAAGGAGACTCTACAAACCAGGGCACCTCTCGTGGTGATGGTAGAATAGACTTACTCCATTTCCCCTTTTCTAATGATGTCCTATGGTGAAAATCTGTCCACATAATTTGGCCCATTTTTTTTATAGCCTCATTCCAGTCAAGGTTTTCTGGTATCCACTGATATGGTACCCCTGAATGGCCAAATGACAAACTAAGATTATATTAGGTTGGGATAGGTTATGTTAGGTTAGGTTTGGTTTAGTCTAAAAAGAAAGTTATAAAATCTCATGCGGGCATCTGTAGTATATTTACCAAAATATTGACTAAAATATAAATCGTCCAGTGTTCGAATCTAAATAAAATTATCGATGCTTGGAGGCACATGGTAAAAATCTAACAGCTCACCCAGTAGCGGTTTAAATGTGACTTTTTCATTGCAGAAGTTTCCTGGTCTGTATGAAAATGGGGGTAGTAAGTAATCTGCGCAGTCAGTAATTATTTTCTTTTAGTGTGAAAATCCTCCGTTGATTGCGAGTTGCTAGACTAGATCCTTCGACAATAATTACTCAGGCGGTAAGCTCGACAAATCACTTGATTTTCTTTTTTATATAATATACATTTTAGTATATGTTTTCTATCCACTGCAGTGAAAAGATTACGTAGGAACACAACTATTCCGAAAACCAACAAAAAAAATACTTTTTCATTAACAGCTGTAGATTTTCTTTCTACGGAGCTTTTTCCGATAATAGGTTTTCAATTTCCTTTTGTCTTGGATTGGACGTAACGTATTTATTTAGTATATTGAGGTAATTTAACGTATACATAGGTAGTGTAAATAATTAAGTTTGTGCGTGCTAACATACTATGTATTATATTACATATAGTGCAATACAGTTACGTTAGAATTATTACGTACTGGAAATATATTACTTCACTAAACAATTAATGATCAACAATTTAGTTGTATTTAGATACCGTATTTACACATGAAACTACCAGAATATATCATTAGGGTAGTATTAGGTACTGATTAATTAAACTGGGTTTCTTTTTACATCACTTTGTTTATTTTGAAACATATTACCTATGTAGATAGTAAGTGTTTATTATTATTATTCTACTTCTTCAATCATTTATTTCCATTGCTGAGGCTCTAATCCTCTATTTCTTTAAAAAAATGCTGTCCTTCATGATTCTCTGCATTTCTTATATGTCCCAAAATGAACATATTATTATGTCTAAAGAATGTTCGAATGGCGAGTCAGAAACCTTCTTTCATTCAACTCTTCATTCTTAGGAATATCATACATTATTCCGTAATGTACTAATTATTTTTCCTAACTGTCATTTCTTTGTAGAAGAATATAAAAGAAATAAATAATATCACAAGTACCTTATTCCTATTTATCAAATTAACTTAAATAATAACGTGACACGTGACTCTGACCATGTAGTTTATTATTAAATTATGAGTAAAGAAGTTTGACCACGTGCTATTGATGCAGCAGGATAATTTTAATCTGGTCTGCTTCATCTTTAAGCCAACCGGATTCTGGACTCCTGTAAAATGCTATGGATAAGGGATTCTGGTATGACTTCGGAAGGTGCAAGAAGACAAGCGAGCGACAAGGATTGTTCAGCCGACTACATGGTGTCTATATGCTCTGGCATAGAAGATGACATGGTCAAAAAATATAAACTATCAATTGAAAATGTCATAATGGACAAAATTGGTATCTATAGATTAATCTGTTGAATGTAAATTGTGAACAAAGAGCACGAAACAAAATTAAAAATAATTGCGTTTGAACTACTTCTAGGTAATTTCATTCGTAGAAAAATAATGTCATGATATAAACTAATACCTTACTTTGAATTTCAAACATTAAAATAAATCTCTTGTCAGTTTGTCATTAATGTTCTTATAAATATTTAAACGGGTTTTAGAAATAAGTTCATTCAAAATAAATTTATGAGAGATAGAAAACGACTAAATTTAGTTACCTAATTAAGATTTTTTAAATTTTGAACTTTCTGACATTTCCGTTATTTTTTATTATGAATTTACCGCAAGGCATTCTGTAATCATTAAAATGTGGATTTAATCGGAGCTATGTACCATTTTGAATATATTTTTTTTTTTGAAAAAAATGTATGTTTTTATGGTGCGTGTTCGAAATAAACTCTAACGTCAAAAATGGAGGATAAGAGTGATGAATTTGTTCGCATTTCGCTCAAGTGAAAAAAACACACAGAAATACGTAATTTATGCCCAAGTTTGAGATAAATTTGACCCGATACTACCGTAAAAATTCTTCTAACTCTGACGTTAAATTTTATCAACATCCGCCTCACTAAACTCGAATAAAACTGTATCTATCATACACTATATTTTTTTTGCGCCAGTCTCTAAAAATACTTAATCAAATTATATATTATATTATTATTACCACTTCATTTTATTTAATATCCCTTAAAGTAGATTTTATTTATGCTGAGTTTTCAACGTCCGAACCGTTCATTAACTGAACACTTAGAGCATCGTTCACATTCGTACACCTAAAAGTATACTAATTTACTACATTAGCTCTTTAGAATGTCCCCTGAAACAAGTCCGAAACAGAGGAAAGAAGGAGAAAGGTTGAAAGCCCAATAATCAAATAATACAGTCAGTGACGTCCCGTGGGGGTAGGCAGGTTGAGTGTCGCTTGGGGGCGCCACTTATTCGAAGGGCGGCAAATAGAAAATAATCATTAGGTACCTATATGTAGAAACACCTACCTAAACTTAGTAACAACTAAAATATCTTTTCATTAAAAAATTCATCTCATTGGTTGGAAACAAAATGTATTAATAAACATAAAAGATATACAGAAGACAGAACTGCAATTTTTTTCGGGTTCGTGATGTCTAGTTTACCTCCGTTGTCCTTGGACGCTACGTCTTTGATCGCCAGCAATGACACGTGCCGATTTGCGAATTATTTCATTCGCGAGTTTTGGAAGTTACCAGGTGTATTTTTAAATGCATCTGAAACTCGCGATATTGTATATTAAAGCAGAGATGACATTTACTTAAATAAAATTAGACTTATGGTAATTATATTTTTTTAGTAATGTATCTATACAAAAGATTTCTTAGATATTGGAGTCATGAAAGGATTATATAAAATACTCTATAAAAATGAGGCGGCATTTTGTCTAGGGACGTCACTGAATACAGTTATAAACAACCATGAAAGTCTCAAGCAATATAATATAAATGTGGTTATGACTTGGGTTTCACCTTCATTTGATATTAAAAATTGGAAAGACTCGTTATATAGATCATTGAGCAATTATACAATATGTCTTGCTGTCGTAATCTTACTATACTAACATAATAATAATATTATTAGCATCGTAATCTTTAATAATATCGATTTGCATATAAGTGCTATCAATTTTGAACACGCGACTTCTATGGAAAACGATTTTTATGAAGCTTCTGGGTTTAACCTAATTTACTAAGTGCTCCCCTTCACAGAATCGTTAATGTGTTCATTTGATCGACTTTACGGTCTTCTTTCACATAAAATGGCGTGGAGAATAAACCGCAACAAAGGGCCTCCTACCATTTTATTAAGAAATGGATTATTAAAAAAACACTATCGTGTGCGAGCATACGCCGTTATAGCATCTAATGGGTTTTTACTTGGTTTGTGGTAGGTACACAAAGCAGAAAAGGTGTTTCACATTTTCGTCATGTGCATTTACATTACAAAAATATACTTACATCTGTTTTGGTGGTACGTTATTTAACATGTTATGCATTGTCAAGAGTTTAAATATTGTTTAACCCACCGATACGAAACTTATCAACATTTACAGTATAGCATAATAGCATCTATTCTATACACAAAACTGCTATCGGCATCGAGGGTAGTTTTTCATAATATGTTTGTATCGAAGTATTATAATTGTTGCAATAAGTTAACTTTCTAAACAGTCAAAACTGTCTATCTCGCTCAAAAATTAAGCACAATCAAGAGAGGTGCTGTTAAATCATAGCACTCATTGTAACAATTACGACTAACTTATTGTAATTGTTCTAATACGTACCTACTAATACTTCGATACAAAAATATGAAAAACTACCCTCGATAGCTGCCGATAGCAGTATTGTGTATAGAATAGATGCGCATATCCGGGGAACTCAGAAATAATAGGGACTGAAATACCTAACGGGTAATTCCTAACCTCGAGTGTGAAACAATGTGGAATGAACTTAAACACGTGTCAAGAATACGCTTGTACTTCGTTCTGACAACTAGTCTCGGTTTATGCACTGACGCTCATTCAATATTGGTGTATTTGAAGGTTGCAACACGCCCTATTGCATGTCTATAATGTGTGGTTCATTTTCGTAGGACGCTCTCACATTCAAAACACTGCGTCAAAATGTAGTGTATTGGGGTATAGCCTACCAGAACTATATTTATTAATCTGTTCTTTGATTATATCGTATCACTATGTATCGGAAGAGAGTTATTTCTTACACAATATGTAAATTTCTTCGGTATATGTCCTGGAAGAAAATAATCGTGTAAAAACAATACATAAATTTCAACCTACCAGCGTGTTTCTAAATGCAGCCAACATGTTAGTGGAAAAATCTGAACTGCAATAAATTTATATACAGCTATATTATGTAACATTTAAAATTGTAAATATTTCGCCCATAGTACTTATCTTTTTTGTCAGTTGATAAGTTGAGCATTTACATTTGTGATATAATATGTGTGGGATTTGCGGGATTACTCACCAAATCCCAATCTCAATAAAGGGACATCGGAATGGAGGACGTATGGTACCCATATATTTTATCTTACACCAACAATTATTTTACAGGTCAATGGCCACAATAAACGTAGGTACACGTTAAAATAATTACCTACTTCATTCTAACTTGTTTAAAACAGATATTGTAAAAATAAAATTAACAAAAAACTTGAAACGTTTAAGTTGATAATATTATAATGCGAAAAATATTATTTTATAAATTATAACACACGAGAGAAATATTCTAGTTGGAAGATAAGTTTTTTATTGTCAGGAGCTTTTGCGAAAGTTTTGAAGTGCACTTAAAGCTGCCCGAAGGAACAAGACGAGCCGAATGGCTTTTTCTAGTTTGCGAGAAAACTGCACCGTGTAGATACTCGTATCACCAGCAGAAAACTTTCAACGAAGCAAGTGAGTGATAGAGAGATTTACGGAGCCTAAAATCGTGTTGAAGCGACTATTTCAAAACTTACTACTTACTTAACGTATTATTAATTCACATATTTCCCATACATACCCACAAAGAAAATATAGTTTCCAAAAAGTTCTTACATAAGATAAAGGACTTCTATATTATTACACATTTAAAATTTAACTTTTACTCGCTTACGTATTCATAGCTAATACAAACCATTTTATAAATATGAAAATACTAATTTTCAGTTTATTCTATTCATTTCTTACTTCTTTTGGTGCAGTCTCATATTGAGTTTTGGCGACTAACTTGCAGTCATATCAGATCCCGCCTTGGACATAAAACCACCTACGGAGGTTGCGTAGCTGAGAGAATTTTCTTTCTACTTACATGTTTGCTGTTCTCTTTTTCTACCTTTCCCTATAAGTTATAGTAAATCATACTTCTCTTTGCTGAAAATATGTCTGAAGTTTGCAGCTTTCCTACGTTTTATGGTAGCAATAACTACTCTTATCTTATTGACTCCTCATTGACAATGAGTTTATCTCCATGGTACAGCGATATAGCCACATCTTTAAAGCCTTCAGTGTTCTTATTGTCCGTTTTTTAATATTCAGGCTTCGATTCCGTAAACAAATTATGGTGTAGCACCTGATATTCTTCCATCACCGTGTGCGTCGATCTTTATATTATATACATATAAATTTATAAATTATATAAATTAACAAGAATATCTTTGCCTTTTAGTTCCCTAGTCGCATTGGAAGTGGATGTTGTAAACATGCACAGCAATTTAATATTATGTTGATAAATAATATTATATATACATTTATAACCCGTTTGAATGACTTCGAACATAAAAATAACCGGCTATACATTTTTATTGTGTCATTTCTACCAATTTATCTGCAGTAAAAGTTAAAACTTTTAAAATGTTATTAATATAAAATTAGATTCGATTTAAAGTTATATTAAATAATATTCATTGCCATTACATTATACATAAGCTGTAAAAAAATATTTCCAATTTACAGAGAAAATGAGAATTTTCCTAGGCGCCTAAAATATTTATCTCAAACGAAACGTCGTTACGGCGTTGTTTTTTTTTAATCAACAACCCCATAAATAAGTCCAATAAAAACACTCGGCCTTTTAATGGATTGATAACAATATAAACGTCGATTAAATGTATAAATGAACCAATAAATAAATGCCTTTTGCAAACGTGAATAAGGTCGACATTTCTAAACGAGAAAAAACTCGACTTTTCAATGTTATTAGGTTATTGCAATTGTATAATATAAATAGGTCCATATGACATTCTTCCAAGTAATTTTTATTTCCTTTTTTGTATGTACTTATGTATGTTAAAAACGTCAATTAAATTGTATAACTAGTATGATCCACTTTTAAAAAATAGATTTGGTTCTATGATTTTACATCAGCTTATTTTTCTAGAATTACAAAAAAACTTGAAAACATGAATTTACTATAGATAGCATATAGTATAGGTTTGTGATTTATATAGATTCAGAAATTCTCGAAATCAATAATATTTGTTTATTCGAGAATTCGATATTTTTTTTTGATTTTGAGAAATCGGCATTATTATAAAATTACCTCTTCGTTTTGTATCCATTTCAGTTTCTCTTCTTTTTATGAAATAAAATTTATAAATAATACGTAATACGAGTATAATCACAAAACCAATAGACGTGGTTTCTCGAGAAATTTTCCAATTACGTAATTAGAGAACAGAATTTCTTAATATACCACCCTAGTACTTCTTACCCCTTGAATTTAATCTATAAAGATTTTGATTTGATAGTCGAAAATAAAACATAGCGTTTCTTTGTAAGCAGCTTTGAAATATCAAATATTCAAAAAAAAATATTTAATATTTTTACATTGTCTACTGCATCACAAATAATCCACCGAAGAAATCTTAAAACTATGTCAAAATTACCATTAATTTAGCTTATCTACTGTGTACCTATATGGAATAATTGGTTGAATTATTTATTTTTTGCAACAGACAGCCTTGAACATGACAAGCGTTCTAGAAAACTCGTTGCAAATTTATTTTCTAAAAATGTCCACCTTATTTTGTGTTGATTGGCGTTTCTAAATGAACATTAATTTGCATAAAATTACCATTCGCTTGACATGGATTGCTACGAAGATAGTTTGACGACGATAACAAACCCATGCGTTAAACTTTATCTAGCGTACCATAGTCTTTAGACGCGTGATAAAGCTTCGGAAAATGACAGAAATGTAAATAATTACACCTTGAAATTTGACATTAAGATTGTCTTTGAAGTGCGAACGCAAAGACTCTATAAAATAATGTATTTTGTCATGCATTAAAGGATTATGAGTACATTTAGGTATATAGTAGTCAATGTAAATGTTTGAATGTGTGTATTTGGATTCCTCGTTTGCTTCCTCATTACTACTTGATCAAGAATGTTCAGACAAAGTACCTGGAATGCATCGTTGCTGAATGCTCCAGGATCAAGCGCTGCGACTTTTCAATTATTTTGACTGAATATCTTCAAATCTTCAGTAGCGCAGCCCAGCCTTCAGCTGTCAACGTCTTCTTTTACTTTCAAGTGGTACATGCATAGCCCGCCTTGCAGGTGGCTCAGTATTCTACGTACGTGTTAGCTCCTCATTATACCTGAATCAATATTTATATAATATTTATATCAACAGTATCCCAAAGCAAATGTCACTGCACGCCATTGATAGCTGGATAACTGTAAATAGTACCTCGTTACAACTTTTCTACTACCTCTCAACCTTTTCAACTATTGATATTTTCGAAATTATCTAATATTAAACATATTCACCATATTTTATTACCACGTGATATTTCAATGTGATATATAGTTTTTGGCAAATTACCCAGAAATATAATTGACTATAGTTCAAATAACTGTATAAATAATCTATATGGGAATATCTTCTAATAATTTTCTAATTATACACTTATATTTTGAAATTATATCATCACTGAAAATGAATTAATCATTATGTCAAGAGCCTTTTTCTTGATGTTCGAAATTACTTCATTTTTTTGCTACCTCTCAATCAAACTGTATTATGCCACAATATAAAATCTCAAAGTGAAACTAGTAGAGATCGAGTCGATTGCTAGAGGAATGTCCGTCAAAGAATAACTGAGTCAAGGTACGTCTTTCCCACATATTAAAGTTCCGGTAGATAACTGCCATAGAATGTTAGAGCGAGATACTTTTGTTATAATAAAGTGTTTATGACTTTTATGAACATTCAAAGAATTGTTGTTTCCAGTTTTTTTACTCGCGGCAAACTCCGTCTTACCTTAATTAATTCATTATTGTGTATTAAATGACACCTCCGTACACGCGAGTCTTGTAATTTGTTGAATGGAAGTGGGTTTTAAGAAGATTTAACGAAATCATTTTCAAAGAATGATGCTAAACGTATATTGAAGAGTAAAATTACTGCATTTAAACGATAGCTTGACTTACGAAACAGTTACTATTGTTCACATAATAATAAAATGTAATCACTTCAACTATAAAATTAAAATCTACGTGTGTGCCAATACAAATAATACAATAACGTCAACCGATAAGAATGAAGAAAACTTGAGAGTCCTTTATCACGAGTCACCTTTATAACACAATAATTATATAAAAAATGAATTTTCAATTCCCATATAATTCTTATTATATAAGCAATAATTTTACATCAGTTTATTTCGGCCCTATTGCACTCATGGGATTGCAGCGCTGAGATTCCCAAATAAATCAAATAAATACCTACATAAATACCAATTTATTTCATTTATTTTTAATACTTTTTATACATACACAATGCATAATATATCATAATATATAAATAAATTATTGTACCTACCTAATAGTTATTGCGTTAAATTTATTTGTGGATATATATATCACTTTGTTTTCAGACCTTATTATGTGGTAATATATAAAATGCATATTGTTTTATGAAATATTTAATGACACTTTTTCGTGCTTTGAAAATATTTTGAATTCACAAGTTTACACAATATCTATTGAAACACAGTTTTTAACTGAAAAACTGTAATCAACAGAATCATGATGAACGCTTTATTCGCCTGAAAATTGATTTTTATTTATCATCGTCCATCCTATACAATTCGGTATTTTGCTTTGAACATTGGTCTGGGCTTTGAACACGTTGTTTAGTGTTATAGCATTAACGATTGACCGTCGATATAATAATATGATTGTGGTATAATAATATAAGAAACACCTTATCCCAGTTAGTTTTTTTTACACTAATTTAAAGTAAATCATGTTATTCTTGTCATTATAATATTTATTTTTATATATTTAATGAAATATTATATAAAATACCTACATTATAAAACGATGAAAAATCTTTCCGACACATTAATTGACACTTAATAAACGAAATTTTAATGATAACATAACCATAAAATAATACGAAGATATGCTTTCTAACGCATATTTTATAATTACAAGTTTTTCTTCGACTTTTAAATATATATATACTTTATTTTTTATTGTCTTTAGATAATATGTAGGTACTATTAATAAAAAAACCTAATAAATTGTATTAAATTATTGTAAAACAATGTTCACAACATAGAACGCCAGTGGAATATTATCAATTTTCGAAGAAATTTAAACGACCGCAATTATTGCCCTGCGAATTGGCGTTACCCTATGCAGGTTTTGTGAGAGCAAACAAATGCTGCTCCCCATTTCTACAATAGTTATCAGGGACATAGGTATAACGTGAATACTAGCAAGAATGGCTGAGGCATATATAAAGACAAGTAATATCGTCGGTAATACTATAGGTAGGTACTTTTTTTAAATGTTGAATTCTGTTCGGGTTGCGAATAGGCGCACGTCACCAGGCCAGGTCACGAAGTTGAACGGGCATGTTCAGTTGTTAACTCCGTCATATTGTTCACAATATGTTGTTCGTCGGGTTGGTGGGCGGTTTGCAGTCACGGCGGAGCGATGACAGGATCACGCGTACGCGGACACAAATCACAACACGATTTTCAGCTCGCGGACCGTGACTGCGCCAATTCTGTGCAGCGCTTTACATTTTTAACACGCTTTTCGACGTTGGTACAGTCGCATTTCTCACTGCGACAAATTATTTACAAAGACATTATTTTTATGAGTTTCTCACGATTTTTTGATGAAGCATATAAATTATCATTTTATTCATTTAAATATTTAATATAATATCACCTATATTCAGAACCAGTTGTGCTAACAGTTACTGGGTTACTGTGACTGATGAACAAATGTTTATCTGATCACCCTTTATCAATGTTATCTCCCGATTAAAATTCACCACCGTTCCAACACCTACTCCTTATGTAGGTTGTACTTAACCAAATTAATAATTTAATTATCAATTCTCTTCTACCAGGGTAGAACAAAAACACCATCAATTATAAATATCAGTGCCAAAGACTACCTGTTGTACGCTAGTAAACGAGTATTACAAACTAAAAAAATAATGACCAATAACCAGCAGTTATCATAACGCGTGGCAATTATTATTATATCACAATTCAAAATATTCGGATTCGCTATAAAATGTCAACATAATATTAAACGGAGCTAATTTTTGTATTGATATTTATATTTTATATTCTTCATAAGTCACCACTGGTAACATAATAATATTTTTAAATACTTACTTCTTTGTAGACACTAAATAATCGCTCAGTATTTAGTCTCCACCTGGTATTTCATTATATAAAAAGTCAATATTTCTACTATTCTATTCTATATCTAACTATTCTGAAGGCAACCAGTCTAATAGACGCGTTTTTCGTGATATCACAAAATAAACCAGTTAATAAAAATACATTTTTTTTATTTATTAGTATCTCAGTGCATTAAAATAAATCCCACGTTTAATTTAGCAACGCTCAGAGAAACTTCAAAGCTATCGCTGAATATCGACACAATGGCCTTTTAACAAATTTGGATATGGCTATCGAAAACCAATCGATTATAATTTTGAAATAACGGTGTGATCGATCTTTACAGATAATCGAAGATAAATCAAAAAATCTGACCGCCATAATGGATACAATAATATTATTAATCTATTATTCAGGAAACTGGAATAATATGAATAGTTGGTCGCCGTTCAAACTAAATTATAAATTAAATGATACTTGTCTTATGCTAATACGAGTAAATAATACGTATTTTTGTATTTATTTGTGAAATATTATATCGGAATCGAACACTAATAATTTGGTTGGGCAAACTATTACTTGTCTTGATGTTATCCAATTATATCGTAATCTGTCCGAGATTGCAATCCCTACTCTGTGCCAAGACGTATGACTCTACTGTATGTATCTACATTCCATATTGTGCGTAGGACGGTCTTTATTCATTGTCAGATTGGACCTGTGAAAAGTATGGTTTCAATTATTGCTCAGACACGTCTCTTCATTGAATAATTTATTATTACAATCGATATGGTAAAAAAGGTGTCGGGCGGTGATAGGCAATTGATAATCGACGCCCTCTGAAATGCTTTTAACGACGACCCACGATCTAAATTATTCATTGGAATAAGTATTGTAAAACCCGGAAATATTAAGATTATTAAAAAGGTATCAATTCAAATTGTACGCATTATAAACTAATGTTACAACGTAGGTTTCTATTTTATCAGACAACAAAATTTTACGTGGAAAATATTTAAAATATACATCTAAATTGAATCTACCCATATGCCATTATTTCTATAATGACACTAGTATTATAAAATATAATATTAGCATAGTATATTAATTCGAGTGTCTATTTTTAATATAAATAAATTACTATATATCTAGTCTGTCATATTATGTGAAGTTATCAAACATACATAATAATGACACGTTCTTACACCCGTGCTTTTTTAGTAGCACGTATTATACCACATACATTTTTCATGAGCCCTTATAATAATAATATATAAGCATTTATATTAATTTATGCGCTGATAAGAAGCGCCGCTACGATGCTGGCGTGTAAAATGTATGAGAATAAACAAACTACTTCCAACACGAATTTGAAGCACTGCTGAAACGCTTGTGTGAGAGAGCCCTTACAAACTAGATTTTTTTAGAAGCCTAATTTTTACATACACTTAGTTAAGAATCATTCATACTTGACGAAAAAGCTGCGCCACCGTCCGGGGTTACGCGTATGCCGGCGTCTGCAATGTAAAAACACCAATGTATAATGGCCCTTACTATGACATAATATCATATTTATTATTTATACTGATCTGTATCCATATTTAAAAGTCACATTGATTTTTTATAGTAAGACTTAGGCATTGTAATTTCATGGAAATTCTAGATTATTATGTACCTAGGCTAAATTTATGTACATACCAACTAAGTATACATTTTCTTACGATTATTATTGACTATATTTTAGGTACTCATAATATGAAATCATAACTTCATAAACATTTTGATAGATTTGTATAATAATAATGTCTATCGCTATTGGATTTCTTTTCAAAAATAACTTTCCCAATTTATTAAGTTTGTTTCTTATGTGCCTAAACTAAAAACATACCGTTATTACTTGGACAAATTGAAAAAGGAGGATATATTGTAATGTAACTTGTTCGTTTAATATGAGTTCAAATGGGATTATCGTGGTTCGTTGACCAATATTACCGACCTGTCACATGCTCTGGATAAATTGCTTTAGTTTTCTTGTTCCGATCGGTTTAAAGCCTCAAAACTTGCGGATAAAGTGACGATTTATTATTGTAAAGGGAATACCCCGACGAACTCGCCTGCATATCAATCTTTTTCACTTCCATGTCTGATACTGTTTGCATAGAGATTTATGTGCTGTCATGTTAACGCAAGGAAAATTATTAATCCTAAATAATAACATCGTATAAGATAAACCCTTTACCTCTTATCTATATGCAGAAATTTAATAATCTAAATATGTATCTAAGTACCTACTTATAATGAATAACCGCTGAGTGAACTATTTATAATTGTTAAATCAATTTGTTATGTTTGTATGTTTCTTTCTATGACACGTTTTTTCATATTAGGTACTTTCTTCTAATATACGCAGTAAAATTAAATTTAAGATCAATCATATTCACTATAAAGGTTATAATATTATTAACCCAGAAACCTTTTTCAGAGAGCTAACTATAATAGTACATAACAAATATGGTTTTTCCTTTACAAAATATTACTTTAATAGTTTTTTTTTTCTGTATCTGTAATAATGGACCATGATTTCTTAACCAAAGATTCAAAGAATTATAAACATTTAACATTCACACTAAAAATACTGCTCAAATTTATACCTCCAAAACACGATGGACTACGTAGCAAGTTAAATATATTTATTGATGATTTTTTCTCTCTTTTGTTTGCAGGAACACTCCCACCTTGTCGGCTACGACGACACCCACGGGCCAGTGGTGCTCTCCATCAAGACGGAGAATGTGGCCAATCAGGAGCACACGCGCATCCTACTGCGCCTGCGTACGGGCACCATGCACGAGCTCATTCCTTCCTCCTGCCTCGGCCCTTCTCCCTCCCCGGGGACGATGGCCAGGATCCTCAATGAGCGACTCACCCTGGATAACTTCACCCCAGTTGTGTGCCCTCGCGCCACACCCCTCATCGCCATTTACGACGAGCACGTGCTGGTTACCCACTTCAAGTTTGGTGTGATGTACCAGCGGTTTGGGCAGACGACTGAAGAGGAGCTCTTCGCTAACACTGGATCCTCTTTAGCTTTTGACGAGTTCCTCGATTCCCTTGGCCAAAGAATCAGATTGAAAGACCATAAAGGTAAGTCAATAGTCAAAGAAAGAACAATAATTATAAAGTGACATACACTGTCATTGCATACACTATACAGCAATCATTACAATATTTATTTATATGAAATCTCTTAACGTGGAGGGTAAACAAATAAAAGTAAATAGTTATCGTGATAGTATAGGTACCTACTAGTGTAGGTACTACCTACCTACCATATAATTAGTATGCATAAATCGATTCCAGCACAATCATGTGAATTGATTTGTTAAAAATATAATATTATACTTATTTATTCGATTTTCATGAATCTGCGTCTGATGTGTATTTACTAACGAAACTCTTGAATTCGAAAGCGTCGCCGCTTTTACTAAATTTGCGGCATTGTAGATTAGCTTTATACTTTATAGTTTAGCGTAAATTATACGTATACTTTGCAACCGTCAACATTTATTCAAATAACAGATGGCAGAATAATATACTTAATAATTCACCGAGCTATAATTTGTCAGATGTTTTTAAAATGTGCACAAATTACCGCTCGGTGAAATGCTCGACGAAGAATTTGTCGTTCGGTTTCAATGCTATTCTGCCATAATATGGTATTTGAATAAATGTCTACAGCCATAATGTATACGTACAACAGTTTATGTACAATTTACCGGATACGGTGTGTTATACGTTTAAACGCTATCGTGAAGATTCAGTTACAAACGTAAATTTACAATTATTACTTACTGATATGTTACACACATGGTAACGATAATGTCATAAATAAATAATACCATCATTTAATTTGTGGTATTAAACAATATAGGTATACCTATATACATAATATATATGCCGATGATAGGTAGTCTCATCGAGTACCTATTTATCTTTTGAAAGGTTAGCCAAACAAAAGTTTTCTGACAATAATAATGTTATTCTTATGAGTTTTGTGCTTGTTAAATGTTATATAAGTACCTAGGTATCTTGTAACATTGTAGATTCAACTATATATTAATTAATAATAATAAGTACAGGTATTGTTTTATTATTTGTAAATATTTATGATACATTTTATGGAAAAAATAATGAAGTTTTAATTATTTTTCAATAATTAAAGTAAGTATGTATTTAATTAATCATGTGAAATTTGTAGGTTACCGAGGAGGCCTTGACATCCAAAACGGCCACACGGGCGACCAGGCCATCTACGAAGTGTTCAAAGAGCGGGAGATCATGTTCCACGTGTCCACCATGCTTCCCTTCACGGAGGGTGACACCCAACAGCTGCAGAGGAAGCGGCACATCGGCAACGACATCGTCGCCATTGTCTTCCAGGAGGCCAACACCCCCTTCTCCCCTGACATGATAGCCTCGCACTTCTTGCACGCGTTTGTTGTCATCCAGCCCATTGAGCCAAATACCCCTAATACCAGGTGAGTGAACAACCATTTGTATGCTCGGCTGACTTTCTTTGGGACCGTAATAGATCTCTTCCCAATTTAGCTCACATCGCTTCTTAGCAGATCATTGCGTAAAAATATTTTTGTGGCAGGTATGTTACGAAATGCTTAGGTACGATCATAGCAGTTATCTGTGATACGTATAATGTAAATAAGTAATATATATGTGGGTTTTATACGACATTATATTTTTGGAAAATTTCAACATTATTAACTTATTTCAATGTCATCTCATAATATACCCTAATATTATTAATTATGTTCGCTGTCAATTCGAACGAGATGTTATTAGAACATTTTTTAATGTTTTGTTATACGTTTTATTTGTACCTACTTTTCCACAATATATCTTAATATTAATCCAAAACAGGTTTAGTCCTGATAGACATTTACAATAATTGACTTTACAGTACATAATATTTATGAACTTATTGTACTAATATACAATATAAATATACACACTAAGCCATCTCGCACATCAAAACTCGTCTCGTCTACAACATGTCGAATACGTCGATGTGACGTCATTATTATTCACAAAACACACGTTGCCAAATGGAGCTCCAGAGATTGGTCGAATGCGACTTTTTAGTTTGAAAATAACATCTAGTGCTGCTATCATCAAATCGCATGCATTACGGGCTGTGAGTCGAAGACGCCAAAACGCATACACCCACCTACGAATTGGTCATTCCTATACCGGCTCGCCAGTCGCCGCATTCAAATATATACTTATACGTTTCGAGAGGTTACGTGCGACTGTCGATAGTAGACGTGCGCGGTCTTCATATGCAACATCGGGTCGTCGTTCATAGATGGTTTGATTTATGGCTATGCAGCAGACGAGGCGAGTTTAGATGTGAGAGCCGGCCTAACATTACTATCAACAAAGATACAAACCAATCAAAAACTTATTAGTCACATCCCAGGATAGCGAGTATTCTTTAATATTATAAATAATTTCTGTGGGAAATCAAGGTAGTAATAACGACGTAGATAATGTTCATGATAATACTAGACGTTGATCATTGTCTTCAATAAGTTGTGTAGACCACTAGACTTATTACATAATAATGTTTTCAGTGTTGGCAGAATTTAGCAAAGAATCGTGTTTGTAAATTTCTTAACGTCAGCGTTTCAGGACACGTCGCCTTTTAGTTTGTTTACGTTTACGTAGGTACATGTCTACTATGTAATTTATATAAATATATTACTTTGTATTACTTAGGTACATTGTAATAAAAACCGCACTAGGTATGCTACGTTGAGTAGTTAGTTACCTACTTGAATTAAGAATAACTAAGAAAATTATAACGTGGGAAATTCTAGACAGGCACGCACTCTTATTCAAATAAAACTTAAATGTATTTTATTATTACCGTTTTGCCTTTTCACGCATCTGCCACAAAATTGCGTATTTAATTAAAGAATTCTTTAAATATTTATCATTTTTGTCTCTCAAAAATCAGTTAGCCGGATGTCGTTTGTAGTCTGACTACGTCGTTCATCATCAAGCACATAAAATTTTTCATTATTTATAAGTGACTGGTTTTTTTTGTCGGAAAGGTATTTTAGTTCATGAAGATTGTCTCAGCTTTTGTTGTGGCTATAAAGAACAGCGGGCAATTACATTTTGTTCTTTTTTATATAAGTACAACAATACGGTCGAGGATGAAGATGTAGCATAAAAGAAATGGTTGAAACGAATATACGATCCTTTGAAGTTGATTGCCTATACTTAGAGAATACAAGAGAATGAAAATACGTCTCCATAATGAACTTAGTTACGTAGCAATCCCAATGAATAATCTTAGAATTTAAATATATTCATAAAAGCATCAATGATTAGATACATAGAACTTGTTTGAATTTCATGGCTTTAAAAGTCTTTAACCACTTTTATCCACTGATGTATTTTTTCTTACATCATTATCAATAGTTAGATAAGGTTATTTTCACGTAAAACCACTGGAGTGAGTTAGTTTTAGACCATATTAGAGATCCATAAATAAAAGAAAAGACTAGATATTTTGCCTCCATTTAAAATACACTAACACTACCTAAACCAAAGTCAACATAAACAAATAAAATTCCAAATTCAATATTTCATCAACATGAATGAATTTATAAGAAATTTCACGCATCAACTCGTCAATAATAAATATGCTATATTTACACTTCAGTGTATACGACATACATTGATCGATTATAATATTTCTTTATAGTGACCATTATAATTATAGCATTGTACCATTTTGTTGTAGAAAACACAAATGTAATACCATTATTCTACGTACCTAGTATATAGGTACTTACACAAGTTTGAATAAAATTATTCAGTTAGATACATAATTATTAGTGTTGCTATTTATAATTTAAATCATAAATATGTGTCGGTATGATACGGAAATTGATTTTAGATCAATTTATCAATGCAAACCATTTCGTATAATGACAAGTAGCAAATTAAAGCAACCAAGTATTTCATAATATAGAAAAGTTTTCTTGAAAAATGCTTTTACCAATTTCGATACGATAACTGTATTGCTTACGTCCTGAAACTACATTATTCATTGTATGCAAATGAGTACCTCATATTTCAATTATTAAAAACGGTCTTTAAAAACAGCCTGGTCACTATTCTACTCCAACCAAAATACATAAGAAATACAAAGGCTGTACTTAGACCAATTTATTTATTTCTTAATTTAGATTTTAGTGCCTAGATTTTAATTGTGAGGAATCGGCGGTGTTGCACTGATTATTCTCTTTATTACTATTACTTAATACATAAAACGGCTCAATTGACTAATTGCGGTGACTTCAGATGGAGATATACAGGTCATGCGTTGCATATGGGCGGCGAATTAAGCAACGAATTACAACTTTCGAGAAAAGCGGTGGTTTTCCATGAAGCAGACGATTCGGTCGCTTCATTCTAAAGTATCGACATTTTAGCTTAAAAATAATCGAAGCATAAAAAATCCCGACAACATAACTATCTTTGTATTGTAATGTAATACCCATTCTAATACATAGTACCGTAATGGCGGTATTTTGTAAAATTATCACTAGGTGCTTCCAAACCTGTCATCGCCACAGACCTCCGCGTACCTAAAACCAACACTGTTTGAGAGTAGGTTTCGTAGATTGTATGTAAATTTACAGATTTTTGATGTACCTATTTGTCTGTTTTAATATAGCCGAAAATAAATAATAAAATATGTAAGCCAAAAATATGTAGGTATACCTATCAAATTTGCATACAATTTGAAACTTAAAATTAAAGGGAACGGTATCCTTCCTGCTTAAAAGCGGCAGTTAGCCCAAGGACATCACTATTTAGTTGACATGCATACAATAAAGATAGATGTACTTACTTACCTTTTTCTTATTATATTACATATTATATGATTTATTGTGTGAGACCATACAGTTGTGTAATCTGCGATACACGTTATCGGTTATATTCATGGTTCACGAGTTCATTCTCTTTGCCAAAAGGCGATCTAACAAAAGTGATCCGTTATTTCATGAGTGAGTAGATTTTGTCTAATGTTGACATCTTAATTTGACATTAAATATGTCATTATAATCAATATGTGTATTCACTAGACGAAAACTAGCTTCCTGCATTCTTATTGATCCTTGGCTTTTCACTGCCGCTTTTCAGTCGAAATCCCCACCCTATTTTCAAGGATTACTCACTCGCCAACTAACCAGACTATTGTAATTGCAACAGTTGGACAACGTCCAATTTCTAACTTACCGAATGAATTTTTAAATTTATATTAGTTATCAAAAATGCGTTTAGTTTTGGTCTCTCTTATTAGGTAGGCATTACTATATATTGTGATCTCGCTTTAGTCTTTGCAACAATCGCCTATTATGTTATACTTTAGTTTTTACTAAATTAAAACTGGGATAACGATGTATCAAACCACGTAGGTACTAGGTACTACCTACTGTCTAACAATAATCCATGATAAATAATTATATTTGTTTTTATGTGCATTTTCAGATGAAGAGATAATTACTTTTATAAATAGAAAGATAATACACGTATTTTGTTCTCTTAGAATACAAGCAGTATCTAGTTATTGGTGAATGAAAACAATATTGCCATCTAATTACGTTGTTCCTGTCAAACTGTTCTGCGGTACGCTCTAATTCAAAAAAACACTTTATTTTTTTAGTTCGGTTTTGCAAAAGAAAATTACGGAAAACCGACTATAGAATCTTCATTCGCAAATTGGCAGGTCTCAGAATTGAAACGTTTTCACAGAAAGTGCTGACTAAGAAATCTATCTCTGCTCCATAAAAGGTGATAGATAACCATAATAAATTGTGGACAATTTAAGAAACAAATCCTTCTATATAATCTTTGATAAATGATTATTGTTTTTTTAAACTAACGTTAACCAGTCCTAAAGAGAGACGAATATTTTTTCAATATAGGGTACGCTGCATTGTTGTAATTATCATCAGCATTACAGCTTACTGTGGCTTGGTGGTTTCTAGGGAACGTCTTCATTTCAGATGCTTTCACCCTAAGAACTATCGCGACTATTTTCTTTACATTCCAACTGCGATCATTTACATGTTCCAGTTTATTGGAGAGAAGCGATATGTCTGGTGTCTTATTTTTAGAGTGAGAAAGCCAACAAGAAGCAGCGTGGCGAGGCGTTGAATTATAATTATTTACTCGTAACTTCACTAAAATCAAACGTTCCGTACTACCTATGTTAGTATCGAAGTAGTGGAGTTTTTTTTACATTTATAACTGGAAAACGTTCACGAAGAATCTATTAACCTTAAAATTCATATCGATAACAAAAATAGCCTGGCCTAGATGGTGTCACCCCCTAATCAAGCCCCTTATAACACTTTGTATTTTTCCAACACCGCCTTCTGTGGTCTTACATTATCTATATAGCTAACTGAGTCTCCCCACTTTTATAAATATCAGAATAGATGATACATATAACGTTTACACTTAATTCAAGGTTGTTTCATCCTAAATGCGTATGCAAGTATATACCTAAATAAATTTATCATTGCCAATCGATTCCAAGTTCGTTTTCTATTATGAATAATTCAATGCAGTTCTGCCATTTAAACATCAGTTCAATTAATGAATAGTTTACGCAATATTATTATGAATCTAAGAAAAAAATTGATAACTAATAATATTTTATAAAACTATTCAAGACAAAAAAACAACTTTCATTTGACAGTTCATACATCACAAATTCGTAGACTGATGGCTCACCTTTCGCAAATGTCAGTACTTACACATTTCAGCACTGCTTGATTTGTTCGGAGATTGGCAAACAGCTGATTCGCTGCAACAGTCGTGAATCGTGATTCGCTGGGAACTGAACCGAGATTATCTCATTCATCAATAATAATAATTACCCACCGTTAAGAGTTTTCTGATCCAGAAACCAACGATTTTTCATCAGTGACGTTTTTAGACAAAATACCGCCCCTAGGCAGCACCAAAATGCCGCCCCATTTTTATACAGTATTTTTTATCATCCTTTCATGACTCCAATATCTAAGAAATGTGTTGTATGAATACATTACTTACAAAATATATACCACTGAAATATATAAAATTATATTTAGATATAAAAAGCCAATAAATATGGTAATTATCTTAGACATTTATCCAAATCACTGAGGTTCTATTTGGTAGATATATCTGACACATTTGGTTTGTGCCTTTTAGCAATACACAGATTTATTATTTTCACACACATTTGTACTATGCTATTATTGTACGACATGTAAACAAAATAATTTTAGCTATTTCTACAAATAAGTATAATATACCAAATGATTCTCCTTGATTGCCGCCCCCAAGCAACGCTCAATCTGCCTACCCCCACGGGACGTCACTGTTTTACATTCGTCTTTTAGGAAGTTTGTATCTTGGCCAGTTTTGGTTTACTTTTTAATAACAACACCCGTTGAATGTAATCAATTTTTACCAATATTTAATGTACGTTTCATTTACGTGACAAGATTTAACACATATTATGGCTACATACGTCAATATTGAGAAATAATAATATATTCTTTAACACGTCGTGCTCAATTTTATCCCATATTTCTCCACAATTGATAATCGTACATTCTTACAGTCACATGCAAGTACTTTATATAATAATGTAAGTTACCTGTCATGTCTATTTGATACCTTTTGAATTAAAAAAACGTAAATGTGTTAATTTACTTAGGCTTGAAAGTTCATGATTAATATAAGTAACATAGGTTACTAACTAGTCAATTTTCTAATGTTATTCAATTAGTACTTATTTAAACTAATTATGACAATTATTAGCACCGGTTTCATCCGTTTAGGTAATGTCCCATAAAATATCAAGTGCTAGATAACATTGGTTTTTATTTTATTTTATAAATAGAAATATTATGATTGGCATAAAACTCATTCGTCATACTACTGTTTAAGTCTTACTCTTAAGTACTGATTTGTTAACTGTTCTTTTATTCCAAGATATTTTTAATATCCTATTGTACCTTTATTTTTAATTTAATAACTTCAAGATACAATAATATATAAAATAATTATGACGTTCGTCTTTGCACCTGTAAAAATCTGTATTTAAAAGATGCGCATAAAACTGTACGAATAATCTCGATAATTGAGAGTTGAATTCCGCATGGATGTTGGCATTTCAAGGCATTGTTTGGACAACCAACAAGCGACGTAACGGTAGAAGCGAGACTTAAAAGGGGGTTAATCGTTAATGGAACCGGTTCTGATGTTTATTGTGTCTCCTCGCACTTTTATCATCTTTTCGCAGTCAACTTCTGTGACACATGTGATACGTTTTATTATTCTTTATCGCGACAGGTTTAATAACCATTAACCCGTTGCACTTGTTACTTAGTTTGCCCTATTAATACGAACAGCCCATATGGGTAGGTAGTCAGTGGTGTGCGGTCTATAGATGCTGTAAATACGGAGCATGCCAAGGAAAAATAATCAATAAAGTACTATGCAATAATATTGTGAAATTGTATAGTTTATTTGACTAGACTAACTACCTATAGAAATAGTTGTAAAAAAAACTGAGAATTCCCTACTGAAGACTATATCAAAATTACTAAGACTATATCGGAAATTATGTGGTATAAGTTTTAACATAACTATATACAATGTTATTTAAACATGCTCACATTTTATTTTCATCCAAGATTTTTTTCTTTATCTACTTATGTTATATTTCGTAGGTTTATTAAAATTGTTTATGTTTAATAAAGAATGTTACATTCTCAAATCTTTTGAATCATGCGTTGGATAAAAAAAATAGTTTTTCGACGAATTCCTGATGCTGGCTAATAATTAAAGTAGGTATAGGTACTTATTTTCGTAGCTTGATTAAAACCACAAAAGCCAGTCGTCAATATTAGCGACATTTGTAAAGCGCTTCAGTTGTATGACTACTAGTTAATTCCATCGTAATTAGGTAGGGTACATGTGGTTCATTTAGTAAATTTAATTGGCCGGAAGCCGATAGAGACAGGTTCGACTCCTATCCGGCGTCGTATTTTTCAAATAAGAACAATGTTTTAACGAATTATTTGTTTAAATTCTGAATGCTCTGCCGCTAAGTGATATTAATGTATTCCAGATATACGTATAAATAGTACCCGCCAATATTTAGTGTCACCGGGTAGTGTCGATACGGTAACTTATTATTGACAATTAATATTCTCCTTTGTTCGTGTCTACATATTATAATTTTTTAATAATGTTGATTATCCGCTGTCCATAAAAAATTGAGGATATACCACTATGCCTAGTATGAATCATTGTTTTGATGTGCTTTGGCTGGTGCTATTATACCCACTTCTCTGCTTTAACTTTCAATGGAACGTATGAAGGATATTCACAGAAATAACACCAAAAGCATAACAGTTGTATAGCCTATTGAAATACTGTCACTTTTTGCACCACTAATTATAATATAATTAATCAAATTTTAACTATCACTACTAGTACTCACCATTGATTGTGGTCAACCGGTTCGCGAGTTTTCAATCTACCCGCGAACAACAAGAATTCGCAGTCTCCGACTCAGGTTACCTACTCTTATATGGGTTGATGACAAAGTACCGTATCTTTATAAATTCAAAAGTATCACGCGCACCTCAATATAGCTCGTATGATATTTCCACTCGAAGCAGAAACAATTCTTTGACTTCTTTGTCTACTCTATTAACATAACATTGTCCACAGAAGACATTTAATTTACACTTAAATATCGCGATGAGAAATGTATTGTCGTAAATTTTAGCTTAGCCCCAAGATTCGGTCATGTCGTACGACATCGTTTGACGTTTACAAGTGTCACATTGTCAAAAGATCTGACATTTTAGTTGATGATGGCTGGCATTACTTCGTTCACATACCAAATTACTGTTTCATTTTTTTGTTGTCAGGTTTATAAAAACATTTTAATGTCAACTACTGGCGACACGGATTGGTCTCATGCGTACAATGTTATGTAAATCTGAATAATTATCATTTTAAAAATAAAATATTTTCGCATTATTGTTTCAACGCACTAACTTTTTTTATATTTAGGTGCAAGCATGTTATTTTTGTAGATTGATGAGTCTCATGGGACCGATCAAAAATCCCTAGGTTCCCAAGAGTTGAGAACTGATGAGCTGTGGGGTCTACATCATAATCAGCTTTGTTCCGAACATGGCGATAATATTTTATTTGACATTTTCGTGGAGTCGAATCAAATCGAATCGAATCACTTAGCATTTCTCTTAATCTTATTGTTGACTTGCGAGTTATTATGCAAGTACTCGTATTAACAGATAAACAAACTAGGAGCGGAATGCAGAAACATTTGTCATAACTAAAATTTCCTTAGCAGAAAACACTATGCAGAAACACTGTCCTTAGTTAAGATCATTTTTATTGAAAATAATACCATATTTAAAAATTCTCGTTAGGTAAATTATTTTATAATTGTTAAACGATGACAAAAATATGACAACTGCATTTTATAAATGCAATAACTATAAATACATATTAATATTTAATTATAAGTCATTATACGTGATTCCACAGGCACCACAAGATTTTTTTTTAACATGGTAACACTAGCATCAAGTGTCATTCTTCATCTGGTATTTTGTATTTCTGCGGGCTGGCGTATAAAAATAAAATAATATTCTGCAAGTACATGCCAAACGAATTAACACTAACAATATCCATATTGAGATACATTGTTAAATGAATTTGAGTGTATGGATTGTGTTATAGACATGCGAATTTATTTTGACAGCAGCTGTCAGTGGTAAATGGTAATACAGAAGGGGGCGTGTTCATAACAAAAGTAGTCTATGGGTAAGGATTCCTTAACTCTATACTAAGGATTGTCTATAGTTAAGTCATGCTTTTCGGCGACTTATCCTTAGGAACGAAATCTTAGAGCGGAATGCACAATCTAAGATTTCGTTTCAGAAATACAAAATACCAGATGAAGAATGACACTTGATGCTAGTGTTACCATGTTAAAAAAAAATCTTGTGGTGCCTGTGGAATCACGTATAATGACTTATAACGGAAACATAAGAGTATTATAATTAAATATTAATATGTATTTATAGTTATTGCATTTATAAAATGCAGTTGTCATATTTTTGTCATCGTTTAACGATTATAAAATAATTTACCTAATTTACCTAACGAGAATTTTTAAATATGGTATTATTTTCAATAAAAATGATCTTAACTAAGGACAGTGTTTCTGCATAGTGTTTTCTGCTAAGGAAATTTTAGTTATGACAAATGTTTCTGCATTCCGCTCTTAGATTGTGCATTCCGCTATAGGTCATTTCTTTTTATTACACAACTCCCAAAGTAGAACATTTTATAAAATAATATTCTACGCTTGATCTATACGCCATTAATATCAAGTATCTTTTCAATAATTCTATATAAAACAACTGTACTAATATATACCTATGACTGTATAAATATTATACTTATGTAAATGAGGTCCACTCGGTGGAAGTATTGGCTAAGCGCCTGTCTCTGATTGAATGTTTTTTTTAGATTCGTGTTTTATTCTTTCAAACATTCCCCGCAAAAAGTCTGCTATCCTAACATATTTTTCACTCTGTGATTGCCCATAATATGCTCCGTTTACTGGCGAAATGGTAATTTACTTTTTTTTATAATCCCAGCAGCTGTGAATTTAGTAAATTGATTTAGTGAGGTTATGCGTTATCATTGATGTAAAGATAAATAATGTTGTCGGTAGCATTGGCGGAGCTCTATTATTGTGCTTAAAACACAGTATGAAGCTACTGACAACCCCTTTTTATGATGTCATCCATATGCACGCATTTCAAGCCCCGATGTCGCCCGTAAAGCAGATTCGCCACATATTTTGGGTTTACGATGCACTTCCCTCATTTAAGCAGTGTTTTTCACATTTCAGGTAAATACCTTCGTGCCGCTAAATTAAGACACACAAAAATAAACAATATATCGCATCGTAGCACGACGTGGTGAACCTGTAAACCAATTTAGTAATTTCCGGTAATTAAATTTAGCCAGTGTCCATCCCGAAACAACCCCCTCCTACCAAAAATAAACCACCCCTCCACTCCCACGATTCTTATTAGTCCGGAGTCATTCTTATTGATTCTGATACATTATGTGTCCACCGTGGAACACAGACTATAATAATATCACACCGTCCTGATGCGTCGGCTGTAGGTTCGAATCTCACGACTGGATTTAGTAATTCACACATTGTTTATTCAGCCAATATGCATGCTTAGGCCCAGATCATATAACTAATATGTTGGGACATCGTCGTAAAAAAATTCAGATACGATAACATTATCGTTTGTATTCTCTGTCTTCAAGCGGAAATTCTGGATTTACCGTTTTCGCACCAAGTTCGTTTGTGTATCTTGCACAATTCCAAAATAATGAAATAATGCAAATGATTTTGAACATAAATAATGCAACCGTGGCCCAGTCACGTTCAAATAAAATACGGCCAACACAAATCGTAGCGCCGCTCGCGAACTGCATCGCATCTCACTTCGCCTACTTGCATAATGATGTCATTCTACGTGATGCTGGTGCAGCCTGCATCTAATGCACTTCCCACGCCGAAATGCAATTTACTGCCCGAGTTAAGTTAAGTAGATAGATATTGATCATTTATTTATATAGTATCATATGAGGTAGTAGTAAGTACTTTCTAGTTTATCAATGTTTGCCGCCAACATCTTTTGTCTAAATTCTTAGCTCGTTCACCCACAGAAAATCGTCTCGACTGGAATATGGTCATAGATTAAAACCACCGGCAATGTTACGTTCCAACTCTCTTTCGTGCGCACATGCGAGACGCCGCGTCACGCGGCTAGTCGAAACGAATGACATGCCGATGCTACATTTTTGTATTCTACCTGCACCCCGTGTCCAGTGGAATATGTCGTTCCGACGCTATGTGCGGCAGTACATTACGTTACATATGTTTTGTAAATGACACAAAATCACATCGATAATTTCGAGTTTATATCCACATTAAATTTTATGAAGAATGCGTGTACCTATTCGATACCAATTATTGTGTGTTCAACTTTGAAGAATTCATTTTAGTGTTTTCGGACTTTATTTTACTATGTGCATAAAATATCCATAAAAATAATTATCAGTAAGTAATAATTTATTTATTCGTTAGTCTATCAGAAATTTACCTATCTTATTTTATTGTACATGCCTATTTATAACAAATGACTCATTTATCTATGACATTTCCGACTATGTTGATGCAGAATCCACAGGTTTACGTCATCACATCTCGACCGTAATTCTAAATGACTGATTCATTTTTGATTTATTATAATGTGTCCAGGTAGTTTCATAGTTTCCTCATGCATTATTAACTTCAAAGTGACGCATACTTAGGTATTATTATGTTAGAATTGACAGTATTTTTTTTATTATTTCAGCAGCGTTTTTCATGATATCAATATGACGTTATCCTAATATTATTATCAGTAAGCAGCGGTGATTTTATTTGACGCAGATGACGCAATTGATTCTTCGGAATATTTAAAAGTGAGCTTCGAAACTGTTAAAACCGGTCATACCCAAAACATAACAAAATCCCCGCAACCAACTTCAAAAGGGCCCTATATAAATTATAAACAAAGTACTTGTAGGTACGCAAAAAAATCTAGTAAGTAATATTACTATTTGGCATATGCCATCACTGTCGACTTCAGACAATTGTATAGATAGGTAATAGCAGGGTTGGCGAACTTTTTTTACGTACGCGTGCCAAAATTTCCCAAATAATAATATCGTTCGACTGCCTGACGTGCCAAGCAGTTTTCTATGGTAAAATCTAAATCTAAAAAAAATTTTTTTAAGAATACTAGGGGTTTAAAATGTATAACTGAGTTATTGATATTCTATCTTTCACCGTATTTCTAGACCAATGATACTCAACCTTTTTATTCTTCGGGCCAAATACATATATTTGTAAAGTAACGCGGGCCGCATCACTACTGGTGTGACGAAATTGAACCCATGAATTTTTTACAAAATATTTTTGAGATTTTAAAAATTATCGTGTTTATTTTAATTAATCGTGTGCAATAGCAACATATTTATACCAGATCTGATGTGGACCATAATGACAATCCTCTTCGGGTGTCACTATCTGTGCGTCAAAGTCGAAACGAATCTCAAGATATACGAAATTCCTGATAATAAATGTGTTTCGGGCCGCACATAAAAGCTTAAAGGGCCGCAGGTTGAGTATCGTTGTTCTAGACGAAGGTATATCTTTGTTTTTTGAATCTTTTTTTCCTTGTTTTCAAATTACTCAAAGAGATCGTGGAAGCATTTAATCCACTCTTGTTTCATATTACATTCTCCATCACTGAGCGGTTTTCCATTTTTAGAGATTATGTTTGAGGTAAAATAACAAGCATTTATTATATTTGAATGACTGCTGATAATTAATTACATAATGTTTGTTGATTGAATATTTTATTTTTAATTCCCAGATCATAAGGACCGACCTATGCAATCGTATATTTGCATTAAACGTAATGATTATTCTTGAAAATGATTTGCCTGCAATTTTTTATACAATGCGATTTGTCATTATTTATGCATGAATTTCGTCGTTTCAGTTTGCGCATCAATTGGTATCTAAACATAAGTAATATGAAAAACCGAAGAAAATACGCATGGCTATGTCGTCATTATTTTTTAATATTATATATAAGTCAGTACCTACTTAAGTATAAATATGTATTTATAAAACTTTTTTATAAAAAAAAAAACATTTTTAAAATATAAAATAGTATTTTTTTTTCTCTTCGAAATGAAACATTCGCGTGCCATAGGCTCGCCATCCCTGGTATATAGGGAGTAGATACATTGATATTTTTCTAGGCACGTTGGTATTTTATGGTTTTTATTGGGCCTACAAGTTGCTAACTAAACCCACACTGTCAGTGGGTACTAAATATCGTCATTTAATTATCACGCCTGGACTACCTAACTATTTATTTTATTCTATGGTAGCGAAAATGAATTTTTATTTTGAATCACTGAAAAAATAGATAGGTACACATACAGTCAATATCTCTTTTAGGTATCTAATGTAGGTACTGTGACAGAAATCTGTATTCAATCATATTCTGTAATAATGGTACCTCATCAAACGTGGGAATAAAATAATATGTTGGATTTTTTAGACATTTTAGGCTGTTATTAAATGTATAATAATCACGCTTAATTCTCAGTTCACCTCGTAATACAATAATGATAATTGCTGTTGTATGAAATAGTTACGATTCTTGCATAGCCATCTTTTATTCCATGGGAACCTTTTACAATACATGGCGCGATAATTTGAATCATTTGTAACACACTTTGCTTTACAAACTATTAGCGATTTCGGTAATTTGCTGTATCTCCGCGTTAACGCATTTTGAATTATTGCAAGCATTAACAAAACTTTCCACCAGCGACGTGGACGAATTCTCGATTCATCAAGCATCATTCATTCGTTACATTAATTCGCACCTAATCAGTAATTCATTTTGAAGAGTAGAATGTTTTCTCACCGGTAAAAGTGGACATTGTCTATATATACAATAAATATAAAAGTTATTCAAATATTTTACAATAGGTACCATAAAAGTTTTAAACCTATATTACCTGAAGTTTTTTTGGTAATGAAAAAAAGACATGAAGATGATATCTTGGTTAATCCAGGATTGGATCTTGTCATTTTTTTTTAAATCTTATACATTGTATTCTTTTGTACTTATTTTCAGTTGGCCAAGTTTGAATGATTTTTTCTCATAAAATACCACAGAATAACTTTTTTTCATCAAATTCATTCAATATAAAAAGGACTGCTATTTATAGTCACAACTAGTTCATAAAACATAAAACAAAATAATTTTAATGTTTTTTTATTGAACTATAAAAGTGGAATCAAGACTATGAGATTAATGGTGTTTATTATTTTTATTTTCAGGTATCGAGTATCAGTGACAGCGAGGGATGACGTCCCATTCTTCGGCCCAACGCTGCCAACACCATCCATATTCTCCAAAGGACCCGAATTCAAGGAGTTCCTTCTGACCAAGCTGATCAACGCCGAGAATGCCTGTTACAAAGCAGAGAAATTCGCTAGCCTGCAGCAACGGACGAGGGCTTCCCTTCTTCAGGCTCTAGCTGAAGACTTAGGGGAAAAGACTCGAGAGTTTTTGGGACCCGGTGCTGCAATGAGTGCGTCGGCTGTGGGAGGAGACGGAAGCGGGTCTCCGGGACCCACCGAAACCACCACTAAGACTGAGGGTGCCGGAGCGAGGTTTATTGATACGGTGAAGAAGGCAATCATCTCCAAAGTCAAGTTAGTATATTTTTATTTTGTTCAAAATCCAAAGTGTCCAAAGGAAACACAAATTTAGAATTTTTTTTATTTTTCTAAGCCTTTTAAACTCTCCAGGGCTCGAAATGGACCGGAGTGCGCCAAAGCGCCGCTCCAGTTCGTGAAATTATTGCTCCTTCTCGTGACCGTCTGAGTTGTCTGATTCTGAGTGTCTGATTTGACCGTCTGAGCTAGATAGGCCATATTATAATAGAAAATCTAACATACCTATTTATTTTTATAAAATAAACATAAAATTTAATAACTATGTAAATATCTTCAGAAAATTATTGAGCGCTCCGGTTTGTACACTTTTCCATTTCGAGCGATGAAACTCTCTTAAAATTGCCACGGACACGATAGATTCTTCCGATCTAAACAGTAGGATAAAAGTTGAATTGTCTTATTTTTCAGCATTGGCTGTTTGTATAAATTGGGTGGTAAAAGTGATAACCATTGTGAGTGATTACAATATTACTAATAAATGTTTATTTTTTCAGACCGCAAAGTAGTGACGCCAACCTGTCTGGTGAAAACAAGCATGGCACGTTAATAGGCAAAAAGTCTAAAGAATCAAGCATACAAGAGACTCCAACACCAAATGTAAGTTTTCACTACCTACCTTACTTCTCATAATTAAATATTGTTGTATTTTCTCGGTGTTCAAGCAATTGAAATTAATAATATCCATACACACATACCTAGGTATACAACTATAACTAAATATATATATATATATAACTTAATAGGTTTTTTTTAAAGCATTTTTGACATATTGAAACCGATTCTCATTTGATTTTTCCATTGGAATAAATTTGGGTATTCTAAAATTTCTGGTTACAATATTACCTAACTAATATTTTCGATTCCTATTCGATTCGGATGAACTTCTGATTATTCTTCTTATTGCAAATTAATTCACAAGCCCCTCAAAATATTTTTCCCTTATTACAGAGTGGACGATCTAAATCCAGTTTCGGAGGCGGTACATTCCCGAATGGCCCAGGAGGAGGGCTGAAGTGCAAGTCGGTGTCCGGTGGAAGTAGTCCTGAACTTGGAGCCGGAGCGATTACTCGACCAGTCGCTCCTGGCCCGCCTCCTCTGTCGGAAGCCAGTGACGATTCAAGTCTCAACAGTGTTGACCTGGATCCAATGGGTGAGATTTCAAATTTAATTGAGTAATCTCAGTAAAAATGTTATGAACTCAACATGGCAAAGCGCCCAAAATTATTACATAAATGATTTCAATATGTTCAGTTTTAAAATTCTGTGTTATCGTATTTGGATAATGTCATGTATTTGGAACTCAGTGGCCTACCTGGATTTCTCCCAGTGTCCTGACGAGCCAGTCTGTCCATGCTTGAGTTGTTAGAGTTGTATGAATTTGTATGAATACAGAATATGTATTTTCTAATCTATGTTTATAGTCAACCTAATAGCCATACATTCTTTTTAAAATAGAGTTTGAAAAATACGTTATTCAATGTGAAGTAATGTGTATTGCAGGCGGCGGCATGTACGTAGACTCGGACACCGGCCTGGAGTCCATGTCTTCAGCAGAAGCCACCACAAAAGCTTGTTCCCTGTGCGCGGAGAGTCCTTCGGCCACCCTCAGCGGTTCCGCTTCGGATTCCCTCACAACATTCAATCATCTGGAAGCCGTCACAGCGCTAGTCTCCTCACCGAACTGTGTGCAACAAGTTGACTCTCTCAAACAAGAGATCGCCAGACTCAAGTGTGACAAGTTGGATCTATTGAAACAAAATGTGGTATGTTTGTATTTTGGTTGTATTGATTATCTGCTCCCAATGACACCTTTATCATTATATGAATAACAGAATATTTCTTTTTATATGGGAAATAGAACTCTGAGTATAGTTAGGTTCCATACTCAGAACAGAATCGTGTCTGAGACTGTTTCTATAGAAAATGATAGTCATTGTAGAAATAAAAAATTGTGATGAAACGTGAAAAAAAATCCGATCTGAGCCTATTGCAACAATTATATCAAATAAAATAACAAAAATGTGTTTGAAGCTTTATTTCTAAGAAATTAAAGCAGTAGAGGAGACCAACAAGTTTAATGTGAGGTGAAGTATTGTGAGAGTATTGCCAGGATTGGAAGATATTATTTCCCACTTCTTTAAATAGGTATATAATATATTCGCAATTTTTTAACTCAGATTTCGTATCATCCAAATATAAAATGAAACCATTTTCTTTATATCCACTGCACATGAATTTAAAAAATAATACAACAGTTTTAAAAAATACTTACTGAAGCTATATGTATTAGAATTGGGTTGAATTGGATCAGGTTCATCTTCACATAATTCTTCAATACCAGAAATAATTGAATTATTTGTCACTGATAAATCACCTAATCACTTTCCTCACTATTTCCATTGTTGCACGATAATAATTAAACTGTCCTTCGCTCTATCAATGCTAATGTCATTTTCGTAATATTTTTCCTCTAGGCGCACTACGTGATCGCACTCTTTTTTCCAATCAGATGGTTCTATACTATTAAATGGTACTTCTGTTAATCTGACTATATTATCTCGTTTACCATCAATATTAAAATTGGCCACCTTCCATTTGACCATTGACCAAATAAACTCAATGGGATTGGAACTACAGAGTGGTTATTTTTTTCAAAAATGAAATCAATCGCATATTGTTTATGAAATTAATTTTGTTAAGAGCAAGCCAATTTTGTGTGTCTTCCTTTTTATTTGATATAGAAGGAGGTTTGTTAACCTGTTTATTGTGATAAGGGGGCATTGTCCATTACCACAATTCATATCGTCATGGTAATCTCCTGACTTTGATTTTAATTTTTAAAATTTAATGAAGCCGTTTTCACCACCAGCACGAATTATTATGAATCGTTGTCCTACAGAATCATGCGTCATGACACCTTTCACTTTCTGACTTTGCCAGAACTTTTTAGTGACATAATATGATGGGTGAATATATGTCTCGTCTATATAAATGTCGGGCCTCTTTGCTTTAAGTCTATTATCTTGCATAAGATATAGATATTTATTGCGCCCTACAAGAAACCGTATGGAAATGGATTTTTTAAATTCAATCTGAGTTGATGCAACGTTTTCCTTAAATGTTCTGTTCTCTGCTCCCTTTATAATCAACATCTTCTATTAATATAAGATTATTTAACACATTCACTGCTGACTAGATAATTACTTTTTAATTACCACATTTAAATAGCATGCTAATTATGTCAAATGGCCACCTAATCGTTACATGCTAGGTGCGTCTTTAGCGTCCAATGTATTAATATAGGCACTTCTTTCCTAACAGTATAAATTGACATAATTTTTTCCCTTATGGCACACAAATCGAAATCAAATCATCTAAAATAATGTTCGGTTGTCTGCCCGGCTTTTTCCCTGGAGCTCATAGACCGGGTTGTCTAATTTGCTTTGAATTGTTTTTTTATCCTCTACACAGTCGCTTTTAATACTCATAAAAATTTAATTTTATGAAATCAAAAAACAGAAATATCAAATAATAACAATACAAAATCGTACAGGCCTATCGGCCTCCTTCCCGTTTTCGGAAAAGTGCTAGAAAAACTAGCAATTCAGAGAGTGCACTGGCATCTTACAAAAAACAACAAATTGAGCACTAAACAGTTTGGCTTTACCCCTCAAACATCAACAGAACACGCACTAAACAAAGCCGTACACATAATCTCAACGCATCTCGAATTGAAAGAATCACTCATAGCAATTTCCCTAGACATTCAAGGTGCATTTGACAACGCATGGTGGCCACACATAAAAAACGCCCTTGCAACCAAGTCAACACCGCCTAACTTGTACAAACTGTTTTGCAGTTATCTACAAGATAGGGAAGTAAAACTAAAGTATGCAGACGAAGAAATAAAACAAGACCAAACCCAAGGTTGCATCCAAGGATCAACTTGTGGCCCAACACTATGGAATATCGCCTTAGACAGTCTATTAACAATACTCTTACCCCACAATACACACATACAAGCCTTTGCTGACGATGTGTTAATATTGATAGCAGCAAAAGACACCGACGAACTGGAATTAAAAACCAATAGCGTGCTTCAAAAAGTAAACTCATGGGGTGAAGACGTAAAACTAACCTTCTCAGATATTAAGACAAATATAATGTTTATCAACAAAAGGAAAATACGAACACCAGAAATCCAGTGGAAAGGAAAACCGAAAGAGTTGGTCGATTCCTTTAAAATTCTTGGCATAATACTAGACAGGCACATCAATTGGGCGAAACACGTCGACTACATATGTAAGAAAGCAGCTCAAATGGGAAAATTCTTTTTAAAAACAGCAAGAGCCACTTGGGGGGCGTCTCCTGAAGTTTTAAAAATTATATATCATGGAGCTGTGGAGCCAACCTTAACTTACGCGGCATCGGTCTGGAATAAAGCAACTCACAGAAAGTCGATCCAAAAAAGACTGAATTCCGCGCAAAGACCTTTCGCAATATCAATTTGCAAGGGATATCGCACAATATCGCTAACGTCAGCACAAGTCCTGGCAGGAATAGCGCCAATAGACATAAAAATACAAGAACTTACAGGAATATACCAAGTTAAAACAAGCCACATACTTCCCCGACACTTACCTACAGACAGAACATACGAAAACAAAATACACTACACACAACTTCCACATCCTGGTAACAGACATCTAGAAAATATAGAACACATAGGAACAGTCGACGAAGACACTAAAACAAAATACCACATCACAGGATTGGAGATCTACACAGATGGCAGTCTAATCGATAACAAAGTAGGGGCAGCTTTTGTAGCCTACGAAAATGGAACATTAATAACCCCCCGAAAATTTAAGCTCGAAAGCTACTGCACTGTTTTCCAAGCAGAAATATTTGCTATCAAAGAATCTCTCGAGTGGACACTCAAAAGATTAAAGTTCCACAGACACGACTATGTAAACATATTCTCAGATAGCCAATCCAGTCTGGTAGCTCTCCAAAACCCATCATCGACACACCCACTTGTAAGAGACATTTTAACACTGTCAACACAGCTTCGAATGATAGGAACAAACCCCAGATTCTTCTGGATAAGAAGTCACACAGGGATAGCCGAAAACGAGGAAGCTGATAAATACGCCAAACAAGCCACAACAGACAAAAGACCTTTAACCTATACACACTTCCCTCTGAGTTACGCAAAACAAAAACTAAACGAAGATACCATAGAGCTATGGAACCACAGATACACAACATCCGCCACAGGATCAATAACGCAGAAATTTATTCCAAACATAAACTGTGCCATCACTCTTGCCAGGAACTTAAAAATATCACACGAACTCACACAGATACTAACAGGCCACGGATCGGTGCGAGCTTATCTAAAAAGATTTAAATTGAGGGATGACGACTGTTGTCCATGTGACGGCAACACATCTCAAACTGTGTGGCATGTCATCAACGACTGCCCTATACTAGAAAGGGAGCGATGGACTCTCAGGACTCGATGTAGACAACATAATCACGAAATTGACCTCCAAAAGCCTCACGAAGCACTAAGCAATAGAACAACACAAGAACACTACACAAAATATTTAATCCTGGCCATAAAGAAAATTAAAGATATAAATGGAGGCACCTAATTAGCCCCACATCAATGCAACTAACCCACCCAACCACCTTGTACGAAAAAGCAAGGGTATGGTTATTATTAAAAAAAAAAAAAAAAAAAAATACTCATAAAAATTTAATTTTATGAAATCAAAAAACAGAAATATCAAATAATACAATGATATACATTTTTTCCCCAATAATTTATGATATTTTTTTATATGGCAACATTAAAATGTCATGTGTATATAATTATTAAATTATGTAGCTGTTTTGATCCTACATAAATATTATAATTATTATACAAAATAATTTGGAAGAAAGGAATTTAATATTTGCTGAAATGGTATATAATGTTTGTTAAATATTGGTTGTTTTGTTCTTTCAGTCATGCCAGAAGGATATCAAAACTCTTCGAGAACGGGAATCTAGCCTCCAAGGTGAGCTGACGGCTTCCTCCAAGGAGATCGATCGGCTACGAGACCTCCTCAAGGAGTACACGGGATGCGATTCTACAGTATGAGATAACGCCCGGAGGTTGCACTGGTGGAACTACTGAGGCAAATTACTCATGGACTCTTCTTATACGTTCCTGTCAGTGTGATATTCTATATGTATCGTGAAACATTTACAAACTGAGACAAATCTATGTGATGAACTCAATCTCTATTATTTTTTATGTCATAGTGTTAGTTAAAAAATATAATCGATGGATCCATTGCCATCAATGCACTGTGTTTTGTAGATACTTCTAAATAGTGAATATATTATGAAGACGGTGATCTCTTGTAAATTGATTAAGATTGAAGGTTTTTTATGGAAAGTTTTTGAAATCTATATCCTGTTGAAATTGCTCCTAATTATAACTCGAGGTATTTATGATTGTCAAAAAGAAGAATGTAAAGGAATGAAGAAAAATGTGTTTTATAAATACATATTAATATATTTGTATCGGTATGTAGACGGTCAACTATATAAGCACTGCACAAATAAAATCTTCGGCACATCTTATAGATACCTTTGTAATTTGTTTGCTTGAGTGTACTTGCTTAAATTTAGAAAACCTGTAATGTATCGAAATTTTCTAAATCTCGAAAGTCTGTGAAATGTTTCATCGCTTGCTAAAGTGTTTACCGAACGCTTTTCTGGATTGAAACAATTCAAATAAGTTAACCTTAAAATATTGTCCTGTGTTTCTGTTATTATTTCAAAAGATACGATAATCAACAGAGACTGGACTCGAGTATTGTGAATACTAAATTTCTATAAACCGAGTGGTGACTATATGCCATTCAGATGAAATCTGAGTATACAATAGGCTGCATACATATATTATATATTTTGAAAATAGCAGAGCAAATTGCAGAAGCTCAATAGAAATTATCACGACAAGTGTAATCTTTTTAATAATCGGTACCTGGGGAATGTTTATGAAAACTTCTCGTCTTTTCTTATGTAATGTTAATGGTTAAATATTAATAAAAAAAAATTAACTTTCTCGAGAGAATTGTGAGAACAGATTAGATAAGAAACTGCACAAAATTTCATACTGCACTTTAAATGATAAGTATGTTAAGGATACAATGTTTATTGAAATAGCAACCGCCCAAGCATTGAACTTCTTATGATCCAAATGGAAATATTCAATGTCCAATGTGTATTGTATGTAGGTAATTTAATATCTATCCATATAAATGTAAATAATACTTCTACAGAGATTTATTAAGTAAATCTATTATTCTTCTACAAAAAAACAAATTAAGAGATAATCATATTCATTTCATACTATTAATGAAACAAGCGTATTTTAAATAAATAAGTAAATATCTTTATAGACAAATGGAAATTTCGTAGAATTGCATACTATCTTTTGTACCCAAATTCTTTTAGGTAACCAGTTTATTTCAAATGTAATATACTAATGTTACTCCCTTAATAATAGTATATTGCGTGTTTTTTTTTTTTTTAAATTACATCAATTTGTAAAGACTAAAGTCCTGATAGGATTTTTCGTTGGACGGAGGGACTGACCAGAATTTTATAAACAAAATTAAGAAATATTTATGCCGTATTCGAACGTAGCATATTAAGTTTTCAAAAAATAATGTCAATTCATATTTGACTTATGATTAAATCATATTGTTGTATTAAATATAGAGCTTTGGGTGTGTAAAAAATAGTATAGTGTTTCTATAAAATTTTATTCAAATACTGTTTACAACTAAACGCATTTCAAGTAGGGAAATTTTTTAAATCTTTAGATCTGCCTTTGATATTCTGTGAAATTAACATAACTAACATATAAATAGATTATTTATTTATTGATATAAATAATTAAGCGCGTAGGATAGCTAACTAACTAACCAGTGTCTGTTTTAAATATTTAATGTTACTTTATGTGCACATATTATATTTTTAAATTATCTCTCAGGCATTATTTGAAATAACAGTGTTAGCATTTAAAAACCGTAAAAAATATTTTTTGCTACATGCATATATTGATTATTATTTTCTTTTCATTTTGAGAGGAATTCTTTTTATATCCAGTGATTTACAAACACATTATGATGGATCAAAGCAAAGTTTAGTGGAGATTCAATAATTCTTTTTTTTTTGTATTAATTAAATAAGTATAAATGAAAAATTATATCCAAACCACTTACTTAACTTAGATGCGATATTTAAACATAGAAACTATTTATATAGTGAGTGTTATTTGGTGTTTATTGCAATTAATTATCTGTGAAAAGATTTAAAATATATTTAGTTTTCATAAACTGTATCATGAAATCTCTATGTAGATGTTTATAATATTCTTTATCCAACTTTCCACGAAACGTAACAATTTATTATCAAACCTCCTCGACCTTATCGAACTCACCTAAAATGAAAATGACGCCTTACATGAATAACGTTTTTAAAAGTTTGATTGTATGATTCATTAAATTTAGAGTTGGCCTAATTAGTTACTAATTATATTATTTGAAACTTGAAAGACTAATATTTTATATTGGATTTTTGAAGCTAAGAAGCAAAATTCATTCCCATCATTTGTTGATTGCATTTATTATGTTGCTATCATTAGATAAAAAATATTTAACATACATAAATATTGTATTTTTAAAGATTTAGTATTTTATTTAGCTGTATTTCTAATTTAAGAAATTTTGTATATTCATAACATAGTCAGGGTCCCAGTATAATAATGATTGACCCTGGACATCTTTCTCAGTATAGTTTTATTGTAAAGCCACCTTTTACAAATTTAGCAGTACATTAAATTAGCATAAAAATATGTTTAGCCTACAATTTTCCACATGGTCATTTTGTGTAATTCATGTATAAAAAATAAACCAGCCAAAATTATTTATTGTTTCACAAGTTTTTAGTTTTTAATATTAGTTGAGGATATTTTTTATAAGTTTCAAGTTGAAGTTTTATCATTGCATATTTTATTTATTAAGGATCAACAAATATGATACCAAAGTTAACATTCCCAAATTCTTAATGGTTTATTGTCCTTATTAACCGTGCTACGGTTTGGCCCCATGCCCCTTACCAACTTCTGTGGCACGCAACTTTAATTATATAATTGCTATGTGAAAAGAATCTACAAAGCTTTGTCCTTTTCACACAACATAGGACTCTATTAATATTACTGTAAATGAAAAATAGATATTATTGTTTAACCAAAAATTATTCATTGTCAAACAATTGTTAGATTGTATGTTATGAGTATGAAATAAATATATACTTTAAAATACTGAAACCACAAACTTTCATTAATAAGTGAACCCCTTATCTATATTGTGCCAAATAAATCCTAATTACCACCCCCTGCATATAAAAGGTCATGTTGTACGACGCTACACTGCGACTTTGTCAGAAGCAAATGCGCCACATCCATCCCTTAAAGGAGTGATTTTCAACCTTTTTTGGTTTGCGGCACCCCTGGAACATTTTGTAAAATCTCAGGGAATCCCACCTCAATAACACGTCATTAAAAAGCGTGTAAATTAGTGACCAGTGACAAAGAGTAAAGAGTAAAGTTGAGTAAAGTGCCATAATAAGCAACATAAGTTGCTGCCCTTACTATCTTTTATATTATAATATTATTCATTTTATTATTTTTGCAATGGATATTAAACACATTCCATGCTGGCCAATTAATTACCACAATACGGTCACTGCTAAAGACACGCCTGGCGTGTATCAATTAGCATGATAATTAAATGTGGTAATTAATTTGTCAGCAGTGAAAGTATTAGATCTAATGGCCACGCACCTAGCGCGTCTTAATATATAAACGAATTCAAATAACATATAATATACTCACTTATGAATATTTTGGCGCCGCAGATGAAAATTTTGTCATGTCCATGGAAATCTACTCAGGCTATATTATTCACCATTCCTACCTTAATTTGCTGCCCCAAAAAAACGGATGATTTATCTATATCAATTGCCCAGTTCCATATAACGATAACTTAAAAATTTTAAGTTTTGAGTTATATTAGCCATTATATTCGTATATTTCCATATGGAAATAAATAATTTTATAGAACTCAAAATAATGTTTTATGATGAGGATGAGTTTGTGTATACATAATAATATGGTAGATGCAGTTTCTTTTGTAATTTGTCTACATGAGATGATAATAAACACGAAAAGTCATGATGTCAGCCCGGAAGTGATCGTGGATCCCACTCCTCACCCTCCTAACTTAATACTAGAAAAGCAGAGCGTGCGTGGCTCAGCTTTACCCCTTTTGGCACAAGGTTAAAGCCTGTGTCAATGGATAACCTATGTATGATATTCGTGACTTAATACATCGATATGGCTTTTCCTTATCTATTTCGACTTAAAACTGATAAAATGACCTGAACTTTATCAGGTTATCATCTTCTCTGCGTGGTATGTAACCAAAAAACTGGAGTCCAGCGCAGATATATTGGACATCATTTGAAACCACTATAGCCTTCAAGAATATGCCTGTCTCTGGGAAGTTATTTGTAGCGTTAGATAGGCAAATAGGTGTTAACATTACATTTTGATATTTCATTATAGTTATTTATAGCTGCGCTAGACTTTCCAGTTTTTTGGTCACATACTACGCAGGGAGGATGATAACCGTGAGTTATTTGATCAGGCTGTAGTCGAAGAAGACGAGGAAAACCCTCTTCACACAGGTTTTAAACTGGCACCGGTCCAACAGTCCTTCAAAATTTATTGTGACGAGTACATAGAACAATTAAACCCTTTTAAGGACATTATTACAATCATTGATATATTACAAGGATGAACCTTATGGGACTTAAAATGACCCACGATTTTCAGCGACTCGACCCAGTGTCCAACTTTCCTCAATTAGAAGCCAAATCTTTGAAATTTTTAACCGATATGAAAAACCACTTCAATAGTTTAAATTCACAGCTTCAGGGTAAAAACCGCAGTTTTATAATTATTTTGGAAAGGTTTTTGTTTGAAATTATCTGTATTTGAAAATGACATCAAAAGTAAAATATTTAAATATGTTCAATCAATAAAAAGACACAAAGGCATTGGAGATGTAGATATGAACATAATTGTGAAATATATCAGCTCCATAAAAACGGAATTTGCCGCGAGATTTGAGGATTTAAAGACGCATGGTCAAATGTTTAACTTTATCATAAAACCACCGAATGAGATGGATTTAAACGGGGTTTAGCTTAAATAAATAAATAATCTGGAATTAGAATACATTGAACTCAAATATTCGGTTCTATGGATAAATAAATTTAAAGATCTTCGCCAGCATCTTGAAAACACAGAACACGATCACATGAATGCAATATCATCATGCTGCGCGTCATTACCACAAAATTTTTAATGCTTAAAAAAATTTCATTTGCTCTATTATTAGCATTTGGTTCAACATATTCTTGTGAGTAAACGATTTCTCAAAATAAATGTGTCTTCTGGACACATTTATACACTCCGCATAATCGATTAACACCAGAGCATCTTGATTCATGTGTTCAACGGCCCACATGCTCAGCGTCGGTCAAAATGGAGGTTTTTTGCTATTGTCAGAGCATAACCCTGGACATTCCTTAAACGTTGTAGATAATCTATTTATATAATTTTGAAGTCTAATAATTATCCTTTATATTTATTTTAAACAATTGATGACTGCATAAAGTATTTTTATTACATAAAATAGTATTCTTTTAAATCTCTCGCTCTAATGCTTTCCAATATAGTCATATTTCAGTACATCTATGTGCAGTGGTGTTAAGATTTTTTATGTTTATTAATTTTTAAAAGCATTTATAAAACCATTAGTAAAATTTATGTCGACATTATTACAGTGAAATATTTACGATCAAAAATTATATTGATAATCTCTGTGATCCCAAATTTGACAAGAATTAGGCATTTTATTATTCAAAAAATGGGCAAGATTTACACATTTAAAGATAATTCTAAAGATACTGATTATAAACTATGTCTTTAACCATTCAAACGTGATAAACATTCTACGAATAATGTTTGCTTTATAATAATTATTGACCTAAGAATAAGGTAGTATTTTTTTGAAATACGCCATTTCTATTGGCATTCCCCAGTGGTTAAGCTACAACATACGGCCATAGCACATAAATTGACAAACGATTGCAGATACGAGGCAGATCCAATGAGTTTAAAAATTCAGTTGGATAGTTGGTTGCTTCGTCTTCGTTTGTTACACAGTCGATAGATTTAAAGGAATGCAGTGGACCAACGATTTTCCAAATCGCCAGATAGTAGAATCATTGCGCCTCCGAAACATCTTGAGTCACTGTGCAGATCTTTCATAGTTCGATTGAGTGCTTCCAATGCGCGTTTGTGCGCCATTGTGCATTCATCCCAGGTGATGATTTTACTTGCTACCAAAACTTTGGCCATTGCTGAGTGTTTCGCAATGTTGCATGTCGGTTTTTCAGTCGTTTGAAGGTATAATGGCAATTTCAACGCTAAATGAGCCGTTCGGCATCCTTCTAGCAACGTGGCCGCTATTCCAGATGAAGCAACTGCTACAGCAATTTCGGATCTCGCATGAACAGTGGCCAAAATCAATGACATGAGGAATGTCTTCCCAGTTCCACCGGGCGCATCAAGGAAAAATAAGACACGAACTGATTGGTATAATGCATCTCGATCATATTCACGTTCACATTCCAATTCTCGATTGAAAGCGTCGTTCATTCCACGATGTGGCGTTGGCATTCCTAACATGACTAACAAACTGCTGCACATGAGGTAACACAATATGTCTTTGATCAAAAGCAAGGCTTGGTTATGTATCTCCTCATTCACCTCGGGATCGGGATTCCCTAAACTGACATGTCATCCTTGTACTTGTTCCACAGTTCAGGTGGATTTTATGGGAAGCATGTCGAAATAATGATAGCAAATAATGTGCGTATCTGACTTGGAGATGCAGAAACAATTGCTTCAGCGATTGTCATGTCCCAATGAGTATCGTTTTCAAGCAAATTGAGCTGTTGACATGCAGCACGAAATGTTGGGCACACTACACCATTGACTGTTCGAAGTGATTGAAATGATGTCGAGCCACGAACACTCACCGTAAGTAGAATCATTCGTCATTCTTCGGATGAACTGTGTAAATGCGACCGAGAGCATCAGTAGAACGCACATCTGGATGATCAGAAACCGCATCGCCTTCCTTCCGACGTTCAAATTTCTTCGATGAAGCGTTCCAAGTGTAATAACGTGGCATCTCAGAGTAGAGCAACGTTCGTGCAAACGGATCAAAAGGATGCAAATCGAAAAGAAACTGGTCAATGTTGTCGCTGGAGGTGTTTCAGCACGTTGAGCAACATTTGATGCGATGAAATAAACTCGTTGACCATTCTACTGATGCACCGCCAAATGTACAACAGTGGGATGACGTTCATGAATGTGGAATGAGAAAATACGCCAAATCACTTCATTGCAGCTCACATATCGACCAATTTCATAGATCGTGATTTCATCGTTGGTATTGGGAGTTTGAACGCCAAAAACCGCCATATCGCTGCCTTTGGTGACATATTTGCAGATGTATCACACCACACGGTACATGAATCATGTTAGTAATTACAACATCATGCAGGTCTGGATCGGTTTCGGGATCAGGAATCTCGGCACATAATAATATGATGTCATCTATTTGGTCTGGTCGAATTCTTTCGACTAATCAAATAAGAATGTGTGCATGTGGCAAGCCTTGTTTTTGCCATTCAATCGAGTACATCCAGCATCGAGTATCCAAAAATAGTAAAAATCAATGACGCGATGCTTAACAATGTAGTTCATCAGCGACAGGATTTTTTGTTTGAAGACACGTGCAGTGATGTCGTGCCGATCACTTGATATTTGTCCGGGGGCAGTAGTTGAACAATTTCTACCCATTTCCGATTGCACGAAAAGGTGATGAATAGATCTGGGACGACGATAATGACAAACATATGTCATTGCATCTTGCGCATATTCATGCATATGATGCGGGCTGCCAATTTACATCGCCGGTAGAATAGTCAATCGACCAACATTAGCTGCATCTCCTTCGGTGCTGATTGCATCGTGTAAATGAATATACTCCTCCGAACGCAGTTAGGCTTGGTTCAACCGAATGAAAGTAAGGCGCTCCGACTCGATTTTGACGTACATGTCGACGCAATATTGCTGAAGCAATCGATGATATCGCAGCAAATAGTTGTCAGCATTTTGACGAATCATCAAACGATATGCGTAATAATTCATCGAGCTAACCTTCTTGGTTTCTACACCTGAAATGAAATCAGTGAAATTAGTGAAATTATTGTCATGTTGAAATGAAAATTATGATATCGATACTCACCGTTCAATGGATTTATCATCTCGATATTGAAGTGATATCCATAGTCTCCTTGCCAAAACATCAGCGGGTATTGCAATGCATCGTATGAACGATGTGTTTCGTATATTCTTTGCAGTTGTCCAGTGTCACGACGTGTAAGCACAATATCGCGCGTTTCCAAGTTTTCACCAACAATCGCAATTGCGACTTGATCTATTGTTGTAGCGTTGAATTGGCGTTTGTACGTTCCAGCGGGTCGTTTATCTGCTCTGATCACAACTTTGTAGTCATCACTTGGTATGCGATCCAACGCAGTTTTGAACAACCGAACCAATGCATGATGTTCATGAAGTAGTTGCTGCAGATCTTGAAGAATTGCTCTTTTCATTGCCGTATTGATCGTTTGACGCCGATCAAGTTGTTCCTCCATATTGCCCATGAAGTAAATTTGGATAAATTTATGCTGTGCGTCTTCAAGCGGTTGCAATGATCCAATTTGATGGTCCAAGTCGAAGGCGAAGTCAGAATTACTGATTTATGATCACCAAAGGAAAATGAACGTTTATTCTCTCAAACAAAAATTACCTTGAATATCGGATTGAATCCGCGTTCATCGATAATGTCTGCTCCAAATGAAGTCATTTCGAAACATCCGTTGTATCTTTGAGTGTTCGATAGAAAATGTCGTGATTTTGGTGTTTCGCCACGAAGCAATGAATGCAATGACTCAGGTGGCGGAGGCAATAATGGCAATTTCACCTTGCCACTGAGACAGCACAATCCAGGCGTTTCTCCAGCGAACTTCAATGCACCGCAATGGTCGCACACAACCTCCATTGGGCCAATTCGAACGAAAGGATGCGAGCTGTAGTCAATTGTGCAATCGTATTGAAACGCTACTCGATTCAAATCAACACTTGAAGCATTTCTTCTTGCGCGTCGAAGATTATCACGTTGTTGATCTGTGCGATAATCTCGACAATTACTCATTGCCAACATTGCCATTTGATGTACTGCCTCTCTTTGTTCTTGTGTTTGTGAATCACGAAGTCGGGCCATACTAACGTGACGCTCTTCTCGTGCGATTTCTTGTTCATATGCAGTGGATTGATAAGCAATATTCCGAAGTCTAATTGCATTATGGCTTCGTTGTGAAAGATTAGATCTTCTGGCTCGCGACATTGTAAATAACACTGGAAAATTAATCACACAATTCAAAATTACATAATGAAGAAATTATCGATTCGCGCACTATCACAAATTTGATAATCTCACAAAGTGAACATCTTCGAAGGCAACTTACTGTTTGAAAATTACGATCGAAATAGCTATTTGTCCACCTCGCTGGTAATTGGCTCAATTATTCACAGAGATCGATTGTCGAATGAAGTCCAAAGGACGGATTTTGAAATTGGTAGGTAAATAATGAGCAATACTAGCGATGAGATCATGTAATTTTATCCCTGGCGTTGAATTTAATTGAATGAAAATTTTGGGACGTTTGTATTCGTTTGATTTATTTGATGGACGCAGTCGGAGAAGCAAAGGAGATTCAGGCAGGACTACTTCCTCCAAAATTTACCGGGGTCTACAACAAAGTCTTTCGGGATTATCTGAGGCTGAACTGAATCAACTGTCAAAGGATAATGCACACAACGCCATGTTCATTCTTTCTTTTGTTTGTTTGTTTCTTGTTTATTCTTTCTGTCATGTATCAGAGATGGCGTTGTATACGGATTTAAATTTTTTGTAATTTTCTTACTTTTCGAATGCCGGAGGTTCATCGATCAAATTCATCGATATCAGTCAAAAACCGTTCCATACAAAATGTATGAGAAAATGAATTTTCTTCATAATTTTTTTCCCCGTGATTTTATCCGATGTTTTAATAGTTATTCTGCTATTCGGGGCGAATACAAATCCAACAAATCAAAGATCATAAAAACCGGTCCAGCTGTTCTTGAGTTATAAATGGTGTAACTAACCCGACTTTGTTTTATATATTATATTACTAGCTGAAGTACACGGCTTCGTACAGGGTCGCTTCGTGGTTATATTTATCTTAGATATTTAAAAAATAATAAGAGGTAATTATTTTTTTAATATTAAAATATTTATGTAATGCAATATGGCAATATGAAAATAATTGTAATAGGAGTAAAGGTCAAATAAAAGAACACTAAATTAAAACCGAATCTAAAATATGAAAACGTTATTAATGTTATTAATATGTAATGCAATATGGCAATATGAAAATAATTCTAATAGGAGTAAAGGTCAAATAAAAGAACACTAAATTAAAACCGAATCTAAAATATGAAAACGTTATTAATGTTATTAATATGTAGTAAAAAAAAATCACAATTGGATGAAACAAACAAACAACAAACTTTGTATTTTATATAATACTAATTTAGAAACCTTCGCAGGTGTGCGCACAACAACTGAAAAAAGTTTCATCGCAATCGGATGAATGGTATAGGAACGCATACGAATAGAAGAAGAAGAAGATGGTTGTACTAATTCAGAAACCTTCGCGGGCGTGCGCACAACAACTGGTCAAAATTTCATCACAATCGGATGAATGGTATAAGAACGCATACGAATAGAAGAAAAAGAAGAAGAAAATGGTTGTATCAATTCAGAAACCTTTGCGAGCGTGAGCACAATACTTGATCAAAATTTCATTGCAATCGGATGAATGGTATAGGAACGCAAACGAATAAAAGAAGAAGAAGATGGTTGTAATAATTCAGAAACCTTCGCAGGCGTGCATACAACAACCAGTCAAAATTTCATTGCAATCGGATGAATGGTATAAGAACGCATACGAATAGAAGAAGATAAAATAGAAGAAAAAGAAGAAGAAATGGTTGTATCAATTTATAAACCTTTACGGGCGTGAGAACAACACTTGATCAAAATTTCATTGCAATCGGATGAATGGTATAGGAATGCATACGAATAGAAGAAGAAGAAGATGGTTGTACTAATTCAGAAACCTTTGCGGGCGTGAGCACAACACTTGATCAAAATTTCATTGCAATTGGATGAATGGTATAGGAACGCATACGAATAGAAGATAGAATAGAAGAAAAAGATGGTTGTACTAATTTTGAAACATTCGCGGGTGTTGGCACAATTACTGATGAAAATTTTATTGCAATCGGATGAATGGAATAGGAACGTATACGAATAGAAGAGTATAGAATAGAAGAAGAAGAAGAAGAAGATGGTTGTACTAATTCAGAAACCTTTGCAAGCGTGAGCACAACACTTGATCAAAATTTCATTGCAATCGGATGAATGGTATAGGAACGCATACGAATAGAAGATAGAATAGAAGAAGAAGATGGTTGTACTAATTCAGAAACCTTTGCGGGTGTTACTACAACAACTGACGAAGGTTTCATCGCAATCGGATGAATGGTATATAGGACCATACGAATAAAAGAAGATATAATGAAGAAAAAGAAGAAGAAGAAGATAGTTTTTCTAATTTAGAAACCTTTGCGGGTATGCGTACAATAACTGACGAAAGTTTCGTCGCAATCGGATGAATGGTATAGGAACCATACGAATAAAAGAAAATAGAATGAAGAAGAAGAAGAAGATGATGATTTTTTTAATTCAGAAACCTTCGCGGGTGTGCATACAACCACTTACCAAAATTTCATCGCAATCGGATGAATGGTATAGGAACGCATACGGGACAGACAGACAGACAGACAGACAGACAGACAAACAGACAGACAGGCATTCATTTTTATATCTATATAAGATATAGCCTATACTCTTCGCGCAAGTGCAAGCAATAAGTTGACAAAGTTTTATCGCAATCGGATGAATGGTACGGCAGCGCATAAAACACGAACAAACAAACAAATATTTACTTTCATATTATAGATTATAGATATACACATCCCGCTATCATTACCTTTTTATCATCATTACTTTTGTTGATTTCTATAAATATTAAATAAAAACGGGCCGAACTGCTACCCTGATATCTATAAACCATTGAATAAAACACCTGATCTGGTTCCTTGCTCAACTACGTCAATATCTTATTCATGAGTAAAGGCCTTTGTCCGGTGCGTGGAAATCACTTACTGGGCGGAGGTGTAATTAAGATAAATTTTAAAGTATAAATGATGATGGATGAAAAAGATAATTTTAAGACTAAATAAAATATAGAATTCAAATGTTGTAAATTTTGCCGCGCATTGCGCAACGGTAAATTCTTCGCGCGCCGGTGCCAAGGTCAGGCTCGTGATTCACCGAATCCAAAGATCATCCGATCAGATTTGGCTAATCACGAGAGCTCTTTGGTAAGTCGGCGTGGATTCGGAGGAATTTCAAAAAAAGGAACCCGGAGAAAAAAAGTTAGTGAGCGTCCTTTTTTCAATGTATACGGACCTGCAACTGTAACTGTAAAAACCAAAAATATAAACCTGTGAAACTAAGAAAAATGTAAGACAAGACCTTCACGTTACGAACACGAAAGACTTCGTTTTATTTGAATTCCTTTCGTCTCAAATTTAATTTTTTTTTTGTGAATCCGGGGTTTGATCAACACCTGAGCTAGCCACTGGAACCCTGGATATCTCAGTAATCTACTTAGTATTCAATTTTTGTACAGTATTATATATCTTTATTTTTTATTGTTGGTAGGGAAAGATACTTTATTGAGTTTAGAATTTTTTTACAAGGGTTTATTGATTTATTTTATTGATACTCGTATGTTTTTATCAACCATCTTAACTTTATTTTGGTACTTATAGGTAATTCTTATTTTTTGTTTTTTGTTAAACTATTTTCCATTATAAATATTGGGTTACTTTTTTCTTATCCAATGTCATAATTGTGTTTTTACCAAAACCCAACTTTATTTATGCATTGTTCTTGTTTTTTTTTAATTATTAAATTGTGTAACTGTTTTGTAATACATATTGGGTGCCTATTATTTTTATCCACTAATGTTTCTACTAACTACCAATGTAACTTTATTTAGGTATAGTTCTTTTCTATTATTAATTTGTATGATTATTTTTAAGTACAGATCGGGTAAGTACCTTTTTTTCTTATCCACTATTGTATAATTTTATCAACTACCTTAACTATATTAAGGTATTATGTCCCAATTAAATGGAAATACTTTTTATGTGTGTCACGCCACCTAATTATTATTGAATACTACGTTGTTTTCAATTTATAAAAGATAAATAATAATTCATTATAAAAACTGTGTTTTTATTTGTTTCATTACATTTTATGCTTTTCCTTCAAGATAAGGTAGTGGCATAGCTAGGACTTTTGCCGTCTAGGACAGTCGTTGAGATTGCCGCCCTCTAATTTTCTCTTAACAATGATATTTAAGGAAATGTTATTTAAAATACAAATATACACATTTTTACAATTGAATGGGCTATTACAAGACAATAATATGCCACATAAACATTGTTTTGAGATATGAGCATTTTCATATTATTATAGCCGTTTTGCGTCCCATGCTTATTTGTGTATAGGGTAGGGTGGTACAAGAGCGCGCAGTGTGCAAGAGTAGGTACGCATTCAATATAAACTTACCGTATTTGACGTTAACTGATAAATTCAGTCGCTATATGCTAGCGTGAAGTTGTGATGTGTCGCCGTCGCGAGCTGTGTGTAACTAGGCGATTATTTACGATTTCAGGTAACAAAATCGTTTTTTTGCTTGTTCATTATAATATTTAACTGTTCTGGAAACTCTCTCACATGGAGGTTCATTGCAATAGAGTGTTCTTGTATTATTATTTACATTACAAATCTACTTAATTAGCAGTCACACGACAAAAGTTTGATAGTTTGCTCTAGATGGCGATAGTAGTATGTTTTTGATGAAATGTTCCCCTGCTGTGCATGAGTGCGCTGGGACGAAATGTGCAAGAGTATGCGCGCACTCTTGCACGATACGTTAGTTACTACTGTTAATATCTTAGACAATAGTTAATATTGTTTACTGTTTTGATTTCAGAATGTCCAGAAGATGAAGCAATTAAAAATACTAAGCCGAAGAAGAAGCCTGCGCCTTTAAACAGGGTCTAGGACGATTTGGCACCGGACAACTGGACGCCACGGAATTCGAAAATAGATAGACGTTAGATACTTATAGGTACTTTAAAAAAAATACTCAATATTATTATTTATACTTCAATGATTATATTATGATTTAATAGTTGGTAAGAATGTAAATATGCAGACGTAAACAATGATTTAATCATGCATATGTTTAAGTTCCAACGAAAAAAGAGTTTTTTATGTTATATAAAGCCGTAGGCATGGTAATTCTCAATCCGCGATAAAGAATACATTATGTTAAGAGTAAAATGAATTCAAACTACTAAGTAGTAGATAGAAACTGATTAAAATACCTCGTCTACACGTGTCTACGACAGTGCGGCGTCCAATTGTCCGGAGGCCAGTCGTCCCATTCCCTTTAAACAACATATTAAAAAAACCTCAGCATGCTCAAAAGAAGAAGATCTGCATATGCCCAGCTTGCGGAGAAATATTTAAGGAGCCAATGGTGGAGGACTGGATTCAGTGTAAAATATGCCAAGAATAGTGGCACGAGAGATGCACTGGTTATTTGGGATCTGGAGATTATATGTGTGATCTTTGCCACTGATTATCCCATCATATAGTGTGTGCGCACTGGTGTACACCCTCATGCGCACTCTTGGGCTGCAGGGTGCACACGAGTGTGCACATTAAGTTTTTTTACTTTTTTTATTATGTGTTGTAATAGGTGAAAGTTAGATTTTTACATTTAATCAAATGACGAGTTCTTCGTTGAACATTTCACCGTGGAATACATTTCACCGTGGAATGCGTATTCTACAATATGTGGCGCTGGTTTGCAGTTCCAATTAGATTCAATACGAATTTTATGAGATGTCTTTGAAGAACTGCATACGTACAACTTACATGTAACCGTTCTATGCCGGGAGGTAATAGTAGGGCCGCGATTTTCTTTGAAAAAATAAACCTTAGTAAATATACTTTTTTTAGCATTATATTAATACTATATCATATAAACTTACCAAATTAATACACGATGTGTCCATTTACGCCGTAATTTATCGAAATAAATCAAACTTAATGTTTCACAAAACGTCAGGGTTGTCACAACACTTACACAGTAGAGATGAGAACGTGATTATGTATGAGAAGTAATTCTACAATATGCAGCTTTATATGCACTGGGAATTAAAACATCTTGTTCCTCTTCATGAAAATCTACATCAAAATCACTGTCATCCGAATCAACAGTGAGGCCTGTTCGGCATTTTCTGATGTACTTTGTGTTCCTTCCATTTTGATTAGGAAGAAGATAAAAAATTTTATATGTAAAAAAGTTCAAATATCCCAGAAACTTGACTTATTATAAAAAAGATATAATACAAAAAAGCCAAATAAGTTAAACACTATGCGAATAAAATAAGTCCCGACAATATCTTATAAAATAAATAATTACCGATACAACACATATGACGAAGGTTTAAAAATTACGAAATCGTACCCGTAAATTACGAATAAAAATGCAAAAAGTAATTATTATAAAACTATCATAAAAGAAATGAATTATAAAGTGAAAATATTTCAGCCGCGAAATCGAATTAGATAGGTACGTCAAATACGACTGCGAATATTCAACTGGTATGTATTCCAAGATGTGTCACTCCTATAGAGTATTACTATATCGACTACCCCATGGAATAACACACTAACTCTAAATTATCAACTTTTCAGGAGAGCAAAAAAACCAATCAAAAAAATGTGTAGCAAAAGCCGTTTATTGTGTGCAAATATTATTTAAATTTTAATTTATATCAAATAATAGCAAATCATTTAAGCAGACAATCAACTTTCGCATGACATTAATTTAGGAAATAACCCTCTAAATGTGTTTTTCCACGTTATGTTTGATTACTAAAATATTACATCTAGATTCAGTGTGATTTTTCCCGTTTATATTTTATAGAGTGTATGAATATCTATACTTGGTGTGTTTTTTCACGTAATTATTATTTTTTTCATGAAAAAAGTACCACGTAAATTGAGTTGGTATTTTTTTCCATGCTAATTCTGAACGATAATCTTAAATATCTCGACTTAGAGAGATTTTTCTTAAAAATTTTACGAGGAATGACACACTACGTATTCTTAGTGTTTTTTTTCTCGATGATATTTGCTTAAACCAAAAATATCTTTATATACTATGATGGAATATGAGGGGATTTTTTAATTAAACAATATTTTATCGCAATAAACTGTATTTTAATCATTCAAGTAGTTTCAGATATTTGTATTACAGGACATAATATTATAGTAAGATAATTGCAAAAGGTAGTATAGTAATAGTAAGTATTAAAAAAAAGATAAGATAGTTAGTTACCTACTTATTTACGTAAATTATGTTTCCCTTGCAGCATTGTCAAGTATTATGTAGGTACATGGATAACTATTATAAACGTAATGTAAAAAAATCTTCTTTTATAATTAGTGTAGGAAAACTATCAAATAACAAACAACTGTACCTATTCTTAAAATTAGATCAAAAATATGTAAAATATTACTTAGGTATATGACTTATATCTAATACATATTCATTGCTATTGATAATTGATAAAAAGATAACGCTAGTACCTAACCTAACTCTTATTATTGATGAAAAAATATAAGGCTAAAGTTTTAAAACTTGACAGAAGTTTAATCCTTGGTTAGTGATTCCAATAACTAATTATTTTATTATGAAGTTTAATAATTCTACAATGATATCTTAATAATCAAAGTGTACTAAGTGACTATTTTTTTTTGAAAAACTAAAAACGAAGCTATACATTATTACCTCAGATACTCACTCATTCAAGGTTATAGAATTTGAAAGATGGTAAAATACAATTAAAATAATTTACTCTCCTTCTTGTGAATTTTCTTCTGATCCCACACAATCAACTGTTAGGCTTTTGTAAAAATATTCATAATTATTAGGTATTGCACCAGCTGTACAAAGACTCATTTAATCTTTATGTAAGGTTTTACTTATGGGGATCAGTTTTATGTAGGCCTTTTTCAGTGTTTCGTTTTGAAAAGTGTTAACTGGCCGCCTTTTAGTTTTTCGGATAGACTTCGTATTAATAGTTTGATATGTACTATCATAATCATTCCGTAATTTCAAGATTCCACAAGATCCAGCTGGAACGTGGATATATTTTATCTTGTTCCAACATACGTTGTTTTTATCTTGATCGAACGACCAATTTCTCCCTTCTGAAATACTTTTAAAATCGTAAAAATTATCCTGTTCCATGATTTTCACATTATAAGACTTCCCAGACGTTTTTGCATTTTCAGCTAGAAAATAAATTTGATCCGGTACGTACATTGTTTTGTTTTTTTTTGCACGCTCAATCACAGAGTGCATACTATCGCCCTCGTTTTGGGTATGCCCCTTTTCAAAGTAACGATGGGTTATACTTACGCTATACTTTTCTGCACAATATAAGTACATGGCAAGAATAATTCTATTCTTATTCTGACCGGCACAGTTATCAGAATAAAAATAAAAGTCATTTACGCCAATGCCATTGTACTTTTCAATAAATTTTAAAACACAGCTACTTATTTCTATTGCACCTCGCTTTGCTGTTTGTAGATACCAAAGATAACAGTAGCCATCCTTGCTAGCAATATCATAAACAGTGAGATTGTAGATGGCATATTTTCTCTTATAATGAAAGACTCCTACTTCACTTTGTGGCACAGTTAAAACTTTTTGTAAATCAAAGCATGCTGTAACAGTTGTAATGGGATTTTCTTTTGCACGATTTATATCGCCCTGTTTCATCTCTCTCGAACGTTCTTTAAATAATAAATGTTGCTGATAATCACTTTCCAGTTGTTGTTTCCGTTCCTGGTCAGACGAACTATAAATAAAACACTTTTCACACAGGTCCTTTTTAGGGTGAAAAAAGGAAAGGTTGAAGCACGTGGAAAATATGTCTTTATACTGGCGTTCAGTAGCAATTGGAAACTGATAATCTTTTGATCCAAACCGTATGCTATTTAGGCGAAACATTTTCACCATATTCAAATTCTCGTCTAAATATTCTTTTTGGCTATTTTTTCTAACATAGTGTGATTCTTTTTTAGGAAACATATTAATATGTTCAATTACACTATTTTTTGTTGCTTCATTGAGTGCATGAGGACGGTTGTTGTGCCTGCCTCGATTATCTAATAGCAATTCTGACTCTTCATTTTTTTTAAAAGCACTCACCACCCACATATTTGAAATTGAAAGCGTTTGTAAAAACATAGTTTTACACACTTTTATTATGTCGTTATTGCAGGACAAATTATAAATAAGTGCTTTTGAACGTTTTGAAGAAGCTGGTAGTTTTTGGGTTTTCTTTTGCACTGACTTGACAAATCGTAAGATGTAATCCCATTGTTTCTCATGATTTCCGATCATCCACAATGAATCAAAACTAACTTAACGTTCGGATTCACTTATTTTTGAGGCACATTTGAATCGGCAAGAATTTTTACACGGTGCTCCCATGGTTTTTTTAGGAATCAATACTCCAGTTTTTGGATTCAAATATTCTTCACCCGAATTGAATAGTTTTTTGGCTTTATTCCTTTTCCACAAGCCTTGATTTACAGTTCTCCTTCTTTTTCTCGATTCAGGGGTGTCCATGGTGGAAATACTTTGTACAGAAGTACTAGGTAAGGACAACGTCATATCTGGTGATCTGATATCTTCAAGTGCATTTGTGTCTAAAGCAGGTGGCAAAGTACTCAGAAGTATAATGTTATTATGCTCTGGAGTAGAGCCATATATTTCATACTGAATAAGATCTGCTGGAGATTTAGTAATTTCTTCAATCAAATCATCTATCATTCCTAAATCTCCTCCAAATGTTTGCGTCATATCTGGCACACTGGAAGAATAGCTGAGACTCGATAATACAGGATCACTATTGAAATTTGGCATGTATTCGGAGTCTTCAGATGGGGTAAAATCACCATGGTTATCACCGTGGACTATGCAATTCTCATCCAGACATTCAATGCTTGTAAAATTACATAGTATATCATCGCGTCTTCTGCTTTCTGTAAACGAAAAACAATTTTCTTAGAAGCTATTATGAGAGTTATATTTGAAAGGTATTCTTAGTTATGATAGGAGTATTAATGTTATCTAAATTTCATTCCTTTTTCAAGTTTTAATACATACGGAAGTTAAAAAATCTTTATCATTAGGTATCGTTTTTTTTGTAATACAATTCTTATCGACATTTTTGACTACCATATTTATCATAAAAGTATAGTAAAAAGTATTATCCATAAATACTGCAAAAATAGGCAAGTATTACCTACTTATCACAAGTCGTCATGGGATCGATACAAGTAGAATAATAATTAATGTAGGTTGTAAATTAGAAACTAATGGTGCAAATATGCAATTATACGATGCTTACTAATGATAGGAAGACGTTATAGATTATATAGGTAATGTAATGAATGACTAATGAGTAATGATTAATGAGACACAGAATATTATAAATAAACATTGAAAATCCTGTAGGTGCCAATAGTACCGACAGAATATTTACGGTTGAATCACTTAATTATAACCTATAAAAAATGTGTTGTCTTAGGAGATTATTAAAGCTATTTATTTACCTTTATTGTTTCCATCCTTTATTTTATTAGCCTCTTGAGCTAATTGTAAAATTCGCTGAGATCTATTTGGAGACATATTAGGTTACTAAAATTAGTTACTTGTTCACAATAACAAAAATACGACAACTATAATACTGTCACAAAAGCGCAATCAGGTATAAATTTTAAAATGACGGTTGATATTATTATTATTGTCAGCTGCCCGCCAGAGTAATGAAAGTAGGTGCGGATCCAATACAAAGGATAATGATTTTTCAATAGAGTATTGTTCTATGTTGTTAAAGGCGAGAATTGAAGATGAAAGTTCAATTAGTGTCATATTCCATGGTGAAGTCTTATTAAAATGATACACTGAAATGATTTGTGTAGGGAGCATGTATATTTTTTCCGAGTAATAACATACCAACTCGGCATAGTGTCATATTCAGTGTCACATAAAAAATAATAACAATAACTTGTGATACCAACTATAGGTGGATTATTATTCCATGTAAGTTAAGATATTATAAAAAATGTTATAAAATCATAACTCTACTTACGAGTTATATTTTAAACAGTATTTTTGGTGTTTTTCGAGAAAAAAATCCAAAAAAAAATTGGCAGGTGTGCTATTTTTTTCTATTTCTAACAATAGCTCAAAAAACATAAAACACACTATTTTGAGTTGGTGTGTTATTCAATGAGGTAGTCGAGTATATTCAGGAATCACAGTATTCCCCGTTTCTCGTATGCATAAGCGAACCATAATTTCGATTGCGTCTACTATAAGTAAACGGGAATCCCGGCATGAAATTTGATAAATATCGGATCCTTGGCACAACCCTACTAGCGACGCGTTTCGGTAACCCAAGAAAGCTTTGTTTAAAATTGACGTTTCGTTGATGATATTATAGAAATTGTCAAATGTAAGTATTACACCATTATCCTAAGAGATGTCGCTGTGTGGGCAATGTGTTTGAATTATTCAAAACATTGACCTCGGCCGATATATTACGTTTCAAGTGGAGCGTCTTTGCACGCGCATTTTGCTTGGCCGGCCCTCTGTTCTCGGAATAGAAAAGTGTGCTCAGGCGCTGGCGGCAGTTATCCGGTTAAAATATGAATGTATTAAAAATAATTTTGTGGCTTATGACTATTTTGCTTTCACACAACATCCGATAGATCCTGGACAATGATGATGACATTATATTATAAACTAAATAAATATCTAGTTTTTTTGAGTTTGAGGTATTATGCTATTTTATATTAAACACTCTTTGCATATACAATTTTATGGATCTGCAAAGTATAGTTCCACTTATCACAGTAAAGGAAATCAGAGAATTGTGAAACTTAAATACCATCTACCAGTGGCGAAGGATAGAGGTAGGTCTGTAAAATCAGCTATAAATAGTGCACACAAAATTTATTTATTTATTTTCATTGAATTTAGACTACAATTTACAGACGGTGTTGGTTAGTTTTTAAAATGCAATTAAACCCTGCGAAACCAAGCCATAATAAATAACAGTCTAAAGATACTATTCTATCTATTAAATATCTAAATTTATGCAATTAAATCAAATGTAACTTTAGACATCTTATGGATGTTTAGGATGTTAATTGAATTTAAAAAATGAACCATCAATATTTGTAATAATAATATGTATTCTTTCAAAACTAATAAGTATGAATGAAAAATTGTGTGCAATTTTTTAGTATCGCATCGTATTTGTTTTCATTGAAATAAGACTACAATTTACAGATGGCGTTGGTTAGTTTTTAAAATTCAATTAAACCCTGCGAAACCAAGCCATAATAGATAATAGTCAAAAAATACTAGTCTATCTATAAAATATCTAAAATTATGCAATTAAATCATACATAAATATGAATATTTTATAGATCTAATATTTTTTTTATCTATTGTGATTTTGTTTAGGCCTTAATGAATTTAAAAAAGGTACCAACAATAATATGTGTAATATTATGTATTTTTAATCCAACGAAAACAAATAAGTATGAATGAAAAAAGACCGTAACCTTCGACGAACTGAGCGTGGCTTGTAAAACTCGGTTTGCGCAGTTAAAATTTCAAGCAAGTTGAATTTTACGCATGCTGCACTTTTTGGTTTGCGCGGTGTACAGTTTTGCCGTTCACACGCACGGGTTTGCGCAGGCAACACCGTAGTGAAGCATGAGCGTGTGGCTGGCCTTCAATATCAAATTAAAATGTAATATTGTTTGATTTTGTTAATTTATTTATATCCATCTCTCATACCTATTACATAAGACTAATTATTGCATTCCGACTCCATAGTTGGACAACATAGTTATTATGTTATCAATCTGCCAATGCATAATAGTATAATATTGATTATACAGTGTAACAAAAAAGGCAAGAATATAAATGTAATATGTAATATTATATTACTAACATAATATTTCAGGTTATAATAAAATGAGAAGTAATATTCCCAGTTCATTCCTGATTCTTTTTGAATGCAAACATAAACAGTGTTTTTCTGACACCCTCAGCCGGCTCGCACATCTAAACTCGCCTCGTTTGCCACACAGCCATAAATCAAACCTTGTAGGAATGTCGCACCGATGTTGCATATTACGACCGCGCACATAGGCGCCTAGCGACAGTCATGCGTAACCTCTCGAAACGTGGATATGTATAGGATGCAGCGAGCTTCGACGTCTAAACAGGAATGACCAATTCGTAGGGTGTGCGTATGCGTAACTGTAACTCGGACGGTGTTTGACTTGCAGGCGGAGTTGCATGAGATTTATTAACAACGCCAGATGGTTTATTCAAACTATAATGTTGTATTCCAGTAGTGTGCGAAGGTCCGTAAGATAATGTCTGTTTTGTGGATAACGATTACGTATCATCGACACATTCAACATGTTGCAGGTGAGACAAGTTTAGATGTGCGAACCGGCTTAGAGTCACTATACCAGAAACACAGAAATTAAGTTTTACAGCCTTTGCAATACGGGTGATATTCGGGAACTCATGATAACGGTAACACATTATGCCTACAAGGGAATACAGATGATACTCGTAAAAGAGATACCTATATGTTGCTATGCATGGTGGCAACCATAGATTAATATACTTTTGCGGCAACTCTAATGAAATGGTCTTAGACAATGTTATATTGCCTAACAGAAAATATGTCGGACAATGCACTGTGGTTTGAACGACATGAGACCAATATTAATCTATGCATGAGACGTACACTGCCATAAAGCAAACTGTGGCTGTGTTGCTTTGTAATTCTAATTTTAATATGATGATAACCATGACCCTCACATCCTAAAGCGGGCCCCCAGGCCAGGGTCGGGCCCCCCGACCTATCGCTAGGGTTAAAAGCAGTGTGATGCTCTACGTAATCTTTTTCCAAATGGTGTTCCAGGTAAAATTATATTTTTCAATAAATCCACTTGAGGAAGTTTTCGAATATCGACATACCTACAATAATCAAATTTCCATCAAATAATCACATATTTTAAAATGTTAATATTCTTAAGTAAAATAGCACTGCAGGTGACTTTTTTACCATTAGAGCAAATTTGTGAAGTGTGTTTATCTTATTTATAAGGTTGTCGCTCCACGCGGGGCCCCCTCAGAGCCCTGTCAGTCCTCCCCCTTGTGGGGGCCTTGATAACCATGTATTTTTTTAAAGCAACACGGCCATATAGTTAAATATGGCATATTTTTGTGGCATAAATATAAAATATTTCCTAGTTACTACCTACATAGCAATATTTTAATTATAGAAGTGTTGTTCCAGATATTTTGAAAATATTTAAGATTGCAACAGTTTTCAGCAATAATTAATTGTAAATAGGCAGATATGGCATTACAGACTCATAAATACTGACCAGGCACTTGAATTAGTATTCATAGCTACAAACCGACATTTGTCGGTTTGTGGCGTTTTTGTTCTAGGGGTGCGGTAACAGAAGAATGAAAAATATTTTGACAATGTGGTCAAAATTACTGAATATCGTGTGACAAAATTTTATGGATGACCCTCAAGTTCTGTTAGCTTGTCCTAATATATTCTTCTTATTATATCAGACGTGTTAGCGGCGATCTGTGGAATTGCAGACTTTCAGGTATTTATATTATAATATAGGTATCTGTGATCAGGTAACTTTTTCATTTCTATGTCTGTGATTCTGACCCCCGCTTCAGTCTTTTCCACTGAATGCGACCCTATGAAATCCATCCCACAACGTGTTGGTTACAGCATAATATAGTCCCACAAATGCATATGTGGTGAATCACAGGATGTCAATCGCATCCTTTGGGTGTGTCCCCATATTATGTCGGTTGAAAGTAAAGACCTACACAAGTCCGTCCAATTTTCAGTTGGGCTGATTTTTTCTTGCGACCTTGTTTTTGTGTGGGATAATTAGTTGGTAATTTTGAGTGTCTTATGGAGAAATACAAATTCTCTTGTATCACATAGGTTTGACCAAAGTACCTACGATGGAAGTAGGTAGTGAAACTAGGATTCTGCACACTCATTACAAATTAAGAATCCAGCATGACATTCGCAATCACTCCTGATTCCTGACATTCCAATTTTAAGGGTGCTCCTCATGTATTTCATCATGTTGTTATAGGTCCGAAAAGGTATGAAAAAGTGGTGGGTGGTGGAAGAAAAGCATATTTATGTATGTAATGTTTTCTATAATAAGTGAATAATATTATTATTTTGATAATTTAACTTAAAAATATTGTTTAGCGACATCTCGTAGTTTTAGATATAAACAATTTGCAGGAATATGATTTAAAAAAAATGAAGCTTGCTATTACATTAAATTCATTTGTTGTAGTTTTGGTAGATGGCAGTAGTCATTTTAAAAAATCGTTTTTTAATAAAATTATGATTCTGTCTATTTATTGGAAAGTTTTTGCAAATTTCTTTTATTGACTTGTAAATTTTATTCAAAATTTCTTTAGTAAAATGTAGAATAAATTTAAAATCTATTATATACATGCCCTAAGATGATTTGGATGAAATTACCATGGACCATTAAAACACAAGAGGTGCTAATGAAAGAAACAGATGAATTCATAAAAAATCACTTTATTTCAATATATTAATCCTGTACAGTCTTTTAAATGGTTAACCTACTTATATTCAAGTAACAGTACAATAATTATTATTAATTTCATGACCAGATTTAAAAAACAACAAATAATAATTAGTGTTTTGTTCACAACATAATATTATTTACTGACAATAATATTATGAATAGTTATGCTTAGTTATATTATAAGTTATAATAGAAATATTACTTGTTAAAATGTAAATGTAACATAAAATAAAATATAATTCAAAAGTATTACATTCTTAACCCAATAAATCTTTATAAAAGTATTGTTGGGTCAACAACACCACCAGTAACTCATTTTTCAACTTTTGCAGTCAGTCCAATATTGCAAAATACTAGTGCAATTGAAAAGTATGCAGACATTTTTTTTTAACAATTATTGTTAGTCATAATAATTGCATTTTTAAGTTTTATATTTATGAAGCCTACATCCACAATTGCAATGTTTACAGTAATTATTACATTAAATAAACCATTTTTACTTACACTGGATAAGTGATAATACTGAAGTAAATAGATTGAAGAATTTTATAGATTAAATACCTATTCTTAATTTTGAATTGAATATCATTGTAAGGAGCTAATCAATGAACCAATTTTATAATACAGTAGGTATATTCAACCACGAATCGGGTAAATGTGTTCTTGTCAAGTATAAAAACAAAAGTTGAAATCTGCAGTTCTGACATTATCAATAACTTGGATATACAGGTTCCTACCGTAATGTTACCGTATTACATCGATTATAAGATGCCCCCACGATTAGAAGACATGAGTACCCTTATTTTTAAATACAATAATAAAATCAAAATAAATAATAAATAAATCATAAAAAAATATTTATAAGGAAGGTGAATGTCATACAATGGCAATAAAAAGTTTAATATTATTTATAGACTATTTGCAGTAAGAAGTTAGATAGTTAAATAGGACATGCTGTCCCTGTCTTTTGACATATTAGTAAATATCCACAAATTCACGACACTAACCTGTTTTTTTATTAATTATTGATGTAATTATTGTCAGAACTCAGCTGAAGAATACTACAAATCAAAATTATAAACAGTTAAAATAAAAATGCCTCGATGCTTGCAAAATGTTACATTGTAGGTATAAACAAAAAATATTGATATTAGATACCACATGGTACTGCATGAGTGAAATGAGTACCTTGGTATCAAAGTGGGACATAAGCCATTTACAAAATTTTACAGGAGACTCACAAACATGTGTGAAAAGTGTCCGTTTTTCATATAACATACCAATTTTAAACTCAAAAATCTCTATCAAAACTACTGTTTTTGATACTTTTGGTGGATTTTTTGAAAAGAGCATCACTTGCAGTACCATAATCAATTAAAACATGAATTTAGTGGGAGGTGGCGTTTGTCCCACTTTGATACCAAGGTACTCAAATGTCAAAGTGGACAGCATGTAAGTAATATATTTTAGCTATAAAAATATCAGTTTCCGATTTTTCTGAAATACATTTTGACTGCGTTTCCTCATAAAATATGACTTTTGCCTGCGATTGTAAGACACGCACCCCAAATTAAACATCAAAGTAGGAAATTCAGGAGTCTTATATTCGATGCAATACAGTATTATCATACAAAATAATACTAATATGTAAGTAATAATTATTACATTTATTACATTCTATGAATAAAATAAAAAGATAAACATTCAAAAACATAATGATGATTAAATACTATGTCAATTAATAAAAAGATCCCTGAGTCTATTTTTCAAGATGATAGAAATGATGATACCTACCTACAGTATGACTTTATAATTATTATGGCTGACATTTCAGAGTGTGGAGTGTGAAAGGAGGCGAGGGAGGTGGGGCATCTCTATGGCTGTAATGACGTGTCAGCCATAATATAAAAGTCACACTATATATTTACAATTTATAAACACATTTTTCTCAAAAATAAATATTAAGTAAAAAATAGATGACTTTTTAAATATCAAGACAAACATGAATTTACTCACAATATTAAAACTATTCCTACATATTTTTGGAATTTTCTGTGATTGCCTAGATTTTGTCTTCGGATAGTGATATGATATTAATTTATTAATCTTGACAAATTAATCAATATAATATTCACATAGGTGTATTAAAATTATATTAAAAGTCACTAAAAGTGCCAAAAGCTACACATTATTAACACAAGTCACTCAAGATTCCTCAAACATATGTTATTATTTTGTTTCCTTCCCTAATTTGCTTAAAACTGCCATAATTCAACGCTTCACAGACGCCCGCGTCCGATACGTTGTAATGCGAAGAACTATTACCCTTTTTATGAATTGGCACAGAAGACTTAACATTATTGTGAACACCAAAAACTGCATTGTGGTTTTGCTTCTCTTTCAAATTTATCGTATCACGTTTGCTTGTGAACATATCATTAGAACTTTTATCGATATCTGTAGAGATTGTAGACTTTTTGAAATCCATAGTTTTCTGGTGTTTACTGAGATTTGCTGATTTTTCAAAAGCAGGAACACTTTCGCTGAATCTTCTGCCGGAAACTCTTAATGGAGATTTTGACAGTTTTCTTTCGGTGATTTTGTCTCCAAACTTCTCAAAGAATTTACATCTCTCTCTGACGGCCACTTGAGGACTTCGCGAGCGAGTGAGGTCATGTAGAGAACGCGCTCGCGGTGTGCCCACTGACTGTTCGGCAGCTGCGAGTTCTTCGCTACTTCGAGCAAGTCGTCCCGCCCGGCACAGAGACTCAAACAGGGCGAGCTTTTCTTTAACGGGAACATAATTCTCCGTATTTTGGCATCGCTGTTTTAAATCTTCGACGGTGGCTTGCACTTCTATCGGGGCTAGTAATTCTTGGCCGGCAGAATAGGCTCTCGTACCCCGCCCACTGGAAGGGAAACGCGGTAGTGATCTTCCACTTTTGGTATTTGGAGAACAAGAGCGTGCCCTGCTCCATAATTTAGACTTTAAATCGACTATCGGTTCCCAAACCGGAACCCTCTCGACAACAATAGCAGGCGTCAGATTGTCATCTGAACCGTTGCTCGCTTTTGTTACATTATTTTGATTGGAATCATTGATTGCATCAAATTCAACTCTTTTAGGTATTTTTTCAAGAAGAATCGGTACATCATTGTTGAATGGCTGCGCTCTGTACAATTGAATCGGTAAACTTTTAGAAACAGTATTAAATTTTAAATGATTTTTTAGTGGCGCAATATTCGAATGGCACACAGCAGCAGTTTGGGTTTTATGAATGGTCGGGACAATTTTTTCAATCAAAGCTCTTTTATCACATTTCTTTTTAATCAAATTAGCATGATTTGTTACCACAGCTGTATTCTTACAGTAGACGCGTTCTGAGATGGGGGCAATTTCTTTAACAGTACAGTCAGGTTCATCGACTGAATCGACTGATACGGTGTTGGCAATCGGGGGAGAAATTCTCGGTGAATCGGTAGTATCCGGACTGCCGTAGAATTCATAGCTAGAATAGCTGGATACGCTTCTAGGACTGTCCAAGCAATCGCTTCTGTCGGAAGGCCAAAGGCTACGGCGGCACGAGCGATCCGATGATGAGCATCTTTCTTCGATCACGATACCTTCATCGAGGGCGCGTGTTTCTTCTGAAGATGATCCATTATCAAATCCGTCTCTCCCTCTTCTCAATTTATCACGAGATCTTCTTCCACCTGAGCCATATTTTACATCAGTAATGGGTGTTATTTTCGTTGGTGAATCGTCGACTTCATCTCTATCGCTTTGACTTTCAACATCACTCATTCGAAGCTTTCTTCTTGGCAAAGACTGTTTTATCAAAGCGGCTCTTTTGGATCTCACGATAGTTTCAGATTTTGCTTTTATTATACCTCCGGATATGAAATCGGCGCTTGTCGTACTTCCTTCAGAAGACGGGCTTCGATCTCGTCTAGATGCTCTCTCCTTGAGAGATTTACTTTTGTTCACGGAATATCTCATTGAACTATCGAGAATCTTGGAACTTCTAGTGAGCTTGGCTTTTCCATTCCCGCTAGCCTTGGGAGATACAGCGGGAGTTGGTTTAGGAATAGTGATTGAAGCTATTCCTAGTACATCCAAGAATCGAATAGCGTCTAACGGAGTCTGTCGGATAATTTCCACTGCCAAAGTCTTAACCCAGCGCTCATATTCCAGTTGACTGAGGGCCTGGAAAAAGAAAAAAAAACATCATGTAAGTAAATTTTAAATATTGGTGCTTCATATCTCTAGAAATGATTCACTTTTCTCACAAGGACGAAGCAAAACTGAATACACCATACCAATAAGTTGTATGTTTAGTTAGGTAGGGGGTAAATTTTGGGTGAAATTATGTACTAAGAAATTTATTTATTTAGGTAGTTATAGTATATAGAGTGGTAAAAATATAAACCTCTACAAAATTAGAATGAAGAATTTTTCATTGAAAATATAACATAACTTGGAAATTAGAAATATCCAAAAAAAAATTCTTTGACTAATTAGGATTTGACACCCACGGTGGCCGCGCGGCTTAAGCGTTGGACTATCACGCCGTGGGTCTCAGGTTCGAATCCTGGGTCTGGCAAGTACACATATTGTTTTTCAATTTGTGAGTGAGTCCAGGGTATGGACCTAATAGGTTGAGCAAGTGCCTGACAACCATTTCTCGTAAAAACAAAATCTGTTAATACAAACCTCTACCCTGTGGAGGCCCATATGATCCTATTAGGATCGGACATGGTCGAAAAAAAAAAATCAGGATTCGAACACGCTGTTTCGTTTGCCGGGCAAATGCTTTAACTATTTGAGCCACTGTATCAAGTAGTACCGGTAACTACCTACACAACCTGAGGTGCTCCATTAAGCAATGGCTACCATCTTTGTAATGTAAATTTAGGTAGCACTAAAATCATTACTAACATTCATTCAGTGATGTCCCTAGGCATAGGCTACATTCTTACCTATTTATAATTTATTTTCTTAAATAGACAAATATACCAAACATCTTTAAATTAACATGCACACCGAGAAATTGAGTAATTCCACGAAACCTAATTTCTAACAGCGGTGGTTTTAGTACCTGGAGGTCTGTCGCGCTGATAGATTGGGAGGCACAGTTGTAAAAATATTTTTGTTTAACCATGTCCGATCCTAAAAAGATCATAGTATGGGTCTCCACGGAGTTTTGTGAGATGTGGATGTTAGGTTCGTACTCTAGTCTGTCTCCAAACACACGTGGAATAACAATATGCGGACTCAGGATTCGAACCTAGGATTCACGACATTATAAGCCGACGCGTTAGCCGCTCGGCCATATCATTAATCTAAGATGTTGATACTTTCTAATGAAACGACAGCATCGCCTGCTCCATGGAAAACCGCGAGTGCTCTCAAAGGTCGTAATATTTGTATTATTTAATGTGAGCCCTTTTATAATGTCCCACCACTATGGAACGTTTGAACGCATTATTTTTTCGATTATAATATTCTATAAACTTTACTATAAAGAAACCTAAACCCATCACCGTGCAAACTATGCGTGTATATATCTATCTGTGGTAATAAAAAAATATTTATTTCAATTTCGCAAAAGAAAAAAAATATTTTTTGTAAATCTAAATTGTGGCGAAAATAAGTAATTAAGATATTTCAACACTACGAATGGTACGCGTGAGAAAAAATAATACACTACTTGGTCAAGAAAATAATATCCCAATTTGTTCACAGTTGCAAAACGGTATCTAATTACCGGGCTAATTGTAAATACGAGTATGTAAGTAAATACACTACCCAGTTTCAAAACATGACGTCTTTTACCACATAATATGTTATTTTGACGTCAAGAAAGAAACAAATTCTTTTATTTCTATAATATCATCTCTAGATTTTAATTATCTATTTATTGGGCAGGAGCGGCTCTACCTTAAATGTTCGTAGGGACCATCCCCACATCGATATCATGTCAAAAATACACGTCTGACCATTTTATCATTGTCATAATATACCTACTTGATTACATGATAATGAACTATTTAATTTATTGTATCCATCTACACCAATGACATTATTAATGGACGACGCACTCAATACAGTAGCTAGCAAGTAAATTCGCGCATTCGCATGTATAGGTAGACGTCACGCAATTTCCATTATGCGATATCACGCATCGGGAATTTATAGCAATATGACCTTTATTGTAATGGCGTTAGAGCAATGTTTCTAATGTCAATGTTCATTTGAGCGAACCCGTTCGAACCGAGCCATTCGGCAGACCCAACAAAAAGTATCAGGAATTTATAGCATTATCACCTTTATTGTAATGGCGTTAGAACAGATTATGCCATTCGGCAGACCCGACAATAAAGTGAGTGTCATTTTCTTTTCCAGATGATTCGTCCATATTAATGTCATTGATCTACACCCGTCGCAATTTATAGAGATATTTATTATTTTTACACAAATAAATAAACCAATGATTGTAAATTATGTAATAACATTATGATGTTTACGTGGTATTAAAATAATGAATTAAATTAAATACGCCCTATTTCACGGTGACACCTAAGCTAAGAAAGCTATGGCGTCTATTTTTCACTGACCGGGGTCACTCCAGTCCCATCCCGTCGCCGCAGTACAAATCTCGTTCTACAAAGGATGTGAATGCATTAGCGTTAGTATACACATACTGGGGAGCGAATCAAATAACCCATAGGTGAGTAAAAACGCTCGCTGTATGTCATTGTTCAAAACTGATAATGGTAAGTCTATAATAATAAATATTATTAATTAAGTTAATATTTTTACGCTTTTTAGATGTTAATGTATAATGTGAGAAAGTAGGTCGGTATGTATAGTTAAATGAAACCCCACCATCTATTAAGTCGTCGAGCCGCCAAATATTGGGTATACAAAGTTCTACATCGACATTCTACAATTTACATGAATCGTTTTGTGCTACAAATGTTTTATAACAATATTGAAAACAAAATATTACAATAACGGATAATAAAAATAGATTGTATGTGAAAACAGTACGCTAAAAATCCTGTTTCTCGATATGAAGCCGGATCTAAAACCGATAATGTTGTATGATGACTGATTAGTAAAATACAATCGTTCTTTCCGTCATTTAAATTCAATAATCATTCGCGATCCGTGACCCCATGCAAGAATTTATAATAATTATTGTTGGGTAGATACGCCGGGCAGGTAAAGAAGATACACTTTTGGCTCCTGATATGGTGTCCAGTGACATTTGTTTTATGTATATGACGCAATCGATTCGTCATATGGTTTAAAAAGGGGCCTCGAAACGGTTCAAATTAGTCATACAGGCAATAAATTATACGATCTTATACAATTTAAAAATATCGTATTTCTCACAAACTGAGTATAAATAAGCATAACACAATCCCTCCAACTAACATAAAAAAAGACTTAACTAACATAACCACTCAAACAGATAATTACTTGTACAAAAAAAACACGAATATTAGGTATAATGTGACATATTCAATGATAATTGAATAGTCAATACATTGTTATTTTAACTAGGTACGTTTGTAGCTGAAATTTATGATAAGTATTTATTTTATTGTTTATCGCAGGGGGCCTCAAAATCAGTCAGTGCCTCGGGCCTTAAAGTTTCTAAATCCGCCACTGATCGCGTCTGTACGAGACCAAGATGGTGTCACAAATTTACATAATAATCGACTACAGTGTTTTAGACGTTAAAATTATAGCCCAGTGGTCGACAACGCAGCGCTAGCAAACCCAATGCGCCAAATTTTGTGAATGCTAGAAAACAACGTTTTTGCTGATGAGATGTTTCGCTAAAAAATGAGTTGTGTGAAATCGACATTCGTAGCCTGTGGGCTACAAAAATAATAAATACCATAAGACCGAGACCAATGCAACACAGATAATTTCAATTACTTTTAAAGGTGAAGATGTCAAATTTAATGATATTTTGTTGCACACCGAACTAAAATAGATTAGCAAGATTTGAGCAATTCATTAATATTTTACCGCAAATAAAGGAATTTATTACCTGCAATCAAAAACAAAATTTACTTTACTTTATATAATATAGAAAATAGTGAAAAATTATTCGAGTTTCTTGCTGATTTTGTGGTATAATTTGCTTGCTTTGCTGTGGGATGACCACGCTGGCGAAGAGTGGAGGTAGGCTGTGGAAGTCAGATATAAATAGTAGTTACACACCAACATTTTGTCAATCATACATATTTATTTTCATTAAACTACGAATAAAAATTGCAGATGGTATTGTTAGTTTTTTTCAAAAAAAAAAAAAATAGTCAAACCCTGCCTAAAGCAACACATAATAGATATTATATAAAATATATTCTTCTCTATAAAATATTTAAAATTATGGCATAAAAAGATTAATATTTTTTATCTATTATGGTTTGGATTAGTCAGGGCTTAATCAAATTTTAGAAACCATCTGCAATTTGGAGGTATTCTTAGTTCAATGAAAACAAATAAGTATTACTGACAAAGTGTGCTTTATTTTGTTCGGATCTCCACAGCCTACCTGCAGTTATCTAATCTAATCTGCAATTTGTATTCTTAGTTCAATGAAAACACACACGTATGACTGACAAAGTTTAGTGTGCACTATTTATGTCGCATCTCTACAGCCTACCCCACCCTTCGCCACTGGGCCTGACCATATAATAAGAAAACTAAATTTCAGGTCAACCAAATCGAAGTGTCTGAAGGACCTTATGTAAAGGAAATACGATATAAAAATACTAATAAAGTATGAATAATGTCAATAAATTAATTGAAATATTTTTAAATACCGCCAATTTACGGTATTCTATTGTCTTATGCTTCATTTACGTTTTCCAGAGGTTTTATTGTACCCTATCTGGTTGCTGGTGCCCCATAAAAGGTTGCCGACCTTGGAGAATGCATCCCTTGATTATCAAGGGTTGCTATCGCGGTGTGAATTATTTTGTGAATTCTGGACATTGTTTAAAAATTGAACGACCAAATAATTATTGTCCGCTGACCACAACTAAGTGAATAAAAACATTATGTTCAAATACCTTCTGCGGGCACTAACAAAATACGTTATTAGCGCCTAAGAAATTGTAGCACACGTTATATTTTTTTATTGTCCCGGTTATATAATTCTTCTGATTTTGCAACTTGGTGTAACAATGGTGATGGCTGAAGGGAGTCAAATTGTCATAATGATTGAAAACTGAGAGAATTATAATGTTGAAATTATGTGACGAACTACAATGAGGCTACAATAGAGCAGCGAACCTGAACCTTTTTTCAAACGTCATTATAATTTTATAACTAAAATGAAATTAAAGCAAAGACAACGAACTCCAAATTTGCTGTTTTAACAGAATACGATTAACAACTCTCCATGTAATACATTTACTATATTATATGGAAAAGTAGTATTTTTACCAATTTCAAGAATTATAAAACTTATTCACTCAGAATTAAATATTTTTGATTTCCTGCCTTTGCGTGCAACTTGTGAATTATTTAACCAATATTCCAGTACTGTGTGATATTTTCATCCAGGAAACACAACAATAATGGGAACTGTGTTACCTTTTGGGTGTGGTAGTATTGGTAGTAAGATGGTACAATCCTCGAGTGTGGAGAAATATGGAAAGACATGCTAAAGAATATTATGTTACTTTCAATACGTTTGTATCACATACTATGCATTAAAGTTTGTCATGTAAACAAAACGCGCATTCAATGGTGGTAATATTTGAGGACATACTGGAGACTTTTTACCAATTTTATACGTTTTATGTAACGAATGCCATTAAGTCATAAACGGGATCTGGCTTTAAAATATTGGTCTATTGGTCGGCTTTGCATTTCTCTTCTTCTTGTTAATTTGTTCTGTGTTTGCAACAAGCGTATTTTAAAATTAAAATTTCATGGAATTGTCAAAATATGAACAAATTGTACGCATAGAGAAGGTAGGTAAAAAAAACTATGATATGTCAATTCTGTCACAAATAAATACAAAGGAAACTATAATGTGAAAGATAGGCTAGGTCATTGCCTTGACTCAAATAGAAAACAGATACATTCACAACGACTGGTCCTACTTTTTCCGCCCCTCCCATTGTTGTCTATGTATGACCTACAATGTATGTTCTACAGAGTGCTCATACTGTCGCGTTCATACAGGGAATGGTTTGATTTGGATAGATGAGTTACATGATAAATAATACACTAGCATTAACACACCTTCTACAAATTAATGTAATGCATACATCAATGCTACATATTTTTTGGAAATCGATATTACCACCGGTTTTTGTATGAAGGACTAGTCTGACTTTGATTTCTGATGAATAACAAGAATGTATATTATTTATAAATAATACTGATAGTTAATATATTTGATTTGAGATTTTTTTATAAGTAATTCAATTTGAAACGCGAATCTATATAATATCAAGCAATCTGGGATCTGACTTTGACAGCTGAAAAATGGACCACTCGTTGCTTGTGCAAAAAGTTATGCTCAGACTTTATTGATCTAAAGATGGCGGTTGCTAGGTACATTTTAAAGCATTTCTGACAATATTAATTCAAATAAATCAAATCTATTTCATCAATATAATTTAATAATGCTTAGAACTTGATTCGTTTACTTACGACTACTTTAAAGGAGCATTGTAAGTGGGTCTGACAGATCTAAAATAAATAATAATATATTTTTTATAACTGTTATCGTAATCAAGCTCAGAACTGAAAATGCTAGCAGATTTCCAAGAATGTGCGCGAGCGAATAGTTTCGTATCACCGCCAAGAAATGTCGTGTGATTTTTTTATCGCAGGAAACTTCTCTTGATAGATTAATCTGACGTCATGACATAATTCAAAATCATTATTCAGAAAAAAATAAAGATGGTTATTTACAAGAGGCGAAAGAACTGGTTAGGAGACAGAATAGGTAAAATAATAATTGTATGGGACGATTGTGCGGTAATTTATTATCATGTTATTTCAAATTAGTCTGCACCAATTGTTGGCGAAATAAAATTCCGTAAGCGTTTTTTCTTGTCAAATCTGAATGGCATTTTTTCAAAATTATCTGTTGGTTCTCATTATAGTGTTTTTTTTTTGGTTTTGTTTGGTGTATTCACGCGATAGAAAAGATTACGGGTGACAATTTGCCAAATGTTATATAATTATAAGAGGTAGGTATTTATATTATAATTATAATGGTATTCGTATTATTTACGACAAAATATATAATATATTACATAGTATGCTAAAAATATTATAATTCTGAAATTCGAAAAAAGCTGTCGAATGTGACGTAAAATATTCGATTGGGCACTGGAAAAGCTAAAAAAGCTCTCAAATCTGGTTCAGAGAAGAGAATCGTTAATTGACCAATCAAAAGATAAGAAGTGTTCGTTACTATTGAAAAAAATCCATAAAATGTTAGTAAAACTAACACCAAATCCAGAAGACGTGGGATATTTGACGTGACATCGCTGTGATTTTACGGAAATACTTTAGCAATAAGATTTGTTTATTTCTGTGGTGTTCCGGTAAAACTAAGTACCTAATTGAAAATACATAATATAATATAAGTTAGGTAATGCTCATGTTAGATACAATAATTATTATATATAATATATATAAAACTAAATTATGTACGAATGTATTACCCATAAAAAGAATATTATTTTTCTTGAACAAGTCTTTTATGAGAGTGTAAAATGTTGTGATATATAGAATTTCAATATAATATATAGGTACTAGCTACCTATTACTGTTCTTAAAAGAAAAAGAATCCTCTCAAAATTGAGGTGAATATCATATTTTATCCTGTTGATTAAAATCGACAGTTTATTCAGATGGGTGTGTACGAAAATACATAAATCATTCTTGGCAACAAAACAATAACGTTATTCCAGCTAAGCATCTATCTAACCCTCCTCCGCAAAAATCTAATCTCATAAGAAAAGCTCTTTTGCTGGATCCTAATTCCTATAATCCCTTCATTAATATTTATTAGATATATTTTATTACACGAATGAGTTTATTCAGAAATGGTTGATCTGAAGTATCTGAAAGAGGAATTTATTTTGCGTGGGTAGAAGGTGAGTATTTTGTTACCTGAAAGACGGCAACTGGAGAGGTTCCATCACTCGTCTGCCTGCAGCTTAGTGAAAAGGCTCTTGGAGCTAGCGAGCTGGGCATCAAATTCAGATGCCTCAGAGGAAGTCTAAACTCAGCATTCTTAGTATTACACACGGCTCCACTTATTCTACCAAGTGAATTGCTTCCAGACATGACATTCGTGTTGGGGAAATACCCAAACGAGTCGTGCATCAGGTTTTTGCTGCTGAAGTATCCGTAGACATTTCTGTGTTCTTCTGATACGTCGCAGGTGAGGCTTGCAGGCGGGTCGGAGTATGAAGGGTGCAAGGGTAGTCGACGCGGGGTAGTTGAGCGTCCGAGACTGGCGTAGTTTCTTGACGGGGTGTGATCGTAGAGGGCGCAGTCCGGTCCGTAGACGAGCAGAGATCCGTCGCGGACAGCCACCGAACGCGGCGTCCACACTCCGACGCTCTCGCAGTAATAGTTGAGGACACCTGAAATTTAAGAGAAGCATAATTTAGTTTTGGATATTATTTATTGTCAATATAAATAATGTAGCTCGTTGTATTGTATTAAAATAGTTAACAGCTACAAATGCACCGTCATAATAACGGAAATATATTTTCCTTATATATAGCTGTGGGGAAATAGATTGCTAAAAACTTCAAAATATATTACAATCCCGATAAAATCTGACAGGCAGTGAATAATACCAGTGTGTAACAGGCTTAAGTTATAAATTTTTTTAATTAAAAAGGAAATTTTGTACGATTTTGACAATGTACGAATCTTTCCAAATATGTAGCAGAAAATATAATGGAGTTCTACCACGTAACCGCCTGTCCAAATAATAAATATAAGGGAAAGTAGCTATTTATCTATCGAATGATAATCGTCATTAGATTTATATAATAAAAATATATTTCCAAAATACCAAATACCAAAAACCTGGAGGTTCAAAAAAGAACACTTTGGAGACAACGCAATAATTTAAAAATTTTCAACAGTTTGATCTCGGAAGAGCATTCGTCTTTTTGTTTGACGAATATCAGGTTTTTGTTATGATACTTTCTGTTGTGATACCGCAAATACTCAACGCATTTTATGCAAAATCGTACATATAGCACACTGGCTCTGAGGTTGGATAAAGTCACATTTATGGCTAAAAAGTAGTACGTACTCACCGTGAAATATAATTACTATTATTGACAAATAGAGAAAGCATATCATATCGGTCACAATACATTGAGGATGAGTGTCAGGCTATTGTTATTATGTGTGTAGATAAGACAATGGTGAATAAAATTTCATGACTTTAACTTAATGTTTTTAAATCGCCTTGGGAAATATTTCAATACTTTGTGCACTGGAGAGAGTTGGATTAATAAACCTGATGTTGTTTTATCAATCATGTTAAACGTCGATAATAAATGCAGGCCTAGTATCACATTAATAGTCAAATAAGTACGTTTCATATAAAGTGATAAACTGGTAGGTATATTAACCATACAATAAATAAACGATACTAATAATAAGGATTCGACAAGAAATTTACACTACGCAAAGACATAACTAACTACACGAAGTTGCATTACCCGCTATGCCCCCGCCGTCGGGCTCCCACACGTCCTACAGGGGAAATGTGTGCGGAGATGTCTGGTCAAAAGCGACGGTTAGAGTGGCTAGACGTTCTTATGGGTGGAGATGGTAGGTACATAACCCGCATGGAAAATAACAAGACGAAAAATCAAGTAAAGCAATAGTGCTACGAGTTTTCTATTGATATAATATGCCCTGATTGGCGATGAAAGCTGAGAGCGGTGGAGTCGAGCCGTGGGGAAGACTGACTGGTGACCAAATAACCAACTATAGGCCAACATAACACTAAACTGGTATTAGTTTCTTTGAGGTTTTTTCCAGAATCTTGACTCTGACGGCTCAATCGGCTAATTGAAGATACAGAAAGAATAAGATGACAGCGAGGTATAATTTGGTGGATATTGCTTATCTCGTTTCAATATTTTTATACTAGGTACCTGATATCTTCTTACAGCGAAGCAGAGTTTTAACAGCAGGTCTTGCTTGCCTTTGTTTATTTTATAGAATAACAATTATACTGTTTTACAGTGCCATAAACCATAAACCAAAAACCATCATAACCAAAGTGCTATAAAATTTTAAATTAAAGAAAATAATATTGTAAGTATTAATGACATCTATGACCGCTATCATGCGGAACCTCTGCGAAGCGTAATTATTATAGGATCATAACCCACGGTTACCCAGTTAGTAAAATGACCGTCTCTGAAACTGTGGGTCGCGAGTTTGACCATGCAGCTGCCTAGTCGGACTACAGATGGAATCAACAAAATTTTTGACTGCGGCGCTAACAATCTATATTTAGTTACATCGGAATTTAAATAATTCTCTACGTGTATCCGCTAAAAATAAGTAGCCGAAAAATGTATAACATGTAGGTAGAGTAGAACACACGATTTGAGACTAAATAATCTGGAAAGGCGAGACTAGCGGCCGAAGTGTGACTGGTTTGATTTCAAGATTTAAGAAACTGCGTGGAGAATAACGATCTCATTCACCCAACCAATTAGTATAATATTTATTTTGTTAGGGCGCCGCAAGACAAAAAAGTTTAAGACCACTGGATTTGTGAAAAAAAGTTTATTAACTTATTCATCAAACTGGCGTTTATGGTAGACCTCCAGTATAAAGATTGCAATTAAATATTGTTTTTGTTAATTGTATGATACTCGTATTAGCGCTGACAGTAAAGTTGTTTCTAGATACAAACCCTCTTCAGATAACTTTCCTTTAATTTTATTTTATAAATTAAAAGGCGAATCTCATAATATAATATAAACTTTGCGAGATAAAAACATGTACTAATTTCCTATCGCAGACCCCCGGAATTTTTATATAATTACAAGTATGTAATCCAGTAAGCGATAAGATTTTTGATGTAACATTATTTTAATGGAATAACGTAACATGTATCGATATTGTATACTTAATACTGATATAAAAATACGGTTTAGTCTATTTTTTTAGTGTTGCCATAATGGAAACAACGTTTATAAACATATCAAAATATAAATTACTGCACGGGTAACAGCACTAACATCAGAGATGGGCCGATATAATGATAATGTAAAAAATGTAAATACATAAATTAAGCATGCTGGTATATAATTATTAGTCGAGGCATCAAAAATCCAATCGGCGAAATCGTGACTTCGATCGAATCGAAATGAAGCTGTCTACCGAAGAAGGAAACATCACTTAGATATATTAAATTATATGATAATATTATGATAGGTAGGTACCTACCTACATTAGGTGAATATTGTGTAACATGGGCTGCTATTCTGTATAATAAAAATATAATATAAAAGTCAAGCCCCACATCTCTCTGCACCACATGGAATGGTCAACAATCTTGCCTCATAAAATTAAGCACTTATTAAGTTTCCTTACATCTCGGGTTATTAAGAACCTTTACAAACACTGGGATTCTTATTTATAAACATTTATATACATACTTGACGAAAAAGTGGCGCCACGAGGGCTCACGCGTATGCTTGCGTTTGTGGTGCTTTTAACAAACGCTTACGTGTAGGGAATCCAATCCCGGGATCCCGAATCCCGGGATCCCGGGATCCCGAGCTATTTTCGATACCTATGAATCCCGGGATTGATAAACATAATCCCGGGATTTCGGGATTGATTTTTTTATCAATTTTTATGGAAAATATAACAGAAAAAATACTTTTAATACAAAATAACTACATTAGAAATAAACTGAGTTTGAATGAAGTTTGATGTGTAGGTTGCCGATTCATTTTATTTTTTCACATAGATTATTAAAAATGAGAAAGATTGGTAAAAAAACAATGCTTCGCACTTTTAACAAAGTAATTCCACCATGATATCATACGTTTTACGGCAGTTTCATATTTGGCTGACTAATTAGATTTATGAAGCGGAAAGGCCATAAGTACGCCATGATTATTTGCTTTACTATTTTAAATCTCGCTGATCTATTCATTATGTCTTTACTATCAGAAATAGCAATCTCATATTAAATTCACATTATTATTTATATTACAATATTATTTACTCCATTAAACTTGTGTATTTCCAAGATTTAACGTATACAATATTAACAATAAATGTCTTAAATAGTATAAATTATACTAGATTTATTTTTGACCGATTTTATCAATGTTATTTGTAAATATAAAAATTTTATATTAACAATGGAAAAAAATCCCAATCCCGGGACCAGTCCCGGGATCCCGGGATTGTCAAATTGTAATCCCGAAATCCCGGGATCAGAATTTTGGCTCGGGATTGGATTCCCTACTTACGTGTAAATAGACCAAGCCACCAGATATATAGGTACTTATAAGTATTGTTAAAATTTTTGGCGACTCTCCATCTTTATTATAAAAAGGGAATTTGCCATTTTCGTTCCTAAGCGGAGCACATGGAAATGGAGTGGAAGTTTTATTACAAGTAATGTTTGTCATTCACTAAACTCATTGAGTAGGTACTTTGTCCGCAACAAACGCATATATCACTTTTGCAGACGCAGGATTCGAACTCGCACCTAAGGGGCGAGGCATTCTTGGATTAACAACACCACCATGAGGGTAATTATACCATATTAGAATTAACACAAGGAAATTTTTTTAAATATATAATAATTAACTTAGTATAGATAAATAAAATAGGCACGGTAGCTATTATTAGACTAGTATTAAAAATAATAATTCTCTTAGCGATAAGTTTTATCACTAAGTGAACGATGTACCTATAAGCTTAGCCATTTTGTTGTCGCTCCACTTGTTAACTATTATAGCCGACTTTGTTAACACAGCGTTAACATTTCAGGGCCACTGAACACTTTGATAATATAATAATTAATAAGAAGATATTTATAGTCAATTAAATTGTATAAAGGAAATAAAGTTCACAACATTGTCGTGTTTAATGAGATGGAAATCAATATCAAAGCGAACTCGATAAACTACACAAAAATCATAATACACATATTATCTAACCTACGTCATACTCGGAACTACCATAAACGACGTAGAAGGTTTTTAGGGTTTTTGAGCCCCTCCCCCACCCTCCTGATTGACACAGATTACCTCCTTACCTCTTTTACATTTCCTATTCGTTGAAAACGAATTTGTTAAAAATGATCGATTCCAGTATTATATTATTATAATAGAATATTTGATTCTCAGAAAAAATTGTTGATATTTTGTTGATTTTATGACGTCACAATTTCTACACCCCCCTTCCTAACCCCTTCAACGCAGCACGTCACGTCATATATGGACGACACCTTACAACTTATAGTTTTTTACATCTAGACAATTATTACTCTTGAGTCTTGACTAAACCGCGATCGACAAAGATCCATATGCATTATTATTCCATGGTTTGAATAAAATTGGTATTGATATAACAATATTACATGCCAAAGTATATTTAAAAGAGACCTTTAACCAGTTGTGCTATCTTTCTTTTTTATTATAGTGCAAAGGTGTGAAAAATATAGTAGGTACCTACTTCAGAAAAAAATGTGTCCTGAATCCTTCAAAATTATTGGATTTTTTGTAATTTTGAGTAAAGTTATAGAATTTTACATTTCTCAGAGAATTTAAATTATGATACGATTGGAAACACTGTCTGTAACTAAAAAGTAGTACCCATTTACTGGTTATGTTATTTAATTTTTTTTCTCATACAATAGCGATGATAAGTCATAACAGTATTTGATAAAAAAGAAGAAGGAATTGGTAGGTATTTTATTGAATATAAAATGACGTTTTCTTTTAACTATTGCCTGATAATACCATACTATATGATATATCTATAAGTATAGAATAATCAAATTATACAAAGATTTTTTTTTTAATATAATTAAATATTACGCATGTCCTATAAAGGTTTACGGCGAAGCTTAGGATACAAAATTATTTCATAATAAACATTATAATTAGACACATTTCAGTCAAGTGTTCGACCATTGTTTTCTCAAGGTTATATGCCAATAGAATTGATCATTTCAATAGTAACAATAGATAGTTGACTTGTATATATTCTACTTTACGAATTACATAGGCACAGGTGACGATGCCTAATTAGATAAAGTTTACTTGTAAAACCGCATTCAGTTAGTGTTGGTAAGAGGCAAGTTCAAAACAAAGATATAAAATACAAGGGCACAATATGTTGGCAATAAAGTGAAACCCAATTAAGTAACCGTATCATTGCGAATCAAAGATATTTTTTTTTACAAATGGTTTTTTAATACCAATAAAAATAATTTATTTGAATTTAAAGTAGAGTGTTACATTCTTTCGTGCATTATACAACTATAGGATCGAAGGCCTTGTTAATAATTTTACGCGTAGATTTGGTACGTACATTCTTAATTTTTTTATTGACACTTCTTGCAATAGGTTTTATAAAAGGTTATTAATGTTATTATTTCCAATTTAAAGCAGGTATCTGAATATTATGCATTTAACTTTTATGGTTGTTTTGATTGGAGCATTTGGTAAAACATCACTATTCAATTGTTGTAAAGACACCAATAAATAAAATGAGGTTTATCTTATACCTATTAACTGATAATATTGGACAATAAAATTGAAATTGAGGTGAATAATAAAAATACTAACGCTACAAACCGATATTATAGGTAATGGACATATTTAGAGTTAACCTCTTTACTTAGTATCAAATTACAATATTTACCACAAACCAAAGCATTCGCAATAATCACTATGCATATTAAATATAATTAATGCCCTTTGAAAGTAGATGAGTGCTTACTTACACACTATGGCAAGGTTACACTCGACTAGAATAATTATTTATTAACTAGATTTAAGATCGAAAATAGGTCATCATCCCCGTGTCCGGAAACTTGTATGTATGCAGTTAAGTATCATAGTTCTTCATGCGGTGTTTATCGGAAATAGATGGCCGCTTAGTATTGAAATCTAACTCTACTTAAATAAATCACTTAAAAATACGTGAAAAAACCACCAGAATACAAGGGAAAGACAAAAGAAAATAGTTACGTAAGTAATTTAGAAATAAAACCATATTATTGTATTCTGATACGTTTTTACGGCATAAACTCTGTTAGATGTTTGTAATAGTATAAAATCGTATCTATCAATATCAAATTAATATTCTAATTTAATTTAATAAGATTGGAACATTACTGTCTGCAATGCATCACGAACAAAGCGTTATTTTTTATCGCAATGCTATACGGCTATCTCTTTCTGGTAAGACAATAATTCACGGTGAAGTGTGCAACGGCGAAATGTAATCCGTACAATTACATTATATTGATATAACCCACCATTTCAACTAAAATTTGAGGAAACATAACTCGATAGATAATTCATTAAATGTATAGTATTTTAATGCATATGTCCTCCCTACAACAATCCCCTCCCAATAACTCCATATAAGTTGACTTGGATTGATTATAAGCAATTCTTATTTGAACTAACGATAAAATGTTACGCAGTGAAAACACTGTTAGGTACTATAAAGTCGTATGGAATGGTACAATGAAGCAATTTTTTGAATAAGATGACGCATATTATATAATTTATAATATGCAATTTGAGTAGGTAGATGACAAAAAAAACTTCCGCGGTGGATGATCCCGGAGATCGCCAATTCGCATCCTGCCGGCGAATCAACTTCATTATGTTGTTGTTACGGAACGGGGTGAAGAAAATAATAACAACCTTTCTTTACATAAGCATATTTTATTAAGAAACTTTCACAGGCGATGAAGGTTTACGTCGGACTGTAGAACCAAGGACAAAAAAGGAATTTTACCATTCACTTTGTTCTAACTATATTAATAACTACTTACAATTTATAATTAATCGTCTATTGTATTTTTTTTTGCAACAGTATTATTTGAGAAGACATAAATAATAATATGACATCACCACTAATATCATACATATCGCTAATACAGATAAATTGACATTATTCTATTTTATGTTAAATATATATTGCCTATTAATTCATCTCGAAAAATTAACCTGGCGAGAAGACGATTTGTTGCATACTACTTATAACAGTCGTTCAATCAACGAGTTGATATCATTATTATGTAAGTTTAATGCACTATTTTCGATTCAACTATTTGTATGTTTACACGCCCCGTTGCATCTTTTATAATAAAAAAATGTTCGCAAGTATGTAAGAGCATAATTATTATTATACTCGGGTCTTTTATCCAATGGCGTGAGACCCAGCGACGGTTTCACATTTACCATTTACAAACTGCGAACAAGAATAAAAACCAAATCACTTATACTAACTAGACCCAGACCTTTACATTCAAAAGGGTACAGAAACTAGACTGCTTTGTCTAGGATTTTGAATGAAATCAGACATGAATGAATAATATTATTATGTTAGATTTATACTGCATTGAAAAGTGAAGTCATTATGTTTTGAAATAATGTAAGAGTTTTAATAGAGATTTTATTATATTTTTTATAGATCACGAAAGACGCGGATTGGGGTAAAAAGTAGCCAATAAAATATATAACATTTTGCTTTTGTATGAAGTATCGTGCGCGTATAGAAAACATGACCAAGTGACGTAACCACAAACATAGTAAGGACATGATTTACGATAATCATTACTTGTGCCTCGGGATCTTATATGTTACAGATTAAGTAAGTACGTACATAGCGTGAACAAACAAATGTATTCCGCAGCGCAATAGCACATATAATACTTTAAAAAAAAAAAAATTTAAAAACCTCTGGAAACATAAGAATGTAAAATCCAAGAAAAAAGCTTGGACCGACGGGGTTTTGAACTCATACCTTTCGCCTTTACCTTGTTTCGCCTGATGTATTATATACTCGTGTCATAATAATCATTCATAATTCACCTCAAACGGTTGTTTTTCCAAAAAACATTTTTCTTGCATGTTTTTTTTTAAACTTAGTCAATATATACCATTAGCATACTTCAATATAATATCGTATCTATGGTATTCATAGATACATAATAATAATAAGTTATTAATGTAAGTATGGGTATTCATTTAACATGTAAATTTAATTTGAGGAGCGCGTAATAAATCAATCTGGTAGTCAAATTATAACATTAAATGTAAGTACTAAATTATTTTTTAGAAGTCAACAATTTGTTAGGTTAGGTTATATACATGTATATACATGTTTTTTTACATCCTACATATATTACCAATTATTGGTAAATTGGCTAAAACATAATGATTGTTATATTATAATATACTAGTTATTAACTACGAGTATGTTGTAATATAAAATGAATGACAACGGTAAACCAAAAATAGTAACTATACAAACTGTTTTTATTAAGTTCCTAAAATCTCAAATTCGCCCCTGTATCGGGTATAAAACTATTTAAAGACTCGCCACGTGAGTTGACGGATAAAAAATATGAATTCTTTTAAACATTAAACATGTATTTTTATTCAACTTTACATTTTTTAGACCCGGTTCATCGCGTATCATAAAAACCAGTTTCGTATCGATTGTTGGTATTTGAATATTTCAAGACAGTTCGACAGCGCAAATCGAACGAAAAAACCTAAACGAATCATTAAAACCGTTTTTTACATAAAAAATACACTTTAATGGAAATTATCCGTACTTTTTTGCTTTTAAAGGAGAGTTTGTAAGCATTATTTATTTATTATAAGTACTTAATACCTTCAAAGCTGAAGTGTCCGAAATGGATTCAAGAAAGAAAAAGATCTATAATTTTATTTAAGTTTATGATACAAAAAAATACTGAATATAAGATTATGAACCAATAGTGTTTATTTATTAAGCACTTCGTCCATACCAATAATAAAACAATACTAAAATATAATTTATTATATAGTTGGAAATGTATTTTCCGACCATGTCCGATCCTAATAGGATCATAATATGGGCCTCCACAGAGTAGAGGTTTGTATTAACAGATTTTGTTTTTACGAGAAATGGATGTCAGCCACTTGCTCAACCTATTAGGTCCATACCCTGACTCACACACAAATTGTAAAACAATGTGTGTACTTGCCAGACCCAGGATTCGAACCTGGGACCTACGGCGTGATAGTCCAACGATTAAGCCGCGCGGTCACCGTGGGTGTAATGTAAATGCATTTAGATCAAAGAATTTGTGGCAAGTGCATTGCAAGCAAATATGGTTAAGTTGGTAAACTATACAAGTGTTAATGTTGCTCAGTAGCCATTCCGATTTTCTTACATGCAACGGTAGCCATGTTTTATGTTCTTTGTGATTACTTACTCAAGTGCAGTTATAAACGGAATTTTACAGGATTTTCAACCAAATAGTTAATAATGCCGAAGTGAAGTATTATTATTGACTGCTTATCTATTCATCGTAATGGATTGTCTTTTTATCATTGATGTATACACCATGCAAATAATTGGTAAATTATTGTCATATCAGTAGTGTGAAGTTCTCTTCTAATGAACATGCAATGCAAAGTCACCTGTAGTTAATTTCATATTTGGACCAGTGATCCTTTTTTGCTTCAATTTCATACAATCATGCCCACTCTATAGAAGGAATTTGATTCACGTCGTATTATAATTATTATCTTCTGGTTGTTTGCGCATTTTATACATATTTTCGATGAGGCTGTGATATATATTATTTTAATTGCCACATCAATGATATTATATAGATATAGGCCGCCTCACGACGATTTTAATTTTTACGAGATACGGATGTTAGTCACTTGCTCAGCCTATTAGGTCCATACCTAGGGGCGGCAGGTTATATAAAAGTATGGTGAAGCAAGCTAGTATGGCGAAAAAGTATGGTGGGTCGGCTGGTAATCAATTTGTGGCAAAATTTGAACTTTAACATAATATTATATGGGTACGTTATAATGACCAAAGTAAATCCTCTGTGATGCCATGATTTTTTTTATCGCGTCGCTATTTCTCGTAAGTTATCGGCTATTGTTGGCATGCTTCATTCAGCTGTATGAGAAAGCCGATTCCTTGCCCCTCTTTTAATTTAATACCTCTATGGTCCATACTATGGGTTCAAACAAACACTAAAAAACAACATGTAAATGTTTGCCAGACCCGGGACTCGAGCCCGGGACCCACGACATTGTAAGCCTGAAGTGTAGGTGTAGCCGCTCGGCCATCATGGGCGTGATAATTATCTTATAATTATTATCAGAATCACAACGCTTATCACTCTTATCAGTTATCAAGCATGTTACCCAAACTTATATTATTATTTATATGATACATGACTAGGCAAGTTCTTGAAGTTATTAGTGGTTCACGGAGGTACCTATTAAAAACTATCGCGCTATACACTCTGTTATTATTTGCAGTATTTTAATTGCTTTGAAGTTTTGGCAATTGCTTGTGTTCTTCAGCCAATAAACTCGATAAAAAAAACTTGTGAAGTTGAAACAAGAAGCAAGAGGGTTACCTATTTTGGAAATGTTTGTAAACTTGACCAGAGGTCAACGTCCCAAACCACCTGTTGCGTCATTTTTACATTTATGTCATATATTTTTATAATCAAATACATAAATACATTAAGTGGATGTTCTTTTTGTACCTTAGTATCTATTATTTAAGAAGTATGTAAATTTTATAGAATTGACACGCGACCAAAAACGTTAGTTTTTATAGTGCGTTGTAAAATACCTAGTAGGTGACTAAGCGAGAAGCATTCCGTGATGGTTACCAGTGACGTCCCATGGGAGTAGGCAGGTCATGCGTTGCTTATGGGCGGTAAATGAAGGAACGAATACGATCATTACAACGTTTGAAAACAGTGGTAGACATTGCGGTCGCTTGACTCGCTTCGTTAGAAAGTATCGAAATCTTCGTTTTAAAAATTCACAAGGGGGCCTCCAAACTTGTCAGCGCCGCAGGCCCCAATATACCTAGAACCATCGCTGTTTGAGAGTAGATTTCACAAAAATGCTGTGATCTTCAGTGTGCATTTTTTTTAAAAATTCTGTTGCATTTGTATATTGTAACATATCAGCTAATAATGCCCTGGGTCCCAGGTTCGAATCCTGCGACTGATAAATACATAATAATATTTTGTTTTTCAATTTGTGTTTCAGTCAGTGTATGGATCATATTAATAGGTTGAGCAAGTGGCTAACATCAATTTCTCGTAAAAAAAAAAACAAAAACTCTATTAATACAAACCTTAACTCAACTCCGTGGAAGCTCATATGATCTGATTGAGATCGTACATGGTAAAAAAAGTTTGTACTTGACAACTTTGCTTACAATTTTATTTGAGTCTACCTAAGGGCGGAACTTTGGCGAAGGACGTCACTGATGGTTACCTACATTTTCTTATACATTCTGCCTTCATGATGTAGTAATATTTTATAGATTTTCCTCTATATCGTCTCTGTTCTGGCAGAACACACTAACTGGAGAATACTAGTTTTGAGTAATTTGACTTTGAAGTTGTTAAAATGTTTGAAATGGTCTATCATGTGAGTTTATTAAGTAATCGTAAAAAGGATGACTTTAATAAAGACTGTTTATTTATTAAGAAGGTTTTCAGACGGTATTGTTTGAAATAAGGAACATTTTGGTATAACTAACTCAATATGTCATTTTTTCGAATAAGTGTCTTCTGCCAGAACAGTGACGATATTATAGTTTAAATAACTGCTTTTTTTGCAAATTAATGTATTATTGGATTTTTTATAAAATTATATTATAATAAACAACACAAAAGAAAATAATGCAAGAAACACACATTCATCACAACAGATTCGCTAATCGTAAAATTTTAAACAGAAAAAAATATTTCGTGAATAAAATTAAATTTCTTTTTCTAATAATATACATTTTTATAAATTCATGATTGACAGCAGACAATAATTTCAGCTTGATTTTATAATTTAATACAATTGGCTGAGAATAAAAGAATATAAGAATATGTGTATAAAAATGACCGTTGATTGAAAATTGAAGTTGTATAACAACATATTTCGGCGCCTGTTGTTGTGCTAGGAAGTGGTGCCAAAGCGAATTAATATTCTGTTTACTGTCCCATTACCAGAAAAAAACTCTGAAATACCATCAATAAATAATTCCGTATTGCCGGTAGGCTATCAATAAAACGGTAATGGATAAAAATCAAATATTCAGACAATAAAATGTGTAACTGATTATTGCAGTGATATTAGCGAGACACCTCACGTTTTGCCTATTTAGAAATTTTATCATGAAATCAGTAATATATTATTACAATACTATCGACTCAAATCTGGCGTATCTATGTCAATTATTATTATAATATATGGGCCATGGCATACCTACTCTGTTATAATATAAGTAATATATTACAATATTGGGTATGGCCCCTCGCCTCCTGCCCGTCTTCGGGCATTACAACAAAAAAGTTAAAGTTATTTATATATTATGTACATATAAATTCATTATAAAATTATACCATGCCAATAGACCCAATGAAAGTAGTGTAGTGAAACAGTATTGTATTTAATAATATCAGTGAAACAATCACAAACACCCGGGTATTTGAGAAATTCACATAAATATAATTATTATTACATACATAATTTTCTCAGAAGTGTTTTCAAAATTATGTATGTTCAATAATTATAATGTTACATTCTTAAATCTTTAAAAATTATTCGTTGAATAAAAAAAATGTTTAATTAAAAATATATTACGAGTTGTAACCTCACCGGGATCGAATCTGGACAACGAGGCCCGCCAAAGAACATTGTATGGAGTTACCATGTTAGGCGTACCGGATAGCCCCAAATTGTAATGGAATGTATTGTCACCCGATTCGCATATATGTTCCGAATTTAAAGGTTCTAAGTAGGTACCTATAAGGAAAGTAGGCGATAAGACTTACTTAAAGATGGCAGAAAAATGTTGCAGATTTTAGTTTGTCTTTCAATGTCATAGACTTAATATAGTATCTAGTACACTTGAGTGCGTGGCGACTCAGTGCTGTGTATCGACATTCCCAGGCGTAAAAAACTGCTGATGCTTCACACCAAACGTAGGACGTCGTGATACGTTCAATTAAGACCGAGAGTGCGGGACGGGTTGATTTGGATAGGGTCTATGGTAATATATTGATTAATTTTAACGAAATATTCAATCGAAAAATCTTCATTTAGTGCGATGGGTTACCGCACCGCATTCGAAGATAATCAATAATAACACTACCGTCGTAACTCGCTATTCAGTGTCCTGACCTGACTATTAATAATCATGCTCCGACCCGTACATATGTCAATATTGGTCAGGTCAATGTCTTATATATTAGGATTTTTGTACCACGTGCGAGTTAGACATTAATTTTTGTCTTTTTAGCTTAAAGTAGCTGTTGGTTTAATTAATATCTGGGGGATTATAATATGTTTTTGTCTCAGATGCTTTTAGAGTGGAGAATCTACGTGTTAAAGGCTACATTTTAATAATTGGCTGGAGGCCCTACTCAAGTATTTTTTCAATCTGTCACACCATTATAGTAAACTAACGTATTTTTTTAAACTGTGATTGACAGCTTTAAGTTGATGTACCAATTATCAAAGTCAAACGAAATTCAATGATGCCCGAAATAAATTTAAAAAATCCATCGGCCTCATTGTTACGCGATAGTATTTAATTTGATTCTAATTTGGCACATCATAATTTATAGACTGTCAAAAATTGATGTTGACATATCAATAACAATATTTTTCATCTATAACGGTTGCGTCACATTAATTGCGTTCATAATATACGAAATCTTAATATTGACATTTTTTATTATGCATATTATTATTATGTGGTAAAAGCAGGGCTTTTTTTTAAACAAAGATGCCGGAACTCACTTCTTGCCAAACTTCTTATCTACTAAAGAAAATTATATTCAAATATCAAAGAAACTTTTCCTATGGCACGAAGCGCATAACAAATTAAACAAATAAATACAAATAAACCACTAAAATTATAAAAACATCTATCACAATGTTTAAAGGCAGTGTGACATTCTATAGCAGCATTTTTCAAATGGTGTTCGAGGAAAAATTAAGGGTATTCAGTAGGTTTATCAACAAACACTAACCAAAAAATACAATTACACAACCACATGTTTTAAAATATTAATACGCTTGAAAGAAATAAGCACCGCAGGCGATTTTTTAGGCCCACGTTAAACTTGTCGGTCTCTAGAATCCAATGCACATATGAAACGCAATAGTTTTTCAAGATGTCTTTCCATTCGAGATGATTCAGGAAAATTAACTTGTACTATGTAAGTGCGAACATTGTTTCGTCTAATTGCTTTTGAAACATTAAAAATACCGCGAAAAAAGGTGCCGGAACCCCGTTCCACCACGTTACATGACAAACAAGCCCCTGGGTAAAAACACACTATAAATCGAAGAAGTCAGTAAGTACATAAATAATATATAATTAACATAATTTAATATGTAAACATTATATTCGGACTGTATCATCTCATTTTTCTAAATCGTATTTTAATTAAAAATTGACATTTCGAAGTTGAGACGTAGAGTATATTATAATATATGCTTCAGAACTTTGCATTTCGGCTCTAGGATGAAAATGATATGGGTAATAAATATATTTTAAAAATATTTTTGTTACACATATTATTATCTGTATATTTATTTATTATGTACTACTGTATCTATAGTCTAAGATGTACTACATATTAATTAATACAAATAAATATCATTTGATCTAATATTATGTGAAGCAATCAGGTAAAGAGGTGTGTCAGTATAGTAAAGAATGCAAAAAAGTGAAAAGTCATAGAACGTATATGTACTCTAATAAGCTAACTCTTTATGATATCATTGGGTGTCAGATGCAATGACTGCTCTGACCGTCCACGTATGTTTATAATATAGTGTCGAGGTAGCTACAATCAATGCGGACTATGTATGCATCCCCTGAGGGTAAAAGAAACCCTGAATGGGCGATTCGGGGTGGCTAGACTGCGTCACAAGAGATTTGAGGAATTTTCTTGAGGAAGCCCAGGGCTGTAGACCCAAGAATGATCATCTCATCAAGGTCGAGAACTTAATATAAAATAAATATAAAGTGGCTTTCATTGTTGTGTGTTGAAATATTTACATTATTTTTACTGTACGATAATCAGAATACCTAGCTATTAAAAATATTTTCAAATATTTCATGATGTCAAACTTTTCAAAGATAATGAGATTATTAAATTTGGTGTTTTACTTAATTTCAATTTGTATATTTTTATTTAAAAAAATCATAATTGAAAATAAATATAGTATTTGCACACGAAACTACTATGTCGAGACACGTCAACTACGGGGAGTGATAAAACGAAGGGAAATTTTTTGAAGGCAACTATTAACTAACTTACAAATCAGTATGAATAGTTTTGCTAGAGCTTTTTTCAGCTAAAACCATACATAAAAACTCAAAACTATATATTCAAATGTTTTGTGGAGTGATATTAGTCGTTTGCATCTGTTCAGACAATAAAAGTATATATTCCTATATGATATTTATAGAAAACACTGTCATTATCTAACGTTACACTTCATGTTTTATAAGTAATAACAATAACTTAGATGTATTGGTGTATCATTACTAGATGTATTATTGATTCATAAAATATATTAATAACACGCTTTCAATAGCAGTTTTATGAATGAACAAAATGCAATGTTGTTTCATATTATGCGATATCTTATCTTAGTTCAAAGGGGGATTAAATGAGGGGTCATTAAAACGATAAATTAAATGAAAAATAATATGAAAACCTTGTTGGTGATTAATAAAATCAATAGAACGTATAAAATAAATCTTAAAAACAGCTTCTTCTTCAAATGTGCCGATTGCAAACATCGTACAATTCATATATTCTAACTAAGCCTTAGTTAGTTGCCTAAGAGATGTCACAAACTTTATTAGATTATTTAATTATCACCTTTAACGATTCTAATACATAGCTTTATAAATTTAATATTTTTCATTGCCTTCATTTCATCACTACTATCACATCCATATGATTATTATAGTAATAAGAAGAGACATGGTTTATTTTATTACGATTATTATTATTACACATTAAAAGTAACATAATGGTTGTAATATCACTTTAGGAAATAGGAATAAACTTTATTGCAGTGGCATTTACAACCGGTTACCTACTTAGAATAAATAATTTTATTAAACACATTCAGGTAAGTTCCTACCAGTGTTGCTAACCGTACTATAATTATAGTACAATACTATAATTTTGAATCTGCAAAAAATGTAAAATACTATAATTTTACACAAATATCACAAAAATACTATAATTTTGGTAGGATTCGAGACGAAAAATGTTCCTGTAGTATAGTTTTTTTTCTGAAATACCTAATATAATTTTTACCCTTTTGTACTATAATCAACATAGAAAAAGATGGCAACACTGGTTCCTACAGAAGTGATATTAATTGGCTACACTCGGTCTAAGATGAACTTTCGTAAATATAAATGACGTTCATAAAAACCAGCAAGTAGAATTTCCATATTATCATAACGTCATAATGCAACAATTTTGACACCTAAAAGGTGCTTTATATTATTTATATATTAGTTTCATAACGTCAAATTTATCAAATCAAAACTTATTTATCCTTTTGTCGCTATATATGGATAGAGGAATAAAACACTTCTTTGATTTCTGTGTAAATCTGTGGTAAATTTTCTTTATAATATCAAATTTTATACGACTCGAGTTGTGACAATGTTGTTCTAAGTTATATAAATAGAGAAGAATAATGTATTGGGAAGTATTTATAAAGAAGAATTTTAATTTTAAAATTTTTATAAGCTGTCATCTGCCAATCTCACTTTCAATCACATTGTAGATGTTTGAATCAATAAGTTAAAAAGGTTAATTCATTGACAAACAGAAGGAATGATCGATCAATTATTGTGACATGTGTTTTCATAAAAATGCAGTTGATATCTGATATATTATTTTGGTTAGTTCAATGACTGTCTGATGAAAATAAGAAAAATTACTCAACGTTTGAACATAATATAATTCTGAAACTTTGATTGAAATGCATTATGCAGTTGGTAATGGCATATCGGAAAATCACTGAATTATTAATTGATATAAAATTAATACATTATAATGATAATTTAATATCGGGTTTTATCGATAATAATTGAATTTTCCGGTAACTAAGCAAAATCATTTAGGCGTTTGTGAGTTAATTATAATGCATCGGTAGGTATGACCATGGCCCCGGCGTGATGGGTTGACCAGTTAAGTGAGATAAACAGTCACCATAAATTAGCTCCAATAGTAACGCTATTTTACTTGAAGATTATCAACAATATGTGGTTGACGGGATATGATGATTAATATAATTATAATTATATGATAATTCACGTGTAGAATTTTATTTTATATTTTTTAGTGTGTTGCTTGATAAATAAATTTTACGTGGCTTCCCCATTAACAAAGGTGTCCGGCAAGGTGATACCATTTCACCTAAACTATTCACCGCTACTCTTGAGGACTTATTTAGGAAACTTGATTGGGAGGAAAAAGGTGTTCCAATTAACGGAGAGCACCTCAGTCACCTGCGCTTTGCAGATGATATTGTTATACTCTCACAAGACCCGAGAGACCTCCAAGGTAGAATGCAAGAACTCGCGGATGTCAGTCAAACGGTCGGTCTAAAGATAAATGTCTCAAAGACAAAAGTGATGAGGAACTATTTTTCGGACCCTGCGATTATCTGTATTTCTGGCACCCAACTCGAGCAAGTCAGCAGCTACATCTATCTCGGACAGCAGGTGTCCATAGACGGAAGCATGCAGCAGCAGTGCTTTCGGACGTCTGAATAGTATCTTCAAGAGTGACCTACCATTATGTCTTAAGCGTAGGGTGTTTAACCAATGTGTGCTACCCGTGCTCACGTATGGCTGCGAGACGTGGACCCTCAACACGAGAGATGTCCAATGGCTAAGAGTCACACAGCGAGGCATGGAGAGGTGCATGTTGGGCATCACGCGAAAGGACCGTAAGAGAAACGAATGGGTTAGGAAGCAGACAAGAGTACGCGATGTAATAGACGTTGCCAAACAGCTGAAATGGAGATGGGCGGGGCACATTGCTCGCCGAAAGGACGGCCGCTGGACAAATGCCGTCATCCTATGGTACCCAAGGGGTACGAAACGGCCACAGGGTCGCCCTAAAAGCCGCTGGATTGACGAACTGGTAAAGTTCGGCGGAAATACGTGGCAGCGAACGACACAGGACCGAGAGAGTTGGAGAAAGCTTGGGGAGGCCTTCATCCAGCAGTGGATTGACCCCGGCTGATGATGATGATGACCACAAAAGAGGGTCGCGATCAGTGCTTCATAATATGACGACGAGTACCGACGACTCAATAATTTAACTAAATTTATTTAGAAATACAAAAAAAATGCTTAAATACACGGAATACTCTTAATTTAAAATTGTGGAACCCTGGAGTTCCGCGGGATACCATTTAGGGAACACCATTGTAGAACGTCGCACTGCCCTTTAACCTTAGCGATATTATGTAGAGGGACCTGTCAAACATCCTGGCCTGGGGGGCCGCTTCATCATATCACTTACTTTAAATTACTATTAAAAGTAGTATATCATACGAGATTCCGGATAACTAGAAAAACGTTGTATTTTATTCTCTAGCCATTTTACTACCTATGATTAAGTACAGAATATACATTGGTTGCATTAGGTACTGAATTACTTTCGCCGTTCAAGTAAAATCACAATACTACACATAGCATTACAACTACGCTAGCAACATGTCATATACTTACAACAATAAATACTATTGACTTATTCAAGATGCATTTACCAATGCATAATTGTGAAAGTTGTGAACTTTGATTGTTATAAGAAGAATGTGCATGTCAGATGCATTCATATTCAGTGGCGTTTTCGTGTCTAGTATTAAAATAAAATAACAAGTTTTGATATTATTATGATAGATAACCTTGACATAAAATATTCTCTTGGTAAAACTGTTATACAGACAATTAAATTATCTATACGAAATTGTTTCCAAGTAAATACAAAAGAATTAGTATAAATGTTAAAAAAAATACATGTAAATATCGTAGATATAATAAAGCATTTTGTCAACGCTTTCATTTTATAGAATTGGAGCCTTACTTGAAATAATTCCATTTTACAATAGAATAAAAGTAATTATATTATTGAACTCCATTGTGTAGCTTATAATCATAAATTGGTACCTATCAAATTTATGATTTATACATAATTCGAAAACACCATAAATGTATTTAACAAATCTTGAAAAGAAATATTGTGCCGTACAAGACTCGAACCCGCATCCATCGGATTCCAGCCAGTGTGCTTTACCACTCAAGTCACATGTACCCTACTTAATTACGAGGAAATTAACGAATGCAACACCATGATTTTCAGTTGAAATGCTTCTTATATATATATATATGTCTCTGAGGTGTTTTCAAATTATTATTTCAATAAAGAATGTTACATTCTTTAATCTTGTGAACACTTGAATAAAAAGTAGTTATAAACATACCATATAAGCGTGAAGTTCGGTAGTTTGTCAGAAAATATGACGTAGTTAGAACGACGCTAAGTAAAAGAAAACTATGCAATAGGGTTCATGTAAGAGCAGTCGGAAATCATAACGGTGACAATAATTAAATTTACCCTGTTCAATTCATGCGCAGTAGAAGAAATTGCAATCTGTGCAATTTCAAGGTTAAATTGTTTCACTATAATAAATATGTTTTCTTTTTTCGTTTTATGGTCCTATTGTACAAGCTCCACTAGTAATTTGAAATAACAATCGAGAGCAAGAAAGATATTATTTACTTATTTGTAATGATTTAATACAATGTAAGTACAAATCAATTAAGATTTTTTACTAAAATACTTAAGTGTTTTTGATTAGAGAATATTATGAGAGTATTGTACCTATTCAAGAGAAATAAAATTATGTAGGTAAAATTGATGAATTGTGATATGATATTTTGTATCTGTGATTGGTACCTATTATATACTTATCGGTTTATAATCTACTGGTAGTAGTTTTAGAGTTAAAACATTGCAAATCAGTGTAATATAAAATAACTATGTGAGTAAGTATATACATCCATTATTCATAGATGACATATTTCTTGTAATATTTATCCTCCGGAAGGGAAAACCTTTGACGCCACGCTATTCAGATTAATACTTACGGATAAATTAAAGCATTGTCAATGTTGCCATGTTCCGGACGCGTGGGCGTTAAAAATTACAATGTCTAATAAATGATAATAATATTATGATTGCACTCCCAGTGGAAATTAAATTCCACTTTCTCCCAGATGCGTTATCTAAAACTAAATGACAGAGATTAGCGACTAGAACAATGGGTTGATTAAAAAAATGACTCGAATAATTGAAACTGCAGAAGCAAGAGCTTCGTTTTCAGAACCGGTATGAAAGAGAAAACACAATTTTATACTGTGTTAAATAACAAAATGGCAATAAAATCAACAATAATTATTTACTAATAAATTTAATAATAATGATTATAACATTATTGAAAGATTCCGAATCCAATTTGACTAGGAATTGTGTAAGTATTATTATTTGCTAGTACTATCAATCAGTTTATTAACGAATTTATTTTATATTCATAACCATTTGACACTTCTTGTGAAGTCACATCATGTGGTCAAGTATTCTAATTTTCTAGTACATAATATTAACTTGTTTAGTCTTTTTAATTTTATCCTTCCAGCTGATACGGAGAGTGCGTCCGTAAACTCATATTCTCGAGCAGGGATTCCCAACCGTGTGCCCACGTCCACGGACTCATCTGTGCATTTTATATAAGCATGTTTAAAAAGATAAAAATTTAATTGTTTGATATTAAAAATCGATTAATAAAAATAATTGCAATTGAATTATTGTGTTGGTTGGTTGGATAATTATATTAAATTTGAATAATCAGCTTATTTCCAAATGTTTAAAACTGTATACATTTTGCGCTTTATTGGTGCAACCAGTAGTGCTGCCGCCTAGCGGGATGACAAAGCAGGTTTAGTATATTTATAGATGCGCGCTTGGCTGTCATACACTAATGTTTGTGCTTGAAAAATGAAAGACACGAAATTACGAGACTCAATTAATAATAAATTCTCAACGTTTTACTCTCTATTTTGAAAACTTTTTGAACAATTTGAAAGTACTTATATATCAATAATTTGATATTATTGAACCTGTAATTAACGTAATAACATATCTTTGATTTTTAATGTTTTTTTTTTAAATGATATGTAAAACTTCATTAATGTAATGTTATTTATCAGGAATTTCTAAACAAATAAAAGAGATATGTATTTGTCAAATATAATATAATCTAGTATTTTCTATCAAGTTATGTAAGTTTCATTGGAAAAAAACGTGCTCGTCATTCCATTTTTGGCTTTAAATGTGTTCTTGGTGAGAATAAGGTTGGGAGCCCTTGTTCTAGAACTTCAATTTTTTGAAAGTAAAATATGTACTTATGGCATTAATAGAACAAATAATCGAACTCTTATTCTGATTAGGTAGGTACATACTAGGATTAGGACACGTCAAATAAACAAATAATTATTGCGGTATTCATTTTCATCGTAATGTTTTTAAAGTAGGTGTTAACGGTTATTATTGCAGGCCAATATGATTTGATTATTTAAAAAAAACCACAATATAAACTACACTTATTTAAAATATAATCATCTACAATAAGCTACCAATATCATAAATAAAGATTCTTACACGCTAACTAAGAATGTTGGTGTTGGGGAACCCAACCACAACATAATTCACCGCTCAGGGAATTTTATAAAACAAAACATTAGGTACCTATAAAGGAATATACCATTAAAAATGACTAGAATTTATCAACTTAGCAAAGGACTATATAAGATAATGAAATATTTTTAGCATATTGCACTCTTATCTAAGAGGAAATGTATGACTACATATTATATCGTATCACACAATGATAATTATTGTAATGTATGAATGTGCTAATTTATTATTTTATATCATACTATAATTATTATTATCAACAAGAAAAATAAGTAATCGATATCATTGAATTTTCGTGGCTTCATTTAACTGGAAGTAATCGCATTAACCTAATATGCCCTTTATATCAAACTGATAAGGTGTTAATTTTACACACATTCGATACAGAAAATAAATATTGACTACCTATTTATGTGTGCTACATTTCAAAATCAGCCAAGTCCACCTTTAGCTATTTTTTTACTTTTATTGTGAATTGCTGAAGAACTACTACTTTCTAACATTTCTGCATTATCAAAATGTGGAATTTATTAATTTTAAATATTCTATACTCGAAATAATATAAACTTTCACCCTTGTGACTATGTATTTGAGAAAACAAAAAGCTGTTTTTCTCCTATTCATCTATTATGGACTTGGCTGATTTTTAAATCTAGCGACACATATTGTTGAATATTCATGTTCATAATTTACATAATATTATAATTATTTATAAAATATCAATTCTACTTGAACGACGGTGAGACAATATTTTGCATGTAGGTATGAGTTTGGAAGCTTTTCAAAGCTCGTTTCTACGCTTTATCCATTTAAGTACCAAATTAGAATCAAACGTTAATATATTCAATAAATAATTTTGCATTTAAAATTTGCTAGTATAAATATCTGTATTGTTGTATAATGTCCCCTTGAAACGGACGATACCGGTCCTGATTATTATTAAACTAAATACGATTGATTGTATTTTATTTCAATTAATACGAGTTCTTTATTCTCCATTAAATTAAATCATCATATTATTATGCACGATGCTACAGTTAGGTTAATTAAAATATAATTTTATGATGTACAACATTTAGTACCATGGTATAACACATAAGTGATAATTTTTGAGTGATAAGCGATGCAAGAAGCCTTCTGAACATTGATGACTGGAAAGGGGCGTCAGAGGATTTTCATGGAGGAAGAGGAAAGCGGTAGAGGACAAGACACCAAGGTTCAAATTGAGTTGTAGTGCAATCGGTAAAAAAGAAAATAATTTTATTATTATGATAATTCTTAATTTTTTGGTTCCTATTTTTTTTCAAAAGTCGGACATTGCGTCTGCTACTTTGTCCCTTATTTGTACGCAGAATAATTAGTACCTATTGTGGTCCATCTGAATTATTCTTAATGGCTACCCAACCAGGAATTTGATTTCTTTATCGGAAGCCCAGATTTTCTTCAGTTTTCTCTTGATTGATCAGTTACGGAACTTAACTCACAGAACCTAGCTAAATTTTCTGCATGTTAACTTTAAAACTTCCTTCCTCATGATGCCCATAACTTCCTGATTGGTTATTTTATGGATGTATTTTTCGATATGTTCAATGTTGTAAGCAATAATATTTTTTTATTCAACGAGTAATTCACAAGATTTCACATAGGTTACTCCAGAAATATACGTATTAGATTTCTTTTATTTTGTTAACTGTCAATTCATGGTGGAACTGGAATAAGTACTACAAAAAAATTGCGTTTTATTAAATAAAAACAATACGTATTAGAAAAATTCTTGAAAAAAATATGGCGCCGGACAAGATTTAATTAAGACTAAATTTAATCTAGTAATCAAGAGACTTACCATTATTTGTATATTGACAACCACAAAACCCAGTCGCCAATATTAGCGAAATTTGTTAATTCAGTTGCATGACAATAAGTTAATTTCATCGTTATCAGGTAAGGCGCAGGCGGCTTAATTGGTAAAGCACATTGACCGAAATTCGTCTTGTACAAAGAACACTTTGTCACTAAAGATAAATAAATGACTGCAGAGCAAGTTCAAGATTCTTATTTTATTTCGTGCAGCTTCGTTTCGTGTGAAGCAAGTATGGCACTAAAATCTTTTCATTCTAACACGGCGGCCGTGTACAAATCGCGGCTGCATATATATGACGGGTGGAGATAGGGTAATTTAAATCATTGATCGGAATTCGATAAGTGAAGGTGTAAGTCCTGTCCGGCGCCATATTTTATTCAAAATTTTTACATTAATGTTTCTGAGGTGTATCCAAATTATGTATATCCATGTTTCCATATAACATGGCACAGAATAGCAGAGCTAGTCATCCGTACTTAGTGGTAGGTACCTGGTATACAACGTTATTAATAAAAAAAATATCTCTAATAAGTATAACTTGGTAAACTGTATATTCTAAAAATCTAAAATAACATTTTAATATAACTGATGCACCTAGATCACGAGAGCATCACATGATATGTGTCATAATGTCATATATTGTTTAGTTATCTAATTTTCATAAAAAAAAATCCGTGACCTCGAAGGACCTACATGTCTATATATTTGATGAAGCAATTATCGTCTCTTCAATATTCAATCGTGATTCCAAATTATTATTTCTTCTGACAATAAATACCGTAGGCTAAAAGTTGGGAAAGTATGTCAAGATAATATTTAATCATACTCCACTAAAGAGTTTTCTCTGAAAGGTTATTAATCATGTGGACGAGACATTCAACTGGGCGCTTTATAGCGTAACACTAAATGTCACAATTATTTAAACATTCTATTCCATTATTTTTATTCTATTAAGTATTTACCTAGCATCTTACTAAGTGTCTATTGTTTCTTAAATTCGCATTTTTACTGTAGTGAAACTATGGAAGGCAGACAACGGCGTACTAAACATTAATTACCTATCTAATATTTTGTACCCATTCACATAAACTATGTGACAATGGTTTTATATGTCAATGCAATGTGATTGATTGCCCATCCCGTGTAAACAACATGACAGTTTTTGAGTTCTGGTTATTGATTAATATTGGGTATTAACACTGGCTATAGCCTGATATTTAAAACATCGAAAGTATCCTAAAATACTCTTAACCTTCTCAAACATTAAAGAAAACTCATGCACTATCATAATGTCAACAGTGCAAAGTAAAAGCTTTTTTAGTACTGTTGTTACTAAACTTTTTATACAGAACTTTAAATAATTTCAATTACCAACTGATTCAACATAGCTCATTTATTTTATAATGTATGTATGTTTTTACTTAAATAAACTAGCTGTAGAGCGTAATAATGTAACGCATTATTTTCTCTGCATTACTATATTTTTAAAGTCTATCCTTTACGTATTAAAATAACATTTAAGATTTTTGTGTAGGTAACTCAATAAATGCATGACTGGTTTGAACTATTTCGAGGCCCCCTTTACGGTTTTACGGCTACTATGAGAGCCACAGCCCACTACAACGAGACGTCGCTGCTTCGTTTTCTCTTCTATATACCGTGCAGGCAACCATCGTTCTGTCGCTGCGACGTGTCGACGTAGTGGACTCCGATTATAACTCTAGTATTTTGATCTACCGTTATAATTGGACAACAAAAGACGTTTGGATCATAATGGGGTTTTAATTTTATAAAATTGAAATAATTATTCCATTAAACGACTTTTATAATATAAGAAATGACGCTTACAACAAATTAAAGCATAGCTTCTACTTATAAATTTGTATAATAATACAGTAATTATAATGACCTGAACCACAATGGCTTAATTTTTCTCACAAAATTGGGTTAATCTAGCTTGAAAATAAATAAAAAAAACTGTGCGACAACTTTCGTTTGTTACGAAGTTGATGGTTTTCGGGTGTTTACGGCGACTAACCCAAAAGCTACGTTACGTTGAAAAAAGCCTGTGTATAATAATGGTAAATGTGTTTTTGTTGTGATGTGGGTTGGTAAATTTCATTATCTTCCTTAAAGTTTTCACATATTTCAATTAATTTATTAAAAAGTCACCAGCAATAATTTTATAATAAATTGTTTATAATTCGTAAACTATTAAAAACATGACATTAAACACAAACTTATTTTGAAATGTGATTGTGCAAGAGAAATGATAGATACTATGGACATAAATACTAAATCGTACACTATTCGGATTTGTAACTGGAGTGGTGTGTAAATAGGTTAATATTTGTCGCGATAAAAGCTTCAAAGTATCACAAATAAACTGTTTATTTGAGAAAGAAAGATAAAATTTAATGGAATCGAAACAAAAAAACTGTCAATATTGCCCTACTAAAAGATACATAACCGTTAGGTAAATACATTTTACTTGATAACGTAATTTATTACTCAGTACCACGTGTATATATATAAATAATTTTCATTGATAATAAGTAAAATTTAATAATGCTGTTATCTATCTTTAAAATATCGTGCATGGCATAAAAATTTAATTACATACATGTACCTATCACCTTTTGAGTATTATTTATACTTAAGGTGATGCATCAGTGAAACGCCAAATAATTTCCAACTGTAGGCGCGACGAAATTTTGGACTCGCTGCCATTCAATGAGAGAATCTCGAGTCAGAAGCACGTCACTTTGCTGCGTGATGGCGACGGGTCAATTAATTCTAAAATCGTGTAAAGATGACTAAAAACGTTACCCATTTACTTTAAAAAGAAAACATGTCAATGAATATATTATTATTGTTACTAATAGAACAATACGTTAAAGTGCCCACCACCACCCGTCATATATGCACAACCGTGGATATGCACGGCCGCTTTCTATGACGCTTTAAACGTGTCTGAAAGAAGTGATTTTAAGTGCTCATTCCGTCCCGAGACGGAGCCGCACGGGACTGATGCTGCAACCATGCACCGTAGTGCTGAAAGAAGAAAGTTAAGAAAGAAAATGTTTGTTTTTGGACTGGCTCTGCTGTCCGCTGACGTTAAGCGCTTTGTGTACCCGCATACTGAGTGTCACGAATTGAAATGGATGAGTCTACAGAAGAGTCGGGACTATCCCGCTCCCCATACGACGCTGCAAATTTCTCAAATGCCGCAAAGTTGGCCTCGGTTGCTACCAGATCTCCATGACCAATTGGGCCCGTGTGAGGACGGACCCTGGCAAACAGCTCCGCTCGTTCGAATTCCATAAGCGGGCAATCCCAGAGGATGTGTTCAACATCTTGGTGGTCATGCCCGCAGGTACAACCCGGCCCATCTACTATCAAGCCAAACTCGTGGAGTCTGGCGGCGAAGTTGCCATGGCCGGTGAGGAACTGGCTAATCCAGTGCGAAGGTTGGAGTCTTCTAGTTTGGTGCCTGCAGAATACGTCTGGAAAAAAACGGTAAGTGTGCCGCCCCTTGGGGGAGGCGGTCCACCTCGCCTGCCATGCCGCAAATGCGGTCTTGTACACAATGTCACTTACAGTCTTCCTGTAAGGAACGTCCTCGGATCTCTGCGGTGGTGTCAGATGGACACCGGCGAGTATTGTGCTGATCCCCCTCAAAAATAAACAGAACATAAAATGAACGTATGTTGGATTTATATGAAAAATAATATTTCGTTTGACAGGTGTCATTTGCACCCGCGACCCGCAGTCCGCGCATCGCCTAGCAACGATCTTTTTAGACCGTGCCTCAACTAATGCATGGCCTTAATAAAAACCATTTCTCAATTAAAGCTGACATTGATCATGTTACGAGATGGTGGAACGAAGAGGCTTAATAATATATTATAAAATTGTGTCAAATAATATTTTAATATATTATTATATTATAAAATCGTAAATAATAATTATTGTCTAAAATAAATGTGTAGGCTTAGCCAAACATAAACGATGCCAAGAGGTAAACTGATTCTATAAACTAATAAAATAAACAATGCCATTCGTGTTTTATTGTCATTACCACCGTTTTTGGCGTATACTTATTTATTATTATTAGTGTATCTTTATTAATTTAATTTTATCGTGGACATAAAGTGATTTTACTACACTATAACTGATATCCGGTGAAAATATGAATCTACATATAAGTTCTTCATTAGATTCATTAATAAACCAGAATACATGAATTTTATTAATTTTCTTAGCTATTACATTATCTAACAGTTAATTAAATAACATACATAACGATACAATATAATAATGTGGATTTAATGATCAATTAAAACGTCTTGCCTAGTGGGATCCGTAAATTGTGAAAAATGTCTTGAAGAAGTAGGTACTTAGGTACTTATTTTAAATCAATGTAAAGGTGATCGCAATTACTTTATTAGTAAATTGACGACTGTCAAGATCGCATCAGTGATCACAGACCAATTACAGGTCATTCATTTACCAATATCGTATGCCGTTAGCCTGTAGGTAGTAAGTTTAATATTCAAAGTCGGTGGTCGTGAATTAGAATAGATAGATGAGACGGTAGCTAGGCGGCAGTAAGAACTGGGCACTAGGCGGCAGGTAGTTGTCAGTTAGTTTACTATCGAGTGGTAGACCGGTTGGAGAAAGACTTTCGCTCTCGGTAGTCTGAGCGAAGTGGGCATTATACCGATGGCTCCCAATCTGTTTACCTGAACTTAGATCATCGGGTAGTTATTATTCACCAATATTATTACCATGTTAGATTGTTTATAAACTAGATTAATAATGTAATAATATTATTATATTAAATTCACTTAAAAAATACCCTCTGCATATCACTAATATTATTACCATGTTAGATTGTTTATAAACTAGATTAATAATGTAATAATATTATTATATTAAATTCACTTAAAAAATACCCTCTGCATAAGCGATGGTGCCCACAGAACGCGTCGAGCGGGCGAAGTCGGCGTATTCATAACCATAATCACACGTCTCTCGCCGCGCATTACCCTTCACCTATGTAATAAGCGGCCCAAGCAGCACAAAACAATTATTTTTACAGCGTCTCTCATAACAAAGCAATAAAAATATTATATTATTTCGGGGCTTGTAATAAATATTTACGACGACATTATTCAACCAGTGAAATATAATGACACGGAATAAAATAAAACAATGGGTTCTCTGTTATTAAATAATTGCTTTTGGCCCGTCGATCGACGACGCCTCAAGCAGCGTAATTTTGGTAGCCGTGTTCAATGAATGGACTTCTTTGTATTTTCATTAAATCGTATCGCCGAGAAGCGAAAAACGGTGACTCATGCGGCAGGCGGCGCGCAAGGCATCGTTAAGTCCAGTGGGCGCTGGCGTATTTGATTACGTTGTATTTTTGATGATTTACGGCGCCACTTGTAGAAATTTTGCGCGAGCGCCGCACTCGCTGCGTCAATGGGCTTTATGCCTTAGACTCACAGATTAGATTAACAAGATAAAAAGCCAGCCGCCATATTTAGAAATAAGTTTTGGTTTATTACTTAATGACGTCTCTGAATGTTCTCAAATAATAACTATATTAAATACGCGTTTCGTTAGTTTATGTTGACCATTAACTAACAATTGAATTTACTCTTTTCAAATATTTACCAACAAGAATATATTTAATGTTGCAAGTACTGTGCTTAGTTATTAATTGAGTTAACATTTACTTGGTAGAATTCCATTTTACAAGAAATAAAAATATAATTAATATTAAATTCTACAGGTTTTTAAAAAGGTTTATCGATTTAACTGACAAAATTTAATGCATGTTATGATAAAGACGTAAATATTTAACATATTCTATAACACGTATTTAAGTACACCTATCCCATATTTCTTCATACTCGAAAATCATACCTTCTTAAAGCTATTACCCAGTAGCAATTAACCAATTTCCCTTATTATTGTGTTTCCCTATCAAACTCTATTGATTCTATGAAAGAAAATATATTTACCAATTTACATTTTGCAAAGATTCGTAATACGTGTAACCAGAGATTCACCGGAAAAATCCACTATATACAATATACATTATTGTCCATCAGTCCAAATTTTCTCACGTAACATAGTACCTACTTACCCTTTGCTACGGACGTATATCATTCATATATTTTTTCGTATAGGTACTTTATAAAATATGTCAACAATAATATTCTTATTCACACATAAATCTGTAAAATGATAGAAGACATAATATACACACAGCACCGATATAGCTAAAGACTACTACATTATTATATAAAACCACACTGATTAGTTATTAGTGATTTTACATACAAGAAACGATTAGTAATTAATTATCAATATCGCGACACTCATTTAAATTGAGAAGTGCTGGGTTATGTTGGACAAGACAAGTGTATGGGAACTGAGTCAATGATTTGTGCGGTCAATCAACTGGACTAGCGGTTGTTCCATGAAAATTGTGTTCCACATTTTGTCGACCATGTTTACAATTTGAATAATAATTCAAATTTAATGTCTAGAGATGTCGATAGAATTTAATGGTCAACGGAAATAAATAACTGTACCCACCCAAGTATTTTGTACTTCATCACTTTCCATTCCATTTTAAATAATATGATTGTAATAACGTAAAATGCAAATCTTCATACATTAGCATTATTTTTGATAGTTGATTGATTATTACTTAACAATACACTCGACCCAATGGGTTGGGACCTTGGATTTTGACAAACATCTATTGATCCGGGTTCGATTACCAGTTATATCACGATATATTTATGTGATTTTCTGAGTGTGTATGTGATGGTTTCAATTCTTAATTACTTCAAGTTTTAGTATGCCGATTGCACTGACCGACATATTAGTGTGACAAAACGACCGTTGTGAAAAAATACAACTATACCGTCCGTGTTCCGACGTTCTCAGTGATTATGATCTTGATCGCTAGCTTAAATTTTATGACCAACTATATCAGAGTATTTCTGTTTATTTACACCCATCTATTTATTTACTATACCTATGAATGTTACCATTCCTTTTACTTCTTTCCTTAATATTTCAAGCACTAATATATAGGTATTGACTATTCACGAGATGTGTAAATTGTTTAAGGCCATACATACCTCAGTTGAGACACGGTCTAAAAAGATCGTCGCTAGGCGATGCGCGGATTGCGGGTCGCGGGTGCAAATGAGGCATGTCAAACCAAATATAATTTGTCTTATAAATCCAACATGTGTCCATTTAATGTTCTGTTTATTGTTTTATCAGTAACAATAATAATATATTCATTGACATGTTTTCTTTTTAAAGGACATGGGTAACGTTTTAAGTCATCTTTACACGATTTAAGAATTATTACGGCCGTCGCCATCACGAAGCAAAATGACGTGTTTCCAGCTCTACATTCTCTCTCCGAATGGGAGCGAGTGCAAAATTTCGTCGCGCCTATGGTTGACAATTATTTGCCGTTTCACTGATGAATCACCTTAACAATTCCAAATTCGAATCCATTTTTGAAAAAATAAAAAATGTTGGTGTTCACGACAACAGTTATTTTGAATTAGGTGGCTTAATATGAAAATTTAATACATATTGAGTAATTTAATGGTAATAATTCCTTTATCCGTGGCTTTCATAGATAATTCTACAACCGTAAATTATCGATAGATAACTCAGTTTACTGCCTACAATGTAAAAAAATTATATCAGCTTTCTATGACATATGATATAAAAGTTTTATTACTTAGTTATTAAAGTCATAATAACATTATTATGTTGTATTAATAACTATTTCTTTATAATTATAAAATGTAATAACTCGCCCATTATTAATTAACAGTTACTGATATAAAACACCCATTCGGTTATTGACTTCAAGAAAATTTATTTATGGGTGAAATTGTTGCACACTTACTGCCTTAGAAACAAATGATTATTTCCTAGTTTATTGCTTTCTATGAATTATAATAATTTATATCGTTTGTCTCTCGAGTATTATTAAATTCATTCAATTCGATAAGGCGGCAAATTATTTCTATTAATAAAAAGAAAAGTCTTTAGCAGGTCGTAAATTATAAAACTGTTGATAGAAAGTGTTGTGGGTATTAAGTTAAACTCTTGATCTTTAAGTGCCCAATAAAAACATACACGATTAATTTCAACAGATGAATGGCGCTGACGAGAATTGACACACTTGGTTTTTAAGAAAAAAATATGAGTTCTTATTTACACAGTCAATGAACGAATGTTGCGTAAGTCGACCATATGCGTTTATTTTGTTCATTTAATTTCATACCAATAGATTCCGACTTCCGACGAGTACCTATTGCATTTTCTCTTTCATAAGATGCTGTGAAATTTACACCTATTTAAAAAAAATGTCTTAATCTACGTCACATTAGATAAGTGATGACTTGATGAGTGTTTGTTGTTGAGTGTGTGTGATTATTGGCATAGTGATATTACTCACATTATTAAATTAACGATAAAGATACTATTAGTTGTTGGTAGATATATAAATAAATCGATCATTCAACGTTAATTATTTTTAACAATAATAATTATGTATCTCATTATCATCAGCCTGAATCTATCCACTGCTGGATGACGGCCTCTCCAAGCTGATTCCACTTATCTAGGTCCTGTGCGTTGCGTTGTCACGTACTTCCGCAGAACTTTATCATTTCATCGATCCAGCGGCCTCTAGGTCTACCTTGCGGACGTTTTGTACCTCTTGTCTGGCAAAATCACAAGTGGCTAATACGCATTTCTCATAAAACTAAAATATGTCACAAAACGTATTCGTGAGACGGCCAAGAATCTTGGCCCAAGATCCACATCGGATTGTAGAGCCAATAACAAGGGTTTATTAAAATAAGACCATAGAATTTTATTTTAAATTAATAATATAAACAATAAGTGCACTTAATTTCGCAATATTGTTTGTAAGTCAAGAGTGCCACATTAAACATACCGTCAATATACAAAGCAAAGGCATCAAAAAGGTTTCGTTTCAGGAGAACATAACAGTTTAATAGATAGTAGATTTTAAAATCATTCAAAATTTATAAAAAAATATATTGAAGACTATGTAGGAGAGAATAGGTAGCTGAAAATACTCACATCGATTTTAGCGTTTCCCTTTGTTTCTGCTATGTCCAACCTGATTTCGCCATATACCTACGTGGATTTGTGTCGTACTGTGTTGTTTAGTGTGAATATAATATAATTAATATATTATTGATTGGGTATGCAATTCTAAACATGAGCTGCATCTGTTTTGACCAACTTTGACATTATAATATACTCTTAAAGTCGTCGTAGAAAGCCTGCTACCTGATTTAAATTTATGTTTATATTCTTCTTCATCACAATCATTATTCATTACAGGAAATAGTTCCTAATTCTTACATTAATGTAGCATATTTAGCATTTAATAATCTTAATCTTAAATAAATCAACACCTTTCTCTTTCAAAAGATAACAATCTTGATACAATAAAAATGATTTGTCAAAAACAAAAGTTCACTGAGCTTGAATAAATAAATTTTCAATCAGATAAAAACAGCCACTTAGCACTTCATTGCTTGGGTATATTGTTGACTTTTTTTTCTTCCGCAGTCATGAACACTAATTAACTGCGAATTTAAATAATGAACAACTCATTAGCGAATATAGATATAATATATATACATAAAAAAACGAGTGTAAGTCAACAATCTACTTGGGCAAAGCAACAATTCCATATGAAGCACCCTAGGGAAAGTTGTTGGATTGATAGCGATTTCCTCTCCGCGTTTATTCTGTAATGTCAATGACTGACAGATTTAAAACTAGACTATCGATTCACTTCATGCTAAACTAGTATATTATAAATTATAATAATCATTATTATTACTTATCAATTTTTTACCCTGCTTTATTGGAGATAAGTACTTACTGTAGAGAAAATAGTACCTACCCAGATACATATTATAATGTATTTAGTATAATTGGGGTCTCAAATCTCGGGATCCTAAAAGATTTCACGATGCAGCTATTTAATTATTGATTACAATATTTTAAATGAACGAATGATAATTGGATTTAGGGATTATTTTTTATATGAACTTTACAAAGAAATACATAACAAATGATACGTCGTTTAAAGAAAATGATTCTATAAAAAAGCAATTCGTATAAACTAGTATATACAATATACATAGTATATACCTGGGATGGGAAAATTGCAGCCTTTTGAATGAATTCAAATTTACATTTTATAGTTAGCACACGGTAGTATTGTATTTACAAAATAATGTGCACACTTCGAAGTGCACCTAGTTGTTCTTGAATATGACCTTTTTGGACTGCAGCAAACTTAATGTGACCTTATAAAAGTTCCCCGCCCTTTAGATGCTTAAATTTTGTTGATAAATATTTATCGACAGAGGATTTATATTTATACTATATGTTAATTTGTTCGCAACCAGACACTGATCAAATAATTATTTGCAAAACTTCGCTTGTTTTCCTATAATTCCGGGATCTAGGAATTGAGGGAATATTAATCTTACAATTCAAATAGGTAGGTACATATTTGAATTACAAAGAAATAAAGCACAGCTTTACAGCGCCTGTTACAACCCCATTATACTATATGTTGGAGACAGTCGGCCCGGTATACCTGTGGGGTTAAGAGGGAAATACATACACGAGAACGCAACCACAGACGGCGTTAATGGGCGCGCAGACTTAAAACCATGCTATGATTGTATAGTGTTACATAATATAATATATATACAGTATAACCCATATTTTAGGTTTTTTAAGGGACTGAAGAAAAAAAACCTAATTGGAGGGAAAATGTAAAAGGGGGGTATTGAAAAAAAGAACATTTAAATTTATGTTTCTAAAAAAATAACGTTTTATTAAAAAACAACATTCAATTTAAATTTTTATTGAATTTTTTTATTAAAAAAATCATGTAAGTATATTAGTATGTTGCATTTTTGTAATTCTCTTTCAAGACTATATAAACATTTAAAAGTGTCATCTTGAATATCAGCAAAGCTTGTAAAGTAGGTTTTTAAGCCCTCGATGAACCTCATTGCTTCTTCTTTTGTTGGAATATTAACCTCTCCAATCATTGTCAAGCGCGCGTAACTCGCATATTTTGAATATTTCCGACGTAAATCGCGGGAAAGAAAAACGTAAATGCGGGTATTAAATGTACTGAAATACATCGGGACTGAAAAAATTACACGCAATTGCCGGGAAAACGTGAATTCCGGGCACGTAAAAACGAGGTTATACTGTATAAGTACCTACAGTACCTATCTATATATCTACTCCATTAAACTATTATAAGTAGACAGTATAAATAGGATAGTTTATAATAGAAATTTAAATGAACAATGATAATAATTATACTATTATGTCAATCGAATTTGTTTTCATAAAATAAGTTTAACAAGTCATTAAGGAATGATAAATGCAATAATGTAACAAAGTCATTGTTCATATGACATAATACGTCATCAAACAAAGTACATCTGACCAACAGGTAACAAAGTAGCGGTAGTTATAGCAGACATTGTGTTCACTGCTGCCCAACTATAAATAAATATAATTATTTGTAACGGTAAATCCATCGCTTTATAAGGAGTAAGATAACTGAAGCATGTCGTTTTAAATAGTATGAGGAGACTATATAATTTTCCGAAGTAAGCTTTTCACCACGAGAACCATTTTTTGTTGACTTACGTTTATTGATATTACAATGAGATTTTTTGCGCGTTTCACCTTCCTGATATAACTTTATACCTATTGTAATTCTTATTAATCGTGCATTTGAATGTAGATATTTAAAATTATTCATTTCCGTATTAAATCACTATAATATTAATAACGATGCGTTCGCCATAATATTAACACATCTGAAAGTGGGATGATTCCCTTATGCCTTATGCAAATCATAGCTCAAGGATAGAAGAAACTTAACCAACCATGAGGTTCCTTTGCGCCAAGTGACAAAGAAAATGAGGATCAAAAAACTTTAAATCTAAAATAGTTACTATGGAGATACAATACTTTTGTAGGTTATGTAAAGTTTATGGTAAAGAAGGAAGCTTCGATATATAATAAAGAGGCAAATAATGTCCACAGGGCGGTGGTAACAACGCTAAATTGGATCTATCAGTAAATTTGAATGGAAATTAATGCGAATTTTGAAGTTGATTTTTTATTAGGTATAGATTATTCCATTTCTAAACGACCGAGAATCTCAAATCTCATTTGATTAAATTATTTTTTGTGAAAACTTTTCTAAAAAAACTTGCTCTGTTCCATCTATACATTTTATTGTATTATTGGTTGGAATTCAAAACTATAAACATGTAAAATATTTTATTATTTTCATTTCATTTTATGGAGGCACATTGGAATTTAGTAATACATACTACTACATAATACGAGTAATATAGTCTATCTATACTATATAGCAGTAGCGAATGGTGGAGGTAGGCTGTTAAGATGCGCCATAAATAGCACATATTAAACTTTGTTAGTCTTACGTATTTGTTTTTATTGAACTAAGACTACAATTTACAGATGGTGATGGTTAGTTTTTAAAAATCAATTAAACCCTGCCTAGTCAAACCATAATAGTTTTGGTATATTTTGGGCGATACGAAAAGATTGTGCACACTTTTTAATTCATACTTATTTGTTTTCGTTGGTTTAAGAATACATATTACATATAGGCATGCCTAAACCAAACTATAATAGATAAAACATATTATTCTATCTATAAAATATCCAAAGTTATGTGTGATTTAATTGCATATTTTTAGATATTTATAGATAGACGGGTATTTTTTGATTATTATCTATTATGGCTTGGTTTTCGCAGGGTTTAATTAAATTTTAAAAACCAACCAACACCATCTGTAAATTGTAGTCTTATTTCAATGAAAACAAATACGTATGACTGCCAAAGTTTAATGTGCATTATTTATGACGGACTTTAACAGCCTACTTCCACCCTTCGCCACTGCTATATAGCTTCATAGGACTATATGAGATTTTTGTAGCTATGTAAGTGATATAGAGTAGTGTGATTTGCATAGTAGATAAACTTCAATAGAATTCCTGCTGAATCAATGTCGTAAAAAATCTTTACGCATTAGTCCTGAATAATCGTCTGCCTCAAATTGATGGAGATCATTTCAAATAACATCATCGTGATGGTGCTAAAATATCTAATAACTAAAACACTACCCGCTATTTTTATTTTTTCAATTGGGACGAACCGTTCTACGACCATGCCGATGGCATGGTACAATTATTGCATTTTCAATCAATCCATGATTTGGTCTTGATTTTATTGAAGAACTCAGAACAATTTTTGGTGGGTTATAAGAAAAAAAATTATAACCTCAATAAAAAAAAATTACCACTAATATCGCCTGGCAACATCGACATTATATATCTTTGTGACCCCTAGAACCTATTCCAATTGTCAGAATGCATTCCGCATATTATGTATACGAAAAGTCTATGGGATCCTGGACTAATATAAGTATAGGTATATGTAGACATAATATCATTAATAATTTACCATTCTGAATGATAATCCACGAAGTTGCACGCGGTTTGATGTTAACGAATAGCAAGGTGGTCTTACAGATTTATGTGTGAATATTGATTTCAATCACATTAATTGGATACATTTAAATGTAAATGAAGCTTTTATAATGTATAATATGAAGGTGAATGCAATGCAAGTAATTCCACATTGCAGGTTTTGTGTAAAGGTTCACACTAGCCTACTTGTCCTCTCATAATTATTTGCAGGTAGGAAATAACAATCGGATTCGAAGTCCTCTATCATAAATGAATGAATAAATAATTTATTGATAACATCATTGGCCATTTTGTAGTACAGACCTGGTATTAGTTAAACATGCCCGCATGGCATATAAATCTCACAGCGCGGTGGTCAACAGAGAGGCCATAAACAAGAGAGCCAACTCTATGCGACGATACTTTGGCCCGTATAAACAAACACATAAAACAAACGTTTGATACACAATTTCTATTCGAGGATTAATTGCGACATTAGAGGCAAACAAAATCAAAAGTGAAAATAGTAGAAAGTATTTTCTGGTTGAGTAGATAGGTACTTATCACAGCACACGTAATAAACAATAATGAAAAAAACCGTACAAAGTCAACATACGTAATTGGCGTTAAATAATCAATTGGATACATAACATTTTTTTAAATTCACATTATCATTAGCCGGGGTCGGTTCACTGTTGAATGAAGGTCTTCTCCATCTTCTTTCACTCTTCTCGGTCCCTAATTCACCCCATTGCAACCACTTACATCGACCGAGTTTATGTAGTTTACGAGTTGATCTATACAGCGGGTTTTAAGCCACCCTTACGGTCATTTAGCGCCCTTTGGGTACCACTGTATGACTGCATTTGTCCATCGGTTATCCACTCATCGAACGACATGTCCAAACAACTGACATTTCATCCGCTTATCGACTTCTATCACACCGCTTATTTTATGGCCATTTCGCGTTATGACCTTTCCATCCACATTGCGCTATCTGTAATTTTTGTATTTCTTTACTACCACTAAGGGTTTATGCTTCACGTGCATACGTGATCATTGATTAATGTAATTAATTAACTAAATTAATCAGACGGACTCAGGTTTTAAGTTTTTAATATTAATCATTTATTGGTCAATATTCTAGGGCTCCAAAATCTGTGCGATGTTACGTAAGATACTGTCATATAAGTATACAACTTCACTTAAGTAATTAATTCAAAATATTATGTTTATGACTATTGAAATCGAGAGTTGTTTGGTTGGCATGTGGACATAGAGTGTTTAGCAATAAAAAGTATTGATACGCTATAAATGGAGTTTCTAAATTTTCAATTTCCGGCGCTTTTCAGTTGACTGCCATCAAATTCTGGGCACTAAATATGATTGACATTACATTTTAATATAAACATAATTATGTAAGAGATAATGATGTGTGTATTAGGTATTACATACATTACAATATCATGATTATAGTGTAATTATTATTGGGCAACGAGACGAATAGGAGATGCTATTGTGTATTTAAAAATAATTATTTCTGAACGTTAACGGCTATCATTTTCATGTTAATTTTGACTCAAAAATAGTAAATAGTGAAACAACATAAAATTATTTTTACATATCGCAAGGATGCACAAATTACAAAACACTTCGGGGACGTATGCCAATAATACGGGTGATCGACATTAGAATTGTGACGATGATCTTACGACAAAAGGTTTCTATCTATCCCCAAAACTGCGTTCCACGTGAGCCAAACTTTATAATATAACAAATTCTCTCTTAGGCATAAGTTTCCAACCAGTAAGATATTGTGTTATTATAGTAAAATTCAAGCACAAATTAAACGTCGCGTGAGTTGTTGCATTTTTTTTTAAATAACCAAACTGCAACTAAACTGAACAAAATATAATACTACCAAGTATACTGGTAATTGATGTAAATGTAAGCATGTATATTCTTTGGAAAAATTAAACCAATAATACCTCTCTTTAAGCCCGTTGTGTTAATACCACTATTAGCAAAGAATTGTTAGCAACAAGTGTAGTTGCTAACATTATTTAAAAATAATTAAGGAAATGTTCCATTTTCAGTTTTTAAAGGGATTCGACACCAATTTTATCAACACATATTCAAAAATATATCTAACTATTTTTTTTTCTATGAAAGAAAAACTTCTAGATTTGAAGAAAGATCGAATGGTCGAAGAGTTCAAAGTTGTTTAAATAATAAATTGTAGTTGGCTACAAAAGTATATTACAGAAAAGGCAGTAGAATGCGTATTATTTGGTTGTAAAGCACCCCACCTCACATTTCTGTGAGCTATCTTTCTGTTCGAAATTTCGTCTTTTTACGAGTTTGAAAACAGTAATAGGTAGTGTTAACGTTGTGATATTCCGATGCATAATTGCGGTTTAAATTATTGCTTGACCTACACAGATCGAGTTTAATTTTAGTTATTTCAGAATTCCCGCCTTTGTGTCCGCGAGAAAATACCGGGCGGAAAGGAGCACGCCATTTTATTCAACCATTAACCCATAACACAAACTCGTGTTTAAACTAATGTAATCGAATAATATTTGCTACCGGATGGCGATGTCCTCTTAGCCCACTCTATAGTGACGTACATACTATATAACTGTGTAATATTGTACTCAAATGTAACTTTTTTTTTTAAATAATAAAATTGTGTCCACGTGGTAAATGCAGTTTTTGAATAACTACATCAAACCCACCCTCTTTAAGAAATCTCGCTCTATCGTCTGCCGTGTTTTAATAAGTTGACCTGAAGTCGTATACAATTATTACAGTACGTATGTAAATATTCTGACTACTAAAATTTTTAGGAAGTTACTGCTAAGCTAAAGAATACAATAAACTTAGCTCAATTACTGAGGCTATTTGAAAGTATGACGAAATTTCGATAGATCTTTAAGCATTCGTTCCATTCGCCAATTCATTGCATTGATGGGCAGACAATTACTATCTTAGGAGTATGTAAATTGTGTTTAATTTATAAACTGTCTGTCATTCAAATATGTGAATGCGTGTGCAAAATATCAGTTATATGTAGAAATCGGTAGACACACAAGTACACGGAAGCCTCAATACCTACCCAGAAGACAATGACCGGCAAATTAAATCGTACAAGCAGTAAATAATTATTTATCACAGTAATAAACAATAATTATAAGGTTGCCGCTCAAAGTAACCGAACACTAACAATAATTGAGAAAAACGGCAATACTTAATTATTAATTAATGGAAACACTGGGAACGCAACTCTACATGCTTTCAATTATTGCAATCAGAGGAACAATGAACGGTTGGCAAAAAGCAACCGTGAGTCTGCCTTCTTTTTATATGACGTAGCATTGTAATGATTTTATTTCTGCTATCCTGATACACGGCAGCGGAGCGATGAGAGAAAAACTTGTTTTGTTTCATATTATCATCATGATGACATTGCTGTCATCAAATTCATACAGTATTATTAAATTTAATGCTAGGTGGAAAGGCTATTCAAAGATGTACATAAACATATCTAAAGTATGGTTAATTATTAGGAACCATGCCTCATGTAAAATAATAGAAAAATGCTGCATTAAGTCTCCCAACAGAGTCGATACCTAATTCTTGCCAAGGAAAATGGCTTGCGTATGTAAAAATATTATTTCCACTATTAATAACAGAGTCATCCAAACGGCCAGAATATCTTCTAAAATATTCCAATAAATATTTTTATTGCTTTAAAAAATGTTCCCAATTATTTTACGGAACCACCATGTAATAGTTAAATTTAATAAACTATTTGTTTTATTTAACAAATAATTCACAAGATTTGAGAACGTACCTAACATTATAATATATTGAACATACAATTATAAAACATCTCATGCATATTCAGAAAAAAGTATTCCGTGTAAGAACTACTAGTTAAAATCTTCGTAATTAAGTAAAATGCCCGTAGCTTAATTGGAAAGGCACACTGGCGCGAATCCAGCGGTTACAGGTTCATGTCCCGTCGGGTGTCGTATTTTTTTCTAGAAAAGATTTTTTCTAATGGGTATTTGCATGAGATGTTTTCAAATTATGTATGTTTAATATTATTTGATTAACCATTTTTTCAGTGCGCTATGTGAATGTCAGCAACGTTATTTTCTTATGTATTGTTCATCTGTCATGTTATCAGTATCTTGTGACGGAGTCTTACTTGCGCTCGTACTTAAAGTTTTGTATTTTGTTGGCAAAGGTGTAATAATGTATCTCTTTCTTGTGAGGCCCTTCTGTCAATCTATCCAAGAAGGTTTCTCTCATCCCTCTGTTTTGTTAACAGAGCTATACAGTTTGAAAAATCAAATAAAGATTTTATGCCAAAACTAAATTCTTTACTATTGTAATGAAATAGTTGTCATCCAATACTGTTGGGTTAATAATATCTAATTGCATGCTATGTGGTATATACCTACAAGCCAATGGAAGCACATTACTTTTTCAATTTCATATTATTATCCACCGCTGGGTAATTTTATTATTTACGCACCCAATGAGAAAATACCACATCACCGCAAGTAACTATGTATGTAGAGTTATTGGTCACTCAATGAATGAATTGATTCAGCCATGATAGACAATGTCATCGTGTCAACTCAACGTCAAATGTCGCACACAAGAATGCGCACATATTATTGGAAGGGAATATATGTGATACCAGTGGCGTTCAAATTTTTCATTAAGACGGTACCTTAACTTAGTGAAATGGCAAATAATTTTCAACTATAGGTGCGACGAAATTTTGGACTCGCTGGCAATTGGAGAGCGAACGTCGAGCTGTGAACACGTCAATTTGTTTCGTGATGGCGACGGGGGTATTAATTCTTAAATCGTGTAAAGATGACTAAAAAACGCTACCCATTTACTTGAAAAAGAAAATATGTCAATGAATATATTACTATTGTTACTAATAGAGCATTAAACAGAACATTAAATGGACGCATGTTGGATTTATATGACAAATGATATTTCGTTCGGCACGTGTCATTTGCACAATCCGCACATTTCTTAGCCACGATCTTTTTAGACCGTGCCTCAACTGAGGTATATATCGTCACTGTTCTGGCAGAAGACACTAATTCAAAAAAATGACATATTGAGTTAGTTATACCAAAATGTTCCTTATTTCAAACTTTACCGTCTGGAAAACTTCTTAATAAATAAACAGTCTTTATTTTAGAGTCTTCCTTTTTACGATTACTTAATAAACTCACATGATAGACCATTTCAAACATTTTAACAACTTCAAAGTCAAATTACTCAAAACTAGTATTCTCCAGTTAGTGTGTTCTGCCAGAACAGAGACGATATAGCCTTAAAAGAGGCTTTTGAAATCTAAATTTCCGTTAATATTTTCTAGAAAATTGCTACTCACTTCTATAGATCCACCAGTATACGTTGTCCGCTGAGCGAGGGCGCCTAACATTCGGTAAGTATAACATTCAATACTTTGTAATATACTGATTAGCTTAGTTCTAAATTCTAACACCGGATGATTTATGCGTCTGGATTGACTTACTAAATCGAGCGAAGTTTTTTTTTGTGAAAATAAAACATTGTAATCCATCTGTATTGAACTTGTTATAAATTTAAAAAAAATACAGTGTTACTTCTATATTCTAACAGATTCATCATATGCAACTATTTGTGGTTTATGACATAACTTGGGTGATTTTAAGTTCCCACAATGGCCAGGATGACATAGTGACCAAAACATACTACTCTTACAATGCTCATCCCATCTTGGTGGTACGAGTATGTGTGCATGGCAATAGTTTTTGTAGCAAAAGGACTGTTGAATTTTTTTGCCTTAAAAATAATTGTCGAAATGCAGTTTTTGAGAATTTATTGCAATACGTGTTCTACGGCGTAGCGATGTAGAACACGTACTTTAGTAAAAAACGTTTTTACAACAATACCAATATATAGACTACATTGATATTCAAAGGTTTGTTTATAAGTATGTTTTAAACAATCTCCATTAATCCTTTTGAAAAAAATACGTAGATATATGAAAACGTTCTAATGGATAAACCTCACGCCACTGGTTTAATACCAGATACCAAGCTGGGAATTATATTTCATAGAAGTACTACAAGGGACTGAGACTAGGTTACGAGTTACGACATTACTAATTTATATTAGCAATATTGTAATAAGGACATAACTTAGCATTATGTTTCTACGATGCTTCGGACAAACAAGATTCCTTTATGAACAGTCAATAACAAACGCATAATAAATAATAAGACACGCAGATGAATTCTAAAGAGAGAACATCTCTATGTAAGATGCAAGTGTACAGAGTACAGACAAATGCATAACAATGCAGAATCGTGTTTAAGTATGCATTTTATTAAAGGAATTCATAATCGTAATCACATTATGCATTCATTTTATTATACTTTACACTGTTAACACGATCAATAATTATATATTATTTTAATTTAATATGCATGTTTGCAATACTGACTAGTTTATATTAATATTAGGTACAATTGTATTTATTACTGGCATCATCGTCAGCAGTATAAGAAGCAGAGGTCCTGTCTCCAACATGTTAAGTTTAATCTTCGTTTCATCCACAAAGGTATGATACATCTTGACATTATGTCAAGCGAAAAAAAGGACAACCATTTAACAAAGTACTGTGCGGCATTCATTAAACGTATATATTATCATCTATTTTATTATGTGATGTTATCATTATTAATTTGTATGATAACGAAGGTGAGTCTTAGCAAACATGAATAATTTTCACAATTTTCCTCGAATCTATACCAGTCTGTTTTAGCATTTTTCGATAGGTACCATAGTTTCCCATAATGGATGAATTAAATATATTATCATACTTTTGTTAACACTAACAGGCCATGGGGCCTAATAACAGTAGTTTAGTGAAACAGTAGTTTAGTGAAACAGTAGTGTATTTAGTAATATAATATAAGTAATGGACTATTGCTGTACTGTATTTTAACACCTTTATAGCTTATCGCACAGACTTCATTTTGACCTCAAAATCTGTCGCAAAATAAATGTAAAAATAATATCGTACGTACGTTAATCGGCTTACATAAATTAATTTAAATACACTAAAACTAGCTGTTTAACTTTTAAACAAAATGAAAAAGAAATAGTTACGACGGTACTTTGAATTTATATAAAATATATTTTTTAAGTTGATTTATTTATTTTTTGTCATAATCCGAGAGCTCAAAATCATTTACCGCCACTGGATCTAAAACTATTTAAAGTTCATCGTTTTAAAACATTAAAAAATATATTTATTGCATAAAGCTACTAAAATTAAAATGACTGCTAAGTCAAAATATCAATACAATTTTCCTAGCGATAAATACGCATCCCTCAATATCCGTCACAATTAATCATAACAAGTTAATAACTGTTAAAAGACAAGCTACCTAATTCGTTATCACAAGAATGTATTTTATAAAACGTCATACGCATGTAGTACGTACAGTGAAAATAAAATACTATTAATGAATCAAAGTTATTCCGGTAAATGATGAATAATACAAAGTTATGACGTATTTGTATACTTAGATTAAAATTGACTAGACTTGTTTCTAGCACAATACTTTTGTATTTCTTCTTTGAAAGTGACGCTCGTTTCTAGTGTTTGCATGTCCATTAAGCGGTATGAACTTGACTACTTAATCTGTGAAATTTGAGTACATAATCGTAAATCGAAGCGTGAAGAAAAGATAATATTGAACGCTACACATTACGAGATTATCGGTCGTCCACCTTAAAATGCGCGGGAAATTCGAATTTTCGGAACAACTGAATTACAATCGCCACAGTCATAGCCGTACTTTGGTTACCATTATAAACATTCAAGATTATTGTATTAATTATAAAACAGTCAAACAACAGTAAGGGAGACAAATGTGACGAGTTTTTCTTTTCTGGTAAATTCGGTCGAAAACAAAGCAATTTTGCACGAATTTAAAAACAATCAAATAATATTATAATTTCATGAACCCCTTTAACCCAAAAATAATTGATTCGGATTACTCGGGACCGCACAGACCCAAAAACCTAAATACAGAGTGAATTTTATTTGTCTCCTTGTATTTTGCCGCCCGTAATTGGAAACAGACAGATACACTTATAAAATCGTTAAATTATTACAATAACTAAATTCTGTATTTTTTGTTGAGTCAATAGCGTGATGTATCACCTTGATCTACGTTATTCTGTGGTATTTAGATAATTACTTGAAACGATCAAATTCTACCAAATAAATGCGATTTAACTAATCTTCTTCTTCCATGGCGCTACATCCCGGGGTGGGATTTGGCCTCCTCCACAACCGCTCTCCACTCACTCCGGTCTCTCGCCACACTTCTCCAGTTACCGGGTCTTCCTATAATCTATATGAAGCCAGTCCACTTCTACGGCGTCAGCCCATCTCCTTCTTGGACGGCCTCTTGGTCTCTTCCGTTAGGGTAGCCACTTTGTCATGATCCTTGGCGCTCTAACTTCAGGCATTCTCTCCACATGTCCCGCCCATCGTAGTCTTTGGGACTTACAGTATCTTATGATTGTTTGCTGTTCAATCAGCTCTTCCAACTCGTGGTTCATTTTTATTCTGTAGTTCCCATTTTCCAACGTGGGTCCAAAGATTTTGCGGAGTATTTTGCGCTCGAAGACAGCTAATTTGTTTTCCTCGTTTTGAGTTAAGCACCAAGTCTCACAGCCATAAGTGACCACTGGCCTTATAATTGTTTTATAAATTAGAAGTTTACTTCTTCGGCCTAGAATTTTCGACCCCACCAGTCGCTTGCAGGCATGCCAGCATTTATTTTCGGAGATAAGGCGGATTTTTATCTCCTCTGCTGTCTTATTTTGGGTATTTAGGCTGGATCCGAGATACGTGAACTTGTCCACCCCTCCATATGCATGCTGTCATATGTCTATATTCTGCAGCGGTACCTGATCGCGTGTGCTGACCATATACTTAGTTTTTTAAGCGATTTTTAGCGATTTAACTAATACAGTTACCTAATTTGGTTAGGATAACACACGATTATTTTATACCGGAAACCACCGGATTTATTATTTTAATTATTTTTATAAATAATGCATGGTGATCGTTTTAATGGAATTAACATGAATATAATGATTTTAGATCACATTTAATAATTATATTTGGGAAGAATTATTCTTAAATAACAGATCAATCAAGATCAGAAGTATTCAATACTTTTCTACAATACACTACGAAAGAATTACAATAGTTTGTAATAATATAATAATATGACAAAAACTATTTTTTCCATTTTAAATCTAATAAACACTATTTTTTTTACAAAAGCGACATATTATCAAGAAAATGTAGAAATATATTGTAAACTGAATAGGTCTTATGTGAGCCCTTCATTCAACGATTCGTTAAACCAATTATAAACTACCTGTGCAGCGTAATATAAACTATGTCACGTGAAATAGCAGGTAAGCCGAGTAGTAATCAACGTTTGGCTTCAAACAGTAATAATTATAGGTACGCGATACATAATAAAGTACCTACCTACCAACGTGGTATTGAGTAGTAGCAGTTGTTGACAACTATACAACCTACAATACTTTAACTGGTTTCATAATAATTATTGTTTATGTATAATGTAAATATTTTTAAATGCTCATATCAATGGTTTCAAGCTTCAATTATTTGTTTTAACGTGAGATTATTTTCTCCGTTGTATTCTATGTCGAAATTAGAACCAAATGGCAATTTGTTTCAGCCGATAAACTCTTAAATGTAATAAATATAGGCAAAATAAAATTGGACGTAGCGCTATTTGTACCTCACTTTTTAATTTACCCCGCGTAAGTCACATATTTCCGTGGCACTGTCATGAGTTTACCAGATGCTACAGCATGGGAGACGCCATCTCCAATATTGAACGTTCCCTTATTGGTTGACTTAAGCACGCCCGAAATCAACCAAGCTTTAAATAATATGAAACACGGACTTGGCGCTTTATGTAATAAATCGAGACTTAAAATTTTTTTTCGTAGGGTTATTTCGCGTTTTGGAATTTATAGATCAATACATATTGTGTAAAATTATACAAAGAATACGTGCGTATTTTTTTCTCGATTTTGACCAAATGTGGACTTATCGCTTATTGGAATTAAACGCATCAATTATGCTTTTTACATACCTACGAGTAATCATATTAAATTGTTTTAGCTTTCAACAGTACATCGTCGATGGTGCAGCTTTCGCATTTTTCACAATCACAATTTGTTATTGCACCTTATTTTACCATAATTTCCTTGGTCTTGGTCCTGACTACTCCAGTCCTTTCGCGGATTATATTTCAAAATACAAAGAATTATATACATCTACATAGTATCTGGAATATCAATCATCAAAAAAACTTCAGTTTACACTTTAAAGGAACATAAGGGAAATAGAGTGCGAAAGAGTACGATGTCGAAAGCGTTGCCTTATTCAAAAATACGTACAATATCTGGAGAAGTAGAAAAGAAGGATAAGCCAGTTTACTATTACCGTAACGCCACAAATGGAGACCTACATTATCATTAGTATAGAAAAATATCATAATTCAGTAGTACTTTCTTACTGAAAAGATTATGTCATTAGGTGTAGTGGAGTCGGAGCGCGCCGAGTCAGCGACCCGGGTTTTTTAGAGTAGCGCGCTACTTCATTACTTCTTCAAACAGTATTATGTTACATACACTAATTTGGCGTAATCACGTGAATATAGACGATTGTATCGCTGTTTAACATAAATACCCAGTATACTGTGCGTAAATTCAATAGAAGCGATTATTCAGTTCAATTCCAAAGTAATTATGAGATCACCCAGGTATTGCCTTTATTCTTAAAAAAAAATCGAATTTCTCAACTCTAAATATCGTAATATTGACGAATGTGTATGGGGAAGTGGGGAGGGGTCTTGGGACGATTAGGATTTTCAAAAACAAGCGACCCGGCACTATTTTATTTAGCACTGTACCACTGGTTATTAGTTTCCAATTACGAGTCGCTGCGTATTAGATAACAGCTAACTGTTACAAGTGCATACAACCATTCGAAATAATAAGCCCTATGAAGGATTGACTATGGAGTGTTTGTGGGAATTGAAAGGTGTTAAAGTAAACATACTAACTAACAAACTGACTACTGCAACTGATGTGAACTTGCTCTTATGCATGTTTGTTTATTTGATTTAAATAATGGATTCAGTCAATATAACTATTCATGTTTAACTGTATTGTGGACGTAGGTGAATTTAGTATATCCCAAGACTAAACAAAAATAACGGTCAAAAAGCTTTGTGTAAAAGTTTAACCTTATAAAGCTCCTGTTCTAAAAGTATTTATATAAACGTTGAAGATAGTGTCTTAACTGTAAGAAAAGTTTACAATGAAAAGTGCCGAAACACATTAATTTGAAAAATACTGAAAATAGTAGTATTTTAAATACACGTAGGAGTGCACATAATGGGGGTTTGGGTTCGGTACCGGACTACCGTCCCCACAAGATCGAAAAAGATACTAATTATTTAGGTGAACGGAATATTACTTCTTTGTCAGGATCTTATGACCGAGGATCGTGGCCCGGATGATTTAACTATCAATAGATTGGTCGCACTTCCTTCGATGTGTGGAGCTCTTAAATGGGTGCAACCGTCTGGGGCATCCAATGCTTGCTATAATATTCTGACTTCTGACGCAGCATATCTAAAAGACATGACACCGCGGACGACATAAACGAAAACTCCATATGACGATAACCAAGTATGGATGCAACCAGTCACAATGACTCGTAGGTTAGCACCCGTAGTTATAGACTCGAAGTGCGGAGGTCCACGGGTGATACGACGAGAAACCATAAGTAGTATGACCCGCCTCCTCCCGCCGCCTTAAAAATGAATAATTAATTTTTGTGGATAATTTTTCGAAATGGACCCCTCCAGACCAGGTTTTCTGTGTGTACGCCTGAATAAACGATATAAGTGAAATACGACGACATATAGGTATGTACAATACAAGAGCTACTAGTGTTATAATTTTTAAAATGCACTAAAAAGGGCAAATATTTAAAAATTAAAATAAAACAATTTTATTAAAATGAGACAAAAATGCGTCGAACATCCGTAAGCCGAATATTGTGCACGCGAAGTATGTACATAACTAGGTATTTGACATTTCTTTAACATGTGCTAAATGCGTTCAAATGACTCGTGGGAAATCGCGGTTCGCAAGGCATATGGTTTTGTGATCATGACTAAACACACAGTATTTATAAATTTAATGCTATACAACTCCATATAAATCATTAATTACATCGAATAAAAGTTCAATCTGGACCGAGGAAGATGGTTAAAAGCAAGCAAGTTTCTAGTTGCTTGACCATAAAATAATGAATGACGTGTTTATTATAATTCAGCTTCTTATAAATTTAATATAGTACTTACTTGCAATTTTCTTGTTTGTTACGCACTTCAGAGTATTATTAGAACGGTTCGATTTCCAATGTCAGATAAAAAAAATATATTATGGGTATCGCAACACAAGCGACCAATTATTGCCCAATTATCACACAACTTTATAATTGGCTATTATTCGAAGCGCTGTCGAATAGACAGATGCATGTCTTTTTAATGTGAGAAAAACTTAGCTATATATCTTCCGTACATTTTGACAAAGGAAAGCCTTGAGTTATTAGAATACAATTGAAGGTCTTCCATCAAGAAATAATCCGCCACTAAGGCAGTCTTGACTCGCGAGTGACTTCAAAAGGATGTTGTACGTACCTACGTAAAAGTGATTTGATGGAGCTACTGTTCGTATTATTTGACAAGGTGATAAATAATAGATACATTATCATTACATAATGCGCACCTTTTTATGACACCATCTTGTTCAATGTCAATCTTTATGATTTACATCGGCTTAAAAGATTAAAAATGTCAGTTTAAATCTAAAAGGATTAATTTTAACTATGAATAACCAACCAACTTCATGATCATTGTTTTATAGGAGACACACGAAAATATTACATTTTATGAAATTGGTTGTAAATGTAAGACTTTAAGCGAAATAAAATTAGTTAATGATTTAAAAAAAAATTAAAATAAGATTCTTAATTATTTTGCCAAGCGGTTAAACAAACTATTTTGTACTGTACGATTTAAATCGTTTTTGTTCGACCCGGATTTCACATCTTCAAGCCACTATGCACAAAAAATATATTATAAGTACCTATACAAATAGAAAAGTACCTACAAAACTTATAATCAGTAAGAATTATATTCAAAATTCATTGAGTACCTTTGGAAGGTGGCTTAAGCGTTGGACTATCATGCCGTGGGTCTCAGGTTCGAATCCTGGGTCTGGCAAGTACACATATTGTTTTTCAATTTGTGTGTGAGTCAGGGTATGGACCTATTAGGTTGAGCAAGTGGTTGACATCCATTTCTCGTAAAAAACAAAATCTGTTAATACAAACCTCTACTCTGTGGAGGCCCATTTGATCCTATAAGGATCGGACATGGTCGGAAAAAAATTTTTTTTTAGGAAGGTATAGTTAACAACCAACCAAATACTATCAAATGATTAACCTACCTAATACATGTTGACATATTTTTTTATTGTGGGTACCACCACAACATAGACATAGACACACAAAACCGATCCGCACCACACTCGGCGTTAATCGAGCGTATCATTAGGGCCATTAGAAGAACACATGATTGAAGAACAAGAGTTTTGAGGTTTTTTGGGGATACATTCTTCAGAATATTGAATGGAATCCAATGGAAAGTTGTGTGAAAGCATATCAAAAATGTGGAAAACAATAGTTTATTTTATGGATGCGCTGTGACATTGCATTGTAACAAAATCAATCGGCATGGCTTTTCTTTCGAATCGTTGTCGTGAATTCGATTTAAACAAAAAGCTCGACTCTTGCAACAAACGCGAGGTGAATTTAGTTGAATAGATAATTAAGCCGCGCTTAACGCAAAAGTAAAAGCAGAAAAATCTTAATGCGTGTGCACGCATAACATAAATAAAATTGTCGATTTCGTGTGAAAAAGCACTAACCGCCAGGAAAACATGCATTTTTATGTACCTACTTTTAGGTAGGTCAAAAGATCACACTGGCGTACCTACGATTATTTATCTAATTAATACCTGTCTGATTATTTATTTCACCAACATTTAAATTATGCATAATTAAACAAGTGTGCAAGTATATGAATTCAACGTTCTGTATTTTCTGTAGGTATGTATGTACAAATGTTGTATAACAGTATAGGTACGTACCTACCTACCTAAAATATATAAATATTAGAAAATTATTATTCACGATATACACGTCATTATATCTACGTGATATACGGATTAACTAGATACTTAATAATATATCCATGATTTTTTTAAATCTTCATTAGGTACTGTCATTTTATTTTTACGTTGCGAATATATTTCAAGAGTAAAAAAATCTTTTGTCTAGAAGCTATTTTTACTGTCAACTACTATACTAATACCAAAAATAACAGTTCTATAGATTACCTAACATAATCCAGAATCCTGTAAATTTATTGAAAAATAATTACAAATACCTATATATTGATTGAAAGACAACATTGGTACGGCACACAAATAACATAATTGCGTAGATATTGGTAATTATTAAGAATTTTAGAGAATATGTTAAACATAATTAATAGTTAGTGTCGATTAAATTATTCAATCCGTGTTGTATGTGTTATAAATATGATTAAGATAATATTATAGTTATTATCGCATTCACGGAAATTGCATGATATAAATACAATTAAAACTTTGTTATGTTACCAATTTATTGATTGCCATTGCACAAATAATAAGATTATTAGGTATTATTAATGCCATTCGCCGTCACTGCGAAAATTGTGCACAAAAAATACGCATTGGATACAAACACAAACCAGCATGAATGTTCGATAATAAAAACATGACACGGATAATAATTTCATTAAGTCATAAAAAAGTGCAGAGGTGTTGCGTGCGCTCATTTCATTCTCCTCTTCACGACACACCACTGGCAAAAAAGAGACAATGAGCTGGAGGTGTCAGGTTTCAAAATATTTTACGGCCTAAAAAGCTTTTCAATAATAACGCATATTATAATTGAAACTTTCACTGTGAATCTATAATGGGCACGTTAATTTTTTTTTCAATAAACACAATAAATAATATATTTTGAAACATTCAAATTAATATTATACATTTTCCAATGCACGCGATGTTATACAGTACAGGCTATTAGTTATTGTGGATATTTACTTCAATAAAATCTGTTTGGAAGTTACAAAATTAATAAATCTTATACATAATAACATTATATTATAAAAATTACACTCAGTACAATGATCTCGACCCATTTCGGTAAGATACATACATATAACATGTACATATTATATTAATGTATGGTTAATTAAATTTAATTTTGTCTGCCATATTATGAGGGGCTACATAATGTAGATTATAAATTATAAAATGATCGATCATACTGAAACGCTTTCAATGTACTTCTTGATCTTTATTGATGTTGTATTGCTTCTATTAAGCTTAGTGATTTGGTACTCGAATTAGTATAGTAGTAGGTACCTAAGTGATAATGCAGGTCCGCGTCATCTATCAGCCTGCAAAACAAAATACCAGTCATACATCCCTCTAATAAATGATTTTTTTTATGAATACGTTTTTAGTAACTATTAACTATTACAAAGTTTCAGATTTTAGTACCTACTCATGTACGCAGATATATTTTGTTCCACGCAGCAAGTAAAAATACACGGAACCTTCCTGCCAGTCTCCTGGCACCCCTACGCATTTATAGCGCTGAGTGAAATCGAAAACCAACCACATCGGTAAAAAGCTATATATTACCTATGATTTACCATTTAACCACACCTAGAAAAAAGAAAAACAACGTGTGGAGACATGAACGCGATTTAATTATGCCCGCCTCTTGTATGTTGTTTGTCTCTAAACTCAATTAAAACTGCAACCCACCTCATTTATACCTACTAGTAATATTATTATACATGGTAAACTAGACTTGTAATAAGAAGAAAAAATATCAACTAGACCCTACATACATGGGGAAATTAATCTATGAATAATATTATTTGGTGGGGAAAATACTTGCGACGAAGACTTGATAATTAACGATAATTTTTTAACGTTTACAATTCAACAACGAACAATTATTATTAAACGTGATGTGGAATAATAAGTATCTACCTACAAGTGATAAATTTTTTTTATTTGATTCAATTAAAATTAGGCACAGCGCATGTAAACCTGTGCGATGATTTCGCGTTTAAAATGCTTGAAAAACACTAACGCCACCCTGTGATAAAATAATAAACATAATAATAATATAATTACTAATGCATACACAATTTCTCAGCACATTGCGAACGGCATATCGTGGATTTTTGGAAACCGGAATAATTCTGAACAAAGCGAGCACCACCAACAATTTACGTGTTTCAAAACCACCGACAACTTGATTTCGAGTTTATGTCACGTGAATTTAATTGTCTATACATCCACAATATTTTAATTTTGGAGTCCGTGAGCTTTTAAAACTTCGTCGATTCCGTATATACATATCGTATTAGATAGCGTATATTATATATAATAACAATATTTATAACTTTACTATCTGTTTCCATGTACTAAATGTACATGTGTAAAAAAATCATTAAACTCCTCCAACAGGCAGCCATCAACAATGCAAACTACACGTATCACATATAAGGATGTTCAGTTTGTATAGAGTGATATCTAAATGTTGAGTAAAAATACAATGCCGTCGAATAATAAATGGAGAAGCTTTTAGTGTAGAAAGCTTTCAACGTACTTTCAACGAAAGCTTTGTGAGGTGTTTAATACCGTTATGCTGAATTTTAGTACATATAGTACATCTGGGGCATAACTAACTAAGCAATATTATTTCTTTATCCTACAGCCCGACATAGCTGGAGATTAATTCTGGCTTTCGATAGTATGAATTAGATCCAACGGTCGATACAATAGATTTATTGTACTGGGCGTAAAAACAGAATGGTACATTTTTAAAACGAAGAATCATTGTCGGCATCACGTCCTGCAATAAAATAGTAAATTGGTGATATCAATAACGGTCCGGCAAAATCGATCACAAAAACTATAGCAAAATCGTTAGAGAAAAAAAACATTATCCATGAAACAAATTGTTTATACATTTTTTTATTGTTCTACTAGAAACAAATTGTTCAGGAAAACTTATATTATGAATTTGTAAGAAGTGTGTTAAAGGATTTTTTGCGAGGCTTGAGTAACTGCCATTCGCTTAATCCATTTGGTATGGATCTTCGATGCAACCATACGACGATTGCAAATAAAACCATAATATAAATCCAACCATAGGGTTCGCATTCGCGACCCATGCAACAAGAGCCACGTTCTAGTCTCTGCTTCATTGTGTGGATTATAATATATTATATATATTATTACATACCTAATATATAACGTAGACTTATAAGTAAAATAATATAATAAAAGTACCTACATACACATAGGACGTCTGCATTGTGGAAAACAAGACAACTACCTACTACCAATTTATTATTAATACAATATTATTTAATCATTCATTGTATAATACGGAATTCCTCTTTAATATGGAGAAAAACTACTGGTTATACATAGATATAAATCGAAAAATTTCTGACACATCCTATATTAGGGAAAATCTTAGAAAAACACTTTACATCACGACACACTCCCATAAAAATACTATGCAATCAATAAAAAAACATAATTATGTCGAGTGAAATTTGTTGCTTGCCACACCAGATCTTTTTATTTTTCAAATTAAAATGTCGCATTCGAGATGAGTCGAGACATATTCGATGTGTTGTAGTCGAGACGAGTTTAAATGTGCTACCCGGCTAATTCTGCATGCTTCCTATTAGTTCAATATAATAATAATCAAATCAATTGAATGAAATAATCAGTAAGCTATAAGTAAATATTTATTGTATTATTCACAGTTTTCATGCCACGATATTATGACTAAAAACGTGAGATTTGAGCGGTATCTAAGTACGATAATGATAATAATTGCGTTTTGTTCTGATTGAAAAAGAACAAGAAAGGATAAAATGATATTATCAACTTAAAAGAAGAACGCCTTACGTGACGTTCAAGAAAAACACGCTCGACCATAAATTTAATAACAAAAATACAAAAGGATCAACTAAGTTATAATAAATAATAACTCGGCTCTTCGTGCTAACACGAAACAATTTGTTACCATAAAAAACCTTTAATAGCTTATAAATTTACCTCTTCAATTGGTGTAGTAGGAAATAGGTATCTAGGTACCTTAACTAAATCATTAAAAAAATATTTTTATGAGTTCAGAGTCATTTGGAATAAAACTGACGGGAATGCAAAGTTTTCCCATTGACATTTAATGCAAAATAATATGTAACATGTTTCAATGTGCATTGTATAGTAATCGTAGAGCGCGTGTTTAGTCTTTGATAACTGACTAATAAATGATTTAGGCACAATGCACACTGAAATGTCCGTAATGTTGCAAGTCTCTCCCGCGCACACAGCCCCGGCAGTGATATTATAACGCGATCTCCTCTCAAAACAGATAAACTGCATTGTACATCCGATAGAGAAACAGCGATTTTGTTTGGCGTTTACGAAAATAGTAAAGTGGAAATAATATTGGATGGGTACATTAATTATCATTTAGAAATATACGAATGTACAGTGTTCCGAATGTTCCAATTGTTCGAAGGATATTTCGTTTCCTGAAATGTCATTTCATTAGCAGCTGGATGCACAAATAGGTGAATTGGCGACGATCGCTGTGACTCACCGAATCTGCGCCCAGTATGCTCGTATATACAAACCGCGCTGCACATACAAATTCGTATCGACTGCAACATCAGCTGCTAATGAAATGACATTTCAGGTAACAATTTGATCACCTCGACGCATGATGTGATTGGTTCATAATATCTGTAACGTTGTTAATATTAAAAAAGGTGAAACGTTAACCAGTATTATATTGATTAGTCAATTGGGTGGAAACTCTAGACAGCTTTCTTAATACTATCTCACTTCAAAATTTTACCGCAAACAATATCGGTGTTTGTATTTGGACAAGTAGTTATTATTTTTATGTCGTATCATTATTATCAGTTAACATAATGAATACGGTCAACCGACTATCATTAGATATTTCTCGATCGGGGCAGACGGTCGGTAGGAGTAGTCTAGTCTGCGAGTTTGCTCATGTAATTTGGGTATAATATGGACTTTTAGGTAAAGATAAATGATGTACGTTCGCTCGTTTGCTAAAATGGAAGATTTGTTATTATTATCTTTTTTCTTTTCTTTTACATTATTATGGCAGAGAAAGAGATATTGTTACAATAAGTATTATAGATTGATCGATTTCATCGCAGTATTACATCAATCTTAGTATAAGTGATTTGAGTATGGGATCATTATACTGTGTGTTTAATACCATTATAACGTCTAACGTTTAAATAATTCCAATGCTATGGTGACTTAAAAAATAGGCTTTTAGTAGTAGATATTTTAAAAACCAAATGAGTATTTGATTGCCTTGTGACAATAGACGAAAATGAGTGGTTGTCCTTAAGAACTTTTGTTAAGCAAATTTTAAACAATTCAATAATACCTACTTACCATACTATATAGTTATTTGAATACCATTGAAGATATCAATTTGATGTAGGTAATTAATGTTAATATAGGCATTCAAAGGACAAATTTAATAGATTTTTAATGAGCTAAAAATTGGTAGTATTATCCATCATTCTGATATTCTAAAACAAAAATATTATAAAGAAATATAATTTGAAATATATATAGAGAAAAATGTGAGGTTCTTGTCTCACTTGGTTTACCCCTTTTTCTAGGATTTTTTCTAATGTATGTACCTAGGTATATGTTTTGTTGGGTAAGTTAAAGAAAAACTTAACATTCTTTAATCCTATATATATTAAATTTTAATAGAAAATAATAATTCAATAAATACAAATCTAATATATAAGCTAATATAATCTAAAATAATGTCTACACAGAGTTTTGCTGTTCTTTGGTTAGTCAGGAGGGGAAAAAATGATTTCGACGGCTCATCAGAGAGTCGACGCGGAAGAGGGAAATATCACTCGGTGGTCTCGTCAAGTGAACGACATTATCGTCTCCCAATACCTTCAGATATGCAGACGGTGGAATGCAGGTATCACTTGCGATATAAAAACGAAGAATCAATCAAACCAGTTCAAATATTACCGGCATCTATTATGTTTTCATATAACATTTAAACTCCTGTATTAATTACTTTTTTTCTGGACTAATAATTTAAGTCGCTAATTGAAATCGATTCATTAAAATACAGCTATAAGATTTACAGAGTTCAAAAGACTTCTTACCGAGAACGATATAACTGATCTTTCCGTTAAAGATTTGAGATTGATGATCAGCTGGACTTGCCCATCAAATGGATATTCGGACAATAATGTGACCGACAATACAAGGTTCTGATTGATCGTCCATGTTTTCATTATGCAAGTGTAACGGGTTTTAAAACGAATAATATGATTTTATTACTAAGAAAAATGATTCAGGCTTATATGCCTTATATGAGGGACCTTTCAAGGGGTGCAGTTGCTATTACGTAAATTGTTTATACGGGGTACTGAAATTATTAACATAATTAATTGTTATTGTGATAATGGTACCATATTTTATGTCGCTCAATTTAATTAATCACCAAATTAATATCTTCTTCTTCTTGGCGCTACAATCCTATGTGAGTTTTGATCTTCTCTACTCTCTAGTATCTGCCTCCAGTTGGGTTTGCCCTATTTTCAACAGTTTTTAAATCTAACTTGACTTCCCTTCGGTTTCCCGATTGTCAGTTTGTCAGTTTCCTTGTCATCCGTGATTATTCCATATTATATATGTACATAATCCAACAATCTAAGGCGCTCCAATTTGATGGACTATACGTTGTATGCCGTACGGTCTTTTATACAAAGCGACATTATCATTCTTCTGAAGATGAAGACCTTAGCTGTTTGTGGATGATGGGTTTGAAGCATAGAAGCGAAAATACTACATACCACTCACCAAATATAAGTACAAAGACAAAAATTATATTACACTGGCTAGAACGTAAATTTTGGTATCTACCATAATTGATAAAGCTCATTATAGGAGCGAAACACATGTCGTAAAATATATTTTTTAAATGTGGTGAACTATCTAAAAAGCTTTCGACTTTGATTCTAAATTCGCAGGTGAAGATTTTAGTCACTATGAGCTGAAAAAGGATCGGATTTTTTTATATTTACGGGATTTTTTTGGTAGAATGAATAATTAATTATTTTAGCAACACGTACATACGTATTTTTCTATAATATAAGACATACGTTTACAATATTGAGCTGATATGCAACCGTCTTCTAACGAAATAGTAGATACATATTATTTATAATATTTTTTCTAACGTTCAACTTTAACGACAATTTTAATCGTATTTACTTAATGATGAATAAGTATTGATAGTAATCGCTTTTGTGTCGCTTTGGAAATTCATTATACATTCAAAAAGAAGTCATAATATATTATGTAACATACATTTATATAAATATCTGTAAGTGGGTACCTACGCGTTTTGATTTATATTCTAGCTAGCTAGATTCTAGAATACAAACAAAACATGTTTGTGAATTATATCAAGTCCATAATAATAATGGATACGTTAAATAATTCTAATTTATTCAACAGTTGGAGGAATTTAAATTACTTACAGATTAATAAAAAAAAGACTCGATAACCGACTCCACCCTATTCGGGTACATCGGTTACCGGTGTCTTTTGATGAAGTTTTTTTGCCTCTGGTTTCAATATCACATCACAATAGGATGCAAATCTGTTCAAATAATATTACGTTATATTATATCATAGCGAGCGTGAGGCCCCCATTAATAATAATCGCAGGTGAGATGATTACAAAAAAGCTTACCTGTTATGTAACATTGAGTTTTTCGGTCACTCTTGCACCGAGAAAAATAACAAAAATAAATGACTAATGCTTGTTTACAGGTGTCGTGATAGATACACACCTTCATTATCATACAAAACATCGTAATCTTACAGTAATGAAACTATGTACCTAATTAATGAATAATGTAATGCATATTATGTATGTTATTATTTATAAATTATAACATATTAATGTGTTTACGTCATTCGTATTTATATCAATACTAGTATCATTAATATACCTATTGCATAATGTATAGTTAGAAATTACATTTTCGATCCAAATTTAAGATTATGAATATCATATTCACCAAACACATTCAGAGCTTAAATACGTAAATCTTAAATCTCTTTCAACAGATTTAAGCTTAATAAAGTAATGCTATAATAAAATTATTAGATAATTTATGAATCATTTAACAATATAGATGCACTATTAAATTGCTCCGATAATTAAAAAAACCTTTTAAACATAGCCACAAGCTTTCTTTTGTTTATTTTTTTATATAATTTAAATTTTTGTGAGAACCAAGATGACGAGTTAACAATTTATTTATCTAAATAGGTGATAACCCTCGTACCTTTTTCTTTCCTTTTTATTAACTATATAACGTTTTTGGACGTGTTAAATAGGTTAAATTTATAATTGTATATATTATAATGTTTCTTTAATATTTACATAAGCACATGCTGTCTTTTCTACTTTCTTGTTATATTAGTTGTTATTTTTTGTAATTAAGATATTTTTATAATTTTGTATTTATTATGTATTATGGCGCATTGGCCAATCGCTGTAATGCCGTAATACTCTTTTTCTAATTAAATAAATAAAATAATTATATAAAAAATAATCTTATAAATAAAAGATAACCAACTAGAATGGAAAAATTTTCACAAGATTTTCTTGTAAAAATCAACAAATTTTGTTCTTCAGAAGAAACATGGAAATAGTCAAACTATGCTATGATTATTTATTATCAATCATCAAATCACACACGTAAAAGGTGGTTGATTTTAAAATTAGGAAGATTTTGCTGTTATAATAAAAATATATCAAGAGAAGTGGCAGAAAATGTTTGTTTAACCATGAATGCGACGAGGAGTACGTATCCATCATTATAAATTGTAATTGCTGATCACTATACAAAACTAAACAAAATTATTTTAAAAAAAACATGATATACGCCATTACGTTTCACTTTCATTTCTGACTGAATAATAAATAATTGATTATACTCTAATTTTTGCCGGTCTGGTTTAATTTTATCGCAATAAAAATAATACAACATAGCCTCAAAAAATAGTTCACCTCACGAGCGACGTAATGTTTGCGCAAAATTTGATATGAAAATAATTGCAGGAAATGGCTATTTCCTATCGAAATGACGGTGAACACAATCAGCGGATCCGTTATCAATACCTATCAGTACAATCGTGAAATTATTGAAATTTGGTGGAATGTTATTCCAAACATTACTTATTAGTTATTACGAAACTAAAATATTTCATACATGAAATCCACACACAGAGCCGTGGTGATAATATGGCACATAACCCAACCCAGGCAAATGGTTGCATGAGTGCAGTCGCCAAGCCATCCGCTCGTTTTGTTAAAATTCCATCAATTTGTACGTGCATTTTGACATGTTATAATTACTTGTGACGAATATTATTGCAAATAAGATATATTATATCAAATGTAAATACTAAAATATATTATCGAAAGTGAACAAAAGTGATCTATTCCAAATATATACATATTTTTGAGAATATTGTCTAGATAGGAATCGGCTTTCAACTGATTAATTTTAAATTCATTCAAAATTATAGTGGTATTCAAACTGTGAGCCACGACGCCCATGGCTACCGCAAGCAGATATATAGCAATTACAATTATAATTACAAACAATCTTAATATAATGCGCTGATAATATAATATGGTCATAGTAATGGATGTTATTATTTATTGCATACAATTCATAAACTACAACGGTATCACAATATAAAATATCTTTTGAATAGCACTTCCCATCCCAATTTAGCAACTGGTTTCAAAAATAATTTCAGGTAGATGCAGATTTCATGCATTCAAAATCTGAGAGAAATAAGAGTAGCTGTAGTAACGTGAGATGTCACGGAGACTTGAAGCTTTCGAGATGTGGCTGCATAGACGCATCCTCAAAAATCCTTGGAATGACCGGGTGATAAATGTTGAAGTTCTCAATCGAATGGGGAAGGACCGAGAAGTTCTACGTAGTATCAAAACCAGGAAACTAAAATACCTCGGCCACATCATGAGAGGACAAAAATACAGCATTCCCCAACTTGTCATTCAAGGAAAGATCAATGGGAAGCGTAACAGAGGACGGCGCCGCATTTCGTGGCTTAAGAACCTCCGTGATTGGTACGAGTGCAGCTCCACCGAATTGTTCCGGGTAGCAGACGACAAAGATAAGATCGCCTTGATGGTGGCCGACCTCCGCTAGGGGATGGCACAATAAGAAGAAGAAGTTGTAACGTCCAGTATGACTAGTTTATCATGCCTAAAATGGCGGCAAATTAAGGACGAAATACAAACAATACAATTTTTGAGAGTAGATTAAGCGGAGTCGAATTTTTTTTTCGCCTGCGACGCTAACAATCTCTATACATGTAAATCAGAGACTAAACATAAAATGACATGACATTTTGAGTCTACTTAAGAGTGGCAGCTTTATCCACATATGTCACTGGGTATCTATATGAATTCCAATATTTGAAAAAAATGGATAGAATACAGCAGGGTCACCCGTCTCATTAATCAGTACCTATTTGTTAAGGCGTCGTTAGAATATAATATTCAAACACGAAAAACGTTGCGGGACGAAAAAGTTTGAAAACCACAGCATAGAATATGAAATAGCGACACTATTAAATATATTTTACCCTGTATGTCTACTCTAATATTCATTCTATAAATTGTATTCAAATATAATATAAGACTTCATTTATTTGAGCATTTTATATTATCATACTAATTTTCAAAACCCATCATAAAGTGCTCCAGTGATGCAGTTTACATGGGTGCCAAAGTTATCAATGCGGATCTGCGTACACTTTTTTTCAAAACACAAGAATATACAATATGATATAGGTATGTTATGTTTAATATGTTATTGAAAAAACTCTTGACAATTTAGGTTAAAATGTAATCAGCAATCATAATAATTTTATTATTATTGGAATAATTTTATTATGTAAGTACATACATAGAGAGATCAAACGTTAAATCAAACGATTTAATGTTAACTTACTAACTGTAGAGGAAATTTCTTTGTTCTTTGAATAAAACAGATTTAATACTACGTTGTATTTTATCCGATGTTTTATTAAAGGGCACTGGATGTCAAATTGTGAAAAATTATTAGAAATCAATTATTATAACCTATTCAATGATTCAATAATGTATTTTCCATTGATACAACATTCCCTGATCACTATTTAATTGGGTAAGGTATATTTATAAATAAATATATAAATAAGTAATACCTACTATACGTTCCAGTAAAGTATTAAGGTACTTGTGTTGAATGATAATTAGTATAATTCACCATATGTAATTATTTTCATCTGTCGCCTGTACAACGACCTATGCAAATTGTTGTATTCATTAACAACTCTTGAATCTTGATGAAATTAATATTGAAAAGGACTTTACGCGGATATTTAAATTGCGGCTATAAATTATTTTCTTTAGCCTCGGGTCCAACTAACGTAAGTTATCAATTATCAGGATGTTGCAAAAAAGGTCAGGTGTTTAAACTCTCATTAGTTCACAGTTATTACATCTCATGAAGTTTAATAGATTCGCTGAGTGCGCAATGAAATTGACATCGCCTTCGGGCAGGCACAGAGCTTATCTCCATAGAATTGTTTAGGACGTGGAGTCCGCATCATGCGTTTTAAATGCCGGGATTCTAATCCGTAGAAGTTCATATTCCCCCTCGATTATTTTTTAAAAAATCCATCAAAAACAGCCGTAGTTCCTAAAAATGAGAAACTCCTAAGTATCTGATGCAGTGGTAAAATGATTGCTAAATAGGTAAGCTAACAGTCACCCAATCTAACCTCTCTAACTAATGCTAAAGTCTGTCTGTAATCTTTAACGTTAATAGTTGCATTCTATCAGAATTCTAGAAAATTAACAGTACCTAGCTATAATAGCGCCATCGATATAAGGGTCAGACTACACTATTACAGGTATGTGGCAATCGCACCCGACTGAGAAATGTCATTGTGGATCATTCCCTATTATCGTAGCCAAACTAGAATAATTAATATTTTCCGCGCATGACTCACTTGACGATCAGTGATAGTTGGGTCGACGGTTGCCGAGAGCGTACGGAAATCGTCGACCCAACTCTCACCGATCGTCGATTGAGTCGTGAACGAAAAATAGGACTTATTCTATTTTGTCCACAATTTTTAAACAGGTTCCGAAGAATTTCTTATGTTAATCCAGTAATAATATGTGCCACTAATAAACTGACTGTATCTATAAAAGAAGCGACTCCTACAGGAGAAGATTAATTGTAGAGTGGAGCAAACAAAAGGACTTCAGAAGATCTTAATGTGCTTAAGCACATTGAAATCTTCTTTAATATGTGACATTATATTTAGTACATCTATGGGTGAAATCAAGAGAATGAATTTGACAACATAGAAACCAGCGAGGCAAAATTTCTAGCGACTGGCGGTCATAATAAGGTGAAGGTTTCTGACATTTATATTTACATGCATTATACATTTATATATATATATATATTATGAATCATTCAATTATAAAATCAAAAAAGAGTCTAACTGAATTGCAGAAATCCTTAAAAATGTAAAAACATTACATTTCTGTCAACCAAAAAAAATTACAAAAAATCTTACTGGTCACCACCGCATAGGTTTAATAGATTGTCACTACCTACGTAATAATTCATAGCAATAGATCTGTAGGATTGTTTATCAATAATATAAAGGGAATTGTAGCAATTTGATAAGTTGAACACCTCTTTATTATTAGAAGGTAGAGTTATGCAAGGCCGGAGGACCGGTTGGCCGGCGATTGCGCAGATTTTGAATGGGCAGCCGACGCAGCAGACTAGTAGATATCTTGTCGGCGAACGTGTGAAGAAATAGATGCCGGGTTCTGATCCAAAGCAATAACACCAATGGCCACCTTCTGGTCCTGGTCATGCAGCTATAATTTACACTCAATTATTTTTATTATTGTTTATTATAGATAGAACAACGGGACCAGAGATTTTTTCATAATGTTAAATTAATTATTATAAAACGGTTTGACCAATATATAGATTCTGTTTATATGAAAGTAAAGAAATTTGCTCATATTCGTGTAATCAAAAACAATTAGAAATTACCCCATCAAGAAGTCGAGATATTATAAAAAAATATATACTTAGTGAACTTTTCAATTCCGAAATTCTTTGAAAACGATTTACGTCTTATTCATGGTATATTTAAGACTATCATAGGACCGTGCTTTAAAAGCTATTTTTCCAACCATGTCATCATGTCAATTGATTTTTAAAAACTAACTAACACCGTCTGTAAATTGTAGTCTTAGTTCAATTAAAATAAATATGAATGACTGTCAAAGTTTAATGTGCACTATTTAATATGTTGGGCCTTAACAGCCTACCTCCACCCTTCTCCACTGAGATATATTATATATAATTATGCTATAATGGTTGAAAGAAATAAAGTAAAAATATAATTTACGCACTGTATTCGTAATATACCTCTGTATGCGCTGCAATAAAAAAACGTGCTTTAAAACGCTTTCGCTGCTGAATAGATAATGAGATTTTAATTGCCCCTTTTAAAATGCACGTTAATTACATCGATCGGCCGCCTGGTCATTACGCACCGTGTGCGTCTTCCGCGTCCAAAGTATTAATACTCTGTAATGTTTAGTACCTAATGGACAAGAAAGGGTTGTTAAAAGTGACATTTTATGAGTTCATGCAGTATCACGTGAATAATATTTAAAAGTTTAAATTTAATCATATTTTCAATTATGTTTCCATTTAAATCACAAATATCATAAATTATATTGTATGCAGAAATGCTATTTGTTTAAAACAAGTTCCTATTAACTTACTCTCTATAATAACCGACTAAATCCTAAACAATGAATTATCATTAAATAAAAACATTTGAGCTCCCAAACAACCTTCAATCAAAAAGATCCCGTTATTTTATACATGAATAATTTTAGGCTTAAATAATTACACAAGAGAAGCTATTAACCACTAAGAACCACACACGTTGGTCTAATATTTAAATCCAGCATGTAGCTAATAATAATCAAGAGAAGACAACTAACGATATTATGATGGCAATTGAGAAATCTTCAAAGAGAGCCAGCCCGTTTGAAGTCAAGTCTTTGGGAGTATCCTTTGAAGATGCGAAGGGCGTAAATTCAAATAAAATCCTCTTTAACGCCGACATAAGAATACCATAAATAACACAAGTCATAAATAAAAGTGGGCAGTACTAGTATGTTAACGGTTATTTCGATCACAGACGAATTTAATCTTTTAATATCTCTGTAGTTGTAGAGGTACCCTCCCCTAACGAGAGCTGAGTATCAATTTATAGAGGATATACTATTTATAATTTAGGCTGCTACTTGTTTGTGTAATACCTGTTTGAATTTCGACAAACTGCGTTTGGTGGACAGACAAAAACAGAATATATGACATATACATTTTACATAAAATTTAATTATATATATATTAAAGAAATCATAAAAGAAAAGAATCATAACATTAAAAAGTTTTTACAATTACAATACCAAAATAATTTCGTTAAATAAAGATTAAGTTATTTTATATTTTTTGAAGTAAAACAATACGTAATCGTGATAGATGAGATTTTTTTTCCTAATTGCATCAGTTTCGACGAAACATGTGATATAGCAATGTGGTTAAAAGACGTTTTATAATATATGGGTTAACATTCAATTTACATTTTTTTTTGGCTACCGGGAGTGGTCAGATAATTTTGCAAAACCTTTGGGTAGCGAAAATTCACATTAGCAAGAATTAGATTTTACGATACCCACCAATCAATATTATTCTTAACCCTGCGCAATTTAAGCTTTTTTTTCAATTATTGGGCGGTGTAACATTCAACAACCCCCTTGGCTACAAAACTCCTGCTAACTATGCGTCTTCATTTTCTTTTTATATTTTATAAGTAATACTTAGATTCTTATAATATTAAGGCTATACTTCAGTTGAGGCATGGTCTAAAAAGATCGTGGCTAGGCGATGCGCGGATTGTGCAAATGAAATATAATTTGTCATAAAAATCCAACATGCGTCCATTTAATGTCATGTTTATTGTTATATTACTAATAATAATAGTATATTCATTGATATGTTTTATTTTCTAAGTAGGTACATACGTAAAGTTTTTTAGTCATCATTACACGATTTAAGAATATTTTCATCCGACGCCATGACAAAACAAATCGACGTGCGGACACCTCGACTAGCGGTCTCCAATTGGCGACTAGTGAGAAATTTCGTCGCACCTACTGTTGAAAATTATTTGCCGTTTCACTGAAGTATGCTCTTAAGTAAATACATCGTAACAGTATATATGGTTATTTTAATTTCCTGTTTAATTATAATTTACATACATGGGTACTAAATACCTATAAAATATTGATTCATGTCGATGGTACGGGGAAGTGTAGAGAAATGTTGAAATTTTTAATTGGCGCAGCAGGGCGCAGAGCAGACAAAATGGAAGACTTTACTGCAGAGGACCAATTTCCACCCGCGAATATAGCCATGCGGCTAGTGACTTGTTAAACTGTTAAAATAACCAGCTAAAATTACTTTTCAGCGGGTTTTTTCTCAATATTTATTTGAATATAGCAGCAACAATTCAATTCTTCTTTACGCGAGTTTAATATTATATATCTCACAAAAATCAACGTAATGTTTTTAGTTTGTTTAACAATTTAACGACTATCAAGGCAGAAATAAAAAAAATGTCATGCAGGTCGTCAGATGCGTGTATACATAAAATTCCCGATTGATGGTATACCTATGCAATATTTCAGGTAGGCAACTACAGTATGTCAACACATTGACATTTTTAGGGACACCTGCCGTTAGCCAGCGCTGGAGTTCGACATTTTATTAAAAAGCTGGGACACTGGATGGAACCCCTTTCCTTCTTCTTAATCACCGTCGAAGAAAGGGACCGACAGACATTAAACCGTGTGCTTGATCGTCGTAATATCATTCGTAGAATATTAAAAGTGAACCATTAGGACTGCCCCTATGTCCAAAAATACAGTGGATACGAAACTTTTTCATTGAAAAAAAATATGTAAACTCGGTCATAAAAATGTCTCTTCAGAATACAATTCAAAGATGGTGATAAGTATAAAAAAATGGTCAACATACAATATTATTTAATAATTAGATATTACAGGATGTACTGATTTTCTTTTTACTACTTTTGTCTACTTATATCAATCCAAGAGATAAATAACATTCTTCTTCTTCCATTCATGCTCGGAAGCAAAGCTAAAAACGATATTTGTAAAACAATATAATATGTCTACAGATTGCAAAGCTTGTAGCTATGGTCTATCTGAGGAAATAATAAACAAGTAAAAACACAAATTAGAATTTATCCAAATTTAAAGTGGACATTTTCAAATAAATTTAGTCTGCGATTCGGGTACTGAAGGTTGGACATTTCAGTGATTTAACACTTCCAAAGGACGAATCATATACGCACAATCATGCTCTCCGTGTGAACAAACGAAATGCAGGATTCACTTAGAGCCAATTATTCAATTGATTTGTGGGAATAGTCTAGCGTGCCTTCGAAGGAAAATACTAATTATATACTCTTCCAGAAATAATGCATCATACTATTAAAACGTACAGATATTTCACACATCGGTACGAGGTGTCCTATGTAATCCATTTTATTATATAAGAATTCTCTTCTTATTCCAATGTCATATTAAAACTAATGAAATAAACTGTGATGGAATTAAATATTATAATACGTTGTACTATTAAGTATATCATAATATTATGACGATGTACTCATCGATACACAAATTACTATGCACTCTACATTACCTGTAAAAAATAAACGTGTTCAATTAAAAAAATGCAAGGCTTTGAAGGTGATGAAGTACTTGTCATTTTGGGGATCTGTGTGAATTCAGATTCATAAATTTTGTAGTAAAAATAGTCCATTGACACCCTAATAAGTTCAATATATTATGTATATTGTATAAAGGTACGTACCAGATAATCCAATTGATTCGAGAAAAAGATCGTGACTGAATAAATTGTAAACTCACCTGAAACAAAGAAAAAAAATATTAAAATATAATAGATACTTACATCCATAGTTTTGGAGAGGTTACTGTAGTATTTGGGGGGGGGGGGGTTAGAAACCCACAGGACACATGGATTGATAACTATCTTAGAAATAGAGACCATCAGTTGTTTATTCTCCCAAGGTGCAGAACCAACCTGCCACTGGTAATGCCAATTGGGAGGGCGATAACTATGTTCAACGAAATTGCTTCGGGTGTTGATATATTCCGCCTACGTGAGAATGAGTTTAGGTGGACGTTGTTTTATGAATTCGTAAAATAGGGTCTGCTTAACTCATCCGGTGTACTTCCTTGTACCTATCTAATTTATCTACTGATCTATCTCTTTTTTTATGTAATACTGTTATATTTATTGTTTCTAAATGTCATGTTGTGAACGTCTTAAACTTATAATTTGTAATGTCCACAATATGTTAAAAAAAAAAATTTAAAATTGAAATAAATTGAAATCTTGTGTCCAAATGTATTCAAAAGTTTATGGAAAAAGCTATTGGGAGGCCGTTTCAGCTGTGATTATCATAATACCAAATTAATTATTATTAAGTACCTATACAATCTTAGTAACTGCTTGTAGAACCTACCTACATAAAAAGAGGAAGATTGTACGTACTACCAGTTATTAAAATCTATAAAAGTTATGCGCATAAAAAAGAAAATAAAATTCACCAATATAATTTATTTATCAAATTTTAGTTGGCAATAACAAAATACGATCTATACATAGATCGCCATTAAATAACATAGTATTGCTTTCACAATTAATTCATGTTAACTGGTAAATCATTAAGACTTCATTGAATTATTATAAATATAAATGTATACATTCACATAAATCTAAGCACAATAATAGGACATCTATTCGAATCGTCATAATGCTCGGAATCTCGGCCGTATTGCATCGCACTTCGTGGAATTAAAAAAAAATTATGCTGGTACAAACGCTAACCAACACAGCCTTTCCTAATGCAATCCGTTACACTGCATTACATAAGGGTCGAAGAGGACAAGATTATAATGTAGGCATGGCCATAGAAGGTGAGTTAGACGTGATCACGAGATCTTGCAGTTCAACGTCGTTTACCTGATGAGTAGGTGATGACAGAAGATAACGGCTACCATAGAGCACTGTACGATCCTGAATGAACTCCTCTCGTTTTCTCCACCTTCAACTGGTCTCGATGTTTTAGATATCCATTTCTACTGAACCATGATTCTATGGAGAGTAGTTAGATACAAAAACAAAATACATACGTACACAGGTTCATTCAATTGATCTGAAATCAATGTGATATTTGTATTCAATGGTGTTGAAAAAGATTAAATGAATGTGTGTGATGAAAGCTCAGAAGAGCTTTCCACGGTATATTTAAAAAGTCTGACAAATACAATAATGAATAAGACATTATTTAAAATATACCTACATAATATAATATTAAATTCTTCAAAATAATTGTTTATCTACTGTACGATTTTTCAGAGATGTGTCGTAACGTATGAAGGTGTGTAGTAATGAGGGCCTGCCATAATTTCTTATTTAAAAGTACCCATATGAGAGAGGAGCACGGTTAAGTACCAAAAAACAAATGATTCTATTTTATTACAACAGATAAAAATATAATTTTATTTTTTCATATTGGTAATATTATTTTAGAATCGATGGATTGTTAGTAATTCGGTGGAAATACGTGGCATTCGTAATGGAAAGATCTAGCTATGGATACAACTTGATGTCAATTGGTTTATTAGTAGGCAGTCAACTCAATATTAAAATACTAGGAACGAATGAAACTATGTGAATATAGAATAATCTCTAAAACCAAAATTCATTTTATAGACAACAAAATTCAACGTCATTCCTCATGTTTCTTGAATTATTTAATACTTAAAGAGTTTTATCTTAATCCGTACTACAAAGGCGACCTTCTCAATAATGTAATCACTCTTCTTCTGCTAGCTTGGTATGTAGGGACTAGACCAAATTGAAGCTAAATAAATTCCCACGTTGTCAACCCATAGTGCATTATAAAAAACAATGTGACAATACTAATCCGTCATAAATTCCACGAAGCATCAATTAATATTAATAGGTTAGGTATGTACTGGTGGAATTGAATGTCATATAAATCATAATAAGATGGGACACAACAATAATTAATTCCAAAAACAATTTGCAGTTTCCAATGTTCCTTTTTTCAAATTGATAATATTTGAGCCTTGTTTTATTATTAAAGTTGTTATTTTTTTAAAATAATAATTAATATAACGTTTATATGTCTAACTGATTCAATACTAGGTTAATCAAATTTAATGAATTATGATTATTTAATACTAATAATAATAACAATATTAATGATTGGCTTTACACAATATGCACCAATAATAAATGAATAATAGAAATAGATCATCCAACTTCTCCTAAAGAGATGATTTCTCATTTCTATTTCAAATACTTACATTTTTTTAATATTTCTCTTCCCGGTATTGTATTGTTTTATTTGTAAATAAATAAGTATGCGCTTTAATAACACGACATATTAGCTTGAATTCTACTTTTTTATTTGCGAAATTAATTGAGCTGAACACTATGCAATTTGCATACCTATATATTAAATTCTCATTATTTATTTGCTTTAGAAAAATCTAGGTTATTCGAAAATAATAATTTATTATTATGTAAACTTTTTGTATGTCACACTAATCTCTACTATTATATTATAAAGTAGTACCTATGTATCCACTCGAATTGCAAAAAAACAAAATATACTTCGTTACAACCAACGAAGATTTTCTCAAACAATATGATGGTAAATGTGCTAATCTATTTATTTAAAAAAAATATGTTTAAAATACGTCAAAATTTGATACATGAATGAGATCATATTATTCGTTTAAAATGTATGCGGTTGTAAATAGAATAAAAAAATGATACAAAAAGTTGTGTAATCGCACAAATACTCGAAACAGTGATACATCAATCATTAAAAATTACAAGATTTTATTAAATAATACTCATTTGTCAGTGAAGTATGACTCCCGGCTCGCGATACGCATTCTGACAGCTGTTTGCTATAACGGTGCCAGTTTTGATTAGCCCCGTATGCGGTGCAATAATAACAATTGTGATCGATAACATGTAACGCCGTAATATTATGCAATTCAATTATAAATATCGAAAGTTTGCAAATTGTTAATGATCACTTAACACCAATCGTAATGGATTACTGCAAACCGCAATAAATAATTCATTACACATACGTACCGGTAATTCAAAATATAACACTTACTTTTATATTACCAATAATTTCACTTGAACATAATATTATTGTGCCAAGGACTTATTGCTTTGTTGACAGGGAGAGGGGAAATATTTAATTGGACATCTTGTAGAAAGCTATCAACCCACTGTCATGAAAAAAAAAATGATAAATTTATTGTATAACACATCACGTTGATTATACAAAGCACGAAATTACGATCTGTGAATTGGTAAAGCATGTTTCAGGTTAGTACATTTATATTATGTTATACCAAATATTTAATGTGCAGCCAATATAGGACATAATGGTTGTTTTCTACTGTCGAATTAAATTATATTGATGTTATCTTTTTAAAATTAATATTGATTTTAGTAATAATCTATGTATCTGTAGACATTTCCATACAAAAAATAATGAACATTAATAACCAAAGCACTAATATTAAAATGGAGTCGTAACAGCGATGGACATCATTATGATGGTGACCGTAAATACTTTGTCACCCATATATTTTTTGTATTGTGAGTTGGTTGCTTTTGCATAAAGTTTGATAAAGACGTTTGAAACACTCTTTGGAACCATTAATTTAACACACACGTTATAATATTTTCGGTTATGTCGGTTTAACAAAAATGATATTCGTACATTAGAATTACTCAATAATAAAAGAATATATTATCAGCTGGTACATTACAAATACATAATATATTATTTAAGTATATTAACGAAACCCTAAGAATAAATCTATAACATCTGTTCAAATACCGGTTAAAAGCAATTAATTATTTTGATATCACTAGCAACATTAATTCATTCCAGTATATATAATAAATATTCAAACATTATTATTCACTGCCCATTTGGAATACAATATCATTTGCATTTTCTATTTATGTAAAAAATATTTAATGGGTAATTTTATTTAAAATTATCTCGGTTCGAAGACATTGTCCAGCTGTAAGAAGATCTACATGATTTAGTTTCAGCAGATCATAAGAAACTATTGAACTAATTTTTTTGTAGAGCAAGTTTTTAAATGATCACACTGGAAACGTACACTTAGAATTTTTCAACCCTAATATACGACAGGGTTTATAAACTGTAGGTATACTACTAAAAAGATACAGGAAAATAAAATGTATGTAAATAGTATTATAGTAAATCAAGACACGAAGCATACATAATTGAGACTATCGTAAAAAAAACTATTTTACGATAATAATATGTGCTCAGATGAATTTAAAGTAGAAAATGTATAACTTGACTTTAGACTGATTATTTAAATTTTAAATAATAACAGAATATTACAATATACTTAATATACTATTGACATATACTACAGGCCACATTTATGAAATTAATCATTTTTATCCCGTTTTCAATAGATATTTTAAGACATATTTGTTTCAAAAGCTCCAAAAAAATGTAATGTCCTTATGTCAAATGATTTTACGACAAAACAAAAAAATGGATTAACCATGTTGTCAATCAAAATTGGGAAAATTTAAATTTTGACAGATATGCAACAGTAACTCTGAGTTTTGGCGCCAAAATCTGTGCTCGGATTCTATACCTACTAGAGGAGTTTTATTAATGCTCAACATCTGTCAATATAATAGAATGATTTTTAATTAATAACGATTCCGGCCCAACGTTTGACTGACCCTTCCGCGACTATCTATGATTCCCATGGGCGGGCATTAAATCATCGTCTCAAAGCCTTCGAGAATCCCTTCACGCGTTTTGAGTAAGGCACGGAACGGTATGGAGGGTCGCGGTCGTGACCGGTCCCCCAGACGCGCCGCATACTTTGCTTTTTTAATGTTATTTTCTTCCCATTTAGCTGGCCTATTTGAAACTTTTTTTATCCAACTGCAACGACGGACAGCGATTGCAATGATAAAGATGTAGACACAATAAGGCATCAGGTAACAATGATAAGGCATTAGACATCAAACACGTCAGCGGTTTGATACGTGGGGATTTATTAAAGTGTTGTTTTACAGAACCCATGCACTGAACGTCCAAAGTCAAATTTTATCGTAAGTAGACAATACTAGTACTTAAATAATATTAAAATGAGATGAATAAATATATGGAAAACAGTTGCAACACAATTATTACATACTATAATATTACATTACACATTAATTCGTCACTAACCGGGGAGCACAAAAGTAAGGGAAGATAGTAGCTTTCTGGGTAAAGGCTATAAAAAGGTTAAATTCTTAAATATGGAATAATCCTAACCACATGTTAAAGAATAAGTTATTTTTAATAGTTACGTTTGTATCACAATACCTATGTATTAAAGTTTGTCACGTAAACGAAGCACGCAATTAACATTGATAATATTTGAGGACACTCGGGGCGCTTTGTACCTATTTCTAGGCGTCTAGCCTGACCATCATAAATTAAAACACCAAATCTGGCTTCAAATCCTTCGTCCATGGCGACTGGCTTTCACATTTCTATCTTATTAATGTGTTCTGTAGTTACTGCAGTACATATTGATAAATTCCACTTACAGATTTTCTTCGTTATTATAAAAAAATACACTGCACAAGATATTTAACTCAGAAGCTTATTATAGGAACTAAAATATTTAGGTACTCGTACCTATTTATTTATATTTTGTGGAATGAATTAAATATTTTCAAAATACAAAAATCAATTTATTGCATACAATAAAGGGTGAAAAATAGGTACAAGCAAATTTAATAATACTTAGCAATTTTGTTTGCAGCATAATAAAATGCTATGGTTGGAAATATTCCAAAATACCCCGAGTAATCTGCATTTTGATATAAAAAATCTCAACGATTTTTGATGTAGTAAGTACCAATATTTTAATTAAAAGACTTGCTCTATCGATGTATGTGTTAATCAGCATATTATTTTATTGCTGGCGTCTGTACAAAATATTGTTTAGAACGTGAAATTATTGTAAATATATTACAATATTATATGATAATGGAAAATGTATATCCATATCTGACTAAATGTACAATACAGATACATTACACGGCATTTTCAATCTAATACTGTCGATTACGTTTGTTTATGTTACCTACCACATTCAAATACATGATTGATGGCATTATACTAGTAAACACCAAGCAGGCATTAGACATTCGATCCGGATCGTATTTGACGCGGATTGATGTCAAAAATCGAAGTGATTCAGTTCATCAATCTATCAATCTGATTATTACACGTTCAATGTGGATCGCGTTCATGGAATCATTAAACTGACTCAGTCACAGTCCAGATTGAACGTCTAGGATCTTAAAACGTTGCCACGTATTCTAATGTGTATATTTTATTTGAACAACATTAATAGGCAAACAGGACAATTTTCAAAGAACAAAATGTTCAATGTTGGTTCTCAACTGATGCCAATCGATGTGATGTGATGTGAAGATAATAGATTCGTGCCACTAAAGATATTTTTATCACGTAGGTAAGATCTGGCAGTTAAAACTATTCGTTCTCAGGTCGTTGGTGGCATTAGGACATAACGAATAAACAGTACAAAGTTTATTTTTTCCAGTAACTACCTACATACTCAGATGCTACGAAAATATTTTCTTGTACCGGATGTTCTCAGGGATTAATGCAATATTACAAATCCTTAAATTTATAATGATACTCTGACAATATTATACTTATTTTCGTGATATTTTAATATGCTTTCGGAAGCTTTAAATGTTAAAATGTTTTAATATCACATAATATGTTTGAAAAATTATTATATTACAGATATAAACGTAGACGTAGAGGTAGTCCTTTCTTTCAATTTAATTCGCTAATATTTTAGACGACTATTTCCAAATAGCGATAAACCCACCGATTTGATATTTTGTCGTAAATGACATTCTCGTTTTCAGAAATTTATAAACAGTTAGCTTAAACGATAGTTTAATATTTCCGTAATGTTATAATAATTTCAAATTAGAACAACTCGAAATCCGATACATCCTTTATTGCAATACATACATATAAGCAAAATAAAATATCAGCATTTATATAATTTTACTTAGGTAATCGGTTTCCGAAAATCGTTAAATTTTTAAATATGTTTTCGTAGCTTTTGGCGGAATTTGGAATTGATAGATTATTACATATTATTGGGTATAACATATCATGTAAAATTGCACATAGAATAATATTATGTTCCAATTTTTATTAGATAATAATATGTTAACCATAATATTATTTGAACGTATCTTTTTTTAATAATCGCCTTATTTATATGATATTTAACAAAATTATGATCTATTGTTAGGTACTATTTTATAATGTTCACATACGGTTAAAATCTAATAAATTATTGACATTTTCTTTGTGTATAATTAATTAAAACAATTTCATAAAAAAGTACCTACTCATCATTTATTGACATACGATTTCATTATTAATTCAATAAAATAGTCTTGATCTGTTATATAGGTAGGTATGTGCAGAAGCAGTCTTAGTAGGTTTTTTTTCTTTTAATATTATAAAATACATACCTAATACTTGTACGGGAATGTTGCAAAAGCAGAAATACCTAAACAATTAATTTTATTAATATCTAGTGGTCAATGTTATCCTCAAACAGGTATGGAAATGCGAAAAGTGAATAAATTATCCTTTAGTTAGAATGTCTATTGCAACGGAGGAGAAATGATGACGATTAAAAAGGGTTCTGGATTATAATGCAAATGAATAAAAAAAAAATAACCGGATACCGTTTGACTGCAAGGCCGAAAAACACATTCAATATATAAAATTTATATATTTATGATAATAATATGTAAAGCCTGGATTTGGGAATATTCAACGAACGAGCAAAGACTAAAATATGATGCAAAATTATTTCTTGTATTTTTTAAGAATTGTAAATACTCAAAAATACGTTACATAAGATACCTATAGTAAACTGTATCATCGTCATTGGCTCTATACTCCAATCTGGATCTCGGCCTACTCACGAAGGGGTTACAAAATACTTTTCTTCACGAGAAATAGATCTTTGCGAATTTGAGAATTAGTATTTGCTGATGCTATTTGGATCAACGCTTTGTCATTCTTTGGGTAATATTGTACTTATACCCAATTTGCGAGAAATATGTATACTTTAAAGATTTTTGTATAATTTATGACTGGTTTGAACTGTTTCGAGCCCCCTTTTAAATATTCCGATGAATCGATTGCGGCATCTGCGTAAAAAAAATCGCCGCAGCATTAACTAAGCCTGTGAATATAAAAAACCTATAAGTACGAATTTCTGCTGTGCGTACATCAGTACCTACATCCACATTCATGGTCAGTCCAATCGAGGAATGTATTATCCTGTATGTATAAGGTAAAAATATTCCAAGGAGTTAATAAAGTGCTATAGGAAACATTATTTCGTTAAAGATAATTCATAGCACAGCTCAAAGTATTATCAAGTCGCAGTGCGTACAAGTCTATTGAATCTTATTGCAGACATTATCAACATTTTCAATTATGAATCTAATTATCTTATAAAACACCCAGGGACATATTAAAAACTTATTTATAAAAGTTTTGTGAAGCTTTAAAATGTCGGTCAAAAGTCTCAAACTTTCTTAAGACATTATACCTACTTATGGCATTTTAGTGTGGATCATAAAAATATGAATACGTATGTAGGTACCTACTACATAATATAACATTTTAAACTGACGAATTGCCTGGGACTTCGGTACCCATCGTCAAACCAGGACATCGGAACGGATAATAAGTCTTAGAATAGGAACATATATATTATTAATTAATAGTTTTTTTCCTACATCAACCATAATGTCTTCACACCCGATCGTAATGAAGGCATGTAGATGCATTTTAAAGTTGTGCCAAGTATCCCTAGAGCTAATATGAAACTGTAGTCAATATAATTCGGCGTGATTCCCATTTTGAATGAATCTATTGTGATTTGTGAGCTTTGAGTGAGAAGAGACATTTTCGCTCATCATAATATGCCGCAAAGTTTTTGAGAGCGAAGGAATATTCCCCCGAATAAATAAAGACGCTATCGTCGATCATTCGGATTTGAGACACTACTCGGCAGAATTTGCAGGCAAAATCATTGTGTCCAATTACGAACTAATTATCAAACTGGAGACAATGTGATCCAATTGAAATATAGATACTTAAATTATTATTTATCACTATATCCTATAGGCGTTAAATAAATATGTAATCAAATAATTGATATATATGATGGAATATTTTATTTCACTATTACGCGAATATTAGAAATAAACTATTAACGTAATATTAAAATGACATACCTAATTATGTTACTTTATGTTGAGTTGTCAGTGTTTTCCTCATTGACATAATATAAGAAAGTTTCAATTATATTGTGCTCGACCCCTGATGTGTAGATCCAATCCAACGGCTCAAAAAGGTTTCGTGACCTTGGGCGTTACTACATTTACAATAAATCTAAGCGACCGCGACCCTTCCATCGCCCTTGATTAAGGATAACAACAGTGCATAACGGATGATAAAGCTTTGTATCGTAGAATATCAACATCTGAATAATATAATATCACTTTAATTGAATATCATATTATTAAACTAAAATTATAATAGAATATTATTTTATTATTTGTTCACTTCCAGTTAGGTACATAGATCAGGAACACACAATAACGAAAATAAAAATAATAATATGTGTAAATGAAGTGTATAGACAAGGTATAGACCTTTAATCTTTTAGATTTAGAATATAGTCCTTGACATTTTTTTCGTAACGGATAATTTGTAAAGTTCCTTTATCTCACAATGGCGGGCCTCACCCCGCCGACTGCTTGCGCAAACTAATTAGAAATGATATCTCCATAGAATTATGTTAGTGTGAATTTTCCAGGGTATTTTCAAGATGGTTTCATAGGCCCTTGCGGAATCCAAATTAGCAATACCCGGTACGGATAATATACGAATATTGTTTTCAATGGTACTGAATTTTTCTCTTCCGGTTCAAATTTCCTTTGACTTGCCATCAAGTAGTGTAGTTTTCACACCAAAGTCCCTAACGAGACCTTGATAGTAAATGTGAGATATCCATAAACAAAAAGAACTACGAATCCCGCTTAGTTAAGTGGGGGTGCACCTTCGTAGAGTAAATGTACTCCACAATAAACACTTCATTAAAATCCCCGAATGATAATTTCATCGATCACCACTTCACCGAAGCGATAATATGGTAGATACCCATTTGAAAACAATTATGTTTTACGTAGGTACGTGAAGTAAGAGAAGGGAACATTAATTTTAAATAAATATTATTTATACTAAACTAATAATTACGGCCAGTATCTACTTACTTTATGTATTAGTCAATTAGTCACTTGCCATTAAGTGTTTTCGTACAAATTATGTGTAAGCTTTCTTGTATTTTCTGGAGAATTGCCTCAAACTTTACACCCAATGGTGCCGTGACATTCGCAGATATTTTCGCGACTACCAAGTAGTTGTGGCATAAAACTTAGTGTTTAGGTTTAGGACTTCAAGATAAGACATAATATAATATTATGCATGGAAGTAACGGAGGTATGTTATTATCATTTTCAGTAAGGTTGTCCTCGGGCTCGGTGTCATATATTATTATAGCGTCAACAAGAACGACCCTGATGCTCCCTGCAAAAATGCAGTATTGCAATCATACTTACTATTGACAATGACCATTACAAATGTTCCACGACATGAGGACATTTAAAATTCCAAGATAACACAACTTGTAACATAAGACAATGGCAAACAGCTAAGGCCAATGGTATTTTTGTACTTAAAATGTAAAAAAATAAACCAGTCGGGGGTCATTTCATTACTATCGTAAAACTCCATTACGCCTGGCGCCTATGTAAAATTCCTCGGGCAGAAAAATAATGTTCACCAAATGCAAGTACAAAACCGTTCTCGGCGTGTAAGGGTCGATTGGTCTGATAATATGAAAACATGTCGAGACGAGAGCTTCATAAAGTAATAACAAGATAAAGATGTTCCTCCAACAGACTCCAAGATTTATTATTATTTATACCCCATACCTATCATTATTGACAGCATACTCACAGTAATATTATTAATGGTAAAGTAAATCATAACGTAAATATTACATACATACTTATTAATATTCATAGAATAATTAATTTATTAAGAGCGTATTTTAATTATTCAAGGGAATATTGAAAAACTAATTTACTGTTAAGTAAAGATTTTTTTAAATATTCCTACTACCTATATAAATGAATGGATATTAAAAAAATATCATGATAATCACTTAATTAATATCATTGTTAGACGACATTTTTGTCTATAACATAACATTAATTTAACTTAGACTGAAATAGTACACGAAAAATAGTAAGTTTCTTTTGACCATTTCCAATTCTAATAGGATCAATGGGCCTCCACAGGATGGAGGTTTTTGTTTTTACAGGAAATGGATATTAGCCACTTGCTCAGCGTATGACTTCCATACTCTGACTCCAAACACAAATTGAAAAACAATATGTCTATTTGCTAGACCCAGGATTCGATCCTGGGACTCACGACAATATAAACCGCTCGACCATCGTGGGGCCGTTAGTACATACATAATATTAGATTTTTTTAAAATTACTGCATTACTATTTTTTTGTTAGTAACAGAAAATAGTTCATTTGTTTGTTAATTATATTTATGTACATTATGATCGATACACATTTGGCTATACCAACTAACTATGAAACGTCTTCCCACAGAACAGATTAATTCCGTGTTCCCTGCTTTCCCTGCTTTTTCCTAACAACCTACATAACAAACAAAGATACCTCTACCTACATAAATATACATTAGCAGATGACTTACATGTTTTTTGCCGCAATATTGGAAAAATTATCAAGAAAATACCTACGTCTAAAGACTCTAAAGAGTTGCGAGAATATTATTTTCGCAAGACAAGATAAAAACATTAAATTCGAATAAGGCAGTTCATAAAATTATATTACACAATATGGATTTTCTATGCTATTCTCAGCCAATCAAAAGGCGATTAATGCTTAAAAGGCTCCAGAATAATATCTCAATCTGTCAGTGCGAGATTGAAATGCACGGCCATAAAAAATGTGGCACTAATTTCTTCAAATCCCAAGTCCGGAATGCGAAGAAAAAACGAACACAATACATCAGTTGGATTCTGGACGAATAAGTTGTCCATTGATGCAAGTAGAATGCACTTTTGTAGATACACTATATTGCACTCGATAAAGCGAGAAATAATAACAATAATTACGTTAGACATCCTGGCGCAGTGATGGTAAACTCTTTGTTAAATTTATCAACGAAAAGGTCGCATAATAAATTGAAGAGGCCTTTCGACACGACTAAATAACTAGGTATTCAATTATTTAATACGTAAGTACCGCAATCATGGAAATTACCTACAATATACACATTAAGCTCTGCAAAATGTACTATTTCAAAATTGTCATTTATTTTTGCGATATAATTATGGACTATTTATATTAGCCTTTTCGTCTCAAGAATAAATAGTTAATCGTGAGTCGTGGCAATTGTTTAATAATATCAATAATAGGTATCTGTTTGGCCATATCATCATGTTTCCAACGAAATACATATTACCTATACATCTTCTATAAAAGAAAAATGCCATGGATACGACAGAGGCGATTCGAAGTTATATTAAGATAGTAATAATTTACTGCAATGCCAGTTTCAATGCGAGCATATTATAATACGAATGCAACTGCGAATTCCTTTTTCTGTACCCATGGTGACACTGAAGAATGATTTTAGTATATCAACAACTCAGTTCTAAGAGTCAAAGCTCTTAACCAGCGACGTCTCATGGGGGTAGGCAGCTCATGCGTTGCTTAGGGGCAGCAAATGAAGCAACGACTACGAATTTTAGAACTTTTGAAATCAGTGATAGATTATCATGAAGCGGACAATGCGGTCGTTGTGTTAGAAAGTACCTACCGATATCTTAGTTTTAAAAACAATCGATTCATACAAAATTTTAGCAACATAACTTAACTATTAATTGTTGTATCGATATAGTCGATTTATTGCACACGCAAATTTTTGATTAGGGGCCCTCCAAACTTGTCAGTGTCTCATGTACCTAAAATCAACGCTGTTTGAGAGTATGTTTTGTGGAAATGCTGTAACCGTCTGATTGTCTAATCGTCAGTAGGTGTGTATGTATTTTTAAAAAGATCCAAGGAATTTGAATTGAATTAAAAATGAAAGGGGGTTGCGTTTTAAGTCCGCTTAAGGGCGGCACGTTGCCTAAGGACATTAGGTAACAAGTATTTTCAATGCAGTAATTAATATTTCTAAACATGGTTGACCATCACTGGCTAAACCTTAACCACCAACTCAGAATGTGGTTTACCGAATAAAATAATAATAATTTATTATTGTACGTATAGAATATAGATAAATGTAGGTGAGTAATAATAATAAATAATATCATGGGGTTAGTATGGACTTTAAATGGAGGTTGTGTGCGTGGGTTTGCGTTTGATTTGGGAGAAAATTATGCTATCTAAGTTTACTTACGTCTTACGTAGGTACAATGTACATACCGCGAATTAAAAGTACCTATAATAATTCATTTATGATAAAACAAATATCATATTATTTGACCAATAATTAAGAGACAAATAAAATAATTACTTCGATTATAGGAAAATAGGAATTATTAATTTTATAATAATAACAATAATTATAATTGTTTAAAAGAAACAAAAAACGTGAACATTTTATAAAGGATCTAAATATTAAAATTACGTCGTACAATTCCATGTTGCGTGATAGTACCTAAGTAGGTAGTAAGTGAATTTATGTTCTCTCTTAGGGATAAAAACTAATTTACAATAGGAATAATAAAATTAATGAGGTGGGTAGGTACCTACCTCAATTATATTAAATTATTAGTATCTAGATGTGGCAACCCTACAATTTATAAGTGAGTATCCTAATAGAAGAAATTATCTGAATGCATGTTCCCTTGTCACAGAACGTAGGTAATTATTTCACCGGACGTTTTGTTTTGGAGATAAGAATCTACCTACAAGTTATTTTGTGTCAATGTTACATTAAAAAAATAAAAGGGGTCCAACATGACAATATAGCCATCTGAAATCGATAGATAACCGATGATGACTAAAGTATAATATTAAATTTATGGCGTTCCTTTCCCATAACAGCTTCATAAAAATAAATAATTGAATATTATGTTGTTATTCGGATACCTAGTCATAAATCACAATGTATATAGTAAATATAAGTTGTATATGTACTATAAAGGATTATATTATTTCGGAAGAATAAATAAATAATATGTGTTGTTCTATGTTGGTTTTTTTATTTTAAATATTGTTACCTCTAATAATTAGAAGTACAAAGATATAAGATATACCTACAATAATCGTATATTTTTTTACGAAGTGAACGCAACGCGATTTTTGTCGTCATCACTTTAAAAAGCTACTTACGCTGAGAAAAGTGACTGATTACCAATGTCCGTTGGTAGCGACCGCAAACAATAATTTATTGTGTTTCACCAAGCAGTCATTAGCACATTGGCGAAAAACATATTACATCAAATTACATCTCCATGATTGATCATCAGAGGATTTAGATTTATTTGAGGTGATAATATAATAAAGATGTTATATTAGACATGTGCGTTGCAACGCGGGACAACTTGTGACACTATTGTTGACGGTGCCGAGGCTAGTCATGGACTGGTTGAATCGGATCGCTACGTAATCATATGGACCTGAGGTTGCATTAACATTTTTTTTTGTTTTAAGAGAAAAGAATATTGGCCACTTGCTCAACCAAGTAGGTCGTATTGAAAAAAACAACATGTGAATCTGCCAGACTCAGGATTCGAACGCGAGATACACAATATCAAAAGCCGACGCGTTACTGCTTGACCAACGGGGGCGATAAAAAATATTTTAGGAAAATATGTGTATAAATACGATAAATGATAAACATATTACTAATATAGGTATTAATTACTGATTGATATCAATCAAATTATTTCTAATAGTATTTGTGCAATAAACCCTCAGGCGAATTGATGCACGGATAAAACCTTGTACATACTGTAATAATTACAGATAACCTGCAGATATTCCGTGTCGCTGCACTTTTAGTGTTACAAGGATTGCAAACAATAATTATATGCAGAAATCAGGTTAATGAACAACACGATATCGGAAATAAATAAATAATGATGATTCAATCGTGGATTGATGTTACAAAAGTGTAATTATTGCATTAGTAATAAAATAAATGTATTTTTATGTATTAATGTATCGATCAACCGACGAATTATTGACACAAGTAAGTACTTATATATAAATAATATTATTATATAGATAGGTCCTATGAAGTATGATGTTAAAATGTGAGTAACAGAACACTACAATATCTAATATCACTGGTGAAATGATCACAAAAAAGAGTGCAATATACGAACACAATAAATTGATTATTCTCTTCCCAGATGTTTCATTTCATTTTATATAATTTGTATTTATTCTGACAGTTTATATTACATTATTTATCCAATGAGCATAATGAAAATATCGTAACCTAGCTATGTCATAGAATCAATATTTTGATGTCCGATATCTGTTAAAAATTATATATGAGTCTGTTTTCATTTAAACATTGCTCTATTTAAAGTACTTATAATAGAGTATGACAAATTATTATATAAGTAATTGAAGTTACCATTGCATTGATTGATATTGATAATATAAATAAAACAATATCGACCCAATTTCTGTAAGATTAAATATAAATATTCATACTTATATCAATTGAACAACCTTATACATATTGTCAACAATCCCGACAGACTTAAGAGTTTTAATTATATAATCAATGAATGTTATTTAAACAAATTTACTGTATGTAATAAAAAAAACAATGATACAACATGAATTGCCTCACAATATTATGAATGTGATTAACCGAAGGCAGGCCCAACTTCAAGTAGGCTGTGATCTACTTATTATGCATTATCAAAACTGACAGTGATCTACCAAAGCCCACCAAAGCGGCGCTCGGTGCGCTCTCTACGAAGTAGGCCCCCTCCCACCCGCGCATTACCCTTCACCTATGTAATAAGGGACTCAAGAAACACAAAATAATTACTATTATCAGCGTCTCTCATAACAAAGTATTAAAAATATTATTAAATTTCTCGTGGCTTGTAATTAATATTCACGATGACATCATACTACCAGCGAAATATTGGACACGCAATAACTAAGCAAAGAGATTACTGTTATTAAATAATGCCTTCTCGCCCGTCTATCGACGACGCTTCCGAGGCGTGATTTTGCTTGCCGTGTTCAATGAATGGACTACGTTGTATTTTCGTTAATTCGTATCGCTGAGAAGCCAAAAAACGATGAATCATGGGGCAGGCGGGCACAATGCGTCGTCAAATCCAGTGTGCGCTGGCGTATTTGATTAAGTACGTTGTATTTTCGATGATTCACATTGAATATGCGCGAGCACCCCGCAAGCCCGCCTAAGACATTAAAAAATAAATACCAACACCTTTCATTATAACAAAGAAATGCATAGGTATTCAATTTCGTATTCTTTTGGGCACTCATTGCACTCATCGTCAAACTATTATCATGCTACATAAGAGCCTACTGCGTGACGGCAAGGTGAACTACGCATTATTTTAAAGCACTAGGATTCATATATATTTCTCTCATTGCTTCTCATTTTTCATGCCTGTACTAAGTAGGTACTTATATCATTATTAATCAATAAATTAAAAATAATACTTTTAGCATCAAGTTCGTAGGTATGGATACTGGAATTTTTCTACAGTGGCACAATGGGGATATTAAAATCAATTCGCAGTACTATATGTGTTAATTGCAACAATGTTTGTTTCAATGCTATATAAAATAAGAAAGAAAATAAATTTCGATTATGTGTTTAAGTTATGGTAGAGTTTTGGAGATTGTATAATTTTAATGATATGTTTATAGTTATTTTTTATGTGTAGGTACACCTAATGAAGTCTTATTGAAGTGAAGTAAAGATACGATGCATTATTTATTATGTATACATTATCGTAAGAATCGTACATTATAGACCGCTCTCTTGTCGAAATCAGTCGCCGTGTAAAACGATAAAAAAACATGCAGCGAGTCATCATAATCTCGAAAACGGTAATTTGATGAGAGTGATGCACCATGTTATCGTTATCGGTGACCAGGGCAGCGGCAGCAACCACAGTTGGCCTCCTTCACGTGGGCAGGCCAGGCAGCCGGAGGTCGGGGTGACAGGAAGTGCATTATCTCATCTCCTCGCATCGACAATGACTTTCTAATACGTCACTCAGCAAATATCGGACTCTCGTGTGTTTGTTTACATTTTAAGTGTTACAGTGGCACCGGACCGAAGAGGCGTAAACTGGAATATCAATACACACTATTAATGCACCCACGAGCCTTTGGCTCTGACTATCATTCGTATTGTAATTACGTCAGAAACTCAAATCAGTGACATCCCCAGAATGTCACCCCACCCCTACCACGTTTAGTCTCAAATTTCAAGTAATAAACTCATTACCAATATATTTCATTATTTATGCATTGTTATTTTAAATGAAATAAAGATTTTAGAAAATCCGACTATAGGTACCAGCAATTAGCGCCGCGGTCAAAATACTGTCGTTTGAATGCAATGATGTTATTATGAAAAGTTGTAATATTCCTGTTCATTCATTAATTTTGTCGCCTCTAGAATGTGGCGCCCACAGAACAGATTAATAATAAATATTAATGTGAACAATTGTGAAGCTAATAACTGAAGTCGCCATAGACAGAGAATTTGAAGCAAGATTTGCTTTATGAGTTAATGACGGTCAAGCCATAAAACCTAAGAAACACAAAGCCTCTGGAATGTCCAGAATATTACTAATATTGAATTTGAGTTTCGTTTACGTTTCAAACTGTTATGGTACATACGTAACATAATTATTATTTAACACGTGTTTAAGTTTATCCCATATTTCTTCACACTCGAGCCTGTTTCAGCCAGAAGGCAACCCATTTCTCATAGTCTTTGAGTTCATTGGTGGCGCCCTTAATTAACGAATGACCTGTCTACCCTCACGCGACGATACTGCTTCTACTAAACTAACTAAACAATGGTAGGTAGGTACTCATTATAACGGCAGACAAATCAAATTCCTAAATGTGCCTCTGAAGCAATGGTACAAAGGTGGTGGGTGGTGGATTTATAGTTAGCGGCTAATATTTTATGTATTCTACCCTTGCAATTTCACAAATTATTGAGTTCCAAATACTACCTACATAATCTGTATGTGAAAAAATGAGAAAAGATATAGCCGACGAAGTGGAAGTTGGGGTGCTGATAGGTTTAGTGAGATTATAAAGATACAATTTAATTATTATAATCTGAAGATTGTTTTTTTGTGATTTTAAATTTGATTACTTGTAATAAATTCAAATATTCATGATTACAAAAAAACGCAGGAAGTGGACATAATCCATTTTCGTTTTTATATTATGTCACAATTAAGTTAATAGGTATATCATGGATTCGGAAAATAATGTCATGAACACAATAATAATACGCTTCATTACATTGACAAAATACTAAATTATTCGCAGTGTTTTTCCAACAATCAGACTATTCTAAAATAATAACAATTTTCTTTGAAAGAAAATCGTTTTTTAGTAGACACCTACCTGCCGAAAAATATTTTTATTCGATTCACGGATATCCGTAATCAAATATAGCAACATTAAAAAAACGGCGCCTACTTTTATAAATAATATTTCAACAAGATGATATCATTTCATTTTTAGTCCTTCAATAATTTATTAAAATAATCGTGATAATAATAGCGTTTTCGTTTATCGGATAGAATCCTGCCTAAACAATAGTAATAGGTACCTACTGTGATGTTTTAATAAGGTTGATATATTTTTTTTAAATACAATACAAATTTAACCTGCAAAAACTGTGTTATAATGACGTAGGTATACGTTTATTAGATAACACTTTGATTGATTAGAATAACATTAGCACAATGAGTAATCATTTGTCTTCGAGTAAATTACTGTCATTTTTTGTTTATAAGTTATAGCTTATAAATAACTTATAACATCATAGGTATTAAGACGTGTTTGCATTTTATTTTTTTAATAGTTTATCGACATTTTCTAACGTCGGTACATCATCTACCGCATAACTATATTATTTTATTTAAGCCATTACAAATGCCTTGTTCCACAAGTCTACAGATTGAAAACAACTTTTTTCGAAGAATAATGATTCAATCAAAAAGGGTTGACCAAGGGGACCACAAAAATAATACAAATGCATATCTACGCAATAAACCCTTTCCAAATTGTTGTTGTTAAATATATGATGTCTATAATTTTCTTTATTTTACATCCAGCGAATTCTTACCACCTACGTTGGATTCAAAGGTCCATCGAAACATCAGAAACCCTTCTTTTAATCATCGATTAAATGTGACTCAAAATTTTCAAACACATTCATATTGTGAGTTTATGTCATACATACTTACATACATATTTGAGTCAGACTTCGGTGAATTATTGACACATTCACACATATAATGTAAACTTGTCAATAAGTTTTATTTTTTATTTGCAATCATTAATTATATAATTAAGCATGTGTGAATCAGGGGTTGATAAATTAGTCTGCGCGCCCATTAGCTGACCAGTCTCTGCAACTCGACGTAACGGCCGGTCGATGGGCTAACTACCAGACGTTTTCAGCGCATAGTGATCCCCCCGTGCGTACCTTACCTCGCCCTATAACTTCCGAAGCGGTACTTCGCTTTACCCAGCTTCGTCTCATTTCGTAATGGGTGGTGAATTCACTGAAATAAATGCTAAAAGAGGTATTAGGATAAACAGAATTTCATCCCGTTGTGAGAAATGAGAAGGTTAAATATTTTATGTAAATCGGATTAATTAATAATAGTGTTGTATATGTTACGCCGAATGTGCGAAATTGAATATTACATGAAATGGGCAAAATTTTGCCTAAATCATGAAAAATGCAAGCCCGTTGCCTTATTCATGAATTAAACAAAATATCTGGAGAGTGCGTGAAATCGGCAGTATTTTTTCTGCCTACTTCATGTCTTGGACAAATTAGATAGTAGCGCTACGGTGGTATTTTTTGCAACTAAACTAAATGTATCAATTCTCATGCATTGCCGCATTGGTCAAAATGTACATTTATATTATCTATGGTCAAAATAGATGATCGCGCTCCGTGGTGTTTTTTGCAACTAAACAAATGTGTCAAATAAGATTGATTATAATATAAAAATATACCAATCAATAATATGATAACGGAAGAATTTTATTGAAAAGTATTTTCGCGATTTGATTCGTGCTTGGGTATCAATTGTGCAATGGTCGATTGAATGTTTGTGATAGTTTGTTGACACTTGATAGCTAACCTCAAAATGGACGTTCAGTTGAATAATTTAGTTCAGAATTACAAAATCTAACCTAACCTAACCTAATAATAATAATATTATATTATGTCCAATTATAACTAATAAAACCATCCGTATTAAATTTACTTTTTCTTCTGTCATTTTGACAGTTCAAGAATTCCATACCGTGGCGAATTCATGTACTCAGCAGAAAAATTACCTAATTCATGAATAAGGCAACAGGCTTGACTATTACATGAATTAGCCAAAATTTTGCCCATTTCATGCAATAGTCAATTTCGCACATTCGGTGTAACATATACACTGTAAAATGTTACACTTACGATCATAAATACCCATGACCTACGTAGTATGAACTACAATGCACAAGCCCATAACTATATATAACTTACTTGTATAAAAATAAATGATTTTTTTGTGGTGATCTTGTATGTATTTTCGTGTATGGTCTTAGTATAAACTTTTAAATTATTATGAAAAACAAAAAATTTACGCCGCTAGGATGCATCAAAATTATACTGAACGATTTATAACCAAGTTAGAGTATAATAAAATATACCTGTGCATAGTGCAACAATATAATTAGATCAGTATGCTACGTTCCGTTAGGTGTATCAATATGGGTTGAAAGTACTTATATTACAACGATCATCTGAGCTCGAGAATATCAAAATTCTTCAATAGGTATAAAAATGGAGCAAGGAAAACTTTTACAGTTATCTTTAATAAGATAATAAAAATATCGTAAAAGTATGTATTAATCATTTAATAAATATGCAACAAAATCTGATAAAATGATAAAAAGCTCTTTGATAGTAAGTGAATAATGCACTTTTGATTTCACTTCACCAAGATGTCAGCATATAATTGATAATATTGATGCTAGTTTAAATCGTACACTATGTTTCCGGGTTATCGGTTTTGTTTATTTGTTATGTCTCGAATGATTCAAGAATAACCGTATGATTTTCCATACGCCGAATCTTGCAGCACTTGATAATTTTTTTAAAACCCCACTTTCTCATATCCTTGAGAGTCACACACTAGAACCACTTTTTGTATTTTAACACATTATTAAGTAGGTAGGTACGTGTTTTATTAGTTGCAATTTTATAATAGTATATTCTATGAAAATATTATCTAAACTACACGATTACTATTTATCAAATTGTTGCACTATACGTTAGCAAGTCGGGAGTTTTATAAGCATATCAGAAAAAAATGATTATTTACCGTTGCACAATTAAGTTAACCTTCAAATTAAACTGTAATAAAATTATTTTTTGACCGTGTGAATTGTAAAAAAACGGCTTAATGCCAAGGGTCAATAATAAATAAAATAAGATATTATCACAAAATAAAAGTATAACAATTAAAAATAAAATAAACCAACCGTACATTTAAATAAAGTTAGTCATGCCATAGCAATTCTGGGCATTTTGAGTAACTAAGTACCTACTAAGAGTCGTGAACAACTAATGCATAATATCATAATTAATAATAAATTTACTCTAAATATTATACACTTGAGATCATTTGCAATAATTCCTGGTTGATTTTATTCCATTTTAATTGGCATCCAAGCCGTTCAATATTCGACCATAGGATTAATGCAGATTTTCGTCAACACTTTGAAAAATAAAATCAATGTTCATTCAAGTGCTACCTACAATGTCCATGCAAAGTGCCACTTTGGATCGAAAAGAAAATATTACTTAAGTATATATTTTTATTATAATAAAGGAATGTGAAATGTGTATCATAATCATGGATATCAAATTGGACTACTGTAAAGATATAATTATTGACGGATTTTTTTTAACATTTTGTGCTTGAGGGTGACTCCAGATATTTTTTTTGTGTAGTTAAACTGGCAGATATAGAAAAAATATATTCTGTACATTGGAAGCATTGGATTTAAATTTGGGCCGATTAACTATATTTTCCAGACGCAGGGAATCCAATCCCGAGCCAAAATTCTGATCCAGGGATTTCGGGATTACAATTTGACAATCCCGGGATCCCGGAACTAGTCCTGGGATTGCCTTTTTTTTCCATTGTTAATATAAATTTTTTATATTTACAAATAACATTGATAAAATCGGTCAAAAATAAATCTAGTATAATTTATACTATTTAAGACATTTATTGTTAATATTGTATATGTTCAATCTTGGAAATACCCGAGTTAATGGATTAAAGTATATTGAAATATAAATAATAATGTAAATTTAATATGAGATTGCTGTTTCTGATAGTAAAGACTTAATGAATGGGTTAGCGAGATTTAAAATAGTAAAGCAAATCATGGTGTACTTATGGCTTTTCCGCTTCATAAATCTAATTAGTCAGCCAAATATGAAACTGCCGTAAAACGTATGAGATCATTGTGGAATTACTTTGTTAGTAGTGCGAAGCATTGTTTTTTTCCCAATCTTTCTCATTGTTATTAATTTATGTGAAAAAATAAAATGAATCGGCAACTTACACATGTGAATAAATCAATGTAGTTATTTGTTATTAAAAGTATTTTTTCTTTTGTATTTTATTTTCCATAAAAATTGATAAAAATATCAATCCCGAATGTTTCGGGATTATGTTTATCAATCCCGGCATTCATATGTATCGAAAATAGCTCGGTATCCCGGGATTGGAATCCCTAGTCACAAGTAATTAATAGAATATAACTGTAGTACAATACTCGTGAAATAAAATAGTGTCGATGTTGCATTTTTTTTAAATATGTACTTATGTACTTTCCGTTTAACATGGAAGTCATTTTGAAATCAGTGATAATTTTGCATACATACAATTAATAAATCTGGTCAACTTTTATGGAACCAGCGTCAAGACATGATATTGTCACGTTACCTTCATAAAACTAACCAAATAAATACGTATATTTTTTACAATATAATATGTTGTATCTTGCGTACCTACTTATTAATGTACTAAGTATTATATTTACACATTAAAGCACGTCCATATCATTAATATTTTATTATCAGTTGTTTCAAAGATAATTATATTATTTTTGAAACACAATCGTTTTTAATTTTTCATAGGAAGTGTGATAATATCAACCACAAATTATTTTTTATTTGAGACAAAACAACACTACACAATACTTAATTTTGAATACAGAATGATATTTGTACTTACACAAAGAAATATATTATTATTATGATTGAGTATAATTTTATAATTAATAAAAACCTCTCTCATTTGGTAGGTATTCCTAATTAATTATTGCCTCCGAATAAAATTAAAATAAGACGTTAATCAAATGTACACATTATAATTATTATGAGATTATTCTTAATGTACACGTCCATGGGTTTATTTGCAACGATAATGTGTATTTTAAACTATCGCAAACTTTAAATTGTTTGGTTTTAAAGGTAAAAGTGTTGACAATCTTTGGTGCTATTTTAGTTTCAGACGTTCAGGTTCAGTAGTGTCAGTACCAATTAATTATTGCGTGAAAATTCAGAAGCTTCCGAAGTTTTTTGATCCATGCATGCAATATTGCAACTTGCACGATAATACGTGTTTACACGTGCATTTTCTCACTATGACCGCGATAATACATACTGTCAGACAGTAAATAGGTTATAAGTTATAACTTTTCAATGTATTGATTCACCGCAGCAAAAAAAAATCAAAGCTCATTGTCGCAATAATAATTATTATGAATACGAGAACATAGCCCGAGATTTATTTTAGAAGCATATAAATAAACCTGACAATAATAAATATTTGCCAATTTATAAGAAGTGGGAGAGTTTAAATTTTTGTTTTATTATTTAATTTATATTCTTTTCGAGTAGGTATGGAAATAGTATCGTTCCAAAATTAGCAATGCAACGAACAAACAAAAGTCCAAACCAGTCATAACAAAAAAAAAGCAGTCAGACACCTGTTCTCGGTTCTGTCCAGCGTATTTTGAGTTTTTTCACATCTACAATAAAGTATGTGGGTATACATTTTTATTGTAGCTGGAAAAACGTGACATGGCCCGTACCTATAAAAAAAAAATATAATCGAAGTTCGCGTACCAAACTATATGAGAATGCTAAGAATTTCCAAAAGGTGAGAGAGACAGCGTGAAAGAAAATACCATTAGTGAAATAGCATTTGGATAATATACCTTCAACACATTTTTTTTTCGTTTTCCAGTACTTATTATGTTTTATAGTTGCGTATGATTAAGCCCAACCAGAAAATAATTCAATACCCTATTTCAACTCAAAAAACCTTGTTCCAAGATAATGGCGTTTGAATTTTTTGCAAAAATTCTCACAATTTATTCTAAAGCCTTGATTTTGAGAAAAATGTATGTTTTTTAAATTTATTTAGTGGAATTCAGCAATGCACAATGAAATTTTACAATTTAAAAAGGGATTAACCCAGAACTTCCAGAATATAACTTAATTAATGATTAATAGGATAGAATAGGGTTTTTCGATTTATGACACACTGAAGAAAATTTTGACCCTTTTTTCTGAATTATAAAGAGAAGAACTTTCTACATCGAATGGCATTATTAACTTACTCAGAAGCTTGAAATTTTGAGCTATGTACTCGTATTTCCTTATTGAAATGAAGAGGGGAGGGGAATCGAATTAAAAGTTCATTACAATTAGAAAGAGTCAAAAATATCAGAATTTTGACAGAAACTACAGTAGGTTTTAGTATCTACTAACGATATTTGAAACATGTAAATGTTTCTACCTAGATTAGCGATGACACACGAGGATTGAAAGGAAATTTTTAGACGAGCTAAAAAAGGGCCGTTTTTGATTTCGGGTGTTTTTTTTAAATTCTGGCAAAGAAAATATTTCTTTGAATGAAAGCTTAAAAAAGCTCTCCATCTGGTTTCTGAAAGGATTGTTTTACGGGAGAACGCTCGGTCGAAACTACGATGTTCCTATTTTTTTTTCATTTCTTGGCAAGCCACCCGTAATCACAAATATTTGTTTTAGTTTTTTGGCATATAATTATAAAAATATTCACCATCCTGGGTCTGTGTGACTTTATTAATTCTCTTTGTTTCTTAAAAGCCTTTGCACGTAACCTGGTCGATGCTCATTCAGTAATGTGGCGAAAAAGAAAAATGCCTTAGGACAGAGGTCCTCAAAGTATTCATTTCCAAATTTCAAATTCCGCGAATTCTGGTTCCATGTTCGATGACTTCATCTGCTAATATCACTTGAAACTCAACGTATTTATGAATACGAAAATGAATATTTCTCTCAAATACGTTATAAACTATAGGGTGAACAACATATATTATGTACTATTCATATTTCTAATTGGCATTGTTTCACTCTCCATTTACTAAGGGCGCTGGGAAATGAAACAGTTTGAAAACCATTCAAGCTTAGTGGGTAAAAAATTCGGTTACTCGTATCGGGTATTACTGATTCGGACTGGGCCTGAGAAATCGCCTCGCATAAACAATGGCAAAACTTCGTTGCGTAAGATTGTAAATAACATGCAATCATGTGAATGTTATCATTATTATCGTATTGTATAAAAATGATACATTAATATTAAATTTAAATTTCATAATAAAAAGTCTATTATTATGATAAATTTATTAAATTAATATTAGATGTTTTCTTACCACTTCGCCATTCAACATCGTTAAATTATAATTCAATGTAGGTACGTGCCTGCGTAATGTGTTTTTCAGATACTTATAAAAGTTTGAAAAACGACGAATAAAAAATATTCTTTTTTTCCAAGCATTAGTTGACGACGTTGACGCTCAAGTTTTGTGTATCGCTTTTTATAGGCGATTAATTCAGGCAAAGGTATCACGAATCACCTTGACCGCAGACCTTAAAATACACAAACAATGCGAAAAAAATGTAATCAAATCAACTTTCGTTGGAATAAGTGAATACTATGTAGATAAGTACGGATATTTATCTTATAAATGAATATTATAGTAGGTACATTTCATTTAATAAAAATACCGTAAATTTATAAAAGTCTCCCTTTCCGTGGAAATTATAATAATAATTAACATTACCTTATATGCACAATAAAATACGTATCTATTATAAATTTAAAATATAATGAAATAATTTGTGAAAAATACCTAAATCATGATTTCAAAAACCATCGAATAGGAAGAAAGTATCGAGTTTTGAAAATAGGTACCTTATCGAAAAGTACCAAGAATTTGTCCGCTACCTTTTATTAGGCCCATCCGAACAAAAATATGTATTCCAAAATTTCCCACAACAAACTTATCAATACTCGATATCCGAATTGCAACGGAATAAAAATATCGAAGTATTAGCAAAAAGAATCGATGCTTTGCGATTAGATAACACTCAAAACTAATTTAACCATTAACCTTAATATCCTATTTTTGGTTATGTCAACAATGTCTATATCGAAATGTTTTTCTTCTACGTCTTTGGTATTTTCTCATTAATTTCCATCTCAGCATCTCAGCATCTCGAAATACGAACTATTATTAATCTTTCTCATTCTAAATAATAAATAATGTAGATACATACTTTAATTTATTGATATCACGAACTTAAATCAATAATATCTGAAGAGGTAGAATATGTGTGTAGATATTTGGATACCGATTATTTTTTACTGTTTGATAGTGAAAAAGAACAATCAATCAATATTAATTGTTTAAGATAAAAAAAATTGGACAGTAAACTTTTTGGCAGTCTAAAAATTTGTAAGTGCGTCCGGTTAAAATAAAGTGAATCAATTAAGCTTTTATTTTTGAAAATTAAATAATAATCTATTATAGATCTAGATTGAATAAAAATGTTATGTTAATTATACCTTTTCAGAGACTGCTAATTTAATTAGACATTTTTATAATTGAATTGTTGGTTTTCTTGTGTAAACATAAGGCAGGCATGTCTATATACCATTAAGAGCAATTTAATTTATGGTATCATTGAAAAACCATTATATAAACGTTGTACCTATACCAATTTACAAATTGGTGATTTGACCATCAATTTTTTCTTTTGTCTGTCAATATTATTGGTATGAAGGTACCAATATAATATTGTTGTTTGCTACTATTGGAAAATCATAATATCTTGATTGACGTGGTGATTACAAACATATTATTTTAATTAAAAACTAGTATGTATGTACATTGTAACACAACATTATTGTCTGTGATTGTGAATGAATATTGTGCATATGAAATTTCTTGACACACATACCTAGGTATTTCAGTATAAATAGTACATTATTTTATTTTTTAAATACATTTAAATAGTTCCTTGCTATAATAATAATATTTTAATAATTGATAGCAGAACATTTTTGGCTTCTATAGTTTGAGCAGACGCCTTCATACAATGAGACATGATTATGAACATCTGACATGAATATTATTATTGTTTGTAAGTTTAAGCTGACAAATAATAAAAACAATTCTGGATTTGGCGTGTATTTATATGCATGACGTCCTCTGGTTATTCCAGAAAATCTTCCATGCGTAATGATCTAATTGTAATTAAACAAACACCGATAGATACTGTGTTGCCGTGAACTAGAGTCCTTTCCCAGTGATTTTTTGTGAATATTACAGAATAGAATAATATATCTTTAAACAGTTACCACTCTCATCATTGTGACAAAAAAATTGTCATGGACATACATCCAGTAGTTATAATAATTATTTGTTATTTACTGTTGGTAGGCAATACTACATTTGAAAATAAACCAAATAAGCGCAATCTGACGTGTGCAATAATGAATGACTTCTACACGATATCATTATACTGTATATGGGCAACAAATTTTAAAACAGGTGATATTGTTATTAATTATTATAAAACACAATAAATTACTATATCAACAGTATTTCCGCCTTACCATTCATTGCGGTGTATATTTTTTCTATTAATTTTATTTACTAAATAATCATGACATTGACTCATTCAAGGAATTAATAAATATAATTTATAAAATTATAAGTTATGTTATACTTTATAATATAACAATAATTGTGTATTTTAATCTATGACATAATAGTATAAAATAGTTACAGCATGCATATTATATTGTATGCGAATACATGATTATATATAGTATTATAATATATATGTATAGTATTATAATTATAATATATGTACTAGGAATTGGTATAAAAGATTTTAGATACTAATACACAATATTATATCGATGATTAAAATTGCATACAAATCAAACATATTATTATAACATGATAGGTTTTATATGTAATACAAGAAACTTTTTTTAAATAGTGCTCTCTCAAGGATTGTTAAAAAATATATCTCTGAAATAAAAATGGACTATGAATAACTTTAAAAGTTTTGGGAATTAAATGACAAAAACTAACTAACTTCACTATTACGTTTATATTAAGTTCCATTAATCGTACCAAATGTTTCATATGCATAATATATTGGTGTGCGCCATAATTATTATTTAAAAATTATAAATTTAATATAAATTATATCTTCTATAAACAGCGAGCTTTATATGTCCCCGATGGACGAGCGGTTCCGCGATCACCGCCAGCACTATAATGTCGCGGGTCTCGGGTACGAATTCCGGGTCTGACAAATTCACATGTGGTTTTTCAAAGTGTGTTTGTAACAATAGTATGAACTTACTAGGTTAAGCAAGTGGCTAACATCTATTTCTTGTCAAAAAAAATCTGTTAATTAATACAACCTACACATTGTGGAGGCCCATATTATGATCTTCATAAGATCTCACATGATTTTAATAATAATAAATAGCGAGACTATTAAACCTTATGAAAAACGACAATAGTAAAAATAAAACTAGTCCGTCATTAAATCGTACTTAGTTTAGCGGCTACACCTTGTAATGGTAGTGCCTGGCAACACTACACATAAAATATTTTGAATAACATTATGGAGTTATAAAATATATTCATTTAATATTCTGGTGCAGTGATTATCAACGATTTTGATTTCAATTCGCCGAATGCGCGAAAATTTTAAGGATCTTGCTCCGGCGACCCCACCTACTACGCACTAACGCTTTTCCTAACATCATTAGGTATTTATAATATATTAAAAAAAACATTATTATTAACCCACCATAATTATGTAGGATATACAATGTATATTATCTGTAACCATTTACCAAGATGTAACGGGAAATTTTTGTCTTTGTTTATTGCCAGTAATTAATAAATAAAAATACGCAATATTTTCATTTATTTACCCGATGTGGATCTTGACCAAGATGGACGAATTTCATAAGCTGATACCAGGGAACACAAAATTAATGGAAACTGGCTTACCCTTCGGGGCGTGGAAGCAGTTTTGAAGCTGGGTCTGCTATGCCATTAAAAGATAGAGAACGAGCCAACTGTCCGCAAATATTGGATGCGCGTTATGTTTACATGACAAACTTTAATGCATACCTACTTACTATGAGATGGACGTAATTATTGGAAATAACACATCCTTTAACATGTGTATAAATTTATCCCATATTTTTTTCCACATCCGAGATCCGTAGCCTGTTATACCACACCCGAAAGGGTAAGTCAGTTCTCATTAATTTTGTGTTCCCTGGCTGATACGTTACTATTTGTCAATTTGAATATGATTTAATATGTAATTATTTTACTAATCCTACTGCATTATACATTTATTTCTATTTATTTCCGTCAAATTTGATAGTAGGTATGTGTTTAGACAGGTATGGGGTCTTTAAAATTTTACAAATTATTTTAAAGGTTTATTTTTAAAAAAAAGTTGGGAATCACTGTTTTAGTGACTAGTGAAACATTACTAAATCAAGAATAGACTGGCAAGCACTAATTAAAATATCGACAGAGCGACGATTTTATAGGGCGCAGCCGACGAGAATTATTGTCTATCTATGAAGCGAACTCTATAACTACTTTATCTTTAATACGTACCCAATAACACAAAAACAGGTAACACCGGGGCTATAAAACCGTTTAAAGTATTTTAAAACAAGGAATCTCTGTAATGATAGACTTCCAAAAAATAATTCTCAGGAAAAGTAGCAAATTGTGATATCATAGATAATTACACAATTTATAATGCTTGATATTTCTTAGAACCGGTTAACGTTTGACTATAGTTAATTATTCTCACCCCTATAACTGCCAAGGGCCATTATATAGTCAGGTCGTGAGTCGTGACACTAAAATGTAAACTTCGACAGTAGCGCTAGTTATTTACTTCGAACGCAATATTAACTGTAGAAAATGATGTTAGTTGCATATTTAAATTAATAAATAAATGGTTAAAATTTGAACAATATATGAACAGATTACAGCATTGCATTAGAAAAACAACAATCAATAGGTAACTAGCACTACTACAGTAATTTTCAATTAAATGCTCAATATAGTCAGCCTTAGGCTTAGTTACATACTATACTTAGCTTAAAATCGAAATGGTTTATAATATAACTTCTATTGACTATTTTATATTCATTTTAATTCTTACGTAAAGTCTATGGACAAGATTACAGAAAACTCCATTTCAGGATGAATAAATGTACTTAGATTAAAAAAAGAGACACATACACCAAAACAGCGAGATTATATTTCATTTGTATTAAAATTTTTAAGTACCTAGTTCTGCAATAAGTACGCAAATAAGCAAAAATCATTTATACGTATCCACTTTTTTAAGATTTGGAGTACCTACATTCGTTGTCACATATCACTTATCAGATATTGCTAACATGATTGCGATAACTCTAAGTTAAAACCTGTGTTGATTTCACTCAAAGGAGATGTTTTTTTGTTGTTTAAAACAACACTTTATACATTCCAAAAGCGAGTGCTACGCGTTGTAAGACAATCACTTCATATCGCTAAAACCACATTCTTCTCTACTACTATTGTAGCTCAACAATGACAACTCAAGATCACTACGATTGCCTTAACTTTAATCGCGGCATAATTAATGGCTCACCACAGGTAAACGTTAAATCTATAATAGGTAAGTGATTTGTATGTTGTAAAATACTGCATAATCTTACTGTAGCTTACATTAGGCCTAGGGTCTCATGAAAATGTGACATTATAAGTTTGTATCGGGAAATGATGTAGGTAATGTATGCTAATAATGTACAACATTTGAAATAAGATAATCACTGCGAAATTAGATATTCAATATTTTAAAATAAACGACTGACGTTTGATTATTAAGCATAAAAAATAGACGTAAGTACATATCTCTGATAGTCGGTAAGGCAGATTGCTAATTTATCTCCCAAGCATAGAATATTGGTCATTTGCATTTCGACATGATAAAGAATGTTATCATAAAAACATGTGAATTTAACTCAGCCGCGAGATTCGAAACCATTACCCGTGGTTTTAAAGATGGGCGTCATTTCACTACGACAATGTAATCGCGTTAACACATTTGTACGTATTTTGCACACATGCTTATACGACGAATCGCAGGATACACATAATCCGGGATTGTCCCCATATGTCGGTTGAAAAGGAAGAGATACTCAAACCTGTCCGAACTTTAGTTAACCCAATTGGCTATTTCGAGTTGGTTTTATGAAAAGTAATAATTTATCTTTTAATAAATCTACAACGTCTCTCTGCTCGACCGTAGTCAAAGCAGATATCAAGCAAGGAATCTTAGACATTCTGATTTTTCTCTGAAACCAGAGTTTTGGGAAGTGTTTCCTGCACATTTTTGAAGGGCGTTTCTCATTCATTACGTCACGGTATAGGTATGCTCGAAAGTGTGTAGAGAGATTGATGGAGGAAAATCATGTAGGTAAGTGATTTATTATGTGTGTTAGCAGAACTATATTATTTACAAATATCCCAGTTCAATTGGAATGCGCATGAGACAATCACCTCGTATGAATCGAGTCGTTCGGAAAAACAACGTGATCGGCCGATTTCTAAATTGATGCGTTTTTCCTGCACGCGTGCCTTCGCATCGGTCATATGCACAGTGCATTTCATTACATAGGTACGTAGGTATAGATAAAGGTTCGGTCTCACGCCGTGTGTGGTATCGTTGATTGCAATAGCGCATTACTTTGCACAGTTTTCCGACACACCTGCATCCCAGGTAGACACGGCGATGCAATTACAATCAGCACCTACAAGGCATTAATGCTGACAGAAATAAAAATAAATGAAATGAATTCAATTCGGCAAAATGTATTTTTCTTATTGTACATTAATTTCTACAATATATGTTAATTTTAGTTTCGATTATAATACTAACAAAATGACACATGCTTATAGTAATACGCTTGTGGCAAAGATTACAGAAACAAGCGGTGCTAATTAACTTATTACTTATCGCAATTACTTAAGTAGGCAATTAAGCTCATAACTTTGCATATCACGTATATACTTTTATTTGTGATATGTAGATATAATAATAAACTACGAATTCAAAACACATTAATGACATGCAAAAAAATAATAAAAGTAACTCAAAAATAGTAGAATTAACAAAAACTTTGTTTCCAAATCGAGAAATAAGTTTTTGTAGTAAGCAGTATCAGAGAAATAAAGAAAATTTACTTATGTATGTAGTACATAGATATATTATATGTATGTAGATAGCATCAAACCTATATATCTATAGTCTATGCATCAAACCATTTTTGTATACATATAGGGTATGAACAGTTTACCAACTATCTTTTATCCATATAACCAATTTATATTTATTTTTATATGCCGATTATCTCACAAGAAAAAAATTTAACATTTCATATAAAAACTCATATTTATCAACATTGTTTTCACGAGAACAAAGATTGAAGAATATTTTATTGATTTATAATAAATAAAAAGTCATATAATTACAAATAAATGCAGGTAGGTACGAAATTTGGTTATCATTTAATATTGTATGTAACATTTATTATATTGGCAAATCTGCTGTAATATTCCAGCTTTTGTGAGAAGTTATACGCTGTTTGCGGTATCCTAGATGATCCTACTGATGCTAGATTTAACGCCAAACGCGACATGTCAATTTTGCAAGCTAGTTCCCCAGTCAAAGATGCTATATCTGTCTTTTCTCATATTACAACCCACCTTATAGTACTATAATAATACCCACAGCATAGCTTGTCACTTCGTGAACACCACGAATATAATTGTCATTATTCTCAACTGATTGTTCGACATAACATTTTATGACCGTGAAAAATGGGATGGGTACTATATTATTTGAAAGCACCTATAGTATTTTAATATATATAATATATATGCTCTCATAGTGAACGATAGATAGAACATTCGTTTTGGCAAGTGATATGCTATAGGTACAATTTTACTATAGATAGTAAATGATTTGCTACTATTATAATAAATGTAAAGAAAAAAGCTCAAAATGTGCGGTTGATCGAAAAAGTGTACCTATTACAAATTATCAGTCCATGTTTTAATAATTTATTTATTATAAAAGCATTCTCAATTGAATAATTATTGTGAGCACGAAAATGAGATTTTTCGCAATGCTTCATTGATATTGGTGGTGAAAACGAAAGTAAGTAATTTAAATAACAATTTCTGCCGTCATGATGTACGTAAAATATTATAACATTCACAAGTAATGCATAGCTGCAATGTCCTATTAAATATGCCAAAATGAACCACATGAGTAAACTTTAATAAAGAGACCGCTTCAGAAAAGAATTCATGTCACGCTTACATTCACCTGCATTTCTTCATAATTCGGCAGAACACACTAACTGGAGAATACTAGTTTTGAGTAATTTGACTTTGAAGTTGTTAAAATGTTTGAAATGGTCTATCATGTGAGTTTATTAAGTAATCGTAAAAAGGATGACTTTAAAATAAAGACTGTTTATTTATTAAGAAGGTTTCCAGACGGTAAAGTTTGAAATAAGGAACATTTTGGTATAACTAACTCAATATGTCATTTTTCGAATTAGTGTCTTCTGCCAGAACATTGACGTTATGTTCTAAATAAACCAAATAATAACCGGTAAAAATCCTCTATAATCTTGAAAACTTCAGAACGTATCTAATCTTTGGATTAAAATTCAAATAATATAATTTTGGTGTAAGTATCTATTTTTATATATTATGTTTGATCCTCTCAGTAAAATCAGTACGTGAAACAAAACGTAGGTATATATTCCATGGAATCCCACTGCTCGGCTTGACTGAACTTGATTGCATTATAACCAGCGGCGGCTCGTCCATATGCATTGCGGAACTGCAGCACCCCCAAGCAAATTGAGAAAAATGTAATATTATAATATACATAAATTTATACATATTATATGAAAATATCATTATTATAAGCGTGTATTAAGCTCGCCCATGCACCGATACATCCAATAATTATCATACACCGCGGTACTAATGCCAGAAAGTGACCATCTTTATGATTTTATGCAGTACCGTTTTCAATGGAATATGCGCAAGTGGGCGAAGCAGGAGCGCAGGGAGCCGGGCTCGGAGGTGGAAGCTTGATCGGTACTGCCGGTCCGACACTATTTCGCCGTTTCTGCGTCGCACGTGAGCACGCGCGCGCCAACGAGCAAAGAAATATAGCTTTAATGGTTAACATTGTTAAAATTTATTTCTGCAAGCAATTTATGCAAAGTTATTTATTTTAATAATTGATATAATTAATAATTTATATTTAATTTTGATGTTAGTAAATAGTAAAATATAATCCAAATAAATTTATTTTCTATTTTTATCAACCGCAGCACCCCCAGACATCTTATCCACGAGCCGCCACTGATTATAACTTTATGTTACACAAATAAAAGCAAAGTCAAAGAATTAAAATGCAAGGAAAATTAACACATATGGGTATGGTATGCTAGTAGGTATTGCGTGTAAGAATATCTTAATTGGAATATATATTATGTGTTTAGTTATCTGATATTATACGATTCACAGCCAATCTTTGTTCTTTGTACAGTTGACTGTCAGAATAAAATAAGTTAAATTATCATTTTCATACAAATATAATATTTATAGCAATGCAATAAAAATACTGCGTGTACAGGTACATACAATTTCATCGTCAATAAAATATCTACTAAGAGCCGTCTATAGCTGGACTCTACTCATTATTTTTTACTGCTAGACAAGTATTTCAGACACACCATATTAGAATGATTATCTTCAAATTAAAATATACCTATATATTATAAAGATGTTTGAGATAATTATCCAATGGTAACCAAGAAGTAAACAGCATCATAGCCCCAGAGACTGTTGAATCGACGAGATGGTACAATTCTGTGTAAGTACCTACGTGGCAACACAGCGCACAGGACCGATTAAAATTAAATGGATTTAGTGAGTAGAGTTGTAGAGTACATATTCGTTCAGCAGTTGATTGATCCAGACTAATGACGAAGTTAAACAATATTGTCTTGCTACTCACTTCATAAGACTAGAGTTATTTCAGATCAATTAATTCAAGTCAACTCCGTCTTTTCATATACATATATTTTGAAAACCATATAATTCTTGAATATATTTAAGAGATGTGTACTGTAACTAAAACGAATATTGTGCACCCAACATGGAACTGAGGCCAGTTCCTTCTACACTGGTCTACGAGGTCTAATACAAAAATGCTGAAAAACATTCTTCTTTAGAAATGGAGCCTAAATCTATGAAATTGAAGCAAAAAAATGACTACCGGTAAACTGATTTAAAGTGACATGCAGGTTCATTAATTTGTAGAGTGCTTCACTCTACTAACTGCTATGACATTTATTTTCCAATTTGCAGGGTGTATAAAAAGACAACCCGTTACGATGATCAGATAAGTAGCTAATAATACCACACTTCGGCATTATTATTTACTTGAAAAACTATGTAAAGTTTGTGTAAAACCGTTTATTTATTTATTGTGGACATAACCAATATTCAAGACGTACACAACATGAGATTTACATTAAAAACAATTTTATAAGTACAGAAAAATAAAATTTAGAAACAAAATATGATAATATCAAAGCATGACACTGAAAATGTACCTATATGTCTTTGGGGAGCGCATTGTCTACATGAAATTGTCTTGCACCCCTCGCTAATGGTGCCTGATGATGGGCTTCACACGAGGAAACGGTTCCGACCCAGAATAGAGCATGGCTGCGACCACGTAGGTAAATAACTGCACTCGACTGAGTAACTAATCACTACCAATATAAAACATGGCCGCTATTAGGTATGTAAGTAAATCGAAATAACGACAGTCTTGCAAAATAATTTGAAATATCATAACAGAAAATATACCCTAATTCAGTGTTTCCCAAAGTGTGGTACGCGTACCCCCTGGGGTACGGGAAGAGTTTGGTGAGGGCACGCGCTGCACCGGGCATTGGCTGCGCCTGGTGCAACAGGCATTAATACGACATCAATACAACATCCATGCTATAAGGTTTATCGCATGAGGAAGAAGAGCAATTATTGTTTGAATTAGCTTCCGTGATTTTCGTGAATTAGTATTCGTGAAAAATAAATATAAGGAGTGTACTTTAACATCATTCTGGTTGTAAGTGCAACATGTGTATCCAGTTTTAACATAGAAAGTCCTGAAATACATCTTGCTTTTTCCAACTTCATATTTATGCGAAATTGTTTTTTCAGCATTTGTAGACATTAAGTCAAAAAAGAGGAACAGGCTTTCGGATGTGGAATCGCATCTCAGATTAGAATTAACAATCAGGGAACCAAATTACGATGATCTGTCTCAACAGAAACAATTTCATCATTCTCATTGATTATATTGAATGTTATTTATAATATAACTTTTATTTATTTTATTTATATTTTATTATGAATGAATTTTATTTTTCGTTTGTTATTATTTTGTTTATGTACTAAAAAAGGAAAAAATAAATATATTTTGATCATTATTAAAGTAGATGCATTTTTTTTGCCGAGGGGTACTCAGTGTTTCGAAAATTATAGAAGGGGTATACAGATTGGGAAACACTGCCCTAATGTATAAGACTCCTTCTATTTATATTCCAAATTCTTAAATTTTAAATAATCGAATAAAATATATTTGGAATTTTATACAGAACAGGAGCAATAACTGAAATCTGTTTTAGGCTTATACATCTATAAAAGCAAATTTAAGGTCACATTATCATAATATCGAAACTTATTTAAAATATTCAATGCCCCGTTCTGACAATGATTATATCGATTATTGAAATGAAGATTATTTCATCCATCAAGCTTATTGGCTAATCGTCAGTGAGGTAAATGATGACTTTGATTTATTCCACCGGGTCGTCAAGTGCCTTTGAATAAAATACGATTCACAATAGTTGAGGAAAGTTTACACTTTACAGGATGTAAAATAGAGAATGTGATGTTACAATGAAACCAGTTTTAAACTCAATGATGAAAGTTATAATTTATCGTAATAAACTGTTATTATACTAATTACTTTATTATAAATATCGAGTACTGTAGCTTCATTTTTTATCATCCACTACTTACTTCAGTCAATTATTTATTCGTATAGCATTCGGATGTATCAAATAAACCGGACCGAAAATTGGATTAATTATAGATGCCGTTTTCAACTGATTTCTTTGATTCAATTAAATACAAAAAGCGATTAGATTCGATTAAAAATTATGCTGTCATAATTAACCGCTATTCAATTTATATCAACTACATATTACAAATTATGTAAATTGAGTGTGGGTGGAAAAGACATAATATGTATATAAAAGTAAATAATTTTTTATGGAGTTATTAACACTTAGTCAGGTAAACTGTTGATGTAAGTAAGATTTAATTAATTGCAATAAAATATACATTATATTAATTATACGTATATATAATATTGTCGAATAATACTTTTATCGTAATATTAATAACTAAAAAAATGATTTACGAAGACGTTCAAATAGGCATATTTACAATATTATAATGAGTGATGCATTAAGTAGCAAATGAAAAAGTAACTTGCTAGTAAGGGCCTTGAAAATAAATTGTTGTAATTTTCTATTCTACACACGGTTATCGAGGGTAGTTTATCATATTTTTCTATTGAGGTTTTATAATTGTTACAATAAGTTATTCGTCTAAACCTATACAGTAAAAACTGTCTATCTCGCTCTAAAAGTTAGCACAGCCAAGAGAGGTGCTGTTAAAACATAGCACTTATTGCGCCGGTAGCAGTCTTGTGTATAGAATAGATGCGCAGATCGGTTTTAGCGATCAGGTTATCGCCTTTCGGTGTCTTGCCCGAACGGCTCCTGACTCGTTAAAGCCGATATTAATTATAAAAATACAAAAAATGTAATATAATTAAAATCAAAATTTCATTTCGATAATATTATATTATTTTAGCAAATATGTACCTAATACGCGCAAAGATTGATGTTAGTTTGAAATTGAGAAACGCTTGGTGTAAGTATAAATAAATACAAATAAACGACATCCGAGTAATTTTGGTATCTAATTTTGGCATATACATCGTATGGAATCAAAAACAGACCTATCCCTAAATTAATATTTAGAACTAACGATGAACGACTGTTGTATGTTTGTAATATATATTTATTTTTGAGTGACTTCTAAATAAATATAAAAAAATGTATCGATTCCTACTTCAAAAATATAAAACGTTTTTCATTGATAGGTAGCTCAAGATATTAAATAATGGATAGTTCTCCATTTGATTCTATACAACTTAACATATTTAGATATTTACACGTTTTCACAGTTTCCACGTTTTTTGTCAAATATAATAATACAACAATAATTTATCTGAAAATAAATACAGACATTATCAATCAACTATGTTGAATAATGGCGTACTTAGAGTTGTTTAGTAGATACCTACCCTGCCCACCGTAATGCAATAATGACTTTCGATTATTGCGGAACGGCCCCCATTGGCTTCAGGCGAATCAGGGCTTTGAACTAACATATTTTTATTTATTCATAAAAAAACATACCTACTGCGACACTTTTGCATTCAGAATCCGCTAACCAGGCGGTAAAAAAATATTCTATTACAAATAATTTAAGTAATAATATGTCAAAGAACTGGCCTACTTTTTCATCATAACATGAACTTTTATAGTGCCTTATAATAAGTAGTATATAATAATATAAAAGTCATATATATTTTATACACTAAAGGGCCCAAAAATTTTCTGCTTGCAAATCCTGCCATTTTAAATATTCCAATTAAAATAGATTCATTGCTGTGTAGTTTTACGATTTACAGTTTACATAGATTATCTTAACCATTTAAATGTACCTACATACAGGCGGAGTGTAGTGTCGTAATTCCATCACATATTAATTTTAGTGACGGAATTAAGAAACATGCAATGTTAAATGAAATTTACTGAAAATGTACATATAGACACGTTTTAATTAATTTAGAATACTACTTATTTGAATAAGTAAGTACCTAATATTGCTATAATACACATATCGGGAAATAATAACTCTATTACGATGTAAGCTGTATTAAATATGTAGGTAGATACTCTAAACGCGCGTTACTTCTACTTAACGTTACCAAAATCTAACGTCACCCGAGAACTTTCGGCGAGTCGAAATTCCAACAGTTTTATAAAAACACGGGAGTGGGGGGTCGCTGGCAGTTTGAACATGGTAGACATCAGCTGGCAGGTCGAAAACTGCCCGTCTATGGGCGCAGCAGATTATCTACCAAAGATAACTGTATGGCCGCCATTACGTATCAACTGGCATGTTCAACCTGTTACGAAAACTTTACGTATATGGCGGCCTTATGAGAATCAGGGAACACAAAAGTTGTTACGCCCCAAATTAAGTCATGAATCAAAACTGCCATCAAAGTCTTGGTTTGTAGCGACTAGATATTACATTTCTATCTTATTAATCTGTATTGTGATACAAAATGAAATACTTATAGTGCTGGACATAAAATAACATAGGTACTACAAAGAGAAAATATCAACAGATAAAAGATAGTTCAATACGTATCTCCTGAAAACACTTTCTTGATGTCAGTGGAATATAAATTTACTATTCAGTATCATGTTGTTCTGTAATGTAAATAAAAGAAAAATAAGATAAATATTTCCTTGACTCTAATGGACCGATTTATATCTGGCTTAAAATAAGTAGTTAGTAGTAGGTATGATAAATAAAGTACATATGTAGACATTCTCTACGTCTGTTATTCTAGGGTAATTGTAGATGTACTATTGCAATCTGGTAGTTACCTTCGGCAGAAGCTAATACTTCAGGAAGAGGAAGAGAACTCACCTCTTGCAACGTCCCTCGAAATGAGCATTATATCATAAATAATTGACGTTTTGTTTGCAATTTAATTATTGGCCTATTCAGTCTCACCGTGTCAAGGCGACGGAGTGCCTAGCCTAGTTTTTCGTAGGCCCTGCCGCAAATATTATTTAAAACACAGCCTCTCTGGTATCATCAGCACCGCATCGCGAAGTGTTGCGCAACTCGACGAATTCACGAGCGGTGACTGTGAGACACTTGCAGCCAGCCCGCGAAGGTTGCGACTGCGTAATCGATATCCATTCATCATACAAACTACAATGGAATTTTATAACTTGGATACATGGGCGATGAAATAACTCGTAATAATAAGATTAATATTGCCACTTTGCGTTAGATTTTACCGTACACCTGCTAGCGACAATGGCTGACGTGGGTGGATGGACATGCTGCTATTCGCTCAGGAGGCCACGGCATTGTCAATAATTGAAACAATGTATACCTATAAGTACCCTAGGATCTTAATTTGGGATGAGATCTACATACATATACATACTCTCAATTGTCAACGTTTACGAGACGGGTGAAACATAATATCTGTTAGGTATCTACGATGTATCTATAGTCTATGGTATCTACCCTTCAGTGTGGCCCGTCAGAATTTTTTTGGCGGGCTAGTTAGACGCCCCCAACGTTAATCGTATAAGTGGAGCATGTTCCCCACAAAGGAAGGGCTGACAGGGCTCTGGCCTGGGAGCCTGGTCTCAGAGGGGCCCCGGCGTGGTCCCGGAGTAGTCCGAAATAAGTGATATAAACACACATCACAAATTCTAGTTATAACAGTAAAATAAAAGTCGCTTCATTAAAAAATATTATGTGGTTGTGCAATGCAAATTTTCATTATTGGAATGAAAAAATACAAAAATGTACAGTAAAAACAAAAAAAGTTAATCTCAGTTCTTAAATAACTGACTCTTTTAACCTAATATAATGCTACCATGTTATATCCTCAATGGTTTGCGTGGACTTTGCGATAAAAATGCGTTATTTTTTTTTCTATTATTGAACAAACCTTTCACAATTCATTTTTTTTAAGATTTACGCAAATCAAAAGTCTCTCTCTAAAAAATTATGATAGTGAAGCACCTCCCAAGCTGATTTATTTAAGTTGCTCGAGGGCGTGGTGATATTACCTACTACGAAAATATTACATAGCGTATATTAAAATTATTCAAACTAATCGGAAGTGCACGATGCTGTTTTATGATTTATGGCTCTTTTTTCAATTATTTTTTACATCCACTAATTACAGTGCTCAATATTATAATTTATAATTACAATCGATAAATAAAAGCAAGATGACCGCAAGATCTTTGCATTTCCCATAATATTCTGCAAACTAATCATAATAAAAATGAGAAGTGATTCAATTTATAACGTGTTTTGCGACCCGCAAAAAATGCCAATATTTGTAAGTGGATTTTTTTCCCATCTCGTTACTCTTTGTCGTTGGCTCAGTTGGCTGCCAACAAAATGTTATAACGTCCAAGCCGGACCACTAAAAAAGGATATTAGATCGCACAACGAAAGTGAATGAGTTTTCTAAGTCGCGAAGAAAGTAACTTTTACTACATGTCAAGTGTGCTGACGCTAATCGGTATTCACAACAATATAATATGTAACATAAAAAATCTGACGTACGTTATAACGCTCATACACTGGACCTCATCATATCATAATATTTGATATTATCTTTTACAGCCAACCATACAAGCCTCCAGGGATGTTATTAAAAAGTGATAGATGCCTTGCGAATAGATTAATTATCCGGACATTTAGACTTCATTATAACGAATGTATAACACTATTAAACGTTAGTAAAGTTGCATAAGAGGTGTTAATCTATTTTTGTCAATAATTCGCTTACTTTCTTTTGCATTATTTATTATATTAGATTAAATTCAGTCCATGAATGAGGAAAATACCAATTATTATTAACATCGCTCGTTATTATTATATTACATTATATCGTACGTAATTGTTAATTATTTTAATACGTTTGATCAAATTAGATACGAGATTGGATTAAAAACATGCGGCTACTTTTGCTACTACTGCAATCATCACAAGTGTATGTAAATTTGAACTCCCTCGCATGGCCCCCACATCCTGAAATGGGCCCCCAGACAAGGATGTTTGGCGGGGGTTAAGAACAGTGTGATTTTTTACTGTAGTTTTGCTCAAATGGTATTCCACGGGACTCCAGGGTTCCGCAAGGTAAAATTAAGAATATGTATTCCGACTAAGTTGATACCTGGATCGCGAATAACGATAAAAAAGACTTTTGTAATCAATATATCTGTCAATATATTTGTAATCAATATATCTGTAAAGGGTAACAACTAACAGGCAAATAATAAGAAAGGCCTTTTTAAAAAAATAATAAAGTAAACCTAAAATACCTATATAGCATGTAGATTGTAGGTATTAGGTAATACCTCAGATAATCGTAATAATTGGAAATAATTTGCATGCATTGTATATGGATCGATAGCTCACTTTCCTGGAAAGTGAACGATGTGAGTCCGAGTCTAACCTTATGTCTATGATTTTTTCTAGTACCTAAGTGTGATTCTAACATTTTTGAAAATTGTGTAGGTAATGACATGTGCTACTAATAATTGGGAATTCATCATTCAGACAGTCCCGTAAACTTATCTGTAGAGCAGACAAAAATGGTATTACAATGACGCCATAATTAATACGCCATTCCACTGTCAGATTCCTTTCAGTTGCGAGTCTTTATTGGGTAGTTTTCGATGGTGGTTCCCCCATCAATTATATATATAAATTTGTGGCACTGTGACTAGATCAAAAACCTTGTTCCATGACAGAATACCTACATAAAATTCAAAATATCAGAATACACAAATTCACAAAATAATTACCTAAAGTCTGCTATATAATATCACGCCAGACCATCCAGACGAGTCAGAATTTTAACTCATAACATATTCGAGACTTGAGAGTTAGTTTCTGAGAGGTTTGTAATTATTTCCGGTGTGAATAATACCATATTTAATTCAGGATGGACTGGCTATGTTGAAAAGATGAAGGAAACGCATTAGGCAAAAATATTAACAACGGCGAACGCAGAAGTACGACAAAATCAAATTGAGTTAGCTTGATAGCACAGGATCTGCAGGGGTGTAGCGATATCCTGGAGGTGGCCAAAATCTACACCACATTGTAAAACCAATGATGTTGATGACAGCTTTACTATTATCGCCAAAAAAACGAATGTAATTCGCTTTGTATAACATACGTCCCCTATCAACAGAACGTGTTTAATATAAGAAAAACGATCGTGTTGGATAGCCATACAATTTTTTCTTTGCATATCTTAAGATGCTAATCTCAGAAAATTATGGCTCACCTATCTCCATTTTATAATCTGTTAGGACAATCAGTCGGCGATTCGGATTGTCAATTTCAACAATTTTCATCAGAACATGCCTCCTAAGTAACGACCGGATAACCACCGGTTACATAAGACAGCGTGAAAATTGCGACTCAAATAATTATAATATCTTGCCGACTTTTAGTAGTCAGTCTTGGGCAGAACACTATAACTACAAAACGCCGATCGGGTGTAATTTTTGAGATGGTGCAAGCTGTTTCATATTATAATTCTGATCATTCACATATTTACGTCTATTTTAAAACTATACCAAAAAATAAATATTTAATAAAAGTCTATGTGAATGTTTTAAAGAGTTGTGTTTATATATTTATTTATTTTAAATTAAATAATGATATTTAAATTAACTTGATTTTTATAAAATTTTAATGGTATTATCGGAATCATTGCGTGAATTGAGCCCGTGTCATCGACCGCCTGACGTGTAGGGAAAAATCTAGCCTGTAATTTGGCTGATTTATCGTTTATTATAAAGCTATTTGATTTTTTCAACTGGGAAGTTAACACGCGTGCGGCAGTGTTTGTACCGGCGCAATTATCTATTATGTTTAAAGTTATGTGTAAAATGAAAATAAACGGTCTGGACATGCTGCATTCCGAAAACAATCAACGAGATGATCGAAAAGATGGAAGCTCAAAAATGTATCAAAAACAGTTGTTTAGGATGTTAGGTGTTTAAAATAATGATATGTGTATGTTTGTGAAGCAATCATCTTAATACGAAAATACTTACTAGGTGACAGTGCGTGCGGTGACTTTTGCTTGTAGGGATTCTATTAAAAAATACATAATACTTACATGCCTAATATTTGCTTACACTTATTATCTACCTGATTTATTTTAATCTTAGCTAATAAGTACTGAAGTAGTAGGTACTTATATTAGTATGTGATATTGGAGAAAGGTACTCGTAGTTCTGCAATATTCTAAATATATTAATAATAATCATACTTACAACATTTTAAAACATCTCATGCATATAATTATAATATCTACTATAAAAAAAAAAATCAGAAAAAATACGACACCTGACAGGACTTGAATCTGTAACCCCTGGATTAGCGCCAGTGTGCTTTTCCAATTAAGCTATTAATCTTATTTAATTGCGTGAAATGCTTGTCAAATTGCGTTAATAATTCGTTGAATAAAATAAATACTTTAATTTATTAATAATAACATAGATCCTTTGTAAAGTATAATTAAAGAAAATTCACCATACAGCTACACAATAAATGCATAATATTATTACACAGTATTTCAATGACTAATAATTCTGGGAATGTTCCCCATCCATATAGCATATATGGACCGCACGTCACTGCTAGATAGGTATTACTAATAATAATTATGTTATAAGTGCATTTTTATAAAAAAATAATATTTTATAACAATCAACATGTTTTTATTTAGCAATTCCTTGGTTAAATTTATTTTGAGTGATGTAGAGCCTATATTGGATCATAAAATTTAGAGTCCTAAAGTTTGTGCAAATACATTAAAATTTCGTTAAAAATAGACATAATAAAATGATGTATTTAATCAAATAAAACGTAATGTAATACGTCTTATACAACCTAATTTTCATAATTTACTATTGACCAGGACCGGGTTCGTTGGCTTAAAATGACATTGTTAATAGCGATTTATAAAATTAAGTCTGAAATTAGTCATGAATGTGTGCATAATATTAAAACTGGTTTGGACTTTTACGTTAACAATTTTGCAAAACAATGGATAACAATTTGGCAAAAATATTAGTTAAGGACACTCATTTTGAGACAACAATATTCTACATGACACTGTTTTCATACCAATACTGGAGCTGTGGTCTCGAAGAAATGGGAGACAATAAGGACAAAGTGAAAAGCATAAAATTTAGATGTTTCCGTAACACATTTTTAAAAACGAATAAGGAGCAAGCTATACTAGCAATGTATTATTTATTTTGTTCTAAGTGTACGGAATGTAACTCATTAAGTGCTGACACCGCGACTGGCGCGTTTGAGTTACTTGGCCATTATATATATATAATTAACAGGTCAGCAGTGATTGTAAGAGATATTAATTAAACCTGTTTGTTGGGTATAAGCTACACATTCCTTGATAATTAAGAGCGTACTTCAGTGAAACGGCAAATAATGTTCAACAGTAGGTGCGACGAAATTTCTCACTAGTCGCCAACCGGAGACCGACAGTTGAGGTGTCCGCACGTCGAATTGTTTTGTCATGGCGTCGGATGAAAATATTATTAAATCGTGTAAAGATGACTAAAAAACTTTACGTATGTAGGTACTTAGAAAAGAAAACATGTCAATGAATATACTATTATTATTAGTAATATAACAATAAACATAACATTAAATGGACGCATGTTGGATTTTTATGACAGATTATATTTCGTTCGGCACGTGTCATTTGCACAATCCGCGCATCGCCTAGCCACGATCTTTTTAGACCATGCCTCAACTGAAGTATAGCCTTAAAATAAATTTAGTTCGCATGCATTGAATGTGGTTAGGTTTCCCTTTCCCTGGACAGTATAAAAATATTTCACTACTCAAAAATAGTGTTCGATTTCATTCATAGCTATCATCAATGTCATACAATTTTCCATGCATAACTTCTCACATTCTCAAAAATATTTTTTCCGGCATCGAATTGTCAGTATAACAACAATAAATGTCAACGTACTATATAGGCAACCAATCACACAATCAATACCGAGTGTATGGAGATATAACATGAATAATTATTTCGCTTTGATAGTCCGCACCTGCGACCGAAGATCAGTTACGACTTACAAGTTACAACACCTGATTGTTATTCAATAGAAATAATATAAAGCTAGACAATAGCTAAACACAGTGGCGGTTCTAACGAAATTTTCTCGGAAAACGTGCACAACAATTTAACCAGTACTTATTATTAAAATGCTCGATTCATTTAATTTTATTTCGTAATTTTAATGATACGTTATAAGTTCCAACAATTTCCATACGAAAAATGTTATGTAATGCATTTTGACGGATAGTCAAAAACCGTTGGAAAAAAAAATCGGTTAGGTACATGTCCAATCACGCGCGTTAACATCATTTTACTCCCTAATTCAATTATAGTTTGTCAATTTATGGCTACGGCCGTATGTTGTAGCTTAACCACTGGGGAATGCCAAAAGAAATGGCGTATTTCTAAAAACACTACCTTATTCTTAGGTCAATAATTATTATAAAGTAATCATTATTCGTAGGATGTTTATCACACTTGAATGGTCAAAGACATAGCTTATAATTAGTATCTTTAGAATAATCTTCAAATGTGTTAATCTTGCCCATTGTTTGAATAATAAAATGCCTTATTCTTGTCAAATTTGGGATCACAGAGATTATCAATATAATTTTTTATCGTAAATATTTCACTATAATAATGTCGATATAAATTATATTGATGGTTTTATAAATGCGTTTAAAAATTAATAAATGTAAAAAATCTTAACACCACTGCACATTTATGTACTGAAATATGACTATATTCTAAAACATTAGAGCGAGAGTTTTAAAAGAATACTATTTTATGTAATAAAAGTACTTTATGAAGTCATCAAATGTTTAAAATAAATATGAAGGATAATAAGGCTTCAAAATTATATAAATAGATTATCTACAACGTTTAAGGTATGTCCAGGATCATGCTTTGAAAATAGAAAAAAAGCTTCATTTTGACCCACGCTGAGCACGTCCGCCCTTAAGGAATACCGTTAGTAAATAATTACTTACATATGTAACTAACTACCTTACACCTCCGCCAAGGATATAGTTTTTTTTTTTTTTTAATAATACCAATTTAAGACAGATTTAAAATGAGAAAAAAGAAGACTAACAGCCATTTTTTTACCCAGAAGATAACTAAAACTAATACAACTGTAATGTTACACGTTTAATTACTTAGAATATATTTTTTAAACTTGTATAGGTATTGAAACACTTATATTTACAGTTCTCTTTTTAAATATATAGGTAGAGTTGTATAATTTTAAGATATGTGTCGCTAGATTTCAAAATCAGCCAAGTCCATAATACATGAAATAGGAGAAAAACAGCTTTTGGTTTTCTCAAATACACAGTCACAAAGGTGAAAGTTTATATTATTTCGAGTATATTATTATAATATTTAAAATTAATAAATTCCACATTTTGATAACGCAGAAATGTTAGAAAGCAAGAGTTCTTCAACAATTCACAAACAAGTCAAATATACCTAAAGGTGGACTTGGCTGATTTTGAAATGTAGCGACACATATCTCAATATAAAAAAAATACATTTTACCAAGAAAAAACGGCGCCAATTTGACGACGCTGTTGACCAATTGATTCTGGAAGATTGACTCAATGAACACACCACAAATCTTTTTTAAATTATTTACATCTCATAATATAATATGGTTATTTATAAGTTATAAGTTTATAACATATTATGGTTATGTTGTGTTTAAATTTGGTAGCCGTACTGAGAAGCAACACGATGGTATAACGTTTCATAGTTAAGTTGTTAATAATAAACTCGAGGTTCTACTGTGCGTTATACGCAAGAAACACTGATTCATTTTGCCGAAAAATAGGCGCTCTCTATATATTATCATTACTCTGAGGTTCAGATAGATTCCTGAATAAATGCGGGTAATGACACCATCGAATTATGAAAAAACTAAGAATGTAAACACATTTATTTTTATAAAAACGTATTACCATCAAATCCTTTTCTACAGATAAAAAACAATCCGAAGATACCACTTTATAAATAAATAATAATACTTATATATTCACTTCCAACGATAATGTATTCAATACAAAGGCGTGAAATATGAGTAAGTAATTTTATTCTGACAAGAATTTTAGCCATTTTTTTCCATCAGATTGGTTGATTGGTTACTATTTCACATCGTCTTCTTGTAAGTGTCATTAGCATGCCACTGTCGAAGATGACTGCAGGAGTTGGGCCCGCGAGTTCGTGACCTGGGTGCGGCTAGCTTCTTCATAACATTATCGCCACTTGCCAGCAAGCCTTTGGCAGAAACATGAGCTTCACAGTGTGTTGGAAAACTTACGGCACCACCCGTCGGGGTCGTACAAGTTATTTTGAATAATTTACAAAACTAAATAGCATGGAATAGCACCATGGTATTATAAACCATGCATACTTAGGTCGGTACTCGAAACAAGTAATGTTTAAATCTGTCAATTCTTATATCTGTGTAATAATACTAGATAATATATTATCTCCCTTACCGCAACTATCTTGAAAAATACATTTCCTTTGCCACCTAATTTTTTCATTTTAACAAACATATAAGAATTAAATTTTATCTATAACCACTGCGTTATCTTACATATACCTATATATTATGATTAAGGAAATTCATTGTAGTGCATAATCAAACATTTCGTCCTGAGTCTTTCCTTATTTTACCTTATGGAAAATGAATACGTGACCATTTAAGGAACGTTTAGCATTCGGATTCAGAATGTTTTGTGTGGCAGTTTCTCGCATTGACATTGAGAAAGCTCACTTCATAAAATGCTTAAAAGAGTCCATATAGGTCACAAAATATAACAACGGCATTAAGCTTATTAACCCTTATAACTTATAACATATACATAAATGTAGCCTGTATTGCTATTATAATGATTAGTTACTCTTAGCCGTTTTTACTATTAGGCCTACAAGTGTCTTGAACTGTCACCGATTGGTTTAGTTAGCATTTAGATGAATCTATCGTTATACTACAAATTCGTATCCGGAAATTTGCAAATGCAAATTGCAGTTAGCCGTGTCACAGTTCATCGTGAGATATTGTATCGAACATAAATGGCCGTATAGTATTGAGATCAAACTCATATCTTGATAAAACACATACAAAATACGTAATAAAACTCACCGAAATACAAGGGAAAGACAGAAAATATAGGTAGGTTAGTAAATTAGGTAAAAAATATATCGTAGGATAATTTATATGAAATTCTTGAGGTGTATTATGTACCTATAAAAATTAATATCTGATAATAATGGAAAACGTTGGTATCAGATATTTAATACCGATCAATATGCATCTGCAATGTTCCACGAGCAACGCGTATTTTTTTTATTTCAATGCTATACAGCTATTGGTAAGACAGCTCACGGTGAACTGTGCTACGGCGAAATGTGATAAGTTCAATTTACATGTAACCGAGCAAATTTTAAATATGTTGTACCTATAAAATATATAAAGCATATAGGTACGAACAGTTTCAAGGAACGTGTCATTCATTCAAAATGCCTGAAAATTGATGAAAAGTTAGTGGCAATACGATCAAAACACTCAAGATTTTAACTGAAATCAGAACTAACGGGATGCTTGCTGGTGAATCATTGTCAATTTTATTCAATTTCTAAATTTAACGATATTGCATTAATTTACAAAACTAACTATGTATAGTAAATACCTAATCTATATAATAAACATTGGAAAATATGAGTAATAATAGAGACATGATATCCCTTGAATTATAATAGAATTAAATATAACTTTGCCGACTTCATGGACATACTATTATTATTTGTACTTATAGAAAAAATACAGATTCTCGCCTCTTTGATAAGTGCGCAGAAGCGCGCGTGTTTATGTGATATTTCTGATCACTGATCAGTAATAAATGATAGGTATGTTTTGTAAGGATACACGTATATTATGTATCTATCTATGCATCGCAATTGAAGATCTTGGCATAAAAACATCAAAAGTCCACTTTTTTCCATTTTCATTTTATTGCATTTCTATATTCCCTGTGTATGGTTACATACAACTGTGCAAAGATATATTTTTTTAAAAAATCGTAAGTCCCTCAAATCCGCTCTCAAAAATATGCCACTTTTCTAAAAACAGCAATAGTCCAAGGAATTTTGTTTGAAAACAACAAAGGTCCAGTAGTTCCACACTTTTATCACCAGGCGGCGTTAGGCGTTAGTATACATTCCATACTTGTTAGTGCCTGACCTGTCAAAATTATCTTTCATTCGTTCAGTCATTGGCATTGCCATTTTATGAAGTTCCTTAACGATTGTTTGTATATTTTATCATGGAATGTAATAGGATACAGACATCCGAAACGCCTCGTAAGAGAAAAGTTAATAAAACCAAGCAAACATTAATAAAAACCGCCAAAATAAAGGGAAGTGATCATGTCAATCATGTTGGGAAACGACTCTCAAAAAAAGTTATCGGTGAAGATTGCAGGTAGGAATAATTATGTATTCATAACATATATTCAATTAAAAACTTATACATTATTAATACGTACTAAAATATTTACCATGCTGAATAGTTTGTGTGATTAAATTTAGTTCACAATGGCTGTGATTACTTTGAAGTTATGACTTCTTTCGAATGCAAAGCATTGTATTTACTATGTTGTTTTATGTAAATGTATGTATGATTGTAATAAAGTATATTATGTAGGATTGTACTTAATTGATTATTATGTTTCCAGGTGCAAGAGGTTTCATTGTTTTACAAAAATAAATGAAGATTTACGGAAAGAAATATTTGAGAATTTTTATGAAATGGATTCTAAAAATCAACAAGATGGCTATATATCTGGATGTATAGAAGTAGTACCGATCAAGAGAAGACGTCCGAGAAAAAATACTCCGATAATAATAAATGATGTCAATGATCATGGTATATTCAAGCATTCAGCATCATATAAATATAAAGTGAGTATTCATTGAATTAATAAATATGTACATTCAAATTAGGCATTACACCTATTATACCTAATGATAATGTGTTTGAAAAACTAATTATTTTTTCTCTTTATTTACTTTAGATACGATCTACATCTGATGGTATTAACGAAGAAGTCTGTATGAAGGCATTTGTGGCAATACATGGTATTACGCATTCCCGGCTGCGACGTATTCAAGACAACATCACATTTTCGGGTTCGGCTCCTATGGACAAACGAGGAAAGCATCCAAATCGCCCAAGAGCAGTGCCTGAATCAGTGATTCAGTTGATTCACATTCATATACAATCATTTAAGGCACGTCAAAGTCATTATTCTTTCGCGAAAAATAAGAATGTCAGGTATCTTCCGGAAAATTTGACTATTATGAAAATGCACGAGATGTTTTTAAGTAAATACAGGCTTCAACTAAACTATGACACATACTACAGAGTATTTACAACTAGATATAATTTGTCATTTGGAGCTCCTCGAAGCGATACGTGTTCATACTGTGATTCAGTTACAACCAAACTGAAATTACCCGATCTCTCTGAAGATGAAAAACGTAAGATTGAGATAGATTATCAACTTCACCTGGCTAAAGCACAACAGTTTACTACAACGAAGCGAAGATTAAAAGAACTCGCAAGTGGTTCAAGTGATACCACAGTCATATCGTTTGATTTTATGCAAAATTTGCCTTTACCGAATATGGTAACAAATGCGGTATTTTATTCCAGACAGCTATGGTATTACATTTTTGGGATACATGACCTAGCCAGAAATGATGTATATATGTACACGTATCATGAAGGATTCGCCAAACGAGGTCAAAATGATGTAACATCTTTGTTACTACATTACATAAACCACCATCTGCCAGCAGGCACGAAAACATTGTATATTTTGAGTGACGGATGTGCTGGACAAAACAAAAATTTTGTTATGATTTGGTTTTGGTATATGGTGGTACATGTATTAAAAAAAATTGAACGAGTCATCCATATATTTCCTATCAGAGGGCATACATTTTTACCAAATGACGCTGACTTTCATTTGTTCAGCAGTGCAAGGAAAACAATCCTTGCAGACGTGCCAGAGGATTGGGATAAAGTTGTATTGGATGCCAGAAAAACTCCTGGGCCCTTTATTCTGGAGAAACCGGAGCAAAAAGATTTTTTAAATATTAAAGATACGTTAAAGCCTTACTTTAAGTCATCCTTCGGCAGAGATTTTCATCTTAGGCAAGTTAGAATGTACAAAATAGACAAGGATTGTAAGGGAGAAGTGCTTTGCAAACATCTCAGTTTCTCTGGACTGTGGGATAGATTCAATATAGTGAAAAGACATCAAATGCCAGTCACGATTGCATTTAAGCCAGCATATGATGGCTTAATTCCATTGAAAGGCGCAAAGAAAAAAGATATTTTAAAATTAACTAAGTATTTACAAAATCCAATAAATGCATCATTTTATGAAAATTTGCCGTGTGACAATGATACAAATGATAACGTTGAAGAAGACAGTGAAGGTGTGAGTGATCAAGACTAATCAGTAGTAATATGCACATGATTGATTTTATTTTAAATATTTAATTGAAGATTTTTTTAAAACATGTAAGTACGTAGCTTAATAATTGGTTATGATGTGTCAAAACCTTCTTAAATGTAGTATTATGATTAAAAAATAACAGAAATATATATTTTTTGTTTTATTTAATAAAATTATAATTTTATTCATACTATTTGCTTTTCCATGTTTTCAATTTTGTTATAAAAACGACAAAGGTCCAAAAATTGTGTAAAAACAGCAAATGTCACATTCATTTCTTTTTAAATATCTATTTAACAAACATCAATTTGATATTTTATTTACATACATACAGTGCATATAAGGCTCCTCCATGAATCTTCATTGTCAAATTATTAAAAATGTGTTTGACAACCAAGATATTATGTTTTTACCCTCTCCTGAAAAAAATGACCTTTGTGACATTTGCTGTTTTTATGCCAAGATCTTCAATTATTAGCTGGAGGCCTGTTGGTGGTCGGTGAAACATTATTCCAAAACTGATACGAAAAACCTAATGATTAATGAACTAAGGAAAATGAAATATCGATGGACTCTAAAATAGTGGTTTATATTATTTATGTTATACAGTTATAAATTCATATCATTACTGGTTTAAAAGTATGTTATTGACAGTTAATAATAATCAATCATTGTAATAGGGTTTTATACATAGATCCAGCAATACTAACAACATTAAGTGTGTGAAATTTTATAAATTCGATGCCATAAACCAGTGCTCCGTAACCGGTGTGCCACGAGCCGCGGCAAAAGAGAACCGAGAAATGCACTTGAAACCACAAGAAAAGACTGACCGACATTTTAAGGTTGCTCTATTAAAAAATATCGAGCGGAATATAAAAGTATCGTATTCATTGATGTCACATTCGCTATTAATAACAATTAGTGGCGGCTCTCGTGGTGCAGTTGGTAAGGCGCTCGCCTTCCACCCGAGAGTTCCTGGGTTCGATTCCCGGTCATGACAAAAAAACATTTATGTATTTTTCTCAAAGCCTGGGTGTTTGTGATTGTTCAAAATTACTAACAACCACCTTGTACGAAAAAGCAAGGACATGGTTATTAATAATTCTAAAAAAAAAAATAACAATTAGTAAATAAATTGAATTTATCTGTATGAAATTTAGGCTTACCTTATATTTCTATAAGTATACTTTTGCTTGTGGTGTGCCGCGTAATTAGGAAAAGTGCGTTTGTGTGCATTGTGATAGAAAGGGTTGCGTAGCACTGCCATAAATAATATGTTTTTTTTTACTCCAAATAAGTTGTTTTGGCTATTTTTTATGTCATGTTATATTCAAATTAATGTTGTATGCTAGAATATTAGATAATTATTAACGTCCGTTTCATATTATTATTCTGATCATGATAATATATATTTTAAATAGATTGTTACGTATACACTCGAAAAGGTTCTCATTATTTTTATTGGTAAAACGATTGATAAAACCAGCAAAACATTATTTAATTTTTTAACGCAGTAATTAATCGCATACCTGTAATAGTGTAATATATATAACGTTTTTTTTTATTTCCAAATTTAATGATAATTTCCTTGGACCATTGAAATTTATTTGTAAACATAATTAATCTCGGTTGTCCGTAATTTATACTTATTATTTATTTGTCATTGCAAACTAAAAACAACAACAAAATTGTGTTCCTCTCCTCGTATGGGAATGAATGTTATACAGGTTATTTCGTCTCTGTTCTTGCAGAACACATTGACTGGAGAATACTAGTTTTGAGTAATTTGACTTTGAAGTTGTTAAAATGTATGAAATAATGGTCTATCATGTGAGTTTATTAAGTAATCGTAAAAAGAATGACTTTAAAATAAAGACTATTTATTTATTAAGAAGGTTTCCAGACGGTAAAGCTTGAAATAAGGAACATTTTTGTACTAACTCGATATGTCATTTTTTCGAATTAGTGTTTTTTGCCAGAACAGTGACGATTTTTACCCTCCTACGACTCTTCTTAACCGAGCTTAATGGATACGTCCCGGATTAACTGGGTTATTCAATTTTCAGGTGAGGCAAAGAAGTAAGTCGTCTCATTAAATACGTGGGAGATTAATGTCAAAATATTCATAGTAAACAAATGAATAGCATACAATAGAAAAAGCATTCAGTTATTTTTAACTCAACTCAAAATTTTGCTTATTTCAATAACCCATTCTCGAGTTTAGATATAACATTGTAAATATAAAGTATATGGAATGATTGTGTTACCGTACGGTACTACGCTAAATGTATATTTGACTACTTTTAGGTCGTTTATCAATATGATTGGAGTGTATCTCGTTACATGACTGATTGCTCTGATATGTTCCATCTATTTCGGCCAATAAAGCCGCAATGATGAATTATATTTCTTCATTAGCGCCTGCCATTGCTGTGATCATAATATATTTACCATCAATAAACTGAAAAACCTGCTTCTATCATACGCATAAAAAATATGGCTGGTAAATATTTATAACTTGAAGTAACAAACTAACAAGTAACAGCATCGCCTTGAATCATCGTACTCTTAGCGTATCATCTGACCACAAAACCAAGAAAAAATATATCTAATCACATTTACCGCACAAAATAAGAATAGACGCAATACAAAGCAAAATGATAGGATTGATATAATAACTACTAATAACACAGTTAATTAAGAAGAAAAAAATACGCAAAATATATGTGTGTATTTATTTGTATGTAAAATGTCCAAAAACAGAGGCACTGACCCTGAATAGTTGCGTGTTTGTATTGTAAAAATGGAAATCTTTGGAGTAACTGGATAGATAATGACGAGCAATGAAGCAAACAGCTTTTAATTTGACGTTACATCGAGAATCGTCTCGATAATAATTGTACGAAATTTTGTTTTGACAGTTGAACGCCTGGCGGGCGGCGGCCATTCTTAATTTGACTGGTTACGTCATTCTGTTTCCGCTTTACAAACGACATGTCAATTTTCTTTATGTTGTGGCGATCGTCTAGATACACTTTTCATCTCATTTCATGGTCTCAGACTGCGATTGAAATTCTAACATTTTGTTATCGAATTATTTTTTTATAAATCGGCTTGAAGTGAAACACATATTATATGAAAACGTGTTGAGAAAATGAAGGGTAGGTATATTGATAAACCTGAGGTCATATTTGAAAAATTAAACACATATGTATTGCTATGTATCACTTTGTATGACACTATTTCGATGTCTACAATACAATATAATATTATATATGTACTTACTTAACTAAATAAAACTATCTACATTAATAAATAAAAACTTGCGTGAAGCATACAATGCATACGGATAGGTAAAACCTAAAATGAACTAATAAAATAAAGTTGATAATTTGAGCCAAAAATTAAGATGGATTGTGGCGCATATGATACCATTACGAAATATGCAACCAGTTTGATGAACCTAACCTAATCAAAGCATTATGCCCGGTCCACACTGGCAACAAGTTGCTGGCAACCTCGTTAGATTTTACGATAATTATCGTAAAATTTCTTAAGCAATTCTGATAATTAATTATCGTAAAATTTCATGATGTTGCCAGCAACTTGTTGCCAATGTGGACACGGCATAACAATTTGTCAACAAACATGAAAAATGAGATGTGGTCACGTCCAACGAACGTAGTTCTCGCCAACTCGGAAAGTTTGTAAAACCGTCAGGTCGGAGGAGTGTTTGGAGACCCAAGTTGAGGTATTTGTGGAAGATAGCGAAGTAATTACCTACACTGGAATGTGGACGACGATCAGAAGGCCAGACTGGCCCATTACGGCGCGAATTATAATGCTGATGATTAAATTGATTTGAAAATAGTATAACGATTTATAATGAAACATTACGATAATTTCGAACATAGACCCTAACCAATCTATCAAAACAGTTCATCAAAATTCTCAATAAGCCTGTCTTTTAGTTTAACTTTGTAAATTTATTTTCACTTGTAAGTTCATGTTCAATTTTATAATACACATAGCAATGCAGTCATATTTGGCAACACTGCAATACCAGATTAAATTATAAAGTATACGGCAGCCCGTTTACATCGCGAATTATATCCTGTTGGCGGGCGTATATTATTCTATTATTATGTATTACAAAAGACTTGGTATAATTTGTAAACAATATTGTAAAATGCTATTTGTTGAATTACTATAAATTGCATCATACGAATAAATCGGAAGTCAATACATTATAATATAACTGACATAGTCTTATTAAAACAGTAACACAAATCTATCTGATAACGCCCTTCGTCATATACCTAATTATTAGACATTTACGTAAATACCTAAATAATCAAAGTACACACTTAATAAAATATTATGTTATGTACCTCCATCAATTACACTGAATAGGTACTGCGTCAAACTAGCACAAATGTTCGTTTTTAGGGTAAGTGTAATGATATAAAAGTGACAATGCAATCGTACAAAATATAATATGAGTTATTTTATATAAGTAAATAAAAAAATTACTAAAGTCAACCAAATTGTTTATATAAAAAAATATCTAAAATGGCAGTGACTACTACCATAGAATCAAATCATCCAATCATTACATACAGCTTAAAACTAACAAAATATACAAAAATATAAACCGATCAGTGATTACAATATATTATTACTTATTACTAATTAGGTAGGTTAGGTGTGTGAAATAATAGATACCAAATCTTATTCAATGTTGGCCTCTATATTAGTTTTACATTCAAATATTCTTAGGTAGACATGCTATTAAATTAATTGTTAGTTTATTTTTGATAAATTATTATGACAGTAACTAGTAATCTAATTTATCGCTTTATACTATTTTTCTTATTTAACTCTTGTTATGTTGTTACTAATACTATTACGTTAAAAAAAACACTTAAAATCCAGTATTAAATTTTAAATTACAGTGTATCTCCATATTTTATTATGTCATCTAAATACCTGGGTTGTTTTTCATTAAGTACAACATATTCATTCATAATAATATGACTTTAATCTTGTATGTAGAGTTGTATTATTAAAAAAAACATGTATAGTCTATTGTCGTACATAATGCTTTATCAATCAGATTATCAACATATCGTGTCGTTCCACATCCTTATACATTTCACAAATCGACCTTGATTTTTACTTACATCATTTCGTCGCAAGAGAAGACAAAAGGTACAAATATATTCAGGAACAGAAAAATCGTGGGCAACGTTAATTTTAAGAATTTCAATCTGGCCTGACTGTATTATTTTATCAAACAGAAAACGAGAGTCGTTAGTCGTTACGCAATCCGCCTTTTAATGTAACCGTAACGGTTAGTAATCCGAAGATGGTTCAGATTGAAACTGTACTTTTTTCATTTATAAAATGTATATTTATCAAATCATAACATAATGTCATCGTTATATATAATATATTATTCAATATACGACACGTGTTTCGCTCACATGGTGATATTTATAAAACTATAAGAGTATACTTCAGTGAAACGGCAAATAATTTTCAATTATAGGTGCGACGAAATTTCGGACTCGCTCCCAATCGGAGAGCGAAAGTCGAGCTGTGAACACGTCAATTTGTTTTGTGATGGCGTCGGGGGAATTAATTCTTAAAACATTACCCATTTACTTAAAAAAGAAAACATGTCAATGAATATATCATTATAATTACTAATAGAACAATAAACATAACATTAAATGGACGCATGTTGAATTTTCATGACAAATTATGTTTTGTTCTGCACGCGTCGTTTGCACAATCTTCGTATCGCGTAGTCACGATCGTTTTAGACCATGCCCCAGCTGAAGTATAGCCTTAAAGCTATATCACACTTCATAAAGCTTGCCATTTGAGCAAGACATGTGTCGTAAAATAAATGTTATGTGTGGTGAATACAAAGACGTGAAAGATCTATTTTATAAATGAATATGTATTAATTAGCAATGCGTAAATGCTGAATGTTTTGAAACGACTGAATTTTACAATAGTTTTACTTATTGTAAAACGCCCACGATGGCCGAGCGGTTACGCGTCAGGTTTAAAATATCGTCTTTTTCTTGTTTACCAAAGTGTGTTTGAACCCAGAGTATGGATACTATAGGTTGAGCAAGTTGCTAATATCAATCACTCCTAAAAACTAATACAACCTCCATTCTGTAAATGTCCATATGATCCTCTTATGATCAAACATGGTAAAAGTAACAGTACACCATTATTAAACAACGAAGAATAGAAAAAAGTATTTATTTAGATAATTTATCATAACTTTCTGAATATTCTTTCATACCAATAAATTATTGTATTTAATACGAGTTCCCATATCTATTCTGATTTATAACACAAATAAGCGTTGATTTGTTTTAATTGAAATGACTAATTTTCATTTTAGGCGGGAAAAAGTTATCATGATTCATAAAAACAATACATACAATTATAATAATGCGTCTTCTACGAATGAGATAAGTCTAAATTGATAACACTTCAAATAAACTTGCATTTGAAACACATGTGAATACACATATATGAATGAATTCCATGCTATATTTTTGACAGGCCTCAATTTACTGAAACTTATATTTGATGACAAAAAGAGAACGTATTTATACAATTCGTTAAAAAATCAACTTGTCTTGAACTACCCTCATATTTTTCAAAAAGCGGTAAAAACTGATTACATTTTTTTTAACTATTTGAAATGAACAGGTAACCCTACAGTTCATGGTCAGCGTTTATTAATAATTGTGCAGTCTAACAATAATTTTAATTTTTAAGTTCAACGAAGTAACTAACCTTTGCATTGTTTTTTTTCGATTAGGAACGATAAAAAATAATATCATTGTAACACCGAAATTAATTTGCGCGGGAAAATATCATTATCAAAGTAGATACCTATATAGATGGATGTATTACTTAAGAAAATTTCATTAAAAATATATTTCATAATCAAACTTTGACTTCAATTTCCATACATCATAATATTATTATAATGTTTCACAATAATATTATTATTTATACATGACAAAATATTACACAAAGAATTTTTAAATAATAAAACTACAGTAGGCAACAATAGTAGTATGACAGAGTATTATAATATAATATTTTATAGTGGTTTTATCAAGGACAAAAATGAATGTAACTAAGATTAAAGTAGTAAAAATATTAACAAAGTTTTGGTGGGACCTTTACAATTCAAAATAAGTACATTACTACATACCATGCATAACAAATAATGACAATGCACAAAATCCGTATTCCGGATAGAGTCAACATTGATTAGCAAAAAACCAGTTAAATTAATTAAGTTAATGGAACATGGAAATAACTACCTAATATAAATAATTATTGGATTTTGATAGTTTTAAGACTAGTTTAATAACCATGTAGGCATAATAATTATTATACCAAGTTGTAACGTGTTACTGCAGTGAAAATGAGGTTAATATCACATTTTTAAGGTGAGAAAAATATTAATGACTGTCGGATGTAAGTGTTCAGATTCACGAGATAATAAAATTACAAATAGTCATAACAAAACGTAATTAAAAGTATGTAGGTAAGTATATTTTTTAAAATAATTACTAATTATTTTTTTTGCAACATAATTAAGATGCATTGTACTTTACAGTTATTCTGCTTTTGGAAAACGTAACTAAGTACAAACCTACATACTTTTTATGACTGTAATACTTCAACAACTTAACAATAAATTAATTGCATTGAACATTATTTATAAAATGAAATAAATCTATGAATTATAAAATACACACTACGACTGCTTAATCTGCAAACCAGTTAATTGAAGTATTGACCAAAAATGAGATTTTGATGGCATTTTGTTATAAAGCATGTTTTCTATGCTCACACAAAATTTCAAACTCCTAAACCTATAAATAAATGCGTTATAGTTCTTCACACAAAACAGTCAACTGCAGGTGCCAAATTTCCAATATCGTAAATGGAACAACTAAGTACGCTCTTTATATAAATAATTTTCTTTTTAAGTATATAAAAGGGAAGCTAAAATAGTGTATTAATTCATAATGCAAGTTATTTGTAAAAAAAAAATATTTCCAATGGAATTGTTAAATAATTTGCCCAAATAGAGTTAGCCGGTTTACAGATTAAGCCGTCGATTAGGAACTATTACTATTATTATCAGTATGTACAAAATTCAATATCAAAATATACACAACGGCTATTCGACTTTTTTGAAAATTTGGATACTTGTGTGTTCTATTAGAATCAGGGAACAGAATTATTCGATCAATCTAACACATTTAGTTTTTAGAAGTCTCAACTCAATATAAAAAATAAGTATTTTATTTTCAAAAATTTTCAAATCAATGGATGCTAAATCCATCGCACAGAAATCGTAATCGAGCTATAGGTATGTTTTTTTTTGTTTACCAACATAATATCTATTTTATTATTTTAATTTATAATAAATATTCGAAAGCATACACTCAGTAACGTCCCTAAGCAAAATGCCGTCCTAAAGCAGACTTAAAATACCGCCCCTTTCATTTTTAGTTTCAAATTGTTTGAAAAATCGTTAGGTAGATATTACGTATTTAAACATTTATTTCCGGCTATTTTAAACAGATAAATGAACCAAAAATCTTTAAATTGACATACACACAATCTACTGAGAATTAGAATATTTCTACGAAATCTACTCTCGAACAGTAGTGGTTATTTACGTGGATGTCTGTGGCACTGACCGGTTTAACCACCATTACAATATGTATTGCAATGCGTATTATAGTTATGTTGTCAGAATATTTAAGTTTTTTTTTTTTTTAATTTTAACGTGTGGATCTTTTCTAATGAAGCGACAACATCGATCGTATGCTTCATAGAAAACCGTTGTGATATTTGTTTTCGTTCCTTCATTCTAAGTTTTTTATAATGTGCCGCCGTTATGGAACGCATGGCATGCCTACCCCCACGGGACGTCACTGCATACATTTAACGATGTAAGTGAGTGACGATTATTCATGTATTTAATCAATTTATACATCAATCTATTCACAATAATATATACTGTTATCAAAAATTAGTAAGCCTAAATTAATAATAAATGGGTTAGTAAATTTGCTCACTTGCGATATAGTCATTCTTAAAATTCAATTGAGTGTATCCCATTTTTTGGACTGACAGTCATGCTGTATGTGTATGGAAATGATGTTCCTAAGCTGAATTTAAAACTGAATCATTGAAATTGTCCTTCAGGCACCCATTCCCACATGATTAATCTATGAGTAGAAACTAACTGACAATAATAATGACACGTCATCACCCGTCGCCAAAATAAGCACGTGTTTAATGAAATTAATCACAAAAATGCAGTAGTCATATCATCGGTTCTATCATTTTTCGTCCATTGTCATTTTAATCCAATCCAATTATATTATAGATATTTATTATACTAGGTCAAAAATACCAAAGATAATTATTGCCCATAACAATCAATGAAGTATGGACACCCTACGTATCCTAATATAAATACATAATATATCATAAACATAAACCAATGTTCGCATTTAGACCACAAGCCTACTATATTATATTATAACTACTTAAACGATGAAAACCATGTACAATTTAATCATGTCATATTAATGGATTTTGCCACATAACGATAATGAATTAAGTATACTGACGTCATTATCATCCCCCATATTATTTAAGCACGTACCTACTTAATATAAGTATACAAATATCGCAAGAACCTAGGTAAAACTAATAACCTTTAATAATAACTTAGCCAGTATGTAGTACATTTTCATTTTAATAATTTATTCTCGACAAGAAGACAATCAAAACGGAAACGTGTGGTTAGGCAATAGCTGACTCAAAACATACTGCATCTATCTGCCTACATAAATACACTGTGCTCAGACATTTGCAATTTATTTAATTTCCATATAAATAAGACGATTTTTTTTAAAGAATCATTATTATCAAAAAGACTACATTTGCATGAGGTTTGTTCCAGGTGGTTTTCCTTGCAATTTGGCGGTGCGTAATTCGCATTTCTGCAAGTATTTATATTCAAGCTTCAAATATTCGATTGCTTTTTAATAAGGTACTCTAAATGGGGCCAAGACAACTGGGCGCTACGCGATCGAATGAAATTCGAAAATAAATATACGTTCGTGAATTATATGTACTTTTAAATTAGGTATATATTGAATACTTATATATTATTATATTTTTTAATACTTGGTGAAAATTTAAATATGAAATAATGATTTAATTGTGCATATTATTTCTAAGTTCCAACGGGAAGTGAGTTCTTTTATTTTTATATGAACCGTAAGACATAATAATTATCAATCCGCAATTTAGAGCAAAATCAATTAAAACTAGGTACTAAGTAGTAGATAGAAACTTAACTTAAACTTCCTCGTCTACTTTCTGAATCAAATCGTAACGAATGTCTATTTATTTCAGGAATGAAAGTTATTTCACTCAACTGTGCGGCGACCATTCGTCCTGGCGTACAGTTGTCCCAGTGCCTCTAAATGTTGGTTATAAAGAAAACTAATCTATGGTTTAAGCAGGGTTTAAGATACACGGATACTAGATCAGTATTTGCATAGACTGGTAGGTGTCAATGATATGAAGTAAAATTGCACAATTTCAAAATATCAACAAAATGCTTTGGTCCGCGTGTGATAACCAAACCATGATAAATTAAAAAAAAGTGTTTTGTAGAAACAATAAGTTTTATAATCATGGTGTACACTGTACAGTCATAGTGCATAGAATGGAGATTTAAGATTGCTATCCAATCTGCTTACGAAAATAAATAATTATAATGTACGAGTAACTTGAATACTTCAACATCTGCATTCTTGTCCTTTAGGAGCACAATTCACAAAGCGTTACTTCGTGTGGGCATTTCATAATAATAGAACTTACTGAAATAATCTGCCAACGGATATTGAAATAAGTTAATATTAGGTATCGCTTACTAATAATAATTACTACTGTAATAACTAAGATTAAGATGAAAATCTTGGAGTGATCCGTGACGTCGGGTAGTAGGTAATTAACATAACTAATACCTACTCTGATTTAAAATACAAAAGACGATTGCCAATAATAACTCAATTTAGAAAGCACTTCAGAGAGTATTATAAGAACCATTAGTTAAAATTCGTCGCGTGGGCGCGAATTCCGAGAGACGCAGGTTCGATTCCTGTTGGGTGTGATATATTTTTTAAAAACGATTTTTTTATTGGTTACTTATATTATACCTATGTCTCAGAAGTGTTCTAAAATTATGTATGTTCAATAAAAAGAATGTTACATTCTTAAATCTGAATTATTCGTTGATTAAAAAAATAGTTAATTAAATAAGATTTTACTTACAGATCTTATAAAACTGCATACGAATACAGTTATATAATATTTTACATACCTACTTACATTTATATATAAAATATTTCATTTATTCAAATTATATAGGTAATACATTCTCTTATTAGAGTAGGATCACTCATTTAGACTAGGATTAGAATCCTGTGAAATACCAATTTAAATTGAATAATAATAAAACAAAAATGAATATTAATTATCCATGCCTAAAATAACATGTTCTGATTTTGATCGCATCGAATATTTTTACGGTAGCACACATGTGAATCAATAGTGTGAAAAGATTTAGCAGAGAAACTGTGGGGGGCTCGAACATTAAAAATAATAATATTGGTTTAGTAAAAAAATGTATCGTATTTCAGCCGACCCCAAAATTTCAAAAAGATTTCTGGAAGCAGTTAACTTTATCCTCTTCAATAATTCATATCTAGGGGACAATGCTATGTCAACATTGTGTAAGTAATAATTATCTGCCACCTTTCAACTTGCATTTCACATGTATATTCTGGAAGAGGGGTGATTTTTATAGAAAAAAGCCTCTACGAAATTGTCTACCAAAAGTTACGTTGATTTGGAATGTAATATAACGTTAATAATATTAGACATACAATTTCTACATTATAATCATGTACTTATCAACACAATCACAAGGTGAATCGGTGGGTATTATGGTTAATGGCAAACATATTAATAATATACGATATGCCGATGATACTGTGCTGATTGCTGATAGTTTAAAGAGTTTACATCAACTGGTAGAAAAGGTTAATGAGGTCAGTAATTCTTATGGTTTAAAAATGAACCTCAAGAAAACAAAACTATTACTAGTATCAAAAACGGCGACACCAACACAAATTTTGTCATCAACAGCGAACCAATCGAACGTGTGACCCATTATAAATATGTAGGTACATGGGTCAATGAGAAATGGGACCAGTCTCAGGAAATAAAAACTAGAATTGAGATCGCAAGGAGCGCCTTTCTCAAAATGAGACGCCTCCTTAGCAATCGAGATCTTAAATATCTTATTTATTAATTATAGGAAGATTTGGTCTTTAGTTTTAATTTTATTGATACTCACTTTTAAAGAAAAGCAAGGTCTGAGACTGCGTATGGTACGTTGTTATGTGCTCTCAATTCTTTTCTATGGTATGGAAGTATGGACGCTAAACCAAGAGATGTCACGGAGACTTGAAGCTTTCGAGATGTGGCTGTATAGACGCATCCTCAAAATTCCTTGGACTGACCGGGTGACAAATGTTGAAGTTCTCAATCGAATGGGGAAGGACCGAGAAGTTCTACGTAGTATCAAAACCAGGAAACTACAATACCTCGGCCACATTATGAGAGGACAAAAATACAGCATTCCCCAACTTGTCATTCAAGGAAAGATCAATGGGAAGCGTAGCAGAGGACGGCGCCGCATTTCGTGGCTTAAGAACCTCCGTGATTGGTACGAGTGCAGCTCCACCGAACTGTTCCGGGTAGCAGACGACAAATATAAGATCGCCTTGATGGTGGCCGACCTCCGCTAGGGGATGGTACAATAAGAAGAAGATCAATAATAATATACAGTATACACCAATACTTTAGGATGCGGAAGTGAATTTAAACAAAGCTTTATGATAATAAAAAAATTAGAATTAGAACGGTTTAGTTTAGCCTTAGACGAAGTTGATATCTGCTAGGTACTAGCATACAGGCCGTAGAATGTAGATTATCGATGCATTCTGGATATATTTATTAATGTGTGTGTAACAAATTGCCGTATTTTCTTTTTGGATTGGCAGGGTCAACAATTACAGTACCTAGTGAAATACGGCACATGCTTGAGAAAATTACACAGGACATTGACTTTACCGAGATCGAACCTCTGGTATGAGACCCTTTCCGCAATGGAATACGAGGGCCTCAATTTGTTTTTCCTTCTCCTGGTTTGCTCGATGTTTCAGATTCGTTGCAGCGACAAGAAATATTGATAGAATTACTCCATAATTGCATAATAGAAATAATACACTGTCAGAGCTTAAAAAGAATACAGTCGCACTCGGTTATTACGATCACGGATATAGCGAGATCTCGGATATAACCAGGAAACATTCGTTGACATTTTAGTTTATGATTTTCTCCATACATGTATTCACTTTTATAACGAGCAACTTATCGGTCATACCGAGATAAAATATGGTCAAAAATTTTCTTAAAACTGTTAATGTGTCGATCGTTTAAAAACATTTCGACCCTAAGCAATAAAATCCGACCGTACAGGATGCCGCCGGAATCGGATTATGTTTATGACACTAGTTAAGTACCTACCTAATTGGTGTTTTCGCCGACAGTATTGAAAAAGTATACACGCATATGGTTCAAATTGCATGTAAAAAATCCAAGGTTTGTGAAGTCATTAGGTAACTACCAGCGTTCATTACAACAAACAACTTCTTTTGTGGTTTATGAATGCCATGCTTGTTTCGGGGAAAAATTCTAATTGTGTATTTTTGTTTGAATTGCGACTTTTTGTGTTATGTGACCGCTCATTTAAAAATACCTATTCTCTGGTATAACGAGTAACGCTTATAACGAGCAAATTAAAACGGTCCAATTTTCCTCGTAATAAACAAGTTCGACTGTATATAATATCAAATAACAGTGAAAATAATGTGGCTTATTGGATTAGCAACATAAATCTAGAGAAATTGTACCTAATAGAAAGAAGCACTGTCCGTGGTGAAACAAAGCAATACGGCACATCATGAAAATGCACTGTGAGAAGGTAGCTGCATCATCAGTGAGATTATGGTAGAGATAATTTAATGACGCAGAGGAGCTTGCAGTAGGCGATTAGCGAACCTCCTGACTGAGGAGCATCCGTGATCGGAGTGTTTATTTTCAGGATGCTGAAAATTTCGATAGGAATAAATAACAATTATATACCTAACCAGTAGTTCGTGTGAACATGCTTAAAGCTTAAATAAAAATATATTATGTCGTCACACTGTGGCGCAGTTAAATCCACGTACCTACCTACACAAAATCAACAATATTTTTTATCTCGAACGGTTGCCATTTCAAAGAAAGATGTCCGAAGATAAAAACAGGATTATATGCGAATGATTAACAACAATTTGAGGCTTACAAAGCCACTTCTTCCTAAATAAAAAAAAAAACTATTGCAAATTGTCTGCGTTCGAATCCCCGAGTAAAAGAAAAAAAATGCGATGAACAAATTTGAAGAAGTCTTATTTCGCGCGTTGGCCAAGAGTGTGGCAGGGATGACAAACATATTTCTTGCACTCATTATTATTATTATAAAGTTTAACTAACAGCTGTGAGAAATATTTAGATAAGTATTTTTATTTTTTAGTACTTTTTTGATGACTACGTGTACAATTTAAGAGTCTATAGTAATGTAATAAAATAATATTGCCAAAGTAAATTTGATTCGTAAATAAATAATAATAATATTGCAAAGTTATAAGCAATTTATCATGACATGACGGACAACAGAATAGAACAGTGTACTTAAATCGTTTTCCATCACTGTCATACGAATAGTCCATGTGTCGCTACGCTCAATAAGCATGATAATGTCACAGCTGAACGTAATTTAACAATTTAAGTGAGGTTTCTACATTAAATTTATTATTCACTAATAGAAATCGTGAAAGCACACTCATTCAAGTGAAACTCTTTCCCAGAAAAGCAAATGTGGATGGCTGGTTGCAAAATTGTATTAGGAATAAATAAACTATTTCCGCATTTTCTACGTAATCATCTTTTCCGGGTTAATTAGAAGTAGGTATGAAACGAAGTAAAATATTATGTATATTTTATGTCGTTGAAAAATTCGACTCTTTGCAATAATGGTTCACATTGGAGACCCGTATATTGTCTTTAATCTATTTTGACTAATATATCGAGATTTGTACGGGTAAGCCGGCTCTCACATCTAAACTCGTCTCGTCTGCAACATGTCGAATACGTCGATGTGACGTCATCGTTATTCACAAAACACACGTCGTTATCTTATGGATCTTCGCACACTGCTGGAATAAAACATTTTAGTTTGAAAAAACATCTGGAGGCACATGCAACTACTTTCACCCGATATGCAGCGCAGGTATAATCCCGAAATGTCGCACTTCGTCATTCATTTTAGCTTGCCGAGTGACGTCACTGTCCTCGTACGGCATTGTCTATACGCAGATAAGAATGTTGCATGTTGCGCTCAGTTTTGATTTATGACTATTATCCCAGTCAAAACGATTTTCAATGTGCGATTGGGCCAAGAGAACACAAAATGAATGGATACTGGTTTACCCTAATAGGTGTGGTAGCAGTTTTTAAAGCAGAGTTCGTTATATTACTTTAGGTCATAAAATCATAGGACACAAAGCGCATCGACTGTTCTCAAATATTGAACACGCGTTATGTTTACTTGACAAAGACGTATCTATTGAAAATAACATATTATTCTTTAGCTACTTTAGCACATGTTTAAGTTTTTCCATAGTTCTTCCACACTTGAGATCCATACCCTGTTATACCACACCCGGTACGATTGGTCAGTTCTCAGTTTGCATTAATTTTGTGTTTCCTGGTACGTGTGGTTCAAATAAGGTAATGCCCAGAAGGTTCGCGCAATGTTTTACCAACTTAGTAATTTTGACCGACTGTAATATTATATATATATTATATTTTCCCTCTGATTAGCGATGGACAAAACATCGAGAGCGTCGACAGCTTCAAGTACCTGGGGGTACACATCACGGGAGATGGCATTTTGCAGAAAGAGCTCGCTATCCGAATGGGAATGGCTGGAGAAACATTCAACTCGTTGCGAAATGTCTGGGACTCACGATTGTACTCGGTCAAAACCAAATGCCGCCTATTCGACGCTTGTATTCTGACGGTGCTGCTTTACGGTAGCGAATCATGGCACCTTACGAAGGCTCAGAGCTACCGTGTACTGAGCTTCGAAAACAGATGTTTGCGACGAATACTGGGTGTGCGGTATGACTTTAGGAGCAACTAGGAGATAAGAGAACGCACCAAGCAACCTCTCATCACGCTGAAAATGAAGAGGCGACATTGGACCTGGCTCGGCCACGTGCTACGGATGCCAGAAGAGAACTTTAACCTGGATTGCCTGTTCTTCAAGCAGACCGGATTCCGGCGACCTGGAAGGCCGCTAAATACAATCTAGAGAGTGTATACGGCGGAGCTACGGGATACTGGTTTGACCTGGAACGAAGCAAGAAGACTCTCGAGCGACAGGGATTCTTGGAGGCGCCGCGCGGTGTCCATATGCTTCAGTTAAGGGGCGGATATGGCCAAAGAAGTAATATTATAATTATGTAACATGTAACTGCTTTTAAAAAAATACTCGTTATAAAATGACATCGCTCATAGCAAAAATACAAAACGAGTTATGATGAATTTTTTCATCTCGATTTATTGTTATGGCAGTTATGAGTTATGATGATTAATTATTATGACTTTTACTTTCTCTTGAGGTGATATTTGCAGAAGGTCCTTTTACATTTTACATTGTGAATAAAATTCAATTTGAATATGAAAGTAGTGATAGCAGTTATTTAGATCTGCGAAATATTATTCTAATGAACGCTGGCTTCGATCTATCATATTATTATTCTAGTATCGCGTATTACCGAACCCGAATTTCTTCTTTGCGAATCCGTATAATAATAATATTTCTTTTATGAGAATAATTGGCGATGTTGGGAGAAATAAAAGCGACAAAATCAGCGGGAGACCGCCGGCCATTGTTTGCGCCCTCCACAATGGCGGTGCAATTGTGCGTGCGCGCGCAACTCTCGCTTTTGACAGCGCGCAGCGTATTTGAATAATGAGAGCGACCCGATAAAAAAACAACCCCTAGCCGTGGGAAAGCTCCGCGTATGCTTTACCTGTTTAACCATATTATGTAAATCATCGAACACCTATCAGTCACCAAACCCATTGCGTTGACAGAGGAATAAAAGATAATCTCAAAGGAATACATGTGTGCAATATTAACAATAAATTATTGTATACTTACCAATAATTTTACAGTACAATTAAAACAAAGTCGCACAGTTTTGATAAGATCGAAAGATTAGTGCGCAGGGTTATAATATGTGAATTACACGAATACATTTAGCCGTAGCATAGTTAACCGTGGACTGTCCGTGTAGCATTGAGATAAAAGATACGCGTTGTTTTTTTATTTACATAACCTACTTTTCAATCATTTAGAATTCTATATATTATTATATATACGATATGATTGTATTTATAATTTACTTCCCTACATACCTATCTATTCTTCTGTTTTCCCTTTGTATTCCAATGGTTTTTATTACTTATTTTGTAAGTGTTTTATTTAAACATAAATTTTCAACTCAATATACGGACATATAGCTTTGAGATCCAAAAATGACTCGTTCGTGGAGCATTTCACGAACACCTACTAGTTAACATAGTTTTGAACCGTTCAGAATTCTAATTTAATTATCTACCTATATTCTTCCGCCTTTCCCTTAAATTCCGATGGATTTTATTATAAGTGTGTAATATTATTTTAGTTTTTTATTTAAACATGACTTTTATCTCAATGCTATACGGCTATCTCTTTCCGGTACAAAATCTCACGGTTAATAGTACACTACGGCCAACCCCGCAAATGCACGAATTTCTGTTCTTGATTCTTGCTCTTGATTCTCTAGGTCTCGAAATACTAGTGATTTTGTTCGAAAGTCTATATTCTAACGCGAGCGCCATACGAACAAGCAAATAGCAATTCAATCAACTAAGTCTAATAGTTTAAATTTGATTATTAACCAAATAAACAGCTAATTAACCCAAGAAAATTAATAGGTTGAGCAAGTGGGCAACATCCATTTCTCGTAAAAACAAAAGTATGATAATACAACCTTCACCATGCGGAAATGCAACCATGCCCATATGATTCCATTAGGATAGAATATACTGAAATAATGTAAATAAAAATGTAAAGTAAGTAAGTATAATACTTTTCAAAATAGCACACGATTCACAATCCTTATATGGTTTACTATCGGAACGAAACACACTATTATGTCCTTTGAAATAATTATATTGTAATATTCTAAATCTCTTGAAGAGTTAATAATTTAAGTTTGAACGTTTTTTTCTATGCAAGATCTTCTAGAAGTTTCGCAAGTCTGTTTGAATAGATAGATAATATTCAGAAAACAACGCGTAGTCGTTTGTCTTTCTGACAAAAATAAAAATTGCTAGATTCCTTCGCGTAGGCAACACGTGCAACTGCCTGAAAGTGTCTCCGATGCATACATAATCGGGCGGAAACTATGACCAGAATAGCAAATCCTTGGGAGAACAAGAGAATTTACGATTCAAAGCTCAGAGCCTCATCAAACTGACTAAAACTACTGCCGTTTGGCGAAGAGACATCCTTGGAAAATCACTTACGTTGAAGGTAAAATAAAATTACACCCATACGGAATAGTTTTATAATGCGTAATACGTATGTACGTACTTCTCTACTATGCTTGTTAAGCAATGAAAAAAAATCATAGTATTTCGCTATTATTACAATAATGACTGTTTCTTATGTAGGTACGTATCTAGAATAGTTGGTAGGTACTTTAATATTCCGCGAAATAAAAACATCATTATTTTATGTTTCACATGTGGGCCGATTAATAGTTATAATGAATTATCAGTACGTTATCTCTAAAATGGTAACATATTAAGAATCGATTAACAATTTATTATCGATTGATCATAATTTCTAAATGGTAATATGCAGGTAACATTTTTAATCATTGAAATAACCAATCTTTGGATCATTTTCCTGGCGTAGCTCGTGTGCACTTAAGTCAAATTTATAAGAAAATCATAGATAGCTACTTAAGATAAATTGTAGGTACGTAAGCAGTTCGTCGAATTACAGTTCACCGTGACATGTTGTATTGGAAAAAGATAGCCGTATAGCATTGAGATAAAATTCATGTGTAAATAAAACACTACAATAATAGGTACTTAATAAAATCCACCGTAATTCAAGGGAAAGACGGACGAAAATAGGTAGATAAGTAAATTAGAATTCTAAACGGTTCACAAGTAATATGTCAACTAGTAGGTGCTCGTGAAATGCTCCACGAATAACGCGTCATTTTTTTATCTTAATGCAATACGGACATTTGTTTCCGGTACGACAGTGTGAATTGTAATACTACGAACTTCGTGCGTACAATTTACATGTGTGTAGTTTTCTATAAAAATCGCTGAAGGCATATTCAGTGCCACTTTTTTTGCAAAACTATTAATCTATGCGTGCTTTTTCATGAGTCTGTATGAATTTTTTTACCATTATGTTCATACTTTTAAGCTCTATTTCTATTGAAGAAAACTTTTTTCGCCATCTTTGAAAGATGTACACTAATTTATCAATTATATTCTTTTCTATGGTTACAAATTTAATTATTACTAACTTAGCGAATGAAACACAGTAGGTACCTAAATTCGATAATAAATTGAATATACCTATTTAGTGATGTGAAAACCAACGCACCTCCATCTGGTCTATTATCAAGCTCAAGAATGTCAATAATTGTTTAGCTACGGTAAATACAAATCTATGCTTTAAAAATAAAGCAAATATCAAATATTACATTTTATATGTAAACTATTTGGTTGCAAACATAGATTAGATAATATTTTTACAAGGTCATACAGTTCTAAGTTCATCGAAATATTATGGCGACAAACCGCAACATTACCAGTGTCTATCACTGATAATCTCATTAAACGTAAATATTACTTGACAAAAAAATCAATTATATTATATAATATAAACATATTAATATTGACAATACATGAACTTCGCAAAAGATAGTATTAAGTATATAAATTTAATATAATTATTTTGCTGAAACCATCAACACAACATTATTACAGCTACGAGGCATAGGTATTCTACATCATACTCGTACATAAGTGGGTGATTGATAATTTAGTTTCATGTTGCAGTTTGCAGTACATAATATCGTATGTAAAACCTACATTTTGGGCGTCCTCCGAACACAAGCTAGAACCAGCATTTGGCGATCAAATAAGCGGAGTTGGCTCCAACATATTATTACTTATCTAATATTTATGTGTGAACAAAAGCTTTAGGATTTGTAACAAAAAAATACCTCCCAAATATTTTCAGCATTCAGCAGGGACGATGACAAAATCGTGGGATAGAGCCAGTTGTATGGGTTCTACTCGTTCTGAAATGTAAAATCATTGTCATTTGGATCCGACCTGTCACCTCAGTTGGGACAATAATGCACCACTGCTCTAAAATACTTATATTTATAGTTTTCTTTGAATAAATACCGTTATCCGCTAGACGTTGTATTGTTTTCAAGCCGCCCTCCGCATCCTGATAAAAAAATCTGATGTCTAGTCAAACCCACGTCCCAGGTCATATCGGTAGATATATCAATTTTTTTATAAATATATATGATTTGAATTTTCAACTCGATTTATGTAACTTGATTAATAAAATTCTAATATAGACAAAATATACAGATATTTATTTAAAAAAAGAGACATCGTGTGCAAACATGCAGTACAAATAATAATTATAAAAAACTTAAAACATGTATGTTTGTAAATTCACTGTTATTATTTAGAAAATGCATTTTTAAAGAAGTTTCTTCTTAGAGGTACCACCGTATAATTTGTATTGATATCATTTGAACAAAAATATGTATGCAATATTATTTAATGTTCTTTCGATCGTTGTATGAAGCCATGTGGAAGTTATTTATTTGTTCAATTTATGCAACGCCCACGCGTTTTGAAGGCGTTGCTTATTAAGAGATAATTTGTGACTCAAAGCCTGATCGGCAAACAACATGTCGAGGAATTTAGCATAGCAATAAAGAAAAACACTCAGCTGAAAGTTTCAAAAAGACAACTTACTATATTCTAATTACGTATGTATGGTTTTGTGTATAACCACGTGTGCCCACGCTGTCAAATATCAAGAATAATTAACATTATTAAAAGCTCACTTACCAATAGGAAGGTATGTATGTATTTATCTGACAGGTAAAATGGCGGGAAACCCTTACGATTACTTTCAGACATGTCTCTTGATTGAGTGTTTGTTTGAATGAAACCTATTTAAAAGCAATATATTTTTCCAAATTAGTATCAATAAATTTATTATGTTATCATATTATTAAGGTTTTATAAAAAAATGGTAGGTATATCTACGGAATACGACAAAAAAGAGACAGATGTAAAAGGTGTGGTAATTTAAAGTAAACTATATAGTATACAGTAAATTATACCTAGAGAGATGTCCAAAGGCTAAGAGTCACACAGCGAGGCATGGAGAGGTGCATGTTGGGCATCACGCGAAAGGACCGTAAGAGAAACGAATGGGTTAGGAAGCAGACAAGAGTACGCGATGTAATAGACGTTGCCAAACAGCTGAAATGGAGATGGGCGGGGCACATTGCTCGCCGAAAGGACGGCCGCTGGACAAATGCCGTCATCCAATGGTACCCAAGAGGTGCGAAACGGCCACAGGGTCGCCCTAAAAGCCGCTGGATTGACGAACTGGTAAAGTTCGGCGGAAATACGTGGCAGCGAACGACACAGGACCGAGAGAGTTGGAGAAAGCTTGGGGAGGCCTTCATCCAGCAGTAGATTGACCCCGGCTGATGATGATGATACCTAGAATATTGTACACATTGTACTCATAATAGCATACTTAATATAAAATTTGTCTACTATTCGGTTATCGATCGTATCATGCAACGTGTATGTGTAAATGCAAGATGCATCGGACAGATGTGACATAAATATATACTGATGTAAGTATAATCTTCGCCACGGTGAAAATAAGATGAGCAAGAACGTTGTATAGGTATTACCTATGCCCGATATCGCCGACAGTATTTATATAACTCCTGTTATATCGGCTTGTCTCCCCCAATCATGTTACCTACCCGCTCGAACTAGTGATAGACAATATGCACTCGATTAAAAAAATGAGTGGTATGGCTATAATATATAATTATGAAGTATAATTCGGTAATATAAGTTGCAGAAGTATTTTAACTGTGTATTATTTTGTCAACAAAATGATTGCTTTTGTGCTAAAATAACCCGACAAATAAATTAAGTAGTAAATTCTTGTGAATACGTTTGTAAAAGATGTTTTAATAAAATTCTATAGTAATTTACCAAGAAGCAATATTTCAATACACGAGTGTTAATTTAATGTTAGTTTGCGAAAGCCAAAGCAAAGAATGAGGTATCGGTGGAAACTGGTAAATATTTGTTCATATCTTCGCAAGCGATGTGTAATAAAGGTTTGGTGTTTATTCTAGTAATGGCCAACAGAATTACCTACACGTGAAACCGAAGATAGAAAAATATTATGTAAATAAATTACGAGAAAATGGCCATTTGAAATATAGATACATATTGTGTATCTGCCTTCGTTGTAATGTAACCAATTTAAAATGTATCGACAGCAATATGGATAATAATTTAAGTTAAGGGATAGATTAAGTTAAATTATAGAATAAGATGGGTAATATAATATATGGTTTTTTATTCGTTATCCTCTGAGTATCTACTTACCAAAACCAAAATTGTCATTAACGTGTTTTCTTTACCGGTGTGAAATAAACTATGTAAATTACAAGGCCGAAGTCGTAACGTACCCAGAGTATGGCAAGCCATTTTTAGTACAAGATGTAGGCAGTAGTACATGTACATATTATTATTACTTTAATGCATTGCATCCCCACTTTTAAATTTATTTAAGTATTATAATTTTACCATGGCTGTATCCAAATCTGTCACCCACATAAAAAAACACGCATGGGCATGCATGGTGAATCATTGAATCATATAAACAAAGAAGAAAAATAATCAACAAACCATTTTGTTTTTTATTTTTTAATAATTTCAGTGATGCCACCAAATTATAATAATATCGAAAAACAAAAAAATACTTCATAATATAACGCTTTTGTAAATATGTAACATTAATAACCGGGTTTATTGACATGTGCTAATTAACTAAAAATGTAGTAATAGGTACAACACATAAGAAATTTCGTATATTTTTCTTCTTCATTAACACAAAATGATGGAACAAAGTGTAAGATCGATAGTAATGAATCATAAAAGAAGTAATAAAATATACGTATGTGGGTACCTAGCTAGTAACAAACCGCCCTTTGGCTCCGGACGAATACGGGGAATCGCAAGAGAGAGGGATGACATGTTTTTGGTGAAGAGCCAGAGCGTGACACGATACTTTTTATCTAAAACGGAGCGCACCCCAACACTTATCCAGACAGATCAACACAATAATTTTGAATCACGTTAATATAGACAATTGTTGTCGTTGTTATTTTTAACATGAAAAAGACAAGAACTTAAATATGTAGGTATATTCATGTCCAGGAAACTACATGTACAAACGCGAGAGAAGCGATTGGTCAGTTCAATTCGGAAGTGGATTAGGAAAAAATGCATGTTTTACACGGTGAAAATCTGTAGCATCCTAGAGAGTACCCACCATTTTGAATTTTAAATAGGGAACAATACATTTAGGGATGTGGTTTCTCAAAGTCTAGGAATTAGGTGTTTATGTGATTCACTATGAATAATACTGCAATACCGTTTCACTACACTGATATCAATGTATATTATGATACACAGCTACCAAATTAATTGCATTTTTTTAATTAGTTAGGAAAACGTATAAATCATTTCAATAGAATTGGTTACCATGTACGTACTTTTCAAAAGAAATTCTCATCGTTTTTCAATTGACGACATGTGAAGCGAAATTCAGCACAGAACAGTGGGTTAGGATATTCGCGTATTTAATGGAAATTGTCACGGTTTCTGGCAATCAAATGAATGCCATTGGTGTTTCGGTGTTTAGCGCCGGTCGATGGCGTTGGATAATGGAGCCATTGACTGACCGTGGGCATTCAACAATGGTCGTCAGGATGATGCACTGACATGCAAATCGAGCCTTCAAACATGACATTGAAAAAATATTCCCGCTCAACATAATATTTTTGGATATGTGCAATTAATTTTAACGGTGAGTCGAATGAACTTCAAGAATAATATTAGTGATGACGTGTCATTCATTCATTGTTCACGTTTTGGTGAAATTAAAATTAGACATACACGTAGAAATAGCTTAAATAATTTAATACCTATGTATCTGTATAACAATTATTATAATAGTTTAGCAAATAATTGATATTTTTCCAGTCAATGTATCATGTTATTTGAAATTCGACTGTTTTATCATTTTTATTTAATCAAGATCAACAAAATACAACACTGCAAAACATAATATAGGTATCTATACATTAAAATATCTGAAGTTAATACAGGTCTCATAAATGAATAACCTTTTAAATACATACTTTGACAAAATGTAGTTAAGGCTGGGAATTTGTTTGTTTTCTCCACAGAACAGATAATAAATAGAATACCGATAGGCTATATTCAATACGCCGCATCTTGATGCAGGGTTTTGAATGTGTGAGTGTCCTACAAAAATAAAGCACGCGTTATGCACGTGCAATAGTGTGTGTAATACACCAACATTAAATGAGCGTAAATCCATAAACCGAGAGCAGTTTTCAGTATTCGACGTAAAACGTATTCTTGACATGTGTGTAAGTTTAACCCGGATTCTTCCTTACTCGAGTCGGTTACCTGCTATCGCCTTTCCCGTTATGTATTTCAGTTCCCATTATTTCTGAGTTCCCTGGTTTTCTCTAACATTGTAATTGGTACTAGGCATGTTTCCACAACTAAAAAAACTATTCTTACAAATAACTATTGACAATGTCCTTCTAATCGAACCCGGTCCGTATCGTTATTAAGGTGACGCATCAGTGAAACGCCAAATAATTTTCAACTGTACGCGCGACGAAATTTTGGACTCGCTGCCATTCACTGAGAGAATGTTGACCCGGGAACACGTCACTTTGCTGCGTGATGGCGACGGGTCAATTAATTCTAAAATCGTGTAAAGATGACTAAAAACGTTACCCATTTACTTTAAAAAGAAAACATGTCAATGAATATATTATTATTGTTACTAATAGAACAATAAACAGAACATAAAATGGACGTATATTGGATTTATATGACAATTAATATTTCGTTTGACAGGCGTCATTTTCACCCGCCACCCGCAATCCGCGCATCGCCTAGCGACGATCTTTTTAGACCGTGCCTCAACTAATGCATGGCCTTAAAGAATATTAATTAAGCATGTACCTAGTAGGTACCTAATATAGATGTTATCATATTTTAATATATACATGTGTATGTCAATAATATGTCCATCACGTTACTAGTGTAGGGCTTTTATTCCCTGAAAACACGTAGCATGGACTTATGGTTATTTATTTATATTAAGATGACGGAATAGTATAATAGATAATTTTTGATTTGAAAACTCTCAATTTTTAAGATTCTGTCATGAAGTACTCACCTACCACAAATAATCAAGAGCGTTCTGTACTAATCGACAAATTCGAAACAGCTGATCAATTATTTTGGCCATAAACTACTTTGTACCGCTCATCTAAGTAACTGCTATCACCTAATGCAGGTATAGTGCAACGTCGGTCAGTGTAGTATTATTATTTTTGAAGGACTCTAATAAATAATTAATGGACAATGGAAAAACTAGATCGATACTGCATGCAAAAATTTAATGCGTCAAAAACCAATTGAGTACAAGTTTGAGATTTTAACGATTTGAAACAAGGTTTGCTTGATTTTATTTTTAAAAAATCCCAATTTGGCAGTATTAATAAATAGAGCGAATACTCGTATTGTGACCTCATTAAATGAAAAGTATTAACCCACATTTTTATCAAACTTGAGTTATTGTGGGTAAGTTAAATAATTATTCCCTGTACCTACCTACATTACAACACTGCTAACAAAAATACCAAACATACATCAAAATAGATGTTTTAAACCTTTTGGCATAACTGTTGACAATGTTTTTTTAAGTAGATGAAAACGGTCCTGATAATTATTAAATTGTGTTAACTTCAATTATTACAATTATACAATCAAAATAAGTCAACTTCACTAATCAGCCGGGGTAAATCAATTGCTGGATGAAGGTCTCTCCCAACTTCTTCCACCCTTCTCGGTCCCTATTTCTTCGCTGAAACGCACAACTACCGAACTTTATGAGTTTGTCTATCCGGCGGGATTTAGGGTATCTTTGTGATAGTTTAATACCCCTTGGGTACCACTGTATGACAGCATTTGTCCATTGCCATTTCATCTACTCGGCGACCTCCACATAGCGTACCTACTTTTGTCTACCTCTGTATCGATTGATTTATTTTGTGGTCTTTGCAAGTTATGCCCAACTTGCAACTTTCAATGTCACGTTGCGCCATTCGTAAATTTTCTTTTACATCAGGTAAATTACTCTAACTTATATATAGTGTGCTTTATTTTTATTATGTAGGTACCTATCTATTAAAAAAACTCATTTACATTTCATTTACAGCCACTTTGTTAAATATATTCTTTATATCTATTATATCAGACGCCAGATGCGAGAGATTTATCCCCTAATCGCCTAATTAGTCCTAGTCAGAGATAGAAAAAAACGCATTAAGTATATAAAAATTTTAGGAAATTTAATAAACTTATATAACAATATTTTTGCTACGACCAACCATTTTTGAGATATAAGCGAAAAACCAAAAAAAATCCCAAAATTTTTCGGTTTTTTGCCCGCCAAAAGTTGTGCCGAAGTCATCCGAATTGGCAAACTCATTTTTTCTTACTCATTATCATATATACAATTAGGAAAAAAATCTTCTACCCCACCTTTTGCAACCATAACGTATTTTTCGGTCTAATTTGACTGGACTAAAAAAATATGGAATTAGTGTTATTTATTTTAAAATCAAACTATTGCCGAGTATGATTTTTAGTAAATATGTACATATGCCCTATGAATATTATCAACTCTCTAATAAATTATTTTAAATGTAGGCAGTATCGCTCTCTCGTCAAATGTTTCATACCAATGAAAACGAAAAAAAAAATGACACTGCATTACAAGTAAGTACCTACTTTCAAGCGGAATAGGAACATTCGTAATAATTTGTATCAATTGAATCGGTAACTGTTCACTACAAAACCGTTTGTACCGATGAATTATTTATCGAGGTTAAAAATCGCCATCACAACAAAAGAGTGATTAAAATTAAATTGCATTAAGATATTTTGATAATGAAACATATAATACGAATATTACTTACTTTTACTTAGATACCTGCTGTTCATTAACCTCTAATAGAAGAGCAGAAATGCATTCATTGAAGTTACCCCAATGAAGATGTTACTTTGTTATAAGGCGTCTAGACGTCTACGTTCTATTAACACATAATAATATTAAATTATTTATTATAAATAAAATTATAATATAAGTATTACTTTACATCGGTTAAATATTAATGTACTATTATCTTATATGGCAGTATCATCATAAAAATAATAATTAAGGCTACAATAGCAACTTACACCATGTAAATCGGGTTATAAAGATAACATAATTTGTTCGATAACACATTTATGTATGTTTAACTGTGATATCAGTGGAGAAATTAGCCGTGTTATTACCGCTTTCTTGTATAAACATGCGTATACATGGTATACATCAAAAGTTTCCTTTAAAAATTGGCAAACAAAGTCGTTAACGATGTTATCAAAATGTCCTTTCTCTATCTGTCTTACAATACAGAGTAATGCACTTTGAGCTATAGCCTCCATGTTTCTTTCTATCGTTATCGTGACCGTAATTGTATTTTTATTTTAGTAGGTATCTTCATTAGCCAAATACGATTCAGTGGAATGTATTTTTTGACCAACCTTTTAATGTATGTTAACCTTTTTGATTACGTGTGCAGTCATTGAAAATAGTTTATAGAATATTGAGTAAATACCTACATAGTAACAAATTCAATACAAATTCCATAGCAATGCTAATATTTGAACAATAGTGTTGACAGGTGGCACTGCCACCTACGGCATGTTGATTTTCAAGCAAATCTGGTGTAATATTCCAGCTTTAGTATGGGAAGTTTGGAGGTGTCCGTGGTGTCGAAAATCACTAGATAAACGCCATACACCAAATAAAAATTTTGCAAGCTAGATGCCTATTCAAAAATGCTAGATCTGTCAAGAAAAATGCTAAGTTAGCAACACTAATGATATTAGAAAAAAATGTATTATTTTATTAGAAATTATTGGTATATAATTAATAATATATATATTGGCTGTGCATATAATAAAATTCCCACTTATATGACTAAAGTACAACGACATAAGCATATGTGCCTAATTATTTGGTACTAATAAATTAAAATTCAATTAGTTGTAGGAACCTGAACTAAGTTGGGTCATTACGTCTGTGGAAAATTACAAATTTAATATTATTTCATCTACTATGCGTAATTTGACTCTAAAATCTGTCGGATGCTAGATAGGTAGGTACCTAATATTTGAATAATATTGTGTTTGAGAGAAAAATCATCATTCAAGCAATAGGTACATATTAAAAAAAATACGCCCAATGAATATGAATGTGATCTAGCTGTAACATAAAGTTAATACGTTTTATTTATTTTTTTAAATTCCTTCCTTAATTTAAGACTTCCAGAGGATTGTAATCCATTGGTTCCATGCAATGACAAACAGCAATATAATATCATAACATTAACAAATTTTACAGGAGGCACAAAAACTGTAGGATACTTATTATAATCATAATGCAATGTATGATTCTGTACATTTTTGTTTTTGTAGCATACGAGTGGGTACGATCACAGAACAGTTCCCTGTATACGACGCAGACCAAGTAAAATCTAACATGCAAAATGTTGTATATCTCGTTCGGAAGATACTATTGCAATTATTGTTTAGTCTTATATAGATATAATAGAATAATATGACTTTTTTTTTTGTTTTAAAACAAAACTATTCATCAAAACTTTCCGAATTTTACACAGGTGTCTACTAAAACTCCTTGCTCGAATCAACAAAAATGTCAATTTATCCAAATTGGTGGGTTAAGACATAATAACGATAATTGTTGCTGTTTGACGAACAATAAGGTATTGGATTAAAATGAAGTGAATTTGAAATCGCGATCCACAGAAAATGAGTCAAACGTACCTACTACTTCTACTCAAAAGTGCGTGGGTGCACTTCATGTTTTTTTCTTAACACTATTTTTATTATAATATGGAATATTGAAAAATCAAGAGACATTATAGGAAAATTTTATTTTAATTTAATATCTATATACATACATTTTTCAATATATACATAATACCAACCTACGGTTTTTGGTTTTGCGTAAAACAAGCCAGTTCACTAAGAATTATTATTACCTATAATATATACAACAGAACAGATTATTATTTCTGAGTTTCCTGATATGTACTTATCAGTGGCGAAGGGTGAATTTTTGAAAGAGGTAGGCTGTGGGAGTAACCATGCTTGTCAGATATATTTGCGGGAAATAAGAAGATAACCCAATATTACTACTGATGAATAGGTACGCTAAAACGAAGAAATTTCAAAAGATTAATTGGTTTGTTATAATTAGTTCATAAAAATAAGCAATTAGTTTGAATTACTTATGTATTTTCCTAAACATTTATAAACGTAACATACGCTCAAAATATATTACCTATCATCTATGAAAATATCCGTTGTTGTATAGGTATATAATATTATGTTACATAACAATTTATAATTTAACCCGTAAAACTAGACATTTTAAAATACTTCTATATTTAAAACACAGACTTAAGTAGGTACAATATCAGATATCTAAATTGTCTAATGAGTGAACTAATAAATAAATAAAAATCACGAGATAAATTATTTTATATTTTTAACAACAATCAATACATACCTATTTATGTGATTGAATCCCATAGAAATTATTTTTTAAATTATCTTCTTATTAATTATTTTGAATAAATGTGCTCTCGCGACGTAAGCGCTAACGAAACAGCTTGTACATTTGTATGCGGAACGCCAGACATTTTAAAATAATGAGAAAAAAACTTCATATTGAAAAACCCGTCGATTCACGCGAAAATAATCCTATACAATATGTGAAACGAAACGCGGTGTGTTCTATTTTTTAAACATTCGAGAGATGCCATATATAGTGCTTATTGAAATATGGGAAAAGATCGTAAAATTATGACAATTATACGATAGATGTCTTTGGGCATATTGAATATATTATTATTTGTGATTATATAAATACGTCAACATGAAAATGAAAATTATTTTTCTTAAGAAGGTAGGCTTTAAATAATCGCCTAGTATAGAGTCTTCGCCACTGGTACTTATACATACCATAATATAATACATATACTTATACAAATAATTTAATCGGTTTACTACATAATAACTTTTAAATGAGTAGTAATAATTTTGATAATAATTAAGTACTAATTAATTAGACTATTATATGAGTTATACGATACCTACCTAAATATTACCATAGTTACTATCCATTGGAGGTGACATTATAATAACAATAACGATTTAGGTTCCCTATAAATGGCCTTCATAAGTAGGTGGATTTTAAAACGATTGAAGACAATCTATTGCACATTACCACATTAGTAATTCTTCCAGTGGAATTAATTGTTTTTATTACTGTGCAGAGCAATAACCCTAAATACAATATGTGGGCGAGGGCTTCATTGCAAAGTATGTAGGTACACACTACTAAGAGTACTAAGACTAAGGCCATCGTAATCTTTTTATAATTGATCCAAATCCACGCATTCTGCTCACATCCATTTGAAGAAATCGATTGAGTCATGTCAATCGTGGTGAATTCAAATAAATGCTGTTAATATTATAGATTTATATTATATTATTATTGTAGAAATCAAAACGTATATTTTTGATACTTACTTATCATTTTGATACTTACTTTACTTATCAAATACCAAGAGGTGTTTGATATGTACAGAATCCAATGGAATAATGGGGCGTTACCCATTCAATTATTATAATATTAAATTCTTAACACTATAATAATCCATAAAATAAACTATTCTATATAGCTAGCTATCCAAAGTAGAATAATTATTATGTTTCTACTTTTCTACTTCTAGTCTTTACGGTCAGGTGCGCACACAAGGCCATGCGATATGTCTAAAAGACGGAACAGCGCAGCGCTGCGCCGATGGCACAAACGGACACGAATGATTAGAATAATTAGAACCATTAGGCCACGTGTACACGGTAACCACTTGTGGGTGCAACCAGTCGCAGATTTTCCTAATCCCACCAGTAGTTATAGTTGCGGGCCATGTGATCATTGCTGGAACAAAAACAGTGTTTGGACTCGGCGATGATTATTATTTGTTTCGCCTGCTGCGCTATTTGGCAAATATTCGACTATTAATAAGTAGGTATTTACCATACGTATACGCCCCGTGGATTCAAAAGTAATAATATAGGTATTATGCGATTAAGACGTCAATGTTTGTTAAGTTATCTTGTGATACTTTGTCCAATATTATGTTCTTTCAATAATTATGAAGATGCACCATTAGATAAATTAAGTTTTAATGTCAAACAATTTAATTTATAATTTAATTAGTAAACAAATACCTATTGGCCAAAGGAATAGATAAGTTACTTACCAGACAATCTTGGTAAGCCGTCAAGCGACGGAGACCGCTGAACATGCGCCTTCCTGATCTCCGAAATGACCCTCGGTTTCCTGTCAGCCAGGCTGGGTGCCGTTGGAGTCACCACCAGCATTCTGGCGAAGAGAGTGACCAACACTGAATCACAGTCACAAGAATCTGATACCACCACAGCACTTAGATCCTTAGTAATCCAAAAAGCATTGTCACTTAAAATATGGCTCCAATACAATAAAATGTACCAAAACAGTTTCCAATATTTTTAGGAAGTTTGACATTTTATTGTACCTATTCAAAGTTTTCGTGATATTCACTTCTCTAAAATATCTTATTTCATAAACAATCACTATCTTTAAATATTTAAAGTTATTCAACGCATTGAAATAAATTGTTGTCTATTTTAAACCGTTTATTAAATTTAAATTTTACGTCGTAGATTTTGTTAATTTTATTGTAGCTGAATTTCACTGTCACTACTACAAGTTTTTTTCGGCAAAATGTCGTTAAACTTTGCTTAAATTTAATAACTGGGTATTGAATTATTTTTTCACAATTATTATTGTATTTATTATATGACAACAAATCAAATTAATTATTTTATATACCACGCAATATCGGTCAATAACAAACTAATTTATTCTTTTTTTTGGATTGAGTTTGTTGTCGATCAAAAAACACTTATTATCGTTTGATATTTAAATATATATCGTTAAAGTTCGTTCGTATTTTTTTTAGTTGATTATATTCGAAATGTAACCGGCCGTATCACACGTCCACACACCACTGCCGTTTAGGCGGCAATGCGGCGTTGGGCAAAACAGCACGAGTCAATTCAAAATCAAAATGTTCCGATCAAAAGTAGGTGTGTGCATTCAGGAACACACTTAATATTATTTTGTTACCATTGATTTTACAAAATCAGTTGTCTTATCTATTGTTGGGCCGGTTGCTACCAGAATACGCTTTCAACCCTCAATTAAACGAATGTAGAGTCGCAACATAAACAACACATTATTTAAATTCAGGTAAAAAATGAATTCATTATCTTCAATGTTATAAGATTTTTCGTATCAGTCCGTCCAATATCATTTAGGTAGGTAGTATGATGTACAAACATGTTTTACATTCAATTTATGTTGAAATTTTTAACATTTTTTTGTAATTGATAATAAAAAATGCACTTGTTCACATGAATGATTTCACATGAAATAAGTGTTTTTTTTTCAATACAATTACATTTCAATTTAACTTGATTTATTTCACTTAAAACCGGAACAAATATTTAGATACTTTATTTAAACTTTAATAATGGCACTGTTAATACTTCATTGAGTAGTCAATAATAAATCGCAATTCATTGATCCAGTGAAGTTAGGTAGCTTTAAATTTAGCAGAGATTTTATTTGACGTAGATGACGCAATACTTTCGTCAGAAGATTTAAAAGGTGGGCTCGAAACAGTCTAAGCCAGTCAAACAATTATTAAATTAAAATATAATCTTAAAAAGATTGAGTACAATATTACTGAAAATATAATAAAATCCCAGCAACTATCATCAAAGAAGCTTATAACTTATAACATAACCACTCAAACAGATACGAAGCTGTACGTAAAAAAAGCTACATAGGTAGGTACTAATATTATTTTGATCACTTCCATCTTCAATAATAATTATTTTTAAGTAGTTACAGGGGTGACTCTACGAAAGAAATACATTGATATATGTATTGCTAGATATGGTGGTAGATGGGTTTTTTTTATCTTGGGGGCCTCAAAATCAGTCAGTGCCCCGGAACTCCAAATCCCTTAATTCGCCACTGTCAATAATATAATTATTGTAAACCGTAAAAAGAGAGTATTATTTTAAATAATTTTTAATAACACCGTATAATATGCAATTAATTTATTATACATATTTGACAAACTATTCTATGTTTACCTTCATGTACCGTTTATGAGTGTTGAAAGCCACTGGTTCTTCGTTTCCGACTTGCTAATATAGTCAACTGAAATACAATTCGTAACAATCCATGAATTTCGTCGATTTTTATGAAGAAGATTTTACCCCCTTTTCAAACTTCTAAAGTAAACTATAGTTCTTATATTTATTTTGTAAAATATCAAATAGTGGTTGGACACCATCGTCAGCAAATACAGTAACAGAATATGCGCCGGTCTATAGTGTCGAGGGTCCCAGGTTCGAATCCTGGGTCTGGCAAGTACACATATTGTTTTTTCAATTTGTGTATGAGTCAGAGTAAGGACCTAATAAGTTGAGCAAGTGGCTGACATCCATTTCTCGTAAAAATAAAATATGTTAATACAAACCTCCACTCTGTGGAAGCCCATATGATCCTACTAGGATGGGTCATGGTCGAAAGAAAAAAAAGTTTATTTTCCCAGTTAACATAATGTATTAACACAATGCTTACGGGCCCTTTTAATTAATTTTGTAATTAACGTGTTAATTTTCATTTGAAAAGTAATTAGCAAAAACACAATTTTGTGCGGCCCGTAAGCGATGGGTTAAGAATTTATAAAAAGCAACTCGAAACTAAATTAAATTTGTAATTTTTTGTGATTTTATCGAGGCTTTTGACTGCGACTCGCTGTCATATCGCCTCGTACTTAGGTACCTATTTATGTAATGTTTTTTTTAATATCATAGTAAGTATGTACCTAATAAACAATAAGATGCATGAAAAATGGAAAAGCTCCAGGAGAAGATGGGCTTACGATCGACATTCTCAAGAGAGCCGGACAGACCGTGAACGAAGTGCTAGCACGGCTGTTCACAACCTGCCTGCGCGAAGAAAATGTCCCAGAGGCGTGTAAAAGTGCCTCGATCATCATCCTCCATAAAAAAGGTGATAAGAAAGACCTGAAAAATTATTGGCCAATCAGCTTATTGCCAATTCTGTACAAAGTCTTTACAAAAATACTCTCCAGCCGCCTAGAAACTGCTCTAGATGAGAATCAACCGAGAGAGCAAGCTGGGCTCAGAAGAGGCTATAGCACGATGGATCACATCCAAGTCGTCAAAGAAGTTATAGAACGGTATCAAGAATACAGACTGCCATTATACCTAGGTTTCATTGATTATGATAAGGCATTTGATTCAATAAAAAAATCTTCTATTATAGACGCCCTTAGCAACCAAGGAATTTCCAGACGCTACATAAACATAGTGATGCCACAGCATGCGTGAAACTCCGCAAATGGTCGTGTAAATTCCCCATTAACAAAGGTGTCCGGCAAGGTGATACCATTTCACCTAAACTATTCACCGCTACTCTTGAGGACTTATTTAGGAAACTTGATTGGGAGGAAAAAAGTGTTTCAATTACTGGGTAGCACCTCAGTCACCTGCGCTTTGCAGATGATATTGTTATACTTTCACAAGACCCGAAAGACCTCCAACGTAGAATGCAAGAACTCGCGGATGTCAGTCAAACGGTCGGCCTAAAGATAAACGTCTTAAAGACAAAAGTGATGAGGAACTGTTTTTCGGACCCTGCGATTATCTGTATTAATGGCACCCAACTCGAGCAAGTCAAAAACTACGTCTATCTCGGACAGCAGGTGTCCATAGACGAAAGCATGCACGATGAAATTGCTCGACGAACAGAGCTGGGATGGAGTGCTTTCGGACGTTTGAATAGTATCTTCAAGAGTGACCTACCATTGTGTCTTAAGGGTAGGGTGTTCGACCAATGTGTGCTACCCATGCTCACGTATGGCTGCGAGACGTGGACCCTCAACACGAGAGATGTCCAAAGGCTAAGAGTCGCACAGCGAGGCACGGAGAGGTGTATGTTGGGCATCACGCGAAAGGACCGTAAGAGAAACGAATGGGTTAGGAAGCAGACAGGAGTACGCGATGTAATAGACGTTGCCAAACAGCTGAAATGGAGATGGGTCGCTGGATTGACGAACTGGTAAAGTTCGGCGGAAATACGTGGCAGCGAACGACACAGGACCGAGAGAGTTGAAAGAAGCTTGGGGAGGCCTTCATCCAGCAGTGGATTGACCCCAGCTGATGATGATGATGCACCTAAATAACAAGTTCATAAGTTCTATCTTTTTTCAAAAAGAGTTTTAATGTTGTGACCATGATGAAACAGTCGACTTTATTAAAATAAATTTCAAGTTATAGGTACTTACATATTATTTTATTTTTTTAGAAAATTCGACGTTTTTTTAATTAAATATAAAATACGCTTATACTATGAATTATTAAAAAAAACATTTTCTTTACATTCAAGAAAACTTAATAAACTACATCTTAATAATATTATATAACCATAAAATAAATTAATAAAATAGGCAGAGGCCCGCAGAGCATTAATTTTAATTTTGGTATTTTTAATTTAATTAAACAAATATAGATTTTACCACGGCAACATGTAGGTATAATACTACAACCCTTTATAAATACTCAAGTGTTTTCCAGAAAATTCAGAGACGATGAGGTAGGGTCGGTAGGGTATGACGTTAAAAAGCTAATAGTATCAATTTCTAGGGAGGCTTTTTATTATATTATTAGTGTTATTGCGAACTCAAATAGGCTTTTATTATTATCAGAAATTTTATTAAAATATACAAAGATTTATTATTATAATTTCGTAGATGTCATAATTTTTATGTAACTATTTTATTTGGCCGACCCTCCCTCACCCTGCAGCGGTGCTACAGAAGCGATCTACGCGCTGTAGGTTTCGCATGGCGGTAGGCGTGAGACGTAGCAATGGATCGAGGGAAGTAGCGCTACCTTGTACTTGCCCTATGCCCAACACCGGGCAAGTGAAGTAAGTAACAAAATAACTACTATTAATATTGTAGGTATGTATTATTTAGGTATATATATTTCGTTCCACATCCTTTTAGTCATTTTTCTAGTCTTTATGTTGCATATTATTATTATTATTATTATGGCCCATGCGACATGGCGAGTGTCATTTCATCAAGTGGGTAGCTAAACGTCAGATGTTTGATATATCGATGTTGACCCATCTTGTGTGGCCAAGGATTCACCAGGGTGATATCTGTCAATATGACAAATAGCAGGTCTTTAAATTGAATGGGTCAAATAACATATCATATAAAACAATGGACAGGAACCTGTTAAGAAATAATTTTGTCGAATTTCGTATATTTCCGGAATATTAGGAAAACCGTTTATATCGATAGGCATAGTTGGCAGGTTAATGTAGATTTTATGAAATAATTTATTTTTTAGAATAATGAAATAATTGTTTTAAATCAACGATCTTAGGCTATTGTGTACAAAAAAATAGAATAGGTAGGTACTAGTTTGTAGTATTTTAAAACCGAATAAACTAAACATTAAAGGAGTATAAATAAATGGTATTCCTTGTAAATCGAAATCGATTCATTCGTGGAATAAAATTAAAAATAATCCTGATATTAGTAACAGTCAAACATTAGAACACCAAATTAAAATTAAGTCCAAAATATGGAAACTGTATGTTAATGTGTGAAGAAATTCAAAATTGGAAGAAGCAAACAAACTAAAATACCTACTTTGTATTTTATATATCTTATGGATACGTTATAACATAACATTACTGATAAGTTATTGCATATTTTTATAACCTGATGTTAAATGTAGCATACTAAATAACTCTTGTAATTTCCTGTTATTAACCAATGTATCATAAAAAGTGAAAACGATTCGACGCGTCGGATTAACAAAGATCATTACTTCCGTTTCTACAATTTAAATCAAACATTATCGGAAGTTACTTTTATGATTACCTACTCACTCATTCAAAGTTAACTCTAAGGTCAGGAAAGTTATTGGGACAGCGCTGTGTTTACTCACGATTATAATGTAATTTGCATGATGGCCGAGCTGTGTCCGCTGTAAAATGTCGTGGGTCCATCGTTCGAATCCCGGATCTGCAAATCAACATGTTGATTTTCAATGTGTCTTTGGAGTCAGGGTATCGACGTCATGTGTATATTAAACAGGTGGCCAACATCAATTATGGTGATGTATGTGTGTGAATGTTTAGTTTGGTACTAGATATCCATGTTCTAATGTTCATGTGTGTAGCAATTATTAATAATAACAAAATAATCTTGGCAAACATATTATTATTCACGTGTTGCCAAGAGCTAATAAAGGTGCAATATGAATCTAAAATGTTGTTTAAATGGGTGAGGATTGTGACAGATGAAACCCGCAATGTGAAATATAACTAGTGGTGACACTTACGAAGAACAATTCAACCTGAATATGCGTAGATACAGATTTTTGTCGTCCGCAGGAATTAGATAGAATTAATGGATGTAATTGTTTTTTTTGGCTGCTAATATTCACTTTACTTAAATCTTCCTTTCCCAATAAAGATGTACACTAATACCACCATCATTTTTTACCACTGCCAAGGAAAATGTTTTGCATGTCTAAAAGTTTCATTTCCACAATTAATAATAAATTAATGTAGACATTCAAACGGCCAAAATGTCTTCTAAAACCTTTCAATACATCTTTTTCAACCTTTGCAAAATGTTTTGCATTATTTTAAAGAACCACCACAAAATAAATCAATATTCATGTATAATTTAATTAATAACTAATTTTCAATGCGCAGTGCGAATTACAGCAACGTAATTTTCATTTGTTTTGTTCATCTGTCATCGACTTCCAAATAACATTAACCACACAGAAGACCAGTGCTCAGGCTCAAGCTCAGGCTTATTTTTTTGGAAAATATAACATTTATTATATACCTAAGATAGCACATAGGTACTATGGTTAGGTACTTAGCATCAATGGCGGTTTTAGGTACGTGGAGGTTTCAGGTACTGGCAAGCGTGGATGCTCTCTATCGACTACACTGTGTTTCCCTAGGGGCGGCAGGTTATATGAAAGTATGGTGAAGCAGGCAAGTATGGTGAAAAAGTATGGTGAGGCAGGCTGGTAATAAATTTGCGGCAAAATTTCCACGTTAACATTATATTATATGGGCAGGTTATAATGACCAAAATAAATCCTCCGTGGTGCCCTGCATTTTTTTTATCGCGTCGCTATTTCTCGTAAGTTGTCGGTAATTGTTGGCCTGCTTCATTCAGTTGTATAAGAAAACTGATTCTTTGCCCCTCTTTTTATTTAATATCTCTTTTTATTTAATATTTCCAATGTGATACACCACCATTGAGTGTTACAATTAGAGCAATAGCTATGTGTATAGGATTTTTTACAAATTTGAATGTTTTATTCTTATATTCATTTTTTTTATTTTAGCCTTTAATTTTAGGCAATGTTGGGAATGCATTCACTCATACAATAATTATTGGTACATATAGTCTATGATTTATTATGATTGGATTGTAAATTGATAGAAGTCGCTTAATAATAAGTGAGTTATTGCCACACTGTATATTAAATTGCCCGATGATTATGCACAAAGTCTGCAATATCGTTAACATTGCTGTATATTGTACTAATTCGATCGGATTGCGAGATTCGTCGCTGAGAAATTCTAGAATTGTTGACTTCTTTGAATTTTTACTTTCTTTGCACTCTGGAATATGAAAATCGTGCCTTGGGGGAAAATTATCAATACGAGATTGACTTACTTGCGTTTCTTATTAGTTTTCGGTAAAAGAAGCCGCCTCAGGATATTTTGTTTCACGAGCGACTATTTTCACTAAATATTTAAATGTATCCGTAATATAAGGATACTTACAACATCGAATCCTTCGTGTATCACTGGTGTAATCATTGCATTTACATTAAGATCTTCTAGGTTCATGTAGGTAGGTACAAACAATTAAATAACAAGAAAGAATGCATTCATATTATTTTAAAAATATTATATAAAAAATTAAATGCTAAATTTACTTATCTAATAATGCGTGTATGTTTAGTGTGTGATGTTTTTTGGTTTATTAAAATATATGTATTATCCACATAATTCAATAAATACCAGATCTAGTTTCATTGATTATCGACTGATATTAGTTAGTCGTTAGAGTAATAAATTAGACCACACTAATATTCATAAAGATAGCAAAAGAAAACATAATCACCACCCCCACCCCATTTATAACTTGTAAGGAAAAGTGCATTTTTAATTGCCATGAGTTATTACAAATGTTTGTAAGTTTGGTAGGTATCTTTTAATTAGGCATTCTGTATTACTATTTTTACAACGTTTTTATTAGCTCGTATTTTTGTTTGTCCGGTGGTTGTTTGTCCAGTACAAATCTTGCAATCGATTTTTAACTAACTTCCCGACTAGCTAGACATTTGAAACTTTTAGAATATATCAGAATACGATGCCAATGCATTCTTTTAATAATTTTAGCCATCTTTAAGCAGAATTGAATTCATTTTCAGTTAATTCTGTTTTGTTAAGTACAAGTTTGAGCATATTGAGCATAATAATTCAACAGAAAATTTAAAAACGTTGTACATGAAAAGTTATTTTTATCTTGCAATTATTTTCAATCAGTTTACGTTGTTACTAATATCACATAAGTATATTTTATTTTAAACTTGAACTAACAGATTACTCAAATATAAATAATATAAAATATGGGATCAAAATTAATTTAATTTTCATATCATAATGTCTACACCGGCACCGTATACCTACCTATGTATATTAAAAAAAAAATAAGCTCGAATTGCGCACGGGTCTTCTGCGCAGTTCCAATTTCACGGTGATATGACAGATGAACGAAAAACAAAAGAAAATAGCGTTTCTGTTATTCGGATTACACATTGAAAAAAAAATAATGAATTAAATTAAGTATATCTACGTGAAACGTGGATATCGTATTATTTGGTGGTGGTGGTTCTTTAAAATAACGGGCAAAGCATGAAAAAGATTTATTAGAAGGGTTTAGAAGACATTCTGACTTTTTGGTTGAATTCATTAAGTATTAGGTATTATTGAAATATGTAATAGTTTTAGATAGATACATAATATGAAATATATATTCCTTGGCAGTTGTATTTTTTTTTGTTGTTGATTTTAGAGGACTTTACGCACTCTTTTTCTATTGTTGTGGGTACATGAGGCATGTTCTTAAATTATAGATATCGGTATAAAGTTCCTAATTATAAACAAGACATTAGATATTTTTTTCTTACATCCTTGAATGTGCTTTTCACCTAGTTTATAATAATATTACCTAAAGTAAATTTATATTAAATAAATTTCTCTTACCAATAAGTTTAACATATTTTCCGTCCATGTCCGATCCTAATAAGATCATAATATGGGCCTTCACAAATTGGAGGTTTGTATTAACAGATTTAGATTTACGAGAAATGGATCTCAGCCACTTGCTCAACCTATTAGGTCAATACTCTGACGCATACACACATTGAAAAATAGTATTATGTATACTTGCCAGACCCAGGATTCGAGCCTGGGACCCACGATGTTATAGGCCGATGCTTAAGCCGCGAAAAGTCTATCAACAGATATTTACAAAATTTTGATAATATACTTAAGTTAGAAAAAACTAGCAAAAGTTTAAATATGTATTGTATATCAAATTTTTGGAATGTTTGCTTTCAGTGGTAACTACGTTAGCAGCCCTATGTTATAACTTGTGATATGAAGTCACCCGACGACATGACGTAATTGTGACGTAAGCCAATACACGCTCCAGGCAAGCCCCCCAACGCACACGGCTCACCATAGATATTATTATGCTGAAACACCTATTTGTGTATGGGGACAATGGATAACGCCAGTATTTGAGTAGCGTTAATTTCTCGAATGCTATTATCACTCCGGTAGTACGTCACAATGATGTCATAATATTACGTCTTGTCGACCGAGCGACTTCAACTCGCAAGTTATAACATAGGGCTGCAGGTTTCTTATTTTATCCCATTTTTCTATTCTTCTTAACTTAGTAGGTATCTATATGTATTTCAAAATTGGCATTTCTGACGATAGCAATTTTTGAATAAACGGTGAAGAAATTGTATCTGTCTTGTATCCTTGTGCAATGTATATACGTCAAAATATGCTTTTTAAAATATGAGTGTATTTTTTATGTAATATAATCTGAAATACCTACCACCTATTATCATGTTAAATGTTTCAACAACTTAGGTTTCATGTTTTCACATTTTTCAGTATTTTTGGGGATTAGCCTTCTTGATGAGTTCCTGTTATGAAAAGCATCTATTTTTTTATCAAAATGTATATTGTATACAGACATAATTTGTGATATGTCATGAAATATTAATATTGCTTTCATTGTAGAATAATTGTAATTAAATAATAACCGAATTGATTGTTACATATTATTATTATATTAAAATATACAAACGAAAAAAACATTTGAGACGTTTTGAGAATTTAGCCATTTCTTTATAATTCTCGTGAAAATAATTCCCAAATAAGTCATGTCATGACCTATGTACCTACATCGAAGATAGAAAACTTGTATATTTGATAGTTCATAATATTATTTGAAAGTAATGATAGCCAATAATCGTTTATAATTGGATCTTAATTGCATTTGTCCTGAGAATTTGTATCGTAATTAGATTTTAATGTTAGTTGAATAAATATAGTAAGTGATATTACAAAATAATTAGTTGGTCATGATAATATTATATGTGCTGACAATCTAGTGCAATAATAATTGCATTACACTTGAAAACCAACCAATCGACGATAGAGCTGTATTGTAGATATTTTTTACATACTTGATTGCTTATATAAATGAATGAAAAATATATAACATTATCTAGGTTATTTATTTAGTTTATGTAATGGTAATTAGTTCTTAAGCAATCTTTCAATCAATAATTTATGATAATATAGTAATTGTGAATTTTAATTCTGTTCAACCGCATCAGACTATGGTAAAAATAGTATTAAATCACATATTGATATAGTAGGGGTTGTTAAAAGCATATTCGAAATATAAGAAACTATACGTTCATCGTTATAAACGTACCACATAAGTGTGAAGTTCGATAGTTTTGACAGAAAATATGACGTAGTTAGAGCGACGCCGAGCGAGAGAAAACGATGCAATAGGCGTCGTTGAAATAATAATTGTAACAATAATTAAATCTAACATATGCAATTCGTGCGCAGTAGAAGAAATCGCAATCGGCGCAATGTCATGGTTAAGTAAGTTGTTCCACTATAGAGTTACATGATATAGAATTATAGATACTGCTTACATATTACAATATTCACATTTTTTTTAAATTATACGACTGCCAACCATTTTATTAATCTTAAAATGTTTTAATAGATTAATTGATTTAAAAATCGTAGACCGCGAATTCCAATGCAGCCTCTTCATGAAAATACCGATAGGTATCGTTCACACATTGACCGTATTATCCACACATTGAAAACTGATTAAATAAAGTTAGGACAGTCTTTAATATGACTAAAATTTTGAATCGATAAGCACCAACATAATATGTATTAAATTTTACAATGAAATAGGTGGGTCTAGTAGGCGTACCAAACATTTCAGATAGAATGCTGTTGTCCAGCGGGTTAGCATAGGAATAGGTTCGCTGAGGCTAGGCTGACCAAAATAATTTATAGGTCGAGAACGAGTTGAGGAATTTACAACAATAATTTACTTTTATTTTTTATATCCCCCTCCCCTGAACGCCGCCAGGGGGCAGCCGCGGCGGACAAGGATGTTAATTTAATTATTATTTCATCTACGACCTACGATACACAACACACAAGATAACAGATATGTTTGAGATAGTGTACGATCATGTTATATGAAGCTTAATCCACTTGCGAGTTTTCATCGATATAATTAAACTACAATCACTTTTAAACAGTGTAAATATGGATGTACCCTTTTGAGGTATTGTTTTTAATGGGATATTTACTCCATTTTTTAGAAGGAGAAACTACATTAACTTACACAGAAATATAGTATGGAGGGGGGTCCATTTCGAAAAAATATCCGTTATAATTTATTATTGAGTTTTTAAGCGGGAGCCACTAACTTTTACATTACTACTTATATAGCTTCTCGTCACTAAAACGGTGGAGCTCCGCACTTCCATGGGTACATTCCCCATACCAAGACTCCCCCATGCACGACTGGTTTTCGAATGCATGTGACCCAACAGTCATAATTGTTAAGATTGTTAGTGTCCGTTTGTGTCGTCCGCACTGTCTTGTCTTGTTGACATTTAAGTCTTGCGTGTTGTAGAATGCCGAGAAGAGAGGGGTCAACCCGTTGAGAAGGTTATGCGATAGTTATAAGAAGAAGAAGTAATATTCCAACTGCCTACATAATACTTGCGTGCGCACCGCACCTACTCATAACATATTCGTAATTCAAATAATGTTGGATGTAATTTTATTTTCGAATATGTACTTCTTATCCCGTAGGTAGGTAGATACCAATGTGAATAACCGAAATCCTTTCGCGCACTAGCGGACTAAACACCTACCATTTTTTGAATATAATTGTTATTCTAAGTAAGGAATCTAAGGTTTATAGTAATAACTCAATTTTAATAAATTTAATAAATTACATATTGGATTTCACTTATATTATATGGAAGGGATGGCGAACCTACGGCACGCGAATGTTTCATTTTGAAGAGAAAAGAAATATTACTATTTTATATTTAAAAAAATATAATATAATATAAAAACTTATATAATACTTATATAATATAAAAAATAATGACGACATAGCCATGCGTATTTTCTTCGGTTTTTCATAATATCTTTAGGTACAAACGGAAACGATGAAATTCTAGCATAAAAATAATGACAAATTGCAGGCAAATCATTACGTTTAATTTAATCACACGATTGCATATGTCGGTCCTTTGGGTTGGGGAATTAAATATAAAAATATATTTATATATAGACAGGTGAAAAATATTTTTGGGAAATTTTGGCACGCGTGCGTAAAAAGGTTCGCCATCGCTGTTATATGGTATATATACTTACCAGTGGCGAGGGGTGAAGGTAAGTTGTTGAGATCAGACATAAATAGGGGACACTAAACTTTATCAGTCATACTTATTTGGTTTCATCTAAGACTACTTAACTATGAGCAGACAGTGTTGGTTAGTTTTTAAAATTCAATGAAACCCTGCGTGAACCAAGCCATAATAAATAACTGTCAAAAACTAATCATAATAGGTATATCTATAAAATATCTAAAATTATGCCATTAAATCATACATAATTTTGGATATTTTATCTATTCTGATTTGGTTTATCCACGGCTTAGTGAATTAAAATATAAAAAGAACTTTTTTATATAAAACGTTTTTAAATTATCTGTTGAATCATATAAACTTGACAATTCTATGTATTAATAAATACTTTTTTTTGTACTTGATATAAAATAATATAGAATATTGAAATGTCATTTTGACATTTCATATTGATTTCCATAGTAACGCACGTATATATTAATAATTTAGTTGCTAGGACCCCCTTAGCAACCAATAATAGTGGTTTACTTTTTACGAATCTTTTCCGAAATAACTTTCCATACAAAACAGAATTAACTGAAAATAAATTCTGTTTAAAGATGGCTAAAAGTATTAAAATAATGCATTGTCATCGTGATCTGATATATTCTAAAAGTTTCAAATGTCTAGCTAGTCGGGAAGTTAGTTAAAAATCTTCAATCGTATAATACTAATCTTGGACAAACAAGAAAAAAATTGTACTGGACAAACAAGAATACGAGCTAATAAAAACGTGGTAAAAATAACCAATACCATCTGTAATATGTATTCTTAATTCAACTTCATTGCAACAGATAAGTATGACTGAAAAGTGTGCACTATTTTTGTCGGGTCGCCCATAGCATATCTAAACTAGTATGGTTTGGTTTAGGCAGGATTTAATTGAATAAAAAAAACTACCCAGCACCAACTGCAAGTTGTATTCTTAGTAGTTCAACGAAAACAAATAATTATGACTGAAAAAATTTTGTGTGCACTATTTATGTCGAATCTTAACAGTCTACCTCCACCCTTCGCTACTGATATATACATATATAGAGATATCTGTGTATGTAGTCATCAAACGGAAATACTTCTTGTTTGACCTGACTTCTAGAATGGGTGTTATTATTTGAATTCGATAATATCATTGTGCAAAATAACTGCGATGATAAATAAAAGATTAAACTGCGAATACGGCGTTTTTGGGATATGATAAAATGAAGTTTCATTTTGAGAATGAAAATGGAAAATCACAAAGTGGAAGTTACTTTAGCAGCTTATAATATCTAGCAACGGTTGTTAAGGAAGAAACATAGAAACTGTTATCACGTCACTCAGTGCATGCTAGTTTACAATAAGCTCACGCAACGAGCAAAAGATGTAAGTATGTCGTTTTACTTAGTATTTGTATCAAAAATACACTGAAGTGACCACACGTCGCGTCGCGTCGCACCGCTTACCTCACGGTCATAGGATTTTTTTTTAAATTTACAAATAACAGGTAATTAACACACTACGTTTGCCGGTTGTCAGTTTTTATTAATGAATTGTCTGATGGTTTTAGAATATGAGTTCACGTGACGTGATAACAATCAAGTCCGATTATATACATTATAATAATACGACGCCGTGTCGGTACTCAAAATTCAAGTCATATTCGTGTCTCGCGTGTGGTGTTTCCATCTTTGAGTAATTTTCGGCTGCCTCGCTCGCCCACTAAAACGATCTCTTACACGTCAGGACTAAAAAAAACTACTCTACCTGATTCGTTGCTATTTTTAATGTACTGTTTTGAGGATACCACAGAACAGATAATAAATAGAATGCCGATAGTCTATATTCAATACGCCGCATCTTGATGCAGGGTTTTGTGTCATCAGGTGCATGTGTGAGTGTCCTACGAAAATGAAGCACGCATTATAGACGTGCAATAGTGTGTGTAATACACCAACATTAAATGAGCGTAAATGCATAAACCGAGAGCAGTTTTTAGTATTCGACGTAAAACGTATTCTTAACACGTGTGTAAGTTTAACCCGGATTCTTCCTTACTCGAGTCGGTTACCTGCTTCGCCTTACCCGTTATGTATTTCAGTTCCCATTATTTCTGAGTTCCCTGGAGGATATGTATACGGCGACAGCTCGAATGCCTCAAATCTCGATGATGTTTCCTTGTCCCACATCCTGAAGCGGGCCCCTGCCTATCGCTAAGTTTAAAGGTAGTTTGACGCTCTAAAGTGACGTTTTCCAAATGATGTTCGAGGTCAAATAAAATTCAGTGTATTTTTAGCGATTTTTTAACACATCGAATTATGGAGTTGTGAGATCAACACACAACAACCGAAAAGAGTATAGCACAACCTTATATTTTAAAATGGCAATTACTCCGGTCCATTTCGAGCCCTGAGACCCGTTGGTCTACTGAATACGTTAGTTTCTAGAAAAATCCATGGCGCTCTTGTGTTTCTACTGTTTTTAGATACCTACATATTAATTTGTCAGCAGTTGTGTTGATATAAAAATCAATGAACTCTGGAAGCAACGATTTTATGACATGCATAGTCAATTATTACTAATAAAAACAAGATGTATGGCAGCTACCCTTTCAAATTCAGGTAGCCGGTAGATTGACCGCAATTTGGGTCAGTGTTACCTCTGTAGCTAATTTATTTCCTCCCTTTGATTACAACACTTAGGAACACTTGCCTACCTACTGATTTAAATTGCTCAATCAGATTTTTTTTATATTTTCATTTGTGGTTCCATATTATTGAAGAAGAGTGAGGGAGCAAGACCGTCAAGATATAACTAAATTGTATTGCAGTCAGTGACGTCCCATGGGGGCGGCAGGCAGGGCATTTGTTGCATAGGGGCGGCACATTATAAAAGGCGGCGAATAAAGGCACGACTACAATTGTGACGTTAAAAAACAAACGTGGCCATCTCCAGTCACTGACTTTTTTGAGATTTTTGGTTGGTATGACTGCTTGTGTTGTTTTATATAATAATATTCACTTCAGACATGTCTATCTCCTTATTTTCTGCTTAAAAAATCAAAATAAAAGTTGTGATTTTTTTCAAACTTAGTCATCTCCATTGACTTTTTATATCAAACGTGGTCACATTCGTCTTAGCCAATCACGAGGTAGCACTTTTTCAGAATGGCCAATCATGTCGTGGCATTTTATCAATATGGCTCCCATCAGCAAAAAGTTTTCTTTGTATATAAGATGTGCTCTTCAAGTTTTTAAGCGAAATAATTGTCAAAGAATGGAAAATAATCCAAATAAAGTTTGAAATAGTGTCTCCAGATAATGCACGAAAGTTTACCAGATCAAATTATACCATTAAACGTACAAAGAAGACTGAAAAACGGTAAGTAAATTTTGATTTTCAAACGTTTTACGACAGTTAGCATCTTAGAACCGCAGGGCTGTGCCTTGGCTGTTCATATTTTAAGTTCAGTTTTAAAGCTGCATAATATCGTGTAAACTGGTTCAGTCATGTATATTTTTTTATATATTTTTATTCAAAAATATTGTTATGTTTGCTTAGTTACCTATTTAATTCTAATATCATAAAACTCAAAATAAATTCATAAACCCAATTATAATTTTCAAATTATTAAGTGTTAGTTGTAAATATGAAATAAGTTATACATTTATATTGTTGTTTTTTTCGGGTGCCGGACAATATCCCGAAAAATAAAAAAATATAAACAGTAATAATTTTCAACCAGCGGCACCCCAATAGGCGGCGCTTTTCCTCGATTGTATAATTTAACAAGATAATTAAAATAGTTATATAAAAACTATTATTAATTATAAAATGAAGCAAGAAAATAATTTTCAACCAGCGGCACCCCAATAGGCGGCGCTTTTCCTCGATTGTATAATTTAACAAGATAATTAAAAGTTATATAAAAACTATTATTAATTATAAAATGATGCAACAAAATAATTTTCAACCAGCGGCACCCCAAAAGGCGGCGCTTTTTCTCGATTGTATATTTTAACTAGATAATTAAAATAGTAGTATTTAAAACTATTATTAATTATGGAATAAAGCAACAAAATAATTTTCAAGCTGCGGCACCCCAAAAGGCGGCGCTTTTTCTCGATTGTATATTTTAACTAGATAATTAAAATAGTAGTATTTAAAACTATTATTAATTATGAAATGAAGCAAGAAAATAATTTTCAACCAGCGGTACCCCAATAGGCGGCGCTTTTTCTTGAGTAAGTAATTTAACAAGATAATTTAAATAGTTATATAAAAACTGTTATTAATTATGAAATGAAGCAACAAAATAATTTTTAACCAGCTGAACCCCAATATGCGGCGCTTTTCCTCGATTGTATAATTTAACAAGATAATTAAAATAGTTATATAAGAACAATTATTAATTATGGAATGAAGTAAGAAAATAATTATCTTGTTTAATTACACACTCTAGAAAAAGAGCCGCCTATTGGGGTACCGCTGGTTGAAAATTATTTTTTTGCATTATTTCATAATTAATAATAGTTTTTAATAACTATTTTGATTATCTTGTTAAATTATACAATCGAGAAAAGGCGTCCCCTTTTGGGGTGCCGCTGGTTGAAAATTATTTTGTTGCTTGATTCCATAATTATGAATAGTTTTTTTTTATAACTATTTTAATTATCTTGTTAAATTACACATTCAAGAAAAAGCGCCGCCTATTGGGGTACCGCTGGTAGAAAATAATTTTTTTGCTTCATTCCATAATTAATAATAGTTTTTAATACTACTATTTTAATTATCTAGATAAATTATACAATCGAGAAAAAGCGCCGCCTTTTGGGGTGCCGCTGGTTGAAAATTATTTAGTTGCTTGATTCCATAATTATGAATAGTTTTTATTATAACTATTTTAATTATCTTGTTAAATTACACATTCAAGAAAAAGCGCCGCCTATTGGGGTACCGCTGGTTGAAAATTATTTTTTTGCTTCATTCCATAATTAATAATAGTTTTTAATACTACTATTTTAATTATCTAGATAAATTATACAATCGAGAAAAGGCGCCGCCTTTTGGGGTGCCGCTGGTTGAAAATTATTTTGTTGCTTCATTCCATAATTAATAACAGTTTTTATATAACTATTTTAATTATCTTGTTAAATTACACACCCAAGAAAAAGCGCCGCCTATTGGGGAACCGCTGATTGAAAATTAATACTGTTTATATTTTTTTATTTTCCGGGATTTCGGCCTTCGGGATTCCGGCCATTCGGAATTTCGGCTTTCGGGATGTCGGTATTCGGGATTTCAGCATTCGGGATTTCGTCCAGCACCCATTTTAACACAACCCTGTTTGTTAGAATACAAAACAAACCAATCGAATACAAAACAAAACTGTCCATCTCCAATAGTATTTATTTCAAACCTGGTCAAATCCAGATGATACAAAACAAACGTAGCCATCTCCAACATAAAATCGTAAATATCTTGTTTGTTAAAGATTCGCGATTATTGAGCATTGTTTAAATCGTATCTTTTAAATAAAATATAATCATAAATTAGGAAATTATTAACTTACGGGTTCAAATTAACCACAAAAACAAAAAAGTTGATTTACTCAGTTTCACTTGTGATGGAGATGGCTACGTTTGTTTTTTAGCGTCACAATTAATATTACATTTTTTGAGAGGAGTGGCGGTTTTGGTCGCTTTATTAGAAAGTAATCACATCTTTATTTAAAAAAATAATCGAAGCATAAAAATCCTGACCACATATAACTACTATCGTATATTTAATACTCATTGTAATGGCAGTTTATCGCACTGGAAAAATTTTCACAAGGGTGCACCAAACCTATTACCACCAATGACATTTACCACAGCCGCTCTACCAAACCACCAAGTACCTAACACCACCACTGTATGAGAGTAGGGTTTGTGGAAATGTTCTAATTTTCAGTTGATGGTGTGTATGTAAATTTAAAGATTTTTAGTTTATTTGTCTATTTATAAATAGCCGAAAAAAATAATAAAACAATGAAGTAAGTATGTAGGTATGTAACGATTTTTCAGCCAATTTGAAATTTTAAGGCACTGGTTATAAGGAGCGTATTTAAATGGATTTGTATAATGTATAATATTATATACATAGTATTTAAAATTTAGCTGGATGACTAATAATTATTTAAGTAGTAAATTAAATTTGTAGGTGAATATATTAAAAATACCTGTGTAATAAATCCTAAATAAAACTCTTATTTTTTTCTTCTTTTCCTTTCTTTGCTTTTCATAATATCAGTAGAAGATTTGCTAAACAAATTTTCAATAACAGTGAGATTAGATTATTTATTATATAATGCATTCATAATAATATTTTATAAACAAAGATGACTTTTGCTCACTGTGAAGCTAATCCTGATAATTGATAATCTATAATAGTCAATATACCTACCTACCTACCTACCTACTTAGTGAGGAAGTGAGGAAACACATTCTTTTTAAACTTATTATTTTACACGGAAATACGGTTTTCCAAGAAAAACTTCTGCACTTTTAAAATATTACATACGAATAATTTATACAATAACTGAAAGAGATGCGTAGTAAAAATATTAATTAAATTACTAATAAAGTAATAAAACTAATAAAATAGTCTTATAAAATGTAAATATTTATAATTACCACAGCAGTGGACTCTATTGAAGCGTTTTGAAACGTTTTATCATTTTTTTTGTATACCTACCATTTATTTGTAACAGATGGCATTAACTGTTTGAAAAAGCGATGAGGTTTAAAAATATTTCAACAGAGCCCACTGCAATTTCATAAAATTATTATTTGAGTTTCAGCAGAATCTATCTATGGATTGGGCGTTGCGACCAACTCGTCATGTAATAAAATTACAATAATATAGGAACCTATGTAATTCGATTGAATTGAGTGAATCAATACTTTTATGTAAGCCTTTTCTTAAAATTATCGTAAAATGTGCTTGTAGGAAATTCCGCCACGAAGACAAGATCAAGTATCAATCTGTAACATTATACCTATTATCATACCTAGATTAAAAAAGATAACTATTCCTATTTAGAAATGTAATCTCTAATTAGCATTAATTATTCTGAAAATTATAAAAAGATCTCCACAGGATGAAGTATGTTTTGACCACAAATTTTACGTTAAACGTCGCGCCGACAAGTTGGGCTCGATTTCCAAACTATCGTCTCGTTTTTAGATTTTGACGACAATCATGTAAATACTAAATTGTATGTGCTACATTCACGGTGAGCAGTCGCACCAGAAAGAGATGACCGTATAGCATTGAGATCAAAAACTTTTTTTAAATTGACAAAGAACATTAATTTGATATTGATTGGTGTCGAATATCTGGTAATAATAAAGGTACGAATTGATACTAATTATGAGCACCTACTTTCAAATCAACGTTTGAATAATTCATAATTCTGTATAAATATATCCGATATGATTGTGTATGTTGTATTTCTTTATTTTTTGAAGTTATACCTTTTGGCGCGTTTGGGAAAACGAATCAATGTATTTTTAGCGTGTGACGAAGTTGCGCGCGCCGATGTAACACATAATTTGTATGATTATATTCATTTCGGTCTCAAGGGTACATGCGCATAGTGTTAGTTAGTTAGTCGTTCAATACAACCAAGTAAAGAGCACGTGTTGTAAACATAATCAATATTGTGTCATAATAAATATATATGTTTATAAAGAATTTTCTGGAGACTAACATTCTACACTGTTAATTTATATTCATAAAACTTTATTTATATAGGAGTGTATATTTATTTTTCATTGTAAAGATTGTGTATCAAAATTTGAGGCTATATTTATGTACTTAAGTATTATTTATGAGTAAAATTATATACTAAATAAATTTTGTGAATGTGGAGTTGGTAAATAATTTTATTTTCTTCTGTCTCTCCTCTCTCTATGGCTTGTATTACATATTTTTAAGTGTTTTTTTTCGACATAAATTTGATCTCAATACTATACGGCCGTCTATTTCCGATACAAGATCTCACGGTGAACTGTGATACATCCAACAACATCGAATAAAATTTTGGACACGAGTACCTTACGAGTACTCACGACCCCAACATAATATGGCTATCATGATGTATTAAAATTTTATAAAAAGTGTAAAAAAATGATCTTAAACTCGCTGCGGACAGGATTCGAACCTGCGCGGGCAGAACCCAATGGATTTCAAGTCCATCTCCTTAACCACTCGGACACCGCAGCATCACAGAGTCTGCAATGTTGTAAGTATTTAGCGCAAAATTTTTACTAATTGTACAGTTTTCTGTTTAATATTTAAAAAAGTTTTACATGTGTTTCAATAGATGGAGGAATGTTTTAAAAATAATTTTAAAACTTTCTCAGAAAAATTATCAATAATAATTATTGCCGAATCTGTGTTTAAAAACAATATTATTTTGTAGTATTCTTACAAGAAATAGTAATTAAACAATTGGTGTCTGCAATGCAAAGAAATATAAAAAAAAACTAAGCAATAAACGCATAAAATTATAATATTTTGTAATTTCATGACATTGCGATTCATTACAATTGGACATAGGTACCTAACCTAAATAAATGAAAACTTGACAATCCTACATTATGATCAACAATCAACATAATATTATTTTTATAATCTAAGCACTAAGGCGAATAATTTTTGATTTTCTTGGGACTAAAGTAAAATTGACCTTTCAACTAAATTAATAATAGGTACTTACCTAGTCCATACTGCTCATAAGTCATACATACTCATAATAATATTATAATATTGTGACCTTATGAATACAGTGATTCAGCTCATACCTACATACTTCGTCATAAACTTACAAGGGTAGTAGAAGCACCCTAGCAAAAGTTTCAGTAGGCTACCCGTAGACGTCACAATGACGTCATCCGAGATTCCGTGACGTGTACGCGTGATTGTGTGTACGTGTGTGTTGGCAAATTGCCACTTCCCCACTTTGTTTATATGGATTCACAGAACATGGTTAGCTCTGAACTGAAGCTTTTTCAAAAATTTTATACTAGGTATTTATTATGACTTGGTAACAAAATTGCATTTTAGGATAAAATTGTCTAATTCCAGTATCTAAGTACCTAGGTAGCGTGCATAAGAAACTGAATAAGTAATAATTTCAAAGCAAGTATACGTACCTAGGTACTTGCGTAACTACATGTTATTCTCTACTTAGGTATATTATTTTAAAAGTGTATAATATTATGTATGTAGTATGTACCTATATCGAAATCAGTTACGTACCCACTATGATTACCTATTATGAGTTCTAATTTTCAATTCAACACATTCTAATGATTACCTGAGTCATTTGATTTGAAAAGTTCTTTAAACATATTGTGTGTTGGTAATTGTGGTTAGGTATAATATAATTGAATAAAATTTCATATATTTCAAATAATATGATCAAAAAAAAATAGCAAAAAATTCCTTCGAGCCGGATTTGAACCAGCGACCTATGGATGCCCACGATCATATGATAACTCTACAGTCCACCGCTCTACCAACTGAGCTATCGAAGGTTGTGTGGTTGTGTGTTTATTGTCTTAATTGAACATAATGCAACATTAAACATTTTTTATTCAAAATAATAAATTTTATGTATGTAATGTAGAAAAGAATAATTTTTGTACTACCTACTGTACTTTTGTACTACTTGTAATATTTTTTGTACAATAGGCGATTTTGTTAAACATCCGGAAAACAGAATAATACGTAGGTAGGTATATTCTTTTACTAAGGTTGACAATTAGTATGAGAAAGGGGGGGAGTCACAATATGTATAATGCTTAGATTATAGGTAGGTATAATGATTTAATATTGGTTTTTATATTCTTGATATGAACACCCGGTCTGAAACTATAATTACTGATGCTCACCTACGAGTTGCTGAGTCCAAATTTTTTCGCTCGGGGGGAGGGGGTCAGATTTTGAAGAGTCACTACTATTATGCGTGTTTAGTGTGTAGTTCACTTTGTCATGTGATTGGATGCAAGATTGACATCAAAAACAGAGTAGCAATGAAAAAAAATACCTAACATTATCCTACAATACCTAACAATTATTATAACAAGTTTCACGCTACAATCTTCACTAGGATTTACTTTTCAACAAAAACAAAATTTCTGTTTTTAAGATAAACTCAATTTCTGTCCAAACAGCCCCTTCAACTCTTCACATTATTGTCATTTGTTTTTTCCAATATCATACCTATTTATAATTTCTACATGCTTGAGTTTGATTCTTAGCAAATTATCAATTATTCAAACCACTAGAAGCTTCCATTGTTTTCCTATATCTCAATAAGTTCTCTCTTTATAATATAATCCGTCCTTGAATTAATAGCACAAGGTTTTGAAGTGAGCGATATTATTATATTGCTTTACTGTTAGTAAGTGTGAAATACATATAACATAACTAATATGTAGATACTTAATAGTTCGTATGTGTTTTTTGTTCCAGATTTTGAATTTACATACCAAAGATACTATATTATAAAAGACATGGTATCCTTTCTGACGACCATTGAAACGAGAACAAAACACAAAGACGAAATTAAACAGTATCAATAAAAAAACATTACCTACCAACATAAATAATAGCTACACAACACAAAATATTACAATTTATCAAAAATTATGAGTCAATTGCAAACTGCAATAGAAAGTTATTTTACTTTCATGTAATATTATTTATAAATAACATAAAAAGTGTAGTATAAGTACCTACGTATTGACAAAAGAATAAACATAAAAGACGCTATACTTACGGTGATGTACAAAAAGATGCCTTTATTCTCAATATCAAATTACGACGTTTGATACCTTTTTATGGTAAGTATTAATATATTTTATATGGTTATGTCACGTTGATTTCTAAGATGAAATAATTATACATTATTTCCTAAAAAATCTATAAACTCCCTATCACACTTGGATCTCAAAAACTCAAATTTTGACCTTTACACGGCATGTGGGTATATTATAGGTATTATAACATAAAAATATAATGCAATGGGGAAATATTTGAACCACAAAAAACTCAAAGAGATAACGACACACGATTAGTGTACGCAGTGACGTCCCTATGCAAAATGCCGCCCCTAAGCAGCGCCAAAATGCCGCCCCATTTTTTATTTAGTATTTTTTATCATCCTTTCATGACTCCAATATCTAAGAAATGTGTTGTATGGATACATTACTAACATAATACATATATAGGTACCACTAAATCTAATTTAAATGCCATACTTCAATAGACAATATTGCGTGTCCACGGTTTTACACATTTAAATATACACCTGACAACTTTCAAAACTCGCGAATGACGGAAAAAAAATTGGATAAATTAATTTGGTCAGTACCTACCTATAATTCAAATATAATTCGCAAATATGCACGTGGCATTGCTAGTCATCAAGGATGTAACGTCCAAGGACAACGGAAGTAAACTAGACATCGCGAACCCAGAAAAAAAATTCAGGTCAGTTTAACCTTTTATGTTAATTAACACATTTTGTTTCCAACCAGTGACTCAATCTTTTAATGGAAAGATATTTCCGTTATTACTAAGTTTAGATACAAATTTCTATATACACCTAATGATTCTCCTCGATTTGCCGCCCTTCGAGTAACTGCCGCCCCCAAGCGACGCTCAATCTGCCTACCCCCACGGGACGTCACTGAGTGTACACGTACACAATGTGGGACATATCGCCAAATTTACTAACCGACAATGGGCTAGGCATGTCGTTCGACTAATACATAGATGCTAGCTGCACAGATGCAGTCATGCAGTTGTATCAAAGGACCATTAAATAATCGCCTCAAAGCCGACAGGTTCGACGAACTGATTAAGCTCGGCGAACATACTTGACAACAGAATCACCCCAGGACCGAGAGGAGTAGAATGAGCTACGGCAAGGCCTTTATCAAGAAAGTTAATTAAACCCGACTGATGATATGGTGGGGATAAATAATTTAATGAAATCAAGAATAATTATTACTTACTTACAAGACACTACAATATTATTATCTCTCAGTAAAACACATGGGAAAATCATATTACATTTTTTATATATATTTAGCTAATTTTGGGGATGAGACGATTGGCATCGCTGACTGGAAAACCGCCGACTGGACGTCACGGCAACCGTCGACAAGCATATGGGCGCCGCGCAGATTAATGAAATGCGCGAAAAAATATACGTACGGTACGAATAAAAACACCCAGTAAATAAAGTGTCTACCTAGTAGGTACACAATATAATACAATAAAGTATATTATGGTTATTGCAAACACTCATGTCGGTGGTGTTCTTTCACATTCTAATAAATTCGGAAATGTTCTTTTGGTGTGGAAATCGTTCGGACAGATTTAAAAAAAAATATTGTTTTATCCCCAATACTTCCTTGGAACATGGCAACACCCGTTATTACCTACATATTGAAAAAAATGGTATTCGAGCATGGAAAAATTCTCCACTTTTTGTAAATTTGTTAATTTTATAAATCTATAATTATGAAACAAGATCATAGTAATATAATTCCACTTGATATGGTGGGTACTTAAATCGATAAGTAACAATTATTATTTAATTCGATTGTTTTCGAAGTTTTTTAAAAACATATTTTTATAAATATGTGCCTAGGTAAGTAATAGTAAAATTTACATTTTCGGCGATTTAAAGCACCCTTGTCCCAGACACGCTTGCGCGTAAACGAATATCGACCGACAATATACGAAAGTATGTATACAACAAAGAACAATATCCCGCCAAGCTTTCATCGACTGAGCGTTTTTTATAACCTTTGTTACATTTCGGCGATTTCAATGATATGCTAACCAAAACAACCTATAAAAAGAAAATGCAATTTCTCCACAAGGACGTCGAAAGCGGAAATCGTTTACGACGCTTCGTATTAGGATGGTTTCATCATACTTTTAGCAGGTTTACGAAACAATTTACATAATGAACTGTGCCGCAGGGAAAATATACACGATATTGCTAACTGAGCTAAATTGAGAACAATTAAAATAATTCTTCATACAACAAAAAACAATTTTTAAAAACATCAAAGACGTACATAATATAAAAAAGTGATACTGTTCGGTGATCAGGAATACAGCGGAAAACACATAATAATAGCCGATAAACTAGATTATTTGTTAGGTTAACCTAACCAAACATAACCTAACCTTACCCAACCTAACCTAACCTAAACTAACCCAAACTAACAAATAATCCAGTATATCGGGTATTTTCAAAATGTGTTTTCCGCTGTATTCCTGATAACCGAACAGTACCAAAAAAGTTGTAGATACAAAGTTGGAAAGGAGTGGGAGTCACGTCTTTCATTTTCCGGATGAGTGCTATCGCATCTCGATTTTTTTTCAAAATTTTGTTTTTTTACAATACAATAACATTCTTAAAACCTTGTGTATATTCAATATTTAATAAAAAAAAAAATATTCTACATAGATACCTACAGTTAATTCGGCCGCAAGATTCTCTTTATAACAAGTATTTATTTAAAATTATAATTTTCTATGATATGGGGTATTAGGCATTATACCTATTATATTTCGCTATCGGAGGGGCACACTTACAAGGTTTTAGAATCGGTTATATGTTGCGACTTTTTCTAAAAAAGGTGTAAAAATTTTGGTATTTCTTAAAAAAACTATAGTACAGGAACACAGTATCGTCTACAATCTTTCAAAATTACAGTATTTTACATTTTTAGTCAAATCAACATTATAGTAGGTACATATTATTATACTATAATTTTATTATAGTGCGGTTGGCAACACTACTAAATAATATTATCTACTATTATCTGTTAGAGATGACCATCATTGGAGTGGTGTGATTCAAAAATTATCTACGGCTTAAATAAACTAACAGTAGAAAATAAATATTGAACCTTATTCCAGATCGAGCCTAAAATTTTACCTTTTGGATGTTTCGAAACGAGACGTGTTTTAATTACTCTTTCCAAAATAACTTTTCTTCGGTAGGTATCAACTCTTCTGCTCAACATTAAAAATTCTATCTAGAATTTCGTCGACACTCACAGAAAAGTATGGTTTTCTAAATAAGTTACATAACTGGATTTTTTGGGCTGGGGCCGTTTGCGACGACTCGCGAGCCACGGATTGGGCACGCCTAAACTATACAAATGCCAAAATGCCAATTACATTTTTTGTACAGACGTCGCTACACTATATTTATCACATGATATGTATATTTACATAAGTATTCTTTCTTACTAAAGAATAATATTAGCATAGTTACCTTTCGATATTGAACTGTCTCAAATCCTAACACCTAATATAAACGAGAGCGCTCCATAAAGTGACTTCGTTCGCTTTACATAGGTTTAGTTAGGTAGGTACACGAATAAGCGATGAAAACAAGAGTAGCAACTGCAATGTTAGCTTATATAACGAAGACAAAGATACAGCGCTCGGAATGGAGCGGAACGCCCCGGAGCGCCGTTCCGGTTCGTGAATTCGTTGACAATTCCGTTCCGTCTCGTGGATTCCTCGAATCTACCGTTCCTTCTCGTGGAATCCTGATAGCGAGATGTCTCGTAAAATTCTCGAGCCTCATCAGAATATTTAATATGGCGTTCCGATTCAGATTGTGTTGAAATTGAGGAATATGAATTGGTATATAAATATATTTAAAAAAAAAATCTTTTTATTAAACAATGATTTTACTTGTTGACTACCCCTGATTTTTAATAATTCGTACATGTCGATACAAATGGGTGCCACAGTAAGGCAAATTTCTTAGAAATGCATCTAGGTATATTTTTTCCTAACAATGAATTTCTAGACAACCCATGCCTGATAATAAAAAATACAGTTTTTATTGAAGAAGGCACCCTTACATGACTGTATTGCTCTCTTCCGTTTTCTTTAAGACAATATGAGATAATAGTATATTATTCTATTCTTCAGTGCTATTCAACAAGTTTTTTTTGCTTGCAGCCAAAATCACAAAATACATCATTTATTTAGGGTAGGTACCTACTACTAATATCGATAATAACGTTAAATTATTACGCACATTTTTTTGATTGTCAATTAAAACACATGAAATATCTACATAGGTATTGTGAAAAATAATTCATTTGTTAATTAATGTTTTATGAATAAATAAATTACCTCTGTGTAGGTATCTACCAAGGCCTGGATTTTAGACACTTTGGTATGAACCACAGGGCTTAGCTGACTTGGGTAAGAGTGTAAATCGCGGGTTCCCAAACAGTTATGATTTTGAGTACATTAAATTTGTAATCAATACGGGAGTGGAAGTCACAATATTTTATGGAATGAAACGGGAGAGAAATGGATGGAAGAACAAAACAATAACTGTCCGATTGACGATTGCGTAAAATATAGGATATAGGATAGCTAACTTTAGGTACTAGGTAGGCTTGATCATAAGACAATCGAGGCCGTTCATTAGTCGACCTGTTGATATTAGATGGTATGCAACCAACAAGGTGTCTTCCCATCGGTATGGAGCGATATACATCCGAGGAGGTTTAATAACGCTATTGTGCAAGTAAATTAAAATGTCAGTGGTCTCTGTACAATTTTTGCGTGTATGGACATCTTCATCAGGGGGAACGAACAAATTTCAACGTTCATAGTATTACCCATATCATGCTGAGCTAGGTACCTACTCTTATTTTTTATTTCGGTTTTAGTTCGGCAGAAATACTTCTCAGTGAAAAAATACTCGTAGGTAGGTACCTACCTAAACTCTTTACCTATCCTCCATGTTATACAGAAAATAAAGCTAATGGAAAAAATATATTGTTGAGGATATTAAAATAACCATAGTAATACGTTCCTTTGAAATAAATCATTAAATCAATATAGGTAGGTACCTACTTAGTTCATATTTTTTGTTTCACAAAACTTCTACGTAGCAAAGCTGTTTACTATTCAATAATAATACAATGAATCCTACCTATTGTGCATTGAAAAAAATATTGTCGGTGAAGATTTATTGCTCCAAAATCCACAGAAATGTTACGTAAGGAAGAGATTTTTTTGTTTCAAAAAAAGGTTTTATAAACAATAACTAATAGCACATGTAATTTTTGATTTGAGGGCTTTGAAAGAATAAATTTTCTTACAAAATATTAGTTTAAACAGCAATCCTCGACTAACAAGAGGTCGTGGTCGTTCACATCGTCGTAGTATTTATTTATAAAACCATAATAATTATAAAAAAGTACATACCCACCTAAATCAAGTAGGTACTATAATAATTATTGTGTCTTGATTGTGAGTTCTTGTTGGTGTTTTATTGTTTGTATTGTGATTGGAGAAACTTGTCGCATACTATGCAAACCACAAACATAGTGGTACTATGATAGTACTAAGGATTTTTATATAGGTACCTACTGTACAATAATAGCAGAGTACAAATGAGTAAAAATAACAAAACTGTGTAGGTATTGCCAAGTGGTAACGACGAAATCTTAGAACAATGTATTTTGAGTTGTTTCCCCATAGAAGTTGGGTATCGAATAGAACCTTACACTCCGGTGATTTGGGTAAGCGTCTAAACTCTATCTTATACCTAGTAACATAAAAAGCGAATAAATATTATGTATTAGTTATTAATTTCATATACCTATTATCGTAAAGGTATTTTTTGTTACATATTCATAGAACAGATTCCTTATTACAGGGGTATTTGAGTCATCATAGGGAGATTTAAAATACTGTAGAAAAATTGACGCGGCATTTTGTTTAGGAACATCACTGTGTGACGTGTTTTTTCTCACCCTCATATGCACCTATATATTATATAATACATAACATATAGATTGCATTGAGCAAATAATACATTGCGGAAACTCATGCGATAGATGTTGACGAAATAAATGAGGTAGCATACATTTAAATAAAATCATAGAGGAATCCAATGGGAATTTACTTACATAATAATTAATAGTTTCAACAACAACAGAAACCTATTAGAATAAATTATCCCACATGCCCACATGGTGTAAACATTTGAATATTTTTTTCTAATATCTACAAGTCTTGGGTTGTTTAAAATTATGCATATTTAATAACGAATGCTACATTCGTAAAACTTGTGTATTCATTAAGTACTTAATTTTATTAAATTAATTTATTATGAACCATGCTCCTACTTTTTCGTACATGATGGATTTTGATGTGATTAAAAAATTGTTTAATCAAAATATTTCCAATTTAGGTACTAGCTTTAAATAAAGTAGCATGTAACTTGGTTTAACCAATGTACTTATCTTCTGTTTGAGACTTTCACGGTTGTTTGTCATCGAATTGAATTTTGGGTTTTCACCGTGTGTAATTCTTCATTCTTTGCTCGACGTTTCGGGCTTGTTGCAGAGGCCATTATCAAGAGATATTATATGATATCGAGGAAAGAAGGAAGAAGTACACGTGGTGAAAACCCAAAAATCAATAACGATAAGGTATCTTCACTCATGTTTCCATTTACACTTATTTACATGTTTTTATTCAAACTACTGACGAAACAAATGGACAATTGTATTGGTTTGTCCATTATTTCATATATTTTTATGTTTCCTATTCCAATTAGATTCATATACTAACATTTAGGTATACATATTTGTAAAATTATTATTATTATGAATGATGTATTTTTTAGTAAACGATTTCGTAAACTTATATTATGATATATTTTTTATGTTATAAACAACTGATTCGGGCGAAGATGATGAGGAAAATGTTTTATAAAGTACATTATGTAAAACTAAGATATTTTTTTATATTACAGATATTATATCTAATATTGCACATTTTTGAAAAATTATTGAGCGTTCCTGTTCGTAAAATTTTCCATTTCGAGCACTGCAAAGATATTGTCATGAAGTTTTCAAAACGAGATATCACTAGTTAGACTAACTTAACCAACTTACTCTAACTTGTGAAATTGAAATTGTAGTCTTAGTTCACAGTTTGAGAAGCTCTATAAATAATTATAATTTCTTACTAGTGCCAGTAGTGTAAAATAAAATATATATTATTACACCTACCAAACTTTGTGTCATTAAAAGATGTGGAAGTGTGGTGATTATATTCATTTATTTTTTAAGAAGGTAATCGGTGTATCAACATATATTTTTTATACGCAAATGATTGTTCTTTTTTTAATGTTACGAAATGAAAAAAACTATGCGAAAGTAGTACAATCAATACCATCGATTGGCTTGGGGTTATTGACCTACTCTTTGTTCGGTGGAGTTAATTACCATTTCATAAAATAACAATGTTATCTATCTGTACAATATGACAGCCGCATAAACTATCTGCGACACCACATAACCTCAATAGCGCCAATTTTCCTACGCGCGGAAAACCGGAGAGGAAAATTTGGCCAGCAAGCAAAAACAAACGTGCGCCCCCACCGCGCAGGCGCACCCTCGAGTTTTCCGCAAACGCGGCGTGAGGGCGCACATCCCCGCCTGCATTGCTGCCTACACTCCGGCGCTCCGCCAGTCACCAGCGTACTTCCTGAGGGAACGAACTGCCCCATTGTTTCGGCGGGACGTGTTGTTTGCTAACCGAATATGAATTAGCGAGGGTACGCCAAGCTCCTCGGAGCGGGTTTTTTGTCCGTCGGCGTGCTCAGTAATTAAGTGTAACTGTCATATTTCATGAAATGGCGAGCGGTCTGTGTGATGTGAATTAACACGTGATATGATTTTGCGTAGCTGTCAGTGATGCAGAAGAACGTGCGTCTGGCGATTTTTGTCTTCCACAATGAAATGACGTGATTCGCTTTGTGAAGGTCAAATTTAACTCGCACATTTTTGGTGCATTTGTCTTTCAGGTAAAACTTATTTACTATTTTTTCTCCGACGGTTTTTCTTTTTGATGAAATACAAAACACTAAGTACTTTATGAGAGCTGTGTCCTTTTTTAATTGCGGATGCGATGCGTCAAATCTCGCGGGCTTAATCTCCGCACACAATGGGTCATTAAATCTTGGAACAATGCAAACTGCCTTAGGGCTTCACTTAACAAACTTTTTCATCATCTTTTATTTTCAAAATTGCTTTCAGAAAAAATAATTATTATTTAATAAAAATTGCAGTATGAATGCACATAATTAAATAAACATCTATCTACCGTATTACTAATAACAATAATTCATTGAAGTAATAACTTAATTAAGTAATGTATTATCGACGACTTCCTTTGCATCTCAGTTCAATAACAATAAGTACACAATGTAATCAAACTTCGATATTGCACCGTAAACGTTTATGATGCAACCCTATCAATAAAAAATGTATCCATCTAAACGACTTAAAAGGAGCAAATCATAATATTATGTTTTATGGGTATCTAAAGACTTACATAATATATTATTTACTTACAAATAAGTTATAATTATTTTCATTTTGTTTATTATATACTTAGTAAGTTTACAATATAATATTATATTCAACTGATATATTTGGCACTTCGCACCATAGTACACTGTTCGAGGCAGTATAATATGCCGTACTATATTATAGTTCGTATTTCCAAGTAGTTGCGGTCGGCCAGTACAAATATTGACAGCTATAAACTTTATTTTAATATTATTAAAGCACTTTATGGTTGGACATGGACGTTAAATTCGTCATAAAAATATAACATCAAGCATACTTAATCATCACATTGTGTGAATACTGATATATCTATCGGCTAACAACAAATAAGATAGTAGTGTTTATTATTTTTATTGTTTTCGGGTTTTAAAAAATTCATTCACTGCTTCAGACATGTCCATCTTCAATTAGCCAATATCATGACTAGCAGTTATCTACCCCTACCCTACCCTACCCATTGTTATTCTTCAACTTGAACAAACGTATTATATTTGACTGACGACACTGAGGCTTTCGCCATAATAAAAGCATAAGTACCCAATTTCCCATTCGCCGTGAAAATTATAAGTTTTCACTTCTTCTTTTAGGCAGTCATTGAATTCCTCAATTTAAAGATCGGGGATTCACGTTCTCTTAGGCCCGTTTCAGACGGGACACCGGTGTCGCGCTCGTATATAACAAGGAGGCCTTTGTATTCTAATAAAAGGGCCTTTGTATTATTTTTATGAACGCCCCGAGCTAATGAGCCAAAGCGTGTCCGGTACACTTTTCCGTCGGCCGCTACATTCTCAAGCCGCCGATACACATGTTTTTATGACCGCAGCCAGTTTTATGTTCTAATTTATATCGCAAAATTATGCGTTGACTCATTAGCTCTGGGCGTTCATAAACATAATACAAATGCCCCTTTATTCGATTACAAAGGCCTCCTTATTATATACTAGCGCGACACCGGTATCCCGTCTGAAACGGGGTTACTCTTACTTCCGACGCAGGCCGTGACTGTATGAATACGAATCAGGTGATACGACGAAGTCTCGCGAACTTCCTCGTGGTTAATTTGAAAACGACTTAAATGCTGGTTAAGGAAATAAAACTAGAATTGGTTACCTAATGCTATCCCTTAAAAATCTGAAAGAAATCAAATTATTAATACACATTGTTTCACATTTTCACAACTCGAGTCCTATGGGTCTATGGTGTGATCGACCAAAATGCATCCGCGATCATCGACGCATTTGCAACGCCTGCACTACTAGATGAACCTTGGCTTCTGATATTGGCCACGACTCCCCTATGTCCCACCCCACTTACATACGTGAATAATCTGAGTATCCAAATAAACAAGCATTTAGTATGTGTATGACTGACTATCTATAGTTTTAGTAGATATATCACGTAATTATAAAAATAAACGATGTGTGTATTTTACTTACAGAAATAATAAACTGGTATTTACCAACACCGATACGATGCAAGTTTCCATTCATTAACATAGGGTTTAAATTCATTTAAGTATACAATCGTTTTTTCGACATTCAAATAATACGAAGGTTTAAATTTGTTTTTAATTGATAATATTTCGCATTTAATTGTGTAATATGATTACAAACGATGTTACGAACTGCTAACTATTATGGCTCGGTAAATTATAGTTTGGATGAATAATTATTTCATGATTTTAAACAATAGCGCAAATTGCGATTCATTTAACATTAGTGATCCGGTTTTCGTTGTCTGGGTTGTGGGGGGAAATACGGTCGAAATCCAAGCGACCGGTCGTTGCCAGGGTGGTAAAAAGAATAAACTTACTGCGGATAACATGACATTAAATTTATCGGCTTGACCGCAGGCGCGATTGAAAATTTTATATTTCCGACTAAACCTGAGGTGAGTCATTCGTCTACACATTTTTATCAACAGTTTTCATCGGCGGTTTTATACTACTTCCAGCATGATAGGGCAGTTTTACTTATTCCCTGTCGACATTTATTTCAGAAATAACCTGGCAAAGCTTTGCCTATTAATATAATTGAGCGTATTTACGATCACATTAATTTGGACTACCTAATTGAAATAATAATAGGTATATTGAATTTATAAGGTTTTTGTAGGTTTCTATTATAAATACATTAAATTACACAATGTTTACACGTGTTTATTTATATTCCCTGCATAATACTAGTTATCATTAATATTTCAAGACATTAAGTAAATATCTCCCGCGGATTTAGTAGTGGCTGAACGTACGCCTCTAAGCCCGTGAGCCACGAGTTCAAACTCTTATTTCATCTGGAAAATACATCAATAACTTAAATTGCAAGTTACCCTTTTTCGTTAAAAAAAATCGGGAGGCGACGAAGGTTCACAATAGATTGTAGAATTTGTAGGACCATTGAAAGAAAATACATTCTCTCGAATACAATATTGTTGTGGACATCATCGTAATGACTCCATGTTATTGAACCTCGATTAGGTCTCATAGTAAAAAGTAGAAATTAAAAAGGGAAATCTCACAGAAAAATGCGGACCAATAGTGATCAGTAGCCTATTCCAACAACCGTGTTAACTGTAACGTGAAATAAAACATTTAGTCGGTCGTTCCCTTATGCCTGAGGATCATGACCAACCTTAAATGCAGCCATCTTCTGTGCGACCAAGACTCTTCATCTCTCATGGTCCTCTGCTTTTTTCAGGACAGCCTCCCCCAATAAGATCCGTAACTCAATCGCTCTAGCGTGCCGATATTCCTCCTATACCTACTCTGCCTTACCCAAAGGGCCGAAAGCTACCCAAATTAGTCTCTCCAGATTATCCGGTCCGCGATGAAGGATATATTATGAATCAATATTAATTCATAATGTTATGGAATTGTGGATCCGCTCTCATACCATTACGAAATCTTACTATATTTAGGTACTGACTGATTGTACGTGAAAAATGAATATTTAATACGTAATATTAGGTATACAATACACCCTCCACCACCCGCCGTGTCTGTACAGCCGTGGATTATGCACGGCCGCCTTCCACAGCGCTATATTGCGACATAATGAATATGTAATTGCTCACATTTCGTCCCGAACGGAGCCGCACGGGACCGATTATTTGCAACCATGCACCTCGGTGCTTAACACTGACGGTAGAAAGAAAATGAGAAAGTGAGGTCCAGCTCTGCTGACCGCCGGCGTGATGCGACATGTGTACCCGCGAACTGATGCTCAAGATTTAATCTGGCTCTACGGAGGAGTCGGGATTATCCCGCTCACCATAGGACGCTGCAAATTTTTCAAATGCCACAAAATTGGCCTCTGTTGCAATCAGGTCCGCGTGGCCAATTAGGCCCACGTGAGGACGGACCCTGGCAAACAGCTCTTCTCGTTCGGATTCCATAAACGGGCAATCCCAGAGGACGTGTCAAGCGTCTTGTTGGTCATGCCCGCAGGTACAACCAGGCCCGTCTTTGATTAAGCGAAACCCATGAAGCTTGGCGGCAATATTAGGTATAATTGAGATCTGGGTCACAGGAATCCGATGACAGCCACAGATATATGAAAAAAATGCAGAACGCGTCTCAGACATAATTATTATTGATAGCCGTTCCTTTATCTCAAGTCCCTGGATGTTTGTCTGGTTCGTCCTGTATTCTGTCCAAAAAATATAAAGCATTTTGTTTCAGCAAAAATCTCTACGTATTCCACATTCATACTCAGTACTATATTCAAAAAATTTTCCTCGACGAAAAAAGTCTCCCGCGTAGAGCTTTTATGCGCTATCGTCATTCAAATCAGAGTAGCTGCTATCGCTACTGCAAAAATAAGCTTTTCCTTACTCGATAGTCGATAATATCGATTGTCTTAAAGTTTTGGTGTATTTTTTATTTTACTGTTTACTGTTCATATTTAACGAAGTACCTACTCATAACTTTGATTATATTTATTAATTAAATAAATATAAATTAACACAGTGCCACCATCAAATGCGAAAAAACTAACCCAATTTCTACCTGCTTTCTTTATAAATCAGGGTAACTTTGTGTGCATTAAATAAATAAATATCAAATAAAATTATAATGGATTTAAGTTTTGTACTATTCTATTTGAGTCGTTTTTTGTGACCCGGGTTTCGACTTTCGGCATCTTCAGGCACTATACGTATTCATTAATGGTAAATACGCACAGCGAATACAGTTAATTCTAACTTATATAATAAATTAAATTAATACAATAACGTAGATATAAAGTTTATCACCTATATAAGTTAGAATTAACTGTATTCGTTGTGTGTATTTACCATTGGTGAGTGCGCATAGTGCATGAAAATCACAGTAATTTGCAGTACATAATGCACATTTTATCGATTATATTAAATTGAGCAATTTACATTAAACCATTTTAAACTGTCATATTGAGAGACTGATTAATTGAAAGCAGTCAGTATTAAATTTATATAAGTACACGTAATATATTACTATGTATATTGGTATATTGAAATTTGTATTACGCTCTTCGTGGTAATAATGTTGCCGACAGCAGAGCTCTACTTACCTATTGACCAATATCAATTATTATTGTGTATGGATTTACATTGTTCAACATATTAAAGCAGGATTACCAAAATGCACGGTCAGCGGTCGCGGCCTTAATACTGTATCCAAATTATTATTATAACTTTACCATTAATGACACTACTATGAATTATTCTAATTATCTAATTGAAATAATCATTTAAAAAAAAAAAAAAAAAAAAAAAAAAACAGTCTAGGACATCGTGATTTTATTAACTTATTGCAAAATATTACAGAATAAGTACTTACCATTATTCCATGTATGTCTAAAAAAATCAATTCTCAGGGCAACTCTTTGTAAGGTTGGTATTCTGTAGTAAATCAGGAATATTTTAAAATTTTAGTCTGTTGAGAATTTACAATCATTTTACTTAAATTTGTAATCATCCAAAAACATATAAGTGGTCGTCTACATTTGACGTCACACGATTTTAGATATTTTTAACCCCCCCCCCCCCCACCGTCATAACATAACCTTTTACTCCCCTCTCTACATTACGTCACATTTTTGACACACCCCTCCCTTAAATGTTTAAAAAATATATATATATTTATCCTTAAATATCTTTAAAGTTTTTGTTTACTTTGTGACGACACATTTTCTCTGACCCCCTCCCCCATCGCCACAAATCATCACGTTATATCAGACCCCCCCTAGAGCGTGGCGTCTAATGTGGACGGCCCCTAATCTGATTTACCACAGAATACCAACCTTACAAAGAGCTGCTCTGAGAATTGATGTTTTTAGACTTATCAACATATTCACTCCATACAAGGAATTATAATATTATTTTAATGCACGACATGATAATAATATATTATGTACGCTTACCCTTATGTATGTAGAATTGTATTTTCTAATGTTTTGTCATGTGCAGTCTTGTTTTATTATTTCGTAGGTATATAAAAGCACAATATACAGCTAAATACTAATCTTTAGAGTTTTCATTACAATTTTGTTTTAGTGAGTGTCTTTATGGACGCTGTGTGTGCTTCGCTTCATATTTTATATTACAAAAAAATGCTGACTGATTCAAAATGACGCACATCCCAAGTTGTTTCATGTTATGGTAACACACAATATCAATTTAATATGACTCTCTTGAAACAGAGATTATTTAAATATCATTAAACTTTTAATATTATCGATAGAATTCAAATTCACATTTCAAATTCAATTTTTTTTTTACATAATGTGAACATTACAAATTTAAGACGTTCACAACATGACATTTAAAAACAAAGGAACTGTATAAATCATAAAAAAAATATTGAATATAAAAAAAACATGGAACATGCTTTGCCTACTGCTTCTCCGCATGCTGATTGTCTAAATTCGAAAGAAAATTTATTTGTCAACGTAACCGAATTCAAAGAAATCAAAAAATTTTACTTTTCTGAAAAGTATGTGATTACAATAATAAAACTAAAGAAGAAATAATAACAGTCGAACAATACGCACAGAATGTAGGCTACAAAGTATACTAGTCTATGTAGGCTACTGAACGTAAAATGAAAATAATCGGCGCGCGTCTGTTATTCTACGTCTATTTTTCTTAACGCTTTTGCGTCGGAGATCATGAGTAAAACATGTTCCATGTTAATATAAATTATAAAGCATGGAAACACACCTAATGAGCTAAGTGGACCCTATTTTAAGTATTATCCGTTGTATTTAGAAAATTTAATCGGTACCCATGTAAAGGGTAGACCTGGAAATAGAACTGGAACCCAGTGAACCATGTTATTGTTTTGAATCTGGAGTCCTTGATTTTGAATCTTGAGAACTCCAAACCAATTCCATTGTCTTTTTTAATTATTGGTATTAAATATTTTTATTGTTGGTCCTCATTCGCTGCTGCTGGAGCTAGTTATTAAAAAAATAATAAACATATTATACATAGGTACACTTTTATTGAGTTAATGCGAAATAATTCCTGGCACTTTATCGTGTTTATTACCCTCCGAGCCATTCAATATTCGATAATAGGATTAATTTAGTTTCCTGTCAGTACTATTTGGTCAATGACATTAATATGGACGAATCATCTGGAAAAGAAAATGACACTCACTTTATTGTCGGGTCTGCCGAATGGCATAATCTGTTCTAACGCCATTACAATAAAGGTGATATTGCTATAAATTCCCGATGCGTGATATCGCATAATTGAATTGCGTGACGTCTACCTATACATGCGAATGCGCGAATTTACTTGCTAGCTACTGTATTGAGTGCGTCGTCCATTAATAATGTCATTGTATTTGGTCCATCTATCTATGCAATATAACTTTGGTCCTACTGACTGGACACTTTTTCGAGCCGGTCTCAAGTCACCAATCCGCCCCTGGGAATGTATTGTAAGATTTGTTTGTTAGACGCGATTGAAAATTATATTTTTGTACTATTTACATATTATAAAAATGATCTAGCGTCCACAATCCCTTATGGTGTATATTTATAGCCGATACTGGAAAATATCGTAAAATAAAAACATTCTGAAAAATGAAATTTTATTTATCGCCCACAAAAGTCTATAAAGTCTTTATGCCACAATCTGAAAAGGAGTAAAATAAAATGGTTTCTAACTATAGATTTGGATTTTAAGAACTTAGTTTTCGGGATGTTGGTCATTCGGGATTTAGATTTTTGGGAACATGATTCTAGCCTATTTACAATTTATACGCTTATGTACCAAATTCGTTTCATCTTTACAGTCCCGACGGTGACACCGCTATCCAAGCCGGGTCGGGTCTCAGATACATCTTGTCTCGACTGCGACACGTCAATTATGTCGATGTGTTTTTATTGGCATTCACAAAACACACTAAATGTACCGACGCACACCGCAAGATTTCAACATTGTAGGTTGGAAAAATCAGCTGGTATTGCATGCAACAAATTTCAGCCGAAATGCGACGCAGGTATAATTCCAAAATGTCGCACTTCGTCATTCATTTTGGCTGACCGCGTGACGTCACTGTCTCGTGATGGCCTCGCCTATGCGTACGGAAGAAAGTTGTAATGTTGCGCCCAGTTTTGATGTGTTACTATATACCACTCGAGACGATTTTCAATTTGCGACTGGGCTAAGTTTGGCGACCAAATTACAGTAGCAACGCTCCTCTGTCCTGAGACACTCAATTTATCAATGCTGTCTACCCAAGAAACCTTTACTATAATTAGCCGAACGAAACGTATAGATATCCAAAGTTTCTGACTGTTCAATTCATCCATTATTAGGTAGGTACTAACTTATTAGTTTTTAAAATACCACAAAAAATACCTGCTTTAAACAGTCAATGACAGCAACAATTCTGAGCTAAGCTGATATATTACTTATTTACAGAATCGGTTGAATTTGTAAGCGGACCCGAAAATAGTCACTATTTAATTTGAAATACAAAATAACTTGTCAACGTTTGCCTCTTAAAATTGCCACAAAATTGTTTTCCCGCTCTTCTTTGTTCCGGCGTGGAAAACGGCCGGGGACAGGCACGTTCGTCGCCATTCTTCCACGAACATCGTTTGATTGACTTTTAAACGTAAAGTAAAATAGATTAGAAAGCTCGGTGCCTCTTTCACAACGTAAACAAGATAATATGGAGTTGCTGACATCGTGCCGGAATGAGTGTGTCATACGAGGATTGGTAGATAGATATATCTCGAATATTTCCTGGTAGGTCGACCGTTATCGACATTAAATTATTATCAGCCTTTGTTATATGCATTTTCAAAAATAGAACACAAGCTATATTGTAGAATAGTACGGTGATGCTAACTGTTAAATACCTACTAATATGATAATTTTAAAGGCATGTTTACATCCACACTGAAGTAGTCGCAGATTGCCCGGCTCTTAAGATGTCGGTACGAGTCCAGCGCCTGATTATCGTGTCGTTATTTCATTATGTGTTTAACCAAAGTAAGGATTCAGTGGATTGGGTGAATAATGAATAAAAATGCATTGTAAAAAAAAATGCATATGGAGCCCTTATTTTTCAATTAGATTGATTAGAATATTGTTAGAATATATATTTATAGTAATTTAGTCTTAAGGATATACCTATTTGAAATATCTTGGAATAATCTGGGATGCCCTGCATCCTGCATCGACAGCATCTATATACCTACCGCATGCTACTGAAATGTACGGTATATCTATCGTATATGACTGTATATTAGAAGGTTCGACAGAGGAATTAGAATCTATTAATTATTATTTAAATAAATAAATAATTATGAAGGGAAAATAATAAGTATGTGTTTATTTTAAATATTATTCATTATTAATAATACCATCCAACTCCTCTGTTAAGCCGTGAATAAATTAATAATCAATTAATTTTAATTCTATTGAGTAATACGGTGAGATAAACCATTATAAAACAGATATGGAAGGGTTTTATCCAAGAGTAGATTTGCAAATTACTGCTCTTTAAAAATGTATGGTGGGCAGGAAAATTTCAATACGAATTGTGAACAAAGATTGACTTTTTGTGACAAAAACAACTTTCAATTTATATAGAGGAAATTTTCAGGTTGAACTATATGAAGTTCTTATGGGAGGTATCTAAGTACTATATTATAAGAAGAGCACGTACCCACCCACCTATGAATAAAGATGTAAATTATTTTCTCTAATACACTAAATAGAAAATATTACATCAATTTGATAGTAAAATTATTTATTAAACTAACAGCTATGTATAATTCGATTTAAAAATTCAAGTAACTGTGCTTATGAAAACAGAAGAATGACAGATTTAAAAATACATATAAATAACTTGACTATTTTTAAATATTTTAAAGTTCATGGCTACCCGATTATCATTTAGCATGCTTATTGAAATTTAATTCGTTATTTTTGTAACTAAGTAAAATTAGTCCAGATATATATTTTTCGTCTATCTGTAGAGATGTTTGAAATATTCGTCCAGACAGTTTGAAAATATAAAATTCCAAAAAGTCAGGAAATTAATTTGTTAGCGGTTGGATACAATACCGTGGAAATCTTTGAATCTATGAATTTCGTTAATTTGTTGTTATAATATATCAACATACATCAGTTCGATGAACAAAAGACTATTTTATGAAAACTATTCGAAGGTTGTATCAAAATTGTATATATATGTTTACGTACATTTCCTTCCTTCCTTCCTTCCACGGCGCTACATCCCGGGGTGGGATTTGGCCTCCTCCACAACCGCTCTCCACTCACTCCGGTCTCTCGCCACACTTCTCCAGTTACCGGGTCTTCCTATATAAAGCCAGTCCACTTCTACGGCGTCAGCCCATCTCCTTCTTCGACGGCCTCTGAGTCTCTTCCGTTGGGGTAGCCACTTTGTCATGATCCTTGGCGCTCTAACTTCAGGCATTCTCTCCACATGTCCCGCCCATCGTAGTCTTTGGGACTTACAGTATCTTATGATTGTTTGCTGTTCAATCAGCGTACATTTACAAACATCTATTCGACGTGGATGGATAATATTGTTCATATGCAAATGTTCTTGGTCTGTACTAGACTTTAGGACACTTTAGGTCATGTCTATATATTTTTATTGTGAAGTTTAAGAGCCGCATTTGCTGCATGGTGCTGGTTGCTGCCTTCGAATACTTAAGTAAATAGCCTATCAAAATATACCTGTTTCCGTGTTTAATTAGACCTTGAGAGCAACGTAAATAAAATCATTATTTCAACATGACATGCAGGATATTATCATAAATTCAAGCTTCATTTATTATCAATATATTGAACTATGTTCGATTAAATCACTTAGGTAATGCGTTCAATAAACACTATGTTTCGTTGACCTTTCACCACATAGTATGTAAGTATTACAACTCATCGGTCATCGGGTCACTTCATTGTTACGATTAAAATAAAATATAACGATAATTTAGACAATGCTCATAAAGGAATCATACTTTGGGAACCATTAGAGAAAATAATTATTGTTTAGGGATTAATATGCTGATTGTATACAAAGAAAATTATGGTTGTATATACTGTGATTAGGGATTGCAATACCGAATGAAAATATCAATACCCGTATTTCGGTATTTCTTATTGGATACTCGAATTAATACCGGTATTCGTTAAAATACACAGAAAAAAAAACAAAAGTGTCTTGTCAATAAATAAAAAAACAGAAGTATCTGTCAATAAATATAGCTATATTTTTTTAAACATTGATATTTTATAGTAAAGGTATCTAAGTATCTACATAATTTTTTGTTCACGTTAAAAATATGTATAGATAATATTGTACAAGTGCAACTTTTTACAAATAAATACCTTGAATTTGATTTCGTAAATCGGATTAAAAATATTTCTTTAAGTACATAGAATGTATATGTTTTTTTAGTTGTGCAAGTATTGTAAGACCTCTGAAATGGTAGTTCGCCTCTCTTCTATTTCTATTTTAATAAATAAATAAATAAATTTTGATCGACCAACGAGTATCATATTCACTCAAAATATTTGCGTCTTGGCAGCACAGTGTCTCTATACTCAATTTAATTGGCAATAAAGTATAATAAATAATGTTAAATTCATCCTTGAAAAGCTAAACGTATCTTCTTTCTAATTATCAAAAAAATACCTACCGTTTTTTAAATATTTAAAAACGGTATTTCGGTATCGATAGGTATTGTAGTCCCGGTTTCGAAATACCGGTATTTCAATCCCTAACTGGGATAAATTATGGACATTATGGTATTTAACAAGTTATGTTACTTATTTTTCAATATTGCATACTTATGTTTCACATAACAGGCATATTAAATAACATTTTGATTTATATTTTTGGTATAGGAATATTTTCATAGAAGTTTACGGTGGTCTAGTAAATATATATTCCATTTTCTTTGCGTTAACTGATTGCCCAGACGAGCCATAAAATATTTTTCCACATTCACTCACTGTAAAAAATTTATAAATATGAAAATATTAAATATAAATAGAGTACATATTTACTATTATTCTTATATCTATATTTTTAACAAAATCAAGATTCTGCACCAGCTTATTACGCAAATATTTCTAAATATGAGTCATCCAAAAAATGCGAAAATTAAATAATAATGGCACACACGATTACATACACTCGATATGTTTATTTCTAAATTGCACCAGAATAATAATTATACGATTTTGGTTCAATATCACGAAGGCCGAAATCTCGAACATTTAAATACCGAAGACCGAAGACCAAAACAAAATTCCGAAAAAATATTTGTTATAATAAAAATATTGTCGGTAAATATGGAAAATGCATTAGAATGCAGTATGTCAAATTAAGGTAGAGAACTACAATATCAACATAATATGATAATATAACCCTTATAAGAGGATAAGTAACGGTGGAATGAGGAGGTGGTAATTAAATCATATAATATTAGCAATAAGTAAATTATATGTTTACAGCCTTGCAAGTATAATAAATAAATATAACCTAATAGAAGATTAAGCCGATTGAATGGCATAATGAAATAATTAGTTAGAACGGTGTGAGAATATAATTATTTATATATTAAAAAAAAAAAAACAGTATGTATGTATGTACCTACATGGCACAATAACTTTATAAATTAACTAGTTTGTTTGCCTAACTATAGGTCAGTGTTGCCATCTATTTCTATGCTGATTATAGTAAAAAAGCATAAAAATTATAGTATTTCTGAAAAATATATAGTACAGGAACATTTTTCGTCTTGAATCCTTTAAAATTATAGTATTTTGGTATATTTGGCGTAAAACTATAGTATTAAAAATAAGTAATAACTATAGTATATTGCGGAATTAAAATTATAGCATTGTACTATAATTATAGTACGGTTGGCATCACTGCTATAGGTAAAGGTATTGAGCATGTAGAAGGAAAACTATTCTAGCGTCAGTGAGGAGTCGGTATAAAAGAATGGTTAGAATTTTTTGTTTTATTAAAATAATCATGAAAAGGGTACTTCGTTAAACACTTTTTAGTAGGCATGTCAAATTGTAACAAGAAATTAGATCATCATTATCCATGACTCATCAATGAATAATGATTTAATGAACAGTTTTAAATTTCAAACGAGAGCTATCGTGATGGAACTTTGTATTTACAATAAGAGCCTGAGTTCACAGTTTTTTTTTTCATTTTACGATAATAATAATATTTTGTTACCTACTGTGATAAATCCACGTAATTATTTATCACTTATACGGGTAAGTAGTAGATTTTGAATAGCATTTACATTTTATTAGTAAGTTGAGTATTGTCAATATTTAACTATTCTCTAATTATGTATTTTTTTATATTTCAGATAATATCTACTAGCAATAAGAAGAAATTTTCAAGATTAAAGTTTTAAGCCCGCGAATAGATTTAGTTATATTTCTTTTAAAAGTAGTTTTTAACGAAATTAGCCGTCGATCAATCTAGTAAATAGTACAATAATAGTGTGATAGAATTTTGAAAAAAAAATATTAAAAATATATATTTAAATACTAATAGTATATACCTATATTAAGGTTATAAATAATTAAAATAATTTTCATTTCAATCAATAATTATTTCATATTATAAATAATTTGTAATACATCGTAAAAGTATGATTAAAAAATGCAGTTGATATAATTAAAAAAATAAACGATATTTATGCGAAATTTTAATAAACTATTATTTTTAATTTTAAAAGTTAAAAAAGTCTATTTATACAATAATAAAATATTAATGCTTCCCATTTTAAATAAAGTTTAAATTTTAAATTAAAAATATAATACGTGAAGATCGTTTCGTAGATACAATTTATTCAAACTTGGAATTTAGAACTGAGTTAGGGTTAATTTGACTATTTTGAATTTGGAAGCGAGCCTCGTTCAAAATTGCAAACATGCCACAGCGCTCTTTGTCATCTTCTGCGCTTATGCGGCCATTTGTGGTGCTAGCACTTCCTGGGATGTACCTCTTCTACAAGTATAATCAGTACAAACAACAGCAAGTCGAAAATGCGAGAAGAAAAGTGACCGAGAGAGAGTTGCAGCATCTCAACCATAAAATCGTGAGTTACCAATTCAACATTATACTTGAAATTGAACTAATTTTAGTATACTATTGGATATATGTTTGCAAATAATATCCAACCAACACATGTGCTATTCTGAGATAATTCAATATTAATTGAGAACAGATTGATTCAATAAATGATGTGTGATTATTTTTGTTTGAACTAAATAACAACACATCACTTTTAAATCAATCTGATCTCAATTAATAGTGGATTATCTCAGAATGGTACACGTGTGGGTTGGATCTTGTTTTCAAAAGTACGCCCTATTATTGTAATTGAACTAGTCAAGTAGGTAGGAGCATATTATGTAAAATATATAATTATCATACGAATTATTACTTAAATCAATTATCCCAAGCATTTTCAGTGACTATGGATTTAGAGATATTGATGAACAAGAGAGCAACGATTATATATTATTTAAGACTTGTATAGGCACCTATTTAGATTTTAAAAACGCCAAACACATTTTTATGATTACCGTTTTTTATGAAATTACATAACAACATAAAATATCCAGACAGTCATTTACAAAAATATCGATTTTTGTTTCGATTTATGTTTATTTTTACATGTATTTTATATACTTATTCATATTGATACACTAAATAAAAATCATTCGCAGCCTATTCAAAACCGATTGTCTATCAAATCGAAAATAGCCCGCGTAGAATATGTTGCCGACCGATGCCAACGGTACAAATTTCTAATTTCTTCTCAAAATTTCTTTCAAAAAAGGTTTCTTCTCAAAATGAGTTAAAACTAGTAATATAAGTAGTCAATTTTCCATTATCAATATTAGAAAAACTTTCGATAATACGTTTTTCAGACGTTCCGATTTCGTTAGCCGATAGGCCGTTTTGGTCGATATAGGGGATGGCTGTTATGTAGGCGTGTAGGCTGACGTAGAATGACATTGGACGGCCGAGCCATCCTACTTTACTCACAAACGTTCCAACCAAATCAACATGCATGTGGCATCGTTGGGTGATTTTTCGTCATCCGGCAGGGTGTTTTTTTCATTTTTGCAACATTTTGCTTTTCCTTAAATTGATAGTTAGCCTATATAGATCCCAATTTTTTTGATTTATAGATTTAAAAAATGGTTCCGTTCAGGAAACAAGAATCAAAACGTCTGGGGCATTACCTCCAAATATTCAGAACGTACTGAACGCATACTCAACGTTCAGCATCACTTGCGCTTGAATGCCCATAACGAAAATCGGTAAACCGCTTGTGAATCATTTCAATTTTTAATCGATGGCGAAGAGGCCTCGTAATATTTTTCAAGCTTTGTTTTGGTTTGTTTAATGGTTTTTACATGCAAAAAAAATAATGTTTTATCAACCCCTGAAATTATTTTTTTTCCATTTTCCAAAAATACTAGAGATTGTCTGCGTTCAATAGCAAATATAACGATAACTAAATGACAAATCTCCCTGAAAATGCTAATATATCCTATTAACTGATCAAGTCATTGTGACTTCATTTCTTAGAATTTTACCTGACTTATCATAGAGCCTAAACTAAATTAAATAGTATAATTTTGGGTACCTAAAAAAGAATTCGGGGAACTAATCATTTAAAATATAGCAATGACCAATACCTACCAAATGGTGACTACACAACACACACACACTTGTAATTACTAAAAGCAATTTGAGAAAGTATTTTTACACTTACCGCAAGCTAGAAATGCTGTGAAGGCATATAAAAGGGTACAATTTCCATGTATTTAATTTTTAATGAGATTGTTTAACGATACATCGTATAGATCAGTCAACGTCAAGGTTATGTCTTTTTTCAGCAGACAAATAATGAAAACGATCATGCTTTCAGAGTATTTTATTCATTTCTTAATTTTATTCTTTATCGCGTGACACTCGAGTCGTTTAGTTAGAGTTAGACGGTATATGTACATTAAAATAGAAATGTCACCTAACACGTCGGTGGGTTTTTAACACGTTCTTTCAACATGAAAATGGATTCCGGAAACTTCAAAAGATAGTAGTAGAAATGGAAAATTACCATCGTTTGTTGGCGGTTGCTTTTAACACTTTGTCCACAGCTACGCTATAGAAAATCTCATCCACGTTGCAAAATATGTATGCACATTACGTCGCAATATAAATAAAATGGTTGATTAAATTATTATTACTTATTATACTTATATTAAATTATAATTTTATATTATTCAAAAAAATATGCTCGAATTACGCAGGTCCAATTTTAAAAACATTATTTAGAAGTCACACGATGACATGACGTTGAAATAACAAATGAAAACGATTTTAAAGATTTTTATTGATTTTTTTTATAAAAATATCCAATAAGAAATAATAAAGTATGCTTACCAAAATTTAAGTCTGAAAAATGGTAGGGGTAGTATTTTCAATATACTTACGGGCGACACTGATGGGTGTACTAGGTATTTTACTCAGTTACCTGTAAACCTTAAAGGTGAATAAAATTTTATCACCTCTGTTTACTTATTTATGAAATAGGCAAGACATTGGATATGCCCACGTTTATTCTAAAAATAGCTTTAAAGATAATACAGCCATTTTAATGATGTGAGATCATTTTGAGAACGGTCGCTTTATCCGCATACTCATACACATTTCGTATACACATACAATCTAAACCAGGTAAATCGTATACGTAAGTATTCTTATGTTATAGGTATATAAACCAGTAGTTGGCAACATTTTGTGTGAGTAATAAAATATAAGTGCATCATAAATATTGTAAGTGCAGCTTTTATAGTAATCTAATTTACAAGAAGAACAGATGGGGTCCGCCTAGGATAACTCAGACAATACGCATATTATGTACCTATTTATAAGACATAATATTTTTTGTATTCTTGCAGCATATGACTGTTATACATAAAATAATACATTGTTATATTTTTTCTATACACATAAAACATTAAAACGTATCATATTATAGACTGAGCAGCCTTGGTTTTTAAAACTTGTGCACCCTATAGAGTATGGATAGATAAATCATTCGGAAATCATTCATATTAGAAAAAAAAACTAGAAAAAAGTTGAATCGAGTGGGAGTCGAACTTACGTCTTTCACTTTCTGGATAAGCGCGTTCGCTTCTAAGCTGTCCATAATATTAGTGAAATATTAAGATCATCAGTTAAAATTAATGTAGTTCCAAATAAATAATTCGCATGAATCATAGACGGATCGCCAGTTTCACTCGGAAAGTGAAAGTGTCCCACTCGGTCCAACTTGTTTTCTAGATTTTTATATATCTATGTTTATGAGGTAAAACCTTACGTATATTTAAAATTGAATAATAAAATACATAATAATTTGATTTACTTGGCTTTAAACTTGAATAAAATTATACAAAAAGCGTCAACGGGATATTTAAAATAAAACGTTATTTATGTGGAAACGAAGTAATCGATACAAAATTAGTGTTATTATTAATTTCGTTCAATATCGCAGTGAGTGGATAATTTTATTTTAATACGCTTGTCAATCTGTTGTCGGGTGCAATTTTCTGAGTACGATTTTATTTGATATAATTTACGACACAGGAAAATGGTGGTGGCGCTCGATACATAATTTATGATTCAGAGGTGATTGTGAATAATAGCTATCATTTTGCTGTCAGATTTATTTCACAAAAGAAATAGGAACATCGTCATATTTACCAAGTTAATTTAATTGAATATTTTATAGATATATGTAGGCCAGTAAGCCAATTTTTATTTAGGTATTGAAGTCATTGATTTGTAAATTAATATTTCTTTCTCTTATCAAGTAGATATATAAAAACAGAAGAATTCATAGAAAGTTATTTTTTTATATTTACGCAATACACTCGTGTATACCATAATTCATAAAATATTTTATATTATGTTATTTGAAAAGTCTAGCAGGTACGTTTAAAAAACGTATGGTAGAAGTGTACAGCCCATAGACATATGAAAAGACAATGGTACATACATTGTTGTGTGTATCAAGTTAAAATATGCATATGGAATCGTAAACATTAAAAAAATATTTTAAAATAAAGGAAAATATTTGAATACCTTCACAAAGAACTGATCGGATGCTAAATTGTCTGTAAATAAGTTAATTACAATATGTGTAATAAGAATACATAAATATAACGTGTAATTATTTTAGAATTTCACTTTCCTTATAATGTACTAATAATTGAATAATATCAATTCGTTCCGATTAGTCCGGAAGCATAGCATAGGAAATCCATGTCCACTTTTGTATAAAATCATGAACTCAATTAAATAATCACATAATATCCTTAATTGCTGGAAAAATAATCGGCCACCATATTGGTATTTCATGAGCTACCAATTGCAATATATATTATGAAGTTTACATTCGAATCGTCGGTAATTATATAAAAAAAAAAATTGGCCACCTTTTTTTGATATTAAGTCTAGTCTAACTTCAAATTAGTATTCAGCACCATAATATAATATTTTCAAACTGAAAATCAGTAACATATTATATTAATTATTAATAATTAATAGTTTTATATAGTAACGTTATTATATAAAATTTATTTTTTATCCGCCATTTTGAAATTTATGGACTTTATCAGTAAATTTTGAAATGGCTCAATATTTCATCCATGACAAAGATCATGCTTTTATACAGAATAAGCGCAGAATAATATATTATATCGTGAGATTGATATTACATAATATTACCATTTACAAAAAAAACTACTCTCACGTATTAAATTTGTAGAGATGCCCCCCATCTATTTTCAACGCAGGCAAGTTGGACAATTCCTATGTTACGTATTGCTATTGCTACTAATCCATCCTTTTCTTTTTGCTACTATTCTGAATCATAAAGAGAATACCGATGTTTTACACGGACGCTCAATCGTTTCCTAAATTTAAATATTCAATTCCACTTAACGGTAAAGTAACAGTTTAATGTCTGTTTGAACGAATGGCTAATAACTATTTCTAATAAATAAGGTATTTTTATATTCATATCACTATTAAAATAAATGTAGGACAGATGAAACATTAAAAGATGTTTGACTTCACCCTAATATAGATATCGCAAACTAATGAAATGACAACGGGTATAATATCACGTGAATATAACTGAATGGATTACTGCTGCATAAATACAGTCAACGACTGTCAGTCATACAGTGGTTTCCAAAGGAAACTAAACCTCCGCGGACCCACCCTATAAATTTAATCGGTGAACTGATTAAATTCGGCGAAAATAGCAGCGGAAAGTTAAGCAATGATATTAGTGAAAATAACGGAAGGCTTTCACCCAACAGTGGATCAACCCAGGTTTGTGATAATACAACTGAGAATTGTTAAATGTTCTCGACCACTGGCCCACCTCCCAGACTCATCTTTTCCCTAGTGGTAGATTTAGAACGCCTTAATGATGCTGTGCAGACCCTTGTTTCGTGATACAGCTTCTGCCTTTTTATTCTCCTTCCGAAAAACAATTAAGCGAGATGCGGTGTTCTCGTGATATTTGGTATTTATTTTCGTGTTTTCAGAAAAATCTATTTTGGTTCATACCGTGTCTATACCGTTATATTTATTGTCTATTTAATATTGTGAATTTTTTACCTTTTATCAATTTTATTATTTAATATTTTTTAATTAAGTCATCCTTAATGAATGCCAATTTACGACAATCCTTCATTGTGTCAGTAGGTATACATTTTATATTGATTTTTATACATTCATACATTTCGTTTGGCATTACGTCCATCATTCGGGACATTTTTCAAATTGATTAATTATTTATCACTGATCCCTTACTACGCGGATACAGATTCACAAGCTTATTAAAAACTACTTATTGTAATATTTAGGAATATTAATAGTTACTTTGAGACTACAGAATAATAATTATTGTGTATTGAGTTATTGACCACTCTTTTACTATTATACGTAACGTTGGATTCATGGACCCTCATTAAAAGATATATCAATAAGCTTAAGACTTATATAGGCACCTATTTATATTTTAATAAAAATAAAAACGCCAAACACATTTTTATGATTACTGTTTTTTTATGAAATTACATAACAACATAAGATAATATCCAGACAGTCATTTACAAAACTATCGATTTATGTTTATTTTTACGTGAATTTTATATATTATATATCAATAGGCTTAGAATAACATAGTATTCTATTCAAAGGTGCATGCTGGGTATGCCCCGTAAGGATAAAAAATATAAGGAACAAACCAGAATATGCCATGTAAAAAAAAGTATTTTTGATTAATTTAATAAAACGCATTTTTTTGGTAATTATTCGACTTAAATTATGCAATGCAGTTCCACTATGAATTGACAGTTAACAAAATAAAAGAAAATAAAGAAAGTATAGTTTACTAAAACCTGCAATTGAAATGGCTAGGACACATAGCTCGAAGAAGAAGCAATCGCTTGAATAATATGTGTAAGACAAGAAAGTGGTAATATCATCCGGCATTTAATTCATAAAGGCTGATTGTGACGATGGTGATGAAAGATTAATGTGTACCCTTTACAAATTTAAAGTAGTTTACAACCAATTTGGACAGTAGCAACCGTAAAATAAACATAATCTAAAATAAAAAAATCTTGGAATTAAACTTTAGCTTTCATTTTCGTCTGCATCAATTATTTTTGATGAACTGGTTATGCTCGTAGTGATTATTTTATGTATTTAGAAATAATTATTGGCGAATAGGCAGGTTTCTTATTATATGAAAAACAGCGGAAGGTAGCTAGTAGCTAATATATATAACCATAGCTTTATAACAATTAAAACAACGGACTCTTAAGAAAATAATATATACGAGGGTGGGTCAATAATTCCTTAGAAAAAAGCATTAAAACAGGTTTTTTTTTTGTATTTTTTTTTATTTCTCAACATAATTTCCTTGGAGCTCAATACACTTGGTTAGACGTTTCTCAATTTTTTTTAAACCGTCAGAAAAATAAGTTTTCGGAAGGTCCTCAAAATAAGCATTTGTCCGATCGATGACTTCTTCATTTGAAAAAAAACGTTGTCCACTTAGCCATTTTTTTAAGTTTGGGAAAAGGAAAAAGTCACTGGTGGCTAAATCTGGCGAATACGGTGGGTGGTCGACCAATTCGAACTTCAATTCTTCAATTTTAGCCATTGATCGTAAACATGTGTGAACACGGGCATTGTCCTGATGAAAGAGGATTTTTTTCCTGTTTAAATGAGGCCGTTTTTCTTCAATTTTGTTTTTTAGCTGGTCCAATAAAGATGCAAAATAATCCCCTGTTATTGTTTTTCCTTTTTCCAAATAGTCAACGAAAATAATTTCACGTGCATCCCAAAATACAGTAGCCATAACCTTACCAGCTGATTTTACGGTTTTCGCCTTCTTTGGACATGGTTTGCCTTCGCAATCCACTGCTTTGACTGTTCTTTCGTCTCGGGAGTATAGTGGTGTATCCATGTTTCATCTACAGTCACAAAGCGACGAAAAAATTCATCCGGATTGCGTTGCATGAGCGACAACAGGGCTTTAGAGGCCACCAAACGCGGCACCCATCTTGCAGAAATATTTTTCATGCCCAATTTGTCATGTAAAATAGAAATGACGCTACCTTTTGAGATCCCTGTAACCTCAATTATCTCACTCAACTTTAATCTTCGGTCACTTAACACCATATCGTGGATTTTATTGATCATTTCTGGTGTAGTCACCTCTACAGGACGTCCTGAGCGTGGTTCATCCTTTGTTGATGTACGACCACGTTTAAATTCATTTAACCAGTTATAAATAGTTGCAAGTGAAGGAGCAGATATGCCGTGAACTAAATCCAACTCATTTTTTATTTCCTTTGCTGTTAACCCTTTTATATTAAAATGTTTAATAACAACTCTAAACTCAATTTTCTCCATTTTCCATTTTTCCATTTTCCACAAGCAAATTTTTTTTTAAATGTACGAGAAACACACAACAACCCGACCAATCTGATTGAAACTTCGCAGCATACTGAATCGGTAGTGCCGCTGCATGAAAACAAACCGCTTGCAGTACTAGTCGCGCCACCTGTCGGCTTTTCTAAGGACTTATTGACCCACCCTCGTATGATTCCATCTTGGTGTAGAATAGGCGATATAGAGTAGGCGAATCTCTTTTGTTAAATGAAAAAAATGACGAAAGATCAATCAAATCTAAACGTTCTTCCTGTAGCTAATAGATATCGACAAAACATCCTTTTCAATTTGCAAATCATGTTAAAATTCGATTTGATCGATTAATTTATAATCCAGCAATGAAAGCATTCGAAGCTAATATAATTTATGGCGCTCTCGTGTGCCCCGGGGACTGGGGAGTGAATGAATTTTGCCGCGGCTAACGCGAATCAATTTTCGAGGGATTTAGCGAAATACCAAAGGTGAACTTCCCGCATCGCAGGTTAATTCAATAACCGCAGTCTATTGTGCGATCAAGACTTCGAGCTCGGGTGGGAAACACTCGACTCATCTTGCACCAACGTTTTTCAATCACTATCCTACTAACTACTTACTTACACAAAATAATATTCGTTCAATTTTCCTGCCTAATTTCCACGCCCACAGTATTCTGTTTAGGAAGCATTTTTTACCGTAGTTATATAATAATAAACCAAATTAGTTTGCGCAGGGTTTAATAAATTTTTAAATTTAACTACTACTATCTGCATATTGTTGAACTTAGTTCGAAGAAAACAAATAAGTATGATTGACAAAATTTAGTGTTCACTATTTATCAGTCTACCTTCACCCTTCGTCACTGATGGAAGAGGAGTATTGAGAAGCACATGGCTCGATTTTTAACACAAAGTGTAAAAAGCGATGATAAAAACAAATTGTATATTGTAAATTGTCTATGTATAAACTATCTAAAATTATGCAATAAAATTATACACAATTTAATATAGAATTATATATTTTATCTATTACAGTTTGATTAGGTGGGGAAGGGGTAACATAAATTAAAAAAATAACCTACTCCGTCTTAAATGTCTACTCTTAATTCAATGGAAACATTTAAGTATGACTGACAAAGTGTACATTATTTTTGTCGGATCTCCACAGCCTACATTCACTATGATGAATTGCTTTAGGCAGGATTTAATTGAATCTTAAGAAAACTAAACAGCACCATCTTCAATTTTTATTCGTAGTTCAATGAACATAAATAAGTAGAATACATATGATATGACTGACAAAGTTTAGTGTGCACTATTGATGTCGGATTATAACAGCTTACACCTTACACCCACCCTTCACTACTGATGAATAGTGTAGGTAGAGCCTACTTCCTTTTCATAAATATGTGATGTGATGTTGGTACGTATTGAATGGCGTTATCATTGTTGAAATATGATCTATTTACCACCGACAGCTCGATTTTAACGAACACTGAATATTCGTGTTTACATTGGCGTGCAACTAACAAACAGAAAAAAAATATCGATAGGTTCTCTAGATCGCATAGATAAAATTTTCCAATATAGGTAATATCTAGTTATCTACATACATTCCTAGAATTTGTAACTATAAATTTTGTTCAGTTGAGGGATGGTTATTCTTCAATATAATTATACTTATTGATTCTCGCAATCTTTTGATTAATTCATGGACGAAAAGAAATTATCTTTTACATCGTTTTGTTTCTTTTATGATTGAAGCAAAGTTGTACTGCTATGATATTAATAACATTTCATACACCAGAGTTCATTGAATGTAATCAATTTAAGAATCAAATGCTTTTATTATATTTCATAAATAAATAGTTGAATCATTTTCATGCATAAATGAGTACCTATATGTGATTTTTTGACAACTAAATTTTCATTTATATGTCACCTGCACCTCTTTCAATTATTCGACTGCCACGTAACCTCTTTGGTAAATTATAACATGATAGTATAATTAATTAGAAATATAACTATAAAACCATTTCTACCTATTTTCACATCATAATTTGATACATTTTACCTATTTACAGTCTATGTACGATGGCTGAGCGGTAACGTATCGGCTTATAATATAGTTTGACTCAGGTTTGAATTCCGGGTCTGGAAAATTCACATGTTGTTTTTTTTTCAGTGTGTGTTTCAATGCAAAAAAATGTTAATACAATCTTCACTCTGTGGAGGAAGGCGCATATTATGTTATGTTTAGAGAAAAAAAATGGTCGTAATATCCAAGTATATTTATTTATTCTAATTTTGTGTTTCGTATTTCGGTATTTTGGGCCCAAACAACACAATATGTAAGATTTTGTTGATTAAACGCAATAAATGTTTGGTGATCTGTTACTATAACCAAACTACAACTACTATGGGTCACAGAAGTATGTAGGTACTAATTTCATAAAGTTACCTGAATAGATGGTAACGTAATAATAAGAAAATATTTGAATGCCATTAACGTTATTAAATTTAAACAAATACATTTGTATTTACTTATGTAAATATATAGTTGGAAACAAACAAAATAATAAATGATCTGTGACAGTGAATAATAACTTCAAATAACTTGAATTTTTTTATGAAGCGAGACATGGCGAGTGTTTATGCTTCTTTGTGAAATAATGGCGTATCCATTTTACAATAATATTATTTGTGGGCTATTTTTATTTGCATGATTGGCGTGCGTGAGAAAAAGAAATCACGTTTCCTTTCCAAAAAAAAAATTGATTTCTTGTGGAGTACGTAACCTCGGCATGTTTTGATTTTATTGTTTTATTAAAAGTCTGCTGAAAATATTCACAAATTGGTTTTATAACTAAGTGATTATTGATTTTTTCACTTCTATTCCGTCCGAGACAGAATGAAATTATAATATACTGTCACAGCTTTCATAATTTCTTAAATGCTTACATTAAATTTATTAAAAATATCGAATCTTTTCCAATATCATTTAGTTTTTTATTAATCCTTGTCACTATTTTTTAATAGGTATTAAAAACAATCTTCAAGCTAGTGTCAAAGCTACTAAAATATAGAACTTAATAAAATCAATTATCATACATAATTTTAAAATACCTCACATATACACACACCTTCTAAAAACATCTTTTAACAAAATACGAAGCCTTTTGGGGGACATAAGCCCGCATCCACTGGCTTTACCAAAATGTGCTTTACAAGTTGAGCACCGTGTGCTCCATCTAATTATGATGAAATTATATATTATATATTTGAAGAAAATTAGCTTACTTTTGGCAAACGCCGTTTTTTAATAACCGATAATAATATGTACTTTCCTTAATTTTTAGCCGACGTCAAGATTTCCCCTAATTTCAGTTTTAAAGTAGGTAATTACACTTACTAATTAGATATTTTAAAATTGTGTATGTACAGTAAAGAATGTTACATTGTATTATTGTATATACATAATTTGAAAACATCTCATGCATACACACACTAGAAAAAATCATTTTGTAGAAAAAAATACGACACTAATTTAATATACTAAAACCGATAGCCAACATTTTAACGCAATTCGATAAGCATTTCATGTAACAACTACTAGTTTATATCGTCGTAATTTAGTAAGATGCCCGTACCTAATTGGAAAAGCATACTGGCGCGAATCCAGCAGATACAGGTTCAAGTCGGGCGTCGTATTTTTTTCTACAAAATGATTTTTTCTAGCGTGCATCAGAAGTTTTCAAATTATATATATTCAATAATATATAGAGTGTTACATTCTCAAATCTTGTGTCTTATTCGTTGAATAAAAAAAAAAGTTTCTTGAATGTTACATTCTCAAATCTTGTGAATTATTCGTTGAATAAAAGATATGCTTTATTACAATTAATTATAATTTAAAAAAAAAATGTAAAACAAGCATCGCACGTCTGGTAGATACAGATGTTAATATTATTACAAATACTGACAAATATGCTGCCTTGTCAGTAACGTATCATATACATTTATTTATTATACATGTTTATATACAAAACGAATGCCAGAAAAAAATTGTAGTTTTCTTTATTCTTTTCTCAAAATATTCAATATTTAGAGTCATATATTTTTTTCATCTTGATCGGTCCATGTTCATGTATATGAAAATGTAATATTTGATTATTTGACGCATTTAATCGACGATTCCATTATTTATCTATTGAACTGGATGCGTAAGTAAATCTATATTTCATTGGGTGCACATCGGATAACAGTCTATTGTTAACATCTGTCTGACGTCATGAGAGATAAATAGTTATCAATTTCTGTGCTCAGTTCGTTTCCGCATACGTATTATGTGAATATAATATTAGACGCAGTTCCCGCTACAACCATCTACGCCGTAGATTGGACAACGCTACGAATGCTACGCTACGAATGCTACGCTACGGTAGTTCTGCGAATGTTCCTGTCTACGCATATTTCTCACGTGTCAGTATCAAGGCACGTGACGTAACCCGTGTCAATAATTTATCGTGTTTCTGAAACGTACCAAAGTATTTGAGATTTATTTTTATTTTGGGAATTGAAGCGAAGAATGCTTCTACGTACCTAGCATCAAAATAGGCTACAAGTAACCCACATAATATTATAAATGGTCGAAAAGTTTTATTGAATATTTAATAATATAATATTTTATTAAATGATAAGTGCTCTTTTTAATGACCTCATATTTATATTAACGATTTAGCTAATCAACTTTGTTTGGGTCTGAATAAATAATGCAGAGGCGTTACCTACTTTCTTTGCTGATTATATTAAGGATCAAACTTTTAATGTTACATTGTGATAATATATAAACATATGAATTAGATTAGAGTTTACGTGGAAGAACAAGGATAACCTATTGTTTTTTCCAAGGATATAGTCCGAAATAGCTGTCAACATACATTACTCAAATATTGTAGAGTACATACAAATATTGTATTAAATATACATATTAGTAATACAAAAAACTTTGTTTTAAAACCAATATGGTACAGATTTAAATATTGACTTGGTCGCTATTGGTATAACGTTAATTAACCATGCTTTTGGATTCAATCAAACGTTTAAAAATATGTGATTTTGACAGACTTGTAAATTGTAACTGGAAACCGGCAGATTTAAAACCACTACTCAATCGTTTTATTTCAATTATCAATTTATATTTTTTTTTATATAAATGTTGACAATGTCAATGTAGCTGAAAAAATAGATAATGTCTTCAAATAATTTAACTAGGTACATAAATATAGGTTAATTGGATTTTTGTTAAAAAAAACCTTATTTTATAAAAATTGACCTTTGATATTGTTACTGATTAAAATATCATCACATTGCAGATTCATTTGCTACAAGCTTCATATTATACATTTTATGTGTGATTTGTTGTAGTTCTTCCCTACCATACATTTTATTTTAAAATTAACATGCAATATGACTACTAAGCAGTATTAAAAATAATTTTAATATATTATTGTATAACTGCAGGATTTTTTTACTTTATGGTTGCTACATTATTAAAGAATGGATTAAAATAAAAGTTGATAAACTTAAATTATTTTAAATTATAAATGAGATACTCTAAAGTCTAAATCATATTAATTATAAACTTTATTTGTTGTAAAACACAAAGTGTATTTAATACACAGCGATATTATTTTATTATGTTCATTCTTGCAGTGAGTGAGTAATATTATTTTTAAAGAAACATGAATCTGTCCGTGTCAGCAATTATCCGCGTTTGTCAATAATAATTATTATCCAGGAACGGACAATAAAAAAACTAGAAAATGTTTTATAAATACTGTGTGAAAAACACAGTATTTATAAAACAGCATTAAATGTTTACACTAAAATTTTGACTGTATTATTGTTTCCAACATAAAAACTCAAAAAGAAGAAGTTCCCTTTAGAATATGTTTACAAAGAAACGTCTATGAAGCTCGGTGTAGCATTGAAATTAAAGTGAACAAGTAGGTACTTGGAAGTTACTTTTTCCAGAATGCCTGTGATTCCATTTATATTGACCGAGCGAAGTGTTCGCGTGTTTATATAAACTGAAGGGGATTTGTAAATATCAAATGCGTGTTGGTTTTAGTAAGGTTAGGCGCCGGGTATCATTCTACAATAATTATGGAACTATATTTATTTTTAATATGAATAAAAGTATTTCTGAAATACTGTACTTATCGATAGCATGTGAAAAATTTATAATAGGTACCTAATTATCGGACCTTTGTATTTTTAACAAATATTTAACGTATCCTACACAATAAACACATTGTAAAAAATGGTGTCACTACTTAGTACACCGATTTTACAGTTTTAAAATTGCAAGAAAAAATTCATTCATTTTTTTCCGTGACAAGTCTGTTCTGAAATAATCACCCGACACCATTGTTTTTAATATGTAGACACGGCGTAGAGTCTATCTATGCTGTAGCGTAGGCCATAGACAAAATGGATTCTATAACAAAGATAGCCCACCCTTTGGACGAATGAGTTGTCGGACTTTATTTTCATATGTGGTCGGCCACAGAACCTAGTTGTTTGGTAGTTTTTCATCCGAAATAATTGCGCTCAAGCGTGCTTTAGGGAAAACGGTAGGTACATACCTACATTTTGTTGGTTATTGGCCGAGCCCACGGTGAGTCACAACGAGTCACGGCATTTATGGGTGTAGTGACACCGCATTACCAAATGAAAACCCCCACATTACGAATTTACCAATTACTATAATACACCAGATGTAATGACCAATCACTATCTCCATAAGGAAAATAGTAGCCCAATATGAAAGAGCATATTTAAATAGTATTATTAATAATTATAGTTACTAGTTTAAATAATTAGGTATATCACTCATAATAACTATTGAATATATTATAGGAAGGTACTAAATTATCCCTTCAATTATTATACATACAGCAACTTCTGTCGGAATTAACCTGGCCTGCCTAAATTGTACGACAATCTGAAAGGTATTAAATATACAACAATATTGAAAAAAAAAACATTTCAAGAACCAAGTTCGTAATTTATTATGCAGTTATTTTGCAAATGCAAATACAAAAATATACCATTGCATGTTCGTAATAAATTATCTTGAAACATAAGAATTTAAAATATAGTATTTTTTATTATTAATTTAGATAGAATGTAGGTACATGGTGGAATAATTATAAAAATAGTTAATTAAGTACACCTGTAACAAAATTATAATTGTCCTTTCCATTTTCGCTTTTGAATGCTAATTAACAAAAAGGTTATTTACTTTCTACTATCCGAGCGTTATATGTTGAATTTATTTGCAGTGGAAATGCGCTATTTTCATCACCAATGCCACTCCAACGAGATATTAAAAGAACGCGAAAATGCGCAGGCAACTCGTCACAATTATAAATTATATGTTATGGAAGTATTCCATAACATAATATATATTATTATAACATGTTAAATTAAATATATTGGTAGTCTTACTGACAATAATAATTGATACCAATGATAATTCAATCAAACATGATCCGTTCTTAATTGATAAAATTGTGTTGTATGAAATATTATAGACATGTTGCAGGGATGCAAGGTTTAGTCATGCCAGAGAAAAATCTTTCGTGCTCGCACAAAGTTTTTTTAAACCCTCACACATAGCTTTTACGATTATATTAATAATTCTAAATGTATTACTAATGTTTTTGGATTCAGGCAAAAATGCTCGTATACCTACCAAAAATGTTTTATAAATTAATAGTAGTTAATGAAATAATACGATTTGGAAGTTACCAAGTCCGATTTTAAAAAAGATCATATGGGCCTGCACAGGGTGGAGGTTATACTAACAGATTTTTTGTTTTTACGAGAAATGGATGTTAGCTACTTGCTCAAGCTATTAGGTCCATACTCCAGGTCCAAACACAGATTAAAAAACAACATGTGAATTGTGCCAGTTCCGAGATTCGAACCATAGGTTGACTAAGTTCTAATACACTTTCCGTCACAAAACAATGGATTGCGAAATCCGGAGTAATAACAGTTTTATTCGAATTTTGAAATTAAAAATTACAGTAGTAAACATAAGCCCGGTCGCACATATAAAATCGTCTCGACTGAGACATGGCCATAGATAAAAAACGTCGGAAATGCTGCAACTTCTTTCCGCGCGCACAGGCGAGACCATGCTGGGACAGTTTGACACCGTTAGCAGAAACTAATAAAAAGCAGCATTTGCAGATAGATCGATATAACATTTTGCTATTCTTGAGTAAAAGAGTAAGTACCGGTTTGTTTTCATCGTGCTTGAAAGATGGGTTGGTACATTTATTTGTCGAGACAAGGGAAAAATGGAATTATCATCGATTATCCTTTAAGTTTGTAGGTACTGTAGGTAGTGTGAATATAATCATGATTTGGTATCCCAACAAATAGGGTTAGGGGAAACATACCAAACCACCATCTTTTTAATACACATGAATTGGTTATCACCGTTATCAGTAAAGTTATAAATTGTATTTCAATTGGGTAATCTTTATTCCTACGAATTGTTCGAGAATCGTTCAAAGCGGGCATCGACTGAAAATGAAAGTGATATAAAAATAGGTAGCGTCCATTGCCCGTGAAAGCTCCCTGCCTCATCCGACTCTTCGAATAATAATAGCTTTTAAAGTAATTAATTGTGTGCAGTACCTATATGCTTTCAATTTGTATATCAGCTAAATTGCCTTTCAATGGCAGGTGTTAAATAGGTATCAACCCAAAGATGTTAAGAAAAATGATATTCTGTACCTACTGATGGAGATGTAATAAAATTGACTATTGTAGATTATTTTTGACAAACTTCACATTTGTGCTCGGATATTTATTTGCCAAAGCTACATTGACATAAAAATACAATGTTATAAGCAGCGGTGTAGTAGGTAAGTACTAAATAAAATAGTGTTGGTTGCTGGTTGTCGATCCCCATCCCAAACACATTTTCTAGACTATATTATTCAATATTTCGATGTCTATGTACCGATTTTTTTTAAGTAACCCAAGTAAGTAAAAAACCAAAATCGCATAAATTCATGTTTACGCCCAGTTTACCGAGCATGAATAATAGTTAGGTACTCGATTTTCTTCGAAAATTACGACAGGATGTTCTATATTTAGGTAATTTAAGATTATTGTGTAACATAATATTGATGAGAACTGATTGAAGAAGTATCGGAGAGGCGCATTCCGGTCCCATTATACTATTGGTTACAAGATTATTTTTTTTAAATATGTAATTTAATATCATTATTTATTTATATAAACACGCAAAAATAATAACAGTAAGTAAGTAACAATAAAAATATTCTTTAATTTGTACATACTGAATGCATCAAATGTCGACAACACAGATGATATGATTTTTTCTAGAGTTATAAATTCAACCACACTAAAAACTTGATGTGTTATGACTAGGGACCGGATTTATATGCTAGTGCATGTTTTGTTAGGGTGTATGCACAGCTATGAGAGTTGCACAGAAATCTGTTTTGAAAGACACATAATCCAAAAATAAAATTTTATTGTGCATATAAATGCATATTTGAGACGTTAGAGCATATTTGAGACATACGTGCATATTTCATAAATAAATGCATATTTTAGAGCTTTTGAATGTATAGTTTTAGTTTTTTTTAATTATTTTATCGAAATATAACTAAGTTAGGGAGGAAGATAGTTTAGCTGCACTTGCATTTTTAATGCCATCTCCGAGCTGTGGATTTATCAGTGGAAAAAGTGAAGTCAACTCGGGCACTATTATTTAATGTTTGCCCAAGTGGACGTTGAGAGGTAGTTTTCTGCATATAAACAAAATACTGACAGATACATATGCAGAAAAATTTAATGCCAGAGCATAATATTGAAAAAAATAATGTATTTTTTTTCGGGCAAAAAACAGAAAATAGTATTTAGGAATAGTAGTGTGTCGTTTTTGTTTTTTAAGTTGTGTTTGGTTTACATTGCATTTATTATTCAATTATTTGTAGGTACTTGTGAAAAAAATATTTTGAAAATTGTAATTGATTAACTTTATATTCTTTGTTTGTGTTTTTTGTTCTGATATCGTATTATGTTGAAAAATTATTAACTAGTTATTCGATTTTTTGTCGGTAATATTGGGTAAAGTGGGTATTTATAATTATTTCCCACAAAAAATGACAATTTTAAACTGCATATTTCTTCGGTTTTAGTGCATATTTTATTGATTTTAAGTGCATACGTGCATGCATATAACCATGTTTTTTGTTGCATACAAATTCGGGCCCTAGTTATGACTTATGAGAGGCGAACCGGTTGTTGCCACCACTGCACTACGATCAACATAATAATATGTAATATATTATTGTGGTAGATACTGATAAAAATATATAACTAGATAAGTATAACGTTAAATAAGATATTTATTTTTTACATTTGCCTTCTACCGTTTTTCCTTCCATGCCGGATGTGAATTTTTCCAGTCTCCGTCCTTGCGCAAATGGAATGGAGAAACCGTCAGGGATTCTTTTGTACCTATGTACTAAGTAGATAGGTAGGAAAGTTATTTATATTTAAAATTCAATTATACAATACTGGGTGTTTTTATGGCTCAAATTTTCTCGTGAAAACCTGTATCAATAGTGGCCTTCTTTGAATTTGTTTGAGGGTATAGTTATTTTGTATTGCAACTATTTAAAGTTAAAGCTATAGGTATGTGCCATAGACGTTAAAGAAAAACTTTTTGTATAGTAATGGAGCCTAAACTTGTTATTCTACCATTATTTTATTAAGAATAATCTTTATAGAAAATCTAAAATGAGAGACCTACTTTTATATGTTTTGAATAATATAATGTATAGTATATGATGGGTATATGATCAGTGTTTCTCAAACTGTGGTAGGCAAAGTCAGTCTCTATAATACGCCAAAAATACTATAATTTTGTCTTACATTAAGTTCAATAAGTATATGGGAGTGTTCATATAATAACCAGATAATGCTACCTACTATTTTCAAAAGGATGAACCGTCCTATAACCGTGCCAATGGCATGGTAAGAAATCGCGTTTTCAATCGATCTAGGTATAGGTACTCCGGATGAATTCTGCCCTCGAGGTTACACAAGGCGTATTAATTTCTGTTTAGTTTTTCGTCACATTTTTGTAAAATTACTACAGTAAGTAATAAATAGAATTCAGATAGCCTATACCCCCATTACACTACATTTTGAAGCAGGGTTTTGAATGTATGAGTGTCCTACGAATATGAAACACACATTATAGACGTGCAATAATGTGTGTTGCAACCTTCAAATACACCAATATTGAATGAGCGTCAGGACATAAACCAAAAGCAGTTGTCAGAACAAAGGACAAGCTTAGAATGATGTATTCTTGCCACGTGTTTGAGTTTATCCCATATTCATCTATACTCGAGATTGGTTGCCTGTTACTCCACACCCGTTAGGAATTACATTCCCATTAATTCTGTGTCCCTGGTAGGTACCTACCTCTCAATCTGCGAGAGGGCGAGCTACGATATTTACATATCTACCTCTATCAAAAAACTCTCGTAATCTAAGTAGGTCAGAAAACCTAAAAAGGGTCATTAATAATCACTCATAATAATTACTACAATTATTTATAATGACAAATTGGGGATATAAATACTTCGCAACTAGGGAGCCCGCCTGAGTTAGATACAAACTATAGGGATAAGCTATCTACTCTTGGATTATTTTTTATGCATAGGATATGGCACTTTTGTAATCATTTTTCTTCGCGAAAGACAAAAAATATATACACACGATGCTTACGGTACTTTTATAATCATTTTCTTCGCATAATACAAAAATAAAAGCCAACGGCACGCGGTGTTCCCAAGCGGTCACCCATCCAAGTACTATCCGCGCCCAATGTTGCTTAACTTCGGTGATCGGACGAGAACCGGTGCTTTCAACATGGTATGGTCGTTGGCAAGCAAAGAGATATTTTTTAAATATAAATATATTAATGATGTTAATTCTATTTTATCAAAAAGAATCAAAACCTAATGTGTTTTTATAATTATTACTAAAATAGCTGACCCGGCAAACGTTGTTCTGCCATATAAATTATTTCTAGTGAATATTATCGTAAGTGTGTGGGGATGGGATCTATGACAGAAAGAGGAATGGAGCGCTGTAGATGATGACCACCGATAAAAACAAAAAAACACCAACCATTCATTTTCTCAATTCAAAATGAGTAATGATGTTCATAATGAATGAATTACCTGTGACAGGATCTCGTTGTTTAATGTTTATGCAATATCCGTCTTGTTTCTTCTTCGAATCACGATTTCTCGCGTCGATGTGCGGTCGCCAACCATGATTCCAGCAATGTCGTCAACAACAGGCGCATTGAATCGACGCACGTGCTCTCCAGCTGGTGTTTTATCAGGATTGATAACAATAGCGTGATTGTCACTTTGCAATTCGTGCATGTGTGTTTTGAAGAATTTCAATAATTCATTGTGCTCATTCAATATGGCGCCTGGCATTAGGCAAATTGAGGTAATTGTAGCCGCAACGTGCATCCACACGATTGTTGTCTTCACCGCCCATGAAGTAGATTTGTAAAAAATTATGTGGTTCGTTTGGCATTGGCAGCAATGAGACTACTTTGTGGTATACTTGGCCTTTGATTTTGAACGTAGAATGGAATTGTTGACCATTTGCCGCAGTATTGTGAACTATTTCTGTTGCTCTGAACGAAGTCATTTGGAAGCATGAATTGAATGTGCGAATGGACTTCAGGAACAGGTTTGAATTTGGAACCGTGCCGATGAGCAAGCCATTCAATGGTTCTGGTGGTGTCTCAATTTCTGGTAGTTGCACTTTTCCTGATGCGCAACACATCCCGGCTGACTCATGTTTGAATTTAAGCGCATGACAATGGGGACATTCTTTGTCCATAGCACCAATAAGCACTTTCGGATGAGCGGAATATTCAATATCTGGCTCGTACTCGAATGCGAGACGAAGGAACGAAGCGGATGTAAATGCTCAATATACTTGTTGGCGTTGTCAGTCATTTGCTCTGCATTTGTTAACTACGAACCGGCACGCTTGGCTCCGTTCCAATTGTCGTTGTTGATTTCGTTCAGCTCGTGCCTCTTGTGATTGAGATGCACGCAATTGCGACATGCTCACACGCACGTTTTTGTTATCTTGTTGGATTTGTCCGTCTGTTCTTTCTGCTCTACTATTTTGCATGTTTGTTGCTTTATTCGTTCGACGGCCCAAATGGCCCCCCTTGCGTCTTGCTGGCATTGTGCACTGTAATACACGCACACAAAAATAGATAAATTAAAATAAATCGTACAAAATTTTGCGAGCACTGCGTTGTGATATGCAGAATAAAATGTCAAAATGACGTGATGCTTCTGTTGAATTCTTCTCGGACGTAGCGCCATCTGTCATTCAACAACATAAATAATTTCGTTCTGTTTGAAATACGAACGACGGTTAAATTAAAATTAAATTAAAAAAAAATAATAAAATCGTGATTAAAAAATGGGAGGGTGGGGGTAGGAGGGTGAAAATTTGGGGTTATAGGTATTTTTTGATGCCAAATAATAAAAAAAATTGTCAAAAAAATAAAAGAAAAATTTTTCTGGATAGAGATACCCTAATCACCTAGCGGTATGAAATATACTTGTTGACCTATTCTCATACCTAACAAATATACATAAAAAAAATCATAAAAATCGGTCGAGCCATTTCGGAGGAGTGCGACCACAGACATCGTGACACGAGATTTATATATGTATAGAGATGATACTTCCACCACGCAAATTATTGCACAATACCTACTAATTATTATAGTAAGTAAATGGTCTCTTCCTCGACTTGGCGACCCAAATGAAGAATGAGTATTAAGGCGAAGTCTTCACTGAGCCTTTTTAAAGAGGCACCTAGCGGAAAAATACGAAGCTTGCAATTTGAGACATTTTTTTGATAATTTACAATTTAAATATGTATCTGAAAACATTAAAAAAGAAAAATATTTTTTATTTTAAGTCAAATACAAACGTACAATTGTAACAAATGTAATAAAATGTGAATTTGTTGAATCGGACCGCACCCTATTATTACATATATTTTATGGTCATATTTATTATTAAAATTTAGTTTAAGTATTAAGTTTTCTAAGCATCACCTAAGAGATTTTTGACTAATTCAGAGTTTAAATATTTTTTATATCTATTTTAAAAAACATCGATTTTTATAAAACATATAAATGTGCATAACTTGAAATCCTTTTTATTTATATCAAATTTTATTTATGTATGGTCCTAATATTGAAGCTTGATTTGATATAAATAAAAAGGATTTCCAGTTATACACATTTATATTTTTTATAAAAATCGATGTTTTTTAAAATAGATATAAAAAATATTAAAACTCTGAATTAGTCAAAAATCTCTTAGATGATGCTTAGAATGCTTAGAATTGTAGGTTTATCTTTGACTTAAAATAAAAAAATATTTTTCTTTTTAATGTTTTCAGATACATATTTAAATTGTAAATTATCAAAAAAATATCTCAAATTGCAAGCTTCGTATTTTTCCGCTAGGTGTCTCTTTAAAAAAGGCTCAGTGAAGACTTTGCCTTAATGTGCGTTTTACATATAAGAACCATCATCATTTATGGCACTACAACCCTTGGCGGGTCTTGGCCTCCTTCAAAAACAAAACTCCACCATGAACGATCCAGCGTCGACACTCTCCAGTTGCTTTTCACCAAGCATTCTTAAATCTCACGTTACAACCAAGAGGTTGTTAGAACAAAAATGTTGGCTAAAAGACAATATAATACACTCCAGTATGCGTCCCTGCCGACATGAACCATCATGCGCAGCGTTTGCTCGCCTGTTGACATTTCCGCAGTAGGAAATGTATAAGCCAGTCGACGGGGTATGCTTGCATGGGCCACTGAGAGGGGAAACACAACCACCAGACGGTGTAATGGGCGCTGAACCTAACGTGCTCTCAATTAGTTGGTGAGAGTTTGTGGAAAATTTATAAAATAATTGTTGTTAATGATATTAATATTCAATATCTTACAAACGCATGATGTAAATTATTTCACTAAAAATATTCAATATTTCTCTATACTTAAAGTACTACACACATATGTAATCGTAATGCTAATTAACAGTGGTGCTATAATGTTACTAGCGGTATTTAGCATTTTATATGAAATTGTACTTCAGTGTGGTCATAATCATAGATAGGTATAATATATCGTCGGTGTTTTGTAAAAAGGGCGAATCAACCAAAATGCTACTTTACAGGAGGAGGATTTTTAACTTTTGACATTTATTTGTTTTTTACCTGTAGATGATTATAAATATCTAACAAGTTTATAATAAAGCTTAGAAAGAATACTGTCATTATAATAGGTATTATTATATAATATTTTAAAAGGCCTAATATGTCACATTTGCTTTTTATTTTGTAATTTTAATTAATTTAATTTTAGTCGATTATCGTTTTTAAGTACTTTCCTGTAGAGATAAAAATTCGCCGTTTTTACACAACAAAGCTAGTGGGGTACATATTGTATTTTCATTAAAAACTCGATTTCGCCACAATGGTTGATTCGCCCTTTTTACAAAACACCGACGATATTATGTAAAGTCATAATACCTAGGTACCAAAGATCAATTCAATGCAACTAAACAAGATTTCAAGTTACACATCTTCATAAAAAATCAATATTTTTAAAATTTAAAATATTAAACAAAATAATATATTAAAACTATTTAGAAAATCTTTTCTTTACCCTAGGACGGACATACAATAATAATATAATAATAAGATAAGATCCACATTATTTATATATTATGATCTTATCTTTGAACTTCAAAAATAAAGTTTCTTATTCTCTCGCTAGATACCATTAGTAGAACTGCCTTAGCACTGAGCTGCTAGCATTGCAGTTGACATTGATATTATTAATTCAATGATTGATATTTTTATAATCATGATTTAAAAAAATAGTACATAATGATGTATAAATATATATTAGACATTATTATTTCTTTTAGTTCCCATTAAAAAAAATATTTCATAGAAGTGGAAAGAAATAAGTACAATATTCTTATTCTGAAGGTTGTCACATGTATGTATGTAAGTACTATACTAAATGTAATGTAAAATACCTACCAAACATTGTAGATACATGAAAAATTCCACAAATCAGTCAAAAATAAAAACTCTGCCAAGTAAATGTTATCTCAAAAAAATATTACCTAATTAGATTATTGTTAGTTATTTGTAGAATCTTTGACTATCCTTTAAAATGAAGTAAATACACCTCAGTATTTACTTGTATACAGTGTGTACAAACGAAACCTGTTCAAACAGCTTACAAATGGTATTTGCTATTAATGATGAACCAGGTGAATGTTGGTACAATGTCTTGTCAAGTGCAAGATAATCAGTTTTCTCACAGGCTGAATTCGATAGTGATGCTTACAGATAATGTAACGCAGAATGTTCCACATTGAACCACACGGTTTATTCAGATGATTTGTAATTTAAACGAATCAACAATAATGATTTATTATAATATGTATGACGTTAACTTGAATAAATTAAAAATCAATAGTTTTTCAGTACGACTCTAATAGATAGACTGTAACAACGTATCGCATGGTATTCTAAATCATGGGTAGCATATTTTTATCAATCGTTTACTATTATAATAATATACCAATTGTATTTTTAATTTAAACAATTTACAAGCAATATTAACGTGTTCAATTGACCGGCTATAATTGAACTATTTGCGAGTTTGAAAATGTTATCCCATATTTTAAGAATGACTCTCTGGGTTCAAAGTTTACTAGTGGGAGTGTGCGTGTGTCTGCTGCTACTAGCAATACACCTGCAAAAATGTGATCACGGAACTAGTATTGCCCAAATGTATCCCAGTCCATTATTGGATCTACGCGCCATGCCATCAGAAAAGCTAATCATTGAAGAAACTGCAAGACGTTTACCTAGTCTACCATTAGAAGCTTGGGAGAAAGTGAAAAACATTTGCCATAAAATATATTACAAAAATGCAAGTTGTGCACTTTACCCAGTGATATATAATTTAAAATTTGAAAATACATATTGGCAGATACTGAACACAAGCAATGGCACGTTTCATCTTTACGGAGCATATTATGACATGAGGCCTCTTCTTACAGATCCTGTGGTACGTATTCTAGGAATGATCGATAAGATTGAACCTACCGTTGAAACGTATTGTCAAATCTGGATGGAGTCTCAAAATGAACCTCTCATTATTAAAGCAGACAAATATAGATATGTATGGTACCCGACATGGGGAAATTTTATACAGGACACCGTTCAGCCGTACCTCATATCCTGTCCAATGCCAGCAGGATATCAAGGCAAAACACCCGTCTCGGTATCCCTCGTTGAACATATCTGTGATAATGCTACAAACAATGTTCGAGTTATCTTTGACAAGCCTGCAGAAAAGAAGAAATTCGCTGTTTGTGTGAAAGGTCTTGATTTTCTTTATACTGATCTGTCCGTCAAGTTGGCAGAATGGATTGAACTTTTGCACATATTAGGTGCTGATAAAGTATTTTTTTATACGTTACACGTGCATGCAAATATATCAAAAGTTTTAAATTACTATGAGAAAGTAGGGAAAGTGAATGTCACTCAATTAACACTGCCCGGTGGACAACCGAACGCTCCTGGTTTTCAGCACTTGTATTTATCTAAAAAAGTGGCAACGAAACGACAAAATGAATTGATCCCGTACAATGATTGTTTTTACAAAAATATGTACACTTATGATTATATAGCTCTGTTGGATATCGATGAAGTAATAATTCCAGTCGAAGTTGACACATGGAGTGAGCTTATGGAAAAGATGGAACCGTTATCCCTCTCAAAGAATCCATCACCAGCTGGTTCTTACAACATTCGTAATGCTTATTTTTATGATGATGTACAAAAGATTCACGGTTGGCGTAATGACATACCTGCGTACATGCACATGCTTCAGCATGTTTACCGTGCCAGAGAATTCAGTGAACCGGGCAAAGCAGTAAAATGTTTTCACAATACACAGAAAGTTTTGGTGCTTCACAACCACTATCCTTTAGGATGTGTAGGGAGAGACTGTATTTCATTTTCGGTTGACCCAAAACACGCCATCCTACATCATTACCGTGGTGATTGTGTACCGACTACAAAAGAAACCTGTCAGCAAATTCGAAATGAATCTCTTTTTGATGGCACTATATGGAGATATAAAGATGTTTTGATGAAAAATGTGATGACTTCATTACGTGATATGGGGTTTTTCTATTAGAACAATATCTACTTAATAACTGTACATGATTGCGCCATTGAGGTTTCTTTATTTACTTGTCAACGTGTTGAAGTTAATTGAAAGTGAACAATAATATTTTATTTATTATAATTTGAATATTTAACCCGTAAAGCGATGTTTTATAAAATAATGATTGGTAGGTATTATTTTAAAATAAATATTAATGTACCTAACTATTTGTTCATTTTTCTAGACTAAATCTTGGGTAAGAATATAAAGAATAAACCAACATTAAAGTACCTAGATTATTACAAATTCAAATAGTAAAATAATATTATCTTACCCATGTCCAAAGATGTTGTTTTCATCTAGCTATACCATATTATAAATAGACATTATTATAATCTACAAGTCTGGAGAATAGAATGATGTAGTGCTTGGTATTTCTTAGCATGTCATTGGTAAATAATCGTAGATAAATCTTAAAAATGTCAATTTCTTCCGATATTTCTCCACATTTGAGAATCGTACCTTTTTACAACTAAACCAAGAGAGTACCTAATGCACTATTTGTGTGTTAGATAGATGTTTCTTACAAAATTATTCTTAAATATCACATTATTTTCTTACACTTCCCTAATAACGTTGCTCCACGAACACCCAAAAATTCGCCTGTGGTGCAATTTTTAGTAGTAGGTACCTATAAGTTTAAATAAATTATTATGCTATCGCAATAGGTAGGTACTAAAGATTTTTAGGATTTCAGTGATATAAAAATATACCTACCTATCCGATTATTTAGGTATATTTTGTGTTGTGTCATTGTGTATAGGGGAAAATTTGGCAAACTATTATGGTAGATACATGGAGATCCTGAAGATGCTATAAGACAGAACATGGGTTGATATTATAGAAAAGCAATTTCGATGGAAAAACTGTTATTAGATAGGTAGGTAATAATTGAAAATTAAATTTGACTGTCAAATCGACAGTACCTAGAAACTATTCGAAAAAATACTGTAAGTAGTTTTTTATGAAATAAGGGTCGACCTAAATTTTTACTTGTTGTGGGACTAAAATTTGAAGTCGGTACAGTGAATGCACAACTGATTCAGCATGTTCGATTCTAGAAATTGGTTGTAATTCCCTGGAAAACTATTTAGTAGGTATGTAGATAGGTAGAGTCTGTCTTCTATAAGCTGGCGTGTCGGTTTTCCCCCCGTTTCAACATCCATCTCATTTCCTCCCATTGAAAACTTGCAAAAGATTACTTGTTTTGGTCTTTCCTTTATTTCTTATACTGTTGTTAGTCATCACTGAGATATTCCTCGGTAGTATAGTGGTAAGTATCCCCGCCTGTCACGCGGGAGACCGGGGTTCGATTCCCCGCCGGGGAGATTTTTTGTTACTGTATTATTATATTTTCATAACAAAAATTTATTGTTATTTCAACTTATAATCCGTAAAATTCTCGGTTACAGCATCGGTCCCATGGTGTAATGGTTAGCACTCAGGACTCTGAATCCTGCGATCCGAGTTCAAGTCTCGGTGGGACCTGTTCTTTTTGCATGTAAACATAAAATATAAGTTAGCGTCATCAAAACGCTATATCAAAATTAAATAATATTATGAATATTTTTTAACGACGTTTTTTTATATACTTATTTCTATGTATTTTATTACAAAAGTCATTCACTGAGCCGCCATTCTGACGGTAAGTTATACTGGAATATTTATTATATTTTATAAAATGTTATAACCAAAAACGTCGAAGAAAACAGGTACTATTAAATTTTTATGTTCATAAATGTTTTATAACTTCCTTGTTACAATAAAATTAATAATAATTTTAGTAACATTTGATACTTGATAAAATAATAATGAGTACAACCGGAAGAGGTCACTCATTCAATTTATAAAAAACGGCGTCTTTAATTAATTAATAAAAAATAATATAATAATTAATAAAAAAATAATATTGTAGTGTTATTAAATCTCAGCTGAGGCTTAGCTTAGTTAGATGTACATTTATATAGGATTAAAGAGGATATAAAAAATATATAAGTATATAATACTTATTGTCATATTACTCGTGATGGGTAGGTACACAATATTATTATGCCATTCAATCATCAATGCCGCAAATCAAGCTTCAATTTTGGGACCATACCTAAAAATCGACGGTTTTTATAAATATAAAAAATATTAAAACGATGAATTAGTCAAAAATCTACACGGTGAACAAAATATAATAACTCCTGACATAAATATGTAACAAATTCACTGACTTAAAAAAAATCTTTTTAATGTTTTCAGATGCATATGTATTAATTAATACAGTTGAAATTGTAAATTATCAAAAATATGTCTCAAATTGCAAGGTTCGTATTTTTACGCTAGGTGCCTCTGCTGGTATAAGCATCGCCCTTAATGATTAACCCATGTGCTATTATAATTAATAATACTCGCAGGGCAGTGCCGTCAAAAAAAGTATGGATATTTTCCTTCGATACGAGGGCTCGGCACTACTTGCACGTTAAATTCTCTCACCTGATACACTTGGATAAGTATACAAAACGCTTTGATGTTTGGCTGAGCTATAAACATATCATGATTAATAATTGATACTTTTGTCGTCTTAAATTTTCAAGGAACATTCTTTTTGACCATCATAAAGTGGACATTGCCCAACAACGTGATTTATATTATCTTCATTGTCGCTTTAGAATTGACATTCAGGATCATTATTTCTTTATACAGTGTGATTCAGTAAGACTGTAGTTATTAGCTCCACAGCGATTAACGGTTACGATTGTTTCACTATCAATCACATATATAATAAATAAAATTGTAACTTATTGTAGGTATTGGTATATTCCCAAATGTTAGGACAAAGGACTTGCAGAGTTTGCTCTGTACCTATTACTCGTCTATTTTTCGTTTGCCAATCGATACTCGTTAATGTCTTCCAAAGTTTAGCTACCGGGTGCGTAGAATATAATATGTTAATAATTTTATACGATTTACTATTACAATTATTATTAGATATCTAGGTATGTCCAGGAATTTAAATGTTAAATTTTCTTACAGATTGAGTGATTTCCCTATAAAAATCACTGAAGCAGGTTCCATTCCGACATAAGTGCCACATTTATATGGAAAAAAATACCACCATCATAGCTATATAATACTGTGACTTTGTATAAAAAGAGGTCCCCTTTGTCTCACGATCACATGTTTACGCTCCATCGCCTCCATATATATACAAGAAGATTTTATTCAACACCCCATTTGAGTCATTATTGACCCAGGTTTCGCCTTTCGACATCGTCAGGCACTATACAATACTCACATATTATTATGGTAAATGCACACTGACACACAGTATAATATAGTTAATTCTCGTTTATATTATACCAAATAAAAACATTACTATTAGGTAACTAAATATATATAAATAATTAGTATAAGTAACGGATAGCATCTGAATTTTTGGAAAATTTGAACTGTTTAGAACTACCTACATTAGATGTCCACCGTTAATAAGATTAAAATGTTATTAAATCTAAGATAAGTTACACCTATAATACCATAAACGAGTCAATTTTAATGATATTTTTTATCTCACGCGAAGTGAACAGATAAAGTTAGCAAAGCAATTTCCTTCCTAAACCGGTACGCACTATAAAATATTCAAACTGTCTGGCATATTTATGAAACTTTTAGTGGCAGAAAATAAATATCTCAAGTAACTTTTTCTTTTTGTTGTTTTGCGGTAATCTACCTAAAAGAAAATTTTGCGCAGAAAAAGTTTAAGTTCACTTTTTCTTACGAGCGAAATGAGGCAGGGACAGAAATGGAATATTCATAATGCTACGAAAACTTCAGGTACCTACCTACCTATATAACCTTTTTAAAGGAATTTTAAATTGGGTAGTAGGTACCTTGTGCTTGAAATGATTGCACGTGTTTAATTAATTAATTAATTAGGGAATTTATAAATTAGATTCGATTAGTAGACATCGGTAGTGATAGGTATACTTTGAAGCCACTATTTTGTAAGTATTATTGTATTACTTTTTCGATTTGCGCTCTTGTGCAGTAAGAAAATATAACGGTTGTATGAATTAGCTCTATTTTACTGGTACACATACACATACCTAGAGTTGGGTATTTCCCGAGAAAATCTCAATCTCGAGATTCGGGATTTCCAGAAAAGAATTCTCAAGAATTCTCGAGATATCGGGAAATTTAAAATAAACCTGTAAAAATCCTAAAATCAGTGTAAAAACAGAAATTCCAAAAAAATATGATTTTTTTTTAAATATTTATGTTAGAAGACAAACAAAATAGAAGTAGGAAAACAAAAATAATACAAAACGTTAAAATAGAATTTCAAAAAACACAGACTGTCTGACAATCGCGTACGTTTTTGAGACACAAAATTCCCTGATATTGCAAAAATTGCGCTCATTTTGAGTCGACGTTGTCTTAATTGTGTTAAATGCCCCAATCAGTCTTTGAACGTTTTGTGTTTTCTGTCCACTTATTTCTTATAGAAAATCGTTTTTTCAATTTATATTTGATAATAAAGAAATCCCGAATCCCGAGAAAAGATTCTCGAGATCCGGGATTTCCCGAAATGTTAAAAATTTCAATTCTCGAGATTTGCAAAACCCAACTCTTCCCGTATGTGTAAAGATTTATAAAGATACTTACTTTAATTTTCATATTTTTATGTACACATACACTGGAGTGACTAGACAACACTGATAGCCAAAAATATAAAACAGATGAGTACAGTAAAAACGAAGGTACTGTTCGGTTATCAGGAATACAGCGCAAAACACATTTTGAAAATAGCCGATAAACTGGATTATTTGTTAGGTTAACCTAACCTAACCCAACCCAACCAAACCTAACCTAAACTAGCCCAAACTAACAAATAATCCAGTATATGGGGTATTTTCAAAATGTGTTTTCCGCTATATTCCTGATAACCGAACAGTACCAAAACGAAACAATAAAGCGGTTAGTCGATAGTGTGCGTGCGTAGGGGAGCCGTGATAACTGACTGGCAGCCGATGACCACGTATTCGTACGTATACGTACATATACAATCGACGAACCGCATCATTGTTTCGTTTTTACTGTACTTACCAATCGAACGGTAGATCAGTACATATAAAGTACAAATCTTAAACGATAATAATATTCTAAGCTAGATGTTGCGATCGAGAAATCTCAAAAAATAATCTAGAGAAATTAGTTTATAGAAATTTTGAGTATTGTCATTTCTCGAGAAATCGTTTTCAGCAATCATAATTAAAAAACTGAATGGCAATTCTCAAGAAAATTTGATTTACCAGTTTTTTACCGGAATTTCTTAAATTTGTCGGTAAAAGAGATAATGTAGATTTCTCGAGAATTCTCGAGAAAACTTCGAGAAATTAAAAAATCGAGTAATCAAAACTCAAGCTCTATTCTAGACGTATCAATAAGGAAGGTGTTTTGTTTCATGAACAAGCCTCATGGGAAAAATAAATTTCTTATAATTCATGTAATGTATTATGATTTTAATAACTAGGTAGATACCTTATGATGTTGTTGTTATATGTACTTACAAAGACAGGGGCGGATTGAAACAGTCGCGGTCCACAGTTAAAAAAATGATATTTTATTTTCTCATCGATTTCCTTCTAACCACTGATAAAATAGCCTGAGGACGATAAATCTATTTATTATATTCTCTATGTTGAAGTATGTAAGTTTTTCCTAAAAAAAAAATTAAATTACATATTATAAAATTAAATATTTAAGTACTTTTATTTGCTTAATATTTATTTTATTTGGGGGCCCCTTGTCAGTCGGCGGCTCTACTCCTGCGCGTACTTAGAGTATGTACCTACCAGTAAATCTACCCTGTACCTACAAACCCATTCAATTTAAAAAAATCTTTTGTTCAATATTGTAAGCATATTATACAACATCTCACGGAGAATCTGTGATTGGTATGAGTGCAGTTTCACCGAACTATTACTGGCTCTGGCAGGAATCCGTAGAGTGAAAATCGCCCTAATAGTAGCCGACTTCCAATAATGAATATCATATGAATATAATCTTGTTGAAATATTAACATATTTTAGCAATCAAGTGTACTTACGTATAAAATAGCATGTATGAGGCAATACTTCCAACTTTGTTCAATTTAGTTGTAAGATATTATGTAATATTATATTTTACTGTGTATACAAAGCAGAAAGTCTTTGTCTTGAAGGTCAGGACTTTTGGGTTGGTCAATTTTATTTATTGTTTCCGCGAGAGCTCCCAACTTTTCCAAATCTATTACCTATATTCAAAGCAGATAGTGGATATTCCTAGCATACACGATACATTTATTTGGAATCAAATAGGGATTACGCTTTGCGATTCGATGACCGGTTTACAGCTTATATATTATATTTATTCTATCCCAGATCCTGTATAAACAATAAAATTGATTTTTACAATTCTATATTGTAGTATAGTGTAACTATACATCGGCGAGCTTTACCATTTAAATTTAGTCACTGAACTCTTTTATACGTTGTATAACGTATCTATTCTGGTGTTAACATTTTCTTGTAAAAATTAATTTACACATCTGAAAAAGATTCATAAGAAAATAAACAGATTGTACATATGTACCTATTCGTATTTTAAATGCATTCTTTGGATATCCTACGATGTTTGTTCTTATACAAGCATAATGCATCACCGCCCAGAAACGGATATAATGCAATGTATATATTATATAACAAATGTTTCATAATAATTACAGTAGGTAATAATGATTATGTGGCATTTCTACATATCTACATTTGCTTGTTTTCCTAGTTTATTCCAGTATTTTATGTGTGTCTAAATAATTATTATATGTATGCTAGAAGTTCATCCAATTTATAAAACATACACTTAAATCACAAAGAAATTAACATTAGGCCTGATTTTAGATCGAATGTCAAACTTCAAATTTCAATTCATGATTTCAAGACTCGTCAACTTTTGGCAGTGACCAAACACGGTAGGTATTTATATATCATGAAAGTTTTAAAGTTTATATCGCTGAATTATATGCGTAATCGATAATATATTGTAGTTATTTATTCGCCTATTCGACCCTTGCATTCTGACGGTGCTGCTTTACGGTAGCGAATCATGGCACCTTACGAAGGCTCAGAGCAACCGTATACTGAGCTTCGAAAATAGATGTTTGCGACGAATACTGGGTGTGCGGTGGTATGACTTTAGGAGCAACGAGGAGATAAGAGAACGCACCAAGCAACCTCTCATCACGCTGAAAGTGAAGAGGCGACGTTGGACCTGGCTCGGCGACGTGCTGCGGATGCCAGAAGAGAACTTCAACCTGGCTTGCCTGTTCTTCAAGCCGACCGGATTCCGGCGTCCTGGAAAGCTGCTAAATACAATCTACAGAGTGTATACGGCGGAGCTACGGGATGCTGGTTTGACCTGGAATGAAGCAAGAAGACTGGCGAGCGACAGGGATTCTTGGAGGCGCCGCGTGGTGTCCATATGCTCCAGTTAAGGGGCGGATATGGCAAAAGAAGAAGATATTGTATAATAAGTAATTCTATGATTTCATTAATTTGTGAAAATGGCTGGAATTCACTATTTTATTTCGGAAGTAAGCGTTCCATTTAGTTTATTATTTTGTTCGACTCATTCTAATGAGCAAAACAAAGAAATGTTTAGGAATTGTGTCAGTTTAGTTTTACAGCCATTTGGAAATGTCCCAAATAGATTTTCCGAGACAGCGGCTTGGCCGGATATTGCTTGCCGGAGGAGCAAATATTTTCCACTGTCTTACGAGACTCGCTTATGTTCTCATTCTTACTACCATATGTCACTCATAAACATAGACTACATCTTTTTGTAGCATTTCACGTATGCTTAGTTGAAGAGAGGTTTAAACTTTGTCTTGAATATGCTGAAATAAGGTTGAACACAATACTACCATTCACAATAAAAGAGTTTACCTATATTTAATATTAACTCTTTGTCATAGTTTTTATAACAGGCGAAACTATTCCAGTATCAAGATAAAAATTACAAGAACTGTAAATAATACACATTACATGCATGTCCTTTTTTTTAAACTTAGGTACCGGAACTCACTTATTGCCAAACTTCTTACTAATAAACAAAATCATATTCAATATCATTAAATTTAAAGCAACTTTTCCTATGACATGAAGCGCATAAAAATTGAAAAAGTGAAAATATAAAAACAAATAAACAACTAAAGTTATAAAAAATAAAATTGTAAAAACATATTTGAATAAAAATATATAGTGATTTCCATGGTCCCCATATCCTGAACCGGCCTCCCAGTCCAGGATCTTTGGCGGGCCCCCCTATCACTAAGGTTAAAGGCAGTGTGACGCTATATAGTAGCGTTTTTCAAAATGGTGTTCGAGGTAAAATTAAGGGTATTCAGTATATCAACAAACATTAATCAAAAAATGCAATTACACAACCACACCTTTTACAATGTTAATACGCCTGAAGAAAATTATCGCCTTATTATTGGGTAATTAAAATTATTTTTTTACGATTAGAGCAAATTTGTGATGTGCGTTTATCTCACTTATCTGGTCGATCCCCCAGGCTAGAGCCTTGTCAGCCCCCCTTTGTGGGGGCCATGGTGATTTTCAAAGTTCAGTCCAATTCTCGTCTGGCAAATTGTCTCGATTCCTTTTCTTAGAGTTAGAGTCTATGGCCGAATGTCTTCCACTGAGTAACCACCGATCAACGTTTTTTGAAGGATCGAAAAGTCTTAAAGGTGGTCCGACACGTTTGATGAACAAAAGTACCGAAACTGTTTTGGTTTTCAACGAATCTCTTATTGGGGTAATAATTAGATTCATTTGCAAAAATTCGCGTTCAGATTTATTCGAAGAAATGGTAATAGAATTCAATGCATAGGTATATAAAACGCGATAGTTTATCAGGATATGTCTTTTCATATGAGATGATTCAGGAAAATTGACTTCGTACTATGTAAGCGCAAACATTGTATTAGTAATCATTGATATTATAGTAATGTATCTATGCATGTATTTAGTGGAACACCAATTCAAGGACGTACGAAAAAATATGTAAATTGTTGTTTATTATTACAACTGTATACTTACTGACATCTGTAATTTAGGAACGGGCCTCGTATGAAAATCGATTGTATATAGTTGGTACGTAATCGTATCATATTTTTTAACCCCTACCGAGGAAAATATCTAGCATAATATGTAAAAATATTATTTTCACAATTAATGCATAATGAAGTTGACAGCAACACTATTTTAATTCGTTTTGTTTATCTCTCATATTCTACAAAACAATGCTATAAAAAGTTTGAACTGCGCAAAAGACACATGTGCATTTCAAGCCTCAATTTTTGGAAAATGTAAAGTTATATTATACGATTACTTAAAGTCCTTACAATACCTTTAATTTAATTTTTCTTATTTTTGTTGTGTTTGTTTGTTTGTGTAATGTTTCATATAAGAGTAGTATTGATTTTTGAATATTCAAAGCAGACCCCAATTAACTTTGTTATGCAACATTCTTACCTAACCGCAAGTGTTTGTTTTTTGTTTAATTTTATAGCCAATTTAGGTAACTCGATTGGTATCTATCTTTTCTAGAGGTGTCTCTGGTTAATGTTTTATCAGTCGGAAATACCAAAAACACGCAATCGAACCATGGATTCCTACTTAGAAAAATTGTTCTTTATCAAGCTACTTCCGTAATACCCTGCATAGCACGCCATTGTGAATTGTATGTATGTATGCTACGCGTACTATAGTATTGTCCATAACTGATGATGTAATTGATTGTAAATTGATGTATTATAGATTGATGTATTATAGATTGATGTATTGATGATAAAAGGATTGTAAATGATACTTACTCTTACTGATTTTCTATCGTCCCGTGGGGGTAGGCACATTATAAATGGCGATGAATAAATAAACGAATACAGATATTACAATTTTTCAGAGCAGTGGCGGTTTTCCACGAAGCATACAATGCGGTCTATTCTCATCTAGGGATATTATATTTTGTTATTTGCATTTTATAATTGTCAAAAGAAAGTATTATATTTGCAGTCTTAAATGTCATTGACGTTTTTTTGCGATTATCTCAAAATAGCCTCAATTATTTATTGCGAGTCCATCATTCATTTCATAATCTTGATTATCGATTCAATTTAAAATATATATTTGGGAACATTCCTATTCAATATTTTTTTTCGATTATCACATTGTTCAACATTCAACAGACAGTTAGTTGATCAACAAAAATCGACATGTGGGTACTAGGCATAATTGACAAAATACATTCAGTAATATTTTAGTTACGGGCACAATCTCTTTTATTCCTCTATACGTAGAATATATTTTAATATATTATATACATTAATTCAAATCAATTTGTATTAAATGGGTGTCATCATCATGAAATAATGTTAATCATACATTATGTTAGACTCCATCTAGTTTTTGTAGTTCACATTTTCGAGGAAAATAATTTGCAAAAAGACCATAAATCATACGTGATATATGGGATAGTATTTTTGTAGGTGTATTATACAGTTTCAGAAGCCAAAAATAGCTGAATTTCAATTTTAGTGTGATGTAGTCAATCCACTAAAAGAAAACTGAATATTGTGTTCCTACACTTGACGAGGGTTATTCAAGGTTCAATGAATATGTGGCAGCACCATACCTTCATCAATGGTAATATACGACTTAGCAAACGGTACCGTAGTGAAAAGAGAAATATTTTATAATAGCATTCCTGAAAACTACACATAATATATTCCATTCTGACAAGCATTTTTAAACTATATAGGCACTCAAGTAAATATAATACTAAAAACCATTAACTTATACCACGACAGTGACATCCCGTGAGGCAAACAGGTCATACACTTCTTAAGGGTTGCACATTATACAGGGCGGCAGATTTAAAAATAATTTCGTATATTATCTGCTTGCGAACAGAGTATGTCAGATATATCAATAGATGATTATTTCTGAACTGTAAAGGTTTCTGTTATATCTTTTCAATTAAGATCGCCGTACAATAATTAAGGTAACCATTTGATTAAAAATATAAATTTCCACACATCAAAATGAACACGTTAGCAAAATAGGTCAAATAAGTAAACGAAAATTTTCAATAATGACTCTTATTGCAATGTGTATCTAGGTAAGTATATTTATTTTTCAATCATAATATTCATCTGTGCTCTCTATCTATAAAAGAATATCTACAAATTTATATGAGCCAACCCAGGTGTCTATCAGTAGACTCGTTTATGAGATATCTTTTATTATTCACATCTTAAGCTCCATTGATAAGTAAATACTCAAACACGTCAATTAACTTTTATAAATAATTATTGCACCCTTAAATACTTTCAATAACGTAAAAGCTTTTTTGTTCGCGCTTTAAAAATATGTTGAGCTTAAAATTAACAAGGTACCTAATCACACACCTACCGGAAAAAATGTTTTTTTTAATAACATTTAACCGCAAAACTATTTCTGCTATTTGCCAATCTCGTTTTACATCCGTAGCGTCGTAGCAGTGTCGTAGCCCTCGTAGCAGGACCGCGTAGCGTGACGTCAGAGACAAGCAATTTTGGCGGGAGTCCGCAGTGGCCTTCCTTTGACTGATGGATTGCCTGTCTCTCCCCTTCCCGCCCTCCGCCCCGCCCGAAGTCTGACCAAAAAGACCGATCACTTCTGACGGAGGTGTACACATTAAAGCGACTGGTCGATGTTCGAGGGTCAGAAGGCTGTGTGTCTGCAATGTTGTTGTTTTGATAAGAAAACGAGGTCAGTATTGATTAAATATTCTCACGTGGTGATTGACATGCATGTTCTGACAAATTTCAACTCTACAGATCTCGTCAATACCACTATGTACTAATATAAAATATCGTACTTGCAGCAAGTCATCTCGAGTAAATAGAGTAGTAGAGGCACGTTTGCACATCCAAGCATTGTTGATCGTACTGATGAATCAAGAGTACCTAAGTGTTCAGATAGTAGCGGTAAATTGGAGAGGTTAGGTGTGGGTAGATAGGCTATCGCTATATAGGCACAAATAAAATGAGCGGAATCTAGCATACTTTGTCCACATGATGCATAGTTCCAAAAAGTATCTGCTTTTTCATCTAATAGTAAATGAAGGAAAACATATTGGCTTATAAATCTCAGAAACTGGTTTCAGTTCAGCGCTCCATCTAGAATGGTCATTAAACGATTGTAGGGTCACACTAAAAACCGGCTGGTTCAACTCGTCAAGTTTGGGCGATTTCACGTGGCAGCGAATAATTAAAGATCGATAGAAGTGAAAAGAGTTAGGGGAGGTCTTCATTCACAAGTGGATTGACAGTGATCATCGTTAACATCAAGGAATGGATATGGTAGAAAAACATGAAGAAGAATAATTATCAAACTCATTTTAATAAATCTCACCCCAAAACCCTAAGCACCGAACTTCTGCATTTTCTGTAAATATCCGTGATTATAATTGGAAATAAAAGTTCAATACTATGTACTAAAAGCACCCTTTATGACCGAACGAGCTTTCATGTTGTGGTAAAAGCAAACAAAACTTTTTAAATTTAAAATTTGTAATACTATACATACATACAAATAATGGTTGAAAGCAGATTCACTTTCAGATTCGTTTTGTACATAGTCGCATGCACGTTATCTTTTATAATTAATTTCAAATTAAGCAGCGCACTTAACTTTTTAAAAGGACGCCCATTTAAAAATCTACAAAAAATAAAACACTAATTAAATTTTACATTTTTACATTACTAACAACATATTATTATTTTTCTCTTACAGTAAAATCGTGTGAGTTTAAATTTACAAGTGGCATAATAAGAGTAAATTAAAAAAGATTGACAAAATTAAAATGGCATACAAAATAAATGACTGTAATTAAGTGTTGATTACTTCACACAAATGTTGCCATGCAAAAGACTAAGTAAGTATAGGTACTCAGATTTCAAATTTTATCGTTCGTTTTACCAACCCCCACGTTGGTGTTACAGTATATTAACCTTGAAAACCCGCAAATTTCTGTAGGTGTTTCTCTTATGTAACAACTAATAATATTTTGTCTATTACATAATATTAGGTATATAATAATAATGATGTGAAATTGAACATATTTGCACGTTTACGTAATTTATTGTTTTTTTAGCAAATGTGACGGGTAGGCAATTTGGTGGTCGAGTAATATTTATTACGTACATACTAATATTTATCAAAATACCTAACCCATTGTACGGACTATTATATAATATATACTATAATATAATAATGTAGAGGTATAGGTATTATTTAATGATGCGAATAATATTATATTTTTTCAGACATTTTTTCGTCGGGACCTCATGATTGAGTAACCCGTGACCCGGAAGTTTTGTCGCTGATAACTATCTTAGAAATCGGGAGTACCTATCAGTAAATGTTGTTTGTTCTCTCAAGGTGCAGAACTAACCTGCCATTGGTGATGCCAATTGGGAAGGCAATGGCTCTGCTTAACCATATCGCTTCGGATATTGATATATTCCAATTACGTGAGGATGAGTAGGAGGACGTTGTTTTATAAATCCTTAAAATAGGGTATACTTCGCTCATTCGGTATAGGTACTTCATGCATCTACTTTATAATTTTTGTATTTACTGTTTATACTGTTTTTCTTATAAGTACTGAATATATATTTTTTAATATTATACTAAGCACATATTTTAATAGTCTTAGTTTTTGAATGCCATGTTATGAGCGTCTTGAATTTGTAATTTGTAAAGTTCACTATATGTAAATAAATAAATTTGAATTTGTAAAAAAATAAATAATTTTGAATTTCTCATTCGATCGTCAGTATTCTCCACTGCTCAGCTCCACCTCGTTTGATATTCAACGTCACGCAGAATCTGTGTTACTATTAGTAAAAAACTCGTGCTGATCTTAATTTGATTCGTCCATCTGGAGATAGCTTTTTCGCATCCTCTCGAGCTTCGATCTGATCAAATACTATGAGTTTTTCCTGGCTATAATGCTCCATGCAAGTTATGTGATAAAGCAACATGAGAGGCCGATGCAGGCAAACCGAGGAGAGTCTGACTTGAATGTCAAGCTGCTGGCGGTGGATTCACTTGTCCGTTCGGCTGAATGTGAAGGTCTTGACAATAATTTTCTCCTACCTTAAATTAGTATGTATTAATTGAATTTACCTACATATTGGGACAGTGACGGCCTGTGGGGGTTTGCAAGTCATGCAGGGGTGGCACATTATAACGGGCGGCAAATGAAGGAACGATTATTCACAAATTTAGAGAGTATTGTCAGTTTTCCATATAGCAGATTCGATGGAAAGTGTCGACGTCTTATTTAAAAAATTAAGCATTAAAAAGTCTAGTAACCTATTATATTATTCCATTGTTTGTATTGTAATGGCACATGGCGATTTATCGCTCAGAAAAAAAAACACAAAGGGGCCTCTGAACATGTCAGCGCCTCAGATCTCCACATATCTAAAAATTCTGCTGATTTCGTGGAATTGCTCTAATTATCAGTAGATGATGACTAATACAATAGGTCTGTATGTAGGTACCCAACAAATCTGTATACAATTTGAAACTCAATATAATAAGGGATGGCATCCTAAGTTTTCCTAAGGGCGGCACTATGCCTAGGGACGTCACTGGATTGGGAAGATTAACAGATCTTAATATATTACGTACTTTAGTCGCTCTGGTAATATGTTTACTCTTCAAAATTGGTTGCAGTTTATATATTTTTTTCCATTGCTATTCACCTTTGATGTCAGCCTGACATCAACCTTTACGAGAGATGAAGAACCCGAGATAAGTATATTCGCTGACCAAATCTTTTTCTTTCAGCAGCGAACATTAGTTTCGTCTTGGATATGCTTATCTATAGACCTCATCTATTCACTTCCTATTTCAATCCGGTGAACCTTATAATGTATGCTTGATAAATTATCAAGCATACATTATAAGGTTCGACTAAGATGTGACTAATATTTAATTACATTTCTTTTCAAATATCTTATGATTTGTTAATTTTAATTATATTAACCTTCTTTTGAACTCATTTTAATTTCCTTTTCGACTGTTTAATATTGATTCGTATCATAATAACTGTATAATACTGCGGTTTTCAAACTAGGGGCGCGAGCAGTTTAACTTTTAATCCTTTATTATTTCGTATAAAAATACATTTTAAATAGGAGGGGCGGGGCGTCAAGATATTTTTAAATATGGGGCTACTAATAAAAAAGTTTTAAAACCATTGCTATATTGATTTACTTAATAATATTGTATGTGTCCACCTGTTCTATTGCGAACATCAAATTATTTATTCTGTATATTATATTATGTTGAATTCATACCACATATGTCAATTGTCTTATTCAATAAACTTAATAAGTTACGTATTTAGTTGTATGTATAATATTATATAAAAAATGTCGTAATAACGCTCATTTTCTGTACTAGAATATAAGATCTAAACAACGTCTGCCACTTAATTTATAAAATTGTATTAAAAAAAAAAATTTTATTAAAAATAATTGTATGCAGGTGCTTTGAGATAATAAAGCACTTCCGTTAATTAAAAAATAACTCCTCAAAGTACATTTGTAAGAAAGCACAATACACTTTTTCGCGCTAAATTAAAAATAGGGATAATGATTTTTTCTTTCGCAGCAGTACCTACTTCGAATCGGAAAAAAGCTTTAAAAGAGAATTTATATAACACACATTATATTTGTAAACCTATGACAATCATAAAGTATATTATTATTACTAATTCTAATAAATTATTATTGACTTTCTTCACATATAAGTGTTTCAGGAAACTTCAATTAATTTCATTTAAATTCCAGGAAAGATGTGAAGCATACGTATAGATACTAAAGTTACTACTTACTAAATAAGAATATCACTGTTTTATTTAACCATAATATTATGTTCAGTCTCTTTTTGTATCCTAGTGTAGTTTCTCAGAACTGTCTTGCATATGGTTCTACTGCATTCGTAGGCAAGAAAAACTTTCCTTTAGAGCTGAAAAATAAAAATAAAAGTTAATTAACAGAATTGAAGTTATGCTATATGTACGTTACTACTGTAAATTAAATTTAATAATATTATTATTTGCAGTTTCGGTTAATGAGTCAGAGTCCATAAGATCCCAAATTCATAATAATACCTACGGTTCAAAAAAGAAGCCTAAATTCATGATTAGATACTATTTTAAAATCAGAAAGAAAAAATTTCTAGTAAGGACAGGATTTTACACTTCAAGGGGGGACTAGTAAATTTCAAAGTATATGATACTCGTATTTAAAAAAAACTTTTTTTTTAATAATACATATTTGTATATTTTACTTCATTGTCCACAAAAATATTTATCATTTCACACTCTTTTGTGAGTAGTGCAAGTATATCGACGTTGGCTGAAATGCTATTTTATAAATAATTTTTAATTTGTGACAATCCCTCATCTTAACAATTATTAGTTGAAGATATTGGTTCGGCGTCCTCTTACAATATTAACAACATCATTCTCTAAAACGCGTGATTTTCGTGAATTTATTTTTTGGGTTTTGAAGCCCCTGCCAATTTTGTGGCCTTAGGCTATAGCCCCTTTAACCCTTTGACAAATCCAGCCCTATTTCTAAATATAAAATGATCACAATCACTCAAAGTAAACGCTGAATCTATAAAAACTTGATTATTTTTTTTTTTTTTTTTTAATTAAGTATCTAAATTATGAAAACTTCTAGGTGCATAATATACCTACATCTACTGATTTTGGTACGAGGTACATTATTTTATTATAAAATACATAATTCGTGCAGTGAGTAGTACCTATACAATAGTAGAAACTGTAAAAAATATTAGAATATTAGAACTTTATTTATACTAATGCATCGAATAATATTGAGCTCAATTTTCAACGAAAATATTGAAAAATATAACACAAATAATTCCGTTACGATTGTGCAGTTTGTAGTACCTAATACAGTATCTATAAAGATTCGGTGTTAACTGCAATATTAAAAAATGTCACTTTATACACATATTTGATTTTAAAGTAAGTATTTTTTTTTTATTTATCATGGCCTAAGCACCTGTGTATTATATAGTTAGGTCATACAGCGCTCGAAATGGAAAAGTTTACGAACCGGAGCGCTCGACAAATTTTCTGAAGATATTTACATAGTCATCAAATCGTATGTGTATTTTATAAAAATAAGTGTGTCAGATTTTCTATTCTATGGCCTATATAGCTCAGACAGTCAACATATTTTTTCCACGAGACGGAGCGATAATTTTACAAATTTCACGAGCCGGAACGGCGCTCCGGTGCGTTCCGTTCCATTTCGAGCCCTGAGGTCATATTATGATAGTTGACTAAAATATATATAGGTACCAATAGAGTAGCTAATCAGAACATTAATAGACTATGATAATATGCTTGGTTCCATTATCATTTTGAGTATAATGGTAGTGATTCAAGAAAGCGAGCCATTCGTTTGGAGGATAATGGACTGTATGTACGTGTCTAGTGAGTTATACCTCCTCGACGCTGCGACTCCCATAAAAGCTGTAGTCTGATCGGCACAGGGAGGTCTGGAACACCGTCTGGCGCGAAAGCCTCCGGGATTTCTTATGGACTCCACGTACAACTGCCAGGCTCGCCGGTGACTGCAGCCGACTATAAAAAATGCAACAACCATAGACGGATAATACATAGGGTAATATAACAGGACGTAGTTATCTTGTACAAATGTAGGTATATTATGAGAAAACACGTCATTATTAATCTGTACATATTTAAAAGGTTTATCAACATATAATAAATATAAGTATGTAATAATATCTACTTCTCGAATAAGTTAATTTACAGTAAACTATAGTAATTTCAAATTACTTAGGTGCCCATTATTTTTGCGTAGCTATAAAAAATAATATGTAATGTAAATTTAATAATATATGTAAGTATATGTAATAATATGTGAATCAAACTATTTTTACCAGTTCTAATTACAAAAACAGCAAAATGCAGGTCAATAAATGGGTAATTCAAAATATTGTTACTGCTGCACTTACTAATGATTTTGAATTTAGAATAATATAACTAATTTTATACTAGTATGCTCGCATCTGTCTTTCTTTCACGGAAGAAGAAGCTCCGAATATGAGCATAGATGATAATATCATCTATGCTCAATTGTACCTCATAATATCATTATGAGGTACAATTATCATTTTTCTGAAAAAAGGCCGCTTTCTCATTTACAACACCCTCATACTAAGTGTCATCATCCCTTATTTAAAATATATAAAAAATACTGTATGTTTGTCGTGAAATACGCTAGCCAAAAAATAAAAAAGCACTATCTCATTATATTTTTTACAATGCGGTCATTTTGGTCACAATATTGAATATCTCGTCCTATAGACTGCCAACAATATTTTAGAGCCTTAAATTCGGCATCCCCAAAAACACATAATTTGATACACAATTCGTAAATATTAAAGTAATTTGAATTGTATGTGGGGTAGGAATTTAGGAAACATGATCGCAGCTCTGTTGGGGGGATTATTTTCAGGTGGATCCCCTTCATAAATTTCGAATAACTTCTCAATATAAAATTTAATCGTAATTAATTGTACAGATATTTGGCGACATCGTTGATTTAGCAGAAAATGTACAGATATTGCTAACATATTTATATACACAATCACGTATATGTCATACGCCAAACACGTATGTGATTTTTTTTATCAAAATGTGAAAACAAGAAAACAAATATCGCAGTTATAAACAAGCTGTCATATTACAATATTCTAATCTGCAAACTTACGAAATATTATTTTTGTTCTGCTTACCAAATCTATGTACCATAATGCTAAAAATATTCCAGAAATTCTATCAATACCTCGTATAAAATAAATGCCCCCCTTGTTATAATCTTCAAGCACTTTGCATATACAAATTTAATTAAAACACCACTGACTAAAATAAACAAAACGTATTATATTATATGTGTTGACATAAAGCCCTCAATAAATATACTGTTATGAGGAAATGGTATTTTTAAAATCCCCGTGTTCTACATTTGAATATGTGGGTAGTTACTTTACGTGTTATTTAGGAACTACTGTAAAACTTTGATGTATTCATTCATTCAACAAAATAGCCCACAAATACTCCGAATATATCTGAAAATGGAATTAATACAACAGCAATAATAATTCTTTGTCATAAAATTGCACGATATATTGGTCTTCAAACTACAGAATATATATTCGCGATTGCCATATCTATGCTACATTGTTGTTTGTGACAGGAGAATTTCCGGAAGCCTGCAATGGCAGAGGATAAAACCCGTTATTTAGTGTTATCTGTGAAACTTCTATTGCACGTTCAGAATTGCCTACTTGCAAATAAAGATTCAGTCACAAAATAGGCATAAGAAGGAAGGTAGTATGTACGTACATCAATTTGTCACTACAATGAAATCATATAAATAAGTAGATTTATGCATTTGATTTAAAGTGTACCTATGTATTGTTAATCAAGTATTATTTTAATTTTCCTTCTCTTTACTGTACCTATACCAATATTGCTTCATTTCTTTCATTAAAAATAAATATTAGGCTGCTCGTTCACGATAACCGTGCCGACAAATCACAGGCCACGTGTTCATTGTCCATAGGTAGTATCCTGACAGGAGAAAAAAATAGATGTGAGGAAATACTAAAATAACCGGCGAGGGAACAAGCAGCAGGTACGCGTGCCACTCTTGGAAGAAGAATGTATACTTACGTGTAAAGTGAAGTAAGGCGAACCACTCGCTGCGTACTTTACATTAAGGTTTGTTTACACGGGCTTAATACTAATCATTAGTACACGTTACTCGCACTAATACCGACACATGTAATCAGATTGAATACTAATAAGCACTTCACTCTTACTTATCAACTCGTGTAAACTCTATTCAGCATTTTTAGAAGTTTATTGGCTAGTGTGACTAGCGAGTACTAATGATTAGTCCTGGTCTCGTATAAACAAACCATTACCTACAGATAACTACTAACTGTTAAGTACAGCTCGCGCCCAGCACCGAGTAGGTACCATCTTCCGCCGATTGTGGTACCGCGCGTCGTTGAAAACGTGAAAAACTAGTCTTTGTTTACTATTTTGTGTAATCAGCCATTAAACTACGAGAAAATGACATGATAAAGAAGCTTAAAAAACTACTAATTTTTGAATTAGGTACCTACCAATCTATCATACTTTCTCTCGTCTGCTAAAAGCCATAACATATCCATGAAAAATGCAAGGTCAAAGGCCAGCGGGTTCATGTTTTTGTCGTGGAATTTTATTACACAGCCGTTACTTCGACCTCGAAGAAATAAATCCGTGTGAAATTCTTCAATATTTTTCTAAAATACCAATACTATCCAGTTCTTGGCCGAGTTTAATAAAACATTGAGAATAATAATTTTGCGACTTTTTTTACAATCACAAAGCGAGCGGGACTATAATGTGCCAATAAAAGGTAGGTACATACGGATAACCTATCAAAATAATAATATTATAATATTTAACAACATTTCGCCACGCGAACTATAAGAGTGTTTTTTTGTTGAAAGGCAATCGATTATTCCGAATATAATCCGTAACGAAATATATTTCATGAAATTTTGTTCGCAAAACAGTATTATTTTTGTTGTCTATGATAATGTAATTCTTGTCATTGATAAATATTTATTATGGTGTAACAGTGAGGGTACAAACTAACATTTCTCCCGACAAAAGTATGATATAGGTACCAATTTACTATACATTAATATAGGTACATATTTTTTTTATCATGTTATTAATCCTTGTGGTGTGTAAGTATTAAGATCGTAGGAGATGGGGTCGCAACCAAAAATTGGGTCGATTGGCATATTGAATGGGTGGCGAAATATTTGCAACAATTATAATGTTTTGATTATAAGTAACATACGATATATTACAAATGTATGTACAAAATTATTTTTTACAACCTTTCGGCCCACTGTGTGTTGAAAGTTACATCTTTTCGGTTTTCAGAATTCGCCAAAGCATATATTATAATATATGTCTTAAAAAATGAATGGGTTCAAATGATATTAAATTTTGAATACAATGAATTGAACAATAACCTCAGTCCTAAACGACCAGTTTACTCATTGAAATACAAAGTAAAAGCACAATCGTTGTGTGCTTCTGGTTGAAATTAAAAAAATAAAAACCAGCAGTAGTAAACGAATCACCGATGTTGTACTACTAACTGCCCTTCGCAACACATACATATTGTGTGAGTAAATGTCGCTAGATTTCAAAATCAGCCAAGTCCATAATAGATGAATAGGAGAAAAACAACTTTTTGTTTTCTCAAATACACAGTCACAAGGGTGAAAGATTATATTATTTCGAGTATAAAATATTTAAAATGAATAGATTCCACATTTTGATAATGCAGAAATGTTAGAAAGCAGTAGTTCTTCATCAATTCACAAAAAAGTCAAAAATACCTAAAGGTGGACTTGGCTGATTTTGAAATGTAGCGACACATTGTTTTAAATTCTAGCTGTGACAAAACATACTACAGATGACGGAAGGCGAAGCTTACCTAATATTACAATATCAAATTTGATGATCTGTCAAAATACATTATTACAAAATAAGATTTAATATTTATTTTTGTTGTTGTCTGTATTCTTTTATATGATGGGTGTGGTCGATAAACTGGATAACCCACAAAAGTGAGTTGACACGCTCCGGTGCCACTACACCATTGAGTATATTATGAATAGTATATTATTATCAATATTACAGTGGCGAAGGGTGACTTTTGGAAAGAGGTAGGCTGTAGATATCAAAGAAAAAGAGCACACTTGTCAGGTATACTTACGGGAAATAATACGATATTACTACTGATGAATGGGTACACACTAATGTCAACGTCACCTACATCGATGAAATTTCAATAGCTCACTGACGATATATAATTGAGCGATGAATATAAACTATGTATTTTTCTATAACTACACGTAACATACGCATAAAAATATATCATCGGTAAATATAGTGGTATCAACAGCTCAAAATGACAAACAACTAACAAAAAAATAATATATAAGTTAGTCTATGACTGAATTAACTGATAAACATTAATCACGAGATAAAATTATTAATTATTTTTAAAGATATTCTATCTTTATATTATAACGTGATTGAACCCATAGAAATTATTTTTTTAATTATCGAATTATTAATTATTATTTGAATAAGGCGGCAGTCATCGACACTAAATATATGCGGAGATAGGCTTTGCCTTATAAGCTTATAGATTCGTATGAACAAAACCAGACTACCCCGATGCTACACGACACGCAGTTCATACAAAAGAACCCCAAAATCATGTCGAGTGAATCGATATTTCAATACTCGCTAGAGGCATTTCTCATTTATATTTCGTTAAATATGAATTGATTATTCTGACGATATATTCAATTGGTTCCCGCACATTTTTTTATTTATTTAAATTTAAATACTTTCTATCTATTTTTCTTAGAAGGTAGGCTTCAAATAATTGCCTATTATGGAGCCTTGGCCACTGCAATGTTATCATACATACGAGTAGGTACTATTATCTCAATTTTAATATAAAATATCTAACCAGATTTAAAACATATAATAGACTTTGAAAGCAAACCCGCAAAAGTGACTATAACTAACTTTTCAGCAGGTAAGGCAATTGTCAATATCATCTGAATATAAAATCATGTGTTGATTAAGATGTGATAAAACGCTTAGAAAGAGACTTTTTGATGTGCGATTTGGCAGACCACAAGAGCAAACAAAATGATCAAGTCTATTACAAAAACCAAATAATCACAAAAAAACACTTAGGTAGGCGGTTTTGCATTTCAAAAGTCTATATTAGGCATTGATATACTACTAGATGAGCAGTTCCCATACAAGTGTCATTTTAAAAATGTACCACAAAAGATCTAACGAATATCGTCTTATAATATTTCCTTGTAGGTATAATGCGTTAAGACCGTTAACATGGATTCCCGAATTTCACCCGTATTGCCCTGGCTGTAAAACTAAATTTGCGTTCTTGGAATAGTGAACCTAAGGGTGGCTGCAACGCAAAACAGACAGAGCAAGTCGTCATGCGCTGACTATTAGTTAGAGTAAGATGCAAGCTAGACCGGGCTTACTCAGTAAGTTTTAACAAAGGCCGACTCGCTGAAAATCGGGCGTCATTTTAAGAAGCATATGATTCATCCAGTAGTATATCAATGATATTAGGTATTATAAAACAATAATATGATAATTACTCGTACTTAGCATATCCTCTTAAACAATAATGATTAGATAAGTTAGTTATATAATAAATAATATATAAATTATAAGAATTCATATTATATTCTTAGAGAAAAATGCATAATATCATTTCCGCGAAAATCTGCAGCTTTGCCAAATACCTGGAAAGTCTTCAGGTGTACATTTTGGATTATGAATACGTATTTGACACAGATTGGGATTAGTTTTATCTTTCATTTTAATATTATGATCATCCTCATGCGGAAGCAATGGCGTCGTTCCTGTCGCAGCCTGTGCCGCAAACCTTTTGGCAATTTGCCAAAATTCCCATCTAGCCCAATATCGGGAGATTGGTCTTTTGTGAACGCTCCATCGAAAATACTCACCCACTTTTTGGCGCCGAATGTACTAACACACCCCTTACGGTTTTTCTATTTGGGTCACACAATCAATTTACACGAGACATTACGACGGTTTTTCGTTAATTAATAGAGGCGTTCATTACGGTACGCACAAAAGAGGTAGTCAATAGACGTATTCACTCACGTTTTAGTAAATAACTACAAGCTATTTGGCGACCATTAATATAATTACTAACCGTTTACGTTTACTAATTAATTATAATTAGTATATCCCAGTAATATTTATTTCATAAGAACAGCCCATTGTGGTTGATTGATTATTATGTGACTTTCGAGATGTGACTGTATCGGTGGTACCATGAAGATTTTCTGGGTTGGTCACATTACCAATGAGGAGGTTTTAGACAAGCCAATAAGCGAATACATCTTATAGTTACTATCAAGCGTAGAAAAGGTCGATTATTCGGCCATGTTTTCCACAACGAGTAGTATGATTTACTCCAGCTCATAATGTAGGGAGAGATAAATGGCTGCAGAACCATAATGTTGAATGACATTTTCTTAATTACGCTACCGCAAATCGCTCAATGTCAAAGGACCTAGGCGTTTGAGACCAAATACGACTGGTTCAGGATACGGAGAATAGTGGAATTTAGCCGCTAACCTTCGATAGATGACAGCAATAAAATAAGATGCAGATTATTATGAATTGAATCACACATTTTTAAATACAAAAAATAGTCATAAGTGGGTAAATACTGATACCTTTTAGCCCCCGGGTCCCGGTACTTATAAAAATACGGAAGAGGGCAGAGTGACGGTACCTCGTCGCCATGGTGGTTACCAAACATTTTGAAAACACGAGTTATTATAGAATGAGAACACGATATTCAGCGGTATCGTCTTAGTTTATTGATTCACTTGGCGTAGTAAAATATACTAAAATTATTTAGCTACACATATTATTAATGGACGTATAATTACGAACCGAACTGGGGGGGTTCCTCAACATTAAACGAACGCTACGATCCAATCCTCAAAGATGGATCATTATGCTGGAGGGAGAAAGCGTGTCACCAGATATTACAATATTTCACTAGGTATTTATACTGGTTAAAACTAAAATTGTACTATCGGCGGCACCATGATGTCTTCATTTGGTTATACTACCTACATACTACTGCCTACTACTGATACAATGATGATGAATTAAAAAGTCTTCATCGCACAGGGATGGCCACATAATATAAAAGTTACGCAACATCCGCCATGTGAATTTTACATTTGGTTACTGGGTCACACATTTACGCTTCTTGTAGTGAGAGATATCCATATTATGCGATATCAATGGTATCTAAAATTGATTTTAAACATTTTCTGGTTTTAATAATCGTAAAGAAGTAATTGCATATCCTTTCTGACACATTCTTCTCTAAAATTGTGAGCATAGTATTATTTGCATTAAATATTGTTTACCACCATTTTTATAGATTTTGACAGATATACCTTATAGCAATAATTATTTTATGGACTATTCGGAGATGTTGTATAACGGTCTGAGATATTTATAGTCCCGAGTAAACAATGCTTTTAACTTCATTGATTTTCAGTGGAAGTATCTACTTAACTTTTATCATTGAATTTTCGTCAGCCATTAAATGCGGTCATTTAGTTTATAATATAACTATCTCATTTTTGGGAAGCATTCAGTCAGAGCTTTAAGTATACTTTATAGTTGCCAAATTTATACGAATGAGTTAATACTGCTTGCTTTTCTCCTTCACACCCGCCACGTCTATATACTCATTATTCAGACGTATACTGTGGTGTAACGAACGTTGGTCGCCCTTCAATGTTGTGCTGAGAGTATCCAGTGAGCAACTAGATTCATGTGATTCCTATACTGAAATACGATTTTTGACCACTCTCTCCACCTTCTTTCTTTGGCTGCCCTTGTACAATGAACATTTAGCACGTATATACGTCCCTGGGTGGCCGTCTAGGATATTACACACCCTCGATCTATCAGGTGCACCTTTTTCTGGCATACGATAAATCAGCCCTCATAATTTATGACAAAGTCGCCTGCTACCGTTCTTCCACAGTACAAACAGTGGTCAGATGCGTCGAACACTTTATAGAAATCATACTGTACCTACACTGGTACGACCGCGTCGTGAGTGATCATGGCCGTGGAGACGAATGCGCTTGACGTCGCTAGAACGTATTTTCCGACCAGTTTTTTGAACAGAAATGCTACAAATATTCTAATCGGCTATATACTTTATTTTTACTGAGAATTTCAATTTTATTATTTATTTGAGTGATCACTTGCTTTAATCCACTGACCTAGTAATGCAATTGCATACGATGTAAGTATGTATAAGAAATGTCCACGTGCATACGTGGACAATGTTGGCAGTCGTCAAATGCACTATCGCTACCTGCCAGTAATCGAAATTTTCGCTCAGCAATAAAGGTAAATGTAATTCAGAAGTTTTAAACCTTTATGAAAATGTAATGTATACATACTTTGATAATCGAGATGTAAACCAAGTTACTATTGATTTACCAGAATTGCAACATTTGGTACCTACGTTTACTTTTAATATAATCGAAGTGGATAATGGACGTGAACATTATTCGTTCCAATAATTTATAGTTTCTATAATAAATCGTGATTATTTAGGGCATTGTTGTTATATTGTTGCACATTACCTAAACATTCAATCGCGATTTTCCACTATCAGCTGCGAAAGTTCCACATCCGTTAAAGTGGGGATCACTGCGCGTCGCAACGTCTGTAGTTAATCCACCTACCAGCCGTGTATGGTTGACCTATTGCGACGCGTCGCCGTGGGCGGTGGCCCTTCAATATGCCACGGTGCGTTACGAACTAGACCCTTCAAATTTTGCACCAGGAGTCGTGTAAAAATAAGTAGATATTTAATATCTTTGTCGTTGGAGTAACTATATACGATTCACATTCTAATGACACTAGTTATTGCAGCCGAGCCTAGCCGGGAAGAGATAATTTCGCCCACCGGAATACATCACCATCATTGGTTCCAAAACTCGATGTGAATTTTGGCGGGAAAACGGTGAATAAGTTACTTTTTGTTTACGATAAATACGTTTTAATCATTTGCTCTCTCTTTTATGTATAATATTATGATCTAGTACCAAACACTCATAGGAAAAAAAATACATGTACATTTTTTGCCAGATGCGGTATTCCAAGCCGCGACCCACGGCTTCAAAATAAATATTCTGCTACTCATCCATTCATCATAATATTATTATGTATGCCACATAATAAGATAGTTAATCGTTTTAAAAAAATACTTATTTTTCATAAGCCGGCTCAGATTGTCGCTTTAAAAGTTTTAAAATTAAAATAATATTATTTTTGGTATTCTCTCATTGTGGAAAAGATTTTTTATTAAATAATAAAAAAAAAATGTTCTTGATTCCCTTTCACGGGTTTTAACTGAATAAAACCAGTAGTAATTAAGTGGAATTGAGTTTTGTTCAATTCAAAGTGAAGAGCAAGTCGGATCAATTCATTAATGGATTCTTTGGGAAAAGCAAAGCTAGAATCAGAATACTAATAGGTTTTTGAATAATGGCTATTAGGACTTTTGATGTCTTACAATGGGTAGAGTTGTAAGTAATCGTCCTTGAACTATTCAAATGTATTTTCATGTTATTCTAATATAATCTGTATAAAGCAAAAATCCATAAAATCGTATACGTTCTTTCAAATACCTAATATAAATGCGATTCTACTTAAATATAAGTATCTTATAATTACTTAAACTAACTTAATACTAAATTTATTAAAATAAGTTTTATAATTAATGTATTATTGTAAAAGTAAAGGGATATGTATTTGTATGTTATTCTATATTCTAAATCAGTAGGTAATGTAATGGTAAATGTTTGTAACATATAACTTATAGGTATCTTACTGGAATACTATTTAACAGGAGGGCAAAGACAGTTTTATAATTGGTTGGTCTAGAATTTTGTAAATCAAAATTCATATCACTTACAGAATATGAATAAAATAAAAATATTTGGAATCTCTCTTCAAAGTATTTACTATTTTTTTTTTTTAAATATCATGTAGCATTTGATGTAAGTACCAAATGTACAGCGTTTTATAATCGTTATTATAAACACCGTGATACACTCTCAGCTCAGTATATACCAGTAAAAACTCAGTAAATGTAAGTATTCGATTCTTTATTTAACAATTTAAAAGATTTTCTATGAAAAGTATGAGAATCGAATCTATATACTTAATCGCTTTTTAATTTCTTTTAAAACGAATCTCTTATGAGATTCTCTAAGCACTAATAGTTATGAATTGTTATTACCTAATTATAATTTGAATGAATCGATCCTGTGTAATGCTAACAATCATAACGAATTCAAAATTATTAAAATTTTATGTAGTGAAATTAGGGATTGATTTTATATCACAAATTATTTTCATGTCTATTATTTAAAAAATATCGATTTTTCGCTTTAGATATTTTGTCGAATCGATTTTTATTAAACGAATCGATCTTTTTTCAAAACATGACATGACATCCCTAGTTGCAATTATATGATTTTGCCACACCAAAGAATATTACCTTAGAGATATTAATATTAGGAAGAAATCTAAAAAAATATGAAAACCGCCTGTGCAATCAATCCCACTTGATCCCATCAGAATTCGTATTCAAATAATGCAAAAGCGACCTAGGCACTGAATTTTATCTTGGTGACCTAGGTATCTACTAGGTACTAAAACCGTTTTTGTGAATGGATAATATTTACCGTACTGCGTATAATTTAACATCTCCTAAAGTTATTTTCGGAGCGTTACCTACCGTTATTACACAAAAAGTTTTAAACCGAAATATTTATATGAAAATATATCATGAAGGGCTTTGGCGTAATCCACGAATCTCATATTTACGGCCAAGATTTTATGTGGCTGCGCTTTATTTCAAAGTAGCGTAATATCTGAATAAATTGCTAATACCGAAAATGATATGCATGTTATTAAAATTAATGTTATGTTAGTGTGCAACATTTTTACTTAATATAGTATTTGTATGAAATCCGTTAAATATTACTTGATTATTCGAGAAATAGAGAAATATAAGTTTAACTATTGGCTATTCAATGATTTTAGTAGGACATCAGATTTCTATATTATTAACAACACTGGTTATTTATGTATATTCAAAAAACTAATGCAACAGCATTTATTGCATTTAACAAATATCGGAATTTATTTTATAGAATATTATGCCCTATGGTTTACATTTACACATTCATTGTGAATTCATTTAGTAATACTGTTTATTTTTTACATATTATATTAGAAAATATTATCAGATCTTTATTTGATGCTTTAACACATTGACTGATGATTAGATAATTACTTTTTAATTACCACATTGAAATAGCATGCTAACTATATCGAATGCCCACATTAATCTTTACGTCTTTAGCGTCCAATGTATTAAATCTAGCTAGATCATTAGTCAAATGGACTGCGTAAATGGGTAACAACCATTCTCGTAAAATAACTAGTCTGTTAAAAAACCTTCAATACCTATGTGAATAGTGGACACTCGTATGTCACTGGTTCTAGTATGGAATATAATCACTTATTTAAATACTAAGACAACTACTTAACGTAACAATACATCGTATCGAATCCAATCCCAGCTATGTGCACATTTTTTTTTAAATAAGCATTTTTCACCAAAAGTAAATAATAATTTATTCAATCCACCATCCCTCAAAACCAACTATGTGTATGTCGAGTACGTTAGGAAATTAGTTTAAATATAAATGGCCATTTGACGTTTCTACAATAATTCTATTAGCTATATGAATATTTAAAAAAATGTTTGAAATCTTATCATCCATTACGATTTTACGATCAAAGATACCCGGGAATTGTTTTAACAAAATATGTTCCCAGGACGCAATCATTGAAATTCACGGTATTTTTTGACTGTCCTGTAAAGATTTTTAAAAAACACAGTCGGTTTTAAATGAGCAACGACAAACTCATAATAATTAAGTTTTATAACATTCATACATGATTATTTAGGCTTATATATATATAAACGAAGGCTTTCAGAATTTCTTGGAAGTCATGATTTCAACATTAACCAAACTTTCAAAGCGTTATTTATAACTTAACCTAAATCTAGTATTATAAAAGTATATTATATCAAAACTATAATGCATTTGTAGTGGGTAGACTTGTTACAGCGGCTTAAAGGTAACGAACTATTTGTAGCCCATTATTGGATTTAGCGTGTCGATTTGACTGTAAAAATCTTTCCAACAATAGCGAAAGTGAACTTATAAACTTATTAACTAATCAGTAAACATGCATGAAAATCATGCTGGTATGTAGGTAAGTAGTTCGAATATTATTCTTGAAATGTTTCCTTACCAAAAAACAAACAATCGTTTTACAATGATATAGGTATTGAAAGCCACAGGTGATTTGTGTATATTTCATGTAGTTTTGGTGTCATATTATTTATAGATACCAAAAACCTCTGTTTAATGAATACCTAACCAACTTAGCCGGTTGCTAAGTTATTCTCTGTCAAGTTTCGGCTAGTGGCTTTCTAGTTTGAATATCCTTAGTAATACATTAGATTACACATACCCGCAATACCAGGTACTATTAACTATACTTACAAAATTAATTACTTATCTATTTACAACACCAAACTGCGTGGTAAGAATTTAAACTTGCTTACAAATAGAGATTTTAGAAATGTACCTGCAGTATAGTAGTGGATGGAACGCCCATATCTAATTTCTTATGATTCGAGCTTAAGCCCGTGACTGGGCCAGTTTTATAACATGTTTCGAGATGATCCAAGACGCCAAGATAGGCAAGATTGTAGAGAAAGGCAACGATTAGTAAAGATAATTTTTAACATAAGTAATAATATGTTATTGAATATAATATATAAATAAATATTTTAATAGTAGGTATTATAATAAAAAAAAAATTTCCCGCCCCCTAAATCCAGCCGCCCAGAGTGCTGCGTACCCATAACACCCCCACTTAGCTCGACCCTGGCTGTTTGAAAGCTAGTAGGTAAATTTGTATTGTCAATACTACGACATCTTATACTTAGTCATGCGTTGATAATGGAAGAACTTTTGTTGTCGAGTTTTTTATTATTATGCCTTCTTTTTGTGACGGTGACCATGCACTTTCGACTGTTCTGTAATTGCTATATAAATTCACTCATATATTTTTTTTCATATTTATTCAGCAGATACCTGTTTAACAATATTTTTTATTTTCCGAATGGACAGTCGTATAGAATATTTTTCAATGTTTTAACGTAGCACTTAGTTAGATAAAGAGAACGCGAAACATTTACCGATGCACGTGCATTTTAATTACGGCTGCGGGTTGTTTGGAAAACAATTTAATCCTCGGTCAGAAATTGCAGCTTGCGGCAAATACTTCGCAAACAGAGACTCGTTCACTGAAAACAATTATTATTGCCCTCTAATTTAATGAATTTCAACTTTGCAGTTATAGCTGGAAGCAATTTTCACATTACAATGTATTCATTTTCATTGGTCGACCATTCGTTGATATACTGAAAAAAAACAGTAAAAGTTCCAAAAAATGTAGAATAGAATAATGTCTATTATTATTCCATACAAAGCTTAGCAATGTGATAAACGTATGTTTATTAAATAAATAACTCCATTTATCTCATAAATATTTAAAATAAATTATAATTTTGTTTAGTGACATTTATGATAAGTAAGAGTTAATGGATAAGTCTAATTTTAAATAAATAATTTAGTTCAATGTCGTAGGAAATGCGTTAAGTACCTAATTATCTAATTCAATTAAATGTAAAATATTTAAATATTATTTAATACAAAAAACTCATAAAAGCATATTAAAAGAGGGGCATTGTCGATTAATAGGTAGGTAGAAAAAATACATTGCCACAGCTTTCTATTCTATACAAAAAATGCGTGAATAGATTGTGAAATAAATATATCAATGAAATCGTGTATTCCTATTCTAGAATCAGTGTATTTTTAGTAACATTTATAAAAGCATGTAGTTTACGTTTTGGAAAATGTCTGAATATTACTATGATTAGTGACAAAGAAGTAATCATTCATTTTGCCAATAATCTTATAAACGAAATTATCATGTTGTATCGTCAATGTAACGATATGAACTATATAAAATGGCCAGAATCGTGAATTGTTGAGACAATTACTGAGGTATACATCTGAGATGTTAAGAGATAGCGCATTCTATGGTTCCCCTCTAAAACTCGCTGAAGGCAATTTCAATTTTAGGTAAATACCACTTTAGCATGCAAAAAATAATGATTGTGGTGATAAGTCTTAGTGGTCCTTAGATGCCATCACTTTCATACGTTTAGGCTCCATCTCTATACAAGAAGATTTTGTTATTTACCGAGTTTGTTGAGCAGTCTTCTCTTCAATAGGTCTTGTGGCAAACACCCAGGCTGTATTGGCGAGCCAGAGTTGGGGTAGAAATCAGCGTCTCCGATGGGCGTCGGATAACCGAGGACGCCCGCGTTTGTGTGTATCACGTCGACGAATAAGGCGTCTCCAGAGCTCAGCCTGCCCTGTCTTCCCATCAGGTTATACAATGGGAAAGCTGGGTCTAAACCTAAATAGAAACAACAAAAATACGTATCATAACGAGATTCTTTCTTTCATATTTGTCTATATACCGTGGGTTCCCTGTCCACGTGTCGCGACTCTCAGGTGGGTCCCCAACAGCGCTCGAAATGGAAAATTTTACAAACCGGAGCGCTTGATAATTTTACGAAAATATAAACACTGTTACCTATCTAATTCTATTCATATATGTATTTAAAAAAACGATTGTGTTGGATGTTTTTATAATATGACATATCTCGCTCAGACGGTCAAATTAATATTTACACGAGGCGGAGCGATAATTTTGGGGATTGTATGAACCGGAACGGCGCTCCGGTGCGTTCCGGTCCATTTCGAGCCCTGGTCCCCAACCACTCTTAAATTTATATCATAGTATCGTTTCCATACAATTTTCTTGCGTTTATTTAAATTTAGGTACATGGTCCGCGATATGCCGAGACGTGCATAATTAAATAAATCTTTCCCTGACGTTTAATATTTGACCATTTAGTAGGCGCTATCATATCCCAAAATATAATGAATGATAAGAAGGATGAAAATCATCAAGGTATGCATACATATTGGAAGCAGTTAGTTTAATTTTTAATTTGCGGATTAATTATTATTTCTCGATTCACATACATTTTTTTGCCAAAATTTAAGTACCTACATAGTTACTAAATACTCAGTATAGAGACTGCAGTAGGTTATAAAAGTTTTAAAAGCTTTTCCTTTTAATAGGCCCAACTTTAAGTTAGTTCATCAAAAGGTTTAGTAGGCTTTTATGCCTTTATTAATGAAATGACACGTGGAGAAGCCTTTACGTTCAGACCTTTATATTTTGTCCAGCGTTCACCGTTTAAGTCCTTTGACATTTAACTTTCCTAAAGGTTTTCCCGTGGCATTCGAAATGTCACGTTTTCAGTTTAGCGAAATTCGCGCGGCCTGGAAAAATACAAATCGTTTAAACTTGCGTAGAAACGTAACGCCGGCTTTTGTCGTTTTGCGTATTTCTAAAAATAGCTTCATTGAAATTCAGATCGCATAAATTATACAACCCCCATGACGTTCGATACAGGGGTGGGTTGGTTGGCAGACTGGCATCGAAAATTTTGCTACGACAAATTTTGATTGGCTCTCGGAGACCTTTGAAAGTTTTCCATATTAATCTGAAAACTAAACGAATGCTGAATTAAGCCGAATTAATATCAACGTTCAAAATTTAGCTAACTAATAATATACGTTGTATGCTAATGTGACATGACAATATCATAGTCCAATCGATAACAGAATTATTGTGCACAATACCCCATTAACATGTCACAAGTAGGTTTATTATTATCCACGCTTTAATTTTTCATCATTTACATTAAGAATATGGAAAAAATATAACGCACACAGTCAAAGAGATAACATTAAAAAAATATATAATAACTAATTATAATTAATTTCATAACCATTAAGCATTGTTTTGTTTTATAACAGTGTAATGTACAAGTATTTGGTTTTGTTATAATTTTTACCTCGTTTTATAAAAAAAATATAATAATTCCTTTCGATCATACTCTTTCACCATCATTAAATTTGATCCTATTCATATTACATATGAATACATCTTAGAAGTGTCTATAAGCACATTTGATAACAATAAAAGACAAGAAATTTAATATTATCCATAAAAAGTAGTTGATGGATAGTCAACATTGTTAATACATTACAGCATTACACAATGCAGGTAGTAATAATAATCATAATCACAATTAATGTCAGTCTTTTATTTATAACGAACAAAATCCCATGAAGAGATTAACTTCGTTAAATGGACAGCGAGAAATGCATATTTATTACATAAATTTCAAAGGTTTCAAAAAATAATTTCCGTGGCCTACAAAGCAATTTCCCATAAATATGGACAAACCGTACCTGTAAGTTTAGCTCAATGAGCACACCATTTTTTTACGTTAAGTATATTATTTATTTGTTTTGACAGTTTCATCGAAAAACTTTGTCCGAAAGTACTTTAGTTGGTGACATTTTGGCATATCTGCCCCGGGGAAAGACTTTTTACCACATTTTTAAATATAATATATAAAAAAAAGTTTTAATTTATTTTCAAAGCAAAATACAGGCTCTAATAAGATTAACTAGTTTGATAGTTTGAAAACCTAGCAGAGGTCGAAAATCCTATCGCCATAAAAGACACAGAACATAATATTTGAAATATAATAATACCTACATCATTTCCACTTTTTTATATTTTTTTTACTATCAATAATAAAAAAACTTCTTAACTTGGACAGTTTTAATTAGTTTTATGTATACTTGCTAATTTTTACCAATTAAAAATTATACTTAATTATATGCGTAGACTTCGATAATGAATCGATTGATTAGTGTATATTATTTTGATATTTGGGATTTTCCGCTGCTCCAATTATTAGGACGTGTACACTAATAATTGCTATTAGTGTTTTATGTCAAACAACTATTATCAAGACAATTAGTACGTCAGTCAAATATTATAATACTTAAAAAGTTAAAAATATGTTGTAATGCGCAAAAATATTTTTATAAGTATACTTATTTAATAATAATAAATACCCGATTTTTTACTACAAGTACATGGAACAAATATTAAAAAAAGGGATAAGAAACTATGTTTTTATCATGAAAATGAATTAAATCTTTATAACCACCGTTTTTTATATTATTTTTTTAATTTTCGAATGCAAACAATTATCCCCCACATGTTCCGCGTTGTCGACTTCTGTACTATATTAATATACAAATTGTAATTTGGAATAATATCGTAATCCACAATAATGATCTACGAGTAGGTACCTATAAAACATGACAAATTTTATAACATATAAAAGAAATACAAGTTTACCAATTATGTTAACTATGTCCAAAAATAGTTTTTTTTAAATTATGTATTTAATGTATCCCCACCCATGCCATAATACGGAAAAAAACTGTTCGGTCAATTGTTGTATGTTGTGTTTCTCAAACTTGCAACACGGTTGTACTCCATAAATTTTACTGACGAACCATACTTTGTTAATTGAAAGTTTTCCTTTCAGAATCAGATCCGATTGATTTTATTTTCCGTCCTTATCAGTTTATGCACTTTTTTACGAAAATTTCAATCCCTTACTCCGAAAATCTTTCATATAGTATGTTATATAGCAACGCTGTTATATATTATTATAATTATTTAATGTTTTGCTGTCTATCAATCAATTTGTTGTTGATATTACTTCATTATCAATTATTCATGTATCGTGTTATTTTTTGTGTGCTTTAATTAAACAACTCAAATAGGTGCTGTAAAGCTATTCTATACACAAGGCGGCTATGGACGGTAGTTTATCATATTTATGTATTGAGGAGGTCAAAAAGTGCAATGCTTTAACAGCTCCCCTCTTTAATATGTCAACTTTTAGAGCGAGTTAGACAGTTTTAACAGTTTAGTTAGACGGATTACTTATTGTAACAATTATAATACCTCAATACATAAATATGATAATCTACCGTCGATACTCGTCGATAGCCGCCTTGTGTATAGAATATACCCATCGATCTTCTGATGAGGCACTGATTATCAAAATATTTTATTGCATTAGATATAATTATATTCTTACTAAACTCTTGCTCGTGCAATATCTCGTAGTGAATGGCCAGCTGGTTTTAGGAGAGAATGAAAAGAATTTAGTTACCAGTTATCCTTCCAAGCCTGCGGCCACTTTTGATGAGAGCTTTCCCAGCAAATCCTGCTGCCTCTGCGCCAAGTGAAAATCCGACCACGTGCAGAGACCGCGCCAGAATCCCTGCTGTGCCCAGCCACCGAATTGCACGTGCCACCACGCGACCCGCACGCGGGGTATTGCTCACGGCTGAAATATACCTGCAAATTAAAAATCACGATCATAAACAAATTCACGAATTAAGAGTTAATTTATAAATTTAAAATGTAAAACATAAACTTACTGATTTAATTCAGTTTTCCAACTAAGTATGCGAACTAAACAACACTGTACAATTGTACATTTATCGCGTCGTTTTTATTTATTGTAGATAAAGTAAGCGGTATGTGCAAATATTATTTGCACATTTAAAAAAATACTTAATACAGTACTCCAACGTCGACAACATCTTTACATGGTATGGAGTATGTAAATGCTATTTTGAATATACTAATAGATCATGCCCACGATATAATATCGTGGCTCCTGGGTTCGAATCCCGGTTCTGGTAAAAAATCACATGTTATTTTTCAATGTGTGTTTAGACCCAGATTATGGAGCTGATAGGTTGAGCAAGTCACTAACATCTATTTCTCGTAAAACAAAAATCTGTTCGTGGGGTGGCCCAGATCCACATAGAATTGTAGAGCTATTTAAAAAATGGATCATTTTAAGATAATATATTATAAATATTATGTTATATTTGGGTCTTGTTAACGGAATACACAATCTTAAACTAAAACCTGAGACTTTTGTTTTTCGCACAAACGTTGACTTTACCGTCAAATTCACCCTAGGACTCGATAAAAAGCTAGTTCTATTAAATGGGTCATTGTAATAAAAATGGGTATTTGGGTATAATTTGGTACTATGATCGGAAGACAGCATCAAATGATATTACACTCAATCCAACGTGTGCATTCTATCATTTTTGTATGTGAAAATACATTGTTAGACGTGTGATTTAATTGCTCAACGTTTTATGTCTGATTGATCGATTTAAGTGTGAGATAATTTTATTTTTATGCATTTATTTTAATATATGTACTGATGAAACCATGATCAAAATTTTATGTGCACTAATTTACAACCCCTAAAATAATAGAACTTTCTTTAAAAAAATATTTGGATGAGTATTTTAAAATATAATTACTGTAAAATATTTCACAATATAGGTACCATGGTATACTTCTTATGCTAATAGTAAAATATTCCATCATACTCACACAATATAATACATATTACATTGATATCACCATTGTGAGCACCCATTCTGTATAGATACATTCAGTATCGAATTTCTTACGTCGAGCGCTATTTCTACAAAATACAAGTATAATATCAAAAGCTTCTGGCAATCTATATAGATACAGGTACAAGTAACGTGTACACTGTACACAAAACTTCATGTCAAATTTGACATCATATCGTGCCAAAATTTTAATCACCTTTCGATCAAAGCGTGTTTTCAAAAGGGGGCTGTATTGAATGGGTATAAAAAGAAGTTTACATAATATCGCAATACGATGAACGACGAGCTACGAGGGTGGGTCAATAAGTCCTTAGAAAAGCCGACAGGTGGCGCGACTAGTACTGTAAGCGGTTTGTTTTCATGCAGTGGCACTACCGATTCAGTATGCTGCGAAGTTTCAATCAGATTGGTCGGGTTGTTGTTTTTTATTTTCGTACATTTAAAAAAAAAATTGCTTGTTTACAAAAATGGAGAAAATTGAGTTTAGAGCTGTTATTAAACATTTTAATATAAAAGGGTTAACAGCAAAGGAAATAAAAAACGAGTTGGATTTAGTTCACGCCATATCTGCTCCTTCACTTGCAACTATTTATAACTGGTTAAATGAATTTAAGCGTGGTCGTACATCAACAAAGGATGAACCACGCTCAGGACGTCCTGTAGAGGTGACTACACCAGAAATGATCAATAAAATCCACGATATGGTGTTAAGTGACCGAAGATTAAAGTTGAGTGAGATAATTGAGGTTACAGGGATCTCAAAAGGTAGCGTCATTTCTATTTTACATGACAAATTGGGCATGAAAAAAGTTTCTGCAAGATGGGTGCCGCGTTTGCTCACAGTCTACAATAAACGCAATAGGGTGGTGGCCTCTAAAGCCCTGTTGTCGCTCATGCAACGCAATCCGGATGAATTTTTTCGTCGCTTTGTGACTGTAGATGAAACATGGATACACTACTATACTCCCGAGACGAAAGAACAGTCAAAGCAGTGGATTGCGAAAGGCGAACCATGTCCAAAGAAGGCGAAAACCGTAAAATCAGCTGGTAAGGTTATGGCTACTGTATTTTGGGATGCACGTGGAATTATTTTCGTTGACTATTTGGAAAAAGGAAAAACAATAACAGGGGATTATTATGCATCTTTATTGGACCAGCTAAAAAACGAAATTGAAGAAAAACGGCCTCATTTAAACAGGAAAAAAATCCTCTTTCATCAGGACAATGCCCGTGTTCACACATGTTTACGATCAATGGCTAAAATTGAAGAATTGAAGTTCGAATTGGTCGACCACCCACTGTATTCGCCAGATTTAGCCCCCAGTGACTTTTTCCTTTTCCCAAACTTAAAAAAATGGCTAAGTGGACAACGTTTTTTTTTCAAATGAAGAAGTCATCGATCGGACAAATGCTTATTTTGAGGACCTTCCGAAAACTTATTTTTCTAACGGTTTAAAAAAAATTGAGAAACGTCTAACCAAGTGTATTGAGCTCCAAGGAGATTATGTTGAGAAATAAAAAAAAAATACAAAAAAAAAAACTGTTTTAATGCTTTTTTCTAAGGAATTATTGACCCACCCTCGTATTTGCGTATGACGTGATCGTTTCATAATATTCATGATTAAGAAACTAAATTTGTTAACAAATTATAAACCAATTTATTGCACAAAAAATATGAATGATAGCGTAAAGAGATTTTTTAAGTCGTTATTAGTCTAATCATCCATTTTATAAAACATTAAGTTTTAATATATTATGTAAAGGGCGATAGGTACTGTTTTATAGTCTTCAAAACAGTTCATGTTGCGAGAGTTAATAGTGTTAACACCATCTTTAATCTGGTAACATCTCGTAAATTAACCATAATAATTATTAAAAAAGTATTTTTGATAATTTGTATAATATGACCTTGCAACATTCTTATTTCAACGACACAATGTTTGTAACGTTCGTTTTAGTTTTACACATCGATAGTCATTACTTCATATTGTGTAATATGATGATATCTTATGTTATATGATTTAACTATGCATTGCATGTATAAAAAAGTAGCTCATGACAATTGCATCTTAATTATATAATTAACATTTTCCAAAAAAATAAGCTCGAATTGCAGACTAGTCTTTTACCCAATTTCAATTTTTAAACATTATTTTTAAGTTGACATATATATATATGACAGATGAACAAACCTAATGAAAATAGCGTTACTATCATTTGCATCACGCAAGTATTTATTAATTAAATTTAATTAAAAAATATTAAATTAAAAGTGCTCGTTATAATAAATAATGTGGTGATTCTTTAAAACAACTCGGAATATTTTACAAAGCATGTATTGGAGGATTTTAGAGAAGACATTCAGATCATTTGGGTAAATTCACATGTATATACATACGCTTGGCAGTGGTAAAAAATGATGTTGGGATTTTATACCAACATTATAGGAAGACTTTGGACAATCCTTTTCTGTTATTTTATATGAAGCACATTTCTAAATTATAAGATGCCATCATATAAAATTCATAATAAACTTTTTTTAATTTAACGAATAATTCACAAGATTTGAGAATGTAACATACATAAAACACCTCAGTTGGTCACCGTATTTTTTTCAAAAATATTTTTCACGTAGGTGTTTTCAAATGTTGTATGTTCAATATCGTTCATAACAATAACAATAATTTTTAATTTTTCTTTTGTACTTCTTTGGATAGGCTTACGACTTAGTATACTATACTACCACTACTAATATAAAACAAGATATTTCAGATGAAATCATGTTAAGTATTTTCGAAAGTTTGTACTTATGTATATTTATAAACTTGTACAATAGCTTTCTATAATAAGTGTACGTAGTATCAAAGATGTCGTTATATCTTTGCGTGTAAGAACATTTTCGTTTTTACCACATGTATGCAGATGTTAAGATAGTAAAACTGCAAAACAATGATACCTAAGTACATGACAATGGCAATGTGTTGCTGCAGCACTGATTATATCGCAGGTGTATATGAAATCTAATAATGATAATTTAACACGATGCCTCGCATGTGATTGAGTTTGAAAATTGCTAAAATTACCATGGCAATGCGATGAGGGCGCCCCAGTCCACCAGGATGACGTTGTAGTCTCCGGCTTGGAGATACGCTGAAATGTAAAGAAAAGAAAAACAATTAAAATTTATTTTAACGTAAATTTACAACGGAAAAAATGGCAGAAACTTTGTTTGCACAATATAAATCTGAGGTAGGTAAGCAAACTCACAAACAAATTGCGAGAGATTAAGAACACGAAACGTTGAAAATAATATAAACAAATACACCACGTAATGAGATACGTTAACCTTTAAAGTTAATGTAGTCTGTAAAAAAATAATGGAATTTATTCTTTCGGAAGTCGCCGCTAAAAATAAAACATTTTTTTGATTACGGAGTAAATATTTGCCAGGAAAAAAACAATTCCATGGCTTCGGAAGCTCCTACAAAAATAGGATAAACCTTTGTATTGAGTGTTAAACTTCTGCCAACAAACACACTTCGATGAAATGAAGGTAGGTGCGATTTTATTGTCATTACTTTTACAATAAAAACATGGTTTAATGTTTACTCAAAGGTGATGATTAATGAAATAAAAAATAAACCAGCATTTTTACGTTAATACGTTACGATAATAAAAATGATTGTAAATATAACTTATCGTCATGTTATTTCAGTGGCAAATCCTCTATGCTAATCTATTATTTAACGCTTTCCTTAGCTCGTAAAAATAATTTAAATGCGAGAATTTTCTAAGCATCATAAGGCAATTAATGTTATAAAACTATAACGTGAGAAACTGGCGATACCTTTATACGATAATATATACTATAAGATTAGTATATGTAGGTAATTATAATTAAAATTTGTATGTACATATTATATGCCAGCTGAATGCAGAACCATTCTAACTCACATTTGAAATATTTTTAAGGGACTTCTTTTTTTAAATTTTTTTTTAAATTTTATTTATTAAGGAAAACAAACAGTTACATATTGATTACAGAAATTTAAAATATAATAATAAAAAGTTATTGCAACCAGCAAAGTTTCCATATATACATTATAATATAGTTAAGCCTAACAAGATAGAGAGTACAAATAACATAAATATAAAGAAATTACATAAGAAGATTGCATGAGAAAAATGAGGAAGAATAATGAATAATTAAATGATATACAAAAGATAAAAAAGAAAAATAAAAAAGTTACATAAAAAATAAAAGAATATATATCTATATATATATATATGTATAAGTAAATACATTATATATCTATTTATACAAAATTTTGGAGATAGCATGTTTAAATGAAATAGGTAAATTGTTAAAAGGATCAACGGTGGAGAAATACATATTATAATTTAAACAAGAGCGCCGAATAAAGGAGTTTTGTGCATAATTAGAACCGCTACGACTGATATGGTACAAAGTTTGGTTTCGCGTAAATCTTGATGGACAATGGAAACCCACCCTTTCGAGTAGGTTTGGCGAGTCAACAAAACCATTGATAATTTTAAAAAGAAAATATTGATTAGATATAGAACGTCGACTTTCCAAAGATGGTACCATAAAAGTTGCAGCGGTCGAAGTAGAATTAGATAAATCATAACAGTAGGCTTTAGTAACGTACTGTGGATTCCACACGACAGAGGCACACTCAACTTTGAAACAATCTATATCTAAAAACAATTATTTATTATTTCACGTTTTAGTGGGACTATTGATGAAAATAATGATATATAAATATGTCCATATAAATAATAAATAACTTAAGTACGCCGTTTCAAAGAACACTTATCTTCTGTAAAACATTTCAAGTGCGAGTTAGAATAGTTCTGCATTCAGTGACCAATAGTATATGATTAAATTAGTGCCGCACTTTGAAAAAAATAATTTATGTACAAAATGTATTGAACAATAATTTCAGAAGTTATTAATTTCTATTCTGAAAAATATAATAGAACAATTTGCCACGATATAGGTACTTAGTTTTACTACATAATATAGGCGTGTATATTGGTCACTCTCTAAGTGTGTACTTACTGTTATTCTTATCGTTTGTTAAAATCGTTTAAATCCATCCAACGGTCAGACTTCGCCACCGTGTTATTATTATACGTTTTATTATTATGTATAAGTTTTGAAATTCAATTAGCTACTTGGCAATAAAAATTAAATAATATATATCTAAAAGTGATCGATACGATAAATGGGGCCACCCCGAAGCATTTCCAGAGTTATTTTGTGCCAACTAGAACAGCCGTGTTTCATAATCATTTTCTCTACACACAGCGTGCTACGGCTTTAGACTCCGCTTAGTGTTACGTACCTACCTACACAGCAAAAGCTCGATCTATTTTTAACTTGTCTCCAAAGAAAGTACGGTTAACTTTGCGATATTAAAATACCTAACTGCCTTTGAAATGTTGTATTGAATAGCTTTGACGGTAATTTAAATTGCGAATATATTTTTGAAAGAATATTGATGGAATATATTGGATGACGTAGATAACTTAATTTAGTTTGATTCATGTTTCATCTAGCGTGCATTTTTTATAGATCAAGCAAATCAAACATATCCCACCTACTACTATTATACTAATATACGTATTCTTCTTCCACGGCGCTACATCCCGGGGTGGGATTTGGCCTCCTCCACAACCGCTCTCCACTCACTCCGGTCTCTCGCCTCACTTCTCCAGTTACCGGGTCTTCCTATATGAAGCCAGTCCACTTCTACGGCGTCAGCCCATCTCCTTCTTGGACGGCCTCTGGTTCTCTTCCGTTGGGGTAGCCACTTCGTCGTGATCCTTGGCGCTCTAACTTCAGGCATTCTCTCCACATGTCCCGCCCATCGTAGTCTTTGGGACTTACAGTGCCTTATGATTGTTTGCTGTTCAATCAGCTTTTCCAATTCGTAGTTCATTTTTATTCTGTAGTTCCCATTTTCCAATGGGTCCAAAGATTTTGCGGAGTATTTTGCGCTCGAAGACAGCTAATTTGTTTTCCTCGTTTTGAGTTAAGCACCAAGTCTCACAGCCGTAAGTGACCACTGGCCTTATAATTGTTTTATATATTAGAAGTACTAATATACGTATATTAATGGGGAATGGAGGGAAAATATTGATTACATAGGTAGGTACTGTGGCGGTTTTACCCGAAGTGCAGGATGCGCTCGCTTTCAAAATCTCAAATATATATTTTTCACAACTTGAGGATGCTTAATGTAAATAAATTGTTAAGAGCAAACTCTATTATCCAGTATTTTTAAAAATTAGTAGATACCTACTTGCTTATCGGACAATCGGGGCATCAAAGTTTGTTCTAAATTACGAACAAGTAATATATGATACGTACACGCAAACTAATTAAATTCAATTAAGGTATGGAGAAATAATACTTTTTTTATCAAAACGAGAAATGATATTCTATTCCATATATTTATCTGATCATCATAATTCGTGGCACAACAGCCTGTTGTTGGTTCTGGCCGTATCTAGTTGACGCCCGATTCCGATCTATCCACATATACTCCGAGATACTGATTGCTTGGGCGTCCTGGGTTTAGCCATCCAATCACGGGAAATTGGATATCTCAAAACGAGTTTGCATCAAAAACTTTTCTAGCCAGTCGACCCAAGTTCATCTGGTTGGGAAAATTCAGATACTTATGGATTGCATTATATTGGATCTATCAAATTATATGTTCATTATTTAAGCTGTCAAATATTGACCCGATTTTTTTTCAAATATCTGCAGAAAGTTTTCCGATTTATTAAGCTTTGACTACAATCTAATCCAGCGGGGAGTCCTCACAAGTGTTTTATTGTGCCTATATCTTGATTTTCGTTTTCCGATATTGCAATTTAACTTATACTTACAAATAACAAAGAAAAAATTGACGGCTTCCAATCTTTGTAGTCTTCTGATTCCATACACACACGAGCAAAATATTTAATATGTGTGTTAAATGAGCAAAGAGGACTTTTCAAAATTATTACGAAAGAAAAATAAAATAAATAACTCGAAACATTATAGTTAAAAATATTTTAAGTAGGTACATATGACCACCACTTACCTATATTTGAAACCTATTTTTGTGACACTAATAATTAGATTTTCAAAATATAAATTATCTACATGTTGTTAATGCTATTTGCTTTTATTAAAATAAAAACAGTATGTTTACTGCGTAGATTTAAAACTATATTATCTTGCACGTTTTCCGTACAACATGTTAGTTTCTTTTTGTCTTATTAACATCTACGCTGCGAACAAAATGAAACGTTTTAACTTAAATCTTGGGAATGAAAGAAAATCTCTTCGCTACTTTTCTGTTAAGCATTTATTAGAGAGGTTTTGTTACTTTGATGTGGCTTCCATAATATTATGTCTAACACACACATAATAATATGTATCTATTTCACAAATTTAAGAGTATTGTGTTACAAAACACCGTTTACTTATATTATCAGTTATAACACTTATAACCTTATAAGTATTCATTTGGTTTTTAAAATAATATGACATAATTCCTTACTGCTTATTCTTATAATAATGAATAATGTTTTATAATGGTCAATGGAAGTACGTGAGTATTAGGTTAGGTATTTATTTTCACCCTACATACGTTATAATTTATTTATAATATTATATTATAAAAATATACCACTCTAGTATGTTTCACATACAAGTGAATAATATAGCCGTCAATTTTTTTTAAATTAGAACATAGTAAAATTACTGTATCTAAGAATGATCATTGCAGTTTTTTCAGCGGCGTGGTTTCGGATATTTTTCTATTTATCCAACTCCCCCAAATATAAATACAATGTATTTAATCGTTTAAGTGTGAAAACAATGTTTAGGTATGATAAAAGACCCCCCCTCAACTCTTAAATTCATCCCGGTTAGCACGATTTTGGTAAATCAAGAATAAACTGAAAGTTATCTGTAGTAATCTACCTTCTTCAGATCTTGTGTGTTACTATTGCGTTTATTAAAATCATTTATTGAATCATACATATTCTGCTGATATGTAGTGATAGGTATCAATTAGACTTCAATATATTTTTCAACAACGTACAACAGCGTACAGTTAGTGGTATTTCATAATCATTAAAATGTATATAATACCTACTAAGTGGGAGAAACAAGACGTGTCGTAAAATAATTGTTTTATTAATATGTGATAAATACAAGTTATATACATGTTTAATAAAGAATAGTCTCTCCTTACTTATTGCGTCTTTCCTAAAAAAAAAAACTCGCGATGCCTTCGATGACTAATCCATTTAAAAAAAAGTCATTAATCGTTTCAAAGGTTTACCAACCACAGACAATGAGCAAAACTAATATTTTTTCAGTGTCAGAAAAGCAGTCACTAAGTCCAATTTAAAAGTTTTGTGGGCTGAAATTTTCACAGATCAGCGAGTAGTCATTAGTCATTTACCAATCAACAGTGCAACAGTCTTATTACATCGAAACTAACAGCAATATAAGTTGTGCATTAAACTGCAATTAAACATCGCATTACTGACCTAAAATGTGCAATGTCGGCAATGCAATCGTAAATAGTCACAAAAAACTTATTATATACCTATCATAAATCGTGTACTTGGATTTCTCAAACCAAAACCAAAATTTAGCGGAATATAGAACGTGTCCACAAATCTCAAGACTTTATAATATATTTTGCCTTGAAAGTATTTTCTTACTAATTAGTAATTATATTACAAACGCTGTAATTTCATGTGTAGGTATTTCGTTTTAGACAATCTCCATGCATTATAGTAGTGTAATATGCCTTTTATCATTAGATATCTACTAGACATTAATCCATAATAAACAATGGCAGTTTAAGATACCTTGAGGTTCAAGGCGATGACTGAGATTGTGGTCCCGTATAACAGAAAGAAAGCCAATATATATTTATTTTAATTTGTGGACTTATTGATTTTGATTATGTTATGTTAACAGATCGTTTTTAAATATAAACATATATATACGTACAGTAGGACAGTAATAGATATTACAATTATTTTACACCAAGTAAAAATACAATAATTTGTAAGTAAACTAAATAAGTTTGTAAGTAGCAAAATCAAAATGAAACAAATATTTAAAATAAAGGTTTTATACGTTTTTGAGATTCTGTGTTATAATTAACATAAAAAAATATCTTGCATTTGGCCACATAGTGAAATATAATCTGCGTGATTACCCGCCACTGACTAGTAAAATAGATTAATAAAACTGTATTAAATTAAACTTTATTACGGAACGATCGTTTCGTGCGCTTCAAAAAACTCGCTGTTGATAAGAATAAAATTATACCCAACTGTTGTCATGTTTTAACATTGTTTCACAAATTATTGACAAATAATGTCATTAACATTATTATTAGGTACCTATCCAATTTAATGATAGCTCATTTTTGTTTTTCAAAAATACATAATTTTCTACTTCATACTATACCATAAAACTATACAAGTAGTTAAATATTATTGATGCAAGTGAAACTACTTGTTTCTCAGTCTCTATAAAAGTTTTACAAACACTTTTTAAGGCTGTTTTCCGACATTCTAGCGTTCACTACTATTAAAACGAATTCTTACGTCAGGCTCTACGGAGAAAATCGTGAAGAATCCAGTGGTGTCGATGGTTCTTATAATAAAAAAATATAATTAATAGTAACCGATGATATTTTTGTTACACCTATCTACTAAAACAAGTATTAGACAATTTGTTACGTATAATTGATGACATACCTATGAGTGTCACGTATTTAAATCTTTGGTAGGTAAATACCGATAGTCGGTACGATTCGTTTATTAGTCAATAGTGATGTCAATAATTGTCATATCATTAGCAAGACTATAAAGATAATACGATTTGTTTCTGCTAATGTGCATAATTAATTCTCAATTATTTCTGTAGTAAGTAAGAAGGAAGACCCCACCCCGTCCCTTTCTGTAACAGATACATTTTTTTTATTTCTGTAGTCTGGTATGACAACCAAAATAGCTATCGATTAATAAACTAACACGCAGAATTTAATATAATTTACATTATTATTTTGAAAAATGGAATTCTACCAAGTAAATTCTAACTGTTGAAGAATTATACAGTGCCCAACCGACGAGGGGCATTCTAAATCGGGTGGCCAAAGTTCGACTAGTAAGTAGGGCCTAACTTCGGTTGATGAACGGTTTCGACAAGGATGCTAGTATTGTCCCAGGATAGAGGAGATAGACGAAGCTCTTGGAGGTGTTAAGCCACTGATCATCATGATGAAATAATAAATAATTTAATTCATGTCCATTGATTGATTTATTACAAAAGTATTCGAATTTAATGATTCTTGCAGGCCTTCAAACGTTTTTATTTCATGTTTATAATTATAGCTAACTTATAACTCGAATGCGAAAATTTTAACTTGATGTTCGGCAGTTAGTGTACTAAAATCCCCTCTAATGATTCCCTATTCGTTCCCTCCATCATTAAATGATTTGGCGTTTCTTATTTGTGTGTGTTGTAAGTCATTTATATGTGCTAATAATGCAAAAAGTTTTGAAACGCGACGTAAGAAGATTATATGTCATACTGCGAATAAGAAAAAAACGACAAAAAGAGCTTATTCGGCCCAAAAACAACGTTGACGAAAGAGTAACGGCGGTAATAGGACAAATCATTTGGCATTTCAATGTCGGCATAATATAGCTAAAAAGATCCCGACTCAATTGGAAAAAATAGTATATTATATACATATATCATTGTATTAATTTTTATTTGTATCAATGATGTATGGAATAGGTAATATCTTCCAATCCTGTCATTGCTCTCACAATAGTACGCCACTGTGTAGGTACATTGCAATGCATCCCGGAGGAATTACGAGAAATGCATTTAATTTAGTAGCCGAGTTGATTCTCCCTTTTTAACTTTTTCCAATTAAAAGTTTCTTTATCTTCACCTTATCCTGGCAGTGATACTTTTATTCTAAAGTGCATTCATTATTTTCGAAATGTTTATAATTTGATGAAATAGACTACTGATAAATGGCTGAGAATAATTATAATGCATATTATAATAATAACGAATACAAGTCCATCGGTGACCATGTTGCGTCAATCAGCTTCAAAGTTGTACATGCGGTTGCAAATTGTACATAATCTGTAGGAAGCGGAGCGATAGTCACGAGGATTCCACGATACGTACCTGCGTTCCGGTCTGCTCCGTTCCAATTCGACCTCTAAGTGGGCTCGCACATCAGAACTCGCCGCATGCGTCTTACGACGAATTCGTCGATGTGACGTCATCGTAAACCAAGAAACAAACGTTATCAAATGGAGCTTCGCAGATTGGCCGATGCAACTGCAACTCTGCGACCCTGCGACATTCGTCTAGTTGCATTGGCCAAAGCCTGCATGTCGATCTCGAAAAATGTCGGCTCCGCGCAAGCGTACAGCCTGCGGCCATCGGCCATTTCTGTCTCTGTCTCTGTCTACACCAATGACATATTAAATGGACAACTCACTTCATACCGGCGCGCACGAGAAATTGTGCATGAAATTCATTCACAGATGTATAGGTAGATGTCACGTGACCATATGACGTATCCATTTCCATTATGCGATACAAGCTTCGAGAATTTATAGTAATATAACCTTTATTGTAATGGCGTATTAGTGTCATGACTCATTGCGTTAGAAACAGATTCTCGGTTACTTACGACTTTTCGGAGATTAGACGCAAGTGAGCCAGCGCATCACAGTCGACTGTCCAATGGTTTCTGTCATTCAAATGCATTGTATAAACATTATCTTAAAATGGCATTTTATAAATAATAAATAATACTAACACATGAAAAGTGATATCCCATCTTTCTTGGAGTGTTTAGTAGATTTTTTTTTACAATTTTTAACTAGGCACATTGGCATTTTGTAACACAATAATAACGGTGGAGTCGAAACCTGACAGTCAGAAATTTTGTATGGGCAGACCCAGCGGTGTCGCCAGACCGCTTGCAAGCAGAATGTTCATTTGAGCGTAGGATACCGATATTAAAATATGAATTTCGCCATCCGGCAGACCCGACACAAAGTGAGTGTCATTTTATTTTCTAGATGCTTCGTCCATATTAATGTCATTGGTCTACACTGTCATTGCTCGCTCATCGCTGGTCACCGCGTTTGTCGTTTGTTCATACAATCAGGGCTCGAAATGGACAGGAGCGCACCGGAGCGCCGTTCCTGTTCATGAAATCGGTAAAATTATCGCTCCGTCTCGTGGAAAAAATAATTTGACCATTTGAACCAGATAGGCCAAAAATAGAAAATCTAACATACTTATTTATATGAAAGACCCATACAATTTGATAACTATGGAAATATCTTCAGAAAACTGTCGAGCGCTCCGGTTCGTAAACTTTTCCATTTCGAGCGCTGCATACAATCAACACAATAAAAATGGCAGACGAGAGACTTCTCCTTTTTCGCGTTTGACGTTTGCCGCTAGGCAGATGTGCGAGGTTGTAGCTTGCAACATTCGCCGGCAGTCTCAGAAGTCTTTGATTTATGGCCGTCAAGCACACAAGGCGAGTTGTGATGTGCGAGCCGGCTAAGGGATATGAAACTTGCTCCTAACTCATTGTTTTATTTATATGTCTTGTACTTGTTAAATCCTCGAACCTTCAGATAGCTATTCACTTACGCATAATTATTATTATTATATTAAACAGATTAAATATTGTTGAAATGACAACTCGATTAGTAAAATAAAGCATATAGGTATAAAACATGTCATTAAAATTTATAAGTATAAAATAATTCACCATCTCTAAGAGCAGCACCACTTTGTCCAGGTGCCACTTCTGTAAATCCATGGAGATACATTACAGTCGGGCGGGTGGATTTTAAACGAGACCATATCGGTAGTGGCCATCGAATCTGTAACGGCTCCGCTATCGTTGGGTTATCTCTGTAACAAATAATGTATTAGTATTTATTTATAGAACTCTACGTAGGTAGGTAATAATGTCTTACGTTTACATGAACAAAATTAATACGTACTAGAACTAGACAGTACTATATTATATGATCCACTTTTGGTAAAAAAAAAATGGTGACCATGAAAAAAATGTCCGGAACGGAATTCATAATAATAAGCACATCATCATATTTATTATCTGACAACTGACATAAAATGGAATGCATTAAAATGTTGATACGATTCAGATAGACCGCCATCTATCGTGCTTATCATACGTCATATCGAAAGTAAAACTAATTTTAAATTGCTAGTTCCGTTTCCTGTTTCCGAAAATTTCTAAAATGAAAACAGCTGTCGTGCATGGACTATAAAATTAATAGACATCATCTCATCGTGTGATCTCATGATAATAGTAGTGTCATCTCATGATAATTATTTTTCAATAGTGTATTATATGCCTTATATTAAAAAGTATAGCAAGCAACGGTATGCATCGGTGGTTCAGTGGTAGAATGCTCGCCTGCCACGCGGGCGGCCCGGGTTCGATTCCCGGCCGATGCAACTTTTTGTATTTTATTATTATTGTGTACTTCTTAAATTATTAATTTACATTAACTTTTTTTTACCTTAGTAAGTCAAAATTATACGTTAATAAGTGGTACGTATTTTAATATCGTGCAAAGTAACATATTTTATATCTCATTCGTTTCGACCAGTAAAAAATATGTCTTCAAAACCATTCTCCTCATACAGTGACACAATAATTTTATTGTCATCTCATAATGCGGGTTTGTCAGGTAGATAGATTATTGTGCTGAAAAGATTTTTCGTATTCATTACCTTGTGTATAAAAGAAATTTAATATCCCTGTCTTCGTCTATTGGGCAGCATTTCAGGCAGTCTCCTTTTGGTAATAAACTCAAATTTATTAAAGGGTTACCTGAAACAAAATAGCAATGGCAATAAGTAAATTAAATGCTTAATTTAATTAGTTAAATTATACATACAAAATGATTCAATCGTGTATTGGCTTCGAAAAATGAAAAATTATAAGCATTCATAGTGTTTATATTCCAAAAAAATCTGTGTAATAATACTATATATGGCTATATTTTATTTACATATTATCAATGTATCAAATTTGAATGAGTTGACCAGACGTGTACGCAACTATCCTTTCAAATATTATAAATCCTTAAGCCGCGTTGACACGGTCCAAGTACGATCCAAGTAGACTTGGATAGGAATAATTAGTATGAAGATGTCTCATCCAAGTGACAGCTTCATACTATTTATTCCTATCCAAGTGACAGGTCCATACTATTTATTCCTATCCAAGTTAACTTGGATGAGTAGGACGCGGTCCAAGTAGCTTGGATAGGAATAATTAGTATGAAGATGTCACATACGAGTGCACTTGGATAGGAATAAATAGTATGAAGCTGTCACTTGGATGAGACAGCTTCATACTAATTATTCCTATCCAAGTCTACTTGGATCGTACTTGGACCGTGTCAACGCGGCTTAATGAACAAAATAAATATTTTTTTATAAGCACCTATAGGAGAACCAGACCTCATTATTTATTTTATAGAATGTAAAAACAGTTAGGAATGTAGAAATTATTATCGATGTTGGTTTATTTAGCATTGTTAACATTGTAGGTAGGTACACTTTTTTTTAATATGAAGGCTTTTATTGGAGTGTCACGATTGCAACATTATTTTTTAAAAGAATTTTCCTCGTGTGGAACAGGCGCTTCCTTGTTGTGTCTCTTCTGTGGGTGTATTTAAAAAAAAAATATTCTTGACAACCTTTCAAGCATATTTTTTTATTAAATTCCACTTGTAAATTGTATAAAGGCATTTGCAATGCAGTTTCCGGAAAATGTGCCTACATTTTATTCGTCGGCTTTGCTTAGACACAACGTTTGAAACTAGACGCAGTATAGGTACACCCGCAGTTCGCTAATTCAATATTAAAATTTTCACTAAATTTCAAATTCCTTTTTACCATTTCCGCGACCAATTCTCTCACAATAAGTACCTACCTACTACCTAGTTACTCCCAGGGCACACACATAATATATCTAACGAAAGTGTATTATCTTCTGGGTGAGAATGTAAACAGGTTTAATTCTAGAATGTAGAGAAAAATGGGATAAACTTAAATACTTACATATTAATGAATATGTGAATTTTAATACGTAGTTACGTTTAAGTATACTTATCATAATATGCATTAAAGTTTGTCGCGTTAACGAAGCTCATTCAATATTAGTGACATTTCAGGACACTTCAGGACACTTAGCAAGCTTTGTATTTCTTATGTTTTATGACCTGGACGTCAATAAGTAATAAAATGAAATAGGCTTCAAAGCCTTGATCTATGGAGACGGGCTTTCGCAGTTCCCGCCATATAGTATAATATTTTTATTATTGTTTTCTATAAGAGACTGGTCGTGTAATGTCATTGGAATTTTAATCTTTCAATAAAATAAATATAAAAAATTGACTATAATCGAAAAGGGTACCAAATATCTCACCTAATCCTACCATTTTCTTGATAAGAACTTTCAAATTTTTATGGACGATGGACGTACATGACGTGATACCTAGTGAGTTTTCGTCATAATTACCTCCATTATTTTTTCTTATGATTCATGGGATTCTTCCAATCACGGATTACCACTGTGCGCATCTTTCTTTATGCAAGTTTTCTTTTGTTTAAACACGTTCGATATCACGTAGCGGGTAGCCGATTGTTTATTTAAAAAGAAAATGCGAATAATGCAAAACGTCGCATCTCACGGATGCGCTAAATGGGCAATAAAATAACGCTGCAGAATAATAATAACGACTGTTGATCGTGAAAATTTGTAAATCATCACACGTAAAATAATTTTATGTAGGCGATGCACTTCAACGTTGTCACGGTCACTCACGCTTCTTGCTTTGCGGTGTGAGGTGAACGTCTTCCGCAGATAGATTCTAGAAAAAGTATCGAAAATACCAAAGGTTAGTCAATTGCGATTTGACGCAGGTAGATTGAATGTTCTGTTAGATCAGTGGTTCATAAACTTCTAAATTTAGACTGATACAGTCATGTTCATACATTTCTGTCGTATTATACAGGGTTGGTATGTCTCTCGCCTCAACCCTTACTTAACCTTTGCCAGATACGAATGAAACATAATAGGTGGACACCACCTCACTAGGTAATGTTAAAACTAAACTGAAAAGAATACACGGTTAGATTTATCAAATTTAATATTAATAATATCACGATAAGCGACTTGTGATGCATCATAGTAGGTGTCTATATTCAATTGTTTTTGAAATTATTTGAAACAAATACCTATAACATTTTTTTTAGATTGAAATGAATCAAATCTAACCACAAATTACTTATATGAATTTCAAAGTGATTGGATAAGGGACCTTCAGTTCCAATGAGGTATAATCAAAATATTGTGTTCATTTATTTATAATTTGTATATCGTATAAACCTAGCTTTACAATATCAATCACACATCCATAAAATGTCTACCTAGGTCAAATAAATCCCTAAAAAACTATTTTTATTAAAGAACCAATTTAAAAATATAAATATTATACATCCTACATACTCGTATTTTCAATCTATTACAGGGGATATCGATACGATCGTCATTTTAATAAACGGTACTAGTGGGTCTTACTGTGGTAGCGAGGAAGAATTTTCCTCACCATATTGCTAAATAATTAATTAAAATAAAACACAATGTAAAAATATACATTATCTAGGTATAAAGTCGTACATACTTATCCATATAATAATCAATGTTATCAACTTTATATGACATTCTCAACAGAGTGGAATAAGTATTATATTATTTCGTGATACCTATTGTAATTTAATCTAATGTCTTTTCACAAAATAATTGTCAGGTTAACTGACTTATGATAGTCGCCGGATCCACAGATATTACCGTACTTCGCTTGGTTACCAGGTCCTGTTGGCTAGGCCTGTTGCCTGGCAACAAATTTAATCGGTATGATGTGGTGACATGATGACGTCTACATGACGTGTTCCCAGGTAAAATGAGTATAAAACCAGACGGTAACAGAGAGACGTACGATACAGCAGCCCGATTTCCTAACTATCGTCTGGTGCCACACGAGACGATAGTTAGGAAATCGGGCTGCAGGGCTCTAAATGGACCGGAGCGCAACGAAGCGTCGTTCCTGTTCGTGAAATCAGTAAAATTATCGCTTCGTCTCTGGAAAAAAATAAGTTGACTGTCGGAGCTTATTTTTATGAAATACACCTAACATGCAAATGTCTTCATAAAACTGTCGAGCGTTCCGGTTCGTAAACTTTTCCATTTCGAGCGCTGGACTACGGTAACAATAATTATTAATATGAGCCCGGGTATATAAATGGCTATCCCTGATAGGTACATAATATTATATAGGTACGTACATAAAACATTATAGATTTAATACGTACAAAAAATACGACTACTTATTATAAAATGGCATTTTTCATTTAATTTCGTCACAACATTTTTTTTTGTGTGAATCATTTACACCATAAAATCTTTTATGGATGCAGATTATTTGTAGATACCTACTAGTCGTACGTAGTTAATCAACATTTTACAAGTTAAAGCCTATTACCGAACCAATCATCATAAAACTTCATTTCAATGTTACAAAAAATATTTTGCCAAATAAACCAGAAATCGATTGGCAATTATTCATTGCTCATGAAAATTTGAATCTATATTTTCCGATCAATGAATAGTGATTGTTTTATTATGGACATGGCATTTAAAAATATATATTATATTAATTATGTAGGTATGTATCGCGCATGGATTTGATAACGAATGAAAATGTAGGGATATTACGTCGATCTGTTGAAGAAGTATCATATCAGAAGAAACGTAGGTTCGAATAATTAATATGTAAGTAGGTACTAGCAAATATTTAAATAATAATTTTGTTCATGATATACCTGCATACCGACTTTTTCTTCCTTAAGCCTCAATTACATTGAGCTTCTTTACGAGCTGTTTGTTGGCGAATTTACAATCTGCCTGTAAAGTCGCCCAGTGTAATCATCGAATAAACTAATAAGCAGGTTGTAAACACTCTACCGAGAAAAGTTGAAAGCCGGTCAACTTTACACGCTACACGCCGGCGTGTGGGCCTACTGCGTCTGCGCAACGCAAACTACGTTCCGTCAAAATAGTCGCTGGCTTGTGGTTTCTCAGCGAATGGAAAGTTTTGTGTGTAATCATCAAATCACAGTAGCTGAATCGCCCGCTTTTAAATAAACAGCTCGTAAAGAAGCTCAATGTAATTGAGGCTTTACACACAAAACTTTCCATTCGCTGAGAAGCCACAAACCAGCGACTATTTTGACGGAACGTAGTTCGTTTTTTTACCGGGAGGTTGGTACTGCGCTCTACTGCGCAGACGCCGGCGTGTAGCGTGTAAAGTTGACCGGCTTTCAACTTTTCTCGGTAGAGTGTTTACAACCTGCTTATTAGATTATTCGATGATTACACTAGGCGACTTTACAGGCAGATTGTAAATTCGCCAATAAACAGCTCGTAAAGAAGCCCAATGTAATTGAGGCTTTACGGAAAGTCTTGATATTGGTGTCTCGGAACAATAATTTTATTCTTATCGATACTTTTATATCCCTAGTAATTTATATCAATGTGTAAAAGTAAATCGTACCCATAGTTATTATTACCTGCGGGTCTATTCTTTACTTATCGACCGCTAAAGTGATAAATATTATCAAACTTATGGTAGGTTTGTATCAAAGTATTAGCACGTATTGTAACAATTACAACCAACGTATTGTTACAATAAGTTGCTAATACTTTGATACAAATCTACCCTAAGTTTGATAATATCTATCACTTTATCGATAAGTACAGAATAGACCCGACCCACTGGAGATTATAAAAATGATATTTAATGTTAATCCCATTAGGTACCTAAGTAGTCAAATTATTATTCCATGATTTTGGGAAATATTTTAAAGTGTGCTAAGGTTATTAAGATAAATTTATCGCACTATGCGGGTAATAATTTAGTAGGTACCTCGCTGCTACGAGTTATCTACAAATAATAAATTATATGATGTTCAGTAGAAACGATAATTTTTATAAAAAATTGGAATATTTTATTGTTTCGTCTGAACGATATAATAAAATAATTATAATTAGTCGATATATTTTAATTCTTAAAATTGGTATGTTTAAAAAAATGCAAAAACAATTTCCCGTACCGGGAATCGAACCCGAGCCTCCTGGGTGAAAGCCAGGTATCCTAGCCACTAGACCATACGGGAGTTGTCAAATTGTTTCAAAATATTATATAATAATAAATTGGAAGAAAATAAATTTTATTCTTTATTACTATTTTACCAACTTATACAGACGTGTCACTTTGGACAAAAAATTAGATCTATAATAATGCCAACAGAGAACCGAGTGGAAAAATACGAAGATTGCAATTTGAGATTTTTTTTGGTACTGTTCGGTTATGACTGTTATGAGGAATACAGCGGAAAACACATTTTGAAAATACCCGATATATTGGATTATTTGTTAGTTTGGGTTAGGTTTGGTTAGGTTAACCTAACAAATAATCCAGTATATCGGCTATTTCAAAAATGTTTTTTTCCGCTGTATTCCTCATAACCGAACAATAATTGTTAACAACAATTATTGTAATAAAATGTGAATTTGTTGCAGAGTAACATCTTATTATTACATTATATTTTATGGTCATATTTATTATTAAAATTTAGTTTATTAAGTTTTCAATTTTTTGACGTTTAGATTTTTGACTAATTCATCGTTTTAATATTTTTTATATTTATTTTAAAAAACATCGATTTTTATAAAAATATAAATGTGTATAGCTTGAAATCCTTTTTATTTATATCACTAAAAAGTGAATTGCTTCAAATAAAAAATGCACATAGGCAATATGTACTATTTTCAATTTAACTTTCGAAAGTACCTAGGTACCTATGCATATCATATTATTAGATGTAGGTACAACTCGTAAGAAAATTAGTGCGATCCTTGTACCTATAGCCTTGATAGCTGCAAATTTTTATGTGAGGTGCTAATTTGGTCAATTTTAATCCTAAGTCTCCACAGTTTGTGATATCAAAACGATTTCTTTTTTCAGTCCCTAACAAATCATTTAACCGCTGCATTCAACTAAATATTATGATGGTTATGGCAAGATGTGTCTATAGTCTAAGATGGCAACAGTAATTTTCTCGAAAAGTCATGGTTGCAATATCAAAAAAATATTTTCGAAAATGCGTTTTTTAACAAAAAAAAAATGTAAATACCAAATATTAATGATTTGCACATTGCCCACCAAAACATTCAAATTTCCCCCCGGTGAAGGGAAGATTTTTGTGGTTTCCCTCTAAAAAAATCACTGTATCAGGTTCCATTTTAATGGAAGTGACATTTATTTGTGTATGCATACAATGTAGGATTGTACGATTATTTAGCGACGAAATTATTTTTTAGTACCTAGTAAAATTATTTAAAATATATGACCCATTTATATGACATAAAGTTGTGAATTTCTACATGAGTACATAAATAATTTGAAGTCAGTCTGAATATAAACAAAATTCGAATTATTGAAAAGTGCAACATTAAAAATTGGTAATTTATGATGTCTATATAGACTCATGTAACAAATTATAAACAGCTTAGGCCAGTGGTCCACATTTAGCTGAGACCGAGGTTCCACGGATAGTCTGCGCACATATTTTATATTATTTACTGGCTTTGATTCGTGATTAGCTAAAAGATTTAAGCTCGCATATGTTGATAATATATCCAACTATAAAGTGATCGAATAATTGTTTTACACACGATGGCTGTACCCCTCACTAGTTACAGCGTTGGCGACCTATGCTTTAGTGAAGTCTGATTATCAAACATCACTTATAAAGTGTTTTTTATCGAATGACCCAACATTTTTCACAGATCACAGCAACGTTTTTTCGTTAAAAATTACTGACCATGAAAATCGATAATGCGTGTAATAATAATTTGACTTTTACGATAATGATTATCTAACCAAACATAATTTCTTCTACTTTCTCGACCCGCTGTGCATTGAATGAAAGTTTAAATTGCGATTATTTTAGATTTAAAGTTTTTTCTCAATATTTGCCTTACAACGCATCGCTGATCTGCGAGACCAGTTACAATGTTATCATTTTCTCACTGCAGGTAAGCAACGTAAAGTTTAACGATAATGAACGGAAGGTATCATGTTTGTTTTAACACTAATGTACGACTACCTTCGTTTAATTATCAACATTACCTATTCTTCATTATTCAACGAATACAATCTCTGCAAGATGTTGCAACATTTTGGCAACACTTTAAGACAATACGCCAGTAAAGAGCTTATCAAGATGTTCTTTTTTAGATTTAAGTGTTTAGTGCCACTATTTAAAATGCAGCATGCTTCCATGTTGTACATATTTTGTATTAAATGGTTTTTAAGAATATGTAATATAACTATTGTTATTATGTATAAACAATTGAAGCCAGGTTAACCATTGTATATTCAGCGCTCGAAATGGAAAAGTTTACGAACCGGAGCGCACGACAGTTTTCTGAAGAACAATACATAGTTAGCATAGTTAGAAGACATAGTTATCAATTTTTGTGTATTTCATAAAAATAAGTATGTTCGATTTTCTATTATATGGCCTATCTAGCTCAGACGGTCGAATTACTTTTTCCACGAGACGGGGCGATAATTTTACCGATTTCAGGAACAGGAACGGCGCTCCGGTCCATTTCGAGCCCTGTGTAGATTATTATTATATGTCGTCAAGATCAAGGACACACACCAAAACTCTTTAAATTGAAAAACATACTATCTATCAAAAATAAGAGCATTTACATGAAACCTAATCTCAAAAAGCGGTGGCTTTAGGTATGTGAAGATTGTGGCTTTGACAGGTGCCTCACCTTTGTAAAAATTTCCCTGTGCAATAAACCGAAATTACAACAATATGTATTCCAATGAGTATTACAATACAATAACAGTTACGGTGTCAGGATTTCTTATGGTTCGATTTTTTTTTGTCGATACTTCCACATCATCTAATTCATGGAAAACCGCCATTGTTCTCAAAATTTGTAATATTTGTATTCGTCTTATCATTCGCCGTTCTTTATAATGTGCCGCACCTAAGCAACGCAAGACCTGCCTCCCCCACGGGACGTCACTGCATTTTTTATTGTTTTCGTAAATTCACACGAACTTCATACGATTATCAATATATCGATGTAGGTAGGTACTACGGAAAAGTTTCCTATTGCGTAATATTTGTTTATGCTTTTCTAATAGGAACGAATTCAATATGCCCAGTCAGTGTTTTAAATTAGCTCGATTGATATTTTAAATTGTCATTTTAAGTTTAAAACATGTTAGGTACATGTACCTACCTGAATTAACACATATTTGTGAACAATTAAATTAACAGGTGAGCCGGTAAATGTCATCTTAGTGCTTCGGTCAACGAACGACCGTCAGATCTGAAAATTTACTGCCAATTAGTATATTTTTGTATATTAGTCTATGCTGCCAATTTGTGAACCTCAGCAGAATAATATTATATCGTCTCATTATATCAAATAGAGAGATAGTTCAAATAGTTTCCAACATAGAAATAATGCAAAACAAATCTTCTTCGCATATCACTTTGCAATACTTGGGTCTTTTTAACAAATACGTTTAAAATAATCCTAAAATTGATTTTATTTAAATTTAAACGTATTTTTTTATTAATACACCTTTAAAAGATTCAAGTTTGTTTATATTAATCTTATTATTTAAATAATAGTGTAAAGCTATAAAGCTATAAATCATTTAACTCGCAAAACAAAAATGGAGAAAGTATTTGTATCAACGTCGCGAATTGCAATTTTTATGCGACTTGCCACGGAAACCACTGGACCATCAAAAATTATTGTTACTCAACTTTATTATATTATTAAATTTAGTTTGTCATTGAAATGTAATATCAAAAAACAATAAATAATAAAATATACCACTCACAGATGTATGCAACATTTTCAAGTTAGAGTAAATGGCAACTAAAAGTTCAACAAAACTGTCATTACGTTCACACGATTGAAATTGATTCACACAGTTTCTTTGAAGTTGAGATTTTTCCGTAGATACAGACAGACGTAAGAAATATAATGTCTTCATGGATCAGGAAAGCCATTAAAACTGTTGAATTATTTAATTAAAAAAAAACCTTTTATAATAAAATAACTAGGTAAAAAAATAAAATTACGCCGTTGAATTTAAAGTCACTCCAAAAAAAGGAATAGTTCTCACCATTGACATATAAATTATTAATACTTATCAAGGAGTACAACAATGTTCCCTTACAAGATATTGTAATTTGTACGAATACATTATGGAAGAAAACATTTGTACCTGTTGTAGATGAACGAAAGGCTTAGGATACCGAATTACATAATATTCTGTGGTTAGAATTTTAAAAACATGTGCCAAATTATTTTTCGTACAATTTACAGTACACGATTAAATGCTACCCCTACTCCTCCCCCCTTTCACTTCAAATAAGTTGACATATTTATCGACTGTGAAGTCACTGTAGTACAATATAAGAACGTCATTAGCGCCGCAGGGGAAAAATAAATAATCGTTTACTGCAATTATTGTTATGAAAGGTATTTTTTTTGTTTTTTATTTTATTCTGATCACATAAGTCAAGACGGTATAATATATATGCACCACGTCTTATTTACCGAAATACACACCTAAATAATAAGTAAGTACGTAGGTACATATTATGTGAAAAAAAAAAATAATTGAAAAAATATATTATGGGGAAAAAATAATATATTTTTTCATATTTGGTCATATTTTCAAACATTTAATAAGGAGTATTTTTCTGAAGTAGTTTCGTTCGAATAACTAATCAAATCGTGTGTGCCCATTTACGGCTAACATTTAACTTATAAATTAATACGTCTGTGTCTATATACTATGATATGCATAAACTATATATATGAATAATTATAATGGAATATATTATGTAGAAAGTATTATATCAGGGTATAGGTACTAGCTCAATGTTTTTGCTATAAACATTTCTTGATTCTCAAATGCCAATTGTTTTTTTCTTTGTTGAAATGTCAAACAAGTGAACGCTGGTCACGTTCCAATCTTCTTTCGAATCATTTTAAAATTTTGCAACCCAATCGAAATACCAATATGGTATAGATATTACAGCTCATTCGTCATTATCCTGCTGATATACCGTTAAATGCATTCCAGTAAACCACATATATTTAATTAAATTTTAATTATAACATATTCTCATGTCTGTAGCTCTCTCTTCAAATTAAACTGACATTTTTATTCATTCTGTTTCTCACATCGAATACGAATCGAGAATACTGTCTTCCTGGAAAATATGATACGTACTAATCAACATGTCTAGAGCTTTCTTTTCACAGAAAATACGTGAACCAGGGCAATCGATATTTTTGACCTAACTACTCTTCAAAATTCAAAACGATAAAAATGAAAGATATATAAATTATGGTAAAATATGGTACTTTTTATTCATGGTATTTTTTTATATATTTAAAAATACCAAAAACTTATCGTGCAAGTAAATAAATATGCACAGGTATCTACAATTTGTGCACTCTTTTCTGACATTGATTCAGGCACCTCAAATTGAAAGGCCCAGATTGGCTGCCTATTCTGGCAGGTCCTCAATGTGACAATATGAGCACATTAAAAACATAGTAATCATTATTATCAACAAATTATTGATAGAATTAATAAATTATAAGAATTCTTGGTAGCAATAGGTAAGTACAATATGTATCTAATATTATTAAAATTTATATGAGTGTTCTATTTCTTTTCTTTTGACCATGCCCGATTCTAATAGGATCATATGGGCCTCCACTGGAGGTTTGTTTTTACGAGAAATGGATGTTAGCCACTTGCTTAACAGTGTTACGCCGGTATTAGAGTTTATACACTACATATCAAATATATTTGACAAAAAAATCTTATCAAATGTTTTAAAACATGTGTTTTATAACGATTTTTTCATAAAATATGAGAGGGTATTTTATAGAAGCAATGGATAACGTTTTTCTTTTCAGTTTTGTAATCTGGATGGTGATTATTAAAAGGATTTTCTAATTTTTCGTGTTCTACAATCAATAACTTTATTGGTTAATTTCTTGCAGTCTTTCATTTTATATTAAATTTGTAATGAGCGGTCAAAAGAATAGTGGACACAATAATGCCAGGTATATAGGTATTGAAAGTTCAATAGACTGATAATAATATGAAAATACTATAATGGATGAAAGTCACACTTGCGTGATTTTTTAAAAGATAGTTGTAACCACTTACTAATCTACATCAAATAAAATTGTTGGTTTTTATACATTTTTGTTAATCTACTGAATTTTGAAAAATATCATCTGTATTGGTCAGTATTGACTAATCTTTGATAAAAAGTATGTAATGTCGTGCTTATTATCTTTTATAAAATATATATTTTATATACACCGTAAAAGATTTTATAAAATATTAAAACATAATATTTTTCTACAGATATTTAATAGTCTACTACCAGCTTTACGATCTTACAATTGAAAGAATATCAGCTGTTAAGATAAATATGTTGTAAAATGAGCAAAAGTTCTCACGGCTATTGCTGCTATTATCGCATCAGCTGTTTTAGAGTGATTTCATTAAATCATTACATTCATTACACTCAGAAATCAGAATACTAAATCATTTACATTTTAACTTTATTGCTTCATTATTTTAATTTTATTTTTACCATCCTACACTAAAATTTCACAATGAGTACCTACATTACATTTATTACTTATAAATTTTAATAATTGAACACACTACTTACGTCATAATGATAATATTATTATCATAACATGTGAGCTGTGAAAAATAATTGTAATACAGCATATAATTAGTACGATTAGTTGATGATGTATACTTAAAGGATTATACATTTATTCGACAATAAATAAACATTCCAAAATATATACTAAATGTGCGTATGAAAGGGTACAAATTGAAGATAAACTTCAATCTCCGTCGGTACTAATAAAAACTAATTATGAAACAAAACCATCATGCCCATTAAATTTATACTACATAACTATTTACAGCGTCAAACAAAATAATAATAATACTGTTTATATATTGGGAGTAGGTACTGCAATTAGTTTGAAAACTCAGGAAATGTTAATGATATTTAAAACCATTTATAAAACAGTCAATGCATGTTTTGCCTTTGTTATGTCACCTTACCTAACAGCATCGACGAAAATTGGCAGACTGCAGCAGTCAGCAAGAGAACCATTTTGTTAATCTTCAAAAAAAAATCCACCTCGCGGAGATTAATATCAGCTGCTGTTTGTGATTTCTACTTTTTTTCGCGTAATTTTTCACTCAGAAGTTGCAAAACCGATACAGTTAGCGCCAAAGCCACTCGAATTGCATTGTGCTAATATTGCCCAACGTGACATTAATTATTATTATTATTCCAACTGGCACAGACACTTTAATGTATTATTAAACGTTTTTGGCAGATTATTTTTCATTTTTTTTTTGAAAATAATAAAAACTTGTCATTTACTTATTACTGCAGTTGATTATGCACGTAGGTATAACTTTTAACGTCAGATTATCACAATTCTACATTCAAATTTACAGTGATACCAACCGGTTAATATTGTATCAATCATGTCACCATAAATAAGATTCTTTTTTTAAATATATAATTTAAATTTTTTAAATATACTTTTCCAATTGGTAGTAATTTGTATATTATAATGTCTTAACACTTTTTTGCTTTTATTGATGCATTATGTAGTTATTTAACATATTAATATTGAATGCATTTCCGTAATGCAGCTGATAATAATAACTATTCATATTGATTTCTTTTTCGTACAATTTATTGTTAATTTGTTTTATATTTTTACAAGTCTGTGTATAACTTCACGGTCTATATAGCTATAAACGATTCGTATTTTTTTCTATATTATAAAATAGTTGTCGAGAATAATGCAGATTGTGTTAAAACCGAAGCACGTGCGTTTCCCGCCACAGCCGGCAAACGTCAAATAATTTTCCCGCGCAATACAGCTGACGGCGAGAGATTGGGCCTAAAAATGAGCACCGTTTGTTGAATTATTCATTGAATATAGTGGGGATTTTGACTTGGCAATACACAAAGAATACCTTCAGAGGGGATTTTATTTCATACGGTCTTAGATAAGTGATCACAGGGTCATCATCAGGCGCAGATGACTAGCTTTTAAGATCACCCAATGGATCATCGGTTAGCCTCCAAAAATAAATAATAAATTATCCTTTGAAGCAAATTATTGTTTTTTTTTTATTATGCAAAATACATATAATTTTTATAAATATTTATCACAAAAATAAAAAAAAGACATATCCTAACTACTTTGAGATTTCCTAAAACTACGTGGGGATAAAAAATAATATAAAATAGGACAATGTATTATTCTTGACATTGATTGCCAGGTGTCCTTCCATCTTTAAGGGGATATTCAAGAGGGATAATGATAATGTATTTCAGGGTCTCACCATTTGTGGAATTCTATTTTTGCCCGTCCTTTTCGTGTCTACCTTCACAAAAATATCCTTCTTTGGATTCCCCATGTGGCCAGATTCCATGATCAGTGTGTTTCATATTATGACGTTTGAATATTGTATTCCTGCGATACATCTGAGTGTTCTCATTTCGAATAAGTTACTATATAATAATATGTAGTATAGATACAGATAGGTACACAATGGATAGATATTCCGTATAACTACTTTGTTTCCAAATATACGTTTATGTGTTTGTATAATATATAGTACTATAATACTAAGTATATATATATATAATACTATAGTGATATAATTGGCAAATATGTATTCGGTAACTTATCCCAGTTTCATATATTTTCTTAATACCTGTATATTATTATGTTCAAAATAGTCTTCATCTTATATATATATATATATTTATAATTTTCATTACAATTCAACAGTTATTGGTTTTTGCAAAATATGTTCCTTTTAAATGTATTGCAGCTTTTTTGTAATTCATAAATTTTGTAGCATCATATGGATGTAATTTTGGATTCATAAATGACAAAGTATCTAAGTACAATAAAAAATCTTTACGTATGTACCTACTCCTTTAAATCTCTCTGCACAAATAGGTACCTACTACGGTTTATGAAGCATTAGTTTAACTCGGAGACTTCAAAACTCATTTGCCCCACTGCCTCCTTTTCAGAACAAAAACTACTCAACACCCCCTGGAAATCAACAATAATAGTTAAGCAAATTAACAGAAACAACGATAATACAATTTGCTAAAATACTCGTATGAGTTCATATATGTAGCACTTGCACTATTAATTGTTAACTATTTGTCATAAAATTCAGAAAGAAAAAAAAATGATTTTATACATGTTGCCTATTTATAGTATCGTATTGTAAACAATCAATAATCTGCACATATTCCTGCCGACTTGCTCGCCTTCTAGCATTTAATTGTTAAGACGTGACGTCGGATATGAGCGCATATCAGAATAAGGTGATAATAATTGATAATTGAAAAATTGTGTATGTTTATTTGAAAAATATAGTAACCACTACGAATAAAACCACATAGTATACAACACATTAATCATAACAGTTTAAAAATATGTTCTTCTGTTTTCTTTTTGCCCACCGCCTGTGAAATATTAAACGTCCCCCAATTGTATCGCCCCGCTGAATCATGCCAGCAATATCGCCCACTTTTGGAAACACTGGTTTAACAAATAGGTATTCAAGTGACTCGTATATACGGTTCATTTACCAGTTGAATTTTCGTTTATTATACGTTTACAGTGATTAGTTGCTATCAATCTAACATTTAATCAAGGATAAACTAATGCGGGCTTTATTGTCAGCAAAGTAAAGCGATATTATTCATTGAACGCAAAAAGAACATTATGCTAATATGACTAAAAGCATGCATCCGCATGGCTTACCCGCGAATGTGCTGGCAACTAACTTAATGTTTAGATTATGGATATATGAAAAAAGTAAGAAGCTTAATGGTTGCCAATTTCCATTTTGAGCACCTACAGTTAACGCCGCACAAAACTTCAACGTCTCAAACAAAGGCGTGCAAACATGGTACAAAATAGGGACCAGGCGCAGAAAAATGTTTAGGTGGGGGTCCACTTCGAAAAAATATCCTTTATACTTTATTTAGTGTAGTGAACAACATATAATATTTGTTATAAAACCTAGTAGTTACCGATCATTAGTATGATATTGATTTAATTAAATACACTTTCCATAAATTCAACCAAAAATACAAAATGTATCCACTTACCACTACCTCGAATTATCCTTCTATCAGCAACCCCAATCTCATTATTTGTATATTACCTACCTAGTACCTACCTCACACATTGATAATGATTTTAGGTATTCCAACTAATAAATAAAATCATATCTTTATTAGACAAGGTTAATTAAAATTAAAATGCCAAATGATATGACAATAACATATTTTAATAAATTATTTTGTAGATTGTAATGCTAAAATATCAATGATATTAATGAGCTGGTGTATTTAGTTATTTAGTAAGAACAAAGAACAGTAGCATATGATTTTATTATTTACAAAGTAATCTAATGTACGCCACAGAATCAAATGTCTCAAATGTTATTAAAAAAAAACAAAATAATATGTTTTTACTTGGTTATTTTCATTGTTTATTTGGTCATATTCTCCAGATTATAACAATGTAGAATTAATTTTCTTTCAAAAGTGTATATACGTTTCGAAAAATAATAATTGTACAAATAATATTATTATCCACAGTTTAAGGAAATTTGAGAATGTCTACGTATGTGGAATTTCAAATGGAAAAATATGGTTAGTTGGTATAAAGTTGTGCCTTTTGTTTAGTAATGAGCATCTCTGTATTCAGCACCGAACTTCCTATACAAATAATGAAGTTTTAGAGTTTAGAATAAGTAACAAACAACATCATTAAATTTATTTATGTAGACATAATTTAGCTATAACCTGCAGTCATGTACGATTTTTCGTATTTTTATCAACTGCGGTAGGGAACGAACTATGCAATGCTACATCTCTTAATAGATTTTATGATTAATTCTGTAACTAACAATGGTCACGCTAACAACGCTGGTAATAACTCAAAATTACCGCCCCCTCTAATAAAGATATATTAAATTTTACTAGTGAAAATAGTTAAAATCATCATTTTATTCTCATAAAAAAATTATGTCACAAAAATAATTATCTTGTCATTTTTCATTACAATGTTTATTAAAATTAACAAAAAATGCGATTTTTTTACTATCCGTTAAATTCATTAGATTAATGTCCCCTTCAAATATTATATTAACCTTAAAAGCGCATGTACACGTACATGGAATTACTTACACCTATAGTGTGTATTTCAAACTATCGCGATAATAACTGTTTACACGTAAAAGCGCTGACTGTCACGCCAATCTCATTCTTCAAGAGTTACGAGACGCGATGTTGTCATTTTATGGTACTATTTGACAGATCGTGAAAAACGGGTTACCTCAAAATGAGTGTCTGCGCGGTGTAGTTATCGTTCTACTGCGCATGCGCAGATATCGCATAGTATAATTGTCACGTGAAAATTCTGAAATTTTGAACTCTTTTAATCTTTGCAATTTGTATGATAATTGTACGTGTTTATTGTTTGTTATGTCCGCGATAATATGTATCGTCAAAGTAAATCCATGCACGTGTAAACGGGGTATAAGATCACGGTTAATTTCTTGTCATAAACAATTACATTTCTGTAGAAACATTTTATATATTTTATAATAGGATACTGATGATTGAGACTGGGAAAACGCTTTTATATTAACACACAGCTCCGATTCCTATCATGAATCGTAAATCAAAGATCAAATTGGATTACTATAATGTGCCCATGTTTAAATATATTTTGCGTTAATTATTCAATTTTCCACCCTTCGGTAGTGTGCCACACACGTAGGCACTTTATAGATTTAAAGATGATAATCAATTTATGTACTTAATTTGATAATAACACTTACTTATTTTCTGTGTATTTTGCGTCCCCCAAAATCCTGCCGCCCAGGTGATGCGCATCCCCAACACCCCCGCTTGGCGCGACTCTTTAATTAACCAGTGTTATATGAATACTAAGGCCCATATTATTTATTGCGTCACATATATTTTGATATGATCGAAAGATAATAAAATAGTGAATGACCTACCATTTTTTACCATAATAGGTTTGAAGGTTCACGAGTCACGTTGTTAGTAAAGGAGTCATTGATTTAGATTTAGAGTGCTACGAAAATTAAAGAGAGTAGCGACAATGCCTAGTTTGCATGGTTATAGAAAGGAGAAAATGAAACTCTACTAACTAATTAAAACTAATAGGTAACTGCAGTACACCAAGAGCCGCACACACGAATAAAAAAATAACTATATTAATTAGTGGCAACCATTACAATTATAACCTGAAATTCTTTATTATAATCGTCCTACATCTCACGTTTATTAATGATTACATTATTTTTTTGATATTGTATTAAACTCGCAATAAAAGAGATTCTTCCTGCATAACAATTTTTATAAATCAAGGCTATCCTTGTTTATAATAACATGTATGATAATTTTTAAATATATTATAGTTTCTGTTTCCGCATTTAAACATTGACAAATTGCGCCCACTTTATTCCGAATTTGAATCATTTGAGGTTTTAATTTTTCAACAATTTTACCCGTTTACCAAAAACAGTCAGTTGGGGTCATTGATCGAAAAAAACTCCAATAGGGAAAAATAGGTAAACACATAGGTAAGTTTTTTTTTTTTTTTTTAAATAAGTGGATCGTAAAATTTTATAAGATAAACTTTTAGTCATTGTTGCTCTATTTTGATGGAAATCGATATGTTTTTTGTTGGTTACTGATTGTACTTTTGCAAAATCATAAAATCACTACCTCTCATTATCTTATGACGTGACTTTGATATATTTTTTTCTTTTTTTAACTTTTTAGAGGATTTTACGGATATAACATTATCTTTGTTCAACGTGTTATAGTTTTTTTTTCAATCGTAGAATACGCTAACGTTGCGGTCATGAACATGTACCTACATACCTACAAACTTATTATATGTAGAATGACCACAAATGGAACTACAAACTACCATAGGACGCTATTTTGAAAATTACATTCGAATGTTAGATTTTGTCCAGTTACGAGTCTTGATTGGGTAGTTTTCGACAGTGGCTCCCCCATCCCATTCTTCAGATAAGTTTGTAAGTCTGTACAAGGCTCACAAGTTTGTGACTATAATAATATGTTATTTTATATTACAGTTGATATCCAATGCAAAATTTAATTTGTATGTGACAGGGTGAAGTAAGTATGTAATATATTTTTTAAATCAGTGTTTCGATGTTTAAGTAACAAACCGTCGAAAATGGAGCTTCTACAGACAGACAAAATTTATTTATATGTATATTTATTACATATTAAATTTTCCAAGATTAATCACGTTGATCAAGAATAAGCTATTTTTCTGAAAGTGGTAATAAATAGTTCCACTGACTATGATATGAATAAAAGTGTAATGAATTATATGAAATGTCAGTTAGCCGATGAAAGACATAAAGACTAATCTTCAAGCGACTAGAAAAGTGTAAAATTTTTGTCAATAATAAAGCAGAGACTAGTAAAGTGGATAGAATTGTGATGTTTGATAATAAACATGGAAAAGTGTGAGAAAATGTGATGATTGCGAATAAATATTTAAACATCGAGAAAGTGGGAGTAAAAATTCATAATTTGGATATTTTCCACGTCCTATCATAAATCGGTACTTATAATATGTTTATAAAAAAGTTATAGGAGGTGGCAGGTTAATTTCATAAATAGTCTTTTGTAAAAAGGGATGGTTAGTATAGTTATAGTAGGTCAAATACATGAAAGCAGTTTTGTAATATTGGTCGTTATTGCAATGTAAGTAAAGTTCATTTGGTAATATTTAATCGTACACTTCCAGCCACGTTAGCCGAATAAGACATCAACGCTATAAAGACATAAATGCATATTTTAAATACTGCAATGTGGGTTGATTGGTCTCTATCATATTACAATGTAATTTATCTATTTACGAAAGAATGAAATTCTTCACATTGTGCTATGTTCATTATTATGTCAATGACCAATATAATTAATTCGCTACCATTTGAGCCACATTGATAGGTTAATACTTCGTCATACAGGTAGTGACGTAGGGATAGCATTGATAATAAGACTAGCGATAATCATTATGGAAAGATTATAAAATTTCAATAAAAATGTTTGAAATAAAACATTGACAAAAGTATTGGGAAGTTTCTCAACACAGACACACAATTTCATTGCGTTTCTGTTGCAACACTTGCAACGATATGATTATAATGAAGTATTTTTCTCGCTTTATTACCAAAAATGATAAGCATGCAATATGCAATAACACGGTTTTTCTCCATCATTTGGAAGGTAGGTGTGTGCCTAAAAATGTCATAACGTAACTATTGAGAAATAATTTCATTGCCGAAATTAATATCGATATTATGTTTTTGTTGCTGCGCTGTTAATATAGAAAAGAAATATAATCAGTAATCACGCATGCTTCAAATTCTGACACGGAATATTGCATTTTTCCTGATGATTATTTGATATACCATTTTGCAAACAACCTGTCAGCTGTCTCTGTGTTTATCTACTTATATACTAAATAAAATATGGTCATTAGGCTAAAAAAACAAAATATCGTTGACCTAGTGTTTTTGTCTATTACAGTAAATTATATCTGTTACTTCATTGCAATCTAAATTACATGCATTCTTAAATATTACATAACATAATTATACTAAAATAGTGATAGTAGTTATAGATATACCATCATATCGTCCGGTGTCCTCACCACTCATCAGACAACTTATACTGGTGGATCTATAGTGGTAGATACCCTTCAAAATGTCAAAATACAATGCACAATTAATGTCCAGCTGTTGACAGAGCCAGGACTCAGATGGGCTCCGGCGTGGGGGCTCGATCAGATAAGTGAGACAAACACACATCACAAATTTGATTTAATAGTAAATAAAGTCGCCTGCTGCGCTATTTTCCTTCAATTAAAATATGTGGTTATGCGATGCAATTTCTGATTGTTGTGTGCCGATTCCAGGCAACTCCATAATTCAAATGGATATATTAAACAATACAAAAAATCGCTAAAATTACACTGAATAGCCTTAATTTTACCACGAACACCATTCATTTTAAAATGTTACTGTAGAGTGTCACACTGCCAACTTTAACAATAGGTAGGGGATCGGACAAGGATAGTAGCATGGTGGACGGAGCCACCAGCTTCAAGGTGTGGAGACCATGGTCCTACATTTATCATATAATATTTATTGTTCACGTAATAGCTAAAGTGAAAATATTATAAATGATAATTATATTGTGTATTAATCAGGATTTCTTGGTGACATCAGATTTTTTTTTAAATCGAGACAAGTCCGATCTATGCTTGGTAAATTATGATCGCCATTTTTTTTTCAAATAATAAATAAATAATATTGTGGGTTCTAAATTGTAAACTAATGCAGTTGCAGAAACTATGAAATATATGGCACAAGCAACAGCGTACCTATTGAATTTCTTTTCAGGAGATTTCAACAACTCGACCATGAAATGAAAAATAATAACATGATTTCTCCTTGCGTCGACATGGAAAACGCTAAAACATTTTATATATTACTAAGAGAAAATATCGTCGCCCCAAAATCAAAAGGGCATATGTGCAATTCTGACGGTTTTGAGTTATGAATGCAGTTTTCTTCGTAATTTTTTTTTTCTATATTATGGGCAAAACGGCATTTGTGAAGCAAAATCCATGAATTCACAATTGAGCAAAGAAAATAAAGGTTACTTGTGTATTTGTAAACTGATCTTCATTTAATTTATAGGAAAAAGGTAACATGTACACGATTTTAGGAACTATGTGCAATGTTTACAAAAATAATATAGGAAAAAGGAAACAAGTGTAATTATTTAAAAGTGAGTAAGGGCCTTTATATAAAAAAATAATTTCGTTGCAGAAAAAGGGTACTTGTGAAATGTGTGAAAAATTTAAAAATTTGTTGGCAGCGGACAAAGAGGCCCAAATAAATATTTTGGAAGATCACAATAAACGTAAAGTGGACGCTCGCAAATCGAAAGATGAAGATAACGCTATTCATAAATGCATATAGGGAAAAAGTAACATGTGACTTAAAACCTCTTAAAAATCAATCAAAAATTGGCAAATTATAAAAAAAATAAAAATTGCATTTCAATCTCGAGTAATTAGGTCATACGTGCTCCAAATTTCATTTCAAAATATTAAGTAATAACCTCTCCACGATTTTTTTTTCACTCTAAAAACACTTAAAATGCGTTTTTCACTAAACTCAATTTATGCACAAGTGCCTTTTTGCTTTTGGGGCGACGATATATATTGTATGCATATACGGTTATTTATTTTAGAAAACCAAATTGTAAAAGTATCGACAAAAATGAACAAATTTTAATAAAATGTACATATAAAACCATTATCATAATAATATCGTACATACACTTCTAGTTATTGATTCTTATATTTTCAAATATTCATTCTTGTCACAGTGTTATTTTTTTTACCTTTTAAGCAAACATTTTGGACAACTGGATGATGTCTTATGACCATTTAGTATTATAAAATTTGCCTTTAATAATTTAAAAATGCCTTATGACCAGCACGGAATCCTTTTTATAGAAGTCATATAAAGAATGATACTTGTCAGCATTAATTTTCATTTGTGAATTGTGGTGCCGTACCATAGAAATTAACATACTTTTCAAACTACCCCAGTACTGTTGAAAGTTTTTATTTTTGAGAATGAATGCTAAAAAAATGGGGTACCGCGTAGGAGTTTTTACCGTCAACCGAAAAAGTTTGAAAACCTCTGCGGCCTGATTTTCTTTGCGTTATGGAATCGGAAATTCGTAAACAATACGTTGATATGCGTGTATATAAAACTTCGTATAAAATAATCGAAATACTAAATTATCAATCAAGAGAGTGCTAAATGTTAAATTTATAGTAATTTATATCCACCAGATAGCGAGATACCAGATATCAAAAAATGGGCAAAATTTAAAATCCTGAGATTTTATGGGATTGAACTTTTAAATGATTGTAATTCTCAAATTTTCGGACATGCTATTTTGGTCGTTGATTTTCACGTACGAATATGAGATTATTGCATACTTTATGACTTTAAGTTGTTAAGTTACCTAGAATTTTAAGAGTTATTTGTCCTCAGTGCTCGGACATCATTATTTTGTTTGCAAACCTTCCTAATTATAAAATATGTAGGTAGGTATATTATATTAGGCACCTACCTACCTAATAATAATAAAATATATCGCTTTAATTTATTTTTTAATATTGCTTTGTGACCATTTCTACTATGTTTGGCAGCGTACAGATATTGAAATGTATATTTTTTCATAGCTTGAATTCCCCACCTAATTAATAATAATAAAAACACCAACATATCTCAGCAATATTAATAATGATGAAAATTGTTAGAGTTGCGGAGCCAGTTACAGATGTCCCATGAAAGTGATAGCACTGATAGCATTGCGTAACGCGCTAAGAAGTTGGCCGTGACCCAGACGGCTTCTGGCGCCGGGGATCGAACCCGGCACCTTCCGTACTGCAGCCGTGGTGCTTGGTGCTTGATCTACTTACTCGTCCCACTTTTTTCCCGCACTAGACCTCTAACGGCACGACGAGCACCTCTCGAGCAACTTGACAAAAATACGGTTCCGTGTTCGTTCATTTTGCTTTCCATCAGGAAAAGTTGGTTTGACTGTTTTTCCATCAGAAAATCTTAATTGTACATTTATAATGGTACACGAAGATACAGTATACAAATATTTGTAATCAAATCAATAATTTATGCATGAAAAACGGTTAAATAATTTTCCCATCATACTTTTAGTTAATAGCATCCGAAGATACTAAACAAACATAATATATATTTTCAGCAGGGGTCGATCCACTGCTGGATGAAGGCCTCCCCCAGCTCCCTCCACTCTTCTCGGTCCTTGCTTTTCTCTGCCACGTACTTCCACCAAACCTGACAAGTTCGTCAATCCAGCGGGTTTTGGGGCGCCCCTGTCGCTTAGTGCACCTCGGGTACCACTGAATGAATGTATTCGTCCAGCGGTTGTCCGTTCGCCGTGCGATATGTCCGGCCCACCGCCATTTCATCAATCAACATAATATGTATTAGAAAACAAAATTTTTAAGGATGAGACACTAAGTTATATTTTAATACAAAGGAACATATAAAAAGAAAAAGCTCTGGATGCGTAACAGTGATCAATGACCATGTAATTAATTTTAATCAAATATTGATTGTTTGAAATTATGATAATTAGGTTAAGTTATGAAGGTATTATATTATATACTCCCTCTTTCCACCTCTTTCAATAAGTGTTACCTAATCGAATGGCCAACCATCAACACATAATAGAAAAGTTCGCTTTTTCGTAATAGCCACGTGTGTAACCTTGTAAAGGTTTACTAATCAAGACTCATCATTAGAAATCTCCATCTATGCATATAGGAAAAAAGTTGCTTTGTGAAATCAGTCGTGGTTCCATCACCATCGACTCGCGCGAAGGTACGTAATCTAAACATTATTTTCAAAATATTATTTACGAGCAACCGCATTTTTGGCATACGACATGTCTTGTAACCTAGACGGGCCGGTTTTTAACATTGAGTAATTAGTAATTAGAAATAAACCGTAAATTAAACGGAAATTTTTGAGATGGCGCCAAATAGTATATGCATTGCATACTTAGCTAGAATGTCTGTAAGTTATTAAATTAACTATCGAAGGCATTGCTACTTTAGTTAACTTTGGTGTTTTGTGCTATAATAGAATCATAGTTTTCCAAAGTTCGATAGTCTTTTTAATTAAATATTCTCCAGTATTATGCGAATGCCAGTCGCCATTGGGCATAGTCATAGACCAATACTTTGACGGCAGTTTTGATATTTTGTCCCTGAAGGGCAAGCCAGAACTACCGCCATAACCCCTTGCATGTCCTTAAATATTACCAATATTTAATGCGCGTTGCTTTTACGTGACAAACTTTAATACTTACATATTATGACACAATATCCGTAACTATTGAAAATAACATATTATTATTTAACACATGTTTAAGTGTATCCAATACTGCTCTTCACTGGAGAATTATACCTACCTTATGACAGCCTCATCCAGAAGGTAACCCACTTCATGATACTTAATAACACATGTAGTCGCAAACCTGTGAGTCATATTAAAAAAACATATTCTTTGACACGTGACTAAGTTTATTCCATATTTCTCCACACTCGAGATTCGTACCTTCTCCGAACCACACCCAGAACGTATCGCACTTCCCTTATACTCGGGTTTCTAATCTATATTTTAATTTAAATGAATATTAGGTTAGGTAGAGTTACCTACTGTTTTAAACACTGTCTCACTAGCTTATTTATAAAATATATATATCAACCATTGTGTGGTCACTGGTTATGCGAAAACTTAATACTATATTTTTAATAATAGGTATAACTGTCATTTCTGTGTATATATTATTCAGACTACCCACGTAATTAAAAAAATAAAAAAATACCATAGTAATGAAAATTAATGTTCGATATTCAAAGAATTCTTTATTCTATTCTTTCAAGATAACATTTTCGATAAATATGGAGATATTTCTAGAGTACCTACATAACTATTTTCTGAGACATTCATTGTTATCCCCAAAACCGCTAATAAGTAAGTCCATATTATGTACAGACAAGTTAAAACGGTCATGTCATCTTTTAAATATTCCTAAAATGTTTATTTAACTGTGTATGTTAAAAAACACACCTTGAAAATTATGACTTCTCTGTATATCCATCCAGTTGAATACTTTGAAGATAATAAATACTGTATGTTATATTATTTAAATAAAGTACCGAGGCACCTACTTATATAGGGACCGTTGGTAGGTATTGTTGACACAAATAAATTTAGTACATAGAGCTTGTAATGAAGTGGGCGAGTGGGTTCAACATCAGTAAGTACGTACTTAAACAATAAGTAAATTTTCAACAAAAAAATGATTTTAACATATTGATATGTCAGGCTAAAAAAATAAATTAAATTCGGGAACATTATTCTGTCTGTCGGTAATTTTTATAACTCAATATTGTTTTAATGATCACCCAGGTAACCAAACTATAAATAATAATAATATAATGTAGAATATCATACGTTATCTAGATTCTAGAGAATTAAATAAAAATTTAATTTAAAAAACGGAGTAAAAAATATATCTATTGTGTCGTCTTTTTCACGTTCGTCTCATAGTATAGTTGGTCACCATCCTATTCATTTTACCCTGTCGCCAGTGGCGCGTTTAGTGACGTAGAGCTCCGAAGCATTGACTGATGACATTAAACAGACATTTAAGAATTGCACGACTGTTTTAAACTGTTTCGAGGTCCATTTTTAATTACCCTCTCGAATCGATTGCGTCGTCTGCGTCAAATAAAAACGTCACTGCCTGTTGCAGATCCACCTAGCCAAGAGTTTTCGAAGGGGTGTGTTATTTTAAGACAAAGCAAACATTTTATAATAATTTCTCATTTAGAATGAAAGTTATAACAATTCAAAAAACGTGGGAAATGTATATATACAGCATTTGAATTTAAAAAAAACATATTGTAGATTCAATGCCCACGATGGTCGAACGGTTTATATTGTTTATAATGTCATGGGTCCCACACTACTCCACACTGAGTTTACCTGGCCTGCAGCTATAACTACGGGTGCTCACTTACTAGTTGCTTACTGCCACCTCTCGCATCTGAAAGTGGTTATTGAATACGCGTGCCTTATCAGTTGTAATGATTAGGGTTGTTATTGTCCGTTTATGTCATCCGCACTGCCTTGTCTATAAGACAGGATATTAAAGCAAACATTGGATGCCACTGATGATTGTGCTTATTATTATCCATGAGTGTCACGGGTGTTATAGCGCCTGTACACGTGCATGGATTTACTGGCAGCAATAGTGCGTATTTTAAATGATCAATAACTGTTTACACGTAAAAGTACTGATTGTCTCTCCAATTTTATTCTTCAAGAGTGAGCGAGACGCGATGTTGTCATTTTATGGTTCTATTTGACAGGTTGTAAAAATCGGTTAAAGTTTCTCCGCGATGTAGTTCTTTTTTTTGCCGGCAGGTACGCCACTATCGTTCTACTGCCGCATATTCTTGTTATGGCCGCGATAATACACTGTCAGCAGTAAATCCATGCACGTGTAAATGGGGTATAGGTAAATCATTCTACAGTGGCACCATAGGCGTTACGCGTATGTAATGGAATTGCTTGCTGCAATGCCTGGTTTAATGCTAACAAACAATACCACTACAAGTCGCTTTTTCCGTACCCATGGTGCCACTGTAGAATGATTTACCTATACTACACTAACACGGGTCTTCCGTGCCGTAAATTTCCGAGAGGAGTGACGAGACCCTCTGAGAAAACTGTCGATACCCAAGACGTCCTCACGAAGAAGAAATATTCTATTCACCTAAATAATTCGTATTTTTGCGAAATCTCCCCATTGTGTGTGCGCCTGTTTTCACGATTTAGATTTTAGAAAATATAATAGATTCTTGCTTTTTATTAGTTTGAACACCACTGAATTGAAGCGACAACTTCGTTAACATAATATTATATACCTAGGTACCGGTGTTGTGTTATTTATTTTTTCTCATAACCGGGTGATAAGGCTACCTATATGCATCATTTTTCTGGTGCCTTGTGAATAATAAATTGTTATTATGCATCTGTGATCTTGAGCGACGCATCACCAATAATTATTTATTACATGCATTAAAAATGTGTCGAAATTCCTAAATTATAGATAATAAATTAAAGTGGCGACGTCGATTCTGACATCGGCAATCGTCAAGTAAAAACTAATTAAAAAAACATCGTAATACGATTCCGGAAATTAAACGGAAAATGCAGTTTGTGTCTGTAAATTCACAAACGATGCACCAGAAAAAAGCGCTCCTATTTTGTAACCAACCGCTGAATTTTGGCGCAATCAATAAAATTAAATACGGACCAACATGATTAAATTGTATTTACCAGAGCCGAAGTGTAAATTTACTGAACAAACTGAAAAATACCTATATGAATGTTAATATAATTAATTATATTATGTTTGTATATGATTTGTAGACGTCTGTTCCATCTTGCTGTCAGTGGCGGGATTAGACTATGGGTAGCGTATACGTGGAGGCCCAAGGCGCTGAGAGGCTAGGAGGTAAAATGTAAAAATGTTACCTATGCGATGAATCGACGCTGAGAGTTCAATATTATGTTATGTTTCCAGGATTCACTAATACGATGATTTTTTTATGCTTTTTATTTTGATGAATACTTACTTCACAGAATGTCTTATGAATATTGTAATAAATTCGTGTAATCGAGACCTTTAGTAAAGTTGTATATTAGGAGCTAATTCGGCTCATTCATTGTTAAAATTTGATATTGTTGAGTGTTGAAGGTTTGAGATATCACAGAGACAAGCGTCGTTATGTCTCAGGTTAACCTCTTTAGGTAAGATCAAAATACTACATTACCTGCAGTGACGTTCCGTGGGAGTAGGCAGGTCATGTGTTGATTAGGGGCGGCGAACGAAGGAACGAATGGGATCATTACATTTTTTGATAGCGGTGACGGTTTTCCATGAAGCGGAAATGAGGTTACTTCATTAGAAAGTACCGGTATCTTAGTTTTTTTAATCATAACAGGGCCTCAATACAATTTGAGATTAAAAATGAAATGGGGCGTCATTTTGCCTAGGGACGTCACTGATTACATGTACTTATAATAATAGGTGTGAGTTAAAAGTTTTATTCGTGTCTTCAAGAATTGCTTTGCTATGTGAATGTAGGAATCGTTCCCGTAGTAGGTGTATATTCCGTATCTTTTCGCAATTTCTCTTTGGCGATGCTGAGTGGGAGCAGCAGTGCTCGAAATAGAAAATTTTACAAACCGGAGCGCTCGATAATTTTCCAAAAAATTACGTCTGCCAGAATTTTTGTTATAACTATAGGACCTAAACTACCTACCATCGAAGGATAAAATGCAAATATTAAAAATGCACATCCACTGAATATATGGACAGGCAATGTTTATCAGCGCCGCAGGCGAAAATACAACGCATTTTTAAGAAATGTACTCTAAAAATATATATTTATTTTCTTTTTTGTCTCTATTTTCTGCATATGTACCGTCTACCCCCACGGGACGTCACTGTATTTTTACTTATAATTGATAATGTATTTATTTTGATTGATTTGATTTAATATGTTGATTTAGTAATAATACAACCAAGGGCGTCCCTAGGACATATGCTGCCCCTTAAATAGACTGAGAATGCCGCTCTTCCGTATTTCAAGAAAATATTATTATCCTTCACGTATATTAAAAAAAAAGATTTAAGAACCGGAACGTTATAATATTAAGTAAGACGCTTGAGGATTTTACTAGACGGCTCGCTGGAAGTCAGATACTTTACGAACCGGTACGCCATTTTCGAGGTTTTTACGAACAGGAACGCCATCCTCGGAAATACCACGAACCGGAACGGCGCTCCGGTGCGTTCTGCTCCATTCCGAGCGCTGGGGAGCAGAGAGTAAATACGCAAATTTGGCAGTGTGTTGTGGAATGTTTATCTTTATATAATAATTAGTTAATATAACAATAATTTATAATATCTCATACATGTTAATAGGTGGTTAATATAAACAGTCGACAAGTCATCTTGTTCAATAGATACGATTGTGAGCTTCTACAGTTTAGTGGACTGAACTATGTAATTTAGTGGTCAGCAACCGGTGGCCTGCGGGCTCTATGCGGCTCGTAAATGTTTGACTATACTACGAGGGTGGGTCAATAAGTCCTTAGAAAAGCCGACAGGTGGCGCGACTAGTACTGTAAGCGGTTTGTTTTCATGCAGCGGCACTACCGATTCAGTATGCTGCGAAGTTTCAATCAGATTGGTCGGGTTGTTGTGTGTTTCTCGTACATTTAAAAAAAAAATTTGCTTGTGGAAAATGGAAAAATGGAAAATGGAGAAAATTGAGTTTAGAGCTGTTTTTAAACATTTTAATATAAAAGGGTTAACAGCAAAGGAAATAAAAAATGAGTTGGATTTAGTTCACGGCATATCTGCTCCTTCACTTGCAACTATTTATAACTGGTTAAATGAATTTAAACGTGGTCGTACATCAACAAAGGATGAACCACGCTCAGGACGTCCTGTAGAGGTGACTACACCAGAAATGATCAATAAAATCCACGATATGGTGTTAAGTGACCGAAGATTAAAGTTGAGTGAGATAATTGAGGTTAGAGGGATCTCAAAAGGTAGCGTCATTTCTATTTTACATGACAAATTGGGCATGAAAAATATTTCTGCAAGATGGGTGCCGCGTTTGCTCACAGTCGACAATAAACGCAATAGGGTGGTGGCCTCTAAAGCCCTGTTGTCGCTCATGCAACGCAATCCGGATAAATTTTTTCGTCGCTTTGTGACTGTAGATGAAACATGGATACACCACTATACTCCCGAGACGAAAGAACAGTCAAAGCAGTGGATTGCGAAGGCAAACCATGTCCAAAGAAGGCGAAAACCGTAAAATCAGCTGGTAAGGTTATGGCTACTGTATTTTGGGATGCACGTGAAATTATTTTCGTTGACTATTTGGAAAAAGGAAAAACAATAACAGGGGATTATTATGCATCTTTATTGGACCAGCTAAAAAACAAAATTGAAGAAAAACGGCCTCATTTAAACAGGAAAAAAATCCTCTTTCATCAGGACAATGCCCGTGTTCACACATGTTTACGATCAATGGCTAAAATTGAAGAATTGAAGTTCGAATTGGTCGACCACCCACCGTATTCGCCAGATTTAGCCCCCAGTGACTTTTTCCTTTTCCCAAACTTAAAAAAATGGCTAAGTGGACAACGTTTTTTTTCAAATGAAGAAGTCATCGATCGGACAAATGCTTATTTTGAGGACCTTCCGAAAACTTATTTTTCTGACGGTTTAAAAAAAATTGAGAAACGTCTAACCAAGTGTATTGAGCTCCAAGGAGATTATGTTGAGAAATAAAAAAAAAATACAAAAATAAAAACTGTTTTAATGCTTTTTTCTAAGGAATTATTGACCCACCCTCGTAATATAACATGCGGTCCGTATGTTGAATGTTTAATAAGAGTTTTGTTTGAAGAAAATCTACTTACCTACACCGTTATAATATATTATGTTCTAATCTGTGTCCGCAGTTGGATAGTAAAAACAAAAAGGCATTTTTCTCGGTAGGTAGGTACCTATTATTGGAGATTTACAAACTGAATGTTCATCAAGATTTGTGGATTTTCATTTTAAAAATACAGAAATACAAGGAACCACAATTATAAATTTACAACAAAAAAGCACCGAACAAGAATTTTCTACAATGAATTTTAGAAAGACAAAAATCTTCTCGACCTACTGCATGTTTCAATTCAAATGTTCTCCCTTGATTTCAAAGAGGATATTATACTTATACCCTTGTCCGTAATGTTTAGGAGAGTGAAAACACGCAAAAAGTCACATTCAGTAGGGAAACAGACAGTTATACATAAACTGCATCTTATTTTTAATGATTTTTTTTTTGTTTATACTTGATAATATTTTTTCATTGTGTTTCGATTTTTTCATATCTACCTATTAGCATTTTTTTTCAACATCGTTGTACCTATAGAGGCACCTAGCGGAAAAATACGAAACTTGCAATTTGAGACATTTTTTTGATAATTTACAATTTTAACTATATTAATTAATACGTAGGTATGTACCTAAGTATCTGAAAACATTAAAATGTTTTTTTTTTTAATTCAAAGATAGACTTACAATTGTAAAAAAATGTAATAACATGTGAATTCGTTGCAGGGTCACATCTTATTACTACATTATATTTTATGGTCATATTTATTATTATAATTTAGTTTATTAAGTTTTCAATTTTCTGACGTTTAGATTTTTGACTAATTCATCGTTTTAATATTTTTTATATTTATTTTTTTTTTTTTTTAAATTTAAATGTGTATAACATGAAATCCTTTTTATTTATATCTTTATGTAAAGTGGATTTGTGTTATATAAAAACAGTTTCATTTAATTATAAAAAAATAATGAAATAAAATCATTTGCAATAGATACATATTTTAAATGTTCCAATAAACAAACACCAAAAAGACCTTTTTCACAAATCACGCATATTTTACGCGATCTTTTAACGAGGCCACCATGTAAAAAATTTCTTTTCGGCCGGGTAGTTTCCTAATTCTACTACTTTGTATTATCCCTCGTGTGGGATAACCGATTGTTTCCAATAACTGGTAAAAATCAAAACTCCGTGCGCGGATCGTGCATTTCGCTCGCTCTCGCGATCGCCCGTATGATGGAGCGAGAAAGAGATATGTTAATTACTTTTAACAATACATGCAGCGAGGGATATCTAATTGCCTCATTATCTATTCAAAACGATAAATTAATTACGAAACGTGTTTTCATAATATTCCAATTCGCAGAATCAATACAATACTTTCATTTATCGACAATTATTGGTAACAATCCTCGCCCGGATTTTAAAAAGCACCGTAGTAGCAAAGGGTCTTAATGTTTATTAATTAATACAGTTGAAATTGTAAATTATCAAAAAAAATCTAAAATTGCAATTTGACTAATTCGTAGTTTTAATATTTTTTATATTTATTTTAAAAAACATTGATTTTTATAAAAATATAAATGTGTATACATAACTTGAAATCATTTTATTTATATGAAATCTTATTTAGGTGTCCCAATATTTAAGCTCGAGTCAGCCAATCGTGCAACCTATTTAGTAGGTATTTGTTTCTAAACTTTGCACTTCGACTCTAGGATGAATATATTCTAAAAATATTTTTTTACATAATATATTATCTATTAATTTATTTATTACTACATAATATTATAGTAATACAAGTGAATATCATTTGATCTAATTTTATGCGAGGTAATCAAGCAGAGTGGTATCAGTATAATAAAAAGTGCAAATTTATAAAACGTATATGTACTCTAATTATGAAGGTTTGAGCGCATATCCAGAAAACGAGCGTTATCGTGATAACGCTGTTTTTTGGTAAATCGCTTTAAATTACGCGGCATACACCTATGCATCCACTCACCAAATATGACTTTAATATTCTAACAAAAGGTGGCAGTAGACAGTCTAAACTGACCATGTGTTGCACATCTCTGAAATATTCCAATATTTCAGGATAATACTCGTTTTACGGATATGGGCTCAATTATTAGATTCAGTTAAGTTAATAGTTTTTTTTCATTGTTTCAGGATAAGCTGCTCAATAAACTAGAAGAAAATGAACCCGAATTAGCCACTTGCCAAGAAGATGAAGTAAGGAAACTGAATGCATACTTATTTTTTGAAGTTGCTCAAAATGTTTAATTCTTATTATTTCCTAATCACATATTATTAGTTTCCAAACATTTGTATTTAAGGCCCACATGCCCTGTAAGTTCAACATTAAGAATTTTGGTTTGAACAATCTTTGACTTTGTAAGAAATATATAGATACATTTATAATTTATGTCATTACCGTGTCCCAATTATTGTGTCCTCACATTCGAGAATGATCGTATGAGAAAATACAGGTGTAATTTTTTTTAAATATCAATTTGTTTTATAAATCGGTGTTTGATAATTGGAACGTGATTTTACATGTCTGGCTTGAAATAATTAGTGTTTAAAGTGACCAACACCAATGAAAAATCATATGCCAAAACCATACATTTTTAGAATGAAAAGTTTTCTTTTCTCTGATTATTTTAGCATTTTTATGGAATAGAAAAGTATGGACCTTGACATAATAATAATATAATAAACAATGGTTTGCTTTAACATGGTTTAAAAAAACTAAAAAGAATAAAAATATGTAGTATGTACATATTTATAAAAAATTGCGTTGCAATGGACCGCACGCCACTGGGGCATACATAATATGTTCTTACCGGATGCCGCGCGGACATACATACGTACATACATGGCGCCACAAGTCAGTCACTTCGGGTTCGATACGAGAGACGCACCGCGTACTTCGGCGTCAGCGCCATTAAAAAATATTTCCAGCGATGAGAGTGATTTTTTGCCAGAGAAAAACAGCAGTTAACGGACACATTTATTGTCAAGTAACGAGACTGAATGAATGTATCTGTGCTAAATTTAATTTAAATCGAAAACTATGTATTTTTATGTATAAATATTTTAATGTATAAATAATAAATAAATTCGATTTATTTTTGAGTTCAAGAATTTCGTATTTTGAGTTGATTTTAAGTAACGGAACCTATCTACCATTTTTGTATGGGCATGTTATCTTTTTTACACGGTTTTGTTTTGCACGGTACTCTTTGGAACATATCCTTCGTGCAAAAAGAGGATCGGGTGTATATCATGCCAAATATAGAATGCAAAATATTGAAATTTCTCTCAATTCTATCAATTTTATTATCGAAGATGTAGGTAATTAATGCACATATTGACAGATGTAATAATAATTTCAAAAAGTTGTTATAACTACGGACATCTAATGTACCTACCAAATATGGCATTATTCTCAATATTAACACGACAACGTTTACAATAATAGTCTTTTATGGTATTGCCTAATATACGAGGGTGGGTCAATAAGTCCTTAGAAAAGCCGACAGGTGGCGCGAATTGTACTGTAAGCGGTTTGTTTTCATGCAGCGGCACTACCGATTCAGTATGCTGCGAAGTTTCAATTAGATCGGTCGGGTTGTTGTGTGTTTCTCATACATTTAAAAAAAAAATTTGCTTGTGGAAAATGGAAAAATGGAAAATGGAGAAAATTGAGTTTAGAGCTGTTATTAAACATTTTAATATAAAAGGGTTAACAGCAAAGGAAATAAAAAATGAGTTGGATTTAGTTCACGGCATATCTGCTCCTTCACTTGCAACTATTTATAACTGGTTAAATGAATTTAAACGTGGTCGTACATCAACAAAGGATGAACCACACTCAGGACGTCCTGTAGAGGTGACTACACCAGAAATGATCAATAAAATCCACGATATGGTGTTAAGTGACCGAAGATTAAAGTTGAGTGAGATAATTGAGGTTACAGGGATCTCAAAAGGTGGCGTCATTTCTATTTTACATGACAAATTGGGCATGAAAAATATTTCTGCAAGATGGGTGCCGCGTTTGCTCACAGTCGACAATAAACGCAATAGGGTGGTGGCCTCTAAAGCCCTGTTGTCGCTCATGCAACGCAATCCGGATGAATTTTTTCGTCGCTTTGTGACTGTAGAAGAAACATGGATACACCACTATACTCCCGAGACGAAAGAACAGTCAAAGCAGTGGATTGCGAAGGCAAACCATGTCCAAAGAAGGCGAAAACCGTAAAATCAGCTGGTAAGGTTATGGCTACTGTATTTTGGGATGCACGTGAAATTATTTTCGTTGACTATTTGGAAAAAGGAAAAACAATAACAGGGGATTATTATGCATCTTTATTGGACCAGCTAAAAAACAAAATTGAAGAAAAACGGCCTCATTTAAACAGGAAAAAAATCCTCTTTCATCAGGACAATGCCCGTGTTCACACATGTTTACGATCAATGGCTAAAATTGAAGAATTGAAGTTTGAATTGGTCGACCACCCACCGTATTCGCCAGATTTAGCCCCCAGTGACTTTTTCCTTTTCCCAAACTTAAAAAAATGGCTAAGTAGACAACGTTTTTTTTCAAATGAAGAAGTCATCGATCGGACAAATGCTTATTTTGAGGACCTTCCGAAAACTTATTTTTCTGACGGTTTAAAAAAAATTGAGAAACGTCTAACCAAGTGTATTGAGCTCCAAGGAGATTATGTTGAGAAATAAAAAAAAAATACAAAAATAAAAAGTGTTTTAATGCTTTTTTCTAAGGAATTATTGACCCACCCTCGTATTTTAAGTGATCATGAAATAATCATTTATAAAATTAGGAAAGATAGGGAATTATAATGACATAGGTAAGTATACATATTTCCTACAAAGTTTACAGATTATGTAAGCTTAGATTGCAAAGATAACCAAATTCTTCATTTACGATATTCACACGGAACATGGGCCGAGGCCTCATCAGGAAGGAGGTGGGCAAGACGCGCATGAATTGAGCCAATGATGAGAAACTTTGGTGGAAGGAGACAATAATGTAGTCGACTGTTTTATTATGTCATAATAAATATAATATTTTATATTTAGAAAAAAAAATAATTAAACACCATAACTTAAAGATGAATGCTTCACCTACCAAAGCACCTAGGAAAAAAATAGGAAGCTTGCAATTTGAGACTTTTTATTTGATAATTACGTCATATTGTATATCAATATCATATATCAAACTGTTTTAATTCATAAATTATATCAAAAAACATAAAAACATTGAAAAATATTTTTTATTCACCTTAAAAGTTAAATTAATTGCTTTCTCCAATGAAAGTTTGACTAATACTGACATTTCTATTTCAGTGCGTTATATGTGTCAACGCAAAAGCAACAATGCAGACATCTCCTTGTGGTCACCGAGTGGTCTGCCGGAAATGTTTTGTGAAGACCATCCAGATGGCTGTGAGTCAACGACTCCTACCCCTGCGGTGCGTCATCTGCCGAGCCAAGATATTACGACTCAAGCAGACTTTACCGACAAGCAAAAGCTGGCAGGTTAGATTTTATTACCTATCATTTTTGTGTTCTTAAATCTGAAGGTTATTCAGAATGTCATTTGGTGAACAGTTGTTATAATAACTGCGTATAAAATATCTGCTTATCAAAAATAATGAATTTTATCACTCCCCATTTTTAATAATTTTGTTTTTATTGAAGGTTCCAGGATCAGCTAGCACTTACTCCATGGGAAGGGCATGGGGATTGGCCGGATCCGCAAGTGCCTACTCAGTGGGTGCTCATTCTGTTCCTAACTCTGCGAGTCTTTATTCCATGACCAGTGGATCATCATCGCTTTCTGGTAAATGTTATACTATATTATTTTTCAATAATTTATATCACACAACTTTTAAATAGATCAAAATGACCGTTCCAAAAAATATATTACCTATGTAGGTATATAATATTTAAGAAAACACCAAAATTCAAGCATAATTATATTTTACACACCTCACTTTGCCAAAATTTTCTAGTGCCACAGTCATTTCTATTAATTATTTACAATTACCAATAACCACTATGCCTAAAACCAGTCCATATAAGCAATAAATAAAATTTGTGAATAAGCATCATGATTGCATACCTTTGAATTATAGCCTCAATCGGCTATCACGCTATCTACAAATAATGTGAAAGGATTCTAAAATGTGATTTAAAGATGTTTAAGAATAATCTTCTTTGGAGATGGAGCCTTTCTATATAATGTGAAGATGATAATTTATTATAATCTGGATTTATATGTAACTAATTTCTCAAGTAAGACTTAGAATTGGTTTTCAATACTTCTTTCTGAGTAAATATTATTTCACATATAAGGTTCATTTGTAAAAATAATTGTCACATGCACCGAGATAAAAATGCTTCACAAGAAAGCGTAAAAGAAGTTTCTTTTTAGCATGAATTATCATAATATGAACAATTGTGTAAAATCCTACCTAATTCTTCATTAGTCTTAATTCTTTGGGTTGAATAATTTTTTATATGATTGTGTTAATATTCCATATGCTGTTTTTTAAGGTGTTTCATCGGCATCATCGAGCAGTGGAGGGACAGCGAACAGTGGGGGGACAGGAGGGTGTGGCCGGGTGTGCAGCGGAAGTGACGGCGGCAGCGGTTGTCCAGGCGGATGTCTGGGAGCCGTGCCCCGCCGCTTACCTCCCAGACAACCTGCCTCTTCTTCCCTCAGAAGATCGCAACTGCACTCTATGAAGGTAACTATTATTTACTCACCGGAAATACCAAAAGTATTTTTCATCTTAAGGCTATACTTCAGCTGAGGCATGGTCTAAAAAGATCGTGACTACACGACGCGCAGATTGTGCAAACAACGCGTGCCGAACAAAACATAATTTGTCATAAAAATTCAACATGCGTCCATTTTATTGTTATATTAGTAATAATATATTCATTGACATGTTTTCTTTTTCGAGTACATGCATGATGTTTTTTAGTCATCTTTACACGATTTAAGAATATATTCCTCCGAAGCCATCACAAAACAAATAATTGACGTGCTCATATCTCAACTACCTCTCTCCGATAGGCAACGAGTGCGAACTTTCATACAACCTTTCTTACTTTCGTAATTGTTGAAAATTATTTGCCGTTTCACTGATGTACGCTCTTAAGTAAAGGTAGAGCGTTTCACTGAACCAGTAACTCCCAATTTTTTTTGTTTGGTAGAATCCAGGTAGTCTCAGGGAATCCTACCTGGGTGTCACAATATATTTAAATTCAGAGGGGTAAATTACACAATTGACGTGTGAAGCAGTTGATAGTGACAAATTAAGTTAAAGCACAAAGTATTAAGCAGACTCAAAATGTCATGTTATTATTTTTAGTCACAAATTTTATGTAAATTAACTTAACCTACTAAGACTACATTCTATTTTTTCTGCTTGGCTAATTTAAAAAGATTTATAGAAGGAAAACGGTTACGATTTTGATATATACCTACCTAGTTTCCATACATACTCTTTTTACACCAGAAGCGAGGCAGATCATCTCTATTAAAACTCTCGCTACTTCAATAATAATTTAGATGGGATATCTAACAAGGCTTAACTTTCAAAATGCTCTATTGTTTAAAAATTCACATTAAACTTTTTTTGTACTTTATTAATGTACTCTTTCACAAACTTTTACAGAGCCGTTTGGGAATCACTGCTGACTAGAACATATTATGCACAGTAGCACAAGGCTTGAATCATCCTGTTTGCAGGATAAAATACATTTTATTCAAATTACTTGTGCAATATATTATTAACGGTATCCCTACGTTAATTTTAAATAAATACCTACACTCCTAATTTATTTTTTCTTATTTCAGTTGAGACTACAAGACTACCGTGTTCAAAACTATTCAAGTGATTTGTGTACCCCGACGGGCAGGTTACCACCGATAAAAGAATTTCAGAGAGATTTCCGGGCTTCCCAAGTGTCACATGTCAAAGAGGTTCGAAAAGAACCAAGAGTTACCTCTGCAGGAATAATTAAAGAAGGAGAAGTCACCAAATGTCCCTTAAGTACTCCCCCGAGTTACAATCCCGTAGGATCAACAGCTATCGCTTCCACATCCACCAGAATAAGGTATGCTACATATATCCATAACGTGAAAAATATGTTTTCTTAATTTCCCTACAGACGTTTTGATATGGTTTGTCCAAAATATTATAGTATATTTTAATCTTTGATCAGCCTAAGCAAAACGGGTGTTTACTCTAGATATTTCCATTTTGTTAGTTGACTCTTGCATTCTCAACAGAATGCATGCACCAAGTTTCCTATTTTAGAAGTAGAAAAAAAACCTGTACAAAAAAATGTCTAATGGTACAAAAAAATGTATCCACAAACAGTGACGTTAAAGTCCAACAGATGGTTTTGTAGCTCGGCCACCCTAAATCACCTAACATACGTCCCTATACCAACCAAACTAGCACTCAGTAAACACTCAATAAAACATCTGGAGGGGTCATAAGCTATGTATCAAAACACTATAGTTTTAATATTATTAACTAATCTAACTATTCCTACTAGTCACAGGTCTCGGATGCCAACCCCGGGTCTGACAAATTGACGTGTTGTTTTTTCAATTTTTCAATTCAAAATCTATTAATACGATCTTCACTCACGTAGTCCGCTTAGGATCAAACATTGTAATTTTTGGTTTTTTTATTAAGGCTATACTTCAACTGGGGCACGGTCTAAAACGATTGTGACTACGCGATGCGAAGATTGTGCAAATGACGCGTGCAGAACAAAACATAATTTGTCACAAAAAGTCAACATGCGTCCATTTAATGTTATGTTTATTGTTCTATTACTAATAATAATAATATATTCTTTGACATGTTTTCTTTTTCAAGTAAATGGGTAACGTTTTTTAGTCATTTTTACACGATTTAAGAATTAATTCCCCCGTCGCCATTACAAAACAAATTGACATGTTTACAGCTCGATTTTCGCTCTCTGATTGCCAGCCAGTCCGAAATTTCATCGCACCTATAGTTGAAAATTATTTGATGTTTCACTGAAGTACTGTCTTAATATTAAATTTAACAGTTATTTAAGTGGAAAGCTATTTGGGTTGTCAGTGTCTTATATAAGTGTGGTGACATTCATAATAAAGAATCCATTTCTTGGGTGTGACTAGTACATTTATAATGACGTAGAGATACGGTAATTTTGGTCGATAAAATGTCTGTCCACTGACAAATCGATTCAGTAAAAAATTGGTTGTTCCATTATAGCAAAATAAAATAATTGTGTTGGGTTATGGGTAGGGCTGTCAAAAAAGTATTGATGCATTTATTTCAATACAATACCAATACCAGATATAAATACTTTTACTTTTGAATGTCGACAGTCCTAGTCATGGGTATACATTTGGGTACACACAAAAAACGAATATTAGTAATATTTCATGGTTAATATAATAAAATATTAGTACCTATTGTAAATTTTCAAAAATGCCATTATCCTGTTCACTATTAAATTCCATGCTATAGTAGATTCATTACAACCAAATACTCCCATAATAATTATGTAAAGTTTCTAATCGAAAGTAAAAATAAAATTTAAATATATATTTTTATGTACTCAATGCTAATAATAATTAATCGTCAGATGTATCTATGTACAGATTTTGGATATTCGTTTTTAACCCATTGAAGACAGATTTAAAAGGAGAAAAGAGTGGACCGACAGCCAGTTTGTAGTCAATTTGACAAGATTTTACTAAAACTGCTACAACTATTTTATTCTATGTTCAATAACAATGTTTTTTTAAACTTGTGTAGATATTAAACCACTTCAATTCATATGTCTCTTTCTAAATATGTAGGTAAATTTACAGTTTTAAGAAATACCTAAAAAAAAAAATTAAACATTTTACTAAGGACAAGGGGCCAAATTGACACTGATTGTCCAGAATCATTTGGTCAACAGTGCAGTCAAATTGGCGCCAATTGTCTCCGATGGGTTAAACATTTGATTCTTCAGTGAAATTTTATGCAATCCATTGTGCCTTATTCATTAGTTTTGTCATATTTCTCTAATGTGTTGAATTTAATTTTTCAACAGGTGTGCGCAGAAAATTCTAACGCAGATCGAAACGACGCCTATTAAAAAATCAACAAATTATTACAGAATTACACCTAAGGGGGGGAAAGAAAATGCCAATAGGATGTTCAATCACAAAACGATACTGGAATGTGATGAAAACAATTCAAACATATTAAATAATAAGCAGAGTATAAAGGGTTCAGAAGAGAAACGAACGGACGACGATGAACAGTCTAAAAAACTTCTCGATGAGAAATATAAGAAAGAGGAAAAGAGCGATAACAAGAAGAATGAGGTAGCGGAAAAGAAAAAAGAAGAAAAAAATAAATTGAAAGCAGAAAAAGAAGCAAAAAGAGAAGCGAAGAGAGAAGCAAAAGAAGAAGAAAGAAAATCAAAAATGATGGCAAAAGAAGAAAAGAAAAAGGCGAAGAAAGAAGCGAAGCAGGCATTATTGGCAGAAAAGGATAAAAAATAAACATGAATATCACATCACACCTAAATACATACCCTAATTAATTTTAAGCTAAATGTAAATAAACCTCGTTGATAATCAATCATTCAAAGATAGATGGGCTAGTCAATGTTGGTAGATGGTACGTAGGGTGTCAATTTTGAAATGCAATATCGCTTAGATTAAATATCAGGTGTAAAGAATTTCCTACGATAGGTGGATGACAAACAGTATGCCGATATTTAACAATGAGGCTTCCACATTTCATCATTGAAATTGTTAATATTGTATCTTAGATTTTAAACTGTCCATAGGAAACGAATAAAATTGAATTTTAATTAATATTTTTGGCAATAATACTGGCTACAGATTTTTCTCAGCAAATTGTGAACAATAATAAATATTACATCATCAAATTATAATAAAATCGTTTCGATACCATACGTGTCATATTAATTCCTTAACGTATCTAATTTGTGAAAGTTGTATGTACTTTGAAAGGAAATAAGGATTGCAAGAATGCATAATATTGTGTTGGTTAAATGACATAATGTTCATGGTCCTATTCTGCTTTATAGTTCAAGTGCATTTTATATTAAACTAAATAGAATATGAATGTGATTTGCTATTTTTTATCTAAACATATAGGTATATTTTCATAGAGAATTATTTACATACGTCATACCATCATCATTCCTTAAAAGAAATCGCTCATCAACAATCTTAAAGTAGAAATTTTAAACTTTAGCAATCTTATCGAGCCATTTATAATTATAATATATTTAAGGTCCCTTTATTGTTAAACTGGCCGTGCACCCTTCTTTTTGTGCGCAAATATTCTTTTTATAGTTCTCAGAGAAGCTGTATGTGATACTTAATAAATGTATGAAATGCAATCTAGTTCAAATTTTAAATTTCCGAACTAACATTACAAATACATATTATAATTGTTTTTTTTTTACAACTAAACGCTTGACTGTTACGGCAATCGATTCTTCTTTATATTGTTGTTAAATTTGCCCAATTTAGAGGGCGACACATTTATATTTAAGCATTGTAGAAACTCATATCAATATACCATGTAGTCAGATGAAAAAGTCAGTGATTTAACTGAATTCACTGCATTAATAACTGAAATTGTTAGAAATCTGGCATAGTCATTAATAAAATGTTATGAAAAGATGAAATATTTTATTTACATAAAAAATCTCACCTCAAAAATACACAATTATTAATTTATTTACATTATTTATTAAATGTTTTAAATTATAACAAAAAAATATCTACAAGTCATTTCATTGAAGAAAATAATAATGAATGCGAAGGGAGAACTTTTCCACCTTATCTTCAGTCGTGAACTGATTAATAATTGTCGACTATTATTCACAAGAGCTTAATCATCACCGCCTCTCGCCTCCATAGCGTCAGCCTGTTCCTTTGCCAGCCTTACATATTTAGCTGTGATAGGCTTAAAGTAATAAGCCTGGAAATCGTGACGTTCTGCCATCTTTGCTTTAATGTCCTTTTCCAGTTGTCTCAGCTTCATCTGAAAGCAATATTTAAGAAATGCATGGATTTTTAAGGGGGATCCTATATGCCAACGGAGAACCTAGCGGAAAAATACGAAGCTTGCAATTTGAGAATCTTTTTTTGATAATTTACAATTTCAACTGTATTACTTTTTTATATCTATTTTAAAAAACATTGATTTTTATAAAAAATATAAATGTGTATTTTTTAATGTTTTCAGATACATATTTATTAATTAATACAGTTGAAATTGTAAATTATCAAAAAAAAAAATCAAATTGCAAGCTTCGTATTTTTCCGCTAGGTTCTCTGTTGGCATATTATGATCCCCTTAACTCTGTAGAGAACTTCTTTCTAAATACATTTAATACCAGAATTTTTCAATAGATGCCCTAATGCAGTGTAAAAAAAAACATTACCAAGTACCTTTCTTAGTACGAGAATTTCTCATGTTTGGGTGGCTAGACAAGTAACTGCAATATACTCAATATTTTCTCTCTAGTACCTACACATGGCACAAGTATGCTTGAACAGCACCAGTTTGTGCTTGGACTATGTCAAGCTCGGACGACGACGATGAGCTTGCTTTGGCTACTTTTGTCCAGGTTAAAGAACACCATGTGGTGTAAAGACTAGTTCAGAGACATGGCTCACTCCAGTAAGAAACTCTGAAGAAACTCTTCAGAGAAATTTTTGGTTCAATTTTTACAGATTGCTTGTCATGACGCATTCTTCGCCATCAAGCGCTGGCTCGTGAATGACGTTCGCAGACACAAACTTGCAAACACACTTTCAGATATGATGATGCAGATAAAAAAATATTTAATCTTCAAGCCACATGTACAATAAAAATGCTTGCGCAAAATAATGATACACACACTCACGCATGCTTGTAAAAAAAGATTGATCATCCATGCTTGTCAAGCATGCAGTTACGTGTGTAGCCACCTTTAGAATATATAAAAAAATCTTGGATGTTTACCCTTTCCCTTTCTTCATAGACGAAATGGCAAAACTTCTCATAATCTTGCTGTGGAGTGTGGTAGACATAGCGAGATATAAAACGTGTGATAGGGTGACGGGAATATTCCCAATGTTTAGGCACATAATCTTCAGGGATTGGCTGCAGCTCAGCCGGTCCGATGAAAATATTGCAGTACAAAATTACAATACCGCAAGGAATTGCTCCGACCAAAGTGTAGTAGTGAAGCATATCTTTGAATTTATGCCACTGGAACCTGAAAATTTAAGAAGTAAATAAAATACAATAATGCATATAGACTGTGTATCTGGGTTTAGATAAAAGGGATCAACCCTCATTTTTTTGAAAGGTGCTTTTATTTGATAGTCACGATATTCAACAAAGTATAAATAAACCGAAAAAGCCCAAATACTTATTACCTAAATATTTTTCTGTCAAATATGCATTCAGAGAAAAAGAGTTTATCATCAAAGTAAAAGTTTACAGCATGGAATGAAGTCGTTAAGCAACCAGCATACATCGTAAATGTATGAAGATAATTAATACCATCAGATGAAATACATCGCACATGATCCTACAGTGTAGGGGGGACCTAGCGTCAATGTAGGACTTTTTAAAAATAAAATTACATTATCATATATTACAGTTTGTCAAAATATGCATTGTGGTTAACTCGAATGAATGATTCTATTGTTTGAGGTAATGAAGATGTTTCTTACATAATTTTATTTAACTATTTCTTTTATTCAATGAATAATTCACAATTGTTAAATGTCACAACACATCTGTATAATTATCGCTTCAAAGGCAAATTCGGAGATCCAACATAATTATTCCAAAAGTATTACAAAATGCCCGCCACCAACAGGGTAAAAAGAGACCTTCTCTTTATACATTTGTTCCTTGTAGCTATAGTAATTTGGCGTTTTAAAAAACTATGTTTCAGGCTGTCAAAAAATATTTCATAATTATATGCAAAACTACGTTGTTTTTAAGATATAAATAAGGGATGAAGGTTAAGATTTTTTATTGCTGGGGGAGTCAGAAGTTGAAGTTTTACTGCTACAGTTTGGTGAACTCTGTCAGCCGACTGGGTAAGTATGCATCATGAACAAGATAAAAACCATTTACATTACTTACGCGTTCACATGACAGCTGACATAGATTTTAATAGTTAACTATTAGTTTTCACTAAAAATTCTACATCTTCACTCAAAGGCTAAGCATACAAACTTACTTAATGTGGCCATCCCAATGTAGACAGGGTAAATCTTAGCACTATTTTTTAATAATAATCGTTGATAAGCATTATTAACCAAGCACAATTATTATGCATTACCTATCACAAACATTAATACTTCAAATAGGTATAAACTGATTATCATGAATTTTGAGACAATAATAGCATTAGCACAAATAATGAGGATTGCTAGTCCTATACTCTTATAAACCTAACAGCTTGTTATTAATAAGATCAGTGTAAGAGTAAATCAACAAAAAAGAAGATACTGATATTATTTTAAAAAGCGAATGATTTTCGAATTCTTCCAGAGATGTATATGGATTTCAAGAGTGGCTTACTTATTCCATTGATTAAAATATAAAATCATACATTTTTTTATAGTTGAAATACATAAATAAAGGATCCAAAGAAAACAAGTTAAGTGAAAAAGCTACTCATAGTCGGAATTATGAAACGTATATAGCTTAGAGGGCATTTAACCTACAAGATAAACCCGGTTAGAAATATAATATCAGAGGAATACCAGTATATTCAATTCATAATAAAGTATTAGGTAACAAGTCACCCATTGCTTATTTACCTGGAAGGCTGCATATCCATCGTCCTATGGCCATGATCGCCACTTTTTAGTTTAGAACTGATCGAGAAGTTTGCAACTTTCGTTAAATTCGGATTTTTAGAACTATTTTTGATCAAGTTTTGACCAAAACTTCGACAAAAACTACTCCACACAGCCATGTTTTTACTTGACGTCTCGAAAATATATTTCTAGACTGCTGACCATAGACTAATATTGCTGCTGACTGAATTTTTTATTGACTTTTTAGCTACTCACTACCATAATTTCCCGGCTGGAAATAATAATGTTTAGCTCCAGGCCCATGGGTTACTTGTGACATTAAAATTAAGATTATAATAATAGTATTATCAAAGAGATTGAAATTTTAAAACATTTTACTATCGTTTAATGAAATGATATCTCTATAACAACTTGCCTAAAGATCCTTTTGAAAATTTTGCAAATAAAATTCATGTATTTCTTTCAGTCAATGCCGAAGGTTCACAACCCGCCAACACTGAAAAAGATGGATTTGATGTTGACGTTACCTCTGATGATAGATCGAAAAATAGCGCTCTACCAGCAACTTCGTTTGGTTCTCCCTGTACACCTCGACGGTTTATGTTAAAGCGTAAAGTTTCTTTATTAAGATCAAAAGTAAAAAATCTTCGTCAAAAAAATCGTCGACAGGCATTAAAAATCACTAGTTTAGATAATGTTATTCGAGAGGGAAATATTCTAAGTGAAGGCATTGAATCGTTGTCTTCGATGAACGATCCCAACAAAGATTTTTTAATAAGATACTTAACCAAGAAAGTCCGGTTAACAAAAAGTATTCTGCGGATTTTTTTGCCATTACATTACATTATTATTCGCCTGCAGCTTATAGATATGTACGGCAAATTTTCAACACGTGTTTGCCGCACGAAAAAACACTCGAAATGGTATAGACAAGTTAATTGCGATCCAGGATTTACACAGGAGTCGATCGAAGCTGTTATGCTCAAATTTTATAATAGTACTCATCCTCTTGTTTGTTCCCTGATAATGGATGAGATGAGTGTCAGAAAACAGTTAGAACGAGTTGGTGATAAAGAAATGGGATACGTTAACTTTGGTGCTAATTTTGAAGGAGATCAAATGTGTCGCTGAGTTTCAAAACCCGCTATAACACCTTTTTGAAATAATTGAGGTATATATATCAATGGATTCGTAATTAAAATCTCTACATGAAAATTTTATTGTCTCTTTCAAAGTCCGCTATGATTGACTGTCATTTATGAAAGAAAATCAATGTGTCAATCAATTCACGCTATAACACTATGTGTTACTTTCAAAATCCCCTATATCACAACTGACCAATAAGAAGCGAGAATCAGACGAAATGCAACATGGTCGCCAGTACATTTATGTCATGAGTTGCGGTAAGAGTGCTGTTTTGTTAATTTGTTATTATTACGATTTATAGTCTTAAAATGTGTGACGAACTTATAAATGTGGTTATATCTCCAGTTAATAAAGCTAGGAAGAGGTTGAGCCATCCAAAATCTTGGAAATTCAACGAAATACGCCGTAAACGGTAAGTTAAATTAGACATAAATGTGTTAAAAATGCGCGAGTCATCATCTGAATTTCCAGTGGCGTGTAACTCAATTATGAACTGGTTAAAACTGTTCTTTTCTCTAATATATTTTTATAATTTATAATAATAATTTTATTTTTATAATCATTTTTCAATGGCACCATTCACAAACTGCACTTATATATTATCAATGTGTAGGTACTGTGAAATGTTTTATAATTTATCATTATTATTATTACATATAATAACTTAGTTACTTCTTATAAGTATAACAAATTCCTTTCACATTCAAGTTCAAGTGATGATGCTCTGGCTCAGCGCGGTGACAGATTACTTGACTCACTTATTTACATGTATCGTCTTATAAAAAATGTTATGAAAAATAAAGAAGGTAAACAATTAATTTACACAAGTGAAAAAATATAAAATAAATGAATGAAACATGTTTGCAGTCAAATTATGAGAGTACCGCGTCACTCATATTTTTTAAAACCAATGTACTATATATTTTATTTTTTATTGTTTTTGTGAGAACGATAAAATATGCTATACATACAGTGTTTTTATGTAAATTGCATTGTATTTTTAATAGAATTCTTTTTACTGAACAATGAAAAATTGTAACATTTTTTAATGATTCCTAATTTTTATTTACCTATGTCTTTATATTAAAGATTTCCTTAAATTTTTGTTTATGTAATATAGGAACAAAATGACAATGTTTTTTTTTCATTTTAAACTGCTATTTTAGAATACGTACCTACTTATAATACTAATTTTAAATAAATAAAACGTTTATTAAATAAAAATATATAACTCTTTTTCATCCTACCACGCGCCACCAATGGAAGATTCCGACTTTAAGTTGTCAAAAGTTTTCCTAACAAAATACGCTATAACCTTCAATGGGTATTTCAAAAACCGCTATAACACTATGTTACTTACAAAACCCGCTATAACCAAACATTTGAGTCTTTTATTTAATCAGTGGACTAGAATACAACATAAATAGGTATGCAAAATATTTCCAAAAATAATCTATCTTTGGGCAAAAAAAGAAAAACATCGATAATCCCTTTATCCATAAACTGAGAAGTTTTTATTGATTTTCTCAACAAAATGAAAAGGTGTTATAGGGGGTTTTGAAACTCAGTGACACAAATACCCCTTGCACGTGAGATACTAACTTTTATGGTTGTTTGTATCAACGAGTCATGGAAACTTCCACTTGGATATTTTCCAATCGATGGGATTTCCGGGGAACAGAAGGGTGTTTTAGTAAAACAATGCCTTCAAATTTTAAATGAATCCAATTTACATGTAATATCGTTAACGTTTGATGGTGCACCTGCTAATATTACAATGGCGAAACAGTTGGGTTGTTGTTTCGATGAAGAAAATTTTGTACCATATTTTGTTTTTGATAACCAAAAAATAGTTGTTATTTTAGATTCTTGTCATATGATTAAACTTATTCGAAATTCTTTGGGGGATAGAAAACTTATAATAGATTCAAATGGGGGACTTATTAAATGGGATTTAATTGTTAATTTACAAATATTACAAAGCAGTGAGGAGCTTCATCTAGCAAATAAATTTAAAAAAACGCACGTAGAATACACTAAAGCCGCGTTGACACGGTCCAAGTACGATCCAAGTACACTTGGACCGAGTGCCATCCAAGTACACTTGGACCGAGTGCCATCCAAGTAGACATCTTCATACTAATTATTCCTATCCAAGTTACTTGGACCGCGTCCTACTCATCCAAGTTAACTTGGATATGAATATAATTATAGTATGAAGCTGTCACTTGGATGAGACATCTTCATACTAATTATTCCTATCCAAGTCTACTTGGATCGTACTTGGACCGTGTCAACGCGGCTTTAAACAAAAAATGAAAGTTCGATTGGCTGTTCAGTTGTTCAGCGATTCTGTAGCTGATGCTGTAGAATTCTGTGCTTATCAACTAGAGCTGCCAGAGTTTGCTAATTGTGAACCGACAGTAAAATTCATTAGACATATGAATAAACTTTTTGATATATTTAATTCCAGAAGTAATAATAATTGTTCGGGGAAGTGAAAAAAGCCGGTATGTTCTGAGAATTACCATGCTATTTCTTCATTTCTCTCTGAAGTATATGTCTACATTGGAGGTCTTAAATTTAGAAATGGGAAAAGGGTCATTAATAGCAACAAAAAACAGGTTTCTTAGGATTTCAATGTTGTATAAAAAGTTTAGAATTTTTATATCGTAATACAATAACTTCACAACTTTCTAATTTAACTTATTTAACTATGTATAAGTTTTCGCAGGATCACATAGAAATATTTTTTGGACAAATACGTGCACAAGGTGGGTATAACAACAACCCAACAGTTCGTCAATTTAGATCAGCTTATAAAAAAATATTGATTAATGCCGAACTCAAGGCTTCTTTCACCGGTAATTGCATTCCTTTAGATCACATATCAATTTTATTCTAAATTGCTCTAGCAACCCCATCAGCATAATCAACTCTTCATCATCTAGGGCTAGAATATGCGATGATGGGGACATAAATTCCAGTTCCGGAGATATTGATTTTGACGATATTCTAGATTCAATTTATATAAGCAACTATGTCGACGAAGTCGTAACATAATATTATATTGCCGGATTCGTTGTCAGGCATTTGCGGAAAATGGTAAAGTGTGAAAAGTGTCTGTCAGCGATCACAGGACGTGTCAGGGAGGATCTCATGGAGTCGTTGATCGTTGCGAAAGATGAGGTGGCTTAGTGTACCCATCAATGGATGTAATTTCCATTTGTACACGCAGTGAAAAAATCTTTAGAGAAGCCCTGCATCAAAGCGGAGGCATTCGTATGCATCCAAAATTTAATTTAGAATATTTAAATAATAAACTTTTTAAATATTTTGTTAATAGCAACTGTATTTTTAGAGAATTAGATAATCACATGTATAATACTTCGCCATTAACAAACCACGTCACAAATTTAATGAATATTTAGAAATAAGATATCATTATTTAGCGAAAAATGCAGAGCAACCAATCAACCATATTAGACAATATTTTAATAGATTAATTATACTTAGGAATCAATAGTTTTTCAAAATATTATTTTCTCAACGCTGACTTTCATTATATTTAAAAAAAAAAACCATTTTCGTTTTAAATAATCGATTTTTTTGTGTGAATTCATATTATATATGCAGGGCTTCTCTGATAATAATATTATATTAAATAGATAAAATATTGTAATTAACTAGATAATCAAATTTTCAACATACCTACCTGTATTTTGTGTCTAATAGGTTTATGAAACAAGTAATTTTATACACAATATGTCAAAAACAAACCCATGTTATATTTTTATTTCATAAAATATTTTCAAAATACACATATTGTGTAAATAGGTAGGTAATATAATAAACTTTTTTTTTGTTTGTAATTAACTGTAATTATTTGTGTTTTTTATTTAACCGTTTTATCTAAACAATAATGCTATGTTATTTTATATAGAACAATATGTAAAAACAAGACCATATTTCTTATTCTAATTTTCAACCATTTGCTATTAACTGATTTGTGTATATTTTTCATAATATTATTGTGTTTTTTGTGTTATTAAAAATAAATTACTTACATCCATTTGCATTATTTTTCTGAATATATATATTATTATATATATATCCTATATTATATTATTATATATATATTCTGAATCCTAATAAAGTTTTTATTGCGGGAACTTTTTATAATGAAAATACGTTTATCATAAATTGGTTGTAAGCTTGTGTTGATAAAAAAAATTCTCAGTGGGGCGTTTTTATGTCCGAGTATGGCCCATTTGCAGCAAAGTGTACCTAATTTCAGAGAAATAAAACTTTCTCTCACAAAACGAGTACACACTGACATTTGTGTGCTACCTTTAGAGTCCAATCTCTTTGAATATTATATATTATAAAATGTCACAAATAAAATTATTATTATTTTGCAAGGTTACTTCTTCTTCACCTAGGACCATGACCCTGATCGGTTCGCCGTCTGACAACCTTCTTCATATTATAATATCATAGCTTGGCTTCATCTCATCAGTCCATTAGTGAATAATTCCTCATTCATTTCGGCACTAAGTACGCAGGGCCTTTGTCAGTGTGAAACCTGTGGTTTTTGATTTCATCCGTTCATCTGGAAGGAGTTCTTCCACGTCCTCTCGAGCTTTTGGCTTTCTTCTTTTCAGGTTATCTTTTTTGCGGACTAGGTACCTACCTACCTATAAATGACAAAAAAAAAATAAAAACATTGCCCGGCGAAAGCAAGCCGACGAAAGTTAGTCGTGAATCTGGAGTTCGCTGATTATTGATTATGAAGCCGTTGGTATGTACGTACTTTAAAGTATTTAGTTTTAGGGTAGATAAACCGTCCAGCCTTTGGGTGTAACTTATTTTTTTTTAAATTAGGCATCTACCAAATAATATGGAATGCAAAAAACTATTTCAAGCTATATTCACTTTATTCAAGCAATTTTGAAAATTTAAATGAAAATTAATAAATATTAAATGTACCTATCTAGGTACCTAGGTACCTATTCCAGTTTTCAGAATCGCTCGCAGATTTATTAGCCACATTATAAAAGTAAAGGTTATTATTTAATTCATTAAGTAAGGATTTTTGTATAAGTATTGTTAAAATATAATTCCATTAAATTTTAAATTAAAAACAAAATAAAAATAATGCCAATCTAAAAAAAGTGTGCTTTTGTAGTTTTTTAAGGGTAATGTTTTCATGAAATAATCGACTTCGGCCATAGACTAGCTCGGCTGACCATTTTCATTTTGAGTTTTGACATTTAATAATACGCGTAGTCTGTCGGTCAAAATTCGAAGCTTAATTGGCCGTAAGTAAATATGACATTTTCTCTGATCTATTATTTTACACATTCAAATTACAAAATTTGTAGTGTTTCATTTCAATTCTGTCAAATATTTGAAAACCGAAAATACGTCACATAAACAATATTTGATAGGATTGTAATGATACATTATGTCTTATGTAACCTACAAAATTGGCTATAGCTTATGCTCAGCTGGCTAATATGACTTATTAATGCATTCAACATTAAAATAATAATCATTCCAACATACTTTTGTATATACATTGGTATCAATACATTTCCATAAATATTTGACACTTTGCAGATAATGTTCCGTGTGACTCTTACTAGGGCTTTGTCCCTACCATCACTCTCGTCGACTGGCAGTACGTCCCGCTTGAGCCCATGCAGTGTAATCTGCAAAGGATTCGCAGACAAAGCCCCCGAGAAAATTGAAGTTTTTATTGATGACAAATCTGTATTTGTTTTACCCGGAACAACCGTACTGCAGGTGAATTCTTGTGCATTGTTTGTATCATAACAAATACCTTGGGATATGGGAACTGTGTTAAAAAAAATTGAATTTGTATTATATTAATTTGAATGACATTTGAGATCTTTGATTAAAAATAATTAATTTATTCTGAATTAACTGTGATTAATTTAACCTTTTACTATAAGTAAACAAATAAAAGCGCAATGCAGAACCGTTGACGTTAAGCAACCGTTCTAACTAGAAAAACAAGTTACATGTTCTTTCGATCTTCCATTTAAGCGTTTTAATAAGAATTATATTATATGTTTTTCTCACAGAATTTAGGTCGTCGAAATCGGCCCCTTAAAGTTAGGCGCGTATCTTAAGGACTTACGCACCTAAGTATGGTTGTGTATCATGCTCTAAGAGTATTGTTAAGTGTTTTGTAAAGGAACTCAATCAACAGCAAATTATAATGTTTATTAATCCAACCAGTTCCAATTAACGTGTTTACGTAGACAATTTTACTTGATAACTTTATTGAAAAAAAATATTTGTATGATGCCATGTATCTCACCCCTATCAAGGCAATAAATACTATGTGAATTACTTTTATCGAAATAGGACTAACCGCAAACGTATTTTTAATAGTTTAATAGTTACTTTTTCCTTACAACCTAAAAATCGGTACTGCTGTTATGTAGGGTATATTGTGGCATAAAGAAGATAAGCCTTCAAAGTTATGCCAGATGACTTCCAGAAAAATCTTTCCAACACCATCATTTCCATACTCTTTGATGTGATGATTGCTCTGTGTCATGTCGTTGAATAACTATTATATTGTTTTTTCAGGCTGCAGCACAAATTGGGATTGACATTCCACGCTTCTGTTATCATGAGCGACTTGCCGTCGCCGGTAATTGTCGTATGTGTCTTGTAGAAGTGGAGAAATCTCCCAAACCGGTGGCGGCATGTGCCATGCCTGTGATGAAAGGTTGGAGAATAAAAACAAACTCGGACATGACCCGCAGGGCCCGAGAAGGTGTCATGGAGTTTTTGCTGGTCAACCATCCCTTGGATTGTCCCATTTGTGATCAGGGCGGTGAATGTGATCTTCAAGATCAATCCATGGCGTTCGGCTCTGATAAGAGTCGATTTGCTGATATTAACTTCTCCGGGAAAAGGTATATATATATATATACATATTATATGTTTATTAAAGTTTAAATCTATGGTTCATGATGAGGCATCTATAAATACTAAAATACAACAGGTGCTTTTAAATAATATAGAACCTATTTTGTTTTTGTCTTTCAAATGTATTAAAGAATTCGTGTAGGGAAAGCGACAATGATATTCGTGTTGATGAAGTGACTAGTTAGGCAGTGGGGACTATAATAGTAGGATACCATTTTTAAAAGTAATACAATGGAATCAAGAAAAACTGGCTTTATTATTGTTTTATGGATAGTGCAGGTTTAAATCTGAGGCTGATCAAAGTAACATTCTTTTTATGTTTGGATCAAAGACATTTAGGTACCCAAAGGTTGGAGCGAATGGTTAACAACTTATCCTCATTTTAAAAAGTTTTAGATACCTCTACACTCTGCAGGTCTTGGAGGTGAAATGGTGAATTATTGATTAGGGTGGTTGTCAATTTGTTTTTTGGGGTCAATGATTAGTTTTTAGTCTGTTTCTCCGTTTTCTAACTAAGAACAAAACATGATGAATGACATGGACTCATTAAGAGGAAGCCTATCAAAATCTATGTGTCAAAACACTGGATAGCGATTTCAGAATGTGAGTATGATTGAATTAGTGATAAAGCAAAGTTAATTATTTTATTTATCTATCATAATATTGAGTACATAACAAATTATTAATTCAAATCGTTTACGTTTACGACATGACATTTATAATAAATAGGTAGTAAATATTCTCTACAAACAAATATTAAATATTTAGATAAACAATTGAGGAAAATCGAAAATAACATGCGTAAGTCAGTAATCAAAGAAAACTTGGTACATTACCATTTTGCCGTATGCATTTCTTCAAATTTCTGTGCTATCAATAGAGAATACTATTATTTTTCATAATGATGGTTCATTGTGCAACATAAAATAGTGGAAGTGCTTAAGGGAACGTTCTACAGAATTGGCCTTGAGAATTGAAAATATGATTTTTTAACATATGGTCCATAATATCTGGTCTACTAGTTAATATAAAAAGGTCGTGTCAAAGTTGTTTGTGTCAATAAATTTGCTCTATGACTCGATCCAACTCATATTTCATCAGGGCTGTCGAAGACATAAATATTTATAATTTTAAATTTTTAAATTATATATTATTTTTAAGAATCGATTTAAATTAACGTACTTACGACGCCGAGGTCCTTTTTATACTAAATTATATTTGAATATCAAGCTCTTCAGCCCCCCCTTAATCACCAATATGGGTAGATAGGATTTCTTATTGTATGCAGAAATTATCCAGGGCTGATTATTATCTATGGTTGCTATCATCGATTGTGTCTAGTTTGTGCTTGTTGGATTGCCTTCTCTTACCCCATCCACTCAATTCTTGTTTCCTGCTTAAACTATCGAACCTTATGGTAATACGGTTTAGTTATAGACTAGTAGCAATAAGTAATGTGACGTGTTTTACCATGATATTGTTATACAAATATATATTTGACAGTAACCGATAAATGCAATCACTGATTTATTTTCTTCTAGTACCTCTATTTGGTGGTCTGTTAAAATAAGTTGTGCTATTTTTCCACAGAGCCGTTGAGGATAAGGACGTGGGACCTTTGATAAAGACCATCATGACTCGTTGTATCCATTGCACGCGCTGCATCCGATTCGCCTCAGAAGTAGCCGGAGTCGATGACCTCGGCACAACAGGAAGGGGAACTGATATGCAGGTCATAATCTAATTAAGAGCTGGAAATGAACCTTGCACGATTTTTTCACCATAATTGAACCTGGAGTGGAATATTTAAAAAAAAAATTGGTTAATAGCTCTAATCTAAATTCATTAAAAGTACATTTTTTGAAATTAATACAAATCAGACTTATTGCAAACTATATTTGACATCAATGCATATATATATGTTTTTTCACCACACATATCTTTTTATGATAAATAATGATTATACTAAGTATTTCTTTGTTTATTTCATTGTCACTGAATTAAGTAATGGATAAAAAGAAAAATCTACTGATATAACTCATTTAATTGGCCGTATTCTTGAATTATTCAAAATGATAAAGAAGATATTCCAATCCGCATTATAAAACGTTATTTGTGATGAAATAATCAGTACACAATTATTATTTTGTAATGTCATGGCGATTATTGATTTTATTCAGTATCCACAGCTAATAATAATTTTATTCAAAATCTATCTTTGTATGCAATTGACCTAGTACGCATGGCATCAAATAAACATGACCTATCGAAAAATTGTGACATGTGAAAAGCTTTCAATGAACAAGTTACCACATGGAAGGTTTAAACCTGGCCAAATCTAATAAATAGCTTGAATGTTTATTTCAGGTAGGAACCTACGTTGAAAAAATGTTCCTCTCGGAATTGTCTGGAAACGTAATTGACCTGTGTCCGGTGGGAGCTTTGACATCCAAACCATACAGCTTCACAGCTCGCCCGTGGGAGACAAGAAAAGTCGACTCCATCGATGTGCTTGATGCCCTCGGCAGCAATATTGTGGTCTCCACGAGAACTGGAGAAGTTTTAAGAATATTGCCTAGGACTAATGAGGTAAATTTCCTATTATAATTAAGTATGCAGTTATAAAATTTAAATCAACTCATCAATCAATCAAATCACTCAAACATACTTGTCAACATTTTACTAGAAGGTGGGTTTGTCTCTAATCATAATAATTGCGTTTATATAAAAAAAAATCATCAAAGAAATAGGTGGTTCAATATTTAACATTTTTCCGACCATGTCCTATCCTGATAGGATCATATGGGCCTCCACAGAGTGGAGGTTTGTATTGACAGATTTTGTTTTTTACGAGAAATGGATGTCAGCCACTTGCTCAACCTATTAGGTCCATACCCTGACTCACACACAAATTGAAAAACAATATGTGTACTTGCCAGATCCAGGATTCTTAGCCGCACGGCCACCATGGATGTAACATTAACATTTATGATAATATATTATAATATTATGATAGGTATCTTGTTTCGTACTGGTATCTTTAATGTAACTATGTTCTTAGCATTATACATAATATGGTTGCATACGTCTTAGCGGTGATAACAGAACTACAAACCCTCTGCTTTTTCACATACTTATTTATGCACCTGACCCCACGCTTTCGTACTTTACACTACTTACAATATTATGAAATTGCAGCTATGACATGTTGATTTTAGAATATGTATCTGATTTTAGGAAATTAATGAAGAATGGCTTTCTGATAAGTCCCGTTTCGCTTGTGATGGTTTACGTCGACAACGTCTGGTTACCCCGATGATAAAAGACCAATCAGGAAATCTGGCTCCCTGTGAATGGGAAGATGCTCTGGTGGCAGCCGCTCTTGCTTTGAAGAACTGTCCACCTAGCAAAGTATGATTCATCAATATAGAAAATATTTATAATACCCATATTATACATTATTCTGGTTAATAGAGATAAAAAATGTAAATAAACATTTTCACTTAGAACATATGGGTTTCCACAGAATGAAGGCTATATTAATAGATTTCTACAATAAATGGTTGTTTGCCATTCTCCTAACCCATTAGGTCCTTGATCTGTATCAAACACATTGAAAATATAGTGAAATAAATAATTGCAGATATTAAATACGTTATAAAATTCTATGGTTATAAAATTCTATGACCGTGACTGCATGCTTCACATCCTTTATTTCCAATTTCCATGAATTTCATCTTTTTATAACTGCGGACTCTTTTGTTAAAACAAAAAGTGAAATACATAGTTGATTCTTTAATGAGGATTATCTTATGTGTACTGTAATTCCTAGATTGAAACCATATGCCTATTAAATTTGTCTGTTTACAGCTTGCTGCGCTGGCTGGTGGTTTGGCTGATGCGGAAGCACTAATTTCCCTGAAAGATCTCTTGAACGGGTTGGGATCAGAATTGACCTGCACCGAACTCGCCTTCCCTGTCGATGGATCCGGCACTGATTTGCGTTCTTCGTACCTATTCAATACCAAAATTGCCAGTAAGAATGCTATATTCACCACTCTTTTGATGACTGTCTGAATTGACCTCCATGCAGTAAATTGATTTTATCTTAATTTTTTTGTTTCCAGATGTGGAAGATGCAGATTTGGTATTATTAATAGGGACCAATCCACGATTTGAGGCTCCCCTTCTTAATTCTAGGATTCGTAAAGCTTATGTTCACAAAGAATGCGATGTAGCCTACATTGGTCCTAAAATAGATCTCACTTATGATTACATGGTAATAATTACTGAATATTTTTTTTTCTATTCTATCCCTACAATTTTAAATGTAATAATATAAATGTGTAGTGTAGAGGTTGCTGCACCAATTTTTTGACCAACTTAAAACATGGTTTTTAATTAGTTTTAATGTAAGTAATTTTATTTCACTACTCGCTTTTTCTAATTTTTTACTAATATGTTTTCTAATAAAAAATATTATAGTATTTGCAGTCCTTAATTTGCCTGACAGTTATTTTCGAATATCTCAAAATGGCGGAATATAGAACTGACATCGAAACTAATAACCCCAATTGTAAATTCAACAGAATATCTTAATTTTTTAGATTTAGGGCCAGCTGAATAGATGATTTTGTTAGTTTACCTAACTGTCGATAGTTACGCTTGACTTACACAATAATTAAGACAACAGTGTCAGTTTTTGCGATGAAAAGTGCCACCATCTTTAAAATTTAGATCTTGCATAACTTTATTAAATATTTTAAATTGACAAATAATGAATAGACAGAACAATATAAATTGAATAATTATAAATTCTAATTCCATCAAGTACCTTCGGTCGATCGTATTAATAGAATGATTATAAATTTACAGTGAAGAGCCAAGACACATGGCACTGTAAATCAACGCAGGTGTTGCTTCAATACAAATGGATCCAATTGGAATCAAGCAAGACCCACCACAGCTTGTGTCAATTTGTAGCAAATCGCAGCGCCGTATGTCTTAGCCGTAATACGCACTTTACAATGGGTGCATTATCACTGGTTTAATTGAATAAACGTACACAGTGACGATTGAGTGACCATTTAATTGGAATGATAACAAAATTCACACATTGGCTGTCATTCGTAATTCACACTTACAAATTTAATATTAACTAATGAAACTGACATAAATGGATATAATGTGTTAGCTTTGTGAAGGAATACTCAATTCTGCCATTACGTGTCATGGTGCTGGTACGCAGGTGGTTGATATCAGCTGCTTGAAGTTAAGCGTCGCTTAAGGTCTTTTTAGCATTTGTATATGATTTTGAATCTGGCCATTAAGTTTGCGGATAAAATTAAAGTGACGATGATTTTCTGCTTATTAGTTTGATTCATTTTCAGCATTTAGGAGAAGATGCCAGCGTCCTTGCGGATTTAGCTGCTGGAAAAGGAGAATTCCTGAAGAAGTTGATGGCTGCACGTCGCCCAGGTTATATTTGAATAAATTTTGTCTAATTGTTTTCTCATGCTTATGTTTTACCATTTTTGTTTCTAGAATTGCTCAGTTTTCATAGATTTAATACATTAATGAATATTCTGCTTCTTGTAATTTCTTGACTTTTAAGTATTCGAATATTTGATTCTCTAGAATTATTCAAGATTGATGTGATTTCTTGAGATCTCAAAAATTCTAGAATTGTTTTTATTTACATGAGCAAATTTTTGTGAATTAAAAAAAATCATTCATATCTGAATAACTCTTCTTGGCATATTTTTTTTTATCCAAAACCAAAATCAAAAGCTTTATTCTGCCTTTCCTACTAAAAAAAAATCAATTAATACTTTGGACGCGGAAGACGCACACGGTGCGTAATGACCAGGCGGCCGATCGATGTAATTAACGTGCATTTTAAAGGGGGCAATTAAAATCTCATTAAGTCTTCAGCAGCGAAAGCGTTAAATTCAATTCTTCAACCCAAAATTTTTGAGAACCAAGAAACAACTCTTATTTCTCGAGAAATCTCGATCGCAACCTATAATTTTGTGTTTTATAATGCAATGATTGTAAAATACATGGCGATTTATATGTATGAATATGTTAAAGAGTATAATGTATTATTGTAAAAATAATCTTTAATAAAAAACACTTTTCTGATGGATTATTGGAGAGAGCATATTATGTACGTATTGAATGCTGCCTCTCTTGACTAAATGTCGATATGTCTTTTAGAAATATAAGAAAACTTGCAATACTATTTATATTATACAAAGAGTAATGTCTTTCCTTTACAGTAATAATCTTAGGATCGGATCAAGCGCAGCGGTCAGACGCAGCTGGCGTGCTGGGCAATCTGCAAGCCCTGGCGTCACGTGTCCAAGTTGGACTGGAAGACAAAAGCTGGAAGGTTCTGAATGTGCTGCAGCGTGTGGCATCGCAAGCCGCCGCCCTCGACCTGGGCTGGACGGCGGGCGCTTCCACTATTCGGGAGGCCAACCCCAGCATTCTCTTCCTCCTGGGGGCTGACGCCGGAGCCATTACACGCGAAGACCTGCCAGCCAACTGTACTGTTATTTACCAAGGTAACTACCTTTTTTTGCTGACCAGGGGAGAAATAATCGGAAATACAATAGTAAAATAAATTTAATGTCTTCACTCGAAAACAATGGTAAGACACTACAATTTGTTTGAATTTTATTTTTTAATTTTATCGAGGCTTTGACTGCAACCTGCTGTCACATTGCGTCTTCTCCTCCTAGTGAGGATACCTTATTCAGGCTTTCTCTCTTCAGTTCAAAAATTTTACAATTTTACTGAACTCTTCTGTCTTCCGCAATGCCGGCACATTTAAGTTCCTTGACATTCTCAAAAACATATACGCGTCACAGCTCTACTCAGTGTTGCTCAAATTTAGGGCATTGTACCGATATGTGTGCAATGTCCCCCTGAACAGCACATTCATCGCAGAGTTGCGAATCGCTTCTCTGCATGAAGACATCAAATCTTTTCCCCATTGTGTAGCCTGATCTTTGTCTAAATATCAGCTTGAGCTCATTTTTGCTCATAGGCGACCCGACAAATGAGAATACCGAATATTGGGATGGTTGTATGGACTTACTCCATTTCCCCTTGTCTAGGGATGCTCTATGATGGGAATCCATCCACATGCTTTGGCACATTTTCTTTATGGACTCATTCCAGTCAAAGCATTCTGGGATTCATTGCCATGGCGTGCTTGATTCTTTTACCAGATCATCTCTTTTTTTTATTTCCCTCAATTCCCATATATGATGGAATCCATTGAATATGTAGACCACACTACATATTTTGTTTACCTTAATACACCAAAAATCATTATTAAATGATTGTGTACATTTATAAAGGTCGCTAAGTTAAAAGGGCATGCATGGCGAAAATGAGTTACTTATGTGGTCAGATTATTTAGAATGTCATCTGTGGAAATAATGAACAGCCAACCTTAAGAAAATTTTTCTTGTAAAGTCTTCTCATGAGCACTCCTGAAATACTGAAATAAACATGTATTGCCAAACAGATGTGCCTTCAGAATTATGTTATTATCAATTATTTATTATATTATTATTATTATTAATTATCTTGGAAAAAATGTTTTTCAATATAGTATAGTTATTATTTGTGATAATTTGTAGCTTTATTTGAATTTTAAAATTAGGTCATCACGGAGACAAGGGAGCTGAAATAGCTGACATAGTTCTGCCGGGCGCTGCCTATACAGAAAAGCAATCTACTTATGTTAATGCAGAAGGACGAGCGCAGCAAACCTTCGTCGCGGTCACCCCTCCCGGAAAAGCGAGAGAAGATTGGAAAATCATCAGGTCCGAATATATTTATAAATATTCTCATTGAAACTGTTGGGTTACATCTAGTTTAGTTAAATTTATACTGCATTAAATTGTTTCCATTCATTTAAACATACTTACATATCAAAATGTAATATTACATCCTCAATTCGTAATATATTAATTTAATGCAGCCATGTTACGAAATCTAATAGGTAAATTATACAAAACTACTCAAACTGATCGTCATGAGCAACTATTACACGCATGATTCAGGTATCAATCATCTAGTTATGATCAGTTCATAATAATAATCGTCATGTTGCTAATGTTAAAAAGTAGACCAAAAATTATTTTTTGGTCACCTTACTGGCTACACTAAACGGTCCTTTTGCACAAACCATACCGCACAGGGAAGTCGCTACCATATAGCCGGCGCATTATAGTTACAAATAATATGTGGCAGCTCGAGTGTTGATTGGCTGAGCACTGATTGGTCATTGAATTGGCCCTGTGTCATTGCATCTTCGTGTGTGACCGTGATGGCCCGAACACATTCATTACCATCGCGTCATATTCACTATCTCTATCTTAAGGCTATAATTTAGCTGGGGCATGGTCTAAAACGATCGTGACTGCACGACGCGAAGATTGTGCAAACGACGCGTGCAGAACAAAACATAATTTGTTATAAAAATTCAACATTCGTCCATTTAGTGTTATGTTTATTGTTCTATTTGTAATAATAATAATATATTCATTGACATGTTTTCTTTTTCAAGTAAATGGGTAACGTTTTTTAGTCATCTTTACACGATTTAAGAATTAATTCCCCCGACGCCATCACAAAACAAATTAACATGTTCACAGATCGACTTTCGCTCTCCAATTGGCAGCCAGTCCGAAATTTCGCCGCACCTATAGTTGAAAATTATTTGCTGTTTCACTGAAGTATGCTCTTAATGTTTCTATTTCTATCTCAGCACATGACATGATGGTAACGTTTCCGGGCCATAATGCCATATATTTGGATGACTATTTGTATATAGATGTACTATTAGATGTATTTCTTATGGAGGTATAAGGCGTAAAACCCACTTAACGGAGCGAGTGGGGCTCTCGCGCAAAATTTTACAAGTGGCGTGTAAATCATCGAAAATACAACGTAATCAAATACGCCAGCGCACACTGGATTTGACGACGCTTTGTGCCCGCCTGCCCCATGGGTCACCGTTGGTGGCTGGACGAATTAACGAAAATACAACGTAGTCCATTCATTGAACACGGCGAGCAAAATCACGCTCTGGAAGCGTCGTCGATAGAAGCCGTCGTCGTCGGCGAGAAGCCATTATTTAATAACAGAGAACTCATTGTTTAGTTATTGCGTAATTACAAGCCCCGAGAAATAATATAATATTTTTATTGCTTTGTTATGAGAGACACTGATAATAATAATTATTTTGTGCTTCTTGGGCCCCTTATTACATAGGTGAAGGGTAATGCGCAGGTGGGAGGGGGCCTACTCAGTAGTGAGCGCACCAAACGCTTTTTTGGTGGGCTTTATGCGTAAGGGATCACGACAGATGTATTGAAGATACACCGCTCTGGACACCTTTTTAAGATGTTTTAGGTATTCTTGGTAATCTTTGAATAAATCACTGATTGCATCGATTCGGGAGAGGCAATTATAGAGTTTTTCGCTCATGACTCGATGCACAGATTCAAAGTGACATTTTTCGACAAGTTCAGATGATTGATTAGAGACGGCGAGTGTAATTAGAACATTACATACAATGTCATAGTACATTGTAATGGGATAATTTGTTGAAATTGAAGTCGTTGGTAATCAATACTTGAACCATGGTATGTATGTTTTATAAAAATAATGTATCTTCATATTACAGGGCACTGTCAGAAGTTGTCGGGTTCAAACTGCCATACGACAATTTAGATGAAGTTAGAGATCGTCTTACCGAAATGAGCCCATCACTTGTTCAGTACGGAAATTGTGAAGAAAACAACTACTTCGCCCAAGCTCAGAAACTATCAGAGGTAATAATTTTATTACCATTATCATGAAATTCTATCATGTGGATGTGTGGGTTCAACTAACTATGTCAGTGGTCGGTAACTTATGGCGTGGCGTAATGACGCCGTGAGGTTTTGTATGGTGGCAAGTGAGAGGCCACGAATTTATTAGCAAAAATAAACCTTATTTTTTTTTGAAATATGTAGTACCTATATTGAAAGTTTATCATAAACACTTACCAATCATTTGCTATATGTCTCATTATTGGACCAGTATTCTTCCGAATTTTAAATTATTCAAAACAAACGCTGAGGCTGGCATTCTGTCTTCAAAGACAGGCGAATAAGTCTGCGTTTTTTGTATGGCTGGCACTGTATGCCCGGCCATATCCGCGAACATGTTCGATTTGGCACAGAACCAGTTAGTTAATGCTACTAAAGAATGACGATTAATGATTTTTTCAGATGTTTTTATTACAGTAGTCGTTTATAATGTGTATTGTTGTAGTTGATTTTTTTTGTAATATAGCTTTACTGGTTTGATTTCAGTGGCACACGAAGTGTCCAATACTATAATATGTCCAAAATTATGTTGAACCATTGAACTATGTCACTATTTACTGCAGTTAAATTTTCTGACAAAGGTTAAATCTTGCTTTTTCATGTCGTCGTGTCTCTATCCAGAGCAAGGACCTAATAATATGTTGGGCGAATGGCTAGCAATTATTCACAGCAAAAAGTCTGCTAATATTATAACTCGTGTAGAGTGCAGAGGCCCTTACGCTCCGCGTGGATCGAAGAGGAATTTTTCAAAAACTTTCAGCGGTGATGGTTGATTTATCATTGGCTTTTATTTTTCAGGCTGCACCAAAGTCCCTTCAAGGTCAACTAGAAGTAACCCAACAAAAATTAGAAGATTTCTTTATGACTGACCCAATCAGCAGAGCTTCACCGACCATGGCGAAATGCGTCCAAGCCGCTATCAAGCAAAAGACGTCAAAATATTAAATGTAACAATATTATCTAACATTCACAGTTATTGTGCGTGAATATAGGTACATCCACATAAGTAGTCTGGAATCAAATTTTTAACACAATTTCAAATCAATGTGTATAATCCTATGCTGACATTTTACTCTCAAGAATGTCAATACTAGTGTCATTGTAAATAATAATAAAGACACTGAAAATGTGTTGTTTGCATTGAAATATTTTTTATTTATTTTTTCTTTATTAGGAAATTTCTTGATTGTAAACATGTTATAATATAATATATTATAAATAGTTTATGTAATGTTTAAGTCAAAATAAAAAGAATACATAAACGCCTGTTTTTATTAAAATGCATTTTGTTATTTCAATTAATAAAATTCGCCATTTGGGCGCCCTACTAACCATATTGGCATGAAGCCTCGATATTGCGAATATGTAGTGCTAAATTCTTATTAGAATTTATATTATTTACATATAACGATGACAGGCAATATCCTGAGATAACTCCACTGAGAAAACGCAACAGGAATGTTCTTGAATAACACTGTTTCACAGTAGCGCACCCAGGGGGGGGGGGGGGGGGCATGGGGCCTTGGCCCCCCCCAAAATATTAAAATCATCAGAATGATTTTACACATTGAAATCGAAAGCCAATAAACTATACCATACTTAGACAAATAACACGGCAAAAAATTGATTTGTAATTCTCCAGCATCCTTTTGAGTAAAATTTCTTAGATTTTAATTTCTAACACAAAAATTTCGAAACACTAATGTCGGGTTTTTTGAGAAACCTGTTCCCTAATGAACTGTATAGTGAACCGTACCTAATGAAATTCTCGGTGTCCACCTGAATTCCGGAGTGGTATAGGTCATGGCTGGGGAGGGCTTTAATAGTAAAAAAAAGTCGCCTGCGGCGCTATTATCCTTCATGACTATGAACATTTTAAATTATATAATCGTCCAATATATTTTCTGATTATTATGTGTCGATACTATGTTTAACGAAATTGCTTCGGGTGTTGATAAATTCCACCTACGTGAGAATGAGTTTAGGTGGACGTTTTTTTATAATTTTTTACAATAAGGTCTGCATAACTCATCCGGTGTACTTCCTTGTACCTATCTAATTTATCTACTGATCTATCTCTTTTTTTTATGTAATACTGTTTTATATATTTTTGTTTCTAAATGTCATGTTGTGAACGTCTTAAACTTATAATTTGTAATGTCCACAATATATAAAAAAAAATTGAAATAAAAAAATACTCGACAGCTCCATTATTAAAGTAGATATAATGAAAATCACCAATAATTCACTGTATAAGTATCCTCAATTTGAACTAAAACACAATTTGAAAAACGTTAATGTAGTGTTTCACACTGCCTTTAATCTAAGTGGTGGATAGGGGGCCTATCAAATACCCTAGCCCAGTGGTCGGCAAACTCATTACTCAATAGAGCCAAATATCAACAGAGCCAAATTTCTTAAGGGGGGACATGCTCAGCGTAGGTCCTAATGGAGCTATTGTTCTGTATTCAAAGCATGATCCTGGGCATACCTTAAACGTTGTAGATAATCTATTTATATAATTTTGAAGCCTTATTACCCGTTATATTTATTTTAAACATTTTTGATGACTGCATAAAGTATTTCTATAACATAAAATAGTATTCTTTTAAACCTCTCGCTCTAATGTTGTAGAAATAGTCATATTTCAGTACATAAATGTGCAGTGGTGTTAAGATTTTTTACATTTATTAATTTTTAAACGCATTTATAAAACCTTCAGTATAATTTATATCGACATTATTATAGTGAAATATTTACGATAAAAAATTATATTTTTATCTCTGTGATCCCAAATTTGACAAGAATTAGGCATTTTATTGTTCAAAAAATGGGCAAGATTAACACATTTGAAGATAATTCTAAAGATACTAATTATAAGCTATGTCTTTCACCATTCAAGGTGTGATAAACATCCTACGAATAATGATTGCTCTATAATAATTATTGACCTAAGAATAAAGTAGTGTTTTTTTGAAATACGCCATTTCTTTTGGCATTCCCCAGTGGTTAAGCTACAACATACGTCCGTAGCACATAAATTGACAAACTATAATTGAAGTAGGGAGTAAAATGATGTGAACGCGCGTGTTTGAACATGTACCTAACCGATTTTTTTTTTTTAAACGGTAACGGGTTTTGACTATTCTCCTCAGCTGCTTTCTTCCTTGCATCATCGACAAAATATTTAGTGCAAAATTACGAATTTTTAGTTGTAGTATCTCTCTAAATTTGAATGCGCCAATTTTTCCCGACACATAAATACAGGTCGGTGCCATTTAAGTTTTGAATAAACCCGAAGTCTCGGTCTATTCAACATTACATTTACGGTTATCCTCTTCCATTTTCTTTGCTTCTTCTTTGTAGCCATGTCAAATATGGGAGAGAGCATCTGTGGCAGAGCCGCACTCAAGAGGCCAAAGAGCCGCATGTGGCTCGCGAGCCGCGGTTTGCCGACCACTGCCCTAGCTTGAGGGCCCGTTTCAGGATATGGGGGCCATGGTGTAGGTACACCGAGCGCAATAGACAAAAGACCGATAAACGAGATATTAGGCTGTGTTGTGTTGAGTAGGTTGTGTATACGTTAAATGCAATAATACTTTTTTTGTCCATTTTTAATTAATATTTTGGAACCTCAATATTAAAAAACCAAAAATCTATGATTAACATTCGGCGAAAAGAACGACTACACCCACTACAGTCGTTGGTGGTGTAAATAAAAAAATCATTTTTTTTCGGTGGAATTCGGCATAAATATTGTAGCTCTCTAGACCAGTGTTGCCAAAACTTTCGACATCTGTGTACCCCTTCTATAATTTTCGTAACACTGAGTACTTCTCGTCAAAGAAAAATGCATATAAGTACTTTAATAACAATCAAAATATATTTATATATTCCTTTTGTAGTACATTAACAAAATAATAATAAACGAAAAATAAAATTCATTCATAATAAAATATAAATAAAATTTATATTATAAAAAATAACATTGGTTCATTATAAAAAATGAGAAGGATGAAATTATTTATAATGAAACGACAGATCATCATAATTTGGTTCCCTGGTTATTAATTTTAATCTGAAATGCGGTTCCACACCCAAAGGAAGCAACTTCACATGAATATGAAGTTGAAAAAGGCAATGTATTTCAGGAATTTCTCTGTTAAAACTGGATACACATGTTGCATTTGCAACCTAAATGATGTTTAAGTACACTCCTTATATATTTTGCAAGAATCCGTCTGAAGCTAATAATTCCAACAATTGCTCTTCTTCCGCTTGCGATAAGCCTTCTAGCATGGATGTTGTATTAATGCTTGTTGCACCAGGCGTAGCCATAGCCCGGTGCAGCGCGTACCCCCACCAAACTCTTCCCGTACCCCAGGGGGTACGCGTACCACACTTTGGGAAACACTGCTCTAGACCAAGCGGGTAGCACAGCCGATATTACTTAAGAAATGTTTTAGCAAACTAGGTGCACATGTCCAGCATGGTCGCTGTTAGTCACTTCCAATCCGCCAGTCGCTGATGACACGCTCAACGGTTACCGCCACTATGCCTCCACTTAGGCTAGGACTATGAGAAACTGTACAAATATATCGCCGTGTATTGTGAAAATATGTAAAAATAATTATATGAAGAAGAAAAAGAGCCTATGGGACTAATTTAGATTCTCCAACTTGGGCCCCCCCCCAATATTAAATCCTGGGTGCGCCACTGCTGTTTCAAGTCATAATATATATCTAATTACACCTTACCTCTTCACTTTAATGTCCGAAAAGCGACATAGTAATGAAAAATTTGTGATTGCAATAATTGTGGATATTGCGGTTTAATTTGCGAGGGGTGAGTGCAGTCGTATACGCATACAGTCGAACTTGGTTATCACGATCACGGAAATAGCAAGATCTCGGATGTAATGAGGAAACATTCATTGACATTTTAGTTTATGATTTTCTCCTTACTATTCACTTTTATAACAAGCTACTTCTCGGGTATACCGAGAAAAACTGTTAATATGTCGATCGTTTAAAAACATCATTTTCGACCATAAGCAATAAAATCTGACCGAGTAATTAACTAGACCGATGCCGCCGGGATCGGATTACGTTTATGACACTAGTTAAGTGTCTAAGTACCTAATTGGTGTATTCGCCGAGAACATTGAAAAAGTATCCACACATATGGTTGAAATGGCATGTAAAAAATTCAAGCTTTGTGAAGTCAGGAGGTACTTACCAACGGCGGCGGCTCAGCACTTCATTACAATAAACAACTTCTTTTGTAGTTTATGAATGCCATGCTTGTTTCGGGGATTTTTACGATGGTTTTCAGATTTTTATGTTCTATGCTTAAACTGAGAAAAACGCATTTGAAATTTTGAAGTAACAAATTAACATTTAGTATGACTTTTATCTTCTTATTAAGATTGAATTTGTAATTTAAATACTTATATGGAATTATAGTGCATATTAATTATTCTGATATTGACATTTGCTATTTCAAAACGACAATTTTAAATATGAGGAAAGCTTTTCTCAACAGGTTTCAGGAATTCAGAATCAGCAAAGCGACATTAGCCTTTGTTAAAAAACCTCTTAATGCTACTGTAACAGAATTAATTTTATCTCCCTTTAATGTTGACATTGGCAACTTTAAAATGCAATTGCTGGATTTAAAAAACAAAGATTTATGGAGCTGTAAATTTGAACGTCTTTATGCGGATATGGAAATATTGGAGAAAAACAAATCTGAACTTAGTTCACAGCACAAGTGGTCTGCTTTGAAAGACCTGGAGAAGGAAGATATGATGATTTTTAACACCTGGAATAGTATACCTGACTCATATGATCAGTTGAAAAAACTAGCGTTTGCTGTTCTTTCCCTTTTCGGTTCTACATATTCATGCGAACAATCTTTTTCAAGCATGAACCTTATCAAGAGTAAATTGAGAAGTCGTCTTATTGATGAGAACCTGAAATCGTGCCTAAAATTAAAAACAACAAACTACAATCCTGACTTACTAAAACTTTCCAAAGAGATGCAAGGCCATGTTCACATTGAGTGTTTGTCAGTAATTGTCATAATTTATTTTTATGGATAACTTACTAACAATTTAATCTTTAACAACAAATAAGATCATTATTAAGTCTGATATCAAGTTTTATTCAGTGTACCTACATATAGTTTAATTAAGACTTTAAACTTTAATTAAATTTTATAAAGTTAATAGACAATGTACCCAGTGACGTCCGGTGGGGGTAGGCAGATTGAACGTCACTTGGGAGTGGCAGTTATTGGAAGGGCGGCAAATCGAGTAGAATCATTTGGTAAATATAGAAATAGCTACCCAAACTTAGTAATAACGAAGATATCTTTCTATTAAAAAATACAGGTCATTGGTTGGAAACAAAATGTATTAATTTACATAAAAGATTTAACTGGATTGTAATTTTTTTGTCGAGTTCGCGATGCCTAGTTTACTTCCGTTGGCTTTCGACATACATGATGACGAGAAACGACATCGTGCACGGATGATACAAAATACTGTATAAAAAAATGGGCTGACATTTTGCCGCTCCCCAGGGGCGGCATTTTAAGTTTTAAAAATTTGGCTCTCAAAAGAAATCTCAATTGCTATTTTGTTGATATTTGGCTCTTTTGACTAATGAGTTTGCCGACCACTGGGTTAGGTGAACATTGTAGACCAGTGCTCCGCAAACGATGTGTCGTGGCACACCAGTGCACAGCGAGAAAATGCTTGGTGTGCTGCGGTGCATTGTTGTAGACAAACTGTTTAAAAGTTGTATCAAAATTGTTTCCAACATATTTTAACACGTTCTGATAAAATATTATCCGTGTATTTCTGTTTTTTGATGGAGACGTAAAACATTATTATTTATAGGTATACAGATGCCCTTGGTCTGGTCAAGGATGTCAAGAACCTGAGCCAGTGCTCGAAATGGAAAATTTTACGAACAGGAACGCTCAATAATTTTTCAAAAATGTGCAATATTAGATATAATATCTGTAATATAAAAAAATATCTTAGTTTTACATAATGTACTTTATAAAACATTTTCCTCATCACCTTCGCCCGAATCAGTTGTTTGTAACATAAAAAATTTATCATAATATAAGTTTACGAAATCGTTTACTAAAAAATACATCATTCATAATAATAATAATTATACAAATAAGTATACCTAAATGTAAGTATATGAATCTAATTGGAGTAGGAAACATAAAAATATATGAAATAATGGACAAACCAATACAATTGTCCATTTGTTTCGTCAGTAGTTTGAATAAAAACATGTAAATAAGTGTAAATGGAAACATGAGTAAAGATACTTTATCGTTATTGATTTTTAGGTTTTCACCACGTGTACTTCTTCCTTCTTTCCTCGATATCATATAATATCTCTTGATAATGGCCTCTGCAACAAGCCCGAAACGTCGAGCAAAGAATGAAGAATTACACACGGTGAAAACCCAAAAATCAATAACGATAAGGTATCTTATCTTCAAGTCTCAAACAGAAGATAAGTACATTGGTTAAACCAAGTTACATGCTACTTTATTTAAAGCTAGTACCTAAATTGGAAATATTTTGATTAAACAATTTTTTAATCACATCAAAATCCATCATGTACGAAAAAGTAGGAGCATGGTTCATAATAAATTAATTTAATAAAATTAAGTACTTAATGAATACACCAGTTTTACGAATGTACCTAGCATTCATTATTAAATATGCATAATTTTAAACAACCCCAGACTAGAAAAGAATATTCAAATATTTACACCATGTGGGCATGTGGGATAATTTATTCTAATAGGTTTCTGATGTTGTTGAAACTATTAATTATTGTGTAAGTAAATTCCCATTGGATTCCTCTATGATTTTATTTAAATGTATGCTACCTCTTTTATTTCGTCAACATCTATCGCATGAGTTTTCGCAATGTATTATTTGCTCAATGCAATCTATATGTTATGTATTATATAATATATAGGTGCATATGAGGGTGAGAAAAAACACGTCACACAGTGATGTTTTTAAACAAAATGCCGCGTCAATTTTTCTACAGTATTTTAAATCTCCCTATGATGACTCAAATACCTCTGTAATAAGGAATCTCTTCTATGAATATATAACAAAAAATACCTTTGCGATAATAGGTATATGAAATTAATAACTAATACATAATATTTATTCGCTTTTTATGTTACTAGGTATAAGATAGAGTTTAGACACTTACCCAAATCACCGGAGTGTAAGGTCCTATTCGATACCCAACTTCTATAGGGAAACAACTCGAAATACATTGTTCTAAGATTTCGTCGTTACCACTTGGCAATACCTACACAGTTTTGTTATTTTTACTCATTTGTACTCAGCTATTATTGTACAGTAGGTACCTATATAAAAATCCTTAGTACTATCATAGTACCACTATGTTTGTGGTTTGCATAGTATGCGACAAGTTTCTCCAATCACAAGACAAACAATAATTCAAAACACCAACAAAAACTCACAATCAAGACACAATAATTATTATAGTACCTACTTGATTTAGGTGGGTGTGTACTTTTTTACAATTATTATGGTTTTATAAATAAATATTACGACGATGTAAACGACCACGACCACGACCTCTTGTTAGTCGAGGATTGCTGTTTAAACTAATATTTTGTAAGAAAATTTATTCTTTCAAAGCCCTCAAATCAAAAATTACATGTGCTATTAGTTATTGTTTATAAAACCTTTTTTTGAGACAAAAAAATCTCTTCCTTACGTAACATTTCTGTGGATTTGGGAGCAATAAATCTTCAGCGACAATATTTTTTTTCAATGCACAATAGGTAGGATTCATTGTATTATTATTGAATAGTAAACAGCTTTGCTACGTAGAAGTTTTGTGAAACAAAAAATATGAACTAAGTAGATACCTACCTTTATTGATTTAATGATTTATTTCAAAGGACCGTATTACTATGGTTATTTTAATATCCTCAACAATAGATAGATAGAAGGATAGGTAAAGAGTTTAGGTAGGTACTTACCTACGAGTATTTTTTCACTGCGAAGTATTTCTGCCGAACTAAAACCGAAATAAAAAATAAGAGTAGGTACCTAGCTCAGCATGATATGGGTAATACTATGAACGTTTAAATTTGTTCGTCCCCCCTGATGAAGATGCCCATACACGCAAAAATTGTACAGAGACCACTGACATTTTAATTTACTTGCACAATAGCGTTATTAAACCTCCTCGGTTGTATATAGCTCCATACCGATGGGAAGACACCTTGTTGGTTGCATACCATCTAATATCAACAGGTCGACTAATGAACGGCCTCGATTGTCTTATATGATGTATTGTGAAAACTATGAATGCGTCAAGCCTACCTAGTACCTAAAGTTAGCTATCCTATATTTTACGCAATCGTCAATCGGACAGTTATTGTTTTGTTTCTTCCATCCATTTCTCTCCCGTTTCATTCCATAAAATATTGTGACTTCCACTCCCGTATTGATTACAAATTTAATATACTCAAAATCATAACTGTTTGGGAACCTGCGATTTACACTCTTACCCAAGTCAGCTAAGCCCTGTGGTTCATACCAAAGGGTCTAAAATCCAAGCCTTGGTAGATACCTACACAGAGGTAATTTATTTATTCATAAAACATTAATTAACAAATGAATTATTTTTCACAATACCTATGTAGATATTTCATGTGTTTTAATTGAAAATCAAAAAAAAGGTGCGTAATAATTTAACGTTATTATCGATATTAGTAGTAGGTACCTACCCTAAATAAATGATGTATTTTGTGATTTTGTCTGCAAGCAAAAAAAAACTTGTTGAATAGCACTGAAGAATAGAATAATATACTATTATCTCATATTGTCTTAAAGAAAACGGAAGAGAGCAATACAGTCATGTAAGGGTGCTTTCTTCAATAAAAACTGTATTTTTTATTATCAGGCATGGGTTGTCTAGAAATGCATTGTTAGGAAAAAATATACCTAGATGCATTTCTAAGAAATTTGCCTTACTGTGGCACACATTTGTATCGACATGTACGAATTATTAAAAATCAGGGGTAGTCAACAAGTAAAATCATTGTTTAATAAAAAGATTTTTTTTTTTTTTTAAATATATTTATATACCAATTCATATTCCTCAATTTCAACACAATCTGAACCGGAACGCTATATTAAATATTCTGATGAGGCTCGAGAATTTTACGAGACATCTCGCTATCAGGATTCCACGAGAAGGAACGGTAGATTCGAGGAATCCACGAGACGGAACGGAATTGTCAACGAATTCACGAACCGGAACGGCGCTCCGGGGCGTTCCGCTCCATTCCGAGCGCTGACCTGAGCCGAAATGAAGGTGATGGAAATACTGAAAATATGGTTGGTACTTTTGGTGTACCTATTTGTAGCAATCAAATCTTTTAGAATTTTTTTTTCCGATATTCAAAATCATACTGCATAATACTCGAACTAAAATTATAGTACAAATACCAAAGAGATTAACAAAATACTATAATAATTATTGTAGTACATAGTGTTGCCATCTTTTCAAAGTGGAATTATAGTACAGAGCCTCCAAATTTATAGTATTTGGGGGGAAAATATAGTACGCGTTGTCATCTCTGTTGAAAATTATAGGTTTTTTTTGTTTCTCAAAAAAAGTAACGGAGAATTTGAAACTCCGAGACCCCTTTTTATTTAGGTACCTAGGTACTTCTTCCGACCAAAAATGCTTACCGAAAAATTCAAGAAATTTGATTTTAAACCAAACTCAAGGGATTTTTTACGTTTTTCCAGCAATTTTTTCCAAGTTCTCCAAATCTTCATTGCGAAATTATAGTACTTTACACAAATTTATAGAACGGAAATATGGAAATTTTAGTACTTTTTACATAGGTATTTTTTCCGATAATCAAAATTATAGTATTTTGGGCGTACTATACCTGTTTTATATCGTACATATACGCGGACCCAAATAATTATAGTACACCCGATCTTCTTTTTGCACGGCTTTTTTTGCATGGTTTCGAAATAACACAGTTTTAAAAAAGTACCGATTATTTTTTATTTACACTGATTTAAAAAAAAAAACTAAAAAGAAAAAAAAAAGCGTATGTATGTACATATTTATCAAAAAATTGCGTTGCAATGAACCGCACGCCACTGGTGCATACATATGTTGTTACCGGATGCCGCCTAGACATATATACTTAGATACATGGTGCCATTAGTCAGTCATTTCAGATTAGATACAAGAGACGCGCCGCGTGCTTCGGCGTCAGCTTCATTACATATTTCCAGCGATGAGAGTTATTTTTCGCCAGCGAAAAACAGCAGTAAACGGGCACCTTTATTGTCAAGTAGCGACACAGAATGAATATATATTTCTCTATGCTAAATGTACCGGTACCTAGTTGACCATGTACCAGTAGTTGACCTTTTTTCAATAAAATGCCCAAAATAAGAAACGTAGACGCGGGATTGCTCTAAATTCTAAAGTTCAGACAAGTGAAGCCATCTGTGGTCGGATTAAGGAACTAACACATGACCCATATGTCATAGGAGCGTCATAGCAGCTATTTGAAAACAACACATCCCGCCGTAAGCATTTTATTTTTAATTTCTTAAGTAAATTGTTAAGGATATCAGTGGATGTAAATGGCAATTTAATGTTTTTGACTTCATAATATCTAGTTAATGCATTACAGACAGTCATAATATTGAAGTATCGAGATCATTTGTAATTTTTAAGTTTGTGGGGTGGTCAACTACTAGATAAATTAAATAAAATTATATCACTTAGTTTTGAATAATTTTTACATTCATAAGTGTGGAACAATGATTATTTATTAATTAGAAGTGTCTAGGGTGGTTCTATCCAGTAGATGACCTAGGGGTCAACTTTTTTTTGTATTTTTTCAGCAACGGGTTTGTGTATTTTTTCTTCGAAAAACAAAAATTTCTTGAATTATAGCCCTGAATATATAACAACTGAATGAAGCAGGCTAACAATATCCGACAACTTACGAGAAATAGCGACGTGATAAAAAAAATGCAGAACATCACGGAGGATTTACTTTGGTCATTATAACGTACCCATATAATTAATAATGTTAACATTAGTTTTGCCGCAAATTGATTATCAGCCTACCTCACCATACTTTTTTTATATAACCTGCCTGCTTCACCATACTTTCATATAACCTGCCGCCCCTAGGGTCTTAGCCAAAAAAGGAAACAAGACAGTGTACCAGCAGGTAAATGCCGACGATAAGGTATCCATAACCGTCATAGTAACAGGGAGTGTCGGTGGGGTTGTCACACCAACGACAGTCCTCTACAACTACAAAAGAATTCCTCAATAAATTTCCGAAAATGTGGACTTTTTCCATGGAGCCCTCAAGCTGTAAAGTACCAGGAGAATCTGAAAGTGTGCCTTCAATGGTTACATCAGAGGAACGCAAGCGGTATTTAGAGAGAGGACTGCAGTTCCTGAGTAAAAACATTGATGAGGAAAATCTTGAATCATTCCGCAAAAACAACGAACCTGTTCGCACTGTGGCGAAAAGTAAAAAATGAGTTGGAAAATATCACTCCACCTGAACCAGTCAGACTCATCCATGAGGCATTGCAAGAAAAGGAATCCGATGATATGATGTCTTTGGCCGCCTGGAATACTATGAATCGCTAGGCCACCTGTGGCTGGTCTAACGATTTGTGATGGTGATTCGTATCCAATCGCCAGTGCACCTGAGGCTGATATAAGGATTTGTAATGATACTTCGTCTCCAATCGCCAGTGAACCCGTGGCTGGTACATCAAATGTTCGTAGTCCATTCAAGAGGCATTTTTTCTTTCCCGGTGAAGGGGAAGAAAAATTCAAGAAGAAAGCAAAAAGGGAAAAAAAACCCCACCAGTGTTTCTGGTAAACTGTGCCAGGAGTATTTCCTAAACAAAAAGAGGAAGAAAGAAGAAATGGAACTGTTGAAAAAAGAATGAGCTGCAGAGAGGCAAAGAAAGGAAGAACTGAATGAGCAATCAGAGGAAGAAAAAATGGGGAAATTGAAAGCAGTCAAGAAGAAAATGCGTTTTTCTTCTGAGTCTTCTAACCCAAGTGTTGACATTTCAGACTCAGCGGAGAGTGAATGGCATGAGTCTAGCGATGAAAGCTTTAAGCCTAAAACGCAATGGCTGCCCGTTATGAAAGTCATTAATTAACATTATATTATAATACTTCCCGGGGAAAATCGTCCATATTTCTAAAGTAAAAGCTACTATTTCATCGATGCAAAAGTGCGGGAGACTATGGAAATGGCCAGAGCGACCCGATGTACTTAGCTATGAATGGAAGGCGGTAGTATCCCACATAAATGACCAAGTAAGCAGAACTCGTAATGTTTATTTAGTTCCGGAATTGGACTTTATTTGGAATATCTAAGGATTTTTATGTTAAGTTTTATTTTGGTAAGTACTGAGCCTATGCGTTACTATGTAGTATGTATGTACTTAGTTGCTAAAATAAATATATTTTTGTATTTTTAGTTTGAAGTAACTAATTTTGCACCTTTTGTTACCCGAACAAAGCTGATGATTGGCTGTCAAACAAAATCCTCTCCTATGTAACTTGTTACTGAACCGCCCATTGCTACCAAGTTAATTCAAGTAGCTATGGGCTAGAGTGGTCTGACAGGAAGCACTGAGGCAACTTTGATGACAGATTTGCCATGAAGCCTCCTGATTAGACATGTAGTCCAGTCAATCTGTACTTTATGGTTGCAAAAGGTCGGGTAGAAGATTTTTTTTATTTGTATATATGGTAATGAGTGACAAGAAAACGAATTTTGCCAATTCGCATGACTTCGGCACAACTTTTGGCGGGCAAAAAACCGCAAAATTTTGGGTGTTTTTTGGTTTTTCGCTTATATCTCAAAAACGATTGGTCTTAGAAAAATATTGTTTTACACAGAATTAAAGCTTATTAAATTTACAAAAAATATTTATATAACACGTTTTTTTCCATCTTTAACCGTTTATGATATATTTGCTGTTGAAAACACGCGTTTTAGTAAAAATCAAACTTTAATGAGAAGAAATACTAATCTAAACTTAAGATCTTACAAATAAAGTAAGTATATTCATAGTTTTAGTAGTGATTGCAAAACAAATGTTAATATGTACAGAATAATAATATTCACCAAACATCTTAATTTTTTAACCGTTTCTGCCGCTTTGGTGAGTTGGTGAGTTGGAATAGGCAAAGGTTGTACGTCGTCAAAGTCTTGCAATGCAGCCCCCACGTCAGGATCATTATCCTACAAAACTATATATTATATTTCATTAATTTGAAAAGAATGGAGAGATATTATATATATATATATATTAATTTCATATCATCCATTACGTGTTCATTACTGGGAAGTTCTGCTTGAGTATAAAAGTCATCTTCTTCAGCGTCCTCTTCCTCCAATCCAGAAATATCTGCTACATTTTCACAATTTACTCCACTGCAGTTCTTGTAAATTGACGAACAGTTCATCCCTGATTTTCGACAGGTACATGCTTTACTGCACCCCTTCTTGCATGCACAAGAAAATACTTTCAGTATTTTTTCAGGCGCTGGATCTTTAGTGATCTCCACGGGTATTAGGTCATTGCTGGTTCGCTGCCACCCCCAATCATCTAGTTTTTTAACATTGCCAAGCCAAGTTTGTATTTGGTAGTAGGATCTCAGCGAATGGTGTCGCACTGCGTCTCGAGTTGGCGGTAGTCTTGATAGATTAAATTTAATCTGTTTGGCCGATTTCATGAATAGCCGATAACGCAGTGTCCAGTGTTTCCTCAGGTCTACATGCATCACTGTACAACCTCATAAGTACCTGTTCTCCTGCTACAGCTATTTCATCAGTGCTGGCGTCTGGATTGTTGAATACTGTGATCACTTCTTTCAACTGAATATTCTTCTCCAAAATACCACACAATTTAATCTTTCCATGGCCAAATAGAGAGGATGTTGTATCACACCCACTGAACGCGTGTGTGAAAAGAATGGTACGTGCGTCATATGTAAACGATTTTGTCGAGAACAACACATCTGGTTTACTTTCCTTTCCAGGTTTTCGAAAGAATAAGTTGTCCAAGAATTGTCCTCTTGCCGACATCAGTTCAAGAAGGTCAATATCTTCACCTATTATTACTACGCTTTTAAATTCGTTTGCTTTTGAAATGGCAGTAGTTACAATTATTAAAACATCGGCGTCCTCTTCTGCCTGGTTCACTTTTATGCCAACCCGTGAGAAATGTGTTTTAAGTAGTGTTATCAAGCGATTTTTATTACTTCCGTTGCTTAAAAAAAGTTCCTGGTCCACCTGATTGACAGTGTTTCCTTGAAACATAATTTAAGGGCATGGTTTTAAATTTATACGGCGTAATCTATCTACAAACTTTGTGCCACTGAATGCAGCATTGGATGGATATCCGTCAAATACAATTTCAATTTGTAACTTATAATGTTTTGTCAAATAATCCGAATACATCTTCGCAATGTCATCAAAGCATGAATTTCGGGGCCAAACTACTTTATGTAGGAGATGTCCTCCGTCAACCGCAATAAACTGATTGTTAACGTTGGTGCTGTGAGTCTCAATGCTGGTGAAAATAGAAATTAGAATGTGGCCCTTTCTACCACTCCCACTAACCCTCCCCCCACCCCCAAGCACCATCTGGAACATTGCGCCCATTGACAATAAAGTCTAGTTTGTAAACCCAAACTACTTAACTAATTAATAAACCCCAAATATTTTTTTAATAGGTAGCTAATCTTTTATTATTATATAAGTAGGTACCCTAATAATTTAAATTCTTAATAATTTTAATATTACTGACCATATTTTGCATCAGAAAGATATTCTTAAACCAATAAAAGGTAATTATAGGATAATTTCAAATAACAATAACAAAATATTTAATATCAATAGCATATTAACTGAAAAAACCCAGCGAAATTAATGGACTTAATCTAACTAGTCACTCCATTACCTGTGGCCCAAATTCCATGAATATACCTAATAAACCCACCATTACCTACTTATTATATTTATTAAATGTAAAAATAAAATAATAATATTGAAATATAAGGTAATAAACTTTGTTTTTCGTCTCCTGAACATTTCACATATTGTCGCTTTGGACAATATAATCCTAAAGCGACGATATACTGTTTTCAACAGCAAATATCTCATAAATGGTCAGAGATAGAAAAAACGTATTATGTAAACATTTTAGAAAATCTAATAAGCTTTAATTTTGTATATCACAATATTTTTGCTACGACCAACAGTTTTTGAGATATAACCGAAAAACCAAAAACACACCCAAAATTTTGCGGTTTTTTGCCGGCCAAAAGTTGTGCCGAAGTCATCCGAATTGGCAAAACTCGTTTTCTTGTCACTCATTACCATATATACAAATTGAAAAAAAATCTTCTACCCGACCTTTTGCAACCATAACGTTTTTTTCGGTCTAATTTGACTGGACTAATCAGTGACGTCCCGTGGGGGTAGGCAGATTGAGCGTCGCTTGGGGGCGGCAGATACTCGAAGGGCGGCAAATCGAGGAGAATTATTTGGTATTATATAGAAATAGCTACCTAAATTAGTTATATTATAACCAGAGCGTTGGAGATGTTTTTTTCCGGATGTTTTTTTTTATCCAGTGCTTACTAGAGTACATATTTTAGTATGATCTCACCACGCTTCGCGAGGAATTTTTGTTTTATTTTTGACTGCTCGGTTTCGTATACAAAATGCCTATAAAAAATATTTTTACTACTCTTGGCACGTAGACGCACTATGAATGATAAATGTAAAACACCAAAAATCCATAATAAATCAGTCATAATATAATAATATAATGTCATTTACTCAGATTAAAGAGTTCTTTTCATAACAGTGATATTATGTAGGTATACGCGCAAAAGCCGTTGCGCCATAGGTGGCGCCGAACAAGCGACGTAGATAGGTATTGAAACAAAATAATATTACCTACTTATATAGATTTCAACGTTGGTGACGAAACAAGGAAAATTATGGTAGAGATTTATAGATGGGTACATACTTCCGTATTTTTTAATTTATCCAAATATTTTTGCCAGTCATTCCCGAGATTTAAAAGTTGCCGGATGTACCTATTGCAAAATAGATATTCATAATTATTATTAATCCATTGACATTTGTCATAATCAATATTAGTATTCGTGCATATAATACTATTTACATTAAGTACCAGCTAATTGTATTAAAAATGTACACTAGTAGGTACCTACCTAGGTTATATTGTATTTATCGTGCTGTGAATAACAATACCTTCTTTTAAGTCATTTTTTTGTAAACATATTTTGTGCTGATAATAGTGTGGATTTGGGTATTTTATTTCAATCATCAACGGTTGAGTGTTGAGACTATTAATTAATAGTGTATTTATGATTAAAAATAGGTTTATATCAAATAAATAATGAGGAAAATTATTGTGTTTACATATTGTAGGGTACAATAATAGCATAGAAAAAATGGTGTAATGCGTGCGTCTGCGTAGGTACCTATTACTAAATGGTACAGACCAAACTTGGAGTCATAACTCACATATTGCAATTTTCTCGTTTTTTAGTTAAATATGCCAAGTGATTCTAAATGAATTAATCTATATACCGAAAAATAGTTGAGTATTAAAAGTCAATTTAAACCATGTGAAAATCGTTGACAAAGTTCATTGTTGGTGTAATATCTCGCATATTTCAGAGAATGGAGTTTTGTCACTGACGCCTTCCTAACCAATCGGGGAGCTCTATTTCTCATAGTATGCTGTATGTCTGCAACGTTAGGAGTATTAGGTATATATATTTAAAACAAAAAAAGTTATTCGACTCTCTCACTCGTTAATATTCAAGGGTGTTCAATACTGTTCTTCTTATTGCAAAAAATAGTGCTCTGTTGGTTTTTAGCGATTTTCTCAAAACTTGATTTTTGGAATATGTGAGTTATGATTCTAAGCGACTCAAATGTGTCAGACATATCAACCAAATGGCATCTCAGACTCTGGTGATTTGGGTAAGTGTTTAACTAATATTATATTTATTCGCTTATTTATTTATTAATATCTAAATTTAATGTTTTATGATTCAGTTTAGTGGAAGGTATATATTTTGTTAGTAATGTATCCATCCATACCATGCCCCCCACAATGGGGGGCTGACAGGGCTCTAGCCTGGGTCCCGGGCTCGATAAGTGAAATAAACACATATCACAAATTTGCTCAAATAGCAAAAAATTCGCCTGCGGCGCTATTTTCTTCAATAATATTAATATTTAAAATTATGTGATTGTACAATACAATTTATAATTGTGTAGCGATACTCAAAAACTCCATAATTCAAATGGGTGTATTAAAATATACAAAAAAAACACTAAATATACGCATCAGTTTTAACGCGTACACCATTTGGAAAACATTACTGTAGAGCGTCACACTGCCTTTATCCTAAGCGATAGGTAGGGGGGCTGCCAAAGATCCTTGCCTGGGGGCCCGCTTCAGGATGCGGGGGCCATGCTTCATACAACACATTTCTTAGATATTGGACTAATGAAAGGATGATAAAAAAATGGGGAGGCATTTTGACGCTGCCTAGGGGCGGCATTTTGTCTAGGGACGTCACTGGGACTAATGGTCAACTACTGAAAAATATAGTGGTTAACTACTGGAACTTTCAATTTTTTGGATGGTCAACTACTGAAACAGCAACATGGTTTTGAAAAATTGAACACATTTTTTTTTTGTAACAGACCCTTTCTTAATTTTTGTCTTGTCATTAAGTACTTATAAATAATAAAAAAATGATTTATTTTCGAGTTCAAGAATTTCGTACTTTGAGTTGATTTTAGTAATAGAACCGTTCTACCATTTTTGTATGGGCACCTTATCTTTTTTTACACGGTTTTGTTTTGCACGGTAGTCTTTGGAACGTATCCCCCGTGCAAAAAGAGTATCGGGTGTACTTACAAAAAATACGGTTGGCAACACTGAATACGGTACAGTAAAAACGAAACAATGATGCGGTTCGTCGATTGTATATGTGTGTATACGTACGAATACTGCCAGGCATTTATCACGGCTCCCCATACGCACGCATACTATCGACCATCTATCGACTGACCGCATTATTGTTTCGTTTTTACTGTACGTCGTGCCTAGGGCCGTCAATCAATACTTTTGTATACCGGTATTATTTTTTTTCGATGGCGATACTGATTTTGACTTTTTCATAAATAAATCCTTCGCGGAAAAAAAACAAGCATAATTTTATACCGATACTTGCGGGTATCAATATTAAACCTAATAATAATAATGATATGATTCTGGCCATAGACAATAATATAATTTAATTTCTATTGCCATATAACTAATTTATCTAATGTGTCGGTAAAAATTAAATTATGAAAAATAGCTATTTTTTAGGGTTTGTCTATTATTCTGAAATTTTCATTATAGGTTGCGTTATTTTATTGAAAACACATTGTTTAATTTTAATGTTTTTTTATATTAATACAAATTTGGGAAAAATGAATTCGCCAGTGTGGCTATTGTGTCAGTCAGTGTTGCTAACCGTACTATAATTATAGTATTTGTACTATAGTTTTTGTCTGCGTACTATGTACGATATAAAACAGGTATAGTACGCCCAAAATACTATAATTTTGAGAAATCGGAAAAAAGTTGCCATTAGAAGAAAAACATCGCCAAAATAATCCGCATGTCTAAAAAAGGTGACGTTAATTACTTAACACAGCGATTTCCAAACTGTGGAATGTTGCAAAGGGAGGCGCGAAAAATTTAATACAATTAATGTAGCCACAAGTTTGCAGTTTGAAAATGCATAGTTTAACGGCCGCTTGTTATAAACTACACAAAAAACAATTCTATAAAAGGTTGTTTCCAAATCTTTCTGCAAATATGGATACTAATTATATAATCCCTCACTTCTATACTATTGTGAAGCGCAATGGCTATCTCGTAAAAAAATGAAATAAAAGGGTCAAATTAATCATAATGTTGAAATTTGAGGCAAATTTGTTTAAGAACGATTATTTTGTTGTTAAACTTGTCTATTTGGTTGAAATTTAAAAAAAAATAAGTGAATAAATCAATCCAAGGACCACTAATGCATTCACTGATTTAAAACAACAAAGTGAGGGCATTTATAAAAAAATGGAGCTTTGGAAATCAAAATGACAAAAAAAAGTTCGCCATGTCTCCATTATTTTTAAACTATTTCTATACCAGAGTTCTTGGTTAGTTTGCTAATGCACTTTTCACATTATTTTATTAATAGCAAAAAAAAGTCGTCTGCGGCGCTGCTTTGTTTCGGAACTATTAAATATTTTAAATATATGACTGAAAAATCTAGGCCCCGGGGGTCCGCTACGGAATGTAGGGTCCATGATAGAATCCATTTGTCAATGAACGAAGATGAACTTGAATTGACAATTATTGAAATTGATTGTGCTAATAAACAAGCACATTCATCAAAAATTAATGTAATGTAAGTAGTAAAACCTTGTTTATTTTTTTTTCATTTTTGTATTCGTAAGTAGGTAGGTACATTGTTGACTATTTAAAAAGGTGTCTGTATTATATCATGAAATAAGGGGTGGGGGCGCCTAGATTAGATTTTTTTTAAAGGGAGGCGTAGTAACATAAAGTTTGAAAACCACTGACTTAACATTTGAATTTTGTCTAAAAAAACAAGACGTTAATTACCCTTCATGTATAATTTTTTGAAAATGCAGAAAATTATCGGTCACTCTACGCGTACTATACTTTTTGCCGAAATACTATAATTTTGAAGGCACTGTACTATAATTCCACTTTCAAAATATGGCAACACTGGTGTCAGGTAAAAATTAAAAAATCCTTTCTTTCCGGTTGAAACGTCGTGTCTCGTGGCTTTCTGGTGAAGTGTAGTTTCAAATAATATACTAATAAAATGGCATTTTCTGATATAACTACCCCTCAGGGAGTCAAAGAATTGAATGACTTCTTAGAAAACAACAGCTACGTGTCTGGGTAAGTGACACAACGTGTACTCTATTTTTTTGGTTTTAACAAAATTACAAACTTCAGTGGATTCTTCAAATTTATGAAGTAAATTAATTATTTGAGGAGTTACACGACTTCTGGATGATGTCATTAACTATATTAATAATGTATTTAATGATGAATTATTACCTGTTTAATATCACTATCACTCAGTTGACAGTATTCAATTCTAACCTGTACCTGACCAAATTCACATAGATTTGAGTCTATATATAAATCCGTCTATTTTATGGTATAATGAAAGATATATTCTATTTACCTCTAGTGTTTATAGTCTAGAATGTTGAACATATTATTGGGTAGCCTTGAAGATAGCTTCATGCCATATTCTACTTAAGTACTTACAGCTATTTTCGAAATCTTGTCTTATTTTTACTACCCTAATCAGTGACAGTTTACTTCATTCGATCATAAACTTCGCCAAAGATTGGTACATGTTGACTAAGGGAAGCAAAATTCGGACAAATTTACAGGGTACGTTCGTGTGCCCAAGGTGGCAACTGCCTCAGTAAATTCAGTTGGGATCATATTGTGGACATTCTAAAACCCACTTCAATCACACATTCAAAGAAGTTGCAATTATGATTAAAGATCTATATTATTTACCTTTATTCTTACAGATACCAACCATCAAAAGCCGATCTCTCCGTGTTTGATGCTTTAGGCAAAGCTCCAGCGGCTACCCTTAAGCATGCTTTGAGATGGTATAATCACATTGCATCGTATAATGCTGGAGAGCGGTCTGCATGGGGTGGACAGGCATGCCCGCTAAAAGCTGGTGCCAAAACTACCACTGCACCGAAAGCCGACGATGATGACGACGTTGATCTCTTCGCCTCAGATGAAGAAGAGGTACTTACCGCAGTTAACATACGTCCAATGTTTTATATCATGTTTCCTACAACATAACCATTCCAAAAGCACTGGTTGTCAAACTTTCATTTCGTGTTGCCCTTTGTGCCTATGTTTTTGGACGGTGCTCTAAAAATATCAATATCACATTAAATTTATAGATTCCATTTCGTAATTTGGTGCTAACTACAATTAATTCATAATAGGTACATAGAGGAAGTCCTCAACTTATATTTAAAATGTAATTTCTCAAATTGACCAGTAATTTTTTTTTGGCCGAAAGAGAAATGAAAAAAGTCCCGAGAGTTCCTTAAATTCCCTGTTATATATAGTTTTACGAGATACAATTAAGCTATATATATTTTCAACCGAAGACAAAAAATACTATGATTTCTTGTACTATAATTCGGTAACAGAAAGATGGCAACACTGATTGATACTAAGTACCTATGTTTCATAACATTTTAATCGATCATTGTTAAACTGTTCAAAATTTAACTTTGTCAAGAATGTAGACTAGGATCCTCACAGGATTATTTTTGTTCAGAAGTAGATCAAATAGTCAATCACGTAATTAATGATGGTTTTATTTTTATCAGAGTGCAGAAGCTGCAGCCATTCGTGAAAAGCGTTTGAAGGATTATGCTGAAAAGAAATCCAAGAAACCAGTCCTCATCGCAAAATCCTCAATCGTCATGGATGTGAAGCCCTGGGATGATGAGACCGACATGAAAATGATGGAAACCAAAGTTAGATCTATCACCATGGATGGTCTCGTATGGGGTGCCTCCAAACTTGTCCCAGTCGGCTATGGAATCCTCAAACTGCAAATCATGTGCATCGTTGAAGATGACAAAGTATCCATCGACCTGCTAACGGAAACCATTCAAGAGTTTGAAGATTTTGTTCAATCCGTTGATATTGCGGCATTCAACAAGATTTAAGCCATACAGTCCACTTCTCTCATGTGTTTTGCATTTTATTAAAAATTTGATTCAACATACTGAGTTTTAATTATGCATGTCACCATCAATTAATTGATTATTTCCTAGTGTGCTTTAATGCAACCATTGACGGTAAGATCGTGAAGTAAAATTGTCCGTTTTTATGTTACAAAAATATGCACATGTAAGAAAAATATGACTTCATATAAATATAGCAATTTTTTTATTCATCTGTGTTACATAATATTTTATATGACAATGTTAAATTTTTTTAAATGACAAATTGATTCAGATATCTGGGAGTAGCTTTGCGAAGAGGAAAATAATCAAGTCAGGTCAAGGAATCGGTAACCATAAAAAAAACATAATTAGTTTATGCATAAAATGCTTCATCATATTCCTATAAAAATGACACTCCCTCACTGTATGATAATTTTTTCTCTTGAAGTTCTTGTGTGTTTATTATCAGTAAAAATCAGTACTTGGAACAAACAGTCGCTGATACACAAAATTAATTTATTGAATCATTTGTTCTTCCATAACAGATGCCATCCATTCGGGTTCTTTGGAAGTTATCTTATCAATAATACTATTCACTTGGTAGCACAAGCTTTGAATTTGACGATCCCATTGTGGTAAAACTTCTCGAGCTGGAACAGATAATTATATATATGAAATCTTACCTATATATTTATAGATGTCACGTCCACTTTAGAAAGACAATTTAAGTAAATGTTTCAGAGACAAAACTCATAAAAAATACAGAATAATATTACAATTAGGTGAAATATACAGTGGAACTCAGTTATTACGATCTTGGATGTAATGCGGAAACATTCGTTGACATTTTGGTTTATGATTTTCTCCATACATTTATTCACTGTTATAACAAGCAACTTATCGGATATACCAAGCTAAAATGCTGTTAATGTGTGGATCGTTTAAAAAAATTTCGACCCTAAGCAATATAATCCGATCAGACAGGATGCCGCCAGGGTCGGATTACATTTATGACACTAGTTAAGTACCCACCTAATTGGTGTTTTGCCAACAATAATAAAAAAGTATCCACGCATATGGTTGAAAAATCCAAGGTTTGTGAAGTTCATAGATACCTACCAGTGTTCATTACAATAAACAACTTCTTTTGTAGTTATGAATGCCATGCTTGTTTCGGGGATTTTTGCAATGGTTTTCAGATTTTTTATTTTCGACTTTGTGTAATGTAAGTAACGTAAAAAAAGTAATAAACGCTTATAACAAGCAAATTTAGTCAGTCCCATCTTCCTCGTAATAACCAAGTTTGACTGTATAAATGAAATGCGAGTTATCATTTAAGTGCAATAAAACGAACATAAAAAATTATGAAAGACGAGATAAGTAGGTGCATAATGAAAAGGTTCATTTACTGCAGTGCTCGAGTGCATAAATGGAGGTATTGAACATCTCAATAAGAGAACTATTGTAGGTCTATTCTATATACAAGTCAGCTATCGACAGTAGTTTATCATATTTATGTATTGAGACCGTTAATTGTTACAATAAGTCAACTGTCAAAAAGTACTACGTTTTTACTGCCGGTAGGTGTATGTATGGCGGTACCTTGCACATTGCGAATTTTATTGCAAAAATAAAATCAATTTACATTTCAAGTGGTAAAAACGAATTCTGTTTCAATTTTGAGTATGTGACGACATTCCCAATATATGTCGTGTGTTCAACATATTTATATGTTTAAAATAATTGATTTAACCCCCGTTTAAAGTGTGACGTCCAAATACGTCATTTTTGTATGAGCGGCGTTCCGTTCACGGAAAAGTTTGCGTTTTAAGACGTCATTGGCAGCCATCCGGTTAACTTTTAGAACGAGATACAGTTTAGACGCCCAACTTATTGTAACAATTATAATACTCAATGCATACAGATGATTAACTACCATTGATAGCCGCCTTGTGTATACCCACTGGTATTGAAAATGCATTGAGATTTATTGGTACAGTTAAATCTGAGTATGGCGTGAATATGTTAATAAATCTAATAATAACAATTCTCAGGGTAACTATTTGTATGTTTGGCTTTCTGTGGTAAATCAGTTAATATGTTTGTAAATTTTCAAACTAAAATTTAAAAACATTCCATCACAGAAAACCAACCTTACAAATAGCTGCCCTGAAATTGATGTTTTTAGACTTATCAATATATTCATGTCATACACAAAAATATACCTATGGATAATTTAATGAAGAATTTAAAAAAATCATTACTTTCAAAATGAACAAATGAGTCGATCTGGTCAATGTATCCGTTCATCCGCCCTTCAGTTATCATTTGGCTGGCAATCCGTTCGGCCTTTGCTGGCGGTATTTCCAAAAGCGCACCCAGTTCTTCGAATTTTATATTATTGTACAGTTTACTGGCAGATAGTAAATTATGCTCAAACACAGCACGATCCAAAATTGATGATCCATCAACAGTACTAGCCTGAAAATGAATTGATTACAAATCTAACCTAGTAACTTACAAAAATTTAAAGATGTACTTTTTACCACACAAATATTACTATTTACTAACTATTTTGCGATGACACAGACAGAGGCAAAGTGAGGGCTTGGTGGCAAATATGCTACACAGCAGTTGAGACGTATCGGAGTATAATCGCACTAAGTAATATTTTGATCCGCCAGCTACATACAGCAGCAGCAGTGTATGTATTATTATTTATTATATTATTCGACCATGTCCGATCATATGGGCTTCCACAGAGTAGAGGTTTGTATTAACAGATTTTTGTTTTTTTACAAGAAATGGATGCCAGCCACTTGCTCAACCTATTAGGTCCATACTCTGACTCATACACAAATTGACAAACAATATGTGTACAACAGATTTTTGTTTTTTTACGAGAAATGGATGCCAGCCACTTGCTCAACCTATTAGGTCCATACTCTGACTCATACACAAATTGAAAAACAATATGTGTACTTGTCAGACCCAGGATTCGAACCTGGGACCCACAGCATTATAGTCCAACGCTCAAGCCGCGTGGCCACTGTGGGTGTAAAAATAATATTTCATGGACACCAATGATCCCTTATCTGCAACTGATAGGGTAATTTTTAATTAGCAGCTCGGAATACCTACAAAAGGGGCTTATGTTGGGGAAGATCCATTGGTAGTGGAAGGACGTTTGCATGCATTGCAACGTATTCGCCTATCGCACAAGTGTGGACATAGTTATACATTATAGAACAATCTCCATGTACATATAAATATTCTAAGCTTGGAAGTAAATATAACTACACATAATTATATTGAGTATATTATTGCAAATACCTTCTGATGTGGTTGCATAAGAGCTTCAAATTCTTGTAATTCAGATCTTCTTATTATTCTATCCAAATACATTTTTTCGAGTATAGAATATGCCGGCAATAGCTGACATCTTTCATCCTTGAATAATGTTGCAAGCATACGAGATCTCTGTTGACCTGTACAATTGAAAATTACATGAGATTTATTATTTATTGAAAAATAATACATAATGATAATAATTATGTATGATTTATAAAGGTCGGATATTATTCTATTGGAGTTTCAAAACATATTCTTTTGGGCATTACAAACCAATGTGGATCTTGGCAGGTGTTGCTAAACAAGAATATGCCAGCATAAAAAACGCTACATTTTCTTATAATAAAATGTACAGAAACTAGCACTTCAAAAAGAAATAAATGATAACAAAAAATAATGAAGAATTGTTTTGCAACTAATAAATATTTAAATCTTACAACCAAAAAATAATTAGGTCCAAAATTCAGTTATTACTTAAAGATTGTATGTTACAATTTATTAATTTATTGCTAATATGTTATAAGGTAGGCGGCTCTCGTGGTGCGGTGCATAAAGTGCTGGCCTAGCATCCGGGAGCTCTGGGTTTGATTCCCAGTGAGAACACAATATATTTATGTGATTATCTCAAAGCCTGAGTGTTTGTGATTATTCAAAATTACCAACAACCACCTTGTACGGAAAAGCAAGGACACGGTTATTAATAATTATTTTAAAAATATATATGTATATATTATAAGGTACAAGAGGCCAGCATGGTGATTTACAAGTAAATTGGTGTAACATTTCTACCCTTTTTAACGCTACGCCTATCAACCAGATGCGTATTTTGCAAGCTAGATGTATATTAAAAAATGCTAGATCTGTCAAGGAAAACACCAAGTTGACAACGCTGGTCTTGTCTTCTGGCAATCGTCTCTATACAGGTCTGTCTGCATTACGCATCTGTAGATAAAAAAGCATTTCTTCAAGGGGTAATTGGTTATAAAGATTTGTTGTTTCTTAAATAATTATGGAATCAACACTTCTTCTCAGTGCCGTATGAAAAATATTTCTTGCCTTATCGACAGGTCAAGATTTGCGTATCTGACCGCTCTACGGTCGCCCATTTGTTACGTACTAGCTGTTTCCTACTGGAATACGGTCACGGCAGTCGGGTTAAAGAATAATCCGTTCCAATTATTGGTAATGAACAAAAATGGATGAACTAACCTGCTGAAGCGAGTACTGTACAAATGAGAGCATTGCGGAGACAAGTTATACGTTCATCTTCATGTATTATTGTGCGGTAAGAGAGCTCATTGTATCGCTGAGCAGCTTCTATAAACTTTCTGCAAAAACATAATAAAAACATTATTACCACCTCATTGGACTAATAAAATTATAACACCAGAATAAATTTAGCTATATTAATACAAAACTCACTATACATAATCATTAAAAAAACAGATCTAATTAGTGATATTGCTTTAAGTTTGGCAATAGGATGAGGTGGTGCTAGATGAAGAGTCGCTGTTGCTTGCTTGTTGAGATGAGAGTTTATTGGTTGATACAAGAATACACTGAATACAATAATAAGGATGATGACGTGAGATTATAATCGTGAGGTAATGATGTACTGGTGAGATCGATATGATCAAGAGATTGATTATAAGAATGCACTGAGAGACTTGATTCGAGTAGAATAAAGGATGTACTATGTCGAGTGAAGAACTCGTGACAATAGCAGCATGTTTCGTGATTGACTTGATGAGTTGAGTGAGGATTCATAGATTGTCCTTCTTATTTATACTAAAAGCAGTACATATATTACAATAGATATTGTCATAATTACCAATCAAAACAGACACTACTGATCTAGTTATGATTGAGGAAACGCTTACAATTATTATTGTTCTGTTTTGTTTTAACAACAAAACCTACATATTAAAGTGTGTCACTAATTTAATGTTGAGTGGTATGATTGCTACATATAAGTATTTAATTGTCTGCAAGAATGTATTTAATATTCACGGCATACCTTCTATAATCCAAGACACGAGCATAGCAGACTTTGTAATATATTTGTAATTGTTCATTGGTAGTTTCTGCCTGAAGTAAGGACGCTCTGTTGACAAATGACTCAGCCTGTACAGGATCATCATCTTCAAGATATAAACGAGCAATTTTAAGATAAGTCTCCAACTTGTAATTCACCGAGTATTGCCTGTAATATAATTACAAAAAATAAAACACTTACCAAACTAAATATTAATAAAATAAAAGAGAAAAAGATATATAATTTAGTATATACAAAGATACCGTTTGATTCAGTAATACGTAAACACGAAATTGAGGTATAGGTACTTATAAAACTATCCTTCATAATATGGTAGTTGGCTTTGTTTTATGAAGGTTCCTTTCTCTTGTATAGGGCGGAAGGAAAAAGGAGGAAAAAGAAACTTAAGTCAAAGTGGTCGGGACTATGTAAGAGACATTACATCCATGTCACTACGACAATGGAGAAATCCAGGGGCAGATAAAGGGGAATTGTAATATTCCTGAAAGTGACCAATATACACAATGATCAGTCATTATCGATGATAATCGCAGTAAAATTGTCAAATTGAAGTAAAATATTTCAGCACACTTATATTTAATATAACTTACTTTTGCCCTGTCTCTAACGGTATACCGACTAAGACATTAGCGGCATCTTTCCAGTTGTGATCTTTCTCATAAATATCAGCCAAATGCTGTCGAATGCTGGCAACTTGTTCCTCAAACGAGATCACTCGGGGCTGAACCCTATCTAGCGTGTAATGAGACACTTCTTTTGATACATTGTCGGGCAGCAATGTAAGATGTGTACTTACATCTGTGAGTAATTGTCTGGATATAACAAGACTAACATTTTCATTCACAACTGAAAAATAAAAATATACATGATAAAAATGAACCAATGATTTGTTTTGAAATATAACACCAGTTTGCTGTGTACTAAGCAGAAATATACCATACAGATCAGATACACGGTTTTTTTCTGTCACAGGCTCAGTTTGTGGTTGAGTGTTGTTGATTTAAAACTGTCTAATTTGAAAGCGTGCATTAAATCACGTACACGACTGAGTCATCAGAGGCCATCCAGGCGGCGTGAATACAGTGGCAATGGATAGCTGTTATACGGCGCCGTTTCGGTTTTTAACCGTCGCGGTGTAATGTGAAAATGGTCATGCTCTTCTTCACGCCACTAAAAGAATGTCGCCATTCGATTTTTTGCCGTACGGTCAAAAACGTATAATATGAAAGGAGCATATACATGAAGATTGTTATTAACAATAATTGAGCTTGAAAATTCATCATTGTATTATAGAAATAGGCATGGCCCCCAAATCCTGAAGCGGGCCCCCCTACCTATCGCTATGGTTAAGTGCAGTGTGATGCTCTACAACAGCATTTCCCAAATGGTATTCTTCGAAACTCATTAAGGGTTAAATTAAGGATATTCCATGATTTTAGTGTTTTTTTGTTTTTATAAATAAATTCATTTGAATTATTGAGTTGACGACACTCCTTTTATGGTAGCCAAGTATCAATACCCCTTGCCGTATTGGATACACTGGTACACTAAAAATAATTATTAAAACTATCAACATGCGAATTATCATTTTGTATTTATTTAAAGTAAAAAAAAATAAAAAATCTGTCAATATAAACCACCACCATGTGGAGGCCCATATTATGATCTTATTAGGATCAGACATGGTATGAAAAAAAAGTATTTATATATCAATCATCATAAGATTGTCTTCAACTGCATCACACAACCACATATTTTTATATGTTAATATTGTTGAAGCAAACCTTCTTTTAACATTAGAGAAAAATTGTGACGTGTATTTATCTCACTTCACTTGTCGAGCCACGACACCGGGCCTCCAGGCTATAGCCCTGTCAGCCCCCCTTTTATGGGGGCCGTGGACATAGGCACTACTTTAAATTTTGAATTGAAACTTTTGATCTCATGGTCTCTCAAGGAGGTAGGATTTATGAACTATGAAAGGTCTGTAATGCCCCCCCACTCACATGTCGATTTTAGTTGCTTGTTGAATATATGTTGAATATTTATTGAAAAAGAAATTGATAGGAATGTTCCCACATATCGATTTAAGTTGGACTGATAGTCATAATCAAGGTGGCGTCAAGTGAATTTGTTCATTCATAAACATAATTTCATCAGGCCACTTTAAAACATTTTTGGGTAAACGTGCCATACTTAATTCAGAAACTAAACCAACACTTTGTGAGGCACGACGATCAACTGTTATGTCAAAACAAGTTTCACGTGCTGATGATAAGTTATTATCACCATGGAACTTGCCTAGAGTAATAGCACCTGTACACGTGCATGGATTTACTGTCGGCAATAGTGCTTATTTTAAACTATCGTGACAATAACTGTTTACACATAAAAGTACTGACTGACTCTACAATCTCATTCTTCAAGAGTAGGCGAGAGCGATGTTGTCATTTTATATTACTATCTGACAGGACGTATTGAAAATCGGTTAACCTCAAATTGAGTAGTTCGTTTTTTTAACCCGCAGATTCGCTGTTATCGTTCTACTGCGCAAGCGCAGATATTACTTACACATTGAAATTCAGAAGCTTCCAAACTTGTTTGATTCATGCATGCAATCTTGCCAACTGCAGGGTAATACATGTTTACCCATACATTTTCTTACTGTGAACAGTAAATCCATGCACGTGTAAAAGGGGTATAACCGGTTGACTCGAATGATAATCGATTGTTACGATTGCAGATTTTTTTTCGGATTTCGTATCGTTTGTATAGTATAGATAGAACGGCAGATTATAGTAGTTGTCGGATAATCGAGCGGCGGATTACTGAGAGTGTACTGTATTAAATTTTGAAAACGTCAATATGTACCTAATTAAAAAAAATCTTAAGAAGGTAGCTTCATATAATCGCCTAGTATGGAGTCTTCCCCACTAACAGTCAACGAGTTAGAGCGAAGCCACATGGGCGCTGCGTCGCGAGACCGTGTGGCTTCGCTCTTACTTGACAATGTGGTAGGTATTACCAGATTGATACTGGTTCTATGAAAAACATTTCAGAATACTCTCGTTGAGGTATAAAATAGTGATAAATTTTTTCTATACTCACTTGCTTCAATGAAAACTTTTAATGGCTCCGGTAATTCGTCATGAGGATTGCCCAGCAGATCAATTAAAATGTTACGGTACCTAAAACATAAGAAAATTTTAACCAACATTGTACAATCAATTTTCACAGCAATATATTAATATTAGGCCTATTTATAATTTCAGAGTTTGTGTATAAAGTGGATAGCAGTTCGGTGCTGATTGAAATCGGAGATTGATTTGAGATTATGTCAACAAAGCAAGATATGTCATTACATTCTTAGCACGTAGCTGTTGGTGATTTTGAGAAAACTCAAAGATATAATATGAAATAAGGAGCATTAAAGATGAATATAAACGCGTATGATAATACAAATAAGTGAAAAAAGGCACACTAACTTTTCTGCCTGATCTTTATGGGAACTGCATGATGTACCGAGCTCATTGAGACTCTGCCGAACGTTCGCAAGTGACATCGGCATGGTTGAAATTATCTAAATACTTAATAAGTTTAGTTCAGTATCTAAAAATATAAGCAGTACAATTCAACATGTAGAGTTTTAAAATAAAGTAAGAAATGCGATAAACGAGTACTGACAGCAACGGATTGGTATTGTATTTTATTTTCAATTTTGGTAATATTGGTGGTATTGCTTTTGCTTGGTAATGCACAAAGTTACCAACCTTCAAAATAATACATTGATCAAAATAATTATTTATACCTCTTTAAAACTAAAATTACTAAAACAGAAAGTTATTAAATGCGGTCAAACACCAAAGCGAATATTCGCCAACCAAGCTCGTATTGGCTTACGGGAAGAGCACGCTTGCGCGACCGCCTTGCGTCTTGAGTGCGAATTTGTAGCGAATAATCACTGCGATTTTCGGGAACGCTGTCGACAGCGAATTATTCGCGACGCACAGTTTTCGGAAGGGAATTAAGTTATTATCTTACAAAGTTCAATATGGAGCGCTGCGATTGTTTGACGTTTCGGTATCGAGCATCCAAATATATCAATAATTTTAAATTATTCGCTATTGACTCTGAAGTCCCTTGAGATGTTGATCGTATTTTTTGCCTTGTGTTCTTCTGTGCTGGCCCCTTTTTACCCCCTTTTCTTCTCGATTATTTATCTCTCTGGTTGCTCATCTTGTTTAGCAGGCTGGCAGGACTGACGCTTCTATCGTAGCGTCCTTTGTCTTTGATTATTCAATAGTTGATTATTTTTTTCCTTTGTCAGAAGCGAAAAAAATTTGTCAAACGAAAGTTCAGTTACATTGTGAAATTTGTGCATTAACATGGAGCGTAATGAAGCCAGCAACATCGCGGAGGGACTAGCAATGGAGACCGACTCGAATGAGTTGGAATTACGGTTGGACGATCCAGTAGGTGAACTGAGGGCATCAGTAATGTCACTGGATAATAAGGTATCTCAGATTTTTTCAATCTTGACCCAACATGGTCTGCCTGCAGTGGTGCCTACTCCGCAGTGGCCGACGGTAAACATCGACTCTCCGGTAAGTTTTTTACGGCCGCCCGCAAGGCCTGAAACAGCGGAAAACCCCAACAGGATTCCGTTGCCTGTATTTAGTGTCGTGGTACAGGAGCCTGCTTTTCCGACGCCAAACAAAGCTCGGGTAGCGGAACTTACCAGACTCCAACTTTTCGACACAGATAATTGGGCGGAGGTTCGCTACGCTGAAACACAAAAACAATATTTGGCGGCCCCGTCTTTCGTTGAGTTGGGACTCAACGATGAGTTACGCCCCTACGATCGTTCATCGCAAACGATACATCTAATGGAGCGTACGATCACCGGCCTCCAAAATGCGATGCTCGTTCAAAAGGAGTGTATTCGAGACGCGTTACAGCGAGTGGTCGACTCTGTCAGCGACCACACCATCGGTACAGCTCTTTTTGAGACGGTCGCAAAGGAGTTCGGGTCCTCTTCAGCACTTAACAAAGTGTCTGAGGACGTCACCCGAATCCTTTGTGGAAAACGGGCAGAGTTGGTTCAGACGAGGCAGAAGAAAATCCTCTCCGGTATAAAAGACACCTTCACCCGAGTGGCTCTTAACAAGATCCCACCTAGCGCCGAACATATCTTCAATAAAGATAAACTGGCGGTGTTCCTAGAAAGTAGTGGGGGTCGTGAGAAGGTCTTTGAGACCACCAAAGTGGTTGACCAGGGCAGGGAGAGTCAACCTAGCACTTCGTCAGGTGGACACAAGGACACCTTTCGGAGGCAGGGATACACGAGGAGGACACCAGACCAGGTTAGGGGTGGCTTTCCGAGAGGCCCACGCCCATCCAACCGAGGTTTTCCCAGAGATAACCGAGGTGGTGCGAGGGGAACTTACCCTAGACGCAGGTGACCGGGTTTCCCTCACCACGTTCAAAGGGGGACGCCTCCAGCATTTCCAGGAAATCTGGCAGGCCAAGGGGTGTAACCACCATTATTAAAAAAAATAACGGGAACCCGTATTCCGTTTATAAAGAAACCCCCTCTAATAATGCCTTCTGTACAATTCCAGAAGGATTTCCAAACGGGACAATCGCCGGAAATCACTTCACAAGTCGCGAAACTGAAGAAATCGGGAGTATTGGAATCGGCAGAACCATCTCCGAGCTTCCTCTCAACCCTGTTCCTAGTAAGGAAGCATGACGGCAGTCAACGACCCGTCTTCAACCTAAAACGCCTAAACGGTTTCCTACAACCAAAGCCGTTCAAACTGTTCCACCATTTCAAGGTCCCAACATTCCTGCAAAGGGAAGACTGGTTAGTAAAAATAGACCTAAGCCAAGCGTACCTACATGTACCTATAGCTATACAACATCGCCAATTTCTTCGGCTAGTTTACCAAGGAGAACTCCTTCAATTCACGTGCCTTCCGTTCGGGCTGTCGGCAGCACAAAGACTGTTTGCCTCATTAACAAACTGGGTGGCCGAACACCTCCGGGGAAAAGGTATGAGAATCGTCACTTACTTAAACGACTTTCTGATGGCAAATCAGTCCAGAGAGATTCTTCTGTCGCAAATGACTTATATGATAGATTTCATGCAGGCACTAGGCTGGATAATCAACAAGAAAAAATCTTGTCTGATTCCAAGCCAACAGTGGGAGTTCTTGGGTATCACGTGGGATACTCACAATAATCGGAAATATCTATCAACGGAGAAGTGCACATCACTTCGTCACCACCTGCAATTGCAGATCCAAAAAGGAAAAGTCGGGCGACTCAACTTTGCAACCTTCGTCACTCCACAGGGGAGGTTGCATTGCCGACGTCTACAACGTACGAGCGCTCAATTATCAAGGAGCCACCCTCACAAAACAACATCGATTCCAGCACAAGCTCGAGAGGACATCATGTGGTGGATTCGAGCGGTGGGCTCCTCAGGAAAGATTCACAGGGCAACCTACAATCACTTCCTCGCCACAAACGCAGCCGATTCAGGCTGGGGAGCGCAGTTAGACGAGTACCACCTATCAGGTACATGGAAAAAACGCCAATCCACGTGGCACTCCAACCGAAAAGAGCTGTATGCAGTACTCTCAGCCATACAACTCCGGGAGCAAACGCTCAGGGGATCAGAATTACTCCTACAAACCGACAACAAAACAGTGGTGGCCTACATCAACAACGAAGGGGGCACAAAGTCTGCAACCCTACTAAGTCTTTGCCGACAGATCCTGGAAATCGCCAACCAGGCCAGTATATCATTGACTGCACAATATCTTCCAGGAAAATACAACTGCGTGGCAGACCATCTCTCACTCAGCAAAATTATCCCAGAATGGCACCTAGTTATGGCGGCTACAGCTCCCCTATTTCAAAGATGGGGACTCCCAGACGTAGACCTGTTCGCGTCCAATACAGCCCATGTTATCGCAACGTATGTCTCACGAAATCCGAACGATGCCCTTGCACTGTTCCATGATGCCTTCGGCCGACAGTGGGACTTTAAACTAGCCTGGATATTGCCGCCACCGAATCTAATTCCACAAGTATTGGCACACCTGAACATGGCAATGGGAAAATATTTACTTGTGGCCCCATGGTGGAATAAGTGTTTTTGGAGCGCAGACCTACAGCAGAGATCACTGGAACCCCCCTACCCGATCCCGCACTTGGAGTCATTTCTAGTGGATACGGTGACAAACCATCCACCTCCACAAGTCCAGGACCTATCACTCCAGTTATGGATAATTTTGGGTGGGCAAAGCTAGTTTCTAGCTGGTTGGTAGAGGACAGATCACTTCTCACTTCCGGCTGGCGACCATCCACTTTGAAGACTTATAGACCTGCATGGGACAAATGGAAGACATGGTGCATGGCCAACACGATAAGCTATAAGCCCCCGAGCCGATTGAAGTGGCTAGATGCCTGGGTCACTTATACAATAAGGAAGGTCTTTCATATGACACTATTCTTGTACATAAGTCGGTCATAGCTACCTTTTGCAAGCCTATGATCAGTAAAGACATCAGCAGTAACATAGTAGTGCATCATATGTTAAAAGCCATATCCACCCGCAAGACTAGACCTACAAAACCACCGATTTGGGATCCAAGAATAATCGTGGACTACCTCAAGAAAACAACACCATTAGTATACAACCTATATGAAGTTTCACGCAGAACAGCTATATTATTATTACTCGCATCGGGACGACGGGTTCATGACCTTGCCCTACTCAGTGTAGTGGCTAATGGCCTAGTCGATAATGGCGACCATATAATTCTATGGCCAGTGTTTGGTTCCAAGACAGACACATCAAGGCACCGCCAATCTGGATGGAAATTAAGCGCTTCCAGTTGCCAAAACATTGATCCAGTATTTTGGCTACGAAAACTTATCTGCATTTCCAATGAGAAAAGAGAAGAGGGTAGTAATATTCTGGCATTATTTATCTCGTCAAGAGGCCCCCCAAAACCTGCGACTCGAGCAGTCATCGGAAATTGGGTGAAGTCAGTACTCGCTGATGCAGGGGTACAAGAATCTCCAGGCAGTACTCGATCAGCAGTCGCCTCTCTAAATTGGTTAGAGAATTACCCCATAGATGAGATCCTGCAGAGAGGTAATTGGCGCCAAGAAGCTACTTTTAAAATATTTTACGAGAAACCGATAGACACACAGACTTCTACAGCGGGGGAACAAAATATGTTGACCTCTCTGTTCAGCCCGGTGCACTGAGCCTAAAAGCAAGGAGATGTTATGCCAAATTCTCATGTTAGGTTCATCCACACTATCTTGCAGGATCTATCTTGCTTTACCAGGTGATAACAAACAGATATCTCAAGGGACTTCAGAGTCAATAGCGAATAATGAATGGAGTTTTACCTACCATTAAAACTCTTATTATTCTTGTTGACTCTGAAGTCCAGAAAACACCTACCTGGTTTCCTTGAGACATATCAAATTGAATAACCAAAGACAAAGGACGCTACGATAGAAGCGTCAGTCCTACCAGCCTGCTAAACAAGATGAGGAACCAGAGAGATAAATAATCGAGAAGAAAAGGGGGTAAAAAGGGGCCACCACAGAAGAACACAAGTCAAAAAATACGATCAACATCTCAAGGGACTTCAGAGTCAACAAGAATAATAAGAGTTTTAATGGTAGGTAAAACTCCTTTCATTATCATTGATGCAATTTGTCTCCAACACTGCCATCCATAGCATTTACCCCGTCAGAATATCCCGAAAAAAGCAACCGAATTGGTATGGAAGGTCCGGTCAAAAGAGTCTCAAAAAACAGCCAAATATATGACAAATTGATGGCTTTCATTGTATATTTAGATCTTCTGCGTGCATAAATGTTTCGTTTGTTCATTAGGTAGTGAGGATTACAGCGGCGTTGGCTTTTATCGAGACTCTTTTGACCGGACCTTCCGTACGGATGGCGGGTGCTTTTTTCGGGATATTTTGACGGGGTACTTAGTGAAAATACAAAATCTGTTCAAATTCACGTAATTTCAATGGGAAAACCATAAAAATATGCAATAAAATTACTCAAAGGTATGTACATATTTAAAAAATGAGAAAAAAAATATTTTGTGTTGAAACTTGACGGCTGCTTAAAATCAAATTTCTGATGTATTTAGGCCTACCGTGCATGAACGTTTACATAACCGGCCGAACGCATTCGGCCAATCGTTGGTTTGCCCGCGCATGATCCAATTTTTTACTGGCCGGCATGTTGAGCGCGCATGGCCCGATTTATATCGGACGGAGGCAATGCGCACGCAGCCAGTAAACACGTGCACGGAACGACGAATAATGAATAATGAAATGATGCCGATGCGCATCGATGAAGCCGTCATGTGCCATGTGGTTTCATAGCGGTTCGATGTAATAGTATGTGTGCGCTTCATACCATACGCGTCACTTGGTGCGCTTGTGTGAGTGCACTCGGCCGGCGAAACAATAGCCATGCGCGCGCTCTCATTTGAAAGCATTGCCAATGGGCCACCGGCCGGTTCGAATCGGTGTAATGCCAGCGCTCCATTGGCGAGCCAAAAGTCCGACGACAATAAGTCTTCAGATTTTTCTACGTTCTGCTACTGGCCAACAGACGTTCAACGAAACGAGTATATAATTAATTTGACGAGTAAAACAGTCGACTTTGACAGCATAGATAATATACGTATATCTGACAGTTAAATCGTGATGGCGTTAAATGATACCGACGTTTTATGTTTTTTGGGTTATTGGGTGGCAGATAATGTAATAACGAAGCAAAGGGTACACAAATACTGGGTGAAACATTGGATAAGGAAACGAACGACATTATCCCACACAAATTTAATACGAGAATTGCGTTTGCAACCGAGCGATTTCCGCAATTATTTGTGAATGTCGGAGGATGTATACACAGAACTGTATAATTTGGTCTCCCCATTTATTAAAAAAAAAATACTATGATGAGGGAAGCTATTTCTCCTCATGATAGATTATGTGCAACCCTGCGATTTTTGGCTGCCGGCGGAACATTCACTGACTTGCATTATAGAACTGCGATTGGAAGACAAACTCTGGGCAAGATAATTCCCGAAACTTGCCAAGTCATCATTGACGTTTTGAAAGGAGAATATTTCAAGGTGTGTATTATATTATACGTCATCTAATAAAGTTGGGCAAATTTACAAATATATCATTAACAAGTAGACATTGGTTGGTCTTATAAAGTGAACGTTTAGTGGATTGTTTTACCTATATAAATCATAGACGGCAACATCATAAGAATGGCAGACAAGATGCATTTGAGATAGGTATATATATAGTCACAAATAAGGCCATCGTTGACATGCTAAATATTCAATAGACCATTAGAATGCTGTACCTAGCCAGGACTCTCCATATAGGCTGTAAGCAAGCTGCTTAATTATTCCTGTTGAATGTATTGTAATACTAGTCATATTCTTCGAAAAGCAAGCATGGAATTTGATTTTTAAATGAGGCCACATAATAATATAGGTTTGCTAACATAGCTCAAATACTTACCATTTGTTGTATCGCTTAAGCTAAGGTTTATAGGCATAAAAACAAACAAAAAAACAAATATTTTTACAAGATATTTATTCATACAAAAAACATTAATTTATTATACCGGCTTTTGTACATTTTTGCTTAATATACGATAAACTGGTTGAGTATGAACAGTAGTTGCTGGCGTTATTTTGTCACTTTGTCCCATAAAGGCAACTTCATGCATCAGCTTCTCGGCCAGCAATCTTTGTCCCTGTGACATCGATCGTAGTTTCATGGCCATCATTTTGCCAAAAACATCAAATTCATCTTCAGTCTTGCTTAGTTTGTCGGTGATTAATTCTAACACTTTGTTGGCGCTATCATTCGATTTTTTTCGTTTGAACGATGGTGACTGGTGCTCTATTGCTGGACTTATTACTGGACTATTACTGGATTATTACTGGACGAACTGGTGCTCTATTGAGATTCGACCTTGGAGTAGTCGACAACGTGGATGTTGAAGGCGAATATTCTATCTGTAAATAAAATGTTGATTATTTTTTGTTGCAGTTCCCTGATACGCACGAAGAAATGGAGACGATTGCAGAAGAATTTAATAGTAAATGGCAATTTCCAAATTGCCTGGGCGCAGTTGATGGGAAACACATTGCACTTTTATAATTACAAACATTTCCACAGCATTGTTTTGATGGCGATTGCAAATGCTAATTATGAATTTATTTATGTTGATGTTGGAACAAATGGACGTATTTCTGATGGAGGCGTACTGAGAAAATCTGATTTTTTCAAACGTTTAGACGAAGGCAGATTAAAAATACCTGCACCAAAAAAACCTACTGCTAATTCTGATGCACTGCCATTTGTTTATATTGGCGATGAAGCCTTTGCATTACGTAACGATTTCATAAAGCCGTATTCACAAAGGCAATTAAATCACAGTAAAAGAATATATAATTATCGGACATGCAGAGCCAGGCGAATTATAGAAAATGTTTTTGGCATTTTAGCTGCTAGATTCCGCATTTTTCAAGCTCCAATAAACATGAAAATTGAAAATATCAATACAGTTGTATTAACTTGCTGTGTGCTGCACAACTTTCTTCGTCGCAAATCAACACATACTTATACTCCTTCTCATGACCTTGATAGGGAAAATCCTGAGACAGGTTTAATAGAGCTCGGACTGAGGTCACAGGACACCTTAGCGCCTTTGGAAGTAACGACTAATCGGAACTCGACTGCCAATGCTAAGAAAGCGCGAGGAGATTTCGAAAAATATTTTAATACTACCGGGGCTGTCACATGGCAAGAAAGTATGATAAGCAATAGATAAATTAAACCAATGTAACAATTTAGTTAAAATGTTTTACCTCAATACAATCTTCGTTGTTTAACGAGTTGGAGTAACTCTCATCAGGAGACATGTTTTCCAAATCGTCCACCATGCTGGATATTGAGCTCGATTCTGTAAAACAAAATGTAAATTGTTAAAATACAACATAATACTCAAACTTGTTTTTTATTATCTCTCCCCTAAGTACCCATTCCTTCATACGGTTAATATTGATATTGGTATAATTGGTGTAATCCAGTATATCGGGTATTTTCAAAATGTGTTTTCCGCTGTATTCCTCATAACCAAACTGTACCATTAATTTTGATTGATGATTGACGATTTATTGATTGTCTCTGAAGGAACCTAGCTCGAGCGATTTTTGATTTTATGATCATTTCTTTTCTTCTTCTTTCGACCATGTCCGATCATAATATGGACCTCCACAGAGTGGAGGTTTGTATTGACAGATTTTGTTTTTACGAGAAATGGATGTCAGCCACTTGCTCAACATATTAGGTCCATACTCTGACTCATACACAAATTGAAATTCAATGTGTACTTGTCAGACCCAGGATTTGAACCTGGGACCCGACCACGACTCAATAAGCCGCGCTTCCACCGCCATGATCGTACCTATATATTATTATTTCTTACCTACCTCAGCAAAGAATAAATAATTTTATTGTGACTAGAAATGATTCATAGCTGTATGTTTTAATTGCTTAATAGTAGCTAATCTAATGCGATGTCACTTTCAGAGATACGACAATGTCATAGTCTGCACGTGTATAATAAATAGCTTTAAAGCATTCCCTCGTACCTATATATTATTATTATTTATTACCTACCTCGGCAAAGAATAAGAAATTTTATTGTGACTAGAAATGATTCATAGCTGTATGTTTTAATTGCTTAATAGTAGCTAATCTAATGCGATGTCACTTTCAGAGCTAGGTACGACAATTTCATAATCTGCACGTGTATAATAAATAGCTTTAAAGCATTCCTACGTACCTTCCATTTGGTCGTTCAAGAACTCCAAATTTTTATAGTACCACAGTTTGGGTAGATAAACTGCGTCTGTGCCGGCTCCGCTTCGATATGATGTCCTTACTTTATTTCTCTCCTTTCTGTAACCCGACCTCAATGTCTGTATTTTCTTTTTAACATCGTCGACCCTTGCCTGCGGCTCCACCTTGATTAAAATCTCCAAAAGTTCCGCATACGCCAAGGACTTGGCATCACGATTCTTGTATAGTGGGCTGGTCGTCTTCCACAACGATGGGTTGTCTTTAAAACAATTAATAAAATCTTCCAAGAAACTTTTCGAATGCACTCGTAGATCTACCATTGTTGTTATCGATGTGAGATGTCCGAACACTTTGAATGACAGTAAAATAATGATGGCGCTGTCGTCCGTCGGCATAGATATAAATAATGTGACGGTAAAGCGTGGTGAACGTACGAATTTCAGCGGCTCGGCGAGTAAAATATCAAACATGTTTGAAATCCAACGAGCCTGGTCTGCGGATTAAAAAGTCCGCAGACCTGGGGTGCTCCACGCGAAAAAAAAGTCCGAAGACTGTAAATCGTCTGACTTGCGTGCCAATGGAGCGCCGGCATAAAATTTTGTGTCTGAACACAGATTTTCAATTCGGCCGTTCGCTCGATCGTCCATGCGCGGGGTTGCATTGCAATACGATGGTTACAACCATGTTACAACTCCTCGATTGTTGACCGTACGATAGTAAATCGTTCATGCGCGGTAGGCCTTAGTCATAGCTCCAACCAATGCTACCACCTATTAATACACTTTACGCGAATTGGGTAAAAGTTTTAGCCATTCTGAAAGCGCTATAGTGTACGTATATTTTTCATATTTAATTCATAAAAATTATAGAATATTTGGCGTAAAATATTAATATTACAAGCTATTTGGCAGGAAAAAACGCTAGATTTTGTGAAAATAAAATTTCAATATCTTTTTTTGCCCATCTACTAGCTAACTAGATGCCTATTGAAAAATGCTAAATTGGCAACGCTGCTAAAGGGGGAGAAAGAAAAACGACAATTAGTGAGAAAGAAAAAAAATCATCTGGATGGTAAATGTATAATCTAAAAATAAACAATACAATAAAAAATATACCAAATTAACATGCAGAAATTCAGTACACATTCATATCTTCAAAATGCATATAATATGAAATGAAAAATGATAATAATATAACATACTAGCTGATCCGGCAAACGTTGTTCTGCCATATAAATTATTTCTAGTGAATATTTTGGTTGATAAATAAAAAATAACGAATGTATCGTAAGTGTGTGGGAATGGGATCTATGACAGAAAGAGGAATGGAGCGCTGTAGACGATGACCGCCGATAAAAACAAAAAAACATCAACCATTCTTTTTCTCAATTCAAAATGAGTAATGATGTTCATAATGAATGAATTACTTGTGACAGGATCTCGTTGTTTAATGTTTATGCAATATCCGTCTTGTTCCTTCCAGAAAATTAGCGGATATTGGAGAGCGTCGTATGAACGGTGTGTGTCAGCGATGAACTCCAGATTATTGTTTCTTCTTCGAATCACAATTTCTCGCGTCGATGTGCGGTCGCCAACTATGATTCTAGCAATGTCGTCAACAACAGGCACATTGAATCGACGTACGTGCTCTCCAGCTGGTGTTTTATCAGTATTGACGACAATAGCGTGATTGTCACTTTGCAATTCGTGCATGTGTGCTTTGAAGAATTTCAATAATTCATTGTGCTCATTCAACAGGGCGTCCAGTTCGCCGACGATGCGCCTGGCATTAGGCAAATTGAGGCTATTGTAGCCGCAACGTGCATCCACATGATTGATGTCCTCACCACCCATGAAGTAGATTTGTAAAAATTTATGTGGTTCGTTTGGCATTGGCAGCAATGAGCCTACTTTGTGGTATACTTGGCCTTTGATTTTGAACGTAGAATGGAATTGTTGACCATTTGCCGCAGTATTGTGAACTATTTCTGTTGCTCCGAACGAAGTCATTTGGAAGCATGAATTGAATGTGCGAATGGACTTCAGGAACAGGTTTGAATCTGGAACCGTGCCGATGAGCAAGCCGTTCAATGGTTCTGGTGGTATCTCAATTTCTGGTAGTTGCACTTTTCCTGATGCGCAACACATCCCGGCTGACTCATGTTTGAATTTGAGCGCATGACAGTGGAGACATTCTTTGTCCATAGCACCAATCAGCACTTTCGGATGAGCGGAATATTCAATATCTGGCTCGTACTCGAATGCAAGACGAAGGAACGAAGCGGATATAAATGTTCAATGTACTTGTTGGCGTTGTCGGTCATTTGATCTGCGTGTGTTAACTACGAACCGGTGCGCTTGGCTCCGTTCCAATTGTCGTTGTTGATTTCGTTCAGCTCGTGCCTCTTGTGATTGAGATGCACGCTATTGCGACATGCCCACACGCACATTTTTGTTCTCTTGTTGGATTTGTTCGTCTGTTCTTTCTGCTCTACTATTTCGCAAGTTTGTTGCTTTATTCGTTCGACGGCCTAAATGGCCTCCCTTGCGTCTTGCTGGCATTGTGACTTTGATACACGCACATAAAAATAGATAAATTAAAATAAATCGTACAAAATTTTGCACGCACTGCGTTGTGATATGCCGAATGAAATGTCAAAATGACGCAACGCTTCTCTTGAATTCTTCTCGGACGTAACGCCATCTGTCATTCAACAACATAAATAATTTCGTTTTGTTTGAAATACGAACGACGGCTAAATTTGTTCATACAAAAATAATATAATCGCGATTGAAAAATGGGAGGGTAAGGGTAGGAGAGTGAAAATTTGGAGTTATATGTATTTTTTTATGCCAAATAATAAAAAAAATACAAAAAAAAAAATTGTCAAAAAAATAAAAGAAAATTTTTCTGGATAGAGATATCCTAATCACCTAGCGGTATGATATATACTTGTTGACCTATTCTCATACCTAACAAATATACATAAAAAAAATCATAAAAATCGGTCGAGCCATTTCGGAGGAGTTCGACCACAAACATCGTGACACGAGATTTTTATATATATAGAGATTTACAATTTTAAATCTGGCGCGGAAATAAAATTATTTCGTCTAAGCAAAGAGATTGGACTCAGTGTTGCCAGCCGTACTATAATTATAGTATCTGTACTATAATTTTGGCCCGCGTACTATTTACGATATAAAACAGGTATAGTACGCCCAAAATACTATAATTTTGAATATTGGAAAAAAATACGTAAAAATTACTAAAATTCCGATATATCTGTACCATAAATTGGTGCAAAGGACTATAATTTTGGAATATAAGAAAATTAGGAGAACCTGGAAAAAAATGCGTAAAAAACCTTGAATTGCTTGCTTGAATTTGGTTTAAAATGAAATATCTTGAATTCATCGGTTAAGCCCATATTCCATTGGCAGATTGCGTCTGGCCCGATCGTCTGCCACGACTGTCAAACTCTATTCTCTATGGTTATCAAGGAACGTGAGTGATCGGGACGAAAGTGGAAAATTTTCTATTATCCGTCGTGCGATCCATTCATTATCAAGCGAAGATTGACGAAAGCGTACGAAAATAGCCGAATATGCGCCTGCTCGCGAGTCATGCAAACGGTCGTTCATTTCATTCTCCTGGTCGATTTCAACCATATTTCAACTGAACAACTACAAGATGGCGAAAACTAAAAAAATATATATGGAGTATCACCGAGGACACAGTCCTCGTCGAATTAATACACGCCGAAGATATAGTGTGGAACGTAAAAAAACCCGCCATATTCAATGGCGATCATGCTGTTCTTCAGTTAGCCAACTTTTGAACCAGTGTTTTCGTTTACGGCGAGTCCTGACCGCCTGAGCCAGTTGAAATATACCTAGCCATACTCGCTACAATAAATTAATCTTTGGATTATTCGATTTCGATATTCGAATTACTCAATTGGTTTGGAGATTCAAGCTCGCCCAGTTATTCATGATGTAAATTAACAATAAGTATACAAACTTTCTATAAATGTCAAACGGCCGCGTAAATTTTAACAGATCTGATGCTCGCTAGGTTTGACAGCTGACAGCTCAATTTTTTTGACGTAAAATTGCGCCACCAATCTAAGAAATATCTAGTTTTCACTGAACCTATATTTTTAATAATTGCAACACTATTATTATTTTAAGCCAATCAAATCAAGGACCAACGAGATTGAATCGTTGCGTGTAATTGCAAATAGCTAGCGACGACGGTCAGCGTCGATCGTTGGATCGGGTTGGGTCTGTGCGTCTGCCAATGTAATTAAGCCTTTAGCGTTTTTTTGTCAAAAGTCTCGTTTGTCAAAAAAACGAGACGTTAATTACTTTACATCCGTATTCTGTCTAAAAAAAGGTCTCACTAATTCTCTTTACACGGAATTTTTTGAAAAGTATTGGTCATTCAATGCGTACTATATTTTTTGCCGAAATACTATAATTTTGGGGGCAAAGTACTATAATTCCACTTTGAAAATATGGCAACACTGATTGGACTCCTCCAGTCTTTCAATCTCTTTGAGTCAGTGTTGCCAACCGTACTATAATTATAGTATTTGTACTATAATTTTGGTCCGCGTACTATGTACGATATAAAATAGGTATAGTACCCCCAAAATACTATAATTTTGAAAATCGTACTATAATTTAATAAAAAAAAGTACTATGATTTTGCATTTGCCATTTCGCAATCGAGTGGCCTTCGAAAATTTGGAAATCTGCGGCCCGCGGCGAAATATTTTTCCTAAAAAAAACAAGCCGACTATTGGGAAATTGGGAAAATTTTCATTTTCAACAGATGACAACGCGTACTATATTTTATTCCCAAATACTATAATTTTGGAGGCTCTGTACTATAATTCCACTTTCAATATATGGCAACACTGCTTTAAGTCTATGCCCGCTTTCAGACGGGGTACTGGTGTCGAGCCACCGGCGTGGCTCGATCCCGCATTTACAAATAACTAAATGGGAGCGTTCAGACGGAAGACACCCGTATCGCACTTTTTTTAAGCCACCTGCGTGGCGGAGATTCCGCATTTACACATAACTAAATGGGAGCGTTCAGACGGAAGATACTCGAATTTACGAGAATCGCACACTTTTCCTTTGCCCGCCACAATGTCAAGCCGCTTGAACTCATTATTATTTCCCCAGCGCGGTTTTTATTACCATTTTTTATTCATTGCCTCGGCCGAAACTCCGGCGATCGTAATAATAATAATAATTCAAACAAAGGCCGCTTTGATGCGACATGTATGCTATTATTATTTGTAAAATGGAATTTATCATTGACACATAATTAATATTAATAGGCATGTTTTTTAGATAAATAGGAATTTCTTCAAAATAAAATGCATAAATGACAATATTTTTCTGTTCTTAACAATATTATGAAAAAAAATATAATTTTTACATTTATTGTACATTTTGCATTTTTGTTTATTGTTAAATCGTATGTAATATTATTATTCTGTTTTCAATAAAAAGACTACAATTTACAGATGGTGTTGGTTAGTTTTTAAAATTCAATGAAACCCTGCGAAACCAAGCCATAATAACTTATAGTCAAAAAATACTCGTCTATCTAAACATATCTAAAATTATGCGATTAAATTAGGTATATGAACATCACTTTGGATACTTTTTTATAGATAGAATAATATTATTATGTTAGGCAGAGTTTAATAAATTTAAAAAATTAACCAACAATATGTGTAATATGTATTTTTAATCCAACTAAATCAAATAAATATGTATTTTGTCGTATCGCCCAAAGTATACCAAAACTAAAGGTGATGTCTCTAGGTAAAGTTGTTATCGAAAAATAGCTAGAAAAGTTTATTAATCGGTAAATATATATTCAAAAGTAATGAGAAAAATAAAATAAAAAATTAAGATGTATCGTGGAGTTCTATATACCAAAAATACGTGTCAAATTCGGTACATTTCTATCGGGTGGTAAGAATGAATGACATAAGATTTATTATCAAAATTACGATAAAAATGTACGTAAATCTATTACCTAGGGAAACGCTAAACGTTAATTGGAATTTATTATATCCTTATATCTTTTTTTTCAAATTTAAAAAACATCGATTTAGAGGTTAGAAAGCATGCAATTAAAATCGAAACATCTCGGTTCAGACTTAATTTATCGCAAAAAACGCTTAGCGTTTCTATTAAAAATATTATTTAATAATTTTTAGGCTAGTTATTTAAATTTAATCTTGTATTTTTGTATATTAACGAATCGATTGTAAATAAAATGAATATTTGACAAGACTTTATCGACATATGCTGCTAACGCGGAAATAAATCGAACTATTTTTGAAACAGTACTTGCATAGATTAAAAAATACATACACACACACATACATTGAAAATAAAGGTTCGCCAGGTACGAAGACAAAAACTGTGTTAATTCTGCTGTCAATAATTTTTGTTTGCGATATTGGAGCATATGTCAATGGACTACATATATCAACCTCCACTTTCTGAAATAGTGTTGTGTAATTATTTCAGATATTTATTACTGTTTTGACGTACCTACCTTTTATAAAGCGATTTTAAAATAAATATAGTTTCATAATAATATAAAGAAAGCATACGAGCGAAAATGCCTAAGATACTTCTGACACACATCAAATTTAATCTTTGTCTAGTAACTGTACAATTTATCCATATTTATGTTAAGTGTTTAAAATGTTATAGGTAAAAAAAAAATCGTCTATTCACGTGGTAGTCGCGAAAATTATGAACAATATACAATGTTAAAAATAATAAGAATTGTTAAAATTTCTAGTCACAATATTATTCAAAGACAAATTAACCCGATCAAAACAGCCTCGACAAACTTCCACTTCACTAACTTTTGTTATATATGTTTATCCTGGATACAGCGGCAAACACATTTTGAAAATAGCCGATATACTGGATTATTTGTTAGTTTGGGTAAGTTTAAGTTAGATTAGGTAATCCTAACAAATAATCCAGTATATAGGCTATTTTCAAAATGTCTTTGCCGCTGTATCCAGGATAACCGACTTGTACCCTAACTTTAATTACATACATACTATTGTACTATATTTGGGCCATCAAACGTTCATTCCTGTCTACGGCCTTAAAATTATTATCTACGTGCCTATATAACTGTATGCCGTCCTGTCAAAAAGTGGAGGTTGATAATTTAGTATGTAGAAAATAGAAGTTATTATTAGTCTCCATAAAATATAGGGTAAACAATTCAGTGAATGAACACATAAGAGGTGAATTTGAAAATAAATTAAATTAAAAACGATTAAATGAACTAAGAAAATTATAACAATAGGTAGGTACAATAAATTGTGTATAACCGTGGTATTACTAATTTTATGCCGTGATGCTTTGATAGTTGAACTTTTCATAATATTTGGATTACTATTTAGTTGCTCATTTATCTGCTACATCATAAAGTCGTAAATATTGTTTTTTTATGAAGCAATCATAAATACAAAAAATTAAGATCTACTTTTCAATCATAGTAGATACTCGTACCTAGGAATATGGTATAGGTGTTGATAATTTTTAATTATTTATTCGAGATCTTCAGGGAATTACAAAAGTCCACACCTAGAAACCACTGGGCCAATAAGGTTTCTTTTTATATCTCCAAATCCATTTCACTTACACATTTATAGGTAAAATAAATAAAACTATCTTTTATTTTATCTTGCACTGTTCTTTAAAATCGACATTAGATTTTTTCAAAGAAATAACGTTCTGTCTTTTTCTTAGAATATTATGTAATCAGTGGTGCACTTACTTCAAATTCTAACTTTTTTTCTTACGTTTTACATTTTTTTTTTTAATTTTTCACTTATTTTGTCCTTGGGTTTGCTTATCAAGATTTGTTCGCATGTTTATTTACGTTTTTTCTTACCTCCAACTTCTTTTTTATTCAATTCGTTGCGTGTCTTACTTTATTCTTATCTCAGATATAGTTAGTTAGTTAATACAAACCGTCCACTCTGTGGAGGCCCATATGAACCCATTAGGATCGGACATGGTTGAAACGAAATGAATTGGGATGTCTATATAATATCGACATTGTCATAATTATAACTACAGTCGAACTCGGTTATTACAATCTCGGACATAGCGAGATCTCGGATGTAATGAGGAAACAGTCGTTGACATTTGGTATATGATTTTCTCCCTACATTTTTATTCACTGTTATAACGAGATACTTATCGGATATACCGAGCTAAAATACTGGTAATGTGTTGATCGTTTAAAGACATTTCGACCCTAAGCAATAAAATCCGATCGGACAGGATGCCGCCGGGGACAGATTACGTTTATAACACTAGTTAAGTGTCTAATTGTTGTTTTCGCCGACAATAAAAATACCTATTCTCTGATATAACGAGTACCGCTTATTACGAGCACATTCAGCCGGTCCAACCTTCCTAGTAATAACTAAGTACAACTGTATATTCCTTATTTTGTTTAATAATAATTCGAATGGCATTTGTTTTGCTATTCATTTCATATCATTCTTTTATTCCACCTCTAGTAGAAATTCGATGTAATTGTCAATTGTACAAGATTAAACTCAATCTTATAAACATTTGTACTTAAATGTTCATTTACTACTATAAATGAATTTTACTGTAGAAAAATATTTATATTAATTCGTATTGACAACGTAAAAAAATCTGGTTCATTGACTGGACAGGATACCCTTGTATTGCCACTGTAAAAAAAACTACGGTAAACAAAATGTAAAAATCATAAACACTTTAAATCAAATCAAATAGACATGTAATGTTAATATAATATTTTATGGGGAAAATATTAATTGTAAATATTTTTACATAGGTAAGTAAATATATAATAAATTTAAATGCATTTTTATCAAGCTTATGATTTTTAATATGTGGCGACACACAATATTTTATTTTATATTTTATTGCCGTCTGGTTGCGATCGACGAAAGTTTTTAGTAACACATTTTTAGAAATTCATGGTAGATGCCTGTAGATGCCTTTAGATGGCGTTGAAGTCACATTTGATCGTAAATTGAGGCAAAGAATTCGCCTTAAGCAGGGTTTAATTGATTTTTATAAACTAACCAACACCATCTGTAAATTGTATCTAGTCTTAGTTCAATAAAAACAAATGCGTATGACCAGCAAAGTGTAATGTGCACCTTTAATGTCGGGTCTTCACAGCCTACCTCCACCCTCAGCTAATGTTATATACATATTATATAGCTCACTTTTAAAAAAAAAAATTATCCTTTGCTTTGTAATTTTATTATTTTAAATCCACGGTATTATAGATGCCTTCTCCATTAAATCTAAAATAAAAACATAAATATATACTATATTAGTAGGTATATACTACGGCGCTCGTAGTTTAATTGGTAAAACATTCTGGCGCGAATCTAGCAGATACAGGTTCAAGTCCCATCGAACGTCGTATTTTTTTCTACAAAAACGATTATTCCGATATATATACCATATCATCATCATCAGCCGGGGTCAATCCACTGCTGGATGAAGGCCTTCCCAAGCTTTCTCCAACTCTCTCGGTCCTGTGTCGTTCGTTGCTACGTATTTCCGCCGAAATTTACCAGTTCGTCAATCCAGCGGCTTTTAGGGCGACCTTGTGGCCGTTTCGTGCCCCTTGGGTACCACTGGATGACGGCATTTGTCCAGCGGCCGTCCTTTCGGTGAGCAATGTGCCCCGCCCATCTCCATTTCAGCTGTTTGGCAACGTCTATTACATCGCGTACTCTTGTCTGCTTCCTAACCCATTCGTTTCTATTACGGTCCTTTCGCGTGATGATCAACATGCACCTCTCCATGCCTCATATATACCATATAATAATAAGTAATAATATGTATGTTTATATGACATTTCTCAGCGACCCATATTGTTTGATAAATATTGTTTTAAAAAAATGTATTCAGTTGAAAATGTCCCTCTGAGGCGGATGAAACATGTCCTAATTTATTGATTAAAAGTGGAATAAGTATTTTCTCCAACAATTTATTATGACAGCGATCATTATATATTTTCATTGTTGTCCTGATAGGTACCTTTCTACGCAAAAACTATTAATAATATTATTAAAAAACGTAGGTTTTCTAAACCTTTTGTATAAATAGTTCACTATTGCATAATAACCAATAAACAAAAATGAAATCTTATATTTTGCCGCTACTACTAAGAGAAAATACGTTTTATTTACAAGTAAGCAATGTGGATATACGGATCATTCTCAGCGCTGGCTCCGAAAAGTGGATATTCGGAACAAAACAAGGACATTCGGAATGTAAGACCGTAGCGTATCGTTGCATGGACCACGGTATACCGTGTGGTCAAAAAGTACAAACTTAAAAACTTAATATTTATTTACGTAATTTTTAATAAATTTACTGATAGGTACATGATTTTTTGTAAATAGGTGATCAAGTTGTATCAATGATCGTTTTTACCTAATTTCATAGGTAATTATAAAATATGCCATTCACCATTTTCTGTTTACAAAATTGGGAATCAACATAAAATTATATACCTAATTATAGTTATAAAAAAACTGTATCCATAGATTTACGTAATAATAATGTAGGTAGTAAAATTTTCCTAATTTCTATATTAAAACGGTGGCAATGATATTTTTATTGGTCACAAATAATGCTTCATTATGGATTTTAATCGAACTTGATACAATTAAACTTATTACAAACCATATATTGCATATTAGGTATTATGTTTTATTGGCATGGAACAAAAAATAAGGGCATGTGTTATTTAATAACCATTGATTGCGAATATTCTATCCTGAGTATAATATCTCCATATACATAAAAATCTCGTGTCACGATGTTTGTGGTCGAACTCCTCCGAAATGGCTCAACCGATTTTTATGATTTTTTTAATGTATATTTTTTAAGTATGAGAATAGGTCAACAAGTATATATTTTATACCGCTAGGTGATTAGGGTATCTCTATCCAGAAAAATTTTCTTTAATTTTTTTGACAATTTTTTTTTTGTGTTTTTTTTTATTATTTGGCATAAAAAATACCTATAACCCCAAATTTTCATCCTCCTACCCCTACCCTCCCTTTTTTTAATCGCGATTTTATTATTTTTGTATGAACAAATTTAACCGTCGTTCGTATTTCAAACAGAACGAAATTATTTATGTTGTTGAATGACAGATGGCGTTACGTCCGAGAAGAATTCAAGAGAAGCGTTGCGTCATTTTGACATTTCATTCGGCATATCACAACGCAGTGCGTGCAAAATTTTGTACGATTTATTTTAATTTATATATTTTTATGTGCGTGTATTACAGTTCACAATGCCAGCAAGACGCAAGGGGGGCCATTTGGGCCGTCGAACGAATAAAGCAACAAACATGCGAAATAGTAGAGCAGAAAGAACAGATGAACAAATCCAACAAGATAACAAAAACGTGCGTGTAAGCATGTTGCAATTGCGTGCATCTCAATCACAAGAGGCACGAGCTGAACGAAATCAACAACAACAATTGGAACGGTGCCAAGCGCGCCGGTTCGTAGTTAACACACGCAGAGCAAATGACCGACAACGCCAACAAGTACATCGAACATTTACATCCTCTTCGTTCCTTCGTTTCGCATTCGAGTACGAGCCAGATATTAAATATTTCGCTCATCCGAAAGTGCTGATTGGTGCTATGGACAAAGAATGTCCCCATTGTCATGCGCTCAAATTCAAACATGAGTCAGCCAGGATGTGTTGCGCATCAGGAAAAGTGGAACTACCAGAAATTGAGATAGCACCAGAACCATTGAACGGCTTGCGCATCGGCACGGTTCCAGATTCAAACCTGTTCCTGAAGTCCATTCGCACATTCAATTCATGCTTCCAAATGACTTCGTCCAGAGCAACAGAAATAGTTCACAATACTGCGGCAAATGGTCAACAATTCCATTCTACGTTCAAAATCAAAGGCCAAGTATACCACAAAGTAGGCTCATTGCTGCCAATGCCAAACGAACCACATACATTTTTACAAATCTACTTCATGGGCGCGGTGAGGACATCAATCATGTGGATGCACGTTGCGGCTACAATAGCCTCATTTCGCATAATGCCAGGTGCATCGTCGGCGAACTGGACGCCCTATTGAATGAGCACAATGAATTATTGAAATTCTTCTTAGCACACATGCACGAATTGCAAAGTGACAATCACTGAGATCCTGTCACAGTTAATTCATTCATTATGAACATCATTACTCATTTTGAATTGAGAAAATGAATGGTTGATTTTTTTTTGTTTTTATCTGAGGTCATCGTCTACATCGCTCTATTCCTCTTTCTGTCATAGATCCCATCCCCACACACTTACGATAAATTAGTTATATTTTACATTAACTAAAATATCTATTGGATAACCAATAGTATTATAATTATACTTAATGAAAATACAATCAAATGTTCTATTCAATGGAAATCCACAAAAAAATAGGTATAAACATACATCTTATTAATAAATGAGATTAAATATTCGCGTACATTTTAGCATGAATAGATAAAAAGTAAATTAAAAACAGAAAAAATTTTGATTATAGACATTAATAATAATTATTTTTTAAGACAGTAGTTACCGAGTCACACTGCACAATTCGTATGACCGTTGGGATATTATCTCTGTTTCTCAGTACATAATACAGTAATTTAGGTTAAAATACTTACTTCCATAACTCTGCTGTAAGTTCAGAGCGAACTGGTGTTGTACCAGACAAGATTGATAGCTTTAAATTTGATAAATTCACTATTTAAACGGTAGAAACTTAGAATAACACAATAGTAGTCAAAATCGCGCGCTTTGAAAGACGAAAAACAGACATCAGACACATATGAAGTGAGCGACATTAGAAGTAGACAGAGCTATATGAAAGCGATATGCGAGAGTGAGACCGAGCTATTCTATTTGACATTCGGAAAATAAGCACAAAGCAATCGTTGCGAAACATGGCGTATTCGGAGTTTTTAAAAAAATATCTCTGTTTCTACATGAAAATATACAATTTTTATAAATGATTTCGGTGTAGTTAGACAAAAGAAATATAACTGCATTAAAATGTCGATTTTGACAAAAATGGATATTCGGAAAACAAGTACTATAGCGACGATTTCGTATTAGTAGCTATAAAATATTCTAAATCTTAATAAATTAACGTTTAGTATATTTTAGTTAGTTATATTATTACTTTAGGTATATATTAGTTGGTATTCGTATGTATCTATATTAGTTATAGGTACCTGCGAAAAAGCTATTAGATATAATATAATTATTAAACAACATATTCTATACGCATTGTATAAAATAAATGGTTTGTTATTGCTGCATCGACCAAAAAACATTTTTATTGCCGCTAGTAATTCTTTGAGATTCTCCGTCATAATAATAATACGTAGTAATAATAATATTATTGTATTTGTCGACCAACATGTGTTATTTAATTACATCTTCTTTATGAAATACGCACTATTTAACCGAAACCGCCATATCGCAAAATTGGTTTTACTTTCACATTTTTGTACTGTGTTTTCGAAATACATTTAGAAATTGAACGATCTTTTGACTTATTTTGATAACTTATAGATATGAAATTTTCGGTACACGTAGGGGAAGGGTGTACAAAATGGCATAGTGTTTAGTTTAATGAAAAAAAGAATATCAAAACGTATAATTTTTTATAAAAATGGAGCATGAATATAAAGTAAAACTACTTAAAAAAAAAGAAGTAAAAACGTGTAGTTAAAAATCATTTCACCCCTCCGGTTGTACAAAATGGCAAACGACATAAATATTTGTCAAAAATAGAAACAAAACTATATATTATCAAATAAAAATTTCATATTTTGACATTCAATTTCCACTGGAAAAGTAGTCATAAATCTTCCAAGATGTTTATCTCCGTTTTTATTGTTTTATTTCTATTTAAAAAATGCCTTCTTTAAGTTCTTCCATTCCATTTTCACAGCTTAAACTGCCTGATTTATTTGCATTGTATCCCATGTCTCTTACAGAGTTTTACGTTTTATTATTTTTTTAGTTTTATTAAATTTTAATAATATAAAATACATGTAATATTACCTTTTGTCGACAAGCTGCAAAAATATTCGTTTGGTTCACAAATCTTTCCACTGCATGATCTTCTTGTACGGCTGTTTTGAGTAAACTCAATATGACTGAATATTTAAAATAAGGGTCATGCATTGTTCCTGAGCTAGTTGCATCATGTTAGACTGCACATTTCGCAAGTAGAGCAAAAGTTTATTTTTCCCCACTATGCCATTTTGAACACATTTCCCCTACTATGAATGATAGACTATTAATCCTTACAGCGCTGACAGCACAGCTGTTGTATCCTCATTTGGTGGCCATTATATATAATTAGCATGTTATTTAAACGTGGTATTTAAATAATAATTAAATGTTCCGCGGTGAAGCGGTTAAACGTAATAATTAACTCAAATCATATAATTTTGCACTTGTGGCGGTTTAGTTGTGATGGTGCGATATGAATTCAGTGGCTGCCATAGCCACTGCAGTGTAGAGTGGCTGGATTCTTCGGTGGCTCGACACCGGAATCCCGTCTGTGAGAGCTCTAGGTCTTCGTCGCTGTCGCATTGGTGTGATGCCAAGCGTGTAATTTGCATAAATGCAAGCCGTAAAAGACAGCGATAGCGGCTCGTTGCAAATATTCGCGTTGGTTTGTGTGAGTCTTAAAAAACGTTGTCCAACAATATAATACCTATCTACCTAACCAAAGAGATTGAAAGACTGGAGAGGGAACACGCTATCATTTAGTTCTTCGGAAATTGTGGATTGATGCAGTCGGGCGGGAGAGCTGGGTGCCATCTAAATATTCATTACTGTGTGGGAAGCATTTCTTGGAAAGTGACGTTAAATGAGTGTTAAAGTTAAATGAGAGTTAAAAAAGTGAGTTAAATAGATAAAATATATATACCCTGAATCCTAATAAAGTTTTTATTGCGGGAACTTTTTATAATGAAAATACGTTTATCATAAATTGGTTGTAAGCCTGTGTTGATAAAAAAAAAATACTCAGTGGGGCGTTTTTATGTCCAAGTATGGCCCATTTGCAGCAAAGTGTACCTAATTTCAGAGAAGTAGAACTTTCTCTCACAAAACGAGTACACACTGACATTTGTGTGCTACTTTTGGGGGAGGAGTCCAATCTCTTTGTACCTACAAATTTGATATAATGTAAAAAATAAAACATCGTTTAAAAATGTCAGAAAATAACGACAGCAAAAGCGGACATTTTACATTAAAAAATATTGTGTCAATCGATTATTAAAATGCAAAAATAATATTTACAATTTAAAAAGCACTATAAATACCTACCTATATAGCATCTTGTATTTTTTTTGCTTGTCTTTTTTGTTCAATCAAGTATCCTTCGTACTATAATGTTGTTTTGATGAGTTGGCAACAAAAATGATTTATCAAAACTTTTTGATGTTGGTGTTTATGAAAGTATAAAATTGAAATAAGCGCCTTGAAAAATTTTACGGTATTTAGACGAATACTTAAAATGTTATTGCTTATTCTCTATAAAAATGTGTTTTTAACATTCATAAATTCTGTTAGAATCTAATTTTTGTATTTGTTCTTCGCCGTACCTAAAGTGCAGCTGTTAAATTGTCTCACCGTCACTTGACAAATCTTGTTTGTCAGTGGCGTATTCTAGTACATTGGTTTATGTGTTTTGTATTTGTCAATTTCAGATAAAATGGCGGCCAATTTCAAATACACTAATCCCTGTGATTTTTAAACTCGGGGTCCTCTATTTACAATAAATGATTCTGCATTTATCCATTTTTATACATATTATAATGATCTGTTTGTTCATTATTGTTTAAAATGGATCAGCAGCTGGACATATCCTTCGGCCTGGGTGACAGTGCAATCGACGTAAGATCGAATTTTGATAAAGTTTGTTAACTATTCTTCCACATTTGATATGCTTTAATACATTTTCTTGAATGGTTTAGTTTGACAGCGAACAGGAAATAGTGGCTACGTCCGATGTTAGTTTGGATGAGAGTCATCTTGAGCAATTCGATCATACCCAAATGGATGTAAACATGGAAATGGTGCATACTAAGGAGGGCAATATGATGGAAACCGACCGTGAAATATTAGGTTGGTTTTATAACTCAATAGGTATATCTCATACCAAACGAAATAAATACGGTTTTATATAGCTTCCCAAGCCATTACCGTCTGCACTGTTATATTCAACTTCTGATCGTTATGCCTCAGCTTTCAAGTTGATATAATATGCATAAGTAGAGGAATGACAGATTCTTCTGGCATTGCGGTCACGACGAAATCATTTTGGAACGGTGTAGGTGTCATTTGAAAGTAACAGCACCAAAATGAGTCACCTACACTGCCAGAAGAATCTGATACCATTCTATCTATACTTAGACTCACCATAACAACCTAACCTAACCTGGAAAATTTCTAGAGTATTAAATCAGTGTTAAAATTGGGTTTTCGTGTTGCCTAATTGCCATTTTCCGATGCTGCACTTTTTGACTTCATGTATATTTGGCACTTTTTATTTTTTTCGAAATAACCAGGACAAAATGATAAACTGGTTGGGACCATACTTTCAATCCAGGATCCTATTTTAAACCTACCTATACTGATTGTTTTGAAACCTTTTCGGGTCTATGCATGAATTTGAATCATGATTGTCTTCATGAAAAAAAGAAATGAAAATCAGTGAGGGATGTAATTATGTTTAAATATTTAAATTATTATCAACCTCAGCCAGTTTATTCTAGTATGCTTTTTAAGCTAATTTTCATGCTAAAAGTAACATCTCTGTGCTCATAACATTGCCGCAGTACATAGGAATGAGCATATTATACATTACCAGCATGCGTAAGTATGCTAAATTCCACTTGAACAATAATTGGAACTTAAAGAATTGGGCCCCAAATTGGTTTTTTGGTTTGAAAATTAATCATGTAGAGCAGGGGAGGGCAAACTGCGGCCCGCCGGGTATTTTTTTGCGGCCCGCCATCATTAATTGTACTTCTGATTACGAATAACTTTTTTATAATTTTTTAAAAAATATTGACAATAGATTAAAATTTGAAGAATTTGTTGTTTCGTAAATGTATTATCTCAGTACGTCTTCCTTGCGTCTTGTCTCACACTATGTAACCACTATTTTCTACGTTGTATATCGATTTCAATAGATATTGATAGTGTACCGACAGAGCTACAATTTGAGATTATTCATCTGCAGTGTGACACTGAAGAGAATTGCATCGTCGTGAAGAAATCTCCAAATTTGACAATGCCCTTAATTCGGGCATTAATAAAATAAAATAATAAAATGTTCGTTATTTTTGGATCAATCAATGTACGTGAACAAACATTTTCGATCATGAACTTCAATAAAATTTCTTTACGATCAAATATCTCCGATGCCCATTTACAAGCAGTTTTGAGAATATCAACTACAAAATTAACATCTGATTTTAAAAAAAATGTACAACAGTTTCATTCTTCGCATTATTTTTTTGTAATGTTTATTTTTCGTGATAATAAATAGTGTATATCTAAAAATAGTATTTTAATTGCGGCCCGGCGCTCATTTTGAATTCTTGAATTTGGCCCTCCATCCAAAAAGTTTGCCCCCTTCTGATGTAGAGTATATTATTTCTTTAGTTTTGAACTCCAAAAAACTGTTCCAGGTAATATTGAGTACTCTGAAGAAATTTGTTCTGGAAGTGACATGCCAATACTTGGAGGAGAGGAGGAAGTGTTATCCGAACAACACCAGGTATATATTTACATTTTCCAGTCGGTTCACCACTATCGTTCTACTGTGCATGCGCAGATATCGCACAAGTTGCAACTATTGCGTGAAAATTGAGAACTTTCCGCCGACTTTCTTGATCCATGCATGCAGTCTTATAATTTGCACGATAATACATGTTACGAAATGTTAAGCGAATAGACATAGTTTTATTCATTAAAATATTATTTATAGATGTATTGATACCACCGTTCGCACAGATTTTGATGTAGTAAGTATAGATACTATTTTAAATGATTTTCTATTTCTGTGAATAAGTTTTGCACATTCACTTACATATTGCAAATTGCATGTACCTAACTAATTAACTATTTAATATATTATACTAGCAGTATCACCCGCCGCTGCCCGGGAATGGAATAGTTTAATATTTGAAAATTAAAAATTCTAAATTTAATTTAAGAGTGCAAAAGATTGAATTTAAGAAACACGGAAACGCGATGGAAATGTTTACGCCAAATCATCAGATTATCTATATGCAATCTGTCAGAGCTGAAAATTGTACATAGGATGAGTCTCGCTGAGCCTTTTTGAATCGGATTCATTAGAAAATTTGGCAGCACTGCGTCACCCGCGCCGCGCCGGCTCGGTTGGCTCCCTACCGATTAGCGATTCTAATAACACAATTATTTGCATCTAACTTTGCCATTTGACCTCCGATCGAGCTGAAATAAATGCCAATATTTTTTAAATGTACACATTCTACCGATATTTTCAATAAAAATAGGGGTTGCAGCATTAACTTTCGCATTTCAAGGACCTGTACGCGGCGGCCTTTTTCCGCAAGAACCGTAAAACTGTCCCCGGGGTGCAACAGGATAAATCTGAAATTTGAGACCCCCACCACGCACTCCGGCTCGTCGGCCTCCGTCTACCCTCCAAATTTTGCCGAAATCCGACTGCGCGTGTGGATTTGTATAAAGAAAAACCGACTCGACAGTACAAACATCCAAATATATTTTCGAAATTATAGTATAGATTAGATACACGACTTAAAGATAAAAAAGTAAGTTAATTTTAATGGCGGTCTCTACAAATCCATCTCCTTTCATATTGTCAAATAAATTTTTTTCAAAAGTTTTCTAATGTGTTTCATAACTAATTTTCAATTTTCTGAAGTTATATTATGAACAGTTTTATCCAATAATTTAAGCGTTTTGTTTGCATTAAACCGTGGTTCTGTATTATGTTTCAGTGCAAATCTTTTAACCGGTGTCCTACCTAGTTTTATAATAAATTCACAATATTGTCCTTTTATTACAACTGCGTTGTTTTAGTTGGTGGCCTTAAAAGTTTTACTAATTAAAAATAATGTTTAATTAAACAACCAACTGACGCATGTTCGAGGTTAAATTACTTTTAAAAGTTTAGTAATGCGTGCAAAATAATCCAATGTTATTGGGTAATCCATTTTAATAAATATATTGCTTTCATTTACCTGAAAACACAATGTAGACATATGCATATGGTACGCATGTTATGTTCATCGAACCCATTTGTGAACTAATTATTCATTTGCAATTCTGTTTTTAAGGTTCTTGAAAAAGTTCAAGTTGACTATTCGGATATAGTGATACAGGGGGTGGAGGATGAAGCCAGTGAAATAATTTTGCCCGACGTGTCTCCCAAGTTTACAAACATTTCTGTCAGCCAGGCCGTTCACAATGTGCACGCACCTGCTGCTGTTCAGGTTTGTGAAATGTTTTTTTTGTCGGTATTATGATTATATCAAATCTTACAGCCCCAGATTTGATTCCTGAATGTGCTATCATATTGGCCACAGTAAATCGAAATGGTTATAATAAATGTACACTCATCCCTCAATTTATAATTTTTTTTTACACAGTTTTGCAAAATAGATATTTTTTGTTTTTCAAATTAAGTACATATTATAAAAAATATTACTGACAGCAAAAAAAATGTGTAATGGATGTTCTTCATTTATTATTGTTATTAATTTAAAATAAGGTGATTTTGAATTACAGACTAATCATGAAAAAGAAAAAGCATTTGCTTTAGACACAAGCAATGTGTTAAATTAAATAAAACACAATATTATGTAGAACATATTTCACATAATTTAATAATAATTCTATAATAAATTTCGTCTGCTTTACTAGGACATTGTCAACTGGTACAAAATACATAATATTTTATTAAAGCATATATGCAGCAGTAATTAAGTAGAAATTAATATTAAGTAAATTCTCTGTTCGATCAAGAACAAATCAATTCGCAGAACACAACAGAATTTCATTTAGTTATTGTAAATAATTTTGTCTTTGAAATTTGTTGGTATAAATTGCTGTAATATTATGTATTTTGTAATCAGTTGACATGTCCTATAGAAGCTGATGAAACCGGTCCTGATTATTATTAAATTATGTGAAATAAGTACCTACTATATAATATTGTTTTATTTTATTTAATCCAATGTTTTCCACCAGGAATTCACTGTTAACACCATTAAAAAAAACAAGCATTGTGAATAGTATATTAATATTGCAATTACAAATTTTTTGTCCATAATAATTATGTATTGATTTTTTACATAGGGGTTTTTTTAACATATTCTCCGATCATGCACGGTTATTTATATGCCTGGTTTTTTTGGTATTCTGGAAAATTTCCCATGATTTTGTCACATCTTTTTTTTTACGCAGTTTTTGAGGGAAGTATCTACCACGTAAATTAAGAGATGAGCGTATAGTTAACATAAATTAGTCACAGAGTCTGAGAAAAGAGTCAAAAGAATAAATAAATTTATTTCTTTCATTAATGGGATAATTTAAAAATAATTGTTATGTTGTAATATTCTACTATATTCTTTTTAGACATTCCGAGTCGCTAGCAGCTCAGTACACAAACCGGTGTCGATTGCGCCTAAGCCAGCCGGATTGATGTCCAACAAGAATTATACTAATGTTGTCAAGAAGATTTCTTTGGGGAATTTGCAGTCTAGAACTGGAGGGATTATGAGTAAGTTATCAGTACATAATATTATATATTATCATATTCGCTCAAGCAAATTTAATAATGGCTTTTGCCAACATAATACAGTGGGAACCTCTCATAACGAGCAAAACAAATTGTAAAAAAATGGCTCCATTTCGCATAACGAGTGACGCGGAAGAGCTTATGGAGTTGAATCGTGTTTCACAGCAAGAAGTTGTGGAGAAGAGTTTGCCAACGGAGGAGGAGGAGGTAACAATCTTCTGGCACAATAAGAGAAATGCTGAAAGCATGGGAAACTGTAGCGTCATGTATTGAGAAGCATCACCCTATTAAGGCGGTGGCTATGCGCGCTACAAATTTATTCAGTGATAATGCTTTGTCACATTTTCACCAAATTTTGACGAATCGGCAAAAACAAATGTCTCTAGACAGCTCTCTAGTAAAAAAGATTTAGTTATTGTCATAAATTCCTACATAATAATACGTAATTTTCTTTGAATAAAGTAGTTTTTTTTTCGGCATGGAACGCATTGATTGTATTTTACATTAATTTATATGGGAAAAATTGTTTCGCTTAATGAGTGTTTCGCATTACGAGTAAGATTCTGGAACGAATTGTGCTTATTATGATAGGTTCCACTGTATAATAATCAAAGAACCCTTTTTTAATGTTCAAACAAAATAATTATGCAATGAATTGAGTAAAGTAAAAAATAAATGTCTTAAATTATAGGTGCAGACATGTCAGGTAGGCAAGTGGTCGTGTTGCCAGGAGGGAGCGGTCGTTTAAAATTAGTCAGCGCGGGTGGCGCTAATATGGGAACTATTCAAAATACAACCCAACTACTGAGAACGCCGAGTAATCAACTCGTTCGAATAAGACAGTCGACAGCAGCCCCACCTCTGACAAAACTGTCTGTTAAGCAAGGTAACCTAAATTTTTCTCATCCCAAAGCCTGTAATGTAACTTCACTATTGACAACTGAACAATATAACCTTAACTTAATTAATTTATTTTTTCGGCGAGCACAGAATCTACGGGGACAACCGCTAACATTTCTACGAAAAATACTCATCCGCGATACTTAAGCATCGTAGAGGCTCAAAAGATGGGGTTACTCACCAGTGGAAAAATTCATCAGGTAAAGAAAACTTTCATCAACTTACATTCACATTAATTTTGAAAAAAAATAACAATTGTTTTTATTTACAGTGCATTTATCCATGATTAATTTGATTATGTGAATATAGTGACCGCAGGGACACTTTGAATTTTTTCCTGCTTTTGTGCATTCTATAGTTGTTTGTACTTACTAGTAATATTGGATAATTACCGACACAAATTTCCCACTTTGATTAATATATACCGTCGAACTTAAAATTCAGAATATAATGATTATTTTATTTTTAGTTATTATCAGTATCACCTGGGAAAATGGCAGTGACCAGTTCTGTGCCAACCCCTACGTCTATATCAAACATTAGGCCTATCCGACCTGTGCAAACTCTTTCTGCGCTCAAATCTCCAACCAAAATACTGCCAGCACCACCGCAAGGTATGTCTTATATTCTATTGTGTAATCATTTTGATTCTTATTGACGTTATTCAAAAAATGATCTTAACAAAGGTTTTGAAAAGAGCTCAAAAAATATCATTTCAAATAATGAACATCGGAAACTAGAAACAAACGAAGTGTAATTTATTAATTATTTGTTTTAATTTTTGAAATGGAGTGCAATTTTATTCTTCTATGTAGTTTATGATTATAGATAACAGATGTATATTATATATATAATAAATTCGTAAGTGCCATACTAGAGGATGCCCCTACAAGTGGCATCATCTCTTGGAGTGACAATGCATGTTGACTGTGAGCCCCAGAACTCAATAAAGTATTCATTATCGAAATTGTGGCAAAAATCAATAAATGGTGATATCAATATGACTTGAAATATCAATAAATGGTGATATTTCAAGTCAGATACAGTTTATTGCAATGATAATAGTATTGACTGTATGTACAACAACAAAATTTTATGGGTATAATAATCGTAATGCACTCTGACCGTTGGTGGTAATTATTTGTCAGCACTCTGTCAGATTGATGAATTAGTTAATTTCTTATCTGAAACAGTAATTTTAAAATAAAATGTTTAACTAATACGTAAACTTTACATACTCATTTTTACGTTGATTGATTTGGAATCTCTAAAATTATTTAACTATCATTATTTCGATGCCATGACTGCAAAGAATTATCAAGGGACCAATGTTCCCTCTAATTTTTCTATTGTGTGTGCTGATCATCAACGCATCTATTGGACATACAATTTCTTTTTTAATGACAAAGTTTAAAATTTAAATTATTTTTAAAATAAAAATTAACACAATCAAAATAAAAACGCGTTACTTTTTTTATAACCACGAGGAATAAATGCATAGTTGCAAAAATCAGAAATTGGGAAATATAAAGTAGTATTGTGTATATTTTAGTCCAAAAAAAAATATAATAAAAAAAGCGAAGTCGTCTTAGATGCTTGGTTGTTGAGCCCTGACTGATCTCTGATTGGTCATTGCGACATCATGTGAGACTCTAGTGCTATCTATTCGGGTGACTGAATGTATTCTTGTGTAAAGTATACATAACGTAACAGAAGGGTGTTATTTCGGATCGAGAAAAATAATGTTAATGTAATGTTACAGGGTTATAGTATTGCGTACTTGGAATAGATATACTGATATAAATTTATATAAAACCCAATGTTGAAAATATCAAGCTGTGGCCGATATTATTGCATTCATTCTATAACTAAGCTGGTGATCAAACTGCCATCAAAATGTCATAAATTCCAAGTACAGGTGTGCCAATTTTTTGATACTTGATGAAGTTTTGAATATTTTTTCATCTTTTTAGGAGTAGGAAGTGTTGGCAAAATCATTTTGACATCTGGTACAAATCCACAGAGTGTCGTAATACGACAAACTAAGTCTGCTCAGGTAAAACATATTTTTTATTAGTACTAAGTTAAATATTTCATACGAGGATGAATAATTCCTACTACATCTACCTACATGGTATACATCAATGATTTTTGAATTTTTTTCATTGCACTAATGAAGAAGTCATCACTAGGGTCCGGATTTGTATGCAACAAAAAACATGGTTATATGCATGCACGTATGCACTTAAAATCAATAAAATATGCACTAAAACCGAAGAAATATGCAGTTAAAAATTGTCATTTTTTGTGGAAAAAAATTGTAAATACCCACTTTACCCAATATTACTGACAAAAAATCGAATAACAAGTTAATAATTTTTCAACATAATACAATATCAGAACAAAAAACACAAACAAAGAATATAAAGTTAATCAATTACAATTTTCAAAATAGTTTTTTCACAAGTACCTACAAATAATTGAATAATAAATGCAATGTAAACCAAACATAACTTAAAAAACAAAAACGACACACTTAACCATTCCTAAATACTATTTTCTGTTTTTTGCTAGAAAAAAAAAATATACATTATTTTTTTCAATATTATGGTCTGGCATTCAATTTTTCCGCATAGGTATCTGTCAGTATTTTGTTTATATGCGGAAAACTACCTCTCAACGTCCACTTGAGCAAACTTTAAATAATAGTGCCCGAGTTGACTTCACTTCTTCCAGTGATAAATCCACAGCTCGGAGATGGGAGGTTGCGACTGAACTGTCGAGCCGTGCAGACGTGTTTTTGCATCGCTATTATTTCGCTTTCGTTATCTTCAATTTTGACCCTGCTATTCACAAGCTCTTGATCCCGTTTCTTTACTAATACCTTCGCCTGCCCTTGGAATACGATTTGTGAAACTTTTGTGTGTTTTCCCCTTGGACTTTCCCGGGAATTGTGACTTTTAATTCATTTAATAATAGTTACCTAATTATTGTAACAATAATATTTATTGTGCGATAAATTGTGTTTGAGTGAGTGACGTGTGACGAGTGTTACCTAGCGCCATGGTCAACCACAAAGGGGACCCCATGCAAGTGGAAGGAATGTCCACTAGGAAGCGGAAGTCGGACGTGGCTGAGGGTATTGGTGACCCAAAGCAGGCCCTCAAGGTCAAGGATAAAAGGCCTGAGAAAGAAAAAGAGGAAGACAAGCAGAGCGCTTCCACTTCAAAGGGCAAGGGCGTTAAGTCAAGGGCTGTTTCAGCCTCAGCATCTTGCGGGGAGATCAGTCCCGTGGCTTTGAGTATTCTCTCTTAGTCTCAGGAGAGTGCGTCCAAGGCGACGATTGCCATCAAGAGGGCGCTTGGCACCCTCGAGAAGGACAGTCGTATTGCCAGAGCAACCGTGAACGCAGTAGCCGAGGAGCTTGAGATGGCAATCACTGAAACGTGGGCCATGGCGATAGAGCTGGAGGCGCACAAGGCAATTGTGAAGGATCGTGCCTCCTTAACGAGAGCCATCATACAGGCTCCTTCTAATGCTCCTCCCAGGGCTCTTTGGAGTGACGTAACCCGTAGAGAGGCTCAACCAACTAGAGTCTCCGAATGGCCACCAGTTCCTCCGAAAACTGTCGCCAGGCCGGGGGTGATGTTTTATCCGACTAAGGAGGGCCAAGAATCGACTGCTACAAAGGAAGCGGTCATGAAAACTATTGTGCCTGAAACTTTGGGAGTGCACATCACCGGGGTACGCAAGATCCGGGGAGGCGGGATCATCGTGCATCCCAAAAGTGACGACGAGGCTAAGCGGCTCATGGCTGCCCCTGGGCTGACTGAGGCCGGCTTAAAGGCCCAAGTCGCGGGGAGAAAGCTTCCCCGCGTCATAATTTTTAATGTACCCATTGAGACGACAGAAGAGCAGCTCAAGGAGGCAATCATAAACAATACCCAGGAGGCGTCTGGCCTTGCATCTGAGGGTTACGCTGGAACCAAACTGAGCCACAAGGCGGGACCGAAGACCGAACGTTTTCATATGATAATGTCGATCCCGGGAAAGGCTCGAGAGGCGCTGCTTAATGATGGCAGACTTTTCATGGGGTGGAATTCGTTCCCTGTGCGTGACTTTTGCGGAGTTGTCAAGTGTGCAAAGTACCACTTATACGGACACATGGCGAAGGGTTGCAACGCTAAGGTTACAACGTGCGGCCACTGCACTAGAGAAGGGCATGACAGAGCAGACTGCCCCACCGCTGACGAACCGGGGAAGTGCCCTGTGTGCACGCGCTACAAGAAGCCGAACGGCCACTTGGCCACCGATCCCGACTGCCCCGCGCGCCTACACGCTATTGAGGAGGAAAGAAGCCGCACTGATTACTGTCCGCAATGATCTCCTTCGCTCAGATCAACGTGGGCAGAGGTCGAGCCACATCTGCCGAGCTGCTTGAGGTTGCTCGGGATCAGAATACAGACATTATTATGATACAAGAGCCATACGCCTTTGGTCCCAATCGGGGCCTAAGCGGTGGCCGTATCATACAAGCTACCCCGAAATCTCCAGCTTGCATATTTGTAATTGACACCGCACTGAGTGTGTTGCATCTCTCGCATCTATCCAATGAGCTCTTCTCGGTGGCGGAGATTGCTAATAACAGGGGGCTCTCCATTGTAGTTATATCTGCGTATTTTCAGTACAGTTCTTCTACCCTGTATTGCACAAAACAACTGGAGAAAATCTTATATGCTTGCAGAGGCAAGCAGATAATTGTTGGGGCGGACGTTAACGTCCATCCTTGCTCTGGGCCCCCTCTGGGACCAGACGTAACAAAGACAAACCTGAGCCACTCGAGGAGCTCTTGGCCGCCTTTGATTTGACGGTGCTAAATGACCCTAACGGGCCGGCCACTTTCTCCACCAGAAATGGTGAGTCACATATTGATGTCACTCTGACATCCAGTGGCGTTGCCAGACGCGCTGTGGACTGGCAGGTCCACACGAACGCGGTGGCTAGCGATCACCGTCTGATCACATTTTTGTTCAGAGTTGCGGGAGATGCGGCCCCATTGAGCCAAACCGAGAGCGTACTACTTCCCAGGCGCTTTCGGACGAGCGGTATCAATTGGGATGCTTTTGACGTCAAAATTGGTGGACTGGCCTCTGCCATGTCGGCTGACGATCTCCACCAAAGAGCCAATGACTTGACTGCGTTCATTACTCAAACTGCGGAGTCCACGCTGGGTAGAACCTCTCTGAGGCCACCCAACCTTGCACCATGGTGGATACCAAAATTGACATCTTTGAGAAGGACCATGAGACTTGCCCAAAGAAAATTGCAAAGAGCTAGAAGATCTCAGAACGACTTACCTAGAAATGACGAACCTACGGAGATTGCTTATAAATCCGCAAGGGCAAAATTCAAAAAAAGAGTTAAATAAAGCCAAGAAAAAGCACTGGCGGGATTTTGTCTCTGAAATGGGGTGCTATGATCCGTGGGGACCGCCTTTCCGCGTGATAAAGCTGGGCTCAAGGCCTGGTAAAGTCATGGCGGCTATGCGGCGTCCCGATGGCACCTTTGCGATGGACAGCGCAGAGTCTGCATCCATACTGCTGGAAGCTCTAATTCCACAGGACATACCTACGGCACATGAAGATGACAGAACCTGTCAACTAAGACTATCTGCAATCTTGCCGTTGGAGACTCACCATTCTCCTGAGCTTACCCAGTCGGAGGTGGGATTAATTTTTGATGGCCTCAGGGCGGGAAAAGCCCCCGGACCTGATGGGATCAGCAATGTGATTGCCAGAAGGGCGTGGCTTCGAGCACCTCATGAGATAGTCAGGCTGTATGCTGACTGCATGAGCAGGGGCATCTTCCCAGACTGTTGGAAGAAGGGTCTCCTTAGGATTATACCTAAAATGAGCACACGACCACCGCATGACCCAAAAGCGTACCGTCCAATCACTCTTCTGCCAGTGCTGGGTAAGATATTGGAGCGGTTAATCAGCAGAAGGCTGGAGGACCACCTTGAGAGAATCTACCCTATCTCGGAGAGGCAATTTGGCTTCAGACCCGGCAAGTCTACTGAGGACGTCATCAGATCTGCACAGAAATTTGTTGAGGACTCAGAAGGAGTCATTGTGGCAGGCTTCTTTTTGGATATAGCCGGTGCCTTCGACACCGCATGGTGGCCATTAATTCTATCTAAGCTTCCGCTCCGACAGATCCCGGGGGACCTCTTTGCCCTAGTGCAAAGCTATTTTAATAAAAGGGAAGTTATATACGACTCTAGCACTGAATTGATTTACAGGGAGACCACCATGGGGTGTCCGCAGGGTTCCGTGCTTGGCCTGTGGGACTTATGGGCCCCGAACGAGCGGAGTTATTTGCCCGGGTCCGACCCCATTCGGGCCCAATAGGACACGCGGACATGGTGGCAACCGAGGCCAATTTTGCGGCCTTTACTAAATTCGCCAGAGCGTACGGGGGGCGGGACACTCTCGACTCCCCTTGCGACTCTTCTAATTAAAGTCACTGATAGTTGCCATATAAATTAACATCATGCATTCGCACTTCGGTGCAAGGTTGCATCACCAGTCCCGTGCGGCTCTGCTCGGGACAAAATGAGGGCTTAAATTCTTTGATCTGGCACACGTAAGGGTTATGTTAGCCGGCCGCGTATGACATGGCTGCATATACATAACGGGATTGGAGGTGGGAATTTACACACCATATCTAGCTCGGAGATGGCATTAAAAATGCAAGTGCATCTAAACTATCTTTCTTCCTAACTTAGTTATATTTCGATAAAATAATTTAAAAAAAAACTAAAATTATACTTACATTCAAAAGCTCTAAAATATGCATTTATTTATGAAATATGCACTAATGTCTCAAATATGCTCTAACGTCTCAAATATGCATTTATATGCACAATAAATTTTTATTTTTGGATTCTGTGTCTTTCAAAACAGATTTCTGTGCAACTCTCATAGCTGTGCATACACCCTAACAAAACATGCACTAGCATATAAATCCGGGCCCTAGTCATTACATACGTGCAAAAAATGTACAGACCCCACTTTCAGTTTTGACTCTGCACCTTGGTGGTGTAAAACCTCATTGGCTGTAAATTTCACCATACCAATTGATTAATGGTCAATAAATGACCCTATTTGCTATACGAAATGTCAATGTTATTCTTTTCCTTGAATGGACTAGATCAGGGGTGGGAAAACTTTTTGGATGGAGGGCCAAATTCAAGAATTCAAAATGAGCGGCGGGCCGCAAGTAAAATACCATTTTTAGATATACCTACACTATTTATTATCACGAAAAATAAACATTTTTTTAAATTCAGGTGTTAATTTTGTGGTTGATATTCTCAAAACTGCTTGTATAAATGGGCATCGGAGATATTTGATCGTAAATAATTTTTATCGAGGTTTACGATCAAAAATGTAGGTTGATCCAAAAATAACGAACATTTTTCTTGCATAATCTTTAAGTTGGTCGAATTTGTCTGAATGAAGGGCATTGTAAAGTTTGGAGATTTCTTCACGACGATGCAATTTTCTTAAATCAGTGTCACGCTGCAGATCAAAAATCTCAAGTTGTCTCTCAAGGTGACTCTGTCGGTACACTATCAATATATATTGAAAATGGATCGCGTACTATTGCTGAACTTGTCTCAATTTTTCGGAAGTCATTCAGAGCTTTAATAATTTTACCATATTCTTCAAATCTATATTCTGATATATTCAGCAACTTCAAAGATGGAAAGTGGTCCACGTCGTTATTCGATATTTGTCGAAGGAATAACTTGAGTTTTAATTGAAATCCATTCAAACTTTTTACCATATCATGGGCATATTTTTTTTTTCTCCTTAAAACGCGGAGTTAAAAGTATTTAAATATGTCACGATCTTCAATGTAGAAAATAGTTGTAACATAGTGTGAGAAGAGGCGCAAGGAAGACGTACTGAGATAATACATTTACGAAACAACAAATTCTTCAAATTTTAATCTATTGTCAATATTTTTTAAAAAATTATAAAAAAGTTATTCGTAATCAGAAGTACAATTATGGCGGGCCACAAAAAATACCCGGCGGGCCACATGCGGCCCGCGGGCCGCAGTTTGCCCCCCCCTGGACTAGATCAATACTGTATGATTAAAAAATTTGACAAGCCATTTTGAAAAATATCATGCGTCGAGATCCAATATGAACAGTGCACACTAAACTTTATGAGTCATCTTCTAAGTTCTATGAAAATAATTAATATGTAGGATCTATTTATGTTGGATCTCAATAGCCTACCTCCACCCTTGGCTATTGCTGTGTTTATAAGTTTGTACCGCAGAATGGTGCACTCCGAATGTTATTAGGTATGTTTTTAGAAATTCACCTCTGATGAATTTTTTTACTACGTTTGTGAGCTCTTGTTTTTTGCTTGCTTTAAGATAATGAAGGCGGATAGTCCTCTCACTGCTGGAAGTACTATTTTAGCCAATATGGCGGTAGGTCAGAAATTTAATTCACAACAGATTCACCAAATCAACATTCCAGGAAAAGGGGTGAGCATCTCTCAGATTATTATGAATTTATTTGTATAAGTTCTAAGTGTAAAGTGAATTAGAATTTGAACTACTATTATTATCAAAAACAATAAATAGTAGTGGGTGAGTATACTAAATAAACATTTGATCTTATAGGAAAACTTATAGGATGAAATCGCGAACATTTATAGTTATGATAAATAAGATAATGGCCAAATTACACCTCCAGTCTCAACTCACTTTAACCCGACTGGATGATGATCAATATCATTCTGTTTCAAAACTGTTCCACACCAACATTCAGTTTTCAATTAGATCATTTCAACGCTTGTGATTGGCCGAAAGGATTGGTATTTAAATAAATACCCCAATATGCCTTCTACCTTGTCAGTTTGTTGGTTCCTCCCAAATATCACTGTACACTAAGTAAATGTTGGGATTTTTGGTAAATTTGAAAAAAATACTAATTCTATCAAATATTTGAGTTTTTACTAACCAGTGAATACTATCAATATAGCCGAGACAATCGGTCGGTCCAGGTGGATGACAAAAACCTACAATTTTACTAGCCTAACGATCGTCCAGTCAGGTCAAAAGTTAAAGTGTAATTTTGTCATCATATTGTCATTTATAGGTGCAATATGTGCGGTTGATGACGGCATCGAGTCTAGGTCAGCAACAGACGTCGGTGGGGCAACAAACTCCCATCAGGATAACTCCCATAGCTCCGGCGCCGCCCGCCTCCCACAACACTTCACAACCCATCACCACTCTAGCTTCCAAGATGGTTTCGGCCAAGCCCGCTCAGATCCTTCCTAAGAGAATTATCATAGCGGACTACCCTGGTGAGTTTTTTGATAGAGAGATATTTATCAGAGCATGTTTCGTCTTGAGTTATCTGAAAAAGCAATTTTCTAACATTACATTGCATTTTTTTGGTAGGTAATCTCGTACAAGTTGGTTCAAATAAACCTCCCGCACTCGTGACCACTTCTACTGTCAAAAAAGGTAAAAAAAAATGTAATGAATATGAACAAAATATTGCTTATTAAAATACATAAAGTGATATGATTTCAGCGTCTTTCTGTTTGCTTTGTTCAGTTGTAGGAAAACCTCCAACCAAATTGCTGCCTGTTTCATTCACTCCTACTCTCCAGAAAATTAGCCAAGCTATGCCACCGGTCAGTGTAAGAACCATATTTTTTTTGCTTTAACATATGAAAATGACAATGAAAATTACCCCAGTGATGTCTAAAAAGATAAGGATGTACTTCTTTGTTCAAAACTCATGCGTCTTTCGACAACTGAAAAGTAGTGATTTATCTCCTTTTTCCTTTTGCATTTGATTGAATATTAATTTGTTACAATTCAATTGTCAATTAAATTATAAACATTTATAAAAAAGGTGGATTAATCACCATCCTTTCATGTTATTGTATTAATACGTTTTCTCTTTTACCATTGTGAGAGAGATTTACAAAGTATTTAATAGGCAATCTTTCAATAATTGATGTATATTTTTAAAAACACAATTAGAATAAAGATCTATGTATGATAAAAATATTTAATCAATTGTTTTATTACAGTTTTCCATATCTACACCGCCTTCACTTCAACAAGTCCAAACAACCAACGTGACAAGTCAAGAATCAGGAGAAATAATGCCTGATATTGAATCCCAAATCAGCAAGGTTAAAATAGTCAAGCATGAGGTTAGTGAAATTTTCAATTGATAATCATTTCTGAATATGTACTATTTATATTTTGTCAAGAAAATTATCTAAGAAAACCATCCATAAATAATAATGAGAATTGAATTCATATTACATAATTTTATGTACAATGTATTGTTTCTGCTTTGACTGGTTTATTAGTGTCTTTGGCCACTGCTTGGTGATACTTTTTGAGTAATGACGAATGAGTATTAAATGTTGAGGTACATTTTGACTGTATCATAGAATAACACACTACCTAAGTCAAAATAATGTGTTAAATACTTTTTCAACTAATGCTCAAGTTGGTGTGCTGTCACTGGTTTAACATATAGCTCATGATTAACGTAGAAAAAAGCCAACTGTTATGTTGTGTGGCATTTTGTAATTTCAAAAAATGTATGTTATATATTTACATACTTTCGTAATTTAAAAAAAAGAGAAATAGTAGGTACATAGTCAAGTTATTGTGGAATGTATGTTAATGTTATGAAAATATTGAATATATTATCTTAAAATAATTCATTATTAATTAATGATGTAAATTATGTATTAGTTTTCTCTACACATTTTTCAAAAAGGTGTTGGCTTTCTGAAAAGTTAACTTATTAGAATTATTAGTTCGTTGCTCCACAAAGTAGTCAATCTATATAACTTGATTGATTTATTAGTTACCATTTTTAATTTGCTGTAAATTTTGTTTATCTCAATAATATGTGTCGAACTTTATGAAAATTGAATGTTTCATGACAGGATTATACCTATTTTAATTAAATGTAATAATTATTATTGATAATATTTTTTATACAGTACTTAGGTAATTCAGCGGTTTGCATTATTAATTTATATTATTCATTTGATGTTCATACTTAATTTATTTTAATTTAGATGGACGACTCCGAGGAGAGAGGAGGCGATGGAGAAGTTTTGGAAGAAGATCCAATGACACAGAGTGACGAACGAGAACACGAAAATGACCGTTCGTCTCCAGAATGTATCGACCACAGTCAATCGGATAGAAAACATATAGTTATGGTGCCGGCTTCTTACATTCAACAGATGCAACAGCATAATGAACAAAATGTAATAAGTTATTACATAAATACATATTAAAATTTTGTATTGTAAAATTCATTTGCATAAAAAATATTCTTAAATGTGTTGCAGTTTTAACATTGTTTAGACCTGACCTCCCTTGCATTATTATTGTCAAATTGTTTAATACTATGAAGTCAATGTAAACATAATACGCTTACTTCTTTCAGGCCGGTGGTAAATCATTATCAATTGCAGCAAATGTTGAGATTAAACAGGAGGTAACAGAATATCCTTCCAAAAATCTTGATAATTGTAAGTCATATTATCATTGTTTTCAATGTAAAATGATATATTATAAACGGCTTTTCATTGGTGATAATTGTTGTTTTTCAAATTGTAGCCATAGAATTGGGGTTGCGTCCTCGTAAGCCATGCAACTGTACAAAATCTCAATGCCTGAAGCTGTACTGCGACTGTTTTGCCAACGGAGAATTCTGCAATCAGTGTAACTGTAATAACTGCCATAACAACTTGGAAAATGAGGAGTATCGTCAGAAAGCGATTAGAAGCTGTTTAGAGAGAAACCCCAATGCTTTCAGGTCAATATTGTCTTAAAGTCAAATAAAATTCTTCAATTATTGTTAACTAGCAGTAGGTATATATTAATTATATATTTGTGAAACTGCAACCGTACAACTGTAGAATGCTTTGACTGTTTATTGTCTTGAAATGCAACATAATATCGTCGGTGTTTTGTAAAAAGGGCGAATCAACCATTTTGGCGAAATCGAGATTTTAATGAAAATACAATATGTACCCCACTAGCTTTGTTGTGTAAAAACGGCGAATTTTTATCTCCACAGGAAAGTACTTAAAAACGATAATCGACTAAAATTAAATTAATTAAAATTACGAAATAAAAAGCAAATGTGACATATTGGGCCTTTTAAAATATTATATAATAATACCTATTATAATGACAGTATTCTTTCTAATACAGGTAGAAAACAAATAAATGTCAAAAGTTAAAAACCCTCCTCCTGTAAAGTAGCATTTTGGTTAATTCGCCCTTTTTACAAAACACTGACGATATCTAGTTTTGGTTAAACACAAATAATACTATCGGCTTAGGTACTAATAGAAATTTAATTTCTATGTTTGATGGTAATTATAACTGATGATGCCGAAATGCGAAACCCAGATTGCTATATCCGAATCCTATGGAATAGTACAAAACTATTATTAATTAGAATTTAACGGGTGGGAATTAATTACACATCAACAAAAAATATTCAAACATTGAGAAAATAGTTTTCACATAAACTAAATATGTAATACTAAACAAAAGTACCGTATCACATTTTAAAAATATAAGTAAACTTAGTTTTGATAACTAGTCACATAGAAAAGGGAGGAAATTCACAAAGCGAAACAATATTTCACTAAGCAAAATATGTCGCTATGGTTGGCTATGTTCACATCATTGCACGAGACGTCATGTTTCAGATCTGTCAAATAAAGTATGATATTACTGTAGAAATTGTCATTTTAGTAGCCTCATATCAATAAAATAGAATATAAGAGATATAGATAGATAATATATTATATTTTTGAAGACATAAAAAATACCATTAATGCTTTATCTAAGTATATAATAATTATAACCTTTCATAAAATTGATCATTTCTTTTTTAATGAGTTTATTCATAGACTTATATACTGTTATGTCTGAAAACAATATGTATGTACAATACTATTATTAGTATGTATCAGTATACTCATGTTAAAATTAATTAATTTAACCGCAAAGAGCAAAATATATTTTCCGTCAATACACCTATTCATTTTTGAGTGTTAAAATAATCTTTTGGCAAATGAGAACTATTTCTTTCCGTACTGAAAATCTACCATTAGACAGTTGTCGATCATTTGTGTAACCATCCATTTCCAATGTGAATTTCATCTTTTTAAACGTTGTCGGCACTTTGTGAAAACTGTCTAATTTAATTGTGCGAATATATACTCCCCAAATTTAACGGGTGATTTTAATGTATTCATTGTTATTTGCAGGCCAAAAATTGGTAAAGCGAGAAATCAAGGTCCAGACCAAATAATCAGACGCCATAATAAAGGTTGTAACTGCAAACGTTCCGGCTGCTTGAAAAACTACTGCGAATGCTATGAGGTGGAAATTATATTCATTTTTTTTAGTGTCTTAATGTTTGTTCATCGGAGTTGAATTCAATATCCACTTGTAGAAATATATGATATTATATAGCTCTGAAACTGTGGGGTGCGAATTTAAATTCTGTGCCTTTGTAAATCTGCATGTTGATTTTTATTTACATATGTGTGTTTGATCCGGAGTGTTGACACAACTTTACTATTCCTCGTAAGAGAATCCTTTTAAGGTTTATATTCTCCACTCGGCTCAAATTTACCTTTATTCTATTACATATTCCAAAATACATTCTATGTGTAAAAAATATAATTTCAAAATTTCCATCAATATGTAATCAATGTAAAACATAATTTTCAGGGAAAAATAGCATGCTCAGCAAATTGTAAGTGTATCGGATGCCGCAATATTGAAGACTGCTTAGACAAGACGTCTTTGCAGCGAGCCAGATCGGAGAGTGTCATCGGCATCGGCGGAAATCTACTGCCTGAAAACGTCAACTCTTCCAATGCCAGGGCTACCATAAATAATCAATCCGTATTCAGAATGCCGCATTCCTCCGTAACAACTTTGAACAACAAGTAAATAATTATTTTCATATTAAAATCATTTTTGTCTGTGTAAGTATCGCCTTGTTAATTTGAAATCTATGGGACATGAAGACACAAAATTGAAGTTGACTTAAATTTTACCGAAAAATGGTCTATTTAAAATTTATTGAAACTTCAAAAATCAAATAACGGTAACTATAATCTTCTTCTTAACCATGTCCGCCCCTTAGCTGGAGCATATGGGCATCACACGGCACCTCCAAGAATCTCTGTCGTTCGCCAGTCTTCTTGCGTCATTCCAAGCCATGCCAGCATCCCATCGTTTCGATGTATACACCCACAATTAGTTTACATTAAAAATGTCCCGTCAATGATATTCTGTAAATAAAAAAGTTTTTGTTTGAGAAAAACTTTTTCCTTAGCCAAGTTAAGTGGTCATTTCGAGCAGAATTTAGACAACTCTGCTGTGAATTTTAGCTTTTGAGAAAAACAGTTGGTAGAAAGTGGTAACGTAGGAATATCATGTATAAAGTGATATATTTTCACTTAAGTTTATAATGTTGCAGGTCCCGGGTTCGATCCCCGGGATTGGAAAATTCACATGTTGTTTTCAATGTGTGTTTGGACCCAGAGTATGGACCTGATAGGTCGAGCACACGGCTAACATCCATTTCTCGTAAAAAACAAAAATCTTTTAATACAACCTCCACTCCGTGGAGGCCCATATATAGTCTTGCTAAGATCGGACATGGTTTTAAAAAAAAAAATTTACCCGGAAACTGACTTAAGGGGGAAGGTGTTCCATGTCAGCTATTTTCTGGTATTTTCAGAGGTTAAGCCTGACTAGTACGTAAGATTTGTAGAAAAACTATTTATATAATTATGAAGCTTATTCATCGTCAAATATTTATGTAAAACATTTGATAACTACATAAAGTATTTTTATGACGTAAAATAATATTCTTTGAAACCGTGAAACGTGATAATTGAGAACGAAGCCATATTTTTGTGAAATTAATAGGCTGTGATGATGACAAATTTTTCCCCTAATTATTATCTCAAACGATTTATTATAGATAGTTGTAATGTTATAATTATAAAACATAATGTAGTAAAATATATTCAGTATAATTATAATATTTGCAGTTTCTATTGGTTCTAAATCTAATGGAAGCGAGTGGACATTTTGTTATTTAAATATGCTACAATTATAGACATACGAAATAATATAAACCTACGTATCAGAAGGTTTATCATTAATCATTGAATAAATGATGAAATATCTTGTTAGTTATAAATTTATAATACTAAATAGAGACCTTTTTAACCGGTTAAGTGCCCAAAGCGTCTTTGCACGCCCTAATTACACCAATTCTTATGTTAATTACTATCAATTAACTAATTGCGGCATAGAAAGGATTAAAACAACTGTTTCCACGAAATATTCGACCATCTTGATATCCGTCAGACCCGCCTGCGAATTGGTGTAAGATGTATGGAATCTTTAGCTGGTATTATTTTCACTTTATATGACCAAAAAAATACGCCAACACACAAGTATTGTACAAAAATATGTTTGTAAAAGTGAATGCTACAAATTGAACACAAAAATAGGCGAAACAAACACAAATTCGAACATATTATTCAAAAGGAAAACATATTTTGACAGAAGAAGACAATAGCAAAAAACATCTGAAGAAATTTGTATTTGCGTCAATTCTACGTCATTTCATACTAAATCATATATCCATCTATATTTTTACACTGTTGCAATCTATTTGTCCCTAATATTGCAACATAGCAATCGGTTTTCTGTCCCTTTCTATTACTATCTTGCTCTATATTCAAAATTAATTTATTATGATTGTACAATAGGATAGGTATTTTTTTAGTTGTGATAGATTTTTTATTTCAGTGAAATTTATCGGGTCGTCATGTGTTGCCATATCTACTAAAATATTATTGGATTGATATTTTAGTAAATAGGTGATAAAATGAGTCTTTTCACCAGCTGTAGGTACTAGTTTAACTATTTTTTATTAACCCGGCCGCCGCGTCAGTTTCAATACAGAATAAGCTCTGTCTGCGGTTCGTTTTTACGAAATGTTTTTGTTCGCTCTATCGTAATAAATACGGCAGTAAAAAATGAGTGGTCTGACATTTATTGCCTTCAAACACATAAAGATCGCTGTGACACATATAAAATAGGAATTAATTGCCCAATGCACTCAAAAATACACAAACAAATATCTCAGTAACAAAATTCTCACCCATATCATTCGTCAGCCATGCTTGCAGAACGAATTGGAGCTCTGCGACGCACTGCCCAATACGTGATATGCGTTAATTTCACGGTACAAATCAATTAATCACACACTTGAATTTTTAAACATATGCCCCTTTTGGGTGAGGAATTCACATTAATTATTTTTAATTGACACATTTAATATTTAAATCTTAAGTTTATTTTTTACAAAACTTAACAAAAAAAACACACACAATAACAGTTTTAAAAATGTTTTGTGGAGTGGTATATTTTATAGCATGGGTTCAAACATAATCCTACATCACAAGCTACGCAAACATAACGGGAAAGTGTTTGTTTTTTTTTGTTTTTCTTCGAATTGCCACACACATGACATCGACGTCGAGGCTTATCGGTATTTCTAGTTGGCGGAAGTAGCTCTGGCAAGTGTCGTGTCGCGGTTTTCGGCAATAGTCTAATTGGATTATCGCTTGTTGACGGTCTAGGTTGGGGTGTATTTGAAGGGTTGACTTTATATTTATCCACTAATTGTTTAATCACGGTAAGCTGAAACTCACCCAATGTTTGTTTACGTTCTGTTATAAATTTATACAAATAAAATGAATTTAATAAATATAAATCTATCATATGGAACGCCACTTTCTTATACCATTTGATGGACTTACGCATGCACGACAAGCTACTGAGCATCATGTCGGCTTTGTCAACTGTGCCCATATTTTTGTTGTAGTCAATGACACATTTGGGTTTTTGAATAGGCTCACCAGTCCTAAAGTTTATATTTCCCGTTGGGCCAAAAGATTCGTCATGAAGCGTGGTCAGCATGTGTACGTCTCTTCTGTCATGCCATTTTAGAGCTAAAAGGGGACTGTTGCACTTAGCTTCAGTCTCTCCCTTTTTCAATTTTTTAAAATCCGGCATCTCTTTTCGGTTTTTCCTAACCGTTCCACATGCATTGGTCATATTAGCATGGAGAAATTTAAATAGCGCCGGACTGGAGTACCAGTTATCACACCACAGTGTATGACCTTTGCCGATATAGTCATTTAGCAGTGTCGTGACGACCGCACCAGAAATTCCCAAATTGTGTATGTCCTCTATATCGGTCCCTTCTCCACAATAAAGAGTTCCGGCACAGTAGTATCTTCCCAATTGTGTGACCGCGATTTTGGTCCAAGGTTGGTCACATTGTATGTAAAATTAAAAAAAGTGTTTGTTTGGTTTACAATTTTTACCATAATATCACCATTTAAAAAATGTTCAAAAAAGAGACACTCGGGAGAGGTTTCATCTAAGTCATTCGATGTCACGCCAGATCGAAAATCATCAAAATCATGAATAATAGGAATATGAGGCCCCGTTCTCCAAGATCGTAAGAATTCAATAGGCTCTTCGATATCACGCTCCACATCATCTGCATCGCGGGCACTGTCCTGTTGGTCCAATTCGTCTTCAGACATGTCGTAATCCGAGCCCAACTCTTCAATCACGATTGCTCCTATATTTACATTTTCTTCCGCCATTTTTAAGCACAAATATTTTTTTTAAATTCGACAAAAAATTTGAATTGTTTTTAATAAGTTTTTTTACGCTGACAATAAACACGAGTTCAAACACACACAAGTAATTAAAACCAGACGTACACACACCAGTTATTAATATCAGTTTAAAATTTCACTCAAAGTACGGACACAAAAGTACAAAAACGTAATTATAATAATCGCGGTCAACACACAACTTAAATATAAATGTTTTTACAATGTTTTGTCGAAAGTTAATAAACATATAATTGTTTTAAAATCAGTTTTCAATTACAATGCTCGAAAATACGACACACATAAAAGATGTAACGCGTTCGCGACAAAGATCAACACAATATTGACTCCTTGCACAGTCCTAGCCGCGAGTGATGTAAATGGCTTACTGCGCAGGCGTCGAAAATCGCGCGCTCCTTCAAATCGAAATGTGCCTGCCGGCGAAACTCGATAAATCGTAAGGGTTTGAAACATCGATGATTATGATATTAAAATAAAATATTTTCGAAAAAGTTATGTAGGTGGCAGTAGGCGGATGAATCGGGCTATTTTCTAATACAATTCTCAGTGTCGTATGAATAATATTTCCTGCCTTATCGACAGGTCAAGGTTTGCGTATCTGACCGCTATACGGTCGCCCACTTGTTACGTACTAGCTGTATCCTACTGGAATACGGTCGCCTGGAAAGGGTTAAATAAATAATACACATGAGGTTTTACGAATTTCACATTTGTTATTAAACATACTTATATAATTTAGAACACCTCAAACACATCGCGAAGTGAAAATAGCTATATTTTTTACTTAGCGATGTATTGTCCCAAATTATGAATCTACCTAGGTTAGGTACTGATATATTTTTTTTTTTGACTGATTGATGAGATGATTTTAAAGAATACTTTCATCAAATGACATAATAATGGATGCCCGTACATATTTTCCAATTTAATATTTTTTTGAAAAAAACTAACCATTTAATTTCGAAAATTTCACGTAAATTTATTTGAGCGGGAATGCGAAATTTTCAACCTTTTTAGTTCTTTATATAACAATATTAATGCATTTATTTATACCTACTTACACAAAATGCCGCGTTTTCATTATCCAATGGCTGGAAATTTCAAGAAGGAGAGAAATTGGAAATATTAATACAATGTATTATAATACAAGGAAATATTAATAAAACAAAGGTTCTAAATTATTATTTATAGTTTGACACAATTATTCATAAAACATACATATTTGAAAAGTCCACATTTCACAGAAAAGTTTGGTTTACATTTGGTAATTATCTCGCGAAAGTACATTTTGCGTATTTTTATAATAATTATGGTCATTTGTAGGTAGGGAAGACACATGTCAATTTTCATGTAGAGTAGGTATTTAATTAATGATGTATCACATAAATAATATGAACTAATATCTTAAACTTGAGATGGATTGTGATCAATTATCATTCCCTTTGCACAATGTAATCATTCTACTGGATATTTTTTATATCTAAATAGCTTTATGTTAATAATATACAACTCTCAGAGAACTTGAAGCCTTTTTTTTTTTTTTTTTTTTTTTAAATAAAGTTAAAATTACGAATTTAAAACATTTGAATGCCAAGAAATTAAACAATTATGTCCAAAATAGTTATAGGATGGACAAAAAATGGAGTGATGTTGAATAGAAGTCTATAAAACATATAAACAAAGAATAGGTACCTAGTACATTAAGTATGTATAGGCTCAGATACACATGCGAGAAGCTCGGATGCTTGATGATAAGTAACTATGTATACACATGTTAGCTTAACGCTTTTTTAGCTAGTAATACGATATAGAAAATATACGACTAACCAGCGGCGAGAAATGGAGGTAGGCTATTAAAATTCGACATAAATAATGCACACTTAACTTTGTTAGCCATACTTATTTGTTTTTATTGAATTAAGAATACAATTTGCAGATGGTGCAGGTTAGTTTATAAAATTCAAATAATCCCTGCCTACTCCATCTTCTACTTCGGCCATATCCGCCCCTTAGTTGGAGCATATGGACACCACGAGGCGCCTCCAAAAATCCCTGTTGCTCGCTAGTTTTCTTGCAGCATTCCAGTCCGCCGTATACACTCTATAGATAGTATTTAGCGGCTTTCCAGGACGCCGGAATCCGGTTGTCTTGAAGAACAGGCAAGCCAGGTTGAAGTTCTCTTCTGGCATCCGCAGCACGTGACCGAGCCGGGTCCAACGTCGCTTCTTCACTCTCAGTGTGACGTGAGGCTGCTTGGTGCGTTCTCTTATCTCCTCGTTACTCCTAAAGTCATACACCGCACACCCAATATCCATCGCAAACATCTGTTTTCGAAGCTCAGTATAATTTTGCTCTGAGCCTTCGTAAAGTGCCATGATTCGCTACCGTAAAGCAGCACCGTCAGAATGCAAGCGTCGAATAGGCGGTATTTGGCGAGTACAATCTTGAATCCCAGACACTCCGCATCGAGTTGAATGTTGATCCAGATATTCCCATTCGGATAGCAAGCTCTCTCTGCAATATTCCATCCCGTGATGTGTACCTCCAAGTATTTGAAGCTGTCGACGCTCTATCCGAACTCTAAACCATAATAGTTTTTCAGTCATACTTTTTTGTTTTCATTGAATTGAGAATACATATTACAGATTGCGTCGGTTGGTTTTTTTTTAAATTCATTCAGGCCTACCTACACCATAATCGATTAAAAATATTCTTCGATCTATAAAATTATCCATGGTTTAATTGCATACATTTAGATGTTTTATCATCATCATCAGGGGCGCGACAACCCGGTGTGGGTCCTAGCCTCCTCCAACAGCTCCCTCCACCTGTCCCTATCTAGTGTGGAAGCTTTCCAATTTGGTACCCCCAGAATACGGCAGTCACTGAAAGCTCCATCCAACCAGCGAATCTTTGGCCTCCCTCTTCTTCTACGTCCTATTGGATTGCTGGACATCACTTTCTTTGCCGGTTCATTGTCATTCATACGGTGCACATGACCTAGCCATCGCAGTCTCCCAATCTTAATTGATTGAACTGCGCTGCAATCTTCGTATAGCCCGTAGAGCTTAGCATTATATCTTCTCCTCCAATTGGTGCCATCCCTGATCGGTCCATATATACGGCGGAGAATTTTTCTTTCAAAGATGTTCAGGGCTCGTTCATTTCGCAGAGTTAATGTCCAGGTTTCCGATGCGTAAGTGAGCACTGGCTTTACAAGTGTCTTGTAAAGAGTGCTTTTAGTTCGGCGAGATAGTATGCGGGACTTAAAATGTCTTAACAGGCCAAAGTAGCATTTATTCGCAGACATGATTCTCTTGTTGATTTCTTCTGTAATATCATTATGTCAAGTTACAAGAGATCCAAGGTATATGAAACTGTCGACTGTATCAAACTTGTATGCACCAATATCTAACTTTGGTGCGCCTTCTCGTGGTGTGACATAGACAGGCATGTATTTTGTTTTTGCCTCGTTTATTTGTAAGCCCATTCTTTTGGCAGAGGCTTCTAGTGCTGTGAATGCCTTTTTTTAGCGCCAATTCTGATATGGCAATGATGTCGATATCATCGGCATGATGTTTTATAGATTAATGAATATTTTTTGACTATTATCTACAGTGGCATGAATCATGTAAGGTTTGATTGAATTTTAAAAACTAACGAACGCTATCTACACATTGCAGTCTTAGTTAAATAAAAACAAATACGTTTGAATGACAAAGTTTAGTGTACACTATTTATGTCAGATTTTAACAGCCTACTTCCACCTTTTGCCACTGCTACTAAAATACGCTCATGGGGCATGTTATGGCATTCCGGTGACTTGCGCCATGTGATTTCCTCTGCCCCTACACGGCCTACACCATGTCCGGAAAGTCAGTTGAAAAGAGCTGATGACCCTTACGAGTTACTCGCATCTGTATCGGTTGCTTAGTATAGATTTATTTTGTTCCATTTGTTCCGTCTTATTCATATGAACCCATTGACCAGTAATGATGTTATCCGAATCTGTAAAAAATATTAAGTACATAGTTTTTAGAACAGTGATTTTTAACCTCGTCTGGTTGGCGGAAGCAGTGACACACCGAAGAAAATTGTCACCTACAAGCAGACATTTTCGCCCTTACGATTTTTATTAAAAAATATTAATGTAATTTACTATTGCATTTTATTTTTACAATGGACGTATGCAAGTAAATTCATAAAAAACTGATATATACTACACTGCTCGCAGAACCCAGTTGGGAATCACTGTATAGAATCAGATAGCTAGTATAATAATATTTAATTTACGGGTTAGTTACCTGTTTCTAAACAGATGCTGTTTGGTAACTGGCAAATAAAATTACAGCCTCAGCGATTTATCTTGCTTTTGTAATTTATTTGATTAAACATTTGATTCTTCGATGTCCCTACTGCAAAAGTATTCTGAAAATAATGTAATCATAACAGGTATAATGTTAAAAAAACATCTTAAAGTAATGACATTATAAGACGAAAACGCAAATATTAACAATGCACATAACCTCAAAATGATATGGACTAATCACTAAATTATCAAATTTTAATAATTATCATCTATGTCTATAAGACATAGATGATAATAATGCATAAATGATACAATGTATTACACAAAATACAACTATAATAATCATTAAATTTGTTTTACTTACTTTTTGAAATATCGCATTATATGAGAAGGTATTATTATCATTTTAGAATCCATTATAAAAAGTGACGTTTACACAAATAGTTTACATGCACCTGAAGCTAGCCACAAGTCGTAAAGGCTAAAGTGCACTTTATTATTTAGCCAGTTAAATGATAAATTTAAAAATAGCATAAACATTTTAAATATGCCTGAAATAAAATAGTGTTAATGTTAATAGAGAAACAAAAAATGTGTGTATTTTACCAAATGTATTACGTATTTCATTATGTACAAATCTATTTTGTTAATTCGTAAAGCACAACCACGTACGTAAAACGCATGTCCAATGTTTAATTATTTGTTATCGAATTCAGATGTGACAGAAAGAGAAAGATTAACCTTTTAATCATATTAGCATGCGTAAAAGAGATGCAACATAATATCACTTTCACTTTAAAAATTATACCTAGTATTCAATGTCATAGTTCAACTTTAAATGAAAAAACAGAAACTCTAGGTAAGCATGTGTGCCCTTAAGTATAATTAGCTAAGTATCTTGTAGATAGATTAATAATTAAACCCAATGACTGATAGAACAAGTATGTCGGCAAAAATAACTTTTTCTAAATATCTTTTAAGCATGTATCGCACAGAAATGATTCGTCGATTCCTCCACTGAATAGGCATAATCCGCAATGGAATTTTTCAAATGGAAATTTTTTAGCGCTGTATAATTCTTTGAGTACTACAGATTGGACCTCTTTATATGAACAAATTGATGTAAACACGGCATTAGCTATTTTTTATAATAAATTTTATAATAGTCTGGACTCCTGTTTCCCTCGCCGGCTCGTTCATCTACCGAAGTACTCATATCCTAAGTGGTTTACGCCAGAAATTATTTATAATCTAAGGTCAAAGGCATATTATCATGCACTGTGGAAAAAACATAGACGGACTGCAGATTATAGTAAATTTTCCTGTCTTAGAAACTCATTGAAGTGTGACATCTCTTCGGCTCACAAATCATATCTAACGTCGATTGGTCGAAATATTGTCTCAGATCCTAATTGTTTTTGGAAATATATTCATTCGCTTAGTTCCAGTAGTACTACAAAAGACAATGCCATGATGACGTTGAATAATGATCCTATAGAGAACCATGTTATATCTGATGCATTTGCTAAGCATTTTGAATCACTTTATAGCTCAATAGAACCGCTACTTGACCCCGATTCTGCTGGTCCTTCGTCTGCAACGCAAGATATTCAAATCTCAGCTTTTGACGAGTAAGATATGGAATATGGGTTTTCAAATTTGTCTCCCAAAAGTTCATTTGGTCCAGATGGCTTGCCACCTTATGTGGTTAAGGGCTGTTACGAACATATATCCTTTCCGCTTAAACATATATTTAATTTAATCATAGCATCCAGCACTTTTCCTGATGCATGGAAAATAACCCGCCTAAGGCCGCTTCATAAAAAGGGATCTAGATCAGAGATCTCTAACTATAGGCCAATAGCAGTTCTTTCGGCTCCATGTAAATTATTTGAATCGATATTACATATAAACATCAACCGTCAAATAGACTCTCGCCTCTCCGATTCGCAGCATGGTTTTCGACTTAGGCGGTCCACAGTAACAAATCTTATAGTGTATAATAATTTTATTTCAAATTCTATGGATATGTCAATTCAAGTTGATTCTGTGTACACAGATATTTCCAAGGCATTTGATCGTGTTGATCACGATATTTTATTACAAAAGCTTTGTACATTTGGCGCGTCATATAGTATAATATGTTTTTTGGCTTCTTATTTGAAAAATCGCCGTCAATTCGTTGATTACCATGGGAATGAATCGCGGATTTTTAGAACAAACTCTGGTGTTCCTCAAGGTTCAAATCTTGGCCCAATTTTGTTTTTAATATTTTTTGATGATATTGTCAAAGTTATAACCAATTCTTCTTGTTTGCTATTCGCAGATGATCTTAAACTTTTTCGAACTATTGAAACCCCATTATGCTGTGCGATGTTGCAGTCTGACCTAGATGCTATCTCGCAATGGTCTATCTTAAATAAACTTGAATTCGCTACCTCCAAATGTAATATTATTTCATTCAATCGTTCAAGGCACACCTTATTGTTCCCATACACATTGTCTGGTATAATATTGAGTAGGGTAACGGAGATAAAAGATTTGGGAGTATTGTATGATACAAAGTTCACTTTCAATCAGCATATTCTTAACATCAGTACTAGATCTAGCAAAATGCTTGGTTTTGTTATGAGGGTTTCAAAATCATTCGAAAACGTCCGAGTGCTACGTACATTATACGTATCATTTGTGTTGAGTATTCTTGAATATGCCAGCATTATTTGGAGTCCTAATAGGTTCATGCACACAATTAAGCTGGATCGAGTCCACAATAGATTTCTTAGATTTCTCTACTTAAGAACATACGGGTTCTTTCCTTATGATAATGACAATAAAATGAATTTCCCGACCCGTTTTCTTCTGGGTATGCTATCAATGCAATCCCTGTCTACCCGAAGAGTGATTGTTCTTTTAAAGCATTTCTTTTTACTTCTTCGTGGGTTCATTTACAATCCGCATATACTGGCAAATATTAATTTTCATGTTCCCACCAATATCACTCGCAGCTCCACGGTCTTCAAGATACCTCGTCGCAGGACAGATGTTATGTTTCATGATGCTGTGTATCGTGCAATTAGCTTATTTGATGGCACCATAAAGGTTGATTTGTTTTTTATTAATTATATAATGTTTGTAGACGTTTTAAATAGGATAAATTTATAATTGTATATATTATCATATTTCTTTAATATTTACACATGCTGTCTTTTCCACTTTCTTGTCATATTAGTTGTTATTTGTAATTAAGATATTTTTATATATTTGTATGTATTATGTATTATGGCGCATTGGACAAAAGCTGTAATGCCGTAATACTCTTTTTTATAAATAAATAAATAAATAAATAAATCATCCGATTTGATTGATTTTTAGTTTGGACATGTGCCTATTTTATTGTGCTCAATTCTAATTCACAATTAAATTTGATATTTGGCAATTGGATGCTGAAAAAATACCAAGATCCAACCAGAATTACAATTTTCTATATCTATTATTTATCATCTGTTTGATCAATTCTTAGCTTGGACATGTATTTTATGGTGTTGAAAATGAATTTGAAGTTGAACTTGATATTTTGCAAATACCAAGATGGGTGACAGAAGCTTCAGTTTTCTTTAATTTATTATTGTCTAATTTATTGTTTTACCAAGATATTGGTCAATTAATTATTGGATCGTAATGTATCAGAATCATATGGCACAATCCGAACAATTAATTCCTCTCAAATTAATTATTGAAATATTTAGTTACCAGATAAAATATATAAACCTTAAAAGAAACAACATGAAAAGTCCTTAGAAGCGTCTAAAATGAAGATGGCCGCCACCGAAGTAAAGTTGCAGACATGTTTCAGCTGTCAAAAGATTTGTACAAATAAACCCAATATAAAATTGTATATGTAATGAGCGTATCCTGTATGTAAATCAATGACTGAAATCCCATTTTTACATGTACATATTGAGATTGCTTATGGAATTAATAAATTAATTTACACAAAAATATCTTACATAAAATACTTATAAAAATATTGGAATATTTCACGGTGCCCTGGAGGACACCGTTTGGTAATCCTTGAGTTAGGCAAACAGCCAGTGACAAGTTTCCATTAAAAACTTTCTCTGTAGGCAGGGTCAAGATCCATACCAGATTGTAGAGCCAATAAAAAATCGAAATGAGGCCAATATGTAATGAATGTTTTGTTTTCAGTAAGCCGCCACCCAATATGTTCACCAAAGAAGTAATAGTGAGCGTGTGTCACTGCTTATTGGCGCAAGCGTCCAAGACTGAATTGACAGAGGGCGTTGACAGCCCTAATATTGCAAAACAGGTGTTGGAGGAATTTTCCCATTGTTTGCAAGAGACTATCATTGCTGCCCGGAATTCACAACATAAATATGCGAACAGTGATAATATGACTGAATAATAATATTATTTTTATGGTAATATTTTCTTTGGATAATAAATATACTTGATACTTTCAATGAAAACGTAATATATAAATTTTTGAATCAATAAGATACAAATTGTATTATCGAAAATAATAAATATCAGAATGATTACCTCAATGTACTCAAACTGAATCTTGAACTGTGGCATAAAAGTTTACTTTAAATTTATTGATTTGCTATTTGTTACTAATGATTGTTAATTTTTATTTTCAGCGTAATCAACGTTAAGTCTTAGGCGGACAACATTCTACGTTTCCATAACAGTAGTGTTGTTTTTGTGCACCAATTTTGCATGAGGATATTATGTAATTGTGTGATTATTCATAGACTTTGACTAAGAGATCAAGTGAAGACAAAGACAATATTCACGTGTAATCTACGCGGTCTTATTTTGCTTAAATTATTGTATGTTGAAGTTTTAAAATTTTATCTTGTATGACAATATTATCTAAATATGCTGACAATTTGATATTCATTTTCGCAATAATGGTTTGATTCAAATTTACTAAATAATATTTTGTGTACTTATGATTGATGCAAGTTTATAGTTTCTGTACACCGACTTTCCATATTTACATATTAGACCATACCTACTGAAATGTAAAACATGGCTCTAGGACTATCGTTATAATTCGAAATTTTCGCGAAAAAAAAGTCCCTTGAACATTATTTTCATATAAAACCATACCTTTAATTCGAATTTCGTAATTTGAAATGATAGTCCTGGCATATAAAAATATTCAATAAATTGTAATAAAGTACACTATTTCATGAGCCCAGTCATTGAAAATTGTGACTTTTCTTAAAACATCATAAATTAGTTATTTTAAGAAGGTAATTAAAATAATCCTGACATTTTATGACCTATTAACACACACGGAACCGGAAATTTGGTTGGCACATCGATGATCGTAAAACGATATTAATGAAAATCAAATTTTTTTTTTCTAAATTTTAGTATTTTTCCCCCATACCTCTACCTGCATTTCATAATTTGTAATTCAAATTTTTTTTCGATTTTCGGTCCCGTGGAATTTGTATTAACGAGGTTTTACTGTATACGTGTGCCGCGCATAATTGTACTGATTGTACCTATAGACAGATCAAAATGGTCGCTATAATGTCACATACATAACCTTTTTATTTGTCTATACAACTGAAGAGCAAGAAAAGATAACTATTTCTCTGTGATTTATGACTATTATGAATCGTTTCCTTTGGCCAAAGACTGACTCTACGGGGCAAGTGCTTCTTTATCATTATACCACCTGTACATGTACGTGGATTTACTGGCACCAATAGTGTGTATTTTAAACTATCGCGATAATAACTGTTTACACGGAAAAGTGCCGACTGTCTCGCCGATCTCATTCATAATCGAGACGCGATGTTGTCATTGTATGGTATTTTTTGACCGGTTGTGAAAATTGGTTAACATCAAAAATGGTTTGCGCGGTGTAGTTTGTTTTTTTTCGTCAGGTTCGCCACTATCGTTCTACTGCGCAGGCGCAGATATCTCACAAATTTAAACTTTCAGAAGCTTCTGAATTTTTTTGATTCATGCATGCAATCTTGCAACTTGCATGATAATACGTGATTACATATGCATTTTCTTGTTATGGCCGCAATAGTACATACTTCAACTTGCATGATAATACGTGATTACATATGCATTTTCTTGTTATGGCCGCAATAGTACATACTCTCAGCAGTAAATCCATGCATGCGTAAACAGGGTATCAGTATTCTCAGGGTCAGTTTTCCCGGCCTTCACGTCAAGGTACACTGTTAATATTACAAAAAACATGTTCCATATTTCAAATAAGATACTTGCGCTTACTTAAGAGATGACTACTTTTTTTATTTCCGGGTCGACGCCTGAAAGAGTCACCCGTAGTTCTAAATCAAGACGATCTTTTTGAATTCTTCGTGGTGGCCACAAGATGTGTCATCAAAAATGGTAGAAGAGTTCACTAATGGATTAAATCTTTTCTTTTTCGATCTATCTTTGAAATAATCTTCGAGGGCTCCAGCATCCTTTTATCGTTTTTTCATTTAGGAGCTCTTCTATTTATTTCAATGAATGATAGAAATATTGAAAATAATAATGGAGCATCAAGAATACTATTACTACATAACTTCATTTTTCAAGAAATAGCTTGTACACATTAAGATCCATCAATTTTATAAGTAGAAGTTACTATATTTTCGATTGATCGATGATTTTAATGTTGACTTTGTTGTACCGAATGCAGTGAATTGTGCAACAATATCTCGTGGCACACTGCTAGGAAGCTCACCTCTTGGTGTAGATGGCTTTTACTTTTACTTTTGACATCAATTCCATCCATATCAACCGATTAATTATTAATTTGAATTTCACTTTTAGTGTAACCTGTTAATTTATTATATTCTGTAAGCGGTAACATACTAGTAAGTAATAATTTAGTTATTATGAAATATGACGTAAATTGTTTATAATGTGCAGTTTCTTCTTTCAAAGTTACTTGTGTCTTGAATTTATTTATTCATTTATGTGTTTTGATTTTCATCAGGTCAGTGTTTTGTTTTTAAATGTCTTTTGAATGTTCTAAAAATGTGTCCTTAGATTATTGTAAATAAATATATTGTTAAGATAATAAATTTTATACCTTAGTACAAAAAGAATGTACATAATATTTATAAGAAATACCTAGTTTTGTCTTACCTACCTTAGCTTAAGATACCTCTTACCGTACATATGCTGTAATCTTTAAAATAATTTAATTCTTGATGATATCTTTATCAACGTTATGTTTTATTGAAATGACTATTCTTTGCTACCGTTCTCGTTTTTCAACTATGGAATTAACTCTCACCCATAGACTGATGATTCACAGTTATATTTTAAATTTAAGTCTCAAATTATATTTTCATTTTATTTGTCTTCATCAAGGGTTCGAATTCAGTCCCATTGAACTGATTGCACGCATATTTAAGGGAAGATGAAACTTTAAATCCGATTATCTCGGTTTCACAAAAATGTCATGAGATAAATAAATGCATAACATTACATAATCATCATCCTGTCCTACGCATACTTAACCCGGCACCTGCCTCAAAAATCGTATGACGCACCATAACTACGCATGAATTTCATTATCGTCTTTGTTCTATACTAAAAAAAGCAATAAAAAATATGTCACAGCTCCAGTCGAGAACCCAAAACCATTAAAATAATTTCGACACACTAAAAAACCGTAATAAATCAGTTATAATATCAGAAACACTCGAACAAACGAATGCTATCCAAATTTGAAAGAACTCACCGTAAGACGCCATTTTGTAGCCAATAGTTAGAGCTCTGCGCGGTGTGTACTATTTCGACACTTGTGCATTACGTTCCCACGAATTGAAGTGTTACTAATTTTCAAGTGCATATCGATAAATCACATATTAATGTCTTCGGGTTGAGTCGTAAACAAATATAAAGGGGACCCTTTTAATATATTTAAACTACACAAACACTTAACTTATTGAATATTATTGATAAATTAACACGAACTCAGATATTAAAAAAAAAACAAATACAATAATAAACCTATTTTAAAATTCTTTTGACGTGTGATATATTTTAAAGCAAGGTGACAGACATAACGCAACATCACACGTTGGGCACATATAGCGAGAGAGTTTTGTTTTTTTCGGATTTTTTTTAGAATTCCCGCATACGAAACATCTCCTTCTAGGCTTATCGGTATTTTGTGTCGGTAAAATGTATTCTGGCAAATGTCCCGTTGCACTTTTGGGCAATAATCGTACGGGATTATCGCTAGTTGACGCTGTCGGCTTGGGCAGGGGTGCATTTGAAATTCTCACACAATATTTGTTCACTAATTGTTTTATTACACAGAGTTGAAAATCGCCCAATGTTTTTTTGTCACATTTAATAAATTTATATAAATAAAAAGCATTTAATAAATATAAGTCGATCATGTGGAATGCGACCTTTTTATACCACTTGATCGACTTTCTCATACACGACAAGTTGCTAAGCATCATGTCGGACTTATCTACCGTACCCATATTTTTGTTATAATCTATAACACATTTTGGTTTTTCGATGTTTTCGCCAGTTCTATAGTTCACTTTTCCCGTTGGTCCAAATGATGCATCGTGGAGGGTGGATAGCATGTGAACATCCCTCCTATCGTGCCATTTCAGAGCCAAAAGTGGACTATTGTACTTAGACTCGGTATCTCCCTTTTTCAGTTTGCTGAACTCTGGCATATCTTTACGATTTTTTCTCACTGTACCGCAAGCATTCGTTTTGTGAGAGTGAAGGTATTTAAAAAGCGCCGGACTCGAATACCAGTTATCACACCATAAGGTGTGACCTTTCCCGATGTAGTCTTTCATTAGCGTTGTCACTACCGCACCGGAAATACCGAGATTTTCATTGTCTTGTATGTCAGTCCCTTCCCCACAATAAATTATAAAGTCAATAATATATCCTGTCATTACGTCACACATCACAAACATTTTTATTCCAAATCGATGTCTTTTGGAAGGAATGAATTGTTTAAAAATTAATCTACCCTTAAACACGATTATGCTCTCATCTATGCAAAGATTCTGATACGGTATCATCGTTTCCCTAAAAATTGTTCTTGTGTGTTCTAACAGTAATCTAATTTTAGCTAGTCTATCATTTGAGGCGGTCACACTAGGATCAGAAAAATGAAGCATTTGTAAAATAAGTTGGTATCGATTTCTAGCCATTATTTTCCCAAAAATGTCTGCATGCAGGTAAGGATCGGTACTCCAATGTTCCTCTATCGACGTGTGCTTATTTCGAGTCATCAGCATTGATACGGCAAAAAATGTATACAACTCCGGCACTGACGTGTCTGTCCAATTGTGTGATCGCGATTTCGGTCCAAGGTCTCCCGCACTGTACGAATGGTTAAAAAATGTATTCGTTTGGTTCACTATTTCCGACATTATATTTTTATTCAAAAAATGTTCAAAGAAAAGACATTCGGGAGAGGATTCGTTCAAGTCGTTCGATGTCACGCCAGATCGACAATCATTGAATTCGTGAACTATTGGAATATACGGGCCAGTTCTCCACGACCGCAAAAATTCAATTGGCTCGTCAGAGTCCGTATCGTCGACGTCATGATCAGTCTCATGCTGTTCCAATTCCTCTTCCGACATATCATAATCTGAGTCCAATTCCTCATTAGTACGCACATTTTCTTCCTCCATATTTACGCACTATAAAACTATGAAATGTTTTTAAAATGTTTAACTACAGTATTAGGGAACGCCAAATCACAGAAACCATTAAACTCACACACAATAGTTATTGATATCAGTATTAATTTTCACATTCACTAAAATGGGACACGGTAGACAGTACAAAAAGTATTTTAAAAATCGCGGTAAAATAAAATCATATGTTCAATAGTTAATCATGCCAGTTTTAATGTGATAAGTACACCAGACAGCAAAAAAAGTATTTATCAACGATTGCGGTAAATATTCAACTTGTATGCGATAAATACAATCCCGCGCAATGGCCCGCTCGGTTGAAAGTCTGTCGTATACTGCGCAGTCGCGGCGCGCAGTTCAAACTGATTTCTGTCGACCGGCAAAACTTGGCCGTACGAATTGGTTCGAAACTTTGGTGATTATTTTATATTTAGAACCAATGCTTTTAAAATATGTCATAGGTGGCAGGAGAAGGACAAATCAGGCCAAATTTACGTGAAAAAATCAGTCCCGTATGATAAATATGGACGCGGTGACATCGATTTATACACATGCGCATTGCGAATTTGGCCGATTTGTACAAGGTGTGTGACATCGGCGCCGGCCGGGTTAATGTGTCTAATAAATCCACAGTTTAAATTGCTTATTAATTTAATAGGTCTCATTTAGCTTAACTATGGGGGATCAATGATAAGTTTATATCATTTCTATCCGTTATAAAAAATGCATTATTTATGGTAAAGTATGTCGAATCCAACTCAACGCATGCATCCTTATCTTAAAAACGGTTTCTACCTGTGAAATTTTATTTTGCATGTAATCTGCAATTACAGTAAAACCTCGTTAATAAGAACACGGATAATTCTAAATTCGCCATAATTCGAAATTTTCGCAAAAAAAAACCCTTGAACATTATTTTCATATAAAACCATACCTTTAATTCGAATTTCGTAATTCGAAATGATTTCAGAGTCCGGGCATATAAAAATATTCAATAAATCGTATTAAAGTACATTATTTCATGAGCCAGTCATTGAAAATTGTGACTTTTCTTAAAACATCACAAATTACTTATTTTATGAAGGTAATAAAAATAATCTCACAACTGCACTCCACTCGAAGGAAAAACAATAACTCACATGTTTCAGGGCTGTAGATATTTAATTCTTGATGTTTATTGGATTTTCACATAGTTTTACTAGAGAAAACCAATGCCAAACAATTGTGTTGACCAATTAAAAAATATTTCGTATTTTTCTATAATTGAGCCCTTGCCCGGAATAAAGTTGTATCCAACAATATTCTTGTTTTGAGAAAAATGGAAAACATTAAACCAGTTATGTTTTGTTACATTTTATATTTTAAATATAATAAACATACAATTATTAAGAGTTTTAAATGTAAAGTGGTGAAGAAAGGCAATTAAATTTGAATTTATTACAAAAAAATATAGTAAATTAGTGGAAAAATGTTGTATATGAAAATTTCACATACAACATTCCGCAAAATGTATTTTATTTATTCTGCTTCACTCATAGTGCCTTAAAAAAGGCAGCATGCTCATCTAACATGAATTCACACATGTCATTGAGGTCTTTGAGCTTAGAATTATCTTCGTCTGCTTTCTGAACAATAGCGTCCGACATTCGACTCTCAATACATGAGACGAGATGATGACTTTGTCCATTGTGATTCAGTAACCTGAATGCTAATTGAATATTTGATATTAAAATCGTGAACACATCCCGGATTCAATTTTTTTTTGGCACAAACACTACCTTGCAAAATAGAACTAGGAACGATTAAAAATATTGAAATGGTATTAGATTAAGTTACAATATATAGAGCACTATAATGCCAGCATTATTATCAAACAAGATTTCCAATACAATATGGATAAATCAATTGAATACAATCGATTAACGTTTGACATATTAATAATATGTCGAACATAATAATTTTATTCATGAGATCAACAGAACTGTCAAATGGTATACAACATTATTCCACAAAACTGTTTCGATGGGTCAATTGCAGGCTTAATAATATTTTTTCTGGATAAATACTCTTCCTACATCCTTCAGCTTCCTAGCTTTGATATTTTTCCAGTTTAAAACATTAGATGTCCGTTTTCTTCCTTTATTCAAGTGAATTATACCACGCTCCCTGATATTGACGGACGGCGATGCCATTTTGACAATAACATATACAATGTTCTTCCACAAACCAATAACTTTAAAATGCTGCCACAAGCCTAAATATTTTTTCTTTGCCATACTACCTACCTTAAACGATGCATAAAAACATACCCAACATTATTCCATCAATAACTCAACATTGATAATTTTGTTGGATACAACATTATTCCGGGCAACGGCTCAATTGTAGTTACTTGGTAACTTCAATTTATAGATTAATGACACATGGTATTTGCACAGATTTTAATTTGAAAGAATTGTATCGGAAATTTGGTAGGCACATCTATGATCGGAAACGAAATTAATGAAAATCAAAAATAATTTTTTTTCAAAATTTTAATATTTTTCACTTATACATTTCGTAATTCGGTTTTTTTTCGATTTTCGGTCCCATGGAATTCGTATTAACGAGGTTTTACTGTAACTATAAAGTCATGCAACTGAAGTGTTTCTCATTTTTTTTTTTTTTAATATTAGCATATCGTCTCTGTTCTGGCAGAACACACTAACTGGAGAATACTAGTTTTGAGTAATTTGACTTTGAAGTTAAAATGTTTGAAATAATGGTCTATCATGTAAGTTTATTAAGTAATCGTAAAAAGGATGACTTTAAAATAAAGACTGTTTATTTATTAAGGAGGTTTCCAGAGGGTAAAGTTTTAAATAAGGAACATTTTGGTACTAACTCAATGTCATTTTTTCGAATTAGTGTTTTCTGCCAGAACAGTGATGATATTATATTCTTTGAATAAAAAAATTGTGTAGAAGTTGGATATTTTAATTTTATAAAGTATTTCTGATATATAAATTTCGTCTTTATAACCATATTATACATTCAAATTAGCATGTTTAAAATGTTACTTTAAATTGAAAATATGGTATCTTTAATAATATGAAAATTCATTTGAATACACCAATAAAACACATAGGAGAGAGACATTGTAACTATTCTTTGCCAAAAATATTGGTTTGGTACATTAAGAATGCTTAGAACGGAATTATCATTCTTTCATTTAGTAGAATTCTCCAAATTGTGTACAAACATGTAAGGATCCTTCATTAATGGCAATAATGACATCAAAATTAATTATCATTCATGTTCGCATCTTGTCTTTTATCACACTTTGAATACCTATCTGTTTATGGACCATTGCACTTTGGTCATATCAATATTGTCCTCAAATGTGTGCATATTATATTGTATGTTTAAAGTTGTAAAATAATCTCCATGCATCTTGGAAAATTTAACAATGAAAAACACCTCATTTTAAATATCAAATGTATTTTGTAAACGTGTTAGATTCTGTTTTTTTTTATTATTTCTTCTATTTCGAAACGAGAATAATATCGTATTATGAATATTGTCCTATATTTTTCTATTCTATTCTATAAGATACGGACCATAATGTTGTATAAGAAGGTTTTTATAAAGTATTTTTTTGTGCACATTTACATTCTATGTAAGTTCATAAAGAATTAGACTATATTGTTATGTTTTTTCCAACACCGAGTATAAAATTAAATTTTAAATAAATGATAAAACTATACAAAAAGCATGCGAGAACCTACCTCTCTACAGCCTACCGGTGGCATGTGTATTATGTCGCTGCAAGCCAATCGCGTGGTGTTTTATTATTCGCGTGCGAGTTGAACACTGTAGATAGAGGAAGCGGTAGGAAGTGTGCGGCGTGAATCATCAGCATGTCTGAACTGAATTATCTATGTATCAGTAGCAAGACAAGCGCGTAGGTAACGTGTGTATGCCGATCACTGAGCATCCGAGTAGCTTGCGTCCGAGCTATGCACCGAAAGCATACTTTTTCATTCGCATGTGTATCCGGGCCTTATGGGTAGAGTTGGGTTTCGGGAATTCTCGAGAAATTTTCGAGATTTTCCATCCCGAATCTCGAGAATTGAAATTTTTAACATTTCGGGAAATCCCGGATCTCAAGAATCTTTCCTCGGGATTCGGGATTTCTTTATTATCAAATATTAATTAAAAAAACCATTTTCTATATGAAAAAAGTGGACAGAAAACACAAAATGTTCAAAGACTGATCGGGGCATTTAACACAATTAAGCCAACGTCGACTCAAAATGAGCGCAATTATTGTAACATCAGGGAATTTTGTGTCTCAAAAACGTACGCGATTGTCAGACACAGCGATTGACAGTCTGTGTTTTTTGAAATACTATTTTAATAAGTAATGTTTTGAATTATTTTTGTTTCCTATGTCTATTTTGCTTGTCTTCTCACATAAATAAAAAAAAAAATATTTTTTTGGAATTTGTTTTTACACTGATTTTTACAGGTTTTTTTTTAAAATTTCCCGATATCTCGAGAATCCTTTTCTGGAAATCCCGAATCTCGAGAATTCAAAATTTCATTTTCTCGGGAAATACCCAACTCTACTTATGGGTGAGCCTGTATTTTGATTGTATTGCTTGGACTTTTGTCTCAGTATTGGTGTTGGAAATGGTAATGTTAGAATATCTATTTTATGCAGCATTTTATTATTTTGTTGTAATTCATAGAAATTTATTGTCAATTTCTAGCTATGCAAACAAACAAACAAAAGTATGTTAATCTATTACTTGGATGAGAATTTGAAAATAACTAGAGAGATGTATGAATACAAAAAGTACTTTTTTGGTGCTTTGTAACTGTTTATTTTCTTGAGCGCTTCTCAGGATAATAGTGTCTGTACATGTGCATGAATTTACTGGCACCAATAGTGTGTAAATTAAACTATCGCGATAATAATTGTTTACACTTAATAGTGCTGACTGTCTTGCCGATCTCATTCTTCAACCGTAAGGAGACGCATTGTCATTGTATGGTGCTATTTGATATGTTGTGAAAATTGGTAAATGTAAAAATGCGCTGCTGTAGTAGATCACACTTTTTCATAATTTTTCACATACGTGACACGTATGTACGCATGACATACGTCATGCAAGCTCCAACTATCGTGTGAAAATTCAGAAACTTCTGAACTTTTTTGATTCATGCATGCAATCTTGCAACTTGCACAAAAATTCGTGTTTACATATGCTTTTTCTTGTTATGGCCGTGATAATACGTACTGTCGACATTAAATTCATGCATGTGTAAATGGAGTATAAAGGTTTTCAAATAAATCACAATAATTATGCCATACATTTCGCGAGCCTAATACTACAAAGTTTTAAGTGTTTATTTTTGACAAAACAAAGCTAACAATGAAGTAGTATTTTAAGCTACCTTATTGTTACTTTTGTTTCCTCAAAACTAAATCTTGACAATAGATGACAGTATAAGTATTAGAGTGGTGATGTGCACCACATATTGCATAATTTTTAAAGTGGCGTGTCATGTTTATTTCCTATTTTCTCATAACGAAGATTTTAAAAATATACTAAAGGAACATCATGTAATTTTTTTTTTATTTCCGAGTATGTACATAATTATTCTTTCTGTAGTCTGAGAAAGATAAATTTAATATGGCAATATGATAAAAGTAAATAGATGAACAAGTGTGGGATTCAATATGTTCCCTTTTGCGACATAAAAATGTATTTTGACACGAACGTTTAGTGTGTGCATAATTCAATTGGCTTTCAATTCAATTGGCATCGAGCATCCTACTTTGATAATATTAGTCATCTGGAAATATTCTTTATCTACCTCATTTCATCAAGTTCAGTGTGATCTCTAACCGACAATGTGCACGGTAAGGTAAGATATCATTTCCATTCGTAGTATTATGCTTTTTATGGTAAGGTCAAAGATTTATGCGAGCGGAGATCATAATATATATAAGGGGACAAAAACAAAAAAAATCCTTTATTCGCGCGGGTATTGAGAATGCACATTCGGGTAGACAGAGGACAATTCCATATTAGATGCTATCATATTAAAATAATCTGCATTTTTGTAAACAAATCAGCAAACAGTGAAAACATCTACTATTCACACCATGTTTTATTTATGTGCTCCATTTTGTATCCATAACAGTATTTTATCCATTTCGACAGAATATGATATATTATATACAGCGGACTTGGCTACTGTTGAGTTTCCCCACTGATGCACTCTAAAATCCAGCAGGAACTGTAGACCTGTTTTAAGTTATTGGTACCTCTACAGCAGGGGTGGCCACACTTTTTTTTTCTAGGATCGACTAGTTGATAAAATTATTTATAGCGATTGACTGATATCGCTAATAATGATTATATCATGCGAGAACAATAAAAACCAATTTTTATAATTCAAATATGTATTTGGAAAACAGTTTTATTTATACATATAAAAATTAATGATATGAAAAATTCGAATTAAAGACAATAGTAAATAATTATGCATTTCACTTCTGAAAAAAATTATATACACTGTAAATTCGACATAGTTACACAATTTACTTCTATATTGAATATTTGAAATTTTAAAATTTATTTTTCATTTCCATTAGAAACTTTGCATTGCATATTTACAGCAATTTTGTCGTATTGTACCTACGTGATATGAAGTTACCAAGAGAAAGCCGATTCGCACAAATATGTAGAACCAAAAAACCATGTTAAATATGCTGCAATTTTCCAAAGAGGTGGATATTTGTTTTCACAAATGAGGCTCCAAAAATTATCAAGACTTACAAGCTCTGGCTTTCAGGACCACATCGTATTTTAGTGTCAATATTTCTCCTTCATGTGTGACAAGGTGTGTAGAATCGATATCTAATAAAACACTAATTTTTATGGCTATGTCTTCCGCATTTATACTATCATTAAATGGGAACGACATAAATGTAGCAACATCTTCTAATTTAGAGAAATCCTTAAATCTCACATTAAACTCCGTTAGCAACGTAGTTTTGACTCGTTTGAACAAGAAATAGTACAGTATATTATTATGTCCACGATCGACCGAAAATACACGACTGGTCGATCGCGATTGACGCACTGGCCATCCCTGCTCTATAGGAATGAGAATTGAACATATTAAATTGTCAATAAGGTTTTTCTGTGTTCTAAAAATTGTTTCTATTTTCCAGATTATTTATAAAATTTATAGCAATGTGTCAATACATCGTTTATTCATGAATTATCATTATATATCAGGGTTGGCAAACCTTTTTACGTGCTCGTGCCAAAATTTCCCAAATATTATTTTTTGACTGACGTGCCGAGCAGTTTTTCATGGAGAAAAAAATGAAAATATGAGTTTTTAAGAATCCTATTGAAAAGGTTTAAAAATTACAATCGGGTTCTTGAGAAGGCATATCTTTTATTCTTTGAACATTTTTTTCCTTGTTTTCAAAATTTTCAAACAGATCGAGGGAGCATTTTTAGTTATTATGTTTGAGGCAAAATAACAAGCTGTTGTTATATTTCAATGACTGCCGATAAATTTCATTAGGTTGATTGAATATTTTTAATTGACCGATCAATAAATTCTTTTGGTTTATTCTTGGTTTTCTCAAGGAGTGAATTTCATAATACTGTTTTACTGATGAGTTTCTGCATACAACTGTCCCAGAATACAAAATATATACTGCTTTATTGCCTTCGTTAATCATGCTGTACTCCCAATCCCTAGTCCACCAATTTTGAAAGTCTCTGCTGGATTCTGTTTTTTTATTCACACTAGGATTCTAAATAGAGCTTATTAAATTAAATGAAATGCTTGCACTTGTCGTCACTGACACTTGCTACGGCAAACATCAGCTGGATCTAATAGGTACTTATAACCAATAATAAACATAACCTCCAATTATAACAAAATTTGTTAGTTACACTGCCATTGCCATTTAATGTCTATGGCAGTGTTGCCAGCTTAAAAATATATAGCTGTACAGAAAGATGAAATAATACTATATATGCACGAATTAATTAAATTTGTAAATTGTGTCTTTGAATTTGTAAATTGTGTACTTGAATTTGTAAATTGTGTAATACGTGTCACCTTTGGCATGCGTGCCACAGGTTCGCCAACCCTGTCATATCATTATTAGAGACCGGATTATATACAACATAAAAAGCTTAAAATATGCATGAAAAATGCTTAAAATATTCATGAAAATTGAATATGCAACATTAAATAATAAAAAAATAGTAATTTTTAGTTTTTATTTCAAAATCAGCATACAATTAGTAAGTATTGACAATAATTATTAATTTACGATTGTTTAACATTTTTTTTACTTTTGTAAACAGCTGTTGTAATCAGCTATCCACGAAGAAACACTTTTTTCGGGAGGCATGGTACACATTAAATTTTGCACAAATAAATAAAAAAACTAAACTGATGCAATGAGCATGTCAACAATAACATTCGTAATTTAATTGCCTAGTGCTGCAGTAGGCGAGCGCGACGCAGAACGGTATCTTCCATCCTTGTCTCACGTGAGTGTGTTTTACTTGGACTCAATATTATCCTACCAAAACAATAGTCGCGCGACTGCTAAGAGCCGTGCGGCTAATAGGTTTGGCCGGCTACAACGTATACTACACAATATCTTAAAGATAGCGCAAATATGCATCATGACAAGATTTTAGGTAAAATATGCAATAACTGGTGAGAATGGGCTAAATATGCAAATGCATATAGTCCGGTCTCTAGTCATTATCATGATAATAAACTTGTGTGTGAAATACAAGAATAAAAAATAAATTGTATCAGAAAAGCTCAAAATGTTTTTTTCATGTCTGTATGAAACAAAAATGTTGGTAAGTCAATAAAAATATCTTATTTCTCCTTTATAGAGTATAATTTATAATAAAAAGTATTATTAGTAGTCAAACATCATTAAAAAAATACTTTTTTCAGAAATTATACCTCTACGAAACGAAAGATGATATTTTTAACGACTCGCCAAAATTTTATGAAAATGGTAACCACCATTTTTGATTCTATGCCCCTAATATATTTGAATAGGTTTATTTTATGAAAATTTATATAATATGTAAATGTAAACAATCGTACTCATAATATTAACAAAATTATAATTGATTGTCACTGTCATTTTCTCTAATAATTTTTTTTGGCGGCTTTCTGTATCATTTTGTTCCATAATCATTTGTGTTTGTATTTTATTCTAGCAATGATGTTACATTACAACATGTTATGCGACACCATAAAATGATAAAAGTAAATGATTCTGTTTAATATGAATTCGTGTTGTGTGTTCATTGACAATATTACAATAGTGTCTAAAGGATTGTAAAATATTTGTATAATATGTAATATTTTTTTAATATTAATTATAGAATTCATTCTAGCATTGCAATGACCTTCAATAAAAATATCTAGAACATAATTTGTTTTTTTTAACACTTCAACACACCGCATCCAACCTGTGAAATTACAGATATTATATTAGCGCCCCGATACCCGAGTGGTAACGTGTCCGCTTGGTAAGTCATTGGAATCCTGGATCTACATTAGGACCATAGACCCACCGAATCAACCCGCCCCCACCACACTCGGTCTTAATCGAGTGGAGCATAAGCTATCCTGGGCCTGACAAATTCACATGGTCCCATAAAAAAAACTGTTATGAAACCTTTTTGTGTCTGTGAAGTCCATATTGGATTGTAGAGCTGATGATAATGATAATATTATTAACATATAGCATAGCAATTGTTACTCACTGGCAATCGGAATAGATATTTTATTTGTGAATTAGTGGCAGTTGTTCGGCCGCACACAAGTGGATCAGCTAGATGTGCCTGAATATTGTTGGCTTCATGTAAAGTTATTGAATCCTTTTCCACACGGAGCCATGATTTCCCTATTAAAGTACCTATTTGCCACTTGTAGGCGTAAAATATAAACGATGTCAAATCTTTTCAAAAGTATGAAAAATAATTATCCGGATAGTCTGTTTTGTCCCATCACATTCATTTTCGAATTAGTGTGTTATCATTGGTGTGTACCTTCTGTGGTCTATTGGTGTATTCATCGGTAGTAATATCCTATTATCTTTTTATTTCCTATAAGTATACCTGACAAGTGTGTTCTTTTTCTCCGATCTCCACAGCTTACCTCTTACCAAAAATCCCTTCACCAACGGTTAATTAATATTTTATGAAAAACGTATGTAATTAAATTGTATAGGCAAAAAATATAATGTCTAGTCCAGCTCGACATAGGAGTTTTAATGGTTAAGAGTAAGATGGACAAGAAGAAATAGAAAAATAATCTAGGTATAGATCTACCATCATAAATTGGCATTTCAGCGAGGGCCAGTGTTACCATATTTTCAAAGTGGAATTATAGTACAGAGCCTCCAAAATTATAGTATATGGGGAAAAAATATAGTACGCGTTGTCATCTATAGAAAATGTATAGGGTTGTTTCTAAAAATAACAGAAATTTGAGAAACTCTGAGCCCTTGTTTATTTAGGTTCCTCTTCTGACCAAAAATGCTTACCGAAGAATTCAAGAAATTTCATTTTAAGCCAAAGTCAAGGAATTTTTTTACATTTTTCGAGCAAATCTGTTTTTTTGCACCAATTTATCGAACGGAAATATCGATATTTTAGTACTTTTTACGTGATTTTATCCGATATTCAAAATTATAGTAGTTCGGGCGTACTATACCTGTTTTATATCGTACATAGTACGTGGACCAAAATTATAGTACAAATACTATAATTATAGTACTGTTGGCAACAATTCGAGTGCTAATTGGAAAATCGAATGTGGATGTACTGTCGAATTTCAAATTAATTCGGCTTTTACTAAACATATACCGATATCATGGCCGAAGGAAGTTCGTTTCGTCGAAAATAAGCTTCATGCTTATACTGACGGACAAACATTGTTTGGTATGACCGACGCTAAGACTGGAAACTTACCAATCGATTACACTGAACAAATGGATGATGATTTTCAGTTACTGGATATAGAAGACGAAGAACGTCCCACAAAGAGGAAGCATAAAAGGACATCTGGGTTGTTTGTGAAATCAAAACAATAATTATATTTGTAACATTTTATTTTTCCATATATTTTTTGTACAATAAATATACAGCCATAGGGAACGGTTTTTTATTATAATCCTTTAGAAACGGTGCGGGACGCCACTGAAAAGAAAACATCCGCGAACGAAACGCTTCGTCTTTTGGAAAGACGTCACCATTAGATAAAACAATAACTGGTGTGCGGCCAATGACCGCATCACCTTGGTATTTGACTTTGACGTTACAAGTATCTCCACCGAAGATACACTTTAGCGTTTCGCTTGCGGATGCTTCCATAACCGGTTCGTTCCATAATATCACTCGACGGTCGACACATTCCATTAAAGGAAATGAGCAGTACCTATTAAAATTACCCATTTGACCAAAGTTTACACAGTAATGAATGAATGCATCAAAGAAATAATTTTTGCCGGCATTCGGAGGACTTAAAACAAACAAAGTATTTTTTTTGGCAATACGCCTATCCAATACACTAAATAAACAATTATAAAAATAAGCCACATCAGAAACATTGTCATTAAATTGAAAATATACAAGTCTTTCCATAACTCGAAAGCTTTCTTCAGTTGATAAATAGTAATTATAAATATTCCCCATAGGAGCATTAAAAATTAAGTTTTGAGGGTCTCTAGTTGCAAAAAATTCTGCTAATTCGGCGATAGATAACTCATTATATGTACTACCAACTATTTTACAAACGTTATGCAAAAGAGGAGATTGTCAATTGAAAAACTTATGCTTGGAATGCATCCAAACACTAAGCCCAATAACATGGCCTACTGACGCTGTTGGAAATTTCCGTAGAAATTCGACGAGCCTGTCTCCCTTTCCTCCTTCTTTACTCCGGGGAGACTCGTCAAATCCTTGGCTGCCAGCGCCACTAGATTCTGCAGGGCTTGGTGCTTGGGATCTGCAATGCTGGATGTCAAGACTGTCGAACGCATCTCCGACACCTTCCACCAGTTTTTCTTGTCCACATTGCAGATCTTCCTGGAGTCGTACACGTCCAGCTTGATCACCTGGTACCCAGTTTCGCCCGGCGATGTCCAGGTAATCAAGCGACCGCCCTTCCTTCTCGCAATACATTGCGATATTGTGTCAGTGGTCGACGCTGACATCGATACTGGCAACAACGCGTCTAGAGTATCTTCTACCGACAAACTCTGTGGCTGCCGAGCGGAGCTCGTCGATGGCACAACATTTACAAGTGGAGTTGAAATATTGGCAGTCGTGGACGATGTGATAGTGGTCGGAATGGTCGCAGATGAGAAAGACGGCGCCTCTATGTCTCCGGCAAAGACTTCTATAAATTGATCTGTCAACCCTCCCGGCACATTTCTTCTCGTATACGTCGTGTAAAATTCTCCTTTTCGGAGCGACCCTTTGAAATCCAAGAATGAACATTTTCCTAATTCGGTCCGCTCCCGTTTCAACTGTTTTGACGTGTCGATGACCCCGAGTAGTGTCGTTGAGCAAATCCTCTTCATAGATAATATACGTAAAATCCTCTTACATGTGAGATTCGCCTTCTTTCAACCTGCATCAAACAAACGAAATGGGACCGTTTGGTATATGGTTTGGTAAATGTCCACGGAAACGCTTTTCTGACAACTAAGTAGTGTTGCCAGTGCTTAAAATTAATTCAATCATTTATTTCCATAAAACGGCAACTCTTACGTCACAACACCACAGTGTTGCCAACCGTACTATAATTATAGTATTTGTACTATAATTTTCGTCTGTGTACTATGTACGATATAAAACAGGTATAGTACGCCCAAAATACTATAATTTTGAGAAATAGGAAAAAAAGTTAAACAAAGAAAAACAACGCCAAAATAATCCGTTAGAAGCAAAAAAAACCCTCTGTCTAAAAAAAGGTGACGGCGATTTCCAAACTAGGAGGCGGGGAGTGTTGCAAAGGGAGACAATTAATGTAGACTCACAGGTTTGCAGTTTGCAAATGCATAGTTTATAAAACGGCCGCTAGTTATAAACTACAAAAAAAAACTGTCCTATAAAAGGTTGTTTGCAAACCTTTCTGCAAATATGGAGACTAATTTTATAATCCCTCACTTCTATACTATTGTGAAGAGCAATGGCTATCTCGTAAAAAATGGAATAAAAGAGTCAAATTAATCATAATGTTGAAATTTGAGGCAATATTGGTTGAAATTTAAAAAAAATTAAGTGTTAGAAAAAGAGATGTTATGGACACCACGTGGATTTCTTGCAGCATCTCGTTCCCTATTAAACATAGCATGGGTTGGTGTTTACAAAGAGCTTGGTATTTTCACAACCTTAAAATACGCAGAATCGATTTTCACACACTGTCTGTCCTTATAAAAGTGACAACCATGAATGTCTCATACATTATAGTTAATACTTGCCAAATTTCAGCTGCCTAATGACATTACAAAATATTCAGTTTACACAGCAACGATCAGCAATCTACCCTATTTTGCTTTCAAGTATAAAACGCATTGGTGAATGGCTACCTTCATACTGATTATTGATGTGTATACATTTTGTTTCAGAAATACCTTTGTGCGGAGCCAGGGTCGCGTATTGGAGTTCCGCAGCTACAGAGGCGTTCCTCGGTCTCTATAAAGAGTTGAAGGACCAAATTGGAAGTTTTAATATGAAGTCCAAGAAAAGATTGTGGGATGAAATTTCCCGCAAAATGATAGCATATGGGTTCGATTTTACATCTGCTCAGTGTGAAAACAGGTGGAGGGTCCTGGAGCGTAGTTATAAAAACTATAAAGATAAGGTGAACAGAACTGGTGAGGGTCGACAGACCTTCCAGTTTCTAAACGAAATGGATGAGATATTTTACCGTCGGCAGAACATATATCCGGTGATGTCCTCGGACACAATTGTGGGGTTAGATGTATCGTCAGACCATACTGAGACAGGACCGTCGACCTCAACGCCGCATTCGATAGCCGTGACTCCTCGTCAGTCACGGAAAAGAAAAAATATAGCCACGAAGAGTACCGCAAAGATATGAAAAAATATTTTGACAGAAAAATTGAATTAGCAAACGAACACGCGGAGGCGTCGAGGCAAAAAGCTATTCAATGCGCAAAAGTGGTAAGCATGCTAGAGAATTTCCTTAAAAAATGATTTTTTTAGCAAATCTTAAAAAATCAGCGGATTTCATTAACATCTAGTGTTTACCTACTTTTCATTTTACGATGTTCGATTTTACATCTGCTCAGTGTGAAAACAGGTGGAGGGTCCTGGAGCGTAGTTATAAAAACTATACAGATAAGGTGAACAGAACTGGTGAGGGTCGACAGACCTTCCAGTTTCTAAACGAAATGGATGAGATATTTTACCGTCGGCAGAACATATATCCGGTGATGTCCTCGGACACAATTGTGGGGTTAGATGTATCGTCAGACCATACTGAGACAGGACCGTCGACCTCAACGCCGCATTCGATAGCCGTGACTCCTCGTCAGTCACTTTCATCTGTATTACAGTTTTTGTTATAAGTAGTTAAGTTGATTTTTTGTAAAATACTTGTGTGGCATTTTGCATTGTTGACATTGAGAATGTTGCCATAACTAACAAAAAAATGGTTATTTATAAATTTTTATTGGTAGTAGATTTATGTACAAATATTATTGAAATAAAAAAATTAACACAATCAAAATAAAAACACGTTCCTTTTTTTTTATAACCACGAGGAAAAAATGCATAGCTGGAAAAATCAGAAATTGGAAAATATAAAGTAGTATTTTTTATATTTTAGTCATGGAAAAAATATAATAAAAAAAAGCGAAAATAAATTAAATTAACTCTAAAGACAGTAAAAGAGTATCAACATCAATGGAATTTTAAATAAAACTTTAAAAGTTTTAAGGTTAAAGTTTAATTAATATACTAAATTTCTTTATAAATCCGTTTACATACACAAATAATAAGTACCATCAAAACTGGTAACATTGCCCTTCCATGGTAACTTTACCCAGAAGATTTAGTCGAACAAAAAAGTGATTTTACCCGACAAGCATCTTCAAATAAAGTCGACCAAATATCTATGGCAAAATATTTTTGTTTACTTGTTACACTGATACCATTTTCCCCGCTAACATCATTTAAAAGCCAAATATCCTACTCTGAAGTAAACTACTGTTTTGGTGTCCGTCTGCTCTTGTGTCAAACTTTTGATTATACATCTAAACTATGGAAGTCAGGTGAGTAAAATGTTGAGTGTGTTGTAAAATATATAACTGAGATCACAATTACAATTGAATTATTGCATTTTTCGAAGGTATAGCCTATATATTCTTCTTGGGCAATCTTACCAATAGTTCCAAAGCACTATGCTGGACGCCCTTTCCCGCCGAAAAAGCATGTTAGCGCTTGGCCGTAGTCATGGGGCGTCTTCGACGCGGAATAGGCGCGGGGACGGGCACGGGTAGAGTGTCCGTAGTAGCCCGCGCGCGTCCAGTCGTGTTCAGCGTCAAATCAGGGATAGGAAACCATAAACACAGAAAAGCTTTTACTGGAAAACTCCTATTTGAAATGGCAAAACTTTGCAGCAAAATATGGGGCCAATGAAATCAATATGGAAAGCACTAATTTAACAGAAGAATTTTATAACTTATACAAGAAACTGCGGGAACAACCAGACAAGTTTTTCGAAAAAGAGTAACATGAGAAAATATTTGATTAAGTATATTCTAATTGATCTAAGTTTTTTCTATTCCTTTTGAGTCATTTTTTGCGATCCGACTATCGCCTTTTGGCATCTTCAAATACCACCAATGGTGAATACACACTGTCATCTGATACAGTTAATTCCTGTTTATTTGGTAAATTTATATAATATATGAATTTAAATTCAAATTCCATCAAGTATGCTTGGTCGATTTTATATTTTGATTATATATTGGATAATATGTAAGTTAAAGTTTAAAAAAGACTTTTCGGTTCATATGGTGTGAATGTAGGTGTAGAATGTACACTTCATAACTTTGCACCCCGGCTCTAGGATGGAAATGATGTACCTACTTAATATATTTTATTTTTATTATGTTTATATTTTTTTATTAAGGAAAACAAACAGTTACATAGACTACAAATATGTATAAAATAGACTAGAAAAAGATATTGCAACAAGCAAAGTTTCCATATAAATTATAATAATTATAGTTAATCATATTATAATTTAAATACAGAGAAATTAGATAAAGAGATAAATGAGAAAGAATATTGAATAATTATAGACAAAAAAAACATTTTTTTATGTACCTACCTTTATAACTATAACTAAGATAAGTATACAATATTAAATGTGCGTTAAGAATTATTGAAATTTAAAGATATTATTTTTACATAATATATATTTATTTAGTAATCTATTATCGCTCGTTTCCCGCGTCGGCGCCCGTCTATTCAGTGCGGACACCTATATGCGCGCAGTATGGGAAGAGCCCGACGCATGTACGATATTGCCTGCGTCGAGCTAGACGCGCCAAAACAACACGCGCGAACACCCGTCCCCGCGCATTGTCTACGGACACGTCGAGACGTGTTCATACGTTTGAGTTGCCCGCCCCGCCGCCGCCCCGTGCCCGCCAAACCACCACGGACGAGCACTTAGGGTTATCAAAAAACCATCATTGTTGATGCCAACTATATATTTTTAAGTTTTAGTGCAATAATGTAGATTGGTTAGCCAATGTTTATGAATGTGTTTGCAATGAATTGGATTATACTATTTACTTTATTTATGCTTTATTTTCCGAATGGAAGTCATAACACCAGCCGTGAATAAGATGAAAAGAGAACGCAGAAAACTAGGAGCGAGACCATAAAATAACTAAAACTCTGAAACGCTGTGTATTGCAACGGAACTGGTTGCAAGTAAAAAGATGACGTCCCGTGATACAGAAACACAATTATTCAGAATCCCCGTAAAACTATTCTAAATTTATAGTCAATAGGCCAAAAGAAATCATACATGTTATGACAGTAATAGTAGAGAACAATCAGACGATTCAACAGAAGATGAGCTAGAATTGTTAACAAATGAGGAATTTAATGACAGTGACGCAGGTGATAAAAATGAGGAATGCTTAGTAAAAATATGCAATTCTAATAGTATTAAACCTGAGATGTACGCATTGGTAAAGTTTTTAACTGTCAAAAGCGAAAAATTTAATATGGGTCAAATTTTAAAAGTTGCCGAAAACAGTGCAACTGCAATTTTTTTAAGAAAGAAGCCAAATACTGACACATTTTTTTGGCCCAGAGTTGATGATATTTCGGTTGTTAATATAGGTACTTGACATTGTGAAAATTATGCCAGAACCTAAGATTCGCAGGGGTCTATTGAAATTTCAAACAAACATGTCAAAATATAAAATATTGTTATTGCATGTTGTTATTGGAAAATTTTAGTGTTTGATTTTCAGCTTAACTAATATAATTTTAAGTTTTTGTATGTCCTCTATAATTTGTTAAGTACTTAAATAAATCTGAAAAAATAACACACTAAGGTAAATGTACCAGTAGTTGACCATGTACCAGTAGTTGACCTTTTTTCAATAAAATGCCCAAAATAAGAAACTTAGACACGGGATTGCTCTAAATTGTAAAGTTGAGACAAGTGAAGCCATCTGTGGTCGGATTAAGGAACTAACACATCACCATATGTCATAGGAGCGTCATAGCAGCTATTTGAAAACAACACATCGCGCCGTAAGCATTTTATTTTTAATTTCTTAAGTAAATTATTAAGGATATCAGTGGATGTAAGCATATGGCAATTTAATGTTTTTGACTTCATAATATCAAGTTAATGCATTACGGGCAGTCATAATATTGAAGTATCGATATCATTTGTAATTTTTAAGTTATATTTACAAGGAAGCAAGTTTGTGCGGGGGTCAACTACTCAAACTTTTTTTAATACTTTTTCAGTAGTTGACCAAAGTGGTCAACTACTAGATAAATTAAATAAAATTATTTCACTTAGTTTTGATCAATTTTTACATTCATAAGTATGGAACGATGATTATTTATTATTATTTATATATTTATTATGATGACGATATGAATATGTAGATAAATAACATTAGCATTTTTAATAAATATAGAAATTCAATACTGTCAAGAATACAATCAACGTAGAGAGGCCTTCATCCAGCAGTGGACTTATTGAAACTCGTGATAATAATGTCATTATATATAGATAAGTAGATAATAATATCACTGATAAATATATCAATTCAAATGACAGAAAGGAATAGAACTAGGCTAGGGAGGTCTAATATCACAAATTCGTTTAACCGCTAGAAGTAGAATCAGCTTGCGGAATCCTTCATCTAGCAGTGGATTGATCCTAGTTGATGATGATAACGAAATGAGTATGTAGATAAATATAATATCCCCGATTTTGATAAATACAGCAATTCAAATGACAGAAAGGAGTAGATTCAGGGTAGGGAGGCCTTTATCCAGTTACAGCGCTCGAAATGGACTAGAACGCACCGGAGCGCAGCTCCGGTTCGTGGATTCTTCAAAGACACCGTTCCAGCTCGTTGAATCCTTGAGGATACCGTTCCTTCTCGTGGAATCCTCGAGGACAGCGTGCCTTATAAAATTCTTGAACCTCATCAGAATATTTAATATGGCGTTCCGGTTCAGATTGTGTTGATTGTTTTACATATTGAGGATCCCTGCTTTTTGAATGGGCCATACACAATAATATGTTGATACAAATACGTGCAAGGCAAGTTTGTTCTTAGAAATGCATCTAGGTATATTTTATTCCATCAATGCATTTCTATTTTTTTTTAAAGAAAGCACCCTTTAGAAGGTTAGATTTATGGCTCTCTTTGGTCTTCTGAATAAAACAATATAACATAATAGTATTTTATTTTATTCTCTAAGACAATCTAACTAATATAATAGTACCTATCTCTGCTATTCAACAAGGTTTTTTTACTTGCAGAAAAAATCACAAAAGAATTCATCTGTGAAGGATACTTTAAATAACGTACAATAATCCATACTATCAGGATTGGTTTTTCAATTAAAACACGTGAAATGTGAAAAATAATTTATTTGTTTGTTATACAAAAATAGTAAAATATGAATAGTATTATATAAGCGAATAATTAAATTACCTACGTGTAGATATCTACCAAGGTTTGCAATTTTGACTCTGGTGTCAACCATATAACTCAGCTGACTTGCGTAAGAGTGTAAATCGGGCGTCCCAACCAGTTTTGATCTTGAACACATTATTGTAATCAACACGGGGTGGAAAGTGGTCACAGTATTTTTTTGAATGAAATGAGAGAAATTAATAAGACAGACAAAACCATAACAATCCGATTAACTTAGCATAAATTAATATAATTATTATGAGAGCTTTTTAGCAGATAAATTTACATAGTTAGGCTTGACGTGTTCATAGTTTTGACATTAGGTATATTAGAAAATCGAGGCCGCTCATTGGTCAACCTTAGGTCGTTATTAGGTGATATGAAACCAATTAGGTTTCGCCCCATTGGTATGGAGTGGTATGCATACAAGGAGGTTTTAAATCATGTAGTGCAATAAATTAAAACATCAGTGGTCTCTGTACGATTTTTTCGTATATGGGCGTCTTCTTTAGAGATATCGAGCAAATTTAAACTTCAATAGTGTCACTCATATCAAGCTGAGCTACTCTTATTTTTTATTTTACTTTCATTAGTTATGAATTGATTAAATGCGGCGGAAATACTTTGCAGTGAAAAAATAAGTAGGTACTTAGGTACCTAAATTTGAGAGGGATGGAAGGAACCAAGAGAGACCTTTATCCAGCACTGGTTATTGATAATGTAATAATATTTTTAAATTGTCAAAAAATCAATGACAGCTTGTCAATACCATTACCCGGTGTTTTGCTAACATCGAACACGAGAAGATGTTAGCAAAACACCGGTTAATGGTATTGACAAGGTGTCATTGATTTTTCGACAATTTAAAAATATTATTACACAATCGTTGAATTTCATACACTTTTGTCAATCTACTGATATTTTGAAGAAAAAATCAAAAATCATGAAAAAGCGAAAATATGCCCGCGGATAAAATGAACTGTTTTTAATGGGAATTCGTATAAATGTTATTGTTTATTTGAATAATTATAGTTATCTATAGGTACTTGCTATAAATGTGAGTTATTATATAGTGCTGTGCATTTTTTAATCATTATGAGACGTAAATAATATCACCTGTTGTTTTTTACATAAACAACTACCTAAGAATGACGGATGGTAGTTTTTAAAAGTGATTTTTTTGTGACTGTGTTGAGTTTTATAAAATTGTGCTCGCTTCAAATTATAGCCACTCGAATGCATCCGATAAGTAAATATGTGGTGAGTAAATAGAAATAATGTAGTTTAGTATACATAGCGTGATAAATACGTAGTGTCAAAAGACTATTTTTCCGTCAGAAGTGTAGAAACTTAACTTAAAACAAAGAACTTAATTCATAAAATTTGTAATAAATCAGTTCTAATATGTTTATCGGTTAATCTTATTATGAGTTTGTGAAAATTGATTGTATATATCGGTTAAAACGCATTTTATCGGCTATCTTTGGTGAGTTGGTTTGAGTGTTGCAAACATTGTGAAAAAATAAATTCCCGACATAATCAGTTGTCAATAAAGTCGCGTGTCGCTGGAAAATGTATCGGGAAATGAAGAAAAATCACCGACTTCGAGTGGAATTTAATCATGCGGCTGTCAACTATGGAAAACCCATTTTAAACGATCCGAGAACCGATTTTTTTTTGAACCCATCGGACATGACGAATAAGGCACACAATCTCTCGCCAAAACCCGGGAAAGCTGTAGGATAATAATATATAGGAGATTATATTGGCAATACAAATACATGGAAATATGTACATTTAGTTCTTCCTCATTTAATTATTTATCGAATAAAAAACATAAATCAATGTAATTTTAGTGCATGGCCCCCACAAGGGGGGGGGGTCTATCAGGGCTCTAGCCTCTAGTTAGGCTCAGGGAGGGGCCCAGCGTCGCAGGTAAACCAGATAAATGAGATAAACAGAAATTGCAAATTTGCTTTAATAGTGAAAAAAGTCGCCTGCAGCGCTGTTTTATTATAATGGTATTAATATTTTAAAATATGTGATTGTAGAATACAATTTATTATAATTGTGTCAATACTCGAAAAATAATTATTCTTAACCGTTAACTAACCATAATTATTCATGTGGATATATGAATAAAAACAAAAAAATCGCTGAACATACAATCAATACTTACCATTAATTTTACCACGAACACCATTTTGTAAACGCTATTTTAGAGTATCACACTGTCTTTTAACCTTAGCGATAGGTAGGGGGGTCCGCCAAAGATCCTGGCCTGGGGATGTGGGGTCAATGTTTTGGCATATAAAGGCCTACCGCGCATGGACGTTTACATAACCGGCCGGTAGCATTCGGACAATCGTTGGTTTGCTCGCGCATGATCCAAATTATTACCGGCCAGTATGTTTGAGCGCGCATGGCGTGATATAGATCGGAGGCAATGCGCGCGCACTGAAGATATGCGTCTGCACCGAAAAATGGCGGACGCAATATAAGAAGCGTCAAAATGGATTTTGTAGAGCTTATATTATATAATATATAGAGATTTTGTATAGATTATCAAACTGTTTTAAAATGTGGGTGTATATACGAGTATTATTAATTTATGAAGAAAAAAACTGAAAAAATGGGACTGGTACGCGCATGCAAAGCCAATAGGTACGCTTCGATGAACTGTCAAGTCAAATGTGGATCTCATAACGGTTCGATGTATGCGTGTGCTCCATACGACCGCGTCACTTGCGCGTACATGTATGAGTGCACTCTCGGCCGGCCATGACTTGTCATGCGCGGGCTCTCATTTAAATCATTGCCAATGGGACCCCGGCCGGTTCGAATCGGTGTAAAATTTTGTGTCTGAACACAGATTTTCAATTCGGCCGTTCGCTCGATCGTCCGTGCGCGGGGTTGCATTGCAATACGATGGTTACAACTCCTCGATTGTTGACCGTACGATAGTAAATCGTCGTCGCGCTTGCAAAATCCGCTATGTAATAAAACACAACTTTTCAGGAGAAGGAAAAAACTGATTTACTCAACAATACCTCACGTTTTTTACAAAACAAATAAACTGAAAATTAGATAATTACTTCGGATTCAGTATAAATGATATTTTATAATACAATATTTAACAATTTACTCGTAATATTTTTTTTTGTGTGTAAAAGGCACATAGCTTGTTTTATTTGGGTCTTTAAATCCGTTTTGTGGTTGAGGCAGCACATAGCGGATTTAAATTAACGCGTATTTTAGACATAACGGATTTTGCCCCGGGTAAAACATCATAGTTGCTTAATTTAATGATATTAATTCTATGCGTAAAACATCTTTAACCAAGCCAATAGTCTGTATCGAACAAACCTTTATCTTACCAGCCAAAATTTGACATATAAATAAGTAATAATTATCGAGTGAAGGGGAAATAAAAATATCCAGAGTAGGATGGATGAATAATTAAACAATTTAATTACAGCACATCAAGAAAGTTACAATAGATTATAATAAACAGTTGTATAACCTACCTACTTACCGGGCTTTTAAAATTAACACTCTTCTTTAAGTAAACACAAATGATTGTGCAATGTAATGTATATTATTTGTCGACAAACGTAAATAATCCGCTATGTGCACTAGCGCTGGTAGTAAAAGGCGCATTCTGAAGTAAAGGTCAGTGCAAACTCCTTCATGTGTCATTAACAGGCGCAATTAATAGTAACTTTTTTAAATTTTAAAATGCGATATGTGACCGGAATATTCATAGCGTATTTTGCAAGCCATTTATAAGTGAAAATACATAGCTTATTTTGCATTTTTCTAAACTAGCGTTGATATTAGAAAACGGGTTTTACAGGCCCTCCGTCACGTCTCGTTCTATCACATAGCGTAAAAATGTAAAAACGCAAAAAAAATGTTTGTCGGATTTTGCAGGCGCAACGACGAAATCGTTCATGCGCGGTAGGCCAAATTGTTTTATGCGTGGTGTGCCACGTAATTCTGGGAAGACCATTGGTGTGCTGTGGGTGAAAAAAGGTTGCGGAGCATTGCCATAAACAACTCATTTTTTCCGTAATATCAAATTCTAATGCACTTTTGGTGCTCTCAATATATTCAGGTCGGAACGAGACTAGTGTAAAATTATTCATTCGGACAAAATATATAAGGTATTAAAAAAAAATCTTGCCAGTGGTAAATAATGATTATAAACAAATTATTATGCCGTGGTGAAATTATTACTATTCATGTTTAAAATGTTTACTTCAACACATCCGGATTGTAGGTGTGTTTATGGTGCTATATAATTTATATTATTCTGTGTGGTGCTCTGCCTGTATAATTTAAAAATTAGAACTATATTTCAGATTATTTACGGAGTGTAACCCCACACAGAATTTGATGTCCTATTTTTAAAATACAGAAATAGTATTCACCAATTCACATTCAGGAAGTGTCATTGATGTGTTTCAGAAATAGTTCAGTTCATTTATACAATATTAATAGAAGTTTACGAAATAAGGAAGTGAAATAAACTACCTGCTTTTTATAATGGTGGAAAACAATAATTATTCAAATGGCTTTCCAATTACATTTGAGAAAAGCGAAGTTTTCGGAAGGTAAAAATAAATTAAATACCTACCGAAGAGAATCATTGCAGCACCTACAGCAGTTTGACATGAAATAAACTTTGTAATTTTGAATCATTATTTTCTTATCTCAATTTTTTTCCAGATTCTTAGTGGCGTCCAAAGATTTAAAACCTGGTGAGATTATATTGAAAGATACGCCGATAATAGTAGGCCCTACGACTTATTCTGATTTGATGTGTCTCGGCTGTTACATGCCTCTTAGAAAAAAACTCCATGTGTGCAGTAAATGTCGACTTGCACCGTTGTGTGGTTCTCGGTGTGAAGATTACAACGGTATGTTGAATTTCATCCTTTTGCAAATGAAATAAAAATATAGTAGATCTTAAATAAAATATATCAAAAAGAAAATTGTTTACTTACATGATATTAAACTGCAGGTATTTTTTAAAAAGTAGTTTCAAAGCATAATACCCCGTTTACACGTGCATGGATGTACTGTGCACAGTAAGAAAATGTATGGGAAAACATGTATTATCCTGCAGTTGGCAAGATTGCGTGCATAAATCAAACAATATTGGAAGATTCCAAATTGTGAAGATTTATTGCGCGCAAGTAAGATTATTTTTGATCTGCGCCTACGCAGTAGAGCGATGGGGCGAACATGCCGGTGAAAAAACGAACTAATTTTGAGCTTAACCAATTTTCAATACGACCTGTCAGATAGTAGTATAAAATGACAACCTCGCGTCTCGTTTACTCTTGAATAATGAAATTGGAGAGACAGTCAGCACTTTTACGTGTAAACAGTTATTGTCATGATAGTTTAAAATAAGCACGATTGCCGACAGTAATTCCATGCACGTGTACAGACACTATAATACATAGTAACTTAATAGGTATGTCATCATAATTAATAATACACTTAAATATTATGTTGAAAATGAAACAGGCAAATGAAATGAAATAATCTTCTTATTCTTCTTTTAATTTTATTAATTAATCTTAATTTAAAAATTTTATTACACATATTTTTATCAGTATAGGAACGGAAGGTATCTTTGGCAGTTGATAGAGCGTTTGCTGTAATTTTCCGACAGTTCGACTCATTTGTGTTTGCCATATTGTGTTAATATTATGGTGTGGTGTACGTTTCAACACCATATCCGATCGTCGCAACATTCCTGATGAACGTTAACCGCAATCTTGCCAAGAAAATCATGTGCAGTCACAAGCCTCATTTTTGACTAAACAGGTTCATACATTTTGGTCTGGCGGTCAGTGACATCCTATGGGGGCAGGCATGCATACTATGCGCCACATAGGGGCGGCGGTTATTCGAAGGGCGACAAATTCAATAAAGAATGGATCGCTAAATATTTTTTGATTAACAAATTCTGCTTACTGTTGTCAATGATCTGTGGCCAACTAAACGTTGAGAGATATTCCCAAATCCTTAGACAATGCATATCAAACTGGGTTCTCTTTTGCTCAGGCACAAATATTACTCTGGTCTCCGATAAATGACAAAATAATAAATTATTGATTTGGGAAAGCTGAGAGCTGAAAAGGATGAGATTCTATTGAAATACTGATTAGGGTCGGTTTAGTAAAAAAAGGGAGGACCGGAATTATCAGTTGGTCTATGGGCAGCACTGCCTAGAGACGTCACTGCTGGTGGTATCATTGACCAGCATTTCTTCCAAGATGTAGCTGGTGCTGCATTGATCATTAATCGTGACCGATGCTATTCGGGAATTTCTTTTGGCCTCATTCACTCAGACAAATACGTGGTTCCAACAGGACGGTGCCACATGCCATACATCCCGGGAGACTTTGGACTAATGGAGCGTTCAAAGATCACTGATTCTTAATGAAAAACCCGTTACATTTTATATTAACATAGCCCAAAGATACTATAATTTTATTATCATTTGGTACAATGTTTGCGGATATTCAATCCTAATCGAAATTACCCCGATTTACTAACTTTATTTTAACTGTGTCATAGTTTAGTGTAAGAGATCATTATTACTTTGTTTATTTATAATGGCGTAATTACATAGTATTATTATTTTAGGTGGACATACAAGTACAGAATGCTTGTTTTTCCAAACTGTAAAAGACAAGATTTCACTTCCAACACTGATTGAATCGTTCCACATCATCACAATATTACGTGCGATTGCATTGCAGCAAAATATTAATGATAAACGTTGGAAGAGTTTCATATCTTTGGAAAATCATGTTGAGGAGAGGAGGGGTACGAATATTTGGCACTTCTATGAAAATACTTCGAAGGTAAGGGAAATGGGTAGTCATTGACTAGGTCGGTGGCATTCAACATAAGCCTGTCCGGTGTCGCGCTATGTTGTCATTTGAAAACAAAATATAACACAATCGAGTGTAAACTAGGAATTGCCTAGTGGGTTATTTGGTTTTGTTTTTTCATTTACCTTATAAACCGGTTTGTATCAAGTGGCGTTGGCCTAACCGGCCTAACCAAAGAACTAATCAGAAGAAAATATACCTCCTCGCCATTGGAAAATCAATGAATATTAATAATAAAATTAATAGTAAAATGGTTAACTATACCTTAACAGACTTCAGTTATTAGCCATTCATTCAACTCATAGGGTCGAAAATGTATCTCAATGAAGTATCATCTGGGTATTGTCACACGATGCTCATCTATCAGCAAATCCTTAAGTGGGTGAATGGAAGTTTAAGCCACATTATTGAGTACCTACTGAGTTATGGCGTGCGATTTATATTTTTAATAATATGTATTAATTATTATGATTTCTATTTATTATTGTTTATTATTTTAGATGTTAAAAAATTTGCAAATAATACGCCAAGAAGATGTCGATAGTGAGTTAATTCAAAACATTACTGGGGTCATTGACGTCAATAGTTTTGAACTAAGAACTGCGTATTCTCAGACAGACCAATCAAAGTGTACTACAATATGTGGAGTTTACCCAATGGCAGCCTTCATGACCCATAGCTGTGTTTGTAACACCCATGTAGGAATAGACGAATCATTCAATATGACCGTACGAGCAAGTGTACCCATCAGTAAAAATTCACCAATATTGTTCAACTACATCAATGTACTACAGGTTTGTTAAATTATTTATTTTAAAGATAAACAGTGCCATAAACAATTCTGACAAAAATTAAAGTAGAAATTAATATCTTTATTATACACATATTATCGAAATGTTCAGTAAATTGTTACATATAAATAGTATTGATTTTAAAAAAAAAATCAAGTAAACTATTCTTACTGATAAGCAGCCCCTCATTCAGTCAACCATTTTTGGAGGAGAAGATAATATTCATACCCCATATCTATAAACCTCGTGTACATTCTTCAAACGGGCCTCGCATTTGTTAGGATCAGCCCTGATTCATCCTATTCAATTATTGGATCCTTGCTCTCGATCAAAGATACATAGGATTTAAACAAAGAGTCCAATCTCTTTGGATTCGAACCTGTGACTTATGGGTTTAGAGGCAGACACCCTGTCACTTCTCTACCATAATATTATTTATTATGGGGTGTCGTAGTGTGAATGGTATGATTGATTATAATATTGTAATATAATCCTTTATAATGGTTTTGAAACAGAGTTATTATTGGTAATAATTAGAGGTGGGAAAACTGGTCGATTTTGAAGACTAAGTATACTAACTACCATTACAAAAAAATACTTAGTATCAAAACTTGTTCCAAAATACTTACTAGTATTTGGAATACTATATAGAACGTTTGTCGTGCGTATGCGACATAAGTCTCATAAACTAACTAAAACTTAACTCCATATTAGTATTTGAAATATCGGCTTCAATATCATCGCTAAAAATACACTGAGCTGGGCTTTTCGAAATGTCCCATTTATTATAAAATTTTAAACACATTTTAAATTTATGAGTTGTTTTTATGTTAGTTATAATATTTTTGTTAACATAAAATGAATAACAATGATTTTTTTATTTTAAACTGCTGTCACCTCAGTCACCTCACCACATTTAGGAGGTAATATGCTGCTACAGAAAATTTATGACCTATTGTTCATACATAAGATGAAGTCATTAGCATGCATAGACTAATAAATTAATATATAATTGTATTCAAGTTCTATTTTGCTCGCGCGCATTTAATATCGATAGTATTGAAAGTCTACCAACTAGCCAGCGTCTCGCGATGATATCATCACAAGTTTTTTAGAACAAGTTTATTGGGCCACACGTACTGAGCATGGGTAGTTTCATCTGATACTTAAGTACACAAACTGGTGACAGTATTTCCAACTCACCTCTAGTAATAATACACATTATGTAATCCAGTCATGATTTTCATTCTGTATCCAGGGTACCATTCAACGAAGGGAGCACTTGAGGGAAGGCAAATACTTTGAATGTGTTTGTCAACGGTGCAGTGATAGTAGTGAGCTCGGGTTACATATCAGCTCAATCAAATGTTTCAATTGCGATGATGGAATGATAGTCATGCAAAATCCTTTAAAGAAATCACAATTCTCAGCGGAAGATCTGTGGTACTGCCAAAAATGTAACAAAACGTTCCTCGGAGGCCAGATAAAAGAATGTCTGGATGAAATGAATAGATTTGTAGAGAACATTGATATAGGTAAGAAAAAATTAATTACTACATACTTACTGATCGTGATTTTGGCTTCATGATAATCGAGAGTCAGGGAGATTTTTGAATGGGTATTCTGAGACTACTTCACTATGGGCGCTACATATTATATACATAATATTATTATTAATCTGAATTAAGAAAAACCATAGGGGAACTGTACCGAATACTGGATACTTTTTGTTGAAAAATAATTAAAAATAGTAGTAGACATTATTAAGCATTGAATTTTTGCATACATGTTAGGAATTTAACCTATAATCACATGTTACTCGTACATTAATCAAAGTGTTAATAAGAGGCTTAGATTTATTATTATTTATTTAAGGCATTTGTAGAATAAAATTGTCAAAAAAAAATGTGTCCCAATATTGGATATCCAGTATTAGGGACATGTGTTCCCTAATACTGGATATCCAATATTAGGAAACAACTTTTTCGCAAAAATAAGAAAACATGTTACTATATTTATTTATTTATTTATCGGAGAAAATGTAACGCATACACAATAATAAATAATATGTTGTCTTATAAGAATGATTTGGTAACAAAACAATGAAAATGCTTACTGGATCAGGCATATTTCACAAATGAAGTCAATCACAATCTACCCCAGCATATAACTCGTGAAACCATTTAAAACAAACAATGCATCGTATCCATTTCTCTCTGTCAACGTCATTTGAGTACGAACTGTTACAAAAAATACATTCAACGTCTTCATCATTAGTGTCTTCGTCACCACTTTCGAGAAAAATCAGTTCTTCATCTTGACTTTCTGATGAGCTTGAGTCTGCACGTTGTCGTTTAGATTTTTTTAATAGTTTTCCCTTTTAGAGGCTTTCCTTTGTCTATCTTCACCGGAGCTTGTTTTTTTTGTTTGTATTTCAAGTTCGTGTTTGTATGGTGAACCAGTGATCAAGGTTGATGGTCTCTGTCTGGATCTGCCTGCTGCAGTATGGGATTTGAGTTGAGGCACTGGACTGATATTTGCAGGGGTAATGAAAGCCGAAAAAGGTCCTGATGGTAATAATTTAGGTGGTGCTACTGTTGCTCCTTCGATTTGTTTTTCTCCCAAGCCAGCATCAATTGCATCGACCACATCAAGATTGCTCGTGCTCAAATTATATTGGTTTTGAAACTCTTGCACGGCGAAGTCAGAATCCACGTGCTAAGCCTCTAGCTCTGCGTTGAGCGTTGGTTTATGTCCCAACTTTGGGTTTATCAATTGATTTTCTTTTTAACATATTTTTTTAATGTCGAGCGAGGTACCTACAGCGAACATCTTCGATGCTTTTAGATTGCCCATTTACTTGTTTTAATGGCATTATCATCGTTTTCCATTGCCTCAGCGCTCCACTTTCTTCTTTGGTTTGGAGACATGCTTAAACTGAAACAAACAACAACAAAAAAATAAACTTTGTAGACCAAATTAAATCCCCATAATGCTGTATCCCAATACTGGATATCCAATATTAGGACGCACCTAGTATCCAATATTGAGAACCAAGTACGCCTAAATGAAAATGTCATTGTTTTTTTTATGAATACGTTTCCATACTTATAACATACCCTAAACCCATCCAATATATGTATACTATAGCAACAAAAACATAATAGTACTAATTTAAGACCTTACCTGTGCCAAATCGTATCTAAAAGGCCACTATTTCAAAAACTCTGCTGACGACAAAAATCTGTAAATCACCTCGTATCACCATTTCTCACAAATACTTCGATATATCTCATCAAGTCGTGTTATTTACCAAGTAGCAAACGTTATGTAAACTTTTCGCTAGATGATACTGCTTACTTCTCCAGGAAGTCTGGTATCCAGTATTAGGAACGTATCCCATATTCAGTACAGTTCCCCTACCTACATTTTATTTTCAGAGATTGGAACAGTGTGGCCATATTTTTTACATTGACTATAAAACACTAGGTGAAACCGGCTTCTAACAGTCTTATAAACAAACAAGAGTTGACTGCGATCAGCGGAGATTAATATTTTGTATTTTACATTTCTGTACAAATTTGATTAGGTTAGGTAGCTTTAAGAATCATAAACTATAACCAAATAACTGCTCAATGGAATATTAGCATTTTAAAATTCTGAGAAGGTTACATAGCCCTTCAGTGAATTATGGCTTCAGGTAAAAGAGTGCTGGCTGCATTTATAAATTTACATTCATATGTCTTATAGTATTATGCAATCATCATTTTTAAATAAATACCTCTACCGCCTCAAGATCTTGTTTATTGGACTCACCACTTACTAGTCTTAGACTAGACTAGACTAAATTAATAGATTAAACGTGTATAAGTGACATAATATTACGAGTAGGTATAAGCGGGCACTAAGAAAATATATTCCCTGAAAAGGGGTAGTAGGCTGAAAAAGTTTAGGAAAATGATTAGATATTCACACCAAAAATTTTAATGCAACAATGTTAATTAAATATTATAGATGCAAACGATGTGAAAAAAATTGAGGATTTCCTGACAGTGGCATCGGAACGTCTGCCAAAATACCACTACATTTTGATTGATGCCAAACATTTACTCGCTGGCCTGTTAAGGGAAATCACTACTAAACTTATTAATGTACCGAAAAATGTAATTCAAAGAAAATTAGAATTATGTGAAGAATTTATACCACTTTTGGATGTATTGCAGCCAGGAATTTCAAGGTTAAAAGGTATATTGATATTTATATTCTGCTCAGCATTATTATTAATATTATTATTGTTATGACATTATGATTGTTTTATAAGACTTTAAAATCTATAGGGACAGTCGCCACTAAGCATCAGTTAGTTCTACAGGGTCTAATGATATTAAAGATGTTGAAGAAAACCTTTTTCTATAGAGACAGAGCCCAAATATATATGAAAGTGAAGCAAAAAAGGACCCGCTCTACGAATATTTTCATAACTGAGAGTGAAATTGTATAGATTGTATAGAATAATGGTACTTACGTCAAACTGGAATATCCTTCAGGGACCATAGAAGGCTCCATCTTCTTGCATAATATGCAACATCTATGGGAGATTTATATTATATTCCCTCTAAATAAGAACTGTGTTGATTTTATTGATGAATTTGTTCACAAAAAGTAATATAATATACCTAGGTACAGATGAAAAAATATTTTACTCTGTATTATGTTATATTTGAATAAATATATTTTTTAACAATCAGTTTCCTATGAGTGACAGATTTTATTTATTGATGTTTAGAAGATAAAAGAGTAAAAGTAGGTTTAGCTTTAGAAGATACTCGGCCAAAATAAAAATTATTTTGAGTTTGTATGGTAAGAGTGATAAGACCAATGTGATATTTTCCAGTATTGAAAATTTTACATAAACGATTGGTTAATAATAATTAGCTTACTATGTGAGCAAATATGGTGTGGGACATGCTATTTGGTAGTGAATTTATATACTCAGAATGTACATTGCGCTGGGCACATAATCATGCCCAAATAAATCGAGTATAATATGTTGGTATGGGCCTTTAAAAATGCATGTTTTGCCCGAAATTAAATTTTGCTGCAGTTGATTGTTCTGTAATTTTGTAAATAAATTGATAAAATGTAACCTTCCCATTCCAAATGCAAACGATAACAGCAATTAATGCTAAATTAATTTGTTTTGAAAAATGATAAGAAAGGTTATACATCATATAAACCTAACATCTGAAAATATGTACTTCTAATGATTATAATATTATATATTATATGATTTTGTAATAAGTGTTTTATGTACTTACGTTCAAATTGTTTTTACAGCTGTAACTTTGTATGAAATTCATTCTGCTATGGTGCAGATTGCGAAAATGGAACATAAAACCAAAGAAATCTCGATTAATGTGTTATTGGTATGGAAACATTACAAAAAATCAAGCAAATTACGTTTGATTATCATTTTCATCATAGATTTTTACATAGTGATATTTATATTTTTATACCTAGTGATAATTTATGTGTTTAACTACCTACTTGTTAGATTTTATTTTTCCCCTTAGATTTAACATCACAAAATAGCTCTATAATATCATCCATTACAGATTATTATGGGGTTTATAAACGTTTGTGGACCTAACAGATCTGCAGACTATCCCACTGAAATTTGATATTTTATTTTGTACTCGACACTGTTGTGTATGAGTTCATTATTAATCATATTGATAAAAAGATTATCAAAGGCCACTCCAACATGGTCAGATTTGACGCATGTGTTTTGGAACAAGTCATGAGTTCTGTTAACCTATTTGTTTATAAAGATACAGTATGTCCTGTCGAATAACCTACACAACTTGAAGTAGGCCGATAGACTATATTAAATTAATAAACATTGCGGTGTTTCACCATCTTTACAATTCAATGTAATGTAACCACTGAGTAATATAGCAATACTAGTAATTACTTGTTTACAGTTGACCACGCACTTTCTCATTCTGACACTGTGAAAGGTAACATGCCCGTTTTCCCCTACTGAATGTGATTGTCAACCATCATCAGAGCCGATTGAAAGTCACCAATCTTGACACACTGTCAAAGTCCAAGAACACACAAGAAATACACATTACATATTTTATACTTTAAAGTGTATGTACACCCTTACCCTTAATGTGTTTGCATCCCTGCTTCATCATACGAGAAAAGAAATGACTAACAACATTTTCTCACATTAGTTTGATGCAAATATTTACTAACACCATTAGTGTTTTTAACTTTTATCCTGTCAGTTGACCTTTATATAACATTATTTGACAAACGTGACGGAGGATATGGGCCTAATTAGAACAAATCATACTATAACAATAAATTTAATATTGGTAAGTAAATATTTTATTTTTAAAATGCTTTTTTCTTTTCAAATAAACAATATTACTAAGTACATAAATTATATAATAAATCAATAAAACTAATTATATTTTATAAGCAGTTTCTATTGTAATTAATAACGTTAGTGTTTCTCGAATAATTACATAATTATAATTAGGTGTGTTTATTTATTTCAGGTGAAACTTGAAAATGCGGAGAAAGTTTTGCGAGATTCAATAAAGATGTTACTGGTAGAACCTCCGTCGTCTCCGGAGGGACTACTCTGTCGCCGGGCAATGGAAGACCTCAAAATACTTATAACCAGTCAAAATAATATGACAAATATGATGACGGGGGAATCAAATACAATGAAAATTAAATCATAAACCGATATACAATAATTGATCTATCCATTATTGGAATATTATAAAAATGTGTGTACTTTAAAAGTACCAGGTACTTACGTTACATCGAAAAACTTTTCAATGTCAGACATTTTTTTTATTAAAAATGTTTGAATGAATTTTCATTAAATTTGGAATCGGAGTTGAAGTCATATTTTGAGGTAGAGTAGTTATATTTTTTTGTAAATGACTCCTAAGCTCTATTTATAGCAGCAAAACTATTAACGAATAATAAAATGTTATTATATTATTAGATTATAATATTTCATAATCAGAAAAATCCCAGAATAAAAGTTGGGTTGAGGAGTTAGGGCGAAAAATGAAGTAGGTAAATGAAATAAATTTTATTATAAAAGAATAATATACCTATGTAGTATTTTTATTCAATGATAAAATATTTATATACAATATTGTAATAAATCGAAAATTTAACTAAAATAACTTTAATGAAAAATTTTGATTATATGCTATTTTTTTCTTTATTGATTCCAAATTTAGAATTAAGAAGATGTATCTACTAAAAAACTGAAAAGACGATTAATAGGGAAACATTTCAAACTAACTTGGTTGTTATGGGATGGTGGTTTTAAAAATAATATCGATGGGTTCCATAAAGTTCGCGGAATGGCGGTGAAAGTAGCAAGTATTGGGGTTAAAATTTTTTTTTGTTAGGTAATCCTTTTTAGGTATACTTGTGCAATTTCAAGTTGATTGTTCCATTATATCGCTTCCAATATTCAGAAGAACAAATTCAAGTCTATAATAATTTAAAAACTGTCAAATATTGAGCTCCGTGCAGTAACAGGGAAAAAGTGTGGAAACCATCCAAAATTAAATGAAATTGGATTATGGGACTCTTTGTTGTAGTAAAACCATGATTTACAAATGGTCACCTTTATTTAAACAAGGTAGAGAGTCATTATAAGCAACGTTCCCTCTAATTTTTCTATTGTGTGTGCGGATCATGAGCGGTGGCGTAACTAGGGTTGGTGTCACCCGGTGCGGTAAATTTACACACCCCTCCCTCCACAAACACACATGATTAAGGTATTTATTAATTTCAGTGATTTTATTTGTAGAAAAAAGAAGCATTTATTTTTATAGCCAATAGTACATTATCAATTAAGAGCGTACTTCAGTGCAACGGCAAATAATTTTCAAAAGTAGGTGCGACGAAATTTCTCACTAGTCGCCAATCGGAGACCGACAGTCAAGGTGTCTGTCGTCAGATGAAAATATTCTTAAATCGTGTAGAGATGACTAAAAAACTTTACGTATGTACCTACTTGAAGAAGATAACATGTCAATGAATAAACTATTATTATTAGTAATATAACAATAAACAAAACATTAAATGGACACATGTTGGATTTTTATGACAAATTATATTTCGTTCGGCACGCGTAATTTGCACAATCTGCGCATCACCTAGCCACGATCTTTTAGACCATGCCTCAACTGAAGTATAGCCTTAACACTTTGACTAGATCACAACCAGATTTTTTGCGCTCAGCGATCTCAATCCTATTCTTTCGTTCTTCGGGTGTTCCCGTCATTATTTTCAAAAGTTCACCTCTTTTCAAATTACTCGATTTCGTAACAGCATCCCGGTGTACTTGTTGACTTAAATGCCTTTTTAAAAGATACAACATCCATTCAATCCACTTCTTTCCAGACGTGAATTCTGCTTGCATATTTGCTGCGGAGCATATGATGCATTTGACCCAATCATCTGTTTCCGAATAAACAAATATATTACCAATTCTTACTTTTTGCGAATGCATTGAAGATGGCATTTCTGTTTCGACTTCCGAGAATTGAGTCGAAGAATTGTGCATGTGATGGTTTCGTGCATTCGAGCAAAACTAAAATCTGGCAAAGGAAACTTTCTGTGTGTGTTTGTGTGAGGACTGTGTGGGGGATGAAAACATGTGTGCGGACACATTTGCGGACGCACACACCTTACAGGGAACATTGATTAGAAGATGATAACCGTTGTGAAAAAGTGACGTCACTACAGTGAAAATGGTATTAAAAATCGAAGATACGAAGATATGGAAAATGGTTGGCTAAAACTAATCGAAATCGCAGAAAGGTTCAATCTATCCAAAACAACAATTTCCAGAATTATACACGAAAATCTTGGGATGTCAAAGGTAAGCACAAGATGGGTGCCACGAATGCTGATGCCACATCAAAAAAGTTACCGTGTGGAATGTTCTAAGCAGTTTTTAAAGGTATGTGGCATCAATCAAGAAGAACTTATCAACAAAATAATTGTTACAGTAGATGAAACGAGGGTTCATCATTATGACCCTGAGTTAAAACAGGAGTCCATGCAGTGGCATAAAAAGGGTGGTTCAGCTCCCAAGAAGTTTAGGCTAAGGCCACATAGGTATGTGCCTTGCTTGGTGGCTACGTGCTAGGTGACATATCCTAGCGAACGGACGCACACTATTTTATCGCAATGACCATACTTCACGCTTCGCGCCTCGCTACGTGATTATTAGTCACCTAGTGAGTCCCCCGGCGAACAAACGTGTTGGTTATTTTTATTGTGTCTCCTAGTGATTTTGCAAGATGGTGGATGTTTCTTCAGTATGACAAATGTCAAACACTGTATATTTTGAGGTTATGAATAATGACGCATGGGATGAATTGACATTAAGCACCCAACAAGTTCGAATTTGAGGCTTTAAAAATTTTAAACTTAAATTTTCTGTGAGAAGTAGCTTTCTGGTTAGTTTTGAGAGTGACATCGTTGTTGACTTGAGCGCTCCCAAATGGCAAATGAATTTGTACCTAAGCACGTAGCATGCAATGTGACAGAATTGTTTTTAGTAGACAAGCATAGCACCTAGCTCAGCACTAGCGAAGAACCTACCTATGTGGCCAAAGCCTTAAGGTCATACCATCGACTGGGAAGGTGATGGCAACAGTGTTATAAACAAAAAGGCACCAACATCACGGGACAGTACTACGTTATTATTCTAAGTCGCTTGAAAGAATTGATTAAAGTAAAAAGGAGGGGTAAAAAAACAAAAGGCGTGTTCTTACTTCATGACAATGCACCTGTTCACAACGCTCAAATTGCAATGGTTGCTTTTCTGAAAAAAATTCTGTTTCCAGGAATTGCCTCATCCGCCTTACATTTCTGGTCTGGCACCTAGTGATTATTACCTGTTTCCAAATTTGAAGAAAGACTTACGTGGAAAACATTTTGATGAGTCCCTACAGGTAGCCGTAAATGAGCATTCAGCAAATCAGAAAATTATTTTTATGGAGGCTTAGAAAAATTAATCAATAGATCTAAGAAGTGCATTCATGTCCGAGGAGATTATATTGAAAAATATAAAACATATTATATATTCTATTTTTTCTCTCCCATTCCGTGAACTTATGGAACTTGAGATACCCGGGGTTCCAGCGGCTAGCTCAGGTATCCATCGAACCCCGGATTCACAAAAAAAGGAACGATATATTTATGTTTGTGGTTAAATAAAACACTAAGACTTTCTTGTGCGTAACTTGGTATTAGGTATATATTTTAATCTTGAGTTTGACAAGGTTATTTTGTAGTTTTTTTACAGTTACAGTCGTCAGTCCGTATCGTTTGAAAACCGGACGCTCACTAACTTTTTTCTCTTTTTCAAATCTCGCGTACCCACGCCATTCAACAAAAAGGACTCTCGTGATTGGCCAAATTTTATCGCGTGATGTTTTTGCTTTGACGAATTACGAGGACCACCCCGGTGCAGGCGCGTGGAAATTTGAACGTTGCCGGCAAGCGCGGCAAAATTTATTATATGAATACTTATATTTAGTCTTAAAATTATCTCTTTCATCCATCATCATTTATACTTTTTAAATTAAATTAAATGTATCTTAATTACACGTCCGCCCAATATGTGATTTTCACACACCGGACGAAGGCCTTTACTTATGAATAAAAAATACTTACGTAGTTGAGCAAGGAATCAGATTAGATGTTTTATTAAGCCGTTTCTAGAGGTCAGGGTTACGTTTCGACTTATAGCTACTAAATGATTATTTTAAACCGGGAGAAGCCCGCCTGTAACAGGAGTGTATCAAACTCCTAAAAAATCCGGAAAAGATAAAAAATTATTACAATTTTTTACTGGGGGGCAGTAATTCATTTTTGATTATATGTACAATGATTATTGTGAAATCATCGACCGCACATGGAATTTGGAAAGTCGAAAGTTAATCGATGCCACTGACATCCACTCATACAGCTACAGCCACCGGTAGTATGCTAACGTAGCCCCACTAGTGGTTATGTGTGCGTTTTCTAACAGTCTTAATTATTACTATGAGTTTCATGGCCCCCACATCCTGAAGCGGATCCCAGGCCACGATATTTGGAGCCAACCCACCCCCCAACCTATCGCTAAGGTTAAGGGCAGTGTAAGGTTCTACAGTAATGTAGTGATGTTCCCCAAATGGTATTCCGCGGAACTCCAGGGTTCTGTGTAAAATAAAGGGTATTTCATGTATTTTTAGCGATGTTTGGTATTTTTAAATAAATCCACTTGAATTGTCGGGTCTCGGCATCATATTATGAAGCACTAATCGCGACCGCCTTTTGTGATAGTCAAGTAACATACGACCCTTCGCCATATTAGATAAATAAATAGTCATTCTTATTAGTCTGAAAACACACTAAAAATAATTATAAAATACAATTATACTCGTGAAATAGTGCAGGTGACTTGTTTTAAAATCAGAGCAAATTTTTGGTGTGTGTTTCTCTCACTTAACTGGTCAACCCGCCACACTGGCTAGTGCCTTGTCAGCCCTCCCCCCTTTGGGGGCCATGATTAGTTTTCATTTGCGTCATCTGCACCTAGGATCGTCAATAGTAAAACTTCTTTTCAACAATATTTTGTTTTACTTACTTAATATTATATTGATATTGAAATGCTGTACCATTATGTACCTACACTAATAAACACTTTCAAATAAACACAACAGTACATTGGATCTTTGATAGTTGTAGATTCAAAAAAATGTGGCAAGTACATTTCCTGACGCTAAAAAACCTATGATGGATATAGATAATGAAGCTATCGGTTTGCAAGAGGAAGATTACGTCTTAGCCCCTTTACTGAATGAGGTAATTTCCACCAGTCGAATTTTGACTTTCTTTCTGTAATTTTGTATTTTTTCAATAAGTTTTTCATTCAATTTACCACTTCATTAAGGTATTAAAAAATTGTTTTTTTTTATATAGGAGTACAATCATGTGTAATGCTGTCGATCTGTTGGTGAGCAATATGATTAGTATTGGTAATACAAAGGTATCGAGCTCATCGATAATCCACGACAATATCGTCGAGCATGTTTCAATGGCGTAGCTACCTCATAGCAAAAATATGCTAAGCATTGGGACCCAGCCGGATAAGGTGCCCTAAATAACAGTAATATGAAATCAATATAAAATTTATTCAGAAATTCATATGAAGAAATAGCAAAATAATTAATGTTGGAGTTCTATATTGACTTTCAAATCAAACGCCAAAGTATCATTAAACATGTTGATGAATTGGTTTCGGCTTCAGATTATCGGTAGAGGCAACAACTACTCAGAACAAATCAACAACCGGTTTAAGAGAATGCTGTTAGTGAAAAACTATTTAAGGAGATAAGGAAAATGAAGAATTTGTCAAAAACAACTATTTTGAGGTACTTAATCTCAAAAAAATATAAAATCCAGAAGTTTTTTTAGAACAATTTGATGCACAGTTCATTCATGTCACATCATTATTATTATTAATGAAATATTTTGGGTAAGTACCTATTCATATAGGTACATTTTCAGAATTAATCATTATGAAAAAATACCTATTTAAAGCTACTTGCTTTGAAAGTGAATTTTCAGATTACTTATAAGTAACTAAAGTAAGTATATCATTTTAATATTATTTTTTGGACTCTGGTACTAGCCGTGGTTAGTGTTGATAATTGTGACGCTAAAAAACAAACGTAGCCATCTCCATCACAAGTGAAACTGAGTAAATCAACTTTTTTGTTTTTGTGGTTAATTTGAACTCGTAAGTTAATAATTTCACAATTTATGATTATATTTTATTTAAAAGATACGATTTAAACAATGCTCAATAATCGCGAATCTTTAACAAACAAGATATTTACGATTTTATGTTGGAGATGGCTATGTTTGTTTTGTATCATCTGGATTTGACCAGGTTTGAAATAAATACTTTTGGAGATGGACAGTTTTGTTTTGTATTCGATTGGTTTGTTTTGTATTCTAACAAACAGGGTTGTGTTAAAATGGGTGCCGGTCGAAATCCCAAATGCCGACATCCCGAAAGCCGAAATCCCGAAAGCCAAAATCCCGAATGGCCGAAATTCCGAATGGCCGGAATCCCGAAGGCCGAAATCCCGAAAAATAAAAAAATATAAACAGTATTAATTTTCAACCAGCGGTTCCCCAATAGGCGGCGCTTTTTCTTGGGTGTGTAATTTAACAAGATAATTAAAATAGTTATATAAAAACTGTTATTAATTATGGAATGAAGCAACAAAATAATTTTCAACCAGCGGCACCCCAAAAGGCGGCGCTTTTTCTCGATTGTATAATTTATCTAGATAATTAAAATAGTAGTATTAAAAACTAATAATAATTATGGAATGAAGCAAAAAAATAATTTTCAACCAGCGGTACCCCAATAGGCGGCGCTTTTTCTTGAATGTGTAATTTAACAAGATAATTAAAATAGTTATAATAAAAACTATTCATAATTATGGAATCAAGCAACAAAATAATTTTCAACCAGCGGCACCCCAAAAGGCGGCGCTTTTTCTCGATTGTATAATTTATCTAGATAATTAAAATAGTAGTATTAAAAACTAATATTAATTATGGAATGAAGCAAAAAAATAATTTCAACCAGCGGTACCCCAATAGGCGGCGCTTTTTCTTGAATGTGTAATTTAACAAGATAATTAAAATAGTTATAAAAAAAACTATTCATAATTATGGAATCAAGCAACAAAATAATTTTCAACCAGCGGCACCCCAAAAGGGGACGCTTTTTCTCGATTGTATCATTTAACAAGATAATCAAAATAGTTATATAAAAACTATTATTAATTATGAAATAATGCAAAAAAATAATTTTCAACCAGCGGTACCCCAATAGGCGGCTCTTTTTCTAGAGTGTGTAATTAAACAAGATAATTATTTTCTTACTTCATTCCATAATTAATAATTGTTCTTATATAACTATTTTAATTATCTTGTTAAATTATACAATCGAGGAAAAGCGCCGCCTATTGGGATGCAGCTGGTTGAAAATTATTTTGTTGCTTCATTTCATAATTAATAACAGTTTTTATATAACTATTTTAATTATCTTGTTAAATTACTTACTCAAGAAAAAGCGCCGCCTATTGGGGTACCGCTGGTTGAAAATATTTTCTTGCTTTATTTCATAATTAATAATAGTTTTAAATACTACTATTTTAATTATCTAGTTAAAATATACAATCGAGAAAAAGTGCCGCCTTTTGGGGTGCCGCTGGTTGAAAATTATTTTGTTACTTTATTCCATAATTAATAATAGTTTTAAATACTACTATTTTAATAATCTAGTTAAAATATACAATCGAGAAAAAGCGCCGCCTTTTGGGGTGCCGCTGGTTGAAAATTATTTTGTTGCATCATTCCATAATTAATAATAGTTTTTATATAACTATTCTAATTATCTTGTTAAATTACACACTCTAAAAAAAGCGCCGCCTATTGGGGTGCCGCTGGTTGAAAATTATTTTCTTGCTTCATTTTATAATTAATAATAGTTTTTATATAACTATTTTATTTATCTTGTTAAATTATACAATCGAGGAAAAGCGCCGCCTATTGGGGTGCCGCTGGTTGAAAATTATTACTGTTTATATTTTTTTATTTTTCGGGGTTTCGGCCTTCGGGATTTTGTCCGGCACCCGAAAAAAAAAACAATATAAATGTATAACTTATTTCATATTTACAACTAACACTTAATAATTTGAAAATTATAATTGGGTTTATGAATTTATTTTGAGTTTTATGATATTAGAATTAAATAGGTAACTAAGCAAACATAACAATATTTTTGAATAAAAATATATAAAAAAATATAGATGACTGAACCAGTTTACACGATATTATGCAGCTTTAAAACTGAACTTAAAATATGAACAGCCAAGGCACAGCCCTGAGGTTCTAAGATGCTAACTGTCGTAAAACGTTTGAAAATCAAAATTTACTTACCGTTTTTCAGTCTTCTTTGAACGTTTAATGGTATAATTTGATCTGGTAAACTTTCGTGCATTATCTGGAGACACTATTTCAAACTTTATTTGGATTATTTTCCATTCTTTGACAATTATTTCGCTTAAAAACTTGAAGAGCACATCTTATATACTGCCGTACTAAGCACAGAGGCCGTATCTGCATTTAAGGCAAGTGGGAGATCTGAGCTTTCATATTATTTTATTTTTCCTGCTGAAACTGGGGAACTTTTTATTTATTTTATTTGCCTTTAATAGTTAATTTTGGTTTAAGATTTGTTTACATACCGTAAAAATTTGATTTACGTCATTATAATTATTAATATTATGTATTGATATTAGCCGTATATATGTCAGATACGGCTAATATCCCTTAGTAAATGATAGTTACAACCGAATCGCTTAGTATTAATCGAGTTTTTTTTCTCAAACTCCGTAGATACGGCTATTAAAACCCTTGATTTCTCCGTAACTATAGTAGTTACAGCTTGGATTTATTCGCCGATCTTATACAAAAACTCTGCAGAATCTAAATATCTAAAAACATGAAAATACCTAAATACGTCAGTTACGGCCTCTGTGCTTAGTACGGCAGTATACAGAGAAAACTTTTTGCTGATGGGAGCCATATTGATAAAATGCCACGACATGATTGGCCATTCTGAAAAAGTGCTACGTCGTGATTGGCTAAGACGAATGTGACCACGTTTGATATAAAAAGTCAATGGAGATGACTAAGTTTGAAAAAAATCACAACTTTTATTTTGATTTTTTAAGCAGAAAATAAGGAGATAGACATGTCTGAAGTGAATATTATTATATAAAACAACACAAGCAGTCATACCAACCAAAAATCTCAAAAAAGTCAGTGACTGGAGATGACCACGTTTGTTTTTTAACGTCACAATTTAATAAATTTAGGTAAGGTGAGTCGGGGTAAGTGTGACATATAATTCAATGAGATGAATTTCAACCTGGTTCATGTGAATAGGTGTGTTTTAAACAGTTGAAAACTTTACCGTAGGATCTACAAAAGCATTACAATTAATATGTACAGAAGGAACCCACTGTATATCTTACTATAATACGACATTTTAATATGTTTTGATCACTAGTCAGTTTGTTACACTTACCCCAATATTGGGGTAAGTGTAACTAAATTCATCATTATTCCAAAAAGTACTTCAAAACCATAATGTATTTGTGTTTGCATAGAAAGGTAATATTTCATTTAATGGATATTGAGTCTTTTAGTTAAAACTACAGTATAGAATTTCAACAAAATGGACTAAAACAATGGGAAATTGTGTCATACTAATGAGTGAAGCGCTAGTGATGTCCCGAAAGAAAAACGACATATTTTTTATTAATTAACGTAGGTAGTTGACGGAAATCCGATGACACTAACGAGTTTACTTTGTGAAGTATCAGCAGTCAACATTATATATCCATTGTGGACAACCCTTTAAATTCAGGTTGATGATTGTACTGTTTAATAAGATAAGTTATAGTACCAATTGATTACAAAAGGATCGCAAACTTTTTTGCGAACATATTCTACGGCTTGCGGTTTTTAGCATGGAACATGCTTTTGTCTTGACCACCCGGCCGGATTCGTTACGAAAACATCGCACAGGCAGCGGTAACGAAAACAAAAAATAAAGTCAGGAAAGTAGCGCGGCGCGGGCTGGAGTGGCTTCAGTCGGCCGCGAACGACGCTTTGGGAATAACGTGTGACCCATGCCACGCAATTTATTTTATTTTCCTTCGAATTTGGATAACCAGCATTCAGATAATCAGGGGCAAAGAATGTTCCATGTTTAATAATTTTAGCCGTTATGGTTTAAGTAACCATCATATTTAAATAATAACTTATTTCTTTTAATAAAACCCATAAACCAATAATTGTGTCCGGGTACTTCGTTTTTAAACGGTGTATTAATATTATTTTCATTACTATACTGTCCAATTAATTCGAGGACTACTTTTTTGTGAGACATGCTTTACCAACGTATGCAAATTTTCTGCAATAGATGTTTCAATCACTAATAATATTGTACTTCTGGTAATATTGTAGGTACTTCTGCTAAAACCAAAGAGATTGAAAGACTGGAGAGGGAACACGCTATCATTTAAATACGAATCGGAGAAAGACAGTTGGTAATGTTGGTATTCTGGAGCTTCTTCAAGTTCGTGTGGTAAAACAGCATGGCGGATATGATATTGTTATTCTCTCGATTTATACGTATTATACGTTATTATTCGGTACAAAAATGTTTATTAATGGAAGAATACAAATGAGTAACAGCATTTTGGAACAATATGCATACTATTAATTATTTATACATTGATAGTTTTTCCTAAAAGATCTTTTACAATAACAATTCAAAACTTTTACATCAAACGTCAAATGGTTGTTTATTGCAAAAAATCCAGGGCCGTATGCATAATATTATTTTGAACCCAAAATATACGATGTCTTTTTCAAAGTAAAAACTGTTAGTGCTAGTTAATGTCATTCATTATTTACATAGATTTTATATTTCATTTCAGAGTTAAATATATTTTTAAGAATACCAAACAAAAAATTGTATTTATATGAAGTATGTAATGGAGTATATGTAGCAATTTTATAATGTTATAGGTATAAATTAAATTATTTCAGATTTCCGAAAAATGAAGTTCTTCGGAAATTGTGGATTGATGCAGTCGGGCGGGAGAGCTGGGTGCCATCTAAATATTCATTACTGTGTGGGATGCATTTCTCGTAAAGTGACGTTAAATGAGTGTTAAAGTTAAATGAGAGTTAAAAAGTGAGTTAAATAGATACAATATTGTAATTAACTATATAATCAAATTTTTAACATACCTACCTGTATTTTGTCTCTAATAGGTTTGTATAAACAAGTAATTTTATACACAATATGTCAAAAACGAACCCATGTTATATTTTTATTTCATAAAATATTTTCAAAATACACATGTGTAAATAGGTAGGTAATATAATCAATTTTTTTTTGTTTGTAATTATTTGTGTTTTTTATTTAACCGTTTTATCTAAACAATAATGCTATGTTATTTTATATAGAACAATATGTAAAAACAAGACCATATTTCTTATTCCAATATTTAACCATTTGCTATTAACTGATTTGTGTATAATTTTTTGTAATATTATTGTGTTTTTTGTGTTATTAAAAATAAAATACTTACATCCATTTGCATTATTTTTTCTTACCCTGAATGCTAATAAAGTTTTTATTGCGGGAACTTTTTATAATGAAAATACGTTTATCATAAATTGGTTGTAAGCTTGTGTTGATAAAAAAAAATACTCAGTGGGGCGTTTTTATGTCTAAGTATGGCCCATTTGCAGCAAAGTGTACCTAATTTCAGAGAAGTAGAACTTTCTCTCACAAAACGAGTACACACTGACATTATTTGTGTGCTACCTCTGGGGGAGAAGTTCAATCTCTTTGGCTAAAACTGTTTTCTCTTCTTTCGTAAACATGATTATACATATTATCCTGTTTTTTTAAGCTCCTTTATATCGTTTATATTTACATGTGGAAAAAATGCACATTAATTATTATCACATATTAGAGATAAGCACTTATTTTAAAAACTTCTGTATTAAATTAAAACACACGCACTCTTCCGAGTACCTACCTACTTATCTAACATAAAACTATTATAATAAAATTATAAACATTTTATTTCAATTGCGAACATTTTTCGATCGATATAAATAATGCGTCATGTCCCATCACCAGTTAAAATAATGATTAGGTATGCGAATTCATAGAAAATATATGGGGGAAGTGTGACACAAAACAAAGGTGCACTTACCCCACGCGTTTAATTTCGTGGGGAAAGTGTGTCTACTCGTTTAAAACTTTAAAATGCTTATCAATAAGTAAAACGATAACAACACGTGAAGCAGGGTATCAAAACACATATGCTCATCAAATTTTACAACCATAATGTGCAGATATCCGTGTTTTAAAAAATAGTTTAGTAACAGCTATCATCTCACTCGTCGACTTCAAAATGTCGTCTGGAGAATAATCCATGTAGTCACCTCAAAAAACATGGAATCGACACCATTTCTGATTATTTTTATAAATCGGTGACTTTGCTATCACCTTTCCATAGATGGCATCATCCAATTTGTAGTAGATACTGAGATATCTTAGTAGCTACACTTACCCAAAAGTTACACTTACTCCGACTCACCTTACCTAATTTAGTAAATCAGAAATTATAAAACATATTCAATTGGACGAACCATGATCAACATTGAATATAAAAAAACATTAAAAATGGAGCTTTAAAAACTTTTAGTGATTTTGCGAGTATAAAAAGTATACAAGTTTAGTGGTCATGACACATTATTAAAATAATGCTTCTAAACTTAAAAATCAACATAAAAGTTTAGTTTAAATCGTACGTACCTAGGTACTTGAGAAATGATTGGTGGTCAGAAACCAATAAAAAGGAAAAATAATATTATTTTATAATATTATGATAAATATAATATTATGGTAATACCAAATTAACCAATTTGTCACTTGTCTATGGTTTTGGTTTTGACGTTTTGAGCATAGATAAGGATGTGAGCCGGTATCAGCCCATGATCAGCCCATTATCTGTTATCTGAGTTATCAGCCGATAAATATTTTTCACGTACATGCTGTAATACAGTCCGTATAGTTTATTTATATCTTCATATTATTATTAGCGAACTTTCGAAATGCATTTTTTTGCAAATTATTAGGTAACTCAAATACGGTAAAAACTCATTTAAGTTATCTGGAGAATATCAAATTGTATATAAAATATTCATTTTATTATTACCTACGCCTACTTACTGTGTAACTACAAACTATTGATACTATCTTCACTTCCAGATTTTTTCTAAGAAGCACAATGGTAGACCAATCAGCTGTTTTGGCAGCGTTTTTACTTATTAGTGGACTTATTTTCAATTTCTCCCTTCATAAACTTGAAGAAGGACATGTCGGCGTTTATTTCAGGGTAGGTAAAATTTAATTTCCCTTTCGTTGTTGTTAATAAGTTTCAAGAATATTTGAAAAATGAAGTATAACATTAAAGAGACTCCAGCTATGACGCTTGTAATCCATGTAAGTATTTTTCTATAATTATATTATTAGGTATTATATACACAAGACATTGATGTTCAGTAATTTTCAATTACTTACCATTTTTATCGCTACATTATAATTGATGATTATATTATTTAGGGGGGTGCTCTTCTTCCTGTTACAAGTCAACCAGGATTCCATATGATGTTCCCGCTTTTGACAACTTATAAATCAATTCAGGTAAAATCAATGACATTTGATGGAGATACCTTACAAACCAAAATTGTCTATTGCCCAACTTCAGTTTGGGCTTATCTGCATCATCATCAAGATAAAATCTCATTGTCTGAAAACCGGTCTACACTGAACAGTCGACACCTCATTGGCTGCATACCATTTCATACCACCAATGAACGGCTCCGAATGCTTTACGATCTGTCAAATCTGTGTTTATTTACCAAAAAGTCATTGTGGTAAATCAATCAATAAAATAGTGTACCAATAAAATAAAATGGACACAACATTGGAAACTATATTACCACCTGTAGACACGACGCGTATTGCCAGCAATAGTGCGCTAATTTAACTTTTCCAACAGTAAATGTTCACACAAGGATTGGTGATTGTCTCGCTAATCTCATTTTTCAGGTGAAAGTAGGTGGCGTTATTTTTGTGCACTATTTTTTGATCCATGGATAATATATTATGATTTAACATTTGTACAAAATAATGGTTTGATTTATTTTTACATAATACACTCACGGGTGAGCGATGCTGTATCTGTCAAACTTAAATTACAAGTAACCATGACTAATTGCAAGTAACTTTAACCCATTGGAGACGGACAGAAAAGGAGAAAGTCGACCAACAGCCAGATTAAATTTTGTAGTAAATTTTACAAGAGTTGACTAAAACTGCTACAACTTTTATATGAATGATTTTAATATTTTTTCAAAACTTGTGTAGGTATTGAAACATTTCAATTTAAATAAATATGTAGGTAAATTTGTAGGATTTTAAGAAATATGTAAAAGTAAAAAATATTTTTTTTTTACCAAGGAGAAGCGGCATCAAATTGACGCCGATTGTCCAGAATCACTTGGTCAATAGCGTCGTCAAATTGGCACCGATTGTCTCCAATGGATTAAGATGTTTAGCTAGATATTGGTAATAGTTACGGTGGCATAGCTAAAAATAATAATTTTGCGTAATAGCATAACATAATAGGCCGTCTACATGGGCATGGATTTATTGCTGACAGCAGTAGCGAAGGGTGGAGGTAGGCTGTTAACATCCGCCATAAATAGTGTCCACTAAGCTTTGTCAATCATACGTATTTGTTTTCATTGATATCGCGGCCATATCAAAAATATGCACATGTGTAAATTATCGTATAAGTTGCAAGATTGCATGCATGGATCATAAAAGTTCAGCAGCTTCTGAATTTTCACGCGATAGTTGGAACTTGTGCGATATTTGCGCCTACTTAGTAGAATGATAGTGGCGAATCTGCTAGAAAAAATATGAACTACACCGCGCAGAGCATTTTGATGTTTACCAATTTTCACAACTTGTCAAATAGCACCTTACAATGACAACGCGTCTCGCTTACGCTTGAAGAATGATATTGGCAAGACAGTCAGCCCTTTGCACATAAACAATTATCGCAGTAGTTTAATTTTCACATTATTGGTGCCAGTAAATTCATGCCGTGTAGGTACAGGCATTATTATAAAGGGTCTTTCAATAAGGACGTTTGATTTTTTTTAGGTTATAGCAGCCATGTTCTTAAAGTGATATCTGTCAAATTTGTTGTGAATTGTTTAGTAGTGTATGGCAAATCGCCATGGAAGGTTATAGCGTTGAACAACATGTGCAAATCATCAAATTTTATTATCAAAATCAGTGCTCCTCGTTCGAGAAACGTTCAGCGCAATACATGATTTTTATCCTCGCCACAACCATCCTGCTACCGACCTAACCGACTATTTGACGTTGTCAAAAATCAAAATTGTCGGATTTGGGGTGATACCAATCCATACGAGATACACCAGCACCAAATGCATCCCGAGAAAGTCACTGTTTGGTGCGGATTTTGGTCTGGCGTAATCATCGGTCCGTACTTCTTCCAAAACGAAACTGGCATTGCCATAACCGTCAACGGCGAGCGCTACAGATCGATGATAAGCAACTTCTTGTGGCCTAAACTGCATAATATGGATACCGATAACATGTGGTTCCAACAGGATGGCTCTATGTGCCACACAGCGCATGCCACGATGGACATTCTGCACGAGCGATTTGAGGGCATAGTTATCTCATGCGGCGACGATGTGAACTGGCCACCGAGATCGTGCGATTTAACGACTTTAGACTTCTTTCTTTGGGGCTATCTTAAATCGCATGCCAATGCGAATAAATCACAAACAATTGATGCCCTCAAAGTCGACATAACGAACGCCATACAGCAAATCCAGCCAGATTTATGTGATAGTCATCGAAAATTGGACCTCCGAATACGTGCTCACCAAGCAAAGCCACGGCGGACATTTAAACAACGTTATATCCCATACTTAATGCCATAAAATATTTTTTCAAATAAAAAAAATTGAGTGGATATCTCACACACGACTTGTTTTATTAACATTTAAAAATCGAGCGTCCTTATTGAAACACCCTTTATTATGTTTTATCTTGGCCAATTTGTAGTAAATAGATTCCATAAATTAAATACATAATATACAAATTTAGGGTAGGCATATTAATGACTGAGCTAATTTAAGCTACTTCCTCATACTAAACCCCGTTCACATATTTTATAATATCACAACTAGAAAATTATTTCTCAATACCATTAATAATGAATGAGTAAAAATAATATCTGTAAAATTTTTATTTTTATTTAATCATAATTATAAGTTTTAATGTTGGGGGAACATTTTGGGTTTTCATATGGGGACAACTGTCTCCCTCGGGGCGTACCCGGACGAACACTCATTTATTTCAGAAAAATCATTGTTGTATTATTAATAATATTGAGGACAGATTTGAACAACACTTTTAATAAAGTTTGTCTTTGAAATTTATTAAACGGGTTACTAACGCTGCTGCATTAACCACTTTGTAAAATTATTTTATTAATGATAGAATTTACTTCTTATTTAGGTTACTTTACAAACTGATGAAGTAGTCAATGTACCGTGCGGAACTAGCGGAGGCGTAATGATATATTTTGATCGAATAGAGGTTGTTAACAAACTGGAACCAAAGAGCGGTGAGATGAAAACTTACAAGTTGTTATAGTTTCCAGATATTCTTAATAATTATTCACAGTTTTATTATTATTTAATAAACATGTTTTCTTGATGTGTGAAATACTTGTTCTAAATGCAAATGATTTTGCATATTTTCATAGTGGCAACTAGTTTTTTTGTACTTTGTCCACAAAAAAAATATTATTAACATAATATAGACCGGTTTCGTTTGTCATGGAGCAAATAATATCAATATAATGGAAAATATTGACAACAAAAAAAATGTTGTTTAACTGTATTTGTCGTTTTCATAGTATAAAGAACACATTACTTTTATCAATCTTAAGGCTGACTCTAAATCAATGATACTCAACCTTTTTTTTCTTCGGGCCAAATACATATATTTGTAAAGTAACGCGGGCCGCATCACTACTGGTGTGACGAAAAAAATCATGAAACCCCCCTTTTTTACGAAACATTTATGAGATTTTAAAAATTATGCGTGTTTTTAAATTAATCGTGTGCAATAGCAACACTTTTATACCAGATCTGATGTGGACAATAATGACAATCCTCTTCGGGTGTCGAAAAAGTCAAAACGAATCTCAAGATATACGAAATTCCTGATAATAAATGTGTTTCGGGCCGCACATAAAAGCTTAAAGGGCCGCATGCGGCCCGCGGGTTGAGTATCGCTACTCTAAATGATCTGTTGATTTTAATATCCAGGGCGCTTGACAAAATAAACCAAATATCGTCTGCGTATTGTCATAGATTAAGAACAGCCATTATCTGTTTGAATGACTTCATGCGTCTGTTGTCATTTAAAAACATGTACTTATAATAATGATTTGATATTTAACCAAATGTTTAAATATTTCAATTTAATAAATAGTTCATTTTGTCACCATTGCAAGAGTCACTCCGATTAGATCTTGATTATTCGTAAATCTTTTAACTTCTTCAGTGTCCTTTGCTTGAACAGCGATGGTATATTTTGTTTTATCATCATATGGGTTTTCTTATCATATGATTGTGATTTAATATATTTAATTAATATTTTTTTTTGTTTCAGTATTGGATATTGTTAGGAACTACACAGCTGATTATGATAGAGCTCTAATTTTTAATAAAGTCCATCATGAGCTCAATCAATTCTGTAGTGTGCACACACTCCATGAAGTTTACATAGATCTCTTTGACCAAATTGATGAGAATTTGAAAATAGTGAGTATGTAAATAACGCAAGGATGAATAAGTCACATAATTTCTCAGAATCACTTAATATGTACATACATTTTTTTCTCTCTCTACAGGCGTTGCAAGTTGACTTAAATGATATGGCACCTGGTTTACAAATCCAAGCTGTAAGAGTTACTAAACCAAAAATACCTGAGGTTATCAGAAAGAATTATGAATTAATGGAAAGCGAGAAGTCAAAATTACTTATTGCTGCGCAACATCAAAAGGTTTGTATGTTTCGGCTCTTTAAAAGGAAGTGGCATACTTTTCACCTGGTATTAGTCATAATAAATCAGATGATACAGATCCTGTATGTACAGTATGTATTACCTTTACCATCAGTAATTATTAAGAGCATCCGGGTCATAGTCTATTAAACTGAAATCTTATACGCGCATCCACTGGGTTGAATATTTACACCAGTTCAAGTAAGGCATTTTCCAAGATGCACATTGTCAAATATTTCAGTGTATATCTCTACAAATCCATTATTTTTCATATTATACAACTGATCTAGGTAGTTCTCATTCCACAATTGGGCCTGTACGTCCTCGACTAACCCAGGCAGGCTGGGACGGCACCATGAGACTAGATTTTAAATAAGTTACAATAGAAAAAAAGTTAATCTTTTGCTTCTTAGGTCATTGAAATCTAGAATATATAAATTGAGTCGTATAGTATCAAAAGTAGATCTGTGCGTTATTCATCATTTCGAGAAAATGACGAAAAACGTTTTGTTGGGTTTTTTAGTGTTATAATAGCATGAAATATGTTTCTACATTTAGAAATTCAATTCAAATTCAACAGTTCTACTTTTGTTTCCAAAGTATGGAACAGTTCTAATTCTGATACCAAGCCCTATTTTCCATCACAATTTTATGCCACACAGATATGATTTTGGTTCGAATATTATGTTGCTAGTCATACATTATGGTCAGAAGAATAATTTGGCATACTTAGTTAAATTTCGATATATTTGCGACAGTTCTACTTTTGATACTATACGACTCAATTTATAATATTTCACTTTTAAAAACGTCTGAATGTCAGAGGTACCAACCAAATCAAAAAGTTTAAAATGATTGTCTCAATTATTCAAAAGGATTATAGTCATTTTTATTCAGAAGTTTGCATTAAGGCCAGCATGGCCTTCTGAAATTCCTTTATTTCATTGTGTGAAATCATTATATTGGCAACATGTTGTACTAAAATATGATATTTTTTAGGTCGTTGAAAAAGAAGCTGAGACAGCTCGTAGAAAAGCGTTAATTGAAGCTGAAAAAGTAGCCCAAGTGGCTAAAATACAAAATGACCAAAAAATAATGGAAAAGGAATCACTACAAAAAATGGAGGTTATTGAAGATTCAATTCACATTGCGAAAGAACGGAACAAAGCAGATTCGGCGTTCTATCATTCCGTGAAACAAGCAGAGGCAAACGGTGCCCTTCTGACCCCTCAATATCTTGAATTGAGGAAATATGAAGCCCTCTCCAAAAACAATAAAATATATTTTGGCAGTGATATTCCTAGTATGTTTGTACACGCTGGAGTAAGTGAAGCACTCACACAAAGCGAATCCCAAAATAAATAATTTGATATGCAAATAAATCTTTTTAATGAAATCCTCATGATATTCATTTTGAATAATTTGTTCTAGTCACAGCTTGTAGTCAAAGAGATATTTTATTCTACTCGCTGGTTTTCAATCCTAAATTTCTAGTCTATAGATTTTTTTACACAGAAAGGTTAAGATGAATGCTCTAGGTCAGGGTCGGCAAACTTTTTACGTATGAGTGCCAAAAATTCCAAATATTATGTTTCGACTGACGTGCCGAGCAGTTTTTCATGGGGAAAAAGTAGTATTTAAAAAATGATGTTCTAGATACCACTCACAGAACATAGCACACATATAGCTTTATCACTTTTTTCAATTACACCATACATTTTTGAAACTGTCTGCCAGAATTACTGCTACTAGCTCCACCAAGTTTTTGTTTCTTATTTGGTGCAGCCATTTTTTGTGGGTAGAAATGAAATTGTTTGTTAATGTATTAATTAGTTTGGTATGAGGCATTCTCTCGCTACAGTGGTCTCAAGCATTGTAAACCAATCAAAATTAGAGGTATGCGGCGCGGCATCTCCCGTTGCCTGATAAGGTTAGTGTGATATTATATAACGCAAAAAGCCTAAGCACCGACCTTTGCAATTATAATATAAATAATATTTACATTAAACATAACGCTTGCTCTTGAAGAGTATTTGCTGGCTATTTTTTATACAATACGATTTGTCACTTATTATAGGTATTTTTTTTCTCTTTAAAAAATATTACTATATTGATATGATACTAATTATTAGAAAATTCTTTTCTTTTGAGACTACAGAGTTACAAAGTATGACTGTATTTTTTACGAAGGGCAACCCACAAATCAGCTTTTTAATTTACTTAAAAACATTGCTATTTAATTATACAGTAAATAAAAAAAAAGTTAATACTACATAACATGGTTAATTTTACATAAATTGAAATATTCACTAAGATTTCATAAAACCTACTTAGTGATTTCCACTATTCACCATTGATAATCTGAAAGAAATTGTATCGGAAACTCTTTTTACCATCCTTTTTGTATTTTGATTTTCAGTCACATCTATTTCGAATTAACCGGGTTTTACTGCAGTATGTATGTACTTTTGGCGTATACCTTTTTTATATTTTACATATTAGGTGAACCAATATGAGATTGGCAACACTGCCTAAGAGTCTTAGCAAATTCCTTCGATACAATATAAATACTTTTCATTTCACATCCTTAGACTTAACTGTAGTCACATCAACACCACTTTTGCAGCGATTTGAAACCAGTTCTCACGAAAGTAGGAGTGTCAATCAAGTATTGATAGAAATCTACATCTTGAGTTATGATGGTGTGGATAGAAGCTCGTAATACACCGGCTATACTCACATTGACACTATTGCAAAGGCCGCACTTCAAGTTGTAGATCTACAAATCTCAAAGTCTTGTAATGTTTGCTGCGATAACAGCACCCTACATTTACGTTCAAGTTTCCGCTAAATTGTTGAGAAGTAGACTAAACATTTATATTTTTATGACTTATAGGAATGAAAGAATTGGTTTTATGTATAACTTTATTAAATTAAGTGTTTTATAAACATACCAGCAGAGTTATTGATTTGCAATAATATTTAACACTCAAAGGGACTATTTATATAAGTTCAGATTTTCTTAAACCAGTATAGTAATAATACGAGTGATATATTTATGTACTCACCTTAAACATATCTTATTCGATCAGCTACCTGAGACTAAAGATCAGACTATACTACCGGTTTGGCCGTAGGATCGCACAACATAAAATGGCAATGTTATTCAAATATCAAAACAAACTTTACATGAAGCCGTGATATATGATAAAAGTAGAATGTGCAGCATTTAGTTTGCCAAGACGTATAATTTCCAAAAGACGATACATTGATAACAAAACTTAAAATACAAGAGAAAGGTGGAAATCTATCTTCTGTACACGAATGAAAAGGAAAGTATGTCAACAATATTACATAAGTATCTACAGAATGTGGTAATCTGATACTCGCGTGCCGTCTTAAGCTTCGAGCTCGAGAGACAAGCCCAGTTTGTGGCCGCCTCCGTTGAAGTTCTGCCCGTCGATCAAGGTTGACAGAGTCAAGGTGATGCCGTCTCTGAGCTTCTGTTGATATCCTAAACCGATTTGACTGGAATTGTTGAGCTTGCAACGTACGCTCGCATCACTGTCCAGGTCGTATTTGCAACCTACGCCGAAGACGGTGTTGTTGGAGCCAGCCGCCCAGTTGAGGGAGATGCCGCAGTCCAAGTTGGGGGACACCTTTTGGTAGATAGATCCGCCGAACTTCTGACCGTCATCCACGTTCGTGTGCAGGACAAAGTCGCTAGATGAAAATCCAACAGAAATATTGTTCTTTGTGATGCTACGTTTCTGGGAATCGAACTGCAGTTGGTAACCCGCCAGCCATGACTTGTATTTGAATACCGCTGAAGCGTTCACGAGGGGTCTCGCGCGGTCAATGTCTACGTCGCAGTTGAGCGCGCAGCAGTCATTTATGTACGCGGACTTCAACTTACCAGCCTTGCTTCTGAAATTTTACAATAAAGATATTTGTCAGTATCGGGATTTGCAATACATCTTATTTTAATATCGGATATGATGGCTACAATCATTGAGTAAACGTTACTGGCATTCGGTGTAAAACAAATGTTGAAAATAGACACATTTGGCAATAAGCCCACACAATAAACCAGCGAATGCGTTTGACTCAGGTGGATATGTTGAAATAATAATTGTATACAGTAAAGCTGCCCTTCAGTTTTTTTTAATCTTAATTATGTCACCAAGTTTTTGTTGCAACTTTACCAGTGCGCACTGTTCACCCGTATGCCCTTCCTTCTATTTAAAATTTCATTAGAAATATTTTGATTCACTAGGATATTAATGTATGATCAAATATTAAAAAAAAAAAAAAATGAAGATTGATGTAATTTTATGCCAGTGTTATACCATTAGTAAAACATGAATGAATAATACGTTTCTATTGACATAATGGTTTATAGACAAATAAAGAATTTCAATGGCACATGTATCCATTTGTATAATATATAATATGCAATGCACACTGGTGAATTATTCAGATTCACTATATTGCCTAAATCTTAATTATCGGATAGGTTTACGTAAGATAGTAAGGTGGTATTTTACCCGGTCTGAGGTGCAAAGGATCCGTCAAGTGTAAGCTTCAAGCCCTTGGCGAGTTGGTCCTGAACTGTGACATCAGAAACAAAAACATTGTCCGTATTCCATTTTTCTGTGAATGTGAGACCATATTCCTTGACTTTGTATTTTGTTTCTAAGCTGCCGAAAACCTGAAATGGTAAAGAGAAAGTCTTTAGCAGAGTACTACCTATCACAAAATCAATGCAAGGACATATTTTTGATTACAATACAATTTGATAAAAATGGATACAGATAATACAATATCTGTTGTGAATAAGTGCTTTGACAATCATTGATAATATTGAACAGTAAGGAAAAGTCGAGATAATAATTGACACAAATAATTAATATATAGGTAGGTAGGTACGTCATATATTAAACAAAAAAAGATGTTAGATTCTAAAGAGAATCATATGTGGTGTCTTCAATTTAATGGGTCAATGATTATTTGATAATTGTTTCAAACTATCAATATAATATTAATATTTTTATTCTATAAACGCAAATGATCACAAATACCAGAAGTTACCATTAAAATGAATTATTGTCAATTGGTATTCTATTTTGTTGTATTATGTAAGATATTTTACACAATATTTTAGCTGGAACTTTTTTTACATTGTGACAGTACAAAAGATGAGTGGGTTCCTGTTTCATTTAATTCATAATATTTGCATCTCAACTACCTACACAAAACTAATATTTAATGAGGTATTTATTATATGAGTAGTTAGTAAAATATTATATAAAAAAACAGACCTTGCCAGATTCTTGGTTAGAGTTGATTCCGCTGTTGAATTCCACACCAGAGTTGCTCTTGGTTTTGAGATCCAATTTTAAGAATCCAATATGATATCCTTTGCCAAAGACATCACGGGAGTGCTTTCCGAGATCGCCATACGCTGGGGGAGCCATTTTCTATGAAATAAAATAACTTTTAACTCATAAAGAAAGCTTGAAGAACCATCATTAGATATGTACTTATATGGGATAAGTTGAATTACTTGTTTTATGAAATTTCTATTAAAATAATGTACAACCCACCAAATGTCAAATGATTATTAGTGGTTTTTATTATTTTGTAATGGACCAAAGTACGAACCATGATGTAAATATGTGTAAACATGAAATTCAAACTGTTTATTACATATGTCAAGAAAGACGATTAGTTTATTGTTCAAGATAAGATTAACATGTTGTATAATATAATGGTATAGAATTATGGAACTGGAAAAGATATTTTAACCAAAAATAATGTTTGGTAGGTACCTACCTACTTACCTATTATTTAACAAATTTCTGAGTTTAGAATAACAAGTTGAAATCATCAAATAGATGATAATATGCAGTGAATTGCGAAGATCTTGAAAATAATTTATTTGGGTTATTGATATTGGATGACAATCAACTGACACATCGCCAGAATAAAAGAAAGCTCAACATTACAAGGTGCAAATTCAAAGAAATCGGTTATTACGTAACATTGGGCTGGATGTGTAAATATAAAAGAAAGGATAAGAAGAGAATGTGAATGAATAACTATCACATCGCCGATATTATCCTTCGGGGTGGTTAATACAACATCGTTTCAAGAACGCCACGGTGGAAATCGCGTGATGCAGAATTCTATGCAAAAATTGACGGAATGCCTTCGAGCAATCAATAAAACATAGGGACATCAATTACTGACACTTCGAATGCATTTGATCACCAGAATGTAATATGACGACAAACCAACAGAGCAAAGCCTTTGGAAATACGCGTTATAATAGAAAAATTATGTCAAATAAGCGGAAGACCGGCAATTCATCAGATTGGTACCGTAGCACATAACCTCACTTTTAGACAAAAAATACACCGATAACATATTAAATTAATATAACGAAATATAGTGATAATTTCATATTACTCACAATTGAATTTAGGTATGATTAGAGTATTAGAATTTTCCAAATTTCTCTTCACACGAAAACCCCGGATACAACCCACAAAACCGAGAACTGGACTGAAGTTAACGCCGAACGTAGTCGCAATCCACGCGACGCAATGCGGCTAAATTCATGGCTTTGAGACTTTTATCAATCTCAGAAAAAAACATAAAATATGAAAATACAGTATTGAAAAAAAGTAAAATTTGATATTTACATATAATTCGTGTATTGCAGTAAATAGTTATAGTATTTAAAAATCAAAATACTCTTTATAATCTCAAACCCTTGCATTTGCAAGAGCGGTCAACGGTTCTCCTTTATTAATAATTATTCAACTTAAACACGATTAACCTATTATTCGTGAAAGTTTTATAAATAATTAATTAATACAATATTTATGTAATATTGTTCAATGTTATACTCTACATAAATAACAAGTCTTCAATTCAAATGAAGAACTTACTATTGTCAGTACTAAAGGCGCGGTTATTTTGAAACAGATTATACAGTAAAAACTACATAACTAACAAAGACTGTATGATGTCTTCAATCGAAGGAAACAATTCCATTTTTTGGACATTTTGTGTGCATATTCAGAGAACTATCATCTAATATTGTATTACTGTCACCGAAAACACATTTTTCAAGAAAAGTAATATAATCTGATGAAAACGTAATCGTCATTAATTTTCACATTAAACTAGGTACGCAGAAATATAAAAATGGATAGGTACGAGGAATAAAATGAATCAAATTTTCAACATTAAATAATATAATATGTTATGTAGGTATCTGCCTTAATAAAATGTTTAAATAGAGAAAAAACAACCATAATTGTCATATCCTCATAATCAACTAGAAAATTTAAAAAATGAATAGCTACGTATATCAGGCACGAGACATAAAATGCAAAATGTACCAATCAAATCTACTAACAGTATAGATCTAGCCGAGTACGGACACAAGGGGCGGTTCGGGTCCGGACCCCCCCCCCCAGTAACGGAAAAATCAAATTATTTAATGGTAAATGGCATATTAGTTTCTTCGTCAGGACCTCCTGACTGAGGTTCATGACCCGAGTAATTTGGCTGTACAACAGCATATGAACGGGCTGACCCCAGTCCTCTTGCCATCCTGTGGCTACCAGAAAATCCGTGGCACTCATAAATTGGTTCAACTATCTGGGGCATCCAAAGTTTGCGTTAATATTCTGAAGCACCATGTCTGAAAGACAAAACAGCACGGACGACGACACAAACAAACACTTATGGTCCTAATAATCATGACCAGTAATCCACGTGCATTCTATAACCACTTGCGGATGCAACATCTCGCAATAATTCGTAAGTGAACACCCTTAGTTATACTTGCAGGCCAGGTGTTTATCGTTAGGTATACTCAAAGTGTGCAGTGTCTGGGTATGGGTAATGTATCTGAAACAGTGCAGCTGACTCTGCGGTTGAAAGCGAGAAGCCATAAGTAATAGGCGGAGTAAATGTGGAAGTCGTTAGCACCTAAATAATTAAAAAAAAATGATTCTCATTTCTGGAGAAATCAAGAATAGGTAGGTACATAGGTACATAAAACCCGCGAATTAAATTTAGATGTTGAAATCTGTATCTTTGATTTTGGTCGGAATTTTTTTTTTGGAAGGAAAGCATAAAAAGCTGATACCTTCGATTCTGGGATAGAAAAATGTTCGGAAGGAATGCTAAAGCTGACGTCTTTGAAAGGACAGGATCAGCACTCGAAATGGAAAATTTTACGAACCGGAACGCTCGATAATTTTATGAAAATATTAACGTTGTTATCTAATTGTATATGTATTTTATAAAAATAAGTCTATTAGATATCTTATTATATGACATATCTAGCTCAGGCGGTCAAATATATATGTTCACGAGACGGAGCGATAATTTTGGAGATTTTATGAACCGGAACGGCGCTCCGGTGCGTTCCGGTCCATTTCGAGCCCTGTACAAGATATTGTTTATGAAGGAAAGTTTAAAAAAAATAGGAAAAAATTGCCTCAACGTAAAAAAAACCTCGCATAATATCTTAAATAAGACGTTAATGTGATTCTTGACTATCTGGAGAAATCACAAACTCTAGTTACAACAGTGCTCGAACTGGAATATTTTACGAACCGGAGCGCACAATATTTTATGAAAATGTTAACATAGTTATCTAATTGCTTGTGTATTTTATAAAAATAAGTGTGTTATGCCATGTCCACATTGGCAACAAGTTGCTGGCAACCTCATTAAATTTCGATTAAAATAATTTTGGTCAAACAAATTTTGATAATTATCGTGTAATTTAATGAGGTTACCAGTATGGACAAACTTTTAGATTTTTACGTTAAATGGCAAATCTAGCTCACTGTCAAATTGATATGTCCACGAGACGGAGCGATAATTGTGGTGATTTTACGAACCGCAACGGCGCTCCGGTGCGTTCTGGTTCATTTCGAGCCCTGAGTTACAAGCATGCTCTTTATAAAAACACATTACTGTCTTAATAATTATTTTGTACGGGTGGCGCCTGAACCTCGAATGTTAACGGTACCTACATAATTATAATAACAATATCAATATTTTGTAATGTAAAGAAACTGAAAATTGAAAAAATAAAGATAATCTACAATACATTATTTAAGTGTTAGTTATTATTTGTTCATGTGTAGCAACAGGGTAGATTGTTTAAAAGTTACCTACACCTATTAAAAATCGATTATGTATGCCCAATAACAGTGCATTTTAATGTTATCAATGATGTGATTATTGTATTGTTTTTAATGTGCCTTCATATTGTCATTAAGGATATTTTATTATGTAAGTTTAGGACAGCTTACCGCGAAATATAAAGCATTCTCACAAATAAACCAAATTTAACACCATACTTATTACGTCATTAATCATCGTCACCATCACACCACGTTGGACAGTGTCCAAAAGTAAAATAAGCGAAATTGAAATGCTGATTATAGATCCCTCAGCAATATTCGACTGAAACTTTGATGGTAAATAATAATTATTATCTTGAAAAAACAAAATATACTAACTTGAGGTCGTCCGTCACATTCTTTACAACTCTTCCTAACCCTAACGCCTAACCCCTTCGTCAAAAAACATTACAACATACCAGATCCTCTCCGTTCCTTATAACGTGACGTAATAATAATATGGACCTTTCTAATCGCCAAAACTTTAAAATCTTTATAGTCTTCAATATTAAAATCTGACCATCGATATTGAAAATAAATTAGATATTCTGCAGTCCATCGCATCTATTCCATGCAAAGGCTGCTATCGGTGGCTATCGAGGGTAATTTATCATATTATTATGAGGTATTATAAGAATAAGTTAGCTGTCTAAGCTGTCAGAATTGACTATCTCGCTCTAAAAATTAACACAGTCAAGAGAGGTGTTGATAGAACATAGGTAGCTCTTTTTGACAGTTCAGACGGTTAACGTATTGTAACAATTAACATTCTCAATACATAAATGTGATAAACTATCGTCGATAGCCGCTGATAGCAGCCTTGTGTATATAATAGATGCGCGGTTGTAGCTGTATGTCGTATAGGCCCAAAGATGTTGAAGACATCTTCTCATGTTAGTCAAAGATATTTGAGTAATAGGTAGGTACCTTCCTACCTTTATTTTATTATTGTAATAATAATTAAAACTTTGTTTTTTTTCTGGTTTGGGGTGCCTACCAGCTATCACAGGGACTTAAATCTCAGATTGAAGTATCGATGTAAATTATTATCAAGTTACTTAAATAATGTTGGATGAAAAAATTGACTCCTGTCGGTAAATGATGCCAGGATAGTAGTTCAATGATGAATATAATAATATATCCATGTCGATTGCTAATTAATTAATAGTATTGTTTTACACCATAACCAATCACAACTAACACATTTTGAAAATGTTTTGACTTATCTCTTCGTTATATGACGAGGTCAAGACCTCGTCATATAGCGGCGTCTAGTATACCCTCCTTCGCAAGTTACTCGTACGATGTTTTCAGTTATAAGAAAACATCTTTCGATGCATGATTTGTGCGCTATAAATCTGAGTGATTCAATATCCAAGTCAGCGTGATAATAATTTATTTTGCATATTTTCCAAAAATGCCTGATTCGCAGCTGTTCAGAGTGATGAGAGATGAAAAAATAGGAAGATACCTAGTCGCGAATCAATATTTAAAAAAGGGCACGCGGATTTTCACAGACGTTCCCTTTGCTCTTGGACCAAAAGCAGGTCGGTGTTCATTTTATTATTATTTTATTCCTGTTGATGATTGATGATTTTATATTTCGGGGAAAATATTATTAATGTGGTCGTATCACAACAGCATTCATTGATTATTACATTTATTTTTTCTACGACAGTTTTTGTTAAATCGAGTTGTTGATGTTGATAGCTGTGTCAAAGCGGTCCAAAGATAACTAGGTACTTCTCATTTCCTGACTTTGGTTGATAAACCATTTACATTACATTTATAAATATGCCTACCTAAGTAGGTACCTACCTAAATATTAATATATTTTCATATTTTTTTAAGAAGTAATAAATATGTCTCATGCATTGCATTATATACCTACATTAATTAAAATAAAATAAAATATGTAAGTAGTACTAATTCTACTTAGTTTGATATCAATCCGGACCGGTTTCGTGGAAATAATTCTATATAAGTATTGTGATCTAGTTTAATTAATACAAGGAATATATTTCCAACTTCCTGAAATTGAAAAAAATTGGAAATAAATAAAACCCTTCTGATGTTCCAAGTAACTTGTTTTATTTTTTTAAAATTCTCAGTTCACATTACTTAATTAAATTCAGGGCCAGATTGAGGACTACTGGTTTACCGTACGTCGTCTTTATTTTATAACTTATTCACTTTATCACCACTATAAGAATAAAAAATATTGCATTCATTCATTATTGCTAAATTAAAACAAGTCAAATGGTGCGAGATTATTGTGGTAGTGCAGGCGACTCTTTTAGAAGTTGGTAGGTATCGTTACTTTCAAATTACACTAATACCGTTCCTAAGTGATTTCATCGTGGCCGCGATGCCAGAAGATTTTGTCCTTTCTCTAAAATTGTTTACGTTTTAAGAAAACTGACAGTTGTAGACATTGATGTACTAATTAGGTACCTATATGCCATACGTCCCATACGGGTAGTGAATCGTTACAAAAAACTACCTTGTAAATGAATACATTATCTAATATGGTTTGTATACTATTCAGTAGGTAATTATTGAATTATCTAGTAAGTTACGAAAAAAGTACCTAAGACCTCCTGAGACCTGAGTAACAGTATAATAAAGGATTATCAGTTATTCCTTCTCCCAGCCTCTTAGGCATACGCCCTTCTTTCGCTTGGATTAAAACATATACTGAAAAAACAACATGTGAATTTACATGAAGCGAAATTCGAGCCCGCAATCCACGGTTTCAGAAACGGTCGTCCTGCCAATCAATAGGTAGTTAACCACGGGCGTCCATCGTCATAGCTGAGGTATCTTATATTATGAGGAATGTGTATTTACTTATTCACATTGCATGTCATGTAGGACTATGCAATTTTTATAAATTTTAAATTAAATGACCGTGGATAGATTCGCGAAAGATAACACATTTGAATAGATTTACGTATTACAGTGATCGATAATGAAATATACCTATATACTTTTTGTCAGGTAGTTAATAAAAAATCATTATGCGATCAGGAGGGAGGAAGGTGTACAAACAGCATAATATCACATACTTATTTGAACATAATCGTCATATTATATCAGAATATATTATTATGATGTATTATGTACCTATACGTACTTATATACATTTATTATAATTTATATGTATCTACTATATTTTACATTGTGGTAAATTTTGTAAAGTAACAGATACGTATTCGACAGTTATCTGATTCAACGTTTTCTTGTCTCATTAAATCATTAATTATTGAAGAAATATTAATATAAAATTTTATACCAGTCCCAGTAAAGTTAAACAGTTCGTGAAAGTCAATTTCCTCCATTCCGGAACGGAAATGGTATTTTACCTAGATTTTCCGCGTGTTTCCATTTATGTATAATCTTATATTTTCATCCGACGTCTTGCACGTCATCTGAATTATCATATATTATGTAAGTAAACCTACAAAATCAAATCCTGTATGATTGCACTCGAAAAATTTGAATGTTTATCTGCAAGTAACATTTTCACAGTTTAATTTTTATTAAAAACATGAATTATTGTTATTTATTGTGTTGCTATAAAAATGGAAATTTTACCTTGGAATTCAAACTTACTGTAGCTTATCGCATACAAAGAAAAAATAAATTGATATAAGAAAATTATTCGGTGTAATTATTTTTACTTAATAACATTTTTTATTTATTTAATCAACAAGGATAAAAATAAAATAAATAAATTTAATATATTTGGTTAAGATAGTTGTTAAACTGATATTGTTATCTAATCATTATCACAATACCTACTGGTATTATGTACGAGTATATACCGCCTGACACAAGATCACGCCATGAACTTGTGTCTTAAGTAGGTTAAATTTCATAGCAATGTCTATTTTTTGCGATTATATGGAAATTGTTATTTATATAATTATTATGTAATTAATCTATCATAATTACATCTCAGCTAAATTAACTAATATATTTTAAGTTCGATTATTGTTTTTATTAGCCAGTGCAATAATAATGCACTGTATTGATACGTATTATAATTACTATTTATAATAATATTGGTACCTAGTATTTGTATTTCAATTTCAATTTTTGTATTATTACATACAATATAATATTAAGTATATTGTCTAACTCAGTGTAGGTATTTATTTAGTATAAGTGTATTTTCAACATTATTTAAAACAAATCTAAACCATATTAGCTGTTTTAGCATATTATTATTGAGTCGGTGTAAAAATATGTGTTTTTAAGTACGCGGAGGTCCGAGCCACTGTCATGTTTGTTAGGCTCCTTATCAAAATACTACCAATGCGATAAACAAGGAAAACAGAATTGATGGGAACTGAAATACCTACTTAACGGATGTGGATAAATGGCAACCGATCTCAAGTGTGGAAGAATATGGGATAAACTTAAACACATGTCAAGAATATCTCATTCTAAGCCTGTCCTTAGTATGCACTGACGCTCATTCAATATTGGTGTATTTGAAGGTTGCAACACACACTATTGCACGTCTATAATGACATTAAAGACATTATAGCACACAATGTGTGCTTCATTTTCGTAGGACACTGACACATTCAAAACCCTGCTTCAAAATGTTGTGTTTTGGGGTATCTATAATCAATATTCTATTTATTAATCTGTTCTGTGGCGATAAACTACCATTTCATGGTGCACTACAGCAATAGTTTGTCGTTTGAATTTCTTTACACCTTGATTGGTTGCTTTTCTTTTATTTGATTTTTACACCCAGATTTTGAAAAATACGTGTCTTTTATGCTGATCATAGTACTTTTTGATATAACGATCGCCTCATTTGATTAAGGTGATGTCTATAGGTAAAGTTATTATCGAAAAATAGCTAGAAAAGTTTATTAATCGGTAAATATATATTCAAAAGTAATGAGAAAAATAAAATAAAAAAGTATCATGGAGTTCCGTATTCCAAAAATACGTGTCAAATTCGGTACATTTGAATCGGGTGGCAACAATGAATGACGTAAGTTTTATTATCAAAATTACGATAAAAATATACGTAAATCTATTACCTAGGAAAACGCTAAACGGAAATTGGAATTTATTAAATTATCGTTAAGTATATCTTTTTTTCAAATTTAAAAAAACATCGATTTAGAGGTTAGAAAGCATGTAATTAAAATCGAAAAAACTCGGTTTGGAAGCAATAAATAACGATAACCGCCATTGGATAGGTGACCAGCTATCATAGATTCATAGAGAAAGAGTGAACACGCCTGCCGGACGTAGATTTACTACAGGGGTAAAGGGTCATAAACCAGCCTCCCCAATTATAGGGAGGGGAATTGATAAATTGACACGGGGAAGAAAGAAAAAGGTCTTTTTCCGAATTGCCACACACAATAAAACCATCACTGTTCCACACCGTGTTCAGTTTTCTCCAATGTCCGATAGAAGCAATGACAATATGTCATTGGATAGAAGCAACATATTATTATATTTATTTAAGGCATAATAATTATTATTTTAGCCTGGCTTGTTCTTAGCCGTCCTATCTAGGGCCGTCATATCGAAAGAAAAGGTACCCGATATCGGTATCGTATCGAAAGAAAATATCGAAGTATTGCCCAAAAAGTATAGATATTTTTTGACGGCCCAACTCTACTTACTGATGGATTTTTCGTTCAATTTTGGTGTTTCATTTTTATTTGTACAATATTCAGATCATTGAAGGTTCTCTTCGATATCGTCGGTTTAAAATTTTAGACTATAATGTTGTATTCGGTATTTCTGATATTTCATTTCCGGAACCTGTTGAACCAGATGCAACATTTTAACATAGGTACCTACGTATAATAGAAGTTCAATAAAACTTTTACATCTTTTGAGAAAGAATATTATTCATGCATTAATTTTTATTGTCCTTAGTACCTATTACTGGGATTGTCGAGGGTCATTCAAAAATAAAATCAAGGCACGAGTTTATTCCCAATGTCAAGACTGCAAAGTAATTTTTGCCGCGTTTTGTGCCGGGAAAACGCCGGAGTCTATGATCCAGGCATATGTATTATTATTAATATCAATCGTTTAAACCAGCTATCACTAACCTTTTTTGATTGGTCAAATTTACCAACTATTTCTTAAATCTCCGGCAAAATTTCGAAATGTAACTACCAACATGTAAAACAGTAATTAATTGATTGCGCCGGCCTTTGAATAGTACCTATTATAACAAACAGTGGCGGGTTTAGGGTCTTGGAGGCCCGAGGCACTGACTGATCTTGAGGCCCAGAGGATAAAATACAATATAAATACATCTCTTCCCTGTAACTAAAAATAATTGTTATTTGACGATTTATGTTTTGTGTACAAGTACGTCCTATATGTTTAAGTAGTTATGTTATAGGCCCCTATGATATTGGTTGCAGGAATTTTGTTATGTACTTTGGATAGTATTCTATACTCAATTTGTGAGAGATGCACATCCTATACGAGTTTCGTGTAAAATTGAATAATTATTGTATGATTGTGTCCGTTTCGAGGCCAATTTAAAATCGATTCCGTCATCTGCGTCAAAGAAATTAAAAAAACTAAACCTATATCAACTAAAAAACTAAACCTAAACTTATATCTTTCAATTAAATAGTTCAGCTCACTGGTTGGAAACAAAATGTATTAATTTACATGAAAGGTTTAACAGGACTATATTTTTTGTCGGGGTTGCGATGTCTAGTTTACTTCCGTTGTACTTGGGCGTCACGTCACGTGAAGATTTGCGAATTATATTTGAATTATAGGTAGGTACATACTAACGTAATTAATTTATCCAAATATTTTTACCAGTTACTTGAGAGTTTCGAAAGTTGTATTGTAGTATTTTTAAATGTATCTGAAACCGTGGACATGCAAAATTGTCGATTGAAGTAGAGATGGCATTTAAATTAGATTTAATTGTATATATTTTGTTAGTAATGAACCTATCCATACAACACATTTATTAGATATTGGAGTCATGCAAGGATGATAAAAAAATACTGTTTGAAAAAATGGGGCGGAATTTTGGCGCTGCTAGGGGCGGCATTTTGTCTAGGGACGTCACTATTCATAGATGACGGTCCGGTAAGTCTTAAATCTTTATACATATACGCCGCTTGTACACTCAAGGATTTTGGACGATGGGCGTTGTGTAAACAATTAAAAAAATAATCTATCTAATCAGAATAACATAATTAAAAATGTGATATTTTTTACCGCCATTTTGGGATTTCAAGGACCCACATTTACAAAAGACCAAGTTTTACTTCGAATTAGTAGTCAGCACCATAAAATCCACATGAAAACTGATAATCAGTAAAATCAGACAATACTTAGGTAATAATTATAGGGAACTGAAATTTTTTTTCGCCATTTTCGAGTTCAGGGACTACTGGGTAAACTCTGAAGCGGTTTAATATATTAAAAATGACTTACAATATGCAAATTTCATACTTTTATACAAAAGACTAATTATATTATAATTTGATTAGGTAGTTTAGCTTTGATACACACACAATGTTGTGTTTTATCACATGTTTTGATATTATTAGCTGTTAATGACCTTCACACTTTAATCGATTGATTAGGTACCCAATGTACTTTATAATTATGTTTACTTCCCTTTTTGGTTTTTTTAGATTGTATTAATTAAGTACTTATAAACATTTAATATTGTGTTGTTGAAAATGTTTTGTTAATAATAATTTAAAATGCCATTAGGACGATATTATAATAAAAATTGTGGTTAGTTTCACGGTGCGGAAAAAATGAATATGAGTATGTACTTTTATTTCTAATGGTAATTATTTAATATATATTTTACTCATTTACGTACCAAAGCTTTTGCTCATTAATTATCGGGTAGGTACTATAAAAATAGAACACGGGTAGGTGGAACGTTCGAGTTCCGCGAACTGGTTGGGAATCACTGGTCTAAGCTTTTGAGTTATTCCACAGACTTAATTTATTGGTTGCGTGTATTGTAAATCGGACTTCTTAAAATATCATTGTGTAAGTGATAAATTATGATGATAAACGACGTATGTAGGAATATAAAAATCAAAATATTAGGTATATATAACCTCTGTCTTGTGATTATTACGAAAATTAGAAGCTTTCAAAGAGTAAAACTTTACACAATTTTTGCTATATTATTAAAAAAATCTTTAGTTGAGTAGGTATATACAAATGATGTTTAACTAATAACTGTGTTAATGTGAACCACGTGTAATATTATGCCGTAGCGTCTCGTGAGGATATGCAGGTCATGCGTTGCTTAGGTGTGGTCAATTATAAAGGGCGAAAAATGAAGGAACGAATATGATCATTACAAATTTTTAAATCAGTGGTCACAAGGAGGCCTCCAAACCTGTCAGCGTCGCAGACTTCCATGCACCTAAAATCATCGCTCTTAGGGAGTAGATTTCGTAGAAATGCTCAGTAGATAGTACATATGAAATTTTCTTCTTCTTCTTTACTTTAGATTGGTTTTCACATCGTTTTATCTATAATTTGTTATAGGTATAAACGAGAATTAACTGTATTCTGAGCATTTGCTATTGGCGAGTGCGTAAAGTGCCTGAAGATGTTGAAAGGAAAACCTGGGTTTTACCCAAAAATTACTCAGATGGAATTGTACAAAACTTAATAAGTTATTATGTGAATACGTGTATTAAATAAGGCTCTAAGTACAAAAAAGTAGTATTGCCTGTAGTTACAAAATACCGAGTCAGTGCAGTAAAATTTCATGAAGCAGACCTTTTGAAAAATGTAGTTTTACAGTGTGAATCAATCACGGCAGCTTCTATAATTTTAGGTATTAAGAACTCGAAAGTGTCAATACACCATCGTCAGCTATTTTATATTGAATGCCATTGACCACTACAGTGCTACTTACACCATTATAAATAAAACACGCCAACGGACTTACAACGTCGACAGGTTTAATTATTTTGCTGTATTTTTTTGACTTGCTTGAGGCACTTAGACTATAGTTGAAGTTATTGGCGTTGGTATGTAGAACATTTTTCTATAAAAATGTTAGTTTTAATTTTTTTGGTACTTAGCGCCTTAATTAATACACGTATTCATGTTATGGACATATTTTCTAAATAAGCCCCCCCCCCTTCCAGACGATTTTCTGTGTGTGCCTGCTGCCCCCCCCCCCAGTTATTGTGTCATAGCATTCTACCACTACAACACATTCAGCATTCAACAGGACGGTTCACATAAAAAACTTTCCAGGCTCGTTGATCTAAGTCCATTCCTTAGAAGTGACCAGCCCATCTTAAGCAGGAAATTTTAATGCTTTGGATGTATATGTTCCCGAATTCCTTGTATACTTTGTGGATGTGACCTATGTGCCATGCATCTAATTAAAATGTATTTAATAATAAAGGGAAATGTTTATATTTGGTTTCAGATTCCTCGCCAACTTGCTTGGGTTGTCACAGATTGTGGAAAGGCACCTATCTTTGCAGCATTTGCCAATGGCCATGCTGTGACGAAAAATGTGAGAAACTGCCCAGACATAGAGATTATGAGTGTGAAGTATTTTCCCAAGCTTCTGCAAAATTTCAACCATTAGATGATCTATCAAAACCCTGTCTCCAATTCGACTGCATTACTCCTTTAAGGTAGGTTTGTCACTGTCATTAATTAATAGTAATAATAATATTAATAAGTATTATACTTATATCAAAAACCAATAAAAAAAATGTATCCATTATAACTCATATTACCGGCAATTTGCGTGTTAATAAAAGAAGAGAAGAATATAAAGGGACAACAGTAAATATTACATTCACGTAGGAACTGAGTTGGTAATTAACATAGGTGATAATACTATTAGCAGAAATGATCATAATTATCATGTTAAGTTGTTAAAATGTTACTATTAGTTCTGTCATTGACAACCTACATCCAACAGTGGTATCCTGTGGTTATAGGTGCGAAGATTAAAGGGTGCTAAGTATTTTGCGCACCATCACGGCTGGCTGACTGTCATAACAATACAAGAGTTTCTTGCAAATAACGTTATTTTTGATTTCAGGATGTTGTTGTCAATGGAAAAGAATCCTGAAAGATGGGAGAAGGACGTGACAGTTATGGAGGATCATGATGCGGAACGACGACTAAGAATAACATGGGACATGGATCAAGTAAACATAATTGGATATCTAAGAGGACCTTGTAAACTGAATAGATTTCCGAAGGAGTTGATAGAAAAAGTCTGTGGAATATTAGAGGTAGGTCCCTATCTAACCTACAAACATTCATATTTTCTGTAAAATATTCTTAAGCATACGTGGGCACCTATCTAATTTAGTTATAAAGCTAAAGTGGAACAGATGGATCAATACCGTATGGAAGAATCTCAACAGATCTTTTTACGAGGATTGGTTATTCGGTCAACTTCTCATGCATCAGATCTAAATACAAAGTTGCAAAAAAAAAATGTGGTTATTGGGATTCAAACCCATAAACCAATAGAAGCTCAATATACAAACGGCTGCATCATGGTGAGCAGCAATATAATAATATTAAATTTATGACATGCCCTATCTTATTTAGTAAAATTATTAGTTCTTCTTATGTGATTTGATGATCAGTTTTTATTGTGAGTAACATTAAATTTATTATTTGATCATCCATAGGTAAATGGAGTGGAAGTTCCAGCCTATCATGGTCCCAGCAATTGGGCTATTTATCCTAGAGTGTGCATCATGTCTCACAATTGTGTACCAACTGTAAGTCATGTTATCGTGACTGGAGGAAAAAATAACATTCCTGAAAACTTGTAAGTCAAACATGAAAATTATAAACTATTAGAAATAGAAAACTCTCTTTAGATATGTATGTTTCTGAGGTGTTCCAAATCTAACCTATGTATGTTCAAGAATTAATGCTAAGTATTAGGTATAATTCATTGGAAAAACTTCTTAAAATACATTCAGGTTTTATGAAGGCAATATAAATAATAAACATTCAATATTATGTTTGTTAGTAGATACACATTAAAATTCATAAAACGTCATTCTATGTCGTATTTTTAGTGCCGAAGTATATGCTGCTTCTGATATAGAGGAGGGTGGAAAATTAGAAATGTGCTACACACAAGGACTTCAGGCTACAATTCAAAGACGATCTCATCTGAAGCTGTCGAAATTTTTTGATTGCGATTGTGCTAGGTGTGCAGACCCAACTGAATTGGGTACCAATCTCAGTACGTTGAAATGTAACCAATGTGAATCAGGATTACTGTTGTCAGTTGACCCTACAGGTAAAAAGCTAATGTTTTAAATGAAAATGGTATACCAGTAGCCAGTTTCTGGTATAAATAGATATTGGTACACATAATTGCCACAAAAAAGCCCACGGTGGCCGCGCGGCTTAAGCATTGGATTATAACGCTGTGGGTCCCAGGTTCGAATCCTGGGTCTGGCAAGTACACATATTGTTTTTCAATTTGTGTGTGTCAGGGTATGGACCTAATAGGTTGAGCAAGTGGCTGACATCCATTTCTCGTAAAAAACAAAATCTGTCAATACAAACCTCTACTATGTGGAGGCCCATATGATCCTATTAGGATCGGACATGGTCGAAAGAAAAGAAAAAGACACATAATTGCATAATATAATGCTTACTTTAGATATAGGTATATACCATCATAAATTGTCAGATGTTCGAATTTAGAACTAAGCTCATTATAGTATAAAAAACATTGAATGATATTAGGTATGTCAAATGTTAGCATGTGGCGCCCATACTCAGAGGACAACTTATACTGATGGATTTATACTGCTGTGACCAAGGGTGTCTACTATCATAACATAACCCGCCATCCTAGGGATGTTATGTCCTTACAAGCAATATGTAAAGTTTACACGGGCTCGAACCAAGAGGTTGGCGCTTTCTTGTATCTCTGCACCGTCCACACCTTGGTTCAGTGGTTTTTACGAGTGATTCATTTGTTAATTTCATACAATATTATGTTCTTATTTACAAGTATTTTATTATCTTACACACTATTTTATTACAATTAAGTATTATGTATATTATTTTAAATAATATACAGAGGTGTTACTGTTATTTCAGCGTATTTGATTTTGTGAAACTGTAGTTGACATTTCGTCGCTATAGGATTGGTTTCCCGAATATCCGTTTTTGTCGAAATCGACCTCTTAATGCAGAATGTTTTTTTGTATCTAATTGGACTAGAACCATCCCTTTCTTTAAATTATTTTGTAATGGTAATGCATACATCATTCATATGCTGTAAAAATAACAATTTAAATATCTCCATGTATTTAAATATAGGATTATGAAATTTGTTTTTCGTCTCCTGAACATTTGGTCTATTCGGTAAACCAATCCTACAGCGACGATTTGTCACCAGCATGAATAAATAAAATATGAATTTTTTTGATTTTGATATCTGAATTTGATTTATTGAAGGATGCGACATTAATGATCAGTTATTTACAATTATTATTTATCTGAGAAAGGCATCTTGTATGAAATGTGTCGCTGATGAATAAGTAAAATTTATTTATTAGTGGACAATTTCTAATGCAGCTACCATGTCTAAGTGGTAACATGTTTCCTTATTAAGTTCTGGGTTCAAATCCTGGGTCTGGAAAATTTTCCGTTATTTTTCAATGTGTGTTTAGGTTTATACCTAAGGTTGAGCAAGTGGCAAGATCTGTAACGAAACCTCTGTTGTAATGAAAAGTTGTTTTGGGGAACATTTTTTCACACGGAGGAAGCTCTACCTGTCGTGCCCCCCCTGTAACTTACTCCGCTTCCATACTTGCTTGCTACTAAATATTGGTAGTGGGCTACAGAAATGTGCCTTCTACTTGTAGTGGACAAAATACACCTGCATCTGGTGTGTGAGTAAACAACTAGGGGTGTGTTTTGGTACATTAAGCCGGCTCGCACATCTAAGCTCATCTCGTCTGCAACAAGTCGAATGCGTCCATGTGATGTCATCATTATTCACAAAACACACGTTGCCAAAGAAGCTCCACACATTGGTGGAATGTGACTTTTTAGTTTGAAAAAAACATCTAGTGCTAGAGTCAAATCCAGCAGTACGCATACACACACGCTATGAATTGATCATTCCGGTTTAGACGTCAAAATGCGCTGGTCGCCGTATCCCATACATATCCACGTTTCGAGAGGTTACGCACGACTGTCTCTAGGCGCCTATGTGCGCGGTTTTCATATGCAACATCGGTGTGACGTTCCTAGAAGGTTTGATTTATGGCTGTATGGCAGACGAGGCGTATTAAGATTTGAGAGCCGGCTTACAAGCATTATTTATTGTTACCTTATACTAAGACATTTCAGATTAATAACAAAAAGTAATTCTTTCACAGACAAAGAGTCAACGTGGAATTGCTCTGATTGCAATTATTCAACTACAAGTAGTAACGTATACGGTATACTAAGTGTTATCGATCAAGAAATTAACACAATAGAAATGAATGCATATAAATCGGTTGAAATAGAGCAAAAAGAACAAGCTGCACAATGGGTTGGTAAAAATAGTATATATTATTATATATTATAAGTATTTGGTTTTTTTTGAAAAAAATATATTAAGTTATCTACCTCATATTAAATTTTTTTGTGTAATGTAATTTGCTACTTGAGGCATCTTATTACAAAAAGCAACAGGTCTACAATTTAATATTTGCGGGAAACAACGTTTTTATGTTTCAAGCTTCAATTATTTGTTTTAACGTGAGATTATTTTTTCCATTGTATTGTATGTCGAAATTAGAACCAAATGGTAATTTGTTTCAGCCGATAAACTCATAAATGTAATAAATATATAATATATAAAAATAATACAATTGGACATAGGACGTCTTTTTAATTTATTCCGCATAAGGAACATATGTATTTCCGTGGCACTGTCACGAGTTTACCGGATGCTACAGCATGGGAGACGCCTTTTTCAATATTGAACGTTCCCTTATTGGTCGACTTAAACACGCGCGAAATCAACCAAGCTTTAAATAATATGAAACACGACTTGGCGCTTTTTGCAATAAATCGAGACTTAAAATATTTTTTTTCGTAGGGTTTTGGAATTTATAGAACAATACGAATTGTGTAAAATTATACAAAGAATACGTGCGTATTATTTTCTCGATTTTGACCAAATGTGGACTTATCGCTTTTTGGAATTAGACGCCTCACTTCAGTTCTATATTATTTTAAGGCTATACCTCAGTTGAGGCATGGTCTAAAAAGATCGTGGCTAGGCGATGCGCGGATTGTGTAAATGACGTGTGCCGAACAAAATATAATTTGTCATAAAAATCCAACATGTCGACTGCCTCATGTAATAACACACCAATTCGAAATAGTGTGTTTTATGTTTTTTGAGCTATTGTTGCATAGAAAAAAATACCACACCAGCCAATTTTTTTTTGGATTTTTTTCTCGAAAAACACCCAAAATACTGTTTAAAATAATACTCGTAAGTAGAGTTATGATTATATAACATTTTTTGTAAAATCTTAAATTACATGGAATAATAATCCACTTGTAGTTGGTGTGTTATTACTCGGAAAAAATATACATGCTCCCTACACAAATCATTTTAGTGTATCATTTAACTATGATTTCACCGTGGAATATGACACTAATTCAACTTTCACCTTCAAATCTCGCCTTTATCAACATATAACAACACTGTATTGAAAAATCATTATCCTTTGTAATGAATCGCACCTACTTTCATTATCACAAATTGCTTTTGTTATTGTGTACAAATGACTAATTTTAATATTATTATTAATACTATCGGCCTATGGTAGGTACTATTGGAATTTGAATTTAAATTCTAATGGATTTAAGTTATGAACTATTCCATTTATTTAATATGTCGCCAACTAGATCTCGGCGAATATTACAATAAGCTCAAGAGACTAATAAAATAAAGGATGGAAACAATAAAAAAATAAATCTCCTATTTCAGACAACACATTTTTAGGTTATAATTATAAATGATTCAACCTTAAATATTCTGTCTGTACTATTGGCTCCTACAGGATTTTCAATGTTTATAATATTCTGTGTTTCGTAATATAAACTATAACGTCTTCCTATCATTAGTAAGCATCGTATAAATGCATATTTGCACCATTAGTTTCCAATTTACAACCTACAATAATTATTCTTCTTGTATTGATTCCATGACAACTTGTGATAAGTAAATAAGGTAATACTTGCCTATTTTTGCACATGTGTTGACCTTTTTACTATACTTTTATGATAAAATAAATATGGTACGTAGTAAAAAAAGTCTAAAAGGTTTATTGCATGTTTGGGTGAAAATTGGATAGTCCAGGTTAATTTTATCCCCATCTGAAGACTCCGAATAGTCCTAGTGATCCTGGATTGTCGGGTTTTAGTTGTTCTTCCAGTGTGCCATTATGACGCAAAAATTTGGAGGAGATTTGGGAATGATTGATGATTTAATCGAAGAAATTACGAAATCTCCAGCAGATCTTACACAGAATGAAATATATCGCTCTATTTTAGAGCATAATAAATAACAGTATACTTCTGTCAGTACTTTTCCACCTTGAAACATAAATGCACTTGTAGACATCACGTCATCAGATATGACGTTGTACCTACTTAGTGCATCTGTACAAAGTATTTTCACTATAAATTGACACACTTGAATCGAGAAAAAGAAGAGAGCTGTAATTTAAGACTTGTGTAAAAGGAAGAAAGCCAAAAAAGCATTCAATTCAGGTGAAGAATATGTGAATGAATATAAGAATATTTGAATACCATGGAAGCACTATGTAAAAATTCTTGCCAATTCAAATATGTGCCCAAAAAATGATTGAATCCGAACGTCATGTTAGTTTTGATTCATTTTGTATTATTGGCAATCATGAGAAACAATGGGATTACATCTTACGATATGACAAGTCAGTGCAAAAGAAAACTCAAAAACTACCAGCTTCTTTAAGACGTTTAAAAGCACTTATTTATGGTATGGTCATGCAATAACGAAATAATAAAAGTATGTAAAACTATGTTTTTACAAACACTTTCAATTTCAAATATGTGGGTGGTGAGTGCTTTTAAAAAAAGGAAGAGTCAGAATTGCTATTGTATAGTCAAGGCAGGTACAACAACCGTTCTCATGCACTCAAGGAAGCAAAAAAAATAGTATAATTGAACATGTTAATAATATATTTCATAAGAAAAGAATCCCACTATGTTAGAAAAAATAGCCAAAAAGAATATTAAGACGAGAATTTGAATATGGTGAAAATGTTTCCCCAATATAGCATATGATTTGGATCAAAATAATATCAATTTCCAATTGCTACTGAACGCCAATATAAAGGCATATTTTTCTTGTATTTCTTCGTCTGAACAGGAACGGAAACAATAATTGAGTAAATTAAATATTTAATAAAAAATAAAGTGATTATCAGCAACATTTATTATTTACAGAACGTTCGAGAGAGATGAAACAGGGTGATATAAATCGTGCAAAAGAAAATCACATTACAACTGTTACAGCATGTTTTGATTTACAAAAGTTTTAACTGTGTCACAAAGTGAAGTATGAGTCTTTCATTATAAGAGAAAATAATCTGCCATCTATAATCTCACTGTTCATGATAGGATGGCTATTAATTGTTACCTTTGGCATCTACAAACAGCTAAGTGAGGTGCGATAGAAATAAGTAGCTGCATAGAAGTCTTATAAGTACTATTTTTACATATTTTAAATCTAATTTTAAGAATACAGTTGTATATTATATGATAGTTTTCCTATACTTAATTTAAAAAAGTTTAATTTACATAACGTTTATAATGCTGCAACGTAATTTACGTAAAATATATAGGTAACAAACTATCCTATCATTTCTTAATTTATACTACCAATCATTATTATGTTGAGTGGAATATTCATTAAGTAACTTTGCAATTATTTTACTATAATATTATGTTCTGTAAAACAATTTCCTCAAACTGACTGAATGGTTAAAATACAGTTTATTGCGATAAAATATTGTTTAATTAAAAAATCTCTTCATATTCCATAAGAATATCTAAACATATTTTTGGTTTAATCAAATATCATCGAGAGAGAAAACACTAAGAGCACATAGTATGTCATTCCCCGTAAAAGTCAAAACAAAAATCTCTCTAAGTCGAGATATTTAAGATTATCTTTCAGAATTAGCATGAAAAAAAACACCATCTCAAGTTACGTGGTACTTTTTTTATGAAAAAAAAATAATTACGTGGAAAAACACACCAAGTATAGATATATACACCCTCTAAAAATATATAAACGGGAAAAATCACACCAAATCTAGATGTAATATTTTAGTTGTTAAACTTAACGTGGAAAAACACATTTAGGGTATTATTTCCCAAATTATTGTCTTGCAAAAGTTGATTGTATGCTTAAATGATACTCTATTTAAAGATATAAATTATAATTTAAATAATATTTGCACATAATAAACGGCTTTTGCTACACATTTTTTTGAATGGTTTTTTTGCTCTCCTGAAAAGTTGATAATTTAGAGTTAGTGTGTTATTCCATGAGGTAGTCGATGTGTCCATTTAATGTTCTATTAGTAACAATAATAATATATTCATTGACATGTTTTCTTTTTCAAGTAAATGGGTAATATTTTTTAGTCATCTTTACACGATTTTAGAATTAATACCCCCGTCGCCATCACGAAACAAATTGACGTGTTCACAGCTCGACTTTCGCTCTCCCATTGCCAGCGAGTCCAAAATTTCATCGCACCTATAGTTGAACATATTTGCTGTTTCACTGAAGTACCGTCTTAATGTTTGTTTTAACAATTTTAAGTAAATCGAAGTTCAAGATTCTAAGAATATTGCGCAATGATTAGAACTTCATACATTCATAACTGATTGCCATTCAAAAAAGTAATTTTTTTGGTTTGAAATTATTAAACATCCAAGCACTTCTGATTAGATTTCAATATCAAGAAAAAATTATAGGTTGTGATACACCCCTGTTACAGGCGGGCTTCTCCCGGTGTAAAATAATCATTTAGTAGCTATAAGTCGAAACGTAACCCTGACCTCTAGAAACGGCTTCATAAAACATCTAATCTGATTCCTTGCTCAACCACGTAAGTATTTTTTAATCATAAGTAAAGGCCTTCGTCCGGTGTGTGAAAATCGCATATTGGGCGGAGGTGTAATTAAGATAAATTTAATTTAATTTAAAAAGTATAAATGATGATGGATGAAAGCGATAATTTTAAGACTAAATATAAGTATTCAAATACAATAAATTTTGCCGCGCATTGTGCGTGAAATCCTCGCGCGCCGGCGCCAGGGTCAGGCTCGTGATTCGCCGAATCAAAGATCATGCGATCAGATTTGGCCAATCGCGAGAGTCCTTTTTGCTGGACGGCGTAGGACGAGGAATTTAAAAAGAAAGAAAAAAGATGTTAGTAAGCGTCCCCTTTCCGACATATACGGACCTGCGTAACTAATTGTAAAAACCTAAACATGTAAAGAAAGTGTAAAATATAAGCTAATACCAAGTTACACGAGACAGACGTGGTTTTATTTAATTCCACCCTCAAATATATCGTACTTTTTTTTTTGTGAATCCGGGGTTCGATGGACAGCTGAGCTAGCCGCTGGAACCCCGGGGATCTCAGTTGGTTATGTCATTGATGCAACAAGCGTTTTGGTTAAGGTGGTTGTTACATGTCAAGACAGCTGATTGTGTGTCAATATATGAGAGATAGATGCTGACATCTATAACTTAAGCTGTGGTGATGATACTAGTGTCGCAAACTTTATTACCTATTAGTTCTCCAAACCGCCGCACCTCAAGCTATAGTTGTCGGTATCTGGTTAAATAGATCTGAGCAAAACTGTTCAACGGTGCCGACGATCTTTGGGTATAAAACTTTAATTGACTGACTTAATTTTTTTCAGTACAAAGGTGTGCTTCATGAGAAACATGCAACATTGATTGGCTTGAAAGTTAGTCTTTCCCAGCTGTATGGACGTGTGCCAAATTATATACTGGAAGATCTTCCGGTAACACTCTTGAAAAGAAAAATTAGTATGTGTCGCCAGGTTATAGAGGTTTTGGATGTTATTTCTCCAGGACAAACTAGATTGAGAGGTATGTATAAATCAATTAAAAATTATAATGTCAGCATTTTGATATAACACCAACAAAAATTAGGTTTTTTCCATTCAATATTATTTTATGACGCAATAATTATTGAACAATATTGCCATAATTTTATGGATAGAAGAATATTTTTTATCTAATATTATGGTTTGCTGTAGGCAGCGTTTAATTGAATTTTAAAACTAACCAATACCATCTGCAATTTATATTATTAGTTCAATAAAAACAAATAAGTATGACTGACAAAGACTAGTTTGCACAATGTATGTCGGATCTCCACAGCCTACCTTCATCCTTCGCCGCTGCCGTATGGCAATTGTCTTCTGCATGACTTTTGTGCATTCACACTCAGTCAGTATTTTCAGCCAACACAAAGAATTTTGCTGTCGCTATGTGGACGGGCTAAATAACATTTTGTCCTGCTAAGCGCACACGGAGTGGTGTAGAGGCATTGTGCAATTCATAAAAAAAATGATTTTGTAAATTTATTAATTACTAAATGACACGATTTGACAAATTTAATATTTCTTTGTACACATTATTATGCAGTGAAGGAAGACCAATGCAATTGAATAGTTGAAATATACAATTCCATAAGTAATTCATGTGGCAATTGTACAGTAATTGGTAAGTGAAAATGACATTGTATTTCTTCAGGGATCACTTTATATGAACTTCAAGCAGCCATGATGTTGTTGTCAAGAACTGAATACAAAGAAGGCACAATCAACAGCAAGCAGTTAAAGGAACGGATGTCCACTATAGCCGAGATGCTTCATGAGTCTGGAGAAATCTTATCAAGAGAAGATGAGAAAAGTGAGAAAGGAATTTTAGGACGGGCAGCAATGAAATTGTATAAGGAATTGTTAACCACTATTTAAAACAAATAATAGTAATATTCAATGATACTTATGCACATGATAATTCCATAGTTAAGCATCTTACTAATCTTATTAATTTACGTTTTTATTCATGTACAATAATTATAATATAACAAAGTAAAATAAAAAATTCACGGCCTATTTATTTATTATTTCAATAGCATGCATGACATCGTCAATTGAAAATGCACAAAGTAAAATAATATAATAACATATTTCTTTATTCAAAGATCCACTATATGTAAACATATTTATTACTTTAAAATTTAACATGTTTAGTTTTAGATTTCTTCTCAACAGGAGCAGCGGTCACTTGTGTTTCCATTGCTTCCACATTATCTGCTTCTAATGTTTCCAACCTGACGCTGTCATCCTCCCTTTTCTGCATGATCTTTAAATGAAAAACAATATTTTCAAAAGTGCTGTCTTAAAATAATCAATTTTGAAATTTCGTAAAATGTGGGCATCAAAACAATTGAGATAAATAATATCACCGCCATGCATGCAGCACCACAAATTTTCCATGATACAAATTGGAAATTAGGAAAAATACTACTGGGTTGATAAATCAATCACAATTACAATTTATTATGCGATGTTAGAATTTGTCCGTATAAATGAAGATTAAAAAGATATATATGCATAATACATACAATTAAATATTATACAAAGTTCGATATCTGGAATCTATTGGTATTTCTGGCCATGAGGCCCAATAACAGTAGTGTATTTAGTAATCGAAGAGAAGCAATCACAAACACTCAAGCTTTGGCAAAATCACATATATATTAATTTGTGACCTCACCGAGTCAAACTCAGAGCCCCTGGATGAAAGACTGAGAAGTGACTTACGCACTGGACTACAAGGAATTCAAATTAACTATGGCGCTAACAGGTTCACTGCCACTCTGATGAGGATGAAGAGTGGGAAATGCCCATTTTTTTTCATGCGAAATCGCTTCTAGTAGGTTGTTTGGTTATGCTTTTAGTAAAATATTTTATGATTTATAATAAATACAAAATAACATGTTTATGACTGATAAGCGATAATCATAAAATATACAAAAAATACAAGAGTTGTATGAGATTTCACAATGTTCAAGCGCAGTGCCAAGAACAAACAAGTCACTGCGACCGTTGCCGACGGAATACTAACGAATAGAAGTTTCATACTAACATCACGCCTAAGTGCGAGATCGGCACCATGTGCAAGCCCCCCATTCCGCACAAACACGTGATTGGCAGTGAACCTGCTTATGCTTGTGAAAGTGTTTGTTGGCAATTTCAGAGAATTTTTAGTGTGGTTAAATGGGTATCCATAGATCCTATGCCTTGGCAGCATTGAAATGTGGTGGCATATATAAATACATACTGTTACGATTTATTGTGGTTCGTAATTTAAATGACAATGGTTCCATGTATTTGGCTGCCTATGCAAAATGATTGATGGTGGTCTGTCTTTTGACAGACAGTTATAGCTACATTTGTATTATAACATCAATGTTTTCGTTCCAGTATATTTCGAACGTGTTTCATGTTACGTAATTAACAAAACAATACCATTCATTCATGACAAATTCAATTTTCATGGGGTACCTTGGCAATACCTGCACATTTAATGATTTATAGAATTGATTGACAAAAAGGTCAGCAATTAACAAGATTATATAGCATCTTTCTACAATGTGCCAACGTGCAAAATATAAAATTTTGTATGGCTACCAATTAAACCTCTTTAAAACTGTTGTGGAATCTCATCAAAAGTTGTGATACAAAAAGTTTATATGACTCCCTCTAGTTATAACCCGAACTCCTTGGAGTAATCAGAATTTCATTAATTACTATTTTGAAATTCAATAGTTTGTAAAGGTGAATATATAATGAAAGCAATGAATACCTTCGGACAGTCCTTTTTAAGATGTGTCACATTTCCACATTCTCTGCAGCCGCCTCCTTTCGGGTAAAGCCCTCTTGGATTGTCAGGACACTGTCTTGATATATGGCCCTGTTTGGAACAATTGGAAATAAGTTATGTAACATGAAATTGTTGATAATAATAAAACCATCTTTCACGTAATATTTAATGGCTGAAGGCTTAAACATACAATCCATATCGCTGTCTTGAGGAACCAGACTGTAATAATATCTCAAAAAATGCGGTTATGGATATACAACTTTTATCACTATTCAATCTCCTCTCCAACGGTCAATTGTTATATCTAAATTCAATTTTATCTTGGGCTGCAGTAAAATACTTACCATAGTTTAGCCTTGGTTCGAAACATATTACTTTTAACCAGCTAGACACCAGTTTTATCAGGGTGGTTTCTAGGCTCTTAGGAATTATATCTACCACCTTCTTACCAAATACTATTGTTTTATGGCTTAGTTTAGTGAGGAATCATTACATTTAAGTATCGCACAACTTAAAATTTTTTACATACTGCAGTTTGGTTCCAGGACACTGATTTGCATAGATCACATACTTATATTGAAATTAGTCAACATAGCAACTGATTTAGGTATTACCATAATACATAATATTATGTATGTACGGTTCTAGAAGAACATTGGATTATTTTTTTAGTATATTATTTTTATTTAATACCTCTATGATATTAAATATTTAATTTAAGATGGTAAGACTCAATGAGCTAAAGTGTATGGTGATAACCTTACATGAATAAGTCTATTATTATTTTTGTACCGACCTGTTCTTTACAAATGAAGCATTGAGCGAATTTAAATTCTTGAGCCTTAACAACTCGACAAGCAAAGTGTGTGTGTTCCGTAGAGCCGCATTTGAAGCATATTCCTGATGAAGGCATTCCATTATCACCTTCTTTGTTTAGCTCTGGACATTCGGACAGATTGTGTCCGCCCTTTCTACAATGAAAACAAAGCTTCTTCTTCATTCTGGCAAGATTTTTTTCTGCTCTTCTTCTTTCAAGTTTTATGGTTCTATCCACTTCACTTTTTGGAATGCCCTTCGAAATAAGACTTTTTCGGAGACCTTGAATCCTTTCAGCATCTTTAAGGAGTATTGGGAAGCCGTCGTAATTTGTAACTTCTAATTTTTCACCATTGACAATTAAAATTGTTGTCTCGAGAGCTAAAGGTTTGCGTCTAGCATGCTCTTTGGTATTTGGATTAGATTTTTTATTCATTTTAGTGTTTTGTTGTTGTTTACTATAATTGTCGGGTAAAGTATCCATCTGTTTATTCTTTTTCTTTTTTTTAGGTGGCTCATTGCTTGATGTTGTTAAAGTAGGTTGTTCAATTTCGTTTCCCTCAATTTGCAATTTTTTTTTATCTTTCTTCTTGGATTTTTTTGATTTAATTTGCACTTCTTGTTCATTGGATTGAATATTATCTGGATTATCAGGATTTGAATCATGGTCTGATGTTATTTTCTTATTTTCTTTACTACTGGAAATATCCGGGACAGGTATTTCGATGTCGTCATCTGTGTTACTCTCGTTTTTTAATTTTCTCTTCCGATTCTTTTTCTTGTTTTTCTTGGTGTCTCCATCATCCGTTGCAGAAGCCCCTTGTTCTTCTTTTCCACAAATCTTATCCAATTGTGCTGTGAGAGAATCATACTGATCTTGCGTATCTTTGTCGAAAGGTTCATCGCACCATTTTATAAATTCAGGATCGTCTTCGTTTAAGACACTCTCATTGTCAGAATCCTTAGATTTAGAAGGTTTAGACGACTTAACTGGATTCTTTTTTACTTGTTTATTATCATCTGCTGGTGGTTTGTCACCGGATGCTAAAAGTGCGCTTTGCCTTTTCAACTTCTTCAACTTGTTCTTACTCATTTTAATTTCAGAATTTTCATTGGGTTTTATGTCACTTGCAGCCGATTCGTCTGTCGGCTTTGATTTACTTTCATTATCAAATTCACACCAACTTTTTGTTATGCTTTTTGCCTTCTCCTCCTTAAGGAATTTTTCATAGTTTTCCTTCCTCATCGCTTCAAACTGAAATTTTAAAAAAATTGAAAAATAAGAATATGCTTTCTGATACAATATAAAGTGAGAAACTAGTGACATCTTTAAATATTATGGAATTGTTAGACTAATTATTATAAGTAATATTTGTATTCTCTATAAAATAATATAATAGTATTTATACTGAACATAATTATTTATAAAATGTGTTTATCACTTATTCATAATATATATATATATATATAATTATATATTATTTTGTCTTACTACACGTGTTTCCCCAATACATTTAAAAAAACATCACAAATTATGATCAAGTTTACACTGAATCTCTTGTAAAGATATATGCCCATTTCGGCTTATCTCTAATGTGCCGTAACAAAATGTGCTTGGTGTTACTATTCACTGTAGGTATATTACTATATTATTATAACACATTGTTTGCATGTACCATCATTGAGAGGGTACATGCAAATGTATTGGTATTTTTTATGTTTGTTACAAACGTTTAAGTAATTGTCCAGAGGTGTTTATGTCAATGTAATATAACATACTTAACACCTGGAATATCATTAAATTTGTGAACATAAATTACTACTTATGTCATGACGTAGCTGGTGGATCTTTGCAGTTTGGAAGTATCTTAACCTGTCTTTAAAGCCAATCTTTTCCTATTTATTTACTCATGTCATTGGGTACAACACATATACCTATTACTTGAATAATCCCAGTTGCGAGATTTGAGCCCATGATTCATAGATCAAGAGATAAACGTTATAACATTCTGCTCTATGGTGGGAGCAACATAAAGTACAACCAATATAAACATAGGAGTGCGATATTATGACATAATTATACTAATACATTGAAAATAAGGTGTAGGTGGGCTGTTTTAACTATAAATGGGCCAAGGGAGTTTTTAAAAAAAAAGATTAACCACGGTTTGACCATGTCCGATCATAATAGGGTCATATTGGCCTCCACAGAGTGGAGGTTTGTATTAACAAATTTGTTTTTACTAGAAATAGATTGCTCAACCCATTAGGTCCATACTGGACTCGAAACAAATGTGTATTTGCCAGACCCAGGATTCGAACCTGGGACCCACGACATTACAAGCCGATGCGTAGGGCGTATTTGTTCATTTAACAATATTATTTCTTACCTCAGCTCTTTTAACAGCATCTTTGCTGTTTTTCATTTTATCTTGCAATTGGTCTTGCATAACATTCCATGGCGTAGGAGGTTCAGGGATTCTCTCGTTGGATGATTTGGAGCCTTTCGATCGTGCAAACCGGGTCATTTTCGAAGGCCTATTGTAAACGCATCAACCAGATTTATTTTATAAAACAAATGACACTTAAATAACCTCAAATCATATAATCCGCATGTCAACTGTCACAACTACGATTAAAATTATCTATGATCACAAGCATAGATAATCAGTGTTGCCATCTTTTAAAAGTAGATTTATAGTACAGAGCCTCCAAAATTATAGTATTTAGAAAAAAATATAGTACGCGTTGTCATCTGTTGAAAATGTATAGGTTTTTTGCATAGAGGTATTAAATAAAAAGAGGGGCAAGTAATCGGATTTCTCATACAACTGAATGAAGCAGGCCAACAATATAGCCGACAACTTACGAAAAATAGCGACGCGATAAAAAAAAGATGCAGGGCATCACGAAGGATTTACTTTGGTCATTATAACATACCCATATAATATAATGTTAACGTGGAGATTTTTCCACAACTTGATTACCAGCCTGCCTCACCATACTTGCCTGCTTCACTATACTTTCATATAACCTGCCGCCCCTAAGTTTTTTGTTTCTCAGAAAAAAAATAATGGAGAATTTGAGAAAATCCGAGACCCCTTTTTATTTAGGTAAGTACCTCTTCCGATTAATCCAATCCATCATTCCAGGGCTTTTCGATATACAATATTTGTGACTTTTCCATTTGGTGCCAAAATATATAGATTTTTTCTACTTCCCACTCTTGATGTCGCTACATACAATATTGTCCGTGAGTGAAGCATTCCGATCTAATGTGGCAGCACTGCGTCGCCGGCGCCAACCTGCCGATTAGTGATTCTAATAACACCATTATTTGTATCTAACTTTGCCATTTGACCTTCGATCGAGCTGAAATAAACGCCAATATTTTTTAAATGTACACATTCTAGCAAAATTTTTAATAAAAAATGGGGGTTGCAGCATTAACTTCCGCGTTTCAAGACCCTGTGCGGTGGCCTTTTCCGCAAAAACCGTAAAACTGTCCCCGGGTACAACGGGTTAAATATGAAATTCGAGACCCCCACCACGCAGTCCGGCTCGTCGGCTTCCGTCTACTGTCCAAATTTTGTCGAAATCCGAACTATATGAGCTCTTGAAAACTAAAGTGGTGTAAGTCACTTTTTGCACATTTTGAGTTTAAACCATAAATCGAAAGATTGAGCATCATTCTGTTTTGTACAAAAGCGGTGTAAATGTAGTTCAATTATTTCTCCATAGGTTGCAGTAACAGTCAGTGGCCAACCGAACAGCTACAGCGTTTTACGGAGTAGTGGTGTATGTCACTTGTGTCGTTGAGTTTCAAAACCCGCTATAACACCTTTTTGAAATAATTGAGATATATATATATATCAATGGATTCGTTATTAAGATCTCTACATGAAAATTTTATTGTCTCTTTCATAGTCCGCTATGATTGACTGTCATTTATGAAAGAAAATCAATGTCAATCAATTCATGCTATAACACTATGTGTTATATTCAAAATCCCCTATAACACAACTGACCAATGAGAAGCAAGAATCAGACGAAATATGCAACATGGCCGCCAGTACATTTATGTTGTGAGTTGCGGTAGGAGTGTTGTTTTGTTGATTTGATATTCTTACGATTTATAGTCTTAAAATGTGTGACGAACTTATAAATATGGTTAAATCTCCAGTTAATAAAGCTAGGAAGAGGTTGAGCCAACCAAAATCTTGGAAAATCAACGAAATACGCCGTAAACGGTAAGTTAAATTAGACATAAATGTGTTAAAAATGCGCGGGTCATCATCTGAATTTCCAGTGGCGTGTAACTCAATTATGAACTGGTTAAAACTGTTCTTTTCTCTGATTTATTTTTATAATTTATAATAATAAGTTTATTTTTCTGTATAAAACTCTATAAAAACCTTTTGATGGGTAAACGTTATCACCTTATCACTTATGAAATATTCAGCAGTGGCAGGTTTATGTTATTTAGAATATTTTCAGTATGATTTTGTGAAGAAAACAGTTTGTTTGTCAAGCACGCCGCTGTTTTAAAGAAAATATTTACCTCTACAATATTATTCAAATGGTTGCTCTGATATTAAATTTGATACTTTTCATAACATGTGAGCACGAAATCCCATAAAACCGATTTATTGGTCAGGCACTAATGCGCGACGATAAACCATGTAAATTAATATATTTTGGAGCATTTTTCAATGGCGCCATTCACAAACCGCACTTGTATGTTATCAATGTGTAGGTACTATGAAATGTTTTATAATTTATTACACATAATAACTTAGTTACTTTATAAGTATAGCAAATACCTTTCACATTCAAGTTCAAGTGGTGATGCTACTGGCTCAGCGCGGTGACAGATTATTTGACTCACTTATTTACATGTATCAACTTATAAAAAATGTTATGAAAAATAAAGAAGGCAAACAATTAATTTACTCAAGTAAAATATAAAATAAATGAATGAAACACATTTGCAGTCAAATTATGAGAGTACCGCGTCAACGGCTATTTTAACTACTATTTTAGAATATCTACCTACTTATAATACTAATTTTAAATGAATAAAACGTTTATTGCATAAAAATATGTAACTCTTTTTCATCCTACCATGCGCCACCAATGGAAGATTCCGACTTTAAGTTGTCAAAAATTTCCCTAACAAAACACGCTATAACCTTCAATGCGTATTTCAAAAACCGCTATAACACTGTGTAACTTACAAAAGCCGCTATAACCAAACATTTAAGTCTTTTATTTAATCAGTGGACTAGAATACAATATAAATAGACATGCAAAATATTTCCAAAAATAATCCATCATTGGGCAAAAAAAGAAAAACATCGATAATCCCTTTATCCATATTACACTGAGAAGTTTTTATTGATTTTCTCAACAAAATGAAAAGGTGTTATAGGGGGTTTTGAAACTCAGCGACACACTTGTTGGTGATATCGCTGTCAGATGCGTCGTATTTCACCATCCTATCTTTAACTCCCTGAAGACATGATACGAAGACATCGGTCCACTTGAATACGCCGAAGAAGTTGACGAGTGGTTAGTTTTAAGCCTAAATACTTCATTTCTCTATCAAATGTTTTAATAATTATGTTTATTCAGTTTTTTATTCTAAATAAATTTATGAAAACATTTTAGTCAAATTTATTCAATGCTTATTCTCTGATGATAGGTGCTAATGTTGAAGGTAGGTTTAGAGACATACAAAAATGGTTTAAGTCATTGTAATAAAATATTTTAGAAAAACGTTGAAAGCAGAAGTGTTGTAATTCATTTTGACAGTAAATAAATGATACATATTCCAATGTATTCAGGTAACAATAGTCACTATTAGTTAAAGGTGCTTTTAATGAGAAGACTGTGCAAAGGGCATCAACGTTTCTGTATTACACCAAGCTTTATAAAGTTTCTACTAAAACTCCAATTTCTGGAAATCAACCTTTTCTGACTTACACCACTTCAGCTTTCAACGGCTCATATTATAGTAGTTTGTATAAATTTAAGAAAACTAGATTTAATACATAGGTAGTTGATTAATTTATTTATTTGCAATTCAATAAATTTTAATAATACGAATAGGTTTATAAATTCACCGATGCAGACGTATTTAGATTTTGCTCCATCTATTTGTATTGGAGGTGCATTGCACAAGTGCGGTTGAATTCAGAGAGCAGTTAAAATAAATCTGTTTTTTTTTTAAATAATTAATATTATTAATTTATTAAAATTTGAAAGATAATCATCGTCTTTCACAAAGAGATCTCCTAGCCAACAATCAACAAAGATCAAGAAAAAAACTAAAGTTATAATAAAAACATTAAATTGGGTATATTGACTACGCTAAATCACCGCTTCCTGTATCAACCCATGTCCGTATTGTAGCTTGAAAGTATATACTATTCATAATACTTTTAGTATGAATATTATACAACTATCAATATAATTAGGCTTACCATAATTATAAATTCTAAACCGGGACAGGAACGGGGTATAGGGCAAAGAAACAAATTTAACCACCAAAAATTGTTTGGTTACCTATTAAAAGTATGTACAAAAGAAGTATGTAGAAGGTCTGCTGCAGCAAAAATTTAAATTATTTTATTTATTTATTGTACCAGTCGTACTGCTCGCTGGAATGAACTTTTTTCGCACCCTTCCCGGCTATCTCATCACATATTATACGCTACTAAGGCCAATCATGACAATTTATTATTGACAATCATTCATACGTGGAACAACAGCCGGGACAAAATGCCAAACCGGCCGGGACGCCGGACCAATGTGTGAAACAGGGACGAATGGTGAGCCTGAATATAATAACTGAGGAAATAACTTGAAAAAATACTGTAAGTAAATCTGTTTGTGGGGATGGGGGCGGGGGGCGGGGAGCGGCTATTTTGTATTCACATAGGGGCGGCCAAGCACGTAGTGGCGGGTCTGTAGATTGTTGTTGGCTTAGTGCTAACAGACTATTTGACAGTTTCTCCTATAAATACTGAGAGTCTTTAGTCGCCTATGGTCATATGTGAGAAGCGCATTTGAGGTAGGCGCTACGGTCTCTTCGGTTCAGGTAGTTCAACAAACTAGATGATTGTGTGCAAAATATTTACAGTAACAATGTATGAGAATGTCACCACTTGACAGATCACAGTTGATACAGTGCTTGGTTTTTGTGTCTAATAACTCTATTACATTATTATCCATAGCAATATTTTTCATTTAATTTTTTGTTGGTCAGATAGATAGAGTATAAGCAAGTCCCCTCTAGATGACAGAAACTGCTAAGTTGAGTGCCTTTAGAGAGGGCATTCCATCCTATACTCAGGTTGCACTCTGGATGATAACTGGGAATATTATACCATTGCACTGAAATGTCGAGCAAGCTAGTGGTGCTTTTATTTGACTATGTAGAAAAGTAATACAATACTATGTAGGCACAACCTAAAGGAATGAGAATGTTTAGATGCTAAGTGTTTTTAGTCCTATTATATGGAGTGGAGGCGTGTTCACTCACAGAACCAATACTCAGAAAACTTGAAGCTTTCGAAATGTGGGTGTTCAGACGCATGCTCCGTATCAGCTGGCAAGACAAAGTTATAAATGTTGAGGTGATAGCGAGGATGAAAAAGACCATAGAAATAATCAGAGAAAAAATAGTTGGCCTACTTTGCCCATTTCATACGGCATCCTAAGAGATATTAAATTGTGCATTTTATCATTGACGGGAGGGGAGGATCACTGATAAGTGAGACCCTGGTAGAAGAACCTAGCTCAAGAAGGAAACTGATTTGAGGTCAGCATTCTATTCCTATTTAGAGCAGGGATGGACAGGGAGAAAATGGCAGAACTCATTGCCGATATCTGATAACGGATACGGCACATATAGAAGAAGATACAGATATCGACATTTAAGTGAAAAAATGTCCAAAAAATAGTCCATGTCGGCAACGTTCTCTTTAATTTTTCTATTGTGTGTGCGGATCATCAACGTATCTGAGCAGTGGCGTAACTAGAGTTGGTGTCATCCGGTGCCGTAAATTTACACCCCCCCCCCCACAAACCCACACGTATGGTTTTTCATTAAAACTTATATTTTAAGGTATTTCAGCAATTTAAGTAAAAAACACTGCTTTTTGGCACGAACACTTTTATCATTTAAAAAATATTGTAAGAACTGTGATGTCTTCACAATAAGGACTACATGAGACTGTACTGACAATGTTTCTCGCAAGTTGAAACATGTCAAAGACTAAGAAATGTAGAGGACCCGGCACATAGGTGGTCATTGATAAACACTAAAATACGTATTTTCTTTTCGTAAACTTTGGCACGCGATAGAACGGGACGGATATAGTGATCCCGCTTGACGTAAAATTTCACTTGCGTTATTCGCATTTGACCTTCGCCTTCTGAGAAATGAGTCGAAGAATTGTGCATGTGATGGTTTCGTGCATTCGAGTAAAACTGAAATCTGGCAAAGGAAACTTTCTTTTACAATATTTTTGTGTGAAGACTGTGCGGGGAATGAAAACATGTGTGCAAACACATTTTGGTAGGTATGCGCGCGCACACACCCACTTGAGAATCGTACCTTCTTATAACCATACCCAAAAGGTACTTCCCATTATTTTTGTGTACCATTGCTTATATAGTAATTTTTACTGTAATGGCGGAAAGCACATTGTAATTATAAAGTTGAACCTAATCAACAAAGTAGCATTACTTTGTTTACTCTCTTGTCAATTTGTTGGTGTAATAACATAGTTACATAGTGAAGTAAATATCCAAAGTAAAAAATACATTCATGGTTGTAATAGTTTTATTTCTTATATAATTTCATTGCACACAATTCATTTTTATAAAATTAGTACTACGTAAAAAAATCCATTCCATCAACAAATCTATTCCAAAATTCAATATTTTCATAGTGTCGTAACAAAAATCGTTCCTACTTCAACACATAATGGTCCCATCTAAAAATAGATTTAAAAGAAACAATCAAAATAATGTACAGATAGATTTATTTATCTCACAAAGGTGCATCCATACTCTGGCAGGATGCGAAGTAGTAAAATTCAACCAAAATACAATTTCTGATTGATTTGCACCAGTGACATCCCATGGGGGTAGGCAGGTCTTGCAATGCTTAGGTTAGCACGTTATAAAAGGTAACAAATGAAGGAACGAATACGAATATTGCAACTTTTGAGAACAGTGGCAGTTTTACATGAAGCAGACGATGACTTAGTTAAAATATCAATGGACATACAACATTCTGGTAATCTATTCTATTTTTGTATTGTAATACTCAATTGCAGTTTATCGTACATGCAAAATTTTCACAAGGGTCTTCCAAATCAGCGCCTAAGACCTTCATGTATCTAAAATATCGCTGTTGAGAGCATGTTTCGTGGAAATTAATCTAATCCTTAATGGTTGGCGTGTGTCATTTTTTAAAGACTTTTATTGCACATGTCCTGCTTAAGATAGCTGAAAATAAATAACAAAATAGCAGGTACCTAACAAATTTGCATACAATTTGAGACAAAAAATTAAATGGGGCGGCACTTTGTTTAGGGACGTCACTGGTCTGCGCACATGGTGGGGATGTGCAAATATGAGATAAATGATCTATACCAATGAATCGTGAACATTAGATGTATAAATATATTATTTAATGTACTCTGTACAATTTAACCTATTTACATTATTCTTACTCACATTATAAAATGTAGAAAACATGGTAAAATAAATTATTTCTAAATTTATCAGCAATTAGAAAATTAAATGTATAATAATTGTAAAATAATTTAAAGATTGTTTTTATCAGAATCATAGCCAACTCGGCCCTAGGCAGGTTTCAACAACTGTGGCGGTATCGTTGCGGTTCATACTTCTCAAAATAGTCACCAGGTCGGCGACAGCACTTGTGTTTCTATGTCGACATTCCCAGAGATCGAGTATGCATTCAGTCGGTGATTTTTTGGTTGCAAAAAAATGAATATATCTATCAACATTTAAATGTTGTGCTAATAGTCTCCAGTCGTTACCTCTTGAATTAGGGGGATCTAAAAGTGAACCGAGCTGTTTTTTAACAGATTTTGTAAGTCTAAATGGTGTAACATTATCAATTATGCAAGTATTAATTCCTTTGTCACTGACAGTTAAATTTTTATGTTTCATGTTACTTTCATTATTGTCGTCTATAATTGACGGTGGCCTTTCGAGAAATGCTAATTCATCTTTTAAATTTTCCACCATAATGACATTATAATCATCGCAGATATTTTTCTTTCCTGTGTAAGGAGAGTTGATCTTCATTTCATCACTGGATGAGACGGTCAGCGTTTGTTTGTGAGAAGGATTATTATTTTGGCACACAGATATTTTACAATTTAAATGGTGGATACTGTCTGTCTGTTCTAATGAAAAACTACAGTGCAATGAATTTGAAGTCGAATTCCATACATGAGTAAAAGGAATTTCTTGATAACTGGAGCCAGGCTTCGATTTCCATCCTAAACCGACGTCTTCTAAAGCTAAACATAAATTCGAACCACCGTCTTGAAATAAAAACGGTTTAGGTTTATCCATCATTACTCCGCCGAGACGTTTTTCTTGTTCAGTACAATAATGTAAAGCACAAAGAGTGTCTTCAAATACATAAACTCTTATAGAATAATCATTACTCGTTAGACATGAAAATAATGGTGCAAAAACAGCAAGTTTCAAGTTTTTGACGGCATTCCCGTTGAAACTTTCACCTGCTAATACAAAACTAGTTAAAAACTCTGTTATCACAAATACTTTGTCGGAATCAAGCTGTGTGAAAAGCGGAGTGTTGATGGTTTCCTGTCCAAGATCAACAATCTTCTTCCATTCTGGCGCAGTGTCCTTATGATTGCTAGGTCCGAGCACAAATACTGACAAATTCCAGAATCCGTGTTTGAGGTTTGCACAATGAGGAATTTGAATGACAATAGCTTTGTTCAATTTAATTGAAATTGGCCCTGTTTTGATGACCGGCGATAACTGTGTCATTCCTGAAATTTAAAAAAAACATCAAAATAAGTTCTTGTCAAGGATAAAATAATTTAATATATTACCTATTATTGTAATATTAGACCAGGGGTTGAGAAGATAGGGAGTGTGAAAAAATAAGAATCAAATTTTTCTCATAAATTTTTAAAAATACAGAAATATTTGATGTAGATTGTAGAACATGATTTATAATCACTAAAGCCTCGATGGCATTGAGCTACTTTACAAGCTGCTTGTTGGCGAATTTACAATCTGCTTGTAAACTCGCCCAGTGTCATCATCAGTGACGTCCCATGGGGGTTGGGAGATTGAGCATCGCTTGGGGGTGGCAGTCACTCGGAGGGCGGCAAATCGAGGAGAAATAGCTACCTAAACTTAGTAATAACGAAAATATCTTTCCATTAAAAATTCAACTAACTGGTTGGAAACACAATGTATTAATTAACATAAAAGGTTTGACATGATGTAATTTTTTTGTTGGGTTCGCGATGTCTAGTTTACTTCCGTTTCCCTTTGGCGTCCTTGGTGACCATAAATGACATGAGCAGATTTGCGAATAATCACAGTCTATATTTTTCAATTCTGTTAGTAATGTATCCATACAACACATTTCTTAGATATTGGAGTCATGAAAGGATGATAAAAAATACTGGACAAGAAGGAGGCGCCATTTTGGCGCTGCCTAAGGGCGGCATTCTGTCTAGGGACGTCACTGGTCATCATCGAACAAGCTAACAAACAGATTGTAAACAATCTACCGAGAAAAGTTGAAAGCCGGTCAACTTTACACGCTACACACTGGTGTGTGGGCCGACTGCGTCTGCGCAGTAGAGCGATAATAGCGACCTCCCGGTAAAAAAATAAATCAATACTTCTTGTCAAAATAGTACCAAAAATGACGCTTTCAACTCGCTAGCTTATTGGCTTCTGAGCGAGTGGAAAGTTTTGTGTGTCATCATCACAATCGCACTAGCTGACTCGCCCGGTTTTAAATTCGACAGTAAGCAGCTTGTAAAGTAGCTCAATGTCATTGAGGCATTCCAATGAGTCGCGCGAGACACGCAATACTACTGCTTTCGTACCAACCGTATGGCAACAATAATTATTATGTCAACAGAGTAAAACATTTACACATTGTATGTTTGTTACAATAATTATCATATTGTTGATACCGGATGAAGGTCTCCCACAGGAGACCACCTCAAAGGACGGACCGAACCATCAACTTTCCCATAACACCACAGCCTACGTCCACTCTTCGCGGCTCTCGCAACCCTCGGCCGAGCGGAGCACGCCGCTCCTGAAATCCGACTTTCGAATTCGTCCACGCTCCCGCCAAAACACAGACGCGGTCTGTCGAAAACGGCCGCTCGCGCCGCCACTAGTCAATCCGTCGGTAAAACAGAGAAGTTCGCGACCGACAGACAAACATGACGCCGCCAATCTGACAGTTGGACGCGCGCGAAAAAAGCCTCTCTCGCATCGGACGCCGAACAGCCAGCATCTCTTCTCTCGCCTCGGACGCGAAGCTACAATCATCTCCAGCCCAGCCAGCATCTCCCACCAAAAAGACCGCATCGCCAAGCCGCAAACACTGACTCTCGCCTCGGATGCCAAGCATCAGCAGCCCAGCCCGCGACACCACGTCTGCAGCCCGCCAAATCGATATTACCAACCCACCGCCAATGACAATACCCTGTATCAACGACTAATAATAAACCAACAACAACAGCGTACATCGTGCGTTTCTGTCTCCCACCCCCGCTTCTTTGGCCATGACTTTATCACGGTCTGCCGTCTCCGCCTAAGCGCGAAGAAGGCCGGTGATATTGTTAAGTGACAATTTATTTTAAAGGGGCCTCAAAACAGTTAAAACCAGTCATACAATAATTAAATTATTACACCATACTCTTATAAGGATTTGTATCTCTCACAAATTGAGTATAAAACATTATCCAAAGTACTTACAACAAAATTCCTGCAACCAACATCAAATGGGCCTGGCTATAACATAACTACTTAAACATGTAGGACGTACTTGTACATAAAACACAAATCTTCAATAACAAATATTTTTATTTACAGGGAAGAGATGTATTTTTATTGTTTTTTATCCTCTGGGCCTCAAGATCAAGATAATGTTTTATATTTAGAAAAAAAAATATTGATATATTTACCTTCAGGTAATTTTGGCCTAAACCTGTCTTCTTTCATTACATAAATGTAAAAAGTTTCTGATTTCCCCTTTGATATAGCGCCCTCTGGAATGGACATTGCCACTCCAGCTGAATCAAGATTAAGCCATCCTCCGCTAGACATTAATACTTGAGAAATGCTGGTAGCCGAGTTGCTTAAGATTTCAGCAAATATATTGTGAGCTATGGAGAGCGATGGAAATTTTACTTTTTCTGTTGCCGCGTCATAGGTTGAGTCCGCTGAAAGATACAAAATCAATCTTATTATTAGATTATTATATTATCTAGTTGTCATAATAAATGTGTGTTCTGCTTTGAATAAAACATATATTGAAGAATAAGTTATTATAATATTAATACCATCAACCAAGGTACTTGATGGAATTTAAATTGAAATTCTAATGGATTCTGTACTAATCCATTTAAGTCGTTTTTTGCGATCCGGATTTCGCCTTTTGGCATCTTCAGGCATCGTGTACACTCACCAACGTAAACACACACTGACAACGAACAATAAAGTAGGTAAAAACTCCATTACCTACCTATCAAGTCAAAGGTTACAAATACAAAAATAAAAACCTAATTAGTAAAAACCCTATCTTATTAATGACTTGATAGGTAGGTAATTGAGTTTTTACCTACTATATTGTATTGATTTATTATATAAGGTAGAGTAAAGAGAGTTCGTTGTTAGTGTGTGTTTACCTTTGGTGAGTGTACACGACGCCTGAAGATGCTGAAAGGCGAAACCCGAGTCGCAAAAAACGGCTTAAATGGAATAGTACAGAGCTTGAATCCATTAGAATACGTTATTAATCAAGACAAAAATAATTGTAAATCAAAGAAGACAAAATAATCTACATACAGACTTACTGAACTGACTAAACAAAGATGATTATCTAAAACCTCTCTCGTAGAGTTACAGAAATGCATACCTACCTAATTATTTACCTATGGTGTGTTGATATGACTATGTATGAATACAATATAATAATCAAGCGGAACTGTATTGTTCTCTTCAGGGAACTCAGAAATAATGGGAACTGAAATACACAACGGGTAAGGCGATAGCAGGTAACCGACTCGAGTAAGGAAGAATCCGGGTTAAACTTACACACGTGTCTACAATACGTTTTACGTCGAATACTGAAAACTGCTCTCGGTGTATGCATTTACGCTCATTAAATGTTGGTGTATTACACACACTATTGCACGTGCATAAGCCGTGCTTCATTTTTTTATGACACACACATTCAAAACCCTGCATCAAGATGCGGCGTATTGAATATAGCCTATCGGTATTCTATTTATTATCTGTTCTGTGAGTTGAATCACACTGGGTCCTATTTTTGTTCCGTTTCATATCTTTTCAATGAAGAGTTTGCATAAAAATAACAGAATACATCCTCTCTTTTTGGCATGATTTGCGGATCGTAAATGCTCACAGTTTGACTTTTAAGCATTAATTAGATATTTGATTATTTTGATGATGGGTTTGTAGCACGAAACAGCCGTCAACATAAATTACTCAAATATTGTAGAAATAACATGAAAATTTTCTAAAACTATTGTAATAGATACGTAAATAAACGCTAGATTTATATATTTATTTAAATTAAAAACTTTTTTATGCTTTTATAGTAATTTAAATTGTGCATTATAGTATTCATAGTAATATTATTATACTGTAAAAACAATTTATAAGTAGGTATAGCTCAGATATAAATCACTTTAATTTATTAAAACTTATCAGAGCCGGTGTAATTAATGTAATATTCGGGCGTTTCTCATGCTGTAAATATATCTTTAATATTTTTATAAAACAAATATCTTTATTTGGAAGAGAAAATGCGACAAACGTAGAGCAATAGTAGCGACCTCCCGGTTAAAAAAACGAACTATTCAATACGTCCTGTCAAAATAGTACCAAAAATGACGGTTTCAACTCGCTAACTTGTTGGCTTCTAAGCGAGTGGAAAGTTTTGTGTGTCATCATCACAATCGCACTAGCTGACTAGCCCGCTTTTAAATTCGCCAACAAGCAGCTTGTAAAGGAGCTCAATGTCATTGAGGCTTTAGTTCAGAATAGTGTTTTAAAAAAAGTTACCCTTTTTTTAATGTCCATTCTTAATACATGTGCATATTGTAACTATGATTATTGCAACTGTATAGTAATAATATGTATATTTTTCATGAATTTGTATTAATCCTTCTATAATATAATATATACTGACATAAATCGTCTTCTGTTGGAGAACTAAGGTGATTGCAATATATAAAATACTGAATGATATGCTAAATTTTAGCATGTAGCGCCCTCACTCAGTGAACAACACTACTGGTAGAGTCTCCGTCACGTAACCTTGCCATTTAGAATAGATGTTTTTGAATGAAAACGTCAATAAACCACTCGAGTGCTTGGAATTTACTAATACAATTATACGGCGTACGTGTGTAAACCAATCGAGTGCCCGGCTTTTAATACATTTATACGGTTGCGTATACACAAATCTGTGTCACTGTGTACAATGGCAAGGTTACGTGGAGAATAGTCTAGATCTATAAATCGGAGAAACCAAGCAGTAAATTATAGCTAGTAATCAACATGAGCTTAGTAATGGATATTGGCAAAAATACTTACAGTTATTGTTATGACGTTGAATGTTATGTTATAGTTTACTTACAACTAGTGAAACAGCTTGTTGTCGAGTGTTCGGAATCACTATAAGGTTTCTTGTCATAGTTGTCACTTTCACTCGATGAGCTAGGCACTTGGTGGTCTAATGGAGATGCATAGCTGTAAAAATTACAAACAATGTGATGGGTTGTCAAAACATTTATTTTATATAAAGTAAATTACCATTTTTGCTCCTAAGCGGAGTGGAAGTTATATTAATAATCCTTTTTACAAGGAATAGTTGTTCACCCTACCTATTGGGTACCCATTAGCAGACTTAAAAACTTACACATTACAATTTTTGTTTTTTTTTTAATTTTTGATTATTATTATTAATATGATTTATTATTAATTTGTTCTCAGTTGTGCTGGACAAATTTAATGCAATACAAATTTTGTCTTGCATACCCCAAAGCAAATTAGCACATGACATGCCTATGTTCCCGGTTATTTCCATCGATCAAACACACAGTGAAAAACAATAGGTACATACTTATGTGATTTTGCCTGTCATGGGATTCGAACCCGCACTCATAGGTTCAGAGATAGGCACACTGGCACTATTCCGCTGTGGGGTTCATGAGATAATGTTATATCCATTTGGTATTTCTTATGTTACCATGCCATAAAAATCACCTGGAATAAATGGACAGAATCAGTGTAAAACACTCGGCGGCCCATTGTGCAGACTGATTTTGAGTCTATTAAACAGACATTGAAATAGCGTTGATTTTGTACAGCTTTTTGGTTTTTTTATTCGAAATATTGATTATTTTCATAAATCAATCGATTTTAACATTTCATTTTGAAATTTAATCAATTTTGGCAAATATTTAATTTGTGACAATGTGGAAAATTACATTTTTTACTTTGGTTGTTTACTGAAAAAAATCTCAAGGCGATTCGAATATTTGAAAAAGTAAGCTCTCATATTCTAGAAGTGTGCATATTTCCCCTTTCCTCTGCTTCTCTTCCTCTTTCATGCTAGTTAAGTTGAAAGGGCTGGAGGCTCCTGGGCACCTGCTGATTTAGGGGGCATGCGCTATAGTCATATTTAGTAAATCCAGTCCTGTAGGTACCTGTTACTAAGATGAGGAACGTCGTAGTGATGCTCACTGATGCTCCTGGAGAGGGCTTCATTGTTTTGTTTGGTAAGAAATGGAGGATATTCATAGCAAGCTTGCCCAATCCCGTGTTGCATCAGGTCTGGTTGCAAAGATAGTGATTTTTTATCAGAATCTGGATAGAATTCAGGCTGAAATTCTGAAACAGTGAAAAACAAATTGTTATTAAAAACTAACATAAAAAATAAATTACCATGAAAATAAGTTATGTACACCCAATCCACTTTATTTTGAACAGATGACGGTTGTTATACATTCGCCCAACGTTCCTTTGCTCTGCCAAATCTTTGCTCTGAGTAAAATACATGTTGAAAGAACAACATGTATGTATTTTTTTGTCAGCTGGGGATCGAACCCGCACCAAAGGCATGCACTCTACCAACCGCGCAACTATCTATCAACATCAAACGGTATAAAAATACACTTAACAATAATTTTTGAAATGCTATTACTTCATTACGCTGCTCTGAACTCTCCAACTCAGTGACAATTAGTCCATCACTGCAGACAGGGTAGTTGATTTGATTGAAATAACTGCAGCTCCTAAATGGTCCATAGTGAATCGTATGGACTCCACACTAGGGATTGAAATGAATCAGAGTGCCGTCCCAGTTCATGAAATCCCCAAAGTTATCGGTCTGTCTCATGGAAAAATTAATTTGACCATCTGAGCTAAATAAACCATATAACGAAAAAATCTAAACACTTGTTTTTGTAAAATATACATAGAATTAGATATATAACTATTTTAATATTTTCGGAAAATTATTGAGCATTCCGATTCGTAAAATTTTCCATTTCTAGGGCTGCTCCATACGATTCATATGGAGCGGATTTGATAGGGTATAATATGATAAACGATTAATTTTTATATATTACCTGATCTTGCTTTGTTGTAAAAAGAATGGTCTCTATCCTTTCTTTTTAGAAAATGGTAGATGAAGCCAGCGAAAACTGCGAAGACCAAAATTGCAACTGCAAGACCAATGTAGAGAGGGGTGCTGTTCGATGGCATTGACACTGAAATGAAAAAAAAAAAAAATTAATTACCTTTAAAATAATACAATAAAATATGAAATGTCATCAGTGACGTCCCGTGGGGGTGGGCAACTAATGCGTTGCATAGGGGCGACACATTATAAAGGGTGGCGAGTGAAAGAATCAATACAAATATTACAAATTTTGAGAGCAGTGACAGTTATCAATAAATACGGTTGATTCTTTAGAAAGTATCGACACCTTAGTTTAAAATGAATCGAATCATAAAAAATCTGACAACATGGCTATTCTTGTCTTTGTTTGAGAGTAGGTTTCGCGGAAATTCTCAGTAGATAGTGTGTTTGTCAATTTAAAGAATTGTGAATTTGTATGGATAATCGAAAATAAATAATAAAATAGGTAACTATCAGGGCTCAAAATAGACTGGGGTAAATTTTTCCAGAAGGTTAGAGCGGACCCTTTTTTTAGTTGCTCCAAATCAAGAGGGTTAATTGGATAAAGATATTAATAAAGTTTGTACAAGAATTAGAATTCCTATTGATTATTAATATTATAAATACATAATCTAAACATTATTAAATTTATAGTTCCGCTCCAGGGTCTAAAATGCGGGTAAAAAGTTTTAATTGGTATTATGTATACAAATCGTCGCTATAGGATTGGTTTCCCGAATATCCGTTTTTGTCAAAATCGACCTTTTAATGCAGATTTTTTTTTGTATCTAAACGGACTATAACCATCCTTTTCTTTAAATCACTTTGTAATGGTAATGAATACATCATTCATATACTGTAAAAATAACTATTTAAATATCTCCATGTATTTAAATATAGAATTATTAAATTTGTTTTTCGTCTCCTGAACATTTGGTCTATTCGGAAACCAATCCTACAGCGACGAAGTGTTAAATTAAAAAAAAATCAGTTTTAAAATAAGGTTTATTAATTCGTCATTTTCATTATTAATTCTCTTAAACAAAATTCCGATAGCAAATCGTCTTTCGTTACCTGCATTTTTTGTCAAAAAAAGTGAGGTTATTGATCACTCGGCAGTGTATTGCAAATAATTCCAGTGTTACAAAACGTCAAATATAACATTTTCATTGGATTTTAGGATGAAAATTAAATAATAATAAAAAACATTCGGAGTAGTGGCGCACTATAAATTTTTAGTGTCCTGCTACGGGTAAAACCCCATTGCTCCACTGCTCCGTGCTCCTGCTCCGAGCTACGCTCCAACGCTCTCAGATTTGTCATTTCGGGCGCTGCCAAATACCGATATAATCAGGGCTCGAAATGGATCGGAACGCACCGGAGCGCCGTTCCGGTTCGTAACATCCCCAAAATTATCGCTCCGTCTCGTAGAAATACTAATTTGACCGTCTGAGCGACATATGCCTAATAATAAAAAATCTAACACACTTATTTTTAAAAATACATGTACAATTAGATAATAATGTTAGGTAATATTTACGTAAAATTATCGAGCGCTCCGGTTCGTAAAATTTTACATTTCGAGCGCTGGACATAATATACCTATTATAGGTGTTATGACTGTGTGGCCAGTATAATATTTATAATATTGTTTTATGAGGTAGCCTAAACGAGATATTTCATCGTTTAAATTGCTATTAAAAAGTTTAATACTGTCATTTACCTTACCAACGAAATAAAATATCCACCCAAGCAGCTCGACATCCAGAGCAGATTGACGTTAAAAGTATGATTTTAATATTAAATCCACAGGTAGGTGCCATTCGGCTGTCTCTCGGCGTCATGATATTGTCATTACGTTCTCTTCGCAACTACAATTTGCATAAAATCACCGTTTTCTTTCACTCTCGGGGACATAAAAGCTGTAAAGAAGGTGCCTTCCTCCTCGACGGCCTTATGAAAAAAGATGCTACCGAACAAGGCGACAAGAATGGGTACGAAATTTTCAATTCAGTTTCGCGAATCTTTGCCCGAAGGGTGCATACAAAAGGCTTATTGTTGTAGATGCTAGAATGTTTTTGAGGTAACTGGAGGCGAAGGCGGATGGCTAAATTCTTCATATTGTCGTTATTACGTGCAGAATTTTGGTGTCAGAGTATTCTGGTATTACGGTTATAGGAAAGAAACCCGTTGTCGCATTTTCCCAAAATTGTATACCTATTCAGTTATTCAAATAGAAGCAAAATAATTCGACAATATTCATTATTGCTCCCTACATTGTTTAATGATAAATTTGATATGAAAATAATTAATAAATTATCAGTGGCGAAAAATCGACGCTACTAAACAATTATTTAACGCTCATATAATTTAAATAAGTAAGAGAATTTGCTCAGTATAATACACAGAATAGTGTAAATTAAGTTATTTAATTATTCCGTAATATAAGTAAGTATTGAAATCACAACGTGTGACACGCGCGACAATTTTAAGTTGTTTGCAATTATTTGTCTGTAATCGTAAGTAATATTTTTACGAAAATGACTGGCGTTGCAATTTTGAAGAAATTTATTTATATACACTTATATATTGTAGGATAATAATATATTGATTGACGTGTTTTTACTTTTTCCGTTTATTGTAATTGTTTACATCCTTTCAACATGCAGTCTTTGCAATTGATAATAAGTTAATACCATCTATATCCGGGAACTCCGGTTTGCTTCCCGATGAGGACACAATATATGTATGTGATTTTATGAATGCCTGGGTGTTTGTGATTGTTCAAATTACTAACAACCACCTTGTACGAAAGGGCAAGGGCATGGTTAATAATTAAAAAAATAAATAACGTCTATTTCGAAGACACGGTTAGATTTGGTGGATTGTTCTCATTATTTGCGTGGGACATGACGTGGAAGGTAGTGTAGGTATGCAAGTAAAATAATTGATTTATAAATAATCACTAAAATTTGAGATATTATATTAAAATTATATTTTTATTATACTATTAATGAATCCTGACACCGGAAAGACAAGAGTAAAAGAAATAACAAATGGTATGTATATAATAATAATTATTGCATTGCATTAATCAAGGATTAATCTAGAGATTATTTATACCTTTCCAGGTCTCCAGTTGTCCAGTTTCTAATTGGTAGGTACCTACATAATAATATGCTGGTTAGAACTATGACGGATTAAGATCACACAAACAAAAAAATGAGTGATGTAAAACAAACCGCTTATAATAAAATATATAATAGTACCTATGATGTAGGATAGGGAATTAGTTTGTATAATGGGGCAATATTCGTGGGATATTATTACACGACCTGCATATTCAAGAGATTTTAAAGCAGTGATAGAAACAAGTGACATGCGGCTCATATTTTAGTCTTGTAGAACAACTGCATTCATTTCATTATGTAGGTAAATACATAAATACATAGGTAGTTAAATAGTTCTGACATAATTAGGAATTCAAGATACTTACATGTAACATGTATTAATATTAACCAGAGTATTTTCGTCATATTATGTTTCGCTTAGGAGCGAAAATTGTAAGTACCTATTTGATCACCAAATGATGCAAAGATATTTTTGCATCAATATTTTTTTCAGTTTGGTCAGTAATAAGAATTTAAAAGGTCATATTTGAAAATATCTCGACCAGAATTTACGAGTAGCTCTTTCAAGCATTGACTCAGCCATAAAATAGATGTGTTTTCTTTAGCAATCGCAAGGATCTCATTGAAAGAATCGATAACGAATATTTACTGTAATAATTTTGAAATAGGTATACCTACTTAAGTACAATAAAAATTCTGTTCAATTTAAATGATATTTTTCTTTATTTCTGAAATAAACAGACGCTAAGCATTAGAATCCACCACAGAACAGATGAATAAATATAATTAAGGTAGGCTATACCCCATACACTATATTTTGAAGCAGGGTTTTGAATGTTGAATGAATTGTGATTGTCATATGAAAATGAAACACACATTATATACGTGCATTAGCGTGTGTTGTAACCTTCAATTACACCAATATTGAATGAGCTTCAGTGCATAAACCGAGAACAGTTGTCAGAACGAAGGACAAGTTTAGAATGACATATTGTATTAAAGTATATCCCATATTCTTCCACACTCGAGATCGGTTGTATGTTACTCCACAAACGTTAGGTATTTTGGTTCCCATTAATTCTGTGTCCCCTGAAATCTACCATGAGAATTTTAATTGTTATGGAATATGTCTATCGACGTGTAAATTTCACACGTTTCTATGGCGATCTTTTTATATAAAATACGCAAAATACGCATTTAAAATGTTTAAAAGTGATATAAATTAATAATTTATATAATAACTACCCTCGTATTGTTACCTACATAATATGTAGGTAACAATACGAGGGTAGTAAAAATTAATGCAGCAAAAAGGTTTTTTTTTTTTTTTAGAATTATTAATAACCATGTCCTTGCTTTTTCGTACAAGGTGGTTGTTAGTAATTTTGAACAATCACAAACACCCAGGCTTTGAGAAAAACACATAAATGTTTTTGTCATGACCGGGAATCGAACCCAGAACTCTCGGGTGGAAGGCCAGCGCCTTAGCCACTGCACCACAAGAGCCGCCTTACAGCAAAAAGGTTGGTAATGCATGTTTCGGAGAGAAGGGCGCTGGGTGGTAAAGACCTCCCCAGTGCGTGATAAATAGGCGGGATTCTTTCCACTCTGCATGGAAATATTTTGTCATTGTACCGTGGAAATATTTCGTCCCACTGAAAACGAGATCAAAGGATTTTGTCCGGATTTTCACTCACACAGTAGTCGCGCGCGCAACTACAAAACATATTTTTGGCTGACGATTTCATTTTCTTGTATTGTAACTAACGCGACAATAACAAATGAAAACAATACTATTAAGATTTTACCACGAGTGAGACAGTAAAAATAATATGATAAAAATATAAATGTTTTAGCAAGAAAATAATATACTTTTGCATACACTACTTATATTGAAAATAAAATACCTACGTTCTTGATTAAATTTTATCTACATTAAACAAATCGGTAAATGTGCCGCAGAGGTGGACATGAGATTTTACAACTTTCTTTTTAGACCAAACCAAACCTAACCTAACCTAATCTAACCTACCCTAAACTAATATTACCTCATATAATCTTAGTTTGTGATAATGGTATAAAAATGTATGAAAATTTCAAATTTTCAATTAACGATTATTGGATCGAAAAGCCGATGCGCCGACAGAAAACGTATTTATCTGTATCTGTATCTATAATAATATATCTGTATCTATAATAAACTGTTTTCGTAAAAAAAAATATAAAAGCTCGTGTCCACCTCTGCGGCACAATTACCAACAAATCTATGGGTTTGATAAATCATAACAGTTAAAATCAAATGGATTTTAAAATAGCCTAATTAGAGGAGTGTTAAAAGGACTGCCAAATTTGGTCTAAAACTAAAATTACCACTACAAAACTCAAACTCGAAAGTTAATTAAAATAAAGCACTATAATAAGATGTAGTACTTATGTCACTTACTCAGAATCGGTTATAAGAAATTCTCCATTCAAAAATATTACATTTACTATATTTTCAGAATACTAAGTAGGTGGGTACTTACTACATAGTGTATTTTATTTAAATGAACGGTTATACCCTTAAAGTTAATGTAAGAAACCATAGCATTCGCAGATTTTCTGGGCAGTAAGGTACTAAAACATACCAAAGGTGTACAAGGAAAAGTTTCACATACGAATTGAGATTTTTTTTACCAAAATGTTATTTTTACAGATCTTTTAAAATTGGATGCGCAAACGACATGATTAAATCATTAATTGAACTGACATTTACTTGGTAGAACTCCATTATAAAATTATAGTCGACTCAATTATATAACTAAATAAAGTAGAATTATCAAAAATAACCTCGTTTCAAAACCATTATAATGTTTAAATCACCCAACAATATTGGACATTGAGTTCAATTGTATTTTAGTATTTTATTATGTAAATATTTAGGAATTTTAATAAGGTTCTCATTTGTGAGTAGTAATAATATTAAAGAATAAATTCGCCAGGGGCATATGAATAAATGTTATTTATTTTGTCAATATCGGATTTTCAATTTGCATCTAAAATCGTGTTCATTAAAAATCACCATTCATAAATGACTAATGATAATCATGAATTATTCATAAAATCAAGCAGTAGTAGCGGTAACGGTAGACACGAATGAATATCGAATACCGAGAGGAGTGGAGTTAACTCAGTTAACCCATTAAGAAGGCTGTTTGACAGCAAAATTATCCGGGTCACAATCCTCAGTCATGAGACCTATTACTATTCAGTGGTATCAAAACAACCCCTCTTGTGTGCGCACATGCTAGACATACGCTAACGATGATTTGCATCATCTGATCCACTATGCAAAAGCCACTAGTAACAAAGAATACTTTTTGTATGAGTTCTGCTAAAAAACTGAATATTAAAATTAAATTTCGCCAAATAGCTGATATGAACTAAACTAAATCATATTTATGAACCTCTCACTACATCGTACTCATTCGATGGCAACATTTAATTTTGATATAATAATAATAATAGTATAAACCTACGTTGTTTTTTTTTTGTTTTCTATGGAATTTTCATCGTCTTGCATAGCTATGTACCTACACTCATATTTTGTACCTAATATAAGGACGTATCTACTGGTGCATTCAGCTTTTTGTCACCGACTGCTTGCATATTAGATGCTTGAAGTAAGTAGGTAGGTAGACATTTTCAATTATTTATGTGAAATGTATAGGAAAATTCCACGTGCTACAATGGGGGGAGTGCATTGAAAAGAAAACAAAATTGCGAAAATTGTATACACGTTTTTAGACAGAAAAGCAACTAAAAGAAGATTGCAACCCCCGAACAAAAGCGTCACAAGTCATGCGACTGTCTGACAGGTCTTGTACTGACATCTAGAGATGCACACAAAAGCCATACGATGTTTCATACAACTATTTAGCTGCCAAGAAAAGATAATACACGTATGTCAGACGCTTGCTTTTTATATTTAATAAAACTCTTAAGTATTCAATATTACTTGAACTACAATGAGAATGCTTAAAAGTATTGTAGGTATGTATTTATGTAATAATATTTAGTATTAAGAAATGTGGGTTGCTATATCATCCTCTGGATGCATAATACTTATAACACGATTATCTAGTTATTAGTTTTAGCCAATTATCATTTAATTTGTACTTTTGTAGGTAACGCAAGACTAAGTCGGCTCTCACATCTAAACTCGCCTCGTCTGCCGCACAGCCATAAATCAAACCTTCTAGGAACGTCGATCCGATGTTGCATAGGTATGCAAAACCGCGCATATCTACCTAGCGACAGTCGCACGTAACCTCTCGAAACGTATAGATATTTGGATGTGGCGACTGGCGAGCCAGTATAGGAATGATCAATTCGTAGGTGTATGTATGCATTCTGGCGTCTTCGACTCGCAGTCCGAGATGCATGCAATTTTTTGATAGCAGCACTAGAAACTAATTATGTCGCATTCGACCAATATGCGGAGCTCCATTTGGCAATGTGTGTTTTGTGAATAACGAAGACGTCACATCGACGTATTCGACACGTTGGAACCGAGACGAGTTTTGATGTGCGAGCCGGCCAAGGACTGGGAAGAGTAGAGAAAGCATGGTGAAGCTTGGTGATTAAGATGATCGTAGTATATAGTTTCTATATCAGGAAGGCGCAACTCGGTTTGCGTACGCATTTGGCGTGGAAACAAGCCTTCGTGAGATAAAAAGTCTATATATATTACATACTCAGTTATATACTTAACCGATTCGTAAACTTAACCTTAGCAACCAATAATAGTCTTTTACTTTTTACGGATTTTTCTAAAATAACTTTCCATACAAAACAGAATTAACTGAAAATGAATTCAATTCTGCTTAAAAATGGCTAAAAGTATTAAAAGAATGCATTGGCATCGTGTTCTGATATATTCTAAAAGTTTCAAATGTCTAGCCAGTCGGGAAGTTAGTTAAAAATCGATTGCAAGATTTGAACTGGATAAACAACCACCGGACAAACAAGAATACGAGCTAAGAAAAACGTGGTAAAAATGCCTATGTGCATTTTTTATTTGAAGTAATTAATTTTTTTCAGAATTAGTTAGGAAACAATAAAATATTGATAGGCATGGAAATTTTTTAAGCGTTGAAGTGGGACTTGGCAGAAATAAGGTTGAGAAAGTGTGCCTGTTTTGACGTAATTAAACCATGATTTAAATGATTTATAACAATTCTAAGACCAGTCTGGCAATGTTCATTCCATGTGTCTATATAGTTAAAGGAAAGTGGATTTATCGTAAGTTCGAAATGCAAATGCATAATATTTAATAAAAATTTTATTTTATTCTACATTTTTATAAGAAAGGTAAGTACCTACTTATCTTATTAGTATAAATTGGTTCCTTCATGCAATCAATTGTTTCTTCTAAGCTGCATTTGCAGGACACGATTTTTTCACGGTTCAAGAATGAGAAAGCTTTATCCTTATTCTGTATATTGTAGGGGTGAATACTAAAAGCCTATCATCCGCTCAGCCGGCGGAAATCTTCGACAAGAATGTGCACTTTTATTCGATAACTCTGAGCGTGCCATGTGTGAAGTGCTACTTCAAAAATCACCGCTTCTGCCTGACGTACCTATATATAATATTATGTATTTATTTATTTATATATTTATTTAATTGATCAGTATATTATCATGTTGTAGCTACATCCAAACTGCAAATCAATATATTATTTAATAGTCAACTTTACTTCAAATATTAAAAGTACCAATACATATAAATTTGAGGATTATTAGGTAGTAAGTTTTCTTTCGGTTTACAAAAAAATCAATACCTACTAGGAAAAGTGTTCTGAATAAATAGTTACTTCAATCAATCTCATGATAAAAGTTTGTTAATTTTTCGTAAACCTGTGCCTATTTTATTATTTTATATTAAATTTAACATTTTTTCTGTTAACTTTGTCCACTCGTATGGGTGTAAATGCAAATGATATTAGTACATAAAAATACATTATCACGTCGTAATAGCGCCCGTACACACGTGCATGGATTTACTGGCGGGTGTGTAAATTCAACTATCGCGGTAATACACATTGAAGTGCTGACTATCTCGCCAATCTTATTCTTCAAGCGTAAGCGAGATGCGTTGTTGTCATTTGACTGGTTGTGAAAATTGGTAAACGTTAAAATTGCTCTACACAATGTAGTTAGTTTTTTTCCCGGTAAGTTTGCCACATCATTCTACTGCGCAGGCGCAGATATCTCACAAGTTAGAAATTAAAATCGAAGAAATTTTTCTAAAGAGGGTGCTGGAGAATTTCAAATCATTTTTTTGCCGTGTTTTTATTTGTCTAATCTATTGGCTTTCGATTTCAATGTTTTTGGAGGAGGCCAGGCCCCTTGGTCCCCCCTGGGTGCGCCACTGGGTATTGTTAATAGTATATCTATGCACGTATAAACGGGGTGTAACTAAAAATACAAATACAAAACCACAGTCAAAGTAGTCCACACTTAAACCTATCAGCAAGAGCCTAAATCCATGATAGGGGAAACGGAATAGCCCGGTGAATGGCGGAAAGCTTTGATATGTATATATTTTTGCGCTAAAAAAATCCTAACTAATTGTTCGATTTTTCTTGAATGTTATATTTCGTTAAAATTTATTTTGTCAAATAATATGTAAACATAACTAGGTACATAACATTGATAAATAAAAAATAACGTATCTTAAAAATATTAGTTTTAATCATTTGACTTGATCAATTGGACTTAAATCCTCTAAATAGTTTATTGAATAATTAAAAATAAAAATTAATTCACGAGTTAAAGTCGTTCGTCTATAATACCATGAATATACTTATGTGGTAGGAACCTACTCAAATATTCTATGTTAATATTATAATACTTACCTGTGAACATTTAAATAACGTTCAGTTCGCTTTTGTATCGGAAATCCCAAGACGTTTCTTGCAAATTTCTCTAGCGACGTCTATTGTATATCGGATATAACGCAGGAAACTCAAGTAAATGGAATGGCTCTCCTTATAGGGGAAAAAAATAATTCTGCTATCCAGTAACATAAGCCATGCCAGATAATGGTGTCTAGTATATACAGAAATTTTTAATAAATCGGAGAGAACTTGAAAAACCTCACAACAGACAGAGGTATAATCACTAAGAAGCCGATCGAAGAATCCTTCTTGCAGATATTTTATAATACGTACTGAGGATATTCTTAAATTATACCTACCGTTTTCATATTATTAGGTATTGAATTTTGAGGTTATTCTCAATTACCCAAAATTGTTGGTGTGCATATGTGGATCGCTCTGCACTTTTGAGTCTTCTGAGTGACAATAATCAAAAGAATAATTAAAGCGCTCTTTTTACCACTATACAATAATATTATACAAGTATTTTTTGTACGTACTGGGAATTAAATTAGGTATTCAATGTGGGATCGCAATGAAAATGGCGTCTAATTTGAATTAGGTTTTTTCATCGCGGTTAATCCGCCGCCTGACTCGCAACTGTGCCTGTTGTAAGCAACTGAATATTTTGATGATTTTGCAGGTCTTGGAGGTGAAAGTGGCGGTTTTTCTCGAAGCGCGGGAGGCACTAGCTTCATCAGAATGTTTCACAAACTCATATTAATTGAATGACATATAACGATAATGTAATAATTGAACCTTTAACAAGTGCATATATGATTTCTTTTATTGGGCACGAATATGATTATTGTTACCTACGATTGCTATTAATTCCCATTACATCAAACATATTGGATCGCCTGTTATTACTGGGTGTCGCCCCTCCTATTTTGTTTTCTATCAAAACGCTAATATGGTTTACCTATTTATTAATTGAACTGGCGTTTATGTGGTAGAATTCTATTGTAATGGTTGTTTCATAACCATAGTATATTTATAACAACGTGAATTGTATATGTATACATATAATTATATCGACTGTAGAAAGGAAAAAAGATTTAACCCTCAGTTTTTTTTTTCAAAATTGGTATTATTGGATAGAACATTGTTCATGACTAAATACACGTAAAGGATGTAAGCCGCGAATGACAAATTATTATCTAAATTTAGTTTATATTTTTAAAAAGAAGACAGTGAAGTGGTAAAAAACTTAACAATAATTTTTATTCATTTTTGTAATCATCATGCACTTCAACATTACGTCTATATTATATTTTGACTTTAACCAAAAATCATAAAAACAACGTTTTATGTGCCTCCTGTTAAGTTTGATTAGTGTGGGTTAAATCCTTTTGCCACATTACTATATTATTTGATTGGTTTAGTTTATATGGTAAGGGGATCGAAAGTAGATAGAAATAGTCAGCGCTTGGGGTCTATAAATGCTACTGGCGCCTGTATGATAATCCACTATCTACCTACTGAATAAATAGTAATCCTCTAAAAGAGAATCTCATTAAAAGAAAACAACGCCTGTACAGTCATTTACACTCTTATGCGCTGAACAAAAGAAGTCACACGAGTAATTTTCATGCAAGATGCAATCTCTTAGGTTATTGAGTACGTGGAGAAGTACGTTCTAATATAGGTACGGTGTACGTATGTTGTGAATTCACAAGTGCTCGCGGGTAAAGATTCCCTAGTCGGACGGGATTTATGTAATGTCTGGAAGAGACAGTAAGTGTTGAGCTTCGCAGAACACGGCGGAACGAGGAGGTAGGATGGCCGGCTGGAATTTTAGCCATACGCAGGGATGACCAGATATGAATATGGAAACACCAAACCTTCAAAAAATTAATGGTAAACTTACTATTTTCCAACAACATAAACTTCACATATATAGTAATTTTGTAAGCATTTGGGGATAAAATACCAGATGAAAGAAAATACACCTAGGTCCTAGGATAATATTTTTATTACAGTGATCGATTTATTTTATAAATAATGAGAGACAACATCATTAAATTTAACCATGCTTGCTAGTTTAATAATAAATCGATCACCAAAAAGGGTTGCCAAAGACCATGATGAATAATATCATTATTTAATATTTTTTATGAGTGTTAAAAATAAAAATGTGATTTAATTATTGGGTATATTATACTACATTGTATAATTAATATGTACTGTGATAAACTGAAAATGGTAGGGAACGAAGATAGTATAAGAAAATTAAACAGATGTGGTATAATATCGTGGTTGGAAAATGTACAGAAATAGTTAATAGTCTCTGATCGAGAAATCTCGTCTAGAAAATTATCAGAAAAGATGAATCTCGAAACACGAGAAAATAATTTAGTGAAATTTTGAGAATTATCATTTCTCGAGTAACCTTGAGTAAAAATATAACAAAATGAATTTGAAACGGAAAAAGAAAGCTGCCGACCGCTACCGGATTTTTTTTAAATACCCGTAAAAAAGCTATCGATTGTGATTATAAGCGGATTTTTTAAAATTTATTAAGAAGTAATTTGATTATAATGTTGATCGAAAATTTTCGAGAAATGAATAAAGTCAAGCAATCACAAGCTCTAGTTTAGACGTTTAGAGTATTCATCTGCCGGGAGTGAACGGCCAAGACTATTACTGATCTTCAGAGCGAAGACATTTACACGAAAGGAAAAATTGTGGAATATGATAATTTTATTTCGTAATAATTATAATTTTCAGATTAATATTTATAAACACATTAAAAACATGGAATATCAAAAAGTCTTATAAAATATATACGTAAGCGCAAAAAGTTGTCTCAAGTAAGTTTACGGTTGCGGTGAAATAATCAGTTTATCTGGAATACAAACTTTGCCCAAGTCACAGGAAAGCAGTAGCCCTGTTTCGGATTTAGGGGGCGAAGGGGGTAGGAGGCGGGTGTGGAGAACCGCTTTGGCTGTTTGCAATATCAGAGAGGTTGGTGTAATGTCTAATATATGCTAATACCTACCACTCGGTGAGAACCGGTGTGGAGGGACCTTCGCATTATTGAAAACGGCAAGAAAATCATATGCTTCCTATAAATAATACGGCTAAACCGAAAATCTTTCTCTGAATATAACGGCCATCATAAAATGGCAGAATAATGATGTCGGGATTCGACTGGAATATTTTACCATATTATGCCCAGATATAAAATTGCAATTAGGCGTACTATATAATGTGTAGTTATAATTTGAATAATGTACTACAGGCGAATTTAGCACGGGTACGTAGACTATGAAATTCTTTAGCTTTATAATTTCGGTTATATTCGACAAATCGTCTAAAAGCTAGGCAAAGCCCAATATGTCACTACTTTCAACGATTATAAATACATTTTTTTCAAAATTATTATACACACATAAAATTTTGTTGAATCCACGATACCTATTTTCAAAAATAATTGTACTATTCACAATCTTTCCTTAATTTGACGCCTCCTGATCACTGCTGCTACCATAACTTCTATCAGATATTGAATTCTTGTGAACTTTTCCAAATAATTATCCTATTTTAAGTTTTTTTTATCAGTTTTTAAGGTGAAGTGAAGTGTTCAAAAATAATTTTATATCGTAAGCATTGCAAATCACAAACTTGTATTTTAATATTGTCAGGTATTATTCAATTTTTCAAACAGATTGAGGCGATCTAGTTTGAACACCACTCCAATATAGTAGGTATCTAGTCATCATAGTAATATAGTTTGATTTGTATAAGCTACCATATTATCGTACTCGCATGTATACGAGTATAACAGGGCCAATCAAATAAAAAACTTAAATGAACATTTGACATTGTAATTCGGAAATAGATAGTACCTACCTGTAGAATTCATGTCACCCAGAGAAGTATTCATATAAAATAATCTTTCTCAATTTCGCTGTCAAATCACAAGTGTTGAAATCTGCAAGGGTGGTGGAAAACGGCGCGCAAAGTTATAGCGAATTATGGCTGTTGCAAAGTTTAATCTCCGATTAACTCGCGGAGTTGAGTTATAGCTTCACTCTCAAGCGGGAGCGAGTGCGCGGTACTTTATGGTCTTTCGATAGGAATGCCGCCGCTCATCTTCAGAGCAGGCATCCGTGAACGGAGATAAACGGCTACACTGCCACAGCTCGGATGAAATGGAAAAATGTTGCTTTACATACTGCACACGTTCAACGTCTTGGATATAAATCAGATAACACGGTATAGGTACCTAACAACGATATGAGAAGTAGGTAGGTCCTGCGATACTTTAGCTGAAATGGTCTTACACACTTCAGTTGGAAAATGATCAACAAGGTTGAAAGAAAACATGATATAGATTAACCATGAAAATACTTTAATTTTGGAAATCCAAAATTATGCCAAGAATATGCACGGTTAAGAAAATTATTTTCATAATTTGACGTTGTTTTGAAAACGCACGAAACTAAATATATCAATGATGCAACTATTTGATGATAATTTTGTAAGTCTAACTAGTTGTTAACATTTTCACAGTTAATTTTAAAGGTTCTCTAAGTTTTGAAAAAAGTTTATTGAAAGTAGCGTTGGAATATTGTATGTAATTTGTTACTGTTTTCTACTATGCTAGTGTGTTAATTTAATTGAATGTATTAATATTTAATACACAGAAAAAAACTTCATTCTGTGAATAAGTTCGCAACTCAATTTTCAATACTAAGAATCTAACTTTCTAAATCCTGTACTCAATATTGAATAAAAAAAAGATTATTCACAATAACGTCAATAATAAAATTTAGTTAGCATCGGACGTCGGTTAAAATTATTATGTTAGTAATTTTATTTGCTTTTACAATCACAAAGCCGATCGCTTTTCAACTAGCGGAATTTGAAGCATTCGGATAAACATAGTTATTAGAAATAGTTCGCGTGAATCATACACGAAACAGCAGCTTAAGGAAGGGGTAGATCACTCATCAGGAAAATGTAAGATATGATTTCGAGTCTCATTTGGTCAAACCTTTGTTTTCTATGTAACTATGTTTCTGAAGTTTTAATTTTTTTATGTTTAGTAATCGGAAGGTAGTGAATAATAATAAAGACAAATGTTTTGTTTTCTTGTTATAATAATATGTTCATTTGACATTCTTATTTATGGTTACGTTATAATAATATGACTCACGAGTCTTCTCAGGATTAAAAAAAATACATAACATTATTTAAAATCGAGAGTTTATTTCTTTACAACGCTTCGCGGTGCTTAACTTGTCTTGTCACGATTTGTTTTCAATAGAACAAGTCTTTCTCATCGAAGAAAGAAGATAAATGTTTTTAAAGAGCCACTTAGAGCGTAATTTACATACGAATGTTTTAAATTTTCTACGCATGTCGGAAATGCGCGTTGCAGGACACACGTCATAAAGAATATTTAAACTTGTCCATTAAAATATCCATACTTGGACACTAACAAGTATTTATAGTATCCTCTCTGACAGTACAAAGAGCTTTTACGTGGATATTCGAAGACGTTTTGTAACATTTTGTAACTGTAATTCATACAATTATCATTATGTCTGCATCGTAAAATTTAATATTAATTTGGGAATTTCACTTATTTATCGACAGTCTGTAAAAATCATAAACCAAAAGTGCCAAGACTTTCCAATTGATATATTTACCACTACTATAGGTAGTAGGTACCTACACTATTATACGTTTCGTCGATGACATTTATTATATTTTCATTTATAAGTATTCTTTTGTATTTATATTTATAAATACAAATTCTACTTACATTTGATTCAACGAATAAAATATTTTGTATACAGGCTTGTTTACACGGACTTAATGCTAATCATTGGTAATCACTACTCGTACTAATACCGTCACCCGATGGCGAAGGGTGGAGGTAGGCTGTTATGATCCGACATAAATAGAGCGCACTAAACTTTGTCAGTCAAACGAATTTGTTTTCATTGAACTAAGACTACAATGTGTATATTATAGTGTTTGTTAGTTTTTAAAATTCAATGAAAACCTGCCCAGTCCAAGCCATGGTAGATAATAATCATCAAATATTTGTTTATCTATAAAATACCATTAAACCGTACATACGTTTAGATATTTTATAGATAAAATAATAATTTTTATCGATTATATGCATGGCTTAATGAATTTAAAAAAAAAACTAACCAACACCACCTGTAATAATATGTATTCATAATTCAATGAAAACAAATAAGTATGACTGAAAAAGTGTGCACTGTTTTTGTCGGATCGCCCATAGCATACCTAAACTATTTTGGTTTGGTTTAGACGGAATTTAATTGAATTAAAAAAGTGACCTAACTAATCTGCAAATTTTATTGTTAGTTCAATGAAAACAAATAAGTATGACTGACAAAGCTTAGTGTGCACTATTTTTGTCGAATATTAACAGCCTACCTCCACCCTTCACCACTGCCAGCACGCATTCGGCCGGTTCCAACGTATCGGTATTAGTGCAAGTAGTGGGTACTAATGATTAGTACTAATCTCGTGTAAATAAGCCCCAAAGGAGAGCGTCATGCCCTGAATACATTTTAATTTGAAACATATCTTAATTGACACATACCTATTGAACAGTTGCGAATGAAATTCTATATAGTCTATCCGCATTAAGAAGTTAAATAAATTTGCATAATATATACGGATGCTTCTAGTCATTTCAATCTTTTCTTATAGAATGCAGGTACTTATATGTCAAAATGTATAAATTCCCGTATATTTTTTCTTAGATTTTTATATTAATTCAAACTCATAAAATGTCATTATTTTGTTTCACATATTGGTAGAGTATAATGTGGATCCTTATGTATTTTATTCGAACTTTGTAATATAATTGGTTATAGTTATTTGCTGAAAATTTTGTTGTTACAGATCTACACAGATACACATCACACTATGTTGAAAACGCAACGTGTGAATTTAAACGTGTACCTACTTTAGTACGAAAGCCTATATGAATGGATACGACAACCTGTCATAGCGATTCTGAAGTAAGATCATCAAACGTAATACTGTGAAACAATGCTAAATTAAACGAATTATAATTATATTTTAAGAATGTCATTCGTATATTTGTAAATAAAGATGTTAGACGGCATTTTTTTCGTCTTGCAATGTAAATAATAGAAGCATCCAATTAAAATAGAAATCCCGCGCTTATAAAAATGTGCAGCAGCCAATTTGCGAGAAAGTCATGAAATATATTTCTCCCCTGGTGTTAGGTTGAATAGCAATCACTCATTTCATTCCATCGTTCGCGATGTGTTTTCCCGCGCCTGAGATTTCCCGGCAAAATCACGTTCCTCAGATCAAATTCTCATTTGTTTGTTTCCTCGTCTAAATGGCGAATGGCGTTCACCTTTTCTTTCTTTCGTCACGTTCCCATCTTCGGCTGTCTTGCCTCCTAATGCCTTCCACTCATTGTCACTGGCAATTATTGCAACGAGAAATTTTCACTCTCCCGGCTTAACTCACGAAACCTATTGTTGAAACAATATAATTTTTCACAAAACCAACAGCCATATTCATTTTAAATTGATTTTTTGATGTTGTTTACTGAAATACTTGTGACAATGTTTAAAAAATGGATAAAGCTAAATTTTTACACTTTAAAACAATATTATTTTTCAGTTAAGACAAAAAACGATTTTTTTTAAATCGCTATTCATGTATTTAGAGATAGGTAAATATTAATACATACGTAACCTGTTTCAGCATAATACAATGGACTAATTATTAAACCAGCTGCAAATCAATTAGCATTTCAGATTTATTTGTAGTAAGCCTCACACTATAAAATATAGGCTCTGCTATTTTTCATGGTTATATTGAAAAACACGTTGCCATTACTGTTACAAGCAAGTTTTTCTTCTATGACTATCACGATTCAGAATATTTGGACAGAATATATATCATATAACTAGTACACCATACTCAGTGGCGGTTTTAAGTATGTGGATGCCAGAGGCGCTGAAAGGTTTGGAGGCCTTCTTGGGATATAAGAATACGTCAAGATATTCCGCCAACTTATAGATTATGCTGCCACGTTTTAATAGCATAGCTAATAATATTAGCTGATATATGACTAGACTATACGTCTTATTTTAACCTTTTTGCAACTTTTACTACACTGGTACCTAAGTCTCTTTACCCGATTACCTCGCATAAAATTAGATCAATTGATATTCACTTGTATGATATTACTATAATGTAGTAATAAGAAAATATATAGATATGTGAAAAACTATTTTTATAGTATTATGTTAAGTACATCATTTTCATCCTAGAGCCGGAGTGCAAAGTTATGAAGCATATTATACTCTACCAAAGGGTAGTCAATTGCGTTACCAAATGGTCATATGAATCCCTCTGAGACCTAGGAATAGTTCCACTTTGCTAATTGAAATAAGTATCGATTGATATTAGAATGATGATTACAAATCTATATGTTGTGGGTAAAGTATGTTTATTTTTATTATCGAAAAAAAAATCAAAACTGGTAAAACTAATTTAAATGCGGCTAAAACTCTATTAAATAATTCAGTCAGATTTGTGTAATGGTATATTTATGGGCAAGAAACTAATTTAATTAAATTGAATGAACAACCAACTTCAATAACTGAAAGCAAGAGACGGATTATGTAAGAAGTATTTATGCGAGAAGTTAGTAAATCCTATTGGGCCAAATGTATTGACGTTCGAAAATTAATTATCTCAAATGGAAATAATTACTTTACTAATGCGAATCCGTAAAAGTTGGCAACATGTTTGAAAACGTGTAAATAAACTGGGATATAACTTTTGGTTATCATAATATTAATTCGAAACTTTGACCATTTAACGTTGTGACACGAGCTTTAGGGATTTCCTTTTAGCATAAACTGATAAACACCAAATGAGACATCGGGGAACGGACTATGTTCATGAATGGTTTTGAAATGCTACGTTTTAACTATTTGTGAACATACGGATTAAAACAAAGTTTAAAATAGTACATTCGTGATTCTCACACGTGGAAAGGATTCGTGTAACATAGTGATAAGATAGTGTAGAAAAACGGTAGAATAGCAAAGTGTACTTGAAAACAAGAGCTACTCAAAATTAGCATTGCTAAGATTTAAAGAGTTTTATAGAATCTGAGTTATATAATATATAATATGTGTATTAGTTGAACTGGCGTTTACGTTGTAGAACTCCATTGTAATGATTTTTAAACAGAGTTATTTTTTAACAGACACCCAACGGGACTTGAATTTGTAACCCCTGGATTGGCGCCAGTGATCTTTTCCAATTAAGCTACGGGCTTTCTAATTAATTACGACACGTTTAACTAGTAGTTCTTACATGAAATGCTTATCAAATTACATTAATAATGTTGGATATCGGTTTATGTATATTCAATTATGGTATATCAATTAAATGCAATAACTACTAACCGGCGAATAAAAGAAGTGGTTTATTGAAGTTATTTTTTATAATTCTACTTTAAACGAGTCATTTATATTGACAGATGTTTTGGACTATAAACCCATCTTCAGAACCGTCGACAATAACCGAAGATGAAGATTCGGAAAACTTATTTCCAACCTCGGTCGGTTGTGATAGAACGAAAGGGTACCTATTTATAATGTATGTATCACTTCTCGTTCACTAGTCCCATATCTTATTTAAGTATTATTTACTTATAATATATATATATATATATATATATATATATATATATATATATATATATATATATATATATATATATATATATATATATATATAATATATCTGTGGCGAAGGGTAGAGGTAGGCTATGGAGATCCGATGAAAATAGTGCACACTTTGTCGGTCATACTTATTAGTTTTCGGTTACCTAAGAATACAAATTGCAGATGGTATTGGTTAGCTTTTAAAAATCAATTAGATCCTGCCTAATCCAAGCCATTATAAATAAAAATATTCTTATATTATCTATAAAATATTATTTTTATCTGTTTTGTTTTAGTTTAGGCAGGTTATTGAATTTAAAAAACAAACCAACATCGTCTGCGATTTGTATTCTTAGTTCAATGAAAACGAATAAGTGTGGTTGAGAAAGTGTGCACTATTTATGTAGGATCTTCACAGCCTACCTCCACCCTTCGCCACTGATATATAATTAATTAATAACATCTTATATAATTATACATACACCATGCATATACAATAAAATAATATTTCTATGACTGGTTCTTTTAAAAATTACCGACAAATATATTTTTTTATGTATATCTACGTAGATATATATTCGATAATAATCTTTTTAATTGTCGATGAATAAGGCTTTTTTTGCAGTCAAGGTATTATCGTGTATATCATTCATACATACGTATATTGCACACTGGAGCAGGATAGGGGGAGATGGAGAAACTTGTTGTAGGAGACTGGAACCTCACCCTGGGTTGTTAAGCCACTAATTATGATGGAATCATTCATATGTAACTATGTAATGTAATGTTGTGAAAACTGGACCTAAACTATATTTAAGTTATTTCCCTCCTGAATCTACGAGTATCATTATCTGATATCCAGTCACCGCAAAATTTAAGGCTATACCAGTTGAGGCATGGTCTAAAAAGATCGTGGTTACGCGATGCGCGGATTGCGGGTCGCGGGTGCAAATGACGCATGCCGAACGAAATATAATTTGTCATATAACTCCAACATGCGTCCATTTAATGTTCTGTTTATTGTTTTATTAGTAACAATAATAATATATTCATTGACATGTTTCCTTTTTCAAGTAAATGAGTAACGTTTTTAGATATCTTTACACGATTTAAGAATTAATGCCTCCGTTGCCATCAAGAAACAAATTGACGTATTCACACCTCGATGTTGGCTCTACGAATGCCAGCGAGTCCAAAAATTTCGTCGCGCCTATAGTTGAAAATTATTTGCCGTTTCACGGAAGTATCGTCTTAATGCAATATGATTTTTAATGTGATACAAAAGTATTAATATTAATAATATATCTTGATAATTTCAAATGGATTAGAAATAGTCCAAGCATATTAAAAGATTAAAATTACTCAAGTGTGAAAAATAAAATAAACAATTTCCATTCATAAAGTTGACCAAAATACTTCTGGAAAAACTTTCACTGCCTTTTGCCCTGAAACTTCTGAATTATGTTGCGTTCTAAACGAATTTAAGTGATATATAAATCTAATTTCCATAGTAAATGCGTTATTAACCTTTATAATGTAGCTCTCGTAACAGATTTAAATTTACGGGATCATTTCTGGTTATTAAAAGGTATAAAAGCGAATAAAAAGCACATAGCTTAGCGCAGAGCTCGGAGAAAATGTCAAAAATATGTACGTGTCAACAGGGGCGTTTGTGGGTAATATTTTGCCTCAGCGACTCATTTTTTTGCAGCAGCCAGTTATTTTTAGATTATTTTCTTTGTCTTTATTTTTCCGACCATGTCCGATCCTAATAGGATCATATGGGCCTCCACAGAGTAGAGGTTTGTTTTAACAGATTTTGTTTTTACGAGAAATGGATGTCAGCCACTTGCTCAACCTATTAGGTCCATACCCTGACTCACACACAAATTGAAAAACAATGTGTACTTGCCAGACCCAGGATTCGAACCTGGGACCCACGGCATGATAGTCCAACGCTTAAGCCACGCGGCCATCGTTGGCGTTATACATTGTGCATTGTACATTATACAGCGTGTCTTTATACATTACTCATAAAGTATTCATATAATATGAAAAAATAAGCTTCGATACATAATCAATTCTTTTAATTAGCAAATATAAAAAGAATGTTTGAATATACTCGTACATTTAAAAATGTTAGTAGTGACTATTATTTGAAGATTTTTTCCCTTAACCCAAAAGTATTGGGGGTAATTATAAAAAAAAATAGGTCAACGTATGGAATAAAATAATACGACATGCATATTCTGGAATATTAAGGTTAGTTCGTAAGCAATCAGATGCTTCATTATATCATTATTTGACTACGCCGCGCGCAAACTTTTTCTGCAATGGAACACTTCGCAAACCCGGAAATTTTCACGGAACACTTATTTTTTTGTTTGGGTAATTCGTAGGAATACGGAATTGAACTGGACGACAAAGAAACGGATCATTGAAGTCCATTTGAATCGTGGCTTCAGATGTTACGATGAGGATTTCCTGGGCAGATGGGTTTTAGGAAAATTCAATAAGTATGTAAAAACTATCAGAAAACGTAGAAAAGCTTCATACTTTAACATTATTATTTACTGATTTTACTACAATTCATTATGTATGTAAAGGTAATGGCAGTAGAGGCGTAGTTAGAAAAGATTCTTTTGGTTGTACAAGTAGTACAATACACGCATTTGGTAATTCGATATTACTGACCCTACTGAAGTTTTGTCGCATATAGATATTATGTAGTATCAAATAAGAAAAAACAAAAAATAATTAATGTTAAATTAAAATAAACCTTTCACTCAGTATGCATAGCTTAGGCAGTTTTGGCGTTAGTTGATAAATTGTTATGCTATATTAATTATTTCGAATTAAGAAATGTTTTTTCAATTAACCTTTTGTCACCAAGGCATAAATGTTATTATTTATTAATCTGGGCCTGTGTTTTGTCGGGCAGTTATTGCCTAAAGTTCCACAGGCTTCGACCGTACTTAGTATTAACGATGACAGCGCTGGGAAATCTGACGGCCGCTTGCTGTACCATAGGTAAATGTTTTCATTACGCCTGACATTAAGACCACGTGTTATTCTATGCGCTTAGATGGAAACTGTCATGTTGGAAATAATTCTAAATAATAATATTTAACGCTAACGACTGCATAATTCATTATACCTTGTTTGGACGGTTTAATTAATGGCTTTTTGTTGAATGGTATGCAAATGTTATATCTGCGGAATGGCGCAGGTGCATGATATCTCTACCTATTTTATTAGCTCAGCTGTTCAAGAATAAAAAAAACAAAAATGCATAATATCTTATTCATTGTAAAAAATACAATCCTTTTATCAATTGTTAGAATATGGTATAAAGCAAACAGATATTTTATTTGTTAAATTTTAAGCATTTTGCTTTTATCGACGAGGAACATCATTGTTAAGAGTTGACCTATTTGATAGTAGGTACCATGGGTCAAACATAGTGAAGAGGGCCCCCAGGCTAGGATCTTTGGAGCCCCCCTACCTATCGCTAAGGGTATGGGCAATGTGACGCTCTACAGTAGCGGTTTCCAAATGGTGTACGCGGTAAAATTAATGTGTAGGTATGTTTAGTGTTTAATTGTACCTATATTTTAATACATCCATTTCAATTATGAAGATGTCGAGTATTGATACACAATTAAAAATTGTATCGTACAACCACATAACTTTAAATAATTATATTATTGAAGGAAAATAACGCCCCGGGCGACTTTTTAGATATTAAAGCAAATTTGTGATGTGTGTTTATCTCACTTATCTGGTCGACTCGCCTCGCCGGGCCCCTCCTGAGCCCGGGCCCCCAAGCTAGAGCCCTGTCAGCCCCCCCTTTTGTGGGGGCCATGGTAGGTACTCAAACCAATAATGTAAATAGGGCAATAAAAACACATTCAAATAAAAAGTGTTACTATTATCTTATGCAGGAGAAAGTATTTCTCTTATATTAGGTACGATATTTGTATTTAATAAATATTAATCTTAGTTACGCAAATTACATTTTTACATAGCGATAAGTAATCCATGTTCAGCAGATTGTGTAAATATTTTTCCTTTTCTAAATTCTTAGTGGATATCCTTGTGTGCAGTAGGTATTTCATTCATTGAATTTAATTACTACATATTTACTATTAATTCTATTTATTATTATTTCTTAGTCACTTAGTAGAACGACATGCTATTGAAAGAAGAAACTTACTTTTTAGTTATTTTAAGTAAATACTATACGACTTCTTCTTATTAAATAATGTCGAATTCAGTCTACCTACTTATAATAAAATAATAATAAAAAACCAACTAAAAAAATAAGTGTTTGTTATATATTTATATACGATCAGAACCTTTTCCACCTCCTTCGGTAGACAATTTACCTAATGGACATGGGGTGGCCCAGGCCTATGGATTGATAGCTGACAATGGCTAACTGAGCAGATTATATCAGTTTTGATCGTGATTAAATTCTATGGACTATGTGCGATATATTTCGTTAAATTTAAAACATATTTTGCGAATATGTTTACATTGTATGCATTTGTCGATTTATAACTGTTTATTGCAATACCTACATGACAATAATTAGCGTTCACGTTTGAAAAATTATCTTTTGTTTGTTTTATTTTAATGAATTGATGGCTGTATAAAACTGGTTCTAATTACGACACACAACAATGAAATACAAAGTTACAAGAAAAATAATTTTGTTTGTGAACCAGTCCCAAATATATTATATTGCACAGTTAAGCCACTGTAAGCTCACGTTAAGAAACATAAACATAGTTTAAGTGCTTATGTATATATTATACTAAAGTTATTCTATATTCGTTTATAATGTGTACCTATATATGTATACATAATGTGTAGACGTAGACTAAGGGGATTGAGCGGACTTAGCGCTAGAAATCTGACTGTTTAATTAGATGTCATGTGTTTTCTATGTGAGGCATATTAAAAGCACTTCCGTTTAAACGTATACCACACCACTTATGTCATTGTATAATATAACAATACTTTGTCATACTCTTAGAATTTCCAAGTGGCTTTTGTGAGATGTGAGTTTGGAGATAAAAAGTGTTTACTGAGGAAAATCTTTGTTAGGAGCAGTAATAATTATTCCTGCCTTAGTATCATATTATCATCTAAAATAAATTTTTCATTTTGTGAACCCTTGAAATATGTTGGGTTTAGAACCTTATTTTGTGTAGAACAGAATTAATTTATGACATACTATTACACATTATTTCATTCTCATTAGTAATATTAAAAATTCAACATAAATACATATAAGTCGTTAGTACCTAATTAAATATAACTTCCATTAATTATAAGAATGTTTATTAATTGAGTTAGCATTTACTTGGTAGAATTCCATTTTACAAGAAATGAAAATATAATTAATATTAAATTCTACAGGTTTTTAAAAAAGGTTTGTCGTTAGCTATTTCGGTTGTAACACCATTATCAAGACTATTCAGATAGGCCGCTTGCCCTTGCCTATCTGAATAGTCTTAATAATGGTGTTACAACCGAAATAGCTATCCACAAACCTGTTTTAAAAACCTGTAGAATTTAATATTAATTATATTTTCATTTCTTGTATAAGAATGTTATGACGATTTTCTATGATAAAATGAAAAGTATTTAAATAATGAATTACTAATAAAAAATAAATCAATTAAAATAACTTAACATTATATAAAACTGTACAGATTGGTTTATTAGTCGATATGTATTACGGTTGCCACACTATTATTAAGGTTGAGAAGATTCTGCTCATGTAAAGAAAAAGATGAGATCTTTTATGTACGTATGTAATCCACTCTAATAATTATTTTTAAATTATATATACCTACGTATACTGTTAATTTTTAAAATAATTAATCCATCTTACGTTATTTTACAATTTAGATTTCAAAATATTTCATATTAGTGGCCAAAAAAACAATTCGTCTCCAATTTAATGTAATTTTCTAAAAAAATCCAATTTATTGAAGAATATGAAATATTCCATTGCATTAATAGTTTTCAAGTATATACATGAAGGTAAAGTCACTTCCTGTTAAATTGAAAAACAATTACTAGTTGATATATTATGGCAATTGTGTGATTATATTTAACGTTGTAGCCAATAATCTGATGTAAATCGAACACGATAATAATAAAACACACTTCGTCGAGGTCTCGCAGATCATAATACTGAGCAGCATGCTAGGCATTATTTTTGTGGAATCTAGTAATAATAATTAGTAGGTTAATTATTAATAACAACACTTTAATGAATTAGAAGTGCTGTGGTTATATTTTCAAAATACACCGCAAGACGTCAGCGTTGCAATGAAAAACTAACTTTAATATACGAGTATGGATACAATTTATAGTAACAGTAGCTTATATGTAGATATAGTTATATTATATTATAATAATCAGTTGATAAATCGGTATCATTGAGAAATCTAAATTGAGTTAACGTTTTACCTTTTTATCCTTTCGTAATTCACGATAAAAACGTTATTGTCTGTCAAAATAACATGTGTTTTTGGAATTATGAAGTATTAATTGTTATTATTTCTAACAATATTGACAATTCTAGTGTCAAGCTTTACTTCCATTTTTGTAGTCGTCTATAAAAAATGCCGCAAATAACTGTGATGTTCAGATCAATATTTTTCAAGCAAAATTTCAAATGTCACGGCCGACGAATTTTCCACTAGTATTCCGCGAAATTTTCATAAGTTTTACCTATAAACACCATAATAACGCCATACTTTCTAACCATCCACTCCCATTTACCACTTCCACACCATATCTTTGTAAACTGGGGGTCTCGGCATTAGCAAATATAAAAAAAGGGGAAATGCTGTTTTCCCTATAAGAGACAATGAAGGTATCTCTGACAACTAATCGACCGAGAACTTAAAATAATATGTGCATATGTATAAGCACAAAAAATATCGCATTGCTTTAAAATTAGGTAGGTATATGTTTTATTTCGAGTCGAAATTAATATTATTAAATGAATTTTATGTTCATTGATATATTTGCTTTTTTCAGTTTATACATTCAATATAAATTAATTTACGTTTGTCAAACTTATGAGATAGATACAGATTTAAAAAAAGAACCAGTTAATTAATTCTCTTTTTGGTTTTGTCTACACGAATGTGTGGTCAAACTGATTTCATGTGAGTTGCGCGCTTTTATTATAGGAAGCTTTATATATATATTTTTTTATTAATACTATCGACCGAGGGTATTTAATGGAATTTGAATTTAAATTCTAATTGACTTGAGGTTTGTACCATTTCATTTAAGTCATTTTTGCCACCTGGGTTTTGCCTTTTGGCATCTTCAGGCACTATGCACACTTCGTGTCTATATAGTAATCAACTGTATTAGGTGTCAGTGTGTATTTGCCATTCGTGAGTGAGCATAGTGCCTGAAGGTACAGAAAGGCGAAATCAACGTCGCAAAAAATACTCAAATGGAATGGTACAAACCTCAAGTAAATTAAAATTTATTATTTTTTTGATGGTGTTATGGGAGTTACGAGGAGGATCAATCAAGTGTGTTGCCTTAAATGATGATAATCAAGATACGATGAGTCGATTTCACTAAATAAGTACCTAATTTTTAATGTTTTCAAAACTTGTCAACTCTTTTCGAGACGAGACAGTGATCGAATTGCCTGTGCCAAGACTGCATATTGTGGATATTCCAGCCGCAAGTTTGGGGTTTCTAGAGGACGTCTCCTCGTCTCCACTTGGGTGGCGTTGCCCCGGCGCGGAATGCATATTGTCATGCTAATTATGCGTTGAACGCGGCGATTATGCAGCAGGCGTGCTGCTTGCACTAACCGTTACGGCGCATCGTCGACGAAAGCCTTGGCTTCTGGAACCACCGTCGTAATATACGAACAGGGCCGCCTTGCATACGCAAGACGCAATATTTGGCATATAAAATAATTTTTGTAATGAATTAAGAACGGTCATAACTGAAATCTCGACAATGAACGAAGAACGAAAATTAACGACACACATTTGGGAAAACTAAGAAAAAGTTTATATCTAGAAACACCAACTGTGGAGCACTGTATGACAAGTATGGATTCAAGTTTGTGGGTCACGTGTTCGTATCCTCAAATCAATTATTTTTAAAGCCAGTAGGTAGTAGTTTTTTTTTGGCACACTAGATTTCACGAGGTAGTTAAAGGATAAAAAAATCAATAATTTTACATAATGTAACAGATAAAGTAGTATAAAACATGGGTTCTCTGACTTCACTAAAACCAAAATACTGTCTTTTTACTTAGCAGGGTAGCACAGTGATTAAAGGTGCTGAAAGGTGAAACTCGGGTCGCAAAACATGACTCAAACAGTAAAGTAAAAAATCTAATCAATCAGTTAGTAAGTAAATATTATATTTATAATAATATTATTGTAACAAAAAATAGGTAGAGACCTATTTCGATGTGGTAATAGTGACTTAGGTAGGTACCTTATTCACCTTACTAAAGATGATGAAGATGACAATAGGTCTTTTATTTGATCATTCATTGTGGTGGTGTGGTTTTTCATGGTGAAAAATACCACGCCTGCAAGACACATCTAAAGCAGAACTCCAGGAAAAGCGAAGCCGGTGGAAGGCGAATATCATGACTGAAGAATATTAGGATATGGTGTCTTGTCGACGATCTGAACGGCGAGGACTCTTTATTATGCCGTAGATACACTACTATTTTCTGCTTTCAGTATTTAAAGTGAGTGTTCTTATGTCGAAGGATAATTTAACTTAATACGTAGGTACTTACTCAATCCGCAATGTGCACCCACAAAATAAACGAAAGAATACAAGAAAAGAATTTGAATACATTATTTTATAGTGTTCGATTTAAGCGTGTATAAATTTTATTTGTCATGGACATTGCACAATAGACACATTACTTTAATTGACATGTACTGCGATCAAATGCAGAATAATGAGCACTTGATTATTATAATGGTCTGTGCAAGCGATTCAAGTATGATTTTATGCTCTTCATATTACTAGTTTATCTCATGCATAGACATGCACAATAATAACCATTAATTAATATTCCAATCAATCAATTATAATATCGATACCAAACAACGTATATTGGTTCCTTTGATGATTAAAAAGTACGGAAGCAATTCGGTGTTTCAATATTTTTGCGATTCATGCATTGCGATTTACCTAATGTTTTTTCATAGTTCAAGCTTTATATTATTTTGATTATTATAGAATGAATATTTTTTAAAGAAATAACAATGTGATTTGTTGTTTTTAAGCATTACCGCGCTATTTTTTGTTCGCGAAATTTCGCGATTTAAATTTCTGTCGGTTCTCCCGTGGTTTCATCATTAAGGCATGAATTTTACTGTAAAGAACGTATTTCATTGAACTAAAAATATAATTAAACTAAAATAGTTGATATAGACATTCAAAAAAATAATTACGTTATACGAAAATTACTTTATTTTTTGTCCTGAGGAAAATAGTACAAGGATTTAATTTAATATTTTAAGTCGACTGGTCACAGAAAGAACTTTCTTGTTTTGTGAAAATTATGTTTTTGTTTATTTAAAAGTATTCATGAAGTTTGCAACATAAAAAGTTAGTTAGTAAGTTATTAGTCACGAAAACATAAGATACCCATAAGAAAATGTAAAATCAATGTAAACATACATCTTCTACAGATTTTTACATAAGAATAAACTATTTCACATAACAAGACAAGTAGCAAACATGATTCTGTTTTCTAATCCCATGACCCCACGATGGCCGAGTGGTAACGTCGCGGGCCCAGGGTTCTAATCTAATCAGGGTTCAAAAAAACAAAAAATCCCTTGATTGCAATTTTTATACCTAAAATAGTTAGTTAAAACATTGAAGTTTTCACACTCTGAACACATTTTTAGTATAACTTTGATAACAAAACCACGACTATGTATGTAGGTAGGTTCTATAAAGTGGTCGTATAAATCCTTGATAAAGATCTTTATTAAAAAGGGAGCATTAATAGTACACCAAAGAATTCACCTCCTACATAACACGATTATAATTCCTAAAGTTTTCTCTGAGAGTTCATCAAAATAGTTCTAATATTTAAACATTTTGTGCGATGAGAGTCAGTGAAAGTCACAAAGATTGGGCTTGGGCTCTATATACAACACCATATGTAGTTATAAACTTTCTCCAGAGAACTGGATGTACATATTGCATCTTTTGGCTGCCAATATTAAATTCGAGTATTGAAAACATGATTGTAATATTGCCGATCCTAATTGTCGTTCGGCTAAGAAGCAAGCGGTTTTGATTACTATTATTAAGTCGTAAGTAGAGCATATTATTATGGTCATCATAGTGATATGATGGATATCTTAAAAAGCTTTTTTACGACGAAAGGTTGTAAGCCATTCGTCCCATTTATGTATAACGATGAAATTAAAAAAATACGACATTTTTCTCATTAACATAGAGACCAACGCTTAGTCACTCCTTCACCGCTAACGTTTGATTAAAATTAAGTGCCCTAAAAGTATATAATATGAAATTAAAATTATCTTCCCTGAATTGTGAAGCCTGAACGTTTTTTGATTTTCGGTACCCTTTGTGTTAAAAGATTTTTCATTAAAATCTAAATAAACATAGGACCTACATGTTGTTTGCCGGTTTTTTTGGGAGGATAGAGCCTTTTTTACCCACAAGTCCATTTAAATCTTCTGTCCTGCGAATTACAAAATCTCTTCAAAATTATAAATGATTTTAAAATTTTCAATCGACTTTTCATAATAACATTCGAGAGCTTTAATTTTTATTATTTTTTAAAGGTGTTCATTCGATTTTTACTATGTGTATAATATTATATGTGATAATGGAAGGGTAGTTTACATTTTTTATCGCCAGAAAAAAAACAGGCACTGAAACTTACGAACCTATCATTGTCATTGTGCATCACTGGGTTAAGTTAAGAGAGTTTCTAGTGGCTTTGCTTTGCAGCGCATACTTTGAATGCTATAACTATGTGATATTTATTAAACAAAATATTAAAAGAAATGTTTGTGTTATTTACCAGGTAATTGATACATAAATTTAATTACTTCTAGTGAATATGTATCACGTTTTCAAATAATAATTTCACTTATTTAATGTTGAAATTAATATTCTACATAGGTGATGTACTCGTTTATGTAGGACCATGGAGGTTCTAAAATTTTGTTGGCTGCTTATTGTACGTATTTTCGGCAGTGAGTATAAGGTTACCAATTTATTCAAACGTTTACATGAAAATCGTTTATGGCATGAGGAGGTATTTTTGCTTGTACCTAATTGCATCATTAAATTTGAACCGAAGACGTTATTAAATTCTTGTGCCTTTGACTGCGAGCTTTATAACTTTGAATATTTCAAGAAACTTGAGATCGTGCCTATTCGCATTTATGATTCACAAAATAGTTTTTATTTATTTTCTTCAAAAGAAAAGCTACGCAGCAATATTTTAATTTTTCTTTTGCAATAAACGAGAAAAAACTTCACGTGAAGCAAATATTCGGCGTTTTTATATTTGATCAACGACCAGTTTACATTGTTCATATTTTTTACATAAATAGATACATATTGTATTGAAAACACGAGTTATAATGATTGATTTTATGGTTGTTTGAACCTAACTAGCCTTCATCAACTACATTATATTTTCATATAGCCTTTTCGAATGAGGGTTAAGTGATATGAGTAAGTCTAGTATCAGAGAATAAGAGCGGAATGCAGAAACATTTGTCATAACTAAAATTTCCTTAGCAGAAAACACTATGCAGAAACACTGTCCTAAGGAGCGGAATGCAGAAACATTTGTCATAACTAAAATTTCCTTAGCAGAAAACACTATCCAGAAACACTGTCCTTAGTTAAGATCATTTTTATTGAAAATAATACCATATTTAAAAATTCTCGTTAGGTAAATTAGGTAAATTATTTTATAATCGTTAAACGATGATAAAAATATGACAACTGCATTTTATAAATGCAATAACTATAAATACATATTAATATTTAATTATAATACTCTTATGTTTCCGTTATAAGTCATTATACGTGATTCCACAGGCACCACAAGATTTTTTTTAACATGGTAACACAAGCATCAAGTGTCATTCTTCATCTGGTATTTTGTATTTCTGCGGGCTGGCGTATAAAAATAAAATAATATTCTGCAAGTACATGCCAAACGAATTAACACTATCAATATCCATATTGAGATACATTGTCAAATGAATTTGAGTGTATGGACTGTGTTATAGACATGCGAATTTATTTTGACAGCAGCTGTCAGTGGTAAATGGTAATACAGAAGGGGGCGTGTTCATAACAAAAGTAGTCTATGGTTAAGGATTCCTTAACTCTATACTCAGGATTGTCTATAGTTAAGTCATCCTTTTCGGCGACTTATCCTTAGGAACGAAATCTTAGATTGTGCATTCCGCTCTTAGTATAGAATTATAGACATCAGTACTCCGGATAATATATGATTTCTAATTAACTTGCAATATACAGACTAACGTCCCGTTTGAGCAAAACTATATAAAAGTGAAATACATTTTTGATCGAAGTATATTCAATATAAAATTGTTTCATTTATAATTTTCTGTATTCAGAAAATTATAAATACAATAATTAACTATACATACAGATTAGTTATACATAATTGATACCCGAGTTTTAAACTATAAGAAATACAAGACTATCAAAACCATTTATAGTGAATATCCTAAAATTATGCAATACAAAAAATCAACATGTAGATTGTATTTGATTTAATATAACATAACTAATCAACGCTAAAATTTGATTTGTTTAATGGGAATAATGACTTTCACATATATACATAATTATGCCTACACAGAGTGAGTAAAGCTTGATTTATATATTTTTGTCTACACTTTCTACTCTATAATAATATAACGTAAACGATAAAATAAAGTCTGCAATGTTTATCAGTTTACGCTTTATTTTTGCTTACTTCTTGTATATTATCCAGATTGTGAAATTTGGTACACATATACCAATACAGTGACAATACCTTCCATAAAAATTTGGGGACGGTCCAGACCTTTATGAAGAATATGGTGTCCATAAAATGGTTTTTGTTAATGATCATATCGATCTGAAACCATCACGTATAGATTGAGGGGGGGGGCGAAGCTTCCTAACAGTGGAGCAACTCCACTAATATTTTATAAAATCATATAATGGTAGTTGAAAAGTGATAGTCTTAAATTATGGAAGTAGCGTGCATTAAGCCACTTGTAGGTATATACCATAGAGGTATTAAATAAAAAGAGGGGCAAGGAATCGGATTCTCATACAACTGAATGAAGCAGGCCAACAATAGCTGACAACTTACGAGAAATAGCGACGCGATAAAAAAAATCAGGGCATCACGGAGGATTTGCTTTTGTCATTATAACGTACCCATATAATATAATGTTAACGTTGGAAATTTTGCCACAGATTGGTTACCAGCCCGCCTCACCATACTTTTTCACCATACTAGCCTGCTTCACCATACTTGCATATAACCTGCCGCCCCATGGTATATACGTAATAATCTTAACTTTCTTAAATTATGAAAAGTTTCATTAATTATGTAATATAATATCCATGTGATCGCGGCAGTGGTATTAGAATATACAGGTATATTTTGAAATCAATTAGCAAATACGTTTGTGTTATTTGATTTATTATAATGGTAATTAATGTGTGTTGGGTTGGTTTTACTCCAAGGCGATAGCATAACATGCCAAAGTTATTATTAATTAAATTGAAGCTAGGCTAGATGTGTGATCAGGTTTCGAATCGAAGGCTGCGGATTACTTCCCTTTGCCAATTGAAAACTTTGGAATCAAATCAGCCGATTTCACATAGTGAAGTAAGCCCCAAGTATGCACCCAAAGGTAGGCCAGGTGGAATCTATCATCCCTTTATGAACATTTCCAACAGCCTCCCGAATTCCTTAAATGACAAAGATATTTGCATACCTTTGGGGGTGACCGATAGACATATTATTAGACCCTATAAAATAAAAAAGCTTATAGCAAAAGAAAACCTACTTACGCAAAAAACTGTATGTAGCTCTAAGTAACTAATTTTATTAGACCATTTTATATTCTTTTCATAAAATACCTAATATGTTTTTATAGATCCAATATATTTATACACAACTTTAGAAACATACATAATGATTAATGATATGATGAAATAATGATAATATGAGTAATAATCCTACTCAGTATTTTTTACAGGTTTTTTATAAAAATATGTAAGTACCAATATATTTCTGATATTTTTTAAAGTTATGTATTTTAATAACTAATGTCACATTCTAACTTAATCTTATGTGTATTCATTATTGAATGAAAAACCATTTACTGACTTCTTATTTATGTCAGCGCATCAGCTATTTTATACACAAGGCTGCTATCGAGGGTAGTTTATCGTATTTATGTATTGATGTATTATAATTGTTACAATATTAAGTTAGCCGTCAAAACTGTTTATCTCGCTCTAAAAGTTAATACAGCCAAGAGAGGTGCTGTTAAAACATATCACTTTTTGACAGTTCAGACGGTTAATTTATTGTAAAAATTAACCGCCTCAATACATAAATATGACAAACTACTTTCGATAGCTGCCGATAGCCACCAATAGCAGCCTTGTGTATAGAATAGATGCGAAGGTACATCTAAAGCCGTCAAAAAGTATTGTTACTCTTTTTACCGATCTTTGATACTTTGGTATCAATAATTTATGTCAGTATCGAATGATTCGATATGTTTTTCCCACAGAACAGATAATAAATATAATTCCGATAGGCTATATTCAATACGCTACATTTTGACACAGGGTTTTGAATGTATGAATATACTACGAAAATGAAACACGCATTATGCACGTGCAATAGTGTGTGTAATACACCAATATTAAATGAGCGTCAATGCATAAGCCGAGGGCAGTTGTCAGTATTCAACGTATGACGTATTTTTGATACGTGTTTAAGTTTATTTCTTTCTTACTCCAGATCAGTTACCTACTACTCCTTACTCGTTAGTTATTTCAGTTACCATTATTTCTGAGTTCCCTGGTTTTCCCTAGTTAGAATATTTAAATGCATATTATTCTCGATTATATTGTATTGGAATATTTGCAGTATTTTGGCCATTATGGTACGTTTACATCTGACACTTATACCGTTATACTTATTTTATGTGTCGGACATAAAATTTCATTTACTGTTTACACCTGCATGGATCTGACATAAAATTCTGGTATACTTCTCGTTGAAATAAAGTCTCGACACTTTATTCAATGGCAACATTGGAATAAATATATGCGGTGTTTACATATGATATTGTAATTTATTCGGACACTTATTTTGTATACTTCTCAAAAACGTTATGTCAGTTGTCAATATGGGAATGTTAAAAAAGAAAGCAGCGAGTGTTATTATTTTAAGTCTTTTGGCAACAAAAATGAGGAAAAAATGGTCTAGATGGGTGCGGGAATGGATTCAGCGACGAGAAGAACTAGGTGCCTTCCGTTTAATGTCAGAGTTTAAAATCGAAGATCCAACTCAATTTGTGAACTTTAGTTTGCAAGATTGGACCTTTTGCCAAAAAATAAGACACACAATTCAGAAATGCGTAGAAGAACGATTAACAGTAACATTGCGATATCTAGCACTTGATCGTCATTGCATATTCAATATAATATTATCGTACCTAATACGAGTGCAGGTGTGGGCCAAAATGAATTAGGTAATACCATTTGAGGCGCATTTTTTCTTCACAGAGTGCATCAGAATTAATCGTATGTGCCGAGAACAAGCGATATTTTATTTTCGAACAAAATCCATAGAACACGGCACATCCGATTTATTTCTCATTGTCTATGATTTTTGACAGATCGCTACAGTACATTTATTAACGTAAACGTTGGGCATACATTCATGGTTTACCCATGATTATTGATTGTCCGTTGTTTTAGAAATATATATATGCAATTCACTAGGTACCTGTCAAACTACGAATATTGTGTCAGGTACTTGACATAAAAGTAGACGGTGGTCCAACTTCGGTGATATATCGCTCCAAGTTCGAACTTGTCGAATACGCGGTGTTTACATTTGCGTATATAAGTAGATTGAATAAGTGGTAGGTGAGAGTCGACACACGCAAAATAAGTGGCAGATACAAATATACTTACTGTTTACACTTAAGTGAATATGGTGTCATACATAAATATGACGATATTAGTGTCAAATGTAAACGTACCATTACGATCAGCTTACTTCTTTCGAAATATAGGTATATAGGTACCTCTTTTATCTGTGTAGGATTTTTTAAAAATTAATCTAGGGCCATTCAGGTATTTAAAAAAAACTGTTTATTTAGATCAACCAACAGAATAAATCACAGAGAATAAGTATAAGTATAATTATAATATAAAATAAAATAATATGTGAAGACCCCAATAACAGGCGGACACAAAAAGCATAATAAATCAAATTAAAGAGTAAAATTAGAGATTTATTGATAATGGTTAAAAAAACACATTATAGTTATCATAAAAAAAAAGGAAAAAAACAGAAAAATATAAAAAAAGTATTATATTATATAGATATGACAGGCAAAATAAAAAAGGAAAAATGAAATAAAAAAGCAGTCGTCCAGATAAAATTAGTCGTAAATTTTGGACCAACTTAATTTGAAAGAGGCAAGAGAACAAAACAGATCCACTCGATCACTGTGAAAATTCAAGGTTCTGCACAGTCGATCCACCGGATAATTGTAACCTAGATTGGTTTTATATTGTATGAATGTATAAAAGTTCGAAAGGACGAATATTGACTCTGTGTACATTAAATTTTATGTTAGACAGTAATTGTGGGGAATGTGAATGGTTATTAATTAATTTAAAGATAAAAAATAGGTCAGAAATAGTCCGCCGTGTTTCTGAAGATTGGATTTTGAAATGTTTCATTTGGGAAGAATAATTGTGTGAGTTGATATTACGACGGTACTTCAGTGAAACGGCAAATAATTTTCAACTATAGGTGCGACGAAATTTTGGACTCACTGGCAATCGGAGAGCGAACGTCTAGCTGTGAATACGCCAATTTGTTTCGTGATGGCGACGGGGACATTGATTCTTAAATCGTGTAAAGATGACTAAAAAACGTTACCCATTTGCTTGAAAAAGAAAACATGTCAATGAATATATTATTATTGTTACTAATAGAACAATAAACAGAGCATTAAATGGACGCATGTTGGATTTATATGACAAATTATATTTCGTTCGGCACGCGTCATTTGCACAATCCGCGCATCGCCTAGCCACGATCTTTCTAGACCATGCCTCAACTGAGGTATAGCCTTAAGATAATTGCTGAAAGATAGATGATTTAAATAAGCTTTTGCACTCGTTCCAATCCGTGGACATGGATAGTGTAGTGAGGGTAATATAAAGGGAAGCAATAAAGATATTTTATAGTTATATCAGCAGATAAAAAATAATAATAAAGACATATTCATTATTATGTAAATATGTATCAACATATTTAATGAAATCAGTGGATAATTGCGAGAAGGGAGTAAGCGAGTAAGCTATGAGCGTGCATACAGTTTGTGAACATCACGGCTGCCGGTGCTAGAGATAAAAGCGACAGCAGTAAAAAGCTTGCGTTATCGACTCATGTCCAACATAATGGTGCGTACGTTTCCAAAACGAATTATGCATATCGCAAAACGAAGCATTTTAATGATCCAAAAAGTGTATATTATTTCGCATTGAAATTCATATCGAAATGAAGAATATATCCGGCGCTGAGTGAAGAATCGTGTTCGGCTAGGAGACGGAGGATGGATCCTTGGAGCGCGTGGTACACCCACATTTTAGTGGCGTCCCACACTTTACGGTCAGTGGGCATCTATATCTATTGAATACATTGAATACAACATGCAATTATATAACGAAAGAATACTCAACATTTTGTATAATATTATGTTAGATTAAATTTTTTAATTATATTCTATAATGATACAACACTAAATATCTGTTCTTTTAAAATTTTAATTTGTTACACTCTTATCACGTAATATCCATTCATTACAATTTCAAAATTATTATATTATAATATAACGATACAACTATTGTTCATAATACATATATCCATTCCAAATTCAAATTTATTACTTTATATTTTTGATAGATGCTGATTTTTCACATGGCCTATTTGGAAATTTAATCAAACGATTATGGCTTGAGTAATAAAGTGAGCCCAGCTTCAAAACCTTTGTCCATTACAAGCCAGTGATAGATATATAAAGATATAACACACAATAATGAAGTTAGTTATCATTTTCATTGGAAAAGGCGGCACGTCATATGCCTTTATGGAGTGGAAGTATTATTTTAAGTGGAGTGGTTGTAAACCATTGAAATCTGACGCGATTCAAAATCGCACGTATGGTTTCAGGGATTGTCACTATAGCATTATATAGACAATATTTTTAAAATCTATTTTACTTTGATGTAAATTTAGTTTTTTACATGTATCTCGAAGTTAATGTAATGTTATCGTAATGCCAATGATGCTTATTGGTTTTTAGAAAGTTGGCTATAAAATGATTATTATTAACTATTTTTTTTTCAATAATACTAATATACGGTTCCGTAAAATTATTTTCAACTAAATGTGTATGTACCTAATCTATAAGTATAAAGATATTACGAAAAAAATATTTTTTTTAGTATCGGTAGGTAGGTATAGATAGAAAAAATATGTTTCACTACTCCTCTGTAACATCTTCTTAGCAACGCTTCTAGGCGCTGTTGTCTACTAAATGGGAGAAGCTTGTTAGTTTATAATGGAAGTGTGGTTAAAAATGGGCGGAGCATATTAATTCACAGTTTTAACACGTAGGCAAGAAGATGTTGCTGATAAGTAGGTACTGAACTGCTAAGGTTTTCACGGGATTGTTGATTCTCTTAAGTAACATAAATTGAATGGAAAATATACAAAGCGTAATCAGAACGTAGCTCATCCACCACCCTTAATTAAAAATTTATGCAGACATGAAATGCGAGAAAGTAGGGATTGAAATTTTTACACAGGCAAGTAAATCCTACGAACGCCACTGGTCGTGGTAAGCAAATTTGACCATTACGTACTACTTAATATGCACCGCCGAGAATCCTAAAGAGATACCGACACTCGGGAGGGATAGAGAGAGGGGGCAGATATTTTGCATAAATAATGGACCAAATAAAAGATAAATGATAGGGATCCTCTGCGAACCTCCTCCCGGCCAGCGATTATTTGCATTCGGAGGAGGACCGGAGGATCACTCACGACGTCAAACGCAGAAAACTCTTCACAAAATGTGTTTTTATTCTACGATTGCTGGTTGATAAATTTGATCCAATTTAAGTGTCCGATACATAACCCAAATGTGAACAATTGAAAACTACTGCTACTAAGCATAACATAAGATCTTAAAAAAATAATAACAGTATAATATCTGGATGTATGGATAATATTATAATATATACCACAAAGTAGGATGATTGTTTGTTCCTACCAATTTTGAATTTTTACCACAGATACAGGTGATGTTTGCATATTTTGCATTCGACTTTAATTAGGTACACTTTTGTTTCACTTTTATTGGTGTCTTATTATTATGTAGAATTATTTTATTTTGATATAATATTATGTATGCCTGGATACAGCTATTTTGATTTTAAAAAATGTAATCATTTTTGAACATACCTACATAATTTTGAAAACACTTCTGAGAAAATATATTATAACCAATAGAATTTCTCTGGTATCTCTCGGGTATCGCGCCCACGCACATATACCACTATGCTAAAGGAGTCATAATTAATTCCGACAAATTCCAACAAATGGCTTTTAATACTCACTGAAGCGCTTTCCAAATTGAGCTACTATTGGCGATCGGCTTTTGTATTTTAAATCAAAGTAGGTATTACTTTAATTACTAACCGATGTCACGGATCACTCCAAGGTTTTTGTCCAAGGTGTCTTACTTTTTTAAAAAGATTTTTTCTATTGGTTATAATTTATTTTCTCAGAAGTGTTTTCAAAATTATGTGTGTTCAATAATTAGAATGTTACATTGTTAAATCTTGTGAATTATTCGTTGAATAAAAAAAGTAGTTAATTTGTAATCATTTTGTTTTTAAGTACTTATATCGATCAACGAAGCGACCTCACTCTAAACCTGGTACTTCGGGTAGTATTCAATACAAGTCATTGTATGTATAATACTAAATTAGATCTACAAGTATGTCACGATACATATTAAAAGCTTTTAGCATAATGGAGTTATTCATAAAATTATAATAAAAAACGATTGGAAAGTATAAATATAATATGATAGTATAAAAGCCATCATTATTTTTAATATTAAGTACACGTCATTATTATTAGTCAACTATATTATTCCAGTACTATTATATCATTTTTATTTGATCATCAAAAGCTTCCATTAGGCTTTGAAATGTATCAAAATAGCTGTTTTCTACCCGTATCCATTAAAAAAAAAATTGGAAATGGACGTTTGTATTGTGTTTTGATCATTTGACATACATATAAATATATTTCTTTTCATTAGTAAAATTATGGAAATATTACTAATAAAATAACGGTGATAACTGATAGTATTTTATAAATTCACATTAAGCCAATCGTATGCATTCTTTCTATAAGATAATAATTCAGAATTAGTATAATAATTAAATACAAATAAATATAGTATTTTTTTTTAATGGTAGAACAAAGACTACACAACATTTTTTAACAAAAATAAAGTATAATATGTGTAAATGATTAAATTAAGCCAATACTTATGTACTATGTGGAACTATGAGAAATATTAGCAAAAGTAAATGTAGTTAGTTCACATGATATTTTTACACCATTATTAAGTATATAAAGAATGTAAATAAAATTAAAAGAATGTTATTCGAAACGTTATGTAAAGATAGTAGATAGCATATGGCGATAAAGGCCTTGAAAAGTACAACAATTTAGTTCAGCAGGCATCGAAGATAGATGGATAGTCAACATGATCTTCCTCAATAGTCCAAAAAGGTCAAAAAGGATGTCACGAAACCTAAAATTGTGGTACTATGACTGCGTAGGAACGGAACGTCTTCCCTGGGGCTAGGTCAGTAGTGTGAGCTTTCAGCAAAAAGGGGGAAGGAGGAGTGGTTTTCTGAATGTGGTCTAGACCCATAGTGGGTTGTAACTCTAATAATAGTTATGGTATTTAGGTAGATACTGGTTCAGTTAATATTTTAGCTAATGGTGTAGGTACTTTAAATTCATTTCTTTATTTTCCAAACGGCGCTTGGTGATTATTATATCGCTGTTACAGGATATAAAAATAATTTAAATGTGGCGATTTTTCGTTGTCTTTCACGACGTCGTTTAATACCCATACTGCTACTATAATCTTACTATAATATGCTTCCGGGAATGGGCGGTCCAGGTAAGAGAAAGACGGATGTTGTGCTGGAGGCGGATAGTCTTATCAACGACTAAACTTACTAAACGGATGACGACTCAATAATCAGCTAACTCTAGATTAGAGGGTTGACCTGCTCCTGATACATCAAATTTTCTATCATAAAATAGAAAAGATTTCTATCATAGATAGATAGATTACTATATATATATATATATATTCATAGATTTCTATCATAAAGCAGAAAAGATGATAGTATGAAACAACTCATTGTATTTGGTCAAGACGAAGGATGGAGAAGATGAATAAGAGTTTCCTCAAGAATGTCATGGGGTTTTCACTGAGACAGGCCCTGCGTGCCGCTAAATGCCAAAGGGGGTGGAGTAAATCATTCTCACCACGATACTCAGTTTCGAGGTCTCAATTAAGAAGAAGAATACTATTAACCCGGTTTGTGAATAAGTTCAAAGAAAATCCATTGTATGCTTTAGTTCATTACTGGGAGAAGTTGATGCCCTTCCCTGGACAAACGGTAGATACAACATACATACAAAAACTCCAGTATTGGTCTAATCACTCTAATCAGCATGTTATTGTCTAGCGTCATCAATAATAGGCATAATAACAAATAATAAACGTATAAAAATGTATCAGGAACATGAAAAGATAAGGAAACTTTTGTTAAAACGCATTTATTTTGTACAAAGTAGATTTGAATTTGTCGAAACGGTAAATCGAAGTTGATTATACATAGTTTATGATATGCAAATTTGATTTCGCATAAAATTACGCCGCTGTGCGTTTGATCTCGTCAAATCTCCCTCTCCCCTACGCATTCGTACAATGTACTTACTTACATGTTTGTTGTTTCACACTTGTGCCTACATATTTATTTATAGTGAGTATATTAATTCTCTACGAACAAGACGCAAAATCCTTTGTCAACAGCGCGGGATTAACCCCAACTATAGGAAGGATGTGATGAAACGCAAACAAATAATCTTAGGAAATAGGTAAAAAACGAATTATTTTTAAAATACATTCACTACCAAAAGAAGAATATTAATTTACTATTCATGCAATTTAATTAATTTACAGAAACACAATTTGTGGGCATATAAGATAGATATTAATTTCACTCCAAAACCGAAATATAATAAATGTGGAGGTAGCTTTGGAAGTTAATTGATTGTTAAACATTCATCATACCAATTTGTGTCATTGATCGATTAAATGTAGCCAAATAATACAATTATATCAATTACATAATGTTTATTAAAACATAATAAAATCAAATCAAGTACATAACTAATTTCTGGTAAATATGCATTTTCTCTTCAAAACAGAACATAATCATAATAAATGTACCTCTATAATGCGGAAGTAGCTTTAGAAGAGAGTTGGTTATTATTAATTTGTTTTACCAATCGCGTCATGCGCTGAATCAAAACACATATTGATTGACATAATAACTTAATGTATCTAACCCAGTCGAAGGATTTTAACTAGCGTTTGCAATTTCGAGATTGAAAAAGGTGTGAGTCTCTGGATTATTTTTAAAATTTAATTTGTGAAAAACATACAAGCTTTCGTCAACTAAAAAAGTGTAATATAAAGAAAACAGTTGGATTATAAAAAAAAATAATGAAATCTTAGAAAAATAATATTCATGTCACAATTTTCACGGGGTAGGAAATATAGCAGATAATATAATAATATAATTTAATTTAAGCTAAATCATAAGATGGTGCTACTAAATGTGAGATTTATTGTATTTTTTGGGCTACATTTCATTTCTTTTCTCTACATGCATTATGAATTTTGCATGGAATTGCCATCCTTAATTCAAACCCGTGATCTATGTAACAAGAAGAAATCATTCTAGCCACTACTCTACTATGAACGCATTTGAGGAAAATATACTTAAGTACTGTTTTGTAAATTTAATCTTCAAAGTTTATTATCTCTACTGTATTTAAAAAAAGTTTAAGTAGTAAGTAATTTTAGGTGCCCAGCACACAGCACGTGGCCTAATTTTCTTTAATGTGTTTATAAATTACTAGTATAATTCTTAAAACCAATATTTAGTGTAATAGATTACAAAGCATGGCAACTAAATTGCCAAAAACAATATTGTTATTTACTATGTTAATGGGTAGAACAAAAAGTGAACATTATCAAAAGTAGGTCCAACGTGAAAATTTTATATACACCACGCTCATAACTTCCACGTTTTTCATGTTTTTGGAGTAAAATGCGTTATCTACGGCGTAATTTCAAATTTAATATTTCTTTTTCTAGAAAATATGCTACACAGGTGTGGAAAACCACTGTTTATAATATTTATGATGATATACAAGATTATAAAAAAGTACTTTGAACATTTAATAAAAGGCCTATTTAGGTACTAAGTTAGGTAGTTATTGATGTACGTAGGTACGATTTTTTGCTCTCAACTTTATTTGTACCCTAAATATTAAAATAATCACAGAACAGATTAATAAGAATGGAAAAGTCTTATTTGAGCCATCTGCTGTGTTAAATTAAATTGTTTCATATTTATCACAACGTTAGAAAATTTGGTTTCCTGAAACCATGAACTGGACAACCTAGTTTAACAGAAAACTATTAATAGATTCTGTAGTACTTACTATTGTAGATGGAGCAGTCAGTCATATTAAAAGAATGCCAGATAAAAATACACCAAAGGTAAGCTACGTACAGACACATCATGATTGGATTGATCATGTGGATCAGGACTGAAATAAGATGGAAGGGTTAGGAAACTAGAGAGTTTAGGCGAATGACTAAATCCCTCGCAGGGATGTAGCGGCAGGAAAGAACATAATACATCTAAAAATAATATAATAATTAGTTGAAAGCTATTTTGACTAATTGTTATCTTGATAATGGAATTTTTAAAATATTTTTTATTCAATAAATAATACAAAAGATTGAAGAATGTAGCATTCGTTATTGAAAATATTATGTAATTTAGAACATCGCATAAAAAATGAAAATGTATACCTAGCGGGACTCGAATACAGCTGCATCCGTTTGATTCCGGCCAGAGAGGTTTATCAATTAGCCGATGAGTACTATAATACATTTGTAATTATCTATAATATTAATCATACAGAAAAATATTAAAATAGGTATTAATGTTCAACAACAAATGCAATATTCTTAAATCTTGTGTATTCATTGGATTAGATAAATTAAAAAATATTGGTAATTACAATCATGTTAATACTTAAATTTTAAGGGATCCTGACCCCAATTAAAAATCAAGTCATAAATACGTCGATTTAAAATAACAAAAAGATACTTGCCAAAATTAACGGAATTTTTAGGTACCTATATTGATTAAGTACATTGGCCGGAATACGATGGGTGCATGCTCAGTTACCGCTTGGTACCGTAACTAGGTATGTTCTGAGATGTACCAAATTATGTATACTAAACTATTATTGTTCAATACAGTTTTCAGTTATGTAACCGTATTATTATCAAGCGGTGATGAATTAAATTCTGAATAAATTCATGTCGATGTCATCTGGAGTTAATTGAAATGCGCAATCACTATTGGTAATTCCGTTCATTTACTGTCAAAGGTGGACATTTAAATCGTCGTGTGGTATTTATTTTAAGACAGAATTGTCTCAAAAGATTTACGTTTCGCGAGCGGATGGTACACGCGCGCCACACAATATTTACTGTCGTACCAATTAAGCGAAAACATTTCCTTCTCTGACATGCAAAGATACATGTAGTCCGTAGGTGGTATCAACACTCTGCCTGCAAACAAGTTCATCGCAGTATTTCAGCAAAATATTTTGTTTAAAAATGGAACACTAAATAATAAAATTAGTTTACAGTGGTAACGTCATGTTCAATTATTAAATTTTTGGCGCTAGTGGTGTGACGGTCCAAGCGATCAGAATCGGTAACACTATGAAATTATGCGTACCAAACAAAATTGTTATATTAAAAACAAAATACATTAGTTTAATATTTTTATCGATGGCATCATCAATATCATTACCAACTGGGGTCTATCTACTGTTTGATGAGGTACCTCCGTTCATTCTGATCGGTCCCTAGTCTTCGCGACCATGTATATTCGCTGAACTTGGTCGATCCAGTGGGGTTTAAGAAATTTAATGTCCCTTGTATACATGGAATTTATCCAGTAATTGTCACTCGCCGGGAGATCTGTTTGATACATTGCCGTTTCATACATTGGGCATTATGCCTAATGTGCACCTTTCCGTGTCACGTTGCGCTACTCGTAAATATTAGTTGTATTAGCAGAGCGTCTGTCACTTAATCTGTATGTAATGGGCTTTTTTTAGTCAATTTTAGGTCCAAGGCATGGAACTAATACGCTGAGCTACTGTCTAACTAGCATATCTTATAAACTTCAGACAAAAAACTTTCCAGGTAGATAGATAGCCAAGGACCATTCTGAGTGGTATGGCCAATGGTAAATGAATCATATTATTCATTCTGAATTAAAAGTTATAACCTATTAAATCTGCACCCCGTGCATTTTGTTTATTTACCCAGGAAATACAGAGCGTACGAGTGTATAAATATACGGGAAGTGAAAGAAAGTCAATACACTGACTTACGTCGGATTGACAGATGAAATTAAGAGTTTGAAAGGTTTTCAATTATCATAATGCCCTGCGATTAACTGAATGCCGAGAAAAAAATGCCGTCAAATTGAGGACAAGGCTAGTCGGCAGTCAGACATGAAGTCTTGGCAAATAATAACTACGATGAATAAAAAAGCTATTATTTTATCAAGCTAAATGCCTTATTTTTATCACGTTTACACAATGCAATGGTGTGTATTTCGAAAAAGATTTAGAAATAATTATAAAATGATAATTACTAGTATGAATCGTAATTATATTAAAATAATCCTTTATTTTTGTAAAATAGCTGTGTTGCTAGTAAGCTAAGGAAGCTTCAAGCAAGACGGTACTGGTACTCCTAAAAACACTTATAAAAGAATACTCAAGAAGTGAAGCCCGCCCTCATTCTTCCGCCCACTTTAATTAGCCTTGACAGTCTGAGCGAGAACAGCCGCCCTAGACCTTTAACTCCACGTCTCCCAACCCGCCCATCTCGCCAGCATTCTTTCCAATCAAGTCCCGTGCTCTATCAACGAGGTTTTTTTCCTTTCAGTATTTTTACTTTGAGCAACGAAACACAATGAATGGTAGTTAGTTTTGTTGGCTTCCAATCGGCACGTTCCGGCGACGATTTCTATGGGGAAGGTTGAAAACAATATAAGAATGGATAACTCACAGAGGAAAATAAGACACACTTAGTATTTATTTTAAAAATTTTCTTTTCCCGCTTTTACAAAGTGGGGAGTTTTTTTTTAAATATTTAGATAATATTAATTATATTATACAGATTTCCAAGTTAATTTTTACCAATAATTATTATCCACCGTATTTAATTAATATGAAGATGAATAAGCCGTTTATGTGTAATAAGCTTTTAAATCAATTTGATATTCATCATATTATCGACTGATGGTGCGTGTTACTATATTTTCATTATTGCAAGCTTTGTTATTTCGAATACGTAACTACTGTCTTATAAATCGGGAATGCCGGTTATTTATTCTCCCAATGTACAGAACTAATCTGGTATTGATGATGCCAATTGGAGGCACAATGCTGGCGCTGGATTAGAATATTAATGTAATTTTTACAATCGTTGATTATTTTAATATATGTTTTAAACATTTACGATTAAATTAAATATTTCTTACCCACGCACCTAATAATATTATACATATTTTTATGTTGATATCTTTATTAAGTTATAGTTAAAACTCTTTAACATTGTTACATTATAATACTAATACTGAGAATGACTAAATTGTATGTGGGTACTAGATATCCAAACAGAATATTTATTTTATAAATAAATAAAAAGCTAACTTTCTTACATATCACCTTATAGAAGACCATATTAAACTCATTTAACATATATGAATAAAGATTGCATGCCTTATCATTCGGAGATAATCGATTAAGATTGAAATGCGCATCGTGCCCAACATGCACGGTCTGGCCGGGAGATCAGCAGTAATGAGATGTGACTGATCAGGGGTGTATTGCAAAACAGAGCTCGTAGGAGTATTCAGATATCGGGGATCGGTAATTAACTTGAATAATAAATGAATCCCGATTGGCAGCAGTGGTGTAGACGAGGGGGTAACTATTATATTGTTATCACTTCCGAATTTATTTGCATATAGCGAGGGGTTGTATTTTGGTATATTATTTAACATATTATACATATTCGCAAGTTACAATTTTAAAGTTGGTTTGCCGTGTTGAATGCACATATGTATAACTTTCTTTACATATTTAGCGTACTCTTGTTATTAATTACTTACAATGATTGGTACATTATGTATATGGATGTATATTATTCACTATTCAGTCATTGTCCCTAAGGTAAAATGACATCTTTCGGTATGTCACTGGATTTAGGAAAACATAAGTAACAAATACAAGATATATAACGCATTAGAGATATAGGGAGGTGGCAGTTATGTTCTTATGTATGAATATAATATCATACTGACACAAGCAGATATTTGGAATCGTAGATGGTCATCTAAAAAAATATATAATATATAAAACAAACTACTACGTATCTAAGTATTTATTATTGTGCTACTGTAGGATGTATTAAGCCGGATACACAAAAAGGTAAAAGTTTTCAACCTGTTAAAATAATGATGATACTATTATCATAATAATTTATTATAACTCCCAGTCAGTTTTTCAGTTCTGATTTTGCCTAAAATGAGTTAAAAACGGATTTTTTACTTAAATTATCGCACCTTTTTTCCCTTTTGAGTCAATTTAGAAAAAAATCCAAAAAAAAATGTAAATAGCTGTAGGTCAATTAATATTAAATACAATACAAAATAATACATCTTATATTGCGTATTCCCGAAAATGTTCTTTTTGGTCTTTATTCACTGACTTTTAGGTACAGATTTTTTTGACAATCGTTTGTTTTAATTTGTTGTAATGCGAACAGATTCATTTTTCCTGAGATAAGTATTAAGTGAGTCGAGCAGAGTTACCATTTTTATGATGTTGACAATTTGTGTGTGTACACTATTTAGGTTTTGGGTTTACATGAAAGAATTTTGATTCCTGATAGGAGTCTTGAGGAAATTTGAAGGCAGTTCGATTTTGGAATCGAATGATTGTAGGTTATGTAGTTATATCGGTAACAAGTTTACTATTTTATTCTTCAATTGGCAGCCGTAAAAAAATGTTGCTTTGTTTACATAACTATTTATGAAAATGTCTGTACATACGTATGTATAATATTAGTAGGAGTTATTTTTAAAGGAACCTGTGCATCGCAAATTTATCTGAGCTAACTTTCAATTTTCATCTCTATAGAAGAAGGTATTTTTCAACATATTATTTGGTTTAGGTACGTACTTACTATTTAAAATGATTAAACAACCGTCAAATATCAATTTTAAATATTATGCAAATTACTTGAATTATGTATATGAAATAAGTTGTAGGTTTATTTTTGATTGCAATATTTTATAATATATCATTTTTGAAATAACGGTAATTTATTTTACCAAGCCGGCTATTTATTCTTGCTGCCAGTAAAATTGTCAAATCACTTTATTATTGATCTGGTTTTAATAAATTAATTAAAATACTGTCCGATACACAATTAATAATACACTGGTGAAATCAATAATGTAATACAGTTCGGTTATCGCTTCGTCGACTTGTATGGTAACAGTGCATGGGCGTGACATGCATTCTGGTTCAGTTGATTAATTGATTTGTTCACAGATAAACTTAAATGTTTAATGCTTCTGTTTGCGAGGAAGCCAATAATCGATATCAATACATTTAAAATCAACGATGCAACGATAAAGTAGTATATCTTGGGTGGTATTATAGAAGTCAAATAAAAAGTCCTGGCAGTAAACATATTATGGACAACAAAAATAGTAAAAATCTCGTCTGTTACCCAAAACATTCTTTCGATCAGCACTTTCATAATTCGACTGGACTTTATAAAGGAAAAAAGACGTAATTCACACAAATAAAATAACAGGAGGCATAAAAACGTTTTTGTTAAGTTTTTCGGTCAAAGTGAAGTCACCGTGAAGTGCATGATAATTAAAACCTTTTCTATGCCTCACGATATTACTATGGCAGTATCTGACAGGGCTCAGATTTTCAACGACATACGTTAAATGTAGAGCGAAGCGCTTACTAAAATCACTGTAATACCGATAATTTGTGGCTTAGTCCATAATTATTCAAACAGATGTCACTATGTATTTAATTTTTTTATATAATGCAAATCACTCGATAGTGGCTAGTAATTTGAGTTTAAAGTCGAACGAGATAACTTGCGAAATTTGTATGTGCAGCCTGTCGATCACACCCTCATAGAGCGAGAAAACTCGCTGAAGGCAAACAACCGGTTAATAATTTCGTGAAAGCATTTTATGCCATGTTGCGATTGGACGACTTTGATGGGAAGGACACGTGCACATAATAATTTGTGATGACCATAAGACCACACGGAAAGACAACTCACTAACTACAACCATCGGTGGTCACCACATATTACGAATGGAATTTCCCCTACTTATGGTACAGGACATTAGCACAGATTAGGAACATTGCGTATATCAAAAGTAAAAAAGTTCTCAGATAGCCGTTGCGACTGATTTTTATTCTAACCACTTATTTCGTGTTGGATTATCATATGCCATCATACATCAGCACGCGTCACTATAAAACATAATTGAATCTATAACTAAAATAAAACCGATATAGTACTCAACTTTCCGACAGCTATCTGAATTGACAAATAATATACCAATCAACGAAATTTGGTTTGGTATAAAAGTTTTTTGAGGGTCCTGAAAATATTCAACATTATGCGAGATCGCGAAATTCTCATCAAATCATCTTGCTGACACTTCAATCCGTCAATCAGTACTGAAAATCCCATAGAAATTGGCACTGGAATAATGTGTGGCAAAAAACATAACCATCGCCTAACTAGGTATGAGTATGATACATCTGTCAGATATTTTCAACGTTTTTTATATGACAAAATTGGTTGACATGTTTGACCTATTCGTACCGGCTTTGGATGAATTTAGCTCGATAACCGTTTTGTTTATAAATACTAACTACCTTTAGATAATGGCCCACGACTTATAATACTAAGCAATATTGGTTATTCATGTAGTAGATATAGATCATACATCAAAATAACGCAATATGATACATCTGTCAGAAATTTTCAACGTTTTTTATATGATAAAATTGGTTGACATGTTTGACCTATTCGTACCGGGTTTGGATGAATTTAGTTCGATAACCGTTTTGTTTATATACTAACTATTACCTTTAGATATTGGCCCGCGACTTATACCTAATACTAAGCAAGATTGGTAATTAATGCAGTAGATATAGAACATACATCAAAATAACACAATATACCGATTCAATTTATGTGATTAGTCGTACATATTAGTCAAAACACTAAATACTAGTTCAATTCCATTTATATTTTCACATTAAAATAAGTCCCATTTGGTGTAAATATTTAGTCTAATTGTATGCGACGTAATCAGGCAAAGAGGCGTATCAGTGTAATAAAAAGTGTAAAAAAAGTCCAAAGTTATAAAACGTATACCTATGTATATTTTTGATATTTTAATATAAATGTCAGCGGCGACTTTTTTTTGACCCAGATGACGCAATTGATTCTTCAGTAAGTTTTAAAAAAAGAGAGCCCTAAAACAGTTCAAAACTTTCATACAATTATTAGATTTTATAAAATATTAAATGTTATTTTAATGTGATCAGTCACTGCGGGAAAAAAAATAAGATACATTCTTGTCTGCTATTTCATTCGAATAAAAAATAATTTTCAAGTTAACGTAGATGCGTTAAAACTAACATTTGGGCAGATACTGTTGCCTAGCCTAGTGCATATTATTAATACCTAGGCCTTAACACGATGGTCACCGATATGAAGGGAATTAAAAATATCACGTCTGTTGCATATTGTGAGAAAAATTCGACGTGATTAATAAGTGAACTGCTAAAGCTGACAGTGCTCTAAATGAGTGGCCGTGGGTTCAAGCTAATATCAATTTCTTGTAATGAAGTAAAAATCTGTTGATATAACCTTCATCTGTATAATACCTATCAATATATATATGTGTAATTATAAACCAATTATTTACAAATACAAAAACAATTTCAATTTAACGATGATGATAGGGATTGCAATACCGGTATTTCAAAACCGGTATTACAATATTTATCAATATCGAAATACCGGTTTTAAAAATCCAAAATACCGGAATTTTCGGTATTAAGAAAGCACACTCGTTTACGTTTTTGAAAATTAATTATAAGTTATGTGTAATATATTGAGTGAATCCAACAGAGGTGACAAAATAATAAAACAAATTTCATCACATATATTTATATAAGTAATTGTTGCGATGAATTATCATAATATTATTTCAAAATAGAAAATATCCGTGACAAAAATGTTTATTTATTCTATAATTGTTGGTGACTGTACAAGCGTTGAATTTAAGAAGCGTTCCTGTAGCTGGACTTATTTGCAGTTGATGAACTTTGAGAGCTCTAGTTAAAATTATCAATATATTCAAATTATTTGTAAAAAATCACTAGTTCCATAATAATGATCAATACATATTTTAAAATGTCAACATAATAAATGTAGGTATGTAGGTTTTTGCTATAAAATAATATTTTAAAAAGATTTTTTAATGTTTTTTTAATGTTTAAGAAATACCGGTATTAATACTGTATTCAATAAGAAATACCGAAAAACCCGTATTGACATTTTCATTCGGTATTGCAATCCCTAGATGATGATGAATAATATGTCAATCATCTCGTACATACTAATATAAAATTATGATCAGTATGATAATTCGCCATTCGTGCGTCAATTCATCCCCCTAGTGTCGTTTATCTAACTTGGATTGAATTAAAAATAAAGTAATTATTATTATTAGACTTGATAGCGGTTGTTCAGTTAAACTATTTTTCTACGATATATAAAAGGTAGAGGCCTCATTTTATTGCAGATATTATCTACTCTAAATGCACCATATTGTCACTATGGCATATGGTGACAATCTTGTAAAAAATATTAAATTCTCATTCCTGTCAATAAAACTATTTTTGACGTTAATTTTTTGAGTGTTGATAATTATTGTAGATCGCAGCCCTCTCATTGAGAGCGCCAACCGCACTCCCGAATATGAAATAGTATCACACGCTTCGCTCGTACGAATTGGCGGAACAAAACAATGTCACATGATGCAGACCAGACCAGCCACCAGTATGCCACCCTACCTCTTCACCAGTGGCAGCCTGCATCAGGGTACTGCGAGATATTCGGAGGGCCTGCCTCATCACGGATCGCGACAGGCGAGTCAGGAGGGTTGACACATCAAAAGGCTCTTTTGCTAACGGTGCCCCAGTAATAGCGTCATCCACGTTATGCATGCAATTTTGTTAGCTGATAAGTAAAGTATCTGAGAGCAATCTTTCCATTTGTTTACAGTTAAAATTTTATAATACAAAATATTAAATTATATAATACTATAAAGTCGTTAAAAATTAAAAATAAATATTTACACGTTTATCACACGAATTAACGTAACATATTTTGTTCATCAATCAGTACCTATTGAGATTGATATAAAAGAAATGTTACATAATTTTGTTTATTGTGGATTTATACAACATATATATTTATTTGCGTGTTTGCTTTTTTATAACATATGTTTTTTTCAATCTGTTTGACTCAGTGCTTGGACCCATTGTCTTGGGAAAATGCCTCAAAATATGTCTGAATATAATCTCCACTCTGTGAAATTCCATATACATATTATGTTCCGCTTAGGTAATTGGTAAGTGGTAATTTACTTTACTATTTTAGTGAGCAGTGTAAGTTCACAATGGTTTTGAAAGCTTACAAAATTAGCCCTGACCGTTAATCGATTCCATGTATTATATTACATTTTGTTAAATTTAAATATAAGTATATTAAGTAATATACATTATCTAGTTTACCAACGTTGAAATGCCTGTTTCTGAAGCCGTAGGTGCGAGCTCAAATCTAATTTCTGGTAAAAATTAATTGTTCTTTTTTTGAAATGTGTGTTTGAAACAGATCATCGCCGTGCATATACCGCGATACACATAATCGCCGCAGGATTGCGAACCTGTCATTGTTAGATTACGATTGAGCCAAAAAATGATAATTAGTGACGGTGATCATAATGAATTGTCATTTCAGGTTAAGAAATATCCTTCGAACAATTGGAACACTATGAATTTGCATAGTTCTAACTGATAATGTATGCACTCGATTATTTCCGACATTACAAATTACTGCTTCTTTGTCAGATATACCTACTGTTATCCGTTTTGATAGGAAATCGCGTTGCATCACTGTCGACGCCGTGTGCGCGGGAGAGACTTGCAACACCACGGGCGTTTTGATTTAATATGACTATATTCGTGTCGAGTCGAATTTCAGTGTGCGTTGTACCTAAGGGACCAATAATTTGGGCAATGGCTAGTAACTGTTTTTTTCCCCAAAAGTAGTCCCTTAAGCTCCGGTTAGGATCTAAAAGGGGAATTTACCTGTTTTTACTAAGTTACGTAATTAATTTAAGTTTAAATATTATATTCATTCCTTATTTGTTCAGTGAATATTTAGGGTTATGATTTTGTATTTGTTTTCATAACTAATAATAAATTCTATTATCAATAGTGTATAATCAAAATTTCTTTGTTATATATAATATTTGTATTATATATAACAGTAATTAGTAGATAACTATTACTCATAATAAATAATCAATAGTGGTTTCGAAAATATTAAGAAGACAAATGAGTCAAACACTAAATTCCAGAAATAATCTGCCGGACGCTGAATATCAATGTGTATATACTTAGTATATTTAATTTCAAACCTTACAATGGAAAGCAAGAGGAAAGCTACATTTAAATGTTGAAAAAATGCCGAAAAAAGTTTCGAGCGGAAATTTAATATTTCCGTTTTAATTTCCACCTATCAAACACGAGTACCCGAATGTGGGATACTTTTTATCTAGAAGATGTCAAATGAAAGTAGATAACGTAAACACGCTCCATAGACTGACTGGTGCATCCCTCCCGCGCTGTCACTCCGCGCGACCCTCCTCTGTCACGCACCCCTGGTGTCACCAGCTGCCCCCACCCCCCATGCCCTCCGAAGGGTGTTGACGGCTGTCGCGCCTCCATTATACGCCGAACTAAACATTTGTGATTTTTTTTTATCTCGGCGCAAATCCGACAAATTTATTCAAGTATCGACGCTTTTGAATTTAGTGAAGGCGCCAATCCGAGCGATTTGGCAACGTTTTTATTGAATTCAAGATGGATCCTTGAAGATATTTCGTAATATGCATTATATCCACGTCAAAATATGATATATGCCTAAAATATACACGTATTGAATACATTTTTATAAGCAGTCATCGAATTATTTATGAATGAAATATGTAGGTATTACTAAACAAAATAGTAATGGAAATTTGCATCAATTACTGATATTACTGAATGGTGCCAGTTAGTAGTGAACTTTAAAGAAAAAGGTATCTGTTGCGATTAATTAATTTGTATTTTTAGTTAAATAGTTGTGAAGCTTCGTATTTAGAACAGTATTTTCCACCGAATAAAGTATTTTCTGTTTCTAAACCTCTAGACGCGGGTTCCATTCACGCATCATCCAAAATTACACATAGTTTTTTCAATGTGTGATTGATCCAGAGTATGGACTCAAAGGTAAGTTGAATGGATTATAAATATTCCACGCAATAAAAAATACTGTTAATAATATAATCATCACTGCGTGGAAGGCTTTAGTGTACTCCGTTTAAGAGCAACAAACTAAGTTGGTATTATAATTATTATAAATAATAGTTAAATAATTATACTAAATTCCGATACTAAAGAAACTACAGTTGTCGATGGGTATGTGCGTTGTCATACTTCAATTTAAACAACATTTTAATAAGTAATATTTTTTCATTGTTATATTATAAATTATTGTGTGAATGATTCCACCGATGTTAAGTATTTTGTTGTTATATGTCTAATATAGGTATATGTCAGTGGCGAGGGGTCGAAGGGTCAAGGTAGGCTGTTAAGATTCGACATAAATAGTGCACACTAAACTTTGTCAGTCACACATAATTCGCACATAGTGCACATACAAAACCATAATTGATAAAAAAATACTCTTCTATCTTTAAAATATTTAAAATTATGTATGGTTGAATGATATACTTTTAGATTTTTCATAGATAAATGGGTATTTTTTTTACTATTATCTATTATGGCCTGGATTATGTAGGGTTTAATTGAATTTTAAAAACTAAAAAACACTATGTACAAATTGTAGTTTTAGTTCAATGAATTAATCAAATACGTTTGACTGAGAAAGTTTAGTGTGTACTATTTATATCGGATTTTATAATAGCAGCCTACTTCCACCCATTCGCCACTGGTATATGATGACTAATCTGAAATAAATATTTCGTAAATTATACGAATAAAAATAGATGGCATTTGGTTAAGATAGCTTAACACAATCACTGCTGAACTTGTAATTACTTTTTAATTACCACATTTAAATAACACGTTATTTATATCTAATGGCCAAGCACTCCAAACGCGCCAGTCACGGTGTTAGTTAATATTATTTATTTAAAAGATAGGTTATTTTTTAACACGTTTAAAAACCAATAAAGATTAAGTAGGTACGTATAAAGAATTTTGTTCGCGTTCCAAGTTAGTTCCAACTTTTAAACTCTCCTATTATTCAGTGGCCGTAATCGATACAAATTAGTGCACTTCTCAAAATAAGCATCTCAAAGAGGGAAGTTTAATAGCAGAGTTCCTCCAGAGGACGGGAATTGAACAGTGGCCGTGACCCCCACAACAATTACAGGTGATTATTTCGCGTCGTGGAGCGCAAAAGTAGTCATTATCAATGGAAATCTCCTCGTATTTTCTCCGAGAAGTCATGCACGACTTCCGTTAAAGTCCTAAACCTTCAGTTGAATTGTTATGTAAGTAGACTTTGATTTTAGTAAGTAGATACTTAGGATGAACAAAACGAAAAAATCTATGTATGATTGTGTACAAATATGCCATATAAAATTGAAAAAAATAATTCAATATTATTTTGTCTACGTCAAAATGATACACTCTAAGACTAATCCTACCAACAAGTACTTTATAAATAAATAATGATATTAATGTGACCATTTAATGTTAATTTAATATATATATATATATTTTGTTTAAATATTGTAGTAGTTCTGTACCGAAATACCATTGTATGACGATTAACTGTTTTTTTTTTGGTTGATTGCAGAAATCGTGTAATAGGTATGTGTAATTGGGTTAAAACGGTTCTTTGTTTCAAGGTGTAGAGTTTCACTATTGACTTTAATCGAGAAGATTCTGTTGGTCATTTATAACAGGTAATAATTACAATATAAAAAGAACTTCTTATATACCACGTTTTTAAATTTTCTATTGAATCATATAAACTTGACAATTCTTGCATTAATAATTTAGGACAAATAAAGCATTTTTCAACAAATCATTTTTTTGCTATTTTGCAACAAACAAACAAATATAGAATATTGAAATGTCATTTTGATTTCCATAGTAACGCACATATATATTAATAATTTAGTTCCTAGGACCACCCCCTTAGCAACCAGTAATAGTGGATTGGATTACGGATTTCTTCCCAAATAAATTTTCATACAAAACAGAATTAACTGAAAATTAATTCAATTCTACTTAAAGTTGGCTAAAAGTATTAAAAGAATGCATCGGAATCGTGTTCTGATATTATATTCTAAAAGTTTCAAACATCTAGTTAGTCGAGAAGTTAGTTAAAAATCGATTGCAAGATTTGTACTGGATAAACAACTACCGGAAAAACAAGAATACGAGCTAAGAAAAACGTGGCAAAAAATGCCCAAGAGGCTCATCTTGGCTGAAAGAGGAATGGCGGGTTTGGGTGATGTAAAGCGACGTAGTTAGATACAAAAATATATCGCATAATATTAGGTACGTCCTTGGCAGTGAAAGTGGCTTGCAGCAGCATATATGAATATGGAAACGTTAGGAACTATCTTGACGATAATATGATTCTTAGTTTGAATTTGTTCAGTTATATCGTTTTACGGATGGGTTTATACTCCGAAACAGTTTGGATATTACTGTGAATAACTCAAATATCGTAAAACTAGCAAAAAAAATAATTGTTTTAATAATTCAATAAATAAATTAATGAATAATACTGACTAATGATTAGGAGGAGGAGATACACTTTATAGGTTCGAAAAGATCACGTGGCACATGAAAATGCAGAGACTGCACTGGACCGACCACGTGCATAGAATGCCGGAGGATATACCAGCAAGGCAGGCTATGTACGGAACACAGAATATATTAATAAATAGAATACCGATAGGATATATTCTATACACTACATTTTTATGCAAGGGGTTTGAATGTGTGAGAGTCCTACGAAAATGAACCACGCATTATACACGTGCAATAGTTTGTGTAATACACCAATATTAAATGAGCGTCAATGCATAAACCGAGAGCAGTTGTCAGTATTTGACGTACGACATATTCTTGACACGTGTTTAAGTTTATCCCGGTTCTACCGCACTCGAAATCGGTTGCCTGCCACTCCTTACCCGTTAGGTATTTTAGTTCCCTGATACCTAACTACCCAGGGCAAGAAGACTGCGCCACAGAAAATAAAATAATACCCAGTGAAAGTAGCTGGAGAGCGTAGGCGCTGGATCGTCCAGGATGGAGGAAGTTTTTGAAGGGGGCCATGTCCCGCCAAGGGTTGTGGTGCCATAAATGATGATGATGATGAATGACTCAGGATATTTAACTTCAAGTACATATATAAATACATAGAATAATAATAACACATTACAGATTAAATTATTACATTAGGATTAGACCAATATCGTAAGATGAAACCGATCATTATATTGTATAAATATGGATCTAAGAAATAAACTATATATTTATATAGCTAACTAAAATAATTAAACTTATTTAGTTGTTATTTTTTTTATTCTAACGAATTTGCTTTACTTGAATGAAAATGATTCATCGAGTATTATATTATTATACACTACAGTAAGTATTAGTATTATTATAATATATGTTCTCATTGTAAGACCTCAAACGCGAGTAGGTAAGACAAAATGATTACCAACAAAGCATTTTCCATCGTTGAAAGTATCGGCGTCGTATTATTCTGACCATTGCCATGATGATCCTCACAATGTGCTCACTCCAGCGTGAAGAGAAACGGAGGAGCATCCTTTCACTAGTGAGGGATATCCTTCGCCCTCCTTCCGGTTTCATGGGCCGACATTTACAACGTATATATCTATGGCTATGCAGTATTACAGAACTGTTAGTCATATTACTATGCTACTGCGTTATAAATAGGGATGTCAGTAATATGAAATTTAATAATACAATTTGGAAGAACTTAAAAGTTAGGGAAAACAAGCTACGGTAGTGAAATGAGCTTATGGCATACGTTTCCTGGAGGTCAACAAAGCCATTGTTTAAATAAAATATTGAGTGTTCACTGAAAATGTTGATTTGTTCATTCATCAAACGGATCTTCAAACTATGTACTAAATGTTACCATCTTAATAGTATATCAGTAAGATGTGTGAATCAATATGTTACTGTAATTATGATTAATTATTGACTAAACCAGATTTTGTTTGAAATTCGCGCCGTTTTAACAAGACCCATTGTCACGGCGAGTAACATAGGCTTTTCGAATTAGAGTGCCTGTTGTAATCACTAGTCCCGAAAATAAGTTGAAAATCAATTCTATATAATTACCAGTTTTTATGTAATTTAGTATCAAAACATGTGTTTGGTCGAACTCGACCGTAAATGAAGTACCTATTATAAATTACATATCTCTCTAATCGAAATCATGACGAGTTTCCGGTCATTCCTTATAAAGTATCACCAACCTAGTGTCACAGTAGGTATATTTGATATAATACTACATATTAAATTGTACTTTTCAGGAAATGAAAAAGTTTGTACGCGGTAATGCAATCTTTTCTATGTTGATAAGTTTAAACATACTTATAGTATTTACGAAAAAACTATAATATTACGTAATATTTTTCATATTGGATCCTTGTATAGTAATATAATTATTATACTACCGTTGTCAATACTTAACTATTATATCTAAATTATATCAAATAGAAAGGTAAGCGTTTAATAAAATGCATATTAAAATAAACGAATACAAGCTGAAACATTTATATATAAAATAATATATTATATTGTGAAACTTAGTGCTCCTCACAAATGATCAATTACCAACACACAAATTAAATTCGAAATCAGCTACGATCTCTCTGTTAATGCGAAAATAAAATATGATATATAATTTCGTCCCCCACAAGTATTGTGTTTAAGAGATGTAGATGTGACGTGATAACGGATTGTTTTGGTTTTCATAAATTCGTAAAAAAAATAAACCATTATTAATTAATAATTGTATAGATATATATTATTGATTAATGCTTACTGTCATGTGTTTTTATTGCTAAATTATTAAATTATATGAATATTTTCTTTTACGCAAATCAGTTCAACATAAAAAAAATGTTTTGTAAATGTACGAGTATCTTTATTATAATTTTGAATTGTATTTATTAGACAGATGATTTTTCCAACCCTATTATTGCAGACTCTCTTTCAGTTGTATAGAGCGGAGTAAAATATGAATTTACCCTTAAGGTGACGCATCAGTGAAACGCCAAATAATTTTCAACTGTACGCGCGACGAAATTTTGTACTCGCTTCGCATTCATTGAGTGAACGTGGAGTCAGACATACGTCACTTTGCTGCGTGATGGCGACGGGCCAATTAATTCTAAAATCGTGTAAAGATGACTAAAAACGTTACCCATTTACTTTAAAAAGAAAACATGTTAATGAATATATTATTATTGTTACTAATAGAATAATAAACAGAACATAAAATGGACGTATGTTGGATTTATATGAGAAATAATATTTCGTTTGACAGGCGTCTTTTGCACCCGCGACCCGCAATCCGCACATCGCCTAGCAACGATCTTTTTAGACCGTGCCTCAACTAATGCATGGCCTTTTTAACCAAAAATAAATTCTTTATAATATAAGAAATTGTGAGTTTAGAACACATTTTAATAACATTGACGTGTTACAGTTTCCACGATGGTTTTAACTAAATTTAATTAAGTAGTTGTCTTGACAAGGTTAATTAAGTTTTACTTACTGTAGCTACATAATACTTTACGGTCAAATTTTAATTAAACACATAAATTATTGTCATTATGCGAGGTAATATTATAATAATGTCCCTTATAAGCAGAAAGGAAGTTAAAGGTAAAACTAGGATTATGAGACACTATTCCCCTGCTTCCATGTTGCCTTAATTAATGGAATATTAATTAGATTTAGGTTAATGTTGGGGAATTATGTCTCTTAAATTTTAATTAGCATGTCCTTGGCACTTGTAAAGTATTTATTTAAAAAAAAATAAGTGCCTACTTACTAAATGCATTTATAAACATTTACCTGCATATGAAGCGCCTAGTTTCAAAAGCCCCTAAAACGGTTTTTGACAATTTTCGAGTTAGATATGTAGTTAGATGGATATTTTTGTGAGCTATATGATGGCGTAAGATTGAAATTTAAAAAACGCCAAAATTCGTCAATACGTATGATCAAAAATTCAAAAAAAGCCAAAATACTCTTTAGAATGTAACAAATTAAGAAATAAATACATAAAGTTCGTAGATTTAATAGATATGATTTTTTTCTCATTTTTCTCAAAACTACCTAAAACAGTTTTTCTCATTTTTCTCAGAACTACCTAAAATCGTTTTAGGGGCTTTTGAAACTAGGCGCTTCATATATAAAAATATGCATATGTATAATATTTTGTAACTAAACCGTTTAAAGATAATACTGTAACTATTAAATTACATCACCAGGCTGTATTATATGATGATTATAATAATAATATGAACATCAAAAGAGTGGAGGTTATATTAATAACAGATTTTTATTTTTACTAGATATTAATATTAGCCACTTGCTTGATATATTAAATCCGTACTCTGCATCCAAACAGACGTTGAAAAAAAATATTTGAATTTTCCAGTTCCGGGATTCGAATCCTGGATTTACGACATTATAAGGCAACAAGGTACCGCTCAATCAGTATTGCAATAAAATTAGTTTTTGTAATATAAATATTTTATTTGCTTAACACTAGGTATATAAATGTTCCTACTACTATCTGATATTATGACGTAAAGTTTGATCCTATATCAACAGTGAAGTTTAGTTAACTTGTCAAGTTATCAAAATCAACTGTCAACATAATGTCAAAACTGTCAATATAAGTACGCACATAATATCAGAATGCGAATATCTATCTATCTAACGTTACATTTATATAATAGAAACAAAATAATTAATGAATTAGTTACCTACTTCATTTTTATTGATTGGGGTGATTTTCCCTTGGTAGAATTCTATTATAACGACGATGCAATCGTGATAATCTTACAGTTTCTTTTTATAATCTATTTGCTTATTGACGTTGTTTTCAACATAATAGTTTCATTGAAAATGGACTAATTATAAAAAAAATACTCATATATCAATTTATTATACTCGTACATTGTCGTAGAGTTGTTTAAACATTCGATGTGACAAAATTGACATTCTACAGGACAGACAAAAAACTTAAGGAAAAAAAATTAAGGTAGATTTTCATTAATTTTTTGAATAATTTTACTTAAATAAAAGGTAAAGGCGGCTCATCATCATCGAGTGTTTGTCATAATTTCAATGAGATGAATAAAAAAATGGAAGCATTGCAGTTTTATTAAAATGATAAATGTTAAATCAGATATTTCTATAATTAGGCTGTGAGTTTTACTAAGTAATTTGGTGTAATATAAATGATGAAAAAAGAAAAAAAAAACATTTCGGCGAAATTATCATAATATCAGAGTAATAAGTAGTAAGTACCTACCTACCTACCTACCTGCCTACCTAAGTATTCCAGCTTGTTTTCATTATATAGTTTAGAGCAGTATTTCTCAACTTTATTTGTGCCATGTCCCACTTTAACGCTTCAAAAATCTCCATGCTCCCCCTTATGTAAATTTTATAGTTAACTAACAAATTATGAAAATTATGAAATTCTTTAGAGGAATTAATTTCCAACAACTACCATTAGTCATTTTTGCATATTAAATGTTATTACTGAAATTAAAAACAAAAAAATAAGATTTTCCGCATTCAAGTGAAATCAAGTATCCCCACTGTAGTAGAAAAGGCGAGACCTTCTTAACTTTATAAGGGACATTTACTACATCATCCATAATGAAATTAAGCATCACGATTCATCGTTGTCATTATACTTCCACTAAAATTTTCGCATCAATGAACAGGCAACGAGGAAGGGAAAAACAAAGATATAAAATCACAAAGCGAACGCGGATACATACGCAAAACACATAAAATTCTTACAACCAAAAAGCGACTTATTGCTCATAGATGCATACATACAGCAGGGTATAATATTCTATACTACAGACAGTAGACATTAAATTCGAATGCGAACCGGTTAATAGATATAACACTATTTATATTTAAGAGCCGCTTGTTAAAATAGTTGTACTGAGATATTAATACAAATAATGCATATCATCACTCGGTATATCCATAGATAATATAAGTACAGGGGTGGGTATATTGTATTTTATAATACCATATACTTAATTGAGTGCGATACGATGGCATTTATAATCAACTGAGAAAGAAACCGGAAGACCGAGCAGATTTTCCCAAGGTTTACACTGGCCATAATTGTATATCTAGCATACTCTCCTTCTTCTCTCAATATTTCGGGATCATTAGGCCTTCCTTGAGGTATTACTACGCTTGTCAGCGAGGGCGGTTTTGGGAAAAAAATAGCGAAAGCTTTGATTTGTTTATTAAGTGAATGATTAGTTTAAAAAGTACAACAGACACACCTGGATTGGTTGAAATTTAACGGAGTTATGCACATAAAATTACTGCTGTAACGCAGTTATTGAAGCTTGTTACTCCCTCCCCCTGTCTTATCTACCTTGATCGTTCAGCCAGATTACGTCTGCTATTTAATGCTTTGTCTAACAGTGTTATAATTTTTGGTTTATATGTTTATTTCTACAAAAGTTATATTTAAGCGATTTTATTGTAACATTTTTTTTGTGGGCATAATTATCGAGCGGTTGGTAGTCTATTTTGCCGAATACAAAGGTGAGGTTCTATGTAAATAATCTAAATGAGTTTATAATAAGCTTTTGATAATCGTTTGATGTAGATAATGAAAAGACATTACCTGATATTAGTGTTAAAATATTCATTAAAATAAAACACAACGTGTACCTAGTACTAATTCCTTTTAGTTTAAATATTAATCAGGACCGATTTTGTCCGCTTCAAAGCTACATTATCAATTGATGATTAACCACAATAAATACAAAGTATCTCCACTAAAAAAATGACAGTTATAAACATCATAAAAAACATTCAACTGCGAACATGTAGTTAGAATTTTAGAACGACCCGACTAAGTATAGGTTTGTATACAAGAGGGTGGTTCAATGCATAGACGCAATATCTTGCGAGAACGATTATGATGTCATCTTAAACCCCATTCGTAGGGAATAAAACTGCACATTACTATTTGATCCAAGTGTTCTTTGTTCACGATGCGCGAAACGCAGGCGAAATATTGAATCAGGAATTCAAAGAGAGCATTTCAGAATTTTGAAATGGAATACATTATTGTAAAATAATGGCTGTTGTCGAAAAACAACATAGATTTGAAAGGCTTCATGATTATGGATTCTATTAAGACAATCGGCATTTTATTGGGTTTGAAATTATAATTTGAGATGCTTAATATTAATACTTATTACGTTTATTTTTATGTTTAAGATTTTTCCATAGTTATTGTATAATTCAAGCTTATACTCTAAAAATCTATAGTATTTGTGAGTCAGTTGTAAGCATTTAAATTGTCACTATTAATTTTCAATTAACTTCATAAGTAAAAAGTAAATGATCATATTCGTTTTTGAGCGGAGCATTTGAACTTATGTACGGTGATTTTTTGAGTAAACAAATGTTGGACAAAAATATTTTTGCAATTGCAATTTCCCCACAATTAAATTGCAAAGTGTGCAAAATATATTTCATTAGTCATAATGTTAATTGACAATACAATTAAAAATATAATTCACGTACTTATTGGCAAAAGAATATGTTTAATAATAAACAAGGACATCTGATGTGCCAACATAATAATATGGCTTTATTCTCAATGTTAAGCCACGGTGATTACAATAATACCTTATTATTGTATAGATGACCATGAAATATTTGTAAAATGAGAAAAAAAGGGTACCTAATTAAAATAACATATACATATTTCTTACAAAGTCTACAGATTATTAAGATTTCGCTCCCAAAGATACCCGAAACATTTTATTTTAGACAGTATGGATCATATGGGTTCGCTTAAAAAGTTTTGGGCCCATTGTCAGAACTGCCCAAAGATAACTTATCGTTAATATTTTAAATAAGTTCATGTTATAGCCATTAGATGTGCATTTTCTTACTCTAAATACAATATAGAAATAAAACGATCTATGTAACGATTTTTTTTTCAATTCAATAATTAAAAAATATGATATAGGCACTTAAGCATAACTAGTAAAGAAAATTAGAATGAAAATCTAAAAAATACCATCAAAAAACATTTCTTTTTAATATATAATAGAAGATAGGCTTCAAAAAATAGTTATTGTCATAATAAAAAAATGTTAGCGCTACAAAACAAACAAAGCTGAAATCAATCCCTTTTCAATTTGCGTAGTCATCTCTGAGGGATGAGTCAACTCGTGGGGAAGAATCTTGGACATCAAGAGACAGTAATTACCTCATTTAGCTCTGCCTATTACGACCAGCGGACTTTTCTCCAAAGCGAATGTGATTTTTTCAACGATGAGGGGATTCGCGTTCGCACAAAGGCATGGTTTATGTTAACTGTTACCCCCTGACAGTGTTATTCGGGGGTGGAAATTTCAACAGATATAACTATTAAGTGACGGGGGATGATTTCAGTGGATGTGATTGCGAAAGTTTTCCACGCAGGACACGCGGGGGACGCGTTTCCGCCATAAAAAAACTTGTAATAAAATTTTGCGTAAGTAATGGAAAACTTTTTATATATATATGTCGCGAAAATTCAATTTGCGCTAAGAAATGAATCCAGTATCTACCCAAAAATTACATAGGAAGTACGTACCTACATATGTCTATTAAATTTATGGTCATCATTTTTTATTTCTTTTAAATTTTCAGTAGGTAAATGAGATATTAATTTCTAAACATCATTAAAAAAATAATATCTAACAATAAATTAATAAAATTGTTATTTATTTTTTATTCAATATTGAATATACACAAGGTTTTAAGAATGTTGATTCTTTTTTTATAAAAATAACATCATTTTGAAAAACCTCAGAGACATATAAGAGAAAAATCTATTAAAAAAGTTGAACCGAGTGGGACGTGGGACGGCTGGCCTACTGAACAATAAGGCCAACTAACGTAGCCGTAGATTAATTTTAGCATAAGTTCGATTCACATTTTTAATTTATTTTTCTAAAATATCCATTTTATTGTATTTTTTTAGAGAAAAGTAAAATGTAATTTTAATATTAATGTTAATTAAAATTCAGTAAAATACTGAAGATGCGTCAAAAGTCCCCTAATTAATATGACTGTCTTAGGATTTTTTTTTCAGTTAACTACCACAACCTTCTTTTCTTCAACAGGCGCCCTAGATATATTATTTTACATAAAATGTATCAATTCATTTATCTGTATACTTTACATTAAGTACTGTTTTCAATATACCAGATTACCTAACTATAATATGTATTTTATAATAAATGACTATGGAATTTAAATTCGACTTAATCATTAGTCAATTAGTGGTTAGTGAACAGCTCTCCAACCACCGTTCATAGTCACACAAATAAAAATCAGTAATTTTGATGTTTCTTCCAAACAGTACATAAAAAATAAATGATTAATTCTGCCCTAATTTCCTATACTGGACATCGCAATGTAATAAATACACAAAGAAAATTAAGCACTCCTATATAAATCTCAACGAAACCACATGTTTTCCCCGAAGAATAGAGGATAAGAGAGATGATATCATCAGGGCTGTACAATAAAATCGTGGACCGAAACACTAATGGCTCCAAACAAACGGGAGCCAGGCGTTCCCAACATGCATTTGGGGACGCCTCAGTTGACAGTCGAGTTGACGGTCGGTTGGATGACCAGTAATGCATGATGCGAGTGAAAGTACTCGAAGTTTTAGTAATACATGAAATGTAGGGGAGATTCAGTGGTATGTTCAAGTATTCTCAATAGTGGGGTGTAAATGGAAAAATAATAGTCTTTTAAGTTGTAACAGTTGTTATATTGATCCCCATGTATTTAGCAATGTTAATTCTGCATTGTTCTTGGTAAATAAAATTAACTGTTGTGATATTACGTTTTTAAGTGATATTAAACTGAAAACTTTGCCATATTGTGATTGTGTTTACACACTACATAATAATATGTACCTACTTCACCTGACTACTTTTCATATATTATATACTTAAGTATATAACTCTTAATAAAAAAACAATCTTTTCACTTATATATCATGAAATTTTCCATATGAATCAATATATTATAGTATAATATTTATAATAGAAATCATAACATCAGCACAAAAAATCATATTAACGTAGTTAAGACGATTAGGTATGGCCGGTTTAGCATATTTGATTTTAATAATTGGTAAAGTACGTTGGCCATTGTTCAATAGTTATGGATTCGATTACCAATATATATATTAAATATTTTCTAATATATATGTATATTTCTGATTATGTAATATTGAGCTAATTAAAATTGTTGAGTAGATAATAGAATATTTTATTTAGGTATTAATTAAATGTGTTATAAAATACGTAATAATATGACAAAACCTTTATTCTGTAAACTATAATAATATAATATATTATATAGTTTAAAAAAAATGACAATGGTCAACTCTAATTAATATTACACTGTTCATTAAATGAATTAATTACTATCTCAAAATTTATATAAAATAAATACTTAAATTATGTATACATATATTATGTACCTACAGTTCATGAGTTTCTTTTTAACATAATGCTATATTTATTTGAATAAATTCGTTATTGGAATGTATTTTTTTCGAAAAATTTAATATAATTTTAGTACTCATTGTGTCAAATCGTCAATATTATTATAGTTGAATAGAAGGATATAAAATAAAACTATAATATATTATTTTGATCGCAAAAAAGGATACCCCGCTGAACAAAACTCCGTACAAAGTGCAATTTGTCTTGGTGGACATTGATCTGACGGACCCCAATTGGAAAAGTGATACATCAAAAGTTTGTTAGTTTTCTTTTATCCGAATCAATCTTAATGATGTTACCAAAGAGTGTCTTTTTACTCGGACATAAAACTATTGCAAACCAAGAAAACTCGATCGAAGTTATCCAATAATTATATATATATTTCTTATATGGTAGAAAACGTTGCAGTAAAAAATAATAATAGTTACCAAAGTAATAATTTATTTAGGTGCACATACGCAGTAATTCGGGAAGACTTACGTGATTATCGTTACAGTTGGTATGGTTAACTTTACTTACATCAAGTCTATTGCATCGCTTTCTCTCGCTCTCCACAGCTCTCATTAGAACCTGTTTCATGTCAAAACTATAAAACTTAACGTTAATTGAGATGTTTATACTGATATGTTTTCTTCGAAAAATTAATTTACTTAGGTAAGAAACATGGCTATCTTTAAGATGCCACTATCGGAAACTTGGATTGCGTCGCCTACAGTATCCATACATAATAAGACGTCATTTAGCAGGAAGTAAACCTACGGAAAAAGGCTGTGGCCCAAAACGAAACCATTTAAAATACACGTATATAATATAACAAAGTCGAGCTAAATTAGCAACTCTTGATGGTGTTTATTGCGTAAGATGGTTCTGCACCGCGTTATAAGTCTATACGGAGTAGTTTTCATTTATGCGCACTGCGCGCATGGGAAATCATATAAACTACTGTCGCGTTTTATGCGTGCGCATTTCTCATGCATTGAATGTAATTAAGTGAAATTGGTTATCAATAAATTGTATTATTTAATGAATAAAGGATTTTTAATTATCAATAAAATTATTATGAATTCTGCCATTAATCGATTGAAAAACATACATACATATTTCAGATTTTTTTGAATATCTACTAATCGATCCCCGCATCATTAATGATTAAAATATACTTAATATAATTTTATAATATTAATTTACACCATAAAAAGAGAATAACAGAACAACCGACATAAATAAATACCTAGTGCCGACATTAAAACTTGATAAGTACATATTTTATCATCCCTTGCGTGGAAAAACTACTCAGATTAACGATGCTCGCAAAAAACAAATAAAACTGATAACTTATAAGAAAATTATTGCAGAAATAAAGGAAAAACTTATACAGTTAAGTATACACGAAGCTTCGATGGAAAGTCTAACTGCTTAATAAAAGTTTTCATAAAAATAAACAGTGATTCTTTGACGAGAGTCTGTCTCGTTCGGGATGTATTTTTTCCCCGTCTGGGTTTCCTATTGCCGGTTGTATTTGAATTTCAAATTACTTCTCACACCACAATTTACCACCGCAGAATGTTTTTATTACGCGTTTGATTTTTTATATTTATTTGCCCTAGACATACAGCTATCGAACATTTATTTTTGACAGAGAAACTACTCGTCTTTAAAAAAGCATTAACCATTGATGGGGGTTTTGTGTCTCTATATTTACAGTTTTAAAAAAAAAAAAAAACAATTTATACTCATTATTCGTTTCATGAATACCTAGATAGCTTGAATTTGAGTAAATATCAAAGGTTTATTTAAATCCGACATATTTAAAATGATAGTTGCAGATATAGATTTAAAATTCTAAAGTAAAAACATACTTTCATTACTGGACGTTGTTAGGTACATTTGTTATGTGTTACAAATAATATGAACAAATACTGAATACGTAGCAATTGTATTGGATAGCTTGATAAATAATGTTTTTATTCGAATTGATACAGACAATAAAATTGATTGTTAGATAGGTATGCGATAAATTCATTTTCATTTGGTTGTAAATCCACTGTTTTATGAATTGAAGTTATTTACTGTGGGTATATTTTAGTTATTTTTGTAAATTTGATTGCTAGATTTATAAAATAGTGTAATTATTATTATGTCTACTATTAAAATATCAACGAATTCATTATTAAGTATAACTATCACTACACCGACATATTGAATAATATTATTTTAGTGTTCTGTAATGAAAAAAATCTTGTAAGTACCTAGGAATATATTATTATTAATACAAGCCATTTTCTTCAAAACCTAGGGGCGGCAAGTTATATGAAAGTATGGTGAAGCAGGCAAGTATGGTGAAAAGTACGGTGAAGCAGGCTGGTAATCAATTTGCGGCAAAAATTTCCACGTTAACATTATATCGTCTCTGTTCTGGCAGAACACACTAACTGGAGAATAATATTATTATATGGGTACGTTATAATGACCAAAGCAAATCCTCCGCGATTTTTTATCGGGTCGCTATTTCTCGTCTCGTAAGTTGTCGGTTATTGTTGGCCTGCTTCATTCAGTTGTATGAGAAAGCCGATTCCTTGTCCCTCTTTTTATTTAATACCTCTATGTTCAAAACCCAATGAAAAAATATACAGATATAGGTGACTTGAGGGTGGCTCCGTTTTTGTACATTTTCTGGTGGAAAAATTATATTAACTTTACATAGAGATTTCATATGACTTTCAAATTTACATTTATACATAAACTTTGCAATAAGGAAATGCTTAGATGTGTATTATGATACTTACTTATTAAATTGCATAACAAAAATCGTTCATCCAGATTCTAGGTACCTAGTTCCTCGCGGAAAAATAAACAAAAACTATTGAAGAGGAACGTCTGTAAATAATTCTGTTTAAATTGTTTTATCGGGAAATATAAATTGTGGGGTTTTATTTTTAGCGGAGAGTTTTGCAGTAATGCACGGCGGGTATGGACACGAACACTGTAAATATTTCAGATTCACATGCAAATTCGCTCGCGTATCATAATGAACCGGTAGCCGGCATATTGGGGATTCAATTGAAATGTTCTTCGTATGTACCTACTGAATATGCAAATATCATGAGAATAGTCGCGGCCTAAAATATAGACTTTTTTCTTTTATATTTTGTTCCATTGCTAGAGCTAGAATTTGAATAAAATGTTTGAAGTTTATTATATGGCTATATTCCCCTGTTTTACAATGAGATTGTCTTAAAAACTCATTTAATTCAGATGAAAGTTCAGTTAGAAGTATTTTAATCCACAATAATTAATATATATGTATACATATTATACCATTCACATTGACAATATGTGCACCTACAATTAAATCCGTTAAACATTGTTTTCTAGACATTATGGGTTCAACAAAATAAAATAAATGAACGTAACATAATCTATAAATTAATACTATTCATAATGGTCAAGAGTATATCATCAAGAAACTATAAAACAATATGTGATATATTATTTGAATTCAATTTAATCTGCTATTTTTCACAGAGCGCGTGATTTCTTTTACATACCCATTTATATACAGCGAATACAAGATTTACGAATGTATGTAATATGGAAACAATTAGTCGGTAGCCAATATTACCAAATTTTCAGAAGCGCTTCAGTTGCTTGCCTATTAGTTAATTTTGTCGTAATTAGGTAGAGTGTAGGTGGCTAAATTAGCAAATCAGATACTCAGATAATCAGATAAGTTTGACTCCCGCCTGACACCAGTTTTATCTACAGTTTTTGTAAGAGGTATGTTTCTGTGGTGTCTCCGAATTATGTGTATTAGTATAGCTTAAAGCATTAGAAAAAAAATCAATTCTATGATGCCTCCATTCATGTATAGTACGCGTTCACAAACCATCTGGATGTGCAATTCAACTAAGTTCGATATAGACTTTTTAAAAACTTTGAATTAATAGTTTGCATACGCCGTTCATAATAATTGAATACTATACGAAATAAAATAGACACTGTGCCCAAAAATAAGTGTCCATAAGTGCCCGAAAATCGAAAAAAGGGAGTATGCGGAAATTTTCTATATGGCATCGCCTATATCCTAAATACATGCCTAAATGCCAAGAAATATATTAGAGCTTCTATGGATATTCAAAGATAGCTTTGTGTGTAAGAGGCAGCGTGATCATTTTAAAAATAGGAACTTAGTACCGCTTGGTTAATATGTGTCATGAGACTTAGTTCCTCGTTTTCGAAATAGAGCACGGCACTTAGTCCCTTTTTAAAGAAATTAGTGTTGCAACGTAGAGCTTTTTTAAAATATCATTGTTAAAACATGTTTTTATTACAATGTTTAATTATAAATTGTATTTTTTTCTTCTAAAGACATTAAGATTGTATATTAAATCTATTGAAAAGCCAATAAAATAGTGCTTTTATGAAAAATTGTTCATTAAAACCCTTATATCTCAGATGCAGATTTTCGGTATTTGGTAGCTATAATTTAAATAATGAATGGTTCCAGCAGTAGTTATTATAAGTAAACAGTAGCTAAGCTATGAGTGTGAGCTTGACTGATGGTCTTATGCACATGCAGATGATATTATATAGAACTGAAGAAGTATATATTATTATGTTTGGAAGATGAATTCTTTTCAGGATGTTTTGCAATTAGGAGCACATTTAGAAGCGTCACAAATCATGTTTGCCGTGGAGAAAAATCGTACATAATTACTTATTGCGGTACAAAATTGTCACAGGGCGCTCCTGGAATTCGGCGTTAATACATTCCTTTCGATGGCTGGATCATTAGCTAAACGTGATTTATTATTCGTATTCCGAGAGTGTGAAATCTTCACTGACGCTGAAAAATGATTCTGAAAGTAAAATTAAATTCAATATCCACTGAGGCCCTATATGTTTTTTCATATTTCAAAACAACGTAAATAATACTTCAAGCTTTTTTTTCGTGAACGAATATCATATATTTATATATTTTACGCATATTCCTAAAGAATACTTATTTGATGAAGATTTTCTCAATATCACGAAGACGGTGTTATAATTTGTTAGATTTTCACTAGAATTAGAATGTGAATGAAATATCTTAAATTATCATAACAGATAATAGGTATATAGATATTATCAAAAAATCTATTTTATAAGGAATCACTGAACTCACTGGGTACATAGCTTGAATAAAAAAATAAACATCATGTGGATTTAAACAGCATTGGGATTAAGCCATCGATCAGAATATGATAAATGGATTGAACAATATAATAGGTATATACTTAGTATAATCGTGTTTAAAGATATTTCTTACCGCAAATATCCCATCAGTTTATCCGAGTAGGTAGGTAGGTACATAATAAAATGAACATTAATAATCATTAAAAAAATGCATATCTGATAACTAAATATATTGTATCTTGGGACAATGGCCCCAATCTAGAGGTGCTATAATGGCCTTCATGGCTTGCTTTGTCTAAGTTTTTTCTAGTACATTTTATGGGTTTTGTGGTTTTCGCATAATTTCGTGAGTTGTATGAAATAATATATTTATATTATAAGTAGCTGTAGATGATAGCAATAAAAATCACATATGAAAGAAAACCTAAATTTACCATTTTCCACTTTTTATTGTATCAAAAACCATGATATACATACGGCTATGTTTTTAGCATTGCAGATACGTTCATTTTTATTCGACCTATAAAAAAGTCATGAATGTGTTTGCAAATAGTTTACCAAAATCAATGTGAAGATTTAGACTTAAATACACAACAAAACAGTGTCGATACATTTGAGCAAAAGCTTTTCCATGTAAACTTTTTGTGTCACTCGTGTACCGTGTGGCGTGGAAATTCTCAAAATGTGGTAATCCATATAAATATTAAATACGATGATGTTATAACAAATAAATTAACAAGTAAACTAAATAAATTTATTCCATAATTTCATAATTGAATCCATAATAATGAATTTACTGTTGTTATCTACAAAAAAGTTTTGAATGTTTGAGCAGTTTTATGTAGTTAGTTGGATTAAGGATTTTTAAGTAATGGTAGTATTTTATTTTTATCTCAGCATATTGCCAAGTCACTTCTTGAACGAATCGTGACGGAATTCTTACAATGATCGGTCACTATTTTAAAGTTCAAAGCATTTTCAAAGATTTCGATGATGAATGACACTAATAATAAAATTGTGGAAAAGCACAGATGGTGATTAATGTGAAAATAAAAACATGTGTAAGCGTTCTCTAGTATTCTGTTAATAATGCATTTAATTTTAATATAATGGTAGTTGTACACAACAGATCAATACATAGAATTCCGATAGGCTAAACCCCCCAATACGCTACATTTTGAAGCAAGGTTTTGAATGTCTGAGTGTCTTCTGAAAATTTACCACAGATTATAGACGTGCAATAGCGTGTATTGCAACCTTTAAACACACCAATATAGAACGAGCGTCAGCGAATAAACCGAGAGCAGTTGTCAGAACAAATGACAAGCGTATTCTCGACATACTCCCATATTTTCTACACTTGAGATCGGTTGCCTATTACTCCACACCCGTTATGTATTTCAGCTCCCATTATTTCTGAGTTCACTGCGTGGTAGTTTCAGTGGAAAATATGCTGTCCACAAAATACCAATAATAATATATTGGGATTGAGACCACAGCTGACACAGCAGAAACAAAATGTGTATTACGATGTATAAAAATAAGGACACTGGGTTTGAATCGCAGGAGAAACCTACATCACATAAGCAGTGAATAGATTGGGGCAATTAAGGATATGGTCAGATAAAGAAGAAACCGAAGAAGATTATCGAATGTATGCGAAAAGGATGCCTCACATATTGTGTAACATGGAAGACCCACCTCCATCGTCTAGCTGAGAGACGTCATGAAAGATAAAGATATAGCTGTAACTCAACTGCAAAAATTTCAAGAACTTAAATAGAAACTGACCTAACTGTTTAGAACAAGAAGAAAAGGATAAATAAATATTTTTTTGTCACTCTTAAGTCTATACTTCAGCTGGGGCACGGTCTAAAACGATCGTGACTACACGACGCGAGGATTGTGCAAACGACGCGTGCAGAACAAAACATAATTTGTCATAAAAACTCGCGTCCGCAGTTTAATGTTATGTTTATTGTTCTATTAGTAATAATAATAATATATTCATTGACATGTTTTCTTTTTCAAGTAAATGCGTAACGTTTTTTAGTCATCTTTATACGAGTTGAGAATTAAGTACCCCGACGCCATCACAAAACAAATTGACGTGTTCACAGCTCGACTTTCGCTCTCCGATTGGCAGCGAGTCCGAAATTTCGTCGCATCTATAGTTAATTCACACATTCACATTAATCATGGTAAGCATCTGCAACAGGGTATTTTTTTAAAATTAATTATACATTCTAAACAGCTGTTAGTCTGATAATATAACGATAATGGATTTATTTGATTTGGTAAAATTATGATTTCATTAGCATATTCGCGGTCAGTTAAATTGTTAACTAATGTTAAAGAAAAGTTTAGCACGCTGTTTAGTGCGCTGCCTTAAATAGAGTTGGTACTTGCGCCACGAGATGGCGTTGGTTGGTTGCTACAATGCGCCGTGATTGTAGTTGGGCGCCAACATAAATTATTCTTTTATTCCAGGAGACGGTGATTCGATGGCGAGTAGACGCCATCACTCTTCCAAGAGGAGAGGAACCGAGGACTTGCCGTTATCCGTACTAAAGCGACGATGAAAGATGCATAAGAAAAAAACGGCGGTGGTAAGAGAACTCTTCACATAAGGATTCTGATAAGTAACACATTAATTTCAATTTTTGTTCTACACAAATAAATATATCTACATATAAAATTTTACCAGTCGTTAAAATCATCAATGTTTATTTGATATATATATTTGTTATTTCAATATTTTTTTCAATTTAACATAATTTAGATGGATTCATTTAGTAACGATCGGAATTATACGGTGAATCGTTGTATATCAGAATGCCGAGAGCACGATGTCTTTTACGTGGAATAATTTATACGCACGTGAAGCATTTTTGAGAAACTGCGATGTTTTTTTTTTGTTTATGGTGTTTGTGTTTTAGCCTAGTTTCTCTTTTTTGACAAGAGTCATATACCTACCCACTTACGTGCAATAACCACACACACATAGGTATACTAAATGCAAAATTTGTATATCGGGCATGTTTTTGTGACAGGATGAAATACATACATGCTTCGTAATTCACTTTTTGAGTCATACGTACTTCCAGAAGATTCAGGGTCGAATTTAAACTGGAAGGGCGCGGGCTTAAAACTTATTGAGTACACTAATAACACCAACAAACGCAATTAAAAATTATATATTATATATATTTGCTTAAGTAGTAGGTTCTGAAAATTGATACATATATTACTTGATCGTAATTTTTAATTACGTAGATATGATCAAGTTGTAAACAGGACAAATAAATTGTGATACGGGAGTTCCTCGATATATTTGATTCGCCCACAAAATATATCATAATAAAAGATTTTTTTTTATGAGTGTGCTTTTACGTATTTCCAAATTATGGAGGTATCTTCAATAAAGAATGTTACATTCTGAAATCTTTAAATTTATTCGTTAAATAATTAAAAAAAATAGTGTATCAGACATCAATATGTTTACACTTTGACTACAGCGGCACCTATATAGTTGTCAGATTAAAATATGGTTACAAGTTAACGAAGCAATCTTGAATTCAATAACATCATTGCATCAGAAAGCCCTTATTTCACTTAGGGCCCTCTTATAACCGTTTTATGAAACTGTTTGTTTGATACAGCTGAATGGAAGTTAAAATGAAAGGCATTTACTTGATAAATCTGTAAAAATAATCCATATTCCTCGAGAGAATAAGCCCTCGTCATAAGATGTTCAGCAATAAATTACACCTCATTTCGTCGTTGTCCGTAAGAGATTGCCCAGCATCCTGAGGATGACAATTTAATGACAGCAATAAAGATTCTCGCTGTTTCTTAGTTTTCGTACAAGAAACTTGGATGTCCGGTAATACATCTAACCGAATAAAAACACTTTCCCGCTAAAAAAAAGATTTGTAAACCTTTTTTACCAACATCTATGAAATAATAGTAACCAACGTTCTTTTATCACGCACTTTATCAAATGCATTATATCCAAAAAGGCAGTGGACAATAACAAGAGGTGGTCTCGATAAAAGTCTCCTCCCGATACGAATATATTATATACTGTTATTATTTTTTTTTTAATATTAAAACAAATAATGGTAATTCTGCTGCGTTTTTAGTGTGGTTGAATTGGTAGCCATATTTTTTTTATAATAATACAATACCATCGCCACATTTATGTAAGAGCAGACACGGGTAGACCAAAATGTCGATGAGGAGGGTCTTCTTTTTTCCACATCCAATATCCATTAATAAAATTATAAGTTCATGGTAGTGACAGAAAAGTCATATTCTATAATATGTCGACGCTTTGAAACAAGGCTGTTATTTACTATTGGTTATGCAGTGGCGAAGACTCCATACTAGGCGATTATTTAAAGCCTACCTTCTTAAGAAAAATATTTTTTAATTTTATATTGACATATTAAATAATATTAACACATAATAATATATTCAATATGCCCAACGACATATATCGTATAATTGTCATAATAATTTTACGATCTTGTCCACTATTTCAATAAGCACCATTTATGGCATGTCTCGAAGGTTTAAAAAAATAAGCGACATCTCGTTTCGCTTCACATATTGTATGGATTGTGTTCGCATGAATCGAAAACTTTTTTATATGAAGTTTGTTTCTCATAATTTCAAGACGTCTGCGGCGGCCCATATAAATTGGTAAGCTATTTAAGGAGCGATTATATTTTACGTAAGTGCACATTTATGCAAAATAATTTATAAGATAATTTTAAAAAAAAAAAAATTCTATGGGATTCAATCACATATAAATATTGATTGTTGTTAAAAATAATAAATAATTTATCTCGTTATTTTTATTTGTCAGTTAGTTTATTCATAGACTAAGACAATTTATTCAGCCGATTATGTAAGTTGAAATCTGATATTGTATCTAAGTCTGTGTTTTAAATATAGAAGTATTTTAAAATATCTAGTTTACGGGTTAAATTATAAATTGTTATGGAATAGATTCACAACAACGGATATTTTCAATATATTTTGAGCGTATCTTGCGTTTATATTTAGGAAAATACATAATTCAAATTAATTGCTTAATTTTATACCATCAGTGAGCTTTTGAAATTATATCGGTTTTTGTGTACCTACCTGTTCATCAGTTGTTATGTCGGATTATCTTCTTATTTCCCGTAAATACATCTAACAAGTGTATTTTCTCCACAGCCTACCTGTTTCCAAAAGTCACCCTTCGCCACTGAGTTATAGGCGCCATTTTTGGTAACTGTTTTAACATTTTAGTATTGTGCACGTATGACATAGGCGTTTTTTATGATTGTTCATCTAGATATTAAGTATAATAAGATATAAGTGTGTTTGACTGCTATCTACATAATAATATGTAGGTACCTATATTAATTGAATCGGTCTATAGTGTCACATGCATATATATGTAGATATATATGTGAATATTTGCATTATAATATGAATGTATAGGCTTTAGTCCATGTCGACCATGTTTCGTGTTCAAAATGGAGAATGTATTTAGTAATTTATTAATAAAATAAAAAAGCTATTTGTAACAAATTCAAGTGTCGAATATTTTAATCATTAGCAGAGCGGTTAAATAGCTATCTTCCAACAGTTAAAGATCTACGTGTGGGGAGTGGGTGGATTCTAAATCCATATTTTATATCATGGAATGTTGAGATATCTCAAATATTGGTTAACTTCGAAAACAATTTGATCTACCTGCTAATGAAAATAAAGAAAAAAGTGATTCGTCAGTGAAAATTCGTGTTACCCCGGATCAAATTGAAATAATGGTTTCCAGGCCTTTAGAAAATTGTATTGAAAATCTATTTGTCCGACTTTCGAATGAGTATAATTAGTAATATAAAAAATCATGGTGATGACGTCAAAGTGCATTTTGCCTGCCGATCTCAATAAGAAATTATTTCTAGTCTTAATTTTAGTTACAGCGCATCCTACTTATTAAAGTAGAGGTGTGCTTTTGTGAAGTAAAAAAATCTATTTAGAAATATTTACGTTTCTATTAAACTGTATGTACCTACTGGCACACGAACTAGAACTAACAGTCATAAAACAAAAGATCCTGCTTCTATTAATGGAAAAACGTAGTACCTTCATACTCTATAATTGCGTTATTATTAAAATCCTTGAAATGTAACAAAAATATTAAAAACTTAAAATAATGATTGGGTGGAATTTTGAATTTGCCCAAGAGCGACAGATTGGTCAAGGACGCCATTTAAACCACTTAGGTATGTGTTTGTAAATAAATATATTTTAAATTTCTATCTTGTATCAATAAAAACATTTGAGGGAAAAATATATTTGAAGATAAAAAAACTCTAATTTGAGTTTAGTAGAAACTCACCATAGCTCAAATAGCTACTTAAATTTTTGTTGAAACGCAAACAAAAAAGAAAACTTGTAAGCAGATTTCCTCGTATTTATTCAAGCAAATTAGGTTGTTCGCAAAGCTAATAATTCCGGTAGGTATCTATCTACTGTAGACGTTTATTCCCATAAGATTCGTAATAAAGTTGACGGGAAACATTTTTCGGTTTAAAAATACATCCGCGTCAATTCAGTAAATTGTGGAATGGCTAACTTAATCCTTGTTTAAATAGTCAATATTATTAAAAAGGAATGGTTTGCGGCTTTGAATTACAAACAAAATCTTCTTGAATTAATTTCGGTAGGTACTTGGAGAAGAATTTAACGCTAACAAAATTAAGTATTCCCACAAACAAGTTTTTTAATAACATATTTTTTAACTGTGCATCATATAAAAAATATAGGAGATGTATATTGGGATTGTTTTGCAAAAAAATGATACATAAAATACCAAACACTTGATTTAATCATCGAATTATATGAAAATATATGATTCAATAGAACATCTCAATATTGAAGTAGAAAAGTTAGCAGAATTTTACTAATTCGTTAAAAAAATAGAACAGCAGTATTCTAATTTCATAAAAATGAATCTAAAATGATGAATCGTATTAATATATAGTAGAGTGCATCTTTCACGACATTTAATGACATTCCTTTGTATAAATAATGACGTATATCTATAAAGTTAATGATGAAGCTTCGTTTATTCTTCATATACTGCGTCCATTAGCAAGTTAATTTTATACACGTTTCTGACAGTAAAACTATAAGTAACTGTGTTTTGTTTGTTTGTAGTAGTTATGAAGTAAACGAACTATTGTATTTTTTTACGTTATGCTGAAATAGTGATGTATTTTGATGCAATGCTCTATCGACTGTTGATTTCATAATACAATATAAATTTGAATGTATGAAAATTATAATACAATTCGAGTGCTTAAAGTCAGACAACGTTTACAACAAAAAAGAGTTTTTTTTTTTTGAGATAACGTTATTTTACATTTACGGCTACATGATAGTCAAACAACGTTATGTCAATCTTTTATAATTTCTTATTAAATCGTCAGTAAAGTTTAACGCTAATTACATAAGTTACCCTTGTTTTCATATTTTTTTTAAACTATCCCTATAAATTTTAACATCATCATAAGCAAGATAAATGTACAATACACAATAAATTATAAAATATTAACATTAGGTTTTAAATAAACATTTCCCTTGTTAAGTTACAAGAATCTAAAATAACGATTTTTGGCTCTCCTGTAAAGTTGCACTTTTGTAGATAGTGTTGTTTGACACTAAGACCTCGAATTTAAATAGTAGATATCTTTACCTTCTTGGTCTCTGTGAGGGTCGTCAGCGCAAAGCCCTCCAGTGCACGGTATGAGCTGGACAGCGCGTCCCGTACAAGATGCTTCTCCTCCATTGCCTCCAGTGCACATCCTTCTCCTGGATTGTCTGCAGTCTCGACCGCAACGAGACCATTCTGACCAAACGGACCACCTACCACCTACTCCTGACATTGTGAATAAATTCATTAAAATAAGACAAATGTGAAAGCTTTAGATTTCAGGAAATATGACGAAGAAAAATAAATATTATAGATAGATCTACTAAATTAGTTTAAAATATTTGTATTATAAATGAATATCGTTAAATTAATAAACCAATTAAATTTTGTAATTATATATTAGATGGATGAAAAGTATTTTCTTCTAAGTATGTTCTTAAATCGTTTTAGATATTTCACCCGGAGGTTTTAATTAAGTAATAAGTCATAAGGAAATCATATTATTCAATATTGAAAAACCTTTATAACCTACTAGGAAAACTTTCGGTACCTACCAAATATGTTGAAGAAAATCTTATTATGTAGAGATGAAACCTAACAATATGAAAGTGAGCAAATAAAGGACCATTGGTTTACAAATTTTCATACCATTCGTGAACAATTACAAATGTCTGTGGTTGGTTTTCCATACGTCAAATAATAATGAAATTGTTACAGAATTTTGGTGCGGAAATTACAAAAAGCTTCAACTAACCGAATAAGGGGTTTTTAAACATATTTGGTACGTATTAATATATAGTAGTAATACTACTATCAAAATAATTTACTAAAATAATTTTGATATCTTAATTAGTTTTAGTCCATACATACCCATCAGCGATTCTGTCTTGTCGTATGATTGGGTATCAAACGAATATCCATCTAAGTCCAACGGTCAAGCATTTTAACCAAAGAAATATTTTGGATTATTTATTTGCATTAGAGCAATTAATTAATATCAGATTAGTAAAATATAAGTAATACTTTATAAATGTACCTACATATGCAAAAATTTGAACCGACGATCAGCGATACAAAATATTAATGTTTTAGCCCTTTTCACAGAGTAGGTAGAACTTTGTTTTACACTAGGTGAGAGGACGGCAACTCAGAATTTTTAAAGCACCCACTACTAGCTTTGCAAAACATTTTTGCTATAAATTTAAATAAAATAAAATTTCATTATGTTTCCCTGAAATATTGTTAATTATGATGAAAATTGATATTTCTATCACTTTTCTTAGAAATTTGTTCCAAGCAGGTACCTACATTAAAAAGTCGCCTACGGCGCAAATTTATTTGTTAGATAGCTAGATACATTTTTTTTAAATTTTGATCGCGTGATAAGTACTAAATACTTTTAGGTTTTCGATTAGTGTTTAACTATTCCCTATTATATTGCGGCTTTTTATATATACTCTTAATATTTCTATATTATTACTGAATGATAGATTTTAAATTTTGTATTGCACCTTCCATGGCACAAATGTTACTGTTGTCTGCATTAGGCAGATTGTGCAAAAACCCTTCATTTTACTGAATTTATATTACATGATTAGAAACTTGTAATTAAATATTAGGACAATTTAATTATAGAAGTAAATGTATAGGTAATACTTTTATAAAAAATACTTATTTGAGCTATCATTCCAACGTACCGTTGTGACACGGCAAGCAGTCCGGAGATCTCTGTAGCGCAGGTCCAACACAGGCCTGGCCTCCATTCAACGGTTGAGGGTTCGTACAGGATCTCGTTCTTCTTTGTCCTTGGGCGACTTCTCCAGGGCATCTACATTCAGACCACATAGACCATGCTGTCCAGCCGCCGTTTTCTGTTATAACATAATTAATCAAGATATTATATTATTGTAGGTACATACTCCCCGATAATATAGTTTTAGTTTTAGACATTATAGACCCGTCTGTGAAGCTGCGAGTTAAAATCCCGTTTCAGAAAAAAAAGTACATGTTATTTTTCAATATGCGTTACATCCGGGGAAATAACCAAACTAACTGGGAAAATTGCCAACAATTATTCATCGAAAACAGTATTATAATATAACAGCTGGAAATGTTACGCTAATTAATGTGGAATACATACTATGTATACGTTTTAATTTTTATATGAATAATAATTGGCGGTAAACGGACATTATAATATTTACATTACATATCGGTACGCATTCGTGGCTACTGACGATTTATTTAAAGACATTATAGTTGCTATGCAATAATGATATGTAGATAGCATTTATGTATTATTAATTGTCATTATAATAAAAATCGATAAATAAAAAAGGATTGTCAAAAATGTATAATGTACAAAATATGTCTTGTTCAAACTCAACGAATTTTTTTTTTTATAGTTAGACATTTCTTCTGAGAAATAAGAATAAAAAGTTAAGGGCGGACGTGCTCAGCGTGGGTCAAAATTGAGCTTTTTTTCTATTTTCAAAGCATGATCCTGGACATACCTTAAACGATGTAGATAATCTATTTATATAATTTTGAAGCCTTATTATCCTTTATATTTATTTTAAACATTTGATGACTGCATAAAGTATTTTTATTACATAAAATAGTATTCTTTTAAACCTCTCGCTCTAATGTTTTAGAATATAGTCATATTTCAGTACATAAATGTGCAGTGGTATTAAGATTTCTTTGCGTTTATTAATTTTTAAACGGATTTATAAAACCATCAGTATAATTTATGTCGACATTATTATAGTGAAATATTTACGATAAAAAATTATATTGACAATCTTTGTCATCCCAAATTTGATAAGAATTAGGCATTTTATTATTCAAAAAATGGGCAAGATTAACACATTTGAAGATAATTCTATAGATACTAATTATAATCTATGTCTTTGACCATTCAAGTGTGATAAACATCCTACGAATAATGATTGCTTTATAATAATTATTGACCTAAGAATAAGGTAGTGTTTTTATGAAATACGCCATTTCTTTTGGCATTCCCCAGTGGTTAAGCTACAGCATACGGCTGTAGCCATCAATCGACAAACTTTAATTGAAGTAGGGAGTAAAATGATGTAAACGCGCGTGTTTGAACATGTACCTAACCGATTTTTTTAACGGTAAAAATAGAACAAAAGCTCCATTTTGACCTACGCTGAGCATGTCCCCCCTTAAGATATTATCAAATAAAATAAACTTGAACAATAAACATAGAAATTAAAATATATGAATATGAAACTGAATGAGTCATATTATCGAATAATGAATATTAGGGTACGACAAAAGAGTAATAAACACAACGCAAGAAATTGTTGCAGATGATCTCATTCAACAGTACCTATCAAATTTCTCCGATATTATATTTATAGTATACTAGCTGAGCCAGCTGGCTCTCGCCAGTCTGTCTCGCTAGGTCTTGCAGACAGCTTGGCGTCCTAATGAAATGATATTGGATTTTAATAAAATTGTGAAGTATGCAGAGACGGCGCCGTTTGGCATGTCGCTGATTTGTTACTTTTACAATTTGCAAGTCGTTACTGTCGATATAAATTTAGCGTCATATGTATAGTCTATTATGGATTTTGGCCTTCAGGATGTCATCTGATACCATCCCAGGCTGCTAGACCTAGCATAATACCTGACAATTTGATTGCGATTGAATATAATGTAATAGAAGAAGGTTAGCCATATAAAAAATAAATTTAAACTATTAAGTTGTTTTGTTTCATTGTCTAAAAAAATGCTTGCAGCCATAGAATAATATTTAAAAAAATTAAAATTTGAATTAAAATTTTAGCGATAATATGTTTCACGCTGCGGGACGTTCATATCGAAACAAATGTTGATAAAAGAAGAAACATATAGATCTGAGAGGAAGTAATTATTAGGTTGGAAAAGAATTCGTCCAGCAGTGTATTGATATAAACTGATTATGATAATGGCATTATAAATAGGTAGATTATGTATATTATATAGCAATTATTCATAGGACCAAAAAGAGTAGAATCGGCTTAGAGAAACCTTCATCCAGCAGTGGATTGACCTGGTCTAATGATGATAACGATAAAATGAATATATTATATTGAAATATTTGATAAATGCAGCAATGTATATATGAAACAGGAATGGAATTAGTTTTGAGAGGCCTTCATCGAGCAGTGGATTGATCCTGGTTCATGATAATAATGACGATATAAATGGGTAGGTAAATTTTAATATCACCAATTTTAATAGATATAGCAGTTCATATGACCAATAGGATTATTGATAAAACCTTCATCCAGTAGTGGAATGCGAATAAGCATAGTGATACATATTAATTCTTCTATATAACCACGCGAATGGAAATAATGGATAATACGACGTAGACGACTCATAGTGTGATTAGGGTATGAAATTATCATAATTCACTATTTTATTTGCTTATACGCACGCATGCATTTTACTTATATTATGTAATAAAATATTTACAATATAAAATGAAATAATATTATATACGTTGTGTAATAATTACCTATAGTAAATGTCATTTTTAATAATTTACCTCCCTAAAAATAATTATGTTTACGTTGTCTTTGAATATAAAAGTTCGAATAAAAATATTTTAGTCTATGTTTGTTATTGTGAATTATTGTGAAGCTGATAAAATAAATGACAGTCGGATAAATGTCGAAAAATGCAATTAATAAGATTCTGCGGTACAGTTCTGTTATGAGGTATTCAGCGGAAAACACATTTTGAAAATAGCCGATATGTTAGGTTTGGTTAGGTTAACCTAACAAATAATCCAGTATCTCAGCTATTTTCAAAATGTGTTTTTCGCTGTATTCCTCATAACCGAACTGTACCAGTATGGACATAATAGGTTAACCGAGTGGCTAACATCCATTTATCGTAAACATAAAAAAATCTGTAGTAAATGTGCCGCAGAGGTGGACATGAGATTTTACAACTTTCTTTTTAGACCAAACCAAACCTAACCTGGAGAGTGAAAATAGTTAGTTTTATCACCACATTTCATAATTGGGGAAAGAGAATAATTGACCTCAATACTTATAATAAATAAATTTACTTCAGTGGGTCCAATTTCAAACAGTTTGAAAAATGTAACACTGATCGGTACTATCAACCATAATTGAAAAACGTGAGCAGAATAGTGCATAATATTATTATTTTAAATAACTTAATAATTTGAAAGTCAAGACAACGTACCTATCACAAAATATGTTATATATTAAATCCATTACAATTTAAATTCAAATACCATCGTTATACATTAATATATACATATCTACGTACTCACCGTAATTACTATATTACCAGATAAATAGAATTAGGTTGGAGAGAACTTCATCTAACAGTAGATTGATCGAGGATGATGGTGATAATAATAATGAATTGAATAGGTACCTAGGTAAATATTATCACAAATTTGATAACATAATTTGTGAACGAAAGGAATGGAATTACTTTGCTTGAACAGTTTGATGAAGGTTTGGATTGATTCAGGTTTTTGAAACCCACAATGACTGAGTGGCTAACATGTCGGCTTATAATGTCGTGGACCTGACAAATCGTCGCCGTAGATGTCAAGGGAGTCAAGCCACACATTTGGCGAAAATGAGTTAAGTACACAAAAGCATTTTAAAACCATCAAAGATGCCGTGGTCAATGGATTTGAGCCACAAAAAGCCCTATGTATGAGTATTTTGTAAATTGCCAATAGACCTAGCACACATACATTAAAGTAGTCAATGACGACAAGCCGCATAAGTCTTTTGACTTCCGAATAATTTCACATGATTATGTGACTTAACGCTGTTGACCACTGGGACTTCCCGCTCAATCTGTGGCCCGGTACGCACGCCTCGGCTCACATTCGACAAAGATTTATAGTGTTGTCTTGCTCTAACTCAGCATAAGAAACAGAGAAAACTGAGTTTAGCGAGTCGGGTTATTCACGCCAGCACCTGTATCGTGTCATATTATTCATACTAACATTGCGGTTGGTTTATTTGGTGATCTTTTTTCTTTGGGTTTGCGACTGTAAGCATTTTTATTCAGTGTATTTAGTGTGATTGTTGTATTCAGTTGTGATTCAGTGAGAAAAGGTGCTAAATAATGAACTATTCACGTGGGAGACTAATGGTTGCAGCCGTTTTAAATTCTACTAATCAACATACCCGTAAAGGTAAGTGTCGATGAAATATTGAGCTAAAAACACTTACTAGTTAAAAATGTTGATTCAGGCTGCTTTGACAGCAATGAGTAATGTGTGCGCAAGCTGTATTAGTTTTATTTCTTTTACAGACTCTCACGGGAATGCCGTACAAGCTGGATGTGCAGACCTCGAGCTGAATATGCAAGCTCCGGACAAGATTGCTGGTCCAGCCATATATACAGAGCTCCAAAATGTCTCTCCAAGCACACACGTGGGAGGTCAATATTTTAATTTGTTGGTTATCAATAATTGTTGGTTTGATTAAAACCTGTGACCATCAGAGAGTCATTTGCTAATAACAAATTATTAATATTTACCTTGGTAGTTTCAAAGAAATAAACTACTTTGTTTTGTTTTACAGATTGGAACGTCAACCTGGCACCAACACTACTAGATTCAAATGAGTCATGCCAGCAGGAACCTGCATATTATCAACACAACATTAATGTTTCAGGAACTTATACTTCTGAAATAACCGAGAGCAACCATAGTAACAATCCTGTATCATCCATCCCCACTTCTACAGATCAGACTACAGATGATTTAAGTAGGAAACGCAAGCGAAACCCAAAAATGTGGAAGCGGAATTCACAAAAGATATTGAGAATGGCAGGCAGCGAATATCAAAGCAGATCCGGAAAAAAAATTCGAGCAAGGGCGATAAGAGAAGTTAACTGTAAGTGCCATTATAAATGCACATCCAAAATAGGAAAATCACAGCGGGAGCAAATGTTGGCCGACTATCTGAGTCTGGATTCCGAAAGAGCAAGATGGGCCTTCATTGGTAACAGTATAAATCGTATCCCAGTGAAACGAAGGTACCATGGAGACTGCACCAAACGAGAGTATACCTTGCAATACTCTGTGATGTGTAATGAATTGAGAGCCCAAGTGTGCAAACAGTTCTTTTTGGCGACATATGACATCTCGAGCAAAAAAGTTGAAAATGCAATGAAAAAGTTGACTCCTTCAGGTGTCACTGATATAGATCGGAGAGGTCACAAAGAACCGCCCAACAAAAAACCAGAGGAAGTGAGGAACATAATCAGGGACCACATCAAATCGTTGCCCGTAGTTGCTTCCCATTACTGCCGGAGCAGCAGTAAGAGAAAATACTTGCCTTCTGGTTTGAGCGAGACTCGTATCTACATGGACTATGTAGAGTATTGCAAGGAGCATAATGTTGAACCAGAAAAGCACGGCTTCTACAAATCGATCTTTGTCACAGAATTTAACTACGGCTTTCACACTCCTAAAAAGGATCAGTGTGACTTTTGTACTCAGTACAAGAACAAGTCAGACGAAGAGAAGGCAAAAGACGAGGAGGAATACAAACTGCACTTGACTCGAAAAGAGGAAGCGAGAGAACACAAAAAAATCGACAAGGCCCAAGCTATGTGTGATCCAACAATTAGTTGCTTTACCATGGATCTGGAAAAAATATTGTTGACTCCAAGTTTGCAAGTAGGACAGTTGTATTATACCAAAAAGCTGAAAACCTACAATTTCACAGTGTATGACCTGGCTACTAGACAAGCGACGAACTACATGTGGCATGAAGGTGCAGGTACAAAGGGTGCTTCGGAGGTCGCCACGTGCCTGTGGAAGCTCTTGGTTTCAGTAGGCCCCAAAAAAGAAGTAACTCTGTATTCGGATACAGCTTCAGGTCAAAATCGCAACTCAGTTGTATCTACAATGTTATTACGTGCCGTGGAACAGCTGCCCATCAACACAATAAACCAAAAATTTATGGAATCAGGGCACTCCGAAATGGAGTGCGATTCTGTGCACTCCACAATAGAGGCCCGAGGAAGGAAAGTGGACGTATTCACACCAGAAGGATGGTATATGGTCGCCCGTACCGCGAAAACTAGTAACCCCTACCATAAGGTTGTGGAAATGGAATATTCCGACTTCTTCGATTACAAGAAATATTGCAGTCAAGTGATGACCAATAAAACTCTGTCGGAAAATGGAGACAAAATGAAGTGGCTAAAGGTAAAGTGGTTCCAATATCGCAAAGGTGAACCCACGACTATCTTTTATAAATACCAATTGAGCCAGAATAACTTTGAGTCACTACAAATCCAGCGAAGACGGCATCGAAACGTACCTACCCTAGAAGTACCAAGGCTGTACAGTTCCAAACCTAGAATTGACCAAGGTAAACTAAAAGATCTGTCAAAACTATGCCAAAAAGGTAGCATTCCGTCAACCTATCACGACTTCTATAAAAATTTGGAGCCTGAAGATCGTCCAACTCAGAAAAACAGCAGCTCAGAGAGCGATGGAGATGATTAAAATGTGTGTCTAGTTTTATTGTAACTTAATTGTAATTATATATTTTTTTCTTTTATTTTGTTAACTGTCAATTCATGGTGTAACTGCATTGTATTGTTGTTTTAATTTAATAAAACGCAATTTTTTTGTAGTAATTATTCCACTTTTAATCAATAAATTAGGACCGGTTTCGTCCGCCTCATAGGGACATTTTCAACTGAAATGAACAAGTTGAAAATGTCCCTCTGAGGCGGATGAAACCGGTCCTAATTTATTGATTAAAAATGGAATAAGTACTACAAAAAAAGCGTTTGATTAAATTAAAACAACAATGTAATTATATTTTTGAAAAGCTAACTTTTTGTTTAGAGACGACTATGTTCACATACTGAATGAAATCAGGTAGATTCTAGGTTAAGGTGGGCACCATAAAAGGTCAATAATAGACTTTTCTTTAGAGTATATCCACAAAATGTTAGTGCTTTGTCCACAAATTCTCAGTGTTCAACAGGCATAAGAGGCCTAACTCTTTTGACTACCGCACAAGTATGCCAACTGTACATGTCAATATTCAGTGGTCAAGAGATATAACACACATTACTTTTAAAATACAATTTTTTTTAGTTATTCATTCAAAATAATAAAAAGATAATATCACAAAGTATCTACGTTCAAAGTTTCACAATTCTATCTTTAAAAATAAAAAAGTTACAACAAAAACTGTTCCTTTTTTTGTCACACAAAATCTTTGCGCGCCGATTTCTCAGCATTATGATTTTGTGGACTGGCTCCCTTGACATCTACGGCGACGAAATACATATATTGTTTTTCACGGTCTAAAAATATAATATCAGTTATGAATGTGACCGTAAATAATATACGTCAAGTGTTGCATTAAAATAATGTCATAATGACCAGAAAACCAGAATGATGTTTTAAACCAGGAGCATATGCACTTACCTGGCGTATAACTTCATCAACAGTAGATACACAATAGGTATTTGCTTCACAACTTAAATTAGAATGGTGACGGTGACACATCATAAACATACAGCAGCTGTCAGATTGATGTGACATGGTATACTTCGCCGGTAATATGAATCTAATATTATAATAACAACTTCAAACGATTGAATGTATTATTAGGATAAGTATAGTGTTTTAATATAATATAGGTACACATGTATTAGGTAGTTTTATTTAACCTCTACTGAAAGGGTAATATTATGTTAATTAAGATCGCACCAAATCGCTTGATTGAGAATAATATCCGGATTAAAAATTCACTAAAACATAAACAATTCGCCAAATCACTTGATTGAGAGTAGTATCCGTTTCCAAAAGTCACCAAAACCTAAATAAACATCTTTTGTTTCTAATACAAAGGCATTATTTATCATATTGTCATTACGATTGACGGAGTAGCCGCCATTTTGAAATATAATATTTTCAGTGTTGCAAACACATGGAAAAAATAAATTCCCTAATTAATATGTGTTGTAAAAAAAGTCACGTGCCGATCGAAAATCTATTGTAAAACAGTCAAAATAACCCTAAAAAACCCTAAAACGCAACGAAATTTATCAAATTCCATACTTTTATACTTGAATAAAGAACGTTTCTCTACTGAATTTTTCATTTAAACCTATTGGACATGACGAATAAGTCACACAATCGCTCGCAAAAACGGGCACAGCTGTAGGATAATAATATATAAGAGATTATAATAGTATCTACATGCGTTCACGATTTACATTAAAAATATTAAAAAAAAACACCGGGAAGAATTACGTTGTGTTCCGCCGGGCCAATCCGTCCCTGGATACTGGGTTTCTCTAAAATGTTATGTAATAACAATTCTCGAAAGATTGTCACTGAAATATACTTTTTTAATAAATAAATTCAATTTCATAAGCGTTGACACGACGTGTCTTTTTCAGAGACACAATATTTTGAGAGAATCTGCGTCATTTAAGAAAATAATACAACGGAGATGTTGACTAAAAACAAAAGAATCGCTTGCGTGCGTAATCGTAATCACAGTTCAGACAGTTCAATTTAAGTTTAACTTCAGATAGAGACCTGTTTTTTAAAAGCTCTTATTTCTTTTGTTTATATTTTTATTTATTTATTTGGGGAGAATGTCTTTTCAAGATGTTTTCGTTCATGGTTGGAATCATTAATTTTTAAGTGACAGGTTTTCTAAAATATATTGTCAGATTACGGGTGGGTTATTAAGTTACCGTTTTGCGGAAATAGAATAACAACTAAAATTTGATGTCAGTTGACAGGCTGTTGTCGTAAGATGAGGCTGTGCGCAATTTATACGATCGATTCGCCGCCTAAATATAACTTCGACTTTGACATTGTTTAGAAATTTGAACTGTAAGTATACAATGCACCGGGTTAAATTAATTCTTCTGTTACTTTAGCCTAGCAATAATAAGTTAAATTATAGTGTAAAAAAGTGAGAATTAATTAAAAATGTTTTTTAATATAATTTTATCGAGGCATTGATTGCGACCTGCTGTCATATTGAATCTTCTTCTCTGAGTGAGGGGCCGTTGTACAGATCCTCTCTTCAATCCTATTAAAAAAACTTTAGAATTTTACCAAGCTCTTACGTTTTACCAACATCCAAGGTACATCTGAATTCTACGACATTCTCAAAGACATCTGTGTCGCTCAAAATTGGGGTATTGTATCGTTTGAATGTAATATCCTGATGAATTTCACAATCATCGCAAAGCTACGTTATTAGCATTAAGAGCATACTTCAGTGAAACGGCAAATAATTTTCAACTATAGGTGCGACGAAATTTCGGACTGGCTGCCAATCGGAGAGTGAAAGTCGAGCTGTGAACACGTCAATTTGTTTTGTGATGGCGTCGGGGGAATTAATTCTTAAATCGTGTAAAGATGACTAAAAAACGTTACCCATTTACTTGAAAAAGAAAACATGTAAATGAATATATTATTATTATTACTAATAGAACAATAAACATAACATTAAATGGATGCATGTTGCATTTTTATGACAAATTATGTTTTGTTCTGCACGCGTCGTTTGCACAATCTTCGCGTCGCGTAGTCACGATCGTTTTAGACCGTGCCCCAGCTGAAGTATAGCCTTAAGGTATGAATATCACCAGGTTACTGGCGTTAAATAAAGGTGAACGAAAGTTGTGACAGAAATTACTATACGATACGTCGGATTCAAAAGATCGAATTAGTATTTCAAAGTAAATAAAAATTACTAAACATGTTATAGTATTTGCGACGATAAAAACAAACTAGTCCAATTTATAATAAGTCTATATAAAATTAGAACATAATACTTTCTTTTCTACGTGGATTCATGAAATGATGTGTTATTTATGAAAAATCCTTCAGTAATAAATTATTAAAATAATTTAAAATATGTTCTTAATGTAAAATAAAGGCTGTGTGAAGGTTTCTTAGTAAGTAGGTATTATTGTTGGAAAATTTATCACACGTGAATTAATTTGACATTTAAAGTAATGTTCGATGCTTTCTCGTTGACGTTTGAATAAATGGAATCGAAATGATTTTAACGATCTTTCGTAGCCATACTATTCAAAGTTGTACCGACAAATTAATCACATACACATGGCCACCAGCAATCACCTGCTCTTACGAGTGAGTATACCTACACAAATAAGATGCAAATAAATTATAATACTTTTAAATATCAAAATATGCGTGAGTTTTCCATACTGTACAGTGTACACGTATAGTGTACAGCATACATACTGTTATAAGACATTGTTAGATAATAATACGAGGGTGGGTCAATAATTCCTTAGAAAAAAGCATTAAAACAGTTTTTTTTTTTTTTTTTTTTATTTCTCAACATAATCTCCTTGGAGCTCAATACACTTGGTTAGACGTTTCTCAATTTTTTTTAAATCGTCAGAAAAATAAGTTTTCGGAAGGTCCTCAAAATAAGCATTTGTCCGATCGATGACTTCTTCATTTGAAAAAAAACGTTGTCCACTTAGCCATTTTTTTAAGTTTGGGAAAAGGAAAAAGTCACTGGGGGCTAAATCTGGCGAATACGGTGGGTGGTCGACCAATTCGAACTTCAATTCTTCAATTTTAGCCATTGATCGTAAACATGTGTGAACACGGGCATTGTCCTGATGAAAGAGGATTTTTTTCCTGTGTAAATGAGGCCGCTTTTCTTCAATTTCGTTTTTTAGCTGGTCCAATAAAGATGCATAATAATCCCCTGTTATTGTTTTTCCTTTTTCCAAATAGTCAACGAAAATAATTTCACGTGCATCCCAAAATACAGTAGCCATAACCTTACCAGCTGATTTTACGGTTTTCGCCTTCTTTGGACATGGTTTGTCTTCGCAATCCACTGCTTTGACTGTTCTTTCGTCTCGGGAGTATAGTGGTGTATCCATGTTTCATCTACAGTCACAAAGCGACGAAAAAATTCATCCGGATTGCGTTGCATGAGCGACAACAGGGCTTTAGAGGCCACCACCCTATTGCGTTTATTGTCGACTGTGAGCAAACGCGGCACCCATCTTGCAGAAATTTTTTTCATGCCCAATTTGTCATATAAAATAGAAATGACGCTACCTTTTGAGATCCCTGTAACCTCAATTATCTCACTCAACTTTAATCTTCGGTCACTTAACACCATATCGTGGATTTTATTGATCATTTCTGGTGTAGTCACCTCTACAGGACGTCCTGAGCGTGGTTCATCCTTTGTTGATGTACGACCACGTTTAAATTCATTTAACCAGTTATAAATAGTTGCAAGTGAAGGAGCAGATGTGCCGTGAACTAAATCCAACTCATTTTTTATTTCCTTTGCTGTTAACCCTTTTATATTAAAATGTTTAATAACAGCTCTAAACTCAATTTAACGTAATTAAAAGTAAACAAGCAAATTTTTTTTTTAAATGTACGAGAAACACATAACAACCCGACCAATCTGATTGAAACTTCGCAGCATACTGAATCGGTAGTGCCGCTGCATGAAAACAAACCGCTTACAGTACTAGTCGCGCCACCTGTCGGCTTTTCTAAGGACTTATTGACCCACCCTCGTATAAGACATGAATCAATACGTATGTTAATAACCGAAAAATTTCTCACAGTAATAGGTATGCTATAAATATTGTTAAATATTATTGTAAGGAATGTTTTTATATCAATAAAAATAAGGGTTGCCTTTAGAATAAGTACGGAATAGAACGATTTAATAACTATTGTGTAAATTTAAGAACTAGCTATTATTATTCTCACAATAATATATAATATAATATGTAATATTACAATATTGCATAAGGAATGTTTTTAAATCAATAGATCCTTATAGAAATACTTATTGTATATTATTATATAGAATAGTATATATTACTTTTGTACCAGAGTCCATACCGCTAAGTTATGTTAAATACTTGTTTACAATAAATTAATTGTCAATAAGTGAATTTAATATTTAAAGTATTTTAATAATATAAACTCGTTAATTACTAATTTTGGATAATTATTGCACTACGGTTAAACCGTGCTATAACAACACATAAAGGATAATTTAAAATAAACTATCAAATAAAACGATAGTATGAAAACTACCGTAAAGTTTTTAAATGACATAGTATACATTGACAAAACAGTGCACTTTGCTGAATTGCAATATTGTAACAGAAGTTTATCGTCCAAAATCTACATCGCATAATACGGTATTTCAGTGAAACCTCAAATAATTTCCAACTATAGGTGCGACGAAATTTTGGAATCGCTGGCAATCGGAGAGCGAACGTCGAGCTGTGAACACGTCAATTTGTTTCGTGATGGCGACGGGGGTATTAATTCTTAAATCGTGTAAAGATGACTAAAAAGCGTTACCCATTTACACGAAAAAGAAAACATGTCAATGAATATATTATTATTGTTACTGATAGGACAATAAACAGAACATTAAATGGACGCATGTTGAATTTTTATGACAAATTATATTTCGTTCGGCACGCGTCATCTTGCGCAATCCGCGCATCGCCTAGCCACGATCTTTTTCGACCATGCCTCAACTGAGGTGGCTTACGTTAAAATTAAAATTTAACGAAAGCCGTAGGTACAGTAAAATACTTTTTGACATGTTTTAACAATTGATTTTACGTACCATATACAGTTAACAATGCTGGTTCTGATATTCTCTTGCCCGCGACATTTTCAGCGATGCAACTGTAGTTTGCCATATCCTGGAAAAATACAAATAACTAAAATATTGAAGAGTTTTAAAGCTGGTAGTGTGGAGTGATGATTAAACTATTTTTTATTGTAGATACGAGTTTGATAAATAAGAAAAAACATATTGAAAATGCATATTCAGAAAAAACCGCAAAAACGTAGTTTAATCAAAAATCTTGAACCTAAAGAAATTTGAGGACACATTTTGTTGCTTGATATGCGAGTACTGCGACCACTTCTTTATATTATTTTTAACACTACAAAAAGCCATTAGATCCAGTGTCAGTAGTGTAGTCAAACAGTAATGTTATAGTAGAAGTGAAACAATCAAACATACAGACTTAAGAGAATCCAAGTTATGTAATTTTAATAAACACGATTAGTTTCTTAAATCTTGTATATATGTCGAATTGAAAAAAATGTATCAATTATGAATTAGTTTAATTATTTTAGATATAATATGATATTGATATATTATATAATTATATTTATTTAAACACCATACATTCTTAATGGCATAGTGATTTGCGCATTATACTATTTTATTTAATATGTAGTATAAATTATAAAAAATCCCGTATAAATATTTCCGTCTTGTCTATTGCTTTCTTGTATTCTTATGTATTATGTATCACAGTAGCCGAACGGCTTACGCGTCGGCCTATAATGTTATGGGTCCCAGGTTCGTATCCTGGGTCTGGAAACTACACATTGTTTTTCAATTTGGACCTAATAGATTGAGCTAGTGGCCAACATCCATTTCTCGTAGAAAAAAAAATCTGTTAATTCAACCTCCACCCTGTGGAGACATCCATATGCTCTTATTAGGATCGGACATGGTATTAAACAAAAAAAAATATATGTTATACCTGTAATGTAGCTTGTGAGACCAGTAGATGTCCTTCAGCTGAGACCAGCAATGTTGACGAAGCAGACGAAGACGTCGGTAACGGTGAACCGTTTTTGAGCCAATGGAGTTGTGCTGGAGGAGCGCCGGATGGACCGATACAACGCATTGCTGTTTGTCCATATACCTCGACGCTGGTTGCCATCGGCGGTGAGAGAAACTGCTTTCGAAGATCTGGAAAAATAAAATGAATAATTCGGTAAGATACAATAAAAAAAAACGTTTTAATACAAAACAATAAAAAAGTTGGATGCAGTAGATTAGTTTACTTATTTAAAAATAACACATAACAAAAAATATCGATATATCTTCTCAATAATGGCGAGGTTAATACGGACATTTATTTTTTTGCTTGTGTTAATTTGTGTTTATGGTAAGGGATCCGAGATAAGAAAATTAAAATTTTGTAAAGCATCGCCGCCAACAATAAACTTGTTTTTCTCGTATGTTTATGTATGTACTGTGAAAAACTGACGTGTATTTTCGTTTATTTTCATTTATTTGGAGTTCCATGTTTATCGCAGCTGATTTTCTGGATATTATTGTTGTAAGATATAAACGAGAATGTCACTAAAAGCAAGTTAAAAAAAATAATCTGCTATGGGTTATTAAACTAGATATATGATAAATCTAGAAAAAAGCTAGAAAAACCTATGTAAAAAGGTAAAAAAAAAATGTATATGGGGACTAAGAAAATAGAAAGTTTCTAAACTAATATAAATCTTTGAATTTCATTGAATTTGTATGTACTCTTAGTAATACGATAAGTTAATACAAACATGTAAAAAACATATAGATCTACGTTAAGTAGATAATCGCATTGATGACGAGTTTTCTTTGCTTATTGCATCGGTGTAAAGGAAGAAAATATGACCAAATGTTGTAGTATTTGTATAAAGTTCTTTATGTATGATCTATGCAATTTGGAACAATTAGGTACACTTAATTATATATTAATAAATTAATTCAATACATTGTCATCAGAATTATAAAATCTTGGTTGTATGAGCAGTAGGTGAAAATGCTGTGGACTAGTTAAATGTATGATAATATATTATATAAAATACATGCTACAAGTTAGGAGGTAAGGTTAGTAAAAAAAAACATGTTGTGTTTAAGTTGGCGATCAGTTTTCTTAAACCTGATGTTTATAACAGTGTGATAAATATAAGTAGGTAAAGCATTATTTGAGCATTTTTTTTTTAAAATTATTGAGTGATTTTGAAATTGTAGTTATATAATTATTATATATTTATCCAACGCGTATAGAAAGATAATTTACCATTTTTCAGATACGAGTTTTAACCGTAAGCCCAATTATAATACTGCATAAATAATATATTATGATATTTTCAAAAATAAAGTTATTTCTAAGGGTTCGTTGTTAAAACAAACAATATGAATGAATAGTTTTAGAGTCGTGTAGTGAAAGTTTGCTCTGTTAAAAACTAACCCTATAAATACTGCATTGTCAAAGTGAGCCGACAAAGCACCGTTTGTCGGAATTCAAAACAATAATAATCCAAGCGTAATCAATGAATGAATTTAATCGAAGCCATTGTTACGAGGACAATTAAATTTTACGCGATATCGGGAATTTCGCGGGAAGCTTTTGTACGACAGTTCCATTCGAAGTGGAATTCGAACATAAATCAGAATAATTTATACACAAATAGAAATGGAATTCCTTAATCCCTTCGGGGTATCGTTTATGATATGTGTATAAAGCAAATGGAATAAAAAAATATACATAGTCTGAAAAGATTGAATCGAATGGGTTTTGGAGGGAAAATATTTTTATAGCATTGTAAATTTAGAGTCGTTTTAAATTTACTGTAATCCCAGTGTTTTGTTCCATTTACTCTGGGATATATATTTTCCATGTGATATTCAAATGAAATTTTCATCGCACGGTGTTAACTCAAATATTAAAAAAACACGAATAAGTTTTATTGTTTTATGTGTAAGCAAAGTTTTTTTGCAAATATTCAAAATGTAGCTCAATAGCACAACATTGATGAAATTTAATAGATTAATTGCTGTGGCATGTTTAACCATAGTTATGTATTGTAGTTATGAACACCTACAATAAATAATTATGGGTACGTAAATGTTGTACGTATAATAGATTTTAATAATAGTAAGTATCTAGCTATTATGCCAACATATCATAATGTAATATATGTATCGTCTCATTATAATAATTCTTGAATCGTCAAAAACAACAGGGAGAATACATACGTAGCAAAGAAGTGCTTGTTTTTATCTTTATTTTCTCCCTTAATTATCTCAGAAAGTAAATCAATGAGACGTATATTTTTTATAATATCTAACTATGTGGAAGTCGACCATGGAATTGATTGGAAAATATTTCAGTACGATACTGTCACTCAAAACCATATTTGGAACACTTAAACACCAAAATTTTAATAGAATGTTTCTTTACCGCTTTAGCATCTGTGTACAAAATTTAATTCTTAGGATATACGGACAATATAATACAGACTTATATATAAAAAAACCTGTATAAAATTTAAATACAGGTGTAATACATAACTATAAGTATATATAGGCGGCTCTCGTGGTGAAGTGCGTAAAGCGCTGGCCTTACCATCTAGAAGCTCTGGGTTCGATGAGGACACAATATTATTATATTTATGTGGTTTCTCAAAGCCTGTGTATTTTTGATTGTTTCACTTATATTACTAAATACACTACTGCCATTGGCATATTGTAGTGTTCAAACAATAGGTGTCAATGTCAATATAAAAATAATAAAGTAATGAGAAAAAGACTCCGGTGTTTTGGTTACATATTATTTAGAAGACATACTGCCAATTATCAAGAGGTTGTTAGTAATTATCAAGGGTCGATATGGAAGAGAGAGATCCTTTAGTCGATGGTTAAATCAAGTAAATTACCCTACAGCCATCTGGGTTGTAGAATATGGAGATTGAAGGAGAAATATTACGACAGGAGTCTTTTAACGGAGTCACAATTTTCAAACAACGAAGAATGCGAACAATTTAATAATAGTTTAGTTTTATATGTTATAAATAAAGCAAGTGACCAATATTTTTGTATTTATTATTTTACGGTTTACAATTACTTTACTTACCTTACTTTTACATTTTTATAAACTGCTCACCGAGCACTAAAATATGTTTTAAAAAATATACCATTACTGATTAAATATTGAATTGTATGTTACATTATACAATAAGTAGATATTATCAATGTTAGATATGTATTTTATAATAATCTATAGTTATCTAAATACTCTAAACCAGTGAATCTAAAATTTATTAGTGTCTACACCATTTAAATCATAGAATTTTCGAAGATCTACCTACCCACAAGTTTTTTTATAATTCTCAATTTGTCCATATTTACCAAATTTATAATGTATAGTTCACCTAGGCTGCAAATATAAAAATTAAAAAATATCTATTATATATTATATATTTTTTGTTGTTGTAGGAATGCTGTTGGAAAAATACATATTATCTACTTAGGGTTTTTCATTGATTCTTATCGATTATTCGATGAAATAGTATGATATTTGGTTTACGGAGTGGTATTTTTGCGATGTTATAAACATATTTTTTAAGTAATGTTCGCAATAATGTAGATAGATCGTAACTACTAACCGTGAAAATATAAGCAATAGATAATAAATATAAAATTTTGGAGAATCTCTTAGTAAACAATGCCATAACATGAATATAATTATAATACTGTTATATAGTAATATATCGAATATTTCTGGAGGTGCTCTGTTTCTATAGCATCTATGGACCGCCACTGAAAGAAATGTATTATAATTCGTATTTTATTTGATTTACTCAGCGCACTTGCTCACATAAAATGGGACCGCAACGGTTTATTTTTTTCTATAACATTTAATGTAGATATTAAAATAAGGTACCAAAGTCGTTGCCATTAGACTATTTCTACGAGATAAAAATGTATCAATTAAATATTGAAGTTTTTATATTTATATCTTGTAGTGAAGGTAGTGCTGTTGCATCTGGTACAATACAAAGCCAAATTCAAATTTTTAGGATGTTTGCACTTTATTGTGTGTAAACATATCTTGCCACACACTGATTGAGAAGCTCTGGGCTCTACTTAACCTAACAAGTAGAACACGGATGTTATTTATGACACGCGATTGTATTATTTAAAGAATATCACATATTATGGTGTATCAAGTAAATCTATGTTTGTTACTAGGTAGTTACTTAAACCTTAATGCATTTGGCCTAAATATTAGTTCTAAATTATTCCGAAATCATTATTTCTATTATGATATACGTAGTTTATAGGTAAATAGTCTATTTCTACACATTATTATATATGCGGCTATTTGAAGAAAATACAAATAAACTCTCCATTTTCGAGCAGTTCACATATCGAGTTGTCAATAATAAATATGAGATTCGCCTACAAGAATACGATATCGCGTGTTTATATTGTTATTACGGCACTTAAACGCTTAAACTAAAGCCCTATTACGAAGTCAGCAACTGGATATCCAATAGAGACCTAACAAATTGACGGTGGACTGATTTTGTTGGAAAAATAATACATACCGATATAACCACTCGCCGACGAAACATACGAAAACCTAAAAATTTTAGCATAGTTTTGGTTTTCATCATTTATAATAGTGTTTAAACACACTTTTGATTTGGTAAATTTTGTAAAAAATAGTGGGTAAAGTATATCATGGTTTTCTAATGTGGACGCTACCACCTCCATCATATGGGGAGCGTTGCAGAGTAAATGAGGAAAAATAAATATTGAGCTCTCTCTAAACAATCCCACCAAACACCAGGGTAATCCTTAATGATGATCTAATTTTACTGATCAATATTTATAATTTCATACGTTTTATTCAATTTTATTAGTTTTATTTTTATTATTAAATCTCAAATTGTTATATTTCCAATTTCTATTGTGCTACAAATTAATCTTGAATAAGCGCAGATGCGATGTTTTTTAATATGCACGAATTACACAGAGCCAATTTGATTATTGTTACGGTTTCTATTCCCGACTCCGTTTATATAAAACCTTCTTTTTTTCTTCTTTCACTAATTTTAAAACTTTCTAATGTGGTATGTTTATATCTTTTTGAATTAAAAAAATACACAATGGTTGAATGAATGTGTCGGCTACATGAAAGTACACTTATAATTTTATTGTAAGCTGTGATAGAGTAATAATATTTCGGTTTTCACTGAAAAAAAAAATGAAAAGCGGGTGATGAACCGAAAAAGTTTCGAGTTTGTTAAGTATGTTGAAAATGTTAAGTTTAATAGAAGAAATTTGCTGACCGGTATTGATACAAATTTTAAACAATCTATGTGCTTTATGCAAAATTTTAGACTTACGTCAATATATCGATGAGTTAGTGCATTATTTCTAATGTCGTTGGTTAGTGCACGCTCCGGCTTAATATACTTATAAAAAAACGGAATTATAATATTCGAATGGAAGGTGAAATTGACATATTTTTTAGAATTTTTTCTCAATCGATTAATAAGTATTGATTATTTAATGCATACATTATATAGCTGTGATGCGTTTTATGTATAATAATATACATAAAACGCATCAATAAATTTTATATATACGAGGGTGGGTCAATAAGTCCTTAGAAAAGCCGACAGGTGGCGCGACTAGTACTGTAAGCGGTTTGTTTTCATGCAGCGGCACTACCGATTCAGTATGCTGCGAAGTTTCAATCAGATTGGTCGGGTTGTTGTGTGTTTCTCGTACATTTAAAAAAAAAAATTTGCTTGTTTACAAAAATGGAGAAAATTGAGTTTAGAGCTGTTATTAAACATTTTAATATAAAAGGGTTAACAGGAAAAAAAATAAAAAATGAGTTGGATTTAGTTCACGGCACATCTGCTCCTTCACTTGCAACTATTTATAACTGGTTAAATGAATTTAAACGTGGTCGTACATCAACAAAGGATGAACCACGCTCAGGACGTCCTGTAGAGGTGACTACACCAGAAATGATCAATAAAATCCACGATATGGTGTTAAGTGACCGAAGATTAAAGTTGAGTGAGATAATTGAGGTTACAGGGATCTCAAAAAGTAGCGTCATTTCTATTTTACATGACAAATTGGGCATGAAAAAAATTTCTGCAAGATGGGTGCCGCGTTTGCTCACAGTCGACAATAAACGCAATAGGGTGGTGGCCTCTAAAGCCCTGTTGTCGCTCATGCAACGCAATCCGGATGAATTTTTTCGTCGCTTTGTGACTGTAGATGAAACATGGATACACCACTATACTCCCGAGACGAAAGAACAGTCAAAGCAGTGGATTGCGAAAGGCGAACCATGTCCAAAGAAGGCGAAAACCGTAAAATCAGCTGGTAAGGTTATGGCTACTGTATTTTGGGATGCACGTGGAATTATTTTCGTTGACTATTTGGAAAAAGGAAAAACAATAACAGGGGATTATTATGCATCTTTATTGGACCAGCTAAAAAACAAAATTGAAGAAAAACGGCCTCATTTAAACAGGAAAAAAATCCTCTTTCATCACGACAATGCCCGTGTTCACACATGTTTACGATCAATGGCTAAAATTGAAGAATTTAAGTTCGAATCGGTCGACCACCCACCGTATTCGCCAGATTTAGCCCCCAGTGACTTTTTCCTTTTCCCAAACTTAAAAAAATGGCTAAGTGGACAACGTTTTTTTTCAAATGAAGAAGTCATCGATCGGACAAATGCTTATTTTGAGGACCTTCCGAAAACTTATTTTTCTGACGGTTTAAAAAAAATTGAGAAACGTCTAACCAAGTGTATTGAGCTCTAAGGAGATTATGTTGAGAAATAAAAAAAAAATACCAAAATAAAAACTGTTTTAATGCTTTTTTCTAAGGAATTATTGACCCACCCTCGTATTATGCAACATCTGTTTACTAACCCTTCGATATTTTCAACACTCTTCTCGGTTTACCTGCCTCTCCAGGTCCAGACCACATTGGCCGCAGGGAAAATGAATTCTGAAAAATATTCGTGGTATTTGATCAGGACGATTGAATAGGACGAGAAAAAGTTCTCCCTAAATGAACGAATTAAATCAAGAGTGCCATAGAATTTCCACAAACAGATGTTGAGTGATGACAAGAGAATAATTAGAGTCGAGTAGTGAAGAATGCTGCTGTTTGATGGCCAAATAATTAAGTCACGATTATTGGACGAATTTTCTTAAAATACTTAATTTCTAAAAGTTTTCGGTAACAAGGTTAACTGATTACAAGTTTCAGCGGGTCTATTCTATACACAAGCCTGCTTTTGGTCCGCTACGGCAGCTAAATAGGATAGGAAAGTATTGAATTATTAACACTTATTGTAACAATTACAATAAGTTAGCCGTTTGAACTATCAAAACTGTCTATCTCAGTCTAAAATTTATCACATGGTCGAGAGTTGCTGTTAAAACATGGCACTTATTGTAACAATTATAACTAAATTATTGTAATTGTTACAATAAGTGTTAATAATTCGATGCTTTCCTACCCTATTTAGCTGTCGTAGTGGACTGAAAGCAGCTTGTGTATAGAATAATAATGTGAAAATTTTAATACAAACATTTTATAACAATAATTAATACATTTGTTATACCTTAATGTTGAATAAGATTCTAGTGTATAGGATTTAATTAATAAATGCCATTAGTGCCAAGTGTTGGTATAAATGTTATCGAGTTGTGTATTGTGGGTATGTTGATAAACAATACCACGAAACAAAATAAAAGTTTACGCTTTAATTAAACGCTCCGAAACCTAAAAAGTGAATTCTTAAACTTTTAAGATCATTAAAAACAGATTTCTGAGTTATTTTTAACAGATTAAATTCCCGACAGAACAAATGCCAGACTTCGAAAACCTTACTTGAAGCTTTTCTTAATTTATTTAGCTCAATTGGGTTTAGTTTGTTATTCCGAGACAGATGCAATCGCAGTAAGAAGCATGCCATGACACGTAATTCCTCGCGTGTTCGACTCTCATGTGAATGTGATATCTTAAGTTTGTACGATTGAATTCGACTAACAACTTAAACAAAACTATAAGACATTATAAAAGTTTCGTGCTAACATCTGAAAAAAAACGAATGAAAAGGTCTGACGGGATCTTTGTGAATAAAGTATATTGGATCTTGAGAACATGTGTAATAGTGTGATATCTGCGAATCCCAATATAAAAATTAACAATTAAATTAGTAGGTATGATATTACTAAGTTAAGTACATATTGAGTGAGTAATTTGAATGTAGTTAATTGATTAACCATGTCAGTATCTCTGGTTAAGCATGCATTATAACTGTGAACATTTGGAACATGTTTTGAGATAAGAGCTTTTTTATAGTAGGTACTATCCCTTTACATGTTCTTTAACCGTTATAATTATTATGTAATTTGTTAGATGTTGATTTTTAGATTTTATGTAGAAATTTCAATATCAATCACAACGTTGACAGGCGTTGTAAATAATTATGTCACACATGTTATATTGATATGGATCCCATGGATAAAATGATATCAAAACTATCGCTAATGCATCGGGAAACATTGACTTTTTATGGTATGATTTAATTATTAGCAATGGAAATTAGGCTATTGGTTTCAAAGCCGGTAACTTTTATATTCCACCATTTTAAATAACCGTTAAGTACCTGCATTTAGGACTACAAATAGAATATTAATTTCTTTTGGCAAACATATTGGTAAATAATTAGAAAAAGCGAATAGTGAAATAAAATGTTCCTGATGTCATTAAAATTAATGAAAAATCATCATTAAAATTTCGGCTGATATTAATATTCTCAACTATGCGATAAACATGCGGTTCACTAACAAATGGTGCAGGATTTGGTATTTTATGAATACACAGAGTACGATGGAAAAGTAGTTACGAAACCAGAACCAAGAATAACATAATACCTATATTAAAAAATGATTTTATCGATTTGAAACTAATAGCCTCAAATAGTAAAAATACAATAAATTTCTTTGAATTACATTTATGTTTGAAATCAGTCGTAGTTTATTTCTATATCAGTAGCCAAAAGTAATAAAAAACTTACTTGTTTGAAAATCACTGTAGTTCCTTTACGTAAAGACTTTGTTTTACATATAATATTTTGCCGCATAAAAAATACATACAATGTTGACAGGCATATTGATTATAACAATACATACCTATATAGGGCATAGGTAAATAAGTTGTGCAGTATAGTTTTTAATTCTAAAACAAAGATTTAGAGATTATGTACAAAAGAGCTGATTGATATATTATAGTTTCAGGGGTAATTTTAGTAAAAATCTTAACAACTAAACGAATTGACCAATAAAATTAACATAAATGAACACTTTTACATTAATGATTGATCTATTAAGAAGTTGCTCAATTTAAATAATTGACGATCGGCAAAACGAATTGTCTAATTTAGTAATTTGAATGTTGTTGCATAGCGTAAAGGAAATCGTGCTTCAATTTAAATGCAAAATATTATGAAAATAAGAATTTTCGACATTGAATGGCAGGTAATTACCGGTGCGAACCTCCGGGCCTTAAAATACTCCGTACCTACGTCCATTTTACGGAATGCCATTCCTCAACAAGTATTTATGCGTGCACCCATTTGTAGAATATATTAAGTATTAAGACATTATTTCTCAACATTTTTTACCTGTATGGTAAGCTTTAATTAGGGAGCTATGTAGTTTAGAAGATTAGAATAGCTGACAAAATCTTAAATCAACCAAAACAGATTATTTATCATTGTTACGTATGATATAAAATTGCGCGATTAAACGAAACGGGTATTGGTTATTTCATGGGTTTCATGGGCTGAAAGGGCGCTAGAATAATGGCCTGGGTTTAGGGGGCGATCAGCAAAGTAAGACAAGCACACATCGCAAATTTTCTTTGATTGTAAAAAAGCCTTTTTACTTATTATTTACTTCAAGACTAATTTTAAAATATGCTTTGCGATTTGTTATAATGATGCTTGATATAATTAAATGATAATTCACGTGTATACTTTTAGTATATTATTATTTTTAATGTGTTATCTGACTCTAATAAAAACAGCTATTTATTCAACACAGCAAGGGGTCAAAATATGTTGCTTGGTGGGACTGAGATGATCAATGTCGATAACCTAATAATTAAATTTATTTAATAATGTAAATCGCTAAAATTCACGGAGTAATAATATTAATATTGATTTTACGTCATGGAACTCTGGGGCTCCGGGGCTCCGGGGAATTTCGTTTGGAAAACGCTGCTGTAGAGCATCATACTGCCCTTAATCTTGTAGATGTGTAAGGGGGGTCGGCCAAAAATCCTAGTTTAGGGGCCCACTTCAAGAGAAATTGTTAAAACATTATATGTGGAAAAAGTACAATAAAAATAAAATAATGGATGATAATATTTGTATGTTATTAGTTATTTAACTAGGGTGGTGATCATTGTACAATTATAATATAGTAACAAGTAGGATAATAAATGACTATTTTATCATTTCATCGTATACAATAATAGTTATACTGACATATTCACAGAAAAGATAGTACTTTGTACTTTGTAATAAAATCCAAACAAAAGGTTTAACGATGTTCAAATATTTAATGAGATGGCATTTTTATTTTGTGGATGGCATCAAACGCCCTCTTGGGGCATTACTCGCAATCTTCAGCGCTGGGAGACGATAAAAGAATGGAATAATAAAATCATAATTCATGCAAATGGTTCATGATGCGGAATTTATTGGACTTGCACATTACATTTTCATTTTATCGACGTAAAATCGATGCGCTGTTTTATTCTTTAAATGCATCTCACGTTTTTATAATAATCTCATTAACATTAACTAATATAAATGTTTGGAAAATTTTTCATCTAATTATCTACGTGTACTCTAATTTTTTACTAATGCCATGTATCTACTATTTAAAAAAATAACATCCTAGCTAACACTTTTATTATTGAAAACAAACAGTTAAATATTATTATATTACATTGAGGATTGTATCGAGAATTAATAAATTATAAAGAGAAACAATAATAATGATAACAGTTTAAAATTAAACGATATAAGTACATTATTATAAACCAATAAAATAATAATTATAAAACTATTGATATGCTAGGTTTCCCAAGTACCTATATAAAATACCTCTTCCAGTTCCCTGGATACCTCAATTACCTCTTTGGATTTCTATGCCTATTCACTATCTCAGGTACTTGATTAAACTATTAATTTTTTTTATCCAAAAACCTACTTTTCTTGTTGGTATTTTCATTTATGCTAGCTTTCCCACGTTATACCTACACCCGAAAAAGCAGAGAAGGAAAAATTTACATAAATTTGATCCACGATTTTTAAAATGATAAAAAAGGTTAGTAATAGATTATTAGATTGATTCGTTGAATTCAAATAATTGTTATTTTCAATATAAAATGGCATTTTTAACCATGTTTGATCACACAGAATCATTATGGGCTGGCCTATAAAGAGTGGAGTATGTATGAACAGATATTTTTTTTTTGTTGCGAAAAATGGATGTTAGCCACTTGCCCACTTGTTCAATATATTACTAAATAACATGTAGTGCTGCTAACCATAGTATAATTATGGCACAATACTATAATTTGAATTACGCGAAAAATGTAAATTAATATAATTTTATGCTAAATATGCAAAAATACCATACGTTTGAAGGATTCAAGATGAAAGATATTCCTGTACTTATTGTTTTTTTAGAAATAGTATAATTTTTACAGTTTTGTAGGTACTATAATCATTATAAAAAAATATGGTAACAATGATCCAAATACATATCGAAAACATCCTGGATTTGAACCTGGGATCCACGTCATTATAAATCGATGCGGTAGCCGCTCGGCCATCGTGACTAATGAAATGCGTTGATCAATTAGGTTAATTTCAGTTTTAATTCAATTATCAAAACAAGATGGGAGAGAAATAACTATAAAACATAACTTCAATTTTATGTGTATTTTATTATTCATATGTTTCGAACATGTAAAGAGTAGTTTGGTAAGATATCAATTCGTAATGTCGATATCGAATCGTCAGTAACGGATTGGAATTGTTTGTCATGGGAAAACTAAATATAACTAGTAACTACGTATATATGTATAACTGGGTATTAGTAATTATTTTATTATAAAGTAGTCAGATTAGTTTAACTTGAAAGTAAGAAATAATGAGGAAAAATTCTTATTAATCTTGTGGCGATAAGAAGTAAAATAAAAATGTATTCAGTTTATTATCATTATACATATATCAAATAATGAGTCAATATGAGGATTTTATGTCTTCAAAGCGAAGTAAAAGAGGACGTCCAGAATGATCTGTATGGCCGGGAACTGTAATTGGATAAGACTATCCTTCCTGCTTCTCACGAGTTGTGTTCTTGTGTAGTTTATGTCGAGCACAGAACTGCATTTGAACTTTACGTTACTGCTAACTAAATGTGACGCGATGCAGTGTTTTTCCTGCTCTTAGATCTCTACTGAAAATCTTAGTTCTTTTACTTCGGTAATGTGCGCTCGCGTAGAACGAAGGCAGTGTGCAGATAAGATTTTTTCCATTTAAAAACCTGACCCGTTATTATAGTGTAAAACTTTATGAAAGTTTTACGGCAATATTTCATTTTATGAAAACAAAACCATTTCATTTCTTATAAAAGATATTATATCACGTAAGGTAATTGTAAAGCAGTATGCAAGAAAAAAATATTATGCAGTAATGGACATCAAAGATATTTTTTCAGAAATTATTTTATAATACAACCCAAATTAACTATTGATGGATTTTTTTTGAAATCTTATGTATCATTTAATATGGTGTTGAGAATTATTGTGTATTAAGAGTCCTCTATCTACTTGTTGAGTAAATTTTGCAATAGTTTTTTTTAAGTTCTAATGGGTATGTTCTCATTATCTTCTACGTGGAATCTTTGTGGTATACCTGAAGTGGAATGTATAAAAGAAAATATGAATATTATTACTAGATACTATAAAATATTATAAATATATTTTTAATTAACTATTTCTTTTATTCAACGAATAATTCACAAGATTTAAGAATGTACCGATCGCAACCGATTGCCAATAGTAGCTTGATTTGGAAGAGCGCTGATGAGCAGGTATTATACAAGGCCAATAGTTAAAGTTTGTCGTAATTAGTATGTCACCTAGTAGCATAGTGGACAATGCGCGGACGGGGCGTAAACCCAAGAGATGCAGGTTCGATTCCTGCCGGGTGTCTTACTTTTTTCAAAAAGATATTTTCTATTGGTTATAATATATTTTCTCAGAAGTGTTTTACAAAATTATGTATGTTTTATAAATATATGTTAGTATCGTGTTTATTAAGTAGGTATCTAGGTAGTTTTAGTAATATGAGTTAACTATTAATTATTTCGGCTATAGCATATATAGCTATATAGCTATACTATAATACTATAACATATAATTTAATTTATGAAACATTTCGTGAATTATAAAGTTAAAGGAATACGTATTCAGTAATTAATATAATTAAACCACGAAAAGTAGTTCAGTATACCTAATATTTTTGTAATGAGTTGGATCAAGACCCTACAAAATTCAGGACATTTGGCTAATTAGGCTATAATTCCGTCCTAGGTCAGTACCATCTATATGTAGTAAAAGTATATGTAAGTAGAGCATAAGTATATAGTAAAGTATTAAAATAAAGTCTTGAAAACATAATTTCATATAAATATATATAAGTATCAAATGTAATTATAATAAAATATTTAAAAGTAAGTATCTACCCTGTTTATCATATAATAATATGTACTATAGACTATTTTTAAAATATGCACAACATTGATCCGGAAGAAATATGGTTTCAACAGGATGGCGATAAATGAAATTGTATGTTTTTAAAGTGATGGACGTGTTAATATTGTGAAAAACAATGTAATATTAAAACACAAAAACTATAATAACTTATAGATCGTTATGCGAACATAATATTCCTCATATCATTCATTATCAAAAGAATGTACCTATGTGGCAAATAAAGATGGCATATTTCATGACTCAAGAATCCCGGCAAAGGTCCATTGAACTAAAGTTCTGATGGTGTCCGCCTTTCGATAAGTGGTGGCAGAAAAAGATGAATATATATAATAAATTCTTCATTTTATCGAATGTATAGGAATAATTATTGAGACTAATCCATATTTGTACAAGCTGTCATAAACACAATGAATATCGAATTACGTGAAGTTTACTTTAAAGATAAACAAACACGTAATATTTCTGCAGCGTATACCGAATAACAACACTTCTCATATTACCTATTGCATAACAATCCCTATTTAAAAGCTTAGGTACAATGGCATAATATTGTAAGTGAAGAGGTTTATTTTCTTGACTTGTGCATTAGTTAAAAATGCTTCTTGAGTAATTCGATCCTAATTCAAATAATCTCCCGCCTATCCTGTCGTTGGATATAATCCGCCTACCCACTGTCTCATAAACTCCCAGACATCCTAATTATGTGACAGACCTCCAAACAAAATCGAAACCTTGCGGCATATCTGACATAGAAAAGAGAAAATCCATCGCCTAAGCTAGTTTCACGTTAGGAACAAATGAAGAATACCTTTCTATTTAACAAGATTTGGTGAAAAGCATATGGAAGTGTATGGTTTAGTTTTAGTCTTCAGGGAAAACTTGTACTGGCTAGAATATAGATAAGCACTCAAGTTAGTTCAATACCAAATTAATGTTTGAGAATCATGAATATATTTGAGTTAAGCGTCAAATATAATATTATCATGCACGTCGCGTACTATCACGTGAAGTCACAGTAAGCTGCTGTTATGGGAAAAAGTGTGTAATGTCATTTTTCTTGGTGCTTAAAATATTATCAGACTGATGCTCCCATCCCGTAGCACATTTTGAACCTTTAAACGAACATTGTTAGTTCTGCTCAAATCTGCCGAAATCACCAGAACAATAATGAGGTCACCTCACCCGTACCGCACTGCATCTATACTTGCTTGACTCAATGAACATTTTTTTTTATCATTTTCTACATGCCTACACATTTTTGACTCATGTCAAAATCGCGTGTTTTTTGTTTTTAGCGGTTCTGACTATGTATTTTCTATAATAATATAGTCTATTACCAAAATCTATGTTCTGCAGGTTGGGTTCTGTTCAAAATATTGTCTATGATTGTGTTGGGTCACTAGTGTGGTGTTCGATGTGTAGGTTGAGGATGATGATAATGACAAAGTCTACGATGTAGCAGGGTGAAATTTATTAGGAGCGTATCGGTACAATAGTATATTATACATGATAGTTACTAACTAAGTACTCGGATTTGAGTGACATTGAGATAAATTATTCTTCGTTATTTATACAATAAAAGGTAGTACATTAACATTAAATTCTGTTACATAATCATATTGAACTAAATATAGAATCAGCGTTTTAAATTGAGTGGCGAAATGAAATATTATTTGTTATTACCGTTGTATGAAAATACTATGAAAAATGATTATTCAGCTAATACACCGTAATGGTATAATGTGCTGTTATATGATGTAATAATACACCATCTCTAATTTCACCAATCGACTTGCTGGTCTAGCTGAGTTCTTTACTGGAAATGGATTCGCTGGGAATATATTACTGCAAAGTAATTTGATATTTTTATAAACAATAGATATTCGATCGCTTATTATTTTGCAGCTACAATTGTAATATCGCAAGTAATTTTAACGTACGCACACGTAGAAACTGTTAAAATTAATTGAAATTAGCATAAATAATGAATAATAATTCAAAATAATAATACATTAGAGTTGGCACTCTAAATCATTGAATTTACAGAGATGGTGATCGTTCAAATATTTAGCAAAATGACGAAACCATATACTAATTTTGTCACCGTGACAGTGTGACAGTACGCGAAGTGCATCATTATGTAATTGAAGTATTAGACGCACACTATAGTTAGAAGCAATAACTGGTGCTTTTTTTACTTAAAAACTTAAATGGTTAACTGTCCAACCGAGCTATGATACTGCTCTCACTTTTTGACATTTATGATCAGTATAGTTTAGTAAATTAATTATCATGATTAGACTCATGCTTGAAGAATGCTACCAAATTATCTAAAGTTACTTTGAAAATCAGTCGTCGATTCGTGCAATTTATAGACGACTTCATGATTTTTATGGAACACACAATCATTGTCCATCTGAGAAAACCATTTGTTTGATAAATTCCATGTCACATGCTCTCTAAATGATGTAATAAGACAAATAAGTCAAAGGAATATGTGTACTTAAGGCGCTGTAAACGAAAGTGTGGAAGAAGATACTAATAATTGATCTGGCTGATGCAGGAATTAAAGCGGATTAACGAATTTGTTAATTAAGACCATGGCCCCCACATCCTGAAGCGGGCCCCCAGGCTAGGATCTTTAACGGCCCCCCTACCCATCGCTAAAGATAAAGGCGATGTGACGCTCTACAGTAGCGTTTTCCAAATGGTGTACGCGGTAAAATTAATGTGTACCTATATTTAGTGTTTTTTGTATATTTGAATTTATTTATTTGAATTATGGAGTTGTCAAGTATCGATACACAATTAAAAATTGTATCGTAAATAACATTGAAGATAAATAGCGCCTTTTAGCGACTTTTTTTTACTATTCGAGAGAATTTGTGATGTGTGTTTTAATTACTTATCTGGTCGATTCGCCACGCCGGACCCTTCCTGAGCCCGGGCCTCCAGGTTAGAGCCCTGTCAGCCCCCCTTTGTGGGGGCCATGATTAAGTCCCATCAAGAAGAGACCCTATATACTTCACTTCGTCCTCAAAAATGTACCGTTTGGTGCGGTTTACACGCTGGTGATATCCTCGAACGTTAAATTCATATAATTATTAATTTCATAATTTTTACAGCGATTATTATGTGATATTTTTTTAATAAGCTAGTGAATCCATCCGCGCGTTGTAATTTTATTGTCCAGGCGGTAAATTGACCGGGTGAGTATGTACTATGCAGCTAAGAATAGAATAATACGTCTTCTTATAATATGAGTGTCTTTGAATAGAATGGCAAGCAACCGTTGGTTAAGTCGGGATAAAAACTTCGACTGCAGTAGAGTAGGGAAGGTGTCTTGAAAACGATAATTAACCCAAATCCTCTCCAGTTGCAGTTGTGTGGCCTCGAGTATCGTCACTAGACGCAAGTACTGGCCGCTACTCAAATGCCAGTGGTTTCCTCAGAAAGTTTTACCAATATAATTACCAATTGAATTAGCCATAATTTTTTGTAGGATAGTAGTTATTAATTATCATACAACGGGGGCTGTTTATTTAGGTACTGCATCAGTGTTTACTTGACAAAATACGTGGTTTGGTAAATTCAAAATATATTAATAATACATTGATACGTCATTAATCGGATCTTTATTTAGCTATATATTTTTTCATATTATACGCGGCGTAAATGTGAACTCTGCCATTCTTGGTGGTGTTGGAATGTGTGTCTCTAATAATTACCTTAGGAATCGAGGGCATCCGTTGTTTGTTCTCCCAAGGTGCAGAACTAACCTGCCATTAGTAATGCCAATTGGGAGGGCAATAACCATGTTAAATGAAATCGCTTCGGATATTGATATATTCCACTTACGTGAGGGTGAATTTAGGTGGACGTTGTTTTATAAGTTTTTAAGATAGGGTCTAGCAAAGTTCACTATGTGTGCTGCCATCTACTTTTATTTTTGTTATTTTATTTCTTTTCTTATTTTATTTCTTATCTTGTTACTTATTGTATTATTAACTCACATGTCTCTGTATTTTTGTTTTAAAAATTGTTAACACTTATTTTATGTCATGTCGTGAACGCTTTAAATTTATAATTTGTTATGTTCATTATATGTAAAATAAATAAATTTGAATTATGTTAATTCCATATTGATATATTATTTAATTCAAAAAGAAGAACTCAAAAATTGTTAACACTTATTTTATGTCATGTCGTGAACGCTTTAAATTTATAATTTGTTATGTTCATTATATGTAAAATAAATAAATTTGAATTATGTTAATTCCATATTGATATATTATTTAATTCAAAATGAAGAACTCATATATATTACGACATTACTCATTTACGATATTTATTTATTAGGTATTTATTTCTTTATATGAATATTATTTTATTTTATTGCTATGTTTTATATATTATTATATAGGTATCCACTTATTTTAGAATTTATGTAAAGACAATTTTTTATGTTACTGTTTGTATTTTGATAGATCCACCCATTGCAGGATACAGATTTCTCACCTCGACTTCCAGTATTTTATAATTGTATGTGTGTATATTGTTTACAATACATGCAAGTTTTTAAAATATTCAGAAGAAAATCATTTTTTTGAACCATTGTAAAATATCCCATAAAGAAGTTTCAAAAATTTCAAAAGTAATAGATTTATAATAGTGATAATAGTGCAAATATTAAAATAGGAATATAGACTAAAAAACCAATTTGTACAATTTCACAGATTTATTAAAACATAATATATATAACGAAATATATAAGAATAAAGAAAAAAATCTATGCCACATTTAAATATTTAAATATGCTCTTATAATATGATAAATAAACAAATATTTTATAACTCGATATTTAATCCAATTACCATTGTAGACTGTAAAATGGTATTAGTCTCAATTTTTTTATACCGAATAGAATAAATAAATGTAATATAACCCTTGATTCATCATTAGGGATGCCAATGTGAGTTGTATTAACTAACCCCTTGCAAGTGGTGTAGGGCGCGAGGCTTAGTGGTCTGAGGGCGATACTTGCAAGTCGGCTTAAGTTCCGACTAAATTCACGAAAAGTAATACCCTGTTGCTAGCTGCTGGAATCAGCTTATTGGTTACGTCTAATCTGCGGGATTTCTGCTTCTCCGATGTATTAATTTATTATTTACTGTAAAAGTTTCTTTTGTATCCAACGTAATCTTGTTAAAAAAGTTAGTACGTAAGTTATATGATTGGCTATTTTACACTTTATTAAATTATCCTCGAATTGGGTTATTTCGTTTATTTAGTGTGTTGCCGCTTAGTTAAATTCTATTTTTATTGAATTAACAACTAAATATTTTTATACTGAAATATTTATTATTGATTAATTTATTTTAGTACTTATTCGACTTTCATTATTTTATAAATTTTGACCAGTTTTGTTCTCCTCAAAGGGATATTTTAAACTAGTACTAAAAAAAATTGCGTTTTATTAAATTAATCAATAATACAATGCAGTTCAACCATGAATTGACACTTAACACAATAAAATAAACTGAGATATTTTCGTCTCTGTTCTGGCAGAACACACTAACTGGAGAATACTATTTTTGAGTAATTTGACTTTTAAGTTGTTAAAATGTTTGAAATGGTCTATCATGTGAGTTTATTAATTAATCGTAAAAAGGATGACGTTAAAATAAAGACTGTTTATTTATTAAGAAGGTTTCCAGACGGTAAAGTTTGAAATAAGGAACGTTTTGGTATAACTAACACAATATGTCATTTTTTCGAAGTAGTGCCTTCTACCAGAACAGTGACGTTATGATCTTATAGGCAATACGTTGATCACTCAATCTTGCAAAAATAATGCCTTTTCACTTGCAATTAATATGACTTTTGTAAATATATTATAATTTTGCAAATTGTACCTTGTTTCTTCAAAATATATAAAAGTAACATCTTTGTTATTTTTTCTATCTTTCTCTTATATGTTGGCATTCAGAAAGTATAAGAATATACAAATATATAAAACAACAACAGCGAATTCACATGCCTATCTCAGGACCCATAGAGTCAGGTAGCGTCAAGTGTCATTATATCAAATAAATAATACATCGAATATTATTTTATTTTGGAAAAAGAGATACATAATATATATTTTTACAAAGATACGAACACTTCGAATATTTTTTTTACACTGACAGAATATAGTAAATTTTAATAAAAATTTAAATAATTGCACTTAAAATAGTTTGATTACATAAATACGACATGAAGAGATATTTTTTTTGTATTGATTTAAAAAAAATATTATTTATTATTCATTCGGTTAATACTTTGTGTTCATACTTGTATCCAATTACACATATATATTGGAAAAATGCAAATTTTCCCCAGCCAGATGAAACTAGATCAAACCTCTGACTCCCGGATAACAAGCATATCGCAATAATCTCTGCTAAATGAGAGGGTTCTATAAACTCGTGTTTTCCATTTTATCATGCGGGGAGTGGTATAGTGGATAGATTCTGAATTCACAATTATAATCATTAGAATAGTATAACTTACTGCAATCGCTCTAACAATGTTCGTTAGACACAGTTAGCCAGTAAATTAATCATAACTGTCAATAATGCACGGTTAATTTTACTTAAAAAATCGCCACGATAAATGACACGTATTTGGTCTATTGTGTATTTGATACACTTCATATAAATAAATAAAAATAAAAAAATATTTCACCAAGTAGATTAATAAGTAGGTATTTATTATAATCATTAAAATCTGTTACAATATGTGTGGATAGTAAGTAATACGATCAACATTAGCTGCACCTTTTTAAATACCTTACTTTAAATATGATAAATTGTGTCGCGCGCACCCTTTAAGTTTTTAGTGTGTCATCTTACATCATAACTTAACTGAGGTCAGAGGAAGGGTGCAAGTCACTTTATAAATTAATGAAAAAAAAATAACATGGTAAGTATCCGGTTTCTAAGATTTATTATGAAGAAAAAATAGAAGTATAAAAGTACCTAGTAAAAACGACATGAAATATCCTGTAAGTAACAATTATTTGGGTAGCTGTAAATATCTTGCATAATTAGATTTACCTATTTATATCAATGCTTTTTAGTTAATCTCTTCATCTGATGATGTGAGATTTTTAGAGATTAGACAAAATTGTCGAAATAATAATTGTAAAACAAATATAACAGTAAATAAATTATTATAGGACTTTTAACGCTGTCTCATTTTCTCAAGAATAGTGTTATTATTGTAGGGCGAAGGTAAATAATGAGTAACTAGAAGAATTAAAAATATATAATGCACAGTGATAGATGACAAATAGTGTTTCCTAAAAGCTAGATGGTCACCTTTATGGAAATATTTTTATACAGATTTCTTATTTCGCCGTAGTGCAGTGATAGTTATTTTCATATATTTGCTACGCTGGACAATGTCATACATTGGATTTGGTACCGTTATAATACAATTTTATAGATATTGCACATTTGCCGCGTTCACTGTTTATACTCATATGGCTTCTATTTATTTGTTAATACTATTTAATACTATTTTATTGTTGTTTTTATGCCATGTTGTGAACGTCTTATTCAGATCACTATATCTAAATAAGTATATTTGAATTCATTTATGCACATGGTTGAATAAATCATGATGACATGACAATTAATAAACAACAAATTCTTGTAAATAAATTATTTTTACAAACCAATTTAAAGGTTTACTAATGACACTTCACTAAAATATATGTCTTGGAGAGTAATTGAAATAAATCTCTCTTAAGTAAAAAAAAAAAGATTTATTGATGGATTTTACGTCTAGTCTAGACGAAGGTACATTTTTAAAGATAATTAATTCGATTGAATAAACTTATTAGCGAAAAACTCCTGATTAGTATTATTGCTTTATTGAAATGTTCAGAGTCAATTATTTTAGCTAGGAAAATAATACGATTTCTAATTGCTGAACGTCAGACAGATTCTTTTAATGGCTTGATCATTATAACTGAACCAGCTAGTTCTGGAGGGGGATACACGGCTACCATTATTCATAGGGTGGAGGGAAGTGTTCACTAAGTAATAATTAAAATCATTTCAGTTTTGGGGAATCCATTCGTTGTAGATGGTAGAATATGAAACATCGGAATAGATTTAAATCTCAACATGAAAGACGAATTTGCACTGAGAACTAACTATATTATATTCAGCTTACGAAACCGCTTCTTACTGTTATTAAATTTGTTTATAAAAAGTACTTCACATTTTATTAGAGTTAACACCTTTAAAACTATTCGAGATTTGTCTGACTATTCTAAAACATGCGCAGAAAGCAAGACGAATTGACCGCAAATGATATATTTCTTCAATTATGTGTTTGTTTAATTTAAGCTTTCTCAATTATCACTTAGAGACCGATATTACACTTCATTGGCCGTAAGCTCGAATTATTTGCAATTATAAAGGATGCAATTCGTGTTATTAAACGTTATTTGTGGTGAGAGCAAGAAAATGGCTAGAAAAAACTATTGTTTTGAAATGGCATGGTGATCATTAGATGTCTTAGTAGTACAGTAATATGATAATAGTTTTTTTTTTTTAAAATTTGAATAAGCTTAAGAGTATATCTTCATCTGAAATTTTTATCGCGGTCAACGGTCTGGGAAGCGTCTTGCCAAACTATACTATCTTGATTACTCACGTGATTTATGAAATTTGGGCAAAAAATATTTTGGTTTTTACCATTTTATAGAGATTTAGGTTGAGATGTCTTTAAACGTCGTATTCTCTTAGTTAGAATATTTTATACGTTGCACATCGAGTACGTAGGTACTATAATTACTTACAAAGTTTCTATGTTATTTTTATGAATGTCTTTTGACAGATGCTGTACGTAATGCATAACTAATCGAGAGCTCACTTATTCATTTTTTACTACCTACACTTAGGGATTTTTTAAAGTGCGGAAGTACACATGACTCCGCCCTTTTTTAAACAAGTGGGAAAATCTCTCTAAATAAAGCAAATGAGATCCCTTAGGGTATATTAATTAAGAGACTGGTTAAGATTCCGATGTTTCTTGCGGAAATATTCTGCTCAAATATTTGCAATATATTTAAATTGTTTTCAAGTTCGCTCGCGGAATGGCAAGAAGGGAAGGATTAAAAATGTTTGGGTAAAGGCGTTTAATACGTACAGATTAAAAATCGTGACTATCTTCAAGTCGAGTAATATTTAATAGCTTTACAAATAAAATATATTTATTGTGTGATTCATTGCCAACCAGGTAAAAGCTTTATTAATAATATTATTATTTAAGTTATGTATGGTATTAAATAATAGTTAATAAACATTGCATACTTATGTATAGAGTATCAATAAATTATCAATTTGTTGTAACCAAAAGATTTGCACTATAATACCTAAATAGAGAGATTTATGTAAACTGTTTGTATTGCACTTGATGCGGATTCAGAATATTTTAAGTGTGGGTAAAATTGGTAGCCATAAAAATATATTTTATGCCTTTGCAGCATTGAAGAATGGCGGTTTTATTTGTCAATTTATTATTATGTACATACGGAGAACTATTATTTGTAGTTTCTTGTGATTATTTATCGAAATATTTTGTGAATGATGATTCTATATAAGTATATAAAATAAAACACATGCAAGGCATTGTACTCGTAGTCTTGGTAAATAACTGTCATCAGCGCACAAACGTGTATGTTTCTATAAATGAACCTGCAATGCGAAATGATTTGCAGCTAATTCACCTTTAGTTAAATTTAGTATACCAGCGCATCTATTTAATACACAAGAATGCTATCGGCCGCTATCGGCAGCTATTGAGGGTGGTTTTTCATATTTTTGTATCGACAATTAGGTATAATAAGTTAGTTGTAATTATTACAATAAGTGTTATGTTTTAACGACACCTATCTTGGCAGTGCAATTTTAGAGCGAGATATACAGTTTTGACCATTTAGACGGCTAACTTATTGTAACAATTGTAATACTTCAATATAAACATATGATAAACTACCCTCATTAGCCGCCGATAGCGACCGATAGTAGTCTTATGTATATAATAGATGCGCAGGACATTAATTATTTTTTTTAGTTTAGTTTAGTTATTAAATTACAAATATTTACAAAATTTTAATTTATATAAGTGGACCCAGGCAGATCTAGATGTGTATAGATTGTACTGCGTTGTTTATGAGGGCCCTTTGATTTTTCACATAGTGTGTCCGCCTAGTAATATATCAATGCGTGAAAAGCATATTAATATCGTTCGTTCAATATGCAGTTCGATCTACTAAAGCAATACACCGGTAGAAATAACGGTCGTACAAGATTGTACGTGGTGTGATATGATCATATTGTATTCAATGTAAACCACGAAGCAATTACAGTTCGTATTTCGAATAGATCCGATCTCGAGCTCGTCCTTTCCCGCGTAAAATTCTCACGGTTTATTTTCTTTGTGATTGCTGGTATTTCACGGTGACAACTTCCGCCCAGGAGTAATTGGTTTGTTCAGTGCAAAATGGACCGCTTTATCACGAGCACAGTCGGTTAAAATACCAACATAATTAATCATAAAGGGTAGGCGGGAGACTCGATTCAGGGTGGCGAAGAAAAAGCGACAAAAATGAGTGGCGTGCATGGATAAAAGGTGGATCAACTCGCGGATATAGATATAGTATACAATGACAGTGAGAACTAAACGAGTTCAGGTGACACATAATTAAAAAAAACGAGTCCAGCGCAGTGTCATATGCTTCAACCGTACAACTGATTTGTATGGATTTTATTTCTAATATTATAATATATCCGATGAACATAGTGTATAAAATATTAGTTTCATAGCAACCGTATATTATTTCAAAAATTTGGCTTGACTTGTCCTTCAAATACTAAAAACGTTAAAAAATATATCAATATTTTTTGCCGGAGGATCATTTGAGAAATATACTTAATCTATAGAATGATAAAGACAGTTAGGTATATAGATTTTATAATCGTATATTTTTTGACTTTAAAGTTGATTTAATCACCGATCCACTTGTGTTCGTGCAATCTTCAGCACCTCAATAATTAATTCTCATTAATTATTACAGTACAGTAATGTTGGAAGAAAACATAAATACAATGCTGAGCTTTAGGATAAGTACTGTATACGAATATTGCAGTTCAATCAATCAAGATTGGGATATTGCGCGGGTTAGGTCATGTGCATTATATGAACAACAATGAGAGTAATTCCAAGTAATTTAATAGTTTATAGAATAAGAAACATACTAAAAAATCGCTTTTTAGGCCTAGTTACTCAAGACTGTCGTGTGTTTGGGGTACTCATTAACATTGGCTAATTTCACTCTCCCCATATATTAATATTACGTTACATTTAAATAGTGTTATAAATGTACAAAATTAGCTATAATGTGTGTAATAAAAACAAATATTTGATCCCATACTCCAAAAATTCAAGGTTCAAGGAATGTCGTGTGCTTGGAATAGTAAATTATAACACTCGGACCTCGTCCCTTACCGGGACGAATCGTTTGATTTTAATAATCGAAAATTAACCTGACTTATTGAAAAAAAATTACTGCAAACTGTACGTTGTCTATTTGATCTTTAATATAATAATATACCCTTATCCACTCAAGTTCTTGTTTATTGGATTCACCAACGCCTTTAGTAGATAGAATAGGGAATGTTGGATGAAGCCAATGCCCATTTCGGGTTATCGCGCTCGTGATGAAGATGGTGAGTATGGTAGGATCATAAATGTTTTCATATGAATATTTAAAAATATATTACAATTATAAATGTTACAATTTCGGTGATATTCACAACGCCACTGCGAAGGCTTTATGCTGAACAAAATGATTGCGTGAAATAACATCGCGTCGAGTGGCTTGTTGACTTATCGCGGGCTGTTGATGGGAAATAATTTTCGTGTGCAGTACAAAGAGGGCTTCCTCCTCTTAACAGCGATGATTGTGTGTTATTTAATTAGTCGTTTTCGAAATCGTTTTATGTTTCAATTCGCAGGCGCCGTTCGAAACAAATGAAGTGCGGAATCCGCAAAACTGTACCAGACGATTTCTAATGAATTGACAAAAGGACAAGTTGGACAGAAAACAACGAAGTGTCAATGGTTTTATTATAAAAATGGTCATATAAATTGATTGGCAATATAAATTATCTATAAAACCTATTGATTTCATGGCAATGTTTGTAAATACAAACCTTACAAATCAGGGACGTCGAAGTTTTCCTATAAGTGTGTCAAATAGAGAAAAACTTAGCAGACAAATAAAATTAAAAATACCAAAATAAGTTTTATGTGTATTACCAATAAAGATTAAGTACTTAAGTGCGATATTATATTTTTTTCTAAATTAGAAACTTACAGTGTTGCAGCGTGGTACGGTAAGGTTCATTTTGGGAATAACGCCGAAAGATAAATCACGAATCAATTAGATCAGGCAATAAACAACTAAATAGATAGAATATTTGGCTAAATATGATCATTCGGCAATGAAGTTGGGCGGAAGTACGTGGCAACATAATTAAATTTACTGAGGAGAATAGACTCTGTCTAGTCTGTACTAAGCGAGCTATTGGTTCACGCTGATTTTGATGTCGTTTGGATTAACGTGTAAGTGGTAAAACTGGGTAGGTACATTATTATAATGCAGATAATCAATTTATTAACATAATAGCATCTATACACGTGCATCTCATTCTTCAAGAGTAAGCGAGACGCAATGTTGTCATATTTTTATAGTACTATTTGACAGGTAATGAAAATCGGTTAACCTCAAAATGATTCTTAAAATATAGGTATTTTTTTGAGTAAGCATACTTATCAATAACAGTTTGTTTTCGCTGTATATCGCTATCTATGTGTGTTCGTACCTAAACGTGAAATGACAAAAGGACATCGCAAGCGATTACAAAGCTACGCCATTTAAATTAATACAAATTTGTAGGACGGTAAATTGTTCAATTAAGTGTAAATTAAATAACAAAAGCTTTAGACAACCGGCAAATTATTACATTGCGACAATCGCCAGTACAACTAAACGTCCAATTAAACAGAGTTTATAAATAATTTATAATGAACGATAATGTATCTAGTATCTATACAACTACTTGCTGTAGATATATACAACGGTATAAGACTTAGAGACAATATTAACAATTACATTATTTACATGGACGATATAGATTTTTGTACTATCATAATAATAACGCTATATCTGTACCGTAACAACACTCGTTTTTTACCATCATCAAGAAGTACCTACTCAATTTCTCATTGTCGTGAAAATAACGTTTTGATCTTTCTTTGGGAAATCATCGTACTTATCGTCGAACTAGTCTCTTACTATACAAATTACGTATTGCTCGACGGTGATGAGAATATTTGCCTCAGTTTAATTATAGCATGGATATTCGCATCTTCTTTTCCTCTCACTCTTGCGGCAGGTCGTGAGTAGGGAATCCAATCCCGACCCAAAATTCTGATCCCGGGATTTCGGGATTATAATTTGACAATCCCGGGATCCCGGGACTGGTCCCGGGATTGGCATTTTTTCCATTGTTAATATAAAATTTTTATATTTACAAATAACATTGATAAAATCGGTCAAAAATAAATCTAGTACCTATAATTTATACAATTTAAGACATTTATTGTTAAAATTTTATACGTTGAATCTTGGAAATACACAAGTTTAACGGAGTAAATAATATTGTAATTTAAATAATAATGTGAATTTAGAGATTGCTGTTTCTGATAGTAAAGACTTGATGAATGGTTTAGCGAGATTTAAAATATTAAAGCAAATAATCATGGCGTACTTATGACCTTTCCGCTTCATAAATCTAATTAGTCAGACAAATTTGAAACTGCCGTAAAACGTATGATACATATATAATGGTGGAATTACTTTGTTTAAAAGTGCGAAGCATTATTTTTTTCCAATCTTTCCATTTTTAATAATTTACGTGAAAACATAAAATGAATCGGCAACCAAACTAAATCAAACTTCATTCAAACTCAGTTTATTTCTAATGTAGTTATTTTTTATTTAAAGTATTTTTTCTGTTATATTTTCGCTTTTATTTTATTTTCCATAAAAATTGATAAAAAAATCAATCCCGAAATCCCGGGATTATGTTTATCAATCCCGGGATTCATAGGTATCGAAAATAGCTCGGGATCCCGGGATTGGAATCCCTAGTCGTGAGTGACATATCTACGAATTAAGTAATATGACGAACTCACGCAGGTTTTCGCTTGATTAATTTGAAAACTACTTTAGCGTAGGTTGGTTATGGAAAAAAAGGAAATAGGAATTGTTAATGCGTTCCCTTTAAAAAATCAATTAAAAATGAAATCATATTATTGTATTATAACTGAATTGTACACGCTTTTAGATTTTTACGATTGTCTGCCTATAATGCAACCGGTTGATCGCAATCGACGCGTTGGACATTTCTGTACTGTATGTTGGACTGTAGTATACAGTTAATAGAATCATGCAACCCATCACACAGAACATAGATGGCTACGCCTTCGAAACAGTCAGTAAATACGTGGATCTAAGGATAACTTCATTAGTATAGAAGTCAAATAAAAAATTCTGACATCAAACAGGTACACCACAATGATTCAGTGCACACTGCATACATAAAGTACAACTAGGATCTTGGGAAATACTTACTGGAACACTCCTAGCATAATTTTGAAGGGCGCTTTTCGTTTGTTACGCTATGGTTGATGTCCAAAGTGGTGTGAAGACACGTGTTATAATAATATTATAACACATCGACAATTATATTATTATCCACCGTACTATACCATTATATTTTCTATGCAATGACAGTATGTAATCTATTAAATTACTCATGCAATTTTTCGGCTATAAATCTAAACAAAAAAAACCCTCGAAAATTTTTGGCAGTTTTTGAGTCTATGACCAATTGAATGAGTCACGCATTATTTTAATCGTTTCTGGGAAGAGTTAAACGATGCGTATGACATAAAAAAAATACTCAAGTCAGTCAATGCCACCAGGGTATCATGTCGACGAAGCCTGGGGATATGACATTTCAAGCTATTTTTAGAGGGTGCATCCAAGCAATGCAAGTGAGGGTATACAGATAATTCGCCCACTGACAAGTTAACGCCAAAGATATTACTTATGTAGATAATTAAGAAGAAAAACACTGTCAATTGAATAAAGATTGTTCACAAGATTTAGTGGTTTGGGTGACGAATAAATATTTTTTTATGATGACCAGGCGCGCACACAAGCCGGGAGTTTTCGGCTCCAGACCCCTCCAGAAACGAAAAAATACGAATCATTTAGGTAAATGGAATATTACTTCTTGTTATTCATCGTCAAGACCTACCTCATGACTGAAGATCGTGACCCGGATGATTTGGCTATCGAACAACGGGTTGGTCCTACTCCTTTCGGCATTGTACGTCACCCATGGCCTGTAGTCACTGGAAGATCCATGTCACTCATAAATTGGTGCAACTATCTGAGGCATCCAATGTTTGCTTTAATATTCCAATGCGGCATGTATACAGACAAGATAGCGTGGATCACACAAACGAATCCGGAAATCCAGGTGTTTATAGCTGGACTCAAAATGTGGAGTGTCTGGGTAAGGGGAACGTACCCAAGTACGGTATTCCGCGATTGAAGCGAAGTGAAACTATGAGTAGTATGCGGCACAGTCAGTGACACCTGCTAGATTTTCTTAACACCACCCTCTCCCGCAGCCTTAAAAATCATTAAAAAATATTATGGATACTTGTTCAAAATGAACCTCCCTCTGTAATTTATTTTTCGCTGTTACGCCCTCCCAATCCTTTTTTTATGACATGGATATAAGTACGCTAAACCAGATATTATAAAGAATTGAGAATTGAGGAATTCGAGATGTGGCTGTAAGTACGTATCCTCAGAATTCCTTTGTCTGTTAGGATAACAAATAAATGTTAACGTCTATCAATGGGAAATGACAGAGATGTTTTTATCAGAAAAGTATAAAACTTCTTCCACATAATGGCAGGGAAAAAGTACAGCTTTCTCAATAAACATTAACACTAAACGCTGTATTTGGCTACTTAATAATAACCTTCCTCGTTGATACTAGTGCCGCACAACCAAATTATGCCGGGAAGCAGATGATAAAGTGAAGATTGCTCTGTAATACTCGATAGGAGACGGCAAGAGAAGAAGAATATAATTTATGTAAATTAGAAACTTATTTGTTGTAGTGAATGGAAGGATTCTCAATAGTCTCTCCGTAATGAATTGGGTTTTTAATGGTATGGGAAAAAGTCATTATTGTTAATTATTCTACTTTACTAATGTTGAAAGAGTTGTAATCCCTAATTCACAAAAATAAGACTTATTACTTTGTGTCGTAATATTTTGTTTGAAAATAGTAAATATGTCTAAATGCTATTGATACGTATTGCTTGAATGGCTAGTGACAAACACTCGTAACAACATTAAATTTGAAATATATTATGTAAGCGAGTTAAGAATTATTGTTTTGATGGCCCATGTTTATTTTCGTCGAACTGTCGGCGCCGCGTTTTTAAGAGGGCACAGTCACGGTGGGTGTCTTGCGCAAATTGAAACTTAATACTGAATCTATTAGAGATCGCATGAAGAAAAGAAGTCGAAGTACAAGTCGTGTACCGAGCCTATTAGGGGATGCATTTCTTCAGGGTGAGGGGAGGATGTGCAGTTGAGTGCAGTTTGATTCATTGCCATCAAACACAGCGAAGCCATTAGCAGGCATTTTGTTTCCACCATGTATTATGTTAGGTCGCGGTGCATTCGAGCGTCACTTCGATGGATCTGTATAGGAATTTAACAATAAGTATCTACTTGTACGAGAAGTTACTTGGTTGAAATCAATAATGTATGCTATCATGCAATGTGTAGTTTTGATTAATCACGTCGTTCACGTGAACCTATATCTTAGCGTAAGCTATAGGAGATTATAATATATTTTAGTATACTTTGTATCCATGTGTCTAAATATACCAGATAAATTAAGTAAAATAAACAAGTGGTCAAAAGTATTATTTTGTTAACAGTCGTAGTGCCATGATACAGTACCTACTTAATTATACAATTTGTTTAGGAATATGTAATAGAAAAACTATACAGAAAAATAACACAAAGCTATTTAATAAAATTAATACTATTGACCGAAGCTATTTTATAGAGTTTATTTTTTTTATTCTAATTGATTTATGTTTGATACTATTCCATTTGAGTCGTTTTTTTGCGACCCGGGTTTCGCCTGTCGGTATCTTCGGGCACTATGCGCAATCACAAATGGTAAATGTATGTACACTGGACAAGGCATACAGTTAATTCTTGTATATATAACAAACTAATACAACAAAATAACGTAAAACTCTTATTACCTCCTACTCATAAGAAGTAAAGGAGCAGGTATATTTTTTTTAAAATTTGGAGTGTTTGTCAAAACCTGCAGTGGATACATTAGATACCTACTCACTATATATTAAATTACGGTTAGGTACTCGTAAATAATGGAACTAGTTAATACAATGAGATATGCCACTGAATATTATCATTTATTACATACATATATTAATTGATTACCGATTTGACAAGAAGAAGAAGAAGGCATATTCTGTAGGAGGACCAGAGCTTGAAATGGTAAATTTTACGAACCGTAGCGTTATTATTTATTACGTTATTATATATTAACATAGTTATCTAATTGCATGTGTATTTTTAAAGAGTAAGTGTTAGATTTTTACAATATATGGAAAATCTAGCTAAAGCGGTAAAATTAAAATGTTTACGAGGCGGAGCGATAATTTTGGGAATTTTGAGTCATAAGGAGGACAAGAACAATAACGGATTGTTCCGAAACTGATGATACTATTTAGGATTTGAAATACGTAGGTAATTAATTATAATACTATTATTACAATACTGCTTTTCATGAAATAATTGTTATTTTTTATTCCACCCCGTCTACTTAATTTTAGATTGGAAATTTATTGTATGTGTCATTTTTTCATATTACTACATAATTATCTCTTTTTGTACTCCCTAAAGGAAAACATTGATAAGGATTATAGTATAAGTAAAATTTTTGTACTCACAATTTTGACGATGGATAACAAAATAGTGATTGATATATTTTGTAAAATATGACGAATTACTGCACAATACCTACATGCTGAATCTCGTAAAGGATTGGTTTAATTTGTATTTATAGATTACTAAGGACAATAACAAAAATTATTTGTAAGTATGTACATATTAATATTTATTCTTATTATTAAAATTTTATATCTAACCCAGAAAACAGAAAATAAAGGTTTTTTGTCCTATAATTATTGTAGATGTTAACCATCAAATACATTACATGTCCCAAGTTACTGAGGTCAAGTTGCAAATTGTATTTATAAGAAGTGAATAAATCAACACTCGAAAAATTTCAATGTTTTCATAGCGCCGAGGTAAAAATAACAGACGCTATTAGTATACTTTCCAGAACAAACTATTAGAATCGAATTACTTGCTAACTTGAGTGAAGACCACAAGTCAAATATTTGTTTGGGACGTTGACGGAACGCCGGAGTTTATTTATTCAAGAATTTTGTAAAATATGAAAAATGCGGTGCGGCGAGCGAGGCCGCGACATGCCAAGTCGATTTTCGACACTCAAAGCTTTTAGGAGAAACCTTATCCACATCGCAAAGCCTATTGATATTGAGCTAACTTCGACTTATTTAAATATAATTTAACATTATATTTGTGTAATTTTACTCGCTTGCAAAATAAATAAGATATTTACTTTATGAGACGATAATTTGTACTGAAATATGATATTATTGACGACATCACACACAAATAAATTTGTTGATTTTATAAAATTGTTGTGAAAAAAGTAATCATCATCTTGCTTTATTTTTTATTTATTTATTTAAAAAAGGTACGTTGTTCACATAACAAATTATTAATTCACGACGTTCACAGCATGACATTTAGAATAAAAAGTACAAGTAAAACAACTAGAGAAAAAAACAAATCAAAAAATTATTTTATAGAAAAGAAATAAAATTAAAAAAAAAACAATAATTAAAAAAATACAAATTAAACAATAAAATATAATTAAAAAAAACAGAACACATAATGCATTGCTAAAAATGTCTGTATTATAAGGAGTGAATTGACCAGCCGCACAGCCATCATTATTGGTGCCTTGTGAGCCGGACACGAGGAAACAGCTTTCACCCAAAATATTCATGGGTGCGACAACGTAGGGTTATAAGGTTGTAGGGTTACCCAAACTAATGACATGCTTGCTAGTGTTGCCACTATTTATGGTAGAAAACCTCCAAAAATTGTAAAAATATATTTCTGTACTTACCTATATTTAGCTTTCGTATATTTCACATGGGACTAATCCTGATGATCAGTACATATTGGTCACCGTTCGTCAAGAAAGAGACTGCGAAAGACTAGTTGGCTGACATTTTTATTTTTAATTATTAATAACCATGTCCCTGTTTTTTCTTACAAAGTGGTTTTTAGTAATTTTAATCAATCACAAACACCCAGGCTTCGAGAAAATCACATAAATATTGTGTCCTCACCGGGAATCAAACACAGAGCTTCCGGATGGAAGGCCAGCGTCTTACGCACTGCACCACGAGAGCCACCTAGTTGGCTGACAATCGTATCTTGTCTGGTGTAGGCCAGGACTGATATTGGGGTATTGGATAAATTATAATGACGGATGTTTAATTATGTCAATAAGGTTTGAAAAATGGTGTTTAAAACGTACACTTTGAACATACATAATTTAGCATGGTTATGTTTTTGTGGTATTTTAAAATTAAGTGTATTTAATAAAGAATGTTACATTCTCAAATATTGTAAATAAATTGTTCGTTGAAAAAAAATAGTACATAGACATTGAAGGTTATTATATAATACTTATTAGAAACAGGTAATTTAGTGAACGTGCTATCAATATAAAACAAGTATTAATATATTCTTGAATATATTATATTTATTAACCTGAAGTACACGTACACATCGCTAGCATAATGCATTTATTGTGTAGTGGATAAAGTAGGTATGCTAAAAGCAAAAAGTTCTCTTTAATAATTTAACAAGCTGTTTCAAAGCGCTACATAGTTTTAAAATGTTATCAAAGTGATTTTAAATGCCGAACTTTCCCGCCAAATACGTGTTCTTTGTGTTCCGGTATCCGCTATCTTTCTTTTATACCCAGTGTAACTTTTGGAGCACAGTTGAAATTCGTTTTGATTGGTTTTGACCCGCAAAAGAAACCTTAAAAGTATATTATTATTGTCGTAAATATTTTTTAATAGTAGCAATAAAGTGTGAATAAGTAATATAATTTTATGTAAACATCTACTAAACATTTTTCTAATAAATATGTAACTCTATAGTTTCCCCCATACAAGTACTACGGTTTATAGTGAAAATTATTATTTAAGTTTTAAATCCTCAAGATACACATAATCTATCGTTTACTTTAACAAGGCAATAGATGTCTATATTAGAGATTAATTATAAAAGTACAGCGCATAGCAATTATATTATAAAAAAAATCACATAAATATTACAACCGGAAGTTTAGTAAAGTTTGGATATACCGAGAGTGTAAAACCCACAAGTAAATAATTGCTTAGTAATGGAAAGTTCTTTTAGAACACTTTAAAAATCCTCCACTACGGAAGCGCATTTCAGAGGGAGTACCGAGGGATAATTTAGAAAAATGCTTCTTCCCCGTTACTCCCTGCAGTGAAGTAGGAGTGGTCAGGCGAGATAGATGCACCCTCTTAACCAGCATTAATCTTAACTGTACGAGGTCTTCATCCCCCAGCACCCGAAAGTGCCTCACGTATTATAAAAAAATCTTCCAAATGGAATGGCTTTAACAGAGATTGCGACTGTAAATCAAAATGCACAAAAAACGTGCCGGTACCGAGTTCTCGAAACTAAAAATCGAATCTGAATTGAAATTTATATCATATTCATATCAATTTATTATTATAATGTGAATTTGCAAGGAGTTTGTAGATTGGAATTATATATTTCATCTTATGAATTTAACAGATGCAAACAGATGGACTACGAGTATGATGAAATTGTTTTTGAAGATATATTAATAATTTAGTCAGTCGAAAAAACTAATTGTAACACAGTTCAAATAAATTATCTTTAATGGTGCCATCTGTCAATTCTTGGTGGAAAAACATATTTGTATGTATTAATGCCGTATTTCGAAAACGTTACATGTCACATTTTAAAAAAGAGTGACATAAGTTGCAAAAATCTTCATATTACCTAAATACATAAATGAAAAGTATTTTTTGTTGTTTTTTGAAGACAACAGTTAACACTGACAATAAAATAATAAATTTTACATGAAAAATTTTCACTATTTATGTTTATACTAACTTATAGCATTGTTTTTAGTATTTTGACTAAAACACAATAGTGACATGTAATTTTTTCGAAATACAGCATTCATAACAGTACAGCAATACACAATAATTGTGTAATACTTATTCCAATGTGGAATTTTGCATTGGTCATACTGTGTTTTATTTTAATTAAATCAAATCGCGTGCAGTCATTTGATTAAGTCGCTAATGTGAAATAAAAGTTAAAATTACATTTATATTTTTTACGATTTATAAAAACAACTTATGGTAAATATGCATCTCATGCTTATTTCATAAATGACTATATTATATTAAGTATATTTTATAGTATTGAAATACTCAAATATATAACACTATAAAATAATGTTGTATCACCTCGATTGCATTATATCTTAGAAAATGAAAACATGCATGGAAAAAATCTATTTGGAGATTTTCGAACAATTTCAAAACATATTTGAAAGAAAGATAACATACATACGTAATTCTATAATTAATCTATAAGACGATTAAAAAATAAATATATAAGAAAGAACAAGATTGTTCTCTCAATTCTACGTAAAATTGGGAAAATGAATATTTATTTACTAGTGTAAAGAATTTCTCTGTATCGAATAAAAGTTCAAACAATACCTATGGGTAAAGGAATTTCTAAGTTAAGGGTGGCACAGCTATCCAGATGTTTGTTGTAGACATAGGGGTTGGCTAAAGTGAAGGCGATCGATGGCTACCAACTGAAGGAAAAATCTCTGACAAGAAAACATACTTTTCAATGTTCAATTGCTCAGATCTCGAGTGGGGAAGTTTATCGAAACGATCAGATCCCTTTACTGCCTTTGATAGAGTTTAGAGAATGCTAAAAATACGTACCTATTCGTAAGAAAATAATTACTTCTGTTAGTCTACGTATTACATGCACAAAATATGTTATTACCTATATTTGTTTTTTTTAATGATATGGGAATATCAATCAACGTTATTTGTTTATTATTTAAATGTCACAATATAATCGATAGCATACAATGAAAATTGGTAAAAATAATAGAATATTGTTGATAGAAAATATAAATATTTTTGACTGTTAATAAATGCTAAAACGTAAACAGTGATTTTTACGAATTATGTTTTTGGACACTTCATCATTTCACTAGGTCTTGTGGTCTAAAAGTTCAGCATGTCGAAAAATGTCTCATTCTATGTTTTCTTTTCACATATTAATCTATAGGTCATGATTTCAAGAATGTACTGATAATTCATTGTTTTTGCTTTGCAGAAAGGATATCAATAGTCATTTGTGTCTTTTGGTTTTTAAACAACAGTTATTTTAACTGTAATATAATACACTTGTCATGTTATCATTGTTCTATATTATTTACTTGAAAATAATGTCCTACTAAGTGGACAAAATCGGGTCTAATATTATTAAGTAAATAATGTGGAATAAGTATTCAAATTGTGTTTTGTTATTTTAATTATAACAATGTTTTTCCACCAAATGTAAACAGTTAACACTATTAAAATGGTAAGGTATCTTGTATTGTCATTTAATATATTATAACCTAACCCAATTAGCTTGCTATGAATATTTAAAAAAATATCTAGCATTTTCCAAGGAATAGTGGTCATTCACTCCTAAGGGAATAAAATATTATTAATTGATATTTAAAAAGTGATACTACAGTACTGTTCCCCAATTGTATGTATGCATGTAGGTGAAAAAATATTTATCTAGATTAGAGAACACTATATTTATCAAAGGAAAATGACTAAACTTTTCACGAATTATTTAAATGTTCATGTGACAATAGATGTCTTAACTACTGTGATATAATAATGTATTGTTTATATGAGTGAGAAATTTGAAAGGGTTACAAAATCTGAAAGATAAAAGTGACACTAGAGTAGACAGATGCGTATTTAAATATATTAAATCGTATTCAGTCAAAAACAGTGAGCGAGGCAATTGTTAAACATTATAATATAAATTGAAAACAATAAATTAGAGCTGAGGTATTAACTTCACAAAACGTAGAGAAGGTTTTCACGCACGCCACTGAGGCAGAGTGAATAATTGAATGGTAGACTAATATGCCTTTATCAAATTAGATGGCCCCGCCATTAGATAATGAAAATGAGTAACCCAAAAGATACGAAGATCGTGGTAAATGCTACGGAATTTCTAAAGAGAACAAAGTACATACTCTTAAATGTCTGATTGCGTTACGCATAATATCATGTAACTCAGCCATCTCTTTATACATAATGCTTGAAAAGAATATTATCATGTGTGTTTACTTATTCATTTATAGTATTTAGAGAATTAGGGCTTTGTTATGCAATCAACTTGGAAATACTCTACAAAGCAGTACCTAAGTAAAAATAATATATATATTATATACCTATATAATTATAGACTTGTTTAAAATTAACAAAAAATAGCTCGAATGAAAAACTTTAAAAATAATATAATATATTGATCTTTGAAAGGTTTCATCATTAAAATATAGTTGAATGAGGTTTATGGTCACCTTGGTTACAATAACAAAGCTCTATACGAGGTATGTACAAAGATTTTACATTTAGTTGCAATATATTTAATGATTTCATTGAAAAGAGAAAAAGAGGATGCATTATTTAAACATTTCTATTTAATTTAATGACTCAGGTTATATGAAAGTCGTCTTCAAATGTACCATGAGGAAGCCCGCGTGACCTCAGAGCATCAATTAATTGGTTCGTATTAAATCACTCATAGTGCAGGTGTGCGAAAAATGGTAGATGTGAATCCCCGTTCTTTAAACTGAGGCGTAGTTCTCTTTACCATCGCGTAGTAGTTTGAACATTGGGAGAATAGTTTTACAATGAGTGCCTATAAGAAGACCAAAACGTATTATTTTCACGACGAATGGGAAATTGAGTATTTATTTGTATGATTAAGGATATGTGTTTATTAATTGTCATCGGCCGAATATAATACGTTTAAGTTGAAGGATGAAAATGGTGGTAATTCATTGCAAGTTTTGATATTCTATAGTAGATCACAGCCTAGTTGAAACTGGGTGTGCCTGTTGTATTCGATATAAATAAAAAGCATTTAAAGATAACATTTTACTTAATTAAAATCGATGTTTTTAAAATTAAATCTAAAATATTGTATAAAAACAATGAATTGTTTTTAAAAAAACTTAGATATAATTGACTGATAATAATAGCCATAAAATAAAATGTAATAATAAAAGACCATTCAACGAACACACATTTAAGAACAGTTTTTTTTAATTGCAATTTTGTCAATTTTTTTAAAATAAATATATCTATTTTCTTTTTAATGTTTTTACATAATATGTACCTACGCATTTGTTTATTAAAACAATTGAAAATGTAAATTATTTGTAATTTTATGAAATTCCATGGCATGAATTCCGTTGCTCGATGCTTCTATAAACATACTAAATAAGTGTGAAGTTTGTTAGTTTTGACAGAAAATATAACATAGTTAGCTCTGAGCGAAAGAAAACGATGGAATAGGCTTCATGTAAACGCAGTCGAAAATGATAACGGTAAAAATAATTACAAATACCCTATGTAATTAGTGCCCAGTAGAAGAAATCGCAATCTGCGTAATTACAAGGTTAGGTTTTTTTTAGAATTATTAATAACCATGTCCTTGCTTTTTCGTACAAGGTAATTGTTGGTAATTTTTGAACAATCACAAATACCCAGGCTTTGATAAAAACACATAAATGTTTTTGTCATGACTGGGAATGGAACCCAGAACTCTCGGGTGGAAGGCCAACGCCTTACCCACTGCACCACGAGAGCCGCCTACAAGGTTAGGTTGTTCTACTATAGTAGTAGTACAAATGCTCTCAAGATAATTTTCAGTACTGAATTTTTCATGAAGTAACTACACTTATAGTAACAACGTTAATACGATTCGAAAAATGTTTTAAAACTATGTTTTACAAGGTTAAAAAGATGTCAGTGGTACTGCTAATTAGCGCGTAGCGTTACAAAAAACTCAACAATAAGTTCGTTAAATAAATACATGTCTACGCTACGCTACAAGCTACAAGTACTGGAATTATTTAGAAAATTAGAAATTATTTAGTGAGCAGAAGTGAGAAATTTAAGTGTTAAAATCTGTTCAAAGTTTACGTCGAGTCAACTGTAAGATAAAATAAATAAAAGGCATTTTGAAGATTTATTGGAACTTACAACCGTATTTATTTATGACTCCCGATAACGATATACAAGTTTCCAGCCCATAACCTAAAATGTTGATAATATTTGAATTGATAAATAATTTATAAATTATACTGCCAAGTATTAACAGCACCGTGTCGAGATTACGTATAAGGATTGCAGCCCGGACAGAAATATCAATCCCGGGATTAAATAAAATAAATCAAATTTAGTGAAAAAAATGGAAGGTTTACCTAGTTTGGCACATACAAAATATTTATTATTTATAACATAACGCAATGCCATGAGCATTCCATGTAACAATACAAATCGTAGTAATTAACTAAAATGTCCGTAGCTTAATCATAAACGCATACTGGAGCAAACCCAGCAGATACAGGTTCAAGTCCCGTCGGGTGTCGTATTTTTTTCTACAAAATGATTTTTTCTAAAGTGTTTATGCATGAGATGTTTTCAAATTATGTATATTATTATTTATACAAGAAAAAAATATATTTAGTATTGATACACAAATGCTGCTACACTAAATGGGCATAAGGGATGAAGTAATAGAGAAATACTATTCTAATAGTATAATCTGTTCTGGAGAGCTAGATAGAAAGAACAACACTATCCTACTAAATTTAACATAATAAGGAAGCTACTAAATAAGTTATTTCTGTAAAAGAAAAAATCTGTCCAAAATAGATTTTATTCTGACAAATTGATATTTATACTTACCATTAATCATTTAAATAATTCCCTATAATAATTTAAATACTTCCACTGTTATTATTTTAATACTTACCAATAATCATTTTTTACTTGCTGTTTATATTAAATAATTCCCACCTTTTTAATAAAATACTTGCTGTTATTGCATATATATACTTACCCAATAATTTGAAGCCTTTATTATAACTCCGTACCTATATTTTTATGGGTAAGTTGTAAGTATAAGTTTTTTATTTTAAGTAAATGTTTTTTTATACTATAATCTTGTTGACGAAGAAAATCTTTTTGTCCAAAAATTAATCCCGCAATCCCGGGTCCCAAAATTTTCTGTCCCGGGAATGCAAACCCTGATTACGTACCTGCATATACTGATTTTGGAAGTATATTTTCATGTCCAATTTAGTGGTAGGTATATAAATATTTTTATAAGATTACAGATCTTGCCGGCAAGTCTTTGATGATATTGTATAATATATATAAAAATATTTATCTCTGCCTAGTCAGTATATTAGTTGTTTGTCCATAGACATGAAAAATCATCAAACAACTTTTAGTGAGTATATATATATGCAGGGAAAATATTGTGAGATAACATGTTTCATTTACAGCTATAAGAAAACGTATTTTTTTTATTTAATCAATGAATTGAATGGCTGATTATTTACTTTTCGTTAAGTAATAAGTTATGTCCGTGTCAGATGTAACGTGTAATAAATAACGTAGGAATTTCTACTAGGTAGATACTAATTATTATTCCTATTGCAACAATCATTAAACGAATAAAATATTTTTTAACAAGCGACCACGAATAATAAAATAATATTAAAAAAAAGTCATAGGTATGTACCGGAAAATATAATCTCACAGTACCTAAACTTATATGACAAAAAAAAATATATAAATTGACGATTTTACTATTATAGTGGTCTTAAAAGCATGTTATTTTTATAATGTCACAAGTATCTTTAAGAAATCACGTAACTATAATCTTTAATCTAATATTACGACCAAATTAGTATTTTAGTAGATATACTGAAAATTCAGTAATACGGCAACACTGTTGTTGTTTTGACAGCTCATTACAAATTTATTGATTGTAAAATACGAAAAATATGAAATCCATACTATATTTTACTTGTATCACTAATATGAAAATATAAGAAATACAATGCTACTGGAAACATAACATATAAGTCAATCGTTATATTCGTTGTCCATTTTTTAAACTTAACTGTATAAAACATTTTACGCAGTGCAATATGCACTTTCACGTTTTGTAAAAGAGTTCTATAAAACATCTTTATCGAAGATATTTAATAATCTAATACCGGCCCTAGATGAATAATTGGCAGCCGCTATCAATAATCGGACCATCCGACTTGGTCACCACAAAGGCCAACTTTATTACTTTAGAAAATGCGGTGTCTTAATGTGGACATGAAGGTCTCTTCATATAGTTTTGTCAGATTGTATTGTTTTAGCTTTGTTTATTTTTTAATAATAGATTATTTATTATATGTAGTCATTTATTTTTTTAGTTCACCGTCCATATACCTACATAATAACAATTTCACATAGCATTATATTCTTCGATATATTTCAATGGTACATTATATATAAAATATTGGTCGACAAGTTAGTGAAACTTCCCAAGTATATTTTATTAGTAGAGAAGTAGTGAAATAGTTCAGTGACTACAGAAAGTTGTGGCATATGATAATATCACGCTGAGAAAACTTGACTCAAAAGTTGTCGTGCGATTGTAGGTAGAAAGTTTTAACCGTATACACACTATGGTGCTAGTGGTCTAGTCTAGATGTTATGATTTGGTATATAATATTGCTGCTTTCTGTTATTATAATAGGTATCTATGTTGACAAAAATGCAAGCAAAATATCAGTGATGTTCTAAATAAAATTGTGGTGGGTTACTGTTTTTAAAACTTCTATTCGTCTCCCCCATTTATCTATACTTACCACATTTTTCAATATCATCGTCAAAGATTATCGATATATTAAATACAATCGAAGTGACGGTATGCTAACGATCAGGAAATACATTTTCAGCTCGTAATTGGACTGACTAATCACTTTATTTACATTTTAAGCCTAGTATCAATATATAACATATTTTATAGACTTTTTTCATATAGGTTCATTATAGCAGATTGCGATGTCTTCTACTGTGCACGAATTATATTTAATTATTTTTACCGTTATTATTTCCGACTGCTATTACATTAAGCCTATTGCAAAGTTTTCTCTCGCTCTGCGTCACTTTACATACGTCATATTTTCTGTCAAAACTATCGAACTTCACGCTTGTGTGGTATGTTTATCGTTATATTTCCAAGTAAATAACAACGACCTAATTTTCTACATTCATGAGATTACAAATAATATTGTGTGTAACTTAATATTGATTATAACTGTCCGGAAAAGTACCCAAGCATGCTCGGTCTTAGAAAAAAATCTAGGGTCGGCAAAATATGTACCCAATGCACGAGGGTAGCCAAAAATCAGTTGTATGACAATTTGCATCGATTGGTCACAACCAGCCTTCAAAAGATTAAAACTCTACCTTATTATGCACGTACAATTTTATTAATATGTACCGATTACTGGGTATCTTTTTAAATAAAAAAACGACTAAATTAGAACTTGTTTTTATTTTTACGATAAATTTTTAATCGTATTACAATAAAAAAAAATCGTTGTTCGAGGTTGTTTTGGATTTCTCACGGGGGGGGGGATTATTTTGAGACCTGCCTGCCCTTGAATACAATAAAAACTTCCCGAATCAAGGAATTGATTAAGCTCGCGAAGAAAATAAAAGCTAAAGAAAAGAGAGGTTGACGAATTTCGGAGGAACATTCCTTTCAAAATTTAATGTAAGTGAAAATATTACATTATATTTTTTCTATAAAATTGATTCCTGTGTAAAATGCTTATTTTACCTCCTATCTGTATTAAATAATTTCTATATGCTTTTATACAGTGGGTAAACTCGAGTTTAGGTAAATAAGCTTTGCTATTATTAGTCTGTACGATGTAAGTATCTTGAATTTAATTAATTTGTGAAAGTATTTAAAATTAAACTAAGTGTGTGCTTATTACTAATTATGTATGCGAATCAATGACCGTTAATAAAAAAGAATAAAGAAGAAAAGATACAGAAACATGTAAGCTGCACATGATGGTAGAAAAATGGTAAGTATATAATGTATCTAATAGATTTTGTTAAAAACGTTAAATTCAAAAATAAAATTGACTAAGTCCAATCCTAATAAGATCATTTATGAGCCTTCACAGAATGGAGGTTTTAATTAACAGATGTTTGTTTTGACAAGAAATGGATATTAGCCACTTGGTGAGCCTGTTAGGTTCATACTCTGACATCAAATACAAATAAAAAAAACAATATATTGTGTATTTGCCAAACCCAGGACTCGAACTTGGGACCCACGACCATATAAGCCCACGCGTAAGCCGCTCGGCCATCATGTAATAAATAGTCAATATAAATCTAGTAATCCAGTAGTAGGTAGGTACTCAACGTCCAAAAGGTATATCTAGAGGCCGCAGGATAGATGCAATAACTAGAATCTGCGGAACTAGTAGCATCGTAATATACAACGGCGAGGATAGTGAAATTACTTAATTAGCTCGGAGAGTCATTCATCAATAAGTGAATTTATCCAGATTAATGAGATTGAATTTTAGGTTAAATACTTTTAGCATAGAGTGTAGAGTTTGTAGTATCACTAGCTATCACATTAAACTATTATTTTCGTGCAGTATTGTAATTTTTCAGAGTGATACAAGTCAAACTAGGTTACGTACAATACGTGCGTGCGTATAATACATTATTAAGATGTTGTGTATGAAAACACTTTGTTTTGTTATGTAGGTACTAGGTAGCGCTTATCTCTTGTAATACAATTAAGTAATCTTCGCGCTAAGTTGACGCCAAGGAGACGTGAATAATCGTCGTTATTGTGATTATATTTTCTGCCTTTACGCTGTGTTTCCTTTGCGAACGGGAAACAAGTCTTTGACGTGCTCTCATAACTTAATTGACGAAACGTTACAGCATACAACAATGACAATAAGGAACGTTTATTTAAATGTAATTTATTGCCTGCACTTATTTACTGGAGTGGGTGCTTTGTGTGGCCTAAATTTGAAAATATGTAAAATAGATAAAATTATCTAATTTACGGCTGGGAAAATTGTTATAATCTCATCAAGTTTTCATTACGCTTTATAAAAAATGCAGGAATTGGATACAAACGGAAACTACCCACTTTGAGACTTTTGAACCCGTATCATAACATAATTCTGGACGATTTCAACACCAAGATAAGTTTCCGCAGCAACGATTATTTTATTTTTGCATGACAAACGAAATCTTAATAGTTTGACAAGACATCTCACATAGTATTATTATCATTATTTATTTTTTATTTCATTTTATTGAGGAAAACAAACACTAAGTAGGTATATTGATTATACACACAAGTTATGAAAATGTTACAACCAGTAAATTTTCTATACATAAATAATTACATAAATAAAATTATACATACTTAAATAAAAGATATAGATATTATATACATAGGTTTCTTTTATAGTATTAAGTGTCAATTCATGGTGGAACTGCATTGTATTATTTGATTAATTATTTGTAATTAAATAAAACACATTTTTAGTACTTATTCCACTTTTCAACTCAATGTTGATAATGTCCCCCTGAAGAGGACGAAACCGGTACAAAAAATTATTAAAAAGTGGAATAAGTACTATAAAAAATGTGTTTTATTTAATTACAAACAATTAATATAATAATATACATAGGTGATATAATTAAAATTTATACGATATAAGAGAGAACAGAAAAAAGAAAAAAAGCCAATAATATGGAAAGCGAAAGGACAATAGGTACATTTGCTTGCAATCAGGGTGTTACAAAATTTTGGAGATGGCGCGTTTAAAATAGAAGAAAAATCATTCAGAAATGTCTTTCTAGATTGAGCATATTATGAACCATTTATAATATGAAACGTAGCTTACGAGATTCGTTGAAAACCATTTGTAGATTTTTTTGAAGATAAGAATACAAATTAGATGAAGGTGGACATAATTTGATAAATAGAATTTGTATAATGAATTCCTATATCACTATTGGTAAAAAGTGGTATTTTGGTAGGCGGCTACACTAACGTGTTAAATTAATCTGACGACAATTTGAATCTGTATAATTTTTAAATAACTTTATTGAATAAATGGTATTGCAAAACTGGTATAGACCTTGAATGATCTGACTGATATAATACATGACAAACATCTGCATTTTCTAATTACCAAATTTACTTCTAGAACTAAAATATATTAATATATTTATAGTGTATCTACATACGAACTTGGACTACTATTAAAAGCTCGTTTACAACGATATCTTTAGTTGCAGGAACTATAGGGACATACACGTAACTGAGGTTGTTTTGATCATACCCACTCTTGTCTAGACAATTTTGTGAAGTTATTTCATATTTCCTCGGTTCTCCCAAATTTGTATCCATATCGCTGAAGTTGTGTATACGCTATCCTCTGCAACGAGTTTGCACAAAGTTCTGACAGTTACCACGCATCGCCAACAGCATGCTTTTATTATATTATTTGGAATGAAATTGCGAAATTTTCATTCATTTTCATCATAAGCACCCATTTTTAATATTTCGTCGAAGTTTATTAGTTACGAAGTTCAATACACTTACTATTACGTTGAAAATAATATATCGAACTAAAAAATTATTTTATAATTTTATAAAAATCTGAAAGCACGCTTATACATAATAATTTTACTACCATTATTTTTTATACCAAGTTATAAAAGATTTAAATAACATTGTCACGATCGTGTTAGATTGAAGAGGTGAAATACGCAGCTTTCTGTTAGCGTACTAATAAAAATAATACCTATATAATATGTAGTACTTATTTCACATAGTATAATAATCACCAGGACAGATTTCATCTGCTTTAATAGCACATTCTTGACTGATACATAACATACAATCATACTATTTATACTAACAAATTGTGAAGTCAAGAAGAATAATTAAATATCCACAATCAGTTTACAGTTAATAAAATCATTAAAGAAGAAAGTGAAAATTATTCATTTTAAAATATAACTTACTTATGTAATATTTTATTGTAGCGTAGTTTTGTAGTTAATAATAATCTAATTATGTTTATGGATACGTAACAATGACAAAAATTCTTATTTTGTTGGCAATTAACTTGATTTGTTTCAACACATTTCTCGTTTCTAGTAATTGGATCAGTAAATATTATACAATAATTATATTTCATAAATCGCAATTATCGCATTAGCAATAACTATCGTCACAATATAGGTTCAAAGCTTTTTTGTCATCAAAGTCGGTTTGGATGCAATGCAACATTTGTGACACATGAATGAAATATTATTCTTGTATATTTAAAGTTATTCTATGATTTTATACGTTACAAGGAATGCTCTTAACTCATTTTCATTTGAATTTTCGTGGAACTTTTTTATCTCAAACTTTTATTTATGTTAATAGTATACCCCTCGAGGCAAACGCAATATATATGCGGAGTTAAAAACACAACATGAATAAGTTTACTTTTTCTGTTGTTCAAGTTTGCCACAGTCTATGTAGAACAGCCAACTTTACTGTAAACTTTAATTATTTCCAAAAAGTAGAACAAAGACTAAAGTTAAAATTAGCTTCTGAAACAAAATGACAATTAGTAGAAAGCATACTTTACTTAGATATAATAATAATAATGATGATTCTAGCTAAAACAGCGGTCCACCTGGATATGTCATGTATTATCACCCACATATACATGGGGCAATGAGTAGTTGGAAACAGCCTGTATTCAGAGCCTCCGCCCATTTCAACGGCCAGTCATTGCAACTCAAAGCAATGGCTGGTGGGTGAGCATAACACGCAGTCAGTTTAGATTGTGTACTGTCTGGGTATGGAGAGAGATGAATCAGGGTATATCGGGAGTGCCGCTACGAAACTATACATGTAAGTTAAAGTGGTAAATACGCGTGAAGTTACACGGGGACGGGATCACTGTGCGGCGAAAACGTCTGGTGGTTAGTCCATCGACTAGCCGTCGTAATATTTATTGCAAGAAATGACATAATTGTAAGAGAATTCCAAGGAAAGAAGAATAAGGAAGAAAGATTTGTCTATGATTTTGAAACATGTATTTAACATTTAATTAGCGTTTTTACTACATCGTTCTACAATATCTAAACTCAATATATATATATATATATGAAGTACTCTCTCAGTAATCCGCCACCCCAAAAACCAGACAAGTGTCCAAAAAAATAGGTGTTTCGTAAAAATAGTTTTTTTAAGAAATTTGTACTAACAAATTACAGTTTTATTTATAATCAAAATATTCAAAATCAAGTACCTATTTACTAAATTATGCATAAGTATTTATAAAATAAGTTTATTAAATAAACATTAACAGTAAATCACTTGACACAACCAGTTGTTCAGTGAGGTAGATATTCTTGAATGGCTTAGGATTCCTGGCTTTCCCTATGACCAAAAGCTCCATTTTATGTGACCCGGTTGCATTGGAGCATGGCATAATAATTATTGTGATGCGGTCTTTGGGCACTTTCTTCCCTGGTACATTACTTTCTTCGCGATGAACGTACGTTTTATGAAGGAGAAGTTTCCAATATAAACCCGTCTCGTCTGCGTTGTATACTTGTACGTGGCGGACTACTGAATTTGACAATCAAATACCGGCGAATTATGGAGCTTGATTTTGTGCTTTCAACTCAATCACTGTTTCGACTAGTAAAAATAACGGCGAATTATAGTAGTTGTCGAATAATCGAGCAGCGGATTACTGAGAGTATACTGTATATACTTATATTAATTGTAGTTGTCTGTTATTCAGTTATAATTTAAAAACTATTTGCCTAATATTGATAAATATTGGACAAGTTATATTGTCAAATAATTTTGGCAGTTTTATCTTTGATATCTCAAAAAGTTCCTAAGTTAAGATAAAACTTCTCGAAAATAGTATTTGTATCGCTAGTAATATTATAGTAATGTAATGGTGTCATGAGGTGCAGGTAGAAAGCGCGCGGGTTTACTCGAGCTTTCAAAGTTCGAGTGTAATACTGAAATCAAAATCGAACTAGTTCATTTCTTTATTCTGTATCTATGACCGTATTTTCGGCTATTCGCTAGATCAAAATTATTTTAAACGTGAACAAATTTAATTATTCTCCAACATACCATGGAGCAGAGACTAAGAGCTCTCACAGACGGGATTCCGGTGTCGAGCCACCGAAGAATCCAGCCACTCTACACTGCAGTGGCTATGGCAGCCACTGAATTCATATCGCACCATCACAACTAAACCGCCACAAGTGCAAAATTATATGATTTGAGTTAATTATTACGTTTAATCGCTTCACCGCGGAACATTTAATTACTATTTAAATACCACGTTTAAATAGCATGCTAATTATATATAATGGCCACCAAATGAGGATACAACAGCTGGGCTGTCAGCGCTTTAAGGATTAATAGTCTATCATTCATAGTAGGGGAAATGTGTTCAAAATGGCACAGTGGGGAAAAATAAACTTTTGCTCTACTGGCGAAATGGTGCAGTCTAACATGATGCAACTAGCTCAGGAACAATGCATGACCCTTCTTTTAAATATTCAGCCATATTGAGTTTACTCAAAACAGCCGTACAAGAAGATACAGTGGAAAGATTTGTGAACCAAACGAATATTTTTGCAGCTTGTCGACAAAAGGTAATATTACATGTATTTTATATTATTAAATCTATATATATATATATATAGATTTAATATAAACCAGCTTAAGTAGCCGTTATTAGTGTTCATGTACGATGTAAATTTATCATAATTACTGAAGTGTAAACTGCATTTTTTTTAACGAATTTGCCAAATTCATTTGATTGGGATAAAATGGCATACATTATGGTAGGCTAAAACGGCATATTATGTGATTAATGATTTTATTGTTTCTGAAAGATTATGTTCCGAAATTACCTACGTAAAACTCTGTAAGAGACATGGGATACAATGAAAATAAATCAGGCAGTTTTAGCTGTGAAAATGAAAGGCATTTTTTAAATAAAAATAAAACAATAAAAACGGAGATAAACATCTTGGAAGATTTATGACTACTTTTCCAGTGGAAATTGAATGTCAAAATATGAAATTTTTATTTGATAATATATTTTTGTTTCTATTTTTGACAAATATTTATGTCGTTTGCCATTTTGTACAACCGGAGGGGTGAAATGATTTTTAACTACACGTTTTTACTTCTTTTTTTTAAGGTAGTTTTACTTTATTCATGCTCCGTTTTTATAATAAATTATACGTTTTGATATTCTTTTTTTCATTAAACTAAACACTATGCCATTTTGTACACCCTTCTCCTACATGTACCAAAAATTTCATCTCTATAAGTCAAAAGATCGTTCAATTTCTAAATATATTTCGAAAACACAGTACAAAAATGTGAAAGGTAAAACCAATTTTGCGTTAGGCGGTTTAATTTAAATGGTGCGGTTTCATTTCGATCGTCTAATTAATAATAATATAATAATAATCACATGTTGGTCGTCGAATACAATACTATTATTATTATTACGTATTATTATTATGACGGTGAATCTAGCCGCAATAAAAATGTTCTTTGGTCGATGCAGTAATAACAAACCATTTATTTTATACAATGCGTATAGAATACGTTGTTTAATAATTATATGATATCTAATAGCTTTTTCGCAGGTACCTATAACTAATATAGATACATACAAATACCAACTAATATATACCTAAAGTAATACTATAACTAACTAAAATATACTAAACGTTAATTTATTTAGATTTAGAATATTTTATATCTACTTATCCGAAATGCCACACTATACCACTTACCGTGATTAAATTAGTTATAAGACCTTAAGTAGATAAAATGCAGGCTAACGTTCATTTCTAAAAGAACACACGCCCGTTCTATTCAATCATGTATTTAGGTATTACAGGAGCGAAGGGTGAAGGTAGGCTGTTAAGATCCGCCATAATTAGTGCACATTAAACTTTTTTAGTCATACGTATTTGTTTTTATTGAACAATTTACAGATATTATTGGTTAGATTTTTTAAATCAATTAAACCCTGCCTAAACCAAACCATACTAATTTTGGTATATTTTGGGCGTTACGACAAAATTGTGCATACCTTTTCATTCATACTTATTTGTTTTCGTTGGATTAAGAATAAATATCATTACACATTTTGTTGGTTGTTTTTTTTTTTAATTCATTAGCCTTGTCTAAACCAAACTATAAAAGATTAAAAAAAAAATATTCTATCTTTAAAATATTCAAAGTTATGTATGGTTTAATTGCATAATTTTAGATATTTTATAGATAGGTATTTTTTTACTATTATCTATTAAGGCTTGGTTTCGCAGCTTCTGTAAATTGTGGTGTTATTTCAATGAAAAAAATACTAATACCTGATAAAGTTTAGTGTGCACTATATATAGTGGATCTTAACAGCCTACCTCCACCCTTCGCTACTGAGGTATTATTATTTGATTTAAATATATATAACGTGGAAAGACACATGATTCATGACATGCAACGGCAGGTACCTTCCTACATATTTCATTCAAAAAACACTTTTAGAAAATAAAAGGTTTTTATTTTTTTTACTTTTTCCACATTTTATTTCATAATTTTGATATACAAGCGCTTTTATCCTAGCGTAAATTTTCAATTGAATGACAGTAAAAAATATAGGTACATATTATTGAATAAAAAAAAATTATAGAGAACGTCGGTTTCGATTGTTTACTTAAATTAATACTAACTTGTTGGTGATATTTGTACTTATTTATATACATTATGAGATTGCCTAATTTTATCATAGAAAAATTTGCTGTGTTTAAAATTCACCTACCGTATGTTAAAAAAAAGGTTCCCTATCAATGACAAATTTTGTATTGTACATTGTAGTTCTGTTATGAATGCTCGATAAATACAAACTTCATTATTCCCATCCTAACCAAATAATAAAAAAAATATATTTCCTATCTATAAAATATCCAAAGTTGTGTACCTATAATTTAATCGCATAATTTTAGAGTATTTTTTACTATTAGCTATGGTTTTCGCAGGTTTCATCGAATTAAAAAAACTTAGTACACCATCTGCAAATTGTAGTTTTTTTTAATGAAAACAGAATAATATTAAATACGATTATACGAATAAACAATAATTTAAAATTTATTCTGCTCATTATGCTCTGCCTAATCAAATAATAAAAAATATTATCATATCAATAAAATAACCAAAGTTATGTACCTACCTATAATTTAATCACATAATTTTAGATATTTTAGATGCCTATTAATATTAATTATGCGTCAATGATAAATTAAAATTTACAAAATAAATAGCGCCGAGGAGTTCAATGAAAAGACAATAGGTAATTAGACCTGGCTTCAGCAATAAAAATAATTACACGACAAAGTATGGCAAATACATTGAGAGAAAAACTTGTTAGTATTTATTTCTTTACATACCTACTTAAGTAGGTATTTTGAAGATGCTCGACCAAACTGATCTATTTGATTATAAACTATTGTCAATAATGAATTTCATCAAATCGATCGTAAGAAATTTTCTCACCAACACCACCATCTGTAAATTGTCTTTTTTATTGAAAACAGAATAATATTAATTTTTTTTTCAGAATCTGGATCAGTATGAAACACTGTTTTCATTTATGCATTTTATTTTGAAGAAATTTCTATTTAGCTAAAAAAACATGCCTATTAATATTAATTATGTGTCAATGATAAATTCATTTTCAATAATAATAATAGCACACGTGTCGCCGCATCAAAGCGGTATTTGTATTAATTATTATTTTTATTACGATCGCCGGAGTTTCGGCCGAGGCAATGCATAAAAAAAGGTAATAAAAACCGCGCTCGCAAATAATAATGAGTTCGAGCGGCTTGACATTGTGGCGGGCAAAGGAAAAGTGTGCGATTCTCGTAAACACGAGTATCTTCCGTCTGAACGCTCCCATTTAATTATGTGTAAATGCGGAATCTCCGCCACACAGGTGGCTTAAAAAAAGTGCGATACGGGTGTCTTCCGTCTGAACGCTCCCATTTAGTTATGTGTAAATGCGGAATCGAGCCACGCCGGTGGCTCGACACCGGAATCCCGTCTGAAAGAGGGCTAAGAGTGGATGTAGACTTTTAAGATTCGATATAAATAGTGCACACTAAACTTCGTCAGTCATATTTATTTCTTTTCATTGATCTAAAAATACAATTTGTAGACGGTGCTGATTAGAATTCAGTTAAGCCCTGCCTAAACCAAACGATAATAGTTTAGGTAACTATGGGCAATCCGACAAAATAGTGCACACTTTTTCAGTCATAATTATTTGTTTTCGTTTAATTAAGAATACATTTTAAATATAGTGTTGGTTAGTTTTTTAAAATTCATTCAGCCCTGCCTAACCAAACCATAATCGATAAAAATATTCTTTTATCTATAAAATATAATTTTTTTTTATCGTTGAATGGCATAATTTTAGATATTTTATAGATAAATGAATATTTTTTTACTATTATATACTATGGCCTAGATCAGGCAGGGGTTAATTGAATTAAAAAAACTAACAAACACTATCTACACATTGTAGTCTTAGTTCAATGAAAACAAATACGTTTGACTGACGTTTAATGTGCCCTACTTGTGTCGGATCTTAACAGCTTACTTCCACCCTTCGCCACTACCATTGAGTACCTATTGCAATTTGATATAGGCGCCTACTTAAGAGACAACTAATATCCTGTTTTCTTATTTAACTAACATATTTTAAATGATAACTAAAATATTATTTCAAAATGAACACTTGTGTTCTTGTCACTGTGTATTGTGACGTTAAAAATATTTCGAAGAAAAAATGCTTTAAGTAAAAATTGTAACGAAAGAGAATAGCTTTTATAATGTAAGTGTACGTATCGGACTCAATTTAAGCTACACGATATCCCATAAGTTTTGATATTGGATCAAATATACTTACCTCTTTCGAGAAAATCTCATAAACCTTAGCACTACAAGCCTTTTCACTTTTTTCGAAGAAACAGCGGAGTCGCCAATGGCAACCGTGAATTTTATGTCCAAGTACTTTATATCAAAAACCAGCGGGATGTGGTTGCCGTAAGACTACACGACAAACATTGTTGCATGGAGAATATAATATTATTTTGTATAATAATATATTTTGTCAAAAGTCACTATCACTTTCTTATGTCACTTATCTAATACCGACAAGGGTTTAAATAATGTGATATGATAGGAATAGGGATTGCAATACCGGTATTTAAACCCCGTATTAAATTATTTATCGATACCGAAATACCGGTTTCGAAAATCCAAAATGCCGATATTTTCAGTAGGTATTAAGAAAGCATACACGTATATATTTTTCAAAAATGAATTTAATGTTATTTTTTTTAATTACTTAGGTACTACTGTATTGTATATTAAATTTAATGTAGTATAAGCTTCCTGGTGCCAAAATGCAAATATACTGACTGAAATCAACAAAGGTTGAATAAATTGAAAATTGTCGCGATGAATTATTAAAATATTTCGAAAAAGAGAACATTCTGTTAAATATTTCTAATTATTCTACAACTATTGATCCAACGTTGATAGTACATCTAACAAACGTTGAATTTCACAGAGGTTTTTCTGTACCTATAGTATTTGTAAAAATTAGCAGTTCTAAAATATTATGATCTATACATTCTATACCTATATATTATTTACAAAAGTCAACATAATAAATGTAGGTAGGTACCTACTTTAGGTTGCAATGAAATGGTTTTTTAAATAGATTTTAATAGTTATATTTATTGATAGGTACATAGGTACTTACTCAATTTTTTCTATAATGTGTTTTGACGAATACCGGTATTAAATAAGAAATACCAAAATACCGGTATTGATATATTCATTCGTTATTGGAATCCCTTTTGGCGTATTTAAAAAAAAAATAGTTTAAATACTTACGAACAATTAATATATATATGTATATATATGGAAGTCAATTGTCTTAACTAACCCCACAGCGCTCTGCCCCACACCCGGTCTTAATCGGACGTTTCATGGGACCAAACGTTTGGTGTAAGACATCAATATTTTTATGACTGGAATGCCTCAGGAGCGGTAACCCAAGACTGAGGTCAACACGCACTCAAGTGTATTCAGATTGAGTTTAAATAATTACAAGATAAAAAGAACTTTTTATATACAACGTTTTTAAATGTTCTGTTGAATCATATAAACTTGACATGACTAGCTTAAACGATCTAAAAAAATTGTACTTGATAGAAATAATACTGAAATGTCATTGTGACATGTCATATTGATTTACATAGTAACGCACGTATATATTAATAATTTAGTTGCTATGACCCCAGACCCCTCTAGCAACCAATAATGGTGTCGAAATAACTTTTCATACAAAACAGAATTAACTGAAAATGAATTCAATTCTGCTTAAAGATGGCTAAAGGTATTAAAAAAATGTATTGGCATCGTGTTCTGATGTATTCTAAAAGTTTCAAATGTCTAGCTAGTCGGAAAGTTAGTTAAAAATCGATTGCAAGATTTGTACCGGACAAAGAACCACCGGACAAATAAGAATACGAGCTAAGAAAAACGTTGTAAAATACTTTGAACTATGTGTTACTACGGGAAAGAGAAACACCGAGAATAAACAAGAAGAATTATAATATAATAAAATATATACAACAAAAGCTAATAATATAAAACAATTTACCGGTATGCAATATTTATTAAATTTACTTTGAAGTAAACTAAAATAAAAAATCATGTTATTGTATACGAGTACTTTTGAATGGGCTATACTTTTGTTGAATGTGGTGAAGTACAGGGCGTGCTGAGCGGGTGGTATCTACACTAACGACAGGCGTAAAGACCATAAATTTATGATACACACATAAAACAAACTGCCCGAAGGCAACTCAGCCTGCCTTACTCTTTAGCTTCGACATTAATACAAAATAAATTTACGATCAATCACACATTATTTTAACAATTGAAAAAATATATTTCAAGCTTCAGGTCCGGACCGCCCCCCCAGAGATGGAGAAATACAAATTATTTAGATAAATAGCATATTATTAGTTAAGTTAGTGTGACCCGGGTGATTTGATTGTCAGAGTTCTCAACGGTTTGGTCCCACACATCTCGGCTTGCAATGACACGGAAGGCCTGTGGCCACTTGTGAATTAGTTCAACTATCTGGGGCATCCAATGTTAGCTTTAATATACCGATGCGGCATATCTAAAAGCGCGGTTGACACAAATGGACACTAACGATCCTAATAATTATGATTGTTAAGTCATGCGCATTCGATAGACAATTGTGGATGTGACAGGTCGCAATAACACGTAGGTGAACACTCTTAGTAATTTATAACTGTAAGTCACGAATTTATCGCCAGATTTAAAGTGTAGAGTGTATGGGTATGAAGAATGTACTTGTAAAAGTGCGGTATTCGGGATAGTAGGTGGGGTGAATGTGGAAGTCAGTGACACCTGCTAGATTTTTTCACTCCGTCCGTCACGCCTCTTTATAGATCAATACAATAGTATTATGCATAATAATTTTTCAAAATGGACCTCCCTCCCAAACGATTCTTCTGTATGCGCGCCTGTGATTATTAGGAAACGACTGTATCTAACTATACATATTCCAATTTTAACCTAAGTTTTATTAGCAGATGGTGCCGGATTTTTACAATATATCCGTGAACGGAGAATTATCTTGTAAGTATATTTCTTTTTATTTGTAAACAGTAGTAATAAATAAGAATATGAAAATAAAAAATGTTGTTGACGGAAATACTTACCTAAGTGCATACATATCCCAAACGTTGCACTGCATTCAACATTGTGTTAGAGACTGAGCGCATTCTTGCTCGATTTTTGACATTATGCATTTCTGGCTTTATGTTATGTGTTTTGCTCTCGGATAAACCATAAAATAAAACGATATCACTTCTTGCCACATATAAGCGAACAAAAAGGCTTTTGCACACCTACTCTGATAAAAGTTAGCGTGTACACTGTACACGAACATTATGCGAATGGAAATAAAATCACTCTGCGAAATATATTTTGTAAGAACGCGATGGTTATATTTTAATACTTAAAACATAAATTAAGTGAATATTAATGCTGACTATGGACACTTGGTGTTAATTTAATTAAAACTTATTGAATATATTTGAGCGAATCTGAGTTAATATTAATATACCTACACTTTAGTTTAGTGGGTATGTATACATATTACATACAAGAAAGTCAAATACGATTCTGGCTATACTGAGTACTTTTTACAACTACTATTTGGAACTACACTGAGCTTCTTTAAGCTATGAATGATTGTCAGGTTTGTTTCTATATGGTTTTGGATTAAACACACATTGAAACAAACAATGTATTTGTTTTTTGTCAGCGACGGGTTTGAATCCATACTTAGAGCTTGATTTAGATCACCATAAGCTAAATTTTATTCAGTAATAGCTCAGGTATATTACATATTATATTTCCAAATTGGGTGATTATTAATTATAATGGCTATAAGTAAAGTAAAATATGGTTGGAATATAGCATACTGATACGGAACGGATGATTTCTATTAGTTAAACATCTATATAAAAAGTAGAACGAAGTGGGATTCGAACTCACGTCTTCCCGAGTGTTTTCGCTTCTAAGCTATCTGTCCGTCTATGATTCATGCGAATTATTTATAATAATTACGTTTTAACTGAGGTACTTCAAATTACACCAATCTAGAGGAAATATTCTTTGTGATCAGTTAAGGTAAATAAATTACATTACGAAAATAATTGTAGATAACATACGTCTGGCACTAGCCAATTTTCTATTATTGACGTTCTTGTACTCATGAACATTGAAATTACTGTTTTTTTTTTATTCAATACTTCAAGTGTTTGATTATTTAAAGAATCTAAGCGCTTTTGTATAATATTCAATATTCAGTGTTGAATACAACAATAATAATATAATATGTATAGTGTTTTATCAAAAAAATCCTTTAATGTTTTATGCTGCAGTTATTTAATTGTCAAGAGAATTCTGTCGTATTCAGAAAATTATGTGCAGATTACAAACTGTATGCCTATTAATACGAAATCAATAATTTTACGAAAGGTTTTGCCAAATAATTGACCTAAATAGAACATCCGTGCCGCGAACATTCAAACAAGTTTGTCCATAATCAATTTTCGGGCAAAACAATGTAATCGCAAACAATAAGCAGAAACTATTTCCGGAAACAATTAGTTATGGTGATGAGGGTAAGTATTCTGTATGCGAAAGTGACGAATCCATCGGCGGGAATGTATTATTAAATTTTATATTGAGCAGTCGCAACAATAGAGATTAAAGTGAACAAAAACAACGTAGATTAAACTAAGCCCAAATGGGGTGTGCTCTATCCCATCCCATCCCATCCATCCTAATCAACGTTAATTGCTTTTATCAGGACGGTCTAAATGCTTAGCGGACATGTCAACACTCGCTCACCCACGCGCTCTGGGTTCGATCCCCTGCCATGATGCTTCCTAAACTTTGATCCTAGATTTATTTAATTAATTTCGGTTTGTTTGTTTATTTATACATTTATAGTGTGAAAAGCTTAGGGTTCTGCATAATCGGCGAATGTTTAATTCATCTGCATTTTGGTGATGATATACCTAGATTAAATTGTTCAAATATGTACCAATATACCAAAATAAAATACAAGTTATAAGAAATGAAAACACAACAAAAAAAGCTGTAATGCTATGAAAACCCAAATGTATTATGGACTCTTCCAATTCATATGTCTAAAATATATCTTAAAAATAAAAGGTTCTAAGACTATCCTGAAACAAATGGAATTTAGAAGATTCAAGATACGTTGGTAAGTATAAAAAGGAAAAAAAGTGATATAAAAGTATAAAAGCAATAAAAACTGTCGAATGGGTATATTATTTACTTGAAAGATTTATAATTAAAATTCTAATTTATGAGAGTTTTGTACTTGAGATATTATGCATTTGATATATCAACTTATATTTCGGTCAGAATTTATTATATCCATATTATTATATGTATTGAAAGTTTTACGCCGTTTTTCACCTGACAAGGCGAAGTATATAATTCAGACATTTTGTTTATCACTTTGAATTTACCAAGAGTACATACAATGTTTTTTTGTCAACAAATATCAATTAAAATTCTAATGGATTCAAGCCCTGTACTGGCTGTACTATTCCATTTAAGTCGTTTTTGCGACCCGGGTTTCACCTTTTGGCATCTTCTTAACCCGGGTCGCAAACAACGACTTAAATGGAATAGTACAGAGCTTGAATCCATTAGAATTTAAATTCAAATTCCATCAAGTACCTTCAGTCGATAGTATTAATATTAAGTATCAATTAAATAAGAATACATAATCCTATTTTAGAATTTTACCTTCACCTTTATGGATGGTAGATTCCAGATTTTTCAATCTTGTGATTAGGAGATTAATATTTTTTCAACTCATTCAGGATTCGTCAAATACTGGTAAAATGTTCTTCAATTTTTTTAATCCCATATTATTTATACATTAAAAAAAACTTACTTACTTAAACGCATATTTAATAGAAATCTTTCGATTGACGATTTAGTTTGTACGAAATTTTATAACCTATGTATACTTATTATTTCCGAGCCTGAAATACCGTGAACGTTATTAGAAGATTTTTTATTGATAAATAAAAACAAAATTAAATTACTGACAATCTTTTGTCAACAGTAATATAACAAGTAATACCGATATTCCAACACTTGTTTGAATCCCGGGATTTATGGACACAAAATAAGTCACTTTTTTACTAACCAGGATTCGCCTTTTGGCATCTTTAGGCACTATGCACACTCACAAATGATAAATATACATTGATCATTGGTGAGTGACCAGTGCCTGAAGATGCCACAAGAAGATACTAAGGTTGCAAAAAGGACTCGAGTGGAATAATAGAAAACTTACATAAATTAGAATTTAAATCCAAATTCTCCGAGACGATAGTTTTTATTTTTAAGTAAGTAGATTGACTGTAGCCATAAGAATGAATTAAAGATTGTGAAAATAGTGTATAACATATACATTGAATAATCATGATAGTTATAGCAAATTAATTGCTTTAATTTCTTTTTCAAAATATAACATTCACATAGGTATCACAACATAAATGTACACAGGACTACTACAAACAGTTTTATAATAATTGTCAGCATTGCGTATACACTTGTTGACAAGCATAGAATTCAATAAATGTGGCCTAAACCGGCCCCAAGCGGTGAGGTCCACGAATTTAATTTTGGTTTAAAACAATGAGAACAGCTGCCGGAACTGAATTAAGTTTAACGACGTAAATAATTGAATGATTTTTCATACAAGCTTAACCTATTCTATTCAACACACTGAATGATACTGATACTTCTTATAGATATCTTAATTGTTTTGCTTGCAATCAAGTTTTATAAAATTTCTGGTGTATTCATGGCTCGAATGGACCGGAATGGACCGGTGCGCAACTGCGATTGCCTCGACTGACGATTGAAAAATAGAAACGATTAAGAAATAATCTCAAATGAGGTGGCTAGTACATCGATGCGAGCCAATTATTGATTGTACATTTGAAGGAAATTAGACCAAATTCGTGTCAGAACTTTAAAGACTGTTATTGTATTTTTCCATTCAATGTAGGTATATTACAACAAAATAATCCACCCCTAAAAATTTTCGGAAAACTATGGAGCGTTTCGGTTTGAAAAAATACTTTTTCGAGCGTTGGGTGTATTTGAATATTTTTTTCACAATTATTACAACATAACACTAATTGCACTTGTTAAATTCGGTCGATGTACCTATAAAATACCTATAATAATAAATTATTCAGAGTTAGAGAATAAATTAAAACAACGCGTTATAAAATTTACAAATTGGATAATTACAATGCAATGCTTCCGGTGTGGTATCATTTTTTTTTGTTTAATTATGTTGTAAAGAGTACGCTGTATTTTACACAAAATACTCATTAGATTGTAATTGTTACATTCATGCAATAAAACTTCTCTGTTCAGTGGTTATATTACAAACCACATCACAAAAATATAGGTACATATTGTCTGTTGATGTCATTTTATATTGCAACCTAATTATACTTATAATAATATGTAAATATATATAAAAAGGATTCACTCGCATTTATTCTGATATTGGCCTCATTTAGCAGAGGTTTTCATGTGCAGCCACCAGAGGATTTTGCTGCGGCCACCAGCGCTTTACAGAATAATATTTAAAAAAAATATTTATAAAATTATGAAATTGGTTGAATACACATGACTTATCTTAAATTTCTTTCCACGCTAAAATGATCCATAATGTGTTCTTGTGATGAGATCATGTGTGAAATAGTGCGTTTCTGCTTTAATTTTTTCAATCGCAACAAAAGTGAAATTTAGTGCGGCCACCAGACGTTTCCATAGAACTGTCAATGTCAATTGTGCGGCCACAGTTAAATTTCACGTGAGAACCACTGAGCTATAGTGTTCCTGTGCTGATCTTCACTTACTTATTATTGAGCTTTGAAGTCTCAGCTAAGACTTATTTAGTTTTAAATTTTTTTTTTTTTTTTTTTTTTTTTTTTTTTTTTCGACCATGTCCGATCCTGATAGGATCATATGGGCCTCCACAGAGTGGAGGTTTGTATTGACAGATTTTTGTTTTTTACGAGAAATGGATGTCAGCCACTTGCTCAACCTATTAGGTCCATACCCTGACACACACAAATTGAAAAACAATTTTTGTACTTGCCAGACCCAGGATTCGAACCTGGGACCCACGGCTTTGTAGTCCAACGCTTATGCCGCGCGGCCACCGTGGGCCACTGTTATTACATTTGGGAATACATATTATTTATAATAGCTAAGTATTATAATTTAGCTGTAATCATCCGGTATTACAATCTAAACTTGAAGGTTAGACTCTCTTAGAAATTACTTAGAAATATTTGGATACACAGATGGTTTGATATTTGGCTGAGCTACAAAGATCGCAAGATTAAGTGGTATTTTGTATTTTTGTCTACTTAAGATTTCAAGAAGCCTTTGTCTTTAGGCATCATATAAGGAGCATTGCCAAACAACGTAATAAATATCTTCACTTAGGGTCATTTATTATACCTAAGCGAGTTTTTGGTGCTTCAAGATTATAATGATCAGCTCTGCAGCGATTAATTGTAATTTTCCCTATCAAGCCTTTTATTAGTGTACCAGGGTTTAGTTTTACAGCTGTAATACAATTTAACATATATTTTAATTCCTCTCCTTGGACTTCACCAGAAATCACTCTTCTCTCGAAGGTGGGTTGATCTCTCTCACCATGTGGCCGAAGAATTGGAGAATGCATCACTTGCAGTTTTTCATGCCAAGCTCTTCTAGTATAGACTCTTGTACGCCTGGCCGTCCATAGAATGAGGAGTATCCTCCGCCAGCACCACATCTCGAACGCGTTAATTCTCTTTTGATCAGATTCTAGGAAAGTCTATAAGATACTCGTATATAGTGACCTCAGTTCTAAACCAAATGATTCACAAATTCCTATTGGAGGTGATTAATATTTAAGTAAATATGAAGAAAATACTGCTAAGGCAATTCAAATGGTTGAAAATAATTCAGCATTGCAGATTCATTTGTAATAGATAGATATCACACAGCTATCCTTTCAGATTTATTATCCAGGCCTGCATTGAGAATACGTATGCAAAATAAGTTTCCATAATAATTATTTAAATGCATAATCACAACAATGTTACATACCTAGTCGAATTTTTTACTATGGTAATGTACAAATTATTATATTTTCTATGGCCACCAATTCACTACACTAAAAATGTTTTGAAATTGCCATAAACTATTTTACTAAATATAAATAATTCATATGAACCGTGTGGCTTACACTGTAAGCATTGTCATAAGTCAGGCAAACTAAAATAAATTGTGACTTTCAGATTTTATGATTTTCATTGTGTAGGTTTTAGAAAATTAAGATTCGATTTTTATCTTATTAAAATTGTTGGACATTGTAATATTATCTGCATAAGTTAAACATTCTGTTACTTTAAAGGCTTGACTGTATATGATGATATGTCAATATCGCTGTGACAAAATTGCTCACAGATAGATGCACTCGTAAATAAAATATCAGTAAACGATTGTCGCAGGCAGACAAAATAAAAATACAAACCAAACGTTACGTAAACTTAGCGACGAGTGTGTCTCGTTTGGCATTTCCATATATATTGGACGAGTAGCGACCTCCGTATCGTCTTGAGATGGCCTTTACTCCGAGTTCAATCATGATAAAGCGATCGAATCAAATAAGGTTTTTAATACTCAAAGGTTTATCGTTAAACTCTCGTTTTGTTTATCAACGAACCAAATATCCGATCCAATACATAATTCAACATCTGTTCTTGAAAAAATATTCAATAATAATGCATTGTTTGTTAACTTTTTTTTCTTATCAGAAAATTTGAAATTTAATTATATTTACTACCTAATATTTACATAAAAGTAATAATTTTATTATTCCACTGTCTCAACAATCAGACTTGACTTGACTTGACTTCCCGAAGAAGTTTTTAAACGGTTTTTCCGAAAACCGGTTTTTGTCCATTTGCTCAATCGTAAAAATGCATGTCCCATTTCTAAAGACGTTTTACAAAACTTGGGACTCAAACCGGCGGTTGACGGATTTAGAAATTAATAATATACTATATTTATAATACCAGCGGCTTGATGGGACAATAGTTTCAATCTAAGGGTACTTTCTTGCTTAGCCTTTAGTTTTTTTTTTTAATAAATTTCATTTTTACATTCATTTTGGGACCCATGTTTTTCATTCAAGTCATCAACACCAAAATAGGTTCAATTTTTTTCGCATAATTTAAAATACAATATGGAATTATATGGATATCAGTGGCCGCACGGTTCATAGATGCTGCTCTTCAACTATCCAAAGATATTTACATCTTGAATAGGTATATTTCGTTTGATAAAAAAAACACTCTTACAAAAAGCATCCGTCATCTCAGAAGTCACTCCACGCTACTGATAATTATACAGCGCTCGGAATGGACAGGAACGCACCGGAGCGCCGTTGTGGTTCGTGGAATTCCAAAATATACCGTTCCGGCTCGTGGATTCATTTAAAATTGCGTTGCGGTTCGTTAGATTGAGATAATTATATATGAATGTATCTTTTAAAGTTTTTCTCAAAATTAAAAATTAACGAAGTTATGTTATGCCGGGCGTGCAAGGGTTAAAAATAAAAATTATGACATCCCTAAATTTCTTTCAGCCTTCTTATTTTGTGTCGATATGTCCATGCCTAAATGCATTGTCTAAATAACAAGAAACAACCAGCTGCAAGCGTAAATTACTTTATTACCCAAAAAAATGTGCCTTGCTGACACTATTTGAAAACTCTTAAAAAATAAAGTATACATTGTTTAATAATTTCTAAAGGATGAAACATTTCAAATCTCAATACAATCTTGCCTTTGACTTACGCATTGTTAATTTACTTACCTACTAATTTATTATATTATTTTATTCGGAGTGACAAAAATTATTACTTCGCCATTTATTTTCGGGTGAATGAATTGTGTTTTCGATGGTTAAATTAGTACAAAAAAGTTTGATAATTTGACTCGTGCAATCCGATATAATATTCCTATTAGTTGCCTTTTAAAATATTTTGTATTATTTAAGATATAAATACGTTTCTAAACAAAATTGTTTATATTATTAGCTTGGTGTTTTTTTGCTACATTCTAGTAAGTTTTGTGTTTTAATTTTAACTGTGTGTTTAACTTGATTTTTTAATAAAAAATTGTTCTAAAAGTTGGTCAAAAATGTCATCAGGCGAAACGTGTTAACCGAAACTATTGAAAAATATTTTGTCGCAGGTAACGTAACGCTGGCCACATACCTACACAATTTGATCATTTAAAAAATGATATTGAGTGGTTATTTATAAAAATAATGAAGGTATAATAAAGTAGTAGGTAATTCGTGTAAATCTGCTAAAACCACATTACATTACATTAGGAATTCACTCCAATAACCATTGAAGTGGCAACAGATGGTATTCATCTCAACAATTAACTTTTGTTAAAAAAAGCTTATGACGTGTCGTAAACCCCTCTTTTTACGATGTTTACATTTGTTTTGTAATTTACATTATTGTTGAATTGCGACTATAGTACAATAAATCTTGTGATATAACTACTACATTCATTCATTTATTTGCCATAGGTCATGATGAGTATACTTTTTTGTAAGTGAATTTTGTTGCTTCTGGTAAGTTTTGTGTTTTAATTTTAACTTTGTGTTGAACATATTTTTTAATAACAATTTGTTCTCTTAAAAGATAGTTAAAATTCTCAGCAGGCGATACGAATACCTTTATATCGTCGGTGTATTGTAAAAATGGCGAATTAACCAAAATACTATTACAGGAGGAGAATTTTTAACCTTTGACATTTATTTATTAATTACCTGTGGATGAATACTTTCCTTATAATAGGCTTTATAATATAATATTTTAAAAAGTCTATTACGTTAAATTCGCTTTTTCTTCGTAACACTAAGTGGATAATCACCCTTACAATTATCGTTTTTAATAAGTACTTTCCTGTGGGATACAAATTCGCCATTTTTACAAAATTATATTATTACATATATACCTATATACTATTGTCGCTGGTATCCAAACTGATTTAAGATAATTCTGGCCACACGCACAATTTGATAATTTTGTGGATATTTATAAAAATAATGAAGGCTTAATTACGTAATAGGTACTTCGTGTAAATCTGCTAAAACATTAGGAATTCTTTCCGGTGGACAATACAGTGGCAACATCTGTTCTGTGATTCAATAATTATTATCATCTCAACAACTTGACTCGTGTTAAAAAAATATTTATGATAAGTCGTAAACCCCAATTTTCACAATGAATAATGAATGATTTTTTCTACAAAAATGTGTTTGGGCCATTGATGGTTTGGGCAGAAAATATTGAATAGCCTTCTGCAGAGCTTATTTATTTGGGACGTTCCTATTGTATTACAATTATTATTACATGCATTGTAGTTTGTGACTTTGAAAATAATAGAAATAATACATAGGTAGTGTGGAGAGAACTTTTACTTAATTTTTGTTTGTAAATTTGTTTAAAAAAAATATAGGAATATCCTTTAATAAAAATGTACGACTATCATAATATCTGTATTGTATGTAGGTACCTATTATCATTTCCATGGCAATAATAATGTGAGTAGGGAAGGACAAACAACATAGATTGAATCGTTTAGAATAAGTAGGTACTAACAAATTAGGTACCTATCTGTCCAGTGCGGACATCTAATTATCTTAGGTGGTGTTAGTCATAGATTATTAAATAAATACGGTGGTAGATGTATATTACAATAATGGTAACCAAAGCATCACCATTGTAACATAACATGCATACAATACAATATAAGTCCTTATAATGTTGAATATAGTAGGTACTAATTAATGACAATTTTATATTATTCTATAAGAATCGCGCTTAGCAACCTGAGTTTCACCTTCCGTCATGTTTTATCTTATATAAATGAAAATGACACACCATTGGTAATTTAATTACAAATAATGCTATGTTTACGTTGTTTGGATGACTTGAAACTTTTATTAGATGTAGGTACGGCCTTATGCCCCTTATAGTGGAGAAGGTTCAAAATAAATCTTTGAGAATCCTTTAAAGCTGTGTGGATAGTGGATACTATCCATGGTTTTATCCGATTGATTTCTCAAGACGTATGCTTACATACTGTATTCTGAAAGTTAAAAAGAGAGCTAGGTATTTAGGCTACGTACTTTTTCCAACTTATATCTACCCAGTACAAATGAGAACTCTGCCATTATTGGTACTTAGTATTGATTTTATTATATATTATTTTATAACTTTCTTGATAATCTAAGTTGTTTGTTCTGCCAAGGTGCAATAATTGCTAATGATAATTGGGCAGGAAATAACTATGTTCAACCAAATCGCTTCGGATAATCGTATATTCCACCTGCGTGAGAACGAGTTTATGTGAACGCTATTTTATAAATTCTTGGTATAGGTAGGCACTTACTGTTTTTTCTAATACTATTTCTTTATTTTTTAAACACTATTTTAATACTATTTCTTGATGTTTGATATTCTGTGCTCGTATTTAAATGGAATTTGTAAAATTTTCTATAAGTACGTAAATATTTTTTTAATTTGAATCTATAAGGTACTTATGTGGATATGTTGTTTGTTATGACTAATTAATTACAAACTTATCTATCCCAAATGAGACAGTAAGTTATAATCAGTGACGAGTGGTGGTAGAGGTATCATGCACTGGTTATAGTGGTAGATAAAGTAAAAATAAAGAATAATACAATTTTTGACGGTATACTTTGCTAAAACAAGATTATTTCGCCTGCGGCGCTGACAATCCTTACCAACCTGCCCAATATAGATCCACGTAAGAAGTTTAAAGTTTATTGTTGCATTTTTATATCAAAAGTACGTACGTACGTAAAGAAAGGATTAGCATAAGTACTTAGTTTCGGAAAATTATACAGCGTTCCTGTTCGTGAAATTTTCCATTTCGAGCACTGTAATTATATAATAATAATACTATCGGATAATAATAAATAAAAATGTCTTATTTAAAGTGTTGGTATTTTGTTGCTATATTGTATTTATAGAGAAATATTTTTAAAATGATCAACATGTGCGGTTAATATAATATGTTGATAAAAACAAACATAAGGAAATAGCTTATTAATTTATAACAATATTAATCATAATGCAATTAGGTCGAATAATAACATTGTTATTAAAACAATAATAGAAATAACAAACTAATGTGTATCCTATCGTAAAATATTTTTTTATTCAATTAATAATACACAAGGTTTAACAACGTCTATAATTAATGACTTTGGAACAACTTCAGAAAGTACTAAAAATGTACCGAATGAGACTTGAATCTACATCTATCGCATTTCTTGCGACAAGCTTTCCCGAAACAGTTACCACGCAACCGAATTCTAACAGCTATGTTTTTGAAGTATTATTTTTAATTCCGTTAACATTGCCGATTACCTTTTGTAATTTTGAACATCAAGTATTGATTGACAATAATTAGCCAATGCAATTAAATTAAAACTAAACTTTGTAGATAAACACGATGGGCTTATAGCTCTAAACACCTATTAGTATAAATACTGTAGAATTGACAAAAATTCTTTATAATGGAGTTCTACTATGTAAGCGTAAATTTAATTGATAATGAAAGTTGCATAATAAATTAATGTTTGTCTAATCTTTTTTTTGACATTTTAATACATTTATCAACATTTTATTGGTGTGGTTTTGATCTCTTGCATTAATTATAATGGACAACATGATAACAGTATATATATTAAAAGTACCTATTAGATCATTTATGCTGATATGTATACTATTTGCCACTTAAAGTAATAATTTAATATTCGATTATCTATTTAACCTCCCACGTTGTCAAATATGCCGCGGTTTATACGTGTATCCAATGGGTATGTGCTAAACATTTTGTTTTTCACGACTGTAGCATCCTTTTCAACTCGGTCTTGACTCGGGCGCAACACACGCGCATTACACCCTCACGCACACACGTCAAAATTGAATCTTTATTTAATCAACTCAAATAAACCAAATATTAAAAGTGCCCCCACTAGATCACTCAGCCACCTAATATCACACAATGGTGACCCCGACGTGATATGAGCACGCAACCCTCTTCTTAGTTATGTGGACTCACTCATGCACCTACCCAATATCCCACACGATAAATAGCGTTTGATAGCACGGATCAGATTGGCTCTTTAGTAACTTTGGATACTTGGACAACTTTCCTTAATGCAGCGACATTAAAATAAAAATACTGTCTAAATAAAACATGATTTACTGTTATTCTGGGGCCAATTGCACATGATCTATTTTCAGTATTTATATGCGTGTATTCTTTTATCTTTCCCCCATATATTTTCACCTACTAAATAGCGACCAGTTCTCGTAGAAGTACACCAAGTTACCTTGCACACTATTATGGGTTTATATTGTACGTCTGGAGTCTAGACTCTAGAGTAAAAATTATATTGTAAAGATACAGTTATAATATTCCAAATTAACTTAAAAATTTACAGCAATTTATTTAATATTATAGATTTGTTTATATCGTCACCTTACTATTAGTCCTCATAAGTTCGATATTATGGACAAAATAATTACAAGATAACAGAAATTTTTATATACAAAGTTTTTAAATTTTCTCTTGAATCATATAAACTTGACTTGACTAGCTTAAACGATCAAAAAAAAATGTACGTACTTGATAGAAATAATACTGAAATATCATTTTGACATTTCATATTGATTTCCATAGTAACGCACGTATATATTAATAATTTAGTTAATAGGACCCCAGAACCCTAGCAACCAATAATAGTGGATTGGATTACGGATTTCTTCAGAAATAACTTTTCATACAAAACAGAATTAACTGAAAATGAATTCAATTCTACTTAAAAATGGCTAAACGTATTTAAAAAAATGCGTTGGCATCGTGTTCTAATAAATATTCTAAAAGTTTCAAATGTTTAGCTAGTCGGGAAATTAGTTAAAAATCGATTGCAAGATTTGTACCGGATAAACAACCACCGGACAAATAAGAATACGACCTAATAAAACGTTGTGATGAAGTTTCTTCGACGAAATTTAAACAGAAAAACATTTTAAATCATCTAAACCTCGATTCCTCCCTCCATCAAGTACCTTCGGTTGAAAGTATTAATATCTAAACCTCGGTTCTCTAGACACTAGTATGCTGTCAATATATCGACAAATTTTAGTTATAGTGGTTTCAAATATGGAATTAAAACCTCGTATTTCACAATCAGTGTTTTTATAGATTCATCGATTAGAGAGGTGTTTAAAATATTGTTTTTATTACGTTTTTTTTCTTCCCCTCCACATTCTTTTCAAACAGACTTAGTTTTAATAGTAAGGTGACGATATTAGCTCTGTTGCAGATTTATTAAAACAATTCTTTTAGATAATATTAAATTTTAAGAGTAGGTATAAACTATACGGTTGTCTTGTGGTTAATTCGCGTATCACAAATATTACCTTTGCATTTGAGTAATAAAACGCTAAGCTTTCTCAAAAATATCATATTCAGTTGGCTGGCGATTTCACGAGCTATAATATAAAAGAAGCAATAAAATATGCGGAAGTCAGCGGCAGCGCGAAATTGCAGCGAACGCCGGCCTTTAAAAATTCATGTATCAAAAAAGGATTTTCCTACGGCTAGATGTGAAGGTATCCCGTAGAGATATTATGTAATGCCGGCAGACCGAGAGACGGATTTGTGTGGAAATATCAATATAATTTCTGGCGTTTTGTACGAGAGTGTAGCCTACGCCTGGATATCAATCTAATCTGAATTGCTTAAATGCAACACCACGTAAACCTCTCTTTGAAGAAAAAGACTTTTCGGCGAATCAAAAAAGCTACGATTTTTAGGTAATTTAAAAGGTTTTAATTATTATTGAATTATTTTCGGAAATCCTTCAGATTTACTGCATCTTTATATTACATATTGATATTTAAAATTCTCTTATAATACATAGTTGACTTTAGTAACTTTTCAATATTGTATCTAATTACAAAATTTTGTCATACGATATTAGTGAAAGTAAATATATTGTGGTACCTACTCATTATCTTTCTACCAAAAAATAATAGTAATATATTGAATATACATAATTTGAATAAAAACACCTTAGATATGTACCTACTAGAAAAATTAGGGCAATTAATGATACATTAATTTAACACAAAAAACGATACTCAACATTAACGCAATTTTATAAAAAAAAAAATCATGTAAGGAATTCTAGTTAATTTTGTCGTAATTAAGTGGGATGCCCGTAGCTTAATTGGTTAAAGCACATTGGCGGGAATCCAGTGATTACAAGTTCAAGTGCCGTCGATTTTTTTTCTAAAAAAGATTATTTCTAGAAGTATTATGTATGTTCAATATAATATTATATAATGTATTATTTTCAAATCTTGATGGTTTAGTTTAGTAGAATATAATTTTTCACTTTATTGGTCGCTGGTTATTTAAGTGTTAATTATTGTTAATAGAAAGACATTTTAATAATGAAAATAACATATAAGTCGTACTGCTTCTACATACTTGTGATAGTATATGATGATAGATTATGATGATAATATATAATAGTGATCAGGACCGATTCCGCCTGCTCTAATGCTATTTATAGATACGAACAAATTTAAAGAGAACGCTACTTATTAAAAACAATAACATTATGTAATTAATTTATTAAATATAATATTATATTATAATATTAAAAAAAAATAAGTACAATAGATTCACCTAAATTCATAGATCACAATCGTAAACGATGTAGAATGAGCATAACATATTGTCGTATTTTTTTTTTAAATTGATATATTTTTCAATATATTATATCGCTGTCATATTTATAAAGATTTACGTGCATGCGATCCACTAATCCGGGACTCACTAGTAATGGGGCAGATCCTATTTTCTGGGTGATATTTTTTCAAGCAATATCGCATGAGTGAGTATTAAGACTCTTCTGCCTTTATGTATTAAACTTTGTCAAAAGTGTAAAACACTGACAGGCAGTGTTCGCAAATACTGGTTAAATCATACGTAAACATGGTCGATTACCTAATTGATACTTGCTATGGATCCTATGAATCAATGGTGTCTTATAAAATCTTTCATTAACAATATTATTCCATGAAGATGCGTAAGCATTCATCGGCGACCATTAACTACGTAAGTATCTACATTTGTATAATATTTTGCACAAAATATTTTATTTATATTTATCTATTATATTTAGCATAGCGTATCAGTATTCAGCATTCCGTTTTAAAATAAATATCTGACACAGGTGCCTTTAATATGGTAGTTAAAACAAATTTATGAAAGACAGCACCATTTTAATATGGACTAAAATATATTTTTTGCATAGTATAAAAACTGAAAAGCACTTGATAATAATATGTAGTAAAATATAATATTATGAGTTATTAAAAGGTTTGAGTCGAAAGCTACGTAATATTTTTTGAAAAAAAAAATGTGAATAAATATGTAAAGTTTGTTTTTAATAGCGTTAAAAAGGTGACCAACTAATTTTATATTCTAATTGAATGCAATTTAGATACATATTAAAAGAGAATACCTATATTACATTTTATTTAAAACATTTGTGATAGGGATATCGTCCAGCATCCATTGTTAAATACCCTTAATGTACCTAAATATTTTTACAATGTGTTTCAATAGTGACGTCTTGTGGGAAGGTAGGCAAACAATACACTATCTAATGGGCTCGCTTTTTGGGGGTGCATATTATATATGAAGAAAAAAAACACGATAATATATTTTACACATACCGCTCTTCATATTAAAATGGTGGCGATGGTTGTGTTGGATTATTTATTTACGTGCCGCAGTACGTAATGATAGTTATTGCAAAAAAACCTATTGTAACGCATATAGGAACATAACCTAGCGATACCTTATTGGTATTCTGGTTAAGTTAACGAGTGTCCAAAGAATACTGAGTCAAAGTAAAAAGCTTTTCTTTTTTAAAAGAAATTATATTCTGAACAATGATATTATAGGGAGTTTTTCGTATTATAAAAAGGACCGTTTAATGTATTTATTATATTCAGTTTTTGTACTGAAAAATTATGTCAGCTAATTTTGTATGCATTTATCTCAGCGTTTTTGTTAATGCCTACCGCGAATAGCTCAATATTAACATATGAAAGTAATTTTTCTTATCAGATGGGCGAAAAATGTGCGGTTATTTCCTAAAATGTGTGCAGGCATTCCCTTCGCGGATGTGCCTGAGTTATAAATAAAAACGGTTACTAGTCGATATAAAGGAAACGATAAATAATTTGTATGTAGGGGTAGAGACAGTCTCTGCAAGGGGAAGGAACTAGTTGCTACAGTGACAATAACGTGCAAGAACATTATTTATTCCTTTACAAAAGTATGCATTTCAGAAATGATCGTTCAAAGATACGAAGCAAAGCAAAGTTATTGCTTTAATATATGCGATAGTTATGAAAGTTTCATTTTCTTTGAATTATTTATATTGTGTTTCCAATAAATTTTCGTATATAGATGTGATAATATATTACTCTAGTTCGACCAAAAAATAAATATAACTTTTGCGACAGTCTTGCATTCTTGTTGTAGCGATGTTCCTACTTATAAAATTCGCCCCGTATCACACGTATGATTGAGGTGATTAAGGCATCTTTAATTATTAATGTATATGAATGTAACCGGAGCAGTAACTCAAGACTGAGGTTGCCACATACTACAGTGTGCTCTGACTGAGTTTACTAAACTACAAATGCCTATGAGAGAGAGGAACACAGAGAAGCAAAATAAATTTAAAAAAAAAAAAAACAACAACAACACTTCTGATCAGTCCAAGTGGAGAGATCTTTACATTCACACTATGACTAAAACTATACTATACATTATTGACTAATATATTTGGTGTATTATTAGGTATTATTAATGAGGTTTGATTTTCTTCGTCTAAATAAATGTTAAAAAACGTGTTTAGTGTCGGTTTTTTTAAAAATTTAGTACATGAGAACTCGAAGTTTAGTTAAATAGAAACAGAAACACTCAGAGTTAAAAAAATCACATGTAGGTATGCATTGTGACCGATAATCGTACACGAAATCTTTGGAATGGGAAGCATTTTCTAAATTACTCATTTTACTGCGAGGACTGCTAGTATTATAATAGGTATACGTATTGCATGACGTGCTTATGAACAAAGGTAAAAAATTTACTGTATTGTAAAATTACTATAATATGTAATCGAATCCGCTGCATAATTTTTAGTAAAAAAATATGGTTGTTTTGATAATTTGTATATTTATATCACGCCTAAAGAATTAATGAGCTTAGAAAGAATACTGTAACATACAAGAATGGTGATTTATCTATCATTACATAATATACAGGAATATTTTGGATGGTCTTTTAATGTAGCAGATGATTTTTTAAAGTGAATATTAACAAAATTGCAAATTATATAGTCAACAAAGCTGACATGGGGCAATCCTCTCAATCGAATGTTTTGCTATATGTAGCGCAAATTTCTTCCCAGTTACAGTCATCCAATCTTCTAAATATTAATATAAATATGTCTACAAAAGATCTGAAATTCTTTGTCCACATAACCAGAAAATAAAAAAAATAGTTTGGAAAGACTCATTATTGACTCATCATCAGCGGAAACGTCAAGGGTCGACTGCGGATTACGGAAGATGAAGGTCACTATGGTCTGATCAAGATGTGCGAACGGTGGAATGCAGGGATCGCTAGATATACATAATAAAGGCATTAAAAGGAGTAACGATCGTAAACAGTAAGGTATACGAAAGCGAATAGGAAAACCTATTGTTTTTAATATCTTAGTAAACGGTTATTATTAATAAATCTTATATTTGACAATCGTTGGATACTTAATAAGAGTGTAATATAATATATCTTAAACATAATTTGTATACCTATAGCAAACAAAACCGTCCTCGACAATGTTATTAATCAGTTTACTGTAGGTAATTAACTGCACAATATCTACTATGGAAATGTAACATAATATTATCATGTTTTTATAATAATACTAGCTGACCCCGCAAACGTTGTTCTGACATATAAATTATTTCTAGTGAATATTTTGGTTGTTAAATAAAAAATAACGAATGTATCGTAAGTGTGTGGGGATGGGATATATGACAGAAAGAGGAATAGAGCGCTGTAGACGATGACCGCCGATAAAAACAAAAAAACATCAACCATTCATTTTCTCAATTCAAAATGAGTAATGATGTTCATAATGAATGAATTACCTGTGACAGGATCTCGTTGTTTAATGTTTATGCAATATCCGTCTTGTCCCTTCCAGAAAATTAGCGGATATTGGAGAGCGTCGCATGAACGGTGTGTGTCAGCGATGAACTCCAGATTATTGTTTCTTCTTCGAATCACGATTTCTCGCGTCGATGTGCGGTCGCCAACCATGATTCCAGCAATGTCGTCAACAACAGGCGCATTGAATCGACGCACGTGCTCTTCAGCTGGTGTTTTATCAGGATTGATGACAATAGCGTGATTGTCACTTTGCAATTCGTGCATGTGTGCTTTGAAGAATTTCAATAATTCATTGTGCTCATTCAACAGGGCGTCGAGTTCGCCGACGATGCGCCTGGCATTAGGCAAATTGAGGCTATTGTAGCCGCAACTTGCATCCACATGATTGATGTCCTCACCGCCCATGAAGTAGATTTGTAAAAATGTATGTGGTTTGTTTGGCATTGGAAGCAATGAGCCTACTTTGTGGTATACTTGGCCTTTGATTTTGAACGTAGAATGGAATTGTTGACCATTTGCCGCAGTATTGTGAACTATTTCTGTTGCTCCGGACGAAGTCATTTGGAAGCATGAATTGAATGTGCAAATGGACTTCAGGAACAGGTTTGAATCTGGAACCGTGCCGATGAGCAAGCCGTTCAATGGTTCTGGTGGGATCTCAATTTCTGGTAGTTGCACTTTTCCTGATGCGCAACAAATCCCGGCTGACTCATGTTTGAATTTGAGCGCATGACAATGGGGACATTCTTTGTCCATAGAACCAATCAGCACTTTAGGATGAGCGGAATATTCAATATCAGGCTCGCACTCGAATGCGAGACGAAGGAACGAAGCGGATGTAAATGTTCGATGTACTTGTTGGCGTTGTCGGTCATTTGTTCTGCGTGTGTTAACTACGAACCTCGTCTTCCAATTGTCGTTGTTGATTTCGTTCAGCTCGTGCCTCTTGTGATTGAGATGCACGCAATTGCGACATACTTACACGCACGTTTTTGTTATCTTGTTGGATTTTTTCGTCTGTTCTTTCTGCTCTACTGTTTCGCATGTTTGTTGCTTTATTCTTTCGACGGCCCAAATGACCCCCCTTGCGTCTTACTGGCATTGTGCACTGTAATACACGCATATAAAAATAGATAAATTAAAATAAATCGTACAAAATTTTGCACGCACTGCATTGTGATATGCCGAATGAAATGTCAAAATGACGCGACGCTTCTCTTGAATTCTTCTCGGACGTAGCGCCATCTGTCATTCAACAACATAAATAATTTCATTCTGTTTGAAATACGAACGACGGTTAAATTTGTTCATACAAAAATAATAAAATCGCGATTAAAAAATGGGAGGGTGGGGGTAGGAGGGTGAAAATTTGTGGTTATAGGTATTTTTTATGCCAAATAATAAAAAAAATACAAAAAAAAAATTGTCAAAAAAATAAAAGAAAATTTTTCTGGGTAGAGATACCCTAATCACCTAGCGGTATGAAATATACTTGTTGACCTATTCTCATACCTAACAAATACACATAAAAAAATTCATAAAAATCGGTCGAGCCATTTCGGAGGAGTTCGACCACAAACATCGTGACACGAGATTTTTATATATATAGAGATATTCACAGTTGGAAATTACAAAGATATTTAGAAGTATATAAGTATACCAATCGGAAATAAATATAATATAAACCGAGGTATGTTAAATAAGTTAGTAGTATAAGTTAGTGTTATATAAGTTAATAGTAGGTACCTACTATTTTTCCTAATAAGTACTTGCATCGATCACATTGGATCGTTTTTTTCTGACTTATTTTTATACAAAATGTTGGCGGAAAATAGTGCCCATTTGATTTTCCAGGCACACATACGTAACGATAAACGTACGTATTTATTACGTACCTCCGTCATATAAGCCTAGGAAAATCTTCACAGTCTGAACACTTTCAACTCACTAAGTAATATGAAAAAATCCAATAACATCAGACATATGGCAATATTCGGATATGAAAATAAGAGATACGGTACCAAAATGTAAATACCATAACGTGTAACATATTTCGAAATAAAAAGCATCGAGCGGCCGAAACCTAATATCGAAATAACATCGACCCAAAAGTTAGCCGGTCTGATTTATTCGTCGAAAAACTTTCGTATGAAAGTTTGCTACCCTTCCGCGATCCAGTCGAGCTTTCTGGAAGATGATGAATGTGTATTTTATATGTTATTCCCAAAAGATTCATAAATAAACAATTCACCCTTTTTTAAAGAAAACTTTATAACTTTATGAAGCGTTCGAAATCTAGCGAATAAGTTTTATATTGAACGTTTTGTTATCGATTTGATAATAATACTACACGATTTACATACATTTAGCTTGTCTTCAATATATCGATACCCTAGTAATATAGGGTACCAACTCAAATCAATGTTTTCTGTAAATAAATGCCATTAGATGTAGAAAGGTCTTTTCTTTATAATTCAATAAAAAAAACAATCAAAACACTCTTCAACTGGTCATAAAAACGAATAACCCTTTCTGGGATTAATATTTAATTCAATTATAAACGGGAATGTCTGGGTTGATTATTTCATAAACAGTAAAATTTCATTGTGCATTGCTAAGTTCATTTGAACTTAATAAAAAACAAATAATTTTACTTAAAAAATCAAGGCTTTAAATTAATGAGAATTTGTTTAAAATTTTCAAACACTATTATTATCTTAGAACAAGGTATTTTGAGTTGTTTTTTTCTGAAAGTTAAAACAAGTTACAAATAGTAATGATTAAACAAGTTTTAAGTAATTTCGTATTGCATTTTCATTGGTAGCAAATTTTACACGTGTTATCTGAGGTTTTTTTTCCAGGACCAAATCAACATGAAATGTTTTGTGCGTGTTACTAATCTTAAGAACCTTTTTATTCAATGAAACGCAATCGTATAATTACAAATATTTTAGTATGTAGGTTAGAAATCAAAGAAAGACGTTAAAAAGCCACTATTTAGTTGTAAGAATATTAATTGTCCATAGTTACCAATTGAATCATACTGAAAACATTCAGAATTATAAGTAATATATATTTTAACATGGAACATGTTTTACTCATGATCTCCGACGCCAAAGTGTTACGAAAAATAGACGTAGAATAACTATAGACGCGCAGCCCGCCCGCGGCCCGCGCCTCGCCCCGATTACTCATGAGTGCCGATTATTTTCATTTTACGTTCAGTAGCCTATCTGCCTATATTATGTGCGACGTATTGTTCGTTTGTTATTATTACTTCTTTAGTTTTATTATTGTAATTACATAATTTTCCGAAAAGTAAAATTGTTTGAATTATTTGGATTCGGTTACCTACTTTGACAAATAATTTTTCTTTCGAATTTGGACAACCAGCATTCAGAGAATCAGTAGGCAAAGCATGTTCCATGTTTAATAATTTTAGCCGTCAGGGCTTAAGTAACCATCATCTGAGGGGCCCAGGGGGGCAGAGCCCCTCCGCGAGGCGCAAAGCGCCGAGTTTTTTTTCAAACGTATACCTAAAATATTAAAAATCAATTAAAAACTAGGAACAACTATGAAAGGAAAACGTTTTTATTATTAATTGAAATATAATTTCACCCCATATAACTACTTTCTTTTATTTGTATAAGTGAAACTTTGTAGACTATTCGAAATGTTCGTTATAAGATTCCAATGAAAACACATAAATCTGCAGTAACGGCTAAGTCAACTTTAAAAGGATTTTATCTTAGTGAAAAGTTGCTTTATCTTCTTAATTCAGAGAAAAAAGTCTCAGGTCGGAAACATCTATTTTAGACCGGCTATTTAAAAATATATTGGCAAGCATGAAGTTACTAATTACTATCTATTATTTTTTCATTTAAATGCCATTAGGGGATTGTTTACGATAGGTTAAAACTTTTAAGCTTAAAGCATTTATGAGACGATAGTGAACATTATAATTAAATTGTCAACATACCATATAAAGGTAATATTTAGAAGTTGTGTATTTAGTTTTGCAACGCTTACCAATAATTTTAACAAAATATCTATTTTATATAAATTCCTTTAAAATTTAGGCGTTGTAAAATTTCTATTAACAAAATGATGAACATTAAATATTTTTAATGTTTTTGGTGTTTAAAAATTTGACAAAAGTTTATAATGCTTGATATTCATTAACTTGACAGTCACCGCACCATGCGAAGAATAAAATGGCCCTCGTTACACATAGACGTGTGGGTCAGTTAACAGATGAATACAGATGAAAACGATTGAAAAAATACTAAAAAAAAAATAGATTGAAGAACTATTTACTTACATTGCAATAAAGATGCATATTGATTCGGGTTCATACTTTTTACTTATTCTGGCAATGTGTCCACCGTTGTTTCTTTATTTGTGATAGGTACTTGAATAATGGATGTCTCTTATGTAAATAAATGTTGCTATTGTTATAACAAACTTGAATGTGGTCCATTTCAAAGTAAATTAAACAAAATGGTCAAGAACTGTATGTAATATTTGTGAATCTCTATCTATAAATAAAGCATGATTGATGTGTTCAAAGTAATTTTAGTTAATTTCATATTTACATAATGTTTGCTCTAAAAGTTTTGTTATTTATACGGAAAACATACCCCATCAATTTTTAATTACAACAAATGATATAAGTTATGTCGACTTACATGCAACCTCCACGTGTGCTGGTTGGCTCCGAATCTGGCCTCGACCAGTCCATGCGATGCAGTCACACCGGAACCTCTCCTTCCCGAAGTATTCTTCCACTTGATTCCTCGTAATGTTACAGTCAGCTTCTACTATTCTTACGCCGTTTTGAGGATCCACGAACTCAAGCTGGTCTGGACAGGACCAACGCAGGCCATTGCACTTGAAAAATAGCTGCATAGAAAAATATAAAAAATGCTTTGATTTTTTGTTTATTTAATTAGACGTTAGATTTTTTTCTCGGTATATCACCGTTATACAAGCTTTCAATAATTGATTTTATTTGAACTTACAATCATAAATACAATTATTATATGTAATATTAATTAAATCATAAAAGACGATTGACCTAAATTATTTTTTAATGAAATTTGTATTTGAATTGCAATGTAGGATTAGGTACCTACAATAATTTATTTTATAAAATGGTTTTAATAGTTATTTTAAATTGAGTAGGTACCTAGTTATTTTATATGTCATGAAAAACGCACAAGTTACTTCTCTATTGAATTTTGAATGTTGTTTCGCCAGATGTGTTTCCGGTCAAGCGAGCATTAAGTGCCTATTTGCCGTATTACGGTCGAAAATGAAGAATTCAGGGTATCTTTGGAAGCTGTTGGGAATATGAAAAATATTGGACCTTGAGATAATAATATATTAAACTTATATTGTTAGGCGTAGACCGGATAACCCGGAGAGACAGCTGGTTTTGGGTAATCTCCAGGGAAGGCAAAGCAGAGGAAGAGCGTTGGTGCGCTGGAGCAACCAAGCGAAGGAGTTTACTAGGGAAAGCCTTCATTCTGCCCTGAGAGAAGCCAAGGACCAATATGGATGGACAGTCTAGATTGCTCAGAAAATGACGAGATTTCAAGGTGGTCACGATCCTCAGCCATGAGTGGATGATCAAGAAGAGAGAAACTTATATAAATAATACAGAACGCTAAACGTCGCATTTCTCAAAAATACATGCTCCAATGAAGCGTTTACCGAATATATTTTGTATTAAATGATGTTTTTTTAATTTTAAAGTTTTGTTATGTATTAAAAAAAATTAACAGACTTATAACCACGGACATAATAATTATGATGTGGTTTATTATCAATTAACACATGACGATGTTTACAATAATACTCTTTTAAGGTGCCTAGGTTTTAATATATGTTTTATATGTCCATGAAATTTAAATATCTATGATATAGAACAGTATACTAACAAATACATAGGTATATCCTACAAAGTCTACATATTATTTAGGCTTAGCTCAGAAAGATTCCCCAAATGATCCATTTTCAATACGCACTATCTTACGAAATAGCAATAACAATAATTATTTACCTGTAATGCATTTGCCGCTCTGCACTGTAATGTAGCTGGTTTATTCTTGATCACGAAAGCATCTTTGGGTTCCAGAAGAAAGATGGGTAAATTATCAGCATTAGGCTGCAGCAGATGATCAGATCCAACAGGGCCTAATAAGCCATGAGAATCCGTCTCTTCTCCATGATCTAAATCAGGGTGATCGCCGTCGTCGTGATGCTTTCCCCCTGGCAGTTTACCCGAATCATAATGATCATATTCATGATCCAATTCATCCAAATGATCTTTTTCATTTTCAAGAACCGGTGGCTTATGATTCGGATTGTATGGGTCGTAAGGTTCAGGAATTATGTCATCGTGATTTTTAAATTCTTTCGAGTCATTTTCAGAGCTTTTGTGACTATTTTTCTCTTTGACGGGGTGGGTAGATTTTGGGTGCATCTTATCCATCGACGGAAAGTGTTCCGATAGAAGTTCACCTGAAATAAAATCAAACATGAATATGAGTACGTAAAATGAAAGCGTTCGATTGACTTCTGACTGTGAACTCATTTGAGCGGCAAGTGATGACAATTTGTGATCAACACCCCCTCTCACTCTTAGTCCAGTGCATAATGTGCTGACTTTTCATCTGGGGCTCCCGGTGAGGTCACATTATATTTACGAAAATTTTTCAAAGCCTTGTGCATATTTCACTTCTATTACTACACTACTGTTGCACTGCAATACTGTCATTTGGCCTCATGGCCTGTTGAGTATATTATGATATATAATATAATAATATTAAATCATTAATATAAAGTAATTACTTATTATAATTTTTGAAACATCAACCTTATAATAAAGGGTATCTGTACAGCGTTGCAAACTTAGCGTTTTTCTTGCCAGATCTAGCATTTCTTTATAGGCATCTTATCTAGATTGCAAAAAATGCATCTAGCTTATGGCGTTTTTATTAGCATTTTTTGATGGCTTCAACAGCTTTAAATGTGCTGAAAATAAGCTAGGTATTTAGTTTATTTATTCAGATATTTATTGAAGGTAGGTCAGTTACAACACAATCAAACAATATGACCATGTTTGGCGTTATAGTGATATGATGGTAACATAATACATTATAATTTAATATGTGCTTAGGTATGTGGCATTGGATTGACGATTATCAGGGATTCCACTCTCTGGTATTACCTAATTATTATTTATTGCAGGTTGTTAGATTAATTAATTATTTTTTTTCAATTTGGAAAAATGTGGTGTGATTTTAACCATAAGTGTATAGCCATAGTTTTTCAATTTTTGCACTTTTTTCGATAGGTAATAAAAAGGTATTAAAATTATATTTTCACAAAATCAAGCATTTTTTCCTGCCAAATAGCTTGTTTTCCTACCCCATCTGGCATATTTTTGTCAACGAAGGTTGGCAACACTGTATCTGCACCTAGCTAAATTAGCAACCATAAAACTTTGTTAACGCTAAATTATATAAATTTAAAAGCTCTCTGAATATATACAAATTCAATTCAATAAAATTTAAGTATAAAATATGAAGAGTATAAGCAATTAAATTATTGAAATAAAAAAAAATATATAGGGAAAGATTGCTCTAATCCGTTATCAAACGAACATAAGTATATAATTAAAATAATAATACCCTATAAAAAACTGCTGACTAATTTCTGCAATTCTTTATGAAGATGGCTTTTTGAATATCTATCCAGTACGCTATGCCTTTTTCCTCTTTTCCCTGTAGCATGATTGGAAATGTTGTGCGAACATCAAAGTGGGTTTTTAACTATTGGCCCGTATGAAAATGTATAGGATTAACCCAGAAGGATGCGAGAGGGCACTGCCAACAGACGAACATTATATTGGAGTCCAACCCCAAAGGGCCATATGGTTCAATTATATTCTACCTCTATCGAAATATCATATCAGTCTCCCATTCATGCTGGCGAATCCGCCTTTCTATATTTCATGCATATCCCGCTGTACGTAACAAGGGTCGGATGTTGCTATCATTTAAATATTTTACTGTTCAAAATATAACCATTTCCTTATATTCTTATTTATTTATTTAACGAACTAACGGGAAGATATTACACTTCAGATACATATTATACCTATATATAAATATATATATATATATGGAGATAAGATACAAGATTTAATTAGTAGTGATAACAGTATGCATTTTATAATAGAACTAGGTAACTATAAGCATGGCCCCCACATCCTAAAGCGGGCCCCCCTACCCATGGCTAAGTTTAACAGCATGTGTGATACACAACATTAAGCGTTTTCAAAATTGTGTGAGGGGCTTTTTTGTAGTTTTAATACATCTACTTGAATTATGGAATTGTCGAGTATCAACACAATACAATCAAAAATTGAATCTTACAACCTCATTTTTGAAATGTTAATAACCGTTTTGTGAAATAGCGCCACAGGCGACTTTTTTTTACTCTTAGAGCAAATTTGTGATGTGTGTTTATCTCACATATCTGATTGACCCACCACGCCGGGCTCTCCTGTCCGGAGTCCTGTCAGACCCCCCCTTGTGGGGGCCATGACTATAAGACCACCTAAAAAGTTAAATAAAAAGATGCTTTAAAAAATATCTTTATTTATATCGGTGGTCCTACTAAGAAATCAGAAAGTTGTTTTTAACAATATTTAATTTAGATAAAAAAAAATTAAGAGAAACCTTTGATTGTATATCTGATATTATGTACGCTAACGTTTTTTTTTTTTGAACATGCCCAATCTAATAAGATCATATTAATATGGACCTCCACGGGTTTGTATTAACAGATTTAGTTTTTACGAGAAATATATGTCAGCCACTTGCTCAACATGTAAGGTCAATACTTTGACTCATACACAAATTGAAAAACAATATGTGTACTTGCCAGACCCAGGATGCGAACATAGGGCCCATGACGCGATAGGTCGACACCTAAACCGCGCGGACATCATGGGCTGATGATTTTAGTGAGCGACAATTTTAGAATAACTTAAATAAAAATTGTGATATTTTTATATTATAAATGTCAATCAATGATAAACCCATTGTAAAATACGTCATCTTTACTTATTAGAAGAGCTAAAATAAGATTGATTTTTGAACCAATTCGTATGAAAAGTCAAATATTTTTGTTTATAATTTAGAGGCGTTGATTCGACTCATCCCTTTTTAAATTTATACACATTTATTTGTATTATGGTTCATTAGGTAATTTTTTCTATATGATACCTATTTCTTGCGTCATATCAGCGTCTATATCAGCTATATCGTCTATATCGGCGTCAACAAAACATGGTATACTACAAAATAGCACAAAAGAAGAAGAAAATCGAAGCGCGTAACATAAAATGCCGTTTATTTTGTTCGGTTCTGCGTTGTGAGTTTGAAAATGTATCAAGCTACCCATACCAAAATAATAAGCTTGTATGGGCATTATGTAATTTGGATTATATTTTGATACCTTCTGTAATTTTATACAATTTGTAATGTCCGTAGAGAGAAGGGGTGTATGCAATCATTTGAGTTTATTAGATTTTGATCACGTGTACAGATCCCCAATATGAATTGATACGTGGTGTTAATTGAAATCAATGTCAATATTAAGTAGATAATATTTTAAAATATTTTTTTTACAATATAATATAATATGATGTGTTGTTACCAGTTCTTTAGTATTTAAAAAATAATATACTTATTCACAACGGAGATTCAAAAACTAGAATAGCATAATTATTATTATTATTATTAATGGAAATGTTCCTACGGTGTGACCAAAGAAGAAATTAATGAGTACCTAAGAAGAAAACATCAATGTCGCTAAACGTTTAACTAATAAATTATATTGAGTGAATATGTTACTCAGCGAGTGGATATTTGCTGAACTAAAACCAATATCTAGTAGGTATTGCGTTGCAATAAATGGCCATGGATTAAAAAGATCGCCTGAATTGCTCTATTCAATCTGAAGACGGGTGTGGAAAGAGATATCCTTCATCGATCTATGGATTGACACCCGATTTTAAAATGATACCCATTATAAAAAAATACAAATACACCAATAGATTAAGTTAAATAAATAGATGAAGTATTTCTATATCTAAATACTGCTAAATAGTTTACCAGAGAATTGGAGATAACTTCAGTAATCAACAATGTTGAATATATTGGTAGTTCCCACAGTTTTTTTTTCAAAACCGACAAACCGTCTTATGACTGTGCCAATGGCATGATAAATGATATGTCGATATCAATCTCTATGCTCCGGACTCGACTGACAGTGATATTGCATATTATTTATTTATTTATTTAGAAAAGAGTATTATGTCATTACAGCGATTGGCCAATAATAAAATACAAATTATAAAAATGACTTAATTACAAATAACAACCAATATAACAATAAAGTATGTGCTTATGTATATATTAAAGTAAAATGATAAATACAATTATAAATTAAACCTATTTAACACGGCCACAAACATAATAGGTATAGTTAATAAACAATAAATCAACCTTTATGGTGCCATCAAATAAGTTAATCGCACGATGCACAGCATTATGAAACATCGAATCCGTCCTGCGACGGGGTATCATGAAGACCGTAGAGTTACGAGTGATATTGGTGGGAACATGGCAATTAATATTTGCCAGTATATACTGATTGTAAATGAACCGACGAAGAAGTAAAAAGAAATGCTTTAAAAGAGCAATCACTCTTCGGGTGGACAAGGATTGCATTGATACATACCTAGAAGAAAACTAGTCGGAAAATTCATTTTATTATCATTATCATAAGGAAAGAATACGTATGTCCTTAAGTAGAAAAATCTAAGAAATGTATTGAGTCCTCCATCCAACTTAATTGCGTGGACGGACCTGTTAGGACTCCAAATAATGGTGGCATATTCAAGAATACTCAGAAGAATTATTCAGCCGATAAGTGAGTATGCACAATAAGGGTACATTTTCATGATTGTTAACGCCAGAGTGATGATATAGCCATGAATAGCACACGAAAGAAGAAAAAAACAAATTTAGAGTAGACTCTAGTTTTCAGTTATTTCCATATTTTTTTTATAGTTTTCAGGATTAGGTCCAGAGTAAAAAAATCGGTGTGTACTTATGTACGCGCATTAGAAGTTATAGTTCTTTGGCGTAACAAAACAAAAAAAAACTTGTGATAATCTAGATTCTTCGACTAGCTCTTAATTATCTTGTTAAATTACACACTCAAGAAAAAGGGCCGCTTATTAGAGCACCGTTAGTTTATTTCTATACACTTTAACTTATATTACTAAATTATATAATTATTTCTCGTTGTTTTTATTTTTAAAGTAACAACTGTCACTCTTACGTTTAATCGTTTGTTTAAGTAAGGAATTGCTAATGGTTGACAATAATAAATTCGGTGCCTAGGCAACGGAACAATTCTACTATACAATTTTTGTTTGTATACAGCTGACTGATTCGCAGCTAACTTCATACAGTCGCGCACTTTCGTAACGGTATGCGCGCGCAACTCTCAATTTCACTCTCTACCAAACGCCCCAAAAGAAGTATAATTTAAAAAATAACACACAGGTACGTTTTCAAATTATATATGTTCACTTCGTAAGATTTCTATGCTTTTATGATGTAGTATTGGGCCGTGAAACGTACTAATCTCTGCACAATGAAAATGAAAGACCAACATTTTTTAATGTCTTTTAATGGTTTTCTAAGAGATCTTCAGATATCCAGAAGAGAAAGACAATTAGTGGAAGCTAATTATCGGAGATCGATTGGCAGGCACATTCTCTGGTGGCCCAGGATATAGGGAAATGAAGGAGGCTAGGACCTACCATTGTTGGAACACTTATGATGATGATGATGATAATTATAAGAGGAATTAATGAGGGTTAATAATTTCGGTGAGTGGAAGGTTCACTATGTCTTGATGGATTGAATAATATGATTCTTGAGACCTTCATCCAAGCGGATCGCTAAATGAAGTCATTGCTAGAAAGATTGAAAGAAGAAATCGAGCGCTTGAAGTTGAAAGTTTCAATAGTGAGGAATGCGACAAAGAAAAACTAAATCCAAGTATCTCAGTGAAAATTATTATTATATTCGCTTCACTGAGTAAACATTTCTGAACTAAGTTGTGTAGTGTTTGCTAACTAACGACCACCGTAAGTTATGCGATGCACATTTTCTCTTGAATAGCCGAGAGAGTATGTCATATGCACCTTTGAGATAAAGCGGTGGCTTCAAGTGAAACGTGCTTTCATGCACTCCATACATCGTGAGTAACTTAAAAATGCCATAAAACATTTCATTCAAAGAGGCATTTTAGATGCAATGTTTCTGAAAAATAGCCTCACTGCTTGCTAATTTACAGTCTTCTGTTGTTGTTTTTTGAACCATGCTTGTTTGGATTCAGATTTATTAGCTGATTTTACGAATAAGATAACTAAGCAAGAGTCTTGCCATAACGGAAAGTTTTTAAATAATTCCAACGCACTAGTCGCTCAGTATTTTAGCATAAAATCAAACTGAATGCCTACCTATATATACTATTAATTTACTTATCTGCAATATACCTATCATATTGATATTAAAAGTATCAATGCTTATTGTAAAATAATATTATGTTAATTGTTTAGTGAGATTTATTATTTTAGTGTAGGTAATTATATCGTGTAAGTTACACGATATAACTACAAAAAAATGGTTACAATATTTATAATACTTACATTTATGTTCATATAATATAATATTTTGTTTTATTATTTAATACAGTCAATACTATGTCTTATTACTAAAATACAAAAATTCATTTGTGTTACTGTAATGACATTTGTCATAAAATTAACAGAACATAATTTGAGGTTATTGGAAACAGATGCAACAACGTCCCATGTATTTCACTGGTACTTTGTTGCTTTGCTTCTAGTAGATTAATTTATGGTCTTTGGTCAATTTATGATGAGTGAAAATTTCGTTATAGGTACCCACCTACTTATACAGATTTACTGAGGTCATTCAATTGGTTTGGTCAATCTTGAAATAGTGATGGTATTTGATGGTAAGTTTTATAAAATGTATCATTGTAAAATTAAGAAATTTCTAAGAAATATCAGTTTTAAATTTGCAATCTTGCATATAAAATAAAATAAATATCATATTCCAAGATTTTTTTATGAGAAATGGTTGTTTTTCTCAACCTATTAGGTCGACGCTGTGGTTTTAACGAACATACTGAAAAAAATTGAGTTTACCAAAGGAGAAAATTGAACCCGTGATCCATGGGTTCAGAAGCAAATGTTAAACCACTCGTACACTGTGGGCGCAGTATGTTTTACCTAAATAAAATGGCTGCCATATTTCAACATGTAGTGCATTGTGAGGGGTTAGTTTTTTTTAAGACGGGTGAGAAATGATTACTAATTCATGACAGGGCAATATTTCAACAAAATGAAAGTAAAATAATTATCTAGCGACTGCACAACAACTATTCTCACGTAAGTGACTGATTATAGAAGCAATATAATGGAAACACTGTTAGTGAAAGCTCATTATGATATTCAAAACACGGCTTATTAGCTGTCAAAAGACTATTAAAGTACCTACGTTTCCTAATTGATTTCAAAAGTAATAGGATGATAGTACGCGTATACAACTTAAGTATCTATGTATGTATCTGTGTTCTTGAATTGTTCTCAGAACAACAACAAAACACCATTACATATTATGTTAATAAAATGAACACGGGGATGAATATGTTTTTGTGTACATAATGTTATGAAATATACAATAATACAATAAAATAAAATACAACTTTGTTTTATTATTATTTTTTGCAGATGATGATGGTTGTCTTTTTTCTTGACAAAAAAACAATTAATTGTTAAGTTCAGGGCTGAGAAGTACAACGTATTATCGAAAACTGGTGCCTTTAAAGCTAAAACAGATTCAAAATACCACTTTATCTATTTTACTCCCAAAGCTTATTTAGGTTAGATTTTTGTTTATTACTAATTTTATTTTAGTATTTCTTCTCGGATATTTTAAATAATACGTAAATAAATAATGAAACTACTTTCTCGTTTTCCAACGGAGAGCACATTTATTACCTATAACAAAATTATATATGTATGATTATTATAATCAATTGATTTAATGAATATATAAGGATTCCAAATGCATTTACTGAATTTATATTAGCATTTACTGAATTTATATTATGTATGAAAATATTATTAGCTGTTAGGGAACAAATTTTGTACAGATAGTAAAATTGTATGAGAATTCATTTAATAAAATAGTGTAGATTAAACTCGCTGCCGTAAAAACATTCATATAAAATTATATTCTATGATAAAACTTTCTTGAGATTTTAAATATTCAAAGGACTATACATCTTATGGGAATAAGAATATTGCGCAAAGTTGTCTGCACTTAAAGCGCATGACTGATAATTATTTTTAGTTTCGCCTTGAGGAGCATTCATTATCTTTGATCTTTCCGTAAAGGAAAATTAAACATGTTCTTCATTAGTGTCGGAAGCACGTTTTGTAAATCCGTAGCTAAATTTTTTTACGGTCCAAATTGCTTGGGGAAGTCTACTCGAATTAATAAAAGTGCTTTTGATTAAGCCTGTTTAGATAGCGCGAATCAACAGATATTTTAAATTGAGTCGAATGAGTTGAACGCTTTGAATATTGATTGAAGCAGTCAATTTAGATCTTAATTTTATAACTCTGCCTTCTTGATACTAGGGATTTCTTGTCGGGATAAGTATTTCAGATCCTGATAATGATATAAATATTATTTTATGTTTAATGACATGTCTTTATTAATATGTAGCAGATAAAATATTTAAAGATTAAGTATGCAATGTATATTTTTTTCAATTTCACATTCCTAAAATAAAATCACAAATAGGTACTAAGTCAAGATTAAGATTAATGAGACGTTTTATGCTATTTCTTAAAATGTTATCCCTGGTAATATCACAAAAAATAATAATCATGTCAATATTATTTTCGATTTAGAAATTATTATTTAATTTAATTAGTTAAGTTATTTACAAAAATAATCCTCAAAAATTTGATGTAGATACACACTATTACATGTTTTGTCTATGTTTACACAGATTCGTTAATTAATTGCCATCTTTTTAAAGATATAAGTACTTATTAAGATCATCAAAATACGTTATTTCATATAATAGCTAATCCCGGGATTCATGTAAATTTAATTTCGTGATCAAATAATTGAACGGGATCCAGGCATTTAAATTCAAGGATTGCAACATTTAGTTGATATTAAGTAAACGCACTTGAATAAATCTATTACAAAAATTTGGATTTAAAGTCTTATTATTTTTTTTTTTTAATATTTTAGTATGTACTGTTACCAAATATCATAATGCCTAAATCCCCCATCAACAATCCTCCAATCGACAGAGTTGAGAATATAATGATAATATTATTGTAACTGTAAATGAGTCAAGGCTAAACGATGATGCACAGCGAAACAAACAAAAAGTACGTTACCGTTATCTGCTTCTAGGCAAACGAAGGATCAAGGGTAGGTACGGCCAGTCGGCTACCTACCCTTCAGCCCTTACGTCGCCTCCAAATACGATTCGCTACCTTTTTCGTGCCACAGCGCGCCTTTACAAATGTTATTAACAATTAATTGTTTATTGTCTAGCGAAATATACTTAATGTCCCTGAATCGGTGTTTTTAATAAGTGGAAAAGTGTAAATCAACACCATCCGTAAACCCATACCTATCAAGTGGCGCCCAACGTGGGGCGAACGAAGTCAATGCGACTTCAGAAACCACGGCCCTGAAAAAACCCACGACGAGGTTTTTCAAATTTTAATAAATTTGATGGCGCCCGCAAAGTTAACCGAACTATAATCTGTGTTGTTGTACAAAAAATAATACGAATTAACAATGTGTTGTTTCCCGCCCGTCTTCGATATAGAATTTGACGGTAGGGCATTCAGTGACGTCCGAGTATTTATCGAACAGTGCGAACAATATTTTACATCCGCCAAAACCCACGACTACCACAGGTCAAGGTTAGCTGCATCTGGTCTCCGAAACCATGCTCTAACCTGGTGGGAAGCTCTTCCATCCCGACCGTCTTCGTGGGAGATTTTCCGATGGGAACTCGTACGAGAATTTCGCTCACAGCAGCGGATCGACCGATTGGAATACGAGCTTAAATCGATCCGGCAGAGACCATTTCAAGAAGCATTCCCATTCCTAATCGAGAAAAGAGACGTAGCTCTCGTGATTATGCAGCATATTGAGCCGGAAGAATTATCAAAACGCTTCTATAACCTGTTATGTGAACGAGATAGAACGCGGGTCGACCGAAAACCATGGAAGACACTGCAAGAACTCATTGAAGTGGCACGTAATCTAGAACAATGGATTCCAGACGAAGACTCCGACCAGGAAGCTAACAAATATCCTTCACAATTACTACAAACAAAATACGACTTTTATCCAACCTACCGAAATTATAAAAAGGGACACCACTGGCAGTCCAGGTACGAATCCCCAAACGCCAAGTGCTGCAGAACTAATAAAAATACCACTACGGGTAAAGTGAACCAGTGCTGCGGAATTCAACGCTACACAATAACCGGTGAACGAAATTATTGTAGAAGATGGAGCCGAAATAATATATCGTGTTGTAATCAGGACCGGTTCATGGAAATAAATCAATACGCTATACCCTCTGGCCGCCATTCTGTAGACGCCGATAACTGGAGACGCCGTCCGTATGAACTTTACGACGAACCGAAATCACCGCTTTCCAAAGAACCCGTCGACATACGACGAACCTCCGACAACGGAAAGATACTCGCTCGCGAGCTGGCGCATACCACAGCAAACGTCGAGATGATGAAGGTACCCCCAAGCGCCAGAACAAAAATAAATACAACCGACTTGTACCCGACTTCGTACACCAGGCCAATGCAAGTTTCACAAGCAAATCATTACAATCTTCACCACAAATATGAAACCAGAGCAAAGGGGCACAATATTGCGCAAACTGTCGAAGACGAACCAGCGTCTCCCACAAAAAACCGAAACACCCGATTCTTCTACCGCCAGAACGACTCTATACAGTACCGCCGACCCAACTCCGCAGATGAAAAAGATACCCCAAAAATCCAGGGCTACGAACATCAACCGTGGAATCCAGTCCAGCAGCAGGCAGAATCTGTCGAGATATCTACACCTTCATTAGCTAACAGCTCCAACCGCAGTGCTACCGGCACCGGCCGAGGTAACTCATCGCACGACGAAACTTGGCAGCCTCGGCACTCCCATGGCTGAAGCAGCCAATCACGCTGAGAACTATCAGTGACCCAAATCAGTTATAACAGTTAGATCCCATGAATAGTCAATAAGTTTGTTTGTGTGTGTTTTTACCCCCAACTCTGTCTGATTCTTGATGGTGGATTAAAGGCAAAAGGAAATGGGGTGGCTTGTTACCAAATATCATAATGCCTAAATCCCCCATCAACAATCCTCCAATCGACAGAGTTGAGAATATAATGATAATATTATTGTAACTGTAAATGAGTCAAGGCTAAACGATGATGCACAGCGAAACAAACAAAAAGTACGTTACCGTTATCTGCTTCTAGGCAAACGAAGGATCAAGGGTAGGTACGGCCAGTCGGCTACCTACCCTTCAGCCCTTACGTCGCCTCCAAATACGATTCGCTACCTTTTTCGTGCCACAGCGCGCCTTTACAAATGTTATTAACAATTAATTGTTTATTGTCTAGCGAAATATACTTAATGTCCCTGAATCGGTGTTTTTAATAAGTGGAAAAGTGTAAATCAACACCATCCGTAAACCCATACCTATCAGTACCTATAATAGTTACACTTGTGTAGAATATGAAAGGATTATAAGTACGATGGTCCTCGTAGTCCAGAATTTAAGCCGCGGGCATTAGATCCGGGTGCTCCGGGTTCGATATCTGTGAAATCACAATATATTTATGCGATTTTCCTGGTTGTTCCACTTATATTGCTAATTACACTACTGTTTCACTACACTGCTGTCACTGGGCCTCATAGTTTGCTGTAGTGTTATAAAAAATGATATAAGGTGATAGATTACGTATGTGTAATTAAATAGAAACAAATATCAAAATAAACAACAAGAAACTATTATGATTAAGTACAATTTTTATATAAAGTTAAAAAATAAAGGTACAAAAAAAAAATATTCCCCAGTATTATTTTGGACAACACAACGAATCATTGAATTTAGGTTGTGTTAACTAATATAGAATAAATTTGTATTAATATCTAAATCCGCAAACAGTTTTTAGGTAGCCAGGGTGTAATGTCGATTTGATACGCCATCCAACTCAATAAAAAAACTATTATTATCAATGAATAAGAAGACCATTAATTTGCCAACCAAACTCTGGTCATGCAATAAGTAATAATAAAATAATAAAGTAGGCTGTGGTCTATCCAGTATCAAAATTGGAAGTGATCTACTAAACTCTCCGATCGCCTTTTTAACTTTAACAAACGTATTATATTTGACTGGAGACACTGAGGCATTACACATTAGAAACACTTAACTTTCACCACCATAAAGAAAAGCTTAATTATCCATTCGTCGTCAATATGATAAGTTTTGATCTTCTTTAAGGCACTAATCACACTCATCGTCTTACATACGTCATTCTTACTATGCAAAAGCCTACTGCGTGGCCATAAGGGAAAATTACGTCTAAAGCGTGGGGATTCACATATTCTGTTTCTCACACTACTGTATCAGGCTGTGAGTGATGCAATACTAATCAAGTGATGCGACGAGGTCGTGCGAACTTCCTCATATTTAATTTGACTTTCGAAAACGATTTTCACGTAAGCTGATTAAGGAAATAAACATAGTTTTTTCATTTTATTTATATTATTTTGAATGGGCCAATAGTGCGATCGACCTCCTGCAAAAGATGACTCTTTCCGAAAGAGTAAATTAGTTATTAGTATACCAACCCTTTCTTTTACTGACCGATAAGCGACGAAGGAATAAAATTGAAGTAAATATTTTGGAATGACGTGTTATTAACAAGCATTCATCAATTAAGTTTAAATTTATTGGAAATGCAACAGTCATTGTAAGGGGTTTCAGTGTTTTGAAACATTTTGGCAAATGAAATATTGCGATTGTTATTATAAATCCGTTGGGAATCCTTTGATCCTGATCCAAGAGCGTGTCGAAAGGTGTGAAGCTTAAAGTGCGATGTGTGGCGATGAGAGGTTTAGTCGACGGCGTCGGTTGCTTTCGGCGCCGCGACGCTTTTTCGTCGGACGTCGGACATTTGCAGATCTTAATAAAGGACCAAACGCGATTAAATATAATGAATATATTCATTTTCTGCAACATTCTGTACAAATTTATTTTTTAGTGACGAATGGACACTTTCTTTAAAATTCAATCAAATTTATTTTTACAATGTTTTTCTTAGCTCGTATTCTTATTTGTCCGGTGGTTCTTTGTCCGGTAAAAATCTTGCAATCGATTTTTATCTAACTTCCCAACTAGCTAAACATTTGAAACTTTTAGAATATATCAGAACACGATGCCAATGCATTTTTTACTACTTAAACCATCTTTAAGTAGAATTGAATTCATTTTCAGTTAATTCTGTTTTGTATGAAAAGTTATTTCGACACTATTATTGGTTGCTAGGGGGTATGGAGTCCTAACAACTAAATTATTAATATATACGTGCTTTACTATGAAAATCAATATGACATGTCAAAATGTCATTTCAGTATTATTTCTTTCAAATGCAATTTTTTTTGATCGTTTAAGCTAGTCAAGTCAGGTTTATATGTTTCAACAGAAAATTTAAAAACGTTGTACGAGTATATAAAAAGTTCTTTTTATCTTGTAATTATTACAAATTAAACTTTGTGAATAATTTTACTATTTATAAATTTAAGACATTTATAACATGACATGAAAAATATATAAAATTAGTAATAGTATCAAGAGTATTCAATACAAGTAAATACAAAAATAATAAAAAAAAACTACATATAAGTACATCAAATGATGAAGAAGGAAATGAACATTATGCAATTAAAATTAGTAAAATGTAAATTTAATTTTTAATTTGGTGATTCAGTTATTATGTTAAATGTGTTGTTTGTATTAATATTATTGTAATAATAATTAATGTAGTTATATAGTACAATAATACAAATTTAACCACTAATTATTGCTAATTATAATTGTTATCTTACTATCTAAAGAACTTAAACAAATCTTGAAGATGATTTAATTAAACCAGCGCTGGTCTCTCAACAATCGTCTTTATTTTAAGTTATCTTGTTATCCAAGACGTAAAGCATTCCCTTAATACTGACGGTGACTAAAAGCTCTCGTCGAAACGAATCTTTCGCCACGACGCCCAGAGGTGGCGTCTGTTGACAGGAAAGCTTTTTGCATCGCCTTGGTGTGAGGTAAATTGCCAATTTAATGACATTACTGACAAGGAAACTTACTTGTCATAATATTTACTAACTACGATCTATTACTTACGACTACTTACGATCATCAACTTTAAAACTTTTTAACTGGTAAAAGTAAAATGGTAATAACTTTTTATAATCCTTTTATACTGAAAGAAGGTTTTTTCATTGTTCACATCCGTTTATTTACAATTCCTCTATTGTATTGGAAGTATGTATATTGTATTTATTTTCATGTTCTTGTCAACGTAACTCGTAATCCTGCTATCTTTAAACTCATCTTATCGCAGTACAGATTTGCCGTGTCACGATGCTGTTTATTGTGCAGTTAACCTATTTGATAGGATCAGTAACGAACGCTTTAGCTATAATTTTTCTGGATGTTTTATAAGTTCACTATTATGATTGTTGTTTTTTTTTTCTTCGTCTATTTTAATCATGTACTTATCAGATTAATGAGATATAAATGCAAAAACTAGTCGTCATATATCAACACATTGAAGCCAGTTTTATTTTATGGCTTAATGACAGTATGTGCCATAAAAATCACGAATTACATAGCCCGCTTAATGCCTTCAAACAATACAAATATTGAATGCGCGTTTCGTTTACGCGATAAACTTTTATGCAGACGTACACAACTATTGAAAATAACATATATTCTACATTATTTATCATATATTTCTTCACACCCAATATTAATTGTATCTTTTTATAGCCATGCCAAAATGGTAACCCACTTCCTAATTTTGATGTTTCCTGGCTTTACCAATTATTTAAAAAAAAAAAATCAGAACTCGAAATGAACCGGAGCGGACTGGATTCGTGAATCCTTCCGTTACATAGGTAGAGAAATATAAATTGCATTCTGATTCGTAAATTACGAAGAAAGTAATTAAAACAATTATTTACATGATTATTCTTTCAGTTGAATACGAAACGCGTGGTAATATTTAAAAAAACGAACACATTTTACTATTTCCAGAAAATTATCGAGCGTTCCTCGTTCATAAAATTGTCCATTTCATGCACTGAAAAGTGAAACTAGCAACATAAGAGTTGGAGATAATAATATTTCACATACACCGCTCAAACCCATAAATGTGAGTTTAATACTACATACATGGCCTCTATAAATCACGCGAATTTTATTTATCCAAATTAAAACGACACGCGTAATTTATTAGAGATCGCAACCATCTGGTTTTACGGTCAAAGCCACAAATCCGCATATTGCTGCGCGATTCCAGAATAATTAGGGCCACGAAAAATAAACAAATTCTAAATTTATTTTTATGGCAAATCACATGTGTTCCCTCACCCTAAATATGAACCAATGAAACAATGTGGCCGGGAGATATTTTATTTTTAGCGTGCTTTCGGCAAAAATCCAAAGACTTCCGTGAATGTTGTGCTATCTCACCAAATGTGGAAATGGTTTGGGTCTCAATACAGAACCGTGAAGATGCCAATTAATATTTAATGACTTTGCATTGGTTAGCATTCGACGTCAGCATATTGTGATATAGATAGATGGAAACAGTATTATTTATGTATGTATTCAAGAAATGTTATCAGTGTTTAATGTTAGGGCACTACTAGACATGAATAAACGGTTTAATAGTGACGCAGAGATTTAGGTATTTTGGCACTTATATATAATATTCATAGGTACTTACATAATTTAAAAATCGCGTCAATATTTTTTCTTTTGATTATTAGCAGTCATTAATAATATTTAAGTAGGTACTTGATGGTGATTCCGAAATATTTAATTTTTATCAGTGTTTTGACTATTTCGATAATATCGACATAATATCGTTAAATTTTGGGTTTAAAAACTACTGGCCATGAAATATTGATTAAACTGAAACAAAATGATATCAAAAAAAGATGTTTGTGATAATAATGCACTTGCTGCAGTATTATCATGGGTATGTAAAGATAGCAGTCGGGGAGTGGTGAGATGAGGTGCCGGTAGAGGTGCACGCGCCTACATGCAACCGTAGTCGATTCCACTATCTTCGTCGAATATATGTAATAATAAAACTGAATCGCGATTATGTATGTAAAGTGGTAAGACAGCGGTAGTGGAATGCTGGGGTGAGGTGCGGGTAGAGAAGCGCTCGCCTAGACTTAATCATAGTTTGTATTGCTTTAAAACAATCAAATCGAATCAGTATACATTTTTTTAAACTTATTAATAACCATCTCTTTGCTTTTTCGTACAAGGTGGTTGTTAGTAATTTTGAACAATCACAAATACCCAGGCTTTGAGAGCTCCCGGATAGAAGGCCAGCGCTTTATGCACTGCACTATGAGAGCCACCTATATTTATTTATTACCTGTCGTATTTAATGCGCAATACCCTTCGCGATTTATTTGGATCTCTCCCAATTTCTCATATCTGTGTGTTACGATGAAAACAGGAAATACCTACCTACATAGAATGAAAAATTACACCTTTGATTATAGAAAAATACACATTTACTTTTAAGAGAATCGTAACCTATGTTTAGGAAAATGATCATAAAACTTATGTCGGTCGCGAATGGTCGCGATCCTTAATCATGACCAAGGTAAAGAAGAAATCACTATAGCTATTGAATAATACTCAGGGAGATTAAAAGTATATTCTATTTCATGTTAAGGTACAGTGTTATTGTGTTTATGCGTTAATGCGTAAGTTAAATTTTGATAGATGCGCGAAACACAGAACAGACTAATAAGTGTGTTCCCTGTGCGCGAATGATTTGCATTCTATGTTTGCTTAACCGGCCTACATGCCCAACGTAGGTAAAAATGGAGATTTTATGGTATTTTCAAAGCATTAGCCTGAACATTCCTTAAACATTGTAGATAATCTATTTATATAATTTAGAAGCCTTATTATCCTTTGTATTTATTTTAAACATTTGATGACTGCATAAAGTATTTTTATTACATAAAATAGTATTCTTTTAAACCTCTCGATCTAATGTTTTAGAATATAGTAATATTTCAGTACATCCATGTGCAGTGGTGTTAAGATTTTTTAGATTTATTAATTTTTAAACTCATTCATAAAACCATTAGTAAAATTTATGTTGACATTATTATAGTGAATTATGTAGATTTACGATAACAAATTATATTTATAATCTCTGTGATCCCAAATTTTACAAGAATTAGGCATTTTATTATTCAAAAATGGGCGAAATTACCACATTTGAAGATAATTCTAAAGATACTGATTATAAGCTATGTTATTGAGCATTCAAATGTGATAAAACATTCTACGAATAATGATTGTTTTATAATAATCATTGACGTAAGAATAAGGTAGTATTTTTTTGATGGTCCCTTGCATGTGGGCCCTTAAGGGTGGCACTTTGACTAGGGACGTCACTGCGCAAATCTACGACGATTTTAGTGCTAAGGTATTTGAATTTGATATAGTGCATAACAGACGAATACAGAGTTGACAACATTTGGCTCATTCGCATAGGTTCGGTGGACATTTTAGTTAATGAAGGGCGACGCCTTTACCATGTCTGTCACTCTTCAGCTGGATCAAAACGCCCCAATGCGTACCGCCCGACTCGACGACTATATACGAGTTAACGCTAGTGATGTCAGTCAGTCGATTTGCACGAGCCGGTTGATTTATGTCAAATGTAGAATCCGTTTTAAAAATTTGATACAGAAGTGTGTATGTATTTGACAAAAGGCAAACTTCTAATGAAAGAAAATGAAAATGTGGCCTTTCATTAATCGGCGATTAATTATATTCTTTCTATCGATCATTACATATTATGTATGTTTGGTAATTCTCGTTCACTATTTGACTGTTTTGTGACATTGTTTTATTCTTTCGCCTGCAGTATATTCACAAATAAAAACATATTTTACTTTATGTATAAATGACATCAGATTTATCGTTAAAAACATTTATTGTGAGCATGGTAAGCGTGAATAATTAATATTGGCGGTGTATCCCACAAAACCCAAAAAACATCCATTTAAAAAAAACGCAGGTTTTGTTTATCAAACGACCTGTATACTCGTATGCAACATATTTCTGTAAATACTATGAAACATACTCGTACATAGGTTAAAGAAAAAAATGTAAAAATATTTACACCGAATGGTACTATTTTTTCTAATATGTATATATGTAAGACGATGTAAATTATGTATGTTTATAAAAATATTATCGTATTAAATCTTGCTTTTTATTAATTGAAGACAAATATCTAATTTGATGTTTTATACAAGGAAACATCGTTACCCAAAGGTAAGTGTACATTTTTTTATGGATCGCTACATTATTCAAAAGATTATATGAATCCCTCTGAATATTGACCAAACACTTTATTGTTTTTATCCAATTTCATCATGAAGTCATAACATCATTATACGTTAAGTTCTGTAGACTCAAAATACCTAAAACTGTCGCTAATCCGGTCAGTCTAACTTGAAAAATTTGCATCGAAATTCATTTGCGAACCCGTTGTTAGAAAATTTGAAAGACATCATTGGCCATAGTTATACGAGTTGACGCGTAGTAGCGATTTAGTTTGGTGACTCGAAGCTCAGTCGAATGCATGGAAATGGAATGCTTTGAGCAACCCACACCGTTGACATTTTCGTTCATTCAATTGCTCTTTCCACGGAAGTGCGAAGAAATGTATCAGGGTATTTAATTAGGCATTGATCAATTAAATCACGAATGCTTGAGTTGCTATAGTAAGTTCATCTCTTTATTAATACACGTGATAGATATATTAGATATATTTAATCCACAGTACAGATTAATAAATAGAATTCCGATGGCTATATTCCAATATACTACATTTTGACGTAGGGTTTTGAATGTGTGAGTGTCCTACGAAAATGCTCCGCGCATTATAGAGTTTAAGCAGGGCTTAATTGATTTTTAATAACTAACCAACGCCATCTGTAAATTGTAGTATTAGTTCAATAAAAACAAATACCTACGTATGAATAACAAAGTTTAATGTGCACTATTTAGGTCAGATCTTAATAGCCTACCTCCACCCTTCACCACTAGTATACGGTCATCTCTTTCTGAGAGAAAGCTCATGGCGAACTGTCCTAAGGTGAAATGTTTTACGTACAATTTACATGTAGACGTGCAATAGTGTGTGTTGCAACCTTCAATACACCAATATTAAATGAGCGTCAACGCATAAATCTAGAGCAGTTTTCAGTATTCGACGTATGACGTATTCTTGACACGTATTTAAGTTTATCCCGATTCTTCCACGCTCGAGATCGGTTGCCTGCTTCTCCACACCCGTTAGGTATTTCAGTTTCCATTATTTCTGAGTTCCCTGATTTAACCCCAACTATCACTAGTCCTTCAAGCAAATTATCATCATACTAATTTTATCGTTATCTATTTGACATATTATTATAATCACATATTATTATAATATTATAGAGAAATCAGTAATATACGATATAGAGTAACAAACGAGTCAAATATAGTAATATTAGCCAATATTTTTTTATAGTAGCTATTTAGGTACCTTAGCATTTAAAAAATCAGTTCAATGTAAATACTTTTAACTGAGGGTAAGTGAAGTATTATATTATATTTCCCACTTGTAAATACTATCATAACTTCATTCAAATTATGCTGAATTAAGTGTTTTTTTTTTCACTTATTAGCGATTGGACAATTATTATTATTTCATCATATAAAGGTCATTCAGGCGCGCACACAAGGAGGACCCACTTGAGGATAGAAAAAAATATAATATATTTGGATCCATACGTCACTAAACATATTAATATTATGTGCTTGAAATGGACCCCACGGTTAATATAGTTAACAACTTATTCAACGCATGGACGATCTTTGAATATACTCGTATTATCGATTTATTATATCAGCCGTATGTAGGTATATAGCCCTTCTATCACATCGCGTTCTCATGTCTCCTGCTTTATCCATTGGTTTCTTTAGTGATCTTTACGCGTAATATACAACATGTACCTTCACGTGTCACGTTGCTCTACTCGTATTTTCTTATTTCTCTTACATTAAGAGTTCATGCTTTATACGCATACGTGAGCGTTGGTAGCACACATTGATTGAACACTTGGTAGATCACTTTTGAAAATACTATGCAGGCGCCCTAATTCACTCGATGCCAGTTTGTTAAATTTAATTTGGGAAAAAATCGAGAATTTAAATAGGTGCCTATTTATTTATATTCATATCTACCAAATAATCTGAAAATTAGACGAGTAGAGAAACAATTAGCCAGTCCAATTCCGAAAAGACTATGAAAAAATATGTTGCATTTTATATATTTCATATTAATATTATTAACATTGAAATATTGACCCGGAATATTTTTATTTAGCACTAATACACTGATAATAATATAAACAGTCATAAAAATGATTTACGTATAATTATGTAACTACTGTGGGTTATTTAATTTATTTTTGTAGTGTGCTATTAAATTAGCTTGTATTATGTACTATCATCGAATTTCATTCATTTGCATATTATATTTATGAGTTAAACATTGATGTTTTATATAACTCAAGGTATCTGGAGGTAAAGCGATATGAAGCACCTCCAATTTCCCGACTTTCCCTCGTTACATATGCGTATTGGCAATGGCGACTGAACAGCTTTTCAGTATACCCACATAAAAAACCACACCCTTACCAATTCAGATAACGTGATGTGGTACTTTCTAAATCCCATATGAAGTTTAATGTATCTACATCCAAACTCTATCCAAGAGATGCAGATAACAGCTGACATATATACAGCACGTAAAACGAGGCATTAGAGATGCCTCTTGACGACTATTTTTGGCAGACTGTCGTTTTAATATAATTCTCTCTTTCAGAACATATAAGTGTCAAACAAAAATCTTGTAATACTTACTCATCAGTATTATCATAAATAAATATAATATATAATGTGTAGGTACCTATTCCGTTCCAAGGTATGATCTAAGACAAGCGTGCACACAACTTGGGGTTTTCGGGTCTGGATCCAACCCACCATAGGAACGAAAAAAAAAACGCAAATTATTTAGGTGAATGGAATATTATTTAATTTTCTTCTTCCTTAGAATCTCTTGACTGAGGATTGTAAAGCGGATGATTTGACGGTCGAATAGTCTTCTCAACGGGCCGGCCTCTCTCCTTTCGGCATTTTACGACATGCAAGTCAGTGTCAGTGGATATCATGAATTACATTAGAGGATTAGAGCAACCATCTAAAGCATTTAATGTTTGATTTAATATTCTAACACGGCGTGTCTAAAAGACAAGCTAGCGCGAATGACACAAACGGACATTAACGATCGCAATAATTATGATCGTTGGACCATACGTATTCGATAATTGTGGAAGCACCCGTAGTTATAGCTGTAGACCAGATGTTCATCATAGTGTGGAGTGTCTCGGTATGGGGAATGTACCCTAAAATTTCGGGAGCGCGGTTGAAACGACGAGGAGCCTTATGTACTAGGCGAGGAAAATACGGGAGTGAGTTGCACCTGGTAAAGTTCACGCCCTTCTACCGCCATTAAAATCAATAATAAATTATGGAGGTTTTTTTGAAATAAGGGGTCTATACCATTTTTATGTTTGCGCACCTGATCCAAGACGTTGAATGTTGTGTAAATATGCATTAACATTAGTGTAGTATAAATATTATAATAAGTAATGCAAAATGGAAAGGAAAATACACATAATATTACAGGCTGGACACATTAAAATAACTTATATTTTAAACAAAATGTCCATTATTTTAGATAATAAAAGTGAATTGTTGTCCACAAAACAAGACAAATATTTTTACGACAAAAAAGCAAAGCACCTGTTACACGCATTCAGTGAAAGCTTGTCACAAAAGATTTGAGATGAATTCCTCTTGCGGGGAAAGTTATGCGATTTGGCAGTAAGTTATTTGACTCTGCTGAATATTTTTGTGAGAAAAATATTATTTACACAGGTGGATGGGCAATTTATAAAGCGTTATCGCATATCGCTTACAAGCTAAATTAAAATTTATCGCTCCCACGAAAACTTTTTGCATGTCCAAAGCAAACAAAAAAATGTGAAAAAGCCTAGTCAAGATAAATTGCTGTATTATCCTGGATATTATCATAAAACATCCCCAAAATAAAATATGTCGGACCTTCATTGAAATTTACAATAATGTTTCCTAGTGTATGCTATTTTATACCCCATTTCAGTAATGACTAAAAAGTCTATTGATAATAATATGATGATTGTTAATTATCAAGGTATTTTTTTAAAGTCCGATATTACTTGAAATTGTAAAAAATAGAACGAAAAATTAACTAGGTATTAATGATTTTTTTTATTCGAATTTAATTGAAAATAATTTTGGTAATATGGCCACCCGGCGTTCTTGACGAAGCGTATTCTGGGCGTCCAATTTTGACACGAAAATAAACAGGCACGTATCGCCATATTATTGAAGCTACATCTCATTCGGATCAATGTCATCCACATTTAAAAAAAACCATTGATCATGGTCCGGTCACAATCTTCATTCACGCGAGCTTCGGCGTCATTTTTGAAAAAATAAGGTCCGATGATGCGACCAGCGTGTAAACCGCACAAAACGGTGCATTTTTGTGGATATAATGGAGTATGTAGGGTTTTTTTGGATTAGTCTGCTGGATATGCGGCAATTTTGTTTATTAGCAAACCCGTTAAGCCAAAAAATGAAACTCATCGCTGAATGCAATTTCGAGGCAAAACAACGTCTATAAATAACACGAATCGACTATTTTTCAAAGTAATTTTGGATAAATTGGTAGCATTGTTCAAGCTTGACTATGTGCGTGATGACTTACCAAACTAGTATACTGATCATAAATGTCAAAAAGTGAGCGCACTATCACAGCTCGGTTTGACAGTTAACTCTTTCGTAAGTTCTATCTAAGCAAAAAAACACCCCTACTAACGTTGTTTATTTATATTGAACATTAAAATCTAACTTATACGAATAGACGCGGTGGAACGGTGGGGAAATTGGAATATTCAAGCAAATATTGACATACTAACTTCTAAAATCAATTATATTTGTGATAATTAGAAATTAAATCTATTATAATTCATAACGTATACTAATAGTACTAATCTTTCATATTAATAAGAGAAATACTTATAGTTATTTTTTTTAGTTACCCCTAAAATGTGATTGTATCTATATAATAGGCCAACATATGGGTCCAAATATGTAAAAATTGAGATATTATATAAGTATACTTGCCTATATATCCCAAACCGTTAAAAATAAGCTTTTAAAACTTTTACTATATTTAGTAGATAAATAAAATGAGGGATTTTTATAGGTTTGATTCATAATTTTTTTTTGACCGTGTAAACCACTGAATATAAATCATATTATTGAAATGTCATGAAGTATCAAAAGTAGTACCATTATATTAATTATAGTATCTACTATCAACGGGATAGATCTATATTTTTAATACCCGATGATTCAATTATATGTTGCTTTTCTTCATTGTACCGTACAGTAAAGTCAGTCGAGTTTATGGGAATCGCGATGCAATAGATTCAATTATGTAAATCATTCTAAGCAAATATAATGTAATGGTGATAGTTTTCAAAGTCGACGTATCACATACACTTAAAATAATGCATTGGCTGATTAATATATTAGTATGTTACGTTCTAGTAATAATGCACCCACAAATTTATACCAATTTAAAACTGAATATGAGGATTATTAGAGGAATAGAAGTTTTTATACAAGTAGTATATTATATACCTATTTTTAAATCTTGCATATCTTGAATAATAAATATATTGTTATATTTACAGGCTAGTAAAAATACGCCCACAATGGCCGAGCGGTTCCCGTTTCGGCTTATAATGTAGTGGGTTCCGGGTTCAAATCCCGAGTCTGTAAAATTCACAGTTTTTTTCAATCTTTGTTTGGAATAGAGTATTGACCTAATATGTTGAGCAAGAGGCCAACATCCATTTTTCGTAAAAACAAAAAAATGTTAATACAACCTTCATTATAATTATGAAGGAGTGGGTGATTTTAGGAACGGGCATATTAAAAATAAAATCACAAAATAAAAAATTATAATTAATAAAAATAGGAATTTACCATGCTAAAATACATTATATGATTATGTTCATTAAGTAATATTTGATCGATGAACTTTATACCAATATCTAGGTATATAAAATAATGATACATACCTTCTTCATCGTCCTCAGGATCAGATCCACTCACGAAAGCAATTAAAAGGGCAAACCCAAGAAGAAGAACCCAACGCATATTCACAGTTTTTTGTCACATTAGTTTTTCACTACTAATCAGATAATGTCACAACAAAAATTTATAAACTTCAACATCTTTAAATTATTTTTACTCAAGCACTGTTATAGGTACTAGGTACAATTTGTGTGTAGAAATTAATTTTATGGCACAAAAACGTATTTTAGATTTTCACTTACGAATTTTATGCTATAGGTATGCAATTTATGGTAGTAAGTAGTTTTTTATTCGTAAATATACACTTAAATTTCAGCAATCCACTCTTCTTAGAAATCTGAAAAATAAAGAAAACATATATTATAATAACATTTTCATAAAAAAACTTTTGCTTCGCTTATTATTTTACAAATAAAAAGTGTCTAGGACTACCTATTTTCTTTTATAAAAGATACTATGTACTTATGACATATATTTTGAAATCATTTGAAGGATGATAATTATTAGGCAGGTACCTGTATACTTATTTAATTTTATTGATTTATATATATATGTACTTATACGTGTAATTTTACACCTTTTGTCACTTATTTTGTTTTACTCGTTTATCATTATTATTGTCTCTCGATATATATTATTAATTCTCTATATAATTCTCAGTGTAATATAATATGTAACTTTGTTTTGAAATATTAAAATCAAAATTTTATAGTTATTAATTTATATCATAAAGTAATGCATTTAGGATTTAAATTCCTAAATAATATTGTCCTAAAATATATATTTGTTTAAGTAAATCTTAATAATATACTCTTTACCCACGCCTATTTTTATTTATTACATAACTACTCTCTTAAAACAATAAAACAATTCAAGCAAGCCTTTGTCGACATAACTTGGATTATATGAAATCATATTATTAAACGCCTAAATATCCTATAAGGAACTTTATTTGATCAGTAAATCATAATATACTTCTTCACCTACCCCGTTTTTATTAATTATTGTATACCCTATCTATGTAACGTATTAGTAAAACTGAAAATTCAAAGAAGCATTTGTCGACATAATTAATTGTATTATAATAATATTACTAAATCACCATCAATCCAATATGGAAAGGTAATTTATTTGAATGTATAGAAACCAAGGTCATTCATTATCACTGAAGTATATTTTAAATTTTATTTATTTTAGTATTTTATAATAATATCATGTATAAAATTAACTGTAAATAAAAATATTTAACACACATGATTATAATAATAATAATTTAACTATTATCTTGTATTTCCACTAAGAAAAACAGTTGATACCTAGTACAAGTTAATCATATTATTTTATTAACATATTTTAAATTGAAATTTAATCAATGAATTTAATTTGTAGCAACCTGTAAATAGACTTTTCGTGTGAATTTATTTATTTTTCATGCCCCGGAGCCCCAGCCAATTAAGGACCCTGGACAGTCCTTTACTCCTATGGTAAATCCAGGTCAGATGCTGCTAAAAATCGAGTACGCTTATCTCTTTTAAATAGCATGTCTTTCCATCAACAAATTATAGTACCTACCTAAAGGAAGTTAATAATATTAATTCACCTATAGTGGTTTAAACATATTGAAACTATAGCAAAAATTGATTAATTACTTTTAAAACTTAAAAAAAACTTCTATTCTTAAGATGATATACAAACATAACGGTAGTGAAGGGTGGAGGTAGGTTGTGGAGATTTGACATACGTAGTGCACACTAAACCTTGTCAGTCTTACTTATTCGTTTTCATTGAATTAAGAATACAAATTGCAGATGGTATTGGTTAGTTTTTAAAAGCAGACCATAATGGATATTAGATTAAAAAAATATTCTTCCATCTAAAAATATCTAAAATTATGCCATTAAAGCATACATGATTTTCGATATTTTATAGATAGAAAATTATTTTTTACCTATTATGGTTAGGTTAGGCAGGGTTTTCAGGTTCGCTGCCGCCGGCTCCGATCGGTTATAGGGTGTTCATCCAAAATTTTCGAATGCGATTTTACGCCAGATATATAATACGCCCGTATAATTGCGTTCATCCAAATTTAGTACATAAGCATCTCGCCGAACCCGAACACCTAATGCCCCTCTACCATAAGTTTAGCGAACCGATTGCTAAATTCGGCAGAGTCCATTTTTGACAGATCGCAACTGACAGCCCGCGTTTGTTGATAATTGTCATAGGTACTTGTTTTCTTCCGTATTTCATAATGATTCAGTGTATTATTTTGATTAATGTCTAATGGTACTATCTATTTTACAATTGATTCTATAATTGGTGCTTCATTTTATTCAATCATGAATGCTTTATTTATAGGTACAAAACTTTGCTTTCGTAGATAAAGCTAATCTACAATGCCGCAAATTTCGTAAAAGCGGCGACGCTTTCAAATTTAAGAGTCTCGTTAGTAAATACACATCAGACGCAGATTCATGAAATCAAATAAATACAAGTAATATAATATTTTGAACAACTCAATTCACATGATTATGCTGGAATCGATTTATGCATAATAATTATATGGTAGATAGGTATACTATCACGATAACCATTTACTTTCATTTGTTTATATTGTAATGATTATTTATTCAATAACGTTTATTCGGCATTCGGATTATCCGGCTATAATGTAGTATTAATCGAAAAATAAAAGAAATAATATGAAAATAAATGTAATAGCGAGTTCAAAATATATGGACCACTAGGGATATCTAGCAGCAAAATGTGAAAAATTGTCATTTATTTGACAGTTAAGTGCCCATAGACATCAAAAACTGACCATAGAGAAAAAATATTTTTCTGTTTTAATATAAGGAATACTTGTTTCAAATAGATGCGCATGTACAAACACCGTTATTTGAATGGAGCAAAATGGAACACGGCGGCACCCGTATATACAAATCCGCAGATAAGTGGGTGAACACTCGACAAGTTTTATTACGGCAATAAACGGTTTCGGCGTAAGGTGAGACCGTCATGAACCATTCGGTTCGGCTTATTTCCATGGATACCTTGATAGTCGGTGCCGCCGTATCCGATCGGAGCCGCCTGTATAGTTAGTAATCACGAAGATGTCATTCTTTCACTGGCACTACCATTGAGTGGTTTATTTCTTAGCTGGCATCGTAGTTGAATAATTTTTCGCTAGTTAATCCAGGATCCCATAGACTTTTCGTATACATAATATGCGGAACGCATTCTGACAATTTAATAGGTTCTAGGGGTCACAAAGATATATAATGTCGATGTTGCCAGGCGATATTAGTGGTAATTTTTTTTATTGAGGTTTTAAATTTTTTTCTTATAACCCACCAAAAATTGTTCTGAGTTCTTCAATAAAACCAAGACCGAATCAGGGATTGATTGAAAATGCAATAATTGTACCATGCCATCGGCATGTTCGTAGAACGGTTCGTCCCATTTGAAAAATAAAAATAGCGGGTAGTGCAATGTGCTCAAAATTATCGATTCTTAGGATCCTCCTTGGCTTAAATTATTTTATTTAGTAGCATTTTTCTATAGAATCACCCAGATTGGTTTCTATACTATATATATTATGCATATGGCAGTAGTTTTAGTATTATGGTTAATCCAAAAACAGTGTAGGTTGCATATATAGGTAGGTGTATAAATGAAATGACGATAACCACTAACCACACTAAGTACACATTTATTAAAAAAAAAAAAAAACAGCAAGTCAAGTCTTCAAACTACTATAAGTATCATGATCACAGTTTTTACTTAAATGTTTTCAATGCCTAGGTACTGTGAAATTTTTAATAATTTACGACTTATGAGATAACTTATTTATAACAAATACAGTTCACTTTCAAGTTCAAGTGCCAGGTACCGGCGGCTCCGAGAGGTGACATAATATTTTACAGACGTATTTACATAATATTACCGACTAATAAGATTATTATGAATGTAGTCATCACTTATTTTCGTCTACCTTGACCTAATTTTTCCGTTTTCGTGGATTGACAGATGGATTGACACATGACACAAGACACATAACACATGAAACATGAAACATGACACACGACACACGACACATGACACACGACACATGACACACGACACATGACACACGACGCATAAAACATGACATACAACACATGTCACATGACACACGACACACGACACACGACACACGACACATGACACACGACGCATAAAACATGACATACGACACACGACATATGACACATGACACACGACATACGACACACGACACATGACACACGACACATGACAAACGACACATGACACACGACACATGACACATTACACATGACACACTTCACATGACACACTTCACATGACACACGACACATGACATATGATACACGACGCATGACACACAACACACGACAGATGACACACGACACACGACACACGTCACATGACACACGACACACGACACATGACACACGACACATGACACACGACACATGACACATGACACACGACACACGACGCATGACACACGACGCATGACACACGACACATGACAGATGACACACGACACACGACACACGACATATGACACACGACACACGACACATGACACACGACACACGACACATTACACATGACACACGTCACATGACACACGACACATGACATATGATACACGACGCATGACACACGACAGATGACACAAGACACACGACACATGACACACGTCACATGACACACCACACACGACACACGACACACAACACACGATACATGACACACGTCACATGACACATGACATATGATACACGACACATGGCACATGACACATGGCACATGACACATGAAACACGACACACGACACATGACAAACGTAACATGACACACGACACATGACACACGACACATGACGCATGATACACGACACACGATACATGACACACGACGCATGGCACACGACACACGACACATGACACACGACGCATAAAACATGACATACGACACACGACATATGACACATGACAAACGACACATGACACATTACACATGACACACTTCACATGACACACGACACATGACATATGATACACGACGCATGACACACGACACACGACAGATGACACACAACACACGACACACGACACACGACACATGACACATGACACATGACACACGACGCATGACACATGACACACGACGCATGACACACGACGCATGACACACGACACATGACACACGACACACGACACACGACATATGACACACGACACACGAAACATGACACACGACACACGACACATTACACATGACACACGTCACATGACACACGACACATGACATATGATACACGACGCATGACACACGACAGACACATGACACACGTCACATGACACGTGACATACGACACACGACACACGACACATGACACACGTCACATGACACATGACACATGACACATGATACACGACACATGGCACATGACACATGACACATGACACATGAAACACGACACACGACACACGACACATGACACACGACACATGACACATTACACATGACACACGACACATGACAAACGTAACATGACACACGACACATGACACATGACACATGACACACGACACATGACGCATGATACACGACACACGACACATGACACACGACGCATGACACATGACACATGACACATGACAAATGACACACGACACATGACACATGACACATGACACACGACACATGACACACGACACACGACACACGACGAATGACACACGAAACATGGCACATGACACACGACACACGACACACGACACACGACACACGACAGATGACTTACGACGCATGACACATGGCACATGACACATGACATACGACACATGACACACGACACACGACACACGACGCATGACACACGGCACATGACACATGACAATCGACACATGGCGTCAACAAAGCTGTTTTAATCGAATTTTAAAAACCACCTGGAATTTGTATTCTATGAAAACAAACAAATATGAGTGACAAAGTTTGCATTATTTTTGTCAGATCTCTACAGTCAACCTCTCCTAATATGGTTTGGCTAAGGTAGAGTTCAATTGAATTTTAAAAACTAACTAACACCATTTGCATTTTGTATTCTTAGTTCAATGAAAACAAATAAATACGACTGATAAAGTTTAGTGTGCACTATTTATGTCGGACCTCCGCAGCCTACCTCCACCCTTCTTCACTGAACTATTATTATTTGCGATTTTACGTGATTGTTTATCAAAATACTAATGGTTCACTATATGTGTAAATAAATCATTCTACATAAGCACACTTAGATGATTCTCAGGTGTATCGCCATGGTTTGCTACAATACATGTTTCAACCCTAGCAAACAATAACACTGCAATTGAAAATTGGTTTTGCGGTACGATACATATTTTAGGCTTGTAACATTAATGTAAGGTATTTATATCTCCGGATAGCTTTTACATTTTCACAGCACAAATAAGAAGTTTTTTTTTACAAAATAGTCTGAATTGCGAAATGACTTGTAGATATATTTGAGTAAGATTTTCTTAGTTTCATTTCCTTAGGATATTATAATTATAGTACAATACTATCGTTTTGATTCCGCGAAAAATCTTAAATAAGTCATACCTACAATAATATGAAGGTACCTACTTACACCTTTATACTATACATAATATCAATAAGGTGTTTCTTGTATATCCTTGATTTTAATCTATTTTCATCACTGAATAAAGAATAATACTCAATTTTCATGTAAATCAAATTCTCGTAAACCATTTTTCACTAAACTAGAACGAGTAATAAATAATAACACGGCATCATGTTCCTAGCTTTACTTCCATACAATAATAATAATATATTGTTAACCATATTATAATTCCGTGTATGTGCCGTGCATTAGTTGATAAGTCTAAAAACATCAATTATTCTCAAGGCAGTTATTTGTATGGTTGGTTTTCTGTGATAAATCAGGGATGTTTTTAAATTTTACTAATTTTAAAATTTACAAACATTTTACTAAAATTTAAAAACATCCAAAAACATATACAGTACACTCTCAGTAATCCGCCGCTCGATTATCCGTCAACTACTATAATCTTATTTTTACTAGTTGAAAGCACAAAATCAAGCTCTATAATTCGCCGGTATTCGATTGTCAAATTCAGTAGTCCACCGCGTACAAGTGTTATAAATACAACGCAGATGAGACGGGTTTATTTTGGAAACTTCTCCTCAGTAAAACGTACATTCATCGCGAAGAAAGTAATGTAGCAAGGAGGAAAGTGCCCAAGACCGCATCACAATAATTATTATGCCGTGCTTCAATGTAACCGGAACACACAAACTGAAGCTTTTGGTCAGAGGGAAAGCCAGGAATCCTAAGCCATTCAAGAATATCTACCTCACTGAACAACTGGTTGTGTCAAGTGATTTACTGTTAAATATTTAGTTATTAAACTTAGTTTATAAATATGTATAATTTAGTGAATACTTGATTTTGATTATAAATAAAACCGTAATTTGCTAGTACAAATTTCACCAGAAACACCTGTTTTAATTTTTGCCGTATTTTGTATGTATGCACTATAATCCTCCGCTTTCACTAATTGGACACTTGTCTGATTCTTTGGAGTGGCGGATTACTGAGAGAGTGTAATCTGAGTTACCAAAGAAAGACAAACTTAGAAATAACTGTCCTGAGAAATTAATGTATTTACGCATATTCACGCCATACATGGAATTATAGTACAAACACCCGCTATATGTATGTCTTATCTATACAATTTAATATCATTGTAGTGACAGTAACATTTTATTAACAGGTTATTCTTATTCAATATCCTATAACAATACCTAATGATTATGAGTAATAAATTTAGGAGTAAACAACCTGTAACAAATCAGACTAATCTTGTTATTGTTATCTCCACATAAACTGTTTATCATAAATAGGCTTTTAACGCCGCTAACGGGCATGCTAAATAAATTAATATCAGGTTTTGTGTGTTGCAGGTAAGTATTTACTTTTATTGAAACGCTTCCGACGCTAATCACGAGGTGGCGACCTCAATCACTTTCCCGAATACACAAAATGTCTGCGGTCACGCGACACATATCACGACATCTCATAAATAATGCGTTGCACGCGAGTATTTATTATGCGGTCAACACGTTTTGAGACGGCGAAGATTTTTGATTGAATATATACAATTTGTTAATCCGTATTAGTCGGGCCGGTTACATGTAAATTGTACGAAAAACATTTCACCGTGGCACAATTCGCCGGAAAGAGACGACCGTATAGGTACTGTAATAGTCTCCAATTTTATTAGATTCAATATGAACATTAATTCAATTTTCATAGCTGATTTTGACAAAATTCATGAATTCAAGAATGAAAACCTAACCTAACCTAACCTAATCCAATCTAACAAATAATCAAGTATATCGGCTATTTTCAAAATTTGTTTGCCGCTGGTTTCCTGTAAACCGACAAGAACCGTGTTTTATTTAGACATGCATTTTATGTCAGTACTATACGACCCAAAGAGGTTGGACAGTCTTTAATATACGCCCATATATTTCCGTATACGTAGAAATTTTCGGACACGAGTCGGGCCAACTTGGCGGGCCCCCCTACCTACCGCTGTACAACAGGTAGATCTCTGAAAAATATATATAGTGCGTTACTAACTATCATTATCTAACTAGCATTGGCAGGCTTAGGGTGATTCGAGGTACTAACAAATATTGAAGCCGGCTACGATGAAATATAAAGTAAAAACCATAAATTCCGATTACCAACGTAGCTTTTAAAAATTTCAATGTATCTTTTTCCAAAAATCACATCATGTAGTTCAAAATAATTATTATTGAATATGACAGTAATGATCATGGCCCCCACAAAGGGGGGCAGGCTCTAGCATGGGGGTCCGGGCTCAGGAAGGGCCCGGTGTGGCGATTCGACCAGATAAGTGATATAAACACACAAATTTTCTCTAATAGTAAAAATATACTTTTTTTCTTCGATAATGTTATTATTTAAAATAATGTGGTTGGACGATACAATTTTTAATTGTGTATCAATGCTCGACAACTCCATAATTATTCAAATATAAGTATTAAACTATACAAAAAAACAACTAAATATACACATTAATTTTACCGCGTACACCATTTGGAAAACGCTACTGTAGACCATAACACTGCCTTTATCTTTAGCGATAGGTAGGGGGCTCGCAAAAAATCCTAGCCAGGGGGCCCGCTTCAGGATGTGGGGGCCATGGTAATGATACATAATAATATTTGTGGTTTATTTATTTGTGTACAAGTGCGTATTTATTTGAGTGATTATCATATTCCCGCTTTGAAATTAGTTGTAGTGGATTATATGTAATAAATACTCAATTTGTGAGAAATACGAATTTATTTAAGATTGTGGGAAGTATAACTTAATAACTATTGTATGACTCGTTTCGAATGTTTCTAGGCTCTCTTTTAAATCTTCAGAAGAAAAGATTGCCGTATTTGTGTCTAAGAAAATCGCCGTGTGCGATACGCGTTTCACTTATCCTTACGAATTCCAGATTTTTCTTCTGTATTTTCTCTATCCGACCACATTTTCAACCGTATAACCTTGACATGTGGACAATAACAATTTTATTATTCAGTTGCACCACAGGCAAAATCAAGTGAAACAAAAACAAATCCGAGTAATTTACTTCGATAATATTATGTATGTATAGGTAATAATGATTTTTAAAATTTGACACTTGAATGATTGTACGAGTATTGTGGGTATATTACATTTTTATTGCCTTCCTAACCGTTCAATATTCGAGAATCATGTTTCATGTGAACACATAAGAGTATTTGATGTTAATAATAAAAAGGACAGTATTATTGATTAAAAATAAATCGTTGTCTTAAGGGGGGACATGCTCGTCGAAGGTCAAAATTGAGTTTTTATTGTATTTTCAAACCATGATCCTGGACACTCCTTAAACGTTGTAGATAATCTATTTATATAATTTTGAAGCCTTATTATCCTTTATAGTTATTTTAAACATTTGATGACTGCATAAAGTATTTTTGTTACATAAAATAGTATTCTTTTAAACCTCTCGCTCTAATGTTTTAGAATATAGTCATATTTCGGTACATAACTGTGCAGTGGTGTTAAGATTTTTTACATTTATTAATTTTTAAACGCATTTATGAAACCATTAGTATAATTTATTACTAGATAATTTTTGTAAAATATTCACGATAAAAAATTATATTGATAATCTCTGTGATCCCAAATTTGACAAGAATTAGGCATTTTATTATTCGACAAACTATAATTAAAGTAGGGAGTTAAATTATCCTAACGCGCGTGTTTGAACATGTACCTAACCGATTTTTTTTTAAACGGTACATTTTTCAAATACGCGCGTCAACATCATTTTACTCCCTACCTAAATTATAGTTTGTCAATTTATGGCTACGGCCGTACGTTGTAGCTTAACCACTGGGAAATGACAAAAGAAATGGCGTATTTCAAAAAAACACTAAATAATTCTTAGGTCAGTAATTATTATAAAGCAATCATTATTCATAAGATGTTTATCACACTTGAATGGTCAAAGACATAGCTTATAATAAATATCTTTAGAATCATCTTCAAATGTGTTAATCTTGCCAATTTTTTGAATAATAAAATGCCTAATTCTTGTCAAATTTGGGATCACAGAGATTATCAATATAATTTTTTTCGTGAATATTTTACAAAAATTATCTCGTAATAAATTATGCTAATTTATTTTATAAATGCGTTTAAAATTTAATAAATGTAAAAAATCTTAACATCACTGCACAGTTATGTACCGAAATATAACTATTTTCTAAAACATTAGAGCGAGAGGTTTAAAAGAATACTATTTTATGTAACAAAAATACTTTATGCAGTCATCAAATGTTTAAAATAACTATAAAGGATAACAAGGCTTCAAAATTATATAAATAAATTATCTACAACGTTTAAGGAGTGTCCAGGATCATGGTTTGAAAATACAATAAAAACTCAATTTTGACCTTCGACGAGCATGTCCCCCCTTAAACACACTTACGTATATTACAATGTATAGATTGAATTCGGATGACTAGAAATTTCCCGCGCCGGTCTCAATTTATCAATCCGCCGTTTGTACGTATATAGTATTATTATATTATAGATAGACTTTTACACCTCATTGGTTCATTGTGTAAAACGAATATCACTGACCTAAGGTAAGAAGCCATCTATCCACCCTTATTTTTCCACCCTCTTTACCTAGCAGCAACCATTCTTACTCGTTTCTACGCTTATACCTTATCATAGAAAGTCACATGTCAGAGTTTTTTTCTGCCGGCGAAACGTGTATTAAGTCTACATATCGCAGCCAGCAACGGGGGTTGCTTTATGAATTTGAGATGTGGGGGGACGAACGGTGAATAGTGAATGCGGAGCAGCCGGTTGAAGGTACAGGGGAATAAAAGGAAGCCATAAGCGTGCACTAAGAAATGAACGACGTACTCATAAGCACAATGTCAACTTAACGACATTTCTTAAGACCGTATTATTACTTGGGGATCGTGGGTTCTACGCGAGTAAATAATTGACAGTGTAGTTTGAGAAAATTCTAAAATTACCTACAAATAAGCTGCAGCTGTAAAAATAGTACCCACTAGCGAAAATTACGATGGTTCACGTAAAAGATAATAATTATTTAATATATTGAAACGATATGGCATAGAAAAGTTGTGACACATCAGTTAAACTTAAAGCTACATAATATAGAATAACGTTAGTAAGTAAGTTTTCTATCTTTTGTATATCATTAAACAAATATACATATTTGTCTACCGATAATATGTTTTTCGAGTTATGTATCCTGCATTATAATATGTATTGTTTAGATTTTTAGAAAACTCTATTGCATTTATATTTGAGTGTTCTTTTATCCAATTAAATTGTTTTTCCTAACGCGTTATCCCCAGCATGGAATACTATGCTACTACTATGAGTCAATATTTATGACGTATACGTGATTACGAATAGTAGACAGTGATTGGTCAAATTTCATTAAGGAGGTCCAGCCTGTTTTGGTTTGAGATTTTTTTTAAATACATCCCAATTTATGGATGCATCTTATCGTCACAGATATATTATGTAGCGTGTCTGGAAATTTGTACGTATGCATATGGCCGCAATTCACCATGAGATGCTGTGTCGAAAATATTTGGCCGTCTAAATAAAACACTTGAAAATACGTAATAACAACCACAATACAATGGGGAAGATAGAAGAAAATTGATAGGTATATAAATTAGAAATATAATCATATCGTATCATAAATAAATAAATAATAATATAAAAAGCCTTTTTATTTCTTAAAAACAAAAGTAAATGACAGTTAAATGACTATATCTAATGAATATATATATATATATATATAACCTATGAATATATCTATTATGTATATATATATGGTTGTATTATCTACTTATTTTTTAGTTTATATAATATTAATTAAGTATTATTATTTTTTTATATTTTTTGTATAATACATATTATATATATTAAGATTGTTTTATTTTTGTATATAATACTATTAGATAATGTTTGTAAATTGAACAATGGTATGTAATTAGTTTGTTTGGTTTGTAAGAACCCCTCTTCGGGTGAAGGCCTCCTCCAAAGTGTTAATCTCTGGCCTCTCTGGTTTCTTTCTCCATACCCGCTTGCTTTCGCAGCTAAGTATTCGTCTTGTCTGGGTTGGCCTATTTTTGTATTTAGGTCACCCATCATTATACAAGTTTTATGTGCTTGGTTAATAGCTTTGTTTACATTTGTATAAAAAGTGTAATTTTCTTCTTCTTTCGCTATTTCTGTGGGTGCGTATACTTGTACGAGAGATAATTCGTTTCCTTGTATTTTTAAATTCAATAGTGCTACTCTATCTGTTATACCTATCGTTTCATATTCATATATAATTCTGGTAAGTTTCAACTCGAAACCATCAAATGTTAGATGATGATAGTAACATCGTTATTGTCAGCTATTTGACACTAATCAATATCAAATTAATGGTATTACTGAATTTGATAAAATTGTAACATTACTGTCTGCAATACACCACGAACAACGTGAATTTTTTGATCTGTGTGCTATACAGCCATCTCTTTCCGGTAAGACAGCTCATAATAAATTGTACTGCGATTAACTGTAACACGTACAATGTTACATATTGTAACCATGTTTGAATTGGGTGCCATTGAATGAGAAAATTAAAAAAAAAATGATCTCTGCTTGTAGATGCTTTCGTCTAGAGGTGGATTGGTAACGACGGTGATAGAAAAACACCAGTTTAAGTTTATAGCACTCTGCAATGAAACTTCGATAATATACAAACTTATCTCATCGTGTTACTGCGCATGATTGAAAAAATTCTCATTAATATAGCAGTGTTCGTTTCAAGTATGAAAAACAAACATGATAAGCTAAACTAACCGCCCAACTTTCACTCCAGTCCGCCAGGGTTTATTGAAATTTTTAATCTGGGCAGTTGCTCGCCAGTAGCCAGTTTGTTCTGGCAGTAAGCCGTAAACGTGACAGATGGGCCAACAAAAACTCCACTTACCATTATCCGCGCGGCCAATCTCGCAGGATTTTAAAGTATACCATTTAAAACGTATGCATTTACCGGCTTACTTAGAACAGAACACACGATTACCGTGTTTAAATATCACGTTTTTTATAATTACAGGAAGATTTATTTAACCTGTATAAGAAAAATCTATTAAACTGTATGTATTTTAAAATTATTAGTAAGTTGTACAAATATTTTAATGTATTTTACTTTTAATGAATAGAGTTTTATTTATTTTATTTTATGTTAGCAACGCTACAATAAAATACCCGCCTATTTACTGTTATCCACAAAGTTCGCTCAATTGCTAGAATGCAAACAGGAAATTAAAAAAAAATGATCGCATAGAAAAACTAATTCAAAGAAGACAATTAAAAACTAAAATTCTTATTGCTAGCATGACCAAAAATATTGTTAGCTTACTGTATTTTGGTGCATCAGTATTTTTAATTATAATATAAAATTTACCGAACAGAATTATTGGCACTTTTTTTAAAGTTAATGGAAAGTACGCAATTGTTTTCTCCCTAAATAATAATAGAGGTAAAACGTGAGAAAAATGGGTGTATGAAAGACCGTACCATAGAAGACAATTATAATTCTAAACATTAAAGCACGTGTAAATGTTTTAGGTATATCATATTGAATTAAGTTCAACGTATGGACTCTCACAATAAACAAAGTCCAGCATTGCACATTGATGCGATTTGTTATTCTATAATATACCTATATTACCTGTATCTTTTATATTGGTATTACTACATAATATACAAAAAATCCATATTAAATTAGGTAAAATATTAGCATATATCTGGACGACATTAACATTGCATATCAGAATGAATATGCTGTTAGATTTGTATTTGTTATTAAACAAATCGTCTGCATACAAGGGCCCACTGCTAATATGGAAAAAAAAACAAATATCTGGTTGTAAAAAAGCGCATTTGAGAGGGGTTACAATATCTGGGATCCTTCAGTAATAGTGAGAATAACATAGAAAATTTAATTAAGACAAGAATTCGGTATAGACAACAAAATATTACTTCGGTTCAATCCATCCAAGCATTGAACCAATGCTTGAAATTTATCCTGTATAAATCACCAATACGACCAGGGTGGATGTAGATGATGAAGAAATCCAGGACCCACATAGGGGTAGGTATAGCACAAAGAAAAAGACGATATTATCACTAATCACTATTAATCGATTAATTAATTGATTGTAGTCGCGTTTTCGTGGCAGAACTCCATTATAATGGCTTTTAACAACTTCTTTTGTTAATTTTACTTTATCTGAGAAATTTGATGTGACATCGGTTTCGGACTACGAACCTAAATTCGGAACCAGGGCTCAAACTGGACCGGAGCGCAGTTCCGGTTCGTTAAATCTCTGAAATTATTGCTCCATCTCGTGGAAAAATGAATTTGACTGTCTGAACTAGCTTGGCCATATAATACGAAATCAACAAACGATTATGAAATATACAAAAATATACATAAAAAAAAATAAATATGACATATACATAAAATAAGACAAATATGTTGATATTTTCGGAAACTTATCGAGTGCTCCGGTTCCTTAAATTTACGATTTCGAGCGCTGCTTGTAACTTATAACTCAGATAAAGTTAACAAAAAAAAACTTTATTTCAAAACCACTAAAAGAAAATATAACATAATATTATGTCTATTACATTTTGGTAAATAATGATTTTATAAATATTTATTTAATTTAAAAAGAAATACATTTTACGCCTGTTCATTCAATTAAGTGTGTCAAGTGATAGTGCATTAAAATTGGTAAATAAATATTAATGATATGCAGAGCAATCATAACTTCCTTATTTGAGAAGATTGCTCTAAGCCCTTTAAGACGAAGCTGTGTGAAGCCATCAAGATCTGTCCCGCATCACGTTGATTTATGTACTCCAAAGACAAAGCTATCAAATAGTACGGTAATCGAGTAAGCTGCCAACGTCATCGCAAGAGGAAGCCTGCATTGGTAAAAGCTGGTTCTTGATCCCTGAACAAGCTTAAACTCAAAGCTTTTCAACATGTTCAGCACCGTCAAAATATTTATTAAATAATTAAGTAGGTATTAATAACATATTATACTAAATACTAGCATTAACTTATTAATTTAGATAAAGTATAATATTAATATAGTTATTTATTATGATGTATTTTGCAATTGTAGCTCTACCGTATTATCAATAATATAAGATTATAAGAAAAATCTTTAACAGTCACCACCTGGAAGGTCGGCTAATCATCAGACGTTTTTTTCCGCACAGTGATCCCCTCTCGCCTCCGTGTGTACCTTACCACGCCTATTAATTGCTGCTGCAGCGGTGCTTCCGCTATACCCGCTTCACGCATCTTCATACTCAGGGGTACACAACCTACAGTCCTACACGGACTGCGTGTGGTTAAACTCACCTACCGGTCGTCGTATCGACTTGCACCGACCGACCATTTTCATGGGCGGGGTGGGTCTACGAAATTAACTGATCATGCTATGTTTAGCGGATGCCAGAGGTACGACTAATATATTACATGAAATTGTTATTTTTTCAATATTCATTTGACTCAGAGCCAATTTCTAATAGATTGGGCCAATGGTTTATAACCATTTTGTCTATTGATATATTTTCCACTATGTGCTCCAGGGAACTAGTTTTGTGATGTGCTCTAATATAGTGCTAATATATTAGTGCTACATATTTTTTAGATATTTAAAGTACAATTGTAATTAGTCAAACAGAAACATACATGCAGATAATATTTTTTGTGAATTCAATGTCAATTACCTAACTTTTCCTGCAAACGCTCCAAATACGACCATATTGTCTTCTACCGCAACATGCTAATTTACTAACCACCTACTTAGATACCCATATTCATATTTTTGCACGTTTATTATGTATTATCATATTATTATAAACTACTAGGTGGAAAGTCCATCCAAAGATGTACGAAAAAATATATAAAATATTGTTAATTATTAAGAGCTTTAAGCTGACATTTAAAGGAAAATGGGTCATATAAAATAATATCAAAAAATTGCGTAAAGTCCTCCTATAAAGTTATTCAATAATTATTGAAGTCATCCAAATGAGCAGAATGTCTCCGTAAACCTTCAAATAAATCTTTTTCATTGTTTGAGAAACATTCCCTATCATTGTATGGAACCACCACAACATAATATAATATTATTACAAGTATAGTTTAATTAATAACTATTTTTGCAGTAGGCGAGTGATAGTGTTCATTTTCAATTGTTTTGTTCACATGTCATCGACTTCGGAATATATTTTTAATTCATTGTTTCATTTTTAGAAATTTTTAAATTATATTATATTTGATAATAATTGAAGGAATCGTAAATTTATTTAAAGAATACAAAGTATTGGTTTTAAAAATGTTTATTAATACTGATAAAGATTGAGGAGCCAAGAGTTGTGTAAGGGAAGTGATTAAAATATTGAAATTGGTGTAACAGGATACACCGCATAGATGAGAAGTGGTTTGATTATTGTGATTTAACTATGTAATAAATCTAATATCATGGGTGAATGATGTATTGTGATTTCTTACAATAATATAATATAATATGCTGAAAGAATTAGGGCTTCGATTTTCAATTTCAGTAAAAATACTATAATAAAAACTAATACAAAGTAAAATCGACACTCAGTTATATCTTGCCTTATGTTTACAATGTTTATTGTTTTTATCGAATCGATAATATTCAAGTAGAATCCAAATAATAATATATTATATTGTGATTTACGTATATAGAATAGAACGTTTCAGATAGGAAAGATTTCAATGGATCAAAATAGTACATCAGTACTATTATGTATAGAAGAATCATTACTTAATAAAAACATGTAACTTTTCAAAGATAAATTAATTAATTATTGATATGCATTTTGTATGATTATATTGTGTACATTAAATAACTTATAAACGCTTATTATTAAACGAAATAAATATACAAAAAGAATATGGGAAAATTAAAATAATTATTTTATAGAAACATGTTTTTCTGACAACGTTTTGTAATATATTTATATAGACACACTTGAATTTTGTGATATTAATACTGTAGGTAACTAACCTAATAATATGTAATATTGCAACTTAAAAATTCGACTGCTCTGACTATCTATTTCCATTTATTTGGTTTTTAATAATATTATATTATTGGTACCTGCTAACTTTTAAAATTTTATTTTCCTCTAACACGTGGTTACCATACAACATCCTTACTAAAATACAAACTTTTTTTATTAATGATATTGTCAGTTAATTTTTAGAAATAATTGACTTTGAACATCTCATTATTCGATATCTCAAAATAAACTCTCGATGTATCAAAAGACGCAAAAAAAAACAAACAAACTAAACAGTATACAATATGTCAAATATTATATAAATATAACCATCATACATTACATACAAGCAAATTTGAGTACTTCAGCTTATCTATAATAAATAATAATACATTGAATTAACTTTACAAACACCAGTTTTACGTGGAGTGTAATTTAGGAGTAATACTAATCAAATAAACACAAATTAAGTTCACTTAAGCTGCTTAAATATTAAAACAACTTGTTTGTTTAGGCTTATAATGCTATTGCCTACCGTATTCCCTTTTAAGTTTAAAATGAAAGAGGTGTTAGAGATTAGTATGAAAAACATGAACCGACACCCTTTATCAAAACGTCAAGATTATTTTAAAGTATTATTTGTCCATCATACTAGAAAATGTCACGATGCACCTTAGAATGATAATAGAGTAGGTATAGGTACACTATACACTAATTCTTGAAATTAGATCGTTTCATCTTTATAGAATTGTTTTGATTAAAAACAAAACCAATTATAACATCTTTTATAAAATTCTACAGCATTGCAGTAAATATAATTTAATTAAACGCATAAAAACTATTTGTAAAATATTAATAAATAAAAATTATAGTTATCAAAAAAACTGCGAAAAGCTGCATGTTTATGCCATATTTTCCGCAATGTGGTTTACGATTTATTTCAACTCACTAGACAAAGTAGACTGATTTTATATACTGATCAAATCGATTTTTGACTTAAAAGATGCGTACATATTATAGAGACCATCTTTTGGTGAAGGTTTTTACGTCTCGGTAACGAATAAAACGGAAATCCTAGCCTTTTCAACGATGAAAATTTACGGAAATCATACAAATTTCTTTTCACTATTCACTATTCACTATTCTTTAGGTTATCTACATATTTAATATCATTAAGTGGATCAGTATCCAAAGCGTTAGTGTTATGAACGACTGGTTCAGGATACATAAATGTATTATAATTTTATCGACAACCTTCGAATAAAGACGGTATCAGAGTAAAAAAGGAAAACCCTTAGGCCCGTTTCAGACGGGACACCGGTGTCGCGCTCTTATATAATAAGGAGTATATTTTATTCCAATAAAAGGGCCTTTGTATTATGTTTATGAACGCCCCGAGCTAATGAGTCAAAGCGTGTCCGGTACACTTTTCTGTCGGCCGCTACATTCTCAAGCCGCCGATACACATGTTTTTATGACTGCAGCCAGTTTTATGTTCTAATTTATACCGCGAAATTATGCGTTGACTCATTAGCTCTGGGCGTTCATAAACATAATAAAAAGGCCTCATTATTATATACGAGCGCGACACCGGTGTCCCGTCTGAAACGGGGGGGTTAGATTCAATTCGATATTTTCATTCGATAATGATTCTTTTTCTATTGATATGATGGTCCTAGTCGCAGATGACATATTGCCATCTTGACCGGAGTACCTAGTATATATAGATCTGTAGTTATGGCTGAATTATGTGGCCCATACGGCTGCAAATAATCACTCAACTTTATTTACGAACAGTATAGTATTTCTTATCTGTTTTGAAATTGTAATCTAACCTCGGGGTTATTGGAGGGGCACGTAAATAAAATAATAATGCTGCAGTGCATACGAGTCACTCCCGGCTCACCCCGTGCTCCCAAAAAATTAATTCATTTCTTGGGAGTACAAGATATGATCAACAGTGGTGCATCAAGAACGCATTTGGGTGACAGAAAGCTTTGGAAGAGTTTGTCGGTGTGTTTTAAAATATCTACATATTATGTTATATTATGGTTAACTCAGTTTGAAGCTATTTTATCCCTTTTCCCCTTGAGAGACCCTTGGACTCTTGGAGGTCTCTTAAAATATTTTTAATGAGAATAGGATGTTAGTCATTAATCGAAACCGGTTATATGAAGCAATGCGAGAATTTGAAATTCCGACGAAAGTAATTAAACTTATAGAGATGACACTGGTGTTAAACCAGTACAATGCCGGATGAAGCTTGAAGCGGAAATATCTGAGCCATTTATTTCACTGAATGGTCTCAGGCAAGGTGACGCTCTGGCATGCCTTCTTTTCAATATTGCGCTAGAAAAGGCGATACGGGATGCAAAGATTGATGCCCGTGGCAACAACACGATATTTACTAAGCCTGTGCAGCTGCTGGCGTATGCCAATGATATCGACATCATTGCCATATCAGAATTGGCGCTGAAAAAAGCATTCACAGCACTAGAAGTTTCTGCCAAAAAAATTGGATTACAAATAAACGAGACAAAAACTAAATACATGCCTGTCTATGTCACACTACGAGAAGGCGCACCAAAGTTAGATATTGCTGCATACAAGTTTAATAAGGTCAACAGTTTCATATATCTTGGTTCTCTTGTAACTCGACATAATGATATTACATAACATCAACGGCACCTATTGGAGGAGAAGATATAATGGTGAGCTCTACGGGCTGTACGAAGATTGCAGCGCAGTTCCATCAATTAAGATTGGGAGACTGCGATGGCTAGGTCATGCGCACCGTATGAATAACAATGAACCGGCAAAGAGAGTGGTGTCCAGCAATCCAATAGGGCGTAGAATAAGAGGCAGGCCAAAGATTCGCTGGTTGGATGGAGCTGCCAGTGACTGCCGTATTCTGGGGGTACCAAATTGGTAAGCGGCCACACTGGATAGGGACAGGTGGAAGGAGCTGTTGGAGGAGGCCAAGACCCACACCGGGTTGTCGCACCCCTGATGATGATGAGGATGTTGGTCAACCTATTAGGTAAATCACACATTGAAAAATGACATGTAAATTTGCCAGCATTGGGCTTCGAAACCGAAACCCATGACTCAATATCGATTCACGTTAGAGGATGTTATCACACATCCACCTAAATATAGATGCTATTTTGAATAAAGTTTTTTTGAATGGGAAAGCATGGACCTTAGTAAATAATATGTTTTAAAAAAATACGTTTATATCACGACAAATGCTGAAAGAAAATTGTTGCGATTTCTTTTAAAAAAGGGTAAAAAGTCGAGTGGAAAGCACGACTTAATACTTACAAGCACGTACTTGCTGATCTACTTTTGAATCATTAATAATTGTATATACATAATAATATATTATGCTATGTATTTCTACCTTCTTGTACCTTTGCCTTGTATAAGTATCTGTTTTATACTAGGGGCGGCAGGTTATATAAAAGTATGGTGAAGCAGGCAAGTATAGTAAAAAAGTATGGTGAGGCAGGCTGGTAATCAATTTGCGGCAAAATTTCCACATTAACATTATATTATTTGGGTACGTTATAATGACCAAAGTACATCCTCCATGATTCCTTGCATTTTTCTTATCGCGTCGCTATTTCTCGTAAGCTGTTGGCTATTGTTGACCTGCTTCATTCAGTTGTATGAGAAAGCTGATTCCTTGCCCCTCTTTTTTATTTAATACTTCTATCGTTTTATATGTGTTTTATTTAGACACGAATTCGATCTCAATGCCATACGGCCATCGGTTTCCGATACAAGATTTAATGGTAAACTGTAATACGGCCACCTGCATACGAACAATTTTCTGGAGTCGTTTTACAAAACGTCTGCTCTTAAATACCGTAGTAAAAGCCAACCAACTATGATAATCCCACATGAATATAAAATGTATGTTGTACAATTTAAATTTAAATTTAAAGTATAAGTAGGAATTATTTTACGACGCCACTGAATATGATGCATTTTTATAATACAATAAAAGCAAACAGTGATAAAGGCTATCTCCCGTTTCGTGTGATTCGTTATCCATGTGATATTTCGGGTATGGGTGACCTTTATACTTAAAACAGCCATTTCTTTTACATAGTATGAAAAATTATCTTGAAATATGAAACCTTTTATGTGAAGGATATGATAATATGTATGAATTCTCTGTAAGTTAGTAGATACTTAACAAAGCACGGGTCTGTGAACAATAAAAAGTATTATACTAATTAATATGGCGTCGTCATTGACTAATATTTGAATTAAAAATTCGAATTTGTTTTATATTAAGTACATTACAAATTATATATTTAATACGTTCACAACAACATAACTATAAAATAATAAAGAACTGAGTAACAATATTTGAAAAATAACAGAAATAAACACAAAAACCATAAGATCATGGAAGTATACCGAAAGCTTTAGACGGCATTTTAAGAAGTTATAAAATTATATCAATCTTAACCCACCATCACTCGGAGTAGGTATATCAATATCTAAAGCAATCTGCTTGAATACAGTAATGGCCAAGCTAATTGAGATTACATTATATATTTGTCTTTATGTATTGACATGTTTGTAACTCTGTTTGTAACGCTTGCACGCGTTTTTGTTGCGCGATCGCGTAAATACGATACCCACGATGCATCCCTCTCATGCGTGCTGCATTAAATAGCTTAGTCATGTGACGCGTTCTTTAGCTATGAATATTGTTACCCTATATTTCTTTGCTTATGATATAAAAAAAATGTATTATTGTTACCTAGTATTATAAGAATGTTGACAGGTGGTATTTCCATCTGATAATTTTATGCCCGTTACCAATTTAGTAGTTAGTTCTTCATATTCTGATGCTTCCGATTTCTAAATAGTTATCAGGGACACACGTGTCGATACTGCCAATATTGGTATATTTCTCATTTACAACTCGTGTAAGCGGAAAACAACTTAATATAATTTTATGACACGCAAACTTAGGTATTCAGATAAAAACCGACTTGACGGATTGGTCTCGTATATAATGGAGTATGCTAAGTTATAGTATGTGAATGTATAACATTTATTTAAATTTCCAATATACACCCTTCAATGCACCTTGGACAAAAGAATCTTTTAAAAATTCACATCGCATACGTGAGAATCCACATACAAGGGCATGGTCAGGAATGATACACTTGGCTCTGTGCCATGCGTGACGGAAATTTAAATTTTCAAGGCATGCTAAAAGACACAGCATTGTAAATTAGAATAAAAACGTGGACTTTCAAATTTTGAAATTATTTTATATACCTAATATAGCTTATTATCTCTGACCTTGGAGTTCACAATATCACTTACTAATTAGTCAATAATTATTATGTGGATTGTATTGGGTAGATTTTTTAAATTAATTTATTCAATTAACATTTTAAATTAAGTTAATACCGACTAATATATTTTCATATAAGTATGTATTTTGAAGCATTACTTCATTAATAATAATTGCGGCTCACTGTGGGGCAGGAGTAAGCGTTTATAATTACAAGATTCAAATTCTATTATTATATTTTATAGTTATATGTGTTTATGTTCTGATTTCAAGAACATAAAGATTTGAAGAGACGTCGATATTGTGGAGGTGATGTTTTGGGAAAGGATGTAGCTATGTACCTTTTTATTAACAACTTGTCACAATCACTATTTAATGTGAAATTAATAAATACATAAACTTAATTTTGAATAACCCCAGAAATATACAAGAAGCATTCTATCAAAAGTTGGACCGAATGGGATTCAAACTTATCCTTTAAGATACAGATATATCTATGCATTATTATAATTCATTTTATCAACTACGTTATTCAAGATATTTAAATTTTTGACCAGAGAATTTTAATTAAAGTAATTAAATCAATATAATGATATTACCAATATGGTTATGAATGGCGTCTAGACGTCCTTGCTTCTGAGAATAATTATTATTAAATCATTATTTTGTATTCAAGAATGAATAAAAATGAGATAGAATGTTATACTTATATAGATTATTATTTTTGAACTACATATTTAAAGTTTTTCTAAATTAAATGTTGACTCAATAACAACTGTACATAATATAATTTAATTGACATCAAGTAAATGTTTATTAATTTAATTTAATAAAAGGAAAAATTTTTATAATACTTTTTCTATTTTTAATAAATAAATCTGGACCGTTTCGTCCGCCTCCGCAGTTGAAAATGTCACTTTTAGGCGGACGATACCGGTCCAGATTTATAGACAGCTAACACAATAAAAGAAGAAAAATGTTAAACTTAAAAATATAAAATTAAATTAATTATAAATTTATAAATGAATTATTATGTGATACACAATTTTTAAAGAAATTAAAACAATGTATTGTATTGAATAATAATATTGTAATGTCACTTTAAATATGAATACACTATTGTAGATAATATTATGAACGAGGTAGGTACTAGATTCACTAGAAACATAAATTATGCCAAATCGCTTTTATAGTCATGATTGGATAATTTAGATTTGCCTCTGCTTTAATATTTTATAACATCTAATGTAATATGCTAGAAATAGTAGGAGTAAAGTATCCAATTTCAGCGTTAATAAATTATGTGATAATGAATTAATGTGGATGGAAATTAATAACATACGGAGCAGCTGTTTAATATGATTGAAAATTGATATAACACGATTTTCAACGCTGAATTAGAAACATTGTTTGAACTATTATTTTGTTGATACCTACATATAGGCAGTTTTACTTGAGGGGTCTAGTTGCAAAGGCGACACTGTTTACTTTTTGTGAATGTTCAGAATCAAGAAAAAACGATTCACAAGTTTATTTTGAGGGAAAACCAAAATACCTTAGGTTTTATTTAGTGTAGCATTAATGATGATATAATTCAAATATATGTATTGGATAAGTAAATATTTAAGAAAGTTTTTTTGATAGTGGCGGGCTTGCACGTAACCTGTACACAGTGGCGGGTTTGCAGCGCACTATTAGTGAACGGTGGCGGTTTTGCTACAAACTAAATTCAATCTGACAGTTCAACTTGTCATCAATATTTTAACCCACTCATTACCGGTATTTTTTTAAAAATACCTCATATAAATCAAATTTCAGCTGTATTTTTGGTAAGTACTACAATAGTATAGTATATTCGTATTAAATAGAAGAAGTGTTGAATAAATTAAAATATATCTTATAATATATACCTATACTGATTAGGTTTGTAAGTACCTACATAATATGTGAAATAATATAATATATTTCAACAGGCCATTGTTTACTGTTTAGTAATATTTTCTAAATAAAATTCAATAAGTAAGGTGTACGTCCATGTTTTTATAAAGGTACAAAATGTTTTCATGATATTATTATGTACGTTTTATTTATTAAACTATAATTGAGAGAAAATTTGACCGGCAATGTTTCATATTAACTTTTTAGTACACTATATAATTAACAAGTATTTATTTTCATTATAAATATAAGTAATTTACATAGAAATGGGAAGTTTTAATTTTTAAAAGACACTATTCCTATATTATTGACGTTTACTGCAAATACAGAGAAATAATATTCATGCTAATGCATAATTCTTGTGTATGTATTATTGTTAATATTTTAGTATTATTAATTGTATTACTAATGCAGTAGTTTAACAAAACAAGTAAGGTTGATGATATCAAATTTCAAACTAAACATAAGTACTTCTTACTTCCTACAAAATAACCGCTGTGAGCGCAGAACCCTCATGAAATGATTTAACACTCAACGTAATGTATATTTAAACGCCACCAACAATCATATTATTACGCGATCGTTTTGTTGAAAATACGAAAATGCCAGTTTATGTAGTATCTACTGATTAAATTAAATTGATTTCATTCCTATGCCATAGATAAATAAGTCACATTTGAATTAGTTGCGATAACAATGCGTAGTAAATTGTATGCAGTTTCTTATGTTTTAACTGGAGATTGCAATACCGAATAAAAATATCCATACCGGTATTTGTAACATAATTGGAAAAAAACAGAAATATAATATATTGTGTAAAAATCTCTTTAAAACATTAATATTTTATAGCATGCGTCATTGTTTGTCAGCAAGGATGATGGAGGGCCACGGAAGTAAACCAGAAATCGCGTACCCGACAAAAAATACAGTATTATGTTAATTAATATATTTTGTTTCTAATATACCAAATATATTGGTATTGTCTGATTTTTAAAACCGGTATTTCGGTATTGAAAAATACTAGGATACCGGTTTTTAAATACCGGTATTGCAATCCTTAGTTTTGACGGTGTCTTATTTAAATAGTTTGCGAGAATATTGAGTAGGAATATAAAAATTGATAAGCTACCGTGCAATAAAAATAATTTGTGACAGGTCGACGAAACATGTAGATTGTAGAGAATTAGTATGGTGTCAGATAGGAAACACGATTTAAAAAATTTAATTTATCAAATTTATGAAAGAAAGTAATCAAAATCATCAAAGTGGTCGTACGGTTAAACATTCGGGTGTTATCCAACATCTTGAAAAATAATTATTATTATCTCGATGTTTCGGATTCTGTAAAATATGCAACTTTCTAAGATCTTCATATTTTTTCATGGAAACTGTCATTGTATAATTAAATAAATTTTCCATATTGATTATGACATTGTATAATATTATGAACTCGTGAAGACAAATGCACTCTCTGGCACGTAAGAATGACACATACAATAGATGGCCGGTTAAATTGCGTTAGACTCAGGGGCTTAAAAGACGACTGAGGTAAATGAAATTAATTTTGGTGTACAATTAAGTGAAAGTGTATTTTTATGAAGCGGCGCGGTTAAACCTGTCAGGCGGGGCGCGGACATTACCATAAATCAAAGAGAGCCCCCCCCCTCACTGCTCCGAGTTTTATGATTTACGGCCTTTGCAATGGCCCGAAATGCGCCGCGGTCCGCGTCCCGCTTAAGAATTTCGTTATTCAAACAAAATTTTCTTCATTGTTTTAAACTGGAAAAGTTGGCGAGAAACTTGAAGAGAAAAATAATTATTCCTGTTGGGAAGTATTTTTTTCCATAAAATTGTTGGGCTTCACCAATCAAGCGTGTTTTTTTCTACTGTCATAAATAATTTTATATTATTATTTGGATATATAAATTAAAGGTTTATTTTTTATGTAAGTGTGCTCACAAAAATATCGATCTAATGCTGAAGACTCAAATGAATCGTTTCACAGATGTCAGTTGCGGTCATTGAATAGGTCGTCAGCTAAATGCAGAACTATTCTAACTCAATTTTTTTTGAAACAGCCTACTTCAGTTATTTATTATTTATATAGACAAGTGTATGCACCGTTTTTCTCATCAATAATCCTACTAAAATATGATGCGTACATTTACGGTTTCAAAAAACTCTCTCTTGAAAAATTTCAAATGTAAGTTAGAATAGTTCTGCATTCAGCTGACGACTGGTCATCCCTGATTTTAAGTAGCAATAAGTAAGCCATATCAATAGATTAGATTACGACTCTGAAAATACTGGAAAGATGGAAAACAATATGGGGTAGAATTTAGTACATATGTAAAGACTCCTATGAGAATATAAATTATTCTTTAAGTCTATATAGTTTCCGTCCATAAATGTTAATAGATATCCCATTCGTACATTTGATAATCAAGTGATGAAAAATACTTGCAAATGATGCAAAGAGAGTTTTTACTGTTTTATGCACTTCTGGAAAAAAAATTGTTCTTCTTTCGCGGCATAATGACTTACATTAACAAATTAGAAAAATAAAACAAAATAATAAATGATTCACAGAATATGTTATAAAGGGATAAAAAAATATTGCTTGCAAGATATATGCAGATACTTACCTAAATAAGTTTTATTAAATAATGGAACTAGTTTTGATACAACACAAATTGAAACAATAAAATTGATTATCAATTTGTAATATATTTTAATTAAATGAATTAACGAAGTACTGTAGCATCATATTTGAGAAGAGGCCGTCAAATGAAACTTTGTGAGAAATTTTACAAAATTTAATCAAATACTGAGATAAGAATCATCTGATTGAATTCGCTTTCAAAACTTAAAGGTACATCTACGTAAGTTACAAACTCAATTACCAGCGATTCCGTTGAAAAATGGTTGATTTATCACACAGCGTCTAAAATAAAGATGGAAAAGTATCGAACGAAGAGAAGTTTTCATGCTGATTTAAGAGAACTTTAAATAAAAGATACTTACATCAATTTCATTTTCCCTTCTTATTGTACATAGAATTTTTCAGAAACTGCTGCAAATAAGTTTGTTGTTTTAAAGTGAAGATATTTTTTTATCATACGCTGTGAATATTTCAGCGCTCGAAATGGAAAAGTTTTATACAGTTTCGACAGTTTTCTAAAGAACAATACATAGTTATCATAGTTAGAAGATATAGTTATCAAATTTTATGTGTATTTCATAAAAATAAGTATGTTCGATTTTCTATTATGGTCTATCTAGCTCAGACGGTCATTTTTTTTCCACGAGACGGAGCGATAATTTTACCGATTTCACGAACAGGAACGGCGCTCCGGTGCGCTCCGGTCCATTTGAAGCCCTGGAATATTTATAAATACATATTATTATGTAAGTAAGTTTGTTAAAGCTTGGCTGAAATATCCAATGACATGAAATATGTTAAAACAATTATTATTTTTGGTAACTTCTTGTTAGAGGCAAATTTTGAGAGTTTTGTGGAATAGAGAATCAAGTAAATCAACAAGGAACTTCACATTCAATTTTCTTCTCGGTTTGTCTGAACCAGCTCTCCAATTATTTCGTCAGATGGACCCCAGGAACGATGACAACCTAGAAAAAGTGGTCTTGAAGAGGATGAAGAAAAGCTCCCTTCAGATAAATGTACCAAATTAAAATGCTTTGAGTTTTTCTGAATACAGACTTTATACGCGCTGAATGGTGAGAGTGATTTACCACCAATTACCACTATTATTATTTACCACCATCAGGACTAAACGTAAAGACCTCATCTGGACTATTCTAGATAGTTAATACAGTAACACATTTCCGCTATTTTTATTGCTCAAAAATTTACGCGGATATTAATTGGATCAATTCCATAATCAAGGCGGTTATCTACAATAATTGTTGACACACGGCACTACGTCTTACTTAATTCCATATAAATCAAATTAGAATCAAGTAACTGTGCTATTCAACGATATTTGGCAACACGTGATTAACGCGGTCATGAGCGGCCGTGTTAAAAAAATAACTTCATGGAGATAATTTAACTGCCTGAATACGACATACTATTTTTATCACGTTTTTCTATTGATATTGGAGGTAAGTGACATGTTAGAATAGCATAGAATATAATATTAACATACATTTTTTAGGAGGAATGGTTATTGGCCATGCGCCGAAACTATTTGGTTCTTAAAAAGTTTACATGTTAAGTTACAAACCAGACGCGGAATCGAAACCGCACCCACAGGTTCAGAGCAAAGCGCACTACCAACCACGCCACCACGAGGTTAAATCTAAATTTTATTTAAAGTAATTTATTATTATTTTTAAAGTCAACAATATTTAAAAAGTATATTACACTTAATATTACGTACGTAAATAGGGTAGGTAGAGTATAACTTTGCACTTTTTTCTATATTGATACGCCTCTTTCCCTGATTAACTAAAATGCATGGCATAAAATTAGATCAAATGATTATTGTAATAAAAAAATAATGTATGTACCTAAATAATATTATATTTTTAGAATATATTACATCATTTTCATCCTAGAGCCGGAGTGCAAAGTTATAAAGCATTTACTCTACTTAGGATTTGACAGTAATAATACCAATGCTCTGTATGGTTTTATATGACAGTGATGGAAGAATGAAACCGTAATGTTGACATGTATTTAATTAATTTCAAAAGTTCCGCCATATATTAAAAATATTATGTTTAAGGTCTATATGAGAAAATGTATTTATAATATATACATACGTGGTAGATATCTACATATAACAACGCAGACTATAGATAGACGCTTTGATATATTGTGCTCGATAGCGATGAAGTTGATGAAAATCTAGGCCCTAATAGAAAGGTTTTTCTTATTTTCTTTCACGAAACTGTTTTTCACGAAGCCAACTAGATATATGGAGACCGGGTTCGATAGAAGCGGAGACGTCTTCATTTATCACAAAGTAGCGAATATTGGTCCCTCACTGTAAACGCTCCTAAAGAGGAGGAAGAGTGACATGGGTGCAGATACCTACTCATTCAACTTCCTAAGTATATAATATATTGGCTGAGATTTCAGATTTAAAAGGTTACTACAGTGATTATCGAAGAAAATGTAATACCTATATTACATTATTTTGTGTAAGTATTTTATTTGAGCATATATTTTACTATTGTCAATATTTCTGGCATTACTCGTAAATATATTCAGTTATTCTAATGGATTTAAGTTTTGTACTATATCATTTAAGTCAATTTTGCAACCAGGGTTTCGGGACAAAAAACGACTCAAATGGAATAGTACAAAACTTAAATCCATTGGAATTTCAATTAAAATTCCATCAGGCACCTTCGGTTGATGTAATAATATTAGGTAATACTCAGTTATATTTACCCACCGAAGTGGGTAGCACGAAGTACCTACGTCGTGGGTAGTAAGATTGCATTCTAAGAATGACGTATTTACATGTTGTTTTTAAATATGTGTTTGGATCCAAAGCATCAAACTAATAGAATGAGAAAATATCTCGCATTCATTATTCGGAAGTACAACCGTTAAGAAACCTCTTCGGAAGGCGATCAAGATTGAATAAATTGTAGAGAAAAACTATAAAAACCAAATTAAGTAAATTAGAATACGCGTGATCTTCATAATAGTATGATTAATATAAACAGATAGCTTAATAGGAATATAAGTAAAATAAATAGTAGATGGTGGCATTTTTTTTACCAAGGATTCTGTTAACCCTGCCAAATTTCACAATAACATTTATTATCTTGTAATCGTATTAATTACTAATACTACAATGAATAGTCATATTGATTATTAATAGCTGCCCCAATTTTATTGGAGCCTCTGATTCAACTAGATTGAATTATGCAATGTATGTCCTTTTAATAATTCCGTATAACATGTAATTGGAAGCATCAGTTGTCGATTCTCACAAGGTGCAGAGCTACCCTGCCATTGGTGATGCCAATTGGGAGAGTGATAAGCTTGTTTAACCAAATCGGTTTGGATATTAATAGATTCCACTTACGTGAGAAGAGTTTATGTGGACATTGTTTTATAAATTAAAAAAAAAATTATGTACCTCATACTTTTTTAAGCTGCTTCTTTTTCTTTGTTTTTTAGTAGATACCATTTGAACATTATTTTTATGTGTTTTTCATGTCATGTTGTGAACGTATTGAGTACATAATTTACAAAGCTGTTCACTAAGTATATTATGTAAATAAATATATTTCAATTTCAATTTGAATTATCATCTTGAAGTTCTTGCATTAATTCAAGATCCAATACAACGAGGAATGAACGATTTGATTATTTTGTTTTATTTAAATGTCTGCATTTCCTGTTTTCAACTTGAAAATGTTTCTTCAAAGCGGAATCAATGGACCATAAAAGTCTATTACAAATAAAAGACCCATCGCAAAGCTTACAGCAAAGTCTAATCACTTTACATGATTAATTTTACTAATTCTGGGAAACGGAGGACGACTATTTTCTCTTTTACAGGGACGTTCCAAAAGGCAATTCAAATATAGTTGAATAATGTAATACATAACATAACTATGTACGAGAGGAAAGGGGAGATTATTTCTGAAAATTTGAACACAAGTACGTATGCCAAATTAACTGTAATGCATATTTTTGTAACTGAGGAAAGGGATAGATTTAATCAAAACCGCTGAATTAATATTTTTTTATACATAAACTATAAAAATTCACATACAAATTTATCTAAAATAACGCATATTTTGGTTCTCATGGAATACAGTGATTTTAGACTTGACTTTAGATTGTAGTTTGTATGTCATACGCAGATATATTGAATATGGTTTGATTTCTATATTTTACTTTGAATGTCACCTAATTTTAGTATTTTAATATTACTCCATACTACCAAGTCTTCAGCTTGCAAAAGAAGATGAACTCCTCATATTCTTATGCTCAAAGTTGATTAGTTATGTATTTTTTCAAATATATATAAGTCATTATTTCCTATATGTACATAATATGTTTAATACTGTATAAACAATACTCTGTATAATTTCGTACTATAGGCAGTATTTTAGAAGCAAATACAATGTTGGGTGTAAGATTTGCCTTACAATAGGCACCATTTCAATTATTAACCTGTATAAACAATATTGTTGAATAGATTGATAGAAGATCAATTGACGTAAAATGATTCAATACATTTACAAAACAAATGGTTTACTTTTGTATCAAAACGATTGTGATCCCGAAGCCACTGAAAAATAAAATGTGAATCAGCCGAAACAATTTTCATTTGGGGCAATATATCGACGCACGACAAAAGGATAGAGAATTTCTAAGAAATAAGATACGAATTGGAGAAAGAGAAAGGAAACCTTCAATAAAGAAGAAATGAGACAGGGGTAGGTACGATGTAATTGATTAAGCCAAGCTTTCCTGTTAAAACGAGTAGGAGAGAAAACAAAGAATAAAAAAATGCTTACTTGTAATAAATCTGGGAATCTAGGGGTTAGTAGTTTTCAGAGGTTTTATAAGTTACATTTCAGCCAGAAGATTTTATCTTAAAGCTAAATTTCATTGTGTCCAAAATGGGATGGCTTTTCAGATTAAATTTACGTCAATCTCAAGATGACTGTATTATAATAGTACTTACGCCGTAATTTTATAAAAATAACAACATACCTAAACCATTAACGTATGCATTAAATATACGGTGTGTGTAATAAAAAAAGTATGTATCATGCTTTATAATATATATATATATATTTGTTTTGGTCTTTTGAGTCCGCTTATACGATTTTTATTATTTCACAAATTTAATATACATGAAAGTGATTGAAATAATATGAACTCTACCGTCTTTGTAATAAGGGTCAATTTGTAAATTGCGTTAATTTTATACGTAATCATTCGTTCGTTATTTTGATGCATCTATACTATCTATGAGATTATATTTTAAAAATACGTATGGTATGTAATATATAATATATATCAACAGTCAATACTATAATCAATAAAAATAAGCCCTACTACACTTCAATAAGAGTGATTTTTACAGATATTTTTAAGTGTTTGGCCAATTATGGAAAACGCGCCCACCGAAGTGACGAGATATTGTATGTAATTACATAATAATATACGAATCAATGAAGTGAGACACTCGAAATGATTATAATATAATTTAATTTATACATACACAATAAAATTGATTTGTGTATTAACAAATTATGAACTATTAATTGAATATAAAGTCATTAAAAGTTAATCGAATTTTTAAATACCAGTTGAGAATTTATACATTTAAGAATTATGTGATGTCTTAATTTTAGTAGATTAAAACTGGTGTCTAATGCTAGAAGCTCGTATATAAGATTTTGGGCATTTTTATTTGAGAAATGTCAAATTTCGGCATATTTTACACCAATATATGCATATGTTCACATAAGTGATTTAGTATTAGTTTAAAAAGTGCCTAGATTCACTTTAATTTAAATATCAGTTATAGCAAGGAAAATAACCACAGTTATTAAATGCTTGTACTGAACAATTATTGATATATTTAACATTGGCACTTCTAACATTAGGCCCCTGACACCTACACCTCTCTACAGTCTACTTCTACTATAACCATATAACTAAAAGGTAATAAATCAATCATTTTAACATTTATGCATGTAATATACATAACTTTAATAATATGATGGAGCTATGCTTTTATAGATCAAGCGAAGTTTTTGAAAAAATAGAAATAATCGGCTAAGCTCTACGTGAAAAGCAATTTTTAAACTATTTGAATGGTGAAAGAATGTGGGTATATCTTTGGTTGTTTACGGCTTTATCATTTCATTTATAGGTTTAACTAGAACTTGCTATTAGTTTATAAGTAATTTTAGGTTGGTCTATAAATTAATAACTCATTAGTATTGAGTTTCAAAGTTTAGTAAATAGACTTTATGAATCCAGAGCTAGAAATGATTTTTTTTACAAACAGGAGCGCTGGGTAATTTACCGAAAATATCTAAATTAGTATTTAATTTATGTCAGATTATTATATGTACCTATATAGCTTAGACGGTCAAATGGCATAACAGTCTTTAAACTTGTGTTATGCAAGATTAGTGCATGAAAATATTGTCAACGCTGCAGGTGAAAATCGGGGTTACGACGTGTCATAAATATTTTTTTTCTATTAGTCAGACAAGTTACTTTTTGATGATTCACAAACCGAAACGCAATAATTATTTTTTCTAAATCTCGGGGATTTCACGAACTGTACCCGTGCTCGCTCCGGTTCATTTCGTCCCCTGTTTATGATACAGTAAATAAATACACAGTGTTACATATTATAATATATTGTGAGTACATTTAAGCAACGTTAATTGTTTTGGTGATATTTAGAATTATTTAATTAATATTGTCAATACCAAACAAAGCGTCAGAAATTAAACGGACTTTCGTTTATGGTCATAGACTATTATTAGCAAGCTCGTAAGCGGCCACCGTATCAAAAGTTCACCGACAATAATAATTATTCAATCTAATTGCTTCAATACCATCTATGGTGGACTATTTCAAATGAACATTCTGGCTTTTATCATGTCTGTATGTAGATACCTACTCACATTTTAATATTACTCACCATTTCATATGGTAAACAGAGATACCGAAACGTTGCGCGGTGATAATGTGTGTTATAATAAGTATTATTATTTAATGGTAACACTTACTAAGACATGCTAATTATGAGCTGGAGATTAGAAAGCTCGCCATATATAAATTACTGTGTAAAATAATTCAGGTTCGTGGACGATTTCACACGAAAGCAGAATCACAATCTTCAGCCAAAAAACTATTAAATTAATTAACTCCTGACCACAATATTATGTTGAATATAATTATTAAGCAGTCGTGGCAAAGGGAAGAGGTAGGTTGTTAAATTCCGACATAAATAGTGCACACTAAACTCTATAAGTCAAAAGTATTCGTTTTCATTGAACTAAGACTTCAATGTGTAGATAGTGTTTGTTAGTTTTTCAAATTAAATTAAACCCTGACTAATATCCAAGCTATAGTAGATAATGGCAAAAAAATATTCATTTATCTATAAAATATTTTGTATCGATTATGGTTTGGTTTAGGCATTATTAAATTGAATATTAAAAACTAACTAGCAATCTGTAAACTGTATTCTTAGTTCAATGAAAAAAATAAGTTTGACTGAAAAGGTTTAGTGTGCACTGTTTATGTTGAATCTTTACAGCCTACCTTCATCCCTCGTTGTTGTTAAGTACTGTGACCTTGCAAATTGATATCGGTCACTTTAAGAAAGTGTGGTTTAGTTTATACTTGGCCAATGTTGGAAATTACGGATTAAAGTGTCTTCTTTAGAATTTTGAATATTTTGATTTTTAGTAGGTACCTTTTTAATTAAATGAGTACCTAACAGTAGTAGGTATTAGTTTTTGACTATTCCCACATAAAACAGTAACCATCAAAATACCTACTTAAATATATTTTTTGAATTGGATTGGATTTAAAAATAATGGACATTGTTTTCGTCTGCAGTCAGTGACATTTAGGTACACATAAATACATATGCATTACCTAACATTATAATCTTAATTCTTGATGATTAAATCACTAGAATTTCGTAGAGATGAGTGACTGTGACTTGTGACTGGCTGGTGTGATATTGACGTTTGAATCAAACACCAAAGATTGAATATTGTGAAAGTTCATTTTGTATATTTTGTGTGTGATATAATATGGGCAAAAAAACATATTTTATATACACATATATGAATATAATCTCTGCGAGATTTACCCGAGAGCAATACCTACTCCCTAAATTTATAAAGTTATGTCAAAAAAATTAAAGTAAATTTTATTGGTGTTAAAATAAATAAATCATAATTATTAACATTCTACATCCCTTTCGTACCCCTGCATTTACAATTGGAACTTTCGTAACAAACAGAGACGAGGCAATCGTTTTCCATACTTGGTCAGGTGTTATTAGCTTAATAATCAACGTTTTTTTTGTGTCGAAAAAAACGTATGAGTACTTATCTATTTACTGCCGGTATGTGGAGTACCTACTACAGTCGAAGTAAAAAGTTATCAACGTCAAATGGATTAGTTTTCGAATCGACAGATGGTTTGATTGATATCTTTCTACCTGCAAACTAATGATTTGTTGGAACGACGAAGAACGATGTACTTTAGAAATTATTATCATTGTATACGCATCGATAAATAGTAAAGCTTGTAATGATTTTAAAATGGTTTATCGCTGCGTTGATGTTAATCAATCTTATTCATTTGTCCATATTATGATGTCCATATACGGAACAGTTTCCTGTATTGGATTAGTAACTATTATATTGGTTAATATGAATGCTTCTAATATATTATTTAACATATACAATGCTGTTTATTTGTATTCTACCAACTAAAAGCTAATATATGAATTTGTTTATTTAAAGAATCCGTATTATATATTCAAATATTCCAGATCAGTAACCTAGACTAGGTACTTTTAGACAACTTTATAATCCATTGTTGTCTAAAATAAGAAGAATCATATTATGTTGTATTGTAACCAGAACAAATACCTAAATACCTATTGAAATATTTTACAATTTTTATTAAGAAAACTAAAGCAAAATATAACACCAATAATTAGACTAGAAATAAATAACCGTCCATTTTTGGAGCATGTTTCATGCATCAACAAAAAATAGTCAAAATATTAGTTAGCCAACCCAGTGGTCGGCAAACCACGGCTCGCGAGCCACATGCGGCTCTTTGGCCCCTTGAGTGCGGCTCTGCCACAAATGCCCTCTGCCATATTTGACATGGCTACAAAGAAGAAGCAAAGAAAATCGGATGACGAAAATAAACCTACCGACCTGTATTATTTGTCGAATAACATGAAATTGGCGCATAACAAGAAATCAAATTTGTAGGGACACTTTACAACTAGACACACGTCATTCAACACAAAATATCCTATCGGTGATGCAAGGAAGGAAGCGGTTGAGAAACTTTAGAAGAGTCAAGAAAAATCAAGTTCTGTATTTAATTACCGAATACAATCTTCCAACAAAGTTAATATTGCATGTTTTGTGGTTAGTAAAGGGATTTCTAAGAGAGGAAATCAAGAGTAAATTGAGAAGTCGTCTTATTGATGGGAACCTGGAATCATCAATAAGAATAAAAATTAAAAACATCAACTACAAACCTGACGTATCCAAACTTTCCAAGGAGATGAAAGGCCATAATTCACATTTAGTGTTTGTCAGTCATTGTCATGATTTAATTTTATGGATACCTTACATACAATTAAATTTTTATCAATAAATAAGATCATTATTAAGTATGATATCAAGTTTTATTCAGTGTACCTACCAATAGTTTAATTAAGAATTAAATCATTAACTAAAGTTTATTAAGTTAATAAACAGTGTACCTACATAGGTATATAATTTCAGTTTAAGAAATTTGGCTCTCAAAAGAAATCTCAATCGTTGAATTGTTGATATTTGGCTCTGTTGACTAATGAGTTTGCCGACCACTGGCCTAACCAAATAGACACGTCCTTTATACATACATACAATAAGACATATCAGTGGTAAATATTGATATATTGTGATGTGTAGTATTATTTTACATACATAAACCCTAGTGACTTAAAAATATATAAAATGATTCATACATGTGAAACACCTCTCGATTTAAATTATTTGCCTCTTTTGAATAACCTGGCGCCTCTTACCACCATTTTGTCTTTTAATGCCTCCCACGAGGTAATTAACACTACTTTTGGAATCATTGAACTAGTTCAAATTGGTGACATGACACTTTTGTTTTTGAAGTTATACTTCTTTCGGCGCGTTTGGAAAAACAGATCAGAGTGTATTTTTGGCGTGTGACACGTAACACACAATTTATTTTTTCACACGAAAAAAATCGCTCTGGGTTAGATTCGAACCACGATTGTTCGGTTATCAGCCGAACGCACTGCCTTAACGCCACAGTATGATAATGCAATTGTGACGATTATACAGTATAATATTATATCGTTTAGAATTGTTCCGTTACGTAGGCAGCGAATTTATTATTATATGTACGAAGAATTGTTCCGTTACCTAGGAAACGAATTTATTATTGTTGGCCAAAATAAAATAAAAACAACGATAAATAATTAAATTATTTATTTAGTGATATAAGTTAAAGTCTCTAGAAATAAACCAGCGGCACTCCAATAAACGGCCCTCCTTTATTCTAGTTTTTATTAACATGGAGCTATTAAAACGTCAATTCTATCTTATATCATACTTTATTATTTGACAGATCTGAAACATGACATTTGCTTGGTGAAAAATATTCTTTCGCGTTGTGTATTGTACCTACTCATTTTTATATGTGATTAGCTGTCAAAATTAAGCTTAATATTTTTAAGTGTGATAGGTACGTTACTTTTGTTTGGTATTACATATTTAGTTTATGTGAAAACTATTTTCTAACAGTTTGAATATTTTTGGTTGATGTGAATTTTGACTAACGCGGCGTGCGATTATTTTATTTTGTTACGCTAAAATAGTATAACTTCTAACGCGCGTACATAAGTACACACACCGATTTTTTTTTAATCAGGTACTTAATTTAAACAATCCAAAAAACAAAATGAATAATCTTACAGTATTAAGTTTAGATATAATAATATATTAGATATAATTTTATTTTATTGAAAGTTGGTGCATAATATTATATTTTTAATTATATGGATTAACATTATTACTCGAATATGGAGTGAGCCATGTGTTAATAGTATTATAGAGTGTCTACTGAATACTGAGGTACCTACAAGTTTATGGGAGATAACTTTTCAATTTGTGATTTTCTCGTCGAAAATCCGCTATTTTCTCTGCTATCCATAAAACTCTTCAATGGACATTTTATTACGGTTAGCAGCGAATGTATGGTGAATGGCGGAACAATAAGCTGCAACAGCAGTAGGAAATGTTGTTTTGAAGCGATTTTTGCCTTCGAAATCCGCCCAATTAATAAAAGTCTCCCGGAAACGATAGGGGAAGGGTTCGCGTCTGGTTTTGTAGAATAACAAAAAGGGTTGTTATGAATACGGAATGAATTTGTTCGGCAGAACTGAGCGAGGCAGAGTGATTGTGTGGTCGGAGTCAATTTGCTGCTTCACGTAGGCAGACGACGTCTATCTGGACTCACACGGACGGATTGTGCGCGAGACACTACTCCAAAAGCATTGATTTTAAGAATACGTAATCCAATGAAATTAAAATTCAATAAATTTACCACACATTAATGAGATAATGTACAATGGTGTAATTTGTTATATAATTAGAAATCTGCTTATCACTTGTCGGTAGGAATTTTGCTTTTACCATCATTAGTATACTTGATTTGAAATGTGACTCCCAAAATAGTTATCGACTTTAATATGAATTTAATCATGTCCGGAAACTTGTACGTATGCAGTTCGCCATATCGCACTTCACCGTGAAATGTTGTATCGGAAATATATGGCCGTATATTAAAGACCGTCCAACCTCTTTGGGTCGTATAGTACTGACATAAAATTCATGTATAAATAAAACACGGTTCTTGACGGTTTACACTTTACAGGAAATCAGCAGCAAATAAATTTTGAAAATAGTCGATACCTATACTGGATTATTTGTTAGGTTAGGTTTTCATTCTTGAATTCATGAATTTTGCCAAAATCAGCTATGGAAATTGAATTAACTCATTTAGTGCTAACATCGCGACTGGCGCGTTTGGAGTCGTTGGCCATTATATATAATTAACGTGTTATTTAACGCTTTCGCTGCTTAAGAGATAATGAGATTTTAATTGCCCCCTTTAAAATGCACGTTAATTACATCGATCGGCCGCCTGGTCATTACGCGCCGTGTGCGTCTTCCGCGTCGAAAGTATTAAATGTGGTAATTGTAAGGTAATTAAAAGGTTAGCAGTGATTGTGTTAACACAATGTTCATATTGAATCTAATACAATTGGAGACCGTATAGTATACGGTCATCTCTTTCCGATAAGAAAGCTCACGGCGAACTGTGGCACGGTGAAATGTTTTACGTACAATTTACATGTAACCGAATTTAATATAATTTTCCTTGCCATTTTTGCTAACTATTTAAAAGTTAATCTACCTAATACCTCTACACATATTACATAATTCATAAAAACTAAATAAAAATGTTGTGAAATGTGTCAAGTGGACGATATATGGCATGACCAGACACCAATTTCGTACTGCGGTAAAATATTTTTAAGATCGCAGAGTTGTTGGAACATGACGATTTTTAATAATTTCTAGTTAAATACTGTACTGAAGCATCAAATTTTGTCACGATAAAAGATAGTTGATAGGTACTCGCACTCATATTTGAATTAAATGCAGAGTAACAATTGCATTCAGATATCACCCTGCAGTGTATGGCTAGATGTTGCGTTTTTTACCAACATAAACATTTCAGGGGGTGTTACTGTACTAAATGGCAACACTGCCTTTACACGGAAATCTAAAAAACACAATGTGGTAAAGAAAGATAAAACACGCATGCCGACTTAGATTTTGTAAACTGCAACTGAGCAAAAAATATGGAATGGTTTTATAATAAGGGTTTTTTTTGCAATAAAGTGAAAGCAAAATAAAAGGAAATGGAGCGAATTGTCCTGTATTTTTTGGAACCAGAGTAGACTTATTTTAATTTTAAAATTATATGTAATTCGATAATTTTATTTATAAACTTTTCTATTGGTGACATTTAAATTACATAGCACATTACAATAAATTAAATTAAATACATGTGATAGCTGTGTAATTATTTTTTTTATTGAATGAACAATCAGTTTTTCACAATGACATGGTTAAAAAGATTAAACGTATCATTTAAGTACATATACCCAAAAAAGTTAAATAAAACCTCGTTATATAATATATAAAATTTACGAATTTGTCGTATATTGATTTAGGTATATTATTTTTATATTATCACAGTTTATTAACTATTAATTTGTAATTATTGTAAAACGTAAAAGCATAAAGCCACAATGGCCATTGAATAAAATGTATGGATCAGCGCTCGAAATGGAAAAGTTTACGAACCGGAGCGCTCGACAAATTTTCTGATGATATTTACATAGTCATCAAATCGTATGTGTATTTTATAAAAATAAGTGTGTCAGACTTTCTATTCTATGGACTATCTAGCTCAGACGGTCAACATATTTTTTCCACTAGACGGAGCGATAATTTTACAGATTTCACGAGCCGGAACGGCGCTCCGGTGCGTTCCGTTCCATTTCGAGCCCTGATGGATATAAACTAATATGTATAATATAATTTAATTAGTCTAATTGAGGTGTTGAGGATTAAATAAGTGCAATGTAACTAATAATATATACTACTATACTAATAATATATATAGACTAAAAATATATTTAAAAGTCATAGCTTAATGTATTATACGTACCTAACAATCTATAAAATATTGAAAGCCATAGGTATACCTAATATCATGCAATATTGATAATCATTTTTTTAATTTTTTTAAGTGGATAAATATCTATATGAAATTAATAGCTAAAAAAATGCTACAAAAGCCATGCATTGCAGATACATTTGTGGTAAAGTTTTCAATGTTGTCTGTCAATGTTATCACACAATTTTAGATTCATTCAATCAACAATAGATTTAAGGTTTTAAATTATGACAAAATGTGAAACAGGCCACCAAAGTTCGTAGATATACCGTTCAACCACAACAAAAATGTTGACGAATCGCGATCAATACACTAGGACTAGGTATTGACTCTGTGTTTTACAAATCGATTCTCATTCTATGTCAAACTTCTCGGTCAGCTAATTCTGATAAATACCTCGTCACTTGTTTTTATTTTGTCGTAAAATGTCTGAAGAATTTCAAGTAGACAGTGGCCAATGAAAACTTTAGTTTCGCTCCATCGTTTCATTACTTTATCCCTTGAAAATCCCCAGTAATCAATCATGATTTGCGATGTCTTCAAAGAGGTTTGTCTGTACACGGTATAGGTTTGCCTAACGATCGTGGCGAGTTTTTATAAGTTTCTTATTTTTTCTTCGTCTTTTGTCTATTTCTAATCGATCCAGAGCGGACTTAAGAAATCCAACTATATAATCGCGTATTGCGTTCAATGAGTATTAATGATCAACAATCGTAAGTATTTACTTTACGATTAATAAACCTAGGTGCATATTGCTAATACTTACAACTAGTATTTATTTAAAGAAATAAAAACGATTGTACAGCTTTAAAGTGTAATCACCAAAATCCACTACATCAGAAAATAAATAATATATGTATATACTAATTATTATACATAATTTGTAAACAACGCAGATATATATACTTACTAAAAAAATCTTTGAAAAAATACGACGCCTGACGGGACTCAAACCAGCTACTTGAGTCCTACCTAATAACGACGAAGCTAGTATATTATAATATTATATCTGAAGCATTTGCAATGGCGATCGGCTTTTGAGGTTTGAATCAAGGTATCAATAATAAGGTACTTACCTCGATTCCTAGCCGACGTCAGGATCTTTCAAAATTTAAGTTTTAGTACCTACGTTCTTGCACTTAGTACCTAATAATTTCATAAATTCTTTTTTTATTCATCGAATGTAACATTCTTTATTGAGAATACGTAATTAGGAAAAAACCTCAGACCTACTAGAAAAAATCTTTGAAAAAAGTACGACGCTATCCATTTGGTTTTTTACCAATGTGTTTTATCAAAGGTAAGTAAGTACCTACATGTTATTGGTACCTTGTTACACACCAAGTAGTAGGTAGGTATATGTTATATATCTGAGGTATTTTAAAATTATGTGTGTTCAATAAAGAATGTTACATTCTTAAATCTTGTGAATTATCTGTTGAATAAAAAAATAGTTTAAAGGTACACTAATTAATTTCAAAATATAAACATCTTAGCCTTGCCTTACCTCGCACTATATATTATCACCATGACATAACATAAAAATAATACGATCTTCTAATGATATTATGTAGGTACTTTCTTTCATAAGTTAGTTATCATATTGAAACCAAAACATCGTAACCAACATTTGTAAATATAAAACTGTGGGATATTTTGTGTCTTAAAAGTAAGTAACTTCAGACACTAAAATGCGTAAGTCTCTAACAGGATATTAGGTCATAACTTAGGGTAGAGTGTTGAAGTTAACATATGGTGTTCTAGTTTTGTTGAATGTATAAAAAGGAAAATATTTCATTATTACAATTTTTTATAATATGTTTTTGAAAATCTAAGAACGTTAAATGATACGCCGATGGGGATAACTCAAAAATATATTTTTTAATGTAATGTAATACATTGGCACCAAAATACACATGGTTATGGCTTACTCCCTTTGATTAGTCTGCTGGTTGATTTTAGAACTATTCTCACCATTAATCCAGAAAGTACAAAATGTTATCGGTTAAGTTTACGAAAATATCTGTAATGTAATATATTTATATTTCTATAAAACCGTGCCTTAAGCTGACTACAACTTATGTATTAGGTACTAGACAAGTTAGTTATTCATAATAAGTATATAATATTTTTGTTTTTTTATGTTGATTAATTTTACAAAATAAACAATGAGTGATGAATCACATGTTGATAGGTTATATAGACACTATTCTAATATTATGTGGATGGTCTTAGTAGTAAAGAACCAATTATCATAGGATACCAATATTGTTACAGTACACTAGTAAAGTAAAATAAAACATGCGTCAGGGTAAAATGGGAAGTATGGGAAGAGGAGACTAGTGATTATTGGCAGCATAAACGGTAAAAGAGGAAGGGAAGCACACAAGATCGATCAAATCAATTATGTGATCGGATTTTCATTGGTATCGGCAATTCAATCGGTTAGGAAAACTGATGGAAGACCATGCGCAGGAATCACTAGTGACGAGGCAATGAATGAGAAATATTCTAATAGTAGTGGCAAAGGGTGACTTTTGGAAAGAGGTAGGCTGTGGAGATCTGATAAAAAGAGCACACTTGTCAGGTATACTTACGAGAATAGTACGATATTTACTACTAATGAATAGATACACACTAGTAAATGACAACGACACACTAATTCAATGAAACTTCAAAAACTCATTGACGATATAAAAATGAGCGATGTGTTTAAATTACGTATTTTCAAAACATGTATACCCAACAAAAAGCATTAGATAAAATTTATTTTTATTTGTAAAAACAATCTACACTTACTTATTCATTAATATTAGATTAAACGCCGTTGAAATTATTTTTTTAATTATCTAATTATTAATGATTTTGGACAAAGTGCGCAATCGTGACAACATTATTATGCCCGAATGTTTTAGGCTCTGCGATAGGAGCTTACCTTATTTGGTACAAATCGTGCAAACTTGCTGCGGTTACGAGACGTAAAGTCCATACGAAAAAAATTCAGAATTATTTCACACATAATCGGAGATTTATTTACGTCGAGACGTCGCGGCGTTTATTATTTATTTACGGCGCGCTGTGGTATATTTTTTAATAAATTGCAGTTGTTTTGTAAACTGTGTAATACTGTAATACATTCCTACATATACGACATCTCTCGTTGGCAAAATAAATTATTTTTATATAACATAAATAATGAAGTGATTAAGTATATAAATTTGTCAATATGCAATTAAGAAATATTTTTCTTAAGAAGGTAGGCTTTAAATAATCGCCTAGTATGGAGTCTTCGCCACTGTCTAATAGATTATATAAAAAGGTATACACACTATTATATTTTAATAATTTTAAAACTTCCAGTAAAAACTCTCAGCATTTTTATTAACTGAGGCATCGTGCAATAAGCATGCAAATATAATATGAGTTAAAAAATCACCCTTAAAAGTGAAATCCTGTAGGTGTGGAAACTTCTTATCTGACCATATAATAACCTCGGGCTATTAGGCGGGCCGCCCCAACTCTTGGCGTATTTCATTAGCGGAAGAGCGGATGAACGGGGCAGGGTGGGCGGAAACGACTGCGCGCCCCCTCGCCTGACTGCCCCACTCAGTCGTGGCTCTGCGGAGATTCGATCATGCGGATAAGATTTATTCCTGCTATCGACGGTCTCACTGATCAATGGATTGAACAATAGCATTTACCTTGAAATGTTAAGGTGTGGTATTGATTCGTGGAAAGGTGTAAAATAGAAAATAAGACAACGGAGAAAGCTGTTTTTACAAACTTAACTGTGAAAAATCGATAATAGGATATTATCATTTATGAAAGATTGATAATAACTACCTTTGGCGCAACTATGCCTGAAAATATAATAAAACTATTTAAGCTTGCCACGTATTATAAAGTAACAATATTTGATGGTCTTTGGTGTTTAATCGATCACGTATTTTATTGATTTTACATTATTATGATGTATTTTTTATTGAACATCTAAACTATAAACATACCACATTAGCGTAAATTCAGATAGTTTTGAACTACTAGCCATAGTCAGAGATGCACCGAATAGAAAAACCGTAACAAAAATCACATTCGCCCTGCTTAATTATTGCACACTAGAAGAAACCACAACAACGCATATACAAGGATCCTCTCCGCTCCACAATTCCATGTGTATCTAGACAGTAATGAAGAGGTTTCTTAAGAGATTTTTGCTTTACGATATATGGATGTTAGCCATTTGTTCAACCTATTCGGTTCGGGCTTCAAACACACACTTAAAAACAAAATATGAATTTGTCAAACCAGGGATTCGAATACATGGTCATTGACAGTATAAGCCGACGTGGTAGCCGCTCGCCCATCGCAAGCATGCGTCTATAATATTACATTATTATTTTAATAATTCTTCTTATTTTGATGCCGTCTTCTATAGAAGGTTGCCGACCAAGATGTAGTATCCACACCTCCCTATCATAAGCCAGTCGCATCACATTCGTAACGCCTTGGATATTGAGCCACTTACGAAAGTCGCATAAGCTTCTGCTGTTCTCTACCATCCCCTGCGTTATGAGTTTGAGTAAATAATACTTCTTATTGTGAAAAATATGGCCTAAGTATGCAGCCATTCTGCACTTAATAGTAACTATACATACGTTATATTCAATTGGATTGTTTTAAAGCCTCCTCATTTGAAAATCTTCATGGTACGCCGATACAGCCACATCTCGAAAGCCATCGGTTTTATTATTGCCCGTTTCTTTAACGTCCAGGCTTTGACTCTACACGGTATACATAGACCATGGTATTATAGTCATCCAGCGAGTGGCCAGAGCTATCTTAATTGTAGAAGATATGTTTCGTTAAATTTAAAAGTACTTCTTGTCTACTAAGTCCTGATCTTAATGTCATGTTGTGAGCGGCAGCCTTCATGTATACGGATATAGCTCAAATCTAATAAAATGACGAACTTAATACTAATAAAATTATGAAAAGATAACAAATAATAATTACAAGATAAAAATAACTTTTTATATACAACGCTTTTAAATTTTCTGTTGAATCATATAAACTTGACTTGACTAGCTTAAACGATCAAAATATTTGTACTTGATAGAAATAATACTGAAATGTGTCAATATGTCATTTTGGCATGTCATATTGATTTCCATAGTAACGCACGTATATATCTATTAATAATTTAGTTGCTAGGACCCCAGACCCCTAGCATCTAATAATGGTGTCAAAATAACTTTTCATACAAAACAGAATTAACTTAAAATGAATTCAATTCCACCTAAAGATGGCTAAAAGTATAAAAAAATGCATTGGAATCGTGTTGTGATATATTCTAAAAGTTTCAAATGTCTAGCTAGTCGGGAAGTTAGTTAAAAATCGATTGCAAGATTTGTACCGGACAAAGAACCACCGGACAAATAAGAATACGAGCTAAGAAAAACGTTGTAATATACAAACTTATATAAGTGACATGTGTCTAAAAAATGCTAATAATGATAATATGAACTTATTTTTCTAATGGCATTAACATGTTCGTTGAGTGAAGACAATGACAACTCGTTTCCCCCAATTAGAGTAAGCATTTTTAATACGAAATTTAACTAGCTAGGCTAGTTGGAATTATTTTATTTATTACTGTTTTACGTTTCTAACAATTTCCGAGAAGGAGAATTTATTCTAATTGTGATAAAAGTGAAATTTATTCGTGCGCAATGCCTTTATGTCTGTATTGTGTATGTGCTTATATTATGCGTAATACAGTATGTTCATGGTACATATGAGAAAATATTAAATAAGGTATTAATTTGAATTGAAATATCAAATGTTTGTTACATTTATAATAATTATGTATTTTTATAAAATACTCATAATGATTTCGTCGTACTGTATTATCAATCAACATGATTTTAGTTACCCCATCTCCACCCGCCGTGTATATGCAGCCGCGATTTGTGAATGGCCGTCTTCAATGATGCTATAAACGTGTGAGAATGAATAAATTTTAGTGGCACACTTCCTTGTCCCGATACGAAGCTGCACGGGACTGATGTATCACCCATGCACATTAGTGCAGAGTTTTAGAAAATAAAAAAAGAGACTTGCTCTGCCGTCCTCTGTACCCGTGTATTGAAACTCTGCCTAAACAGAGGAGTCAGGAGATGAAAGTGATCGGAATTATTCCGTCCTCCATGTCTATATGACGCAGAAAATTTTTCAAATGCCTTAAAGTTGGCCTTGGTTGATATCAAGTTGGCGTGGCCAATAGCGCCCGCGTGTGAACGGACCCTGGCAAACAGCTCTGCTCGGTTGGATCCCATCAGTGGAAATATAATAAATGTGGTTAAAGGTTGAATAATAATCTCAAAACTATAAAATAAGCTTCTAATGTAAACCTAAAATATGATAAATGAGAACATTTACATATTACTAGGAGTTAATGAATCTCATTCAAAAAATCACTGTGTCCAGAATATTAAACAAACGTCGAAATAAATTAATTAGAATATTGTTAACTTGACATATATAATAAAATTAATACGTATATTTTAGATACTACAAATTTTCATAAATATCATCAGGCGGAGTCGATTTGCTGTTGGATGTAGTCCTTTCCTGACTTCTTCAACGCCTTATGGTGCTTATAATATACGGAAATAGGTTTAAATGGCGTACACACTACCCAATTCAAAAGTGTCGGTCACTGTCACCTAGTAAACGAATAAAGTGGGCTTCGTAGTGAACGTCGGTCTTGTGTGGTAGATATCTCTTATATGTGACAGTTTCCAGTGATTATTAAAACACGTTGATGTTCATTTTATTTTTTAAAACATTAAATAGTTCTTAATTTATGACGAACAATTAATGCGTCTTACTCGTAGGTAATGAGTTCGTAATTACCTAGTATAATTTTTTTCTTTTCAATAATTTCCTTTTGTGTTACTATTTAAGTTTGATGGTGTATGGATGGACTTACATGTTTTTTTTTTGAGTTTGAATTAAATGTGTAAGATTGTGATCTTGATTTGGATATATTTTTTGTAGGCAAATAAACCAATTATATGTAAAAATGACTGCGGAGATACACATAACTGACAAAGATAATAGATATATAAAGATCTTGAATTGGAAATTGATAGATTACATCGTTAGAAGCGTAGATCATCGCTGAACAAATCAAATCATCCGATGATACCCAAGAGATATTATAGCACTCAAATAGCAATCAAGAGTCTGCTGAATCGATGAAATAACCGAGTTTAAAAAAAGTAAGTGCCAATGAAAACTAGTGAAACAGCTAATAGAGGTATTTGTTTAGAAGTACATCGAGAGGATGTTGTTGATTTCATGGATTAATAAGTATTAATGATTATTCCATGAAAATTTCTTCGGTACAGTATAGTACTATTCACCCTGTGGAACTTACTATATTCATTTTATCACTGATTATATGGCTGTCGTGACCGTTAAATTGTACGATAAACTCTCATTTTACTCATTTATTTGATCGCATGTGCACATTTTAATGCGCCCGGATAGTATGTGAGTAAAGTGTGCAAATACTGCGATGTTGGCAACATTAACAAAAGTTACTATGCCTAGTCATTAGGAAAATTATTATTAACGATATCTGTATAGATTTATATGAACAAACATAAACTTTTATTACTGTTATAAAAAAGGTGTTAAATTAATAATTTTGCATACGTATAAATCTTTCACTGCCAATTAAATACTATGCAATAATTATCCTTGGTATAAAGTCATTAATCATTATAATTATTATAAAATATAATAAAACAAATAATATTATAGTACCTACCTTCCCATATCTGAGCATCATTTGGTCGGTACCGGTTTCGACAAACATTCATAACTGTTTTGAATATCTGAATAATAGTTGAAATTATAATTGTATCAAAATAGTTAGTCTAGTAAGTATATATAGTACCTACGTATTTATAGTATTTTCTATTATATCTTATTAATATTGTTTATCTAATTGATTAGGGAAAAGTAATTTTATTAAGTAATATTTTTTACTATTTATCTCTCTTCTCGTACTTTCTCTCATGTCTGAGAATCGCGTCCACTTCTATAATATTTTTGCGCGATCAAGACTGTCTCCACCCCTCACGTTTTTTCATTTCTTTCAAGGCAGCCGACAGAGTGACATGTGATCTTTTATACATTTATAATATAACTTTTATAAGTAAGTACCTACATATTAAATAAATTATATTATTAATGTAGTGGTTCAAAGTTGCTTATTCTTGCTTCATCAATCATTATTCTAGGCTCCAATGTCCAATAATATAATATACGAGTATATTATTGGACATTGATGATGATTTTGATTTTTTTTACTCTGTTCGCTTCACTAAACAATATAAATATAATATACCCTGAGAATTAACCCGCCATGCATCACACCGATGGACGTGTCATCAGTTATTTATGCCTGGAAATATCTCAGAAGCCAATAGTGTGTTGCTATGCACTCAAGTGTGCTTTGATTGAGTTTACATATTTTTTAGTTAATAGTACCCACATAAGAGAGAAGTACGGTACTCTAAACAGAGATGAAATACTGAGCTCAAAGTAATATTTAAAAACTGAGTATCTTTAAATATATCAAAATGCAGTCATCAAGTAACCTGAAGGGATGCTCACAAACCCCACTTCCATACTAGTTCCTCCGAATTTCATGCAAGTGGCAGATTAAGCGATGTAATTTTTATATGCTACGTAATTGTGTCATCCCCATAGAAAGTATATAAAGAAAATTACCATGTTCGATCCTAAGTATTTTAGGCTCCATAAATTGGGATTGAATTAACAGATTTTTTCGCGACAAATGGATGTGAACCACTTGCTCGACTTATAAAGTTCATTCAAATTAATCTGCTCATCAAACTACATCCGCCTCGTACCATTCCGGTCTTAATCGGGCGTATCACGGTACCCTACCGCTGTATGTGATGCATTAATATTTTTTTATGACTCGGAATGTCTCAGAAGCAGTTGTCGTCATGCATTCAAGTGCATTTTTGACTCAATTTAGGTCCATGCTTTAGAAAAATAGCCTGTGAAATCGCAAGACCCGGGATTAAAACTAGAGATCTACGAATTTATAAGCCGATACTTTACCGCTCGGCTATCGTGGGCTATGAAAAAGTATATAGCATAGCTTCTAATTATAGTATAATGCCTAAATGTAATTTTATTTACGACTCATATGCATAGTACTTAATCATATTATTTGAAGATTATGAGCATCATAACCTGAGTTAAAAACAACAATTTATCTGAAATCTATGATTCAAGATCATATTGGATATTTAAAATACAATTTACGGTTAAAATATGTTTTAATATAAAGTTATTGATAGGAATATAACTTTCTTTATCTTTGATTAGTTAGGTGAGGTTAAATAACCATTAGCAATAATTACGATTTTAATGTAAATGTTATACGGTTATACGAGTATATGAATTCGTACTGTCCGAATTCTTCAACCATTACCGTTGATATATTATTGAAATTAACATTTTTGTTACTTTATTATGTAGGTTATTATATCCTATTGTTTTAAATGCGAAAATTTAACGTGTGTTGTAATGATTTTATGTAAAACGGTCGTTGTAATGCAAAAAAATCTTCTTTCAGTAAATATACTCCGCCAATTTACGAACATTTTATGTCCCTTTTTTTGTTTTCACGCTACATTACTTTAACACAAAAATGAATCGTTTTAAGTAAGCGATTTAGAGCGGTAATGAAACAAAAAGAATGTATGTGTATATTTTGGTAAAAATGGAGAAATCGGGTAGACGACATGTACGATAATGGACGTGGTTGAAAAATTAGGGTCTAAAAAGGTCGTATATATATACAACAAAAAGAATACAGCTCCACGATGATATATTACCACTTTGACGTAGATAGCAGCGATCACTGTTTACGCCGTTAAAGGTTTTTCGTGTATCAACACATTTGCGATTGAATTCTAACAATAAATAATTTGTCTATACTTACCCGAAATCGAGACGACTACACGAAAAGGTTATTTGGAGTGCTCGATTTTATGTACATCTTTTTGATAGCGTTAAATGTAGTTCATAGTTATTTTATATATTATAAACTATTAGATATTTTTTTAATTAATAACAAAAAAATAATATCCTATTTACATAATATTGTTATACACAATAAAACAATTAATATACGAGTATATTATGTATAATAATATAATAAACTATGACAATATTATTATTTTATTCATCCGTTAAAAATGTAACGAAAATGGTAAGTACGTTCCTAAATCTCTTGTATACCTACCAATGCAATCTCTATATATATAAAAATCTCGTGTCACGATGTTTGTGGTCGAACTCCTCCGAAATGGCTTAACCGATTTTTATGAATTTTTTTTTGTATATTTTTTAGGTATGAGAATAGGTCAACAAGTATATTTCATACCGCTAGGTTATTTAGGGTATCTCTATCCAGAAAAATTTTCTTTTATATTTTTGACAATTTTTTTTTTGTATTTTTTTTATTAATTGGCATAAAAATACCTATAACCCAAAATTTTCACCCTCCTACCCCCACCCTCCCATTTTTTAATGGCGATTTTATTATTTTTGTATGAACAAATTTAACCGTCGTTCGTATTTCAAACAGAACGAAATTATTTGTGTTGTTGAATGACAGATGGCGCTACGTCCGAGAAGAATTCGAGAGAAGCGTCGCGTCATTTTGACATTTCATTCGGCATATCACAACGCAGTGCGTGCAAAATTTTGTACGATTTATTTTAATTTATCTATTTTTATGTGCGTGTATTACAGTGCACAATGCCAGCAAGACGCAAGGAGGCCATTTGGGCCGTCGAACGAATCAAGCAACAAACATGCAAAATAGTAGAGCAGAAAGAACAGACGAACAAATCTAACAAGATAACAAAAAAGTGCGTGTAAGCATGTCGCAATTGCGTGCATCGCAATCACAAGAGGCACGAGCTGAACGAAATCAACAACGACAATTGGAACGGAGCTAAGCGCGCCGGTTCGTAGTTAACACATGCAGAGCAAATGGCCGACAACGCCAACAAGTACATCTGCTTCGTTCCTTCGTCTCGCATTCGAGTACGAGCCAGATATTGAATATTCCGCTCATCCGAAAGTGCTGATTGGTGCTATGGACAAAGAATGTTCCCATTGTCATGCGCTCAAATTCAAACATGCGTCAGCCGGGATGTGTTGCGCATCAGGATAAGTGCAACTACCAGAAATTGAGATACCACCAGAACCATTGAACGGCTCGCTCATCGGCACGGTTCTAGATTCAAACCTGTTCCTGAAGTCCATTCGCACATTCAATTCATGCTTCCAAATGACTTCGTCCGGAGCAACAGAAATAGTTTACAATACTGCGGCAAATGGTCAACAATTCCATTCTACGTTCAAAATCAACGCGGCGCGGCGGTGAGGACATCAATCATGTGGATGCACGTTGCGGCTACAATAGCTTCAATTTGCCTAATGCCAGGCGCATCGTCGGCGAACTGGACGCCCTGTTGAATGAGCACAATGAATTATTGAAATTCTTCAAAGCACACATACACGAATTGCAAAGTGACAATCACGCTATTGTCATCAATCCTGATAAAACACCAGCTGGAGAGCACGTACGTCGATTCAATGCGACTGTTGTTGACGACATTGCTGGAATCATGGTTGGCGACCGCACATCGACGCAATAAATCGTGATTCAAAGAAGAAACAATAATCTGGAGTTCATCGCTGACACACACCGTTCATACGACGCTCTCCAATATCCACAAATTTTCTGGAAGGGACAAGACGGATATTGCATAAACATTAAACAACGAGATCCTGTCACAGGTAATTCATTCATTATGAACATCATTACTCATTTTGAATTGAGAAAATGAATGGTTGATGTTTTTTTGTTTTTATCGGCGGTCATCGTCTACAGCGCTCTATTCCTCTTTCTGTCATAGATCCCATCCCCACACACTTACGATAGATTCGTTATTTTTTATTTAACAACCAAAATATTCACTAGAAATAATTTATATGGCAGAACAACGTTTGCCTGGTCAGCTAGTATTAAATAAAAATATACATAATTTTGAAAAATCTCAGAAATATGTGAGTAAAATGAGGTATTTGTATTTAAATGGTTTTGCGAAACGTAGTTAATACCTTTTCATACGAATCTTTATATTATATATTATCCTCTACAAAAATGTCACATTCTTGTTATTTAAAATAAATAATTTTGAAAAATCTCAATAACATACCTTTTGGGAAAAATCATAGAAAAAAATGTTCACTATTCCAGTGAGTGGTCTTATCCTTTTCGATAACGATCTGCCAATGGCTCGTGCAAATTATTTCTAATGTCTACAGTATCAGAGGTGTTTCAAATTTCGTCAAGGAAAGACAACCAGTTTTGTGGTTAAATCGTGATATATATATAAATACACCAGTGAATATTTTTGATTCAATAGTGAATATTTACATGGTTTTATGAATATGAGCTTCTTATTATTGAAGTTACATATGATATTATGCGACTCAGTTCTACTTTATTTAGATTTTTAAAAAAAAAAATATATTTTCAATAATAAAAATCTAACAATCTACAAACGGTACGAAAAAAGAGGAAGTGCGTTTCAGAAATAACATTTAAATATATTATGTAGGTACATCAATTATTATTATACACTCGGGAGAAAATAATTTATGATGATCTCTAAGGCCAAGTTACATAATAATGCACAATGTAATCATAGTCATGTAAGTAAAAGTGCCTATAAAAGTAGGCACATCAGTTAAGTAGGCATAATAGATTATTTTTAAAGTTTAAGCGCTGACATAGTCATTTTTATCTACGATCCAAAATGCTCACGACGCGTTCATTCCAAAACCAATTTCCTACCTTATCAAACGGCAATCATTTGAAACTAGTAAGCAATTGAATAAAGTTGTATGATGTGTTTTTCAATAGATTTTTTATGATAAAAAATACAAGGGGTGCTGCATTACACAGATACAGCCTACCGATGATACAAAAGTACAGTCAGTGAACGAGACAGCCAACACATTTTTTTTCAAATATCACAGTTATTTTATATTCGGTTATACATAAGTATAGTTTGAAATGAAACTTTTTTTCTTACTATTTTTAACAAGTTTTCCTCTATATGATGGGAAACAAGGAGCTATAAAGTGTAGAGATAAGTATTCAAATATTTGGTTTATATTCTGTACCAAAAAGTCGAAACCTTTTATGTGCGTTGATACATTTTTATAATATGACATATTTTTAGTAAGTACCTAACAATTGATATTTAGACTAAAATTTAATACAAGTATTCGGCTCTGCTGCATTTAATTGTGATTTCAATTAAAATAACGCAATTTTAAGAAACAAAATTAATTTTGTATATATTATTTCTTGATAGTATGTATTTGATTATTCTACAAGATATATGAAGGTTGTTGACTGCGATAATCTTAGGGGTTGCATACTCACCGATTCCACGAAACAGAATGACTCACATAATATATTATAATGTGTTTTCCGGAACCGATTTTAAATAATAATACGTACAAAAAACGCTGATATTAATAATTTACTTTCACGAATGCACAACAGTCATTTTCGGCCATGTTTTTTCCTAGTTAAACTAGTCTTATCAAAACATTATTTTTCACTATTGAATAGAAAACCCTTCTTTATTCTCTTTACTATTAACCCAACCTGTTCTGTAATGTCTAGTCACGTAATACAGATATATGATTATCTTACAGTTATTATAATTAATATTTATTTCATATATTATATAATAATAATACTGAATAATTTTGATAATCAAGTGTGCTAGGGGGATAGGGGGGCGGGCTTGAGATTTTAAAATACCAGCGACCTGCTACTATTTTATTCAGCACTACATCACTATTGTTAATAGATGATATAGAAGTGGTGCTTTTTCTAAGAGCTTTTATTATCTCTTCAGTTGACTGTAAAGCAACTACGGAAAGCGCGCGCCACCTATTGCATTATACAAAAAAGCCTTACGCAATGCGCTTCAGGCTACTCTCATTAGGCAGTACATTCAGCATTTTTTACACCTGGGACTACAAGCTTAGGTAGGTAACCGCTTCACAATACAGGCAATATAGGCGGCCTCTCCGCTACCAACAGGAATATTGTACAACTAGCTGTGGGGCATCCTTGTGTTGATCGTATGTGACAGGATTACTACGAAATTGTATTTGCATATTTATTATATACCCACGGGTTGCATACAAAGTTAAAATGTTGCCCTTTTTGAAATAATTGCCATGTTGGCTTATTTTTGTTTGTGTATCACGTTTCTATTATTTCACAAGTTTTCTTCTTTGTACATTTATAATATTATCTATTCATCCTACCACTATCATCATCAGCCATATCAGCTGGAGAAAGGCTTCCCTTCATTCACAACATTTTCTCGATTCACTGTATTTACGGTAAGTTTAATCAGACCATCTGGTTTGTAGTGGAGTTTTACAATACGAATCATTCGACGTCACATGCCTTCTCCTCTCTTGCTATCAGGGTCCATGACTCAATACCGCACCAAAATATAGAGAACACTAATGTTTGCACAAGCATAATTTTTGTGTCAATTGAAATTCTTCGATCTTTCCATATAGAATCAGTGTGGGCTTCCATATTTCTGCTTCACAGCCACCTTTTTCCACTAATGGTCGATCCTAGATATACAAACGTGTTCACTGTTTCTAGAGTGTACTTGCTGTGAGTAGAAAATTAACCTGATCGATATCCATTAACTTCGCCTTACATTACCAAGGAGGCCGTATTTATGACTATCTTCCTCTATCTGGTGTAGCTGCTCTGTGAGTTCTATTTTATCAGCAGTACCTAGTTAGCGTAATATCATCAGTTTTATTTTTATTTTGTGGCAACCAATTGTTATTTCGCCGTGTAAATAATCGTACCACCATAATATGACTGTATTTTGTCCAGCAACGTGTTCAGTCAATAGCCAGTTCAAAATCACACATTTTTTCACACGTTTCATTTATGGTGTTTCCATGATATCTAGTATGCTCAATGTGAATGTTATTGCGTATCAATTTTTAATTTTTGGAACTCTGGTTAAATTGACCCGATTAAGGATTTAGCAGTTAATTACTTGGTGGGTGTACCAATAGCTAAATTAAAAAAAATATTTGTAAAAAGTCTAAACTAAAAAAACCTTTATATCCACTTGACATTTCATTATTGATTACACAAAACCATTTATTTATAATATTCTGAATGATGTTTTAAAATCTAGAGTAAAAAAATAAATTAACAGATTCAGAGTAGATAAAGTGAGATCGACCGTTTTAGATCATTTTGATTGCATTTTGAATATATTATTGTGACCGTGGATACCAGCGTTAAATTCATTTTTAAATAGTCCCTACTTTTTTTCGTATACTAACTTTATGAAATAGTACGTAGGTACCATTAAAATATTTATTTAATTTTTCTTTCAACCATCTCTGATCCTTATAGGATCACAAATGAGCCTCCACTGAGTGAAGGTTTGTATTAACAGATTTTTTGTTTTTACGAGAAATTTATTTTTGCCACTTGCTTAACCTATTAGGTCCATACTCTGACTCCAAACACAAATTGAAAAATAAGGATTAGAACTTGGGAAACAACATTATAAGCCGACGCATAAGCCGCTCGGTCATCGTGGGCGATAATTAAGTGATTACTTATATATTTTATTAATATTTCTCGATTAAAAAAAAATGAGTTACTGTAACCAAACGGTTGAGTAACGGCATCCCTTAGAGATGCTTCACGTTGCTGGTACATGTTTGCTACGGATGCCACCAGAGGGTGCGATACTCCGTACCCTTGTGTCACAACCTTAAGGGTTCTATCGCCGTGTCCAACCCTCCTTCATCCTGCAGCGGTGCTACACAAGCGATCTATACGATGCAGGCCTCACATGGCGGGAGGCGCGAGACATGGCGATAGACAGACTAAAGTGACCGTGACGCGACCCTGTACTTACTCTGCACCCCAACACTGGGGTCTGCCAGGGTGAAGTAAGTGAGTAAATAAGTAAGTTAGTAACTCTAACTTAGCTTTTCAATCATTTCAAAAATCATACTTAAACTACATATCTAAAGTGTGCACATTGAATCCAAATGCAGGTATTTTTTTATCTGGTACATATTATATAGAATAATACAATAAGTATAAAGAAGTTGTATTTAAAGAAATAAATATTAAATAGACGGTTAAGAAATAATTGCAAATGTTACGTTAATCCATTTCTTTACTAAATTTACCAAATTTACGCTTTATAATCGATTTCATGATTCATTTTTGTATTACCAAAGATTCTTCATTACCGAATCGAAATGATTTGTAACGCTGCCGAATGAAATGTTACGTTCAGTAGTTATTTAACACTTGCCAGGTGTCGCAACCCTTATTTAATGCTGTGGGAATTAGCAACCCCCAGAGTCGCGCGAGGCGGGGTAGCTGTTCCGAGCAGGCACCGTGGGGGCTTGTTCTGATAGGGGGTTGCATTTCAAAACTTCAAAACGCCGAATGTTTTGGATTTGTGAGTAATGCGATACAGTGAATGAGCCACATACTTCAATCATTGTGCTGGTTGACAATGACAATTGAATTCAATGCGAATTTTTGGAAACGATTAGTCCAAAACAAGAAATATATACGGTAAAAAAATACACTTGATTACAAGATCCACAAAATATATCTAACATTAGAATAAATTATTTAACTATACGTTTACAATGCTTTTATTTCTCTAGTATGAAGATACCTATATGAGCTAAACTTAACACAATGCTTACGGGCCTTTTTAAATAATTTTGTAATTAACGTGTTAATTTGCATTTGTAAAGTAATTAGCAAAAACACAATTTTGTGCGGCCGTAAGCTATGGGTTAAACATGGAAGTAATATGGTGCCAACTTGTAATGGCAATGGGATATATTATGATGGGACATATTATACAGAAACTGTACCAACAGTTTTTAGTACAGTTACTGTAGTCTATACTGCCTACCTACATGGTACTAAACCACCATAATGGTCATCCCAAAAAACAACGAATCGATGAATTGATTGGTTCGATCATTAAATGAATCAAATTAAATTATTTATTCATAATAGATTTTTGTTATTTTTCTCTTAACTTAAAGCTCCCGTGGAATCCGAGTGTTTGGTAATGTCGATTATTTTTTGACACCATAATCCATAACTCATTAATATTTGTCTATGCAGTACCTACCGGATTACCAACCCTACATATTGAATATTGTACCATGATCAGAGATTTTTTGTTATATTTTAATATTATTGCTCGCAAAAGCTATGAGAAGTGGCTCTTACCAAGTTTAAAAGTAAGTAAGTTCACAAGTACCTCAACTGTCATTGTAGTTTAAATAGCTCATAATCGAGTATGGACTTAGCTAAAATATAGTTACGTGTTTTGTACTATTTTATAGACAGTATTAAAATTTAAATAATATACATATAATAATATGCCACTAAGCAGATGCCCCATGCGGTGTAAATAAAAAATAAATAACGAATGACTACATTAAAAATATGAATACTTACAGCACAATTGTAGCAATAATTGACCCTGCTTTAAAATGCTCGCTTCCTTTGAAAATAAAATTTTCTAAGCCCCTATATAACTGCGATATGAATAGGGTGTTTATTTTTTTGTTACAGCATATATCCTCTTAACTCCCCTTTCGACGGTGCAATACAATAAAATACTTATATAAGTTTACAGAAATTTACATAGGATTACGAATTTTATTTATGCTTTAGTTGTGTCTAATAACTTTGAGGAAACATTCGGATCACATAAAAAGTATGCACATTGTTACCTTACATACTATCACTGGTCATAAAATCTTCACCCCAGTTTTATATTAACGTAAAGTGCTATTACTGTATTTTCGAGAAAGATATTGGTCGATTTTTGTCTAAAAGGAACTTTAAATACTAATTTGATAAGATTTATTTCGCTCTGTCATTCTGTAATGTAAGTACATATTACATACGGGTTTGGGTCAAAATCCCGAAGGCCGAAATCCCGAATGCCGAAATCGCGAAAGGCCGAAATCCCGAACGGCCGAAATCCCGAATGCCGAAATCCCGACAGCCGAAATCCCGAATGACCGAAATCCCCAATGGCCGGAATCTCGAAGGCCGAAATCCCGAAAAATAAAAAAAAAGCAAACAGAAATAATTGCGCAATCTTAACACTTATCTTGAAATGCGCAATTTTTGCAAGACACAAAAAACCATTTTTTGTAGAACAGGTGGTTTTTGTCTCTCTTATAAAAATTGCGCAATTCAAGATAAGTGTTAAGACTGCGCATAGATTTTTCCGGATGGACAAAAACCCACTTGTTCTACAAAAAAATGGTTTTTGTCTCACTTATAAAAATTGCGCAATTCAAGATAAGAGTTGCGCAATTATTGCTGATTGTATTTTTTTTATTTTTCAGGATTTCGGTCTTCGGGATTCCGGCCATTCGCGATTTCGGCCATTCGGGATGTCAGCATTCGGGATTTAGGTTCTTGGGATTTTGGCCATTCGGGATTTCGGCCTTCGGGATTTCGTCCGGCACCCATTACATACTAGAGTCATCAATAAATAAAAAGATATTGTAAGCTGATAAAAGTCGATGTGAAAAATAGAACTTATTAACTTATAAATAGACTTAATGATGTTTTACGTACATATTCTAATTTATTAAATAAATATATTATTACGTTGAAAATAAAGTTTTATACATGGATTGGTTGGTGTATTCAATTTAGTCTTATTTATGCACAATTGCGTCTTACATTTCAATGATGCATATTGTGCAAGTATTTTTGTTGTCCTTTGAAGTTGATATTTCACAATTACGAAGTTTTACTCGAATATCACAGATTCATTTGATTTAGGATACGTAATTGAGATTTAATATTCAATCCAAATACTTAATATATTCGATGTTGGTATAAAAAGTGTTTTTAACTTTTTGAGCTCACGTCATAACAGAATTATTAGATTTTAAAAAATGCACGAAATAATTGTACTTATATTTTCGAAATCGTTTCACGACATAATATATGCGTTATGCGTGCGACACACTGGCATAAAGTATAAATAATTGAGAATAAGTGAAAAATTAACATTTGAGAACAAAAGACAATAAAACGTAAGATAGGTCAAAATTTAACATTTTGCTGTCAAAATCTGATTTACCTTATGAAATTAAGGTCATTTATAACGAAACGATAGTAGTGTCTTTCAATAAAACAAGACTTATTGATAAGATTCTCTACGATTTTATAAAATATAAGTATACAATTTGATCATTGCATTGCGTTCACCTAAGCTAAGTTCTATCACACGAATTTACAAATCGTTTTCCAATAAACCATACTAATAAATTTCAATAAATAGCAAATAGCAAATAAACTACGTTCATAATTACCAGTAGCATACTTTTTGGTAGCATACGGAGACATTTTGTAGATTTTGATAGAGATTTATTTAATTCTCGTAGTAAACAAAAAAAATAAAACCTGATTTTAAGTGTTGTGTTTCGTTTGAACGCTGCGCTTATTGCGTCTATCGCAAACATAAAAAAAATGTTTATGACCAAAGTGTTGTATTCCACCGTCGAATTCAAGCTACGAAATTATATTTTTAAGTGCCGACCCATGTAAAGAAATTAATAAAAATATATATTTCACGACAAAGTATGTATGTCAGTAGTCAACAAATATGGATACTGCTGCAACTGATAGCAGTTTTATGTCAGAGAAAGGTAGTAATTAAAAAGGAAAGCGGTGTTTAATGATATAAAAAATAAAATAGTACGGGTATTGCAGTGGCGTGCTGTTATAGATGCGTTAGATGCAGAGCACCCCCAGAAATAATCCATTTAATCCTATTTAATAATATTACATAGGTATTGTTCAGCCAGTTTTTGACAGGCCACAGTGGATTTGCTGCCAAGCTCTATGAGTTTTGACTTGCTACCTGGCCATCATGTCCATGAGGCGCAGATCTACATAATGCAAACTACATCCTCTGGGAATGTCTGAGAATGTGCTTCGAAAGAGAAGAGATGCTTTAAGTCGATCCAACCTTGGGCCTATCGAGCTTGTCCGTCAGAACTGGTAGTGTCAAAGACCAATTGTATTGCAATCAAAAAAATTGCGGCAACTTATCGTCGCTATAGGATTTGTTTCCCGAATAGACCAAATGTCAATTTTACAGGAGACGAAAAACAAATTTCATTGTCGTATATTTTAATATCAGTAGATGTATCAATCATTCTTTCTATACTGTATGATTGCAACATTATCTAAGAAGAGATTCAAAGAATAATATACTGGTATAAATCATTAAATGCACAGAAAATGGTTTTATTTACAAGTACTCACTGTGGATATTCGGGAAATTTTAGCGCTCTCTCAGAATAATGGATATTCGGGACAAAACATGGACGTTCGGGATTTAAGACCGTAGCGTATTGCTGCATGGCCTACAGATTACTGAATGGTCAAAAAGTACGCGCCTCAAATGTTATATTTATTTACACGATAATTGTTAATAATTACCTCTACTATTTAAATACTTAATGATCGTAATTACCCAAGTTCGTATGTAATAATAACATGCGGCAATCGCTTTTTCGGTTTTCTTTCGGATTAAGTAATAAAATAGTTTTTTAGTAATTAACTATTTTTTTATTGAACGAATAATTCACAAGATTTAAGAATGTACCATTCTAATAATTGAACATACTTACATATTTTTTTTAAATCACTTCTGAGAAAATATATTATAAGGTATCTACTACTTCAATTACTAACCGACGTTACGGTCATTTCTCCAATATTTTATGATGGTACTTACTCGTACTTGCTAACAATTTTATATTAATACTTTTTCCAAAAAAAAAAAAATCTATTTATATATATCTGTATATTATTATATCTATATATTTATATAATCGATAATTAAACTTATTACAAACCACCAAATAAATATTATTAAGGAATAACAACACAAAATAATAGCATGTATAAATTAATTACCATTGGCTGCTAATATTAGGTAGATACCAATATCTTAAGTATATAATATCCACCAAATAAATAGTTACTAACATACATATTAAATTAAATTAACTATCAGCGCATTCAAAAATAAATAATAGCATCGCCTTTATTTTCATAAAAATACCTAGATTAAAAGTAAAATAAAGACAAACAATGTTTGATTAATAATAATTTGAAATAATAATTATTTTTTACTTCATAGTAGTTGCCGGGTCATACTGTAGAATTCATATAACCGTTGGGATTTTGTGTCATTTATCAAAACAAAATGCAGTTATTTAGGTTAAAATACTCACTTCCACAACTATACTGTAAGTTCAGGGCGAACTGGTGATGTATCAGCTATGAATGATCTCTTCAAATTTGATGAATTCACTATTAAAACAATAGTAGGTAACGTTAAAAACAATATCAATAAGACGAAATTTGAAAGAAGTCTCCGGACCGCCGAAAAATATGAAAGTAGGCGTGATTGTTTTAGAGCTAGACAGCGTGAATGCGGGAGCGAGATGCACGGCGTGAGCGCGGTTTGATTGGCTAAAGTCATATTCGGGAAATAAACACTCAGCCAGAGATATATTTCGACCGAAATTAACTTGGATATTCAGGTACGAATAGTTGGACATTCGGGAGAACACCACGGAGTAATTGTAACTTAACATGGCGTATTCGGGTTTTTTTAAAAAAATATCTCTGTTCCTAGATAAAAATATATTGTTTTTATAAATGATTTCGGTAGAGTTCGATAAAAGAAATTGAACTGCATTAAAATGTCGATTTCGACAAAAATGGATATTCGGGAAACAAATCCTATAGCGACGTTATTGCAAATGTGAAGATCTCTTCACATAGTTTTGATTGTCTGTATTGTTATAGCTTTGATTTTTCTATCTTATATATCATTAAATTTATATATTTTTGCTAGTCTCCGTGGCTTTCTCTCCCATCGGACTTTTTATTAAATTACATCTTTCAGTAAACTCGGTCAAAGCTCACTTGAGAGTGTGGCGATCTCAGTCTTGGGTATCTGCTTCTGTGAGATTCCCAGGAGTAAACAGCTGCTGATGTATGGATGCACCACGCTCGAGTAAGATCGAGTGTGATGCGGGGCGGATTGGTTTGGAGGGTCCATGTTTGTGTTGTGTATACTGGTGGTCAATTTATCTTAACTTAATTTCTATTAATATTTTCAATTTTGTAAATATTTTCAGAAAATATTATCGAAGGTACTTCACTGCAATACGACACAATATACTAAGATTGTATTAAATCCTAGGTAGATAATATGTAGCAATCGGTAAGTACATTTATGGATATTTTCCAACATCATACACACAAGATAAAAGTCACGACATGCTACTGCTACATAGGTATCTCTTTTATTTAATTCTATCATTTTGTCGTGTGCGATGATGGTAGGTATCGAGTTTACTAATCAAAAAAAGCTAGCATATGGGAAATGTAGCTGATAATGTTTGGTTTAGAATTTTATTTTATGGGGATATGGCTTCACCATTTCAAAAAACATCAGCAATAATTATTTCGTGACAAACTATTTTTTAGTACGGTACTGAATTAGGTACGTGCAAATTAATGACGAAACCAATAAAAAATATTTTTACAAATTACTCTCTTGTAAAGTTGAAAACTCCCTTTTGACCTAGCAAAATTATAATACGTATTCTATATTTATAGGTTTTTATTATACTAATGGTATTAAAAGCTACGGTGTGAAGGAAGGTATAGTAGATGATCGTCGAGGGTAATGAAGCTGTTCCTGCCAGAGGAGGTCGTGACCCTCAATAATGAGAGTGATGACTACGAAGATGAATTTATTAGTATATTTATGATTTATTAGAACCATGGTATCACATTTTTGAGACAGGAAGTACCTATCAATTGGGATTTTATTTTAAATCTAGTTTTCTTTTTTCTTTTCCTCATAAACTGGTGTCCCTAAATAATATCGTCTGGTTCTTTAGTCGAAATCTCTAGTTTGAATATTAATCTTTGATAGAATTGGAGTGAGGACCTGAGCAGCGGATCCCCTTCTAGAAGAGAAGTAAGAGGCGATTTATGACAGCGAGTCGCAGTTGAAGCCTCGGTAAAGTCATAGAAAAAATATAAATTAAGCTTGAGAAAACTAGAACATTGTTTTGACAGCACCCCTCAGGCAAAAGTTTTGTTAAAAGAAAAACAAGAATATCGATTTAAAGCTAATAATATCATTTTTAACTATGTCATGTGGGAAAATGTAATATAACAATAATTACCTTTGTACTATTGCATCTTTTAAATCGGGCTATTTTTCACTTAATACGTATTTAATTGTTAATGGCGTATGACATAATTGTGGTTAGTTGTATTAATTGGTAAATTATTGGTTAGATACTTAATTGTTCTGGTGAAGCGTATACTTCAGTCCCACACAATAATAACTTTTACGAGTGACATAGAAAAGTGAGCGATAAATGTAATTTAGATCATTTTCATTTGAATATTTACGTAAAAAAATATGCATACCTAAGTACAAATTAAAAATCTGTTCATAATTCATATTTTAGGATAAAATCTTTAACTAATAATCTGGACAGGTGGTTCTTCAAATATCCAATAAGCTTTATAGGTATAGTATCAAAGTTCTACGGTTGAATTTATATTTTATTATTGTCACTGTTATTTTATGTAAGAGTGATAACTTAAATTTATATAATGCAAACGTTGAATCTTTTGCAAATAATATCATGGATTACATGTATGCCTAATTGAACACCGTATTATGTAATTATTGTAGAACATTGTTTATTTTTATAGCACAAATTTAGTGTCAAAATATTTGAAAATAGAATGTAATTATTTTTTGAAAAACCGTAGTAATAGCTGGTGCTAAATGTACAAAAATTACAATTAATAATAATAAACACCATGTTAACCAGCACTCATGGTAAGCGACGCAATAACTGAAAGTATGATTTTGTACTTATTTATCAGATATAATAGTGAAAAGTGAAACTAGTTGGATAATTTAAATTAGGACAATCATATTTAATTACAGTAGCAGGAAAGAAAATTGTCGTGAATTACAAACTCAGACGTGTAATTAAAAACAATTATTATCGTTTACGAAGCTTTTCATATAGATGGTTTGGATAGGTACCGTAATTATTTAAAATTATATGACGGTTTTATAATAGCAAGTTTTATAATATACAAAAATCGAATTCCATTAATTGTTTCATAAATTGACTTAATAATGCACTTGATTTTTTACGCACTAATTGATCTTATTACAATATTTTCCGGGTCAACTGCCCAGTAGTCATAGTATATAAAATTTAAAAAAAATACCACAAATGTTTGTATCTATTTACTTAGTATTTTTTATATAAGTTCCGTACTTATATGTATTTTTATGGCAGCTTTATCTTTCATATACAATTTGTCAAATAGTAAACTTTTTCTTTTTATTAAAAAAAAGCATTATAATTTAATTGCGTGTGGTTTGTAAGGATTGTAAACTAATAATTAGTACACAGTAAAAGTTGATTAAGTACAATTTTATGATTGATTAATAATAATTGTATTCTGTATTTTTTTTCAATGAAATCTTTCCATCTTACCTTTAATTGTGTCACATAAAAGAGAAACTAGTCGCTAGTATTCAATGTTTATTTTCCAAAAACAAGGATGCTTATTGTTTTTCTCACATTTGCACAAAGCAAAATATTAGTTAGTAGATGTAAACAAACAACACGAAAAACTTTCAAATGCCGACTAAAAATATTGCGGTAAAATTATCTGTCATACACAGCACTTAACATCATTTCCACATTGTTCTTGTTTGAAAACATTGTTTAAAACTTTCTGCGTGCTTTCAACTCGTTACGATGTCAGTGAAAATAATATCATTTGAGAGAACAATGGAGCGTGACCCATGAGGCAACCACACTCCAGAGAAGCTGGAACAAGACTAAATAATAATGAAATGATTCCCGATTCCATATCCATGAGCACGCGTTCAACTCGCCGGAGAAAGTGGGAAAGTCTGATATGCACTCACACGTGTCAGAGTGAGACTAAAAGAAAACATTGTCTGGCAATGGGGAAATGATAAGATTTTTTTTAGGAAAACTAAAATACCTACCAATGATCTTTTATGAATCATTTTATAAACAGAGACAGATACTAATGATTCTTTAATTTAAAAAAAACATCTCACTAATAATCATAAATGCTAAGGAAACCTAAGTGTATTAAAAGCTGCGATGTTATACTAGGTTCTATTCTATAATAGGTACATAATAATATTAGTGTGTAGTATTAATACATTTATAAACCAAAGTTTGCAAACTATTTATAGTGACCATAATATAACGTTATAATATTATGAAAGGTGAAGTTTTATAATTATTTTATATTTTGTTGTTAACCTGATTTCAAATCAGTTTATTTTAGTGTGATTTTATTATTATTTATGCATAAAATAATGAAACAACTTCCATTGCTTTCCTTCAAAAATACTAAATAATAAATAAAGTATAAACATATTAAAATATGCAAACGTTTCATATGTACTAAAAACACATTAGATATACATATTTATTATATTATTAAGGTATGTGAAATAATTTTAAAAACATAATTGGCGGCACATAAATCTTCTTTCAAGGGTATGGAAAAATATTGATACTTAAAAATATTAGGACAATAATTATTATTTTTAATATCCTTGAATATTTTCACAGAAAAATATTTTCTAAATCGTGAAAAACTGGTTTGTTCGATAACTAATATTTTATTAATGGTAAATGTGTCGACATACGCATAAATCAGCGTGTCCTATCAATTTAAATAACTTATATTTTTGTTAATTCTCTTGAATTCAGTTAAAATATTTATAAAAACTGTAAGCATTAATGTGTTTTAAATTATGTGGAAACAAATATTATTGTATCTATTATTATGGTTAAAATACAAGATGCCGTGGTAGATTATTTTATTACACACTATGTATATTTTTGTGACATGATAATTTTTATAAATAATAAATGGATAATTAACCTACTGTCCCTCTATGTAATATATACCAAAGCTATAACATTTGATAAACATTTGTACGTACAGTTTTTGACAATGTAAATTGTTTTTATCACTGTTATTTCAAGAATAATAAATTAGTAAAAGTAGTGAAATGTTTTTTTTTATAGATTTGAGTCTTTTAATTAACAGCGTATTGATTTGAAAATATTTAGCTATTGGTGATTTTAACATAATTATTTGTTGTATTTATATAATTATAATAATTTGAGTAGTGTGAATAAATATGTACCAAAAACATTTATTAAAACTGGATAAATAAACCAATTACTTTTATTATAATTATATATAAGTTACTTGTGTAGTGTAGAATCTTTACTACTCTAGAGATAACGAGTCATATATATTAATTAACCGTGTTATATTAATTGTTATTATCGTTAGGCGCGCACACAGTAAAATTGTTTGGGGGGGGGAGTCCATTTAAAAAAAATATCCATAATTTTTTTATTGATTTTTAATGCCGTGGGAGGGGTCGGGGTTAACAAAATATAATAGGTGCTATTGACCTCTTCTTCGCCTAGTATTATAGCGTCTCGTTGCTTCAATCGCAGAATACAGCACTTAGGTACTAGGCACGCATTGCATATACATTCCCCATACCCAGATACTCCTCACACGAGTCAAGCGATAAACACCTGCGCATCTATTCTATACACAAAACTGCTTTCGGCAGCTACGTTCTACGATACGTGCTATGTTTTAACAGCACCTCTCTTGGCTATGCTAAATTTTAGAGCAAGATAGATAGTTTTGACTCTTTAGATGGCTAAATTATTGTAATTGTTACAATAAGTGCTAATACTTCAACACAAACCTACCCTAGATAGCTGCCGTAGCGGCTGAAAGCAGTCTTGATGCGCTGGTCTACAAATCGTTATCGAATGCATGTGGCTTAACGGTCATAATTATTAGGTCCTTTTGTGTCGTCCGCGCTATCTTGTCTTTTAGATATGCCGTATCCAAGTATTATGTACTAAATCAAACATTAGATGCCCCAGTTAGTTGTACTAATTTATGAGTGCCACGGGTCGTCCAGTGGCCACACGTCTATCGTATTATAGAATTCGTATAGGGGTGGAGCTAACCCTTTCATAATGCTGTTTGAAAGCAAAATCATCCGGTTCACCATCCTAAATCATAGGTTCTGACAAATACTAAGAATAAGTAATATTCCATTTACCTAGATAATTTGAATTTTTCCATTTCTGGGGGGGGGGGGCGTCCGGACCCAAAAACTCCCCCAACCCCTGCGTGCGCACCTGATTATTGTACTTCATATATTTCTCAGCAGCTGATTAATCGGATATAATAAAGAAACTATTACATGCATCCAACAGAAACAATCGTGAATGTAAACAAAAATGTTATTGTTTAACTGGTAACACCATCAACGCATAACCACAATCAAGATAACATTTATTTACCTGTATATTTCATTTCTTAAACGTAAATTCAATGTAATCCAACTTTAATAATAAATGATCACGGATTAACCTTCCGTTCACAGCTAGAGCATGCATTACCGGTTTTCGGTAAACCGGTTTCCCAGTAAATAATATAGCTAAATTTTATTACCGATTTATCGGTAAATTGATGTGTAATTATCGATATTTCGGTGAACTAAAAAAAATCTAATGTCATTATACTTATCTATGTATACATATTTTACAACTTATTAGTAGCTGCAATGGCAAGATTTGGCTTTAGTAAGACAATTCAGACGAGTTGAAAATAATTACAAGATAAAAAGAACTTTTTATATACAACGTTTTTAAATTTTCTGCTCAATTATTATGCTCAATATGCTCAAACTAGTACTTGATATGAAGTAAATAAAAAACAAACAAACAAACAAATAAAGAATACTGAAATATCATTTTGATTTCCATAGTAACGCACGTATATATTAATAATTTAGTTGCTAGGACCACCCACTTACCAAACAATAATAGTGGATTGGATTACGGATTTCTTCCGAAATAACTTTTCATAAAAAACAGAATTAACTGAAAATGAATTCAATTCTACTTAAAGATGGCTAAAAGTATTAAAAGAATGCATTGGCATTGTGTTCTGATATATTCTAAAAGTTTCAAATATCTAGCTAGTAGGGAAATTAGTTGAAAATCGATTGCAAGATTTGTACTGGATAAACAACCACCGGACAAATAAGAATACGAGCTAATGAAAACGTTGTAAAATAGAAAGAGCTTTCTCTTTAGCAAAAACAATTTGCACTAAATTAGTTCCAATTTAAATGATAAAACTTTAAATACTGATACTAAGGCTTATACTTAAAATATTATATATATACAAGGACTTAAAGTCATTGTACTAGATCAAATACGCATTGAAAATACAGCATCAATTTTCTTTGTATTTATACAAAGACGAGCGTTATACCTACATGCTAGGCCAACTTGAGTGATATTACAATATACTGATAAAAACCATAATAATCCGTTCTTTGCTAATTTATTATGCGAGTTTTGTAGGTAACTAAAATTTTGTACGCAGTCACGCAGTACAACAAATAAGTTGACAATTCCTGCCATGTAGGTAAGTAAAATATGCGAACATTAAGCTCCATTTTATTAAAAAATATTAATATCAGTTAGTTGGTCTTCCCCGTTTCAAGAAATGATTCCAAGAATTAATGTTTTTGTTTGGTTTTCATTTTTTTAATATTTCTGCGTACGTTGGCAATACAGATGAACTAGCTCAATAATAATTATTAACAACTTTACTTACATTTTACATATTAAAAAAAAAACTATTCATGTGATCAGCTATATAGTCAATATATCTAATGTTCATGAATTCCTTATTATTGATATGATGGAATTATATGTATTTTTTTTATTACAAACTCTTGCAAAGTTTGGTGTAAGTGTTTAGGTCAGTGATTACCAACTGTCGGTCCGCGAGAATTTGCATAAACTTTTTGTAAATAAACTCCAAAAAACGTTCAGCACGACCTATTTTTCAACAATGAAATAAATAAATATTATTGAAAAAAAATGTTTTATTAGAGATATCGAGTCAATATTGAAGTACCTGCCCATCTAGCGAGATTTATACCTGCTTGATTTCATGGCAGAGCGATAGCTTGGTCGCAAGAGGAAAATTTATGTTAGTTTTATAGATTCCGATAACTATTAATTTAATATGGCTAGATTATATCTTTGAAATACAGTGAGATTAGTTAATGATAATGTTGATCGGTTTCATAGAATAACAACAATCTAAAATATAAAAATCAATATTTTTTTGTTTGTTTGTTCGTATGTTATGCGCTGCGATACCGTTTATCCGATTGCGATAAAACTTTGTCAACTTATTGCTTGCACTTGCGCAAAGAGTATAGGGATAGGCTATATCTTATATATAAAAATGTCTGTTTGTCTGTCCCGTATGCGTTCCTATACCATTCATCCGATTGCTATGAAATGTTGGTAAGTGGTTGTATGCATACCCGCGAAGGTTTCTGAATTAGAAAAATCATCATCATATTCTTCTTCTTCATTTTATTTTCTTTTATTCATAGGGTTCCTATACCATTCATCCGATTGCGACGAAACTTTCGTCAGTTATTGTACGCACACCCGCAAAGGTTTCTAAATTAGAAAAACTATCTTTTTCTTCTCCATTATATCTTTTTTTATTCGTATGGTTCCTATACCATTCATCCGATTGCAATGAAACCTTCGTCAGTTGTTGTGGTAACACCCGCAAAGGTTTCTGAATTAGTACAACCATCTTCTTCTTCTTCATCTTCTTCATTCTATCTTCTTTTATTCGTGTGGTCCCTATACCATTGATCCGGTTGCGATGAGACTTTCGTCAGTGGTTGTGCCAACACCTGCGATTGTTTCTGAATTAGTACAACTATCTTCTTCTTCATTATATCTTCTTTTATTCGTATGGTACCTATACCATTCATCCGATTGCGATGAAACTTTCGTCAGTAATTGTGGCAACACCCGCGAAGGTTTCTGAATTAGTACAACCATATTCTTCTTCTTCTATTCGTATGCACTCCTATACCATTCATCCGATTGCAATGAAGCTTTGGTGAGTTGTCGTGCGCATGCCCACGAAGATTTCTGAATTAGAAAATCATCTTCTTCTTCTATTCGTATGCGTTCCTATACCATTCATCCGATTGCAATGAAACCTTCGTCAGTTGTTGTGGTAACACCCGCAAAGTTTTTTGAATTAGTACAACCATCTTCTTCTTCATTCTATCTTCTTTTATTCGTGTGGTCCCTATACCATTCATCCGATTGCGATGAAACTTTCGTCAGTGGTTGTGCCAACACCTGCGATGGTTTCTGAATTAGTATAACCATCTTCTTCTTCATTATATCTTCTTTTATTCGTATGGTACCTATACCATTCATCCGATTGCGATGAAACTTTTGTCAGTAATTGTGGCAACACCCGCGAAGGTTTCTGAATTAGTACAACCATATTCTTCTTCTTCTATTCGTATGCACTCCTATACCATTCATCCGATTGCAATGAAGCTTTGGTGAGTTGTCGTGCGCATGCCCACGAAGATTTCTGAATTAGAAAATCATCTTCTTCTTCTATTCGTATGCGTTCCTATACCATTCATCCGATTGCAATGAAACTTTTGTCAGTTGTTATGCGCACACCTGCGAAGGTTCCTAAATTAGTATTATATAAAATACAAAGTTTGTTGTTTGTTTGTTCAATCCAATTTTGAATTTTTTTACTATATATTAATAACATTAATAACGTTTGCATATTTTGGATTCGATTTTAATTTAGTTTTCTTTTGTTCGACCTTTACTCCTATTAGAATTATTTTCATATAGCCATATTGTATAACACAGATATTTTGATATTAAAAAAATAATTACCTTTAAATATTTTTTAAATATCTAAGATAAATATAACCACGAAACGACCCTGTGCGAAACCGGGTACTTCAGCTAGTATTAAATAAAATTTAACCAAATAATATATTTATGTAATTTAAAGAATGACAAACGGTGTAATTAAACATCAGTTAAAATACAGAAACAAAATAGTATTTTTACTTCTTTTGAATAAGTATAAAATTTATATATTTATATTCATATCCATCTTATTTATATATCTAGGTCGGTGATGCACAAACTGCCACCCAAAATAGCATGTACTTTATCACCAATATGTAACTTTAAATTTAAAATAATAAAATGTACGTTTCGTCTAGAATATATCATTATTTTTCAACACTTTTACCCACTGCGGTACGTGAAAAATTAGAAAATGGATAAATTTTCCTTTCATCCAAATAGGTTCTACACCACTAGGTATATTAAGAAGATGTAGAGTCATACATACCACGCTCACTGGTTTAACATTACTTCAACCACATCAGACCATAATAAATATTAAACAGTAGGTATACACGAGAATAAAGAGTAAATAAAAAATATTACATTATATACCTAGATAAGCTAATTAGACCTTATTTTAAGAATTTATAGCATCCACCTAAACTCATCTCACGCTTGTGAAATATATCAATATCTGAAGCGATTAGTAAAACACAGTTATTGCCCACCCAATTGGAATTACCAATGGCAGGTTAGTTCAGCACTTTGGTAGAAATAACAACTATCCCCGATTAATAAGATAGTTATAAGGGACACACAGGTCAACTCATTGGTGGGTTGAATGACGTGGATTCCCCAGGCACTGACTGAGGTTGAGGCCCCCCACGTTATTTTTTTATAAAAAATACATAAATTCCAACTATCCAACGTACTTAGTAAAAAATATCATTGTATCTTTTCCTAGAATCACACCTGTAACTAACTACAAATGGTTATAATTGAAGATGACAGCGATCACACGTAATAATATTAGTTCTTTATTTTAGTCCGTACAAATAGGTACGTATTTGTTTGACTGATCATGTTATAGTCCTCATTGATGTTAGTTGTAGGGATTTTGTTATGATATGTACCATAAATATTATATTATATACAAATTATGATTTGAGAAATTATGCATCTTTTTAAAATTTCTGTATAATTTAATATTTTTATGAGTAGTGTGAACTGTTTCAAGGCCCCTTTTTAATTATTCTGACGAATCGATTGGTAGAGTTATCATTTACACCACGTATAGATCAGACACAATGGTTCCAAAGCTTAATGTGTAGTCGTGTGTGTATTATAATTTCAATGGTTAATATTTTTCTTAATATTTTATTATTAAATTTTCATATATAATATGTACATAAGTTATTATGTTATTATTGGATGAAATTACTCATAAGTAAAGTAAGGTATGAGCAATATGACTGACGCTGCAAACAACACTATTATAGCTTCATCTCTTATCTTGAGAAATAAAATGTGGGTACCTACCGTGTGGAAGTAAGTGTTTATTTAATGTATAGTCATTATACATTATACGAATGATTCAAATGCAGTTATTTCACATTGCTACGGTAATATTATGTTTAATTGAATAAAATGCGATTATCGAATTTTATTCGTGTTAGTAAGAGTTTAATAATATTATATTGATGTCTTGAAGAGAAAAAATTAATAATGAATAATTATGACGCTGTGGCAATCGTTTGACATTGAGCGATTTCTGTGAAAAAATCATTTGTATGTACATTTTAGACCTCGCCGACTGGTACAAATCGTAACCTTAATTCAAGGAATAAACATATTTTATTCGTATAGCCTAGTACACCGTCTCAACTTAATTTATTGACTAGTTATAATATGTACTTATCATGTAATTCAGACAGTTTGCATTGTTTGCAAGACTACTTGTTAAAAATGTAAAAATTTTAATATACAATATACTGGTAGGCACTGAGACGATATAGACAAAAAATATTATGTCCAAACCAGGGAACACAAAAATAAAATAAAAAGTGGGCACCTGGGTGTGGGTGTAGGAAAGTACGATTTTCTTCTGTGGAGACATATGGGATAGGTATACTTAAACACGTGTTAAAGAATATATTATTATTTCGAATATTTATAACTGTATCATAATATTCATTGAAGTTTGTCATGTAAACGACACGCGCATTCAATATTGTTATTATTTGAAGACGTTCAGAGGTTTTACCTTTTTTTTTTTTTTAAATAAAATATATTTATTAATTATTGTCATTTATTTTAATGCTCTCTCCCATGGGAACTTTTTTTATGATCTGTAAAGCACACTGGTGTGATTGGTGACCTTAGACTTATAGTATCTGCTCCTGACACATTCCCATGCCTAAAAAAACTGCTGATGTTTCACAACCAATGGATGGTGCGGGCGGGTTGGCTTGGCGGGGGTCTATGTTTGTGTTATTGTGTGGTCCCAACTTATTGATGTACCTACACCTTGGAAAATGTTATTACAAAATCACTGTGTTAGAAATGAGGAGAGATTGATAATAAAGTTGCCTGCAGCGCTATTTAAAGATGTGTTTTGTTACTGTTGTTTAGTAGCTAAGAAAGACTTATTTTATAATAGGTAATTTATCTACTGTTGAGGAGTTGACATGGAAATAGTAGTATAATTATTAATAATACTTAATTAACACTTTTGTAATACATTTTGTATCAAGTTACACAATCATGTGCGGAATCTTGTGATTGTGGAAACATAATGTAATAAAATACTGTCCAGTTTAATAAAAAATAAAAGTTTCTACTTTTGCATTTATATATTGTGCTCTAAATTAGGTGAGTTTAGAGGATTATCCCGGTCAATTTATAATAAACGGAGAGGTCTAGATCAGCTAACATAACTGATTCAGAACCATAAAATATATTATAGTGGAAATAAATCACCCAGTTTTAAAGCATAATATGTATCAATTACTTTTATTTTGTTAACTGTCAATTCATGGTGGAATTGCATTGTATTGTTGTTTTAATTTAATAAAACACAATTTTTATGTAGTACTTATTCCACTTTTATTCAAGAGATTAGGACCGGTTTCGTCCGCCTCAGAGGGACATTTTCAACTGAATGTTTTTTCTTCATTTCCGATTTGATCCAAGCGAGCTGCGCAAGTTTGAGGACTTTCAACGCAATCGGAGATCCAGATTTCGTTTTTATATTCACGTACTTTGGCACAACCTTAAGGCGAAGACATTCACGATTGAACCAGATGTGTTGTGATGATAAACTCTGTTTTAATTTGTATTTCTTATACAAGACAGTAAGTTTTGCCGTACTGGCTTCTTTAATTTCTTTTATTTTGTTAACTGTCAATTCATGGTGGAACTGCATCGTATTGTTGTTTTTATTTAATAAAACGCAATTTTTATGTAGTTCTGATTCCACTTTTACTCAAGAGATTAGGACCGGTTTCGTCCGCCTCAGAGGGACATTTTCAGTTGTAACCGGTCCTAATCTCTTGAATAAAAGTGGAATAAGTACTACATAAAAATGGCGTTTTATTAAATAAAAACAACAATGTATCAATTATACAACGACGTTCTATATAAAATTTGATGTACATTCATTATGTAGGTACCAATTTAATATTCAGAATAAAAATATATATTGATATATTGAAAGGTCCCAATCGTCTCGATTATTATATTGAGTATAGTATATTAACATAGATATAATATTATAGAAGCGATATCAAGATTGATAGCAAACTATGTTTTCCCCATGTATAAAAGAAATTATTTGTTTCGATTCATATAATGTAAACATGACACAATAATAATATTTCTCAGAATCCGGGTGATTTATTCGGCAAATAAAATCGCTGTGTGTATGGGCAGTCGCTCACCGTTTATCATTAGCGTTCAACTCGTCATTGGTTTCAGTGATACGCGATCTGTCGTCTCCAGCGGTCGACTCTGTAACCCAGTGAACAGACCTCGTCCTCATCATAAACATGGCGAAGTTCCTCGTCTTTTGGCTGGCTGTCAGCTCAGCAGCCTTCTTCACAGGCTCCTTGGCCGATAACATGATGCCTCCAAAGGTTGTCTGCTATTATGACAGCAGAAGTTACATCAGAGAAAGTAAGTAGATATTCATGTTTTTCGTTTCCTAAAGTTAATCTACCCACTTAAATAGTTTCTAACTTGTGATGGTAATCATACTTTTAAACTGAAGAGAGTTAATAATAAAATAGTTATAATCGTATTTTGTACTAGGTACCTATATTATATAAACATAATACGCCTTAATATGCGTAGGTGCTATATGTAATAGGAAATAAATATATACAATACATGTTTAACCAGAATAAAATGATTAGGTATAACTTGATGGGTTAATAATGTCTTTACAATTTATTGGTCGCATTTCCATTATTATAAAATCACTCGAATGATGTAAACTGTAAATTCTTGTGGGAAAGACATTTCTAGTATTACAATTAAAAGCAATACGTAGTACTTATTCCACATGATCAGAACTGGTTTCACCCGCTTTAATAGTTGAGAATGACCCGCTGAAGCAAAAGAAACCAGTTTTGCAAATTTAGTTTTATACTTAGATATTCTACAATATTTAGTAAAAAAAAAACTAGATTGATTTTGTCCTACGGAAAATTGAGAATAAGCGCATGAAACCATTCCTGATGTTAATTAAATATTATGGAATACGTGTTGGGTATAAGTATGTATTTTATTTAAATTGTAAAAAATGCTTCAATGGATAGCACCTATAATTATTTAAAGAGAACTTTCATGATACTCGTATAAACTTCAAAGCAAGAAATATAGTTAAGTGGATAATGAATGAGTGGTGAGTGCAATAATATGTATGATTTTTGAACGATATTATTTATTAGTATTTATACGTATATTATACCCAATCCTAGTTAATCATCCATTATATTTAACAGTTATATAGAAAGCAAATAATTTTATTTATTTCTAGTATTGATTAAATATTTTGATTCTCATCAAACCTTGTATACATTTCTAATTAGTTATTTACCAATTTTAATAAATTGATTTACACTTAATCTGTATTTATTGTAAGCAGTATTAATAATATTTCAGACTTAGTTCAGTGCAAAGTCCATAAACACTTTCTATATCAAACAAGGTTTGATCGAAAATAACACAAACAAATTATAGAATATACCTATTGCGATTTTTAGTGTATTGGTTATTTGAATAATTAAGTTTTGGTGACGCAAGTTGCCTAGTCATTACAAAAACGAACTAATAAATTTACACGAATAATGAAATTAAAGAGATCTCATTAATATTTTAATGGTCAGGAAGATTATTATAGTAGGTGGTTATTTAATTATTAGCTAAGTGAATTATATTTTTTTCTAAAAATTAAAGAATAACTAAATCAATAATTTATAACTTACTTTATTCAAATACTACTAATAACTACGCTATATAATAATATTATTTTACCTTCATAGTTCCGAGCTCTATTCCCGCAGAGGTCACAATACATCTGTGTGGTTTTATGAAGCATCGGTGTTTCTGTGATGTTTTCAGAACTGTAATATTTGGGCGTTGTGGTCTGTTGTAGTGCTTAATAAAATAAGTCAGATAGTTTATTAATAATATGTAGCTAAATATATAATATAGATATCTATAATTAACTACAATAGTTTGTAGGTTTATTTTATCAAAATTACTGGTTTTACTAGTAACTAGATACTATAAATAGAGGAGGTATCTGATATCAGAAGTTTTTACTGTGTTGTAATGAATGGATAACTAGAGAAAAATAAAAATATTCTTGACAGCTTGTAAATTTAAAGACTGGCGGCCTGTAGTTGAAGTCTTGCTTTGGTTACTTTATTGACGTAGTTAGGTACCAATGTTATTTGCGATTTTACGTGATTATTCATCAACATAATAATGATTCACTATATGTGTAGGTAAATTATTCTACAGTGGCACCATATGCGATTCGCTTGTATTTGCTACAATGCTTGTTTCAACACTAGCAAACAATAAGCGGTACCCACGGAACCACTATATAGAGATTAAGTCTGTAAGTATTACAAAACACATATTTTAGATAAACTATTTCTTTTATTCAACGAATAATTCGATTCTTTTATTAAACGAGAATGTAACATTCCATATATTGGATATACATAACTTGGTAAACATTTCATGTATGATCTACTAGTTTAAATTGTCGAAATTAAATAGGAGGCTCGTAGCATAATTGGTTAATGCACAATTGGAGTGATGCCAGTGGTTATAGGGGTTCAAATCCCGTCGAGCATCGTATTTTTTTAAAATATGATTTTTTCTAGTGGGTGTATACCTGAGGTGTTTTCAAGTTAAGTATGTATGTTCAACATATTTTAGACTTTTAACCAATGACATTAATATGGACGAATCATCTGGGGAAAAAAATGACACTCACTTTATTGTCGGGTCTGCCGAATGGCATAATCTATTCTAACGCCATTACAATAAAGGTCATATTGCTATAAATTCCCGATGCGTGATATCGCATAATGAAAATTGCGTGACGTCTACCTATACATGCGAATGCGCGAATTTACTTTATAGCTACTGTAATGAGTGCGTCGTCCATTAATAATGTCATTGCTTGTAACACTAATGTAAAAGGTATTTACATCTCTGGGGAGCCTTATAATTACGTCTCACAGCACAACTATGAAGTTTTTATATAAATTAGTATGAATTGCGAAATGATAAGTCATACCTACAATACTATGTACTTACACCTTTGTACTATACTCAATAATAATAACCTTGATTTTTAACTATTTTCACGACTGAATAAAGATTAATAATCCAGTTTCATATAAACAAAACTCTACTCTCGTAACTATTTTTTACTACCAATTATTAAAACTACAACAAGTAATAATAACACGGCAACGAACTGTTTGCGATTTAACATGTTAGTTTATGTATGTAGTTATATCTTCGGCTAAAAACATCATACAATCTAGAGAAATCTTATGCACATATCTAATTAGATGGATACTTTTTTTAACACATCGCTACATTGAACTCGAAGTGTGATGTTCAAAAAATAATTATATTGACATCTCATACAAAATCAATTTACACACGAAACAACTCATTCTTTCTTACATTTCATTATTGTTTGACCAACAAAGACGAAGGTAAACAGTCAGACTGTAATCACGTGATTATGGTAGTCGTTAAATTCGTTTGAAATAAATTGTTGTCCGTAAAAAAAATATTAAATATTATAATTTACGATTGAAAAAACATCATACCTGACATAATATTATTTATCTATATAATTGAAAGTCGATTTAATATTATGACATATTTACATTGACTAAAAAATTTGTGATGCTGCCTTATGCAAAGCAAAAGAGAGATTATTTTTTTTAATATGCAAAGTATTATAAGTGGGTAAAACACACAGGCATGCGATAGCTACGAAATTTTATTTCTTTTATAAGTAACTCATTCTACAGTGGCACCATGGGCGATTCGCGATTTGCTACAATGTCTGTTTCAATGGTAGCAAGCACGATGCCATCATGGTGCCACTGTAGAATTATTTGCCTTTATTTATTTATCACATCAACGTCAACATGGATACTACAACACAAAATTCGCAGGGCATTGGATCTAGCTCTGTATCCTACCCACATAGTGGTGGATTTTAATATGATTTATTATAAAACTAAGCTAACAACAATGCAGTGTCTGATTACTTTCTGACGTGGATATTTGGAACGGACTTTCGCGAATCTTTCTAGGATAGTTTTATTTTTCAGGCATTTAGATTGTTAAAATATGTAAGAATCCAATGAATTAACAAATGGCTAACAACTATTTCTTGTAAAAGGTCATATTTAATACAGCGAACATAACAATTTATTTCAATACAACAATAATTTATCTCCCTACCGAATAAATCTAAATTAGGAAATGAAAATGAGGATATTTTATTACATGAAAAAATATCGGAACAATATAATATTATTATTGCAGCTTTGAATTTTAACAGGCTTTTATAATTTTTAATATACTCGTAGTTTGTGCCTCGGAAAGCCCAGTTTTAAACGGTTCAGTTCAGATATTGTACAAAATTAAATTGGTTAAAAATATTGTACGTCGCGGTAATGTTCATCAATTCGAATATTTCGCTGAAATACTGATAAAATATTCCATATTTAAAAGGATGTGAATGACATTTCAATTAATTTGTGACAATTTGAAAGGAATTTCCTAAAAAAGACGATTTTTGACGTGAGATGTCTAAAAAGTGTAAATTTCTTTAAAAAAATATATTTAATTCTATTGGAAGCTCTGGCGAGTATTTAATAATCAATGTGAAAGTGTCAGACAATCAACAAAACGGCGTATATGTGAAAAATTGATACGTTCTTTAAAATCTCTTTCGAAATACTTATACGTATTTGTAGTACTAACATAAGTTCAAACTAATGTATGTGTTATGATTACTAGGTTATCAGCATTCTGACATACTGTATTTTCATTGCAATCATAAACTGCATTTGATTTGTTTGCTCTTCATAGAACATTTTTTATTTTCTTATATTAAAATTGTATTTCCAAAGAAATAAAGAAACTTCGAATTCTTATGTTAATTAAATTGCGATAAAGAAAACAAAATGACCCCATAGGGCACTTAGTAGGAACTCGTATAAATAGGTGCGTGTGACTAGAGACGTCAATAAAGTATTGATACTTCGAAACTGGCATTGATAGTTTTCTTCCGATACGAAATCAGTATCAATACGTTTTCTGTAAATATTGGATCACAATAAAAAAGATACTTCTTCTCTTGTTGGAGTTGGAATTGGCCATTATCATGCATTAAAATAATCGCAATATTTTCACCATTGCTTTTTTGATATTTTTATTCATATTAATTCGAAGTAGAAAATGGTTTCTTTTATTTGTTTATTTTTTAATGAGTTAAGGGTCGAGACAATGCTATCTTCAATTTTTTTGTGCAAAATTAATGTTTTAAGTTTTAAATATGGTTAAAGAGGTATCCACACAGAATAGATTAATAAATAGAGTTTCGATAGGCTGTACCCCAATAAACTACATTTTGATGCAGAGTTTTGAATGTGTGAGTGTCCTGCGAAAATGAACCACACATTATAGACGTGCAATAAGGTGTGTTGCAATTTTCAAATACACCAATATCACGTGTTTAATATTATCCCATATTCTTCCACCCTCGAGATCGGTTGCCTGGTACTCCACACCCATTAGGTATTTCAGTTCCCATTATTTCTAAGTTCCCTAGGTATGCAGCATAAATGTATAAATTTGGTATAAACTAAATACTTACTAATTTTTTTGTAATATTTAAAAATACCGATACAAAGTATTGATACTTTTTTACCGAACGTCGACGACCCTACTTGTGACTGATAAAAATAATCAAAAAAAACTTTGTGTTGTTATTATTAAATGACATATCTTGTGTTATAAGGTCAGAAATGAGAATATTATATCAGTATTTTAATAACATGACTTTAGCGATTACCAACATAACACACACGTTATTGTATCATATATAAACGATGCTAAAAAAGAATACTTTCATATTTATGTAAATATGCTCATATTTAAATGAAAGAAATGGAATTGTAATAAGCCTAAACAGCTGCATTAATTGATACATAACGTGCAATATTGTTTACATTTTATGATCAATATTATCTCATGTAAAACAATTTTGTTATAATTATTTAAAACCAAATAATACACATACTCATATAATAAATGTTATTACATTCACAAAAAAAACACATTTCTCTCGTTCGTTTTCTGATACTGAAATAAGCTATAATTATATTAAATAAACAAGTTAATAAGGTCAAGATCAACATTAACGTAATTATTATTAAGCAGACTCCGAAAGATAATAATTAGCAATAGACTATTGAAATACTCGTACCAGTCCAGGATAGTAAAAAAATAAGTATTTTTGTTTCTGTGTCAACATGAATATGCAAATTATCTTCAATGAAGAGCAATTTTGCAAGTTGCTTTCACGTTAACAATATGACGTTGCATGACGGCTGCATATTCTAAAATACATGTAAAGAAATCTCATAATAAACGTCTTCTATTTTATAGTAAAATTATTATTACGATGGTTATTTAGGTATAGAATATTAGCCAATAAAATAAGATAGTAATATCTGATACGTATGAATTAAAGTCTGAGATATTTTGCAACATTCAACGTCTCGAATTCATTAGATAGCAGAATGTAGCCAACATTGCCTAGTAAAGGGTTATCAAATAAGCGATATACATTCTGAACTTTTCTCTCAATAAGTTGATTGCGTCAAGACCTGTAACCTATCTTGTTGGAACCACATATCGTCCAGATCAAAATCATCTAATACATGCTAGAAAAAATCAGTAGGTATCTAATTATGTTTCTGTAGTGTACTCCATTGAAAATGTTAATTTTTGTGGTAAACATGGTGTGGATGTAAAGGTGTTTCAAAAATAGGAAGTGGATTTTCATTATTCCAAATACGACGATAATTGAGTTTCATCGCTGAATAATAATGGGACTGCTTCAAGCTGCTCTAAAGTCCAACCTAGTGTTGATTGTAATGTATTAAATATATTTCTGAGGATGCTACGCATCTACAGCATTTTATGAACCGCACGTCACTGCTAGTAATGATAGATGCATATATAAATATTATTACTATTGTGTGATTCATGCTCTGTCTAGAACGGATAATATAGTCATACATGTATTGTGTAGACATATCCCATATAAAACTTAGGTATGATTTAAATCAGATAACCTACGTATTGTATTAATTAGAATCTAAGCAATAGGTAATAATAAAGATTGGGTCTGATATCTTTTGAACCTGACAGGTAATAAATAAATCGCAAATAAACAACTCTTAAAACCAGAAAAAAGTAATCTGTTATTATTGTTTTATAGCCCAGGCAAAGATGCTGCCATCAGATCTCGATCCTGCTCTGCCATACTGCACCCATCTCATCTACGGCTACGCTGGAATTGCCGCTGACACTCACAAATTGACGTCTCTCAATCCCAGCCTCGACCTTGACCAAGGTCATGCCAATTACAGGGTCATCACGCAACTAAAGAGGAAGTTCCCAGCCCTCAAGATTCTCCTGTCGGTCGGTGGTGATGCTGACACTGAAGCCCCCGAAAAGTACAATACGCTGGTGAGTGATGTGAAGTGATTTTCTCACGATAGACCTGCGAAAACAAATGGAAATAATTAATTTACTTGCTATGCAGGTATGTTTTATTAGATTTTATACTTAAAATCGTGAGATTATTTCTTCAAAATCTTGTTAAGATCGATTAATTTATAAATAAAATAACAAATGTATTTATTTAATTTTACCTGTTCTGATATACTCGTATATTTCAAATCCTTATTTCATACATATTGATAAATCATCACACAAACTCCTGCTTACAAAAAAATATATATATTAATTACTATCAGTTATCACAAATATTGTGTTAGTTTGGTTTATCTTCCAAACCGAAATTATCTGTCGTATAGGTATATATCAGACATGTCCAACTTCAACTAGGCAGTAATCTACCACACTCTTCGTCTTGAGCAAACATTATTGCATACCATTTTCCTATTGCGTGGCGGAAAGATAACTACGCCACAGTTTAAAGCGCATAAATTCACATCTTCCATTTCTCTCACTCCTGGGTCGAGATATGATGCAATATGAATTAAGCAACGACGCGTTCACGCGGTTAGTTTAAAAAAATAGTTCCGCATAAGCTGGATATAAAAATACGAGTGATAACGATTCTTCTTATTAAAGATGACAATATAATCATTTTTTTATTACAACTGAATATACCTATGTATGTACATGGTTTTTACGTGTTTATGACTTGATCCAAGTCAAAACTAATACACCGTACTTACATATTATTAGGTATCCTGAAGTGACGATCTGTCAAGTAATATTTTAGTATAAATAAAAACAGATTAATATATCGGTGGTATGAATAAAATATACAACATACTGACATTGTCTTAAAAGTATCTTTCGTATTTACTTGCCAATATTCATGTAAATATTGTTTGTTATTGATCTTTACTGAAATTGGGTATGTTGATAAATACAAAATACTGAGAACAAAATATAAATAACATACTCGTATTATTATTTTCCTTTATAAGATTTGAGTAATAACTGGCTGTCCGGATTACTCCCTATAAGAACAAAATAATGTAGTATGGTGTGACGGTGTGACCATCGTAAGGCGTCGGGTTCTCATCCGGGGGCTACAAGTTCGATTCTCGCGTCACCACTGTCATTGAGCAGCATGACCTGTTGTAATGCTAAAAATAATTTATATATATATATATATATTATATTCATTGCATCGGGGTTTACGTGGTAGAACTCAATTACAATTGTTTTAAAACAAAGTAATTTTTGATTTATTCTACTTTAGTTTTTGAGTCATTTACGTTAACAATATATATTATATATATGTACAATGTACTTGATATAATATTATAATATATGAGATGGTATTTGACGGAAAAACATAAAAATACAGAGGTTGAATGGAACACTGATTTATAATTAAGTTAATAAAATAGTCCTCGCTCACTCTATGCTAGTGCGTATTGCGAATTACAGTAATTTTATTGCAACATTCATTTGTTTCAAAATTATTATTTAATTAGAATTTTGGAATTTTGTGCGACAAAAAATTTAACACACTTAGGTATATCTGAAAATAACCCATACATTTTTTTCTAGGTAGATATGTGGTAATAAAGAGATTGGGTTGGAATTTACTATATTTTATCTGAAACCAGAAGTGCTATTTGATAATCGAAATTATTTTTTAGAAACTAACGATCACAATATTCACATACAAATAATAAATTGCTGTACATAAGTAATTAAGACGTTACACTCTATAACCTCAACAACAACGTAATTTAAAAAAAAAAATAAACATATTATTCTTATGTAATCAAAATTCGTGGTCAAGCACGCTTCAGGAGTTTCTAATTCTCTGTATTATGTTGTTTTTTAATGCTCTCATTTTTACGTTTAATGCCCATGACATCGTTCCGCTAGCTAAATACATTTCAGAATATCTCACAGCTAAATACTCTCGGTAAATAAAGTTGAATGTCTTCATTAGGTGGAGACGCCGGAAGCCAGGGTCGCTTTCATCAACTCTGCTGTCGTCATTCTGAAGAACTATGGTTTTGACGGAATTGACCTTGCTTGGGAATTCCCCAAGATAAAGCCAAAGAAGATCCGTGGAAGCCTTGGTAAGAATATTTTAAATTAAATATGTAAATAACTACCTAGATATCTATTTATATTTTTTTAAATAACGTCATGATTTTGATATTCGTATGATTAACAGAAATTGAGTTAAATCGAAAAGAAAAATGTACGAGAATAAAATAAATATAGTTAGTTGTTTTTGTTGTTAGTTTTTAGGCTGACAAGTGTTTTTATTCTATTTATTTCCTCGACATTTCGGGATGGCAGAGGCCATTTAAGAGATAATGTAGGGAAGTGTACTGTAATTACGTGTATGCATAAGATACACTTAGATTTTAGAGCAGGCCTGGGAAAACTACCGCGGGCCGCATGCGGCCCGCCATGTATTTCTGTGAGGCCCGCAAGCTTTAGGTGTTTCTGAAAAAAGTATAGTTTTTTTCTACAGTTTAACGGCCTTTTAAAAATAAAATTTGAATTGCATGAATTGCACCGTAGAGTATACATCTGCAAATGTTATAACACTCTTGATTCGGACAAATTCGAACAACAGATTCTGCTGGAAAAATATTGGTTATTTTTGGATCAACCTATATAATATGTGAACAAACATTTTCAATTATGAATATCAATAAAAAAACTCTTTACGATCAAGCATCACCGATGAACATTTACAGGCGGTTTTAAGAATCTCATCTACAAAATTAACACCTGAAATTTTTAAAAATGTTGAAAAATGTAAAACAGTTTCATTCCTCTCATTAAATTGATGGCTATTCGAGAATCATTTATCACTTTATATTGAAATTCCTTTTTCATAATAATAAATATTGTATATCTAAAAATAGTATTTTACTTGCGGCCCGTCGTTCATTTTATATTCCTAACGTGACCCTTCATCCAAAAAAGTTTGCCCAGACCTGCTTTAGAGTAACGTTCATATTCACATACCTGAAACTACATTATTTGTATGTCTGATTAGTAATGGTTATTTTACTTACATATTTGTTGAGTTTGAGAACGTATTACTGAGGTATCTCTCACTATGACATCACGAAGACTGTTCATAATAGTTGAATATAATTATAACATTATAATATTGTCCAGAAGCATTCAACCGACGTGATTGGTGCATACATTTCAATGCATTGGGTATTATAATACAATGAACGTAATAGTACAAATTTACAAAGTAATCTCGGTGACTATTTTACTGACTAGTCACTTGGCTTGGATTACACCGGATGTCATATATTTAGGTACCGATCTACCCAATCCAAAAATTAGAGTCTCGTAAATAGTTCTTGATTGAATAATAACTTTTCCGACTTAATAATAAAATAACACTTCTCATACATACCTACCTACCTGTCAGATACATTAATTTATTGCATTGCTTGTGTGCATAAAACATTGTAAAATCTAATAAAATTGGAGGGGCGTGCATCTTTGTAAATATGTGTAACATTTTTACAAAAATTACTTACTACAAAAATATATTTTTTTATAATTAAAATGTAGGAACTTGATCAGTATAAAGTATTTTGTTAAATAAGCACCGAATTCAAGAAACAACAAATTTACTTAACCTATAATAATTACATGTAAATTATGCGTATTACTTTTTGTCGTAGCACAGTTCAGCGTCATCTGTTTTACTGAAAGAGATGACAGTTAGCATTGAGATCAAAAAATACGCGTTGCATATAGTAAAGTTTAAATTCAATAATAATCTTAATTCGATATTGATATCGAATTAAGACTTGGTACTTACAAGCATCTGCTTATTTTCTTCTGTATTACGGTGGTGCTCATTACATATTATATAGGTACTCAACGGCCATATATTTCTACCATATATGTATGCTACAAATATGATTGATATTATATGATCTGACATAAAAAACAGAAAATATAATTATTCAATATTTTCAAAAGACATTATATTATTAGATTACTTATTACATTTTAATATTTTCAATAAATTTCAATAAAAACTAATAAATGGTTTTTATGGTTATCTTCAGAGAAAATTATATCTTTGTTTTTCTGCCCTGAAGATATGCCATACTTACCTGTGAAGTGTGATTGCCAATCGGACTGATCGGTATGACATTGAAAAATTGTCACCTGATTGACTGATTCATCTGTACTGTTCAGCTGTAAACAGTCCCGACCACAATATTATTATTATCATTGAATAATAATTTTATTTGCGGATGACTCATACACTTCTTCATCTGACAGTCAGAGTTTATGTTGCATTTAATTTCCTTTGGTTCGCAACGCTGTTAATTAAGTTATATGACTTTAGCATATAATGTGTATTAGCTTTTCTATATGAGATATCCGATAGTATAACATTGTATTCATATATGAGTGTCAGAATGTCTGAAGCCGTGGCTTGCGGGTTCGAATCCCGCGTCTGGAAAATTAGCATTGATTTGTTTGTATTGAGTAAATGGCCAACAGGCATTTCTAGTAGCTTCGTGAGGTGGCAAGATCTTTATTAGATTGTAATCTTAATGGAATATTGTAATTATAATATAACTTATTTATCATGTCATATATTGTATATGCCAGTGGATGCGCTTTTCGTTAACGGCAAAATAAATATAGTAGATAGTATATTTATGATTACTTAAGAGCATACATAAGTGAAACGGAAAATAATTTTCAACAGTAGGTGGAACGAAATTTTGCAGTCGTCGCTAATCGGAGACTGACAGTCGAGGTGTGAGCACGTCAATTTGTTTTGTGATGGCGTCGGAGGACTATATTCTTAAATCGTGTAAAGATGACTAAAAAACGTTCCGCATGTGCAAAGAAAATATGTCAATGAATATACTATTGAACATTATATAATTTAGAAAAACACTAACTGAGAGAGTATATCACAACCAATAGAAAAAAAAAATTTTGAAAAAAATAAGCCAACCGGTCGGGAATCGAACCGGCATCTCCAACGGGTAAACGCCCCAAACTCGTCGCATTCAACCATTATGCTACGGAAGACATACTAATGACGACAATATTTAAGCTATTGGCTATTAATACCTACCACTCAGCGCTCTTCGAAATCATGTTTTTCTAAATTATATAATGTTCAATAATCAGAATGATATATTCTTAAATCTTGTGAATTATTCGTTTGAATAAAAGAAATAGTTAATTAAAAAAAAGAATATACTATTATTATTACGAATATAATAATAAACATACTTAACATTAAAAGGACGCGTGTTGAATTTTTATGACAAATTATATTTCGTTCGGCACGCGTCATTTGCACAATCCGCGCATCACCTAGCCACGATCTTTTTAGACCATGCCTCAACTGAAGTAGCCAGTTAACTAAGTACACATATTTTTTGCGATCTGAATTAGTGATCTACCGGCTCAATTATATTTCTGATCTTCCATAATTAACTAACAATAGTTTTCAACCTTGTCAAAGATACATTATTTTCTTTATGGAAGTATTATTTTTATTCAATGACTAAGTCATAATATGAGTTAAGACTATCGTTTTTGAATATACGTAGCTTGAAGCATTTTCGAAACAAACCGGTTAGATTTTTTTTTAGGTACTAACCTATTTTTATAATCGTTTTAATTTCTTAATGCCATATTATATTTATCCGGCGGTATAACTAATACTATTTTTACGTAACTTTAAGTTAATAAATTTTATTTCATTAGAGTAAATCACATGTTTTTATTATTTTGATTCAAATTAATACACATTGGGTAGATAGATATTAGTTATTTTTACAGTTATGATATTATGATGATTGTATTATTTTAAAACTAAAAATTCTCTAATAAATAATATCCGTTTTAGGATCATTCTGGCATGGATTCAAGAAAGTGTTCAGTGGTGATAGCATCGTCGATGAGAAGTCAGAAGAGCACAAATTAGGATTCTCCAAGCTTGTTCAGGAACTGAAGAACGCTATTCGTCCCGACAACCTTTTGTTGACCGCCTCTGTATTACCAAGCGTCAATAGCTCTCGTAAGTAAAGTATAAAATTTAATTAAGTATTCAAGGCTTTCAATGAGCCATATTATATTATTGAACTATTGAATATATATTTTTAATTAGATTAATTTAATCATTTTATATATTTTTTTTTAATTATGCATTCATAGATTAAATAAATACTTTTGCATTTTTTTTAAATAGAACTACAATAACTTCGTTGTACGTATATTGATTTTTTAATACTTTTACAATATACTTAATTATGAATGACACCTGAAATAACTATTTAATTCAAATTTAATACCAAATTCGTTTTAAATGATATATTAAAATTATGATTTAGGTGCAATGAATGATTACACCCAACAAAAGTAGTTTAACAGAATATATTTAAAAATACAAAGTTATCTCGATTAGAAACGCCGTTAAAAATCTTACATTGGCTGTATTAAAAAAAAAGTGGTTTTAATAAACATAAAAAATAAAGACCCACACCAAAGGCCACTTGCCTTATATAGTTTATATTACACGATTTTGGTTTAGATACGATCTTAATAAATTACAATGACGGTCATTAGTTGTTTTTAATTAGAACACGTATTTTTAATATAACCTGTTTACATGAAACTAGTGTCAATCTTATGTAATAAAATAACAGATTAGTCGTTTGTGATTAATTAGTTAGTTTTTGTTGTAATATGTTTTTCAACATTTTTTTGTTCCAGTTTATTTCGACACCCACTCCATCATGAACTATCTGGACTTTGTGGTCCTCGACGCATTCGATTTTTACACTCCTGAGCGTAACCCCAAGCAAGCTGATTATCCTGCTCCCATTTATGACTTGCTTGACAGGAACCCAGAATTGAATGCCAACCATCTTGTTGGATGGTGGTACGTACAATGATCTAGCAATGTAGTTACGTAATAATAGTTCAATAGGCACACGAAACCGTGCTGTTAATTTAGTGAGTAATATAATAATATAATATGTTTCGATTATTATTGGTGCATTGTACGCAATTGGTTATAAAATGTAATTTGTACGAAGGAAAATTGGCCGAAATCATTACGCTGATTCACAAATATCAGAAAAGCATTTAGACGAAACGGAATTTTTAATGACCAGTTTTTTTCTGACGTGATAATTTGTACGCATTTTATAAATAAGTGGCATTCGCGTGAGATACAACTTTTTGATAACAATGATTGAGATTTAAAAAATACGAATATTCGAAATATATATAAATATCTAATAATAATTACGGTGAGTAGGCTTACTTACCAGATTTAAGATATTCTGGATGAATTGCACTAGATGCCAAAAGCATTCTGTTAGCCTAAAGGGTTAGTAATCAATCCAATATCGTAGCACATAGCAAGCACAAGGTGGCGCCATTTCCATTCATCCATTACCCTTTGCCGTTCATCCTGTCATGTTTTGCCTGCAACTAAACTACCGGTTTAGTAGTTTTGTTTAAGTCGTACAAATTACCACTTTGGTAAAGTACTAAACATTCAAAATTCCATTTGGATTTTATATTTTGGTTAAATAAGGTTAGTTATAAAATGGTTAGCACAGTAGTGATTCGAACTTACTTCGATCAATTAAATAATACACGTAGGTATAGTAATATTTAACAGCATTTGTGATTAAATTGAAATTATTTACTTCCAGGATAGCGAATGGTGTTCCCGGATACAAACTAGTTTTGGGAATCCCTGCATACGCCAGAACCTGGAAAATGACTTCTGATAGTGAACTTGCTGGGGTTCCACCAGTAACAGTTGAAGGTCCCGCTCCAGAAGGTACGAGCCAAAAAGCGCGGAGTTTTTTTTTTTAATTTCTATATACCATTTATTGGTTTTTTCATTTATACTGCTGTATTTACATTACATTTTAATACAATCAAACATTAATGTAAACGTACTGAGTAATATAATTGTATTACTAAATTTAATTTTCAGGACCTTACACCAAACAACCTGGCCTATTGAGTTTCCCCGAAGTGTGCTCGAAATTGACCAACCCCAACAACCAAAAGGGACTCCATACCCATTTGAGAAAGGTTACCGATCCCAGCAAGAGATACGGTAAGATTACCCAATTTATACGTGTTATTTAAAATTAATTCGTGTGAAAACAATATAGCATTTGTATTATTTAAACCCTAATAAAATTTAGATTAATCTGTTTTATGTTACCAAGTAGATATTATGTTTTATTAAACTTAGTGAGCATAACAACATAACATTTTCATGTTACTCTGTATCTGAAAAGTTATCAAAAAATTTAATTACATAATATTATTTAACGTTTTTCGATTGTAAATATTATTTTTCTATTGTCACCAATTTTTTTTGTCGATTGTACTCGAGTAACTATTCTGTTTTATGCAACATTTATAGCGTGTGAATTATTATGAATGTAGGTATTTTTTTTTTTTTATTTAAAATTAAAAAAAATGTATATTACGCTCAATATAATAAAAAACGCTTTTTAATTAATATGCATCGTAATAATAATTCTGTAACTAAAAGCAAATAATGTATTTTATCAGGGCTTCGAACCGGAACTGAACCGAAAACCGTTATTTTTGCCGAAATGAAAACCGGAACCGAACCGAAAAAATTAATATCGGTTTTTTCTATTCGGTAGAAGTTCAAACACACGCGTTAACATGATCTAACTCCCCACCTCAGTTGTTGTCTCAGAATCTCAAAATAATTCTCATAATTTATAATATATTGTATTTAAAATGTATGCCTACGGCCGTGCGGTGCAGCATAACCATTTGATTCAGAGCGTGGCGCCGGGTAAGCATACAAGTACCATAAAATGTTCTAAATTATGATAGATTTTTTTTTAATATACATAAAAACATTTAAAGATTAATCACTCGGATCTGATTCACCGAAATAACCGAAAACCGGTAAAACCATTATTTTTTTCGGAACAAAGCCCGTAACCGAACCGATATATATTATTTTACTTGAACCGGAATGAAAACCGAAACAAAAATAAATAACGGTTCGAAGCCCTGTATTTTATGTCCGAAAAAAACATTGTAGGACTGAAGTTATTTAGGATTCCTCAGATCGTTCAAACTTACAGATGTAAGATTTACAGAATTTAGATTTTTAAAAATAGACTTAAAATATGTATAGAAGAAAGATATGTTAATTTTAGTGTACTTACATATTCTTTACTAATTTTCGGCAAAATCTGACATAGACAAACTGGCTTTAATGTACAGATATATTATATAGGCTATGGTTGTGGTATAGATATTATAATTATACGTTTATTATTATTTAAATTTAGATTAAAATTATTAAAAATTTATTATTAAATTATAAAAATGGTTTTTAAGAAAAAAAGTTTAAAAATTATGTGCACACTTGCCATAGGTTCGCCATCACTGTTATCACATCACATCTAACTATCTTTGATGAGTAAACTATGAAGTGTGTGAGAATCGGAATTATTTTTTACTTTTCGTGATAATATCCTGAGAACAGCGATTGTTTGTTGATGTGTAATTGTATTTTACAAAATATCATCTCTACAATATCTCAACATCAGGTTTTAGCCTGCTCTCCTTTTAAAGACCACAGTATATGACTATGTCAGTGTCTTTATTACCTATACCCATATCGGACAGTCAACATTATTTTTAATTAGTCTCAATTTAATTTCAAAGAATTACCGTAAAATTTATATTGTAGATTTGAATTTGTAATAACGATATATAATTAAATAAATATTATCACTAATTTATAATGTATTTCAGAAGATACTTTCGAACACGACGACGAATTGTCCAAAAGATTCGGTACGCATTAAGAAAAATCATTCACAGACTCCCTTGCTTTTCTTTTATTGTTTAATACTACGTAGGCTTTTTATAAACGATATTATGATGGTCGCACATTTACCATATTTGCACACGCTTTTTTCTAATTCAATATATAAAACGTAGTATTCATAAAATTTTTGAATGTAGTTTATATATTCCTAAATTTAGATATTTTCTTTTCTTTCTGCAGGAACCTATGCCTTCCGTGTACCTGATGACAGTGGTGAAGGTGGTATGTGGGTTGGATTTGAAGATGCCGATACTACAGGAAATAAAGCTGCTTACGTGAAGTAAATATAACATTTATTTTAATCAATCATATATTATACAAAACGTTTGCAAAAAGCTTGGAGATACGAATGGTAACAACCCGACCGCATTATTGAAATTAAATAATATTTGTTTTTTATTCATTTCTAAATAATATTGATAATACATAAAATGATGCAGTATTCTGAGACTATTTTATATTGGGTATAGGAATGGTATAGAATCACAAACTCTTCTAAATGTATGCAGTAATGCGTGGCTAGGGATGTCGCATCGAAAAAAACTATTGATTTACGGTATCGTATCAAAAGAAAAGTAACGATACGTTTTTGACGTCCCTATGCGTGGCGACGCAAAAACGCCTGAGGTGAATTCGTATCACTTTTTTTAATTCGATTGAGTGTGATTGAAAAACATTACTTTAAAACACTATGTATACAAAATATTATTGAATATTTGTCTCGGTACGAAAATATTATCAGTGCCTGAATAATCTAAAGTCACAAATACCTATAGTTATAGCAAAACAGAACTATTTGCAAATAGACAATTATTGTTGGCTCGTTTTAAGTATCAAAATAATTAAATATAAATGGCATATTATGCAATGCTAATGGTATTTGTATTTTGCAGGGCTAAGGGTCTCGGAGGTATCGCAATCCACGACTTGGCTCTTGATGATTTCAGAGGACTCTGCTCAGGCGATAAATTCCCCCTCCTGAGGGCCGCAAAGTACAGGCTTTGAGCTAATGTATCAAATAAGTCATAAAACCATACCAAATCTTTTGTAAGAAAATATAATGGAGCATTTTACTACAAATTTATATCGTAATGTTTCTGTTAATGTGCTCGGCTGAAAATGTTCATCTTATTTTATAATAAATCTATTTTTCATGTAAAAATCGTAGTTTGATTCTAATATTCTTGCAATATGGGTCGAAGGTTTGATTGAAGAGTATTGGCAATAAAATTGATGATTATTGTAAGAATATTATTTAATTTACACCATATGCTCTATAGTAGATAGGTACTTAATCTACGCAATTTTAATAATGATCAAGACTTCTCTTCTATTAGTTGACAATGTCCGATTATGCGAGCTAGACTGGCCCTGGTTATTATTATATCATAAATTGTGTGAATTATATACTTTGTTTTATTTTAATCAGTATAATGTCGTTTCAATAAGAATTGATAATTGACACTATTAAAGTTAAATTATATATATATATATATATATGGATAATAATTATTATGCTAAGCCAATTTAAATTCCCAGAATGACCGCGAATTCACTCGTGATGTAATTGTATTGAAATCACGTGAGTTCTGACTTAATATATTCGTAAACATCAACGTAATAGTCTGTTGTCAACTAGCTATTGGGAAGGTAACGTATATTATCTGCTTGTGCACTACTTTAGTGTAAAATATGCGACACAAATTTAGAGGAGTGTATTAACATTTGTGACAATCGGAAAAAAGCGCTACTGAAACGTTATTAATATCGAAAATTGTATATTAGTTGAGTGTTCGAGTGGCATTAGAGATTCAAAGATGGACTAGAAGATGGAATAGATGAACGGGTACCCAAAAACAACAATGACGGGTGATAATATAAACAGATGCGATATGGTGCGATAGATGATTAACTGTGTGTTTGTTAACTGAAGAATTTCAGATTAGTCGAGAAACAGTTACAATAATTTTAAGTGAATAAGTGCGCATGAGAAAGACTTTAGTGAAGTTTGTGGCTAAAATTTTTACGGGTTAACAGAATTGGTTTTACGTCGCGACCTTCTTGGTGTTTTCGTTTATCCAAGATACTAAACGTTGGAGCATGAAGTGGAAATCCTAGGGTTCACCGTACCATAAAAAGTACACAAAATCCACCCTAATGTATTTCTTATATTACAGGGGAATAGTTTACTAAGAATTTATTTAACAAATACTCAACGTAAAATGTTATATGAAAAAATTAGCTACTGAAGATTCTGTTCGAAGGAAAAAATCTGAATTGTGGCCTGACAAGCAAATCATCCATCATGACAATGCGCCAAGATAATGAGAAATTGTTTGGCATTAAAAACAATTACACAATTTATTAAATCATCCTGCCAATTTGTCTGAATGAGATAGCTTTAATATCAGACTATTTCCAAAATTAAAAGCTGCGTTGAAGGAGTGAAGAAAGAAAATTAAATCTAACTGAAAGTGAGACAGGTGTACAGATGCACTTAATTATCGCGGCGTAGTCGACGCGATTCAACAAACTTACTTTAAATGTATATAATTGAGGGCTGGGTCTCGTTTCAATTATCATAAATATGTTTTTTTACTATTATCAATAATCATTGGTGTTAATTAATAACTAAAACTTACATATTAAATTCTGTGTCACAGATGAGTGCGTAATTAACAGAATACCAAGTTTGCCACGTTTTATATTTTTATTTTTATAAAATCTTTTCAAGAAATTCAGCATTTAGATACTAGGTCATTGACGATACTTGTAAGCAGACAATTTATTTATCACTTGCACTTGGTATTAACCATGTATAACATTATGTTATAGGTATGTACGTCTTGTTCCAGTACTGTAGGTAGATACTAACATTAATGATCTATAATGATTGTATACATAAAATTAATAACGTAAACGGATAACACTAATACTTACTGTCGTATGTATGAGGTAGTAATTTGAGGTACACACCAAGTAATAGCTATACATTTTTGAATTAAGGGATTTGATGTATCTATATCGATGTTGGAATAAGTTTGTTTGCATTGCTTATAAAACATACCAGTAGAGTGGATCGATTGGACCATTAAAACAAGGGCGATTGAGCTAAGTGCATTCTGAACAATACATATTCCACTATTTAGTCAGCATATTTTATTCCGTCATATACCACCGGAAGTTTAGACATAGTCCTTCACTGGGAACTTATTTGGGTTGCGAAATTACGAACGAAAGTATTTTTATGTAGTTTCTTTCACATGTCTTATAAATTATGTAGATGAGTAGATGAGTAAAAAAGTAGAAGGGGTGTGCTAAGTGCTAGAATATATTAATTCAGTTAAAAATTACTCGATAGAATTTCATTTTAGAAATTGATTATACAATATAAATTAAATCCTACAGCTTCTTTTATCAGTCGAGAGCTATTTTTGTTGTAGAACTATTATCAAGACTATAAAAATAAATGATTTGATAAAAATCATAGAAAGAGACGGGATCATCTCTCTCCCTCACATCAACACAATTCGAGAATAATACACATCCACTGTAAGTATAGTAATATTTAAAAAATATATATGCTTCTATGAGCATATTCTAACATGGTAACTATGTGAAACCTTGACAAGCAGATGAACCCTGTCAGGCTGTCTGTATGCACCTTTTAAACCATAACCCAATACCCTTGCTTGGTAAAATTGGCTTTTTGAAAAACGATTTTTTTATACTTACTATTATACTTTTCTATGAAAGTTGTTAAGATCTAGTAAAATATATTTGTTTCTGAAACATTTAATATCCAGGCTTATCTAGCAAGTTTTAATCAGAATATTTAAGATATAATATTTCCTTTTTTTTTTACATGAATGCTTGTAGTTGCAACATAGAAAAAACAGAAAAGTGTTCAATTAATGAAAAATGAAATTAAAAAAGAAGTACGAAAATTAATACGATAATGAGTAGTGATATAAAGTTTATACAAATATATAGCTACTTATAATAATATCGAATATCTACCTTTTACACATTTTGGAGTATCTAATGGCCCTGTTTTTTTGGGTATTATAATGCTTACAATGGCACATCTATGGTCAATGCCATCAAACATGAATCTACATTTAAAAGCAGCTATTGTACGTTCCACTCATTGAGTTCGTCGCGAGACATACTCAAAGTACCCGCAATGAAAATAGCTTGAGTTTGCATTCAATTTATATCACTCTAACTCTTTATAAGAGGTTTTTCCACTGCGTAAATGTATGTATGAAACGACATTGCCGATAAAATTGATATCAATGGTATTTTTGTGCTTCAGTTACGTTTAAGAGAAATGTTTGGTTACTTACGGTTGTTTTTAATAATCCAGTCAATCAAATGATAATATTGTTGTTTACTTTAAATAAAATAAAAAACAGTGATTAGTGATTGATTACATATTTAATTATTTATGATATTCCATGTGTTTGTGTAGTCAGTCGCTCACACTTTTGTCATTTCTGTTCCACTCGTAATTGTTTTCAGTGATATGCAATCTGTTGTCTCCAGCCATTTACTCTGAAACCTAGTGGCCAGACATCATCTTCATCAAAAACATGGCAAAGTTCTTCGTCTTCTGGCTGGCTGTCAGCTCAGCAATCTCCTTCACATCCTCTCTGGCTAATACGATGCCGCCAAAGGTTGTCTGCTATTATGACAGCAAAACTTACACCAGAAATAGTAAGTGAAGATTCACGTTTTTTCTATTGCAGTATTTCGGTAATTTTTAAGTAAATCTACTATCTAGCCACTTAAATACTTCCACATTTGTATTTGTTTGTACTGTACACAAATCACACAACATGACAATACAAAATAATGTAGACGTGCCTTTTCAGTGGCGTATACTTGGTTGTGGAGATGGTGTTGAAAAAATGCATAATAAAATACCCACAGTTTGTTATTTTCTCTATTTATGGTTTTGTAACAAAATTGGCGGGCAATGTAGTGGTGAATTTGTATACTTAGTGTATTTTATTGCACAGTGGTAGTTCTGTGATATTCTAAAAATATTAAAGTAATAATATTATTTATAGTACATACGAGTACCTCATCGTTTATTTCTGTGGATGTTATGTATCTACATCATATGAATACGTGTATTAAATAAGGCTCTAAGTACCAAAAAGTAGTATTGCCTGTATTTACAAAATACCGAGTCATTGCAGTAAAATTTCATGAAGCAGACCTTTTGAAAAATGTAGTTTTACAGTGTGAAGCAATGACGGCAGCTTCTATAATTTTAGGTATTAAGAACTCGCAAGTATCAACACACCATCGTCAGCTATTTTATATTGAATGCCGTTGACCACTGCAGTGCTACTTACACCATAATAAATAAAACACGCCAACGGACTTACAACGTCGATAGGTTTAATTATTTTACTGTATTTTTTTGACTTGCTTGAGGCACTTAGACTATAGTTGAAGTTATTGGCGTTGGTATGTAGAACATTTTTCTATAAAAATGTCAGTTTTTATTATTTTGGTATTTAGCGCCTTAATTAATACACGTATTCATATATGGACCGCATATATTATTATAGTAGGAGAAACTAAATAAAATACTTATTGCACATACTTATTATTGAACTAGAATTATTATAATATTTTTATCGGTATAAGTTGATTGCTTTTAAGCTAGTGGATCTTTTCTGTGTGATTTATATTAATTCAAATAAAACACAATGTATAATTAATATAACATTTATACGACACTATTTAATTTTAATTCATAATATCAAGATTGATTTCGTCCGGTTAACAGGAAATTCGAAACCGACAATTTAGAATGCCCTGTTGGGAGAATTAAAATGATAATTATTGGTATATTTTATTATTTTTGATTTAAAAAATATTCTATATTTATAGAAATAATTATTGAAATTGAAATACTGCATTCTCATTGTAATCTTACACTGTATTTTCTCGTATAAGTTTTGAATTGGTTGCTTTTCCTAACATTTTTTCCGTTATTTTCAAATATTAAAATTATGTTTGCAATAAAATCGTAATCTCGTAAGTAGAGGAAGGACAGATTTTTGCGGCATTGCTGCCACGACGAAATCACTTCGGAACGGTGTCACTTAAAATTAACGATACCTATACCTCAATGAGTCACCTACACTGCTAGGAGAATCTACAAGAGAAGAAGAGAGACACCATTCTACCTACATGTTAATCGAATGGCGATAATGTAAACGAAATTACCCCATATTTTGGTGCATATGACTGAAAACAAAAAAAAAACCATTGAGTTGTTAGTATTACATAACATATCATGGGGTCTATTCTAAACACAAGGCGGCTATCGATGGCTATCGGAAGTATTTATCATATGTATGTATTGAGGTATTATAACTCTTACAGTAAGTTAACCGTTTAAACTGTCTATCTCGCCCTAAAAGTTAACATGGCCAAGAGAGAGGCTGTTAAAACATAGCACTTTTATATTCAATTAACCGAATAATTAACCGCCTCAATACATAAATATGATAAACTACCGCCGATAGCCGCCTTGTGTATAGAATAGCTTCACTTGACTTATAAGGTCAGAAATGAGAATATCAGTAAATTGTATTTCTCTAACGTTATAGGTCACGGCCTTAGCGATTATCAACTATACACACACGTTATTGTGTCATACAAACTGTGCTAAAAAGAATACTTTCGTAGTTATTTAAATATGCCGATAGTTATTTCATATTAAAAATACACTTGTAATAAGCTCAAACAACATTGATTGACATTTAATGTTTATATTATTTTTATGAATAATATTATCTTACGTAAGGATTTTTTTTAATAGTTTTGACCACATACACACACATAGAAACATACTCGTAATAAATAATGTTGGTACTTCCATAGAAAATATTTCTTGATAGTTTTCAATTAATTTTAACGATTTAAATTAAATAAAAATAGGAAAAATATTCTTAATTTAGTAATTAAAAATATACTCATTTAATCACATAAAAATTCAATAAGTACTAGAATTAGCGAGAAGTGCAAGATATAAAATCAACAAGTTTATAAGGTCAAGACCTTGCTAAAAATATATCCGTAATTATTGTTAACCAGACTGATGATTAAAAAAAATACTAAGAATCTATTGAAAATTCTGTTCACGTAAAACAATGAACAAGTAATTTGTGTCTGTAGCAATATGAACCTGCAAATTGTCTTCAATGAAGAGCAAGTTTACAAGTTGTTTACATCAGTGTTTATCAACCGGTGGCCCGTAGAAATTTTTTGATGGTGTACGAATTTTTGGCGCCAAAATGCCTATGCTAAAAAGTTTCATAAAATCTTCGAAACCCGTGCACCTATAAGTATTTGTGTGTTGTGTTTCTGTTTTTAAAATACATATATTGAAGTTATGTACGTTAATATATAAATTATTTTTAGTATTTCTGCGTTGGCGGTCTGCAAAAAGTTTATCATATTTTTAGTGGTCCGCAGGTGTAAAAGGTTGACAACCACTGGACATGAACAAAATTATGTGGCAACTGCAAATAATTCTAAAATTACATGTACGGCATTCTCATAATAATATGGTTCTTTTATTCTATATTATACTAACATCGTTATTTGGATGATTATTTTTATATCATCATCGACTGGGATCCACTCTTTTCGGTGCCTGGTTATTTGCTGTCACGTAAATCCACAGAAGTTTATGAGTTCGTCTATCCAGCAGGTTTTAGGGCGTGTTTGTGGGCGTGTATTATTTTTACATATCGGATATTAAAATAATTTATGTATACCTCGTTCGTTCCTACCTATCCAGGAAATTCTGAGATACGATAGGTTGGTAGGTAGGTACATTGGTACATTGGTACATACGTAAATTTCAAAACCCGTTAAAATAGTCGGGTGTGCTTCTCAAATACCCCTGAAATAGATAAATAAGCCAATCGCGCTGACGCGAGTCCAGTGGTTACAGCTTCGAGTCCTAGCGGATATTTTTTTTTCTTCAAAAAAATGTCTTTTCTGGTGGGTATATATCCGAGGTGTTTTTAAATTATGTATATTCAATAAATTTTATGTTGTAAATATAATTTTTATTGGTAATTTTAGTAAATCTATTTTTAACTTTTACCAACCACATTTGTTTTTTCTCCAATAAAAATAACCACGAGACGTCTTTGGCAATTTCTTCCCGCATTGCTATAAAATGTAAGTTTCAGAACCCCCTAAAATGATAAAATGATAAATAAGTTTCAAAGTCCCCTAAAATGAAAATCATTTGATTTTTAATTTATTCTCTGAGTGAAAATTGCTAAAAGTGAGTAAACGGTATTAAAAAAGTACCCTGTAGAATGTATGAATCAAATAAATACATAAAATTTACAGGTTTAATAGATATGATTATTTCTCAGTTTTCTCAAAACTACGTAAAATCGTATGAGGTGGTTTTGAAACTAGGCGCTTCGTTTGATAATCACCGAGTCACGTTGTGTTATAACAATTATATACCTACTCGTATAAACGTTGGGTTACTATCAGATTACCCACGTAATATTTGAAAAGGGACTATATAATAAGATATATTAAATAGTTATTTTTTCAATCTGGTAAATACTAAATTGAAAACAATAGAGAAATAAAATGACTTATTTTTATTTTCTAGCCCAGGCAAAGATGCTGCCGTCAGATCTCGAACCTGCTCTGCAATATTGCACTCATCTCGTCTACGGCTACGCTGGCGTTGCCGCCGGCACTCACAAACTGACGTCACTCAACCCTAACCTCGACCTTGATCAAGGTCATGGAAATTACAGAGTCATCACGCAGCTTAAGAGGAACTTCCCTAACCTTAAGGTCCTCTTGTCAGTAGGCGGTGATGCTGACACCGAATCCACTGAAAAGTACACTAAGTTGGTGAGTGATGTGAATTGATTTTGTCACGATAGCACGCTAGATATATATACGAAAAGTCGGAAAAGGTCAGGAAATGAATTTAGATTCAATTGGAATCTAATAAATTGTGGGACGATCTGTCATATAATATTTTTAAGTATGTATACTGTATACCTACAGCAGAATATATGATATTGTTCATATTATGTTCAAAAAATAAATATACAAAACATTACATTATTTAATGCATCGCGTAAAAAAGTCTTTCCTGTTTACATTGAATTGAAATCATGCCTATATTCATGTAAATAATGTTGTTGAATTATTCGGTCTTTATTTGATATACCTAAGTGATTTATAATTTAGTAGTAGATTAAGTTGTGGGTAGTTCAATATATATTGTCGGAAGTTAGAAGAGATACTTAATTCTGGCAGTTAAATAGGTATACTTCAGAATATCTCACAGTTTATTGGTAAACAAAATTGAATGTCATCATTAGGTGGAGACTCCGGAAGCGAGGCTCGCTTTCATCAACTCTGCTATCGTCCTTTTAAAAAACTATGGTTTTGATGGAATCGACCTAGCTTGGGAATTCCCCAAGATCAAGCCAATTAAGATCCGTGGAAGTCTTGGTAAGAATATATTTTTATTATTAATGTAAATGACACAAACAATGCTTTGAATCAAATTTTAAAAACTATACTTCTATGCGTATGTGGCTTAAGTAAATGGATTTTGAAAAAAATGCCATATTAGTCAGAAACAAGTTCTCTAATTAGTTGCGTATATACATTTAATATTTTGTTGAACTTCATGTGCGATTGAAAGACGAGTCGGTGCATATTAATATAAATGAGAACTTGCATTCTACTACCTACTGCAATTGTTGGTTCTTAAACATAAATACCTACAGTAAATAAAGTAAATAAGAGATAAGCGATGAAACAAATATAAGAACATAGTTTTTTGGAAATTGTCTAGCAATTAAAATTTGCTTATGTCAAAGTGTGAATTACGATACAATATGATACGTGTATAGATCAAGTACACCAAAATGCCGATTGAATAGAGGTTGTGATCGAGGAATCTTCAGTAAAAATTTCAGCATCCTAGAAGTTGCTGTTTCCGACCCTTTACTTTACCGACACTGTAGCTACACTAATTACGCTAAACAAATGCATCGCATCACACACGAGTACGTGCGTATAAGGTTGCCTCAAAACAATTCAAGGTCGCCGTTTTCAGTGCTAAGCCACGTACATAGTTCTACCAGCAGGTCTATTCTATACACAAGACTGCTTTCGGTCCGCTACGGCAGCTAAATAGTGTAGGAAAGTATTGAATTATTAACACTTATTGTACCAAATACAATAAGTTAACCGTCTGAACTATCAAAACTGTCTATTTCGCTCTAAAATTTATCACATCCAAGAGAGGTGCTGTTAAAATATACCACTTATTGTAACAATTATAGCTAAATTATTGTAATTGTTACAAGAAGTGTTAATTATTCGATACTTTTCTACCCTATTTAGCTGCCGTAGCGGACCGAAAGCAGTCTTATGTATACAATAGACCCGCAGGAATGGATTTCTGTTCAATTTTCATACAATTTCACGAGGTGAGTTTTTTCAATTTCACAGTGTTGCCAACGGAATGATTCCGAGCAGAGTGTATAATGTGTAAATTATATTATAATTGTATGCCAAAAAAGCAAAATACTCTTGATAAATTCAAAACGAAAATTTTTCTGTGTATATGTAATAGTTTTTTTTTCAGAAATTCTGTAAAGTTTGTAATATAATCAGCATTGAAAAAGATAGCAACACTGCCCCCTGTGAAAATTTGAAAACTATTTGACGCACAGGTGTAGACGGTTAAAGGATTGCATTTAACACATTAAATTAAAGGCTTGCATTAAACCACTCTGTGTGGCTTTGAATGATGAAGCGAAGTTGAAGATGAACGCGTTCAAGTGTGGACATATTATGTTCAGTTCTGGCTATAACACTGACAAACTTTGAGTTTCATAGTATATAATAGATTACAAATACAAATTTGTCATATTATCATCTACGATGATGGATGCCTCAATATTTTAACAGCAAAATGGCAGTAATCGTAATATCTCTAATGGCTAAATGTACCGCTGTTCAATAATTTTACATATATATTTTTATGATCTGAAGTCGTCAACAGTCTCGATTTTATTTCCTATTGTTCATAAATAATAAAATATCAATATAAAAATGGTATTATAATCTTATCAAAGATATTAAAATATTTTTCGCAAGATGGTAAATGTTTCTCAGTTAGAACTCGCGCCCTCTACAACCTTGCTAGATGTTGTAGCAACTAAATGTCGTAGTGGGCGCAAGTCCTTATTCATAACATTGCTTTTATAGTATAAATAATACAATTTTGTTGTGTTAGCTAAAAAATACAGTAGGTATCCACACAAAATGATTATTTAAATGATAGTTATTGAAATGGCGTCGACAACTGTACATTCTTGGTGGAAATATATTACTTATATTAATTAAAATAAAATAGTTGAGAACGCGATACCTCAGAAGTAGGCGAAAGCGGAGTCCTGAACATTAATATTACATTGTGCGGAATGTACTTACATAACTATTTTTTTTTATTTCAATCAATAAATGAATAAGTATCTTTAAATAACGCTATATAATGTAATTATTTAGATTTTATGCCTTTCTTCATAAATTTGATCCAAATAATAAATGATCTATTGTTTTTTTTTTACGACAAACTAATGTTTTAAAACTAGAAAGAATAATAAGTAATCAACCATTTAGGGTCAGCATGGCATGGATTCAAAAAAGTGTTCACCGGTGATAGTGTCGTCGATAAGAAGTCAGAGAAGCACAAATTAGGATTCTCCAACCTTGTTCAAGAACTGAAGACCGCTATTCGTCCCGACAACCTTTTGTTGACTGTCTCTGTATTACCAAACGTCAATAGCACTCGTAAGTAGCATATTAAATTTAATCAATCTTTCAAGGCTTTCACTGTCCTGGCGTGTCCACACTTACTTGTGCGCATCAAAAACAGTTGCAACAATGCGCCCGATTTTGATCTATGACCAGTCGAAACGGTATTTAATGAGCAACCGGGTTATTGCCTCTTGGAAATTGGAAATTTTAGCATCTCAATATCACTTGCTTTAGTACATAGGTCGTATTAAAAAAATAAGTTTTAATAAGCATAAAATCTGTTCATAAAACTTTCCGAATATAGTTTATAATATTACATGATTTTGTTTTAGATCCGACCTTAATAAATTACAATGACGGTTATTACTTGTTTTTATTCAGAATACATGAGTATTTTTTAAAAATAGTCTTACGTAGAAAAAAAATACACGAAACTTATATAATAAAATATAACAGTTATTTTTAATTAATTAGTCTATTTTTGTTGTAATAATATGCTTTTGAACATTTTAATTGTTCCAGTTTATTTCGACGCCCAATCTATAATAAATAATTTGGATTTCGTGATCCTTGATGGATTCGACTATTATACTCCTGAGCGTAACCCCAAGCAAGCTGATTATCCTGCTTCAATTTATGAGTTGCTTGACAGGGACCCAGAATTAAATATCAATTATCTGGTTGGATGGTGGTAAGCGCAATGATCTAATAATTAAATCACATTATATCTAATCGTTTATTTCTCAAATAGCAATAAAAGCTTATAAAATTATGCTGATAGGTACAAGGAAGATATTATACTTATTCATTAAATAATATACTGAACATTTTTTGTTCCGCCAACATGCTTACCTATTGTCGAATAAGAACTTCTTGTCCACGTGTTAAAACTGTGAATTAACAAGCCCCTCCTGTACAGTTAATCGCACTTCCGTTTCCAAAATAATGAAGAACGCTCCCTAATTTATAATTTTATTTCCCGTTTCTCTGGTGTACGGATCTATCGGTTTACATTTGATAACAAAAATATTACTAAAACGATCAGGAGTGATGATAGAATTACTATTAGTAAACTTTTGGTTTTTTGCGAAGAAGGAAATCTAAAAATATCTAAAAAGAGAGCCAATACATTATTTAAACACGCGTTGCCGCCATGACATATACGTCACTTAGAAGTCACCCATATTACGTGACTAAATCATCGAGATCTTGTCAGAATAAGCATCTAATATGTACGAAGGAAAATTGACCGAAACCATTCGCCGATTCACAAATGGTAGCAAAGCAATATCTTAATGGAATTTTAATCGATCAGCTCTTTGCCGAATATCTATTTAAGAAACGAAACATATTTTTAAAATAATGATATTCTGCTTAGATTAAATTAGAAAAATGAATATTTTCGTAATACACATTTAATAATATTTACTTGAATACGTACTATATAATTTTGAGGCTTGTTTATACGGGTTTAGTGCTAATCATTAATACTCACTACTTGCACCAATACCGCCATGTGAAAACTAGCCGAATTAGTAATAATCATTAGTATTCGGCTTGTTTACACGTGTCTGTATTAGTGCGAGTAGCGAGTACAATGATTGATTAGTAGTAAGCCTGGTAAAAAGCTTTCCTAAGTTATTCTGAAATCTAAATGTACTGCACGACTTGTTAAAGAAAATCATATTAAAATACTGGAAATATTAAGACACACGGTAATTAGTATGAAATATTTTCTATCATTTTATCTGTCATACACCTAGCAGGATTCATACCTGCGCCCCACGAAATTCGCGCCTTTGTGAATTATTCGTTGAATAAAAAAAATAGTTTATTAAATTATTAACAAGTGCAAGTACAAAATTTGGAGTGATCCCGATACCAATTTGTGAATATTTTTGATTTAAAATGCAAAAGCCGATTGCCAATACGTAACGTAAGTTAGAAAGCTCTAATATTGTAAACATGATTAGTTAACTTCGTCGCAATTAGATAAGACACGTATAGCCTAGTGGTCAGGCACATACATGGGTTCGACTGTGTGTATATTCAATAAAATAATGTTACATTATTAAATGTTAAGAATTGTTCTTTGAATAAAAAAAATAGTTTATTAATAATTTATATAATATAATATAAATAACCGCTTTGCCGAAGTATTGATCCCATTATCTATTTTTTTTTTTAAACTAAATGGCTTGTTAGTTTTGGCCAACCATCCTTCCTAAAACTTGTGCAAATCACCAGACACGGTTCTTGAGCACCCCATTTAGTTGTCTCCGTATAGTTATGTTATATTTAATTAAAATTAAATTTAGTGAAATAAACTCGACTTGTTCTTGTTAGTACAACGGTGATTCTGTGATCAGCAAATAGATGTTGAAATTAAATAATGTACGAATTGTATTAAAAGGCGTTGGAGATTACATTGGCATTATTCACTTTCAGGTTGAAAAACGACGCACCCGGACAAAAACTTGTTTTGGGAATCGCAACTCATGCAAGAACCTGGAAAATGATTTCTGATAGTGGAAATTCTGGAATTCCCCCAATGATAGCCGATGGCCCTGCTCCAGAAGGTACGAACGGAAGAGCATGAAGTTAACTTTTAATACCTACATACCTTTTGGTTGAACTTACGTTACATTTCAATACAAACTATATTCACATATCTGTTGTTGGATGAAAATTACTTAAACTTTAAGTTAATGAGAAATATAATAATTGTATTATTACATTTTCAGGACCTTACACCAAAGAAGAAGGCTTATTGAGCTTCCCCGAAGTTTGCACGAAACTGGCCATCCCCAAAAATGAAAAGGGACTCAGTACCTATTTCAGAAAGGTTACCGATCCCACCAAGAAATACGGTAATATTACCTACCCAATTTATATGTATTATTTTTTTTAATTCTTGAAAAAAATATAGGTACAATTAAAATTACTCAACCCCTAATAAAAATTACATTAATTTGTGAATTCCGACATATAATTACGTAAATGGTTATGATTTATATAATTTATAGAGCCATACATCCTCATCATCACTTACTTATAAAACAACTTTTTGTTTCTATTATTGGATGAGAATCAGTAGAATTTTTCTCTTTTCATAATGAGAACAACAATACTTCGTTTGACGTATCTGTCCTTACTTTTTAAAAATGTCGGAGATATTGTCTCATTTTTATTTTCTCATTTTACAGGAATCTCTGCATACCGCATACCAGATGCGCACGATGAAGGTGGCATGTGGATAGCATACGAAGATCCGGATACTACAGGAGATAAAGCTGCTTACGTCAAGTAAGTATAATTATTAATATTTATTTTAGTCAGTCGCATAAATAGTGTACACATAACCCGAAGATGCATAATGGTGAAACCTCGACTGCGATTTGAATTTCATAAATTTCGTATAATTTTAAATAGGTAAAATTTATTTTGTCAATGTAATATCAAGATAACTTTAATCTGCGTTGAACAAATGGCTAACAACCAATTATTTTAATAGTCATTTAGATTCCTTCAGATTGTGTTGGTATAGATTTAAAAAAAAAAACACAAATGTGAAATGAAATAATAAATATATAAAATGTTATCTTACTTTTAGTCCCAAAACTGTATAAATGTAGTATAACCCCCTTTTTATAATATAACTTAGTTTTTATTTCCTAAAAGAAAAAAAGAAAATGATATAATACTGACCGATTACTCCAGATTATGATTTAATTAATAGGTCATCATATTATTGTAGGTATTATATATTATATTTATAAAAATGACGCCAATTCGACTACGTACTATCATATCTTTGAAACATTTATTTATTTGATAATGAACGAGATCAATATTGCGTTAATTACAATTTTTGTTGGTTATAACTTATAACTTAGGTATAGCTAACAATTAACTACTTACATAGATACTATTAAAGAAACATAGTAGTGTAATTATTGGTTGAAGTTATGTAATATATACCTATGTGATTTAAATGTATTCAAAAATATTAAAAAATATAACAAAATTTGCTTTTCATAGCTCTATAAAAGAAAGTTTTTTCAATATCTTTGGTAATTGCATAGTCCTTTTTAAGGGCTTGTTTCTTGAGAAATATAAACTAAGCCTGAATTATTTGATGACTTTATGGGAGATATCAATAATATATTACATATTATGACTCCGTTTCTTTTCTCATATTAGAAAGTAACATTTCAGAACCGCATAAAAATAGTATTACCACAAAAGAGTTAATATTGTAAATGTCGTCGTGTTAATTGTGGAAATAAATTATCGGTACCTACATCAGATGTCCGTGGTTATAAAAATATTATTCTTATATTACAAAGATTATTCAGTCTTAGTTCAAATTGTTCATATTATTTGACCTTCACATGGTACCTGGGCACTAGGTGCAATGCTAATGGTATTCAATTTCTATTTTTCAGGGCTAAGGGTCTCGGAGGTATCGCACTATATGACTTGGGTCTTGATGACTTCAGAGGACTCTGCAGTGGTGATAGATTCCCCCTCCTGAAGTCTGCGAAGAACAGACTCGTCTAAAGTATCAAATAAGTCATACAATCATAACAAATATTCTGTAAGAAATATAAGTAATGTACGTATATACGTATACTCAGTTGAAATTATTGTGCATCTTATTTTATAATAAATTTATTTTTCGCGTGCAAACATGATTTTATTCTATCGCTGTCGATATATTATGTAAATAATTTTACAAAAAAACTTTTTTCCCAGATGTCAATAAGATTTATGTAAATCAATACTGAATGGATATATTATTAAATTCACACATAATTTTAAGATTATGCGATTCCTAGTTATTGAAAAGGCACAGTTTTGAAAAACCTCAGAAACAGATCTGTAAAAAGAACTTAGAAAATAGTTGACCAAGTGGGATTCGACCTCAGGGGCCTTATGTTGTAACTTGCGAGTTGAAGTCGCCCGGCGACATGACGTCATATGACATCATTGTGACGTACTACCGGAGCGAGTCAATAGCATTCGAGAAATTAACGTTACTCTAATACTGGCGTTATTCATTGTCCCCATACACAAATAGGTGTTTCAGCATAATAATATCTATGGTGAGCCGTGTGCATTGGGCGGATCGCCTCGATGCGTGTATTGAGCTTACGTTACAATTACGTCATGTCGTCGGGTGACTTCATGTCACAAATTACAACATAGGGCTGCAGATCTTTCACCGTGATTAATAGTAAATAGACATAGTTTTTATCAATAATTCGTATGAATCATTAGTACACTCATTCATTTATTTATTTATTATATATTACAAGAGCACTGACTGCGACAGTGAAAAATGAGAGCTCGAATCCAACTTTTTTTTTCAAGGATCTTTTCTCATAAATGTATGTTTCTGAGATTTTTGAAAATTATGTATTTTCGGAAATAAATAAGTTTAGGTATTTTATGCTAAAAGATGTCTTCGGTCATTGAATTAATTTGTAAAATTTTCATCTCAGAATAGGTTTAAACAATTTTTTGGTTGTTTTTTAACCTATTAAAAAACCAAAATTTCAATAAACAAATAGCGGTGCTACGTTTGTATGGATTTGCCATACTACAATGTATTTATATCGATGTTCTCATAAGCTTCCATTGCATATAAAATAAAACAGTATAGTGGATCCATTGAACCATTAAAACAAAGGCGATTGAGATAAGTGCATTCTGAGCAATGCATATTGCACTCTTTAGTCAGCGTCTTTTTATTCCGACATACACTACCGGATGTTTTCAAATAGTAGTTAGTCACTGGTTTTATAATTTCTTCAGAAGTATATTACTCTAAAATAAATTCCACGGAATAATCACTTTAATTATTATATTAACAGTCAATTCTTAGTGGAAAGACATTTTGTACTAATTACAATTTAAAAAAATATGTACTTAGTAAGTATTACTTTCACATAATTTAATAGTAATCAGTACCGATTTTCTCCACTTTGATCATAACTAATACAAAATAATATACAATCTTACATCTATTTATAAAGATAAAATTATATTGTATGCATTATTACGAATACATAAACATGCCATAAACAATAATTAAATATTCTAATATCTTCTCTGTTCAAAAATGGGTCAATTAATTTTACATAACGTTTCAGGAAATATTAATATATTAATCGTAGTAGGTATATGTTTGAAGATGTATAAAATATTGTTAATCGATCTTTGCACAAATTAAGAGGAAGTCACTAAAACAACATGATTACGAAAAAAACAGTTTATGTTTATGGGGTGTAAAAATATCTTTAAAACAGTGGATATAAAATTAGAACAAACTACCTACATGTTATTATACAATAATTTGTAGCCATGGAAAGCTTCCAAACTAAGCAGATACCTATACGTAATATCAGATATCAATCATTGCCGTTAATTTATCGAATAAATGCCCTACTTTAATGTCGTTTTCAGCACCAAAAACCTTAAAATAGTATACTCATCTAGTCAGCAATGAAGGTACACTTAAATGCTCTGGTATTGTATGTTTCATTCATTGAGTGCATCGCGAGACATCCTCAAAGTTTCCGCAACGAAAACAGCTTTAGTTTGCATTTATTTCATTTCATATCTATAGAGAGCTTTTAACACTGTGTATGGATAAACCATATTGCGCCAAAATTGAAACGATATTGTCATGGTATAGTTAAGTTGAAGGAACATGTTTGATGATGCAATATAATATGTAGACGGTTGTGTTGGTATGCTCCAGATATGCTACAGATAAAATCAAGACTTCCACGAGTGTCTTCTAATGACACAGATCCTGGGTGCCACTGATTGCCGACAGTGATGGCATTCACCCATGGAAAAGGTCGTCAGACGGCCAAATCATTCAGGTTATGTTTCTCAGTCATGGGGTTCTGACAAAGAAGATGCAATTCTGGTTGTAACAATTTAGTTAAATATAGTAAACCTACTTAATAAAATGTATAATCTGGTACCTATGTATGGATTTTGGTCGCCACTCGAAAATGATTCGTAACAAACATTTTAAGTGTTTCAACAATGTTTCATTCTAAAGGTTTACTCTATGCTACGACTGTGAATCAAGCTAAGTAACTATTATGAGTAAGTAGTACAGGTACATACCTTGATTCAAACGACAAAAGCTGGTAACCAATATTAACAAAGTATTTCAGACGCATGGTTAATATTTAATTCGACTTAATTAGGTAGAACGCTGGTGGCTTAATAAGTAAAGCATATTGGCCAGAATCCAATGGATGCAGATTTGAGTCTTTGTTCGTTTCTAACAGGGATGTTTCTGGTTACGTAGGTTTACTGTTTCTTATCGGCTATCCAAGGCTGATGTATAACGGTGAAAAGTTGACTCATCGGTCCCGCGAAGTTATGTTTCGTGGCACGGAAGTGAGGCTTTGAAATTAATTAATTCTTACACGTTCGTTGTGCCACAGACAGCGACTATGCATAAATTACATAACATTATTATACATAGCGGGTGGAGATAAGGTGAGATTAATTATTATTAATCCATACCGTACTGTCTTGGCTATGTAACTTCCGTAAGTGGCTCAATATTTAAGGCATTGGCGATCTGATACGGCTGGTGTAGAGAGAAGAGACGAATATAAAAATACCTAAGTATATTTTGTAATATTATGTTATTGAATGAGAGAACCCCTTAATAAAATCCATACAGTTTTGAATCAAATCCGATAATAAACACAATTCAATAAGTTATGTGTGAGTGAGGTTAACACCATTTCGAATGCTTATTATTTTAGAATCGATTGTATCTTATGGAGTGATAATTTAAGTTTATTTTTAGGCGCCAATTCTAGTACCTACCTGAGTAGTTACGTAAGTAATACATGCGATAAAATGTTCTTAAATACGAGTTCGCACTTACAAACGGATTATATTGTGGGTGGGCAACACGATAACAAGCGAGTCCCATTATTGTTCTAGTTAGTTATTTGCAGAACAGTTTAATGTTTCATACTTATTGACAATGTTGCATTGGACATGGCATAATATTCCGTGTAAAACACAGAATATAAAATAACTTTAATGGAGCAACTTTGTACAGCATTCTGCTTGTAACATAAAATTACAATGGACACCATAATAGTGCTAAAATATGGACTTTACCGATTCTAGTAAAACAACGCCCAGGGACTAAAACGAGTTTAAGTCACAGTTAGATATTAAAATAATTTTATTATATTTATGTACACTTAATGTTATGATGAAAACTAAGTTTTTTAGACTAGCGTTAAAATAATTAGAGTTGCCTACAATAAGAAAAAATAATATAACTCAAAGCAAAAGTGAAGCCGGAAATCTACTTACAATATTTCCAGCCTGAGAAGTATGGTTGACAGTGGCTTGCGTTGAGTTTTTATTGTGGGGATTCTGATATACGCGTACTATGTCTACATTTTTCGATATACCTAATATCTACTTTTGATTGTTTTTTTAACTAATTAAGTTTCAAGTTTCTGTAGGGGGTTAATGGAACAGTATAGTATGTGGTATTGGGGAGTGGTAGATCACACATATTTTAATTAATATTGTACCTTTTCGACTATTCCTGAGGATGTTCCGCATCTGCAGAACTATGAATTCCATGCCATATATTATGGCTAGTGATATTGCAAATCCGTTAAACTTCTAACTAACTTCCGTTAAAATTTATTATCTGACCAATTTAGCGGAATATTTTTATATCTCTTGATAATAATGTTCTACCCGCGACGTAGTTTGACCATCTCTACTTAGACGTCTTGGTGAATCGTACATATTTAGGTATAGTCAGTCCTTATTGTTATTCCAATACATCTATCATAGTCACAGTCACTTCACAGTGGCGCGTTTAGGGTGGTGGAAGCCCGACGCGCTGACTGTTTTTGAGACCCGCACGATAAAAAATAAAATGAATCCATAAATTCCAGCTTTTTCTATTTGTAAAAATTTGGTCTTATTTGCATTGCTTTATCGTAAATAGGCTACATTTTTACAAATTTATAATATTAACACAATCATTGTCAAACTACATAACTACATAAATACCTACCTAATCTTTTTGTAAAAAAAATATTTTCTTTCTTCATTCGCGTTTGTATGCGCAAAATAAATAAATATATAAATTCACTCTTTATAATTATTCAATGTATAATAACTGTTACACAAAATTTACTACTGATCTAGTTGATATTTTTATTTGACTAAATAAGATCGATACATTTAAGATTTTGGTATACATTAATGATTATTTATTTTATGTTAGAGACCCCTTTTAAATCCAATAATGAATTTATTGTGTCATTTGCATTATATAAAATCCGTCACTATTTTTGTTAAATAGATAAAGCAATCTTCGTGAAGATTCATACCTGAATGGCACATAATAATAAACAGTAGGTATCTAAAACAAGAGACGACAAAAATACAAATGAAAATAAGAAGACGTAACTTTAAAACATTCTAATGCAAATGTTTATATCTACTCACACATTTCATAAAAAAATATTTAACAATATACTAAACAGGTAACTCAAATCAATGCATTATATTTGCGTATCATAATAAAAAAAACCCCTGAAAAAATACATAAATACAAAGGGAAACGAATACGAATGTCTGACATTATCATAATAAGAGTGTTTCTTTTTATGTATGAAGAAACGAAATGGGTCATAGTGGGATTTTATGAGTCAATGGTGTGGGATTTTATGAGCTAAATGACCACCGCTTCTTCTTGGATGGTTAACTTTGATGCGATACAAAGTATTTTTCTTTTATATAAATATACGTTTGTTTGACAAAATTGCGGAATTTATAAGTAAGCGATAAGAACGTTGCATTTTATGATAAGAGCAAGGAAAACTCAACAGTTGTTTGTAGAGAAAACTGTATTTTTATGTTTTGGGTTCGGTTTTATTATACCTCTAAAAAGTATAGCGAAATAATATAATCAACTTGAATCAATAAAATATATGTTTAATAACAATATAGAAATACTGAGAAAATTACTATGCCAAATGAAAATATTATAAGAAACCATTGAAATATATCTTTTCTATATACTTACATTAAAGTTTTTTTTTTTAAATTATACGGTTCTTAAGTTATTCATATTCCCATGTTTAAAACAATTCATTGATAACAAACAGTTGTAAAATAAGAAAAACTTTTTTTCTAAATTATTATGAAAGAGTGTCACCAAGAAAACACCAGTTTAATTATTAATAAGACGGTCAACACGCTATAATATGCGAAAATTGTATAACTGATTTTACGAGTATGTACATGTCTACTCTCAATATAGATACAGACATTACTTGGTATGGTGTGATTCTAGAAATATGTATTATATTTTCAAAAACTTTGAATTATTTTAAGTTTACGTCCTGTATTAAGATCGAAAACAAAGAATTTTGAGTATTTTTGGAACCATGACCTGAATAATTAGTTGATTTTGTAGGATGTATAATAATTATGTATTTTATCATTGTATTAATCAATATTCAACTTTATGATAATCACTACCAAAAAAAGAGTAGGTATCATTGTAAATGTCCAAGTTTAAATTGAGAATAAAGTCATAGTTTGTTATACCAGATGTCTTGTCGTTGTTTTCCGACGGGATTACCATAATACGTAGTCGTTTGGTATTTTAATTTGGTATGATGTGTAACTACAAAATTTTATATGGATACATATTATTTGATAAATAAATATATAACTGTTTGTATGGATATTTTATTGCATGCTCTTGTACACTGTATTACATTTTGAAGATGTATATATTTAGATAATATTAATTTAGTCATCAGTCGTCGCTATAGGATTGGTTTCCCGAATATCCGTTTTTGTCGAAATTGACCTTTTAATGCAGAATGTTTGTTTGTATCTAATTGGACTAGAACCATCCCTTTCTTTAAATTGCTTTGTAATGGTAATGAATACATCATTCATATGCTGTAAAAATAACAATTTAAATATCTCCATGTATTTAAATATAGGATTATGAAATTTGTTTTTCGTCTCCTGAACATTTGGTCTATTCAGGAAACCAATCCTACGGCGACGCTATGTGAATTTAATATTAATACGGTATACGAGGAACGATTATTCAATTGAGTGATTATTTGTGAGCTGTTTGGTTGAAAGTTTGATATATCTATAGTACTTAATTTGATAACCCTTACTTACTTGCAGTTGGACTCTCCTGGAGTTCTGAAATTTGTGATGACATCACATTAAAGACTCTATAAACAATACACCAGGATCCGAAGGAATTATCATGAGGCAAATGTAAATAATTACATCATTTTGTGCCCACGCCATTCTTTATTGCGTGCATCTCGATGGCAATTTTCTTTCGCCTCTCTGTAATATCATAAAATACCCATCTGTTACCAAAAATCCGCAATGTACAGTTTTTGTATCGGAGTTTCGTAAAAATTATGCAAAGTATTGCGTTTTTTCTGTTCAATATACAGAAAAAATATATGAAAAGTCACAGCGATTTTGTCTGAAAGAAATCTTAATCATAAAAAATGTTACATATTTACTACTGAGAATCTTTTCTTATGTTTTAATTTACATTCTAAATAAGTAAAGAATATGTCATCGTGTTGTCTTAACTAACTAAACTATATTTTTCATTCAACGAATAATTCGCAAGATTTAAGAATATAACATTCTTTATTGAACATACTTTGGAAACACTTCATGAAGAAAACTTTCAGAAGAAATCTTGGAAAAAAATATAACGCCGGATTGGATTTGAACCGGCATCTATAGGAATATTAGCGTCAATATTAGAAAATTTTATAAAGCGTTTCAATTGCATGAAGCATGTGTATAAATTCGTAAATTAAATTGTTCGGTGTCATATCGTTGTCACGATTTTTTCTAGTAGGTGTGTTTCTGAGGTATTTCAAAATTATTTAAATAACGTTACATTCTCAAATATAGTGAACACGAATTAGTCACCTGCGTCCTACTTTATTACAACGAAATTAACTAATAGTCATACAACTGAAGCGATTTGCAAATTTCGCCAATAGGACTTGCTGTTGTTAAAGTATGTACGTACTAATCTTAAGTACTAGCCAGTTTCAAGATCTCTCTAAATTTTAGTCTTATTAGCTGAATAAAAAAAGAAAAGAGTAATTAGTAATTTATGATTTTGAGAAAAACGCGTTTAAACATTTTAATCAACACCAACAATGTTGTATAAATTGTCTAGGTACTAGCGCCAAATACCTATCTTTGATGTTATATTAAAGAAGGAATCTATAATTTATTAATTATTGTAATACCACTTTCACAACACAAAGCTATTTTACTTGGTACCTTCCAGCTACTCGAATATTAAACAAAAAAATCCAATCATTTCATTTGAATTAAATGCCAATTTACACGTATCATTATATCCTTATATACACAATGAGATATTGAGGGACTCAATAAATCTGATTCATTTAAAAAAAAAACTTTTAAAAACGTACAGTGAGTGTCGAGTGTGGGCTTAACAACGCATAATTCTGTATCAGGTATAAAGGCCATCATTCCCGAGGCAGATATGGCCTCGCCTACGCCTATTACCTGCCTTTTGACAAATTGTTCTCGTGTTTGATTTACATCCATATGCATACAGACAATTTCAGTCGCCGTATGATGCGTTAATGAATATTTAAACGATACTTGGGAATTTTAAAGCGCTTGCATATAATGAATAATAAAAACCTGTCAGGTGAATTCGGCGCTCTGTGTTTCGGTTGACTGGTTTGTTTCAAAAAGTTCTGTGAACCCGCAGTTAATTGCTCAAACCATTATGTATTACACGTCATGTTATTTTATTACTATTATGACAATTGCGTTTTTGGTTAGATTTCTGTCGAAAACTGTGTATTAGTTTTATATCACTTTGTATCATTTATCAATTATTTATGTATATTTTTATCATCTTTAGATTTCTTTCTATAAATAGAAAGGTTAAATGGTTATTTGGTAAATGTGACGCAGAGGTGGCCATGAGATTTTACAACTTTATTTTTAGACCAAACCTAACCTAACCTAAACTAACCTAATCTAACCTACCCCAACCTAATATTACCTCATAATATAATCTTAGTTTGTGATAATGATGCATCAAAATGTATTCAAATTTCAATTTTTCAATTAACGATTATTGGATCGAAAAGCCGATGCGCAGACGGAAAAGGTATTTATTATAATTGTCTACATGGAATAAACTGTTTTCGTAAAAAAAAATATATATAAAATCTCATGGCCACCTCTGCGGCACAATTACCGGTTATTTTCCATTTCAACATATTTTTAATATTATCTATATATATATGGTAACTTCACTGGTGACAATACTTTTACTTTACACATTTGACAGACACATTATCATGAATTTATTTTTACTATTACTAGGTAAACACTATAATGTCTCAAAAACATGTAGGTATTAATTTTGATCGTTTGAATATATTGAGATTACTACTTTATTTGTTTCGAAATACCTATAACAACATCCATCCATTCATTACCAACGTCAAATTTGTCAAACGAGTACTATATTATTTTAATGTAAACTTAGATTCATCTTAGTGCATAAATATGGCCAATTACAATTCCGATAGTAAAGACCTAAATAGATTGATTAAAATATATGTATCATAATTAAAACAAATCACACTATATAACAATTATTTAATATCGGTATAATATGATCGGTTTCGTCCACTTTGCAGTGGACTTTTCATCGAGAAATTATTGACAGTTATACAATTGAAATGATAACATAGAGATCAAAGCTACACATTTTCGGGCTAAATGAAAATAATGTTTGTGACGAATTGACAAAACTCGTGTCCGGAAATGTATACATAATAATATGCAGTTGGTCGTATGATAGTTCACCGTAAGATATTGTATCGGAAATAGATAGTATTGCGATCAAATTCATCTACAAATAAAACACATAATAATAAAAACCAACGGAATACAAGCAAAAGACAAGAAAATACGTTGATAAATAAATTAAAAGTACAATCATATCGTATAATTATTATATATACAATTTTGTAGATGTTTGTAAGTATCAAATCGTACCTATCAAATATCTGACATTAATGACAGCGTTATTATCATATTTCAAACCAATCAATACGCTCATATTAAATCTAATAAAATTGGAATATTACTGTCTGCAAAGCATTTGATCTCAATGCTATACGACCATAATATATTTTCGATAAGACAGCTCACGGTGAACTGTGCTACGGCGAAATGTAATATGCACAATTTATATGTAACCAATAATCACAATGATGCTTTTATATATTTACAATTCCCTATATAAAAATTAATACGACTTAAAAGTAAATTAAGGTATTATTGTTTAAGCATTATTATATTTAGTGACATTGTGTTACATTATAGTCTGAATTTTCGGGTTAGAACCTTACCGGTCGGAGCATGGGGTGGGTGCTTGGAATTGGAACATTCCACCCTCTAATAAAAAAGTGTGCTAAGTTATTTAAGAAATGTTTCTATACTAGATCTGAAGCGGAAACGGTGATAACTCTATTCATTTAATAATATGCTTATTAACATAACATACAGTTGGTGAAGTAGCGAAATCATTAAAAATGTAAATGTCATATCGACTTAATTTGAAGTGGCTGATATCTAATTCTGTACCCACCAAGAAGTTTGTGTCATTTATCAGGTAGTGTAGATATTAATAGGAATCTAATTTTAGATCAACACGTTTTATTAACTTGAGCATTCAATTCGTGACCCATTCCAAGAATTGGCGTATCGTTTAATTTATGTATAACATCAATTCAGTGTTTAGTTGCACAACACCTGATTTGCAGTCAGTTAATCAAACGCACACGGAAATGAAGTGTACTAGCAATCGCGGGAGATCTAGAGTCGCGGCCGACCATAAGCCATTCGGCATAATTTATTAGGCAGGCGACAATATTGCCCATAAATATTCACAATGCGAAAATAATTATTGCCGCTGAAATTATGCTCGCCTACACTTCGTACCTACATTGGATGAACTATCTTGTAAGGATTATTTGAATGGGATTTGAATACGTCAAGAACGTTTTATCATCAATGACTTTATCTCTTCAATGCATGTGGATTACAGATACAATATTAATAAAATCTCAATAATTTTATTGATATTTGCAAGTAAGGTGGCCCTCGTCATGGCCCTCACAAGGGAGGGGCTGACAAGGCTCTAGCCTGGGGGCCCGGCGTAGCGGGTTGATCAGCTAAGTGAGATAAACACACATCACAAAATTGTTTTAATTGTAAAAAAAGTCGCATACTGTGCTATTTTACATCAAGAATATTAAGATATTAAAATATGTGGTTATGCGATGAAATTTGATGTGATATAATTGAAATACCTACTTACTTAAGCACTACTGTTCATGGTTGCAGGATCAGTCCCGTGCGGCTCCGTCTCAGGACGGAATGAGCACTTAAAATCACTTCTTTCAGATACGTTTAAAGCGTTTTAGAAAGCGGCCGTGCATATCCACGGCTGTGCATATATGACGGGTGGTGGTGGGCACTTTAACGTAAATGCTCATTTCCCTTATATCTCATTACTTACATGATAATTCACGTGAGTCGCCTAGAGTCATAACTCACATTCTCCAAAAATCAAGTTAGAATAAATCGAAAAATAACACTAGAGCACTATTTTTCGTAATCATAAAATAGTAATGAAATATCATGAATTATTAGTGAATGACATTGTCGATTTTTTTTTCAAAGTATACATGGATGTCATTACATAATAATATGTACCCTTATTAAAATACGCCGCCACAGTGTGAGAAAAAATACAGATTCCTAGTTGGATAGAAATACCTTAAGGCTAGAATATAATTTAACAAGAGTGATTTTTGGAAATGGTTTTTACATGATTTAAAGCAGCGATTTCCAAACTGAAGCGCTCCAATAAGCGGCTCTTTTCCTGAGCATGTAATTTAAGAAGATAATTATAATAGTAATAGTACATAATATTAATACTTACGGAATAAAGCAATAAAATAATTTTAAAACAGCGGCGCTTCAATAAGCGGCCATTTTTCTGAGTGTGTAATTTGTCAAGATAACTAAAGTAGTAATATTAATAATTACGGAATGAAGCAATAAAATAATTTTAAGCCAGCGGAGCTCCAATAAGCGGCCCTTATTCTGAGGTTTAATACTGAATGAAGCAACAAGATAATTTTAAACCAATGGCACTCCATTTGAACTTCCTACCAGTAAGAAAAACAAATAATTTGGATAGTTCGATGAACCAAAGAAACACTTTTATTTATTTTGTGAACCTCATTCTAAATCACCACACCAGAGCTGGTCGAAGAATCTAGGTTATCACAAGTTTTGTTTTTGTTTTGTTACGCCAAAGAAGTATAGATTCTAACGCGCGTACATACGTATTTTATTATATTTTTATATTTGTAAGTCAGTTTACTTCGAATATTGATTTATATCTCTTATATGGACCATAGAATATAGATACCTACCTATATGTCCTTATATAAATTTTTAGAATTATTCAACTAACATACCACCTGTAGGTAGGTACTACTAACTATTTTTATTTTATCAATTTTTTTAATCACTTTTGCATTTTTTGTTTATTTGTTTTAAAGATATTCAAACACCATATTGTGATGGTGTTGATTGCACTTATACATTTAATATCCACTGAGTATTTAAATAAATTAAAATATAACTGTCATCATTATGACAAAATATTGTGTATTTTAATTATATTTTATTTTTAAGTAAATTACGCAATACATACTTAATATAATAATTATCAAGATTAACACTTTTTTACAGTTAAGATGAATTAAAATACCATAAATATAATAGATTTAACCATTTTTCGGTAGTGCACTTTTTTTCAAAAGAATTATATACATTGTTAATAAATAAAATCAACTCTGTATTTTAGTGCAATATATATTATGATTCTTTAGTTGTACGATCATAAAAGTAAACTGTGACACAAGTCAAGACATTGCTGAATTTTTCTTTGTCGTTTTTATTCGGGATATAAAAAACGAGTATAAAATTTTATGGCCGAAAACTGAAGTATATTTTCTCGGGCAGTTTAATAATTCCTTCAAAAATAATGTGATTTACTTTGTATTCAATATGGCCGTTATATTAAATACTAGATTTTATATTGTGCTATGGGACATTATGGGGCAAAGGGGTAGTTGTATTATATAAGAATATATTATTACACGTCATTTATATCAAATATACTAAAACTAATAAGACTAATAATAGTCATCCATATGAATCTTCTTCTTCGTTTCTGGTCTCCATTGGCAACATGGTGTCGCTCCAGAAGTTGGAAACACCATTTTACTGTGTTGCATGCTTTTCATTTTGCCACACTCGCTTAGATTGCAGGTTTGGTCATCAGAAATCCTCCATTCCACCATATTGTGTCAAATGCGAACTGTATTTTAAACTACGTCGAGACTGGACTAAGAAGAAACGCTTTGTTGGCTATACTCATTCTTCGAGATTTTCAATATCTTAAAGCTAAATCTGCTTTCCACGTGGATAGTCTGTACTCTTATCGGTGGATCAAAGTTGTGCGTTATAATTACGTCGCTATAGGATTGGTTTCCCGAAACGAAACGTTTCCCGTTTTTGTCGAATTCGACCTTTTAATGCAGAATGTTTTTTTGTATCTAATTGGACTAGAACCATCCCTTTCTTTAAATTACTTTGTAATGGTAATGAATACATCATTAATATGCTGTAAAAATAACAATTTAAATATCTCCATGTATTTAAATATAGGATTATGAATTTTTTTTTTCGTCTTCTGAACATTTGGTCTATTCGAGAAACCAATCCTACGGCGACGATTAATGAACCTAATTTTTTAGTATGTGTGTTTATTTTAATTATTCCACTTAATTAATAAAAAACATCTATTTTTTAAATATAACTTTGGGAATTAGGCAGTTACAAAGTTATATATTATCATAGCTAGCTACATCAAACAACATTTAGTATTTAGTCAATCAATATTAAGTTATCGTCAGGCTATGTACAAGAAAAAAAGAACAGTAGACGTCACATCTCGATTGTGTGACTTCATTGTACAGGGCATAATCAGCGAATGAAATAATATGTTCATTAGGTTATCATATGTGAAATTCCATGAACGGAAAGAGAAAATTAACGTCTGACAGTTTGATGAGATACTGTTGCCATCGATGCTTGAGATTGGTGTTGGCACTTAGAAGCAAATGACCATCGAGCCTGGAGGAAGCTATGACCCACCGTAGATTATGATTATACCTTTGGTATTAATTGTAGGTATTACGAGAAAAAAGTTATCTTTTTGCGTAATCAAGATAGTAGTAATATCTACAATTTATTGAAGTGAAAGCTAATATAAAGTTGATAATGAGCTTTACAAGCTGGAATTGAACCATTCGTTATTATGAAAACAATTTTGTTAGATACTAGGCAGTATAGGTATTCATTATCCACGCATAGAAGATCTTTATTAATGTGCTTTTAAACTAAAAGGGACTAAAAGGCTGAACAGTTTTGATATTATAATACTATCCCATATCCGGGAATTTCACCCCATCCGCTGTCGACGCTCGGTTGGTACCTAGATGCGCTGCGTGCTTAAGGTATGAAGTTTCATGCACAAATTTTTGAATGCAACGATGGATTTATGAATAAAATATTATGTTATATTGGTTCACTGGATTTTAAGAATACTAAACTCATCATTGGCTTTACAATCCGATGTGGATATTGGTTTCCTTATAAAGAGGTGTTTCAGAGAAAGTTTCGTTAGCCTTTTGATCAAACTATCGGGTCAATATTTATGTTAAAAAACAACATAGAAATTTTCTTGACCCGGGATTCTAACTGGAGACCACTAACGTGATACACGAAATACAGAACTAAATTATGTTGGTTAAAAATATCTTTCTTTAAAAATCGTGTTGCTACAAATCATGACAATACTAAATTCAACTGAGTAAAATTACAAACACAGTTTTGACACAATAATAAAAACAAAATGTTAATAAGAATTCTAGTGTTTATTGAAACAAAGCGTTTAAAACAGTCTGGTTGTATAAGGATGGTGTAATGTTGCTTTCGTTTAGACCAGTTTGCAGGGTAAGGAGCATCTTGCAAACCGTTCCACTGGCGACGCCGTCTGCATTATTATGCAAATTGGTGAATACTGTCTGACCGTCACCCCGCCCTCTGCCCTGGAAGACGATCAAGTTTCCCCAGATACTCAAAATTCAATATTGACAAGCGTTCTCAGTCTAGTCTACACTGATGCAATCTCGCACTGCCCGGTGGGCATGAAAATTGGACCGCTTGCAAGTCCACGGATTAATTTCGACAATCCGAATATAATTTGGTTTTGATATAATTTCAGATTGCTATTGGCTCGCGGAGTCGATAATAGACTGCTCGGTTAACTATATGAAATGGGTTCAGACATATTTCAGTTTTAGTAGTTTTGAAAACTTATTGGAAACTAGTAAGTACAATTTATATACCTATCTTTGAATTAAAGTGGTTGATGATTACTAGAATATATTTTATGTAGTAAAACTCACAAAGAAACATTTAAATATACTATACTAATTGTAGGTATGTGTTAAATAAATCGTTATTTAAAATTGTCATATATTAAAAATGGGACACGAACTTTCTCCGACTGAATGACTGCTCCATCCCCTGAGCTACTGACCTGATTATGATTCATGCGAATTAAGTCTTATATCGATTCGTCCTGAGGTATTACAACCTTCATCAAGTAAGAGCCGCCGTATTTGTAATAATTCAATCGAAGTAAATAGTTACTAACACGATTTATTGATAAGCCAAATTTATTTATGAAGTCTTTATATTATGTAGGTACATGTAATAGGAAGAATTTAATAATTCATAAATATTTGTCTATTCAATACAGAAGAAAATCACTTATTATTGTAGGTACTTAAACACGCGTCTCACTAAGAATACTCTTTAAATTGTAAATAATTAATGGTATTAACTGTCAATTCGTGGTTGAATGACATTATATGAATATACTTATTGGTTAAAAATAACTAGTTTCATTCGCATGTTACTTCACTTTATTTATACCTAAGTCAGACTCAGAGTCTATAACTTGTCATACGTAAGTATACGAGTCGTTTACTGATCGTTATTATATTAATTATCTAGGTTGAACTACATAATATGGTTTTATTATTATCTCTATAATCTAACTATAGAAGTAGAGGAGACCATTGCTGTGCAATCAACCCATGGTGGCACCGAAGAAGGATAAAAAATATCTAAGTGGATTTTGTCAATATTTTAAAATCTATGTGAGTGTATTTTTCTTTTTGGTATCCACGTGGCTGCTGGAAATGAGAAAGAATATATTTGAAATTGAATACTTAGGCAATTGAATATGAAATTGAATACTTAGGCACCTACATTATTTTATATTATGAAGCTTTGTCATTCTAGTTTGATTTCTCAATAGCTCATGAATGCATAGATAGGTACATACATGACACAGGCATTATTAACTAGACAAAGTAACTCCTGTGAAAGTTTGACAGCAACAAAAAGACATTCAAAGTGTTACCTGACTGATAAGTCATTCACCCCTTTGCAAGGGCGACACCAGCGAAGGCATGGCGTGTTCTCCCTTCGCGTCAAATCCTTAGCTAAGTCTCTCGCATTGCTAAGAGCAACAGCTGTTCCTTTCCCGCGTTATTTATTCACTAGCGAAACCGATCGCCGCTACGTGGCTCTGCCAGTCACTAAAATACGCCTTTACGTACTTACTTACCTACCTATGGTGTGCATAAAGAAGGAGGATTTGGCGGAAAGAGTGAACTTTTCAACTGCGGAAGTTGTCGGAAGCTTTTGAAAAAAGCTTAAAAGCTGATAATATAATGCACTTTATTAGAAAGTTGTTCCAATGGATTTGTGAAAAAAAATCAGATGTGACCAAAAGTTGCATTTAAAAATATTATAATGAAAAATATATAATTTCTTTTATTGTATTATAAAAAAAATCACATCTTTATTAATAAAGATATTATGATTACACAGATAATTAACAAACATACTAATAATAATAATAAAACACAATACCAATGAGTGATATAATAATATAATACCTATTATAATATTATCTCCCTCAATCCCCTGAACATTTAGAGAGTAGTCAAAAGAGCAGTCGCATTATATTGTTGGGTTTATATGCTTATGCGCTGTCTCAGGTCCTCAAATGAGCGGCACTCACCTGTTTTTCATTTAAGTTATAACGTATTTAAATTTAAAAATTATGTAGGGCTTCCTAAGTTCTCATACGAATGCCACTACTGGTATGCAGTGGCGCACCCAGGATTTAATATTGGGGGGGGGGGCAAGGAGGAGAATGTAAATTAGTCCCATAGGCTCTTTTTCTTCTTCACAGCCTAATTTCTCGTTGTCTATTGTACTCGGTGTATCTACACCATGGTCTCCACATCCTGAAACGGGCCCTCAGGCTAGGATATTTGGCGGGCCCCCTACCTACCGCTAAGATTAAAGGCTGTGTGAAACACTACATTAACATTTTTCAAATTGTGTTTTAGTTCAAATTAAGGGTACTTATACCTACAGTGAATTATTGGCGATTTTCAATACATCCACTTTAATAATGGAGCTGTCGAGTATCGACACATAATAATCAAAAAATATATTGCACATATATATAAGTAATTGAAAATGTTCATGGCCATGAAGTATAATAGCGACTTTTTTTACTATTAAAGCTAATTTATGATGTGTGTTTATCTCACTTATCTCGTCAACCCGACACGCCGGGCCCCCCACAGCCCGGGCTCCCAGGCTAGAGCCCCGTCAGCCCTCCCCAGCCATGAACTACACCACTCCGGAATTCGGGTGGACACCGAGAATTTTTTGACATTTCCATTAGAGATTGAGTTTCTAAAAAAACCCGACATTAGTGTTTCGAAATTTTTGTGTTAGAAATTAAAATCTAAGAAGTTTTTCTAGAGGGTGCTGGAGAATTTCAAATCATTTTTTGTCGTGTTTTTATTTGTCTAATCTATTGGCTTTCAATTTCAATGTTTTTAGGGGGGGCCAAGGCCCCTTGGCCCCCCCTGGGTGCGCCACTGCTGGTATGCTATGCAAAAGGTTTGAAGTTTGAACTATTTTTTTAAAAAATATTCGACGTAAGTACCAGTAGCACACGGAATGTTGCCAACCGTAAAATGATTGTAATATAATAATGTACGAGTACCTACTATAATTTTGGTCCGAATAAGATAGTAAATAAATTTGACCGATAAAAATAATACGCTATGAATTTTAGGTACTAGGTAATTAAATATCTCTTAAAACTGAATCTGTATGAGATATCTATGCCCATGGAGATGTACCTACTGGAATGTAGTATGTTTATGAATACTATTTTGGTGACGTAGGCAATCAATTTATTGAAAATATTATGATAGAAAATTATTTAATGTTGTATAACGTACGTATTTCTTTTATTTGTCATTCTCTTATGGCTGAGGATTGGGACCACCATGGTCGCCACTTTTCCTCTATTTCGCCTTCTCTCGAGGTTGAATAATACCAGCTGCTGGTCCAGTCTCTCCTGGCTATTTGATTAGCGTCTTGTCGAAAGACGTTCCATTATCTGGGGTCTCTGGATGATTGAATGTTCCGTCATGATTGAATGTCCAATAAATACGAACCATTCGGCGCCAATACTACACTTTGTTATGCATTTCTGCTACTTTTATTATTTTATAAGCAAAGAATTATTAACCTGTCATTACAATCAAAAATAATTTCTAAGTGTCAATATGACAGTTAGCAATTTGCTTGCAGTTATTTTATTTCCTCTATTGTCTTCCCCACTTGTGAAAATTATTAAATTAAAGTTTCAAAGTACTGTAAAAGAATACATGGCAGTTTTATTTATCTCGGAAAATATCAAACTGTATTCTGGTACAGGTAGTGGAATATTTATAATATATTATATATTTCAATCTAATTAATTTATTTCTTCTTACGTTACTTCTTCTTAGTTCATATCCGCTCTAAATGTGGATGATATGGACAGAAAAGGCAGATTATGTTGAGACTCTTTTAAGGTTTCCGTAGCATATGACCAAGCCACGTTCAAAGTTCTTTCTTTCGACCATGTCCGATTTTAATAGGATCATATGGGCGCCTCCACAGAGTGAAGGTTTGTATAAACAGATTTTTTTACGAGAAATGGATGTCAGCCACTTGCTCAACCTATTAGGTCCATACTCTGACTCATACACAAATTGAAAAACAATATGTGTACTTGCCAGACCCATGATTCGAACCTGGGACCCTCGACACTATAGACCGGCGCTTAAGCCACACGGCCATCGTGGGTGTACGTTCAAAGTAACCGAGGGTTATTACTAATATATAATAGTTAGTAGGTATCATTCAGTTAACTAGTCAATATTAATGTTAAAGCACCATTTAATACCAAATATTAATAAAAATAGTTATATTTAAAATTGTTAATATTATGTGAGTATACGTAAAGAAATGAATATACTCATACCTGATGGTTTCATAACAAAATACTTTATAATACATAACAAAATATTTTATAACCATTATAATGGAGTACTACGGAAACGTTACAATTTAATTAATACTCGTATCACTCAAATATTAGACGGTTAACAATGTCATAGAAATCGCTACGTTAATATAATACCTATATCGTTTAAGGAGTGGGAAAACGCTGGAAAAGTGTAGTTATACAATGATACCCAGTAGAACAGAATCATAAAAGCACCCTCAAACTCATTTAGTGCTAACACCGCGACTGGCGCGTTTGGAGTAGGTACTTGGCGTACTTATGCTTGTTTGGACTACTTGTGTTATTTAAATGTAGTAATTAAAAGGTAATTAAAAATTCAGCAGTGATAAATTTTGTCGAAAGTTCGTGGCAACTAGGAACACAGGCCTGACAAGAGTGAAAGAAGCGAGGGAAGGCCTATATAAAGAAGTTCTTAAAATGTGGTAGGTATTCTGTATTTTATTAAAATTAAGCTTGATCATTCTCCATAAATGTTATAAAAACAAGGTGCGATTTGTATTTGTAAATGCTCTGAAACAACCCCTATGACACGTTGACAAATTTCCATTGCATTACGAAACCATAATATAGTTCACAAAAATGACGGTACAAGACCATAAACTGGGACATTATCTTACCTGTTCACGACACTGGTTTGGCGCAGGTGAGGTCCAAAGGGACCACACTTTGAAGGACGTATCTCGAGTCGCAGGGGTGCGGGCGTCCGCTGGTCTGGATTGCCAGTCGACGCCGACGCCGGCGCTCCCCTGTTATTTAAGATAATAGGTTTCGCCGGTCGACTGAGGCGCACAGTCGCCTCATAAATAAACAATTACCATTTTTCTGTTCCGGTCTGTATTTTGCGTACAAAGCTTTTATTCAAATGTTTCCCGCGTTTTCATTTCAGCGGAATTCGCGCGATACTCTTTCTAGTATTGTTTTATGATTTATGTATTAAATATTTTTTTCGGCTTTTTTCATAATAATCCGGATAAATTAAAATTATTCGTATGAATCCAAACAATTATATTATTTTAATACATGAATAATATATTGTTAACGCTTCTTTATATTTATACAGTTGTCGTGGCTGACAATTCCTCACCCTATAGCAGTGGTGCCCAACCTTTAGTCTATCTCAAGCAAATTAAAAATTTTAAAATTTTAGACGAGCCACACATGGTACGATGACCTTTTTTTTTTTTTTAAAAATTAGCACATTCTCTCAGAAAAAATCTTTTTTTGAAAAAAGTAAGCCACCCCGGCCGGGAATCGAACCTTGCATCTCCACGGGTAAACGCCCCAAACGTCGCAGTTATCCAATATGCTACCGCGTGACTTACTAATTGCGACAAATTTTAACTATTGGTTATTTTTTAATACCTACTCATAAGCGCTCTTCGAAATCAAGTTACTTTGGCAATCGATTTTTGTTTCTTAAATCAAAGTAGGTAACTATTTACTATTACTTCGATTACTAACCGACGTCGTGGAATTTCTTCGTGGAATACATTTATTCTTAAAATAAATAAATAAATATTTCTCTTCCCAATCTTCTTGAAAATTGTAAGTGTATGTCAGTTTTTTCTTTTTCTCTGGCTCATATTCAGGCATAATTATATACATAATCTGAATATGCGAGCCGCGAGCCACATTAAAACGGTACGCGAGCAACACGTTGCTCGTGAGCTATGGGTTGGACACCGCTCCCCTATAGCGTTGCTACGAGAACGACAGGGCAACATGTTTGACGTGCCCAGGCCCAACCTTGGGGCGATTGATGATTACGCAATACTGCATAGTATTATAATATAATAATTTACTGAATATTTCTGGGGAGGCTCCTAATCTACTATATATAATTTAATATATATATATTGCATGCTAGTGGGACGTATATTGGATATACATTTAGATAGTAATTGTATGACGCTAACTAATTATTAATTATTAGTAATTATTACAATATTCAAATTGAGTAATAGTTATACTAATAAAATATTATCAAACTATCACAATGGTAATTATAATAATATACAATAATAATTATTAATGATTTATTTATTTAGTGGGTTTAAAATTACATTTTACTTTGAAAAACATTTACAAAACACATTTAATCGATTGCTGCTTCAGTTACTACAGTGCTATTAAGATAGTCAAGCAATCTAATACTCAGTAAAGTTCATTACTAATTAAATACTAACGTCGGTTTGTTCGTGGTAACTACAGACATTTTTTTTTAAATCCTTCGACAAAAATATTTAAAATCCATAATTTAAAATAAAATATATACCTACCTACCCACTCGTTAATTTATAAGAATTAACGATATTTGACTTATATTTCGGTACATACCTAAATCTTTAATATTTATTTATATAAATTGTTACATTTAAGATATTTTAATCTTATTTAAAATACATTAATCATATATCAATGTACGTATACGTATTAAAAAGACAGACTATTCCGATATAAGAAAAATCAATACTTATCTAAGGACTAACATAATATATTCAAATTAACCAGTTTAAATGAGAAGACATTGAACAGATGTGTTTATAATATTATACCCAAATATAAGAGCGTAGTTTATTTATAAACGTCCGTTAATAGACGTATAAAATTTTATTTAATGCAATGTTGCAGTACAAAAACACTTAAAAAGTTTCAAAGTTAAATATAAATCGAAAAGTATTTAAAGTGGAAGCCATTAGAGAAGAGAGCTTTTAGTTTGAGCTTCGAGATTTATTTGAGCCTGTCATAAAGTTGTACAAGTGAAGTGACAGTTTTCTCTCCTCTATTTTATGATGAACTTTTGCTTTGAATGTTTTATCCGAGAGCGGGTCAGCGTCTCTTTCGTAAGCTTTTAATTCGTTAAGATTGCAGCAAATTATTCAAAAGCTATTTCTGACCCACTGAATCTCATTATGAATAAATTTATTCGGCAAACTTTTTGAAATTGAATCTTCTATGTTTGATGAGTTAAAGGAAATACGTAAAGGCTGGCTCCAGTAAAAGAAAAATTATAAGTACTTATTTACCTAATTAGTAGGTCAGAGATAGACTTTTTAATCCACACACTTCGAAGATTATGTAGGTACCTACTAAGTACATTATATTATTATATAAATATTTTAATATAAGTGTTTTTTATGTTGGTAGGTACTTTTTTGTATAGTAAGTTAAATCGACAATTATTTTGAAATTATGTTGTCCACTAGGTACATACAGCAATATGCTAGAAAACAACCATAAAAACAAAACACAGGACGGGTTAATTAAATAAGTCACTGTCACAGTGGTAAAGTAAGATTTATTATCGCCATATACATGTTAGTAAATCAACAATTAGTATAATATAACTTATATGTTATTTAGATAAATAGTTATATATTATATATTATTGTCATCATCAGTACTATACTCCAAATGTAGCTCATGGCTGCCTCTAAAAAATGTCTCCACTTTAACATATATGCCTACCGCAATGTCTCTGCTGTTTTAGCTTATAATATGCCTATTCACTTTCTACACAGTCTGAATGACGCAGTCTATGTCCCTCATCCAAATTTTCCTCTCTGGTCTATATTGATGAGCAGACAACTAAATCATAAATACCGTTTGTCTAAAGGTTTTTTTTGTCATTACTATTTGAGAGTACATTTCTTAACATACATATTCAAAGTATAAAATTTTAGTTATTTGTCATACAATAAGCATTTTTAAATGTGACAGAATTGGCCTACGCAGCCAAATTTTTTTCCTATTATAATAAATATAAAAAAAAACCTTTTTGACAGTTTATGCAATAGTTTCAACTTAAGTAAATATTATTTTGTATTGTTATCGTCATTTTTATTAACACTTTTATAACGTTTCTTATTATTATAACTTATTATTTAAATTTCACGTTGAAAACTTATTGAATTAATAAATTGCAACGCCAATAATATGTGTTAAATAATTAAATAAACTATTCGTAGCCACATTTATTAGAAATACACATATCAAAATTTATGTTTGACTTAAATTGTACACTTACGAGTACTCGACCATGCGATGCAGTGAATCACTTAGAATGCGGTTATGACAACGTTCACTTGATAAATTTATTGCTACAATTATCGTGTAGTTGCGTCAAAAGATGTCCGTTTCATTTGTTTATGATGACATGTGCGATGATGTATTCACGATGTTTAACCAAAGCTCGGTAGAAAGCTCCGAAAACAAAATGTTTGCAGTGTGCCGTAAGATTATCCGTAAAAGCTCTTCAAAGAATTGCTGTGCGTTTGGAATGGTACATTTGATTTATTTGACAGATAAAGAGTACTACAACAATTTTAAATCAAACCAAAGCTTGATACGTCATAAATCATGTAGAGCAGTGGTTCCCAAAGTTGACTGGGCTCCGACCCATCTAACAAAAATTTCCAATCTTGGGACCCACCTCTTAGCTGGCTTAGAGAAAAGAAGGCATAAATATTGGTAATGCTCAGATTCCCTAGTGGCGAGTCGTGGAACTACTTAATGCTGTCTTATTTGTTCTAATTGAAATAAAAATATATATATATATATATAAGCGTTACCAATATGAATGAAAGACTGTTGAAATAAGAAACACAACTTAAATAAAAAAAAATATTACAAATACCTAAACCTGCAAGAAAGTTATTTCAATGGGAAGGATGTATTTGTTTCTTATTTTTCTTCATTACAGTTTTAGCATTAACTTCAACTTTAGTTACTTTTAATCGCAGTGAGTTTGATATATCCAATATATTTCGGTATTTAGTTTAATGTTAACCATAGCCGAAAATCCGCCCTCACATAGATATGAGGTAGTAAAGAGGAGGATGACTTTCATAGCTTCATCGAACAGGCAAGGATAATTATCAGCAACTGAGAGCCAGAATTTCGTTAACTGTTTACGATTGAAACTATTTTTCAGTGACGTATCTTCTGATAAATCAATGAGTTCTTCTCTTGTTTTTGTTGACATACTAGTTGGTTTAGTTTATTTCAATTTTTAGGAATTATAAATAGCTGAATGAAATATCAAATTTATCACTTCCTATTTTATTTTCATGTATACGGTGGCGAAGGCCCACTCAATATTCGCTCGCGACCCACTGGTGGGTCGTGACCCATAGTTTGGGAAACCATGATGTAGAGAGATGAAAATTGATATTGAAGTTGCAGGAGTTACTTTGATAATATATTGTGCTGCTATTGCTATGCGGAGCTATGCCTTTTCACAAGCTTTTATTATCTACAACTTTTGACTTTCAGCAATATTAAATAGAACAAAAAATATTATACTCACATCTATTTTTAATGCCAATTCATCTATTTATAATATATTATATAAAAGTTATTATACAGTAGAAAAGTGTAAATATAATATATATATATATAAATTAGATACAAAGAAGTACACCGACTGAGCTAAGCAGACCATATTTTAAGAATTTATAAAACAATGCCCACCTATATACTCATCCTCACGCAGCTGGAATATGTCAATATCCGAAGTGATTTGGTTGAACAGAGCTATTGCCCTCCCAACATACCATCATACATCGAATTTTGAACAAAGCTCATCACAGTATAAATAATATTGAATGATATTAATATGTCAAATGCATGACGTGGCGCCCTCACTCATCGGACAACTTATATCGGTGAATCAAAACTTACTTTACATTCAGTCATTTGAAATGGATTATTATTATTGTGGAATTTTAATAAAAAAGAAAAACATATTGAAATACACTGGAAGCATAATTACTTATCGATTATTACCATATTATCTAATATAGTATTACAATATCAAATATTATTTTGAATTAACATTTGGTTATCTCATTTAACCTTACCTTAGTACATCACTGTTTGTATCCTAAATACTGTTATTTTTTTTAAATTGCTACAAATCATAAACTTTTTCCATAATTTGTGAATCGACTTTATGGTTTCGGCCAATTTTCCGTCATGCGTGTATTTTCATACAAATTACCGGACCATTATGTAGGTATGTATATCGCTACGAGTAGGTTGAGCATGCCACAAAATATATAATACACATAATGATTTATTATATTGTATTCGGTACATTATAATATACCAAAAATATATGACACCGAAGATCCGAGATTGATCTGATTAATGATTGACAAAGATATCCCGTCGCCATCAAGGAATCAAGATTCATTTGTATAGATTGTTAATAAATTGATTCAAAATTATAAAAAATGATCACCAATATTAACGAAATTTGAATTTTTTCCTCAGTTTCGAAAATTTCTTTATAATTGTTGAGTACCTACATTTAGTGGGTAAAACAATAAAGCACAGCTTTGGTTTCAATACAAATAAAAACCACAAAATTATCCTAACACACAATAAAGCACCAAGTACCTCATTAAAGACATTTTAAAACATCTTACAATTCACATGTCCGAGTACTGCTTTTAGTGTTTTCCTGAAACTTTTGATATTCATAATTCAGAGCAGAAGTAAACGTACTCTGTGTAAAGTTCCAGTCCAATTTTAGTGCACGGACACCGTTACATTCAGGGAATGGGATGGGAACCCTTACAGGAAATGGAAACTATATCTCTCGCTCCCCAGAAGTAGAACAAAGCCCTACGTGTATCTAAACAGTGGCATTCGTAGAACTTTTTGATGAGCAAAATATTAATCAAAAGTTATTAATACTTCGAATAATTAATTTTCAGCTACTCTTACGTGGTATTTAATTTACTTAAAATTCCAATGATTTCCTTCTGCCTATGCCAGAAATTTACCATTTTTTAGATATACAAATTTCTTTCAATAAAAGTTCCTAGTGTACCATCATAGTTCAGTCAATGAATATATCGTAGAGTGCATAGAATATGCGAGAATTTTTGACTTCAGTATTTTGTTAGGAGTAGTTAGTAAGTAAACATACTAAAAGTCCCCACCCCTGGGAGGTGAGCTAAAGGCGGGAAGGGGGTCGAAAGGTCCCATTTTTTTTGTTTTTTGCTTAGATATCGAAAATGGTGCATGTAGAAAAAAAATGTTTCAAATAAAAATGAAAGTTAATTAAATTTTCTATAAATTGTTTCCACATATATTTGTCAAATTTCCAACGGTTTCCGAGATATACGCTATTGAAAATCAATAATTTTCGACTATCTCCTCTCCTACCCACTGCCCATTTGCTCGTTGGCTGCCAATTATCGTTGAAAATGATCGATTTTTACTAACGTATATCTCAAAAACCGTTGGGAATTCGACAAATATGTATAGAAACAATTTTATAGGCAATTTAATTAGCTTTCATTTTTATCTTGAAGTCAAAAATTCTCGCATATTCCATGCACTGCAAAAAAGCTGTATGAAATTTAATGTGATTTTTTTAATAAAATGGATTATAAAAAATAGTGTAGCATGGTGTACATTGACTGGTTGTAACTTGTTTCGGAATTTCGCATACCGCTAGCTTGATTCTAGTTTCCACTCATACATTGCTTCGTCGCTTCACCAGAGGTTAGAAACGCCTTACTGTATGCATTTTCTATGCCCACCAGTCTGCACTGTGATTCTAACAACGAATACTTAGACTGTTTATGTGCATTATGGTCTTAGATCTTCTTACATTAAGTGGTTTTGAGAAAAGATTATTTAGTTTTTTTTCTTCTTGGAAGATGAATGCGTACACCACTGCTCTCATGTTAGCCATCAGCCAACGGTCTAGCTACACTTACGGACATTAAATTAACTCGAAACAATCCGAGTGTAAAACGTGGCGTTTTAAATTTTGCCCAGAGTATTAAACTAGCTAATTCAGTTAGCTGCGCGCGGGGTTTTCCCGGCGGAAGCCGTGGCAACGGCAACATGTATCATGCACAGCGGGAAAATTTACTTAACTCAAATACGTATTCCGGACACGAATCCTTTTAGTTTCAGGTATGCCTCGATTCTGATTAAACTTTTAATCTCGCAGATGGAAATTTTGTCTTTGCCTCTTCCGGAAATGTTCGATGAGCTTACTTACGTTAAGGCTTCTAATGCGAACGGATAAAAGGTCAACTTGCAAAGAACTTACGTCTGTGTGCATAGGTATCTATAATATATATGTAGTTACTTAAGCATTCAAGGTTTATTTTGACCGGGTGTAAATACTTCTACACCTTTTAGTTAAATTAATCATTCATTACTTCACATTTCAAACAGAGAAGCTCTATATTATTTGAATAAAATATTTAAAGGTTCTTACGAATATTGCTGGTTAAGATAGGTTACTATAAGTTTGTATTTTTTTGTTGATTAAACAATGCTCATAATATTATTATAATTACAGTAATTTCCACAATATATTATATTTATTATAATGTGGCGGGTCACTAAAATCTTTAGTTTTATCATACTTTTTATTATAAACTTAAATCTGTTGAGGTCCTGGCGTCATTTAGAATAAACCTATTATTGTTTTTAACTTGATATAAAAATTACATTAATACAAATTTAAAAATTCAAAAGTTACGGTTTTATGGAAGGCTGAGGCTAAGGGCGCTTACACGTTGTGAGGTATCTTGCGAAAAAAATGCTTGCACGATAAACTTCCATTGTGTACTAAAATAAATACAAAAATATGATACCACGTTTTTTTTCTTTTGTTAACGTTTGATAAAATACAAATAGTAATATTTACTGAATAAAGACCAAATGTAAAAGACTCATTTGTGAAATTGATAGCGATTCAAGGTGACAAAATAATAAATCATTATAAATAAAATAATAAATTAATATAGATCCTTTTATTAGCTACAAACCTGAATAATATATACCTACATCATGTTATAAAAAAAGACATTGTTAATACTTCTGTTTCTTAGTTACATTAGTTGTATGCAAAAAATAAATATATTTATAAATCCTTGCAATCTTGTTAAATTAAAATATATTAACAGTATTTGTATGTAAAATTCAATACTTATTATTTATATAAGAAGATTTTTTAGAATACAATTTCAAGTTTTTCGTTCTTTATAATGAAGTGACCGCCTTGTCTGGAAAAAGGTGATTTTTTACTATAATTCGGACAAATATTTTATGAATTAATTTCTTCCAGCATGCTTTCTAATAGAATTTTATGATGAATTTAAATAAAAGTACATGTTGTATTTTTTTTACAAATACACTAAAAAATATATAAAATACTGTATAACATTTGTCACAATTGTATTGTTATCAAATCATGACAGGAAAGCTTTGGGCAGAGTTTAATTCATTGAAACAGGAAACAGTATCACTGCTTCCATGACATCTGCTGTTGTTTATGTAAGGTTACACAGTGACCGGACACTGAGCAAATAGAATGTGATCTCTTTAGTAGCCGTCCTCCCAGTTAAGCCTTCCATTTTGATGCTGTTACTAGCCCTCCACCTGTTTGTTTTATCCTCCTCTTTGCTCAAACATACCATTAATTATTGTCAGCTTTACTGCTATATGCAAAAGTGTCACTCCAACGTGTAAAATTACTTCGCTAAAATTACTCTACGCGAAACACTAAATCTTGTATATTATGTTGTAACTTATTATACGATACGGTGTTTTACAATAGATACAGCTGTTACAGAGTTATAAAGCTTTGTTATATCGACGGTACGAATAATTTATAAAATAATCACAACTAGTTAAATGTTATAAGCTTACATTAACTTTAATATTACCACCAGGTTAATATTCAAATCGCGTTCAATAATAAAATTTTGTTCATATATTTTATGTCATATTTTATTATAGGACCTATTTTCGTCAATTAAATCTAACGTTAATTATGTATACCCTCTTATTAATAATAGTCTAGTTTTATTGGTTGCGTTGATTTCCGAGTAGTTTGTAAGTATTGTGAGTTACTAACCTGAATTCAAGAATACATTAAATAAAAATGGCAAATTTCAAAATACCGTATGAGAATGTGACTATTATAATTAAAATCAATAAATGACTTTTCTTGTGAACAAAATTATTGGTTTTTTGCTAATTCAACAATTCTTGAGTTATTGGTGTTCACAGCTATTTATCGATTATTTGTTCTGAAAACAGCTGTCAAAATCAATAATTTCAATACTACATATTAAACATATAATTTTGAAAAACACTTGTGAAAAAATATAATATAACCAATAGAAAAATTCTTTATGAAAAAAGTAATACACCCGGCAGGAATCGAACCTGCATCTCTTGGGTTTACGCCCCGTGCGCATTATCCACTATGCTACTAGGTGACGTACTAATTACGACTACATAATAAATAAAATCAAATTAAAAAATTCAAAAATCATTATAACGAACTTACGTAAATTTGAATTAAATCAATAGTGAAAATAATCCTAAGTTTATGTCTAGAGTTAAAATTGTATACAGTGATATTTCTAGTCAGTCATGAAACTTTCAGTCTAGACATAATTTCAATATTCAATCCGAATGTTTGAATCGATGAAAACTCTAATAGTAAATTACAAAATATCGAGAATTGAAAATTAACGATACAATCATTGAAGTAGTTCGTCTCGAGACGTCGCGACGCCGACGTCGAGTATTTTCTTCGCGCGAGCGAAAGAATTTTTAAATCATTGGAAAGTGAAAATTGGCGTGACAAAACAATGATTATCTTGAAATTTCGGTATCCACCCCCATTTATTTTACAAGCGAGAGTAAAGCACAATATTGAAATGAGTAGGTACCTAAATTGTTGAGAAATACACATGAAACGTGACAGAATCACTTAATTTAATAATTTATATTTATGAAGAAAATGGATTAAAGAAGGAGAATGTTTGATTCTTTATTTTAGAAAAAACATACTATTGGAAAACCTCAGAAAGATACATCAGTAAAAACGAAGTTATAAGAGATAGTTCATAATATCAATCATAGAAAGCTCGATAACTGAAAGGCGAGATCCCGAGATTTTTCAAAAATATGTTTTTTTTCTACAATATCCAATACTTATTCTATATAGTTTAATAATAATTAGGACCGGTTTCGTCCACTTTCTCATCAGTTGACAATATCCTGATTATTATTAAACTATATGGAATAATTACTACATATTGTATTTTAACTTTTTACTTTAATTTTACGATTAAAATAACTTGACTAAGTAAATAAGAATTTGACGATTTACACCAGCGGTACACAACATATTTGAAAGAAGTGCCAGTTTTTCCATTTTATAATTTTTCACGGGGCGAGGCGCTAGGGCGAGGGCTAGACGAGACGTACAGTTTATTATTTTTAATTGCATCACTGGTTGACAACTTAAAGAAATTGTCCAGAGACACCTAAACTATGTAACCAAGCAAAGAATTAAATTTTTGTGTAACAATATCCCGCCCATAGCAGCTAATTGGTATTTAATGTTATTTAGCATTAATATTTATTTTATTTTAGTTTGAAAATTCCACATTTATGTTTCCAATCAAAGTATATATGTATTTAGATCCACTGTATTGCTATCTACTATATAATTATCTACTGATATCTATTGATAATATAATTACTTTTTATTAGTTTTATTCCCAGAGTACACAAAAAAATATTTAATATTGACTACGTCATACATTTTACCTCTTCTAAAGCTTAGACCATTCTTTCCGTTGAAATACATTTTCCACATAGTAATAGAATGAATGATCATAAACTGGTCCACATTTACATTGTATTGCATTTTTTATCAGTTCTTAGTCAATATCAAGTCATAGCATGTAACATAGTCAAGTAACACATTACTCAAGCTTTGTTTGATAGGTTGTTTTTATAACGTACTCGTCCGGTATCAGTTTAACCAATCGCTCGGTCTGTGTGTCTACACTCTACACTTTATAGAACCTTTTGGGAATATTACACCGCTGGACTCGATTCTAGTTACCAGTGATGTCTCTAAACAAAATGTCACCCCATAGCATACGTAGAATACCATCCCCTATCATTTTTAGTATCTAATAATTATATGCAGATTTGATATAATAATAGGCACTTAGTCTTCTTTGTTGCATTTTTTAAAGTAAAAAATGCAACAAAATCTTTCTAAAAATGACATACGCATCATCTACTGAGGATGAGAGTATTTCCACAAACACATTCTCAAACAGCGATGATTTATATGCGTGGAGGTCTAAGGCACTGACAGGTTTGGAAGCCTCATTGTGAGAAGTTTGGTTGTGCAATAAGTTTCCATTGGGATTAATATACAAAAATAGAATATGCTGTCAGGATTTTTTGAGTTTCGATAATTTATTAAACTAAGATGTCGATTCTTTCTAATGAAGCTACTGCATCGTCTGCTTCATTGAAAACGGCTACTACTCTAAAAAAATGTAATATTTGTATTCTTTCCTTCATTCGTCGTCCTATATATTTTGCCGCCCCTTTGCAACACATGGACTGCCTACCCTCACGGGACGGCACTTCTTGTTACTGCACAAAACTATGGCAAGATCACATATATTTCATTATATTACAAATTTATAGACATTATGTTACACTCTCAGATAATATTATAATTTCAATATTGGATCAACGCTAATTTTAAGTAACCATCTTATCAAAAAACAGGTAAGGTGCATTGTTCAAGTGCGTACAATATTATGTTTTGTACAATAAAATATTCAGATAAAATCTATTATTAACAACGAAAATATGTGAATGTAGATTTGTAATAAAACCCTTATTGTAATGCAGGTTGAGTTATTTTGTCAAGCATATTCAACTGGACTTATAGATTATTGATTAAGTCAATGATCCACATTTGTTAAATATATAATTCTGATAATACTCTGAGAGATCTATGATCATTCATATTAGAGCACATGAGCAAAATCTTTTATTTTTCCTGTGCATGTCTAAGCTATGAAAATTATTAATAATATTCACTGTATCCTTATACCTAGTAGATAATATGGCTAAGAGCACAATTCTCGTTAATATTATTTATGTTTATAGTTGCAATAACATTTATTAGACATTTATGTCATACTTAACTTTAAATAATTATAAATACGAAATTAAGGTTATAGATACTCATACAATAATATCATTTCTAAATTTAATTGCAATTAAAATAATTTCGGTGGATGAAATGAAACAAGAAAGGATTTACCAGTTGATGTCAAAGGATACTGTGAATAGGTACACGCAGAATTTAAAAAAAAAATAGTCTTGAATCTTGTGATAAGGACCTAACTGAAAAAAAAATGTGAGTCCAGATGATTTGACAATACGACTCAACTCAACTGAAGTCTTCAATCTACGGGTTGGGCATTTCCATCTGATATGGTCATTCCAGGCGGTGAGCAGCTCGAAAGATCGCTTGTTCCTGTTTATAGCCCATTCAGCAGACCATTTACCCTGTGCAATGGGGGCGGCCTGCAGTGAATTATATTCCCCTTAAAGAAAAGAAGGAAACTAGCTCGTATATATCTTGCGGTGCAAATGAATGTTATCTGTTTCTGAATGGCTGAAGTCCTGTGATAATAACAAGGTAACTCACCGACTGCTGTAAAACACCGGCGGGAAATTGTAAACTGAGGTTTGGGAGGGCTATTTAAATTATATGGAAAAGAATACAATTGCTAAGTCGCGCTTTCAACTTTACAGAAAACCACATAATGGTAAGTAGCAGAAGAAACCTCAAAACAATGAGAAAATTTTATATTTTATTATATAACAGCTTCACTGTGGTGTAGGAACAGGGTAATTGCCACTGAAGCAGTAAGTGCAGATCGAATCTCGCATCTGTAAAATGTTACTTGTTGATTTTTAAGTGTATTAATCTAAAAATAGGATATTATGTGTTGGTAAAACAGCTAAAAACCATGCCCCGTAAAATAGTCTATTACTATAGCTAACCTTCACCCTGAAACGAGTGTTCAAAAATGGGAATTCAACAAAAATTAAAGTAAAAAAACCATGTTTATATGTAAACACAATATATAGTGCCCCACGATGACCGAGTGGCAATGGGTCCTCGGAACTCGGGTTTCGAATCACGGGTCTGGAAAAATCACATGTTATTTTTCATTGTGTGTTTGGACCCAGAATATGGTTGGGGATGTGGTTAACACACTTTTCTTATACACAATATGTTAAGAAACCTTTTCGTAAGGCGGTTATGCACAGAAGTGTTTATACATAATCCCTATAATATTATGTATTACACCTATATATTTTTTTTGTTCTTTTTACTACAGTAATGAAACCAGTATAGTAAAACAGTAGTGTAATAAATAATATAAGTGAAATGATCGCAAACACCCAGACTTTGAGAAAATCTCATAAATATGTTTTGACCTGGCCGGGAAACGAACCCGGAACGCCCTGATAAAGGCCAGCATCTTACGCACTGGACTACGAGGGTCGACTGCATATATCGTTGAACGATAATACAAGTATATAAGTTGGATGTTATATACCTACCTCATCATTAAAAAACAATATATATTATATTGTTTAAAATATCTTGTTTATAAAGCTAACTAAATTAGCATTATATTATTAACAATATTATAATTGATTTGAAATTGAAATGAGCTACAGTTTAAACGAAGTAAATTAAATTACAATATGTGCTTATAAACGGAACGTATGGATGGAGTTGCATAGATTGTAGATAACAATAGGTACTATTTTATTAACATAATAATATGTTTTGCCCTGGATCCAATACAATTGAAATTTGTTAAACGAGGTATACGGAAGAGACAGGCACTTTGGTATTACGTACTTTATTAAGGATGTATGTTAATTAATGAGTGATTAATTATATATTAATATAAATTATGTTGGCTGATGATTCACTAGTAAATGATAACAATAAGATACGCTGTAATAAAAACAGGTGCTTATTCTTAACATATAAATCTTTGTAAAAGGCATTGCTCGCATAAGCTTTAAGCAACTCCCAAAACAATGATACTCGTACATTGTGAAAACTCCTCTCATTTTTGTGATGAAAATTTTGAAGGAGAGTTTTCTGAGGAGTTATTGCAGCGTCGTTCCTGACGTGCGTGTCATTCTCAAACCAAATGGTGCGTTCTATCCGAAAGCTCGTTCTCAAAAAGTTCGCATGGGCGCTTCGTAAATGTTTGTGACACTAAGTAAAGCTTTTAAAACAAAGGCTGTATGGCAACATAATATGTCGCAAAATTTCAAATGTGTCGTTTTTGGTTTCCTTGTTGTATGTTTTATTGGGAAAAAGAAAATCATGCGATGCATTTTAATGTAAGTACCTAATGAAATCGATAGAATTATTATAGTAAGATATAGATAAATAAATACTAGTAGGTATTTCAATAATATTTAGGTACTCCTTTTCACTGTCTTCAATATGTGCAATTGCGGTAATATTATTGTACTAAACCATAGTAATATATCACATCACATTACACATACTCATACACAGATATATATGTCATGATAAATATATATTATAAAACATAAAATTTGTCAAACAATACATGTCAGTTCCCCACTCCAGTATAAATTATTTTTACCATATAATATTTATTATAAATTAAATTTATAATTGGCGTGTACCTACTAAGAAAATAGTAATTTTAAAAAGTGTTATAATGACTGAAATGAAATGATGTAACTTTAGACCATGCTCACGTTATAACCTCTTGTGGATGGACCCGACCGTCGCAAGATCTCGTAGTTAAGTATGGCCACCGCTAGTTATAGCGGCAATTGTATGCGGGTAGGATATATAAGCAGGTAACATAATAATAACATCGCAGAGTGCGTCGGCATGAAGAATGTATGCGGAAAATGTGTGGTGTGTGTTGAATTTGAATTTGGGTTAGGTATTAGCACCCACAATGGACGAGTGCGAACGTGCCCTATTATTAAGTCGACGGTAATAGTTTTGAATTTCGACTCTGACAAAATATTGATTTTAATGTGTGTTTTAATCCAAACCGTGGACCCAATAGGTTAGGCAAGTGGCTAACGTCCATGTCTTCTACAAAAATATTAAGAAACATTTGCGTTAGGCGGTCGGGGCAATGAGAATTATACTTATTAAAACCATGTGTACAATAAAAAGTTTTTATTAATACGTAGCATTGTCAAGTTTATATTATGATTCAACAGAAAATTTAAAAACGTGATATATAAAAAGTTATTTTTATCTTGTAATTATTTATTACAATTGTATTAAAAAAATAATCTCTAATGTGAATGGACACCAATGGGTTGAACCGGCACGCTCCTTACATTATATACTTATATATAGTTTCTTATACACGCCGCGAATTCATTCGTAACATGCCACCAGAATGTGTTAGAGAGAAAACTCCGAGATTATTTTGTTGAGGTGAAATGGGCCGTGCACCATTAGTCGGGAGGTGTCTACGGCATGGGTTACGAGTAAGTACTAACACGGCATTGTGAGGAATACGCACTGAGAAGGGGGCAAGTGATAGAGCATTCCCAGTCTAAGAATCGCCACTTAGTCACGGATAGTCTGACGGAAAAACTGTGAAGTATAACAGTTCTGTCTCAATTCGGTGAAATGGTTTCTGTTTGCAATATCCATGCATTATCAATATTTATGTATTTTAAATTATTAAATTTTTTTATAATGAAGTTCGAAAAGTAAATTATAATATTCGATTTTTGCTTCTAAACTTTTACAAATATTATAGTTATAGTTAGTCGGATTTACAGGTAGGTACTCAGTGTGTATCAGAGTACACGCTTCAACTATCTAAATCATTGGCAACCAAATATGAAAATGTTTTGTTACAATATTTGAATAATGTCATATATTATCATTATCATTACCGAGTTTATAGATAATCACAAATAGTAAGTATTCTATTAGAAACGTATATATATATAATATAATAGAACAATAGAACATAAATATATTATCATCAATGAATGATACAGTAAACTTCAGAACGTTTTAAAAAAGGAAATGCAACTTTATTGTTATAATGTGCAATCAATGAAAACTTTTTGAGGACCTCATAATGTGTTACACATATTAAAGAGAAATGAATGAATTAAATCGATAACGTATTATAACTTAGTCACGTTACTTGTCCATTTCAAGGGTTATATATTTACCTATATATCTACATATATATTTGCTTATATTATATAGGAAATATTATTTTCACAATAATAATAATTTTTCGTTAAATTTCAATGAAATATTTTACATCGATCTTTTTTATTTCCATTGATTATTAAAAAAAAAAAACGATGGTAAAACAAAATAAATACATACCAGTTCTCCACAGTTCATCAAAAAATGATAATAATAACCTTATCGTCGGTGGCGATGTTTTTGAAACCGTGGATATCTTGGATCTCTTGTAATAAATACAAACAATTTCTTTTATTGTGTTAACTATCAATTCATGTTGGAACTGCATCGTATTATTGTTTGATTTAATAAAACACAAAAAAAAAGTATAGTACTTATTCCACTATAATATACTAATATATTAGTATATAGTAATATTATAATTATAAATTTGGAACGGTATACAATACGACATAAAATACAAGCAACACAAGTGATAGATAGATAGCAATAAATCGCCGGATCAACCTCGTCAACAAGTTATGTGTATTTGAATCTCCAAACGGATCTGAAATAATAAGACATTCTCAAAGAAAACTAAAACTACTAGGTATATATAAAACTCTCCTATGTACTGTATTAACATATGGATTAGAATGTTGGTCACTGTAAAAGATAATAGAAATATGGATATGGAAGGCAAGAGATGCAGGAAAGCTACAGGAAATCTAAGAATGCTCAACCAAAGCAACTGACCATCATGGAATTAGTTTTTGAAGTACCATAAAATGAAGATAAAAATAAAAATATTATTATATATTTTAAGAAGCTTTAACAATAAAATTTAATATAATATTCAAATTGGATAATAAATTTATCCTAATTCTATGGTAATATTTTTTATATAAAATATAATTAAATTAAGATAATACTTTTACAAACGATAATAATACTTTTATTATTATCAGTCCCGACGGTGAAATGAACAAAATGCTTCCGAAAATAGAAATTACCCGTCGATTCACAGAAATGGCGAGCTTTCGAGCGGCTCTCACAACTTTTCACAATCAAACGATTCCCATCTGAAAAGTAATTAAAATCGACTGTTCCTCTTTCAGGAAGCCCCTTTGCCGTTTGTGAATAGAGCAGAGCCTATTCAGCCGGGAAGAGAGCCTCTAAGCAGGCTTAACGGGGAGCTTTCCAGCGCCAAGACCGAAAGAAAGAATTAGCGCCGGCCTCCGTGGGCCGCTGTGTTGGCGCCTTTACGCTTTCAAAAGTCTTTTTGAAGTATTGAAGGACGTAGTAATGAAATTATTATGTCATCGGTGTATTAAAATAAAAGACAATTGAAAGATTATTTGATTTTTTATGGATTAAAAAGTTTAATACAAGTATATTCAATACTTCTTACAAATAATTCATTTATAAGGATTATTGCTAAGTGCATCTACAAGTAGGTAATTTTCTCTTACCTTATATGAGTTTAATTATATTATTTATAATGGTAATGCCTTAGAAGGCAAGTCGAGGCACGAATCAATGGAAACAATATTTTTTCATAACATGTACGAAAGTAAACTAAATCAATTGTTTTAAATTAATACGATTTCTAAGTTAGTGGGTATTTTTCTTGAATAGTCTCGAGGTGAGGGAAAAAGATGATACCGTCTTATTGTAAAAAAAATATATTTAAGCGTAGACAAGTCGTTTTTTTTTGTAGTCCTTAAATGTATTACAGCCGAAATAGCTATTAACTAATAAAGCAACCTACTGAAATAAAAATAATTTATAATATCATTTATAAAATGGAATTTTTCTAAGTAAATCGTAACTCAAATAATAACTTAATTTAATTTTTATTGGAATAACCAAGCTTCTAAGAAACTTATTCTATACTTAAAGATGAGAATTTTGTATATTATTATTAAAATGAAGACAAAAAGAATGTTACAATGGTAAAGTGCTATAAGTCAAATGGTTCAATACAAATTTGTTATTTATTATGTTCACTATATTAGTATGTAAAATAAATTTGAATTTGAAGTAATTTTTCATTCAAGTTTTTAGCACTGAAATTAACATTGAATTAGTATTATAAGCATTAAAACTGTAGATGATATACAATAAGCCATCATTATTTAGATTACCCATCACTTAAAATGCAAATAACAATATAAAATAAGTATGTAATCAATACGTAGCTCAAGACACAAATAATAATTTCGGCAATGGTGCCAGCATGGAGAATATATATTTTCCTCTAGTTACTAATAATTTAGTCAAACTAAAATCATCTTATCAGTATTGTAATTTATACATGTATCATATTATTACCATCAGTTTATTTTCTTTTGATATAACTGTAAAGACTCGCTTAAAAATATTGTTGTAAATTTAATATAAAGCTTGTACAAGATTATGTTAACTATAAAAACTCTGTATTAAGGTCATGTCCAGATTCAAAGAAATAATTTATTATGACCCTCTTGTAATCTGTTTATATTGTTTAGTATGTTATACTGTTTGGTCAGTTGACAAAACTTGTTCAGATTTTTTATCTGATTAATGAACGTAGTAAGTAGTTTAGTTGTTTTCTAAATATGGTATACAATTAGTTTTACATGAAAAAAGTATTCAAAAACATAATGTTTTTAGATAAAAATATATAAATTGTATTTATTTTAATAATGTGTGTATCCAATAAATAAACTGATCGATGTCACATCAAGTTGTTAGTATCGTGGTAAATAAGTATGTAGTTACTTATTTACTTAGTTAGCAGATTGACAACAAATACACATTATTAACAACAAAAGATTTTAAAATGTTAGATTATTTATTATTCTAAATACATAATTTAAATAAATAATTAATATAATAAATTATAATGGATGGTTGCAGATAATGAAAATAGTATCAATATAATTAATCGCATTTAAAATCTCTAATTGAATTATAAGTTACATCACAAATATTATTAAAATATAAAAAAATAAGTGTTTACTTGTACAGTAGACTGCTTGCGTTCACTTTTAATCACTTGTCATTAAATTTCAAAGTATCCAAACGAAAGTCCGCCGTCCCAGACGCAATATTATAAGGATTATAAAATATAATAAGTACTCCAACATCGCAGTATGCCCCTTTCTACTCTGGTGACTAAATACCCTTGGAGTCGACAAGTCGTGGCCAAAATAATTTCGTCCAGACAGCACTACTGTTCACGCCATGTTGACTTTACCATTCGGATTAGCTTCTAAGTCCACGAGTGTATATTACAAACATTGCACAGAGGTTTAATAACTAAATATTAGTATCTATTTCAAAGACCACCAAGTGCTTATATGTATGCGTATATTATTACTAAGACTTATTAAATTTTACTGAAATATACGGATGAGGTTTATTGGAAAATTGTAGAGTATATATTATTTATAGCTGAGCCTACCATATGAACATGGATAGTAAAACGTTTATTGCATGCATTTGGTCTAAGAAAATAGATTGTGTTATTTTTATGGATTATTATAAATATGTTAGCTTGCAATTAGTATTAATTATATGACTGAAGCAAGTTTTTCAATAGCCTGTTAAGTATAACTTACCTAATAATTTATTTGTTTTTGAATAGGTCGAAATATAAAGCGAAAAAAAAATATTTTTGTATATTAAATATTATTTACTTAACATTGTTAACACTGGTATAACATTATTTTATACATAGAATACCAATTACTTACTTAATACTTTGGACGCTGAAGACGCACATGCGCGTAATAACCAGGCGGCCGATCGGTGTAATTAACGTGCATTTTAAAGGTGCTAATTAAAAAGTAATTATCTACTCAGCAGCGAATGCCGTGGAGTGTCGTGGAAGAATAACATTCAGGAAACGTTTTGGTGGTTAGCTTGACATTCGAAAGCATCGTTGTTTTACTTAAGTGATTGGGAATTAACATCTCTTAAAAGAATGACATGAACCTCGAACTTGCCAACAAAATAATGAGTGACTAGACTCTTCGCAGTGAAGAGTCTAATTATTGAAGTCCAAGCTACTGTCCAAAGAGATAAAATTCCGGATATACAACGTGACCATGAAACTAATCGTTCTATATAGGTGTGAAACTTAGAGATTAACAAAGAAAAACGAGAAAGCTATCCAAGTATTTGACAACAGAATTGTATAAAAAATACATTCCAACCATGTCCGATCCCAATAAGATCATATGGACCTCCACAGAGTGGAGGTTTGTATTAACAGATTTTGTTTTTACGAGAAATTGATATCAGCCACTTGCTCAACCTATTAGGTCCATACTCTGACTCATGCAAAAATTGAAAAACAATATGACGTATACTTGCCAAACCCAGGACGCTATAGGTCGACGCTTAAGCCGCGCGGCCATCGTGGGTTAGTTAGTAGGTAACACAGATTGGTTAAAACACACCAAAGGTGGCGTGGCGTACCTGTACAAACACTGACCTCTGCAATTGTTTTTATTTAACCCCAGATTATTAATGTATTGAATACGCATGGTTCAGATGGGTTGGCCACGTTGTTAGGTGGGTTGGATCTGGAGACCTCTCTGAAGTTTATGAAGGAACTGCAATAATCACATGGTCTCTGTGTCGTCCTCGGAGGAGATATGCTAATAACGTCAAGAGAAACGCAGAGTTTGACCGACTGGAGAGAGCGAGCTCTGGATAGAGATTCCTGCGGGACGGATATACATAATATGGTCAAGGACATGATTTATCTGTAGTGACCGCTAAAGCAAGTAAGTGTACGATTGTTTGTTAATCTCTTAAATAATTTAAAAAATATTCTAATATTATTGTGAGTTTTGTAGAAAAATAACTTCGATTATGCTTACTTATTTAGATTACGATTAGCTTTATGTAGTATGTCGTATTATTTATGCACCAAGATATAGGTACACATTTACAATCAAGGGTCTCCAAAGGATAAATCATTATTTATCCATCGGAAAGGCAAAGGGTAAAGCTTTCAATAGTCTTATTCTAAATTCTAATTCTCTTAGAGGTCTTAGGGACCTCCTCTTGTAAGGTATTATTTCAGTAAGTTTATCGAAGCGATGAAGTTCGTGTTTTAAACAAACGGGAAGTAGAATAAGTCTTCGCTTTGTGAACGTCTTTGAAATAGTCATGTAAGTAGTTTAACAGATTTTCTCTAAGTATGTAAGATGTTCTTAGTAAAATTAAACATAATATGACAATGAGAATTTTGAAAGTAATTTTGCTTTCTAAAATCTGAAACATTTAAGAGGGATCCTTATACCAGCAGAGGCACCTAGCGAAAAAATACGAAGCTTGAAATTTGAGACATTTTTTTGATAATTTACAATTTCAACTGTATTAATTAATAAATAATATGTATCTGAAAACATTAGAAAGATTTTTTAAGTCGTTTTTAAGCAGTTATCGATGATGATTATGGGTAATATTAAATAAGGAAGGCATTCTGGAAAATAATAATGAAAAAATATATAAAAATAATGTATACAATGGTACCCAATAATTTCGATTTACTTACCTGCTTAAGCGCTATATATCAGATAAATTACATAATTCCACTAGGTATGTTTGTATTTTGACTTTCTGTCAATACAAAATAAAAAATAATAATTTAACATCTTAAAACTTAAATATTAACTCACATGTATGTATATACTAAATGATATTGTATACAGATAATTCATACAATTGTTAACTTATTTAGCCGTTATTCCGTTTTGTTAGTTTTTGAGTTTCCTGTACTAGGTCTAGGGGGTTAAATTAAATTGCTAGCAATTCTATGCGGTATGTAAATTGATAACTGCGGTATACTGGGATGGCAAAAATGCGTGTTTATGTCGTTGGCGATGGGCGTGGTAGCAGACGACAAGAGAGACGTGATTGCAACAAACCCTCAAAGCAGATACCACCATAAATCCATCCGAATTATATGATATCCAAATGGCAACGGGAGGGAGGCTGGCAGGGCTAAATGCACAGTTACTCACCAATAAGAGAGGAGGAACAACGTTTCCCAAACCGTGTGACACGAGATATGCACTATCATTTGATACGCTTATTCGACGTCTTCAGCGCGTCATTTTAGAGTATTTTTTTTTCTTTCAACTCTTCATTTGACACACACAAATGTATAATATCAATGAAAGTATTAAGTTTTAAAACAATGCATTGTAGTCTCTTTATTAAATATCTACGTGACAATGATCACTTAGTCAGTATAAAGCTGTCCGCCGATACAAACCACCTGCCACTGCATTTAACCCCCGCACGCCTTTTGACCCTTCCGCCGTAAGAAACGAAGAAACCAACTGGCGGGGTACGATTGCGTCAGCATAACGGGGGGGAAGCATAGCGACTGGCCGTCGTAGTGTGTGAATGTAGGAACTGGCACTGTTCGAATAGGTTCGAATGCATTAAGGCTATACCTCAGTTGAGGCATGGTCTAAAAAGATCGTGGCTAGGCGATGCGCGGATTGTGCAAATGACGCGTGCCGAACGAAATGTAATTTGTCATATAAATCCAACATGTATCCATTTAATGTTCTGTTTATTGTTCTATTAGTAACAATAATAATGTATTCATTGACATGTTTTATTTTTCAAGTAAATGGGTAACGTTTTTAGTCATCTTTACATGATTTAAGAATTAATACCCCCGTCGCCATCACGAAACAAATTGACGTATTCACACCTCGACGTTCACTCTCCGAATGCCAGCGAGTCTAAAATTTCGTCGCGCCTATAGTTGAAAATTATTTGCCGTTTCACTGATGCATCGTCTTAATGCAAACTACACAATTTCACAACAATATTTGTTCCTGATTTTTTAAATTATTGAAAAAATTTTGTCTCTCTACTAGGTACCCATCATATAATTTTGAGTATGTATACATACCATGGTATACCAACATGACAAAGTGATGTCATAACGATTTTTTACTATAATTTCGTTTGACATTCGTGATCGATAAAAATGAGACTGAGACGGAATGTCACCGGATTTAATTGCACTATAGATGGTAAAAGGTTTGGAAATACTGGTCTAGAGGACACCCTCTGTTGCGTTGTAAATTCTAAAATGTGTATGCGTCGTTATAAAGTTTGGCTTGTGAGGGATGAAAGTTGGCTGTTAACTCGCGCGTCTGTTAATCTCCACCATAATGTATGTTTGTTTTTATTATACCTACGTATTATGAAGACGCCATTAATATTCTTCGAGTAAGTTTTTGCAGTTCAAGATTGTCAAGTCTTAGGCTTATATTTTTCGTGTGCCTATTTGTTATTACTAAAGTTCTGCGAGTAAGCTTTGAGCGAAAAAGCTTTCTATGAATTATTACAAAAAAACATCGTGCTAAAATACCGTACTATGTTCATAAATATTTTCTTTGTTATTAATATACTACGGTGAAAAATATGAAAATATAAATAGCCAGTAAGATTATCAACATTTTAGAATTACGAACAAAACATTTATAAAGTCCTATTATTATTTTTCAATGTAATAAAAGCTGCCGGCGAGATTTTTGATAGAATTTTAGTTATTCGGCAGAAAATCTAATCGGTACATATTTAAGAAATTGTAGGAAGGAATTAGATAATACATAATATATATTCAAATAATACCAGATTTCACTAAAGGTATGTACGAGGGCTGTCCAAGAATTAAAGACCTTTATTCATTTTTGGTGACGTGAATGTTATTTCTCAAAAGATGGCGTACACTGGCATTTAGCGTAGACTCTCCTCTCCAGAACGAGTGGTGAGCCGGCTCAGTAGCTGCTTCAGTATGACCTTTGCGTCTGTTTAAGATGGACGCTCCGCTATCCCGCCGAATGCGAGGTGCGTTCGATCATTCGGTTTCTCAACCAGGAGGGAGTCCACCCTGTTGAAATCCATCGTTGTCTCACATCCAATTATGCTAAAGTGATGAACCAGCGGAATGTCAGGAAGTGGTGTACTGAGTTTTCGAGTGGTTGAACGAGTATTCATGATGAGGAGGGGAGAGGAAGGAGGTCCTCAACTAGTGACGTTTTGTTGAATAAAATCAATGAGAAAGTTCGTGAGCTCGCAATTTTGATCTACTATTATACAAGTCTACTATATAAACGATTTTGAGGGGAAAATTGGGGTATGTAAAGGTGTGCTCGTTGGGTGCTCAAAATTCTGACGGAAGCTCACAAACAAAATCGTGTGAAAAGCGCTTAAGTATTTTTGACTCATTCAAATGGGATGTCCTCCGTCATCCTGCTCATAACCCCGCACCGATCTGGCGCCGAGTTAATATCTTCTTTTTCTTTACCCAAAGCAAAATTTGGCCAGAAAATAACCGACAAGGATATGGAGGAAGAGATGAGGATGAGAACATTTTTAAGGTCGGCAGGACCGGAGTTCTACTATGGAATCGAAAACCTAGTACCACGGCCCACCAAGTGCATCGATCGTAACGGGGACTACGTCAAAAAATAGTGGGGATATGTATTTAAAATTTTGTATGTTTTTTTTGTAAAAATAAAATTTTCCTGATTTTTTAAATAATAAATGTCTTTAATTTTTGGACAACCCTCGTAGGTACTATATATATTTTAAATATTATGGAATTCCAAAAAAATATTTAGAAAATGTGACCCCTTCTGTGTAAAAGATTACGTATTTGTATTTGTATATTTGTTAAGCAAGATAATAAAGTGGTATGGTTTTGTATATTAAAAACGAAAATGAAAAAGCATTTCTCCCCTATGTTTTTCATTAGTAGTGAAAATAAATGAAAAGGAGGAAGTATTATTTCTATATATTTTGCTGTTCCTCCTCCCTCCTCTAGGAATCCGCCCTTTTGGTGGATTGTAAATTATCCCTTTGCTTACAAATAGAGAGAAAAAAAATAATCATAGTATCTTGCAACTGTAGTATCTATATCAAATGTGTACCGACTTTCAAAAAGAAATTACGAATATTTCAAATTGAAATCAATGTTGTAGAAATAGTATTTTTTTAATACCGAGTATACACAGAATTTAAAAACATTCTTATTATTGAACATAAAGAATGTATACCAACATTATATATTTTACGAACGTCGGCTTAAACTTTTTCTAGCATGTTTCCAATATGTATGTTTCATCAGTTTTTCAAAATTATGAATTTTTAAATATTTCTATAATCATGAAATCAGTAGATAGGCTCGCTAGTATTAAGTTAAGTATTTTTTTATGTTGTTTCAAAATATGTATGTAGTTACTACATAATATAATATTCATTTCACTAAATGTGAGTGCCATAATATTGTTTGACAGGTTACTTAAAGGTACTGATGAATGTTTTTTGTCTTTTTTTAATTTTTTTTATTATAAATGTTAGTTTTATTTCAGTTGACAATTTCCCTCTGAGGCGGACGAAACCGGTACAATTATTTAATAAAAAGTGAAATAAGAAGTATAATACAATGCAGTTTCACCATGGATTGACAATTAGCACAATAAAATAAAAACAAACTTACCTAATTATAGATAGTAATATTTTCATTTGTATAATAATTGAAAGATTAAAATAAAAATAAGGATAGTACACATACATTAATTATTTTCGTATTGCACACAAAACAATTACTTTTGTTAGTTTTAATCTATTTACTTAAGTTCGCATATTCTTAATCTGTTACATGTTTAAGATTATGGTTCTTATTAATTTATTAATTATGATTATTAATAGGATACAAACATTTAAAACGTCTTTTGGAGAGCTTTTTAAAATTTGAATGATCACTACTTTATACTTTGTGTGCTGAATTTCAAGGATAGTTTTGGCAAGAAATATGAATATAAGTATACTGAGTTCCGTTAATAATTTACATTTTTAAAACATACGTAACTCTTTTAGTTAGACAAAAAACTCATTATTTCATTTATTATGAAATTAATGTCAATATTGAATACCAATAACTGAAGCGATTTCAATGAAATAATATTACTTATTGTTTTCTGCTTTAATATAACAGTACCTACATATTGTTATAAGATTAATTTAGTTTGAAGATTTCTGGGCAAGATATAAAATAATTTAATGAATTTGGTATGTACCTACACTAATTTTATTTAATACATTATTTATTAATGGTTTCCCATTTTATACATATTCTTAATCCCCCAACCACCGTGCGTTATAATATACACTTACCATAATAATACCCGTGATTAGATACTTGAGAGTACGTACATTCTACTCGTCTTGACAGTGGAAGTACGTACTTTAAAATTGTTTCCTTTCTAAAGGACACATTCTGTATAGCGCTCTAACGAGTTATCTAGTGTCTTGGTAGACTCTGTTTCAATAATGATTCCGTTTCTATTCCATATCAGCTGTATTAAAATCCATATTAACCCATTGCAGACAGATTTAATTTTTCAGGATCATTTAAAAAGGCACACTGATTACTAATATTGATATAACTCTTGTATTATTCATTCAATTCAAATAAATCTTTGAAATATTTATAGGTTTTGAATTTTTCTATTATGTATTTACATTTTAATTAAACTTTGTGTATAAGTGGAATGAAAAAAACATGTCAAATATAGTTTTTTGGTTTTTTTTAGCCTTTTTTTATACAAAATGACATAGATAAAAAGTCTATGATAGAAGTAAATAATAAAAGGAAGATAAACTAAAACTGGAGCTAAATATAATACTCTTCAAGATATTTAGAAGATGGAGGACCATTTTATGTTTATTACTGTCTCAAACACCTCATACCTACCGAACTGATCATTATTTTGACAAATTTAAATAAAAATAGATTTTATAAATCAAATATTTCTTAAAAAATATATCGGACCGAATATAACTAACATCATAAAATGATAGCTACATATATTATTAAGTAATATCAACTTTAAAAAAAATCAAAATATGATTAAAATTTTTTTATTTTAATCATGTCCTGCATCCTGTAACACCGGCGCCAATTTGGCGCCGATAGGGCGCGATGGGTTAATATACCGTTAGACATAATATAAAAGATATTAAACAATTTTAAAATCATTTTTTTTTTACATCATAACGATTTAGATGACGTTACAGATTGTACGAGATATAATATAAGATATAATAATATATATGACGGAGGTAAAATATTTCCCCAGGTCCAGGCGCGTACACAAGGGAGTTTAGTTTTCGGGTCCGGACCCCCTCCCAGAAACGGAATAAATACAAATTATTTAGGTAAATGGAATAGTACTTATTTTTCTCAGTCATGATTAAGGATCGTGATCCGGATGATTAAATTTGTTTGTCGAACACTCTTCTCAATGGGTTGTCCCCACTCCTATACACATTCTCGATAACAATCTCTCACATAATCGATAACGAATCGATCGAAGTTATACCTGCAAGCCTAGTGTTTGTCACTTGACTCAAACTGTGGAGTGTCTGGGTATGAAAAATGTACACGGAAAATTGTTGTATTAAGCGGATGAACTGAAGGTAAGTTATAACTAGTACGCAGGGTAAGTGTGGAAGTCATTGGCCCCTGCCACCTTCCGCTACGAGTACCTTATCAATAAATATATTATATTATAGATTTTTTTTTTAAATGGACCCCCCTAAACCATTTTTCTGTGTGCCAGTATAATGTACGTAAATAAACACCCACGATGACCTTATAGCCAGGGTATCGATCTAATAGGTTGAGCAAGTGGCTAACATCGATTTCCGGAAAACATAAAATCTATTAATACTACTCCCATTCTGGATGCCTATAAATGATGAACACTAATACTATTGGTGAGTACATGACTCTTATAAGTGCAAAAAAAAATCTTAAGAGAGTTTTAACTTTTTTGTATGTCGACTATAAAAAGGAAAAAGGACGTATCCTTCAGTTTTTCAAAATAGATTTTATTACACAATAACGTTGTATAAATGACTAAATACACGTTGTGTCCAAAGGATGTAATCTGCAAATGTCGATTTATTATTTAAATTTAGCTAGCATTTTTTTTAAAAGAAGGAAGTTACGTGGGAAAAACGTCTTAACCATCATTTTTGTTGGTTGTTTTTTAATTAACTCAATAATTAATATCAGATTGGGGATATGAAAACCAAATTATTAATTATCATGCACGTCAAGGTTACTTATGTCTATTTTGTATTTTAACTTTGATCGAAAACCATAACAAAAACGTTTTTGTGCTTCCTGTAAAATTCGATTTGTGTGGATTTACGCCCTTTTCCTTTCCAAAGTCGATGTATTTTGTTCAAGCTAAATAGATTTCGACGTCCTGAAAAGTCGCTAAATATCATCTACGAATACGTTTGGAAAAGTTACAGGATGCCATCGTGACTTGGGAAATTGCCAGGCGATGACCAATACAACTAGAAGCTGCTTTTGCCACACCGATGGTGCTACTGTATAATGATTTACCTATAGCAAATACAATATGTCTGATGAGAATGTTTAGTACTTAGCTGAAAGGGTCTGTACCTCCATAGTTGAATATTACTAGAAATTACGGTGTCGGTATCACCGCGGGAGTGGCGTATAATTCATGGAATGGATACGTACGTTATTATCGTGTTTGAATTTGTTCATTACGCAGGTTGTTTGTGGTTAATCTCGCGGAAATAGTAGCTGGATGGGGTGAAAAGGCTCTTTAACTCCTGTGTCGCCGCTCTGGCGAGATTTTGTATTGCTATTACTTTGCTTTCCCAGTGAATGGAAAGTCATTGATGTACACTATGACTAAGAATTAATTCATTATCATATTGAAAATCCGTTTTAATTTTTATTTGTACAGATTTCACTTGATTTTCACAGACATACAGGATTTCATATTATTTCATTTTATAGCTCCAAACGATGCCTTAAACAAAGTTTTATATAAATGTTGTCAGTTTTTGATACGGTGATAACTTAAAAGATAAAAATGTTGTATAATAATAATATGCAGACGAATTTCCTATTATTTTAAATCAATTGAAAGATGAAAAACTTCTCCAAATATATGTTATTGTCTTTCGAATTACTTTTTTTTTTAGAATTATTAAATGTCCTTGCTTTTTCGTACAAGGTGGTTGTTAGTAATTTTGGACAATCACAAACACCCAGGCTTTGAGAAAAACACATAAATATTGTGTCCTCATCGGGAATCGAACCCAGAACTCTCGGGCGGAAGGCCAGCGCCTTTCCCACTGCACCACGAGAATCACTCGAATTACTATTGATTTTCATTGCTTTACGTCGTATTTTATGTATATTTTGTATATCCGAAGTATGGAAAATAAAAGTATTGGATCGAAAATTGTCAATTTGCATGTGGTATCGAAGTCTTATACTTAGAATATCCTGGTATATCAGCAAATCCTCCACTGAACAGCAAAACATGACAGGCATAAGACGATAATACGTGACTCAGGTCGGGGGGGGGAGTAAAAGCTTGTTAGAGAGACTCAGTATGATAGGCAATGTGTATAAGACATGCAAGCTGGACCGATTAATTTAAAAAAAAATGACGCGGTCGTCATTGGTGTTGATAAACAGTAGTTTATTGCGTAAAAGGGAAAAAAGAAGAGTACTAATTACTTATGAAGATCATGATACTCGGGAGCAGCGATGGATATATGGACTTGGAGACTAGAAGCACTGACGGTTCGTTCTTTATAATAAAAATAAAAACCTCAAATAATTACAAGTACCAACGCACCTAGAAATGAAAATGTATCCCTTCCCTACCCAATTATTATTGAAGATAATAGTGATGACTGATGACGCATAAGTGGCTTATATTTTATGTACATGTACGTATCTGTTTTCAATAATTATGTTATAGTTTGATGTTAGTTGCAGGGATTTTATTTTATTATACTTTATGTTATATTTTATCTTATACCAAGTTTGTGAGAAGTGCGCATCTTCTTAAGCTATATATAATGTAATCATTGAATGACCGGTCTGAACTGTTTCGGGGTCCCTTTTAAATCTTCTGACAAATCTTTTTCATTATCTGGGTCAAAAAAACTCGCCGCTGCTTAGTAATGGGAATATGACTAAAAAGAGTATTGCGTATAATTAATTTTATAGTTCTTTTTCAGGGCTCGAAATGGACCGGAACGCACCGGAGCGCCATTCCTGTTCGTGAAATCGGTAAAATTATCGCTCCGTCTCGTGGAGTAAATAATTTGACCGTCTGAGCTGGATATGCCATATACTAGAAAATCTCACACACTTATTTTTATGAAAAAAAACCACATAAACTTTGATAATTTTACTATGTAAAAATCTTCAGAAAACTGTCGAGCGCTCCGGTTCGTAATTTTTTCCATTTCGAGCGCTGTTCTTTTTCAACAATTGCATATGATTAATTAAATATATATATAAACAAACAATATAGGATGACCAGATCCTAATAATATAATTAAATATGTATTTACATTAATACTTTTATTATTAGCGGGCAATACAAGTTAATTGTTCTAAAATTGTACATACGTAATTTATTTTTAATACGAATTTACTACTTCTACTATTATAAAATTATATTTATACACTCTTGTATTATGTATTGTTATTAGATTATTTAAATATTGTTAAATAGTCGTCGTACCTTTGTAGTACAACCTCAAGGGTTCCGTCACCGTGGGCGGCCCTCCCTCACACTGCAGCGGTGCTGCATAAGCGACCTACGCGCTGCAGGTCTGACATGATTGGAGGCGCTAAAGTTGGCAATGGACCGAGGGAATTGACCCGAACTTGTGCTTACCCATATGCTCCAATGCTAGGATGTGACAGAGTGAAGGATGGAAGGATGAAAGGAAGGATAGAAGGAAGGACATAGTCCAATTGAAGCTAAAATCAAATGACTGTAAAAATATAATTTAATTATTCTAATCGAATTTTTGAATATATAAGTAGTTTTTAAAGACTAAAAAGTGAACAATGTGTTAAAACATAAGTCAGAATGAAGAAAACTTAATGGTTAAACGTAAAGAATGCTATTATTAAGTAAAAGTAAATATTTTTTAAATGAGGTCGAAAAGATTTGAGATTCTTTTTAATGTAGTGCGTTTTTTTGTTACTTAACGAAGAAAAAATCCAAATCCAGGCAGATGAATGTGTAACGGTCCATTCAGGCTTTATTCACAAAAGAAAGATGATCGCCTTACATCGGTGGCACAAACACTACAAAAAGAATGGAAACTACTCCACGGAGCAAACACGTCCTTCAAACTGTCAATAGGCATTAAATGGTTTACAAATGATCCGAGTGAATGCAACAATGGGATCTATGGTTTCTGTGAAAGAGAGAAATTCTCTTGTGCGTTGACTGCTAGAAGGTCCAGGTTTTTCAAAACTCTCTTCTTATTAAAAATGAATTTGATTAAAATATCACACTGTTTCGCCACATTCACATCCACATGATCGGAGAATATGAGACGAGGAGTAATTTATGGTAATAGTAGGTATTATTTTATTAAAGTAAAAACATTTCTATAATCTCTATATTTTATAACGGAACATATTATATAATTATGCAAATTATACTGAAATAAAGGATACTTCATGTTGAACTTCTTCCGGGTGGAGGTTTTTTGTGGTTTCCATCAAAATCGCTGAAGCAAGTTTAAGCTTGACGTGTTCACTTTCATACGTTTACGCTCCATCTCTAATAGATTCTCTATATAGTAAGGTTTTCTTCAATATCTTTAGACTATGAGTATGACATGTGTTAAATTAGCCTTACCGGTTGTAAATGCGTTTGTAGCAAATTCACATTGTTATATTTGGTATTTTTTCAAAACATTCAACAGAATTCTAGTTTCACGTACCTAATTAGTACACAGATGCATACACTTACTATGAAATGTATGCCTTTGATGGCCGACTGGCTTACACGTCGGCTTTACTGCTGTGGATCTCAGGTTCAAATTTTGGGTCTGATAAATACATATAATATATTGTTTTTCAATGCATATTTGGAGTCAAAGTATGAACTTGATAGGTTGAGCAAGTGGCTAACATCCAATTCTCGTAAACACAAAAATTCTTATTTATAGCCACTATGTTTCAATGCGTCAACATACAGAATACTTTTTTATAGCGTTTGAACCAAACCAAAAACGTTATAGTGTTGTTACATACAATAAGACTCCCTCTTCCTCTTCTTATCGTGCCACCCTCTAATGGTGGACGGCTACCAACAAGGCGACCTTTGCTTTATCATCTGTTACCCAGAATATTTTGGTAGAGCTGCACTCGTACCAATAACAGATGTTCTTAGAGCATGTAGGTACAGATGACGCGTGTCTTGCCACGATTCGCCGACAGTGTATGTGTACAGCTCAATGAGGTCGCCTGTATATCGACCGCGCGCGAGAAGTGACACGCAGCGATTACATGTGGACGGCTCAATGTACCTGGGGTGCGCGCGAGTTTTTACTCGCGAGTCAAATCGCGTCATCTGGGCAAGGCCTTAAGTCACGATAAAATGCATCATCGACCTTTGCCAAGAATAACGCTGACTCCCTCAGTTCTACTAAAATAATTATTGTATTCGAATTTTAAATTATTTGTTTATAAGACATCTTGATTGGAATGTTGGAAATTACGCATGGCGAAGAAAATATTATTTAAAACAAATCCATGATAAGTTTTTATGATTGAAATCACAAAAATGCACCTCAAAATAGTTTTTTTATATATAAGTATCTCAGGTTGTATTTATCACATCGCTTATGAGAATTATTTCATTCTGTTAAAAGCCAGTACTTATAGGCAGCGGAAAAGAATAAAAGAATCCTAATACTTTTGTCCTTATAGAGTATTTGAAAGTGTATTAAAGACCAATATAATACAGTAGTACCTACGAGGCAGATGTTTTGTATGAATTGTTTGTTAGTTGTTTACTATACAATGTACTTGTATTTATTTTACTTTACTAGAGTGGCCATAATGTATAAGCAGGTAATTTTGGTCTAGGTAGAACGTAGATTGTCTACACATATATATTTAACATTTAGAATATGTAATTTGGACTACTTACTTACCTTTCATAAGAATATTACGTAGTTAATTTATTATAATATTAAGACGGTACTTCAGTGAATCGGAAAATAATTTTCGACTGTAGGTGCGACGAAATTTTGGACTCGCTGGCAATCGGAGAGGGAACCTCTAGCTGTGAACACGTCAATTTGATTCGTGATGGCGACGGGGGTATTGATTCTTAAATCGCGTAAAGATGACTAAAAAACGTTACCCATTTACTTGAAAAAGAAAACATGTCAATGAATATATTATTATTTTTACTAATAGAACAATAAACAGAACATTAAATGGACGCATGTTGGATTTATATGACAAATTATATTTCGTTCGGCACGCGTCATTTGCATAATCCGCGCATCGCCTAGCCACGATCATTTTAGACCATGCCTCAACTGAGGTATAGCCTTAAGCAGTTGCAAATTATCATACAAATGTGGGTCAATCAAATTTGAATAAGTAATAAAAATGTATAATTGATAATCTCTACGGATTTTGACAGCGTGGCTGATACTCCCTCATCTTGAAGTAATACTACAAGAGCAATCTACGCGATGCTGGGTTGATGTGGTAAGAGGAGCAAGACTTCTGAACAAAAAAAAAATAGCTTGACTTTACGTTTTATTCATGCTCCGTGAACGTGGTAGGGTGAGATAATACATAAAAAATATAAAGACAGCTTCCTGTTTCATATGATTACAGTTTCGCTGATATTTACAAACTTTTTTTAATATTTACTATTATTTAAAATGTATAGGTATAATGTGATTCACTTAGTATTTAGCTAAATTGATATTACCTATATATTACTTATATAACCTACTACATAAGTACACTTCTTCAATGTTTAGGAGGACATAAAAAAAACCTTTTTTATTATTGTGTCTGATTACAGTGTAAGTACATATTATATTGTATTATTGTATTATAAATAGTACTGACACATTTTAGCCAAAAATATTTGTATATAGTGGCAGAAAAGCTTCGAGACCGTATTACACTTTCTTCGAGTAATGTATCTTCAAACGTATTTATTAAAACACTTAATAGAAATAAAACTATCGGAATTCAATAAACTAGGTAACTTAAAAATACAAAAATATTGTATTGCATAGTTTCAAAACAAAATTGTTCTAAGCCAGTAAACCTTTAAAAACAGGTAGGTACAGGAAGAATTCTGAATGACTTAAAAGTAGCTAGTAGTACACATATTATTATAATAATTTTATTATTGTCATATATTTCATACGAATTAATGTCAAATGGTCTAATTTAATATTATACAATTGGAACATTAATATTTACAAAAATAAGCATCGTATTGAAATAAATGGCGTGTGTTTTGAATAATACATAAAAAAATACCGTTCGGTGAAATTAATAAATCATCTGCAATAAGTGCAAATGATTCTGACCAAAATATATTACGTAGTTTAGATGTTTACGACCAAATTACTTGTAATCTTTAATTATGCCCTGGTTGTATTCTCCCGCACGTATAGTTGCTATTCAACGTATAGTTGCTAGTGAAGTGAAATAATATATGTATAAGTAGGTAGTATATTATAATATAAAGGATACAAAATTAAAATACGTAACACGTAGGTAATTATAATATGTATTTGCAAATAATGCATTTACATTACATTACATCACCAATCACCATGTGGCATGTTCGATCCAAACAGGATTATATGAACCTCCACAGAGTGTAGGTTGTATTAACAGTTTTTTTAATGTTACGAGAAATGGATGTTAGCCTTTTGCTCAAACTATTAGGATTAGGTCCATACTCTAGGTCCAAATACATGATATACCTATACGACGATATATTCTGAAGAACAACATATTATATATTTTTTACATGAAGTATTATAATAACTGATTCTCGCATGTCCTTTAGATGATAATAAAAATGAATTAAGGTTCTATTCAGTGTCCATTTTCTTCGACGCAGATGATACAATCGATACCGCCAAAATATTTAAAAGCAGCCTTGAAATAGTTTAGTTATATAATTACTGATTTATAACAAAATTTTAAATGGTTGCGTATTTCTCAAAAGTTGTGTATGAAACATTACCCAAAGCACACACATCCCTGCAACTACCATGAAAGAAGCATTATATAATTATAATACATAACCATCCAAACAAATATATACTCGTATACAGAAAATAAAGCAAGTACTAATGTTATTATATATTATTTTCAATAATAATTATTATTTTTAGTAACAAGATGTCATTTAAGGAAAAAGATACATTGATAGTTTTAGTAAGTAGGTAGATAGTATTATGTTATCGTTTTAATTTTATTTGTATCATGGGTCCACAAAATTAGCCTGTGCCTCGGACTTTGAAGTCCCTAAACCCTGGTTATATTATGCAATAGCGTTATGTTTACCAGTGCCATCGTGGGATTTGACCACGTGGATTCAATCTTTCGAGAGATACCGGGGTTCCATTATGCATACATTTTTAACGTCAACGAACAAACGGTATAACATCAAAAGAATAAATTGAATACTAGTGAGTAAGGGAACTGAGTGAAGTATAAGAAGGTAAGTGAGTTGGATAAATATTTAAACCGACTTGACGATTGGTTCTATCTGCAGCAACAAAGAAAGTGTAAATGAAAGATTGTTTCTTGAAACTATTACGTCATGCTTTGAAAGCAAAGGTGTAATTTTGTTATTATTTTGTCAGTAAAATGAATATGGTATATTATGGTAATCATCCATCTACGATAATAATTTATTTCTGATATACAGGCGCTTACGGAAAAATTGTATGAAAGGGGTATATTTCGAAAAATTATCCATAATTATTTATTATTTTTTTTAAGCGGCGGAATGGGGTGGGGTTAATAAAATCTAGCAGGTTTCACTGACTCCCGCATTAACTCCGCGGACCCTCACACTTATCCGAGTACATTTATCATACCCAGACACTTTATATCTAGCTATGAACACCTGGCCTGAAGTTATAACTACAGGTGCTCGCCTACAAGTTGTAGTTGAAAGAGTAAAAGTCCCTATTCGAGGGTCTGGCTACGTAAAGGACACTATGGATCTAACGATACCTTTGACTGGAAAAATACAACGAATGGATTTAAGAGTCACAATAATGAAAAATACGATAAAGACAAAAAATACGTACTTATACATAGTCTATCACGCCTTTTTGTGGTTAAGGTTTTCAATTATTATGGGTGATTTTCCTTTGCCTTCAGCCAGTGGTGACTCGACGACTTTCTAGGTGGTGGGGTTCAGCCATTCATTTTTAATACCTACCTACTTTATAACGAAGCTACTTATAATAATTTGATTTTATTAATGAGGAAATAAGTATTTTTCAGAATAAATAATATGATTATCTGAGTAGTTACTCTATCACATCTAAAAGGCGTGCTCAAAATAATAACTTTATTAAGACTTAATAATAATTATTGTTATAGACTTTCCATTATGAATTTTGAACAAAGACATACAGCGAGCGTTTTTACTCACCTAGTGGTGGTTATTTGATTCGCTTCCCAGTATCCTTATAATAACGCTAATGCATTCACATCCTTTGTAGAACGAGATTTGTACCGAGGTGACGGGATGGGACTGAGTGACCCCACCCCGGTCAGCAAAAAATAAACGCAATAGCTTTCTTAATTTGTACACAGCTGTCACCGTGAAATAGGGCGTATATAATAAAATTAATTATTTTAGTACCGTCATTATGTTATCACACAACTATTCACAATCATTGCTTTATTTATTTGTTACTATAATAATAATAAACATCTCTATAAAATTGCGACGGGTTAAGATGGATAAAATAAATTAAATAGTTCATTTAATCATGTAATTAAGTAGGTATATTATTACAACAATAAAAATATCGCGCTATTATTTTTTTATATGATAACGATGTGGGGATGCTCCCTATGAACCCTTAAAGTAGAGCCGCCCCTGCAGCTATAGTCTAGAGCCAAAACACTGATACAGTGTAGTTATCTGGTACCAAACAAAACCAATATCATTCATTATAGTAACATGCAAGAGCCCAGTAAATGTTCCGATAAACACAATAAATGGATGAATAACAAAATATTTACATTTTCCGGGTTGTGGTCAACATGGGTGATAGTTATGGAGTACCATTAGAAGTATAAGAAGGAGATGGTTATTCTATACAATGGAAGAAAATCAACCAGCAATTATTATTATGATCGACAAAAACTTAATATTAAGTCAGTAATTATCGTATATTTGTCAGTTCATAAATAAATTTTTCACAGCTTTTCATATAATTTTATATCGAATACTATTGCAACTGAAACACATTCGCATTGTTATGTAAAAGGGGTCCGTATATTGTATGAGAGTAGGTGATGGTTAGTAGGTAAGTACCAACTTCTTTCAAAGGTGCTTTGTATGGTATGTCACACGCAAAAGACCATAACAAAAAGGTCCTTCAATATTGTGTACTCTTCACTTCAGTGCAGAGTCTGTTTGCTGCACCTCCATTCTGTAGTAAAACAATATAGGTGTGTCGCATTTTCTCTTCCAAATTAAGATATTTATGTTATAAAAATGTTAAAGATATATTTACAGTATGAGAAACGCCCGAATATTAGATTAATTACACCGGCTCTGATAAGTTTTAATAAATTAAAGTGATTAATATCCGAGCTATACCTACTTAGAAATTGTTTTTACAGTATAATAATATTACTATGAATACTATGATGCACAACATACTACAAAAAAAAGATTTTAATTTAAATAAATATAGGTACATCTAACGTTTATTTACGTGGTATAACTCTATTATAATAGTTTTGGAACATTTTTATATTATTTCTACAATATTTGAGTAATTTATGTTGACGGCTGTTTCGTGCTACAAACCCATCATCAAAATAATGAAATACATAATTAATGCTAAAAAGTCAAACTGTGAGCATTTACGATCCACAAATCATGCCAAAAAGAGAGGATGTATTCTGTTATTTTTATGCAAACTCTTCATTGAAAAGATATGAAACGGAACAAAAATAGGACCCAGTGTGATTCAACCCACAGAACAGATAATAAATAGAATACCGATAGGCTATATTCAATACGCCGCATCTTGATGCAGGGTTTTGAATGTCTGAGTGTCCTACGAAAATGAAGCACGCATTATGCACGTGCAATAGTATGTGTAATACACCAACATTAAATGAGCGTAAATGCATAAACCGAGAGCAGTTTTCAGTATTTGACGTAAAACGTATTCTTGACACGTGTAAGTTTAACCCGGATTCTTCCTTACTCGAGTCGGTTACCTGCTATTTCCTTACCCGTTATGTATTTCAGTTCCCATTATTTCTGAGTTCCCTGGATTTAACCCCTCGTTTATTTTAATCCTACGCGAGTTCGTTAGGTACCGATTTAAAAACAAAAAACTCTCAGATCGTAGTTTTTGTGAAATATTTGTATATATTTGGTAGTTGATAAATTATTAATATGGGTTCAAATTCCACTGTTAATTCGATAAGATTCGTACTTATATGGATGTACTTTATATGAATAAATCTTTAAAATTATAATCACCACTTTCGGATTATGGCGTCGCTCCATTTAGTTAATTAAATTACACCCATTGGTACTTTGGACAGAGGTAGTAAGAATTTTATTTCACGTGTATTGTTCCGGTAGGTAGTTTCCGTTTTAACTCCACCATTACAGTAATAAAACCCAGAAGGGCTTTAAAAAAGAAAGATCGTTAAAACATCTACTGCTAACGATAAAAACGGACACTAGTGGAGAGTATAGCATATCTCCGAAATCAATAAATCAGTCACGAATTGAAATAAAGGCGCGAGCTTCGCAATTTGGCCTTCCCATAAAAAGAAAGGCGGCAATCTAGTTGCCGTGAAATATAAATGCAGAGTATAGAGTTGGCGCCTACGGTTAGTGAGGCGGGCCCCGAATGGCGATATACCTGTGAGGAGTCAATGGGTCCTTGAGGACACGTCAAGATCTTTTATCTGCCCCAAACGCCGCAGTGACCTTCTTTCTCGCCGTATACAAAGGAAACCGAGTATTCAATTACTCAAAGTAGGCGAGGCATGCGTCTCTCTGGAATATGCATGAACGCTCGGCTACGGCTTGCTCCGGATACTAGAATCAAGAATCAATCGTCAGTGCTTGGGAATTGATTTTTGTAAAGTCACGCAAGACGATTTGTCGTACTTATGTGAGCTCTTCAAGTACATTCTTATACAACGGTTGTTTTACACGACGTTCGATAACAATAATTAATACAAGAACATAGTTGAAGATTTGTATTAAATATTATTTTTGAATCTAAATTCTAATTGATTTGAGTTTTGTACTCAAATTAAATAATAAAAAACTCAAATTAATTAGAATATTATTTTTTAAATTAAATTTATTTTGTTTGGATCCAGATGGGCCCATTAGGTTAAACGAATGGCTGATAACAAATCCCAGTAAAAAAAATCTGTTGAAGTAGGTACTGTTACAATAAATGGATGATTATTAGAGTGGCAGTTTTCCATGAAGCAGGTGAGGCAGTCGCATTCTCAAAAAATACCAAAATCTTAAACAAAAAAAACATTTCTTATATAAATCACACACAATCATAATACCTATATAACTAACTAATAATTATTATACAAAGTCAATATAACTATTGCTGTATTTTTAACATTCAATGGCGGTTTATCGCAAGCTTTCAAGCAAACTTTCCGCAAGGAAACTCTGTCAGCATTTCAGGTCTTACGTACTCATAATTTTTTTTAAATTAATACCTACTTTGATTTAAAATACAAACACCGATCGCCAATCATCAATTTAGAAGGCGCTTCAGTGAGTATTAAAAAGGCCAAAAGTTTGTCATAATTAAATATGACTCAGCATAGTTAACTATGTGCTTGGGAGCGATACCCGAAAGATGCAGGTTTGATTCCTGCGGGTGTTTTACTTTTTTCAAAAAGATTTTTTCTGTTGGTTATAATATATTTATTTTCTCAGAAGTGTTTTCAAAATTATGTATGTTCAATATCATTAATATTTCATCGATTCAGGTAGTTTTGAGGCGGTCTTATTGTCGTTTAGTGCCCATTGAGTACCACTGCATGACACTAGTTGTCCAGTGATTCTCCACTCACCCAGCGACATGTCGGGCCCCTTATCATTTCATCAGCTCAGCAACTCCACGTTGCGTACTCGTATCTACGTCATTATAATAACATAATGCTATCAAAATTTAATCAATGGACTTTAATATTTATACATAGTTCTTTTTTTTTGTAAACATGTAATATGGATAAAAATATAAATTATGAACAGCAGTATCCAAAATAAAACATTAAAAGTAGTAATATAATTTTATAACTTTTAAATAAATCTTTCTTTTAGTGTAATATTTTATTTCTTTCTCTAAACTGCCTTTCAAGAGAACGTATTATAAATTGCGAGACCTTTATGCTTTTTTTCATTTTCTATAGGTATACACTAAGCCTCTTAAAAACCTCAAAAACGTATCTTCATTGAAGTGGAACAAAACTTATACGTTTGACAAATATTTTACGCAAAGAAGGAATAAGTCGAGGAGTGAAGAGAAAAAGTATTAATTCCCCCACACGAAAGAAACGGTCTGACGCCCCCACATTGAAACACTTAAAAGACTATGAACGCCACTGCGTGCGAATTCAAGAGGTCCTGACTCTCTAGTCCTCAGTAGTAGTATTCTGCAGACTATATTCTCAGTGCAGTACCTTGAAAATTACAATATTAATATATTGTAACCTCATATTAATTTTATTTTGACCATATATTTATACCTAATTCAATTTTATAACCATGTCTAAATTATTGTCAACGACTGTTTTACATATTACGTCCATTGTACCGAGAGACTTGAAATATACATGGGTAAGAATGTAGTGACAATACATTATAATGAAATTTATTTTCCAAAACCTGACTTTCTCTAAAGGTTTTCTTATTTTCTGAAGTTTTAGCCCGTTTAAGTATAAAGGAAGTGTATTGAAATTTCTTTTTTTATTTGTTATAAAAAACCGTTTGGTTAAAAAATAGTAGTATTTTAATACTTAATATGACTTCCACGTGAAGTTACGCCACATCTGACATTTTGGTAAATTGTTTTTTTAATGATTGTTTGATCCAGAACAATGGTTCAGTTAAGCGAATTGTTAATAGCTGTTCTCGTGCAAAAACTTGTTGATCATCATCGTAACGTGGGTACCCACTAGCTGGGGAGAAAAATGCGTTAACAATGATTATTATTATTTTTATTATGTTTTTTTTAAATTTTGAATGCAATATTGCGATTTCATTCTAGCTTTCCTCAGAAAACTCAATCTTTTAAAAATTAATATTGGATATTAAGACATAAAATATTGCCACACATGCTTTTTTGTTAGTATAATTTCACACGTTTGCCATCCGTGACGGAATATTAAAAAACAGTCCTTTGTATAAAAACATTTAAAGTGTATTAATTATACAAATCGCACCGTGAGTGTAAAACCAAGGAATCTGCAAAAGACATATGTTGGATATATTAGGGTTTCGAGTCTTCGTTTTGTTAGGAGAAATAGAGTTTCTAAAAAAACCATAATATTTGGTTTATATCTACATTATATTGCATGTTTGTTCAGTTACTTCACTTTTACATTATCAAGTTCACGACTTTTGCAGTTGTTTTGCATTTAATCTCGAAATTGAAAAATTTGCAGATACCTTGGTTTTACACTCACGGTGCGAAATGTATTTCATTTTTTTTTATTAAATATATAATATTCATTATTTGTTTATGGATATATTATATTTATATCGTTATCTGATCTAGACATGGTGTGCATGTGCCTTCTGTTATCAGTATGTTATGTAACAATAACGACAAAATCTCTTTGATAACTTTGTGATGTTATTAATTTCCCTTAATATTGTGAAATTTTTGTGAAGAAAACTTCACGCACTTTTACAAAGGAAGATACTGAAACAATAATATGAAAACCTCAGTAGTATCCGTCCTACATGACCGTTTCTTTTAACATGATACAATCTGGATGAGTATCTAAACGTATCCAAACGTGACGTATCCAAAAAAGATTTTTGATGGATCCCAAAATATTTATTGAGTGCTTTAATATAAACTTTTTTAACAATCGTACTAACGTAATCGTAATCTAACAGACTACCTATAAGCCGAATTGGTTATTAAAAATATTAACGAATTTGGTTATGAAGTCAAAAAGTTATGATTGGGTTAATATTGTCTTATTGTATCAATAAAGTTAGTCGTCATCTTAGAAGTTATACACTTTTCAGTGTCAGTAAGCACCACTCTACAGCGCCACTGTCGTTAGTTGAAGTGGCGCAGTCAACTGCTTTTCCCCCGCGCAGGCAAACCGCGACAAGCACTCCAAGAAACTTTCTCGAGAGCTTTTTCAGCGCCGCGCTGAGCTTTGAACGGGAGCCGCGCCGAAAGCACCTGATGCCACTTTTTGGGGGACGATTTAATATTATGTACCCTTCATGATTGCGGCTCGCTGCCGCGTTACCTGGCAGGTGTCGCGGCCTATATTGTATTAATTTTGGTGACAAAAAATACTACCTGCTACAGACTAATATATAAAAAAATATATTATCGTATTTCACCACTGAAAAAATGTGGGCGATGCAAAAAAAAAATTGTGTATCTAAAATGATCTTTAAAACCAACCATAATATAAACCAACAATAGTATAATATTAATACTATGCCATTATAATCAGGGGCGGATTGAACCATTCGGAGGCCTAACTCCCAGCATCACTAGTCCCTCACCCATAGAGAAAATACATATTTGTATTTGAAACACAGTGGCGAATGACAAAATATCGTATATTATAATTATTATTTTTTTTAAATGTCAGAATTTTATAATATGCCGACGGTGGCCGAGCGGTAATGCGCCAGCCTCATAATGTCGTGGATCCCCGGTTCGAAACTCGGGTCTGGAAAAAATTCACATGTTGTTTTTCAAGTGTGTTTGGACCTATAGTATCGGCCCATTAGGTTGAGCAAGGCCCTTTTGATCTTTGTAGGATCGAACATCGTAAAAAAGGTTATGTTATGAAATCCAATAGTTCAATAATAATAGGTAATGTAAAAAAATGTGTATTCTTTTAAGATTCTAAACTAAAGATATCTGTCATCGATATAAATATCATCTGGGAAAGTGTGGGCTCAATAAAGCTAGTAGGGTCTTTCTCACTTCTGCCCATGGTCAGCTTACGATGGGTAACTAAAATATAATAGGTATGTGAGTTATCGATTGTAATTATTATAATAAATATCTTAAAAATACTGCACCAATCGTAGTCCACCTCATTTGAACTGTAGTAAATAACTGGTAAGTTATTATTAATCCACAATGCGCGATGTTGAAATTAGTCACTCCCTTGACTGACTGATATTGCGATTCGCAAACAAAGCAAACGCCTCGGTTTCAATTTTCGTTTCACTTCGATTTCCATTGAACGATCTTACACTCGTGGCTAGTTTCTTATCTGAAGTACCTACATACGTCAATTTCATTTAGTTTATTATTATTAGTAATTTATTTAGATGTTAACATAATTAATGGCTAAAATATGCCTAAGATTTTTTTTGAAACGATGTATTTATTCAAATGAAATATTACTATAACAATGGCATACGAAACGTCTTCCCGATATTATCGCCTTCACAACTTGATAGATCGATTTGATAAGACATCTCTCCCAATATCTATCATCCGATCCTTTCCTAGTCTTGTTCTATTGTGGACCAGCCGTGGTTTTACATTTTATGAATGCATCCAGAAGTAGAGAGTGGCACAAAGGTTGTAACCTTTCCGTCTTTTATATTACCAGAGGGTATTCTGAGTGAATAGATGTGTGAGCCTACAATGGGGTGGATTTTATGATGATCGAAATCGTATGATTCTATATAATCAGGCACTTGTTATTGAAATATATCGGATTTTGCACATATGGAAATGTTTATCATACAACGAAAATATTTATTTGGACCTACGCTTAATGGTGTGATTACTAAAACCGATCTGCTAATCGCATTATTATACAATATATTATCTTTAGGAGCATAAGGTAACGCCAATAATGATAATGTAATAATATAAAATATATAGGTAGGTACCAAATACAGCTACAATGATGCAGGTGTCTACATAAATTTACTATTTTATAAACGTACTACATAAATATATACATTTTATCAATAAAAATGACCAGATATCCACTTGATCATTGATTAATAATTAATGATTACGATGTATTTTGGTTTCAGCCACCGTCAAACAACTACTAAAAAACCAAGAGCTTGAAAAAACTACTAGATGGTGGCCTCTTCTTTCTGTTTCCAGTTTTCTCGATTCTTAGTCTTTCGATTCCACGTACCTACTTCCGATACATTTGATCACTCTTGGGTACCAGCCACTAAATTATTTTTATTTAAAACGTAAAACCTAACCAAATTTTTGATATTGATCAGCAGGTCCGATAAATTGTACGTGTGCAATTTGCCGTGAGAGTTCTTCAATCATACAGATGGCAGTGTGGCATTGAGATCAAAAGACAGTTGTTCGTTGATTATTTGACCGAATGGTAATTTTGCACGCATGTGAGTATTTTTTAGATACAAAGATGAGTGATTAGAAAATTGAGTTGAAATAATATAATATAATTTAATATTAATTTATAGCAAATATGCTATTATAGTTATTACGCTATCTAATAATGAGAATCTACCTACTTTTAGATGATTCCGAATTCTTCCGGTATTTATTATAATTACTATAAAACTTTGTGGCATCCCTTAGGTACCTTCAGTACATACCAGCATTCGCTTGTCTTTATAGTTTAGTATAATATCTTAGTTTAGTGTTTTATATAGTGTTATAACTGTAAAATTAATACATTACGTCTGTATTGAATATTGCAAAGGTAGCTAACATTGACTTTTAAACGGTTGACTACCAACTTATGGGAATTTTCAATAAATAACATGGCATAACATGGCAAAATACTAATATAAAGTAAGTTACTTAAATATATTTCTTCTTGATAATTAGTCCCAGACTATAAAGAGAACAGGTACATAGTTTAGAAGATTTCGGCGCCATTTCGAACAATACAGGATTGTAATTTGCATAACTGGCAACCATCAGGAGGGTCGTATCCAGTTTCACCGCTTTCCAAATACTTACATAATAATAATGTCGAAAGGAAACACATTTCCCCGTCGTCTCGCAGGCCACAATAGATTGTTAATAACTCTCGAGTGTGTCTGCCCCCTGCTCCCCTCGTGAACATAATAATATATGAGTGAATAAGAGGTTAATTTCTAAGGTTTATAATACATTTAATTCGGTTAGTTTATAGGTAGTAGATTGGTTAAGTTTTTATATTATATTATTTAAAAACGAGTTTGCATTACACAATGATTGTCATCATACGTCGAAGGGTCGATACATTGATAGATCCATAACTTCTGTCACTCTTCCAGGTTCTAATAATTTACAATGTATTTAAGAGAGTTTTATGATGGAACTGTAGTTCTTCAGTGAATGTTGGATTTCACTATATGACTATTATTTATCCAGTGGTTGTCTACTCGCTCAGTGGCAGTCTGGATCATAGCTATTTCATCAGCTTGGCAACTTCTATTACATTACGGAATCTTGTCTGTGTCCTTGTTCATTGGATTATTTTCTGGTTATTTCACATTATACCCAACATGCATATTTACATATTACGTTGCATTGCTCTTATTTTTTTATATGCATGCATACACTTACAGCACACATTGGTTGAACACTCTATGCATTAGGCAAAATGGGATGCTGTAATTATTTAACCTCAGTATTATCCAAGTCTAAGATTCAGAATATTGTTTATGTTCACATAACTATCTACCACTGGCAGTCGTTCATGACAAGCACCGAGCACTGACGAAAACGTAGATAATATTTTAATTACAGGATTTTCAATGCTATTTTTTATTCAACGATTCACATTATTTTATAACGGTATATTCATTATTGAACATAAGTACATAATTTAGAAACACCTCAGATTATTTGAAATTTTTTTGAAAAAACAATGATGCCGGACAGGGCTGGAACCTGCATCCATCAGATTCCGGCCAACGTAATTTACCAATTTAGCCATATGTGCTCTACGCTGAAATCAAATAATAGTCATACAACTGAAGTGATTTAAAAAAAATCGCTAATGTTGGCGACTGGCTGTAGTGGTTTGAATCAAGGTACCAATTCTAGGATTTCTCCTGATGTTAGTCTTATCGCACTTGCATTTACTAATAATTCAGTGAATTATTTTTTTATTCAACGAATGATTCACAATATTTTAGAATGTTACATTCTTTATTGAACATTCATAATATGGAAACACTTGCATACTTGTAAAGGTATATTTCTAAGGTATTTCCAAAGTATGCAATTTCTTTATTTAATTTATGGTTACTATAATAAATATTATTCAGGAATATAAATAGGAAGAAAAGCTGATTGATGTAACTCATTCAATACTGCATTGTTATTTTAAATTATAAAATAGAAACACCAATTGATATTATTAAACGTTATTTGTAGTGAACCGAAGTGTCATATTGCAGTGTATAATTTTATTTAGTAATAATAATAAGTAAATATCCATCGGTCAATAGAGTATTTTTAATATGAAAGAAAATCCTTCAAATAGTATTTTCTACATACCAAAATATTATCGATCGGAAAATGAGTCACCATAATATCTTTTCATATTTACTAACATAAGTACCTACGTACTTGGTACAGACATAATTCCACCCTAGCGGTCTCCTTCCTAAATCTCTGCTCTTTGCAAACATGCGTGAGTGCGCCATCGCATACGTCTCCCTACATAACTACTTACTTATATAAAATGCGATGCGAACAATTTCATAGCTTCCATCTTTCTATGTAATATCAAATTTTAATCCGCGATAGAAAAACCAAAAATTATTTACGTTCCAAGCGGATGATTACATTCATGTTTAGTATCAAATGTGAACAAAAAGTGTGTTTAAGATTTGTTCGAATTTCAAAAATAATAATAATCACTTTATGTCATTTTTTGTATCATTTACCTAGTTTACAAAAAAAATGCATCTGGTAGGTGGCGTTAAGTCTAGCGAATTTTATATTGTGACATAATACTAATAATACCGACGTAATTTTCAGAACAATAGATATTCTTTGATACATAAAATCACCTGTCAATTTAGACGTAACTCATGTAAACTAGAAAACACATAAATTATAAACCAGCTAATTGTGTCGTAATTAGATAGGAAGCAAGTGAATTAATTGGTAAAGTACATTGGCACGAATCCAATGGGTGCGTGTTCGAGTCTTGCCCGTTGTCGTATTTTTCTAATATGTATATAACTGAGGTGTTTTCAAACTATGCATCTTCATTAAAGATTATTACATTCTCAAATCTTGTGAATTAATCATTAAATAAAAAATAGTTTAATAAATTATCAAAGTAAAAGCATGTACGACGCCCATGAAAAAGAATTAATTATGTACATTAAATAACATTGTAATTCAGTATGTATCAAAATGTTTCCAAGTGTTACCTTTTTGAAAATCTACCATTTTCCCTGCATGAGGTTTTTTTTTAACCTGTTTGTCATATTTTTGTTGAATAAACTGGTTTGTAGTAAAATGATAGCATTAAGTACCTACATATATATTTTTAGCTTTTTATTCAAATGTATGTAAAATCTCATTGTCCGAAGCTGCATCTGCGTAAGAATTAAATTTCGTGTCTGCAAACCATGTTTGACCTTTTTTCTACATAGATGAGATATTCGTTGCGAGTTGCGACTAACAGAAGTAGGTATGTACTGCGGTTTTGAACCCGTAAAAGTAGGTTTTTTTTGGGTTCAAAGCATTCAAAGAAAAATAGATGGTTTAAAGGTAAGGCTCTGATTTAATTCCGTTACTTGTATCGATCGTGCATTACTGGATAACTGTATATTTTAATTAGATTTTTTATATTAGAAGTTTTTGGATATAGGTATACATAATTACGTAATTTAATGGCTATCAATATTACTTTTCAGTTTTGCAAATAAACAACATTATTATCTTCAACAACATTTTTTATATTGATTGATTGAATTCTTTATAATTATTATATCCGATATAATTATTATTGACACTCATTTCATAATAGTGTTAAGTACCTATTTTATATATTATAGGCACTTATAGAAATCTGTGGGTGCAGGTTAAATGTTCTTTAAATCACGTTTTTACGAAATTGAGAGTTTAATGCCAATGTGTATAAAGAATTGTGCTCTCTTTTTGTGTATCATAGATTTAGTCACATAAAAGATAAATAAATAAATATTTTAATTTGTGGAAATAGCTCAAATTGAGGCAATTATTTTTATCTAAAATTTCTTATTCAAAACATTGAACATAACACAATATCAAAATTTAATTATACAACATAAATAATGTAAAACGATACACCAAGTAACTTCTAAGCAAGAATATTTTGAATACTATTTATAATTCTCAGCTGCAACTAAACTGACTTAAGCACTTTTACCCCGAAACCACAGAATTATTGTAGAAGCTACGTAAAGTTAACTGCATTATTTTTGAACAGTGATTTTTTTTAGATATGATATTTAACTAGTTTTCATGTATTCAATTAATACATGTTATCTCTATATTACCTATATTAATAGTTGTAAGAATGTATTTTTCATTTCAATAGAGAATGTTCTGGTCATTATTCTTCTGGTAGATTTGCGTGGAATATATTATATTACATAATATTATTTTTTTATTTTAATTATTATATTGGTTTTTCATCATGTATTGACAGATATCAACAATGAAATAATTTATAAATTAACAACGCCATATGGAAATGTTTTATTTCGTAATGATTACAGATTTACATTGAAAAGCAATTTTTTACAGGTTTAGTAACAAGATAATATAAAGTCTTTAATATTTTAAGAATGTATCTTTTATATAAAAGTATTTAAAAATATAGAGTATGTACTAACTGTATGCATATTAGAATATGGTCTCCCACAGATTGCGTTTCGACAGTAAAGTTTCCGAACAATGACTTCATTGTTTCATGAAGTTCCTTTAGATTTTCAATGGAAAGTCAAATGTTTGCCTTTCATTTTGATCCCCGCAGCTTACAAAGAAGCAGAAAGAAGAAGTTTAAGCTATTCGGCGAATAATTTCACCAATTAATCTGGGGGACCGGAACACAACTGTCCACATTGTTCGCCCCTAAATGACTGATATTAATGACGTTTTTGCGTATTAAAAGAATTAAAGTTTATTTAAAATAATATAATTAACATACTTACATAACTTGAAAACATCAACTAGAAAAAATCTATTTTGAAAAAAAAATAGGACACCTGACGAGATTTGATCCTAACTGGTATCGCGCCAATGTGCTTTATCTAATTAAACTACGGGTATTCTACCTAATTACGACAATTTTGACTGGTGGTTCTTACACGAAATGCTTATCAAATTGCGTTATGTATGTTTAATATAAATAATGGTACATTTTCAAAACTTGTGAATTATTCGTTAAATAAAAAAAAAGTTTTAATATAATTAAGATTCATTAGATCGTTCAAAAAACTAATTTATTTGATTTAGTGCGCCTGTTTCTGCAGTATAAGCTACACTCTGCACTTTGAGGTAGGTATATGTATCTACATCATTACTGTAGTAAGTAGTTAGATAGTAACATTTGTATTGTTTTTCCTTTATTTTAAAAGAACATCACTATGAAGCATTGTCTATTATAGTAACGTCTAAGTAGAGGTAGAGTAACAAGGTCTATAACGGTATTATTTCTTTATCAGATTCGTCATATGAACAGTCACATTCATTTAAACTGTACAGAGGTAGAACCTTTCGCCATGTGTGTAGCTAGAATCATTTTTTTATTACACATAAAACTTTTATATTTTTAGAAATTGATATTGGATTTGTATTTGTGTAGTTTTTTTTTATATTTTAGTCGGTGAGTAGGTGCCTAGTAACACCAACATTTTAGGCGTTGTTTGAAAACAAACCAGAATTGGCATTTAACGGTTAAATAAGTGGAGTTAACTGCAACTACTAATAATAAGGTTTATTTTGTGTAGGTACAGATTAGCTTTAATAATATTAAAGGCCTAGAAATAAAAACGGCAGTTTCTATTTTCATAAAAGGCAAGTCATTTAAAATGTTTTATAATATCTTTGTTATATTATGTATAATTATTATTAAAAGAATGAATATTTTCAAATGTTATTTGTATTTTTTAATGTAAAAATGTTATAGTATTTTATAATATTTAGAGAAATAAGACAATTTTATTGACTTTGTGTAAGAAATAGTCATCAACGAGCGGACGGGGAGACGATTATAAATTCAAGACGTTCATAACATGATAGCTAAGAGCAAAGAAACAGTATTAAAAAAATATTTAAAAAAAAAAAGCAAATAAATATACGGAGTATTAAAAAAACAGTATAGTAAGTAGTATAACAAGTACAAAAAATATAAAGTGTCTACTTATATGAGACTGCGCCGAATTAATTAAACTATCTTGTAATTTAAGAACTTATACAACAATGTCTACCTAGCGTATTCTTGCGTAGGTAGAATATATCAACTTCTAACAAAGTTATGAGAGAAATACGTGTCAATACTACCAATAAATGCAGTTCTCATTGAAATCGCATATAAATCCGAAAAATACGTGGTCAAATATACATATCTTCATAAGGTCGTATTTCAACTGATGTGGAGCTCAAACAACCGACCCACTCTCAAGTCACCTTCTAACTAAGGAATTATATAGAATTTGTAATACGGAAACATATGAAAAGACCAGACAAGTAGGTAAGTAAGACGAAGCCCAACATTTGTCAATATGTCCACAAAATGACAGTTTTCTATTCAAACGTAATGTTAAGATCCCTTGCAGATGATATTTGCAAAATAACTCTGTTATGAATTGCATATTAGAAACATAATACTCGTGAAGCTTTCACTCATACCAGTCTCTAAAAATATTCACTTTAAAACAATTGAAATAGTATTTTGTTTTATTTATTGTCTGCTGATACGATACACCACTCTCTTTCATATATCGTGATCGGTTGTTTATTGACAGGTCACTTGCTTTTACAGCCATCGAGATAAAATTCTCTCCTTTGGTTTTCATCCAATAACAGTCGTCTATAATGTAATACTTATCACGAACCTGTGAACCATATACAGATTAAACTACGACATTGTAACACGTGCATCATTAATTATTATGAATTTATAAATCACTGAAATGAACATTTCAAAATACTTATTGATTGAGTTTTAGTCTTTTGACCGAAGATTTTGAATTTATTTGTTAGCATAATAATTCAACAGTTTTGTAAACTTAGTCCATTGGTTAGTACTAAGACACACATAGCCTTTGATACAAAATTTAAACGTATCACAAGATTTTTAAGTTGACATGTCAAGAGAATAGACTGATTAAATATATGAATTCGAATTTTAAATGTACACATTTCTATTGTGTACATATGTGCAATAAATGATTGATTTGTGATAGCTGAAATATGAAAAATAATATACAAGATTAATAATATCGACTTAGGGTACCTACCTACTTGATGAAATTTGAAAGTAGTCTCTAATTTATTTGAGTTTTGTCAATTGAGACATTTTTTGCGACCAGGGTTTCGCATTTCGACATCTTCAGGCACTGTGTGGGCTTCTTCTTCTTTCTTTCTTTTGACCATGTCCGATCCTAATAAGATGATATGTAGTACAGTATGAAGGTTTGTATTAACAGATTTTTGATTTTACGAGAAATGGATGTTAGCCACTTGCTCAAACTATTAGGTCCATACTCTGACTCCAATCATAAATAAATAAAAAAAAAAAAACAATAAGTGCCAGACCCGGGATTCGAACTTGGGACCCACGAAATTGTAAACGTAAGCTTCTCGGCCATAGTTAGAGCTTACCAATGGTAAATATAAACTGAAATATAATTGTCGTTTATAAAACAAATTAATACGATAAAATAATGTGAAAACCTTATTACTAAGTAAAAGCCAAATATTGAAATTAGTATTGGAAATACCCAGGTAGAGACATTATGAACTCACTATTAATACATTCAGTAAACTCATAATTAATGATGTAAGTAGGTAAAGTGGTGGGAAATGAGAAATGTCACTTAATATATTAAATAAAATAAGAAATGTTAAGGTATACTCCATAATCTGCGGCGCTGATACGTATTTGTGGGTGTATATATATCACAATTTCAAAGATAGTCTTGGGATATACACGTATCTATTAAATTGTCTCGAGAAATAATTGAATCAAAAAAAAAAACCAAAAATAGTAATACAATATGACATTTTTCAAAATGTACTTCACCTGTATTTATTTCCTGCTTACTGTTTTACGCGTAAATTTTGTCATTTACCCTTCTGGATTTTTTTATATGTCAGCCAGGTTGAGGTTCCTCGACACGTTATAAAACATCTTAAAATGTTGAGAATCACTTGCATAGAACAATGATCGTGTAGCCTAAACATAATATGGAAGTGAAAATGAAAAATATACATGATTTACCGATTTTCATACAAACTTACTAAGTTTGAGGAATTTTGAAGGAAATTGTATAGAATAATGGCACCTACGTCAAAATGAAATTTTCTTTAACGATGTTGATAGGGAAACCATAGAAAACTGTATTTTCTATATTTATTACACGCATTTCCGTTACACCTATCCTATAAACGATAAGAACTTTTATTTTAATATTTAATTCATAATGAATAAACTAAAAGCTGAATATAGAATTAAAATAAAATCATTCTATAATATACATACCTACTTCTCGTTTTTGAAGATATTTTTTTACGATAATAAAAGATGAATTAATTATTTAAAAAGAGTTAAGTACCTATGTTACATTTGAAAGTCAGAAAAAATATTATTTGATTTTCGTTGTGAAGCGAACTCATATAAAATGTTGTGATTGATTAAGTATAATATACGTATTATGTAGATATATATAACAATATTTTATATATGTAGGTATTATGTCTACACTATTCATATAATAAATTTATAGAAAGCTTTATCTTTTCTATTATATGCTGACCATTGAAACAATGTATCTGATTTATCAAATAATTACAAGGTAACATCTGTTTATAGCCTTTGAATAAATAATTGACCCTTGGCACACCCACGTTTGCTCGCAAGTGTTGGTAAATACTAACGAGCCATGTATCCGTAGTTACATAACGTAACATTCATACCGTATTTGTATGTAAGGCTACTGAAGTTGAGGTATAAATCAAACTCATTGGAACAAAGCCTGAGGCAGATCTGCGGATACAGGTGATACTTATTCCCATACGTGTTCAAAGCTTTTGTATTATACCCAGAGCTTTAAAAGTTGAATAAACAGCGTGTACCTGTGTCCAAAGTGGCAATCAAATAAATAATAAAAGGTTTTAAATGAATAGTGAAATTAAAATGAATTAGGTATGTAATGAAATGATATACTATATAAGTAATATACATCTTTATGTATTTTTAACTTATATGTTGTCAACACAGAACAGAATATTAATAAATAGAATTCAGATAGGCTATACCCCAATACGCTACATTTTGAAGCAGAGTTTTGAATGTGTGAGTGTATTACGAAAATGAAACACACATTATAGACGTGCAATATTGTGTGTTGCAACCTTCAAATACACCAATATTGAATGAGCGTCAGTGCAAAAACCGGGAGCAGTTTTCATAACGAAGGTTAGAATGACGCATTTTTGACACGTGTTTAAGTTTATTCCACATTCTTCTACACTCGAAATCGGTTTTCTGTTACTCCACACCCGTTAGGTATTTCAGTTGCCATTAATTCTGTCTTCCCTGGTTGTAAATAAATTCCTCCCTCATATATTTATTCATATTGTTAAATATAATCCTAAAAAAATGAAATGTTTTGAAATTTTTACATTATTATATCATTTTATTAACATTGTTATATTTCATTGTATGTAAATGTGACTGTGTAACTTGTTATGTTTTAGTTGTTATAAATTTCATAAACAATAATAATTTTAAAAATTCTAAATTAATTTCATTATATAAATCGATGAGCATAAATAATTTTAAATAAAATATCCGTTCAATGTATTTTGAAATATTTTTTATTAATGATATTAAGTCTTTAAAAGTTATGAATCTATAAATGCAAAAATCAAAATGGTATGTAAAGGTATAATTAATAAGACAATATTATAAGTTCTAAAAATATGATGATCTTAAAATAATAATAACAGTATATTCTTGATGTTAATTGATTAAAATAATCTATATTTATGTATATTTAAGTATGTGACAGTTAAAACTATAACTTTTATTATTTATAAAAAATATATTATATTTGATAACGGTATTGTTATGCCAAGCCATAAAGACCTTTATTTTATAAATAATTTACGATCAGTTTTATAAAAATCTTTTTTATGAAACTAATATTAATCTTGCTGTGTGGATCCCATTTTAAAAACTGACCTATAAGGGTATATTGATGTTTGCCATCGACCCTCATCTATTCCTGGGTAGTCGCTAATCTTTGTTAACGGGTTTGATTCCGGCTAAGCCAAGTGCGACCAACTGCGTCACTAGCTTTACGGTCGAGCCTCAGGGGTGAGGCGGCGGACGCCGAACATTAGCGCCAGAAGGGACGTCGGGACGCCATACCAGCGACGCTGACGCCGTGTCAATCGAATCGACGCTTACATCATCTGCCTTCGGGTCCCTAACGCTTACGATAGAACATGTTTCCTTTGAATAGTTTTGATATCACCGTTGAAAGCTTATGAATTACCTCATAAAATTTTATGAGACCACTCTGCGTTATGTAGAATATATTATGAAGTTTATGTAATCTCAAGTATATTTTCAAGATGACTTGAGCTTTTTTATATCTTAATATTTTTTCGGAGAGTTGATATTTATTTTATGAATTGTTTTTTCACGCGGTATACATAATAATTTGTAATAAAATAATATTTGTATATATTTCTTTAATTGAACTGATTAAAAAGCAAATGTATTGTATCGTTAAAGTTTAAAATACCTATCTATTGAGGTTTAATTTTTATATTATATGGATAGAAGGTAAATAAAATATTATTGTATACATTTTACAAAAAAATGTGGTTACCTACCATAATGTTTGAGACTTACGCGGTAGTTTCTTGGGTTGTCACCGTGTATTTTTCCTTTTTCTTTTCTCGACGTTTCGGGCTCGTCTTCTCAGTAAGAACCCCTTTTCGATAGACTTTGAGCGATGTTCGTATTCATATACCCTTATACTCCTTATAGTATACTTCAATGCATTATCTCTTAAGAATGGCGTCTGTAAGAGAGCCCGAAACGTCGAGAAAAGAAGAACGAAGAACATACGAACAAAAATATATTACGATATGTACCTACAATAAAATTTATTTTAATAAAAATACAAAATATTTTGTATAATTCTAGTCATAACAGAATATTTATTAAGTTGTATTAAATGATTCAATTATTAATAATGCTGTTATTAATAATTGAAAAAATAAATGTGGTGTATTCTATTTATTATTTCAAAGCTTTTTATATTCAACAAACAGGCTTTTTAGAGTTGGATTTATATGACTGAACAATAAGAATATGGCTCGTGAACATGCAATTTGTGATCCTTTACGCCTTCACCTGTCTAATAGCTTTGATCGGTCGACCGAACGGAGGCCTGTAGGCGACTTCCATCCCTTTGCGTCCACTGAGGGCGACTATTAGCCGTTTAATCCTATTTATAATATGTAATTGCCTTTGTATGTCCCTTAAATATAACTTAAACGAGTTTTGCTGAAGGCCGGAAGTGTTGCAGCGTTATATGCAACGCAGAGATTTCTCATTTGAAAATAATTCAGTATGCGAAAATAATTACCTTACACTAGAAGCTACACAGGAAAATAAAATTACATTATTCTCAATCATAGATTTTGAAAACGTTTTTAAATAGTATCATAATTTATTATATGCAGTTTTTTTAGTGAAACGTTAAAGCATTCATTTCACTTCAAGGTTTAAGAATAGAAAACGCTTTCTGCAGACCAAAAATGATAATAATACGACGCTCTATAATACATACATAATATTATATAGAAGGTTATATACCTACTTTTGTACTTTTTTAATTATTTTTACATTAAACATTTTAACAATATAACATTTTTGATAGGAATTTAAGAATGTCAACGTGAAGTTTTTGTTTTTGTTTATTTCATCTGTCATTACCAAAATACCCAAAAGCATAGTTCGAAAGTTTATCAACTGATATTGTCAGCTTGCTGAGAAAAATTGCTTTTTAAAATTGAATGTAATTCAAGTCAACGAGGTATAAATTATTCGTTATTTGATGGCGGATTAACATATGACCTAATAAACGTTTTTTTTCGTTTCTTAGTTAAACATTTACGCCCATAATGGCCGAGCGGTTACGCATCACGCTTATTATATCGTAGGTCCCGGGTCTGGCAAAAATTCACATGTTGTTTTTCAAGGTGTCTTTGGAACTTAAAGGTAATTAATACATATTTTTAATAGCATATTTATGAAGATTGTAGAGCCAATAAAGAAATGTAGTACCTTGTCATATTAGAAAAAAAGGGAAAAGAGTAAAATAGTAATAGTTGTATCGTTCGAATGATAATAGTAAAAGAAGTTTAATAATTGTAATGCACAATTATTAAACATGAAGTGCCAACTAATTCAATCAATAAAACATGAAATATTTAGTACTATTAATCTCACAGCTTATAAGATTCGGCTTTCTGCCAACTTAACCCTGTGTAAAGAATGCTTTATAAATCATTTATCTACCTCAAATAAAATGTCATTTGTAAACTCGTTGAAATATTAATTATAATTTTTGGGCGCCTTGAAAGATGTGTATTTACAAATTAAATATAACAGTATAAAAATAAGAACACAGCTAATCGTGAAAAGTGTTATTTAATTACACACAAACAATTTACATTGAAATTTAAAATGATACGGAAACATATTAAAATTCTAATACAAATTTGAGAAGCGTTCACTTGGTACAGTACATTAGAGTTTTTGTTGTAAGATGGTAATTAATTACTTAGCTTTAAGTGTGATGGCTGGGATCTCATCTTGTCTTCTATCTTTCCGTCCGAAAGAAGAAGCGCCATTCTGAGTTGAACTGTTTCTATTATGTTAACCGAGCACGTCCAATCTGAACTGAATCTAATCTTGGAGTGAAATCTTCTGGGCGGAAATAAATTATTTGTTGATATGACGCTTTCAAAAAGGCGGGAAGAAACCTCATTGGCTCATTTTTTAACCGTCATTGTTTTAGAAACAAGGTTGACACATACTTTTAACAAGGTTGTGCCAAATTTATTGTTAATTAAATTAACATTATTTATTTAAATATCTGCGTTTGAAAAGTAGACATGTCACGTGAAATGTAACATGACAACCTGTATATCGATTTTTTTCAATTATTTCACTATGCACTGACAGATAAACCGGGTAAATGTATTATATTTTACTGATATTCAGTAGATGTAAATATTAATATTGTTCCTTTTGTTTTTATTAATCCGATTTGAATCTATTCAAAAACATTATTGTATTCAATCATATCACTATGAATTGATTAATAAACTAATACGACATACTATTTTGATTTAACTGTCTAGTTTCCACCTAATACCACTAGGTATTTTTTTGTTTTATGCTATTTTATGTATCTAACTAAATATATATTACTAAATAAATACACGATTATAATAATATTACCATAAACATAAATAATAATGACGATTTGATTCCCATTTGTTGATTTATCAGAAAGCATTTTTGATCATGAATAATAATATAACATTATGCCAAAGCGTCAAATGAATTGGCATCACAATAAAATAACCTACGACAAGGGGTAATTCCGGCGCCCTCGGGCCGTCGATTGTATCCACGTGGCGCGCACGTGAGAGCCCTTTCATTTAGCTTTGAGTTTTTCACTTCGTTTGCTTTCCTCTCGACTCGAGCTATAGAAATGTCGCACTCTGATGTCGTCTGATTGAAATTTTCATACTTGGCTTAATTTTCACTTTGGCACGCGTAGCATTTTTATTTCACATTCTAAGGTGGTGTTTAATCAATACTGCGCCATTGTTAAATACAATGTATTGAGATTATTGAAAAAAGTGAATTTAGTTATTTTTTTGTTTTGTGAAAAATAATCATTCAAGTATCATTTTGCTAGTACCTACCTAAAAGCTTAAACTCAATAGAATATTTTAAATCTATTTTAATGACACAGTAGTTTAAAATTTAATTATTAAATAATAAGAAATGCATATGAATAATTTTATTATTATTACCAAACTCATAAGATATAGATATAATTTCAAAACTCAAAAATCACATCAGTAAAACTTGGTGTGATTTTGGTGTGATAATGGTATGGTTTTCAGTAACATCCCGTGTGAGTAAGCAGATCATGCGTTGCATAGGGCGGCAAATGGGATGCTTTTAAAAGCAGTGGCGGTTTTTTATAAAGCAGACAATCGACATCCTAGGTTAAGGAAATAGTCGAAGCAAAAATCCTGGCGGCACATACATTTTACTTATTGTTTATCGCAAATTTTTACAAGGGTGTCTCCAAACCTGTCAGAGCCACAGATTAATAATTTTAATTTAGAAGTTATGACTTATGATAATCTGAAAACAAGACTTACGTAATAGGTAAGTAGACAATAGGTAAGTAGGCACATAATGAATTTGCAGATAATGAAAGGCGGCACTTTGCGTAGGTATGTTACTGATAGAATTCTCATTTTTGTTTTTGTAATTCATATTTTGATATCTGTAGTTGCAATAATCCAATACCAAGCTCACTGTATGGATTGACATTGGCAGCGATTTTCAGTGGACTGTAATATGATGGAATAATTCGGATACTGGGGGGTTATACCAAGGATGTCAGGCAGTGACCTTTAATGATGATGAGACTGGCTCCGTGGTCTGGTTCTCACTCACTCGCACTACCACTCTTGCGCGTTACTGTTTATTGAGTCACCCAGCGCGAGGCAATTAACGGTTAAAACCAGTGCACGTAAATGACGTCTACATAAGTGAAACGGCAAATAATTTTCAACAATAGGTGGGACGAAATTTCGTACTCGTCGCCAATCGGAGAGCGGTAGTTGAGGTGTGAGCACGTCAATTTGTTTTGTGATAGCGTTGGAGGAATATATTCTTATATCGTGTAAAGATGACTAAAAAACGTTACTCATGTACTCGAAAAAGAAAACATGTCAATGAATATTTTTATGAATATTACTAATATACCAATAAACATAACATTACATGGACGCATTTTGAATTTTCATGAAAAATCATGTTTTGTTCGGCACGCATCGTTTGCACAATCCGCGCGTCGCATAGTCTCGATCTTTTTAGAGTTTGTTGACAGCTGAAGTATAGCCTTAATGTTTTACAATTTATTATGTGTTTTCAAGCACGCGGTCGAAGAATGACTGCCTATTAATGATAGACCTGGCAAGAATAATGGTCTTAGGTGGGTAAGACATTATATTGTATTTTTTTTTACGAGAAATGGATGACAGCCACTTGCTCAACCTATTAGGTCCATACTCTGACTTATTAGGTGGCCATATACGTACAGTTTTCATAAGAGGTTGAACATGCCAGTTAATACGTAATGGCGGCCATACAGTTATCTTTGGTAGATAATTTGCTGCGCTCATAGACGGACACTTTTCGACCTGTCAGATGTGTGCCATGTTCAAACTGCCAGCGACCCCATACTCCCGTGTTTTTCTAAAACTGTTGGAATTTCAACTAGCCGAAAGTTCTCGGATGACGTTAGATGTTGGTAACGTAAAGTAGAATATACCGCGCGATACAACTTTGGCTGGTGTTGCTTGTTATAAAATACAAATTCATTTATTATTAAAAATGTAATAATATTATGAACGCGGAGATCGCAAATATTATATTTTATTTATTTTTACGAGAGTAAAACAAAGTAATAGTTATTTATGTAAACATATTATTTTATACAATATAATAAAATGTTAAAATGAAAGCTATTGTGAAAATATAGACTTATAACTGAGTACTCAAATTTTATTTATTGTATGTAGTGAATATTAAAAATTATTAATTTAAGACGTTCACAACATAAATTAATATACCTAATTGTGAATGACAATGTCGCTAAATCTAAATAAAATTTAAGTATCTATATATTTTAATAATATCATAGTAATTAATTATTATACTGATGATTGATGTAAATATAATTTTGTGGCATGTTTAAATTTATTGTATATAAAATCAATACCTTTATAAATATTACCGTTTTCTTACTTAATTAATACTGTCCATTAAAGGGAATAATTTATTCAAAAGAAAAGATTATATTTTATATTTACACGAATGTGTATAATATTGTTTCGGTGAATCGATAAAATACACAATCCACTAGCGAAATCATGATTTATTTTACCAACGTCATAGGTGTGTATTTTATGTCAATTTGTTTTTAATAAAAACAATTATAACCATAATAAATTCAAAGTAAAATTATTCGTGTATCATCGTTCAAGTATACCCTACCTAAAATAAATTGAAACGATACCCCTGTGTAATATCTCCGCGAACCTAACCTCCATAGTTTTTGACACTTGCTCTGCCACAGACAATAACTGTACGTATATGGGCACGTCTGTTGACAGTTCGAAAGATTTAAATGGGGCAGTTAAACTGATCTATGGTGTGGCCACTAACGCACAGTTATTGAACAGTTATTGTCTGTGCCATGTTCAACCTGTTACGAAAACTGTACGTATATGGCCACCTATACACAAATTGAAAAACAATAATTATGTGTACTTGCCAGACCCAGGATTCGAACCTGGGACCCACGTCATTATAGGCCTACGCTTAAGCCGCGCGGCCATCGTGCCACTATAATTGGCCTAACCAGACATTATACTAATTTTCTCACGGATCATTGTTACGTTACAACTTAATCAACGTAATATATTTAAGTTTAAATTATTATTTATACGTTGTAAACTTTTCAATACAAAATAATTACAATAACTAATAAAAGCTTACTTCATATTGTAACCAGCGTAACTCACGCTAATCAATTAGTTTTTATAAGTGACGTAAATTTAATATTTTTTTTCATTTAACAAAAATGATAAAATTTACTACAATTAATGAATTGTATTTAATATAAAATAATGGATATTGAGTGAAAGGTATACTACTAAATCCAACTACTTATATTAGATAATAATAATATATTAATCTTGAAAATTTTACGGAAAGCGAGAATGTCAAGGTGAGAAGGCGTTTTTCTCCTTACAAGAATAATTGTTTAGTCACATGTGCAGTTTCGATCGATTGCACATCATAAGCTTGTTTGAAAGAGACATCAGAAGTTGCAATTGTTTGCCTCCGTTCGAGTAGCACATTCGGACGACGCGAAAATGCCACTGTCTACAATATGGACACATGCAACATGTATCTTGAAAACCTAGTGGTGTCCCTTTATCGGCTCGCCATGATTATATAGAACCGGTTGATGATTTTTTACAATATCACAATAAAATGGTTTATATATTTGTCGGGAAAATTAAATTAATTACATATATCTGTTTATATCATCGTCATTCATCTGGATCATTAATAAGGATCGCTTTTAGTCTAGCAAAGCAATTTACAGTAGTTAGTGTATATATTTATATAAATATCAGTGGTGAAGAGTGCATGTTGAAGGAAGATTAGCTGTGGGTGATAAAAATAAAGTGCTAGAAATGCTATATTAACGGGTTTAAAAGTTACTGAACTTAAAATATTATACATAATAGAAAAAATATCCGGTAACAGTGCCATCTGTCAACGTTCATGTGGCTTATTATACATTTCCGCCAATCAGTCATTAATTAATTGTCGTTTAATACTGCAATATAAGCATACGTACGTATATCAAATTATTATGAGAGTATCCTATCTTTTTTTTCAAATTTAGAATTTGCGTTTACTTGTATGTTTTCTTTATTTCTTGCATATTTCTATATGTATATGGTAATTTTACTTTTTATGATAGATATTTCACCAAAAAGACAACATACACTATTATAATACATAGTTGACCATACACTACGGATCAAACTTGCGTCAAATCTCACGGCTTTATTAGTTCACCTCATTCATTATCTAACGCCTAAGGGCTTCTCAAATTTCGTTAATATTGGCTATCGGCTTTTTGTGGTTTGAACCCACTTATAATATGTACTTACGTAGATTCATAGTCGGCGTCCGGATCTCTCCAAATTTAAATATTATTAACGTACATGCACTTGCTAATTCTCTTCAAATCACAAAATTTGAATTTTAAAAAATCTTGCAAATCATCTTAAACTTTTCTGCTAGGAAACTTAAAAAAAGGATAAAAAACCGCACTACTGAAAGGAGACCCCAAACCTACAAATAAGTCCTCTTTTGTGAGTTCTCTGTCTCGTCGAATCCTGACACTAATTGGTGAGCGCCTGCAAAGCACGCCACTGTAATCACAGTGCGGTGACAATTAAAGTCGGACGTCTGCGGGTGGTCTTCTATGAGGGTCTCATGTGGATTGCACTCTATAATGAGGCGACAGCTTGGGGGGACATGATTATGAAAATGATGCACCATACTGCTGTAATGATCGTCATCATACGAGACGGTGTAAATTCTTGGAAGGGAATGTTCTTACATAAACGCTAGTCGTAATAATATGACAGTAAAATTAATGATCTGGAATATTCCATCGAATAAAAACGATTTGAAATAGTCGTCTGATATAAAGATTTAACCAACAGCCCAATTTATTATTACAGAGCTCGAAATAAAAAAATTACAAACCGGAGCACTCGATAATTCTCCGGAAATATTGACCGGTGGTCAATTTTTTTGGTAGGTACCTACTTACAATTTTCTTTTACCTTGAATGGACAATAATGTTATAATAGTTATTGCATTTCTAATATGTATGCAGGATGTGAGTGCACACAAAAATTACAACGAAAAATAAGTCGAACTTGGTTATTACGATCTCGGATATAATGAGGAAACATTCGTTGACATTTTGGTTTATGATTGTCTCCATACATTTATTCACTGTGATAACGAGCAACTTATTCGATATACCGATCTAAAATACTGTTAATGTGTCGATCGTTTGAAAACATTTCGACTCTAAGCAATAAAATCCGATTGGACAGGATGCCGCCTGGGACGGATTACGTTTATGACACTAGTTAAGTGTCTAAGTACCTACCTAATTGTTGTTTTCACCGAAAATAATGAAAAAGTATCCACGCATATGGTTGAAAAATCCAAGGTTTGTGAAGTCCGTAGGTACCTACCAGCGTTCATTACAATAAACTACTTCTTTTGTAGTTAATGAAGGCCATGCTTGTTTCAGGGATTTTTACGATGGTTTTCAGATTTTACATTTTCTACTTTTTTGTTATGTGACCGCTCATTTAAAATTACCTATTCTCTGATATAACGAGTACCGCTTATAACGAGCAAATTCAGTCGGTCCAATCTTCCTTGTAATAACCAAGTTCGAGTGTATTATACAAATTTGGACTGTTCTTTTTATCTGCCGCCCATAAACAGTACATGTTCTCATAAAACGCCATTGCTCATAAACACTGTATTAAATACGATAGTTTAGTTAGTTAGTTTAGTAGTAACATGTACTACATCCACATACTCTGAAATTGTCGAAAGGCGAAACCCGAGATGCTAAACACAACCGCTCAAACAGAGGGTAGATCAGGGGTAGTCAACCTTTTTATACCTACCGCCCACTTTTGTATCCCTGTTAGTGGTAGTAAAATTTTCTAACCGTCCACCGGTATGTATAAAACAACTTACTTTAGTTAAATATATCTTTTTATTTATACTTTGCATACATTGAAGCGTAAAGTTTGATTAAATTACATTTAATTAATAATTTAATTAACAATACCGCCCACTATGAAAGCTGGAACGCCCACTATTGGGCGGTACTGACCAGGTTGACTACCCCTGGGGTAGATAATGATTTAAATGCCACACGTTGATGTAACATGGTTTATTTTTATACATAAGCCTCATAAAAATATTTGTAGTGAATGATGATATTCTATAATACTTAATGGCCTAAAATCGCCTTTGTAACATAACAACATAAAAGTTTATTATTATTATATTTCTTACCATACGTAGGAACGTCAAAAAAATTAATGTTGTCGGCTTATTATACTTCAAAACAATTTGTAACTGAAAAAAATATAATCATTTCCCTAATGTGTAATTAAAATTAATTTATTGTTACTACTAATTCACGGACCGGACACGATTTTTAATTTGCCATGGGATGGATCGACAGTTTTGAAAATTCAATAAACTGGGAAATACTCCAGTCCGCTCCGGTCCATTTTTAGCCCCAATGTAGGAGGTAAAATTTATCAATTTGAGATTAGAACAGAAACGATGTTAGTTTTAATCTATGTTGGCGAAGTAAAAGTGAAAGTTAACATAGCTATTGTTTTCTCCCAAATAAAATCTATATTTCATCGCAAAGAATTGAGTGGAGGAATCAAAGTATTTGGGAAAAACTAGCTTTGAAGTAAATTTACTAAGTGGTTTTGATGGAAGTTAAACCATAACTCTTAAATTATTGTACCAACATTGCTTTTATATTTGTATATTTTAATTTGTATATCTACTGCTGATTGATAAACATTCTTCAATGTTGTTTTGTATCCATTCGCTAATCAAATCACTTGGCTTAACTATGCCGTGACTGAAGCATATCCGCTTCCTTTTATTTCACTCAGTTTACAGTGCTTATATACCAGAAAATGGTTGTTAGAACTTAAATCGAGAGGATTTACTGAACTCTCGCAGACAAAAGCTGATAAAATAGAATAAAAGATTGCAAAAGATTTTCCTTGGCTTATTACAAATATACTTTTATTCTCTGAAGAAAAGAATGGCTGAGTTATTTGCGGAACTAAGAAAAGGAATTTTATCTTAAGACATTCATCTAATATTAGACAAAAGTGAACACTTATATGAAGAGGAATTGAAAAATAAAATGACAGGCTTGACTACAATAAGTACTTTAGTAATATTACAAGAAAATTTTCATCGATAGTTTCAATCACTTTACAGTTTCCTAAGAGATTCAGCAAGATTAGCGTAGTATAGAGAGGTTCATGCTGGGAATTATGCAAATGGACAAAAAATGGTACATTCAAATTATGGAATAAACAAAGGTAGGCGGTATAATAAAGCTCGCTAAAATGGAAATACACTGTACAAATCTAATTATCCAGCGATACTCAAGAGGTAAAAAACGTCCGAAATGTCGAGTCAAATTAATAGTGAAGGTAGACAGTTAAAATTTGTGGAAATACGTGGTAACACAACTCATAGGACTGACATAAACTGAAAAACTTTTTTTGTATATTATGAGACGGAAATAACTATTGAATAAAAGATAATATTCACATTCGAGATTCTTAACCTGTTATACCACATCTGGTTGGGTAATTCCCATTAATGTTCCCAGGCTTAAACTATTTAAATAAATACTAAAATTGTATTTGTCATAAATTCATAAGAATCAATATGTTTATATCTGCTTATACGTTAGTCTGGGTTCAGTTTTACGTTAATGCAATAATGTGAATACAAAATAAAAAAGCGCTCAAAAAGTGAATTATGTACCCGACGGCATCGTCTACGTTTTGTCAAATCCAATTTCGGTCATGCAAAAAGAAGATTAAATCGTCCATACAGGGTAGATCAGTGCCGTGTGTTTTTGCCTAGCTATAATGTGTATAGGTACTATAAAACATTCTGTTGATGTGATTTGACTTTGTCGTTAGTATCAATCTTGTAACACATCGAAAAATGGATATTATACTTTTTCTTTCAATGAATACTATTACACATGATTTAAAAATGTAGCATTATTTATTGAATATACTTACATAATTTGGAACATTATACCTATTAGGACAAAAATAATTATAAGATAAAAAGAACTTTTTATATACCACGTTTTTAAATTTTCAGTTGAATCATAAAAACGTGACAATTCTATGTATTAATAATTTAGGACAAATAAGGCAATTGTCAACAAATCACTTTTTTGCTATTTTGCAACAAACAAACAAATTTAATATAGAATACTGAAATGTCATTTTGATTTCCATGGTAACGCACGTATGTATTAATAATTTAGTTGCTAGGACTACCTCCTTAGCAACCGATAATAGTGGATTGGATTACGGATTTCTTCCGAAATAACTCTTCATACAAAACAGAATTAACTGAAAATGAATTCAATTCTACTTAAAGATGGCTAAAAGTATTAAAAGAATGCATTGGCATCGTGTTTTGATAAATTCTAAAAGTTTAAAATGTCTAGCTAGTCGGGAAGTTAGCTAAAAATCGATTGCAAGATTTTTACTGGATAAACAACCACCGGACAAACAAGAATACGAGATAAGAAAAACGTGGTAATAAAAACATATTTGCACCGAATGAGACTTAGCGCCATCGCCCATGGCGACGACTGGCCCCACGACGCGACCCAATAAGCCCAAAGATTCATCGATAGCATCAGGATCTCTCAAAATTTTGGTTTTAATGTATTAGCACTTAATATTTTGTAATTAAACTGTTTTTTAATAAATCAAAATCACGGCTAATTCAATTTTGGTTGACGGGATTTGTGGAGTGTATGAAATAATATTGTGTGATATGGTCTACAGTCTACACTCTGCATGGAGGAGGCCCTTCAATAGATAGTGACGTACTGTGAATTTAGATAAATCATGCGTTGTTTATGGGCGGCAAATTATATGGAGCGGAAAAAAAATGCGAATATTACACATTAAAAATCTTTATCTTTCTGTCCCACAACCGTTATCGGACGTCGTGCGATTAATGCGCATATTTTTCCTCTGTCTGTTGCTACTCTAAATAGGGAATGTTGAGCTCAAACTAGTCTCTGATATTTTTAAACCAGGAATTCTACTACCACACCAAATTCACCGGAAATTTCCCTTTGAATGATAAGATGGAGAAGTTCTCTCGGGATGTCGCATGATGTGAAAAAAATATGCTTATTTCTTCGGTTTTTTTTTATTAACAATTTTACCGCGACATTCATAACTTTGTCTTTACGGTTAATGCAGAGCATGCGTCTTTACACATAAGTACATTTTGAAATCTTTAAGTTTCCTGATATTGGCCACGCATCTACACCATTTAATAGGATAATAATATTCTAGATATTATAAAATAAAGAAGGAATTATAAGAAAATTTGATACTATTTACCTAGAACTACACAAAAGGCTGAGAAATAAATCCATTTAAGATGCTTATCCATAATAATAGGTACCATAATTCCATTATACCATCCCCACATTCAGTGACCTGGTTTGTGGAGTCTCTCCTTCGAAGAAAAATGAGCTTAAGCTGATACTTAGACTAAGAACAGGATACTCAATGGGTAAAAGATTAAATTTGATGTCCTCATGGGAAGAAATGATTTGCAGCTCTGTGATGAATGTGGTATGTTGGAGGACATTGTACATATAGCAGTGCAATGCCTAAATTATAAACGATACAGAGTACAACTGCGAATTGCGGATATCTATGAGAATGTTGATGCATTGAAAGGTGCCATGGCGGTGGGTAGAACGGAAGAGTTCGGTAGAATTATAAAGTTATTTAACAGAGTTGGAGGGAAGGCCTAATCTGCGGATCCTCTTCCAGGTGAGAAGAGGCGATATTATAGCGAGTCGCAGTCAAAACCTTGGTAAAATCATAAAAAAACACCACAATGTAGAGGTATCTAATGAATTTACATAATAGGTATTTGATTCGATTGAGAGTATAAAATGCTAGAAGCGGTTTTTTTGTATTAATTGCTAAAAGATGGCACCTTGCCTAGTAACGTAGCGTCAGTAGACAAATACTAAGCTGACGTGTTGGTAAATTTAAGGATGCATTAAAATAGTGAACGACTTTGGAATAAGTACACACCTACTGCAAGCAATTCACGATACAACATCAATACTCTGTATAAGTCTGAAATTTACACCCTTTGGCAAGATGGGTACATAGATGAGCTAAAAAAATGTTAAAGAAGTAAATCGTCTTCGTTTGTTCTTCGCAAAGGGTAAACCTTTGTGGGGATCCGAGTTTCACAGTTATTCAATTTAATTTCCCACCGCCGCAAGACATTTTCCGGTCGGTTAGCGCAAAGTTTTTCGCTTTAAAGAGCCTAGAAAAAAAAGCGGCGGAAAATGTCGTTGGATCTGTGGGGCACTTCAATGATATTCAAATAGTCCCAAAAGAAAAACGTACATAGATTATATTTGATATACCTACCTAAGAGAAACCTATTTTATATAATTTAAATGTTGGGATTTAAAACACATTCTAAGTCTACAAATACAGGGTGGCGCAAATGTCACCATCTGATTATGTAAGCTTACAATTAATTTACAAAATATTTTTTAAATACAATGGAATTTATCGTGTATTTATTTAATTCTTATATTTTCTAAATCATTACTTATTGTAAGTAAAATTAGACAAGTGAGCACCTTTAGCCGCCGTAAAAAGTTTCAATAAGTATTTTTCATCACTGCCATGCCATGGCAAATGATATTTTTATGCTTTTGTAAGCTTATTCACATAAACTATCCAAATAAACTCTTTACAATATCGCAATAGCGCAATAAATATTGGGCTGCTAAATTGGGTGATCTTGGTGACCAGTGCACGTCGTCAAAACATGAAAATAAACGACTAGTGAACCCATATTTCAAAACATTTATTGCTTTTCTCTCGGTGTACAATATTGCACCATTCGGCTAAAACCACATGTTTTCTGTTTCAAATTCTTTCATTTGAGAAAGAAATTTCAATATTTTTTCTGTATTTAATATTTTATTTGTTCACCATTGATAGTTTCCGTGACACCATTCTTGCAATCAAAGAAATAAGGACCCATGATTTACTGATATACTGCTGTTTACATGCCGTTAAATCATTCATAATTTTAGATATTTTAAAGATAGAAAAATATTTTTTTTATCTAAGTAGGTATTATGGATTAGTTTAGACAGGGGTTAATTGAATTTCAAAAAACCAATCTACACCATATGCAATTTGTATTCTTAGTTCAATGAAAACAAATATAATGGCTGACAAAGTTTAGTGTGCACTGTTTTGTCGGATCTTCACAGCCAACCTCTCTCTACACATCGCCACTGATATAGGTACACGAGTACCTACATGCTTACCTAAGTTTATATCGAACATAACATAATTTTTAAAACAATTCTGAGAAAATATATTATAACCAATAGAAAAAATCTTTTTGATTCAATTAGAATGTTGCATTCTAAAATCTTGTGAATTATTCGTTGAATAAAAAAAGTGAATAATTATAAGTTTTTATTATTCTAAATTCTTCCTGTGAGTACTCGTATGATGTTTTGGACAGTTAATTATTTATAGAAGTAATATACATATTTATAATTTCTCTTATACTCCGGTAGTGTGGCAAGTTTTTTTTAATTACGTCTCGGTGAAATGCTACTCGAAATAGGTACATGTAAAACGGTCTCAAAGCTTTTATGCCATCTGCATTGCGTACAAATGTTTGTGGCCAAAATGTATTAGTATAAATTATTACATGTAACCATTTTCTGCGTCTAGTGTTGAAGCCTAAGTAAATTCGTGCTTCAGTGTTATAACGTCATGACCAAAAATTTTCAAAGGTAGTTTCCGAAGAAAAAGGACAGGTTCGGAAAAACGGAAACAGAATAATACATAACGATTATTTATTCTCTCGGTAAGCGGGCGGAAGTGTGAATTTCATTCACAGTTTCTGATTTATATTCAAAGTTTCCCCTAACCATTTACTAATAATATTGTCTTTGTTGCGCGGAGCTTCTTGCGGACACTTTTGAAAATGGTTGAGGGTGAATGAACACTGAACACGCATTCAAACCTGGTAATATTACCACACACTAAATCATCCCCGATGTTATTACTGCTAGCGTTTTATGCTACGCAGTATCCTTTCAGGCAAAAGAGATAGGTATTACAAATGTAATTAATATTATTTGAATCAGACAGTAGGTAAGTTATTCATTTAGATATTCAGTGTCATTGAATAAAAATTATATTATAGCAGTAAGTTTTTGGATAATATTTTTATGAGATAGGTATGTGTTTTGTAATTTTATATTAGCACAGGTATGGGGGATTTTTTGTAGGTATTAATTAACTAATATCTGCTAAAATGTATTAAAATATTAAATTTAATGACAGTTGCAAAACTAGGAAATAAAATAAATATTAAAATCTATATACTTAATACAGATTACACTATGGAGCAGGCATGTCCAACGGATCGGTTACGGGATGGATCTTGAACCATGGTCGATCGCACCATATGCCCCTATTAATTGGGTCGTAATAATGTACTTACATACAGCTGTAATAAAATATGATTTCATTGAGTTTTTGAAGAGGAAGCATGAACCATTCTTATTTTTATTGTCTTACTAAGTAATTTTCATATAAACTATGTGGAAACCCAAGTGACTACTTGAATAATATTGCAACACTTACGGTCTGCCACAGGAGTGAGAGAAAGAGAAGATTTCAATCCCCGCGCTTAAACTCAGGCATAATTTTCCTTATCATCATGCAATACATTTTTTGCACAATACGAAAATAGTTTGATGAGGAGTGCAATGTTTACCTAAAATACAACCATAACTTATAATTTTCACAACACATGTAAAACTGAGTATTTCTTTGGGGGGCGATAGACAGGTGTTATTGTTTTGTAACAATCAGTACCCTGCGCGAAATATAATGTGATTGTAAACGTTGAAAAGTGAGAATAGGAGAGTGTGATAGATCATTGCCAATTTTGATCCTGGATAGTAAATCATAGCCTACTTGAAGATGGGATCGACATAGAGTAATTAGATTTTAATTTCAGAGTCAAAGTAGGAGTATGTTTAGCTAAGATTGAGCTGATAGTTTACTGTGTCAGTTACGACAAAAATGTAGGTGTAAGTTCATAAAATGGCAGGAGCTTCTTTATCGCATCCACATTTTGAAAGTATTACGATTATTTTGTATGTTAAATATAAACATACTTTTATTTTTTGAGTATTCTTTGTCACTCAATTGAGTAATATCCTACCCTTATTTCCAGACCCTGCCTTAGTAGATGAATACATGAACGAAAAATAGACAAAATGGGTAGAGTTCATTTTTAACCACGTATAATATGCGTTTGTATAATAGGACATCAACGCTGTAAAGCCGTGAACGCAGATTTGCAATAATGTAATAATGATAATAGTTCAATGGAGATATAATTAATTTTTCAACCACATTTATCTGTTAATCAAATAATCAAAGTGTATAAATAGTTGAGCCTATGAGGTCCAGATATATATGGGTAGGATTGTTTCCGATAGTTTTTCAATTTTTCACATAATATATAATATATTATGTATTATTTAATCGATGGTTATTTTATGAAAGAAAAACATCATAATGTTATATTGATATTATATTTTAGTAAGGAAATACTTTGATAAATTCCAAAGTGATTGTTTATTTAAAACAAATATATAAATATACTATACGCAAACCAAATAATAGAAATATAATATGTATAATAATAATCATCCGATTTCAAAATACATATTATAAGAAAGGCTTAGATATCTGAAATAGCCTAGCATAACTAGAAAGCTTCCTCATTTCTAACAATGCTAAAGAAAATAAATACGTAGGCATATAAAATACACCTACAGCGAATGTAAGCTTTTCACTTGATCCTTTCAGCTGAGAGATATTTGAGCACAGATGCTGGATTCTAAGTATTTCAAACGTTTACACAGTTTTGTATGGAATACTTGGGAGACAATAATATAACAGATGAAATCACATAAGTATTTATAAATTCTTTAATGTGTTTCTCTCAGTAGGTATGTAGAGTCAGTTCAATAATATCATTATTTATTTATTCAGAAAAAAATATTGTGCTACCTTAGTAAAAGCATTATTTTAGGTTTAGGTTTTGAAACAAATTTGACAATGTTGTTATTGTTCACAGATATTTCAGACTATTGACTCAGACAGCGGACGATCGCGATCATAAAATCATGGATAGAAATTATTACGTTAGTGTACCTACATTATACACTTAATTAATACTTCAGTGGGTATTTCAGACTCACGCGTCTACAAACTTACGGACCTCGAAGTAACCGTCGAAGTCCAAAAACAATAAATGGATTCAGTAAAATATCATAGGTATGCATGTATCGTTAAAAAAGGTTCCATTGGTATGCTATGAATACTTACTACATAATATTTCATGCCAAACTTACCTAAGCCAAATTCTTTAAACTCTGAAATGTTAAAAATGCACTTAAAGACTTTTAACTTTACTCTAAACCCTTCATCGCCGAAATGAGCAATTTGTGTAGTAGTAGCTATTCCTTCAGAAGTTGAGTGAATATTAACGGCTTTTCAGCAGTTGAAGTTCCTTCAGTTTCTTTCACCCTGAACTTTCTCATCGACACCCTCAACACTCGCGAGCGAGCTCTTCATAACAAACATTTTACGTGGGAGGATTTCTACTTTAGCTGCGAAGTAAGCGCTTAAAACGGGTGGGATTCGAGCGATTGTCAAGTAATAAATGTACACTTAGTGTTCACGCAGTTTTTCAGTAAGTAATAAGTTATATTAGGTCTTTTAGGAGCCGTTTTTTGTTTTAAAATATTTTTCTACGAATTCGACTTACCTCTTTCAAAATAATAAATTCAAACTTCAGTCATTCAATCCTTAAGAAATATATACCAGCTTCTTATCAAATGACTATAATTTACAATGAATGAAAAAAATAATTAGCAGCAATTCTTTTATTTAAATATTTGAATTTAAAGGGTAGGGTAGGGTGATGATATTTAATATTGCTGTGATATAAATATGTAATAATAAAATTGTAAAAACTACACGTGACCAATTTTCAACAAGAAATAATTTGCAGACAGTCTTATAATTATAGATTTGATATTATTATGAAAATTCTTTCCCTTGAGATATATTGGATCGGTGTGTTTACAAGGGTAATATGATAATATCCTTTTTACGTACATAGGTACCTATATTTTATTTAACTGTTTTCAAGAAAATTGCGATTGCCGATTGCTAAAACAAACATACAATTGACTTAAAATCTAAGCGTAAATTTATTTAAGTTTTTTTTTCCATTTTAACCCAAAATCTATTATTAGTAACTAACGTCTAACAACAGTAATGCAAGATTATGTAAAACCCCCAGAAGCATATCTAATAGGAAAATATAGTGTACTCAGAAGAACTCGAACACACATGTTTCGCTTTGCCGGACGAGGACTCTGACAACAAACGTATAGAGTATAGATAGAACCTGGTGCCTTTTTTCGTATATTTTTTTACACTCAAGATAACTAAAAATTTGCTAAAATTTTATCAATAGATAGAAATATAATGTCTTTATTTTGAATCGGAGCAAAAAGTGTGACCAAATTTTAATTGATTATGATTTTATATGTACCTATAAGTTATTTTTTTCATGGTTGATTAAACACAAAATTTTCTGAATGCAAAGTGTTTTCATTGAAATATTTAATTTCTTAAAAATAGACGAAGGAAAAATGCATTATACGAACAAAATGAATTTTGAAAAAGTTTATGTGACTTTGACTTTCATTTTGTTTCAAACATAATTAAGTATACAGCAACATTGTTTTAATATCTCAGCAGGATGTGGCCTACTTTGGAATAGTGTTTTTGTTTTCATCGGTAGAATGTTCGAGAATGAAGATCGTAAAAGATTGTGCACCTGCGCCACGAAGTTTTCACAGCCGATGTCGATGTTTTGAGAGAAAACACGCGAAAGGATCGCGCGGGAGGCAAATGTGACCAGGGAAGCCCCGCTCTAAGCGAGTTACTTACTCCACGACAAACTTTTTGATCTCTACTTAGTGGGAGCATATTTAACTCGGAGGAGATAACATAAAGAAAACAAAAACGTGAGTTGTTAGCTAGTCAAAGGCGGGAGACGAGTGCCTGACGGGTATGGTAATATTTTAAGCGAACCTTGGAGGAATGCGTTGAATAAATGTTGTTTTAATGTTAACATGTCAAATAAAACGCTTTCAATCATGGGTCTTGTATAAATGAAAACCTTTTTTTGGGTAAGTATACAAATTCAATTTGAGGATTTGCGAGAAAACTTATTTAGCTTAATAAAGTTGAACATGTATGTATGTACTTGTACATCGGTAGGTTAGTGGACATTTTGTCGTATGTCCATTTTTTACAAATCGATGACAAAGTGGACATATAACTCAATTTCAGTATAAAAAATGGACATACCTACAATAATTGTACACAAACCTATTGATAGACGAAATCCTAATGAGGTACAAATACTTTAAAATATCTAGAAGCCTCTTAAGAATTATATAGTGACTAGTTAGACGATAGGATTTGAAAATCACCACAATGGGTTGAATGAATGGATAACCAATTTTCCTCGTAAATAAATCCATCGATACATCATGCACTCTGTGGAGGCCCATATACTTTGCGTAGGATCGAACATGGTAATGTACATATTTATTGCATATAAGAATAAAATTAAAAAAATGCCACATCTTCTGCCAGATAAAGCGTTCTGTGGTTTTACTACCAAAATAGTTGAAGTTAATTTTAGTTTGTCATAAGAACCATTTTCAATATCAAATAAATAAAAGCCTTTCTGACTATTCATTATATGAAAACTAACAGAGACTAGGTCCCCCTTTTCCAGCTTTACTTTCATGCATTTGGGATCCTTCTCTATAATTTCTATGATTGGAGAATGTTTTCTTTATATTTATCACAATATTTTATGTCCATAAAATCGGAATGATGAAGCCAAAATAAATAAAAATCCTATCTGAAGTAAGAAACTATAATAAGGTAGGTACCTCTTGACCTTCTATGGATCTGTATTAATTCTATTTTTTTTTCATCGGGTTTTAAAAATGCTTTTATTCGAATTGGTAACTATAATATGAATGTAGTAAAAAATTATAGAAATACCCAAACTTGAGAAAAACACGCGTTGCGACCTCATCAGAAATCCAGTTGAAACCCCTGTGAAACCCCGGGAGTTAGTAACTAGTGCCACGGCTAAAAGAGTTGCTATTGTACTGTATTAGATATTTATAGTGTATGCATGTATAGAAGCATATTAAAACATGAATAAAATGAAATTACGTTTACTATCTTTTGCTCATAGTATTTGTAATGGTTTATTGTAGATTAATATTTTTATTACTGCTCAATAAAAACATGTCAAATTCTTCCTGTAGGAAAACTATAGAATAACTATAGGGCCATAAACAAATAAATTTGGCTCCAACTCACATCCTAAATCAAACAGTCGAAACTGTAGTGCAAACCATGCCTATTATTAACCGTTCGCATTGTGCCGAAGACAATGCGCCGCATATGGATGCGCCGGACGCAGCGAGGCGCGGTCATTTCTGCTCTGCTGCAGCTAGACAGAAACCGGTGCTGGGCCTGCGGAGACAGAAGTGGGCGGCTGACAGCAGCCAGCAGACGTCAGCCGGCAAAATGGCGGAAACCTTCGCACCAGTTCCAGAACAATCGCATAGAAACGCCGACCGTAGGTAATAATAAGTAAGTATTATAATAATATTACCAACGCGAAAATGAGCAGTGAAAGAGAAATTTATACTTTATCTTATATTAAAGAAATAGTAAGTATATTTAAATATTTTTAGCAATTGATTAATTACTTGAAGATTATTTTTCTTTTGTTTTATTTAAGCAAATTCACATACTTTGAGTAGAAAATATTTAGGTTAGATTCAACGATTTCTTTTTATAAAATTCACTGAAATACGAATTACTGTTAAATTTACGAACAATGTTAAACAATAAATTATTTTGAGCAGAGGTATTATGATTCTGTAGATAAATCGATGTATCAAAAATATTTGAAACGCAGCTGAATTACTCATTAAGCATTAATCTATAACGATTTATAATAATTGGTTTTATTTATAATTATTTATGTATTGTGCACAGTGCTACAATTGCTTTCACACAGTACGCTCGTTGCTTAAGTGATTTGTCGATTTCAGATTAAATATTGTTACTGACCTATATTATATTTTTATATAAATTTATTTGTAACTACTTTTTATAACTAGATAGGTCTGCATTAATTTTTAAATAATTAAGCGGTCCACTTTTTGCACTATTGTGTTATTGAATCAGCAAATAATTATGATAAAAATAGTAATGATAGATATTATTTGATTATACGTTGATTTGACATATTGATATAAACAAAATTCTTTCATTATTAACTGCTGAAAGGAAGAATCAGAGAGGAATGTCTTTTTTTCATAAATATGGAAACAACAAACTATCACAGCTCAAAGAGAAATATAAATGCTTCTGTCACCAACACAAACTTTTACTGTTACTACATCCACTATATCTCTTTTTATTCGTTTGTAACACAGCCGGCATAATCTTTATATGCATTTTCCACTACCTATGTTTGCAAAAAGCACAAAAAATATAGTCACTTAAAAGTTGCAGTGAAAAAAGTAATTGTAAACATATATGTTTTAAAAAATAAAACAAATAAAAAGTAAACTGTAATAGTGAAAAGATGTGATGCAGAATGATAAATAAATATCTCTACCTATACCTACTCTTGTTCTTTATCAGTATACTATCAATGATTCTCTCGAAAAAAGGTAAATCAGCAGTGTTATGCATATAAGTATAATTAAATCATTCAGTGGTATCGTTTAATATGTTGATAAATTCTTATAAAATTAAAATGTTTATTATTAATGTGGCTATTATTTTTATCATGTATCTAAATGCTGGCCTAATATTTAAATAAAGATGATACTATTTCACTGCAAGGGTTCATTTAGTAAAGTAAATAATACAATATATCTTGGTAAATATACGTCTCAAAATAGAGGTTCTCTAGTTTCATGTCGTAGGACGTAGACGTTTCTATGGGAGAGCTCAGGTGCTTCTGGATGGCTAATGTTAGTATAACAACCTGTACGCTTTCTACCTTCTGCTAACACGATACTCCTTTTTTACTGGAGTGACATTGTCTGGGAGCATGGCGTTTTAGTGAACCCAACAAGAAAATTAAGACAAATGGCCGGATGAATACGACGAGATAACTGTTTTATACTGTTATGTATGAAGTACGTAATATATTTATAAGCGAGGACGGCTTTTAACCTGATTGAAATGGACCTTATTGTGTTTATTTATGTATTAAAAAAATACATTTATGATATAACTTACAACAAAATGAAAAACGTTAAATAGTATAATAGGTACTTACTTAACGTCATAATATAAATAGAGTTATTTTCTTATCATGATATTAACCGCATCTTAAAAAATATCGTCAACGTTCTGGCAGAAGACACTAATTCGAAAAAATGACATATTGAGTTAGTTATACCAAAATGTTTCTTATTTCAAACTTTACCGTCTGGAAACCTTCTTAAAAAATAAACAGTCATTATTTTAAAGTCATCCTTTTTACGATTACTTAATAATCACATGATAGACCATTTCAAACATTTTAACAACTTCAAAGTCAAATTACTCAAAACTAGTATTCTCCAGTTAGTGTGTTCTGCCAGAACAGAGACGATATATTCTAACATGTCTTATTATAACATGGAAATATTTTTAACATCGAAACATTTTTTTTTTAAATTTATCTGAAAATTATACTTTGACTTTCTTATAGTAAGTTTATTGTTAGGTTAGGTTACTAAGTTTGGTAATCTAACAATAACTAATAAAACATCTACATACGTAAAAGGCATAAAATTATAATGATCCTTTTCAATGTGTAAACCCTCCTAATATAAGTTTTTGAGAATATGTTGGAATAATCTTTTTAGATGTTTAGGATGATAATTGTTTTAATTAGGTAATCGAACTCTCCATATTATTATATCAGCAAAGACTCGATATGTATACTTATTCTTATTGCTTCTATTTTAATTATATAGCATTATCATTAGCAAATATTAAATTATTTGGAATCTTTATCCATTTTAAAGAGATAATCGAAATATGCACTTCATAAATATAAAGTAGGTACTTACTTTTTTTTGACCATGGCCGATCCTAATAAATTATGTATCCTGTTAGCAAATTTTTGTATTTACGAGAAATGCATATTAGCCACTTGCTCCACCTATTATGTGTATTTTCCAGAGCCATGTTTCGAACCCGGAACCCACGACATTATAAGCCGACGCGTAAGCTGTTCGTGGGCGTTAAAATACTTACTTAAATTATAATAGCTCATTAGGTACCTATACTAGTAAAAAAAAAATATATTTGTTTATTATACAATTATTGTTAAAATGTATAAGACCTCGTAAATCAGTGCGTAATACGTTGGCTATTTATCCAGGGGCCCCGAGTTCGATCTTGGTGATGTCACAGTACCTATAAGTATATTTTATGTGATTTTTCTCAAAGCATGGGTGTTTGTGTTTGTTTCTCTTATATTACTAAATACACTACTGTCATTGGGCCTCATGGCATGTTATAATAAAAAAAGAATATATATGTATTTATTTTTATATGTGATTAAATATAGTAGGTATTACTAGAAACAGGCTGTAAAATATAAATAGGATTCATAATCATTACTAGGTACTCAGAAGACTGGGTTTTGGAATAAAAAAAAAAATTCTTCTACTATTAAATCCGTACGTAGACAGACGGTTGTGATTAAATTAGTTTTTGAAATAATTAAGAATTTCTGTAAAGTATAATTTGCAAACGCCAAGTGGATTCTTTGGTAGTTCCGGTTAGTTTATCTGAGCACGGCGAATGTAAATTTTTAATTTATTTACAAGTAGTAAAACAGAGTGGTTACTATTATAAATGTTCAGGCTTCGTTTAGCACGGACCGCGGTCGGTTCGCGTCCCGGCCGGGCGCTCGTTTGTTATGCTAATTGTGGTGTGTTACCTTCCCTTGATGCTTTCCACTGCGGCCATGCACTTCCTGTGTATCTGGCAACACTGGGAATTGAGGTAAACCTTCAACTCCCCCTACCCTACACTATGTTCACTACGCATTACATTTGATAGAGTGGCGGGTAGTTCCAAATGTAATGAAGTTGTCTTGTAAGATTCTGCAAGCCTAATCGATTAGAATACGTAGCTACCGTTTTATTTATAGTTCATCTTGTTAAACATATTATGTAAAAGTGTTACCGTAAAATATTTCTGATGATAAATTGTTGTATAATTCCTAATAGTATACGGTGATACCATTGACAACGTTACTCAGCCCGGAAGCAGAGAGGCATTTCTTTTATTAAATGCATTCGCTGTAAAAATGAAACAAAATAAACTATGGTGTATTAGCCTTATATAATAGATATTACATGACGGATGGATGCTTTTAAAACTGTGAAGAGAAAATAAGTTTATATTAACGTATACGTTACCACAATATGCACCCACATTATACAACGCAAGCGAGTAGGTACTCATAAATCGCCGAATCAATCTTAGTTGTATTTGGTGGAGTCCAAAAGCTTAAAAAGCACCCTCTAAAAGAACACCTAAGCAACTATGTTTTATAAATGCTGAATATTTAGCAAACAATATAAGAATCATTCGGAATTAATGAAGTTTTATATTTTGAAGATATCGATCAGCTTTAACAAGCTGATAAATTACCTTTACTCCCCCTTACATCGCCTTCCAATGGCCGTAATATAAAACAGGTGGCGAACCAAAAAAAACTTTTTTTTATATAATGGCGGATATTAAACGTTTATAGAACAGATAAAATGGCTCCGAAATATCATTCGTCCCTTTTGTTTTTCCCCCTCGCCTCTCCCTTGCGGCGGGCTCTTGCCGCTGACAAAAATGCACCCCGTTGTTAAATTTATAGCGTGTCGATTGCACTCATTCTACCATAAACCAGTAAACAGCCGTTCTATATCTTTTATATTATCACTGATGATGAGAGGTGACCGCTAGAAATGCTAGAAATATAAACAGGAATGCTAAACGTTCAATACCATCCTCATAAAATACATTCACTCATATTTGTATTTAAATTGAGTCAAGAAGAGGAAATTGTTTGTAATAATAATTAAATACCTAGATTTTAACTTACCTGAAATATTCCTAAATATTATACATATTTTCATTTTTTTTTAAACCTGTTCACAATATCCTTGGTCTTTATAAACAGATGCAACTGGTCTTGATCATTAATAAATTATGTAAATTAAGTGGGTACTATCACTATCTATTAGAAAATAAAAGAATACTTATTTTTGTTTGTTTTTTCTTTATTTTACAACGTTTTTATTAGCTCGTATTCTTGTTTGTCCGTTGGTTGTTTGTCCAGTACAAATCTTGCAATCGATTTTTAACTAACTTCCCGACTAGCTAGACATTTGAAACTTTTTGAATATATCAGAACACGATGCCAATGCATTATTTTAATACTTTTAGCCATCTTTAATCAGAATTGAATTAATTTTCAGTTAATTCTGTTTTGCATGAAAAGTTATTTCAGAAAAATCTGTAAAAAGTAAAAGACTATTATTGGTTGCTAAGGAGGTGGTCCAAGCAACTAAATTATTAATATAAACGTGCGTTACTATAGAAATCAAAATGAAATGTCAAAATGACATTTCAGTATTCTATATTAATTTGTTTGTTTGTTTTTTTTATTTACTTCATATCAAGTACAAGTTTGAGCATATTGAGCATAATAATTCAACAGAAAATTTAAAAACGTTGTATATAAAAAGTTCTTTTTATCTTGTAATTATTTATGTTTTATTCTCTATCTACAATATTATTTCCCGATTTATTATATACATTTAGTAAACATGTCTGATTATAATATGATTATATTATGGACCTCAACAGAGTGGAGGTTGTATTAAGAGATTTTTGTTTTAACGATAGATTGGGTTGGTTATTAGTATAATTATTATTAGTATTGGTTAGCCACTAGCTCAATCTATTAGGTGACTCTAAACACAAATTGAAAAAAAATATGCGTATTTTTCCAGATCCATGATTCGAACCTTGGACCCACGACATTATAGACCGATGCTTAAGATGCCGTCAAATTAAATAAACACCGACTATAAATTGAAATGATATTGCTTTATAGTACATAGTCTACTAAGACTATAGTCTACCCAATATATATTATTGTATATACGTAATGGAATATTTGAAATAATTGAATTAAATAGTTTTCTTCGTGACAATTACAAGATCGCCATAACATAGATAGAGAATCAAAAAATACTTTCCTGACACTGAAAGACAATATTTTTTCATCTACAATAGGTGGCCATGTACTTTTAATTATATTAGTACTGTTTATAAAAAATCCAGTATACGAAAAAAATTAATGTATCAAGCATTTTAAAATTCTATGATTATACAGTTACCCGACCGAAAGTTTTCCATAGTTATATCAACGCATTTATATTCCGTAAGTATTTTCAGATGCTTTTAAAATAGCCGACTACTTTATGGAAGAAAATACGTTCCCCAAAAGGCTTTCACATAGCTGCGTACCTATTGAAAATACATGCACTGAACAGAAAGAAATATTAAAGACAAAAGGCTTCATTCATTTTCTCTCTGGAAATTTTTATTTACATACTAGAGTTTCTTCGAAAACGGAAATTTAGTATTTACTATAACCTGTATTCACCATGAAATCAATGGAAATTGCATTTCTGGAAAATGTACACTTTAAAATGGTTTTTATGCAATTCCAGGTATAATAAATGGCAAAGGAATAGAATTCACTATAATATTATATCGACAATCGAATAAATTGTAAATTATATTATTTTCCCATTAGGGTAAACATTCTGCTTACGGGATACACGTTGCCGAAAAATATGAAGTTAGACATTTGAGATAATTTGTTGATAATTTAAACTTTAAACTCTTTTAATTAATCAACTCCCACGACGGCCGAGCGGGTAACGTGTCGGCTTGTAATATCGTGGGTACCGGGTTCGAATTCAGAGTCTGGCGATAAAAATCCCATGTTATTTTTAATGTGTCTGGAGTATGGACCTAATAGGCTGAGTTGTATAACATCCATTTCACGTAAAAATAAAAATCTCTTAATACAATCTCCACCTTGTAGAGGCTGTTGATTTTCCATAATATGATAAGTATTTTAACCTAAATTCAGATAGATTTGATGCATACACATTTTATGAAAGTTCGTAAAGCATTATTGTGGCCATTCATTGGTCGGCGTATTGGTACTAAATGGTATGCAGCCAATGAGGTATTTTTACTGGTAAGTATGGAGTGTTTGTCAGCCAAAGAGAGTGAGAGAAGAGGTCAATAATTATTATAAAACAATCATTATTTGTAGAATGTATATCACATTTGAATATTTAATGACATATCTTATAATCAGTATGTTTAGAATTATCTTCAAATGTGGTAATATTGCCCATTTTTTAATAATAAAATGCCTAATTCTTGTCAAATTTGGGATCACAGAGATTAAAAATATATTTTTTTATCGTAAATATTTCACTATAATAATGTCAACATAAATTTTACTAATGGTTTGATAAATGCGTTTAATAATTAGTAAATCTAAAAAATCTTAACACCACTGCACATGGATGTACTGAAATATGACTATATTCTAAAACATTAGATCGAGAGTTTTAAAAGAATACTATTTTATGTAATAAAAATATTTTATGTAATAAAAATACTTTATGCAGTCGTCAAATGTTTAAAATAAATATAAAGGATAATAAGGCTTCAAAATCATATAAATAGACTAGCTGACCCGGCAAACGTTGTTCTGCCATATAAATTATTTCTAGTGAATATTTTGGTTGTTAAATAAAAAAATAACGAATGTATCGTAAGTGTGTGGGGATGGGATCTATGACAGAAAGAGGAATAGAGCGCTGTAGACGATGACCGCCGATAAAAACAAAAAAAACATCACCATTCATTTTCTCAATTCAAAATGAGTATTGATGTTCATAATGAATGAATTACCTGTGACAGGATCTCGTTGTTTAATGTTTATGCAATATCCGTCTTGTCCCTTTCCAGAAAATTTGCGGATATTGGAGAGCGTCGTATGAACGGTGTGTGTCAGCGATGAACTCCAGATTATTGTTTCTTCTTCGAATCACGATTTCTCGCGTCGATGTGCTGTCGCCAACCATGATTCCAGCAATTTCGTCAATAACAGTCGCATTGAATCGACGTACGTGCTCTCCAGCTGGTATTTTATCAGGATTGATGACAATAGCGTGATTGTCACTTTGCAATTCGTGTATGTGTGCTTTGAAGAATTTCAATAATTCATTGTGCTCATTCAACAGGGCGTCCAGTTCGCCGACGATGCGCCTGGCATTAGGCGAATTGAGGCTATTGTAGCCGCAACGTGCATCCACATGATTGATGTCCTCACCGCCGCGTTGATTTTGAACGTATAATGGAATTGTTGACCATTTGCCGCAGTATTGTGAACTATTTCTGTTGCTCCGGACGAAGTCATTTGGAAGCATGAATTGAATGTGCGAATGGACTTCAGGAACAGGTTTGAATCTGGAACCGTGCCGATGAGCAAGCCGTTCAATGGTTCTGGTGGTATCTCAATTTCTGGTAGTTGCACTTTTCCTGATGCGCAACACATCCCGGCTGACTCATGTTTGAATTTGAGTGCATGACAATGGGGACAATCTTTAACCATAGCACCAATCAGCACTTTCGGATGAGCGGAATATTCAATATCTGGCTCGTACTCGAATGCGAGACGAAGGAACGAAGCGGATGTAAATGTTCGATGTACTTGTTGGCGTTGTCGGTCATTTGCTCTGCGTGTGTTAACTACGAACCGGCGCGCTTGGCTCCGTTCCAATTGTCGTTGTTGATTTTGTTCAGCTCGTGCCTCTTGTGATTGAGATGCACTCAATTGCGAGATGCTTACACGCACGTTTTTGTTATCTTGTTAGATTTGTTCGTCTGTTTTTTCTGCTCTACTATTTCGCATGTTTGTTGCTTTATTCGTTCGACGGCCCAAATGCCCCCCCTTGCATCTTGCTGGCATTGTGCACTGTAATACACGCACATAAAAATAGATAAATTAAAATAAATCGTACAAAATTTTGCACGCACTGCGTTGTGATATGCCGAATGAAATGTCAAAATGACGCGACGCTTCTCTTGAATTCTTCTCAGACGTAGCGCCATCTGTCATTCAACAACATAAATAATTTCGTTCTGTTTGAAATACGAACGACGGTTAAATTTGTTCATACAAAAAAAATAAAATCGCGATTAAAAAATGGGAGGGTGGAGGTAGGAGAGTAAAAATTTTGGGTTATAGGTATTTTTTTATGCCAATTAATAAAAAAATACAAAAAAAAATTGTCAAAAAAATGAAAGAAATTTTTTTCTGGATAGAGATACCCTAATCACATAGCGGTATGAAATATACTTGTTGACCTATTCTCATACCTAAGAAATATACATAAAAAAAATCATAAAAATCGGTCTAGCCATTTCGGAGGAGTTCGACCACAAACATCGTGACACGAGATTTTTATATATATAGAGATTTCTACAACGTTTAAGGGATGTTCTGGCTAATGCTTTGAAAATACTATAACATCTCCATTTTGACCTTCGTTAGGCATGTGGGCACTTAATTGAATTTTAAAAACTAACAAACACTATACGTATACACATAGTAGTTTTAGTTAAATGAAAACAAATATGTTTGACTGACAAAGTTGAGTGTGCACTAACTAGATTAGATCTTAACAGCCTACCTCCACCCTTCACTACTGGTCACTATTAATATAAAATCTCAATTAAAATTGTTATAATATTTTCAAAAACCTGATAAATATGTATACCTACGAATCGACATAAATAAAAAAAAATCGTTCATCGTAATATAGTAGGTAATGTAGGTATTAACAGTGTGAAACTTTATATTATATATTATGAAGTAATGTTTATTTCTTGGATATTTGGTACATTAAGAAAATATTTTTTAATACTTCTCCGCTTAATCGATTCATATATTAGTATAATTCCAAACAATAAACAGACATTTATTAACCACAATCATCAGGAAATAATCTCATTGTTGCATCATGCGAACATGTCTTAATCATTAAGTTCATTGTTGTTTGGAATTATACTATATGAATCGATTAAAAGGAGAAGTATTAAAAAATATTTTCGTTTTTATAACTACAAGCTCCACCTTTCCCATCATAAAGTAAAAACTAACTCTTCGGGTGTCAAAGGCTTAGTAAAACGAATTGATTTAACTGGCGTCGTAGCAATATGAGTTACGCCTAACACTTGTACGAAGTGGCTAGAGTCTCCTGGGAATGTGTAACATCCGATTCCAATTTGACAACCATCCGGCCATTTGCCATTTACCATCTCCCATCACATAATTGATTGATTCGATATAGCCGGCCTGTGTATAATTACTGCGGCCGCCCTATTGACTGGCTCGCCCAAGCAGTTTGCCTGTGATGTAATTAGTATTTAAAGGTTGATCGATAATAATAGTTTGTGACGGTGGTAGTCGTGAAATATATAATGACGTGTAATTACCCACAGGTACTTATAGGTATTATATTCACGTGTAATTAGTAATAATTTGGTCGTGGAAGACGTGGAAGAACAAATTTTCAACCAAGTTATTTATCTACATTATTTACGTTGACAAACTGTTTCGGGCTATAAACCAATTTTCAGAATAGTCTACTATAACGGACATGGAGAATGCGTTTAAAATCATGATTATTATTCATACAATAATGTATTGTGTAATGTGTGAGTGGGTGTGATTCATAATGACGTATATTATTATATTCACCAGTAATTAGTGAAACTTTGTATACATATTTACTGCTTTATCTTTTAACACTGAAATAGCCCAAAAGGCCAATAACAATATTGTAGTAGGTACAACTTGTGAAAATTTAATTCTAGCAGTATCAGTTAGACAATCACAGAAACACAGCGGGAATCGCATCCAGAACCCCCGATTGAAAAGCCAGAGCCTTACGCATTAAGCAGGAAAATATTGTACTTAAAAACAGTATTACCGCAAGGGTGTTTCTGTGATTGTTTAACTGATACTTCGACATTACAATTTCACAACTACTACAATACTGTTATTGGCCTCTTGGGCTGTTTCCGTGTTATAATATTAAAAAAACTAAATGTACAAATTATAGCTAATTACAGGTGAATATAATATAGGTACGTCATTATGACTCACGCCGTACATATTATAATAAGTACATTATTGTATAAATGAGTCGCCTAAAGTCATAATTCACATTTTGCAATTTTGTCATTTTTGAGTTAAATATACCTAGTTATTAAGACATTAACCTATATAAAGAAAAATAGTTGGCGATGAAAAGTCACTTAAAACCATATGGAAATCGTTGACAAAGTTGATTTTTAGTGTCATAACTCTCATAACTATTTTTCAATGAATACTGTGAGTTCTGTCATCAAGGTATTTCTAACCAATTGGGGAACTCAATTTCTCATATTTTGCTGTTATTTGTCTGTAGCCTTAGGAGTATAATATATGTTTTATCACTCATTAATATGCAAGGGAGTTCAAGCTTTCAGGGAGTTCTAGGGAGTTCAGCTCTGGTGTTTTTTGCAGTTCTATCAAAACTATCATTTTTGGAATATGGAGTTATGACTCTAGGCAACTCAAATAATAATCATGATTTTAAACGCATTCTCCATCATAATAAAAATATGTACTTATCACTATTGCTGTCAAATAGTTGTACATATTATAAGTATGATCAGTATTTCATCTAATCTGCGCGGTTACGCAACCGGGCACTAGGTACACAGAATTCTTTGTGAAACATTCTGACAAAATAAATAAACATTAAAACATCTTCTAAAATTTTTCCGAACGATTTATGATACAATATTTAAAATTAAATACAGCATTGATTAATCATTATAATATACTTACAACAAATTACCAAACCCGTAAGCCACTGTGTTAAGAGTGACCAAATCACAAAATTCAAAATCAAAACACAATGAATAATACAGGCGAAGTTTCAAGTACTCGCCGCAAACAATGACGTGTATAATGTGTATGTATTGGGGTATTGGTTCTCATACAGACGCGCTGTTGATAAGGGTAGCAGAATTAATTGAATTAAACGGTGGCAACGCGACGGTTGATACATAGCCGATGTACCTCCTTCGCCAATCCCAATTGAATAAGGACACCAAACGTGCCTCGTGGAATCAATGCTTTATGAATTGGTGCGCTGAGCGACGCAAAAAATGGAACGCGTTAAAATTATTTTTTAGCATCAATACATACCGAAATTGAAAATACAACAAAAAATAAGGTCACAATCAAGCCAAATGAAAACGTTGTTCGCTGTTAACATATTTTTAAACGTATGTAAAGCGCCATGTTTTTATTCAAATTCTCGAGTCAAATTAAGACTAAAATCCTCTAAATCTAGCATTGGATAATAAATACAATTCTTTAGAAATTCTGACGGAACAGTTCATGATAAGAAAACATATTATGGTATCGGTAGTATCGAGGAGACTTGTAAACACTCCTCGATCGAATAGAAAAGGAGATTGAAGGAACAGGCAGGGTACAGAAATCTACTTGAGGCCGCCAAGATACACCCTGGGCTTTAGTTCCATAGAAGAAAAAAAAACAAAAAGAAGTTGAGGAGACTTTCACTAGCTCATTATGTTGACATAATAATATTATGTGGATGTCAATGGTAGTCGATTTTTATATTCTATAAGTCTAACTTATTACAAATTTATCAGTTTGGGGTAATGTTCCCAGATTGTGGGAAATTTCCTCTTTCGTTAAGGATGTTAGGAATAGGTACCTAAGTAAAAAGTTTAAAATTGGAATTTTTCATCAAATGAAAGAATTATAGGGGAAACATCACCATATTATGAGATGATTTGACGAGGTTTCCGCTTACTTTTCTAATTAGCTTTCTAAGTAGGTAATATTTTTGTTTAAACATTGTTAATATCTACTGTTATTTATATCTTTATTCCCCCCCCCCCCCATATTTTGAATTTATAATTTGCAAAGTTTACTTTGAGTAAAAGTAAATTTGAATTGGAATAACCATCTTGGAAAGGATTTTATATAAATGGTTTGACCTCAGATGTTAGGATGTAACATAATATTATTATGTTTGATTGAAGTGTGATTATTTATTAATATCTACTCATATATATATATATATTGTAATATATTCTATGGGCCGGAATAACATGAATTTTACGAGCTGCATAATAATATTAAGTCCTGTATAAACAATATATTATTACAAGCTTCTAAAATAAATTACGTTGTTAGCTTACCTCTCATCGTTCCGATAATTTATAACGCTTGTCTATTATTTGTAACACAAAAGATTTATTGAAAAATATCCCATTTACATATATCACAATTAAATTTGGTCCAGATAGAGTTGGCTGTGCGTTATTAAAACATCAGCATCATCCCACGCCTATGGTGCCAGGCGTATCCCGCAGCGGCGAAACAATGACGATAAACAAATAGCCGCCCTTCGCGTCGCAAACAACCCCCCGCCCTTCGATGGCCGCCCACCCCGCATGCGGGACACACTGCACTTGATTAAATCTAAAATCCCATACAAAACAGCCCGCCCACCACAATGAAGGATGAAAAGGCTCACGGCCGTGTCGAAAAACATACATATTGGTTAAAAAATTGCCGCCCAAAACGGCCTACTAGCTTTTCGTTTCACCTTTGTGTTATGCGTTCATCCGTAATTGTTTTTCCCAGAATCATACTCGTATTTACATACAAATAATTTTCCGAGCATCAATAATTATTTTAACTCAAAAAATGACCGATCTTCGCGGAAGAACAAATTTTCAACGCAAATTATTTTTTATTAATTTTATCCTACGTCATTTACGTTGACAGCTGTTTCGGGATATAAACCCATTTTCAAAACAGTCTACGGTAACGGTTAAATACTAAATGGTATTACCACCGAAATGTCATCTATAGCTAACGAGATATTATATTATATTAATTTACTTATAACTATCGAAAATACACTATTTAACATAAAGAGGATTATTAAATCACTGAAATACTTTTAATATTTACGGTAATAAGTAAAATTAGGTAAGTAAATTGCCAAGTTCTAAGTAGAGCATTATTTGGCCTCTATAGAGTGGAGATTGTATTAAAAGATTTTCGTTATTACGAGAAGGTTCATGATCTGGGTCCAAACACACTCTGAAAAAAAAACAACATGTATAATAGCCAGACCTGGGATTCGAGCCCGAGATCCACGACTTTATATACCGACACGTTACCTTTCGGCCGTCGTGGACGCATAGTATTATTTTTACATTTGAAATCTCAATCTGTATATAGTAGACATATTTTTAATATTTTCTATTATGGTTATTTGTAAAACGTGTGGTTATGACTAACATTCAAAAGTTACATTAGTAGTACTTGAACTTAAAATATTAAAAAATTAAATTATTTTTATTAGATCCTAGAATCCTAGATGTAATAGACGAATTGAGCCGAGTTGCCATTTTTATGGCGTTGGCAATTCCAGTGTGTATCTACACAAATTTCAGATAAAACTATAAAGCACTTACATCAGGGGAGGCGAACCTATGGCACGCGAGATGAATTTGCACGGCACGCGAACGAAAAGCAATAAAAATTTTCAAAAAAGTTTTACAAATAAATATTATACTTACCAACATATAAAAAAATAATGACGACATAGCCATACGCTTTTCCTTCGGTTTTTAATATCTACCAATCGACGCACAGATCGCATCTTACAAAAAATAGCAGGCAGAAAAAAACCTAAAAAAAACGAGCCGACTGCGAAAAATTGTGCAGCCTGCGGGGAAAATATTTTCCTAAAAAAAAAAGAGCTGACTGTTTGGTACGTCAGACAGTCAAAAAATATTTTTTGGGAAATTTTGACACGCGTATGTGAAAATGTTCGCCAACCCTGACCTACACCATGCAGGAATGTACCTCAATAAAACTTATATTTCACAACAGATAAAAATTAATGGAAAATTGAACATGTCTTCACTTACTATCCCATTGTCTATTGTCTTAGATTAAATCTATTTACGTAGTTACAATTATATTGTACATAATAATATGTAACAAAATTAATAAGAAAGTTTCCATCTTTATGATACACAAAATATTATCATATTGTTATATAAATTCAGTCTGAATTAAAAAAAACAGCTTTTATTTAAATAGTTTTATATTTTGTTATGAATGTATGAAGGGTGTAGTAGTTAGCTGCAAAATATGTATATTGTTTGAATCTCCTATGCTTAGTATAGGTATGAATGTCAATTGTATATATCCCTGGAGGATACGTTTCTCGTCACGAATTCGTTTCAAATGAATCATTGATCATAAAATCCACTGAGAGTGGGAGGGTAGAGAGAGAAAAAGAGACTGGGATGTTTACCCATTTAAGCTTAGCAAATTAATTTGGTCGCGTGTGCTGAGAGTGGGAAACATGGAAAGCATCTCGTCTGTGTAAATTTGCAACAAATGATAGAGACATTGCAACTTTACTGGGATAGTATATTATTTACGTGAATTATCTACATAAATCTTTATATGTAATATTATATAAATAGGTGCCTTATAACAATAATTAAAATTAATTTATTTATACGAAAGAATATTAGGTACAAATAACAAGCTTAAAACGTATTAACATGAAAGTAGAATAATTATCGAATAATAAATTAATAAGAATTATTAAATAATTTTATGAGTAGGTACGAGTACCTTCACATACATTGGTTTTTTGCTGGATTACGTTTTTTATAAAAAGTTTTTTTTATATTATTTTATAATTATTTTGTTTAGTCTGGAGTCTAAATCCGAATAGAGCAAAGTATCAAACAGAACAGAAATTTCAAATACGAAAAAATAGCTCGTATTAAAATAACATTCAGAATGTACATGCATTAAATTGACACGTTATTATTAAATAAAATTACTTTATTTTCCATAAACAATGTTCCCTAAATATGTACTTCGTTTGTTGGCAATAACACATAATAGTACTTACTTATTCTTCTTCAATGATGTCCAACTCAAATTTCGGCCTTTACAATTTTCCACTTATACGAAACTCCTTGTTCAGCAACGAATCTTTGGTGTCCGTCCCCGCAGTATCTACCCAGTGAAGTTTTCGTCTTCCAATAAGTCTTGCCATAAAACCCTATCACGTATCTTCTTTGGGATACTCGTATCATGTGGCCATTAGAAACAGGTGTAATTTTTTTTTTTTTGTATAACGTTGTTTATTTTTTCTTTTCTGTTGTAAGGGTACTATTTCCAATATAATTTTGTATTTTTATTAAATTTAAAAAGAATCAGTTTTTTTTAGATTTAAATATCATGTTGTGAACGTCCTGAATTATAATTTTGTATATCCACATTTTTTTTTCAATAAATAATAAATACATGTTAATCGTGGACTATCGTTAGTAATTTATATGAAAACAGATGCCTACATTATTCCAATAGGTAATTACATCATGTTAAATTATGTTTAACTACATTTGAGTATAATATAAAATATCTAATTTCTGATACCTAATAATAATTAACTCTATCAACAACTGAATATTGTTTGTATTGTCGGTGAATAATGTCCACAGCATGATCGAAAAAGACAAAGTGAGTGTCGCTTTAGGTGGCATCTGTCTGTCCCATGAAAAGACATTAGCGCCTTCTCCCCCTAACAGGTACACACAATAAACTTGTTACGTGGTAATTAAAGTAGACTAGCTGGATATACTTCATCATGAAACTTGTTAACTTAACGTCTCTTCACGTCGTGAAATTTCAATTGGCTTAAAAGAAACTCACTGTCTCGGTAAACATGTAGACGTGGATATCTATCTATAACAACTTTGCTCTCGACTTCAATAATTGAAAGAACATTTTTTGTTACTATATATCTGTAATAATAATTTTCATTAAATAAATACGTGTTTTTGAACATAGTTTTAACGTATTTCGTATTTTTAGTACTTATATTTTTATAACGATATTAATTTATTGCCTTCCCTTACGTATGTACCTTTTCTCATAATATCATTTTCCGTATAATATATTATTTTATTAACACTGGGGACTTTCAAACGGTATTGGTACCTTAGTGTGATGATTAATTTGTTCATATTTATTTAACCTATTATTCAAAAACAATATGTATACTTGTCAATAAAAATCTGTCAATACAAACCTCCACTCTGTGGAAGCCCATATGATCCTATTAGGATCGGACATGGACGTAAGAAGAATTTATTTAATGTAATCATCAATAAGTGTGTCAAACCATTATTATCCTACAACAAAATATGATATTTTATTATCTAAAATTCTAAAGGTTAAAAATCAGAGTGTAAATTCTCTATAACATTTTGTAAATGAGATATTGTTCTCAAATTATTTTAAAAAAAAAAAATGATATTTCTGTATACGATGTTTAGTGTTTGAAGGAGGATAATAATTAGTCAGGCCAAAACATTTAAATTATATATGGTTGCAATGGAAATAATAACTACTATTAAACACAATATCCATGGATTACACTCATTCATGGAGCATGCGGGTTGGCGATCCAGGACCGGTTTACATAATACTTTTGAATGACGTGAGTATACAAAACATGTCATTATTTTTTTAAACTTACCTAATAAACTGTGCGAAAATTTTGGTTATCGCTGCCTACCCTGCTTGCGTTTGGTGTACGCGTATCCACAAGTGACAAAATTATGAATATCCTTTTAAGAGGGCAGCGCAGAGAATTGTTATATATTTTATCACAAAGGCCTACCGTTCAACTTCCATGGATGCGCTCCCTGTCCTGGCCGGAATCTTTCATCTTGACCTGCACATACAAGTGCGCGGTGCATCCACGATGCTCCTCAAAGGTTAGCAGGCCGTTGTTGGTGACTTTCACCTTACTCCGCTTCCAAATCTTGATGCTGAAAATCTTGTATCAAAATTATCAAAGTATATTCTATAATCTTTAACACCTTTTTGTAAAAGTGTACACATGATCTACTGGCTCCGCGGTACCTACATAGATTATACAAATTAAATGAATCTTGATAATTCACTAACGAAATGAACGTAAAACTGTAATTATTTCTAAAGAAAAATGAAAACAAAATTTAATCAATCATTGTCAGTTGACAAGATTGTTATTAATTAATCCCATACTTATCTGCTTATAATAGGTATCTACATTTGACATTAATAATGAGGCGTTCCCGTCATATGATAGGATAACGATGATAACGGTATAAATTTAATAAAACACACTGCCCACCATTATTTCCAGCAACATAGTGTAGTTTCCCGGTACTTTGGACAATTTTGATTCCATCCAGTGATGTCATAAATCGAAAGGCAGGCAACCAATTAAAACTGATGCCATACACACGCAACATGCCTTCACAGATGAAATATACTGATAAGAAAACAAACGTTCACCGTTCTGATCGATATCGATTCATTATTGGTTAGTTGAAAACAACAAACGGCTAGCAAGAAATAAACTCTCTCAGTATTACCTATTTGACTTCAGTATTAACTGTTTATATTTTTTGATTCATATTTTTATGTTGAACACGTTGTTGAAAACGGTTCCAGATGGGGTGCCGTCCTGGAGACTGTGGGCTATTACAAAATTAGTTGCAATTTTTAACAGCTACAAATCAACTAACCAGTGGATAGTTACAAGTAGAGTTGGGTTTCGGGAATTTCCCGACGGTAATTTTTGAGAAATTTTCGAGGTTTTCAATCCCGAATCTGGAGAATTGAAATTTTTAACATTTCGGAAAATCCAGGATCTCGAGAATCGGGATTTCTATATTATCAAATATTAATTGAAAAAACGATTTTCCTGTATGAAAAAAGTAGACAGAAAACATAAAACGTTCAAAGACTGATCGGGGCATTTCACACAATTAAGCCAACTTCGGCTCAAAATGAGCGCAATTTTTCAACATCAAGGAATTTTGTGTCTCAAAAACGTACGCGATTGTCAGACGCAGTGATTGACTGTCTGTGTTTTTTGAAATTCTATTTTATTACGTAATGTTTTGAATTGTTTTTGTTTTCCTACTTCTAGCTATTTGTCTTACATAAATGAAAAAAATATATTTTTTTGGAATTTGTCATCATTTCGGGAAATCCCGAATCTCGAGATTGAGATTTTCTCGGGAAATACCCAACTCTAGTTACAAGTCATATTCCGCTGGAAATCCAACGGTTAAAAATTATCAACAGGATAAAGTGCAGGGCGCATGGAGATGGGTCATAACATAATATGTCTAAATCACTTCAAGACCACAGAACAGATTTATAAATTGAAGTCAGATAGGCTATACTCCAATACAGTACATTTTCATGCATTCAGGCTTTGAATGCGTGAATGTCCTACGAAATCGAAACAAACATTGGTAAATGTGCCGCAGAGGTGGGCATGAGATTTTACAACTTTCTTTTTAGACCAAACCTAATCTAACCAAACCTAACATAACCTAACCAACCCCAACCTAATATTACCTCATATAATCTTAGTTTGTGATAATGGTGCATCGAAATGTATGAAAATTTCAAATTTTCAATTACCTATTATTGGATCGAAAAGCCGATGCGCCGACAGTAAAAGGTATTTATTATAATTGTCTACATGGAATAAACTGTTTTCGTAAAACAAAAAAATCATTAAAAGCTCATGGCTACCTCTGCGGCACAATTACCCAAACATTATTTACTTGCAATAGCGTGTGGTGTATCCTTCAAATACACCAATATTGAATGAGCTTCAGTGCATAAGCCCAGAGCATTTGTCAGAAAGAAATACAAGCGTATTCTTGACATGTGTTTAAGTGTATCCTATATTCATCCACACTCGAGATCGGATACCTGTTACTCCACAACCGTTAAATATTTTAGTTCCCATTAATTCTGTGTTCTCTGGTCAATATGTATCTTATGTTCAAACATAGTAGGTGTAGGTATACGCATGCCTTGGTGACGCAGGCTTTCGCCGATTTCTAGGAAGTACGAAAACATATTATAAATTCTTGTTAACTGTTAGAAACCCTATACAAGCATGAATATGCTTCACGTAAAATAACAGAAAATATCGCATAAATTAGATAGTAGGTACATACCTAATCCCATAATGATTTTTTCACTGCGCTCAAGAAAAATGTTTACAATTATTAATATTAATGAAATCATCCAAATGTCTTCAAATGTCAAGCGTCTTCTAAGGCCATCATATATATTTTTTTTCATGTTTTGCAAAATATTTTCCGTTTTCTTGAAAAACCACCACAAAATAATATTCACGTATTATTTATTTTAATCAATAACTATTGTTTCATTGCGTAATCCGAATGACATACATGCTATTTTCATTTGTTTCGTTCTTCTATCATATTGTCATAATTTTATTTCAAATTCGAAATTGGAACAACGCAAAAAACGTGCGTATTTCAGACTAAAAAAAAATGGAAAATGTTAAATTATATTTTTATACAAGATTTACATTCAATTATTGCGGTTATGACGACGATGGAGTTGCATTTGTAAAGACTGTAGATAATATTACGTATTATTTATAATATGTACTGAGAACTTAAAACTTAAGTACATTAAACTATGTTTTATCGCTTATAATAACTTTTAATAATTTCCAAGTATTTTCTGAGCTTACAATATATAAGTTATCCGGTGTTTGTGAAATCTTTCAAATATATTGTTGGAAAGTTTTGTACTGCAAAGATACGTTGCAGCACAACTAAGTAGAGAAATGAAACAACGAGGAATTTGATTCGTTGAAACGGTGCGATACAAGTAAAATAACAAAATAGTTTTCTGTACTATCGGCGAACATAAATGAGCTCCTCTTCAAAATGAATTTACATTGGTGCTTCGTTGTGCAGCTTGGGTAGTTATGCTTACGTTCACGGGAAAACATAATTTTTTTCTATTTTCTCATTGTTAAATTAATTATGTGCAATTCAGCGTTAAACGCTATTTTACTTTGCGGTATTATGAGGAGAAAAAATATAAGTTTTAGTTCCCCGTTTTTTTATTAAATCAACTAGGAATTTCTAACTGATACTAAATGATAACTTTACTTTTATTCTTACTTACGTACCTACTACCTACCAATTTCATACGATAGGAAATATCTTAAGAATGAATGTTTAAACTTTCCGCGAGAGTTTATAAATATATTTTGCAATCTAGGAGTGATATTTTTTTTGTAAAATAATGGAAGATTTTATTTCATAGTATTATGGAAATTATTGAAGTGCTACATAATTTTAACAATTATTGAGTATGTATTTAAAATAATTTGGTTACCTATATGAACAAACTTTATTTTATTGGAGGATTAATAAATTGTTCGCCATTCACTCTACCACCGCCATCTTTAGATTAATAAAGCCTGAGCATAACTTTTTTCACAAGCAACGAGTGGTGTGTAGTGCCATACTATTTATTGATAACGTACTTGCAAGCAGAGTTTGGTATTCTATAATGACTGAAGAGTATAAATAAGTTATTAGTAATTGTCGTTTGGAATCGACTGTCACATTGACAAACGTCCTAGTATATTATGATATTGTTATACACAGAATAAGTTTACTTTCTTTGATCGTCACTTCCAATTATTATTAACACATAACCACTAAATCAGATGAACTCCAAGGTCCCCAAGATACGTTAAAATAATCTGAAAGAAATCTGAACAAAGAATACTCCGACAAGTGAACACGACAGACGCGTCAGTATAAGCACTCTATAGACAATGACAGGCAATGACAGGTCATCCATAGACAACGGGAGGGGCAAAGAGTAGGACCAGTCGTGTAATGTATCGGCTTCCTTCTTCAGTGGGCAATGACTCTACTCATTGTGCCCTCCATTAAACATACACCGTAAAAGAAACATGTTCAAGTGACATGGCTCTTAAAAAAACTGTTCTGTTAACAGAACAGTTTAATAAAGACAATCCTGATAAGCTACATTTTGACGCATGGTTTTTAAAGTGTGGGTGTCCCACGAAAACACACATTATAAATGAGAAATAGTGTGTTTTGCAACCTTCAAATACACCAATATTGAATGAGCGTCAGTGCATAAACCGAGTGCAGTTGTCATTAAGAAATACAAACGTATTCTTGACCCGTGTTTAAGTTTATCCCATATTCCTCCACACTCGAGATCGGTTGCCTATTGCTCCACACCCGTTAGGTATTAATTCAGTTCCCATTATTTCTGAGTTCCATGGTTTTGCTACTACTAACAATTACTGTTAACCATTCATTCAACCACTAATTAAGGGATCGAAAGAACAATTTATGTAATTACAATATAGGTAATACATACTTATGGTTTGGGTGCAAATCTATATGTACACAACTTAATAGTCTTTAAATAATATATTTTAAAAAAATTCGATTCTATATCTATAAATTAGTAGGTAGGTCAAAAGCGAAAGGTCTTCTCTCCAATACTTACACATTGACATAATTTGCACATACAAATAATGAATGATGCAGTTTGTTATTCTAATGAAGTGTACTGAGCTAATTTGAACGTTGTTTTAATTAAAAATAAACTTATTTGATTAAATTTGAACAATATATTAATCTACGATGTAACTTTTATTACAGGGACATCGCCATAAAGTATGTCAACGCTTCAATTTATAATGTTTAAAAATATATAGGTATGTTATCTGCGCAATGCGTATAGATGGGTATACCTTAGTTAGAATGTATCACATGTTGATACAGAAATATGTACTGAAACTGTTGGTGTGTGACACATTACCTATATTAAATTTTTGTTAAAGTTTAATACCATGAAATATATAAATTATCAGGCAATCATGCATATATATTTCCATGTACCTAAAATGTGCAGTATCAAAACTGATAGGTATTTACCATACTCTCCCATTGTAATTCTCCGACTTCAACGTCTTATATTTGCGATGGTAAGTAACGCCTCAGTTTAAAACGCTGGAATTTACATCTCTTCTTTCTCTCACTCATGCAGCAGGCCGTAAGTGATGCGAAGTACGAAGGACGAAGTTACGCGAGCTTCATTATGGTCAATTTGAAAACAACTTTCACGCAAGCTGACTTAGGAAATAGGAAATAGAAAAAGGAAATTGCAATGGTTAAGTTAAAGCATTCCATTCAAAGTAACAAAATCATATTAAATGACGACTAAATGTATACATTTTTTTACAGTTTTGCGACGTAATTACTATCGGCCTTTGGTGTGATAGACGCTGATAGATGGTATATAAATTCTTAGAATTTTTAGGTCAAAACACACTTCCACCTGTTGCATAGCATATATCAAATATTTAAATACTTTGTACACATTAAAAATACACATTCAAGGCAATCAATCAATCAATGACTGAGAAAATAATTTTAATTCTATTAATTATTAATTGTGTTTTTTTATTTAATTTAGAGCCAATTTTAGCTATGGTTTTTATTTCACTATTTAATTTTTGTTAATAAAGGATTTACGGATTTATTTCTTCCTTCGCATTTTATTTCTAAAATAGCGACCACAAGATTTCAACATTTGCCTTGGTTGAGTTGCATATATTGGCATGTATACATATAATAATTATTGAACTACTAATATTCTTTCGAGTAAAATAAGTTGCATAATATATTATATTGTAAGATACAAATAAACGGGTGGAAAAAAATAAGTTCAAAGTAAAATAAGTAGGTGTTTGTGAAACTCTGTTGCGTAGTGTTGCGTACAGTATAAAATAAAGGGTAGAAGTTTTTTTGAGCTCTAAACAGCCCTAGTTTGTCGCGTTTACTCCGACGGTAGACTGATTGCTCGTATCTCTAATGGCGTACGTACCTCCCGCAAAAGAACGCGTTCTAGTGTGTGAGGACAAAGGACAGTGCGCAAGTAATCACGAGAAAGGATAGTTTATTAAAACTTTTCACTCTCTGTACACACCAAAAAACAAAGAGATATACATCAACAATAAAACAATGAACTACATTTCATTAAAAATATATAACGTAAGAATGTCTGTATTAAAAAAAATGATTATAAAAATTAAAACTAAGGATAAATGGTACATAAGATACATTTTCAATCTTACATATTATAGCATAATTGATCTTCACTAGGGAATCCAATCCCGAGCCAAAATTCTGATCCCGGGATTTCGGGATTACAATTTGACAATCCCGGGATCCCGGGACTGGTCCCGGGATTGGGATTTTTTTCCATTGTTAATATAGAATTTTTATATTTACAAATAACATTGATAAAATCGGTCAAAAATAAATCTAGTATAATTTATACTATTTAAGACATTTATTGTTAATATTGTTAAATCTTGGAAATACACAAGTTTAATGGAGTAAATAATATTGTAATATAAATAATAATGTGAATTTAATATGAGATTGCTATTTCTGATAGTAAAGACATAATGAATAGATCAGCGAGATTTAAAATAGTAAAGCAAATAATCATGGCGTACTTATGGCCTTTCCGCTTCATAAATCTAATTAGTCAGCCAAATATGAAACTGCCGTAAAACGTATGATATCATGGTGGAATTACTTTGTTAAAAGTGCGAAGCATTGTTTTTTTACCAATCTTTCTCATTTTTAATAATCTATGTGAAAAAATAAAATGAATCGGCAACATGCACATCAAACTTCATTCAAACTCAGTTTATTTCTAATGTAGTTATTTTGTATTAAAAGTATTTTTTCTGTTATATTTTCCATAAAAATTGATAAAAAAATCAATCCCGAAATCCCGGGATTATGTTTATCAATCCCGGGATTCATAGGTATCGAAAATAGCCCGGGATTGGATTCCCTAATCTTCACTGTAGTGCCTAAATGGATTACTATTTTCGCTTCCCAATTGAGTATACGGTCCTCTACAGAGTAGTGAGTGGAATAAATAATAATAGATTTTTGAATGAGGAAATGTTGTTAACTCTCCGTCAGTCCAAGATATTGCGTCAAACACTCACGACAAAACAACACGAATTTTTGTCATCCATGGGATTGAACTAGCGACTGAAGTCACTAAAGACTTTAAAAACGGGCGATCTTCCAACTGAGCTACTGTTAATTCCCTACCTTCTTGATAAAGTGTAGGTCATAGATGTACTACATAAATATAGTGGAGGTTGTGTTAAGATTCTCTTGACTAGGAATAGTTGTTAGCACATTATCCGGCTCACTATGTCTGTACTTAGGATTTTTTTTCGCACATTTAGATTTTGAATTTGGAATTTACGGTATCAGTATTATGGGTTGGGTATGGGATATTAAAACAATACTATCGCTCATAAATAATTAGTAATTATTATTAATTAATAATAAAGTTCATTGATAGTTTAATCCACTACGTTATAACGTAATATAATCACATACTAAGTAAATAACAAGTAAGTTTACCTTAGTGAGATTCAAAATAAGTATTTATTTGTAAAATAGTTTAAATGTAATTATCGTTAAATTCGCAAAGAAAAGGGTTCAATTTAACTTACTTATTTACTGTGAAAGATATATTATAAATAAAATAGTATAAACTTGTTAAACGAACAATATAATTTATAAAGTTTAAAACTTTGCTTATTTTATTTACAGCTTTTGGTATACTTTGTTTCATGTTGTGCTTTATGATATATTGCAAATGTTGCACATTTTATGTTATTGTTATCAATCACAATCAGCAAAACAAAGCTGTCATAGTTGAATACCTGTTTATGATATTGCATGTGCTAAACAGTAACACGAGTAAAAGCTCCCTCAGGATGCTCATCACGTTCTCGATCCTTTTTGTTATTTATCCTTTACCCGTTCCCGCGCTAAGCGTTTTATGTTTGCAGTTTACTTAGCCTTATGCGATTACACGGAATCGTGAAAAATACAACCGCCTCCCGCGAGGTGAAATTTCAAACTCCGGGATTTCCCCGGCGCGGGGCTTCCTGAACAATGTTGCCTTGCAATCGTGACGGGAATATTTTTTCCTAGATTAAAAGCTCTTTTGCCTGAAAGCGGAGAATACACGTCTGCGCTCAAGCCGGGATTTGGTCAATGGAGGGTTTTGGATGAAATTTAACACCTTTTATGCATTTTTTTCACACTACTATATTTCACTATACTCCACTGTTTCTGGAATATTTTATAGTCTATAGTGATTCCCACCATACTTGGTAGATCGAAAGTTCATATTAATTTATGTACATAGATAATACATTATTTTTGGTACTTTGTTGAAGAATTTGTATTTTTAAGGCTTTACACAGTTGTGCACACTTTAGACGAAGTAAAATAGTTAATACAGTATTGTAAAGTGTATGTGCATGAAATTTTTTTTTTTTTTTTTTTCGACCATGTCCGATCCTGATAGGATCATATGGGCCTCCACAGAGTGGAGGTTTGTATTGACAGATTTTGTTTTTTACGAGAAATGGATGTCAGCCACTTGCTCAACCTATTAGGTCCATACCCTGACACACACAAATTGAAAAACAATTTTTGTACTTGCCAGACCCAGGATTCGAACCTGGGACCCACGGTCTTATTTTGGTATAAAAATATTTATCATTTACTAGGTATAATTAATATTAAAAAAATGATACTAATTTGGAGATTAGGCCGTTATCCGCTTTTGGGGCTTTCATAACTAGAGGATGTCTGCAATCGAGATTAATAATAAACTTAAGTTTTATTTTATAAATATGAAAATTCGCTGAAAGGAAAATTCGCTAACAAACGTTTACCTGAATGTTTGGCCAGTGGGCCAGTTTTCGAGAAGGTCACACAAGTGCCTCCGTCAGTGATGGTATTATGTCAAAGGGAAAGCCATCGATGAGCGGAAGGGGATGACGATAACGACACTTGGCTCTTGTCGTTGAGCAAGTCTACATTTTATGTCGGTTGTATTCTAAATTATGCTGTATATAGGTATAGTATTTTGTTTAAATAGTGTAGAACCAGCTATTGGGACTAACGGGTCTCCGACCTAGTCGCCCCTAAGACGAATTTAATTGGTTTTTATAAATTCTAAGTAAGAAAAAAACAGTACATATTTTTATATAAAATTATATATTTGCAATATCATACTGCAACTGCATACAGCGCGCGTTATCGCGTATATTTGAATATTTTTTCTCTTCATGGTTGTTTGTTATCATTGCTACCAGGTTAGCTGGCTGGCTGTAACGAAGATCAACATCTCTAGCAATTAATTAAAACTCGCTAGGTAATAAATAGATTAATACTATCAATATCAATAAACCCTAAGACCCTACATAATAATTTTAATTAATCATATTGCCGTTGATACCAATGATGATGATGATGATGATGATGATGATGATGATGATTACTTGTAGATGAGTATTTAGGTATATAAATAACAAATTATAAGTATTGATACCATGTAAAATATCGCCTCCTCAAGACCCGAGTATGACCTAACCATCAATCTCAGGAAACTTTATCAACTAGACTAGAAATTGCGTTTTATTAAATCAAACAACAATACGATGCAGTTCTACCATGAATTGAGAGTTAACACAATAAAAGAAATTAGACTAGATACCTAAATAGTCCTAATTAAATATGATTCTGTTGTAGAGTGACACGGAAAGGTCACCTATCAATATTATAGTAGTCGTATAGGAAAATACAAGTTTAAATTAACGTAATTAAGTCCAGACAAACGTTATTAAGAACAAAATTAATTAAAACTACTACGTAGTAAATATAAACTTATTAATCTTCCTCGTCTACTTTCTGTATCAAATCTTAACGTAAGTCTATTTAATTCATTAATTAACCTTATATCATTCAATATTGCGGTGCCCACTTGTCCTGGCGTCCAGTTATCCCAGTATCGAATAAAGATACTTTTTAGACTCAACACATGTCGCATTAAAAATATATCGATTTATTCCTTTTCCTCGACCACTAACGGAAAAGACATGAAAACATTACCCTTTCGAATATCAATGTTTAACGCGGTATGACCCTTTCGGTAGTTTCAGACTGCCTGTTTAATTATTAAAATCGACACTAAGCAAGAACACTGTAGCTCTCAAAGCTTCTATGAAAAGACAAATTCGTTTACTAAAAAAAGACTTCTACTACAATCAGTAACAGGTTCGTTGCACACTTACAGAGTATTTTTTTTGTTGACGTAGTTGAAAAAAGGTAATTGGAAAATAATATATCCACGATTCCAAACAATAGTTTAACCGCAGTGGAGAAAAAATGCGTTTTTTTTTTTAAATTTTGTTATAATTTTATGACTGCTTTGAACAATTTTGCAGCCCCATTTGTAATCATTTGACGAATCGGTTGCATCATCTGCGTCAAAGAAACGTACTTATCTAATTTTTCTCAACTTTATAAGAAACCCCAAACACAAATAAATTTATATTAACTAAAATTATGCGGGTGATATGTATTGAACTATTTTTTATCTACTGAATTTTTTAAGCCTTTTTTCATTTAATGTAATATAACGTATTATTCTTTTATTCATTGAATAATTCGAAAGTTTTTAAGAATGTGACATTCTTTATTCACTTATTTTATGTAAGTTTGACGCCTTTATAAAGGTGTGACAAAAAACATTAATTATGCGAACGAATGAGCCAAACACAACCCATGGAAATCTAATCAATATGCATGGTAAACCATGTAAACGTGAACGTACAACGCCAATCGTTTTTCTACATCTAAACAACTGGCATACAATTTATGGGCAGTGTAAACGCAACATTATCGTAAAATGCTATATGCAAAACATCTCGCAATCACACACTTCTATCATACCTTTTAGCTCATTTACTCGTACCATGAAATATTTATGAAGTAACAAATTACTATCGTTAATATTCTTTAGAAAGTGAGCTTCAATAGATACAAGATAGAGAGTTTAAAGAATGAAATTGAAGAATGAAAAGTTATCAGTAAGGCGTCAACGGAAAATTAGTTAAATATATATATTCAAAGTATTCAACCATACATTAGGGTGCACCCATTTTTTTTTTGAATTAGGATTTTTTTTTCATTTGATTGGTAATGATAACCTTTAATGCCCTTGTTTCGAATACTATGTCTGCCAAATACACGTATTGTTTTTCATTTTTTTTTTAAAATCAGAATAGACCTAATAGGTTGAGCAAGTCGCTAACATCCATTTCTCGTAAAAACAAAAATTCTTAATACAAACCTCCGGAGGCCAATATGATCTTACTTAGATATTATACCAGTGACGTCCCGTCGGGGTAGGCAGATTGAGCGTCGCTTGGGGGCGGCAGTTACTCGAAGGGCGGCAAATCGAGGAGAATCATATTATATTATATATTATAGAAATAACTACCTACCTAAACTTAATAATAAATAACGAAATTATCTTTCCATTAAAAAAATTCAGCTCACTGGTTTTGTCGGGTTCGCGATGTCTAGTTTACTTCCGTTGCCCTTCGACGTCCTTGATGACCAGAAACGACACGTGCAGATTTGCAAATAATTACAGTTTGATACTTTGTTAGTAATGTATCCATACAACACATTTCTTAGATATTGGACTCATGAAAGGATAATAAAAATACTATATAAAAAAATGGGGCGGCATTTTGGCGCTGCCTAGGGGCGGCATTTTATCTAGGGACGTCACTGTATTATACAATATGAAATGTCAATGTTTACGTGTGATTTTCAAAAATGATATCAAATGGCAGTGATTTTACTTGCTGGTGATTGATTGCATGAGAAGAAATAAATGCCTATCAATGTTGCTTCAAATTTTATTTATTGTCGTTTTTACATAAAATTACCATATTTTTTTTATCTCATGCAGCGTAATTAATGTTACATCCAATTATTTTCTAATACATAGTGCATAGTATTGATCTGTAAAACCCTGACAATAATTTTCACAGTTGTGGTTATATTATGCAATATTCATTGTAAGTATGTACGACAGATAATGATACCCTAGTTATAATATATGTAAACAACTCAACATTTCAAGGTTTTGAATTAATGTTGTCATTTGATGTCAAAATATTTATTATGTATAATTCAGGAAAAAGACAGGACAAACAACCCTTTACTTTGTCATTACTACGAATAACCCTTTCAAGTATTACCTGTCCATCAATTAAATGCTAGAAATGTCTGCTTATTGAATTATATTTCATTAAATATTGGTAAGTTATATCAGATTAAATAAAAAAGTCACCGCTGTCTTAAAATAAGATTTTTTTAAATTGTATGTAGGTATCGATAAGTCCACGGTGGCCGAATGGTTACCCTTCAAGCTTATAATGTTATGGGTCTCGAGCTTTCGAATCCTGAATCAGAATATTAGGTGGAAAACAATGTATTTATGTGTCTGTGTACCTCTACTATACTAATATTAGGTACACAAAGTGAATATATAATATAATATATATAATCAACTCTTCCCGTTGTTTGTTGATCGTGTAGAAAGTTAGAAGAGGTGTTGATCCACCTTTAAAGCCATTTATCTTCGTTGAAATAGAATACGTCTGCGCGAATTGACAACATCGCTTCAATAGTTTCCTAGGTTGCCAGTTTGCCACTAATTCCAGTCGATGTACTCGCCATAAAAATATGCTCAAATTGTTCTAGAAACGGCTATTTTTCTAACAAAGATTGCCATTTTGTTGCTCTATTTATATCCTCAAAGCTGAACTAATGTTGGTCCAGAAGTTAATATATATTATGTATTATTTGGTAAGAAGGTTGGCATTTTGTGGCTTTATTTATATTCTCACAAAACCAAACAAAAGATGATCCAGAAATGAATATATTTATTATGTATCTGGTATGAAGGTTGACATTTCGTGGCTCTATTTATATTCTCACAAAACCAAACTAAAGATGATCCAGAATGGAATGTGTGTGTAGTAGGTAGACAACAACAAAATAAATTGGTAACTATACACTTTGATTGCGACGACCGAAGGAATGCAGTAACAATAATATGAACTTTGCTAATCAGAAATTGATGGTACCTACCTAATTGTGAGTAGTGGAAGGCGATTTGAAAAAAATACATGCGTGACTAATCTTTAGTTGATATTGCAATAAATGCCAATGTGTTAATTTGTAGCTGTGTATCTCATGAAACAATATGCGCAAATTTTGATCCACCATAAATAGTGCACACTAAATTCTGTTAAACAAATTATTTTCAAAGTGAATAGGGTAGATTGGTATGGGTGGACAGTAGCGAAGGGTGGAGGTAGGATGTTAATATCCGCCATAAATAGCGCATATTAATTTTTCTTAAACAAATTGTTAGTTGTAGTGTAGCGAAGGTTGGAGGTAGGCTGTTATAATCCACCATAAATAGTGCACACCAGTAGCGATGGGTGGGAAGTAGGCTGTCAAATCCACCATAAACAATGCACACTAAATTCTGTTAAACTAATTGTTCTAAATATAAATAGAGTCGACTGATATGTGTTGACACCAGTAGCGAGGAGTGGAAGTAGGCTGTTAATATCCACCATAAATAGCGCACATAAAGTTTTGTTAAACCAATTGTTCTAAATATGAATACGGTAGACTGCTATGGGTTGACACCATTAGCGAAGGTTGGAGGTAGGCTGCTTATATCCGCCATAAATAGCGCACATTAATTTTTCCTTAACTAATTGTTAGTTGTAGTGTAGCGAAGGTTGAAGGTAGGCTGTTAAAATCCACCATAAATAGTGCACACCAATAGCGATGGGTGAAGGTAGGCTGTCAAATTCCACCATAAATAGGACATTAATTTTTGTTAAACTAATAACTATTCTAAATATGAATACGGTAGACTAATATAGGTTGACACCATTAGCGAAGGGTGGAGGTAGGCTGTTAATATCCGCCATAAAAAGCGCACATTAATTTTTCCTAAACTAATTGTTAGTTGTAGTGTAGCGAAGGTTGGGTGTAGGCTGTTAAAATCCACCATAAATAGTGCACACCAATAGCGATGGGTGAAGGTAGGCTGTCAAATTTCACCATAAAGAGGACATTAATTTTTGTTAAACTAATAACTATTCTAAATATAAATACGGTAGACTAATATGGGTTGACACCATAAGCGAAGGGTGGAGGTAGGCTTTTAATATCCGCCATAAATAGCGCACATTAATTTTTCCTAAACTAATTGTTAGTTGTAGTGTAGCAAAGGTTGGATGTAGGCTGTTAAAATCCACCATAAATAGTGCACACCAATAGCGATGGGTGAAGGTAGGCTGTCAAATTCCACCATAATTAGGACATATTAATTTTTGTTAAACTAATAACTATTCTAAATATGAATACCGTAGACTGATATGGGTTGACACCATTAGCGAAGGGTGGAGGTAGGCTGTTAATATCCGCCATAAATAACGCACATTAATTTTCCTTAACTAATTGTTAGTTGTAGTGTAGCGAAGGTTGGATGTAGGCTGTTAAAATCCACCATAAATAGTGCACACCAAAAGCGATGGGTGAAGGTAGGCTGTCAAATTCCACCATAAATAGGACATTAATTTTTGTTAAACTAATAACTATTCTAAATATGAATACGGTAGACTAATATGGGTTGACACCATTAGCGAAGGGTGGAGGAATGCTGTTAAAATCCACCATAAATAGTGCACACTAAATTTTGTTAAACAAATAACCGTTCTAAATATGAATACCGTAGACTGATAAAGGTTGACACCATTAGCGAAGGGTGGAGGTAGGCTGTTAATATTCGTCATAAATAGCGCACATTAATTTTTCCTAAACTATTTTATAGTGGTAGTGTAGCGAAGGTTAGATGTAGGCTGTTAAAATCCATCATAAATAGTGCAAACCAATAGAGATGGGTGAAGGTAGGCTGTCAAAATCAATCATAAAGAGGACATTAATTTTTGTTAAACTAATAACTATTCTAAATATGAATACGGTAGACTAATATGGGTTGAAACCATTAGCGAAGGGTGGAGGTAGGCTTTTAATATCCGCCATAAATAGCGCACATTATTTTTCCTAAACTAATTGTTAGTTGTAGTGTGCCAAAGGTTGGATGTAGGCTGTTAAAATCCACCATAAATAGTGCACACCAATAGCGATGGGTGAAGGTAGGCTGTCAAATTCCACCATAATTAGGACATATTAATTTTTTTAAACTAATAACTATTCTAAATATGAATACCGTAGACTGATATGGGTTGACACCATTAGCGAAGGGTGGAGGTAGGCTGTTAATATCCGCCATAAATAACGCACATTTTTTTTCCTTAACTAATTGTTAGATATAGTGAAGCGAAGGTTGGATGTAGGCTGTTAAAATCCACCATAAATAGTGCACACCAATAGCGATGGGTGAAGGTAGGCTGTCAAATTACACCATAAAAAGGACATTAATTTTTGTTAAACTAATGACTATTCTAAATATGAATACCGTAGACTGATATGGGTTGACACCATTACCGAAGGGTGGAGGTAGGCTGGTTATATCCGCCATAAATAGCGCACATTAATTTTTCCTAAACTAATTGTTATTTGTAGTAAAGCGAAGGTTGGATAAAGACTTTTAAAATCCACCATAAATAGTGCACACCAATAGCGATGGGTGAAGGTAGGTTGTCAAATTCCACCATAAAAAGGACATTAATTTTTGTTAAACTAATAAATATTCTAAATATGAATACGGTAGACTAATATGGGTTGACACCATTAGCGAAGGGTGGAGGTAGTCTGGTTATATCCACCATAAATAGCGCACATTATTTTTCCTAAACTAATTGTTAGTTGTAGTGTAGCGAAGGTTGGATGAAGGCTTTTAAAATCCACCATAAATAGTGCACACCAATAGCGATGGGTTAAGGTAGGCTGTCAAATTCCACTATAAATAGGACATATTATTTTTGTTAAACTAATAACTATTCTAAATATGAACACGGTAGACTAATATGGGTTGACACCATTAGCGAAGGGTGGAGGTAGGCTGGTTATATCCGCCATAAATAGCGCACATTTATTTTTCCTCAACTAATTGTTAGTTGTAGTGTAGCGAAGGTTGGATGAAAGCTTTTAAAATCCACCATAAATAGTGCACACCAATAGCGATTGGTTAAGGTAGGCTGTCAAATTCCACTATAAATAGGACATATTATTTTTGTTAAACTAATAACTATTCTAAATATGAATACGGTAGACTAATATGGGTTGACACCATTAGCGAAGGGTGGAGGTAGGCTGGTTATATCCGCCATAAATAGCGCACATTAATTTTTCCTCAACTAATTGTTAGTTGTAGTGTAGTGAAGGTTGAATGAACGCTTTTAAAATCCACCATTAATAGTGCACACCAGTAGCGATGGGTGGAGGTAGCCTGTCAAAATCCACCATAAACAGTGCACACTAAATTCTGTTAAACTAATTGTTTTAAATATAAATAGGGTCGACTTATATGGGTTGACACCAGTAGCGAAGAGTGGAGGTAGGCTGTTAATATCCACCATAAATAGCGCACATTAAATTTTGTTAAACCAATAATTGCTCTAAATATGAATACGGTAGAGTGATGTGGGTTGACACCAGTAGCGAAGGGTGAAGGTAGGCTGTTAATATCCACCATAAATAGGGCATATTAATTTTTGTTAAACTAATAACTGTTCTAAATATGAATACGGTATACTGATATGGGTTGACACCATTAGCGAAGAGTGGAGGTAGGCTGTTAAAATCCACTATAAATAGTGCACACTGAATTTTGTTAAACTAAATATATGTAAATAGTACACATTAAATTTTGTTAAATAATTGTTCTTAATACAAATAGGGTAGACTGATGTGGCTTGACGCCAGTAGCGGAGGGTGGAGGTAGACTGTTAAAATCCACCATAAATAGTGCACACTAAATTCTGTTAAACTAATAACTGTTATGAATATGAATATGGTCGACGGATATGGGTTGACACCATTAGCGAAGGGTGGTAATAGGCTGTTAATATCCGCCATAAATAGCGCTTATTATTATTTTTTTAAACTAATTGTTAGTTGTAGTGTAGCGAAGGTTGGAGGTAGGCTGTTAAAATCCACCATAAATAGTGCACACCAGTAGCGATGGGTGGAGCTAGGCTGTCAAAATCCACCATAAACAGTGCACACTAAATTCTGTTAAACTAATTGTTCGAAATATACATAGGGTAGACTTATATGGGTTGACACCAGTAGCGAAGAGTGGAGGTAGGCTGTTAATATCCACCATGAATAGCGCACATTAAATTTTGTTAAACCAATAATTGCTCTAAATATGAATACGGTAGGGTGATGTGGGTTGACACCAGTAGCGAAGGGTGAAGGTAGGCTGTTAATATCCACCATAAATAGGGCATATTATTTTTTTTTAAACTAATAACTGTTCTAAATATGAATTCGGTATACTGATATGGGTTGACACCATTAGCGAAGAGTGGGAGTAGGCTGTTAAAATCCACTATAAATAGTGCACACTAAATTTTGTTAAACTAAATATATGTAAATAGTGCACATTAAATTTTGTTAAATAATTGTTCTTCATATAAATAGGGTAGACTGATGTGGCTTGATGCCAGTAGCGGAGGGTGGAGGTAGACTGTTAAAATCCATCATAAATAGTGCACACTAGTAGCGATGGGTGTAGGAATGCTACTAAAATCCTCCATAAATAATGCACACTAAATTTTGTTAAACTGATTATTCTAAATATAAATATGGAAGTGGCGCGAACTTGTGCTTGCCCTATGCCCCAATGTTGGGACATGCCAGGGTGGAATAAGAAGAAGAAATAGGGTTGACTGAAGTGGTTTGACACCAGTAGCGAAGGGTGGAGGTATGCTGTTAAAATCCGCTATAAATAGTGCACACTAAATGTTGTTAACCTAATTGTTCTAAATATAAATTAGGTAGACTGATGATGGTTGATGTCAGTACCGAAGTGTGGAGGTAAGCTATTAACATCCACCATAAATAGTACACACTAAATATTGTTAAACTAATTGTTCTAAATATAAATAGGGTAGGCCTATATGGGTTGACACTAGTGCGAAGAGTGGAGGTAGGTTGTTAAGATTCAACGTAAATAATGCATAGTAAAATTTGTCAGTGAAACTTATCTGTTTTAAAAATTTAACTAAGAATACAATTTGCAGATGGAGGTGGTTAGATTTTAAATTTCAATGAGACCCTGCCTAAATGAAACCATAATAGTTTAGGTATGCTATGGGAGATCCGACAAAAATATTGCACACATTTTCAGTCATATTTACTATTTGTTTTCGTAGAATTCAGAATAAATATTAGGAACAGATGGTGTTTGTTAGTTCATTTCAATCAGGTTTAATTCATTACACCCTGCCTAAACTAAACCATAATTGATAAAAAAATATTCTTCTATCTATAAAATAGGTAAGTATCTAAAATTATGTATGGTTTAATTTTATATGTCTTATGGATAAACTAATATTTTCTACTATAACCTACTATGGCTTGGATTAGGTAGGGTTTAATTAAATTTTAAAAACTAACCAACACTGTCTACACGTTGTTTTAGAATTTAGTTCAATGAATACAAATACGTTTGACTGGCAAAGTTTAGTCTTAACTATTTATGTCGGATCTTAACAGTATACTTCCACTCTTCGCCACCGGTGTATTATCAGAATATGTTTAAGTTGTACATTAAGTACGTACCTTTCTATAAAGTTTAAAACGTCAATTATATCCAAAATGAATTAAATAAATGCAGTTATCCAGTTATTTAGGGTAGGTATATTTATATAATTAACGTGTTATTTAAATGTGATAATTAAAGGGTAATTAAAAGTTCAGCAGTGATTGTGTTTGGTGTTTTGGTGACCCCGAGTTGTTGGAGCGATTGTCTATCAAAAAGTGGACCCAATCAATTTAAATGTTTGTTAATACAACGAAAATACAAAATGGGTTGGGCGAATGGCTAACAAGTTAAAACCATTCTTCGTAAAAGGTCTGTTAATGAAATCTCTATTCTGTTTAGCCCAATGTGTTGCAGTTTGGAGCAAAAATGTTATTTATTTTAGCTACCTACTGTATTTCGTTTACAAAGTAACACATACATACTTTATAAATATGCGCGTTTCATTTACGTTAGAAAATTATATGCATATTATGATACATAATGTAACTGTAAATTAGAGCTGAAAGTCTGGAAATCACATATTCAATATTTTCCAGGAGAGCAGTTTTAACCAAAAACAAATCAATCAACAAAACAAAAAAATCAGTCTAATGTCTACAAATGAAACTTTTCAGATATCTCTGATTATTTTGCTAAATTAGTAAATTGTAAAGGCCATTCGAGGTTAGACTTTTTTAAATTATTTAATTCATAATTGGGAAATTATCTTCAGCTGCTCTAAGTTGTCTTTTGTATAATTTCTATACTAAGATTTGGGCTTTTGAATATGTAATAAAACGATAAAATAGTATCAATTAAAATTATATTTTTGTAATAATAATCATCATAGGTATATTTTAAGCCATTACACACAATGCAAATATAAAAATAATAAAAAATAACAAAAAACTTGTGTAATATTGTATAAATTTGATTTATTTTGATTTGCAGAAATTTTTTGCATTATAAAGTTTAGGTATAGGACATATTATTGTATTGTGCTTTCAACCAAAATGTTTTGTCTCCACGGACATAATATCAGATATCGGATTATCATATTTCATTCAATAAAAATACTTCACTCAAGAGGTGTGAAATCGTCAATACTGGGAACAATATCAACGTACCTATTGGGAATTTATTAGCTTTCTTTTGTAGAAACTTTAACTATTGCTTAGCAGTGGTATTGGCAAACACTTCTATAAATCCATCGATTCATGTTTATTTGAATTAAGCAAAGTAATCCATTAGTAATTTTGAGAGATGGTGTCAAAGGAGAAAGATTTTCTGTAAGTGCAAGTTATCAGTAGACGTAAAAACAAGCTTTAGTATTATAAAACAAAAAAATAAATATAAGTTCGGACTACGTAGAATCTGATAATTCTTTTCAGTATCATTGCAATGAGCAATGTAGTCTTGTCATTCAAATCGCTAGTCTGCATCGAAGTTGAGATGCTAGCTACAAATTAAATTCACCATTCACCACTATAGAAAGACAAAGGTGTATGATATTATATAATATAGAATCAAGCCTTGATTAATCAAACTTGTATAACATAGTAAACCATCCTTATTGATTAGTTCATGAAGTATTACACCATTTTTTTTAGGTTGGTTATTAGTATTAGCATTATCTGTAAACAAAAGTTAGGAACATGATAATAAACGAATGATTGAAAATGTAGGAATTTTTGGCGATAACTTACCTTTATTAAGTTTTTCCCTCACTTCCCGAATAAGGGATGCCCTTCTTGAAAGAATATTATTTGACACTGGCAAAGGGTGGAGGCAGGCTGTTAAAATCCGACATAAATAGTGGACACTAAGCTTTGCCAGCCATACGAAAGAATTTGTTTCCATTAATTGTCAGATAGTGATAGTTAGTTTTGAAAAAAATAATTAAACTCTGCGTAACCAAGCCAAATAATATTTGATTGTAGTTTAATTTTTAAACCCCCAACAGACTACAATATTCGACGAGGCGGGTGATAGCCAAAAATGCAGTCCAAGTGTCACTTCAGCATTCCTAATCTATTTTAAAAAAATACTCCCTCGCATTCGGACTAAAACTCCGTATATTGGACTTCCGCACTTTTGCAAGTCTTTTTGCTATAGCTCAAAGCAAAAATGACTTAAAATGGACATCCACTCTTTCAGGTCTAAAGTATAAATTGGTCTACCGTCGTTTAAGAAGTATGTATTTCGAAAACTATGTGACATTGGACTCCCAAAATTTCAGCATTAAAAGAACGTGAATACACTGCAATTGTATTGCAGTGCAATTTACCTAAAAACGATAAAAAATTTATTTCCGCACTTTCATTTTTCAGGTTTTCATTTTAGACAAAGCCTAATTCTGAAAAATGTTTTTTTTTTTTTTAATTTTTATAGGTATCGCTTAAACTTTATAGTGGTTTTGTAAGCGGACATCAAAATCTATTCATAGCTAGCTCAATTGATACTAATGTAGTAAAGGATAACCCGGTCAATGATGAGAATATCGTAATAGATCTTTGGGTTTCCCCCGTGTGTACTTTCTTCTTTCCTCGACGTTTCGGGCTCATTGCAGAAGCCATTATCATGCATTATCTACAACGAGCCCTAAACGTCGAGGAAAGAAGGAAGAAGTACACACGGTGGAAACCCAAAAATCTATTACGATAAAAAAACAACCATGAAAGTCTCAAACATTAATGATGAGAATAATTTACAGTTTATCAATTATTAGAACCTTCTTAACTGTATCCATTTCTCGAATAACAATTAATTATAATTATTTACACTATTTCCAAAATACTTTTAAATTATGTCTATATATTAAACCCAAAAGCATTTTATTTATACAAGTTTAAAGCCAAAACCCTTATGTATAGAATTTTTTATTAGCTAGGATCATTATTTTCCTCAATCCATGGTTCAAAGCCATTCACAGCGTGCGGGTGACTTAGTTTAGTCAGACATAGGTATTTACTTATAAATATTATCAATTCAAAATACCAATATAGTATACACAAGGAATTGTAAATATAATGTAATTACTATTTATTTACAATATAATATATTAGTGTTTTAATTTCGGTTAACCTACATATTCATGTCGAATAAATACGTTATTGTACCTACTTATGATGATGAAATTATATTTTTTAATCAATATAGAATACACACAAGGTTTTTTATTATAGAAATAACATTATTTTGAAAAATCTCAGAAACATACACGTTGGAATAAAATCGTAGCATACAAAGGGTTACGGCAAAAAATCTGCAATTCGGTCGGGAAATCCCTTTTGTTTTTTTCAAATGCTATTTTATCGCGGTGAACTCCCGTACGCGCGTTTTATAATTTGAATAACATACTATTGTCGTTAATTTTCTACAAACACGTATCTCAGTTTTGAGTTATTTGATGCAGTGAATTCAGAACTTGAATACGTACATATTCCACGAACACGTACCTATCTCAAAACATACTTTATTTATAACATAATAGATTGAAGCAATGGCAAAAAACTCGTATCACAATACAAGACTTTTATAAATATTATAAACTCGTATCCTGAGTTAGGTGTTTGTAACTATACAGAATACTGAACTCCGACAGATGATTATACAGAAGCACTTTCTCGTCAAGATACGTGTTTACTGCAGTAATATTGTGGAATGACTCACAGTAAATTTGCAAAGCATTCTCGTATCTCCGACAATATGACTGATCGGTCGAAAGTATAGTGCGATAGATTGAAGAAACATAACATTTTTTTTCAGGAAAATATCTGTAACTATTCTAAATGGATATTTCATAGAAGAAAATTTATTTCTGAATTAAAAACTGAGTGAATAAAGTTTTTATTTGCCTCTCCTGAAAAGTTGTGTTTTTTGAGATACGTGTTTGTAGAAAATTACCGACAATATAGATATTAGATCTATTAGGTAGGTACATGATTATTATTCTAACTCGAAATATGACGCCGTATCAAGGCGCTGAAACATCCTCGCCGAACTTCAAAACCAATGGCAATGATAATGAATGAATAATGATACTTTGAGCAATAATGAAAAAAAAATGAGGTGAGTAATTATATTCATTAATTAAATTAAATACGTATTGTTATTTATTTCAAACAATATCTCAAACACACTTATTCACCAGACTGTCAATGAAGCACACGATCCCTCCACTTAAGAAGTATCTACCTAGCAGTGGCGAAGGTCAGAGGTAGGCTGTTAAGATCCGCCATAAATGGTGCAGACTAAACTTTGTCAGTCATACGTATTTGTTTTCATTGATTAAAATAAGACTAAAATTTACAGATGGTGTTGGTTAAGTTGTTTTTAAAGTTCAATTATAGGTGCCCTGCGAAAACCAAGCCATAATAGAGAATAGTCAAAAAATACTCGTATATCTATAAAATATTTAAAATCATGCAATTAAAATCATAAATAACTTTTAATATTTAATGATAGAATAATATTTTTTTCTATTATAGGTTGGTTTAGGCGGAGCTTAATAAATTTAAAAAATTAATCAACAATATCTGTAATATGTATTCGTAATCCAACGAAAACAAATAAGTATGAATGAAAAAATGTGCATAATTTTTTCGTATCACCCAAAGTATACTAAAGCTTTTATTTTGTTAACTGTCAATGCATGGTAAAACTGCATTGTATTGTTGTTTTTTTAAAAAAATTGTAGTACTTATTCCACTTTAATAAATAAATTTGGACCGGTTTCGTCCGCCTCAGATTGACATTTTGAAACTCAGTGGAATAAGTACTTACTACAAAAAAAAGTTGTGTTTTATTAAATCAAACAACTATACTAAAGCTATTATGATTTGGTTTGGGTAGGGTTTAATTGTTTTTAAAAACAACCAACACCATCTGTAAATTGTAGACTTAATTCAATAAAAAAAAAAACGTCTACGCCTGATCTCTGACACAAGTGAAAACAATGACTTTGAAGAAGAAGAAAAAGTACCGAAGAGAAGGAAAAAGGTACACTTGAAATGGACAGAAGAAGAAATTCAAATTGTGAAAAAATATTTTAAAGAAAAAAAATCCAGGCAAAGCAAATGCTTAGAAGTTTTGAAGAAAGAACCTACACTACATAAACGCTCCTGGGAGCAGTTAAATACTTATGTCAATAACATTTACAAAAACAAATTAAAATAAAGCTTGATTATAATAATATTTTATGTTCTATGACAATGTAGTAAGTAGGTAATTGCTGTTTTTTCACCATTATAATAAGTATTATATTCTTAACGGCTATCTAAAAAATAATGTTGATTAAAACAAATAAGTTAGTACCTATAAACAAAATTTATCAGTTTTCATCTTGGCAAGTCTAGTTACATGCGATAATTTTTCAACAACATTTCCTTTTTAAGTCCAGTTACAATTATAAATTATAAATTTGTGTATCATACATACAGAGTCTTGGATTCTTAATTATTGGTCTTATCTATTGTCTTCAATAAAAAATATGTTAATAAGGTGTTTACCTGCTTAATTATTGTAGTTATAAGCATAAACATGTTGTATACAACCACTTAATAATAATATGTTTTATGATGAAGAATATAATGCTAATAAATAAAGTTATAAAATTTTTGTGTCGATTGATTCATTGGTTTTATTTTAATTTTATGGTTCCTTGAAATGTCCGAGCTGTCATAAAAGCGGACCATTTTTGATAAATGGGTCATAAAACTCATTAAACATAAACAATTATTAGGTGTTATACCTACTGCCGACCTTTTTGTAGACAAGAAATGCTTTGTAAGCACATTTTAATGTTTTGGCTATTTTTTACTCCTACCCACTTTCACTTAGTTCTACTCGTATTAATATGTGCACAAAAATTATTGTTTAACAAACCTCTTAGACATTACAAAAATATTATTACTTAACTATTAATAACAAAACTGAGTGTATTTCTTAATAAACAGCATATTATTTATATAGGTACCTAGTACTTAACATTATTGCTCCAGTCCGGAACACATTGGCTGCACAGAATGGAGATTATCCACAAACATTTAACGAATAATGAATATTACTACTTGTTAGCCAATCTTGGTCTTTACGTTGGATTAACACACATTTAAAAAACAAAATGTATTTTTTGTCCAGTCACGGAATTGAACCCATTTTTTTCATACAACCACTCTACCAAGTCAGCTACCATGGGTGTATTATAGTGGCGAGGGGTAGAGGTAGGCTTTAAGAGTTGACATAAATAGTGCACAGTAAACTTTGTCAGTCAAACGTATTTGTTTTAATTATTTAACTAAGAATACAAATTGCAGATGGTGCTGGTCAGATTTTAAAATTCAATTAAACCCTGCCAAAACCAAACCATAATAGTTTAAGTATGCTATGGGCTATAAGACAAAAATACTGCAGTTTTTCAGTCATACATGTTTGTTTACGTTGAATACAGAATCGGTACATATCGCCTGTTTAGAACCAATTTATTCTAGCTCACATGTTTAAGTTTCTGTGCCAATGTAGGTAGATCACAGATTCATTACAATAATGTAATATTAATATTGCTGCATCGTACAGATGCTTTTGAAAACATAAACATAATATTGTACAGTAGGTATACAAAAATATGTGAATACTTTTACAAAACTCTATTGAAAATGATTTAAACAATTGTATTCCAACCCCACATTTTATTTCTAAAATTCTACTAACACGAGGAAGGAATAAAAATAATTTTATTCTGACGTAATTATATATTTTTATTAGTGACATATAGGTACATTATTATTAAAATAACCATAAAACCAATAAATTAATGTATTATCCACTAGTGTACCTACCATTATGTTGTAGTACACAATTTATATTCCGTCAATTGATGACATAGGTTAAATTTAAAACACAACTCCAAAAGACTAGATCTATACTAGAAAAATATTTAAACAAGGACTTTATGTCTTTCACTTTCATGGCATCTATTTTAGGCTTGAGTTTGTTTTCTCTGGGTTCTGGAATCTTCGATATTATATTATTTAGTCTGGTTATATTCTTCAGAAAGTTTAAAAAGGCAAAATGAGTCTTTTTATAATATGATTTCTTATAATTAACTATATTTTCCATCCTTTTCGTAAATAATTTCTTCTCTTATCATTATCAGGAGTTCCAGACAACCTTTTTTGTTTTTTGGAGTAAACATAATATGTATTGTATTCTCTATTGGCTTATGCCTAGTATCGATAAGTAGTATTTTTTACATAATTACTCGAAGTAACTCATTATTCAAATTTAAATATGCAAATGAATAAGTTATTGGGGTCTTTTGTATTTGTTTACTGTTTGCATTTACTTATTACATTACTGTTAACATTTTCCTTACGAACTCTCATTTTTATAGTTTTTACAGTCTTATGATAGAAATGCTATTTTTCATCGTCCGACAGTTAACAGTTAAGTTTTTTAAATATTTGTTTGCAATTATCGAGAGTTAATTTAGTTCCACATTTAAATTTTCATTTCTCCGTACAATCTTTTTCTGGAGATCATTTCTTTCTTCGGTTTTTAAATTTTCCAACTTTATAATATTCTTCTCCTGACTTTTTCCTTTGCGACTTTTTCCAGTTGGAAATACGTAGTGGTCACTTCCTGCCTCGTTTTTCAATGTCGGCACGTGGGTTTGGATCTGTTTAATCTTAAGTTGCTTATTCATAGTGAGAAATAAGATCCATTGCTGATTGTTGCATGGTGGGATCAATCTTTGCAGTATTTTGAATTTCACTCATTTAAAAAAAAGGTCCTGTTCGGTTATACGGAATACAGCGGAAAACGCATTTTGAAAATAGCCGATAAACTGGATTAATTGTTAGGTTAACCTAACCAAACTTCTTTTTCAAATTATATGATTATTATTAAACCTTTCATTACTCTTCATAACTAGGTATATTCTTTTCATTTTCTTATTTTTTTTTTGGTACTGTTAACCCAAACTAACAAATAATCCAGTTTATCGGCTATTTTCAAAATGCGTTTTCCGCTGTATTCCGTATAACCGAACAGTACCATTGGAGTTGTTCTGTAATACGTAATAATTTGTATGGAATGTATTGAATATTAAAAACCACAGAAAAGATAATAAAAACTAACAAACACTATCTACACTTTGTAGTCTTAGTTCAATGAAAACAAATACGTATGACTAACAAAGTTTAATGTGCACTATTTATGGCGGATCTTAACAGCCTATCTCCACCCTTCGCTACTAGTGTCAACCCACATCACGATCCCCTATTTATATTTAAGTAGTACTTAGATACAATTATTTTTACAAAATTATTATCAAGTGATCGGGATATTTTTACAGCTTTTAAAGGGCCGTCCATCCTATGATATCACATGATTGTGGCTATTTTTTTAGCCCCCTTCCCCCATTGTCACAACCTTTTACCACACTGTCCATATGACGAGTATTTTTTACTATTATCTATTATGTTTTGGTTTAGGCAGGGTTTATTTGATTTTTAAAAACTAACCAAAAGGTAGGTACCATCTGTAATTATTTGTATTCTTGGTTCAATGAAAACAAATAAAAATGACTGACAAAGTGTGCATTATTTTTTCAAATCTTTAAAGCCTACCTCCAATTATGGTTTGGTATACGCATGGCTTAATTGAATTTTAAAAACTAACCATCACTATGTGCAATTTGTATTATTTGTTCAATTAATACAAATAAGCATGACTGACAAAGTTTATTGTGTACTATTTATGTCTAAACTTAACAGCCCACCTCCAGCTTTCTCTACCGGTGTAAACCTACCTCGGTCTCCCTTATTTATTAATAAGCTCCCTCTCCCTTAGGCGTTGGACTATCACGCCATGGGTCCCAGGTTCGAATCCTGGGTCTGGCAAGTACACATATTGTTTTTCAATTTGTGTGTGAGTTAGGGTTTGGACCTAATAGGTTGAGCAAGTGGCTGACATCCATTTCTCGTAAAAAACAAAATCTTTTAATACAAACCTCTACTCTGTGGAGGCCCATATGATCCTATTAGGATCGGACATGGTCGGAAAAAAAAATATTTAGAAAATTATCAAGTAATCGGGATATTTTTTTTAACTTTTATGGAGTCGTCCATAAAAAACGTCACATGATTTAAACTATTTTTTAACCGCCCTCTGTCAACGTCAGAACGTTTTACCACCCTATCTATATGGCGAGTATTTTTGACTATTATCTATAATGGTTTGGTTTGGGCAGGGTTTAGTTGATTTTTAAAAACTAACCAATACTATCAGAAAACTCTAGTATTAGATCAATAAATGACTAACATAGTTTAATGTGCACTATTTATGGCAAATCTTAACAGCCTATCCCAACCCATTGCTACTGGTGTCAAACCATATTATTCTACCCTATTCATATTTGGAAGAATTAGTTTAACAAAATATAGTGTGCACTATTTAGGGTGGATTTAACAGCTTACCTCTACCCTTCGCTACCGGTGTCAACCCACATTCGTATACCCTATTTATATTTAGAACAATTAGTTAAACAGAATTTAGTGTGCACTATTTAAGGCAGATTTTAACAGCCTATTACCATACATCGCTACTCGTGTGCACTATTTACGGTGGATTTTAACAGCCTGCCTTCACCCTTTGCTACTGGTGTCCACCAACATCAGTCTACCCTATTTATATTTAGAACGATTAGTTTAAAAGAATTTAATGTGCACTATTTCTGGTGAATTTTAACAGCCTACATTCACCCTTCGCTATTGGTGTCAACCTACATCAGTCTACCCTATTTATAAGGTATTTATATTTATAGGGTATATTTCAGAACAATTAGTTTAACAGAAGTTAGTGTGCACTATTTATGGCGGATTTTAATAGCCAATTTTCACCCTTTGCTACTGCTGTCAACTCATATCAGTCTACCCTATTCATATTTAGAACAATTACTTAAACAATATTTAATTGTGCTCTTTATGGCGGATAATAACAGCCTACCTCCACCCTCTGCTACTGGTGTCAACCCACATTCATATACCTTATTTATATTTAGAACAATAAGTTTAACATAATTTAGTGTGCACTATTTATGGCAGATTTTAACAGCCTACCACCACACATCGCTACTGGTGTGCACTGTTTACGGAGGATTTTAACAGCCTACCTCCACCCTTTGCTACTCGTGTCCACCAACATCAGTCTACCCTATTTATATTTAGAACGATTAGTTAAACAAAATTTAATGTGCACTATTTCTGGTGGATTTTAACAACCTACCTTCACCTTTCGCTATTGGTGTCAACCCACATCAGTCTACACTATTTATAGGGTATTTATATTTATAGGGTATATTTCAGAACAATTAGTTTAACAGAAGTTAGTATGCACTATTTATGACGGATTTTAACAGCCTACCTTCACCCTTCGCTACTGTTGTCAACTCATATTAGTCTACCCTATTCATATTTAGAACAATTACTTTAACAATATTTAATTGTGCTGTTTATGGAGGATAATAATAGCCTACCTCCACCCTTTGTGACTGGTGTCGACCTACATCAGTCTATCCTATTCATATTTAGAACAATTAGTTTAACATAATTTAGTGTGCACTATTTATGGCTGATTTTAACAGCCCACCACCACCCTTCGCTTCTAGTGTCAACTCATATCAGTCTACTCTATTCATATTTAGAACAATTACTTTAACAATATTTAATGTGTGCTATTTATGGCGGATAATAACAGCCTACCTCCACCCTTCGCGACTGGTGTCGACCTACATCAGTCTACCCTATTCATATTTAGAACAATTAGTTTAACAGATTTTAGTGTACTCTATTTATGGCGGATTTTAACAGCCTATCTCGACCCATCGCTACCGGTGTGCACTATTTATGGTGGATTTTAACAGCCTACCTCAAACCTTTGCTACACTATAACTAACAATTATTAGTTTAGGAAAAGTTAATATGCGCTATTTATGGCGGATATTAACAGCCTTTCTCCACCCTATGCTACTGTTGTCCACCCATATCAATCTACCCTATTTACATTTAAAACAATTTATTACCTATTTATATTTAGAAAAATTATTAGTTAAAAAAAAATTGTGTGCACTATTTATTTATGGCGGATTTTGACAGCCTACCTCCACCCATCGCTATTGGTGTGCACTGTTTATGGTGGATTTTGACAGCCTACCTTCACCCTTCGCTACTGCTGTCAACTCATATCAGTCTACCCTATTCATATTTAGAACAATTACTTTAACAATATTTAATGTGTGCTATTTATGGCGGATAATAACAGCCTACCTCCACCCTTCGCGACTGGTGTCGACCTACATCAGTCTACCCTATTCATATTTAGAACAATTAGTTTAACAGATTTTAGTGTACTCTATTTATGGCGGATTTTAACAGCCTATCTCGACCCATCGCTACCGGTGTGCACTATTTATGGTGGATTTTAACAGCCTACCTCAAACCTTCGCTACACTATAACTAACAATTATTAGTTTAGGAAAAGTTAATATGCGCTATTTATGGCGGATATTAACAGCCTTTCTCCACCTTATGCTACTGTTGTCCACCCATATCAATCTACCCTATTTACATTTAAAACAATTTATTACCTATTTATATTTAGAAAAATTATTAGTTAAAAAAAAATTGTGTGCACTATTTATTTATGGCGGATTTTGACAGCCTACCTCCACCCATCGCTATTGGTGTGCACTGTTTATGGTGGATTTTGACAGCCTACCTTCACCCTTCGCTACTGCTGTCAACTCATATCAGTCTACCCTATTCATATTTAGAACAATTAGTTTAACAGAATTTAGTTTGCACTATTCATGGCTGATTTTAACAGCCCACCTCCACCCTTCGCTTCTAGTGTCAACTCATATCAGTCTACTCTATTCATATTTAGAACAATTACTTTAACAATATTTAATGTGTGCTATTTATGGCGGATAATAACAGCCTACCTCCACCCTTCGCGACTGATGTCGACCTACATCAGTCTACCCTATTCATATTTAGAACAATTAGTTTAACAGACTTTAGTGTACACTATTCATGGCGGATTTTAACAGCCTACCTCGACCCATCGCTACCAGTGTGCACTATTTATGGTGGATTTTTACAGCCTACCTCAAACCTTCGCTACACCATAACTAACAATTATTAGTTTAGGAAAAGTTAATATGCGCTATTTATGGCGGATATTAACAGCCTTTCTCCGCCCTTCGCTACTGTTGTCCACCCATATCAATCTACTCTATTTACATTCAAAACAATTTGTTACCTATTTATATTTAGAAAAATTATTAGTTAAAAAAAAATTGTGTGCACTATTTATGGCGGATTTTGACAGCCTACCTCCACCCATCGCTATTGGTGTGCACTCTTTATGGTGGATTTTAACAGCCTACCTCGACCCATCGCTACCGGTGTGCAATATTTACGGTGGATTTCAACAGCCTACCTCCACCCTTAGCTACTGTTGTCAATCCACATAGTCTACCGTATTTGTATTTAGAACAATTATTAGTTAACAAAATTGAGTGTGCACTATTTGTGGCTAATTTTAACAGCCTACTTCCACCATTCTCTACTGGTGTCAACCTACATCAGTCTACTTTATTTATATTTAGAACAATTATTATTTAATATAATATGTCCTATTTTTGTCGGATTTTTACAGCCTACCTCCGCCCTTCGCTACTGGTGTCAACCCACATCAGTCTTTCCCATTTATTCTTAGAACAATTACCAAGTCAAATTATCAAGTAAACTGTAAGGGGCCGTCCATATACGACGTCACATGATTTTAGCTATTTTAGCACCCCCCCCCCCGCCTATCGTCACAACCTTTACCACTCTGTTTTTATTATGTCCTCCCCCGCCACACTCGTCAGAAATCATCACATTATAATAAATTAGACCCCTTCTAGAGCGTGACATCATATATGGATGACCCCTGATAGAATAAATCTCAGCGAAGATTCTCTTGAAAATTGCAATCGCAAATATCTATTTATTAGTTGCGCGGTTGTATTGATTTCATTAGAGTGCAAATCATTAAAAATGTTCTTGAACGAATCTTTTAGGAGTAAACAAATGCGTCACATGCATTCAAACCAATGCCGAACAAGAAGCCCTCTGATTGGTTCATTCAAATTGGATCAACAGAAGCTAAAAGAGTAAAATGTATATGGGAGGGGAAAATGGGCGGGGCTTCTATTAATAGATCGAGACTTTTGTTGCTCCAAATGGATCAATTTCGTATGTCATCTTTGGCAATGGAGCAACAAATCAGGGTAGATCAACAATTAAAAATTGTTCAACAAATACCTGGTGTGCCGTCGCGTATGATCAATTTAGAACGAGAAGAGATATCTATATATATATATATATATATATATATATATATATATATCTCGGTGGCGAAAGATGGGGCTAGGCTGTATACATCCGACATAAATAGTGCGCACTAAACTTCACAGTCATACTTATTTCTTTTCATTGAGCTAAGAATATAAATTGGAGGTGGGATTGATTAGTTTTTAAAATTTAATTAAGCCTTGATATATAGTTTTAGATATTTTATTAATAGAAGAATATTTTTGAATCTAGGGTTTAATCGAAATTAAAAAAATATCTGCAATTTGTATTCTTAGTTCAATGAAAACAAATAAGTATAACTGACAAAGTGGGAGGCCTAATCTCGCCCTATGATGTAACGTCAAGAATGAGAAAGATACGTTTTGCATAGGTATATTTTTGTGATTGTTTATTATAATAATATATTTTTAGTGCATTAAGCAAGGCACGATATTATCTGAAAAAGATAATTAAAAACTTTTACAGGATATCTCGTCCCCTTGGTTCATTTTGAAAGCGAGTTTGCGAACAACCGCCATCCTTTATCACCCTACTTCCAATTTTCTTGGCGTCTTTATCGCTGATGAATCAAAGTGCAGAAACATCCGGCACTGAGGTGAAATATATGTTTTTCAGCACATTTTTATACTGCTTCCAAGCACGTAAAATGGTGGCATGTGATAGTGAATTTTAATAGAAAGCTATTCAATTAAAAAGGAAGAGATTAATGAACCTATTCTCGTACGAAATTAATGAATCCATATTGTTACTACAGATAATATATTATTATGTAGGTACTATAATTATATTGTGTAGGTACGTGCTTGTTCACTAGTAATTGAATGATTAAGGTGGTATTATAATTTTATTTAATATTCGTTTAATTCTTAAAATTCGGATTGATCATTTTTTAGAACCTTGCAGTATATTGTATCATACTTTACTTTATCAATGTATATGTATTAAGAAATTAGGATTATTTTAACGCATTTCGAAAAAATAACCTTTTAAAATACACGAATATAAAAGCATATTATTAGTAACTACTATTACATAGGTTGTTACATCCACGATGGCCGAGCGGTAGCGTATCAGTTCATACTTATAATCTAGTAAGTCCCGGATTTAATCCTGAGTCTGGAAAATTCAAATGTTGTTTTCCAACGTGTGTTTGGACCCAGAGCATGGACCTATTAGGCTGAGCAAGTGGCTGATATCCATTTCTCGTCAAACCACAAATCTGTTTATACAACTTCCACTATGTGGAGCCCATGATCCTTTTCGGATCAAACACAGTGATGTCAATGTATTTAAAAATTAAGATTTGTATAAAAACATTGAATTTGATTTACTTTATTTGGTTGGTTCCCCTTTATAAATTATATCATATCTATAGAAATTTGATATAGTAGATACCTATCACAATTATTGATTTAATTTATATATTAGTTATAAAGAACGTAGATATGTTAAAATACAATAAATTAAATAATTTTACATGTAAAGATAATATATTGTTATAGTTTTGGAGGTTTCTTTATAAGTTTTCCTCTCAAAAAAAATCTGTAGACAAAAAGTTTTAAATAGGTACGTATCGTATTACAGATCTCGTTACATTGTTAAGAACAATTCGAACCGTTTAGCTATTCACGATTAAAAACAAACAAATGCTTTTCTAGTAAATTTACTTTGCATGTAACGAACCGCGAACATTGAATTTGTTTTGTATCGATTAAGCCTAATCCCGGATTAAAACTAAACGCACTTTATTGCCTCTCTGTAAATGAGTATGTGCAAAGCTGCATACGATTTCGTGCTGGCTGCGCTGTGTACTTTACATGCTGTATTGTTTATTTTAGAATTTATTGGCGGGAATTATTGAGTAACTCTGTACATACTTAAATTATCAATACTTCCCCTTTCTACTCATTTTACAGTATTCATAGACAATAATATTATTTAATAACGTTCACTGCACATTTATGTACTGAAATATTACTATATTCTAAAACATTAGAGCGAGAGGTTTAAAAAAATACTATTTTATGTAATAAAAATACTTTATGCAGTCATCAAATGTTTAAAATAAATATAAAGGATAATAAGTCTTCAAAATTGTATAAATAAATTATCTAAAACGTTTAAGGAATGCCCAGGATCATGCTTTGAAAATAGAAATAAGCTCCATTTTGACCCACGCTGCGCACGTCCGCCCTTAACGCGATCATGAGCGGCTGTGTTAAAAAACATCACGCTTAACACTTAACTTCCCGGGATAATTAACTACCTGATTACGATATATTATCATATTTATCGTTATTTTTGTTGATTTTTGAGTTAAGTGATAATATGTTAGAATAGACTTGCTGGAGCGTTATTTTCAAGAAGACAATACAGTGTTATCTTGCAACTTCGGAATATTTTGAAATATCGAAATGAAATAATTATTACTTAGTATTGGTTCAAATAATATAGTTTGGATATCAATTATTTATAATTTGTAAGCTTCACAATAATCATCAATTATGGCCGAGTAGTAACTTAAACAAACAGACAGACAAAAGAATTATATTTTTCCGATTATCTTTCATTATTATTATCCTAAGAGATTTTGGAAAATTCACTAACAGCTCATTTAAGCGACATTTTATTGTTATTTTTACATCTTCACTTCGAAATGTGCGCTACCGATTCATCTACCGTTTGAATTGACCACATTTCAGAAATTTTCAATGATTTTACAGGTACGTGACGTTTATAACTGATATTTTCTCATATAGCGTATACAATTCGCCATACTTCTTTTAACATACAGCAGAATGACGTCTTCGTCGCTTAAGACCTTCTAATCCTTTATTTGACAAACGGATTCGATTATTTTTATTCAAATATCGTAATGTAGGCATTGGCGCACTTTTTTCCAGTGAAAAAACCATAATCCTGGTACAAATTACTACGTATAATATCTTTTGACAGCGGGGTACGCCACTGACGGCCATTTCATAGATAACGTGATATTCCAAATTTGATTTTTTTTAAAATACTTTGTGGCTGTTCACTCGATCCTTTTTTATGGAATAATTACCTAGGCTACTAATTTCCATACTAAAAAAGTTGCCATTATAAACAATGAAAGAAATTAATACGAATTGTTATAGTTATCAAAATGTGTGATATTGTATAATATCTACCTATTTTTTTCGTCCCTATCATCATCAATCTTGACCTATACACTGCTGGATGAAGGCCTCCTCAGCCTTATTCTACTCCTTACTTACACATGAATTGTTATATTTATCAAAATCAGTGATATAATATTATTATCTACCTATCTATATATAATGCCATTATTATCACGAGCCTCAATAAATCCACTGCTGGATGAAGGCCTCTCTACGTTGATTGTATTCTTGACAGTATTGAATTTCTAATGTTATTTATCTACATATTCATATCGTCATCATAATCATCATCATCATCATCAACTAGGATCAATCCACTACTGGATGAAGGGCTCCGCAACCTGATTCTACTACTATCGGTTTAACGAATTTGTGATATTATACCTATTTCTATCATTCTTATATCATCGACCTGAACCAATCCACTGCTGGATAATGGCCTCCCTAGCCCGGTTCTACTCCTTTCTGTCATATGAATTGCTGTATTTATCAAAATCGGTGATATTATATTTAAAAACATATTCATATCGTCATCATCATCATCAACCAGGATCCATCCACTGCTTAATAAAGACCTCCCTAGCCTGATTCTACTCCTTTTGTCATATGAATGTATGTATTTATCAAAATCTGTGATATTATATGTATCTACACATTCATATCGTCATCATCATCATCATCATTATCATATACCTGAACAAATCCACTGCTTAATAAAGACCCCCTTAGCCTAATTCTCCTCCTTTCTGTCATATGAATTTCTGTATTTATCAAAATCGGTGATATTATATTTATCTACATATTCATATCGTCATCATCATCATCGACCTGAACCAATCCACTGCTTAATAAAGACCTCCCTAGCCAGATTCTACTCCTTTCTGTCATATGAATTTCTGTATTTATCAAAATCGGTGATATTATATTTATCTACATATTCATATCGTCATCATCATCATCATCATCATCGACCTGAACCAATCCACTGCTTAATAAAGACCTCCCTAGCCAGATTCTACTCCTTTCTGTCATATGAATTTCTGTATTTATCAAAATCGGTGATATTATATTTATTTACATATTCATATCGTCATCATCATCATCATTGACCTGAACCAATCCACTACTTAAAGACCTCCTTAGCCTGATTCTACTCCTTTCTGTCATATGCATTGCTGTATTTATCAAAATCGGTGATATTATATTTATCTACATATTCATATGGTCATTATCATTATCATCATCATTGACCTGAACCAATCCACTGCTTAATAAAGACCTCCCTAGCCAGATTCTACTCCTTTCTGTCATATGAATTGCTGTATTTATCAAAATCGGTGATATTATATTTATCTACATATTCATATCGTCATCATCATCATCATCGACCTAAACCAATCCACTGCTTAATAAAGACCTCCCTAGCTTGATTCTACTCCTTTCTGTCATATGAATTTCTGTATTTATCAAAATCGGTGATATTATATTTATTTACATATTCATATCGTCATTATCATCATTATCATCATCATCGTCATCGACCTGAAACAATCCACTGCTTAATAAAGACCTCGCTAGCCTGATTCTACTCTTTTCTGTCATATGAATTTCTGTATTTATCAAAATCGGTGAAATTATATTTATTTACATATTCATATCGTCATCATCATCATCATCATCATCGACCTGAACCAATCCACTACTTCAAGACCACCTTAGCCTGATTCTACTCCTTTCTGTGATATGAATTTATGTATTTATCAAAATCGGTGATATTACATTTATCTACATATTCATATCGTCATCATCATCAACCAGGATCAATTCACTGCTGGATGAAGAGTTCCGCAACCTGATTCTACTACTTTATTATACCTATTTCTATCGTCCTTATCATCATTGACCTGAACTCATCTACTGCTGAATAAAGGCCTCCCATGCCTGATTCTACTCCTTTCTGTCATTTGAATTGCTGTATTTATCAAAATCGGTGATATTATATTATATCTATTTATATTTCCATTATCATTATGAGCCTGAATAAATCCACCGGTGGATGAAGGCCTCTCTAAGTTGTTTGAATTTCTGTCGGTCATATGAATTGCTATATTTATCAAAATTGCTCATATTATATTTACCCATTCATAATATCGTCATTATCATCATCAACCAAGATTAATCCACTGCTGGATGAAGGTTATCCCAACCTAATTCTACTCTTCTTGGTCATATAAACTGCAATATTTTTTTAAATTTCTGATTTTATATACCTACCCATTTATATCGTCATCATCGTTATCAACCTGTATCAATCCACTGCTGGATGAAGGCCTTTTTAAGCTGATTCCACATCTTTAGGTCTTATAAATTCCTATTCTTATCAGATATAATATGTATTGCTTCATTATTTATCAACATTTGTCTCGATATGAATATCCCGCACCGGGAAACTATATTGTTAAAGGTTAATTTTTAAATCAAAATATGATTTTTTAAATATTATTCTATGGCTGCAAGCATTTATTATTTATAGACACTGAAACAAAATAAGGTTTAAATTCATTTTTTACACTGCTAATCTTCTTCTATTATCTCAATGGGACCCGAAGAAGATTAATATCACGTTATATTGGATCGCTATTTATGATAATCACGATTGAGATGTATAATTATTTATCATATTTAAATGCACATACCTACACATATATTGTAGTAAAATTAAAATGACAGTAGTATCAATCGGCGATTGCCAGCTATTCTGCTAGGCTTAGCAGTCTGAAATGGCGTCAGATGATATTGAGAAGGCCAGACTCCAGAATAGACTACGCACATGACTCCAAATTTGTATTGGCAGTGACGAAATGCAGATCGTAAAACTGACAAATCAGATAAATTTTCAGTTGTCTGACGTGAATGAAAATCCATCCCGAAGGGAAAACTATGGCGCCGTCTATACACACTTTACAATTATTATATTAAAATCCAACACCAAGTCACTATGATGAAAAGCTGTCTGCAAGACCTAGCGAGACAGACTGGCGAGAGCCAGCTGGCTCAGCTAGTATTATATAATATTATATAAGTACACACATAATATTATATTATATTATGCTGTTTAATATTCTTAAGCTGTTAGCGATAGCGCTCATAGAACGCGTCGAGCGGGCGAAGTCGGCGAATGCAGTGTTTATTCATAACCATAATCACACGTCTCTTCCCGCGCATTACCCTTCACCTATGTAATAAGCGGCCCAAGCAGCACAAAACAATTATTTTTACAGCGTCTCTCATAACAAAGCAATAAAAATATTATATTATTTCGGGGCTTGTCATTAATATTTACGACGACATTATTCAACCAGCGATAAACTGAACACGCAATAAAATTAAACAATGACTTCTTTGTAATTAAATAATTGCTTTTCGCCCGTCGATCGACGAGGCCTCAAGCAGCGTAATTTTGGTAGCCGTGTTCAATGAATGGACTTCTTTGTATTTTCATTAAATCGTATCGCCGAGAAGCGAAAAACGGTGACTCATGCGGCACGTGGGGCGCAAGGCATCGTGAAGTCCAGTGGGCGCTGGCGTATTTGATTACGTTGTATTTTTGATGATTTACGCGCCACTTGTAGAAATTTTGCGCGAGCGCCGCACTCGCTGCGGCAATGGGCTTTATGCCACGTAGGTATTATAAATTAAAAATAATATGACGAATATTCTGAGAATAATATTCACGTTGTTGAAAATAAACATTTTAAGGTTTGCAGTAAAAAAGCCATTAAAGAAATTGACACATAGTATTACAATCACATATTTTCAATAGAGTCGTAAATCATTCACACCTGTATGTTTTATGTCTTATTTCAAAAATTGATGACTCAATGCTAACTTTTAACATGTTCATACTTACGTTTTAGTGCCACGTTCAATATTAATGATTCGCTAACGTCTCTCGACAAAATAATAAAATTTTCTTCTTCTGAAAATGAGACAATGGAGTCTGTGACAACAATGAGAAAGTTATGTATCGTGATGAGTAAACAGAACTGTTCAAGTTAACGAAACATGTTTTTTTATACTTACTCTTAAGTTATTACTAAAGTTTACGTCTCAGTAAATAGTATTTACTGGATCATTTGCTCTGTGGAATGAGCACTATTTGACAAAAAGCAAAGTTTTATATGAATATAGAAAGGAAATATAAAGCTTTTTAATTGTGTAGCTATGAAGCGTTTAGTCTAGAAATAATATATTATCTTATCTTCGACATTGTACCAGTATTTAACTTCTTCTTTTCTTCCTGGCGTTACAACCAACGTTCCCTTTTTTTATTGTGCGTGCGGATCATCAACGCATCTGAGCAGTGGCGTAACTAGGGATGGTGTCACCGGTGCGGTAAATTTACACCCCCCCCCCCCCCACACACAAACACACACATACAATTTTTCATTAAAACTTATATTTTTAAGGTAGGTTTTTATTAATTCCAGTGATTTTATATAATAATAACACCATCAACGATATTTTTTGAAGTAAATAAAAAAATAGGATATAAAGAAAAAAGTACCTACATATTCGTTGATGAAATATATTAAATACCACACTTGCAGAATGTTTTTTAAATATTTATATTAAATCTATATATTTGTATGTTGTGATGTTATTGTTTGATATAAACACTTTTATATAAACTGAACATTTATAAAAAATGTGTTTCTTTTCACCCTAACGAATGGGGTGGGGTGATGCAACAAATATTTTTCGAAGAACCGTGAAGGTTTCATGCATTCGATAAAAACTAAAATCTGGCAAATGAAACTTTCGTTTTTAATATTTTTGTGTGAGGACTGTGCGGGTAATGAAAAGATGTGTGCGGACATATTTTGGTAGGTGTGCGCGCCCACACACGCACACCTTAGAGGAAACATTGGTTACAACCCTATATGGATCTTGACTTCTTCCGGCATCTACCTTCATCTAGGTGTGTCCAAAACCTATCCCTCCATATTGTACGACGTCGACCAGATCTTGGTTTGCCTTCCGGCTTCCCGAATGTCAATTTCTTTGACATGTGTGAATCGTTCTCATCATCCTAACGGCCCAATTTGATGAAATGTAGGATGTGGGGGCTCACATGCAAAGCGTACAAGTAGTAATCGTATCTTCACCTCCACTCTAACTATGTGTCATTGATGGGTCCGAACTCCGAAGATACCATCCAGCACGCTTCGCTCTAATGAGCCTAATAACAACAACAGGTCTCCGAACCATGTTAACTTGTATTATTAGTGTTTTGCACAAAATGAATTTCAAGTGTTGGTTCAATACATTGGATTAGTACGAAGCGACATATTTCGTTGCCAAGAGTCTCGACTCCTAGTTTGCTGGCGTTTTTCTCAAAGTCGACAAATATTATTCTCCGACAGTATTTTCGTTCCGGTCTATGATGTCAACAGTGACGTCCCTAGACAAAATGCCGCCCCTAGGCAGCGTCAAAATGCCGCCCCATTTTTTTTATCATCCTTTCATTACTCCAATATCTAAGAAATGTGTTGTATGAAGCATGGCCCCCGCATCCTGAAGCGGGCCCCCAGGCTAGGATCTTTGGCAGCCCCCCTACCTATCGCTAAGGATAAAGGCAGTGTGACGCTCTACAGTAATGTTTTCCAAATGGTGTACGCGTTAAAATTAATGTGTATGTTTAGTGTTTTTTTGTATATTTTAATACACCCATTTGAATTATGGAGTTTTTGAGTATCGCTACACAATTATAAATTGTATTGTACAACCACATAATTTTAAATATTAATATTATTGAAGAAAATAGCGCCGCAGGTGAATTTTTTGCTATTAGAGCAAATTTGTGATATGTGTTTATTTCACTTATTCAATTTCAATTTCAAGGTGGATGTGGGGGGCATTGTATGGATGGATACATTACTAACAAAATATATACCTACCACTAAGCTGAATCATAAAAAAATAAATTTAGATATTAATAAATAAATAAGCGTATAAATATAATATTAGTTAAACACTTACCCAAATCACCAGAATCTGAGATGCCATTTGGTTGATATGTCTGACACATTTGATCTGTACCATTTAGTAATACCTACGCAGACGTAATATTTTTACACCATTTTTTCTATGCTATTATTGTACCCTACAATATGTAAACACAATAATTTTCCTCATTAATTATTTAATATAAACCTATTTTTAATCATAAATACACTATTAATTAATAGTCTCAACACTTAACCGTTTATGACTGAAATAAAATACCCAAATCCACACTATCATCAGCACAAAATATGTTAACAAAAAAATGACTTAAAAGAAGGTATTGTTATTCACAGCACGATAAATACGATATAATCTAGGTAGGTACCTACTAGTGTACATTTTTATTACAATTAGCTGGTACTTAATGTAAATACTATTATATGCACGAATACTAATTGATTATGACAAATGTCAATGAATATCTATTTTGCAATAGGTACATCCGGAAACGTTTAAATCTCGGGAGTGACTGGCAAAAATATTTGGATAAATTAAAAAATACGGAAGTATGTACCAACCTATAAATCTCTACCATAATTTTCCTTGTTTCGTCACCAACGTTGAAATCTATATTGGTAATATTATTTTGTTTCAATACCTACCTACGTCGCTTGTTCGGCGCCACCTATGGCGCGACGGCTTTTGCGCGTATACCTTAATATCACTGTTATGAAAGGAACTCTTTAATCTGAGTAAATGACATTATATTATTATATTATGACTGATTTATTATGGGTTTTTGGTGTTTTACATTTATCATTCATAATGTGTCTACGTGCCAAGAGTAGTAAAAATATTTTTTATTGGCATTTGTATACGAAACCGAGCAGTCAAAAATAAAATAAAAATTTCTCGCGAAGCGTGGTGACATCATACTAAAATATGTACTCTAGTAAGTACTGGATAAAAAAAAACATCCGGAAAAAAACATTTCCAACGCTCTGGTTATAATATAACTAATATAGGTAGCTATTTCTATATAATACCAAATAATTCTCCTCGATTTGCCGCCCTTCGAGTATCTGCCGCCCCCAAGCGACGCTCAATCTGCCTACCCCCACGGGACGTCACTGGATGTCAATGTCGTCCGCATACGCTAATATTTAATACCTTACTACTTACTTTAATCATTCTAATCTATACAGACATACCTCATTTCTTTAAACATACAAATGAGTTAATTTTCAATGTATACATTTAATTACATGTCGATAGAAAAAAACATTGGGTTCAAAAATAAAAATACATTAGAAAACAAAACTACATAGGTACTTCAAAATAACATAATTAGTCATATAATAATTCATAATGGGACCGGCAGAGCATCAATCCACGCAACAGTCTCTGGTTTGGCCTGATGTATGGCTGAAACTCCTCCGGGGAAGGTATGCATGCAGCATGACTCCATAAAATGTTCCGTGGCTTGAATCTCACCACACTTGCAATGTGGGGACTCTTTTGAGCCTCACTTATGCATCAAATAAGCACACCTGGAATGCCCGCACCTGATTCGATTCAGACACACGCTATATATATTTGGATTGAAACTTTAAGCCAGGAAGCTTGTATTGTCACTACTCATAATTTCAGTGAGATTTGAATACGGATATTTCATCTTCCTGGCAAGGACTTCAGCCATTATACTACCGACTTTACTCTTGCGAATATTTGCTATTAGCTAATCAATCTGAAGTGCTTCAAATTCCGTCAAAAAATCGTGTCAGTCTCGTCAATAGTAAATTTTTGAATTAAAAAAAATAATAATTATTATACTTTTTAGAATACATTATAAGTACAGTATTATGGCTAATAAATATCGTGGTAAGTCTTTGTCGGTTCTAGATCAAAAAATACTAACGAAATTATAACTGTGGGTTTATATACTATGTTTTGTATCAATCAATAATATTGTATATTATATATGAAAAAATAAGCACTTTTATTAAACAGAGGGTTGAGAAATGAACAAAAGTGCTGATTGCTTGAGCATCAACAGATACAACGATAAGCTCTTTTATGTAACTTTTCAGTGGCATACTTAATTACATAATATAATATATTGTATTTAACTGACATAATTTTATTTTAAAATTGTTAATGATTTAATTTGCTTTAAACTTAGGTGTATTCATAGTTGATATTTATTTATAAGTACGTAGTACATAATTTTTTTTTAATAATTTAAATATAAATCTTACGTTGAAAATTTACACAATATTGAGAGTTATTTTCCTTTGCATGTGGTTACTGCTCACGTTATTATAATAATTTATTGAATTGAGAAAATAATATTAGTGAATAATTCTTTATTTTATCACAATATTTATGATTTTATAAAAAAAATAATCATTTCCATAAAGATTCTTGCAAGGGAGTTACAATTTGAGTACCCAGAATATTTGTTTCAAAAATGTAGTACTTATTAATCATTTAAAGTTTTTTTTTTTGCATACATCCATTAATATATACAATATAATAATTATATCCTTTAATATAAACAAAATAAAATTTAGACTCGTTAATAGCATTTAATATTATAAAAGCATTTACTTATTATTAGCTGATAATTTCAATATTATTAAGTAGGTATATTGGTAAATTTGTTAGCAGAATAAGTCAAAGCCTTGAACATGAATTAAAAAATTATGTTGCCTTATTTGAATCTACCTGCGTAGTACATAATAATATATAATGGAAAGTATTATTATATGACATTATATTGTATTTATATATGGAAATATTTAAGCAAACACATACGCATTCAATGACCGTGATTAGATGTAGAGTGTAGACGAATTCGTAATAGTGGTTACATGTAAATTGTAGGTAGGTACGTATTAGATTTCATCGTAGCACAGTTTGCCGTGAGCTTTCTTATCGGAAAGAGATGACCGTATAGTATACGGTCTCCAATTATATTAGATTCAATATGAACATTAATTCAATTTTCAATCTGATTTTGGCAAAGTTCATGAATTCAAGAATGAAAACCTAACCTAATTTAACAAATAATCCAGTATATCGGCTATTTTCAAAATTAGTTTTCTGCTGGCTTCCTGTAAAGTGTAAACCGACAAGAACCGTGTTTTATGTAGACATAAATTTTATGTCAGTACTATACGACCCAAAGAGGTTGGACGGTCTTTAATGTACGGCCATATATTTCCGATACAACATCCCACGGTGATGATACGGCGAACTGCATACATACAAGTTACCGGACACGTGTAATAATATACACCATTATTGCAATGTAGACAATACCTAGTTAGTTTTTAACCATATTCGTTTAAGGAAGACTGGAATTTCAATGCGCATACACAGATGTCTATTAGTATTGTCAATTAAGATTTTTTTAAATCTTCAAGTGTTAGCGTCCATTATTTAGTCATTACATAGACGTAACTTGTAATATTTCTCACATTGTCATTCCACGCCAATGTTTTATGTTTTACAATATTACTTTTTCCTGGCCTAAGCGATCGTGTTTTCCGAACTCTTCAGAATACAATTATCAGAAACGCAAACGCAACATTTTTTTCATAATAAAGTAAGCAAAAAATATAAAAATGCTGTGTTGTTCCGAACAGTGCTCGGATAAATTGTTCGGTCAGTGTTATCCGTTGCATGTACCTAGTTGCCTGATATCAATACAGCTAAATCATTAAGGGTATTTTGTAAGTGAAAATGTACTGTTTATGTGTATCTATGAAAGGGATAGACAGCCGTGGATGTTAAAGCAGAATAATAGAGATTTAAAAGTGAATAAATTTTACTTGTTTATTTTTAAATATAACTTGGTTAAATATAATAAAAAAGGTACTGTTCGGTTATACCGGAGGCAGCGGAAAACGCATTTTGAAGATAGCCGATAAACTGGATTATTTGTTAGGTTAACCTAACCAAACCTAACCTAACCTAACCTAACCTAACCCAACCTAACCGAACCTAAACTAACCCAAACTAACAAATAATCCAGTTTATCGGCTATTTTCAAAATGCGTTTTCCGCTGCCTCCGGTATAACCGAACAGTACCATAAAAAATAAATATTTCTAATGGAAAAACTTGCAGCCTGCGGCTATTTAATTATAATTGATTAAGAAACACGAGAAGAAAATTACTTTCTCTGTCAAGCGGGAATATATAGTAATTCTTTTGAGTGGAAGTTATTATATTAATACAGTATCTGTTTGACGAGGAATGGTCGTTAGCCATTCGTCCACTCCATTAGGTCAGGCGCTGGTTTAAGAATATCAGATACCGGTTTGAGTTCAGTACTATATCCCTGTTTAGGGCAGCAATAGGCAGGGAAATATAGCCAAAATCATCACCGATGTTCGATAACGGGTATGGCATAGAAAGAAGAAAAGATTGAATCATATATAGACTATAGAGTACCTATAGACTATACATAAATTGATAGATTAATGTGTATTTTCCGGACACTAGATTTGAACCCATATTTGTATATGGGGGCAAAATGATAGCATTTAGTTGCGAGTAGCGATTCCAATCCGGGATATTTTTGACCGATTTTATCAACGTTATTTGTATATATAAAAATTAAATATAAACTATTGAAAAAAATGCCAATCCCGGGATCGTATATTATGAAATATGAAATCTCACAAATATTGCAATAATGTATAATATGTCAAACCGTCTGAAAATGTATTGGTTATACGACTTAAACATATATTTTTGGTTAAGTAGTATAAATATGTAGTAAAATCTATAAAATATTGTAATCTATATAATTATATATTAATATTATAATTATAATTATGAAATTCAGAAGCATGGTTACGGACAACTGTAGATAGTACCGCATTGAATTGTACTGTAGGACGTACATATTACACGATCACATCGGTAGGTATACGATTATATCTCTGCAAGAGAATAGCGCGGCATGCTCATTGTACCTAGTTTTATACACACCAATTTGAGGGTAGTTAACTTGCGGTTTCCTACTGCCTGCCACTGGATACATTTGGATATTCTGAGGAGGGATTGTACACTCTGCACATGCGATTTAATATTGTAAGTATTGAACTTATTTTATTTTCACATATAATTTGGCAAATAATTAATTTATCGCCCAAAGTAAAATAGTGTGATATTTTTTTCTCGATGTGTGCTTAGGTTCAAGGCAATAATTGACTAACTTCATACCAAAATTAAAATTATATTGGAATAACTTCTTCTCTGTGGAGGACTATATTGATAACAAATATTAATATAACCTTATTCTATAACTTTAATCGTAAGTAAGTATATAAAAATATGGTAGAACATTCCATGACTTCGACGTCTTAATTATTAATGCAAAATAATATGTTTAATGCACTGCAAGAGATAAGATTCTAATTTTCATATACCTAAATTACTCTCGGACATACGTCGATATCAATTATTACGTATAGTTCTTATATGTGTGATACTAAGAAGCTGGATTCGTAAGTGTTTCTTATATTCTCAAAGGATAGAGTTAACTAGAGATGAGGAATCCCAATTATTGTGAAGGCAATCTATAACTATGTTCTATAAAATTCCTTCGTATTTTGATATAAAACTATATGAGTAATTTATTAAGATAGGTATATTTTGTTTAATCAATTATCTATAATTATATAAAAAGTTCAACATTTTCTTTATTGTGATTAGATTAGTATGTCTAGAATATATTTATATTTTATAAAAACGAATCCTTCGGGTCGATGAATTATGAAACAGAGTTCAAATGTTAAAAAATAAATAAAAATGAAGCAAAGCCAATGAATGAATCTAATAGTCGAATATTGAACGACATGCTTATCACCTCCGCGTTTCTATATACAAATAATACTGTAGTGTAACAATTTAATCTTGACTACTCGCAGACATGATTATTTCTTCTAGTGAGCACGAATTAGTGAGGGCGAATTTGACTATTATTAGTCTCTGCTTCAGAATTTACTTACATTAAGCATATTGTATCGCATTCGTTCGCTTAGTGATATTGCGACGACGACCTATTTTCTCTCAAAACTATCGAGCTTTATATCCCGTTTACACGTGCATGGATTTACTGTTGAAAGTAAGAAAATGTATGGGTAAACATGTATTATTCTGCAGTTGGCAAGATTGCATGCATAAATCAAAAAAGTTTGGACGCTTCTGAATTTTCATGAGACAGTAGGATTTTTCGATCTGCGCCTGCACAGTAGAACGATAGTGGCGAAACTGCCGGCAAAAAAAGAAACTACGAACGAATTTTCAGGTTGACCGATTTTCCTACCTGTCAAATAGTACGAAATAGTACCATAAAATGACAACATCGCGTCTCGCTCGCTCTTAAAGAATGAATTGGAGAGACAGTCAGCACTTTTACGAGTAAACAGTTATTGTCACGATTGTTTATAATACCCACTAATCCTGCCAGTAAATCCATGCAAGTGTACAGACGCTATTACGCTAATGTGATAAATAGTTTACAAGAGAATTTAAGCCAATTCCAATAATCGACGCTACCTACTATATAATTTTTTAAAGTGACAAACCTACGACCGTGCCTATGGCATGGTAAAAGTTAAATGCTCTGGAAGTAGTATTATTTAATTATCATCACACTCAACTGTTATAAATATTTGCAACGTAAAGTGCGACACCTACGATGGCTGCACGGCTTAAGCGTCGGCCTATAGCGCGGTGGGTCCCAGGTTCGAATCCTGGGTTTGGCAAGTTCACATATTGTTTTTCAATTTGTGGATGAGTCAGAGTATGGACCTAATAGGTTGAGCAAGTGGCTGACATCCATTTATCGTAAAAACAAAATCCCATATGATCTTATTAGTATCCTACATGGCCAAAAGAAAAGAGTGCGTTCGCTCACGATTTGCAATAGGTAAATACATATTATTATGTTTAGCAGGTTTTTTTTGCAATCAGTACCGGCTACCGGGACTCCTCACGGGCCAATCCGCTCGTAATATTGAGTAAATATATGAGCCTCAAAAGTGTTGTTTTTTCCAATACTCGATGCATGGCAGAGTTCTGTCACAAATATCATCTGTAAGGGATCTTGGCATTAGGTTTGAGAGTAAACTGACATTTATTAGCCATATAGTTACCATTTGTAACAAGGCGCTTAAAATGTTGGGCTTCGTCATGCGTACTTCCCGGGTCTTTTCAGATGTTACGGTATTAAAACTTTTATTTAATTCTTTAGTTCGAAGCAGACTTGAGAGTGGGTCTATTGTTTGGGCACCGTATAAGTTGAAGTATGGCCTTATGGTGGAGAGGGTACAGAAGAAATTCTTGAGACTCCTTTACTTGAAGTTGTATGGATGCTATCTGTGGCTTTATCCAACTGACTTTCTCTTAGGCATGCTTACATACTGCACTCTGCAATTTAGAAGAAATCTTTATTTAGCTAAATATTTTTTTCGACTTATACGAGGTATAAATGAGAACTATGCAATTCTGGGCAGTGTTGACCTGTGTGTCTCTGATAACTATCTTAGAAATAGAGACCATCAGTTGTTTATTCGCCCAAGGTGCAGAACCAACCTGCCACTGGTAATGCCAACTGGGAGGGCGATAACTATGTTCAATGAAATTGCTTCAGGTGTTGATATATTCCACCTACGCGAGAATGAGTTTAGGTGGACGTTGTTTTATAAATTCTTAAAATAGGGTCTGCTTAACTCATCCGGTGTACTTCCTTGTACCTATCTAATTTATCTACTGATCTATCTCTTTTTTATGTAATACCGTTTTATATATCTTTGTTTCTAAATGTCATGTTGTGAACGTCTTAAACTTATAATTTGTAATGTCCACAATATGTTAAAAAAAAAATGATAAATAAATTGATAAATAAATAAAACAGACGATAATAATTGCGATAACTATGCTAGATACAGTGTTATATGAAAAACGAATATCACTGCTTAAAAAGAAGGCTACTAATTTTAAAGGTTCTATTTTTTATGCTACCATATAGTATGACTGTATAATCCTCTCTCCCTTTTCACCATCCAAGTTTAGCCACAATGCGGTTAGATTAATAATCGCTGTAACATGTATACATCAAGTGAGCATTCGTTGCCAGGAAATGATTCCTTCACCGACTTGTTTGTGTATGAATAGCTCGGCTTTGTTCGTAGCGATGTATAGAAAATGACGTGAAAAGCATTATCGGTCGATTTACATTGATCTTGAATGCATATCGAGAATAAAGCATGTAATGATATGCACCACGCTGAGAAATTTCTGTAATAAGTACGAAAATAATTATTGTATTTAAAATCTATTCATCTTAAATCAGCATAATATACAGGCCTATTGTTCAGTTGCTTTTGTGAAATGTTTGAATGAAAGTGTGTAGGTATTACAATCGCAATGTTGGGTTAAAATGATTGAATATTGTGAATGATTCTTCATAAAAGGAAACATATTTAAATTTAAAAAAAAATGCGAAATATGTACATAATTATTTACATATCGATTAGGATATTACATATAATCATCATTATTTTACAACGTTTTTCTTGGGTCGTATTCTTATTTGTCCGGTGGTTGTTTGTCCGGCACAAATCTTGCAATCGATTTTTAAATAACTTTCTGACTAGCTAGACATTTGAAACTTTTAGAATATATCAGAACACGATGCCAATGCATTCTTTTAATACTTTTAGCCACCTTTAAGTAGAATTGAATTCATTTTCAGTTAATTCTGTTTCGTACGAAAAGTTATTTCAACACCATTATTGGTTGCTAGGGGTCTGGGGTCCTAGCAACTAAATTATTAATATATACGTGCGTTACTATGGAAATCAAAATGACATTTCAGTATTATATATTTATTTGTTTGTTTGTTTTTTATTTACTTCATATCAAGTACAAGTTTGAGCATATTGAGCATAATAATTCAACAGAAAATTTAAAAACGTTATGTATAAAAAAATCTTTTTATCTTGCAATTATTTAGCTTTAAAGTCCTTCGTGGATATTGGCCTAAGTCAGAAATTTTCTTCAACATAGACGATTCAATAATCTTCTGTGGTGCGCAACTGTGTTTAGTCATTTCGGCCAAAGTATTAGATATTTCATTATATAAAGTTTAAAGAAGAAACTAACAAGTTTCCATATTCTGTGTTAGGTATGCGTATTGTGTTTAATTGAGCTTTTACAATCTTTCATATCATTTAATCATTTAATTTTCACTACGCGTTGATGGCATATCCATAGATAATTCTGGAACACCTCAGTCAAATGTGATTTATCCTGCGATGATCCGTTCTATGAGCGCTGTGTTCTGCTAATTTCCATTTAGAGGTCTTGAAAATTATTTATTTTATTCAACGAATAATTCACAAGATTTAAGAATGTGACATTCTATTATAGGCAATTGAATGTTACGTTCTTCAATTTTGTGAATTATACGTTGAATTAAATAGTTTATTAAAGTATTAGCAAGAGTGCAAGTACGTTGTAAAAACTAAATATTTAGGTAATCCGTGACGTCGGTTAGTAATTAATGCATTTAATTGATACCTACCTTGATTTAATATTATACGAAAACCGATAGCCAATATTATTAACGCATTTTGGTAAGCAAATCATGTAAGAACTACTAGTTAACGGCGTCGTAATTAAGTAGGATACCCGTAGCTTAATTGGAAAATCACACATGTCCCGTCGGGTGTTGTATTTTTTTTAAATATTTTTTTATGCATGAGACATTTTCAAATTATGTATCTTCAGTATTATATTATGTAGATAGATCACTTTTACTTTCTCTCTTACCTATTATTTTTTAATTTATGATCGCGGCGCGATAGTTAAATGTCCATGTTTCGCACATACCTATACGTTATTATTTTAAAACCATATTATTTATTTAACATTTCGCTTTAAGTATACTGAAAGTAAAAGCTCACTCTTGGAATTGTCACAAAAAACAAAATGTTAATTGAATCTAGTATAAACTAACATCAGTTTTACGATGTTTAATGGGTATAAGTAAAAAGGCATCTATTTTAATAAGTAATATATAATAAACTAGTTTATTGATACATTAGTCTACGGCATGGCCCCCACAAGGGGGGGCTGACAGGGCTGTAGCCTGGGGCCCCGGATTAAATACTATAAGCATACACCACAAATTTGCTGTAATGTAAAAAATGTCGGCTACGGCGCTATTTTAACTAAAAGAATATTAACATTTGAAAATAAGTGGTTATGCAATGCAATTTGTTGTGATATTATGGTGATTGGTACGAGTATAATTAAATGATAATTCACGTGTAGAATTTTATTTTATAATTATATTCAGTGTGTTCACTGACTAATAAAAATTGCGGAAACCTGGGGTTACACGGAATACCATTTAGGGAACACTGTTGTAGAACATCACACATCGTAATTAACCTTGGCGATAGGTGGAGGGGCTCGCCAAAGATCCTGGCCAGAAAGTCGGCTTCAGGATGTGGGGGCCATTGTCTACGGAAAAACCAATTTACAGTTGTAGTGGCATTGTTTGGTAGTATTGAAATAAAGACTGGCAATACACCAGCGAATTGCCTATGGTGTCACTGTAGAATGATTTAACTTTACCTTATATACATGAATATTAAACCTAGATATAATTGAAGTTAAGTACCTATCTACATATTTAATACCTAGTCAATGCATAAAAATATTTTGTTTGAATGTTAAAAATTTTTGTATTTAAATATTTTTTATGGTTATGTTCGAGTTAGGCAAGCCCAAAATGAATGTGCATTCATATGATACAATATCGTTTTTCCTCTTCCAATGTCTAACATAATTACTGATGTTTATCACTGCAACAAGTTTTATCTGTGTTATGCAACGGACCTTTGGTTCAATAATAGGTCCCCAGAGTAATAACGTCCACAAACAATACAATTAAAACCAGAGGGGTGCCTTGCTATCTTAATAATCCCCGCTCCGAGGGACAATCAATAGTGCGGCGTGTAATGAAATTCTAAACGTATAAGCTATTTATTATCGCGGAAATGGAATGCGTAAATAATTTTATTTGGCAGAGAATATTTTTTATTATAATAAAAATGTAGGTATTTATGTCATTTTGGAAAAAAAATATGAAGGAAAACAAATAAGTATTTAGTTTATAATATGTATAGAATAGACGAGAGAGAAGATATTGCAACCAGCAAAGTTTCTATATATAGATTATAATATAGTACAGCCTAACAAATTAAAAAGTAAGAAGAAAACACAATAGAAAAAAAATGTAGTTTTCATCGGATTCCTGTGACCCAGATCTCATTAACATAACGAATTAATATTATTTCATAATCATTTCAACATATTATTCCATAGCGCGCCGGTCAATAAATAGCGGGTCAGAGTCGATTGGACATGTCACTCGAATACAAGTTTCCGTTAAAGACACATCGCACCGAATTGCCGTTATATTTATTATATTGCATCGATTGTTAGTACCATTGTAGTTATTTGAAACAGTAAATAAATTTTCGCCTCCTCCATCATCACGAACAACTACTACCATCTTTCATCTGCAATACCTATCCTCCGCCAAACCAGAATACTACAAGAATATTGAAGAATGATTAATAATTATAGACGAAAAGGTAATAACATCTACTATGTGTGTTAAGGGGGGGCATGCTCGTCGAAGGTCAAAATTGAGTTTTTATTGCATTTTCAAACCATGATCCTGGACACTCCTTAAACGATGTAGATAATCTATTTATATAATTTTGAAGCCTTATTATCCTTTATAGTTATTTTAAACATTTGGTGACTGCATAAAGTATTTTTGTTACATAAAATAGTATTCTTTTAAACCTCTCGCTCTAATATTTTAGAATATAGTCATATTTCGGTACATAACTGTGCAGTGGTGTTAAGATTTTTTACGTTTATTAATTTTTAAACGCATTTATGAAACCATTAGTATAATTTATTATGAGATAATTTTTGTAAAATATTCACGATAAAAAATTATATTGATAATCTCTGTGATCCCAAATTTGACAAGAATTAGGCATTTTATTATTCAAAAAATCGGCAAGATTAACACATTTGAAGATGATTCTAAAGATATTTATTATAAGCTATGTCTTTGACCATTCAAGTGTGATAAACATCTTATGAATAATGATTGCTTTATAATAATTATTGACCTAAGAATAAGGTAGTGTTTTTTTAAAATACGCCATTTCTTTTGTCATTCCCCAGTAGTTAAGCTACAACATACGGCCGTAGCCATAAATTGACAAACTATAATTAAAGTAGGGAGTAAAATTATGTTAATGCGCGTGTTTGAACATATACCTAACCGATTTTTTTTTTATTTTTTTTTAAACGGTACATGTTCAAACACGTGCGTCAATATTATTTTACACCCTACTTCAATTATAGTTTGTAAATTTATGGCTACGGCCATATGTTGTAGCTTAACCACTGGGGAATGACGAATGACAAAAGAAATGGCGTATTTCAAAAAAACACTACCTTATTCTTAGGTCAATAATTATTATAAAGCAATCATTATTCATAAGATGTTTATCACACTTGAATGGTCAAAAACATAGCTTATAATAAATATCTTTAGAATCATCTTCAAATGTGTTAATCTTGCCGATTTTTTGAATAATAAAATGCCTAATTCTTGTCAAATTTGGGATCACAGAGATTATCAATATAATTTTTTATCGTGAATATTTTACAAAAATTATCCCGTAATAAATTATGCTAATGGTTTTATAAATGCGTTTAAAAATTAATAAATGTAAAAAATCTTAACACCACTGCACAGTTATGTACCGAAATATGACTATATTCTAAAACATTAGAGCGAGAGGTTTAAAAGAATACTATTTTATGTAACAAAAATACTTTATGCAGTCATCAAATGTTTAAAATAACTATAAAAGATAATAAGGCTTCAAAATTATATAAATAGATTATCTACAACGTTTAAGGAGTGTCCAGGATCATGGTTTGAAAATACAATAAAAACTCAATTTTGACCTTCGACGAGCATGTCCCTCCTTAAGAATTACTGACTTTTATACATATAAGTAATCTAAGACAGAACAGACTCAAATCTTGGACCGATTGAGATTTGAACACACATCTTTCAATCGCCATATGAGTATTTTTAATAACACATACAAATGCAATACACTGTGTTTTAAATTATGCCAATAAACGGTTACCATTTAATATATCGGTAACTTAATTAAAACTAAACTTGACATTACTCCCGACGCCACTTGTAAATTAAATGAATATGAATGCTGCTGACTATATAATGATTTTTTAATTAGCACCTTTAAAATGCACGTTAATTACATCGATCGGCCGCCTGGTCATTACGCGCATGTGCGTCTTCAGCGTCCAAAGTATTAAAAATATTGCATTTTAAAAAGACATAACGGCCTACACAGGTAAAGGTAGTCTATTGGACCGGTCGGCCATGGCGACATGGTTTCTACGAGTGATAAATTCGGCAGACAAAAAGGTCACTCTTCATCACGTCTTGACCACAATGACCACAGTTACGTAGGTATACACTAATGTGCTCCAATCAAGGTCTTGTATGGCTATCCTGAGGTATTTTCATCAAAACTTAGAATAGGGCCTATTGTTTATTACACTATGTTATACGCACCCATAAAGGTTGTGGATACGTGGCAGGTAATGGAGTAAAAAGGAAAACCTTTGTTAAGGGGTAAATGACGGTATGTTTTACTTTCGAGCGCTTTTCTATATCTTAAAAATCAATCGCATCATAGTATACGACAACCAAATAAATGTGCTTTATCAAATGCTACAGCCGTTACAGTATATATAAAAATTATTGGGTTTAATAGGATCCCGATCGTATATGAAATACTTGTTATCAATTACCACACTATTTCTACGACTTGACCCTTTCCCGTCCATAAAAAGTAACCCGAAGTCTTAAGTATACTATCTAATGAGAAATCTGTGGTAATATCTAACATTTCCAGCGGAAGCTTAAAATATTTATTATTTCGCAATTCGTATTAATGTCAGTACTTATTCTATATTGGCAGTTGAAAACTGTACGGCTCACCACTACTCAGGGATGCATTTTATCGAATCAAACCAATTCAAAAAGTGTTACGGTGGAAAGGTAGAAAGCTCCCGGCCTGGCGCTTTAAAGCACTCTCCAGTTCGACCAATTGCGCGAGGCTGCCGCCCCGCTAACCGATGCTTTATTGCAATCGTGGCACGTGACCGGTAACCGAGAAGTAAGCTTTGTGCTTTACGTTTTAAACTTGCGTAAATTTTATGTTTCAGAAGATAAACCACGGCTTAATGCCGAGTACGCGCGATCAAAGACTTCCACCTAGTAATACTAAGAGACCTAGGTCTTTATTGAAAACTGTGACATAACGCTTTCGTTTTATTCCACATCCGTGTGGACTTTTATCGGACATCTATTACCTATTAACAACACCTTTTTTGTTTTAAACCATTATTACATGTTGTCCAAACCGTCCTATTAATTACATTATACATAATTATGTTTTTACAACTATATTTTCCGTATAGTGCCCGATATGCCGTAGTGACCAAACAATATATCTAGTTGTCTAAAATTCACATGTTGTATTAATACCACAGTCTTAATAATATATCTACTCAATACTAATGTTTTTGTGACGTATTTATGTATTAGTTTCTTTAGTTTCTTATATAAAAAAGAATTAACTATCTACTTATATTTTCTGTCAGTGTGGATTTATCATTGGAGAGTGTACCTTGCGCTTGAAAATTCCGAAAGGTGAAAACAGGATGGCAAAAATAACTCTAATGGAGTACATAACTTAAAAGATATCCTTACATTACCCACATTAAATCACCATGTTCGATCCTAAGAGGATCATATTATGTGCCCCCACACGATGAAGATGATATTGACACATTTGTGTTATGACGATAAATGAATGTAAGCCAACATAGTTCTATATTTTGGGTAAAAACACACATTGAAAAAGCTACATGATAGTTTTCCAGACCCGGGATTCACACCAGGATACACCTCGTCGACACGTTACTGCTCGCCGTCATCATAGGAAAATAGAAATGTAATAACAGGTAACCGATATTAAAACTTTAAATTAGTATTTAAGTGAAATAGAGACACGGAATAAACGTGTGCATGAATAATAATATCAAATACAAACTCAACGTGAAAGTTATATGTAAATGAGATATGTTTTTTGGTGTATGATCGTTACAAAATAAATAATATTTGAGACGTTTTTCACTGTGCTTCATTACTTATAAGTCATAAGACATAATAGATGTCTGCCTTGTGACGGAAACAAGAGAGAGGAAAAAATGTCATTGTTGAAAAAAATAAAACTGAAAACTATCAGAATACAAAGCAGGTGGCATTGTTACACTTGAACGCAGAAATAAACAAGACTCTCAAAAAGATTTTGCGGAAAACGTCGGCCATAGAATTCGCCCCATTCAAGTCCACTGGCTCGTGTCAAATACAATGATGGGACACTAAATGTCACCGCCGTTTGGCCCTAAATGTCTTTGCGACCCTCCAGAAGATTGCTTTACATTTATAAAGTAAATGACATTCAAGTTCAAATATGCCACAATATCAATACATACCTGATAGATACGTCAACTTGTCCAATTACCACAGCTTATTGATTTAGATGGCCAATTTGAATATTCTTTTGAAATAATGCTACCCTATCTTAAATCTAGTACCTTATACAATATATTTTTAATGTATGATATTTAAAATGAACATACTATTATAGAAAATATCAAAGCTTTTTAATATATCTACCTACTGATATACAAGCCACTACTGTCGAAAGCACATGGTTTTAGGATTTTTAGTAATAATGATAATTCACATAAAAGTTTAAATATATGCTGCAGGTATCCAAAAAAAAAATCATTTTTTTATATAAGACAAGACTATTTATTGAATATTTGACATAAATACGTAAAGATTAAATAGCGTTTTGTATATATATAAAAAAAACACAGCTTTAACTATATAGATAATTGACAGCTTTTTAGCTAAGCAGAGTGGGTTTTCACGGAAAGAGTTCAAACCAGTTGCTGAATCAAACCCTCAACTCACAGTTCCAGAGGTGCTCTGCCAAGTTGGTTACCATGGGTGCAATCCGTAACCATAGTTAGATAAATATATAAAATATAGTCATTTTGAAAGGGGAAGCACAAGTTACAGCACAATAGTAGAAAAAAATGTATAACTTAGGACCATAGATTAAAAATATCTTAGGATAAAAAAAATGTTTAACTCTTTTTATAAGCTCTTTTAATAAAAAAAAAACTCTTATACATCCACCGTTGATATTATTATTTATTTCAAGACTTTCGTATTACATATTCATAATATTATTAATTACCTATAACAAATTGACTTCAAGCGTCAATCTAAGTAAAAACGTAAGAATATTCATACAATATTTGCTTTACTCACCTTTTTTCGCAAATTTTCTTCGTCTTCTCATATAACGATTTTGCAAACAATGAATAAAGTTGTGACAGTGAATGTTTCCAGAAAAATATTTTATGTGTGTATGTTGATATATTTTCTCGAGAATTGTATTGAATACAAATAGTAATATGTAGACAACATATATTCTATAACTTCTAAAATGTCTCTTCGAAAAATAATAGCAAGTATGCCGTTGAGCTACCGATACAAGTATAGTTTCCTTGTGAATTTTATTCAATACATATTAATATGATCTGATGATGTATATAATGTGACCATCACAAATTACTGCCATATTTGACATTGTAATTAATGTAATAATAATTATTCATTTAATATATCTATATATAGATGGCGTCAGGATTCAATTGGTTCAAAATTTTGTCGTGATGTTCGTGTGCTTGCGAATAATATTAGGTTTTCAAAGTTACATATTTTATACAATAAAATATTTAAGAAGCTAATAAAAAAAGGAAACAAATAGAAATAAAATTGCCTTGGTTATACTACTTGCATTGTCAGTAGGTACCTACTCATAATATAATATGGCACCTCGTTCCTATTTGAATATAATTGAGAAATGAATATTCGTTTGTAGGATTATGTTTACATACAATATTAAAATACTAGATAATATTATATTATTAAATACGTACCTTGCCTACCCAATGATTCCTACTATAATTTATAACGAGATTTAGAATGTAGATTATTAATTTGAAAAACATCGATTTATATAAGTATGTAATATAAATATCATATTCATCATCATCGTCAGTCGGGATCGATCCACTACCGGACGAAGACCTCTGCAAGTTCCTTTCATTCTTAACGGTCTCCCTAGTTCTTTGCTGCTATATTCACCAAACTTGGTGAGTTTTTCGATACAGCGAGTTTCAAGTGGTTGTTTAATATCACTAGTATATCACTGTATGGTTGAATTTGTCCATTGGTTATCCACCCGCCGATCCGAAATCCTGGCCCATCATAATTTCGTATTTGGATTCCTCTTATACTAAGAGTCCATGGCCACATACTTATTGGCTACGTAAATATAAATATCATTTATTATTAATTTAATTTAATAAAACGCAAATTTTTGTCGTACTTATTCGACTTTATCAATATATCTGAACCGGGTTTGTCTTCCTCAGAAGGACATTTTCAACTAACTTTCATTTCTATAATGTAGCTATGTATATTGTTTACGATTTAAAAAAAATGTTAAATGATAAGTACTACTGGTTAATAAAGCAATGTACCTAGTCACATTTTTACATGATAAAATTCCAGAGTACCTAAAATGAAAATAAGGAGTAAATTTATATTACATAAATTTTCCTGACTACATCAAGTGGTTTCAATGTAAATTTAAAAAATAAACAAATCGTTCTCCACACACAAAAAAACAATTTTTCTTTTTCCCAATTTTCCTCGAGAGTAAGATTTACGAATATTTTATGCTTGATCATTAGAATAAGTAATAGGAGAGATTCCGTAATCTGTGAAATGTTGGTAGGTATTAAATTTAAAAAATTGCCTCATCAAACGAAATTCGGCAGCAAAACTCGGCAAATTACACTTTATCTCTGGGGCGTATTTGTTTATTTCGAATTTTAGCCGGGTGAAATTTTGATGTGTCGAAATATCTCAGAGATGCGAAGACGTGGCCTTTGTAGCCAAAATGAAAATGTCAACTTGAAATTTATGCAAATAAATACTTAAGCCGAGTTGACAACCGCCGCTGTCAACGAAAGCGACAAGATATTTTTCCTTTAAACGCTTTGATTTCACATTTCGTGAGGTGAGCGTCAGCCTGTGAAAATTATTCCAACATGACGCAAGGGAAAACATGCAAAAACTACGCCGAAGAGAGGCTATAATCTTAAATTCTCTTCAAATTATACTAAAATTGTAGGCTAAATAAAATTTTTGTGAAATACAACAAGAAAAGCCGAAGAAAAATCTTGGAATCGGTGGGATTTGTACAGACATCGTACATCTGGGAGAGTAAAAAAGGCCACGTCAACTAAAATTTGAAACAATACTGACGACATTTATGAATTCAATTTGGTACCTATTGTTATTCCATTGACTTAAGCTACAATCCGTATTATATTCACGGAATATGAACACATCTAGAGATAAGTTTTGGTATTTATCAGTAATAATAATTACCCTTCGGTTGGTAGCTTAATGATTACCTTAATGATTACCTCTCCTACAGGCGATAAATGTGTCTTAAAATCCTACTCAGTCCAACAGTTATTTTATAATTTTCTCTTTTAGTGTGTTTATGGGTCTCTGGAAGTTTTTTTTTTAAATAAAGAGCGCTAACTTCTTAAATCTGTACATTTATAAAGTGTATTAATATATAATATTAATTAAAAACTTTTCAATTATTACCTACAGAATGTTAATATGGAAATGAGTGAATGTACTACTGTAATAATGTAAGAATATTTAAGACGTTTTAAGAAATAAACAATGTTTAAAAACATTGTTAAAACCTATAGCTATATAATTATTAGTAAAGGTCCTAGCCGAAAAATCGGATTGTGGGGGATTCGAACTCACATATTTCACTATACATATGAGTAATCATAAACACAACGCCGTTAATTTATATATGATTGCATCAATAATACTTAATTTTTACTCAATATATTATTATTATAATATTTGGCAAGATTGAATATCTCGTGGTACTGATTTCCTTCTTATCTTCAACTCAATCATTGGTAAATTAGTGTTACTGAGGAGACGTCGTGGTAATTATCATAGTAAGTAAAGAAAACCAATTCATTAATTAGTCGGCAATAGTGTCTATGTCCCGGAGTTTAGTTAGAACGTAGGCATATTCACGTAGGTGTATGGATGGATATTATAGGCGTATGATATAAAAGTTCTCATTCCGCAGAGAAAATTATTAATTTTCTTCACCGTTAATTTAATTTTCAACGGAATTATTTTGTTAAGTATACATTTTTTTATAATTCATCGTACCTAGATACTTGTTCCACAATATGGAAGAACCGAGGAATCTCGATTGCCACGAAAATTCTGCTCGTCCAAACATTAGTATTTTCTATTTTAATGTATAGTGTTGACTGTTCAGTCATGGACCGTGAGGGTAAAGCACCTGAAGGTAATTTATGCCTGAAGAAATGTGGTGTTGACGCCGAATGTTTTGTATTTATTGCAAAGGGCGAATCAGTCAATCATCCAAAGATTTTGGATAAACCAACGACTATTGACAATATGCCTGAGACAGATTCTGCAGTTTCTTTAAAATATTATCCATTGCATAATAGGTATAACGATAATAATATATTATGTGGTTTTGAGTAGCCTCTAGGTAAGACGAAACAGACCCAATTAGAATAATGTATACGTTATTTCTAATCCACTTAATAATATAGTAAGATTATACTACATATTTATTTAAATGAAAATTACTAACTAAACGCAAACATTTTAAATTATTATTATAGTGCACACATATAAAATGGTTTATAGATATAACGACGGTTTCGTTTTAACTGTAAAATGGATATTCATAATTTATCAATAATATGTTGAATAGTACGATATCAATTTGAAGGTATGATATCCTAACGAGAACCTTAATAGTTTTATCCCTTACCCTGTGGACCTGAAAAAGGATGCTTGTATGTTGATAATATAAAATGTATTGTGTTCACATCCGCATGTAATTTATTTATGGAATCGGTAACTATTGCACCATAAAGTTGGTAGGTATTCTTTGAGGGATAGAAATTTATTATTCATACTTAAAGGATACAGTTGCTCTTGAGTTCACTTCGAAGGATTAATAGAAGTTTGCATTGGTAGAATATGTCTATAAAGCTTTTCGTTATAATAAAATAATAGTAATGAATAAAAAAAAAGAAAAAATAACTACGTTTCTAAAACAGATTTGAAATAAATTAGATAGGTAACGACATATTTATAATATTGTATATAATAGAATCAATGCAGGATTGAGTAATAAAATACATACAAATAACAATACAAGGAAAAAGAAATTACTTTATAGTTCTAAGTTAAAATTTTAAATTTGAACAGATTTTTCCAAAGGCTCATAATTGGATTATACGAGTATAACAGAAAGCTTTAAAATCTTTTCATACTCGATAATTATTTTGAAAGTTGATGAATGATGTCACTTAGTCCCCTAGTCGCCTCAAAGCTTTTATTATATCAATATTTATGTAAACTTTTTACATATTTACTTATTATTTATTCGAGGCTATTTTAAATATATGCACGCAATGATAATCTGATGTACATGATATCCACTAAAGATTGGAGCGGGTAGCAGTTGCCACCGCCGCAGACAGGTCTTCATGGAATCCAATCTTATATCTGTTGGTATTATTCAAACGCAACTAGCCAACTAGTTGGCGATTAGATACTATTGGCATGTTAATTAAATGTGGTAATTAAATAGTAATTAACAGGTCCGCAGTGAATGAGTTTTGACACCCATTAAATGTACTGCCCTTAAGCAACACATGAGCTGCATGTAGTGGCACGTCACTGGGAATCATAATAATAATTATTCAGATTAATATTTTCATGCTATTATACTCGTAAGAATAGCATTTTTATGAATTTAAAACCTTGTCAAGAATTTCGCTATTTTTATTGTATTATTTTTTTTAACTTGCGGTTCATCTTGTCATCGTGGAGCATACTTATACGCACACCGTATACATATATACTTACTGTTTAGAATTAGATTGCTTGGGAAGTTTTTAGTTTACAAAATACTAACCCAGGCTATATTTCTTTTTATACATATTATATAGCTTTTCTTACTATATTAAAATAATATAAAAGCCTACTAATATTAAGGAAGTAACTCCATGATATAATATTTAATACGATGTAAGTATAAAAAAGCAATTATATTACCATAAAACTTTTTTTGATGACTACGCCAAAGTGTCCCTAAACTCTGGGTATTTCTGGATCATAAAACTAGTCGTCGGGAACTCTTTGACCCAATAATGTCAGTTGTTCCGGAAGTTTTTACGACCGGGACGACTCGTAGAAGCATTTCATATCGCGGGAAACTTCCAAAGCAAACGAAAGAGGGAATGCCCCAATCCTCAATAACGATCCTGATTTCCTCTTTAGCCAACAACGCCCAACTGCGTCGCCGATGTCGGGGGGTTAACCGCCAAATACTGGTATTAAGCACTTTTATCTAGTGATGAGCTGACATGGATTCTTACCGGTTCTTCTTAATGTATTATAAGTATAGATAAGTTTTTTTAAATAAATAATTAAAAACACATTACAAATAAATATATTATGAATCACCTACCTACAATGACAAACACGATGTATTTTTTGTCTATTTTATTGTTCAAACACGCACGTTAACATCATTTTTCTCCCTACTTCAATTATAGTTTGTCAATTTATGGCTACTGCCGTATGTTGTAGCTTAACCACTGTATTTATATCTTTATATCATTATTAAATATATTTATATCGACACTATAATAATGTCGATATAAATTATACTGATAATTTTATAAATGCGTTTAAAAATTAATAAATGTAAAAAATCTTAACACCACTGCACATTTATGTACTGAAATATGACTATATTCTAAAACATCAGAGCGAGAGGTTTAAAAGAATACTATTGTATGTAATAAAAATACTTTATGCAGTCATCAAATGTTTAAAATAGATATAAAGGATAATAAGTCTTTAAAATTATATGAATAGATTATCTACAACGTTTAAGGTATGTCCAGGACCATGCTTTGAAAATAGAACAAAAGCTCCATTTTGCTACGCTATTCCTACGCTGAACATGTACCCCCTTAAGGTATGGGTTTTTACATAGTTAAAACAGTATTTGGCAGCGTCGCTATAGTTTATTCACTTAATTGACCGATACAAAAATTATTAGGTTGAACAGATTACGATTAATTATTTATGCGGACTGACGTGAACTCCAAAGTCTCTTCTGCATTCAACATACAAAGATGTTCAGCTCCCTGGAGAGACAAGGGTAGAGAATTTTGATGAGGAGAGAAACCGCATCACCAAGTACGCACCCTTTTTTAAATAAAAAAAATACGTTGAAACATTTTTTTTTAAATTTCAATATTTAATCTGGGTAAAACAAAAATTTTATTGTCGTGGCATTCTTATATCTTACATAATACAATGTAGATATCGTAATGCTCAAATTAAATTGGCAGATTGCGTCTGGCCCGATCGTCTGCCACGATTGCCAAAATCTATTATCTATGGTTTTCCGGGATCGTGAACGATCATGAGTATATTGGAACCAATCCTATTTCCATTTGCCACGATTCACGAAGATTCAAGCGAAGATTGCCGAGAACGTACGAACTATCCGAAGCTACCGCCCGCTTGCGATATTAGGTTTGACAGCTGAGTTTTGACGTAAAATTGCGACGGAAAACTGTTCAGTGTAGCCACCAATCTAACGAAGGAATAGTTTTCGGTCAACTTATATTTTTAATAATAACAACACTATGTTTATTTTAAGCTAAAGCTAGGACCAACGCGATCGAATCGTTGCGTGTAATTGCTTATAGTGTAAAAACATTGGTCACGAAAGTCGGCGTGGATCGTTGGATCTGGTTGGATCTGCACGTCTGCCAATGTAATTAAGTTTTAATATAGATTTTTGGATTTCCACCACGTGTACTCAGTAGTACCTACTAGTAGAGATGTCTTGATAATGGCCAACGAGCCCGAAACATCGATGAAAGAAGGAAGAAGTATACGCGGTGGACACCAAAAAATCTATTACGAAAAAAAAACCACAGTGAAAGTCTCAAACATTATACATGTACCTAGATATTTATCTATTACTAGCTGACCCGGCAAACGTTGTTCTGCCATATAAATTATTTCTAGTGAATAATTTGGTTGTAAAATAAAAAACAACGAATGTATCGTAAGTGTGTGGGGATGGGATCTATGACAGAAAGAGGAATAGAGCGCTGTAGAAGATGACCGCCGATAAAACAAAAAAACATCAACCATTCATTTTCTCAATTCAAAATGACTAATGATGTTCATAATGAATGAATTACCTATGACAGGATCTCGTTGTTTAATTTTTATGCAATATCCGTCTTGTGCCTTCCAGAAAATTAGCGGATATTGGAGAGCGTCGTATGAACGGTGTGTGTCAGCGATGAACTCCAGATTATTGTTACTTCTTCGAATCACGATTTCTCGCGTCGATGTGCGGTCGCCAACCATGATTCCAGCAATGTCGTCAACAACAGGTGCATTGAATCGACGCACGTGCTCTCCAGCTGGTGTTTTATCAGGATTGATGACAATAGCGTGATTGTCACTTTGCAATTCGTGCATGTGTGTTTTGAAGAATTTCAATAATTCATTGTGCTCATTCAACAGGGCGTCCAGTTCGCCGACGATGTGCCTGGAAATAGGCAAATTGAGGCCATTGTAGCCGCAACGTGCATCCACATGATTGATGTCCTCACCGCCCATGAAGTAGATTTGTAAAAATGTATGTGGTTCGTTTGGCATTGGCAGCAATGAGCCTACTTTGTGGTATACTTGGCCTTTGATTTTGAACGTAGAATGGAATTGTTGACCATTTGCGGCAGTATTGTGAACTATTTCTGTTGCTCCGAACAAAGTCATTTGGAAGCATGAATTGAATGTGCGAATGGACTTCAGGAACAGGTTTGAATCTGGAACCGTGCCGATGAGCAAGCCGTTCAATGGTTCTGGTGGTATCTCAATTTCTGGTAGTTGCACTTTTCCAGATGCGCAACACATCCCGACTGACTCATGTTTGAAATTGAGCGCATAACAATGGGGACATTCTTTGTCCATAGCACCAATCAGCACTTTCGGATGAGCGGAATATTCAATATCTGGCTCGTACTCGAATGCGAGACGAAAGAACGAAGCGAATGTAAATGCTCGATGTACTTGTTGGCGTTGTCGGTCATTTTCTCTGCGTGTGTTAACTACGAACCGGCGCGCTTGGCTCCGTTCCAATTGTCGTTGTAGATTCCGTTCAGCTCGTGCCTCTTGTGATTGAGATGCACGCAATTGCGACATGCTCACATGCACGTTTTTGTTATCTTGTTGGATTTGTTCGTCTGTTCTTTCTGCTCTACTATTTCGCATGTTTGTTGCTTTATTCGTTCGACGGCCCAAATGACCCCCTTGCGTCTTGCTGGCATTGTGCACTGTAATACACACACACAAAAATAGATAAATTAAAATAAATCGTACAAAATTTTGCACGCACTGCGTTGTGATATGCCGAATGAAATGTCAAAATGACGCGACGCTTCTCTTGAATTCTTCTCGGACATAGCGCCATCTGTCATTCAACAACATAAATAATTTCGTTCTGTTTGAAATACGAACGACGGTTAAATTTGTTCATACAAAAAAAATAAAATCGCGATTAAAAAATGGGAGGGTGGGATTAGGAGAGTTAAAATTTGGGGTTATAGGTATTTTTTATGCCAAATAATAAAAAAAATACAAAAAAAAAATTGTCAAAAAAATAAAAAGAAAATTTTTCTGGATAGAGATACCCTAATCACCTAGCGGTATGAAATATACTTGTTGACCTATTCTCATACCTAAAAAATATACATAAAAAAAATCATAAAAATCGGTCGAGCCATTTCGAAGGAGTTCGACCACAAACATCGTGACACGAGATTTTTATATATATAGAGATTAATTAAGGGTGGAAAGTAACCATATGACGCCAATGGTACGATCCGTTTGTTGTTTTGTTTGACAAGGCCATCGCTATTAGTTTCAACCCGGAACTAAGGTGCGTGGGTGTTTTGTCATAATATAATATCACTACCTATTGATAATATAATTTTTTATGCGTAAATATTATATCACGTTTTGGAAAACCAAATAAATAAACAAAATTAAGCGTAACGGTAATATTAAATCTAGTTGGCTTAACAAATATTAGATAATTCCATTAGTAATGGATCATCATTAGTCATGTAGGCGTAAGATATTAATATTAATTTATAAAATTAAACGTTTTTCAGTGTATATGTTAGTTTTATGAGACTGTTTAGCATAAACGCTCGCATTTATACTATTTGCATACTTATTCGATCATAAAAACGTATTTTTGCAATGTTACAAATAATACAATAAAAAAATCAATACATCTGATTATCATCTTTAATTACGATCAATTAAATGCTGGATATAGTTCCTGCCACGTTGTAAATATACCTAATCAAAAAATAATAATTATAAATAATTGTGTGGAATTATAAATAATGGACATAATAGGTTGAGCAAGTGGCTGACATCCATTTGTCGTAAAAAACAAAATCTGTTAATACAAACCTCTATTCTGTGGAGGCCCATATGATCCTATTAGGATCGGACATGGTCTGAATTATAAATACCCACGATGGCCGCGCGGCTTAAGTCTGGCAAGTACACTTATTGTTTTTCAATTTGTGTATGAGTCAGAGTATGGACCCAATAGGTTGAGCAAGTGGCTGACATCCATTTCTCGTAAAAAGAAAATCTGTTAGTACAAACCTCCACTCTGTACCTAGAGGCCCATATGATCTTATTAAGATCGGACATGGTCTAAAAAAATAATATAAATATACACAAGATTGATTTTCTCTTTTACAACGCTGTAGCAGAAGAGAAGGGCTTTAGATTCATCTGACTCCGTCAATTTATCTTTGACTACACAGATAGACGGAATTATTTGATAAAGAGTTTACCTTGACGGTTGCCGCTCGGACGGCATCCAATTTTAAATTTAGTGAAATAAGTAGTTTCGTTTGAAATTTTAATAGAATCAGTGATTATCAAAGAACGTATAAATGAGTATCTATGTATATGTAATGTTTTTATAATTCATCTGTACCTGCGAATATAGATCACTAATTTCCATTGCTAGAAAATATTATGTGTTCACTTTTTCATATATTTTAATTGTATTAATGTTTTATTTTATTAAATAATTGCAAACTATCTAAATTGCAGTGTTTTCTTTACAACTGCAGTATTTCATTATGTACCTACAAATTACGATCACACTAGGCGCCCTAATTACTAATATTGGTATTATACACTTATTATGCTTTCATATTTAACATCTTTTATTACTCTACTTATACTGATATCTATTTGTATATATCTTATAGATTCATGATTCACGAACACATGCCCCGATATTAAGAGTCAATTAATTAATCTAACTTTACCGTTGAGGATTGCTTAACATTGTCACTTTTACTTTTTATGCATTGCATTTCTATTATTTTAAAACCAATATACAACTGGTTACTGTGACACTCCTCGAAACAATATTACTATCAATCCATATGCTATATATCATATATTTTTTCCGATGGTAAATGAACAATGGCGATCTTATAAGAATAAACTTTCAATCTTCTCAGTGAACAATCTTAAACAAACTGTTGTTAAGGCATTATTTTATAAGTTGATCGTTCTAGCATAGCCTAATTTTAAGATTGCTTAAGCAATCAGAGTGATATGGAAATATATAATAATTAAATTAGTATTAACTGTTTTTTTTTTATATATTAGCAGTACAAAAATATCATTAACGAATACTTAATTCTTATAGTAATGGGTTTAGCCTCCCCCCCCCCCTCACGATTAAAAATGAAATAATAACCATACACACTCTCCAATAATCAACTTATATAGTAAAATTATCAATTGATCTTTTACCTAGAATCATGTCGTGTAACTAAACATATATAATTATTATTGAAGATAACACGGAGGACATAATATTATAATAATTTTGTGTTTTATCTATTTTTTTGTACATAAGGACGTATTTGTTGCACTTTTATTGTAGTTCCAAGGTTTTTATGCTTTGTGTAATATTTTTATATCCACTTTGTAACCGTTGTGATCTATTTCGAGACCCCTCTTTAATTATTCTAATGAATCGATTGTATCATATAAGTGAATAAAAATCGCCGCTAATTCGTTACCTTGTTTTGTTAAATAAAAAAAATCTTTATTAATTATTATTATTGTATGCCGAATAAAGTACATATTTGTAAGAATGTTGTATTACTGAAATGTAGAAAAATATTTGTTTGACTGTGTTATTTAACTGAACGTCTTTTTACATGACTTTTCAGATGTATTTTATTTGAAAACCTTATGAGGCCTGAGAGGGGGACCTCGGTTTCCTGGCTAATTATATTGTGTTATTTTGACTGAAAACATTTTTTACATGACTAATTAATAATGTAATTTTAGGGACGTTGCATGAAATAATTAAAATAAAATAGTAATATAGACATATCCGATGAGTGCATATAAATTGAAAGGTAAATATAATACAGGGCGCTTGACCCCTTGGACACATTTACATTACCCAGTTAGCAGGCACGAAGAGCAGTCTGCAACGCGTCGCCTGTGACTCCCTTCAGGCGTCAGCTGTGGTCTACACACCTCTCTCACTAATAAATTACACGCTCCACCTACTGCATGTCCTCCCACTATCATGTTATGTTTGACAATTCACTTGGCCAAATCACAATCTATTGTATTTGACTATCTTCATATAATACACGATAAGCTCACATCTCCTGATGCATAAATTGAGATCAAATTTATTAGCGTTTTGGTAAACACGGGGGCGTGCATGCTATATTATGAGCTGTGTGAATGATAGCAATATAAATGATTTAGTATCGTGTTGCGGTAAAGTTAATTTACAATGTAGTGCATGCCAATATTCTTAGGATCGTCGCACAGTAGGTACGACAGTTAGACGCAACCACACATCTCACATAGTAGCAGTCTAGGTGTACATTTCGGGGACAGTTCGGACATACGTGTGCTGAATACAGAATTATTCTAACTCACATTGTAAATATTTTACAGAAGAGTTCTTTGAAACAGCCTACTTAAGTTATTTATTAGTTATATAAACAAATTTTTTTCATCCGCAGTTCTACTAAAATTTGACGTACTTCTATATATATAATATATGCATCACTTCCATCGCGGTGTATGATAATTATTATTGGATATATCGGTGCGCGGGAGAGCTTAACACGCTTAAAAATTATTGATATTTTCATATAATATACATAAATTTATGTCTATTATAATATTACATTTTTCTCAAATTGCTTGGGGGTGCTGCAGTTCCACAGTTCATATGGACGAGCCGCCACTGCATATATTTATATAAATAATAAATAATTGAGCATAATATAATCCGGGGGATAAGTCGGCGCGATCCATGGCTTTGAATTTATATAAAGACGGTCGCTCTACGAACTAGGCTAACGTGGGCGCAGTCGTAATACACTGAGATTAATTTTAGTCATATTATTATGAATGTTTTACTCATTATCGTATCACTAAATATTGCATAGGTACATCCTAATAACATATTTGAACACCTCAGAAACATAAGTTTTAAAAAAAAAAAATTTGAAAAAATATTGGTAGGTACCGAGTGGGCCTTCGCGCACTTCGACTTCGGATTTCGCGCAATGTGTCTTACCAATTAACCAATATATTACGTAAATATATAAAACATTGGCGAATATATTTTTGTTCGGATTTTAAACCATTTTTTTTTCAATAGTAATGTTACGTGGTACCTAGATACATTCATTGAATGAAAAAAAAGTTTAACTAAATATTGTATTTTTAATTAAATGTATACATTTTTAAATCTTTAATAAGATAAAATTATCTTTAAAGAACTCAATAATATAATAATATAGCAAAACCTATATTTTAGTTATTTAATTTTAATTAAGTATATTATATAACACCAAACAGGGACGTAGTTAATTTGACAATATTTTACTACAGTAGTTATCTCTACCATTTAAATTTTAGACCGACTATCTGCACAATGCACTATAAAATAATGTTTTGCACGAATTCAACACCGGCCCGTTCTTGCAAACAGGATATTAGTAGGTACGTCAAGTCAATTTGTCAGGAGATTCATTTTAATAAAAAAATCATATTGCTTTTCCGACTTTTAATTGGCTATATGCATACAAAAAAAAAAAAAATAACTTAATAAATAATAAATTTGATTTGATTTGATTTGATTTGAAATTTGATTAACAGATTTTGTTTGTACGAGAAATGGATGTCAGCCACTTGCTCAACCTATTAGGTCCATACCCTGACAGACGCAAATTTAAAAACAATATTTATGTACTTGCCAGACCCAGGATTCGAACCTGGGACTCACGGCATGATAGTCCAACGCTTAAGCCGCGCGGGCACCGTGGGTATAATATATTTACTTACGAAAAAATTATTGTTATATACATTTTTATTGTTTTACAAAAATCTTTTTGTTTAAATGAATATTAAAACAAATATTAAAATAACGAATTGGTAAAAAAAATCAATAAAATAGATGAAACTAAATTATAATAATAAAGATTACGATAAAATAGTATGTAAATAGTATAAAATAGTATCCAATAGATGGAATCTTACTTTGGTTTATCTTTGATATCAATTAAAAAATATATTTATGTTTTGAGATATGTACGTATTTTTTAATTAAAACACTTAAAATTTCAATTTCAACGAAAAAAATGTCTCAACTCGCAAACTTTATATTTCTCTTCTACGTGCCTCTGATATGTGGAGTACATATTGATATTAATTTACGCGATGTTTTCTCTCCTGTAAAGTTTTTGAAGCAACAACACATACCTAATCACTTTTTAATTCGTAACGACAATAATAATATATTATATTTGTTATTATTGAATGGCAATTAAACCAAATATAAATAAAAAGTAAACAGTAGCCGAATTTTCTGTTTGTTATTACCGTAAGTTGATATTTTAACTTGATTGCTATTTCGACGACACCCACTGTGTATTTTGCTACAGCCGAAAATACATTGTCACCATACGCGTTTGACTTTTGTATTTTTTCCGTTTGTTTATGGAGATCTATGTTTAGTGACATGCCGCCTCATTATTACGCGGCACGTGTAGAAGTGAAACCCGATGCACTTCGCTATGCAAGTCACTCAAAATGATTATAATTGTTGTCGCCGGGACAAAAACTCCAGTCCGGCGGAGAGCTTTCGCTAATTGGACGATGTGGTGACCAGGGTGGGCTTTTAATCTCACGACTCTCTAGAGAGAGTTATGAAATTACAATCAAACAATAAAATTATCTTGTATTAATTGAAAATCTTCATAATTAATTATCGTGGATAAATTATTTATTCTACCCACCCAGTTGAAATATTTATTGACATCATACAAATCACGAAATAAACACTTGGATTCTAATGGATTTAAGTTGTGAACAATTCCATTTGAGTAGTTTTTTGCGACCCGGGTTTCGCCTTTCGGCATCTTCAGCCACATGCGCACTCACCAATGGTAAATACACACCGACAACAAATACGATTAATTCTGACTTATATAATAAATTAATACAATAAAGTAGGTAAAAACACCTACCTATCAAGCCAAGGTTCACACTAAATTTGTTTGTTATTTTCCATTTCGAGCGTAGTTAGTAGTAGTAGGAGCGTTTAAGTGTATATTATTTATATATTATGTTTCTAAGACAATATCAAATACAAGTTCATTAATGATTGAAATTTTGACCATATATTGTAAATCAATTAATAACGTATATATCGATAGTTTTATTATTGTTGTGGAGAAATATCACTAAAAATAATTTTAGTGGATTTAGAGAATTTTAGAGGATTGGAGAAATTTTGTGGCATAGAAATCGAGTGGAAAATATTTATTAAGTATTATTGTTTCAAAAGTAGTTTAAATACATTGCTTGATGAGTGTTATTATTTTATATAATGCTTTGTTTAAAATATCAACAGTATTTTTATATTAGTATGACCAATAAGCGATGCAATATGCAAAACCGCGAGTTAATTAAAACAGTTTTTAGTGTAAAATATATATGAAATAATTAATTAGTTAGGTGAGTCATGGGTAAGAATGATAATCCTCAATTAGTTTTGGGGAAACTGTCTCTGTGACGTATAGCACCCGCGGTGTTTTAATTAAAAGAATCGTAATTCACTTCTTAGAATCATTAGGTGGGAACTAGTTCAAAGGCTGCAAAATTAAACGTTTATCGAGCGTTTATTTTAGATGGATGAATATATCTTTCATGTAAGTGGTTCAAAGTATTATTTCGAATCATATTATATAGGTAATTACACAAACACATAATTCACTTGAAATTAATTATAAATATTTAAAAGCATGAAATAAAATGATTCATGAAACTTATATCAGCATAATTTCCACCATATTATATAATAAGTAATATATTTTTATTGCCTTATTTTGTGTTGTTTGGTTTTGCATTAGTGAATAATTTATCCTGTATATATTATTATACCTGAAATTCAGTATACCTACTTTAAGCCTAAACATAATTATTACGGGAAAATGCAATTTAAGATTTTTTGAGCGCTTAATGTCAATATACTTAGGACTTTATGATTTTATTGATTTCGTAATTCTGTTATGAAAAAGCTCAACAGTTGAATTTTCTTAAAAAGTTATGATTGTTTTGTTACAAAATATGTAAGTATATGATTTGATACCGATATTTATGTATAAGAAAACATACACATTAAGCTTTGATTTAAATATAATTCGACATAAATAGACCTACGTACATGAACTATAGGTATAATAATTCTTAATAATTGTTATGTAAAGGAATTCTCAAAAATAATAGGTATTAATGATTTCCTATTAGGTATGATGTTAATTACTTCCTATCATTTATGAAATTACTTACCGGTATATATTTAAAGTTAGACAAATTCGATGATTAACGCAAAATTAATTATTGTAGATTCAAACAGTGGGCATGGCATATTTTCATGACACCGAAGTTAATTTTGCGCCTTTCAGAGATTTTCACAGTAAAAACGGTGAAAAGGGAAAGCTTTGTAATTCTTGGCACTTCATATAAATTACAGTTCATTTTTGTCGTTGTTCTTTTATACCCAATTCCTGGAGATGACAATTTAATGAGACCAATAAAGAATTGCCCAGTTTAAGGGCTTACTCTTAGAAGTCCTATATTTTGAGCGATATTTCAGGCTTCTCTGCTAACGAAGAGATGACAAGTTGCTGCTGCTATTGAAGTGGTTCAAGGCTTTTGCGAGACCTTCTGTTAAAACTAATTTGTGAAGTTAATTGAAGTCAATAAAGAACACAACATGGACTTATATTTTGGTCTATAATTATTATCGAATGATAACATTTTGTTTACAAATTGGTATACCTATTTGTATTTATATAATACTAATATACTAAAATAATATTTTATACATAAACTAGATTTTTTTTAAATTGAATGTATATCTATATTATTGTCGTGTTTATACAAAAATTACATCAGTACAAGGTTGAATTACAAAAACAACATATGTCAGAACTGAACAATTTTACAGGAGAGCAAAACATCTCTTCTTTTGAATTATTATCTTTTTTCTTTTGATGTGATACTACACAATATTTGCTTATTTCTCAATGAGAAATAATAATCATTAGAACTTTTGTAGTACCCATCAGAAAAAAATATCCAAGTAATAGACAGATGTCATTTAACTTAATGTTTATGATGTATTTGTAGAAACTCGGACCAGGTAACCTGGGGAATCTGGGGATACTGGTGGTTTTTGGTAGCTTCCAAGGAAGGTTAAGCATATGAAAAATGTCGGCGCACTGGAGTCACTAAGTGAAGGAGCTTATTGGCAGTAGACTTCACTACGCCTTGAGAGAAGCAGAGGACTATGAGGGGTCACGATTCTCGTTTTCTCAGAAGTGATCATGATCATTTGCCATGAGGGAACGACCAACAAGAAGAAATAACCTAATCTATATTATTCGCGATGTTACAGAATTTATTTAATTTATAATCTTACAATATATATTTTATACTTTTAATTTTAACTATGGCGATATTTCAAACATAAATAAGTAATTTAAATTATTGTGTCAATTAATATTATATATATATTTTTGTTTGTTCTCCCAACGTTCAGAGATAACCTGTAAATTGGTAATAACAGTGTTCAACCATGTTGTTTCAGGTAGACATTATTTTATAAATTCTTAAAATTTAGCCATTTAGGTACATCATTCGATGTAAATGCTTAATGTAAACATATGAAACTCATAACTTGTAATATCTACTTATGTAAATAAATAAATTAAATAAAATTGAAATGCTGTCGTTATTGGGTGATATAGTATAACTCAACTTTTACCATAAAAGCATTACTAATATTGAATTTACATAATATTATTATGTACAAATACAATAAATTGTTTATTAATAACGAGCTTATGATGGAATTATAAAAATCACCTTGTTTGTACATCCATTATGATACTTTAACAAAATGATTGTTCTGTACATACATAATATACCTAAGTATAACTACAACACATGAATCAATTGCCATTGTTAACACGCCATGTATCGAATAAAACTATTTTAATTGATATGGCATGAATAACGCTTGAAATGATATTGTCGCTGTGATTTATGTTGTTTCATAAAAACCAGACGAGATTGTAACGAAAGCATTTTTAATTTGCCTCGTTAGCTGCAATCAAAGCGCAAATAAATGGGCGCCATTAATTTACACTTCGACATTTTATTATAATTGATGCCAATCCATTTTTTTGCCAGCTGTTCAACGGTTGAATGACTCTAGTTTTGGAATATAGCTTTTTTAAATTAAATTAATACAATGATAAAGCATCCATAGTGTTATGTAAGTTACAAAAAAACTTTTAGTTAGGTACATACTATAGCTATATTACACTTTTGATTACATACAATGAATAGGATAAATAATTTAAGCATGATACGACTGGAGAATTTTGACAAAGATTTAACGAAATGATGCAGCGTATTTCTTTACACTACAGTATGCCATGATTGCCAAATGGCTATAGTGAACTAGTAGTGTATTTAGTAATATACGCAGAACAGCAACATAGACTTTGAGAAAATCACATAAATAATAATATATTGTGACCTCACCAAGTATGGAGCTCAGAGCCCCTGAATGAAAAACGGGTCTAGAACGATTTGGCGCCGGGACAACTGGACGTTACGCAATTCGAAAATAAATATACGTTAGGTTACGTACTTTAAAAAAATATATTTAATATAACTATTTATATTTAAATTATAATATTATGCTTTAATAGTTCGTGAGAATTTAAATACGCACACGTAAATAATGATTTATAGTGCATATGTTTAAGTTCCAACGAAAAAAGAGTTTTTTATTTTTATATAAAGCCTTAGTTAGGCATGGTAATTTTCAATCCGCAATAAAAAAACATTATCTTAAGAGTAATATGAATTAAAACTACTTAGTAGTAGACAGAAACTGATTAAATTCATCGTCTACGTTCTGTCTACGACAGTGCGGGATCCAATTGTCCTGGCGTCCAGTTGTCCCATTCCCTGATAAACCTTACGCATTGGCCTACGAGGGCCGAGGGACAAAATCGGACTCAATCCAAGATCTGATTAATAAATGTCCAGGTAGGGTTTATATAGAAAAAAATATTGACAAATGTTTCGGTGTCACAACGTGACACTTTTTATGAGTTCATTACCACGATGATAGTTAAATTATTTATATTATCTAGTTTAAGTGCCCATACGCACTTGCGGCAGGCCTGCCGCCTATCGTTTTTTGTATGACGGCTAACCGCAGCGGCCTGCCGCATATCGCGAGGCGGCCTGCCGCAAGTGCGTATGGGCACTAAGGCTATACCTCAGTTGAGGCACGGTCTAAAAATATCGTGGCTAGGCGATGCGCGGATTGCGGGTCGCGGGTGCAAATGACGCATGTCAAACGAAATATAATTTCTCATATAAATCCAAAATGCGTCCATTTTATGTTCTGTCTTTCGTTCACCACGCCAAGACGGCCGTCTCTAAGGCCAATTCGGCCTATCAGAGAATGGCCCGAATGGCGGGCAGCAATTGGGGACTTAAGCCTAGAGCCCTTAAGGTTGCATACGGCGCAATTTTCATGGGAATTGCCGGTTACGCCTCCAGCATTTGGCATTCTCGAGTAAACTCCTTAACTCTCGTGAGACGCGCACTATTAAGCGGGCAGCGACTTGCGCTGATCTCGCTTACCAAAGCCTACCGCACAACTTCTACTGACGCGCTTGCCGTACTCGCGGGGGTGCTACCCCTCGATCTGCACGTCCAAGTCAGAGGATCGATCACCCTCCTCTTGAGGGGGATCAGCACAATACTCGCCGGTGTCCATCTGACACCACCGCAGAGATCCGAGGACGTTCCTTACAGGAAGACTGTAAGTGACATTGTGTACAAGACCGCATTTGCGGCATGGCAGGCGAGGTGGACCGCCTCCCCCAAGGGGCGGCACACTTACCGTTTTTTTCCAGACGTATTCTGCAGGCACCAAACTAGAAGACTCCAACCTTCGCACTGGATTAGCCAGTTCCTCACCGGCCATGGCAACTTCGCCGCCAGACTCCACGAGTTTGGCTTGATAGTAGATGGGCCGGGTTGTATCTGTGGGCATGACCACCAAGATGTTGAACACATCCTCTGGGATTGCCCGCTTATGGAATTCGAACGAGCGGAGCTGTTTGCCAGGGTCCGTCCTCACACGGGCCCAATTGGTCATGGAGATCTGGTAGCAACCGAGGCCAACTTTGCGGCATTTGAGAAATTTGCAGCGTCGTATGGGGAGCGGGATAGTCCCGACTCTTCTGTAGACTCATCCATTTCAATTCGTGACACTCAGTATGCGGGTACACAAAGCGCTTAACGTCAGCGGACAGCAGAGCCAGTCCAAAAACAAACATTTTCTTTCTTAACTTTCTTCTTTCAGCACTACGGTGCATGGTTGCAGCATCAGTCCCGTGCGGCTCCGTCTCGGGACGGAATGAGCACTTAAAATCACTTCTTTCAGACACGTTTAAAGCGTCATAGAAAGCGGCCGTGCATATCCACGGTTGTGCATATATGACGGGTGGTGGTGGGCACTTTTATTATTCTATTCGTAACTATAATAATATATTAATTCACATGTTTTCTTTTTAAAGTAAATGGGTAACGTTTTTAGTCATCTTTACACGATTTAAGAATTAATACCCCCGTCGCCATCACGAAACAAATTGACGTGTTCCCAGCTCGACGTTCTCTCTCCGAATAGCAGCGACTTCAAAATTTCGTCGCGCCTATAGTTGAAAATTATTTGCCGTTGCACTGATGTATCACCTTAACCCATTGGATAAAATCAGCGCCAATTTTACGCTGCTGTAAACCAATTAGTGATTCTAGACAATCGGCGTCAATTTGGCGCCACTTGTTCTTAATAATAATGTTTTCTTTTTTATTTTTAGATATTTCTTAAAATCCACAAAATTCACCTACATATTTAAAAAGAGAATTAGTATAAATCCGAAGTGTTTCAATATCTACACAAGCATTACACTATAATAGAAAATTGGAGCAGTTCTAGTAAACCCTTGTAAAATTTACTAAAAAATTGAATCATCTGGATTTATGTCCACATTTTTCTTCTTTTAAACATGTCTTACATGCAAATAAATGTTTTGATGTTATTATAAATTATTATTTTTAAAATGATATTGTAAACAGATAGTTTTCAAGCGAATTATATTTTCATAGTGAGAGTAAATATCACAAGGGAAACTGTTTTTCCACTGCGACGTCTTTATTTTGCCGAGCTTTATTTGTTGGCTGGTCTAAAAGCTCATAATGTAGCGCGCCATTGCATTCAGGCGGGAACCGGAAAGGACAAAAGGGGTAAGGCACACCCGCGGGCCGATTACTGTCCTTTCTACGATGCATGTGAACAAACTAGGGTAACCCCAATAAAATTTTCTTATAAATATCACGTCGTTATGATGGTATAATATTGTTTATGAAGATAAATTTAATATGTCTTGTCTATAGAAAAAGGTCGGTAGAAATAAATGGAAGACGATATTTATATTACTTACCCACTCTATCTTAAGCGACATGATAGTTCAGTTGATTTTTAAAATAGCAATACTATTAATAAGTTTACACATTGTTTAAATGTGTAATGAAAATATAAATTCTCGTTTACATATTTAAGATTTATTTCATTACGAAATTCTATTAAATATATTAGGTACCAAAAACAGGCGTACAACACAAAAATAAGTACCTATATGTCAATTAGTAACAAATTTAGAAAGCGCTTCAGAGAGTATGTTAAAAACCATTAGTTAAATTTGTCACAATTTGATAATATACGTATAGCTATAATATAGTTGTCAGCGCACCTGGTCTCGATTCCCGAGGGGCGCAAGTTCGAATTCTGCTGGGTGTCGTAATATTTTCTTGTAGTTATATATTTCTCAGAAGTATTTTCAAATTATCTATGTTAAATAATTAATAATAATCATATCGCATAAGATAAAGTTTTCTTAAAAATACATCGTGCTAGTAAATATCTATTTTTATAGTAAATGTGTACCAATTTAATAAAATGCATATGCAACGGGGTTAAGTAAGTAGTAGCTTACTAGTAGCCATAAAAAGTCCAGCGTCAATGCTGTGGCTTTATTATAAAGTATAATACTGGAGTAGTGCTTTTTGAGTTCAATTACAATATTGTACGTAATCCATTTACTGGTGCGCTCCTTTGTGGCAGTATGGCGTATACTCCTCATTTACCGAGACCGTAATTCAAATTTTGTCTTTGAAGAGGAATGAGTCTCTTTAGTAATCCAAATAAATTTGAATGATAACTATGAGGTCTCTTTCATTTATATTATTTCGGTGCCTATTTGTTTCTTGACAGGTTTTTATATTCTCCTCTGGAAGTTTATAATTCTGAATTTAAATTAAGTACATACAATTTTACAATTGAAGATCTTGGCATAAAAACATCAAATGTCCACTTTTTTCCATTTTCATTTTATTGCATTTCTATATTCCCTGTGTATGATTACATACAACTGTGCAAAGATATATTTAAAAAAAAATCATAAGTCCCTCAAATCTGCTCTCAAAAATATGCCACTTTTCTAAAAACCGCAATAGTCCAGGTATTTTTGTGTGAAAACAGCAAAGGTCCAGTAGTTCTACACTTTTATCACCAGGCGGCGTTAGTAATGTTAGTATACATTCCATACAATTTAGTGTCTGAGCTGTCAAATTATCCTTGATTCGTTTTATTATTGCTTTTTATAACGTTTTCTTATGATTTTTTTTATATTTTATCATGGATATTACTAGCATAGACATCTGAAACGTCTCGAAAGAGAAAAATTAACAAAACCATGCAACGTTTTTACCAAATAACGGTGACATTAATTATTGTTCAGTTGGATGCAATAAGGAAAATTCTGGGCCCTTCATTATAAAATCTAAAGAGTCCGGTCTCCTTAAAAAGATTTTAATATGAAATATAGGTTAAAACTTAGGCATTTTTCGGTAAAAATTTGTAGGCTAATTATAATGTACAAAATAGACCAGGCTAGTAAGGGAGAAGTGCTTTGCGAACATTTCAGTTTCTCTCTAGGCTGTGGTATAGTTTCAATGTAGTGAATAAAAATCAAATGCAAGTCACGATTGCATTTAAAACAACATATGGTGGATAAGTTCCATTGAGAGGAGCTAAATAAAAAAATATTTTAAAATTAGCTAAATATTTACAAAACCCAATAAATGTATCGTTTAATTTGCTGATAGTGAAGGTGTCAGACGAGGCTTATCGGTTTTATTTTTTCGTGTTAACTATTAATTCATGGTGGAAATCCATTGTGTTAATGATTTTATTTAATAAAACACATTTTTTAGTACTTATTCCACTTTTAATAAATAAATCTGGATAGATTTCGTCCGCCTTAGAGGGACATTTTCAACTGTTGAAAACAGTTGGCAGAAAAACAGAGGCGGACGAAACCGGTCCAGATTTATTTATTAAAAGTGGAATAAGTAGATACTAAAAATGTGTTTTATTAAATTAAATCAATAATAATAATATGAAGCTAATCAGTATTAACCCGCACATAATTAAAACATTTTTTCAAATATTTAATTCTTGATTTTTTAGAAACATTAAAGTCGTTTGTTAATAGGTAAATAATATGTCCAAACCTTATTAAAAGTTGTATTATGATTAAAAAATAACAGAAATATATATTCTTTATTTTATTTAATAAAATTATAGTTTTAGTCATACTATTTACATTTCGATCTTTTCAAATTTGTAATAAAAACAACAAATGTCCAAAAATTGTGTAAAAACAGCAAATGTCACACTCATTCTTTTTTAAATATCTATTTAACCGAAATAAATTTTATATTTTTTTTACATTCATATAGTGCATATACGGTTTCTCTATAATTTCTCATTGTCAAATTAATAAAAAAAAATTGACAACCAAGATAATATGTTTTTACCCTCTCCTGAAAAAAAAGTTTGAAAAAGTTTTGTGACATTTGCTGTTTTTATGCCAAGATCTTCAATTTCTTTTAAATATAATACAATATAACAATATATTATTATGTTATATTATTGTGGCGAAGAAGTAGAAGAAAAAGAAGAAGTTGGTAGGCTATGGGGTTCACAGTGCATAGGGGTACTTGTTAGTCTTACTTACGGCAATCAGAATATAATAATAGTATGTTGTTACTATTGATGAATACATACTAATGCCAATGTATATTGTAGAATTAAGAAAATAGATTGCTTAGGTTCGTTTTCATAAATTTTATTAAACCCTGAACAAAAAAATCGTACGAGATAAAATTTCAATTTTATTTTAAAAATATCTTAAATTAAATATGTAGATATGATTTAACGGCGTAGAAAAAACTATTTTGAAATGATCTATTATTTATTCTTTGCTGAAAGCTCTAGTGACCGGGCGGCTTACTTACGCGTTGGGTTATAATGTCGTGGGTTCTAGGTTCGAATCATGAGTCTAGAAAATATAGGTACATATTGTTTTTCATTTTTTGTTTGGAGTCAGAATATGGATTTAGTAGGTTGAGCAAGTGGCTAACATCCATTTCTCGTAAACACAAAAAATCTGTTAATACAAACCTACAATCTGTGGTGTTCCATATTATGATCATATTAGGATCGGACATGGTGAAAAGAAAAAAAGGCAAACAATGAAAAGCCTTAATTATATTAAAACAGTAGTGCTATTTGTCAAATCGTTACCATAACTTGCGATTATCTATATAAAAATATGATACATTTATGTACTGATTACTACAGCGTTTGAACGCTTACGCATCATACGATGCAACGAATTTGTAGGAAAATATAATATCATGTGATATACTAGGTATTTTACGAAAAAAAATTTGAATGAGATTAGTTGGACCAATATTTAACTCTATGTAGGTAATACTATCTACGAGTAGTATTCACGGCTGTATTAAATTTAAATCATATATTGCCTATTTAATGCTGACATATCTACGTTACTGCTTTATGGCAGTGAGTCATGACGCCTTAAAAAGGCTTAGATCCTCGTATGCTAAGCTTTAGTATGAATTTAAAAACAACACGGTGGTAAGAGAGAGGACCATTCAGTTTCTAATCCTAATCACACCAAAGATGAAGAAGCGATATTGGACCTGGCTTAATCATATGCTAAGGAAGTCTCAATCTGCCTTGCTTTTTTTTTCAAGCTGACTGAATTCAGGCATCCTGAAATGCCGCTAAATATAATGCACATCCATGTGTATAAAAGAGCTGCGGGATGCTGGCATGACCCGATCAGATGCAAGATGATGTGTCTATTATGTTAAGTGTAAAGTAGCAAAATAAATAAATAAGAGAATAAGCGAAGACTTCAATACATAAAATATAATAGGTACTAAAGAGAATCCAAAACTACATACATTATTATTATTATTTGTGGTATCTGAAGACTATTCACAAAGGTCATTTTCTCTCTTCCAACAAGTAAGAAACGGAATAACGATTTGTATATAGAATTATATGATAAAAAATATAATACAATACTGTACAACTAATGTAAAACTAACATTGATTTTCTTCTCCACAGTGTTATAAAAGTATCTTATAAATAAGTACCAGATATTACAAACTCATTTTCAGACTGGGTAAAATTGCATAGGTCGATTCACCCCCTTTGAAATAAATTTCATCCCCTATCATTCGGCTGTGATAAAAAAAATCACAAACCACTAATGCTGTGATATTAGTTAAAACAAAAAATGACAACGAATCTTCTCGATTAGTGATAAATAACAAGGTAGGTAACTATTTTTGAGGTAAATTTAAGGATTTATTAACGATTTTATAAATGTGTTTTAAAGATAAATTTTGTTGAATATAAATATATTTTTTTTATTATTATTTCTTAATATTATATGAGTGTACTAAGTAAATTGAGTATTAAAAACAAACTATAAATTGTAAAATTTGTCTGTGTGTAGCCATGAGTATTATTAATTTAGATAGGTGCTTATATATTAAAAATAAAACACAATTTCACAAAAAACAATTCACGAAAATTAAATCATTCATCCATCTGAATGCGTAGGTACCTACACCATTTTCCCAAATAATATAGAATATAAATTATTTATTGTATTTATATTATAATGTATAATACTTTTAGTGCCACGCGAATGATCCCTAGAAATATTTCATTATATTCAAATATCGAGGTTTGAAAAACGGAATGACATAATACGCTCATTGCATTTGAAATTCTGTGTAATATTTTTTTCTTGGCTTTATATGTTACATTTTTATATAAACCATATTTTACGTCACTATATTATTATATATTGTATATTTAATTACAAAATATAAAATATAACAATAATATCATTTTGACGATAAGTACGTTGTTCTGGTCTTTAGATATTTATAATTAGCATGTACTCATTAGATAGCTTGCACAATGCTCGACTTAGCAGTTAGTAGAGGAAAAGTAATAATTTTAGAAAATACGTAAAACTAGTATTATGAAAATATAATAATTTGGAAAGGTTGACGATTTTTGACAGGCGCTTGCGCAGCTTTCGAGTTTCCCGCGGGCATAGGCAAAGTGGTAAATAAGATCCCGCGTGGGGATTACTTCATAATTTATATTGTCCCAGTGGGGATTCCCCGCCATAATTTGCAAATTGAGTTTGCGTCCAATAAAGAATGTCCGCTTCTCTTCCAGTTATCATTTTTGAGTCTGACGAACTCTATTCCAGGATATATTAAGAGTTTTAGATCAATTCAGTCGAGAAATATTCACCTACTGGTCTTAAACTAAAAATGCTAATTAAATAGTAAGCCCACTTAAAAATTAGTATCATTTACAGGGCTGTTAACCATCAACTGAAAAATGATATTATTTAAAAGTAAGATCAGCAATTAGAATTTTTCTGTTAGTTATTATCGAGATAATATGTGTTAAATAAAACACAGTTAGGTACCTATCAATATATAAAGAATTATAAGATGCGCTTTGAACCATATTTGTATAATTTTCTGACAGAATTTTGCTGAACCTTTAAATCACAGAATAAATATTGAAAGTGAAATTCTGTGCTATGATAGGTAGGAAACCTAATTAATATAACACTATGAATTGAAGTAAATTACTCATACGATCGATACTTTTTTGACGACCGCTAGACAAAAAAAGAAACGAATGTCATTTTTCAAAAGCAAAATTCTGCCATGAAGCATGGATTTATATCTTCTTTCTTTAAAACAATCTTAAATATCGCTATCCTAATTAAGGAAAAAAATCTTAAATCTAAAAAAAAACAAATTCTTATTGCAAGAAATTTTTGAAGGAATGTAATTTTTTAAAAATTTAATCTGTGGCGATCGACGAATCCTGTCAAAATAAGTATTTTCAGTAAAATCCGTGACATACGAATCGACTACGAAAATATTATTTTATTATTTTCATATACATTTTCACAAACCGTCGGCGATATCGGTTAGTGCTTACCTACTCGGTGAGAAACGCTGACAGCGAAAAATATGATTATTTAGTAGATATATTTTTAGCATACGAATTTCACACGAATCTAATTACCAATTGAAAATAAGAACTTTTACCACAGTAATATTTATTAATATTTATTATATTAAAATGTATTTCTCACCGAAGGTATGGGATACTAAGTGTCAGCATTATTCAATCGTGAGGAGTTCAATATATAGGCTCTCACGATTGAATGAACATCTCACTCTGCATTTTAACTTGGTAGAGAACTGTCACTCCGTATCACCGTGTCTCGGGATAAAATATCTAACATGCTGATATATTTTACCATTGTATCATTCTATCACTGTACTTGTGTCAATCCATCAAATAAACACATAACCGATCTCAAAAATCATACTTCAGTTCTTCACTCATCTCCACATCACACCATCATCCACTTCCAAAAATGTAATGTTTCCAATCGGTACCAATTTTTTGTCAAAACTTTGGTATAGTTCAATAGGGAATCAACCTAGAAAGGATTCGAGATTTAATTGACTTGTTTCTTCATTGAATTATAAAAAAAAAATATTTGTATTGGATGACTCAAATTTTTAATTGTTTTAGTGTTTTCGTATATAACTAAGGTATTGATATAGTTCCCTATAAAATACAAAATAATTCTTGTACTGTATATTTTAGGACCAAAGATATCAAGATGTTGATGTTTTAACAAGAGTAGAGAAGTCAAGCATATCAGATTTGTTTTTCCAGAGGGACTTATAAGTTTTACTACCGGTTCGCTGTTTCACTGTTTATTTTATTAGGTCAAACTAATAATACCGAAGAATAATATAGCCGGCGCTAAACTAGGAAAGTTTTCCCTTGTATAATAATATTATTGATACTATTTTCTTGCATTCCTCACATATTATAAGATTGGGCATAGAGAATTTTTTATCGAGTGAAGTCATTCGTGACTGTAGCAAATAACAATATAGATGAGATTGTACTCAATGGGAATTCTTCGCTCAAAAATAAAATCAGGTTACGAGTCACGTCTGTTTAATTTAATTTTGATGAAATTTTTTGCAGGGGATATTCTACCGGCGATGTACTTGTGCTCCAAAATGAAATGGAAATTCTTCAACAAGGTGAATTAATTATTTATTAATGAGGAACGCGATTTTTGACGAATCACTTAATTGTGTTGAGGATTTAAACGATTTTCGCATAAAAGCTTTCGCATCGTTGATTAATGTACCTATAATTATTCAAAGTGCATTAGCATATTTCAAAATGCAAATCTATTTATTTGGAAGTAAAAATTAAATGTCTGAAGGAATTTAAAAATGGATTTTTATATCACTTTTTTAGTGCCACAATCAGTGTCGTCCAGTGCATTATTTATAGGCGACTCATTATAATGAGCGGCAAATTAATGAAAAAATTTGAAAAATTCGACTTTTCAATTTTAGTGAAGATGAGATCTTCTTGGTTCTAAATATTAGTTGATTTTAATGTTATAACGTTATATGAGGTAATAGAACAGTCCACAATTATTATCAGTTTGTTTACCTATCAAAGAAGTAGTAGTAGTAAAGAAGTAGTAGTAGAAGCGTAGAAATGATCATTTACCTATGATTGTCAAATAAAGCAGCAGATGTGTAGGTATGTCTCACTATATACTTATGGGTATTTCGAATTTTGCAGTACTAGATTTTATCGAAGGTCAGTGACAAAAATACTGAAATACCTACTCATCTCATTGTATTGTTTGTGTGCACAAAGCGACTTCAATCGCATAAAGATATATATTGTATTAGCATCATCATTAACCTGGATTTATCCATTACCGGAAGAAGATCTCTCCAGCTTGAGTCCACTACACCTCACTGGAAAGATATAACTAACAAATTTTAAAAATAGTCACGTTTCTTAACAGTGAAGAATATAAGAACAAAGAAACTATGTTAGTATCATAATTCAATATAATTAATATTGTCTGCGTATTGTGCCGTTTCCCTTGCGAATAATACCTTATCATCGAGGTAATCTTCAATTCTGAGATTTAATATTAATTTGGCGACTATTATTTTGCGACCACGAGTCATGATATGTTATTCTTTGATTAGTAATTATTCCCCGTATTTTTATGAATATCAAAATATAGGAAATAGGAAGGTGCCTAGTATGTACGTGCCTAAACTATTCATTATTAAAATAATTAATAATGTCCATGAATTACTATTATTTTTCACAGTACCTATATTTTATATTGCAGGTTTTAGAAATGTATCTGAATACATTTTATTCTTAGTGAGTTTCCAATTATAAGAAATCTAAATAATAAGAGATCGGGAGCATTGGTTGTTTGTTCCTCCAAGGTATAGAACTGACCTGCCAATAGGGCCAACGGCTGTGTTTATCCATTTTTTTTTAATCTATATATTATTTTTAAGTGAGGTAATAAAATTACGTTGATGTATAATTAATTCAAAAGAAAAAAATTGATTTTTTCGACTCACTCGGTATACGTACTCGTTAGTCTTTACTATATTATTTCCTGTATTCTTTTTTTGTTTAAAAAAATCTTAATAACAACCTCAAGTTAAAATCAGCTATATGATTAGTCAGATTACCACATTCAATTAAATTATCTAGTTATATATTATCTTAATTAACTCAAAATGTATATCAATATCTTATGATTTTAACTAGAATTATTAGTCATTAGCCATCTCATAAACCCTATTTTGGCGTAGTGATATCAATGGAGAAAGAGAAAATATCACATTAAGGTCATTTCATGGCTTAAATAGACATATAGATTAAAAATGTGTTTAATAAACAGATAATAAATAGAATACCGATAGGCTATATTCAATACGCCGCATGTTGAAGCTGGCTTTTGAATGTGTGAATGTCCTACAAAAATTAAGCACGCATTATGCACGTGCAATAGTGTGTGTAATACACCAACATTAAATGAGCGTAAATGCATAAACCGAGAGCAGTTTTCAGTATTCGACGTTAAACGTATTCTTGACACGTGTGTGAGTTTAACACGGATTCTTCCTTACTCGAGTCGGTTACCTGCCATCGCCTTACCCGTTATGTATTTCAGTTCCCATTATTTTTAAGTTCCCTGTTAAAAATATAACAAAAAACACCAGCCACGTGTTATGTATATCTGACCATTAGGTTTATCAGTATTAAATGCTAAAAAATCAAACGAGGTACGAGAAGAAAACAATGCATAACAAATTATGTGTGTACAATAAGTTGACAATCTTTTTATACAATTTTTAAAATAGTTATTTGTTTAGACATCAAAGTGACACTAAATGCATTTTATTTTATTACCGCCTAGTCTAGTCTTAAAATATTTTACATTTCCTCAGTTAAATTATGCTTATATGTTTCTTTGATGAATATTAACGGCCCACTATAATACTATGAAAGAAAGCTTTTACATGAAACTTTCAATTAATTTTCCCATTAAGTTTACCCCACACGATAGAAAAATGATAACACTGAAACATTACAATATGACTAAAAAACTTCAATCTCTCTTATATTGAATATACCTATGTTAACGCATTTATTACCTACAAGTCTAAAATATATTAATTGTCTATGACATGTATACGTTATCCATAACAGTAAGTTCAAAATGCAAAAAGTTAACTAAAATAAACTGTAATCATAAAAACAGTAAATATTATAATGTTAAAAAGTATAAACCCATCATCTATAGTGCATAAATTTCCTAATGTAGATATTTCAGATTATGACAAACATTAAATATACTACATACCTAGGTACTGATTTATTTTAATTACATAATATGGTTATTTCTTTCGGAAATACATTATTATTAAAGAAATGAAAATATAAATATTATTATTATATTATTTTTTATATTTAAAAAAACATTTTCACGATTTTAATAATCCAAGACGGGTGCCTTACGTTTACGACATTATCAATTGGATTATTTGATGTTCACCAATTGATGATATTGTAAGATGAAACCGGTCTTGATTTTATATAAATTAAGTAAAATTAGTAAGTTTTTTTTCTACATTTTTTTATTTAATATACTATGGTTTAATAATATATTTAGAATTCATTATTAGAAACAACGTTTATATAAAAGAGATTACATGTTCGTAGAATTTATAATTGATGAAGAAAATGAACTTTTGATATAGTGAAGCTTTCAAACTACTTTACTAGCTGTGTAGGACCATCGCAATAGCTTCTAAAGGAAGTCTTAAAAGTAACCATATTTTCTACCGGTAAAACCAATCCGCTGGCGAATAAATACGGAGTTGCACTTGCACAGGGTATAAAATTCTTTTCAAAGTGCCAACGTCCGCATGCATTCCAAGAAAATTCTATTTCAAGAAGATATTATGATATGTCCAGTGCACGAGATCAAGTCGCCTTTAGAAAAATGAAATATCAGAAGGAAATGCTTATTGGAAAATCTCTCAATAGATTTTGTAGCCTTAAAAGTTCTATGCAAAATATTTTCTGTGTAAGTATGGTTAAAAGATATACCTATAAAGTTTTGTAAAAATTTTCATGAATTGACAATATAAATAGATTTTAGATTTTACCATGTCCGATCCTAATAGTATCATATGGGCCTCCACAGAGTAGAGGTTTGTATTAACAGATTTTTTTTTTTTTTTACGAGAAATGGATGTCAGCCACTTGTTCAACCTATTAGGTCCATACCCCGCCCCGACTCACACACAAATTGAAAAACAATATGTGTACTTGCCAGACCCAGGATTCGAACCTGGGACCCACGGCGTGATAGTCCAACGCTTAAGCCGCGCGGCCACCGTGGATGTATAGTCTCATATAAATGAATAACATTATATCAAAACTAAAGTTCGATTATGTAACTATACAAAAAATATATATACCTATATATCTATCCGCTAGAAGAGTGTTTTCCAAACTTTCGACATCTGTATACCCCTTCTATAATTTTCTCTCCTCGACAAAAAAAAATGCATATACTTTACTAACAATCAACATATATTTATTTTTTTCTTTTTAGTACAAAACGAAAAATAAAATTCTTTCATAATAAAATATAAATAAAAGTTATATTATAAATAACATTCATTATAATCAACGAGAAGGATGAAATTGCTTATGCTGAGACGACAGATCGTCGTAATTTGGTTCCCTGGTTTTTAATTTTAATCTGTGAAGCGGTTCCACATCCAAAAGCTTGTTTCTTTTTTTTTGACAGAATGTCTACAAAATATGCTGAAAAAGTAACTTCGCATAGATATGAAGTTGGAGAAGACAAGATGTATTTCAGGACTTTCTCTGTTACCACATATACCAAATGCCTACAAATGTTGTATTTGCAACCAGAATGATGTTAAAGTAAACTCTTTATATTAATTTTTAAAGAATCCGTCTGAAGCTAATATTATTTTTTGACAAATTTCCAATGAAACTCTAAGAAACTGTAAGCAAGACAGGACGACAGTCTCTAAGATTTCATGAACCGTAACAATGTTCCGGTCTACTCCGGTCCATTTCGAGCTCTGAATTCATATTTATTTTCCTAAATAATAAAGCTGCATTTAATATTTTAATAATCAGTTCTGATGAATTCAACCAATCTATGTTTTTCTGTAATCGGCGTAAAAGATAAAATTGTTTGGTATACGTTTGTATAGATTTTTTTGTATCGTCGTAAACTGTAGAGTACTGTTAGACTATTATATTATTTTAATCTGAGCCTTATACGCAAGCAATTACGGCTTAAAAGCATCATTATTGTACATAGTTAATATGTATATCATTGTTAAAACGATTAGTATTGTATTCCAAGGAATATTACTGTCACATTTGATCAGTTCTGAGCGAGACGTGACAATTGGATGATCACGTTCTACCCTTACCGGAATTGGCAGGTGGAAACTATTGTTAGATTAGTAACAGTACCAACATCTGCAAGTCTAAGAGAGACACGTTCCGGAGTATAACTCTGCCTTCGTATTCATGTCTGGACTGTTACACAAAATACAGCTGGAACGTTTCAGCTAAACTATCTTGGACTTTATATTTTATACACCAGTCGTATGATTAGTATTTTGTATTCAAACTGTGTATTAGTTTGTTATAAAACTTGTTCAGTCTAACCCTAAAGCTTAACACTATAATACTACACAGGCGCGCACGCACAAAAATGGATTGGGGGGTTCATTTAAAAAAAAATATTTCTTATATTTTTTAGATTTAGGAGGCGCCGTATGGGATTCTAATAATAATGCTATAAAAATCTAGCAGGTGCCACTAACTTCCAAATTTACTCCACCTATTATTTAAAGCTTTTCGTCGCTTCAATCACCGACCCTTTACTATTCCAGGAACAATCCCCATACGCAGACACTGCTAGTATAACTAAGCTAACTGTCACACACATAAGTAGTTATTGCATGCGCGTGGCTTAACGGTCATAATTATTGGATTTGCCTGATAGTTGCATCAATCTTTTAGTTACCACTGGCCTTGTGTATTGTAGAATGCCGAGAAGAGTAGAGAGACAATCAATTCAGAAAGCTGTTTGAGAGTCATATCATCATAAGGTCTCTGATGGAGAATATGAAGATGTATTATTCCAATGTGTGCGTCTGATACTGCACAAAAATGTCAACGAGACGGTTGTGTTAGAAGTTCAACTTCAGTTAGTCATATCTTGAAATGTGAGAATTCGTACTTATACGTAATATTGTGTTGTAATTTTGTTTGTATAGTCATAGACAACCTACAGATTACAACACATCATAAAATCTTGATCACACTGCATAATATTTTAACGCAAACAATCACCCACATCAAGCATTAAAAAAACATTGCATAGGTACCTAAAACGTAATGCAAAATAAACACAATATTATAATATATTATAATACAATAAAGAAAAAATATACTATATTTACTAATTAACTTAATTATATGTCCGCTCCTTATTTAGACCGTAATATTATTATGGGAATCATACGGCGCCGATGTTCCCAATTCATTTAGCGTTCTGTAGGTCTGCCGTATAGACGTGGATGGGTATTTAGCGTTTTCCAGGACGCAGTAATATGGTTGGCTTGAAGAAAATGCAGACGAAGTCTTGTTGAAGTTGAAACTCTCTTGAGGCAGCGCGTGATCAAGACAGGTCGAAGGTCGCTTCTACACATTCGGTGTGACTAGACGCTGTATCGTCTGCATTATCTCTTTTTACTTCTTAAAATATATACTGAACACTATAGAACAATTTTTAAATTAAACTTACTATTTATTGTTTATCAATTATTTCCGGTTGTTATTATCCATTCTAGTATGCATATGAAATTATCCAGAATTCCAAATACATAAATCAATATAATCGGCACTCAAAATAGCCGTAATATTCTCTCTCGCCGTAATTGGATAAATGGAAGCAATATGTATGCTCATATGGTAGTGGGATACGGTAATGTTCAGTACTTCTTCCAAAATTGCGCTGTAACATAGTAGACATAGACATGTTTTATTATATTATCATTAAAGGGTGTATTTGTTTATGTAGATATTTTTACATACCATTGCCAAATGTATGAAAATTATCATAAAAAGTCATTACAATAGCTTACGATTTCTCGCCTTTTTATTTCCCTCAGATTCGAAAATTCTCGGATTCAAGATTTTCTTTTCGAGAATTCAAGAATTGTCTGTTATTTTTTCGGGAATCTCAAAAATTCTATAGAATAACATTATTTCCGTCCAGCCCAAACTTTCTGCGAGCTAATTGATGATCCATGATCCATTTGAGATCAGATTCGAGATAATTTTTGTATGCTCTTCTTTCCTACAAAAAAATCATTTTATTGCAATCAAAACATTTCACCGGCGAATTAAAAAAAAATCGATCTAATTCAACGTCAAAAACTTTTCTTGCCATTTTTTTTTCACCTGTGAATTTTAAAAATTCAATTTTCTTCGCTTCCCTCAGCGAAGTTCAAAGTTCCCACTTGAGATTGAAGTCAGGAGCTTTTTTTCCGTTTCAAATTCCATTCTTCTTAGTAACAAATTTTCGAATCCTCAAGATTCTCACTGATGAATTCTCGAAAAATAAGAAATTTTGAAATTTGGAAAAAAAATTCATTCAAAGATTCACCTTTCCTGATTATTTCTGGAGAATTATCGAGACTAAATTTCTCGATCACAACTTTCTACTTATTACTTTACTTACATTTAAAATTAAGCTATGGACGACCCGTAAAGCAAACAGCCAGAAAAGATTTACTAAAAACACAAAACCTCATTGGTGCTCAATAGATCATCTATGTTCCGACAAAGTCTTATAATAGATAATACAGATAAGACAAGATCGCTAGAAGTGAAACCAGATGAATAAGAATAATGACACAAAATGATGAAAGCATACTAATATTGCACCGGGGCTTATTCCCTTTTCTATATAAATACATAGGTACACGAAAATGATAGGAGCATTCGTGTTCTGCTTTTAACTCCGAGATGGTCATTGTTTATGTTTATACGGCGCGATCCGCTTCGAGAAATTGAACATTTTGAACATTTCACGTCCAAATATTTGCGCGGGAATGCGTTTTGTCAACTCGTTTAATTTTCAAAAGCGTTCGTGCGAAACGTAAATAAAGTGACTCGGAACATTTGAGAATACATTTCCCAAGAAACATCCATTCCGATGATGCGTTTTTAGTTTGCGTAAGAGGACGTGATTAGATTTTACATATGAATACCTATAACGAAAGACAAATAATTTTAAATGGGTCCGTGACTGTCTTATTCAAAGCATTTACGCCCGGTGACAAATTGTAGAAATAGTACGTTTATTTTGCTCTGTAAGAAGAATCATAGAAGGAGAGTAATGAATGAACGTGAAGCGAATACGTTTACTCGCCTAAGCACGCGTATTTTAATGTATGTTTTTTAATAGACACATTAATAAAGTATTTAAAAAAACACCTAGATGGGCTAGATATATTTTATTGGTTACATATCAATTATACGTATGCAGTTTTCCGTATCACAGATCGCCGTGATCTATTATACAAGAAACAGATGGACATAACATTGATATAAAAAAATGACGTGTTGTTCGTGGATCATTTTACGAGCATATACGATATAATTGTGTTTCTATTTTTTCTTCTGTATTTCCCTTATATTTCGGTAATTTTTATTTGTTTTTTTAGAGGTAAGTTAATCTCAATACTATACGGTCATCTATTTCCAATACAACTGTTTACGGTGAACTATGATATGGCTAACTGCATACATAACATTAATTTTCCGAACCCGATATATTTTAATGTTTTCTTTTTTATCGGGACTTCATGACTAAGCATTATGACCGAGATGATTTGCTTTTTTTTTATTAATTTTTTTAAAATCATTTTATTTCCTGTTGCAATTGATGTTTATAAAAAAAACATGCAGTATGCAGATAGGTATTGCTCATTGTCAGCTTTCAGCAAAATGAAAACTCATTGATGTTAATTTTATTAAAAAAATTAATATTTTTCATGGTAGTGATATAGTTTATCACAAATGCATTTTCACATTGTTTGGTAAGCACGAGGCGCCGCTTTGGTACAATGGCGTCTCGCCATGCATTTCCTACTTATTCAAAAAGAGTTGAATTATTAATTGTGAAGTCCATTGAAGTAGAGAGCATTACCTAAATGTTTGTCGAGCTTCATTCAATTAATTCCACCTCCCCGCTAACACAGGGTAGTTATGAAGATTTTTCTTATTAAAAACGTAATGCGATATGTAATCACTGTTTTACTTTTTAATGTATTATTATATTTCATCCTAAATATTTTTCATTTTGAATATATCGATTAAGATCACGGTTTGTAAAACCAAATTATTTAAAATACTGAAATGCGAAGATTATTTTAACAACCAACTATGTATATAACTTTTCCATTGACGATCCGTAAGTATCACCATTTTTTCTGATTAAACTATTTTGAAAAATTACCGTAAGTAATAAATTTATCAATTAAAAAAGGAGTAAACCATCTCAGTACAAATCAACGAACAACATTTTATAATATAACACATATATAATATGAATAACTTGTTTGAAATACGTACCTATACCAATTAAAAGTTAGTAAGTAAATTTCTAATAACATTATCGTTATTCATAATACGTTTTGATTAATATATATTTTATAGCAGGGATCAGCGATGTTGCTAACACTAATATTAAGAGAAAGCATTTAACACAAATAATGCAAGATTTTCGTTAAATAGTTTCCTTTAAATATGTATATTCTGATAAACTTATTATTTCTCTTTGTTGCATACAATGTCGCCAAGGCCCAATTGAGTTTGGTAACCGTACCTATACATTAGAAAATTGTGCTTGTGCATTAATTACTACATATTTTTAAGAGTTAAGCTTGGAATTCGCCAAAAGATCTATATGCCTTTGGCGATTTCCAAATGTTGTATTGCGCCCCCCATGGGGAATAGGTTCTTTGTTGTGTAGTCCTAATTATAATTCATCATTATGTAAATATATTGATTCAATATTTAGGGCATCGTAATACATATATTATTTGCGGTATCAATGTAAGTATTAATGATTTGTATTAGAGAAATATTTCGACGCTCTAATTGACAGTGCTGCTTTACGGTAGCGAGTTATGCCACCTTATGATTGATTGGTTAGAGAAACCGTATACTGAACTTTGAGAATATATATCTGCAGCGGATACTGGATGTGCGGTTATAACTTCAGGAGTAACGGAGAGATAAGATAACATCCCGTACAGCATTACGTGAAGAAGCAACATTAAACCTGGCTCAGTCATGTTGTATGAAAGCCTCAAGAGAATTTACACCTGGTCTGCCTAATCTTCAATCCAACCAGAATTTAGCGTTCTGGAAAGCCACCAAATACAACTAACATAGTATATACGGTAGAGCTCCGGGATGCCCTGGAAAGATATAAGAAAACTGGAGCGATAGGGCTTCAAGGAGGCACTGTGTTGTGTCAATTTGCTCTAACTGAGGGGGCGGATATGATCAATGAGGAATGAAAAAAGTAAAAAAGTGTCATATATTACACACTATAATATAATATAATAATATGATCAGATATTGAACATACTGTAACGTGCTTTATGTAAATGTCCGTGTATGCAAATGTGTGCAAATGAATTGATGACCAGCGCACCAGGGCGAGGCTTGTGGGGAGGGGAGTCCCAAGCTTAATTGTTTGAACTGTGTTGGACCAACACTTCAGGTCAGACAGGGAAATAGGAAAAAAAACGTTACGTTCGCCACTGATTTAGGAAGTAAGTACTTATCTCGGCACAGGGACGTACCCTAAATACAAAAAATATGCCCACGATACCTATCATAGAAAGTCAAACATTTATCAATTTAAATATAATTAAATTGCTCACTAACATCCCTCAAGATGCATTTTCTCCTAGTGGTGCCGTCAAACAAAGGTTGAACTTAAAATCTGTCGATAATTAATTATTCCCTCAGACATATTCACTATAATTACACGTACACGTATTCAGGTATTAAAAGCTATTACCTTCATACCGTGAAATTGAAAGAAAAATAATGATCACCTTGAAATTATAACAAACAACTTTGTTTCATCAAAAATAATGATTAATAATAGGGATTAAAGTATTTCCTGAAGGATTTTATATAACCCTGGTTTACTGCCGACCAAATGAATTACTTCACTGGATTTTTTTTAAATTCTGAATAATGCAGCAAACGCAAAGTAAATACAAAATAGTTAAATTAATTCAGAAACTAAAATTAAATTAATTCACTTATTTTTCGTTAACGGTTCTTTTTTATAAACACCATTTTGTAGACGTCTTGCTATCCTGTGTCAGTTCCATTAATTAGCCAGGATCCCACAAATTTACTTGTTCGCTAAAAAGCTGTTGGTTACATTATGCCCAACGGGTCACGAGTTTCATTAAACTTTGTGCATTAACTATGTCTTTTTAAATTAAACTATTTTTTATTATCACGCGATTAGATTGTATACCTACACATATTTTTTTGTAAAATATTAGACATAAGAAAATGTTTGAAAAATATTAGAATCATAGATTTGAACCTATAACTGTCCGTATATTAGGCACTGTGCATTATGGTTTACATTATGCTACCGATAAAATAAAACATTAGTTGGTAATTTTTATAGCCTAGTTGGAGCAGCAGACTCACAGACCCAACTAGATTCATAATATTGGTTCATAATAATATAGGTACAGTCAGTTGCTAGTGTTAACAATTATAAATAAAGTACGATTTTTAGAATGATTACTGTCTGTTAAATAATGAGGCAGTCTTCATTATGGAAACATCAAATTTGTATTGTTATATCAAATGCAAGATAGGACACGCTCGCGCACATGACCACTCATAGAAGCTTAATGTTAACTGACGAAATCGTATACAAAAATAGGAATTGTTCCAATTCGCTCACGACTGCTCACGACTCCAGGGAACGATTCAAAAGTGACTGTTCACAATCGGGGGCGATCGCGGCAGACGGCCGGGTTCGCCTGGGAATCTGTCAACGTTATTTGAGCTTTAGGGATTTTTTTCGTTATTAGTAAATGCATCGATAGCTTTAACGGTAAGCAGACAGCGCCCAGAATGCCATAGCTATAATTCCAAGTCCCATTGGGTGCAAGGCAAGAATTTAAAATAAAAGTAATAGGCATGTTTCTGATGTGCAATTATTTAAAAAAATATATATTGAGAATGTTATTTAAAAATAATTTTATTGTTTCCAAATAGCTTTTATACACCACTGGTGTAATTGCGTAAAATAGGAATACTAAGTAGGAGGACTGTCCGATTGCGGAGAACGAGTTTGTAATGGATGGACAGTGTAATCCTAAAACGTTTCGTTACAAACTATGTAATCCTTTAAACTATGTGACAGAAAATTATAAGTTTAATCTATTTTTAGAGAATGAAATAAAACCTTTAAACAAAGTATTCTGATTACTAATTCAGAAAATATCTATTTATTTTTATATAGGTATGTTATGTTAGTTACGCTACATTTATTAAAGCAGAGTAGCCATATTTGTAAAATTCAGTAGGTTTATCATTATTGAAAGTAGTTTTACTATGATCGAGCAGTTGCGTGATGGCTTATAATGTCGTGGGTTCGAATCTCGGGTCTAGCAAATGCATGTGTTGTTTTTCAATGTGTTTTTGCACTCATAGTAGGTATAGACCTAATAAGTTGAAAGAGTAGTTAATATCCATTTCTTGTAGGAACAAAAATATCTGTTAATACCGCCTTCACTCTGTGGTGACCGATATTATGATCTTAGGATCGAATATGGTTAAAAATATATTATATGTCATAAACGAGTTTTATTATAGATTTAACAGAAAACATAATTTAATTAACCGGTAGAATGGAAAATATTCAAAAAGAAATTGTTTTAATTTTATTGTTATAACATTTGTGTTATATTAATATCTAGATCAAAGTTAAATCGATGTTATTAGTTTTATGGTTGATCGAAATATGCATTAAAACTACGTTCGTATGAACTTACTTATATGTTAATTCTACTTTTCAAAATTAGTAAAATTTTGCAAATAATAAGTATGTTTGTTACTTTAATTAGTATAAAATAATAAGGCTCGTTTTAGCAACATCTTCATCGATGACGTGACTAGACAAAAATCTCTAGTCATTTTGTCTCTTAATTTTAATATTACAACAAGCAATGAGGCCTAGTGAAAAATAAAATCAGTATTTGCAGTGAAATATTCACAGAAGACTTTGTGACTTCATCGGGAATCAAACCCGGAGCCATCGGATCAGAAGACAGTTAGTTATACATTGGACTACTAGGGGCACTACCTTTTGATGGTCCGTTCATTTGACTTCCAGATTAGAACACCGTACATGCGAACGTCGTAATGTAACGTCAAATTACACTCCATCAGATGGATGCTCGGACAAACGTCATGATTATGGAAGGGTGCTTCATGTTTCAAAAGTGCTATTTTTCCATTTCAATTCTGAGTTTGACTAGCATAGTCTGGACTAAATAAAGCCTTTTCGAAAACGACACTCGAGGTATTTTACCTGACAGATTTTACAGGCAGATATTTATATATTAGGTAGGTATCGAAATATGTTTTTGTTATTTAAAAAAAATATTTAATTAAGATTTATGTTAATAATTAAAAATATATTTTTTATTTATTTTTATTTATTTCTTTATTAAACATCACAACAGGCCGCGAAGTCCAATAATAGTGGTAAAACTCCCAGGCTTGAAGAATTTAGATCAGTGGTGCACAAGCTTTTTGAAAGAAGGACCAATTTATCCATTTTATAATTTTTCACGGGCAACGACGGTAAAGGGTAAAAGTTATGAAATATTATACTAGATGAGATATACATTTTATGTTTTAATTTAATAGTTACATACTTTTATCAGCAACTTCAATCACTCTCCACTCCACTTGCACGGTGGAACTTAGTAGTGAGATTTCTGACACTGCATGCATAATAGCAGCAAGAATTTTGATGTCGAGATCAATTTTTGTGATTGCTATCTTCAGTACAGCACTGAGGTTATCATTATTCAAGCGGTTTCTGTGTTGAGATTTAGGTATTTAATTTTAGTAAGGAAAACGCTTGCTCGCAAATGTAGGTGCTTCCAAAAAGACTTACACAAAGCGCAGCCTTATTACGTAGGATGGGAAACTGCTCTTCAGGAAGATATTTGTAAAAATTCTGCAGATGGCCTTTCTGATATTTCGATCTTAATTGATCGTTGTTCTGCAAATCGATTAACCCTTGTTGCAATGATGAATCGGCGTCGTTGATGGATACTGAGAAGGAGTTGGCAAATGTCTTAAACAAGTATACCGTTGCTACTGCATAATTTGTTCACATATGGAACACAGATTTTTATCATATTCAATGATAAATTTGGTGATGAAGTACTTGTTATTTTGGGCCGCAACAAATGCCATTTCGGGCCGTATGCGGCCCACGGGCCGCGTTTGTGCACCACTGATTTACATAATTATATTATGTAAATATATTTTGACTTCACTGGGAATCTAACCCAGAACTCCGTGATGGAAGGCCAGCGCCTTACGCAGTGCACCACGATAGCCGATGGTAGCGGATTACAATCTTGGGATCCTGGGAATTAATTTTATATGATTTTTTGAAAAATATTTTATGAAATTGGTTGGTATAATCACTACAATCTATTAATACCCTAATTTTTGCGGTATTCTAGGAACTGAAACATGTACATAATTGTTATAAAACATCGTGTTTAGTACCAAACACTAAAGTGATATATTTAAATGTGAATTTTTTATGTTGACTACTCAAATATTAAATTTGTTAACATTATTCTTTTTATCTTTTCATCCGGCGATTGAAAAATATTAATTTCATTCCCAAATATTTATTAGATAATATTATTTATTATACGTAACTAGAAAATAATATAATCTGTGTACAGAGTATAAAACATTGCTAATATATACCTACTTAAATGCTATTTATTATATAAAATACAATGGGGTGATACAGTAGTACCTGTTTATTTGTATAAATTGTCTTGTTTTCAGTCAGAATAATATAATATTCGCTGATAAGGTGCCCTGTGTTTCAATCACAAAGGAAATATTGCTCGTATCTATTAAACGAAATGCCAAACAACGTTTTCACAAAGGTTTATTCGGCATTGTTCCTGGAAACATTTCGCAGCGGAGTAAATGACATGGACTGATACGGGATTAAATACCCGATAGGGGAAAATCAATTATTTGAACGGTGATTTCACGCAGCCGTCGAAGTGACAGGGCAAGAGTGAACTCGGGCTAAGGGAAAGCCATGGGTAACGGACAATCAGGAGAAGGATTGTGGGCATTCAGGTATTTGCTATTTAAAGAGAAAGAATGAAACTTTTATATATTTATGTGTGTTATATATTTTTTCCTCTACATTGTGGTTGGTCTAAGCTAAATCAAAATATTGAAAATAATGTTTGTTTTTTTTTTTTTTGACCAACTCCGATCGTAAGAAGATCACAATATAGGTTTAGCTTAGAGGTTTGTATTAACAGATTTTTGTTTTCACGCGAAATGAATGTTAGTCACTTGCTCAACCTATTAAGTTCATACTCTGTCTGCAAATACACATTGAAAAACAATATGTGTATTTTCCAGACCCACGATTCGTACCTAGGACCCCGAGAAATATATTTCGTAAACCAGTGCAGATTTTTACCTATGCAGGTGACATATACAGCGTTGCCAGATTTAGATGTGCGCTAGTAAAAGCTTTCACTACTATGGATGTATCGCGCAAAAAATACGAACTTGAAACAAAAACGAAATATTTGCCTATTCTATGCAAGTACAATATAACCGGACGTCAAGTAGCACGGTATCAACAACGATATTACCAGGCTCTCACATCTAAACTCGTCTCGTCTGCCGCACAGGCCACAGCCATACATCAAACCTTCTAGGAACGTCGATCCAATCTTGCATATGAAAACCGGGCATATCTACCTAGCAACAGTCGCACGTAACCTCTCGAAATGTACAGATATTTGGATGCGGCGACCGGGGAGCTGGTATAGGAATGACTAATTCGTAGGTGTTCGTATGCGTTCTGGCGTCTTCGACTCGCGGCCCGAGAGGCATGCGATTTGTTGGTAGCAGCACTAGATATATATCTCAAACTAAAAAGCCGCATTAGACCAATCTGCGGAGCTCCATTTGGCAATGTGTGTTTTGTGACTAACGATGACGTCACATCGACATATTCGACACGTTGCAGACGGACGAGTTTTGATGAGCGAGCCGGCGCAGATACCTGGCAGGCACCGACCGAGGATAAGGGAGACGGAATAGGCTAGGATCCGTCCTGGGTAGTTAGGCCACTTGTGATGATGAATACATAGTGATGAGACATATCTACTAATACTTATCTAGAAAGGAATTTAATTAAATAAACGTCTGTATAAAACTGTACGCAGACTGGCGTATGTTCACTATAGTCCAAGCTTAAATTTCCAATTAAGCTATTTTTAATTATCAATTAGTATAGGTTTGCTGTAATCCCTCTTTCTTATCTCGGTATTGGAAATTTTCAGACATACGATACTCGAAGTGGATATTGGACACCCTGACTACGAACGAACGAGGTGTTTGCGAACGTCACTTTTAACGCGGCGTCGGAACACACTTGACAGAATGTCGGTTCGCCACCAGACACGGAACGTAATTAAACTCGGTCGCGTTCAATTTTCAATCGACACGTAAAATTCGCTGTGGCTGTGGTTGTTTTCCTGTCACACTGTCTATCCGGAAATCAAATTTGAAATAATATTTTTGACGTGTAACGTGTAATGAATGGTTGTTCGATGTTCGTTTTATGAATAATTTGTAGAAATGTTTTCGGATATTGATAATTTAGATATTATACATATAAAGTAAATTGTAAAAAAAAACTAGATAGTTGTTGTATTTTTAATTCTGCTTATAATAACTGAAAATTTAATTGATTATAAAAAATATTTTGATGATTCTTAAGTGTGTAGTAATTATTTATTTTAATGTTATCATAAAATATCACCAGACCCATGACCATCCATATTCAGACCGCAGCACTGGATTGTTACGAAAGTAGGTAGGGGAGCAAGGGGGAATTGGAGCCTACTAAGGAAATTGTTGAAAAAAAGTAACAAAATGTTCTAATCGTTTATTATTAAGACTTGAAATGAGTCCTTTGGTTACATGGTAATAATATTACTGCAATTTCCACTCAAAAATTTTATAACTAAGGTACAAAAAAAATGTTTTCCCAAAAAACACATTTGGCTCCAATTACCCCACATGTAGGGTAATGAGAGCCAAAAATTTACCAAATATGTAATGGGAGCTTCATATTTTAATTTGCTTACAAACACTCATACACATTATTACAGACATAGGTACAATAAAATGTTAAATATTTACTAATGTAATTCAACAAAAATATGCTCTAGTACTAAAAATATCAAAAGAATCAATACGTCATGTTATGAAACTAAGCAAAAAACACAAATATAATCTTTCTGGTTTCGGAAGGCATTTTCCAATGAAGTCACCGTCCAACCAGCCTTGAAAGTCGTCAGTTTTCTATTTCTGGGCATCTGGAACAATTAAAATCTTTTCTACTAGTAAAAGAGGTGTGAAATTTATATAGGGGTAATGGGAGCCACCTAGGCTCTAATTACCCGAATGCAGTGGCGAAGGGTGACTTTTGGAAAGAGGTAAGCTGTGGAGATCAGAGAAAAAGAGCACACTTGTCAGGTAACTTACGGGAAATAAGAAGGTAATACTTACGATATTACTACTGATGAATAGGCGCACACTAATGACAACGACACACTGGTCATAGGTTTCACCGCTGAATTTGTCAAATTATTTAAATCACTTATGGCAGTAGAATTCCACGCATACTTTCTTTACCAAACAATACGCATCGCCAACAAAAAAGTTTGTTTAATGTATAACTGCCAGTTAAAAACAAATATTATTTATCATTTATAAATTGTTGTGAAAATGTCTAATATAAGTTTTTTTGCTGTATTCAAATCTAAATGAACCCTTGGAAGGTCAAGCTTTGATAATTTTTAAATGCAATCGTTCGCACATTTTCTACCGGGACACTACACAATTTAATAAATACTTATATATTTAAAGAACTGCCGAATGATTTCGGTACAATATGAGATAATTTATCCACATTAACAGTAACACAATGAATTTTGTATTATAAAATAAACCTTTACCACCGCTTTGAAATGTCAAAATGACATAAACTGTGAATAGCATGTTATGTTTGTCTATGACTGAAGTAACCTAAATAATAATCGCGAATTAATACAATATTTATTTTTAATAACAATTTATAATTTATATGTGATCAAACACAATAGTTATTATTTTTTTTAATCATCCTTATTATTTATTATTTGCTTTTAAAGATAAGCAAAGACAATAAACAAATCAACATTTCGAATAAGCTTGTCTGTTAACGCTTCCGAGTCTAGAACAAAAACGCAGACATGCATGAAGTTGGCAACCGAATTGCGGTAGAAAATTCGGCTTGGATTATCGTTGAAATAATTCTAAAAATAGCACTCACGTTGGACGTTCCGTCATTTATTTTTGATTCGAAACATGACTAAATTAAAAGCTCTACTTATAAATAACGACGATAGATGGCAATCAATATTTTTATTATAACCTACAATGTCCTACAATATAGATATTTATTTATATAAATTAAATACTTGAAAATAGAAGGTAAGCTTTAAATAATCGCTTAGTATGGAGCCTTCGCCACTGCCCGAATGTCAACCACTTTGAAGGTTGATAAATAACGCAACCAAACTATTTTAAACCTTGATTCTGAAACTACTAAACAAAAATACATGTATCTGGCTAATGGACACAAAATATGATAAAATAAGTAACATTTTAAGTACTTACGTTGATGTTTATGTATTGTAAATTGCTATAAGCACCTAGCCCAAAACACACTTCCACTCGCCACGCGCGTGCACGTGCCACTAAGCAGCCGACAGCGATCGACGGGCTTTGCCGACGATTGACGAAGATGTTTTGGTTATTTTCGAGTCATTTTAGTGTTAGATGGTACCTGTTTTGCAGTCGCTCCCATTACCCGCAAGCTCCCCACGCTCCCCTACATAGTGCAAATAATGATAGTTTTATTTAGATATATAAATCGTTTAAATTAATTAACATATTATTACAATTGATTTATAATAAGAAGCAATTATCATTTTCAGTTTACTATATTGCATTGAACAATTTCTAGCACTACGATCGAAATTCACAGTTTCATGCCGCTGATACTATGTATTATTTTCTAAATAACATTCCTCGACTAATTAATGTAACCTTTTACAATCGCATTGATGTCATTTCATACACTGCATTTCATAACGTTAAAGAAATATATTTCTTATGTTTGCTATGTTTAAATAATTTGTTGATGGGCTAAACTCCGAAATAGCTATCAACATCGTCAATAAAATTGTTAAAGTAGTAGTAGGTAGTTAGTAGTAAGTGAATTCAAATCGATTAGTAATTCAATTCGCTTATAAACATAATATTATTGCCTCATTATATAAGATCTGTAATATACCGTAGGTATACCACCAGAAAACTAAAGGCTTTCGTTTGACGATGATAATTTAAGAGACTGATCATATTCTCATCAAAGGGGAGATTTTATAATAAGCCAGAAAGAGCAAGAAAACTAACTATCACCGAGCGTAGAACTGATATGTCGGCACTTCGACTCTATTTTCCATAATTAATGAGAAATATGAGTTGTTCCATCCCATAATGGTAGTAGCGGTCAGTGGCGCACCCAGGATTTATTATTGGGGGGGGCCAAGAAGGAGAATGTAAATTTGTCGCATAGGTTCTTTTTACTTTAATATCTACTTTAATAATGGAGCTGTCGAGTATCGACACATAACAATCAAAAAATATATTGCACAATTATATAAGTAATTGAAAATGTTCATGATCATGAAGTATATTAGCGCTGCGACACGCCGGGCCCCCCACAGTCCGGGCCCCCAGGCTAGATCCCTGTAAGCCCTCCCCAGCCATGACCTACACCACTCCGGAATTCAGGTGGACACCGAGAATTTTTTGACAGTTCCATTAAGGATTGGGTTTCTAAAAAACCTGACATTAGTGTTGTGTTAGAAATTAAAATCTAAGAGATTTTTCTGTAAGGGGTGCTGGAGAATTACAAATCATTTTTTGCCGTGTTTTTATTTGTCTAAGCCCAAAGGTATAGTTTATTGCCTTTCAATGTTTAAAATCATTCTGATAATTTTCATGTTTGGGGGGTGCCAGGGCCCCTTGGCCCACCCCCTGGGTGCGCCACTGGTAGCGGTAGAGATGAAGATATAAGAAGATTTTCTTGAAACTTTCGTAACCTGTACAAGTCTAACACCTAGGCGGCAGGTTATATGAAAGTATGGTGAAGCAGGCTAGTATGGTGAAAAAGTATGGTGAGGCGGGCTGGTAATCAATTTGTGGCAAAATTTGAACGTTAACATTATATTATATGGGTACGTTATAATGACCAAAGTAAATCCTCTGTGATGCTTTGATTTTTTTTTATCGCGTCGCTATTTCTTGTAAGTTGTCGGCTATTGTTGGCCTGCTTCATTCAGCTGCATGAGAAAGCCGATTTATTGCCCCTCTTTTAATTTAATACCTCTATGTCTAACACAGTCAGAGACATTGGTGATCTGATAGGACTGGCCCCAGAATAGAGCACAAGTAAAGAATCATAATTAAAAATACACCATTATGTGTAGGTAATAATGTTTCCATTTAAAAACGAATAAGTTCATTTTGTGAAAGTATTGCATTTATAACATTGTTCATTATTTGTAAAATAGATTACTTTGAACCATTTGACCTTTTACAATGTGTGTTTGGACAACAGTATGCACCTAATAGTTTGAACGAGAGGCTAACATCAATTTCTTATAAAAACAAAAATCTGTTAAGGGGGGACATGCTCAGCGTAGGTCAAAATGGAGCCTTTGTTCTAAAAAAATTATATTGATAATCTCTGTGATCCCAAATTTGACAAGAATTAGGCATTTTATTATTCAAAAAATGGGCAATATTAACACATTTGAAGATAATTCTAAAGATACTAATTATAAGCTATGTCTTTGAGCATTCAAGTGTGATAAACATCCTACGAATAATGATTGCTTTATAATAATTATTGACCTAAGAATAAGGTAGTGTTTTTTTTTTTAAATACGCCATTTCTTTTGGCATTCCCCAGTGGTTAAGCTACAGCATACGGCCGTAGCCATTAATTGACAAACTATAATGGAAGTAGGGAGTAAAATGATGTTAACGCGCGTGTTTGAACATGTACCGTTTAAAAAAAGAGTCGGTTAGGTAAATCTAAAAGATCTAAAAAAAATAAAAATCTAAAAATCTCTTTAGTAAAATCTTAACACCACTGCACATTTCTGTACTGAAATATGACTATATTCTAAAACATTAGAGCGAAAGGTTCAAAAAAATACTATTTTATGTAATAAAAATTCTTTATGCAGTCATCAAATGTTTAAAATAAAAATAACGGATAATAAGGCTTCAAAATTATATAAATAGATTATCTACATCGTTTAAAGTATGTCCAGGATCATGCTTTGAAAATAGAAAAAAAGCTCCATTTTGACCCACGCTGAGCACGTCCGCTCTTAATACAACCTTCACTCTGTGGAGTTCGATATGGTAAAAAAGGGGTAGATAATAAATATTTTACATTAATTAAATAACGACATAATGCTATGTAGGACTGGTACTGGTACTGCACAATTACGTGGAATAAATAAAATGTTATATTGTATTTTATTCTAATTAATACTATGTTTTTCCAGTAATTTGACACCATTAAAGTGAATATATTTTTAATTTACAACATAGGTGGGAAGAAGCTTCGTGTTTATTAACTACTAGCGAGAATTGATTTGCATGAAAGGAAAACAAAATTGCTATCCATATAATGGCTTCATGTTATTATAAAATATATTTTAGCAAAATTATATTTTTAGTAATTAAAATCAAGAAATTTTTCAGTAGGTAGTCCTATGAATAATTTTCATGGCCCGTCGCTTTCGCTGTACGGTGTAAAGATAAACACGCTTACTTGTTAAATTTTCCATCCAAATAAACACCGCTAAGCGACGTTACCTTCGTGAAATGTGTCAATTTTCTCATTTCGTTTAAAAGCACATTTGGGAGCTTTCATAGCCGGCCATGGCGTTTGTAACATTTTTGCGAGAAATTTAAACATGACTTTGTTTGACAAGCAATTTCAGCCACACTGTCAAAAACTCGAGGACAACGCTTTTAATTTGTGCTAAAAGGTACCTACAATAACATAAATGGCTTTAGGTACTGTACTGTTAATTGAGTGTGAATAATGATTGGACATTAATTCAATATTGCTTTTAATAAAAAAGCATTAATTGAATAATTAACAATTATTTAATATTAAATTAAATAACAAAAAAGATACTCATCTACCTATCGTAAGCGGAATCATCATCAACCCATCTTCAGTTATGTGACCATATTGAAGCTTTATGAAGCTTTTATAAAAATCGATGTTTTTCAAATTAAATATAAGATACTTACATTAAAACTATGAAGTATTCAGTAGTATCTTTTGATCTTAAAAATAACTTAATAAAGTAAACGTTCATAATAAAGTTATCATTCTATTAAATAGATTTACTTACTAATAAGAATTGGCTGTTCAAAGAATTCATATTACTTAATTTATAACTTTATTTTTAATTTAAATTATTGCTCTAAAGCTTAGAGAATTTTTACATTTACCGTGTTTAATTAATTTTATATAGGTACATATATTTTCTATTAATATCGGTAATTTTTGGAAAAAATTGCCTGCGGCGCATTTAATTTTTTTTATACAAATAATTTAATTTAATTCTATGTAAATTTTTTTTTAATAAAAATTAGTTGTTAAAAAAAAACTTCTTTAAATGTCCTGGTTTTGAATTTCGACAAGAAATGAGCTTCGGCACCTTTTATTAAGAAAAAAAAACATTGTGATATGTCAACTTCAAATGTCTCATTTTTATCAGAAAAAATAAAACCTTAGGTATTTTTTTTAAACTTAAATAAATTGAGTTCTGGGAAATATAGTCACCTTATAAAATTTATAATGCAAATAGAATAACAAATTTCTTGAAATACAATCATTTTTACGAAGTGGTACAATTAAGCGTGATGTACTACCAAGTGGTACGCGAGCCAAAAAAGGTTGGGAAAATTCTGTTCCGGTTCCGGTTCATGAAATCCCCGAAATTATCAATCCGTCTCCTTTAAAAATTAATTTGACTGAATTAGGTAGGCCATATAATACAAAATATAACACATTTTCATAAAATATATATAACATTGTAAAAATATGTTAATATTTTTAGAAAATTATCAAGCGCTCTGGTTCCTAAAATTTTCCATTTCGAGCGCTGGATATTATCCATTCGCCCAACATTCTGTTCAACGAAAATTTTTCCAGACGCGGTATTCGGAGACGGACGCCTTACCAACTATGCACATGTGTTTTTTCTCTTTAACTACAATAGACCACGAAACCCAAGTAATGTTGTGAAACAGTAGTTTATTTAGTAATAGAAGAAAAACAGTCACACACCCGGGCTTTGGTAAATCACATAATTATATTGTGAGTATTGTGACCATGGCCCTCACATCCTGAAGCGGGCCCCAAGGCTAGGATCTTTGTCGGGCCCCCCTACCTATCGCCAAGGTTAAAGGCAGTGTGACGCACTACAGTAGCGTTTTCCGAATTGCGTTCACGGTAAAATTAAGGGTATTTAGTGTATTTTTAATACTTACATCCACTCTAATTATGGAGTTAATTATCAAGTAATGACACAATTCAAAATTACATCGCCCTATCAGATATTTTAAAATATAATAATCATCAAAGGAAAACAGCGCCGCAGGAGATTTTTTTACCATTAAAGCAAATTTGTGATGTGTGTTTATCTCACTTATTTGTTTGACTCGCCATGCCGGGGCCCCCAGGCTAGAGCCCTGTCAGCCCCCCCTTGTGGAGGCCATGATTGTGAACCATATTATAACTTAGTCGAGGCCCACTGATGAAAGGCCTGCGTCTTAGACACTGGACTACGATGATATTCGATGACACCAACATATTTATTAAAAATGTAATTGTTAATCAAAATGGGATATACGCGACATATAAAATAATAAAGATATTTGAAGAACTGTTTGATTGAATGAATCTAAAATTGTGTTGAAACGGTTGCGGTTCCGACAGATTCAGTCGATATCAGTGCGCTGTTTGCTACAAATGAATTTACAATGCGATAATAACTTCCAACTGATTTATTCAATAGCAGCAACCTTGCTTCGATGTCAATTTCACATATTATATAAGCCGCGTCTATATATATAAGATTCTCTTCAATGTTATCGAATACAATATTTTATACAATAAATGATAAGTAAAGAAAATGTGTAATATTATTATTTAAATCCAGTTCCTTTCACTCTGGTGCAGATATAAGTATTTTAAAATTCTGTCGAGCACTTATGGGAAGCTTAAAGTTAAAATGTCAGCTTAAGTTTGAACATAAGGAAGAATCTTACGTTTTCACAGTAAGTCAACAAAATGGAGCGAAAAATAAGTGTTTATTCGAGAAGCGTAGGACAGAAATATGAGATACTTCATAAGTTGTGCCGAGTATGGCGAACATACTTTTTGTCACCAACCGCTACATTTACGTTTACGCGTTGCTTTTCCGAAATGTGTCTTCATTACAAGAATCACATACAGGTTACATCGTTTAACTGAAATATTCAGATTCAGGCTCATACCATGCCCACTTGTAATATCCCAAAAAAACAACATAATTTTACAACGTTTTTCTTAGCTGGTATTCTTATTTGTCAGGTACAAATCTTGCAATCGATTTTTAACTAACTTCCCGACTAGCTAGACATTTGAAACTTATATCAGAACATGATCCCAGTGCATTTTTTTAAAATACTTTTAGCCATCTTTAAGTAGAATTGAATTAATTTTAAGTTAATTCTGTTTTGTATGAAAAGTTATTTTGACACCATTATTGGTTGCTAAGAGGATGGTCCTAGCAACTAAATTTTTAATATATACGTTCGTTACTATAGAAATCAAAATGAAATGTCAATATGACATTTCAGTATTCTATGATCGTTTAAGCTAGTCAAGTCAAGTTTATATGATTCAACAGAAAAATTAAAAACGTTGTATATAAAAAGTTCTTTTTATCTTGTAATTATTTAATATAAATTGCGATGGAAAACCGAATATTTTTTTTGTATGGATGAAAAATTATTAAGTCAATTTATACCGTAATCATTGATTAGTATGGAATGTGATGAAAATAAAATTCTTCCTTAACTTTTGTTGCAATCTATTCTACAATAATTTTATGGCAGATTTATACATATTGTGTAAAACGTGAAATTTACAACTTTGAATGTTCAAAAATATTGAATAGTAAAGACAGCTTGATTGGCCACTCTTGAACAATTTACATTCTGCACGTATTATTGTGAATGAGGCGGGTCTGTATCCTGTACACAGTTCCACAGCTTCAGTTTAGTCATGTAGCGGAGAAACACAGGATGCAAACCACATTTTCTGGAAATGTTCTGAAATGCGGATAAGAAAGAAGTGCTTTAGTCTGCTCAACCAGCTATTGGGCCCGCCGCGCCGGGCCCCGTCCGACCTTGTCGCCACAAAGGTTGTTGCATTTAATTTTGCGCCATCATATTTGGCCGTTTGGCAGTGTTATACTATTTTTTTTATATTTTAATATCTACTATTCGTCTATTCCCTGTGCTTTTCTTTATTATATGGGCACACTTAGTTCAAAGTATTTTAAAAGTTAGTTAGCGCACACTTGAGTGGGTGGTAACCTCAGTCCTCCTGAGATATTACCAGTAATAAAGAAATGCTGATGCTTCCCCATGCCCTTGATACATCCGATTATGACTAGTTGTGGTGTGAGATGTTGTGATTTTGTGAGGCCATTGACTTAAATGTAAAATAATATAGGTACATAACACGACAGTACGACACGTACGTATTATGAAACGTGGGTTAGCCCATTAGTTTTTTTTTAAATGATTTTTAACTTACGTTATTCAAGTTTTTTGTTATACATTAACATATACATTGTATCGTCACTCGCCGCACGTCTAACGAAGGCAAACTTTCACGTTTCCGAACTTTCCGAGGGGCGCCCTCCCGCTGAAGGGTGTACTTGAAAAGTTATTAACAATCCATTGTATTTGCCACAAAGGCATCGCGCAAGATGTTTCGTTTTGTATCATCAGAGAATATTCTCTGGGGGGCGGAGGATGCCAGGTCCTCTAGCCTAGTATGATGAAGGACATGATAAACGATTCGGAAATTAATGCGACTTGTACGAGCGAAGACGAATGAGACAATCTCAATTATTTAATTTAGCTTATGAAATAATAAAGACGCGAAATTTCCAGCGCGTGCCTTTGCGGCGGGAATTATCTGCACTGGTTTTCGGATTAAGCTTTTGACTGCTTACGCCTAAACTCTATTGTAATTTTCAGTGCTTGAGATATTTCCGTGTGAGTGCCATATTAAATTGTGCGAATATTGCGTTTTATTAGATTAAATTGAATACAAGACGTAATTCATTTAGATTTACGATGCGAATAATAAATTATGTAGATAATGTCATAATATTTAAATGAATATACAAATTTTATGAATGTAAGTAACCACATAGGTAGGCATATACATAATAATGGGAAATAATGAACCTTGAGATAATAATAATATATTGAACATACATAACTTGAAAACACTTATATATACATATATATATACCTATATTATAGCTACTATAAAAATCTCTTTTGAAAAAAATAAGACACCCGACGGGATTTGAACCTGTATAACCACTGGTATAGCGCCAATATAGGTAGATGTCTGAGGTGTTTTCAAGTTATGTATGTTCAATATATAAAATGTTATATTCTCAAATCTTCTCAACTATTCGTTGAATAAAATAAATAGTTTATTAAATAATAATAAATCACTTGAATAAGACCATCATAAAATCTATTATATCATGGTTAATACAGACCGTAAAACATTGTAGTCTCTTTAAAACTTTGAGCCAATTGCAAACCCCAATTGAAAGTTTTACTAAATAATATTATGAAATACAAGCGTTGACTAGAAGATTAATTTGAAAAAAAGCTAAAACAATACTAACAAAATTATCATTATTCTACATTTTGAAATTTGTTATTCAAAATTCTAATAATAGATCTCTAACGTACTTCAAACGCATAGAACTACATAAATCACAAGTGACCCATTAAACTTATGTCCAAAGTACATTATATTTTGTCCAATTTAAATTATTTCAATTGCGGGTATATATTGAAATAAATTAATTTTGAATAGGTATTTAAAACAATTATTTTTTCAAATATTGTTTGGTTGCATTCTACTCTGGTATGATATTCATTTCAAATATGATATTCAAAACAATTTAAATTACTCTGGTGTGGTTGAGTTTGTTTAAACAATGGATGGGAAGTTTATAGAATGAATGAATTTACAACCCCTCCTGCCCAGTGGCGTGCGCCGCGGGCTTCCGTACCACTTCGCCATCTGTCGCGTGAGCTGAAGGGTCCTTGGCAGGAATGCACACGGTAATTTGGCTCAAATTCATTTACCTACTTACACAATAAACCTCTTGTCAGTGTTGTAATTATTAGTATGGTACCTACCAACTAATATGTTAATAATTCAGAATTATGAATTTGAGTTTACATTGCAATTGTATAAAATATATAAACAGGTACCTACTTATACTTATATGTCAATAATGAAATTATTTACTTTGGATTTTTATTGTTTTCAAATAATATTATGAAGCTCAATGACATGTTGCTATATAAAACTGTTATACTTATTTACTTTTGCAACCGCTATTTCATTATTATAATATGTATATTGGCGTTTAGAAGCTGCCATCGTCCACTGTTATTAATATTATAGGGGAAGAAAATAATGACTCACATATCGAAATGTATCTAATATTCGGTTTGAGTGGTACCGAACGATAGCATTGTACTTTTTCAAAATAATCAGTTTAGGCTCTACGTACAACTACCAGATTCAAATAAATTGAAATATTCAAAAGTATTCATAACTTGTATTATGTCTTAATATAAATATACTATGGGCATGTACCTATATAAGTTAACATATTATTTGAAAATTATAGTAACAGGTATGTATGTGTTTTTATTATCAACCAAGAAGGTAATATTATTAAGAATATTGTCAGTTATTTAGTTGTAAACGTTTAAAGCTTGTGTCGATGAACAAAAAGCACTTATACAAGGCATTTTTAAAGGCTTTGCTCGTCTACACCTTGGTATCCTGTTCATTAACAATGTGAAATAAAAGAGGCCTGGATATTTTTGTATTTAGAGATGGGACAATCAGGAGTGGAAAAAAAATATATGAGGAGATACAATGGTGAACTCTACTGTGCATAATATAATAATATGAAGATTGCAGCCAAGTTCAACCATCACGGAGGGCTGGTAGATAGATTAATTGTTAAAGTAGGTCCGGATCCTCCCCGGATTGTCGCATTATTGATATTGATTTAGTGTCAAAGAAATAATCTATAATACCGTAACTAAATTAAAAACAATAAAATTTAAATACTTAATATAAAATAATTTAAACTACTAATACTACCTTTTGAAAAGGAATAGAAATAGGCAGCCAATTTTCAAATAATAATAAAATTATAAAGTCTTTAAATATACGTAACTCGCATTGTCATAAACTTCGGAAAGGGGCTCCTAAAACGTCATGAAATATATTATTGTATTACTATTTTCTACGGTAAGCGACCGAAGGTGAAGAAAATTATGAAAAAAATATTAGGTAAGTACTTATATAATAGTATAAAACAGATATGTAAGTAGTTATCTACGAAAAAATGTATATTTTATTATTGATTGATTAATTATTCGTTGAATTAAATAAAACACAATTTTATAGTAGGTACTTATTCCACTTTTTAATTAATTTTTGTACCGGTTTCGTCGTCCTTAAAGCAACATTATCAACCCTTTAAGGAGGACGAAAACGGTACAAAATTTAATTAAAAGTGGAATAAGTACTGTAAAATTGTGTTTTATTGAATTAAACAAATAATTAATCAATCAATAATACAATGCAGTGCCACTATGAATTGACAGTTAACATTATAAAAGAAATGTATAGGTATTTTGTCTGATTGGTACGCGTGATAATAAGTGAGTAGTATCTAAATTCCAGAACGAAAATGCATTTTTTTGTTGTTGATAATGTTATTAATTTATTATAACGTACATATACCTAAATATTGCATATTACTATGATTATTTATTGCAAAACAAGTCATCGCTAGAAAATTTTAATTTTATTAATATTTTAATTTATTGTAGGAACGTAAAAGGTCAATCATATCTTCGGGATTCCACGTTACTAACACCGCTGCTGTATTATTATTCTCTTTAGTATTTATCCATTATGTTGGAGATACTTAATGATAAAGTTATATGTATCTACTCGTACATATATATCAAATATTTTAAGTCCCAAAGGTTATTTTTAACTAGCAAAGGAAAGATAAAAAAGTATATCGTTGAATAATTTACTATCTGCGCCAAAGTTCACTTTGAGAGGTAACCATCCATCCATGAGAAGGTCCTTTTAACAAATATATTCAGACGCACGCAAATAAAACGGTATTTATCATACAAAGATACGTACACGAAAATACGCATTACAGGGTTGGGAAAAAAGCGCGAATAATATTTGATTTTTTCCCTAATGGAATTCTGTGGCTGCATACAATTATTAATATTATGATATTTAGTGTTCAGATAAATAAAACGTAATATTTACTATTAAACAACACAAATTACGATATTTTTTTTTACACATTTTAGTTTTTCCTATGATATGGACATGCTAGGTATGAGAGATAATGTAAAATACCGCCCCTAACCCTTTTACGGTATCTAGTGTATCTATTATTTCATTGGCTGTGTCCCGCGCTATCCAGGTTGAACACATCCTTGATAATCGGTCTTTACCCGGTTCCTAACTTGTAAGAGGAAAATAACTTTTATGGGTTGCAAAAATGTGTAATTTTGGCCTCTCTTCGGTATGCATTGCCATATTTTTTCAATCCGCCGAAGTCTTAAATCTAATCGTAGGTACATACCTTTTTAATCATTCTTGGTCTCCATTTCAGGACTATAATATTACCTACCAACCATCCTGTCCCGTATAATACCAAGTCAGTTATCAGCGGGCATATTCCCAGGCATCGAACTCGGGACCCCCGGATAAAGTGCCGGCACCTTACGCACTAGACTACGAGACCATGGTTGACCCTCCCACACCCAGAAGCGGTGCTATAAAAGCAATATACGCGCTGCAGGTATTACATGGCGGGAGACGCGAGACGTGACGATAGACCGAGTGAAGATCTTGTACTTGCCTTATGCCCAAATACTGGCATGACAAGGTAATGTACGTAATCAAGTAATGTGAAATTTTTCAATGTAATATATTGTATGGAACATCCTAATTTTATATTGTAACAAATGCTATTTAAATGTTAAAATTCGTAGGTAAAATGTGGCGCTCTGGTAATGTGATAATCGGTTAGAATGCGTGTTTGCCAATTGTGACACGACTTGATGGTTTCAACCAATTTTCTTACGTACAAATTACACTATAATTGTAGACTTATTTTACTATTTTAATACGAATATTCAACACAGAATTCAGTTTGCGGTTTTTTGCAATTAATTATGTTCTTTTTAGCGCATCCCTGTTTCTTCGCCAATGTTGCCTAGACATAAAATGTCGTAAAAAAGCGTCTGGGATAAATAAACAAAAACAGCCGCTGCGAAGCGCCAGGAAGTATTTTTTACATCTTTTTTATCACAAAGGCGCCTAAGCCATCAACAAAAAAGACTTTAAAAAAATAGCGGGACTCCGGTATTTCAGCGCCGTGGCCATCCTCAGTTTAAAGCCCCCGTTGTTATTTCAAGTATTCCGCCAATATGACTGGAGGTTTTTTTTTTACTTCGCGGATCGTATTTTTTTCTTTCCCAAAAAACGCCTTTAAACTGCACCTGCTATTAAAGTTGTTTATTTATTTCACACTCGGTAAAAGCGATAGTAAAAGTTGTTTCGCATTCAAAAGTACAAACGTATCAAAAATATCACCACTCTACTGTATTGTTATAACCATAAAACAGATTAAAAAGATTGAAATGCGAAAGTCGGTCGCCATGGACCAAAACTTTGAAGCAAATTTCAATATATGACTTAATGACGCAACAAAGAGACTCGCTGCATGTTCTTAAATATTACCAAGAATGAATGGGCGTTTCGTTTACGTGACAAACTTTAGTGCATATTATGATACAGACGTAACTGAGTGTATCCCCATATTTCTCCATATTCGAGAATTAAATCTTGTTATAGCCTCACCTAGAAACCAACTCCATTATATACATATTATCATGCATATTTATTAGTTAAATAAATTGTACTTAATAGTAAAAATAAAATAATTACAAGTTAAAAAGAACTTTTTATACCTATACAATGTTTTAAAATTTTCTGTTGAATCATATAAACTGAACTTGACTAGATTAAACGATCAAAAAATTTGTACTTGATAGAAATAATACTGAAATGACATTCTGACAAGTCATATTGATTTCCATAGTAACGACCCCAGACCCTTAGCAACCAATAATAGTGTATTGGATTACGGATTTCTTAATAACTTTTCATACAAAACAGAATTAACTGAAAATGAATTCAATTCTACTTAAAGATGGCTAAAAGTATTAAAAAAATGCATTGGCACCGTGTTCTGGTATATTCTAAAATTTTCAAATGTCTAGCTAATCGGGAAGTTAGTTAAAATCGGTTGCAAGATTTGTACCGGAAAAAGAACCACCGGACAAATAAGAATACGAGCTAAGAAAAACGTTGTAAAATAGTAAATTTCTTACAAATAACAGAAAATTGTATTTTTATATACTTGGTTACGGTAAAGTGAGCATCAAAGTTTTTTTTTAAATATGTAATGTATAATAATCAATCATGTAAATACCTATAATACTAATAATAATTGAAGACCCAATGAATAAGCAATGGAAATTAAACTATTAATTGAACTGCGTTTATATGGTTGAACTCAAATATAATAGTTTTGAAACAAAATAATTTTTGATAATTCTACTTTAATTGATTCATTAATGTTAACAACTGTTTCGGGCTACAAATACATCTTCAAAACGGTTCACTATTACTGAAGTTGAAGATTCGTATAACTTGTTTAGATTCTCGGACTGTTGTGATAGATCGAGACGGTATATATGCCAATGTCTGCCAATATTATAATATCAAATTACTAATTAAGATGTTTAGTACTCGTATATAAATCTATTTGGAGAAAAAAGTGAAAAATCTAAACTGTTTTTAATTCAATGTCCACGGTTATTATTTAAAAAAAATGCGTTTATATTATGCATCAGCAGTGTCTACTTTTAATTGCAGCGCCGTCAGTTTTCCATTTTCCAAAGAAATGACATCGCCGTCAGACGCTCGGCTCCGTTTTCCCGCATTTTTCCTCGTACCACAGGGTCAGTTAGCAGGTACGACCGACCCATATCAGCCAGCGTGGAATTCGCTGGCCCAGGAACACCCGCAGAGTGGACGCACTGGAATTTTAAATATCCCAGATAGGCGCACTTTATAGTTACCACTTTAAACTCGGGGGTCAAAAGGCGAACACGTTTGTGGGTTTATTTATTCTCTTGCTGTGGCTAATAAACGGCCATACCACGAAATTTAATATATGAATAGGTTAGCAGAGCCTTGAAAATGGCTTTATATAATATTTTGATGCCGTGATATTTCTAACTTTTTCATAATATGTAATTTTATTATAATACCTGGAATAGTGAAACTGAAACATATTAACGTAACTCTAATTATATTATAGAAATTTGCTTTTGATAATGGTATTATGAACTTATCCAACAAATTTTTTTGTGTTTTGTGTGCAGTCCGTATTTACTCTCTTATCTTATTACGATGACAAAAAAAATAGTAAAATGATCATCCTCATATTTTTAAATTATGTTATCTTTCACAGAAAAAAAAATATTTAATATTTTAAATACTTTTAAAACAATTATTAATAATATTAGTTAATATCATTATTTAGCATGCTCAGCATATAAAATTTATAATATTATATGACGTCAGTATGATGAAAAAATGTTTATATACATAATTGATTTATTTACGGCTTATGTACCTACGGTAGGACGAGTGGCAACATTTTCGACTTTAAGATAGTACCTATATCACGAATATGTACGAATCGTGTGTCGGGCAAATCCACTTATTAGTTTTTAGAATCTGTTGGAATCCATAGAGCATAGGTTCAATATGAATAGATTGAGCAAAGATCAACGCTTTCTTGTCTTCGGGAGGTGGTTATGATTCACACTTAACTTGATTTAAAATCAAATGATGATGATGACTACTCATGAAATATGTTTAAATAGTGTTAATAGTACAATGGTGTTATTTTTGATAATTATTGTCAGCTAATAATAGATCCTTAAGGTTTATTCTAAAATACAAAAACTATGTTGATTTGAAAACTTTTTTCATTGTCTTAAAAACTTTGGTAGGATTCACGAAGAAATAACATTTTCCTCTGGTTTAAAATACAATTATATTCAATGTTATCAACTTGTTAATAATTTATTGTTAGTTGCGTTAAATTTTAATTAAAATTGTGTTATGACTGAACAATTCCGAATTAAATGGCTTTCGAGTTTTAAAAGTTTCCTAACGAGACCACAAAAGGCGCTTTGGGAGTAAATAAAGAAGCATATAATGAATGCTAAAGTTTTCCTAAAGCTTTGTATTATTTGCTCATATAAACTTAGGTACTGGAAGAGAGAAGATATTTATCAAAAACCAGTCAAGTATAAAGTACTTGGAAACTTTCAAACTATTAAGTAAAATGCAAAGTTATAGACTGCAGGACCTAATGCGTATAATAAATATCTGGAAAATTTTACACAGAATATCTTCAAAGTTCAGGCATACATAAATAATTTAGTTCATGGTATGTATACTTACACATTTAATAAGTTATGGTGTAAAATATATTAAATCGCATATTTCATAATAGCTAATATAGCAACCCGATTAAAATTCTAACCTATATTAGTATTTCATTATTTTACTGAGCAAAGTTTTACTGAACTAAATATATTATATAACTCAAAGAAAATTTTGAAGGTAGGCGAGTGAAATTATTTTTTAACAAAATAAGAGATACAAACATTTATGTATTTAAATTTTTATTTGCAGTCTTCTACAATATTTCTCATGTGATATCAAAATATTTTCGAATAAAACGTTAAGAGTGGAGCGTAATATTAAAAAATTCGCTCACCAACGAAACATACATTTACGGAATGATTCCAGAAAAGCTACTTATGTATATTTTCCGCGGAGAGTAGATTTCAATCAGCTGATAAGTAAGAAAGGTTGATCGAATAGCCTACTTTCGAATATCGTTTCCGTAAAATTACAAAAGAAAGCCATTTCCTTGAAACATACATACCATTAAGCCTTAAAAAAGCATTTACAATATTTAAATACGAATATATAACAGTGTGTTCAATGACATTTATAAAAATCTTATATGTATGGAATCTTGTGACAAAAGAGGAATATTTTAAATTAAAATACAATATTTCCACATTTTAAAAATTATATATTTACGTAAGTACATATTATTTTCTTTTACATCACCCACCCATGCATAATATAGATAATGACGCCATATTTTCTAAAAATAAATGCTTTTATGTGTTTAAAAGAGAAAAACCGATAGTGCTAGTTAGTTTTAGAAATATGTATGTAATGTTTGTACTTTATTATGTAGGGAGCTATAAAAAGTAGTATACATAGCACAGAGGGAAAACTTTTCTTTACAAATATTCACGTTAGTAGGAAAATTTATCTTGAGAGATCAAATTATTTTAGCTTATTTTAAAATATACACACTTAGGTACTCAAAAAGTTTAATGTTTATGAAAATGGAGTTAAGTATTTGTTTTTTTATAAAATAATACTATTTTAAACATACTTTAAATTTTACACAGTTTAATAAGAAATATAAGTATATTCAATTTGTATTGATTAAATATTATTTTATACGAACAATTATTTCTGTATGTATGTATTTATGTATATTATTATCAAACCGTTTTGATTACCAATTTATTATACCTACCTTGATCAATATTTGACAAATATTTTATTACATTGTTGATGTTTAGATATTTCTTTTAAGTACATACTATAAAATATACTAAAACTGTATGTAGAAATAAAGCTTCCAAAGAGCGCATACTGATACGTAATGTCTATCCTCTATCCATTTGAAGCTTTCTTCAAAAGCTTCCGGGATGTGACATCCGTTAGCAAAGCTCGTGTCCGTGACAGATGCGTACATAACTCTCATTGGACTGTCACCTGCATTCCCTGCAACTGCTTGAGTGGTAAATATTATACTCTTTCTTTGCGATTTCACAGAGATCTCATTTTTTGCATTGACTCTCAGACGTGCGATAAAAACGAAAACTCCAAAGAATTTCCTTCAGTCGTTGGTTTCGCTGAGTTAGACAGTCGCGATTTGATAGTATTTTACTAGAAAGTTTATTTTTAACCAGGTAACACATGAAATTAAACGATATTAATAAATTTTGTGTAGATCTGTAGATAGTTTTTTTCTGTATTTAGACTATTTTTCAAAAGTGATTTTCCGGAGAAAATATTAAGATTAGATACATTTACTGACATAATTTAGTGCTACAGACCATTTGAGTCCATGACTGACTGTTCAACCTTCATCCAGATATCTCTATCCCAGGTTCTATCTCTCCAATCGATCATATCTAGCGTCTCTCTTTACGTTATCCACCCATTTTCTAGAGGTTCCTTCATAAACTTTATGGTGATCTCTAGAGTCTAGATCCACCGCACCTAACAACGTGACCGGACCATCTAAGGTTTCACGCATTGACATTGATTGTATTGTAGATCAAAATTTATACACACATAAAGATAATAAAAATAGTTTCGTAATTATTTTATGGTATTAAAATAAAGGTTAAATAAAATTCACTTAAATTTATTGCAAATAGTTTGCTTGGTACTATAAAATAATAATCCCCTGCGTGTGATTGAGTGCATTCATTTTTTAGTGAGTAAGTTTAAATATTTGCATTATGTTTTTTTGCAAATCATTATAATGTGAGTCACATACATCGGGACGCGGCGGGAGCTCATTACATTTGCACGTCATTACCATGCGAACCGTGCCCCACAGGGGGCCGTGATAGGCACCCATCACGTGGCCCTCCCCCATCTGTACCCCTTTGATGTGTCTCAAATCTGAAAATATTTGCACAATTTTAATATAAATAAAATAATGGTTCTGACGTTATATCTCTAAATACAATTGGCTTATCGCTACTGCTCGTATCATCATAATATAACATCCCCTATCTTCAATACATGAGCGCAGAATCATAACATATTTTATTAAAAACATATTAAAACACTCCCCAAAATTATGACTTCTTGTCAAGTATAATAATTCCAAATAGTTTTTATGAAGAGTACAAAAATTCTTGCATACAAATTTTAGTCGATGTTATATTTATTGTTATTATATTCTTCTCTCTGTACTTCTTTCGTTACTGGAAGTCGTTGGCGTTGATTTTTGTAATTATTTTATTATCTATAACTGCTTTAAATAATGTTCTAGAAATGAGCTGAAAGCAGTCCCAAAGATTTCTGAGGAAGAATATTCGTCTTTTACCAGGGTTTCAATCACGCAAAAAGAGTATACTTCTCGGGATGTTACATTATTAGCGGCCATTTTCTGTGACGCAGATAATGCAATCGATTAGTCAGAAAATTAAAAAAAGGCCCCGAAACAGATTAAACTAGTCACCAAATCAAGTTTGAAAAAAACCCGTTAAAATGATACATAGCATAAAAAAATATTACCTAAAGCGTTACAAAATCCCTACAACTAACATCAAAATTCAAAAGGAGAAAATATAGCATAAACGCGTAAACAGATTCTGACTTATAAACACAAAAATAATTCAGTAATATTATTATGTGTCATCACTGTTATTTTTAATCTCTATATACTCCAGTGCTCGAAATGGAAAATTTCACGAACAGGAACGCTGTATAATTTTCCGAAACTAAGTACTTATGCTAATCCTTTCTTTACGTACGTACGTACTTTTGATATAAAAAATGCAACAATAAACTTTAAACTTCTTACGTAGATCTATATTGGGCAGGTCGGTAAGGATTGTCAGCGCCGCAGGCGAAATAATCTTGTTTTAACAAGGTATACCGTCAAAAATTGTATTATTCTTTATTCTTACTTTATCTACCACTATAACCAGTGCATGATACCTCTACCACCACTCGTCACTGATTATAACTTATATTACTGTCTCATTTGGGATAGATAAGTTTGTAATTAATTAGTCATAACAAACAACATATCCACATAAGTACCTTATAGATTCAAATTAAAAATTTATTTACGTACTTATAGAAAATTTTACAAATTCCATTTAAATACGAGCACAGAATATCAAACATCAACAAATAGTATTTAGTGTTTAAAAAATAAAGAAATAGTATTAGAAAAAACAGTAAGTGCCTACGTATACGAAGAATTTATAAAACAACGTTCACATAAACTCGTTCTCACGGAGGTGGAATATACGATTATCCGAAGCGATTTGGTTGAACATAGTTATTTCCTGCCCAATTATCATTAGCAATTATTGCACCTTGGCAGAACAAACTTAGATTATCAAGAAAGTTATAAAATAAAATATAATAAAATCAATACTAAGTACCAATAATGGCAGAGTTCTCATTTGTACTGGGTAGATATAAGTTGGAAAAAGTACGTAGCCTAAATATCTAGTTCTCTTTTAACTTTCAGAATACAGTATGTAAGCATACGTCTTGAGAAATCAATCGGATAAAACCATGGATAGTATCCACTATCCACACAGCTTTAAAGGATTCTCAAAGATTTATTTTGAACCTTCTCCACTATAAGGGGCATAAGGCCGTACCTACATCTAATAAAAGCTTCAAATCATCCAAACAACGTAAACATAGCATTATTTGTAATTAAATTACCAATGGTGTGTCATTTTCATTTATATAAGATAAAACATGACGGAAGGTGAAACTCAGGTTGCTAAGCGCGATTCTTATAGAATAATATAAAATTGTCATTAATTAGTACCTACTATATTCAACATTATAAGGACTAATATTGTATTGTATGCATGTTATGTTACAAGTGTGATGCTTTGGTTACCATTATTGTAATATACATCTACCACCGTATTTATTTAATAATCTATGACTTAACACCACCTAAAATAATTAGATGTCCGCACTGGACACATAGGTACCTAATTTGTTAGTACCTACTTATTCTAAACGATTTAATCTATGTTGTTTGTCCTTCCCTACTCACATTATTATTGCCATGGAAATGATAATAGGTACCTACATACAATACAGATATTATGATAGTCGTACATTTTTATTGCAGGATATTCCTATTTTTTTTTTAAACAAATTTATAAACAAAAATTAAGTAAAAGTTCTCTACACACTACCTATGTATTATTTCTATTATTTTTAAAGTCACAAGCTACAATGCATGTAATAATAATTGTAATACAATAGGAACGTCCCAAATAAATAAACTCTGCAGAAGGCAATTCAATATTTTCTGCCCAAACCGTCAATGGCCCAAACACATTTTTGTAGAAAAAATCATATTATTCATTGTAAAAATTGGGGTTTACGACTTATCATAAATATTTTTTTAACACGAGTCAAGTTGTTGAGATGATAATAATTATTGAATCACAGAACAGATGTTGCCACTGTATTGTCCACCGGAAAGAATTCCTAATGTTTTAGCAGATTTACACGAAGTACCTACTACGTAATTAAGCCTTCATTATTTTTATAAATATCCAAAAAATTATCAAATTGTGCGTGTGGCCAGAATTATCTTAAATAAGTTTGGATACCAGCGACAATAGTATATAGGTATATAATATGTAATAATATAATTATGTAAAAATGGCGAATTTGTATCCCACAGGAAAGTACTTATTAAAAACGATAATTGTAAGGGTGATTATCCACTTAGTGTTACGAATAAAAAGCGAATTTAACATAATAGACTTTTTAAAATATTATATTATAAAGCCTATTATAAGGACAGTATTCATCCACAGGTAATTAATAAATAAATGTCAAAGGTTAAAAATCCTCCTCCTGTAAAATAGTATTTTGGTTAATTCGCCCATTTTACAATACACCGACGATATAAAGGTATTCCTATCGCCTGCTGAGAATTTTAACCAACTTTTAAGAGAACAAATTGTTGTTAAAAAATATGTTCAACACAAAGTTAAAATTAAAACACAAAACTTACCAGAAGCAACAAAATTCACTTACAAAAAAGTATACTCATCATGACCTATGGCAAATAAATGAATGAATGTAGTAGTTATATCACAAGATTTATTGTACTATAGTCGCAATTCAACAATAATGTAAATTACAAAACAAATATTTTAAAGATCGTAAAAATAGGGGTTTACGACACGTCATAAACTTTTTTTAACAAAAGTCAATTGTTGAGATGAATACCATCTGTTGCCACGTCAATGGTTATTGGAGTGAATTCCTAATGTAATGTGGTTTTAGCAGATTTACACGAATTACCTACTACTTTATTATACCTTCATTATTTTTATAAATAACCACTCAATATCATTTTTTAAATGATCAAATTGTGTAGGTATGTGGCCAGCGTTACGTTACCTGCAACAAAATATTTTTCAATAGTTTCGGTTAACACGTTTTGCCTGATGACATTTTTGACCAACTTTTAGAACATTTTTTTATTAAAAAATCAAGTTAAACACACAGTTAAAATTAAAACACAAAACTTATTAGAATGTAGCAAAAAAAACACCAAACTAATAATATAAACAATTTTGTTTAGAAACGTATTTATATCTTAAATAATACAAAATATTTTAAAAGGCAACTAATAGGAATATTATAGCGTAATTGCACGAGTCAAATTATCAAACTTTTTTGTATTAATTTATCCACCGAAAACACAATTCATTCACCCGAAAATAAATGGCGAAGTAATATTTTTTGTCACTCCGAATAAAATAATATAATAAATTAGTAGGCAAGTAAATTAACAATGCGTAATAGTCAAAGGCAAGATTGTATTGAGATTTGAAATGTTTCATCCTTTAGAAATTATTAAACAATGTATACTTTATTTTTAAAGAGTTTTCAAATAGTGTCAGCAAGGCACATTTTTTTGGGTAATAAAGTAATTTACGCTTGCAGCTGGTTGTTTCTTGTTATTTACACAATGCATTTAGGCATGGACATATCGACACAAAATAAGAAGGTTGAAAGAAATTTAGGGATGTCATAATTTTTATTTTTAACCCTTGCACGCCCGGCATTACATAACTGCGTAAATTTTTAATTTTGAGAAAAACTTTAAAAGATACATTCATATATAATTATCTCAATCTAACGAACCGCAACGCAATTTTAAATGAATCCACGAGCCGGAACGGTATATTTTGGAATTCCACGAACCACAACGGCGCTCCGGTGCGTTCCTGTCCATTTCGAGCGCTGATATACTCGTATATAAAAATCTCGTGTCACGATGTTTGTGGTCGAACTCCTCCGAAATGACTCGACCGATTTTTATGATTTTTTTTATGTATATTTTTTAGGTATGAGAATAGGTCAACAAGTATATTTCATACTGCTAAGTGATTAGGGTATCTCTATCCAGAAAATTTTTCTTTTATTTTTTTGACAATTTTTTTTTTTTGTATTTTTTTTATTATTTGACATCAAAAAATACCTATAACCCCAAAATTTCACCCTCCTACCCCTACCCTCCCATTTTTTAATCGCGATTTTATTATTTTTGTATGAACAAATTTAATCGTCGTTCGTATTTCAAACAGAACGAAATTATTTATGTTGTTGAATGACAGATGGCGCTACGTCCGAGAAGAATTCAAGAGAAGCGTCGCGTCATTTTGACATTTCATTTGGCATATCACAACGCAGTGCGTGCAAAATTTTGTACGATTTATTTTAATTTATCTATTTGTTTGTGCGTGTATTACAGTGCACAATGCCAGCAAGATGCAAGGGAAGCCATTCGAGCCGTCGAACGAATAAAGCAACAAACATTCAAAATAGTAGATCAGAAAGAACAGACGAAAAAATCCAACAAGATAACAAAAACGTGCGTGTGAGCATGTCGCGATTGCGTGCATCTCAATCACAAGAGGCACGAGCTGAACGAAATCAACAATGACAATTGGAACGGAGCCAAGCGCGCCGGTTCGTAGTTAACACACGCAGAGCAAATGACCGAAAACGCCAACAAGTACATCGAGCATTTACATCAGCTTCGTTCCTTCGTCTCGCATTCGAGTACGAGCCAGATATTGAATATTCCGCTCATCCGAAAGTGCTGATTGGTGCTATGGACAAAGAATGTCCGCATTGTCATGCGCTCAAATTCAAACATGAGTCAGCCGGGATGTGTTGCGCATCAGGAAAAGTGCAACTACCAGAAATTGAGATACCACCAGAACCATTGAACGGCTTTCTCATCGGCACGGTTCCAGATTCAAACCTGTTCCTGAATTCCATTCGCACATTCAATTCAAGCTTCCAAATGACTAATGACGGAGCAACAGAAATAGTTCACAATACTGCGGCAAATGGTCAACAATTCCATTCTTCGTTCAAAATCAAAGGCCAAGTATACCACAAAGTAGGCTCATTGCTGCTAATGCCAAACGAACCACATACATTTTTACAAATCTACTTCATGGGCGGTGAGGATATCAATTATGTGGATGCACATTGCGGCTACAATAGCCTCAATTCGCCTAATGCCAGGCGCATCGTCGGCGAACTGGACGCCCTGTTGAATGAGCACAATGAATTATTGAAATTCTTCAAAGCACACATGCACGAATTGCAAAGTGACAATCACGCTATTGTCATCAAACCTGATAAAACACCAGCTGGAGAGCACGTGCGTCGATTCAATGCGCCTGTTGTTGACGACATTGTTGGAATCATGGTTGGCGACCGCACATCGACGCGAGAAATCGTGATTCGAAAAAGAAACAATAATCTGGAGTTCATCGCTGACACACACCGTTTATACGACGCTCTTCAATATCCGCTAATTTTCTGGAAGGGACAAGACGGATATTGCATAAACATTAAACAACGAGATCCTGTCACAGGTAATTCATTCATTATAAACATCATTACTCATTTTGAATTGAGAAAATGAATGGTTGATGTTTTTTTGTTTTTATCGGCGTCATCGTCTACAGCGCTCTATTTCTCTTTCTGTCATAGATCCCATCCCCACACACTTACGATACATTCGTTATTTTTTATTTAACAACCAAAATATTCACTAGAAATAATTTATATGGCAGAACAACGTTTGCCGGGTCAGCTAGTAATATATATTATATTATATTATAATTATTTTTAATGATACATTTATATCATAATTATATTTTTACTATGCACGTTGGTTGTTGGAATTTATCTTTTATATTTTATTTTACGTCAAAACCAGTTAGTGTCTCAGACCTCCGCGTCCCTTAATCCGCCACTGCACAATAGCTTTAAAAATCTTCACTTCATTATTTGGACAATTTTATCCACAGCATTACCTACTATAATAATGTTATGACAATCAGAACAATTTTATAATAATAAACGTTCATATATATATATATATATATATATATTTAAATACCTAACTTCAATTTATATCATATTATAATGTTCTTGTGATATCGATTGTTTAATTATAAATATTATGTGAATAAAATGTTAAAAAAATGTTTAAAATATGTAGTAGGTGTACTTTTATAATACTGTCTACTTACATTTTTATTTCAGCACGCGACTATATTTAAGTATTATTACAAACTTCTGATTTCTTATTATAACTCCACAATACCATTTCTCTATAACTATTAATATCAATAGACTATTAGACATACTTAAAAATATGTTGGTAGGGTTACGGTAGGTAGTTAGATTAGACCATTCGTGCGTTATATAATAGGGGTAGAACATGTGGTGGGGGAAACTATACTGTCAGCGAAACACTCCATTTTTTTGATGTCCCAATCTAATAATATGCAATGTGAAATTAAATACAATTATTCTGGTGGTGAATCATTTGATTGGATTCTGCAAACGACGGTACCGATATCTAGGGATTTATATATTTTTATTTTTCTTAGGTATTTTTTTTTTAAATTTAATATTAATTGTTATAATATTTTGAATTTGGATATTCTTTTATTTAATTAAATATGGAGAAAACTACACTTTAGTCTAAGTTTATACCGATTACGTAATTTGCATGGCGTAGAAGTATCGTAACATTATTATAGAAATTGGCTATAATCCAGTCTATCGATATATTAGACCAGGGTTTCCCAAACTATGTTCCGCGACAATTTGGAAAGGTTTTATACACTTTTGCAATATTTTCTGAAAACTAGTAAGGACGATTCCTGGGTTCGGAATCCATTTTTCGTGACAGCTAAGGCTTAAGCGCAAGTGACTAAAAAAATTGATTTAATTAGTGACTCTGATTTGAAGATCAGCCTTGAAATGATTACCCCAATTTTTCAAAACAAGCTATTATTGTTTTCATGGCCCCCAAGGCTTTAGCCTGGGGGCACGGGGTCTGGGTGGGCCCGGCGTGACGGGTTGATCAGATAAGTAAGACAAACACACATCACAAATTTGCTTTATTAGTTTTAAAAAAAGTCGCTTGCGGCGCTATTATACACCATGACTATTAACATTTGTTAATTTTAAATTATATAATTGAACGATAGAATTTTTGATTATTGCGTATTGATATTCGACAACTCCATGATGAAAGTAGATGTATCAAAAATAGAAAAAAAATAGTTAATAATACACTGAATAAGGGCCCTTAATTTGAGCTGTAACAAAATTTGAAAAATTTTAATGTGATTTCTCACACTGCCTTTGACATTAGAGATAGGTAGGGGGTCCGCCAAAGATCCTATCCTGAGGGCCCTCATCAGGATGTGGGGGCCATGATTGTTTTACTTTCGTTTTCTACTACCTATTTATCCAAAGCGGGATTTTCTATTTATGCTGCAACGAAGTCAAAGTGCAGGAACAGGCGCGACGCCACACCAGATAATATAAGAATACAACTTACCAATATTGCCCCTGATATCAAGAAGATGCAATTCAAGGACTCAAAAAATTATCAACGTCATTACCTAAGTGCTTTATTTATTCATATTTTTATGTTTATATCATAATATTATAAGTAGTTGTATATTTAAAAATATGTAAAATTACTTAACAAATAATGTGTTTTGTTAACATTTTTTTTTTTAATTTTAACTAGTAGGAATCAATCTAAAAAATAAGCTAAGCGTTCCGTTAAACAATTCCGGTATGTTAAGTGTTCCATTACAGAAAAAGTTTGGGAAACCCTGTATTAGACTAATCTCCAGTCCAATACACACATGGGTTATAATTTATGAATTTAATACAGCTATAAGATTCAAACGTACAAACCACTGGTTACATGATGAACGTTATAACAATGGTAATTAATGCCAAGGGTAGAAGCAAACAAAGTGTATAGCCACTTATTATTATACTCCTGAGTATATAGTTTAACTTGAATATAAAAAATACATGCGATCGTTATTAGGTACTTACCATACCCGCTATATTTTGTTGGACAAATCGGGAACTTTCTTTGATGCATATGATGCAATCGATTCGTCAGAAGATTTAAAAGGGGGCCTAGAAAATGGATCAAATCGATCACGCAATTATTGAATCACACCAAAATCTTCAAAAAGATTTCTCACATAATCAGTATAAAAATTTCTTTTATTTTGTTAACTGTCAATTCATGGTAGAACTGCATTATTATCCACTTCTTAAAAGTGGAATAAGTGCTACAAAAAAAAATGCGTTTTATTAAATTAAACAACAGTAGTATAAAAATTACCAAAATCATAACAAAATCGATTGGAGTTGAAATACGGTTGTTATTTTTTCTTATCGTGGGGCGCTTCAAATTTAATCTACTTGAACCCACTATTGGTAAGACGTATTATTTTGTGTGTTTATAATTAATTTAGCATAGATTATGTTAAGTAGTTGCAGTTCCCGACTATGGTGGTCTTTCGACTTAACTTGAGATACACATTGGTATGCTGAGGTCTGCACTCAGCCAACTTAGAGTAGCAAGTATTTCGTAGCTATTTTCTGTAACTGCCAGTTGTTCAACGTATTCGTACTACATGTGCCTCAATATGGTTCTGCGACGTGACGTCTTACCAATGGCCAAGGAGTTTAGACATTGATATAATCACATTACGAACAGTCGTCTTTGTGATCTGGTAAATCAGTTCTTGGCGATGGACGTGACCACAAAGACACGTAACGCGGACGATTGCTTTGGATGCTGACCGAGAATGTGACATTTTGCGCCATTTTAGCATACCCACAAAGATTCCGGCATTGTGTCCTAAAGTATACGCTTCATAACTTTGCACTCCGGTTCTAAGATGAAAATGAGATAGGTAATAATATTCTGAAAATAGATTCTTACATATATTATCTATTTATTTAATTATTACTACATATAATAATACAGGTGAATAATCATATTTGATCTAATTTTATTACGAGGTTATTAAGCAAAGATATGTATCAGTGTATTTAAAAGTGCAAAAAAGTGAAAGTTATAAAACGTATAGTCTACCTTCCCCCTCATCCGGCAACGATGTTACAAAACTAATATATTATTATGCTCTGAAGGTAACACATGGCTGAGAAATTGCAGTGGTGCTTTAAAGAGACCTTGTGCTTGCCCTATGCTCTGATACTGAAATGTGACAGGGTGAAGCAATTATATTATGTACCTAAGTTAAGAACTAATTTTGAAAACATTTTCACGAGATAAAAGATTGAATAAGAATTATGGTTTTGCATTATAGATGTATTATGTAATTTATACTTCCAACTAAAAAATAATATTTAGTACCAACGCAGTTTGGTCATCGCTTAAATATCGTATTTTATTGTTAACATATAAGACTCAATAGGCAAGCATGATAATTTCAATGAAAATTTTAGGTTTTCTATTCTAAGTTTTTAATTATAACATTGGACACTAAAGATACGCCGAGCGCGTAACGATTAAGGTGGCCATTCGATATAATCAGCATGCTATTTAAATGTGGTAATTAAAAAGTAATTATCTAGTCAGCAGTCAATGTGTTCATCCTAAATGTTAATGTAAAAAGGAAAATTTAAAAAATTACAACTACAATAAAGAAAACGCTTAGTTAGCAACGTTAGTGGCTATAATTTTATTACTTAGCGTTGAAGAATGTTTCATTTTCACTGAAAACGTACTGATTATTATATTATAATAGTATTAACCCTACACCCCAAACAATAAATATCGCACCGTGATTTTTCTCCCGCATAGAATGGCAACGTTTTTCAAAGCTCCCAACCTGAGACTGTAAGGCTTCATACAACTCGGCACAATAGATTGCACCATAAAGAGTACTGCGCGATTCAAAAGGGGAGAGGGAAGGCAGAATGAAAGCGGCGAGTAATAAAAAAACGTGTTGAAATTGCGAGCGGGGAGCCAGCTAATTTATGATATCCAAAGTAATGGTCAAAAGAAGTCGTAATCTTCCATTAAAAATGGGCGCGCAAACAATGCCTATCCTGCCCTTTGCAGGGAAAATTTTAACGTAATGTATTGAATTATTAGGGACGGAAAAGTATTTTTCTGGCATGTGATAACTTTTTTAAAATATTAAACAGCCTGTCAAAAATAAAAAGATGGGTTTGTTTTAAAATTTAAATAATAGGGATGACTTAATTCGCCCACATTTTTTGCGTTCGCTTTTTATGTAGGAATTTAATAAAAGGACGTCGATAATTTAGTGATTTCCGAAAAATTAAGTAATGAATAAATAAAGATGTACCTAACCTACTTAAATCTTTACCATGTTGAATATATTATTTAAAACAGCTAGCAATACACAAAAATTAGTGTCTGAAAAACTGTGGAAATGAATATCTTCGGTATCCGTCTTTTTAAAAAATATCGACTTATTTTTTTATTCTTTCATAAATTTTCTCGATAATATTATAAGCTATAATCTGGAAAGCTTTTTTATTAAGCTTTTTTCTGTCACGCTCAATTTACTAAGTCTTTCTATATACTCAGACACTTAAAATTCAGTACAGTGCGAATGCGGTGACAATATTAATATTCTTGGCGGCTCTCGTGGTGCAGTGGGTAAGGCACTGGCCTTCCACCCGAGAGTTCTTGGTTCGATCCCGGTGAGGACACAATATTTATATGTTTTTCTCAAAGCCTGGGTGTTTGTGATTGTTCAAAATTACTACAACAACCACCTTCTATTCTATTAAACTTTGTAAACGAACTGGTTCTTTAAACATGGTGTCGCCATCCGCCATACAATGTACTTCTAAAAAAACTATTTTTTTTGTTGAAAACGCTATCAATCTAAAGTCTTCATTAATAGATTACTCATGGAATAAAAATGTACTTAATATAGATAATTTTGGATATATATTGTGTAAATACTCAAGTATCATTGAAAAAGTATTAAACCGTGAAATGTATACGTATAAGATCGATTCCCTCTCCAGTACCTACGTAAATAATGTTGTAAAACATTTTAGTAGCTTATTTATAAGAAAAAAAACATTAATTTTATACAACCAATAAAATACAGAGCAGATAAAATATAACTATTAAGACGATTATGACAATAAATATTTTTTAAAGCAGTCGTTGCCAACAACGGTCTACGCTCGGTGTAGTTGAAAATTTATACGGCCGCGTCCTTCATTCGCATGGTCGACGCTAGTTTGTCCATTGTTTTCTCCGCTATGCGGCGCCGTTTTTTTTTTGTTTTAAAACCTACAGATTTCAGTGCCAGCAGTGATCGAATATAAATAATTGATGCTCTCGTTCAGTTGTGTTTTATAATAAATGCATAAAATATTTATCGTCAAGGTTTTAATATTTCAAAAAGACATTGTTTTCATTAAGGCTTTACTTCAGATGAGGCATGGTCTAAAAAGATCGTGACTAGGCGATGCGCGGATTGTGCAAATGACGCGTGCCAAACGAAATATAATTTGTCATAAAAATTCAACATGCGTCCATTTAATGTTACGTTTATTGTTATATTAGTAATAATAATAGTATATTCACTGACATGTTTTCTTTTTCAAGTACATACGTAAAGTTTTTTAGTCATCTTTACACGATTTAAGAATATATTCCTCCGACGCCATGACAAAACAAATTGACATGCTCACACATCGACTGTCGGTCTCCGATTGGCGACGAGTACGAAATTTCGTCGCACCTACTGTTGAAAATTACTTGCCGTTTTACTGAAGTATGCTCTTAAACAATATTCAAATAATGAACAATCAAGGTTAAAATAATATGATTACAGCAATAATTATTACTATGTATATACTTCAAATAACTACATAAAAACCATTGAGCAGAGTTTCTCATTTAATTTTGTGTTTGACAACAAAAAAAATCATTTAACTAATGTAAAAATAACAAGCTCGGAAGCTACGATACGGAATATTTTTTCACGGCTATTTTTCGCAAGCATTTTTGCTGAAAACTAAGTAATAAACGAATCAACGTTTGTTTGCTTTCTCTTTTGAATAGTAAATCGTATTTTTATATTAGAAAACAAAAAACCAAGTATTTTTAAATAACGTACACATATTTATATAAACATAACTGCTTCTCAGTGGCTCGTTAAGTAACGTAGAGGCTCGAAGTTGATTTTCAGGCCCCTTCGATAAAAAATGAAGAATCTAATTTTAATTTTCCAAATAAATCCATGCATTCACGCAATTTTTAATTTTTTCAAACACGGTTTAATTGAAACAGTCTCCTTTCTTACAAATCATAATACATAAGTACTCACTAACAGCATTATATCTACCAATTTAGTATTTGGAAAATAGTTTTCACGAATTTATATTTTGCAATCGAATAGAACGGGTAAGTATCTGGTGAATTACAATAATGAAGGTATATTAATTATTCAAAACCTTACATATACCCATTATTTTTTTAGGAGTGGCAGGTTTTAGCTCTTAGAGGCTCTTTTTTAATTTTCTCACGAATCGGTGGCGTCATGTAGCGTCATAGAAACGCGCCTCTTCTGCTTCTTACATTTACAAAATGGATTTTAAATATATTATGACATTAAATAAATTATGATATTAAACATATTGAAGAAAACCTTCTTGTATAGAGATAGAGCTAAATATATGAATGTGATGGCAAAAGGGGCCACTAGAAATACTAAATTTCATAAAAACTATGAAAAGGTAAAGAGCATTTACATTTTTTTGGAAACCCCATAAAAATATTATTTACGCCAAACTGACATCGCCTTCAACGCTTTGTATAGAGAAATCAAAGAATGCTCCACATGGAAGAATATTATTTGACATCTTTGACAAGTTAACTACTCCGTTCATCTAACTTTTAATTAATTAAACACTGATTCTAAGTTAGAGGTGGTCATACATTTTATTTAGCTAGGTACGTGTAATAAAATTATGTTTTTAAATATCTAATTTTTTTTTATTAAACTTGTATAATAATATTATACTTCACCTTAATTAATCTTACCCACTCTGTGATGTCAAGTTACGTTATACAAGTTTTTAAATGTTTTTTTTATGCCCTTCTTCACTTCACCCACTTCATATTTTAGCTATTCCTAGATTTATTAGCAAAAATGTCGACGGAGAAATAATTTATATGTTTAAGTATATTATTTAGTTAAAATGGCTGTCTCCATTATTGTCATACCGTGACATCAGTAAACTAGTTGATATTAAATTTAAAGTATCTATATTAATTACATTACCCTTTTAAAATATGTATTATGATACAATATGTACACAGTATTATTAAAATTGAGTGAGATATTAAAAACAATGTCGAGTGAGATTTTATCGCGGTGATACTATGATCATGTTCGTTGTTGCGGGTTATTTATTGGCCGTAGTGATTTTGTTATTTCGATTTCTGCTTTAATGCTTTTTAGCTTGTATTTGAGCTGGCTGGATGTTGGCTGCACTGCGCTGATGAATTGAAACTAGCTTACTATTTTGGCACAGTTTCTTATTTTACAAAAATAATGAACTATGTATTCTGTTTTTGAAAGTATGCAAATAATGATACAAAAAAAAATATCGATATCATTAACGAAAACTTTCATTAGGTTATCATATACATTGAAGGTAAAATTGAAGGATGTAAATAATCTACTACTACATATGTTTTGATTGGTCCTTAGTTTCGTCATATTCTAGTTAGTAAGAACATTTTCATCAGAGTTGTGATAACCTCATTAGTTACCAAATACGAATCATCCATAAATACAAATAAGTATTCATCAGATCACGTTTTTCGTTATGTAAATGTATATTACACACTTTCAAACATTTCAATAAATGGGTATACAACATATATAATATAGATATATTACATAAGTTTTAATTTTTATTATAAGAATAAAATGACTGATATTATCGATCATATAAAATTATTCACCACTTGCACAAATCCATTTTAGTAAGATGTAAAACAAATATTGCAACACGTTAGCAAAGTAAAATACATTACATTTGTAGAATATACAAATGACTTTACTTACTTTTTAGGTTGCAAAAATAGTATCCCAAAATATCCATTTTTTGTTCAAGTAAGTGATTGGCAATTATTGTAATAGATTGTTGTTTACAGATATATAAATAAATCCTTTTTTTATAGAAAATTGTCAGCTCAACCAATTAGAATTCATAATAAATGATATGCATTTTAGATTTTGAGTGCTTATTTTACTGATGCAATCACCACATGCAAAAATATATCCCTGTTTTCCATATTTTTTTAAATTCAACACAATTTCACTTTGAAATTAAACCAATTAGCCACTTGTATTTTTCCAACACCTTTTTGATACGTTCACAGAATAATAATATTAAAATGTTCCTTAAATGGTCAATAATTGTATCTATTACTTTATAAAATATACTTAATTAGTGGTGTTTCATTCACTAAGATTCAAAATTCATGGTTTTAAAATGAAAAGGCTTTTTGTATCAATTGATTGATTCAAAATCTATAATAATATAAAACAAAATGAAAAAATATATCAACTAAATAATGGTTCACTTTAAAATATATTTAAATATTGTGCATGATACACATTTAATGCTTAAAAGGAAACGTAGATTATTTGGGAGAATATTTATTCACAACAGCAAAAAATACATTATAATATTTTCCTTTTCTTTATTATCGTCGCACATGTTAGGCTGAAAAAATAAAATTTCCTCTCTCAAATAATAAACAAACATTATAAATGACAAATGGTTATTCAAGTTTCAACGTTATTTAAAAAAAAAACCTTTTCCAGCATTATGCTTTATTTCAATGCGAATTACGTAGGGTATCGCAATTTCATTGAAAAATCATTTCGTCCATAGTGCGGTCTCGGTAGATTTTGCGATAAAGCTCGGCAGACCGTGTTTCCGTTCACGCATATTGTAAATAGGCTTTTTTGTAAAGCCTCCAGTTATAGTCGGAAAATTGTTATTCTGGAAACGAAAAAAAAACTTATTTCACAGTTCGACTACTGTCAGATTCTCATATGGAGCATGGAGTATACTTAGGAAGTATGGCATTACTGGAATATGTTATGCGAAAATGAAATAAAATGATGGCCGTTATAATAAATTGTTGCGGATTGATTCAATAATTATAATATTCTATTTATTTTATCAAAACTGAAATTTCTAGTACGCCAAAAATAGTATAGATTTACGTGTGTGTGTTGTAGAGACGAATGTTTAAATTTGTGTGAGAGTATTTAATATATTATCAACACTAATAAAACTATTTGTTATACAGATTTGATATAATGCGATAGAACCTATTATAAAAGAGTCTCAAATAAATCTCAATTAAATTATGCTAATAATAGTATCAATAAAAAATAAACTAACCTTGAAGATTAGTGCACGCAGAAATATAGGTTGGTAGGTACGCGTTGTCACTTATTTTATGAAAGTGATCTTCCTACAAGACAAAACAAACACAAGTTTAATGATACGATTTCATGTGTGTTTTTTAATGTTTAAGTTTAATTATTTATTGACAACCTGCCACACTATGAATGAATGAATAGTTAAAGATTAAAACGCATTACCTAGATATTTTTTCTTGACACCTTATTGTTTGTTGTCAATTTGTACACAATCCTCTACAACCGTGATTTAATCCTTGTATAGCGTAGAGTCATGGACCCGTATTCAAGTGATACGTAATAAAAATGATACTTTGGAAATACATACTTATAGGTTTACTGAAAAATCACTCATACCAAAGAATGGGCTGAAAACGCTCAGGAATCCTATTTTTTTTTAATGAGAAAACGAAAGGATTCTGGCTTTGACATAGTGCTAGTTTTGCATACCAGAATTTGTACCAAATGTCAAAAAGAAACATATTTTCCACAAACTGACTATAATAGAGAAACATTCAGGTTAAGTCCTCACATTAATGTTTTTTAACACTCAATGTAGTTTATCGCATTGTAAGGTGGCCACCAAATCTGTTTGAGACTTGGACATCCACGTCCCTACGACTGCCACTTACAAGCAGGCGCGCACAAAAAATGTTTAAAAAAATTGGCGTGGTAACAAAAATTAGCAGGTACCACTTACTTCCGCATTTACCCCGCCTACTATAATATATAGCTTCTCCCCGCACTGCGGACACCCCCGCCACACTTTTGCGGATACACTCCTCATACCCAGATACTCCTCACCATGAGTCTAGCGATGGACATCTGACTTGCAGTTATAATAACGAGCTTTAACCTATGAGTTATTGTGACATGTCGCATCCACAAATTGCTTTTTAATGCACGTGGTCTAATGGTCGTAATTATCAAGATCGTTTGTGTATTATATGCCTTTTAGATGGTTGCATCATTTCATGAGTGACTCGGGTATTCTACTGATACAGGTCTTGATTGTTGTAGAATGTAGACTATCCATGTCAGATAGGTCAACCCGTTGAGAAAACTGTTCGACAGTCAAATCATCCGGGATATGATCCCGCCATGAGGTCCTGACGAGTAAGAAGAAGTAATATTCGATAAATCTAAATAATTAATATTTTTCCCTTCTAGGGGTGGTCTGGATCTGAAAACCATCCCCTCATGTGCGCGGCTGTAGTACAGAATCACGTTTCATATTAGAAAAGAATATAATGGAGATAACAATGATAATATTTATTATTTCAATGAATTAAATTGCCTCAAAAATAGACTGCAGTGCAACACAATCATAAATTACCTGAAACGGATTATTTGCATTTTAACAATACCAATTATATTGCAATGTGCTATAAATATGTTAATTTTTGGAAACCGATTTTAGGTATACAGCCAAGACCTGTTGTGAAAACGTTTTATACGCCCGCCTGCCAAGATGCTTTATTCAAGCGAGTTGAGGTAATATTGTCCCCTTCAATTATTCATTTCGATCGAACAACACTCGCAATATACGAAGGGGTATCTACGTCCTTTGGTATCCAGTCTAGCTGGAGGTCCTGAATATAATAGTTGATTTACAACCGCAATCAATTCACCATAACAAGTATTCCGCAATACTATAATTTAGAACATATTACATCGATATCTATTCGTGTACCATACATTGTTTTTTTATTTTTTATGTATGACATTTTTTAATTTAAATTATACGATGAAAAATTGAAACTGTTTTTAAATTATTATATTATGCGATATTTCTCAAATATATTTTTATATGTATAGATTTGAATAAGGCAGACATATTTATATCCTGGAAGGAAATATGGTGGAAGTAATACCTACATCTTGATATATATCAACTTTGCAGTACTAAATGTTTGCAAAAAATTATAATTGCAAAGTTGGTATCTATACCTATACCTAAACCAAACAGTAGAACTCAAATCCATCTAAATTATAGAATAGGGGTGGCGAATCTTTTTATGCTTAAGTTAAAAAAATATTTGTAATAGAGGGTGGTGGACTTTATCCATATTGTGTCAAACGGGCAGTAGCGAGGGGTGGAGGTAGGCGGTTAAGATTCGACATAAATAGTGGACACTAAACTTCGTCAGTCATACTTATTTGTTGTCATTGAACTACAAGTTGCAGACTGTTGGTTAGTTTTTAAAATTTAATTAAACCTTGTCTAAACCTAACCATAATATTTTATCGATTTGACAAAATAGTGCACACTTTTCAGTCATATTTATTTATTTTCGTTGAATTAAGAATATGTATTACTGATGGTATTGGTTGGTCCTTTATAATTCATTAAGCACTGCACCAAACCATAGTCGATATAAAATATTCTTGTATCTATAAAATATCTCAGATTATGTATGGTTTAGTGGGATAATTTTGGATATTTATAGATAAAGAAATATTTCTTGGCTATTATCTACTATGGCTATGAATTAGACAGGGTTTAATTGAATTTTAAAATATATCAAACACTATCTACAGTCTACACACCACTGTAGTCTTAGTACAATGAAAACAAATACGTTTGCATAAGAAATATTAATGTGCACTATTTTGTGTCGGATTTTAACAGCCTACATCCACCCTTCGCCAATGCAAACGGAGTATGCGATGCATGAGTTTGCCATCACTGTTATAGAACATGTTGAAAATCGAGTTGGGCATAACATTAATAAAGAAAACCCTTACAGTCTGTGTAGTTATAATAGAATAAGATGACTTATACTGTTATGAATAAGTTTACTGCTTTCGAAATAAATGTTATAAAATAGTCAATGTTAATGAACATTTAGAATTGAAAAGTGTAGAATTTATTTTATTTTATTTATGTCCTGAAAAGTAAAATTTTGTAATATATTATATACCCTTAAGGCTCCCATCTTCGAATGCTGATTATTATAGAAAATTACGTTTATAATAAAGTCATCATTGCATCTTTAAAAACTATGAGGAATGACCAAACTGCAAACTAATATGAAGATGATAACAAGTTATGAGACAAACACTAATTCAATAAATAAACATAGTACCTAAGTTACCTAGCCTAAAAAAATTTGCAAATTGAGATTTTTCTGAGAATTTAAATTAGTGTTTCAATTAATTTACGTACCTAAAAACATTTTTAATATGTAAAGTCAAAGATAAACTTACATTTATTTAAAAAATAAACGTTACAAAATGTGAATTCGATAAAGGATCCCATTTTATTATTACATTTATTATTTCGTAGTCATGTTCATTATTAAAATTTTGTTAAATTCTCTCTAACCAACAGAAAAGATTTTTAATAAATAGAAAGTGTATAACATGAAATCCTTTATGTTTATATATAAATCGAGCTTCAATATTATGATCTAACCGAAATTAATTGTCTCAAATGGCAAGCCTTGTATTTTTCCGCTAGGTAGAGTAAACGCTTCATAACTTAGCACTCCGACTCTATGATGAAAATAATGTTCTTAATATATAAAAATATTTTAAATATTTTTTGTACATTTATTACCTATTTATTTATTTATTTATTTATTACTACATGTATGGAGTACAAGTAAATATCATTTGATCTAATTTTAAGCGAGGTAATCAGGCAAAGAGGCGTATCAGTGTAGTAAAAAGAGCAAAAAAGCGCAAAGATATAAAACGTATACCTATTCTACCTCTGCTAGGTATGGTATTTGTCTCCAGTATGAATATATAATAAATGTAGGTAACTAGTTACTATAAAGTAATAATTAATAATCACCAAAACAAATGACATTAAAAAAATTATCAAGTTATAATAATTACAACACTATGTAAAACTATACCTTATAGTATTTTTTTATTGTTATTATAATAGAAATTATTTTAATAATATGATTAAATGATATCCTCAATATTTATTATTTTTCTATATCTTAATATGTTATTAAAATATTTTGCGGCGTCTACGCAGAATATTTTGTATTTATTTGTCTCCATATATTCTTGTTTATTCCATTCCATATGAAGTTATGAAAACTTTTGATGAACGTGAGTATTCCAATTTAACTTTCCTAATTACGTTAACTTTCCTGGTGAAAATAAATGCCGACAAATAAAATGATGTTACAAAATGACAAAACTGTGCTTCAAAGAATTTCCTGAAAATTAAATAACTTTCTGCATTTTAATCAAGTAGAATAATTATTAATTATGGCAACCGTTGTTTATATAAGAATATAAGATAAGGAAAAATTTTCCTGTACCTTTTAAATATATAATATATTACTAGATTTCATCATCATCACTATCAATGAAGGCATCTCCCTGCTGTCTCAGTTCTTTTCGATAGGTAATATCAAGACTAAGGACCGAGAAGAGTCGAGATTATTCCATGTATGTATAAATTACGTTAAAAAATAGTACCTAACTGCTTGTGTGGGGATAAAATCATGAGATAGATGGGTAAACAAGATACATTACAAGTTTCGCTCTTCAACAAAGCATAATATGATCTTCCGCAAGGTAAAGGTTGTATTAACGAACTTTTAAAAGAATTATCTTTGTAATCTATTCATCAATAACCATCGCGCCCTTGCTCTGGATCTAATAGACATTGTAAAAACAAATTATAGTTTTTTCTTGGCAACTGATTCAATTCACTACTTCACAATGGAACTAAAATTCTATAAAATATACACTAATTACAGCATCAAATGCTATAAGTAACTTGATTGGATGACTTCGGTGAGGAGAACACGTGCAGTGTGTGGATTCTGTGAAACGTCTGAGCAGATTGACAACTCTTTGAAAATTCGAGGCTTCACTGTTAGTGTCACTGGTGTTACTGCCGATACTAGGATGTATATGAATGGGTATCCACTTTCCAGTCATCCAGGATTGAAGCTCGTTTACTTTTTGAGGAGACCGGAAACAATCATGTGCTATGGTGTCAAATATGATGGTGAATGTTTGCTTTATTATTATTTACAGTTTTTATTTTCCATTTTTATTTACCATCTGTATCGGTAATCCTTGTTTAGTTGTACAAGCAATACTCTAAACCATGTCTTTTTAAATTCTCTTTTAAAAGGTTATGACATGGGGAATTTTATCATTCCGAAAACATTATTATTATCTGTGTTATAAAACGATTGTTGGAAACTGCACGCAATAATATTACATTGATAATTACTCATTTAGTGCTAACACCGCGACTGGCGCATTTGGAGTCGTTGGCCATTAGATATAATTAACGTATTATTTAAATGTGGTAATTAAAAAGTTAGCAGTGATTGTGTTAGAGCTATTATATAATAGTGTAGAAAATGACGTAGCGGAAATCTCATGAGTTTCACAAAATAATCATTAGAACCTCGTGCAATAAGCGTTTATCTGCATGCTTTGGAAAAATTATATTCGTAATGTTACTATCGTAAGTATGCTATGCTTATTATTATATTTCTATATAATCTTTTTAAAGCTACGTTCTCACATAAACACCACTTAGGTACCTACTAATAATATCATGTGATAATATTTAAGTCAGATTAATTAACATCAATGGCCTATTTAATTTTTGTGCGCAAAAAAATCTACTCACTGTAAAGAGTTATTTAGCAGCAAAATATGATATGTTGAAGATAAATAACGTCTATCTAATTGTTAAAAAAATTGGATTTTAATTCGATATAACTATATGTGGCAATCCATTTCTATATGTCCTCCATTAAAAGCATATATACCTACACACGGACACGTTCACAACATTATAAAAAAATACTTTGCAAATATTTGAATGTAGTGACAAATTAATTGTATTATAAAAATTGGGTATTTAGTCATGGAGTCAAACACAGAATTAAATTCTCTGCGTTAAATTAATTACGCTAGTATTAGAATTCTCAAAAGTGATTATGGGCCCAACTCAAACCTGGCGGCATTAAAAGTCTGCTTAGGGGCGTCACTATGCCTAGGGATGTCACTGGCTATGCTTAAGAACGGAAGTGATAAAAAAGTACTCGTTATCTGGCATTTTACCATAATACACATATTTTCCGCTTCATTAAAAAGATATGTCATCGATACGGATGGAAGATGTCGGATTCTTTTCATTAAAAAATGTGCTTGATTTTATCGTTAGTCATAATGAAGAACAAGTGTTTTCACTTATCAACATGTGTATAGCAACGCCACAGAGTGGTATTAATTTGTCGTCACACTGGCTCCAATCTTAATTAGGGTGCGACGTATCCGGTTCCGTTCCATTAAAGGCTTCGCCGATCGGCCAGCGTCCCCGGAATGCAATTATGGGGACATTCGTCGGGCGTCTTACGCTCTAGATGGGCGTCGGATACACAGTTTCACATAAGGATTCTTACTATTTAAACATTCACTTTTACCTATCGTCTATATTTATCAAACAAGAATTACAAAATGATTATTAACAGTTTCAATCATTAATATAAATCTCACCATTTACTTAACTAAATTAATTATATAGTAGTGTGTCTTATTACGGTAGATTTATACCATGATGGTCGGAATAACTGAGTGATATAAAATCTACTGCAGGCTGATGGCGTCGCGGCGGTGATTTAATGGACGCTGCATCGGATGGAGCTTTCGAGGCGTCGAAGTACTATCAAGCAATACTCCACACTACAATATACGCTGCACTAATAAAATTGTTTGGTACACTTCTAAGGATTCTGTGACACAATGGTGTTATTGTCAACTAGGTAATTGATTTTCTGTATGTATGTTGTAACAAAGCTCAGTGTGAGCACAACTTCAAAGGCTAAGATTTTCTAACGTGACGAATATATTGTATTGTAATATTATACTTTGGTTATTTTCTTATTCAATATAACTTGAATAAACACATGCCAATGACCTGTTAATGGTATGTTAAAAAGTAATAACATTCACTGAAACTAACACAATGGTAATGATTGAAAAATAGGAAAAGAAAATAAAGATAAGTATTATTAACCTGGAGTTAAAATATAAAAGATGTACGTGCGATTTCAAACAACTCTTTCAGAACATGATTTCTCTAAATATTTTTCAAAAATGTAGACTTTTTGTAAAAAGTAAACCTTTTTTTGTAATATCTCCGATTTCATAGCAACGGAATCCAGGCGGGATGTGCTCTCGTCATCCAGAATAAATGCCCCAGCAGCGTGAAGATCATTTACCATTGACTCACGTATCGGGTCACGAACTCGAATATTTATAATGAGGTCGTACCAGTGTACCCATAAAATTGAGACTTTTGGGCATTGGTAAAATACCATGTCGCATAGTCTTACAGTAGCACAGGTAGCACGAATGCGTTGGACAAACGGTTTTTAAAATTAAAGTTGGCTAAATGTGGACCTTGAGCCTTTTTCACTTGCTTCATTTCATCATAAGGCAATATATGTACATAATATTGTATTTAAAATATCAATAATTGTAAAACATATACTTAGGAACCTACTTACTGATATTGTTGTTGATTATCAATTTTTTTGTTGGTAAAAAAAACAATAAAAAAGAGAAAATATTGAATAATTACAAGATAAAAAGAATTTTTTATATACAACGTTTTTAAATTTTCTGTTGAATTATTATTCTCAATATGCTCAAACTTGTATTTGATATGAAGTAAATAAAAAACAAACAAACAAATATATAATACTGAAATGTCATTTTGACATTTCATTTTGATTTCCATAGTAACGCACGTATGTATTAATAATTTAGTTGCTAGGACCACCCCCTTAGCAACCAATAATAGTCTTTTTTGTTTACGGATTTTTCTGAAATAACTTTCCATATAAAACAGAATTAACTGAAAATGAATTCAATTCTACTTAAAGATAGCTAAAATTATTAAAAGAATGCATTGGCATCGTGTTCTGATATATTCTAAAAGTTTCAAATGTCTAGCTGGTCGGGAAGTTAGTTAAAAATCGATTGCAAGATTAAATTTGTACTGGATAAACAACCACCGGACAAACAATAATACGGGCTAATAAAAACGTTGTAAAAATTATATAAAAATTATAACTGGTTTCTGCGGCTTTGACAGATATTGTCAACTGCTATAAAACCAAACCGGTTGCAACCCAACATCACCTGACAGAAATATCGTTATGAAAGTATGTACTAGTTTTTTAATGTATTGTAATACAGATAGATACGTATTGTAATACAGTATTTAAATAACGTTCGTTTTCTTTAAAATTAATACTACGCTTCAATTCATTTGTCCTAGTAAATCAGGTACTGCAAAAACATCTTAAATGTACGTTTATAAAATCTCATCGCGTAGGTGTTGGTCGTTGCAGGACATAGAAAGGAGTAAGTGTTTATGGCAGGTAATTTAGATGCACTTTATGTATTGTTGTGGGTCGAAACAAGTCACGCTCGACAAAAGTGATACGATAAATCGCATTGAATTGGCAGTAATAAAATGCGGGGAACTATTAATACATGTCAACTGGATAAAATTGCCCTAGATATGTTAGGCCAGTAAATGCCTTTGTCGCGTTATCATTTATGGAAAATACATCATAGTATCATTATTATAGACAGTGAAATATTGATGTTGTATAAATAATAAAACAATGTTATATTATTTTTTAAGTGGTAACACATTTTTATGAAAGCCTCCATTAACAAGTAGATATTCAGCAGTCCTTCCAAAAAGTTAATACCGACAAGTTAAATTACATTAATTGACTCAGTATTTAATTGGTAGCAGTCCATTTTACAAAATGATAATATAAATTATGCATAGATAAGTTGTTTGTTTTTGTAGTCTTGACAATAATAATTGTATTACAACCGAAATGGCTATCGGTTTAACTGTAGAATTGAATATAATTTAGTTGATAGAGATGACATATTTAAACACTGCTATCGTTTCGTATAGCAAAAATGTCGATGGCTCAGCTTTTGTGAACTGTATGTGAAGGCTGTTGAGAATTTGGATGTCGGTGAGGGAAAGCGGAAGGCACTAACCTTTGATGTTAAGCTGATATGGACTGCTCGCTCTTGGGGATGTTATTCTGACTCCAGGGTTCTCCACGCACACACTTTTGTTGCTGACTGTTGTATATAGCACTCCGGACAGCACAACCGGAACTTTCTTTATATGGATGTTGACACTTAGTGAGTATTGAATTTATGATTGGGTGAATTACGGTAATTGACGCAGCGAGCGAACCGTAACTCGTGAATCAATGATTGCTATGGTGACGCGTGGTAGTCTTTATATAACCGTCATTTATGAGTCAATCTGTATGGAGTTCGTAATGAGACTCACGAAATGAATTACCGCGTCCATGACAGTCAAAACTGTAGCAAGTCTTGACGCAAAAATCAACTACGGTAGACTGATGACTTTGTAATAGAATTAAGTGCCTGGACGGTGCCAATAATATATATTAGAGGAAGAAGGAAAATATTGGAATGAAGGCGACCACAATTGGCCCAACCATATCGATATTGGTACCGGTATCATTATTTGATACTTGCAAGTATCGGTCAACAAGTGTCGATACTTTTTGACATCCCTAACTATGTTAAGTTTACCAAAATAAGATCTCCATAGAGGTTTATATATACAGATCTAACCTAACCTACTCTTTAGACTACATACAACAGTATAGGTACTATTGAAATATATGTGAAAACTTAATTATATTTTCATAGATATGTATTTTTTTGTCTATGTAAATATAATAGTATATTATGATAACTAACTGTACCTAGCAGTTGTTTGGCCCTTAATCGATTGACCTTTGCGTGATATTCTTAGGTCTAGCCGACGAGTAATCAACCTGTCTCGTCTGAGTTGAGGTGACATAAAAATACGCTTTACTGTTGTTTAAAAAATGGCCGGTTTATGAAACCGGAAGGAAAGCAATGTCTTGGTATCGTTAAAATAGAGTGGCGTGTCCAAACTGTATTATTTTGATATCTAGGTTCCAAGCTTTCAAAAATTGTCTGCATGAATAGCTAAAATGAAATTTAAAAAGTAGAATTCCAGATAAATTCATTGGTTTTTGCATGTTTATCATTTTGTAAATTAGAAATTTTCTTTTTCGTGTTTTTCATTGTGACTTCATTAAAAAATCTAGTTATATTATTTCTCGTGCGATTCATGGATTCCACATTGGTGAAGGTTTTGAGTGTTTAATAGCGTTCTTCATATGGTCGGACGATCAAGTCGACAACTCTCAGATGCTGCCAACGAGGCTTTTTTTTCGCGATATGTGACTAAATAAGATATACCTATCTTTGGAGACTTAGAGAGCAAGTACATATACCTTTATGTTTTCCATAAAAAAAAAATATGGTCAATTAATATAATTAGTAAATATACAATCAGCTTCTTACTCATATTAAATTTGAATAATATAATATAATAATATACTTGTAATAATATGACAATAACAAGACAAAAACTATGTAAAAATATAAAACAAACAAGTAGACCAGAAAACAAAGTCATACAGTTAGTCACAGTGGAATCGGTAAGGCATCAATCCATGCAACAGTCTCCGGTTTGGTATATGGCGGGAACACCGGGGTAGATATTATATTCTATGTGCTCTGAATCTCATCACAGACTTTTCAAGCCCAATTTACGATTTAATACGCTCATCTGGAACGCTTACTTAGGATTTCGTTTAGACGTTATATAATTTGGATGACATGAAATCAAAAATTCAATAATTGTAAAATTACATTAGGTATAATTTAGAATTTCATATCATCACGATGCTCGAGCATTGACGATGTCGTATAGGTATACGCTTGTAATGTCATGGGTACTGGATTCGAATACCGAGTCTGACAAATACACATATTGTTTTTCAACGTGTGTTTGGACCCAGAGTATGGACCTAATAGATTGCGCAATTGGCTAACATTCATTTATTGTAAAAGCAAAAATGCACGAGTAGCTTATATACATAATTATGGCTGTTAATACAACCTACACTCTGTTATTAAGTCCATCATGTATATCAAATCATTTCTTTAGGCTACTAAAATCACTATAGGAGCTCATATAAATCCACAATTTGAATACTAAGAACGTGATATAAAAGTAATAGCACCTCCAAATTGATTTCACTTATTGTCTCAAGTACAAAATTGATGACGTTAATGATAATATATTTTTTAGATTCAAATGAACGGAATTTGAATTCAGAATTTTCAGAATCTAGTACTGCTTTGTGTAATTAGGTAAGAGCTATGAAAGCTTCGTTTACTGAACAATAAATATGGCTACCATCTACCTAATACCTATACTTAGTGTTTTTTTTTATTATCATAGTTTATCTTTCATGGAAGCACACCACTGTAAGGGCGTAATCTTTAGAATGATACCGAGGCCGTCCATGACCGCGCAGGAAGCGTTCCTTCATAATTCACATTTTATGCGTTCTTGTGGGACCGGGTGCGAGTAAATCAAAGTGCCCTGGCCGGACCGGAAACGCCAGACTTGGACTTTAACGGGAAATAGAAAGAGCCTACCCGAAATATATCCACATCAAAGTGATTGTAATGGTATGGGTTTTATTTTGATTGGAAAATACTTGCAGTTTCAATGTTATTTATAGCAAAAATGTTGCATAGCTTGTATATATTTAGCTAATACAAATTCCATTCATGATCATCATCATCATCAGGCGGTGTGGTTCTGCTGGAGGATAAACGCTTCACCAAGCTACAATATAAGTACTGAAATATATAATATATAATGACGTATAAATTAGTTCTGATCTTTATTAAATTATCTTGAATAATCTAAAATTATACTTACATTGTGTTTTATATTTAATTATCATATGTTATGTTCCTGTCTGTGCCTATGATGTGTTTTTCAAAAATATTTTTCATCAAATTGCACCGATTTAAAAATAATATGAATATTATTATTTTGATAAACATTTAACGCATCATGGTTATACAGTTTTAGGAAAATTAAGCATAGAATAGATAAAACATGTATTTTCTCACTTTTTACATACATAATATCGAATAGTTCATACAATACTAGCTGTCCCGTAAATAATGATGTGATATGGGAGTTGCTATTGATGGTGATTTAATATATTATAAAAGTGGAATATTATTATAACTAATTTGTAAATAAGTATGTTGCTTGCTTACTTCGCATGCAAGCAATGATAGCAAGTTCTACATTCATTTGCTTTGAATATCTTGCCGGTAAGTATAAAATAAATAATGTATTTGAAAATTGGAACATCCGGAAAATATCCCGGTTTAATACATATATGATAATATTGATATTATAGGCAGTTAATTACATGAAAACAGGTAATATTAATAAATCAATTTTATGCATATCTGGTTGAAGGTTGTAATAAAAACATAGATATTTACTTAGAAACTGAAAGTCATTCCATCTTTTAAGCTATATAGTTAGTAACTTACCCCTTTGATGTTCCGTGATATGGTCTACGAGCATGAGCAATTTGACTTTAATGTATTCTCATACTAAAACATAACTACCAAGTTACATGACTCATCGCCCTTTTCATATACTTATTGATTTTATCAATTTCACTTTCAAGCTTACTTTATATAGCTTCACATAAACATAATATAATAACTAATATTCATGTTGATGATATAACAATGATTCAAAGGTTATATGCAAAAATAATACTGTCTAAATTAATTAAATTTGGCTTATACTGAGATTTTTGAGTGAAGCTGAATATGCCAGAAGAAAATTCCGTACGATATATACAGACATAATACATTATATTAATAGAGAATAGTTGAGGATTAAATGGATTCAAGTGCAAAGGTAATCAAGTTGAGTAAATGGATTTTAAAGATAAATATGCTATTATAAAGTCTACCTACCTCTCTTTTCTTCATTCTATAAATGAGGCTTAGTTCTCAAAATAGAATATTACTTATTATATACCAACAAAAAAAAATTATATATTTTAGAAATATTGAATACTGTTGAATGCTGTTTCACGGAAAAATAGGTAGGCAGGACCTACCTTTATGATTATATAAAAACTGCTCACATTTTTTATCAATTATACGCCACTTAACATTTCAACATACGCTTAATTGAACAAACGGCGAATATATAATGTATATTGTGTACCTACTTCTATATTAGTGACGTGTGGAAACTTTTCTGGTAGGGATACTGTTTGAAAAAAATCATAAAAATACGCCTACTATTAGCTACACTTACTTACTTACTACTATTTAGGACTCAGGTACATGGGTCAATGAGAAATGGGACCAGTCTCAGGAAATTAAAACTAGAATTGAGATCGCAAGGAGCGCCTTTCTCAAAATGAGACGCCTCCTTAGCAATCGAGACCTTAACCTAGGTCTGAGACTACGGTACGTTGTTATGTTCTCTCAATTCTTTTCTATGGTATGGAAGTATGGACGCTAAACCAAGAAATGTCACGGAGACTTGAAGCTTTCGAGATGTGGCTGTATAGACGCATCCTCAAAATTCCTTGGACTGACCGGGTGACAAATGTTGAAGTTCTCAATCGAATGAGGAAGGACCGAGAAGTTTTACGTAGTATCAAAACCATGAAACTACAGTACCTCGGCCACATTATGAGAGGACAACATTACAGCATTCCCCAACTTCAAGGAAAGATCAACGGTAAGCGTAGCAGAGGACGGCGCCGCATTTCGTGGCTTAAGAACCTCCGTGATTGGTACGAGTGCAGCTCCACTGAACTATTCCGGGTAGCAGACGACAAAGATAAGATCGCCTTGATGGTGGCCGACCTACGCTAGGGGATGGCACAATAAGAAGAAGAATTAACTACACATTAACTTTTGTAACTAATGTACTGGTATTGAGAACGGTAGGTCTGCGATATTATGGAAATATTTTAATATAATACAGAATGTTAAATAAAATTCACCATACTCTTGCATAATAAATAAATAAAATTACTATACAATATCTATTAATTTGTCGATAATTTCTGGAGATGATCCGCATCTACGACATCTATAAACAGCACGCCACTGCTCCCTATTATTTTTATGATGATTTAAAAATATTGAAAATATTTTGGTATTGTTTCTTTTAAACATTAATTAAATTAATAGTAGGTATTCGTATAATAAAATTTAATGAACTATATGAAAAAAAAAAGTAATAAACGTAACGAGGAAATTTATATTCATTATGGCGAGTTTGTAAAAAAATATATGGGGCACAGATACCATTAGGTTTTAGTTTCGTTTAATAAATAACGCCGTTAAAATGTCATGAATACAAATCAAATCGTCGACTCGCTGACCGTAAATTATGCCGTGCCCTTTCGAAAGGGAAGAAAGGGCAAATCGACCAATAATCGTGCGTAATGGGCCAAGTTGTTTCGTATAAACGCTTTCTGGCATATTACTGTTTTGGAATATTTCTTTTTACACAAATAAATACTGACAAATTAATCATTACTTAACTGATTATATTAATCATAGGTATTTTGTATTATAACGAAAGAGAGAAGTGCCCCATATTTTTTTCCATATTCGATCAAGGAGAAAATATGAGCGTCCACAGGGTGGAGGTTGTATTAACAGTCACAATAATTATGTATATAAGGTACATAATATATATATATATATATTATTCAGCTGCGATTTTCTTTGGCGCAGATAATGCAATTGGTTTGTTAGAATATTTAAAAGGGAGCGTCGAAATAGTCGCACAATAATTAAATTTTCCAAGATATTAAAAAGATGCATATTTATAATATTAATACTATCGACCGAAGGTACTTGATGGAATTTGAATTTAAATTCTAATGGATTCAAGCTCTGTACTATTCCATTTAAGTCGTTTTTTGCGACCCGGGATTCGCCTTTCGGCATCTTCAGGCATCGTGTACACTCGCCAAAGGAAAACACACACTGACAACGAACACTCTTTAACTCTACCTTATATAGTAAAGCAATACAATAAAGTAGGTAAAAACTCTATTACCTACCTATCTTTTAGAATAAAAATGCATATTTATTATGTATCTCCACTGTCATCTTTAATAATAAATATTATTAGTCACAGGTGTGATTCTAGGAAAGAGTTAAATTGATATACTTACTAGTAGTTGTGATTGATGATTTTTATTTTATTTTTCTTCGTAGGGGGATCAAAATCAGTCAGTGCCTCCCTAAACTCGCCACTGGTTATGTAGTCGATTTTCAAGCGGATAAGACATAACGAATTACACATAACTTATTACGAGTTAGGTATTATTGGCAGGTATCCAATAAATACGTATTGATAACAGAAATCAGGTAAATATAAATTATGTACGCAAATAAGAAATAATAGAAACACATACGTGCCGATGCATTATCTCATATAACGAATTAAAGCAATAACCGAGCGGTAACGTATTGGCTTATGATGACGTGGCGCTGATTCAGATAAATTCAGAATTAAATATTAATATTGCAACCTTATTTCATAATATTATAATATAGTCGTCAACTGGTGTGATGAACAAAAAATATACCTACTAACAAAGGATTTTATTTTAAATGTAGGTATGTATATAATATGTCTATGTAGTTTTAATGTTTTATTAGATTTAGACACTCTTTACCACGTATCTGATTTTTCAGTTTTCAGAATAAATATCATCATCATCAACCGGGCTCGATTCACTGCTGAGTGAAGGTCTTCCCATAGATTCGCTAACACGTATATCCACCGAACTATACAGCAAGTTTTAGGAGTCCCTGTGGATGTTTGTGCCCATTGGGTACCACAGTATGACAGCATTTTGTCCAGCAGCTGTCCACTCGCCGAATGACATGTCTAGCCCATTGTCATTCCATCTACTTGGAGACTTCTACCACATAAGTATATATTTATGCACATACTATGTATCTATATCACTCCTTTTATAACAATATAATATTGTATTTTATTTTGAAGGATATACCATAGTTAATTAACATAAACTTGAATAGCAATATTAAAATAAAACATAATTGAGAATTATTCATTTCATTTTGCCAAATAAATGTACTTTCTTCTCAAGTAATTCCATTCGATGTCTAAAATAATAGTTGGCGAAGTAATTCCGTCAAGCCCTAAATGTTCACCTAAGAATCTGTCTCTTGGCAAAGTTGGATTTTCATAATAAGTGAGCGCGCGGGTCCAAAGCTTGTTCAAAAGTTACAACTTTCTGCTTTAACCAAAGAACACGCATACGGGCGGAAAAGTTTTGCCCAAATCCAAGTGTTTTTCTGGAAAATCGGTGCCGGCAGGAAACTTCGCCGGTAAACAGTGGCACTGAATTTTACTCCTCTACTGGAAAATGGCGAATCGTCGGGTGTGAAGAAGTTAAACAAAAGCGATTGGACAGCGGAAGCAAACTGCTGATTTAGGTTTTTTTTATATATAACTTCCGTAATTCCATTATTTCATAGAATTTTGGCTTCGTGGGGTAAAATAATAACTTCATACATTATAAAACCAAGATTAGATAAATTATATACACGCGTGTTAATATAATTCAGTAACAAATGTGTATGGAAATTACATGACAAATGTAATGTGTAATGTAGAAACGATACAGATAGGTACTTAATGTAGACATTTCTCAATGTATGTATGTAAATAAAATATAATATAATATAGTAAATTATCGAACATATCAATATTATTATGCTATATTATAATACCTAGTTATTACAATTAAATTTAATAGCACTAAAATGTGTTGGATCACAAAATCAATATTATACTTATATCAATATTATACAACAGTTTCAAAAAGAACATTCGTTCTACGTGTTTCTCAAACTGTGGTAGGTATGCATTTCTCTGGTAATACGCAAAATATTTCATGGGGTACGTTGTTTTTTTATTGATATTTTACTTATAATTATATACTTATTATAATTTTGGTTAATGTATTATGTACAATAGCAAGTATATAATATAATATGAAAAAATACTACAATTAGGTATGCATTTCCGAATTATCCCATTTTGTCGAAAATACTTGAATTTTTAAATCGGGAAAATAGTATGAAAATTAATAACATTGTGTATAGATATTATTGACAGGAGAAAAAAAATCCTTTGCATCTGAATCTTTCAATCTTCAATTAGCTGTGTTCCTATATTTCTAAAGGACTACCTACTGGAGTGTTTGAAGTTTGAGAAATACTGTTCTAGACGATAACTTTCCCGTAAAGATCACGGCGTGACATTAGAGTATCCTCCTGGGAGGTGGTCTTAAGGACTTTCACTATTGCCTAATAAAATGCATAAAAATCGCAGACAATACCTAACTTTGTTCGAGTATCTTAACGTCTTACTTAACCCTTTTAAACTGCCCTTTTACCAAGCACTAAGTACACATATGCAATATTATTTATAATATCGTAATTTTCACAAATGTGTAATATTAAGAGGATATTTATACTGTTCACGTCATATTATAAGCATATTAATTCACATACAATAATTATGTTATGAAACTGATTTGTTGTATTTTTATGTATCCATCTCTATATATGTAGGTAGGTATCATATTTTTATGATTCATATAAATTATGTTCACACATTCGCACTTGATGTTACAAGAGTGCGACACTCCATAGTCTTGGGGCTTTGACCTCATGAATTCCGTCGACATAGCAGATCATCTTTCACCCGGCAGATGTTACAAAAGCGATCTACGTGCTGCAGGTTTTACATGGTGGGAAATGGTGATGGACCAATAGAAGTGGCGCGACCTCACTGATTCTGGAGCTTAAGATGAGTGCAGTATGAAAGTAAATAAATCATGAATAATATTAAATTCTATATACCCTTGATAATGGTGTTTCAACCGAAATAGCTATCGACAAACCTTTTTAAAAACCTGTAGAATTTAATATGAATTATATTTTCATTTCTTGTAAAATGGAATTCTACCAAGTAAATGCTAACTCAATTAATAAATAAATCATATTATGGTTGTCATTATTATAGAATGTCCACTATTTAATTCAAAGATTCAAGTGTTAATGCAATATTCATAAAAATTGCTTCAAAACTGATCAATGAAATTATTGATGATTGATATGTAATGTTATTAATTATTTTAAATTGCCATCAACATCGACTGAATAATTATTTAAAAATAATTGAATAGTAACTGAAGCATTCCATTAAAAATATATCCGTTCTAGGTTATAGAAAAATAACAGCATTGATATCAGGATTTTTGATGTTCGAGTAATTTGGGTATTTTCTTCGAAGTCCAACCTATGTACCTATATACTTTGTTTTTCTGTTTATCAGGATAGAAAATTTGTAGCAATATAATTTGTGTTGCTTTCACATGTTTGACTCAAATATGTTTGTAGTTTTTGATATCCAAAAAGAAAAAATACATATTTGTTATATTCTAAAAAAATGTCATGCGTGGTTTAGGACTAAATTCAAGAAGTGGCTGTTCAACCTTCTAGTTTTCTAAAGAATAACTGAGATTGGCCATAATAATGCGTTTAGACTAAACTTGCTTTTTTAAAAAATGCATCTTTGGTATTTTTATTTTCACTTTCAGTATTCATACCAGGACCCTAGCATTTTTATTTTTACCCGCTTTGTGATAATTACCCCTGTTCCCCGACCCCTAATCTAACGTTATTTCTATTATGATTTTAATAAATACCGAACTGTAAAAATTCTTTATAAATATCAAAAAGAATTTGTTGATTCTATTATAACTGAAGCCTTGAAAGCGCAAAATCTCGTTTTCATTGTAAATAAATTTGATAAACGTCCACATAAAAATATGAAAATGCACTTTTAAGCCATTGCGTAACGGACCCGTGTGCCAGAAACAAAAGCTTGTAAGTGCTAACTGGACAAAAGCGGGATTTAATTTTTAAATTATGATTTCCCGTTTCGAGGAAATTGCGCGGCTAAGTTAAAAGTCCCGTTTAAACGCTATTTTCATTACACAAACGATTTTTTTGTTTAAATATTTCCACATTATAAAACTTCTTTATTACAATTTTAAATGTTTTATTCTAAACGTATTTAAACAATCTACATGTTTATGTTTTTTGTATAATTTGATATGTAGCCGAGCATATAACTTTCTCGTCCACATAGATTCACCAGCTTATTCAAAAAACTACTACCTATTTGTTGTTTTTATTTAATAAAATGCAATTTTTTTGTAGTACTTATTCCACTTTTAATCAAGAGATTAGGACCGGTTTCGTCCGCCTCAGAGGGACATCTTCAACTCTTTCTTTCTTTCTTTCTCTGAGGCGGACGAAACCGGTCCTAATCTCTTGATTAAAAGTGGAATAAGTACTACAAAAAAATTGCGTTTTATTAAATAAAAACAACAACACAATGCAGTTTCACCATGAATTGACAGTTAACAAAATAAAAGATATTACCTATTTACTAAGATACCGAATAAAATTAAGAATTACTATTATATAATTGACAAAACAATAATTGGATATTACTTTGTTTTACCACTTAATAACGTTTACTAATAAGAATTTGGGTAGCTCCTTTATAATTTTCAACTACATACAGCCAAGTAATTTGTCAGTATATTTTCTTTTTATGTATTCTTGGATAATACAGGAACTATAGTTCTATGGTTTTCCTTCCATTTTCTTTATTTACTATATTCCTTTACTGTAAATGTCAGCGAACAATTTATTTATTGTCCACGCGATCCATTTTCTGTGAACCAATTTTATGAGCTTAAATAAATGTGTTCTTCCATTTTTCAAACTACCTTCCACTACTACTATTTTTACATATGTTTCAAATAAGCCTTTTATTTTATAAACAGCTAAAATGCAAAATATGATTTAAATCATATTAGCAATAATAAATTATGTTGAAATTACATAATATGTCAATATTGATATTATTTAGTCAGATATCTCGTAAATCAAATTGTTTCATCATATTTTGCAATCAATCCACTACAGCTTGATTTATCAGTCGCCTGAACATGAGATTAATTTATTCGATATTACGTATATTTATTCAACCATACTAGTGCATACAATATTAATTAAATAAGTGATTTTATTTCAAATTAATTTTGATTTTATCTATTATTTAGTGATTATTTCAATATATTGTATATTCGCTTAAAATAAAATATGATACCTAGAGATAAAGTTTTAAGACAACTGTAGCTGCAGAGTAATAGCGATCAAATATATATTATTTAAAGGTTTCAAATTACTCTGCAGTAATATATTCCCAGCGAATCCATTTCCAGTAAACAACTGAGCTAGATCAGCAAGTCGGTTGGCGAAATTAGAGACGGTGTATTAATACATCATATCACAGCACATTATTCCATTACGGTGTATTAGCCGAATAATCATTTTTCATAGTATCATATTTTCTTACAACTGTAATAACAAATAATATTTCATTTCGCTACTCAATTTAAAACGCTGATTCTATAATTAGTCTAATATGATTATGTACCAGAATTTTATGTTAATGTGTTACTTTTTATTGTATAAATAACGAAGAATAATTTATCTAGATGTCACTCGAATCCAAGTACCTAGCTCGTAACTATCTCAGTAGATTATATGTACTATCATTGTATAATATACTATTGTACCAATACGCTGCTAATAAATCTCACCCTGCTACATCGTAGACTTCATTATCATAATTTTCAACCTACACATCGAACACCACACTAGTGACCCAACACAACAATAATATTCTAAGTAATCGATTTTTTAAAACTTTTACGCCAAATATAAGGAAGTTCGCAGCGCTTCTATTGAAATTTAGAGACAGATTTCGAAGCATGTACAATATAATACTAGTTATCTAGTGATATTTTACATTTTATGTGGTAAATATACTTAAAATATAAATAAATAAATTTAAAAAAAAATGTGTTTTACTACATTTATTTTAGGTTTACTTAAATGTAGTTTAATAAAATATTGTTTCGAATTTAGGTATAGACATTCTACACATCTTTTATTCAATTAATAAACGTTTTTATTAAAGCGCATTAAAGTTTGTAGGAATGTTTTTATTTTTTAGAAAAATCGATATTTTTTTTAAATCAATAAAAAAATCCATTAAGTACAATTATAAATTATTTAAGTTATCTAAAGATAATGAATATAAAAATAATCAAAAAATAATATGAAACACAGTGTCACCGTAATTTGCATTAAAATTCAAACTATTTTCAATACATTAATTAAGACATTATTTAGAATAATGTCTTAATTAGCTTTACTCTATTGAACATAGTTTGATTAGCAGCAAAGACTCGCTCGTAAATCGCCAATTAAATCAATGAGGTTTTCCATCGTGAAGGGGTTGAGTCGCCTTAGTAATTGCCTAATATATGTTAATGTTTACATTTCCTTTGACGGACGCCTCACATTGCCACGCGACATTGTTTAACGTTGTCAAGAGCATGCGAGTATGCACGGCGCGCGACTGCGGGCGATCAGACCAGCCGAGTGTGAAAAATGAGTGCGCGGGCTAAGTACAAAAGCAACCCTTTTGTTTGCACGGACGACAATGATTGGTTAATGGATTTAGCTAGAACGTGCGTCCTCTTTATGGTAATTGTGCCACTAATACGGGCGGATGCTAAATACGTGGAGCTCGTATATTGAAAAAAATATACTTTTCCTTTTCTTTTCGGAATTGAAAGTTTGTGCGATGCGTATAGAATGAGGTTAATAATTAATCTCTATACAAATCCTAAGTTGAATAGTGGGTTATCACGATTTTATTGCTTCACAAGCAGTGAAAAGAGAAATAAACGACTCTCATTCTATCAGCAAACTCTCATAACATTTTATAGTGCCTATCATCTGAAATTAAAGTTAAAACTACCAAATACTGAATTCACAAGATAATGTCAAATTATAATTACAAATATATTACAAGTATAATATTAAAAACCAATCTCAACTGGAAGTGTATTCAATACTACTGATTGCAGTTAACATGATGTTAACATGTTAATGTACATTCGGAAAAACTTTTTACTTTTATAATTTTTAAAAGCAGTTTTTTTCAGTTGGCAATTTTTATATAGCACTGCAACACTATCTGGCACTGTCCATCGTTAAGGGTAGCAAGCGATAAAAACCACGTTGATATCATGTATATAGCAGATATGGCACTTAAAAGAGAAGATGAAGTGATAATAAAGTACACTGACTAAAGGACGTTAACGATTATACGAAATTGATTGAAATAGTCAGAAACAAATTAAAATATATCGTACGATTCAAATTTCGAACAAATTGATTTGAAAAAATAATTTAACCAAATTGATATTAATAATGTAAAATATCCACATGTTACGTATTTATTAAATAATTTGTTTAATTTTATGCAACACGAATTGATAGTACATATTAGTATATCAATACAAAAAAGCCATTCTCATTTAACCCTTCATAACATGATGCGTGGATTAAAAAAATGTTATTTACATTTTTTTAAACTACCTACCAATAGTACCAATGTAGTTTGAACAAACGATGTTCCTTTGTAAATACAACCGGTCCATGTCATATTTCAAATATCACAAAGTGATCAGTAGGTCTATTCTATACCTATTGACCGCTAAAGTGATAGAGTGATAAATATTATCAAACTTAGGGTAGGGTTGTATCAAAATATTAGCACTTATTGTAACAATTACACGAAGTTGGCTTTTATTGTTGCAATAAGTGCTATATTTTAACAGCACCTATCTTACTGCTGTTAAAATAAAGCACTTATTGCAACAATAAAAACCAACTTCGTGTAATTGTTACAATAAGTGCTAATATTTTGATACAAACCTACCCTACGTTTGATACTATTTATCACTTTAGCGTTCGATAAGTATAGAATAGACCCACAGATGTTTCAAACAAGCAAAAATATTGTTCCATAACTAATATATTTCTCTTTTTACTTTTTCATTGAAAACGCGATAAAAAAAAAGATATGTAAATAATAACTAGGTTGGTAGCTTAACACCTATATTTTATACATACTTACTGGTAAAATAATAAAATAAAACGTACTCTGTAATATTTTCTCATTATGTGAAGAAAATTATTAATTACGTACGTCTTATGCCGGGTCCACACTGGCAACATGTCGCGCGACAACCACGTTAAATTTTACGATAATTATCACACTTATTGTAAAATTTAACGAGGTTATCGCGCGACATGTTGCCAGTGTGGACCCGGCATTAGAGCACAATACCATGACTCATGACAGGTGTGTAGTTTTTTTCCAATTTATTTCACTAATTACGTTGATATTTTAATAATGGAGTGAGTATCTGATTACGTAACTCGCCGAATAATATGCAGTATTTTGGGTACGTTAAAGCCAGAACAATTCGAAAAAAAATTAGTAAAAATATTGATATCATTATATTGCCCTATATTTTCTCGACCTATATAACTATATAGATCGAATATAATAGTTGTAAACCAAATATTTAAATAAAACCTTCTTCTGTAATAGAATATATAGCTGAAGTCTAAACGTATGAAAATAAAGCAACAAAATTAACCCTGGTTCAATTATTTTCATACAAACTGTGAAGACTTCGAAGGCTTTGCGGTCGACTTTGAAAATAGCTGACACTTGTGACAAAACCACATAAGGCTCCATCACGCAGAGTAAAGATTTTCACAAATTATTTTAATAACACTTTGTATAAATATATATATATATATATTTTTTATGTTACTTTTTTTGTATATAATTTAATTATTTATTATTCTTCCTCATTGTTCTCATGTAATTTTCTTATGTAATTTCTTTATATTTATGTTATTTTTACTCTCTGTCTTGTTAGGCTTAACTATATTATAATGTATACATGGAAACTTTGCTGGTTGAAATAACTTTTCATTATTATATTTAAAAATTTTGTAATCAAAATGTAACTGTTTGTTTCCTTAATAAATAAAAAAAATAAAAAAGTAGTCCATATTTAGTTTTAAATAAATATCCCTTTTAATTAAAAAATTCAAACAAAAAAAAATCTGACAATTAATACTCGTCATACACAAAAATAATAATATTGATTTCAACACAACATTCGAAATAAAATGATATTCGTGTCATTTGATGATTTACAATTTTATTATCTATTGCATTAAGTATTCTTTACCATTCATAAAAAAATATTAAATATTCAGATAAAGAATCAAGACGTAAAATATATTTGAACCATGACATGACCTGTAAACACTTTTTTAAAGGTGGACATTAAATATTACGTGCCAAAACAAAACGCTTTACCAAAAAATATTAAATAATTAAAATATTATTAAGATATTTCTTCTCCCATTAAACTAACATTTTCATATTCATAAATTTAAATAAAACCTTAATATACAAGAGCCACTGTAATGTTGATGATGCATCTACGATTAGGTTTGGTTTTATATTATGCTATGCGTCACCCGCATGAATCAGTAGGGATAGTCTGCAAAGCATCATCAGTTCATTACTTCATAATATGAATTTTAAACATGGTACAAAACTAAGTATGAATGCGGTACGCTAAAACCTAACTATTAGGTACACTCTTGATTATAGTGCAATTGCACTTTTCTCCTTTTCAACCCTTAAATAAAAGTCGAACCAAAAAATGTTTACTAAACCACTTTGTATTGCGTCTGCTTTATAATATGAGTAAGTGTGCTATGTTTCTGAAGGTTTGAAAAAACTTTTAAGTTTTTCGTGTCTTTTAAGTCTTTCGTCACAATGTGGGGTGCTGACAGGGCTCTAGCCTGGGGGCCCGGGTTCATGAGCGGCCCGGGGAGGCGAGACGACCATATAAGTGAGATAAACACACATCAAAAATTTGCTTTAATAGTAAAAAAGTCGCTTGCGGCGCTATTTTCCTTTATTAATATTATTATTTAAAGTTATGTGATTGTACGATACAATTTATAATTGTGTATCAATACTCGACATCTCCATAATTCAAATGGATGTATTAAATTATACAATAAAACACTAAACATACACATTAATTTTACTGCGTACACCATTTGCAAAACGCTACTGTAAAGCATCAAACTGCCTTTATCCTTAGCGATAGGTAGGGAGGCCACCAAAGATCCTAGCCTGGGGGCCCGCTTCACGATGTGGGGCCCATGGGTTCGAGTATATATTATGTTCTCTGAATCGTGAAATAATATTAATATAATAATTGTATATATCTATGAATTGCCAACGTTTCATGTTGTTTCAGAAATAGTGTCTGCCACTCAAATCTATGAATATAACATTATTGTGAGAAAAGTTATCCATTCCAAACGATTGCTCATACGGCATTGTATTTTAAAATATAAACTTTCCCAGACACTATTACTTTGTATGTACACAACCAACTCGTAGACTGTTTTATAAAATTTATTCAATATTAAATGATTTCTCCTCTTCCACTTCGTGTTTATTTTAGTTATCTTTTTGCAGTCTTCACTCTATTTGAAGGATTTATATTCAGATGCAACTGAATTCAATCTCATGCAGTGTGAACGTTACGCTCAATTGCATTTTAGCGCGTTTTGGGAATACAAGTGTTCTATTCTCTGCAGACTATTCGATTTATTTCCATTCTGTTGGCATAGTGAAATATTTCGCAGAGGTGTGTAAAATTTAAATTACATTCAAAACTGCACACTCTAGTTTTACACTAGAATTCCATACTTTGTCACAGAATAATAAAAATCAATAACAGAATTTTTAATTCACTTAATATTATTAGAATTATTATTTTCTCAACTTTCATTTCCATAGTTACCAATTTCCCTGAAAATATACTTTATTTTAAAAATATTCATAAACGAAAACTTATATAATCGTTTAACATAATATTAGAAAACTTTTGTAATTTTAACTACTTTCTATTATTATTTTCTCAGTGTAGTGTTTCTATACAAAAATATAACGAAATAGTTTTCCAGAAAAAAAACATGAGAAAACAAACAACAGATTCCGAAAATTTTGAAAGCTCGAGCTTTCAGCCATATGGATCGACCTTTTTTTTATAACGGACAATAACCAGTAAAACACTGCCAGTGAGTACAAGTGGAATACTAAAAGTTGTATTGTGTTTAATCTACCTATATTTCATTCTTAATTATTATAGATTCCGTATAAAAATCGTAATTGTAACGAAGCATAAAATTACCACCATTTCACGATGGACATCAATTACTAGATTTTTTTAAAGTTACATATTGACCATATCTGATCCTAAGAAGATCATAATATGGGCCTCCACGTCATAGTGAAGGTTTGTATTAACTCATTTTTTAACGAGAAATGGATGTTAGCCACTTGCTCTACCTATTAGGGCTATACTGTGACTAGAAACACACATTTAAAGACAATATGAATATTTTCCAGAACCAGGATTCGAACCTGGGACCCATGACATTATAAGACGATGCGTATCTTGAATTTAATATCATCATATTTATTTATCTTGATTTATCTATAACTCATGAGAGAAAATACATGTAAATGTGTAGAAGAGAGCAAAACAAAGAGAAGACATACTAAAAGATGTAAGGTGAGAGAAAACATATAATACGTGAACGCATATTCTAAATTTGAAAAATAAATTGACAATAAAATAAACGAATCGATAATTTTAATCGGGTCATGAGAGAAGACAAATGACAGAATACTCTCATAATAGTTTGACAGATAATTGATAATGTTAAAAGGTGGCACTTGTATCTGGTATTTTTTCTAGATATACTTACCTATACGAAGACAGGTTTATATTATAATAAATGCCAACCATATATAAAATAAGTAATATCGACACTACATTGTATACACTATAAAGTATATACACTGACAACAACTAACAGTTGTCATAGTGTCTTATAGTGAAGACGCCAAAAGGCGAAACCCAGTTTGGTGTAGCCAATTCATTCGGAATATTGAATATTGAAAGAATTATACTATTGAAAATTAATAAACAATTCATATTATCCACTGATATGCCATATTGTCTTTTCTTATAATAAACACTATCAGAATGTAATCGTGTATGCTCTGAATTCAAATTTCAGTACTATTAAACATAGGCTGTTTACTATATAAACTTATTTATGTTGTTAGTTGAGTGTATTCTCCAACAAATAATGCTGAAAGCTTTTCTTTGTTTACCGCTAAATAAGCGAAATTCAAATAAACATTCGCGTAAGTACAAGACGCTCTGAACATTTTACAACTACCCAGAATAAGTATGTTTTATCATTCATATTATTATTATGATTCCCTCCTAGAGCTGTTTTCTTGAGGAGCATTAAAATGATATGAAGCACACAGGCTTAGTGTGAGAAAAGGTAGGTAGGTAGTGGTGTGATGAACGACCACTCGTGAAAATTGCCTTGCGTATGTTTCATGTCTGCATTCATAACGTGTGAAAACGCACTGCGCAACTTGTAAATGTATCATCAATAAACAATGTAGCGGAATTCCACCCAAGAAAATGTATTATTTTCAGGAAGCTAAAAAACTCCACTTATAATAAATAATTTATTTAGAAATATATAGCCATCCAATTACAAACCTACAAATAATATTATTATTATAGAACTATGTATCATATTCTAAAAATAACATAAACATACGTGTCTTGTCAGCAAAAAAGCGAATATTACATTAAAATACCTAATTGCTTTATTTCTAAAATTTACTATGCATAGTGTACCTACTTGTATTTTTGATTTATAAAAAGAATATATTTTTTGATTACCTCTACTCTAGAATCTGTCGTGAATATTTCTGCGATAAACCTTTGTCAAGTAGTTGCTCCAACTGTCAGCTCTATAAATCGCTTACTATTTACTCCTTTGCTACCCTCTATCTTTCTCTAAATTATGAGCTGATGCAATTCATACCGAATATACATTTATTTTATTCGCTTGATTATAACTATGTGTAAGTAATATTGGCTTTAAAATAAAAATGTGTAAATTTTAAAGACATGGGATTCGAACCACGAGACAAGACTTGAAAAGATGATATTTTTACACTTGGTTCGGCAGGTGACGAAATATAATTGAATAATTAAAAATATATTATATTAAATCACCATGTTCTATCTTAATAAGATCATATGGGTTTCCACAGAGATGAGGTTGTATTAACAGATTTTGATTTGTACAAGGAACAGATGTTAGCCACTTGTTCAACATATTAGGTTCAAACCTTGGTTAAAAACACAAATTTGAAAAACAAGAGCCCGGCGCCCATGACATTATAAGCAGATACGTTACCACTCGGTCATCGCGATCGCAATTAAAAATATACAAATTTAATCTTATGAACCTATACGAAAAGTCAAAAGTGGTGATTTTTAATGTTTTGAATTAGATTGATATTCATGCAATACAATAAATCAGGATACATTTTATTTGTTAATGCACTCAACATTTTCTTCTGCAAGGACTTCTTCAAAATCTATATATTGATAATTGTATTGTGTTTATATAAAATATAAATACAATTATAAGTAGGTAGCTACTTATTTCGAAGAGCGCCATTAAAAGAACCTTATCTGAAAGCTGCTAGCTTATATACAATGTCGCCACTTTCAGTCAATAAACAAAACGTATTTTTTCGCCTCATTTTCTTGTTGACAGTCCCATTAAGACTCAGAACGCAATTATCGTTACGGCTTCATAACTAACAATCTGGCAAAAAGAAGAAAAAGAAGTCGATAAAAATAACACGAAATAAATGAGAGTACGCACAATCTGAGGCGAAAATCGTGTGTTTTTTTTCGCCTTTCTGTGTGTTTTCCACAGTTCGGGTGGGCAGTGCTGGCGCCAGCGTTGGGCGGTTGGATTTATCACCACGTCCGGCTGCCAACGGGCGGCGCCCATCCATACTGCGTCCAACGCCGCCCTTCCTTGTCTAGCTAACCATTGCCTGGATCTGCGGACCCTAGACAATTTTCTTCCAAGCATAACTACCACCAATCTATTAAGTTTTCTTGTGTAAATATAAAATTCAATCAACCAATCAAGTAACTATTCATATTTATACTTAAATATTTTCCCGACTAAACATACACATGCAAAATATTGTTAAGAAGTAAAAAATCAAATAATTAATACAAACGTTAATTCAGCAATATTGTCGCATTCCATGAGCAACATAATATGTACAGTATTACATAAAAAATATACCTATTTGAGATTGTATGTAAGTTAACAGATAATAGAAATAATAAAAAAAACGACTAAATAGGTATAATGAGACCAAAACGTTGTAAAATAAAAAAATGTTAAGAATTACTCACTTAATTAAAAAGTTCAATAATTATTATGATCACATAATATATTGAATAAAAATTGACATACATTTTAAATGATAAATACGTTGTAATATTACACATAGATTAAAGAGCATATTAGTTTATTGAATAAAGTAAATAAAACTTTGTTTACTTCTGTAACTTTTATAATTTTTGTATGTATGATAGTGTTGTTTAAATTACCTATTTATGTGTTTAGAGAAACAAAACATTGTGTAGCTACATTGTGAACTGGTTATACCTATTCAAGAAGATAGTGAGATAAAACCATTCGTAAAAATTACCATAAAAAGATGAAAAAAAATATAAACAATGCTCAAAAATAAAATAAAATTTCAAAAACATAATATACCTACAGCACATCACTGAAAAATTACGTGTCTTTAGGGAGCGCATTGACTAGTTTTGCACCCCTCGCTATTTGTGCCTGATAAGTCTGACACATGGAAACAGTTCTAACCCCAAAGAGGTCATGGCTGCGACCATGTAGGTAATATGATAGCATAATAGTTTTATGATCATCGCAAGCGAATTTAATGTGATAATCGTAGAAAAAATTAAATCATTAAATTATAACAGAAAACAAGGTTGAACGATAATCTTATAAATGATAGTGTTATCTCTACGTTATTATAAAGATTGACTGAAACTGCGATAGATTAAGGATAAGTTATCTGGCGTCGAACTGTTGATTTCCCTAATCGGTAAAGTTTTCTCTCATCCCCCAAAGAACGCATTAAAATATAGAGAAGACTGCGAGAAATGGCTGCGATCACCGCTTAAATAAAAATAAAACCACAAAACACTGGAAAGAAATGATAAAGATTTTACTACCTACTTACTTCTTGATGTTTGTGTTTATTTCAGGATTTTTTCCTAGAAAAATACCACCCGTACGTTCGAATAGGCAATGAAACTTTTTCCGTTGAATATCTTCATAGTACCTATACGGATTTATGAAGTCTAATAAAATGAAACTTGTAATATTTGGTGATTTATCACATGTCGAATAAACATGATAATAAGATGTACCTACATACAAAAATTTAGTATTTTTCATTATTAAATAGAGAATATAATTTGTAAAGCTGAAATTTTAACCCCTATGAAATATAATATCCTAGGAGAGCGTCGCATTCTATATTAGTATGATTCGAGATATCTAATAAATTAAATTTGGATTACGAAATTTCTCTTTTATTCGTTTAGTTAATTAAATGTTGTAGAAATAAAAATGTGCATTATAAAGTATTTCAATTTAAAACATCGTATCTATTATGTGAGGCATTTTAAAATAATAATTGCCTATATCAAACCCAATTATTAATCTTCTTTTTCTTCTTAGATGGAGCATATACATATATATTAAACATATATTATATATATAATATACTATGCCGCGGCTACATGACGAGCCATCGTTCCCTAGTCACTGTCTGTCTTCCTAGGCTTATACTAGGTAACAGCAATTAATACATGGCGCGTGGTATTTAGCGACCTTCCAGAATGGCGGTATCCGATTGACTTGAAAAGAAGTCAGGCGATGTTGGGTGCATTCAGACTCTATTGAAGCATCCGTAGGATGTGACCGAGCTACTAAAGGCTGGATGGCCTGCTCTGTTACCTTCTCGTATCTGACAAAGTCGTACTAGTCAGATCTAGTCTAAAATATTTAAATTATTTTTTTAATGATTGTTAGAATGATGTCAGATTCTTCTGACAACGCAGTCGACTCATTTAGGTGTTGGTGCGTTATTTTCAAATGATAATAACACCGTTCCAACATGTCCGGAAATTTGTACGTATGTAGTTTGCCGTTTCACACTTCACCGTGAAATGTTGTGAAGGAAATATATGTTCGTATATTAAAGACCGTCCAACCTCTTTGGGTCGTATAGTCTGAGATACAATGCATGCCTAAATAAAACACGGTTCTTGTCGTTTTACAAGAAACCAGTGGCAAACAAATTTAAAAAATAGCCGATATACTGAATTATTTGTTAGGTTAAGTTAGGTTTTCATTCTTGAATTCATGAATTTCGTCAAAATCGGCTATGAAAATTAGCGCGGTTCCCGCCTGGCTTCATGTAAACCGAATAACCGAACCAATACAGAAAAACGTGTTATTTTTATAGTATACGGTCATCTCTTTGCGATAAGAAAGCTCACGGCGAACGGTGGCTATGGTAAAATGTAATACGTACAATTCACATGTAACACCGTTCCAAAATGATTTCTTCATGGCCGCAATGCCAGAAGAATACGTTTTTCGTCTACCTGTTCATATAGGTATATATATATATTTAATTTAAATATTTATTAAATCACGTAAGTTGGTTGGTACGTAACCTAGCTTCTTAGACTTTAAAAAATCGCTAATAAAGCTTTGGTCCTAAGTTGATTCCGTACAATGCAATAAAGTATGGTAAATTTTCATAGTATTTAGCGCAATGACAACATATTGGAACACGTGATTTAAGGAAAATTTTAGCCCATCTGATGTATTTATTCTAATCCTACTGAAGAAACACATCAATTAGACTAAATAATAATATTATACTTGTTTTTACATGTCGACGTGGTATTTAGATTAAATCAATACTATGATCAACTATACTTTAGATTTAGCGATAACAGCAAAATAAACGACACAAATGTGTGATTGATCATAAATGGAAAAATTAACATACATTGCATAGAACCTACTGGTAGATATACCTGTCGCGAAGTGTTCTCCCATGACGCAACGATTGTATGATACAAGCTTCAGCTCTAAATTTTCGTAATATAAGACAAGTCAACGGTTAGGAAGATTGTTTCTGAGTAAAATATAAATAATGATTAAATACGGGGTAGAATTTATAAATCTTCAAGTATTCCAGAGGCGGCATAATATTTTTTCAAATGGTGACACATTTAAAATATTTGGTTATTTATAACTACTAAAACTTCAACACACTTTTCTCAGCAATTAATATTTTTGCTTTCTGTTTATCGTCGGTGCATTTCGGAGTATGAAATTTGGTTGGTGCAGTGCATTTGTGGGTCTGAACTGCACTTCGTTTCATTGCCTAATGAATTAACAGTGTTGACTCTGCCTGGGCGGACGGCTCGCTGCATTCTGCGGTTCGCTTTTGCCGACAATAACGTTTTACCACTTTTACACGGAATCGGGAGCACGACGAAATTATTTTAATTATAAATTCGCCGGAAAACCAGTTGATACCATAAACTCATGAAAATTTGCTGAATACGTATGCCTAATGAAATTTAACTAACCAAAAAATGTACCAGATTATATTAAAATTTCTCTAATTAAATAAAAAAAAAAATGATGTCACCTAAAAACTGATTTCTCGCCACACATTATTATAACTGAACGACTGTATTGTTTATTGTATTTTTTTCCTATATTGGTTGTTTTCTCTTCATATAAGTACTTACCTAAATGTATATATTTTTTTATGTTTTTTAGATTTTTTTTTCATTTTATTGTAGGTACTATCTGTTTTTCTCTTTTAATCAACTTTTAAAAGCTCATCTATTATATGTTTTATAACTGTATTTAACGTTTGATTTAATTAAGTTTTCTGTGTCTGCCTATAATAGGAAAAGTTATTTATTTTTTTGTTTTATATCTCATATTAATGCTATTGTATTCTTCTATGACTGATATTTCATATTTCGTTGTCCATTGAATCATTATTTCGATATTTTATAATGTATATAATAATATACATACTTGGTATTATTCTTTTTTTATTTTAAAATGTCAATACAACTATTTAATTGAATAAAATATATCTATTTCTTGCTATTCACCACATATTTAATGCAACACGCCATGTAACCTTTACATACCTAAGCATTTAAGTAATTAAAAATAACTTCATTAAAAAAATTAATTTGATGTATTCATGATTATTAGTTTAGAATTACAATTCATTTAATTTAATACAAATATTAATAAACAAAGTTTTAAATCTTAATTGCACACCAATCTTCACCTTTTTTCCGATTAAAATTTCCCAGCCAATGTACTGAATAAGTATGATTTGGAAATTTACCAACCGTCCCCATCTCACAATATGTATCTCTTCTTCCTCCATCTCTCTCTTAGACTTATAAAGCATTGAAAATAATTATAATAAAATTAATTTGGTACCTACTTATACCTACATTATCTACCTATTTAAGTATATACTTTAAACTTTACTATGCGAATAAAAATGACTTGACGTATTAAATATTAATATAACTGGTACATAAGTTTTATAATACAGAATGTCAAATTTTTTTTTATATTATTATTGCTATTCTTTACTGTTATTTGTTAGTGAAAAATATCACAGAAAAAGTGAACAAAACCTTAAACTAATAATACTCTCTGTCATCACTCTTGCCAGGAACATAAAAATATCACACGAATTCACATAGATACTAACAGGTTACGGAGCAGTGCGAGCCTATCTAAAAATATTTAAATTGAGAGACGAAAAGGAGCGATGGACTCTCAGAACTCTATGTAGACAGCATAACTATGAAATTTACCTTCAAAAACCTTACGAAATACTAAACAACAAAACAACACAAGAACACTAAACAAAATAATTAATTCTGGCCTTAAAGAATATTAAAGATATAAATGGAGGAACATAATTAACTGCACTTCAATGTAACTAACCTTTCCAACCACGTTGTACAAAAAGCAAGGGCATGGTTAAAAAAACGATAATACAATTCTTCTATTTTTTTCCTACCGTATAAAATTGACCATTTTTTAAGTATTTATACGTACATGGTACATGTAAGTATATAACTGCATATATTGTACACGAGAATCCATTTAAATATTTTCTAATAAATTCTTGAATAAGTAGAAAGTTGTATACTTCAGTTCTCTAGAAGAACTAACTGGTCGTTGGAAAAGGTTTCCTTCCCACCGTGTGATCCAATGTATTTCTCGTGACTTTATCCGCCATCTAAAAACGAGAAAAATAACTGCAGCCGACTACTCTCAAAGACCGTCAAAGTGGTGGTCTTCAGCGAACTGATGCGAGGGCCACAATGAGGTTTCCACAATTTTCTGAAAAACTTCCGCCCTCCCGTTCTGAGAACTTTCCAAGTTTTCTCTCGCCCGGGCGGACTGCGCGACTCGCCGATGTAAGAACGTCCGGTACTTGAGGGGTTTCCTCTTTTCCTTTCATATTTTCCATTAAGGCAGGTTATATTTTCTCTGCAGAGAGTAGGTATGTACCTATGCCTCCCTTAGCTCTAAATATTGCACTAACAGTTCTATTAAATCACTTTTAACATATATTATTTCTTCCCATAAATATACCTAAGTAGTTTTATGTTAGTGCTTACGGAAGTTTGAAATACACATTGTTTAAATGCTTTGCTATACTCATAAGTAGATATACTAATTACTTTTTTTAAGTAACTTAATTAGTAACATCCACAAAATTGGCCCCGCCTTCGGAGATTAGGCCAAAACTGGTTTCTGGCGGTCTTATAGGTACTAAATAGTTGACTGCAAAGCAGACAAAAATTAATATTATGTTTTATTTAAATAGTATTATTTTAAATATCCAAAATTACCCATAAGTTGTGTACCTAAGTAACAAACATTTTACCAATATTCTGAGAAATCAATGCCTAGGTAACGCCGTGCGCCAAGAATAGTAAATAAATGCATTCGGTTCTCGTCCATCACGGGGACGAGTCGCTTAATTTTAACTAACGAAAAATGATTGTATATAAAAAAAAATATTCTAAACTGTACGCTCCTCTGTCTTAATCTGTAAAATATTAACCATTCTCCAAGTTTTATTATTGGAATCGTCCCAACCCACAGGTTTAATTACATACCTTTAAGAATAGATAGGTACCAAGATATATTTTGTGATCCAGATATTGTATTAAGATCCGAATCGATTTCATCTGATTAGATTTTAGAAGGACTTTGTAACTAATACGAAAATATATACGTACTTAGTATTTCCTGTTCCTGTAGCTACCTTCAAAACAGGCTTGTGCACACTTTTCATGAAATAAGTTGAATGCACTAAAAAAACGTTAATAATACAACACACGTTATCACCGTTAAAATGTATAGGGTAAATTGATATACCAGGATATTAGTTTGAATGATATTAATAGGTATAATATTATGCATGACAAAAAAAAACTAAAATTACATTTTATTTATCAATAAATTACAACCAAAGATATTCTGCAATAATTGCTTTAACAAAATATTATGTCTTACGACGAAACGAAATAGGCTCACAATATGTGAAATTTATAATTATGTACTTACTGAAAACAATATGACGTGTATTTGCCAGACTCAGAATTCAAACCTGGGACCCACGACATTATAGCCGGACGCTCGGCCATTATGGGACTAAGAATATAGACCAAATAATTGATTATGATTCATTTTCATATGCGTGTATTACTGTGTTATTATAGTAAGTATTACGAGGTACATAGATGTTTCGTGTATACGTTTAGTTTTTCTTCATTTCAAATACTGGATATATGTGGTCAAATATTCTTTTGAATTATTAATTCTCCCCGCTCGAATCACATGCGATATGACATCGTTATTAATTAAGCGAAGCCCTTTTATAACTACATACATACGACAATAATTACTTGGAAATAGCATGAGGGCGACCTATTGTCAAACAATAATGTATTCAAATTATGTTCAATTATCTCCTCTGGTTGAATTAAATGCTTGTCAATCACTATCAACGTGGATATTGATAAAAACCGCTATTACGAAAAGATATAGAATAATATTATGCTCGATTCTAATATATCCGAAGGGATAACGTAAATTAATGTAAATATTACTATGTTATATTATTTAATCAATGTACCCACTTGCCTACAGCTTTATTATTATTCATACATGTAGTCATATTACATTTAGTTTAATGAATTATTTTTTTATATATCTCCACCATTGTGTAGGTATGGTGCCTATATAAAATCATTATAATTACGCAAACACCAATATAAATCAATAATTGATGTTATATATTTTTGGGGCAACCGATGATTTCGTGAAACAAATATAATTAAAGTGCAACTTTTATTATCCAAATTTTATATTACTTATATGAACACCAGTTTCATATAATTAAAAAATAAATAAAAAAAATGTGTCTAGTAACAAAAAGTTTTCGATTATCTGGATTTAAAGTTTATCCGACTATCTTTATCCCTAATCATTCTGGATAATTGAGAGTTAATGTACATTCAAATTATGTATTTCTTCAATTCCTAACGTTCTGTAAATGAGGTATTCTTCTTAAATGATGAATGGATAATCACAATTTCAAAAAGTTTCTTAGTTTATAGTGAATAATATTCAAATTATATACGTTGATATGAAAATCATAGCAAAATTTTATAAGTACACAAAAGTGCCATGGAATTGTGATCTATCTTGGCTTGGGCGGTAAAATTAAACTTTCACGAATAAGGTGATGTGAAATTTGCTTCTAACATAAAACTGATTAATAAGATAAAACTGTGAAAGAAAGTCGGCATAAAACAAATATTTTAAATCTTTCTTACGAGAATAAAAGGGAATAAAATAATAAAAATAACGAATACGCGTTTTGTTTACGTGACAGACTTAATCCACATCAAGACACACGTAACTAGTGAAAATATCATTTTCTTCAACACGTGTTTAAGTTTATCCCTTATTTCTTCACGTTCGAAAATTAAACCTTTCTACAGCGTGACCCAAACGCGAACCCACTTTATATTAATAATGTGTTACTTTTGCTCTTAACTCATTTTTCTCTTACTTATGTCACTTGTACACATTTAATCCCGCGCTCGTCAATTCTTTTATTACAAAATATTTAAAACTATAACTTGTATTTAGACCAAAGAAATATTTTTGTGGGTACTAGCTATTTATATTCTATATTATTATTACTTCCGATTAAAACATATTTCATACATAGTATGTTTAATAAGTTAATATGTTTTTTTTAATTAACATCCCCATCAGTGCGCGTATAAATATTGAATCAGCAATGTAAACGGAATACTTTTAATTTTCCTCCGTTTTCATTTAACTCTTATATTTATGTATCGGAATACGTGCATGAATAAAGTACATTAACGGATATTTTAAAGCTCGCATTGTCGTCGTTTCTTTTCTTGCGCCATTCTGGAAAAGTTTATCGAATACCTCCTGCTTCTCACATCTGTTCTTGACACCTGTCAACCAAGAGAAAACGTGATATTTTTTTGTACAACGCAGAAAAAAAACATTACGTTTCAGCCGGCGTGGAAATTGGAAAGAAAACCTTCTCTCAGACTTTGAAAAAGAGCCACGGCTTGAATGCGCTTTTCTGTATTTTCAATCTTTAAAAGATACCGAGTCAAGCTATTCATAAAAATGTTATTTGTATAACAATTTCGTAGGCCACTCTAATATAAACAAGGGGTTGAATATTGTAATACAACTTAGATTCAAACATGTACAATTTATACATATTTTATAAAGATCATAATATTCAGACCCAGAATAAGGACTCTTTTTAGAAATATATTAATAATGCGAAATACATACTGGCAAATCGTTTCATCTACTATTTTTTTTATTATACTTAGATATTTACAAAAAAGGTTTTATTATTAGTAATCGTAGGTATACCTGGAAATCTTGAATCCTGAAAGTTCCTGTATGTAGGTACTAAGATTTTTTTATAATCGTTGAAGTATGGATAATTAATTACTCAATGCTTTAATATATATTCTCTCAATTTGGTATCATGAATGGTTCCTACCTAAATATTATTATTAAGTCCTTATGACCATTATGTTAGCTAATAAATAAATGCAATACTCACCTTGCTGTTATCAACCTTGCCCGTTTTTAGTTTTTGGTTTTTTTTTAAGAATTATTAATAACCATGTCCTTGCTTTTTCGTACAAGGTGGTTGTTAGTAATTTTGAACAATCACAGACACCGAGGCTTAGATATTGTGTCCTGACCGGGAATCGAACCCAGAACTCTCGGCTGGAAGGCAAGCGCTTTACGCACTGCACCACGAGAGACAATTAGTTGTCATGACTACAAACTTAATTAGATTAGTCTCTCGGTCACCTATTACATATTTATTTAATATCTCTTAGATACCACTGGTTGATGTGATTTGTCTAACGTTGCTCCAGTCATCCAGCAGTGTATTCTGCCTGCTTATCTCTACTTCGCGACCTTGATTTACTGTATAATGTCCACGACTTTTGATTATATTACATTTAAATAGTTGACGCACTTTATCATAGAAAAGACTTATTAACGTACTAATACGATAAAGTAAATTATCAGAAAACTGTTAGTATTTTACTCAATGCTGGTAAAATGTGAATACAACGGAGATTGTATACAAGACAGATAGCTGACTCATGTATTTGTAGTGTATCACAATTTTTGTAGTCCAAGTCCATGAGGGAAATAAAATATAAGATAGCTTATTATACAGTGTTGAAATGCTTAATTCTACCAGTGATCCGTTTTAAATAAGGAAAGTAGCGAACAGAAGGAAAGTTCAAAATTAGTTAATTACAATTGAATGCATTTAAATTTAAACATTCTACAATCAGCCTCTTTTCTCATATTGAGATTCGGATCTTTTCTTCTACCTACATATTAAAAGAATGCAGATACCTACCTACTTTATATTGAAACTAGTAAATAATGTATTACGACGGACATGTTAAGCATGGTTCAAACATTTCATAACCGATGTTTAATATAACAATTTAACCAAACATAAAATTGTGTGCTTGTGTACATATTATAATATTGAATATTTTATTTAAATATTCTAGACTTTTTTGATTTATTCAATATGTTTATTATGAAGAAAGTGTCTGGTATTCACCTGCGGAGAATGTTTTTGTCTCATCGCGCCGTGTAGCGACTGCCCACACAATGTCTCCTCCCCTTTTTGTATCAAGCAGTGATACCAACCAACAGGTTTTTAAAAAGTGCTTTATCGTGATAACGGTTCAATAAAAACAAATATGAAATAAATTGCCCGTAACGCCTTTTAAAGATGATTTATGTTTGAGTTATTTGCTTTCATATTTTGTAGATAATAAACTTGACACTAACGTATTTTTCAACATAGAAAAAATGTACTTTGCATATAAAATTTGCTTGCTAAATATAATTTTTTTTATATATTTATTACAGGCTATTAGTTACAATATCTTTTACGATTACAATGTCAGATAAGACCTGTCATTAAAGAAAGATTTATTAGTATCATTTTATAATGATTATCGAATATATTCATATTATGCTGGTACATTTAATATAATTAAGAAAATTGAAAAAATTATATGAATATTAGTAAGAATGAAAAATATTTCTCAATGAACATTAGTTGAATATTAAATTTATCACATTTGGAAAATAGCTATTATTATAATAGTAAAAATTCTTATGGAAGTTATAGATGACATAGCATTATGGTGGGTATACTATGAATTGTTGGACACTGGATTTAATTTATAAGATTTCTAGCTTTTATTTACATTAATGGTAGGTACATAATATTATGTATATCTTAATTCTATAATATATATATGCAAATATCTCCAAATATAGATATAGTATAAAATACGTCTTGATCTGATATAATTATTTGATATAGGTGCCTACATATTATTTTTTACAGTAGACAATTCCTGAACTCTCGAATTAGTGATTTTTACGAAAATAACAATTTCATAAAATCTTGTAGCATAATATTATGCAACAATATGTTAAACTAGCTATATAAAATAAACACTGACAACAGCTGAACAGATTTTCAGTTTTTAGATTTCAAATGCCCAACGACAGTAGGTAGTGTACTTTAACAGTAGAGTATTCATAGTATTAGAAGTGAAACAATCACAAACACCCAGGGTTTGATAAAATATAAATTTTAATATATTGTGTCTTCACAGGGAATCGAAACTGAAGCTTCCGGCTAAAAGGCCAACGCATTACGCACTGAAAAAATATTCCATTCGCCAAAAGATTTTTTATCTATTGATTAAAAACTATTTAATTTCCCTCAAAATAAACCAGTGCAAGAATCAATGAAACATTGACATCAACGTCCACGATGGTCATGCGGTAACGTATCGGCTTATAATATCGTGGGCCCCGGGTTCGAAGCCCAAGTCTGGAAAATTCACATGTTGTTTTTGAATGCGTAGGTATTTCCCGCAGAATCTAAATCATAGCAGTGGCGAAGACTCCATACTAGGCGATTATTTAAAGCCTACCTTCTTAAGAAAAATATATTTTTTTTATATTGACATATTAAATAATATAATCACATAATAATATATTCAATATGCCCAACGACATCTATCGTATAATTGTCATAATAATTTTACGATCTTTTCCACTATTTCAATAAGCACCATTTATGGCATGTCTTGAAGGTTTAAAAAAATAGGCGACATCTCGTTTCGCTTCAAATATTGTATGGATTACGTTCGCTTGAATCGAAAACTTTTTTATGTGAAGTTTGTTTCTCATAATTTCAAGACGTCTGCGGCGGCCCATATAAATTGGCAAGCTATTTAAGGAGCGCTTACATTTTACATAAGTGCACGTTTATTCAAAATAATTTCTAAGGATTCAATCACATATAAATTTAATATTGATTGTCGTTAAAAATAATAAATAATTTAACTCGTGATTTTGATTTGTCAGTTAGTTTATTAGACTAAGACAATTTATTCAGCCAATTATGTAAGTTGAAATCTGATATTGTATCTTAGTCTGTGTTTTAAATATAGAAGTATTTTAAAATGTCTAGTTTACGGGCTAAATTATAAATTGTTATGGAACAGATTCACAACAATGGATATTTTCAATATATTTTGAGCGTATCTTGCGTTTATATTTAAGAAAATACATAATTCAAATTAATTGTTTAATTTTATACCATCAGTGAGCTTTTGAAATTTTATCGGTTTTTGTATACCTACCTATTCATCATTGGTTATGTCAGATTATTTTCTTATTTCCCGTAAATACATCTAACAAGTGTGCTTTCTCCACAGCCTACCTGTTTACAATAGTCACCCTTCGCCACTGAGGTATATGGACCCAAAGTATGGACATAATTTATAATGAACATGCAGCTAACATTCATTTCTAGCCTGTTAATACTACCTATAACCTATATGCCAATATTATGCTTCTGTGTCTGGAAAAAATGTTTTTCAATGTGTATATATTAGATTATACACTACAGATTATACATTGGGTGGATGGTAAATAAACATTTGCCGTAATACCTTAGTGTTATTTTTTTTTTAAAACGGCTCTATAGAAGGTCGTATTATGTAATTAATTATTTAAATAATCTCAATAAATAATATATATTTGTATCGGTCCTATTAATGAAGTAAGTCGTGAATGCTGTTTACGATTACACTAACGTAAATATTATATTCGCTTTTCTTGAATAAAAGCTGCGATATTTTTCTCACATAACTCTCGGTCCATTGAATCGGCGACGGACAATACTTTATATGGAAAGTTTGTAATAAAATATGGCGTGTGTGGGCAGATGTAATTATACAGATCACACTGAGCCGCGATACGAAAGATACGTAGGCAATATTACATGTGTTTATACACAATTCGTCCATTAAACTAGTTGTCACCTTTATCAGTTTATCATCAATTCATAATAGTGATGAGGAATTTTCCTAATTTCCTTAATTATAATAATACAAATTGTGGATGAGCACACTTGGACCCCACCTACCCACCTTTTGTGAAATTTCTCTGACTTTTAACAATTCCTAATGTATTATGTTGTGTATTAAAATAATATGAAAAAAACGTGTGGATGATACAATTTTAAACAATTAAACGTAGGATATCCTTAATGTTAAAGTGAAGAAAAAAAAATCATTTAAATAATTCTTATATCCATAACATAACCATAACGTCATATGAGTACCTTGGTATCAAAGTCGGACATAAGTCATTTACAAAATTTTACAGGAGACTCACAAACGTGTGTGAAAAGTGTCCGTTTTTCATATAACATACCAACTTTAAGCTCAAAAATCTCTATGAAAACTACCGTTTTTGATACTTTTGGTGGATTTTTTGAAAAGAGCATTACTTGCACTACCATAATCAATTAAAACATGAATTTAGTGGGAGGTGGCGTTTGTCCCACTTTGATACCAAGGTACTCATATTAATATTAGTCTCGAAATGATGTTATGGAGTAATTGCATTTTGAAGTTTGACATAACCTCTAAAATCATGCGTAATGCTAATTTCTTTGTGCTTTATGTGCATGGTCTATTAATAATATCGGGTGATATTGATTTTTTTCTAGCTTACATACATATTTAGATATCTATATACACATTATCCGTCGTTAACGACTTATCAACTTTTGGCAGCAACCCACGATATACGAGGGTGGGTCAATAAGTCCTTAGAAAAGCCGACAGGTGGCGCGACTAGTACTGTAAGCGGTTTGTTTTCATGCAGCGGCACTACCGATTCAGTATGCTGCGAAGTTTCAATCAGATTGGTCGGGTTGTTGTGTGTTTCTCGTACATTTAAAAAAAAAATTTGCTTGTGGAAAATGGAAAAATGGAAAATGGAGAAAATTGAGTTTAGAGCTGTTATTAAACATTTTAATATAAAAAGGTTAACAGCAAAGGAAATAAAAAATGAGTTGGATTTAGTTCACGGCATATCTGCTCCTTCACTTGCAACTATTTATAACTGGTTAATTGAATTTAAACGTGGTCGTACATCAACAAAGGATGAACCACGCTCAGGACGTCCTGTAGAGGTGACTACACCAGAAATGATCAATAAAATCCACGATATGGTGTTAAGTGACCGAAGATTAAAGTTGAGTGAGATAATTGAGGTTACAGGGATCTCAAAAGGTAGCGTCATTTCTATTTTACATGACAAATTGGGCATGAAAAATATTTCTGCAAGATGGGTGCCGCGTTTGCTCACAGTCGACAATAAACGCAATAGGTTGGTGGCCTCTAAAGCCCTGTTGTCGCTCATGCAACGCAATCCGGATGAATTTTTTCGTCGCTTTGTGACTGTAGATGAAACATGGATACACCACTATACTCCCGAGACGAAAGAACAGTCAAAGCAGTGGATTGCGAAAGGCGAACCATGTCCAAAGAAGGCAAAAACCGTAAAATCAGCTGGTAAGGTTATGGCTACTGTATTTTGGGATGCACGTGGAATTATTTTCGTTGACTATTTGGAAAAAGGAAAAACAATAACAGGGGATTATTATGCATCTTTATTGGACCAGCTTAAAAACGAAATTGAAGAAAAACGGCCTCATTTAAACAGGAAAAAAATCCTCTTTCATCAGGACAATGCCCGTGTTCACACATGTTTACGATCAATGGCTAAAATTGAAGAATTAAAGTTCGAATTGGTCGACCACCCACCGTATTCGCCAGATTTAGCCCCCAGTGACTTTTTCCTTTTCCCAAACTTAAAAAAATGGCTAAGTGGACAACGTTTTTTTTCAAATGAAGAAGTCATCGATCGGACAAATGCTTATTTTGAGGACCTTCCGAAAACTTATTTTTCTGACGGTTTAAAAAAAATTGAGAAACGTCTAACCAAGTGTATTGAGCTCCAAGGAGATTATGTTGAGAAATAAAAAAAAATACAAAAATAAAAACTGTTTTAATGCTTTTTTCTAAGGAATTATTGACCCACCCTCGTATGTTATGATATGTGTACATTTAAAGTTATTTCTTATTTGTATATTACATTTCTTGACAATTCTGTCGAACTTACTGTCTTGAACTTTTTTTAACAGAACGTACCTAGTTCATTTGTTACCATTAGAATGGAGTTCATAATAATGTACTTTCTATACCTACCTTATATAGGTTAAGAATGGATACATATTATGTAGTATATTCCTGATCGTATTGAATTTTGTTACATGGTCATGTCAAATTGTAACTTCTACTATCAGCAATCAATCAATAATGTCCATGCAGAAAAAGATGCCATAAATATTTAGACTACTATTTCAGCGACGATCAAGATATGCCATATCAGATATGGTTACTATGTGGTTTCAGAAAGAGTAAAACAATGCCGGTAAGTGAACCAATGCCAGGCCAGGATTTATAATTTGGGTAAATGAGATAGTATACAGCCCAAGGCTGCAAAAGTGTTAAAGGTCCTGAAAAAATAAATATACTGAAATTATGGGATGTTATTTTTCTGGATTGACGTTGATGATTAACTATTTTTTTTATTCAACCAAGGTTTCCATTTTCAGTATCTTCAAGCACTATGCGTACTCACCAATGACACAGAATACCGTTAATTCTCGTTTATTTAACAAACTAGTATAATAAAGAACGTGAAAACGTTACATTTCTACTAGAAAAAATGGTGAGGATATAAGCTAGTGTTAGAATTTTAAGTGTTTCAAAATACCGTAGTAAATTTTTGATACCAAGTGTTAATATATTTAACAAGCCTATTAAAATTCAAAGTAATTATGTAAAGCGTTGTAAACTTAATAAAACTACGTTTTGAGACATATCACTAAATATATTAAATAAAGGCAAATAAATAATCTTCTGATATAATCCATTGTAGGTAATGATACACCTATATACGTCATCACTTATAGTTATTCAAATATTAGTTAAAAATAACTACTTACTGCCTTATTTTTGTCTTTATACATTGTTTATTTCAATATTTTTTTTATTTAAACAGATATACCTATAACTATATATATTTAAATATAGTACTTATATTATTGTTAACACTACAACAGGGCATAAAGCCTAATGACAGTAGTGTAGTGAAACAGCATTGTATTTAATAATAAAAGAGAAACAATCACAAACACTCAGGCTTTGAGAAAATCACATACAAATAATATCATATAATATGTATTGTGACTTGTGATTTTACCAAGAATCGAAATAGGGTAAAAATAATTGGATAAATTAATGGGCTTTTAGAAAAGGTTAGTTTGTCATTAAGGATAGGTATTCTATGATCAATAAATGACTCACATATAATAGTACAAAATTTAAATAATAAGAATTTAAATTCAAATTCCATCAAGTTAGTGTGTTTCCCTCAGTCGAGAGTATTATTATTTAAATATATATATATAATACTGAAGATAAATCATGTTATTGATAATAGATTGAACATACTAATAATATGCATAACGTATGAATAATACTGCCTATTATACATAACAAGTCATAATAAATCAATGTTCAATAAGCTCTGTGACAAATTGTCCGGGAATGAGTGGTCGAAGAAGAATCGTGCTACAATGAGGGACCACTGAAACGTGTAATTTGACATGGAAAACACGTATCATCTATCATTTTATAAACAATCTTTTGTCTGGCTCACTTTTATTGTTTATCTTTCATGCAGGTACTATTATTTCGTTGGCGGCGATAATTTATCACGACTTTTATTTTGTGTCACGGAATTGATTGTTGATACTTTTATCCTCTCAAAATTACAGTTATCGAGAATTAATAATTATTATGTCCGAGATTTAATATTACATCTTCATATGAAATTAAGCAAATAAAGATGTGTATCAATGGTCTGCAGGCCTTGTATAATATATCCATTGAAATTAATTCTTAAAATAGTATGGGGATCGCATGACTTGAGGCTATGCATATACGGAATCACATATTTTGATTTTGTACCGTGTGACGAACTATCAAAATATTTACAATGTTAAATAGGTAAACGAATAGATGACAGTCGTGATGTTATGCCGGACCATAGAAATCATATCACCTAAAGCCTAGTTCAGACTATGCTATAAATAAACATAAGTACCACATAAGCGTGTAATTAGTTTTGACAGGAAATATAATTATATAGGTAGTTAAAGCGACACCGAGCGGAAGAGTAGTGTTGGAAACAGGGAACTCAGAAATAATGCGAAGTGAAATACCTATTGGGTGTGGAGTAACAGGCAACCGATCTAGAGTGTGGAATAATATGGGATAAACTTAAACACGTGTCAATAACACGCTTGTTCTTCGTTTGATAACTGCTCTCGGTTTATGCACTGACACTCATTCAATACCTGTGGGTGTATTTGAAGGTTGCAATACACACTATTGCACGTCTATAATGTGTGGTTCATTTTCGTAGAATACTCACATATTCAAAACCTTGCATCAAAGTGTAGTATATTGTGGTATAGCCTATCGGAATTATATTTATTAATATGTTCTGGTGTTGTAAATAATAACAGTGGGAATAATAATTTTATTAATTTATATTATGCAATTCGTGCGCAGTAGAATAAATCGCAATCTATGCAATTTCAAGGTTAAATAATTCCACTAAGCATAGTATTTTAATATTTAATAATTTGAGAAGAATATTTATAGCTCCTAGTGCATCTTTCCTATTGGTCCTTTTTCTTATCCACGTTATCTTTTCTTTCGCATCGTCTTCATCCATTTCTACTAATAAAACGATTACAAATATAATACACTTTTTTTTATTCAATGAATAAGACACAAGATTTCAGAATGTAACATTGTATCTATTTTTTCACCTGTATTGTTTTCTGCAAAAACGATTTTTTCTAGAGTGTATATACATGAGATGTTTTCAAATTATGTATATTGTTAACAAATATTATTATTAATTTATTTATTTCTAGTTTACGTTGTACTCTGTCCATCTTGACACGTTACTTACTAATATACTGTGGTCGGACACTGTTATATATAGCCGGTTTTTACTGTCTCCTGAAAAAAATCTTGTTTTTGAATTATAAATTTATATATTTGATAGTTTGAATTATGAATAGGTGGTTCTACTTTTTTAAACATTTAGTGGTAACCAAATTAATCACCTACTTCGTCTGCACGAGAAGAAATGGTATAATGTGCATATTGTATCGTGTGTGGTGTCATACAGTAAGAATTAATTTGTTTATCAACTTTTATTAACCAGTAAGATACTATACTTATCTTCGCGTAGTAATGTGACTAAATAACTGAATTATAATAGTGCAATGAGAAGGTGCACATATCGCACCGTGAGTGTAAAACCATAGCAAGTGCAAATTTTTCAATTTCGAGATTTAAATGCAAAACAACTGCAAAAGTCATAAACTTGATAATGTAAAATTGAAGTTACTGCAAACTTAAAATTTTTCATTAAAAAAGACAGATATTTGGGTTTTACAATACAAAGATTTACTTCCATTGTTAATGTAAAACCATAGTATCTGCAAATGATTATCCATGACTAATTGTGAAACCCGAGCATCAGACGCATTCTTTTGGTGAATGCAATGTGGCATTGTTTTTATTATTGTGATAGCAGGCAATTATTGAAATGATTCAGTGTTAAGACTTTGATAACGCATCCAGACGTATTCTACAACACATTATTGTTTCCTTTGATTCAAGTAATGTAGTGCAGTGTATTTTGTTTTTATCAAATATGAGTTTAAGGATTCGAATGATGGTGGAGTTAGCTTTAAAAGCTGAAAAACTTCTAAAAAGGTAAGACTTTGTGATAAATATTATACTAAAATGATATACAAAACTAACCTTAATATTATTATTGTTATAAAACTTATTATTATCGACTTATCTTATGTACCTATGTATTTATTTTATGCACCTACAATAATAAACTCTTTCAATTAACAAAACAGTATATCAATCAGATCTATGATATTTTTGTTTTTGCAATGTTACAGATTTTCAAAAATGTGACAAGTACATTTCCTGATGCTGAAGAACCCATGTTGGATATAGATAAGGATGCTGCTGGTTTGCAAGAGGAACAATACCCATTATAATATAGGCTTTTTTCAACCAAACAAGGAACTATGTGACTTTTGTGAAAAATATAAAAATTGCAGTAGCGAAGAGAAAAATATAATTCAAGTTAAATAATATATGACATTCATCAAAAAAAATAAACAATTATCGAGAACACAGAAGGCGAAAGACGAATAAAATAGTATGTTGCTATAATCTGCAGGCCGTATTATAAACACCAAATGCCCAGATATTATAAAAGAAAGCTTTCAACCTATAATTTTACCATCTTACACACATTAATAATAAAAATGGTTACTGTTTTGTTTAGCATGAAGGGACTACAAACAAAGGGGCCAATGCAATTGGTTCTTGTGTTGTAAAATTCCAAAAAAGACCAATCAATTGAGAAGGAAGTCATTTTTTATTCGGATAATTATGCCGGACAGAATAAAAATAAAATTATTACAGCAATGTATTTATACGCCGTCCAGAATTTTAATATCCCGAAAATCACACACAACTTTTTGGTCGTAGGATTCACCTTGAACGAGGGTGACTCTACAACACTCTTGCATAGAGAAACAAAAAAATAGTATTGAAGTCAGGTCCAATTTATATACCAATACAGTGGATTCCAGTGATTCACTGGGAATTGGCACTGACGAGATTTTTGATTTTCACAAGTTAGCAAATGAAATGGGCAATAATTTTCAACTCAACGAAAATAGTAAAAAGGTTAGTTGGGTAGATATTTGCGTTATTGAAGTGAGGAAAAACAATCCTTATTGCCTGTTCTATAAAAATAAGTATGAAACAGAAGTGTTTGATGTAATAAATATTAGAAAACGTCAGGGCGGACGTCAATCAGTACAACCTCAACTACACAAAGCATTTATAAAACCACCTCGGATCTCCGAAGCAAAATTAAATGACTTGATTTCCCTATGTTCATCAAAAGTGATACCAGAAATACACCACAATTTTTATAAAAAAAACTTTCATCTACACATTTAAATACAGATTCAGATAATAATTGACGTCGATAAAATTAATTATAAAAACATTACAATTATTGTAATTTGCTATTTTTATTTTGGTTTAAAATTGTATGCATCTATTTTAATAAATTATAGTTAGTAAGCTTAAAATATCAAAATATTATAGGTAAATATCATTATTGATTTATTTAATAATAATATAATATATTATATTATAATGGTATTACCAAAGTTCCCAATAAAAATCTTACTGCAATTCAGGTAACTGCGAAATATCAACATTTTCTATGCATCATGAAAGTGTAAAACCATAGCAACTGCTAAAACTTGTAATCTTGATGGATTTATATGAAAAAAAAATAAAATTAATAAAAGAACATGTCATAATGTATACATACACCAAATATTATGGTTTTATTTTAGAAACTCTATTTATCCTGACCAAATGAAAACTTCAAACCCTTATATCTCCAAACTATGTAATTTGCACATACGTTGGTTTTACACTCACGGTGCGATATTATTTGACATGGTTTTCTGAAAGGTCGTCCATGGAACTCTCAAAATGTTCCTGTATTACTACATTTATTTTCAACAATATTTATTTTCTACTGATTTGTAATTGTGACAAATTTGTGATCAATTTTCTTAGATATGAATAATTATTATTCTATAATTGTTGGTACATAATAATATGTACTGAATGATTATATTTTGTTGTATTCTCGGTATATTTTTCAAGCATTAAACAATATTAATAAATAGTAGGTATCTTTCTTTTTTTCTACATACACAAATCCACAGAGTGGAGGTTTGTATTGACATTACGAGAAATGGATATCAGCCACTTGCTCAACCTATTAGGTCCATACTCTAACTCAATGATAATCAACCTTTTTTTTCTTCGCTCCAAATACATAGGTATATTTGTAAAGTAACGCGGGCCGCATCACTACTGGTGTGACGAAAAAAATCATGAAACCCCCCCTTTTTTACAAAACATTTTAGAGGTTTTAAAAATTATAAACAAAAGTAATGTGTATCAAGCGTTTATTTCAAAATTAAAAATCATGTTCATGATAATAAATGTATTTCGGGCCGCACATAAAAGCTTAAAGGGCCGCAGGTTGAGTATCGCTGCTCTAACTCATACACAAATTGAAAAACAATATGTATACTTGCCAGATCCAGGATTCGAACCTGAGAACCACGATGCAATAGGCCAACGCTTAAGCCGCGCGGCCATCGTGGGTGTATCTACATGTAAACAAAAGTTTTTTTTATAACAGGAGATAATAATATGAGATATTTATTAATATTCGTAAGAAACCGAAAATATACATTTTGATATCCATAGATTAAAATACAGCCATATGTAGTGGATAGGTTTTCGTAAAATCCTTTTTTTTGTCTGTACCTACTTAGTAGATAGCAACACAATATTAGATAAAGCCAATCATGTTAAGAGAAGTTCTTCTTTTACTCGACCGAACAAGAGGTCGATGTTAAAAATATTATGTTATCTCAAAATTCATTTTATGGTGATGTAAATAGGTAAATTATTATTTATTATAATAAATAAACTTTGTCTAGGCAGGCTTTTTGTTTTAACAAACGCACGGTGTCAAATGTTCACCTATTATCATCGATCAAATATTATCTCTGATCAAAGGCACATGTTACTATACTCGCGTTGAAAAGAGTTGAGAGATAGTATATTTTACTTTTTTTTTTAAATTCAGTTATGTATTAAAATGTATATGCTTACTTTGGATAAAATAACATAACATATAATATAATATGATATTTTGCTTATAGACACTATTTAAAAATAGCAGACATAAAGAATAATAGATAATTAAGTAGCTACATTAATTACTACGTCCTAAAAAATGGAGACTATATCATTTATTTAAAAAAAATCTATTAATACAAATTCCACATTCTCCATTCTGTGGAGGTCCAGATGATCTTCTCATGATCGAACATTGTAAAAAAGCAATCATACATAATATGTTATTGGTACCTATATAGTTTTATTAAAGTCTCAATATATTTTGAACGTTTGATTGATAAGAATATCATAAATACTATTAGTTGAAATTGCAATTCGATTCGACCTTTAGTCGACAGTACCTAAATATTTTATAAGATTATGTAATACCTACAATCAAAATGCATATATATATATATATATATATATTTACCTTTAAATTACACATAGATTATAAATTATAATTTAAGTAAAATTATATTTTATTGCCGTTGTTACCAAAATAGGTAACGTTCACAAAACAAGTAAAAAGAATAGAGTGATAGTAGAGGAAATATTGTTTAGGACATGAATTGATACTAAAATAGTATGTAAACATTAAATTTTATGTTTTAACTAAGATCGAGTGATATTGAGTTAAGATTTATAAAGACATACGTATAAAATAATACCATATAAAAAAGCATCAATATTATCTATCACTCACTTGTTTTGGTGTTTATCATAAAATTCACCGCCTATCAGTACACGCTTTTTATTCAAAAATTTCAAGCATTACGTCCGAGCATTATTATTTATTTTTTTAATAAATATGTACTTGCCTTCGCTTTCATATTTTCGTCTCTTATCATTGTTTCACCATAGAAAAAGGCTAATAACTAGCCATAACAATACGTAGTTTTTTTTAAATTTAAATTTGTGATGTTCGGTTGTAATGTTCGTGGCGATCAGAATAAAAAATTGTTTTAATATGTGACACTCGACATACAATGTTATCAAAAAACTATATTTAAAATATTTTAGAAAATACGAAAATATTTTAATTACGAACAGGGCATAGATAAAACTCATTACGAGTACATTTGACAAGGAAAAGTTAAAAAATAAAATTATGAGAAAAATAAATTACAAAATATTTTATTTATTTTAATAAGTTTCATGAAATACAAACATTCAAAATGGGACATTAATTTCTTTCGTATAGTAGTTAAATATTATTTTAAATAATTATAAGAAAATATTTATATGGTAATAATTGATGTAGGTAGACTAGTATAGTGCCTACTGCCTAGTAGGTACTTATCTAATATTTTAATAAAATGGAAATACCAAAATATGTGTTTTGGATTTTTTCATCTGTTTATTGAAAACATTGTTCCAAACAATTTTGAAAATATCATGTAGGTAAGTAATGTTAAAATTTTTGCCAAAAAACACCAAAACTTTACCATTTTTTATTTTTGTAATGGTGTTTTTAGATAATTTTCCCATGCATAATAAAATCGGAAACATATTATTTAGATGTCCTTCTTGTCTCCCTTGCGCCAATGAAATACGTGATCATTGCAAGCTTAACGCGAAAAATACGGGGCATGGTATTGAATTTCCTTACAAAATTTCCCACATGAAATGAAGTCACGTGGACTGGGAAATAGGTACACATGTCTCTAATACACACTGTGTCAAAAAATCTTTTTTTATAAGTATATATTATATTTTGATATAAACGTTAGCTCAATATTATATTATTGATTTAACTGGCAATTAGATAAGTTTAATAGGGAAGTTACAGAATGCTGTATCTGGAAGAAAAATTAACATCTTTGGTAATACATACTACCAGTATTACTACATTGATAATTCTAATATTGGTTTTAAACGGCATTTAGGGCATGTAGTGCGGTTGTGCACAATATTTAAAGGCGTAAATGAGTACTTATTAATTACAATTATTTTTTACAAAATGATTGAAAATTGAATGGTTACTATTTTCCATTTGGAGATTTTGCCAAAAGCTCACGAATGTTTATTTTGATAAACTTACCAACAATTTACAATAATACTCAATTTATTCTTCGTAAATACATTAGTACCTAATCAAATATTTTTTATTTCTTAAATACTTTTAGAAAACAATTAAAAAATATTTATCAGTATAACTACTAACTAAAAGTTTGGATGCATTTACTTTTATAGGTAATTCAGATAGCATCTTTTGGGTAAAATACCATTACTGTTCATGCAATTTTATGCATTTTTCAAATAATCAAACACCCAAGAAGGCGTTAGTGGTAATTTGCAACTTTAGAACACCGCTTTATAAAAAAGAATTTTATACGGTTCGTCATGTATTTTTTACTAACTACACTGCTAAAGATAGTTATAATTTCTCAATGGAATAACTCTTGCTAATTGAATTTTGGGACGCAGTGGTGACATTATAAATAACAAAAATATAACCTGGTGGCAGTGCCACCTCTCAACATTCTCAATAATACTATTTAACTACTATCGATAAAACAATTTTTTATATTTATAGCATAAGCAAAGCAACATACGGTAACAATATTCATAGCTGAAGATCGCGTTGATTTGAATAGGTACCAATATGTATTGGTAGGTAGACATTTCGATAAATTCGGTGTATATTATTTGAGATTTATTGGTATTATATAAAAATTACGAGAACGAGTCAAAAAGCGTGTGAGTGAAATGCACAAACGTGACTAAACGAGTAAATGCAGTTCGCATGAGAGGGATGCAATATGGGTGTTATATTTATGCGATCGTGCAATAAAGACGCAAACTATTTAGCAAACAAATTTACGTACGTCAAAGAGAGATAGCTTATGCGTTACCAAAATGTAACCATGGCAAATATATTATAATATAATAACTCGTTTTTATCTTAACATCACTAATGTACCTACTCTTAGTTTAATACCTCGACGAAAGAAAAACTCATCTAAAATACGCCCGAAGTAATTATTACTGTCGACTTCTAATTTTACGGAAATTAATAAAAATAATAATTGGAATTACCTACCTAAATATTGTACTGTCATAAAATTAATCACATTGTATATTTTAAAATAAATTCTACTTATAAACTACTCACTGATAAACTTTAATTATTATAATAATACTTAGATGCTTTTGGGACAAAGTGTATATGCAGTTGTACCTATTGCTAGTAGTACATACCTACTACATAAGCTAGATTCGGCATCAAAGCATTTCCCAGCGCGATTAGATGTCTGATACGCGTGAGTACGAATTCCTTTGAAATCGACCATACAGAATAGGTCTTTTACCGTATAGTGCCATTCGCCGTACTTTATTAAATCGCATATTTGGCATATGAAATGAGTTGGATTTAGGCAACGTACGAATGAGAAGGTCTTACAAGCCTTAGCTATTATGTAGGTTTTACAGATGAGTTAATTTATATATTTTATTTTTCTATTTGCAGATACAATTTTTTTTTTATGAGATTGCGATTTGAAACTTTTCTGTGTTAGGTACCCATCAATTTATTTAAAAAAGCTATCTTTTCATACTCTGTAACGATTATTATGTATTTACTGTCATGGTCACACAGCGAGGCATGGAGAGGTGCATGTTGGGCATCACGCGAAAGGACCGTAAGAGAAACGAATGGGTTAGGAAGCAGACAAGGGTACGCGTTGCCAAACAGCTGAAATGGAGATGGGCGGGGCACATTGCTCGCCGAAAGGACGGCCGCTGGACAAATGCCGTCATCCAATGGTACCCAAGGGGTACGAAACGGCCACAGGGTCGCCCTAAAAGCCGCTGGATTGACAAACTGGTAAATTTCGGCGGAAATACGTGGCAGCGAACGACACAGGACCGAGAGAGTTGGATAAAGCTTGGGGAGGCCTTCGTCCAGCAGTGGATTGACCCCGGCTGATGATGACTGTCATGGTCATGAAAAGGTGTGAACAGTAATATGATTAATTATTTAATAACGAGTTCGTAATAAGTACATAATATTATCTTATTGATATTTAAATAACAAATTAAGCTAATCCACTTAAATACCCACTTATATAGAAATATTGATGGATAGATATAAAAATTACAACCACTTACCACTATTAATCCAATTTAAGGACATTAATAATTCTAGCGTAATAGTACTACGATACTCCTCTGGGGGTTTCCTGCCTGCCTGTCGAGACAGTGTCCAACTACTAAATAATCTCTAAGGACACACTGGTATGACCAAGTCATATTTTTTTAGTTAATACCTGATACGTCAGTCGTACGTGATCATGAAGAGTCGGTTTACGTGTCTATGACATGTGCCTGCCTACTCCATAAAACACTTCGCGTTCTTGTGACACAGCCACACGGTTACACGTAAATTTTACGTATGCAATTCGTCGTATGACAGTTTACCGTGAGGTGTTGTACTGGGAACAGATGGCCGTATAGCATTAATATTATTTAAAAAATAAGCGTTTTTCGATAAGCATTTCACGAGCACATACGTTTGAATAATTATTCAGAATTATAAATATATACGATATTATTGTTTTTTTTTTTTTTAATTTACTTACTTACATATTATTTTCTTCTGTGTTTTCCTTATTTTTTTACATTTTTATGTAACTTCTGTGGCAGAGCGAACTGCATACGTGAAGTTTTTACAAACACGGATTCAGGCATAGTCCCGTCCTTAGGCCAGCGCCACATTAGGCGGATATTCCGTCGCGGAAGATGCGCGACGGAACGCCAATACATTTTATTACATATAATTTGCCGTCATCGGACACATTACGCGGAAGATCGGTCGTCCGTTAGCGGGCCACTCAACTTCGGCACATTCACACGTAAATAAGCGTTGGCAGTCGACTGATAATCTGCCACGGAATATTGAATGTGGCTGCAATGTTTAATAACAGATTTACCGCGACGTAATTTCAGTGACGGAACTTCCTTCTAGTGTGGGCCTAGCCTTCCCTGCAGCGTCGCTACAATAACGAACCAATGAAAATATGTTTTGTAAAATATCAATTATCACCAAGTAACGCTGAATCTCTTGTAAAGAAGAAAAATGTAATAATTAATTATGACATAACTTTATGTTATAAACAATTGTTATAATAATTATTATGTAAGTATCTGTAACTGTCGGGTACCTACTTGCGTACATATTCATACTATTACATCAATAAGGTGGCTGACTTTTGTATACCTAACGAAAAAGGTTTTCATTGCGCATTGAAACGATAATAAAATATGAAAAAGTCCACTGATTTTTGTAATCGTTCAAAACTTTTGCTATTATTATAAAGTTGCTTTATGTTTTTAAACGAAAGCGTAGTGTCCACCTAAAATAATCGTATAATCGCTATAGTTAATCTTTTGGACATAACTTACCCATTAGAGTTTCAATACCGTACATATATTATTTCAATGGGTCGCTGTATAAAATCTAGGGTGAGCTGGCGAGTACCGAGCAGACGTTATTAATACTCCGTTTCAATAAAAACGAATCCCGGTATCATTTAAGATGGATAGATCCCCAGAGTGGACGTCATGATCCATCACCATTATATTTGTACAGTCTGGCAATACTTACTTTATGTACCTTTACACAGCTATTTTTACATGTCGTCGTGCGAATTTCAAATGTTAAATGTATCGGATTTAGAAATTATAAATTATTTTATTCCAGACAAATTGAAATTAGATAGATCTGATAAGCCACAAAAATATATATAAGTATACACATTATAAAAAAAACTATAGAATGAATCAAGGACAGAGTAGCATTCGAGCACACATCTTTCTTTTGCCGGATGAATAAATTCTCTTAACCAATAATTAAGTCCAATAGTTAATCATGACATAGTCATTAACCATTTTTTTAAATGAAGACTGAATATTATACAAATTAGTGAATAATGATTAAAATGTATCTATGATGGGCTTCTCTCCATTTTTGAAGTTCACAGCAGTCGCTCTCTAAAAATAAATGTTCTAATTTGACTAAATAACAAAGTTATTAGTAATTTAATACGCAGCTATAAATTAGTTGAAATTATTATATTATTTGTAAGTGATTTTATTCTCCGAATAATATTGTGTAAAATCAATTATTATCATTTTAATTAATTCATTATCAAAAAAATATTTAAAAAATATATGACCTAGAAAGGTAGATTAAAAATAGATATAAGAAAACCAAAATTTAGTAGATACGTACAAACTTTATAGACAACTATATTCAGCATTTTGATAGTGGTACTGCTACAATGTGGTACAGATGCCTGAGAATAACCACAACTTGGTCCATTTCTCATTCAAGCAAACCATATTCCAGCATTTAATAAGATGGCCGGATATTAACATGATCCAGATTCAGATGACAGTGATTTTACAAGATTGATAATTACTGTGTTATTAATAAGATCCATTTAAATATGAAATATTAAAGAAGAAGAGAATAAGAGTTATTGATGATATATTAATCAATTATCTAAATATTCAAAATCTAACTGAGGCGGTTTGGGCTTGGCGTTAAAAAGTATTCAACAATATTATTGAGACTAGAAAATAACAGAATTGAATTATCACATTGTTTAAATTTAAAACATATTGACTATTAGACTTCAACATTCATTTTGCCTGCCTGTTACTGCCAGTATTTGAGATTCCTGAGCTCGGACGTTCTTCTGTTACCAGAACCTCGCTTACCAGAAGTCTTCCCTAGAATGATAGTTGCAATGGCGTGTTTAGTGACGCAGAGTCTCATCGCGCGGACTAATTTCGAGGCACCTACTTAAAAAAAATTGTACTTAATAGAATTTAAATTTTCTAAATAAATCCATGCATTCGAACGATTTACTATTTTTATTTTGCATAATACGAACACAGTTGAATCGCAATTAATTAAATTTATTCGCGTTCTTCTTTACAAATTACAATACGTAGTACATGCGACTCGGCAGTATAAATACTTGCCATTAATTTTTTGTCTGAAATACGTAGATATTGATGAAATTTAAATAAATATTAATATTTGAACTTTTTCGAGGTTTTTTTTAAATTTGCGACATTTGCGTCAAATAAAATCGCCGCTGATAGATAACACGCAGAAGTCGATACCTCTGGGAATTTTGCTCGATAAAAGTATGCTTACTATAATTTAATTATTCTTTAATATAAAACTTCTTCGAACAATTCATTGCGTATGTATTATACCGATGTAATTACTTTATGCAAACCATGTCATATTGTCAAACTTAACCGCTTGGGTAATCTTTTTGACAGGACTTAATTATTTGAGTTGGTTAATAAAACACGACATGACTGATGGAATAAGGACAACCGCAGTATTACAAAATTGCTTTGATTACTTTTGAGATACAATCCACAAGTTACATATGAATGGTATTTATTATCGTGGAGTGACAGATAAAGTGCTTACAAAATTACAAGTGAATGCTTTCTAGTTCCCATCGGCGATCACGTGACTCCAATATCAAGATTATTTTGCGTCGCACGTATGATTAAAATAATAACTATTATAAAGACACTAGGCATATCATAGAAATAAACAAGTACAAAATTACCGTAATTAATAACTTTTCGTATTGATCGAAAACTGGCTAGTGATAGTAATATCCTATTATTAGTACCTTGGTTCAAATTTATCTAAATACTTACCTACTATTACATAAAAATGCAGAAGGACCTAGTCCTAGTCCATCCGTAGCCATAAAGCGCAACTGACCCGGGGACCATGGTAAATGAGGCCGGAAGAGATGCACTTTTTAATTTATGTATTGATGTAATAAAAAGAATAAAAATAATAAATGGTGCCATGTAATGATGATTCATGCCTTTCAGATCAAGTGACTGCAGTCATATAAGATAGGATAAGTACCTATATGCTCAGAATAGTCAGAATATCAGTCCTATGCGACATTTCTTTTACCACGGGAAAAACTCGGCTACAAATCACAGTCCTCAGTTCCCAATGAATACGACAAAATATTCATCAGAATCACCACCGCCTTGCGCTACAAAGAATTTTCCAGGGTTTTTGCAAGGCGGTTTCATATACCCTGGCCGAATTCAAATTAGCAATACCCGATGCGGGTAGAAGAATAGTTTTCAATAAGGCATATTCTCTCAGCCGGCAAAATTTTCATTTGACCAGCATCAAGTAGAGTAGTTTGCGTGCCAAAGTCCTTAAAGGAACCTCGATAGTAAATGCGAGGTATCCATACAGGCATCTAGAAAAAAAAGGGCAACTAACAACTAGGATACATCAGATGGCATTTTAATCAATATACATATTATTATGTAAGAGATAGACGACACATTATCCCTTTTCCTCCTCTATATGCACACCGTGTAAACTGGTTTTAAACAAATGGTTTACATGTTTACAACCAAACCTTGTTCAAAAATACTTTTAGTTACCTTCCACATTATGCGCGATGTTTAATGGAGTGAAATATTGAAAATAAAATGTTGTAAATAAGTAATGTAAAAAGAATAAAAAATAAAAAAAAATGAACGAAAACAGTTCTTTGATAAAATAATATACGTAATAATAAATCAAGCATCACATATTGAAATAAAGTTTAATTTATTAATTGAGATATCATTTAATTTTTTTTTTCAATAAAACATACCAATAATATATTGTTAAAAATATCACAATTGTGTTAAGTATAATCAATAGGAATTTCGGTTATCAACAACCGAAATAGCTATCGACGAAAATAAAATAAACATGTAAAATTTTATATTTTTAATGTGATAAGATTAATTAGGTATTAATATTTTCTAAAACCCAATTATTTATAATAATAATATGTATATACAAATAAAACTATAATATGTAAATAATGTTATTTAGAGCAACATACCTACCATAGATATATTAACATTAGTTACTTGCTACATACTATACAGACTGGCATCGGCTTTCTTCATAAAATAGTTTGAAATACGTATACTGCACTTATCATGACCCTTTCGAAAGTCTTATCACCTACTTGAAACGCTTTCTTTCCAGCTTCTTTTCCATCAATAGTTTTTTTTATCTTAGTTCAAGCACAGTTCGTAGTCTGGACTGCCTCTCCACTATTAGCGGATAATCTTGGCTGGCAAACTAGCTCATTGTGCGCAGGCTTAATTATTGTGAGGAAAACTTCCCTCCGGCACAGGTATAATGGATCAGAGAAAATTGAATTCCTGATTGCTTTTGATGGAATGGGCGAGCTCTCATTGTGCGCAACTATAACAGTTTACCGAAATTACTGAGAAAAATGCGAAGGCGAAGTTAATTTACGGCACAAGATCATCGAATCGATGTGAGAGGAGAACCAATTTCGCTTCGCTTGACTTTTTGTTTGGGATTTCTCTCACGGAAATAGATTATTGCTATTCGACGTCCCCTTTTCTTCAAAATGTGCTGCCAATTAGAGATCTCAGGATTGTTTACATGTTGTGTGTAAAGACAAAAATAGTGACAAAGTAAATAAATATTCACACTGCAAGAAACATTTTCAGCAAAATTTTTGTTATCAAACGACTGAACGAATATTTTATTTTTAACTTATTATATCCATTTATGTTATTTAATTTACTTTCATAGTGTTATTCCCGAAGGAGGACTAGGGCACCTTCAGAACCATTAGGTAGGTAATCCTTCTTGATGATTAGAGTGTATTTGCTGAAATCATCTTGTTAGATTTCTCTGTGACATCTTGACAAATACCTATCGGAGATTGCAGAGAGAAGCGGTGTAATTTATTTTCAATAACACATCTATGTACAGGTTACATCGTAATACAAATATTTTTTTATAATATTGTATTTTTTAAGCACGCCTGTAGAGAGCTACTGGCGTGACGAAGTTCAGAAACTAAGTGATTGTTTTCGATCTGGATAGATCAAGCTTGCGAGCGAGAATTAAAATAAATAAAAATGCGGTTTTTACTGCCGAAAGCCAAGAAAATCTATTTTATCTAGTATTCCGGCGACTGACACAAACTCTTGTTTTTAGGGGATTTACGGGTTTTAAAGATCCACAATAAAAATGTATACTTACATACTTACGTTTTTTTTAAATTTCGACCAATATATTTTTGTATTTTTTTTTATAACATTCTTTTTCTTCTTTCGACCATGTCCGATCCTAATAGGATCATATGGGCCGCCACAGAGTAGAGGTTTGTATTGACAGATTTTGTTTTTTACGAGAAATGGATGTCAGCCACTTGCTCAACCTATTAGGTCCATTGAATTGAAAAACAATATGTGTACATGCTAGACCCAGGATTCGAACCTGGGACCCACGGCTTTATAGTCCAATGCTTAAGCCACGCGGCCACCGTGGGCGAATGTTCAGGAGATGAAAAACAAATGTCATTATCCTATATTTAAATACATGGAAAAATTTAAATAGTTGTTTTTACAGCATATGAATGCTGTATTCATTACAAAGCAATTTAAAGAAAAGGATGGTTCTAGTCCATTTATATACAAAAAGTCATTCTACATTAAAAGGTTGATTTTGACAAAAACGGATATTCGACAAACCAATCCTATAACGACGATATCACAATATGAATTGTGTGCATTTTTGTTATTATTATGTCAGTTTGTTGTTGCCAAACAGTGCAAAAACAAGGTTGTCGAAAAATTTTGTATGGATTTTGACATATTTATAATTTATTTTGAGATACTTTTTGGTCTGAAAATAGAGATGGAATGGTTGAACATTACACATGAACTTCCAAACCGGGACAAAATAACTAACTACAAATTTCAGAATTTATTGAATACAAAAAAAAACAAAAAATTGAAATTGGAAAATTATTTTGACCACTTTAATACATAATAGCTGATGTATGTTGATTTTACACATCAACAGACCTTTGACTATTAATTCAACCATTTTTATAACATAGCAACACTTATATATTAATTTATTTATGCGTTTGAAATTTTAGTTAAATTATTTCTTTATTTCTTTGTAATGTCGACATAATAAATAATAACGTAACTAGCCAAGCTATATGACATGCCATTTATTTATAAGTATCCTTTTCTTCATTTAAAAATAATTGATTTAAGCCGTTTTGTATTCAACATAATAATATATTGAAAAAAGAAACACGTGAATTTTCCAGACTCAGATACAAGTCTGTAACCAACCATTACAGAAATGAAAATTCTATAAGGCTAAGGCCACACAGGTAGGTGCCTCGCTTGGTGCTTAGTGCTACGCTACGAGCTATGTGACATATCTTAGTAAACAGACGCATACTATTATACTATCGCAATGGCCACACTGCACGCTTCACGCCTCGCTACGTGATTATTAGTCACCTAGATAGTCTCCAGGCGAACAAACGTGTTGGTTATTTTAATTGCGTCACCTAGTGATTTTGCAAGATGGCGGATGTTTCTTCAGTTTGACATGTCAAACACCGAATATTTTGAAGTTATGAATAATGACACGTGGGATAAATTGACATTATGCACCCAACAAGTTCGAATTTGAGACTTTCGAAATTTTAAACATGAATTTTCTGTGAGAAGTAGTTTTCTGCTTAGTTTTGAGAGTGACATATCGTTGTTGATTTGAGCGCTCCCAGATGTCAAATAAATTTGTACCTAAGCACGTAGCGTGCAATGTGGCAGTAATATTTTTAGTAGACAAGCATAGCACCTAGTTCAGCACTAGCGAAGCACCTACCTATGTGGCAGAAGCCTTACTCATTCAAGCGTGGATGTACAATGTACATATATTACATTGCAGTATAATTTTATAAATTCAAGATGTATTGTTATTCGTTTATTTAATGATATGGTGGTAATTACGTCAAGATTATAAATAATACATTTAGTTGGTACATATTAAAAAAAAACAATGTACCTATAAATATCTAATTGTAACATTTTTCTTATTTCAAAATAGAATCAACAATTTGTTCTCAATAAGAAAGCGAATCATGCCATTGGCTGATTCAATCGTAGCAATGTCTGAAATTAAATTTAAACTTTTTCCAAGAAAATTCCTAACATCACTGAAAACAAACCACGACAGCACCTACACAGCTCCAATTCAATTTTTTATTGTTTTGCTCCCATTTAAAATATTTCCCGTTATCCATAATTTCCATCGAGTCATACGATCGTGTTTTTCTGACGGAGCGGCGGAAAAAATTGAAAAGAAAAACAAGGAAAAATGAAAAAGCAGTCGAACGTGATTGGATACAAATGAATGCGATAAAAAACAACACCGATAACTTCTGTTTCGAATATTGTCATTTTGAAAATACACACAAAAATATGTTTAGATAATTTTCTGTTATGTTTTATTTTATTTACGACAATGATGTTGTGGGAGTATTTACGACGAGTCGTTTTATTTTTATTGAAGTTTTTTTTATTAACACGATATTACAATGTAATATTGTTATCATTATTCCCAATTTATTTAAATCTCTACCGTATGTTACGACTGTTCGCGTATATGTTGTTAATCTTTATTTTATATTACAGATGCATATTCGTATAGTTGGTACTAATACCCCTAAGGCCATACCATCTGTATCTAAAGCTATAACTAGAGTGCGAAAATTATAAGTAGAAGAGTCGTGGCCGCCGTCGTGGCGCTGCGATATATTACGAAAGGATTGTCAGTATTGTAGTTCTCGAAACGGCCACGCTTCACGTTAAACTTGCCGCAGTATAGCAGTGTCATATCCAACAACTGGCAAATTCATAATAGGTGCATTGTTTTTCAATGAGTGAGCATGAAAAGTTTGAGCGACTTGCTCTCCAACTCAAACATGCTCGGAAGGCTGCCAGGAAGGGAATGGGGCAACTGGACACCAAGACAATTGGACGCCGCACTGTTGTAGACACGTATACATAACGTAGACGAGGAATTTTAATCAGTTTCTATCTACAACTTAGTATTATTAAATAATTTTACTCTTAACATAATGTTTTTTTTATTGCGGATTGAGAATTACCGCACCTAAGGCTTTATATAAAATAAAAAGCTCTTTTTCGATGGAACTTAAACATATGCACGATTAAATCTTTATTTACGTGTGCATATTTAAATTATCACCAACTATTAAATCATAAAATAATAATTTAAATATATATAATAATATTAAATATATTTTTTAAAAGTACCTATAAGTACCTAACGTCTATTTAATTTCGAATTGCGTGGCTTGGCAGTTGTCCCGGCGCCAAATCGTCCTAGACCCTGCCAGGAACCACACCAGATAGTAGAGTGATGATAATAATATGTAGGTACCTACATTCATTATCTTCGTTGCTCTTCTCTTCCTTGGATCTATAATATTGATTTAATTCTTTGATACATTTGTCTTTCCAGACTAGTGTTAGAATTCCTGGGAAACTAGTCGATTTATTGATATAGGAACCCTAAAAAAATGTAAATATTGTGAATTAAAAATGCTAGTTTCATTAACTTAATAAATACTCAAAGAAAATGACAAAATAATAATAATTAAAAATATTCAGTCTACGAAAACTCTTTTATGTGTTCTTACAGTTTCATACGGAAGTATGGAAAAAAACGAATTTACTCTAAAAGTAGCTTTATTCTTCTTGTATGTAAAAATAAGTAGATATCTTCCTACCTTTACTTTTTAGCATAATGTAAAATGGTTTAAACATTATTTTAAATTAATTAAATCGAACAAGCTTACGACTATGTCCGTCCCTTAGGACACTACCCAGGGTCTCCAAGAATCCCTGTTGCTCGCCAGACTTTTTGCTCCTTCCCAGGTCATGCCAGCATCATGTAGCTCCGTTGTATACAGTCTGTGGATAGTATTTATGGGATTTTCAGGACGCCGAAATCTGTTTGCTTGAAAAACAGGCAAGAGCAATGTTGAAATTCTTTTGATGCGGCCAAGCAAGGTTCAACGTCTCCTCTTCACCCATAGCATGATGAGAGGCTGCTTATCTGCTCCCTTATTTCCTAGTTGTTCCTATAGTTATACCACGGATATAGGCAGATATCACTATTCTTGAAGCTCGTAAGGTGCCTTAAAGTAGCAACGTCAGAATGCAAGCATCGAATAAGCGAACAAAAAAAAAACTTTGTAAGAGTACATTTTATTCCGTTACATATATTCAAGATTTCTAGGTTGCCCTGTTTGAAAAGGTACTAATTCCAAAATGCTGGATAGCAATCCCTTGTCAATAAATAGCTTCTTAATTCATTATGTTTTCCCATGCGTATTAAAAGCTTCATTTTGCCTGAGATTTTTAATACTAATTATCTACTTCTAAAAATGCTATATACCAATAACCAAAAATAAAATAAGAATATAATATTATATGACTTCGCCGAATATGCATTTTTCAAAAGCATCATAATATATTGGGATTCAAATTTTTGTAAAATAGTGAATTTATATAAATATACTAGCTGACCCGGCAAACGTTGTTCTGCCATATAAATTATTTCTAGTGAATATTTTGGTTGTTAAATAAAAAATAACGAATGTATCGTAAGTGTGTGGGGATGGGATCTATGACAGAAAGAGGAATAGAGCGCTGTAGACGATGACCGCCGATAAAAACAAAAAAACATCAACCATTCATATTCTCAATTCAAAATGACTAATGATGTTCATAATGAATGAATTACCTGTGACAGGATCTCGTTGTTTAATGTTTATGCAATATCCGTCTTGTCCCTTCCAGAAAATTAGCGGATATTGGAGAGCGTCGTATGAACGGTGTGTGTCAGCGATGAACTCCAGATTATTGTTTCTTCTTCGAATCACGATTTCTCTCGTCGATGTGCGGTCGCCAACCATGATTCCAGCAATGTCGTCAACAACAGGTGCATTGAATCGACGCACGTGCTCTCCAGCTGGTGTTTTATCAGGATTGATGACAATAGCGTGATTGTCACTTTGCAATTCGTGCATGTGTGCTTTGAAGAATTTCAATAATTCACTGTGCTCATTCAACAGGGCGTCCAGTTCGCCGACGATGCGCCTGGCATTAGGCGAATTGAGGCCATTGTAGCCGCAACGTGCATCTACATGATTGATGTCCTCACCGCCCATGAAGTAGATTTGTGAAAATGTATGTGGTTCGTTTGGCATTGGCAGCAATGAGCCTACTTTGTGGTATACTTGGCCTTTGATTTTGAACGTAGAATGGAATTGTTGACCATTTGCCGCAGTATTGTGAACTATTTCTGTTGCTCCGAACGAAGTCATTTGGAAGCATGAATTGAATGTGCGAATGGACTTCAGGAACAGGTTTGAATCTGGAACCGTGCCGATGAGCAAGCCGTTCAATGGTTCTGGTGGTATCTCAATTTCTGGTAGTTGCACTTTTCCTGATGCGCAACACATCCCGGCTGACTCATGTTTGAATTTGAGCGCATGACAATGGGAACATTCTTTGTCCATAGCACCAATCAGCACTTTCGGATGAGCGGAATATTCAATATCTGGCTCGTACTCGAATGCAAGACGAAGGAACGAAGCGGATGTAAATGTTCGATGTACTTATTGGCGTTGTCGGTCATTTGCTCTGCGTGTGTTAACTACGAACCGGCGCGCTTGGCTCCGTTCCAATTGTCGTTGTTGATTTCGTTCAGCTCGTGCCTCTTATGATTGAGATGCACGCAATTGCGACATGCTTACACGCACGTTTTTGTTATCTTGTTGGATTTGTTCGTCTGTTCTTTCTGCTCTACTATTTCGCATGTTTGTTGCTTTATTCGTTCGACGGCCTAAATGGCCCCCCTTGCGTCTTGCTGGCATTGTGCAATGTAATACACGCACATAAAAATAGATAAATTTAAATAAATCGTACAAAATTTTGCACCCACTGCGTTGTGATATGCCGAATGAAATGTCAAAATGACGCGACGCTTCTCTTGAATTCTTCTCGGACGTAGCGCCATCTGTCATTCAACAACATAAATAATTTCGTTTGAAATACGAACGAAGGTTAAATTTGTTCATACAAAAATAATAAAATCGCGATTAAAAAATGGGAGGGTCGGGGTAGGAGAGTTAAATTTGGGGTTATAGGTATTTTTTTATGCCAAATAATAAAAAAAATACAAAAAAAAAATTGTCACAAAAATAAAAGAAATTTTTTCTGGATAGAGATACCCTAATCACCTAGCGGTATAAAATATACTTGTTGACCTATTCTCATACCTAATAAATATACATAAAAAAATTCATAAAAATCGGTCGAGCCATTTCGGAGGAGTTCGACCACAAACATCGTGACACGAGATTTTTATATATATAGAGATTAATTGAATAAAATTTTATCTTGCATTGTAAATAAACCTATTTTAAAATTCAAATATTTTTTAAAGCAAGCTATCTAACTAAAATAACATTAAAAAGGTTCATGAATAATAATCAAATAACCACGAGACATGTTTTGTATTGATGTTATTTCACTATCTAGCTACTATTCTAATTTTCATGTAATAATGGATAACACCTACATAAAAATATATTGTCAAATCGGTCATTCAGTTACCTATTGTGAACGAACAACTAATAAAAAATCCATAAAACATAATATATATTCCTGCTATGAATATTGAATTGTGCGTTAAAGAAAATGATTTCAGAAGCAGTAGTTGTATTAAATTTATATTATTATTATTGAAATTCAAAACATATTTACAATAAATCGACAATATTGAGTTTATTTTTGGGTGTAACTGGTATTGACTAATAAATAGTAAATGGTGTTAAATATTAAGTACGTAAGTTTTAACGTATTTTCAATAAAACATACGTTTTATTACATCATTGATAAGTAGTGGATATTATTACCATTGTTAAATAATAATAGTACCTATCTAAATGCTCATAGAGAAAATAAACAATTTTGTAGTTATTTGCCTTTATACCACGATAGAATAAATTCATTATACGTATACTGAAATTTACCACAATTTAATGATCAGAATTATGGATAAAATGGTAGAGGAATAAAAGGAGTTTCTTACTTGGAGCAGGAAGTACGTAACCAGATGACGAATATCATTGGCTCATCTCATAAGCTCATATAAATAATATCCCCATCCCAAATGATATCTAGAAACCATACATGACCTCAGATGAGAAATTTATCTTTTTAAATAATCACTATAACGTTGATATCTCTTGATAAAAATAAAAATACTGCTATAATAATTCGTGGTGGAACTGCATTGTATTGTTGTATTAATTTAATAAAACGCAATTTTTTTGTAGTACTTATTCCACTTTTAATCAATAAATTAGGACCGGTTTCGTCCGCCTCAAAGGGACATTTTCAACATATTGAAATTGAAAATGTCCCTCTGAGATGGACGAAACCGGTCCTAATTTATTGATTAAAAGTGGAATAAGTACTACAAAAAAATTGGTTTTATTAAATTAAAACAACAATACTGCTACTGAAGGTTTTAATAATTTCATTATATATATTTGACTTGAATTATCTATACGTCTGTCTGTCATGTCTTACCTCTGTTCGATGCACGCACGCGTCTTTGTTGCGCGATCGTATAAATAACTCGCGTTTCATCCCTCTAATGCGCGGTGCACTTGATCGCTTAGCCACGCACCTATGTGCATATTCACATGCATTGATAATAAAATCGTTCTTTAGTTTGGTTTTCCCTTCATCACACGCCACGTTTTCACACCCATTGTGCAGGTGTATGCCATGGCATAATGCACGTTAAACGCCCTACAAAGAGAGTGTTCCAGGTGCACCTTTTCAAGACCTTGGTTGGCGTGCACAAGCCTGTGCATGATTCTTGCTTTGATAATTATAGTAAATTACGGTCAATTCTCTACGGGAAAAGACCTTATCACTCGCCGTAAAATACCGCAAACTTTTTGAATCCTGAGAAATTTTCGCTCGTAGATACCAAGTCGCAATGGCTAACCGGCCAATTAAGGGTCGAACTGACTTGAGAAGCTCTCCCCTTCCAACCGACATATGAGGATACTTCCGGGAGATGCGATCGGAATCCTGCAATTCGCCACTTATGCGAGTCGGAGATTCTATTAAGCCAAGCTGACAGAGCTTGGAGGCCAAACCACCATGTCCGCGTACTTCAGCTATAAACATTGTTACCCTATATTATTGAGCGCATAAACAGAAATTTCGATAGGTGGCACTGCCGCCTAGTATTTATTTCTAGTTTATAATAGTTAGTTAGACTGAAACCACAACATATTCATTCCGTGACTGACTACACAACCAGGCATCCAAGAATTTTCATTGTACAGATACTCTCTTTTTAACTATTTTCCTAAAATGATATTCAAATATTAAAATAATAATAATCATATCATTGTGCGTTATTTATATAATGTACGTTACGTTTATTATTCGCTGTTTCCTTTGGACAACCCATTAATTTGTCCTGTGTGTCATTGTTTCTGGTCCGCGGGAGGCTTCGCCCGATCGTTCCTCCGCTCGCAGGACAAACGTGACGGGGGGATGAGGGGTGGTGCTCTTTTATACTTTTTTGCGCCATTTCGTTTTCACAGTAGAAATTAAAAATAATCCAAACAAAAGGACGAGTCGAGCATTCTTGTGTTTTGTTTTCGCCAACCAGCGGGACAATTTCGCTCTGTGGGTGCTAGGGATTACAATCCCGGGATCCCGAGTATCCAGTATATTTTAATATCAAAATTCCGGTATTGAAGATATTGGAATCCCGGAAAATCTAGGTTAAGTATATATATATATATATATATATATATCTATATATACCAATCTAATCCATCCACTGTTTGAATTTAGAACTAACCTTATCAAGGGATAAAAATATTTGTCATATGTAACGCCCTCACTCATGCACTTATGTAGATGTATTAATTTCTTATTTAAAAACAAAATATTATGTAATGAACGATTTTGTATGTATGTAATTTCCCAATATATCAACACACATTTTATTAATTCCCATTATTTAATAAACTTCGTCGTCATCTTTCATAACAAAATATCTTTGCCAGGAAAATTGGTGGTTGAATGTAGAAGGTGAATTTTGCAGATGCGGGATTTGAGCTTAAAAAGCATACATTCTATCACTTGACCAACGGAGGTGCTCTTAATATACAGGTAAATTTGTCGTGATTGGAGTTGTTATCAAGAATACAAATATGCGAAATCCCGGAACTCAAAATTCTGTTACGTTACTCCAATCCCTAATAGACACGAGTACCAATGTACTAAAGCCAAACGTGAACCGATTTTCTGTTCGCTTTTGTCGATAATCTGGATTATCTGGAATGATTTTTATTAATCTATAAATTGGGTAAATTCAATGAACGGCTTTACATTTAACACATACAAATATTCACATATTATTCATAATTTATATAATATGTCTACTTTTATTTGAACTAATATTATATTCCAGATAGTGAGTTTGTTGTTTTGACATTATGAAACGAAGAGTTGCAGGTAGTGGAAGAAGTGTAAGAGGTTTTCATTTTGACTACTAGCGGTAGTTTATACCTAGTTGCAGTTTACTCTGCGCCATTTTGAAAAATATGCCATAGATATAACAAAACTTTTCACAACACCGCATTACTATTTTTAGAGGTAAGTCCTGACGATAAACGTTTTCTAGGCACGTACAAGCATGTTTCAAATACCAAATAATTTTATTTAATATTACATCTTATAGCTTTCTAATTTTGAATGGTAAGTCTGTAACTAACGACATCACAAAATAATCGTCAACAAAAATGCAATCTGAAAATTTGTTAAATCTATTAAATAATTAAATTCACTTCTCGTTGGTGAAAGGTCATTAGGAACTATTAACTAACTTAGATTTAACTATTAAAATCAACATTCAAGAATAATTTAAAAAAAAAACACATACAGTGGAGTATCTGGTAGACAGAACGCTCGCATGTAAATTAGATTATGTTACGTTACGTTAGGTTTGATTAGATAAGGTTAGATTATCTTCCCCCAAGGTTTTCTTAACCCCAAGCTGGATCAATTTCACAAGCATTTAAATCTTTAAACAGTCACGTAATGATTTTAGAGAATTGTTCCAAACATTGAAATTATCTTGTGTGTTATAGTGATATTATAATATGTATCATTCAGTTTGCGAAAGCCCATATGTTTCGCTTTTTGTCAATCTAATTATACTTTAAGGTACTTGGTAGAAACTGAATTGAAAATATTATACCTAGCAATTTTTTAAGGCCGAAATATAAGTTTGCTATTTTGCCTTTCTTCGGAAATTTTCACGTTACTTGGAAAAAAAATTCGAAATAATCAAACAATGTGAAATGTTAAATTGTTATATAATGTCACATTTGCTCATACACGACGACATTTTGTTTGTGAAATATGAGATGTGTTGGAAAATAATAAATCACTAAATGAATAAATGCTACCGGAAAATAATAGCCATGCGGGTATACGTATATGATTGCGAAGATACAATATATTATTTTTGCTTTGTACGATTTGAATAAATAAATTACGTTGTCCAATGAATTGCGTTTTATGAAATAAATTAATGATAACTGTCTTTATTTACCATCAATATAAACGTAAAATTGTTCATACCATTTATAAATGAATAATAAATTTATATTCAACATGTTGAGTCTATTGGACCATGACAAACGATATACAATAATCATTTATTGAGTTTACAGATTCCTACGGCTTCATTTAGACACGTTTATAGCGTCATGGAAGGTGGCCGTACACAAATCGCTGTTGCATATACATGATGGGTGGAATTGGGAAACTCAAATCATAGATAACGCATAGATCAAAAATAAATTAATGGCTCAGTTGTAAAATACCAAACAAAATTCAAACTTTTAACAGATTTTGTGTATCATCAGTCATCACCATATAATATTCCAACGAGTACTTACTCAATATGTCTTTTAAATACAAGGGATGGATGTTATCTGATATGTCACGTTATAATTTTGTAATGACACTTTCACTAACTTTTCTTAGTCCAGTGTTCTACATCCGAGGTGTCGTTTTAGATAGCTACCTAAAATACAGATATAGAACAAAAATTGGTTTCATTATTGGTATAAATTAATTACATAACTTGAATAGATTATATTATTAGGAAAGTAATTCAGATATGTCATACAATGCAGACAAATTCAGTTTATACATTGTACATTTATCAAAGAAAAACATTTCATAAGTTTTCAGCATATTATGTCCTTTCAACAAGACATTTGAGCTCTCTTATAAAAATGAGAAATGGCTTTTCCGACGACTATCATAAGCATTAGTTAGGGGTAGCAAAATACAATAACACCCGCGAAAAAATATATAGCCTCCGAGCGGGAAGTTTTCGTCAAACGGGGGTAAAAAAAATATGCCATAAGAAATCTCCGACATGATTAATGGAACTTTTGTGATAAATATATTATGAGTTACATATCTGTTTTCGCAAAAAAAAATGTCCCAGTGTCGGCGTTTGGTAGAAATTTATTTGAAAATGTGAAACTCAATTTCTCTGCTTTTTATTTTGTCAAGCTTATAAAACTGTAACCGTCACGGCTATGATTATTCTACTAGGTATTTACTAAAATTTAGATGTAGATGTTCACAAAAATACAGCTTTACTTATTATAAGACTTTTTGAAATTAGTGGTAAAAGAATGGCAGAAAATATTTGTATGGAATTTTTTATTGCATTGTAATTTATTTATATACGATTAGGTTGAAAGCCCATTCAAGGATGTACGTAATATATCTCACTTCTTGTTAACTATTAGGGAATTTATGCTATCTAAAAATTAGGAACGTGCTCCGTGTAAAATAACAGAAAAAGATTAGATAATATTCTCCTGTACAGTTGGTACCTACCTAGTTCCATTTTCACTGCCAGGGAAAATGTCTTGCGTTTGTAAAAGTATTATTTTTACAATTAATAGTAAACTAATAAAATCAGACGAATGACCAAATTGTCGTTTAAACCCAATCCATCCATTTTTTTTCATGGTTTACAAAAGAATCCCCTATATTTTAAAGGACCTCCACAATACATAATAGGCACGACGCACGTATAGTTTAATTAATAAATATTTTGTCAGTGCGTAATATTTTCGACAATGTTTCTAAAATTGCAAATGCGTAAAAAAGCTGTGCGCATTTCAGATTTAGATATTTGTTAGAAAATGTAAAATGATATATTATAAGATTCCATTAACTTCGGCTTTTTGACATAATAAAGATGCTCTGGGTATACTTTCCTTAACCAGCTTACTTGAAAGTGATTTTCAAATTTACCACGAGGAAGCCCGCGGGACTTCGTCGTATCACTTGATTTGTCTTGTATCACTCACGACTTATCGCAGGAGTGAGAGAGATAGAATATTTGAATTTCCACGCTTTAAACTGAGGCGTAGTTACTGTCACACAGCCTTTAAGAGCATACATAAGTGAAACGGCAAATAATTTTCAACAGTAGGTGGAACGAAATTTCGCGAGGTGTGACCACGTCAATTTGTTTTGTGATGGCATCGGAGGAATATATTATTAAATCATGTAAAGATGACTAAAAAACGTTCCGCATCTACTTGAAAAAGAAAACATGTCAATGAATATACTATTATTATTACGAATATAATAATAAACATAACATTAAAAAGACGCATGTTGAATTTTTATGACAGTTTATATTTCGTTCGGCTCGCGTAATTTGCACAATCCGCGCATCGCCTAGTCACGATCTTTTTAGACCATGCCTCAGCTGAAGTATTATAGCCTTAATTTAATCTGTTAAGCCTGAGTGTCATCAGCCTACTATAATAATATTATGTTTATTCAAGTTGAAGAATGACAATGGAAGAATGTAGTAGAAAACTGTCAATTGTTATACCTACTAGCTAGATAGTAGATTACAGCCTAGTTGTAGTTGAACACGCATAATCTAAATGAATGTAGAATACAGTGGCAGACCTGGAGATAAATAATATAAATAGTATGTAATTCAGCCGATTAAAAAACATATTATAGTACCTAGGTATAATTAATATAAAACTGATGTTTTCAGCATAATAAATTATAATATTGTTGTTGAATCTAAGCGTAAAAAATCCAATAGACTGATGAAGTAATGCGATCACACTAATTAAGAACGCCGCAACACAACACCATACATAGGGCTTGTTTACGTCAGTGTATATTAATTAATGGTAGAGTCTTGCGCTCGGCTGAGGGCTGAGCAAACAGCCGAAGCCCCGTGGAACAACAAGGGACGATCTGTTCTGAGCCGCAACTTACCTCATCCTGAAAAGATCGAATCCCATTAGACGCGGCGTACCGACACTATGCAAATCACCGCTCACCGTTGCTAAGCGTCTTCCGCATAGGAATATTTGACGCAATAGAGCTTTCGGTAATAAACTTAAGTCTTTGTATGCACCGCGAGCTTTAATTGTTAATAATTTAATGTCAATAAAGAAGTAGGTATACCGATAAATCGATTGTTTTCAATCAAATTGATGGTAGATACAATTAGTATATCAAATTATTTCTTACGAAGACTGTTTTACCTAATCGATCAACCCTTCTTCTTAATAAATAAGCCTGTAAAACACTGTACAAAGTGAAAGTAGCAAGGAATTTTCCACAGTATTTTTGATTTATGATTTATGAGCTATAGGCTCGTAAGTACTATAATTATGTTCCATATTTTCTCAAAAGCGAAGCAAAGGGGGCTGGTTGTTAGGCATTCACTTAACTCATATAATCTATACTCTGAATAACACATTGAAGTTACAACTGACATTATTTGATGCATTCGAATACATGACCTACTCGCTTAGAAATTGGGGTTCGGTTCACTACTCCACTGCATGCGCTATTAATCAGCTTAATTATACTTTTTAATCATTTACAAATCCGAAAAGTTATATCTTATAACATTTATTTTTATTGTACAACACCCCCTCGTTATTTTGTTAAGGAATTATTACATAGTCGGTCCGTATATACCTATTCAGCAGAATATTTTCATATTAGATATACCTAAATTTACCACAATATTATGATACTAATATTGCTTTGAGTTTTGATCATTTTTAGCATTACAAATCTTAGCAAGTCTTTACCTCCTCCAAAAACAATATCCATCCTGGACAATTCTGTGCTGCTACAGTCCAGTTTCTTTGGCAAAGCATCCACTATCCCCCGTGATGCAACCCAGCCATATCAGTGTTGGTCTTTCAGGACTCAGGTCTTACCTTACCCTCGGAGGATGCAAAGATAGTCTTGTGAGTAACTCCTCTGAAATTCTATGCACTATAATTATAATCATATTACATTCATGAAGTGCTTACTTATTCTGTTTTATTGAGACAATACATTGATTTCCTTTATTTTGTTAACTGTCAATTCATGGTGGAACTGCATTGTATTGTTGTTTTTATTTAATAAAACGCAATTTTTTTTATAGTACTTATTCCACTTTTAATTAATATATTAGGACCGGTTTCGTCCGCTTCAGTGGGACATTTCCCACTGAAGCGGACGAAACCGGTCCTAATATATTAATTAAAAGTGGAATAAGTACTATAAAAAAAATTGCGTTTTATTAAATAAAAACAACAATACAATACATTGAAATCGAAAAAAAAATGTTTAATAAAAATGCTACACGTTATAATTATTAAAATAACATGCAATATAATACCATTTACAACTAGAATTGATATTTATTAAAATAAGTGCTATAAATATTGTCAATTTGTACTTCGAATAAAATCAGTTTTTTTGTAATATAGGTACAGCCATTTTTATACTAGAGTTCATTCGAATTCAATTACGTCTCCCTAAAAATATATCAATATTTTGTACCATATCAGAATCCTATTACCAAGCCTCTCTGTTATACTAAACATGTGATAATAGATAGTTTATTCGACAGCCGTTATTATTTATCGTAATTCATTAAGTGCTTATGTATTTATGGCCGCCATATGTACGTCAGTTGGTGGAAGGGGGGCAGCTCGACTAGCCAGTAAACAGGATATTATAGTGAAACTCCTGTCAACTTACCCCTCCGCATTATACTGACATGAACTTCCTTTGGATTTAAGAGCTTTGTGCCTAATCAAGTAAGTCATTGTCAATTAAAAAGGACGTGATTTCGCTTTAATTGACTACAACGATTTTCTGGTTAGTAACATGTAGTCTTACTATGTTAACGGTGTTGGTATTTACTTAGAAATAGTGTTAAAATAAAATATTTATGCATTTAAACAAGAAAAATATGTGTACCAATCTACAGCTTTACAAATGATTGTACTTTTGGAACACCAAAGTTATGAAAAATTGAGTAATACCTAAATATATAAAGAATTACTTAAAGTATTCCACACAAAATAATATTACATATTATAAAAAGAATAGGTAAGTACACGTAAAGCCGGGTACTCATTAGCGAGCCGTAACTGTTACCGTTGCAGATACAGTAACTAGTATGTACGCCAAATAATTAGTTCGCAAGCCTAATAAATAATTATTTCGCATCTAGAGTTGGTTACAGTATCTAGAACGGTTACCGTTACAACTCGCTAATGAGTACCCGGCTTAATATTTTCAAACATGAATATTATTAAATATTATTGAATAGTCAGGCTACATGTTAGTAACCTGAAAATCTTATTTAATAAGAACAGGGGTGTTAAAAAAGCCTCCTACTATAGAGATGGCTAAATATATAAAATGGAAGAAAAGTTTGCTACAAGTGACTTCGTAATGCAAACTCCTAAATATTGACTGAATAAAACAGTTTGACCAAATTGTCAATACTTTTTAACCAATAACCTACTTCAATATTGATATTTTTTTCCGATACAATAGGTATCGGTAATTTTATTCCAATACGTCACTTTGGATGCATATATAAATTTATTCAAATTAAAATTTATTTATGTCATATGTGGCAGTAGTAAGTAATAACAATATTTAAATACAAAATACAAAAATTAGACGAATATCACCGAATACGCTAAGTAGATCCTATTTTTTAAATTGATAAAACAACGTCCACCGAACTAATCCTCACGCAAGTGAAATATATCAATATCCTAAACAATTTGATTGTGCACAGCCTTCCCAATTGGCATGTATGATATTAAGATATTAACCCAAGAAGAGGTAATTCTAACTAAAGCAATAATGCACAAACCGCAGCCTCAAAAGTATGTACTTCATCACAAAATTTTCATTAAATACCTATAGCATGCATGCAGTGTCAGAAATCTTACTATGGTTTAGACTACGTTATATCCTACAAATACATAATAATTGTACGTAATACAAGGTGGAGAGTGATTGTAAATATTAAATTAAAAATAATAAAATGACGTATGTCTCGTCTAGCATAATACATCCTTATTACAAATTTATGACAATGGATAAAATTGATCCTTCTTTCAAATAGGCTGTGTACCACTATTCTAAAGCTTATTTTGAGTGAGCAATTTATTCTCAATATCTACCATATGCATAGATTTTAAAGCAGATAGATATTCGAGTACAAAATCATAGAAATAATTATTCAATTGCAAAAAATATCTACAGGAAAAAAAATTCAATTTTCCATATGAATTCAATTTTCATTTTTCATTCTGTTCCTGTAGATTGAAACTTTTTTTTCATTTTATCTATTATCAGAAATATTTTTTTCAACGGTTGCTAGCAAATATCGAACATAAAAAATACGGCCGGACTTTTTCGAGCTGTCATACTCCGTTGTTGTGTATTACAAATATTTACAATAACACTTTATCGACACTAGTCTGCGAGTTTTCGAATTCATTGTTGTATGTGGGCTTAGTCTGCTTTTGGCATGTTTATCGCAAAAATATTATTTTTTCCATAACTCCTCGGCAAAGCGAATCGATTTTGAAACACAAAAATGATAACGCTAAACTTTTCAATTAAAAAAAAAAATGTTTTTCTATTTTACAAATTGGAATTCATTAAAAACTTGTCAATCAAAATGATTGATTCCATTCACCCGAATAAATAGCCGCTAGTACAAAATAATGCATCTACCAAATAAATAAATATATTAGGTATGTACTTTCGTCTCTCACTATGTCCCGGAGTTAGGTCGTTGTGCTCTTAGTCACGGGTCCGTATCAAGCGGGATGCATTATATGACGTATATTTTGACACAGTAAATTATGTCCTAAAGGAGAGTAGGAAAGGATATTATATAAAATTCATCCACATTGTATACGTATATTTTATTCTTACTCCATCTCGCATAATGGCTTATTTTTTTATTTCGTTTTATGTTCAATATTTAGTTTAGTCAACATTATCTTAATTACCTAATCGTTATTCGCTTCTCCGCCTCGCGAAGAGGTTTCTTATTTTCAATAAGTGACCGTAAGCCACTTGCTAAACCTATTATGTCCATGTTCTGGAGCCAATACTCACAGATTGAAAAAATAATATTTGAATCTGCCAGACCTGAGATTCGAACCAAGGCTTTATAAACCGTGACGACAGTGTAGGCGAAACATTACGAATATCTAGTATATTATACACTATTACATTACTTACTTATTTATAACACATACTTTTACACAATATTTTAATTACACTTTATCAACTTCACAGCTGTGTTTATGTACCTGCCTAATATTATAATTATTGCCAATACCATTATAATATTATAAAAAGCAATTTGTAATCTGAGAAACAGACAGCCGATAATAATATTTAGAAATTACAATTTAGTAGAGGGTGGGATTCTTTAATACGTACCTAAATCGTGAGGATTGGGGATTAAATAAAATATAAACAGGGCTATTATAACATATTATCACTTAACTCCAAAATCAACAAAAAAGTGATAAATATGATATGTCGAATTCAGGTAGTTAATTACCCCGGGAAGTTAACCGTCAGACGTGAGGTTTTTTAACGCGGTCGCTTATGCTCGCGTTAACCGCGAACTGTAAAATGTCGTTAAGTAGTACGTAATGCAACATATTTTTAACCTTCTATATTTTATTCAAATCAGATGCATTTTGAATTAAATACAGAGCATAGGAGCGGCCCCTTTTTTGAGTTGCTCCGCTCCGGGACCTAATACTTCCTCCGGCTCCACTCCAGGTTCTGCTCCGCTCCGGGTAAAAAGTTTTAAAAAGTATTATAATATATAGAAATTTTTAAAAAATACCTAGTTTTAAAATAGTCGTCATTGTCATTACATATTAATTCTATTAAACAAAATTCGCGGCAGCAAATCGTCTCTCATTGTTTGCCTCTCCTATTAAAAAAGTGAGGTTATTTATCACTCGGCAGCGTTGCCATATTTCAGATAATTCCAGTGCTGCAAAGTGTCAAAATATACTATTTTGATTGGATTTTAGGACGAAAATTTAATAAGAAAACAAAACATCCAGAGCAGTAAAGCACTACAAATTTTCGGTGCTTCAGCTCCGCTCCTGCTCCCGGTAAAATCCCATTGCTCCAGTGCTCCGTACTCCTGCTCCGAGCTACGCTCCAACGCTCTGATTAAATATGACACAGTGTTATGTGTTACCAATAATTATTGTAGATAACATAACCGCCTTGTACCTATACGGAATTGCCCTGAGTTATATCTGTGTTATTTTGGATCAGGAAAAATAACAAAAACCTGTTATCTATCGTGTTAATTAGTTAGAATAGCCCTGTCCTGCAAATATTGTTAATTAATGTGGTATTTATTTAAACGTGATTATTTTTTATTTATGTACGTCAACCAACAGGATCAATCACAGAGGATACAATATATGAATACAATACCTATAGAAAATCCCAATAATAGGCGGACACAAAAATCATAATAAATCAAATTAAATTATATCAAATATTATGTACAGCTGTAATGAATATAATTGGAGAGTTATTTAAATTCGTTAATCGAAAATAGAGAGAGAAAAAACAGAAAAACATAAAAAGTATAAGTACCTATACATAGATAAGGCAGGCAATGCAAGATAAGAAAAATACAATTTAAAAAAAATACAATAAAAATAAAAATAAGCAGTCATCCAGATACAGTAATTAGTCGTGGATTCTGGAGAAACTTAATTTGAAAGAGGCAAGAGAACAAAACAGATCCAGATATGTGAGCAAAACACGTTTCTTTTGAATATGTTTTTATATCACAAGTGAATTGATAAGTTCGGCGAAATGTGCGGCAGTTAAACAAAAAAAAATGTTTTGGAGGAGTGTGCAAGGGTGTATCGATGTTATATAATAATAATATACTTATTAATCACATAAACAAAACATGTGTTCACTAATATTACCTACATGAAAATATTATGATCGGTACCTAAGTATAAGAGTTAACGGCCCACGTGCTCGTCGTAGGTCAAAATTGAGTTTTTATTTTATTTTCAAACCATGATCCTGGACACTCCTTAAACGTTGTAGATAATCTATTTATATAATTTTGAAGCCTTATTATCCTTTATAGGTATTTTAAACATTTGATGACTGCATAAAGTATTTTTGTTACATAAAATAGTATTCTTTTAAACCTCTCGCTCTAATGTTTTAGAATATAGTCATATTTCGGTACATAACTGTGCAGTGGTGTTAAGCTACAACATACGGCCGTCGCCATAAATTGACAAATTAAAATTGAAATAGGGAGTAAAATGATATTGACGCGCGTGTTTGAACATGTACCGTTTAAAAAAAAAAAAATTCAGTTAGGTACATGTTCAAACACGCGCGTTAACATAATTTTACTCCCTACTTTAATTATAGTTTGTCAATTTATGGCTACGGCCGTATGTTGTAGCTTAACTACTAGGGAATGACAAAAGAAATGGCGTATTTCAAAAAAACACTACCTTCTTCTTAGGTCAATAATTATTATAAAGCAATCATTATTCATAGGATGTTTATCACACTTGAATAGTCAAAGACATAGCTTATAATAAATATCTTTAGAATCATCTTCAAATGTGTTAATTTTGCCGATTTTTTGAATAATAAAATGCTTAATTCTTGTCAAATTTGGGATCACAGAGATTATCAATATAATTTTTTATCGTGAATATTTTACAAAAATTATCTCGTAATAAATTATACTAATGGTTTCATAAATGCGTTTAAAAATTAATTAACGTAAAAAATCTTAACACCACTGCACAGTTATGTACCGAAATATGACTATATTCTAAAACATTAGAGCGAGAGGTTTAAAAGAATACTATTTTATGTAACAAAAATACTTTATGCATTCATAAAATGTTTAAAATAACTATAAAGGATAATAAGGCTTCAAAATTATATAAATAGATTATCTACAACGTTTAAGGAGTGTCCAGGATCATGGTTTGAAAATACAATAAAAACTCAATTTTGACCTTCGACGAGCATGTCCCCCCTTAAACGAAACGTCTTAGTTGTCGTAATTTGAATACAAGAATGATAGTATTTAAATTATATCATTTTGATGCAGTGTTTCAAAGGACAATGGATCATTTATCAAAGGGTCGTTAGCAATATTTCAGATGTCCGCTCCAGCACACGTCGACATGGATTCCGTATGTTTAAGCATACGGAATACATCATCGCAGTATACATTGTGATAAATAAAACGAACTAACGTCTTACGACAGAAGTAGACAATAAGTGGATAATAAATTTATCAAGCCTTATAACTTATAACATAACCGTGTTCAGGATCTCTCGTGTTTGGTTTTCACTGTGGCGTGCATAAAGTATGTTTAGACATATTGTTGTGGCCGCGAATATTTTACGAGAGCGCAAATCGTTATGATGAAAGTGATTTCGGCAAATATTTATCTTCTGACCATATGGCGACTTATTGACCGAAGAAAATCACAAGAAACCGAGAAAGATTCAATTAGCATGTTATGATGTTCCCTTTTCACTGATTTCTGTCAAAAATCCAGGCATCAACATACGACATTAATATGTTTATATAACTAGGTACTACCTTTTAATTTAATGCATACACATTGAGAGCAATGAGTAGGTAATATGTTAGGTATTATCATTAAAATTGAAAATTACAAAAAAAGTCGATGGTTGACCTTGATTTTAGCTGTGATATCACAGTAAATAATATTAATTAAACTTAAGGCTTAAGAGCGGAATGCAGAAACATTTGTCATAACTAAAATTTCCTTAGCAGAAAACACTATGCAGAAACATTGTCCTTAGTTAAGATCATTTCTATTGAAAATAATACCATATTTAAAAATTCTCTTTCCTATAGTTTAGGTAAATTATTTTATAATTGTTAAACGATGACAAAAATATGACAACTGCATTTTATAAATGCAAGAACTATAAATACATATTAATATTTAATTATAATACTCTTATGTTTCCGTTATAAGTCATTATACGTGATTCCACAGGCACCGCAAGATATTTTTTTAACATGGTAACACTAGCGTCAAGTGTCATTCTATCACCTGGCATCATGTATTTCTGCGGGCTGGCGTATAAAAGTAAAATAATATTCTGCAAGTACATGCCAAACGAATTAATACTATCAATATCCATATTGAGATACATTGTTAAATGAATTTGAGTGTATGGACTGTTTTATAGACATGCGAATTTATTTTGACAGCGGCTGTCAGTGGTAAATGGTAATACAGAAGGGGGCGTGTTCATAACAAAAGTAGTCTTTGGTTAAGGATTCCTTAACTCTATGCTCAGGATTGTCTATAGTTAAGTCATGCTTTTCGGCGACTTATCCTTAGGATCGAAATATTAGATTGTGCATGCCGCTCTAAGTCATTAATTGAATTTATCAGTAGGTAGTAACAAACCGCCCGTTTGATTCTGAACGAATACGGGAAGGAATCGCAGGAGAGACGGTTTGAATGATTTTGGTGGGGTGGTCAGTGACGTCCCGTGGGGGTAGGCAGATTGAGCGTCGCTTGGGGGCGGCAGTTACTTGAAGGGCGGCAAATCGAGGAGAATCATTTGGTATATATAGAAATAGTTACCTATATAAAGTTAGTAATGATGAAATTATCTTTCCATTAAAAAATCAGCTCACTGGTTGGAAACAAAATGTATTAATTAACATAAAAGTTTCAACAGGACTGTCATTTTTTTACGGGTTTGCGATGTCTAGTTTACTTCTGTTGACCTTCAACGTCCAGGGTGACCAGAAATGACACGTTCACGGATGATAAAAAATACTGTACTTATACAAAAATGGGGCGGCATTTTGGCGCTGTCCAGGAGCGGCATTTTGTCTAGGGACGTCACTGGGGGTGGTTGCTAATAAATGAATAAATGATCATACAAATTTATTTATTAAAGTACCTGCAGTCGAAAATACAAACTAATTAATTATTGTACATGTTTGATTACCCAGCAGTAGTTAATAACGCGTCTTTTTGTCGAAACTGAATTAAAAACACTCGAAGACCAAGTAACTCGTTATCTCTGGTTTTACTGTAGTATTTAATAAAACTACCAAACTTTCTTTCAATTTATTTATTTAAAAGATTTTACTGCAGAGGTCCAAATTATTTTAATAAAAATTTACCCCTATATCTAAAAAATAAGTATTCCTATATTACAACCATCTATTACACACATTCCTTGTTATCTCAGCATTCAAAATACCTACAAATAATAACCATACAATCTAGCTTGACTTGAATAAATCGTAACGTTGTGGTCTTTCCATTCATCGGGAGCAATCTCGCGGCACATTGAATACGTCACTCGAAACGAGTGTGAAGTTTGGTACTTTTCATGTCCAGCAAATGGCTGTCAATCATTCATATGCGTGCTTGTACTATGTCATACTTTGTATTATTTCATAGCCGTATATTACATGGGTCACAAAGCCAACGTCGCTTCGGTGGACGACAAGCGGCGCGCAGCATAAAGCCTGGAGATATTATTATGTGTTGGGAATTCAATGGTGGTCCGCGACCTATAAAATAATGTTATATCATAACATTGGGCATCCTTTTTGCATCAGCAAAGCATTTTATTACAACTTTCTACTTATAAATTATAATAAGTAGTATCCTATAAACTTTGATATTAACTGGATGCAACTATGGCACCCAAATAAAGCAGCTCTAGAGCAATACATAAAAACCAAAAGTCGAATGGTGTGTTTAGTGACTGATTTAAAACAATTACGCGTCAACGAAATCTACTATGTATAAAATATGTAGGTAAGTATTTACAATATCTCTCTAAAGTTGGCGTCTCTTAGCATCGCGTGATCTGCCCTCTCTCACGGGACGTCGCTGATTTTAACATTGTTAAGCACTTGTCTTATTCCGTGAAATTTGAATCGATAAAACTATCATCAATTAGTGAGAAATACGCATCTTTTATAGATTTTTGTATAATTTAATAATTTTATAACTGATTTGAACTGTTTGGAAGCCCTCTTTTGTTATCATGAGTAAATTTGTATTTTCATACAATATGCAATGATTTATAACTGAAAAAAACTACCAAAAGCAGACGAAAAAAGTATATAAAAATAAATTTGGATACGCCTCATTTTATTTTACTTATATTTTTTGCAATAAAGGTTTTAACGGTTAATACAAATAAGCAAATTATTTTATAAATTTAATTGTTCCCTTTCTCCTCTCCAAATCCACAATAATAAATTAATGTATCACCTTGCCACAGTACCTATGTAATACGAAGATTATAATATTATTAAAGTCATTCAAAAAGTTTGTTTTTTTTACTCCAGCAATTTAATTCTTCAATTTAGTACATACTAGTTTCATAATATTGTAAGAAAAGCATTAATTTATTGTTTTTTTCTACTGGATTAAGTACTAGAGATTTGGTCATTTTTGTTTCGTATTTTTTTTTTAATTTGGGGGCCCTTTGTTACCGCGCTCTACTCCTGCTAGGCGTACATGAAGTTCTTATTCTTATTGTACCATCCCCTAGCGGAGGTCAGCCACCATCGCGGCAATCTTATCTTTGTCGTCTGCTACCCGGAACAGTTCAGTGAAGCTGCACTCGTACCAATCATGGAGGTTCTTAAGCCACGAAATCCAGCGCCGTCGTCTGCTACGCTTACCGTTGATCTTTCCTTGAATAACAAGTTGGGGAATGCTGTACTTTTGTCCTCTCATAATGTGGCCGAGGTACCGTAGTTTCCTGGTTTTGATACTACGTAGAACTTCTCGGTCCTTTCCCATTTGATTGAGAACTTCAACATTTGTCACCCGGTCAGTCCAAGGAATTTTGAGGATGCGTCTATACAGTCACATCTCGAAAGCTTCAAGTCTCCGTGACATCTTTTGGTTTAGCGTCCATACTTATATACCATAGAAAAGAATTGAGAGAACATAACAACGTACCATACGCAGTCTCAGACCTAGGTTAAGGTCTAGATTGCTAAGGAGGCGTCTCATTTTGACAAAGGCGCTCCTTGCGATCTCAATTCTAGTTTTTATTTCCTAAGACTGGTCCCATTTTTCATTGACTCATGTACCTAAATATTTATAATGGGTCACACGTTCGATTGGTTTGCTGTTAATGACAAAATTTGTGTTTGGTGTCTTTGTGATGCCTTTCTCCTGTAAGAGTTCGAGAAGTTTAGGATGCCTAACAGTATCTAATGCTTTCTCGTAATCGATGAAACACATATAAACATCAACATTAACATCTAGACATCTTTGCACCAGAACATTTAAGCTGAAAAGTGCTTCGCGAGTGCTCAAACCACTTCTGAAGCCAAATTGTGTGTCATCCATGTCTTCGCATTATCGAAAAATCCTATTATGGATGATTTTTAATAAAACTTTTAACATGTGGCTCATCAAACTTATCGCTCTAAACTCGCTGCACTCCTTTGCATTCGCCTTTTTTGGTAGAGTGATGAAACTAGAAACATAGATGTACATAAAGTAGGTACCGGTAAATCCGCCCCTGCTTTAAATCTCCATTTTATCGATAGCAATAGATAGAATCTATCAATTCCGCATAGAAACCTTGCCAATATAACCTCCATTTTGTGGAGACCCACATGCTTGGAATAGGAGCGAAAATGTTACCAATTTAACTTTATATATAAGTAGATACCTATATAGTATATAGTATGGTGATAACTGTCAGATTATAAAATTTTTCTTTTTCATCAATGCAAGATTATTTTTATTATTAAAATCACGTTTTATAATTCCACGTCATATAAATAGCAAACAGTTTAATTTAAATGACCATAAATTTAATATCGCGATTTAACACAGAAGGATTAATATTCTATGCAATGAACTGCATCTAGCTTTATTAATTTCAGGTACCTACAGCTACCGAGCATCTTTACTCATAAAGGATTTGGCTCGTGTTCAAAGTCAGTACCCACCAAGTAGTTTTACAATTTACTAAATTTAATGAACCAGGTGTCTGGATATTAAATTTTATAACGTAAATTTATGATATTAGATATCCAAAAATGTCGACAGTATTTATGAGATTTCTTGAAAAATAACATAAACTGTGTATTAATGTGATAACTATGGATGTATACGAATATCAGAATGTAAATATGGTGATAATGCTAAATTATATCAGTAGTGTCACGTACATTTAAAAAGTAAATAATATATAATAGAGTAAGCGAAAATTGAAAGGCTTTATAGCAGTTGTTTCTGACATATTATAGAAGCATTTATTAGACAAAGTTTCTTGCAGCCTATAAATATGTACAAACCCACTTGAAATGCATGTCAAGAAGAAGAAAATAGTGCAAAGCAAAATAAAACTGAAGACAATAGATACCTACACCTATAATAGGCCAATCAAATTTTATAAAAACGAATGGAAGTGGTGGTTGTTCAATGTAGGGAACTGATGTTAGTAGTCCTCAACCTCCTTATCTACCGTAAAAAATCCCCTGCAATCCGAGTGGCGCCGGGCTTTCTATTGAGCGGTTCAGGTGCTGTATTATCATTATATGTCATTATCTTTTTTCATGCAAGCATGCATACATCTTAAGTCTAAACACAGCGTTAAAAATGTGGAATTTGTTATAAAATTATAGATACATAATAACATTGTATTTTAATGGCAAGGTAGGTACCTACTATTCAACATTAACTGATAAATATAACCATATTACTTAGTGACTTTACACCATTGAAATAATAGATGCATCTTAGTAAATTATTATTTTAACAATTACTATTATGTCACGGGGTGGATAAGGCTGTGTTATGAATGTTTAGTTATCGGGCATTAGAATTATTAGGAATCTTAGCTCTTTAACATTTGAAGTATCATAATTAATTGGAGTTACGTTGATATTAACCAAATAATGATTGACATTCTCTGACCTTTATCACAACGAAGCAAGGGTGGTTCTCCATGTCATTCACGTCAATGATTCATGATTGTGATGTGGAAAAAGCTGCCCCCAAAGAACTGGTAGGCCTCTGTTACCAGTGACCGATCACCCCAAAGCGCCCAATGGAATTTTCATATTAATTTTCACCGCTGGATACAAAATTTTGTCAAAGTGCGACTTTTAGCTGAAATTTGATCATTTTAACGTTTTTATATGAAATATTTCAATATCATTGTTATTACATTTGAAAAATGTTATGAAAAATATCAAAAAACTTTCAAAAATTAATTACTTGCCTACCTGTATCAAAATTATACGTACCTACATAATACTTAATACTAGTATCTATTTTTTTATGAATTTTTCTAAAATAAAACAAAAAAATCATCCAAAACAGTCCTATACTATTGATAAACTAACGAATATTGATATATTAGGCTTGTCCAGTGGCGTAATTTTACTCACGCGTAAAAACTCGCGCGCATTCCTGATACATGTGACCTTATTGAGCCGTCCTCATGTAATCGCCGCGTGTCACTTTTCGCGACGAGAGACACATCATCAGGACAAGTTTATATGGGGAAAAGATTATTCCTGACCCATTCACTGTATAGAAGGGTTTTCTTCAACAATCTGTATGCTATCAGATTTTGGATTGTATTCATAGACATATATTTAAATAAAGATATCGAAAATACTTGGAAAACAATCAAAATTCTAAAACATACATATTCGAAAAATTCTAGAAAAAAATCTCAGATCTAGGTACCTAGGTAGTGGAGATTCAAATATACAACTTTCACTTGCCTAATGATTGGTTTATCCATTAAATACCTAGCCAAAGTGTCCTACTTGCAAACGATTTTAAATATCTGAGTAATTGGGGACGTTTTCAAGTTCCGTCAATATGAGACTAGTCTAACCCCACTAAGCCCAAAAAAAGTTATGTGTTTTCAATAAAATATTTGCTACTTTTTTAATCAGATTATTAATCCTTCCAAAATAGTTAGGTATTATTTTTCTTAATATCGCTCCATTACCAGCAGGTTAAAAATTGTACTTTATTAAAAAAAAAATAGTAAGTATAATAATAATTACAGTTAATGCAATATTTTTGTGAAGGTGTATGTAGCTATTTAATGACAGTATGGAATGGAAAAATAAGTTGTGGTTGATTTATATTAATTACTCTGTTAATAAAATTAATCGGTTTAAGAATCACAATTTATTTCGAATTTATTGATTTATATACCATAAGCATTCCTAAAATAATTTGAGAATGTCTATTTTTTTCCATTGAGGTCACCTAATCAATTACTTACAGAGATATTGTATACCCCATTAATTTTAATTTGTATTGTTCCACATTTGCCGCGACATTTTTTGTCTAATGTCACCGCAGCTCGTATAAATTAAATCGAACACAAAATGTTCACACAACACAACCGAAATGGCCGTTTATTCAACAAAAAGAGACAATCGTGAATTTATTACTCGTCGGACTCTATAAATAATGGTGTTCGTGTGACTGAAAAAAGACCACCCGTCTCATAAAAGCCTAATAAAATTAACTTCGATATTGTAACCAGTGTAGAGGGCCAGTCACGCAATTAATTGACCTGTGTTTCCGGTTGGGAAGCAGAAGAACGGGGAGATGGATATATCCGGTATGCATTTTGCAAATTTGTTCCGTCGCCAACTTAAAAATGCACCGCGTTGTTTATTTTACGGTGCCGTGCATGGCTGTATAAATTGTATTACACTGGAAGACGCAAATAAATTCTGCACGACTTGGCAATCTAAAATGGCAGATTGGTAGCGGCATAATAATATAGTTCTTTAGGAGTTCGGTGGGATGGAAGCTTAGCATAGAGCAGGGGAGGGCAAACTTTTTGGATGGAGGGCCAAATTCAAGAATTTAAAATGACCGGCGGGCCGCAAGTAAAATACCATTTTTAGATATAAACTATTTATTATCACGAAAAATAAACATTTCAAAAAAAAATAATGAGAAGAATGAAACTGTTGCTTATTTTTTTTAAATTCAGGTGTTAATTTTGTAGTTGATATTCTCAAAACTGCTTGTAAATGGGCATCGGCGATATTTGATCGTATAGAATTTTTATTGAGGTACATGATCGAAAATGTTTGTTCACATATATAAATTGATCTAAAAATAACGAGCATTTTTCTTGCATAATCTTTAAGTTGGTCGAATTTGTCTGAATTAAGGGCATTGTAAAATTTGGAGATTTCTTCACGACGATGCAATTTTCTCAAATCAGTGTCACACTGCAGATCAATAATCTCAAGTTGTAGCTTTGTCGGTACACTATCAATAACAAACTCTTCAAATTTTTCATCTATCGCCAATATTTTTTAAAAAATTATAAAAAAAGTTATTCGTAATCAGAAGTACAATTAATGATGGCGGGCCGCAAAAAAAATACCCGGCGAACCACATGCAGCCCGCGGGCCGCAGTTTGCCCTCCCCTGGCGTAGAGTAAGCTTAGTATGAGCTTAGAGTAACCCAGACACTGGTCTTCTCTTTCTATCAAGTAGAAGCGGGTTGCGATCTATAATATAATAGATTATTATCAATATTATCAACTACTCACTTAGTGAGAGAGAGAGAAAAGTATTTGAAAGAATGTTAAAAACATCAAGAACTATTTATTACAACATGAAAAATGCATCTATGATAGATACCTACATTCAACTTATAGTGAAACAGAGAGCCAATAAAATGAAAATGAAATCAAAATACGATAAAAATTGGTTGTAGTGTTCGACAAGGATGTATAATAATATGATCACATAGATGTATTTAATATTATTTTCAAAAATGTATTGCAAAATGAATTTGTAGACATTTTAGTAAAGATCCAAACAATATCTAGTTTGTATGGGCTTAACATATACCTATGGGCTGAAATTAAGCTTCAAGTTTTTAAAATGTTGATAACAAATACCAATTTCTTAATTAACAGTCAATTGCTCAACCGACTAACTCAATATAAATATCTAAGGACATGAATCAACGATAAATCGGAACAGTATTAAAATAAATTTTGAGATTGCATGTGCTATATTCTTTCTTACCTATCAATCAACATCTCAACTTGGGCATGAAATTGTGGATGATTTATCATATCTTCTATATTTTTATGTGCTCTATAATATGTATAAATAAACAATTTAATATAACGGAAAGTTGAGGTCTTTGAGTAATGACTTTATAAACTCAAAATACATTATTGGCTAATAGGGTAGACGTCCTCTAACAGTCTAACGAATGGAAGAGAACGAGTAATTAAAGTGATTCTTTCATATTACGAGAGGGCAAAAACATTCAAAGGATTATTAGTAAAAAAAAAAACGGTAGATGAGGACGCCGAATTTTGTGACTTAAGAATCTCCGTGATTGATGCAAGTGTGGCTTTACCGAATCATTCAACATGGTGAGTCATTGGTTTTTTTTCCATAATTTCCATCGAATCTTGTGATGTAGTAAAGTCCTTACCTGTGTGACAGGCAACGGGCGCGCCCAATTATTCGCAGTCTCGATGGTTTATTTTATTTTTATATAAACTTTCGTGTTTTGACAACCGCCAATTTTGTTGCTCATTTGAATGCAGCCGACATGCGTCATTTGTAAAGGCAACGGGAATATAAAAAGTCTCATTGCATTATTTTGAATGATATCAACATCGCACGGCATGACCAGAGCTGATTTTTTTTAACGAGTGCCTCCGATGAATATAAATTACCTTTTCAGCACTTGTACATACTTTTTGTTTTTGCTTTACCACCCATCACGTCTCCAGTATCCACATATCAACCTTATAAATGAGTATACCGAGGCACAACGTACCCTTCTTAATGTGTGTATCTTACGAGAAAATTCCACAAACATCGGTTGAATGTACACTACAATATCTATGTTTCTTGTTTTGATAGTATAATAGCCAAGCCTGGACGAGAATAAAGACGGCGCAAATACGAACTGAGTCTCTACGACTAATCTATCGACGTTTCTTCGATTTCAACAAACATATTATTATTATCTCTTAAATCTATATCATCGACATGATGTAAATAATTATATCGAGCTAAGTTGATTAATCTTAAATTAAAAACTTCCATTTAGAATTTTGTTCAGTTAAAGTCATCACTCATCAGTCTCTTGTATATTTAATTTAATGTTACATTTGTTTGTATTATTATTATGCCATGACATGACACATCAGCTGAGGTTTATTTAGCTGTACATTTATATATTGTTATTACTACTATAACTACTTGTTACATTCTCTTAGTAATATTTGTATAGGTACACAGAAATGCTTTGATGTTTGACTGAGCTATAAATATCTCACGGTAATAATTGATAATTTTATTTTGACTTACATTTTCAAGGAGTCTTTTTATTTGACCATTATAAGGCGGACATTGCCAAACAACGTGATTTATATATTATTCATTGTCGCTTCTGCATTGACATTTATGATCATTATTATTATACCGTAAGCGAGCTAGGGACAATGCAAGATTGTAGTAATGTCACAGCTATATACTGTCCTGTCTACATACCTAATCTACATCGAAGGGTATAATAAGGACCATTGTAAGGTTAGATGATAAATTGATTGATAGTATTGAGGTAAATTTAAAAAAAAGTAAGTTACTTTGTATACCTATAATTAAAAAAATCAATCTTATTAGGTATTTAAGTTTGGTAATTCATTAAAACAATTATTAATTAATTTGAATGTTATTGTGGAAAAAGCTTAGTTTATTTTAAACTGACTTAATATAACATATAAATATTTATACGATAGTTAGGACATTTGTTTTGCAATTTGTCGATAATTTATTATTAACGCTTTCGCTGCTGAATAGATAATGAGATTTTAATTGCCCCCTTTAAAATGCACGTTAATTACATCGATCGGCCGCCTGGTCATTACGCACCGTGTGCGTCTTCCGCGTCCAAAGTATTAAGGTAAAAAATAATTACAAGATAAAAGAACTTTTTATATAAACGTTTTTAAATTTTCTGTTGAATTATTATGCTCAATATGATCAAACTTGTACTTGATATGAAGTAAATAAAAAACAAACAAATATAGAATACTGAAATGTCATTTTGATTTCCATGGTAACGCACGTTAATAATTTATTTGCTAGGACCACTGCCTTAGCAACCAATATTACTCTTTTACTTTTTACAGATTTTTCTGAAATAACTTTCCATACAAAATAGAATTAACTGAAAATGAATTGAATTCTGCTCAAAGATGGCTAAAAGTATTAAAAGAACGCATTGACATCGTGTTCTGATATTATATTCTAAAAGTTTCAAATATCTAGCTAGTCGGGAAGTTAGTTAAAAATCAATTGCAAGATTTGTACTGGATAAACAACCATCGGACAAACAAGAATACGAGCTAAGAAAAACGTCGTAAAAATAGTGTGATCTTTCGTTGTCATTGAGAATAAAAATATTGTCTTGATGATTTTATTATTTCTATATGTACCGAAGTATTTCAGCACAATCATTTTCATAGTAGGGCATATTTTAGTGAATTTGTTTATGAAAAACTAGTTAGGTAGAAAACGCATTAGTCATTGTGAAATGAAAATAGTATAACTTAAATACATTTGTGTCGAGCAGCATGTTGTGTTTTTTTCTTGCTGAAATGGGTACATTAGCGCAAATGGAAAATAAAATTATTGATAGCTTTGAGAGCTTTTCCGTATAAACCGTTTGTCGAACTAAAAAATTTAAAAGTTTTTCAATCGTCACAGGAAAAAAAGTAAAAGGAAAAAGTGTCAAAGTTTTAAATAAATTATGTAACAGCTGTTGTTCTTTCAAGCTTAAAGGAGGTTAAAGTGCGACAAGCAACGCTACTTTTTGCGCAAAATGAAACTTAAATATGCCTGAATATTCATTCATCCATCGCGAGAAATAGAACACTTGCTTTGAAACTTTTTTCAGACAAGAAAAATATTTTTTCGTATCGCGTAGATCAGGCCGTAGACGCGTAGACGATTCCTTTGAATTTTTTATTTATCAAATTGGATTCTAATTTCAAATAAATCTGTCAAATAGGTACACATTATATTACCATACATTTCTGATAATCATTAATTACCTTAAAACTTACACTGTTTAGGTAATCTATATAAGTATATGTAGGTACTTTTTGTCATTTTCCAAAAAAATAAAAATTCGAAAAAATCATAAATTCACATTCTGATAAAGTTGTTGTACCTAATAGTTAGGTGTATTGAAAATGTTTAACAAATAATTAATTATCCAATACGACAAGTATAAAGCTAAGATATATGAAAATATAAGATAATCTCTTATTTGAATAATATGACTATCAGTAATTATTTATTTATATCAGGCCGCTCAATTAAATAAAAATTCAGTTAGCAGAATAGGTCAAAGATATTAATTAAAAAAAAATTGTCCCAGTTAATTTTTCAACTGTATTAAATTTTGTATAATATATTAAATTGTTGTATTCTACTTAAAATTGAACAACATAAACGCAGATTTATAATAATAATGACTAATAGCAATGTAGGCAGGTAGGAGTTAATTTTTCGATAGTGTGACGATTCGGTGTCACCTACTCGGCGTAACTGACTGGACGCAAGAATAAACTACCGACGATGAGATAATTGATCGATGGACAAGGATATTTTTTATAGGAAATATAAGATGTATAATAATATATATTATTTTTAACACTACAACAAGCCATGAGAACCAATGAAAATCGTAAGGTAGTAGAAATGAAACGATCACATGAATACCGAGGCTTTAAGAAATCTACATAAATATATTGTAACCTTACCGAAAATCGATCCCGGAGCCCTTAGATGGGAAGCCAGTGCCTTACGCACTGTGCTGCAGGGCACCGCAGAGATGAATTAAATCTTTGTAGAAATACACGTATCTACGTTACGATTTGAGCCTGTATAACATAATAATAATCCATAATAAATTCTTTACGTAAGATAATAAGAAGAAATCCACTTGTTTTTAAAAAGCTCTCTATGTCCATCCAGGTATTGTTAGTAAAAAATATATACCTACACTGAATTAGATACAAATGCTATCATAATACAATGCGTTTTTAAATTTATACTTTCGACAATGTAGTATAATATATTATTATATGCCTTCATTCTAAAAAAAATATTACTGTCTCTCACGTATTGCATGGTCTTTTAATAAAAGCTCTGTGGAGTGTGCTAGCGAGACGTGACCGACTGCCGGTCCGACAGGTGTTCGGTCGCACGCGTTTCACGAGTGCCTTCCTATGATACCTAACTACATTACCCACCTATAATATCTACCTTCGCATCGGACGGAAAAACGGAATCGTCTTCCACTTATCCACTTACTGTTTCCTTATTTAATCTGGAAATATATATGTAATTACACAAACGTATTTCCGAAAATAACGGAAAGTTTCTCTATTTCCGGATTGTTGTGTTCAGCGATGATGTTTATTTGTTGAGACAACTATTTTTCTTTTTCTTTCTATGATTTTTAGATTGTTATATTAACAGCACATAGTATATTATTCTTTATGTATAACAAATTATTAGTAGTCGACTTCAAAACCGTGCGCTTTGGGTTAAAATAATAAATTCACACTTTATATTCATTGTATGGTTGATTCGTATGAAAGAGCTAATGAGTTGAACGAATAGTTAACCACTATTTCTTGTGAAAAAGGTTTCATAACGGATGTTAGGTTTATATACTCTGTACAGGTGGATATGCTTTAGCAATTAAACTTTGTACACTTACATATTATGTTGTACGTATTTAGGTAATATAGTATTTTTTAGAGTGAATAAATTATGTTTAATATTAAATTTAATATAAACAGTTCTAAAAAGATTGTAGTAATAATCATTATTACGTTGATTGAATAAGTTCATTTTATAATAATCAAATCAATTAAGTACTATCTTATCAATGCCATTATAATATTATGGAATATAAAAATGTTATTTTTCAGTATTTAAATATAATTATGAAATTATGAATGTATGAGTTGTGTGATATTGAAATTTCGTATCTATCTACAACTAAGTATATTAATTATAAATGGTGTCCATCTTCTTCCTCTTTTACATAATAAACCCAGTCAATCACGACAAGTATCACTAGGCTGTTGAATATTTTATTAATTACTTATATTGAAAATGTCTTATCGACGAAACCGGTCTCGGATAAATAAAATTGTCAATATAGTGAAAAACTATCAAGAAATAACATTTAAAAAAATTAATACCATAATGGTAATAATGTTACTCAATTAATCATCTAAAGATTTTGTAAGACATAACATTTTTGTTATAACGTATTTATTTTGCTCTTGTTAATATCGGATATTAAAATTATATATTTTGAACATATAATTATAATTTGAAAACACTTCTGAGAAGTATATAACTAAGTATAAGCAATAGGAAAAATCTTTTTCAAAAATATACAACAACCAGCAGGATAAGAAAAAAATAGTTCATTATATTATTTTGTATAAAAATAATCTTTCAACGTATATTGTCGCGAATTAAAAAAAATGTTTATAAATATATCGTAGGGTAATTAATCTAAACGCCCACATTCTATAATTTACTAGTCATGCTGAAACTGCTAAAATAATAACATTATAAATATTATTTTAACCCTACAAATTTTGGATGATTTGATGAATTGAAAAATAATTTTCTGATATTATAATCGATATTTTTTAATAGAAACCAAATTTGTAGCGGTTAAATCAATTCAATGCCGATAAATTGTCAGTCTCCGGTTCATTGCGCCCGTGACAACTATAACGAATATTAATGATAATCTAAAATATGTCTGACATTACATAATTAATCCATCAATTCGGTGAGATTGTGGAAATATAATGAAATTGACACCCATTATTCGGTATATCAGAAATGTCAACGTTCGAGATCAATTGAATTAATTCTGATTAATGATGTTCGCGATCTTCACCTTCAAATTGAGGCTGAAAATAATACTGCTTACTCATGGCTCACTTATTTTTTAATGATCAAAATAATATCTAGTATGTTGTAATACTACCAACGTCAAAAAATAGATTTTTATTATTATTTTGAAAATAGTACTTGACATTTTGAAAAAAATATACGGTGTAATATAAAACCTGTAATTAGGTACTAATGTTGTTTACAGTCTATAAATAATTCTTGTTGAAGAGATAGTATATAACAACCACCTACTTAAAAATAATTTAGATTAAAGATTATATGGATAACAGGACTAGGATGGAGGAAGTTTGTGAATGAGTCCAATACCCGCCATGGGTTGTATAACCATACATGATGATGATGAATGGCTAGATACTTACCCCATATAAAATAATCAAAATTAAAAACAATACAGTCAATCAATGACGATAAATATGAAAATCAGCTGGGGTGTATGCACTGTTGGATGAAGGCCTCTCTTTACTTTTTATCCTCTTCTCGGTCCCTGGTTTTTTTGCAATCACGTATGTCTGCCTTGATGAATTCGTTGGTCCAGTGGGATGGTTTAATAGGATACTATATTTTAATATTTTTTATACCTATAATACTTCAGTATATACATGGGTGTAGAAAAAGCGGGTGTTAAGGGTGTACAGCACTTGAACATCCGATTTCAGGATACCCAGTATAAACATTTTTTAATATGTAGTATTATTAATAAATAATAGGTATATACGCCAAAACGCCAAATCTTTTTTTTGTGATTTTACCGAGGCTTTGACTGCGACTCGCTGTCATATTATCGCCTCTTCTCTTCCAGAAGGGGATCAGTTGATCAGGTCCTCACTCCTATTCTGTTAAATACTTTCGCTTAGCTCTTCCGTCTTACCCACCCCCAGGACACCCTTCAATTCGTCGACATTCTCATAGATATCCACAATTCGCAGCTGTACTCTGTGAAGTTTATATTTAGGGCATTGTAGTGCTATTTGTACAATGTCTTCTAAAACATGACATTCATCGCAGAGTTGCGATTCGCTTCTTCCCATGAGGACATCAAATCTTTTGCCCATGGTGTGTCCTGTTCTTAGCCTCAGTATTAACTTAAGATAATTCCTCGTCAAAGAAGACTCTACAAACCAGGGCACCTCTCCTGGTGATGGTAGAATAGACTTACTCCATTTCCCCTTTTCTAATGATGCCCTATGGTGAAAATCTATCCACATACTTTGGCACATTTTCTTTATAGCCTCATTCCAGTGCAGGTTTTCTGGTATCCACTGATATGGTACCTACCCCTGAATGGCCAGCTCAATTTGCCAAATCATCTGCCCTTTCATTGCCCTCAATGCACATGTGCGTACGCCAAATCTTATATTGAAATATATGAAGAAGTGCCTACAAAGGACAAACAAGGGAACTCGGAAATAATGGGAACCGAAATACCCAACGGATGTGGAGAAACAGGCAACCGATCTTGAGTGTGGAAGAATATGGGATAAACTTAAACACGTGTTACTATTGATGAATACGCTTGTAGGTACTTCGTTCTGACAACTGTTCATGTTTTATGACGCTCATTCAATATTGGTGTATTTGAAATTGCACCACACACTGTTGCATGTCTATAATGCGTGGTTAATTTTCAATGGAAATGTAGTGTATTGGGTTATAGCCTATCGGAATTCTATCGGAATCTATTTATTAATCGGTTATATGGGGCGAATACACCAAAGGGTAAGAAATCGAAGAATTAAAGCAACCCATATTTTAACATAGGTAGGTACCCAATAATCATTCTAATTCAAAATCATCTTTTCAAAGTTTCAATAGAACGGGTCAATATTATAATAATATATTGGCATAAAACATTTCTGAACAAATGAAATCTGCGGACCGGGCACAAGAGAATGGATGAAGTTTTAAAATAAGAATGATTATTTTTTCATGAATTTGTTTCACGGATAGTAAAAAAGTCGCATACGGCACAGTTTCTAAATGCTACAAACAGTTATTATTATAGTTTAAAAAATAATATATCTTTGTTGCTATAAAAGTGCTTAGATGTAATATAAATTAATCACATACCCATTTTAAATGACAATAAAAAATATTAAATTATATTAGTGGGTGTGGCAATTTTTCTCCTGTCCTCGACAAAAAGTCATTAAATTTAATATAAACGATATGGTTGAATTTGTTTTATTATTTAAACTTACGGCCGTTAAAGATATTAAAATTTAACGTCTCTTGAAAATTAACCAACTCTACATAGAAACTTTTTTCGGTTTTAAAAACAAATAATGCCTATTTGGATAGGAAGATGGGGAAGCTGACTGTTGAGAGCAGCAGTAGCGCACCCAGGGGGGGGGCCAGGGGGCCTTGGCCCCCCCCAAAATATGAAAATCATCAGAATGATTTTACATATTGAAATCGAAAGCCAATAAACTATACCTTGGGCTTAGACAAACAACACGGCAAAAAATTATTTGTAATTCTCCGGCACCCTTTTTAGTAATATTTCTTAGATTTTAATTTCTAATACAAAAATTTCGAAACACTAATGTCAGGTTTTTTTAGAAACCCGTTCCCTAATGAAATTCTCGGTGTCCACCCGAATTCCGGAGTGGTATTCCGGTGGTGGTGGTGGTCATGGCTGGGGAGGGTTGACAGGGGTCTAGCCTGGGGGCCCGGGCTGTGGGGGGCCCGGCGTGTCGGGTTGACCAGATAAGTGAGATAAACACATTTCATAAATTAGCTTTAATAGTAAAAAAAAGTCGCCTGCGGCGCTATTACACTTCATGACTATAAACATTTTAATTTATATAAATGTCCAATATATTTTCTGATTATTATGTGTCGGCAGCTCCATTATTAAAGTAGATGACGTACTGAAAATCGCCAATAATTCACTGTATAAGTACCCTCAATTTGAACTAAAACACAATTTGAAAAACGTTAATGTAGTGTTTCACACTGCCTTTAATCTAAGCGGTGGATAGGGGGCCCGTCAAATACCCTAGCCCAGTGGTCGGCAAACTCATTAGTCAATAGAGCCACATATCAACAGTACAACGATTGAGATTTCTTTTGAGAGCCAAATTTCTTAAACTTAAATTATATACGTAGGTAGTTTAGTTAAAGTCCTAATTAAATTATAGGTAGGTACACTGAATAAAACTGAATATCATACGTAATAATGATCTTATTTATTAATAAAAATTAAATTGTAAGTAAGGTATTGTAGGCCTCCGAATCCTCAGCTAGCTCCGGGCCTGGAGTGGAGGTACATTCAATGTTTGGAAGAACAGGTAGGCACAGTATATAGTAAATGGAAACTAATGTTCACTCTGTTATAGTTAATTTATTATGTCACATTCACAAAAATTATAAAGAAAAGTCAAGTAAGCGAAAACACAGACATACAAGAACAAAATCTCATGGAACTAATTTATTATTATAATATTGTTTTTATAAAATTAATACGTTTATTATTTACTTATTCACTTTAACTAGCGTAAGCGAAATTGCACGAACAGGGCTTTATACCGAAAGGTTGGGAGCCGGGTCCAATAGTAAAGAAACAAATTAAACTCGCGAAAACGGCTAAGTCGCTATCTGACATTTGGAGGAGTAGGTATCGACCGGTAGGTATCTCGGACCTCGGTGAGTACCTCTTCTCAAGTTTTGACAAACTTGTATGGAGGAGAGTGAATAATTCGCGCCGCGAACCGTTGCAGGTTCGGGGTCGTAAGTGCGAGAGAAGACTGTTGATGGATTCTAAAATCACGGGTTTTTATACAAATGTGCCCGTCGTGCAATTTTTCTTACTTTAACATCTAATACAGCTCGGTGTCGCCACGGGCACATACTTACGACTAGTTGGCGGATGTTATTCCGTCAACCAGACATATAGGCAGTAATAATTGCTTAGTACATACTCATACTTCGCCGATCAAAGATTTCCCGAGCCTTATTCCAGTACGCGGTCTCCTTGATCGACCAAAATCACTGATCCGATTCTCCCGTCGCGTGTGAGCGTGACGCCGTCATACTCGCGAGCGAGAGGGGCTCTGTCACTGCAAAGCTGGCAAATTCGTATCGCGAAATCGGTTTCAAACACGTACGACAGAGACGCCGTCGTACGTCAGAGCAGGAAAGCTGCCGGAATACCGATTCGGAAACGCCGCGCGTGGAACAGCCGCGGATATTTAGGATCGGATTTACTATGAAAATTACGCGGGATCGTGATTACAATCGGATCGATGGTTGCCCTATGTGTTGCTATACTTTGTGATTGCACATCTGTACAAATGGAAGTTTTCGCAACAGGACCTATGAGCATATGTTAACAATTACTGCGCCGTGTACGCGCGATGCGTAGCGACATCGATCCATATACCCTTAATATTACAATACCAATTACTTTTAATTATTATATGCTATCAACGCCCATCTATATGTCCCCCTTTATTATTCTCGTTAACCCTTACATTTTTACATTATTTTATACATTAGCTTACAATTTACATTACATATTAAACTTATAATTCAAATCGTATTTTATATCCTATTTAGCTTAATTATCTCCTTATCTAAACATATATTTAATCCAAACTTAATCCTATTGTTATGCTTCGTCGAGGGTCGTCATCATCCAACCGGTGGCGCATTGACTACCAGGATCAGACCGAGCGGTGGGGAGGCACTACTCCTTATGGGAGTGCCCCCATAAGGGGCGGAAAATCTAGTGTGCGTCAAATCCCCCCAACCAAAGTCAAACCACCGCTAGGATCTGATCTCAATCGGTCACCGATCCCTCCTCGACTCCGCTTAACAAAACAAAAGTATACATGTTTAAACCAAACAAGACAAAAAATATATAAAAAGGAAAATTTCTAAAGTAATTTATAACACTACGGCTCGCACACGATAATAGAGGATAGTTATTTTTTTTTTTTTTTTTTTTTTTTTTTGATTGGTGTAGAGTCGGGTATTATAGTAAATAAGAACGTAGAGCTAGGAGAGAACAAGAGAAAATTTATACAAGGCAATAGGGATGTGAGAATAATTCATTCCCGGGCTGCTGGTGACGAAGTAGTCTGCCTGTTACCCTCCTGACGAGGAGTGTTTACTAGGCCAAGATCTTGGAGAAGCATCTTGCCACCAGTCCATCGTCAGGGGTGGGCGTACAGGTTTCCCGTTGTGAGCCAGGCAACCCGTTCTAGGACACATAGATTCATACGTCAGGGAGATTCCCCTGGTCGTATCTGCGACGTCAGTTGCATATAGATGGGTTTTACAAAAAAAAAAAAAAAAGACAAGAAATTTACATGCGCATGTGTTAGTATCACTAAGAATTAATAACTAAGACAACAATAAAACGCTAAAGTAACCGCCGTTCTACTTCCTCAATTAGGACGCGGCGGAACCCCAACTCATACCCGTGTGAGTACTCCGCTACTCTGGGCCACTGTCCCCTTTATGCGCGCGGTGTCTTCACCGTCACGTCACGTAAGTGCTTCCGGTTAGAGAGCTTTATTGGGCGAGGGCGTGCACTCCCTCGTTCCATAGCTATTTGCCTTATGTGCGTGACTCTTCTTGCGCGCATTAGAATAGCGGTAGTAAACAATGACGTATAGTTCGGGATTCCTACCGTACGTCCGCGGATGCCGGTCGAACGGACCCCTTTAGGCGTCGTTTCCCCGAGCGTCCTGCCAAGCGGAACCTACGTTTGGGAGGCCTTGACCTGAAAGGTGTGTCGTCTAAGACGTCATCCAACGCACTCTTCCGGTCGTCAAGGCTCCCTCCGACTCCGGGCACCGTGGTGCCGTCGTCAGCCTCGGGGTTTTCTGGGGACGCCGTCCCTGGTGACGGGCGTCCCCTCGTATCGTCCCCTACATCTCCCGAGAGATACTCCCCTGATGGTGCGGGGCCATTGAAGTTAAATTCCCTCCACCAAACCCGCCCCGCACCACACTCGGTCTTAATCGAGAGTATCACGGGACCCGTCAATTGGTGATGTGAAGCATCTAAAAATTGGCCTGGGAGTGTCCTGGGAGAAGGTGCCCAAGACTTAGGTTGCTACGCTCAGAGTGAGCTCTGACTGAGTTTACTGAGTTTACTCTAATTCAAAGTGCCAGGGAGAGAAAAAGCACATAGAAATTACTTAAAAGAAAATGAAGCTACTTATTTATTATATCAAAGAACGAAGCTAATCATACAGGCAGCAAAATTTATGTGAAGAGATCTTCACGCCCGTAGTAAGACGCCGCAAATTTTTTGAATGCAAGATAGTTGGCCTTAGTAGCAACCAGGTCGGACGGGCCGATGGGTCCAACAACTGGTTGGACCGACCTGAGCATCTCCTCCCGTTCGGAGCACATACTCAGACACTCCCACAGGATGTGATTGGCATCCTGTATTTCCCCTCCGCATGGACATGTCGGACGGCTTGCAAGTCCAAGCTCAAAGAGCCTGCCAGCGAAACCACCATGGCCAGTCACAAATTGACTGGTGTAATGGTCTGGAGTCAAATACTTGGTTATCTCCATTCGCCACTGTATGTCTGGAAAAAACGCGTATGTGAGCCGGCCCTTAGTAGATTCGTCCCACTTTCGCTGCCAGGTCTTAATGGCCGCGTCAAGCGACATGAGTCTAATTTTGCGCTTCAATAGTGCTAATCCCTCGCCGGCTTGTCGAGGGGGGGGGACGAGATGAAAATCACCAACGTCAGCCTCCTCACCTTTGAGGAGCAGCATTGAAGCGCCGCTGACCTGAATGTGCAGGTCAAGTGGGAGAATACCGGCCAGGACCGGGAGCGCGTCAGTTGAGGTTGTACGGTAGGCCTTGGTAATGGACAGGAGCACGCTGCGCTGTCCTCTTAAAAGAGAGGCTCTAAGTTTGACACTCTTGGGAATGCGCGGGCACCAAGCGCTGGCGCCGTAAGCCGCGATTCCCATAAAAATGGCGCCGTAGGCGATCTTGAGCGCCCTTACTCTTAAGCCCCATCCTTCACCAGCCATGCGGCCGACCCTCTGGAAGGCCACCCCAGCCTTGTGGACTTGGGTTTCGGCATGGTGTTGGAAATTTAGCATGGTGTCCATCTTGACGCCTAGATAGGTGACGATCTTCGACACTTTCACTCTCGTGTCACTGAATCGGACTGTGGGTGGTCTCGAGCAGTTCAGTCGTCTCGGTCCTTTGAGGACAATGGCTTCTGTCTTGGAAGGTGCGAATGATAGTCTATTTAGTTTACCCCAAGCCTCAATTGATGCTAAGGCTTCGCCAACAGTGCTCTCAATCTTCGCCCTGCTGTCGGCCTCGACCAACAGCAGCGCATCGTCTGCGTAGGCAATGACAGTACAGTCGGTTGGAAGCGGAATTCTAAGGAGATCGTCGAAGAGTACGTTCCAGAGAAGGGGCCCGAGGACTGAGCCCTGGGGACATCCCATGCTGGTGTTTCTCTCTATTGTTGTTGATCCAACTCGAAACTCGATCGATCTATTCGTGAAGTAACTTTGAATCGACGCGAACAAATTTCCTGGTAGTCTCTTCAGCCGAAGCTTTCGAAGTATAAGAGGCCAGGACGCACTATCAAACGCACCTGCAATGTCCAGGAAAACTCCTAGGACGTATTTACGGCGAGAATTTTCAGAGATGGCAATCACGTTCCTAATGGCGTCGACTGTTGATTTGCCTCTTCTGAATCCAAATTGCTTATCGGAAAGCGGCGAGTGTGTCTCCAGGTGGGCTTCAATCCTGTGGCACAGTAGCTTCTCCAGCACTTTGCCCAGGGCGGGCAGGAGTGTTAGAGGGCGGTAGGCTTTGGGGCTTGACGGTTCTCGGCTGCCAGCTTTGGGGATTACCTTAAGTAAGCCCCTCTTCCAGCAGTCGGGGAACGTGCCGCTTCTGATGCAGTCACTGAAGAGGGCTGTAATCTCTGGCGCGGCGATGGCCCATGTGCGTTTGACAAGTAAGTTGTCAATGCAGTCCGGGCCCGGGGCCTTGCCAGCAGTCAACGTGCGCATGATTTGGTTGATCTCCTGTTCGGAAGGCAACGATGAATGATCCGTGTCGATTGGAAGAGAAGCCTCAAAGCGGGTCGTCCTCATGGCGTCATCATCCCTGGACTCATCATCCAGAGGGATGAGAGCCTCGAGTAGGACCGCAGCCGTTTCAGACTCGGTACTGGTGAATCCGCCACCCGGTTTCTCGATGCCGCACAGGAGGCTCGTCGGTCTGAGTCCCAGCCTCAATGCACGGTATGGAGGACCCCAGGGGTCCGAACCTCCCTCAATGGTAACGAAATTACGCCAGTAGTCTTTCTTGGCTTGAGTGATTGCTTTCTTGTATTCCGTTCGGGTGAATTTGGCCATGGTTGCAAGGGGATCGATGGAGGCAGGTGGTTGCTTGCGCAGGCGTGCACGTTGATGGACCTTGCGCGCTTTTCTGAAAAGATCACGCAGGCGCGAAACATGCTGCGTCCACCACGGCGACTGGCTTGGTGGCTTGGGCTTGCAGCGTCCGAGTGAAGCTTCGGCTGATCCGGTGATGTCTGCAGTCAGTCGTGAGGCGGCCGAGTGTACGTCTGGAAATCGGATTCTGGATGTCCTGTCAAGCTTTTTGGAAAGCGCCTCTTCAAACTTTTCCCAATTCCCGTCGCGGGTTCTAAACCGCGCGGGCGGAGTTGGGGAAACGTCAGAGCCGCCATCGTGCGAGGAGACAGAGGCCAGCTCAAAAGTGATCAACCGGTGATCACTCATGGAAGCGCTCTCATGGACTCTCCAGCCGCTGATTCGTCTCGCAACGGATTCAGTGGCCAGGGTGATGTCGATGTGGGTGCTTCCGGAGTTTGCGTGCGACACGAAAGTCGGCATGCTGGTGGGGTCGTTGAGGACGACCAGGTTGTGCTGGTGAACTAACTCCTCGATGGCGTCCGCGTCGCACAGGGGGATATCCACGGGCGCCCAGAGGGGGGATTGCGAATTTGCATCCGCACAGATGATGACATCCCTGCCACTAACTGCGCGAAGGATGCCGTCAAGCACTGATGCCACGTGTTCCTTTGTACTCTTAAAGCTGAAGTAGGCGGAGATAACCACCACGCTGCCTCCTCCGGGAAAGCTTATGTCTGCACACGCGACTAACTCAGTTGACAGGTGCGAGAGCGACAGCACGCCAAGGCGAGGGTCAAGAGCGAAAACGCAAGCCTTCGGCTCCACACCCCTGGCATTGACGACAAGACCCGCGCACCCGAGTCCCTTTTCAGTGACCTTGGGGCCCCTTTTAGAGGCCCAGTGGTACGGTTCCTGTACCAGCGCCAGAGACAGGCCTGTGGCCCGCATAGTCTCAATTAACTCCGCCGAGCCGGCGTCGCTCAGGTTGACGTTCAACTGAGCGAAGGTAATCATCGCGTGGCAGTGTAGTCCACCATAGCCCTTTCACGCAGCTCGGCGTGGAGCCTTGCTGGGCAATCGAGACTGCCGGTGGAGTGATCAGACGGCTGCTTGTGCTTGTAGCAGGCCACGCATTTGGGTGGGTTTCCTTTGCTGGGGCAGTCCTCGCGGTCGTGGCCGGAGATGGCGCAGTGGCTGCACGTCGGCGTTTTGCTGGTGCATCCTTTGGCCATGTGACCAAAGAGGTGGCATATATTGCACTTCACTACCCCAACGTAGTCCCTAAGAGGGAAGGATTCCCACCCCATGTAGAGTCTGTCCTCTGCAATAAGGGCAGTCCAGATGGCCGCCGGGGCGAAGACCACAAAGTGGCATCTGCCGGTTCTTGGCCCGGCTTTGTGGCTCAGTCTTATGTCCGCGTATGCCTTTTCTGGCAGGCCGGTCTGTTCACGGGTGGAGGTGAAGATGGCTTCCCGGAGTTGTAGTTCTGTGAGTGTAGAGGGAAGGTTGAAAATGATTACACGAGGCTGCTTTTTCCCGGCGAGCTCGGCTCGTAGGGCAGCCTCCGAGGTCTCCAGGGCTTTAATAAGGGCCTTGGCCTCGACTTCAGAACGGGGATGAACAATTACACCTCCGTTCCTTATATTACGGATACCCGTAATTTGAACCCCAAGAGACCTGGGGTCGAAGGCCTTCTTAAGGATCTCCTTCGTGGTATCCGATTTCTTCTCCCCAGATCCGGTCGGGAAGAAGAGAACTCCCGGTCTGGGGGCGAGGGGAAGCAAGGATGGAAACTGTTGGTTGGTGGAGGCGGAGGAGGTAGAGGGTGCTGCATGTGTTGACGTCGTGGCCATGGGAAGGCGGCTTTTCCTGCCCAATGCCGTGGCCCATGACATAGGGGCAGGTGTCGTGGCGGCGGGTTGGGCATTTGCGGGCGCTTGAGGCTGGATGGTCTTAAGTATCTTGGTTTGAGCGTGCAAGTCCTTAATGGCCTTCTTTTGAATTTTGAGGCCAGAGGTCCTATCTTTGAGCAGTTGTTCCAGGTGTAGTATTCTGGCTTCTTGGACAATGGATTTTCGCTCGAGTTTGGCCATGGCGAGATTCTGCCGGCTGTGGGCTTCAGATAGGTTCAGCAGAGCATTGGATATTCGCTCTTTGGCGCCGGCCTGTTTGCCGCGGAAGGCCGATATAATCTCGTTTAGACAGGTTGAGACTTCGGTATAAATTTCGTCGTGTTGATCAGGGTCTATCCTGGAGAAGTCCATGGGTATCCCAATGTCTTCGCCAGAGGAGGAAGAGTCGTCATCATCTTGTCGAGGGGGCGCCTGATGGTTTTTTGATTTGGCCTTTTTTGGCTCCGGTTCCGTAATTGTTGGAGATGAGGTTGCTTTTTTCGTTGGCGTTTTTGGCGAACGTTGTTTAGTTTTGGCCGTCCTAGCCGAAGATGGAGCGTAGGCAGTGCATCCTGAAGTGGATGCCGTGAGGGACGAAGAGTTGTCGGGGTTGGTATGATCCGGGGCCTCCTGTGGAGGAGTGCGCACCATATTTGGCATGTAGGTGCGCAATGGTGTGAAGGTAGAGAGTGAGAGAAGGCGGATGGGATCTGTATTTAATATGAGGGATCGTTACACGGCCGGTAGTTTGGATATTGTGCAGTCTTAGTGTTTTAACACTTTTGAAATGGTGGAAGAGGGCGAAGCGATGCGATAGTGTGGTATGTTGAGTATACAACAATAGTGCCTACTCTGCTACCAGGGGTGCTCAAGTGTAGGGTCGGGGTCCAAATGGGGTCCCTTGACGTTTGGTCAGGGGAGGTCAAGTTGGGCCCGCGGTCCAAAAATGGTCCCTATCCAAAGTTGGACAGGGACACGAGGGGGGGTACGGCGGACCTCAGAGACGATGTTTTGGCGAGGTTGACGTGAGTATATGCTGTGGTAACGAGGTGACGGGGGAAAAAGCGTGAAAAAATTCTAAGTCCAAAATGGGCTTGATGTAGGTATATAATAAATAGAAAAAGAGAGAGGTTTGGTGAATCTGAGAGAGAGAATTTAAAGGTCGGAAATTGAAATATGAAATATTGGTGCGGGTAAGGCGAGGTGACCGCCCGCTTTGGACGGCCGCCAAAAAGCGACTGACGTCAAAAATTTAAAAAGTGGGCGTGGATTTTGAAGTATGGGTTTAGGATGGAGGAACAACCGCGAAAAATCACTGAGGTTTCACACTATTCACATATGAGTAACGTTATTATGTTAGGCAGACGGTTGCTCATTCACTGTACGAGTTTGAAGTGATTTGAGCGTCTGGTTCAAACTATAATAATATTGTCTTTCGATCGATGCACTGGTCGTCCCTGCATATAATATATAGCAGTTCCTACACTAAATTTATCACGCAATAAATATTATATTATTACAATAATTAATTATTATTACAATACTATTATTAAATGAAGGAATGGAAATACTTATTTTAAAACACCAAATCTAACAACAACAACGCTAATTACATCTGTTTATAACTTGTAATAATAATTAAACTAATTAATTTAATGGTTATCAATTACACGGGAGCAATAAATTTATGCAGAAATATGATTGTTCGCGAGTTCATTGCTGGTTGGCAAGGAAAAAGGCACATTTACCGGGAAAGTCCTAGGGGAAAACACACAAAAGTTTCACAAATCGTATTCCATGGGCAGGCGAAGGTATTAGTTAAAAAACGGGATCAAAAACTTGTGAATAGCAGGGTCAAAATTGAAAATAACGAAAGCGAAATGATAACGATGCAAAAACACGTCAGAACGGCTCGACCGTCGCCGATTTCGTCCTCCACGCCATCTTCTCCTTGGGTTTCCCCAAATTCGTCTTCGCTTCCGAAGTCGGCTTCTCGAGCTTCGTCTTCCGCTGTTAGGACCCTTGACGACCCGACCGGTTCGGTAACGTCGCCCAAGCTCGCGGGAGTGACGGCAGGTGGCGCTGGGGGCGTCACCGTGTCGTCTGCCCTCTCGTCAGTCACCTCGGCTCCCGTGGCCACAGGAGGCAGATAACGTCGGAGCTGATCGACGTGGAACTTATAGGGCCGTCCACGTCGATTCACATAGTATTGCGTGTGCCCCACCTTCATGATGATGGTATGTGGCCCGCTCCACTTCGCATCGAGACCGGCGCATGCGCCTGGCCTCTTCTTCGGGTGTTCTCGGGTATACACCAGATCACCCATTTCGAACGTCAGCGGACCGGTGGTAGGCTCGGTACCTCGCCTTCTGAAGTACGCCTCTTGGTTAGCCGATACCGCTGCGTTCATCTCTTCTCGGTCCAGCTGGACCTCGTCATCACGCTCTGTCCGCAGTGGGTTGCGGAAGTGTCCCGGTCGACAGATCGGGAACCCCCATAATACTTCCGCGGGTGAAAAGCCAGTCGCGGCGTTCCTCCGGCATCGGAGATCGTACATGATGTCTGGAACGTGCAGGTCCCATTTGCCGTGGTCATCGCTCGCTAGACGGACACGGAGACCCTTTTTGATCTCCTGGTTTCGGTGCTCTGTGGGGTTACAGCGCGGCATGTAAATCGCCGTCGTCCAGTGCTTTATTCCCCACTTCTCCAAAGCCACTCGCCATTTCGGATGATCAAACTGAGTACCGTTATCCGTCAGTATCGCGCGCGGATACCCGTAGCGCTTTAGGACCTGGTTTTCCACATATGGTAAGATCGCCGACACCGTCGCGGATCGCATCACAAATGCTTCCACCCAGCGGGAGAACATATCCGTCATTACAAGTAAATACTTGTTTCGACGACTAGTCGTGGGGTACGGTCCCATCAAATCTAACGCCAGGATCTCCCACGGCCTCACCGCTTCTAGATGTGACGTCTGAGGGGCCGGAGGTTGTGGGGCACCCCTCTTCCGAGTGGCGCATACCTCACAACTACGGACGTACCTTTCGACGTCACGCCGTCTCTTCTTCCAATGGTACCATTCCCTAACAGAGCGGTCGGTCTCTGCGGCTCCCGGATGCCCGCTCTGGTCATGGTACACCTTCATCACTGCTTCCCTTGTGTCGGCTGGCACGACTAGTTGCGGATCCATCCGACTACTAATTCGCACCAGCATTCCGTCCCGTACGGCTAGTCCGGCGGGTCGTCTTCCCGCATCGTCGGGAGAATTGAGGAGCGCGACCGTCGCCATAGTGCGTGGGTCGGCTTTCTGCTTCTCAATTACTTCCTCCCGGATGTTTACCATTACTAGTAACATCGCCGTAGCTTCTGGTCGTCTCGTCGGTGCCTCAATACGGGTGCATTCCTCTTCCGGACTAAAAGTTGCGCCCGCCGGTCCTTGCGGAAATCTTGAGAGGTGATCAGCTAGGTGGTTCTCACTGCCGGGGCAGTGTTCGGTCTCGAAGTTATACTCCGAGAGCAGAATCGCCCACCTAGCGAGCTTACCCTTCTGGTTCTTGGCGGTATTCAACCACGTCAACGCCTGGTTGTCCGTTATCAACCTAAACTTCCTGTCTTCCAAGTAGCCGCGGTATTTGGTAATACCCCATACGGCGGCCATGGCCTCCAGTTCGTTAATATGATAACGGGCTTCAGTCTCGTTGACGCGCTTGCTCGCATAGGAGATGACATCGCGCCCGCCATCGTCCCGGGGTTGGAACAATACAGCCGCGATGCCATGCCCACTGGCGTCCGTCTGGAGGCAGAAGGGCCTCTCAAAGTCGGGTCTAGCCAATCTCAAAGGCTGCTTTAAAGCGTCCTTTATTCGACGAAAGGCGACCTCCGCTTCGTCGTCCCACCGAAATCGCACAGTTGTCCGAAGTAGCTTCGTCAGCGGTACCGCCATCTCAGCGAAATGCGGCACGTATTCCCTGAGCCAGTTACACAGGCCCAGAAAAGCGCGCACATCCCGCCTCGTTTTTGGCACCGCAGCCGATTCCACCTCTGCAAGGTGGTGTTCCTGGGGCTCATTACCCGTCTCCGTGATATGATGACCCAGGTAATCCACGGCTCGCCTTCCAATCTGGCATTTCTTTGGGGCGACTCGCAATTCGTGGAATTGCAGCCTCTCGAACACGAGCCTCAAGTGCTGCGCGTGTTCGTCCCAGTTGTTGCTATATACAATAATGTCGTCGAGGTAGACGAGGCAGATTTTGTTCACCAAACCGATCAGGACCTCTTGCGACATCAAGCGCTGAAAAGCTCCCACAGCCTGCTTCAACCCAAAGGGCAGAACGCGGAACTGGTAGCAGCCCCCATCAGCTGTCGCAAAGGCCGTCAAAGGTTTGGTCTCCGGATGCAACTTGAGCTGCCAGTAACCGTGGCGGAAATCCAGCGAACTGAATACCTTAGCGGTTCCCAGGTCTTTCAAAGTTTCCAGGATTAACGGCAGCGTGGTCGCCTCGTCCTCCGTCTGGGAGTTCAGCCGCCGATAATCTACACAGAACCTTGTAGTCCCGTCCTTCTTTGGTACCAGCACCACTGGGCTCAGGTACGGACTGGAGCTCGGTTCAATTACTCCGTCTGCCATCATCTGCTCGACATCCTCCTGTATCTGGCGCTTCTTCTGCTCCGACTGTCGGAAGGGACCGAGACGGAACGGAGTCGGGTTCTTCAAAAAGACCCGCACTTCCGTTGTGCGGCACAAGGGACCAGTCTCTGCGAAACGGTCTGCGTAGTCCTCCAAGACTTTCGTCAGGGCGACGCGGGCCGAATCGGGAATTCCGGGCGCCAGCTCCGCCGCCCGAACCGGACCTCCCGGTAAGGGTTTCCGGAGAGTCCGACTGTACAGCGTCTGCCGCAGGTCGTCACCGTAGTGGATGCAGCGGCGCTTCATGTCCACCACCGCCTGCTGCGCCTCTAGCCAGTCCAGCCCTATCAAAAATGGGACATGTAGGTTCCTGACCAGAAGTGCCTGCACCACTATCGGACTATCCCTAAGGTAGCCCCTTACGGAGACGACCCCTTCGGTACACAGCGATCCGCCCCCGGCCGTTACTAAAGTCTGCGGTTTCCCGCACGGCACCATCTTATGGGGATACAGATCGCTACGCAGCAAAGTATGCGTAGCTCCCGTGTCAACGACGGCCTCGTACTCCTGCTCACTGCCTTCTATGCGGAAGGGTAGCGTGAGGAGGTGACCCCCCTTCAAATCAGGAGTGGTCCCCCCCCAGACACTATATACCCCCGCTGAAGCCTCGTCGCTGACTACGGTGGTGTTCCGCACTGGTGGCTCGCCATCGAACAGCCCCACTTCCTCGTCGGTACCGGTATACATATTATTCACATTACACACTTTATTTACAACACTAACACTATTTATTTCATTCATATCATTCACACTTTCACTTATTATTTTACATTTAACATTATAGCACACATCGTCGATTATTACACACTTACACTTATTGGTCGCACTAATCCCGTCGGCGTCAGCGCGTTTATTGTTGTTACTAACGTTAGTATCTACGCGGCCAGCCTCAGCCCTACAAGCAAAATTACGGGTTAGATGCGAGGTGCCAGAATCAGCGTTACAACCATGGGGATTAGTCAACACAAAGGGGACGACGTCAACTTTGACGCGTCCCGGACTACTTACCCTTCCGGTCGGGCTCTCCCCGGCTCGTGTGGTACTGGATACCCGCCGGCCGCGTTCGCCCGAGACAGACATATGGTACCTATCGTGTCTGTCGTCCGCCTCTGTGATGTCACCATACCCTAATTTGGCCAGCGCCACCTTGTTAACAAATACCAGAGCCCTAGGGTGCGCAATTGGCGCCTCCACCTCAGCGCCTAGATTAATATGGTCGCCACTCGGCGGTAACGCGCTCTCGCCAATGCTAACATGAGCACCGTCCGGGAGCACGTCCTCTGAGGGGGCTGGAACATTTACAAGTTTATTGTATATACATAAATTAATGCTATCGCGACCAGATTCAGTCCTAATAGGTACGACGTTCATGTTATTGTTCTTTGCGTTAAATGTCTTTCTTAAATTTCTAATCTCACCGACACGGTCATTGTTCAATACCGCCAGTGTCTCTAGATCGGAAACTATGCCTTGCGTAGGCGTGAGGTGGTCGTCTCTACACTTGGCACTGTTCACTTTTTGTCGGGGCCCGTCGGACCGACGTCCTCCTTGGAGCCGACAATGGGACGTCGGCGTCGGGGTGCGTCTTCAGTCCTGGCGCGACTGCTCCTGACGGCGCGCCTCTGGCTCCGCCTGTCGTTGGACGCTGGCTGCGCGGCGATCGCCACGGTTGCCACCGCCTCTCCCTCGTCCGCTATACCCGCCTCGGTTGGTGGGCTCCTGGCGCCTTGGCGCCTCCTCTTCACCGCGGACATCTCGCTGAGCCACTGGCTTCTGTTCGGCACGTGGCCGATCTCTCCAGCTGTCGGCGGTCTGTGGCTTCCTTGGTTCGCTGTCGCCACGGCCACACAGGATGCATGGCGGTGGCGGCTGCTTTGACGACGACTGGTACGACTGTCGTCCTCCAGTGGGTTCGTCTGGCAGTGAGTGGAGCGTCTTGGCAACAGCAATCAGCTGCGCCATCGTCTTCCACTGTACGCGGTCTACGCGGATTTGGTCCGCCCCCGTCAGCAGGAAGTGGAAAGTTTGGGCCATCACTTCTGGCTTCATATCCGGCAGGAGCACTGCCGCAAGCTCCGCCTTCTGACGGAGGAACCGGTAGGGTGCCATTTCTGGCCTCTGCCGCCGCACCAGTAGGTCGATTCTCTGTCTCTGCCTGCGGGCAAAGGACTCGAAGTGGAGGATGCCGTCCTCTTTGAAGGCTTCCCAAGAATCGGCGGGGTCGAAATCGCGCCCCCATGCCTTCGCCTCTCCTTCTAGGCGGCCTATGGCTTCTTTCACACGGCAGTTCTGAGGACACTTCGATTCTTTGAAGTAGTCCTCGCAGTCTTCAACGAACGTCACGAAACGTTGTCGTGGGTCCCCCGTGAACGTTGTCTTGAGCTCAGGTTTAGGGGCGTACGGCCTCTTGCCGTCGTCCTCTTGTACCTCTCGCCTTGGTCGCCCGCTCTCGACCGTTATGTCCGTCCGCGGACTGTCCTCTGGGAAGATCTGGGCGTCCTGAAAATCAGGCACGCCGAAGATGTCTGATGGTCCGCTGACGGCTGGCTCTTCATCTGGGCGAGGCATGGCCGTAATGTCGCTGTCACTGTCGGAGGAATTTGCCCGGCGCGCTTTGGACCGCGTGTACATGCGAGCCTTTTCGCAAAAAAATTTTATAAGTCTTTGGCTTTTTCAACAAAATTTTACAAGTATTTTATTTTTTCCAAAATTTTGCAAGTGTTTTTTAAGTTTCCAAAATTTTTGCTAAGTATTTGACTTTTCGCAAAAAAATTTTATAAGTCTTTGGCTTTTTCAACAAAATTTTACAAGTATTTTATTTTTTTCCAAAATTTTTGCAAGTGTTTTTAAGTTTCCAAAATTTTTGCTAAGTATTTGACTTTTCGCAAAAAATTTTATAAGTCTTTGGCTTTTTCAACAAAATTTTACAAGTATTTTATTTTTTTTCCAAAATTTTTGCAAGTGTTTTTTAAGTTTCCAAAATTTTTGCTAAGTATTTGACTTTTCGCAAACAATTTTATAAGTCTTTGGCTTTTTCAACAAAATTTTACAAGTATTTTATTTTTTTCCAAAATTTTTGCAAGTGTTTTTAAGTTTCCAAAATTTTTGCTAAGTATTTGACTTTTCGCAAAAAAATTTTATAAGTCTTTGGCTTTTTCAACAAAATTTCACAAGTATTTTATTTTTTTCCAAAATTTTTACAAGTGTTTTTAAGTTTCCAAAATTTTTGCTAAGTATTTGACTTTTCGCAAAAAATTTTATAAGTCTTTGGCTTTTTCAACAAAATTTCACAAGTATTTTATTTTTTTCCAAAATTTTTACAAGTGTTTTTAAGTTTCCAAAATTTTTGCTAAGTATTTGACTTTTCGCAAAAAATTTTATAAGTCTTTGGCTTTTTTCAACAAAATTTCACAAGTATTTTATTTTTTTCCAAAATTTTTACAAGTGTTTTTAAGCGACAAAAGTTCTTTTCGCACTACGCTGCTCTTCCGGTGAGCTTGATGCACAATTGTTATTTCACCAAAATCGTACTCACTGTTTTATTTATGTTTGATGCTGCAGTGGATCTCAGGGTTGGGATCCGACCAGGTTAATGCGACCTGGACAGCACCATACTGTTGGGCGCCACGATGTAGGCCTCCGAATCCTCAGCTAGCTCCGGGCCTGGAGTGGAGGTACATTCAATGTTTGGAAGAACAGGTAGGCACAGTATATAGTAAATGGAAACTAATGTTCACTCTGTTATAGTTAATTTATTATGTCACATTCACAAAAATTATAAAGAAAAGTCAAGTAAGCGAAAACACAGACATACAAGAACAAAATCTCATGGAACTAATTTATTATTATAATATTGTTTTTATAAAATTAATACGTTTATTATTTACTTATTCACTTTAACTAGCGTAAGCGAAATTGCACGAACAGGGCTTTATACCGAAAGGTTGGGAGCCGGGTCCAATAGTAAAGAAACAAATTAAACTCGCGAAAACGGCTAAGTCGCTATCTGACATTTGGAGGAGTAGGTATCGACCGGTAGGTATCTCGGACCTCGGTGAGTACCTCTTCTCAAGTTTTGACAAACTTGTATGGAGGAGAGTGAATAATTCGCGCCGCGAACCGTTGCAGGTTCGGGGTCGTAAGTGCGAGAGAAGACTGTTGATGGATTGCTTGCTTGCTTGGGGTAATGGCAATTATTTTACTGGGGCGCCGACTCAATGGGAGTCATCCCCGTTATCTCTAGTTACTGTCTCTCAGATTGCCTTGAGGTATTTGTTTTTAATACCGTTGTTGAGTTCTTTGGGCCTCGGTGGCTTCGCGACCGGGCCGAGGCCCAATTTGTGGTCTCGATTATGATTATCTCTTGTGGATTAAAAAAGCTAGCACATTCTCCTTTCGGCCGTCCGTCGATTGCCGATTGCTCGCTCCTCCTTTTCATTCTTTGCATCGTCTGTTTTCGTGCATCATGTGCTTGCCGCCGTTTGGTTTATGGTGGCCTTGGGAAGGGGGTCCGTCGTTGTTTCGTTTGGTGAGTAGCAGGTTTATCGGTGTTTGTTCTTCTTCTTTGATTTTCTCTTCTTTTGATTTGGCGTATCGTCTGAGTTTGCAGGGTCTGGGATGTTGATGGTTGAATCATGTTGTGATCCAAGGTTTTTTAGCGAGAGGGCTGTGTGTTCAGCTTCGTCGAGCTTATACACCATCTCGTTGTAGTCTGTAGAGATGTTGGTCTTCTGAGTTTCTTCAGCGTGCTGATCTGGATGGTTGGTGATTAAGTATGAGCTGTAGCGGTTAGTTGCTGCTTTCTTGTATTGTCTTAAGAAGAAATAATTTCTCTCGCTTTCGATGGTTGGGTGGTCTATTTCGTCTATTTGTGCTATAGTTTTTTCAGTGTATGTGATGATTTTCGTTAATTCGGTAGTGGAGATATCTATTTTGTGTTGTGTCAGGGCTTCGGTGTTTGTGCGGATTGTGCGTTCGTATTCGTTTAGGTATTCAGAGTTCATATATTCTAGGGCGTATTCGGCTGATGATGCCTCGTAGTATTCCTCCCAGTCTTTGTCATAGTCGAAGTCAGGATCGACTTTTAGGTCTTCCAGGGTCTCACTGGTTTCTGAGTCTGGGGTATGTGGTATTTCTATTTCAGGCGTCCAATCTCTTTTTGGGTTGGTGATTTCGGCAGTCGGCAGAGTGGCTTTGCCGATGTTTTGGTCAGTGAGCTGTCCTGTCGTGTCCGTTTTTTGGTCGTCGGTCTGGTTTTTGTAATTCGTCTCGTTAAAGTCGGTCTCATTGCGTTCCGTTTCTGGTGTCTCGCATGTTTCATTTACCGGTGCGGGTGTGTCCTGGAGGTTTTCGAGTTGTTTAAGTACTTTCCGGATTATGTCTGTACTGGTTTCAATATCCGGGTTCTCGGTTACTTCAGTTATTGGAATAACATGAGTTTCAATTCCCGGTGTCTCTGTTATTGTGGTTTGGGTTTCCGAGTTTATGGTGGCGATTTCTCGTAGAGTGTTCCGCTTGTAGATCTCTTCGGATTTTTGTATAGTCTGTTTGGCTTTGGCGAGTAGTTCGTCGAGGGAGGTTTTCATTTTCTTGTTGGCCAGATCAGCGGCGATGGTCGACTGATGTTGAGTCTGGTTGATATCCTCTGACGGTTTTAGTATGTCTGGCTTACTTGGAGTCTGGGTGGTTTGATTCCAAGTGATTTTATTTGGTCTGGGCTGAGATTTGGCAGTGTGGGCTGCTTGGTATTTCTTGGTTTGGTGGCTCGGTCGGGCTGGGCAGTCGCGTGTCAGGTGTTTGTAATTCTGACTGCGCGCGCATTGTCTGTCCGGGTAATTGCGTCGGGGTGTTTCAATTGTCACCCTTGTCTGCAGTACACGTCGGGTTGTAAATATTTTCAGCCCTTTGTCGGTAGATAAAAGCTTGACGAGGACGAGCGGCATTGGATAATTGCTCGTCCCTTGAGTCATGCGTGTCGATGTGATTATCGGCAGTCCTTGTTTGAGGAGGTCATCTGTGATGTCATCCGTTCTGACATGTGGCGGGATACCTCTGACGACGACCTTTAGAATTTTGTCTTCCATAGGTGTCGGGGCTGATGATTTGCGGAGGGCTGGGATCTTGTAGGCTTCCTTCTTGGCGGGCGGTAGCGAGGGTGCCTTCTTTGGTTTAAAGTCAGCATTCCTCTCCGCCGACCGGTGAGATTGGGTCTGTGTGTCCTTGCAAGGGAATTTTGGCGCTTTTGATTTGAGGGCCATTTCCCTGAGGGCTTTTAGGTCCTCATCATCGTCGTTTGTTTTGTGGTCGTCAGCTTGAGCGGGAGCGGAGGCTTGGGCTTTTGAGATTGCCAGCGCATGCTCCTGAAACTCCTAAAATCACGGGTTTTTATACAAATGTGCCCGTCGTGCAATTTTTCTTACTTTAACATCTAATACAGCTCGGTGTCGCCACGGGCACATACTTACGACTAGTTGGCGGATGTTATTCCGTCAACCAGACATATAGGCAGTAATAATTGCTTAGTACATACTCATACTTCGCCGATCAAAGATTTCCCGAGCCTTATTCCAGTACGCGGTCTCCTTGATCGACCAAAATCACTGATCCGATTCTCCCGTCGCGTGTGAGCGTGACGCCGTCATACTCGCGAGCGAGAGGGGCTCTGTCACTGCAAAGCTGGCAAATTCGTATCGCGAAATCGGTTTCAAACACGTACGACAGAGACGCCGTCGTACGTCAGAGCAGGAAAGCTGCCGGAATACCGATTCGGAAACGCCGCGCGTGGAACAGCCGCGGATATTTAGGATCGGATTTACTATGAAAATTACGCGGGATCGTGATTACAATCGGATCGATGGTTGCCCTATGTGTTGCTATACTTTGTGATTGCACATCTGTACAAATGGAAGTTTTCGCAACAGGACCTATGAGCATATGTTAACAATTACTGCGCCGTGTACGCGCGATGCGTAGCGACATCGATCCATATACCCTTAATATTACAATACCAATTACTTTTAATTATTATATGCTATCAACGCCCATCTATATGTCCCCCTTTATTATTCTCGTTAACCCTTACATTTTTACATTATTTTATACATTAGCTTACAATTTACATTACATATTAAACTTATAATTCAAATCGTATTTTATATCCTATTTAGCTTAATTATCTCCTTATCTAAACATATATTTAATCCAAACTTAATCCTATTGTTATGCTTCGTCGAGGGTCGTCATCATCCAACCGGTGGCGCATTGACTACCAGGATCAGACCGAGCGGTGGGGAGGCACTACTCCTTATGGGAGTGCCCCCATAAGGGGCGGAAAATCTAGTGTGCGTCAGTATCCATAAAATTGAATCATGACAATGACTGACAAACTCAATGTGAATAATGGCCTTGCACCTCCTTGTAAAGTTTGGGTAAGTCAGGTTCGTATGTTGTTGATTTAATTTTAAACACGATTCCAGGTTCTCATCAATAAATCGATTTCTCAATTTACTCTTGATTTCCTCTCTTGGAAATCTTTTTACTAACCACAAAACTTGCAATATTAACATTGTTGAAAGATTTTATTCAGTACCTAATTAAATACAGAACTTTATTTTTCTTGACTCTTCTCCTCAGCTGCTTTCTTCCTTGCATCATCGACAGAATATTTAGCGCAAAATTACGAGTTTTTAGTTGTAGTATCTCTCTAAATTTGAATGCGTCAATTTTTCCCGACACATAAATACAGGTCTGGAAGCCATTTAAGTTTTGAATAAACGCGAAGTCTCGGTCTATTCAACATTGTATTTACGGTTATCCTCTTCCATTTTCTTTGCTGCTTCTTTGTAGCCATGTCAAATATGACAGAGAGCATATGTGGCAGAGCCGCACTCAAGGGGCCAAAGAGCCGCAGTTTGCCGACCACTGCCCTAGCCTGAGGGCCCGTTTCAGGATGTGGGAGCCATGGTGTAGGTACACCGAGTGCAATAGACAAAAGACCGATAAACGAGATATAAGGCTGTGTTGTATTGAGTAGGTTGTGTATAATTTAAAGGCAATAATACTTTTTGTGTCCATTTTCAATTAATATGTTAGAACCTCAATATTAAAAAACCAAAAATCTGCAACATTCTGCGAAAAGAACGACTACACCCACTACGGTGGTGGTGTAAATCAAAGGAACATTTTTTTCGGTGGAATTCGGAATAAATATTGTATTGTTGTTTTAATTTAATAAAACGTATTTTTTTTTTAGTACTTATTCCACTTTTATTAAATAGATTAGGACCGGTTTCGTCCGCCTCTGAGGGACATTTTCAAGTAGTTGAAAATGTCCCTATGTATATCGCCATGTATTGTGAAAATATGTAAAAATATTTATATGAAGAAGAAAAAGAGCCTATGGGACTAATTTACATTCTCCTCCTTGGGCCCCCCCCAATAATAATTCCTGGGTGCGCCACTGGAGAGCAGTGAGTATAATGCTGATGTTGCCGTTATTGCATTGCTAATGATGCAAATAACAGTTCATCACTTTATCTGTTTCAATAAAGCCTATTTAATCAGGCGGCTCTCTCCAAAGTTCTACGCTTTGTTGAAATTTTAGCATTCTTTTCAGGTAAACCTCAAAATATGCAGATTCATACAATAAAAATAATAATTGGATTTGTCAACAAAAAAAATATCTAAGGCGTAATACAGAACAAAAATATAGACGTCGGACTTACGATGTCGAAATTGGCGACATAGTTAAAATTAGAAAAAATATATTATTTTAATTAGAATGCCGTAGCAGGGTGAGAAAAAATATGTGATTTATTGTATTGTTAACTATTGCAATTTTTAAAAAATAAAACATATCTGCAATTGATTTCTAGCCACTCGATAGATGCGATGAGATGCTACATCATATTGGTCTACGCCCTACGGAGTCAGAACACTGCTCTAGCACAAAATAAATTATAGGTAGGTATGTACCTAATACCGAATTGTAATATTGTATATATTTTAAGTTAAATAAAAATAAATAAACTACATATTTATGGGATAATACTATACAATATTTAGTGTGGTGTTTATAATAATATATTTTTAAATGTTAATTTGAATGAATGCCAGAGGACACCAAAGATCCAGATTAGTTCTGTAGTCTTACGTAAGTGATTTAGAAGCAGACCACAGAGGAGGTAATTGAGAATATGGACAAAGGCTAGAACAGGATGAAAACTCCAGGAAATTAAAGAAGATTACCAAGGGGCTGAAGCCAGGAGTGGTTATTTATAAAGAATGCCAAGTTCCATACGTAGAGCTGAAAAAGAAAAAAAGGGAAGACTCTCTTACCATCTTGTGCATATATTATATATTTTATAAAGTAAAACCTAGTGAAATATTATTTTTTTCACACGAACACGGTTTTTAGACGAAATACAGAGAACCATTTGAAAAAAGCAACATTAGAATGAAGAATCGCCGTGCACATTCGCGGAAGCTTTTTTGGTAAAAGCTCTGCTAAGTACTACGAGCGAAGTGGTGTCAAACGATCTCGTATGCCTGAGTAGTGCGTACGATATGGGTGAAATTGTCAGCACACTTAGAAGAAAAAAGTTTTTCAGTTGCAAGGGTTGTGTACACCTAAGTGAATGAAGATAAAAAAAATATGAAATTATGTACCTACATTACAGGAACACTTTTTGTTTTTATATAGTACTTTAATTAACTAAACACATACTTAAATTTAATGACATAAATCATATTTTACAGTTCATTTGATAGTGAATATTATATTATTTATATAAACATAGGAATCGAGGATGAAAAAAATATCTCATACTATTATTTACGCAATATTGTATATTAGTCAATCGTTTGATCAAGCCGAGTTACAGTTTTAAAAATAACATCTGGTCAATGTAAAAGTCAATATTGAATAACAGCTGGAGTTACAATAAAAATAAATTTAAAACGCTATGTCAATATTTTATTGCCGTTTTTTGGCGTGTAATAAAATTACTTGAAACAAAAAAATACATTTAATTATTTTAAAGGAAGCCCTAAATTATTTTTCACATTTTTTTAATGATTTAGGGATGGGTTATACCTACAACCCTAGTTATAATTATTATTAATATATCTACAACGTGCATAATATTATCATTTTATAGGTCAGAATAAATGTTTCACAATTGATAACATAAGTTAACTACCTAATAATGTGTCCTAACATAAACCATACAAGTACCTACAATTTATAATTTTAAAATTAGTATGACAATTACCAATTATCAGTAATATCGGGAAATAATAAGCATAAGAGGTCTCCGAGAATGATTACCTATATCTCTCACAGTACCTATTGTATATTGTGTTGCTACTTACTGTCGCAAAATTTGATTTGACCACTAGACTTTTCCAACGATTGGATTTTCTTCGATTATTGAAATAATGATTATTTTTTTTAGAATTGATTTTAATTAAAAAATATATTCAATGTACGAGTACCATTATCGTATTTAAAAATATATACATCCAACTAGCAGCAAATTATCTTTGCATAATATATGACAGTAGGTAGATACGTGTAAGTATCATTATATAATCTCATGTTATAGTAGGTAATATGAAAACATGTCATACACAATGCATTTCATTTACAAGCCTATGTGACATGTCATTCCTGTATGTGAATATAAGACGTTGCACAATATACACTTCAGACAGGCAATTGAAGATGTTCTGTCAGTGAGATTATCTGCCCTTCTCCGTGTGCACTGTACAACGCATAAGCTCTGCCAATTGCATTCACAATACATGTTCAAATTGAAAAAGATTATATCGAAATAATGGTACTCATCAATGACCAATGCAACTGCATATTATCGTGAAAGTAGATTATTGGTAAATTTCCATTTTTATGCTCATTGAACTTAATAAATTAGTAAAATGGATTAATTTAATATACAAATATAATTTCTAGATATTTTCTACGTCTACGTCATCTTTTGCTAGAATATTATACTGTACTTTGCAACGTTACGTATTAATTATTATTATATTATATATCTTCTATGCATTTTCTTTAAAGTTTGGATCCTGGTTTTAATAGTCGAGGCATATATTTTAAGTAATACGTAATTCTTTTATTATTTTTTCTACTTATTTATTAGAATGAGTGACAGATTTATAACATGTAACAATAAATATAATTCATTACCTTCATCGGATTATGACAATCTTAATTTTTTTTTTTTATTTATTGTGTTTATTTGATAGAAAATATTATACATGAATATCTCCGGAATTTTAACCAAGCTTGGACTATTCTCTCAAATATTTTTTTTTGTACTGGGTTTAGGTACTTCACTATGTTCAATCCTTATAGGATCATAATAATATGGGTCTCCACCGAATGGAGATTGTATTAACATATTTTGTTTTTTACGATAAATGGATGTTGGCCATTTGCTCAACCTATTACGTAGATACATACTCTGACTCCAAACACAAATTGAAAGACAATATATGTTTATTCGCCAGACCCAGGATTTGAACCTGGGACTCACAAAATTACAAGCCGACGCTTAATCTGCTCCAACAATAAGAACACCTTCTTATTTATTTGCATGATCATCTTAAATAATGTGTCAATATAATTTTATAGCACACTGTGTACTTTGTATGTGTAAATAAGTGAAATCGGTATCACCGTACGATAATCTTAAAATAAATGCAAAAATGGTTCGATAAAAGGTAGCGATTACCTTTCTAAAAATCGGTTATTGTTATTAAATTTGTGTAAATAATAAATTGTTGACATTATAAAACAATATTGGTACATTATAAAAAAGAGATTAATGACACAATATTAATATATAACAATGACTAAATTTACCATTATATTTTTTACAAATACATAAAAAAGAAAATCTTTTGTTTTGTCCTTAGACGAAATATAAATTAATATGTATTATCTAAGCAGAAGTATAACAACCTATTGACGCAAGACATTTATTAAATACGTACAATGAGATTAGTTGCAGACTCTTTTCAAGTAGCCATGGCGACGAAGGAAGATTTTCTTTATCCCTCACAAGGCGCGACCCCACATTTCTTAACGTTCGTTTCGTCGAGTAAAATGTCACATGGGGAGGGGACATATTGTTACGTCTGCGGAGACTCCGTCGACTATGTATGAACATATCACCAATTTTCCAACGAGTTTTCCCCGCATATTCATTCAAGTATTTTTGTAATCGTTACCAAACAAATCAAATTTTTCTAAATTTAAATTACAAAAAAGCAATCATTTACTCTAACTAACGGCACCCTTCTGAATGATGATGTCATAGTATGACGTCATACGAATGTTTGATTATTTCCAACATAGTTACTTATCAGTGAAGTAAATAGTTTACTGAAAACCCTATTATAAAAAAAATCTCCATGAAGAAATTACCGATCACATAACAATTTACTGAACATTTTCATCATATAACAAAATTACTTAACTCATTCTGAAAAATTTACATAATTATAAAACTTCTAGATTCTGCAATAACTGAAAATTAACAGAAAAATTGTCTGATTTTATTCTTCTAACAATGTTGTGAACTACCTACACCTACCATGATGCAAATGAAATCATTTTGAATGCGTTTTTACGTTTTATCGATTTTTTTTAGAGAATTCTATGATTCTACTGCACAATTTACGTCATGTTTATATAAATATTTGATAGCAATTAAAAACATTTTGGTTTTTATTGCGAATCCTGGAGTAACTTAGGGTGCAAGGTCCGATTGGACCCAATCAGTCCAATTGGATCTGCTGAGTGCTGCTTTCTGGATTCGTTGATAGTTCTAAGACAAGAGCCTCTTGGAGTATGTTAACAAGATGGAATTACGATGCTCCAATGGAGAAAAGGGAGAGGCATAGTTTTGGACAGTACTGTCTACTATTACCAGCTGATACGGAGCATGAAAGCATTTTTGTGTGTGTCGACACCTCCACTGGATGTGTAGGACTAAAAAGATACAACAGCTCGTACATATATTTCTTACAAAATGTAATATAATAAAGTAGCTTTTCTGTTGACGAACCATTTGTGATAGAATAGCACGGATCTTTATATAAGTAACCATGTTAAGTCTGCTATGCTCCTGTGTCATTGTGAAAAACGAGAAAGTTTTTTTTAACTTTCGTAGAAGAGTCAGCAAAGCCTTTAAAACTTTAAGTGTACATATCTAACAAAATCCTACTAATATATAAAGCATGACCATATTGTGTCCAGTCCAATATTCTATAACGTGACTAATATTACATATCGTATAACTAAAATACTAAATAATGTGGATAAAAATGTACTCTGTACCCTAAATGGACATAGTTATGCAGAAAGTAGCCAGTCCACACAAAATTAAAAAAAAATGAGATATAATATAGATCAGATGCGAGAAGGTTTTCTCTACATTCTGCTGAAAATATCCAAGCCGCAAAAAAAATATTCTTGAAATAAAATACTATTTACAATTTGACATTTTACATACATTTTTTTGAATCATGTTGTTACTAAAGTGCCATTATCTCAGCTTGACATTATTGTGGACTGGCCACATTCTGCATAACTACGTTCAAATTATATACACAAAGGTTATGAAGTACTAATTATTTTGCATGGACATCTGCAAGACCAAACCAATGTATTTAAATATAATATTAATTGTTTTACTTTTTCTGTAGATCTATTTTTGTTTACATTACAATCATAATCACTGGAACTAAAGCATATGTTGGATCCTGACCCTCTCCAACATTGCTCTCCACCATTTCCTACGCTCTGTTATGGATTGCCAGTTAGACACACCGGGAGTCTGAAGGTCATTTTCTACTCCATTCATCCAACATAGTCGTAATTTACCCGCACGCCGCCTTCTGGTTTTCGACGCTGATATTATGTTGTTTATTTATACATGTCCCACTCAGCGCAGTCTTTTGTTCGTTACACATTTTATATGTTATACGTTAGACAATTAGATCAAGTACCTACTTTAGAATTGAGTTAAAACCCTATACTATACAGAAAATTTATGGCACCGACTATCAATATTAATTCGTGCTCAAAATGCATTTTTCACTTGAAGTTTTCAGAAAATTATTCAACACTTGTTCATTTCTTGACGTTGCGATTTTATGAAAAGATGCAAAGTTTGATAACAAACAATAGCATACAATGGTTGTTTTTTTCAGGCTGGGGTTTAATTACGCCTGAAAAGAAAATTACTTTTTGTGCATCATTAATATTAGCGATCAGAAACAAAAGAAAAGTTTTGTCACTCGAAAAGTGCTCGCTGAATGCCGATTTTTTCTGGTATGATATTTTTCCATCCACTCTTCAAAAATTCAGTTTAATTAAGGGACTTTTTGTAGAGAGAAAGTAGAAAGTTTTCGAACTAGTATAATAGACCATAAAAAACGAAGTTAGGGTAGAATATAATATTACTAAATTAAAAATTAAAAAAATGTATAAAAACATAAATTAAGATATTAAACATCATATAGGAAGTTTAAAAAACAAGTTTTTCGTAATTTAATGACAGCTTATTTTATTGATAAAACATAAATATAAACAAAGCAAATTAAGCACCGCCACTGTTGCGTGAAGGGAAGAGGTTGTGTTAAAATACATCCTCTCTTTCTATCATGACTTAAATTGCTAAATATTTCTAAAATTTGTTATCTTGGATGTTGAAGATGGGATTTAAGCCTGAAATGGCCGTCAACATAAATAACTCAAATATCGTATACCTAATTAACTTGTATTGGAAAACCAACTAGTCCGGATTTTTGTTTCAGGAGAGATGACTTTTAGCCTAGTTCAACCTAGGTATAACCTAGGACCTGGGTATTAGTTCCATGCACTGGGTTCAAAAACACATTGAAAAAACAACATTTGCACTTGGCCGACCAGGAATTTGACCCCGACACTCGCCGCTTTATAAACCGACATGTTACTGATTGACCTTCTTGGGCACTAAATTTGGTAATAAATTATTGTATTTCATTAATTGTATCTTTAATTATAAAATAATCTATTTTATAGGAATGCGTTCTTGATACGATTAGGTACATCAATGTTTTGACCATTACGTAATTAAGTTATTTTACAAAATATTTCATGGAAAATTTTCGATGCATCATCGGAAGTAGTGACGCGCGGTATTGTTGAATATTGTTTTGATTGAAGCGCCAAAATTTTACTGTGGTGAACTGTCCAAACTACATTTTATATTATACAAATATTTAAATGTATGGACGTACATTTGTATTGGGTCATATGTTTACAGATATTTGAATAATGTGTTTACGGACTGGCGCATCTTGATGTGGATTATGTATAATATAACGTCTTCAAAAATACTTTGATTCTTTTACAATCAACATAATATTATATGGGTACTTAGATATTTTCTTGTTGTTTGTAGGTATATGTAATTCAATTAAAAATAATGGTTCGAGTATACCGAACCCATTGTCAGATATGGCTTAAAAGTTCCAACAATTTGTGATGATATTGAAGAAAATAATTAACAATTTTAAGAAGGTATTGACAAAAAAATCCGACATGATCGTCAAATTTCATCGAACATCGTCGAAATATTAACATTTTCAATCTTTTTTAATACGCTGGTATTGCAGTAGGACTATATTAAAATTCGTAATCCGGCTTCGAGGGATAAGCTGCCAGCCGCAACTCCAATTTCACGGCAACTAAAGCCTCTCGTGCAGTGACTGGCAACATTATTAACCACGATTTATATTCAATTTGACATGACGTGTGTCCTAATGTTTCATACTGTTATTCAATTTTATTTTTTAAATATCAACATCAATATATGTATTTATCTACATTATAACCTTTATTGGATTTCGATGTCTCAACAAATTATATAGGTACATTATTATGTATTATAAATGATTTTAACATATTAGTCATTTTCAAGGTCGGGATACAATGGCTGACTTCATGAGGTGAAATTACGTAGTATATGAAAATGCAGGAACGTATTAACCTACTTAACTGCCAATAAAAGACCCAGACAGTTAAAGCTGAGATGGCTCGAGGAGTGCCTCACGCAGGATTAATGTTCGATCAAGACAATTGGAAAGTAGCGGCACTAGATCTTTCGGATGGAGAAAGTTTCTAGAGGTAGTCAAATCCCTAAGTGGCGTAGCACACTGCAAGAAGCAATGGCAGGGAGCCTAATTTTTGGCACTTGATTTTTTAGCAAATAGTTTTTACGCCTTTCGAACTTTCGCCTATCGCTAAGGAGCAGTGGCGAAGACTCCATACTAGGCGATTATTTAAAGCCACCTTCATAAGAAAAATATTTTTTAATTGCATATTGACATATTTATATACTTAATCACTTCATTATTTTATGTTATATAAAAATAATGTATTTTGCCAACGAGAGATGTCGTATATGTAGGAATTTATTACAGTATTACACAGTATACAAAACATTTGCAAAGGTATTAAAAAATATACCATAGCGCGCCGTAAATAAATAATAAACGCTGCGACGTCTCGGCGTAAATAAATTTCCGATTATGTGTGAAATAATTCTGATTTTTTTTCGTATGGACTTCGCAGCAAGTCTGCTGATTTGTACGAAATAAGGTAAGCTCCTATCGCAGAGCCTAAAACATTCGCGCATAATAATGTTGTTAAGACTGCGCACTTTGTCCAAAATCATTAATAATTAGATAATTAAAAAAATAATTTCAACGGCGTTTAATCGAATATTAATAAATAAGTAAGTATAGATTGTTTTTATAAATAAAAATAAATTTTATCTAATGATTTTTGATGGGTATACATGTTTTGAAAAATACGTAATTTAAATACATCGCTCATTTTTATGTCGTCAATGAGTTTTTGAAGTTTCTTTGAATTAGTGTGTCGTTGTCATTTACTAGTGTGTACCTATTCATTAGTAGTCAATATCGTACTATTCTCGTAAGTATACCTGACAAGTGTGCTCCATCTCAAGCTGCAAGATCTCCACAGCCTACCTCTTTCCAAAAGTCACCCTTCGCCACTGCTAAGGAGTATACAATCAAAAAATGATACAAATAAATGAAATCTTTTATATCAACTCATTTTCATAATGCAATTTAGTCGACTGCAATGACCTGCGAATAAACTTTTATTTTAGCACGCACAAGTATTTTTATAACGCAAAAAGAGTACAGATGACTATATAAAACGTTACATTTAGCAAATATTAGAATATAAATCAATCGTAATATACAATTACTTATACGACTTATATTTGGTCAACCTATTATTTAGTTTTCCATTTATAAATAAAATCATCCATATAAATCGATTGTAGATTGTAGTATTATTTTATAAATCTCTGCTTGAAGTGTTTCAATTCAACACTACAAAATAAACTTGTTTAACAATTAAGTAAACACTATTATATTGCCAAATATGTGATGTGTCTTTTTTAAGATATCAATAGGTGCCCATATATTGTATCATGTAATATTTATTGTAAAACGATCCGTGTTCCATAAGTTTGCCATCGATGTCCTACAGAATGATTCAAATATACCCAGCTTGCTTAATATCATAAATACCGTAAGCTTATATTTTCGTGAAAAAAATTTGAAATGGAGGCAACTTGCGCTCAAATTTTTTAGTCCTCCCGGACTTTCCCTTATTTTTTTTATAAAATTTCAAAACATATTGGCGATGAAATTTATTTTCACATTATATTAAAAAACTAAAAATACCTGGTAATTATTTAAATTATAACTGAATTTATGAGTATAAAAACGAAAATATTATATCGTACCATATAACTTAATTGTAATCAGGATCTGTTTTATCCGCTAAGAAGAGTCAATATTACTGATGATCAAATGTTTTCCTCAATGTATTCTTATTACTTCGCCCTGTCATACTCTAGCGCTAGAACATAGGGTAACCACACGTTCAGACCATTCCTTCTTGCCACGACAATCGGCAGCGCGTAGATTATTCTTGTAGCAACGATACAACAGAGTGAGCTACGAGCAGCGCATATTTATTGGAAAATCCGTCACTTCTGTGACTTCGCAAATAGTCAAAATCTTCGAGCATCACAATTGAAAAACCAGCATTTGGTCCTCACAAAATACAATGCATCTGCAGCTCCCTTTTCTAGGTATATTAATAAATTTTTAATTTAAAATATTATTTCAAAATTCTCTTACTGAAATTCACTTTATTTATTGAAATTCACTGTATTAAAATAAGATTATAGATACAGATTAAAGAAAACAAACTTTCATCGAATCTCTGATAGTACATACATAATATCTTTTAATATGTTATTCGTTCCTGCTTTGATCCATGCGAGTAACATCAGATTTGGTGCATTCATCTCATTTGCTTATTAAATAATATTGATCCAGTACTAAGAGTCTTAGTAGGTACTGCATTAAGACAACAACTATATCAATTGAACTAACTGTCTCGTGAAGGTAAATACTGTTTGATAAACTATTTTTTTTATTAAACGAATAATTTGACTAAGAATGAGATTTGAGAATATTTGAACATATTATATACTTTGAAAACACCTCAGCGAAATAATATATAACTACTAGTGAAAATATTTTTTCAAAAATTACGACAGCCAGCAGAACTCGAGCCCGGGTTCACTTCAGGATTCGCACCGATGTGCTCTACCGACTAAGCTACGTTGGTTTCTGTCTAATTGCGACGAAATTATCTAGTAGTTTTAAAATTTTTGAAGCGCTTCATATATGAAAGAACTAGTAGTTAATGTCGTCGTAATTAAATAGGACGCACGTAGCTCGGTCGATAGATCACATTGGCGCGAATCCAATGATTTTCGTACTTTTTCAAAAAAAAAATCTATATTATATCTAATATATTTATCTGACATGTTTGTTTTCAAAGTAAGTTTGTAAATTTAATACCGTTAAATTATTTTTTTGTAAATGTCAGTAAGGTTCACTGTACTTAGGCTTCATTAATAACTTAAAGCCTTCAACTGTCAATAGTAATTATTATTCTTCTTTGTTATTAATAATAACTATATATCATCAAGAAATGTCTAATACACATGGGTATTTTAATAAGGGTCTGGTTTAATTGACCGGTTTTGCTTGTGATGAATGACAACATAACTTTATGATTTCTGTCCACTTTTAAAAACAATATTATATGGAAAACTTATGTGAACGTAAAGTAAACCATTTCATCATGTGAAAACTTTCTGAATTGTTTGGCAGATGATTGTTTATCGTTATATTCTGGTTATTACATGAAATCAATATTTATTTTTATTAAACGCAAACATAGTTATAGGTATTACATTTATATATTAACTATAAAGTCATTAATTGCGTAATATAAATGAATTACCATATTATTAGACATTAAAGAAAAAAAAACGTTAATAAATGGTTATCAGTGTTATCACATTATGATTTGTCAAAATCAGTGGCAAAAGTTTTTGTCTCATTAACAATGTGATTGCAATTACATATTATATGAGATCAGTACTAATATTTACAACACGTTACATTTGATTATATATGATATAAAACTGTTATCCAAACAACCGTATTAAATTTGTGTGTCTGCACTTCGGTTTTATGTGAATATTGTGTGCCAGAATTGGATGAAGCCGGGCTTAATTTTATAGTATCACGAAATCACAAACAGAAAATCAATTTTTCAAGGGATGTCGCAAATTTGACCATGTCGTTATTTTACTTAGATGATATCCCTTATTTTCAATGCAGTGAAAATCTGTTAGTTGCTGATTTCCTAATAGTTATATCAATTATTATTATTATGGTAAATAATAATTTTATTATCAACAATAATTCAGAAAGTAGCCAATTATATTGCCCAAAATAATTTAAAAATAATTATAAGCAATTTTGAATTAAAAAATATTTCATCTAGAATATTTAAATCGTATTTTATTTAATTACGTACGTGGTACTGGCGTGGTACTGGCGCGGTGCTATCAAAAATAGATTTTAATTACTCAATGCACAAAAAATGATGGAAAGCTACTAAGCAGGTACCTACGTACTTTTACTTATTAGTACCTGCATATTAATACAAAATAATATTTAATATTGTACTCAGTTATTACAAATTTAATAAGATATAAATGTGAAAACCAGTCGTCATAGACTATATAGATAGTCGGCAGTTTCGATGTATTACTTAATGAGGATCAAAGCAACAAACGCAAAAAATACAAATCCCCTAAATGCACTTAAATAATACCAATATTTGATACGCGTTGCGTTTATGCTATAAATTATAGGTAATACATAATATTATGATACATACGTAAAAAAATAATAAAAATGCAGATTCGACTCGAAAATCTTACCTTGTTACAACGTCACCTAGAGGGTAATGCACTCGGCATTTCCCATTTATTTCGTGTTCCCTGGTTATTTATAATATTATAATATAGTATTATTTACAGGTTCTGTGAAATACAGCGTTATACATTATAATTATATTACATTTCTGACTAAAATATAATAATTAATGTAACGTATAAGCAACAGTGCCTGTTTTAGATGTGTTCTTGCAGAATTCTGTTGCTTATGCGTAGGTAGCATTTGTGAAAATATTAATTCTCAGCGCAATAATAATGAGCAAACTTATGTAAACGAGCATGACACGTAATACGACCGTAGTTGTGTTTCACATGCTTACCCTTTTAGGGCTTTTTTGCAATTAATTATAAAGCTCTCTAGCCCTACATTAGGTTATAATGGTACCCATATGAGTGCGGCAATTGTGGACTCTACGTGTAAATATGCGTCTTCGATTACAGCGTCGTAAAAGTTTATGGCTTCAGACATTTAATTGCGGCTCGAAATGCCAAACAGCGGGTTGAAAAAGCCCAGCAGTTAAGTCTTTTCCACTCGACGTGAAAATTTATACCATAAATCATTCCGAAGATTCTTCCTTATAAAACATCATAAAATCTATTGTATAGTATACAATAATGAAATAAATAATAAATTGTGTACACAAGTACCTATACTTATACCATTTTCTAAAACCATACGAAAAATATCTAAATACCTGCTACCTGAACGGTTAAAATTTATTCCATATAGGTATACTAAATTTAATGAATGGTAGATAAATAAATACCTGTCCATAAGTTATGTATCATTTATAATACAAATATATTACTAATTACATGTATAAACCTTTATTGAATATTCAGTACATATTCAAATAAATTATTATTATCATACTAATTAAATTACTACAAACCTAATTATGTATATTATTATCCACACGTCTTCGTTAGAAAAACGACCTAGGTATGTATCTGAAAACGTATCTTGACACCTACTAAATTGATCGGATTAGGTCGGAACCGGCATCTGATGGTTTGATAACTAAGAGTTGACTGCAATTTAAATTAATAATAACATTCGGCTTATTGTTATAAATGTCAAAATTGAGCATAATGTTGGTAATATACGATTACCTACATATTAACTGGTCCTAAATTCTGAGAAGTCAGATCTAAGTATGAATCCGTCTTTAGCGCACCGGAACTGGCAAACAATCGGTAGTCAGACATAGTCTATAATTGTCGAAAATATACTTTCATAATTTATACACTAATTATTTCCCTTTTAAAAAATTAAAATCTTTCTCCGTCAACCTGTCGTTCATTGAAGACATCCAGCCTTAACATTATAGTATTAATCCATCTTACATAATATTATGTGAGAAGTTATAGTTTTAATTTAATAATAGATGCTTACGTATAGTATCTATACCATGAATATTATTGACATAACATACTGTCAGCTACATAACATTGCATGCATTAGTAAGGGTTGAAAATGAATATTATTATGGCGATGAGTTTAGTTTTTTTGATATAATATTCATGATAACTATCTATCTAACTAACTATCTCTAGGATTATGTTTAGGACGTTTTTCACCAGTTTTATAAGACTGGATGATTATATTTATTGAGCAATCATCTCTTTTTCAAACTATGCATTCTATCTCACCCATTTTCATATGTTATAATATGAAATAAAACAAATCTAACTTGTAATCCAAAATATACGTAGGTATTATATAAAAATGCATGCATTATCAGGGATTATCTTATATTGCAAACGTTAATTTATTACGATATTTTCCGCAAATAACGAAGATAGTTTGTACATTAGCGATACAATTTTCCAGTAAATTGGGAAAACGTACATAATAGATGAGCCTTCCACCGCCTCTGCGGTGAAAATAATTCACCAAGAAAAATTGATACAGACCTTCCGGTCAGATTAATTTCAAAGAACATGTGGATTTATTGCAGGGGTATACACATTTTTCATGCGGTAAACTGCCTTTAACATATTCTGTTGGTCTAGAAAAGCGATTACAAAGAGACGCGAGGAAGATGTTTTCGTTAATATTTTTATACGCCGAAATCTCTACGAGCTCCTATAAATCAACGCGCACGCGTGTTTTTCTTTTCCTTTCTAAAGCAATATTTTTACCATTTACTTCTTTTATTTAGAATTCTTATCTTTTCTCTTAGTATTTATATACCCGAGTTAGCCTCAAAATATACCTGGGTATTTATATTTTTTTACATTTAGCAATCATATTTTGGTTACTTATATAAAAATATACCTAGGCAATAAATTAATTTTTAGATGAGTAAAATATAAAATATATATTTTTATCATAGTCACGTACGTGGAAGAACATTATATAAACCTATGGTGAAGCCCCGATTTTACGTTTTTAAGTGACTGACAAAAAAACATAAATAGCGGGAATATGTGAATGGGGGAAAACGTAAATGTATTGAAAATTTAGAAAAAATACAATTATATTTTTAGTACAAAGAAATTGATGTTGTGAATAGTTTTGGCTTGTCTAATATAAAACTCGTTCTATAATATAAATAGATTTGAAGGCTTCGTCTTGTGCGTCAGTAATGCTAGTAAAACATTCCAGCCAAAACGGAGAATGAAAAAAATACATTGTGACCACTCTGGCTAAAGTAAAAGATTAGCCTTGTACACTGCAGACGTGTCCATAAAAAGGAATGTACATAATATGTGTCAGCAACTTAAAATTTCAACGATCGCCATGTATTTACGTACATACAATCGTCATTGAATGCGTAAAATAATTTTTACTTGTAATTTAATTATAAATAGCGGGAAATCAAAACGTAAAATCTGACATTAAATGTAATAAAATAATAGGATAAAATGAAACGGAACTGCAGAAACTAGACAAAAAAGGCAGGAAAACATAAATTCTGGACACATTAAATCTGAGTAGGTATAACATTCGTCTAATCATGCCATCCTCTAATAAAGGTTGGCCACTAATAATCAATCGAAACGATCTATCATCATTTTATCATATGTTGCAGCTGCGTACTTACCAATCACGGAGGTTCTTAAGCCAATAAATACCGCGTCTTCTATTGAGTGATAATTTGATTTAAAAAATACATATTTATTGTTTTATTTAGTGTACCACACCTGATAAAATTTATAGCGCAGTTTGCTAGTAGTGAACACAATCAGCGGCATTTTCGGTGTGCAAGGCGTGTTAACTCTATCTGATAGCATCTCTCCTTGTTTGTTATTCTCACAGTGCACCGGACTTCTTCTTTGGCTAGATGCCACACGCCCGATTGTTTATAAACGAGCAACATACTCCACCAAGTGCAATCCAATTTAGAAAAATCTGCTGAAATTCGAAAATTACCTTTTGCAGTCCCAGGAATATGGTCTTGCTTATTATTTCAATTATGTTTCTTAGCGTTGCCAAGATAAGACCACAGCCACGCCGATTATTGGTATTGTTTCATATTTATTTAATGTAATACTTCAACGAATATACTTACACGTCATCTTCTGTCGTCAATTCACTGATATATTGTATAAGTTTTGAATCTTGAATAACAGCATACCTAATATAAATAGTAACGTACGAAAGAATGAAATTAACGACACAATTGAATACATTAACTATGTTCAATGTATCGATTCATTAATTTTGATTTTATCGCAATTCTTTTATTTTTATAGATTTTAAAACAGACTTCATCACCATGTTCGATTCTGAGAGGGTCATAATATATAGACCTCCACATAGTGGGGGTTATATTTATAGATTTTTCTTTGTACGAGAAATGAATGTTAACCACTTGCTTAACCTATTAGGTCTATATTCTGGTTCCAAACACATGTTGAAAACGAACATGTAAATTTGACAGATCCGGGATTTAAATCCGGATCCACGACATTATAAGGCGACACGTTAACTGCTCGGCCACCGTGGGCGTGACGTAGGTATAGTTAAGTAAAATGTACCACACAATTGCATAATAAATACATGATTGATTATTTTTTGAGATGCTCCTCATTTACAGCATCTATAGACCGCACGCCACTAGTTAATATAGGTATATATTATATACATTGAAACCCAACATTGAATTTGACAGACCCGGGATTTTAGCCCGGGACCTATGACATTATAAGCCGACAACCCCAGTCATCGTGGGCTTCCGAGATTAAATTGTATAGTAGACAAGTAATCGCCTTCTTAATCTCATAAGGGACATGGTTTAATTAAATTTTAAAAACTAACAATTTTTAGACTGACAATCTTTAGTGTGCACTATTTATTTTGGATTTTAACAGCCTACCTCCACCCTTCTCCACTGGGGTATACCTACATGTGGTATTTAAATGTCTACTTTTCTTTTTGTGTTCTGGCTTCTTTATGCATAACTACACAATAAAATAATAATAATATTACACAATAATAATAAATATACTATTACACACATTTGTATCAAATAAGAAGAAGGTTACATATTTTCACATCACGTAGGCCACATCACATATGTATATACTTTAAAATTTTTTGAAAATGTTGCCCAATCTTATTATTTGTTAACAGCCGTGTACGTAAGGATAGCCGCCATGTTTTATATCAAACAATGGGCCCAACCTCAGCATTCCGCGTGGCTTGTTAGCTAGTAAAATCTCGAAAGTGTTTATGGCGTTATCAAAACACCATTAAATCTTCTCCGGCCGCAGTGCAATTGTTGGCAACGAACTGTTGAGTCAGAGAGTGGGATTCACAATAGACTGCATCTCACTTGCACAAAAAAATCACTTCGTAAAATTTTTGTGTGATAAAATTATATTGCACTTGTATATCAGTGTAAATTAGTCGTATAAAAGCTGTTAATCTTTTCTCACATTTATTGTTATGTATAAAATGAGTGGGTTGGCGTTTATTTAAGTCGGGTCCAGTAGTAGAGTCCGGAATAATATTTTATTCTCTTGCTTTATGACCTCCATTGCATGAAATGAATTTGAAAAATAATTAATAATAACTTAAATAAAGTAAATTTTGTAATAACTTCCTATAAGATTGTTTTTCTTTTGACAATTGAAACTACAACTATAATAATGGAGTCCTAGTCGCAAAATGATCAGTAATCAACCGGTGACGCTAATGTAAGAAAATACTTGAAGTCTTACGATTATTAAATATCTACTTGATTTTAAATGCATCAAATTGAAACTTATCATGTTTTCGATCGTCATTTTGTGGTATAATATGCATCACATATATGAGTGGTTCACAACCATAGTGAACCAAGTCCATTCTGGTTATTTTTGAGTAAGCTATGTTCAAACATAATATTTGAGTATGTCTAATTCTGTAAGGGTATGATTTCCGTTACATAACAACTTCAATGAACTCAAAATAACACTTCAGAATTGCAATCATACCCTTACAGAATTATTTGAAATACTCAAATATTATGTTTGAACCTACCTTACTCTTAAATAACCAGAATGGACTTTGTTCACTATGCTCGTGAATCACTCATATATTAAAACATTTTCTTTTTCGAGAGTTTCTAAGTCAGTGATAGTTAGTCACGCACTGAGAAAATGGTTGAAAAAATATTCATAATAATTTAATATTGATTTTTAGGTGGCGGGAGGGGGTGAGTGTTAAAAAATCTAGCGGGTGCTACTGGTTTCCACATGTACCTCGCCTGCTACATATAGCTTGTCGTCGCTTCAACCGTAGATTCTCACACCGTGCACATTCCCCATACTCAGACACACCACACTTTGAGTCTAGCGATAAACACCTAACCTGCAGATATAACTATCTACGATTTATTGCTTGCTATCGTATCCATCAGTGATTATCGGATGATTTAATCGAACGGTCTGTTTTGACTTTTAGATATGCCGCATCAGAATATTAAAGCAAAATCAAAGAAAAAGAGGAAGACAACATATTCCATTCACCTAAATAATTTGCATTTTTTTCCGTTCCTGGGGGGTGTGTAAATGTGTGATAAGTACGTGATTAACGTCATACCATTATGATAGACATAGCACATCTTATTAACCTGACAGACTTCTTGCATAGTACTCGTATTTCAATACAAGTAGGCCCTGAACATTACAACAATTTATATTATATATGTACTTAATATTAGATTGATATGTTATATTCTATACTATCTAACAATAAATAGTGTAATATTACTATAATGTATAAAAAGTAAAAACATACGTTTAATACTTTTATTCTTTCTCCGAAAATCAATTTCGATTGTTTTAATATTTAATAAAAAAGTTGTTTCCAAGAAAATAATTTTTTATGAATTAAAAGCCATTCTTACAACCATGTTTGATCAAAAAGAGCGTCGGTTACATGACTTGAGCATATAATCAACGCCCAGTATAAAAAAGTAAGCGATTATTCTTTTCAGACCCACGCAAAGCCTACAATACAATAAAAAGGCAGTAAAAACAAAAATTAATTCTACGCAGTTCCGTTGGTATGATTTAACACAATACCCGAGCTTTGGTTTATTTTTTTATGATGCTCAGTGTATCAATTTATTGTTTTTTTGCAGAATTTTTACGACACTGCCATAATAATTTACATACTTTAGGGTTATTGTGTAGATATCGCGAAAGCTGGTATACGAAACGTTAATCTGTTTATATCGGGAAACTATTCAAGATAATAATATAATATGCATTAGGTATACTTCGTTATAGTAAAAATTGTAAAATTAAAACACAACATTCACTCTACTGAGTTCCACATGATCATCTAAGGATTGAACATGGTTGCCCACATCAGTTGAAATACGACCTTATTTTGGAGCGAAAAGAAAATTTTAAAACTCCTTTACTTGAAGTTATATGGATACTATCCGTGGTTTTATCCAACTGGCTTCCGCTTAGTGTAGTTTAAACACTAGAACATATCTATATTTGGTCACGTATTTTTTTCCGAATTATACGCGGTATAAATGAGAATTCTACCATTCTTGGTAGTATTGACCTGTCCTCCCTGATAACTGCCTTAGAAATAGGGAGAATTACTTGTTTGTTCTCTCAAGGTGCAGAATTAATCTGCCGTTGGTGATTCCAAGGAGGAGGCCAATAACTCTGTTCAACCAAATCGCTTCAGACATTGACATATTCCACTTACGTAAGAATGAGAATATGTGGGCATGGTTTTATAAATTCTTAAAATAGGTACTTAGCTCATTCGGTGTACTTCCCTGTGTCTACTTTATAACTTTTGTTAGTATTTATTCTTTCTACGGTTTTTGATAATATTTCTTTGTTTTTAAATGTCTTGCTGTGGACGTCTTAAATTTATAATTTTTAAAGTATACTATATGTAAAAGTACATACTTATATGAATTTCAGTTTAAAAAATCCACCATGCGTTCGTTGACTGTCCAAATTTTGTGATTGGCCCATATTATGATCCTCTTAGAATCGGAAATGGTAATATATTATAATATACCATTTAATTCACATAATATTATTCTTATGGATATTTTTAATGATGCCTAATTGTGTGTAAATTAATAAAGATATCGTCGTGAGAAGACAATGATGCTGAAAATAATTTAATCTATCGGGTAAAATTATTATAAAACCAAGTCACAGAGGGCGGCTCTTGTTCAATCCGTAATCCACCGTGGAAGTTTATTACGGAATTATTATTATTGTCAAGAAAGGATATCGAAGCCTTTTTAGTGTGACGTCACAAGAAAGGGAGAGTCGTCATCGATGCGAGATAATTTATGATTGATGATGATGGCGGCGCGGCCTTTTGTTTTAACTGAAAGGGTTTGTCAGGGAAAACGATTTATTCGCGCGGCTTACACGGAGGAACTATGTAAAACAAAGGATGCAGTGAGAATATTATAAATCACTTGTCAAACGCGCGCGGGGTGAAAATTATCGAAGTTATTTTTTTTTATCTTTCCATTTGATTGCAGAAATTAATAACAAGTTGAGCGTGTTACACATGAATGATTGTTTACGTAAAATCCTTTAAAAATTGGAAGATTCATAAAATGAATTATTTATTTCACTTTATTACGCCAACGATCCTGTTATTTTTAGTTAAGTCGATTGTAAACTTGTCTAAGTAGTGAATTTTCTACAAAAAAATATACGCTTAAATAATTACCATTTTTTGTGTAGATATAATATGAACTCTTAGAGATATTATACTGTGAAAGAAAGTACTAACCTACAAAACAAGCACCTAAGTAATTATTTTTATATACATACTTAAGCAGATGTGTGTGTGACGTTTGAAAACATTCAAATATCTAAACCCGATCGCACACACAAAATCGTCACGACTACGCTGCAACTCTCTACGGTGCACATACGCGGAACCATGCCAAGACAGTGACGTCACGCTGCTAGCCGAAACGAATGACTGACCGTGAAAAGCAGCATATGCGCATGCACCGATGCAACATTTTATTATATTGTGATCTAAAGTAACCTTGTCCATCATCGTTATATTTACCATACCAATATAAACTCCAGAATCGATATTGAGAAATGGCGACTGGCGGGAGGAAAGTTGTGTATAAGTAAATAGGCTTACAATATGTTCAGATTTGAACGAGATTATTCCGATTCGAGGATGGGTCCGCAAATCCCGGCCGGCAATTTAAATACATCTATTGTATATATTAAGAAAAGCTATATGTCGGTATATAGGTATTGTATGCTTTTATTGATAGCGTAACATCATATCACTCAAATAAATTGTGTGCACTAGTCCGCCATCGTTCTGTTATACGACCTCCCAAGTTTCAGAGTATGTTATACCTACCAAATTTTGCAATTTATTATGGGTTAATAAACAATAGCCATGTAATATGATGTAATACCTACATAACTAGGTACTCTAACTTGATAAACACAAGTGGGGGCATCAGACGGTCATACGACTATGGACCTACGCAGGATATCACACACAAGACGTCAATAAACTAATTAAAATGATATCACCAAATATCTATAAAAAGGGACACGCACCTCGCAACCTTCGTCTGTTATTTTATAATCTTTGTAACGCGTACCTATATTATCTTGTCCGCTGTATATGTACTCGCATTACCGCTGATTAAACTTTAATGTTTTAACTTTCGTGAAAGCTTATTGTTTCTCGATTATCCTCTCGCCATCTAGTCTCAATATATCCTTAAAGGTAAATCACCTGACAATTCTCTTCAAGACGACGGTCTTTAAACGTAACAGCTGTGAATACTACTCAGGAGTTGCACATAAGTCCGGTCTTTGGTATGGAGACGAAGGAAGGATAACACCATCACACCACAATATCAGGTTCCTGTCAACCCAAGCCATCTGATTCGTTTGCCTTCTTCCCTGAGGGACATAACAGTTCGAACAAGCCATTACTTTTACAAGAGCATAAAAAATATGAATGCTCATTTCAATAATCACTAGGCTTAGGATTCTTAAGTATTTAAATATATTTTTTTTACAAAATATCAAAAATATCTATCTGTTTCAGACAATTTTAAAACATTTTGATTTAAGCCCTATTTGTTAGCACCTACCTATTTTTAAATATTTTGGATAATTACATATTTTTACATATTCTAAGTTTAAGCACATATTTTCACATAAACACAAAATTTCAATGTTCCTGGACCAATTGGAATAAAATAAGTACAAAATTAAATAGTGTTTTAAATAAAAAATACTGGACTTCAAACGCTGCAGAATATTAAAGCTGTTTTGGATAATCCATCAGATGCCTCAGCAGATGTTTCAATTTTTTCTACTTCAGAAATAGTTTCATTTACATACGTAATAATAACATTTGTAGAAGTGGAAAGAAGTTTTTCCATGTATAAAAATTTGCTAAGATCAAATCGTCAAAGATTCACTTTCGAAATTTTGAAGCATTATTTTATTATTTTAAAGCGTTTTCTGTTTGTGATGGGTCTCGCGGGAATCGAGGGCATCCGTTGTTTGTTCTCCCACGGTGCAGAACTAACCTGCCATTAGTAATGCCAATTGGGAGGGCAGTAACCATGTTTAATGAAATCGTTTCGGATATTGATATATTCCACTTACGTGAGGGTGAATTTAGGTGGACGTTGTTTTATAAGTTTTTAAGATAGGGTCTATCAAAGTTCACTCTGTGTGCTTCCATCTACTTTTATTTTATTACTTATTTTATTTATTTTCTTATTTTATTTCTTATTTTATTACTTATTCTCTGTATTTATATTTTTAAAAATTATGTATACTTATTTTGTGTCATGTCGTGAACGCTTTGAATTTATAATTAGTTATGTTCATTATATGTAAAATAAATAAATTTGATTTGATTTGATTTGATTTGAATAAATTAAACTGTTGAAATATATATGATTTATTATACTTACTCAAATTTTTAGCACCTATTTTTTTTTAGTAGGTAGGTACATAATTATGAAATTTTAATAAAAAATTTTCCAATTATATCTACATATTTTAGGTACCTTTTATTAATTTTTTTAAACGCGAGTAAGCGATGTAATAGACGTTGCCAAACACCTGAAATGGAGATGGGCGTGGCACATTGCTCGCCGAAAGAACGGCCGCTGGACAAATGCCGTCATCCAATGGTACCCAAGGGGCACGAAACGGCCACAGGGTCGCCCTAAAATCCGCTGGATTGACGAACTGATAAAGTTCGGTGGAAATACGTGGCAGCGAACGGCACAGGACCGAGAGATTTGGAAGAAGCTTGGGGAGACCTTCACCCAGCAGTGGATTGACCCCGGCTGATGATGATGATGATTATTCAATTTTTAGCACCAAAAAATCCTAAGGCTGATAATAACTAATGTCCGATTTAAACCATTCGTAATTGTTTCAATTTAGTGTTTTTTATTCAATAAAATATAATACTTCTCAGTTTACTTTATTTTGTATCGGTTTGGAAAACAAATATTATGGTATGTCTATAAAATTTATGAGACAATTATTGCTATTAATGTTTGTTATCTACATTGTAGTGGGGACGTTATAAATAACTGCACTAAAGTATTATTCAACCAACTACATGATAAAATCAATATCTTCTCTGATATTGTAAGTAAACTTGGTCGGATTAAAAGTAATTATCAAAGTTTTCTTATAAACTAAGCAGGGTGTGTTTGCTTTAGTATAAACAGTTGAAAGTTAGCCACTGCCCCAGGCAGAATATCTTCATAATCGCGTAACAAGCAAACATTGGTCCTCGAAAGTCACATGCCACCTTTGCATTACAAAACAACGTCTTACCATGGTTTAAAATAAACACGTTGAAACATAAAGGGGAGCTTCCTGATGCGTAGGTACTTATGTAGTTTGATGTATAACACAAACATTGCGATCAGAAATCAAGCATTATTTAACGTTTATAATGAATTTTCTTATTACTATACTAACAATTACAATCAATGATTTGAGTTTCCCCATCTCCACCCGCCATGTATATGCAGCCGCGGTTTGTGCACCGCCGCCTTCCATGACGCTATAAACGTGTCAGAATGAAAAGATTTTAGTGCCACACTTCAGCAACCATGCACCTTAGTGGTTAAAGAAAGAGTTTTATAAAATAAAAAGAAACAAATACAATCAGTCTAATAAAGGTACCTACTGCTGAAATTCCCAACCTTTTTTGCTTGGCGGAACTATACGGAAAATAGCATTACAGTGTCACAGAAGACTAGGAAATTACTAATTAGAACAAGAGTAGCAGTTTGTAATTATATACTTACTTACTTCACCCTGCTCTGTCCCAACTTTGGGGTATAAGACAAGAAAATGTCGCCCTTTACCCTCGGTCCATCGCCACGTCCCGTGCCTCCCGCCATATGAGACCTGCTGCGCGTAAATTGCTTTTGTAGCATTGCTAGTATGTATGCATGTAGTTAAAATGTCTCGAATGAGATTTTTATGTTTTTATTAATTTAAAATTTATATTTCATCTGTTTTTTCTTATATTTCGGATTTTTATTTTTTTATTGTTGAAAAATCATTTTTATTCGTACGTTTATATTATTATGTCGTATACACATGTTAGTGAAGATCAGAACGTACTAATTATTTCTTTTTTTATAAGATTGCCAATGTATAAAAAGTTAGTGGGCAGTATTTTTTTGTTATCGGTTTCGAGTAAAATTTTCATACATTCCATTATTCGTTAAAAATATACCCACCTACTATTGCCTCCGGACTCATATAGATACAAGATTTATCAATAACTGTTTCTATCGTCATTGTTATCTAATCAATAAAAAAGAAGATAAATTGAGTAGGTTAAAGACAAAGGGGCTTCTCTCCATTTTTGAAATGCATAACAGTTACTCTTTGAATGGTCAAATTAGAGAAAATAAATGTATTATCTTTAATTTAAACTATGGTCAAAGTATCTCAACAACAAAACATATAATGTACATAAAACCCCCTTAAAATTATGTCATTATTTTATGCGCGTATCTCAGTGTGTACCTAAGTAACGTAGAGAACCTTTTTGTTTTTAATCTACTCAATTATTATAAATATAAAATATATGTAAGTATATTATAGTTTCCAATGTCCCATGCATATTGTTCAAATAAAATTGCATCGTAATCGCGAAAGAGAAAAAAATGAAAATATTGTTTTAACTCTCTACTGAATATATTTGATGTATAATTTACAAAATATAGACAATATTTCAGCGAACAAAAAACAACATTTTTGGCATATTTCTGAAATTTGTATTCCACTCGTTTATTTACATAAACATTATAATCTCCTATTTTGTCTTTATTACATAATTCCTCTTTCATAATATTTCTGAAAAACGTGCCTCATCAATCGTGTTTTTACAAGGCTCGTTGTGTATAAAGCAAGTGGGCTAGGACCTAAGACCCCTCTTCTGGAACAGCTGCGAAAGCTTCCGTATTATTTATTCAGAATTAAAACGTTCTTTTCCATCGCATGTCACTCTTTCTAGCAAACTCTACTAGGCGACTCGCCCTATTCGATAAAAAAAACGTTTCCATGTATCTCAAACACCTATCAAATATTAACACCAAATATACGTGATTCATTCCTGGCATGAGTATTGTATATCTCCACTTATGATTTATGTATAGCCTTATGTTTTAGAATAAAAAAAAAATCTTACTACGTTATACGGTAATTAAATCTATAGCTAATAATTAAATATTAGAATATTTTGATATTTAATTTTAGGTAGATAGATATCAGTGGCGAAGGGTGGATGTAGGCTGTTAAGATTTGCCATAACTAGTGCACATTAAACTTTGGTAGTCATACATATTTGTTTTTATTGTACCACGACTACAATTTACAGATGGTATCTGTTAGTAATTAAAAATCAATTGAACCCTTCCCTAAACAAATGATAATAGTTTTGATATATTTTGGGCGATACGACCAAATTGTGCACACTTTTTCATTCAAATGATTTGTTTTCGTTGGATTAAAAATACATATTACGTATATTGTTGGTTCTTTTTTTTAAATTCATTAAGCCCTGTCTCAACCAAATTATAATAGATAAAAAAAATATTATATCTATAAAATATCCAAAGATATATATGATTTAATTGCATAATTTTAGATATTTCATAGATATACGAGTATTTTTTGACTAAAATCTACAATATATAATGTGAAAATTTAGTTCTTCAATTGATCATAGATTCAAAACAAAGCTGTATTTTAATTCCAGATTTAGTGATTATTAGTTAACTCACACTGGCTTTCTTTTTCTTCAAGCAAACGTGGAACGTTGCACATTGAAAATCGTCTCGACTGGGATATAGCATAAATCAAAATGGAGCGCACTCTTGCAACTTTCTTTCGTGCGCATAGACGAGGCCATGTCAGGACAGTGACGTCACGCGGCGCTTTTCTGTCGCTTACGACACCGCCTGTGTGCGAAGGTACATTAAATTACATATTGTGTTTTGTGAATACTAACCAAATCACATCGATATATTCGACATGTTGCAGTCGAGAAAAGTTTATATCTGCGACCGAGCTTACATACTGCATAGGTACATGTGTAATTGATGGAGTTTCAAGTAGAATTGCTGGACCAATATGCCAATAAGCGCGAAGATTGGTGGGCGACAGGAATAATTATAGAGTTCTAATGTGTTGAATATACTCAGTTAGACCAAGAGAGATAAGATTAAAGACGATAATGAAAAATATTACAAAATTAATGTAAGTTATAAAAGCACGAACATTATAATGAATCATAATTTATGAAAACTGTTTTGATAGTTATTAATTTCCGAAATCAATTTATCTTAATTTATATTTCAGAGAAAACTGTAATTTAGATTTCTGAGAAATCCCAATAGCTTTAATTTCATGAAACTGTCATTAGGTTTAAGATATGCTAAAAATACAAACTCATGTGATGGGCTTTCTACTAATCTCTCGTGATGCAAACTTTTATTGGTGTTTTCTTTGATGCAGATTAAAGTGATGCTGCGAACACATTCGCCGGATACAAAATCACTCAAGCGATTGGCGCAAATATGCACTTGTCCGGTCGAATGCTTTTCTGCATTAATTTAAATTATTACACACTATTTGTCTCTTGGAAATACAACTTAAGCGCTGCCAAATTGCATAGCTACATCAAAACTGTCCCGTTTAAAAATGGATTCAGTTTGTCATATGCTTTGACAAACATTTACATGGCGTATTTTTATTTTTGGTTAAAAATAACGTGGCATGTTTTTAATAATGCAGCTGTGAGATTATTAAATACAATTCTAGTTTTTCAATACAGATTTAATTATAAATAAAGTGACAAAAATTTTAATAAATGTGATGTCAGACGGATAATTTAAATCACATGTAATGTAAAACTTTGAATTTATTAAAAAAAAATATCAACGAATAGACTTGCTCTATTTTGTGGGTATATAGGTACGTATACAACACACTATAATATTACCTTATTGTAAATGACAGTGGCGAAGGGTGACTTTTGGAAAGAGGTAGGCTGTGGAGATCTGATAAAAAGAGCACACTTGTCAGGTATACTTACGAGAATAGTACGATATTGACTACTAATGAATAGGTACACACTAGTAAATGACAACGACACACTAATTCAATGAAACTTCAAAAACTCATTGTCGACATAAAAATGAGCGATGTGTTTAAATTACGTATTTTTCAAAACATGTATACCCATCAAAAATCATTAGATAAAATTTATTTTTATTTTTAAAAACAATCTAGACTTACTTATTTATTAATATTCGATTAAACGCCGTTGAAACTATTTTTTTAAATATCTAATTATTAATGATTTTGGACAAAGTGCGCAGTCGTGGCAACATTATAGGAGCTTACCTTATTTCGTACAAATCAGCAGACTTGCTGAGGTTACGAGACGTAAAGTCCATACGAAAAAAATTCAGAATTATTTCACACATAATTGTAAATTTATTTACGTCGAGACGTCGCGGCGTTTATTATTTATTTAGGCGCGCTGTGGTATATTTTTTAATACCTTTGCAGATTGTTTTGTAAACTGTGTAATACTGTAATACATTCCTACATATGTATACGACATCTCTCGTTGGGAAAATAAATTATTTTTATATATCATAAAATAATGAAGTGATTAAGTATATAAATATGTCAATATGCAATTAATAAATATTTTTCTTAAGAAGGTAGGCTTTAAATAATCACCTAGTATGGAGTCTTCGCCACTTGTAAATGAAATAATACATTAGTTAGATACTCAATTCAACCGAGATCATGCAGCTCATACAATTGGGCTGCATTTAAGGTAATATATCGTAGGGTTACTGCTAAAGTTGGTAAGACTCGAAATCGTGTTATGGAATAATTGCAATTTGAAGTTTGACATCGCCTCTAAAATGAGGCACAATGCTAATACATATCTTTGTGCTTTATGTCTATGTTGTATTATATCCGATAACCTTAAATTTTTTTCTATCATAATATATAATAAAATATTACATTATTATTTAAAATCTGACAGGTCCTGCATGACATTTTTTTATATCTACAGTGCATTTTTTAAAGGTAAAATTACACTTGGAATGTTTTTATAAATCGTTATCCATATTTATTGGAAAAATAATCTCAGTTTTTTTTGTTGGAAATCTTTGATCAGCATTAATTATTGATTTTTTTAATCATTCTACATAAAATGCTAAAAACACATAACCATCACGTCACGTGAGCTCCTGTACTACAACCATAAGAATATTCAATAATAGGAACTGACAATCTACAAAAACATTGTGTCATTTACCTGTCATTTGTGGTTCCTTTCCAAACCTAAAATGTATACATAATAAAATATTTATTTTATATATAAATACATAATCCGTTGTTAACTTTAAATACCTCAATTATCGACATATATACGAAGGCAGCAACCCCACGATATGATATATTATGCCACATATATAAATTAATTTTCCTATCCTGTCATGTCTCAAAAAAATCGTGGGACTGTTAGTGCAATACACTATATTATGTGATATTTATTATGTACAAAAAATACAACATAATAAACAAGTATACAATAAATTGGAGTAGTTATCATACCAAGTACGGAACACAGCCTATTTTAATCGTGAGGTTGTTTAGTTTGTGTGTTTCTTGTAGGACTCGATGTCAGTTACCTTCAGTCGGTCTATCAGTAACGTGACATTGAGCAAATATAAACTCTGATACACTATAATAAAAAATATATTTCGTGTTAATATGTAAAAATAATTTTATAAAGCTAAGTATAACTCGATAGGATTAGTTACCGCGTGGAAATACGACACAAACTACAATTATTCGATATTTAATTGGATATAATATATTCCCTTTGAATGATTTGACATTTGTCGCATATATAGTCAATCTGTAAGCTAAGCAGTGATTGGCTAGTATTATAAAGTAATATCCATTTATAATTTTTAATAATGTAGGCAGCGCGAGGTGAGGGAGAAAATCTGAAACGACAGCGTATTACTTATTTTTTTAAATGCAAAACACTCAGTCTGCATGGAAAAATAATAATAAATTAATGGAAAACTAATTAAAAGAGAGCGAAGATTGTCAAAGAGTTGTAATAATGAATAGAGATTTAAAGTGTTCTAGCAAAATATAAAAGGTGTCAGTAACGAAATGAAATTGAAAAACGCTGCTTTACAGATTTTATTTAATGTAAAATAGTTGTCAGCTTTTTACTCAAATTAAACACCAATTTATATTCTGTGCATCCAAACATACGCTGAGAAAACTCAAACGCCTTAGTATGCGATAACTTTACGACTAGTTCAATGAGCGTACATCGTATCTATTTCACATTACAAAATAATGTCAAAAATTCTAAAGCTCTGAATTATGTGGTAATTGGTACACCGAACTTGTTGTGGGGACTATTTAAAATTACTCCCGTCTATTTACATCCTATATTAATTTTCTTGCATGCTCATATTATTATGCTGTTGGTGCAATCCTTTGATTTCCCTAATTCTATGAAATAACACGCGACGGCAATATGTCTGTCATCCTGATCCGCCTTCGTCCTGTTTGTCATGAACTAAACTGAAAGGATGACGCCTTGAAGATGAATACGCGCTCGTAAAACCGAAACGCTGCCCCCATAATAATATTGTACGCTTTGCAGCGACTTTTACCATTTTCTTCTTTTAGCTATCTGCGTTTTAAAATGCATTACTGTCACTTTGATATGAATAACGTCTGTAAATTGTTTGAACGTGAAATGACATTACAAAAATTCGTAGTGGAAAATAGATACTACATAATTATGACATGAATAATTGTTTCAGATTTTTGCAATAAATAGCATTATTTTAACTGTGGCCTAAAATGGTGTTTACGTGGTAGTAATCTGATATACTCAAAAGCATTTGGATTAAATAACTAAGTAAGAGTATTTATACCATTTAAATTAAGACATTTAAATTATAAATTGTTAAACTTCACACATATTAATATGTATCACTGATTATTCCGCATTTCCTAACGCATGCTATAACTGCATGCATTGTTTCAATGCTATTTACATAGTTGCAAAACTAAACGTAAACTTAAACGATTTTACATGATTTTCCAACTAAATAATATTGTCAAAGTGTTGTATTATTGGCTGTTTATGTTTTCATCGTGGCGGATTGTCTTTTCATGCACCAAACAATTGACCAAAAAATGTCATATTATTAGTTTGAAACTATTTCCAGAGGGATGGAGCAGACCTCTTTTTGAGTTGCTCCGCTACAGCTCCGCTCCGGGACCTAATACTTGCTCCAGCTCCGCTTCAGGGTCTACTCCGCTCCGAGGTATTATAATAAATGTATAGGTACAGATATTTAAAGTTTAAAAAAAATACATAGTTTTAAAATAAGGTTTATTATTTGTCATTTTCATTATTACACACTTCTATTAAACAAAATATCTGCAAACTTATTAACGTGGTGTCTCCAAAGTGTCAAAAAAGTGAGGTTATTTATCACTCGGCAGTGTTGCCGTAATTCAAATAATTCAAATGTGTCAAAGTGTCAAATATAATATATATTTTTTTTTATATTTTCATATATTTATGTATTAAGACGAAAATTTGATATTAATAATAAAAACATCCTGAGCAGTGGAGCAATACAAATTTTTGGTGCTCCGACTTCGAGTAAAACTCCACTGCTCCACTGCTCTGTGCTCTGCTTAGATTATAGATTATTATTCTCTCTGGTTATTTTTAAATGAACCACCAACGTGAAGTCACTTGTAGCTAACTAAATCAATAGATGAGAGGGTTATTTATGTTTAGGCTCCATCAATATAGAATAAATCTTTTTTCAACACCATTGATAAATACGGTTATAATCATTATAAAAAGATAATCTATTAGAGGGATGGAAGATAAAAAAAACTTTTGAATACATATATTAAATTTATTCATAGGTATGGTATGGTATGTATGAAGCAGCCATAGTAGTCGAGGTGTGGAGTTTTCTAATTTTTAATTGAAAATAAAACGACATCACAAGTTAATCTGAGTTATATCGTATCCATATTAAATTATTTGCTTATACGTATTGATAATTATTTGTCTCTCACAAGGTGAATGTAGGTACGAAAGTCTGTAATAAAATACATTTTCTTTTTCCATTTTTTCGTTGTAAAAATCGCAAGATATTAAATCAAAGAGACATAATGCAAGATAAAAACAATGGATTTGCAATGTTTGAAATTCTTGGGCCCATTAGTTTTTACAAGATTCCTAAGCGCAGGGTTAATTTATTCGCTTGTTTGACAACTACTTTATTTGATCGGCTTGCTCATTCGCATGACGTTTCACACTGCACTTAGTATATTGAGACATCGCAGTTGTATTTCTTCCATAATGCGTTTCCGGTAGCGTGGCACGTGAGTGCGCCACCATTTTTTAACCAATTAAAATCTTAACAAATTTGGACAACCATTTTCCATAATAAAAAAAATGATATTCGTGACCTCTTGACAACTTATAACCACGTTTATGAAAAACGACCGTCGAAATCACAAGAGTTTCTATTTTATTATCTATGTGTCATATCTAGATAGGTACTTAATATTTTTTTAAAGTAAAAATATTAAAAATTGGTAATAGAAAAAATAGTAAAACGGCCGAATTCAATATCTCATCCATCATAGAATTAAAACGGTTTTTTTTTTAAATAATCAAATGAATCTAGTGACGTACCTAGTAGATATATCATTCATTGCTTGTGGGCGGCATATTCTAAAGCTAAATGGTGGCAAGTAAACGAACGATTGTGGATGAATTACAACTTGTGAAAGCAGTGGCGGTTCACTTCATTAGAGTATACCGATAATTATGTGTACCTTTTTACATTACATGTACACTTTTTTAAATTACTTTCGTTGTAGCTGTCCGTGTAATACCAATTTCCGAAAATAAACAATAAAATAGGTAGTTATATACGAATTTACATATAATTTCATAATACAAGACGGTATTATAAGCCTGCCTAAGGGAAAACTCTGCCCAGGGACGTCATTAACTGTATCTAAGCACCAATAATTCAACCAATGAACTCTTATTATTAATTAAGCTGTATAACATCGTATACGCAAAGATTAATATAGTATAGCTGAACATAACTAGTCTATCTGCTCAGATTCTGAATTTTAAAAATCGGCATTACAACCTTGAACATTCCGAGAATAAACAAAAACCGTGCTCGTTTGTAACTTTTTTTGTAATATGAAAATATTGTAACGGAAAATGATTATTTTTTTATGATTAAATTTAGTTGGCATGCACGAAGTTTTGATATTGATATGTACTTAAATTATTAATTCCTCCATTTCCAATACCGGGTTTCATGAGGTTTTAATATTATTTTAAGTCCTAGTACCTGGAGGCCCTAAGCCATAGGGCCTCGGGAATGCAAGTGTTTGGTATTTAAATTACTTATACAGAAATTTATCAATATTTTAGATAATGGGAAGTATTAAATTGATGACAGTTCCTGATGTATTTTTATCAATGTAAGAATCTACCTATAATATCAGCAAATATACCCACAACTCATACATATTTAACCGTTAGTAATGTATAATAATGGTGGATTGTTTGAGTTCTAAATCGCGAACGCACTTTGCAAAACCGCGTTTTGACTTGCGAAAGATTTGTAGCCTTTTGTCTCCGACCGCGTCTGTCTGGGCGATCACTTTCTCACTGTCTGTCTCGAGAGGCAATAAGTCAGACTGTACGTAGAGAACGTTTCACCTGAAAATTCTGATCATTCACATATCTAGCCATTTATGTCGTAGTTCAAACATCATGTGCTTCAGATTAATATAACATAACTTTATTTCACCTCCTTACGGTGAATAGCTCTTTATGTGTGGGAAAAAATCTAAAAACACGCATCATCTGGATATTGATATACCCTTTATTAATCACACAATTAAAAATCTGATTTATATCAGTTTTGTACATTTCCATTTGAGTCGTGTTTTCAACTTTAAAAAAATCTGTAAGTATATGTATTTATTTGTGTATTTGTGCAATTGTGGTATGAAAGTTCAAAACTAAGTCGTAATTATTAATAAATCATTTTAGTCGTCCAGTGATACCGCCCCTATGGCCTAGAATCTAGAGACAGAAAAGTCAGAAAGGTGTTTATGCGATCAACGTGAAAGTTAAATTTTGAGGAAACACATGGCAACGCAATATACGTGACCGAGAGAAATTATTGAAACAGCTTGAAGAGGCCTTAATCTACCAGTGGACTGATGCAGGCTGACGATTATTATATTATATTCATAATGTATATTTTTTAATTAGTACTGAAATCCTTCCGTGAAACAGACTATACGAAGATGGTCTTGAAGGTGGAGACGCGACCAGTAAATAATCTCATTACCGTTGACAATTTGTAGTGACTAAAACGCCGACACAATTAAAACAGGATCCATTGCAAAGTAACGCAAATGAGCCGAGTCCTTAGGTATTATTGTCCAGCTACAATAATTATATCGGACACTCATGTGTATGACCAATTAGTGACTGAGGAAAATTTGTGAAAATTGTTTACAAATGAAAATCAGCTACTAAGTTGCTTAATTATAATTGATAAATTTAATATAGCGGAGCATTTCCTCTATGTTACGAAATGACATGTGTAATTCCTATTATCATGAACGATGCGTATTATGCATTTGGATCAAGCAATGATAAATATTTTCTTAAATATTATATATACGATCGGCGTAATACCTACTACTGTATTCATATTCAAAGTATGTATGCATACTATATTTAAAGGTTAATTTACGTATTGTAGGTATTTATTTAAACAGCAGAATGAAATGAAAGTATGTAATCACTAAACTTATGTATTTATTATCTATGCCTGTGTGTGTCTCTGATGAAGTGGATTTGGGCTCGAATCCTGTAACTAACAAACATTATATATTGTTTTTTTAATGTGCCCGGTCTAAAGCAAGCAATGAGTATCACTAATTGTTAATAATCATTCCCTATAAGAGGCCATCCATGGACTGAAACCGTATGCGGTTTAGAATCGTGTACCATACTAAACTTATGATTTCTGTTCATGAAAATATATTTACACTAAATTTGTAAGTGTAAGTGTATGATATAAACGGATACGATCAGGTGCTTATAATATTCTTTGTGAAAATATATTTACATGAACAGAAATCATAAGTTTAGTATGCCACCCGGTTCTAAACCGCATACGGTTTCAGTCCATGGATGGCCTCTAAGTCTGAATATAATCTATTACTATTACTATTTTAGAGACACGGCTGCTATGTAGGTACAATACCAAGTTAATATAACGTAGTTTTATATAAACAAGTCAAAAACATGTTGGACCAATATTTTTTTAATAAAAAACTATTTATCTTTTTTTAATTTTAAGAACTGCCCTCCTTCCATTCATATTTTACCGCTATTTATTTAAAGTTAAAATTGAAAGCTTAAAAATTCTAGAAATAAATAAAAACATGAGAGCAATAACACATTATTTACGAAACTTCCTACATAAAAGGTCGTAACTGCATGTTGACTTACCTAATTGTCTTTTTTGAATTATAATACTTTTAAAGATAATAAAATGATGATTTTGAAAAAAACGAAAATTCATAAAATATTTTATAGGCATAAGAAAAAAAATACAATTCCAGCATTTAAATTAACGTTGTGATTTCATTAAAAGTGATTTAAATCGTACTACTAAATAATTACCATTTTGCACTACCGACCCTATACGTATGAGGAAAATTCTAACTACTCTTCACTCTTCACAGATTTCTCCATTGAAAATTCTCACCAATTCTACGATTCTTTCCCATTACGTAGCTCAAATTTCTATCTCTGCAACACAGTATTGCCAATAAATACCAAATATTGCATGGACCGAAACACGAGTCGCACGATAATAAAATTTTTGTGCGTGGTATCACTTGATAAACACATTTTATAAAATATATCATTGTTATTACAATCAACAATGAACAGAATCCACAGAATTCAATTATGAATATTTATGCTTGTTTTACCTACATTTTTTTCTAAAAATTCGGTAATACCGGAAAATAAATATTCCTGCTTAGTTGCCAGAATAAAAAGAAATAAACTGAATGTAAAGTAAAAAGAAAATAAAATTATAATAATATGAGAGATCGGCTTATCGAATGAAGTACCTAAGTGCATACTGACGTCGATATAATTTTCCAAGTAACGTATATATGCGCCATACAAATGGTATTAAAAGATGTTCCTTTTATTTGGATAGGTAAATGTTCCTTTTCGTTTCATCTTATCGTAAAGAAATACGTAAATATGTACTTTTCGGAATTCTTATTTCGAAGCGATTACTTTCCATAAAAATGTAATACAATATACGTGATATTATTTTTGAAATTTCATTTGAATCATTAGGAGTAAAATGCAATGTACATAATTTGAAATAAATACCACTAATTAATTTAAAAAAACATTTGTACCGAAAGAGGCTTGGTTCCACAGCCATACAGGTGTGATTTGATTTTTTTAGTACTATATTTCTGGGATATTCCAAAATTGGCATCTATCTATATTATTGTTCAATAAAAAAATACTACATTCGTAAATCCTGTATAATTATTCAATCAATTAAAATAATTAAATTAACAATATTGGTTGGGCCAATTATATTGGCAGTCATTCCTTTTCCCACCTAACTCAAATCCTTCTTTATTATTGTCGCAAGACCAGGGCGACCGGCAGTTACAGGCTATGAGTAGACCGTGATTGCAATTTACATTCAGTTATATCCAGAAAGCGGACTCGTGCAGGCTTGTTACAGCTAAACCGCCGTGAACTGATTAATTCGATTATATGGACTGATTCAGAAGTTGTTCGTGGACCACGGTCTGGTCATCTCGATATAGTGTGACTGTCGTCCAAACGATACTTCTGAATACCGGGGAAACCGTGATACCGGCTCTAATAATAATTAGGTACCTATCTAACACCCAAAGTTCTTGGAGAAACACATTCATACACACACATATTCTATAGAGATGAAGCCCAAACATATGAAGCAAAAAATAACTATGTACTACTTTTCATACAAACCGCGAAATCAGTTTGGTCAGTTCATTTTGTTGCATAATTTACAAATGGTACTTATGATAAACTGAAATTTGCTTCATAAATTTTGATAGGAAAACCATAAAAGGTTTTTGAATAACCATCTGGCAGAAGAAGTGATTCTTAAAGATCTTTAATATTATCATGGTATACCTACTGGTAATTGAAAGTTACCTCCAGATCCTTCACTAGTTACAGGTTTTATGTTTTTTTAATCTGTAGTTTGTAATAAAAAAAATGAGTTGTATTAAGCTAATTCAATTGATAAGTAATTAAATTCAGTATGTTATAATATTTTGTATTAGTACAATAATAGTATTGAAAATATTAAAAAAAAAAAAAAAAAAATAACCCAAGAGCGAGCGAATGTTTTTTTCAATTGTTCAAATGTGTGTAGTTATATTATAGACAACGTGCGTTTTAAAGAATTTAAAATTTTCTGGATTGCATGCGAAGCGAACATAATGATAAATTAAAGTTTTTTTCGTTGTGATTTTATCACAGGGAATCATTTGATCTAACAAAACTCTTGCCTTTCCGTTTCCCAACAATGCTAGTAAAACACAAACAAATTAATCCTAATTAACCCCGCTATAATTAAAACCGACATTCAGACGAGCATGCCACTGAACATTGTCTCGAACGACAAATAGGTGTATGCCAACTATTGATTGTGCAGACTTGTTATACGTTATTTTGTTTCATTTTATTCTATTGCATTACGGAAGATGATCCAAGAATAAATATACTATTTTCGTAATGTGTAAATCATAATATATTTACTCATTCTACTCCCATTCTTATCTTGTACTTACGTAACCTGTCAGAAGGTCGTTAATTATTAATAATATAATTAACTAACTTAACTAACTAACGACACCCGCGGTGGCCGCGCGGCTTAAGCATTGGACTATAACGCCGTGGGTCTCAGGTTCGAATCCTGGGTTGGCAAGTACACATATTGTTTTTCAATTTGTGTGTGAGTCAGAGTATGGACTTAATAGGTTGAGCAAGTGGCTGACATCCATTTCTCGTAAAAAACAAAAATTTGTTAATACAAACTCTATGGAGGCCCATATGATCCTATTAGGATCGGACATGGTCGAAAAAATATAGGTATAATATATATTCTATATCCTAGGCATTTAAATAGTATTATTACTATTATTAGTATTTTGCAATCAGCGGCGATTTTATTTAACGCAAACAATCGCAACCGATTCAACATTTTTAAAAGGGGGCCTCAAAACAGTTAAAACCACTCAAAATTATTCAGTTATAACTACTACAATTTCTAAAAATATACGTATTTCTCACCAATTGGTATTTTTTTTTTTAAATAATATCTGTTTAGATTTCAAATGCTCAACTATCATTCAACAATGATAAAATCAACAACGTCACGTGACAGTAGGCAGTAATTGCACATATTATATAGCTACGTCTTCTATAGTAGATTTCATGATCATGAAATTATTGGTTTTTTATCTAAGGGGGCCTACTGGATAGGGGACTATGGGGCCTATACACAGAACAGATAATAAATAGAATACCGATATGCTATATTCAATAAGCCGCATATTGATGCAAGGTTTTTGAATGTGTGAGTGTCCTACGAAAATGAAGCACGCATTATGCAGTGCAATAGTGTGTGTAATACACCAACATTAAATGAGCGTAAATGCATAAACCGAGAGCAGTTTTCAGTATTCTACGTACATCGTATTCTTGACACGTGTGTAAGTTTAACCCGGATTCTTCCTTACTCGAGTCGGTTACCTGCTATCGCCTTACCTGTTAGGTATTTCAGTTCCCATTATTTCTGAGTTCCCTGGGCCTACACCTACTGGATAACTCACCTATCAATTTTTGCGACCTTTCGCATCCTCAATTCGTGTGAGTGTCCTAAGGGTCTTAATTATTATTATTCAGTTTGTGTCGTGTGTGCTGCACTATCCCTCTTCCCAACATTCCCCGCATGGCAACATTAAAATTCATAAATTCTTATATTATTAATTTGGTAAGTAATATTTCCATAGTCTGTGTTTTTTACGTTCCTTCGAGAGGGAGTCCAGGCTCAAGGATCACCCGCGCCCCCCTGAAATAGGTACACATAATGTTTAAATATGCGCAATATACTTAATATGCAATTGTTAGTGATTTTAAAATATCATCGAATAACACGGATGCGTGGCAATCATATTATATCACTTTTGCCGATCGTATATTATTTATTAATACACAAATTAAAGAAATGCACTACATATAAGATTTTAAAATGGAGTATCATTCACTTTGAAAACTACGGAAAAGGAAATCTTCCTGCAATAGTAGAATTGGCATTTACCGTTAAAATAAGGGGAAATATGTAGGTGAAAGTGTACTTATATGATTATTTTAAATATGTACCTAAATGATTTTAGAGTATTTATTGGCCTTGTTAACTTATGACTCCTATCTAATATTAAACCGTTCCTATACGTCATCATAAAAGCTCTTATTAAGTTCTGAACCAAGTGACTTGGGAGCTTTAAAACCATTTCAAACACTTGTATGTTTCAGCGTTTACAGCTGTACTTGCAACCCCTATAAAGCTGGTCAAGTGGCTGCACTCACATGTAGGTATTAAAGCTTTACATACTATTGTATAGGAAACTTAACTCATAACGCGGTATTGCTGTAAACACAGAAAAAAATATAATCATTGACAATTATTTATCTGTGGAAACTGTTTTAAACATGATATAATTTGTCTCGTATCCCGCAAAAGTATATTATCTGTAAGCTCATCATGCAATATTTATGCTGTGCCTAAGGTATTACCTACAACAACCTGCAACCAGCAAATGTTGATTAATTTGGCTACCTACTTGTTATCGGGTACCTTTTTTTCTGTGGCGGAACAAGAATGTCCTGCCACATAAAAATATACGGGAAAAATAATATTACCCATATAATCTAAATAACACTGTTAAAAGAAAATATTTAATTTGTATGTCAGTTTTAATAGTAACTGGGTTTAGTTAAATAGATGTATCACATCCAAATAACATGTAAACTTTTCTTTGTTTATCTCTAGTTATGTCTACTCTCTCAGTAAAGATATACCAATATTTTGTCAGTTGACGACCTAAAAGGGCTCGCACATCAGAACTCGCCGCATGCGTCTTACGACGAATTCGTCGATGTGACGTCATCGTAAACCAAGAAACAAACGTTATCAAATGGAGCTTCGCAGATTGGCCGATGCAACTGCGACGCTGCGACGCTCCTGCATGCGACGAATTGCGTTTGCTAGAGTCTGCATGACATATTTGCGCAATGGCGTCGTCTAGCTAGAGTATATTTTGACGTTTCGGGAGATTACGCGTGAATGTCGATGTCGCTAGGCAGATGTGCGAGGTTGTAACATGCAACATTCGCCGGCGGTCTTGGAAGTTTTGATTTATGGCCGTCAGGCACACAAGGCGAGTTGTGATGTGCGAGCCGGCTAAGTATTGCTCGGGAAGAGGATGATACGAAGCGTCTACAGTCAGTGCCAAAATCCGAATTTCAATCATAGTGTTGGTTGCTTTAATTTTGAATGTATGTATTGTTATGAGCAATATACCTCATAATTTTTCTACGAGGAATGACAATACAGGACCTCTAGGTGACGCCATATTGTAGAATTTTATTTTATTTAAGAACATTGTATAGGTACTGAATCCATTCTTACAGAGAAATGTATATGTTTCTTTTTTTAACATCCCATAGGGTAAAGATTAGCCGATAGGGCATACTCGAGACAATATGGTTGATGAAATGAAGGTTCTCTGATGAGTGAATACAGTTGGTGAAACGGAACTTCTCTGATGAGCGAGGCTACAAGTGCGACGGAATAAAAACCATGGAACATATATATTTTATAGAAGGCATGCGAACTGAAGAAAATGGTTGCTAACTTCTAGCGCGACATCCTGTAACCATTGAAAGCCCACTGACCCGAAGAAGAGAACTGTCAAATCTAGACTAGATCTAGAAATACTTATGTAATATATACCTACTCTTCTCCATTCTAGTATCAGCCTTCAGTGCAGTGCCACGGTAGAAGCTTATTATGACAGCGCCTTTATTATAATGTGTGTGAAAGCTAAGAGGTTGAATTCAATCCATTCTTATTTTGGTACCAAAGTTCAAAATAACACTCTAATTGGACAGTTTCATCAATGTAATGTTGTTTTATATACAACTTTAATGTTAAGACTTTTGTTAAGTATACTATAGTATATAGATTATAATCACCGTATCAAACACACGTATCTCCGCAATGCCCACACAAAATCGTGATAAGTTTATATCAGCACGAAAACATTCGGTTGGAAGTTTAATATTGGTCGCAATAACTGTCTGGGCATATAATTATATGAAGACATAAACTAAATGGTGGCAGAAATAATAATATATTCTCCCAATATTTGCTGTAGGCTTCAAGATTGCCTCGGCAATAAATTCTGTAAAATAGCGAAAGGTGACGTAACATAAAGAATAGTGCGATTAAATCTTTCTGCTAGTTTTGAATGGCGTTCTCTATTGCAGGGTAGCGTGCAACTGCCTTTTGAGCTTCGCGTATAGGGCGATGAGAAGATAATAATAGCATCGTATACATTTACATTATTTGCCCCTTCACATATCTTCATATAGACGGAGCATATGAGCATAATTGAGGTGATTAGAATTAAATGAATACAAGTAAACCCGGAATTAAGTTGAGTAAATAGATTTCAAAGTTAAACACGTAAATAGTCTTTAAAATGTCTTATTTAAAAATATAATCCTTTATATATTATCCTACGAAGAAATATTGATGTTTTTTAATGTTTGTGTAATACCTTTGGGCTTGATGTGGACAATTTTTCAAATTATATAAGTCAAGTTAAAAAAAATCTAATTATATATAAGGGTACTATACAATAATAACGTGTCCATGGATAATCTACAGTGTTGCGAATAAAGTGTTTATATACCTATATCTTTATAATATGTTTCATATTGTATAAACAGGAACGCGTCATCATTTTTTTTTATTGTGTGTCATGTCTACCCGTATTCATTACGTAAATAATAATTATTGTAATAAAATTGTCAATTCTTGGTAGAAATACATACATTATTATAATTAAAATAAAAGACAGTACTATATTTACAATAGGTGCGTAGGTACCTAGATTATCAACTCTAGTTAGTAAAGCTCGAGGCTCGTTTCTGGTTTCATCCGCATAAATGGCCATCGTCAATTGATATAAAAATAAAATTTAAATAGCTGTATTAATGTACACAGTTAGGTTTCGTTAAGTGGTTAAGATATACATAGTTGAGGTATAGGGACGAAGCCGTGGAAAATTCTATATGTGAAAATCGTACTGGTTACGAACCTTAGTCATAGGGTCCCGACGAAGATAAATATTACTATGTATATGGAAAGTTTAGTTTTGTAATATGAAACTGAAAGATATTATCTTCTTTCCATTTTTGAAATGCCCAACAGTCACCTTTAAAAATGTTAAGATTAAACCAAATTACTTTTATTATTACCATTATTTTTAATTTGAACAATCTTCAAAGTAGCTCAATACACTATTAATATCATCATCGCTATTACCATCAGCCGGGCTCGATACACTGCTGGATAAAACTTTCCCCAAGCTCCCTCCACTCTCATTGGTCCCTAGTTTTTCGCTATATACACCGAACTATATGAGTTCGTATAGTTTGTCGAGCGGGTTTTAGGGCGTCCCTGTGGTCGTTAAGTGCCTCTTGGGAACCACTGTATGATGGCATTTGTCCACTCACTGAGCGACATGCCAGCCTATTGCCATTTTATCTGCTTAGCGACCATTATCACGACGCGTATTTCTGTCTGCTTCCTTATTCATTGGTTTCTTTAGTGGTCTTTCCACGTTATGCCCAACTGCACCTTTTCATGCCACGTAACACTACTCGCATTTTTTTATAAATTAAGAGCCCATACGTATACGTGAGCATTGGTAGCACTCATTGATTGAACACTTCATGCTTAAGACACAATAGGAAGTCACTTGTGAAGATAGGTACTATTCAGGCACCAAAAAGGCATTCATGCCAGTTTGGTTCTATCTATCTATATTTTGTTCTATCTCATCATACATACCGCCCGTCAATTGAAATTTGTTGTCCAAATCAATATTAATTACTTACCCAATAGTCGCCATAAATCATTCAACAAATCATAATATTATACCCATGTCTTACCATCAAAGTAAATTAATTTTCTATTCACTTAAGAAGTTTTGATATCTAAAAATAATCAGCTGATATTATCATAGTTATGAAATCTGATAATCTTTATAATTAATAATGTTTTTTTATACTTCGCATTTTGAAATAATATGTAGAATATTTGAACTGTGTACCAAGGTAGCGAAGCTAAAAATATTTCCATGAATGCGACACATAATATTTAATTGCCCAGTAGCGTACCTGAGCATTCCTGTTGTGGAAAGAAGTATTGCATGCGGGCAGAGGTTGATTGTTTCATACTATGCAGAAACAACAGGAGGCCAGCGAACACAACTGGGTCACGTGCCTTTTGTTTCAACTCAACCCTCTACGCCGTCTTTATTATTATTTTGTAGCTGAAATGGAATTCTGAATGATACCAAAGCACACAAATGCCAGCGCTTTTTTTAATAACGAAATATGCTCAATTTTCTTTCTGTTCCGCTTTCACAATATCGAATCGAGGAAAAACCCTGAAAAGCTTTGCGGGAGCGAGAACACAGCGCAAGTAGAACCAGAGAAGAAACTTATACAAACATTCAAATTTAATATGCGACGGATTCGTCAAAATAAAATTATACATTATACTTACATTATTAAAATCATTAGTGGGGTCAATCTACTCTTAGATGAAGCTATCTCATACATCAGAGGTCATAAACAGGAGTAAATGACAACAAAAATATCTATATAGTAAATATTCAAAATATAAGTTCAGTTACCAGTATCCTTACATTGCCACCACAAAATCCTCAAAAGATCGCCAGAATACGTGTGAGTCCACGTGGTGCCACCTGCTTGTTAAGTATGTACGCGTCACAGTTAAATATACCTATGTAAATAGGAAGCCGGTGTATTATTGTGACATCATTCTAGGATGCTTGGAACAAGATAGATCCCTCGTCAAAAACTGAAAAAGCTTTTAAAACTGCGCATGTGGAAGTGACAAAAATAATGCTGCTCTTTGCAACAACCTACTGTTGTGAACAATGATTTCTCGAAGAAAGCACCCAAAAAACTCTGATATAAAAAAAAATAGTTACCTAACATACGAGTATTTCAAAAATCAGAAATAGAGATATTTTGAATAAAATGCTTTAATTATTCAGTATTCTTATTACATCATGCGTGAAAGTGTCTAAGTCGTTTTTAATATTGACTTCGACAGATGTTTATTTATTTTTCTATTTATTTTAAGTCTGGGTGGGGTACGAAGCTGATAATTTTTTATAACTATTTTTTATTTACTGAATAAAAGTTTAATTAAAAATTATCAGCAAGTGTAAATACCTGTGTAATAAGTCCAGTGGCGGCTCGTGTATAAGATATTTGGGGTGCTGCGGTTGATTAAAAATAAAAATAAAAGTTTATTTGGATTATATGTTACTATTAACATTATAATTAAATATAAATAATTAATTATATTAATAATTAAAATAAAGAAATTTGATTAATTGCTTGCAGAAATAAATTTTAACAATGTGAATAATTCATTATAGCTATATTTCTTTTCTCGCTCTGGCGCGCGTGCTCATGCGCGACGTAGAAACGGAGAAATACTGAAAACGGACTGTCTGACCGGCAGTACGAAGCTGCGAGCACCGCTGCCCGCGGCCCTCCGTCGCCGACTCGAGAATATTCTATTGAAATCGGTACTGTGCAAAATCAAGTACCTACCGCGCTGTATGATAATATTATTGGACATCGGATGTATCGATGCGCGGGCGAGCTGATTACACGCCCAATAATATAGATATTTTATATACATAAATTTATGTATATTATAATATTATATTTGTCTCGATTTGCTTGGGGGTGCTGCAGTACCGCAGTGCATATGGACGAGCCGCCACTGGTTATAACTAAATTTTGGAGAGACCCTGAAACTAGTATCAAGGTAACCTATTATTAACACCTTGATTAAGCCCACAAAATCCGGTCATCAATATTAACGATATTTGATAAATAATATTTCAGTCACATAGTCATTAGTTAATGTAATCGCAATTAGGTATGACACGATGATTTATTTTGTAAAATGCGTTAGCCGGGATCCAATGGATGCGTGTTCCAGTCCCACTTACCAATATTTTTTCAAAAATATTTTTCTAATGGGCACCTATGTTTCTGAAGTAATTATTTGTTTAGTCACTGGACAATGTTAAGAAAATTTTGTCATATTATGTACTTAAAATAAAATCCAAGAAATTATTTATAAAAACGTATCTTTTATTTGAAATATTTTTCAACTACATATTATTATTATACATAATCATATTTTATTTTATATATCACAGATAAATTTTAAGTATAATTCTTAAAGCGCACAAAGAGTAAAATCAATTCGATTATATAATTGATTGTTGGTTATGAATACAACTGTTTATGTTTTCTTTTATAATTAATACAATTATTTTATTTTTATACTTAATATTCTTTAAACAACTCATATTTCATTTTAATTGCAACATTTGTTGTTTTTGATTAAATTCTATTTTGGCACTTTAATCATTTCATAAGTTTGATCAAAACGTATTTAAATAGAAATGCAACAAGTTTCATAATCAAGTGTGAGGCCTTAGTGCCGGCGTTCGGCGCAGCGTTGAGCGTTATGCGCAACTCAAACGTATAACCGTATACATGTATAACCAAAAAAAGACATTATCTAAGAACATTTTCACACACGGTTATACGTTTGAGTTGCGCAAAACGCTCAACGCTGCGCCGAACGCTGCCACTCAGGACGTACACTTGTTAGAGGTAAAGCAACATTTTGAAGAACAATAAAATCGAACGTCAATATATTGATAGCTTCGTGGATTAACATTTATTTTCGTGATAAGTACAGGAAAAACAATTTGAACTAGGATAATAGTTCAAAGAAACTTTTACAATAATAATTGTAAAATTAATAAATTATTTAAGCCTTTGTTATTTTATAATATATAAATGGCACAAACACTCATTGCTGCACAGTCGGACAAAATACTTGCGTCAGAATATCTTCTTATCTCAGAATATTTTCAGCAAGGTTGTTTTTCAATTTTTTAAGAGTTTGTTAAAATACAACACAAATATTACTTACTGTTTATACGAATTCTTTTTCATAATGTACGAAATTTAATAAACAGCATTTTTTTAAATCTTTTGGTAAAATGTAATGTTGTAACTACCAATTTATATTAAAGATAGTTTTTAATTATAATATTATGTTACATTAGGTCAAACGCTTTAATATTTAAATTTACACAGTTTAATGTCTTTTACATAAGTTTATGTATATACAATCTTTGAAAACAATAATAATTATATTTTATAAAACATAATATGTCATTTTTTTACGTTTTAATATTTACACTTCACTTAATATATTGTAATAATATTATATTATATATAGCTATTAATATTATATACACGTACCTGCAATTAATAGTTTCTACGTTCTACATACATGTTACTATACATTTCCAACAAAAATAAGGCATAAAATTCAATCACTAGGTAAAATACAAATCTACAAAATATATTTTAAATATATTTGTCTACACATAATTATCTGAATTATATTCAATCAAATTTATTATTTAAAAAAAAAATCGAAAACTTTTATAAATATTTATTATGAAATAAAGAAAACCTTTATGGGTTGAATATATTATAAAAATAATATTCAATGCAAATTATTATTAGTCATTTTAAAGCTACAAATTATTCAAAGCATGTATAGGTAAATCATTCTACAGTGTCACCATAGGCGATCCGCGCGTGTATTGCATTGCTTGTTTCAATGCTAGCAAACAATACCACTACAACTGCAAGCCGCGTTTGCCGTACCCATGGTGCCACTATAAAACGATTTACCTATAACCACATTTATATTTTTAAATCTTCAAAAAAAATATTATACATTAAAAAAAATATTTCATAAAAAAATTTCGACGACTTACATATTGTATATTCAAATCGAGTATAATTTATGGTCCCACTACAGTTTATTTGATTACCTACTTATCAGATATTTTACAAATGCATCTTTTCGTCGAATAAAATAACTTTCGATTTATTAGAATATTAATTAGAAACCACCAAGTTACACTGAATGTAGACACATTCTTATTATTATAGACTCAAAAAACATTATTTTCTGTCAACGTGAAACATGTCAATAAAATTGTCCATCACAAATTTTACAATTCATTACAAAATAATCTAGGCCTCAGATTGCATACACACCATAGTATTGTTATTTTACAGCCAACTGGGGCCTAAGCAACTTTCAATAATTCTCACAGCGTCACTTCTCCCCATGTTCTTGAGAATCGTTGCAAGATCAGCAACCGCACTAGCATATCGATGTCTACACTCCCACAAGTCCAATATGCACTCAGTCGGTGAATTTTTAGTAGCAAAATAATTAATATATCTATCAACGTTAAGTTTTTGGGCTAACAGTCTCCAATCGTTGCCTCTAGCATTTGGCGGATCCATACAAGCACATAGCTGTCTTTTTACATTCCTGGATAATCTAAATGGTGACATATTTTCCATCAGACACGTATTTATTCCCTTATCGTTGACAGTTAGGCTCTTTTGTCTTGAACTTGATTCGTTACAATCTTCTATCGTTGGCAAAGATCTGCCAGGCAATGTCTTACTTTCTAAAGCGTTTTCCGTTATTATTAAATTCAATTCATTATTCATATATGTTCGTCTGCCAGGTCTCATTGGAGAATTACAAATAGAAAAATCATCAGCTGATTTAAATTCAAATGTTTGTTTATGTGACGGATTTAGTTTTTGACATGCTGTGACTTTAAATTCTAATACGTTTATTGAGTCAGTTTGCTCTAGTGTAAAACTGCAATGTAGAGAATTCGAGGAGGAATGCCAAACATGGCTGAAAGGTATTTCCTGATAATTTGAACCAGACTTTGCCTTCCATCCCAGACCGATATCATCCAAATTTAGACACAAATTCGATCCACCGTCTTGATAAAGTATTGATTTTGGTTTATCCAAAAGCACACCTCCAATACGATATTCTTGATCCGAGCAATACAGTAATGCTGCCGGAACATCTTCAAGTATATAAATTCTTATATTGTATTCATTTGAAGACCTCGAGTTTGGATTTGGGCCAAATATTGCAAGTTTGAGCTTCTTAACTGATTTACCGTTGAGACTTTCACCGACCAAAACAAAACTCGACATTATATCAGTAACTAAGAACACTTTTTCGGCGTCTAATTGAGTAAACACCGGAGTGTTTATTGTTTCTTGTCCGAGGCTAATTATTTTTCTCCAAACAGGTTGACTTTTGTCCGATTTGTGATGACCGTCTTTCTCTAGACAGTACAAAGAGAAGTTCCAGAAGCCGTGCTTCAAACTAGCGCAGTGTGGCACCTCGATGATGACTGCTTTACTCGGTTGCAGTGATGATGGACCAATTTTTACAACGGGACTTACCTGTGTAACACCTGCAATTAAAAAGAAAATATACATTTACACAATGAGCGCATTCTGATATGTTGGGTAAGACTATTTACGTCGAAAATATCATGTTCATAGAAGATTGTTTAAAAAATAGGCAACTTTTAAAATATCCCTGTTGCACACAAATAAAACTAAATCAAAACATCCATACCGGATCTACAAATAAAACGCTATTCCAGTTTTTTTTTGCAATTATACATGATTTAAAAGTAGTTCCGTTTTCCGTGTGCGGTTCACATAGATTTTCAACAATTTAAAATTTATTGATGACTTATACGTACTATAACACAAACGTAGAGTAGAGCAAGAATTCAAATTATTTGACGCAAATCGATATGTCTTGCAAATTTTAACATTAACACACTCGATTTTTGATGTACATATGTAAATAATTAATTACTTGTACGCAAATTTGAGTTTGAAAATATACAGTAAGTCAGTAAATTATATTGACCACCATGGTAAGTTTATTTACATCTGATGTAAATTCTAATTAACATATTTTTTGTATGTTCATATTTCATTTTCGCGATCTTCAAAGATATCGAAAGACAACATCCAGGTTGGAAAAAAATGTAAAATAAAAAAGCTACATAACTTCAATCAATTACAATACAAATTCATATTTAATTTGGTACCGTCAGCCGATTTATTATCGATTATAAATTTTTTAACAATGGTGAAAAGATACGATTAAAAAGGCTTTGAAATTTTCATCATAACAATCGCAATTTAAAATGCTATGCAAATGAATTATGAATTTGTTAAACTTCTTTAAGTAATGTATTTAGTTATAGGCACATATATTCATAATTTCATTGTGTAAACAAGTTCTAACATAAGGAAATTCACGTTACGTAATAGTTAATAAAATAAGTATTAAGTGAACTCACCCTCCGGCAACTTGGGCCTATACCGCTCGTCCTTAACCAGTGTGACGTAAACATTCTCCTGGTTGGCCTTGGGCATGGCACCCTCGGGAATGGACAGCGAGACTCCTGCCTGCTCCAGGTTGAGCCACGCGCCCGATGACGTCACCGCCTGCGACGCCGTGCAAGGTTTGTTGCTGGAAAAGTCCGAGAAAATCCCCCGCAGGTGCGGCAACATCGGAAGGGTGACCTTATCCCCGGCTGGGTCGAAAGTCGATTCGGCTGTTCAAAGAAATTGAAATATAAATAATTGAGTATGATTATGTTTACGGCGTACTGCGATGTGTTGATATTATGACGGTCGCACCGATATGTGAACGCAACTTAGTACCTACTAACACTCGATTAACAATGTGCATGTATCTATCTATTGGTCAGAGTTTAATCTAAAATTCAGTGTTTACAACATTATAAATACGTAAATTACTTTAATACATGGATGAAAAAAAATCGCAATGTTTCGAGACACGGGTTATTTTCATAACAAACAGCTTAATATGCATGTTTTTTTTAATTAATTACAAGATAAAAAGAACTTTTTACATACCACGTTTTTAAATTTTCTGTTAAATCATATAAACTTGACAATTCTATGTATTAATAAAAACTTTTTATTGTACTTGATAGAAATACTGAATAAATATAGAATACCGAAATGTAATTTTAACATTTCATATTGATTTCCATAGTAACGCACGTATATATTAATAATTTGCTAGGACCCCCTTAGCAACCAACAATAATAACTTTCCATACAAAACGGAATTAACTGAAAATGAATTCAAGTCTGCTTAAAAATGGTTAAAAGTATTAAAAGAACGCATTGTCGTCGTGTTCTGATATATTCTAAAAGTTTCAAATGTCTAGCTAGTCGGGAAGTTAGTTAAAAATCTTCAATCGTCCAATACAAATATTGTACAAACAAGAAAAAATTAGTACTGGACAAACAAGAATACGAGCTTATAAAAACGTGGTAAAATACACCAATTGTATATTATCATCCTAGGTAGGTATACTTTAAATTGTTACCAAAAACCACGCATACACGATGAATTGTATGTCATATACGACGAAATAACAATTCCAGATGCGTTGTAAATATGAATTCAGTGAGGTGCAACAAACATTAAGAGCAGATTTTCACTCTCACTTACAAAGAGTATCATGAATACGTAAATCATACTAAGCAAAAAATTAAAAATTAACATATCGACGGTTTAAACGGCAAATTTCATACTACACGGACATAAAAATCGAAACTTGTGTAGGAGCAACAGTTCATCGGATCGAAAAAAATATTGGAAGTCATCGTAAATTTGAATTATTAGTTATATCTACAAAATCGTCTGCTAGTCCGTATCTAAATTTCTAAAAGTGAAAAAGCTTTGAGTTTGATGCTATATATTATAATATAATGACCGCAATGATAATGGGTATAAAATTTCACATCGCTATTGTTTCTGCATGCGAAGTTCGCATTAGTTCGAAACTTAAAGATGTTTCGTGAGCAGGTGTAGTAGTAAGATATCTATTTCATATGATTATATTTTTGTTAATTTTTATTGAGTTATTGTATGCGATTCATCGTGAAACTGAAGATTTAACCCTTAAATGCTTAACCGTGGTAAAAACTTTTGTGTGGCATTTTTCGCAAAACAGACCGATTTTACGATGCGGTTATATTTTATAATGCACAATATTTCAATTTATTTCAACGGCTCTGATCAATCACACAATTTCTACCCATGCATAACTACAATGCAAAACCAGTAATCGAAAGATTTGACAATACGTACTTTTATAATAATTAATATTCAAAATGTAACAATAAAAATATAACTTTATAATACATAGTGTTAAACCCGAGGGGTAATCGTGTACACGGAAATTTGATGAGTAGAACGGCTTGTATGTAAAAATCGAGACAAACGCCATATAGTTTACACAACATAATTGTTTAATAAATTAGAGAATTAAAAGGTGGGCTCCTCCACGCAATCATCCATGTTCCCAGCGCGCGCGGTGATACTACGGCTTCATATACATGAGACCGACTTTCTCAGAATTTTAGGACCAAGTAAACTATTTGTGTACATACACATATTATAATGTCTAATTTTGGATATTTATCACTCTATTTAAAAAAAAAAACTTAATATCAATATTGGTCTACGTCGCAGTCAACATCTTGATATAGGACCAAGAATCAGAAATCAGTATCATCCTAATCCCCGTAATCGAGTAAATTGAATGAATATCAGTAGGTATTTATGTATTCTATAATGTATGTAGATCGATTATTTGTTATAATATAAACAAAAATAATATCCAAAAAAAGCATTGGACAGATAAATTTGTACTAAATTTTAGTAACATGCATTTGAAGTACATAATATGTTCTAATAGATACACATTATCAACTTTGGCTATTTTGTCCATTAGCCGGCTCTTACATCTAAGCTCGCCTCGTCTGCCACACAGTCATAAATCAGAAAATCTTCTAGGAACGTCGATCCAGTTTTGCATAATGTGAAGACCGCGCACATCTACCTTGCGACATTCACACGTAACCTCTCGAAACGTATAGATATTTGAATACGGCGATCGGCGAGACTATATAGGAATGACCAATTCGTATGTGTTCGTATGCGTTCTGGCATCTTCGACACGCACCCCGAGAAGCATGCAATTTGTTGATAGCAGCACTAGACTTTTTTTCAAACTAAAAAGTCGCATTCGATCAATCTGCGGAGCTTCATTTGGCACCGTATGTTTTCTGAATAACGATGACGTCACATCGATATATTCGACACGTTGCAGACGAGGCGAATTTAGATGTGAGAGCCGACTTACGTACACAAATTTAAAAAAAATAGGAAACAAGTAGGTAAGTCTTAGATTATAATATTTTACTTACAACTTGTACAGCAACTGGCGGTGGAATGTTCAGATTCAGTATAAGGTTTTTTGTCGTAATTTTCACTCTCATTTGAAGAATTTGGAAGTTGGTGATCAATAGGTGAAGCATAACTGAAAAAAAATGTTTCATTAGATAATTTTTAACATACATAACATAATATGTATATTATTATTGATATATGAATAATTTATAACACTACTTATTGAAAAAACACAAATATGAGGGTTTGACAGCATGACACGAATAAGTCCACGGGTGAATGTTTTCCTATAACTACAATTTTGTTGACAATTACTATAATATAATTAGTTAGGTATATTATAAATATGTAAGTAGACATAATATTTAATATTTTGAATATATCTAATAAAATAATGATGTTTAGAGAAATAAACAGATTATTCTATATATCTACATACTTAATACTTTTTCAGTAAATTTATTCATGTTGTGCTTTTAACCCCTCGTAAGTAGATACAGTGACATTATCAATTTGTAATAAATCACCTGTTACTCAAATGAGGTACATCATAATGATGTTCACTAATGCTTCTGCATAGTCCCGGATTTGGTTTTGCCAAAAATGGCGGATATTCATAACATGGTGGACCATCAGCATGCTGCATCAGGTCAGGTTGGAGTGTCTTTTTATCCAAGTCTTGGAAAAACTGCGGTCTAACTTCTAAAAATGAAAACGAAGATTAAAAAGACGAAATAAAGAATATTATTTATAGAATCCTATTGAACGTTTATCGTACGTAAATTAGGCCGTACTAAGTTCTTCTGAACTATCCCATATTATAATTAATTATTTCTTTTATTCAACGAATAATTCACAAGATTTAAGAATGTACCATTCTAATTATTGAACATACATAATTTTGAAAAACACTTTCTGAGAAAATATATTATAACCAATAGAAAAAATCTTTTTTTCTATTGGTTATAATATATTTTCTCAGAAAGTGTTTTTCAAAATTATGTATATCCCATATTAAGTGAATATTTGATTTAAACTTATTTGTTTATAATAAATAATATTGGAATCTGTGTATTTTTAATCCACCATTATTTACAACAAATGGGGATTATTTCACTAGAGCTTTGCACTATTAATTAAAATAAAACACGATAATATGTAGTAGGAACCTACTTATTCCATTTAGTACAACAATAATTAGCACCGATTATTTTCATAACTTGCATTATTGATATCTTAATATTCATTTTGTGCAGCTTGGTAACCTAAATACGAGTATAACCAAGTTTTCTGAAAAACTAGTTAAATTTTGTTTTTGAACAGAGAGTTTTATTTATTGTCAGTATATTAAATTAATAATTTTGATTTAAATATTTTTTTGTTGATATACTTAAATAATATCTGTGATAGTGTATTTTGAATTAGTTGACGATGTCTCATTGAAATGAATGAAACCGGTTCTGATTATTATTAAATGAAATTTTATATGTGTAGTTATACATGCTGTGTTTTATATTAGTTTTTACAACGTCTTTCCACCAATAATTGACAGTTAACACCGTAATATGAGGATATTTTTTGCAGTAATTTTATTGTTTAAAAAGTCGTATTATTATTAAAATATTTCTTCACTGAATCACTGAATAATTCATAAGATTAGAGAATGTAGCACTCTCTATATTGAACATACCTACATAATTTGAAAATACAACAAGTATATAACTAAACTAATTTTCTAATAGATAAAATATGACACCCGACGGCACTTGAACCTGTATTCACTGGATTCGCGCCAATGTGCTTAACCAATTATTGTCGGGCGAAATATTTTTAAAAAAAAATGCTTTTTTATGTTTAAGCATAATATATTACTATTATATTTGAGGTGTTTTTAAATTATGTAAGTATGTTAATATTATATCGTTATAAATACAAATTTTGTATGTAGTATATACTTATTGTGTGTACAATCAAAAATTAACCTATTAAATAAGCACGGTATGCCATGCTAATAATGCTATCATATGCTAATGAAGAAATAAATGTTAACAAATATGTATGTAAAGATATCTAAGTACATTCATTGAGAATAAGATTGTCTCATGCCGAAGATTTAATAAAAATACGAAACCATTTTTCATTACATTCTCTCGAGCTTGGATAAAACAAAATTTAATAAAATACGTAACATTAAAAATACCTCCCATTATATTGATGTTTTACAAAGATTGATAGGTTTTTTTTACATAAATAATCTGTATTTTTTCGTACCTGATCGCCCATTATTGTAGAAAGATTGGTCTCGTCCTTTTCTTTTGAGGATGCGGAATACTAATATTGCAACTATTGTAAACACAATAAATGCAACCGCGAGACCAATGTAGAGGGGGCCATTGTTGGAGACGGCTGCAACTGTAGACAAAACAGACAAAAAATCATAAACCTCATTTCTGGAGATTTCATAACATTGAGATTGGCTGGGAACTCATTTTGCGATTGTTTTTTTTTTCCACCGTGGCAATAAAATAGCATTCGCCATTTCATGCTATGACTTGATACTGACGTACGAGTTGCTAAGTATTTTCCTGCGAATACAATATCTACTATGCAATGTGACTATAGAAATTGTAGCTCATTGTTGGCAGAAGAAAATCGCTGCTGTATACAGACAGTGGTTGTATTAATTATATTGATACATGCAGGTACCATTATCCGATTAATATAATAATGTATCCTTAGTATTAGAAAAATAACAGAAAATTGCCTCTAATGGTTTGAATACCGTATTTTTGTAATTTAAGCATCAAAATCTACTCATAAAAACATCCTTATGAAGCGTCTAAGATCCACGCCTGATTATAAAACCTATTTATAGATCTTACTATATATTAAGTACATAAAATTAAGTTTTTAATTGTAGGCCATATCGATATCCAACTAATATAGGTAAACAACTCAAAATACCTTATTCTAAGACAACGGCGTTTTTTTTAACAAATTTTGCACAAATTCTCATTTCAACGTTAAACCCTCGATGTTTTATGTAAATATGTTTATTTTTTATGTAGTTCAAATGAAACTAGCAATGCACAATGAATTTTTTTACAGTTTAATCAACCCAGACATTCCCGTTTATAATTGAATTAATGATTAATCCCAAAAAGGGTTGGGTATTCGATTTTATGACCCGCTGAAAAGATTTTTTTTGTTGAATTATAAAGAAAAGACCATTCTACATCGAATAGCAGTATTACTCAAAACAGTCAAAACCTTAAAATTTTGTCATATATAATAATAAAAAACACATCGATACTTGCGTACTGTACTGTAAACTCATAGTAGAAACTCAGATCAAGTTAAATAAATAGATGAAGTTTTAATAATGTATATAGAAATAATACCAAATACTTTGTCCGTAAAAAAATACCGGAAAAACTAATGACTATTGACAATGCTTTCTTTATACATTATACCACCAAGTTTTGTATATTGTTTTCAGAGGGACAAATTGTTTTGCCATTTTTATGGTAAATTTTTTCGCGTTTATAATGAAATACGTCGCAAGATGAAATACAAATAAAGAGAAAGTGAAATGAAAATGATGCGTCAAGTGTAAAACCGTACTATTGAATCAATACGAGTCGAATTATCAGAGACACTTGAGAAAATTCAAACGTCATTTCATTATCAACAATAGGCTTGCCTCAGAAGATCAGACTTCCACTTGAGACACATTAAGCTTACACCAAACATATTATAACCTAAACAAATAATGCAATCCATTGCACTCACAAAGTAGCGCCATATCAAAGTGGAAGCAGATAAGTGTGAATGTACATAATATTTTATTAGTTCAAAAGAGAGTAGAATAGTAGTGCTTCCGTATGTGGCATATCTACATAATATCAATAAAAATAATATTTTATAATATAAAATAATATTTTTATGATTAACTCATATTGTTCATATTATTGACAAGACTGAATGAATGGTAATGATTTCATGTAGATCACGCTAATAATAAATATAGTTACTAGTTACAACATAAAAGTGCGGCCACACCGGCAACAAGTCGCGCGACAACTCGTTAAATTTTACGATAATTATCATGCTTATCGTAAAATTTAACGAGTTGTCGTGCGACTTGTTTTCGGTGTGGACCAGGCATAAGAGTTGAGGCCTTCGAGATATGCATACTGTTTTTTTTTTTTGAATGACAAGATGACTAAAAGACACCATCCAATTAACGGAAAAAATACAAGAATTGCTGCGTTATTAAAACTAGAATACGAGTTCCTGCCTCGGCTACATTATGAGAGGGCAAAAATACAGTTTTTCATAGCTTAAGAATCTCGTGATTTGTACGAGTGTGGGTCTACTGAATTACTCCGGTCAATGATAAGTTAATAAATTAAAAATCGTCTATGGCTATTCTCCGATATGGAATACTGGTGGACGAAGAAGAATAATTATAATAATAAATAATATAACGTAATGCGTATTCTTATAAATCTTAAAATCCGCGTATTATCAGCAAAAATAATACTAAGTACCTAGATAATAATATGACTAATTATATTACGAACATGAAATACCTAGAATTGTTGGGTTGCCTATGCGTTACTTGCTGGATGTGGCCGTAAAGAAGGTAAAATTATAGATTGTGGAGAAATATGGGATGAAAAAAAGTGTTAAAGAATGTGTTATTTTCCATATTTAGTCAAGCCGTGACACAAAACTGTAAATTTCGATAGTAGTGCTAGTTATTGCTCATACTTCGAGAGCAATAATGGTGTTTGTAGAAAATGATTACCGCTGCAAATTGAAATAAATGCAATCGATTTTTTATTGTAAACAGATTACCGCATTGCATTCGAAGGTATTCAATATCTAATACCTACTAATCGTAATTCGCAAATCAGTGGCGTAGGCTGAATATAGTAGAATAAAATTCAAGTGTGCATCTATGCGACTGAATTTCGGATTTATATTTTGTTAATTAATCTGCTCTATAAATACGAATATATCCGGTTATTTTACAACCAAATCAAAAATTCCTATAAAGTTGTATGCTCGAATTTAGCTTAAAGCGAAAAGATTGAAATTTACATCGTAATATTTTATTCAGTGATCCTATGCCGAATATTCGATGTTAATTATTATTCTAAACCATAGGTATAACTAAAAGTTTCCCAAAAAGCACCACCCAGTACGTTCAGTCACTATTGTCATAAACGAGAGTGAAGGTGTAAATTTAACCCAACACTGCTCTAAATTTCATATATTGAAATAGTTTAGCAGTGACCGTCATGTTTCAGGAAGTACTGTCATTGTAACGAAAGCATAACTAGAGGGTAGCTTGACCGTTACGGCCTGTTTAATATGCACCACTATACCGCACTGAGTGGCTGTTTGCTGTAAGAGACACCGTCGCATTAGTCAGGAGACAGGGATGTTATTTTGAATAATTAATATGGGGATTGAAAGATAAATGATGCTGTGGACACACCTTCTTAAAATATTGAACTGATTGCATTATATTTGACGGTGAAAGTGGTGGCCATTACCAAGTGCCATAAGTCCTCTGCTTGTGACAGATGCATTCATAATGTGCTTATCTGCTTAATAATTGAAGCGAACCACAGAACAGGGAGAATTCAGTTTCTACCTATATAACTAAAAATATCTACCTTTAGAGATGGAAATGTTTCGATACAATACAATGTTCATCGGTTAGGATCACATCCGCCTGTTGAATTTCAATATACCGACTAATGGATTTGGTGAGTGACATAAACATCTTCGCATATTATGTCAAGAGAAAGATACATAATATATTATGATTTAAATTTCAATGTATTATACAACGATAGCGTTCAATTATAATTTTAATGTTCATAAAAATCTGGCGAATATATTTACCGTCGATATTATAATTGCGGAAATGGCATACTTACCTACAACTCGTTAAAATACAAGGATAGTAAAGTTATACATTCAAACACGCGCGTTAACATAATTTTACTCCCTACTTCAATTATAGTTTGTCAATGTATGGCTACGGCCGTATGTTGTAGCTTTACCACTGGGGAATGACAAAAGAAATAGCGTATTTCAAAAAAAACACTACCTTATTCTTAGGTCAATAATTATTATAAAGCAATCATTATTCATAAGATGTTTATCACACTTGAATGGTCAAAGACATAGCTTATAATAAGTATCTTTAGAATCATCTTCAAATGTGTTAATCTTGCCGATTTTTTGAATAATAAAATGCCTAATTCTTGTCAAATTTGGGATCACAGAGATTATCAATATAATTTTTTATCGTAAATATTTTACTAAAATTATCTCGTCATAAATTATACTAATGGTTTTATAAATGCGATTAAAAATTAATAAATGTAAAAAATCTTAACACCACTGCACATTCATGTACCGAAATATGACTATTTTCCAAAACATTAGAGCGAGAGAATACTATTTTATGTAAAAAAAATAATTTATGCAGTCATCAAATGTTTAAAATAAATATAAAAGATAATAAGGCTTCAAAGTTATATAAATAGATTATCTACAACGTTTAAGGAGTGTCCAGGATCATGGTTTGAAAATACAATAAAAACTCAATTTTGACCTACGACGAGCATGTGGGCCGTTAAACAATTGACAAATGTGAAATGAACAATTTTAAAAAATAAAGTTTTTTGGTTGTTTTAAAAAATTTTTTTTCATTTAACTCGGAAAATACGAGATTATTCCCATTAACCTTCTTTAAAAAGAAATTCGCAAAAATTTTCAACACCATAAAAAACGTAACTAAGTATTTATACGATTAAATAATATATACTTATACAATTTAAAACAAAGAAAAAAATCGAAAGCCTGAGTAGTATTTCACCTGCCACTTAAGTTACGAATTCGGTAAATAAGTTGCTTCATTATAAAAATAATTTACGACTAGCGTTTTTCCTCATGCAAAAATTCTTAGTTTCCCGCCATATAAAACATTATTCCAATATCGATCGGAATGCATTGCATGTTTCAAACACATAAAATTTAATGTGGAAAAGCTTTCATTGATAAAACAGTTTAAAATGCTAAATTTGATTACTGTTTACGTGTACACATCATTCAAAACATACTAACACTAAACCAATCAAGAAATAGAAGGGGCCGAGCTATTTAAAAATAGAACACAAATGAAAAATAGTAAAATAATTTAGGTGAGTACTTTAAAAAGAAATATCCGAAATTCATAGAGCTTCCCGCGTGCTATGTGAGTATTAATTACACGAAAGCATTTTGTTGACATTACTTGACGATGTAAATATTGCTTGAGCGGCAACATTATTTCTCTGACGCTTCTAAATTGTGTCTAATTAAAACGTAAGTTCTTCCCACGCGGCGCTGTGCACGCGTGCATGCCGCGCACGCACCATGCGCGTTGATAGGTTTACGTAGTTGGTCGTGCGTGATCGCGGATCGCAACCACCTCTGTGCACCGTAAGTAGAATCAGGCATTTATTGTGGTAAATAGTCCACTTAATGAGCTTATTTTTTATTCATAATCAATCACAAACACAGGAAAACGTGTTAACACTACACGCGATTTTAAATGAAATTATTGTTGAAGTATTATTCTTTATTGCATCGCAAATACGCCACGTATCATGTTCTAAAATGGTATTTTACAAAACGCCACATTCTACACGCGATTAAAAATAAAATATGCAACAATAAGAAATTTCAATACGTATTATAATATTGTCTACTGTTCTCTCTATTGTTTCTACAATCCGATATGGGTCCTGAAGAAATTTTTTAGCGGTTAGCCACTTTTGCTTATAACTTATAAGCTCCCCTTTCAAACACACATTGAAAAATAACATGTGAATTTGACAGAAACCGTGAGTCGAACATAAATTGTGTCTCACGTGTTGCTCTATTGAAACGTACGTTTATGCATGAAAATGGATTCAAATATGTACTAGTCCTAACTGCTTTTTACGAAAATTATTTTTCACTAGCATTGAATTACAGTTCACAAACACCTGTCTATGAAAGTTTTTAATTATTTTCATAGAAACGTATCTTATTTAAACATTTCGGGGGGATTGTCTACCATAAAATACGAATAAATATTCATAAGCATTTTGATAATAAAAAGTCATTTATTTATAAGATTTATTATTATTAGATTATTGTCAAAAAAAGTTATAATATATCAAGTTTATAATCGCATATTTGACTTAAGAAGTCAATTTACTCAAACTTGTTACCGATGCACTTGAATTTCTTTAATCCTCAGCTCCTCCGTTATTTAATGCAGTTGTACCTACGTTAAAAAAATATTGTATCTACTGTAAGAATTAATTATTAACGAATTGGTTTATTTTACTAGATATAATATATGTTTTTAATTATAATTTTAAAAAGGTGAACAAGTACTGAGTTGTAATTTACAGTGTATATGCACCTTATTTACTCTAAATTTATAATTGGAACAATTTTTCATCTTGCATTTAATTATAACAATATACCTAGGAATTCGTAGATTGTTCATTTCTTTTGGACCAAAAGCAGGCAAAGTAAAGTCATTTACTTTCTCTTTAATTATCCGTATTGTTTAAAAGCTATTTTAATTTAGATAAAACACCTAGAGACTTCCCGTTTAATTTATTAACCGCCTAATTTACTTTATCCTTCGGAGTGTTTTTCGACAAGGAACCGACGCACCGCATTTCAAGAACAGACGCTCAGAATTAATTGAAAACCACCAAGGTTCGATACTCGACTATGGTATAGAGTGGAAAGACGTTGACAATCCTTAAATCTTAAGAATTACAGCCAAGAAAACATCAGTAGCGTAGTAATTCTATAGCGTTATCAAAAGACGAAAAATATATATCGCGCTAGTTATTTTTGGATCGTTTTTAGGATGTGCAACAATAATACCTGAAATAACTAATATTAATAACACAACAAATATAGAATTACAACTGTACCATAATGCAGCTCAGCTACGTACTCTACGAAATTGACATAAATCAAACAACCAGTGTGTTGACAGTTGACGAAGAAATGTAATATTATACAACGGTGTTTGTTCGTAATCGGTAAGCAAAACGATAAATGAGTTTCTCCAACCAAAAAAAGTTTGAAAATCGCTGACCCATGTAATAATAATTGTGTGCAATACATTATATAACAATATTTTACTGATCATGGGGTGTTAAACTCAAACTAATAACTAATATTATCAACATATCGCTATACAATTATATCGAATTTACTTAATTCAAAATGAATTTATGTATGTATTTTAATTGCTAAACCATAACCGAGATACGTCCCACTTTCATGAAAAATGGTTGAATCCTAGATCTAAATTTACGGCTTGATTCCATATATAAATTCATCTTGGAACGCTACTGAATCAGCGTCTTAATATCCGTTACGTGAAAATGTGGCCGAATTCGAGAGGAGGCAGTCGATATTTTAAGCGGCGCCGTTAATCAAGCCATTTCGCGGCATCCCACCTCTACTCCCGTGGCAGCCTCCCTCTTGACAACTTTACTGCACCTAATTATACTCCGTGACCTATCCGCATACATTTGAGGCCCACACTGTCAGGATTTACATCCAGAAAACATTGCGAATGCGCACTTAACAATATTTACTGTCGTTCCAATTAAAACAGAACATTCTCGCGTTGACAACGGAAGACGAATGCTCGCTGTGGGTGGAGAGAGCTTTTGTGCGGCGGGAATCCCTAAAGCTCACGACCGCAGGTTTTAGCTTTGATGGTTTTTTAGAAGGAATTTTAAGAATGTAATGAAAAATAATGTTCGTGAACTATATTTTAATTTTATTCTCGTTGAAAAAAATATATTTACACATTATTTTTACAATAAAATCATTCTTTGTGTTATTTAAATAAATCTTTACTATTGAAATAAACAAACAAATTAACACACTGTTTTAGGTTGAATGTAATTGTTTTATTCAGACACACGTAGATAAATAATTATTTAACTATTTTTGTACAATATTACCACTTACTAGTAGAGGTCGGAAAAATATCGGTTTTAGTAAAAGTACTACAAACCTAACAATAATAATAATAACAACATAACAACTAATGACTATTAATGGGAAAAAAATACATGAAAACTCATTATAATGAAGTAAACGAATATTTAATTTATAAAGCAATTGTTTGTCAACAGTAGTATTAGATAATATTGGTACAACATTAAATCATGAATGTATTAATATAATAATTCATGATGGTTTTTCATCGTATAGCAGGAGAAACAGATTGAATTTTGATGACATATTTTGTTCTAAGACATGATTTTTACTAAAAATTTAATAATATCCCCTAATGACGTTCATGCGAATTATGTAATAAACAAATAATTTAACGGTTTTAATTGCCGTGAAAGATGGCTACCGTATTTTTAATTTACACATCCCACTTTACACAAATTGTGTAAGTACCTATCTAATTGAAATAAATATGAAATAAATGTTTGATGTTTAAAGTTTAAAAAAACAATATATATAACAAGGAACTAATATTTTATCCTAAAGCTTGCCCAATTGTCCCTGGGAGAATTCTGAAAGTTGATTCTCGCCGGACAAAAGTTTTCTATTTCCGAACGAGAAAAACACTCAACGAAAAGTGTTGCAAAACTTTATGTCTTCACGGAAAATGATCTCGCATTTATCAAAATCCCCTTTGCAAAGCAACAGACACAGCTTAGAACAAGCACACGCGTCACAATAATAATAATAACTATGCGAAAAGAACAAAACAAACAGTGACACATCACAAGTTCTAAGCTCGCCCTCCCGGAGTAGTGAGGATAGAACATGGAGCCTCCCCCTTTGCCTTGATTCATGGCATACTTACACGGCCAGATGACAGTCGAGATGAGGGCTGAGCTTCAAAAGCTTCTTCGTTCAGCCCAAAGGCCCACTGCCGCCGTGTGTTGTAGGTACTTATTCATATGGGAAAAAAATGAAAGAAATGTTTGCGACGCAAAACGGTCGGCAGAGTAAAGCGTCTCATCTCTCATTCCCAAGTACAGCGATACTATCCCTAAAGGGGTTATTCAACACGATAATATTATCTAATTTTAATAAATATTTCACATTAATATTAGACAATTATTAAAACCATAATTATTTACTATCCCGTGTACATCTCTTCTGAACTATTCCACACTAATTGATAAAATGAGAATTAAAATGTCTAATAATCTAATGACAACCAATATTGCAAAAAAATCTAAATTTATAAATATGCAATTTTAACTTTTAAATTTTTTCTATAAATGGTGAAGATGTTGACATTTCTTTAGAATTATTATTAGTGTTTATAGGGATATAAGACATGCAAAAACATTCAAATTAGATATGTTGCTGTGAACACAATATTGTATAAGTATATGTGGGTTCGTGGAATGTTATCATACTTAGCATAAATAGATGTACATCTTGCAGTGAATACTACTTCAATTTGTACTTGTACAATAGTTATTGTGTGCTCCTTTTGTCGCCAGTTCGTCAATTGATTATCAATTATTTAATCATAATATTAACTTTACATCGTAAATGTTTAAAATGTGACTTTATTTTATACAATATTGAATTAAGTTAATTTGTATAGATACCAATAAGTGTAGAATCTGTGTATTTGGATTTACCCATTTTTACAACAAAAAAAAACAACACTTATTTTATCTATTTATTCCAACACATTTTTATAGGCCATCTATATGCCAAAAAGTCTATCTGTATCAGTTTATACATCGTATACATATACGATTATATAATAAGCGAAAATGTATTTCCATGAGCAGAAATCATAAGTAACAGTATGTGTAAACAGTTCAAAATCGCATGCGGTTTCATTATATGGATAGCCCTTTTAGTAGGTATGTACGTGATCGAATATTTAATTTTATTTTGATATGAATCGCTACATGCACGAGATTAAATTAATCTATTATGATATTGCCAAGGAACTAACTACCTACTTCCCTATCAGATTCTTCGTCTCAACCTCCTTCAAAACTTATGCTGAGGCGTTACGTAGTTTTTAACGAGAACAAGCAATACACACAATATGCATTGTCAAAAATAGTTTTTTCATAAAATTCTATTCCATTAACCCATTGTAAGTGGGATTTATAAGTACGATGAAGTAAAATTCCGGGAAACGAAGTTTTAAACCGAATGATAGAATATGGTAGTGCCTACTTATAGAAGACTCGCCAAAATTAATAATATTTATAATTCTCACAAGTTAAAAATTGACTGATGAGTGATATACTATTCACAGTGGCATACGGCTGAAGAAATTTTTATTTTCATCTATGATTAGCCATATAAGTACAATATATAAGTAAACCTAGAAATCCTGTATACTCTAGTGTGCGATTCACAGCTTAATTATTGGTTTGGATGCTTTGAACCCAACTTTGACAGGTACATCTGGTTCACTACGCTTTACTATATGTATGCTCAAACGAGATACAGCGAGTGGCAAAGAACAATCATATTAAAGTAAAATGATATTTTTCCTAACATTTTATTCAAAAACATAAATTATACGCGAACTACCCAAAAAAATGAAATATTAGTAAATTGGCAAAATGAAACTGGTAAAAAAACGAATAAATTCACGGTGAGTAACCCTCTTTTTAAAAGCTATGATATATGACGAGGCAGACGCGCACGCCTTTATGCAAATTCAAAGTGAAAATTTCTTTTACGTTTTTTTTATTACAAACTGCATGCACAAAAGTGCAATGTGTCGCTTGGGTTGCAGAATGACTTTAAAATCATGAGCATACCTTTCTAAGCACTTAAAACAAAAGCACATTCCAACATGAGCACATAGATTATATATTTTTACGTTATATTATATGTTTATTTATTTTAAACCATATGTATTTAAACATCAGACGTGTTAATTAATTTATATATAAACCTTATCAGGACCTTTGCATGACTCCCAATATTAAACGAAACTGATATAATTTTTATATCTCATTATAAAAGCAATGAATTTCTAAATACTAGGTACATCATTTACTTTTTTATTTACATGAGTAAACATGACCTACTTCAAGATGTTAAAATCATAACGTGACGAATAAATAAAGGTAATATACAACGTAACAATAAAACAGTGAAATTATTCATAAAACATCGTTCAATCAAACTCCAATCGAATTAAATAATATGTCGATATTTGAAGTGGTTTAGCAATTTTTCTCCTAATTTGGATCACTCTCCTCGGAAGAACGAACAACTGATTTATTAAATACATAGATGTAATAGATCATCACTTGTAAGAATGGCGGAATAGGTATCACGTATAATTAGTTATATAAATAAGGGAACGAAATGAGGCGTACATTTTGTATGTGTGACCTGGGACGCTTTTTTAATGCACAAGCATACGAAAATAACTGAAAAAGTATTTACTTAATAATAATTATGCCATTCGATGTAGAAAGCTATTTTCTTGTGTCATAAAAGCGAATAACCATTTCTGGGATTAATTATAATTTCAATTTTATACGTAAATATCTGGCTTTATTTCTTATTTAAAATCCTTCTAAAACTGACGTACTCGTATTAAAATTGAAAAGAGAACATTGTTTTTTTAGTTGTTTCGTATATAATCATGAAATTTTATTGATTCAATATTTAAATCAATACACATATACGATACAGAGAGTTGTATTGACGCATCGAGTTTTTTCACAGTTTAGATTTAAGGTAGAATTAATTACTCTACCTGCCACAAACATTCTTTCATATTTATAAATTGTCGCTCCCCTAACTCACTCAATAAATAAATAAATTTAAAGTGTTTTCACAAATAATAATTTATGATAAATCGTTTTTATCACATTGAAGCTTTTAAAAAAACAATAAAGCTTTTTTATCTTTATTAAAAGCAATTAGTTAGGTACCGCATTGAAAACCGCTGTCTTGGAAAGATTTTAATTAGCCAAGAACGCTGGTATTGTCTTCACAAGATGATTAATGAAACGCTATAATGAATATTTATAACAACCATTATTATGATTTTAATATAGGTAAGTATTATGTGGGTTTGAGAAATAGTCTGCTTCCAATGAAAGAATAATAATGTATGTAAGTACGATATTATCAGCACATTGCAACATTTTACATGTTGCAGACTGTATCTAGAATATATTTTTAAATAATCAATAGGTATACCGTATAGGTACATAATATGCTGTTGTCTGTTTAGTGGAAGCCAGCGGTAAACAAATTTTGAAAATAGCAGATATACTGGATTATTTGTTAGGTTAGGTTAGGTTATCATTCTTCAATTCATTAATTTTGTCTAAATCGGCTGTGAAAATTGACGCTGTTCCCGCCCGGCTTCCAGTAAACAGACGTGTATCTTATGATTATTATTATGTATTAATTTTATTATTGATCAAAAAATGATCGATATCACTACATTATTAAAAAGGGATTTAATGCTGTGTTTGGTAAAATAAAATTACCAATGTTATTTAAAATCATCATGGGATTGTCATAAGGCTCTCCGTACATAACCACATAAATACATAGAACAAAAAAATAAGATAAGTGAGTTACCTACTGGATACTGTAGCTCTGTAAAAAGATAGGTACAATTTGTATGTATGGAGAAATATCGAATAAAGTTCAACATGTGTTAAACAATGTTAATGTGCCAATAGTAACATTTGCAACATAATATTTGAAGAGATATAGCGGGTTTTATATGTCTTGCATTTTATGGCCTAATCACCAATAAGTTACAAACCAAAACTTAGTATTAACTGGTCTATCTATGGCGACTGGCTTTCACATTCCTATCTTATGAATCTGCTATATGGTTAACATTACCACAAATCCAGGAAGTCGTCGGTTTGAGGTTCAATGTAGGGATGGTTTGGACAATAGACAATCCATGGCTAATATCTACATTACTAAATGTAGGTGCCTGCCTACCTTCCTGTACAAATACAAGCTTTCATATTATACCTACTTAAAATATGCAATATTTATATTTGACGTAAGTATAATATAATATAGTAAAATATAAATATGCAATAGTACTGATTACAAACACACAGTATATTACTTATGTTGATCTACAAAGACTCATTCTGCAAACAGAAGGGCAGATTCATCCCCAACCCTTTGCAATCGCATTGATAGAACAGAACGGCGAAGTGATTGAAACAATGACATAAAACAGCGAAAGGGCGCATCGTGTCACTACCAATCTATGTTATCCCTATCACTGTGATATATTATGATGAACATAATATAGCCAGACATTTCAATTAATAGTAAGTATATATAAATAGGTATGCTACCAATGTGTGCTACCCGTGCTCACGTATGGCTGCGAGACGTGGACCCTCAACACGAGAGATGTCCAAAGGCCACACAGCGAGGCATGGAGAGGTGCATGTTGGGCATCACGCGAAAGGACCGTAAGAGAAACGAATGGGTTAGGAAGCAGACAAGAGTACGCGATGTAATAGACGTTTCCAAACAGATGAAATGGAGATGGGCGGGGCACATTGCTCGCCGAAAGGACGGCCGCTGGACAAATGCCGTCATCCAATGGTACCCAAGGAGTACGAAACGGCCACAGGGTCACCCTAAAAGCCGCTGGATTGACGAACTGGTAAAGTTCGGCGGAAATACGTGGCAGCGAACGACACAGGACCGAGAGAGTTGGAGAAAGCTTGGGGAGGCCTTCATCCAGCAGTGGATTGACCCCGGCTGATGATTATATATAAATAGGTACCTAGTCATTTACGTAAAACAACAAAAAATAATATATATAGCAAAAAATCACAGAAGGTCCTATCCTACAAACATCAATGATGTTTTAAATAAATAATCTGCATTTTAATGTACATTGTTGTTCAGTACTATTCATTTTATCATTTAGTTATTATGAACATGTATGTAGGTACATACTCTAAACACACGGAGCAGAGTCGTGAAAATGTAGCGTTTAAGATTAGGATTATTTTAACACTTTAACAGAACATGAGGCCCAATGACAGTAATGTAGTGAAACAGTAGAGTAGAACTACATGGGAAACGACCAAATAAACACCTAGGGAGCCAGGCTTTGACAAGACCACATAAATTGTGACCTCACCAGGAATCGACCCTGAAGTCCGCGGATGAGAGCCCAGACTACGAGGGTCGCCGGGATTTGTAAAAATCGTGTATTAGTAGTGTGTAATCGTGTAGTAGGTACCTAGTCAGTTGTATTATGAGAAAACCCATGTGCTCTCGTCGTATCATTTGATTCGTATTGAATCACTCACGGTCTGCCCCGTGATTTAAACTGAGGCGTAATTTGCCTTACCGCTGCACAGTAGGAGAATAGTTTAACGATGAGTGCAATGGATGCCCAAAAGACCAAAATTCATCATGACGAAAGGGAAAATTTAGCATTACTTTGTTACGGTAAAAGCTAAGTGTTGGTGTTTAACTTGTAACGCCTCAGAGGCCTCAGCTAAATATAATACCTTTGTTGAAGCTGTGAGTTGAAGAATGACAATGGGAGATACCGGATAGTAGTTCATAGCATAGGTACTTAATGGTGGATATTCCCGATGGACTGGAAACCGCGGCCGACGGGTTTGGAAACAAGTAATCCGTCCACTAACTCAGGTGTTAAAATGTATATTATTATAAAAACATTGAATACATTACGAAATGAAATTATCGCGTGATTTTTAATAATACAAAAGTAAGTTCAAACGAAAGACGAAATGTAGGTAGGTAGCTTGTATGTAATATATGTGTATTATACTATGTATTATGGAATCTTATACAATAGAACTAAAAATTATGTTTTCAAGATGTTAAATGTGCTCTCGCTTATTTTATAAATGAAGGGTTGTGTTTTTTATAGAACAAGCTTTCAGACAGAAAGAATACGGTAGTAGGTACCGAGTTTATGCTTTATATTCAACAAAAAGTCTTATGAAACCATGATGATACACAGATTTGACACGTATGACAAAAAACGGCCACCCTTTTCAGCAAAAAATGGAATATCCAAGACATCCATACATCAAACGTTGACAGGACACTACAATACATTCTTATGAGAGACTTTCATATTATTACGGCATGGGATTCGATCAATCTTTCGCGTTTCAAGGACAAAAAATGGGATATCTTCACGGTTAACCACAAAAGACTTTGGCCTATGAAATATGATAGCTTTAAATACATCTTTATATTATCGTGACGAGCATTAACTATATTATATTCAATGTGCATACTCTATTTTTATTGGTTAAAGGTACTCATATCTCATGGATTTCATAAAAAAAACACTTTCTATTTAAACGATATGGTGCGCATTATAAATTAATTATAATAGTCAGTGGATAAAATTTAATATGATTTTATTTATCGTAGAATATTATTTTTCATTACTGAAGTTGTTACGTAAATAATATTATATGCACAGATTCATACAAGGAATCTGTCATTTTATTATAATTTTGGTTGGGTTAAAATAAGAGAAATAGTTAATTAACTCTCACAGTTAAAAAAGCAGTAGGTAATATTGAAATTAAAACAAATGAAGGCGTTTCCTGTTTCTTTATTATAGTCAGATATCTATATATCTCAAACAAACGTGAAATTAAGTGAAACGAGACAAAGAAAACGTTAATGCAGAGATTGTAGTTAGTTTTAGTTTTCAGATATATTGCTATTAAGCTTAAAATATGTCAGTATGTAGAATTAAAGATTTACTTTCGTCTAGTTGTGGACAGACACACTTTATTACATTGCAATATCAACAATCATAATAAAAGGAAACTAATTAACCCAAAAATAGGAACCTATATATTATTACATACTAATAATAAACATTACCAAAAATATATTGCAAACCTAGTGCAAGCAGTGTAATGGTACGAATAAATATTAGCCTCCGAGAGCGGCCCTTACAATTTGCTTATAGTAAATAGAAAATTTGTTTGTAGGCCGAAACGGCTGTCAACGCAAATACTTTAATTATCGTAGAATTAAATTAACAAACAAAAAAAAATATTGTAAAACCAAGAGAAGTGATTTAAATAAACGAGTATTGTGATATATAGCCATATTGACCTACTTAAGCGTCAATTACATTGAGCTTCTTTACGAGCTGTTTGTTGGCTAATTTACAATCTGCCTGTAAAGTCGCCCAGTGTAATCATCGAGCAAGCTAACAAGCAGGTTGTAAACACTCTGCCGAGACAAGTTGAAAGCCGGTCAACTTTACACGCTACACGCCGGCGTGTGGGTCTACTGCGTCTGCGCAGTAGCAACCTCCTGGTAAAAAAACGAACTACATTCTGTCAAAATAATCGCTGGCTTGTGGCTTCTCAGCGAATGAAAGTTTTGTGTGTAATCGTCAAATCGCAGTAGCTGAATCGCCCGCTTTTAAATTCGCCATCAAATAGCTCGTAAAGAAGCTCAATGTAATTGACGCTTTAGAGAGCATGACGTATATTCATAAATATGTAGATATAATTATATTCCATTTTTCGTTCAGGAGACTTTTAATTTAACATTTCATTATAATTGCAGGGGATTATGACATTTCGGTACATAATCAGAGTCTTTAGAGATCATTTACAGCGAAGTGGAGAACAAGGCATCGTAATCGGTGCTAATGGCAAAAGCCTGACAAAAAAATCCACTCAAATATGGCTGTTAATGTAGGGGGAGGGCTTATTAAGTCATGAAAATGGGCTCCGAAACTTCTCCGGCTCGAGTAAGAAAAAATGCTTGATTGGTCGGATCTCCTAATGGTGCACGATGACGAGAACTGGTGGACGGAATAAGAACAAAGATCGCCGGACAGATGTCGTTAGGGTCGCAGATAACATGCACGCCACGTCACATCCAATATAAGAGGGAGGTTATTCTTTGCGTTGTTTCAGCGGATGCCATTTTGTGATTGATCACTCGTGAAAAAAACATCGTTCGTTAAATACCTACTTTTAAAGAATCGTCTTCACGAATAGATGGATTCGGTTTGTCGCGAAATAAAAAAATACTCGTAAAAGAGAATGCTATCTTACTAAAAAGTTTCCTGCTTTCATGCTATCAGCGGAAAATACACATTGTGATTTTGTGAGGGTAATATGTCAAAAGAAAATAAAGTACGACAATGATCTAAAATAGAACATGATGACATGGTTTTTTTATACCTACATATTGTATTAGATATTTACATACCTAATATATGCGATCTACCTACATTTCATACGACATAATATAATGTTATATATAAGCTGTTGAGTGAGATACTTGTTTTGTTCTAAGTAAATTAAGTATGTATACTAAATGTGGAGCTTCAATATAGGAGGCTTCACACAGCGAGGCATGGAGAGGTGCATGTTGGGCATCACGCGAAAGGACCGTAAGAGAAACGAATGGGTTAGGAAGCACACAAGAGTACGCGATGTAATAGACGTTGCCAAACAGCTGAAATGGAGGTGGGCGGGGCACATTGCTCGCCGAAAGGACGGCCGCTGGACAAATGCCGTCATCCAATGATACCCAAGGGGTACGAAACGGCCACAGGATCGCTCTAAAAGCCGCTGGATTGACGAACTGGTAAAGTTCGGCGGAAATACGTGGCAGCGAACGACACAGGACCGAGAGAGTTGGAGAAAGCTTGGGGAGGCCTTCATCCAGCAGTTGATTGACCCCGGCTGATGATGATGATGATGAATATAGGAGGATCAAAAAGTAGTTGCATAAAACGCTGTACATAGTATGTTAAGACAACGTGGAATCACCACAAATTAAATTAATCGGGAACAAATGACACAGTATGGTAACGAATGGATAATTGCAGGACAAATGCCACCATCCAACGGTAAGCACATTATAAGTGAAAAGTAGCGATTGGTTCTTAAAAAGGTAAATACAGAGATAACTGGATATAATATGGAGAAGCTTTGAAGTATTATTAATAGTTTTGTTAGTTTTTACATGTATTTTAAATCGCGTAATTTGTACGACTATCCTGTAACCAGTTCGAAATCAGAGTCTCACAAGTTGTTTGGAATTACAATTTTTAGTAATGGCGAACAATTATTATTTCTCATAAAAAACTGTTACGAAACCTCTTCGGATTATAGCTAGAGCTCGAAATAAACCGGAGCTCACCGGAACGCTCTGGTTCGTATTTTTTTTCAATTCGAGCACGGTTGTAGACCATAATATATTTATAATAAGTATACCTATTAATGATAAAAAAATATGTCTTGTTTGTTTAAATAATGTTCGATTCTATGAGATATGGATACTTTATAGGTGGGTACTTAAAATAACTGAACACCGTCCAATTGGCTATTAACCTAGGTAGCCTAATTATTGTTCTTATAATATAGTTCGAGTTAAAATGATATTATAAATGGTCTAATACGGAAAGAAACCTTCTTTTTTGACATCGCTGATTTACCTATCTATCCAACTAAATGTATGTACAATTAGATATAATTGCAGCATGCTAATAAATTCATTGTAACGATTCCTATCTCATCTGCAACAAGGGTTATTGAATATGCAATGTTTGTAATTGAATGTCCGGCCATAACCAAATTAATAGAATGAGTAATGTCGCTTTCACACAAATGAAACGCTTTCCCCTAATCACCATTAAACAAAGATATATCGCGGATATGCACCAGATATTGATCGGATATTTACGAACAATGTAGGTACAATAGGTAGGGGGTACTTCAATGTTGAGTCACGTTTCCGATAATAATAATTATTACACGTTGCAAGGAATATGTTTGATTAACATTTGGGGACAGTCGAAAAATATTCAAAACAAATGCATCGATCTATGTTACTAACCATCCTATAATCATTATAGTATTATAATACATATAATCTCGATTTTGATTTTACTTAATTGACAAATGTACAAATAATTATGCATTCATCTAGTGAATGTGATCACACCACCAATTGGTATATTTGGGAAATATTCATTATCGAGTCATGAAATTATTCGCCGTCATTTGTCTCGTCTATAACAATAATTAAAGAGAAAATATAAGTGGCCAACTTTGTGTACAAGTAACTACACAGTTTCCGTGTATCAGATATCCGTAAGAAATCGTGGGATACCGTCATTAATAATATAAAATAGTAAGATTTAATCGTATTCCAGCGCATCTATTCTATACATAAGACTGCTATCGGCCGCTATCTAGAGTAGAAAAGTATCCTTAGCACTTATTTTAAATATTACAATAAGTTAGTTGTACCTAATTGTTACAATAAGTGATATGTTTTAACAGCACCTCTCGGCTGTGATAAATTTTAGAGAAAGATAGACAGTTTTGACAGTTCAGACGGCTAACTTATTGTAAGTGTTAATATTTCGATACTTTCCTACCCTAGAAAGCAGTCTTGTGTATATAATAGATGCGTAGGTGATCAAATTTTATTGTAACTAGTAATTCGTTTAACAATGAATAAGTTAAAGTACACTTTTCCAGACAATCGATTTTGAACAAAGTATCACAAAATTAGCTCAATTTACAACTATCAAAATAATGTGTTTGTTATTTATTAATATATTATATTCATTACGTTTTAATATTGTCATATTCATGTGATTACAAAAACCTTTATCTCACATGTGTGTCATGGCCAAAATTAAAGTTCTATTTTAAGTTGTGATAATTTTGGACCCCCGCATTTCATTGCGGAAGTACCTAATGAGTAATGATACACATTAATTAATGTTTGCTGTATATTACAATATTATTATTATTATTATCGTACAACGTGATGTAATATTATAGTAGGTACTAAATAATTTTGAAAACAAATATGTTTAAAAACATACTTCTACTATAGGTGAAAGATAATAATATGATCGAAACATTATAAAATACTGAATTATTATTTATAAATATGTTGTGATGATTATTAAATAATTAGTTAATATTCCAATAATTACAAGATAAAAAGAACTTTTTATATACCACGTTTTTAAATTGTCTGTTGAATCATATAAACTTGACAATTCTATGTATTAATAAATACTTTTTTTTGTACTTGATAGAAATACTGAATAAATATAAAATACTGAAATGTCATTTTGACATTTCATATTGATTTCCATAGTAACGCACGTATATTTTAATAATTTAGTTGCTAGGACCCCCTTAGCAACCAATAATAGTGTTTTACTTTTTACGATTTTCTTACGAAATAACTCTCCATACAAAACAGAATTAAATGAAAATGAATTCAATTCTAAAATATTAAAAGAATGCATTGTCATCGTGTTCTGATATATTCTAAAAGTTTCAAATGTCTAGCTAGTCGAGAAGTTAGTTAAATATCTTCAATCGTCCAATACCTTGGACAAACAAGAAAAAGTTGTACTGGACAAACAAGAATAGGAGCTAATAAAAACGTGGTAAAATGGAGTAACTTACAGATTTTAAACATTTCAAAATCCCTGTACAAGTTGTACGAAATAATAATATGTTCTCAATAATCACATTCAAGAAGTATGTCAAAGTCATAAAAGAGAAGTTCAAAAAAGGTTAGGACCCAATATGACTTTCCATCAAGATTAATCATGAATTTCCTATTTTACTTTCTTCGCACACATCCAAGCGACAAAGATGGATGGGTATAAGAGAATAACTTGAGCACGTGGCTTAAAATCCTGGAAATACATACAAAATAAATCAGCAAAGATGGAATAGTATACATTAAAATAATGTACTGTGACAAATTACTAGATGCAATAAAAACGGTGAAGTTTGTATGTATACCATTAAATTTATTAAATATGTTGTGAGTGAGGCTTCACCGAATCGCTTAAAATCTTAGTGTCTTTTCCTCACAAAAAATGTCTAATGAATTCAAACAAAAAATGATTCTTTTAAAGGATGGCGATATTTTCGACAACAGTAAATAAATATTTTTTCAATTTTTATACATGTTTTTTTTAATGCCATGTCTATGTTTATGTCGAAATGTTGAGAAAATATTGAATAATTTACACTGCTATTTCATTTTTTGATTCAGTTAGAAAATAGATCGCTGCATTGATAGGTACATGCATTATTACAATTGTCTGGATTATTTACATCAAAATAATTTATCTATATAAATTAACATATGGGTGTGTCTTTGACGCAACTTCTAGCTCAGAGGCAGGAAGTTAAATAATCTCAGTCACGTTTTTCATATATCTATTTGATAGGTACTAATAATTATAATACGAAAATCATAAAAATATGACTAAAAATCTATGATTCTTGTATTAGAAACAATGCATTCTAAAGAATATTTTGTTTTAGTGTGAAGCTAATAAAAAGATAGAGCAAGTACTAACTATGCTTAATTTAAGAACCCATAATAATATTATGATATTGTACATTTTTACAGTCCTATATTAATGTTGCCGTGAGATTAAATAATATGAACCTGTGGGTCTCTATTTTATACTTATCGACCGCTAAAAGTGATAAAGTGATAAATACGACGGCTAACTAAGGGAGGTTTGTATCAAAGCATTAGCACTTATTGTAACAATTATAATAAGTTGGTTGTAATTGCTGCAATAAGTGCTGTATTTTAACAGCACTTCTCTTGGCTGTGATAAAATTTAGAGCGAGATAGATAGTTTTGTCTGTTTAGACGGCTAACTTATTGTAACAATTATAATACCTCAATACAAATATGTAATAAATACTATCGCTTTATCACTTTAGCGGTATATAGTCGCCTTGTGTATAGATAGAATAGACCCGCTGAATTCTGAATTAACACATTTTGGAGATTGATATATCAATTTTACGGTAACAGTGATTCCGTGTTTAGTACCTACCTACATAATTCATTCATTATAACATGTTGAAATAAACTATTTAATTATAAGTAGGTTCATAACGGAAAGACACCACCGTTACGTTTTAAATCTAATTAATACTCAATTGCAGAATGTTGATAATATCATGCAAAATTTTGCGGAAATTTGGTTAGTGCAAAATTCTTAGTTTCCGGTAGCCAGAGCTCTATGTTTTATAATTGGTATCAAATTATGTACGGTAAAATTACGTGACGTGGGTGCCCTAACTTTTCCTACCGCGAAACAATATATTTAACCTAAATTGCAAAGTAAACCGTCAGATTGTATCGGTAATCCGCAACAAAAGGGTCCAATCAGTCGATAATCCCTTGCGTAATTGTTTGATTAAAAATATTCGCGGGGGAAACTCTGCTTTTTTATAAATATTGGGTCACATTGGGGCTTAGATGCTTGTTAATAAAAGGATAAGTGATACGTTTAGGTACTACATAGACGACATGTTTTTAAATAATTCAAAGCTATCTGTTTTACGGAAGATGATAAGGTTATTGATTAATGCAATTGACGTTAGCGTGGTTATTCGGTTAAATAATGATTGTTTTTAAATTCCACAGAAACAAGTTTCGCGTTCAAAAGTATAGAACTGAAAGATCCGACAATATAATTAATATCTAGTTTGAAATTCACGACAAGGTTATTTATTAACATCTTTTTTTACAATCATAGCGTTATTATAATATAATATTATAACATTGTTACAAAAATAATTAGTATTGAAACTTAATATCCGTGAGTCAATTTAATGCAATTGAAAAAAACCGTCCAACGTTGAATATTTAATTTCACGTTCCACGTACGTTTCGTGTAATAAAATATCAATGTAAAAAATATATAATATGGATCCTTCAAATAAGGTTGAATTATTTTCCGGCGAAAATTGAATTTGATTCCAAAATGAAGAAGACGTTCAATATTTTGTAACCGGGTCAATTCGATTTCAAATTAGGTACTGCCCTATTCCTGTTACATATGATGCAATTTCAGAACGGAGATAATAAAATTTTACTGGCATATTTTTCACCTTGAATATAAGTGAAATGTCTACTAATAATCTTCATTTGGTATAGAGGTCATCATCAGTATTCAATGTTTACAATATAAAAATATCTTCAGTATTAGTCGGTTTGTAGTATTCTAACCAGGAAGAAATAATATGCATCGTAAATGATAGTAACCCTATTCAATAACCCAGTCTGGTGCTAAAGGGGATAACGGTGATTAACGAATATTATCTCGAGTCGAACATCTCTGATAAAGGTGAATCAAAAAGGCTGACATCAAAAAGAGAATAGTAATTGTAAAAAAACGCTGTTCATCTAGTCATTTGGTTGTTTTACTTAGAAAATTTCACGGGAGTAATTAAGTGCATTTTTATAAATATTGGGATGCTCTTATCGAATTATGACTTTGCCACCTCGTAATTTCCGTATATTTGTCGTGCTCCTGAGCCTGAACCACTCAAGTAACGTAAAAATTCATTTGGTTACAAATTATAGGAATTTTCTCTAATTTGTTTTACTACGTAACTTGTTTTATTATTAAGTACACCAGAAAAGAGTTATGTATTTATTTTTTGGCTTTTTAGCCAATGACGACGCGAGCGGAAAAATCTGAGGTGACAAATGAAAATTCAAAAATAGCATACTAAAATACATAAAATGCAACGTATAAAAACTCCCACGAAACTATCTGAGTACACTCCTTTTTTGACACAGTCACAATGACTGATACTTTATGTAAAAACTGTAAACATACCAAATTGACTAAATTGAGCAAATTGAAAGAAATCATCGGAATACAAGGGAAAGACAGAAAATAGGTAGTATTTAAATTAGAAATACAATCATTATCGTTTATAATTGTATATTCTTTCAATAATTTCAATTCTAATATTTAGTTTATAATTCAATTAATGATTCGAAAGAAGGTCCGCGTGAAATTCTTCATGAACAAAGCGTCATTTTTTTTTATCTCAATGCTCCAACGACAATCTGTTTCAGATACGACAGCACACGGTGAATACAACGAATTGTATACGTACAATAATTTATATATAAGTACAAATCAAGAAATACACAAGTTATCTACTGACACAGGCACTGACTAGAGACGTTATCAAAATAAGTCAAATACTTGCAATATTTCCATGGTCACTTTATATTAATTTGTAGAGAAAACTAATCTTTTCCAACATGGATATATTTAAATTTTCTGGAAATATTTATTCAAATGGGTCAACATTTCATGCGTTATCCTAATATTATGTAGATTCTCAGCAACCCACTGGGTTGGGCCGGGTCTACTACGGTAATTAATAAAAATGTTAAGAGATACTTGATAAAGCAAGTCTGGTTTTAATTAAGCACGGCTTAATTATTATAATAATTTCAAGCACCGGTTAAATCAGCTATGGTAGGTATTTCCCTTGCGGCGTTATATTCTTATCAGCGAATTGAAGGTTCGCAGATTTGATTGCCCGTTTTACCCTCATTGTTAGGCACGTCGCTTCCCAAAACTGTGGTTGGACATAATATATTGCGTGCCAAATACGCTCCACGCATAGAGAATCCGCATAAACTAATATAGTTCCATATTTCCTATAATATGTGTATACATATTACATTTTGACTACCTAAGTGATAGTTATAAGCGAAGAATTTTCATTATGTCAAGCCTCAACGCCAAGCGTTACGTAGGTTCGCGGAAAATTGATCGCAGACGAAAAACAATGTTTATTGTTCTATATTTTTAATTCTAGTTTTTTAGCATTCATTTCGCTTGGCTATTATTAAGTATGGTTGCTGTATTATTCAGGAATAGATTAGGATCTGAAGTAGACAGAAAATGGAAGGGGTCAATATGTGTTTATTGATTTTGTAACATCGTCGTAATTATTTTTTTAATCCCTGAACATATAATGTACTTTCGCCAAATCACGTACCTTGGGACTGCGATTTTATTTTAAATTTTGACTGGTACAAATTCGTGCTGTCGGGGATTTTAAGAATATAATTAAAATATATTTATATAATATATCAGTAAAACACATAGTTTTGAGTAAACAGTAAAGTAATGTCGCCATCTTCATCTGATGAAACATATAAACTATAAAGGGTCATCGATTTCAGACCTCATCCAAAACCAATATATCAAGTTCTTCTTCGGGGAAATTTCCACTCTGATTTTACCTACATTATTGAAAAACATATGTGAATCGTTGACGGCAATTATATGTACCAACCATTAAAATATTGATGTCTCTGTAGTATTTATTTTAACTGTACAGAAAATTAATAAATATTCTTTCATAGTATGTAGCACGATTTTAACTCATCAAATTTTTCTGACAACTGAATTACAACGTCCTGACTCCCATTGTGGTATTTTGATCAACTACAAATTACAGTGCTGCAAATACGTGCAAAATGCGTCTATACAAATAACGTTAAGGATAACATAAGAACAATCGTATAATACTTAATTTAATAGGATGTCTTTAGACGTGGTACTTTGTTGTACCGCCAGGGAGTAATTGTGTTTTAATGTGAAATTTTCTGCAGCAATCAACTGTCTGAAAGAACTACGAATACAACGAATTTTAAACATAAAACTGCAGTAAATTTTGGATTAACATGGATGAAAAAAATAAAAAAAATCAATGCTCTAATAACATGAGAATTAATCATCACAAGTGTCACAATCATTAATGATTTTACATAGACACTTCACAAGTCACAGTTAAATATATAATAAAACAAATACCATATAATAATACAACAAATACGTAAATTAATTTGTCTATAAATATTTAGTTTCCTTTATAATATGTAGTCTAACGTAATTTAGCTCACATAAAGAGAGTAGGTACTTAATCGTAGTTTAATTCACATTAAAGTTAATCGATTTAATTTGTAAGTACACGTGAAGTTTTATTAAAGACGACGATATACATATGAGACTATGTATATCAATGTTCTTAAATATTTTTTTAATATTGTTAGTTTTCTATAATTTAAACACATTAGGTACCTACGTAATTTACGATTCACTTATACAAATATAATGCCTATGACTCAATGTGAAGAAGAAATATTGTAAAGTTATGGTAACAAACGAAATGCACGTTTGGAGTTTTTTTATTAGGTTAGAAAAAAGTTAATTTTCGTTTCGAAAGACCGTTTTGCAAACTTGGCATTCATGGCTGCCAACCTTAATGAGATAATTACCGAAACATTAATCTACTTCCAGGCAGAAACCGACCCTTATACCTACCTTCACAGTAGCTAATATTTGCCGTTTTTATCTTTCCCTTAAAATTCTATTCGTATTGTACAAGCTTTTAGCGCTTTTAAAAATAGACGCCCGCTAAATACTCCACTGAAAAGCATTCCATAAATGATGGACGAGCTTAGGAAAATATGTTGAATTCTTCCCGAAGTGAGCCTCGCTTGAATTTCACAGGAAATTAGTAAAACAGGTAAATTCAAAATTCATATTATTTACCTAACAAAAACGTTGTTAGCCAATTCTTAACGTTACATAAGATACTTCATCGTATATATATGTATATATAAAAAAATAGATATCGTTAATTAGAAATTTAACCACTTATCGTAAAACTAATAAGCAATGGGAAATTTTATTAGCACGTAAAATAAGACATACGTAAAGCGAGTTTTGTTAGGTAGAGTTACGAGTAACATAATACATCGCTATTGGATAAGGAAAAAACGTCAATACGAGACTTTGCTGCCTTTCCTTCCAATATCCTCATTTATATATATATATATATATTAAGTAATTTTTACCGCTAAGCTAGGTACTAACAATATAAAATAATGTATTTAATATAATTAAGAAATACCTTTTGGAAAATAATGATGACATGGTTGGACAAAAGTGGCATTAAATCTTTAAGACGTGTGTTGCATAAAATCTGATTAACTGCGGTAGGTAATTAAATATGATTTACAAGAGTGATGCTGACGAAACATACAGACCAATTAAAAAAATATAACTGATATGGTGACTGAATGATACCTACGGAGGGCCGGAGGTAATGTAGTACAGGAAAAAATCTTTTTCCTGCAGTGGTCGAAAAAAGATTTTTGTTAATATAATAAATGTTTATGTTAAGTATTGTATTCCTACCTTCATGGTCTCTGAGAATATCCGCCTTGCAACTCCCCCCAGTACATGTTGCCACCTGAACATCTCTGCCAGGACATGAGAGATCACTTCCACCGCTTCCTAAGCACTGCCGTCTCCTAGATTGCTTGCAGTCTCTACCGCAGCGAGACCAGTCTGACCATGGACTCCATCGTCCGCTTACACCTATGGATAAGTAAATATTTTCAAATCACACGTCGTGAACATATAACATCTTCGAGTAGATACACCATGGTTATATATAGACTTCTTTCGTATTGATAAGAAAGGAGTGTCCTTTAACAATGCTGACCCAGATAATACAATTATTGTTGAAAGAAAAAATATTATAATATTTAAAACACCTCCAAGAGAACCTGTTTTATGTATATTTCATAATTTATTTTTCTCTTACTATTTTTTTTTATAGTGTCTTAATGATAAAGAATATATCTTGAGATCAATACATAAACCATCACAAAACTGATGAGGACATCATGGAAAATAATATAACAAAATAAATTGAAATTTCTTCCAAAATTACGAGTCAATTCTAAGCTCCAATAAAAAGTTTTACCGAATATAATATTTCATAAAATATTTTTGATGTGTGTATAAGTATAATGAGCGTGTTGATAAAAAAAAGTAATTTGGACATGTGTAGTAACACTAGTAACCACGTAGGTAACAACACTTTATTTAGCAATACATATTAATTATATGGTTTCATTCTAAATCGTAGATTAATAAATATGACAATAATAATACATTGTTATATCAAACTATTTTATTATATTCATATTATGAGAAAATATAAGACTTTAGAAAGACTTAAATTAATATATTATTATGAAGCTCTAAACTTATCCCAAATTCAACATCTTCCGACCTATTTTGAGAATATAATCCGTTAACAATTTGAATAGCTATAAGTATTGTCTGTGAAATTTAATGGTGTATGATGAATAGCTAAACAGCTTAACTGTGGAGAATCGATAAGGAGCTACTCGGCGGTATAGTTTTTTCTACTTTACTTACCCAAAAGTGATTCAGTTTTATCGAAAGTCATAGTGTTGACAAAGATCCCATCTGTTTTTCCTTTGTGAGCATTAAAAGTAAAACGAACCTATTAGTAATATCATTATCGAAAAGCAAGTACCAAAGTATAAAAGTTGTTAAAGGTTGGTAAAATTTGGTAACTCAAAACAAAAGTTGGAAATTGTTGAAGTTATTCTCTTGTTCATTAAAGTAGCAAGGTTTTAAAAGATAAAAATAAAAACAACTTTACTAAAGCATAAACAAGAAAGTTTCACAATTTTTAGGTGATATCATAAATGAACGCGGGGACATGTTTGGCAAAATTCTTTCTCGTGCAATCAAATCCACATTTCTTGGAACATTTCCAGATAAACTTTTACTGAGAAACACACGTTAAATTTATTTTGTAATGGTAATAAAATATGTCCCATAATTGCAACACTCTTTATAAAAAAAATCACTGTCACCTTTTTGGCAAAACCACAACTACTATAATAGTAATTACAATTAAAATAGCTTACAATCATAAATGTGGGGATATCATTTACATGTTTATTTTATAAGATAAAAACATTTCCTTAATTATTATATTTATCTCTCATGTATTCGTATGAAACATGGTCTTTTAATGTAAGAAAAATTCAAAAAATACACAACGTAAGTATGAAAAGGTGCACGTTGGGCATAAAGCAGTAATACCACAAAAGACACCAATGGATAAAGAGCAAACGAGAGTAAGTGGTGTAATAGAAGTTTTCACGCAAATAATACAGCAATGGGATGGACATGTCCGTCGGCGAATGGGCGAGTGGCACTTGACAAATGCCGTCATACAGTGGTACCTAATAAGGATTAAACGATCACAGGAAAATCATAAGCCCCGCTAGATAGGCGAACTCATCAAGTTTGGTGGATAGAAGTGACAGCGAAGAACTAAGGACTGAGAAGAGTTGAAGAAACTACGGGAGGCAGTGGATCCCCGGCTGGTGATTATCATAATTCTACTTATATCAAGTGTGAACGTGTTGCACTTATTATGCCATATTATTAATCTATTTCCAAGTAGCTCAGCCATGTACAGCACCTAATTGAATTACGTATTATAAAGCAAATTATTATAATACACTTTTTATTACCTGTATGACAGGGTAAACAGTCTTGTGATCGCTGCATAGCCGGCCCAACGCAGGCTTGGCCACCATTTAATGGTTGAGGATTGGTACAAGATCTTGTTCTTCTTTGGCCCTGTCCGGCCTCTCCAGGGCATCTGCATTCAGACCACTGGGACCATGTTGTCCAACCCCCATTCACTAAAATAAAGATAATAATATGTACCCATATAATCATCGTTACAAAACTATAATATTATTTATACTTATATTAACAGTAATAAATAATATATTATACAATCTAAATGTAAAGTAATTTACCATAAACTGTGAGCAAAGCAGGATCTGATGTCCGTTTCCCTGCTACGTTCTCAGCGACGCAGGTGTAGTTTGCCATGTCCTGTAAAAAGTACAGTTATAATTTTTGGGACACTGTGTTTTATATATATGTATTAATAAACTTTTGATACAACTAAATATTATAGATTATTTTGAATTATGTTAGATAACAATAAACAGTGGGTACGGAGACATGAAATCAAGTATGTAAATATTTAGGTCATTTTAAATCGCATAACATAGTGGGTACGTAAAAATCAGTACATTCATATTTAAAAATATTATAATACAGGCGGCCCTCAACTTTCGTACGTTCTACTTTCGTACAATTCGATATTTCGTACATTTTAGATTTTTGTTGATAACGCAAAAACTGTACACTTCCATGCAGTTGCTCCTCTCTCCTCCGCCCCTCGTCACCTACTCAAATACATACGTAAATGGGTGGTATTCAAATAACTCTTGACAAGTTTATAAAGAAAACATCTGAATGTTGAGGCTATACTTCAGCTAGGGCACGGTCTAAAACGATCGTGCAAAGATTGTGCAAATGACGCGTGCAGAACAAAACATAATTTGTCATAAAAATTCAACATGCGTCCATTTATTATTATGTTTATTGTTGTATTAGTAATAATAATAATATATCCATTGGCATGTTTTCTTTTTCAAGTAAATGGGTAACGTTTTTTTAGTGATCTTTACACGATTTAATAATTAATTCCCCCGACGCCATCACAAAACAAATTGACGTGTTCACAGCTCGACTATCGTTCTCCGATTGGCAGCGAGTCCGAAATTTCGTCGCACCTATAGTTGGAAATTATTTGCCGTTTCACTGAAGTATGCTCTTAATACGCCTCGTTTACTTTATTATAGATACCCATTAATAAATAAATATTTTAAAGTACATTTTTCGGTGTTTTTTTTTACATAGCTCTACTTTCATACATTCAACATTCGTACACATTTTGAGGAATCAATTACGTAAGAAAGTCGAGGCCCGCCAGTACATTGATCATGTTTTTGGTGGATTATTGGAAAAGTATCCATTTCTGGAAGCGTGGGTTGTCCTTACGGTTAGATAAATTTACATGTTGTTTTTTTTAGTCCAGAGCAAGGAATCAACGATTAGGGACGTAAAAAAAGAATCGATACCTACGCTTTCTTTCGGTATGACGTCTCTACCTATGATCAATTATTATAAAAGTCAGTTAGTTAATAATATTATAGCCTCCAATCTATAGACGCCAATATGATCCACATAGGGTCGAGAAATGTAATATAAAATTTATCTACCTGTAACATTGCTTGTGAGACTAATAGATGTCCCTCAGCTGAAACCACGATGGTAGATGTGGATGCTGAAGACGTCTGAAGCAGCGCTCCATTCCTCAACCAAGTTATTTGAGCTGGAGGAGCGCCGGCAGGTGGAAGACAGCGAATGACAGTCTGACCATATTTCTCAACATTAGTTGCTACAGGAGGTGACACGAACTGCTTGCGAATATCTGTAAAAAAAAATACAATATTGATATAAAAAAAAATTAAAGAAACATTTTGCATTATGTAATACATAACATGTATTAGTAGAAAATTTAAGTGGTGCCACTGAGATACAGAACAAGTATCAAACTCTTTTAAAGAAGTTTTTGATAAAACTAATCAGAATCATTACTTATAATTTTAGATGAACGAACGCATATAATTATCACGAATAACAGTAGATAGGTACGCACATAGTGCTGATAGTTACCTTCACTTTCTATAAAAATTGAACTCACTCAATCTTTATTAATTCAAGATTTTTGGCCGATTCGCATTTCGATAATCACTTATCATTTTATCATTTTCCGTGTCTGAAAAATTATTCAATACAGTTCACTGTGTAACCAACCATTTTCATGTATGTTAAGTGTATTTTTGTTTAGACGGTACCACAGCTTGGGGTGAACTGTGATACACACAAATTACACGTAACCATCATTTCCATATTGGACAACAATCGTTTAAATCTGACACGAACGAAAATCATGTAAAAATTCTACGAATTGATTTTATACTCAAATAAAATATAGGCATTAATTAGTCAGGTTGTTTTGTCCGTATAAATTCTTATATACCCACTGATTGGTCGTTATAAGATCTATATGTTTAGATGTTTTACGTGTATAACTCGTAACACCGCATATTATGTATACAAATGTAACTACATTTAAATTCAATAATCGGCGTTGATAAAATAAACTACCTTGTTATTATATGTAACGATGTGTTTTATTAGTATTAGTTTATACATATACTGAAGTGATTAACAACATAATGCGGATGTTAAAGTCTTAGATCCAATTAAGAAATGTGCACGTTAAAGGTAAGATGGTAAGAATGTTGTTCAAGTAATTTAACTCGTCGAATACATTACCTATATCAGGATTAGTATTTAAGAGGAGATGCACAGCAACGTGAAATGTTTTAGCATAAATCACAAGAAGCATTTATACCGTCTACATACAGTTTACGGACATTATGGTCTCGGATTCGGTTGCTTTGCCTCAATAGTAGTACACACAGCATTGCTGAATACACCGTTTAATGGAACCGCATAGAAACTCAAACAAACACCATTGAAGAGCCTAAGTTTGCCTCTTCAATAGAAGTAAAGTTGCCGAAGCGCGTATTCGGTACTCGGTAAATACTTCAGGTGTAATTATGGAAATGCTATCAGTTTCGGCTTCGCTATTCCGGCTAAGGAGTAGTTAGTTACATGCCCGATGGAAAATACCTGTTCTTTTATTTGCGCGACGCAAGTTTCGATTCAACCGCAAAGCCTTTAAACCAAGTATATGTACGCTTGGTTAAATTTATTTGAATTGCAAACGCATCTACATAATAATAAGTAGGCATCGGTTAGGAAGTTAGGGGGTTTACGCGTATGTATTTAGGGGCTCTCTTGAGTTGCCGGGTGGGTTAAATTAACGACTAACTTATTTGCGAACTTGAGTATGTTTATCTTGAACTATGGTTGAGGTGTTCTGAAGTTATTATGAAAGGTAACCACGTGTTGGATTTCAATCCAATATTGATTAGAAATTTAGAATAGTGACCAATTTTCGTTGAACCTAGCCATCAACGACTAACCAATGGTGAACGGAAGATTCTTGACACTAATATTGCGGATAGAAAATTCCGTGCATGAGAATTCCGGATTAAGAAAACCCCGGACGTAGAAAATTCTAAAATAATAATATAATGATTTGGGTAGCGGAGAGATATTATCTATACTACAAATATATAATAATATATTAACGTGAAATCTATTATAATATTTAGTATTACATAATGTGGATTAAGTACAATGTAATTTAGCTTTTTTATCCGAAGAGTGTAATGCTTTTAAAGACCTCGATAGGCAGAATACGAATGTTACAATTTAATACATTTGTGTTTTAAATAATTAGTACGTAGGTAACAAAGAACATTAAAAAAATATAATTATGTTTTAATTCAAACATAAATTTATAATATAAATAATTACAAGATAAAAAGAACTTTTTATATACAACATTTTTAAATTATCTGTTGAACCATATTATAAACTTGACTTGACTAGCTTAAACGATCAAAAAAATTTGTACTTGATAGAAATAATACTGAAATGTCATTTTGACATTTCATATTGATTTCCATAGTAACGCACATATATATTAATAATTTAGTTGCTAGGACCCCAGACCCCTAGCAACCAATAATAGTGGATTGGATTACAGATTTCTTCCGAAATAACTTTTCATACAAAACAGAATTAACTTAAAATGAATTCAATTCTACTTAGAGATGGCTAAAAATATTTAAAAAATGCGTTGGCATCGTGTTCTGATATATTCTAAGAGTTTCAAATGTCTAGCTAGTCGGGGATTTAGTTGAAAATCGATTGCAAGATTTGTACTGGATAAACAACCACCGGACAAATAAGAATACGACATAATAAAAACGTTGTAATAAAGCTATAACTGAATCTCCGGTCGTTGCACATAATATGAATACATTTTATTATTAATAAAATTTAATTTAATAAATTCCATTTATTCTATAAAACCAAAATATGTTGTATGAATTAAAATCCATAATATTATGGCCACAATATAGAGAAGCGCAATTTTCAATTTAATATCAATTCTATTGTATCCATTAGAGTTAGTAGGTATAGTTCTACCTTCATTCATACAATATTTTAAGTGGGTAGGTACCTAAATCCCATAAATTTTACAATTGTTAACCCAAAATAATAAGTTCAAACATAAACCAGTTAAATTAACTTATTTGATTTACTGCCAGTGAGATTTGAAATAAGCTCAGCCTCGGTTTATCAAAATGTCCCTGTATACAGCTGAATCACGTTGTTTTCCGGTAAACCATAGTTTCGATTGTAGCAGAGACATGTTTAGAAAGCCGGGATGAAAATTTCACGTCCGAAAGGAATTAGTCACGCCGTGTGGAAACAAAAGCCTAATTCCTAAATGTTTAAGTTATTTACGATGACTTGAATTAGGAGAAAGCTTTTGGTAAATTTTGAAATATGTAGGCTCGATAATGTTGTGATAATTTTATCAAAATTAAATCGTTCTAATGTCTAGGGATGTGTTATTATCCAAAGTAAAAGTATTGATATTTTATATCGTATTGAATGAAAGTATTCATAATCAATATCGTATGGATACACATTGCAAATTCTTAGGATTTTGGTCTCGAGAAATATTCGACAAATTCGTATCGTATCAGAACAAAATTATCGATAGATATCGAAATAGGTATCAGTCAAAAAGTATGTATTGATGATAGTGATGATTTAGACAGGGAGGTACTTTTTTACTTACTGCACTTTTTTGACATCTCATCCCAAACACAATAAAAGGGTCAACATTAGTTTCAGTGTGTATCAACAATTCTTCATCTTGTGTTAAGAGTATAATTTATGTGTTATAATAATAATAAAACATATTGCCGTAAGTTTTGTGTGAATCAAATTTTATGTTTAAATCAAAGTAATACACTACACGTGGCCTTTGGTTAATCTAGTATGTCATATTATGATAAATGGAACATTGGGAAATATGACATAGTTAGGTTGGTATACTGTTTCACTAAATGAACTCTGTAATTTGGAGAATCAAAACGACACTAATTTTATTTATTTTACATATTTATTATAATAATATATAAAGTTCATAACATGACATGAAAATAACAAAAAAAAGTAAGATTAATAATTATACGGAAGTAACTACACAGAATGACCAAGTAAAGTAGACCATATTTTAATAATTTATGAAACAACGTCCATCTTAACTCATTCTCACGCAGATCGAATATACCAATATCCGAAACAATTTTATTGTTATGATATTATAATTATAATATTATGATGTTATATTAAATCTACCATTGTAGCTTATTTTCTCAGTTTACGTTTAGTTTCTCAGTTAAGACCAGTTATATTGTAACGTTTTTACATATATAAATAGAGTAAAATATAATTCTGTAAAAAGAACAAAAAATACAAATGTCATAACAGATGACTATTCAAAAAGTTACGCTACAAAATGTAGTTCTTTTTAATAATTAACTAACGTTTATTTTATAATTTTGAGCATGACTGCAAAATATCATTTCTACGAATGAATATCTCAAAGATTTCTTTATTATTATTATTAAAAAAAGATTGTCTATTTTAAAAATGAAATAATGAGCACAATAATATTGTATTGTAATAGAATTTATGTTGGTTATAAAATGATTACACACAATTTAACAATGTCAATGGCAACGCCTTTTTTCTAATAAATCGTAAAAAATAAATCAATTTAACGCCCTAAATATACGAGTTGAGCACCATTATTTGTTCCCAATTATACGCATTGATGAAAAAAGCACTTTGCTCTATTGATTGGAGAGATAAAAAGCGCTTGGAAATGGGTAAAAGCTCTGGTGAAAAAGTCTAATAGATTAATTTTGGGTACTTTCAAGTATCACTTTGAAGGGTAGTTGAGATTGTAAGCCGTGCCGTCATGTTTTAAAAATGAAAAATAACCATAAAGATATCAACGTAAATTATATGGATTGATTTCAGTTTTGTACTTTTCTATTTGGGTCGTTATTTCGCCTTTTGGTATCTTTAGACACTATATTCTCACCAATGTCAAACATAATACAACTAAACAGAAATCTCAGTTGTACGTATGCCATTGTATTTACCAAAACTTAAATCTATTATTTTAATTTTAATTCAAATTCCATCAATTATTACCAATTAATTTTGTAAACAAACAAAAAGGGCTTTTTTATTATTATTTTTTAATTCTGTATTTTCTGTGAATAGATACTACAATCTTAATTCTGCCCAGACTGAAATAAAACCGTATTCGCAAGTCGCAACTCACGGCTTAGATAAGCGGGTACTACCTGAATAATATCATTACGTTGTTTCAAAATTATAAAAATGGTAGACATTAATTTTACTGTCGGAAATCGAAAAAAAATACAAATACGGTAGTTATTAAGAAAAATCTCTAAGGATGGTATTTGCGTCTGTGGCTAGAAGGGCCAATACACACGGTGTCGCAAAACGACGCCGACGGCGGCGTGTCAAAGCAGGTCTTCTTTAATTGCAAATATTATATCCAATTGAAATCAAGTAAAAACCAGTTTGCGTAAATTTTCTGCAAATTTCATCGCTGTGTGTCTTAGCCGTAAGTAGCATAAGTCTACGTATTCGAATAACACTCGATCCAAGAATATTTTAATAAGTATCTTGATATTTTGGACAATATAAGTATTTAAATAAAGTGTTCGGTACTATTTGATATCTTATAAAACGAAATAAAGCGTTATTCTCACGAAGAAGTTTAAAATAATATCTACTATTTTATGATATAAAACATTTTATGTGGTCATTAACGTGTTTCTATGACAAGAAACGAATAATTACGCGCATATAGTTAGATCTTTAACATACTTACCCCAAATTCGTATTTTGTACATTATTCAAAGTGTTCAATTAAAAAATTATATGAAATTACAATGGTCAAGTGATTGATGAAGCCAATCAAAATATCACAATTCACAAAAACTATATACTCGGTATATTGTGTTTAATCAATAATGTTTTACTTCAATTAAATCAATCCAATATTTACTCGTCGTATATTAAAGCGAAGAAACTAAAATAAAGATTTGACATTTCGGTTTCACTATAATTTATTACATTCGTAGCGAAAAGTTCAATGTAGCTAATACTTCAAGGACTATTTATTACCCTTTGAACCACCTCCCAACGTTCATTTACTGAACACGGCAGCGTAGGTTTAATTTATCCGAACAATTAAACTGACAGGGGGTAACATTTTTTTAGATTAAACCGCGACATTCGCTACCAATTCCGACGTATTTAGTATCCGCTGAAACGAGTTTTTATTATTTTATGATCAGCTTAAAATAATCATGACCGAAATTTTATTAATTAGCGCTTTTATCAAATTGTAGGCACGATTTAAATCATTATCGATAACCGATAACCAAAACGTTCTATACTACACTATATGATATTATAACCAAAATAAATGTAAGTATACGAACTTTTAAACCACAAAACTTGACGGTGATACCAGAACGTTTTTTTAATTGTTACAAAAAACCTTGTCAATGTAATTATTGAGATAGTTAAAATTAAACTTTCTATTATCGGTCATCATGTTTACAATATCTTATGGTTAAAAGGTGAGTTTTAATAAAACAATGATAATATTAGAAAAAATAGCATTCTGTAGGTACGTTGGCGTATTAAAAATGGCGACTATAATCAGTATAAACAAAATGATATGTTCTTTTGTCCCATTTAAATAATAAGTTGATGTCATGAAATGAAGCAACTCATAATAATTCCAAACCACAGAAAACTAAATTCTCATGATAAACAAAATAATATAGGGAATAATAAATATGATGTAGTAATAAGATAGGTTCCTTTAACGAATTCACATTTTATAACGTTTTTTTCTGTAAGTTTATTTTTGACTTTTTCTTCTCTCGTTTCTTCTTCTTTCTCGAAATCTTTTTAATGTTTTTAATTTAAATTATCAATACATTGTCTCAAATTGCAAGCTTCATATTTTTTTATAGATTCCTCTGGTAGGCGGAGCACCCACCGTAAAAGTATGTATTTTATTGTTGACTAATATTTATACAAATTGTGAAATAAACGCTATTTCTAAAATAGAAATTGTCATTAATTGCACGCATTTCTCATTTTATTTATTAAAAACAAAAAACGTATTCTACGGATGATGGCTCCATTAAAACTGTGTACTTATATTTTTTTTAAACGTCATATATTTACATAATAGATTATAATAAATAACATCACAACTTTGAGCTTAGCTTTTGACGTTAAACTTGACTGGGGCTTATCTTTCGTGTCGCCTCCGTACGTTTCCCTACAAAATAATTTTACGGCCGTTACAGCTATTTTGTCTTTTTCTCGAAAGCCCGAGGAGTTATAATTACAAGATTATGACTAATGATGATGTGCACGACGTTCTCCATCCGCCAAGACCAAAGCGGTCCATTAAAGCATGCAGCACGATTTCAATTTTAAGTCTTCACGAGCGCTTTCCTCCCTCCCGACGTTAATATTGTCAGTCAATTGTGGGCATTTGGAGTTCTCTCACGACATTACGCGTAATTTGGTACCTACCCCAGTTTTTTTTTTCGTTTTAATATGTGCATGAATCTTCATAACGAAGGATTTGATCGCAGTTAAAATTCTAAGAGTGAAGAGGTAGGTATATCCAATATATTATTATATTTTATTGGCATAGTTTATATCCAAGTATAGTTTATAGTAGTAGGTACCATCCAAAATTTTGAGGCATACCCAATATTTAAAAAAAAAATACAGATCATTCATTACCCACATAACATTAAAGGTACTGCCATCGTCTTTTTTACATACTATTGTGTCAAGGCTTATCGTTGATAATACAATAAAAAAGACCAATTTATATTACGTCTTATTGACTATAAATCATAGATACCTACAAGTATATTAAATTTATTGGTGGTTTTAGAACAGCAAGGGATATAAAATATTGGATTAACTATGGCCGGCCCTTAAATAAATAGTAAGAAAAATGGATTTATATTGCAAACTACACATATGTTATTAACACATATATATATATAAAACAACAGTGACGTACAGTTCATAGATGCTGTATGTGCGGAGCATTCCCAAAAATAATCTTTTTTCCAATAATATTATATTAGTATTTATTGAGCAATTCTATGGTTAGTTTTATTGAACGATATCACAAAACTACTACTCCGCAAAAGCACACCACACATTACACAACTTGTAACGAAAGCCTTAGTAGATTATATGTAACTGTGTATATAGCACTCCAGCAAGCACGCGTCAAACAGTGGCGTGCGGTCCATAAATGCCGTAGATCCCATAGATCTCCGCATCCCTGCTAAGAATCGATATACTACGTTGTATTTATACGTAGCCGTCTGGTGAATTTTGCTAAACTTTACTTGTTAAGGTTCTATTTGTATGTATTAGTACTAAAAAATATACCAAACCTGCAAAGGCTGCAACATTATACTTTATACTAATTCATCGTCCGCTCGCCAAGATTCAATCGGTCACAAAAGCCTACGTTGATAATATTATGTGAATATAATCTTTTCAAAGGAATCCCTACACGCAAAAGTCACCGCACGCTACTGGTCATAATTATGTATCACTATATAAAATAATATTGATATTACAAAGAAGATAAGAATAAAATCTGTGAAAGACAGAAAAAGTTTATAGTTATACAATTTGTTGTGTTGAAATAACAGATAGATTTGCCGAGGTTGCACAATCTACCCAACAGGCACTTAAATTTATTTTTGTTTTTCAGACCGTAAATATTTAGCTGTAACTGAATTGCAGGAACCGCAAAAACCGTAACTGAGCCATTAAGCGGTATTCGGGATGAGCAGCACAAATAAATTTATTATATAATTTGAATTATAGCTCTAACTTCGCAGACGATTTAAAGTTATCTGAGTTCCATTCCGTACAATACATTTCACATAGCCGTGAGCAATGCCTCTATGTTCTTGTTTCAAATATATATTCCCCTGCGAAACTAAATTTGACAGTACACATCGGTACACGTATGGTGAAGCAAAAGTTTTAATTTAATTTGTAATAATTGGAAAAGGAAGTTTAGCCTGTATACACATCACTGTAAATTGCGGATGATATATTATTAGTACTTGGTACGTATTACAGCGGCAATGTGAAGCAACTTTCCGGAATCGCTTAATTTTAATACGTATTTTCAAACAATTAGTTATTTTGAAAGTTTGCTGATAGATTGCTAGACAAGGTATTTGTTTATTATCAACTCGACTCAATCAATTATTTCAATAAACTAATAAGTATTCATACGGATTTCTTCTGCGAAATATTACATCGATATATTTATAGATGATACAACCCATGGCGGGTCTAGACCTCTTTCAAAAACTTCCTCCATCCGATGATTCAGTGCCGACACTGTATTTGTTTTGTCCGGGCATTCTTAAATCTCCTGTCCAGGTCATCTCTTACCCTCAGGGGTTGCGGATTCCATGCACATGGCTAATCCACCGCAGACGATTCATCATATTATACCACGTGATTTTTTCGCCTGCATAAAATGTGTACAGCTCCTCATTATTCCTCAGAATGCCATCTTCTTGAATACACTCAAAGATTCTTAAAACTATTATTTCAAAGATATTCATATTTCTCTCACCCTATTTTACTGAATGTCCAGCATTATGATCCATACATCAATACTAGCAGAAGAGCTTTATTACTTTTTTCTCAAAAAATATATAGGAGGTACAAATAATAACAATGCATTTAGTTTTAAAATAGAATTCATATAGTTTTTTCAACTTTGTTTTAATAGAATCAGACATTTCGTTATTTTAAAATGGTGACATCGATCACATTAATATGATTTGATCTCACGGGACCCATTCGCTGAAAATGTTAGTAGATATATTTTGTTCCATAACAATTTATAATTTAACCCGAAAAACTAGACATTTTAAAATACTTCTATATTTAAAACACCGAATTAGGTAGGTACAATATCAGATATATAAATTGTCTAATGAGTGAACTAATAGATAAATAAAAATCACGAGATAAATTATTTTATATTTTTAACAACAATCAATACATATTTATGTGATTGAATAGCATAGAAATTATTTTTTAAATTATCTTCTTATTAATTATTATTTTGAATAAATGCGCTCTCGCGAGGTAAGCGCTAACGAAACAGCTTGATCATTTGTATGCGGGACGCCAGATATTTTGAAATTATGAGAAAAAATTTCATATTGAAAACCCGACGATTCACGCCAAAATAATCCTATACAATATGTGAAGCGAAACACAGTGTGTTTTATTTTTTTAAACTTTCAAGATATGCCATAGATAGTGCTTATTGAAATATGGGAAAAGATCGTAAAATTATGACAATTACACGATAGATGTCTTTGGGCATATTGAATATATTATTATTTGTGATTATATAAATACATCAATATGAAATTAAAAAAAATATTTTTCTTAAGAAGGTAGGCTATAAATAATCGCCTAGTATGGAGTCTTCGCCACTGGTATATTACCTACATGAGATAAAATCTTATTTACGTGATATATGATTTATGGAAATCAGACATTTAAATTATAAAAATATTGACATTTCTTTTATTTCGTAACTGTCAATTCATGGTGGAACTGCATTGTATTGTTGTTTTTATTTACTAAAACGCAATTTTTTTATAGTACTTATTCCACTTTAATTAATATATTAGGACTGGTTTCAAAATATTGACAATCAAAGTTAAGAATTAATTGTATGCAATATTGTTTTAGACATATTATTATGTATCATTTTTAAGAGGATGTGAGTCGACAGTTCGGAAAAACCTGTTCAGATTGATAACATAAAGGGTAAATGAGGGAGGACATCCGTACACTGGATCAATCAAATGAAAAATACGACGGGTCTTCATTGACAGCAAAATACCAATAACAATTAGATGAGGTTCGTGAGCAAAATAATAATTGTTCATGTAGACCACTATTCTCAATAATGAGATAACGGTAAGGAAAAATAATTTGTACAAAACTCAGTATTTTTACTTAAAAAAAGCTTGAAGTCCGCTTCGAAAGTTGTGGGCCGAGAATCTTAATCCTGAGTCTGGCAAGCTCGTTTGTATTTTTTTCCACTTTTTCGTTATACCAAGAGTATACTAGACCGAACAGGTTGAGCGACACCAAGACCCTCCAAACCAATCGCCCGCACCACACCCGGTCTTAATCGGGCATATCACATAGATCCATTTTAGATGTGAAGCATCATCATTTGTTTATGTCATGATGGCCAAGCGGTTACCCTGGCTTATAATACCATGAATCCCACGGGAGCAAGTAGCTAACATCCATTTTTCGTTAAAAACATGTTAATAAAACCTCCATTCTGTCTCAGTCAGGTCAGCGCGCACTTGACTTAAGTTACAAGATTTTAAATTAAAAGTAGTCATGAAAAAGAGGAGCATGAATAACAGACAAATATTGATAATGAATAGGTTGAGCAATTAACAATCATTTATCGATAAAAACCTTCTCCAGGCGGCCAAGATCTTTATCAGACTGTAGGGTACATAGGGCCATAATATGTTATACATTACCTATAAATGTACTAAAACCAAATTTTTATACGTAGGTATCTACTATCAATTATTAATGAAATTTAGAATAATATGTTACAACGTTTTTATTAGCTTGTATTCTTATTTGTCCGGTGGTTGTTTATCCAGTACAAATCTTGCAATCGATTTTTAACTAACTTCCCGACTAGCTAGACATTTGAAACTTTTAGAATAGGTATATCAGAACACGATGCCAATGCATTCTTTTAATACTTTTAGCCATCTTTAAGTAGAATTGAATTCATTTTCAGTTAATTCTGTTTTTCATGAAAAGTTATTTCGGAAGAAATCCGTAATCCAATCCACTATTATTGGTTGCTAAGTGGGTGGTCCTAGTAACTAAATTATTAATATATACGTGCGTTACTATGGAAATCAAAATGACATTTCAGTATGCTATATTTGTTTGTTTTTATTTACTCCATATCAAGTACAAGTTTGAGCATATTGAGCATAATAATTCAACAGGAAATTTAAAAACGTTGTATATTAAAGGTTATTTTTGTCTTGTAATTATTTTTAATATTATATGTATAATGAATAATATATTTTTGCTCTCACGCTGTGGTCAATATTTTTTTTGAAAGTAAGTTCGTGGCACCCATACTAAAATACCTGATAAAAATTCGCAGATAACTTGTAAAATCATTACATCGTAGTAAATAGGTATGTAAATTCATAGATATAACAATACTTTACTAAATCTTTAAAAAAGTAATCGCGAAAGCATGTAACTCATGGTGTGATAAATTTAACACGGTTCATTTAGCAACGATGGTTTAAAAGTTTATCTCAAACGTATATAGCGTATTTTTACGATTGGTATAAAACCGCGGTCGTATTCGCTTGTAAAGTTTTGTAAGACTTATATAAGACTTATTCAAATATCGCATACAACTCTAAACCTAAACTACAAGTTTACTATTCTCGCATGAACAAGATTACAGGTTAAATGGCTTTTGCATCATTTAATGGCGGAAGTAGGAATAAAACTCGGCGTTTAGTTTCGTGATAAGGCATTTGAGTTCACTTTGAGACTTAAAAGTATGTAAAATAATCAATTTAAGACTGGAAAGTTTGATAACAGCATATTGATGCCGCGAACAAGAATATCAATTTTAGTGTTATGCTATGAGTGTTATAATTTATAATATAACACGTAATTTACATACTATACGTGTTGTTAATGTAGTAATAAAAAGATTCCATCCACGACTACTGCAGCATTATATAGAGCAGCGTTTCTCAAAATGTGGTTCCGTGAAAGCATTTAAAGTTACATATTAAATTTTAAAATATTATATGCATCTAGTACATGGCCCCCACATCCTGAAGCGGGTCCCCAGGCCAGGATCTTTGACGGCCCTCCTACCCATTGCTGGGTTAAAGACAGTGGGACGCTATACAGAAGCATTTTCTAAATGGTGTTTCAGGTAAAATTAAGGGTATTCGGTGTATTTTTAACGATTTTTTGTATTGTTGAATTTTATGGAGTTGTCGAATATCAACACGTAATAATCAAAAATTCCACACTAGTTATTATAAAATTTTATAACTCTTTAAGTGAAATAGCTCCGCAGGCGACTTTTTTCCTATTAGAGCAAATTTGTGAAGAGTGTTTATCTCACTTATCAGGTCGACCCACCACGCCGCCCCCCCCCCCCCCCCCAAAGCCCGGGCTCCCAGCATAAAGCCCTGTCAGCCCCCCTCCCCTTTTGAGGGCCATGACCTAGTAACTACCTTTGTACGTTTATATCTGCCGGAAACCAATATTCAGACCAGGTAGATTTTACTGAACAGTGTGTAGGTATGCCAAATAATAGCCTTTATAAATTATTATCTAAAAATTCTAAAACCTGCCTTGATTATAAAATAGTATAATATCACCAATTCTAGCACTCCACCAATTAGGCACGCATACAAAAAATTGTTTGGGGGATCCATTTCAAAAAAATATAGATAATAATTTTACAATTTAACAAAACGATTTAACAAAATCTAGCATATCCCACTATTTATCCCGCCGACTACTTGTAGTTTCTCGTACTTTTTCGGGTACATTCCTTATACCCAGATACCCCCGCACTTTGAATCTATCTAACATTTACTTCACAATAAATAATGTGTTTCAATTTCAATTTATTAGCTATGCACTCAAATTAATAATACGTGTAGTTGGTATCTGAGAGCTTTCACAAAATCATTATTTATTTTTTTGGATACGTAGTAAAACAAACATTTTAAAGTATGTTAAGGGCGGACGTGCTCAGCGTGGGTCAAAATGGAGCTTTTATTCTATTTTCAAAGCATGATCCTGGACATTCCTTAAACGTTGTAGATAATCTATTTATATAATTTTGAAGCCTTATTATTCTTTATATGTATTTTAAACATTTGATGACTGCATAAAGTATTTTTATTACATAAAATAGTATTCTTTTAAACCTCTCGCTCTAATGTTTTAGAATATAGTCATATTTCAGTACATAAATGTGCAGTGGTGTTAAGATTTTTTATATTTATTAATTTTTAAACGCATTTATAAAACCAACAGTATAATTCATGTCGACATTATTATAGTGAAATATTTACGATAAAAAATTATATTGATAATCTCTGTGACCCCAAATTTGACAAGAATTAGGCATTTTATTATTCAAAAAATGGGCAAGATTAACATATTTAAAGATAATTCTAAAGATACTGATTATAAGCTATGTCTTTGACCATTTAAATGTGATAATCATCCTACGAATATTGATTGTTTTATAATAATTATTGATCTAAGAATAAGGTAGTGTTTTTTTGAAATACGCCATTTCTTTTGGCATTCCCCAGTGGTTAAGCTACAACATACGGCCGTAGCCATAAATTGACAAACTATAATTGAAGTAAGGAGTAAAATGATGTTAATGCGCGTGTTTGAACATGTACCTAACCGAAAAAAATCCTATTTTTTTTAACGGTACATGTTCAATTTGTCACATTGTTACACACACATTGTCAATTTATGGCTACGTAATGTAATAAAAATACTTTATGCAGTTATCAAATGTTTAAAATAAATATAAAGAATAAGGCTTCAAAGTTATATAAATAGATTATCTACAACGTTTAAGGAATGTCCAGGATCATGCTTTGAAAATAGAATAAAAGCTCCATTTTGACCTACGCTGAGCATGTCCCCCCCCCCTTAACCCTACTATGTATGAATTCATCCACTAAACTGAAGAATACTTTAAACTGTGTTTTCGAATAGGTTAAATGCCAATGACACCTTGCCCTATTTTCTCGTGAATTAGTAAAATATTTTTACCTAGCCAACGGAGTAGGAGTAGATCGTGACTTTCGTCACATTAAGTAGTATTCTTCATTAATGTGTAACATGTTATTGTGCATAGACTAAATTTTAGAGAGTATTTGGCGGAACAATAATAATCATTTTATTAATCTATTACGAGAAAAGATTAATAAATACCTAACAAGAAAAATCGGCATAGAGAAAAACTCATCCTTTCAAAATCACCTGTGTGTGAATCAATCAACAACCTAGTCCGTTCGAGAGACCAATTAGTTGGGAAAGTAGAGTATCATTTTGGCCTTTTACTCGTATTAAAGTAGGTAAGCACACAGATACGACTGAATGAGAAAAAAAAGGTTTATGATTAAGCTAATGGATGAATCAGAATCCTCCTCTGCCATTTATGAAACACAAAGCGTCCATTTGTAAAATGAAAACAGTTCATCCTGCGCTCGCCCTTTTTATACCTAACCTAAATACTTTCCGAAAAAACATTTCAAATAATTCTACAAAAATGCAGACATTCCGATATGAATTTTAGCAATTAGGAGGTGGATAGATAATACATATAAACGTGCTCGTATAATCATGTTCCTAAATTTGAACTGCATATAGGTATATACGACGGCAATAACCAATAACTAATTTTACCACTATTTACATTAGTTTGTACGCAACATACTCATTTATAAAATATGTATATTAGTTTGTACGTATTTACACTCATTAAATTGTCAAAATTGACGGAAATTAGGTCGAAAATGGCTTCTGATGGTCTTATAACAAGGTGTTGGCTGTCTAAAATTAGTCTATAAGGTATTATAATTAATTATAATATCTAATATAGTGTATATTATATAAATACATATATGTATATTCTTTTTAGCACTACAACACATTATTATACCCAATTATAGTATTGTATTAATAAAAACAATCACAAAAACACATAAATACATTGTGATTTGTGACCTCACCGAGTCGAACCCGGAGTCCTGGAAAACCGGCGTCTTACGCACTGGACTACGAAGGCACAATAACAATCATTTCACCTGGCCTCATATTCCGAGTAATCAACGTTCAGTTAACACCTTGCGCATGAAAAGCAAATGAAAACAAGCACTAATCGTCTTTTGATTTTAACATTAATCATTTTAATTTATAAATAAATATTGTAAACTGTGCGCTGTCGTGGTCTGTAAAAGATAGGTACACTGTTCTTCGCTCAAGTATGATTATTGTATTTTACCCCCAGCCTTAACATTTTAGTTTGTGAGTTTTATTTTACTTAGATCTTTGAAAACACTTTTATATACCTAATAGTTAAGATTCTTGTATTACGAGTGATTTTCAGTCGTTTTTTGATTGATATGAACTGACTATAAAGATGTTTGACAAGCCTTATCGGGTGAATAGGGTGAACGGTTTGCATATATTGGCTATGTTCTATATTTGAAACTAATGTATGTAAATAATACTCGTATATAGATAATCTTTCAGTTAAATTGTCTACAATAGAAATATAGTTACCTACTGATATTTTTATAGTACCTATACAATAACTTGAGTATTATTTTTAAGGATTTATAATTCACTACGCACAGGATATAATTTATATTAAAAATGTAATATGAAAAACATGCTCAGTACCTATTACACAAAATAAAATTAGTTCCAAAAATACTTACAAGCAACTTCAATGTATGCAGGCTGACTCTTAATCTGCCCTCGTCCAGTCCACGCAAAGCACTGGCACTGAAAAGAGTCTTTACCAAAGTATTCTTCAACTTGGTTTCTCGTCACATTGCACTCGGCTTCTACGATCCTTACGCCAGTTTGAGGATCTACAAATTCCAGTTGAGTGGAACCTGACCAACGTTCACCGTTGCACTTGAAGAATACCTATAAGAAAAATAAACATTACCATTATTTTTAAAATATCATTCAAATATGTTCTACAATACCGCAAACTGTGGGTTGTATTTGATTTTACAGTAAGGTACTTTGTTACAAACTTCATTTCGACTGAATAGTTTCTCTTTAAATACATTTCAAATGAAAAACTCGATCCTACGTATCGCTCTTATTCTGCGATGTACTTCGAAAACCATTCCCGAAGTCTGCCATTGTGGGCAAACTTCAATCAAACAAATAAGTAGTTAATTGAATTGGCGTTTCCGTGATAACTCCGTTTCCGTGATAGTGGTGGGTTAAGAAAATTCTTTAATTATTGTACAAGATCTGTTACCAGCAGTAGAGATTTCAGTTGACGAATCATTATGAATCTATTCTCACCTCAGTCATCTAAGTTGAGTATTCTTCGCGCATCATTAATTTACAGAACCACTAACTTGGCAAATCATTTTTAAATTTTAATTTAAAAAACAAAGGATAATTTATTTTTATTTTTACAAACGATCTATATTTATTTATAAGTGATCGAATGCCATATAAATTTTTGTTTTTAAAGCTGCAGTCATAGACAAAAATATTATGCCCAAATATTTTAATGCTGATGCATCGAAGCCTATCGTATTACATACATCGCGATAGACATGCTGAGGTCACGTGACATAACATCCATACAAAAAACATCAGCATCCATCGGCGAATAATCCGATACATACAATAGTTGAAGATAGGTGGCGCGCTGTGGCATATTTTTTTTAAACCTTTGACAGATGGTGCTGTAATCTGTAATATAAGTGATTATTTAAACACTATTCAATTAAAAATTGTTTTCTTGAAAGTAGGCTTTAAATAATCGCCTAGTATAGAATCTTCGCCACTGATAGGTAAATAGATATCTTCTTTTTCACCAATAATGTAAAGTTGGTTAAGTACATAGTATTAAAATCTTATCGTGCAGAAATATTGAAATATAAGGAAACACTACCACTTTATATTTACGTAGGTGAATTTATTTTTCACTTAATGCAATAATAATTTATAGATAATGGTTTTTGTTTACCTGTAAGGCATTGGCAGCTCTGCACTGAAGCGTGGCCGGTTTACTTTTAATGACGTAAGCATCTTTAGGCTCCAACAAGAATACAGGAGAGTTATCTGAACCAGGCTGCAGTAGATGATCAGTTCCGACAGGACCTAACATATGCTGATCCTCATCTTCTCCAATATCACGATCAATACTTCCAATGTCCTTTCGACTTGATGGAATCTTTGCATCATAATTGTCATAGTCCAAATCTGTATCGTCGTGTTTTTCTTCGACGGAGAATTTGTGCGCAGGATTATAAGGATCGTAGGCTTCCGGAAAATCTGGAGTATGAATTGGTTTTAAATCCTTATCGGACTTGGAAGTCTGGTTGGATTTCGACAATGTCTCCATGTCGAGTTTTTTCAATTCTTCTTGTTCATTCGCTGCGGGTTGTTTATGTGAGAAATCATCTGCAAAGAAATATCAAAAAAAATAGTAATTAGGCAGGTATATAAAATAATTTGTAGCAACTTATGAAGGATAAATTATATTGTTAACATAAAAAATTGGCCTCCCCCACACCTTTTAAACCACCTACATTATGTTTATTTATTTACATTAATTTATCATTTAATGATTGAATACGCCATACCTAGGTATTAACAGTAAAAGGAAATAAAAGATTTTTTCATCTTGTTTGCAGAGACGTGAAGATAGCCACTATAGTAGGCATTCGATCGCTTATGAAAAGTTGGTATGGTATAAAATGACATTCTAAGCTTAACTTTCATATTCGAGTGATTGGGGTATTATCGTCGTGCGAAAAATAGTGTTGTTGTTATTGTTGATACTTCGAATGTTAGACGGATACATATGTGGTAAATAAAAATAAAATAATTTTCAATTGAATAATATGTCGTTAGTATTAATTAAATAATGTATTACGAATTAAGAATAATTTGCATTTATCGTATGTTATTCAAAGACTAATGTGCCACGATCGAAATACCCAGTATATAAGGCAGCAGTGAAAAGTTGCAGTAGGTTGTGGAGATCGAGCAAAAATAGTGCACATTTTGTCAGTCATACGTATTTATTTTCACTGAACTAAGAATACAAATTGCAAAAGATGTTGATTATTTTTTTTAATTTACTTAAACCATGGTCAACCAGACCATAATAGATTAAAAAAATATTGAAAGTTATATATGATTAAATGGAATAATTATTGTAGATATTTTATGCATAGAAGAATATTTTTTATCTTTAATCAATTATGGTTTGGTTTAATTTTAAAATCTAATTAACGTTATCTGCAATTTGTATATTCTTAGTTCAATTAACAAATAAGACTTTGACTGGAAAAGTTTAATGTGCATTGTTTATATCGGATCAGCACAGCCTACCACCCCATATATAAAGCCTCGAGTCGTAACTAAGCCAATATTAATTATTGATAAAAAGAACTACTATATATTTTTTAAACATGTTATCTCTAATATTTAATCTATATTCAGAACTGCAGTAGCAAATAGGTAAAGATTTATTTTAGTAGGTACCCACTTAATTAAATACTAACTTACTTTCGTTATTAATTTCGTAGCTATACATACGTTCTCTGGAACAATAATACAAAATACTTTTACGTAGCCCCCTTGCCCCTACGCTAAAACTAAAAACTAACTAGCTAAGAAGCTGATCGAGTAAGTTTTAATTTGTCTTGACAAAGGGGCGGGTGTCGCCCACAGAAATGTGAACAAGGCACGAAAAACGAAAACATTGTAACAAAATAAAATCCTCATCAATTATTTTTTATTTATACCGCAACTATTTATGTAATAAAACTTTTTAAAATGTACTGCTTAGTGAATAGTAAAAAATATAATCTATCAAAATAGGATATTGTATTAAACGTTCACGAAATAACCGAAAGTGTAATTTAGTGGAATAAAATAATACCTACTGAAACTTGTCATAAAGAACAAACTTTTCCCAGCGCTTAAAGCTCTCAGGGGGATCGAAGTACCGGCGGAGTTTTATTATTTATATGACATCAATAGCAATTCCGTTTTATCTGTTTAACTGTGTATGATTGACACATACATGGAAGTATGATTGATGGACACCTTTTCAGATAAGTAGATATTTATTTATATAACTAAAATAATGTATTACAGATCATAAAATATAGGAAATACACAGTGACAAGCCTAATAATATAATCGATGTTGAATCAAACACAATAAGCTATCTACCAATATAACGATACTTGTTCAATAGAATCATATTATATACAAGTGATTGATATCACATATTTTTCTTGACCCATATCATTTAGTTACACATCAAAAAGAAGTATTGTCGTATAACCGCTTACTTTATTATGGAAAAAAGTATTGGATGGTTTTTTGTTGTCTTACGGAAATAACGAAATATTGGGTGGCGACCAACATCCCGACAAGTTGAATTCGCAACACATAGGAATCAGGAAATATCATTAGTTGATTATGCTTTGGTTCCAGCTCCCACTGTCTTAAATCATATTTCTGTCGCTTTCTATCGTACCATATACAAAGACAAATTCAACGTTGATATTTTAAGGAGATGCTATATAATATACCTATTATCAATACATACTGAATATAAATAAATAATCTATGTATTATCAGTTTAACGAAATGGCAGGTAAGTAGATATTTAAGGTTCAAGCAACCTGCATTTGAGCAAGAGTGCCTAATTGGAAAGTTAAGCTCATTTAGGTTTACATTATTATCACACCATTGCTATTTTTTAACAATAGCCAATTCTACATGGGAAAAGATTTTTTTACAGCTATATTAGGTATGAACCAAAATTTAGTAGAACGTGCGTTATTTAGGACATAGCATGATTAAGTGAAGACTACAGAGTTTTCACCTCCGGCGTTAATTTGTGGTTTATCATCAGGATATTCATGTGTGTCATCAAAGTATGGATTTAAAAATATCTCAAGAGTTCCGCCAAACAAAAAGCGCTGGGAATTACTGTTCCAGACTATCGGCGTATCCATCTGATATTAGAGTGTAACAGAGAAGAGATGGTGGAAAGCAATATTATAGGCGGCCGGGCTTACAGCAGGCTGTGGCACCATCAATAATAATGATGACATTTATACCTATACATAAAATAGAAAGGGTTTCAACCTTTCAACCAAGGGGGTTTAGATCTTTTCGTTACCGCATGTAAATCAATGGTTTCAACGTTTGGTTTGCTATTATACGCTTATATAAGAAACATGAGCAATAAGTAAACTAAAATAAATCTTATAACGAGTTAGTAACAAAACGCTGTATTTCTGTCAGCGAATTCAAACTCACAACCATCAATCATTTTCAACGCAACCACGAAATAGCGTTCACAAAAAAACTTTTTCCTGGATACATTTTCCGCATCTAGGTTGAGAGTTATTAATCGTTGTTATCTGGATCGCAAAACCTACCACGCCACACTCAATCGTATGGGTCATTTCACGCCGGGCGATGCAGCTCAATTAAATCTGACTCGGAGACGCTAGGGCCCATAAAACGTCAGTTTTGAGTTGTACCCATAAATAAACCGTGTGACAATATTTGAATATCTAAAACAGTATTCGACAACTTGTAGCCCAAATGAAATGTATGCCAAAAAAGCATGCTCTAATAATTGCATTTTAGATTCTCAATGAAACATGGTAAATTAATGTTGTCTGTTAATTATAACCTATGCAGTTTATTATATCATATATATATGTAAGTACATGATTATTGGAGCATAAGATGACAGATGGTGTCTCTCCTTGCAAAATATCTGTGTGAACTTATGCCTATAACACATTCCATACCTAGGTCGTCTTCATGGAGACCTCATTACTGAAAGAAACTGACTTTCGGTAAGCCAGGAGGAAAATTCACCACTCGTCAACCTCGTATAAAATATAGTGCCGAGTTGGATGAGCATCCGCAACTGGAGAGAAGCGAGCTTGGCCAGATCTGGATGGAGGCTGATGTTGAAGAGGCTAAAAACAACACAGGATTATAGCACCAGTAAGAAGACGAAGATGTATATACCAGACTGACACGTACATGGTACTAATATAATAATACAATCAAAAAAAGCTCCAAATGATTTGAACATTTCACGCATACAACACATGCATACGATTACATACGTATTGTAAAAAAAACATACATATAATGTTAAAACCAGCGTCATACTATCACGTGGCTTGAGGGTGTAGGTATTTAAGCCTATCAGGCCATCCGGTGCATATAACAATGTAATGTTTGTTATTGTGCACACTACCGTGACACTACATTTTTTTAGCTCGAGTTTAAATTGCGCTTGGGCATTGGTTTTCTTAAACAGCTATTTTAGAGCATGTTCTCTTTTTTAGTGTAACATCTATTATAAGAAGGTAAGATATAATATGTTTTGTTCAGTTAAATACTGAAGATTAAACAAAATTCAAATATAAGTAGTTACTGTAAAAATGCTGTCCTAGAGCTTTTTTACTATCGAACTACACAGCCTACCGACCATAACAAACATCCTTCGCCACTGGTATATCCAATGCAAGAGGTTCGTGCTTTACTTAATAAAGTTACCAGCGGACAGGATTCGGGTCATTCGTTATAATAATGGCCATATGACGAATTTGAAAAGCGTGAAACCACAATAAATAAATTAATACCGACTGTAGTATTATCTAAACACGGCGCGCCAACTTTTCCTGTAAACGTCCCGGCGGCTGATAGGGCTGGGCTATTTATCACGAGGGCAGTGTTCCTGGTCTGACCCTCTGAGCCCGTTGATAAATTGACTCGACTCTCTGTTCTACATTCGTGCATAAACTGCCGAGAATACTCGGTGTTAGATTTCGCGGTCCGAAAAATATTCTCTCTATTCTAACAACCGACATTATTATCATTGTTGTGATTGGTTCTTTTAATACTACGAGGGTGGGTCAATAATTCCTTAGAAAAAAGCATTAAAACAGTTTTTATTTTCGTATTTTTTTTTTATTTCTCAACATAATCTCCTTGGAGCTCAATACACTTGGTTAGACGTTTCTCAATTTTTTTTAAACCGTCAGAAAAATAAGTTTTCGGAAGGTCCTCAAAATAAGCATTTGTCCGATCGATGACTTCTACATTTGAAAAAAAACGTTGTCCACTTAGCCATTTTTTTAAGTTTGGGAAAAGGAAAAAGTCACTGGGGGCTAAATCTGGCGAATACGGTGGGTGGTCGACCAATTCGAACTTCAATTCTTCAATTTTAGCCATTGATCGTAAACATGTGTGAACACAGGCATTGTCCTGATGAAAGAGGATTTTTTTCCTGTTTAAATGAGGCCGTTTTTCTTCAATTTCGTTTTTTAGCTGGTCCAATAAAAATGCATAATAATCCCCTGTTATTGTTTTTTCTTTTTCCAAATAGTCAACGAAAATAATTCCACGTGCATCCCAAAATACAGTAGCCATAACCTTACCAGCTGATTTTACGGTTTTCGCCTTCTTTGGACATGGTTCGCCTTTCGCAATCCACTGCTTTGACTGTTCTTTCGTCTCGGGGGTATAGTGGTGTATCCATGTTTCATCTACAGTCACAAAGCAACGAAAAAATTCATCCGGATTGCGTTGCATGAGCAACAACAGGGCTTTAGAGGCCACCACCCTATTGCGTTTATTGTCGACTGTGAGCAAACGCGGCACCCATCTTGCAGAAATTTTTTTCATGCCCAATTTGTCATGTAAAATAGAAATGACGCTAACTTTTGAGATCCCTGTAACCTCAATTATCTCACTCAACTTTAATCTTCGGTCACTTAACACCATATCGTGGATTTTATTGATCATTTCTGGTGTAGTCACCTCTACAGGACGTCCTGAGCGTGGTTCATCCTTTGTTGATGTACGACCACGTTTAAATTCATTTAACCAGTTATAAATAGTTGCAAGTGAAGGAGCAGATATGCCGTGAACTAAATCCAACTCATTTTTTATTTCCTTTGCTGTTAACCCTTTTATATTAAAATGTTTAATAACAGCTCTAAACTCAATTTTCTCCATTTTTGTAAACAAGCAAATTTTTTTTTTAAATGTACGAAAATAAAAAACAACAACCCGACCAATCTGATTGAAACTTCGCAGCATACTGAATCGGTAGTGCCGCTGCATGAAAACAAACCGCTTACAGTACTAGTCGCGCCACCTGTCGGCTTTTCTAAGGACTTATTGACCCACCCTCGTACATACAACATGTCATTCGCATCGATGACAATGACAGAAGTGAAACAATCACATAAATGTATTGTAACATCACCGGCAAACGAACCCTGAGCTCCGGATCCTTGCGCACTAGAGTACGAGAGCCGCCCTTCATAGCACTGTACATATATGTATACGTTAAAGTGCCCACCACCACCCGTCATATATGCACAACCGTGGATATGCACGGCCGCTTTCTATGACGCTTTAAACGTGTCTGAAAGAAGTGATTTTAAGTGCTCATTCCGTCCCGAGACGGAGCCGCACGGGACTGATGCTGCAACCATGCACCGTAGTGCTGAAAGAAGAAAGTTAAGAAAGAAAATGTTTGTTTTTGGACTGGCTCTGCTGTCCGCTGACGTTAAGCGCTTTGTGTACCCGCATACTGAGTGTCACGAATTGAAATGGATGAGTCTACAGAAGAGTCGGGACTATCCCGCTCCCCATACGACGCTGCAAATTTCTCAAATGCCGCAAAGTTGGCCTCGGTTGCTACCAGATCTCCATGACCAATTGGGCCCGTGTGAGGACGGACCCTGGCAAACAGCTCCGCTCGTTCGAATTCCATAAGCGGGCAATCCCAGAGGATGTGTTCAACATCTTGGTGGTCATGCCCGCAGGTACAACCCGGCCCATCTACTATCAAGCCAAACTCGTGGAGTCTGGCGGCGAAGTTGCCATGGCCGGTGAGGAACTGGCTAATCCAGTGCGAAGGTTGGAGTCTTCTAGTTTGGTGCCTGCAGAATACGTCTGGAAAAAAACGGTAAGTGTGCCGCCCCTTGGGGGAGGCGGTCCACCTCGCCTGCCATGCCGCAAATGCGGTCTTGTACACAATGTCACTTACAGTCTTCCTGTAAGGAACGTCTTCGGATCTCTGCGGTGGTGTCAGATGGACACCGGCGAGTATTGTGCTGATCCCCCTCAAGAGGAGGGTGATCGATCTTCTGACTTGGACGTGCAGATCGAGGGGTAGCACCCCCGCGAATACGGCAAGCGCGTCAGTAGAAGTTGTGCGGTAGGCTTTGGTAAGCGAGATCAGCGCAAGTCGCTGCCCGCTTAATAGTACGCGTCTCACGAGAGTTAAGGAGTTTACTCGAGAATGCCAAATGCTGGAGGCGTAACCGGCAATTCCCATGAAAATTGCGCCGTATGCAACCTTAAGGGCTCTAGGCTTAAGTCCCCAATTGCTGCCCGCCATTCGGGCCATTCTCTGATAGGCCGAATTGGCCTTAGAGACGGCCGTCTTGGCGTGGTGAACGAAAGACAGCTTGTCATCAAGAATTACTCCCAGATACGTAACCCTTTCGGAGAAACGCACTGAGGTCTGGCCAAAACGAACCGTGGGCGGCCGTCGAGTTATGTTGACCCGAGAACTACCCCTGAGGAGGACAGCTTCCGTTTTGCTCGGGGCAAAGGTCAGCTTGTTCAGCAACCCCCAATTAAGGATTCTGCCCAAGGCGTCCGTGGCTGCACGCTCAAGTGCCGGTCGGCTCGTCGCCCCAACAAGCAGGAGCAAGTCGTCGGCGTACGCAACGAGCGTGCAGCCCGGAGGCAGTGGCAGGGACAGAACGTCGTCAAACAGAATGTTCCACAGAAGGGGTCCCAGGACGGAGCCCTGGGGACACTCCATGGTGGTCCTCCTGTGAATCAGGCTGGGGCCGGAGTCGTAGGTTATCTCCCTATTGCTGAAGTAGCTTTGAACTAAGGCAAAGAGGTCCCCGGGGATCTGTTTCAGCCTAAGCTTTGCCAGAACCAAGGGCCACCACGCAGTATCAAACGCGCCCGCGATGTCGAGAAAAATCCCGGCAACGAGGTCCTTGCCAGAGCTCTCCACAGAATCGATCACAAAGCGAATCGCATCCTCGGTGGACTTTCCGGGTCTAAACCCAAATTGTCTTTGCGAGATTGGACAGTTTTCCGACAGGTGGGACTCAATCCTGCTGTTTATCAATCTTTCCAATATCTTCCCGAAGACGGGAAGGAGCGTAATCGGTCTATACGCTTTCGGGTCACAAGGAGGGCGACTGCCAGCTTTGGGGATCACCGTGAGATGACCCTTTTTCCAGCAGTCGGGGAATATGCCACTACTCATGCATTCTTTGTAGAGTTGCGTGATCTCGTGTGAGGCAAGAGACCACGCCCTTCTCGCTAGCGCGTTATCTATGCAGTCAAGCCCCGGGGCTTTGCCAATCGGGAGGCTGGCAAACAGGATCCCTAGCTCGGACATGGTAGTGGCTGCGGATCGCGGAGTGTTTAAGGGGAGCAGCGCATAGACGCGAAGCTGCTGAAATCGGTCGTTGTCAATGTCGAGCGACTCGTTGTCCTGCGGGATAAGAGCATCCAACAGGACTGTGGCGGACTCTTCAGAGCTATTGGTGAACGATCCGTCGGGGCGCCGTACCGCCGACATGACTTTTCCGGGCCGTAAGCCCAGCTTCATCACGCGGAAGGGGGGGCCCCACGGATCATTGCCACCCATTTCAGTGACGAACTCTCTCCAGTGCACCTTCTTAGCCTTACTGATTGCCTTTTTGAACTTGAGTCTAGTGGTCCTGTAGGTGACCGCAAGCGGATGGTCCGCGTGCAGCGGCCCCTCCAGCGATCTTCGCGCTGCTTGTAAGGCCCTTCTGGCCCTCCTCATCGTGTCTCTCAGTCTTGTCAGTCTCGGCTTCCACCAGGGTGCGAGGTTCGGCGGTCTCGGGGTCGTCCTTCCGATAGTGCCCTCCGCTTTTTCAATAATGAGATTCGTGAGGTCCTCAGCCGCAGCGTGCATGTCCTTTGGCGGAGGGCGCGAGGCCATCCTGTCCAGACCCTCAGCAAACTCGCGGTCAAAACGTACCCAGTCGGTTCCCTTGGTCCTGAAACGCCTCGGCAGTGACTCGCTCACAAGTGGAGCGAGAGACGCGTGGCCCCTCTCGGTCCTGTAGGCGAACGTGATCAGACGGTGGTCGCTTGCTGACGCTTCCAAATGGACAGTCCAGTTCACGACGCGTCCGGCAGAACCATTGGATATCAAAGTGACATCAATGTGAGATTCCCCATTGTTGGTAGAGAATGTGGCTGGACCATTAGAGTTATTCAGCACCGTCAGGTCGTGAGTTGCCACGAGTTCCTCGAGGGGCGCCGGATTGTCCCGGCCAGACCGCGGCCCCCGGGGGGCCCACAGCCATGATTGAACGTTGACGTCCGCTCCCACTATAATCTGTTTGCCGCGGCATGCAACCAGAATTTTATCGAGCTGCTCGACGCATTTCAGGATGTTTACGCTGAATTTAAAGTAAGAAGAGACCACCAAAATGGAGTTCCCCGATCGGTCGGAGACCTCCGCTACGGCAAAGAGTTCGCTCGACAAGTGGGCAAGGTGTAGCACCACTAGGGTAGGATTCGCAACGAAGATGCAGGCCATGGACCCCAGGCCGTGGTGCATTACCCGACCCCCACTGAAACCCAGGTTGGGGCCGTAGGAGTAAGGCTCCTGCACCAGGACCAAATCGATGTCCATTTCCCGAACCGTCTTGATCAGCTCCGCCGAGTGTAATGAATGAAAACGGGATCAGGAACATACCTATGTAAATACCAAAGTGGTGGGATTTTTAGTTTCGCAGATTGCCAAAAACGCGCAGATACTTTATTAATCTAATATTTGGTAAAGAAAATATATCTTTCAGTACAAATAATGTAGTTATTAAAAGCATCGATATGCTATTTTATACGAGTTGCTATTAGCATTAGCCAATTTCGTATAGATCTTCTACGTTATAAGTCACAATCACTTCACCCCGATGACGTTCATTTGTTTATATTTAACGCTCGAGGTTCGACAAATTAAATTATTGATCTGTCGTCAAATGTCATTATGAAAACTGCTCATGTTATTTAATTAAGTATTCAGTAGCTTCGATGATTCATTTGAAATTGATAGTTAACTATACGAGTCAATAATGGTGGCATTTTCTTTACCTGGACGAAAAAATGAAAAGATAAGAAAATAGTTACTCTGCAGTCTGCACGTCATATAGTTGACTTTGGGTGTAGTATCATTATTCAAAACCAATCTAACGTCTATCACAGTGTACGACGTATGTGATAAGATATTATATTATTAAGGAGTATTTAAAAAGTTTTATTATTTTATTTAACAAAAATAACGTCAAGATACATTTTAAACAAATACCAGATCCCCCAGAAAGTCCGCAGATGTGAATCTGAGTGCAGTTGACGACTGACATGCGAACGGTAAACGCCGTCGAATTTATATTCGGCGCTGTTTTTGGAACATTTTATTTTACACACGACGTCGGCGACGCCTATATTTTTATTTCACATTAAAATAAGCCGCTGAGAAATTGGTCTATCGGTGGAAATTCCTGTTAATTTCACACCGTGCAGCCGGCCTTAGAGTGCATAGATCAAATACCAATTTGTTTACACATACGAAAGATTGTATAGATATACCTATGACTAAGTATTTCTTTGTAGTATGAAAGACGTATTGGGTATTTGACTAACTTAAATTCTTACTTGAATGTGCAAACATAAACTGTTTAATTAATGTGGCGCTAAAGAAAGTAGACATATGAAATAGATATTTTTAAAGAAAAGCATTTTATTTTAACATGTCATACTTGATAAGAAAACACTATATTAAATCAAGTCCTACTTACCTAATAACTGAAATATGCTAAATTACCAAGATATTATAAAATGTGTAGGTACCTATTATCCTTCTGTTTTATTTTCTGATTAATTACTAGAACGGGCAAAATGTCGACAGCCTCAAATACCTGGTGGAAGGTAGAAGGATAAGGTCTCCCTTCACGGGATATTGCATTTTGCAGAGAGAGCTTGCTATCCGAATGGGAATGACTGGAGCAACATTCAACTTGTTGCGAAGTGTCTGGGACTCACGATACTCGGCAAAACACTCAAAACCAAATGCCATCTATTCGATGCTTGCATTCTGACGGTGCTGCTTTACAGTAGCGAACCATAGCAACCGTATACTGAGCTTCGAAAACAGACGTTTGCGACGGATACTGAGTGTGCGGTGGTACGACTTAAGTCAGAAGACAAGAGAACGCACCAAGCAACCTCTTAGCACGCTGAGAGTGAAGAGGCGACGTTGGACCTAGCTCGGCCACGTGCTGCGGATGCCAGTAAAGAACTTCAACCTGGCTTGCCTGTTCTTTAAGCCGACCGGATTTCGGCGTCCTGAAAGACTGCTAAATACTATATATAGAGTGTATACGGCGGAGCTACGGGATGCTGGTTTGACCTGGAACGAAGCAAGAAAACTGGCGAGCGACAGGGATTCTTGGAGGCGCCGCGTGGTGTCTATATGCTCCAACTAAGGGGCGGATGTGGCCGAAGAAGAAGAAGAATTACTAAAAAGTACACTCACCGGACACCAGATTGACATTTTGTGCGGGCAACCGTGCGGACTATCACGACGGTAAGTGAAATAGTCTTGACTCTTGAGCGAAGTCCATCATTGATTGCGTGAGGCAAATCTGCCGAAGATATATTTTTTGCGCACATAATAAATTCAACGTAATAAAATTTATTTTAATGCGAATGTATAGCACTACAAACTATAGTTAAATAAACGCCAATGTAGGTACATAGATACCTCACTGCTTCCTAGAAGTCGATGGAAGTGCAACCTACGTAGTAGCAAAAGGATAAAATATTTTTAGACGGTTATATCAGGAACCGAAATATGTGGCAAGTATTATGTAAATGTACCTACAGATATACCATAGATTTATTTATATCATATACTAATTCACTTGCTAAACGTTTCATTATTACATTCTTACCAATAATGAGTGGAAATTTCAAGGGTTGAACCAGATCCAGACTAGTTTAGATTTGAGCCATTTCATCATGCAATGCACAACTGGTAATGGGTACCTAGTAAGTGATGAAAACATGCTTATATTGATAATAATAAGAAATTAAAGGCCGACTGTCGGTAGGCCGGAGCGTTGAATAGCGAGTACAGCGGTAGTGCTAGCAATTGATTATCTTCGAATGCATTACGGTAACATGTTCGCAGTAAATGAAGATTTTTGATTGAATATTATTTAAAAATTAATTATTTACTATTATCTACCATTTTACAACAATCATCATTTTCTAGAAATAGTTTTCGATATTGCATTTGAATAATAAGCAACAACTATAAACATACTACGTAAGCGTCAATTTTAATAGTTTTAAATGAAAATATGACGTAGTTAGATCGACGCTGAATGAGAAAAAACGATACAATTAGTGGAAGAAATCTTCCATCTGCGTAGTTTCAAGATTAAGTTGATCCATTACAGCACTACAATCAAAATGTGCAGTTTCGTGTCCCGGCCGGCTTTGGCTACATTATTCTAGTTACTAGTATAATGCTGGACTACTTAATATTGAAATTGCGCAGATTGTGATTTCTTTCGCTGCGCATGAATTACATAGGGTAAATTTAATAATTGTTACCTCTATTACTTCCGACTGCTCTTACATGAAGCCTATTCCATCGTTTTCTCTCATTGAGCGTCCTTTACATACGTCATATTTTCTATTAAAACTATCGAACTTCACATTTATTTGGTATGTTTATAGTACTAGTTTTGGATAATTTTGAATAAAATCACCATCTACGAATCAACGTCATTTGTAAATGATAATTAAAATTTCCACAAATAGTGCACCGTATTTATATTATGTTTGTAAATCCCTTTTCAACGATGCTTCACAAAATCATAATTTTCTCTCATAATCAAAACAATTTCAAAATTTCACCAAGTACTAGTACAGGTTAGTTATTAAATCTCTGATATAATAACGTGGTTAAAATTGTTATCAAACCACAATGGAAAATTCACAAAGCAGTGCTCTGGTAAATAATAATTAATAGATGCATTGCTGTTACAGCGAAACTGTGCTGATAGACTTCAAAATATTATACTGACATCGAATGATATCTATTTTGTACGAGGAAATTTAATTTATTTAATACAATATTATTTTCATACGAGTCAATATGTGATTTTGTTATTCAGGAACACAACAAACTGTGGTAAATTTACACAAACGATGAGGTCGTTAATCCATACCCTTTCTCTATAAACATACAAAATATTTGTACTGCACGAGTGAGGTCAAAAAATCTGTAATTTTTATCATTTAAATTTTCATAGTTTGGTGTAAAATATTCCTCCAGGCAACAACAGTTTAAATAATTACAAGATAAAAAGAACTTTTTATATACAACGTTCTTAAATCATAATTTAGTACAAATAAGGCCGTTTATTTTTTTGCTATTTTGCATATAGAATACGAAATGTCGTGTATTGGATTACGAATTTCTTCCGAAATAACTTTTCATACAAAACAGAATTAACTGAAAATGAATTCAATTCTACTTAAAGATGGCTAAAAGTATTAAAATAATGCATTGGCATCGTGTTCTGATATATTTTAAAAGTTTTAAATGTCTAGCTAGTCGGGAAGTTAGTTAAAATCGATTGAAGATTTGTACTGGATAAACAACCACCGGACAAACAAGAATACGAGCTAAGAAAAACGTGGTAAAAATACAAAAACTGACTGATTGTACATACGAATAGTAGTTTCAATTACTCCTTGCTATTATGATACCTTAATTTTAAAATACAATAACCGATAGCTAAACGTAACACAATTTCATATAAAAACTACTAGTTAATTTCGTCGAAATTAGACAGGATGCCTGTAACTTAAATGGTAAAGCACATTGGCGTGAATCTAGTGATTATAGGTTCAAGTCCCGTCAGGTGTCTCTTCTTTACTTAAAAATCTCGTATTTTGGTATATATCTGAGGTGTTTTTAAAGTATGTGTGTTCAATATTTTCTATTGTCTCCACAAAAAACTTGTTTATAAACGCTTAGACTTTATGGGATTTTGCACGAGAGCCCTAAGTCCCTAAGGGTGGACTTCTTGTGTATATAATATGTTACCTTTAACCTGTAATCTGTATCCAAAATATATTGTACCTACATTATTAATAAAGTACTGAAATAAAGGTAAAGAGAACCAGAGAAAAATGCTTAACTGAAAACAAATTTACTGTTAACCTCAGCATTCTTATTCTAACTGTTTTACTTGAATTCTATATTCATAAAAATAGACAGCTGACGAGAAAAGTAATCGACCATACATTTAAAATATATCAAAAAAATTAGATGACATTGTGAATTTGTTGAATAAAGGACGTACCTACGATCGCGGTGGTAAATCTGATAAATAGTAGGTAGCTGAAAAGCATCAAATTTATTTTGTACAAGAAAATATACCTTGTCAACTAACATCGTTCATGTTAAAGTTAAAAACTATAGATTTTATTAATATTTTTTTCTCGAAATTATGTTATATTATTATTAATTATGTATGCAATCGTCTGCTTATACTGTACAATTATTATTAGGCTACTCAAGAAATACGTAATAGCCTCTTAGGTTAATTTACTAATTAAATATAGATATAACTTAAGTTTTGAGCGACACAGAGGACCTCAAATATGCCCCGGCATTGGAAATGGAAGAGATCTGTAAAATTGTAAAAGTTTTCTTTAACAGAATAGACAAAAGTCCAAACAACGGATCCTCACTCCAGAGCGAAGAGGTAGTATGACAGCGAGTCTTTAGTTAAAGTATCGGTAAAATTATAAAAAATGAGCGACAAAACATCTGACGGGTTTCAAATTCTACTTTTCTAACACGAACCTAACCCCGGTGCGAACGGTGGATTTACGGGTTTTATAACGCTGACTATAATCGTAATTAATGAAAACAAATCATATTAAACAAATACTTGTAATGGTGGTCGTTCATGAATTACATTGACAAATCTCATTATAAGTGTATGGGTAAACTCGAATCCGGTCATACTCGAGTCTCGAGTTCTACTCAATCAATTTGAACGCGTGTGGCTTTCAATAAGTCTGGATAAAAAATGTCCGACGCAAATAAAACATTAACTCATTCAAAACACCTCCATTGTATTTAAATCATTGGGCTTACATCTTTGGAGTACCTACTACGTTTTTGAAGTTGTGCTCACGAAAGATGACGCGAGATTTGTAGTATTTTTATAATTATTATTTTCTGTAAAAGTTAAAATGGTAGTGCATATTGTTACCATCTTGATAATAGATGGGTGAGACGTGTGAATCAATAGCATACATCTGATTCAAAATGAAACTTCCCCAGGCTTGTTTTGGGGGCAAGGGAGCGTGTTGTAATCGCAATCTCTTTTCAATAAATTAAAATTAATTCCATAATCGTGTATAATATATTTAGTCGAATGAAGTCAGTTTTGAATGTGATGTAAAGTGAAACGATGCTCTTCTAGCTAGATATCATTGACATGGTAACATGCAGATAAACAAGATAATAAGGCATATTGTATAATAATTACATAAGTACTTATAGGCCTTGTATGTTTAAAGAATATTTACAAAATACCGGAATTTTCGGTATTGAGAAAGCACACTCGTTTACGTTTTTGAAAATGATAAGTTATGTGCTGCTAAAATGCAAATGAGTGAATCCAACAGAGGTGAAAAAAAATTCATCAAATAACTATAAATGTAATTGTCGGGATGAATTATCATATTATTTCGAAATAGAAAACATCCGTGACAAAAATGTTCGATTATTCTATAATTATTGATGACTGTACAAGCATTGAACTTAAGAAGCTTTTCCTTCAGCCGGACTTATTTGCACTTGATGAACTTTTGAGGGCTTTAGTTAAAATTATCAATATATTCAAATTATTTGTAAAAAATCACTAGTTCTACAATTATGTTCAATACATATTTTTAAATGTCAACATAATAAATGTAGGTATGTAGGTTTTTTCTTTAATTTGTTAAAAAGATTTTAATAGCTATATTTATTGATAAGCACCTACTGTTTTTTTAATAATTAAGAAATACCGGTATTCAATAAGAAACACCGAAAAACCGGTATTGACATTTCATTCGATATTGCAATCCCTAATTATAATCTTAGCCATTCCATAATTTAAAATATATTCTATGATAATATTAGATAGAATAAATTATTTTAACTTTACATTTAATTTATTATCAATCACTATTCACTATATATATAGCGACTGTTTTCAATTAAAATCAATATAAGTATATACCTACCTATTACCAAAAAAATAAGGCCGTCGGTACTCGGTAGTTTACGCAGAGAGTATTTACTATTTTTTTAATATACATAATATACAAATCTGGCACATTGTAATTAATGCAAGAATATTGACTCACACCAATTATCTATGTATCACATTAATACATTACCACGGAAGTATGTGATAAATTGATTATTTCTTTTTCTTTAAAAGCGAGTATCAATGAGATTAAAACTAAAGACCATTATCTAACCGATAAGATCATGAAATAAATACATAATATGTATTTCATGGAATAAATAGCTTTGCTTTGCAGAGTAGAACTTTCAAAAGCTTTAAACAGCACCGTGCCGAAAGCACACGAGCATTTATAACTCAGGTGTGCTCCAAGTCGTTAGTTTCGTTTGGATACGACCTAAAGCTCAACGTCCAGACAAAAAAAGCTTACATTTTCTCAGAATTAAATTAACACAGCCTTTAATGAACACTAAACAAACTTGATTAACAAATGCTAATAAGTAGTAAGTACTTGAAGCAATGAAATTTTTTGTACAAACATATTTTACATTATTTTTATAATAAAGTCATAAAGAAACTACAATATTATGAGATACATATTATATTTAGTTGCACAAAAATAATATTACTGGGCTTAAAAGATTAGCTGTCGAACACTAAGTATAAAATAATACCCCGGAAGTACTTACTACAACTTACAAGTAAGTAACAATACATTAAGCTGGGTTTTAAAAGCTTAGGTACCTACTGTAGGCCTCCGAATCCTCGGCTAGCTCCGGGCCTGGAGTGGAGGTACATTCAGATGATGGAGAGCAGGTAGGCACTGTTTATACTTATTGAAACTCAAAGTTCTATATTATATTCTAATTTATTAAAACCATAACCACAATAAAGTTACAATGTTTATCAAAATATCTAATTTAATTAATCGAAGAAAAGTCAGGGAACACTTATTATTATAACTTAGGTTTAATGCCTTATTATTATCCCTACGTTAACACTAGCGAGATTGCGCGAGCACGGGACCTTGTTGTATAAAGGTTGAGGACCGAGTCCAATAATCAAAGACAAAAAAAAATGCGCGAATAAAACGTCTAAGTCGCTGACTGACACTCGCGATCTGTCAGAGTGACAGTAGGTATGAAGGTAGAGGGGTCGACCAGTAGGTATCGAACCTTGGCGCACACTTCCTCACAAGTCCTGGGGACTTGTATGTAAATATATGGATAAAATTACGCCGCTGACCTTCGCAGGTTCAGGGTCGTAAATCCAAGCGAAGACTGATATTGAATTTAAAATATTGGGTTTATATGCAAATCTGGCCGATTTCATCCCTTAGCTCAACGTTTTTCGGGTGACAAAATTAATTAACGGTTTCCTTACGAGAGTGGCGGAAATTGTGCAATGACTAATTACCCGCGACATCTACGTAAGGGCCGACTAAGAAAAATTATAGGCGCGAGTCGGCGCTCGCCGCTGGGCAGCGTCGCTCACTCGTCACGTACGTCCTTCGAGTACCTAGGAGTACTGAGATCGTGTAATTGCTGTAGCAATACTGCATTGTTTCTGGGCCAGCCCCACGAAAAACGCACCTACGAAGGCGTGCGAGGCATCGACGGATTCGTGGTTGAATTACCTATCGATACAGCACACCCCCCGCGTGGTGGCGCTCTTCATGGCTGAGGGAGGGGCGTTCGCGCGGCGGCCGGCTTTCCGGGCTCTAGCGGGGCGAAGGTACCTCTCACTCAGAAACAAGAGTACTACAAAGTTAGCCTGGATGATATGGCGTCATATGCCAGTGGTTAAATTGGCATATTTGTGGCACCAGGCCTACGACAGCGCATATCAATCTTTCGGCCAACTACCGTCGGGGGGCTCAACTTTGAGGCGTCCCGACGGCCTGAATACCTACTTGACGTTGGTCTAAAAACATGAACTCGGTAGATTGGCAATCTGACTACAAAATAAAAGCTTAATATAAAACGATATTACGCGGGGAAGTTACTTGATTCTAATATATAAATGTATCGGTCGTGCAATCTTTCTCACGTTAACAACTAATATAGCTCGGTGTCGCCGCAGGCACATACTTACGACTAGTTGACGGATGTCATTCCGTCAACCAAACATATAGGCAGTAATAATTGCTTAGTACATACTCATACCTAGCCGATCAAAGATTTCCCGCACTTTATTCCAGTACGTGGTCTCCTTGATCGACCAAAATCATTGATCCGATTCTCCCGTCGTGCGTGAGCGTGATGCCGTCATACACGCGAGCGAGAGGGGCTCTGTCACTGCAAAGCGAGAAAATTTGTATCGCGAAATCGGTTTCTACACATACGACAGAGACGCCGTCGTATGTGCGAGCAGGAAAGCTGCCAGAATACCGATTCGGAAACGCCGCGCGCGGAATGACCGCGGATATTAATAATCGAAATTGAAATGAAAATTAATTACGCGGGATCGTGATTATAATCGGATCGATGATTGCCTAAGTGTTGCTACGCTTTGTGATTGCACATACGTGCAAAAGGGAGCCTTCGCAACAGGCCTATGAGCATATATCAACAATTACTGTGCCGTGTACGTGCGACGCGTAGCGACATCGATCTATATGCACTTATCACTACGTACATCTTAACTATCTAATTACATACCCCCAACGCCCATCTATAAATCCCGCTTTATTACTTGGTTACCCTTTGCATTATACATGAATATTTTACAATTTACACTATACATTATTATTACAACTAATCACATTTAATTTAATTACCCTTTACCATATTGACAACACAACAAAAATTTAATCTTATACTATATTACCTATTACCTATTATTTACATGGTCTGTGGCGACCGACTTAACCATCCACAGTTCACTCTGAGAAGCCGTGGGGCCTGTCAGAGCAAACTGCGGGACTTAACACATGAAATATTTTGTTCAGCTTTGCCAAGGGTCGTCATCATTTTATCGGTGGCGCATTGACTACCAGGGTCAGACCGAGCGGCTGGGTGGCACTACTCCTTATGGGAGCGCCCCCCACAGGGGCGGAAAAACCTGTCGGTGACAAATCCCCCCAACCAAAGCAAAACCACCGCCAGGATCTGACCTCAATTAGCCACCGGCCCCCTTGGCTCCGCCTCACAAGACAAAACGATACATGCACAAGACAAAACAAACAATTATCAACAAAAAAAAATATCTAAAATAATTATACACGCTACGGCATGCACATGACAAGGAAAGGGTAATTATTATTTATTTATTGGCCCAGAGTCGGGTACAGAATATAGAAGAAAAAACGAAATTTTATATAAGGCAAAAATGGGACTTTAAGTAACTCATTCCCGGGCTGCTGGTGACGAAATAGTCTGCCTGTCACCCTCCTGACGTGGAGTGTTTACTAGGACAAGGTCTTAAGAAAGTACCTTTCCACCAGTCCATCGTCAGGGGTGGGTGTACAGGTTTCCCGGTGTGAGCCAGGCAGCCCGTTCTGGGACTTGCAGAATCATACGCCAGGGAGATTCCCCCGGTCATATCCTCGACGTCGCTGGTACATACATGGATTTTATTTTATTTACAACAAGAGACAAAATTTACATGCGCAATATATTAGTACAAAAAAAAAACAAAAACAAACAACAAAAAAATATCGCCGTTCCGCCTACTCCATTTCGACGCGGTGGAACCCAACTCATACCCGTGTGAGTACTCCGCTACCCTGGGCCTCTGTCCCATCTATGCGCGCGGCGTCTTTGCTGTCACGCCACGTAAGGGCCTTCTGTTTGAGAGTTTTATTGGGCTAAGGCGTGCACTCCTTTGACCCACAACTAGTTGCCTCACGTGCGTGACTCTTCTTGCGCGCATCCGGATAGCGGTAGTAAACAACGACGTATAGTTCTGGGCTCCTACCGTACGTCTTCGGACGCCGGTAGAACGGACCCTTTTTGGCGCCGTTTTCCCGTGCGTCCCGCCAAGCGGAACTCTCGTCTGGGAGGCCTTGTCCTGAAAGGTGTGTCGTCTAGGACGTCCTCTAACACACTCTTCCGGTATTCAAGGCCCCCGCTGACGCCGGGCACCGTAGTGCGGCCGTCAGTCTCGGGGTTTTCCGGAGACGCCCGTCCTGGTGGCGTGCGTCCCCCTGTATCGTCCTCCAACTCCCACGGGCGATACTCCCCTGATGGCGCGGGATCGATTGTATGACCCCCGCCATCCACTCCTTGGGTTTCCCCAATCTCGTCTTCCGTTTCGGAGTCATAGTTGACTCCTTCTTCCGCCGTTGGGATGCTTGACGGCCCGACCGGTTCGGTACCGTCACCCAAGCTCGCGGAAGTGACGTCCGGTGGCGCTGGGGGCGTCACCGAATCGTCTGCCCCCTCGTCAGTTACCTCGGCTCCCGTGGCCACAGGAGGTAGGTAACGTCGGAGTTGATCGACGTGGAATTTATAGGGCCTGCCACGTCGATTCACAAAGTATTGAGTGCGTCCGACTTTCATCAATATAGTGTGCGGACCACTCCACTTTGCATCTAGGCCGGCGCATGCGCCTGGCCTCTTCTTCGGGTGTTCCTTCGTGTACACCTGGTCACCTGTCTCGAACGTCAGCGGACCGGTGGTCGGCTCGGTACCTCGCCTTCTGAAGTACGCCGCTTGGTTGGCCGATACCGCCGCGTTCATCTCATCCCTGTCTAACCGGACCTCATCGTCGAGTTCTGTCCGCAGTGGGTTGCTGAAGTGTCCCGGTCGGCAGATCGGGAACCCCCATAGCACTTCCGCGGGTGAAAACCCAGTCGCGGCGTTCCTCCGGCATCGGAGATCATACATGATGTCTGGAACGTGCAGATCCCATTTGTCATGGTCATCGCTCGCTAGACGGACGCGGAGACCCTTTTTAATCTCCTGGTTTCGGCGTTCGGTGGGGTTACAGCGCGGCATATAAATCGCCGTCGTCCAGTGTTTGATTCCCCATTTTTCCAAAGCCGTACGCCACCTAGGATGATCAAATTGAGTCCCGTTATCCGTCAAAATCGCTCGCGGATAACCATAACGTTTCAGGATCTGATTTTCCACATACGGTAAGATCGCCGACACCGTCGCGGATCGCATCACGAAGGCTTCCACCCATCGGGAGAACATGTCAGTCATCACAAGCAAGTACTTGTTGCGACGACTGGTCGTTGGGTATGGTCCCATCAGATCTAACGCCAGGATCTCCCATGGCCTCACCGCTTCCATATGCGACGTCTGAGGTGCCGGAGGTTGCGGGGCAGCCCTCTTCCGAGTGGCGCACACCTCGCAACTACGGACGTGTCTTTCGACGTCACGCCGTCTCTTCTTCCAGTGATACCACTCCCTGATAGAGCGGTCGGTTTCCGCGGCACCTGGGTGCCCGCTCTGGTCGTGGTATACTTTCATCACATCCTCCCTTGTGCCGGCTGGTACGACTAGCTGCGGATCCATCCGACTGCTAATCCTTACCAGCATTCCGTCCCTTACGGCTAGTCCGGCGGGTCGTCTTCCCGCATTGTCGGGAGAATTGAAAAGCGCGACTGTCGCCATAATGCGTGGGTCGGTCTTCTGCTTCTCAATTACTGCCTCCCGGATGTTTACCATGATAAGCAACATCGCCGTAGCTTCCGGTCGTCTCGTCGGTGCTTCAATACGGGCGCATTCCTCTTCCGGACTAAGAGTTGCGCCCGCTGGTCCTTGCGGAAATCTCGAGAGGTGATCCGCTAAGTGGTTCTCACTGCCGGGGCAGTGTTCTGTCTCGAAATTGTATTCCGAGAGCAGAATCGCCCACCTAGCGAGTTTACCCTTCTGGTTCTTGGCGGTGTTCAACCACGTCAACGCCTGGTTGTCCGTTATCAATTTGAACTTCCGGTCTTCCAGGTAGCCGCGGTATTTGGTTATACCCCATACGGCGGCCATGGCTTCCAGTTCGTTAATATGATAACGAGCTTCCGTTTCGTTGACGCGCTTGCTCGCGTAGGAGATGACATCGCGCCCGCCATCGTCCCGTGGTTGGAACAATACGGCCGCGATGCCATGCCCACTGGCGTCCGTCTGGAGGCAGAAGGGCCTCTCGAAATCTGGTCTAGCCAATCTCAAAGGCTGCTTTAAAGCGTCCTTTATTCGACGAAAGGCGACCTCCGCTTCGTCTCCCCATTGAAATCGCACAGTTGAGCGAAGTAGTTTCGTCAGAGGCACCGCCATCTCAGCAAAATGCGGCACGTATTCTCTGAGCCAGTTACACAGGCCCAGAAAAGCGCGCACATCTCGCCTCGTTTTTGGCACCGCAGCCGATTCCACTTCGGCAAGGTGGTGTTCCTGGGGCTCATTACCCGTCTCCGTGATATGGTGTCCCAGGTAATCCACAGCCTGCCTCCCAATCTGGCATTTCTTTGGGGCGACTCGCAATTCGTGGAATTGCAGTCTCTCGAACACGAGCCTCAAATGCTGCGCGTGTTCTTCCCAGTTGCGACTATAGACAATAATGTCGTCGAGGTAGACGAGGCAGATCTTGTTGACCAAACCGATCAGGACCTCCTGCGACATCAAACGCTGAAAGGCTCCCACAGCCTGCTTCAACCCAAAGGGGAGAACACGAAACTGGTAGCAACCTCCATCAGCTGTCGCAAAGGCCGTCAAGGGTTTGGTTTCTGGGTGCAACTTGAGCTGCCAGTAACCATGGCGGAGATCCAGCGAACTGAATACCTTAGCGGTTCCTAGGTCCTTCAAGGTTTCTAGGATTAACGGTAGCGTGGTCGCCTCATCCTCCGTCTGCGAATTCAGCCGCCGATAATCCACACAAAACCTTGTGGACCCGTCCTTCTTCGGTACCAGTACCACTGGGCTCAGATATGGACTGGAGCTCGGTTCAATTACCCCGTCTGCCATCATCTGTTCGACGTCCTCTTGAATTTGTCGCTTCTTTTCTTCCGACTGACGGAAGGGACCAAGACGGAACGGAGTAGGGTTCTTCAGGAAGACCCTCACTTCCGTTGTACGACACAAGGGACCGGTCTCGGCGAAACGGTCCGCGAAGTCCTCCAAGACTTTCGTCAAGGCGATGCGGGCCGAATCGGGAATTCCGGGCGCTAGTTCCGCGGTCTGGATCGGACCCCCCGGTAAGGGCTTCCGAAGCGTCCTGCTATATAGCGTCTGTCGCAGGTCGTCACCATAGTGGATGCAGCGGCGCTTCATATCCACCACTGCCTGCTGCGCCTCCAGCCAGTCCAGTCCCATCAAAAATGGGACATGCAGGTTTCTGACCAGAAGGGCCTGCACCACTATCGGGCTATCCCTAAGGTAGCCCTTTACGGTAACGACCCCTTCGGTACGCAGCGATCCGCCCCCGGCCGTTACTAACGTTTGCGGTTTCGCGCACGGCACTATTTTATGGGGATACAGATCGCTACGCAGCAAAGTGTGCGTAGCTCCCGTGTCAATGACGGCTTCATACTCCCGTTCATTTCCTTCGATGCGGAAGGGTAGTGTGAGGAGGTGCCCTCCCTTTAATTCGGGAGTGGCCCCCCAGACACTATAAACCCCCGCTGAAGCCTCGTCGTCGACTACGGTGGCGTTCCGCACTGCTGACTCGCCATCGAATAGCTCCCCTTCCACGTCGGTACGATTATTTACACTAATAACACTATTTATATCACATATTTTATTTACATCACTAACATTATTGGACACATTCACATTATTTACATTTACACTAGTTAATTCACACTTATTATAATACACATCATTAATTACAACACACTTTAAACAATTTATTCCACACTTTTCGTCGTCATTCGCACACCTACCGATGGGTGTCGCGATGTCCGAATCGAGCGGTGTGGAGGCAGTAACGGATGGTTCGGCATTTATTCTACTACTATGCATGGGGTTATTATATACAATGTTAGGGCTACGGATTTTAGTTTTTAGTTGGCCAGCCTCAGCCTTGCAAGTTTCAGTGCGGGTTAAACAAAGGTTGCCAGAATCGGCGCTATAATTACTGGGGTTAAACAACACAAAGGGGCCGTCGTCAACTTTGACGCGACCCGAGCTACTTGCCGTTCCGGTCGAGCTCTGGTTGGCTCGTGTAGTGCTGGAGTCTCGCCGGCCGCGTTCGCTCGGGATGGGCATACGATACTTACCGTGCCCATCGTCCCACCTTGTGCTGTTAACATATCCTAATCCTAATAAAACGGTCTTATTATAAAAATATACAGTGTCGATGTGGCCATCATCGTGACCAGGGGGCAATGCCTCCCACTGGTCAGACCCGAAGGTCTTGGGGTTCGGGCTTCTTACGGCTCGAACCAGATGGCACATGGTTCCAGGGCTGGCATCCGACGCGTTCACTTCAGCCCCCACATGTACGTCGCCCGCACCTGGTAGTGGCGTGCTCACATGTGTAGGGGCATAATTGACATTTGATCGCGCGTCCCTCCGGGCCACTGAAACAACAACATGTTCATCGTTTATACACAGATTAACACTACCGCGACCAGATTCGGTCTTAGGCGGTATCTTAGCAATCGAATTGTCTTTTGACTTAAACAACTTAGCTTTCGCTGTCCTAATACTATTAATTACACCGGCACGGTTATTGTTTATCACCGCCAGTGTTTGCAAGTCGCGAGCAATGTCTTGCGTAGGCGTATGGTGGTCGTCCTTACACTTGACACTGCTCACTTTTCGTCGGGGCCCGTCGGACCGACGTCCTTCTTGGAGCCGACAATGGGTCGCCGGCGTCGGGGTGCGTCCTCATTCGGGACGGGACTGCTCCTGACGGCGCTCCTCCGGTGCCGCCTGACGCTGGACGCTGGCCGCGCGGCGATCGCCACGGTTGCCACCGCCTCTGCCTCGTCCGCCTTGGTACCCGCCACGGTTGGGGGGCCCCTGGCGCCTTGGCGCCTCCTCTGCTCCTCCGTCATCCTGTCGAGCTGCTCCCTTCTGTCCGGTCTGCGGCCGGTCCCTCCAATTATCGTTGGTGGGCGGCCTCTTCGTCTCCGCTTTGCAGCCACCACACAATATGCATGGCGGCGGCGGCTGCTTTGAAGCCGATTGATAGCCTACAGTAGGCTCGTCGGACAGCGAGTTGAGGGTTTTGGCAGCAGCAACTAGCTGTGCCATCGTCCTCCATTGAATCCGATCTACTCGGATTTGATCTGCCCCCGTCAGCAGAAAGTGGAACGTCTGCCCCATCACCTCCGGCTTCATATCCGGCATCAGTACGGCTGCTAGTTCCGCCTTCTGACGGAGGAACCGGTATGGCGTCATCTCCGGTCTCTGGCGCCTTACCAGCAGGTCTATCCTTTGCCTCTGACGGCGGGCAAAAGACTCGAAGTGGAGGATACCATCTTCCTTAAAGGCCTCCCAGGAATCGGCGGGGTCGAACTCTCGTCCCCACGCCTTCGCTTCCCCTTCTAGGCGGCTGATAGCTTCCTTGACCCGGCAGTTCTGAGGACACCTCGACTCCTTGAAGTAGTCCTCGCAGTCCTCTATGAATGTTAAGAACCGTTGCCGCGGGTCCCCCGTGAATGTCGTCTTCAGCTCCGGCTTGGGAGCGTACGGCCTCCTGCCGTCGTCCACGGGTACTTCTCGCCTCGGTCGGCCACTTTCGACTGTGATATCCGTCCGCGGACTGTCCTCCGGGAAGACCTGGCCGTCCTGGAACTCCGACACGCCGAAGATGTCTGAGGGTCCACTGACAGCCGGCTCTTCGTCTGGGCGAGGCATGGTTGTGATGTCGCTGTCACTATCCGTAGAATATGCTCCGCGCGCTTTGGACCGCGTGTACATGCGAGCCTTTTTTAGACAATGTGTTGTGTTTTTATTTTAAAATTTCACAAGTGTTTTGATTTTTATACGAAAAATTTTTATAAGTGTTTTTTTTAATCACTAAAATTTTTAAAGTATTTTGTTTTCGAAAATTGCACTAAGTGTTTTGACTTTTATACGAAATTTTTATAAGTGTTTTTTAATCACTAAAAAATTTTTAAAGTATTTTGTTTTCGAAAATTGCACTAAGTGTTTTGACTTTTATACGAAATTTTTTTATAAGTGTTTTTTTTTTTTTTTTTTTAATCACTAAAATTTTTAAAGTATTTTGTTTTCGAAAATTGCACTAAGTGTTTTGACTTTTATACGAAATTTTTATAAGTGTTTTTTAATCACTAAAATTTTTAAAGTATTTTGTTTTCGAAAATTGCACTAAGTGTTTTGACTTTTATACGAAATTTTTATAAGTGTTTTCGATCACTAAAATTTTCAAAGTATTTTGTATTCGTAAATTGCACTAAGTGTTTTGATTTTTATACGAAATTTTTATAAGTGTTTTTGTTCACTAAAAATTTTCAAAGTATTTTGTATTCGTAAATTGCACTAAGTGTTTTTGATTTTTATACGAAATTTTTATAAGTGTTTTTGTTCACTAAAAATTTTCAAAGTATTTTGTATTCGTAAATTGCACTAAGTGTTTTTGATTTTTATACGAAATTTTTATAAGTGTTTTCGATCACTAAAATTTTCAAAGTATTTTGTACTCGAAAATTGCACTAAGTGTTTTGATTTTTATACGAGATTGTCTGAACATACACTTATCGCACTACTCTGCTCTTCCTGTGAGCTTGGTACACAAAATGTTATTTTACCAAAAAGTCGTACTCACTATTTCATTTATTTTCTGATGCTGCAGTGGATCTCAGGGTTGGGATCCGACCAGGTTCATGCGACCTGGACAGCACCATACTGTTGGGCGCCACGATGTAGGCCTCCGAATCCTCGGCTAGCTCCGGGCCTGGAGTGGAGGTACATTCAGATGATGGAGAGCAGGTAGGCACTGTTTATACTTATTGAAACTCAAAGTTCTATATTATATTCTAATTTATTAAAACCATAACCACAATAAAGTTACAATGTTTATCAAAATATCTAATTTAATTAATCGAAGAAAAGTCAGGGAACACTTATTATTATAACTTAGGTTTAATGCCTTATTATTATCCCTACGTTAACACTAGCGAGATTGCGCGAGCACGGGACCTTGTTGTATAAAGGTTGAGGACCGAGTCCAATAATCAAAGACAAAAAAAAATGCGCGAATAAAACGTCTAAGTCGCTGACTGACACTCGCGATCTGTCAGAGTGACAGTAGGTATGAAGGTAGAGGGGTCGACCAGTAGGTATCGAACCTTGGCGCACACTTCCTCACAAGTCCTGGGGACTTGTATGTAAATATATGGATAAAATTACGCCGCTGACCTTCGCAGGTTCAGGGTCGTAAATCCAAGCGAAGACTGATATTGAATTTAAAATATTGGGTTTATATGCAAATCTGGCCGATTTCATCCCTTAGCTCAACGTTTTTCGGGTGACAAAATTAATTAACGGTTTCCTTACGAGAGTGGCGGAAATTGTGCAATGACTAATTACCCGCGACATCTACGTAAGGGCCGACTAAGAAAAATTATAGGCGCGAGTCGGCGCTCGCCGCTGGGCAGCGTCGCTCACTCGTCACGTACGTCCTTCGAGTACCTAGGAGTACTGAGATCGTGTAATTGCTGTAGCAATACTGCATTGTTTCTGGGCCAGCCCCACGAAAAACGCACCTACGAAGGCGTGCGAGGCATCGACGGATTCGTGGTTGAATTACCTATCGATACAGCACACCCCCCGCGTGGTGGCGCTCTTCATGGCTGAGGGAGGGGCGTTCGCGCGGCGGCCGGCTTTCCGGGCTCTAGCGGGGCGAAGGTACCTCTCACTCAGAAACAAGAGTACTACAAAGTTAGCCTGGATGATATGGCGTCATATGCCAGTGGTTAAATTGGCATATTTGTGGCACCAGGCCTACGACAGCGCATATCAATCTTTCGGCCAACTACCGTCGGGGGGCTCAACTTTGAGGCGTCCCGACGGCCTGAATACCTACTTGACGTTGGTCTAAAAACATGAACTCGGTAGATTGGCAATCTGACTACAAAATAAAAGCTTAATATAAAACGATATTACGCGGGGAAGTTACTTGATTCTAATATATAAATGTATCGGTCGTGCAATCTTTCTCACGTTAACAACTAATATAGCTCGGTGTCGCCGCAGGCACATACTTACGACTAGTTGACGGATGTCATTCCGTCAACCAAACATATAGGCAGTAATAATTGCTTAGTACATACTCATACCTAGCCGATCAAAGATTTCCCGCACTTTATTCCAGTACGTGGTCTCCTTGATCGACCAAAATCATTGATCCGATTCTCCCGTCGTGCGTGAGCGTGATGCCGTCATACACGCGAGCGAGAGGGGCTCTGTCACTGCAAAGCGAGAAAATTTGTATCGCGAAATCGGTTTCTACACATACGACAGAGACGCCGTCGTATGTGCGAGCAGGAAAGCTGCCAGAATACCGATTCGGAAACGCCGCGCGCGGAATGACCGCGGATATTAATAATCGAAATTGAAATGAAAATTAATTACGCGGGATCGTGATTATAATCGGATCGATGATTGCCTAAGTGTTGCTACGCTTTGTGATTGCACATACGTGCAAAAGGGAGCCTTCGCAACAGGCCTATGAGCATATATCAACAATTACTGTGCCGTGTACGTGCGACGCGTAGCGACATCGATCTATATGCACTTATCACTACGTACATCTTAACTATCTAATTACATACCCCCAACGCCCATCTATAAATCCCGCTTTATTACTTGGTTACCCTTTGCATTATACATGAATATTTTACAATTTACACTATACATTATTATTACAACTAATCACATTTAATTTAATTACCCTTTACCATATTGACAACACAACAAAAATTTAATCTTATACTATATTACCTATTACCTATTATTTACATGGTCTGTGGCGACCGACTTAACCATCCACAGTTCACTCTGAGAAGCCGTGGGGCCTGTCAGAGCAAACTGCGGGACTTAACACATGAAATATTTTGTTCAGCTTTGCCAAGGGTCGTCATCATTTTATCGGTGGCGCATTGACTACCAGGGTCAGACCGAGCGGCTGGGTGGCACTACTCCTTATGGGAGCGCCCCCCACAGGGGCGGAAAAACCTGTCGGTGACACTACCACACAAGTAGTTTCTTTTCTATGGAAAATAATACATGATAAAAGCACACTCAGTGTTAATAATTATTTTTTAATGCTATACATAGTCGGTAAATACGATGTATATGGATTATAATAATGTGCAAGAACGTGCTTGTTGTGTGGCAGAAAATATTTAAATTATAAACTATTGTTTGGTAATGCGTATGCCGTATGTATGTGAATAAGTCTTTAAAAATTACAAAAAATACTTTAAATATAACACAAAAAACAAGGGTTTCTAGAAAAGGTAAATTAATACATCCATAAAAATCAATAGCATTATCTCACGTTAATCTAAGGCTTAGATTGACGTGAGAATCGTGAGATAATAATATTATAACAATAATTGATACATATTACTTATATTTGACTTTGAGACTGAAGAATTGATAATACATAAATATACCACGATTAAAAAGTTAATTATCACTATTTTATTTTCTAAGCTACACAATATCGTTGATCATTGAATATCGAGCTTTATATTAATTCTGTTTTAGAAAGGTCTACCTTTGCAAGAGAGTCATAATATTATAGTATATTCGGCAACGAGAGATTTGTCGGTCACATTTGATAGAAATACACACACATATTGTTTACTGTTTTATGATAGTATGCCTAGTGTTCAAAATGAGTGTGGTTGGCGCAGTGGCGCACCCAGGGGGTGGGCCAAGGGGCCCTGGCACCCCCCAAACATGAAAATTATCAGAATGATTTTAAACATTGAAATTTAAAGCCAATAAACTATACCTTGGGGCCTAAAAGCACGGCAAAAAATGATTTGTAATTCTCCAGCACCCCTTTTAGAAAAATTTCTTAGATTTTAATTTCTAACACAACACTAATCTCAGGTTTTTTAAAAACCCAATCCTTAATGGAACTGTCAAAAAATTCTCGGTGTTTACCCGAATTCCGGAGTGGTGTAGGTCATGGCTGGGGAGGGCTGACAGGCCTCTAGCCTGGGGGCCGGGGCTGTGGGGGGCCCAGCGTGTCGGGTTGACGAGATAAGTGAGATAAACACACACCATAAATTAGCTTTAATAGTAAAAAAGTCGCCTGCGGCGCCATTATGCTTCACGGTCATGAACATTTTCAATTACTTATATAATTGTGCAATATATTTTTTGACTATTATGTGTCGATACTCGACAGCTTCATTATTAAAGTAGATGTATTAAAAATCGCCAATAATTCACTGTATAAGTACCCTTAATTTGAACTAAAACACAATTTGAAAAACGTTAATGTAGTGTTTCACACTGCCTTTAATCTTAGCGGTAGGTAGGGGGGCCGCCAATCCTAGTCTGAGGGCCCGTTTCAGGATGTGGGGACCATGGTGTAGGTAATAGACAAAAGACCGATAAACGAGGAGAAGAAAAAGAGCCTATGAGACTAATTTACATTCTCTTCCTTGGCCCCCCCCAATATTAAATCCTGGGTGCGCCACTGGGTTGGCGCACCTAAGAAAAGTAAGAAAAATTGAATATGGATCCACCGGTATAAGTTGTCCGCTGAGTCAGGGCGCCACATGCTAACATTTGACATAACGCTGGTTTGGAGGTAAAACTCATTATGTGCACTTTTGGCCAAAATGAGTTTTTTCATTATATCCACTAATTTTTACGATATCTATTGCTGGAAAAGGTCACTGTGACGATAGCTATCCTATTAGCGGAAAAAAACTGGGGAAGAAATCATTATCAGTACCTATTTAAGATATATGTTCAGGAAAAAGTCATTCCCGCACATAATGATTTTTTCCTGAACTGTAAACATGTATATAAGTAGGTAAGTTAGTGAGTGTATTATCTGTGGTTTGCATTGTTTATAACTATCATCTTGTGCCAACTGTATGTTACTGGTTGATTTTTTGTATAATATGAGAATAAATGATACTTATACTAAATAATCAGAATGATGGTGTTAATAAGTTTAATGTAAAATACTGCCTGAACGTTAAAAATGTTATGCATTTCAAATGGACCAATTAAAACAGCTTTGGCTGGATTAAGCCAAAACTGGATCATTCAGAAACAATGACCGAAGAGGGGAAAAAAGTCCAGCCAATAAAGCTAGTGAGGCAAACATGAAACTGGTTATCGACCACATTAAGAGTTTCCCTTCGTAGACTTAACAGCCGCGTACGAGACAGTTAACCATAGAATTTTGCTGAGTAAACTTTACATTTACAACCTCCTGAATGATTTAAAAATAACAGGAGTGATTGAAAATTGAAAAGCTCCTGGCCAACCGAAGATTCTTTGTAACACTGGACGGAAAACGCAACCGTTGGAGACAACAACGAAACGGCCTTTCACAAGGTACCGTCGTCTTGGCACCCACACTGTTCAACGTTTATACTAATAATCAGCCAATCGGAGTCAACACAAAAAATTTCCTCTATGCAGATGATCTAGCCGTGTTATATCAAAGCATTAGCTTCGAAGTGATTGAGAAACAGCTTAAAGATACATTAAGCGAGTTAAAGACATACTACGACCTCAATCAACTTAAGCCAAATCTAGGTAAATCACGGGTAGGAGCGTTCCATCTCCAAAACATGGACATGGAAGGAAATTGCTTGATGTCGCTTGGGATGGTGTGCATTTAGAACCCACAAACAGCCAACAAATACCTGGGAATCACCTTAGATCAGACGCTGTCCTATAAGCAATACTGCATTAATACTAAAATGAAGACACCAGCAAAGAACAGTATCTTGAGAAGGCTATGCAGTAATACGTAGGGAGCTCAACTACATACACTCAGGGTCTCAGCCCTTGCACTATGCACCTCGGTGGCCGAGTATGCCTGTCCGGTGTGGCACATGTCTGCGCACACGAGACATGTGGACTGCGCTCAACGAAACCTGCCGGATCGTGACGGGGTGCTTGAAATCCACGCCTGTCATTAAAGTTCGCGTGCTTTCAGGAATAGCCTCCCTCTAATCCGACTCCAAACTGCAGTCCTAGTTGAAAAGACAGCCCAAGAGAGAGTCCGCGACACGTCATGCATGGGTATCAAATGTGCAAAACAAGGCTAAAATCCAGAAAAGGCTTTATGGCGACAACTATACGTCTGACCGTCTCATCCGAATAAGATAGACTATCCGCATGGGCGGCTAACCTAGCCTCTGAAGATTTCGAAGATTGGGTAAAGCCAGCAAAGTACCTCCCACATGGAGCCAGTCTGGGGCACTGCACATGGAAAGCCCTAAACAGACTGAAAACCATGGTAGGGCGCACCCGAGATAACATGGTAAGTAGGGGTTCTCTGAGGACCAAACCTGAGAGTGTAGTGAAATGCAAAGCATGGAGCACCTATTTTCATGCAAGGCTTGTCTAGTAAGCTTCAACGTCGACTTGATCTTACAAGCTGAGGAAAATGGTGTTACCTTCGCTAACTTCTGGAGTGACACATTGTAGGTATTGAAGACCCAATACAACGAAGAAATTTAAAATTAATAAGCAATAGGAACATAGATGAAAATGTAGAGCTAGTAATGTGGCTCCAAATTAAATGTCTACGTAATGAGAAAAAATTACCTGGAATTATTCAATATCGGTATAACCATACAGGACCTTACAGAAAAATTTATGCAGCGGGAAAAGGGAGACGGAGTAATGTTATTTCACAATTAGTAGTTGCATATCAATCCATATTACCAATATCTAATTTGAAAAAAAATAGATCTTATGAAGTTTTGTAAAAATGGTGACATTCTGGAAGAGCTAAGATATTGGTATGAAAATTTACCATCTATATTGATCGCGACACATTAGACACATTACCAGAGCCAGACGTTTTGAAAGACATTGTTGAGGAATAAAGAATATTTTTTATTGCTGTTTATCTTACCTCAATTTATTATAATTATTGGTTTGTCCTTATTATCATCACCAGTGTATTATTATTGTGAAATAATTATTATTAATCTCAGTGTATGTTTAATTGTTTTCAATTTGAATTGTTACTAATTCCTATTTTGGTTAAAATAAATAATTTTTATTCTTTAGTACTTAGTAGTAGTCTTAAGTACCTACTTAAAAAGAATCCAAAACAATAAAAAACATTGCGAAACCCTTGCCATAGTATTGACATACTATCACTTTACTAACAAACATGTGTGTGGAAAAACTCATTATATACAAAAATTCATTTTTTTAAATGTTCCTAATTTTTTTATAGAATCTGATTACCTTCAATGTATTCTCTGATTTTTTATACATTTTATACAAAAAGAAGAAAAAATATTAATTTGAAATTGGATTTTTAATTGCAAAAAATATGTTCAAACCTCATTATCTCAGAACATCAAAATGTAACATAATGAGTTTTACCTTTAAACCAGCGATAATATCTTTCAAAACTTTGTATAGATATGTACTATGATGTTTAGTTCTAAATTCGAAAAATGGCGATTTACGATGGTATATCCACAGTAGATAAATTAATAAAATAATATTACTGCATAGAATACCTACAAACATAATATACTATACAAATTACAAGTATACAACGTAAGTCGTTAAAATATAAACTATCGATGTAATTGATGTGCGTATAGTCTGAAACCTTCGTGTTGTAAAATATAATTCAATATTACTTAATAAATTATTGTGATTGAGAAATGATTTTTTAAATTACCATCAGTTATCATAAATGTGTATTATTTTTTTATTAACTTGAGTAGGCATTGCCATATCAAAAGATTATAGGAAGTACAGTACTTTCTGGGTATGGTACCTAGTAACAAGGTTTAATGGAGAAATATCGGATAAACTTAAACATGTGTTAAATAATATGCTATTTTCAATATTTACATTTGGATGCATTAAAATTTGTCACATGAACGAAACGCGCATTCAATATTGAGCATTCCGGGGACTTTGTATTTTTTGCATTTTATGGCCGGTCGTAAGTCATAAATAAAATCCGGTTTCAAATCCTTGACCCATGGCGACTGTTATTATTAATCTGTTTTGTCGAATTATGCTGTAATGGACAACATCGTTTATATATTATTTAGATTTAATAAACAAAAAATAAGCCACTGGGAGACTTTTGTATCAAATTCATATTTTAATATACCTACGTAAAATATATATTTCAAAATGCTAAGCAAAAAAACGTGCAAATCTCATTATTTCCTTGCAGAAAACAATATTTACTTTTAAGAAAGAACATCGGAAAAAATCATTTAAATGATAGCGAATAGCTTGAAATAAAAGTATAGAGGAGGCAGCGGTGTAGATAACATTACTAAATATTTACAACCAATGAATATAATTACATTTTCAAAGTCTTCAGCCGCCAGTGTCTTGTCTAGGTAGGGCATGATAGAACGAATATAAAATGATATCAACCTTATCAAGTCAAACTTTAAATATTGTACAAAGTAATCATATTTACCTTTTTCATTATCTTGCCCGAGAGTCTGTCCAACGCCAGTTGATAGTATCACACACAAACACACTGTCAAAATAGCGCACTGCATTTTGAAATGCATAATCACTCCAAAACGATCACAAATATAAAAAAGGCGGTTTTAAATACCGAAAACTTTCTACGCACCTTAGTAGCATTTTAGACGTAAGATATAATATAAAATAACCTGCTAGATTTTCGTAATTTAGAATTTTCACTACACATTATAGTATTACAATAAAAGCGACTAAAAATTTTACAAGACGTGGTTAATTTATTTTATCAGAACTATTCAGATTAAGAGTAATTCATAATATTATTTTGAAGACATGTAGAAAACTCGCTTTGGTTCACCATCTGTAAAAAAAAAAGAAACATTATTCAAATTAAATTGTTGCAAAAACTGCTATAGAATTAAAAATAATATAAACACGTTGCCATAAGTAGTATACACAATTAAATTGTGTTGGATGTTGGTAAAGTATAATAAAATATTAATTTTTCAATTTATTAAAATTCACATTTTCATAATGTCATAGGTACCTAATTACTCAAATGATTAATATTCAGGTAACATTATCAGATATATATTATATTAAAAAGCTTTTAAACTATAATGCATAAGTACCCACGTATCGTACTTACTGCTTATACCAAATTACTCATATATTGCAATTCAATATTACAAAACATAAGAAAAATGTTAATTTTCTACAATAACAAATCATTTTGTTTAAAAACTGTGCCCTTGTTTTTTTATATGCCTACAAAACTAGTTAATTTATTTATGGAATATTTTTTCGACCGTTGTCCGAAATTGGGATTTTAACAACACAAACCGAATGCTTTTTGTATATTCTTAAAAACTGAAAAAAAAAATTGTTCATTTTGTCCAATTTAATCTCACTTGTTTAACTATTATAATTATTGTAATGTTTACTATCATAATATTATTAGAAAACGCAAATTAAAAATATTTCAACAGCCACAACATCATAAGGGCAGAAAGCAGCACTAACTAAACATACCTGACCCACGGTATTCTTACGACCTAACCAAAACCCAAAAACCCTTAAAGACCCTATTCCCACCACCGTCTTGCTCTGTTTCATCTGCACCCTACCTCCGTCTCGCTCTCGGTCACATGTCATTATTTTTTTGTTGAAAAACATTTTGTGTGCATCTTGCGTATTTAAAACGGTGCTTGTCAACATTTTCATACATTATTCAATTTGATGTAAATTTTCTCTAATTTTATTATTCTAAGACCAAAGTCAATGTTTCAATGACTTCTATTCACATCAAGACACAAAAACTAGTACCTAACCACTGCTGGATGAAGGCCTCTTCAAGCTGCTTCCACTTCTCTAGGTCCTGTGCGTTGCGCTGCCACGTACTTCCGCAGAACTTTATCATGTCATCGATCCAGCGGCCTCTAGGTCTACCTTGCGGACGTTTTGTACCTCTTGGATACCACTGGATGACTAAATTTGTTCGACGATTGTCTCTTCTTCGAGCTACGTGTCCAGCCCATCTCCGTTTGAGGCTTTTAATGAACTCTTTTAGATCACAAACCCTTGTCTGCTTCTTTATCCACTCATTCCTCTTTTTGTCCTTTCGCGTTATGCCCAGCATGCACCTCTCCATACCACGTTGTGCTACTCTAAGTTTCTGGATCTCTCTTTTACCTAGGGCCCATGTACCTAATATACGATAACGGTCTGAGAATAACTTAAATGCGTTTGAAATGGAAGACATTACTTACAGGTTGGTACACTACCTTTATAAATACGGACTATTTCTCAGCTTAGTGCATTTGTGTGAATTTAAAGTAAAAAGGTTGTGACTTGTTAAGATTTATTCAATTTCGATATTGTCATTTTTTCTCCAACGTATAATCTATATTCGACTATTATAATATTAAAGGCTTGTTTACACGGGCATAGAACTAATCATTGCTCGCACTAATACCGCCACGTGCAAACAGGCCGAATTAGTAATAAGCATTAGTATTCGGCCTGTTTATACGTGTCAGTTTTAGTGCGAGTAGCGAGTACTAATGATTAGTACTATGCCCGTATAAATAAGCACTAAAGGAGTTTTACTACCGCGTTCTGAATTCAATTATCGTGAAATATGTAGGCATTGTATTATTTTAACTCAACAGTATGAAAATCTGGTAACATATCCCATTACTTAATAATGGGAAGCGCGTTGCATTAACGGTGTGGTAGTAAGAAGGTAAATATTTCTAGTGTGGATAAAAATTCGATAAACTTAAAGACGTGTTAAAGAATATTGTTATTTTTAATAGTTACGTATGTTTTATAATAATATCGACCTTGTTTAGGAAAAAGGGCGTAACCCTCACAGAATAAATTTTACAGGAGAGGCAAAAAACGTTTTTTGAGAGAATTTAGTTTAATATTTTTTAAAAAATAGGCACAGACATTGGGTGCATGATGATTGATGATTTGGTGTAATATATTTTCGATCTAATAATAATTAAAGAAGTTATTACAGAAAAATCATTAAAATTGAGGATAAATGCTTTTTTCCATAAATTAAAAATTAATTAATCTCAATTAAAACCTGAATTTAGATAATAATTCGGCATTTGCGGCTTACTTCCTTTTTATAGAACGTGTATTTAGTTGTATACATTGTTAATATCTAATAAAAGCACTTTTCGAAAAATTGAGGGTTACACCCTTTTTCCTAAACACAGTTGATATGTATTAAAATTTCACACATAAACGAAACGCGAATTCAATTTTGTTAGAATTTTAGGGAATTTCGGAAATTTCTATGGCAACTGGCTTTATATTTTCTATCTTATACTCTGATCTGTGATGAAAATATTCTCTATAATTTATTTATTTGGTTTTTATAAAACGGAGAAATCTGTTTCAGAATTTGTCAGTATTTCGGAGTTATTACGATCCTCCCCAATGAGAGTAACGACGAGGAAGAAGAATATTTAAGGAATATAGAACACTTCCACAAACATTAATTAATAGATAATTTATAAATAATTGGTAGTTTATTAAATAGGTCAATCCCACGATAGATAGTATTATGCAACATCACATGTCGTACGACAGGGTATTTTGATAAAATGCAGGCTTACAATTGACATCGGTAGAAATATACTAGAGAAACTTACTGAAAATGTAATTTCATATTACAAAAATTACAGTTAACCTGTTGCAGTTGAAGGATCTGTGTTAAACACAGATGCGCTACAAGGGCGTAGCGGTGTCCCTTCCTCAGGCACCCAAATCCAACAATGGAGTGAAAAGAATACAGTTGAGAAAGACGAAGTAACAATCGAACAACTTTGCCTCAAACAATAATCCTATTATTAGCAAAATTTTCGTTCACTGTGCGAAATTGAGACCTCCGCAGAATCTTTTCAGGAATCTTTACTTGCTATAAAAAGTTTTTTTTTACAATAATTTATATATGTACCTACTCCTTATATTCTTTGCCATTGTTCTTTTATGTCGGTCAGTAAGCTAAGAAATAATACAATGCTATTCAATTGTAATTATTAACACTTTAGTGGTCGAAAAGCTTATTCTTTTATTTGAAGAAAGGTGAAGAGATTTGTATGAGGAATATAGGTAGCATAGATTTAATATAATAGGTAGGTACCTTAGACTATAGGTACTTCATACGGTAGGTACCAAATATATTTTAAAAATCTGCTCAATATAGAGTATAGAAAATATAGATAGACGGACTCTGTAATAAAATAAAAGCGAATCTGTTTCACTACTACGTGTTAGCCTGGGTGCTCATAGAATCTCGTGTCGACTACACGTCGAATTTGTTCATGTAATTTTGTATCCATTCACAAAACACATGTAACTTAATGTACTGCCGCACTTAGATTATAAAAAAGATCTGCTTATTGCGTGTAACAAATTTCACTCGACATGGGGCGCAGTATAATAGCAAAATTTCGCATCGGCGGGTGTGCAGAAGTTGCCTTTTCATTCGTTTCGGCTAGACGCGTGACGCCACTATCCCGGTATGGCCTCGTCTTTTCACACACAGGCAAGACCAGGGAGCACAATATTAATGGGTACTGGTTTACCGTATCAGTTGTAATATAACAGGGTACGAATCTCAAGTGTGGAAAAATATAATACAGACGTAACTTTTGAAAATAACATATTCTTTATTTAACACGTGTTTGAGTTTATTGCATATTTTTCCATACCGGAGATCCGTAGCCTGTTATACCACACCCAGTAAGGTAAGCCAGTTCCCGTTAATTTTTATTTCTGGTTCAAATTTACCACGAGTAACCAATAATTGGAAATAAAATTTGGTTCCCTTGTCCATCCGTTTTCTAAGCACGTATTTAATTTTGAAAAAGTTGTAGGTAAGGTACTAATCATTCTTTAAAAAACCGTTATTTTCAAAATAGACAATATGATTTTTTATAAAGTACCATCTTATATTATAAAAGCTAAGTACCTACAGAATTATTGAAACCTATCCGGTTTCCGGAATGGTTCCATAAAAGAATAAATAAAATAAAATATGCTAAAAAGATAATAATACTTATATTTTTTTTAAATGTAATATTTTTATATTCACGTTAAAAACAATTTACAGTTACCTAATTTCTCTTTTGGTAGATGCCGATTTTATGATGCAAAAAATGACATTGTACCTAAACCTAAGCTCTAGGAAAATAAATTTCAGGTATATCTATCATTTACTCGTACGTACTATGATGCCCTAAAAGTTTGAATGATGACAAAATAAGTAAGAAGGTAAAAAAGCACCCACCATTTGAGTACAGTCCATATTATATGCTGTGGTTGCGGCGCATTCCCAAATTATTCTAAGATGGTCAAATAAACTTATTTATATCCAGATACAATAAAAACATAATTATTGTATTAAGCTTCGTAAAAATCATCAAATATTATCACGATTTAGTCATTTGTGTACTTATAAAATATTATGTAAGTAAGTATTTTGTATCTAGGAAACACAAATCTGCTCTGTGCTTCTACCCTTAGTGACTCAGTCCTTTGCAAATCCTGCTTTGCATACAATGTACCTATATATACATCGACAGTAGGTATATATAGGCTAACCGCTAAATATTCAGAAAATCTGTCAGTGTGGTTTAGCACAGTGCAACGAATCCGAAACCGTGTCTCTCCCGTGTCTCAAATTGTGCAAAGATTATTGTACGAAAGAAAATGGTCAATACGGTTAGGCTGATTCAAATTGCAAAAAACTTTCAATTAACCTACTTAGTGGAATTTTCATACCGAAGCCGTAGTGTGTAGGTACCTACCTACGATGAAATGTACACATTTTTTAGATACGTACAATCTTTATTTAAAAAAAAATGACGTTTTGAAGATAGAGAGATTTACATCTAAAAAGAAATAAATAGTCAAGGGAGCAACCAAATGTATTTGACATAATACAGGGTATAGACAGACTATAGATAGAGCATAAATACTTTTCATGGCTGAGGATCTTGACTCAAATTATTCGGCCTTAAATAGGTCTACCAATATCCCAATATCGGTACCCATATGAAATTACAATACCTGAGTGAATACCGCAGAACAGATTAATAAATATAATTCCGATAGGCTATATTGCAATACACTACTCCTACGAAAATGAACCATACATTATAGACGTGCAATAGTGTGTTGCAACCTTCAATACACCAATATTAAATGAGCGTCAATGCAGAAACCGAGAACAGTTGTCAGTATTCGACGTATGACGTATTCTTAACACGTGTTTGAAGTTTATCCCGTATTCTTCGATACACAAGATCGGTTGCCTGCTTCCCCACACCCGTTAGGTACTTCAGTTCCAATTATTTCTGAGTTCCCTGGTAAATATCTAAAGTGTGACCAAAATACCGCTGGAATCTGAATCTTCCAATGAATGAATAAAACCCGATATCTGTAGAGACAGCATTGAGAGCTCTTCATCCAGCAGTCAAATGGACCTAGAGTAGCTGAGATGATAATGAAATATTTGAAAAAAAAATATGGTGGGTACTTTGGCTTCTACAGACAGATAGGAAGATAATTACATAATATTTACGTATAAGTAAGTCTGGAGCGTGTAATAATAATATTGTTTACCTAATCCACATTAAACTTATTTTGGCGGAAGTAGGTATATAGATAGCTATCTCGGAATACATTATTATTCTAGTTGCTCTTTCGTTATCTGGAAACTGTTAATAACCCGCAAGGTTTTGAAAGAGACAAGACGAAAAAAACAACGGTCGCCGGTAATGGTCACAGAGCCCGCATATCTCGACAATAAAACAAGCCAGTTGAAAGATAAACGGCAGGTTATCCGACCAATTATACCAACTTTACTGTAATTGCAGGTTGCAAACCTGGGGCAAAGATATCGCTACACCAACCTCTTCTGCAGGAGACACTTAATTGTCTAGTTTTCGGAATGGACTATTATTATCAAACGTCCAATCATGCAGAATAAATCACCGCAATGCGTAAAACTACTTTAAAATTCTGCAGTAAATTATGGATGTCAATGATAGCTTTTGTTAGGCACAGCTTTATATTGTTTTAATAATATCAAATTTAACTGTCAAGCCGGTTTCATATAAATCATTTATGCAACTGCCTACCTTTTTACCTACTATAAGCCTTAAAAATAAATCAAACATTTTCTTTCACACAATAAATTATACAAACAAACAAAATTTTCTTCATGAAGTTACACCAAGGCCTGAACAAAAACGATGCATGAGTGCGAGTGAGAAAGTATTCGGCACCCTTATAATCTCTGCGACACGCGCTAGAGTAAGATAAAAGGTCTACATATTTTCACGTTGGTTTCCAAAAATATCGCCGGCAAATAGTGCTGAATCTCTTCACGTAGCGTGTTGTTCGTGTTGCTAAATTTGCTATTTTTTGTGTTAAACATAAAGTCAGTGGTAAATATTTTTAGTTAATTAAGTAGGAAAGGTGGTTCTGCATGTTTTATTTAAATATGGTAGCCGTACTGATAAGCAAGAAGATGGTATTACGTTTCATAGGTAAGTTGACACATGTTCGTGACAATTTATTTGTATATTATTATTTATTTTAATATCAGTGACCTAGTGTTTCTTTAAAATAACTTAATTATGGATATATTTACCTAATTGGTTGCATTTTGACCGCTTAAAAATACTATATAACGTAAAAAAACAGAAAATTATATTTTAATTCTGAGCGTCTAGTGCGAGCACTTTGGGCGAGCACTAGCAAAATGGTCTATGGTCTCGAACATTTATAGGCGAATGCGTTCGCTCGCCCACAATCCACACGCACGGCACGTAGCTTCATTTAGCAATGCAACGGGTGGCGTCTATACGTATCTATAGTCTATGAGTTACACCTATTAGAAATACCCAAAACAATTAGTGTTATCAGACCTAATGAGAATCGATCGCAAGTCTTTCACTAGTTTAATTGGTTTTAAAAAATACAATTGTAAATTCTAATCGGATGCATTTGGAATCAAGTAAGACCTGCGTCAACGCACGATAATTGCAGTGTCATGTATCTGAGTCCTAAGCTATCGATTAGTTTGCTGTGTGAAGAGCTAAGTGAAGAGCATTTATTTGAACTCGTTCGATGCGGACGACACGGCTGCCGTGTCCCCGTTAAATGGCCATTAGATGTAATTAGCATGTTATTTAAATGTGGTAATTAAAAGATTATATTATCGTCCCTCCAAAAGCAAAAAGGCACTAGTGCAAAAATAAAGTTTTGAGAAAAACGCATTTTAAGTTTTTTCTGTGTGAAAAAAATCGTGTAGAAGTTATTTCTCAAAGTGGTTATACTCAAAGATTAAAATGTATTTTTTTTATTTTTCATACATATTATCTTGTGAATATTCTCGTCACAAGGGCCCTTTTTCTGCAACAAAATCTTTTTTTTTGTTCAAGGGCCTTCACACATTTAAAAATAATTACACATACTTAGTCCCTTTTCTAATATTATTTTTGTAACCACTACACATAGACTGGTAAAAAAGTGTACATTTTTGTTATAGATACGTTAATTGAAAATTAATTTTAAAATATACAAGCGACCTTTCTTTTCTTGCGTAAATTGTGATTTCATGGATTTAGCTCCACAAATAATGCCATTTTGCCTACTTATAATGTTGTACAGAAAAAAAATTACGAACAAAACTAAATTCATAACTCAAAACCGCAAAAATGTCACAAATGCCCTTTTACTTTTGGGGCGATGATACAATATTATACTTAATATTGTCGATAAATTTATATTTTTTCTCTTCGCAACAATATAATATTATGTTGGAAGTTAAAAACTGTAGAAATTCATAAAAGTTCCTATCGGTTATAGAGTTGGCAAATATTATCACCGTGTTCCAAAAACTGGTAAAAATGATAGAAATATATACATAACATTTCGCCGTTCGAATTCAATCTTGCACACAAAAAAAAACTATGCAATTCCTTTGAGAGGTTTACTCCGCTGCGCTGAAGCTATCACGACACGAAAATTCCATTAGAAATCTCTGATCAGGAAAAAGTGTTTGGTAATAGAGTATCTAAAAAGGATAAACAGAGTGGTGCTTTGGTACTGTAAACGCTACGAAAACATTCAGATTGGGAGTGCTGAGTGATGTGAAATGTCCATTATCACGAAGATTTAAAGTGCCTTTTCGTATTATTTTTTTTTTTATCCAAGTTTGGAAACTAAACACAGAATTATTCGATAATCTATGTTGCTACAATATCAATGTCGTATGTTTGAACAGAAAATAAGTATTGACAAAAAAGTCATCTCATATCATTGACAATTCAGTACGATTCCGTGGAAACTGGAAACAATTCCAACGAAACCTCTAAATTAATATTTTCAAATTATTTGCCGTACTTACCAACTTGTTTTATTACAACATATTACACTTTATTATAAACTTATATACATAGGTCAGCTACCATTAGGATGTATAAATAATAATAGGTCATAACTGCTCCAAAGGATATTTAAATTTTCGTAACAAAATCTACGAGTCGATACATTTTCGCAATTTAATCTTATTACTTTAATGCGTACCTACTTATTATAGAATATTTTAACTTACTCTAAATACCTACTAAATGTCTGCATGGTAAGTACCGAAGTACATATTAATAAACTATTTCTTTTATTCAACGATTAATTACGTTCAATTCAATTAAATTTCGAATAATTCAAAAGATTTGAGAATGTAACATTCCATAATATATTGAACATACATAACTTGAAAACACCTCAGATATATTATACCCACTCGCGCAATTACAACACTAATAACGCAATTTGGTAGGCATTTCATGTAGGACCTACCACTTTAAATTATCGCAATTAGGTAGGAGACTCGTAGCTTAATTCGTTAAAGCATATTGGCGCGATACCAGTGGATATAGGGGTTCAAATCTCGTCGAGCATCGTATTTTTGTCAAATGTGATTTTTTTATAGTTGTTATACCTATTATATTAAATGTGTTTTCAAGGTATGTATGGTCAAGTATACAGATTAGATGAGCTCATACGAAAGTTGCATCATTGGTTATAGTATTTAGATTGTAGAAGTAAAGTAAGCTACTAGGGAACTGAGAAAGTAAAAAAAGGGAAAACCCCATACTGAAGTAATGCCTGATTACTCATTTCTGACGTCGTTTCTGCATGGGCTGATTTACTACTGGTATTCAGAGTGCTCAGAAAAATTGGAGCACGCATTGACAATTCAAAAAATATTAAACCAAAAATACAAAATTTTGAAATGTTTTAGATTCTAATCATTTCAATATAAAAGGCCTAATATATAAGCATAATATTTATTATATTATGTACTTAGGTGCATTGAATAAAGTAATGAAATTCGTGGTTTGTTGGATTTGTCTCCTTCCTTTTTGTACGCATCCAGTCAGATTATGTTTTAAATAATATTAACACGGGCCGCAATAAGATTAATTAATCATTATTTATTGTTTTGCAAGATTGGTTGTTATTAACTTATCAATATTAATACCATGGCCCCCACAAGGGGGGGCTGACAGGGCCCTAGCCTGGGGGCCCAAGATCAAGGGGGGCCCGGCGTGGCGGGAAGACCAGATAACTGAGATAAACATACGTCATAAATTTGCTCTAATAAAGAAAAACGTCGCCTACTTTACTTCTTGACTATTCAATTTTTTAGATAATTGACAGTGCGAATATATAATTTTTAATTATTGTGCGTCTATACTCGACAATTCCACAATTCAAGATAATGCATTAAAAATACAAAAATCGCTCATAATACACTATTTACCCTGAATTTTAACATAAACACCAACGCCAACCACTGTAGAGCGTCACACTGCCTTTAACCATAGCGATAGGTAGGGGGGCCGCTAAAAAATCTAGCCTGAGGGCCCGCTTCAGGATGTGGGGGCCATGATTAATACTATTGGTAAAAACACCGTGAATAGATTTGTAAATATTTTTTTTAAGATAGGTACTATAATTTTCAGTTAAGAATAATAATTCGGATAAATAAGATTGATGCGTTAAGGCAATATGGATGACAAAAATACCAAAAGCCATCCATTTTTTGATTAATTACTGCTACAATTCTGTAGGTATAGATATTATCTAAAATACACAAAATGATCTATTACTATACATCAAACCAACCCTATTCCCAACAGCGGGGTAGCGGAACAATCACTCTTCATGACGCGTAAAAAATCAACATCACTAATAAATATATCAAGCAGCAATGTGTGTGTGTGAAAGAGAATTTTGTTTTATGATGAGTTTTTCAAGCATAGATATATACAACATTGACAGAAGGCTTATTTCATTCTCATTAATGAAATTAAGTCTAATTACAACAACTAGAGCCGTGGTGAGAATGTTTTGTGTCCCAGGAATGCTGCCTTTTACGAAGGATTTTAAATGTAATGAATAAAATATTCTCATTTAATCTTGTACATAGATCACATGTTAATTATACCTACTAGTACGAGGTAAAAAAAAAACAATTTAGTACAATAGCAAATACATCTTCATTACAACACGACCGCTAGCGATTGTTAACACAAAGGAGAACAGAGTCGGCAAAGAATCCCCGCTGTTTGGTGAGTCCGTATATCAAAATTCTATGCGGGCCGCTATTAAAAAAAGTGAATTCTATTAAAAATGACACATAAAAAATGAAGTCAAAATCTGAATATAATTAGTTGTTTGTCACAGAATAAATTCTACCTACGTAATGCCGGGTCCACACTGGCAACATGTCGCCGGCGACCTCGTTAAATTTTACGATAATTATCATACTTATCGTAAAATTTAACGAGGTTGCCGGCGACATGTTGCCAGTGTAGACCCGGCATAATGTTAGTCTGGCGCACTTTTATGATTTTATTTATCATGTGAATGGTACGTATAATGCCGGGTCCACACTGGCAACATGTCGCCGGCAACCTCTTAAATTTTACGCTTAACAAATAATAACTGCTTCAGAAAATTTACGATAATTATCATACTTATCGTAAAATTTAACGAGGTTGCCGGCGACATGTTGCCAGTGTGGACCCGGCATTACATTTCACCGTATATCAGTTCACCAAGAGTTGTTGTACCGGAAAGAGATGGCTGTAAAGCATCGTGGAGAATCGCAGACGGTTATATTCTAATTTTATTGGATTCAATAAGAACATTAATATGATATTGATTGGTAGGTGTGCTTTATACTTACGAGCATTTACTTGATAACCCACTTTTGAATAATTCGGAATTTTATATAAATATGATATGATTATTTTTTTAATTATTTACGTACCTAGGTACTCGTACCAATTGTCTTTGTATTTGGTTTGTATTACGAATTTTTAAGTGTTTTATTATAGACATGAATACTCAATGCTATACGGCTATCGGTTTCTGATAACGACTAACTGCATACCGGACACATGACTTATGTATATGTATAAATCTCAATATTACCGGGAGGCGTCAGCGAAATTGGTTTATTAAGACGTGACCGTCATTGCAATGTAGGATGACTAATTAACTTTTAGTTATAAAGTTATAATATAAAAAAAATTAATACATTTATCTGTTTACGAAATAATGAAATTTGTAGGACTAGAACCAGATGTCTATGACCCATTTGAAAGCCTTTTATACCTATAATAAGTATGTACCTATTATGAAATAAACACTTAACTTTGATAGTTACTTAGTTCATTTTTTTTTTAAATTTTTAGTAGGTCTTAATCTACATACAATTTTCATATTTTTTTAATGTTCCTTTAAGACAGTGTTGCCAACCATACTATAATTATAGTATTTGTGCTATAATTTTGGTCCGCGTACTATGTACGATAGAAAACAGGTATAGTACGTCCAAAATACCAAAATTTTGAATATCGGAAAAAATATGTAAAAAGTACTAAAATTTCGATATTTCCGTTCGATAAATTGGTGCAAAATACGATTTTTGGCAATATAAGAAGATTTGGAGAACTTGGATAAAAATGCTCGAAAAACGTAAAAAAACCCCTTGACTTTTTTTTAAAATGAAATTTCGGTAAACATTTTTGGTCGCAAGAGGTACCTAAATAAAAAGGGGTCTCGGAGTTTCTCAAATTCTCCGTTATTTTTTTTCTGAGAAACAAAAAAAACTATACATTTTCAATAGATGGACGTACTATATTTTTTCCCCAAATACTATAATTTTCGAGGCTCTGTACTATAATCCCACTTTGAAAAGATGGCAACACTGCTCTAAGACCGATTTTGTCTTCACTAAATGAATATTTACCAATAATTGAAGAATTCGAAGAATAACTTCCAGGAATCCGGTTTAATTATATTTATGGCTTTTATCAAATCAACCTTCCGTAAGTTTACATACAGTAAATTTATCTTTGAATATTTATTTTTCTTTGTAAAGTCTACATTTTTTTTTAGAATTATTAATAACCATATCCTTGCTTTTTCGTACACGGTGGTTGTTAGTAATTTTGAACCATCACAAACACCCAGGCTTTGAGAAATACACATAAATATTGTGTCCTCATTGGGAATCGAACAAAGAGCTCTCGGGTGGAAGGCCAGCGCCGTATGCACTGCACCACTCTATCAATATGTAAATCAGTAAATTGTATTCAATTGCAATGTTGCTAGATTACCATGGTATCAAACACTACAGAACTCAGATGTATGATGTAAAAATTCAACAAAAATAAATTGTTCCTACAAAAAATACGTATAATTCGAAATAGATTGTACCGGTGGTTGTCAAGACAGTCATTATTGAAATTGTGGAATAGCTTCTTTGTAAACAGTTTACCTTCAACGATCAATAATGAATTATTATTCCCTCCCTGGGATGGACTTCACACAGCCTGGCCACTGGCGGAATCGAACCTCACGACATAATTAAGTATTCCTCCGAAGCACGGGGCAGCGCAGCCGTTGACATTTTTACATGAATATTAATGCGTGAGCAACATCCGATTTCTTGGACAAATTTGCATAAAATTTTAATCGCCCGTGAAAGAATATGGAAATACAGGTGACGGTTAAGGGCCAAACAGGAAAGCGCCAAGGCTGTTACGTTATACAGAAAACACAATAAACGTAACATGGATGATTATTTGTTTAAGTAAATCTCATACCTTACATCAGCGATTTACAAACTGGAGGGCGCGGAGTGTTGCGAAGGGAGGCGCGAGAAGTTTCACACAATTAATGTAGCCACAGGTTTGCAGTTTGCAGATGCTTATTTTATAAAACGGCCGCTAGGTATAAACTACATAAAACAGTCCTATAAAAGGTTGTTTGCAAACCTGTCTGAAAATATGGAGACTAATTTTATAATACCTCACTTCTATAGTAGGTATATTCAGATGCGCGCCGGCTATCTCGTGAAAAATAAAATAAAATGGTTAAATCATAATGTTGAAATTTGAGGCAAGTTGGTTTAGGAACGATAATTTTGTTGTTAAACTTGTTTATTTGGTTGAAATTTAAAAAAAAAATGAGTGAATAAATCAATGCAAAGACCACTAATGCATTCACTTATTTAAAAAGACAAATGAAGGCATTCATAAAATATTGGAGCTTTGGCAATCAAAATTACTAAAAAAATAAGTTCGCCATGTTGCCACTTTTAAATGATTTGTGCGCCAGATATATTCAAGCAAACAAAAATCTATTTACTGAGTTCTTGGTTAGTTTGCTAATGCACTTTTCACGTTATTTTATTAATAGTAAAAAAAACGGCGCTGCTTTGTTTCGAGGTTGTTAAATATTTTTAATATGTGGTTATCCGTTGCAATCTAATGTGATACCTATACGATGATTGATATAAGTACTTAAATGATATTTTTTTAGATATGATGCTATTTAAAAAGGTGTCTGTATTATTTAATGAAATAAAGGGGGGAGGAGGCGCCAAGATTAGATTTTTTTTAAAGGGAGGCGTAGTAACATAAAGTTTGGAAACCACTGCCTTACTTTCTAACAAAGATTAAGATTATTTTATTTTTATTGAAATGTCATGTTAACGAATAATAAAATTGATGTGGCTGTCTGTTTGTTTCGTTATAACTCCAACACTATACTGAAATATTGATGAAACTTACACTGCTTATAGAATATAATGTTGGTACAAATTTAGTAGAATAATATTATCTCAAGGTTTCGAAATAAAACATAAAACATATTATGTAAAGTGGACAGATAGTAGCGTTGGAATGGTGATTGTGGGTCAAACCTTGACTCAAACTGTGTTATGTAAACATTTGAAGGGGTAAACGGTTGTAGGTACTTTTCACTACGTGTTGTTACGTACTCAGTGTTGCAAACCGTAACAGTAATATTATAAGTATAGTAGGTATACTGTGTACTATAACGTTAATGCGATCGGATTTATAATAGGTACTATGATTTTACATTTTTGTATTATAACTTTATCAAACATACGTACCTATTTACTATAATTAAAAAAAAAAAAAGATATTGCTTAGGTGGCCGCGCGGCTTAAGCGTTGGACTATCACGCCGTGGGTCTCAGGTACGAATCCTGGGTCTGGCAAATATACATATTGTTTTTCAATGTTTGTGTGAGTCAGGGTATGAACCTAATAGATTGAGCTGACATCCATTTCTCGTAAAAAACAAAATTTGTTAATACAAACCTCTACAGTCTACTCTGTGGAGATGATCCTATTAGGTTCGGACATGGTCGAAAAAAAAATATTCTTTTCATTGACACGTAATGACGAAAAATAATCGACTGGCAGGTCATACTAAGAATGAAAAGTAAACGTTGAACCTGACTCGGCTATGTGCGACGCATGGTGTCAAGAAAATTTCAACCTGGCCTGAACCTTCTTCAACCCACCTGGATTTCCGCGTCCTGTAAAACCGCTAAATACTGTCCACATCGTGTATTCGGCGGAGTTACGTGATACTGGCATGACCTGGGATGATACGACATGGATTTTTAGAGGCACGGTGGGTGTCCATATCCTCTGACTGAGGGGCATTACCGACCTAAAATTAAGTAGGTACATATTATACATTACGACAATCGAAATCTCACCATATTGTGTTAAATTACATAGTATTCAATTTTGAAAAAATACGGTTGGTATTTAGAATATCAGCTTCCTAATAATTCCAATATAAAAAATATATAATAAAATAATAAAAAATAAATAAAAAATAGGGAGAAGTTGATTACTAAAATAATCAAAACAAAAGGGGGTGTTCGTATCTACCTATTTATAGGTGTCATGCATAAACATGGGACAGAGAAATACCTGTTTTATTTTCCTACATACCTTTTCATTTAATAATGAGTTAATAATAGATAATAAAGAGTATGCACGAATATTTATTTTTACAAGAGTAAATGAGTATTCCTAGACAGGAAAATAAAAATGTGAGAACTGGTTATGGCAATACATAATATTGTAAAGACCATTACATTTTCAATTCGTTACGGTTTTAGTACACAAGTCAAATGATGACCACAACAATAACTTATGAGAAACTGTAGAAAAATCAGTGCAGACGTAAACCATTATATCGTCTCTGTTCTGGCAGAACACACTAACTAGAGAATACTAGTTTTGAGTAATTTGACTTTTAAGTTGTTAAAATGTTTGAAATGGTCTATCATGTGAGTTTATTAACCCTTTGGCTGCTACGATGTTGTGCAAAATCCGGTCGAGGATTGCTACCAATAATTGTCGATAAATTTAAGTATTGTATTATTTTTAGACACTTTATCACTCTAATTGATTCTGCGAAATTAGGAATATTATGAAAACACGTTTCGTAATTAATGTATCGTTTTCAATAGATAACGAGGCAAGTAATTGACATATCTCTTTCTCGCTCTATCATACGGGCGATCGCGAGAGCGAGCGAAATGCACGATCCGCGCACAGAGTTTTGATTTTTATCAGTTATTGGAAATAACGGTCATGCCACACGAGGGATAATACAAATAATACAAAGTAGTGGAATTAGGAAACTACCCGGCTGAAAGGAAAAAATTTGCATGGTGGCCTCGTTAAAAGATTGCGTACAACATGCGTGATTTGTGAAAAAGGTCTTCATGGTGTTTATTTATTGGAACATTTAAAATATGTATTGCAAATGATTTTATTTCATTATTTTTTTTATAAATGAAACTGTTTTTATATAGCACAAATCCACTCTACTTTAAACACTGAGTTGAGTAAAAGTCTTTCCCATTATTTCAAATGCATAAAATAAAATAAAACATTATCCTTCTACCAAGAATTTGACTGTAAACAAATTTTTATATGGTAAACTGAAATTTGTATTTTGAATTATTTTTATTGTAAAAAGTGTGATGCCATGAAAAAAAATACAATAGTGATAAGTTCTAAACCTACCCAGTCACAAAACATATATGAATCGGGTTATATTACACAACAATAAAACTAAATAGATAAACAATGTTTCGTACCACTGGTGCAGTAGTATGTTCCCAAATTAACTTAACATTTCAGGCATCAAAAGCAAAACGACGATCGTTGCTAGCATTTCTGGCCATTATCAAAAACAACGATATTTCGTTGCGTAGCATTCTAAGGGTTAAGTAATCGTAAAAAGGATGACTTTAAAATAAAGACTGTTTATTTATTAAGAAGGTTTCCAGACGGTAAAGTTTGAAATAAGGAAAATTTTGGTATAACTAACTCAATATGTCATTTTTTCGAATTAGTGTCTTCTGCCAGAACAGTGACGATATTATAATAATGTATCTACACTACACTTTATAAGTCAACATCATACAGTAATCGGACTTCATAATCACGGCCTGAACAAAAACTAACCATAAGTAAGAGTGAGAAGCATTCGGCACGTGTATAATCTCTACTATGCGTTGTAGTAGGATAGAATACACGAATAATCGACTTAGTGAAACTGGAAGTGAAGCCGGTAAAAATTGGTTTGACTTACCTATGTGCTTGAGGTAAAAACGGGAGTACGTGTTGCTGAAATATATAGTTTTTGCTTAATATTTTAACTGTTAATTTAGCAGAAAAGACTATTTACTGTATTTCGTTTAAATTTTGTGACTGATAGTATAACCTTTCATATTATGTAATCTAATAATACTCTACCCTCTCTCTTATTATCACACTGAGTTCATAGCCTTTTCACTAAAATGTTAAAAGTGCCATTCTAGATTAATTTCAGTTATAATGGTTAAAAATAAAGTCTAATTCTTACCACTCCAAACATAAAGTGTATCTGTGTGTGGGTGGATGCTGAGAACGCTGATTTTTGTAAATATGTGGGGAGTGGTGACATTGCGACCAAATTATTTTCTTAAAAAAAAAAATGATTTTAAATTGACATCCTGTATGCGAAAACAAAAAGGCGATAAGTCTAAAATCGCTATTTTTCAGAACCAAAAGAAAATTAATTTTGTATAACTTTGTATGGGACCTCTTATGTTTCTGAGTGGAATTTAGTAATTCAGAGGTATCAGACTTGCTCTTCACCTCATTTATGCATACCTATAATATAAGTACCTACATTAGTTATTAAGGTACATTCAACTGATTTTTAAGCTTGGGAGGATTTACGCCCTTTTGCTTTCGCACATTGGTCAATAAATATTATAATAGCAGAATACAAATAATAATAGCAATTATATATTGATTTTTATATATGTTGTATGTTAAAACTAATTCAAAGTAATGCTTTTAATAAATATCGGTAATTAACTGGTTTTCGTCAACAATAATTCTTATTCTATCTACATGTCGCTCTCCCTATGACTGAGATAGCGTAATGGTGGCGTGCGCATTTAATGTTTGTAGTTCAAAATTGCTAGCTGTCTGATTTTTTTTTTAGTTTGTTTATGTCTTCGAATAAAATATGACAGTACAAATCGTATAGTAAAATAACATGTTCCACTGAGATTTAATTATCTTAGTGGGTACAAAAATCACCACAAAAATCTCAGTGCAAGGGGGGGACTAAATTCGAACAATTAGGTTCTTTTATAACTTATCTATAATTATTGCATAATAAACACTAACTGAAATTTGAATATAAAGTTTTTATATAATGAGTGTCTACGTATGAGAAAAATTAATAAAAAAGCCATCCCATAAACATTGTATTTAAGTTGTGTGCAAACTAATCATCAATTACATGATATAGTCAAAAAACATTTTTTATTTTTACTTATACCCGAAACGAATTCCAATTAGTATAAGTGGGCTTAACTTAGTTAAAGACAGGGGAAATTGTACAGCATTATGAATAATATAATTAATTATTGTTTAGAGATAAACAAAAATAACATAGGAATATTCTTTTACAGTATAATTTAATATGTATCTGTAAACAAATTAATGAGATAACTTTTTGTAAGCAAAAACTTTATCCGAGAACAGAAAAAATGTATAAATATTGGGAAGTAGGTATCAATTCGTATCATATAATGCATCTTAAAGTTTTGTGCTTGAATTAAATTAACAATCTTCGAAGAAACTCACTGACTTATCAAATGGCTGATCCTAAATGACATCCGTAATGAATCATTCGGAAAGTTGAGGAATAATATCAAAAATTGTCTAAAAGAAACAATAGTAGCGAAGCATTTCATTAGAAGGGCGGCGATAAATCTTGAGTCGGCTCGCGCGCCTCTGTTCGCCTCCACTGATTATGATTTACAACTTTACCGGGAAGTATATATTTACACCAAAGAGAGAATGGAAAATGTATGATTGCTCTACTCACCAACCCGACTCGTATGAAATATTATATCTGTAGAGTGTATAATGAAAGTGTACAAAACATAAATCAATTACAATTTATTTAAATTCAAATTCCATAGAGGAACCTCGGTCGATAGATAGTATTAGTTTTCTTAATATAGGTATATTTGATATTCAATTTTAATCAAAATTTTACATAATTTAAATAAACAGACAAAATTGGGTGGTCACCTACGTCTTAAAGATATTGCACATCTCCATAAAATGTACCTACACTAATATAAATTATGTAATACAATGTAGGTAGAAATAAGGTGTAATAATAAATTAGGTTAAATAATAAGGTAATTAGGAATACGAGATTTTCAATGTGGTACAGATAATAAAGATAAAAATATTATAATTATTTGCGGTTCGTCAGTTTTCAATTTATTTTCAATTTATTTAGTTTAAGACGTTCACAACAAGACATTTAGAAACAAAGATATATAAATATAACAGTATTACATAGAAAAGAGATAGATGAGTAGATAAATTAGATAGGTACAAGAAAGTACACCGGATGAGTTAAGCAGACCCGGTTATTTTAAGAATTTATAAAACAACGTCCACCTAAACTCATTCTCACGTAGGTGGAATATATCAACACCCGAAGCAATTTCGTTGAACATAGTTATCGCCCTCCCAATTGGCATTACCAGTGGCAGGTTGGTTCTGCACCTTGGGAAAATAAACAACTGATGGTCTCTATTTATTTAAGCGACAATATATTATTTTTTCCTATCTCTTCCGAGATTCATCTCCACTGTGTATTTTTGTGGACTTGTGTGATAATAAGTATAAATTTAAATTTCATTTCGTGTTCGTAATTTGTTATGTACACAATGCTTTTTTTTAATACATAACTAAATCAATGCAATGAATAAAAAAACTTATAAATATTCAAGTTTACTACATACCTATTCATAATATTTTGATGATAGTTTTATAATGTTTGATAAAGGAAAACCACGTGTAAGCTGTTGGATTAGATTAAGGGGGGACATGCTCGTCGAAGGTCAAAATTGAGTTTTTATTGTTTTTTCAAACCATGATCCTGGACACTCCTTAAACGTTGTAGATAATCTATTTATATAATTTTGAAGCCTTATTATCCTTTATAGTTATTTTAAACATTTGATGACTGCATAAAGTATTTTTGTTACATAAAATAGTATTCTTTTAACCCTCTCGCTCTAATGTTTTAGAATATAGTCATATTTCGGTACATAACTGTGCAGTGGTGTTAAGATTTTTTACATTTATTAATTTTTAGACGCATTTATAAAACCATTAGTATAATTTATTACGAGATAATTTTTGTAAAATATTCACGATAAAAAAATATATTGATAATCTCTGTGATCCCAAATTTGACAAGAATTAGGCATTTTATTATTCAAAAAATGGGCAAGATTAACACATTTGAAGATAATTCTAAAGATACTAATTATAAGCTATGTCTTTGACAATTCAAGTGTGATAAAGATCTTATGAATAATGATTGCTTTATAATAATTATTGACCTAAGAATAAGGTAGTGTTTTTTTGAAATACGCCATTTCTTTTGTCATTCCCCAGTGGTTAAGCTACAACATACGGCCGTAGCCATAAATTGACAAACTATAATTGAAGTAGGGAGTAAAATGATATTGACGCACGTGTTTGAACATGTACCGTTTAAAAAAAAATAAAAAAAAAATCGGTTAGGTACATGTTCAAACACGCGCGTTAACATAATTTTACTCCCTACTTTAATTATAGTTTGTCAATTCATGGCTACGGCCGTATGTTGTAGCTTAACCACTGGGGAATGACAAAAGAAATGGCGTATTTCAAAAAAACGCTACCTTATTCTTAGGTGAATAATTATTATAAAGCAATCATTATTCATAAGATCTTTATCACACTTGAATGGTCAAAGACAAAGCTTATAATAAGTATCTTTAGAATCATCTTCAAATGTGTTAATCTTGCCGATTTTTTGAATAATAAAATGCCTAATTCTTGTCAAATTTGGGATCACAGAGATTATCAATATATTTTTTTATCTTGAATATTTTACAAAAATTATCTCGTAATAAATTATACTAATGGTTTTATAAATGCGTCTAAAAATTAATAAATCCAAAAAATCTTAACACCACTGCACAGTTATGTACCAAAATATGACTATATTCTAAAACATTAGAGCGAGAGGTTTAAAAGAATACTATTTTATGTAACAAAAATACTTTATGCAGTCATCAAATGTTTAAAATAACTATAAAGGATAATAAGGCTTCAAAATTATATAAATAGATTATCTACAACGTTTAAGGAGTGTCCAGGATCATGGTTTGAAAATACAATAAAAACTCAATTTTGACCTTCGACGAGCATGTCCCCCCTTAAGCCGTAGAAATATTGTAGTTTGCAAATATAACAGATAGTTTAAATATAATTAAAGCTCATTAAAGATACGTACCTACTTTAAAAGGTGTTTTTGCTACAAGCTTTTCAAGATACAGTGTGAAATCAGTATAATATCATAAGTCATACGTCTCATAATAATTATTACTAAAGCATTTTAACGCAATTCTTTTTGTCATATATACGTATTAAAAGATGTTAGTAAGTACATGAATTATAAAAGTGAGTAATATTATAATAATATATTATTATTTCACAATCTTTGTATGTATTTTTTTGACAACAATAAATATAACATAGAGGAAAATAATATAACATTTTCATGCTGTACAAGACTATGCTTCTACTCTTGTATTTCCATTGGGAAGGCTAGTGAGTTAAAATTATTACCAGCCAGAAACTTTTATGTTGCCCGAGATATACATTCGTTACATTCTCGAAAGACATCATTGCACCAACATAAATATAAATCCCAAACAGCTTGAAAGTATATTTTAGTTAACAGTATGAAAAAAGATTCTTTTGCGGTGTGAAATGTGAGGCACTCATATGCTAATAATGTGTTCTTTATGCACAGCAGAAACTGCGAAAGCTCATTTTTTTGCGAATTGAAATAATATATTTACACGTTCAACTGTCTCAAAAGTATAATTGAATCAATTCGAAAAACATAGTAAGAATTTTATTAGGTACCAAAAATGTTTGCTAATTTATGAAACATTGCGTGTATGTACAATTGTACATAAATGATTGTTGGTCGATTGACACTATAATTAATTTATACATAGTTACTACCCCCGATAGCCGCGCGGCTTAAGCGTCGGCCTATAGCGTCGTGGGTTCCAGGTTCGAATCCTGGATCTCGCAAGTACACATATATATTGTTTTTCAATTTGTGTATGAGTCAGAGTATGGACTATTAAGTCCATACTCTGCCTATTAAGATTGAGCAAGTGGCTGATATCCATTTCTCGCAAAAACAAAAATCTGTTAATACAAACCTCCACTCTGTGGAGGCCCATAATAATATGATCTTATTAGGATCGGGTGTGGTCGAAAAAAGTAGATACTGTTTCATTACATTATTAAGTCAAGGCCTACTATAGTCAGATCGTGACACAAAACTGTAAACTAAGCTATAGTTATTGCTCATATTTCGAATGCAATATGGTGAACTGTTTGTAGAAAATAATGATTGTTGCATATTGAAATAAATGGTAATAATTTTAACAAAATACAATATTCATTCGAAAATCTTCATACCCTGCAATGCATTCTAAGATAATTAATAACTAACACTACCTTTGTAATACGCAATTCAGTGTCTCGGTATGAATTTGTAGATACTAACTAGTAAATGATAATTGATTCCCAATATTTTTTGGTTGGAGGAAGTCTAGAAATATTATGTAAAATCTCAGGAAACAAGGTGCCAACTTGCAGATTTTGCCAGTTCTTGCGTAATTCCAGGGTTCCGCCGAACCTTAGTTTGGTAATCTTGATTTTAAATAAAAATGTTCCTCGATAAAGAAATGATAAGTATATTTTAAGATTTAATTTAATAATCAATAAAGTTATATATTAATGCAAATACAAAATACAATTAAGCACAATTAGATCAAAAAATGTTACATTTCGTGAATGACAAAAGCATTTCAATGTCTGACATCCACTACCTTGTGTAAAGCGTATTCCGCAAACTTTACTATTGTTGCAATAAACGCAGTGAAAAAAGTCATTGAATTAATTATATTATGAGAAAAGTTTCAAGCGTGAAATCTCATGCAGGGGGAATATTTGGCACTGATATGAATGCATCGGATAAAAAATAATCATTAATAAAAAATGAAAATCGTGAGCATTTATTTAATAATATGACGACCTTATACGTGAGGCCGAAGACCTCATGCGGGGGCCGCAAATTGTTTCAATATTTTTTATGAATACATTTTAGAATTATATACGTATATATTTTAATTTTCCGGATAAGAACACATTAAGCAAACTTTTTATTAAAATATTTGTATTGGAAAAAAATAATACCATCAAAAGAAGAATGTAATGCATGAGAGACAATATTAAAAATCAATTATTATTTAGGATTAAACAGAGTAAGTTCATTGCAATGGGTACTGATATAATAAATTGTCCACATTTAATAGTTGGATATCAGTATAACTCACAACTTTATGACAATTTACTTTTTTGTCGGAAAATTTTTCGGCGGAGAGGGGCTTAGGATTCTTTTTTCAGATTTTGGGGGCCCGTGCTATGATAATGTTTGGGAAAGTATATTATTTCCTATAAAATGAGTTAAAATTTAGGTAAGTACTTGGTACAATTCTACTTCACAATAAGGATAAATCCAATTTGTAAATAGGTAGGAGTTGAGTTATGAATTGATTAAAAAAATAGATTATTTTTAATATAGAAAGATAATTTAGTAATAGTAAGTACCTACATATTTGTTATCTTATTAGGCAGTTTATAAATAATATTACCTGGATAAATATGTTTCCAGTAGTTATGCTATTCAAAATAATTTTAGGAACATGTTTATAATTTAGTTTTATATCAAGAAATGTTTTCGACGATCAACCTTGTCTCGTTAAAAGAAACCTATCGGCCACAAAGATGTAAAATTAAATTATATTTATGCCACGTAACTTTACGGTGCTCGTAAAATTCTTTGTAAGCTCTGTTTGACATTTTCAGTCATGGTGCGCTAATCCAATTTCGTGGCGGTTTCCTAAAGAAATGTGAATCTTTTATGTTTTATTATTCTCGCTATTGGCAAGTTCTTTGATAAAGTTTTTTTATGTAAATAAAAAATGATATCTCGCGGGTTAACATTACATTTTACGAGCAACAAAGATGTCAAGCTGAAAGCTTCTCATAAATTGCGATTTTTAAATCAGGAACGATAGCTATGTTTAATATAAACAAAATCAATAAGGAAAACATAGGTAATCTGAATAGCACCGTTGATTTATTTTATATTCTTATTTTATAAGATGATAAACGAATTAGAGTAGTCAAACTTTACATCACTATATAGTTATGGTCCAACGGGCATTGAAAAATTAAAGAGTACTTACGTCCTACGTACACGGTCCAAACCGATGGAAATCGAACATTTACATAGAAATTCAATAATATATAGATATAATAAATTTTATTTACTGTTTTTTTGTGAAAAAGCATCATAGTTATTATTCACAATTATTAATCAAGGTTTATCCACAGCTGGGGGAAGACTTACAGAAGTACAACTGCATTTATCAAATGGTTATTCACGCACTGAGCGGCATGTCCCGCTAATTTACTTTTCATTATCATTTTCACCTGTATCAGATTGCGTTCTTGTATCTACTTTATACGGTGTTAATACCTATCATTGTTTTAGGTATCACTTATGCAGTCACCATTCCGCCTTCTTGAAATGTGTAATATGGAAAATCATGTCTTAATATTTATGTACCTACAAATTAAAAAAATATGCATAAATTTAAAAAAAAATGTAGTGACTGCGTGAGAACTTCTGCTTTCTTTCAAATTTTGTAGTACAAAATCACGACAATTAATTTTCTGCCATTTGATATAAATGGTTACAGTAGGTACCTACCTACTAATGTTATAAAAGAAAATACGCAAGAGGTATTTTTGCATAACTTTTTCAAATTTACCGCCACGGCGCCAATTCGACGCAGAATTTTTAATATTAACCACCATAAAGAAAACAAAATGTGCTTTAGGAAGAGTTATATTAATGGTAAAAATTATTACGGCTGCCAAATTAAGTCGACCGTCAACAAAACCAGTATCGTAAATCTGGAATTCTTTTGTCTTCTTAATTAGTAGGGCTGCTTGTCGGGAGCTTTCGAATGAGCTTTCTTTTCTTTGGGGCGAAATCATTTTTCACATTGTTCAATTTTTCATTAATGAATACCGTTATAAATTATCAGTCATACAATAATATACGAAGCAATAATTACGTATTATAAAGTATAAGTGCTCATTATGGTATATATTTTTTAAAATAATGTATCACATTAATGTGGGATAATTCAAATGACAATTATTATTGCTCTAAAAATCATCGCCCATGTATATAAATCTAACAAAAAAATCTATAACACAGATCATATTATTTTACTCCATTCCATGAGTTTTATTTTAGTTAAAACATAGATTATGTACTGAGAATGTATATTTATCACGATGATAATAATAGTATATTCATAAAACACAAGCAAAACGATTGTCACAAGATACTTCAGGAACCTAAAATACGGTGTCGTAATTGGTAAACCGTCTACAGCCATTGGCGAGGGCGGGTTCTACCCCCGCGGCTTTTTTCAATATGTGTTTTATTACAAAACTAAAAATGGATCAATAATAATAACATAAATAATTAGTTATATAACCATTCTGAAAATACTTATATGGCCGCAGCAGCAGCTGTCAATATAAATGTGTCAAATATAGTAGAATTAACAGAAAACTTTGTTTCAAAATTATAACATAAATGTATTTATTAATAATATCATAAGAATTATTATTACTGCGTCTATCTATGTCTACTGTTGTTTCGCAAAGCGATCCAATTTACCGCAAATCAAACGGAGAAAGAAAATGACCATAATAATTTATTGTAACGTGTGATTAATGACTGCAATCCTGGGATACCATTTCTTTTGATATCACCTGAACCTCTCATGGGTTATTATTTTCGGCAAAAAAAAGAAAGGCGAACATATTTCAGCTGAAAATATTGCCGACCGGAGAAGCTTTCTGGAACAAAGATAATGAACAAATAACAATACCTCAGAGATAAATGATAAATTATTGTTTTCATCTAAGAAAAAAACATTAATATATCTGTACGAAAAAAATAACGAATTTCTCACATTGACGGAGAGCAATTACCGATGTCAAGATTTTTTTTTTTTTGTATTGTGAATTTATGGATTAAATCCAAAACATAATTTTTATATAGGCTATATTATAATATAATATACCTAATTCTTAGTCTAGTTCTAAAGTTGTATCATAACTGTTTGTTTGCAAACAATATATTCTCATACAAATAAAAATGATCTTGCTTTTTTGTTTTCCGACAGTATAGGAAACACTGTTCACAAACAGAATACATAGAGGTCTTCGTAGTATGAACAATGAAGACTTCATATTTACAATAGTATACATACAACAACAAACTTACTTAATCTTACAACAAAATTATTATCTACGTTACTCACTCACTTACTTACTTCACCATGTTCGATCCTGAGAGGATCATAATATTATAGGCCTAAATGGATGTTAGCCACTTGCTCAACCTATTAGGTCCATATATACTGACTCCAATCACAAATTGAAAAACAATATTTGTATTTGCCAGACCCAGGATTTGAACATGAGACCCACAACATTATAAGCCGATGCTTAGGCCGCTCAGTCATCATGGGCGTCAAATCCGTTACTACGTTACTAACAATAATTAATAAATAAAAAACTAACGTTAATATTCAATCACATTGTTATGTAGGCATTGTTCATTATTGTGGTACTTATGCTTTTATGTCCACAAATGTGCTAACGTTGTGTGCGCATTTGTTCAGTAGCTTTATAATATGTACCTATCAAAAAATCTAATATCTATAATGTAAAGTAAAAATAACGATTAGCAAAAATAAATAAAGGTGTCTTTGTTTATAATTATAGAAGTGATCGCATTATGTTAGACGTTAGGAGATACTCGTACCTACCCTACTAACCATAAAATAGGGTTGTAATAAACATCTTCTTTGTACAATGCAAATGGATGGCGAAAAGTTCTTTTGAAAGTTTTCCGAAGAAATTGTGCTAGTGAGTTTGGTGGAGGGAAAGGCAGGGTTTTCTTAGTTAGGGTATCTTTGCCAGGAAAATAAATTCCTCACTTTGAAGTTTAGTTATTAGGTTCAATCTTTAATGTTACCGAATTTCGGTGGCCTTATTCATCTTGTTTCAAGGAAATGGTCCTAACTACGTAACCCTTCGAATCCCGTTCATCTTTGTAATAAATCAATCATTTTATGCACTAATTAACTGACGTTCCGGCTAAAATATATCCATTACTTGTCTCACTATATTTTTCGGAAAACCTATTAGAAACATAAATGAATTTTTAATGGATTCCAAATTGAATAAAAATGCTACAACCACATTACTATAGAAAACACTTAACTAAATCGTATCCTTTTTCAACTTATTTTCGACATTTTAATTGTTCAGACACAGTTACTTCGTAAAGTAGAATCAGCCGGGGATGTTATTATGTACATATTCACAGTATTGACAGGCCTAGTCAAAAAAACTAATACAATATATCGTCACTGTTCTGGCAAAAGACACTAATTCGAAAAAATGACATATCGAGTTAGTTATACCAAAATGTTCCTTATTTCTTAATAAATAAACAGTCTTTATTTTAAAGTCATCCTTTTTACGATTACTTAATAAACTCACATGATAGACCATTATTTCAAACATTTTAACAACTTCAAAGTCAAATTACTCAAAACTACTATTTTCCAGTTAGTGTGTTCTGCCAGAACAAAGACGATATAATAATCACCATAACATTATAGTACAATAATTTTGTTTTTTCGACAAATAACTATTAATAATACGGTTCAGAATATTTCTTCAAAATTTTTGGATAATTCAAGTTTACAATCAATTACCTAATTAAATTAAAGTACGCAATTGATTTTCGTTTAATTATAAAATCATGGAAATTCGATAAATCATATGCGATCAAATGTTCGCACGGTTAGTTGTCTGTACGGTCAATTTACCGCGAACCGAAATCGGCAAACCAACATGGAGTAATAATATAGGTTCTCAAAGTGTTGCGAGAGCCATGCTGCGCCATAAAACAATCTTGGAAAGGGTTTAATGTAACTCTTAGCCACTGCCTGACTTGAATACTAAACTGTCCAAACAGAGGTGCTCAAGCTCATCATTCATCTGACATTCCCAAATGGTTTAATTTCACACATGAACTGACTCACCGAGCCGTGCTGCCAACCCTGCGACGTGATTTGATAACAGTGCGAGTTGAAAACGTTGACCTATCAAAATTCAAAAACTTAAAGTAGATAAGTAGCTATAATAACATCTATTGGCAGAAAATAAAAACTAACCGTCTCGGTCAATGATAAAAATACACGTCGCCGAACAGTCAGTAGAAGTAAATGTTATCCATCCGCAACTATGTAATAACTAATTAACTTTCTTTCGTTCTATCATAAGATTATAGTTTTAATATTTTGTAAAGCAATAAAGTCAATATAAAGAATAAGTCACGTTTTTTTTAATATAATATGTGCCCACCCAAAATTCAAAAATAGTAATTGTGTGTAATAACTTAAATAATATAGATGTTTTGTAAACAACTACATACCATACCTACATAGTTAATACATAGCTACATATAATATAATAATTTGACTGCTGACATTTAAATGTCATGTATAAGCTATGTTATTAAATTTCTAAAATTCGATAATAAACATACACTTTAAACACCATATTAAAACATACAATCAATAAAGTTCGTAGTGGTAGACTTTAAAAATTTAAATTTGTCGGTTTTAACATACTATAATATTTAAGTACCTACTTATAGCGATTTGCAGTTTTTTTGACATATTGTTGGTTGGTGGTTTTGGATGCCCTTCAGGGAGGGCAAAGCAGAGGAAGAGCGTCTGGAATGACGAAGGGAAGGAGCTAACTAGGGGCAGCATTCACTCATCCTTGAGAGAAGCTGAGGATTGAGAGGGGTGGAAAATCTTAATCACTCAAAATATGACCAAATTCATGGTCATGATTCTCAGCCATGATATATTGGTATAATGCTGAAAGACCAGATAATGGGTAAAAAAAACTAGATGAAAATACGTGATATGATAGAAGTCACCACGCTGACGTAGTGGCGACATCGCTCGGCGAGTGGATAACCACTAGGTATAAGTAACTATAAACTGCTATCAGCGGGGTACTAAACAACAACGGGTCGCCCTAAACCGGTTGGATCGACGAACTCATCGAGTTCGGTGAAAGAAAGCACGTGATGAGTCGAAAGAATTGGGGACGTTATTCCAGCAGTGAATTGCCCGCCCCTAGCTGATTATAATGACATGAATAATAATACGTTTTGTGGTTCACAAGTTAACAATCGCTGGTATTTTCGGAAGATGCCAAAAAGGTTGGTACGACGTCGCTAATTCAAAGTTTTACACTGCAAATTAAACCTGCCTTAATATCACCATTTTCTCGAAATGATTCGCAAAATATTCACCAGCGTTTTCAACGCCGAAAATTTTCCTTTGCAAACCGTGAATTATGGCTACAATGGACGGTGTGAATTTGTTTTTTAATATCGGTTTTTACCGTTCCAAATGGTGATTAGGGTTTATAGATTTTCATCTATACACATTTTTGTACCACCGTTTTACGCTGTTTTTCTTGAACTCTAAATATAACACTGAACAATTTTTATACAAAAAGATCTCTTTCACACGATTGCTTATTGCGCAATATGATTAAAATCGTAGGTACGTAGTTATTATAGGTACTCACTATTTTCCAGTTTTAACCGATATTTGTATGACTGTAGGCGTATAATATGTTAAAATACAAAAATCTTCATAAATGTACATGTGGCATATTATAATATGCCACATGATAACTAACATGCGGACGACACCGCGCTCATTGCAGGCAGTAGGGAAAGTCTCAAAATATTCATTAATAGAGTAACAGAGGACTGCAATAAATGGCCTAAACCTAAATATTGAAATACAAAATACTTGAGTTTAAGCCAATGACATTAATGTCATTGGTTTAAGCTGGTTATCTCAAGTCTAAAGAACCTTGGAATTAAATGCGGTGCCCTCGGAGAGAGTACTCCTTGCACTCTGGGTGGTATTGGAACCATACCATTGAACTGAAATAGCAATTCGAGAAGCCCACGGCTGCTTTTACTCGACTGAGAAAAATGCTATTTTGACATGACCTAAACTCAGAATGACAATGAAAGACGATACTAGGTTATATTTTGGTCCTACGATATGGAAACAATGCTCGGAAAACTTGAAGTTTTCGAAATGTGGGTGTACATATGCATGCTTCGTATCAACTGGAAAAACAAACTTACAAATCAAGGTTAAAAAACCAAAATGTTGGTATTACACTTTGTCCACAAAAGACTGGTCTGAGGTCAGCAAGACAACCGAAACCATCGCCGACATTTCATAACGGATGCACTCTTAGGCTCGTTTCAGACGGGACACCGGTGTCGCGCTCGTATATAATAAGGAGGCCTTTGTGTTAGAATAAAGGGGCCTTTGTATTATGTTTATGAACGCCCCAGAGATAATGAGTCAACGCGTGTCCGGTACACTTTTCCATCGGCCGCTATATTCTCAAGCCGCCGATATACTTGTTTTTATTACCGCAGCCAGTGTTATGTTATAATTTATGACGCGAAATTATGCGTTGACTCATTAGCTCTGGGGCATTCATAAACATAATACAAAGGCCCCTTCATTCGAATACAAAGGCCAATTACATCGAGCGCGACACCGGTGTCCCGTTTGAAACGGGCCTTATACACTTTAAAAATGTATCGCGGTCAAACAATTGAACACATTAAATTCGAATAAACAATAACATTTATACGAATTCCCGTTCTAATTATTTTTTTCGCATAACAGAAAGAAGAAGATATGCCACATATTAAATATCTACATGTCTTATCATTATTTATAAGTTTAATAATATACCTACATACCCGAGTTGTAAAACGTTCTTTGGTGTGTGGATGAAAACTTAGGCAATAGGTGTAAGTATTAAAGAACGCTACTAAAGTACTCTAATATCGATTCAACTTTTCTATAAATAATATCACTGATAAAACAACTTATTTATAATAAATTGTGTAATTTTTTTTTGATTATACTTTTTTTCAACCGTAAGAAAAGAAACCACTTATATTAAAACGTATTGGAAATAGGTATATAACTACTTCGCCCGTAATTTTATTTAGTTGCTATGGCAACGCAAATACGATAATATACATACAGTACAGTAAGTTGTGAGTGAGACTTGCAATCCCCGTAGATCAATGCGTAGCTCACTGGGTTCGATTCCTAGTGAGATCACAATATAGGTAGGTACTGTGATTTTTTGAAGTCTAGGAATTTCTGAGATTGTTTCACTATTACTACCTACCACTGGCGAAGGGTGGTGGTAGGCTGTTAAGATCCGCCATAATAAGTGCACACTAAACTTTGTCAGTCATACGTATCTGTTTTCATTGAACTAAGACTACAATTTACAAATGGTGTTGTCAAGTTTTTAAAATTCAATTAAACCCTGCGAGAACCAAACCATAGGTAGTACCAAGCCAAAGGTAGTACCTACTACTCAACTGAACTACTGAAGTGTTAAACTGTATTAAAAAAGTCGACGACTGGTGGTTAAGCATCTTACCAGTAGCTATTGCTACAGGACAAGTGCACATCGCTCACACCAGAGTGTCGTGTGAGCATGATTGAGTGAGTGGACGTGTTACGTTTCACAGGCAAAAAATACTATCGTGCGATATAAAGTCGCGTGACCATTTCCCGCCAACGTGTAATGAGAAAGTTTCCATACAGTATGGCAGAAAATGGTCTCGCGACTTTGCATCGCGCGATAATATTCTCTGTATGTGAAACGGGGGGTCAGGTAGTAAGCGGAGCGGCTACGACGAGTTCTCAGCCGCGAGTAGACTTACTGAAATTGAGCATAATGACGTGCCAGGTTTTGAATCGGCATTATACTATGCTACCATGCGATGTCTCTGAGTTTGCTAAAAACCTCAAACAGAAATTTAATGTGCAAGGAGATAGATAGCTCGAAGAAAAGACAATCGCTGCACAAATCTAGTCACCCAGTGTGAGAGTTGTAGTAAACAGAATTATGTTTAAAAGTAGTAACGATGTTGATACTATTTAAAATTAGCCATAAATAATTACAAGATAAAAAGAAGATTTTATATACCACGTTTTAAAATTTTCTGTTGCATCATATAAACTTGACAATTCTATGTATTAATAAATACTTTTTTTGTACTTGATAGAAATACTGAATAAATATAGAATACTGAAATGTCATTTTAACATTTCATATTGATTTCCATAGTAACGCACGTATATATTAATAATTTAGTTGCTAGGACCCCCTTAGCAACCAATAATAATGTTTTACTTTTAACGAATTTTTTCCGAATCATTAACAGAATTAACTGAAAATGAATTCAATTCTGCTTAAAGGTGGCCAAAAGTATTAAAAGAATGCATTGTCGTCGTGTTCTGATATATTCTTAAAGTTTCAAATGTCTAGTTAGTCAAAAATGTTCAATCGTGTATACAAATCTTGGACAAATAAGAAAAAATCTGTACCGGACAAACAAGAATACGAGCTTATAAAAACGTGGTAAAATACTGCTCATTTACTGTGTACAAATTATTTAATTACACCTGGGAATAAGCAGACTTTAACTAACTGCTCTGTGTTAAGCACCTATTATAAGCATGCAGGTGGGTATAAGGTACATAATATTAAGTGTACAATATTTTTTTCAACATACTTACATAAGATAAAATAAAATACAAGTTGAAAACATTTTATTTACATGGCGCGTACGAGATGTAGATTTAAATATTTCGCGGAGTAAAATAAATTGGTTTGAATCTAGTTATGCTGGCAAATGGAGACAGGGAGCTTTTTGTGGAGGAAAAAGACGAACCGCACCCACGGTACTAGAGGCAGTAAACCGATTACGCGAAGCAAATCAGCTTAAAAAATGGATTAGGAGAGGACTCGCTACAATCAACCTCAAAGCGTCCCGAAATGGGAATAATAACTTTTACCCAGACGTTTTGCAGTCCCATGTGTAGCCCCATTCTGAACGATTCGAAATCTTTTTAGAGAATAATCAAAAACATAATCGTGTAAATAGACGTTTTTTTATCTGTGGCATGTTTCTTTTTTATACTTCCTAGATATCTCTACATTATTAAGATTGCCTAGCCAAGCGGCGGTAAGGGACATTTGGGAAAAATGAGTTATTCATGGATATTTTATGACGAAGTTTAACTAATTTATGGTAGGGTTTTTCGAAAAATATTTGACGAAATTATTACTTAGTTTTAATATTAGTAGTCACACATACTCTTTTGGCATAAAATACTCGATATATTGGGCATTGATTAGTTTACATACTTAACATAATATGTATCTATCTACATTATGGCATTTGATCGTTAATAATAGTACCAACCATGGCACCCACAAGGGGGGGGGGGGGCTGACAGGGCTCTAGCCTGGGGGCCCCGCGTGGCGCAACTACCTTATAAATAATATAAACACACATCACAATTGCTATAATGGTAAAAAGTCGCCTGCTCTATTTTACTTTAACAATAATAACATTTTAAAATGTGATTGTTTGATGCAAATTTTGATTATTGTATGTCGATATTCGAAAACTTCATAACTCTAAAAATACACTGAATACCCTTAATTTTACCTGGAACACCATTTGGAAAAGGTTTTTCTAGAGCGTCACACTGCTTTTAACCCTAGCGATAGGTAGGGGGGGCGACAAATATCCTGGCCCGGGGGCCCGCTTCATGATGTGGGGTCATTGTAGCAACATTTAATATAAATTTAATATTTGCAAATTTAACTATCCCGCTACTGTGATGTCACCTTTAGTTACCTAGCCCATTAAACTACAAATATTTTAGTTAATAATAATATGACCTTCGTTATCTTCATACCTATTTCAGGTATTTCCAGAATCAATAATATCACATCATTTTCAATACAGTTTTCAAAATCGATAACATTATCCAGTAAATACATACAATTAATAGATATCCGTCAGATTTTATTAACCTGCCGTAAATTATAAATGGATATTAAAACAGTGCGTCGCATTCCGTTACGAACAAAAGAGATAGATCTAAAAAACTATATGCGACAAAAAGATACATACTCAATAGAGTACTCGCAGTAGGTACTAGTAGTAGAGTAATAGGGATACTCTGAAATAGATATGAAAGTAAACGGTGCGATCAAGATAGTATGACTTATAGGCTGTACGAATGTATAAAAATATCCGTATGAATATAATTATTAAGTTTTGATGCCTTTTTGATAATTTTATAAATAAAACAAATTGCAAATAATGATTATGAAACCTCATTATAATTGTGTATGGTACTATAACGGTCATTTCCCTTTTATCTACTGTAATATTGTCAATCTCGTATGGTAATCGAAGGTGGCACCACCGGAACGAACGGATTTATTGGCATCGTAAAGAAAAGGTTAATAAAATGTGCCTACAATTATCAAGGCAATCGATCAATGATATTGAAAAAAAGTTCATATTGATAGTTGATTATTGAACGATCCTAGTTGAAAACATACTAAACATAGTGCATAAGTTTTCCGACCATGTCTGATCCTAATAGGCTCATACTAAGGGCCTCTACAGAGTGGAGGTTTGTATTACTTAACAGATTTTGTTTTTTTACAAGAAATGGATGTCAGCCATTTGCTCAACTTGAGGTCCATACTCTGACTCATACACGAATTCAAAAACAATACGTGTATTTGCCAGACCCAGGATTCGAACCTGGGACCCACGACTTGCGCATTTATCATTATTTAGTATTATTTACCCAAGAATAGCTATATTTATAATATAAACGAAAATTTGTAATATTATAATGTAGTTATGCACAATGATAACATAAAAAAACAACTCTTATTTTCCTACCAATTTTTATTATGAAGATACTTGAAAAAATAAAAAACGAAATTGAAAATGAAGGTGAAAAATCAAAATCCTTTTTAAAATATTCGACGGAATACAAAATCCGCCAATAATTTCCGATAATCATTCGAGAAAAGAATTCCATCTCTAAAAACTTATTTGCGAAGCCCCTTTTTATGGAAGTAGGTAAGTATAAGTAAGTAAATTACTGATAAATTTACAGACGATAACTTCTTAAGGCCGTAACCCTATTTAGGTCAGTGCACCCGGATTTTATTGAGCTCATAATTTATTATTGAATTGCGATTCGATTTTATAATTTAAATTACACCAAATGGCTATTGGCTATCGCTTTACTTTGGATAAGTAACGAGGAAACAAGTTGGCGGAATAGGCATTAAACAGTGATCGCTAATCTGGGTTAAATATAACAGACATTTTTCGTTTCAAAATATTCATCATGTACTCTAAACTACTAATAATAATTCATGATGTTTTATAAAATAAGTTTATCAGTTTTATTCATTACAAATTATAAAGATTGCATATTACAACTTTACTAGGGTCATCAAAAGAAAAATTATCGACCAAAATATCTTAAAGCGCGGAGCATTTAATTACTTTTTAATTACCACATTTAAATAACTTGCTAATTACATCTAATGGCCCCCTAATCAGGACACAACAGCTGTGGCGTTCATTGGCGATAAACTTGGCTCATTTAATATTGGTGTATTGAAGGTTGCAACACACTATCGCACGTCTATAATGCTTGGTTCATTTTCGTGGGACACCACACATTCAAAACTCTGCATCAAAATGTACTGTATTGGAATAGGTATAGCCTATCGGAATTATATTTATTAATCTGTTCTGTGAATTAATGAATGTATAAAATAATGTAAAAAATCTTTAAAAAAGCCGGACATGACTCGAACCTACCTCCATCGGATTTCGGCCAATGTGCTTTACCAATTTGGCTACCTGCACCCCACTTAATTACGACGAAATTAACAAAAATAGTCATGCAATCGACATTAAGGTGTCTTCAAATTTTAGTCATAACTAGGCTTACCATACGTCCCGGTTTGACCGGGATTGTCCCGGTTTTACACATTGGTCCCGGCGTCCCAGCCGGTTTGGCTATTTATTTGGTTATTCCGCGTATGAATTATTGTCAATAATAAATTGTCATTATTGACCGTAGTAGCGTATATCTGATGACACAGCGGGGAGGGTTCATTCCAGCGAGAAGTACGACTGGTAAAATAAATAAATAAAATAATTTAAATTTCTGCCGCAGCAGACAGACCTTCTACATTTTTCTATTGCACTACTTTTAATAGGTAATAAAACAATTTTTGGTGGTTAAATTTGTTTCTTTGCCATATAACTCGTTCCTGTCCCGGTTTAGAGTTTCATAATTATGGTAAGCCTAATCATAACTAATTAGACTAGTAAATAATGATAAGATGCTAATTTGTTTAATTGGAAAATAATTATGAAGATTTAAGAATGCAACCTTTATTGAACGTCCACATTTGAACATTATAATAGAAAATGAGACTTCTATTAGGTACATAAAACTACTTCGAATAAAATACTAAATATTCGATTGTAGTATGTATATATATATATATATATATATATATATAATCATCGTGGGGTGTGTTATTTATCAAGTTGCAACGGTTGATAAGGTAATAATACACCAATCAGCTATTGTATATTGTATCTACGTATACGTCATATAAATAAGACCTAGTAATATTTACTTTACAATCGATACATTAAAAAAATACTATAGGTTTGTCCCTAGAAAGAGGAAGGACATTTGTGATATGATGATAACTATGTAGTCATGTATGACATTTTGTCATCCAAGTAGGTACAGAAATTTAATTGTATTAGTTATAGTAGTTTTTATTGTATTTAAAATTGGTCCCTTATTTGTGTCAGATACCTACATAACTTGCTATTTAACCCGTTAACGAGTCATGTGAACCAGAGAATTTTAGATAAGTAATATCTTCGTAACATATTTACGTTAACGAATAATCGATATAATTTTTTTCCAAAAAGCTAATATAGCCAAAGAGTTAATAGAATCGACTAAAATCATAGTTGAGCGCCTCTGTTCGTAAGTACGTTCTACATAAATACCTAAACATTGACATATAATTAAGTAACATAGTAATGAATTGATTTTATTAAATTATAAAACAAATGGCTGAGCATGCTTACTGTGAAATGAAACATAATCTCATTCGGAAATTATTTCGATATCCAATGAAAACTTGTAATTTTACAGCATTATGATTTTCAGTTACTTACGTCACAAGATTAATTATTGCAACTTCGATAATAATTAATTATTAATAATTATTGCCTGTAATAGTTTTAATAGAGATACTTAATACGTTGATGTTTAATAATCTCCATTTTACTAATATGGAGAAGTGGCGAAGGCTAGAAATAGTAGGCTATTACACTGTGACTAACGTCATCAATACAATACAACAAATGCTTCAATTAACTTGGTACATATCACGCAAACAACATATACGTACGATTACACACGTATTGTAAAAAAATACAATGTCAAAACCAGTGTCACACTATCACGTGACCTGAGGCTATAGGTATTTAAGCCTCCGGTCAATACAATGATGTAATCTTTGTAAAAATATACATTCATTTCGGCACGCCGGTCCGATACCGGAACAGTCTCGCGGTCGCACCCTTAGCCACTTACTAGTAGGTACGGAGCAAAAATAGTTTAATTAAACCATTCACACCAGCTGTCTATCTAATATATACAGATAATAGTTATATTGATGCGGTGTCTCTCCCCCCCTTTAATCATCAATATTCTTATGGGATAGTCCTTGGAAAATTTTCATCTCTTCAAAAAAAAATCAGACCGGGCGGATTTTTGGGATTTTGCACGATGGGCGGCCGTGATCCTTGTGGCGGGCCTCTATTCAATATCCATATAATAATTTAATAATTATCAGAGCCGGTTTTGGGCGAAGCGGTCCCATTCATGATTAAATTATATGGACTGAAATCTCATGAATTCTTTAATAACAATATCTCATAAGTATTGCACTTGCACATATTATTATGCATTAATGATTTTAACGGTATTTTTAAATACATAAATTTATGCAATTTAGAAAAATCTCTTATTTTTTATTTTGTATTTCTCTCCACAGAAAGAAGAAAGAGTAAATTGAATCGCTTTATTAACAAAGTAAATAAGTAAGTAATTTAGTTTCTTTTGATAAATTAACAACAAGAAGGGTCAGAATATTGCTCTAATATGAAACATAATTGAGGCTATTGGGAACCCTTTCAAAGGAGCCAGGAAGAACATATTAATAAAAAAAAGAAACATTAAGTGAACCAACGATAAATGAGCTCCCGTTATGAACAGAATTAGTAATTAACTTTCTGATGAATTGAACTCACTTGGATATTGCTGTGAAGGTTCCGTATTATTAGTGATCATTAATATTATAGAAATTATTATCCCTTAATATAATTAAGTAGGTAGACGGCACTTACATAAAAAAAAAATTGGTAAGTATATCAATAAAAAGAAAAGGCTATAGGCATATTATGTAGACTCCATCCAAAATAAAGAAATGTGGACATATTAATTAATTACTAAACTTTATTTTACCACGATAATAATATCACATAATGGAAACGTTTGACCTACGCACAGCTTGTAAAAATAGAGTAGGTACCTACGTAAAAATAAACCAAAGGTAACTAATACGTACATACATCAATTAACTTGATTGGTTATTTTTTGAAATATATCAAAATACCTCACAGAGGTTTAAAATAGTAGGTACTTGGCTACTTATCACTATTATTGGGGATGCCTCAATCATTCAAAAAGATTATATAAATTGATAATAAAAATTATATTTAGATTAGAAATTATAACTTTGTTTTAGTTAAGAGCGTACATAAGTGAAATGGCAAATAATTTTCAACTGTATGTAAAACGAAATTACGGCCGCGTTGTCATTCGGAGAGCGATAGTCGAGGCGTCTGCACGTCGATTCGTTTTGTCATGGGGTCGGATGAAAATATTCTTAAATCGTGTAAAGATGACTAAATAACTATACGTATGTACTTAAAAAATAAAACGTGTCTACTAAACATACTATTATTATTACGAATATAATAATAAACATAACATAAAAAGGACGCATGTTGAACTTTTATGACAAACTATATTTCGTTCGGCTTCCGTCATTTGCACCCGCGACCCGCAATCCGCGCATCGCCTAGTCACGATCTTTTTAGACCATGCCTCAGCTGAGGTATAGCCTTAAGGTTTCGATAGACCATAGTTTCTTAACCGGTGGTCCGCGAAGATTTTTGGGTAGGCCGCAAAAATTTTCTGCAGTTCAAAAATAGTTACCTAGAAACTCAACATTTGAAGTGGGGTTGTAGATATTATGTTTCGACAATTGTTTCAAAAATAGTGTAAATATAAATATTTATTATTTAATTGCAATGTTCATGGTCCGCAAAACATTTTTTGATTTTTGGTATAGAACTTTCAAATAATTTGGACAATAATAAAGGCCTAGCTCTTATCGACTGAGTGAAATTGATTTTAAATTCTAATTAGGTAGGTGCCTATATAAAAATAATGTGAAAAACACTGGTTGACATCTGTATAAATTATATCGGCATATACAGGTATGCACTATGCACATTATATTAGTATAAGTATATTAGTATAAGTATATTATTATGTACCTATGTAGGTTTTTATTTATACAACAAACTGACAAAAAACTGAAATAAATATACTGCTTAGTTAACAAAACGATTGTAAAATAGTGGCGTTCAAGTTATTATGGTTTACCAATAAGTTTGATTTAATCATCTTTTATGAATCAGTCCTCATCATCATCAGCTACGAATTTATTGTCACATGATATTATTATGAAAGCGTCACCATGTTTCATTTACCAATAAAGTGGGTGGCCAACCATAAAATATTACAAAGGAGTGTTTTTTTTTTTAAATTTGTAACCACAATATAAGTACGAAGCGAACTTTTTTAAGCGAATACAGAGATTTAGATCAATAATTTAATCTGACACACAACACATCCACAAATACAATACCAATTTGGATAGATTTACTTTTTACTATCCACCTACGTACCTATTTACCTACCAAATAACCTATTTAATAAGATTTATAAGTAGATCCTGAGGAATCATTTTGAATTTGACAGCCGGCATAGTGGAAGAAACCCTACCCCATTGGAATACAATACATAGGTATTATGCGGTTGTCAGTTTATACATAAAAACATTGTTCAATAATATTAGATGTAGGTACCTACCTAGATGCAATTAATAGTGAATAAACTATTCACTATAATAACGTCATAATATCGTCACTGTTCTGGCAGAAGACACTAATTCGAAAAAATGACAATATATTGAGTTAGTTATACCAAAATGTTCCTTATTTCAAACTTTACCGTCTGGAAACCTTCTTAATAAATAAACAGTCTTTATTTTAAAGTCATCCTTTTTACGATTACTTACTAAAAACTAGTATTCTCCAGTTAGTGTGTTCTGCCAGAACAGAGACGATATATTATATCTACAAACCTAAATAAAAGTTATTAATTCCTATCCGAACGTAAAATATACGAATCCTAGACTGAGAGTCAGATTCAGACTTTAGGATTTAGAGAGAGTAGGAATACAAAACAAAAAATGGATAATATCACAAAACAAAATTACATGGACCATTGATTGAAAAGTTGTGAATTTAACACAAGCCGACGGGAATCGAAACCTGGCCCACTGGTATAACGGGTGGGCAAGCCTATACCTAACTGAGCTATGCTTTATTTCATACAATATTAGCTCCGAAATCTGTTGAACATAGGTACTTACACACTACTGACTAGATCGTATTATCTCACTAATTAAACTGACCACCCATATTAATTGAGCAATGTTATGTTATGAATATTAGTAATTCCATCAATATAAGTAAAAGTAATCCTAATAATAATATTGTAATAATTATTGAAACGATCTACCTATATGTGATACGACTGATACGTGATCTTCTTCTATTCAAGTACATATTCGATATCCATCAAAACGACATACCTACTTAATATAATATTAAATGTTGAATATCGTACATGCTTATATCAAAAACAGACGATTAAAACCTAGTAAGAAATTACATAAATTGACATCGAAATAATAAATAATTGACATAATTTGAAATAATATAAATACAATGCCTGGCGGGAAGATACACATTAAAAATAAATGTAGTAGGTACATATCAGAGGAATTTTCAAATTACGTATGTTAAATAAGGAATCTTGTGAATTAAATATTCCTTGAATATAAAAAAATAGTTTAAGTATTTGATAAATTCTTACCTATTTTCTGATTTTGATGCGTTGAAGATCTGCATAACCAATCGAGTTAGGTATATAATATAAAACAAAATTTATAACAACATGTCCCGATTTCACGCTATGTCCAATTTAACCGTATTATTATATTGATAATAAAGTCAGTTTTTTTTCCAAAATCCATATAGTACGGTGCTAAACTTTCAGCAGTAGCTTTTATAATAATGTTTATAACACAGCTTTTCCATGATAAACGTATAAAACACAACTTCAACACACTTAACTTGGTTCCTCTTATTGAAGTAAAACAGTCAGATGTATGTATTCACTGAAGTAAAATTTTAAATACGCAAATCACGTTTTTGAGAAGAACGGCGTCACAACCCCTATACAAGAAGGTTTCAACGCGACTGATCTCAAAAAATATATTTCGAATCAAAACCTCACATACGCATGCGCGTATTCTAACCGTAGACACAAACGAGACGCATGCAGCAAAAAACTGTACGAAAGAAAGAGACGACACAAAAACACGCCGATGCAACAAAACATGTGACGCTCAAAAGGCTAGATTATAGCAAGATTTTAGATAGATAAGCTATTAAAATATTAATTAAATGAAATATTAATTATATCTATCTTACTTGATTGAGGTAATGTGCGAGCTTTTAAATCATTTTTTTGTGGAGGAACAAATTATTGAAATATTAGAATTACGAATTTAATAAACGGGGTTAACAAAATCTAGCAGTCGCCACTGACTTCCACATTTACTCCGCCTACTACTTATAAATTCTTGTCGCTTTAACTGTGGAATACCCCACTTTTCCAGATGAATTCCTCATACCCAGATACTCCACACAGTCTCCCTCTAAGCAACTGGTCTGCAGATATAGCTAAGGGTGTTCACTTACGAGTCATTGCGAACTGTCGCATCCATAAGTGGTTATTGAATGAACGTGACTTAACGGTCTTAATTATTAGAATCGTTAGTGTCCGGTTATGTCATCTGCGCCTTTTAGATATGCCGCATCGGAATATTAAAGCAAACGTTAGATGGCCCAGATAGTCGCACCGATTTATATTTATGGGTACGACAGGTCTTCTTGTAGACACAGCCAAATTATCTAGGTCACGATCCTCAGTCATGAGATAATGACGAAGACAAAGAAGAAATGGTATTCCATTTACGTAAATAATTTGAATTTTTTGAGGGGTAAGGATTCGAGAACACAACCCCTCTCCCCACCTTTTGTGCACGCCTGATCGCTAGTGTCCATAAAATAAGTCTAATATATAATATATAGCTAATTTCTTTAAAAATAAGTTCGCTTATCGTGCTTTTCCATTGTAAATTATAACTACCTATTAGTTTATTTTTTGTCGATACTCCCAAGAAAGCTCCCCACCTCGATAAAAAGCTCTTATATTTTTGATTGAATTTTTATGCGTATTTTTATGGGAGACCTGATATTAGTTTATAACCATTTTCAGGAAATAATGGAATGCAGTTAATTGTCCAGCCGAAGAGTTAAAATAATATATCCCTCATCTTGAGAGGAAAGTTTTGAATTGCTCCACCGAGCTCATCATTTTGTCCTCATTGATCATCCTTGATGACAAGCGATAGTAGTGATATTATTTTTCTTTTTCAAAACTCAAGTTGTTTTTTTTCAACTATCTAATTCTAAACTCAGATTTAATGGATATTGAAAAATTTTAACATTACAGAAATTATTTAGTACCCACCTTTTTGTATTTTAGTCGAGATACAAATACGACAACATTAATATATGTTTTGCTTTGCGTGTTTCCGAGACAATTTTATTTTAATATTATAAGATTAATTATAATGGCTAGGTACCTATGAATTCTATCAATATGTACAGTTCATCTTGTGTGATTTTCACTATGCAACTGGATTGTGGATACATTGAAAAGAGAAGGAAGCAATTCTTTCCATGTCATAAACTATAAATATTTATGATTTAAAATGAGATTTCGTTCCTCCTAAAAAGTTGTATTTAATGATCTCCATGTTGAACTATTGAAAATAATTTTATGTCTAACAAAATAATGGAGCTTTTTTATTATTGCATATGTTTATCACACGAAAGCTTTTTACAGCTCTTCTATGACTGATTTTTTATGTATTCTACAGTTATATCGTAAATCTCTTCAAACACTTGCCGCGCAGCCTTGTCCTTACTAAGAAAATTGTTCTTAATGTGAAAAAGATGTTTTTAGTGCATATTAAATTATGATTATTTCAAAAAGCTTCTCTCTGAGACTAAGTAAAAATTAAAACCACGATAAACAAAACAACAGTAAATGGTCAACAATACTACCAAGTACCGCTTGGAGTGGTATTTGGTACAATGTATTAATATCATTATAGATATATTATAATATACTATACATACATTAGGTATATTAAAAAGAAATACAACGTTTAGGTACCTAAATAGAATCCTTTCAATAATTATTTACGTTTGATGATTTTGGTCTTCATAAATTTTATTTTAATTAGGTGTTGCCAGTGTTGGTTATCGCAAAGACAAAAGTTTTGGAAACAACTATCCATAGCAATAAGAGGATTATAATTATATCGAAGTTTTTTTATAATATGTATCAAATATAAAAATATCTACATACATATCTAATATAAGTATAATATATTTTTTAACACTATAACAGGCCATGCGACCCAATTGCATTGGTATCGTCAATAGTGAAACAGTAGTGTAGTCTTTGCTAGAAATGAAAATCACATAAGTAAATTTAATATTATATATTGTGGCCTCACCGGAGTCGAACCAGGAGCCACCCGATGAGAACCCAGTACCTTACACACTGGACTACAAGGGCGGAATTGGATATTTTTTTACTCTTTGGTATTATGATCAATATGTGTTCTATTTAAAATTTAAATACCTAATAAAAGCCGAACAAAAACATTAAGTAGGTACCTAGTAAATAAATAAAAATATTTATTGTACAACATTTGGATTCATTAAAAAAAACTGTGCTTAATGGCATACAAGGCCGCAGATTCCCCAAACATGTGTTATTCAGGCTACCAGAAAGGAATAGATGCTAGTGTGTTAGTATTATTATATACCTATGTCAGTGTTGCCATATTTTTCTATGCCGATTATAGTACAAAGGCGTAAAAATTATAGTATTTCTGAAATATATATAGTACAGGAACATTTTTCGTCTTGAATTCTTTAAAATTATAGTATTTTGGTATATTTGGCGTAAAATTATAGTATTTTACATTTTTCGCGAAATCAAAATTATAGTATTGTACTATAATTATAGTACGGTTGGCATCATTGACCTATGTAGTCTGTTTCTCATATCCATGCTGGTGGCTCATGATTAACCCTTGTAAAAAATCGTTACAATCCTTCTCAGATTAATACTATAAAGAGTATAAAGTATAAACCAAATTAAAGAAGGGATAATAATTATATCTTCGATGGTATAGGAATTCAATGATCAACAGAGAATATTGAGTGATCGTTAGCTGTGACAACTAAATTTCAGTGTTAATCTTTGATCGCTTTATCTTCTATCAAAAACTGTCAACTGTGACCGTGACAGCGGTTTGAGAGATGTGACGAGTTGATTTCATACAGCTGTGATCAGGTCACAAAAGCGAGAACAATAAGACGGGATCCAATCTCCAGAGATTATTTTATTGATTATAATAAATGATAAAAATGGTATCTATAAAATTAAATTATAAAATGTTGACATACCTACTCCATTTTTCTATGTATTAAATAATTCAAAAACCACTTCTGCACTTCACCATAAGCTACTTTCAATCTACTGTTGGATGTAGGCCTCCCCAATCTGTCTTTTTTCTTATAGATTCTTTACTTTTCCACACCTCGCTACGGAATTCACCAAACCTTTATATGTTATCCAATTCTAATAAAAAAATAATATAATGTCTCGAATACAAAAGTCGAATCCTACTTGGTGCAATTTATTTTCTAATATGTATAATTCAGAAGATTTTAAAACGGTGTATTTTAATATTTTCCAATTATTAGATAGGTACTATTATATTACATGTTAATACTTTCCGACATCGGCCAATCCCTAAGGCATAAAGCCCACCAAAGCGGCGCTCGGTGCGCTCTCTACGAAGTAGGCCCCCTCCCACCCGCCCATTACCCTTCACCTATGTAATAAGGGGCTCAAGAAGCACAAAATAATTATTATTATCAGCGTCTCTCATAACAAAGCAATAAAAATATTATTAAATTTCTCGGGGCTTGTAATTAATATTCACGATGACATCATTCTACCAGCGAAATATTGGACACGCAATAACTAAACAAAGAGTTCACTGTTATTAAATAATGCCTTCTCGCCCGTCTATTGACGACGCTTCCGAAGCGTGATTTTGCTTGCCGTGTTCAATGAATGGACTACGTTGTATTTTCGTTAATTCGTATCGCTGAAAAGCCAAAAAACGATTAATCATGGGGCAGGCGGGTACAATGCGTCGTCAAATCCAGTGTGCGCTGGCGTTTACGCGATTACGTTGTATTTTCGATGATTCACATTGAATATGCGTGAGCGCCCCGCAAACCCGATTCTATGTGCACAACGCCTAAATTGAATATTAGATCAGCATTTTGTTGAATAGGTACTTACCTATCTATTCAATATTATTTGAATCAAATACCTTTGGTTCTGCACTTCCATATTGCCGTGAGATTGTGAGATCCAGCATGCTTACCAACAGAATAAAGGCCCCATCATAATTCGAATGGACGACATAAATAAGATTAAACACACAATGATGGCAATATCAAATTACCTTCAGTGATGTTATTTTAAAAAATACGGATCGAGAATCGTATTACAAGTCAGGTAGCTTGACATAATACAATAAAATTCATTACATCCTCTCAGGTGTCGACTTTCATCAAATTAATTCTCCGATTTCACGACAACGCATAGAATTCTTCATTTCCTCTTATGGATTGAATTAAAATATTTTGGAGTTTACTGTTTACGCAGGAAACAATATTGAACGATGAAGTAGGTATATACGTGGGATGATTTTTCTTCTCACCATATAGCCCACCTAGTACTTACATGCTACATGACTACCTAAGTATAACATACCAGTATGTACGTAACGTAATATCACAACTAGGGATTCCAATCCCGGGATCCCGAATCCCGGGATCCCGGGATCCCGAGCTATTTTCGATACCTATGAATCCCGGGATTGATAAACATAATCCCGGGATTTCGGGATTGATTTTTTTATCAATTTTTATGGAAAATAAAATAAAAGCGAAAATATAACAGAAAAAATATTTTTAATAAAAAATAACTACATTAGAAATAAACTGAGTTTGAATGAAGTTTGATTTATACCTATGTGTAGGTAGCCGATTCATTTTATTTTTTCACATAGATTATTAAAAATGAGAAAGGTTTCAAAAAAACAATGCTTCGCACTTTTAACAAAGTAATTCCACCATGATATCATACGTTTTACGGCAGTTTCATATTTGGCTGACAAATTAGATTTATGAAGCGGAAAGGCCATAAGTACGCCGTGATTATTTGTTTTAGTATTTTAAATCTCGCTAATCCATTCATTATGTCTTTACTATCAGAAACAGCAATCTCATATTAAATTCACATTATTATTTATATTACAATATTATTTACTCCATTAAACTTGTGTATTTCCAAGATTGAACGTATACAATATAAATGTCGTAAATAGAATAAATTATACTAGATTTATTTTTGACCGATTTTATCAATGTTATTTGTAAATATAAAAAAATTATATTAACAATGGAAAAAAATGCCAATCCCGGGACCAGTCCCGGGATCCCGGGATTGTCAAATTGTAATCCCGAAATCCCGGGATCAGAATTTTGGCTCGGGATTGGATTCCCTAATCACAACATATCAAGATGAATTGAAGTGCTCAGTGCTACTAGGTCCTAGGAACATGTAGCGGAGTTACGAAATATACAATTCACTGAAAAAATATCTTTAAATGTGCAATTAAAACATTAAAAAGGTAAATACATTTTTTTTCAATTCAAATAAAAATCATTTACTTACTGACGTACATATAAAACCCTCGTAGTTAATAATACGTATTCACAGAGATGATTCTTGAGTCTATAGTTTACTTGGAACTTAAAACATTTTTCCTGGAAGCGAAAAACGTGTAGGTATTCGAACTTTTCCAAGTTATGTAGGTATGTACCTACTTTCAATGAAGAATAAAATTGTTACTCTTTTATATAAGTATGTTGAATATTCAATCTCAAATCGTCTCTGTTCTGGCAGAACACACTAACTGGAGAATACTAGTTTTGAGTAATTTGACTTTGAAGTTGTTAAAATGTTTAAAATGGTCTATCATGTGAGTTTATTAAGTAATCGTAAAAAGGATGACTTTAAAATAAAGACTGTTTATTTATTAAGAAGGTTTCCAGGCGGTAAAGTTTGAAATAAGGAACATTTTGGTATAACTAACTCAATATGTCATTTTTTCGAATTAGTGTCTTCTGCCAGAACAGTGACGAAATACAAAATGATTTAATTAATAATGACCCACATTGATCTAGAAATTATAATAATTAGGGAATTAAATTATATATTAATTTTAATGAACGGAAGCATCCAGTGGCGCACCCAGGATTTAATATTGGGGAGGGCCCAGGGAGGAGAATGTAAATTAGTCCCATAGGCTCTTTTCCTTCTTCACATCCTAATTTCTCGTTTATCGGTATTTTGTCTATTGCACTCGGTGTACCTATACCATGGTCCCCACATCCTAAAACGGGCCCTCAGGCTAGGATATTTGGTGGCCCCCTACCTACCGCTAAGATTAAAGGCAGTGTGAAACACTACATTAACGTTTTTCAAATTGTGTTTTAGACCAAATTAAGGGTACTTATACAGTGAATTATTGGCGATCAATACATCTACTTTAATAATGGAGCTGTTGAGTATCGACACATAATAATCAAAAAATATATTGCACAATTATATAAGTAATTGAAAATGTTCTTAGTCATGAAGTATAATAGCGCCGCATGCGACTTTTTTATTATTAAAGCTAATTTATGATGTGTGTTTATGTCACTTATTTGGTCAACCCGACACGCCGGGCCCCTCACAGCCCAGGCCTCCAAGGTTAGATCCCTGTCAGCCCTCCCGAGCCATAACCTACACCACTCCGGAATTCGGATGGACACTGAGAATTTTTTGACAGTTCCATTAGGGATTGGGTTTCTAAATAAACCTGACATTAGTATTTCGAAATTTTTGTGTTAGAAATTAACATCTAAGAAATTTTTCTAAAAAGGGTGCTGGAGAATTATTACTAATCATTTTTTATGCCGTGTTTTTATTTGTCTAAGCTCAAAGGTTATAGTTTATTGGCTTTCAATTTCAATGTTTAAAATCATTCTGATAATTTTCATTTTTGGGGGGTGCCAGGGCCCCTTGGCTCCCCCCCTGGGTGCGCCACTGGAAGCATCACAAGCTTTTAACGGTAGGTAGCGTAGCAGCTGATTATTGAACTTTTACATTCATCATCGAAACTTTGTTTTTGAAAGTTTAATTTGTTAGATTCAGGTCACCAAAGTCATACAGTATTATTATTTATTTCGAATACTAGTAAAAGTATACAATTGAAAGCATTAATAAAACGTATTTTTATTTTTTTTTCAAAATATATTTATTACACGTTAATGATGTCAAAATCGATTATTCGTACCTATGTATATAGGTAATATATTGTAGTCAAGTGTAACGTAGGTACGTCTCTACCTAGGTAATGTAAGTACCTACTAAATAATATATTATTTACCCACGATCGAAATATACCTACTATTCATTTCTTTATCTTCGGTCGCAACCTTTTGAGATCTTTTTTTTCAATTCTTGTCAGCTATTTTTGCAAAAGGTTTTTTTCTTACAACAAAGAAATCATATTTATCAGCTTGTTATGCAAAATATGGTAGGTAGTACTTATTTAGATTCTTTCTGATTTGGCTATTTCTGTTCTTATTATTTTTGTATTTTTCCTCATAAAAAACTTTTTATATCCGTGCATGGTTATTGTTTTCTCCCCACATAATCGTTATGAAAATATGTAGGTATATTGTGGGTACCTACTATGTACTTATTCATTTTAAACATAGTATAATTATTTGCTTACATTAATATATTATATTTTTAAAGAGATTGTTAACAATTCCTGCTCTGAATCAAAACCACGCTATTTTTGCCAGAAGCAAGATTTTTACCTGCATCCACGGTTTCAGCGACTGGCTCTTTACCAATCCTTTTACATCACAGTATCGAGGCTACTAGGACTGGTTGACATACATTTTTACTTCTTCTACAGTTAAAAAGGGGTAGGTTAATAAATCTTGAATATATAACTAGGTACATACGTCACTGAACTATATAGGTATTAATAATTTAATTACCATTCGTCTGCATATGTAGAGCATATGGTTCTCCAGAGATCTACATTTATATAATAATACCATAATAAAATAGAGCGTCCGTGTCAAACAATCTTACGGCATATCAACAGAATAAGTTTATCAACAGCGAGTTCATTTAACCTGATTTCCACAGTGCAAAGAAAGAAGCACAAAAAATAATTTCACCGAGGGCAAGCAAAGAGAAAATGGTTAAAAAGCAAGTGATTTTATACGAACGCAATTATTCTTTTCCGTCCAGAATTAGCTGAAGAGCTTTGTGACATATTATTTACTTAGCGTGCTAATCTGGAGGACATAAGTTAGCGAGGTGACAAGGTTTACTATAAATTTTGTCCGTGAATAAATTACAAAATGTTTTCACTTGTAACTTACTTTGGCGGACACATACACTGGAAACAAGATTGAATCATGTTGTAACTTTTAAATAATAAGAAAGTGAACCTATTAGTAGAATTTAGTACATGATATGAATATTCAGTTCCGCTAAATAACAAACTCCACAAATTCCACACAATATAATATTTTTAAAAGATGGAAATATAATGAAAATAGTTGAAAACATTATTTTATTCTCATTGAACTATTTAAAAAATATATCTTGTCAATTTTCATTAGATAGGTACCTACACTGTTTAACAAGTGCGAAAATTGCACCGCGGGTGATTTTTTTTACTATCCAATATCCATTAAACTAATTCAATAGAATAATAGCCGGTCAAATATTACAAAACACCCACGATGGCCGAGCGGTTTACGCGTCGGATTATAATATCGTGCGTCCCAGGTTAGAATCCTGGGTCTGGCAAACAAACGTATTGTTTTTTAATACGTGTTTGGAGACAGAGTATGGACCTAATAGGTTGAGCAAGTGGCTAACATCCGTTTCACATAAAAACAAAAATCTGTTAATACAAACCTCCACTCTGTGGAGGTCCATACGATCGGGCATGGTCAAAAAATATTATACTTAACTTATTGACTCAGTTAATTTCTTCGCTATATAGAGTATATTATACTATAAACAATTACATTTTCACAGAAACATAATATAATGTGTATTATCATATTATGGAATAACGCTGAACAGTTATTGAGACTTCGAAAGAATGCTTTTCAGTATATTTGTATACAGCTGTGATGCATGTCGTTTGTCGTACCTATACCTAAATATATCGGACCAAACATCTTAAACCGCATCTTAAATAGGATTAATATTATGTAACTACCTAGGTACATATGTTTAAATATATTTTGCATCAATCCAATTCACTTTATAATCATATGCCCACTTTGTACAACAATTTTTATACTAATCGTATTTGTTATGTATTTTTTCTGATTGGTCAATAACTCTAGTGCCATAATACTGTTTTTTCTAAATAAATAGATACCTAAATAAATAGTATTATAATTAGTAGCTGTTTTTCCATTTGTTACCTAAGATCAAAACTCGAAGAGGTGTTTATGAGTTTTATGACTGATCATAATATTATATCAATATATGGAGCGGCCGCCATCTTGGACATGAGACGTCACAGTAGGTATATTATGTATTTTAGGTTGCCATTTAATTTACATAAAATGTGTTCTTGGACAATATGTGTTAGCAGAATTGGACAATAATGCTGCTAGTAGTTTTATTTCTAAATCATTCTCATATGTGTTTTTTTACGAAAGAATCATGTTGTTATGAGCAGACACAAATTTCTATGAACAGGACGGTCTACGAGGGCCCTTTTATTGTCCGCATTCTGCATCATTAGTAAGAAGTCAATGGTAACCACCCACTTTTTTATGTCTATCAGCTGTCGTCTCGTGGATGGTAGTAAAAATAATAATTCTTTTTGAATTGCATTTCACAAATTATGCAAGAAGCGAAATTTAACGACTATCTTTTTGCGATCTTACTTAGCATAAACAGCATGACCAAGTTTCCGTTTTGTACATTTTTTTACATAATTAAAAGAAATTTCATATCACCATAAACTTCTTTACACTAATTATTTATTGTTGAACTCGGGAAACTAGTAGGTATAATATACACAAAGATTTAGATTGATTGTCATAAGGTTTTATTTTAATTACCTATATTCATCGGCGCGTCAAATAGAGGTGTTACGGTTAGGGGTGCGAAGCAAAAAATATTTTTAATGATTTTATTCAATTACACATAGTAAATCTCACGTTGTTGCAATCTATTGCAAAGCACGGTATTTTTTATTGGATGGCAGATCGAAGAATTACGTGAAATATACTTATTTAAAAAATATTCTTATTCTAGGGTTGGTTTAAAATCTCCGATCTATGACTATGTCACTGTTACATGCAAAAGTATCGAAAAGCATAATAAATAAAACGCTACTAGTCACACTCTATGCTAGACATTCTTCGACGAATTGTACCTACTATATGACTAAGTATAAAGTTTAAAAAATAGGACCAATTTCGCTCCAAATGGAGCATATACGTGTGACCTTTTACAGAGTAAAATAAATATTAACAAAATCGGACGTGGAATGGTTGTTAACTATTCTTAAGATTTAACCATTAGATCAAACACATATTGAAAATACAACATAACATAAAATACAACACGTGGGATATGTACCAAAGTATAGTCGAGTCATAAATATTATTGCAGGTAGGTACGTACCGAATTTTAATTTAGTATTTTATTAATTTGTCCCCGTGTTGATTGCAATTATTATTCTTTCTCTAACAATGTTAAAATTACAATTTCATTATTGTTACTAGCGACATTAAATTTATAAGATTGTGGGAAAGCTGTTAATTATTTATTTATTATCTTTGAGTATGTACTCACAAAGTCACAAGTCATAAACTCTCTCAAACAAAGTCTATGTGTTTGTGTAGATAATATTACTTTTCATATCAAAGTTATGACCATATCCCGGCTCATTGATTGTAAATTATGTCTCCAGCGCGTGGAAAGCAACAACAAATAAATTTTCATTAATCTTATAAACCGTTTATACGTCTTTAAGCGATAGCACATGACAACGTTAAAAAAGAAAGCAATCTATTATTTTTTTAATACAATGTGCTAGTTATGCAGGTATCCATTACATATGTAGAGATAAAATAATACTAAAATTATTTGTGACTCGATTGGTGTTCTGTTCAACAGAATTTATACTCAAACTACGTGCTGTCATAAGTTACCATTACATTACCATCACGGGTCATCGAATTCTTTCTGGATAAAGGACTCCATTAATTAAAAGCTCCGTTTGTTGTTTCCGGTCCTATTAATATATATATGATGTCTTTATTATATATGATGCTCTACGTATTTACGTAAAACTTGAAAAGTTATCTAATCCAGAGGCTTTACCAGGGAACTCAGATATAATGGGGAACTGAAATACCTAACGGGTGTGGAATAACAGGCAACCGATCTCGATTGTGGAATAATATGGATAAACTTAAACACGTGTTATGGATACGCTTGTATTTCATTCTGACAACTGCTCTCGTTTTATGCACTGACGCTCATTCAATATTGGTGTATTTGAAATTGCAACACACACTATTGCACGTCTATAATGTGCGGTTTGTTTCCGTAGGACACTCACACATTCAAAACCCTCCGTCAAAATTTAGTGTCTTCGGATAAAGCCTATCGGAATTTTATTTATTAATCTGTTCTGTGGGGTTTACCTTTTCTCTACTAATGTAGATTGCTTAAATTGTAAAGATATAATGTGTTTTAAAGTAGGGACATTATAATATATTACCAACCTAGAGGCTGTAGAGTTGGTGGAAGGAATTATGTAGTAAGTTAGGAAATAATAATTATTGATCGTACAAGAACATCCTGAAAGGCAACACCAAACTGACTAGAGCCCGAAACTGAATATGGCCTGCTGTAGTGAAGAAATTATTATAATAATTATTATTAAGAAAATTATTGAAAAAAGTTTCCGAAAAAGTTCACCACCCGCCAAGAGTTGTAGAGCCTAGGTTACTGAAACTGAAGTAATCTTAATCGGTATCTACTATTATAAAGGCTGTAGTTAGTTCATTGTAAATAAATTTGATTATTATTATTATTACGATGTTATTATGATATTAATATTAAGACTACTATGTTTTAATTAGTTGGTTTTTTTAATGGAAACATAACAAGATATTATAATACTACCATCTTAATAATTGAGTGATCTGTGATAACATGAAAGCTTCATGCTCGAAGCAGGTAGTTATATTGTGTTAAAATCCCGGTTATATTTTTACACCTTTGCATATTACACGATTTCAATGTCAAAAGTGATATTATGATTAATATTTCCCCGGGGCTGTTCGCTTTAGCACGATCTCGCGTTCCTTGCCATTTTCACGTCTAGTAACAATGCGAGCTTTGGCCTGGGCATAAAGCTCGCTGAAGCTTTTCGTATAATTGGACAGCGCACATCCAGCGCACGCATCCCAGCCTGGTAATGTGACATGCGATACGTGTATCATACCTATCATCTGTCACGAGTTCATTTCTCCAGCTTTTCATATACGCCAGCTCACCAGATCCGCTGCTAGGAATACGGCTGCCTACGAGCGAGAAAAAAATATATTTCCCCTAACATTTATTAATATTAAACTGTACAATAAAAAGTTTAAATATCATCAGTCACTGAATAATATAACTAATGATTTTACTAACAACTGTACAATCTGTAAATGATATTATTATGATACCATTAAGTATAATAATTAGTAACTAGAAATAACTACTACCTTGAGATCCTTCAATATGACCTAAATGTCGGTGGAGAAGCCCTGATAAGGACACAGACGAAATACCACAGAACAGATTGATAAGATATAAATGCAAAGTCAGTCGCTATAGGTATAGGACAAGAGTTTGAAGCGGCCAGAGTATAAAAATAAATGTAAAAAATACAAAACTTCTGAAAAATCCTTAATAAATTACCAATATTATATGTGCTTTTCGTTTACGTGACAACCTTTAATGTTAATGCATACATATTATGAAACTATTGAAAATATGATATTCTTTATAAAGTGTTTAAGTGTATTCCATTTTTCACACATTCAATAACTATACATTCTTACTAGCAGACTCAGGGTAGAAGGTAACACATTTTCAATTATTTTCGTATCTGCAAAATACATATTGACTAAAAAAATATTTTAAAATTCTTATTGCTGAAATTTTAGCGAGACCCTTTCACAGAGAAGAGAAGTTAGAATTGAGGCCACAATTCAATATTTTCGGGAAACAACGTTTTTATGTTTCAAGCATCAATTATTTGTTTTAACGTGAGATTATTTTTTCCGTTGTATTCTATGTCGAAATTAGAACCAAATTGCAATTTGTTTCAGCCGATAAACTCTTAAATGTAATAAATATAGGCAAAATAAAATTGGACGTAGCGCTATTTGTACCTCACTTTTTAATTTACTACGCATAAGGCACATATTTCCGTGGCACTGTCATGAGTTTACCAGATGCTACAGCATGGGAGACGCCCTTTTCAATGTTGAACGTTCCCTTATTGGTTGACTTAAGCACGCGCGAAATCAACCAAGCTTTAAATAATATGAAACACGGACTTGAAAAATGTAAAATACTATAATTTTACGGAAAATATACCAAAATACTATCATTTTTACATCTTTGTACTATAATCAGCATATAAAAAGATGGCAACACTGCCACCGGCCCACATTAGAAGCACTAGAGCCGCCTCTGTCTGCTATTTACGCTTTGCACTTTGCCCCGCGTTTTTCGCCTTTATTCTTTCAAATAGGCGAAACGTAATGCGTTTTGCGCGCATTAAGGCTTTGATCAGGTAACATAAGCCTTTGATGGCTGTCACGATTGATATTCGCCGTATTGTCATTTTCATGACGTCATGTCTTCTTTTCGGAGAATATTATTAGCCATCTCTTCGCAAATGTTCATAAAGAAATACATATTGATAGACTGAACGATTTTTTCAAATATACACTCCCGGCGCTCACAATAATAGGGGGAGGGGTTACCGGTTTCCGATCCGGACCCCACCCAGAAATAGAAAAATACTTATCCTTGCGGTAATAATTGGAATACTACTTCTTCTCATTCTTTATCACGGCTTCATGAATAGGATCGAGATAAATATAAATACAAGACGAAATTGATGGTACCGTATTAATACCCAATGGACCATCCCGGTCTCCTAGGTACTGAAAGACAAAAAGATAAACGGCAGATCATCATGGGTCGCATCTCCAACAAATGTGGATCTGGGACTGATCAAAAAAAGAAAAGGAATGGCTAAAACTGTTATCTTATATAATATACTTATATATAATCTTTTTAACACTATAAAAGGCCATGAGACCCAATTACAGTAGTGAAAGAGATAGAATTACAAACAACCAGTTTTTGAGAAAATCACATAGGTATATGTATATATTATGACCTCACCGAAATCGAGCCCGGAGCCCCCAGATGAAAGACCAGAGCCTTACGCACCAAACTTACACCTTGTATAACTTTTAAATAGTACGTAGGTAGGTACCTACTCCAAAAGCTAGAAGTTCTTTAATTTATAGTGTAATTATTTTCATAAGTACAAGTTTCAGTAAGTACAAGTTTGTAAATTTTCAATCATCCATAAATTTAAATTTGATTAGTACTACCTACCTACAGTTAATAATATCTTGAATACGATAAATTCTACATTAATATCTCTTTACAAAACTATTAATCATATCAATTATTGAATTGTGATTTAGCTATGCTGTAAGATTTTAAACCCACCTGTTTGTTAATCAACTTAATTTATTAAAGTTTTCCTATAAGTACTTACCTGGCTCAAGTATTCAAGTTCTTAGTAGTCATATACCTACTTACTATTTTTAGTTAGGTACAGTACAATAAATACGCAATAATTCACTTTGCACAACTGGCGCCACTAACTACATTCCATGAAAACACACTTAATAAATGCAATCTGCAATGTCTGCTCCGCATTATAAATTATAACAAAGCGCTTTTATTGCAACCGTTCATTATTATATTATTATTTTTTAAATATATAAATAATAGGTATTTAAGTACTTATATTGAACATAAATTAAAAACAACTCAGAAACATACCTACTAGAAAAAATCTTAAAAAAATACGACGCCGGGAAGGACTGGAATGTGTACCCCCAGGAACGGAAAAAATACAAATAATTTAGGTGAATGGAATATTATTTCATCTTCCGTTTTATCGTGACCTCTTGATTAAGGATCATCATCTGGATAATTTGGCTGTCGATAGCTTTCTCAACGGATTGGCTAAACTCTTCTTGGCATTCTACGATACGGCAAGACCTGATAGCGGCATATCTAAAAAACAAAACAGTGCAGACGACACAAACGGACACTGACGATCGTAATAATTATGACCGTTAGACAATGATGCGCATCTTATAACCACTCGTGGATGAGATAGCTCGGAATAACTCGACGGTGAGCACACTGCGTTTATTGCTAGACTCAGAGTGCGGAGAGTCTGGGTATGTACCCGGAAAGTGCGAGGATCCACAGTTGAAGCAATAAAAAGCTATACGTACTAAGCACGGTAAATGTAGAAATCAGCGGGATCTGGATAAGACAGTTGCAGACGGAGACATTTTTTTACACAGTCAATGCTCAAAACACACCTGGCGTGTGGCTATTTTAGATAAATAATATACATTCTTGATGATAATGATAATGAAGAGTTACGTACAAAATTAGTAGAAACTCACAATTAATAATGATATACTTCATAAAGTGAATGTTATAGTGAGAATAATCCATGAGAGGGAATGGGTGGGTTGGATTAATATTTTGACCCACATAATTCGGTCCTATCTTGCACATTTTATGTCTATACTCTATAGTGCTGTACATTAGTAATAAAAAAATATTTTCAGGACACGTTAATCATTTAACCAACGGGAACCCGCCTGCAAAAATGACGTTCAATGATTCAGGAAAGGACGCCTCCTGCATATGAAGCATGTGAAAGTGTTTCTATTCCGACATTATATTACCTACCTATCCGTAGTAAAACGTCACAATCCTGCTCTAGTCTCGGGCCACACGCAGAAATCCTTTGCAATCTGCAACACCTTTGCGAGGCCGCAAAATCTGTCTGCAAACCACACTACGGCAGATTTATCAGGATTTCCTTAATATTGCCTTACTGTGCTTAGCAACGAGAATAATGCTATGGATCATAATACTTACTAGAATTATATGTTTTTGTCTTGCTACGTATATATTCTTTAATCTAAGCTTGCTACATAATATATGGAAAAATACATAAAATATATGACAGGTACATATTTCTCTAACAGCCATGTCCAACGCATCGATCGCATGATGAATTTTGGTCGATAGCTCAATTGACCCTTCGAACTTGAGTCATGGACATATAAAACGCCTGATTCAATAATAATTGTAATATAATATATAACATGTACCTTACCTATTTTCATTTCCTTAACCAGCTTTTGTGACAATCGTTTTCAGATTAATCATGAAGAATCCCACGTGACCTAGTCATATCACTTGATTTGTAAGGCATCATTCACGGTATGCCACAACAGTGAAATAAAGAGAATATGTTAATCCCCACGCTTTAATATATTTTGGCCTGGCACCCGTACGGCAGCCACCCTTGGCGCGTCTTGTATAAAGCCTAACATAACCTTAGTTTTTAAATGTGTACGTACATTCATTGTTGGGCGCTGGATTCGTCCCGTGGTCTCGTGCTCTGAGCGTCCGACTCTCGTGATAGCACAATTTTCTAGCTCGAGTTGGAATTATTGCGTTTGACTGGGCTGTGCATTACTTTTTTTAAATATCTATTTTAGCGCCTGTTGTCTATTTTTCGTGCAATATTATAAGTATTATAAAAAGGTAAAATACAACATTATTTGTTGTTCAGTACAATATTGAAGATGAAGAAATTCGGTACTGTTCGGTTAAAGCGGATACAGCGAAAAACGCATTTTGAAAATAGCCGATAAACTGGATTATTTGTTAGGTTAACCTAACCAAACCTAACCTAACCTAACCTAAACTAACCCAAACTAACAAATAATCCAGTTTATCGGCTATTTTCAAAATGCGTTTTCCGCTGTATCCGCTTTAACCGAACAGTACCGAAAATTCATGTAAGTACCTACCTACTATAAATACGGATGTCCTCAGAATTGTTTTCAGTTAGCCGGCTCTCACATCAAAACTTGTCTCCCCTACAGCGTGTCGATACGTCGATGTGACGTCATCGTTGTTCACAAAACACACGTTGCCAAATGTAGCTCCGCATATTGGTCAAATGCGACTGTTTCGTTTGGCTGTTGCAATCGACAATTTGCATGCTTCTCGGGCTCCGAGTCAAAGACGCCATGTCGCATACACACACCTACGAATTGGTCATTCCTATACGGACTCGCCGATCGCCGCATTCAAATATGTACACGTTTCGAAGGCTTCGCGTGACTGTCGCTAGATATATGTGCGCGGTCTTCACAAGCAACACTGGATCGCCGTTCTTGGAAGGTTTGATTTATGGCTGTGCGGCACATGTGGTGAGTTTAGATTTGAGAGCCGACTTATATACCACATCCTACTTACCTTCAACAGGTACCCTTTGCCACTGCCGTTTATCGTCGGCTTAATTCTAACATATCGTAAGTCAGTTTTACCTGAGTGTTCAGGAGGCAGTAAAAACTAAATATTTCAACTTACGGAATCAAATGCATATACTTTTTGTTGTTGTAGGATAATCTTTCACTATTCTGAATCATACTTTAAACAAAATATTTAATAATTTTTAAATTATAATGTATCTACAGGACTTACATGTTATTAGAACTATCAAGCGTATGAGTTACGTGTTATTATCGAGTCAAACCCAGCTAACTCACTGACATTATAGCTTGCAAACTTATGACATACGTGATGTTCGACTGGCTGTCGAGACACTAGCATAGATAATATTATTATATACGACATTACTGAGATACATTATGTTAGTTTACAATGTTTACATGATTCTATCTCCCTTCCACTTGCATATTTGGATATTAAGAATGAAATAGATGCGTTATCATACTTGTAAATCGAAATCACCAAAAATTTTATCTGAAGAAAAATGACTTACGATATGTTAGAATTCAGCCGACGTTATTATAGGTAACATTTTCTTTAACACATTTTTGGTTTAATTCCTTTTCGATGCCATATTCCGGCAAAGTTACATCAGTTTGTGACGATGGAACTAGCAAGAGTAAAACACGCGTAATTTACGCGGCGGCACAATTTATGGTCGCACTTGTCGTCCCGGTAAATAATGTCTGCCAAATTTCCGGAGTGACTGCAGGAACTTGTTTGCTTCGGCCGCGCATATTCGGCTGTGATTCGAATTTAGAATTATATAAACGCGCCACAACCGACTTAATTACACTTGAGATTTTGTTTTCGCCAAACGCCGCCCTAATCCGCTCGCGAAGCTCCTCGCTAAACAACTAATTAAGCTAAAAATTTGCAGATTGAGATCATTAATAAATTTACTATTGGACGTTTCCAGATGTATTTTTATTTTTCAGCTTATTTATGCTTTCATTACTAGGTACATAAATATCCAAAGCGATTTGCTCTTGTTATTGCGTAATATTATAATTATTGTAGTATAATTACTATTTTAAAAAATACCTAAATATACTATTTTTGTCTCATATTACATGCAATAAATACTCACATTTTTTTTAATTTTCTGTTACGGATGTGAGGTTGTTTCTTTTCTATAGTTTTATAATATGATAAAATATCAAAAATAGTTCTTTCTAAAAGAGAAATTATTGATTACTTACATAAATTAAGTACTTGAGTACCTACTTATTAAATGTGCCTATATTAATGTTTTGTTAATAAATAATAATATAACAAATTCTCGGTACCTAGCACAATTATTCACCGTGATTTGGCTTACCGGAAAGAAATGGCCATATAGCATTGCGATAAAAAAAATAACGCGTTGTTCGTGATGTGCATACAGTAATGATTCAATTTTATTAAATTAAATTAGAACATTTATTTGTACCATTCAAATATCCGATATAAACACTGCCATTGTTTTTAGAAATTTGACAGGTAGATACGACTTGAAGCTAAAGAGTATCTACCAGAAGTGGTATTGTATTACTAATTTATTCACTTTACTTATGCTTATATGTCTTTCCCTTTTATTCCGGTGATTTTTATTACGTATTTTTGAGTGTTTTACCTATATAGATATGATTTTATCAGCCCACGATGGCCGAGCAGCTTACGCGTCGGCTTATAATGTCGTGGATCCCAGGTTCGAATACTGAGTCTGGCACATATACACAAAGCAAGATAGAATAGAAAAAGAGTAAAAAAATCTGTTAATACAAAACCTCCACTCGGTGGAGGCCCATATGATCTTATTAGGATCGGACATGGTTAAAAGAAATAGGTACATGAAATCCTATTAATACTATACGCATGGTGAGATATGATGCGACCAACTGTGCATGTACAAATTATTTGATACGCAGACATTGGTTTGTACACATACCTACTGCAAGAATCATTATATACTTATATAGTATACAGTAGGTATTTCTAATTATGTAGATATTATGTAATTCAGCACTCACCTTTCAGAATATTACCATAAGTAAGTGATCATTAATTTCACATTGCAGCCTAGATCACAAAGGATGCTAGCATGCACACAATATTCTTAGATGCAAGTACTTTGGGTCCATTCTGATTCGTTCACGCAAAATTAGGCATTTAGCCGAACAGATTGCGGTGCCCTTTTTTTCCCGATAAACAAAGTTCGCCCTACGGCTTTTGTTCTTCCTCGAAACTGCAAATGACCATTGATTGATGAGGTCTCAAGATACTGAGCGAATAATTAACGGGCCGCTACAAAAGGCGTGACGCAAACACTCCATCTGACGAGGTGAAACCTAGAGAGGCATCTATTTTTTCATCTTTATGTATTATTTTGGAACACGGCAAGAAAGGTTTGTTATCATAGACACATGTTTTCGATACAATACAATATACAACTTTCAGTTACTTTGTTTAACACCTATGCAATATTTTCTATAATATATATTAATATCTAATATCTGCAACATAATTATCTACAGTTTTTTCAGTAATCATCATCCATCATCTTGGATAGATGCAGTGCTGAACGAATGCCTCTTCAAACTGATTCCATTCCTCTAGTTGGATTGTCATCTACTTCGATGTCAATCATTTTAGCAAACTCTGTTACTCACATAATTTTTTGCTCTCGTCGTCTGTTTTGATTATTTAATTTTATGTCCCCAACATGCACATTTCCATACCAGTACCACACTGCACAACTCTAAGTTTCTTAGGGTCAAAATTACGATGATTGCACAATACTTAATTCTACTACAAGAGATTTTATTTATATGGGTATCTATCTACCCAGTGTGAAAATAATTTCATAGTTGACATAACAGGGCTCTTCTTTCCTAAACGTTGTGTCATCCGTTCGATAATATTGCGGAGGAAAACTAGCAATGCTTTATTTTTACATTGATTACCTAAACCGCTTTTTAAGTAAATTTTTGTAGTTATTTCATTATAAAACTGTTTTTTATAAAAAAATAATAAGAAATAGAAACATAATATAATTGCAGTACCTAGTAATTGAAAATAATTTGTATTTTTTCTGTAGGTAAATATTTGTGTTTTAAATCATCAAAGGACAAAAGCACATTTAAAATGACTAATGTAAACTTAGATATGATACATAATAAATTATGAAAGATAATAATATAGAAATACTTCTTTAGAGTGCCAACGGGTGGAAACCGAAATACATACTTACAAAATAAATATTTGCTATCAAAATATTTCGTATGGGAATATGACCTCGATGGGGTAGGAATAATGAATAAGTAACATCGTTTATTTAGATTCATAAATATATTATATATTGCACACAATACTAATTTAGTTAATTTAACAAAAAATAATCGTGACTAAACGTAAGTATATGCCTGTATCCGTAACTGCACTGTGTAATATATTTTTTTGCAGGGATATACATATAAAAAAGCGGGCACAGAATATAATGATTCAGAAAAGTGCTCATAAACGACCCTGTTTATAGACATCTGGCTTGTAACCATGCTCGTATCAGATGAATGTGGTTGAAAAAATACATCGCCAAATCAATTTAACACAAGTTTGCGTTAACGTCTTTAAAGCATTTTTTTTTCAATTTAATGTGCCTGTCTTAAATAATGAATGCCACATACAAATTACATGGTAAAAGAGTATTGTATACAATTACAATGTAATATATTATATTGGTAACAAATTAATTCTAACCCCATTGCAATAAATAAAAATGCATAATATTAATTAACTAACGTGTCAACTTATATTTGAAATATATGCCGGTTCAAAACGCACTCTTTTTGTTTATCTATTGGCTGAACATAATGATGCATTTATTACAAAATAGTGTCTTTATTAAAAATATCTTAAATAACGAGATTGATTAAAACGTACCTAAGTGTCATTGAATTTCCTCTTTAATTTTTTTTTTCGAAATTATTCCTCGTGAGACATGAGCCTAATGGCGATATTTAACGCTAGAGCTAACGAGGGTTCAGTAGTTTGATACTGCTATTGTCGTAACTGGCGCTTCTAAGTCTCCGTGATTACATTTTATGGATATTGTATGTTTTTTAGCTTTGGGGTCCTTGCTTATCAATCTTGTCATACTTGTTATTTGAGCCCTCTCGTGAGCATTTTCATATTAAACTACCGACGAGTGTGACAAATTTGTATTTAATTCACAGAAAAGTTATTTGGAAAAACCTGTCTTATTTTTGGCAATGTATTGTTAAATATAAAACAATCAAAATCAAGGTAGGTATATCAATTATCAATGAGTATTTTTTACAACAAAGAATTATTTTTTATTCAATGCTGAATACACATAACACGTATAAATCTTTACTGAAAATACATACTTTATCATATTCTTCAAAAACATACAGAAAAAAAATTTGGGCCGAGTTGTACTACATACAATATACATGAATCCCTTGCCGGACGAAGGTTTTTAAGTTATTCAAGATTATTATGATTGTATTTTTATGAAGCTTTTCCAAGTTTTGTACTACGATGCTATGACGTATTTATCACTGTGTTGTGTTAACTTTCAATAATTAGCTTCAGTATGAAGAAAGTTAGTGGTGCATGCTAAGGTATTAAAAAAAACAATTATCGGAAAATATAAGAAAAACTGCAGGTATTGATGACGAACATGGATAACTAAAAAAATGCTTTCTTTGCGTCCTCAAAATATTAAATAGCTACCTTAGTATAGGTTCGGGGATTTTTTTATAATTTTTTTATGTTTCCTAAAACCACGAAAAAATATTGGCAGCACTTTCACAATTTTTATAAACCTATTTGTATCAATGGCCGTTAAACTTTTCTTTCTAATGCTCAGCATTTAAGCATAAGAAACCGGTCCCGATCACCATTAAATTACGTGTGTTAAGAACTGTTCCATTTTAATTCGTATATCATTTAACAATATTTTATTTGCGAATTTAAATCAAGGTAAGTACATTGTTAGTACCTTGATTCGAACCACAAAATCCAGTCGCCAATATTAGCAAAATTTTAAAGAGCTTCAGATGCATGCTATTAGACTAATTTCATCGTAATCTTATAGGACTCTGGTGGCTAAATTTATTCAGCACATTGATCGAAATCCGATGGATGCACGTTTTAGTTCTGTCCAGCGACATATTTTTTTGAAGATTTTTTATAATGGGTACCTACCTATATGTCTGAGGTATTATGTATATTTTATATTGTATTTACCATTTAAGACAATAAAGGGCGGTAGATTTAATATTCTATTTGTGACGCATATATTAATTACTGAAAAATGATCATTCTTATGTCTAAAACTCTATGGTCATTTATCTCTTAATCACTTTATACCTTCATAAGGGATGTTATTTTTAAGGCTATACTTCAGCTGGGGCGCGGTTTAAAACGATCGCGACTACGCGACGCAAAGTGTGCAAATGACGCGTGCAGAACAAAACATGATTTGTCATAAAAAGTCAACATGCGTCCATTTAATGTTATGTTTATTGTTCTATTACTAATAATAATAATATATTCATTGACATGTTTTCTTTTACAAGTAAATATGTAACGTTTTTTAGTCATCTTTACACGATTTAAGAATTAATTCCCCCGTCGCCATCACATAACAAATTGACGTGTTCACAGCTCGACTTTTGCTCTCCGATTGCCAGCCAGTCCAAAATTTCGTCGCACCTATAGTTGAAAATCATTTGCTGTTTCACTGAAGTATGCTCTTGAGGGGCCAGAGTTGTAGTCAGTACCTACCTATATAAATTATTGTTTTCTTACAAATATTTCATGTTTTAATTAAACGACTTGTTCCCATATCACTCTGGGGTGGTTGTTATTAAATTAAGCCCGTTACACCCCGATTCCGGTTCACATTCACCAGTCGCGGCAGGCGTCTCTGCACCCCTTAGCGAGCGTCTCCCCGGAGTTACTGCCGCGTCATTACCCGCGACGATTAGCGGGCGTCGGACGCTGGTCGAATGTCCGTCGGAATACTTGCACTTGGCATTATCGAAGCGTCACGCTGCAAATGACGCAGCTGGCTAAAAGTTATCTCAACCAGCCTACCCCTCTGATCATAATGGTGCCTGCTTGAAAGGGTTTTTACGACCCGCTTTTTGTAGATGGCTGTATTGATAAGGTGGTCGTTACGTTATAACTTTATTCACACCATATAAGACAATCAGCTTACTCCTGTTGATTGAATACAATGCGTGGATAGTCAACAGAATTTCTACTATCAGTGACGTCCCTAGGCAAAGTGCCGCTCATAAGTAGACTTAGAATGCACTAATGACTAGCCTTTCATATTTAGTTTTAAATTGTATGCAGATTTGTTAAATGCCTACCTAGGTACCTATTTTATTAGATACGTATTTACTTTTGGCTATCTTAAAGAGACAAGTGCAACAAAAAAGTGATATACAAATCATCTAGCCATTTCCATGAAACTGGGGCCTCAAACAATGGTATTTTAGGTACATGTAGGTATGAGGAACTGACAGGTTTGGATCCTCCTTTGTGAAAATGTTGCCTGTGCAATAAACTGACATTGGCTTTTACAAAACAAAGATAACATAGCTTGTGAAGATTTTTTATGGTTTCTTTATTTTTAAACTAAGATGCCGCGCCTAAGCAACCCATAGCCTGCATACCCTCACGGGATGTCACTGCTTACTATGCCCAAAATCGCAAAATACTTATACTAGAGTAGTTATACATAATCCCAATTTTAATCAGTGACGTGCACATTTTTTAAGGCAATGCAGATATAACGGATACCTATGTAAAATTCAGTAATAAAATAGATGTTACAAATAGTATGCCGAATAATATAATTATTTCAACAATCCTTATCCTACTACAGTTACACATGTAAAAGTGCCACTCCATTTTTGTCTCTACTTATTTTATGGACCTACCTAAATTATCCACAATCCAATAAATTTGTTATTTTTTAAATTTTAAATTAACAAATTCAATAAACATAATATACATAATATTATCAATATTGATCACAGAACAGATTAACAAGATAGAATGTGAAAACCAGTACCTATTGAATGCGCGTTTTGTTTATGTGATAAACTTATGTCATATAATAGTATGGTTTCGTAGTCTATTTGTCATGATAGCAATGAGTTTATTTTTGAATATGTTTTCTGAAAATTATCTAATGGGGTTGAATTTTCCGAACAATTTTATAATTCCATTCTTCAACTGTTTAACTCACACTCTTACGAACAAAGTCACGCAGGGCCCGAAGTTGGTTGGGCCCAATCGGTCTAATCAGCCCAAAACTGGGCCTGATTGCAAAATATTTTCCACTAAGAAAATTGATGATAATAAGAATTTTATTCATAAAAAGATATCATACACGTGTACCTATCTAGATTTTATAACATTAATCTGATCAAATGCATAATTAATAATACAATATAACTTTTGTTTTGAAATATTTGCACAATGTCATTAAACGGCTTACATTAGAATAATTTCGATGTACAAGTATAAATACGAAACTTGCTTTTATTTCTTTGTATCGTCGAGGAGAACGAACCTGTTTTATAATGATACTTTTATTAGGGACCTTTCTCACCTACATTTGCAGAACAAAGCGACTTCAACAAACACAATTCGGTGTTATTTGTCCTTTGGACCTTGTCTCCGCCCAAAAGCTGTTCGAAGCCGGGACGAAGATATTTACTTATTTACAAGTTTAATTCCGAAAGTCTGCCCACGTTCCGTTGCGACTGCTGCGGGCTTACAACAGTTACAATATAAGACGAAAATTGGGTTTAGAAACTAGGTAAGTATCTACCTATTTTATCACAATAAACGTTTGAAAATGTTATTTGTTTTATAAATTATTATTTTTTTCTACAATACAATAATAACACCTATATAGATATAGCAGAGCTATTCTAACTTGTTAACTAAAGGTTCGTTTCTTTCAACATGAACGAAACAAATCAAATTAAACCATAGACAATATACATACAAATTGTAGTTGACCGGAAATGGTTTGAGATTTGACGTTTGGTTCAGTGTATCATTGAAAATCAAACCGTTCTCGGACCATCAGAAATGGTTTGACATGAAACGTCAAACCAATTCGGACGATCCATAGACTAATGGCAATCTGTCAAAGTGTTGATACGCATTATTCGGCATTTATATATCGTGAGGTGTTCATATTAATATGTTAGATATTTACACCATAGGAGTTCACTTGAATTATATGTATTATAGATTAATAATCAATACCTATTATTCATAAGTAACCATACGCGAACAAGACGCCGCTTTTGGTGTTATTATCTCAAAATCCAGCACTATTTTCTATGCAAGTTCGATTTTATATCATTACTATAATTATTATGTCAGACAAAGAATTTATTTTTATTTTATTTATATTTTGTAACGGAGATTCTAAACTACAAACTGTGTTAAATCAACCCGGAATGATCTTTATATTACCTAACGAATTTAATAATGTTCGATTGTCGTCTAAGTCACAATATCATACTGTCGACATGAACAAGTGGTCAATAATTATGAAAAGCTCTAATCAAAAGTAATTTTTAAAAACTCGTCATACCTATAAATCTTATAAATTAACTAAATGGCTACCTATTTATGAAGCATTCTTTATATTTTGTATATTTAAAATGAATGAATACGACAGTTTGTTAAATTTGTATTATTGTAGACCACGATAGGAGGTTAGAATTTCATAACAAGTTGACGTTTCAAATATGTTTCTGTTTTAGAGACTAATATATTATGAATTAATTTTAAGTACTGGCAACACTAATTAGTTGTCAGAAAAGCGTTTCCGTGGACATTCTACCAAACGGTACCAAATCAAATAAATCCAACGGTTCCATTTGATTCGTTCAGTTCAGGTTCAATGATACGAACTTATAATATTATATAATTTTACATATTTCATAGATAGAAGAATATTTTTTATCTACATATTATGGTTTGGTTAGGCAGGGTTTTGTTGAAATTTAAAAAACCACCTTCAATTATTTGTATTCTTAATTCAATGAAAACAAATGAGTATGACTAACAAAATTTAGTGTGCACTATTTATATTGATTATCCATAGCCTACCTCTACCCTTCGACACTGATCTGCCTACCAGTGGCTAAATATTATATTTTGTTTTTGTAATAGATCATTCTTCCGTTTTCTTAGTTTTACATTCCATACTCCTTCATTCAACTCCACGAATGAGAGTTATCAGATTACTTACATTAAAATGTCTTCTTCTTTCTTCTGTTTATTTTTTCTATCGTTGGCATTCAAAATGATATATTGTATTATTGTTTCATAAGTTATTATAAATGTTCATCAAAACAGCTAAGAATAATAAATAAAATGCAATCTTCACTTATACGAAGTTGCCAATATTACATAATTAAGTACCTACTTATGATAATAATAATATGTAGGTATGTACTGAAAATAATAAACTGTTATTATATTATTATTTTTTGTTTGACCAATGGAATATTAATTAATTATTAAATACATTATTTCCTTTTCAATAATGGAAAATTGCAATGTATTGTTTTAATATAAACCCACTGTAAACATTTAATATAAAGTGAAGTAGGTACATACCAAAGTTATAGTTCTGAAAATGTTTTAAAAAAAAATACTGAAAATAGAATAGAAGAAATATTCAGTGATAAATTAGCTCAATCTTAAATTTGCACGCTCTAGTTGCTACGGCAAAGCACTTGTTAGATAAAGGAAGAGTTAACGACTAAAATAATTGAAAACTTGAAAGAAATTTTCGAATGTTCGTTGTTAATTATTTAAAAATATTTTTAGAATACAGTTTCATATTATTATGAACCAAAGAGGCCACTGCATCATTTCTATAAAATATACCTGCATACTGTCGAAAATTAAATCATTCACATGTTTATTCCCAGATAAGTACCGTACCCAGTGCTTACCCTGCTGGACGTCACCACGTAGGTATACTGCACTTATAACTAATTTTATATTTAGTAAATGTTTACGATGGTTTAATTAGTTATTTTGATAATAACATACGAGATATAAATCCAAAGAGCCTGAAAATGTCGGAAGACAACACCCGGGATGCGAAATCTAAATTCTATGGAATAGTAGGTACCTACAAATCTTACGCTAATTTTATGAATAATAAGTAGAATAAATACATACATATAATTACATCAATTACCTATTCTTTATTACTAATATGGTGGATAACGCTTTCGTTACCACGCGTTGATGTAACAGACTTAGGTTTTAATAAAAACAATGGATAATCATCAAAATTTAATAAAAATTGAAATCGCCTAAAAATTCTTTGTAGCAAAATAACACAAAAACTGATTATTAATTGTAGAAATATGGGTTTACAAAATATCATTATTACTAACGTTTGCGATGCAGGCGGCTTTCGTGGTGCAATTCGTAGGGCGCTTGCCTTCCACACGAGAGTTCCTGGGTTCGATTCCCGGTCAGGACACACAATATTTATGTGTTTTTCTCAAAGCCTAGGTGTTTGTGATTGTTCAAAATTACTAAAAACCACCTTGAACGAAAAAGCAAGGACATGGTTTAATAATTCTAAAAAAAAACGTTTGCGATGCGTCTGATACGTTTCATTTTAAACTTTAAGAAAAAGTGTGTAGGTAGGTACGTATAGTAAATTAAACATTTTCTAAATAATTCACGAACCAAAATATTTTTTCTATGAAATGGACGATAATTTTCAACGATTCACATTCTCGAGTCTTGCGTCCGTCCATTGCATTTAGTCCATAGATATCAATTTTGCATACTACGCAATTTATCAATACGTTTACAGTTTAGAGTAGTAAATATATTTACTGAATAGTTACATACTAGGTAGGTATATAATATATATAGTATTGAGTTGAGGCGTGGACACTTGTAGAAACAACACTTAAAAATTTAAAGCTTTCCAAATAATGTGGGTAAACACAGTAATTAATAGACGCATGCTCTCTATCAACTAATAAAACAACGTACAAATGTCGAGGAGATATCGAGGATGAATAAAAATCAGAAAGATTGCATAATTTGGCGGTTGGCCACATCATATTGTGGTATAATTATCTTCTGTATGGTAAAATTTCCTGTAGGCGAGGTTTGGTTTGAGCCCAGTACTTCATGGGCGACGTTTGGTAACGTCATGTTTAAATCATGGGCGACGTCTGGTAACATTTAGCCAGTGACGTACCTAGACAAAATGCCGCCCCTAGGCAATGCCAAAATGCCGCAAATATTTTTTATACAGTACCTTTTATCATCATTTCATAACTCCAATATCTAAGAAATATGGATACATTACTAACAAAATATATACCACTAAACCTATTTTAAGTGCCATCTCTGCTTCAATAGACAATATTGCGAGTCTACGGTTTCAGATAAGTGCATTTAAAAATACACCTGACAACTTCAAAAACATATTAGGATAATTTTTAAATTAGGTATGCACGTCTCATTGCTGTTCAACAAGAACGTGACGTCCAAGGACAACGGAAGTAAACTAGACATCGCGAACGCGACAAAAAAAATTAAGTTCTGTTGACAATTTTATAGTACCTACCTACCTAATTAATACATTTTTTTCCAATCAGTGAGCTGAATTTTTTAATGGAAAGAAATTTCCGTTATTACTAAAATCTGGTAGCTATTTCTATAAATATCTAATGATTTTCCTTGATTTGCCGCCCTTTGGATGACTGCCGCCCCCAAGCGACGCTCAATCTGCATACCCCCACGGGACTTCACTGCATTTAGCACACACATAGAGTGGATATATTATCTAGTAGGTAGTTCATTTTAAGTGTTATTACATGATGAAAATAGTTAGGTACCTACCGCATAATGTAGGGAATCCTATTATTTTCAGTTCATGAATACAAAAACCGTTTGCATTTTTCACAGTTGTTCTAAGCACCCCACAGCTAACCAGTTAATGTATTGAATTAAATGAAGCTTCCTGAAATAAACAGCGTGTAAAACAAGCACAAAGTAGCGAATAACAATTCGGTGTGATTGGCGAAGTGGAACCAAATTGCCGTTAGTGTTGCTGTACCGAACAAACAGTGCAGACGCGAAACTAATGATTCCAGAAAAGCCACGGTTATTCTTTTAATTAAAATGCCACGACGACTCTTAGCGGTGTAGCCCGACGTAAAATGATTGAGTGACAATTAACATAATTATATCTACTCTCAGATTCATTGTTAATAGGTATGTTTCAATGAAAATACATGAACGAATAAAGAAACTTTTTTCTAATATGTAAATATGTTTCTGAACAAGGCCGACTATAGTCAGGCGTGGAAATTAATTGTGAATTACAATGGTAGTGTTAGTTATTGATTATCAATGCGGTAACGCGTTTGCAATAAATTAAGATTTTCGATTGCATATTTCAAGAAATATATATAAATATTATATTAAGTATATGCTTCCGTCTATGGGCATAGATGGAAGCATGCACGATGAAATTACTCGTAGAACAAAGCTGGGGTGGAGTGCTTTCGGACGTCTAAATAGTATCTTCAAGAATGACCCGCCATTATGTCTTAAGCGTAGGGTGTTCAACCAATGTGTGCTGCCCGTGCTCACGTATGGCTGCGAGACGTGGACCCTCTACACGAGAGATGTCCAAAGGCTAAGAGTCGCACAGCGAGGCATGGATAGGTGTATGTTGGGCATCACGCGAAAGGACCGTAAGAGAAACGAACGGGTTAGGAAGCAGATAGGAGTACGCGATGTAATAGACGTTGCCAAACAACTGAAATGGAGATAGGCGGGGCACATTGCTCGACGAAAGGACGGCCGCTGGACAAATGCCGTCATCCAATAGTACCCAAGGGCCACGAAACGGCCACAAGGTCGCCCTAAAAGCCGCTGGATTGACGAACTGATAAAGTTCGGCGGAAATACGTGGTAGCGAACGACATAGGACTGAGAGAGTTGGAGGAAACTTGGGGAGGCCTTCATCCAGCAGTGGATTGACCCCGGCTGATCATGATATTAATTATATAATCACTGCATGTTGGCCATTTGGCGTAATAACCTCAATTTATCTGCTTAATTTTGATGATACGAGGGTGGGTCAATAAGTCCTTAGAAAAGCCGACAGGTGGCGCGACTAGTACTGTAAGCGGTTTGTTTTCATGCAGCGGCACTACCGATTCAGTATGCTGCGAAGTTTCAATCAGATTGGTCGGGTTGTTGTTTTTTATTTTCGTACATTTAAAAAAAAATTTGCTTGTTTACAAAAATGGAGAAAATTGATTTTAGAGCTGTTATTAAACATTTTAATATAAAAGGGTTAACAGCAAAGGAAATAAAAAATGAGTTGGATTTAGTTCACGGCATATCTGCTCCTTCACTTGCAACTATTTATAACTGGTTAAATGAATTTAAACGTGGTCGTACATCAACAAAGGATGAACCACGCTCAGGACGTCCTGTAGAGGTGACTACACCAGAAATGATCAATAAAATCCACGATATGGTGTTAAGTGACCGAAGATTAAAGTTGAGTGAGATAATTGAGGTTACAGGGATCTCAAAAAGTAGCGTCATTTCTATTTTACATGACAAATTGGGCATGAAAAAAGTTTCTGCAAGATGGGTGCCGCGTTTGCTCACAGTCGACAATAAACGCAATAGGGTGGTGGCCTCTAAAGCCCTGTTGTCGCTCATGCAACGCAATCCGGATGAATTTTTTCGTCTCTTTGTGACTGTAGATGAAACATGGATACACCACTATACTCCCGAGACGAAAGAACAGTCAAAGCAGTGGATTGCGAAAGGCGAACCATATCCAAAGAAGGCGAAAACCGTAAAATCAGCTGGTAAGGTTATGGCTACTGTATTTTGGGATGCACGTGGAATTATTTTCGTTGACTATTTGGAAAAAGGAAAAACAATAACAGGGGATTATTATGCATCTTTATTGGACCAGCTAAAAAACGAAATTGAAGAAAAACGGCCTCATTTAAACAGGAAAAAAATCCTCTTTCATCAGGACAATGCCCGTGTTCACACATGTTTACGATCAATGGCTAAAATTGAAGAATTGAAGTTCGAATTGGTCGACCACCCACCGTATTCGCCAGATTTAGCCCCCCAGTGACTTTTTCCTTTTCCCAAACTTAAATAAATGGCTAAGTGGACAACGTTTTTTTTCAAATGAAGAAGTCATCGATTGGACAAATGCTTATTTTGAGGACATTCCGAAAACTTATTTTTCTGATGGTTTAAAAAAAATTGAGAAACGTCTAACCAAGTGAATTGAGCTCCAAGGAGATTATGTTGAGAAATAAAAAAAAAATACAAAAATAAAAACTGTTTTAATGCTTTTTTCTAAGGAATTATTGACCCACCCTCGTATCATGCACATTTTCACAGAATTATTAAACTTATAATTTCGTTGTACCTAGTCACCCAAACTTTTTGAACAAAAATTATATTGATTAAGACGAGATACAAATATATCTAGCTTGCCGGCAACACCGAGTTGTCCCGTTTAATTGAGGCTTTCCAGCGATTAGGAATGCAGAAATTATGTAACTTGATTTTTTACGGCGTTTTGAAAACCTGTGTTATTAAAAATCTATACAACATAGAGACATTCGACAGTTTCAATATTAAATGTTATATTTTTCCTGAAATGTCATAGCTCTTTTTCTTCATGTTCTATTTATTGCTGTTCTGTTTTGTCACCGTTCTGTTTATTCGTGTTCTGTTTATTCATGGAACCGAACTTGCGCTAGGTACGCACTAACTAGAGTGTACTTTTATTAATTACTAAACATTTTAAATATTACTAAAACTACTTTTGTGAAATGATATCTCTCAGCTTTGCGAGAGTTGCTTTGAAATGTAAGAGATAACTGAATATATAAATTTTGACGTCGCGGCGCCAAGTTGATAAAAATTATGTTGTTACTAGAAAACTCATAACCAAAGAAAATAGGTAGAAAGAGACGAGTTGCACTATTATTTTACTAACCTTCCATGACTTTTCACGATATTTCAATTCTTGTTATTCATATTTGAATCTATGTAGGTACCTAAGCACAGCTTTTTAAGGTATATTAATTACTAATATACTAATGGAATGAAAGAGACTTCGTTGGGACATCATAACTTTATTGAGGACTATGACCCACGATGATTCGGCCGTTGATAAAAAGTTTAACTGATTCCTTATCAACGTTAAATAATTAAGACAGTCTTTTCAAAAACAATATTAATAAATTATAGTTACCCGTATATAATGGAAAATCAATGTAAATATTTAATTTTAATAGTAAGCATATTATCTTTAATATAATAATATGATGAAAAAAGTAACACTGAAAGTCCATTAATAGCATTCACGAGTGCACGCATTTGAATATCATAATCCACATAATAATATTAAATAACGATCGCCCTGTTTTTTTGAATGTTATACAAAATTCAGACACTTAAAAATCTTAAAAGAAACACATTATGTAAAGCTTCTGTAAGTAAGTTCCACACGTGTTCAATTTGTCAACGGTAGCAGTGCCATTTTTTTATTATACATAATAATACATAGGTACTTAAGTGGTTTTGCCACGTTAAAGTTTCAAGTGATACATTCGTGGAAGATTCTTCCAAAATATAGATTTATCTATTTGATGAAGGTTGGTTATATAGTTACTTTCTATGGATAATGTAACTCGTTCACGGGATTAAGTGAATAGTCATGTCGAATCTGCCCTTAAACTCGAGGAACCAAAATAATAAATGGAATTATAGCAATAAATAACCCATAAATAAACGAATATTTTAATATTATGTACACAAAGTTATTATTTCATGAATACACGATACATAATTTATTCACATATAAGTAGTCAGTAGTCAGATATTAGTAATTAATTAAATAAACTAAACTATGTTGCTAATTTGAATGAAATATAATATGATAAGATGATCACAAATTTTTTTTTTGACAATTATCATTTTTACTAGTGTGTACTATCACTCCCCTCCATTTTCGAAAGCGAATAGCAAGCTGTCACTTTTATTTTTAGTATGGTTTTTCGTCTGGATTTTAGGACTTGAAGGTGGACAATTAACACACCGGAATTATGATGGAAACGACGAGTTTATTTGATGTTAATATATACTAGATTACTACATTTTATATAATTTATTTTACGGAGGACGAAATGTGCATAGCGCGAGCGAACAGTGTTTTCTGTCTGGTAGCCGGCCACGTTCTGACGCACCAAAAACAAAACAAAAAAGCCGTTTGCAAGCCAACACAATGCGGAGTTCCCCAATATGAAATTTCGCCGGCAACCGTATAGGTACAACGTTGCCGGTTCATTAATATTTATTTTCGTAATCATCCCACTATTTGTTGGTTTGATATCGATTTGGGCCTCTCCAGATTCACAGAAACATCCTCAAATGGGGGACCATTTGGGAATGTAACAGTACCTATTGTATACTTATGCATGAGATGTTTTCAAATTATGTATGTTCAAAAAAACTATAGGTAGTAGGTACCTGGTACCTGCTTAATAGAATACTCGCTCACATAATTATGAGAAATAAATATTTTAGCAATAAAATAATTCATTTGTTTATCAATAAACATCTCAGCGTGGTAGATATGATTTTTAAAATATTAAACCCTTTCATATACTCCTTTTTTCAGTGAACACCAAAATGTCATTTAACACAATCACTGCTGACCTTTTAATTACCACATTTAAATAACAAGTTAATTATATCTAATGGCCAAGTACTTACTCCAAACGCGCCAGTTTGTTCAGTCAGCCAAAAACGCAGAAGTTTGTCTTTACCTTTCCCTGCATTATGAACTGGAATAACTCATACTTCCCAATGCGGAAAAATATATCTGTAAAAGTATTTTTCTATGGGTCCTAATCATTTTAAATTTGAAACGGTATAACGCAACATTAACTATCTTAGATCCTCTGACACATACCATATGGCACATTTAGAATATTAGATACTATTCAAAGACAATCAGTTCTTAGAAAGCTCTCAAGTTCACTGATAGTGGAATGCACTTGACTTTTTTATGTCCTAACATCTGGTTTTGATTCAAGAAAACATGTCAGTTCATGCTACTATTATATGCATCTAAATTTATTTAAAAGCTACATAAATTATCTTGAGAATCGTTTTGAAAAAGCAATCAAAATATTTTTATGGGGTAACGATGAAATTAACGAAAGGTTGATTAATTAATGTAATAAAAATTTAATTTTATGCATGTTTCAGTCATCAGTAAAATTGTGCAATACTTTTCAAGACAGTGTATTATAGAAAAAAAATCTCAACATTACACTAAATTATAAGTGACCATTATTTTTAAAAAGGTAATTTTAGTAGGTACTGTTCGGTTATACCGGAGGCAGCGGAAAACGCATTTTGAAAATAGCCGATAAACTGGATTATTTGTTAGTTTGGGTTAGTTTAGGTTCGGTTAGGTTGGGTTAGGTTAGGTTAGATTAGGTTAGGTTAGGTTTGGATAGGTTAACCTAACAAATAATCCAGTTTATCGGCTATTTTCAAAATGCGTTTTCCGCTGCCTCCGGTATAACCGAACAGTACCTTTTAGTAAGTAATGTTCTTCATTTAAAAAAGCATAAATTTACGAGAGATAAAAATTGCATCCCAATAAAAAAAAATAACCAACCAATAGTATTTATTAATATATTATTGTCCACATTCTATGTTAGGGCAATTATTTTTAAGTGCAGTAACATTTTCAGATTACAACCGTCGAGTAGGAACCTATCTACTATCACGAAGAAATAAGTATATTATTGGGGCATAATTGAACGTATTTTATACGGGGCTGGATAACTCGTTTTTACCGTCCCGTCAATATTTCATTAATATTATTTATTTAGTTTATTAAACATCGAACAGTTTAATTTCATGTGTTCACTGACAATATTACAGGGTGATGCAAATAAAACATCTTACATACATACCATACAGTCTATTTTGATTAATTAAAATTGCAAAAATACTGTATGTTTCAGTACAAATAATTCAATTACCTACCTACCTTTTTGTTAAATCTTCATTTTTAGTTAAAACGTATAAATAGTTTTTTTTATTGGTCGTTCAAAAGAGACAAGGAGAAAGAGAGAAAGAGAGGTCGCGGTTGCATAATTATATCTGCTAATTATCGACCAGTGGCGTGATTTCCATAAATGCTGTAGATGCACAGTATACCCAGATATAATCTTCCGAGTAGGTACTGAATAATAATATACTTAATGTAAATATTTATTGTGGATTATGGCTAAGGTTTTGAGTTATTAATATTACCTGCATATTTATAGAATATCGCACAGCTATCACACATTTTACATATCGTCACCTGCACGACAAGACTAAATGAGATGGAAACCCTAAGTAGATAATATGTCTTAAATAGTGGGTAGTTTTATTTATTATATACCTAGTCCTTACAACTTACAAGTAAAAATCACCGCAAAAAAATTATGTAAAAATTTTATGTGCTGTGCTATTTGCACCCTCTTTAAGGGTGGGCTAAGACACAAAGCGCTGCAAGATGCCACGTTCATTTCGCGTTGACGTGGATACTAGTTCGGTTTGGTTCTGCTTGTAGGTATATACAATGCAATACACGCAGTAAAATGCAGTGCCATGTGTCTTCAATTTACTGCAACTTGCAACGCCATCTCAGTCATTACAAGCCATTTCATAAGGGTTCAAAATTGGTTTGCATATGGGGCATTCGGCTGTCAAACCTGAAGACCAACCTAACTACTAAAAATATGTGCTCCAAGCACTAAATATAAAATGGAACTATTATTAATATCAAAATGTGTGAAAACAGATGAATTCTGCCAGGGTTATAGACATGGGGAGACCGCAAAAGCGAGACAGTCGAGGTGTCTGCACGTCGATTTGTTTTGTCATGGCGTCGGATGAAAATATTCTTAAATCGTGTAAAGATGACTAAAAAACTTTACGTATGTACTTAAAAAAGAAAACATGTCAATGAATATACTATTAGTATTAGTAATATAACAATAAACATAACATTAAATGGACGCATGTTGGATTTTTATGAGAAATTATATTTCGTTCGGCACGCTTCATTTGCACAACCCGCGCATCGCCTAGCAACGATCTTTTTAGACCACGCCTCAGCCTTAAGTGAGCTAGAATGAAATGCTTATTTAATAACAACGCGAGTTAGTTTCAATAAAATTATGAGTAGGTAGATCATAGATTAAACAAATACCTAAGTAGATTTTCGCTTATATTAGTTAAGAAGGCATTTCAGACACATCTTTCAAAAATACGTGTATGTGAGTCATGTAAAAAAATAATTATAAGGCCGACCGCAGATAACTAATTGCCGGCTTAATTTTTTGAGATAGCGTGGAAGTAACATGCGTTACATTTTAGAGGCGATGCATTTCATTACATAAAATATGTCGTAAATGCGTGACGATACCGATAGGGAAACAAATTTTACTGTAACATTGCGTCGTATTTTTGGATGTACGTTAGATGGAACTTATATCAATACCTACAAATAATTAATACATATTATTGTAGGTATAATATAATATTTCAAACTTCTACAATCATGCGACCCTCGTTGTAATGTGCGAATGATACTGGCTTTTGACACCGAGGTTTTGGATACGTCCTGGTGAGGTCAAAATACCTGTATGATTTTAGAACACCTCATCTAATGGGAAAAGGTCAAATTTAACGCAATTTGATTAAGCTTTTTATGTAAAAGCTACTATTTAATTTCATCGTAGCCAGATTTTCTAGTAGATATATATTTCAAGTATTTTCAAATTATGTATGTTCAATATAAATAATGTTACATTGTCAAATATTGTAAATTATTGATAAAATAATATATATAGTGACATATTAGTAAATAGGTACATACTTGTTTCTAGAATCATATTATAGGTATCATACGTTTTACGTAGGCACTTATCTAATTTATAAAAGTAGATAGGTTGGTATCTAAAAGTTACGACAAGTAAATATTTTTAATTATTCGTGGCATGTGAAAAATAAAAGAACCATGCTTATGACCATGCTCCAAACCACTTGGGTATGCTCATACAACTATCATTTTTTCACAAACTCATAAATAATACAGATATTTTTTGTTAAAAATAACGGAAATTGCAATAAGAGTCATTATTGGTCATTTGCATTCATGACTTTACATTACAGCATATTCTTTGTTGCATTTTACTAAACATAAACTGTTATTATCGTATGTACCTACCTACCTATAAACAATTCGACAACACATAATATAATATTAGAAAGAATCTTGACATAAAAAAATATAGGATTCAACTGGGTAGGTACCTTTATTGTATGTATTAATTAAATAATAAAATTAACCCTACCTTCATTCAGTTGCGTTAGTTAGTTAGCGAAGTTAGTTTTTAGTTTGAAACTATTACAATATATTATTATTATAGCTAGATACATTTAAAACAATCTTATTTGACATAATACTAAGCAACTGCTACAAATATTTACTTCAAAAATTAACTATCGCGTGCCCATAAAATAATGTAACTAATAAAAACCTTTAAAAGTATTAAAATTTTGCAATCATATCGGAAAGTTGACGCAACGCAGAACATTTTGAGATAGCATCTAGCTTTAGGCAAACACCATAAACATTATGCATATTTCCTGTTTAAAAGAGTATTAACCTAATTTTCCTATATTTGATGATGTATGCAATGCAGTTTGAATGAATGCATCACATCAAAGGTGTAGTTTTATTGCCATCATTAATTATAGCCTCGATCCAAATATTCATAGACTACAAATTTCGTCAAAAAGAATAGGTAGTTATAGTTATAGGTAGTCACTCACACATAATAATCATTCATTTTATTTTAGAAATAAGTGTGGATCTTGATAGCCTCACGAAGAGGTATCGTAATTGTAAGTGAAATGTACAGTAGGTAACTTATTAGGTCCATGTTCTGGATTTAAACTCATATTGAAAAAAATGTGAATTTTGGCAGATCCGTGATTTGAACCCGAGACCCTCGACATATCTTATTGGCTGCACCAATTTATGGCACTCATGAATTGGTGCAGCCATCTGACGCCACAAACGGACACTTACAATTATTATAATAATTATGACCGTTAGGCCACTTGCATTCGTCAATCACATAACTCATAGGTGACCAACCATAGTTTTTATAGCTGCAGGCTATATCTTCATCGTTATACTCAAATTACGGATTCTTCGAGTATGGGGAATGTACCCATTTCTTTATTATAATTTAAAATGGAGGCCCATTAGCACCGGGCCTCCCTGGGTTACGGGCTCTTTTACTGTATGGTTGTATTACTGCTTTTAACCACCATTTAGCTTATTGCTCAGTCCCTTGTTACGATTAGCTTGAAGTAACACGTAAATCTACAGTTTTCATATCGAATAATAATTTTATAGAATTAATAGTAGAAAAAAGTCGTATCCAGCACATCAATATCTTATCAAGTAGCCATCTGCAATGTGTTTATTTTAATTTAAGGTGATATATTACTATATTTCCCATTTTCCAGCATAACCAATTTAAATTACTAATGATTTTCTCACTGCACCTAGTATAAACACGAAGAGATTCGTTTATTTTAAATGAAATAGTGTAGTCTAACTTAAAAATAACTTCGTTATTGTTTCGTGGAATATTCTACATTGAGAATTGAATATATTTGCACAAATTCATCGAATTCGAGTAAAACTCAATTGCATCGCCTCGCAGTTGAAAATTTTAACTTTCATTCATTATTCATAAGAGAATCCGCTTGTTTGAGAGTTTCATTCCTTCCATTAGTTTTACTTGGAGAAAGGTTTTATAAACGAAATTCAATTTCAAAATTGTATCATGTCGATAATTTTCAATACTTCGCAATGAAAATATTTGCTGATATTGATATCTTATAATTCATGCTAGCAAATGAAATCTAAAATTATCAGAGTTATTCAATACAATAAAACTATCAACAGATATGGAAAGTGGGAAGATATATGGATACTTTCTCGATCTAATTAAAGTTATATCATTAGATTAAAACATGAGATTAAATCTTAACCAATGAGGATCTATCTATGTCTATGACATAGTCAAGTTTGACGGAGGTACGTGGCAACGGAAAAATAAAGAGCGAGAAAAATAGAGGCAGGATGATATCCTTGATTCAGCAGTGGATCGAAAGTGGATGAAATATTGTACGCATTCAGTTGACCGTATTACAGTTCACCATAAGTTTTTGTATCGGAAATAGGTGGCCATATATTATTGAGATCAAATTCATGTGTGTTAATATTTCAGTAGACATCGTGTGCTCTTTCTATTACTAAGCCTAGTCGCACATTGAAAATTATCTAGAATAGGATAATATTATAGTCATAAATCTAAACTTGGTACAATGTTGCAATTTTCTTCCATACACATAGGCGAGGGCATGCCGGGATATTAACGTCACGTGGCTGGCCGAAAATAATGAAAAAGTAGCTCCTGCATATGTACCGATGCGACATTTTGGTATTAAGTATACCTGTACAGCATGTCGGGTGAAGTTTGTTGCTTGCGACACCAGCGGTTTTTTTTAAACTAAAATTTCGCATTTGAGCTGTACAATTGATAATTAAATTAGAGAAATAATGAGTACTATTAATTAATTAAATTGGATATTATTGTGTTTTGTGAAAACCAACAAAATTGAGTTATGTGCGACCCGGTTTACTTCCTTCCTCATTCTTCCAGCTTGTTGCAAAGGTCATTCGCAGCCCAATATTTGTTATCACAGAGCCCTATATTTTACATAGGTACTTTCTAATTAGTTTCTGATGTATTTTCAATAAAAAATAATGCTACATAATTAATTATTGTGTATTTTTGTTTTAAAAAAATATTACCAAGTACCTACAAGGATGTCATGACTAAAATTAAAATTCTCCTGCCATTTCCAAATCATTCTATTGATGTCATTTTCATGATTTCATTAAAAAATATAAGAGCCAGATCTAGACAGAATATGAAAACCTCAAATAACGTGCTTATTATGATTTCGAAAAAACGACACTTGATTCGTTTGTTTAATTTGAATGCGCACTTATTAGGCATGTAGATAAAAAGTTTTCAATTTCCACTCAGCCAGGTAGGCCTTTTCTAATATGTATATATTTTTAAAACATAATATCAAAGTTATGTAGGTATCTATGTCAATATAGTACTTTAATCTAATTAGAGTGAATAGAAAATCAAGACCACATGAATGTATCGTACCTAGGGACGTCATACCAAAAGAAAAAGTATAGGTAACGTATCAAAATAAAGTGGGTATCTATTCTTTTTTGACGGCCCGGCCCTACTTGAGAGTATTTTTAAACCAAAACATTGACATCATTTTAAAATGTATTTAATGTTAATATTGTTAACCGTATAATGGTTTTCACTTTTATTTTATCTCATAAACAAGACTATAAAAATAAATGTTTAGTCATTGCCTCAGTGTCCATACGCCATATAAAATATGGGTACACGAAATGCGGAACTGGAGCCTTCTACATAATTTTTTGAAATCATGCATCAAAATTAGGTATCCTAATACGTGTAAGTACCCTTTTATTTACATTTTCAGAGTCACCCTTACCGCGATATTATGTATGTATCTCTTCTATTTCCGTAATATTATTATGCTAATATTTCCAGAGGACTCCGATTTTAGTATGCCGGGGATTACCCAGGGAAAATCGAGAAAAATAAAAGTCGAAAATAATAATACAAAGTGACCTACATCTTTTAGGGGCGCTTTCGCGGAATGTGTCCTTGCTGGGGTAACATTTAAGCCCTCCGCAACATTGCGTGACTTGAATCCCCGACATGTTTTTTTTCGCCATTTTTTTAGGAGCGCAGCTATATTAAAATACAAATGTTGTCATTTAGCAGAATGCGCCGTCATATTGCGAGGCCGGGGCGCGTTTGGGTTTTCCTTAAAATTGAGCAACGAGGGGCGATAAAATGTTATGAAACTCTGCAATCTACGTCGAGGTGTTTTTTGTGTCAGCGCCACTGTTTATCATTTCGTGGTTCTATTTTAGGTACATTCTAAATTTGAAATTTAAATTTCAAGCAGACCCACTATCACCTGTAGGTATTCTCTAGCTAGGGAGTGCAATCTCGGGTAGACTTTTCAATTATAAGGTCTTAGGATTAGAGTAATCTATTTGAACTAAGTAATAACATAATAAAGCATATATTTATTTTAGATATCCTTTTTTCGTTCTGGTTTATAATTATATACAAAACACATTATCCTGAAAACCCCAAACAAAAATATGTAAATACATACCTACTTGTTTTGATTCAATATTTTTTCCCGAAAGTTTTCAAGCTACACACGTATCCTGACCTAATGTCTACTGAATTTTATATTAAGAGAAAAACAACATTAATTATTAAACAACCATCCTGTAATAAAATATTTCATTATTTTGACTCGTATGTATGTAATTATTGGACATACATAAATTGAAATATTTTATTTAAATTTAGAAACTATTCTAGTTCAACGGCATAACTAAAGAGTTGTGCACTTTGGTATAAAAACATAATATTCTAATTTTCATTTGATTAAATGCTTTAAAATTTACCCAGAAGTCCTTAAATTTCAAAATGGTGAAATTTTATTAAATCACCGTCTGATTTGACTGATTTTCAGTATCGACATGTATTTTATAATGCTGAATACTAATTTCCAGTTATATTTTGACAATTTCCAATTGGAGCCCCATGCATACCAATATGGTGGCCAAATTTTCTACAATTACCGTCGAGTCTTCGGTGTTTCCTTATATTTTCAAACTTAAAGCCAGTGCAATACCAAAAAAATCTAAATTATTCATATTAATTATTTTTTAAATAATCAAATACTTAATATGCAGATAGGAGAGGCGCCATGTGACAATACACAATCATCGTCTTAGATTTATATGCGAATCCATTTCAGTGATTTTAAAGTCTCACTATAAATTTAGGCAACGTAAAATAACGGCTTTAAAATATTCAATGATTGTCTAAAAAACATGCGATATTTTAACAGTACCGATTATCATCCTAATAATAATAAATCAAATCTCGTTTGGTAAACATTTTTTTTAAACCTTAGTAACTTTTGTAATACAATATTTAGTTATCTACGTAGGTACCTAACCAATGGCAGAGTAGAAATAAGTGAAATGAATATGAAAAATTCATTTAATAAGCGCTTTGATCCTGATTCCGATTTTGAGGATTTTTTCAAAGAAGCTCACTGAAATATTATTTGCTAATGCTCGGAGCAATTGAATTGATTGACCCGGTCTTTACCTTTTATAGATAAATAAATATAAGCATGACCATAGCTTTAGGTAAATCATTAAGTATCTACTTCGCCTCTAAGAGATTGATTCGAGAAACGTAAAAGCTTACTGAATTATTAGTAATGGACGAAAGCTCGGGGCGGTTTTCATTTTGCAAATGGATGTTTCCTATATTATTCTTACAAAAAGCAATTTGCTTTTATTTGCAGCTTTTTTTCACTAGTATTTTTTATACGCGGATACGTTACATTCAAAGTATACTTATTATGTAACATAACAATTTGTAACTACCTACCTATTACGTCAGTAGGTAGGTAGGTACTCTAATTTTATGGTTACAATTTATTTTTATTTTAATTATTATTGTACATTTATGTATTTAATTGTAATTTAACAGATTTATTTTGAGTATGTTATATGCATTAATAGTGTCAATCAATCGGACCTTACTGTACACCGCGTGACTTGTTCGAAGAATAAACATAGGTACATAATGAAAAACAGTGCTTGATTCTTTTGTATTAATAATTTACGTCAACGCAACGTAAAATAACCAAAACCAAATTAGTTTAATAATTAATGTATATTATTTTCCCAAATAAGTGTAGGATTTGTGTTATTTTGGGTATCGTCAAAGAGAAAATTTACATAATTCCTGAATAAGTATATTATATAACTTTAACGAGGTAGACTTACCACCCCCCCCCCCCATAAATTGTGCATATATATTTCAATAATTATTTTCCTGATGAAAAATGATAAAAATATATAGCAGCTTATCTCTATATACCTAATAGTAAAATATCATCTAGTAACAACTGAATCATATTTTTAATTTTTCGTAAATTATAATTGCCATGTGAGCGTATGTGAGTTCACAGAGTGGAGGTTGTATTAACAGAATATTTTCTACAATGGATAATTATTAGCTATTTGCAAATTGAAAAAAAATGTATTATTAACCCTTTTGTATATTAATGTTATGTATTATTTCCATTCATAATACTAAATATGGAAAATTCTTTGGCATCGATTAAATAATTGAAGTTAGTTAGTTAATTAATTTTTAAAGGTGAGATAGATAGGTACTTATTTAAAAAAATATATATCTATATTATATAATATATTATAGTTTCTACTTGTATTAATTTAATACTAATAATATTACTATGGTAATAATATACAAATACCTAGTAATATTTCAGCATAATTTCATGATGTGATACATTTTTTGTGTATATTTTCAATTGTTTCCCGGGATCCCGGGATGGTTCTAAAATCCCTTGTATCTGCCCCAATTTTTTCTGTGCTACGATATTTTTAGCTGACCCCATAATTATGAATGAACTTCCTGAAGTAAAAAAGCGTGGGAAAGTCCATCCCACGATAAGATTGATTTTAATTCAAAAGTTTATGTTTAAGAATATCCATTCATTAGCTCGCTATTATTGTTTATCCGTAGATGACGTACTTTTCCAAATTTGACTTTGTGTTCATTAAATTTTGATTCTCTTTTTAAACCTTCATCTAAATATATTTACATTAGTCGACACTTACTTATTACGAAGAGTATTGAAAGCGGGGAACACAAAATAATGGGAAGTGCGTTATCTTCTGTGTGAGCCTGTTACAAGGTTTAAATCTCAAGTGTGGAGAAATATGAGATAAACTTAAACATGTGTGAAAGAACACTTTATTTTCAAAAGTTACGTGTAGTTGACGTTTGTCACGTAAATGCAATGCGCATTCAATATTGATATTAAATTCCGGAGGCTGTATATTTCTGTCGTTTATGGCCTGACCATCATTAAGTAAGAAACCAAATCTCGCTTCAAATTCTTGGTATATGCTGACTGGCTTCAAGTTTACATCTCATTAATCTGTTCTGTGATTAGAAGTAGGTATATAAGTATCCTCAAAATTACACGTTGACGTGTTAATAAAATGAATGCTTAAATACGGAAAATTTGTACCTAGTATAAGAACTAAGAACTAGGAAATTGTAGTACCTCAGCCACATTATCAAAGGACAACCATAGCGTAACGGAGAAGAACACTGCATTTCGTGGCTTAAAATGTTCTGTGATTGGTACAAATACTACAAATGTAGCTTTTTTTCTGATTACCGAGTAGTAGACGGCAAGGTGCAGGTTGCACTGAGAGTGATCAACCTTTCATGAAAGATGGTTAACAATTAGTAGGGGCGGATTTAACCATTTGGGGGCCCTATTCGCAGCGCCAAGCACTGCGCTAGCTACCTACATACCTAAAACTGATTATTATATTTCTTAAAATGACGCATTCAGTATCCTCTTAGTAGGTACTTGTTCATTGTTAATGCTCTCATTCATCCTCGCATTAGGTTTCAATTTAATTGACTACCTTTCTCTAATTTCTACAACAGATGTATCACATATCAAGGCAGTATAATATAATATAGGACATTGTTACAGACTCACTGTGTTCATTTTTTCAATAATACTATTTGTTTGCTTTTAAAAATGGTTCTCAAGTTTTCAGCACCTACCTAAAATTGAATACCTATTGTTTAACGTTTTCGACATTAACAATAACAATTATACAGCCATTAATAAATGATCATTTTTTCTACAGTAATAAACTAACTGCATTTATTCTTTGCAATAAATCATTCCATAATATTTCAAACGGCATTTAAAACTAGGTAGGTATATCAATATTTTTGTTCATTATTTTTTTTAACTCTGGGGACCCTTACCCCTTATTATTGTGGCGCCCTGCTCGTACGCCGTGGGCGCAGTACTGATAAATCCGCCCCTGAAAGAAGAAACAGCACTTTATATTTAAAAATACTTTCCTATAAAAATAATTTAAGTATTTTGTTAATAAAGCCCGGATTGAGTTGAGCAATTAGTTAAGTTTATAAAGCGGAAATTGAATGATGGAGTTTTCCCTTTTTATAATTTCGTGATAAGCAAGTGGGCCTCGGCTGCCTCTAATTAAATAATGCTATGCGATGCGATTCATACAGCCGTAATAGCTGATAAGGCAAGGTAAATTGCCGACATGATAGCGTCAGCACATTACTTCGCGATGAGCAGAAATTTTTCATTTCACGATATTAAATGTTATGTTTACATGGGATTATTATTTTAATTTGGGCATTGTGCTTTTTTATTTCAGGAAAAATAAATACAAAGTAACGACCGTGCTTTGCTTTTAAATGTGGAACATGTGAATTTTAAATCGGTGGATGTAACATCAAAATATTATCTAATTCTAATTGTATTAGCATTTTTTAAATTCATAACATTATAATATTATGTTATGAAAATCATTTGCATTATACAATTTTATCATCTTTTTAAATAAAAAAAATATTAAATAACCTTATCAATGTTGATCAGGTTGATCCACGTCTCGATAAAGCCTAATATAGCTTTTACACCTACATAAACCAAACTTGATAATTACAACGATCCAAGAAATTTCAGGTAGGTCCTTTGGTCGGTTAGTGGATATGATTGGCTATCCATTTTCCGAGCGAGTTTCATACTGGCCCATTGGCATATCATCAGCTTGGCGACCTGTATCAGATTGCGTACTCTTGTATGCATGTTGGGAATAACGCCTAAAAATCACAAAGCGGCCAAATGTGAAAGTAAGTACCTACATATCAGTACAACGGTCGTTAGCCATTCACTTAACCCATTGGACATTTACACTAGATCCAAGAACATACCTATTGAGAAGAGAAAAAATAACATAATTAGTAATATTTTGATCCTGCTGTGAGATTGCAAATTTTGAGGCGAGTATAGGTACTGTCGACTAGAAATTACTAGATTATTACTGTATTAAAGTTAAGACAGAGAAGCCATAAAAAACGTATTATTTTTCATACCGAATAAATGCATACAGAAATAATCCGACTTGAAACTCTCGTATTTCCGGGTTGAGTAATCCTACTATTACCTACTGAAAATTCAAAGTCTTACGATTTCATACTGTAAAATATGCTGGGGTAAGTATCGAGTCTTTAGTTATATTGGATAGGTACAGGTTTATAATATATATATATATAATATCTTCAGTTAGGGTATAGCATTTTTATTTATGTTGTACTTAGTAGTCAAATTCTGAATTGATAGCAGCCGCGGTGGACAAGACGATAGCGTGCCCGTGCATGAAGCTGTATGTCAACGGTTCGATACCGTGACTGAAAAATAAATCAAATCAGTTTTTTAATGTGTGTCTCATCCAGTATAGGATTCTAATGGGTTGGCTATGAAATGACTAACTACCATTATTTGTCCTAAAATAATTGAAACTCTGCGAAAGCTCATAATTGTTCTGCTTATGAGAGAAAATGAAAATATAAAAATGATTACTTTTTCCTAAAGCCTGATAGACTAAAACCAGGTTATCCTGAATTTTATGAATAGTGGTCAGTCCATGCACACACCTATTGTGTGCCTATATCTACCCAGTTTTATATTTTACATGGTATTGTGGAGCATTGTTTTGATATTGAGAAATAATTTTCGATAAGTATACAATATATTATTATCTACTCTGTCAGTAAGTAAGTAGGTACCTAGAGTGGCTACACTCTACAAGTCTACAGGCTAGCCTTGGTCGATAAAGACTCATTTTTGTGTGTAAAAAATTTTATGTTTTTTTTTATTATCAAAAACAAAATTTTGGGATCTTCTCATATAGCTAATTAAATTATGAGTCACGTTATTGTATTAAAATTAAAAAAATCATATTAAATTCAGATTTGAATAAAGATGTTTCATGTTGAATTTTATTTTCTATCCATTAAACACGCAAAAGAGATTCTACTATAGATATTACTTAGGCCGAAAATTTTATGTGGTTTTTATTTCCCGGGCAGAGAGCAAAAAATTAAAATCTGCTTTTGAAGTACTTAGCGCGGTAAGCTTTGGCATACTAATTTAAGTCACCTTTCCCGCCCGCCAGGGAGCGGGGGACGGCAGCTCCGCAACCCTATCATTTATCTTTCATTTGGTCCATTAATTATGCAAAATAACATCCCTTCGTAACTCAAGTGTCGGTGTCTCCTGGCGTTTTACTCCAGTGCATGCTAAGCACCGCCTCAGGAAAGTAACAACCCCCATGAAACTATTGTGGAATACTTTAACAGTGCAAATATCTTTGGTGCATATTGGAGTGACTTGCAGTAAGTACATACAACGCAATTCTTGGATGTGGTTGTGCAGCTATTCGATAGTAAATACCTACTATTTGTGGCAGTTATCGGTTTCTCCTTTTCTTCAATGCTGTGCTGAGAGTGTCCCAGGCGCAACTTTCAAAGACCTTGGTTGGCGTGCTCTATAGTTTGCATGATTCCTATTTTAGTATAATATATTACGGTCAATTCTCGATGAGAAAAAACCTACTAGCTCGACAATGCAGTAAATACTTTGAAAACTGAGAAATTTTCCCTCGTAGATACCAAGTCTCAATGACCAACCGGTCCAACTGAGAGTTGGGCCGAGTTCAACCGATATATGGGGACACTACCGAAGGATGTAATCGGTATCCTCCATCGATCGTAAGTAGTTAAATATATTTTCATAAATAACACCCATGATACACCACGCATCGACATAATAGTAAGTATAATTAATATTAATACTATCGACCGAAGGTACTTGATGGAATTTGAATTTAAATCCATTAGAATTTATAAGTATAATTGTTGCTCCTTATAAAAAATGCTAGCACCGGTTGACCGAGACACAGCACGGATGCACAGCAGGTGCGGGAAGGAAACAATCATTAACGATGCGTGAAACGTTGGAGCAGCCAGTTTGATGATCAATCCTCGTACAAAGATCAGTCATTAACGATCATTTTCATAAGTTTATTAGAAGATTTGACAATAATATTATGTTACTTACTATTAATTCTAATTATGTAAAATCTTAGAAAAAATAAAAAACGCTGGTTTAGAAGAATTTTCAATATTAATAACAATTCTTTTAATGAGTTATCAATGGCAGTTTTTGTCACTATGTATAAAAAGAAGTAAGTATCTGCTAATTAATTATTAGACACATAGTAAAATTATTAATTTTCAGTTTTAGGTCACTTTTAAACTTTCAGGATTAATGAATATCAGCAGATTTTTTAATACATTTACAAATGACATTATAAAATAAAATAAATACATACTCAATAAGTTTAGATTCTTACACTAAATTCTAACTTTATCTTTCTCATAAACATGTTATATAATTGAACACTAAGTAGGTAGATATATGAAATAAATAAACATATATCTTCAAATGTTCTTAGTAAACCTTTTAATCTATACTCTATAGCTTCATAAAAATCTCTAATCATGTAAGTAAGAAGCTCATTTGTATGCGCCTAATCGGCTTAATCTCATACCAAATATAAAGTACCTTCATAAACACATGATAGGACATAAGTTACTGTATTTCTTAATTTAAACACAACGAAATATTGAGGTATCTATTTAGAAAAGTAGCAAGTTTTTCGTAATTTATATTTATGAAGAATGTTGTTTGACTAATTTTGAATAGCCTTATTTATAAATGACAGGTAAATAAACTTCATTCCTAAGTATACAATATAATATACAAATCAAAAAATTTAACTACTTACAATATATAGGTATAAGGTGATACTAAAGTTTTGTTTTCATACTTCTAATTTTAAAATGTTTTAGTGTGGCTGAATTAAGGGAACTAGAGAAAAAAATATAGGTAGGTATTCAGTCCTCATGCATTGTTTTTTTTAATAATAACAAATAGTAGCCTCCTGTTGACACTTTGCGTTAATTACTGACACACATACTAAATCTAAATAATAATCATTGGATAAAGCAGAGCCTTGGAGCGGAGCTCGAAGCAGGAACACGGAGCGCTGGAGCAATGGGGTTTTACGCGGAGCACCGAAAATTTGTGGTGATCCATTGCTTCGGATGTTTTTTGTTATTATTAAATTGTTGTCCTAATATCCAATGAAAATATTATATTTGATATTTCGCAACGGTACGGCATCACTGCCGAGTGATAAATAACATTCCTTTTTTGACAGAAGAAGCAAATAACGAAAAACGATTTGCTGTCTGAAATTTTGTTTAATAGAATTAGTAATGGAAATGACGAATAATATACCTTATTTCAAAACTAGGTGCTTATTTTTTTTTTTTATATTTGTATACCTATTAAAACTTTTTACGAGAGCGGAGCTGGAGCAAGTATTAGGTCCCGGAGCGGAGCAACTGAAAAAAGGGTCCGCTCCAACCCTCTGGTATAAAGGACTTCCTCCAACGTCGTAACATTGTAGCAAGGTGTTTTCATATCGCTACGCTAATGGCAAATAGGTACATCACAATAGCTCACGTGTAAAACTTCCTGTTCCTGTAACTGAATCTGCAGTGCGAAATGACTTGTAGCTAATTTTAAGATTATAGGTACTACCCGTAGAAATAATTTTTCGATATCACTTGAAATTGACGCATGAAAGCGTTTCTGTTTTCTTCAACAACTTGTTTTATAGGTATTATTTGATACAAATACCTACTATTATTTTCTACAGTGTATTATTTTATATACCTACATGAAGTGGAATATTGTAGTGTAATACCTATCTATTCCAGATCAATATACATAATATTATGTGCTCGAACAAAAACACTGTCTTGAAGTTGTACAAAAACTATTTACGAACATCTCTATACATTTCAAATTTTCATGTTTATTTTTATTCCGCCGTGAATGGGAACATTGTTCACGCAAACTAGGTAAAGTAATGAAATATTTAATTTAAAAAATACTTGTTTTTTATCAACACGTGTAAAGACTTTATTTAAATATTATCATATTATGTGACGCTTGATAAATGTAATAAATGCGTACATTACACAGCATGTGTACCTACGAGTTTTTCCGGCGTTAATAATTTGTTTTATGACATTATGTAATTTAACTAGGAATATTATCAGTAAGTAGTTATCACTGACAAGGTTTTTTACTTCGGTTTTAAATAATGCAAGAGATATAAGACAATACAAGACAATAAGAAACAATATTTTATTTTCATGTGAAAGAGGAGTAGGTACTCACTTCCATTATAATATATGTCAGTTTTTTTTTATAATGAAATAAAGTGACAATTTCAGGGTAGAGTCACCGTTACCTACATCAAAATGTTTATAAATATACTAAGCAGGAGAACTTCCAGGCCACTTGTCCTGCCAAGTGAAAATCCTCAAATACCGTAAAATTGTCATCCGCGATAAACACTCGACGTGACATTTCCGACTTTTCCGAAAACAATAATAATAATAATTGTGACGTCAGCTTGTGAGGTAGTGCCGACGTTCGGTGCGACTCCCTGACGTAGGATGACAGGTCCTCGTATGGATAATTAACTTGGCATCATTGCCGTTGGTTTTCTTTCGGGTGAGCCATGTCAAATACGTCACTTAATCTCTTTTGAAAAAACGTTTATTGCTTTGCTACTCGAATGAAAAATAACGGGTTCTGAAAATTGTATGTCTACAGTTCACCGTGAGCTGTTGTATCGGATACAGATGGTTGTATGACATTGAGATCAAATCATGCCTAAATAAAATACGTAATAAAAGTCACCGGAATACAATGGAAAGCCAGAAGAAAATAATATGTAGGTAAGTAAATTAGAAATCAATAATATAAAACCTCTCAAATTAATGTCCTTACTGAATTTAATAAAGTTGAAACATTACTCTCTGCAATGCTCTACGAACTACCGGAATATAACACCACATAATATCGTGTAATCAATGTAAAGGTATGTATATAATTCTGAATAGTTCAAAAGTGAGTTAGTGAGTAGCTGCTATGTTTCACGAAAAACGCACCACTTTTTGTCCCAATGTTATACGGCCATCTGTTTTCGGTACGATATTAGGACTCACGGTGAAATTTGATACGGCGATCTCGATACAAATCTCAAATTCATCTGTATAATATGATAGTTTATTTTATGATTTTCTACCTGAAACAATAGGTAGACAAATCACAGAAGAAACTACATTGGCAAGGGCTGCATTGAGTTACATGTAACATAATAAGATCGAAGTTCAAATAGTTTCACTTCAAAATGAACATCATATGGAAAAAAATTATAAAAAACTATTTGGGTCGTACTTAATGGCCGCAGGTTCCCCACACCTGTCATAAAGCTTTGGTAATGTTGTATATAATTATTAGTAAATTTTCTAAGTCAGTTACCTACATGTTTCCCTTTTTTATAATATTGCGATGCGTACCGTGGGAAAGAGTTAAAATATATAATATATATAAAGAGAAAATGGGCGTAACAGATGACAAATTGTTGAAATAATGCCATTGTTAAATGATCTTTTATAACCAATGACATATTCATTTGAGCGTAGGATACCGATATTAAAATATGAATTTCGCCATCCGGCAGACCCGACACAAAGTGAGTGTCATTTTATTTTCTAGATGCTTCGTCCATATTAATGTCATTGTTTATAACATATAATAAAATTCACTTTTTTCTATGGAAGGCGTTGAATTATTTTGTAGGTACCTACGTATGAAACGGGTGCATCCATGTAAAGGCACGATCGCACCCGTTCCAAATTCCATACATATCTTGTCAATCTTGCAACACGTAAGTATATCATTCTTTTCTTGCCCTTGCGCATCGTTCTATAGAGGGGAAAATTCGGGTGTATAACATAATTATTATTGTAACATAACCAAAATTAATAATGTTTTTTAACAGGATTATTTAATAAATTGTGGAAGTAAGTACCCACATTTAATAATAGTTAGTAATAGCGATATTTCAAATAACAAAAAATAATGTCTATTATTTGATTTGGATGCGAAATAAAAAAATCTTGTATTTATAAAATTATAAAAATATTATTATATTTACTAAGCCTGTTGATTTCTGGGCCAGCAATTTTCGTAGGTCTCATAAATGTTATCCTATACAATAAATCCGTTATCAAAACAGTTATACGTGGGAAAGATATCAGAGTGAAGCTTCGATATCTTCCGTATCCAAAAGAAAAAAGACAGTCATAAGAAAAACACCCTAAGACAACAACACGTTCTTTAATGCTACTACTAAATTCTGGGAAAGAATTTTCCGATATTATTTTTATAAAAACACTGTTGCTTCATTAAAAAGTTCTCACCTTCTGAATAAATATAACTTATACATAGCATTGCATTTTTTATTCTGATTCTTTGATGTAAAAATCGTACACATTATTTTATTTTAAAAATTATTAACTCCATAGATAGGTACATTGTACATACAGGGGCCTATACTGCCATTCTAAGGAAGAAGGCAGTAACTGACTCTCACACACTTTCGAGATAAATGACATAATGTGTTTTTTTTCAATCTTTAGTCCCGTGAATTAATAAAAAACGGTGATAATTTTTATTAGTATGATGTTAAAATACAAACAAAGTAATAATAAACAAGCAGTAACTGCAATGAATTGGTGCAATTACTGCATTTTAGAAAATGTCTATTTTTTCACTAAGGATTTAACGGTATTTTAGTGATAATACTGATTTTAAAGTGAACAGAATATAAATAGCTTTCAAAATTACCTAACGGAAGGCATTCATAACTCAATTTCACAAATTTTGCGAGTTACTGCCTTCTTCCGTGGAAGGGCAGAATAGGCATTGAATTGTTCGCATACTTAACAGTTTAGTATTCACATGAGTATTAATTGTTGTAACTCACGTTAGCCGAGCGGCTTACGCGTCAGCTTATGATATCCTGGGTCCCAGGTTCGAATCCTGGATCTGGAAAATACACATATTGTTTTTCAATTTGTGGTTGGAGTCAGAGTATAGACCTAATAGGTTGAGCGAGTGACTGATACCCATTTCTCGTAAAAACAAAAATCTGTTAATACAAACCGCCACTCTCAGGCCCATATGAGGATATTAGGATCGGACATGGTCAAAAGAATAAAAAGAAATAAATTTAAAAAAAAAATAAGAAATAATTTCCATATAAGTAGGTAAGACCTCGAATAACGACGAATGAAAGAGTTGAAAGTACCTACACGTAATTTATAATGAATACTAATTAAATTATACAATATCCTACAGCAGCGGTCGGCAACCCAAATGCATCGGCGTTCCACAGAACAGGTAATTCAAAGTACTGGACACTCAGCGCGCCACTGAAATAAAACTAGTAAATCTATTATTTTATTTGACAATTTTATTTGACTATAATACACGCTACATACAATTATCATAAAAATTACAATAACTTCCTTTAGGTTCAATTTTGGAAGCTAACATGTCAATATTTGGTTCACAGTTTGAAGTTTTTAATTTTATGCACATTTCCGAATTTTCTTCAGTTAAACGATTTCGATACGGGTTTATAATATATTATGTCATAATTGAGAATGTTTACTCACGTTACAGTAGTACGTTGTACCGAAAATACTTAAAAGAGCGAATGCGACTTTTTTCATACAATGAAATCTGTCTGGAAGTTCATTCCACGTTTTGGTTTTTTTTTTTTTTTCTTCTTAGAATTATTAATAACCATGTCCTTGCTTTTTCGTACAAGGTGGTTGTTAGTAATTTTGAACAATCACAAACACCCAGGCTTTGAGAAAAACACATAAATGTTTTTGTCATGACCGGGAATCGAACCCAGGAACTCTCGGGTGGAAGGCGAGCGCCTTACCAACTGCACCACGACAGCCACGTTTTGGTTATCATGTCAAGATAATTGTTTTGAAGTTTAATTTCCAAATTTCAGAAATGTTAAATTCGATTAACTCTAAATACACAATGTTCAAAAATTCAAAATATTCTTTGTCAATTTTGTAACAGTCGTTAATGTCAGGTTGCAAAAGATATATAAACATTAAAGTACCGAAAAATTTAATTAATTGTCATTTTCGAGGCGTCCACCAAAAATCTTTTCGCGTGCCACTACGTGGCACGCGTGGCATAGGTTGCCGAGCGCTGTCCTACAGTACCTTTAATATACCCACATGATGTATTGATTCTTGAAAATGATAATAATTCTTCTTTTCCTCCAGGATGCTACACCTCAGAGCGAAATCTGACTTTCTTAATAACTGCCTGCATCCGATTTGCTATTTTAATCGAATCTTCATAGATCACTTCACATCACATCTTCTCAGGTCTCAGTCTATATTACTCGTCCATCGGTATAAGAGTAAAACACAAATAATTTATATAATTTATGATGACCTTTGTAAACATTTTTGCATCATTTACAACAATTATTCACATGATCCGTAGCTTTTAACCACTATTAAAGATAAGATATTCGTATATACAAAAAGCTCTTAGAAAAACATTTTTATCATTATTTGTAGAAAAAAACTAAGAAACAAAAATAATAAAAAAATCGGCACATATTCATAATCATATTCAAAGACAGTACAGGCAAGTTTGTAAGTTGATAGTAGTTGCAGTAATTGTAGATACTGCAATGCAACAGCATTAAGATATATGTAAATCCTATTAAAAAGTCCGGGTGTCTAATCAAAGCTATCTCACAGCTTTGAAAAAGAAGAATAACGCCTCATGACTAATAAAGATATTAGAATATACCAACAACTACATTCCGCTTTTGAATTAGGATAAATGACTACCAATTGCGTCATTAATACACAGTACTTCCCAATTATTTTAACACCACACATTTTAATAGCATTGTGATTTGTGCGTTATATTTACTATTTTATGTAATATTAATATTATAAAAAAACAATGATAACTGTGTTGTTACAGATAACGCTTTTCCTGAATTTTCCCGAATTTCTATTATTTTTTAAATATATATTATGTAACACGATCGGAGAGCGGCTTACAATGTCGTGGGTGCTAGGTTCAAATCCTGGGTCTGGAAATACACATAATATTTTTTTTAAATTTGTGTTTGGAGTCAGAATATTGATATAATAGGTTAAGCAAGCGGCTAACATACATTTCTCGTAAAAACAAAATTCTGTTAATACAAACTTCCACACTGTGGAGGCCCATATTAGGATCAGACATGGTCAAAAGAAGAAAGAAGAAATGTTTCTGAGAGAAGAATTCTATTGATATCAATAATACATATATAATGCAACAATATTTTCAAATATTATGTATGTATTATTAAAAATATATTATCATGTGTAAGTACGTCATTATAAGTAATGTATGAATATATTAGCTTGAAAATTGTTGACCGCAAGCCTTTGTAGGAAAATTTTTCGTTGGAGAAAAAGATAAAAGAAAAACAATAACAAACAGGTCCTGGACTTCTCTCAGAAACGTTGACATCCATAGTTCAAACTAATAACTCTATGATATTTCCAACACCTAACTATGTTTTTGAGCCTTTTTTCAAGTTATATAATATAAAATAATAAAACACAACCACAAGGGCGTTAATTGGCGGACAGCATTATGACCAAGACATATTACGGCAACGCAGACGGCGTTGTGCCGACCAGTGTTGCCATATTTTTCTATGCTGATTATAGTACAAAGGCGTAAAAAATATAGTTTTTCTGAAAAATATATAGTACATGGACATTTTTCGTCTTGAATCCTTTAAAATTATAGTATTTTGGTATATTTGGCGTAAAATTATAGTACGAGGGTGGGTCAATAAGTCCTTAGAAAAGCCGACAGGTGGCGCGACTAGTACTGTAAGCGGTTTGTTTTCATGCAGCGGCACTACCGATTCAGTATGCTGCGAAGTTTCAATCAGATTGGTCGGGTTGTTGTGTGTTTCTCGTACATTTAAAAAAAAAAATTGCTTGTTTACAAAAATGGAGAAAATTGAGCTGTTATTAAACATTTTAATATAAAAGGGTTAACAGCAAAGGAAATAAAAAATGAGTTGGATTTAGTTCACGGCATATCTGCTCCTTCACTTGCAACTATTTATAACTGGTTAAATGAATTTAAACGTGGTCGTACATCAACAAAGGATGAACCACGCTCAGGACGTCCTGTAGAGGTGACTACACCAGAAATGATCAATAAAATCCACGATATGGTATTAAGTGACCGAAGATTAAAGTTGAGTGAGATAATTGAGGTTACAGGGATCTCAAAAGGTAGCGTCATTTCTATTTTACATGACAAATTGGGCATGAAAAATATTTCTGCAAGATGGGTGCCGCGTTTGCTCACAGTCGACAATAAACGCAATAGGGTGGTGGCCTCTAAAGCCCTGTTGTCGCTCATGCAACGCAATCCGGATGAATTTTTTCGTCGCTTTGTGACTGTAGATGAAACATGGATACACCACTATACTCCCGAGACGAAAGAACAGTCAAAGCAGTGGATTGGGAAAGGCGAACCATGTCCAAAGAAGGCGAAAACCGTAAAATCAGCTGGTAAGGTTTTGGCTACTGTATTTTGGGATGCACGTGGAATTATTTTCGTTGACTATTTGGAAAAAGGAAAAACAATAACAGGGGAATATTATGCATCTTTATTGGACCAGCTAAAAAACAAAATTGAAGAAAAACGGCCTCATTTAAACATGAAAAAAATCCTCTTTCATCAGGACAATGCCCGTGTTCACACATGTTTACGATCAATGGCTAAAATTGAAGAATTGAAGTTCGAATTGGTCGACCACCCACCGTATTCGCCAGATTTAGCCCCCAGTGACTTTTTCCTTTTCCCAAACTTAAAAAAATGGCTAAGTGGACAACGTTTTTTTTCAAATGAAGAAGTCATCGATCGGACAAATGCTTATTTTGAGGACCTTCCGAAAACTTATTTTTCTGACGGTTTAAAAAAAATTGAGAAACGTCTAACCAAGTGTATTGAGCTCCAAGGAGATTATGTTGAGAAATAAAAAAAAATACAAAAATAAAAACTGTTTTAATGCTTTTTTCTAAGGAATTATTGACCCACCCTCGTATTTTACATTTTTCCCGAAATCAAAATTATAGTATTGTACTATAATTATAGTACGGTTGGCATCACTGGTGTCGACGTAGGTCTTACTTGATTCCAAATGTTCGATTCTTGGTCATTTATTCTAATTGGTCGTTATTAAGCTAATAGAAAATTCATTCATTGATATTGCGTCAGGAAAATTATTTATTTAAGTATCTACCTACCTAAAATTTTCAACATATCGAAAATATTTTGCGAGCCGTCAAAATGGGCTAGAGCTTATGATTCACAACTTTGAGAAACTCTGGCATTACAGCAGCTGACAAAAATACTTTCAACTCGTTTTAATCGTCACGTAGTTAATTTAAGGTATTTATTTGAACAATACTAGACGTACGAGTACACACATATACGAGAAGCGACATTCCATCTTAGTATGCTAAGCCCTTGTTTAATTCTCTCTAGTCGTCTAGAGATAAATACATTATGGCTGACACTTGTCCTGAGAACCTACACAGATGTCTTACAACGGGAACTTTTTACAAACACGTAATTTGTCATTATACTTCTAGAAAGTATTTCTCCTCTCTGTATTTCGACAGCCAGTTTCACTATTATACTTATACAACTGTCTGTTACATAGATACTTATACGGATAGTGAGTGTTTTTTCACACGCGATGCTACTATTTACGTTTGTATGTAGTAATTTGTTTTATAAATATTTCGGTTTGTTTACATTATGTTGACACAAAATGATTAATCAAATTAACTTTATTCCCATGTGGCTACTACGTTATTGTAAATTATCATACTCAAGATATACACGCCATATAGCTTTAGTAACATACCGTTTGGCAACCTGCAGTGATATCTAAGTCGAAGTCGTGGCTTGGTTAATAATATTATTATTTTTTTAAATCATATGAAGATATCTATCAATTATGTTAATAACTTTTTTCGTATCCGATGGAAATGGACAGGACATATAGTATGTCGAGTGGATAATGCAGTGAAATTAATAGTGGTAACTGGTAACCAAGGGCACTAAAAAACTACAGTACTCTAAGACCTGCTGGAACGACGAGTTCAAGAAGTTTGGTGGAAGTACCTACATGGTATCAAGTAACTGGGAACCGAGAAGAAGGAGAGGCTTTTATCCAGCAGTGGATCGAACTCGATTAATGATGATTTTTCAATATTTATTTTACTGTTATTTATTTCGATATATTATGGATTATGTAAACGATATTACGGATTTCGCATTTAAATTAACAACGTCGTATTTTGAAAAAAGCTTCAGAAACGCACATATTAGAAAATTTCTAGATAATATAAAGGTCCTCTCTCTGATCATAATAATATGTATTGGAAATAATATGCATGTAAGGGACTCCGTGACTAGAGCAGTCACCTGGTAAGCTGTGTATTCAAATCTATCCCATTCCGTTCAAGATATTTTCTAGAAATCCTAAATAGTGTTAGATTATTATATCTTGTGCATTTAATAAAAAATCTAATGTTTTTTATATCATGAGTTGCTTAAAAAAACTAACAGTAACTTGTCTTTATAAATTATATGAAATACTGAAAGAAGGAAAAATTCTCGACAGATAATTATTAGGCCTGATGCGTTAGGAAATAAAATTCTGCAGAAAATAGTGACTGACAATGATAATATTACTGATAAGAAATAGGTATCTTCTGTAAACGAAAAGTTGAGAGTAGAAAATACTAAACAATCTTATGATTTTCCATATTAGTCTGTATCCGATTATTAGTCGATAGAAGAAGCTGTCAAACGTTTGTATTCTGAGTAAAAATACAGTCTTTATTAGTTTTGCCAAAATATATGGATACCAAATATATTGAAAATAAATACCTATTATTATCACTGATATCCTTACAAAATTAATATGCAAGCATGGTTACATATTAGTTCGTTTTACACCGACAATTTTTTTTTACAATAATTGATTTATAAGCAGATTATTATAATTTTATTATCAATAAAGTAAAACTGTTTTTAATTTAATCATTTAGTAATTACATATACCTACTAGGTATTGCAAGGTGCCTATTTATGCGCATATAAACTCTATAAAGGTGCAAAAGGTGACAACTCAAAAATTAAGAACAAACAGGACTCCGCTGTACGTGAGCTGTGTAAGTATTTCATTTTGTTTGCTGAACACCTGAACCTTTCCGCAGGTAGCTTCCCTCAAAAACGGAATATTTGAACTCAAAACTACAGCCACCTGCCACTTGAAAATGAGAGGGAGGTTTAATATGAAAGTTATGGGTCTCGTATGAAAGCCCCACAAATTTATGCGAAAAGGTTAAATTTAATTACCATGATGAAGGATCAGGAAAACTGATTTTCTTTCCGAATTTTTGAAATACTGTGACAAAATTAAATGAATATTAGAGAAATTAAAAGCACTAAATGAGTAGGTAATTTGACAGTTTTCGCGGCATATTTTTTAATCCTTTAATTATCTAGATAGCAAATATAGCAGTATCTACCACTGATATAAAAAAACATACTAAAATAAACGATAGTAAAAGTAAAAAACGTGCTTTCAATATAACTAGACTGAACGAAGGTTTGTGATTACTTTAAATATAAATTTTAAATAATTAAATTATTCCTATTCCGTTTGTAATAAAACCATTTTTATAAAATTCGATTAAGAAGTCTTGTGATAGTAATATGTAGGTAGGTATATTACATATTGCTCATATTATGATGTATAATTAAGAAATTAAAAGAAATATTAAATTTTTCATCATTTGAGTAGTGGGTATAAAGCTTAGCTAAGCCTTATTTTTCAGGAAAATCATTTAGGTACCAACCAGGGACGAATTTCACCATCCGGGGACCCTACGTATAACGCCAATTACCTCTCCTACTATATACAAAATTTAAACAAAATGTATCTACCTACCTAACATTGCATTCAAAATCAATGTCTTCGGAGTAGATACTAAAACAATTTTAATGCTCTTATGTTTCTTCGTCTCATCAAAATTACACGTAAAATAACATGAAATAACTCCACTATTGATTTTATTAATTCTTTTAAATTGTTGTTTCTATTTTTAAAAAAATATTCCGAAATATTCGGTAGCATGTGATAACTTTGTGGTAACTGATAAATTATTTGGATAGTTTTCTAGATGGTAGGTAGGTATAGAAACTCCCTTAAAAACATTTTTAATAAAAAAGCTCAATAATAAAAAAAATCATAATTCGAGAATAAATATTTCAAGAAACTGAAATAAAAGTAATTACATAAATGGAAAGATAATCATAATTCTGCTGTAATTAATTATTATTAAAAAAATTACAGTTTCTATAATATTAAAACAACAAAATGACATAGATTCTAGACAAAGGAAATATGATGGATTCAATATTTCTACATAGCATGTAATCATCTTTTCACATTATAATTTCTTGCTAGCTGTTATTTAAGCTTGTGCTTGTAAAAAATTACACCATGATAATAAATTATTAAAAATGTTGTGAAGTACTAATTTATAGTGTAGAAATAGTTGGGTCCTGTAAATTATAAAGTATTTATTACGCTCCGTTTTATTGAAAAATATTGTCATATGTCTAATTAAGAGAAGATATTCGTTGACATAGAAAAATGATTTAATTTGTTTTAACATTTGGGTAGTGAATATAAAGATTTAGTATAATATTTCTGAAAATGAGATATCAATAGATTTTTAAAAGATAGACAGATTCCACACGTCATATTGTGTATAAGTAAAGACGTATAAACTGAAAACTATTGCTTTTTTCAATTGCAATTAACTTAAGATTGTGAAAGTCAATTTGTATCCATTTGATTAAACCATTGATAATCGATTTTAGAACAGCTCAGAACTTTATTCGGCCTATTTGCGGTATCTTTCAAATATCTCCTTTAATATTTTGTTTTAAAATCTAAAATGAGGTTTATTTTTATTGACCATTATAATCTGTATCAAAAAGCGCGGAATTGCATGTTTCCGCTTTACTTTGCAAGCAAACCGTTTTAATCTTTTACAAAACTCTCCTTCGATGAATTTGAATAGCATTGAGTACTGTGCAATTTCAGCGAGACGGCGGGAGGGAGGGGGGCGGTTTAAAACGTGAAAGTACAACGGCGTCCATTAAATGCCGTCGGTTATTTGCATAATCATTCAGCCACCCTCTCTCTCGAGGGGTGACTTTCTCCACGTAGAGGCGTCTACTCAAATAATGAGGCAAACATGTTGGCGGAAGACGCTCGACAGCTGAATCACAATCGATCGTCGATACGTCGTTCTTGGGGCGTCTTTTAGGGCCTCCCTAACGTTTTATGGCCTCTGCAATACCCTCCAACGTTTCAACAATCCGACTCTTCAAAGCTATGGGGTAGACTCTGATGTAAAGAGCCGTCAGTTGGTTGCTAAGAGGTAAGTTTTTACCAACGCAACATTTCGAGTCATAGTGTTAATTAGTTACCTAACGTCACATTTGCTTGCCACAACAACTACCTACGTTAGAACGTTTAAACACAACGATAAATGCATCCACTTGCATTTTGCATAATATTGTACTTAATATAATTAATTAATACTACAGTATACCCAGTACACCCAGGATCGCCGCACGGCTTAAGCGTCTATAACGCCGTGGGTCCCAGGTTCGAATCGTGCACATATCGTTTTTCAATTTGTGTATCAGTCAGAGTATGGACCTAATAGGTTGAGCAAGTGGCTGACATCAATTTCTCGTAAAAACAAAATCTGTTAATACAAACCTCCACTCCATGGAGGCCCATATGATCTTATTAAGATCGGACATGGTCGGAAATAAAAACCGTTTTTTTAACTATCAATTCTCGGTAATAAAAAAACATGAAGGCAAATATTAAATTTAAACTTTAAATTTCTATTATAAAATATGGTTTTGATAACGAAACGTGATTTTAAATGTCTGAAATTATACGATTGCCGACAGACCGCCAATAAAAAACATTTGCTGTTATAAAATCACATTTTGGTATCAAAATATTATTTTCTCTTATTATTTTAGCATTTTTTAAACGGGCAAGAATGAATCTTTAGATAATAATTGATATCAAGGAAAATACGGAACGCAAAATGCAATTTCTCCCAAATTACGAGTAGATTCCAAGCTCTTTTGTATAATTTACCGAATGTATTTTACTATCATCTGTTAAATTAGATAAAAATTAAAGATATAATGCGTGTTGACAAAATCTTTTCGACAACAAAAATTTATTCGGTCATTTAATGTTAATTTCTAAGATGAGAAAAGACAAGGAATGATAATGACATAAACGTTTTTAATACAAAGAAGATTATCTAAGCTAAGTTCACAAAAATAAATCCAATCGCAGGACTTGCAGGACAGGCAGTTAAAGAAATTATACAGGTACTTACAAAGTTTTGATAGGTTTTATTTTTGACCAATTATTAAAGATATCGTGAACGAAACCTGTCTTAGAGTGAAGTGATAATAAAAAAAAATGTTGAAATAGTACCTACGTACTAAAAAAAACTGAATAAAATACTTAACAATTATTATCTAATTAGCCAAAATTTTAAGAACTAATATTATTAGTTGAACTGGCATTTAGATAGGTAGTAGAACTCTACTGTAATTGTTTTAAAAAAATGTTTTTAATACTGCTATGATAGTTGAGTTACCTATATTGACAACTGTTTCGGTTTATAAACCTATTTCAGACGTCTCAATACCAGAAATATGGCAAATCGATTTATACCGTTATCATTATTTTCAAATTAAAAGATTACGAATTACATATAGCGGCATATAATTAGTACGAAATTATTGTTACTATAATCCCAACTTAATTTTGTATGAAAACCGCCAGCACCGAGTTTTGGAGAAATAAGAATGTTCAGAAAAAATGCACAAAAATAGCATTCAAAGAAATCTGAACATTTTTCTGTGAAAACTTCAAATATAAGTAGGTACCTACATTAACATCACAGCTTGCAGAAACATGTATCGAACTGATTAAAACTCAGATGTAGGCATATAATATTTGAGACAAAAAAGATGTTTCTTTCCCAAATATTGTCATACAACATGCATCCTCGTGTTTAGCAAAGCATGCTTACATAATATAAATAACATAACTCTTTCTAAGGTATTACAATGAAACGAAAAAAGGCTCCAAATTATCACTAGAGGAAAATATACTCATATCATAATAATATTATGTCTTCAGAAAATATTTTGTTGCCAATAATTATAATGATCAATAACAATTTCCAGAGAACGCATCGTGGTTATTTTGTTATTAGGCACTAGGCAGTGGTGATTAATTTAATTACGTTAACAATTTTATAGTTATTTATAATAAAGTGAATATGATAAATACATAAGTACCTAGTTTACTGATAACATTTTTAAAAAAAAGTTGAAATAAGCGGAAGATATAAATAATTTACTGATTTAAAAGCGTAGGTTCGCTTAGTTACAAGAACTTATTATAAAATATTATTCCCAGTGTTTATGTAAGTTAAAATATTCCTACTACGAATAATTTCAAACAAGCATGTTAAAAAAGTCACACTAGAAAAATGTTAATGAATATGTCAATCACTTTATTTAAATCACAAAGAAGCGACAGATATTATTTTTCGATATTTAACATAAAATAAGATTTTTTGTGTTGAAAGTTTTACGTATACGATATTGTATCGTTTTCGTCGGCAAGGGTCGATCCACTGCTAGGTGAAAGCCTCACCTAGCTTCTTATATTCTGCTCAGTCCCTGGCTCTTCATTGCTACGTACAGTACGTAGGTACATCCATCAATCTTGTTGATTTACTCGATCCCGCGTATTTTAAGATGGCAATGTGGTCGTTTAATGCTCCTTTGGTAACTGTATTATCAGCGGTTGTTCACTCGCTGAGCGACATGTCCGACCTATTTCTATTTTATCAACTTAGCAACCCTTTTATTTCGCGTACTCTTGTCTGCCTCACTAATTTGTCTCTTTTATTGTCTCTCCACGATATAGCCACTTTGCACTTTTCCATGCCACGTTGTTGTTAGTTAGTTAGTTAGTTAATAGTTTTTTGATGTATTTTATATTCGGGGTGCTATACGTCCGTCTAAATTGCATACATGTTCACTGGAAACGCAGATTGCTAGAACTCTGTACCTTTTAAAATATATTTATATAGGTGGGTACATCAATAGATTTTTTTTAAGATTTATTTTTTAGAAATTTATTTTATCATAAAATATTGAAACAGCTAAATGCCCACATACTATTAACTTCAGTTGAAGGTTCAAAAATATTTGTAGCAGTTTCGGAAAATGACTCGATTTACAGAACTAGTAGTATATTATGGATATTTATGAAAGAATTATACTATAAAATGACAAAAAAATGATATACTTACAACATTCTTATTCATATTAAATACTTATATTTTATAATAAAAAATAATTCTTTGAATCATCAAAAATAACATAGGTATTTGTAGAAGTTCTCAGGCATTTTTATAAAATTTCTACGAATAATATTGTTCTCCGTAGAAATGAGTCAAGAGCGAAAATATGAAAATGAATCACTATTGGAGAAACCAAACTACGCTAATTTCGCTACAAACCGAACTATTATTTTCGTTAGTGGAATTATATTGGCAGCTAGACAATATAATATTTATTTGAAAAAGGTTAACCCGGGACAACTGCCGGCAAATGGGGTGAGCTGGGGCAGAGAATTACATGGGGGTATATTGGGAAAATCATTTCCAGAGGTTAATGGGAAAATGTCAACTGCTGATATTTTGACACGTGATTTAATCCGCAGGGATTCGCTATATATGGCAAACTATATACTCAAACAATCCTTAAAAGTAAATTAACTTACCAATAATAAAAACGTCAATAAAATATGTAGTAAAAAAATATAAACATATTACCAAAAAGAAGAATGTTTTAATTAATGTGTAAAATTATACTTGTAATTTATTAATTATTATAGGTACTTACTTAATTATTATGGATATTCTATCCGCATATTATTATGTGGCACCAGTAACGTTTCCATAGATAATATAACAAAACCACTCCAAAGCATAACTCCATTCCTAACATGAAAGTAAAAATATATATTTAGAAGAAATTTAATATAAATATTTTAAAAAATCTAACATTTTTTTCAATCAGAGATGATCATCATGATTGATGCTGGCTTACTGAAATAATTCTCTCCACCTGCTCCTATCAAGTGTTTATGGGTTGCGGATGAAAAAAATATTAATTAATCTCTAATGTTCATTTATTATTATCCACTATTTTATAACATAATAGTTTATAAATAAGAAGTTAGAATATTATAAGTTATTGCTTCTTTTGAGTCCGTCAAAAGAGTGACCATTAACAAGTCTGCACCTGTAAAAATTGCAATGAAAAACAATCGAAATCCGTCGAGCGAGATCGATATTACCTAAGTATTAACAAAATGGAATAAAACAATGTACACTGTTTCCTGCATTCGAAGAGAGTCGAAGGTTAAACGGTAAGGTTTGACCCACGATTGTTATTAAATTTGGAGTAGACATAAACTAAGTTTGACCGCACTTCTATCCTGTAGGTTTTTTATAACTACCTAGTGCTAGCCATATAGGTTGTTCGAATCCCAAATATGATTATTAATTTGTAACACTATAACCGGCAGTGATCTCTGGTCATCTCCGACATCGATTTCTACCACTGAATTTATTCCGCCTTATATAGACAGATAGAAAGTGATACTCCTTTGAGTCTGTTCTACTCTGACTAGTCACTGGAATCATGATCTCCCTTCATGACATATACTATTATAATCATAATCATAACAGCCACTTACTGATCCAATACTGGATAAAGAACTCTTTTCGCTGTCGCCACTCTTCTTGGTAATATTGACGTCGTTCTTTACGATGTACTTTCGCTCTACATGATCAGCTCGCGGGCTCTTGGTCGCGCTTTAGGTTTTATTAATATCATTTTTGAACCATTGTATGATGCGATTTGTCCATAGATAATCTATTGTGACCTGCCCATCTTTCAAAGGTGAAGGGTGCCTATTAAAGAAAAGTAAACTGGTAGGTAACTGAAAGAAGCTCCTAAAGCAGCCATATCTACGGGACTTGAATTTGAATTTTTTTCATCTTGAGGTACTGATACAATTTTACTGATCATAAAATATATCTAATATTTTACTTTTATATATAAAATATATTTCATTAAAATCTATATTTAACAAGCAAAATCATGCCTAACCGGGATGGAACTTGCGCTAAAAATTCTACAACATCGTTAGTTAGACTTCTTGTCCGGTAAGCCACTCGGAGTTTTCCTACTTTGCGCAAAATAACATAGCCAATGCGCAAATATCGGTATGCTTTATCATACAAACATTATCCATTTCATATACTATACAGTCCTTCGACTTCAAGGACAGACACCATCAAAGTTTATATAGAAAAGATTATATCAAGCCTTTGTTTTCATATTATTATTATTGTGTTATTATGTGAATCCTAAATTGGGACGTATGGCTCTGTTGCTTATAGAATAAATTGAATATGTCTGTTGGTATGTTTATATATTTTAAATATCTTTAGGTCATTTAAATTTATACTTCTTAAGAAGGTATGCTATAATCGCCTATTCGACACTGCCATCTCCACTGCAATGGTGCATTATGCCCAGTGAAATCGTATTTAAGTAAGCTGAATTCATTATTAGCAAATGTTTGACGGAAAACTGGTTGATCTTAATCGATTTTCTACTGAGCAGTTTGATCGAACATATATATTTTTCAAAATCTCCGCATTAGTAGATTACATGATATTTAATAACACGTCATATTTCATATAAGCTGTCACAAAGTGCGAACGGGAAACGGGTAAATCCGTAATAACGAGCCCCCATCACTCCTTCGCCCCACCCTCCCCCAGATTTCAGCTGGAAGTAACGGCACCCAACTGCGTCCTACAACTTTATGATCGGGTGGGTAAACCGCCAAATATTGTCATTAGGTCTACGCGCGTGGTCCAAACTTGCGATGGCACAGATAGGGCCTCATCACTCATTACCCCGAAATCCCTACTTGGTTTAATCGGCAGAAAAATGTTACATTTCTACGGGTTATATGGGTTTCTGGAGAAAATTACGTGAAGCAGGTTAACAGAAATTACTATTTTTAAGATCCTTCAATCTAAACTTTTTGCATTTATTTGTATGTAGGCATATGTAGAGTTGGGTTTCGGGAATTTCCCGACGGGAATTCTCGAGAAATTTTCGGGATTTTCCTTCCCGAATATCAAGAATGGAAATTTTTAACATTTCCTGAAATCCCGGATCTCGGGAATCTTTTCTCGGGTTTCGGGATTTCTTTATTATCGAATGTTGATTGAAAAAAAACGATTTTCTATATGGAAAAAAGTGGACAGAAAACACAAAATTGAAGGACTGATCGGGGCATTAACACAATAATTAAGCCAACGTCGAATGAAAATGAGCGCAATTTTTACAACATCAGAGAATTTTGAGTCTCAAAAGCTTACGCGATTGTCAGACGCAGCGATTGACAGTTGTGTTTTTTGAAATTCTATTAATGTAAGTTAAGTAGTTAAGTAATGTTTTAAATTATTTTTGTTTTCCTACTTCTATTTTGTTTGTCTTCAGTTTTTTTGAAATTTCCCGATTTCTCGAGAATTCTTTTCTGGAAATCCCGAATCTCGAGATTGAGATTTTCTCGGGAAATACCCAACTCTAGGGATATGTGACGAAACGTACAAGAATATCATAAACCTACGTCTACAATATATCACGATTTTTATTCAATTAGATACATTCATTTACAATAAAAATATATTAACATTTTCTGCATCCGTAACAGTCGTAACTATGATTTACTCTTTAAGACAGACAGGCCGGGGCACTGAATTGCGAGTAACAATAATAGTGCTAGTTATTGATTATTTTAGAATGCAATGCGGTAATCTGTTTGAAGTAAAAAAAGACTTTCGATTCAATATTAAATTTCATTCAAATCTATTAAGGTATTACCATTTATTTCAATATGAAACAATCATCAGTTTCCACGATCCAAATTTAGGTAGGTACCTACAGTTTCATTTCGCAGCCTGACTATAATTTTATTGTGGGTTGTAGGTATATGGTCTTCCGTGTACAATTTATCTCATTTTTTTTAGATCCAAATTATTCACGAGGCATGTTTATCTTGGCGTTAATTATTTTAAATATTTCATAAAACCAGAGATGATTTTTTTTTAAATAGACATTTATGTACTTATTGAACAAATTACGTAGGTAGGTATACCTAAGTATATCGTTTTTTTCACAATATATAATACATGCTGAATTGGTGATTTCGAGATAGGTACTAACTAGTAAGGTCTGAAAGTTTCCGTCCTAAGGGTATTAAACTTATTAAATATGTAATAGAACCAAACACTAATATTTCTAGAAAAATTATAACAAAAATTATAATAATTAACAGTTTCAACTGTTATTATTGAAAAATTCAGGTTTGCTATAAGTAATAATCGTAAATTGACCAAAGACTACAAAATTATATGTCGTTTAATGAGTACACATTTAGTTCGTAGAATTCAATTTTATAATGCTAGTTCAGTTTGCACACCATTTTGTAAATGTGTGATAGCTGTGTAACCGAAAGAGATATTTTTTTTAGACTTTAATGAGTTTAATGTAACAATAAAACTATTATAAATTCAATGTCCGAACGCTCAACTATTAAAGAATGAGTGGAAGTGAAATAATTACATCTCGTAGGTACCTATTTATAATTTATTTTTTCTGTTTTCTTTTGGTTAGCCCTGTGGAATAAATTCATAGTCAATATTGTATTTTATCATTATATTACACAAATATTTTCTCTTGGATATTGGATCTATAATTATATTTGAGTTATCTTGGATACCTACCATTATATATAATATTTTCCCACTTAAATCGCTTAATATACGTGTATTATTGTATACTTACTGAGCCGAAAAGACTTTTTCATGTGCACCGAGAAATATTTTGACATTGTTTCTATGATTAATTAGATAAGTAAATATGATTGATTACCTACCTACATTTGTCATATTTTTTATTAGTCTAACAATAATAATATATCGAAGCTTTTTTGTAATAAGAAGCTTTGGGAATAAAGTTAAATGTATACTTATATTAATACCATCAATAATAATAGAATGTTTAACATTTTAAACAAGATTCCATATTTTAATTAATATATAACTATTTGACAATGTTTGCCTAATTTCTCATGAATCTACGCAGGATGTACGAGTCACGTTTGACAAATAAATTTTCATTCGGAAAGCCCGACGGCAAATGAAAGCCTTGTCGAACTTGTAAAGATATAAAGATAGTATCGAGGACAGGCCTGGATGGAAGCAGATGACGAAGGAGGCCAAGACACACACAAGGTTGTAGCGCCAGAAAAAAGAAAAAGTTTGTCAAATGCTATTTCGGGAGCCTGGTGACAGAAGAAGTATTAATCTAGGTACAAACAAAATGGATGTATTATTTTAAGCTCAGCATACAGGTCCAAGATAAAGGCTGTCCAAGAGATGGAGAACATGAACGTGAACTAATAATTTAAATAAGTATATTAAAGTAGGTATGTTATTTTAAAAAAAAACTGTTGTTGCGAGGTCTTCAGAGGTGAATAACTAATGCTTTCAACCGTCAACTGTTTCTAATTGAAGTTTGTAATTGTTTTAACTACGTACAAGCTAACATAGCTAATGGTGAGCTAACCCTTATCACAGTTCATGGGCGTTTCGTGGCAGATAGGTTATTGAGCCAATTTATAGTTGTATCGAACACGTCTTAACTGTTCTTAATTGATGGTTCTTACTGTAAACTTTAATAATTACCTACAGCTAAATTTTTCACTTGTTTTTATTTCAAAATGCAAGTACATATTTAAAATAAACACATTTTATTTTAATTATAAAAGTTCTTGTGACTAAGATACAATATAGTATTTTTTTTAAAGCTTTAAAATCCTAAATGGATCTTGGCCGCCTCGCGAAAAGTTTTCGTAGAATTTTTTTAACGAGAAGTGGATGTTAGCCCTTGCTCATTATATTAGGTCCATGCGACACCATGTGAATTTTGCCTGACAGACTACGTTACCGGATACGTTGCCGCTCAGCCAGCATAATATTATATGCGTTTCTTCTTGTATTCTTAATTCTTATAATGATTGTGAATACGAGAAATCTACAGAAGTACCTCTTCTAACTTTGGAAAAAAATTCAATGTCATTTCTTGGTGGATAAAAATGGTACTAAAAATATAATAACAGACACTTCGTTTTGTTAGTTTTTTTCAGTCATTGTTAATTTGCGTTAAGACAGGCTTCATATATTATATAAGACATATCTAATTGAAGACGAAACCGGTCTTGGAGTAAAACAGGATCATGCAAATATCCATTTTTAATAGGTTTGAATGGTTTGAATCGGACAACTTTTGTGAATAGTTGTGTAATGTTCAGTTATTTGAGTAAATAAATAGTTAATCATATAGCTATATACTTTACTTACATACTTACTATTATATGATTTATTTAAGAAAAATTATAGATAATTATGGGTTCCAATCCCAGATTTGAAAAAATCACAATTTTTCAATGTATGTTTAGTATGGACCTAATATATTGATTATCCTCCTTCTCAAACGCGGCCAGGATTTACATTGGATTGTAGAGCCCATGAAAAAATAAGTTAAATATATAATGTGTAATAATATGTAGATACGTACTTACGTGTGTAATAATATGTAGATATTATATGTAGATATGTAGATATTAATGTGTAATAATATGTAGATACGTGTATATAATGTGTAATAATATGTAGATACGTACTTACCTATATATTTCATTGGTGACAATTAGATTGGAATGTTTTAAATTAAATGAATTTTAACTGGGGTAGCAAATACACGAGACGGAACTCACTGAGACAGCTTCTCGCTGCACTAAACAGTAGTGTTATTAGACTTATTGGGTTGAGAAAAAAGGAAAACATCGAAGAAACTAAGCAAGAAAGGTCCTCAGTCACGAAGAAACTATTTAAATTTTAAATTTCAAAAGTTCATTATGTTATGACTGACTGGTGGCATAATATTATGTGATCGATCCACTTATACCTACTACTACACTACTGTCATTGGGTCCCATGGCCTGTTGTAGCGTTAAATAGAATATGTATGTAAATATACTATAAAATATATTGACATATATATGTGTAAATGATATTTAGGTAGGTGCCAACTAACTTTTCAAGAATGGATATCTGATAGGTATACAATATGCCTATTTGACATTTGCATCCCGCCAGTTTACACATCAGTAATGTAGATAGGTATATTATTATAGTGAACTTGGAACAGAATAAACGCAGCCTACGTAAACAAAGTACGCACTAGTAAAATATTTAAATAAGCCCTGGGGCTCCCTTCGCGATAACCCCATGCTGCAAAGGGGAGTATATTGATACGTGCACAACAATTTGAACAAAATGTACACGTTGATTGAAAGTACGTCCTACGCCCATGCTACAATGAAACAGTTTTTCCCTTAACAATTTCAATTATGCACCCACTTTTAAGCCAAACGAAGCTAATTGTAAGGTTTTATTTCAGCCATTCATATATTTCACAAATACATTTAGAAAAAACATAATGCTATTATAATACAAATAGTATCTACGTATCGTTCGCTCGATATTCCAAAAATATTTACTTACTATTACAAAAACAACGCTCACGATGGACGAGCGGCTTACGTCAGTTTATAATATCGTGGATCGCAGGTTCTAATCCTGGGTCTGGCGAATACAAAATATATCGATTTTAAATTTGTGGATCTAATTTCTATTTTCACTATCTCACTTTGTTTCGTTTATTTAAAAGTTACAACCAGAGCGTTGGAGCAGACCCTTTTCTCAGTTGCTCCACTCCATCTCCGCTCCAGGGTCTGCTCCGCTCCGGGTAAAAAGGTATTATTTTTAGGTAATAATAGGTAGGTATTATACAAATGATAAAAAATTAAAAATAAGTAGTTTTGAAATAAGTTTTATTATTCGTCCTTTTCATTATTAGTTCCATTTTTAAATTTTGCGACAGCAAAAATCGTCATTCGTTATCTGCCTATTCTGTCAAAAAAAGGTGAGGTTATTTATCACTCGACAGTGTTGCAGTATTTAAAATAATTCCAGTGCTGCAAAGTGTAAATATAATATTTGCATTGGATTTTAGGACGAAAATTGAATAGTAAAAAAAACATCCGGAGCAGTGGAGCACTACAAATTTTCGGAGCTCCGGCTCCGCTCCTGCTCCGGCTAAAACCCCATTGCTCCGCTGCTCCGTGCTCCTGCTCCGAGCACCGCTCCAACGCTCTGGTTACAACTATACTGACAACACTCAAGTTAGATATAATATTTTTCTTCCTAATTCTGTCGATTACAGAATTATTGATGGGGATTTATTGTGTTATTTGGTATCACTACCTGTCAGTCTGACTTTTAGTGTGCTTCGTCCGACTGACCCCCAATGCTTTGTACACCCTTGCGATGAGATACACTACTGACATCTTAAGAGTATAATCAACCAATGCGAAACAATCAATAGGTCACTCTTTACACCCTGTCAACAGAACTGATATTATATTTTCAACACTCGATTAGAGTTTATCGTGTTTTCAAGGTTTTATGAAAACCGTCAGCGCCCCGAGTCTCCACATTCCTAAAACTACTACTGATTGAAGTTAATAGGTACCTAGGTATTGGTTGTTTTTCTAGTTTTACCAGCGTACCCATTTTGCCCAATTTAAAGACAGAAGTTATCGTTTAAAGTAGGCTGTTTATCGTTAGTAGGCTGAACAAGTGGCTAACATCCATTTACCGTAAAAACAAATATGGATCTGTTAAAACAAGCCTCCACTCTCTGGAAAACCATATGACCTAATTAGGATCGGACATGGTAAAAAAATCTTTCAAAAATAGATTCAACATGGTCGGTCAATTCTCACCGAATTGTAATCAATGAAGATAGTAATTAACTATTACCAAAAAATCATCCTATTACAAATAAAACGCATTCTTTCTCGAAATATCTTCTAGGTCTACGGTAACTTTCTACGTATCTATGTAATTACTTCCATCTTTTTGGAATTACATAATTGAAATATACTTACTAGAAAATATATTGCACACAGTGAAATTAGAATAATCATTTTTCGCTTGCCGTGCGATTGGTTTTACCATGAAAATTCTGGCCCAAGTGTCCTCACCGAAGACTCATTGCTGATATTTCCAAATTCCGTCATAATTCCTAGTAATTATTGGACAATTATTGCCTGTTACATCAATATTTACCATCTGGTCGCATTGATTTTGTTCTCATTATTATTACAAAATTTTATCCACCGCAACATTGAAAAAATTGTATGGTGATTTTTAATATATATTTTAAAAAAACCGTGACCCGGCACGATTTCATCAATAAGCAATCACTGATTTTATTTATCTTTAAATCACAATTTTCAATAAAAAATGCACTACATAAATACTTAATTTAAAAAAAACATGCACAGGCGATTCAGACAGATTGCAAGTTGGTTGCAAGTAACATTTTAATATTTACGTTTTACAAATGGTCAGTTGATAAGATATGTAAATGAAGTCATTAGCTTTTTATTGAGCAATAATTTATGTAATAACAAGAGAAATGCACTCCGTCTGTCAATTAATTAATTGATAAATGGACATATGATTGAACTGACTGGCAACTCGTTGACACATTAATATGCAGTGACTACTTTGTATGTCCATATCAATTTAAGACGTATTATTATATACCTACATTGGATATTAAAAAAAAAAAGATTATATTGTAGGTACAATATACTTTTTCTCTCTCCAAACAATTCGGTGTACCTATATCTTAGCTGCATCTTGCAGATGTATTTAAATCAGACTATGTATGTCAGAGAGATTGGTTAAAAACAAAAACCGTACCTATTCTAAATCCATTGTGTCCATGATCTGAATCACCAGACACATTCAAAAACTGAACACGTGATTTGATCCAGCCATGAGATTCGAACCTGCAATCACGGAAACTCCATTGTGAGCACACGTAAATAGCTGCTATATATTGATTCATTTATTCAGTTATCAATGTTATCATTCATATTATAGCAGTATACAAGTTACGGAAAATGGAAAACGATCGATGAGTAATAAAAGTTTAAATATTAAACAATTATTATTAATAGTTATAATTTTAATCTTTATAACACACACTATCAACCTTCATGGTGCTGTCAAACGGGTCAACCGCACGATAGACAGTAGAATACGACACCACAGTTTTCCTGTTAAACTTACTTTACTTTAATTAAGGACGGTTATTATTAGGTTAATCAGATATACACTTAATAATATCATATTTTATAACACAACGTGTTATTTATTTTATTAGTATATGTGCATGATGATTGGTATGCATTATGATTTATTAATGGGACATAATATGCTAAAAACAGTTTTGATACTTTTAAAGAGACTTTTCGAACTATTTAGTTTTTGAACATCCATCGAGATAATTCTGAACATCCATCAGAATCCTGTCAATGTGTTTTATTAATTAAACCACTTACACCATACATAATCACGTCGAAATTAACCAATAACTACGTGTCCGAGGTACTGTCAAAATTCGTTAATATTGACGACCTTTTGTGATTTGTTATGAAGGTAGTTTTACTGATTTTGATTTACGCTAAATTATGGAACCCGTGACCCTGATAAAATTAGCAATATTTTTTTCTTGCACACTTTGGAAATATTTGACACAAAAAACGTCATTCCGTAGGTAACCTATATTATTTTATTCGAAATATAAAACCACGACACTGTCTCCCTCCCGCATGATTCGAGAAAGAATTTTTTTATCAATTGCTTTGTGTATGAGATGATTACTATGGTAATTTTTACTAAACGGGCGGGTCATAGTTTAATTTCCAAACAACAGTCATTTATAATGACGTGTTAATCATTTGTGTCAAACTTTTTGATTGATTGAGACATTATAATTGTTACAAGCTCTTTCTTAATTAAAAAGATAATTAAAAATATGTAGGCACATTTTACGATTTTATCAAAATACAATAGACACACCACGTACTATTTCGTTCTCCTCATTAATAATAGTTGTAGATATATTCTTCGCTATGCAAAATAATACCGTTTTACTAATTCTATATCAGCTATAGGTACTGATAGTGTTGCATAATTCAATTTACAACAGAAAATAATATCACGTATGTAATAATGATAATCGCATAAATAAAATCACCACTTCCGAACACTAAAACAGTTAAATTAAGAACAGTTAAAAAATAAACTGTCAAATTAAAAAAACCCTTTTTAGAATGTGCTTCGTTGGAACCCGGGTCTTTATCAGTTTATTGCTTTTGTGAATATTTTTAACGTTACAATGTAGGTTGTTAAAAACGATTATTGATAATTTCATTATTTTAACGAATTTAAAAAAAAATCGAGTGTTAAAAAGGCGGGAACCGCGCTAATTTTCATAGCCGATTTTGGCAACATTCATGAATAATTCAAGAATCAAAACCTAACCTAATCTAACAAATCTAACCTAACAAATAATTCAGTATATCGGCTATTTGCAAATTTGATTGCCGCTGGCTTCCTGTAAACCGACAAGAACCAAAATTTTATATGTATGTAAGTAACTTGATTTTTTCTCCATTTATATAGAATCGACGTTTGTTTCGGTTACAGTACCAGAGCTCGAACCAGTATAAATAAATAGGATTTCAAGTTCCTTCTACTCATTTATATTTTCTAGAAAAATCGATATTACAAATTACAGAAACAAGATACCTACCTTAAAACTATGAATTTTTAAAAAATAGTTTTGTCATCTTTTAAAAAACTTATCAAACTAAATATAAAGAATGACAATATTCATAAAATACGGTGTACTAATAAAACCATGGCTTCCAAATATTTTTTTAATTTTATATTTTGTTTTTTTTTTTTAAATTGTTTTCGATATATAAACGAATATTTTTTGACTATTATCTACTATGGCTTGAATTAGGCAGGGTTGAATTGAATTTGAACGAATGAATGAAGTTATTTTTTTAATTACTTACTTATATATTTTTGAAGTTTACAAAATTTGTCGCAGAGGCATTCCGATCACCCTTGAATACAAAATATTTTCTATTATCAACACAGTTATGTGAATTTTAGCGCGAAATTTGAATTAGTAGAAGGGATAAACACAACAATACGGGCAGCTGCTAAAATAACAAGCCTTATTGACCAATTTGATCCTAAGCTTTGCCCATCCTACTAATGTTGGTCGCAGAAATAACAAGAATATACCACAACCTTCCGCCTCTTAATCCTCTTATGCCAGCTCACACTAGACACTCACTCTATTACGTTAAGCCTGTGATTTTCAATCTAGCATCTTGGCCCAAGGTTGGTTACATCACACAAAAGGAGAGGTACACCTACCGGGAAAGTAGGTATTTTAGATAAATCATTAAATGGGATTACATAGGACCATTGAACATATTACTAGTAATACCTGTATTTGCTTTCTCGTACATATTATAGAAAGACAATTCTGGTAAGTACCAAATAATTTTTCAGGGGTGCATATCAACCGGTGTGGGAAAATATCTTTTAAATATTCATTAAATAAACAAGCGTCAGTCAACATTCAAAATCTTCTTTTTCGAGTAATGTATCCGATACAGAGGTATATATTATTAAATATTAAGTGAACTGATGTTTACATGATAGAACCTAGGTAGTAGGTACTATAATAGTTTTGTTAATTCTAGGATAAATATCAAATGAGTTATTTATTATTAACTATTTTTTTGTATTCAACGAATAATTCACAAGATTTAATCTAAGTATTGAACATATAGGTACATCATTTTGAAAACACTTTAACCAATATAAAATGTACGAGTATTACAAAAATCTTTTTGAAAAAAGTAAGACAACCCGCAGGAATCGAACCTGCACCTCTCGGGTATCTCGGGTATTATGCTTTAATATCATTGTCAGCCTGGGTCGACCCACTACTGAATGAATGCCTCTCCAAGCTACTTCCATTCCTATGAGGCCTGTTAAATACGTTGCCAATGTTGCCACGTACTTCCGCAGAGCTAAACTATCTCATCATCGATGTTCGTGATATTATATAAAAATACACTTAGGTACATATTACTACTTAGCATAAGTATTTGTAAGGGTATTGTGTTTTCTGTATCAATATGGATTAAGAATTAAGATTAAACGAAACAAAATTAGTCAAAGCAAATCTCCAATTCAAATATTTATGTGTCATCTTAAAAGATATTATATTAGATATCTCACACTGATCGGTCATCATCACATAAATAGTAAAGACATCTATCAGATGGAAAAATAAAAACAAATCCTAGAAAATATTTTCGCATTTCCTATGCCTCCAATTTACAGAAGGTTTTACGAGAGCCGTAATAGGATACTTCCTTAAACGCATCTCTTGAGTGTGATAGTAAAATTTCTCCCATTTCTACATTTCTCGGGTTTTTCACCTACTATTATTTATGTGAGAATACAGAAGATGTGATCAACAATCGTAAACGTAACGTCTCAACTCCTGAAACTGTTTTCATACCTCGTAACCATAAACACAAACCATCCATAAAACATAGTTAAATAAACAGTGCTGTCTTGAAAATGTGCGCTTACATAACATATATATAAATTTTCCTTTAATCTATTTCAGTGTTTCTCAAACGGTGAAAGGTGCGTACCGTGTAACCTCAGGTGGTACCCACTGACGATTTGGCGTGAAAAGCGGATGATTTTCTCTCGTAGCTCATTCGTTTCACAAGGACAGTTTTAATTAGTATATAATAAAATTATATTAAGAATAAGCAGTAAGTAGTATTTTCACTGAACCATTTGTTTATTCAACAAGGTGTACGACTATAATTTTGAGATTTGTACTAAGCTAAGAACACTAGCTAGTAATCAAGGTAATTACTTACCTATTTTGGGTATCTACCTTGATTCAAACCACCAAATTCAGCCGCCAATATTAGTGAGATTTGTAAAACGATTCAGTTTTATGACTAAAAGTTAATTTCATCGTCATTAGTTAGGACGCATGTGGCTCAATAATTCGTAAAGCACATTGGCCGACATCCAATGGATGTAGGTTCATATCGAATTCGGCGTCATATTTATTTTAATATAATATCTAATAATAATAATAATATAGTATTTGTTTCGTTATGTCTATATTTTCATGATCATCCTGGATGAATTTAAGCTGTTTCCATTCCTCTTGGCTATGTGCGTTGCTATATTATATAAAAATGTAAGCAGTAGGAAACATCGGCGATTGCCGGTTGTTCTGCTAGGTCTAGTTGGTACGCTGCGCCATACTACATCGCAATTATTATAGACCCAAATAAATATGTTTTTAAGTATAACACATTAATAGCTATAAAAATATGAATAATGTTAAGTACCTACCTAAATTTAAAAATAATAAGGACGTTACGATGTATTAACGCAGAATAGGACTACTTATTTTGACTTTTGTCGGTCGCGTATCACTTTTTGACTAGATTTGTCCGACAACGATTATTTCTTATTTGATTTATATTATGTTATATCTACGAGTAATTTAAGGTGGCACACTGTAATATAATACATACTTATATTTGTTGCCAAATCCAATTGTGTACCTACTACATTTTTGTCATTTCGCGTTATGCCTACCATGCACCTCTCCATACCACGCTGTGCTATTCAAAAGTCTCTGTACAGTTGTATGAAAATGTATTTTTTTATTATATTTTCAAACATTATTAACAGTTGAGCAAAATAACCTAATTATTTATTTTTTGTCAAAATTGGGATCCAAAAATAAATTCATCGTTTTCTAAAGAGGAACTGATCAACGGGTATGTTTTGCTAGTTTCCAACGAAAAATATTATTTTACGTAGTTTATAGGTGCTCATATAAAAAAATGGAAATACTAATATTAGTATTTCATACACCACATAACCAATTAACGAACTGAAATTGCAAAAATGTCATATTGAAATATTATACTAAATTCGTGGAAACTAAAAGACTCATCAATAATAACTAACCCATTGTAAGCTTTCCTGGAAAACCAATTCAAAGCTCTCACCTTTTTGTAGAGTTTAAATTTTCAACTCTCACCGGTATGTGGCATTAATGGCTTATAGAAGCACCTTTTGGCTGTTCTCCAAGTTTTACGGATATTCATTCAAACTCGGAAAATGCTACATAATATTATAATACCTGAGGCTAAGTACATCACGGCCTTTATTTTTGGTCTATATTACTTTAAAAAAATTGATAGGATGCCGTGTTGTTTATATTCACAGATAATCTTTTTATATATTGCTTACTTACATGATAATATTATATAATATAGAACCTTGTATCGATATAAAATTACCGTGAAAATTATTACATGTTTTGAATTGGGGTTTTGTTGTTTTCATTACATTTTTGTCGCAGGATGACATTAGAATGTCCATATAAATAAATCTGATTAATGAAAATAAATTTGCATGTAAGATTTCAATAAGAAAATTAAATATTAATTATTTACAGATTTACATTTTCCAATAAGTTTATCAATTAAAATCAATAAGATATCTTGGTTCTTCTTCTTCTTCCTGGCGCTACCACCATGTGTGGGTTTTGGCCTTATCTAGCATTCACCACGTTCCAGGTCTATCCAAAGCCACTTCCCTCCAGTTTTAGACCAGCAAGATCTGTAGATTTGATTCAACACTATCCCATTATATTATAGCTACAATGTTGACCAGATCGTCGATTGCTCTTCGGTTTTACAAATTTATGACTCGTTTACCATGTAATGTATATGGTCCAGCCATCCAAAGGCAAGTGAATTTGATGAACATAGATTTTAGATTCAATAGAATAGACCAGATAATTTATAAATCATGACAGAATAATATGTAGGTACTTTAAAAGAAAATGTAGGTATTTTAGTTTCTTGTACTATATGAAATATGAAAACTCATTTTTTGCCTTTTTTATCTCACAACATTTTTCAGCAGCTTGATGGGCTTTTCTATTTTTTTATAATATTAATAATGTTATGGGCAAGCGGAAATTTAATGGGCATTAAGCTTTCGCTGAAAAAAAAATACTTTTTAATGTTTTAAAAGGCTGTTCAGCCTCCCATTATTGTTACGTGTGGTCCACGTTACGAGCGAAATAGCTGGATAATAAATTACACGTCATAATATTTCGCTACGCTTTTGCGAAAATATGAGTAATAATGCTCTATGAATTGACGTCACAGATTTATTTCAGTCATCATCGTCCGCTTCTCGCGCGGAAAGTCTCGCTTCCAAGCGACTCACTCATAAATGTTAATACAAGACTAAAAAGCACTTAAACTTGAGAGATAAATGACATTTATACGTCATTTCTGACTGCGGATTAAATAAATAAACACAATAGGAAAGTTCATACTCCTACGAGGGCTACTTCAAATTGGAAAACACATTTAAAATCATAAATTAGGCCATCAGGAAAGAAAAATCAAAACCTGATACTAATTAAGTATACTATTTTTTTAATAATACAATAATCACACACGTGAACTTATGCAAAATAATGTTAACATTAAATTATTATAGAACTCATATACAAAAGTGCTACACAGATTTTCTTATTAGTATTTCCATTGGATCATAATTAGAAAACGTGAGACTTTTTTCTTTAAGGCACCTCAGTTGAGGCACGGTCTAAAAAGATCGTGGCTAGGCGATGCGCGGATTGTGGGTGCAAATGACGCATGCCAAACGAAATATAATTTGTCATATAAATCCAACATGCGTCAATTTAATATTCTGTTTATTGTTATATTAGTAACCACCTTAGGCACCAAACTAGAAGACTCCAACCTTCGCACTGGATTAGCCAGTTCCTCACCGGCCATGGCAACTTCGCCGCCAGACTCCACGAGTTTGGCTTGATAGTAGATGGGCCGGGTTGTACCTGCGGGCATGACCACCAAGATGTTGAACACATCCTCTGGGATTGCCCGCTTATGGAATTCGAACGAGCGGAGCTGTTAGCCAGGGTCCGTCCTCACACGAGCCCAATTGGTCATGGAGATCTGGTAGCAACCGAGGCCAACTTTGCGGCATTTGAGAAATTTGCAGCGTCGTATGGGGAGCGGGATAGTCCCGACTCTTCTGTAGACTCATCCATTTCAATTCGTGACACTCAGTATGCGGGTAGACAAAGCGCTTAACGTCAGCGGACAGCAGAGCCAGTCCAAAAAACAAACATTTTCTCTCTTAACTTTCTTCTTTAAGCACTACGGTGCATGGTTGCAGCATCAGTTCCGTGCGACTCCGTCTCGGGACGGAATGAGCACTTAAAATCACTTCTTTCAGACACGTTTAAAGCGTCATAGAAAGCGGCCGTGCATATCCACGGTTGTGCATATATGACGGGTGGTGGTGGGCACTTTAACGTGTTCTATTAGTAACAATAATAATAGAATCATTGACATGTTTTCTTTTTCAAGTAAATAGGTAACGTTTTTAGTCATCTTTACACGATTTAAGAATTAATACCCCCGTCGCCATCACGAAACAAATTAACGTGTTCCCCGTTCGACGTTCTCTCTCCGAATGCCAGCGAGTCCAAAATTTCGTCGCGCCTATAGTTGAAAATTATTTGCCGTTTCATTGGTGTATCGTCTTAACGACCGTTGACAGTTTGACGTGGTGTAAAGTAAACTTTACGCAATGTCACATGATGGCATTTTTTTATCTTGACCAATGATTTACTGGTAGCCTGAGTGCACGCACGAGTAGGTCTTCGCACTGATAGAATACCCCCAAATAAAAAAAAATAGCCGTAGCTCTTGACAAAATATGGTTATTTATGAATGAATGCAGAATTATTATCTTCTTCGAGTTTACCTATTGAGAAAGATGTACTGTTTTTGGAAGAGTTTATGAACGATTATGATACAAAACAGAAACGACTAAAAAAACAAAAGGATTTTCAATTAAACAAAAAAAAATGTGTAAACAATTAACACAGTTTCTTATCCAGGTTGCTTAATTGGATATGGAAAAATAATCAATTGATTCACCATTAAGTACATATAGCTATTCGTGTAATTTTATGTGTGGGTACGAATAAAAATCAGATCCAGGAAACGATAGACACAATCATTCCTCGTAAGTTTCTGTACAGACCCTTGAAAATAATAATATATTTTCCCTTATTGAATTTCTTCAATAAATACTAACTACCTAACCTACTAGCAAATAACATCAATTACCTAAGTATGTATATAATATGAGGAATATAAACCAAAAAATGTAAATAAGAAGTTTACATATTAAGTATACATAATCATTTTTAATTATTACGACATGTGAATTTGTGGAAATCCATTAACGTTTCGACTATGTATGTAACATAAATAAATTATGTTATACATTCAGTTTTAGGGCAGTTTTTTTGCTGTTGTTTATTTATACACCACCACTCATTATAATATGTTTTGTCATCTTGTGCTTAGGATTTAGGATCCACTCATGTTAAAGTTTTAGCAATAAATGCAACCCAATCAGTGATTTTATGCTTTCCCCTAATGGAAAGCAAACGATACAAAAGTATCCTCTCAATAATGATAACGATGTATTTTCCCGGATTTCCTCTCCTTTATCCGAAGCTTATACCCAAAACTTTGCCGGAATGTAGAGAAAGAAATGAATAAATATTTCCCGTAGGGAATACTCGTTGGACCAATTCAATTTGTGAAAGCATTTTATCTGTGGATATCAATTAATGCATCAGCTAATAATAATATCTGATAGGAAACCAAATTAAGAATTTATATAATTATATTTATCTTATTAACGCCTACGTGTTAGTACTTCATTATAGAATTGATAAATACCTACACACTTATCCTTTACCACCCGCCACCTGTATGTTCACCATTTTAAACGTATTAATGGTGTTATGCGCCGGCCACACGGCAGCGACTTGCCTGAGCGGTTTTGCCTGTGCAAAAAAACGGAACACTCCAGTCAGCTGGATTTTCTCGTAAATTGTTGGTAAATTTATATGCGAGTGTATGTTTCTTCTCAATAGCCATTGTTTGGTCCACTTGGATCTGTAGGATTTATTTCTCATTTTTTAGCCAATAAACAATAGAAAAACGCTTGTGACATAAACAAATCGTCACTTAATGACGACATTGCTGCGATTCCGAAAAACAGTGTTTTCACGACGGCTGCTTCTGACGTAATGAAGTTTGCGCAGTTTTACTTGTGCCGTGTGGCCTTTGGTGGTAAGACACACCTAGTTGTCAATGGCGTGTACTGAAATATGTGTGACATTAGTTTCTATGATTACCTTAGTTAGACATATCTTGTTATGTTACTCTTTCGTACCAGCCTACATAGATGCTTTTCTCCCACCATATGACATTTATAAAAGCTACATAAAATGACGATGGATGTCATCACGAAGAGACTCTACACGTGACTGGGACATGTACTCAAAATTATTACATTTCGCGCTCTTGTAGTGTGGTGCGCTGATTTTACCATTGTGGCCAAACCGTACTCTTTACGTGCTGCATGGTCTGATAAGCGTGAGATGTGACGCTAAACTAAGCCTATACTCCAATGTTGAAGCGTAAAAATGTATAGGTATAGTAAGTGAGTATGTAAATAGTTTTTGTCTTGTACATAATATTATGTATAATATGCAATACGTTATTAATAAACATTTAGGCATTTTAAATTAAAACCAATGTTAAATAATATACCATCACTGTCTTAGTCATTGCAGGATATATTATAATTTCTCCCCCTGTTGCCTCTATTCCTACCGGTCATGCATTGCCAGTATCCATATTGGTAATAATATATCCAATCATGTACACACAAAGAAAACGTTTAAAAACACATTATTCATTATAATTTACTTTTGCATAGGTACATTGATTTTATGTGTTGTTGCACTAAAAACAGCTTAATCTTTATTATTATTTTTTCCGAGTGTCCTTTTGATGATGTTGTCAACTTGTGTGTGTACAGATATTTAGGTAGCAATAAAAGTCATTTGTAAAATTATTATATTTATTGATTACTTACTGGGTTTAACAACTAAACCATATTCATATATCACAGATGAATCGTAACGATTAATTATCTTTTTTTAATAAATTATAAATACAATGGGAGTTAGTAGCTAGTTGCGTACCTACGCAGTAAAAAAGTATAAAACAGACATTATAAAATAATATTTTCCACTATAAAACATTTAGAGGATATCAGGGATCTTATTTTGATACCTCGCCATTATAGTAAGTATTATAATTTTAATAAATACCATTCCTACAATATAAAATATCTACAAAAGTTGACAATATTTTATTCACCCATCACAAATTAGTTTTACACAAAATACGTTAAATTTTATTATTTTAAGTTTGCTTTATTATAAATGAGGGTACTAAAAGCAAACACAGCACTCAAATAAACAAATATTCAGAGATATTCACAAAAAAATCGCTTATACTTATAAGTCTTATAACTGAGCAGCCTAAAGTCATAACTCATACTCTCCGAAAATCAATTTTTGAAAGAAAAAAAAAATGCAAAAAACACTCTTGTATAAAAGTAATGATCTTCCGGGAATATTGATAAGTTACATTGTCAATTGTATTATTTTATCCTTAAATACATATACAATCATAATTTTTCAAATTGCAAAATGTTGGTATGACTCAAAGCGACTCACGTAGCTAGAAATAAAATGTTTGCGTTGACAAACATATTTATAATCGCTGATTTTGAAATATGATCACCTTAAACATTATCTAATTATTAGAAAACCACATTTGTATCGTGGTGAAAATTAAATGTAACCAATTTTCAATTCGTATCAAATTTTAGTCACGACAGGAACAGAATGTAGGTAAATAACTAAATATTTTAGAAAAGTACCGAACTGATTTTGCAGCTAATACCCTCAAAAATGTAAGCACATCTCAATATCTGTTCATATAATATATTAAATACTATTACATCAAAATTTACATGGTATGCTTTTATTTCTAAAATTACGCAAATGAATTCGTAAAATTTTGAAAATTTTCATGTTTTTTTTTACTGAATCGATAACAAAAATAAATCAAACATTAATCAATTAATAAAAAGTTCTCAAACATAATGAAAGTTTCAATGATTTTTTCTCTCTTTGACAATATCACTGGTGTGATTTTAATTTGCGATATTTGCATTTAAGATTACTGTCTAAATACTGAAGTTTAACATTATTCAGTATTGGATATCTAGGCAATTATCGTACATTGAAGCATGAATAGTTAATTATATACAAATTATTAAACTCTTCTTAGACACAACAATATTGTGAAAGAATACAATGATATAAAGCGTTTAAATTTTGTTTTGTAATGTTAGATATTTTAGGTAGTAGATATATCTATTTATGTTTGTAAGGCTATATACAGTTTTATACGAGTAGTCTACAGCCAGCTAGGACCTAAGCAAGATTCAATAATTCTAACAGCGTCCGCTCTACCCATGTTTCTTAGAATGTTTGCCAAATCTGCTACTGCACTTGTATTCCTATGGCGACACTCCCACAAGTCCAAAATGTGTTCGGTAGGTGAAGCTTTAGTCGCGAAGAAATTTATATATCTATCGACGTTCAGTTTCTGAGCCAAGAGTCGCCAGTCGTTTCCTCTTGAGTTAGGGGGATCCAAACAACCGCAAAGTTGTTTCTTTACGGATTTCGTCAGTCTAAATGGCGTTACATTATCAACAACACAAGTGTTGATCCCTTTGTCACTTACAGTCATACTTTTCTGTCTTGCTGAAGATTGTATGTTATCTTCGTCAATGATTGGCAACGATCTTTCTGGAAGCGTCTTACTATCCATCACGTGGTCTATAAATATATTTGTGTTGTTCTGTAAGTAACTTATATTATTTCCGTTGAAAGGCGAGTTGCAATTTCTGAATTCGTCATTTGATCTCATGGCGAATACTTGCTTGTGTGACGGGTTAATTTTTTGATACGCAACGATTTTGAATTCTAAGTCGTTTATTGAATCAGTTTGCTCTAACGTAAAACTACAGTGTAGTGAATTCGAAGAAGAATTCCATATATGATTGAATGGAATTTCTTGATAACTTGAATTTGGCTTAGCTTTCCAACCAACGCCAATATCTTCTAAGCTGAGACAAAGATTTGATCCACCATCTTGAAACCATAAAGTTTTCGGCTTATCAATTAAAATTCCTCCCAATCTTTTTTCTTGATCTGAACAATAATGCAAAGCACACGGAGTATCTTCAAATACATAAACTCTAATAGAATAATCAGTTACTGTACATCCGGACAAAAGCGGTGCATAAACTGCCAATTTTAAATTTTTGACAGCTTTACCGTTAAAACTTTCCCCGGCTAATACAAAAGTAGTCAAAAAATCGGTAACAAGATAAATTTTATCTCCATCTAGCTGAGTGAATATTGGAGTGTTAATAGTTTCTTGACCGAGACTGACGATTTTTTGCCACTCGCTGTGAATGTTGTCCAGTTTGTGACCGGTAGGTGGTCCCAAAGCGTACACCGAGAGGTTCCAAAATCCATGTTTTAAGCTGGCGCAATGAGGAATTTGAATGATGGCTGCTTTACTCAGCTGTATACCCGGTGGACTAATCTTCACCACGGGGCTTAGTTGTGTAACACCTGATCGTGAAAAAAACATTAATTTATTACAAACAATAAAAAATAACATTAAAATAATATTTATCACATAAAAATAACCCCCCATTAGGCATTTACGAAATATTACTAATGGTGTTAAAAGATTGAATTAACGGTAATAAATATTTGGCCAATTAGCATATTATCGAAATAACAGCAAAATTTAACGGTCTAATGATGTAAAGTAAGAAAAAGCTTTAAATATTCCAAAACAAGAAACGCTTAATCTAATCGCACTTAATCACGCAATGTTCACGTTATTAGTGTTAATAATATAAAAACAAAACGAAGTATAGAGCATAAATTTCAATAGTATTAATAAAGAATTTTGAATTGTCAAATGTAGTAGATAAGTAATAAATATCTCTATCGCAATGACTTGTAATATTTAACGTGTGAACAATCTAATAATATGGATATTTTGTTCTGATTATGTTCAAAAGCACATTAACATGTAGGTAGATACTAGATGTTCAAACCGATATCGTTTAAAACTGGATAGCTATGTATAAAATAGACTATAGATATAAATATTATATATATAGATATAAAATTGACTGTTTTAATGTACCAACTTGGTATTATTTGGTCAAAAACTTTACATTAAGGAACTCAGAATTAATCAGCTGTTCTGTGCTCTACACGTTTTTCGAAGCGCCAATCAGCGACACCGCTAAGACCTTGTCCAGATGACGTGTATCTCACTGAACTTAGCGCGCGAGTAACAAAAATGTGCTGCGCCCATATAACGCGATTTATTCTGAAATGTATAAGCTAGGTGACCTCCTTCATTTTTGAATGGGCATAAAAAAACGAGCGCGAATGCGAGAAGAAAGACCGACAACTCAATCGTGAGACACGGCTCCTTAATATGTCGCGATATACTGGCAAGATATTATATTCTTCGCAGTGTTCATTCAATTCAATTCATTTTTGAATTGGCTTAAACAACGTCACCTCCATCAGCGAGGCGGTCGACATCACAGGCTGCTCGAGGCGCAGCACGCGCGTGCTCGACAATCTGACGATCGCTCGCGTTTGTCGCGCGAGAGATGACATGCCGCGAGCGTATGTGGTCGGCTAAATAAGATCACCGGTACCTAGAATGCGCGCGAGTCAAATTGCACTATCTGGACAAGGCCTTAGTGTCGTTTTTGTTTTTGAAGTGTTTCTCACTAGCGCGTGATTTATAAGTAACTAATGGTAAAGTAAATGAGTGAGTTATACAAATAAATGGTCATAAGAAACACGTTACATTGCGACACTGCTAACGCGCTAATATGCCCGTGTATATATTAAGGGATTTCATTATTGTCAACATAAAACAAATCAAAATATATTATTACCTTCAGGAAACTTGGGTCTGCATCTATCCTCCTTTAGCACCGAAAGTCTGAGGGTTTCCCTACGAGCTCTGGAGACAGCACCTTCGGGTACTGATGCAGCCACTCCCGCAGCGTCTATGGCCAGTCTGGCTCCAGCAGTTGTGACGACGCATTGGGCCGCAACAGCTGCAGCTTCCGATGGCGGTGGTGGTGGACCCAGGTTTGGAAGGGTCACTGTGTCGCTAGCTACGTCGAATGTACATTCAGCTGCGTAAGCAAAAAATACAATAGATTCAATAAGTAGGTATATAAATAATAGATAATAATGTCCCCATAGTGTCTAAATTTTTATTATAATAATTACTGTGGAACTGGGCTGATGCTCCTTTACGAGAAATGGCGAGAAACTTGATATAATATCAATTCGAGGGATAGGTAATTGATAATAGGTTCATCGTTTACGGTAGGGTCCGACAAGACACGTTTATTTTAATTTTAATTTAACTTTTATATCAAAGCACATTCATATGGTATACGTGATTATGGAATTGATTTTTAAATTATTTTGGGGGGCTCGAGATTGCAACACGCTATCTAGGCCCCAAAAAAACTAGTTTGAGAGGTTACATTTTTGAAACTGCTAGGTACTTGTTAACAGCAAGAACTGATTTTTTTTATTAAGGTATACAAATTTAGGAGCGCTATTTTATCGTTTTCATTGGGAGACAGCGCATTTTGCTAAAACGGCGCCAATTTTAAACAAAAATCAAACTGGCTCTGCTTTGGTCAATCAATTGCGATTATAATAAATACATCGGATCACATGTGTTATCGATATATTATTACGATGGTAACAGTATGTAGTATTAAAACGGAATTTAACACTTACGCACCATCACAATATATATACATATTATTAAAAAAACAATGTTAACACCTATACCCATTAGCTCCTCTTAGCAGTGATAATGTTTAAAGTGCATTAATTATTTACGCCTTTAATCAAAGCATATTTAACGTTCACATAATATGTTATATTTGTACGAAGAATATTTCGAAGACATTGCTTTACTCTGAACCAAACACACAATGACAAAACAACGTGTTATATTAACAGATTCGGGATTTAAACCCGCGCAAACTGCTCCAGAAAATGATAATTTAGTACTACTACTCCGTCTGATAATCCAGGGTTTCCCAAACTTTTTCTGCAATGGAACACTGCGCAAACCCGGAAATTTTAACGGAACACTTGGCTTATTTTTTAGGTTGGTAATTCCTACCAGTAAAAATTTAAAAAAAAATGTTATTAAAACACATTATTTATTCAGTAATTATTTTTAAATATAAAACTATAATAAAAATATAATAAACATGAAAATATGAATAAATAAAGCACATAATGACTTTGACGATGCTGAGTCCTTGAATTGTATATCTTCTTGATATCAGACACAATATTGGTAAGTTACATTCAAATATTTGGTGTAGCGTCGAGCCTGTTCCTGCACTTTGACTTCGTTGCAGCATAAAAAGAAAATCCCTTTTCGCATAAATAGGTTGTATAAAACGGAAGTAAAACAATAATAGCTTGTTTTGAAAAATTGGGGTACTCTTCTGACAAACTCGCCCAGAAATCATTTAAAGGCTGATTTTTGTATTTTTGTTTCAAATCAGTCACTAATTAAACCAATTAGGTAGATTTTCATGGTCAATTGCGCTTATGCCTACTGGTTTAGCTGTCATGGAAAATGGATTCCGAACTCAGGAATCGTCCTTACTAGTTTCTTTACTTATTTTAGTTTTAGTTATTTTACTTCTATTTAGTAGAAGATCTCTAAATGTATTGCAGTGTATAAAACCTTTCCAAATTGTCACGGAACCTATTCAGGTTCGGAGGAACACTGGTGTTCCGCGGAACATAGTTTGGGAAACCCTGTGATAATCAATAGTGTACATTAAGCTTGATCGGTTTTTGCATTAGGTGATCATTTTAACGAAATAAGTTTTCGCAACAACAATACAATGTAACCCTCCCTTATAATATTTCAAAGAGAAGTGCCATAATCTCATAATATATTCCACAAACAAACTAATATCATTGCCACTTTAATAAATTCAATTTCTAACTAAATCAATAGAGTTATAAAGTTTCTGACCGCGAGCGGCCCTCGTAATCCCTCGCTAATAAGCCAGATTCGGCCAGGGCCATCCTCTACTAATAATTCCGCTGGACGCTACTCGCTACTACGTCCTCTGGGAATGAAAATTACACGTAACACAGAGAAAAGATAAATGTTTTGCTACTTCGATATAAGCGTACAAAACTGGAAAAGAATCAGTTCAAATAATTATACTAAAGCGTCTCGTCAATGAAATATAAAACATTCGTAAACGGTTTATAATTGTGTAGACCAGAACCAGATTTGACCAATCCACAATTATTCAGTTCTGAGATAATTTGTGTTAAAGTTATAGATTCATTGAAAAAATAATAATTTTTATATTGAATTTGTGGTTGTCAATATTGTTTCAGCAATATACCTGATAATTTATCAGATGAATTACTTGAAGGCAGGAATCACTGTTATCTGTTGAAAAATCTTTATCTGTTTCTTTTATCATTTCACGAATGTCAGACTTGTCCGCCATTTTTATGTAGAATAGACAAATATATGGCATTCATAATGAATTACTTTATGCGATTGCAAAAAATTACTGTAGATGTATCATGAGACGACAATTTTTAGTGATAGTCGTATTTGAACCTGACAAAAAATGAATATGTAATAGCGATGAGATGTCTAAATCAGTTTTTTCGTTTTTGTGGGTTGGACAAGTCTGGTTCTGATTCACAAAATTAATAAATTACTCATGTATTTCGGGATAAAAATTAATTATTTTCAATAACAGCTTGTAACTACATTCACGTTTATTTTCGAACGTAATCTATTTTGCGGTAAATTCTTTCATATTATAATAGTAGATTCGAACTCGCGACCCACGGCTTCAGAAGCGGAGTCTGATACTAGTTTACCCTATATGATGGCTAATAAATGGCTAAATAAGACACATAAAGCTTATCTATGCCTACTCACAACTAGAGAAGCAGCTCGTGGTGGAGTGTTCAGACTCACTGTAAGGCTTCTTATCATAGTTGTCACTCTCGCTGGAGGGGCTGACTTGGTGGTCCAGAGGCAAGGCGTAACTAGGATGAAGAAATAAATAAATAATTAATACAAACTCAACAAAAACAATTATATTATCAAATATCGTGTGTATTTTCAATCCTTGAAATTTTTAGAACGATAGTTAAACAAATGCATTTGAAAAATAATCATGTAGTTAGTAAAAAATGTTAAGAAAACCTATTGAAAATATTTGTTTACCTGTTGCTCAGATGCGGTACATCATAATGATGTTCACTGGATCTCCTAGGAGGCTGAGGTGGGACGGAGTGGGCGGGAGATTCCACCCATGGTGTACTTCCCACCGAGCCTCCGAGACCATGCTGCGTTAGGTCTGGTTGAAGAGATAGAGATTTTTTCTCCGGTTCTGGGTAGAATTCTGGGCGAAAGTCGGCTGTAGGTAAAAAAAACAATATAAAATTATCACATGAATAATTTAGGTAATTGCTTGGCGAATTGATATGCAATGTGGTATATATCAGTAGCGAAAGGTAGAGGTAGGCTGTTATGATCCGATATAAATAGTGCACATTATACTTTGTTAGTCATACGTATTTGTTCTTATTGTACTAAGACAATTTACAAATAGTGTTAGTTTAAAAAAAAAAAAAAAACCCTGCATAAACCAAACCATAATAGTTTTGATATGCTTTGGGCGGTACGATACAATTGTGCACATTTTTTCATTCATACTCATTTATTTTCGACGTACATATTACGCATATTGTTGGTTCATTTTTAAAATTCATTAAATCCTACCCAAACAAACTATAATAGATAATATTATTATATCTATAAAATATCTAAAATTATGTATGATTTAACGGGATAATTTGAAATATTTTATAGATAGACGAGTATTTTTTACTATTATCTATTATGGCTTGGTTTAGGGTTTAATTGAATTTAAAAAATTAACTAACACCATCGGTAAATTGTAGTCTTAGTTCAATGAAAATAAATACGTATGCCTGATTAGTATTGACAACTATTTATATTGAAAGAAATTAAGCGAATCTTTTTAAACAGTTGTAGTAAAATCAACACTATTATGACTAGGTATAGATAGCAAGACAGTATTATTGGATAATATTGAATTGTGGTAAATATATTTAATCGTAAAGTGTATAAGTTGCCAACGTTTTTAGATGAGATAGTTATGTTATTTTAAGTAGGTACATAAATATAACTTATTAGATTGTATATTCACCTGATCTGGCCATATTGTAGAGCGAATGATCTCTATTCTTTTTTCGGAAAAATCGAAACGACAATCCAGCCAATACGAGAACGATTAGAAAGGCGACTGCTAATCCAATATAGATAGGCGCATCTGATGACGTAGCTATGGACAAAAGAAAAAAGAAAATTATATTCAATTGTTGACATATTAGGTATTTAGGCAATGTATTATTTTTTTGTGATAATACACAAGTAGATTATTCAAATACATGTTAGAAATTCTGTAAACTACTTAATCACTGATTGAACCATTACATCAAAAATTGCTTCTTGTTAACATAGTAACACAATAAAAGAACTATCTGAACGATAAAGTCAACTCAATACGAGACAGAGAGTCTGTGATTCCAATAAGTGGAGACTCGATTCCAAGCGGAGAGATAATTCAAGACATTTGTATGTAAATTGGAGTCTGAGTACTTGTAAGAGTCATTTTTCTCGACATCCTTTTTTTAATGTTCAATTATTTTTACATACCCATCGAATGCACTTTGATCGTGACTCTTCAAAAATAAACAGGAATGCTTTTATGTAATTTCGAATAAACAGGTTTTTCTAAAACGAAAATATGCTTCGTTTAATTTATAATAATCTTTAAAAGAATTTAAATATTACAATAACATAAATTATAACGTACGATTGCCAATATAATAAATTAGAAATTGAAGAAACTTATTAATACCTAATATTTATTTGGTGGATGCGAAAGTAATAATTAACAATATACGAGTTCACCAAAACAAACATAATGTTAATTCTATATTTTAACTTGGTATCGAATTTGCTATGCGAACGAGTACCTAAGTAACAATTTTCAACTAGAGAGCAATTCCTTAAAATAAGAACTTTATTGGATGCATCATAATTTTTCACTAACTTAACCTAAACAAATATTATGGTACCTACATATTATACTTAACTCATTTTCGCTAAAATATTTCTTACGTACTTGTGCCATAAGAGCTATTGTATCGTTGTATACATCGTATCGTGCACGGATAATCCGCACACGGATAATCGGGAGTTTACTGTATTACAATTTTATTCCGTGTGTATAATGAAAAATTGCCTTTCTGGATTCAAATTTCTTAGAAGACGAAAATCTGTTAATCTGCTGAAAGTCATTCAAGGAGGTAGTCATGGCTGCTAAGTAACCTGCTAAGTAACCTCGATATTATAATAATATGTAGGTACATTTATAAGTCCATGATACGAACATACACATACGTAAAACTTGCAAGTATTGATTTAATATTTCACACGATTCACTATAATGAAGTTCTAGCGCTCAAATATCTAAATCAGTGGTTCTTAACCGGTGCACCGCTAGCTTGATGCAAGTGCACCGCGAAAATATGATGAAAGCAAAAAAATCCGCGAAATAGTGTAAACCGAAAAAGTCCTTCGCTAAATTATGAAAGCCGACGAAAGATCTAATGTGATTTAGATTTCGCCGAATCGATCTGTTTATTTTTTTAATCTGTTTAATTTGTAATAAAAATTATGTACGCATTTTTTTCTTTGTTTTCTGACCGTTTGATTTTGACTTCGAAAAGGTTAAGAACCACTATTCTAAATCAATAGGTAATAAATTTCTGGTTTAGTTATAAAGGATTTTTTTAACACTGTTTTCAATGATTATAGTGTCATATTATGTCTATTCTAATGGTACGTTTACATCTGACACTTATACCGTTATACTTATTTTATGTGTCTGACATAAAATTTCACTTACTGTTTACACCTGCATGGATCTGACATAAAATTCTGGTATACTTCTCGTTGAAATAAAGTCTTGACACTTAAAGATTCAATGGCAACATTGGAATAAATATATGCGGTGTTTACATATGATATTGTAATTTATTCGGACACTTATTTTGTATACTTCTCAAAAACGTTATGTCAGTTGTCAATATGGGAATGTTAAAAAAGAAAGCAGCGAGTATTATTATTTTAAGTCTTTTGGCAACAAAAAGGAGGAAAAAATGGTCTAGATGGGTGCGGGAATGGATTCAGCGACGAGAAGAACTAGGTGCCTTCCGTTTAATGTCAGAGTTTAAAATCGAAGATCCAACTCAATTTGTGAACTTTAGTTTGCAAGATTGGACCTTTGGATTGGGCCAAAAAACAAGACACACAATTTAGAAATGCCATAAGTGTAGAAGAACGATTAACAGTAACATTGCGATATCTAGCACTTGATCGTCATTTCATATTCAATATAATATTATCGTATTACGAGTGCAGGTGTGGGCCAAAATGAATTAGGTAATACCATTTGAAGCGCATTTTTTCTTCACAGAGTGCATCAGAATGAATCGTATGTGCCGAGAACAAGCGATATTTTATTTTCGAACAAAATCCATAGAACTCGGCACATCCGATTTATTTCTCACTGTCTATGATTTTTGACAGATCGCTACAGTACATTATTAACGTAAACGTTGGGCATACATTCATGGTGTACCTATGATAATTGATTGTCCGTTGTTTTAGAAATATACATATGCAATTCACTAGGTACCTGTCAAACTACGAATAATGTGTCAGGTACTTGATATAAAAGTAGACGGTGGTCCAACTTCGGTGATATATCGCGGCAAGTTCGGAATTGTCGAATACGCGGTGTTTACATTTGCGTATATAAGTAGATTGAATAAGTGACAGGTGAGTGTCGACACACGCAAAATAAGTGGCTGGTACAAATATAATTACTGTTTACACTTGGTGAATATGGTGTCATACATAAATATGACAATATAAATGTCAAATGTAAACGTACCATTATACAATTATTTGAAATTGTGGTGTTTAAATTAAATTATTAATTTAATTCATAAATCACGCAACCATAACTAGCAATTTGAATGAATAGGTAATATGTAGGCAAACCTGGATTAACTAGGCGACTATAATCAGGACGCCATAAACTGATCTTTATAAAACCAATCTTGAGCCAGAAGAATTAACTGCTTCCGCGCCAAGCTCGACAAAAGTAGCTACCTACTGAACTACCTAGTTTCATTAAAATTTAATACATATTATTGAAATCAATTGCAGCAGAAAATATGCCATCGGAATACATATTACATACAATGCATAAATACAATATCATACGCCACCTCTGTTAATATACCAATATCACACATAAAAAAATACAAACAATTTGTGGGCGAATCAAATATGTTATTGTGGAAGTTTCGTGTGTTTTCATTTTTGCAACTTGGGCGTTGCGTAATAAAAACTATAAATAAATATAATAGTTTAGCGACATCCATTAAAATTTTAACCTGGAATAAGTTGAGTGATTCGGACCCTCAATAGATATTAGCCCGGGGACCCTTCAACTATAAATCTGGCCCTGCATGTAGGTGCTAAAACTACATTAAATGGATGAATTTAAATACTGATAGAGATTCTACTTCCACTATAAAAGGGTAACCTTTTCTCTAAATTCTATTCAGGAAGGAAGGACATTCAAAAACATTTCAATAGTATAATCATGAATAAAGGTGTGAACACCATTTTACTTATCAGAGGTCTGTACTTGTAACTCTATGGACATCCATGTAAAATAATTCAATAATCAAAATAGTGTTTATTGTCAGTATTTTTGAGTTATTGTTTCGGAGGTTTACATTTAACATTTAAAAACGAATTCACCGGACACCTTTGGGCTCACCAACAATAGAACAATAGGTCATAGAATAATTTTATACGGTGAATGAATGATGGTTACATGGTACCTGCATTTTCCCGTTGCCCGACAATGGGGCAGTAGCGGAACCAGGACTTAAAACAAGGATAATATTACGAAATGATGGGAATAATATTATCATATCGGCGAAAAGAGAGTACAAAAATTGACCTAGGTATTTGCATTAAATTCATTTTACCATGTTTTTATTAGCTTGTATTCTTGTTTGTCCCGTACAGATTTTTTCTTGTTTGACCAAGATTTTTAACTAACTTCCCGACTAGCTAGACATTTGAAACTTTTAGAATATATCCAAAACACGACGGGAATGCATTTTTTAATACGTTTGGCCATCTTTAAGCAGAATTAAATTCATTTTCAGTTAATTCTGTTTTGTATGTTTCGGAAAAATCGTTAAAAGTAATATTTACTACTCACTATTATTGGTTGCTAAGTGGGTCCTAGCAACTAAATTATTAAGAGCATACATAAGTGAAACGGCAAATAAGTTTCAACAGTAGGTGGGACGAAATTTCGCAGTCGTCGTCAATCGGAGACCGACAGTCGAGGTGTGAGCACGTCAATTTGTATTGTGATGGCGTCGGACGAATATATTCTTAAATCGTGTAGACCTAGATTAAAAAACGTAACGCCGCGTGTACAGAATGTAGGTTATATTGACAGACTACGCGGAACGGGTTTATAGACGTTTTAAGAAAATGCACAGGTTTCTTTTGGGAAAATATCTAGTTTTATTTTCAACCAACGCTGAATATACTATTATGCAACATTCAACTTATATTTTAGAGCGCATCGATTATTTTGAGGTAAATACAAGATTGTTTCATATGGACATAGAGAATAACTATAGATAGAATATAGATAGTCGAATTGAATTAAGGACATACCTACAACATAGCATAGTTACCAAGTATGTGCAACGAAATATTATTTAATTTACATTGAAAAAAATGGGTTCACTTTGGTTTAGAATTCTGATGGAGCAAGCGTGAACCCATAAAGTTTATATATCAGAAAAAATAAATAAAATTTCTACAGATTTTTAGTTTATTCATTTTACATTGTCCGCGACGTAAAAGTTTGATATCCTTTTAAAATGTTACATTATATTATGTTGTAATGTAAAAGTATTCAATTAGCTAGTACTCCACTGGATGAATAAAAAGTAAAAGGAATTCTATAGACTATACAAAACGAGTACTAGTACTAACTCAATGGGTTAAAAAAACTATTCAGGAGATATTATGAACAAAATATTATAAATCACGGTATGAAAATAAAAATAATAATCTTACCTATCCAAACCTGATATCCTATGAGTAAAATGGTTTTAAAATGTAATTATAAGTGAATTATTATCGAATAAAAAGGCTGTAAAAGTTTTTTACCAAATGATATTTTCAAGTTAGTTTTATATCCTTTCCACGGAGAAATTTATCTCATATTAAATATGCTGCTGTCAAAGCATATTAATTTCATTTTATGCTTGTCTTGAATTAAACGCGTTATGAGATATAAATTTATCATTTTATGATATTTATCGCAGAAGTTATTATATATTTAATATTATCGTGAGAAGATAAAACATGTCGTATATTCATAAATCAAAATGTGACTTATTATTAATTGATAAAAATAAAGATCCAATAATTAATGTTTGTTACAATTATTAAAAAAAATATTGATACACGTTCGATAGGTTAGCGTTAGACTGAGACGTATTAGACGGGTTTGTTTTCTTACAATAATAAATTAATAAACAATATTAATATGCTTGACTAAGTATAAAAATTTATTCTCAGGTAAATCAATCAACGCCCACGATGGCCGAGTGGCTTAAGCGTCGGCCTATCTATAACGCCATGGGTCTCAGGTTCGAATCCTAAATACACATATTTGTGTTTGAGTCAGAGTATGGACCACGTAGATTGGGTAAGTGGCTAACTTTAATTTCTCATAAAAGTAGACTAAATTTTTTATCGATAGACCCACCATCAGAATAATAATATAAATAATAAAAATAGGTACTAAACATTTAAATTTAATCAGTGAACTTTCAGGCTACACAAATTATGTCAAATAGTGACAGTGTATTAAACTTATACATTTCGCCCCTTGCACATGACAGTGGCGTACTTTTCAGTTTTGTTTTACAAGGAAAAATATTATTTATGTAATAATGTAGTGGCACCTCTTGTGTCGCACAATTTATTGTGCGATTGATTTTTGTATTACATTGACGTACTTATGCTCATGTTTGGTTGATTGTAAATTTAAGTGTGTTCCCGACCAGTGGTTTAATATGAAAATTTAACTTAATTATAATTAGGAAGGTTAAACCAATTATAATAATTGTATATCGTATTTGTTTTTAACACCATACACTCAATTCAATTCACATCGGATTCAAATAAAAATGTCGATCTAATAAAATAATTTATATGAAATATATTAGTCCATTGCAGATCACTATTTGTTCTTTGAATAGTGTTATGTTTTATCTAATTATTAATACAGGGTATTCTGATTCTATTTTCTTTTGTATTCCACATGAATTCTTGCAGTTTTTGAATTTATATTAATTAACTCTAAAATATATTATGTCTACATTCTACACATTGATATGTTTTATAATTTACACAAACAACTTTAATTCTTGATATCTCGTAGCTGACACCTATAGACACCTGCCGTAAAACGGGGTGAATAGGAATGATGTGATGAATAGGAACAGTTCCTGGGAAAGAGATTCAGAGTGCTACAATTGCTAAAATGGTACTATTTGCATTCCAATATTATGTATGTTATTTGACAGATAATTCATTTTCTGTCTAATGGAAACTCCGATAGGACAGGAAACTTGACCGTTTGTTATTCATCAGACGTGAAAAAGTTTGTTGCGATCCGCATGTTTTGCATGTCTGATAAAACATTGCCTAACGTCACATTGATTAAAGAAATAATACAATTTCTATTTTCTAAATAAATGTTTCTTTATTTAATCATGTATTTTTTTTTATTCAAATTTTCAGTTTTCCCTTCCCGTTCCTATTGACCAAGTTTCGCTGGAAAATAGGAACAGCCATAATTTTGGGAAAATATTGATAGCGAGTAAATAATGAGCATTCCCATTCACCAAACCATACTGCTGAATTGAAAAGACAACTTTTGGCAACTAAATTTAGCTTTTCAGTCATCCGCCATAGGGTTTAAATTGAATATGAAATCTGAAAGCGTTCCTATTCACCCTGTTTTACCGTACTTGACATTAATATTCCAGAACATAAAATATTAGTTTGAAAATTCACAACGATGGAGTAAATCGCGTTTGCTATTGATGTCTTGTAAGCTTCCAGTCATACTATCAAAGGGTTATTGAACAATGTCCTACATTTATGATTAATTACTAGGAAAGATATTCAATTCCGTTCACAGAAGTCGTGAGTGATCCGTCGCGGGTGGCGTATTCATTAATCTACCGAGAACTGACCAACGCATCTCATTAAATGGTTCATTATCTTAGTGGAGCATTCAATATAAGCTTTATGCGTTGCTTTATAAATATAACACTGGCTGAATGCATGCATATCAACATTAGCATATAGCTAATTAGGTCAACTACAAACTAGGGTTCGAAATCAATCAAATATCATGAAATTAAACGCCGCTGTTGTATCATAATACATTTTTAATGAGTATTATTTTCTGCCTAGGGAGGTAAGGTAACACATAGTTAGCAGAATATATTATTGTTCCTGTAGTCGAATATATGACTCAGTGAATCAGTGCAAATCCACAAGTACCTATCATTTATGCGACTTGGGCTGAATTTAAAAAAAACTGTCATTTAACTTGATAATGATTGTACCTATATGGAAAAATGTTCCCAGTGATGGATGTTAAAAACAATATATTTGCGCCCATTGTCAAAACTTGGTTTTGTTTTATTGTTCTCTAAATAGTCGCCCGCTGTAGTATTCTATTGTTATCAGTAATCACTTATCACTAATTTTTTTTTTTTTTTTAATATCATCCACTCACTCTCAAGGACAAAAAAATATATTGGCTACTGTTTCGATTTCAAAACGCTGGAAAAACCAATTATCCTATAAATACCGATTTACCCCCCCCCCCCCTTTCAGTATAGTCCCCAGAACACATTACTAATAACAATTATTATAACCCTACACAAATTCAAATTCAATTTTGTCCATACTTATAAAAGCTTACCAAGAGAGCGAAATACATGTTGTAGAAACAGTATATATATGTGATGAATACCAAGTGATAACCCATTTTATAAAGTACCAATGTGATTTATCATTAGTTATAATATTATTAATAATAAATCACATCGAGTCCTAGGTGAGTATGGGTTAGGTTAGGTCACAACTGTGACATTATTTCTCATGGAGAGTAAATAAAATATTTATAAATATCACTTCATTGACATTCAACTCAGTGGGGCTCGAAATGAAACTGAAGCACACTGGAACGCTCCGCTCCGTCATGGAAAAAAAATAATAAAATAAAATAAAATATATATGACCATCTGCGCTACATAATGCAACTTAACAAAAAAATGAATAATTTATTTTATAAAATATTACATAAAATTAGGTAGATAAATATTTTCGGAAAATTTTCGAGTGTTCCGGTTAGCCAAATTTTCCATTTCGAGCGCTGAAAATCATACTTAAGTGAATAGTAAAAATATACTAGAATAAAAATATAAAATAATTATAAATGCATACAAATTGTAAACATATTTTTATTTATGTGGATGTAATTAATATAAGTAAGTAAGTCTTGCCATACTAGACACTTTACAGAATAGGTACTGACTGACATACAATAATATAATATGTGATTCGGGTAGAATGTGGATAGAGAATAAGAAAAACCGTATGGCAAAATAATTAATCATTGACACCTTTTTCGTTCAAAAGGGCATAACCTCAATGTCGCGCTCGAATGTGAGATTAATAATTATTACCAAACTATGAAAGTATTTCTTTAATGTTGGTAATCATAAAATTGTGACATGTTTTGTTTAGTCAGAGTACAAAAAATAACGTCATCAGTATTATATTTTATAGACACGTGATTCAATCTTTGAAAATAAGAAATCTTGATTGACTATATAAATAAATGATTGTAAATGCCTACCTAAGCTGTTGTATAACTTCATGGATTCTTTCATACGTTCACAAGGTATTAAAACACAGGTGAAATGAGATGAACTTCACGTTTGTTTAATGACCTGCCACCAATTATTTTTTTATGTGAGACCACACTGTTGAATCAGAGAAAGTAGGTGCATAAATTAATATATATATGGGCACGTTTAATTACTATGCCGTGCAGTTAATACGTTAATGATTATTGGGATTTATACTGGGGTAGGTACACTTAATTTATTGGAAAGGAATCGAATGCTTTTTATTAGTATTTTCACATAGCATACCTATCCCGTCTAAGCATCAAGACCAGGGGTGTGTAATGTATTTTTCAATCTTGAATGTGAAATTAGCCATATTAGGGTTTGTTTTTGGCACATCGTATTGTGTATGATATTAGTAAGATTGGTCAGTAGGTTACTGTTCACTGTGCAGACTGCAGGAGCGCCACGTGCAGGTTCTTATTACCATGTCTACCGCATACTAACGGAATGCTGGAAAACGACTCCTTTGCAATGTTGCTATCCTTTTCTTTGTTTATTATAGTGCAAAAGTGTAAAAAATATAGTATTTCTGAAAAAAAACTATAGTACGGGAACATTTTTCGTCTCGAATCCTTCAAAATTATAGTATTTTTGGCATATTTGCGTAAAATTATAGTGTTTTACATTTTTCGGGAATTCAAAATTATAGTATTGTACTCTAATTATAGTACGGTTGGCAATACTGCTCCTGTGAAATGTTGCCATTTTTTGTCATCGAATTATAGTACGCGGTCCAAGACATTATAGTATTCTCGGTATTTCGGCAAAAAATATAATACGTGTTGTTATATATAGTATTATAATGTAGTAGTATAATGCATAGGTTTTTGGTTTCTCACAAAAATAAGAGAAGAAGAGAGAGAATTTATAAAATTCCGAGGCTCTGTTTTTATTTAGGTATGTACCTCTTCTGAACAAAACGCTTAATTGGATTTTAAAAACTAACAAACACTTTGTACACATTGTAGTCTTAGTTCAATGAAAACAAATACGTTTGGGTGACAACGTTTAGTGCGCATTATTTATGTCGGATCTTCGCCATAGCCATGAGATAAAATGAGTGATGTGGGTGATGAACCTAACCTAACTAGGGATTGCTATACCTAATGAAAATACCAATATCGGTATTTTGGTATTTCCTATTGAATACCGGTATTCGTGAAATATATGAAAAAAATAAAAGTATAAAAATTTCTTTAAAATATTAATATTTTATAGCAAAATTATCTAAATATGTGCCTACATATAATTATTTAAACATTTAAAATTATGTAAAGGTAACATACGGTAGAGATACCGATGTTTACAAATACATAGTAGTTGAACTATTGGTACTTTCTTCTTCGAATGATCTGTCAATAACTTTATATTATAAATTTGGTCTTCGACGTGTATATTGTGTCCCACTGATAACTTAAGCAATTTCTTTATCCCGTAATAAGTAAAACTAAATACAATGTTCCTCACTGTTTCAACAAAATTATATTTTTCCATTATTGTATAAGCTACTCTTTAGTAGATAAGCGTAAAAATATTAGGCACAGAGAAGTCCATTATAGAGTATAATTTTATTATTCAATCATGAAATATTTGCCACCAGGGCAGATAATACAAACGAACGATGTACCTAACCCGACAAAAAATACAGTCTTCTTAAACCTTCCATGTGAATTAATACATTTTCTTTCCACTTTTAATACCGAATATATCGGATATAAAAATACTAGAATACCAGTTTTACCAATCCCTAAACCTAACTATCATCCAAATATGTGTGTACATTGATAACATATCGTATATTTAAGTTTTAGCGTTGGGAACCGAAAAATAACGAATACTGCTCACTCTGCACAGTGTGAAAATTAAGATAAACAACATAATATATTTACCACATAAATGAATAATATCACGTAGTCTGATGATTAAGTATTACTTCTAGTAGAAGAATAGCCTTCCAAAATCTTCAGATAGGCACCACCTAAGTAGATTATACCTAAGAACATTTTGAAACTTTGCAAAAGTCTGAAAACTACTTATGTCCAAGTGAATGGTCCACCGATAAGGCGGAAGTAAATGAACTGATTAGGGAAGCGTATAACAAGTGAATCACGAATGAATAAATACCGCCCAAGTAGTTTACCTAACTGAGGTAGAATATTAATTTACTAAGACTTTACTGTAAAGTCATTGCCATTCTTATATTATATTTTATGGGTATTTTAAAATAATATGGACAGTGTTTTTTAGCGATTTTCATAAGTCATTTCTCAGAGGTAGGTAAGAAATGTGGATAATGGTAATGCTATATAATATATGGATATAATCCAATATTATACAGAATTTTATATAATTTATATTATCATTTTTGTAATTAATAATAAATCGATGAGTAGGTAGTTACATCAACAAGAGATAGACTCAATTTAGTTGATAAGAGTATATTTATTATTTGTGTACAAATTAGCTTTTTAAGGGTTGTCGAAAGCGACCTGGCTAAATTCCGGGAAGTCAACTCATATGTGTCGGCGTCAGGTGCATTAAATTGCATTATTAATATATTATTATGTACTAAACGATGTCTGTATTCTTGGTCATAAAATAAATATCGTTCTTCGCAAACATTGTTGACTACTGGACCATTCTGACACCGCATTATCATAATAAACAGACGCCGGCTCAAGTGTTACACATGTATTATTTGGCGATCAACACAGTAATCCGGAGATTTCACTAACCGGCGACCCCGAGATCAACAACCGACGACGCTGGCAGATTCTATCCAAAAATAGGGTTTAAAATAAAATTTAAGAATCATATCGGAAACCAGTAAGTAGCGAATATGTAGCATCAGTGAGTAGGACGAAGAATTGCGGAAAGATTGTCTGTCGAGTATGTATGATTGTGAATCAGTAAAGTAACCCAAAAACAGTAACACAGTCAATGTTCAGTCAGCCAGCTTGATGGGTATATAACTACTTTCCAAATGGTTTTATCTCTTGAGAGGCAGCTGAAAGATTTTTTTTATGTTTATTTTGGAAGGATTTATCGAAATTATTTTTAATACTATATATATATATATTTACGAAAATCATTTAAAATTATTATTTGTATGTAGGCTACGAGTATGATTCTTTTTTTTTATACTTTACAAAGTAGATATTCAAAAAACAAAATACGAAGGATGATGCATATTATCAAGACACCCAAAACAATTATAAACATATTCAAACAAATTATGGCTGTCAGCCAACCTGTTAAACTTTTGCGAAATTTACTTGAATAAATTTGGGAGTTCGCGAGGTGCGAATCTCCAGGGATGGCGCCGTCAAGTTTACATCATACCAGTTGAAACTTTCCAGTATCAGAGTGTTAATCAGAAGATCATATTGATGTTATCACATTGCTATATAGGCTTGGCAGTTAAGATCTATTATACATATTATTTTATCAATATGTTACATAAATTAAATGCGTGAGAAATTCAATCTTCAATTTCGATAAACATATTATTTTATGGTATGGTCGAACTAGCGTGGCATGGTACAACTGATTATATGAGGACCAAACTTCTTTCTAAATAAAGTGTTCTAAAGTGTTTTGAGTTTAGAATCTGACTAAGTATTTCGGGATATGAAACAAAAGGTGTTGAATATGAAGCCATCTTCATTTCGACATTTTGGTTATCTGGTCTACAATTTTTCAAAATAAATATTACACCTTGTATGGAAAAAATATTATGAAGAAACCAATATTCCTTTTTCAAATTGCTCTCATGTAATGTCGCGCAGTCACTAAAGCTTTTTGTCTTACAAACTCGATTACATTGACTAATTATATTATTCCGACTGAACGACGGTTACATATAAGTTGTACATATTATGCACTTCATCGTGGGACACTTATTCGTGCGCCGCAGTACATGAAACATGAGTTCGTATAACATTTTATCAAATGACGAGTTTTTCGTTGAACATTTCACCGTGGAATACATTTGTACGTATCTTTGCATACGCGGCGATAGTTTGCAAATAGTACTGTTCCAATTAGATTAACCCTAACCTAACCTAACCTAGTAAAGACATCTCCACATGTTGTAGCATACGTACAAATATACTCCACGGTGAAATGTTCAACGAAGAACTCGTCATTTGATTAAATGTTACACGAACTCATGTTTCACGTACTGCGGCGCACGAATAAGTGCCCTGCGGTGAACTGTTTACGTACAAATTTCCGGATACGCTGAAAAACATTTGTGAATATTTTGATTTCAAAAATTAATTCAGTTGTAATGTTGTGCCCCATATAGTTTAGTAATATTTATAGTGAAAGAAACTGTAATAAAATGAATTTTAATTAGTTGGCTGTATAAATGGTTTTTTATCGATTGTTTACTTTACGTGTATAGGTACGTATTTAGTATTTAGCCTATTCCAACCTTATGTCAAGTTTGAAAGCTTTACAATAAAATTAACAATTAAATGAGGAGTATTATTAATTCAAAGAGTGAGTGAAACTACTCTATAAATACTCATGAGGCTGCATTCCATTGCATCAATAAAAGCTCAGGTCGATGCGCGTTGTAAGAGAGGACAAGAAATACACTGCCTTCGAGTGCAGCTAAGCCGCGAGCATTCGGCAGCTTTTTGTAATTAAAACAGATAACAAAGTACCTGGACACGCGGACTTGGCGACTTAATGAGCTAGTTACAAGTCCACTTCGGAACTGTGTAAAAGTCAAAAGAATTTGTAAATGGCATTAAGGCGGCACATTTTAATATGCTGTGTCTTGGGACGAAGCAAAAAATAAAATAATCGCGAAGCACGTTTGGCCATGGTTGGATGTATCCACCTACCAGAGGGAACTAGCGAAAAAATATGAAGTTTACAATTTTGGACATTTTTTCGATAATTTACATTTTAAAATCTAAAAACTTTAAAAAGAAATATTTTTTACTTCAAGTCAAAGATAAACTTTCAATTAAAAAGAATCCCACCCCATCTAATTATTACATAATATTTCACTGTCATGTTTATTTTTTAAATTTAGTTTATTAAATTTTCATTATCGTATGTATGTACGGAAAATTTTGACAAATCCATAGTTTTAACATTTTTTATATTTAATGAAAAAAAATATGTTCGTATACAAAAGATTTCAAGTTACTTTAACATTATTTATTTGTTTTTTCTGTATGTAGTTAGTAGGTAGGTGTATTGTGTAACATTTCTCATGAGCTAATTTTATTAAACTCCCAACACATTGTCTAGTGGCGCAGTGGTGCAGTGCATAAGACGTTGGTCTTCCACTCGAGAGTACTGGGATCGATTCCCAGTAAGAACACAATATTTATGTGTTTTTCTTAAAGCCTGGGTATTTGTGGTTGCTCAAAATTACTAACAATCACCTTGTACGAAAAAACAAGGACATGGTTATTAATAATTAAAAAAAAAACACGTTGTCTAGTTCTAGTCATTTACTAGTAATGACAAATGAGCTTACTGAATGTACTAATACTGTGTATCTAATGTACCTATATACTGTGGGTTTTTACAAATACTTCAAATATTCAAAAAAATTTCATTTTTATATTTTGATTCTTTACTTAGTAGGTAATAATGGTTTTATCTCCCTTTGACGTATTATTTTTTTTATATAAACGGTAATTAACTGTACTCGTTGTTAGAGTGCATTTACCATTGATGAGTACACAGTATCTTAAGATGCCGAAAGGCGAAAACCGTATCGCAAGTAGTACAAAACTTAAATCAAATAAGTATAATATATATTATATTGGTATCTAAGTTATAAATTGAATGGTTACTCATTATCAATTTTATTGCCTATTAATATGAAATGGCATTTTTTTTTATTTAGAAGTCAATTTGAATATACCTACGGTTGATTAATTAAAAACCGTTTAAACGATTTCATGAGTGAGGGAGAATAAAAAGCATTCAATATGATATAAGCGCTTTGATGTTTGACGTATTGGAGTTGAAATTTATATGACAGTTTGACAAAAGCTCCCAAAAAGCTCGCCCCTTTGTCTTTGCCTCAATAATATCGCATTGCAATATTCCATATGAGTTTATGAGAAATAAATGGAGCAAATAATCGCATGATATTTCAATCTGATTAAATTTGAATATTATGAAAGAGAAAAATGATTTATATGTTTTGAATGTCACTGTCAATATCATTAAGTTCATCACTCTTTTTAGCATTGAAACTATATTATTTTTTTTAAAACAAATATTTGCCATTTCTGAAGATAGATTGATATAAATCTCATTAAATCTCTAGAATAAAAATTAATGATCACATTTTCATAAAAAAGTAACATTATACAAGTACCTACCGATATACATGCCGATTTTAATAATGGAATCTGTAGTCATAATAATATATCTACACCATTCAGGTAATATATAATATAACACGGCATTAATAAATTAGATATGGTTTGAAAACAATAGTTAATTATAAAATAAGAGGTTATGTATGTAGTTTTTAAGGAATGACAATACATTATTACACATTATGTATTGTGATAGTACATGCTTTTTTTTTGATAAACAAGTTATTAATATATTAACAATAATACTGCTAATGCTACAAAAACCGCATTTTGCTCGTTCACGTTAACTTATTATTCGAAGTATGTTTTATTACATTATAATGAATTGTTATTAGATATTTTATAAAGCGCATTAGCTAATAGGTACTGAATTGTAGATAGTAGGTATAATAAAAATATTGTAGACAATTAATTGCATGGCTATAAAAAGCCGCTTTTAAAGCCTCAGCAGGATACGAAATATAAGACCTTTTGACTTAAAGTCAGCTGAAATTTTCTTATGCGTGGACAAATTATGTAGGTGTAGGTACCTATCTATTGTTATTTTAAGATAATGTATTCAGTTATTGGAGAACAGGCATACATTTTAAGGTTACATATATTATAAATTATACGTATTACATTTCGCCGTGTCACAGTAAAGAGATAGCTATATAGTATTGAGATCAAAAAATGACGCGTTGTTCGTAAAGTATTGCAGGCAGTAATGTTTCAATATTATTAGATGTACGACTTCGTACTTACGAGTACCTCCTTGCTAACCTACTTTTAATCAATGTATGATTGTATTTCTAATTTGCTAAGGAGGAAGAATATGCGGTGGAAGTCCAAAAATCTATTACGATAAAGTTATAAGTCAAGTTATATCGATAGGTATTATGTGAAAAGACACCGTATGGACGTCTTAATCGTAGACTTTAAAATTACGGGACTCCTAAGAAGATTTCATGGTAATACTTTACCAAGTTAGCGTAGTACCTACTTATATAAATCAATGTTTACAATATAATAAGTAGAATCTATTGGTAACATAACCATATTTTCATTTTCGTTTTTAAATTCCTAAATGCATTCATTCATGTATTTTTGCCACCCATATTAAACTGGACGGCTTGAGCTCACCGTTAAATTTGAACAATAAAGTGAACACTTGAATCGGTACGCTTAAATTTTCTCATGAACTACTATTAGGTATTGTGGGAAGTTGAACAAATAATGATATTGTCATGCGCATTAAATGAGTAAATAATTGTTGGCATGCATTTATTGGGCACCGTTTTGTGCGCACGAACGTAATGTCATTGTGGGATGAAATTACCGGTTGGAAGACCCCGGTAATGAAGCAATTGTCGAAGTATATTGTGGAATTAATTAAACCATTCTTTATGATCGGTTATCACTGGCCTGAGGCTTTAATACCAGTAATATATGTTTATTATCGTGAGCGTTGTAGGTATTTATATACAGATTTAAATGTATGTATAATAAAAATAAATAATACTTATGTTGTATTATTATCACTATTATTATACCTCCTTATTAATTATAATATAAATTAATATTCAATAAATATGAATAAGTTGTGATAAGACAAGGGGTGGATATTACGTATTATATTTTTTTTTATCAAAAATGGCGCACAAACTCTATAAATTATTCAGAAGTATTCAGGACATAATAATAGATATATCTGTTCTGGTTCGTTTTTGGTTTTGCCATTTTGCCACGCTGGCAATTTAGGTATTATAGAGATTCATACATCGCAAACAACTGGTTATTAAAACCCTAAAAAATACCTGGTTTTATAAAAAAATATAATATGAATTACGAAGCTCGTTTTGTGGTGAGAGAGTTGGTTGTGGGACATAAGAACCCGAGATTATTTCATAAATGATCACCCCACCCTTATAGAGTGACCGTTTGGAGTACGATTTGGGTTATCATTGGACCGTTTACCTTCGAATATGACAACTAAATGTAATGTGAATGGTGATGGATATCGAATAAAACTGCAATACTATTTTGTCTGAAATTTATGAACAAAGCCTGCAGCATGTTATATGGTTTCAACATGACAGTGAAATATTTCACAGATGTGTTATGATATAACTGTTGTAGGTATTTCCTGGACGATTAGTGTCAAAATCTGGAGACATCATTTCGCCACCTTGTTCACTTGAAAGGAGCGGGTCTACGCAAACAATAATTATTGAAGAACTGAAACAAAACATTTGTGAACAAATCGACAAAATTACATTATTTCGCCACATCGTTGACCTCATTCAACAGCACTAGAATGTTTATCTAAATTCTAAAGGAACGGGTCTACGCAAAGAATTCAACAACTGAAACACAACATTCGTGAATAAATCGACCAAATTTCTCAAGGAATATGGGAAAATGAAGTCGAAAGAGTACGTATTTGGAGACGTCAAATTTCATAACAAACTCCAAGAACTTAATGAACGATCCATAAAAAATGCGTTTTATTTAAGAAGTACTAATTCGAAAATGATATCCTGTATAAAAAAAGTCAAATAGGAATATTGGTTTTATTGACTTTTTAGTGGTTTTGGGTAACCTAACGCAAATCAGAGGAAGAGCGTCGGAGCGCTGGAGCAATCAAGTCAAAGAAGACTGGGGGCAGCCTTCACTAATCTGTCCTGAGAGAATCAAAGGATCGAGAGGGGTGGAAAGTATTGGTCGCTCAAAATATGACAGTGTTTCAAGGAGGTCACGATCACCAGACCCAGATGAGGGAACGACTAAGAAGGAGATAGTATGAGTGTAAAATAGACGTCGGTAACTAAAATATGTAAATGATACGCCAAACGAAAGTATAAAACCGCATGCATTTAAATAAAGCTACAAAAATAGTATTATTTCGAGTTTCCACGAAATATTATTGTCTATGAAATTTCAAATAACGTTTAAACTATACTTTATTATGAAAAAAATAACAGTTAGGCTAAAAAGCAATTTCCTGATATCCACGTAAAACTACCCAGGCTGGCGATGTTAATGGAACATGCTATTTAACTCAATGACTGTTATAGTTTGCGATGTCTGTTCCTATTTTAGACTAAAGCCTGAATTAGAGTTACATTCTACCTACACCTACCACACACGAATTTTACATAACGTTAGTTAATTATACGTATACATAACTATTAGCGGCACCAGCTTAATGTCTATATCTGGTTAGCAAAATGAAGATTGACATGAAACGAACCATATTATTTATGAATTATTTCCCATTTTCACATTTCCACGTTTCTAGTAAACACGTGCAGTTAGTTTATATGCATAGAAACTGTATACTATCTAGAATTAGTTTATTTAATGATTGCATTTACTTGTAACTTTATTTGAAAATATTTAATTACGCGCATTTATTAATCACAATAAACAATTAATTCTACAAATAATGCAAATCGATTTATCTGTGTAGTATTAATAGTGATATAAAAATAATTTTAATGGAATCCATGAATTATTTTAATGTGGGTACCTACCATTTTACGAATTTAAAATGTACGCCTAAAGTTAAGGTGAACGCCTACCTGCGGCACCTAGTGAGGAAATATTATGAAGGTTGCAATTTGAGAAAAAAATATGATAATTTACATTTTAAAGCGTTTTAATTCATCAATCATCAAAAATGTTGCATTCTATTTAAATAAAGTCAAAGATAAACTTATAATTTAAAAAAAAAATTATAAAATGTGAATCAAGGATACCATTTAAATTGTTACATATTATTTTATGGATATGTAAATCATTAAAATTAGTTTTTGATTTTTGTCTAATACAGTGAAAATATTTTTGAAATATTTATAGTTTTAATATAAATTTTTAAAGTATGATCTAATATAATATTCTATTATTATTAAATACAAATAAAATATATTATGTTTTCTTAGCGGAATTTTAATAGGATTTATTTTCAACCCCTTGCTGAACCTATATATTGATGAAGCAAGCGTTGATGAGTAAGAAACAAGTGAACAAAGTGGAATACATTATCCATGTTCATGTTAATTTCCACGTTCTATGGTTTTAAAAATACACAGGTTAATAAAACCGACAATATAAGTAAAGTATAATAAACAAATTTATGGTAACGCAATAAAAATCAATTAAACCGTGACATTTTAATAAAAGTGGTTAGTTCTTGTTACAAAGTTCACCTCTCATGAACGGTAATAAAGGGTGCAATCACGCAGAGCCTGTGGTATCAAATTAATTCCCCTGCAACCCATTATCAGGCATCTAATCGACTGATGTAAATCATGCGGTATATTGTTTATTTATTGTTTTTGTGATAAACTGGTAATTGATACTATTTAACTTACATATTATTTACGAGCAGGTGCACATATATGGGGGAGGCAGGGGCGCGCACTTAAGGGAGGTGGGTGTGGTTTTGGATCTGGACCTCACCCCCAGGAACGAAAAGTATACAAATTTATTTAAGTGAATGGAATATTACTTCTTCTTATTATTATCCTTCGTCAGAATCGCATGACTGATGATTGTGATTTGGATAATTTGACTGACGTTAAGTTTTGAGGCAATATTTGTATTTATTACAACTGCTGCCAAAAACAGGTAAGTGGTCGCAAGTGGTAAAAGAATTCATTAAGCTTTATTAGGTACTCAGCTTAAGTATTCAATAAAACATAATATTATGTATTCATATTCAGCCTACACTGCGATGAGAGGAGCAAAATGCTTGCTATAAATTTTGAAGTCGCCTGTAGAAAATAGCAACTGAAGTAGGTATACGAATCTATTATTGCAACAATGCATCGGGCCATTGCCGACTCAAGTAGAAACTGATACATTCACAACGACTGGTCGTACTTTTTCCGCCCCTCCCATTGTTGTCTAAGGATGTCCTGTCATTGCCTGTCATTTTTCTATAGAGTGCTAATACTGACGCGTCTATCATGTTCACACAGGGAATGGTTTGATTTGAATTGTGATAAATTACATGATAAATAATACACGAGCATTAACACACCTTCTACAAATGTAATTCATAGATCAATGCTACATATTTTTTGGAAATCGATATTACAACTGATTTTGTGTGAAGGATGCTGATGAATAATAGGAATGTATATTTTTTATAATTTGTTAATATATTTGATTTGAGAATTTTTTATAATTCAATTTGAAACGAGAAAGAGCCAATCAATATGTGAAGCAATCTGGGATCTGATTTTGACAGCTGAACAGTGGACCACTCGTTGCTTGTGCAAAAAGATATGCTCAGGCCTTATTAATCTATAGATGGCGCTGATCAAGCGCATTGAATTAATATTGCCTGAAATTTTTTTATTTCGAAATATCAAAATAATAATATATATTAATTATACACCGCAGGGAATTAAGTCTGGGGTGCGTCAAGACCTACGTTTTTAATTTCTCTGGTATAGGTACCTACACAGTATTGTCTTTCAAACTGTATAAAAACGTGTATTAAGTAAGAAAGCGTAAGTTATCGTTGTATAATTGGGATGGTGATATTTACCACCTGTGCACGCACTAAAGTGATGTATACCAGTGTATCTATAACAATAGCTATTTCGTGGTTATGTTTGTGATAATTTCTCCTTGACGTAATGGTAAACGTGACTGTAAGCTTGTATGATAATAGGATAGACCACCAAATTTAATGACAGAGTGATTTCGAATTTCGTCATTTTAAAAAGACATTCCTATTTGCTTTCCCTAAATGTTTTAATTAAAAGTTTATGAATAAGACATAAATCTAAATCTACGTTTTAGCACAAAGTGACAGCTTATAAAATATTAAAAATTTCATAATATATATTTTTAAGATATCTCAGCCCCAAAACAAGACGTAATCTTTTAAACGCATTAATAATTACGGAATTTTCCGTTCCGCCGGTCGTCTTCTTTGTATTTCAATGAAGAATTGAATAATTTATGAATAAAGTTTATGTAGGATTGAAATCCCAGAGCCGCGTGAATTATTTCACTCTAGCGATGATTCCCCACAGGAATGGAATCGCTCGGCTCTGCAACCAATGTCAAATGTACCCAGTGAACCGATGCCACTGTATTAATATTTTATTAACATCAATTTACAGCTAGGTATTTAATATCGAAGTTTAAATAATTTTATATTTGAAATAAAATCAAACTATCGCCACTGTTCTGGCAGAAGACACTAATTCGAAAAAATGACATTTTGAGTTAGTTATACCAAAATGTTCCTTATTTCAAACTTTACCGTCTGGAAACCTTCTTAATAAATAAACAGTCTTTATTTTAAAGTCATCCTTTTTACGATTACTTGATTACTTAATAAACTCACATGATAGACCATTTCAAACATTTTAACAACTTCAAAGTCAAATTACTCAAAACTAGTATTCTCCAGTTAGTGTTTTCTGCCAGAACAAAGACGATATTGTTGCTAAGATAACGTCAAGTTTAGAGTATGCAATACCGATTTTCGGTAAACCATTTTACCTGTAAATATGCTAAATTACCGATTTACCAGTTTAAAAAATACCGGTATTTTGTTTAATTTCAAAAATCTACTTTTTAATATAAATAATATTACTTACTTATATTATGAATCAATAATTTTATAGATAATTCAGACGTCACCTAGTGTAGAATCAACTAGTTTCAACATCTCTATATCGGAAGGTTTTATTCAAGATAATAACTACGAGAAAGACGCATTTCTTACTGTAAAGTGTAAAGAATCCGTATCAGTAGATTTTCTAAATCACACAGACACTTTTCAGAACCACAATGAATAAAACCGCTCACTATTGATAACAGTGAGAAACACGCACTATACTTACTGCATTTTTCGCACTGCTTGTATGATGCATTCACACACCCTATAGGTATCTAACGAAATATTTCGTCGTGCGAGTGAACGGCTCCACAGCTTGTTGGAGCGACTGACCTCCATTCCCCCGCGGATCTAGGACGATTTGGCACCGGACAACTGGACGCCACAGAATTCGAAAATAAATAGACGTTAGGTACTTATAGGTACTTTAAAAAAATATATTCAGTATTATTATTTATATTTCAATGATTATATTATGATTTAATAGTTGGTGAGAATGTAAATATGCAGACGTAAACAATGATTTAATCGTGCATATGTCGATGGCTTAGAGCTAAAATATTGTATGTCCAGTTTTGGTCGAAAATGAATTAAGTACTGAAATGTACCAAATATAGCCTATATTTTTATGTGTTAAAATATTGCATCTTCTAAACCTACCATTTCAAAGATATATAAGTACCTATTTTTATATCACAAAATCTAATTTTCCAAGAATTGCAAACTTTCAATAGCAGTTTTCTCAATATTATGATTTATGGAGATACAATATTTTAACTCTAAGACAGTTCCAACGAAAAAAGAGTTTTTTTATTTTATATAAAGCCTTAGGCATGGTAATTCTTAATCCGCGATAAAGAATACATTATGTTAAGAGTAAAATAAATTCAAACTACTAGGTAGTAGATAGAAAATGATTAAAATACCTCGTCTACACGTGTCTACGACAGTGCGGCGTCCAATTGTCCGGAGGCCAGTCGTCCCATTCCCTCCCCCGCATACTGCCCGGTACATCCGTTTCCGCCGTCTACAAATTTCGTCATAAACTTACACATTCTCCATGCTCAGATCTTCGTGATGTCATTCAAATGATGAACTCCTAGACTTTTCGCTCGCACAAGTAACTACTTGTGCACCGGCAAAAATGGCATATTATGAAGCAGTTGGACATATCAATTTCTTAAAATTATGCCTACCTACATAATTCTGTGGAATGTTTATATATTCTCGAATTCTCATCATAAAATAAATATTTTTTTTTCGCGGATTATAAGGATTCAAATAATACATTAAGACGTTTTACGTTACTGGCAAACTCGTATATTGATTAATTTGTAACCCAAACATTTATTTTTATAATAGTAGGTATGTACATATTATTATCTGCATACAAAAACAATCTATAACGTGATTGATTTTTTTTAGGGTCTATATTTTTTTGTTATCCAATATTTCATAGAACTTGTTTTAATTTAATTTATAATAACTTTTTAAAGAAAACTTGTACGTATGGCAATATTTATCTGACGGGGGAATTTAAATATCATCATCAAATATCACTAAATTACTGGTTATTTTCAACAGCTGACTAAATATTATCTATTTTTTGCAAAAGATCCCAACATAATATTTAGCTGGCTTAAAAAAAACTAGTCATAATCAATGCTGAAATACATAGTAGGTAATAAATGCCGATAAAATATTGAGATGCTATCATAAAAGTTTGAAATGAAAGATAATGGTTATGGTTTATAAAATAAATTATTTTTATCAGAAACCTAAAATAATTATATTAATGCTATTTAGATGTACTTAACTACATTTTTGGTAACAAACAAAAGAAAACATTGTTTCGAAAAACATTTTTTTTAGTATCATTGCTTTTATAACCAGAGGTACAATAAAAACGTCCAATACAAAAGCCTATAATAATTACGGTCACGCATAAAAATCGTGTGTGACTTAATGGCTACGTATTTGTACACATTTTGGTACTATTCGAAATGGATTATAGAAGCTTTTACTGGGCATTCCTGAGTTTTCGTTTAGATGAGCCACGACGTTTGATTGAGCCTGCTTCTCATTTTTCATTACTTTGGTTTTATTGCGCCTGATTGTTCTTTATAGCACATGACCTGGATACAATTTTAATAATAATTGGACGGGCATCAAAGCTTTTTCCGTATAACCTGTTTTGAAACTCGCTTTGAAAATGGAGCAAAGTTTACAGTCGTGCGGTTTGCGGGTAAAACATTGGCAAATTACAGATGGTTAAATTAAAGTTGCTTTGCTCGGGATTTATTTAAAACACGAACTTTGAATACTTAGAAATTTCGTGTCTAACGTTTTATTCATTGCTACGGTAAATATAAGAACAGTTAATTTGGAAATAATATAATACGTGGGTAGATGACTTAAAATAATTATTTCCTTACAATATATCAACATTGTTTGCAACTATAATTAATATAAGAATCTGTTTAAGTGGTAAATATTATGTTATGTATTTAACAGTTTAAAAGACAAAGAAAGATCAAATGCATGACTTATGCATTTGATCTTTCAATACATTTGACAATATGCACAAACCTAGTTTAGAAAAACCTCAGAATACTAAAAACCTAATTTAAATAATTAAAAGATAAAAAGAACTTTTGATATACCAGACTTACCACGTTTTTAAATTTTCTGTTGAATCATATAAACTTGACAATTCTGTGTATTAATAATTTAAGACAAATAAGGCAATTGTCAACAAATCATTTTTTTGCTATTTTGCAACAAACAAATATAAAATACTGAAATGCCACTTTGATTTCCATAGTAACGCACGTATATATTAATAATTTAGTTGATAGGACCACCTCCTTAGCAACCGATAATAGTGGATTGGATTACGGATTTCTTCCGAAATAACTTTTCATACAAAACAGAATTAACTGAAAATGAATTCAATTTTACTTAAAGGTGGCTAAAAGTATTAAAAGAATGCATCGGCATTGTGTTTCAAATGTCTAGCTATTCGAGAAGTTAGTGAAAAATCGATTGCAAGATTTGTACTGGATAAACAACCACCGGACAAAGAAGAATACGAGCTAAGAAAACGTAGTAAAAACCTTTAACTGCCTGAAATTAAAACACATAACATAGTTTGCTAAATGAATGCTCTAACCATTCAGTTAAATATTCAAATATATTTTTGAATAATTTGAAATCTGTAGGTACTTATGCAACTTCGGGTGTTTTTCAAATTCCATGAACGTAAATATGGCTACAATCGTTCTATTTTAAATTGTTTTATAAAGATTTTATAGAGATAGCCAATATATTTTTTATATTTTTTTTATTCAACACACATTTTTAAATCTTGTACATGTATATTTTACAGAATAGAAGATTAATAAGATAGAAATGGTAAAATCATCGCCATATATCGCCAAGGCTTTGAAGCCAGTTTTGGTTTATAACTCAATTATAATACTACGCCCGACTAGTGATATCAATTATTAATATCAACAATATTTAATGCGAGTTTAATTCACGTGACAAACCTTAATGCAGCGATTTCCAAACTGGGAGGCGCGGAGTGTTGCAAAGGGAGGCGCGAACAGTTTAACACAAATCGAGGGCTTAGTGTCAAACAACACTATCTACAAAAGTGCAACTTTACAGGAGAGCCAAAAATCGTTATTTTAGATTCTTGTAACTCAACAAGGGAAATGTTTATTTAAAACCTAGTGTTAATATTTTATAATATATTGTGTACTGTACATTTATCCTGCTTATGATGATGTAAAAATTTATAGGGATAGTTTAAAAAATATATGAAAACAAGGGTAACTTATGTAGTTAGCGTTAAACTTTACTGACGATTTAATAAGAAATTAAAAAAGATTGACATAACGTTGTTTGACTATCATGTAGCCGTAAATGTTTGTAGATAACGTTGTCTGACTTTAAGCACTCGAAATGTAGCCACAGGTTTGCAGTTTGCAAATGCATAGTTTATAAAGAACCTGGGGCCCGGGCATAACAGACATCACAAATTTAATCTGATAGTTTAAAAAAAGTCTACGCTACTTTGTTTCAAGACTATTAAATATTTTAAATATGTAGTTGTGCATTGCAATATGATGTGATACGTATATGATGATTGCTATAGGTACTTAAATGATAACTCCCGTGTAAAATTTAGGAAACACTACTTCAGAGCACCACACTGCCTTCAACCTCAGCGATAGGATGGCCCGCTTCAGGGTGTGTGGCCCATGATAGAATCCATTTGTCAATGAACGATGATGAATTTGAATTGACTACTATTGAAAAGGAAAAAATTGATAGAATTATCATGCGATAATTCATTGAAACAAAAACCCTAGTTCAATTTTGATTGAATCGTAGTGAAGAAATAATACAATACTTTGTCAAGAAAAGCAATGCAAGTTGTAAGTAAGTAAAGTACTCCTACCATTCGTAACATAATATTTTTTATGCGAAACGGAACTTTCTGCATTAGCTGTAATGAAATCCAAATATCGACCCCGTTTAGTAGAAAAAGAGCACTTTCTGCTAAGAAACAAGCATCGCATGAAAAACAAATTAATTTAAAAATGAATACAATAAAAGTACTTATTTAGTAAAATCTTGTATATTTTTATACTTGATTAAGTTTTTTTTATTTGTTGTATTAAGTAGTACATTTTGTTCTATTTAAAAAGGTGTCTGTATTATGTAATGAAATAAAGGAGGGGAGGCGCCATGATTAGATTTTTTTAAAAGGGATGCGTAGTAACATAAAGTTTAGAAACCACTGCCTTAATGTATAATTATTACTATTAAGTTTCTCCACTCTCGACAAGTATACATTTTTAGAGCTTCACTCAGAAGGTAACCCACATTCCTTATTTTTCTGTTCCCTGGAATACTCAGTCTTGCATAAATACAAAATAATTTAAAAAAAACTTTAAAATACAATAAGCTTTTCTTTTGGCCAATTATAATAGGCATATATTTAATATAATATAGGCATACTTATATTTTTTCAATATAAATAAAGATCACTAATACCATGCATGCTTTCGCAATATTTACTTCAGAATAGGACGAAGTTTTTTGGTTAATTAGATAGGTAATAAAAATAACTTACAATACACAAATGTCGTCACTGAGAACTAATTATAATCAGTATATGGCTAATATAATAAAAATATTCTCAGTGGAACAACAAACCAATACTACATCAATTAACTAAAATAGGAAATTAAATTAACTGTATTTTTCACAATGCGTATAAAAATAGTATTTAATTACAAGTGGTCAATACAGATTAATAAAAACGTATCGAATTAATTATTAATATCTTTGGTTAGTCGTGCCGTTGTGGAATAGATTTCCGAATATTGTTTTAGTAACATTACCTATTTGATTCAATATTGTTGGGCATAAAACATTTTTCGAAATGGTATTTTCTTAATAATATTAATCTCGGAAAACGTCCACCGCGTTAGAAGGCTAGACAGCGACATATGGCGCGAGGGAATGGGGGAGGGGAGTGCTCTTGCCCCGGAATTCTTCTTTCCTCCCGTACCGGCCGAGGGGTAGTGAAATATGTCGCCGGTCACGTGACCTCGTTACGTGGGACACTTGTCCAGAGGCCCCAGTTCCACGCGACAAACCTTAGCCATGCCGCGTAAAGGTATTGTGCTGGAGTTTGGTCCGTCAGAATACCTCCTGACTCTTTTTGGGTGACTGACCACGTCATTTTGAGTTCGCTATAGGGGGGGTAGAGATAGATACATTTTTGTACTTCTAATATCAAAATTATTCACTACAAATTGAATGGCACAATTATTCACATAATATGTGTATATAATTAGTAACACCTTACGGCTTAGATAGATAGGACTTCCATTCATCGCATTCTGGCCAATCTGGTTGAAAGGAAATTGCAATAACTTTCCAAGATGTTATTTCAATTTCCGTAAATATTTGCGACTGTCTTCTGTAGTTTTCAATCAAGATATTAATATATGTATTAACAATACTAATTTTGATTCTTAGATGTCATCAGGATTTATCTGTGTTTTATTTTTAACATATGTAAGTACTTGAACTTGTCAATGATTTTTAATTAAACGCATAATTATTACGACCGTTCGTGTCTATTTGTGTCGTCCGCGCTGTCTTGTCTTTTAAACACGCTGTATCGGAATATTTAAGCAAATATTAGGTGTCCCAAATAGTTTTACCAATTATTTATGAGTACTATGGGTTTCCCAGTTGCCATGGCGTCGCTATAGGATTGGTTTGTCGAATATCCGTTTTTGTCGAAATCGACCTTATAATGCATAATGATTTTTTGTATCTAAATGAACCAGAACCATCCTTTTCTTTAAATTACTTTGTAATGAATACATCATTCATATGCTGTAAAAACAACAATTTAAATACCTCTATGTGTTTCAATATAGGATAATGAAATTTATTTTTCGTCTCCTGATCATTTGACATTAAATTTGGTCTATTCGACAAACCAATCCCACAGCGATGATCTTGCGTGTCGTAGAATGCCGAGAGTAGTGGAATAAACAGCCAAATCATCCAGATCATCATACTCAGTAATGATCTTCTGACGTACCTAAATAATTAGTATTTTTCCGTGTCTAGTGGGGGGGTCAGGACTCAGGACACTGCATGTAAGTTAAATGATATCAAAAACAAACATTTCTTTTTGGGATTATGTTTTATTTCGTGTTTGTATGGCTTAACAATGAAGTAAAATAGAGGTGTCGAAGAAAAAAACAGGTTGTTGAGCCGTTCATCACACTCCTTTGAGAGAATTTTAATCAAAGACCGCGTAGGAGCAGTTTAGGCGAGATAGCCGCTAAATAACTCAGGCGTCGATGTGTTGTTTATTGAACCCAAGTGGGACGTTGAGATGTGTGTTTCGTATTTTTTACTTATTTATGGAACTGATTTGGTAACGAAATTTAATTTCGTAAGATATGTACCAACGTATTAAGATATCTATATAATATTACCATTAAAACATAGATGCATACTGAATACAGGCATAATTCGATGTTTAAATTCATATTTAGTTAAAGTCGATTTTGTTAAAATATTTTTAGTAGGATACATTTTGATATGAACATAAACAATATAATGCATTGTCAGAGTAAGTATATTCAATTACTTAGATCATATTTTGAAAAACAAAAACGGAAATAACTATTACTAAATTAAAATTTGGGATACATTATTTTATGTAGTTTATAATGAGACCTTGAAACGGTGAAGATAAGAAAATGATAAGGGTGAGACAAATTTGTCATAATATGACACTCTGGAGGCAGATATTGAGAGATTCGTCGACTGCCAAAAGGACAATCGAGTCCTAAGGTCCGCGATCTTGATATTCCGAGACTCTTTTCGTTTTGCTTTCCAGTTTTTTTTCTCCACATAATCAGTACGGAGGATAGCATCAAAAATTGTGGCATTTGGTCAAAGGTCGGAGATAACACAACAAAGAGCTCCCTCAAGGTGGACTGTCCAAATCAAGAGAATCACGAGATTTCCATTGACACAGACTTTGCTAGGTCACAGAATACCGAGAGGGATGTTTTTTTATTATTGTTATAATATGCTAGAGGATACCTACTAACTCAATTCATAACTTGTGTTATAGGTACTATAAGGAATTCGCCAATACTATACATAGTTTTTATAGCTAATTGAATCATGGTTATCCCACAAAATATTGCCAAATAACCATTGTTCTTAACCGATGACTGCGAAATTATTTTAATTTCAGTGAAAGTATGAAAATTCATACACATTACCAGAAAAAATATTTTTTTATTAAGTAGGAAGTTTTTAAAACGCAGTGTTAATGTTAAAATTTCAAAATATATACAAAAACTGTGTGAATGTTTGCCCACTATAATTTCAAATGAGAATCTGGTTCATGGATAGTGAATTTCATATTATAAATCTGTACCTGAGAGCCAAACTGCAAGATGTTACAAAATAACATCTATTTCATTACGTGAATGTACTTACGACTTTATTATTTTAATATACTGTAAATTTGAGTTGGCATTAACAGAAATGATAATTTAGGTACCAAATAATATGTACTTTACTTATTTTTGGCAAAATTGAATTTAAGACACCATTGATATTTTGTAATATTCTGTATCCTTTTTTGTATTACAAATTAATTGTTTTAGCACTCCTGTGCTTTGTGTGACACAACGTCACATTTTCACCGGGACAGTCCCGTTTTCAGGCGGCGTGTCCCGGTGTCCCCAAACACAGCTTCGGAACGCCAAAATGTCCCGTTTTCGAAAATAAAGAAACTTGTGACCAAGATACAGAAATATTTGATGAGTACCTATTCACTTTTTTCTAATTACTTATATTACTCCGCAAAGAGTGTCTGAATGGAGCACTGGGAATGTTTCAACCGAAAGCCGTTGGGTGGAGTTGTTGAAACACTTTCGCGACAATAATTTGGATAACAAAAATTTTCGTATATGTAATAATTATTGAATATATTTTATGTCTGCTCGGCACTAATGCACCAGTAGAAAGGGTCTTCTCTCATATGAATAAGTTGTAGACGAGTGAAAAAACACAATTGAAAGTAGATGTCCTTAAAGCAATGTTAATTATAAAAGTAAATTCGAAAAATCGTGCCAAGAATTTCATTCGTTTTTGAAGTCAACACCATATATACTACTTACTAAATTTGTTCTTCGGAAAAATATAAAAAAAAATCATGTGTTCATACTTGTGTCACCTGTGTGTAGGTACTTTTCATTAATAAATAAAATAATATGTACTTACTATTAAAAAATATGTACCTAGGAACTCAAGCGTTGTATGCGCCTATTCAAACATACTTACCGATAATCTTCGAAAAAATAAATAAAATAGGTAACCTAATATGACATGAAAAAACATTACTATCTTGTCAATTGTATTGTATGAAAGTGTGAGGCGCCTAAAATGGATAAGTACCTACCTACCTTTTTTTAGGTGTCCCGGTTTTAGGAAAAAAATAAATGGTCACGTTAGTCATATATAATATAATATTATACAACCGAACTGATATAGTCTACAGTTATTAGGTAGGTACTTATTTATTTTATTATATAAAAACAATACGGCATACGCATCCTAAACACTAAGTGTCTTGTATATTTGGACCAGTTCTATTTTACGTTATGGCATAAAAACGTCACGTACATAATATTTATTTCCAAAACAAATCTTCGAAGTGCTATAACTCATTTTATTGATGCATCCTATTACCGAAAGGGCTAATTTGAAATGCAAGGATGGCTGGCAATTTCCCTTGAACTCTCGAAGAGTCTCATAATACGCCATCTTTCATAAACACGGGAGGAAATATAAACGGAAATTTAGTTTTCGATACTCAATTCTGGGTCCAATGGGAGGCAGCGTAAAGCCGGTGTTTTGACAAGGACATCCGGATAATTGATGTAGTAACCGAGAGTTCTTGTTCCCAGCGAACTGACGCCTGGACTTCGTTATTAATCCCGTCACGTCTTCTATCCAATTTGTGTCGCCGGGTAGCTTTCCATTGGAGCTTTCGCGAGAGTTACTTTTAAAGTTGACGTCACGAAAAAATGAAGCGACGGAAAGTTACGTTTAGGTAAAGAGCTTTTTATACTTTAAGGCAAAATGGGTGAATCTGCAGTCGATACCTTTTATTAAACTGTGGTATGCAGATGACGAAATAACGAAAAAATATTACCTTTAATACGATTTAAATGTATGCAACAATTATTTATATATCATGTCATATTATTTATCTAATGTTATATATTGTGTAATGTTTCAACTAAGCAGACACCTAAATAAAGAATTTTAGATATAGCTGTATTATAATTTAATGATGTGAAATGTTTTTACCATTACAGATTATATTGGTGGCATGGAAAGATTCGTGTTAGGCAAAATATGAGAAGACGGGAAAAGTATAAGGAGACATATTATAGGAGTAAGCGATGTGATGTGAAGTCGCCAAATTATTAAAACTTCGCTCGGCGAGTGGACAACAGCCGGAAAAATACAATCATACCAGTGGTAGAGGAATAACAGATTCTTCTGGCATTGCGGCCGCGACGAACGGTGCTAGTGTCATTTTAAAGTAACGGTACTAACACCTAAACGAGTCGCTTGCTCTGCCAGAAGAGTCTGACACCATTCTACCCCAACTGGCATTAAATGACTACGAGACCAAGTTCGGCGCATTTCGGAACCAAGATGAGTGGCATGAGATTGGGGAGGATCGGAATCAGCTGATGATGATGATATTGGTTATAAATTCTAATTGATTTTTTTTAAATATGTACATCGGAATCGATTTAGCAATCCAGGAGTGTTGCATTAGTTTGGTATAGATGTGACACTTTTATCATTATCATTTTTATCTACAACTGCATGTCATAGATATACAATATACATAGAGCTGAAAGTCACTGAATTGAAAAGTCCTAGCCACTAAAACTGATCCCTATGGAATAATCTCAAAAGTCAAAATTAAAATTTAGTTTTTACTAAATACCATCAGTCGATAGTATTCATTTGTATAATAATTATGAGTCATATTAAAATACCTATTAATAATCATAAGTATTAACCAAGATATATGACGAGATATGTAAAAATATAAGGAAATGTTAAGTATGTATTATTATTTTTAATAATAATATAAAAACAAATATTAATGTTTACAAATATTTAAATTTAACGATGAAAAATATTTATCTAACACCGTGCATTAAATTTAAATATATTATAAGTATTATTAATGATGATTAGTTATTAATAATGAAGATTTTTTTAATATTATGCAAATGATCCAAGTAAGTATATGTTATTTATTGTTAAATAATTTTAAGTTATTTGACATAAATTATGGCAAAATCATCAAAGAAGATTTCTTTGATTATTTAAGCAAGAAGTAATTTTGTGAGAAGCATAAAACACACAACCTGTAATTTGTATGCAAAACACTTTGGTTAAAGTGCAAACAAACGTTGAGTTAACATCAATATTCATTATTTAACGTTTATGGAAAAGGTAAAGCCTTTAAGTTCAACATTTAAATGTTAAATGGACAATAAACGGTTGATTATTATAGTACATATTAAATTATACAATTATTTTAAATGTGAAATTTTAAACACACTATTTGTTTACATATTAGATAATAATGCACTATTGGTTTTACTACCTATTTATATGTACTATTTTAATTGCAATATCACAAAAACTAATACTTTTACCACATAGATTAGTTTAAGCGATAAAAGCAAAAGGTTCTGACATTTGCCATAAATCAATATGGCCTAATTTTTCACTTATACGCCTCCGAATATTTTTTCCCAAAGTCGGTAAGATTTTGAAGCTAGACGTGTATGTAGGCAGGTGTAACGCAACATTGTTTTGTGATCTGAAGGTTTAGAAGAAAGATTTTAGATTCTCTATAAAAAACGGAGATTATAATATTGCTTAGTTAATCAACTTTTGATTTATGTGAATGCAAAATTAATATACATATTCTTGAATTGAAAATTATACATATTCTTGCTGCAGGATACGAACCTGTAGAAGTCAACAAAGTTATGAATATGGTAGAAATGTTTTAAGTGAATGTGTCTTGTTTTACCTTTTTCAGCTTTGTGCGCTTCGTCAGAACAAAGTCCATCGGTGCATGGTATCAACTGTAGAGCACGTCCAGCGCAAGATGCTTCTCCTCCACCTCCCCCGGTGCAAGTTCTTCTTCTGGCCTGGCGACAGTCTCTACCACATCGAGACCACTCCGACCATGTTGACCAGCGACCTCCCACTCCTTAAGAAAAGACAGAACAAATCGTGAAGTTATGATATGCAACATTAGGCGATAGTCTTGTCATATCCCCTTCTCTCTATAATATACGACATATATTTCAAAAGAATCAAATAATCATTATAATTTTTATTTAATTTACGTCTTTATGATATTGAAAGTAAAAATTAAAAAAAAAAAAAAAAAAAAACTGTGTCACTGTTGTGTGGAAGTGCAAGATAGCAGATAGGTTTAACTAAAACATCATCTCTTTCTGACATGGTTGAAGGTTGGAGGAGTGTTAATATTCATTGATCGAATTTTTAGCATTATTTATATTTAGATTTTTTTCAGTTCGTTTATCAGCTCTGAATAGCCCTCAACTTAAATACCATAGATTTAACAACAAGTTTGTTTTATAATCAAAACCATTATAATGGAGTCTTACAACGTCAGTGCCAGTTCAGTTAATGATTAAATTTGTATCAGAAACTAACTCATAGATTCTACCAATATACCTGTAGGTATGTCTTAATCAAATCTGTTACTATTACGTACCTATAACTTGTCACTCCTTGAGAATGGACATAATAACAATAAGTTATAATGTAATAATTAGGGGTTGTATAAGTTTCACAAATTCAATTAAATATTATTCAAATAATTCAAATCTAATACAACGTGTCTGTTAAGCACTTGGGGCGGTTTTTGAAATTGAGAGCTTTCAATAATAATGAAACTGGCAATGTCTGAGGGCAATGTTAATATTAACTAACTTCCAAAAGAATCTGACAAAGAAATTATTATTTTATAATTTACGAGAAACAATATTATACTATAAGTATAAGATTTTATCATATCCATTGTTATTATTACTAATGATTTGATTAAATATTTTAACTTATACCTACTCGTTATATTTACAAAAAACTTAATGAAAATAAAACGTTATGTAGTAATTAACTGAGATATTAATAGCAAGACTGTCCAACAAAATCTTATCCACCACTTTTTGTAATACCTCAATCGTGAAAATTTCAAGTTACAGTTCTGTATGTTATTCGTTTAGAATCGGTATTTTATATTGTGTTTTATTTAATTAATACAATGGCTTTTCACTTTATACCATTAAAGTAACGATTGATGTAGTATTGTTAAAAACTATATTTTATAAAGACTATGTCGTTAGCTATAAAATGGTGCCATCCATATACATATAATATAATAGTTATTATATATTTATATTTTGAAATAATCACTAAGTAAGTGTCACCATTCTACTGTAAAGATTTAGAATATTTTTTGATCAAATATTTACAACGTTATTCATTTATATATAGCGATAACTAATAACCGGTATGATCTCGTCAGACAGCATAAATTCTGTGGCTTGAAGGAAAAAGGGAGACATGTCGAATATATGATATTAATACATATCCATAAAATATGTAAAAACCAAGTAATAAGGAAATAAGTCAACACAGTGTTGTTTTGTTGAAATAAATAATACAATATGAAATGAGAAAAATATCGCTGATTCTTTCTCAACTCCCTGTTTCTTGTTGAATAAATGTAATAAAGTGTAAAAAGCAAATAACCATTCTCTCATGAGCGAAGTGTTGTATGGGCCTCCACAGAGTGAAATATACATATTTAAACAAATTTTTCGCAGGGAATAATGAATAAGGATTCGTTCATCTTACGAGTATCTTCGTTACTTTGGCTGTGATCAATCAGAAATTAAAAAAAAAACACAACATAGATGTTTTCCATGTGCAGGAATCAAACCCACGGTGTCTGTCATAGGTGAATAAGTCTTTCATAATAAGTATATTATCGCAATTTAATGTGGTTTTTGACTTATCTCAATTCTTGACGCTTACTTTCAAAGATCGATTTCAAAGTAATACACCATACATTATACATAAAAAACGTGGGAGCTACTTTAAAATAAGTAATGATTAGCTTAGTTAGATATATGTAGGGATTTTTTTACTTATGAACATTACAGGTAGATAGGTACTGAATTAACTTACCCGTCATAAAATCCGTCCTATCATACTTGATGGCGTCGTATGTATATCCATCTGCTTATATTACGTGAGCGTTAGGGAAGATAAAAATAAATTAGTCGAAATAACCAGGCTTACGCGATGTTTTTGACATCCATCCAATCGAATTATGTTTCCTAAATAAAATAACATGACGAAAAACCAATATTTATTCCATTACACCGTAATGCTGTATTATGTTTCGCCCTGAAATTTTTCCACATCTAGTTTTTCTCAGAATTTTTACAGGAGAAAATGTTTCACATTTTTCTCCCGTACATCATTATCACCCAATCGAAAATTTCGCATTGGAATTTTTTTGTGTTTATATAATCATACAATTCAAGATAAAGAAAATGTAGGGTTATTGAAATGAAATAAAATACTCGTATTACGTTGATTCCTTATTCCAACAAAATATATTCACGTAGGCAAATTGTAAATTGATTTCAACGTCAATTCTGGCAAATAATAATAGAATCACTTATTAAGTTATTATATTATTCACACATTATTTGAAGATACCTCAGATATAATATTAGGTATATACCTACTAATTTAAAATAAATACGAAGCCTACTGGATTCGCACCAGTGTGCTTTATCAATTGAGCCATGTGCAACATAACGTCCTGTCAAATTACGACGAAATTAACAGGCAGTATTTACGTATTGGAGCGCTCAACTGCGTTAGTTTTTATTTTTTCAGTTTTTTTTTCAAGTATGTATATATCTGAGGTGCTTTCAAAGTTTGTATGTTCAATAAAGAATATTACTTTCTCAAATCTTGTGAAGTATTCTATAAATAAAAAAATGTTCACTATTGTTAAGTTAAGTACTTAATTGTGTAAGGTGGCTTCCAGTATACCTATTATACTTATCTATAGTAACTATAGATATACCATCATAAATCGTAAGGTGTTCGAATTTATAACTAAGCTCATCACAGTATGCATTGAATGATATGATTATGTCAAATATAAGCATGATGCGCCCTCACTCAGTGGACAACTTATACTGGTGGATCTATAGTATCATATCTGAAATAATTGCTAGTGGATAAGGATGATCTCTTTTTTTTAGCCAAAAAATATACTTTATATCATGCAAGGATAAATTGATAGTCTTGACTCTTGATAGTCTTGATAATGGTGTTACAAAGTAAATACCTAGCAATCGACTAAAATAATATTTTTTAGACTTTATTAGAAATTATATTATGCTGTAAAATATAACTCAATCATGTGATTACAATCTTAAGTAATAATATAAAACAACATAATACGTTAAAATAGATTAGAACAATATGAAATTAAAAAAAATCATTGCAATAAAGGTGTCATTCGACATTTCAGGTACATATTCGAATATAAAAATTAAATATCCTTACCATTATGGCACGGGAGACAATCCTGAGATCGCTGCAGCGCTGGTCCAACGCAAGCTTGTCCTCCATTCAGAGGTTGTGGGTTCGTACAAGATCTCGTTCGTCGTTGACCTTGGCCAGCTTCTCCAGGACACCTGCACTCCGTCCATTGAGTCCAAGATGTCCAGCCACCATTAACTAAAAAAAACGATTTGAATTAAGGTTTACTTAGCAGGTAGATACTGAAAAAAGCTCGAAAGTTTAAATAAATCTCAACTTACCGTAAACTGTTAATAAAGCTGGTTCCGAAGTTCTTTTACCAGCCACATTTTCAGCAATACAGCTATAGTTTCCCATATCCTGTGAAATACAAAAATATTTTAATGGCGTTTGATTTAGTTGCTTTATATTTAATTATTAATAAATCATAGGGATCAGTATGAGGAGAAGTTGGAGACAAATAGCTTGGATTATAACAAATGGGGGGAGCCCTATGAAATTTAGCCCACATAAAAACTCGTCGTGCAACACGTCGAATTTTTTCATGTGGTTTTGTCGCATCTAACAAATTACAGCGAAAAGACTTTATAATTAAAAATGCCCATCCGAGGATCACGATCAAAAATAAATGATTATATTTAATGAAATATAACCACTGTCCCGCGTATGGTCCCGTATGCGCGGAAGAGAGTTATAACATTGCCGGCCGATTTGATTTGTGACCATGTCATGGGTGAACGACACGGTGTTATATGTGCAACCGGCTTAGACTATTTTGCAGAGTTTCTAGCGTGGTTTAATTAATAAAATAATAAATAGGTATACTACGAATTCATTATGTACCTGTAAGGATGCTTGAGACACCAAAAGGTGACCTTCGGCCGAGACTAGCAGATTGGAAGAAGAAGCAGAAGCTTGAGGAAGCGGCTGCCCATTCTTCAGCCAGTGGAGTTGGGCAAGAGGGGCGGCAGTCGGACCAAGACATCGCATTGATGTCTGTCCATATAATTCCACGCTGGTTGATACGGGCGGAGAGACGAATTGCTTGCGAATATCTAGAAGGAAAGAAGAAAATAATGATACATTAATAATTAGAAAACAGAAATCAGTAGTTATTTTCCATGGATACAGAAAAAAAGACAATATGTTATATTTTTCTATCAAGAAAAGGTCGTCTCCAAACAGTTGCTCGCCTGTACAATCGAACAAAATATCACCTGCTTAGTCATTGAGACATTGCAGAAAATTAATCAGCCCGGTAAAAATTACAAGATAACAAGAACTTTTTATATATCACGTTTTTAAATTTTCTGTTGAATCAATCATATAAACTTGACAATCCTATGTATTAATAAAAACTTTTTATTGTACTTGATAGAAATACTGAATAAATATAGAAGTATATATAAATTTGAAATGTCATTTTGACATTTCATATTGATTTCTATAGTAACGCACGTATATATTAATAATTTAGTTGCTAGGACCCCTTAGCAACCAACAATAATAATTTTCCAGACAAAACAGAATTAACTGAAAATGAATTCAATTCTGCTTAAAAATGGCTAAAAGTATTAAAAGAATGCATTGTCGTCGTGTTTTGATAATAAGTTTCAAATGTCTAGCTAGTCGGGAAATTAGTTAAAAATCTTCAATCGTCCAATACAAATCATGGACAAACAAGAAAAATTTTATACTGGACACAAGAAAAAATCTGTACCGGAAAAACAAGAATACGAGCTAATAAAAACGTGGTAAAATATTTGAGGTGCTGGGAATTACACGAATGCAAGTGCACTGGTGACCGAACTGAAAATATCGACTTCAAAGATAAATATATTAGTAAGTATATATTTTTTACTATATTATTCGTTCCTAAGAAGTGTGAGATACATTGAGTTTTTTCATTAGAATTCTAGAACTATTTTTTTTAGAAAACTTAAAAAAAAACTTTTTTTTGCCATGAAAAACTGCTTGGCTTTTGGCTTGGCTTAAAATATTATTTGGGAAATTTTGGCACGCGTAGGTAGGTAAAAAGGTTCGCCAACCATGGTCTATGTCTATACTCTAGTTCTAAACACACATTAAAAAAATGTGATTTTTTCCTGACCCGAGATTTGAACCACGACATTTTAAGACTGGCGCGTGACCGCTCGGCCATCAATTCTACATAACTGCTTCTACTTTTTGTAAATAAATCGTATTTTGAAATAATCCATTAGGTATTACTATTTCCTGAAATAATCTGAATGTTTATGAATTTTATTAGTGTCAAAAATAGTTAAAAGTCAGAATATTCAAATGTCTCATATCGGTATCGAAAAGTACTAGGATACCGGTTTTGAATATTCAAATTTCTCATATCGGTATCGAAAAGTACTAGGATACCGGTTTTGAAATACTGGTAGGTATTGCAATCCCTACTACTATGTACAAAAAGCGATATATTTTTCAATTTATAATCAATTTTATTATTGCATGGACTACAGATGTGAGAAATATAATTTATTACGGAAACACACCTTTAGCCATTAATACCTACTATGTACATACCTAGGTATCCAATCCGACAATTCCAAAAAATAATTGCCTAATATTGGTAGGTAGGTATACCTATTCAATCTAATACCCGCAATAAAATACAGACATTCGATTATAAATAATATTTGTCCCCACAATAAAATAACGACACCTGTCAAAAACATAATTTGCAATTTGTAAAAAAAATAAATGCCCATCAAATTATTGCAGTACACGCCGCATTCGTTTGGCGTCGGACAAAAAAATATTTTTGCCGCCCATAAATCATGCGCCCTCCCCCCGGTACCGCGAGGTACGTGCCTGTAAATCTGTTACTAATAGCCGGGTAATTAGTGCCCGTGTTTGCACGACCCTCCGTGCAATAGACATTGCATTATCGGAAGCGTTTAAATCCCCTAATTTGCCACTGGAACGATCGGCCGATACTGGTGCCCATGAATTTCAAACGGAGATACCATGCAAATTTATTTAAATGAATTAACCTCGCGATTTACCATCGATGATCATTGCCGTGGATTTGCCTCCATTCCGTCACGATCTTGTGGGGATGATTAACATAGGTACATATATTATTCCCACTATTATTTTAATGTTTCCCTAACTATAATATGTATAGATTGATATTCAGATTCCTAGTTATAAGTCCTCGCAGATTCCTACAGGCAAAACCCAGTTTCACTAAAACCGATTTCTGTGAAGTATCATTTTAAAATTTATTTATTAATGTAGTGTAATTGCATTTTTTTAATTGGAAACATCGTAATAACATTTCATATATATTTTTAAAATTAACTACTTTATAATCAAGGAATATTACACAACGCAATATGATAATGTAGAATTCTTTATCGAATGTACATAATTTGGAAAATCTCAGAAACACAGGATGGGTTTAAAATTTAAATCCACAGCCATCGCAATTCGGACGCTTCGTCTCTTCCCTTTCTTGCATGTAGGTTGCTTTGTCGAAAACCACAGAACAAATTAATAATGTGTCCTTCACTATTGCCAATATTGAAAGCGTAAACTTAAATGCATATTATAAAACAGACGTAACTATTAAAAATAACAAAATTAAAGTATTATTATTCTTTAAGACGTCCCATATTTCTCCACACTCAAGTAAACCTTCTCACAGCCTCACCCAGAAGGCAATCAACTAAAATTATTTTTATGATCCCCGGTGCAACCATTTGACTTTTTTTAATAGGTATGTTTCTGGTATGTTCCAAACTACATAACTATGTATGACAATATAAGAGTTTGAGCAACTGTGCGCTTATGATGGACGTTGTTTTATGTTTTCTCAAGATTGTACTTTGTATTTTATTGTTATATTTCTCTAATTACAATGTTTTTTTTTCAATTGAATTTGATTTATATGTACCTCATATTATTAATGTTACTTCATTTCGTTATATCTTTTATGCCGTACATTTCAATTTGAATTAAATTTAAAAGCTTAATCCCGACCGACATGTACGACCAAATCATTTGGGTCACAATCCTCAGTTACGAGGTCCAAACGACGAAGAATAAGAGAACATATAATAATGGTAAGTACTTACTATTTAAGTTATTTTTATGAGTAATCTACGTTGACAGACTCGGGATTAACTTTGTTTCAAAACTATTATAATGGAATTCTATCACGTAAACATCACACGATTAATATACTATATTATAATTGCATTAATAATTCTTAATATACAGATACAATTAAAAATACGTCTCGATAAATTTGTTTTTTAAATATACGCTTCTATCGATTGCAAATTATATTACAATAATGCATATTACCAATTACCATGCACGTTGAATATAAATTAAAATAATGTTAAAGCTTGAACGTTTACGTTACAGATTCTCACTAATGATAAAGCGGCAGGAAGCACGTTTTAATGGTAGTTAAAAATTATCCATCAAAAACGTGGATATTTCTTTAGTGCTGGAATGCTGAGAAATTTGATATTTCAATATTTTATTGCAGGTCATTTCAGCTTCAATCTTTTTTATTCACTTTCCCGATGCCCGCATCCTAATGACATTTTAATTTTGTTTGACTAGTTTTATATTACAAGAGTCTCTACATATATGAAAATAAACACTAATATTTATTATTTATTACATGTGCCAGAGGCAATGTGTTTCGTGATACATTATACAATATTTATATAGCAACATTAATAATGAAACTATACGAGTAGCCACGAAGAAGTCTCGATAGAATAGAGTTAATGGGTTTTTATACTGGGACAGAAATAAATATTGTTTTATGTTCTATTAATGTTTTATATACTATATAGATGAAGTGGCTGGTAATATCATGTCACGCTGGGGGCATTAAAAATTTACCAACTGTAACGACCCAAATTCTGACTGTCATTTAACATATTTTTGAGTTATCGCTTCTTTCTTTTAATATGAAATTAAAAATATATTAAACACAAAAATCGAACAGCTTAAAATCGGGGAAATACAATAAGTAGTTACACACTTTAATAAGTTTTTACTTAATGTATTTTTTTTTCATCATTACCTTTCAGTTATCATCACTGGAAGCACATATCATACTGAGATCCACGTACCCCGCAAAGCAATTATTTATTTATGTTTCAATTCATGCGAGTCTATTCTTAACAGTTATCACTTTAGCACGTATCCGTTATTTTCATTAGTTGAAAATTTAGGTTGGTAGACATGTCGGTCAAATTTGTATATGTTCGTGCTGACAGATACACCCGAACCCAAGCGGATACGACCGAACCCAAGAATTGTGTATTGACGTCAGACATATCAGCATAACCTACAATTTTATTAGTCATGCAATTGCGATTGCAGCACAAAATGTAATTGCAGTAAAACAAATATTTTGTTACTATCAGCTGCTACTAGCCACTTGATATTTGACCGGCCGTGACGCAATCATATTTTAAGACAGTCGGATCTTGCATCTCAATTCTCAATATGTAAAATTGACGTACTCTGTCTCATTCTACAAGTTAACACAGCCAAGAGAGAGGCTGTAAAAACTTTTTGACAACTCAGACGGTTAACTTATTTAGATAATTAACCGCCTGAATACGTAAATTGATAAATGTGATATACTCGTATTCATCGCAGTTATCTCTTTTTTGGTGTTAAAAGTTATATGTTAGAATAGGCCTGCTGGCAGATAAAAATGCCCCTACAGATCTTGTATATCATGTATTATACCACCGATAGACCACAATCCAGGTTCTTTAATCAATATTGAATACGAATAGGTACTCCAACTGGGATTTCAAGCTCATTCATTGTCAAGGAAATATTTTACTTTTCTCTGGAATGTCAGTTTAATTGTATTGATTATCTATACACCTTCTGCTTAAAGTCGACTAAATGAATTAGTGTGGGGTTTCCTAAGATAGTAGAGTAGGTATTAAAACGGTACTTAGGGTAAAGAAAGGAAGTGTATAACATAAAAGAAGAGAAACATTTGCATAACGTTGTAGATAGCCATACTTTGACAGAAGTTGTGGAAATTTGGAAGAACTGAGTTTAGTTAGCAACACAGATTACATATTGCAATACTTGGATTGAATAATATGTATTACTGATTGAAGTATTTTACGTAATAACGAGTGACCTTATATTATAATCTATATATATACTAGAACTACATGGCGACCCCATCGAATGAATGATATATTATGAAATGAAATAATATCTAAATTGTTGTTTATTATTAGATATTTTATACTGCTATTAGTTTGCCTCAAGTCCCCCATAAAATTGATAACTAATCCCATCCACATCACTACCAGGAAAGCTTATTTTGCATATTATGTAAAAGTATTATTTCTATAATCGATATTTTTTTCAAACGATTCGAGAAACGGCTGTATTCAGATTACTGACAATATTCGCTACAAGCGAGCGAAACCGCTCCTGAAATTATCTAAATAATAAGTATTATTTGTACCTAGCACGAAACAATGACAAAGAGAAACAGCGATAACTATAAATTTACTTGATGAAATATTAAGATATAAGAAACCATGCAACTATTATATTTGCGAGTGCTGGAGATTGAATTGTAAATCTATCTCAATATAATAAATCACATGTATGTAGCAATATTGTTAGACAGTAATAATTGAGTAAAAACATATTATACGTGGTTGATCGTTAAATCAATCACACTGTTATATTAGCCATTGGTAGGTACTAGGTAGAATGTCGGAGTTTCTACAAAGCTTTCTTGCTTGACTTTGAAATACAATGAACAAGTTTCCACAAATGGTCTGCCAATGTGCACTTTCTCGGGGATAAAATTGAGTCACTAAGGAAGCGAGAGCTAGGCGGGGAGTGTAATTCAATACTAATTCCCTTAACACACCGTCGTCGTCGACTTGCCGCCCTTGCGGACGGCAAAGTCTGTAGGCGGTCCGCCCACTGCTAACCTCGGTAACTAACTAACGCTGTTGTAGCTATATTTTTTTTTAAAGAAGCCGATACATGATGTTTTTCTAATGAAAGACTGGTCTTTTAGTTACTGTCCGGAAACTTGTACGTATGCAGTTCGCCGTAACACTTCACCATGAAATGTTGCATCGGAAATATTATATGACCGTATATTAAAGGCCGTCCAACCTATTTGGGTCGTATAGTACCTACTGACATAAAGTTCATGTCTAAATAAAACACGGTTCTTGTCGGTTTACACTTTACAGGAAGTCAGTAGCAAACAATTTTTGAAAATAGCCGATATACAGAATTATTTGTTAGGTTAAGTTAGGTGAGGTTTTCATTATTGAGTTCATGAATTCGTGAATTTTTGCCAAAGTCAGCTATGAAAATTGAATTAATGTTCATATTGAATCTAATAAAATTGGAGACCGTATAGTATACGGTCATCTCATTCCGATAAGAAAGGTCACTACGAACTGTGCCACGGAGAAATGTTTTACGTACAACGCTAACTATGTTTATTGTTATTAACTACTAGCAAATATAATCCAGAAATTCTGTAAATATTAATCGTTCGTCTGTTTTTGCAATTTTAAATAGGTATATCAAGCGAAGAATAGGCGCTCACACAGAAAAATGGTATTATTGCATTTCGAAAATATATCCATAATATAAACATATATTATTGATTTTTCAATGTAAGGTAAGGGATGGGGCCGATGGGAGTAACGAAGCTAGTCAGTATCACTAACTCCAGACAGACAGTCATCGGTTTGCCACCATAATCTCCAATTATTTGGTATTCTAGCCCGCAGAGACGATTGTAACCTGAAAATGAGTGAAAGAGGACGAAAAAGAGCTCCTTCTAGAATCTAGATGGATACACCAAATCAAGAGTGTCACAGGCCTTTCACTAACATAGAGCTTGCATACCGTATAACGCCTAAAGAGGTGGAGCCAAATCCATTGAGAAGAATACTTGCCGGCCAAATCGTCCAGGTCACAATCCTCAGTCATGAAATCCCGACGAAGAAGTAATTTTCCATTCACTTAATGAATAATCTGTATTTTTTGTTTCTGGGAGAGAATTCTACCCGAGGAACCACACCGCGCTTGGCGAGGAAAAATTATAAATGGTAATTTATGTCACACTCGTTTTATTTGTGAAAATACTATTTTTTGGGGAGGGGGTGATAACCGTCAATCTGTTATTGGTAGAAGGACATCACGTGAAAATTTAGGTAGTTTCGACAATTGAAAAAGATTCCGATCTCTATTGTATTATGTGGATGAAGCACTATGCAGATATTAATTTAATTATTTTGCTGTTGCTGTTGAGCTGTGCCTTATTACGTAGTTATTACTTTTTTTTTTAAATATTAATAACCATGCCCTTGCTTTATCGTACAAGCTGGTTGGGTGGGTTAGTTGCATTGATGTGGGGCTAATTAGGTTCCTCCATTTATATCTTTAATTTTCTTTATGGTCAGGATTAAATATTTTGTGTAGTGTTCTTGAATTGTTCTATTGCTTAGTACGTCGTGAGGCTTTTGGAGGTCAATTTCATGATTATGCTGTCTACATCGAGTCCTGAGAGTCCATCGCTCCCTTTCTAGTATAGGGCAGTCGTTGATGACATGCCACACAGTTTGAGATGTGTTGCCGTCACATGGACAACAGTCATCATCCCTCAATTTAAATCTTTTTAGATAAGTTCGCACCGCTCCGTGGCCTGTTAGTATCTGTGTGAATTCGTGTGATATTTTTAAGTTCCTGGCAAGAGTGATGGCACAGTTTATGTTTGGAATAGATTTCTGCGTTATTGATCCTGTGGCGGATGTTGTGTTGTTATTACTTACTATCCTACGCCAAGCATTTTACCAGTGTGTATGTCCCGTAAGTAAGTAACCACAAATTAATGCGAAACATCGATCCTAGGTAAAAGAGATACCCAAAACTTAAGAGTGCCAAACCCTAGTGTGAACAGGTGTATGTATGCTGGGCATAACGCGTTGGGACAAAAAACGGAATAATTGGATAAAGGAACCCACAAACCTACGTGATGAAATATTTTGATAAAAACCTGAAATGAAAATATGCCTCCCAAATAACTTGATAAAGAGACACAATCGCTGGATGTATCAAGTCTTCCAATTGTGTCTAAGAGGTAGAAAACGTCTGCTACTGGATGTAGGAAATAGTCGGTGATACCGCAACGCATATGTCGAGAGGAATTAAGTCAGCTTAGAGCGGTCTTCATCCACCAGTAGATAAATCTAGACTGATGGCGATTATTACCTACTGTCTATTTCATCTCGTGTTCAATAATCACAATCTTAGTTTGCACAAGAATAATGTGTTGCCGTTGTTAAAAATTCCAGTATTTAATATATTATTATATTAAAAATTTAAATACATCAAAAGTAGATACTGGCTTGTAATAAATCAACTCCTACATCGTCTAAAGAAATTCCTAAATAGAAATTAACACAACATGTAAAATTGTAATGTGTTAATAATAATATTATAATCAAGCAATAAATTTCCTATTTTACGACTTGAATACAACTTTTCATAAAAATAATAAAGCATGGCGTATGGCTTGTGTTATGGTTCTAGTATACCTACGATTCTATAGATATGCCTCATTGGTGATTTGTCAATCAAACACACGCGAAAAGTTGGGCAAAGTTTTCCTTGTTGACCAACTAAACTCGATGTTTTTGTTATAAATTCTTCATAAGTATCGTTGCGTCTTGTCTCTTGAATTATAATAGACTTAGCAAAATTAATTTTAATTCAAAGGAAAACCGCAAACAATTTCCTTATTTAAATACTTATTTAACTTCTTTTTATATTGAATTTGTTTCGGTTAATTCAATCTGTGGACTGTTGGGTAAGTATAATAATATATCAATGTAATAACATTTAATTTTACTCGACGTCTTCTTCTTCCTCGTCGTCACACTCACGACTGAGGATCGTGATCATCCTTGATTAGGTACTGATTAGGACTTTTCCTACGCTCTGCTATCACAGTGCTATACTTAAATAAGTAATGCTACCATTAAAAGAATTGCTAAAAGTACTTTACCTTACTACAACAACACAACGAAACCATCATTATCTAATAAAATCTGTTATAGTGTCCATATTCGGTAATCTGTACAAAAATACCATCTAGTAAAGTATAGTTTGAAGGTAAATTGATCGAAACCATTAAGCCGATTCACAAATGGCGGAAAGCGTCCAAGCTGAATGGACTACTAAATTAATCAATTTACCAAAGCGAGAATTTGTATGAATTTTAAAAATAAATATACATATTAAAAAATACACTATAAATCATTATGGATTCGGATTATTTCGGTAATTTGGTTTAAATACAATTTTAGATCATTTAAAAGAATTGATTTATATTATGTTAATCTAAAAGGCACATCATTGTTTACAAATAAATTAATTAATAATTACATATAACCATTACGGTAAAATGTTATATGATGAAAAAAATTATTCAGTTGGAATACTTTTCACTCGGTCAAATGATTTTTCGATTATTTTATTTTTACAAATTACACGTAATCTATAAATACTGAATGAGCGAAATTTACTGCTAATAGTCAGCTGTTTAGTTAACGTAAGATAAAAAATCTAGGATATCCTAAGGCGATCACGGTTTTATGATATTGATACTAATTAACTGTGTTCCTAATGTAGGTTTATACTGGTACACATGATAAATCTGTAGTTATTTTCTCAAAATAAACCAATTATATACGTGATATGTAGGCAACTGCCAAATACATAAATATTTTTTCCATTTCGGCATATTTACTGTGTTATATAAAAAATCATACATTACTTACGTGTGTTACCTTATTTATGCTGAAAGCTTAAAATTCTAAAAGCACACAATGTAGAGAATTTTTCTTAAAGGTGGGTGGTTTGTCAAACGCACGCCCAACGTGACAATGGATCGGAATCGAAAAAAAAATATTTTTCTTTTTGACGGTACACAGATTTAGAATTCCAATATGAAAAGCTTTCTACAAATGTTGTTTATTTAGCGAATTTATTGAATGTCAGCTCAATAACAGAAAAAAACAATAGCCAACATTAATTTTCATCGAAAAGCTTTTAATCAACTTTTATTCTTTCTACTCATTTTTATTTTTATTTGAAACACGTTGATTAGAGCACATGTACACAGGTATATTTAACATATAAAATATTATTATATTGTATTTATTAGTGTTAGGTACATACATGTCAACCAAAAAAATTAATGAACAAATCTTAAAGAATGTGAGGAATGGCTTGAAGTAATTCATAATGTTTGAGTTAAAGATTTCCTTTTCATATTCCACCAGTAAACAAAATTAAATCATACATTTCAATTTACTATACGAATTGGCAATTTAACGGGCGTTTACGTGGCAGAACTCCATTGTAATGGTTTTGAAACAATGTTTTTGTTAATTTTACGACATTTAAGATATTCATGTTGGTACCTGTTACAAACTCTAAACCCATCGTCAGAACAATCTAAATATAACAATATAAGCTACATTTGGATTGTTCTGGGTTTATAGACCAAGACCGCTGTCAATATAAATGACTAAACCGTTGCAGAATCAACAAAAACTTCGTTTAAACCTTCAAATAAATTACACTAAGAACATTGTATTTATACCTGTACAGTGGATTTTAAACCTACTCACAATATCCCTATGTTGATAAAATAGGTGGTGATCGTTATTCTTAATTTTAATGTTGAATATTAAAAATATTCTTAAAACAGTGTCTATCAGTATCTGAATAGTATACGGTATTTTACCATGTTTTTATTAGCTCGTATTCTTGTTTGTCCCGTAAAGATTTTTTCTTGTTTGTCCAAGATTTTTAACTAACTTCCCGACTAGCTAGACATTTGAAACTTTTAGAATATATCAGAACACGATTTTTTAATCCATCCAAGGCCATCTTTAAGCAGAATTGAATTCATTTTCAGTTAATTCTGTTTTGTATGTTTCGGAAAAAAAATCGTTGAAAGTAATATTTACTACTCACTAATTATTGGTTTATAAGTGGGTACTAGCGACTAAATTATTAGTATATACGTGCGTTACTATGGAAATCAATATGAAATTTCAAAATGACATTTCAGTATTCTATATTATTATTAATACATAGAATTGTCAAGTTTATATGATTCAAAAGAAAATTTAAAAACGTGGTATATAAAAAGTTATTTTTATCTTTTAATTATTAAATATAAAGAGACTAGTTACTGGTAGGTACTTGTTTACACGTTTTATTCAAAATAGAGATAAAACAAACGAATTGCCTTGATATAATTTCTTTCCACGGTTAATCTTAACATTTTTCTAATATAATATTAAAATATACTATTTTCACTTGTTCGTAATTATGCTCGAATGCAAATTAAATTTAAGAATGTAACAGTCATTGGACATACACAATGTCGTAAGTAGATACGTCTGTGCGATATAGGGGGATGATACAGCACACTGTAATAAAATAAACATCGTATGTTTGTTTTGATTAAACTCACTCGCTAAAATGAATTACGTCAATCAAACGACATCGTTTATTACAATTTAAATTATTGTTATAAATTGCCTGCATACATTCTGAATCCGCTGACATGATTGTCTCAGCCATACCACCTCACAAGATAGGTACTCGACAAGTCAACTCCCAAAACATCAAGCCTACCAAAGTCTTCTCGAAAAATGTCAAGATGAAACATGAGTAATTTTCCTACGTGGTAAGCAGAATTAACATTTTTTAAACTATACATACAATCATTAATACAATTAAAATCGCATTAATCCTCTAGTTGCTTTATTCTGACAATGGGAACTGGCAAGTAAAAACGTCAATTAAAGATAGTTTGATAATATTTTTGATTAAAGAATAATAGTTTCCATCACCACAAATTCATAATTTCCACGGAATAATAAGTACCTATCTTACATTGCATGAATAATATATTATGTACTTATCATATGGGGCAGCCTTTTAGCTACACCTGTATAATATGTTTAACGCGTACTTCCTACATACCTAATATTTGACATTTTATAAGGTAATCGGAGCAGTTTATTAGTCTTCCTCACAGACGGCGATATGCAGGTAGAGTTGGGTATTTCCCGAGAAAATCTCAATCTCGAGATTCGGGATTTCCCGAAATGATGAAATTTTGAATCAGAATTTCCAGAAAAGAATTCCCGAGAATTCTCGAGATATCGGTAAATTTAAAAAAAAAACCTGTAAAAATCCTAAAATCACTGTAAAAAGAGACAAATTCCCAAAAATATGCTTTTTTTATTTATGTAAGAAGACAAACAAAATAGAAGTAGGAAACAAAAATAATTCAAAACATTACTTATTAAAATAGAATTTCAAAAACACAGACTGTCCATCGCTGCGTCTGACAATCGCGTACGCTTTTGAGACACAAAATTCCCTGATGTTGCAAAAATTGCGCTCATTTTGAGTCGACGTTGGCTTAATTGTGTTAAATGCCCCGATCAGTCTTTGAATATTTTGTGTTTTACGTCCATTTTTTTCATATTTCTTTTTCTTTCGACCATGTCCTATCCTAATAGGATCATATGGGCCTCCACAGAATGGAGGTTTGCAATGACGATTTTTTTTTACAAGAAATGGATGTTAGCCACTTGCTCAACCTATTAGGTCTATACCCTGACACATACAAATTGAACACAATATGTTTACTTGTCAGACCCAGGATTCTAACCTGGGACCCACGGATATTTTTCATATAGAAAATCGTTTTTTTCTATTAATATTTGATAATAAAGAAATCCCGAGAAAAGATTCTCGAGATCCGGGATATCCCGAAATGTTAAAAATTTCAATTCTCGAGGTTCGGGATGGGAAATCTCGAAAATTTCTCGAGAATTCCCGTCGGGAAATTCCCGAAACCCACTCTATGTGCAGGCATTGAGGTTCCAGGTGAGTCCGAACTAAAAATGATCTCTGCAAAATTTTCGCGCATAAGGTTGTTTCAATATAGCAGTTTCTATAATTTTTATCATCAACATTTCTTCGATTGTGTACACTATTGCAATCCATTATGCAGAGAGAGGGCAGTAGAATGCATGGGTAGAGGAAGGTTCTTTGAACTACATGACCAGAAAAACTGATTAACGTTTGGGATGTTGGAAAAGTAAACAACAGACAAAACAGCCATACCAGCCATACCTATTTCTCCCCAACTTTTGATAGAAAACGAAACTATCTTTTTTTACCTATCCATAACCGGACGACGTTGATAACATTGGCAATAATCTCCCTATTTGACGCTTTACTGAATAGCGATGATGCTTTGACCTCAAACCATTCTCTGAGATTTTTGTGCCAGAATGGTTTTCTTCTCCCACGGTTTAATCCAGGGCAAATATAATGTAAAAGTTGATGGTTGTTGGGATTAAACTACCATAAGAAGAATACTTTATTTCCTTTTTCGTTCTCAACATAATCGTACATCCAAGTATGTCCAAAAGGTTATCCTTTTAATTATGGGCTATTTATTACAACTAGATGCATTTAGGTCCGACTCAATCTGACGTAGTATCAAACATGGGCATAGAAAAATTATTTTCTTCTTCGTCTTTCTTTCATTACAAATGTCTGTATTTTTACCATGTCTGACGCCCATGAAACTGGTATTTCTTGACTCGTAGACAATATTATTCCCACTCGCATTTGCTTTTTTACTAAATACATTATTACATATTAGAAAGTGGTCAAAAAGTTTATTTTTCACTTTTTTAAAAGTTTATTTTTTGAATTATAAAAAAGTCGACTAATGAACAAAGTTTAGTAACACACATATTATTATTATTCAGTCGAGTTGAGGTAAGTTGAGGAATACGTATTCTATGAATGATGAATGGGCCTCGTACAAAGTGTACAGTCCACTGTTGTACCTCAGTTTCTATTCGTACTGAGTGTTATTGACATATTCGAAGATACCACGTGTTTACTTAAAAACATATTAAAGACTGAAATTTTGAAAATGTAGTGGATATTGCAATGGCTGTGTTTACAATGACATGTGCATCGTCACAGCTCTACGGTTGACTAAAATTACGAAGAGTCAGACAAGTGCGGTGTGGCAAGGAGAGGAGCATATTTGTTTTGTCGTCTCGGAAGTTGGTTTAATTGCATAATCTATCCGCAGTTAGTGGCGGTACGATGACATTTACGTCTGCCATTTGGTTTTGAGTAATGGCTGTTTGCAAAAGTTATCTGCGCGACGTCGACGAGCGTTTGAATTAGACGTCTTCTCGTCACGCGGAACTCGCGGCCTGATTGCAAAGCATCTTAAGTAATTTACAAGAATGAAGACTGCATTTTCCCTCGTGAGATTCTGTGCTCTGATATTACATTCACTTGCACGTGTACATACCTACCAACCGACTTATCAATTATAACTGATAACTGGATAATGAAAAGTTAATTGTTTTTCTTGTTTAGATTATTGCATACGACCGTTCGTTCATCAATAATTTAAACTGTAATATGTTATAATATTCTCTGAGAAAATTACATTTTGCATACATATATTATATGGGTATATAAATTATTAAAGATTAAAAATTATGGAGGGTTGTCAAATCGAGACACACGGCTAAAGAATAAACGTTCAGAAAAAATCCATCGTCAACTCAGCACAATTTAATCAATAACATACATAGAATTTTCTATATTTTTTGCGCCAGTGGAGAAGTGGAAGGACCCCCGCCACCAAAGGCACAGGATTGACTCAATTTGACTGGGTTATAAATATAATCAATCACATATTATTATACTATATTAGTATATTCAATGTGTAGTTGCTCAAAAACCAAAGATGGTCTTCACCGTGTGGCTAACAACGCTGTATATTATGCTATTCTATAAATTAAGTTATACTTTGAGTATACCTGTCTAAAGTTTATCTTTAGCCTAGCTCTAGCATATAGCCTATAGGTAAACATACATTAACAGTATTTATAGATTATTGAGAAAATCATATTAATTATTATCAATGTAAAATGTCTACATAAGTAAATACGTTTATAGCATTATTATACCAAGTTTTGTTACAATGTTATCACGGGTTGTAAACTGATTATTAATGGATCGTGAAGAATCTTTTGAATTCAACAAAAAATAATTTTAATGCCCCATCCACCCCTCTTTTTAACGTCAGTCAGGTTGTTACCCCGCTGGTGGATTTAACTAGTCGGGGCTCTTACTCGCAGCACTATTTGGAGCCCCCATAGAAGAAATTTACATTTATTATAAAATTATAGCAAATGATAACGAGAATCATATTTCATAATAAATCATTTATTAAAAAATGAACATGAATAAACCAATAATTATGCAACATTTGGGATTCTATTAGGTAATTTAAAAAAAATATAGTATGTAAAGTAAAAAAATATTTGTAATCATTCATTTACATAATATTATATTAATTGAAAAAAGAAGAGGCTATATTATAAAGCTATTATCTATGATGAATTACGTAAGTTTGTTCGGGGGTGATTTTGGGAAATCAAATATTTAAGAAACGACTACTTTTACGTAATATTGATTTATATTTTCATTTCGTTGTCTCCTACTTCTGCGCGTACTCAGTACTGGTAAATCCACCTCAAAATCAACGTAAAAAAATCGACAGCTGCCCTTCAATAGGTTGGGAAGCTCTGCAGTATTTAAAGGTCATATCATATTATATCATTTACACTTTTTAATATTATAATGAAACAAAATTTACTAAGGATGTTTCCAAACAGTCGTCACACGCTAACCCTCCCACAAACAATGGCAGACCTTCAATCGAATTAAAACCATCACACACAAAATTAAATAATATCGGGTTGCACTTTTTTCGTTCCTTCACTTAGCCAAGTCCACATTGATAGACTGCAACCCGTAACACGATACGTTAATAAAAGTTTTATAAACAAACAAGGGCGGCAGGGTGCCCTTTGGCAATCATGGTCCGAATGCCGCGACTCGGCTGAACCAAAAAAAGTAAATATTTGAACATCTCACCGTCGAACTTTGGAGAGGGCTGCAATTGTTGACTGTTCGGTCGAAAGCACTCGAAGAAAAATATGCATGGAACTTTCGAAAATCGTGGTAATGTTTGCTGGCCTTTACCACAGTTGCATTAACCTATCAAACATAATATCGTCTCTGTTCTGGCAGAACACACTAACTGGAGAATACTAGTTTTGAGTAATTTGACTTTGAAGTTGTTAAAATGTTTGAAATAATGGCCTATCATGTGAATTTATTAAGTAATCGTAAAAAGGATGACTTTAAAATAAAGACTATTTATTTATTAAGAAGGTTTCCAGACGGTAAAGTTTGACATAAGGAACATTTTGGTACTAACTCAATATGTCATTTTTTCGAATTAGTGTCTTCTGCCAGAACAGTAACGATATTATCTACATTGTGATAGATTTATACAGATTTGAAAAGAAAAAGAAAACAATTATATATTATATACCTAGCTCTAGCTCTAGTAACGGTGTAGGTAAGTCAATACTATTATGATTTTTTATTAGAATTTACAAGATTAAAAGGAAAGATATATATATAAAGTACAAGATTATCTTTTCACCTCAGTAGTTACCTGTCAAATATTTCCGTGCGTATACTTTGATATTTATTATTGTCAGTTGAAAGTCTACTATTTTTTCAATATTCAACATATAAAAATCATACAATCATACTATGAAAATGGCAAAACTTCGAAAACACGTACTGCGAAAATTAAGGCCCGAATTCGGTAGAAATCATCGCCCAATTGAAGGCTGTATTCGCAAAGCTGATTAAAAAAATTGAAAAGACTGGTGGTGTTTTAGATCATCAGATACCTATGTTCGTCCAGCCCATTCACGCGAAAATATTGCTGCTGTAGGTGAAAGTGTGGCTGAAGTGCCAGCAACGTCCTTTTCAACAAGATCGCAGCAACTTGGCCTCTCATACGGAGCCGTATGGCGAATTCCACTTTAAGACCTTCACCTACACCTATAAACGGACCACCGGCAACATGGCAGAAGAGCAAGTAACCGATGATGATTTTTCAAGGAGCAAAACTGCAGTATTTGGGACGAGGAAAACCCACGTTTAAAGAGAAGCCGTTACAATATGCTGCGAATGTTACTGTTTGGTGCTGTTTTTGGACCGGCGTCGTCATCAGACCGTATTTTTTTCGAAATTGATGGAAGAACGACCGTTACGGTCAATGCCGTCCGCTATAGGCAAATGATAACTATCATTTTCCGGCCGGACTTAGAAGATTTCGATTTCTAAGACAGTGGTTCTAACAGGATGAGTCCACGTGTCATACAGCTAGTGAAACACTGACATTATTGCGTGTAAAAAATAATTTCGCATCAAAACTTGGAAATACCTACGATTATAAAAAGATGGACAATATTAGTTTAAAATCAAAAAAGTGGACATGTCCTTTCCATATATATATAGTAAGCCTAGCCAGTGTCAATTTATACAAACTTAATTATTTCATAAATATATAAATATAGATGTGTTTAAAAAATAACTCAATCTGCATTGTGAACTGCGTTAATTCATTTGGCAAAAGTGGGGTACGCGAGAAAATCTATATACGTATCTAAAGGGGTGCCTACTGACATGTTGTATGTTTGTGAAATACTGTTTGAATATTATTTATATAAAATTAAATTTTAAATAGTTTAGGTATATAATTTTGAAAATTAATATATTATGTTTAATGTTACAAACGGAAATTTTTGGAAAGCGTTTTTAATGTTTTCACTGCCAGATTATGTGGAGGGTGGCTTAAATAATGTTATTGTATAAGAGAATTCCTTTTATGTATAGCATAATATGAACCTCCCACGGATGATATCATAACTTTTAGGGAAGACGAAGAAAGTGCATTTTGCATAAGAAGGGGGATTACGTTGTGAGTGCAGTTTGACAAATTAAATTCAAACTCTGTCAAAAGTCACATTAGCAAAGCAACCCCGCACATACGATTACCATAATACTGCATACGACTGACAAAACATAATTTATGAATTCTTCAAGTTAATCTAATAAAATGCAGACATTTAAGCTGAATTATGCAAATATTTAGTATATGATTATCTTTGAATGAGATTATAAGAACAGTTGTTACATAAAGACAGTTTATAATGTTTATAATAATATTAAAATTAATAAATATACGATGAAATGTAGAAAGGTGGAATTATTTTTGACAGTTGGTTAAATAACATTACGTCGGAATCGAAGAAAAATTGTATACAGGCAAGTCAATATTTTTTTTTAAATACAGCAAGAAAAAATATTTGTCAATTTATCATGAAGGTATTTTGTTTCACCTGAACAAAATTAGTACATTTTGAAATAATTGTATACATTTTTGAATATTCAATAATATTTCAGTTGGTACCTAAACATGTTGTTATAGGTCAGTACTCATTATTTACATTGTTTGCCCTTTTCATATAAATATTTTTTCACCCTCCCCCGTTAAAAATATCAATTAATGGGATAGATGAGCCTAGTGTTTTCGTAGTTTCTGAAATCTTGGAATCAATTCGTCATTAAAGCGTCAATTACATTGAGCTTCTTTACGAGCTGTTTGTTGGAGAATTTATAATCTGCATGTAAAGTCGCCCAGTGTAATCATCGAACAAGCTAACAAGCAGGTTGTAAACACTCTACCGAGAAAAGTTGAAAGCCGGTCAACTTTACACGCTATACGCCGGCGTGTGGGCCTACTGCGTCTGCGCAGTAGAGCGCAGTAGCAACCTCCCGGTAAAAAAACGAACTACGTTCTGTCAAAATAGTCGCTGGCTTGTGGCTTCTCAGCGAATGGAAAGTTTTGTGTGTAATAATCAAATTGCAGTATCTGAATCGCCCGCTTTTAAATTCGCCAACAAACAGCTCGTAAAGAAGCTCAATGTAATTGACGCTTAAGTAGTCTCATACTGCAGCCGTATATTAATTACACTTACAAATTGTATGTCATTATGGTAGGTAGTTCAGCTACATTATTTCGCACGTCATGGCAGTTACCCTTATTTCTCACTATTCCCGAAACAATGTGAAGTTCTTCATAGTACATAATATTATGTACCTGAAAAAATTTTCACGAGTTATTAAGAAGAGAAAAACGGTCTTCAAAAAGAAAATTTTATATCTAGAACTGATGCATTGAAAGTCAAGACCAACATGTGATCGTGCATAAGCGCAATTTATTTAGATTTTTCTGGAATTGTTGATATTTTCAAATAGCTTGCTGAGGCCTTGGGTATTGTTCCCGGCACACATTTTGGATATCGATAATATAAAACGATCGATATAAAATAATAAAAATAAAGCTGTTGATTTACAATACATACATTATCTACATATTTAACTGTTATTTCATTTCCTTTCCATTAATAAGATAGATCATAATAATATGTTTAATAGTCTGGCATAAAATATGCATATTTGCAACACACATTTACAAGGAGTCGTGTTAAAAAAGGTTTGTTTCGAACTACTAACTTATTTAATTGATATTAGGTATATTCTATAAACTAAGAAGTGATATCTAATCACCCAATATATTATTTCGTTATATGTACGTTATATTATAACTAATTTATATTAATTGACTAGTGTTGTTGTAATGTAGTTTTATTTACTTAGTAATGCAAGTCCCAAATTTCCTGCAACGCGATAAGTTAAATTGTGTAAACTGGTACGCACCACTTTTGAAATATTTCATATTCATATTTACTTTTTAACGAATGGAACTATTAAAAACGCATTACGGAATGCCCTGAAGAAGTCGCGCAAATATTTGTTCGGGGTCTATTGACAAAACGCATCACCACTCTGTTTATTTAATAATTCCGTGAAACGTTAAGTTGGCATTAGAATACCGTATCGAGTTACGTTGAAAGCATTTTCCGACAGAAAAAAGTATTTGTCAATTTTGCCGAGTTACCTATTGATACCGCCTGGGCGTATGTTTGGTATCAGAATGCGGTGTAGGATAAGCCCAGGAATCTGACACGTCCAGCCGAGAGCGGTGCTTATAATTAAAATAAAATTACAATTATAATACAAGTTTAGATTATTCATACAGTTTAGCAAGTGTCCTGTCCCAGCCCAGGTAAGAGTGTGACCAAATGACGACGATTTTACATTGCAGAGCAGTAGTTGGTAGATCCCATACAGTTTATTCTGCTCTACGATTTTGTCATTGTCTCAGAGATTTTCTGGAATAATTGGATATTACCGCTCTTGTACCTAGGTAATTTTGGATTAAAGCTAATTTGTACATACAGTAATAAAACTTTATAATGGAGATGTTACTGCTAACCCTATTTACTTGGCCACTGAACACTGCTTTTGGCTTGTAATATAAGTAGATAATATAATATTCTATAAAAGTTATATCAGTTGAAGAAACAGTGACACAATAGGTAGTTATCTTAACTATGTTTGTTAAATATTATTTGTACTTGGCAATGTCGTAAAACGATACAGGTCATGGTAATATTTTATAAATGCAGGAAAGTATTTAATATCAATATTTAATAAACATAATACACTGTGTTGTACCTAAATTGTTTTAAATAGTATGTCTTCACATCAAGAAATAACAGTTAATTAAACAAATATTATATATTTTGCTGAGGCCTGTCCGAACTGTAGTGCGTTATAAATATGGCGTTACTGTGGGATAATGATCCACTATTAAAGTAGACAAATAAGTATTGTTATTAATCTCGTAAATACGAGTATTAACAATCGTTTACCTCTGTACGGGTAATTACCACTGACTTCACTGATACTGTACTAGATCGTTTATCACGACACAACACGTGTTGTAGTATCTAACTAAACGAAAAGGTGTGAAATTATAATTTTCAAATCAATAACTAAAATAAACCATGACGGTAACATACTTGAAATCATTTTTACAAAATTATAAAACTAATAAATAGGTATACAGTGAGTTTATGAAATAATACATATAATATGGATATCATTAAGTAATAGATCAAAAAGAAATTTCAATCAAAATTTAATTAAACCCATACCCCTTTCCGAAGAGCATTTAAAGCGAGTTTAGATGTTATTATGAAAGCTTTCCTAACGTCATGAAATATTGTTAATAAGGGATGCTCATGGGGAAATTTAAATATTCCGATCTTACCTGGCGAAGCAATTCCGTCAAAGTAAACAATCTTTTATGCTCGGACCTGTGATTAAACACAAAACTCCTGCCCATCAAAGGGGGCTTTCATTCAAAAGAAAAAAAATATTTATTTTCTTTTTTTCTCGTTTTCCTTTTTATCAGCGTTTTCACAGGAGCCGCTTACAGAGAAGAGAAAATAAAAACGAATTAAACGAGAACAAACCTGCAGCCAAATCAGAGAAAGGGGTTATTTAGTGTTTGTAAAATATTTGGTTGGTACCTACATACTCAGCATCCCCTAGAGGTAACCATTTGTTTAAACTTATTTTTAAAAAAGGGTCCAGTTTAACTTTGATTTAGGTTAATTTAATTTATATACTTATTTCGATTCAAATGGCGTCTAAGCCTATGTACCTTTATAATTGTTTAATGGAAGGATTTTTATTTTAAATATCTAAACATTAACTAGGTACCATTGGCGAACTGTGGTTGTTGGAGAAAGGTAAAATTATTTATAAACGAAAATAACAGTACCTAGATAATCACCTCAACAGTAAATTTCTATGTAAATACCTAACGTATTTACAATTTTCTAAACACCTACAGAACTTTTAAAAATAATAATATTATTAGTATATGTTATTATATTATTATATTATACGATATAGGTACTATACTATATTATGAAAAATGAATAAACAAGCATAAAATAAACTCGAGATCTTCCTGAACAAAAAATACGCTTTAGCGATGCTTCCTCAGTATATTGGTCTTTTCGTAAGCTATTATCGAGCCGTTTGCAATTTGCTAACTAATCATGGATATTTTTTTTTTATTTTAGCACCAGACGCCACTACCAACCAGTTTTCATACAAATTAAAGATTTTAAACGCATGTATTATGACCGAAATAATCCATCGATTTTATAGAAATTATACAGATGTCACTAGTTATTATTTGTTGCACTAATTACATAACGTGGCTAAAATATAAGTCAATGTGAATGAAAATAATTTACTATAGTCTTCGTCACTGACTATTTATTTATAGCTAATTAATAAATATATAATAAATGGTCTAATTATATAAACGTGTTTCTCTTCTCATTTCACATAATATGTCAATATCATTAAATGATTAATAGTTTGTTATAATATAAAAAATATGCAAATTGGCAATTTATCAAAAAAACCACTTAAACAATAAAAATATATTATGTTATTCGTAAATAGAAGCCGCGTCCAAATAAATCAACTCCTACTTCGGCACAATAAAATATCAACTGGGGAGATAGGCAACAAACCTGTATTCATTAAATCATTTTCCCATCAAAAACACTCAGTGTATTAGTTACGATCGTCTTACTTTACACGGTCTATTCAGTTCTCTCCTTTTGCAGAAATCATTTGCGGTTGCTTTAATTAGAAAATTCTGAAAAGGTTCATATACCTTCCGCCGAGGTTTAATTTGTACATTCTGTAGGCGGGTAAAACAAAAAGCAAAGAGTATCGCAGCTCCACTTTTAGTGGAACTTTTCCACTATCCAGGAGGCATGTCAGACTAACGAATTTCTTAGATATCAGAATGTAAGAAAATGAAATAAATTACAGTCTCGACGACGTGGGGTCGTCGCCGTAATTTCAAGACATATTGCATGGAGGGGAGAGCAAGAAAACCTGCAAGGAATTTTTGGACAATAAGCAGACAAGAATATATTGGAATTGCAATTTATATAAGTACCTTGTCAAAGAACCGTTCCCTTTATTCTAGCATTATATTGTGGTATGACCACCCTCAAGAATTGCAATGTAAAATGATCAGAATGTTAAACGTGAATACCTGTGTATAATAACTATGTTCGTATTGTCATTGTATTCATATTTGATATTAGGACAGATAAATTAAATTAATCCCAATAAAATGGACAAGCAACTGCAATATATGTACACCTTCTTACACTTTTATATCTAATTTTTCAATAGTTGTAATAATACGATTAACTCATTGTAAATTTAAACACAATGCTTACAAATCCATTATAACGTTGTTTACCATATTTTTAAATAGCATATATTATAATATCTTAGAGCTAACATATACTATATGGTGATAACATTACAAAAGATGCCAACCAGCTGCTAAAAATCAGGAACTGGAAAAGACGTGCGGAGGACCGTTCTGGCTGGAGGACGGCGGTGGAAGAGGCCAGAGGCCTTATGTTGTAACTTGCGAGTTGAAGTCGCCCGGTCGACATGACGCCATATGACATCATTGTGACGTACTACCGGAGTGATAATAGCATTCGAGAAATTAACGCTACTCAAATACTGGCGTTATTCATTGTCCCCATACACAAATAGGTGTTTCAGCATAATAATATCTATGGTGAGCCGTGTGCTTGGGCGGCTCGCCTCGATGCGTGTATTGAGGTTACGTCACAATTACGTCATGTCGTCGGGTGACTTCATGTCACAAGTTATAACATAAGGCCCAAGCTGTAGCGCCATCGAAGAAGAAGAACAAATACTATATACTCGTATATTATGTTTGATTAATAAATATGTATGTACCTATCTTATATTTAAGTATAGGTAAGTTTTATTTGTGCTTGGGAAGTTCCGTTATTTCCGGGAGAGTTACACTACTACTACTACAGTTCTAATATTACTGTACTTGTACAATGTAACCTGTGGAAAAGAAATAAAAATAATTGCAATTAAATCGTTTTGAAAATGGATTCATAGGTAGTTCGAAACAACTGTCGGCACAAATGACAAATGACAAAAATAAAAACTTTGTTTCAAAACCGTTATAATTTAGTTTTGCTACGTAAGCGTCAGTTAATTTATGAATAATATAAAACTTTGTCAATTGCCTATAATTTGTGCATGGTTACCCTATAGCAAGCATCTCCAACGCGTCAATCGCAACCATGAGGAAACCCACATGATCTCGTCATATCAGTTGATAGGTGCCTATATCATTCACGGACTGACGCAGGAGTGAAAGAAAGAGATGATGTGGATCCCCGCACTTTAAACCGAGACGTAGTTACCTCTCACAGTCGCGTACAGAGAATTCTGTGTACCTAAAATGTCGAAACTATTGTAGTTCTTCGTGTTATTTTATAAATACGTGTATGTAGGTATGTGCCTTAATACAATTATTTCAGAATGGCCATAGTGAATAAATTAATTATAATGATTGTTTCGTGTGTTGTGGAAGTAACTATCATTTTATTATTATTTTTACCACATGCTCATCCCCAAATACATTTTCTGAAATTGAATAATGGCAATGGGAATGTGGTAAGTCAATGCCAATTTTTATACTGGATAATAAATAGATCACAGTCTGCTTGAAGTTGGACATGCCTGGCTTATCGTATTAAAAATAATATAAACGGCCCTATTCCATTATCATATCCGATAATATTAGCGAATTTGGAAAAACAATGTAGCGCGCTGAATTGTTTCTTTTATAAATCTATGAAACATCTGTTCTGATTGATAGTAAATATAAAACAATATAATATTACGTCATGTCATGTCACGTGGCTTACAATAATGAATAACACATGTCATAAATTTCCTTTTATTTTCATTTATAAAGCACGCTCAATTGACCATTTAATTCTAACGATCTATAAATAAATGCACATTGATCTCTGTGCTTGTTCGTAGTTCAAATGTATTATTGAAAACATATTCCGTGTCACGCATTACAATAAAACTACCACAAATCAATTTTACAACTTATCGAATCATGAGCAATGTATGTTGTCGAGAATATTTTATTTTTAGACGGCTGGAAATACCTCGTTTCTAAGAGGGGCACGTCAAGATAAATCGACAAGACAAATAGAAATCAACTTATATTTTCGTTGTTGATTTACATGGTTGTGAAATCAAAGCAAACACTTCTTTCATTTGCCTGCGACTATTAAAATACATGAACATAAAATTATTACAAAACGTAAATACTGTTTAACCACCAAAAAAATTAAATAAACATATGAAAATCTTTGACGGTAACATGAATAACTGTGTACACTTCTGTGTGAATTAAATATAAGGCACCATGCGGTAACAGATCAATAGTTTCTGCATGTTGACTATATTCAATTAGAAATATTAAAAATAAAACACTAAGCATGTACTTAATGTGAAAGTAAACATATTCCAAAAAATCAAACCTTACATTGGATGAGACAAAGATTCTGACCTAATGCCGGGTCCACACTGGCAACATGTCGCCGGCGACCTCGTTAAATTTTACGATAAGTATGATAATTATCGTAAAATTTCTTAAGCAGTTGTGATAATTATCGTAAAATTTAACGAGGTTGCCGGCGACATGTTGCCAGTGTGGACTCGGCATAAGAAAAACTATGTTGATTGAATTATTCAAAATAATAAAAATAAAAATGTAGAGACATATAAATGAGAGGCACATAATATATTTCCAATATATGTCCACAAAATACGGTCTAACAACAAAAGATGTATTTTCTCTACACCAGTGGTTCCCAAAGTTGACGGGGCTCCGACCCATCTAACAAAAATTTCCAATCTTGGGACCCACCTCTTAGCTGTCTTAGAGAAAAGAGGGCATAAATATTGGTAATGCTCAGATTCCCTAGTGGCGAGTCGTGGAACTACTTAATGCTGTCTTATTAAATTTGTTCTAATTGAAATTAAAAAAAAAATTTATAAGTGTTACCAAGATGAATGAAAGACTGTTGAAATAAGAAACACAACTTAAATAAAAAAAAATATTACTGAAATACCTACACCTGCAAGGTTTTTTTACAAAGTTATTTCAATGGGAAGGATGTATTTGTTTCTTATTTTTCTTCATTAGAGTTTTAGCATCAACTTCAACTTTAGTTACTTTTAATCGCAGTGAGTTTGATATATCCAATTTATTTCGGTATTTAGTTTTAATGTTAACCATAGCCGAAAATCCTAGCTCCAGCGCTAGCTGGCGATATTCCGCGACTGTGCTGCCATCTGTAGTGCATTGGAAATTCAAATTATTATTATTTTATCACAATATTTTCCGTAACTTAAGTTTATTTAAATTTTTAGGAATTATAAATAGCTGAATGAAATATCAAATTTATCACTTCCTATTTTTTTAATTCATGTAGACAGTGGCGAGGGCACACTCAATATTCGCTTGCGACCCACTGGTGGGTCGCGACTCATAGTTTGGGAAACCATGCTCTACGCATTATTTCACAAAATAATAATATGCAGGTAATTGCATATTCGAAACCCGCCAAAAGCATACTATTTTAAAATTAATGACTTACAGAAGTCGAAAATTAAAATTATTCAAATAAATTACAATAAGTATCTAACAAGATAATTGAGGAAACATAATAATATATAAAGAATATAGGTACATATTACATTTAATTATTAAACTTTATTAAATTAGACGCTTGAGTCTTATTTTAATTGAGTGATTACGATTTTGGCATGATTAAAAGCACCTTTGATCAACATCACAAACAATACTAACACTAATATAATGACATAAGGGATGATAAGGATTATTTAGTTCTTTTATACCCTTGGTGATGTTCGTCACTTTATAAAAGCGTTCAGCATTCACCCGATTTGGTATTATTTATGCGCAAACAAAGATGTGATTTATGACAGACATAACGTAAAACATTTACGTGTTTTTCGGGTTGACAGGTACAAGTGGTAAATAAAGGAGGCCTTCCGCCCCAGTGAACTGAAGGAAACGAATTTACCCCCGTATTAATATTTCATGCCGGAGGTGTGCCTCCAGACTCCAGTGACCAGGATTTAAGATTTTGCAAATGAGAAAACGTGTTTTCATCTTTAAGAGGAAGGGAAGCAATCTCTCTGAATAAAATATGTAAAATATGTATATATATATAATTTTTATCATCTTAAAACTCTGCGATAATATCACCTCCCCTGAGATTTAAAAAAATGTATTACGGGGAACAATTTATGTAAAAGAACATAAAAATATCACATTGATACAACGCTATTAAATGATAATTACGTAGGTATTAATTTAATTTTAATATTACTTTATAACCTTATTATCCGGATGAAATTCGACTCTCGGAGTACGGCAGGGCTATGTATGCATATGATAACATACAATATTACATTCATATTATTATAATTGAAATAATTACTGACATTCAAAACATAATTGCAATCATGTACTTCTTTTTTGAAATTTTTCATATTGATTAGAACACTCTCTTCTCATCTAAAATTATACCTAATAACAATGAATTAACAGCATACCTATATGAGCATGGTTACCATAACTTTAAGGGGCATGAATGAATATGACACTTGATGCTACAGTACACCTAAGCTAGGTAACTATGCAGCTTGGAAAACGAATACATATTTCATAACGTTGCAAGCAGAGCGAGGTAATTTTCTTCTGATTTCTTTTACCAATCTACGTAAAATATGTAGTCTTCTATTTTACAATACAGTACATTTTTTTTAGATAAATAACACATCTCATGGGCCATGGCTACACTTACTAATCCTAGGGTTACCAGATGAAAAATACAACTGGAAGATAGAATACTTGAAAAGTAGGAATATTAGGAAAAATATATTTCATAGTATCATTAGCCTAACTAAAACAACCCACTGATATTTTCTTATAGCTAATTTAAAGATATGTATTGAATATTCAATTAGAGCGGAAGTAGGTATATTATACCTATATGAAAAACAGCGACCATTTTTTCATAATAATAATTTCTAACAAAATACAAATTGAAGACAGCGGTAACCAATCTATAAACCGTTCGATTGGCAAGCTCGCACGCTACAAATTACACTATTTCGGCCATCGGGTGAGTAATATTTTGTATCTATATATTATGGCTTTCCTTAAAATATTATATTGTATATAATAATTTTGAGTTAGCATCACATGCAATTCACGTAATGTAACAACACAATAAAATATATTACATCGTATAGTATTAAATAAAACTATTATTGTAGACGCAAACCATTAAATCATCGATTTTAAATGTACTAGTTGTCGACATATCAACACATGGCAAAATAAAGTTTTATTTTTAATATAATTTTGATACAGTAGATAACCGTAGAAGTGCTTGATTGATTGATCATGTAGATACAAGAGTTTTAGAAAAAAGTATAATATTCTTGAGACAATGTCTTCATTATAAAATAAAAACACATAGTTATACATAATATGTAGGCAAGTGGTACCATCGTGCCATGTCCAACTTTAAGGCCATTAAATAATATGGATGAGTTAATGTTGACTCAAATGTACTAAAAAATGCTCCGCTGGAAAGCTGACATGGTAATTTACTTTTAATTTTTATTAAATTATTAATATTTTTAAATAATTATGTGAAATACGTTTAAACACACTTTACAGGTAGGTAGGTACCTGCCTATTCATATTAACCAAAATTTGTAATCGAACAGTAGAATTTTCAATTTAAATTTTATTGCAGCAATTAATTAATACTCACACCTTGGTGTTAAAATTTTAATATTGTCTCGCATATGACTGCAATATAAATTCAAATATGCCTCTTTGTAGTTACTGCTACTGTCCTCGGTAAAATTAATGACATTTTAGTAAGCGAGCAACAAATGGTATGCGTTTGTCATTGATAAATTGGCAATTTAAATAATGCAATCATTAATAAATTTCAATTAATTTGTTTCTCTGCCACCGAGAGAAAATAAGACTTTTTACTTGTATTATAGAAAGTGATATAGAGTATTTGTTTTTACATTATTCTATCAATTACTGATAAATTGCATAACAGTCAGTTCTTGACAAATACAGAATGTACAATGAACTCAAGTTAATTTATGTAATAAAAAATAATGTTACATTCGATTATTGTAATAATTGTTTGTACGCTAATCTTGCGTCATATAGGTCATAATAAGTAATTAAAAAAAACAGTATGACAACTTGAATAATGATAAAACGAAAAAAACTATACAACAATTGGTGAAATAAATAAGCGATAACAGAGCAGTGCTGCCAACCGTACTAGTTCTAGTATACAATAATAATAAGTAGGTATGCATATTACGCAAAAATATGTACATACATACTATAATTTAATATGTATTTCTATTGTACAATTAGGTAGATACCTAGTGTTATATTGAGAAATAGTATTGTTTTCAAAAATGTAAAATACTATGAAAATAATAATATTTTTCTGTCACGTCTGATTCTGAATATCACTTTAGATTGATAGGTCAGATGACTTGAAACTTGTGTCTCGAATCTGATTCTGATGTGATTGATACATTTCAATTGGCTACTCAAAACATAAAAAGAAACAAATAACTCATCGACAAAAGTGGGATGGTTTGAAAGATTTTCAGAACCAGATTTTTTTGTTCCATTTTTTTTATTCAATAAGAACATTAATTTGATATTGATTTATATCAAATATCTGATAACGCTGTCATTATTATCAGATATTTGAAAGGTATGACTTGAAACTTACTTACACCTACTTGCCAAACTATTTTTGAATCATTGAGAATTTTATATAAATATAATTCGATAATTTATTTAGACATGAATTTGATCTCAATCCTATACGGCTAGCGATTTCCAAGGCCTATGATACGTACAACTGCAAACAATTTTTCGGGTACGGTATTAAATTGTTGTGAAAAAAATTAGAAATAATTACAAGATAATTATGCTCAATATGCTCAAACTTGTACTTGATATGAAGTAAATAAAAAACAAACAAACAAATAAATATAGAATACTGAAATTTCATTTTGATTTCCAAAAAACGCACGTATATATTAATAATTTAGTTGCTAGGACCACCCTCTTAGCAACCAATAATAGTGGATTGGATTACGGATTTCTTCCGAAATAACTTTTCATACAAAACAGAATTAACTGAAAATGAATTCAATTCTACTTAAAGATGGCTAAAAGTATTAAAAGAATGCGTTTGCATCGTGTTCTGATATATTCTAAAAGTTTCAAATGTCTAGCTAGTCGGGAAGTTAGTTAAAAATCGATTGCAAGATTTGTACTGGATAAACAACCACCGGACAAATAAGAATACGAGCTAATAAAAACGTTGTAAAATAAAATATAACTTACATACTGAAGATTTTCTTTTTTTATAAAACCTACAAAATTTACCCATCTAGAATTAAAAATGAAAAAAAAATAATATTAAATATTCCTTTTACTATCTCGAGAAATGTACTTAAGAGACAGTCATGTGTAAGTTACTTTGATGCATGTATTATTAAAGTCATTGTTTCGGTGCATTAAAATTTATCACTCTCGTCAACCGGGATCTCCATCAAATCAGCATACGAAGAACATCACTCAAACGCAAACCACGGGACACTACTTCACCGGCCACAAATTTCCCATACCGAGTTTTACGATAGGTGCATGGACAGTACAAATAATAATACGCGCTTATTTATAAGGTGCAGCCCGCAATTCGCAACACAGAGAAACTCGTCCATTGTAATAAAACGGCCACAAATCAAATTTATAGCATATCGATTACGGGAGAACGGGATGATACGTCGCGGGCGTTTCCCGTATCGCCGCGCGAGGAATTCGACGGAATAAATCACGGCGTAGATTCGATTTCCACGAGTGTTCCTGGTGGTAAAGCAAGATTTTCATAGTAATTTTTAAACGTGACAATGTTATAATACTTATAATCCTCCAACCAAAAAATAGATATAAATATCACACGAAAAAATCACGATGCTTGTGTCTAGTTCGGCCGTGCTGCAGCGCATTAAGGCTATACTTCAGCTGAGACATGGTCTAAAAACTCTAAAATAATCGTGACTACGCGACGCGCAGATTGTGCAAACGCCGCGTGACGAACAAAACATAATTTGTCATAAAAATTCAACATGCGTCCTTTTTGTGTTATGTTTATTGTTATTTAAGCAATAACAATAATATATTCATTGACATGTTTTGTTTTTCGAGTAAATACGTAACGTTTTTTAGTCATATTTACACGATTTAAGAATTAATTCTTCCGACGCCATCACAAAACAAATTGACGTGCTCACATGCCGACTATCGCTCTCCGATTGGCAACGCGTGCGAAATTACGTCCCACCTATTGCTGAAAATTATTTGCCGTTTCACTGAAGTATGCGTTTTAATAGAATTCTAACGCATTATTCTAAGAATCTAAGTAGACAAATTCTAAAAGGACAGTTTTAAAACAAAATTTCTGTGAAAAGTATATTATATCTGAGTTATTTTCAAGTAATGTAAGTATCTATGTTCAATAAAGAATGTTACATTTTCAAATCTTGTGAAGTATTCGTTCAATCAAAAAAATTGTATATTGAATTACTTTTGTAGTATCAGCCATATTCATTAGCACCTACCCTAAGACTAAAATTCAATACAGATTGGCAGTTTAAAGCGTTGGTAGGTTTCGAACCCCTCTTGCAAGATGTACCTACCATCAATGTGTTTTAAATATATAGCAGTAGTTACGTTTTCGGGTTTCTACATTTAATATTTAGATTGTGAAAAACGCGCATTTTAAGACATTTCTACTATCTGTCGAAGCGGCCGCCTTTTTCGCCCCATGAAAAACCGCCGCTGTCAATAATGCATAAGGCATACTGGTATACTTTATGTTTTTTATCTCTACGATAATAATGACATGACAAGGCATATTATCACTGTAGACTTTACCCATTGATTGACAGATATAAAAGTTACAGATGAACTTGTAAATGACTGGAATTTTAATGTGAAACGGTCTTTACGACAAACAGGACAGGGTGAATATTGTCGTAACATCTACCTACTGTGCGATCCAATAATACGAGGAGCAAATAATTGAATAGTATTAAAACCGCTGGTGGATTTATGAGAGTGCAACTTATATTTGTGGATAAAAAGATATAAATCTCTGTCCACGTACTTGCTGAGGACTAGCGGGTAACTCAATATCTTGTATTTTACTTGCATTCGTTTCAAACTGTTGTATTGTACAAGATATCCGGTAATCCGGTAAATGCACAGTAGCGGCGGACGTCGAAATTCGAAGCACTGACTGGTCTTAATTAAATCCTTCCACGGTAAAAAAAAAAAAACAATAAATTCCAACTACCAACATATCTATCAAAGATATCAATGGTATCTCTTTCCTAGAACCACATTCCGTAACTAACAAATAATGTTATAATTTAACATTGATGATGACACATAATAATACATAGGTGGTTATCAAATTAGTACTATATATTTTTAAAAGTCAAAGCAGCCATTTTTTCTGATTCCCGCCAAAATTTACATTTATGTTCAGTATTGTTTGGCAAACCATCATTGAAAAATACACAACTGTACAGCGTATACAAATTGTTAAAATTTATTACAACAATAATTAATATATTCGAGCCACATTTCGGGCATTGAGTGAAATGTATGGTCAAAATAATTGACCTACAGAGTTTACTATTCTAATTTAATTGTAAAATTCGAGTCAAGCGGTAATTTAGTTTGTGATGTTAAGAATCCAACGCGTCAAAAACGTAAACATACTGCTGAAAATATCGACGTTGTGAATTAAAGTGTGGATGAAAATCTAGAACAATCAAAATTACACGTCGTTCTCAAGATCGTCATTCTTGTGGCATTATATGGAATATTCTTCGTAAAGATTTGTATTCCAAGGGGTATAAAATACAGACTTAAATCAAATCACTATTTGGTGCGACAAAATAGGAATAATCGATTACTAAGAAAATAATATCAGAAAATGTCACCAACATTGTATTCTAAATTCAATATCAGAGTTACCGTACGTTTCAAAGCTATATCTACATACAGGTCAGATTATAAAATAAAATGGATCATTTCCCGAATTTTTATTACGTTGAGCTCCAGCTGGTTCAATATTTAAATGGAAAATAAAAATATGATTCCCTCTGTGAGAACATATTGCATTTACGAGGCAGCAGGATATTATAGCCTGACGGCTCAAGATTTATATTCACTGGACGCCATTTCACTTTTTTAAGATCAGCTGAAAGTGGCCCATTATCTGTTTTATGGATTATACTGTATGGAAATAATATAAAAAATTGACACATTTGGCCTCCATAAATGCTTCAATAAATAATCACCAAGTGAATGACAGCTATAGAGGGATGTGATAAACAGGTATTTCAGTTACTCAGTTTCAGTTAACAGGTTATTGTTTTTTTATTTTAATTTCATGATAAATCCGTCACTGTTATATTCATAATATGGCAATAGTTTTTAATCTTATTTAATTAACGAAGGTACCTACTTACTATGCATAAAATTTTCAATTATTTTCGCTTATTTAGTAATAGACATAAGTATGATATAAAAGGCATTACTGGGTTATAACAAATATAATGTAATATTCGCAGAAAAAAAAAATAAAGCAAAAGATATAGGTAATGTAGAAATACCTACATACTACGAAATAGTATAAGATAATACCAAGAAATTTAAGCCAATACCGAGAATCGTAAATACTGAACACATAATTTTCATAGCGCACAATAAATTCGTAATAAGACTATTCCAGTCAGTGTGAATGGCATAAATTGGTACTAAAAATTATCGCATTTTCAATCGATATATTCTCCGGACATTAGGTATATTAGAGCTACGTTCATGATATATTACATAATATTTGCAGATTTCCAACCTACGGAATGGAATAAGCCGGATATCAATATCAGCTTAGAATTTTCACTACAATTGTTTTGTTAATAATAATATTAGAAATCTCCATACTCCATCATGAATGTCGACATGATTTAATACTTTAATTTGACGGGCCATCAATACTCGATTGCTTTACCCCCCCGTTTCATACGCAGCGAATATTATCGCGCGATGTAAAATCTCGCGATTATATTCGCTGCATGTGAAATGGAGGTTACAGATACCACTACTGAAACGTTTCTTCAGATACCCTTATTATGATAGCAAGCTCGTATCGATACCGCGTATTGTTATAATATATAGCATGTCATCTACCATCTACCTCATGTTGACAAATGATGTGGTAATACGGAGAAGTTTCCTCTCTCCACGAACATAATCAAAGCTTGTTTAATGTCCATCACGGTCTCTCTTTCGGAGTAAATATTAAACATTCACCGGCGCCGTGTCATATAATGGACCATGTAAACAATATCGCAATGCATACATACTCCGATGGGAAATTTGTGGAAACTGAAGTTAGAAACACAAGTCCAACATGTTAGCAGAGTCTGCTCTCGATTTTGAAGTAATCCGCCAAAGGAATATAGTATGTAGTTATGTCAATAATTAATGTACGTATTCAAAGCTGTCGAATAAAACTAAATATACTGAATGTGTACCTATATTTGGATATAAAGAACAAAATTTCTTAGCAAGAATAATAAATAAAGAATGGTGAACAATAATATTAATGCCAACATCATAATTAAATAAAGTAAAGACCTAAATACCTAAATCTTTTAAAAATATGAGTAGGTAACGTAATGTGTTTTTATGTATATTTTTTTTTTAATTTTCAACTGTCGTTATTTCTAGTTGAAGATAAATTTAAGTGCTTATACCCCGTTTACACGTGCATGGAATGACTGCTGACATACGTATGACATACATACGTATTATCGCAGCAATAACAAAAAATGTACGTGTAAATACGTATTACCGTGCGAATTGCAAGATTGCATGCATGAATCAAAAAAGTTCAGAAGCTTCTGAATTTTCACGCGACAATTGGACCGTGAAATATCTGCGCTTGCGCAGTAGAACGATAGTAGCGAACCTGCCAGTAAAAAAACGAATTACACTGCGCAGACCAGTCTAAGGTGCAGACTCATTTTGAAGTTAACCGACTTTCACGACCTGTCAAATAAATAGTAAAATCGCGTTTCGCTTACTTTTGAAGAATGAGATTGGCGAGACAGTCAGCACGTCACGTGTAAACAGTATTATCGCGATAGTTAAAATATACACTATTGTGAAAGTAAATCCATGCACGTGTAACGGCGAGTAGGTGTTATAATCAAGTCACTTTCAACTAATATAAATAAGAGAGGTTACATTGGTAGGTATGAAAAATATCTGACAAATAAAATGAAGAGGTACAATGTTAATTTAATAATGGTAACATGTATATATTATATTTAATTAAGGTAGAAATGTGTGGAAAATAAAATGACACCAAGCCTCATACTTTTTAGTGTACCAGAATCCTCTCATACAAATTTTATTATTTCATTATAAACAGATAAATACAGATAAACGTGATGGAAAAATTAACTCTACCTGAATTGTAATAAGGATCAAATTGCAGACTCGTTAATTTTTATACAATCATTTTTTTTCTCCCCAACGCGTTTGTCGCTAACGTCAGATGTTTATTATTAAAAAAACATACTGTATGTAACTATTGAAAACCGAACTTTACATACATTTCAGAAAGGGCACTCGTCAGTCGTACTTACAGGACTTAATAAGATACTAATAATATGATATTACTATTGATGAATATAAATATCGACGAAATATGAAAATATTATATGGTATTAACATTTTTTTAAATTTAATTAATACCTTGAACAAAAAAAAACCACGGCAGTAACGTAGGCATAAACATAGATAAACTTTTCATAATTATATTTGTGATGATTATTTAAATATTTAATGAATATTCTCACTGTCAATACTTTCATAACAATCATTATTTCAGAAATTTTGTTTTATTACAACTTTTGAATAATTTTCTCGTCCAACTTGCGCTTCCTAAATCTGTTTACAGATAATTTCAACTGATAAAAAAATATAACGAGGATAGGAATTTGAAATTTAATGAAATCTCATGGTACGGTGTGCGAGAAAGGAAAAACATCATTTTTAAGCTTTGCACGTCTTTCTCATTCCAAATTAATGAATAAATTTGCAAAGTTGGGAAATAGAATTTTCGAAGTATGCTTTTCAGTGTGAAAACTCGAAATCACAATTTCAAAAATCAACATATTATATTTTTATGCAACCTCTTTTATATTAGACGGTTTTGAGAGCCACACAATAAAACGACATTCTTTTTTATAGCTTTGAACAATGTATATTTAACAGAATATTTTATCAGACATGCTTAATAGAAATCATTAAATTTATTAATCATTAATTGTGCCATATCGTATGTGTTAATATAAAAATGACGAAATCATCAAAAAAAGGTTTCTGGAGTTTAAAACAATGCAAAGATACCTGAGATAGTAAGACCCTACGTACCTTCATTTGCAATTGCAATTTGCTTTTAAAAATATATATTGTATGTAAGATTAATTATAATCTGAAGCAGTTGGAGTTCTGATATTCATACTTCGCCGTCAATGTCAATGCAGATGGGGTTCATGCAGTGGCGATTTTCTTTAATGCAGATGATGCAATCGATTCGTCAGACGATTTAAAAGGGGGGGGGGGGTCGAAACAGCTCAAACCAGTAATATTAAGGTGACGCATCAGTGAACCGCCAAATAATTTTCAACTGTCGAAATTTTGGACTCGCTGCCATTCAGTGAGAGAATGTCGAGCCAGAAACACGTCACTTGGCTGCGTGATGGCGACGGGTCAATTAATTCTAAAATCGTGTAAAGATGACTAAAAACGTTACCCATTTACTTTAAAAAGAAAACATGTCAATGAATATATTATTATTGTTACTAATAGAACATACGTTAAAGTGCCCACCACCACCCGTCATATATGCACAACCGTGGATATGCACGGCCGCTTTCTATGACGCTTTAAACGTGTCTGAAAGAAGTGATTTTAAGTGCTCATTCCGTCCCGAGACGGAGCCGCACGGGACTGATGCTGCAACCATGCACCGTAGTGCTGAAAGAAGAAAGTTAAGAAAGAAAATGTTTGTTTTTGGACTGGCTCTGCTGTCCGCTGACGTTAAGCGCTTTGTGTACCCGCATACTGAGTGTCACGAATTGAAATGGATGAGTCTACAGAAGAGTCGGGACTATCCCGCTCCCCATACGACGCTGCAAATTTCTCAAATGCCGCAAAGTTGGCCTCGGTTGCTACCAGATCTCCATGACCAATTGGGCCCGTGTGAGGACGGACCCTGGCAAACAGCTCCGCTCGTTCGAATTCCATAAGCGGGCAATCCCAGAGGATGTGTTCAACATCTTGGTGGTCATGCCCGCAGGTACAACCCGCCCCATCTACTATCAAGCCAAACTCGTGGAGTCTGGCGGCGAAGTTGCCATGGCCGGTGAGGAACTGGCTAATCCAGTGCGAAGGTTGGAGTCTTCTAGTTTGGTGCCTGCAGAATACGTCTGGAAAAAAACGGTAAGTGTGCCGCCCCTTGGGGGAGGCGGTCCACCTCGCCTGCCATGCCGCAAATGCGGTCTTGTACACAATGTCACTTACAGTCTTCCTGTAAGGAACGTCCTCGGATCTCTGCGGTGGTGTCAGATGGACACCGGCGAGTATTGTGCTGATCCCCCTCAAGAGGAGGGTGATCGATCCTCTGACTTGGACGTGCAGATCGAGGGGTAGCACCCCCGCGAGTACGGCAAGCGCGTCAGTAGAAGTTGTGCGGTAGGCTTTGGTAAGCGAGATCAGCGCAAGTCGCTGCCCGCTTAATAGTGCGCGTCTCACGAGAGTTAAGGAGTTTACTCGAGAATGCCAAATGCTGGAGGCGTAACCGGCAATTCCCATGAAAATTGCGCCGTATGCAACCTTAAGGGCTCTAGGCTTAAGTCCCCAATTGCTGCCCGCCATTCGGGCCATTCTCTGATAGGCCGAATTGGCCTTAGAGACGGCCGTCTTGGCGTGGTGAACGAAAGACAGCTTGTCATCAAGAATTACTCCCAGATACGTAACCCTTTCGGAGAAACGCACTGAGGTCTGGCCAAAACGAACCGTGGGCGGCCGTCGAGTTATGTTGACCCGAGAGCTACCCCTGAGGAGGACAGCTTCCGTTTTGCTCGGGGCAAAGGTCAGCTTGTTCAGCAACCCTCAATTAAGGATTCTGCCCAAGGCGTCCGTGGCTGCACGCTCAAGTGCCGGTCGGCTGGTCGCCCCAACAAGCAGGAGCAAGTCGTCGGCGTACGCAACGAGCGTGCAGCCCGGAGGCAGTGGCAGGGACAGAACGTCGTCAAACAGAATGTTCCACAGAAGGGGTCCCAGGACGGAGCCCTGGGGACACCCCATGGTGGTCCTCCTGTGAATCAGGCTGGGGCCGGAGTCGTAGGTTATCTCCCTATTGCTGAAGTAGCTTTGAACTAAGGCAAAGAGGTCCCCGGGGATCTGTTTCAGCCTAAGCTTTGCCAGAACCAAGGGCCACCACGCAGTATCAAACGCGCCCGCTATGTCGAGAAAAATCCCGGCAACGAGGTCCTTGCCAGAGCTCTCCACAGAATCGATCACAAAGCGAATCGCATCCTCGGTGGACTTTCCGGGTCTAAACCCAAATTGTCTTTGCGAGATTGGACAGTTTTCCGACAGGTGGGACTCAATCCTGCTGTTTATCAATCTTTCCAATATCTTCCCGAAGACGGGAAGGAGCGTAATCGGTCTATACGCTTTTGGGTCACAAGGAGGGCGACTGCCGGCTTTGGGGATCACCGTGAGATGACCCTTTTTCCAGCAGTCGGGGAATATGCCACTACTCATGCATTCTTTGTAGAGTTGCGTGATCTCGTGTGAGGCAAGAGACCACGCCCTTCTCGCTAGCGCGTTATCTATGCAGTCAAGCCCCGGGGCTTTGCCAATCGGGAGGCTGGCAAACAGGATCCCTAGCTCGGACATGGTAGTGGCTGCGGATCGCGGAGTGTTTAAGGGGAGCAGCGCATAGACGCGAAGCTGCTGAAATCGGTCGTTGTCAATGTCGAGCGACTCGTTGTCCTGCGGGATAAGAGCATCCAACAGGACTGTGGCGGACTCTTCAGAGCTATTGGTGAACGATCCGTCGGGGCGCCGTACCGCCGACATGACTTTTCCGGGCCGTAAGCCCAGCTTCATCACGCGGAAGGGGGGGCCCCACGGATCATTGCCACCCATTTCAGTGACGAACTCTCTCCAGTGCACCTTCTTAGCCTTACTGATTGCCTTTTTGAACTTGAGTCTAGTGGTCCTGTAGGTGACCGCAAGCGGATGGTCCGCGTGCAGCGGCCCCTCCAGCGATCTTCGCGCTGCTTGTAAGGCGTTACTAATAGAACAATAAACAGAACACAAAATGGACGTATGTTGGATTTATATGACAAATAATATTTCGTTTGACAGGCGTCATTTGCACCCGCGACCCGCAATCCGCGCATCGCCTAGCAACGATCTTTTTAGACCGTGCCTCAACTAATGCATGGCCTTAAATTATACCAAACAGATACAGATTTCTCACAAATTGAGTATAAATATTACTCAAGGCACAGCTTCTTACTAACATTACAAGGACCCATAACATGAACACTTCAACACATACGAATGTATTTGAACACAAAAAAAGAAACCACTGTGTCAACGCTTTCATCTTCAAAAATCGTCATTTTATTATTGACTCTAGAAAAGAAATCTATTCATATTTTTATTGTAGAATGTAGACATACAAAAAAAAATTTATTAATTTTTTTTATGGGGCCTCAAAATTAGGCAATGCGTCGAGTCTGCACATCCTTAAACTCGCCACTGGATACATGATATTACATACGTCACAGCCTACTCCGATGGTATTGTTCAAATGATGTTGGAGCGTATTTTGGTATTCGATAACTGCCACCAATTTTATGATTAAGACAACTTAAAATAAATGCCAAAAAATAATGGGACCGAATATTATTAAATATCTGGTTTTGGGTTAAGTGAAATGTAAATATTAATCAAATAACAATGCGACAAAATAACTCTTATTGCAATCTTGATTGGTGTAGTGTGATTTTATCGGTGTTTTCGCCATAGTTTTTCTGTTTCTCATATCGTTAAATAAACTGCCGAGATATGAATAAATTTAATGAACCTATAGTATAAGCGAACGGCTATGGCAAAATTAATACCTAATACTTTATAGTACATCAAACAAAATGAGTAGTATAATCATCATCATCATCAGCCGGGGTCAATCCACTGCTGGATGAAGGCCTCCCCAAGCTTTCTCCAACTCTCTCGGTCTCTCGGTCGGAACTTTACCAGTTCGTCAATCCAGCGGCTTTTAGGGCGACCCTGTGGCCGTTTCGTACCCCTTGGGTACCATTGGATGACGGCATTTGTCCAGCGGCCGTCCTTTCGGCGAGCAATGTGCCCCGCCCATCTCCATTTCAGCTGTTTGGCAACGTCTATTACATCGCGTACTCTTGTCTGGTTAGGAGTAGTATAATAATATTTAAATATTACAATTTTCGTCATACTTTCCATCAAAAAATCATAACTTAAATAATATGTTTTAACTGCGATAGAATAATAAAACTATATGGCTTTTCGTGTAGCGTGTATGTATTATCTTAATGAGATTGGTAAAAATATTATAGAAGTGAGGTGTACGCTATCTTTCCAAGTATTTTGAGTGTATTTATAATTATAATTGCATTTCAATAAGTAGTACGGATAATTAATTAGAGTGAAAAAAAATAATTTGAAATATTACATTCTTTTTATCAATTAATATTTTCTGTCTAAGCGTTATTTGTGTAAAATGCCCCATAGCTACAAGATTTATAATTTATACGAGTATTATTTATCAAATACGACGCCCGACATGGCTTGAAACCATATCTACTGGATTCGCGCCTATGTGCTTTACCAATCAAGCCACGGGCATCATTTCTAATTACGGCGAAATTAATTTACATCTTTTAATGCTTGTCAAATTGCTTTAATTTTTGGCTATCGGCTTTTGTGTTTTAAATCAAGGTATCAATTATGTAACATAATTACTAACCGACCTTAGTAAGATACATAGTTTTAGCCTGGGGGCCCGGGCTCAGGAAGAGCCCGGCGTGGCGAGTCGACCAGATAAGTGATATAAACACACATCACAAATTCACTCTAATAGTAAAAAAAAGTTGCTGCGGCGCTATTTTCCTTCACTAATGTTATTATTTAAAATTATATGGTTTTACGATACAATTTTTAATTGTGTATTGATACTTGACAACTCCGTAATTCAAATAGATGTATTAAAATATACAAAAAACACTAAATATACACATTAATTTTACCGCGTACACCATTTGGAAAACGCTACTGCAGAGCGTCACACTGCCTTTATCTTTAGCGATAGGTAGGGAGGCCGCTTCAGGATGTGAGGGCCATGCCCATATGATCTTCTTAAGATCGTACATGGTCAAAAAAATATTATCAAGTGATTTTAATAAAATTAATCTACGAAAGAATTATTAACCAACGTCCGGATCTCTCGAAAATTTCGTTATAACGTACCTTCGTGCACTTGCTGATAAAAAATAGTTTATTAAACTACCTATTATTTATTCTGATTAAGCATACTAAAATATTGACGGCATAATCATTTCTATCCGATTAAAAATATGAGATGCAAATTCATTATTGCGTAGTTCCGCGCCGAAAACGAAATTGCAGTTTCACTAAATAAATAAATCACTTCGAGATGAAGACAAAAGCAATCGAGTGCGATCGAAAATTTATATGAAGGCGCGTGTTGACTAAATTCTCTTTTTAAATACCGTTTCATCTAAGGATTCCGGTGCTAATGTATTCCTTTTACATCTATAATATATTCTAACCAATTAATATGAAATAAAATTTCCTACAATTATTTGGCTATGTAAGTTTATACATTTTATTCTTTATAGTAAAATATTTACTAGTTAATAGATTAAGTTTAACAATATTTTTTGAAACAGTTTTGGTTTCATTATATGAACCCGAGCCTACCCACGCACCGAACGGATTTCGCGATTAACCCTGTCGATACTTCTTTACTTCTATATTCTATATGAGAATCTGATGAAACTTTACAGTTTAATAAAGTTGCTTTAGGTAACCCGATATTTTTGCGAAAAATAAAAAAAAGGAAAGCCGCTTCTGAGCTTTCCCGTGAAAAATATGTTCGGCTCGTACAAGCTTAATTAAAATATTACCAACTATTTTATATAAAAGTTTAAGCTCCAACAATTTGTTTGAAATATGGGTTTTACAAATTTTGTTATAGAGTATAATATGACGTATATTTTATTAGTTGTAGAATGTAGATCCACATAAAAATATACGTCAGTTTAATATTTTTGCGTAATAATATGTATAAATCTATTAAATATAATAAATATAATAAACTAAGAGAAGAAAATATTTATATTCTAATGAAATTTTTCATTATTTTTTGTGGTAATTTATTTCTTTACAAACAGGTTTTCTATTTGTCTATCAGTTGCAGTTCTATAAAAAAAATACCATCCGAAATGGTATGCAACCTTACAAAGATATAGGACCATTAATCAAAATGTAAAATATGAGTTAAGTATGTAATTTTTGAAAACTGAGATTCCCCATTTGTAGCGGCCTGCTTATTTGCCTAGATTTGAAATATCAAAAATAGTTCAAATAATGAAAAAATTACGCTTATTTTACAGTCATTTGTCAAATCGACGATTCCTGGTGCTTGTCTCTATGTGCCTACTGTCTTCCATCAACGTAAGTTGGATTTCTCTTACAGTTTATATTTTAAAAGAACGCTCAATTTAAATAAACAAAATACAATATCAATTCCAAAAAAATAATTAAAATTACCTTTACTTATACCTACCTTTTTGTTTTTCACACTTTTAAGAATTTCAACTTCTAATTATTAAAAATAAGTGTTGCCTACCACTTACTTTAAACAGAAAATTCAAATAATTATATCAGAGCTTAATTATTTATATACGTATATCAAAATATACAGTACATACTTCAAAAATGTTTTAGACTGGTTTTGTCTGATTATAAAGACATAGACAAGTCAATTCAACAACTCAACAAGACATAGTCAATTATTAGATAGTAGAGATTTTGTTTTATTTTATTTGCTATAGGTAATGTACTATGTTATGTGGATACATTACCTGTGCCTTTGAACATGCCGAAAAATACGTACATGATAACTACATTTCGAAGGGACAATGAAACAACACTACGCAAAACTATGTAAATGTTCGCACATCAATTATTTACTCCGATACACCACGGTGAGAAGGGTTAAATAAGAATGAAGCTACCTTCGATGCTGATCCCACCGGATTGTTCTTTTATCACGATCGAACTCGGAGCAGAGGGCAAACGGGTCGCGCCTTATTCAATAAATATGGAAATTATAAACACTCTTTCCGTGATTTACGTATGCAAGTAAATATAAGTCGCTTCTTCAGAGACGATTCCGAAGCCTACGCTTAAATACCGCAGAATTACTATAGTTCTATAGATTATATCTACACCCTGTATTCGTTAGAAATATTTTTGATGTAATATGCTAAAATCTATGAATTTAATTGACAATTCATTCATGATAATGTAAATTGCATCACTATAAAATTACCAATTAACTACGATATACTTATATATTACCATGGATGAAATAATGAATACATTTTTCAAATAATATAATTTTGTTACGTAAAAATACACAGTTAAAAATGCAATATAGTATGAAGGTAGATTTTACAACTGGCACTCAAAATTGTGGCACCTACACAAGAATCAATAGCGAGTATCTACAAACATAATAATAAATACTTATATAGATACTATATTACAATAATAGAATAGTTCTTCAATATTATGAAAAACTAAAAAAAGCAAGCGTGACGAGTGGTTTTAGTAGCCTGTAAAAAGTTGGTAATGTAATTAATATTTATTAATGGGGAAGCAGACTGTTCCCCGTATTTAATATATTCATATATGCCACTGTTTTATGGCACCTATTCGCAGAATACTTCAATAGACAATAACCTTATATTTCAGATTTTATCGAGCCCTTACCGAATTTCAGCCATTACGTCAGCGATTCTCAATTTCGATGCCCGCAGGTGACGCTGTGCTTCTTAAAGCTCTGACATTGAATGACAGTGTTGCATAGTACTATATGACATAGTATTCATATTTTATTACGCCTTAGTTACAGTTTGCTATATACTTATTCAATATGTATTTTTGGTACGTCAATTTTTACTGGAAGCCAGACAGGATTTGCGGCAATTTTCATGACCGGTTTCGGCAAAATTCATGAATTCAAGAATTCTTACCTAACCCTACCTAATGTGCCTAACCTAACAAATACTCTAGTATACCTATTGGCTATTTTCAAAATTTGTTTGCACTGGTACAGAACAGATTAATAAATAGAATTCCGATAGGCTATACCATACCACAATTGAAGCAGGGTTTTGAATGTGAGTGTCGTACGAAAATGAACCACACATTATAGACATGCAATGATGTGTGTTGCAACCTTAAAATACATCAATATTGAATGAGTGTCTGTGCATAAGTGTGTTCAAGTTTATCCCTTATTCTTCCATACTCGACATCGGTTGCCTGTTACTCCACAGTTCCCTGGCCGCTGGCTTCCACTAAACAGACAAGAACCATGTATTTTTTTTTTTAAATAACTACGTAATATTTTACTTAATACATATATGAGGATATTAATAATTACATTGGTCGATAGTAATTTATTATATTCATATTTACTTAATAAAATTCAAGTGAATTTATTAAGTGACTTATGAATCAATAATTTTCAGCTTTTATAACATTACAATTAATGTGATATTAATGAGAATATTTGATTACTTTAATTTTATATTTTTTTATCAGTGAATAATGTAGGTACTTAATAATTTCCACATTATTCAGATGGATAAACGATGTGCTCGTTTTCCTTCCATATTTAAATATCTCTCGTTTTGATGTTCACAGTTAGTTTTCCGGACCCAAACCTCCTCCGCCTTCACGTGAACAATGATCGAAGATTTAAAAATAAAAAAAGACATAGATTCCATCAAAACTGTACAGATGTAGAATATTTAACCTCATCGAGAGGCGTATCGTTGTCGAGTAAATTAAATAGATAAATGCTTAATGCAGAACCTGACGTATATTTTTGATGGCTTCGGCGTCAGTAAATTTAAAATGCGTTTTTTATGCCTCATCTAAAACGTTCCACAAACTCTGTTCCACCCCATCCCTGTCACTCAATAAACGAGCAAAGTATACGACGAAAACGTCTGCGTTTCGCCGAACGACAACATTTGTATTTTAACAACGTCGTGCTTATACAGAAGTAAACTAAGAAAGTTACTTGAAACCATTGACTTATAAATGAACTTAGACATAAAATATCCGCTTCCTGAAGTTGGCTGTATCACAATTCACCGAAAGATGTTGTATCAGAAATATATGGCTGTATAGTATTGAGATCAAACCTATGCCTAAATAAAATACTTAAAAATACGTCATAAAAACCACTGGAATAAAAGTAAAAGTCGAAAGAAAATATGTAGTTAAGTAAATTAGAAAAACAATCATAATATCATATAATTTATCTATATAAAATTCTGGTAGGTTTTCACAAGTATCAAGTTTTACCTATCAAACAAAATATCAACATTGAAATGGGCGTGTTAGCAAAGAAGTCAATGACTTTAATTAGGAATTTTAATACATAATTAGAAATATACACCCTGATTTCAGTTTTCATCCACATATCGTCATATTCGTAAGTATTTGCATAGGTATATGATAATGTTTAAAGTTAAGCCGACACTTCTGCAGAATATGCCAAAAAATGCTGCGAGCACAATTGATCGAGTTCGTTTTGAGAGAATGAATAATTTTAAATAATATGCACATCCAGATGTTTATAATAATCCTTTTTAAAAAATTAAAATATGAATATTTCATTAACATCTATATCGACAAGTATTTTATTACACTAGAACTACGTATTATTGCATTGTAGGGAATTACCACCTTCACTACTAAGCGAAAAATATTATTCTCAACGTAGTGGTGGTTACCTACATTATTCGACGTTTTTTTCGGAAGATTTAAATGTTTGTCAGCCATTCGCCCAATCCATTGAGTTCTTACACTGTCTCAAACACACTTAAAAAATATTACTTAGTACCTATTCATTTTATAATTATTAAAATTAATAGTATCCCAACAAAGTAACAGATGTTATATTAAATAAAACATTGAATAATATATACGTTACTCGAAGAGTCAAGAAGCTTTCTTGATAAACGTGAGCCATTACGTCGAATGTGGTGGTGGTGAAAAATTGGAAATGACCTGTTCATATTCGAGTCACGCGGCGTGACGCACAGCTGAATCACACAACACCCCTCTGAATTTCACAAAATATCACATAGATGTGGGTCACATTTCACAATTCCACCCCCTTTCATAATATTTGAAATTGCGTCGTAGCCCAGTTTAAGACGGTTAATTTTCGCAAATAAAACATTTTATTATAATTTTCAGCCCGCATTTTGTGTATTAATTAGGCGCCGATATTTTACAGCCCTCGTTGTAAACAAGAGTAATGAAACCGTCGTGAACAAAAAGTTTACAAATTATATAAAATGTTAAAACAAACAATGAGAGTGTCGTATACTTAAGAATATTTAACATTGTTTACACACAATTTAGTCCGAGATTACATAATTAAGAGTTATATCTACTAATTGAATTACGAATGAAATTATTTCAATAAAATAGGGTGACTGATTGTATTTTAGTGTGTGAGAGTAATATCGATTAAGAACATTTACTTTAGTATACATTCTACCGTTTCTAAACGTTCACGATTAAAAATGAAGTTATGTCATCAAATTTGAATCTAAACATATCCAAAGCAATGGCTAGATGGAGTGAGTCAGGTTGTGGTGACGGGTAAAGGTAAATGAGAAAAAGTAATTAAAGATGAGAATGTCTTCGTACAAAACTTCATTGAATGTGCACCCACATTCCCACATAACCGGTGTTGCCATTATAGCGGTGTTGAGTGAAATATAAAAGATATTCCCGACTCCCTACAGAATAATTGACCATCGACAATCATCGGCCACGTGAAGATGTAACTAATTTTTAAAATATATGAAACTAATATTACTATATAGGTAGGTAAATTTAAATATTTTAAACTCAGTAGTTAACGGATATACATACAACTATTTTTTAGTTAGAAAAACATCGTCAAAATTGGCTAGTTCTGTCAGTTTAAGCATGGCTCTATAACAAGTGAGAATTGTGATATAATCTTAATGAAAGTCTTATGTTCAAGAATAGCTAAGTAAACTCTGAATGTATATAATAATTATGTATTATTGACACTTTTCCTAGCTGAATGTGAGGGTGCTCGGGGTCGGGAGGTCTTAATTTTGGGTTTGAAGTGAGAGAGGCTTTGATGGTTACAGATAAATTAAGTATAACATCATTATTAAAACACAGTGGATTAGAGATTGGAGGCACTCGTCCACGCACGCAAACTTATTTATAAACAGTGAAAACAGGTTCTAATTTTTACGATAAATCATCCTTGGTACTGATTGAGCAATTATTATTATGAAGAAGGGACAATATAACCCTGAAGTAAGCGACGAGAAACGTCTGATTATCGACGGACATAATATAATTATAATGTTATGAGGGAGGGGGATTAATTACTCTTAAATTATTATGAGGTAGGTGAACACTTGTATTATTGTAAATTCAACTTAAATATTACAATTAATTAGGCGGGCCGGACGACGAGAGTGTAACCGACGTAGAATTAACTTAATACATTGATACACGGTCGCAAAGATAAATTTATTTGTAAAAGAAAAAATAATAATAAAAGATGTCTATCTCAGATTAGCAACTGCTTTAGAACTTTTAATAAGACAGTATTAGTATGTAGATGTTCATATAAATTCAAAACGCATTCAGGGCCCAATTTCCATTTGACTTTACATCAGCATGAGTATAATTGACCTAGATCTATACATTAATAGCAAAATTTGTAGATATAGAGTTTTCAATATCCGTTTACGATGAATTTCTGGCTGCTTAAGTTCAGCGAATCCTTTGGCAACTATTTACTGTACGAAGCGGAACAGCTAAACATCCCTTAAAACTCATCCTGGAAAAGGAAATAAGGGTAGCTATGTGTAATGTGATTCGAAGCTTTGAGAAAATTGTATAATAAAGAATAGGCTCACCCACTCCACTAAATTATTAGTTGGATAAGTGAGCCTGTCAATTGATAGTTTTAGGACAAAACGAAAGTTATGAAAACTACTAAAATATGTAGATAGTTTCACTAATTTTGTCAACTATTTGTAAGAAATTTCATTGATTTCATGTATAATACGAACCCAATAATCAAACTTGGGTGGAGAATAGTTATTTTACAGATAAATAGACAGTGTACAGTTTTCAATATTATCTAATACTATTATTATCCTACGGCTTTTTCCGTTTTGGCGAGCGCCTTATTTGTCATGTTCGATAGGTTAAAAAAAATCCATCCCCTGATCGATCTTTTTTCAAAAACCGAAGTATGGAATAATGGAGAAAAATCCTTCCCCATTTTCTTACCTTGGAGTATATTTGATTGATCCATAATAGGTTTTCAAATTGACACGCGATTTTTTACACTCGTTTCTATAAATTATCAATGATTATTTCTGAAAATTAAAATCATGTGACTCGCCTTCGTAAGGACGAGATCCTACAATCGTCATTTTCTATTACCGGCGCACGGTGTTACCGGAGCATTGATTTCTCTGAATATGATTTTAGTTACCTCATCTCCACCCGTCATGTATATGCAGCCGAAATTTATGCACTGCCGCCATAAACATGTCAGAATTAAAATATTTTGGTGCCACACTTCCTTGTCCCCAAACGAAGCTACACGAGACTGATGTAGCAACCATGCACCTTGGTGCTTAAATAAAGAGTTTAAAAAATAAACAAAAATATTCTTGGCTTGCTCTGTCGTAGCCAGGAGTTGAAAGTGATGAATCTAAGGACGAATCGGAATGATTCCGTCCTTCATACGACGCACCAAACTTTTAAATGCTTCTAAGTTACTCTTGGTTGATATTAAGTCGGCGTGGCGAATTGGACTCCTGTGTGGACGTGCAATGGCAAACAGGTCCGCTCAGTCGGATCCCATCAACGTGCAGTCCCAGAGGACGTGTTCGGCGTCTTGATGGTCGTGCCTGTTCTATGAAACGCAAACCGTGTAGCTTAACTGCAAAGTCACCATAGCCGGTCAGGATCTGGCATATCCGTTAAAATATTTGTTACACACTTTGAACATTTCTCACACTATTTTAATAATACGTGATTTTAATACTCGTCGGTGTTGCAGCCAGCTACTTATTATACAACTGCCAAAAAATTGTCTCCGCCTAATTCCAGGGGGGGGGGGTCAATTTAATGTACATAGGTATACAGAAACCGATACATATAAACGATTAATGCAGAATTTAATAACTTTCAATGTTCATATGTATAACCCGACTTTTATATATTTACATATAAGATAAAGCTCAGTTGTGCTGATAGAACGTTAGATACAATCAAATTAGTGTTTCAAAAATATTTTGTACAAAGAACCAATTTTATTTTATGTTTCTCGGTGGCTGTATGCTAATTTAATGCAGGAATGTTTTTATCTGGAGGAAATGTGTTTCTTTACAAGCCTAAGCTTCCCACAATTCAGGTCAGTCACAAAAGAAACCCAAAAAGATATGACGTAAAGCGACACTATCGATCTTAAGGACCTTGAGATAACGCTTGGGGTTGTTGTACTCACCCTTCCTTAGGGGCAAGTAAGTCTACCGCCATATCGCCTTGATAAGGTTTCTTTCAAAATAAACCCTTCGCACCCCTAACCTTTGCTATCGGGTACGTACATGCTGATGAAGATAATATAAAATGAACTTACATTAATTCATTGTCGAAAGAGTCCAATGTATTGAATAATATGTACATAATATACTAAATGCGATTTTCAGCCTAATAACTTCCCATTTATTTATTACACAGATATTTTCAAGTTCGTAAATTTTTCGTTCTGTCAAGTAGCGCAACGTGGCATTAAAAGTGCATATTGGGCGTAAAGCAGAAAGACCACAAAATAATTCAATGAATAAGGAATAATACAAGAACACGCGATGTGATCGCTAAGCTGATGAAATGGCAATGGGCTCGGCCATGTTACTCCGATAACCGGTATACAAAAATGCAGCCATACAGAGTAAGGAGCGCGTAGACACCACACTGGTGTCTTAAAACGCGCTGGATCGATGAGCACATCATGTTCGGTGGATGTAGGACGTGTCAGCAAAGAACTAGACTGATTATATGTAAGTACCCATGTACTTCAAAACTCAGTAACTTAAGTAAAAATATGTCCCATAATATTGTTGCATAAAATAACCCATAGGTACGTGTTCGTGCTACAGAAAATCTATTTTGCAAACATTGATATAGGCAAGTACAGGATAAACCATTCTATACATTATTAGTTGAGCGAAACGGGGATATTTTTTCCAGAAAAAGTTTTTGACATCTGTCAGAAATCTATAAGAATCGCCCTGCCCTTATTATAATGCAGATAGAGTTCAGTTTTACGTACATTCGATATGTATTTATAATTAATAAACATCTGGCGTTGGGCTATCTACATATGCACAAAAATGACGTATACACATTAACGCAGTTTGTAAATTTACGCTTATCAAAGTGCAGGTATAATTACCTTTTCCATCAATTTCATCTGTCATTTATTTATTACGAAAGACTACAACTTTGCTAGGTTTTTCAAATACTTCCCTACTTTACGACGGTTATTTGCATAGCTTCAAAACCACGATTTTTATTCTCCTTTTGTATAAAATCGGTTACCAGCAGACATATTGAGTAGAAATGTATCTATAAAATAAAGATTCTAGAAATTTTTCCTAATAAACAAATCTTAATCTTATGCAGTTGATATTTTTTTCTACTATACTGCATTTCGCAAGCTATACGCGGAAAATAATAAATCAGTTTCACCGAAAAATTATTATAAAATAGTACGTGCCTACAGATTTTAATCTGGAGTTTTCCGATCAAAAGAGATGAAACACCATCGGTGATCATAGTGTCAAAGGGATGGAAGGTAGGTAGTAAAGTTTCATCAAGATGACAAAAATGCCGACTGATTGTTCAAAGCGTGAATTTCGATGATCAGCGAAATCTGTGCCAAAAGTTTTGCCTGTAGGCTCTATCCGCAACCGCCATTGACTTATCTACCGCATATAAAAAAAATATGCAAATATAACAGATGACGATAGATTTTCTGACACGATGGAAATTCCCAAAAGAATAAAAGATAATTTATTTTAAGCAGTGTTCTAATCGTTCAGAAGGAATGTCCACATAATTCAGTAAAAAGAAAATATAGCCATTATGAAACATAAGAATTTTAATTCAACATAAAGTGTGCATAATATATGGAAAAAATAACTAGCTATGGTTAAATGAAAATTTTACGTATTGCATTTCATCGTTTTTTCAGCTTTCTTATCGAAAAGAGATGAAAAAATTACGCGTTGTTCCTGGAGCATTTTTACAGCAGATTTTGGCAAATTTCATGAATTCATGAATGAAAACCTAAACTAACCTAACAAATAATCCAGCACATCGGCTATTTTCAAAATTTGTTTGCCGCTGGCTTCCTGTAAACCGACAAAAACCGTGTTTTATTTAGACATGAATTTTATCTCGGTACTACACGCCCCAGGTTGGACGATCTCTAATATACGACCATATCTATTTCCGATACAACATTTCACGGTGAAGAGTGATACGGCGAATTTCATACGTACAAATTTCCGGATACGATACTATAATATGCCAACATATGCCAACGTCTGAGCATGTAAACAAATTACAGAAAGATGTATAGGTTGCGAGTTTTTTCGCGAAAATCATCTGTAAGGGATCTTAGAATTACGTTTTATTGAAAACTGACGTTTAGTGAACGTGTGTTTACCATTTTTAAAGCGCTACACAGAATAAACGTTGGACTTCGTCTTGCATATTTCCCATAGCTTTTCGAATATCGCACTATTAAAAATTCTTTATAATTCCTTTTTTCGAAACGAGTGGGTTTATTCTTTGGACTCCGCATCACTTGAAATACGGCCTTATCGTGCAGAGTTCAAATGAAATATTGAAACCATTTCTTTGTGGACACTGTCCGTGGTTTTATCCAACTGATTTTTTCTTACATATTATGCGTAATTACATACTATAGTCTAAAAGTGAGAAGATAATATGAAGATATGATACATGGTTTAATTGAGAACGCTGCCATTCTTGTTAGTACTGATCTTTGTGTATCTGATAACTATCTAAGGAATCGGGAGCATCAGTCAATATTAATAAAATTTTATAATACACATCGAAACCGTAATTGTTAGCTAATTCTGACTTGAGTAGATACGGTACAGGTGGCTTAATTGGTATAGCATATTGGCCGTAATCCGATGGAGGCGAGTTCGAATTCCACTCGGTACCAATATTTTATTATTATTAATAGGTATATATCGTCACTGTTCTGGCAGAAGACACTAATTCGAAAAAATTATATATTGAGTTAGTACCAAAATATTCCTTATTTCAAACTTTACCGTCTGGAAATCTTCTTAATAATAATAAATAAACAGTCTTTATTTTAAAGTCATCCTTTTTACGATTACTTAATAAACTCACATGATAAACCATTATTTCAAACTTTTTAACAACTTCAAAGTCAAAGTACTCAAAACTAGTATTCTCCAGTTAGTGTGTTCTGCCAGAAAAGAGACATACTGAGTGTTACAAATTATAAATATGTATTTTTTTCCGAAACATTGAGAAAAGTAATTAGGTATGTAAGTATAATGAAAATGTTTATGAAACTAACCATGAAATACTTATCATTATTTGAATAATTTGGATTGATCAAACAAAAGAGCTCACACAAGAGCCCAGAAAAAATGTATACCTACATAATATCAACCTCGAAATAACCATTTTTCTTCAATGAATAAAATTGACATATAAATTAATAATACAAACAAATAAATCATCAGTGGTACAGGTAGGTACTAAACATTAATTCAATAATTATAATTGTAGATAGGACCACGGTTTTTTTTATTTCAGAAGAAATGATTTTTCTTAAAATTAGATCACATCATTGTTATTTAACAAAAGTTACTCAATATATTTGATTCAACGTAAATCATTTCGTTTGATATTTATGATATAGAAAATCCTGCACAAAAAAAAACAAATGAACAATGGCGGAAGCCTCAAAAATAATAAATATACGAATTCTCCGGTATTCTCAGATACGGTTTATGATTTTTTTTTCGTGGAGCCATTTTCGTTTCCCGGATTTTCTAATGGCAAGGAGATATTCCATGTAGTAAAGCGGGGGAAATAGCTGCGATCGCGTATGACTTCCGGCCGAGCGAAAGCGAAAGCCCAGGACCGTTGTTTATGCTCGGCAGACAATAGGTAACGGGGGACGCCAAATAATAAATTACTTTATTCGCTGGGGAAGAGAAAAACAAATCATCTCTGCGTATCGATGGAAATAAAATGCTCTCCCAATCCGTACGTCGCGGGAGCAACAGCCACCATGTGAATGAAGCCATAGCGTAAAAAAGGAAATTGCCTATATTGGAGGATATTAGAGGGTGTAATTCTGGAGACATTTTTCAATCAATTGTTAAAAATATCAAACCAAAAATATACCCAAAATACATTCAAGAGATTCTTTTATATCTTATAGATAGGTAGCTTCGAATACAAATTTATATTCGACGGAATGGTATTCTTTAAAAAAAATAGTTAATAAAATTATTATGAAATACAAAGTGCGTTAAGGTGAATATACCCAAAATACATTCAAGAGATTCTTTTATATCTTATAGATAGGTAGCTTCGAATACAAATTTATATTCGACGGAATGGTATTCTTTAAAAAAAATAGTTAATAAAATTATTATGAAATACAAAGTGCGTTAAGGTGAATGCACTACTTTCCAGAGTCACATATAAAGACTTAATATTATGCTTGAAATTGGGGGGCACTTTTTTGATAATTTACATTGTAAAGTGTTTTAAATAAATAAATGTTTAAATTCGTTATAGATAACTTCATAATATTTGGTGGTAGCTAATATTGATTATTAAAATTTCTGTAATGTATTGAAAATATTTTGACTAATACATAGTTTCAGAGTACCTACCTATGCGATATCAATTATTTTTTTAAATATCGTTTTTTTATAATAATAAAAATGTGCAGTTTCAATATTGTGACCGTACCAAAATTACTAAACCATATTCCTTTATACAAATTATGCTAAACCAAAATGACTATAGTGGTTAATTAAAAAAAATCATGGCATCAAAAGACGAGCATAACCCATAATTACGTAATAAAAATAAGGCGTTTTATGATAATATCATTATATAACACAGGTAGATGCTGCAAAGCTTTTTATAAGTTTACGCAGATTAAATAAAATTAACGTTGATAAAAAAACCTCATGTCGGTATTTTACCCAAATGTTTGAAAGTAAAGAGTAGCATGCTTTACCAATGAAGTGTCTGAATAAAATATACGCGACCCATATGATTTCCCATAAAACCAGGAAATGCAATTAAAAGGAGGTGGACGGGTGGGGGGGGGACCGCAGGAAGTTGTTTTATCTTCTGTCGCATAAAAACAATGAAAATAAGAAATATATTTATTTGTAAGCGGCGAGTGATAAGGGCAAAATATGAAATATGAAACTTGTTTTTGTTGCTATAAATCCGCGACGCGGGAGATACCAACGAACGTGAAAAAATGTTTCACCCATTCCACCTTTGTTTGACATAAGGGGGGGAGTAAGATATTAATCTTTGAGACGTTGGTGATGCTACAGGCTACACATCAGTGGCACCCTTACAACATATTTACTATTTACCTAATTATTTTATTTATTAAACACTAATACCTACACATAAACTGCTAACAACACATTAAAATTTTAATGATAAATTATTTTGACAATTATAATTTAAAAAAATATATTATAAGATTGTCAACTGCCTTTGCGTGTATACGTTTTTAAGTTGCATATAACGACAATAAACTAATGAGAATATACACCGGAAATAGACGAAAATCTAGAAAAAGCTTTCTCCAAATGGACGAACAAAATCAAGAGTAGTACCACGAGTTCTTCACTACACATTTTCCTTGCGTGTTACTGGATTTCAAAAGAGATACGAGTCCAGCTATGGAGGAGACTAAGCGATAGACAAATCGTCCGAATCACGATCACCAGTCGTGATGTCGCGACGATTGAGATGATTTTTTGATGAATACGATGAAAATTACGCCTGACGATGACGAAATAAATACCTATATAATAAAAAAGTTCTACCAGTTAATTCTTGATATAATAAATCTTGTGCACAAGTTAATATTCCCGATTAAATTAGGTAATTGAATAATATTAAAAATCCAAGAGACTTTTAGTATTAATTTTCTTCTCTCGGTGTCGTCTTCTATCTTGACTGCCTAATTCCAGTCGATCTTCATATCCCAGGCTGGTCGTTTCAAATTTTCAACGGCTTGGACAATGAGCCATTACGGAGGTTGCATGCATATCCAAGGGATTCCCTTTTTACATACGTATCTCATGCCCACAATCTTTCCTAACATTCTGATTTGTATAAATCATATTTTTCATCTGACAAAATGTATGCCCCTTTTGTATTCAATTCTTTACAGAATTCATACTATGGAGCAATGACATTAATATGGACGAAGCATCTAGAAAATAAAATGACACTCACTTTGTGTCGGGTCTGCCGGATGGCGAAATTCATATTTTAATATCGGTATCCTACGCTCAAATGAACATTCTGCTTGCAAGCGGTCTGGCGACACCGCTGGGTCTGCCCATACAAAATTTCTGACTGTCAGGTTTCGACTCCACCGTTATTATTATGTTACAAAATGCCAATGTGCCTAGTTAAAAATTGTAAAAAAATCTACTTAACACTCCAAGAAAGATGGGATATCACTTTGCATGTGTTAGTATTATTTATTATTTATAAAATGCCATTTTAAGATATTGATGAATGTTTATTCAATGCAATTGAATGACAGGAACCATTGGACAGTCAGTCGCCTGTGATTCGCTGGGCTCACTTGCGTCTAATCTCCGAGAAGTCGTAAGTAACCGAGAATCTATTTCTAACGCAATGAGTCATGACACTAATACGCCATTACAATAAAGGTTATATTACTATAAATTCTCGAAGCTTGTATCGCATAATGGAAACGGATACGTCAATGGTCACGTGACATCTACCTATACATCTGTGAATGACTTTCATGGACAATTTCTCGTGCGCGCCGGGTATGAAGTGAGTCGTCCATTTAATATGTCATTGCTATGGAGTCACTTAAAAAAACAAAATAATTAAGAATTAGTGTTATATATAACCAGGTACGGCTAACTTCAAGAAGACCGTGATCTATTACACTCTCCCACTGGTATTCTTCATCTTGATTAGGGAATCCAATCCCGAGCCAAAATTTTGATCCCGGGATCCCGGGACTGGTCCCGGGATTGGCATTTTTCCATAGTTAATATTAAATTTTTATATATACAAATAACATTGATTAAATCGGTCAAAAATAAATCTAGTATAATTATTTATACTATTTAAGACATTTATTGTTAATATTGTGTACGTTCAATCTTAGAAATACATAGGTTCAATGGAATAAATAATATTGTAATTAAATAATAATGTAAAAGTAAAACAGTTTTATTTATTTATGAAAAGATAACAAATAAAATACAATTTCAATAAAATAAAAAATAACAAATTTAACACGATTTAAGTAATTAAAACATTATTCTGAATAATATGCCTGAAGTAATCTCTAGAATAGCATTTTATGGTAGTGCGCAATGGTTTACTTTTTATAAAAAGAAGACAGCTTAGGAGTAAATGGCTGAAACGTCTAACTAAATGTTTCTTGATTTATTTATTCTATTTCTCAAATTCACTTAACGGATGTTACCTGCATCGTATATATTATGTGGAATTTTCAATTTATGTTAAACTCTTTAGGTACACATCTAAACGATTTTAATTTATAAAATTTCGTAAAATCAATGTTTAGTGTTTACATAAATATTATATGAGATTGCTGTTTCTGATAGTAAAGACGTAATGAATGGGTTACCGAGATTTAAAATAGTGAAGCAAATCATGGTGTATGGCCTTTCCGCTTCATAAATCTAATTAGTCCGCCAAATATGAAACTGCCGTAAAACGTATGAGATCATGGTGGAATTACTTTGTTAAAAGCGCGAATTGAGATATTGTTTTTTCCAATCTTTCACATTTTTATTCATTTATGTGAAAAAATAAAATTAATTGGCAACTCACACATAGGTAATAAATCAAGCTTCATTCACTCAGTTTATTTCTCATGTAGTTATTTTGTTATTAAAAGTATTTTTTCTGTTATATTTTTCCAAAAAAATCAATAATTTCGGGATTATGTTTACCAATCCCGGGATTCATAGGTATCGAAAATAGTTCGGGATCCCAGGATTGGAATCCCTAATCTTGATCAAACGTATTTTATCTGGCTGAAGTATTACAAATTAAACAACACTATCTTTCAGTATCACAAAAAAAATATTAACTCAATTTCCCATTCGTAGAGAAACGTGTTGGTCTTCTTTCAAAATACGCCACTGTTTTAGAATATAGACCAAGATGTAACTGGAGAGGTGACATTTTATTCTGTGCATACCACTGACTCCTCACAAATGTCGTACAAAAAGACTTATATGTCCAACAATAAAAACCACGTGACATGACTACTTGACATAAATTTGAGTCTTGATTATCTTGTTTCTAAAATCTGGATATTTGATTCCTTTAAATAATAATTAAGTTGTCACAATAATAGGTATAATATGTAAGTTGTTGTAAAATATGAAAAACAATTCTCACACTATCCGAGACAAAAAGGCATTATAAATATATATCTTAAATATAATATGTGTGAATAATATTATAATATGATATAAAAATTCAGACTGAAAGAAATAATATTAAGATAATATTTTGCCTATTATCTATCTACCTACGAATAATAAAATTGGAGAATCTGTGTAATAATGTTTGTTTGGTTATAACTTATAAGATAACTCAAAAACTACTAGACCGGGTGTTCTCAATGGCGGGTTCAGGGAGTTGAAGTCCAAGGCATCGACTGATTTTATGGCTACTCATTATAATTTTTTTTAATAAAAATTAAAAAATTAAAAACTAATTAGCCTAGGGATTAGTAAAATTGTATTTCTTTCCTATAACATCTTGTAACTAAAAATAATTAAGATGACAGTGATGATGACATTAATAATATTAGTGAATACCTATATTTTTTGTAAAAGTACGTATCTGTGGTTACGAAAAGCACCGTTGACGTCAGTTGCAGAGATTTTATGCCTTCGTTTTAAGATTATGGTATATGTAATTTAATAATCGTATGACTGGTTTGAACTGTTTCGAGACCCTTTTAAATCTTCTGACGAATCGATTGCGTCGTCTGCGTCAAAGAAAAACGCCACTGATAGACTACATTGTTTGTGCGGTACCAACCAGTAAACTTTCTTCTCTATATCTCAACGAAACCTATCTAAAATGACGCACTTGCAGCAATATGAGGGGTATGGTATAATAGCGCGAGCCTACATATCAGTAAGTATATTTCTTAATTGTGTATATCGGTATTCTTTTGCTTTCCGTGGTTTATGAGGACGGCCTGGGCTATTTTATTCACTAGTGAAATTAATAAAATGCTGCGAATCTACTACTAGGTACCAAAAAAATTTGGTAACAACCCGAAACTATAAGTGCAATACATAGTGAGTAGTAAATGTTTTATATCGGTAGGTACTTATTTTTATCTTTTTTACTTAATGTTGATAAGGGTTATCAATTCCGTTATACCGCTCGAAATTTCGTAAATAGATAGGTAATGTTAAATAAATTTAACTTAACAAAAGTAACTATCTACTTCCTGTTATCTTAACGATGAAAATAATATTATTAGGTAGGTATTCAATAAACAACCATATTGTAGGTTTTTATATGTTCCGTATAATAGAATTTTATTGTCAGATATTTAAAAAAAAAAATCATGTATTTAATACTAACAAAAATATGCAATTGGATTTTGGATCGTGTCGATGTATACTCTCCGTAAGAAATATAATATTGGTAGATATTGAATGGGGGAAAACAACTTACATGCAACCTCCACGTGTGCCGGCTGGCTACGAATCTGACCACGTCCAGTCCACGCGATGCAGTCACATCGAAACTTCTCCTTTCCGAAGTATTCTTCGACCTGGTTCCTGGTGACGTCACACTCTGTTTCGACGATGCGAACTCCTGATTGTGGATCGACAAACTCCAACTGGCGAGATCCTGGACAGCGGACTCCGTTGCACTTGAAATATACCTGATAACAAATAAAAAGTAATCTTGTATCTTAATTTAATCTTAAAGTAGTACATTAAGTACCTATGTACTTATAAGTATATTATACTTATAAGTACATAGGAATATAAATCACAAATTAAATACCGACACGAAGAATAGCAACATGAATTATATCATTTTACTTATAAATTGATACTATTTTTTTATTCTTCTAATCAAAATGAATATTCATATATCCTATGTAGGCATCTAAGGCAAGCGGGTATTTTCTTCATTAATTAACGCAGTCATGGGGCGTTTAATTGTTTCGACAGTCAAGCAAATTAAAAATCAATTTATAAAATATTCAATAAAAAACAATTAGTCCAATATGACGCCAAAAAAATTAACACTCGACAAGTGGCTTATCTGACAGCTTTCCTAAACTGAATATTTTATAATAATGATGAAGTGGGTGTGGCAAAAATAATCACTTGCGATTAATTGGACTGTTACGTAGGTACCTACTTATTAAAAGTGTGGTTATATATTAGAATAGGTTATCATATTTTATGATTGCATTATAAATAAGATGATCAATGAGTAAATAACAATTTTATTATTTCAGGCGTAGTCTGAATGACAGACAATTAAATAATACATAGGTACCTACATCCCTAAATGCATTTTTTTTTATTAAATTAACTCATGTAGGTAGATACATATTGCTAACTAAATCAGTATGATGGCTTTAAACATGGATCTTAATAATCCACCGAATATTAACTTTTACATGTAGGTATTAATTTAATTATCTTTTAAAAATAATCAGTTTTACAAAATTACTAAAGAAAAAATGTTTTCAGTTATTCAACAAAACATTATTATTACACGATCCCAATTGATCGTCTATGCTCTATGTATAAATTTTCGAATATGGAAATTAAAAGAAAATTTCACCAAATTAAATCGTCTGTCGGCTGTCCCTTAGGTTTCGAGACATTTGGATCCTGGGGACCGGCTGCTTTAAAGAAGACGGTTGAGATCGGTTGTTGCTTGACTGATAAAACAGGAGAGTGCCGTTCAACTGAGTATCCGAGACAACGAATAAGGATAGAAATCTAAAGATGTAATGCAGTCACTGTTTTAGATATTCTTGAGGGAGCGAGATTGGGGGAAATATTTTATATGCCTAGTAGGTTTATCAATATTTTTTACATATTACTTTATTGGTTTATATATTATAAATGTAAATATATTGTTGCAGAATGTTAATCAATTTTATATTATATCCCGTAATTTAGGTACTTGCTTGCCGAAAATGACCTGCAATGTGGTAGATATACAAATAACATACTTATTTAGATTTTGAGAATTTGGGTTACATAGCTTAGGTACTAGAAACTAGTAACGCCCACTATGGCTGAACGGCTTACGAGTCAGCTTATAATGTCGTAGGTCCCAGATTCTAATCTTGAGTCTGGCAAATTCACATATTGTTTGAAGTCTGAGTATGGGCTTCATAGGTTGGCTAAGTGGCTAACATCCATTTCTTTTTAAAAAAATCTGTTAATACAAACCTCCATTATGTGGAGGCCCATATTATGATCCTATTAGGATATCGGACATGAAAAGAAAAAAGCGAAAAAATATATGTTAATTTTACACCTCCCTCACTTTGTTTTACTTTTTTATTATTATAATTATTGTTTAGGTACCTACCTATTTATTAATTTCAATGTAATTATTCATGTACTTAATATATATTCTAACTGTTTGCAATGATTATCGATTTTAATCCGTCCTCATCCTACGGAAATGTACCCTGAGTATAGGTAGCGAACCATCGTCAAAATATAATTTTTTTTTAATTTTTACACGATTTTTCTTGGCAATATAGTCTATATGAGAATGATAATAGTAATTGAAAAAAATCTTAAATATAATATAAAATAATTTATCAAAAAAACACACGTACTTATTTGATTGATTGTTTTACGTCATGCAAAACGATACCTGTGTGCATTCACAAAAGAAAATATAACAATTTTTATTAAAACGAGTTTATGATATTATTTTATTATATTGGAACAAACTTGCAAAAAAAAATATAAATATACAACCAAGGTAATAAATAACCCACAGGTATGTACCTCATAATGACTGATCGGGCCTAAGTATATATTATATTATGATATAACATTATTGAATTATAATATGGCGAAGGGCAATTATTTGATGATGAAATTAAGAAAAAATGTGTTTTTGTAACTGAAGCGATGACTATGTCAACCTTCTGAGATCATTCTGTTGGAATTTACGAGTGCCCCCGAGGCGTAGTGGCGTGCGCCTAATTATTTACTTCAAATGTCTGAGAAAGCGTCCAATTCGTGCGATCTAAAGTTGTTAATTACGAGGAGCAGTCTTAACCTCTCGGGAGATTATCTGCGAGGCGGAGGATCGCGGAGCCAGATGGCTAAAGCTATGAGAATACGGGGATGACAATGTGTAAACACCATACACGGTCCAACATTCTGGTGACTTCAACCCACAGTAAATAATTATTTATATACAAGACAAATCGTAATATCATTAGCCACATAATGTTGACGTATAACGGTCGTAGCAACGTGTGTGATAAGAGGAATCATAAGAGGAAGTAACCTATAACTAATTTCAAAATATATATTACATAATAAATAATAATGGGTCATTCAGTGCATCCCAAACTTCTTCACACCACGGCCCCAAAATCTAAAAAATAATAATACCCGGCCCTCAGCCGAAAATTTTTCTGACAGAAAACCAAATTGTTATAAAGTTATGAATAATACTGATATCTAACAAAAAATATTAAATGTGTGCAACGTATAATATCAGTATTCATTGAGCTGAATTGCAAATAACTTGCTCTGTATAATCAGACATATTTAATATTGTTAATTGACCTTTAATATTGTCGACCATGCATTCAATTCTTCTTTTATTTTCGGTCGAAATAATTAATATTTTAATAAAAAGTTCTCATAATGTCTTCTTATCGGACAAATTTAAATATATACGCACGTAACTGTAAAAAATATTCATAAATAAATATTTGCAGTTCTACTGAAACAATTACACCAGGGGTCCGCGAACCATGAGTTTGGGAAGCACAAGTTGATCAACTATTATTGCTTTAATTTAGTGATTCCCGAGACTACGTGATAATTCGTAAAATCTTGCGAACAAAATGCTTTCAAAGTTTTGCACGTTAACGTAATAGGTAAAGTAAAGCATTTAGTTATAAAACGTTTTTTTAATCCCATTGCTTTTGCATATTATGGAAGTATGTTAATATAACTCGTGTATCTGAAATGTGGACAATAAATGGAATAAGTAGCGATTTCTATATAATTTTTCAAAATTGATAGTTGCCTATCTAATAATTTATTTAAATACATACAATAAAATTACTCATGCAGGTAGTCATGTCATTTAGAAAAAGTGGTATCAAATGCGAATAATATATTTTTTGGTGGATGTTAGCCACTTGTCCAGCCTATTAGGTCCACACTCTGGGTACAAACTTATATCGAAAAACAGTATGAGAATTTTCAGACCCGGAATTCGAACCCGGGACCGCATCAATATAAGCCGACCATCGTAGGCGTACTGTTTGTACAATGCCTATCATAAAAAAAATATTTTTTCAAATGTTACGGGTTGCGAGCGTGATGATAAAAAGTAATATCAATACATGTATGGCAAGAAGAATTTTTACCGCGGTTGACAAAAATACGCACCACACGTGAATCAAGTTTATTACTTCAAGGAATACGTAGATATATATACATACCTACACGGTATGTGTGAATGTTTGCCATTAAAAATGCTAGGCTACTTTTGTCAGAATAAACTTGTCAAATTTAGCTTGAGAAATTATGTCATTGCGAGTAGAGCATGTGTGTAATGAACTTTTAAGAATTTCATAAAAAAAATATTCGACAGTACCGTAGAACGAGCAGTGATTCCAAAACATTTTCGCATCACGATGTACTTTTTATATTACTTATAATATTTTCACGACACACCGAATACTTACTACGTGACGTTTCTATTTATTTTTGAAGACATATTTTTAGTTTTCCTCCTAAAAAATTGCCTGATGTAATTTATATTAATAAAGATGTACATAGTGTAAAAATTATAAAATAATAAAACGTGCATGTCGACAGTTTCTGAGACAAGCCCGGTACCTATAATATACGGTATATTATAAATCAAATTTTCTAATCTAAATTTAATAATAATTAACTATTTCTTTTATTCAACGAATAATTCACAAGATTTAAGAATATATCATTCTGATTATTGAACATATATAATTTTTGAAAAACACTTTCTGAGAGAATATATTAAAAAATCATAAATTTTAACTATTGGTCAATTGTAATACCTACTCATCAGTGCTCTTCCAAATCAAGCTACTTTGGCAATCGATTAAATTCCACGACGTCGGTTAGTAATCAAACTAATAGTAAATAGTTACCTACTTTGATTTAAAAAAACAAAAATCGATTGCCAAAGTAGCTTGATTTGGAAGAGCACTGATGAGTAGGTATTCAAATTAAACAATAGTTAAAATTTGTCGCAATTAGTATGTCACCTCGTAGCATAGTGGTAATGCACGGATCAGGGCGTAAACCTGGGAGATACGGGGCTCGATTCCCCGTCGGGTTGGCTTACTTTTTTTCAAAAAAGATTTTTTCTATTGGTTATAATATATTCTCTCAGAAAGTGTTTTTCAAAAATTATATATGTTAAATTTAATAAAGTATGTGTATCAGTTGATCAGATTAAGTAGTTTGTCACAAATGTTTTTATATTAGTGAAAATATGCACGTTTTAAAATTTAAATATTATGTTGAATTCACGGCCGCCATGCTGGAAATTATTTATTCTAGTGTTGCACAAAAATATTTTCCCACATAAACGCATAGTAAAAAATAGTCGCGCGTCGAACGGTAAATTATTATGGATCAATCAAATACCTACACTGCAATAGAACATTATCGGGATCGGGATTTCTCAATTTCCATTTTATTTTTGAATAAAGAACAGTTTAGGGAATGAATTTTTTAGGACCTCACGGACATGACAAATAAGGCACACAATCGCTCGCGAAAATCGAAATAGTTGTAAAATAATATAAGATTTTTGCAATCATAAACTAATTTTTCACTTTTCACTGGAATCGTCCAATACGTGATGGAATAAAAAAAATAATCATTACTATGGAAATTTAGCATGTTAAATAAACATGAAAATACAATACGATTGCGTTATTTCGTACGGTTATATTTCGAAATTTCCGTGATTATTATACCCACCTACTATTTTGTTTTTAATTTTTATTGTTGATATTAAAATTTATACTTTCAAATATTTTCCCAGAGTACCTACTAAATTTTATTTCATTTCGTGTTATTAATAGCTTTAAATGCTAAAAAAAGTTACTACATACTGCTATTGCTAACGGTTGAATAATAAAATACCTACCTAGTAAATTATTTGCTTATTTTAAGAGTTCTGTAGGCAGGTGACTCAATTAATTTATTATTTAATGGTTTTTAAAGGAGAAATTATTCACTACATTAGTTTTTTCTTTTGAATAGTTTCCAATTTATTTTAGAAAATAATTAGTTTTTAATTAAGTATGTGGACAATCAACGGTTTTCACTTCAAATTATACTTATCTGACAGATACGTATCATCGATAATATTCTGTACATTTCTAATACCTACTTCCAAACTGGCGTAAACACAGAAAAATGGTTTGGGGGGTCCATTTGGAAAAAAATATCTATAATTATAATTCTTCAATACGGCGTCAGGACGGCGATGTTAATAAATTCTAGAAGGTGCCGCTGACTTTCACATTTACCCTGCCTACCACTAACTACTTCTAATACTTCAATCGTGAACGGGAGGGGTTAGGCTCTATCCTCGTATATTTCCCATACCCAGACACTCCGCGATTTGAGTCTAGCAATAAACACCTGGCCTGCAGGTATAACGACGTGTACTCACCTACGAGTTATTGTGAGCTGTCGCAGTCACAAGTGATTGTCGAATAATACGCGTGGCCTAAAGCATAAGGCATAAAGCCCACCAAAAAAGCGTTCGGTGCGCTCACTACTGAGTAGGCCCCCTCCCACCCACGCATTACCCTTCACCTATGTAATAAGGGGCTCAAGGAGCACAAAATAATTATTATTATCAGCGTCTCTCATAACAAAGCAATAAAAATATTATTAAATTTCTCGGGGCTTGTAATTAATATCGGACACGCAATAACTAAACAAAGAGTTCACTGTTCTTAAATAATGGCTTCTCGCCCGTCTATCGACCACGCTTCGGGGAGCGTGATTTTGCTTGCCGTGTTCAATGAATGGACTACGTTGTATTTTCGTTAATTCGTATCGCTGAGAAGCCAAAAAACGATGAATCATGGGGCACGCGGGCACAATGCGTCGTCAAATCCAGTGTGCGCTGGCGTATTTGATTACGTTGTATTTTCGATGATTCACATAGAATATGCGCGAGCGCCCCGCAAGTCCGCTTTAGTGGACTTTATGCCTAATGGTCATAATGATTAGACCTTGTCCACATGCCGCGTTTTGATTCGCGCGCATTCCAGGTGCACATGACTTCATTGAGCCGCCCACTAGCACTCGCGCCATGACGACTGTCACGCGCAGTAGAGGTACAGGTGACCTCATTGAGGTGTCCACATTCACTCGCGGCGAGACACGCGCAATTCATTAGTACCACTTGTCTTCCAGTAGTCACAGGCATTGTGTGTCGTAGAATGCTGATAGCTGGTGCTAGTCACCAACCCGTTGAGAAAAAAAATTACTGGTCACCATCCTCAAGTCATGAGGTCTTGACAAAGAGGAAGAAGAAGTAATATTCGATTCACTTAAACAATTTGTTTTTTTTTTGTTACTGGGGGAGGGGTTCGGAACCAAACCCACCTCGCCTTGTGTCCGCGCCTGCTTCCAAAGATAACCAAAATGCTATTCATATGCCTTCCTACCTCACCACCTACTAGTTATTTAGCTACAAAAGTATAATATTGTATGTTATGAAAACATTTTACTAGCATTTTGAAACATGACATTACAATAATTACTCACCATTATCAGCTTTCAATACCCTTCATAATAATATATCATTATATTTTCTATCATTAAAAGCAGTCAAATGTAAATAAATATACAGGTACATTAATTTTTTGTGTACAGACAGAGAAAAGCATCAATGTAAAACAATATTTAAATATATTGTGTTTTATCATTTGAAACCCATCGACATCCTTTACAATGTACATGGTATTTTGTAATCGCCATTGTATTTAAAATAGTTGACACACTTTGGTAGAACGTTAATTGCATACCTGGGGAGTAGTTATGTCAATGTGTGATAGGCACAATGAAAATGACAAACATTAACCTTTTCACAACCATAAACGAGACAATACAGCTGATAATGATGCTAGATATTTCAAATGCTGTGTACAGAACAAGATTTTTTACAATAGTTGAATGAAATCGTAATAATACGACTTGATGAATACATATGTTATAAATTTTACTACATTTTGAATGGTGTAGCATTAAAAATATTATTTTTAATGTTCCATGTAGCAGTTCTAGCAATATAAACATATGATTGTTATTTTTATCTACCTTCCTAAATAATACTATCATTATTTTCCACCAAGTGATGAATGACTATATTAAAGTATGCTAATTCTTTCGATTATAAATAATACAGGTAATAAATCAGGATTAAATAAGCTATTTCACGTGATTTATTATAATTTTTATAATAAAATATTTATTTTAAAGGTAGATAACAGGAGTATAGGGGTTAAACACACAAATAACGCTATAACAGAGCAAAGGTTAATTCACAAAAAATTCTCTGACATTAATTAAAAATAATCTGGATTATAATGATAAAGTTCATTGACACGATACGATATAATATTAAGTAAGTGTAGTTACTATTTTCCATGAACCAGATGACGCTGTCAGAATGTGAGGAAATCTTAAAACGATGTGTATGTTTTACAATGAGTGTTATAATCACGGAACACAAAATTAATGGCTTACCCTACCGGGTGTGGCAACAGGCTAGAGATATCGAGTGTGGAAAAATATGGGATAAACTTAAACACGTGTTAAAAAATATATGCTACATTTTATTGTCAATAGTTACGTCTGAATCATGATATGCATTTTAGTTTATCACGTTAATGTCACGTGCTTTCAATTTTTGGGGACAGTAGACGTGATTTTTTTTACTTGGGTTTATAGCGGTCAGGCATAAACTACCCTGCTTCAGAATTTTGGTCCATGGCGATGGCTTTTACATTTCTATTTATTAATCTGTTCTGTGGTTATAATCAAAGTTTTTTTTTAATTTCTGGTAAAATAACTATATTGATATACTTACATATTTTTAATACCAAGTGACGGTATATCGCACAGGTAAAATGTTTGCAAGGGGGTGTTTTAAACGACAACAGTAATAAAAATAGTTAACGCTGGTTTTCTGTGTAAGGTTTTCGGGGGATGAAAACCTGCGACCTTACAAGCCATTAATGAATGAATCCAAGTTTACATTTTATAAAGTTAGTAGATATTAGTCACATATTTAGAAAATAATGTAAGTAAATACCTATATCAGTGGCGAAAGGTGACTTTTGAAAATAGGTAGGCTGTGTAGATCTGATAAAAGGAATACACTTGTCAGGTATACTTACGAGAAATAAGAAGATAATACGATATTACTACTAATGAATACTGACGACTGAATCACTGACGACATAAAATTAAGCGATCAGTTTAAATTACGTATTTTTTCAAAACATTTATAGACATCTTAGTTAAAGTTCTTAAAGTTCTTTTTATTTTTAAAACAGTCTATATTTATTAATACTTATTTGATTAAACACCATAGAAATTATTTTTTTAAATTATCTAATTATTGATTATTTTCTCACTCTCGTTTGACCTAAAACGATTTTAGGCTCTGAGATCGAAGCTTACTTTAGTTCATACAATTCGATAGACTGGGCGGGGTTACGTGACGTAAAGTCCATATGAAAAAAAATGAGAATTATTTGAAACATAATCCGACCTTTATTTACGTCAAGACAGATGGCGCGCTGTAGTATATTTTTTAAAACCTTCGCAGATTGTTTTGTAATTATCTGTGTAATACATTCCTACACATACGGCATCTCTCGTTGGCAAAATAAATTATTTTATAGAATATATAATCAAGTGATTATATAAATAAGTCAATATGCAATTTAAAAATATATTTCTTAAGAAGGTAGGCTTCAAATTATCGCCTAGTATGGAGTCTTCGCCACTGACCTATCTACACTTGAGATGAATCTAATTAAATTGGATGTGGCCATATTAGGTTACAGCTAACTTAATGCGACCGTCCATCATAAAAAAAATTCCGACCCTCGGAATAGGTTGTAGATTGTAAATTACAAATAAAATTATATTAATGAAACTTCATACCTGCAATGCATGCGCTGCCCGACACTGCAGAGTGGCTGGTTTACTTTTGATGACATATGCATTTTGTGGTTCGGCCAGAAAAATTGGCAAATTGTCAGCATTTGGTTGCAACAGGTGATCAGTGTCTACGGAACTCAGTAAATCGTGATGGTCAACATCGTCTGTTTCCACATCATGATGATCTCCAGACCTGCCAAGATCTTTGGAATCGTAATGATCATAATCCTGGTCTTCGTCACTTTCCATCACTGGTATCGGATGCTTTGGATTATAAGGATCGTAGGGCTCGGGATCGAGTAGAGGAGGCTTTATTTCACTTTCAACTTTTGGAGATGTTGTGTTGTCAGGTTTTGGATTTGAATTAGTTTTGGAATCCTTTTTAGCGTGGTCTTCCATGGACGGAAAGTGTTCAGGTAGAAGATCACCTGAAACAAAAACAAAAGGTTCACTATATTTTTTAATTAAATAAATTGTTACATCTATATTATTACTAATGCCTAATTAAAATTGATGTGTCTGTTTGTGATTTAGAATTATTTGCGCTATAACTCAAGATTCAATAATGGAGAAACTAGTAGATATAGCTTGTACAAACAATATGAACACCAATTTAGAACTGTCTAATAGCAATAGTAAGCAAATGGTTAGATAGCAGCGGTGAAGTGGTTAGATGAGGTGTGGGCAGAAAGGCACGTGCCTACATCGAACCGTTGCATATCTCATCGATTTGAATAAAATAAAATCGAATCAGTCTAATTCTTCATTCAATATATCTGACTACTTTTTATTGTCGTATTTTACGTTTTCGAAGTCCCTAGTAGTGAATAAGTTCGAACAATCATTATATTATAGACTAAAATTCACTCTGATTCACAGCACCAAAAAATAAGTAGGAAGCTGAGAGGCTAATATTTTTTTTAAATGGCAAGATTTCAATGAAGATAATAGTACCTACCTATAAATAAATACTATACATAATATACTTAAAGATAATCTTTAATTTCGTTTATAATGTTAAGGTTAAATAAGGTAGTACTTATTAAAACTAAAATGTAGGCCCCTTGTCTAATGAACGAGTACCTATAAAGTATACTGTTATTGAAAAAGGAGTAAGTATTATATGATTTAGAAAAGAATACATGACAATATTTTTACAATGCAAATAATTTTCATTGAAGTACTACATAATTTCGAAAAATCTCAGTAACCTACATTAAATGGGAACAAACATTTTACGATTAATGGGCGAGTGGTATAACTAATTACGTAAGCTATGGATTTAGATATCGTTCCTCTGCTTTTTCTCTTGCTTATTTATTTTTTTCTGCGATTTTTCCAAATATGTAAGTATTTATATATTTTTTGTTATTATGCATACATATAATTTGTTCACGTGGAACGTTCTATAATCTATTGCATCAAAAACTACATCAACGTTTTTGTTACAAACTTAATGGAATTTATCTTAAATATATATTTAGTATAGGTAGGTACTGTAATGTGTGTTTTAATGAATTTATCGGTACGTGTCTATTTTAACGACATCAGATACAAGCTATTGATAGTTCAATTAAATATTAAATTTGACGTAAATCGAATATCAACTACTGTTAAATTGATACTGAAACCAACACCGGGGGAATGTAAATTTCCTTATGCCATTTGGATTCCGTAGGCTTTCAATACATCATTGGATAAGCGCTGTTGTTTCATTTGAATTCAATACAGGTTATGGGTTATGACCGGCCAGGATATTAAACTGTCTGTTGCCGGTCGCCTCATCCGGGCGCCGTCAACTGACCAGCTACTGGATGTCAAATAACCCTTGTATCACGATATATCACGTAGATGAGCCCATCATTATAATGATGTCATTTCCCTGCAGCATACGAAATTTGATATGCATAGCGTTGCGTATTGATTAGCAATAGTAAATTTATACTAGCCCACGAATAATGATATAATGTAATCGACCACAGAATAAATTATTAAATAAATGTGTTCCCTGATCTCGACCGATTGAATAGTCTTGTAGAACGATATTATTCTGCATCCCTGTAATTAATTATAATGTTTAAAGACATAATAATGTTTAATGCTTTAAACATTATAATGTTTAAAGAAAGAATTATTGAATTACTCGTATGATAACTTTTAACCCGATGCCAGTAGCGTGCGGTTCATAAATGCTGTATATACGGAGCATTCTCAGAAATAATCGATAAATTGTAATAACATTATGATAATCGACTTGTTAATCCGTTTGGACTTTCGGCATCCGCCTCCATCCAGCAAATTTCAAATGCGTCCATCACCCATCTTTATCTTGTATTTGCCTTTCAAGACTTATTATATAACAGATCTTACTGCATTTAACTCCATTCGGTAATGTTTTCCTCTCACAATTGAAGAAGGAAAGCCAGAACTCCGTGCATGTTCCGCATAACTACCTCCACTTTTGTCATGGCTAAAAACTAATAACACATTATTATACTACGTTTAATATTTTTTCTAAATAAATCCCTCCTTATAGTACTATTATACCATAATATTTTCGCTTCTTGTACATACAAAGGAGCTTATCCAGATGACGCGTGTCACGCCGCGAGTGCATGTGGACAGCTAAATGAGGTCACATATACCTCTACCGCGCGCGAGACGTGACACATCGCGAGTGCTTGTGGACGGGTCAATGAGGTCAAATGTACCTGGAGTGGGCGCGAGTCAAATCGCGTCATCTGCACAAGGCCTAATAGTTTTCAATAATACTGTAACTTATAACACGTAGCTAGCAATTTATCTCGATACATATTCATATTAGTAAAAAATGACGCATTAAATATTCACTAAGTAAACTAAAATATCCGTTTCACAAACCCCATATTTATTATAATCGCTTCGAGACGTCTAGATCTAAAATTATAGCGCAATGTTTGAATATTATATCCTCCATTGGTTGGCGAATAAACTTGAAAATTCATTGAGTATTTAAAATGGAAGTAAGAATATTGATGGCCGTATAAATCATCCGCCGTCCTAGTATGTACCTATATCGTTATTTGCACTTTATTTGGCTCTATGAATCCGCATTGCGGTGATGTCGAAAACCGAGTCATAGGCAGTTTAATGTCATTTTAAAGTTCTTATCGTATCAATACAATATATCTTCAACATATTTTATTGTATGGGAAAGAATGAACTTTGAGATAATAATATATTAAATCATTATAAAACATATAGGTATCATTTAGAAATATTGATACTTAGCAAAATATTAGAATTTATAAAAAAAATGCGAGTCAATTGCAAACTACAATAGAAAGTTTTACCAAATATAACTGCTGACCAAAAAATATTTGGAAATTTGCTACAACCACAGATATCTTCTGAAATTAAATATGATCTTATCTTATTCTAAACATGTGAAAGAAAACCGTACTATATAATATGGAGATAAAACATTTACATTTGAAAGTGAAGCAAAAAAGGACCGTTGATCTACTAACTTTTATACAAATTGCGAAAAGGTTGAGGAACAGTTCGTTGAGCTGGAATTGAATTACTAATTAGAGAAATGGCACGTACGTCAAACTAGGAAACTTAGAGAAAACGGATTAGGAAACCACAGAAGACTCCATCTGGCACTAGAAAACTTTCTTCTAGATCTTTGCTTTATTCCCAATTTTACAACGTCTTAGTTCTAAAATAGTCTCTACCCATAGTAAATCAATAAGTTATAATAATATAATCTAAATGTGTATTCATACTTTTTGAAATTGTTTAATCTTAGACCCCCTAAAACACCCGAAATTCAAAATAAAATATTATATTGTTTACATAAATTATGTGTGGATAAGAACCAGACTTGTCTAACCCACAAAAACGAAAAAACTGACTTAGACATCGCATCGCTATAAAAATATTCAATTTTAGTCAGGTTCAAATACGACTATCACTAAAAATTGTCGTCTTACGACACTGCCATCTAAAGTAATATCTTGCAATCACATAAACTAGTTCATTATGAGTATCATATGTGTCTAATCCACATACAAATGGCGGACAAGTCTGACATTCGTGATATGCTGGAAGAAGCAGATGAAGATTTATAACAGATAACAGTGAATAAAAAATAATTGTGGGTTGGACAAGCTGGTTCCAGTCTACACATATTAGCTATTGGAATTTATTAAATGACAATCAAAACTGACCTTTTCCAGGATTGGATGATTAGTAAGCATGGCCGTGCTGCATATAAAAAGTATCTGTTTTGATTTCGGTTTTCGGTCATTCATATCATCCACAACGTGATGTGGCTGCTTTATATTATAATATGAATAAACTTCATTCCAATACGATCCAAATAATTGTTATTGTTATGCGTTTATATTAACGTAATATTATTTCTGTGACATAGGTATAACAAATACTTATAATGCAATTAGGAGAGAAATTTCATTATTTTGACATCTATATCCTGCACGTGCAATGTTCTATTTATATTATTTATGTGTAGTTATCGATTAAAGACCATACTACCTATAACGGGAGTGCAGTCAGTCACAAAGCAATATAATATGCAATTACGAATAAGAGTCGGTCAACACGTCATATTATTTTACAACAATTAACTTAACACTTTCATAATAATACAATTAAAGTGTCTGTGATTTCTAAATACTTACCTATTTGTCTTATGATTTTCGTTTCGACTATTTCCATCATATTATTATAGTTGTTATACAATTTAGTCGTCTGTTTGTTCCTTTATAACTTACTACTGGAACAATTTTGATGAAACTTGCACTGTTTATAACAGTGATTCCTAGCTTTTTTGTTTGGAGGAACCCTTCAGATATTTTTTAGAAACTCGAGTAACCCCTACCTGACTGACACATATTAAGGTCCAAATATAAAAAATATAAAATAATATTAGTACATGTAAAGCAGTAGGTAGTGATATACCGAAACAAAGTGCCATTTATCAGACTTTTAAGTAGACAAAAAAAAACCCGCCTTTTATTATTTGTTGATGTATACACCCACCGTATTAGCGCCGCAGGCAAAAAAAAATTGGATAGTTATTTTAACAGACCCTTTGTCTAATAAACACATACTTGACAATAGTACATATTGCAACAAATCATTTTCTGTGCTGTAACTAGTATAACGTTATCGCGGAAATTTTAAACATTTTGATAGAAATAAAATAAACAGTGCATAGTAGACGGTGATCTTTATTATTGATAACTAGATTCCGTATGCCGATGATATCGACATCATTGCCATATCAGAATTGGCGCTGAAAAAGGCATTCACAGCACTAGAAGCCTCTGCCAAAAGAATGGGTTTACAAATAAACGAGGCAAAAACTAAATTAATGCTGTCTATGTCACACCACGAGAAGTCGCACCAAAGTTAGATATTGGTGCATACAAGTTTGATACGGTCGACAGTTTCATATACCTTGGATCTCTTGTAACTCGACATAATGATATTACAGAAGAAATCAACAAGAGAATCATGTCTGCGAATAAATGCTACTTTGGTCTGTTAAGACATTTTAAGTCCCGCTTACTATCTCGCCGAACTAAAAGCACTCTTTACAAGACACTTGTAAAGCCAGTGCTCACCTACGCATCGGAAACCTGGACATTAACTCTGCGAAATGAACAAGCCCTGAACATCTTTGAAAGAAAAATTCTCCGCCGTATATATGGACCGATCAGGGATGGCACCAATTGGAGGAGAAGATATAATGCTGAGCTCTATGGGCTGTACGAAGAATTAAGATTGGGAGACTGCGATGGCTAGGTCATGTGCACCATATGAATGACAATGAACCGGCAAAGAGAGTGATATCCAGCAATCCAATAGGACGTAGAAGAAGAGGGAGGCCAAAGATTCGCTGGTTAGATGGAGCTGCCAGTGACTGCCGTATTCTGGGGGTACCAAATTGGAAAGCGGCCACACTGGATAGGGACAGGTGGAGGGAGCTGTTGGAGGAGGCCAGGACCCACATCGGGTTGTCGCGCCCCTGATGATGATGATGATGGGATTTCTCGATGTTTACTTCAAACTTTAAATTACCCCAGTGTTTTAAACTATTTTTCACTCTATTAGGTGGCCAATTTGTTTCAAGTTATAGTTTTTACAAATTGGAGAACCCGGTTGGGAATCACTGGCTTATAGACGTAGTAGTAGTAGTAGTACCTAACGTAATTAATCGCCATTCAAATATCTACCACAACAATTTCCTTCCAATATATTCGACATTTTGGAATAATGATACCAACTAAGACAGTGATTCCCAACCGGGTCCGCGAACCGTCTCAGTAGCTCCGCGAAAATTTGAAAAACGTATCTAGTATTAGTAGGGGGTATAGAGAAAAAGGTTTAACGTGATATATTTTTAAACAATGTAGTATTTTGATGTTTAAAACAGAAATCAAATCTAATTTATTGTCACTAATGAACGCTTTACACTTATTAAAAACTGTTTATTTTAATTTGCTTGAAATGAGACTTTGTGAAGTAGGTAGCTACATTTTTTTAAATCTCAGAAATCTTTAGGGTAAATTTGGACAAAAGCAAAATATATTCTTTTCACGTCCTAGGTAGGTACCCACCAACTTACATGAGCTTTTAAATTTTGATAGTATCTAACCATCTCCTCTGGCGGCCATCTTGAATTATACATATATTACTAATATTCCGGCTTCTAAACTACCTACTTAAAATCACAATTTCGGTAGGTATTTAAATATACATTTTCGGGGTCAGAGAAAACAATTTACAATAAAATTATTGTATTATAAGTCAGATGATTTTATTTATTCAAAATATTTTGTGTTTTTCTCCGGTGTGTCCACATGTTCATGCTAATCTGCCTAACCATAGGTCCTCATTTTAAATAATTAATAAAAGCTTTCGTTTTAGGTGAACGCTTTTATACATTAAGACATACAAATAATTGCTATATAATAAGGCGACTTACACGTAAATTAAAGTTAATGATATTAGGTACTCAACCAATTTTTTAGTTCGTGCCTATAATATTATTCATTGGCCAATGCTTTTAGTTATTTATCTACGCCCAATGGCAACGACACACAATCTGCGAACCTATTCCAAAGTCTAAAAATCTTAGTTCAAAGTAGGTTCAGAGATAGTGTGGTGTTATCATGCATGTTCCTGCATAAAATTCCTGGAAATTATATGAGCATGCTTCCGCGTTCACGCATAGCTTGATACAACCCACACCTTATCTTACGCCGTGTTATGAAGGTGCAGGAATAAACTATTCGCTTTGTGTTTATGCTCACGACAGGTTTATTATGGCATCAACGGAATATATTTTGCCAGATTCATCTGCTTTTCGGCATGTTTGTTTTTCCTTGGAAATCTGTGTTCCGTATTACGACACGATGACTATGTGAAAGTTTTTCTTATTTGGAAAATGTGAATAATAATTACATTGAGGCAATGGATAATTGTCTTTCATTTGACATTGTTAATTTATTTATCGAATCGTAGGTATACCTAAGTTGCGTTACTTGCCATTTTTTCAGCATTTAATAGTCTACATACCTGAATAACCTGGTGATTGAGTGATGGTTTTGGGTAGCCTAAAGGCAAGGCGAAACAGAGGAAGAGTATCGAGTGAAGGAGCTGACTGTGGGTAGTATTCACTCTGCCCTAACAGAAACAGAGGCTTGGATGGAGTAGAAAGTATTGGTCGCTCAAAAGATGAAAAAATTCCAAGGTGGTCACGATCCTCAGTCATCAGGGAATGACCAACAAGAAGAATGATTAACTTTCATATCAAATGTAGTATCTGCTTAAGGTGATTCATCAGTGAAACGGCAAATAATTTTCAACCATAGGCGCGACGAAATTTTGCACTCGCACCCATTCGGAGAGAGAATGTAGAGCTGGAAACACGTAATTTTGCTTCGTGATGGCGACGGCCGTTATAATTCTTAAATCGTGTAAAGATGACTTAAAACGTTACCCATTTACTTTAAAAAGAAAACATGTCAATGAATATATTATTATTGTTACTGATAAAACAATAAACAGAACATTAAATGGACACATGTTGGATTTATAAGACTAATTATATTTGGTTTGACATGCCTCATTTGCACCCGCGACCCGCAATCCGCGCATCGCCTAGCGACGATCTTTTTAGACCGTGTCTCAACTAAGGTATGGCCTTAACTAAAAGCAAGTCATTTTTGACTTGTATCCATAGACTATAGATACACATAGACGCCACCCGTTGCATTGCTAAATGAAGCTACGTGCCGTGCGTTTGGTTTGTGGGCGAGCGAACGCATTCGCCTATAGATGTTCGAGACCATAGACCATTTCGCTAGTGCTCGTCCAAAGTGCTCGCAATAGACGCTCAGAATTAAAATATAATTTTCTGTTTTTTTACGTTATATAGTATTTTTAAGCGGTCAAAATGCAACCAATTAGGTAAATATATCTATAATTTAAGTTATTTTAAAGAAACACTAGGTCACTAATATTAAAATAAATAATAATATACAAATAAATTGTCACGAACATGTATCAACTTACCTATGAAACGTAATACCATCTTCTTGCTTATCAGTACGGCTACCATATTTTAATACAACATGCAGAACCACCTTTCCTACTTAATTAACTAAAAATATTTACTACTGACTTTATGTTTAACACAAAAAATAGCAAATTTAGCAACACGAACAACACGCTACGTGAGCGATTCAGCACGATTTGCCGGCGATATTTTTGGAAACCAACTTAAAAATATGTAGACCTTTTATCTTACTCTAGCGCAGGGGGGTGCAAACTTTTTGGATGGAGGGCCAAATTCAAAATTTCAAAATGAGCGGCGGGCCGCAAGTAAAATACCATTTTTAGATAAACACTATTTTATTATCACGAAAAATAAACATTACAAAAAAATTAATGAGAAGATTGAAACTGTTCTACATTTTTTAACATTTTTTTAAATTCAGGTGTTAATTTTGTAATTGATATTCTCAAAATTGCTTGTAAATGGGCATCGGAGATATTTAATCGTAAAGAGTTTTTATTGAGGTTCATGATCGAAAATGTTTGTTCACATATATAGGTTGATCCAAAAATAACGAACATTTTTCTTGCATAATCTTTAAGTTGGTCGAATTTGTCTGAATTAAGGGCATTGTAAAATTTGGAGATTTCTTCACGACAATGCAATTCTCTTAAATCAGTGTCAATAATCTCAAGTTTTAGCGCTGTCGGTATCAATATCTATTGAAAATGATATTGCTAAACTTAAAAGATAAAAGTATTTAAATGTGTCACAATGTTCAACGTAGAAAATAGTGAGTAAATAGTGTGAGACGAGACGCAAGGAAGACGTACTGAGATGATGCATTTACGAAACAACAAATTCTTCAAATTCTAATCTATTGTAAATATTTTTTTAAAAAATTATAAAAAAGTTATTCGTAATCAGAAGTACAATTAACACTCCCGTTGCCATGAAGAACTCGCACTTTATTTAGGCCCTTAAATCATGGATACCCCATTTATTATTATATACAAAAAAATCTACTTTTAGCTATTTGTAGATAAAATGCTTATGCGTAAAAATAAAAATGCACAAGTAGTTTAATTGAATGTTTTCTATATAAAATTAATCATTTTCCAAAGTCTGATCGATATTTTGATAAGACAGTGATAGGGCTATGTAAAAAGATATACGTTAGAGAAACCCACATAATAATTTTGTAAAGTGAGACACTATTATAAAATGTTATTTGTTAGAACAGCGAGACCAATTTATGTGTTTATTCAATTTAATTATATGACTGATGGCTCGTATAAATCCTCCCATAATATAACGAACCTTGAAATTTAAAATGTTCCGTGCATCTGACGATAAATGCCAAACTAACCCTTAATGTAATGTTATTAGTGTTTATTTTATCATGTTAACTTTGCTTCATATGACGTTTATTCCTAAACACTTACCTTAAATTCCCGGTATCTCGGGCATGTCATAAAAACCTTTTTACCCAGATTTAGAAGAATACCAACCCTTATTACAAGGTCTGTAAAGTTTACATCAGTTTGTGGAACATGTGCATTTGAAAATATACCTACCTCGAGTGACCTGCACAAAAACGCACAGCAAGCGGTCGGTTTTCCTTTGTGCATATGAGTACTTGCATATTCTACCTCTATAATAAATTATATTGTAGTTATAAATTACTAATAATAACTTATGCCCGAAAAGAATATTATTTAGTCAGGACATGCATTTCAAATACAACTAGATATTCTTTTGTTTATGAAGTATGTAGGTATACAATAGTCGCAGAAAGTATTTTTAGTATTTTCAATAGTATAGTATACACGACATTCTCGTGGTACGAACCACTATGCTTTCTTTCAGTTGGTTACGTCTAATGAATAAGTGCTTACTGATATTTATTTTTATCTTTTTTATTTAAAAAAAATAATATTAGTGAGTAGGTACATGTCTAAATAATTAATTATATTGAAACTGTTGCATTTACATGTAGTTATTATACTATAACATTAACTCCATGTTATTATGTCCCTGAAATCAGTGAATTTATTTAGGTAGGACTAATACATTTAAGATTACCTACTAATTATTAATTTTGCTTTTAATGTCATAAGTACCAAATAATATTATTTTATTATAAAAATGTTATCATACTCAATCTGATGTAGGTATAAACATAATATAATATTATTTCTCTGCACCCCATGTCTGTAAAATCAATTCATTTTATGTTGGTATACCATTTTGGACATAGTCCGTACATAATGGTATTGACTAAATTTAATGTAAATTGCAAAAAATACCTCTATCACATGTATAAAATGTTTTTATGTATTTTGTATATATTATGTAGGTAATGTTATTCTTAATATTTTGCATTTCAGAAAGTGAGTATTTTTCTTAGAAATATAATAGTAGGTAGTTTTATTATTTCGATTGTTTTATATTATAATATAAAGTTATGAGTCACCATTTAAATTTTAATTAGATAATATTATGTAGATATATTCATTTGTAGTTTGTATAATATGTTATGCTTAGAAAATTAAGTTAAAACGTAGTACAATGAAATAGTCGTAATGGGAAAACCACAGATTTAAAAAAACCCGCAATTTAACTGTACCTCCACGGTGGTGTGGAATTCAGTACAATTTTTGAAGTAAGGGGTCTTTCACACCGTTATCTTCCACCTAAGTAAATCTAATGATTGTTTTATTATATGTAGGTAAGTATAATGTTTAGTATCTACAAAAATACACAAGTATTAAATTACGGTTCCTATCAAATACATCAGTGATTTCCAAACTTAATGTTATTACGCCTCCTTTTTAAAAAAAAATGAAACTTGGCGCCTCCCCCCTTTATTTCATTAAATAATTCAGACACCTTTTTAAATAGTCAAAAATGTAGGCACTAATACAAAAATAAAGAAAACTTAAATATATAAATAATAAACAAGGTTTTACTACTTATATTACTACTTATACTTATTTAAATTAATTTATTTTTCATGCGATGGATGTTTAAAAAAGATTTTGCGAAAAGCGAGCCCCTAGGCCAGGATATTTGTCGGGCCCACCTACCTATCTCTGAGGTTAAGGGCAGTGTGGTACTATAATGTAGTGTTTCCTAAATTATACACATACACGGGAGTTATCATTACATATATCACTCATGATATAGGTATCACATCAAACGTACAACTACCTACATATTTAATATATCATAGTTTTGAAATCAAATGATTTTTTTACTATAAGAGTAAATTTGTGAAATAAATAATGGGGAAAGTGCATTAGCAAACTATCATAACGCTCAGTAAATAGATTTTTGTTTGCTTCAATATATCTGGCGCAAAATCATTTAAAAGTGGAAACATGACGATTTTTTTTTTAAATTTTGATTTCCAAAGCTCCAATTTTTTATGTATGCCTTCACTTTGTCTTTTTAAATCAGTCAATGCATTAGTGGTCCTTGCATTGATTTATTCACTTTTTTTTAATTTTAACTAAATAGACAAATTTAACAACAGTTATCATTCGTTAACAAATTTGCCTCAAATTTCAATATTATGATTTGATCCTTGTATATCATTTTTTCACGAGATAGCCAGCACACTCAACAATAGTATAGAAGTGAGGTATTAAAAAATTAGTCTACATATTATCTTCAGACAGTTTAACAAACAACGTTTTTTAGGACTGTTTTTATGTAGTTTATAACTAGCGGCTGTTTTATAAACTTTATTTGCAAACTGCAATCATGACGTGGCTTTATTTGTGTAAAACTTTTCGTGCCTACCTTCGCAACACTGCGCACCTACCAGTTTGGCAATATATAATATGTATGAAAGTACATTTTTATGGAGATACAATATATTTATTTTAACATAGACTAGAAAACCTCTTGTTATGAAATTCTCGAAAGGTGGGTATATTATAGACTTACTACATGCGTATAGGTACACATAGCGTAGTGATTTAATTTTTATTATGTGTAATTATTTCAGCATAATAAACATAACATTAAATAATTTTAGTGGAAACTATAAGATTGAATTATTTTTGTTTTTAATTATTCTTATATAAATATTTAACGTGTTTTGAAATTATATTATAGGTGAGATACCCGGCTTCGCACAGGGTCGCTTAGTGGATACATTTACCTTAGATATTTAAAAAATAATAATGAAATTATCTTTTTAATATTAAAATATCTGTGTAATACAATATGAAAGTAATTCTAATAGGAGTAAAGGTCAAACAAAAGAACTGTAAATTAAAATCGAATCCAAAATATGCAAACGTTATTAATAGTATTAATAGGTAGTAAAAAATTCAAAATTGGATGGAACAAACAAACAACAAACTTTGTATTTTATATAATACTAACCATCCCAGGTGTGCGAACAACAACTGAGAAAAATTTCATCGCAATCTGATGAATGTTATAAGAACGCATACGAATAGAAGAAGAAGAAGAAGAAGATAATTGTACTAATTTAGAAACCTTCGCGGGTGTTGGCACAATTACTGACGAAAGTTTTATTAAAATCGGATGAATGGAATAGGTACGCATACGAATAGAAGAAGAGGAAAAATATTGTTGTACTAATTCAGAAACCTTTGTAGGTGTGGGCACAACAATTGACGAAAGTTTCATTCCAATCGGACGAATGGTATAGGAATCATACGAATAAAAGGATATAGAATAAAGACGATGAAGAAGAAGAAGATGGTTGTACTAATTCAGAAACCTTTGCGTGTGTTAGCACAACAACTGACGAAGGTTTCATCGCAATCCGATAAATGGTATAGGAACCATATGAATAAAAGAAGATATAATGAAGAAGAAGAGATAGTTTTTCTAATTCAGAAACCTTTGCGGGTGTGCACACAACAACTCACCAAAATTTAATCGCAATCGGATGAATGGTATAGGAACTATATAAAATAAATGAAGATAGAATGAAGAAGAAAAAGAAAATGGTTGTTCTAATTAAGACACCTTTTCAGGTGTTAACCCAACAACTAACGAAGGTTTTATCGCAATCGGATGAATGGTATAGGAACCATATGAATAAAAGAAGATATGATGAAGAAGAAGAAGATGATTTTTCTAGTTCAGAGATCTTCGCGGGCATGCGCACAACAACTGATCAAAATTTCATCGCATTCGGATGAATGGTATAAGAACGCATATGAATAGAAGAGGAAGAAAATAGTTGTACTAAATCATAAACCTTTGCAGGTGTTACCACAACAACTGACGAAGGTTTCATCGCAATCCGATGAATGGTATGGGAACCATGCGAATAAAAGAAGATATAACGAAGAAGATGGTTTTTCTAATTCAGTAATCTTCGCGGGCATGCGCACAACAACTGATCAAAATTTCATCGCAATCGGATGAATGGTATAAGAACGCATACGAATAGAAGAAGATAGAATAGAAAAAAAGGTTGAAGAAAATTGTTGTACTAATTCAGAAACATTCGCAGGTGTCGGCACAACAACTGACGCAAGTTTCATTGCAATCGGACGAATGGTATAGGAATCATAAGAATAAAAGAATATAGAATGAAGACGACGAAGAAGAAGAAGATGGTTGTGCTGATTCAGAAACCTTTGCGGGTGTTGCCACAACAACTGGCGAAGGTTTCATCGCAATCCGATGAATGGTATAGGAACCATATGAATAAAAGAAGATATAATGAAGAAGAAGAAGATAGTTTTTCTAATTCAGAAACCTTTGTGGGTGTGCACACATCTTCTTCTTCTTCGATGACGCTACAGCTCAAGTCGAGCCCTGGCCTCCTCCACCGCTATCCTCCAGCCGGAACGGTCCTCCGCACGTCTTTTCCAGTTCCTGATTTTTAGTATCTGGTTGGCATCTTTTGTAACATTATCACGCCATCGTGTGCGTGGCTTTCCCACTGGCCTTTTTCCTCCTGGGTTTCCTTCGAGGATCTTCTTCGGTATCCGTGACTCAGGCATGCGCTGGACATGGCCTGCCCAGTTTAGCCTCTGGAGTTTTATGAAGTTGGAGAGTTTTGAATCTTGGTATAAGCGGTATAGTTCCGTGTTGTACCTAATTCTCCACTCCCCATCATCATTCATGGGTCCGTATATCCGCCTAAGGATCTTTCTCTCAAAGCAATCCACCATTTCAGCTGCTTTTACATTTAGCGTCTATGACTCGCACCCGTAGTGCACACATCAATTCACCAAAATTTCGTCGCAATCGGATGAATGGTATAGGAACGCATATGTCAGACAGACTTTCGTTTGTATGTATAAGATATAGTCTATAATCTGCGCGCAAGTGCAAGCAATAAGTTGACAAAGTTTTATCGCAATCGGATGAACGGTATGGCAGCGCATAAAAAAACGAACAAACAAACTAACAAATATTCATTTTTATATTATAGATTATAATCAGGGAATCGATATTGCAAAATTATAAGTATTTTTTTTATATACTAGGGAAATTATCTAAAAGTAGGTAAGATATATCTAAAGTCTTAGAGGTATAGACTTAATACGTGCGTATAAGTTCAAGTAGCGTAGTTATTTATATTTATTAATGTGTATTATTTCAGCATAAGAAACATGATATTAAAATATATTTAGTGGAAACTATACGATCAATCGGAGTATTTTTCTTGATTAATTGTTCTTATGTAAGTATATTATTTTAATGTGTTTTAAAATACGATTTTTAAAAATACTTAATAACATGATACAATAAGATCACAGTGTTTTAAAATTATATAGGGAATCGATATTGCAAAATTATAACTATTATTTTATGTGGTGAACGTGATAACGCAAGTCCACACAGATGTTATCCTACCTAATAACATCCCTCGTTCGCTTCGGATGAATTAGCCACCCCCACTCTCCGTGAAATGGCAGCGTATGTTGGTTGTTCCATTTAAAACAGACCGAGACACGCCGTGGCTTAGATATGACGTACTTTTATCGATGTCCGATATTATACACGATTATAAGATAATTGCATGTAATATACACAGAATAAAATGTTAAACGATGACTAAACAGTATTTAAAAACATACTTTACCTTTTGAAGCAATCAATTAGCTTTTAAAATGCCTTAAAATGCCAAATTTCTATCGGGACACTGAGTGGACGGCATGGGAACGGGCGTAATTTTTTTATCATGGTAAGGGAAAGGTTAATGATGTCGGGCCGCAAAAAAATACCCGGCGGGCCACATGCGGCCCGCGGGCCGCAGTTTGCCCCCCTCTGCTCTAGCGCGTGTCGCAGAGATTATAAGGGTGCCGAATACTTTCTCACTCGCACTCATGCATCGTTTTTGTTCAGGCCTTGCTTGTATCAGTTTATTCGCGGAACTGCTACTTATTATTCAAGATTTTGGACTGCTTTATAATGCCGTTTGTCGTATTTTTCTATCGGCACCGACTATTTTCGTATTTTCTTATTTCAAATGTCACCGCAAATTATTAGAGATTGCGTTTGGACAAGCAATAAGCCATTTTGTATTTAATGTGTTATTTTTTCATATTGTCTGTTCAATTAAAGGATATTCGTGTACGTAATACTAAATAAATAAGGACCAAAGTAGAGATCTCTAGTAATATTGCACCCTGGCGTGAATTTCTTATCAATCTTAGGATTATTAGATACGTATGTCCACATTTAAAAGATTCTAGCAATACAATTTTTTAAAGACCATTTCACAATTTTAATACAAATAACAATATGATATAGGTGATGATTAAGAAATCAGAAAGCTAAGTCAGATATTATATTAATCATTTAAATACAATAAGTACCTACCTACCGTACAAAATATAATCTTATATTGTTTTTGTTCATTTACTGAACCATCCCTATTCCTAGTCTTCTATTATTCTAGTCATGGTCACTTACACCATTCAACCAACGCCCTTACCCCCGTTTCAGACGGGACACCGGTGTCGCGCTCGTATGTAATAAGGAGGCCATTGTATTCGAATAAAAGGGCATTTGTATTATGCTTATAAACGCCCAGAGCTAATGAGTCAACGCATAATTTCGCGATATAAATTAGGACATAAAACTGGCTGCGGTCATAAAAACATGTGTATCGGCGGCTTGAGAATGTAGCGGCTGACAGAAAAGTGTACCAGACACGCTTTGACTCATTAACTCGGGGCATTCATAAACATAATACAAAGGCCCTTTTATTCGAATACAATAGCCTCTTTATTATATAAGAGCGCGACACCGGTGTCCCGTCTGAAACGGGCCTTATTCAACGTTAGGATTCTCTTTACATCAGTGATTGAATAATTACTAGTGCCCATTAGCCATATTATGATTGATATATCGTTATTATCATTTTATTGTAAATTAAAAATAATTGATGATTAATACCTAACATTAAATTAATCATTTTCAATGAAAAAGTAATACTAATTGTACCAATCAAGTGAATCAAGTATTAGAAGTATTTAGATAAGGTAAAATTAAGTAACATGTAGATACAATTGCACAATACATGACTACATAATGTATACATTATGTTTTATTACATACCCATTAGCTTATCGAGTATTTCTAGGGATTCTCCGCATACAAAGCATCTGTGGACCGCACGGGATTGATATATACCTAGGTCATGGCCCCCACAAAGGGGGGGCTGACAGGGCTCTAGACTGGGGGCCCGGGCTCAGGAAAAGCCCGGCGTGGCGAATCGACCAGATAAGTGATTTAAACACACATCACATATTCTCACGAATAGTAAAAAAAGTCAATTCAAAAGTCAAAACGATACAATTTTTAATTGTGTTTCGATACTCGACAACTCTATAATTCAAATAGATGAATTCATATACAAAAAACACTAAATATAGGTACACATTAATTTTAACGCGTACACCATTTGAAAAACGCTACTATAGAGCGTCACACTGCCTTTATATTTAGCGATGGGTAGGGGGACCGTCAAAGATCCTAGCCCGGGGGCCCGCTTCAGGATGTGGGGGCCATGGCCTAGGTACTATTTTATTTTTTACAGCTTTAAATTTAATTATCGTATTGAAAGGCATTTCCTCTTCTCGGATGACAACATAATTTTTTATGAGTAATCACATTATCTCATTAATTGAAACGATTCACTATCCCATAAGTTATGCATGCGTGATATGAAATATCATTGTTCTCGTCTTTTTATTTCACCGCCGCGTCAAACGGTCAGGTAAGTACGGTGATACAAAATGAGATTTTATCTTCCCATCATTAAGGAATCTCGGTGCCATTAAATTTGATGGGAAAATATTTACCACAGAAATGTTAATTTATTTTTCGTTATAATTTTCTTCTCCAGACCGAGTCTCTTTTGTGTAACGAATCTTTACGTACTTAATCAAAGTTATCGTGGGAAGTTCCTATTTTTATCATTTTTATTATGAGATATATTTTTATTAGTACCGCCATATTAAAAAAAAAAATACGTTATCAGCATAACTGCAATAAGTTTATATACATAGATATTAAAAGTAGACCGACGTACCTACATGGGAAAAAATTGAACATAATTTCATAGAGTTACTATATTAAATTATTAAAGTAAATATAAACTAATAATATATCTCTGTATAAATTATTAGCAAGGGAAGAGCCGTGGTTTATGCCTTAGGGCGAAAATTCGGCGTTTGGGAAAATTTACGTAGCATTGTTATTTTTCTCAATGAGTGTTTGATTAATACTGCCGTACTAAATAAAAAGACACTCCAATATAAACAAACAATCTAATAGTTTGACATATTGTAATATAAGAGGTACTTTAAATATCTTACAACAATTTCACTAAAACCAAAAACACTGTCTTTTTACTTAGCATGGCAGAATATAAAGTACTCAATATAGGTATAACCATACACATACCTACCACATTAACGTTACGTTCGATATTGTCAAAAAATAAGAAATATTGAGAGAGTTGGAAACCGAGAGAAAGCGATGCAATAGGCTTGGTGTAAGTGCATTCCAGATTATAAGTAGTTAATACGATAATACATTTTCGTTATTTTTCGTGATCCGAAATAACACAGATATCGGGAAGGTCAATTTTTGCATACCTACAAGGCGGTCGATTATCTAAATTGCAAGTACTTAAGAGCTATAATACCACTGGCATTTTGTCAATTGTAGGTTTGTTTAATCTATAAAATATAACTGGGATTATATATTATGTGATATAATATATAGATTAGTTTTATAGTTGTATTATATTTGGCATTTATAATATATATGTATTACGTTGATATTTACACTGTACAAAGAAACATTGCCTTTGCAATTTTTTGAGAATATTCCGCGTAATCAATGACATTTCACTGTTAGAAAGCGTGTAATACGCCAATTTTGCTTGACGATGTCGCAGTAATAGGAGATATTTATTTTCAAAATGTAATTGTCACCCTTCTCGCTTCAAAAAGGTAGCGTGGCAATCCAAACCCGCATTAAATAACGTCATGCCTGATTGAGTCTTCATATCCCGAGATAATTAACTTTCGGAATACGACATGGCATATTTATCACATTTTTTATTGATTTTTGAGTTAAGTTATATCCATCCTGAATAGCAACCGTAACAACACAGTCGCCTTGCAAATTAAATTTCAATATTAAATTATCCCACTATTGACTATAACAACGACTTCTAATATAAAAGTTTGTCAATATAACCTCCACTCTGTGAATATATATATGTAGTGGCAGAATAATAACGATCAAATATCTGTTGTTTAAGATATCAAATTGCTCTGCGATTATACATTCCCACCGAATTTATTTTCTAGTAAACAACTGATCAAGTTCGGTCAGCGAAATCAGAGATGGTGTAATATTACATATCTGTCATATCACTCATATCACAATGCACAAGCTGAATAAACATTTCCCATAGTATTTTCTTACAACTGTAATAACCTAATAACAAATAATATATATTTCATTTCACTACTCGATTTAAAACGCTGATTCTGTATTTAGTTTAATATGATTATGTAACAGATTTTAATGTTAATCTACTAACTTTTATTGTATAAATAACCTAACGTAGGTATATAAATCATAGTAGTAGTATAGTCAACAATCACGTGATAAAGAATATGTTATTTTCAATATTTACATTATGTATCATAATATGCATTTAAGTTTCTAACATAAACGAAACGCGCATTCAATATTGGCAATATTCGAAGACACTAAACGGGCTTAGTATTTCTTGCGTTGCTGGCTTCAAATTCTTGGTCGATGGTGACTGGCTTTCGCATATCTTATTACTCAGTTCTGTGGTATGACCTATAGATAATTAAAATGCACTATTATGCAACTGTAACAAAAGTAACCTATAACGTAAGTGTATTAAACATTACATATTATTATTTATAAATCATGTATGTGTGAATACTTAGTAAACAGAATACAGTAGGTACCTAGCTAAATAATTAACATTTTTGCTCCAAAGCGAAACACATTGGGTTCCACTGAATGGAAATTATATTAATAAATAAACTTTTTGCGAAGAATGTTGTCACTTGTTAGCCATTCGCCCAACCCATTGGGTCTTTACGTTGTATTAACACACAATGGTTTCAAATGTTTTTATCAGATTATTATAATCTGATTAAATCATTTGAATAAAAAATATAGATATATAAAAAAATTCTCTTAGGTTTATAAGTATAAAAAAATTAATTAATCAAATGTTCTCCTAAACATAATTTTGCGTGCGGACAGTGGACTAATTGAATTAAAACTTATTGTAAGTAGGTATTATTGAAAATACAAAGATAGCAATACCTACTTTAATTTAAAAAATAAATGTTTTTACCGAGGTATATAGATAAATGCAGTTATTATTTATTTAGGATAATATTGATCTCTATATATAAAGTACGCAGTACCTACCAACATGTCCTAAATATAATTAAAAAATCAATAACTAAAATGTAGTGTTTTGAAATAAATCAATTACAAATCCGTTGTATTTTGGAGACTGCATTTCATAAAAAAAGACAAAAGACGTATCCAGGTGGTAATGATTTTGCATAGAAATTATCTCAGTTTATTGTGTAGGTTTCTTCTATTATTATTGTGTGCACAAAAAAACATTTGGCCACTGTAATATACCTAATATCCGGAGTTAGGGTTTATAAATAAATGTACCTACCTATATAGATAAATGGTGTTATTTAATTCATTTTGAATACTACAATACAACACTACATATAAATAGTATAAGTACTTATATGATATAATTGTATTTATAATATACTTACCTACCAATTAATTGTCTGCTGTGTGTCCCCTGTATTACGATGGTTTTATTACGTAATATTATACGTTATATTTTGACATGAATATTGTAGGTTAACCGAAATTAAAACTACATTGTCCATAATATTATTTTAAATAATAATCAAGAAAAATAATAAGAACACACATTTTCTATAATACTATAATAAAATTTCAACATATTTGGTAGTTAATTAAAATAAAACGCAATAAGCCACATTAGACACATTTAAAAAAACAACGTGTATTTTGGTACATCCGCGGCATCGAACCCACTCTTCATAAACGACCGCTCCCCCAACTCGGGCACAAATATTTAAAATTAAAGTAGGTACTACGTACTTATCTATAAAAATCAATAATATCCTAAATGAATTAAATAACAGCATTTATCTATATACCTATGTACTTATATAGGTACATTTATTTTTTAAATTAAAGTAGGTAGGTATTGCCATCTTTGTATTTTCAATAATGCCTACTTACTAAAGGTTTCAAATCAACTAGTCCATTGTCCACACACAAAATTTATGTGTATAAGAATCATTTGATCTGGTTTTATATACAAATATAAATATACATATTAATACAATATAATATTTTAACAATTACCAACAATAGCTGTTGATAATTTATACCATTAAAGTACAATATTACTTACTAATATACTAATACTAGCTAATACTAATATATTGCACAGGGAATTATAAATATAATATTACTAGCTGACCTGGCAAACATTGTCCTGCCATATAAATAATTATTTCTAATGAATATTTTTGTTGTTAAATAAAAAATAATGAATGTATCGTAAGTGTGTGGGGATGGGATCTATGACAGAAAGAGGAAGGGAGCGCTGTAGACGATGACTGCCGATAAAAACAAAAAACATCAACCATTCATTTTCTCAATTCAAAATGAGTAATGATGTTCATAATGAATGAATTACTTGTGACAGGATCTCGTTGTTTAATGTTTATGCAATATCCGTCTTGTCCCTTCCAGAAAATTAGCGGATATTGGAGAGCGTCGTATGAACGGTGTATGTCAGCGATGAACTCCAGATTATTGTTTCTTCTTCGAATCACGATTTCTCGCGTCGATGTGCGGTTGCCAACCACGATTCCAACAATGTCGTCAACAACAGTCGCATTGAATCGACGTACTCGTACGTGCTCTCCAGCTGGTGTTTTATCAGGATTTATGACAACAGCGTGATTGTCACTTTGCAATTCGTGCATGTGTGCTTTGAAGAATTTCAATAATTCATTGTGCTCATTCAACAGGGCGTCCAGTTCGCCGACGATGCGCCTGGCATTAGGCTAATTGAGGCTATTGTAGCCGCAACGTGCATCCACATGATTGATGTCCTCACCGCCGCGCCCATGAAGTAGATTTGTAAAAATGTATGTGGTTCGTTTGGCATTGGCAGCAATGAGCCTACTTTGTGGTATACTTGGCCTTTGATTTTGAACGTAGAATGGAATTGTTGACCATTTGCCGCAGTATTGTGAACTATTTCTGTTGCTCCGGACGAAGTCATTTGGAAGCATGAATTGAACGTGCGAATGGACTTCAGGAACAGGTTTGAATCTGGAACCGTGCCGATGAGCAAGCCGTTCAATGGTTCTGGTGGTATCTCAATTTCTGGTAGTTGCACTTTTCCTGATGCGCAACACATCCCGGCTGACTCATGTTTGAATTTGAGCGCATGACAATGGGGACATTCTTTGTGCACCAATCAGCACTTTCGGATGAGCGAAATATTAAATATCTGGCTCGTACTCGAATGCGAGACGAAGGAACGAAGCGGATGTAAATGTTCGATGTACTTGTTGGCCTTGTCGGTAATTTGCTCTGCGTGTGTTAACTACGAACCGGCGCGCTTGGCTCCGTTCCAATTGTCGTTGTTGATTTCGTTCAGCTCGTGCCTCTTGTGATTGAGATGCACGCAATTGCGACATGCTTACACGCACGTTATTGTTATCTTGTTGGATTTGTTCGTCTGTTCTTTCTGCTCTACTATTTCGCATGTTTGTTGCTTTATTCGTTCGACGGCCCAAATGGCCCCCCTTGCGTCTTGCTGGCATTGTGCACTGTAATACACGCACGTAAAAATAGATAAATTAAAATAAATTGTACAAAATTTTGCACGCACTGCGTTGTGATATGCCGAATGAAATGTCAAAATGACGCGACGCTTCTCTCGAATTCTGCTCGGACGTAGCGCCATCTGTCATTCAACAACATAAATAATTTCGTTCTGTTTGAAATACGAACGACGGTTAAATTTGTTCATACAAAAATAATAAAATCGCGATTAAAAAATGGGAGGGTGGGGGTAGGAGAGTGAAAATTTGGGGTTATAGGTATTTTTAATGCCAAATAATAAAAAAAATACAAAAAAAAAATTGTCAAAAAAATAAAAGAAAAATTTTCTGGATTGAGACACCCTAATCACCTAGCGGTATGAAATATACTTGTTGACCTATTCTCATACCTAACAAATATACATAAAAAAATTCATAAAAATCGGTCGAGCCATTTCGGAGGAGTTCAACCACAAACATCGTGACACGAGATTTTTATATATATAGAGATTTATTTATAATATTTAACAAAATATTGCTATTTCGGTAACTTCCAATATTAATGTCCTACATAAAACACTTTAAAATACGTAATAAAACCATCGTAATACAAGGAACATACATTAAAAAATAGGTAGGTAAGTAGATCATACAATCACATCGTATAGGTATATTATTTATGTAGTTTCAACATTAAATTATTTAAAACCAATAAAGACATCTCATAAAATTTGTATTGAATCTAATTGGAACAGCAAACTAGCGCCACATGTTGTAGAATACGTATTCCACGGTGAAATGTTCAACGAAGAACTCGTCATTTGATTAAATGTTGCACGAACTCATGTTTCACGTGCTGCGGCGCACGAATAAGTGTTCCACGAAGAACTGCATACGTACAACTTACATGTAACCATTGGTCGATGCTGCAACTCGTGTTGCTGTATTGGTCGATGTTGCAACTCGTGTTGCTGTATTGGTCGATGCTGCAACTCGTGTTGTTGTATTGGTCGATGCTGCAACTCGTGTTGCTGATTGGTCGTTGCAGCATCGACCAATACAGCAACACGAGATGCCGCAGCAACCGCTTCAACAGATGCATCAATCGATCCCCGGGATACCTTCCGAAATACAACAGCGTGCCCGTTCGGTAGCTCCAACCTGCCAGTTTTTGCCGGGAGTACCACCTCCACCCCCAACAACGGTATCACGTCGGGGTCACCACTGTTGGTGGGGTCGCCACTGTTGGTGGTCACTGATGTGGTGTCGATGCGTAGGTAGAGGATGATGATAATGACGAAGTCTTCGATGTAGCAGGGTGAGATTTATTAGCAGCGTATTATACCTATAATGATAGTTACGAGCTAAGTACTTGGATTCGAGTGACCACCAACAGTGGCGACCCCACCAACATATATTTACTTACATAGATAAGGCATCGATGAGCGATATACCATCAAACTTTATCAAATATTGTTTATAAGAATGTTGCATAAAAACATAAATTTGAAATATGCATGTACATATTAGTATAAAAATATTGTATTAATGAGCCGACTAATAAATGGAAAAAAAATGGACACGATGTTTTGCCTGATATACTACATAAGTCGATTACCTACCTATAATAATGATAGTAATTTTATTGTAGTCCTATAAATATGTGTATTTTAATATCAACACAATCAATACGTTTATGAAATGAATAATATATTATGATATATCGTCTTGCCTTATTTAGGTGAATTATTTACATTAAAATGTTTAAAAATACATTATATTTACCTTCCTCATCTTCTGCCGTCGACGGAACTTGGCTGCCAATAACGAGGGATGAAATAAACAACCAAATAACTACCGATCGCAACATTTTATCACTTTTGTCGAACTAGCGCAATAAAAAAGACCTCTCTTGCCCGAACTGATGACATTCAGTCAATATTCCCAAAAACGGCATTTGAGAAAATGTAAACATTAATCAAGACACTTTTAGATTGAAGATATAAGCCTATGTGACATGTCAATTTCTTCTTTACATAGTATTAAATCACTTTTGTGCGTGACAACGAATCGACTGTCATTTTTTAACTCACTTCCCACTACACAATATTTTAAATCACATTTTAAAAGTCGTGTAGAACATTTTTTTAAGAAAAACAACACTGGATCACGTTTTTTAAGTGCTCGATGATTCACCTGGTCGTAATGCTCCTTGTGAGGTTTTGATGATTATCTGAAATGACAAAAAAGTATTGCTGTAATCATTATAATAATAAAAGAAAGTCATGTAAGTATTTAATTACATCACATTGAAATATAACTATGGTATATTTATGTAGGTATACTTAAAAATATGTACCTACGAGAAAGTTTATCTAATAACATCACGAGTCAATTAACAGAAATCTTCTTCACCTGTATAGATTAGGTATTTTTGTAAACATAATACCTATATTATATTATTTACTTCTGTGAAAATGTATAAAAATGGACTTTAACGCAAAAAATATTTGATAGTTACTACTTATTATCAACTTAAGATGTAACCGCCAGGCTTATCGAGGAGCTCTGCCCTAAACCTGAGGACATCGTCGAGGATCCGGAGTACTGTAGGTGGTGGATGTAAAGGCACAATCACTAATTAATTATTAAAAAAAAACTTATCTGATTGCTTAGGTAGAAGTATAATTAATCACATACGACACAAATTATTATGACCAAATCGAAAATTCAAAAAAGTCAAAGTTGTGACATTCACGTCTAAGGAAAATCAATAAAAAAAATAATAATAAAAGTCACATTAATTCATATAAAAGAAGTAACAATTTGCATTTCACAATAAGCACGTTATTAATTTATTAAAAAAAGTTTGAATCATAAAAAATGAGCCTCCGTTGAGGAACCGATGGTCTATACTCGCACTCCCGTACTATCACGGTGACAGTAGGTATTTACAATGACAGTGACATATACTCCAAGATGGCGGTCCTGAGTCAGCTGTTCACCTGTAGGTATTTATCGCGACAAAATTTTCAGCGGGACTAATTTATTATTATTGAATATTTCGGGTGACCGATCAACTGGTGCGGTATGCAGTATTATTGTAGTCTTTTAGCGGGGATATCCTATTTTTTAAATAAATATGTAATACATATACCTAGAACCGTTTAAAGTAAATATAAGTAAACTATACAATACCATTGCACCATAAATAACAACATAATACTATATCGATTATTTCAGGGGATGCGGAGCATCTGTGGACGGCACGCCAGCGTATATACAAATGGGAAAATCTTTAAATAGTGAAAGAATATTGCAAAACCGACCGAAGAGAATTATCAGCAAATGCAAAGAACTATTAATACATAGGCACTTCTAAAGTTGCATTAATATCCGGAGTACTTGCATTTAAGTGTTAAGTGTCAATACTGGCAAGATAACAAATATAAAAAATGAAACGTTTGCCAAACCCAATCTAGTAGGCTGGTAGATTAACCAAAACCAAAAATATTGGAATATTGACTATTTATTAGATAGTAACTACTGTAATTTTGTATGATGAAAAGATAGATAGTCTAAATAATATTTTGAAATAACAAATCCAATCAACAGAGATCATGCTGCCAGGAAGTCAATCAAGCTGTCATGAACAAGGTGTAATATGAAGAGGTAGGTTTGCTACTAATGTTTTTCAATTTATTTAATGGCTTTTTAATTTGTATTCATCAAACCGTATCAAGACTTAATTATTTTGTCGGAATATATGAACCGGAAACGTTAAAGTGAAATGATTCTCCCCAGCTAGATTATCGAAGCTGTTATTTCATACTCCGTTGAATATGGTAATTGATCTACCTAACATCATAATTTATTATTATTATAAGTAGATAAGACCGGACATTGTTAAAAAAATCTTATTGATGAAAAAAAAACAAAATTCAATCTTTAGAAAAAAACATACCAAGGTGTCCACATAAAAAATAACCATAATAACAAAAGTACTAGGTAAATACTCTTCGGAAGAGTCTAACATATCTTTTATGGAAAGCATATAAGCATTATAAAAGCAGACTTAATCCACTCGCTCTATTAGATTGTACATATCGACCCTTAATCGGCAGAACAACGTAAGCGACACTTTTGTGTAAATTGCGTTTTAAATGGAGAACTGTTCAATATCACCTAGCGCATAAGTGACAAAAATATTAGAGCCCGATCTCAATTGCGTGACATTTTTTTATGGTCTGTGCCTTTTAGCGTTTTAACTTGTATCGCATTATAAAGTAGAGCAAAACAACGTAACCGACGTTATTTGATAGTGTAAGCTACGGTACGGTTTATTCGGTGGTCCGTCTGGTAGTGAGTTGTGCGAAAACCGATTTGGGAGCAAAGCTCGCGCCGTCCAGTAAAACTGGCTGAGATAAAATAAACCTGGTAATAGAGTTTATTAAACAATAATTACCCGCCGTTACATCTCACTACTGTCGGAATAATCTACGAAGAATAGTATCTTCCTACAGATTTTTGAAATGTTAAAAATGTATAAGTATAAAATTTATACTGAAAATTTGGATTCTTTGAATGAATCCACTAATGTCGTGATTCGGAATGTTTTCAGAAACGTATTTAATAGACAGTAAGTTCAACTTGGGTTTTCATCTACCAAAAAAGATAATAGTGTTCTTTTTGCGAGAAAGTAACAAATATGTCTGGTGACGAGAGACTTCGGCTAATTGAAACGGATACTTACAAATGTCCCCTTACCGTAAAGGATAAATGCAAAGAGATGTTCTTTAATGATCTGGCCAAAAGTAAAAATCACAATGACATTTTGTGCGCAAGTTTTGACCTCGAGAAGGTGCTAAACACTCCCTAGTCGAAATACGCATACTATAATGAAAGTATCTACGAAAGTGGAACAAATAATGGATACTTACTGCTTTTTATGGGGTGAAACTGATGGTAAACGTGGCAGTAATGAGATCTCAGCAATCATGCACAAATCTTTGGACAGGACTGACAAAGCGGGAAAAAATCAAGGAATTATTATACTGTGATTGGTCAGAATAAGAACCGGGCAACACTGGGTATGCTATCTTATTTTATGAAAAATTCAACTTTCATTGAATTGATAGAAATACATTTTCTATTACCAGTGGGTCTATTCTGTATTTATCGACCGCTAAAGTTATAAAGTGATAAATAATATCAAACTTAGGGTAGGTTTGTATTATAAAATTAGGACTTATTGTAACAATTACAATACGTTGATTATAATTATTGCAATAAGTACTAACACTTTTATATAAACCTACCCTAAGTTTGATAATATATATCACTTTAGCGGTCGATAAGACAAGTATAGAATAGACCCACTGGTCGTACTACGATGCCGGTCGATTCCATTCATGCGACAATTGAGTCATTTATATAGTAGTTTGGGCACTATCAAAATGACCCACCATCATTTCCAACGCTAGGTCATCATGTCATATGCAGAATTCCGTGACTGGAAATCTTTCGCTGCTACTTGCATTCCTTCAAAGTTCAAAATTAAATTTGGCGAATTATGAAAGGCATAATTTAAAAAACTTACCAAATATTGTACTTACTCTGGTGACAGTAGGACTAAACTGTTAGACCTAGAAAATGTCATCAGATCCCGATCAAGTGCTGTGATGCTTTAAGCGCAGCCACCCTTGCTGTATAGTGCTAAATCACCAATATTGGAAATCCAGTATAACGAGTAACAGTATAAAAGTCTCTGTGTTAAATGTAATATCCCTCAGAGATGACGGATGAGTTTATGAAACTGCCACATGGATTATCAGTGGAAGATACTTTACCGGAATCCGATCAGGAAGATGTGAATGAGGATAATACAGCGATTACTGCTTAAAAAATGTGGGACAATAATTTTTTTGTAATAAGAATGAATATGAATAGTTGATTACAATTTTATTTTATCATAATTAGTAGGTCCCCATATTTAATTATGTACGAGTAGATACGTACCTATTTCATTTTGAAAAATAACAATACCTGATAATATTAATAATATAAGCGAAACCTTAAAAATACCAATCATTTATTTTTATTTTACCTATATGTGATTAAGTATCTACAAGCAAAAATATTAATTTAAAAAGTCAAAGTATTTTTAATTTATTTAACAACGTCCCCTTTCGTAAAATAAATGGGTGCTTATGTTATTTATTTTAATACTTAATTAGTAATGCCCTGTGATGATAATTAGCATGAAATTTATAAATAAAAACGACTACGCCAAATAGCGTAAGCGACATGCCTGGAAAAAATATCGTGTCATAGACATAAGCAAAACAGCGTTACCGCCACTATCTCGAAAACTAAAAGCACTAATGCAATTGTTTTATAATTTCCGTATAGGCAGTAACCAATTATTATTAACCACATTAACAGAATTCATTTTTGGAACTAATTACGGAAATAATTTAAAAAAAACCTTCTCCTGTAAAATTTATGAATTGTCGCTTACGTTGTTCTGCCGATTAAGGGTCGATATTTCCTGCGATAGCTTTAATACACCAATAATAATTATCGATATAAATGTTTATTTTATATTAATATCAGCTTTAATATTATGTTATATTAAAGACATTGAAGTTTATATGACAAAGTTGTCGAGGCGTTAACGCTCGTAATAATTTCTCTGTCCGTAATGTAATATCGACTAAATTATCGGAATAATTTCTCATATTATTTTCAACACGAGACGGTATGGATAAGTTTACTTGCAATACGGTCCAAGAAAATTTATATCCTCTGTCGGCAATATCGTAATAAACTTTACCGAATAGATGGGCGATGCAATATTCCGCAAGATGCTCTCGCTCCTTGTGGAGGACAGGCGCGAAATAAGGAAAGCTCTTTTGAGCTTTCGAGTTAACGTTATGAAACAAAAGCTTTTTTTTGTTAAATCAAAAGTAAAATATCTATTTAATACACTTTCGTCATGTATTTAAATGAAATTTTGCAATATGTAGGTCCCTACCTAATCTTTAAACTTAATCAGACAGCGTTTTGTTTATTATTTATCGAAATTTTAAATTCGAGCATCGATTTCTTAATTTCTCCCTAACTGTAGAAAATTGATTTAGTTGAAGAACCAAAGATGTTGAAAAAAACCTTTTTCTATATAAATGGAGGCTAAATGTATGAAAACAAAGGGAAATCCAGTCTACTTACTTATTAAGTTAGCCACAAGTGACTTCGCATTGCAGTTTCATTTGAAGAAACCTTCACTCTTCTACTATGACATTTTGTTTGCTAATTTGCAAGGTCGCCGTCACGCATAAAAACACCTCGCGGAAAGACACTTCGCCGTCAATTTTATGTAGGCAGCCAAAACCAACACATTGACCATTATTGTTAAGATGAATAATCATGTAACATACCGAGAAACCTAAACAAAGTTACAGACCTACAAACTTATCTGGAGAATGACCAAAAATGGCACTACGAACTACCCTAGGACGCCATATTGAAAAACGTCATCCGAATGTCAGATTTTGCCAGTTACGAGTTGTGATTGGGTAGTTTTCGACACTGGCTCCCCCATATCATTCTCCAGATAAGTTTGTAGGTCTGTGCAGACTTTTTAAGCAAACCACGTGCCGCCGTTTTGTTTTCAAGGCTGCCAGTGGAAGAAGAAAATAATGATCTTATTACCAAAACAACCACAATATGACGTAATCGTGTGATTCGAAAAACTGCCTTCAAAATTCAATATACTCCAATAATTCCAATGATCCGAATATAACATATTGAATTTTAAATGTGTCTGATAATCCAGCTGCGGTCCTGACAGTACACCGGGCTACCGCGGAGGAAGTCAATTTACTTCGATTTGCAACCTTCAGATGCTAATTTAAATACTTCGGAGCGCGTCTTTGAAGTGCGGAGACTTGCTGAAATCGTGTTTGATCAGTTACACCGGTAGGCTGTGCACAACTTCTATGCAAACTGGCTTAGATTGATGTATTTATTTATTTACTGCAACTACGAAATGAAGTTTATTTTGAGAAAATATTGGTTATCTGCATTATTGACCTCAAATGATATATTATGTAGTTATAATTCCGTGATATTTCTTAACATCTATTTCAATTACGGTGGGTGTAGATATTATTCAGTAATGCATGAAAAAATTTAATGGTGTAATTCATTTAATTAGGTGTCAAATAAAAGATTACTTATTAAACGTTATTTTTAGTGAAACAAGGTGATCAGGTCAACATACAAATGAAATCAGTAGGTATATTGTAATATCATGGTGATTATTCATTTACTTCAATACAGTAAGTACCTAATACTGGGCCAAGAATCTGAATACGATTTCATCGTGCCTATTATTTATATTACATTCAAAGATATTATTGTGTTTGGTTTGTATGCCATTATTGATGTATTTAAACACGCTTTATAAAAATACATATTTCGTTGTACTTCGCTTACGTAGGTATATTTACATATTTTTATCACACAATGGCTTGTAGATATCCTAATAATATGACTGCAGTTTATTGATGTACTTATCTATTTTCCATTTAATTTCTCTATGGTAACTGAGTCTAGACATTAAAGGGTGTTTTCGGTGTCCAAGAAGCTTCGTTTTCTAAGCTATGACAGCTTTGCTTGTAAATCCAGTCGCACTTACAAACTAGTCTCGACCGCAACACGTCGTTTTCGCAAATGTGTTTGTGTTGTTATTCACAAAACACATGTAACTTAATGTTCCGCCGCACGTAACATCAGTGCGACATTTTTGGTAGAAATAAAAAAACATCTACTCGTCGTATGTAACAAATTTTCAAATCGACCGATTAGATATATGATTTGCAGTCGAGACGATTTTGTATGTGCGACTGGGCTTAGTTTTAATCTCATCGATATTTAAGTAGGTAATTATATTTTTCATATTATTTATATTGAAAACATATTCATTTAATTTTAAATAATAATATAACGTATTGAACGAATCAGGGTAATGTAATATGTTGTAGTAGATTGTAGTATGAATTTGATTTATGTATGTGTTCGTTTTTATTGATGAAACCGTGTCTTTACTGATATTGCTACTTACTTCTTCCTTATTTTTGCTAGATTTTTTCCGCGATGAATTCCCGATTGAGAAATACGTTTGCTTTTTAAAAGAGATATGTAATCCTTTTTGCGGGCTGCTGTATTAAATGTAAATTTCCATACCTACGTATTCAAAATACAGGATAAGATAGAAGGAACATCTATCGATCGATTGCCATTTACATGGAGAAAATATTATCATAATGTCAGTATTTATAGTCATTTCTTCAAAGTTAAATAAACCAACCACATTTTAATCGTGTTGTTGTTTTATTTTAATATACGACCGATAAACAATATTATAAAAGTATTGATATATTATTTTTTAGAGTAGGTACACGTTGAAGTAGGTGCATATTATGTAAGTAAAAGTATGTGTATTATATTACCTTTATCAAAAACATCAAAAAGTTTGATATAAGCAAGTGTAATTTTAGAAATTTTATAAAATTTAGATTGTATTTTCTTGTCGTGTCATTGATTTCTTCTTCTAATCGTGCCATCCCCTAATCGAGGTCGGCCATCACCAGGGCGATCTTTGCTCTATCATCCGCTACCCGATACAGTTCGGTGGTGCTTTCATATCAATTACAAAGGTTTTTAAGCCAAGAAATGTGACGTCACCCTCTGCCACGTTTACCATTGGACTTTCATTGAATAACAAGTTGGGCAATGCTGTGGTCTGTTCTCTCATAATCTAGCCGGGGTATTGTACTATTCGTTTGAGGACGTCAGCGTTTCTTACCCAGTTAGTCCAAGGAATGTGGAATTTATTAATTTTAAATATTTTATACTCGAAATAATATAAACTTTCACCCTTGTGACTGTGTATTTGAGAAAACAAAAACCTGTTTTTCTCCTATTCATCTATTATGGACTTGGCTGATTTTGAAATCTAGCGACACATATATCGTCTCTGTTCTGGCAGAACACACTAACTGGAGAATACTAGTTTTGAGTAATTTGACTTTGAAGTTGTTAAAAAGTTTGAAATAATGGTCTATCATGTGAGTTTATTACGTCTCTGTTCTGGCAGAACACACTAACTGGAGAATACTAGTTTTGAGTAATTTGACTTTGAAGTTGTTAAAATGTTTGAAATGGTCTATCATATGAGTTTATTAAGTAATCGTAAGAAGGATGACTTTAAAATAAAGACTGTTTATTTATTAAAAAGGTTTCCAGACGGCAAAGTTTGAAATAAGGAACATTTTGGTGTAACTAACTCAATATGTCATTTTATCGAATTAGTGTCTTCTGCCAGAACAGTGACGATTAAGTAATCGTAAAAAGGATGACTTTAAAATAAAGACTGTTTATTTCTTAAGAAGGTTTCCAGACGGTAAAGTTTGAAATAAGGAACATTATGGTACTAACTCAATATGTCATTTTTTCGAATTAGTGTCTTCTGCCAGAACAGTGACGATATGTACCTTTATACCATAGAAAATAATTGAGAGACCATAACAACGAACCATACGCAGTCTCAGATCTATAATCAATTCATTTTGAGAAAGGCTCTTCTTGCAATTAAAATTGTTGCTTTTTTTTTAAATAATGGACAAGAACATTATAAAATACACACTGAACCTATCAAATAAAGAATTCGACAGGATCTCTATTGGTGTCGGTAATCCACTTAGCTGAATCCATTATCAATCTTGATCAGAAAAGGAATACATCACAAAGACTGCGATCTTCAAAAAAAAAGAAGATTCTTTAAGTAATAACTATTCACGTCAAATAATATGTGGATTTCAAATAACACACAATGAAAACTTAGACTATGTATTATTTAAAAGTACAAGGCTGACTTATTCAATGCCACTCTCGCATTACTACGTTTAAATCCACATATCTTCAGGCGTCATATCGCTTACCTGCTACACCGCCTCTTCTATGAGCTCGACTACTTACTTCACATTACATACTAAAATGGCGAATGTTATTATGGTATCTTGGTAGAGACTCTTTCACCTAACGATTCTGGATACTCAAACACTAATACATTTAATTTTATTATGTACCACTTAAATCAATAAAAAGCTGTTAATTCAACTTATTCATTAAAATATGTAAAACTCTATATTACGTGTTGTTTAAATAAAGAAGAAAATAACTTTTAAGCCATATGTTATATTTAGTTTTGATACCACGAATAGTTACTCTATATGAAACGGTATTCACATCGTATAGTATTATTATTATTATTAGCAAGCAAGTAATAAATACCTGGTTGTATTATACATTGGTTGTATCGCCACTCGCCAGAGATCCTATCCTGACAAGACGGAGCTTTATTCAAATAAATTGGTCTGCCTTCCAATTTTCAATTTGACAGCTAGAATTCTGACAGATATAATAATCATAAATCAATGAAATATTAATATTCTACTTAACAATTTCATAGGAAAATCGTATTTTTTCAACAATATTTAGATATTGATTTCGTAAAGGAAATACGTTACAGTTAAAAGATTGAATAAATGAGTACGTCGTTCTGATATAACCGCAGAGTGTGATACCCCGCGTGGTTATGGTGCGACCCCAAGGAATCGGTCGTTTGACGCTGACGGTTCAGACGCTTGACCGTCCACCATCCTGCAGCGGTGCTACAACAGAGATCTACATATTATAGCCCTACCACTCATGATGGACGATTCTCTTGTACGATTTGTACTATTTGAATATTGAAACGATTATAGATTTCGCAAAGAAATTTAAAATTAGATGTAGACTAGTAGTTTTCTTGCCAGATATAATATATCTGCATATTATGTAGCATTTTTAGTAGTCTAGCACCCTAGTCTGTAAAAATCGTATTTGAAATTTGGCGTTAATTCTAGCGTTTTTCCATGTCACGTGTAGCTTTAAAGTTTCCGTAAAGCGCTGGTTTTTCTTGATAGAAAATTTTATTATGTACTTATCAGTTTTTACATAAATTTAAAATTATAATGGTTTTTTGTCTATACTACTCAAAATAAATAACTCACAGCCGACCATGGATAGGAATAAGACATTATGTTTCAACGTCAACGTCTTTACTAAAATGGTTTAAAAGGGCTTTTATAATGTATCATGACAGAATTTTTTTTGACTACTTATCGTTTTTTTCTGACAACCTAAAAAAGTTTTATATATTTTTCCCATTGACATTTTGTTTTCAGGAAATCTAGCGTTTTTCATGCTAAAATAGCTTATTTTCTTACTCCATCTGGTATATACCTATTTGTCGACGAGAGTTAGCAACGCTGGACTTTGTGTGTGGTTTGAACAGTGGGTACTGACGTACTCGTACCTCGTACCTACGGTAAAAAAAACGATTCGCAGTTATTTTGGTAATGTTTGCTAGCATTGAAACAGGCATAAGTAGCAAACGGTACCAATACTATGCGAATTGCCCACTGTGTCACTGCCGACTGTTAATATGCAGTGGTAAAGTTTTAATACTAAATGAGTTTAGCGTTTACTAAGATTTGTAAAAAAATGTTTCACGATACTTTCTTAAAAATAACATGATAAATCACCGTAAGAATTAAATCGGTGTACTTACTACCGAAAATATTCAAATTACATCGCAAGAAACCAGCTACATCTATAATTAATATAAAATTATTAATCAGAATTAAATTTTGTATCATAACTACTAGCGCCGCGCTTTATGGAAATAAAAAATATTCAGATATATTAGATACAAAGATAAAATTAATAAAATACACTGAAAACATTCCGTTTTTATTAGCTTCTATTCTTGTATGTCCGGTGGTTGTTTGTCCAGTACAAATCTTGCAATCGATGTTTAACTAACTTCCCGACTAGCTAGACATTTGAAACTTTTAGAATATATCAGAACACGATGCCAATGCATTCTATTAATACTTTTAGCCATCTTTAAGCAGAATTGAATTCATTTTCAGTTAATTCTGTTTTGTATGGAGTTATTTCAGAAAAATCCGTTAAAAGTAAAAGACTATTATTGGTTGCTAAGGAAGTGGTCCTAGCAACTAAATTATTAATATATACATGCGTTACTATGGACATCAAAATGAAATGTCAAAATGACATTTCAGTATTATATATTTGTTTGTTTGTTTTTTATTTACTTCATAATATCAAGTACAAGTTTGAGCATAATAATTCGACAGAAAATTTAAAACCATTGTAAGTAAGTATATAAAAAGTTCTTTTTATCTTGTAATTTCTGATTATTTTGGTTCTGCCGTAGGCATACGCCTGAACTGAATGCCGCGCATTACTTTGCGTTACTGTCAGCGGCATGTATTTAATTCTACCTAAGTAACACAGAAACTGATTTTCCATATACCTACTGTATTATTATTAAAATTATATTAAGTACAAAAATAGTTCGCGGGCCAAAGCCTCAGCATCACCTCCGTGGTCCATTCCACGTAGCATCAGCGAGCGGCAGCAGGTACCTGAACCAATAGCGGCATGCCTCTGGCGGCAATCACCGTAATTATACACGTCCCTCGGTCGGAACTCGATCGCTTTTTAGTAGGCATGGCTCCTACTCTGCACAGATATCCGAAAGGTTACCATTATCCGGTGCGCTTTTACTATCGATAGGCAGGAGTATAAATATCTTGGCTGCTATATCCACTCGCAGGAATTCACCGTATTCCACTAGCAGCAGTCTTAGCTATAAATATAATAAGTCATTTAACGATTTATGTAGCTGTAAACTAACTTAGCGTTTAAAGTTTCCCGCTGTGAGTATTAATCATTAGGTACATACATATTAATATATACTTCAGTTGAATCTACTATCCAGGCTATTTTTTGTTCAGTTATTGACATTTTTATAGTCCTTACAGACATTTATATTAACGAAGATTTGGCATTACTTATACAATTACAGATACTGAAAGGAATATTACTTTTTTAATCAATTCTATAATCCGATGTAGAGATATCCTCCGGAAAAGATTTCATCGTGTCGTTTTTACTAGAAATAGTTATCAGTTACTCAATCAAGGTTGTTATAATATGCTCTGAATCCAAATACACGTCCTGAGAATTTAATAATTGTAACATTAAGTAAATATAAAAATATTAATAAATGAGTTAATTAATCGATAGATAATTATATGAGCTTTTAGTGTTTGAAAAATAATTGTTGTTGAACTGTTAAAACTTCCGATGACGATTGTCGAAAGTTTTAATAAGGCAGTAATGCCTCAATCGTTACAATAATCACATAGAAACTTATTATGATGGCGATTTAGATAAATCAACTTATTCAGACACTTTTTTGTTTCTCCAGTAAAATTTTGTCACACCTTTAAAGATCCTGAGAAGGTTATGCTTTCTTCAAAGAAAATTGTTAACTTTTCTGGATCTTGGAAGTGCCATTTACATGGTAGAAAATATTCGTATTGATGATGTTGACACATTTTTATGGCTATGAACAAATTATCAGAAAATATAGTGTTTTAGGTGACGTTTTCACCCATCCCCTAATCTTTACTATTATTAGCACCGAGGCTTTGACTGCAGACCACTGTCATCATCATTTCAAATGTGAGTGAGAATCTGTTGATCGGGCGCTCTGTCCATTTCTGTTAAAGAACTTTACCTACAATTATGCCGAGCTCTTCCGTCCTCCCCGGTGCCAGAGCACTTTTCAGTTCCTATGCGTTCTCAAAGACCTACTCCAAGTCTCAGTTATACTACACGTCGCTCAAATTTGGGACATTGTCTACAATATCTTCATGAATAGCATATTCATCATAGAGAGAACGTCAAGTGTTTTAGGATCCCTAACTTTCAATTTGGTGAGACAAATTTGGGCATATTTCCATCATGTGCAAACGGAATACCGAAAGAGCTATAAATCTATCATACAAAGTAGGTAGTTGGTTCTGTACCTATAGCATGTCCTCCGAGGCCATGCTAGAAAAATAAACCTCTTAAAAAATGAAAACGATAACTTTATAAAAATACCTAAACCATTAAATAATATTTTCTTAAAATATCAAAACAAAAGAAACGCATACCTACGAATTACCAATGTAATGAATTAATGATTGTCTGATATTAATTGTATAATCGTGTGAGAAAAGCAAGACCTTATAAAACAGTTAAAATATTTATGATATTTTATAAACAAGGAATGCTCATAAATATTCATGTAGGAAACAGGATATTTCGCCACAAGGGAAGTTTTGTTAATTGTAATATAGCCCATAAAATATAACATGGTAAAACGTATGACGTGATGTTAAAAGGACCTTTTGCCGACGAGCTTTTACAAACCCACAAACTGTAGTAAATTTAATCAGGTAATGTAAGAATTAGTTAAATGGTTACAATATAGGTAGGTAATAATTTTATTAGGTAGGAATATTTCAACATACGTGGTGACGGGTTTATTGGTCTGAGCAGTGACCATATTTTTTCACATAATATGGAAACAATGACGTTTTATTAGATATTATAGTTTATGCTCTATGGAAAATATTTCAATATTATTTATTCACCGTTTAAAAATGAAGACATTATTTCTTTAAAGAAAGGGTATCTCCTGATATTTTTCTAGATTTTTTTTGACCATTTGATATTATTTAAGTTGTAAGTAAGTACATAATGAAAATGTGAGGTTTGGTGCAGAATTAAAACCCTTTGGTTTTGTAAGTTTCCACAATTCCATGTCAATTAGTATAATATCTGTACCTCAGAGGCAGACGGATGCAACTCCATTTTTGGGGAAAATGATTTTTTTTAAGAATCGTCATGCTAAAGGCTTTATTTATTAGAGGCAGAGAGATGGAAGTCCTAGTCCAAGATATGCATAGAATAAAGATGCAAGTGCCATACCTACCTTAGAGGCAGAAGGATGCAAATCCAATAATCCACCAAGATAAAATTCTCTCAAACCGTCTGCAATATGTACTAGACGAGAACCAGCCAGGAGAACGAGCTTTAGATGAGGATACAGCACTATGGACCATATTCAAGTCATCAGAGAAATCAGAGCGGTAACAGGAATACAAGCTGCCGCTATCCATGGGTTTTATAGACTATGAGAAAGGGTTCGATTCCATAAGGAAATTTTCAATACTCGATGCACTCAGAAATCAAGGAATCCCCGGGCGCTATATAAATATTTTCAATAATATATACAGTAGCTCAACAATATCTCCATAAACCATCGCGCATTTCCTATCAGCAAAGGAGTCCGACAAGGTGATACAATCTCACCTAAACTATTTACAGCTACACTTGAAGACTTATTTAGAGAACTTGACTGGAATAACGCGGGCCCCCATAAATGGAGAATACGTGAGTCATCTGCGCTTTCCCGATGACAATAAATAGTAGTTTGCAAGACTCAGAAGACCTCCAAAGCAGAATGCAGGAACTCGCTGGAGTAAGCAACAAAGTAGGCTTGAAAATAAATGTGTCAAAGAAGAAAGTCATGTTCAACTGCTTTGCGGGCCAAAAAGAGATTCTCATCTATGGCATTCAGCTCGAACAGGTGAAAAACTACATCTATCTGGCACAACAAGTGTCTATAGATGGATGTATATTTGATGAAATTGCTCGCAGAGTAAATCTAGGCTGGAGTGCTTTTGGCCGCCTGAATAATTTCTTCAAAAATGACCTCCCACTGTGCCTAAAGTGCAAAGTGTTCAACCAGTGTGTACTTCCCGTAATTACATGCGTGTGAAACATGGACCCTAAGTAAAAGAGAGAACCAGAAACTTAGAGTAGCACAACGTGGAATGGAAAGGTACATGCTGGGCATAACGCAAACGGACAAAAAGAAGAATGAGTGGATAAGGGAACAGACAAGGATTAATGATGTGATAGAGTTTGCTAAAAACCTCAAATGGAAATGGGCTGGACACATAGGTCGGAGAAAGAACAATCGTTGGACAAATTTATTCATCCAGTGGTATCCAAGAGGTACAAAACATCCGCATATACCTTCCTACTTTACGTTAACGTTATTAATTTATATGGAACTTAATGTAGCTACCTACCTATTCCTATAATATTACTTACCTATATTTATGAAACATAAAAATTGATACTAGCTCAGCATGACATAGAAATGTCGATGTTGGACATAACATGAAAAGACCAGAAAAACAAATTAATAAGGAAGCAGGCCAGACGAGTACCTACGCGATGAATATATCACTCGGCGAGTAGGTAGTCAACCTCTGGAAAGATGCCCTCAAACAGTGGTACCAAAGGGCAGTGGCGAAGATTCCACAATAGGCAATTATTTAAACTTAAAGCTTACCTTCTTAAGAAAAATATTTTTAATTGCCTATTAATGTATTTAAATAGTACTTGATTATTTTATATCCTAGTCAAGTAAATTCAATCAAAGCACATTTGAGTGCATTGTGACCCCAGCCTAAGTTTCACATTCAAAAGTAGGTGGAGTATTAACTTCAATTTATGGATTAAGAGCGGAATGCAGAAACATTTGTCATAACTAAAATTTCCTTAGCAGAAAACACTATGTAGAAACATTGTCCTTAGTTAAGATCATGTTGTGTATGGTTCACCTCGTCTTAAAGCTTCATTCGTTTTTTCTATTAAAAATAATACCATATTTAAAAATTCTCTTTCCTATAGCTTAGGTAAATTATTTTATAATTGTTAAACGATGAGAAAAATATGACAACTGCATTTTATAAATGTAATAACTATAAATACATATTAATATTTAATTATAATACTCTTATGTTTCCGTTATAAGTAAGTCATTATACGTGATTCCACAGGCACCGCAAGATATTTTTTTAACATGGTAACACTAGCGTCAAGTGTCATTCTATCATCTGGCATGTTGTATTTCTGCGGGCTGGCGTATAAAAAGTAAAATAATATTCTGCAAGTACATACCTAACGAATTAATACTATCAATATCCATATTGAGATACATTGTTAAATGAATTTAAGCGTATGGACTCTTTTATAGACACGCGAATTTATTTTGACAGCAGCTGTCAGTGGTAAATGGTAATACAGAAGGGGGCGTGTTCATAACAAAAGTAGTCTATGGTTAAGGATTTCTTAACTCCATACTTAGTATTATAGTTAAGTCATGCTTTTCGGCAACTTATCCTTAAGATCGAAATCTTGGATTCTCCATAGGGCTCTAAGCACATACTACGAAATAAATATGTATTTAAGTATATTAAAATTAAAAAATACTTTTAAGGATTATGTCGACAAGATATTTTCTACACACTAAGTTTTAGACCTTTTAGTTACTATTAAATTTCTTGATATACATTCATTCCGGTATTCACGGTAGCCATATCATGGACGTAGCACGCGTAGGCGCCGCCATTTTTATTATATCGCAATATATGCGATGAAATATGTTTAAATAATGCATTATTTTGTTCTTAACACGCCGAGCTCTGCAGCTACGCGTAATGGAGTCGGCAATAAATAACTCGCAGTCCAATGATGATATTTTACCTGTTGAAAGCGCATACATAATATTGCGTTTTCTACGTAAAATACAGGTAACGAGTGTGCTCAACGCTGCCGTTTTCATCGAGTATTATACAAACCTGTAAAATCATTATATTACGTGCATAATTATAACGGATTGCAATGCGGGACTGATCTTCCAGTTCTGGGATTACGAGATTAGTATTTTATCAATTTCGGGATTTGACAAAAAAAAAAACAAGTACAATGTTGGCCTGACCAAAAACCAATAATTACAAGATAAAAAGAACTTTTTATGTACCACGTTTTTAAATTTTCTGTTGAATCATATAAACTTGACAATTCTATGTATTAATAAATACTTGTTATTGTAATTGATAGAAATACTAATAGAAGAATACTTGATAGAAGGAATAAATATTATAGAATACAGAAATGTCATTTTGACATTTCATATTGATTTCCATAGTAACGCACGTATATGTGAATAACTTAGTTGGTAGGACCCACTTAGCAACCAATAATAGTGAGTAGTACTTATCTAAGTATTACTTTTAATGTTTTTTTTCCGAAACATACAAAATAGAATTAACTGAAAATGAATTCAATTCTGCTTAAAGATGGTCAAAAGTATTAAAAGAATGCATTGTCTTCGTGTTCTGATATACTTATTCTAAAAGTTTCAAATGTCTAGCTAGTCGGGAAGTTAGATAAAAATGTTCGACAAACAAGAAAAAATTTGTACTGCACAAGAAAAAATCTGTACCGGACAAACAATAATACGAGCTAATAAAACCGTGGTAATAAAAATATAATAAGACATTCCACATAGAACACTTTCTTCATTGAATATTTTATAGTTAGTTGTGTAGATGTTGTCCTACAATAGGATATTAATAATTAATAAACCGTTTACTTAAAAATACATCAAACGAAATATGACTTTTTGTAAAAAATATACATACCTATGTATAAACTAATTTCAAAGATATTAATGAGGGAAATTCGAGATTTAGAAATCGAACGAAATCATGTGACAATTCTAATGCATCATACCACGTATGTGTGATTAGAATAATTTTAAATGGTATCTTTTAAAATTTTAATAATTAGTTACTGAGTATTAGGTACAGAAGAATACCCGGTAGGAAAATATTATTTTGTATATAAGTATATGCTAGCAGATAGGTATATAGTAATATTATAATGTAAAAGATATGTCGAAAAACTCAGGAAAAACACGTGGGATACTGGGTCATATACATCATGAGCAATAGCGGCCTTAAGCCTGGCAACCCAATTTTGAATATATTATTTTAATTTGCCTTTTCGTTGTATACTTAAAAGACGTATTGCAAATTAGCTTTTTATACATTATAGAAGAAGTACTAGACATTTTTATATATAGGTTACTTACCCTTAAAAAAATTCCATTTTTCACGTTGTCAACTCATCGTTAACCGAAATTGCACCCAACACGTTATATTTTTTTGTAAATTAGGTCAAAAAATAAACTTTGTGTATCTATTTATACACCTAATAACTGTTGTACTTAATACTATTTAAGAACATAAGATTAAAACAATCAAACACATTTAATAAAAACTCCGTTATAATACCTAGTGTTATGGAATGGCGGGATCATTTATATATAAACACTTTTTATATTTCCACTGATCTCATTAGAAGGTAACTTTATGATTAATATAGCAGATTACATTTTAATCGGTAACTTGTACACAATGGTTTAATACAGAAAATGCAGTCGATGGGTGTTACTCAAAGGTTGGATTTAAACTGAACTACAAATTAATAACATATGAAACTTTCAGACAACAATGGTCAGTTTGAAATAATAAGCGACAACAAATAAGAATAAAAAGGTTTGCCGCACAAATGAGACCTTGAAACCACAGAACAAAACTCTTGAAACATTTAAGGCCATGCATTAGTTGAGGCACGGTCTAAAAAGATCGTTGCTAGGCGATGTGCGGATTGCGGGTCGCGGGTGAAAATGACGCCTGTCAAACGAAATATTATATCTCATATAAATCCAACATACGTCCATTTTATGTTCTGTTTATTATTCTATTAGTATCAATAATAATATATTCATTGACATGTTTGCTTTTTAAAGTAAATGGGTAAAGTTTTTAGTCATCTTTACACGATTTTAGAATTAATTGGCCCGTCGCTATCACGCAGCAAAGTGACGTACGTCCGACTCCACGTTCTCTCAATGAATGCAAAGCAAGTACAAATTTTCGTCGCGCGTACAGTTGAACATTATTTGGCGTTTCACTGATGCGTCACCTTAAGGAAAAATTTATATCATTCTGTTTCATTTTACATATTGAAAATAGTATAGCTGTCTCGTTTTCGGCAATGACCAAAATTTAGTGTATGCAAGCGATAAAACAATATGAAAAAAGGCGTGTTTTGTGCTTTCTTTCCGTCTCACATATGGGAAATGAGAGAGAAAGAAATATTATTAAGAAATATGAATCTTGGCGTTCATGAAATTGACCGAGAAACGCTTGTGAGAATTGAGATACGTGTGTGTATGGTGGTTAGATACACGTACATACAAATTAGTGTGCGTCACGTTACAATCGCTCGCCAAAACGGAAAAGGCGTAGGATAATAATATATAGGAGATAATTGACATTGTATAATGTATATAGATTGTAAGATATTTATTTTTGGGAGGTCATTGACTATTTGACCCTAGGAGCCAGCCGCCCATGATCATGAGTATTCATCATACGAGTATTTGGTGTTCAATGCATATGAGATACATATTTCGTTACTGCTTTCATTTTTTCATATTATTGATAACCTGACTTTCGACCCTAACTTGAAAATCCTATCGTATTTAAATGAGTCAATGACAGAACAGTAAAAAATGTAAAAGACATCGCCATGGACCAAGGTTTTGAAGCATGGTTCTTTATGGTTCAGGTCGTAAAACCGAAGTATAACATAGCGCCCCGACTGCCCTCAATATTGAATGCAAGTTACATTTCGTGACAAACTTTAATGCATATTATTATCACACTATTGAAAATAACATAATATTCTGTAACACGCGTTTAAGTTAATTTCATGTTTTCCCACACTCTATATCCATAACCTGTTATACAACACTCAGAGTACGCCAGTTCCCATTAATTTTGTTTTTCCTGGTATCAATACTATCGACTGAGGAAGTGATGAAACTTTCACTTATATTTTACTTGATGAAGGGTTGTAGCCTGTAGGTACTTTTTCAAATGGAATCAGTTTTAACAACCATATTCACATATTCGACGTTAAATCTTCTTGAACCAAAGCTATTTCATTTAATGTTTTATGGTGATGCAAATAAAATTATTTAGTGGGTAGGTAATAGGTATTATATTAATTATATATTTAAAAAATCTTAAGAAGATACTAACTAATTATCTTTTATCGTTAAAGATATACAGAGACAGAAGACGAAAAAAGGAGACACTCGGTTTAATAAAAGCATTTCATACGAAATAATTGAATAAATCTATCATCAATTATTACAATCTAAATAAGTATTTTTTTCTAATATGTACTATAGATAAAAAATACTGACACAATACACCAAACCTCCAATACTAAATCAGGACCCTTCCGAAATTGAGTGAAAGTAATACTAATTCATTTCCTTGACGCTTTTCATCTGATTTGGCCACGAAGATGAGTAAACCAATTTAGTCAGACCGGATATTGACGCCGGATACAAAAGCTCTGTCTGGAATAACGAACGAAAGTTCGATGAAAAACTATTCCATGTCTTTTTCTACGGCGAATTTTCTTCTGGGGTATATAGGTTCCTAGGTTCTTAATTAATTGAACTGACGTTTACGTGTTAGAACTTAACTTACAATGTTTTTTAAACACAGTTTTTATTATTTTTATAACTTTTAGTTATCAATGTTGACAGCTGTTTATGTTTTATTATTATTTATGAATTATGTTATTAGTTATCAGTTTATAAAACATTTCTCAAAATGGTTCAACGATAGGTGTACTAATTTAAGTTATCTGTGTTATTTTTGATTATTTTGAGGATGCATATATAGAATTAGTAAAAACTTTTCGATTAAAAACCGTTAATATACATAATAAGTATAATTATTCAGTTTAATATATACGCAAACTGATCCTAATGTTATTTTCCTTAAGCTATATTTCATTACTTATGATTATTAATGAATTATTGGTTTTGTATATGGGAAGGAATGTATAAAATATTACATAAGTATTATTTTTCGTGTCCAATTGTAAAACTTTAATATTTGGTGTAGGTAGAGAAGGTAATTTATAATATAAATCTAATGTAACAAAACGGCAAGTTTAAAAAATCAACTGTTCATTGGCACTAAAAAAACCTACCCAATATTAATTTAAATGCAGCTGTACAAAGGTATATCATAATAATTCATAATATATGTAGGAATTTCTTGTAAGATTGCTATTTAACTGTTTATTTTCGCTACTCATTAGTCATTACACGCATTTTAACAACAAGATAATAGTGTTGTACAAATAAATAATCGAAATAACTTTCATGTGTCGCTACATATGTTGTACACACTGAAACGAACACAGATTTTAATGAAGATACGAAAAAATAAAACCGGTTATTTCTTTGTCTCAAAAAAAAATGCTTTAAGCGTCTGTTGGCAAGCAATAAATAAAATTGTGCTAATACAGAGTTGATTAGCAATCATAAACAATACCTTTATATTATTATTTGATGCTCTGAACCGAGCCAATAAAATTTAGCAATTTGTCTGTGGTCAATTATAATTATTATTTGATTTTTTTTTATTTAAACGGCATCTCAATGAGGTATGTATCAGATCAGAGTTCTCGGTTTCGATTTACAACCAATAGAAAAATGGTCATAAATACCACGTATGAATAATCCATAATATGATGCACTGAGATAGTTAAACAAGAATTTTTGTGATTATCCAAATGAAACATCTGATTGGTAAGCAATTAAAATACTAGTACCGTTGACCTGGTACTATCAGTTAAATTTTATAAACCAATTTCTAATCTAATAAGTGAATTCTCATTAATCAATGAAAAAAGCACTACATATTTCTACTCATTCTGGCCGGCATCATCTGTATACAAACTTCAATTTAATGTTGTTTATTGATAATAATTCTAAATGAAATATTATTATTACTCACCGTGTAAAGAAGGCGACTAAAATATCAACAAAAAATTGGAAAATATTCTTCAATTATGTAGATATCGAAGAGTATAAAAAAACCATAGTTTAACGTATGATCGTAGTAGGTACCCATACCTAGTTTTACCAGACGGGTTTCGAGACAGACATCATCATAGCTGATTAACAAAGAATGACACTTTCTTTTCTACGAATTTAATTTATTAATTGGCCATAAAATTAATATATTATGAAGTTTATTTCAAGACCATGAAATTACAATAAATTAGTTTGAAATAAAAAATATATTAGATTAATTCGTAACAAATATTTTGATAATAATTCTTGTTGTAAAATACCCAATTTTGATAACTCGGAAATCAATAATTTGAGTGTCACAACGTTATACCTATCATGCGATGAGCAATAAAAGATGCCCTTACCTATAACGATGACATAATGAATTTACGATGTGTGTATCATTGATTTACATTAAAATTGTATTTTAATCTTTATTTAGTCAATTCTGAGATTATCACCGGCACCTTTTTTTATGCACGAAACTTTTAACTTTCTCGTATAGGATATTATCTTTTTTGATTATGATTTTTTTTAAATACAGAAAATATACATTGGCAAATGTACACCAGTTCCTTTGAACCGAATTCTTAGAGAAACTGTGATTGTAATACATTAGTGGGAACCTATTTCTTTGTTGTATTCAGCGGGGTATTAATTTTGTCATCCAATATCGTCGGATAATTCTCTGATCAGTAATCAATGTCGGTATAGGCGAAAGCCTGTAATTATAAAGGGAGCGATACAAACAAAGGCACAATAATTACCGATGGACGAAGTATTGTCTACATATTATTATCATTGGCTTTTTCAAAGGGAACCCAATACCCGGCGGGGGGTAAAAGCTAGCAGTCATTTATCTATGAGAAGAAATAACAACATTGTTATGTTGGCAGCAAAAACAAAGCCCTTTGAGAGCAATACGTGTCTAATAATATATATACGTAATAAATTAAAATCCCTTAGCCTTAGACAATCTTTATGTACCTACATATTTAAATTTCATTACAATAAGACAAAACATTTCATAATGAAATTATTGACTACCGGGGACAATAATTAATTGCACGCGAGGAGATAGATATTCATAAGTTTATTTAAAAAAAAAAAAAAAAACCCGGTGTACCTATCTAGTTAGTCACCGAGATATTTATTTAAGAAAATTTGGAATTATGTATGTGTACGTCACTATTAAATTTAACCTTGAAAATGCTCAAATGCACTTTCTTCTAGTGCACAGAAATGTAATAATTATGGTTACGGTTGCTATTTCTCGACTGCACTAACATGAAGTAGATTGCATTGCTTTTTCTCGCTCGGTACCGGTCCGACTTTGTCTTGTTTTCTATCAAAACTAACTTCAAATCGAATGGTCATTAATTAATTTCATCATAAGGTGCAGATGGCTAAATTAGTAAATCACATTGGCCGAAATCCGGTGGGGGTAAATTGAACTCCCGCCCAGCGCCTATATTTTTCAACATTTTTTTCTGATTATGAGTGATTTTGTAAGTTTCCAAAAAAAATAATGTTTTATTCTCAAGTTTTGTGAATTATTAAACAAATAAAATATAGTTTAAGTTAACCAATTCGTTTAATCAAAAAATAGACATTTGGTAAAAATGGTAATACCGATTGAAGTGTCTAGGTTAGAATTTTGAATAATTTAAGAATACAGAATAGTTCACTGTCAATAAAATAACTGCTTTGCTTTTTTGTCCATTTTGTAATCATAGCGTCCATATCTAAAGAAACCTGCATTTAAATATGTGTTTTTAGTCTGCGATTATGTTAATAACAGAATAAACATGTGTTTCGCTTACATAAATTCTTTGAAACGTAGTCTTAATAGTATATTAAAATACCACCTTGTACCAAAAAGCAAGGGCATGGTTATTAATAAATATTACCAATAAAAAAAATGTACCTGGTGATCAAGTGATATATAAATTGTATAAACAAAAAATATTATAAAGTATGCCCTAAGTAAACGCCGAATTCCAAAAAGAGTAAGTGGCGGTGACACAAGGAACTACGTATCTACCAATTTTAGAATTGATATTATAAATACCTACTACTTATTGTCGAAGATAATTACCGATTACTGAACATAACACAAAACGCTACTTATCGTAGATTCTAGAATCATCCCATCAATCACGTCGATTTATACACGTATTGGAATACATATATTTTACATAATAGAATAATACTTATAAACAAGTTAATAATATTTTAAGTGATCGATTTATAATGGAGTTATAAGTACCTACCTATGGAATCGTATACCTGATTAATGAATTTTTAATAACACAATATAAGTAGGTACAATGTTAATTTTTACTCAAGATTACCTACTAATTTATAATTTATATCATCTGTACAAATTGTATGTAGATATAAAATTTCGCCAAAATCCTTTATTTTACAAAATATTATTTTGTAATTCTTAAATCCAGTAATACATACATTTTATTCACAAATGTTCCTACCCGTAAATCCTTAACCAAAAGCTATACTCGTGTTTATTTTAGAATAAATAGACGGGCAAAAAGGATACATGTATAATAATTCTGAATATTTCAATTATGAACACGATATAGTATGTAAATCATCTCATTTCAAATGGTACAAAAAAAGGATTTCCAGCCAGACAGCCTTATTCATCGATGAAGCATAAAAACAAAGGGTTGAAGTTTTTTACTTGTTTTAATTTTAAAACAGACAGCATGTTTGTTTAAAATGATACATGATTCCACCTTTCCTAAATAAGAAATACTCGAGGGTATTTGTTTATTTCGAACATATTATTATTAACCCTTGTTACTTAAGCTCAACCCGCTCATTGATTATGAATTATTGATCCCAAGTCATTCAACCGCATAAAATATGTACCTATAGGTACCCAAAAATGGCAATCGATCGTAATAAACTATCCATTAAGTTGTAAAACTTACAAGGCTTTCTTTAATAAAAAAAAATACTTTACAGGACTTGTTTTGCATATGAATTCGAACAGTACAATTTAATAACATCACATAATATAAAACATAATAGATCATTTCTTTTATTCAACGAATAATTCGCAAGTTTGAGAATGTAACAATATTCTTAATATTGAACATAATTTGAAAAACACCTCCTACAAGAAAAAACCTTTTTTGAAAAAATACGACGCCCGACGGGAGTTCATTGAATTTGTATCCACAGGATTCACGCCAATCAGCAATCTGCTTTATCAATTAAGTTACGGGCATCTTATCTAATTACAACAAAATTAATAAGTAATTTTTATATGAAATGCTTATCAAATTGTGTCTGACTATCGATTTTTGTGTTTTTAAATCAAGGATCAATTAAGTGCCCTAGTTTCTAGCCGACGCCCGGATCCATAAAGTAAATAAATCACACCAAATTTTAATAAAATAATAAAATAGGCAATAATTGGATAGGATGCCTGTAGCTTAATTTGTAAAGCACATTGGCGCAAATCCAGTGGTTACACGTTCAAGTCCCGTTGGGCGTCGTATTTTTCCAAAAAAGATTTTTTCTAGTCGGTATGTATATAATAAATAGACACCGGATATCTGGAGTCCTTTTTTTTTTGGGACGGACTCGAATATTACAACATTTTTTAATTAAAAAATGCGTTAATAATTTATGGAACCTATGTTTTTCAGAAAAATAAGTTGTACGATGTAGTAGGTACAATGAAATATGAAATAAATGATATTGATAATATGTGCAAGAGACTTTATCGATACTTAATTATATAGAAACGCTGCTATTAGTAGGTAGATATACTATACTATTTAGAGAAATTAATGAAGCGCTTACGTATAGAGTGGAAAAATTAGTTGTTAATAGTAATATCTATAATATTTAATAATATTCCACTTTTTATATACATACCTATTATTGTAATCAAAGTTTAAAATTTCTACTAAACTACTTTTATTTTCACTATCAAATAACAAATCACACTTGCTCCCATAATGAGAAGGACCTGACAGCTAGTGTATTATTAAAATCGTACCAAATCTGAATGATTTCGTATATTATGTTGATACTACGAAAATATATAATATGAAAACATATTATTATATTATATGGATTTATGGATGGGTAAAATGGGGAATATCGGACCTATGTGGTTAATGAAACCCTTTAGAAAAAGTTTCGTACGAAAGATACTTCAAATCGTACTTTTGTGTTTCAAGCAAGTGGTTGGACATATTGAGATATTCAATTTTAATATATAGGTACTGATGTTGTAATGTTTTTTTTTGACATTTTATAGGCCATTTTCAAAAACTTTATATTCATCATGCAAAATATGTAAGTACATGCGTTTTCTGTTAATTGCTACTCCCTAATACTATAAATTATATATCATAGTATTATTTCAATGAAATATATAAACCCGATATAATTATTTATTTCGGAAGTTATCAAAATGATACAATCATAATTAGTCGACATTGATACATTGTGTATATATAGTACCTAATACCATTGATAATAAATTATTTTATCAAGAAAATATTAGATATAAATATGTATAACACAGTTGCAGTGCCTACCATTTGCCTTAACAAGTTGACCTTGGTTCTAATAGTTCATTGATTTATCCAATCTGGGAGTTCACACATGAAACTATAATTTGATGTTATAGTAATATGGTAGAAAAAACAAAAAAAACTTAACCTGCGCGTTTGTTAACTGATCTACGTATTTTCTTAAAATCCGAGATCACTTCAGTTTTAACGATTATGGATTATAGCTTAAAATTGTTTATTTGTTTTTATTTAGTGAGTAGGTATATTTTGTGATATTTCACATTAGCTGGTTCCATTGTTTACGGGAAATGACGATTTAACGGGCTTACCTATTGAATGTATTAATAGTATGTAATATATTCATTACGGGTTTTTCACAAACACTTCAGATAATCAAAATTTGTTTTTTACTTGATCCTTTACTAATAGGTAAGAAGGTTTTAACAATCTTTTATTATGTCAATGTGCATTTACGATCGGTGAGTGCGCATAGTGCACGAAGAAGCCAGAAGGCCATAAGCCAGAAGGCATAAGCCGGGTCGTAAATAATGACTAATAGAATACCTAGTACAAAACATAAATCAATTAGAATTTATTGATTAATATTTTTGCCACTCGTACCCGTTAGATATAGGGACCATTATACCACTTTCCTCTAGAAGGTGTATAAGGTACTTTTAAACACTTTGTACATTTTGCATTTTTGTTTATTGTTATTAAATCTTAGTTGATATTATTCTTTTGACTTATTAACTTAAAAATAACAACAATGGATGAAATATAATATTCCTAAATATTATAATATATCACATATATAATATTGTGTAAGTATATAATATATAATTATCAAGCCTCGATAGCGAAGGCTGCGTGACTAGCAAATGCACTTACGACCTATGTAAACCTGCCGCTTTGTAATTTTATTCTTGTAAATCCACGGTATTATAGATGGTTGCACTATTATATCTAAAATGTAAACATAAATTTATATGCAATATTGGTATATACTACAGCTGATGATGATACATACTATCGTATGGAAAATAATTCATTTTTAAGTTGTGGGTTTCTTGTACGTATCATGCGACAAAAGCAATAAAATCGTCTTCAAGTTTTTGTCATTGGTCGGGAACCTTTTTTGATACATACACCTACGGCAGGTGAATTTTAAACACAGCAAATTTTTCACAGTTTTGAAGTTACGCTATTTCTTAATGTATATAAACCAGTCATTTAATAAATAAGGACAAATATCACCAACAAGTTAGTTCAAGTAAACAATCGACTCCCACGTCCTCTATACTTAATTGACTTTTTATGCAATAATATGTACCTACCTATATTTTGTACTGTTATTCAATTGAAAATGTCCATTAGGATAAAATCGGTTGAATATCAACATTATGGAATAAATGTGGAAAAAGTACGAAAGTACATATTATAAAGTGTTTTAATGAAATATGTATCTAGGTACCAGTCGTTTTATGTGATGAATAGTTCTTTACACTTTATAATATGTAAGTATTTAAATCAAATACATAATATAATCATATATCAGATAATTTCTTTTTAATAACAACATTTAAATATAATGCTAATTATGTCGAATGGCCACCTAATCGGCGCGCCTTTAGCGTACAATGTATTAAATGGGACGGCGGGACTTTTTTTAATGTTACACACCTACAAACTTACCTGTAGAATGGCCAAAAATGGAACTACGAATTACCATAGGACGCCATTTTGAAAATTTCATTCGAATGTCAGATTTTGTCCAGTTACTAGTCTTGATTGGGTAGTTTTCGACAATGGCTCCATTTTTTTTGTAGTACTTATTCCACTTTTAATCAATAAATTAGGACCGGTTTCATCCGCCTCAGAGGGACATTTTCAACTGAATCTTCCCTTGTTCGGTTGAAAATGTCCCTCTGATGCGAACGAAACCGGTCCTAATTTATTGATTAAAAGTGGAATAAGTACTACAAAAAAATGCGTTTTTTTAATTAAACAACAATAAATATTAACGTAATACAATCACTAAGTGAAAATCTGAAGTATTACATGGGACGGCGGGACTTTTTTTTAACGTTACACACCTACAAACTTACCTGTAGAATGGCCAAAAATGGAACTACGAACTACCATAGGACGCCATTTTGAAAATTTCATTCGAATGTCAGATTTTGTCCAGTTACGAGTCTTGATTGGGTAGTTTTCGACAATGGCTCCATTTTTTTTGTAGTACTTATTCCACTTTTAATCTATAAATTAGGACCGGTTTCGTCCGCCTCAGAGGGACATTTTCAACTGAATCTTCCCTTGTTCAGTTGAAAATGTCCCTCTGATGCGAACGAAACTGGTCCTAATTTATTGATTAAAAGTGGAATAAGTACTACAAAAAAATGCGTTTTATTAAATTAAACAACAATACATATTAACGTAATACAATGACTAAGTGAAAATCTGAAGCAATATTATATTGCAAAACCTTTAGAAGAATGCAATTACGGCTTACGCAATACATAATATTATAATAGTAGGTTCAAACGAATATTTTCAGGGATGTCTCGCATCTTCAGATGTACGCCACTGGTATTTTGAAGATGAAATTTCTTACGATCGATTTGATGAAATTCTTCAATGTCAATAGTTTATAATCAAATAGACCAGTTTGGGCAGAGCATCCTCAAAATACTTAAATATCTAAAGAAATAAACAAGTAGGTATGTGACTTTTTTATCGATATGTAGGTACGGTATTGTTGCTTGTAATACTAATAGGTATCAATATGATACATTTAGAACATAAAACGGGTCAGCGGACAAAATCTTCCAATATTTGTATTTATATTAGTGGTAGGTACGCAAAAGCTATTCGATATTTAATTATGAAAAAACATATTCTACACGCATTTTATAAAAATGGTTTACCATTACTTACCTGCAATAAAACAAACTATCAATTTTGTAATGCGATCTTTTTAATTGCATTTTGCGAATTTGAATTCGTTTGTCGTAGCCGCAAGTCGCGTTATAATATTGGCAAGACGATTATCTTAATTACAATAATTACCATCGCACCTGAGCTGCCAGAAAAAACAACTGACAAATTGTAGAAATCCATACTAAGAATCATTTGGGCAAAAGTCTCCTTAGGATATTGGATTCGTCCACCATTTTAATGTGTTTTTTTATGGGTTGACGGTTAAAAACTTGAAAGATCCGGCCTTTAATAATAAATATCTAAGGTGTTTTCACATTATGTATGTTCAATATAACATAATATAATATTAATTAATATACTCGATCAAAATAATACAACTATATAAGTACAGTATTAACAAATTTGGTTACTGGTTTGATTACAGCAGCTAAATCAAATCGACAACATCGATATTATATCTATCTAAATCTAAACAAATGCAAAAAGCTGTTCAGGCAGAAGACAATTATTTGAGAGATTATGTTCTTAAGACATTGATAGAACCGACCCCCATTCGATTCTCCCTCTAAAACTGACCTTGAACAAAATTAGACGTTACAACAGGTCTGTTTTTTACGAAGCAATTTCGAACCATCACAGCCAATAATTATGATTAGCCTTCGATATACATAGTTCTCTTGAAAGTGTATGGGGGATTTTTTATTGGGTAATTCATCAGCAGTGCAATATAATATTATGTTTTATTTCATTAAAAAAACGATTATTCTAGAAAAAGTGTACCTAGGTATTTAGTTTTTAATACATTTTATTTATATTTAATCGAATTTTTGTATAGTGACAATATTAAATCGTCCCTGTGGTAGGTACAATACCATTTCATTTCGCTTGAGCTTAAGCCACGAATAACATTCATTATAATATTTATTTTTGTACCTAGTTAACGCTTGAATTATATTGCAAAATATAACTTCAAGATCTTATCATAATATCCATAACACTTATACTGACATCTAACATTATAATCGCTTCGTGTGTAATGTCTTGGAAAAAAGCTCCCGCCGTACGTCATTAAAAAATATTTACGCTGGGCAAGTAAGTATAAAAAGTTTGACGTGTGAGTAAATGAAGCAATTAATTGTGGTGTTAAAAGAAATTATTGGTGCGCGGTTTTGGTTCGCGATAAGATCGCATGCAGCTGATGCACGAAAACTAAGGCCACAGTTTTTAAATGATGCAGTTAACTCATAAACCGCCGTAATTTGTCTGTACTTTAAAACATGAGCAATTCAGTAACACGATTTTAAAGACAAATTATTTTAATAAAACCAGAACAAAATACATAGAAACTGGTAAGAATCGTTATTGAATTTTACTTGACATTGTTTATATTGTGTTTTATTAAAATTAATCTATTGTCTTCAATCTTTCCGACAATACTGTCAACTACCACTATTACAATATACAAGAATACAAGTATGTATTCATAAAATCGGCTAATATGTACATATTATATTATGTTACTTTTAAAAGTAAATACGTACCTCTTTTATTGGGTATTGACAGCTAGTTTTTTCATTGTAATTAATTATTAAGTCAGATAATTGAAAACATAAATTAGTACCATTTTAAATAATAAACCATTTCGGCTAATAACTAATGTACCTAACTATAGAAAAATTTAATCTTTTAGTCATTAATTGCCTTTCGAGATAAGACCAAACAATTAATTATTGAGGCTGAAAATTCATTTCTTGTTAATCTCTGATTGGTAAAAAGAAGAAGAGAGCTACGTATAATTTTGCAATACAAAATACTATCAATCTCTATTTCCATACTAGATGGATAAAACATTAAAACTGTAGTTCACAAAATAGTTATGATAAAATACCTATATACTTTTCATGAGAATCAGATGTTATTATGCATTGCTAAACTCTATTAAAAGGGTGGGAAGAGGAAATACAACACTTAAAATATTGCAATTGCAAATGCATATGCTGTGGATTCAAATAAATACCGTATGCAGACTGGAATCATTCTATAGTAGTACCTAGAGTTGGGTTTCGGGAATTTCCAGACGGGAATTCTCGAGAAATTTTCGAGATTTTCCATCCCGAATCTCGAGAATTGAAATTTTTAACATTTCGGGAAATCCCGGAATCTCGAGAATCTTTTCTCGGGATTCGGGATTTCTTTATTATCAAATATTAATTGAAAAAACGATTTTCTATATGAAAAAAGTGGACAGAAAACACAAAACGTTCAAAGACTGATCGGGGCATTTAACACAATTAAGCCAACGTCCACTCAAAATGAGCGCAATTTTTGCAACATCAGGGAACTTTGTGTCTCAACAGCGTACGTGATTGTCAGACGCAGCGATTGACAGTCTGTGTTTTTTGAAATTCTATTTGAATAAGTAATGTTTTGAACTATTTTTGTTTGCCTACTTCTATTTTGTTTGTCTTCTAAAATAAATAAAAAAAATCAAATTTTTTGAATTTGTCTATTTTCAGTACGACAAAAATCATTCTCAGATATCGGTGTCGTTTCATCGAAATAGGCATTGTAGCAACTAATTAATACACACGAGAATAGCCCATGATGCCACTGTAGACTGACTCCAGTAAACCTACAATGATCGATTGTAGTGATACCATTTAAACTAATTTGTATTCAGTCACCTAGTTTAACCGTGATAATAATCTTATACCTACATATTATGTAGGTATCCGCCTATGTATATTTGTGATAAAAGCAGTTTAAATTAGGATTGATTACCTATTTACATACAATTTCCGTGAATTAAATATTATTTTGAATATCTCATGAATCTTGTTCAAAACATGTATGATGAATCTCCTGTCATGATGTTATGTAAGACTTATGACCTAAATGTCCTAAATCCATGAGAAATATTTATCAGTCAGGATCTTGAACATCATAATAATTCACGGTACTGTTCGGTTATACGGAATACAGCGAAAAACGCATTTTGGCCACCTCACGAATGGACTTCTTAACAGATTTTTATTGTGCCATTTGTTTGGTTTGTTAAGTTAGGTTCATGCTCTGGGTCCAAACACGTTAAAAAATAAGACAAAACCCATGATGTTATAAACCGACACGTTACCGCTCGGCCATCGCGGGCACACGGAATATTATAAAAATGTCAATTTGACATAGATACTTGGTTCGTTATTATTAGTTAGTTAATGACTTTTATTATGAAAAGGATGCACTACACATAGGTAAACAACTTATTGAAAGCACTAAATCTAGATAACTAAGTACCCAATACGTAAATAAACGATTAGGCTTATGGCATTGGTATTTTTACCAGATGTAATTTTAAATATTTCAAGAACACAAAGTCACAAGTATTTACGCAGGTATACATACAAAAAAATATTTATATGGTTTTTCGTCAGCATGACGTGTCATTCGTGTAGTTTGACATCACTAACCCATGGTACCATTTAAATGAGCAAAGATCGCATTGATATGTTTTTTTTTTACTATTAAGTATGTTTCACTATCTATATGGCCGAAGATGTGTCATTTTATGTGTTATCAAGTATACAGACATAGTATATCTGTTGCAATATTGTGAACTTTAGTGAAGTGCTTCGTATACCGTGTAATTGTAATATATACAGTCAAAATAACCCAGAAAACGTATGACACTTATCAACATAATTCTAACTACCTTCGGATAATTAAATAGGTACATATCTTGAGAACTCCCTGTTTCCTGTAGATACTTATATCATTATTCATTAGGTACATTACTTGTTCCGTGTCATTGTATGGTGTGAAATGGAGATAATACAGTCGAACTTGGTTATTACGATCACGGACTAGATCTCGGATGTAATGAGGAAACATTAGTTGACATTTTAGTTTATGATTTTTTCTATAGATTTATTCACTTTTATAACGAGCTACTTCTCGTATTGATGTTTTCGTCGACAACATTGAAAAAGTATCCACGCATATGGTTGAAATTGCATGTAAAAAATCCAAGCTTCGTGAAGTCAGTAGGTACCTACCAGCACCGGCGGCTCAGCAATTCATTATAATAAACAACTTCTTTTGTAGTTTATGAATGCCATGCTTGTTTCGGGGATTTTTACGATGGTTTTCAGATTTTTTATGTTCTATGTTTTAAATAGAACGTGGCGCGAAAAATGTTATATAACGATAAAACGAGTAATGCTTATAAGGAGCAAATTCAGTAATAACCAAGTTCTACTGTATTAATTATTAATTATTCCAAAAATATTAATATAACCGGATTGTCCACTGTCATTGTACTGGCCTTATTTCAGTATTTCTACGTACTCCTTAGCAGGACACCCAGGATGGATGTATTTTAAATATCCCATTGTAGACAATTTCCATTTGGAATAGAACGTAAACCATCATAAAGTCTATGCAGTTAATGGGTCAAAAAAGCATTGGCGGTGATAAATCAAAGGTGGTCGGCTCGCGGGCCATCTCTCCCGCCTCTGATTATGATTTACGGCTTTTCCGCGGAAACACATTATTACAGCGCAGCGCTGTCGTCTTTTTTAAATTACACAATTTTTATTACTTTAAAGGAAATTCTCTTCTCACTTCTCCCAGCATGTCCATGTGCTTCATATTTTTAACGACTTTGCGTTTATTTGTACAGAAATATTAACATAAATAATATGTCGGGCAACGTAGCTACTTTACTGACGCACCTGCCTAACGTTAAAAGCCTACCATTTGAGCACAAATTAACCAGTTTAAGTTTTTATGCATAGCTATGAAAAAATATATTTTGTTTTCTACCTCCACTAAGATAACGAACCCTATTATCGAAAGCAAGTATCTAGGTACCAATTGCAAGAGATGTGAAAAATAATATACTCGTGAGCTTGAATATTAATTACAATTTTTATAATCTGCTGGATGTTTACAAATTATTAGAAGAGTGGAGATCCGACAGAAATAGTAAACACTAAACTGACTAAACTGTCAGTCATACCTATTCATTGAACTAAGAATATAATTAATTGCAGATGGTACCTATTGTCTAATTTTAGACGGAATTTAACCATCTGCAATTTATATTTTAGTTAAATAAAAATAAATACGTAGTAATATTTGTGTAGGTTTTTATGGGTTTCCTGGTTGGTGCACAAATATTGTATATCGTGTTTAAACCGAACTTGATTTATTAGGGGTCGTCCATAAATTCCTTAACACGATTTTCGATATTATTGATCTTCCTCCCGTAAAAATAGTGACGTCACATTTTCTATTTTGGGCCTAAAGCCAGTTGTAATGTTAAAAAGAATATCTATATTTCTATGTATGTGGATATTCTCTTTCGTCACTAATTATCACATTATTATCAGATGCCCTCTCCCCTTAGGGCATGGAGTCATATATAGACGACCCCTAATATACAAAAACCCGTCTGCATAATACATAATATATGCTATAAAAATATTGTACTTACTTAAATCCAAATATTTATTGTCTAATTCAAATACCTACAATAATTATTAATGTCATTTCGCATAATTTTTGTGTTCTCTGAATTAAATCTCTCAAATTAGATTTTCTCGAAACAATGTCATACGAAACTGGATATACAACATTTGTGCACTGACCCATCGTTAACGATTATAACTTAGTGAACAACGAATAACTTTATCGACATTATTCACAAATGATAAAACTAACTTCATAGTCAAAAGTCATATAACAATATAACGTATAATAATATTTGAGTTGTAACATTCGGTTTGGTCTAATTTAGTTGAGTGGTCGGTCAATGCAAAGGTTGTTAGAATATTGAATTGTTCAGTCATTCAAAATGCTGGATCGATAGGTTTTTGTTTAGCATAGCCACCGTTTCGTGTAATCGTCGCATTAACGTATAAAAAGTGTTGGCAAAAAAACGTTCAGCTGAACGAATTGCTCCCGTCTGGGGAACCCCCTGGGAGTAAAGCGATCAGGCCTTTTTAAACACAGTTTCTCAAACTATTATTTATATAACTCATTTTATATTTTTTAATATTGTGTTTGTGAAGAAATATTATTTGCAATCAAAAATTTTTCATTCAGAAGTGAAATCCTGTATTTCTTGATTAGGTAGGTATGGCTGACAATTTTTTCCAAAAGTCCAAAAGTGGAAGATAGACATCGCTGATCCTACCACATTTTCATAATTGGGTAAGGCTTGCGATAAAGAGTTGAGAGACCCACATAATACAGACATGAACAATGTTTGCCTACTCGCTTCGAAAAATAAAAATCAAATGTCATTTGTATCAGAATTATTATTGCTGTTTCGTTGTTCAACCACGTTTATCTGTTTCCAGAAACAGTGTTGCCATCTTTTTCTAGTACAAACGTATAAAAACTATAGTATTTTTGGCATATTTGAAATAAAGTTTTAGTACTTAACATTTTACGCAGAGTCGAAATTATTTCATAGTACTATAATTATTATAGTAGATACAGTTGTCAACGTTTCGAACTTCGAAACAATAAAAGTTGTATGAACAGATTTAGATGTCTATTAACAAGTCAATGTTTTTAGTCGATCAAAACAAAAATACACTGAGAAGTTGAGACGGGTCGGTAAATTGGACGAATTCCTAGGCAAGTGAATAGTTGAGGGATCTGTGAGGAGTTTAACGAGTTACCCCTCGCGGCAGATGTCTGCAGTGTGAGGCTGGAGGCAGAGTTGGATGTCTTCTTTGGAGTGAGGCGCGTCCTAGAGACCGCGGATAACATGGACTACGCAGGATTAACCATGCCATGACTTGCAAGAACTCAAGACTTAATTCAAAAAACAACTGCACAAAGTTTTACAATACTTTGACAAATCGGAAAGATTCTATTTTTCAGTATAAGCTCATACTTCTGTAATATTCCATTTTGTGAGTCAGGTAACGAGAGTCGTATCTTATACTTTTTTACAAATAATAATGAATAGAAAATAAGAATAAGAAAATGGCAGTCGGCGCCTGGCGCCATGCTTTGGTAACTTACATAGGTACCTACTATTATCATGAGTCACGTAATTGTGCATCTACGAGTAAATATGGTGATGCAACATACACCTGTCTCATTTTAGACTTTTAGCAGGAAGGCATATTATTTCATTATAAGTATATAATTGTACATACCTATCGAACTTCTATGTCCAAAGAATGTAGTAGGAACCCATGCAGGTCTATGTTTTAACGGTAGTTGTATTTTAGATAGCAGTTTCCTACAATATCACTACCTACAAAAAACACCTACCGACAGATTAAGTCGATCGATTAGGACAATTAGATTATTATTATTAATAATAATACAATACTGTTTGACTTATTTATTCATACAATACATTTTGAAGTGAAGAAAGCCTAATTAAATCTGGCGTCATAGGTATTATACAAATTAATATTTTACATATTATGATCATAGTAAAAGGAATAGTACTTTGATATATATTATTTTACGAGTTACGAATAGGTATTCAAATCACACAAAAAAATTACATAAGTGTCTAGGTACATTGTTACATTGTATTAGATGAAAATGATTAATCTACAAGACATTGCGGAATTATTTGTCTGTGCAAAGAATGTCCCAATCTGACAAGAGCCGTCAATAATAATATGTCTGAAATAGTATTATTATTATTACATTCAAGTAAGTATATGAAAATTCGGTGTATACCTACCTGGTATATTATTATCTGTTATTGACTAACATGGTTTTATAATACGGGTAATTTGCTGGTATAACAAAACGCTTGCAGAAATAGGGTTAGAAAAAGCTCCGTGGGAGGTCAGTATTATAGAAATAATAATCGTGCGGACTGGAGCGATAATCACTAGTCATTAGCATAAGAGTATGTATGTAAGGTTTAAGCTCACTTTAATTGTGTACTATTACTAACAACAATAATAATATATATAATATTATTATGAGCCATAGTGCTGTAGTTGGAAGTTAGAACACGTCACGGGAGAGAAAAGAATATGCAGTAGGTACCTACCAAGATATCTAAAGGTGATTTAGAAAATTCGACATCGACGTTAGCATTAAAATATATGTATCTAAAATATACATTAGGTACCTATATCAAATAATATAATTACATAAAATATGTTTAAAAGACTGTTGGCATTTTTAATTTATAAAAATTAATACAGCTATTCTTATTTATTTAAGCATACGTCTAAAATCCAAATACTAGAATCTAGAGTATTCTAGAACAGGAATCAGGGACCATTTTTGGAGAATTGTAGGTACCTAATCTACTCAAAATATTATTATGCTAAATGATTACTTAGTTAGTTCCTTCTCTGGAAGTAGAGTACAAACATTTATAGATCGTAAAGAATAGATTTGTCTTTAAATGTCGAGCTTTAATACAAAAGTTGTAATAAGAATAACGTCTACATACAAAATATATATAAAATATAGGTATTGTAGAAATCAACTATTTCATTTTAGCTTTGATTTTTTATTTCTAAAACTCGTTGACAGAAGAAATTTTTTAATGGATTAACTTAAATGTGTTCTGAGTTCAACTGATATCCGTAATTATGTATTTTTATTTATGGGTACTTTATAAACTTTTTTTTCCTAAAATTTTCATGTTCACCTCTCTGCTATAGACAATAACTATCATTCTTATAGTTTTACCAGCTAAAGTTTCAAAACACCGTGCAACCTGCAACTATAATTAAAATACAAACCATGTAATTATATAAGTACGTACTGCGTGCTGAAATATTAAAACTTACCCCAGTCAATTTAATATATATGATATATATATATATATATGTGATATAAGCCCATAATTACCTAAAATGGCTATAATATTCATTAATAATCATGAAAATATAATTTCTCGTATTTTTTATAATATAGTTAAATAAACATTATTCAATATTATATAAAACAAATGAAATAAAAACCTAGTTTGATTAATCAATCACTTTCAATCAACGTTGAATAGCGGAAAATACTTTTCTATATTATTATGCCTACCTACTTTAAAGATTGTACGATTATAATACATTATACCCCGAGGCTACATTTTTTCTGTCTTGATAGAATCATTGTAAATAAAAAATATCCCACACCCATGCGCTGAATAGTCGATAAATTAGGTTTGAGAATTTAATACCAATCTATTATTTTTATCTATAATATAATCAAAGCTACCTACAAAAATAAAAACAGCGCTACCTGTCGACATTAATGTAGTCTGGGAAATGTTTTTTAAGAAACTACAAAGCAACCAGGTGAGGAACGAAAACACGAATAGTCAGAATCTACTAACCACCTATTTGCTAAAAACGTGTATCTTATGGATCGAAGTCACGTATCGTGTGAAGAAACTTAGATACTTACTAGGTATTACAAAAAGTCGTGATTTCTTTGGCATTGAACTCTCTTATAAACTATTAGCTGAAACATAATTAATCTAATCATAAGCATGGCTGTTTCAAGTTTTTATTTACAAGTGAGGTAGACTTTATTGAGATTATTTTTTCAATATGGGAGAGTTCAACTATAATATTTCATAAATGGCAATAAACGTTACATCTGACTGATTAAAGAATTAATCAAAAAAAAATATCGGTAAAATTTTATTGGACGAGTTTTATGTTACCAGAACATTATTATTTTATCCTTAAGAGGGTACATGCTCGTCGTAGGTCAAAATTGAGTTTTTATTGTATTTTTATTACTCCCTACTTCAATTATAGTTTGTCAATTTATAGCTACGGCCGTATGTTGTAGCTTAACCACTGGGGAATGACAAAAGAAATGGCGTATTTCAAAACACTACCTAATTCTTAGGTCAATAATTATTATAAAGCAATCATTATTCGTAGGATGTTTATCACACTTGAATGGTCAAAGACATAGCTTATAATTAGTATCTTTAGAATTATCTTCAAATGTGTTATTCTTGTCGATTTTTTGAATAATAAAATGCCTAATTCTTGTCAAATTTGGGATCACAGAGATTATCAATATAATTTTGTATCGTAAATATTTTACTAAAATTATCTCGTCATAAATTATACTAATAGTTTTATAAATGCGTTTAAAAATTAATAAATGTAAAAAATCTTAACACCACTGCACATTCATGTACCGAAATATGACTATATTCTAAAACATTAGAGCGAGAGGTTTAAAAGAATACTATTTTATGTAACACAAATACTTTATGCAGTCATCAAATGTTTAAAATAAATATAAAGGATAATAAGGCTTCAAAATTATATAAATAGATTATCTACAACGTTTAAGGAGTGTCCAGGATCATGGTTTGAAAATACAATAAAAACTCAATTTTGACCTACGACGAGCATGTGGGCCGTTAATATCGAATGGAAAATAATTAACTATATAAATTAAATATTAACAAATAGGTAATTGATAAGGCTACTCGCTTTACATTAGTTTTTATCATATTAGGTTTAGTACTTCGGTCATACTTACATACTTCAATAGGTAGATACAAGTAACTACATTGCCCTCTTAAAACAAACAATTTATTTTAACTCCATATTAGTAATTAGGTTAAATATCCAACAAAATTATAAAAGTAGTATATTATTCAAGTGATGGAATAAGATATATTTAAACTTTTAATTAAGTTTTTAAAATATAAATCCATTTAAAAATAATATACTTATAGATTTTTTATAAAACAGTAAAAATGACCTAATATTAATTGAAAACATTTCTTAAAAACTCTATACTCTAAAAAAAAATCATTATGATAAATAGTTGTCATATTATGAAAATTGTCATATATAATAAAAAGGACGTTTAGTTTAGATGTAATACACTAAAAATGCTTACAATCGTGCATTTGCATATCGCGACCAATGGACAGCCTGGATATTTTTAGGAGTGTTTTAAAATGTTTTAGAGTTTTAGACTTTCGCGGTTGTTTTTTATCATAATAGATTCATGGGGTTATGCGTGTAGGTACTTCTCCCTTCTTTCCTCGACGTTTCGGGCTCGTTGCAGAGGCCATTATCAAGAGAGTGTTTTAAACTACAGAAAACAATACAAAGTGTTCAAAATGGCTATTTATTTTCTGAGGGCAGTAATAGTAGATACCTAACCTACCTAAATTCAGACCAAAATAAATCAGCTGTTTTTTTATATTTATTATCCAATTTGGATTACCTACCAACTATGAATTATGTTATGACTTATGGAAATAAGCCAATACATATTTTTCAAATATGTAATTAAATTTATTTAGGTTGATGTTTCAATGCGATAATATTTCAAATTATTACACGTAGGTAACATGTTTTCACTGTGCCATCGACCAATATATTCGATTAGAGCACTCGTGATGCTAATGATAACATTTGCGAGCATCTATCGACACATAAATTTCGCGCGAAATATATTCGAAAAGTTTTTAACTACACCATCAACGTTGATGGAGTGTTGCGTATTTTACGGCACGTCATTAATAACGCAAGTGGAATCCGAATGAATTAGCGAACACACCTGGCGAAATAGTAAATAAACGTGTCAACCGAACGAGTTGGACATCAATCCGGATTGTGGCAATACAATGCGGATGCTTATCGCCAGTCGCTTCATCTTGGGAGCTCATAAATCAACTCTCGAAACTACCTCCCTGCCACAAGAGCAAGGGGTGATAGTAAAGTGGGAACAGTCACCGCGAAAGACCAACATTTAAACGCTTGGTAACATTAAAATTATCCTGAATGTAATTACAATAATTATTATTGTCTTGAAATTAATGAATGTTAAATTTCTTTGTTTCAATTAGGGGTTTCAATCATGAGATTCCGGTCGATTTCCTCACCCAAAACTTTAAAATTATGGAATCACTAGATTTCGGATTAACAACATGGCACAAAGACTACATATCTATTACGTCTTATGGTATTCTCAATAAGGAAATCGAATTTAAAAAGGGACAGATAGGTAGTTTATTTATGTATGTCACATCACTTTTTTACCTATGCCAATATCAAATTTAAGGCATTAAAACATCTCTACAAAAATCCAGCCTTAATCAAAAATATGAAAAACCGTGACGAGAGAAAAGGACAGCACACGAATTCATCGGACATCTCTTTTACAATAACTGAATGAATGCTTGCGATGACATTCATTCGATCATTGTAACCTTGATCACACATGTACTATGATCTCTGTGGATCTTCGCAAATGTCTTGCTGAACATGATGTAATTTTAAAGGATGCCTTCCGACGGCATCCATACAATACACTTTATCATGTAACTTCTTTTGAAAACTTTGATAGTAAGTTTTATATAGAATGACGACGGACAGTCAGCTAAGTACATTTTTTATATTGTATGTTTCTATAAATTTACTGTCTGTGGCCAAAAGACCACGAAGTTTAAATTATTAGAAACCTTATGTTTTTATTTTGTAACGATTATAATTTTATGTATATATTATTTCACTTGCAATAAATGTTTATTATCTCATAATTACAATGTTTTCTTTAACAACTGCATTATTTCATTGTATACACACTTAGAAGAAAACATTTGGCGCCCATTCATTCATAAACTTACAACACATTCACATTATTTGAGTCTTTCACAAGCATATTGAAGCAAGTCCATTCTGGTGATTTTTGAGTAAGCTAGGTTCAAACATAATATTTGAGTATTTATAATTCTGTAATTCTCTATGCTTGTGAAACACTCATTTAATAATTGATATCCAATCATAATTCACTGTTCGTGTGACAGCGCGATTTCACGGCTTGATATTGATATTAGGAGTCTATCCAATCCTTGTTTTACCATAGGAGCACTTTAGAACTGATAATTTTACCAATTCCACATTTTTTCCTTACATGTATTATAAAAAGTGATATTTATGAAATATTAATACACCTACCATTAATAATAATCCCTTATCTTTCGCAGGATTATGGAATCGGTAAAAATATCTGTAAAAATTCGACCAAACTTAATCATCAATCAAGAAAGGGCTACGAACTATAAATTATCGTACATATAGATATTATGTTTTTTTTGCGTTACGTAGTAACTGCTGCTATCAAGGATCCCCAAGTTCAAAAATATTTAGCAAAAATATTAATTACACGAATATTTCATTCTTTAAATCATTTTTGTTCAAACCAATCACGTTGACTGTAGACTAGATAATTGCCACATTTAAATAGCATGCTAATTATACCGAATGGCCGCCTGATCGTTACGCGCTAGGTGCGTCTTTAGCGTCCAATGACTTAATTAATTACACATCTGAGATAAGCAATTCGATACACCGTGGATTTTTGCTCCAAAACACACAATGTCACATAACATTTTTCGATGGATGACTTAATTAATAACAAATCTGAGATAAGCAATTCGATACACCGTGGATTTTTGCTCCAAAACACACAACGTCACAAACATTTTTCGATGGATAGAAGGACGTCGAATTAAGATAGTGTTCCATTTTTTCCTTTTTTAAATTTAAAATATTACAAAATAATCGTTATTACATAATATGGAAGCAGATACAGATGTAGACACCTAGTAAAGCAGAAGAGATAGAAAACATCCAAAAGGTACAGCCTGAGTAGAGCTAAAAACCGCTGGGTCGACGATATACTTATTATGACGCGGAAGAACGTAGCAATGCAATGATATGCAAGCTTAAAAGGCACGGAAATAACTTGGCTAGTCCTTTAATCAGCGGTAGATTGATCCAGGCTGATGATGATGTACATTTAAGAAATTAACAACTTATTATACTTACAATGCGATTTGCTATTTTTAGGAAAGTTAAAAGTTATTTTATAGATAATTTAAAAGGTTAAAGGTTCTAATGAATGAACAGGCTAAATCCGCCCCTGATTCAAATCATGATAAACTTTAATGATTTTTTCTGATTTGATATTTTTGTTTAATATTTCACAACTACATACATACCAATACTCATGAACCTACCATATTTTTATATCTAGGTAGAATGGCGGTTTTTTATGATTCGACATTTCAGATTCTGTACCTAGCCAGATTTCATCAAAATGACTTGTAGTAAGAACATTTTTTCCTCGAGCAATTTCATAATGTCGCAAAAATAATGCGACCTAAATATTCAAGAACGCAAAGCCACCAGGAGTATTCAAAGTGCGGAAACCATAAAGGGATTCTGGGTCGCGGCCCCTGCCGTAGTATTTCCTGTCACATGAGATGTCCAGTGGCGGTGCATGGCGCAAGAGGTGGCGGATACATTAGCCCATACAAAACACACAACAAAGGCGTACGTAGTTGAAGGCACGTACTCTCTTCGAGTGATACATTACGAAACCGCCAACCTACGTACGTACGGATTTCCTCCACCCCTGTAGCAATAATTTCCAAAAGCTGAGATTTTTCCCGTATGATACCTATAAGTCATCATGATCATCATCAGCTGGGGTCGACCCACTTGTAGATTAAGTCCTCCCCTAGCTCCCTCCACCGAACTTTATGAGTTCGTCCACCCAGCGGGTTTAATGGAGTCGCTGTATGATGGCATTCGTACATCAGTTGTCCACTCTCCAAGGGACATATTCAGCCCATTGCCATTGCATGTGCTTAGCGACCTTTATTATATTAAGTAGGTACTATTGTCTGTTTCCTTATCCATTGGTTTATTTTTTATCTTTATGCGTTATGCACGACATGCATCTTTTGATACAAATAAGTAAATTTGCTTGATACTTTCATAGTTCAACTAGAGCCCACCGATATTCATGTAGAGTTGAATATCCTACCCACTAGGCACAACACAATAATACGATACGTACGTATCAGATGTTAATTATAACAACTTACCGACACAATAAAAAAATTGACTTTCTTTATTATTTTATAATATTATCTCACGTTTTCCTGAGAGTAGATTTATTATTATCATGATTTCAATAAATCGTTATTTAATTTCACACAGTACCTAGGTATAAATAATATGCTATCATTAACATCACGCATGCAGCCGATTTTTTAAAATTCAACATCTATAATTTTATTATCGTTTAATTTGGCGCTCAACTACTGTTGATTAATCTATACCAACCTTTTTAGAATACTGAACTGCAAAGCGTGTTTCCTGAGATGGAAATATAACTAACATGGGTAAAAATAAAGATACATAATCATATTATTATTACTGGCCTGTAATAATTGACTACCAGAGCCTACATATTATTATTTCATTCCAAAGAAAAATATATATTTTTTAATATGTTTATTTTTACATTATTCTTTCATTTATTTATTTCATTCTTATATGTTTTCTATAATTGGAAATAATATAGCCTTACCATATCAACTAAAAATAATTATTAAAAACCGGAGCTAAACATAAACGAGAGATTTAGAAGTGTCTGTTGTATTATGCCATTAGCTTCCCATACACGTACAGTTTGAGTAGCAGGTTGAACATGGCACAGACATAACTGTTCAATAACTGTACGTTAGTGGGGACACCACAGATCAGTTTAACTACCCCATTTAAATCTGTCGAACTGTCAACAGATCGCTAGTGGATTGTGTATTTTATCGATTCACCGAAACAATATTATACACATTCGTGTAAATATAAAATATGAACTATAATCTTTCTTTTGAATAAAGTATTCCCTTTAATAGACAGTATTAATTATCTATTTGGTCGTATTTTTAGAATACGGTAATATTTATATAGCTATTGATATTATATACAATACATTTAAACAAAATTATATTTACATCAATCATCAGTATAATAATTAATTACTATGATATTATTAAAATATATACTTAAATTTTATTTAGATTAACTGACATTGTCATTCACAATTAGGTACCTATACTAATTTATGTTGTGAACGTATTAAATTATTTGTAATATTCACTACATACAATAAATAAAATTTGAATACTGAGTTATTAGTCTATATTTTTACAATAACTTAATATTTATAACGCTCTCTAAAATTTTAACATTTATATTATATTGTATAAAATAATATGTTTACATAAATAATTATAACTTTGTTTTAACCTCGTAAAAATAAATAAAATATAATATTTGCGATCTCCGCGTACATGATATTATTACATTATTAATAATAAATGAATTTGTATTTTATAACAAGCAACACCAGTCGCAGTTGTATCGCGCGGTATATTCTACTTAACGTTACCAACATCTAACGTCACCAGAGAACTTTCGGCTAGTTGAAATTCCAACAGTTTTACAAAAACACGTGAGTGGGAGTCGCTGGCAGTTTGAACCTGGCACACATCTGGCAGGTCGAAAACTGTCCGTCTATGGGCGCAGCAGATTATCTACCAAAGATAACTGTATGGCCGCCATTACGTATTAACTGGCATGTTCAACCTGTTACGAAAACTGTACGTCTGTGGCCAGCAATTCTTTGGACACACCGTTCTCTGAGCTCGAATATAACTCGAAAGATTTTGTTTAGGCAGTGTGCAGACTAAAAGAAGTGATCAGATGAATAGGGAGATGAAAAGATGTAGAAGACTGGTCCAGAATAATCACGATCCTCAAACATGATAAAGATGATGACGATGAAGAAGATAGGTAAAATATTAATTAATAGATAGTTAATGCAAAAAAAATATTGGTCAGTCGTCAATGAGAAAAACTTAAAATAAATAATTACGACTAAGAGTTAAAGTTTAGTTGCCACTAATAATATTATACAGCATTTTTAATTACGTCTATATTTCATACATACTATTACTTTATATTACTATCTTTTAAATATAAACTTAATATGTTCACTGTATCGATTTAAGCCTAAGGTAACATGCTGGCATTGACAATGGCTTACGAAAATGTCAATTTTTACTCAGCCAACTCGGAAAACGTACCCACACCACACCCTCACCTGTCAAGAAAAGTGCACCCGCAAATTATGTTCGCGAAGGGCTCGTTCCCGGATTTAATAAATTTCATTATAGGTAGACTGACGAACTATAATAATATGAATAAAATTAATATTGCATTCTCGAGACGCTGTGAGCCCAGTCGCACGAAGAAGTGGTAAGTACTAAAAACTTTTCATTCAGACCCGTTTATGGCGTCATGGAAGGTGGCTGTGCGCAAATCGCGGCTACATGATAGATAGAGACGAGGTAACTCAAATCAGAATCTAGTTGGAAAGTGACACTATAAAATCCAATGAAGCTTTTTTTACCACGTTTTTCTTAGCTCGTATTCTTGTTTGTCCGGTGGTTGTTTATCCAGTACAAATCTTGCAATCGATTTTTAACTAACTTACCGACTAGCTAGACATTTGAAACTTTTAGAATATATCAGAACACGATGCCAATGCACTCTTCTATTACTTGTAGCCATCTTCAAGTAGAATTGAATTCATTTTCAGTTAATTCTGTTGTGTATGAAAAGTTATTTCGGAAGAAATCCGTAATCCAATCCACTATTATTGGTTGCTAAGGAGGTGGTCCTAGCAGCTAAATTATTAATATATACGTGCGTTACTATGGAAATCAAAATGACATTTCAGTATTCTACATATTTTGTTTGTTGCAAAATAGCAAAAAAATGATTTGTTGACAATTACCTTATTTGTATTAGAAATTAGAATTGTCAAGTTTATATAAATCAACAGAAAATTTAAAAACGTGGTAAGTATATAAAAAGTTCTTTTTATCTTGTAATTATTAGGTATATTATTCTTTTTTCTTTCGACCATGTCCGATCCTAATAGGATCATATGGGCCTCCACAGAGTAAAGGTTTGTATTAACAGATTTTGTTTTTTACGAGAAATGGATGTCAGCCACTTGCTCAACCTATTAGGTCCATACCCTGACAGACACAAATTGAAAAACAATTTGTGTACTTGCCAGACCCAGGATTCGAACCTGGGACCCACGAAGTGATAGTCTAACGCTTAAGCCACGCGGCCACCGTGGGTGGGGGATTATTATGTCATGTTAAAACTAATTTTATTGATGTTTCTCACTCATTGAACTGGCAAATAATTATTTATTCTTTTTATAAGTCCGTCAACAGTATACTACTTGAAATGTTGTGCCAGATTCTAATCTGAATATCTAATAATTATAGGGAAAAAATGTCGCAGAGCTTTTCCTTGGGCAAGTTGTCAGGATAGAATTTTCCCGTATGGCAAAATTTCCTGTGTACATTCTGTGTGAAAGTTAGACCAAAGGCTTGGCAATTCCATTTGAAATGAAATGTGCGAGGCAACATTGTGTATGTCACACTACTTGTCGTATTTTTAGTTTCAGACGTCGCTTTTGTATTGCACAGTTGGCGGTGGAACGCGCTAAAAACTTTCTTCAAACACTTATTTTTATTTTATACGTGGACTGTCACGTAAATTATTGCACGTGCCATACAAAGAAAGACTTACATGCTTCGGTCTACGTAACGTAAACACTTCTTAAATAATGGATTTTTGAAATACACGCGGCAGAACAAAAAGAAAGTAGTGGTACATACTTACTAAAATGCGTTACAATAAAAATAATCTATTCACAAACCGGTCTAATATAAACTTTAAGCTGCATACCTTTTTATTTTGCAATGTTTTTGTAGGGATGTAATTTCTTTTCTCTTCAAGTAAGTAGGTACCTGTGTAATCTTAAAATATTTTACAAATTAATGAGTACTGTGAAACTCAGTGGCGCACCCAGGATTTAATATTGGGGAGGCCAAGGAGAATGTAAATTAGTCCCATAGACTCTTTTTCTTCTTCACAGCTTAATTTCTCGTTTATCGGTCTTTTGTCTATTGCACTCGGTGTACCTAACTATACCATGGTCCCCACATCATGAAACGGGCCCTCAGGCTAGGATATTTGGCGGGCCCCCTACCCACCGCTAAGATTAAATGCAGTGTGAAACACTACATTAACGTTTTTCAATTTGTGTTTTAGTTCAAATTAAGGGTACTTATACAGTGAATTATTGGCGATTTTTAATACACCTACTTTAATAATGGAGCTGTCGAGTATCGACACATAATAATCAAAAAATATATTGCACAATTATATAAGTAATTGAAAATGTTCATGGCCATGAAGTGTAATAGCGCCGCAGGCGACTTTTTTTACTGTTAAAGCTAATTTATGATGTGTGTTTATCTCACTTATCTGGTCAACCCGACACGCCGGGCCCCCCACAGCCCGGGCCCCCAGGCTAGAGCCTTGTCAGCCCTCCCCTGCCATGACCTACACCACTCCGGAACTAGGGTGGACACCGAGAATTTTTTGACAGTTCCCTTAGGTATTGTGTTTCTGACCTGACATTAGTGTTTCGAAATTTTTGTGCTAGAAATTAAAATCTAAGAAATTTTTCTAAAAAGGGTGCTGGAGAATTATTACAAATCATTTTTTGCCGTGTTTTTATTTGTCTAATCTATTGACTTTCAATTTCAATGTTTTTGGGGGGGGGCTAAGGCCCCTTGCCCCCCCCCCCCCCCTGGGTGCGCCACTGGTGAAACTAAACTAATTTAATTAAACTACATATTTCATATCCAAGACTAAAAGACAAAATTTACGAATGTACCTACCTAACATTCATCAATTAATTAATTCGACATTATTTTTGTATTCCCTGGTTTTTTATATATTTAGTCACGTTTAATTTATGACTTAATAATAACGGTCAGGCCATAAAATGCAAGAAATACAAAGCCCGCCTGAATTTTTGTCTGACTTTTTCAAAATAATATTTAATACACGTTCCTTTTACATGACAAACTTTCATGCATATTATGGATACTGACCTTACTATTAAATAAATACATAAGAATTATTATTGAATACGTGTTTAAGTTTATCCCATATTCTTCCACACTCGATAATGGTTGCCTGTTTCCCAGACCCGTTAGGTATTTCAGTTTCCATTATTTCTGAGTTCCCTGAGCAAAGCCGTTGAGTTCATTGGTTTAGCTTTAGGTGGGTAATAATCACACCTAGGTATATAAATTGAAAAAATATGAGAATTTCAATCAAAAACCGGATCATTATAAGTATACCTATCTGTGGTTTGTTAATTGGTCATTGAAACTTTTCACGTATTTTTTTATTATTACTATTAAAAATTAAATGTGTCGTATGTTTGTCATTCTAATGCCGGGTCCACACCGAAAACAAGTCGCGCGACAACTCGTTAAATTTTACGATAAGCATGATAATTATCGTAAAATTTCTTAAGCAATTATGATAATTATCGTAAAATTTAACGAGTTGTCGCGCGACTTGTTGCCGGTGTGGACCAGGCATAAGAAAAATATATTTTTAGTTAAGTTAAGCCTTTTTAGTATTAGAGGGAGCAATAATTATTTTACTGTTTTTAATTAACTGTTTGAATTTCGTATACGGGTTTATTGCCCATTCTGTAAGCATTGAAGGCGGTATACTAAAAAACTAAAATAAAAATAATTTATTCCACTCTCCATCGGTAGAGTAATAAAATACCTAATAGTGGCGACAAGTTCCGTCAATAAACATTTCATATTCATGCTTCTCGCGTATTCTATAAACGTAGTTATTTCCTGGCACAAATGACATAAAACACTGTGACATCTTTGATTAAAAATCATAACGACAAAATATATGTCAGTGTATTACATACCTACCAACGTAAATCTGTCAACATCCTTGATCGACAGAAAAATAACACGTTATTTAGTATTCCATGCCTAAACAACAACCGACATATTACGCTTTCGATTTGAATACAAATTAGGTTATTGATTTATCTTAGGATATTGGCTAAAAAAATGTCACTTAAATGTTTCCATTCCTTCAAAGAATATAATACTGCTTCAAAAAAACAATATTTATATTTGATTCCAACTAATGATGTTAACGAAACCGTCTTATAACTATATAGATAAATAGTCAAAACGTATGAAAAGTTATGGCAACAAAGGATGAACCATATAGATAGATAGATTATAGGGACACAAATAATTATCACACAAATTTTCGATAATTCACTACCGTAGATGTTTTTGCTTACAAAAGTTGTGCTTACATTTCAAACTGAAATTGCTTTCAGTAATAATTACAGAAATATCACAGAAGGCTCCAAATCTGGACTCCACTTCTTTGGTTCCAACTTATTATCTATAATATTATAATATTGTCGTGTATACACGTTCGAAAACTTGAGAACTTAGGTTCTTTATTAGTAAAATATTTAAATATGTGTTATGTAATCATCATCAACCGGGGTCGACCCACTGCTGGATGAAAGAAACTCCTAGCTCATTCCACTCTTCTCGGTTCCTAGTTCATCGCTGTCATGAACATCCTCCAAACTTTATGAATTCGTCTATCCATCGGGTTTTTGGGCGTACTTGTGGTCATTTAGTGGGTACTCCTCACTGTATGAAGACTGCCGTTGACCACTGGCCGAGCGCCATGCCAGCCCATTGCCGTTTCAACTGCTTAATTACCTCCATCACATCGCATACTCTTCGCGGCTTGTCATAATTATTGTATTAGGATAAATTTAAAAAAAGTCTTATGCCGGGTACACACTGGCAACATGTCGCGCGACAATCTCGTTAAATTTTACGATAATTATCACAATTGCTTAAGAAATTTTACGATAATTATTATACCTACTTATCGTAAAATTTAACGAGGTTGTCGCGCGACATGTTGCCAGTGTGGACCCGGCATTAGAACCATATCAAAGTTTTATGAATAAATTGTACGATTTCCGGACAATCGCTATCAAATTAGTTTCTACGCATCTATACTATAATCTACAATTTTAATATCAGGTACAATGTCTGTTTTGAACTACACAAGAATCTACCTTATCGTCAGTGACTGGAGAAGGGGACACAGATGATCGCGTCAATTAAATGAGGGCAAAGCTCGAATTGAGCTGTAGCGCTATGCCAGAAGAAGAGGAAGATAATAACAATAAATAAATCATGTGTTCAAACCCGATCCGGGGTTTAAAATATGTACCAATAAACCATAGTTACAAACTAAATTAAAATGTATACTCAATTCAATTAAGGGTAATCTCTCCCGACGACAATTATTTTTCTATTTAACACTTCCCCTGGGAAAAGAGGCGAGGAGGGTCGTGGAGTATGAAATGGGGTAGATCAGTCTTTCCTTCTAATCCTTTCATTGTTCTATTATTACTTAGCGCGGAACAAAACTTGTTGTAATGTCTACCTCTTCAGGAGCGGGACATTGATCCGCCATTATGTTCGTCTGGACAAAAGATTTCCTGCTGGGAAGCTCGAATTTTATTTTGAAAATGTCTACTATAAATAATAATACGTATGTTGTAATGGGAAAGCTGCTATCGTTATTTCTAGAGTGAGTGTTTTTCTTTGCGTGCTATTTTTATTCCACGACACACGATACCGATGTTGTATTCATAATATAAATTTGATAATTTTTAAGGTTCTATTATGGTGAAAATTATGAGTATCCGTATGAAAATTTAATATATTATATATTAATAAAAATTACTAACAATAGGCACCCGATGTAGACTAGAGGCAGCATGTGCACTTTTGAAGCCGTGAGTCGTGGGTTCTGTTTTAATCCCTTGTCTGAAAAATATACTTTTTTTTTCGACCATGTCCGATCCTAATAGGATCATATGGGCCTCCACAGAGCAGTGGCGAAAGGTGACTTTTGGAAACAGGTAGGCTGTGGAGAAAGCACACTTGTTAGATGTATTTAAGGGAAATAAGAAGATAATCTGACATAACTACTGATGAATAGGTAGGTACACAAAAACCGATGAAATTTCAAAAGCTCACTGATGGTATAAAATTAAGCAATTAATTTGAATTATGTATTTTGAAATATCCGTTGTTGTGAATCTGTTCCATAACAATTTATAATTTAACACGTAAACTAGACATTTTAAAATACTTCTATATTTAAGACACAGACTTAGGATACAATATCAGATTTCAACTTACATAATTGGGTGAATAAATTATCTTAGTCTATGAATAAACTAACTGACAAATAAAAATCACGAGATAAATTATTTATTATTTTTAACAACAATCAATATTTATATGTGATTGAATCCCTAGAAATTATTTTTTTAAATAATCTTATAAATTATTTTGAATAAATGTGCACTTACGTAAAATGTAAGCGCTCCTTAAATAGCTTACCAATTTATATGGGCCGCCGCAGATGTCTTGAAATTATGAGAAACAAACTTCATATAAAAAAGTTTTCGATTCACGCGAACGTAATCCATACAATATGTGAAGCGAAACGAGATGTCGCTTATTTTTTTAAACCTTCGAGACATGCCATAAATGGTGCTTATTGAAATAGTGGAAAAGATCGTAAAATTATTATGACAATTATACGATAGATGTCGTTGGGCATATTGAATATATTATTATGTGATTATATTATTTAATATGTCAATATAAAATTAAAAAATATTTTTCTCAAGAAGGTAGGCTTTAGATAATCGCCTAGTAGGGAGTCTTCGCCACTGCCACAGAGTAAAGGTTTGTATTAACAGATTTGGTTTTTACGATAAATGGATGTCAGCCACTTGCTCAACTTATTAGGTCCATACCCTGACACACACAAATTGAAAAACAATATGTATACTTGCTAGACCCAGGATTCGAACCTGGCACCCACGGCGTGGGCCAACGCTTAAGCCGCGCGGCCACCGTGGGTGTACCTTTATGTTGTTTGTTGTTTGAATTCATAAAATGGATTTAATATGTTCAACGAATGACCGGTAACTTAAATAAATCTTTTAATTGCAACTTAGAGGCAGTCCATATACACATCGGATTGTAGATGAATCAGCCAACAGGCTAACTGCAATATAATTGAACATACTGAAGAGTCCTTATAGTAATATGCTTGTTACATACATTATTCTGAAACCATAATCATATTATGTACGTTAAATTGTTCAAAATGTTCTGGTACGTAGGTATTATACAAAACAATATAAAAATGGTAAGTCACGTTTTTCACAAAACATTTAGATCTAGCTCCTCAATTATTTCCTAAATCTTTTATTATAATGTACAAAAAATACAATAACAATCCACTATTACTCACAACATCTACCTAAACGTCCTAACCAAACAACAACAAAAAATGTGTTTACTCTGTGAACTTTCAACAATTATTGTATTTATTTTCCACAATCTTTAATCCGTCAATTATTGCATTATTATGTAAAAATTTGAATGTATTAATTATGTAGTTATTAATAAAGGACAGAAAATGTATGTTAAATTTTCTCATTAATTATGTATTTTTCCACAGTGAAGCTTTTAAATAAAACTGCATATGGAGGGGAAATTGCTTCATTTTCCAAAGTGGGGCAATGTCCGTTGAACTGATCGATAATATTAGAAACGGTGTTATTAGATCGTAATAAACGCAATAAACGCATCTTCTTTTAGCGAGATATTAGTTTTATGGCTTCAGGGTATCAATGGGCTATTAAACCGCTAAGAACTTATTTCAATTATGCTGTAAATAACTTTTCAATATTGGATGGTCAAAATGAGATTTGCAAAGGAGGACGTTGCTCTACTTTTAATAATATCATAAATTATTTATAATGTGATAATATTCTATGATATAGAGAGCAAAATAATGCTAAGTACTTTCATTTATTAGAGTTAAAACAGCTTTCATTATAATAGTTTATATTAATGTAATGATAACTGTCATACTTATTATAATAGTATAAATAAGTGACTGCTACAAGAAATGTTCCTTTTTTTAGTTGCTGTGCGGAATAAGATAAGTATGTCTGCGCGACCAAGTTTCCACAATATTTAAATGTTTAGGTTGCCTAATATTCTATTAATAGAACAAATTAATGGATAAATACTAATTGGTTTGAGATACCGTTGTGGAAACTAATTACAGTTACATTTTTAAAACAAATATATCAGTTTTTGGGTGTTCACAGTAATAGACATTAAAAATTTTGCCATGTAGGTGTTGTGACTATTGTAAATATTTGTGGATTGCAACACGCAACTACTGTTCAGCTTTTATATATTGACATCTACGTCATGACAGTATTACGCCACGCAACGGTTTTATTGCAGAAACGGCCGCAGTGACGATTACGTCTCGATATAGAAGTCGAAGTCTATCGCTAATAGATTTAATTTAAGCAAAGGTTGGAGAGCTGAGGAGATAAAGGACGTAAGTATTAAACTATAGTTTTGAGGAAAAGGTGATTAGTCACTGTTTGCAGTTTTTTTTGTATGGTATTTGTATGCATCAGCAAGTATATTTAAATATTGACCACTTCTAACAACTAAAGCTGTCAGATCCGAATTATGTTTGACATGGTAAAGATTCAAAAAATCTAAAGAATCAGATGGTTTCATTTTCATTATGACCATCAATTTTTCTACAGAAACATACCCATATAAGTAAATAGAAAGAAAAAAACGTCCATGTTGCTTCCGTTGTAACCTTTGACATCTCAAATTATAATACATACAAGATGTGATCCTTTTGGCAGTTGTGTGTTTATGTATCATAGCAATAATGCTGGGGGACAACAATTAGTTCCCCGCTAAATACAATCACATTGTGACAATAATCACGCAAGCGTGAAACTCGGCGAACAAAACGTTGCATTGCATATTAATTAGAGTGGCGGTGAGTCAAAGAGGGCCACAATAAGTTAAGTGCGTATTATCTGCAGATTTGGTCAGCGGATTGCCGTACATAGACGCAAAGGTAGAGGTCCCTCGACAATAGGAGCTAATGACCGCAACACCTTTTATGGAAAACGCTTTAAACGAACGGTGAGATTTTAATTCAGATATTGACCGCACTGGCGTACTATGCTAAGCACGTGTGAATATAATTGACAATAATTAATGTGAACAATAAAAATCAATCAAACTTATTAGCATTACATTGTATGAAGGCAAAACAGTTATTGCATCATGGTAAAATTCATAGGTATTTAAAATATTTGTAAGACCGTCATATCGAAAGAAAAAGTAGATACCCACCTAGTTATAGTAAAAAACTGAGTAAGTTTTCAATTATTATTCGATTGACACCATTATCAAGATGAAATGTCGCGATGTTTGTTGTTTCACATAAAAACAGTGGCGATTTTAGGTATCTACGTGGGCTGCTCGAATCGAAGCGCTGACAGGTTTGGAGGACCCCTTGCATATTTTCATTTGCAATAAACCGTAAGTATTCAAAATATAGTAATAATTATGTTGCCAAAAAATGTATCAGGGATATAATTCGATTGATTTGATTTTGCCACAAACAGATTGTAAAAAATACGTATATTTATACAATTTTGGTATTTTTTACGAAGCGACCGAATCGGATGCTTTATGTAAAACGGTCGCTGAATAAAAAACCTAAATTAAAAACTACACTTACAAATTACTGTACCAGCAAAAAAACAGAAAAAAAACCACAGTAATAATCAGTAATCGCGTCACCATGAAAGCCTACACATAACATTAAATTGGGTAATATTTTAAACTCTTAATAATTGTCAGTACCTATTGAAAAAATCTACTGGACGCCTCGGGCGATTTTAAAATTTCTGTATTGCGCCCAAAATGCTAAATGCAGCGACACAATTAAAAAATATTTCCCACCAAAAAGGAGCGACAAATTAAAACTTACCGTTTCAGTTATAAATATTATTTTACATTAAAATGGCCTCCTTTATTCATTACAGTCACAGATACCTATCAGTTTTCACTAAGAATAAATTAAAAATTTAAGCTAATTATTCCATTTCTTTACTTAAGTATACTAAAGTAGCTGTATTTAAAAATGTATTTTCTTTTCTCACGAAAAAGCATACCTAATTAAGTATTAAGCTGCAAAGTAATTCAAAACTTAAATATGACTTTACCATTTTTATGAAAAAGCTTTTAGCTTTTTTTTTTAATAATGTGTAAGTTTTATGAATAAAAAAACGTCCTTTCAATATTAATGAATTAGACAGGCAGGTACTTGAATTGACTATTATGTATATTGGTATACGGACAGTAATTATTAATTTCAATTTACAACTAGAGCCCACTACGTCAACACGTCGCTGAGTTTTTTTCCCTCCACACACCCCACACGCATGTTGAACCTTCCACTGTAGGGATTGTAGAAGTCAGCATGCCTAGTATATCTTGCGCAGTGTATATAGGGGGTTTTTCGGATAAAACGGTTAGGTAGGTACATGATTCTATTTTACTTTTATACGGTAATACTATTTCCGTGCCTCTCATACGTTGCACCGCACTGAAATGAATAAATAAATCGTCATTCGACCATATGATAAAGATTACAACACTAATCATTGCCCATCTTGGGATAAAAATAATGATTAGCTTCTAACTAGGTTGCTACTGTCACGGTAAAAAAAAAAAAAAAGTGTAGGTACTTACGTATGTCGTTTGCCCAATTTCATTATCGATCGTTCTATTGATTCGTGATTCGATTTCCAGCCCGCTCGCCTGAAGCAAAAAAGATAATTGAAATATTATTATACACTCGATGTATTTTAAAATATAATACATTAGATATAACAACGCGATAAAAAACTATACAAAATAATGTCTTCTATCAATACGATTCTTTTGCACTTTTTCATGTAGGTAATATTATATTACTCTTGATATGTTATTCTGAGTTTTGCTATGATTAAAATATATCAAAATACTCAGTACAAGTAGTTACTTATATTATCTTATAATAAAAAATTTAAAACTTTCGTAGTCCAATCAATTAATATATTGTAGAGTACATGGAATATGTCACAATTCAACGTGGATTTTAATGTTTGCACCATATACGGGCTTAATACCTTCCACGCTATGGGTGGGATCAAATGTGTCACTCCATCCAAACATGTTGAAAGAGGTTCAGAAATACCAAGATTGAACACGATGCCCACGTCTGCTGAAACTGGAAAACTCGGAATTATTTGACTAGAAACATACACAGCGATGATAGGAGGTATACAAATGTGACTGTGGCACCCATTGATATACCAGAAGAGCCACCACATGACATCCTTTGGTTTGTTGCCAAAAAGCAAGGTATTGCAATCCTAGAATGGAGGGTGTACATGCATTGTATAACTATAATTCTATAACTTTTGATTGGTTGAAGATTAAGTAGCAAACGTATATCATATATATATACATCAAATTAAAGGAAATTTAATGTTCTACAACTTCGTCTCGGACAATTTTCTAAGAAACGACTGTGAGAGGCACTAGAAGCAAATGTTCGACAAAAAGAGTGAGGTAACAATGATTTTTTCAAAAATTATCGATTTTCAATAACGTATATCTCGGAAACCGTTGGGAATTCGACAAATATGGATAGAAACAATTTTATAGTAAATTTAATTCCCTTTCATTTTTATTTGAAATATTTTTTTTATAGATATAAGCGAAAAACCAAAAATGAGACCATTCGACCCCGCCCGCCTTTTGCTAACCGTACGGGGGCGGGGACTTTTAGTATGTTTACTTGCTCGCTAATCGTAACAAAGTCTTGAAGTCAAAAATTGTGACATATTCCATGCATTCTACACCCATATTTTGATCACTCATTGACTGGACTATCTTTATTTACCTACTTTCAAAATACTATTTCCACGCCGAGATAAATCCATTTAGACCTACAAGAAGTTGTAAAAGTTAAAAGTTTTAAGTAGACGTTTTTACAAGCCTTTATTGCAGGGTGGGGCAAACTTTTTGGATGGAGGGCCAAATTCAAGAATTCCAAATGAGCGGGCGGGCCGCAAGTAAAATACCATTTTTAGATATACACTATTTATTATCACGAAAAATAAACATTACAAAAAAAATAATGAGAAGAATGAAACTGTTGTACATTTTTTTTAAATTTAGGTGTTAATTTTGTAGTTGATATTCTCAAAACTGCTAGTAAATGGGCATCGGAGATATTTGATCGTAAAGAATTTTTATTGAGGTTCATGATCGAAAATGTGTGTTCACATATTATGTTGATCCAAAAATAACGAACATTTTTCTTGCATACCTACTCTTTAAGTTGGTCGAATTTGTCTGAATTAAGGCCATTGTAAAATTTGAAGATTTCTTCACGACGATGCAATTCTCTTAAATCAGTGTCACACTGCAGATTAATAATCTCAAGTTGTAGCTCTGTCGGTACACTATCAATATCTACTGTAATCGATGTTCAACGTAGAAAATAGTGGTTACATAGTGTGAGACGAGACGCAAGGAATACGTACTGAGATAATACATTTACGAAAGAACAAATTCTTCAAATTGTGATCTATTGTCAATATTTTTTAAAAAATATATAAAAAAGTTATTCGTAATCACAAGTACAATTATCGATGGCGGGCCGCGAAAAAATACCCGGCGGGCCACATGCGGCCCGCGGGCCGCAGTTTGCCCTCCCCTGCTTTATTGTAAACCACCACCTCAATCCTTTGTATAGATTGTAGTGGTCGTATATAATTAGTTAAAACTCTAAGTAAGTATATAATAATATAGAACACATGAACGTTCAGCATTAAAGTACCCAATAATAGCATTCAATAGTAAAGTCTATATTAATTATAAAAAAATATTTAAAATTCACCAGTGGATAAAAAACTATAAGTTTTCTTCACTACCTATCCTAATTATCTAAAGTTCATTCAACAACGATTTGGTCTTGAATTGTTCTTACTAAGTAAGCTACCGTATCACCTGGTCGCATTCTCCGATAAAAAAATATTTTAAATCAATTTTAAAGTTACAATTTATTCTCACACGACACAAGATATACCAAAATAATCTAAAGCAGTGTAGGTAATAGTCATTACTAGTGTATGTACGTGAATAATATATACCTACACTTAAAATTGTTATCCATTATTAACATAATAATGACCGTTATATTATAATTACGCATTACAAATTATAATGCTGGCTTTCACAATGGTCAAAGTCAGGCAAATCTCAGTGGTCACGTGATGCTCACCATTGTGAAGAGTGCGACATACGCGTTGGCCGGCAAATGATTGCCATTTATCGACGCAGTGTCGGTGTTTCAACACGCATCAAATGGCGCCTGACCAGGGCCATTTGATTGTAACACCTGCCACCCACTAATCAAGAGTCGGATCTAATGTAGTACCTAGGAATCGAGTAATCATTGTGATATTGCAGTTAGCAGTTACCGTTACTACATTCAATTTCCAAATTTAATAAAATGTACATAAGTATTTACCTACAAGTATAAATGATAAAGAATATTTTAAAGGTTTTTCGGCGTTACATTCGAAATCACTTTATGAACGGCAGCGTTAAAAAATAACACTATCTTCTATAGTTAAATTAATTTGTAAAGAACATCGCTACATTGTAATAATGAGTATAAAGAGATTTTCTCTTTCTTATCCTATTATCTCAATCGTGATAGATCAAGATAAGCATTTCTGCAATTCAATTCCACAAGTACTCACCCACTGTAGAGATGTCACGCCGGAAAAAAAAGTATCGACACTTGGTATCGGTACCATGTCGATAATGGTATAGGAATTCTATTTGTATTATATGTATAGCTTGAGGCCCGAAGGTCAAACGATTTTTTTTTTCCTTGGCCTCTTAATCACTCACTGGTCCGTCGTCGGTGGTTTGAAAGAGATAACAATCAATACTTGTTATACTATACTGTGGTACCTTAAGTTTATTCATTGGTGAATATGATGAATTGAAATAGGATCGAATGGATACATGGGCAAACGAAGAGTATGACGTAATTAAGTAGGCCAAAACCCTTAAATGGAGATACTCGTAAGTTAATACATCTAGTTAACCCAGTGGTGCCCGAATTATATATCATGACTGAAATGCTGGATTGACGAAATAATACAATACGAAATAAATATGTGGCAGCGAAACACAATAAATAGAGAAGAACGGAGACAGCTTGAAGTGAGTTGTTATGATGATTATGATAGGTACCTAACCTAACAGTAAAAAGGCCTTTAGGAGCAATATTGCTCGTGCTACCAAGAATTACGTATTGCATAGGAAAAAAGTACGTCATCTCACGAAAAAAGTACCGATCATTTTGTATTGATATATTATCTAAATATAGTACCTACATACCTACCTACTTAATTGATGTTTTATTGAAAGTAATATAATATCAAAGTATCTGTAAAATTAATACAATCCCAGTGACATATGTTTCAATGTTTGTTGTCTGGATGTGGATGTCCACAAAAAATGTCTACTATTAAGTATTGATACTTTCTCTTTTGGTATAATACTAAACATCGATACGTATTCATTTGGAGACACCCCTACACACAGGTGATTATTTATTGTAATTTAAAGACAGTGGTTTGTCAGGGAGTGAAAATCACGACGAAGAGCGGTGTGGCGGTATGTGCTTTTCAAGTGAGATCCTAATAAGGAATTTCGTAATCTAAAATAATAATTGAGACAATTAGTCACGGATGTATTGTACGCCGTCATAAAGCATGTAACATTCCTATTAATGCCACACCAAAACGACGTATGTTACATTTTGCAGTGTCATTCAACAGTTAACTTGCACAATCACACATCTATAATTTAGTTGTTGGTTTTTGTAACTATTACAACATTATTAGTGCCCTCAATCATTGCAACATTATTTTTTCGAGAAATAATTCATCGATATTTTTTAGGCAGGTAGGTACCTAACTTATTTATCTCTGTATGCATGTTTAAGAAATCGTTTATCAAAAATTGTTAAATCTTATCAAATACATTATACCTCAATTCGCGTAATCCTCCCATTATATCAGAATTAAATTAAAGCATTTTACTAGCCAGTAGCCACAATAGTAGGTATGTAAAACGAACAGTCCACTTAGAGATAAATCTACTACATAATATTATCATCTAGTTAGAGTTTTTTATATTGTCACGATGTTAGATTTGTAGTTACTGTATTTTTTTGGGTAATGTTCTACATTCATGATTGTTTTTCAGTAAATATCTTCACACAGAACAGATAATAAATATAATACCGATAGGCTAAATTCAATATGCCGCATGTTGATGCCGGGTTTTGAATGTGTGAGTGACCTACGAAAATGAAGCACGAAGTATGCACGTACAATAGTGTGTGTAATACACCAACATTAAATGAGGGTAAATGCATAAACCGAGAGCAGTTTTCAGTATTTGACGTAAAACGTATTCTTGACACGTGTGTAAGTTTAACCCGGATTCTTCCTTACTCGAGTCGGTTACCTGCTATCGCCTTACCCGTTATGTATTTCAGTTCCCATTATTTCTGAGTTCCCCAGTTCCCTGTATCTACATTTATTGTAACTGACATAAGTGCTTACTAACGAAGTTAAAAAAAGAGACGGTGAAAAACAAGGATGTTTAACAATTTGCAGGTACGACGAGTATGACATACATAATATATTATACCTTGGCAATTAAGAAAATTTAAGTTTTATAATTGCACTCATACCTGCAAAATACCTACATACAAGTTAGTATTAATTGTAGTCAAGATATTGATAACTTGGTATAAAAGAAGCCGTAAGAAGAAGAAAGAAGAATACAGGTAATAAATCTGCTAAATTTGATATGAACGCTAACCAAAAAAAGCAGCATGAACCGGGATGAAATTTTTTAATTTCGCTATAAAGCTTTAAAAAAGCTCTCTTCTTTGAACTGATGATACTTATACACTTGTATGTTACTGCCAAGGTTAGAGGAAGGGCATTACTGTTAATTTACCCACCTATATAAAGACGTATATTTTTTATTGGTTCGAAATTTAAAAAAGTCATCAAAATGTAACTTACGCCATTTCAACAACGGAAAGTTGATATGCATAAACGCTCTCACCCCCCCTCTTTCACTTGACGAGTATTAACGTCCGTAATAAAAGCTTTCAGTTATAATTGATACTTTCGTGAAATCGCACAGATGTGCCACTTGCTACGGCGTACAAAGCCTGATGCGTGGAAGGAATTATGGAAACTTTTAATTTAAACTCCCCAACACTTCGCCCGGCTTAGTATCTCTTCCTCTTCTCTCTCTCTCTCGACGAGTATTTATGTCCCTCTGCGGCATAACAAGCTTTTGACAGAGATTATCATTAATTGCCGAAAGCGTTTGGATAGGGAAATATTTAGGTACCTATATATAAATATACCTACAAGTACATTTTTAAACATACCTACCTACCTAAGTATATATGCATTTATCTAATAGCTAAAAAATATATAAACAGTAAATATAAAATATATAAACACATATTCTTACACTAATGTGTTTTGTATACTTATATTCCAACCAAAAATGTGGAAGACTAAAATAGAATAACTCGACAACATTCGTCCTGCGAGAAATGAGACTGTTATGAATGTGTAAAGTTTTAGGTTCCGACCATGTCCGATCCTGATAGGATCATATGGGCCTCCACAGAGTGGAGGTTTTTATTGACTGGTTTTGTTTTTTTACGAGAAATGGATATCAGCCACTTGCTCAACCTATTAGGTCCATACCCTGAAACGCACAAATTGAAAAACAATATGTGTACTTGCCAGACCCAGGATTCGAACCTGGAACCCACGGCTTTATAGTCCAACGCTTAAGCCGCGCGGCCACTGTGGGTGTACTTATCTAATAAAGGACAAAATCTGTTCAAACTGCTGATGTCGACATGCTCCGTCACCTAAAGAAAATTGTAATTTATCGTACCTTATCCGAATGGCCGGACACACATTATTTCTCCCCACCACCCCATGCTACCCAATCACAGTATAGATATAATCTTTCATGATGCTGTATATCGTGCGGTTAACATAATTTATACCTGTCTACCCGAAGAGTGATTGTTCTTTTAAAGCATTTCTTTTTACTTCTTCGTGGGTTCATTTACAATCCGTATATACTGGCAAATATTAATTTTCATGTTCCCACCAATATCACTCGTAGCTCCACGGTCTTCAAGATACCTCGTCGCAGGACAGATGTTATGTTTCATGATGCTGTGTATCGTGCAATTAGCTTATTTGATGGCACCATAAAGGTTGATTTGTTTTTTATTAACTATATAATGTTTGTGGACGTATTAAATAGGTTAAATTTATAATTGTATATATTATCATATTTCTTTAATATTTACACATGCTGTCTTTTCCACTTTCTTGTTATATTAGTTGTTATTTGTAATTAAGATATTTTTATATATTTGTATTTATTATGTATTATGGCGCATTGGCCAATAGCTGTAATGCCGTAATACTCTTTTTTATAAATAAATAAATAAATAAATACGAGTACCATTAACATTGATTTACATTTATTTACTTTGTAAATGTTTAAAAAATGTTGTGTTTGTATTTTGTTTTATTATAATTTATTTTATTTAGGTTGATTGAACTTTCCTGTTCCTTCTTTAAGCATTTACTTACTGTAAGTATTGGCTACTCTATTTATTATCATTTCATAGGTATTTTCTGTTATTGGTAAATATGCCTATTTTTGGTCTCCTATATGTCTTTTCTCTGGTATTCATGATTATTATACCACACGCTGTACCTACTTTATATTATGGCGCATTGGCTTATCACTGTTATGGCATAATAGTAATACTATTTTGTCTAAATAAATATATAAATCCATGAATAAACATTTCACAATAATCAATAAATATTAAACTTATATATATATTTGATTAAATCTATAACTCTACGGTTTCACTTAATAGTATAGTGTATAATAAATTCTGGTAAAAGGTAGATTATAATAGTATGCGACAATACAATACGGATAATGTATTATGTTATGGTATATACTATATAGGTACCTACCTACTTACATTTAAATTTCATACCATTACCAACTGGAAAAGCTTTCGGTTCGTACCTATCCAATATCGATATTTTCTCATGAGAAATAAAAGCTTCATACATTACAGGTGATTTCAATCGTTTGATCACGGCTGATTACGTCGATTGAAATACTGACTCTTGAATAGTAAGCTTGAATGGATTACATTGTAGCGAAGATATACCTATTTAATGGCTTAATAACATGAATAGGTACAGGTTTTCTTTGTTATTTTCCACTAATCGTACAATTTGTTCAATTCGTATTATACCTAGCTAGAGGCAAACAGTTATATACTAAGAAGGTAGGTATTTGAAACAAATTCTAGTTGTAACTTTGGAAAGCATTGAAAATTATAATGCTTATAGGGAAATAAGGAGTATTGAAAGACCATGACTCTATTTGACTGTATCGCACTGTAAGAACTTTTAGAGAAAGCTCAATGAAATAATTTATTGGTATTACAACATTATTCGGACTGGCACCGCTTGTTTTCGTCAGATGTTAAGAAATTTAAATTGTAGGTATTTACAATAGATAGGTGGGTACATAATATCAAATTTTATAATTACGTTGTGTGGGATCTTCAATGGCTACATGGTATGGCTTCAGAACTTAGTAAAACCAAAACCATGTACCTACCTTAGTTTGTAGGACCTCATTAAAATTGCATTCTAGTGGACATGCCTTGCATGATATCACGTTTTTCAAACTTCGCATTTGGCCGCACTACTAGGTCATTAGAGATCCCCTATTGTAGCGACTGGCCGTCGTAATGGGCAGTTTATAATAGTTTTAGTTATTCCAATGTTGATAGTGTGTATGAATAAATTTTCGCGTACCAAAAAAAGTAAAAAAGTATCTACGCAAAGCAATCATGAAACATATTCACTTTGTCAAAATCCAGTGTGAAAATGATAAAAGCTTCGATAGTTACATATTATCTTCACCGATCTAAATGTAACCAATTCCATAGATTATCATATTAACGCTTCAGTTATCGATTCAAAGGAACCCGACAAACTGTTCATTAGATGTTTAACAGGTGATATGATTGGCCGTATTGGTGGCAGCCTAGACTGTTGATTTTAATTACACTACAATGAATAGTACTTACTACAACAATTTTCGGCGCCAATTGCTTTCTAATCTGAATTTAATTTCCTTTCGAAATCGCGTACCTATTGTCGCCGCCATAAAATCATTTAGGCATAAATTGTTTACTGATTGTCAAACTGATATGATAACAACTGTTTAACAACAGTATTAAAAATACATTTAACATTATCTATTAAGCGATTGCCTAATCATACTTTTTAGAAATAAGAGTTTTCTATTGTAATAGCAAATGTCAATGTAGGTACATCATTAAGTATGATTAATTGGCTTGCCAGAATTCTAGATTCCATTTTTTTACAATTAGGCACATAAAATGAAATAAATTTCGAGAGGCCTTCACCCAACAGTAGATCGATTAAACTAGTGTTACATTCCCAAATGGTCTCCATTTGGGGTGTCTCTGTGAATATGCAGAGGCCCAAATCGACACCAAATCAACAAATAGTGAGAGTTGATTACGAAAATAAATAATAATAGAGCCGGCAATGCTGTAAATCACGGCCGTTTAAAAATATCGGCAACGTCGCAATTGTCGCCGTTTTTCGACAACGCTTCTCGCTGAAAGCAAAACACAAATATGGCGGTAATACGCGGCAGACGGCGAAACAGTAAACATCGTTAACTCGCGTTTCATATAAAAGAATTTGTAACTGTAAAAAAATGTAACCATTAGTATATATTAACGTAAATACATCTCGTTGTTTCCACAACAATTCCGGTGTGTTATTTGTCCACCTCCAAGTCCTGAATCCAGACGAAAACTACAAAGAATAAAAGTGACAGCGTGTTTTCAGTTTCGAAAATCGAGGGAAATGACACTAGTGATGATGATTACTGATAATATAATATTATGTCACATTCCTACTACATATGGCGAAGGTAGGAGAGTGCAACAATGAACTCTTTTCAGGTAAACAGATCAAATCAAGAATACCGCATACACAATATTCCATGTGTGAATATGTATATAACATATTCCGATAAATGCCGAAAGTCGTGGAAAAAGCGGCTTAATCATCCGGATCACCATCCTCAGTCATGAGGTTTCGACGATGAAAAGGAAGAAGGCAACGTAAGTACAAGGAAGAATCAAATTTAATAAACTTTGATGTGCTGTAATATTTTTAGATCGATTTTGTTATATAACCATTGAAAATAACGGGAAATGACGTTAAAGAGAACGTGATGATTTATAAAACTGTGGACGGTGTATTCTTCAATTTTTACCAATTACTTACAGTTTACTGTTTTTCGTAACTTAGATAATTATCATTGGCTCTACAATTCAGTAATGATAACGCATTCACGTTATTCTTGAGACGTTCAACGATTGTTAACTTATCAGTATCACTCATATTATTAGAGCCATACTGTGATCAAAACATGCGTGGAGAAAATGACATGTGTATTTACGAGACGTAAAAATTGAGCAACCCGTGACCCACTGATGATTGTCAATCTGTATTTCAAAACCAATATATAAGTAAAAGAAATACCTACATAATAAATAATGGGACAATTATTCTCCTTTTCTTAAAACTAAAATATTGAATGTCCATAGACACCAAGTAAGTGGTTTATTTAATTGCGTTTTCCCGAACATATTCTTTCTGGATATACGACACCTGGCTTTCGTGTATACAGAATTATAATTTTACATCTAGCTTAACTAACATATTACTATTTACATCACGAAAGATAAACTTTGCGTAAAATGGAGGCATTCCAGAAACACATAACTGCGAGCAGTAAAATATTTACTGCTTGGCAATATCTAAATCGGCAAAACCGATAAATAGAAAAGTCTCATTACCTGCCACCATACTTACATCGGTAGTAAGTTGGTACCAAGCACAAAAACGCCATTAAGATCGAAGTAACACTTTATAAATGACCCTGCGTGTAAATAAATGCTATCTAACAAATCTCATTCGGAGTGAAGGCAAATGCGTGCCAGCAAATTATCTCTTGTAAAATCAATGTTCAGACATTCATTAAATCTTTGTATCGGATAAGAAATGCTTTAAAGCCTATGTAAGTGTTGAATTGCTTCACTGCCCTAATACAGACACAAATTAAAAACGAAATTATTCACCTGCTTGAAAAACGTAATTGGAATGAGTTACAAATATGCAGCGCAGTATCATAATTACGTGATTGAATATATATTTTTTGCTACCATGTGATGACTTTATTAAAGCACATTTTATAAGATACAAAAAATAAATAACATCTACGTATACCGGTATAACTATCTAACATAATAAATCATTATTTAAATGAACTGGTAGTCACGTAAATTAATTCTCAAATTATTTACAAACGTCAACGTCACACGAACACTAAATAAATTGAAAGATGGCAACTATATTTTATTAAATAATAAAAAAACAAATATGTAGTAAATACCTACGTTCGTACTAAAATTGGTATATTTCATTATTACATACAATTTACTGGTATTTACATAGATATAATGATAAAACTCCATTATATTTTGGAAACAAATTTAGTTAATTATAGGTACATTTTTTGAACCTGTTGATAGTAAAGTTGCTGTAAGTAAACCCAGAAGCGTTGATTTTACGCATATAACTCCATTGGTTCGTTAGGAGATTTAAAGGAAGCCTCGAAACAGTACAAAGCAGTAATAAAATTAAAAAATGTCCGTATTTAGCACAAATTTAGTACCTATGTCCTATATAATATTAGCCAAAGCATATCAAAATTCCTCCAAATAATATCAAAGAGACTCCTAACATACATATACGAGTACGTACAAAAATAAACCACTAATATTATTATAAGTAGGTATGTCATCACTGTCAACCTCAATAATAGTTTTAGAAAGATAAAGGTTGTGATTTATGGTTGTTATTTAAGTTTTTACCGTGAAGGGAGAGTTTGACCCAGTACATGGTCCCAATCGGTTGGACGATTGGGTATGAACAAATCTTTATATTAATATAGCCTTCACTCTTTGGAGTTATATATATTTTGCTTCGGGACTTAAATGGTAATTTACTTTTTTTTCTTAATTTCTCTAATGAATTATTGAGTAATTTCTTACGAATAACAATGATACGATGATTCTTATAAATCATCAATTCGTGCAATACGAAAAGTAACCATAAAAACCCCCAAAAAAACAATAAGTATACAACTTTCTCAAAATGGCGATATTTGCATATTGAAAGATGGCACTGTTTTCCGCCAGCGGTGTGGCATACTGGAAAACTCTTTTTGGTTGAGCAACTTTTTTCAAATAAATATGATAATAAACCATCTTTATGACAATGCTGATCCTGAGTGACATCCATCTCGTCATTTCTCATAAAAAATGACACCGAAGCAATAATGTTGTCGCGTCAAATGGCAGACCGAGGAAAAGCGACGCTGGAAATTGAAAAGACGTCAGAACATTAATCGAGAAAAGAATTTTCCGCGTCATGGCATCACAGCCGCGACGCCCAAATCTAAATTATGTTTTAGTTAGGACGATATTTTAAATATTGCAACAAATATGCATATTATTATCTACTGTCTTATGATTTAAGTGTTTTATAAGTGAATATAAAACGTCAAAAAGTGATACAAAAACTAGATAATTATAGGCACTTAATAAATGTTATTATTTGTAATATTCATCTCAGTAGGTACATAACAGAGTTTTCATTATAGATAACTACCAAAATTATTATCAAATTAGAAAATATTACCAGGTGGCAGTACCACTGGTCAAATTCTCACACGTCTTCTTCGTCTGCCTCACCTTCTCTCTCTCTCATATGTTTACGTGTATGTTCTCTCTTAATATACCTATTTGTTTCACTGTGTTTCAGAGTCAATTATTTGACTGTAAGCTGCTGCATCATCCTAGCGGAGTCTTTATCCCATAATTTTGTCCACCATCGCTGAACAAATTCATTTGCCAAGCGAAGACGTTTAGCTGATGTTTCGCCTCATCCATGTTTCTATTTTTTGAATGATTATATTTGTTGCCTAAGGTTACAATTAGATTACAGCTCACTATCCCTATTATAATTTCCCTTAAATGTTTTGGATAACAAATTAATTTCTCGATAATCATATCACTCAATATGCTATTACCGCACTGTAAGCATGTCATACGATTTATCAGATTTTTCAAATTTAGAATTTGAATTTATACATGTAGGTATGTTTAATACGTCTTCTTCTTATCATTTGTTATCTCTTACACAGTTTCGTAACTTTTCTCTGCGTTACAGATAATTCAAGACAAATAATAGGTATATTGTATTAGATAATATTTGTTACGAATCAATGTCAAATTTTCTATTTAAATCTAATTGGAACATTACTACGTACAAATTACCACTTGGCGAAACGATGGTCGATGAAAATGCCATTTGTTCTCAGTTCTGTTGATAATAATTATGTATAACATGTAACTGTAAATTCATTCGAACAAAAATCCAAAATATGTACCTACATGTAAAAAAAAAACGAAGAGATACAAACACATTCTGTTCACATTTAAAACATCCCCGATCGCTGAGCTTATAAAAGAAAAATCTTGACCACGTATTTCAGAACAAACAGTGTGCGACTTAAGCAGGCCAGCCGAAAACAATAAATTACCATTTCACCGGAAGTGTCCGCAGTTAAATTCACCAATGAAATGATAAAAAATGCTAAGGGAAGGACACGTGAAAGACGCGCCACGGGGTCGCCCCTTTCGTGAGGGGTTTATATCCTTGATTGGTTTTACGACTTCCGCAAAGAAGAGGTTTTCCGCAGCAACAACGCTAACTGTATCGCGATCAAATAAATCTAGCGAACCCTCTGCCCATTGCGATGACTGGAAAATAACTAAGTAGGCAGTAGACGAGTATACTGCGGTTGCGGAGTCTAAAAATCAGCTGACCAGAACTTCTTCGTTTCAATTCACACCAATAAAAAACTCCAATAATAATTAATACTCTCGCGGTTATGCGTAAACGTCACGTGTGCGTGAGTATGCATTATGCTTCTAGCTAAGATAGCTCATAACCTTGTATGCAATCAATAACATAATATCACAGCAACGAAATAACGACGTCGTTTATATAATATGTAGCGATACTCAACGTCATTAAAAGGCACATTTATTCGAGCATAGTCATGACTCATGGTGTATGCCATTTGGGATATTGTCAATGTTTCCACGCGATCACTCCACGGAGAAATTTACTTATCCATCCCCGAACTATTTTTGATACCTGAAAGCCGAGTTTAAGATGTTTACTCATCAAAAATACATAGCATTCTTCAATGATTGTGATTAATGTTATTATTATAACCAGTAAAACATAGAAATTGTGAAGCACGTTTAAATAGGACGCATATTGCAATGGAATGCATTTTTATTATATCAACCACATCTGTATGACAGTATAACTCAAAATTTAATAAAGTCAAGAGAGCGTTAGACTTATAAAGCATTCGTTCTGCATATTTTATTAAATTTAACAAACACACAAAGTTTTTCCTAAAATATAGATAAGCAGGTATATTTAAATATCATCTTGAGTCATAGATTTTTTCTGCGTAAGTTCGATACCCGGTTCGGCATCACTCTTTGTAAAATATCTGTTTTAGTACATGTTGTCTTTTATTAGTGAATTATCTTTTAAATTTTCAGTAAAATACTGAAGATTATAGTTCCGTAAATATAGCTGTCCTAGGACTTTTTTCCAGTTACACTGCCTAACTTCCTCCAACAAGCACCCTTCGCCTCTGAGAACTAATGTATCGATATGATAGATATCTTTATCAGGTGAAGAAGCAAATGGACGCAATCAATTCTCGTGGTGCAGTGGGTAAGGCGCTGGCCTTCCACCCGAGAGTTCCTGGGTTCGATTCCCGGTCAGGACACACAATATTTATGTGTTTTTCTCAAAGCCTGGGCGTTTGTGATTGTTCAAAATTACTAACAACCCCTTGTACGAAAAAGCAAGGACATGGTTATTAATAATTCAAAAAAAAAAAATCAATTGGACGGTATTTAATCACAAGAATTGTAAAAAAGTTGTATAAAACAGAATATTTAATATGAAGTATACTATTGTAAGAAATACTATTTTAAAAAATCCCAACATTCATAAGTGGTTTTGATTCCAAAATATTTAAGTTCTCTAAGGGTGCCAAGGTTCGGTTCCGATTCTATTTGCAGCTCTGGTTTTTCAAGTCTAGAAAAAGTTAATGAAATGCAAATAAAATTAACAACCCCGGTAAAATATCAAGACAAATTTTTCCCACGTGTGTTTAAATCTTCACACGTGTGTTTTAAAATGTAGGAAGGCGAATGAGAAGATACAACCCATTACAGGTTACAAGTACGTTAGAGAACGTTTAGTATGGCGCGAAAATTCATTTTCCAAGTCACTGATAAGATTATTATTGTAGAAAATACACAGTGAACAATAAATAATTTTAAATTTTAATTATACGTAAACATAAATGAATTATTATTGGAAGGACATAATTCAATTTCATGAGAATAATCGCACAATAGACAATTCTCTTTTATGAGTGAGATTTTCACTGAAACTTGAAATGAATAATATAAATTATTAAATACGTAATAAAATAATTTTACTAGCGCGTATAGTAACACCGATCTATATAAGTATATTTAAATAATCCAAGAAAATTGGTAGCAAAAACAATAAATGATTGTGCTACTTTTAATGAAATGAGAAAACTTTTATGATTATTTTTGATAATCTTACAATTTATGTTCTTATTTCAAATTGAATTACATTAATGAATTATTTATGAAAATAAAAAATACCATGGCCAATTAATTGTAAATTGACATATCTACATACAACCTGCCATACGAATAGTAAGTAAAAGTATTTTTATGAATATTAAATTAAAACACCTGTAATGATGACATACCTATAATGTACATTATTTTTATACCATAAAATAGTAGTATTTTAAATGTATCCGTTATAAACTTGAGAATATATCCATCGGTCGCAGCCATGATTTATTCTGGATCGGAACCGTTTCCTCGTGTCGAGCCTATCAGGCACCATTAGCGAGGGGTGCAAGACTAGTCAATGCGCTCCCCAAAGAAGTAAACATTTTCGGTGACGTGCTTGTATTTTGTAATCGAAATTTTATTTTTCTGTTTAAAATTGTACTTAAAGTATGTTTTTATTTTCATTTATTATTATTATTTTATATATACTCTTCTTCTCTCTTGTGGGGGTAATATTTGTTATAGTGTAAATCTCATGTTGTGTACGTCTTGAATTTAGATTTTTTATTTCCACAATGTTTTGTTTTCTTAAATAAATAAATAAAATATGCATGATTACACCTAGCACTTTTTCAGACTATTCTGTGGTTAATACCCTCGCATTATACATTTAGTAATGGTGACTACTCAATTCATACTGACAATATTATATAAGTATAATAAAAAATATCCTCGGTAAAACTTTCTATTGAAATTTCCAATTGCCTCGTAATTTCAGCGAATTATGCAACATTTTGCGATTGTAAGTATTTGCCATGGGATATATTTTTATGGTGCTTTAATATAAATATTATTATCACAAGGTCCATTCTTGTCTATAACCTCATGTAATGTTTGGTTAATAAAATAGCCACTAAATAATCAATTCAGTAACGAATCACGATATAGGTATAATATGGATAAAAATAAATCAGCTAAAAGCTTTTCTTGATCAAAACATTACAAAAGCGATAATAATAATTGTCAGCAGTTAATTGCATTATGCGGCTATAACATTTATCGCTCATTATTCGTATCTCAGCACTTGGTGAACCCTTAAAATTTGTTTTATGATCAAAGAGCCTGAATTTAATCATAAGTACAACATGAAATCCTTCACTTTCTAATATTAAATTCGCCAAAACGTGCATGGACTCTTTAATATGTGAATAAAACAGCTAAGTTAACTCACTCCCTTCAAGCAAATTTTGTTTATGATGAATTTGACACATTTTTTTTAACATTATATTTTCAGAGTATGTAGGTATCTCAGTACCTTCATACAGTTCTTACGTATTAAAAATATGTTTTGAGGTTATGACAATTACATTGCGTGGACTATTTTCTTTCGAAAAATCCTGCATATTATAGGTTTCCAGTTTATTATGACTATGCTATATAAACGTGTAAATCATATACATATCTACATAGTATACAGTCACTACAAAAACCATTAATGTAAAAAAAAAGTTTTGATCCCAGAGTAATCATACTCGTAATATAAAGGAGTGTGTATTGTTCAGCTATAATTATTTTATTGTCCTATATCATAAAAATATAATATAAAAGTAGATCATCTAACTATCGTGATTTTTTTTAATCAACACTGAACTTACCTATTGTGAAGCAGAGAGCAGATATCTACTGCACAAGTGAATTGCGGCTTTGGGATTTAAATGATTTTTTTTTCATTAAATTACTTATAAATGTTTCACCTATTTGGGTCCAAAGAGTTCAGCGACTGACAAATGACTAATCCTAATAAAACTACCCGTATATTACGATATGAACATGTCTACCACTATTATCACTATAATATATTCAGTAAAACGCGCTATAAAAAAAGATTATATCCTACATATTTAAGAAAAATAAGTTTAAAATCAAGTAGATATTCTTGTCAATACCAGTAGATGCCATGGTTGCCAACGGCGGTAGACTTTCCAGTGAACTTAGAATCCTCATGGGTCGCATGGAGGTCAAGGCTGTATTATGTGAATACCAATTGTGATTTGTTTAACGCATGTGTGCTCTACTTGTGCTTCTGTGTGTCTGTGATAGATGGCAACTTATCAGGGTGTTAAGGATCTCGACTTTTGAGCATTGAGAATCGATGTTTCCGTCAAATCTTAGGCGTCCATCGGTAGCCCACGTTGATTGAAGTAGTCACGAAGAGACGCTTTACAATTTTACATGGCTTGGTATTCAGTATGTCGCACCGTCTCAAGGATTCTGTCGCCATGGTCGGACCCCCACCCCCTTCATGCTGCAGTGATATTACAAAAGTAATCTACACGCTAGGTCTCGCATATTCTATAACATGTAGGTTTAATGGGAATAATTAATAAATAATGGGAATAATTAAAAAATAACAAAAACGACAATAATACAAGAATTGAAAAATCTATAAATTGTTAGGTATATTACTCAGAATACGATGTTGCAAAACACTGGTCCAACCCATTGCGAACCCTTAAACTTTTCTTACGACCTTATTAAAGCTAGGCCCGGCATCGTCCGGATAATAAAATCTTTTTAGATGCAAAGAAACACGCTGCCCAATCTCGTCAAGTATTTTATTTATTAGCGGCAAAGTGGATGAGAGCAATCAGACGAGAGGAGGTTCCGCAGTTCCTCCCATTTCCGCACCCCTGTTGTCTGGCGAGCCTATGCGAGATCGTAAACAACATCGGAGAGTAAATCACGTACATGTTACAATATTAAATCTCATAAATTAATTATTGTCTTTATGTATACATTATTCATGAGATCAAGAATGAAATCTCAATTAGTCGAAAGAGATTAACAATTACATAAATATAAAGGATGATAAAAATACACATTAAGCATGCAAAATAAACGATTAGGGGCATTTTCGGCAAACCGGTGAAATATTAATTAAATTCGGTTTACCGGTTATTGGAGTAGTGAAAGGTAATTTATAATTAGAATACTTCATAATAATAGGTTACCGAAATTTTCAAATAGTTTTTAACTATACAATGTTCAATGTTCACCAATCAGATTTATATTGGTCTGAACTGGGTATTCGGACCACAATTTTTAACATAGCGGTTTGATATGAAAAGTATTAACGTTAACATTAAATTTAAAAGTACTAGCGTGTGCACAATTCTTTTTCAAAAGAGAAATTTAAGTAATCCGTTATGAAATAGATTATTTAAACTGTCGCCATTTAGGTTTGTGTAATTTTATTGCAGATCGCAGTGTTGAAAAGAAAACTCTCTTATTATAAACAGATTGGCTGAATTGTCATAACATCAAAAAATGTCGCGTATACGAGTTAAATATTCATTGAAAATTAGATTACCCTTCGATATAATTAACAATACTTTCTGGTCCAAATTGTACACTGTAATTCTAATATATCTATTGTTCATTGGGAGTAGAGTAATTAAAAGTTAAGCATGACTATTAACTTGTAATAGTATCCCGTGCATGCGCGACGTAACCCCTAAAACCTTTGGTTATGTTGGAAGCAAGTTGGAGAGATTAATTCTCAGAATTTATTTGCAAAAAAATGCCCACCTACCTTGTCGCTGCAGACATTGTAGTATCATAATGTAAGTAAAAATACGTTCAAAAGCAGAATATCAAGTTTTCTTTTAAATTAACGAAATACCGGTAATAAGAGATAATTTTATTGTTAATTCGGTTTATTGAAAACCGATAATGTATCCCTCTAATCTAATACTAAGAAGTATCAAGACTATGTACCAACGTATATATTACTTGTCAAAATTTTGAACCGTGCATTTCGAGGCAACCTATAACTCAAGTCTTTATCCATCATAAGTTCACATAATAATGTGAACTATATACATAAGAGATACATTTAAATTGTTAATCAATCAATGAAAAATTCGATAATGTTAACTCCTAATTGATAAAATATGATTTCTATTTACCTAAGTACTCAAAATCAAAAACATTAAGTACTATTCAATGATTTTTCCAAAACATTCTTACTATTTATATGTGATCATTTTTTTATAAAACGTATTTATAGCTTGGTGAAACACGTGTCGTAAATACATTTTATAAAATATACAATGATTTTAAAACCCGACAAACAATAATAATTTATTATTATAATATTCTGATTAAGAAGGCTTATGGTGCCAAAAATGAAGAAGACGACGTCATTTTCAGTCGTGACCAAATTTGTATATCCTTACCATTATAATATCATGGCTGCGGACGTTTTAAGGCGGTCTGCGGAACTACAGTTCCCTCCACTATGGCACGTACATATTATGAACCCGAATCCCGCTTCCGTCCTTTATCCAGTATTTCTCAACCGGTGGTCCGCGAATTTTTGGCGTCGAAATGTATATTATGCTAAAAAGTCCAATAAAATCTTCAAAACCCGTGCACCTGTAAGTGTTTGTGCATTGTGTTTTTTGTTCTTAAAATATATTAATGGTTTTACGTGACTAAATCAACCGCTATCAGACGTTATTATACGTTACTATATAAATTATTTTTATTATTTCTGCGTTAGCGGTCCGCTAAACGTTTCTCCTATATCCAGTGGTCCACAGGTGTAAAAAGATTGAGAAACTGTCAAAACTGTTTATCTCGCTCTAAAAATTAACACAGCCAAGAGAGGGGGTTTTTGACAGTTTATAGAGTCAACTTATTGTAACATCACGTCAATACATAAATATTATAAACTACCGTCGATAGCCGCCTTGTGTATAGAATAGACACACAGAGTGGATCAATCTACCTATGGTTGGATGAAGGTCTCTCCAACCCAATTCCATTTCTCTTTATCCTATACTTAAGTAGGTATATTGCACTGCCATGTAGCTATATGCTTTCTTATATTTTGTGAGTTTGTGACCAAGATTTTGACAAGCATTGACAAATAAACGATACCCAGCATAATCGATGTGCACGAAGAAAGTTAATACTATTAACAACTCCACTGCAGCAACCTGCAAGCCATAATCGAAGTGGAATCGTCCATTTTACGATGAGAAGGCGGTTTTTTAGTAGTCTGTTTAGTAGCGGGCCGCCTGCCTATTGCATTTTTATTCTTCATCAAATTCCCTCGGACTTTTTTAACATCTCTTCGGAATACCTCGCGAGAGCGACGTCAAAATGGAATTCGGATGGACGAATGTTGGCTGCCTAGGACGTGTTTTTTTAATGTAAGACATTCATGAATAAATGCTTCGTTAATATCAACTCACAACAGTGGTGTGGTCGAGCTATTTATCAATTTCACTAGGTGTATTTTCTTATAATAACACTAAAACTATTTTAGTACATATTTGTCAAACCAAATTCATCCATTCCCAGCATTATTCCCAGCAAAACTTACTCAATAATATCAAAGATTCCAAGTAATTCGAATTTCTGATACTGTGGCTGGATTCGGTTAGGTTTTACAGTAAAAATGTTTTTATGCATGTTTAGTCAGTGGACGTTGTAATAAAAAAATCTATTTTTGTCAATTCTTGGTGGAAACATCGTATTAATTAAAGTATTACTTATTATACATTGCCTACACGACATTTCCTATTGCAGTGGACGTAATCAGTCCTAGTCATTATTAAATTATGTGGAAGAAGTACATACTACGTAGGTATTATTAAGTTTCATTCTAATTAATACTAAGTAATTATAATTAGTTTTGTAATCACATATTTAGATATTTTTACAAAATTTTAACCAAAACTGAATTTGCCGTTTTTTGCTGGAATTAGAAAGTATGAAAATTTTATATACAAACATGTACTTATGATAAGATTTCTGAAGAAGTATGTAGGTATCTAACATAATAATAATATGTTTTGTTAATAGAAATGGTTGTATTATTATAAAAAAAATTAAACCATAGTAGGTACCTCTTACAAATAGTTGTAAATAGACACTTGAGATATGGCAATATTCAATTTATATTGCATTCCTGTTAATTATGAACCATTATTAGATTTTGTAGGTACGCCACTGCATGAACGCGACCGGTTCCTCTTTTTTCGTATGTTTAATATGGCTACTGCTATATAAATTTTGGAGCATCATCAAAAGCAATTTTGATAAAAATGTGGATGGACCGTCCAGTTTTTACCAAACATCATGTCTACCCACATAGGTACATACTGAATGTTTTAGCCATGTCGTCGACATTAAGTATATACCTACTTATCATATTATTATACCAATAATTACACCTACTGAATTACTTATTATTACAGCGTTGCCGACATTGCGTTTTTCTTGCCAGTCCAAAATATTTTTTAATATGTTTGCACGAAACTATATACATTATCACCGCAAACATAAGAAGATAGAATTGATCAGATTTGTTAGAAATCAACATTTTTGCCTATTTTATTATTATACTTTAACAATAGATTTTAAATCAAATTTAATACATATCGAAATTCAGTTTTAAATGTATGATTGAAAATAAATGAACAATGAAAACAATGTTAAATAAAAATAATTACAAGATAAAAAGAACTTTTTATACACAACGTTTTTAAGTTTTCTGTTGAATCATATAAACTTGACTTGCTAGCTTAAACGATCAAAAAAAAATTGTACTTGATAGAAATAATACTGAAATGTCATTTTGATTTCCATAGTAACGCACGTATATATTAATAATTTAGTTGCTAGGACCCCAAACCCCTAGCAACCAATAATAGTGGATTGGATTACGGATTTCTTCCGAAATAACTTTTCATACAAAACAGAATTAACTGAAAATGAATTCAATTCTAATTAAAGATGGCAAAAGTATTAAAAAATGCATTGGCATCGTGTTCTGATATATTCTAAAAGTTTCAAATGTCTAGCTAGTCGGGAAGTTAGTTAAAAATCGATTGCAAGATTTGTACCGGACAAATAAGAATACGAGCTAATAAAAACGTTGTAAAAAATATGCTGGCGACTATGTATACCGAAGTATATTTTTTAATTCTGATAAAATCTACCGTTTTTTACACCACGTAACTTATTCTGTTAGGTACTCTTTCTAACATATTTTAATCATCGATACTTGATAACAATGCAATATAATACATTATATTATAATGTAATGTATAAAGTTTTTCATCTGCAGCAGAAAACAAAAAAGGGAAATTTGTATCAGAATATTTTAAATAAGTTGTTAGCATACAAACGTTCGTAAAAAGTTTTTTATATAATCTCCTATATATTATTATCCTAAGAGATTTTGGAAAATACGTCAACTTTTTTATTTAAATACCACTTTGTTGATTATTAAAGGAATTCACTTCAATTTTTGGAGTCCCGAATCTACTTCCATTTGAATCGGGCACAATCTGATAAAACTCGACACAATCACAGATACTATCGTTTTTAAATCGCGTTTTACATCCGTCACCATACATTTTCGCATCTTGCTGTCCGTGTACCTCAAATTGATTATAATGTCGTTTAATACTTTTTATATAATCAATATTGCAAAATATCTAAATTAATATTCCACAAAATTATTCAAATCTGTAAGTAGCACATTGGCGTACGGACAAGAAATAAATACATATTTCCTCACTAATTACTACGAAAATATAATCTAAAACCACGTCACTGCTATTTATCTGTCAAACTGAAATAATAGATGATTGATTTTCAATTGTTTTCTTTTGTGATATAAACAAGTTCATTTGACGTGTCAAAATTCAAATTTAGAATTTGCAGAAATAATCGAAAAATGTGACATTTCTATTAGCATATTAAATAATCAATTTCAATCAAGACATTTATTGTTAATGTTTACGTTAATTGCATAATAAATATAATATTTTTAATGTCTCTATAAACGAGCATAAAAAAACAATAGTCAATCACTTTCAGAAATACGTTTCCTATAAGTAGATATATTTTTGCCCATATTTAATCCGAAAATTCCTGGCTGTCACAAATCACACAACAATGTATTAATAGGTACGTCATTGCCTTGCCTCTTCACAATATTCGATGAGTTTATTTAAATTTAATAATAAGGCCACATTTCAACGATTATCATCATGATCAAAGATTAAAACTACATATAAAACTACGTTGATTAATCAAATTATCCTAAAAAAATATTGACGGAGCATCATTTACGCATGTATTTTTATTTATTTTGAACCATAGACAAAATACTTTTATTTTAGCTGTCATATTCATAGACAACGTAGGTAGGTAAATTAAAAATGACGTTAACTATACGTAATTAATACACAAGGTTTTTACAATTTTATTAATAGATAGTATTTATATAATGTTGAATTAAACGTTTTATTACACAATATAAGAAAAATTCATGCTTTATAGACAACGAAAAAAGTCAATTATGATCATTTCATCCCACAATCGCACTATGAAGTACCTACGTCATATTATTATCCACTATTTGCATCCATGTGGTTACTATATAGAAGAATCAATGTGTGTCACTATGCTTATTAGGATTCCACTGCTGGATGAAGGTTATTCCAAAGAAAAATCCATGTTTTATACAAAAATAAAAAAGTTAATTATGATCATTTCATCCCATAATCACACTATGAAGTACCTACATCATATTATCTATTATTTGCATTCATGTGATTACTATATAGAAGAATTAATATGTGTCACTAATCACTATGCTTATTAGGATTCCATGCTGGGTGAAGGTTATTCCAATAATCCTCTTGGTCATATGAATTGCTATATCTATCAAAATTGATGTACTTACCCATTTATATCCTCATTATCACCATGCACCAGGATCAATCCACTACTCGATGAAGCCGTCTCAGAACTAATTCCATTCCTCTTATATACATTGCTGCATTTATCAAACATTTTTATATAATAATAATATATTCATTTCGTCGTTATCATAATTAGACCGGATCAATACACTGCTCGATGAAGGCCTCTCTAAGCTGAGTCCACTATTTTTTGTTCTATGAATTAAACTGAACCGAATTTGTGAAATTGCGTATTACATGAAATCCGCAAAATTTTGTCAAATTCATGAAAAATGCAAGCCCGTTGCCTTATTCATGAATTAGGCAAATTATCTGCCAAGTACGTGAATTCGGCAGGGTATAGAATTCTTAAACTGTCAACATGACAGTAGAAAAAGTAAATTTAATACGGACGGTTTTATTAGTTATAATTGGACATAATATTATAATATTATTATTAGGTTCGGTTAGGTTTTGTAATTCTGAATTCAACTGAATATCCATTTTAAGGTTACCTAACACCTGTCAACAAACTATCAAATTTAATCATACTATCTCAAACAAACAATCGACTATTGTCTGATACCCAAGCACAAATCAAATCGCGAAAATACTTTTTAATAAAATTCTCCCGTTATCATATTATAGTTCTAGATTTTTTTGGGCATAGTAATTGGAAATGAACGTCATTGTAGTTATTAATAGGCATATTTTTATATAATCAATAACACTTGACACCGGAGCGCCACTATCTATATTGACCAATGCATGAGCATTTGACACATTTGAGCGCCAATATCTAATTTGCCCTATGCATGAACTAGGCAGAAAAATTACTGCCGAATTCACGCACTCGACAGATGTTTTGCCTATTTCATGAATAAGGCAACGGGTTTGCATTTTTCATGAAATAGGCAAAATTTAGCCGATTTCATGTAGGTAATACGCAATTTCACACGTAGGCGTAACATATACATACATATATCTACCTAAATATTTATAATGCCATTATCATAATCAGTTTGGATCAATACATATATAGACGAAGTCCTTTCTAACCCAATTAGGTACTTCCTCTCAGATCTATGAGTTCCTTCTTTTATCAACATTTGTTTCGATATGAACGTCCCGCACCGGCAAACATTATATAAAATGTTAATTCAAAATTTGTTTTTTTAAATATTATTCTATAGCTGCAAGCATTTTTTTAGACAATTAAACAAAATAATTTAATAGTTATATGGATAATCTTCATCTATTACCTCAAGGGGATACGCGTGAGATTAATATTAACGTTATATTATTGAATCGCAATCAAATTACCTGCTATTCTGCTAGGTCTAGCAGCCTGGGATGGTGAATCCAGAATAGACTCTGCATATGACTTCAAATTTATATTGAAAGTAACGACTTGCAAATTGTAAAAGTGAAAAATCAGCGAAATGTCAAACGGCGCCGTCTCTGCATACCTCACAATTTTATTAAAATTCAATACCATGGACATAGGACGCTAAGCTGTCTGCAAGACCTAGCGAGACAGACTGGCGAGAGCCAGCTGGCTCAGCTAGTGTTTATTTATTCACGCACTTGTTGGTCTGGACTAAGCCATTAGAATGATGATGGTATATAAATAAGAAGTAACACTGCGAATATTAATTACCTACCGATATGAAAATAAATGAATAATTGTAATAAGCACGTACAGCATTTTTATAGAAAAACCAAATTGGAATGATTGAACAATTTCATTGATTTAAATATTCAAACCGAAGCGCGGAATTGAAATTAGGCTCGAAATGGACCGGTTCATGAAAACCCCGAGATTATCGCTCCGTCTCGTATAAAATAATTAAAATCACTTAGATTATAATATACATATCGGTATATTTTAAATATTAGAACGAAACTTGTCGGAATTATCATGGTACATAAATATATTATCTATGACGTTTCGTAAACCCGTATTCCGTCGTTTTAATGTAAGGTTAGAGGCTGTTATTCCATATTATGTATTATACATACCTAAAATTAGATAAATATGTTCATATTTACGAAAAAATATCGCGCGTTCCGGTTCGTAAAATTTTCCATTTCGAGCGCTAATTTGAAACCCGCATCCTATAGCTCGGGATTCGAACGTGTTAACTTCTGCTCTACTACGGTTATATTATTGTCTCTAGGGACCCGCCTATAAGTACACTCATATAATAAATTTACTTACATTATTTAATTTGATGAAATTGTACAATCACATTGCAACTTCATGTTACAAGGTGCAACGTGTGCGGAAGTTATCATCATAACTCACTCGTATGGACCGTTCCTTGTCACATCAATCTACACTGTTTTATTAGTTAATTATTATTGTCATTTCCATTTGTATTTGACAGGAAGGATACGCGAAGAAAGTACACTTTATCTCTTTGTGACGATCATTTACTATATTATAATACAATATCATAAGTACATTTATCTTACTTAATCAAACAAGAATAATTACGTTTTTCAATATCAAATACAATATGTCAAAATGAAATAATTAATGAAAAATATATTAAAGTGAAGCTGAAAAGTAGTTACTTATAACTGGTGATAAATTATCCTCGTTATGTACTTGGTATCTACCAGTGACGAAGGGTGAAGATAGGATGTTAAGATTCAACATAAATAGTGCACAACACTCTTTCGTCAGTCAAACTTATTTGTTTTCATTGAACTTGGAATACAATTTTCAGATGGTGCTGGTTAGTTTTTAAATTTCAATTAAACCCTGCCTAAACCAAACCTTAATAGTTTATATATATGTTATGAGCGATCCGACAAAAATAGTGCACACCTTTTCAGTAATACTTATTTGTTTTCATTTAATTAAAAATACATACATATTATTACAGATGACGTTGGATATTTTTTTTAAATTCGTTAAGCCCTGCCACAACCAAACCACAATAGATAACAAATATTTTTCTATCTATAAAATATATAAAATTATGTGTGATTTAATGGCATTACTTCAGTGATTTTATAGATATATAAATATTTTCTGACTATTATCTACTATGGCTCGGTTAGGCAAGGTTTAATTGAATTTTAAAAACTAACAAACACTATCTACACATTATAAGTATTAGTTCAATGAAAACAAATACGTTTGAGTTAGAAAGTTTAGTCTGCACTATTTATGTCGGATCTTAACAGCCTACCTCCACCCTTCGCCACTGGTATCTACCTATTCTTATAATAACACCAGCAATATCCGACTCAATCCCATATGTTCTTGTGTAAGGTGTCACGACTAGCTACCGTAAAGCAGCACTGTCAGAATGCAAACGTTCAACAGGCGGCATTTGGTTATTGTAATCAAGGCATGTACAGTATCAAAAATGGCACACTTTCTCCTTGAAAACTGCAACTTGAACAAATGTATTATATTTGTCTGAAAATAAGTTTCCTCCTGTGTAAGTGCGTTATAATTTAAACAACACTTGTTTTTTTTTCACCTTTATAAAGAAATACCTACTAAATTTCCCATTCGCCGTGAAAATGATATGCTATTTTGGTCTTCTGTTGGGCATTGCATCCGTAGTCAAATTATTTTCCTACTGTGAAAAGAGCCAACTGCGTGACGGCAAGTCTATTTATCTATTTATCTCACTCCTGCGGCAGGCTTAAGGTGCGATCGACTAAAACCCATTTTTATGTTTACATGTTTATTCTAATCTTATTCAACTACATTGTAAAGGTTGCAGAATTCGCAGAAACATATTATGTTTAGCCTTTAATCTAAAATAAATATAAGGAAATATAGCTTGATAACAGTCAGTGACGTCCCGTGGGGGTAGGCAGATTGAGCGTCGCTTGGGGGCGGCAGATACTCGAAGGGCGGCAAATCGAGGATAATCATTTGGTATTATATAGAAATAGCTACCTAAACTTAGTTATATTATAACCAGAGCTTTGGAGATGTTTTGTTCGGGATGCTTTTTTTTATTATTATCCAGTCGGTACTCGCAGCGATTTTAGTATGATGTCACCACGCTCAGCTAGAGATTTTTTTATTTTATTTTTGACTGCTCGGTTTCGTATACAAATGCTAATAAACTTGGCGCCTATACACATTATGAATATTTTTATAAATGTAAAACATCACAAACGAATAATAAATCAGTCATAATAATATAATGTCATTTAATCAGATTAAAGAGTTCCTTTCATAACAGTGGTAGGTATACTGCGCAAAAACCAATAATTATGTCGCGCCATAGTTATTAAAAGAAAATAATATTATATACGAGTATTATATCAACGTTGGTAACGAAACAAGGAGAATTTATGGTAGAGATTTATAGGTAGGTAGGTACATACCGTATTTTTTAATTTATCCAAATATTTTTGCCAGTCATTCGCGAGATTTAAAAGTTGCCGGATGTACCTATTGCAAATAGATACCTATTCATAATGATTATTAATCCTTATTGACATTTAACATAATCAATTAGTATTCGTGCATATAATAGGTATTTACGTTAAGTACCATCTAATTGTATTAAAAATGTACCATATTTATCGTGCTGTGAATACAATCAATAGCGGCCTTAAGCCTGGCAACGGGGTAGGTCAATTTTGAATATATTATTTTAATTTGCCTTTTCGTTGTATACTTAAAAGACGTATTGCAAATTAGCTTTTTATACATTATAGAAGAAGTACTATAAATTTTTATATGTAGGTTACTTACCCTTAAAAAAATTCCATTTTTCACGTTGTCAACTCATCGTTAACCGAAATTGCACCCAACACGTTATATTTTTTTGTAAATTAGGTCAAAAAATAAACTTTGTGTGTCTATTTATACACCTAATAACTGTTGTACTTAATACTATTTAAAAACATAAGATTAAAACAATCAAACACATTTAATAAAAACTCCGTTATAATACCTAGTGTTATGGAATGGCGGGATCATTTATATATAAACACTTTTTATATTTCCACTGATCTCATTAGAAGGTAACTTTATGATTAATATAGCAGATTACATTTTAATCGGTAACTTGTACACAATGGTTTAATACAGAAAATGCAGTCGATGGGTTTTACTCAAAGGTTGGATTTAAACTGAACTACAAATTAATAACATAATAATATGAAACTTTCAGAGAACAATGGTCAGTTTGAAATAATAAGCGACAACAAATAAGAATAAAAAGGTTTGCCGCACAAATGAGACCTTGAAACCACAGAACAAAACTCTTGAAACATTTAACGAAAAATTTTTATCATTCTGTTTCATTTTACATATTGAAAATAGTATAGCTGTCTCGTTTTCGGCAATGACCAAAATTTAGTGTATGCAAGCGATAAAACAATATGAAAAAAAGGCGTGTTTTGTGCTTTCTTTCCGTCTCACATATGGGAAATGAGAGAGAAAGAAATATTATTAAGAAATATGAATCTTGGCGTTCATGAAATTGACCGAGAAACGCTTGTGAGAGTTGAGATACGTGTGTGTGTATGGTGGTTAGATACACGTACATACAAATTAGTGTGCGTCACGTTACGATCGCTCGCCAAAACGGAAAAAGGCGTAGGATAATAATATATAGGAGATAATTGACATTGTATAATGTATATAGATTGTAAGATATTTATTTTTGGGAGGTCATTGACTATTTGACCCTAGGAGCCAGCCGCCCATGAATACAATACTGTGCAATACCTTCTTTTAAGTCGTTTTTTTTGTAATCATATTTTTTGCTGATAATAGTGTGGATTTGTAGTTTATTTCAATCATCAACGGTTGAATGTTGAGACCATTAATTAATAGTGTATTTATGATTAAATTTAGGTTTATATTAAAAAAATAATGAGGAAAATTATTTTGTTTACATGTTGTAGGGTACAATAATAGCATAGAAAAAATGGTGTGAAAATAATACATCTGCGTAGGTATTACTAAATGATGCAAACCAAATGTGTCAGACATAGGTATTAACCAAATGGCATCTCAGACTCTGGTGATTTGGGTAAGTGTCTAACTAATATTATATTTATTCGCTTATTTATTTATTGATATCTAAATTTAATTTTGTAAGTTTCAGCTTAGTGGTAGGTGTATATTTTATTAGTAATGTATCCAAACCATGGCCCCCAGAAGGGGGGGGCTGACAGGGCTCTAACCTGGGGCTCGGGCTCGATAAGTGAGATAAACACTTATCACAAATTTGCTCTAATAGCAAAAAATTCGCCTGCGGCGCTATTTTCCTTCAATAATAATATTATTTAAAATTATATGGTTACACAATACAATTTATAATTGTGTAGCGATACTCAAAAACTCCACAATTCAAGTGTATGTATTAAAATATACAAAAAAACACTAAATATACACATCAATTTTAACGCGTACACCATTTGGAAAACTTTACTGTAGAGCGTCACACTGCTTTTATCCTTAGCGATAGGTAGGGGGGGGGCAAAAATCCTAACATGGGGCCTGCTTCAGGATGAGGGGGCCATGCTTCATACAACACATTTCTTAGATATTGGTGTAATGAAAGGATGATAAAAAAATGGGGCGGCATTTTGACGCTGCCTAGGGGCGGCATTTTGTCTAGGGACGTCACTGATAACAGTTTAACTAATTAATGTTGGCTATCAGGTCTACCTTTCTTTATTCAGCATCGGAATTGGAGGCAACGTTGGCACTCTCTCGTATGTTGGCCACTCCAGCGTCATTTATAACTGCGCCGTAAAAGTTTATTGCGACTGCAGACGTTTAATTACCGCGAGATGCAACAAGATGGCGCACCCGGTCCTCCCGCCAAAAACCGAATTTAATTAATTTCAAGTAATTGTTTTTATCTGGACGCGGTTTTAATTGCCGGTCGCGACGGGCGGTTTCCGAAATTCGCGGGCAGTCATCAGGTGCTGCAGCTGTCGCGCTCAGACGAAGAATTTAATTAAAATTATCAGGATTCATATCTTAAAATATAATATAGGTACATACTTGAACGCCATATGTTCACTGACATCGATTATCGTTGCTAAGGACAATTATTGACAGACGACTGAAAGCAAAAGTCACGCAAATCGTGTTTTGAGAAATTGCATACTGACACTTTCTTTAACCAACATATGCAAACAGTAAATCAATAATTTCACTGATAACATAATATGCACAGTTTGACGCACACATGTTAAATGAAATAAGTAGGTAGTTACTTATTTTTTTTTATTTAATACTATTTATTAATAATTGTTTCTTTATTAAACACTACAACACGCCATCGACTCAATTGCAGTGGCAAAACTCCCAGGCTTGAGGAATTCACTTATTAGATTATGTAAATATATTATGATCTCACCCGGTTCGAACCCGGAGCCGGTGAAAGGCCAGCCCAGCGCCTTACGCACTAGACTACGAGAGCCGCCATTAAATATTTACGCTACGTTTTTATTTCTTATGATTATGAGAATATTCTGTTATCATACTGTATTTTACGCATAACGTTGTGTTTGTTTCATGACCACCTCGCATCGTTACAGCTAAACTAATGTAAGTCGAAATTTGTTAACTTTGACGTTTTTACCCATCACTTTATATTTACTGTCATAAGTACCTATAGACATTATAAATGAATTTTACAACAATTACTCATTTGTATAAAATTATTAATTTCTTTTATTTTGTTAACTATCAATTCATGGTGAAACTGCATTGTATTGTTGTTTAATTTAATAAAACGCATTTTTTTGTAGTACTTATTCCACTTTTAATCAATAAATTAGGACCGGTTTCGTCCGCCTCAGAGGGATATTTTGGATATCTATATTGAGATGAGTGCCAAATTGACGTTACGTGTCACTTCTAAAAGGACATTAGGTACTTGCATTATTTAATATTGTATCACGACTTGGTAAACTGGTAATTTGGCTACTACGTAATTAATATGTTATGAAGGCGGGATATGAAGCAGAGATAAGAAGGCGCACACAGATTCCGAAAAATGCGATGACACGTCTTACCACTCACTGACTATATGGAGAGATCGGGGATTTTCAATTGCCACAAAAATGATGCTTGTGTAAATATTTATTAGTATCTCCTTATTGTTATACAGTGTCTAACCATGCACCCTGAAGGCAAGAAAGCAGAAGACAATAATTATTGATGCCTTCAAATTGTACTGTTAGCACCGAATGCTTCGGATTTCTTGGACAGAGCACAGGACGAACCAGTCGACCATCCAGAGACTTCAGATAAAGGAACGACAATATGTGACGTTTTCTGCAGTTTTTTTGGACAAAACGGACCGGATAACTTGGAGAGACTGGTGGTTTTGGATATCTTCCAAGGAAATCGAAGCAGAATAAGCGAATGAGCTGACTTGGGGCAGTCTTCACTATGCCCTGAGAAAAGCAGAAGATTGAGAGGGGTGGATAGTCTTGGTCGCTCAAAAGATGACATTTCAAGGTGGTCACAATTCTCAGCCATGAGGGAACGGCCAAAATGATTGACTTTCATATCAAATGTAGTATCTACTCAACTAAAAGCAAGTTATTTTTGATTTGTGGCAATTTAATCGCGGAACTGCTATCTACCAATAGTAAAAGTTAGATTGCAATACTCAATTCGAATTGCGTCTACATCGGTACTTGCAATTCATATTTATGTCAGTTAATTTCCACTAAATCAAAAGAACCAGTGATTCGGACAGATCTTTTGCATCGATACGAGCGGCAAAAAGTAGCATTTGAGTTTGAAACTTTTTAATTGTCGTCCCAGCGGGAGGTTTTCGTTTTTTGGAATGCGATAGCAATCAAGAAACAACTCAGATGGAAGATAATAAATTAAAAATCCCCGGGCGCGCAAATTCACCTTTCATTAGGCCCCGATTGTAATTCAATAAACTGCTGAAAATGTCGCGTCGAAGCCCGAACTGATTTGGGATTTTTCTTGGGAGAATTGATTTTATTACGTTATCGGATTTCGTGGACTTTTTCTTAATGAATTACTAAATTTACACCTGATGCTTGACATCAACGAAATCCATGTAAAAAAAGTAATTATTCATGTAACACTGTTTCCACCGACAGCCTATAGTACATACCTACAATATCACATTAACACACAAACATTACATAGGTACAACATTATTCATATATATGATGCAACATGGTAATATATTTTCTTCGCCGCATGCTCAAAAGAAGTGAAAATATCTGTATATACGCTCTGCTTTTCTCCGAGATACGACTAAATCGTCTGCATATAGCCTAATTATTGTAATTCGCATGGACAGTCCTTGGAGTAGATAGGCGGACGTCAAGAAGTACCTATGCAGAAAGACAGAGTGTGACCGATTTGAGAAAGAGGGAACTACAGATAGTTTCCTGGTGGACGGTTATGCATTTGGCAATGCAAGTTGCAAATGTCGTTTGTTTAACGCGTGCTACCTGTACTCCTGTATGGCTGTGAGACGTGGCATCTTACTAAGCTTCAAGAGTCTCGGCTTTTCTCACATGTCAATTATAAGAAAAGAATTGTAGGAACACAATATGGCCGAAAACATTTTGTATGGCAGAAGAAAACAAGAACGAATGACATTTTCGTCTGAACAGTATTTCTCCGAGAGGTCATTTATAGGTATTTTTTTTATATGTGCTATTACAGTTAGATTGGGTTATAAAATTTTATTTTCATTATCAAATAATCAATAAAGGTAGGCAGGGATAATATAAAGGTAATGGATTAAGGTAAGCAGGTAGATACTTAAGACTATTTATTTACTTACTTTTAAATCGTTTAGAATTCGTCTAGCTGTAAGTATACAATCCATTAAATTTAGTAGTGGCATGAATCAGAATTTTAAGCGAAGGGCGGCAAAACCTGAACTTTTTATTACAGACGGCAGACGCGGAGGACACCGAGAGACCTTCTGGTGACCATGGCAAACGAAGCCGGAATATATGCGCTTTTAAATTCCATATCGATGTAATAAAAAGAATCAAAATAATAAACAGTGACATGTAATAATGATACATACCTTTTAGATTCATTGATTGCAGTCATATATGTTTGCATATTAAGTAGGTATATGCTCAGAAGGGTACAAAGTGTCGCACTCTTTGGCGGCATCCGGAATACGTGTCCCAGCCGCGTAAAGCGTCTCTTCGTGATAGCTTCAATCACCGAAGGCTGTTGTGTCTGCTCACGAACTCGGGTGGCTGTACAGCCTCAATGGTTCCATCACCGTGGCAGGACGCTACAAGAGCGACCTACGTGCTGCAGGTCTGACATGGTGGGAGGCGCAAGAGTTGGCGATGGACCGAGGGAAGTGGCGCCAACTTGATCTTGCCCTATGCCCCAATGTTGGGACGTGACAGGGTGGAAGAAGATGCTCAGAAGTTCATTACTATGCAACATTTAATTTTCCACGGGAAAACTAAAAAAAATGCGGGTATAAATCGCAGTTCTCAGTTCCCAATTAATATCTACGATAAAATATTCGTCAGAATCACCACCGCATTGCGCTACAAAGAATTTTCCTGGGTTTTTGCAAGGTGCCTTCAAGTTGGCCGAAGTCAAATTACCATTACCAGATGCGGGGAGACGAATTGTTTTCAATAAGTCATTATTCTCATCCGACACATATCTTTTCACTTAGTATCAACTAGAGTAGTTTGCGTGCCTAAGTCCTTAAAGAGACATAGAGGCATCTAGAAAAAAAGTATCGGGCACAAAAACCGAAAGGTACCTACTATTATATAATCACCCGTAGCCAAAAATATCCAGATACAACATCATTATTATGAACATAACTTTATCCACTTATTAGGATAATAGTATTATTGCCCTATTCGGTCAAGTGTATGCTGAGAATCTATTAAATGTTTCCTAAAAATCTACACATTATACATAATATGTAATTACACTGAATTAAATATAAATTCATAAACACTGAGATAAAGAAATAATAATCGACGAATTCATTTAAGTCTTTCACGAATTTCGGTTTAATGCAACGCCCATTCAATTTGGTGTGGGCAGTAATGACGGGCCCATAGCGGCTTTTATAAAAAATAAAACCCTTCGGTTATGAATTAAAATTCCATCCGTGTCATTTCTTTTATCCTCTTTAGCGAATCGTAAACATTTAATGCTTCATAATAACATGTCGGCTTGGAGGGCCGTCAATGTAGTTGACGACAGGACCGACCATAGTAGAAATCCTATAAAATAGCCTCAAATTCAATAAATTCATACTTAGTAAAATCCTAACTTCTTTCTGTTCTGAGGTCTGTTGCACAGCATAGTGAAAACTTGTCCAATAGAAAAAAGTCACTATCGACAGATATCGCATATATAAAAAGTACCTACACAAACTTTGCACATTATTAATCGATCACCGAGCGTAAGTTATTTGAAGTTATGCTTATTATAAACTAAAAAAAACTTCATAAATGTTGTACAAATGCCAACCACCAGACGTTGTGTTTCCCATACCCTATGCCTCGCGCAAGCATCCCCGCCGGGTGGTTCCGAGGCTTCCTAGAGACGTGTGGCGGGGTCAGACGCAACGTGCCGGCGGATAGCTAGACGTAGACAATTACTAATTTAAATTTAAGAGTCTCTACATAATTTGTAATGTTAATTGGTAGAGCGTCCCACTCTGAAATCGTGGATGCGGATTTCAATACCACACATTGAAAAAAATACGTGTTGTTTTTTCAATGTGTGTTTAATCCATATCAAGGATTCAAGGACCTGGCGAATGGCTAACAGTCAATCCTCGTAAAAACATGTTATTATACCATTAAATCTAAGAAGGCATATACTATGTTCCACTTAGTAGCGAAAATTATAATTTATTCATCTTTACCTATGACACACGAGAACAACTGAGAGTAAACATTTCTATGGAATTCAATGTAGTTCGGACAGTCTGTATCGTAAAAATTTGTCCGCTTTAATCAAAACAACATAACACAGCCACGCCGCAATACTTCCGATGAAACAATAAAATATGCCCACACTTTCTTGTTTATCACTATCAGTTGTACTCTTGCACTTATTTCGGAACACAAAAAACATGGACATTGTTATATAAACATTTTAAATCCATCCGATCCAAAGCGAAACATATGGGCATCCACAGAGTGGAGGTTGTATAACATAAATTTTCACCATTCGCCCAACCCATTGGGTCAAAAAGGTACATAATATTTACTCTATTAAAATACTCACTCGCGTTCGGACTACAACTCCGTATGTTGGACTTCCGGACATTTTCAATTAATCTTTTTGCTATAGATTAAAGCAAAAATTAATTAAATTGGACATCCACTCTTTCAGTTCTAAAGGATAATAATTATTGGACTACCGTCGTTTTGGATGTAAGTATTTTGAAAACCATGTGACATTGGACTCCCAAATTTACTTAACTCAAAAATGATAAAAGTCTCTAAGGTACAAATTAATATAATGTTCATTTGTTCGCGAATAGAATAATTTGTATTGGTCTGAACTAGGCAGAATATGTTGCTGAAAATGTCTCAGGTAAATATATCTCTACGTACTTATTTTTCTTCAGCAGGTCACGTGTTATTAAATTATTATAAAACGGCCCTGAACATACGTAGATACAATGTTCGAGCCAGACTTCAGATGAGAGAGGTTCAAGAAATTTTTCAACCAGCTCAGACCTTACGTTCCGAAGAAACAATGTAAATATCTTAAAAACAGCAGATCGTGCGTGCAAACATGCTCAAACAGAAAATAAGATAAATGAATCGGTGATCGCTGCAAGACAGTCATTATTTCATATCGGATTCGTGGAATAGGTAGGCATGCCCACAACGAAATATGATTTAAACATACATCAAACGCTCAATTGGTCAAATAATGTTATTAAATTGCGAATAAGTAGCACGAATGCCAAATCCTGGCATATAAATCGAAAGTCGGCAAGAATAAATATTTAAAATACCTTGTTATTAACTAAGGTAGAAGTACATTTTTTTCAGTTTCAATTATTATATATTTTTTTAATAATTAATCATCTAAACAGTGGCGCATTAATTTAAATACAGGCCCGATGCACCGACTGATTTTGAGGCACCTACGATAAAAAAAAACAATAATTTCGTGATCATGAAATCTAATATGGAAGATGTAACCTACAATATTTATAATTTCTCTCTTAGCAACCCATGATTTGCCTACTCTGACGTGAAGTTGCTGATTTTAATATTGTTGAATGATAGTTGAGCGTTTATTCTGTAAATTAATGTAAATCGACATCATTAAAAAAAATCATTAATTTAGGTGTAGTTTAATAGTTTTTTGACAGGTTTTGAAGGCCCCTATTAAATTTTCAGACGAATCGATTGCGTTATTTGCGTCTAAGAAAATTGTCTCTGTTTTTAAATTAAAATCAAAAGATTTTCCAGATTAATTACCAAACTGTCAAGCCAATAAGACAAGAAAACTTATACAAATCCAGAAAAGCTGCATACTTCGGCCATAATTTCTGCATTGAGAAGTACATTTTACTCCAACAAGGTCTAATAAGTGTGGGCAGGAGGAGATTCCCTTGGCCACGAAACTAACATTATGGGTAGGTAATTAAAGTTTTTTGGGATTATAAAATCTATATTCACCTAACAGCGAAATCACGGGATCCAAGCGTTTTCAATCCCCGGATTTCTAAATTAAGACATAGACTGAGATCCCGGGATTACAAGGATTACAAAGGCCACCCACAAAATACAAGTAGTATCCATCCAACAAATTGAAGTAAAAATTGGGAACCTACATAATAATATGTATTTATCCGAGGTTAGTGTAGGTTCATACTGTTTTTAAAGCAAATAAACATTAAATTAAAGCTTATGAAATCGCAGAGAGGTATGTAGGAATATAGATAGGTACTTATAATATACAAATAGGTTTCTAAAACCATTCAAAAATTACACATCGCTTTGACAACGACAGCATTTTTAAAGTGATTTCAACTGATGAAGGCAAATATTAATTGTACACTTAAAATAAAGATCATAATAAATTTGACATTCTCACGCCCATTAACCTATTTACCAAATACCTGTTTATTTTTTATTGCTTATAATCTCGTCGCATCCTGCATTTTATTATTATTACATTTTACTATATAAGATAATTTTAAAATGATTTATTTTAAATTTAATGCCAATAATATGTAAATTTTTGAATTAAAAACAACAAAGTTGTGAGAATATTTTTAATATTCCCGGTGCTGCTGGGAACTGCTTTTTTTAAACATGTATTTCTGGTTGATTTTCTATTTTAAGTACATATTATATAAAAAAGAAAAAGTTTGTCATTGCCTATTTTTCAATCAGTCTATTTTTTTTAAATCGACACAAATATCTTGAGGTTCAATTCTTAAACCTATAACTAGATAAGCAAAAGGTGGTACTGTTCGGTTATACCGGAGCCAGCGGAAAACGCATTTTGAAAATAGCCGATAAACTGGATTATTTGTTAGGTTAACCTAACCAAACCTAACCTAACCTAACCTAACCTAACCTAACCTAACCCAACCTAACCGAACCTAAACTAACCCAAACTAACAAATAATCCAGTTTATCGGCTATTTTCAAAATGCGTTTTCCGCTGGCTCCGGTATAACCGAACAGTACCCAAAAGGTTTGTAAGACCAATTACGTCACATGAAAGTTGATGTCAAAATAAAGCATTCTGATTCAAAAAATGTTATGGGAAAAGTTTTCTCCACTTACAAGGTGTTTTTTATGTAATAAATGCATTTTGCCATCTCTGGAAAACATAAATTACTACATATATCATATTATAATTGATATAATAATATAGTGAATAAATTGAAGCATAATAACATGGTTGATTAAACTTTTCTGAAACAACTACACAGGACAACTACAACAGGATCGCAGTTTCGACAATTTTCTATAATAAACTTATGTGTTTAATTCTTAAATAATGTAAACTATTTGACATACTGAAATAATAGGATATAGTCAAATCTTAAGCAACCTTAATTCAATTAGGATCGGGCTAAGACTGGTCTTATAGATATAGAAGATGCCAAACTTTAAAATGACTATAACTCAATAAGTAATATGTTTTTGAAACTTACAAACTTTTGGCAGTAACACCAAGATACTCATATTTTAAAATCGTAATGATATCTTCAACTCTACTTTTTTTCATTTATATATGATATTGATAACTCAACCATAAAATTAATCTTATAACGATATAATTTCTACGAACAAATCAAGGTGTATACGTATCGATTTCCCTATTTTCAAAATCATCAACTTGATACCACGCATTAATTACTAACCAAATAAAATACAAAGCCAAGTTTTCTCGTTTCCACTAATTTGAATAAATTACAATATTAACGATCCAACAAATTAACAACATACTGTTTAGGTATACTTGAATGTAAACAAATTAATGATATTACTAAATGTGTCCAAACAAAACATGTCATTGCATTATTATGACTAAAATATTTATGTTTTAATGTTGGCAGCATTACATATGCGTGGGATATCATCATATTTCATGTTAATATAATATCATTTCCTTGCAACACACTTGCAGTAAACTTAAAAAAATACATTCTTACATATTAAAATAACAAGAAAATTATCCACAATATTGCGTAAAATGATACAATACGCATTACAAAACAATATATTTAGGTTTGATAACATATTTTAACTTACATATTTTAACAGTTTTGAAAATGAAATTTATATTACAATGAAAAATAAAGCCGATGAATAACTAGGAAAATATCGAGCTTAATACTTTGTAAAAATATTGTACGAAAGGCCATATTATTTAACGTAGCTCCATATTATCAATAATGTATTAATAATAATAAACTGATTAATGATAAGATAAGACTATAAGTAATAAGCGAATCAAATCAGATACATGTTAAGTAACATTTTAATTGTTAATCAGCTAAGCTTCATATAGATAATAAAGCAGGATACCTCATAATTAATATAACGTTTTAATGCTGTAAATAATAAAAATTGTGAAAGTAGGTACCTACCAAACTGTTTTGCAATCAAAATAATAATATGTACATAAATAGATTTAAAAGTTAATGCCGGTGAAAGATTAAAATCCGCTTGCTACGTAGATTTTTTTTATAATACCAACTTTACTTTAGAAAGGAAGTCAGCAATATTGTTTTTATTGGACGTGTTTTTTTCCAATACAAAGTAATAATTTATTTTACCTGGACGAAGACCTGCATCTTATTAATATTTATTTTTTTTGACAATTTGGGTGGTACAACTTACTTTCAGTGGTTCAGTGGTTGTTAGTCTTATAATGCTGTAAAATTGAGAAACTAAATTATTTAATGGGCATGTACTTCTTCAAAAAAATACTTTCTGCCATACAATAATGTTATTAACAGTAATAACGACAATATATTTCTCGTAGTTGTAGTTGTGTACTCTACACACTGTGGTCATTTTCAAAAGTTTCATAATTAATTTATTCACCGACCTATCAAGTGACACTCCAAGGTATGGAAATTCCAATGAAATTAAAATTTTTATAGAAAACAGAAAATGGCATTTACAACGGGAAAACTTTGATAACGTTTCAGGTGCTTATCTCCATGAGAGCTACTCTAAAATAGTAAAATGTAATGTTAACATAATATTCCTTCATTTGCGCTCCATGAGGTGTGCCGTTCCATGGGGCATGGCGTGTGCCATTCCTAGGCAGCGCGCAACCTGCCTGCAGTTCACAAGTTTCCCTCGATACGGCTCTTTGCATATCAGACTCGTATATAATTGTAAGGAATATATCGTCACTGTTCTGGCAGAAGACACTAATTCGAAAAAATGACATACTTATTGAGTTAGTTATACCGAAATGTTCCTTATTTCAAACTTTACCGTCTGGAAACCTTCTTAATAAATAAACAGTCTTTATTTTAAAGTGATCCTTTTTACGATTACTTAATAAACTCACATGATAGACCATTTCAAACATTTTAACAACTTCAAAGTCAAATTACTCAAAACTAGTATTCTCCAGTTAGTGTGTTCTGCCAGAACAGAGACGATATTTGGTTTCCCGGTGGTTGATATCGGGTGTCCATTCAGATATACGTCATTGAAAAATTGGGTCCAGTTTTACGTAGATTTTTGATTTTACTGCAAAAACCAACCTTTCTCTTGTAATTTTACCGTATGTATGCAAGGCCCATTTGAGCAGACATCTTTTCTACAGTCTATATAGATTGTTCAGACTAGCTCACAAATACATATTTTTAATAGTTGACTTTCAGACGACACAATATGACGTCATCTTAGTGTTGAAATTTTTAACAATAAAAACTATCCAATACCTAGGTACTGTTTTGAACTAACATAATAATTTAATTTTTACTATCTGATTAGGAAAATTTAGTATAGATTTAATATAAACTATAAATAAAATGTAAAAACAAAAGATGTTGCAGAAACACTTAACTCTGGAGCCTAAACGTATGAAAGTGATAATAAAAGAAGACCACTAAGTACGACCACTATTTTTCATACAAACTCTCAGGATTATTCTATACAAAAATAAATGGCAAGTCAAACTGAAATAATTGTCTTCAGTAATTTCCGTATGGAAATCACACAAGTCTAGAAGATTCAATATATTTAGTAAATACTTTAATGTTTGTCAGTTATATACATAACGTAGGCAGATATATATGAGATTATACCTAAGTAAATAGAGCCTGAATAATATAAAACTCTTACCAAATAGAATTTGTATTATTACAAGTTATAACATATTAAACGAAACACTTTGGATAAGTCTACTATTAGTAGGTACCTAATGGAAAATGAAAGTATATATTTTCTTTAACCAAATCAATCCTAATAATCTCCACAAATTCCTTTCTTGTATGGCTAGGTATTGGGACCTCGCATGATCCGCCGGGACGTATTATTAGTCAAAGCTTTTAAAGATGTAAAATTACAGGCCAAGTGCATGAGAAAAAGCGGTCGAGCTTTATTACAGGGAAGACTGCCCATTGCCCGACTCATTTTCTATAACGACGAATTACTTAACTCGGCACACAAAAAATGTTTCAACTTTCAGAAAATTGTGTTAACGTTAACGAATGTATTTTATTGAATCGTGCTCGCTTCTCTAATCGCAGTGGTAATTGATTGATAAAAAAGCTCATACTAAGTTACCTGCTATTAAGCTCGTAGTAATTTGCCAAGACGAATCAAACCAGTTTTTTTATCCATATAAAAATGTTGTTTATCTATTTTAATAACTTAATGGTTCATGCTTTTTTGTACTGTTTTGGAAAACCAATTATTATGTTATGGTAATTTATTCTTACAGGAAACACAGTTTCGTCTGCAATCCGTGTTTAGTCTTTGTTGTAATACATTTTTAATTTTAATTAAATGGCTGAGGTTAACTTTACTTTTAGATAGATTTCATTATAATTTAAAAATTTAACATAATGTAAGTGAACCGGTGACCAAATTAAAGAAATTTACTTAAAAATTTAATATGCGATTGTAAATTCTGCATAACTATTTTTAACATTATAAGTATAAATAAGATGTCATTCTCAAATAGTCCTTTATAACTATACCACTAAAAATATTGATATATTGCTATTTTGTATGTTAATGTGTTTACTGTTTGAAGGTGGACAAGTTAAGCCAATTATATACTATCGCTAAGAAATTAATAACTACATTTTACAAACTATTTTCTCTTATATCAATCAATGGGATTTGAAATAAAATACTTGCCTATATATTTTCAAATAAACCAATTACACTGTAAATATGTAGGTAGGTGGTTACGTGAAAACTGCAGCCCTATGTTCTAACTAGTGATGTTAAGTCACCCGACGACATGACGTAATTGTGACGTCAGCCAATACACGCTCGAGGCAAGCCGTCCAACGCACACGGCTCACCATAGATATTATTATGCTGAAACACCTATTTGTGTATGGGGGCAATGGATAACGCCACTATTTTAGTAGCGTTATTTTCTCGAATGCTATTATCACTCCGGTAGTACGTCACAATGATGTCATATGACGTCATGTCGACAGTTCTAACATAAGGCCCCTTATCCATGTTTAATTATTATGCGTCACTTCTGTCACTTGCACTGAATTAATCATCACCACTGGAAGCTATTTTGTTAATTTAATCACAAAAATACTTCAATCACTGAAATTTCAGGAACTAGATACCATGAAATTCAGTTTGAGACCTACGTTCAATAATATAAATGTGGGTATGATTGGTGCAGGATTCACAGTAGGAAGTTAATTCCTAATTAATGTACCGTTAGAAGCATAAATAGATACTCACTACATTCCAAGTGTACGATAAAAAAGCATATTGTGGAAACTTAAATTTACTGTTTAGGTATATACAATTTACTACCACTGTATTATTGTGTAAACATTGTTACATTTATTCAAAATGTCCACTCTAGACCGAGCATATAGATTTCCCACGACAGAAATACATAAAAAGGATTGACTGTAAATCATTCATCCATAGTCCAAGTCCCTATATAGGAAAAAGGGGGACATTGCAAATATACGTGAATACGTCATGACAAACTTAATCTGAGATGGCATTAGGTACATACCTACACTAAATCTGTGATTGTATCAATGTACTTATGTGTTTTTGTGAAATGGTTAAGTGTTTTATAATAAAATTATACTCGTTCGTAATTGAATATTAAAATAATTAAAACACAAACATTTTAAATTTCCATTGAAAACTCATAAAATTCTTCCAAAAATGTTTAAGTAGTTACTATATCGATAAGCACAAGGAATCTGGTTTGTGGTTTATTATGAATTTTCAAAACTTTGAAAGATATGCACGAGTAAATAGTCGGCGTTTTGGTTTTGACAATATTGAAATACCTGTCAATTTTAAGTTTTACTTTGAATAAATTATCCGACTTTATTACTGGGAAACTCCATTTAATAAGAATGTTGACTCAAATATTTTTACAGCTGGATTATAATTTCTGATCAATCGAAAGTTGGATTAAGTTGAATTCCTTCTAACGTAGATATCACCTACGTACATAAGTATTATAAGTATTATCAACGCCTGTTTTACAGTGTAAATAAGTATGTGATGTAGATAATTAGGTAGGTACCTACTACCTACATGTAGTTGGTTCATCCCATATGCAGAAGTTGCGATGCATGAAATGTCACAAACCCTTATAAGATATTTATTTACCCGTTGATCGAATTAATACGAACATCACCATTTTATAAAATTCAAAATGTGTTCGTCGTGAAGTGACAGCCATGGGTTTAGATCATGTAAAACCGTGGTAAAAATGGCATAATACTGAAACGTCGCGCGAAAGGTTGTCACTAATTTGGAGTTTAACAACAACTGTCATTGCATTTTCATTTATGCGTGTAATATTGGCGTTATTTCGATTTAATGTAATTTGACGTTCTATACATGCTCCTCATATTATCTTATAATAAATGAAATACTGTTAGGTAGGTACGTTACGGCGTTGTGATTATAATAAATTATTGTTTTCTTAGCCGAGAAGACTATCTACGCTAATTAAAACCAAGACACGGGCAAAAAATCGCACTGTCTCACGATAAATTGGCTCGGCCATAAAGATCTGCAGGTGGATATGGGATATACGGTTAACAAGAAGAGGCTGGGAAACTACGTATAAGTTATGTTATATCGCGCCAATTTTTTTAAAACAGCGAAAGTGCATTAGAGCTTCAGATAGCAAACACCGGGGAAGCTTTATGCGCAGGTAGACAAAGAGATAACAGACCGTCCGATGGCTGTCCACCGCAAAGTTTCTTTCTGCCCATCCTGCTAAAATTGCGCAGATAGGAATTAAACAAAAAACTTATTATTATTACGCCTGTATTTTTTTACTGATTGTATGTGCAATTAATGCACTCTACAATCTACCTACATAAATGGTCGACCGAGAGTGTCACACCATCTATAGTCTAAGGTCACACCCCTCGCTCTTAAGAGTCAGTGTGGCTGACCCACCTTCATAATGAAACAATTCTACAAAACCGATATATGCACTGCAGGTCTCGAGAAGAACTAAATTACATGTAAATTGTACGTATTACATTTTGCTGTGACCTTTGGTATTGAAAATATATGGCCATATATAGTATTGACAATAAAAACTACCAGAATACAAGGAAAAGACAGTAGAACATCGGTAGATAATATTATGTAAAGCAGAGGTACAACCATACCGTATACTTACTTATATTTATTTTAAATTCTGGCAGGTGATCCCAGTGATGGTGATGAGTGATGACAGCGTCATTCTCACATATTTGATACTAACCAATTTCAAATCGGAATATTAGGTTACTGTCTGCAATGCTCCACGAACGACGCATCATTTTTTATCTCAGTGCTATACGGCCACCTCTTTCAGGAATACGTATAATAACATGTAACCGAGAGGCAGAGACTGTATTAATAATTACTATACTAACATACAGTATATACTTTTGAAGTGTAGGTACGGCTGTATACAGCTGGTGCTAACTAAGACTGTGGACTTAGACTATAGATAGACTGTGGAGTTTTTTTATTGAGTTTCGTGGTCCATGGACTAGGTACTAAAAGTATAAACGAATCAATTGAAAATACATGCAAATTCAATATTCATAATGAATTAAAAATCTAATAAGGATTATATTTCGATATAATTACATATTTTCAAACACGAAATAGAATAATAAAATTGATATACTGTGATAATACTATGATTCAAATTAATACCTACACTTTATCTCAAACATCTTGATGTTATTAACATAATATTATTAACTGGTAAGACAACATCTGTTGGGCACACATTTTTTTGTGTGAAAATTGATCTCATAAATGGCTAGGTTTTAAATTTCATTCGAATCTTTGATATACTGCTAAAGTCTCCAGATTTGAAATGAACCATAAATTGGACGATTGCTAACGATTTAATGTATTTAGCAGGTACCAAACGAGCCCCTCGACCGCAGCTATTCGGCTTTGGAAAAAAAAACAAAAGGCTGAAACAATAAACAAGTTAGCCAGCAGGTAGCATGTCAGGCATTTTGGCTTTCTTGGTTTCGCTACTCATCTGTTCACAAAAGAAACAGAGCGACTTCTTAGAATTCAATATTGAAAGATCGCATTAAGTCCTCATTGTCATCGTTAAATTTATGTGAGTTATGTCCACAGAATGGTTATGTCTACGTTACATCAGTACTGTTATGCGCTGGTTACAGGGGTGTGTTTAGGGACGTGCAGGCCCGACGCACTGACTGATTTTGAGGCCCACCATTATAAAAGATAAAAACCATAAAGTCCAATTATTTTATACTTCCAATATTTGAAAATGCATTTATTGGTCGAATTTATCCTCTAAGGTCGATTGTGAAGTGATTTCAACAACTTACCGACAAACTTTTTTATGACTTGCCTTAAAACGTTCAATAAAACAAACTGTAAACCCATTTACATAGGTACTTAGGAAAAATATAATATATATTAGGTACACATCTATTCGAGAATCACATTTCATGTTAATTACAGGGATTTGTGTAATATTGGTTATGGTTACATATAAATTGTACGTATTAGATTTCGCCGTACCTCAATTTTCCGTGAGCTGTCTTACCAGAAAGAGATTCCCGTATGTATAGCATTGAGATAAAAAAATAAGCGTTTTTCGTGGAGCATTATAGACAGTAGGTACTGTTACAATTTTATTAGATTCAATAATTAAAGAACAATAATTTTATACTTGTTGGTATCAAATATGTTTGATGAAAACGCCGTCATTATAATCATAATATACCTATTTGAATTTTGTACTACTTCGAAATACCTACCGAATACACCTATTCAAAAACCTATCAGAATTTAATAAGTACAAATTATACTGTATGATTATATTTATTATTTACTTACCTACGTTTCTCTTGTATTCCGGTGCCTTTTATTAGGTAGGTACTTACGTATTTTTAATTGGTTTATTTAGGAGAGGAATTGATTTCAATATTATACAGCCATATATTTCCGATTCAACATCTTACGATAACCTGTGTCACAGTCAACTACATACGATTTTTCTATAATCTAAGTACATACGTACAAATTTCCGGCCACATTTAACGTTTAATATTATGTTATGCAAAATTTGTGAGAAACACGCATCTTTTGAAGGTTTCGGTATAATGTAATGATTGTATAACAGGTGTGACCTATTTCGAGGCCCATTTTAAATCTTCTGACGAATCGATTGCATCATTTGTGCAAAAAATCACCTCTGCGTTACAAAATCCTGCATTAACACGAAAAAGGTTGGGAACTATGCGTACCTATATTGATAGATATACTTAATTAATTATACAGAAACACAACGTTAGGAGGTTTCTCGATATATTTGTGTTCCGTGTACGAATAAGTCATTTTATTGTACTTACTTATACAAATTTAATTCTCGAATAGTTTTCAACTATTTACCTGAGACTACACAAAATGCCACCTGCAATATTATATAAAATATACGGCGTGTATCGGCTATCAAATAAAACTAGCTACAAAATACTACCTACCATCCATGCATTGCAATACAATGGAAAGCATAGATAGTATTCAGAAAGCGTGGACATGCAGCCAACCAACGTGTCATTCTCCAAGCAGGTGTTTATAAAGAAACATACTTGTGGCTACCAGCACATCAGCTGAATGCACACCTATCATCACATTTGCATGACAAAGTCGCGGGAATTACCATTTTAATAAAGGCGCGGTGGAATATGAACCTGACTCCTCTGCCAGTTCATTTATTTCGTCGCTCACTTAATCCCCAAGACTTAAAGTTGCCGCCCCAGAATACTGCGCAGGGCATTCGAGCATCGGTAATTCAAACGAAATATTATTCAAAGTGCCTACTTATAACGGGCCATGTAAAACTTCATATGATATTATTTACTCGTACTTCGATAAGTAGCTTAACATTATTCCTAATTTGTTCTCATATAATACATACCTTCTACTTTAGAAAATATGTTTGCTTTTTAAATCTACATTATTAGGTAAGTATATAATAATGATGTACGGCAGTATGGTGTTCTTTTTACCGATGTACATAGAATGGCGGTACTACTTCGTGCAAGGGGGGCAGCAGTGTCCATAGAACTAAATTATATTAATTGATGGTAGGTACATTATTATACAACGGTTTGTCGAAATATGCATCGAGGGTATGTTGCTTGAGCCGTTCTATTACTTGAGGTAATAAATATGTTTCTTGCACATTTTTTATTAATTAATAAAAATCACAATGGACCGTAGAAAGAAAAAAGGACGCAACCTACAAAAATCAAATTTTACAGAAGGCACAAACACGTTTTTGTTGTGGTTTTCGGTCAAAGATAAAATATACAATATTTATATAAACATTACATGCACGAAGATAATTATTTTGGTGTTTTATGTTCCCAATCTGATATTAACTGATATTATTATCACTTACTTCTTTTAAAAAAATATATGGGCTAAATTCAGATAAATTTACACCCCGATTTAATAGCGTCGTGGGTCCCAGGTTCGAATCCTGGGTCTGGCAAGTACACATATTGTTTTTCAATTTGTGTATGAGTCAGAGTATGGAACTAATTAATAGGTTGAGCAAGTGGCTTACATCCATTGCTCGTAAAAACAAAATCTGTTAATACAAACCTCTACCCTGTAGAGGCCCATATGTACTCATTAGATCGGACATGGTCGGGGGAAAAAATAGATAATAATAATTCGACATCTGCAGCTAATATCCTTTGGAGACTGCATGTATTTAGGAGTATTCGATGTTATTATCAAAAAAAAACTTATTTTGAAAAAACTGGGGGTTACTTCCTTTTTCCTTTCTACAGTCGAATGATGACGTGAAATCCTCACTGAAAAAAAGTGTTTATTCTAATATTTCTTATAAAAAGTCACAATTTCTTGTGCTTTTATTATAAATTTGTTGCTTGTGCCTACTTGTGCATACTTATATTCAAAAATACGTTAGTTTTTTATGAAATAAGGATGGATGGGAAGGGGCAGATTTTCTTTTGTAGGGGTGGCAGAATTTGAAGTTATTGCACGCTGACGTATATCTATCGTTTTATTATACTGAACTTAGCAGCAAACATAAAGTCCACAAGAAGTAAGTAAATAATAAACTATGTTACATAATATACATTTTTATTATTATGTGACATATTATTCTTTTATTTTTAGAGTTCAATGCAATTGAGAGCTTCTTGTATAAAAATTAATGTAAACGTATGTACATATGTAATTAACGCGTAGACTCACTGTGGTGAAATTAATAGAGAAAAGGCGGGTACAAACTTGATTCTACGTCTGGAAAAAAATGATAATTTTTGCAATGTTTTCCAGACGTTGGGCGGGCTAATGGATAGCAACAATTCCTAGTTTGAAAATAAATAGTATACATAACACTCACTCTGTAGGTAGATGACCATATGCTCCGCTTATGGCCATTTACACTTTTTTAAATAACTTTATCTGTAGTTTTCTTTTAATATAAGTACATTGAACTGATGTTTAGAAAAACTTTGTGCAGTTCTCTGTCATGACCACGATACTTACAACACAATTCGGGAGAGGTTTGAAACTTGACAACTTTAAGTAGATAGCAGTGTATTGTGTACTCTTCAGCTGATATGTAGGTAATCGTAAAATATAATAACTATACGATCTCAAACTGCCTATATTATAAAACGTATAGACTGAATCTACTACAATTTATATATTAAGAGCGTACATACCTACTGTGAAACGGCAAATAATTTTCAATATTATGTGGAATGAAATTTCGCAGTCGTCGCCAATCGGAGACTGACGGCGAGGTGTGAGCACGTCAATTTGTTTTGTGATGGGGTCGGAGGAATATATTCTTAAATCGTGTAAAGATGACTAAAAACGTTCCGCATGTACTTGAAAAAGAAAACATGTCAATGAATATACTATTATTATTACGAATATAATAATAAACATAACATTAAAAGGACGCATGTTGAATTTTTATGACAAATTATATTTCGTTCGGCTCGCGTCATTTGCACAATCCGCGCATCGCCTAGTCACGATCTTTTTAGACCATGCCTCAGCTGAAAAGTATAGGCTTAACATTATAAACTAATGATCAAAAGCAAGAAGAGAAACTATAACTTCTACTAGGTATATGCATGTATATCGTTCACTTGCGTCATTAAAATGAAATATTATAATAGTAGATAACAGTTGATTCGCAATAATTATTCTAACATCTAGTAGATACCTACTAATGCATATAAATATAATATTATTATATACCCACTAGTAATACACAGGATGCCAAATCACCAAAAATAGGTTGGCACAACATACAAATATGCCAAATATGTAAGAAGATAGCTATATGGTAGAAAAAGTGTAGATTTTGTCAAAATTCAAAGTGTCTAGCATTTCAAAAAATGTCAATTATTTTTACAAGAATAATGATCAAAAAGAGTTTCGTATTTAGTCGATAAGAAGAAAAAAGTCATAACATTAAAACTTAATTAATATGTATATTATATAAGCAGGTAAGCAATTTAGTCATCATATCCGTAAAATAACTTAATTTATGAAATATAAGGTTGGTACAGGTACAATAGGCCAGCATTTTTACATTTTTCAGAAAAATCTGGCTACTCATTATTTTTTTATGAGAAGTATAAGACCTGTTTGCGATGTCAAAAAAGCTAGATTTAACGCCATATGCAAGATATAATTTTTGCAAACAAGATGTCATTCAAAAATGCTAAACGTGGCAAGAAAAACGCAAACTTGGCAACGTTGGGCCTACTCCTACTGTATATCTAAAATCTAAATCATACCTACTTTTTTCAATGTTTGTACCCACTAAAATCGAATAAAAAAATCTTGGCGAAACAATGCCACGCCATGAATATTAAATTACAAAATGTTATATCATATCGTTATACCGACTTATTTTTCAACAAAAAACATGTGTTTGTATTAATTCACAATAATTTATATGTGAAATTTAATTCAAAGTATTTGTTTTACACATTCATTACATGTAAGGGGCTAAGGGCCTACTTAATGGGACCAGTTTCGATATAAATGTTCCATCCGTATATTCTTGGGTATAATGTTTTAATTAAATGTTGCTCAGCGAAATAAAATCGAAGAAAACGTGTAATTGATTGTTGTGAATTGTTCGAAATCGTTCACAACCCACGTCCTCCATTAAAATGGCCCGATCGCGAATATTTCAAACTGCCAAGGGGGGCAGGACTCCATTTACCATTGATAAAATCGAACATCTACTAAGAATTACGACGCCTTTTTATTGAAAAACTTTTGGGTTGCTTCCAATTTTATCGGGAAATCAAACGACTATTGTACAAATATTTACATTGATTAGATTAAAAAAGCTTTCCTATTTTCCTAAAAGGCCCCTAATAACGTCATATAATATATTATGTTCAATGTTACATGAAATAACTAACAAACATTTCGTATTTATTGTACCTACTCGGTAAAGTCCCATTAGTTGGAGGCAGCGCTCGAAATGGAAGATGTTACGAACCGGAGCACTCGACAATTATTTTCCGAAAATATTTACATATTTAAGTATGTAGCTATTATATAGAAATGCCAAGCTTAGACCGTCAAATGGAGTAACTGTCTTTCAACTTGTGACATGCGGCATAATATTGTCGATGACGCTGACGAAAATCAAGATTTAGGTACCTACACCTACGTCACGTTATATATATATTATATTGTATATTTTTTTCTATAGTTTCAATTTACTAAGTTTCGTATTTTAGTATCTAATTTTGATGATTCACAAACCATAATGCGTTATTTAATTATTCCACGAGACGGAGCGATAATCTCCGGGATTTTACGAGCAGAAGCTGCGCTCCGGTGCGTTCCAGTCCATTTCGAGCGCTGATTGGAGGGCATAATTAATTATATTTAACATTTAAGAAGATATATTCTTAAATCAATGACGTAAAAAATTGGCAAATGATAATTTACGGTGGCGCTAACATTGGCGTGTTTTTCATGTTTTATTTATTTATTTATTTAAGAATACAAAACATTGTGGACATAACAAATCTAAATTCAAGACGTACACAACATGAGATTTACATTATAAGTCAAACATTACCCTCACAAGAGAGAAGAGAATATAGAAAAAGAAAAATATATATAATAACAATAATAATAACAAAAAAAAAAAAATAATCAAAACATACTTAAGTATAATTTAATACAGAAAAATATAATTTTTGAGAACGGAAAATATACAATTTTATACAGAAAAATACAGTTTCAAAAATAAAATGCAAAGTACATCATTGAAAATGTCTATGTCTTTAGGGAGCGCATTTACCAGTCTTGCACCCCTCGCTAATGGTGCCTGATAGGCTTGACACGAGAAAACGGTTCCAATCCAGAATAAATCATGACTGCGACCACGTAGGTAATTGACAGGCGCATGGAAATTCAAATTCATTAGGACACCAGGATTGGAAACCATCCCTCGCGATAACAGGCAAAAGTGTTTCAACAGCAGAAGAGACCGACGAGATTCAAGAGAGTGAAAAGTAAGCATGCCTTGTAGAAAGGCAGTCGGAAAATAATCATCTGTTTATAACCACCTACCAGTGGCGGAGGGTATAGGTAGGCTGTTAAGATACGACATAAATAGTGCACATTACATGTTAGTATACGTATTTATTTTTATTGAACTAGTGTGCACTATTTATGTAGGATCGTAAGAGCCTACCTATTTATTATATAATGAAAAAATATAGAATTTCAATTACCGTGTGTGGTTGTGAATGGAATTTGCATAGTACCATAGAAGTGGACGTATAAGACCGTATAAGAAAAACGCTGCATGACGTGTCACCGCAATAATAACAGGCCACGCAAGTGGCCGTCCGAAAAGTATTGACACTTTTCTTTCGATACCGATACTTTGTTTTGATGCTGATATTTTGCGATTTTTTTCGGTTAAAAAAATCCATCAAAAACTAGGATCATTTGATATACTTATATACTTTTTGATCGATACTTTCATTCGATACCAGATATCGATATGACGGCCCTACACATTATAATAATATGTTTAATATGTACTCTACTAATTACGGTACGTACCTACCTATATTATATTTTTGTATTTAAAAACATTACATATTAGGTTTTACAGAAACGTATTGTGCCTAGAGTTGGGTTTCGGGAATTTCCCGACGGGAATTCTCGAGAAATTTTCGAGATTTTCCATCCCGAATCTCGAGAATTGAATTTTTATAATTTCGGGAAATCCCGGATCTCTAGAATCTTTTCTCTGGATTTCTTTATTATTAAATATTAATTGAAAAAACGATTTTCTATATGAAAAAAGTGGACAGAAAACACAAAACGTTCAAAGACTGATCGGGGAATTTAAAACACAATTAAGCCAACGTCGACTCAAAATGAGCAGGGAATTTTGTGTTTCAAAAGCGTACGCGATTGTCAGACGCAGCAATTGACGCTGTGTGTTTTTTGAAATTCCATTTTAATAAGTAATGTTTTTAATTATTTTTATTTTCTACTTCTATTTTGTTTGTCTTCTTACGTAAATAAAAAAATCATATTTTTTTGGAATTCGTCTGTTTTTACACTGATTTTAGGATTTTTACATGTTTTTTTAAATTTCAAAATATCTCGAGAATTCCCGAGAATTCAGTTCTGGAAATCCGAATCTCGAGAATTCAAAATTTCATCATTTCGGGAAATCCCGAATATCGAGATTGAGATTTTCTCGGGAAATACCCAACTCTAAATTCGTGCCTATCTTGATACATTTTAAAATGCGAAAATTAATCATTATTGATAGAAATTATAACATTTTTATATTTCAAGCCTAAATCATAATCAAAACGTACAAATCAATAAAATTATAACTTGATAAAGTTTAGCAATATCATCGGCGACCAAGATCCTTACCTATATCGTAACTAATTCGTAAGAACATAATTTTGGTTTTGTTTTAACAAATAATGTCAATACAATATACTTAACTAATAAAAAGTGAGAAATGTTTTAAGCTGATATCCGATTGACTGAATATAAATAAATGATTGACATTTCTCACTTGAAAATTACAATATACCTATTACTTGAAAGTTTCTCAAATTCAAAGGGTGCTTAAATTTTGATATTTCTGTACTGGAAACGAAGGGAGAGGGTGCCCCCTAGGGGCACGACCCTCCTTGTCTCACTCCGGGGCGTCACTCATTAGCCGGCTAACTTTACTTTCCAACGCACCTGGAATTGCCGGTATATTTAAACCCCCACACCCCGTTAAAAAGTTCAACAAAATAATATAACGGCAAAAAGTAAATCATTGGGGAAGAGACCTGTTCGAAGTTTAAATTTGAATGCACAGCGAGGTGCGAGCGATTGCCAAAATTTACCTCATTATTTTATTACTCTTTTTGAGCCTTTGTCTCACAATGATGATTTCAAACAAAAATATTAAATTCGTCCTGTACTTTTTGATAAAATAACTTAGATTAATCAGAAGATTTACCATTCAAATAATTTATTTTCACAACTTACAATAAAGTTCAAATCGCGAATAACCTAATTAGAACAAGTATATTTCTCTTTCTGTATTTATTTCTTTTCACTAATTTATGTAATTTAACGTTAGAGTTCCTTAACATAGAATAATATATTTATGTATGTGCGGACCGCTTTACTTTCCTTGAAGTCTCTATAAAGTTGAATTCGACAGCTGATGCTTGTGGTGCCGTGGAATTCTAGGTGATTTTCAGAAAAATATATGAGAGAGTAGGACCATGTAACCATTGTAACTTCTCGTCACATCTGAGATGAAGATGCGGCGTTAGGTCTGGCTCGGTGGCTTGACATATTATCTTCAACCCAACTTATTCTTCTTCGTCGTGTCGGGTCTTCAATAGTTATAATGTATCACTCCAGAAGTTGGCGAAGGCAACACCATTTTCCTCGGCTTGCAGGATCTCGTCGAAATTTCAGCCTTGCATGCCTTGGGCAAGCCTTGCATGAAAATAGGTAGGTGTACCATGCTTTGTATTTCACCGCTAATAAACTAATAATAATAAACTAACTAAACTTTTCTACGCCCACGGTGGCCGGTTGGACTATCACGCCGTGGGTCCCGGGTTCGAATCCTGGGTCTGGCAAGTACACATATTGTTTTTCAATTTGTGCGTGAGTCAGGGTATGGACCTAATAGGTTGAGCAAGTGACTGACATCCATTTCTCGTAAAAAACAAAATCTTTTGATACAAACCTCTACTCTGTGGAGGCCCATATAATCCTATTAGGATCAGACATGGTCGAAAAATTTCTTTTTTATAAACATCAATGCATTATAGTCACACATACATAGTTTTGGTAAATAAACATCAAAAAATATATTATAATTGCGTGCTACTTTGAAAAAACCAGTTTAATTAATATAAAAAACATCTAAAAAGCTTTTAAAAGGAAAGCGGACCTGAAAAAGCGGTTACTGACTAAGGCTGAAATTAACTGCAATTCATTTTACATTGCGGAGTCAATTGCAACTCAATTCTCACAACTCTATGTATTAGTGTGAAGAATCATTATGCAGTTCAACAATTACGTAAAATGGAACGTAAGTATGCAACCAAAGCAAGACGTCGAACGTATGTCACCATTTTATTATTTACACTTAGCAATGAATCGATCCAATGCTGCAAATGCATAGAATATACCTACAATGCTCTACCAAAATATCATCCATATTAAATATGTTCTAGACTCGATAATCGATATCAAGTTTAATATTTTAATTCAAAAATATCGTATTACACCTCTATTATAATAATTTATCAATCAGTTCAATCGCATTGTTAAATAATGAAAAATATTTCCGAAGTAATATTAGATATTAATAAATACTTAATTATAATAATCTTCAAATATGATGCAGTAATCTTATAGTGACTATAATAATATAATATGTAATCGGATTATGAACGAAGCGTCCGAAAGCTTTTTTGTAGAATAAACTTAATATTACCATAGACGTCACTTCTATTTTGAACTTAACAGAAAGGAATTCAGATTTATATCGTTATAAGACTTATAAGCCAGGTATACCGGTTTTATTGCATGCGACAATTTTTTACAGCAATGTCATATTGAGACGTTAAAAAACCATTATACCTAATGGAATACAAAGGCAACCAGACAAACGAGAAATCATTTTTTTGCATGAGCTTAGCATGAAATTAAATAATTCGTCTAGGAACTGAGAATAAATTTAGATGTGGTACGATTACATAAATAATAATATAATGAAACCAGATTATACTGTTACACTTTATCTTGTACGTGCCTTTATCAAAATATTATCATAATAGTAAATACAATTATGTTTGTGTACGTGAGAGGTGAAGAGAATAAAACATAACAATATATAAACGTACCTAATGATTAATGAGATATTTATTGGATTTCAAAGATCGATTTCTTTATATGTATATCATCTAGAAAGAGGTCGGCAACTTTTCGGATTAAAAAAAACATACGTAATTCGAAAACACACACGCCTTACCAATTTTCACCTGCACCATACCTAATTACGATGAAATTAACTAATAAATAATTTAACTATCGTTATAGATATGATATCACTGATATCAGTACCTATAGATATATGCATAAGAAGAAAACGATAAAATATATAATAATATACTTACCGTTTTTTCGAATTTTACTTGCAGGTGTTAGTAAACTTTGACTGGTAAGTAGCAAGTACCAGTGGCGAAGTGTAGAGAGAGGGTGGAGATAGACTGTAGAGATCTGACATTGAACTTTGTCATTCTTGGTGTTGGTAAAGTTTTAAAATTCAATTAATCCTGTTTAAACCGAACCATAATAGATAAAACATAAAATGATAAAATTATGTCATTAAATCATTGTACTTACATAATTTTAGATATTTTATGGATAGAAGAATATTTTTTATTTATTATGGTTTTGTTTAGGCAAGCTTTAATTGAAATTCAAAAGCTAATCGCTATCTGCAATTTGTATTCTTAGTTAAATGAAAACAAAATAATAAGTATAACTGACAATGTTTAATGTGCACTATTTGTGTCAGATCTCTACAGCCTACCTCCACTAGTTACCAAACTACTTAATGGCAAATGTTGTAGAATCATATTGAGATAAAATAACTTACTCATTAACCGATTTTTTTCAGAAAATATTCTATAAAATTTTAATATGATATAATTCTAATTGGTCACCATAACTAAGTCATTGCGAAGCTTTTCCAACTTTTCGGTTTGTTAATGAGCTTTATAATGTGTTATTACTTTGGACACCTACTGGTTGCTAAACTTTTTATGACATCATTATTTTATTACTTTTATTGCCAGAAGCTGGAAAGTTTTTAGTATGCAAGATGTAGGCACGACGATCAAGATGGGTTATTAATTTTGAACGATTAGAAGCGATGCGGCGAGCGTTTATCGTTAAATTTAATCTTACTCACCTCCACTAGAACTAGGGCTAAGTAAAATATTTAATTAATATTCTACCTATACGAACTATGTGTTTTTGATAGCATTGCAAGACAATGATGTAGGTACATATGGAGAAGCACATATCACTTGACTGCTGTTAATGGTCAACGACAAAAGCTCATTGAAATTTTAAGAAGTCTAAATTTTCAATTAAGTACCACGTCTTAATCGTGATATGTTTACAGCTCAGCCAAACATCAAAGCATTTTTTGTGTATCCAAATGTTATTGTATATATAAATGAATACCGGTATTTAATATGAAGTAAAACCGAAATACCGGTTTTGGTTAGTGAATTCGGTATTGTCAATCCCTAAAACAAATGTACTTTCTCTTGTCACAAATCACAACACATGTTTTTTTTTTCTATCTATAAAATGACGGTATCTACAAAATGCAGTTCGTTCGTATTGCATATAATTTCTTTTAAATTAACTTTATAATTTGCGTCATCCATGCTGGGCCACAGGAAATCATCCGGTTGCTAGAGTGCGAAAATTATAAGTTGAAGTGTCATGGCCGCCGTCGTGGCGGTGAGATATATTATGAAAGGATTGTCACTATTGTAGTTCTCGAAACGGCCACGCTTCAGGTTAAACTTGCCGCAGTCTACATGCATACACGGTCCGCGGTTGCACATCACTGGTTTAATGAAAGTGTACATGTTTAAAAAAGTAAGGGTTTATAAAACAAGTAGTTAACATTCCAATGATTTGTGAATAATATTTTAGTATTAGTGAATGTAACCTAAAAGTATAAATTATAATATCACATGGTTGAAGCTAACATGTAATATTATGTATTTTGTTTTATAATCATTCACCTTATATAAATGTAATAAGAGTAGTTATATACATGTACAAATCATAAGCTGACAGTTTGTAGCGTAATAATAAAAAAATATGACTGCTTGTAAAGGACTTAATCCAGCAGTGAATCAATGATTTGATTATGATTATATTCAGAAATCAGCAATAACAATGAAAAAATATTTAATTCATACGGAAGAATCAGTCACAAAATAGCGTAATGCTGAGTTTTGGGGTAGATAATGATGTCGGTAAAATTGCGAGCGAATTTACAAGAATCCGGTATGCAAAAAATCAGTTTTATCAGTTATGCTTTCTGAGGTACCTACCTAAAATGTGTCAATTTAAAAACTTTTTTTTTCAATCAAGACAAAAAATAAATTATCTCATGTGCGAATCGTGTTATGCCGTTAAAACAAGTAAAATTATTCACCGCTAAATAAACGAATGGCGGATAAAAACAATAACAAAATTTTCTTTCGCTTGGTACAGTTTCTTAATCAAGCAAAATTATCTCTCAGGTCCAACGTGTATCTTAATTAATTAGTCTCTCTTAAATTCGATACTTAAAAACGTTGTTGGTAGTTTTTACTTTAGAAGTGTCTTTAGGTTGATTAAATTAATATTTCTTAATAAGGTAGACGTTAAATAATCGCCTAGTACGGAGTCTTTGCCATTGGTATCATAATATAATATTATTTTTTTATACCGTGTCCGATCATAATAAAATCATATTATGGGCCTCCACAGGGTGGAGGTTTGTGTTAACAGATTTTTGTTTTTGTGAGAAATGGATGTCACTTGCTCAACCTATTAGGTCCATACTCTGACTCAAACACAAATTGAAAAACATTATGTGTATTTATTTGCCAGATCCAGGATTGTAACCTGGGACCCACGACGTTATAGGGCAGGCCGAAGGTTAAGCCACTCGTCCATCGTGGGCGTCAGTATAGTACAGTTTATAAAAACCTTTGGCCTTTGTTAATTTCATGATTAAGGTGCAAAAACTATATTTAAATCATTAGAAGAGTTTGAATCTATTTTTTTCTTGTAAACAGAGAAAATAAACTGCTGTGATAAATTTGATAAAAATAATCATCAAATAGTTAAGTACTATGATTATTTCATTAGTTTGAATTGACCTAACGAAAGAACTTATGAATTATGATACATAGTAAAATATAGGTACCTTTCTGAAATGACCAATCTATCGATTACTATTTTAAATTGTCTACTTGATGTTCTACAAAGATATACTTACGTTAAATGAAAGCTAGGTGAAACGTGTTGGATTTGTGGTTATGGCCCTACTCGTACGTATGAAAAATACTTAATTTTCATTAGCAGTTCCCAAACTTGGCAACCCTAGCGAGAAGGTTCTACAAATATTTACACGTTAAAAGTTTTCCCGCTCGCCGTCAAGCTAGTGGCTTGGCGAATAATGACAAAACTTTTAATAGAAAAAAAATATGCTAAACTGGAATTCTTTCTTCATAAGCGTCGGCTATAAAAAAGTGGTATGCAACATACAACGGTGGAGAGAGTTGTGGAAGAATGCGGCTGTACTTCACTATTATTATATTATAAATAATAATTATCTGAGGCGACGGCTATTAAGGTTGTATAGGAGTAGGTATAAGACCAGTTTGCAATACGAGCACGTCTGAGAGCTAAAATGAGTTATTTCGTACTTAATTAGCATTGCATTGTTTTAGCACTTTTTTACTCATCCAAACGTTCAGAGAAAAATGGCTTTCTGTGCTGACGTTTCTCAATATTTGATTGTCCGAATGCTACTTCAACTTAAAAATTAATATAACAACTATAAAACGAAAAGTTTCAAAAACATCCGTACCTCAAAGTTTCTAGAAAAAAATTTGAAGACATTGCTATCTGAGCGAGTTTTTTTTTACTAACAATAGCAGGGGAAAAAATCTCTATGCGCAATGAGATGGCATCATTATTATAGTTTCATTGGAAAGGAATATGAAAGTATAAAGGTTATTTTTTAATGTTCAAAGTAAAGTTTGTAATAATTATAGTCATTTTAAAATACATATAAATTACATTGGTATATCTATCAGATGATAAATTTGTATAAAAATAACAAAACAGTCATAAACCGTCGTTAGTTGAATACTTATGTGGTTTTATATTTTATTTTCTCGTAAACATCCATTATGTTAATACGGATCTTGCAAATTCCTATAAGTACCGTTTTTTTTTTCAATGCATGTTTGCTTCCAGAGCATAGTTGGTTGAGCTTGTTGAAAACCATTAATTATTATCCTAAAAATGTCTTCCGGAAACGCCAAGATACTCACCCGATTGTAAAGCCAATGATGTTTACTCATTCGGTGAAAGCAACTAATCATTAATATCTTCTAATAGGTAATAAAATAACAATAAGAATGTAAATATTATGTAAGCAATAATCATTTTATAAAATGGATTATCAGTATTATCACTTTTGGTATTTACCACGTATGGATTGTGTTTCTACGGCGGTTGAAAAAGCTTACTAAGTGAACGAAACAAATGTCGTAGAAACAAAATCTATACCGATGTGGGGGATACCAAGTGATAACCCAGTTTATAAATTGTCACGAATTACCATTATATAAACTCTGAATCTCTTGAAAATCAATAATCATTTTCTGAAAGCACTTGACGGCTGCGCTCGCTGTTCACAAAAGTTACTAAAGAAAGCTTTGAACGAAGAATATGACTAAGAAAGCTTTTGATTTGATTCTACGAAATCATAGTCTAATGGGACGTATACATAAATATTTGATAATTTAGATGTTGTCCCATCTAAATTAATTTGTTTTTCAACGCAGTGTAGTTTTCTCATCTTGTCACACTAGCCATATGTTCAACTTTTATTAGGCTTTAAAGACGATTTCCACAAGATTGGCAAATAAAGTATAACTTCAAAGGTAACATTCCCATTCAGCAGGCTTAATAAAGCCATCCGCTGCAGTTTCAAATAATGGCGCGCAATAAATTGAAACCTACGCGATTCAAAATGGCTAATAAAGATATTTTCAACCTGAGCTAAGCCACTGCCGGGGTTAAATTCAGAGCTGTAAGAAGCCACATTTTTTGAAAAGGTTTGGTTCCAGTCGAAAAATAGAATAGGGTTTGGTTCCAGTTCTTTTAAAACGATTTTTCTTATAGGCCATCCATGGACTGAAACCGTATGCGGTTTCGAACCGTGTGCCGTACTAAAGCTTATCTTTTCTGTTCATGGAAATATATTTTCACAAAGTATATTATAAGCATCTGATCGTATCCGTATATACCATACACTTACACTTACAAATTTAGTGAAAATATATTTTCATGAACAAAAATCATAAGTTTAGTATGGCACACGGATTTAAACCGCATACTCGTACGGTTTTAGTCCATGGATGGCCTCTTAAACACACACGCGCGCACACACACACACATATATATATTCTAGTAATCTAGTAGGTAGGTATATACACATCTGTATTATGTATGATAATTCTTTTAAATTGTGTAGGTATATTCAATATAGAGAATTTTACATTCTCAAATCTTGTGAATTATTCATTGAATAAAAGAAATAGTTTATTAAATTAATAGCAAGTGCAAGTACGGTAAGTATAACTAAAATTTGGAGTGATGCGGGCGTCGGTTAGTAATTAGGCCACTTAATTATTGATACCAGATTAATAGGTACCACGGATTTATTGGTAATATACAAAGATTGTAAAAATATAATTATTTGAAAACAATATCTGGTGACTCCAAAACCCCGAAATTTCTAAGGGGTTTTGGTTCAGTACCGGTTATATTTCCAACTCTGGTTCAATTATATAATTTGACCAACAAAAATACATTCCCACTTTCATAAAAGAAATAAGTACTTACCATCTTTATTAATGTTTTTTATTCATGTCCCATGTCCATGTGAATAATCGATTCCACGTAGGTATTATATGAGTATTTGATTAATCGACAGACACTGTGCTTATGCTATAATTAACATTTGAATACATTAAATATTTCAGGCACTTATTGATGTTAAAGAAAACATAAAAAGGGGGGATAATAACATTAATTATCATTAACATACCTATTGGATATTTGGAATCGTATTAAAATATTATGAATTGTAAGATATCATACGTATTAACGGCGATGTCACACGGTTACATTAAATTCGACGTAGTATAATAATTCACCTTGAGCTGTTTTACCTGAAAGAGATGGCCGTATAGTAATGAAATCGAAAAATAGCGTGTTGTTCGTGGATCATTGCAGACAGTAATGTTCAAGTTGTATTAGATTCAATAAGAACATTAATTTGATATTGATTGGTATAAAATATTTGATAATAACGTTGTCATTGTTATCAGGCATGGTTTATCAAAATAGCGGTTCCATGACAAAACAGAACAGTGACAAAACAGCACAACGATAAATATAACTATGACCTTTCAGGAAAAATATAAATTTAATATTGAAATTGTCATATCTCTATTATGTTGATAGAATTTTAATAGCACAGATTTTCAATACGCCATAATAAATCAAATTATATACTTACCTAATTTCTGCATTCCTAATCGCTAGAAAGCCTCAAATAAACGGAACTTTGCCGGCAAGCTTAGGATATCTCATCTTAATCAATATAATATGTTAAAAATGATTGGGTGACTAGATGCAACGAAATAATGACCTAACCTAACCTAAATAGATTCCACAAAAATTAATGTTTCATTTTTCCCCTGGCTGTTCTGTTTTGTCATGTTCTGTTTTTTCCGGTTACCAAAATAGCTACCTACATATAATTATTGTTTAAATAATTCAACAATAATTCAATTCAATCATTTCATACTAAATTGAAATACTTTTGAGTTAAAAACCAGTGAAAATACAGTTTAAATTTATTTGCAAAATGAATTGCTTAAAAATGATAATATAAATGATAAATTGCTTAAATTAACAAATAAACATAGCCAACTTCTTCGATCGGTGAAAACATTTTCATTTGAAAAGAAAACAAAACATAACATAACTCGTTAAAAATAACCGAAAGAAGTTTCCGGTACGTTGTACAGCGATTTAAAAATCCCAATTTAAGCGTAACTAACTCGAGATTACTGATTTTAATCTGATGATTAATATGAGATTAGAATATAGAATGGCCTAAGTTTCCCGCATACTTGAAAGAGCTTATTTTTAATTTCGATGATAGCTCACGGTTAAGTCCACACAAAACTTAAGTACAATAAACCCGTTTTGAATTTCGTAAAAGACCATTTAGGAAACAATTTTTAACAGAACCGAATCTAGATAATAAAGCAGGGGGGGGCAAACTTTTTGGATGGAGGGCCAAATTCAAAAATTCAAAATAAGCGGCGGGCCGCAACTAAAATACCATTTTTATATTTGCACAATTTATTATCACGAAAAATAAACATTACAAAAAAATTAATGAGAAGAATGAAACTGTTGTACATTTTTTTAAATTCATGTGTTAATTTTGTAGTTGATATTCTCAAAACTGCTGGTAAATGGGCATCGGAGATATTTGATCGTAAAGAATTTTTATTAAGGTTCATGATCGAAAATGTTTGTTCACATATATAGGTTGATCCAAAAATAACGAACATTTTTCTTGCATAATCTTTAAGTCGGTCGAATTTGTCTGAATTAAGGGCATTGTAAAATTTGGAGATTTCTTCACGACGATTCAATTCTCTTAAATCAGTGTCACACTGCAGATCAATAATCTCATATTATAGCTCTGTCGGTACACTATCAATATCTATTGAAAATGGATCGCGTACTATTGCTAAACAAATTTTAATTATATTTAAATATTTTTTTTTAAATTATAGAAAGGTTATTCGTAATCAGAAATACAATTAATGATGGCGGGCCGCAAAAAAATACCCGGCGGGCCACATGCGGCCCGCGGGCCGCAGTTTGCCCCCCTCTGTAATAAAGGATATTAAAATAATGAAAAATAACATCTGCATTTTAACGATGAAACCATCAGATGGAATAGATACTTTAGGATCTATGGGTACCTACATCAGTAGATATTATATAAATACAATTTTAATTGTTGTACAATATAACTATACACAATTATTAATATTATTAGAATGATCAACAAACTTTTGTCATAAAGTAATGAAAACCAACCGATTAGTGTTGCAGTATTTCGTATTTATATAGTTAATACTTAATAGTATAATGAACTCTACACAAGGGACACCACAATATATTTTGAAAGTAGTATGCTAGCGGTGGTAATTTGAATCATTTTTTAATACGTACTAATTAAAGTAGTTACTTACCTACCTACGTATATTTGTATAATATACATATATACGTAGATATATATATATACATATATATGTAAATATTATTATAATAATATTTACATTACATATATATATATTATATTATTTAATAACGAACCAAGGGAACGTTAATCTGTTCTGTGATCGAACCATTGTAGATGGTCGTGTCCAAGTATTTGTTATAATTGTTTAAATATTCAATGGATTGTGCTGTAGTTGTCCATAACTTTAATATTATGTATATATTTTATTTGAACAGCAAATATTAAATTGACATATTATTTAAAATACGACAGATAACAGGAGCAACCAAAAAAATATGTCATTAACTATGATGTATAATTAAAAATAAAGGATGACTAAAAAAATATTGAAATATATTTGCATACCTAAGTACTTATATAGCTAACGAAAAATTAAACTCCTTAATTCACCCCTGTATACAGTAGCAACACTCGGACTTGGGGCGCTATAACTCTTTTATGATAAGATCAAATATTATTTGGCATTCTCTCTGCAGACCGACCGACTGAGAATTCTAACCTAACTCCGACATACCTAAGCATAATCTCGTCTTCTTCCTGTCCCAGTAGAGATCGTGTCATAGAATGATTCCGGTTATTCATCTGTTCGCCTCCAGTTGTGAGCTATAAAAACCGTTTAATTTGTAGTAAAATTGTTTGTATCAAGCCAGACAGTAAAACGTACGATATATTGCGTGATTAACATTATAAAAAAAACGTCAATATGCCCAGTAGATATTGAGGTGTCTTAAGTACTAGCGGAATTACTAGGAAAAACTGAGTTTTCCTTGCTTTTCTTTCCGCTTGGCATGGCGCCATTCAATTAATTTTCCCGCGAGACTATTTATTCATTACGGATTTTCACAAAGCAAAGACACAGAGCCTTTGTACGAGTTAGGTTTCTACGATGTCTTTTTAAGAAGAAGATCTTAAATAATATTGTATTATGTTCAATTAATGACGTTTATTATTCAAAGAAACAGTTATTTACTGAGCCAAATTTTCTGATTCCAAATTCATGAGTTTCATAAAATCTACGGACAAACGTTAGTAGTTAGTTCACCTAGAATTTCCTCATGCTATCTATATATCTCATGCTATGCCTATAAGTATAGATTGAAGTAATACATTTTCTACATATGTATATTTACTTAACAACCACACAATGGTTACATATAAAGTGGACATATTACATTTCTCCGACTTCACTGTGAGCGTTGTATCGGAAAGAGACGGCCGTTTAGCATTGAGATCAAAAAAATTCTCTCTTGAAAATTATCGATCACCTAATATCTTCGTTTTGAGAGCGATTAAGCACTACGTACCAGTTGAAAAACAATCTGTACAGAAAGCCACACGTCACCACTTTTATAACATTATGCTATCGAGATAAAATAATGATTTGTGGTTGATACGTTGAACGTGATTCCCAACCTTTTTTGTATGGCAGAACGCCTGAGAAATTTCGAAAAATCTCGGAGAACCCCCACATATTAACTTAAGGTCCAGAAAAGCAAATGACTAAAATCATGCGTAAAAAAGTAGGCAGTGCAGGCATAAGCAAAATGCTGACCTTAAACACACTCGCCTTAAACGCCCCTTACTATGTTTAGTCTCAAATTTTGTGCACATGTTAAATAGATATTGTTAAATATGAGCTATTCAATGGATAGGTATATTCTAACTATTACATAATACTTATTAGCGCCGCATGCGGAGTAGTGTAGCAGTAATTAATGTAACATTAGACTAATGGTACGTTTACATCTGACACTTATACCGTTATACTTATTTTATGTGTCTGACATAAAAATTCACTTACTGTTTACACCTGCATGGATCTGACATAAAATGTTCGTATACTTCTCGTTGAAATAAAGTCTCGACACTTTATTCAATGGCAACATTTGGAATAAATATATGCGGTGTTTACATATGGTATTGTAACTTATTCGGACACTTATTTCGTATACTTCTCAAAAACGTTATGTCAGTTGTCAATATGGGAATGTTAAAAAAGAAAGCAGCGAGTGTTATTATTTTCTATCTTTCTATAAGTCTTTTGGCAACAAAAAGGAGGAAAAAATGGTCTAGATGGATGCGGGAATGGATTCAGCGACGAGAAGAACTAGGTGCCTTCCGTTTAATGTCAGAGTTTAAAATCGAAGATCCAACTCAATTTGTGAACTTTAGTTTGCAAGATTGGACCTTTTGCCAAAAAACAAGACACACAATTCAGAAATGCGTAGAAGAACGATTAACAGTAACATTGCGATATCTAGCACTTGATCGTCATTTCATATTCAATATAATATTATCGTACCTAATACGAGTGCAGGTGTGGGCCAAAATGAATTAGGTAATACCATTTGAAGCGCATTTTTTCTTCACAGAGTGCATCAGAATTAATCGTATGTGCCGAGAACAAGCGATAGGTATTTTATTTTCGAACAAAATCCATAGAACACGGCACATCCGATTTATTTCTCATTGTCTATGATTTTTGACAGATCGCTACAGTACATTTATTAACGTAAACGTTGGGCATACATTCATGGTGTACCTATGATAATTGATTGTCCGTTGTTTTAGAAATATACATAGGTATGCAATTCACTAGGTACCTGTCAAACTACGAATAATGTGTCAGGTACTTGACATAAAAGTAGACGGTGGTCCAACTTCGGTGATATATCGCTCCAAGTTCGAACTTGTCGAATACGCGGTGTTTACATTTGCGTATATAAGTAGATTGAATAAGTGGTAGGTGAGAGTCGACACACGCAAAATAAGTGGCAGATACAAATATACTTACTGTTTACACTTAAGTGAATATGGTGTCATACATAAATATGACGATATTAGTGTCAAATGTAAACGTACCATAAAGAGTGTTAGTTTCGAGCGCCTTGACAAAATTAAAATACGCAGAGCGTATTAGGTGGCGACATTCACTACTGAATTCCTTCATTCCTAAGCTGTTTTTTGTCTTTTTTCCATCTCAAGTAAAAACTTCAGAAATACTAATTATGACACTGCATCTAAACAAGCTATATTTTATCAACATTTTTTGCAACCTTTCCCAACCTGTAGCAGAACCCCAGGGTTCCGTGGAATATCGGTTGGGAATCACTGAATGGCGTATCATTTCAACTGATTTAACAAAAACTAGCATTGACGCAATTACGCTCTTTTTAGTGTTTTTCCAAAGTTGGCCTTTAGTATTATTTTGTAATGTAATATTGATTACTAAATTCAGAATCACTTAGTAGGTACCTAAGTAATGTTTTTTTTAATACTTAAGCCTATGAATCTGTCCTCGTAATCTATAATTGCCCGAATACGAACGTGGGCACATATGTATAATAAGGTTACATGTAAATTGTACGTATTACATTCCGCCGTAGCACAGTTTACCGTGAGCTGTCTTACCGGAAAGAGGTTCCCATATAGCATTGAGATTTTTTTTAAATACATGTTGTTCGTGAAGTATTGCAGACTGTACTGTTCCAATTTTATTAGATTCAATAAGAACAATAATTTGATATTGATTGGTATCAAATGTTTGATAATAACACTGTCATTATGACCAGATATTTGAAATGTACGAATTGATACGAGAACCTAGCAGAATTTTATATAAATATATACTATATGATTGTATTTCTAATTTACTTATCTTCTATCATTCCCTTGTATCCCGGTGGTTTTTATTATGTATTTTTTAGTTATTTATTTAGAGATAGGGATTTGATTTCAATAATATACGGTCATCTATTTCCGATGCAACATCTTTAAAACGAGTATTTTCCGACTAACTTTCTTCAAGGCATGCTTGCCTTTCATTCTCTTGAAGCTCGTAGGTCACTTCTACTCTCAAAGCATTTTTCCTTGCTGTCACGTGGTATAGTTTCCAATCCCGATATTCTAGAAAATTTGAATTTTTATGCACCCATCAATTACATGCGTGGTCACAGCCATGACCTATTTCGGGTGAAAGCTGTTTCCTCATTTCAGGCTCACCAGGCACCAATAGTAAGGGCTGTGCGGCTGGTCAATTCTAGATAGATATTTTAAGCGATGCATTATATATTATATTCTTTTTTTAAATTCTATTTTTGTCCGGTGGTTGTTTGTCCGGTACAAATCTCGCAATCGATTTTTAACTGACTTCCCGACTAGCTGGACATTTGAAACTTTTAGAATATATCAGAACACGATGCCAATGCATTTTTTAATACTTTTAGCCATCTTTAAGTAGAATTGATTTCCTTTTCAGTTAATTCTGTTTTGTAAGAAAATTTATTTCGGAAGAAATCCGTAAAAAGTAAAACTATTATTGGTTGCTAAGTGGGTCCTAGCAACTAAATTATTAATATTAATGCATACGTGCTTTACTATGGAAATCAATATGACATTTCAGTATTATTTCTATCAAGCACAAATTTTTTGATCGTTTAAGCTAGTCAAGTCAAGTTTATATGATTCAATGAAAAACGTTGTATATAAAAACTTCTTTTTATCTTGTAATTATTATTGTTTAATTTGTATTATTTTTGAATTGTTGTTTTTTTATTTTATTTCTTTTGTATAAAACTATGTTTCGCTTTGTTTTTTTATCTACCTTGTTTTTTCTCTAACTGATTACTACTTGTACTTTTTATTCTAAATGTCATGTTGTGAACGTGCTGAATTAATAATCTGTTATGCACTCATCGTGTCTTTTTTAAATAAATAAATAAAAACTGTGTTACGGCCAACTACATAACATGTACAAATTTCCGGATGCGATGCATAGTTAGTATAGCTACATAAAATTGACAATAATTAAAAGTCACTGTTACTAATGAATTTAATCCACATTTCAATACAACAAGATTAAGTGTTTAAAACTATGTCCTAGGGGTGAATAAGAAAGATTAAATGGCGTGAGATCACGTTTAATACAAAGTAAGTTTTATATAGTAATAAAAAACAGCAGCAACTAGGTAGATACTTATTTAACGTTATGCTTCAAAGAGCAATCTCAATAACTTGTTTGAACAAATTTGAGAGTCACGACCAACAAACCGTTCAACCTTAGTATTAAAAGATGAATCCCAGTGATATGAAATCTGTATTCGTATATTTTATTCACATGCATGCTATGTGACAGGATTGCGAATGTGGTATTTTTACATACGAATAGATGAGCAATTCTTTATAGGCGTTATCCAATATTTTTGAACCGGGCTTTATCCACTACCTATACAATAACGATCCGCTTCTACATACTAATATAAAGTTTAGTCTTGTCGGAATATTATTTTGTAAAACTTTATAAAATTTAATAAATGAAATACACAAATCCATGTAGGCAAAAATCTTAGATAAACAAATCCATGCTTAGAGTATGACGTATCTAAAATAAATTATTGTTGGGAAGTAAATAGGTATAGGTACACAAAAAGGTTGAACTAGTAACTAGTTGATTTCGGCCTTATTGGGTAATATAAATTATTTGTACATAAGAAGAACATGGCAGCCTGATATTGACGGCTTGTTTGCTGTGGCTTATGATGGTTCATTACAATATATCAAAAAATCTTTTGTAGCCGTTACACACTGGATCAATGCAAGGCAATATTATTTAATCTCAACCGTTTTGACAAATAAATCATATACGTACTGGTACTAGTAAAAGTGTGACAATTCATATGTTTTAAACTACAATGCTAAATAACTTATCTAATTTAATCATTAACCTTAGTAACTTTTTTCATTTTCTCTTTCATAGCTTCCATTGCCACACAAGGGTTAAAGACACATTCCGCTGCAATTTGTAGAAAATTTACGTTAAACTGCGGTCGTTTTTGCTCGACAGCGCAGATCTACCCCAGTCGCACATTGAAAATCGTCTCGACTGGGATAATAGTCATAAATCAAAACTGAGCGCAACGTGCAACTTTCTTATGTGCGTATAGCCAGGCCGTGCGAGGACAGTGACGTCACTCGGCAAGCTAAAATAAATGACGAAGTGCGACATTTCGGGATTATATTACCTGCGCTGCATGTCGGGTGAAAATAGTTGCATGTGCCTCCAGATGTTTTTTTCAAACTAAAATGTTTTATTCCAGCAGTGTGCGAAGGTCCATAAGGCTGCAGACACACGGCATTGCAGTGAAAGCGCGTCGACGCAGGTCTTATTTGATTCCAATTTCATCCGATTTGAATCACCAATTGGATAAAAGAAATCTAATTGGTGAATCTAATCGGATGAAATTGGAATCAAATAAGACCTGCGTCGACGCACGTCTACTGCAATGCCGTGTGTCTGCAGCCTAAGATAACGTGTGTGTTGTGAATAACGATGACGTCACATCGACGTATCCGACACGTTGCAGACGGACGAGTTTAGATATGAGAACCGGCTTATTATAGCGCTATGCGTCTTGGCCCCAAAATGGTTTCTATTCAAGATCTTGGGTAAATACATATATAGGTAGGTGCGTACCTATAATACAAACAAAAAGTCATTTTAGTACTTATCTATAACTATAACAGTCATTAGGAAAGTACAATGCTATATAGTTAATGTATGAATGCTGAAAAAATAGACGCAGTGACTCTCTTTGAAATTAAATTCTCATTGTAATACGTACCTACCTAATTACAGTTCTTGCTCGGGGGTCTTAAGGTTGACAAGTCATTATTAATTTAATTAGCCTTTGAAGATAAATCTACAAATAACGGCTATAGTAAGGAGGAAAACCATTTACCGAGTAGGTAAGTACGTACATACGACTATCCGTATAATTGAACAATTGATCAATCTCAATTAAAGCGAATTAAGTAATCAAGAAATGAGAATTTCTCACTCGAATTCTCGAGCCGGCGAAGTCTTACTAATAATTCCGATAAACTCAATTCGCCTAAGCATCTTTCCTACGGATTAAGAGAACAATGATTACGCAATTATTTTCACGGTTGAAGAATTGTGTAATTAATTAATCATTATACACATTTTATATATTAGTATATATATTATATACTTACCTAAATAATATTATATAAATACTTAGTCATTTCGTGGGACTATTATTTACGCTTTACAAATCAGGTTGGTAGGTAGGCGTCGTACCTAGGACTTCTAGATACTATTTTTTTAAGCTTTTTTTATCCATAGGTATATATGCATGTATTTTTTAATGTGATGGACGGACCAGGTTAACTAAATCTAGCATGTACCATTAACTTACTACTACTTAAGGCGATACTTCAGTGAAACGGCAAATAATTTTCAGCTATAGGCGCGACGAAATTTTGGACTTGCTGGCAGTCTGAGAGCGAACGTCGAGGTGTCAATACGTCAATTTGTTTCGTGATGGTGACGGGGGGTATTAATTCTTAAATCGTGTAAAGATGACTAAAACGTTACCCATTTGCGTTAAAAAGAAAACATGTCAATGAATATATTATTATTGTTACTAATATAACAATAAACAGAACGTTAAATGGACGCATGTTGGATTTATATGAGTAATTATATTACGGTCGGCATGCGTCATTTGCACCCGCGACCCGCAATCCGCGCATCGCCTAGCCACGATCTTTTTAGACCATGCCTCAATTGAGGTATAGCCTTGAAGCTTCCCGCGGCTTGGACCGCGGACCACCGTACTTTCCGGGTACATTCCCCATACTTAGACACTTTTGAGTCTAGCTATGAACACCTGGCCTAAAGCTATGACGACGGGTGCTCATCTATGAGTTATTGCAAACTGTCGCATCCACAAGTGGTTATCGAGTGCGTGTCGCCTAATGGTCAGTATCATTAGTGTCCGTTTGTATCGTCCGTGCTGTCATGCTTGTTGTCTTAATATTACAGAAAATATTGGATGCCTCGGATGGTTTCACCAATAATTAATGAGTTCAGCTGATACAAGCATTGCGTGTCGTAGAATTACAAGAGGGGAGGGGTCAACCCGTTGAGAAGACTATTCGACGGTGATGCTCAGCCATCAAATCCCGAAGGAGAAGATGTAATATTCTATTCACCTCAATAATTTGTATTCTTTCGTTCCTGGGAGAGGGGGTCCGTACCCGTACGATATAAAATAGGTATAGTACGCCCAAAATACTATAATTTTGAAAATCGTACTATAATTTTATATAAAAGTACTATAATTCTGCATTTGCCATTTCGCAATCGAGTGGTCTTCGAAAATTTGGAAATCTGCGGCCCGCGGCGGCGAAATATTTTTCCCAAAAAAAACAAGCCGACCGTGAAAATTTGGGAACCTGCGGCCCGCGACGAAATATTTTTCCTAAAAAAAACAAACCGACCCTGAAAATTTGGGAACCTGCGGCCCGCGACGAAATATTTTTCCTAAAAAAAACGAGCCGACCATGAAAATTTGGGAACCTGCGGCCCGCGGCGAAATATTTTTCCTAATAAAAACGAGCCGACTATGAAAAATTGGGAAAATTTTCATTTTCAACAGATGACAACGCGTACTATATTTTATCTCCAAATACTATAATTTTGGAGGCTCTGTACTATAATTCCACTTTTAAAATATGGCAACACTGGTTCGCGCCTGAAGGGAAACTTAATACTACTAGTGACCTCTAGTGACAGAGTACGAAGGATGCAATTTAATTGATAACTTACATTTCAAAGAACTTAAATAAAAACTACATAAAAAATCCTTAAAAAGAATTATATAAGCACGTACTTAAATATGTAAGTATATTTTAAAAATTCAACGATACATGAATTAGGTACAATTTGAGAAAATGGTATAAAATAATCATTCGTTAAACAAAATAATTTTAAGTAGGTACCCACTGTTTATTATCTACCTATCTATATATTATTTTATTGTTATTTTTATCATTACAGTGTATATAGTTTAATTAGTTCTCTCGGATGTACCGGTAAAATTATTAACTACCTAGGTAGGTATCCAATTTGTTTCAATGAAGCCAAGTAGTGAGCTAATTAAAAAAAAAATATTTTTCTAGAATTCCTGGAATCCTTTTTATTTATATCGAAACGAGCTTTGGTGTGGTCACTATAAATTACCCGTTAACTAATAATATTATGTACTAGACACCTTGTGCACTTTTTTCCAATAATTATGTATTATTTATTCTGATTAATACATTGGACAGACGCGCCCACCGCGTAACGATTATGTGGCCATTCGATATAATTAGTATTTAAATGTGGTAATTACAAAGTAATTATCTAGTCAGCAGTCAATGTGGTCAACCCGGCTCAGAGTGGTATATTAATAAAATAATAATAAATTAAATTGCCTACGCAACTTTAAAAAAAGCTTTGTTTTTTAAAAATAAAAATAGAAAAATAGGTAGGTACTACATTAGACTTTATGTTACTAAGTATATCCTATTAGAATCTTTCGGGCCAGAATTTTAACCTGCAGAGTGATAAAAGGTATACTAGATATTTTACATTGATTTTATTTAAATAATTAATGAGATCTGTTCTTATATTATGTATCACCGTGTATGTTTATTTTGTTTTCTTCTATGTCGGCTTAAGTAGGTAACCTATCTTACCTATACAAATGTATAATTAAGTACCTACCAATATATTATTTATATATAAGTTAGAAACCATATAAACATGGAAATTAAACTACAATTGGTGATTTTATAAAACTAATCATCAAAAATAATACCCATTGTGAATATAACAACAACTTGGATTGACCGAACTAAAAGACCACAGGAACAGTGTATGTATTTACATCAAACTTGCAATTTTTGAATTAGGTGACATATTAGTATATTACATTACCTACGCATAGTATAGACACATTTTTAGTGAACATGTGGAGTTTTCAATGTGAATTAAAAATAAATAAAAACAAAATTCTATTTGCTTACCAAGAATTGATATATTATTTTAATCCATCTGCTGGTAGCAAACTGTCAATAAATAATAATATTATTGTTTATGTCAGTTTGAAGTTTGTGTAACCAACTTGTAAGTAAACACTGCAATAGTTAGACATTTATATTTTTCTATATATTGACTTCACTTTTCACTCACAAACTTTATTAGTCAGTACATAACAAAAATCTATGTCTATTTTACAACCACGTGTTGGAATTTAATATTCATCAAAAGCAACGTAAAACTTTACGATAATTTGACATGAGAGCTTTTCACGGATTTTTGCTACACATACACACGACTAGAGCGCCGGCACGCAACTGAGTAAAATAAATTCCGAGTGCATTTCAAAATTCATCTTTGTACGCCTGCGCCGCTCAACCTGTCTGGGGTAAAGTTGATAAGGCTATACATGCCGGTGTTGCCAACTCTCATCGACAACAATATGTCAGCAGAGAAAAACGCTAGATTTCCTGATACGTCGATGATAAAATTAATATGAAGAAAGGTTTTCAGAAGACAAACCAAAAATGGAATTGAAATAAAATTGAAAACAATCCTCTTAACACTTTCAGCCCCGATAAGTTTTTAAAAATGTAACCTTCTGCCGGGACAAATTTGAGTTAAATTGGTTTTTTATAGTAAATAATGTTATCTTAGTTTATTGGGTTAGTTTTATATCTGTTTAGCTATTATAGAGAAAATTTCTTGTTGAGAAAATGTTCCTATTCATGACCTTTTGTGACCTTTTTTTAAAAAAACTTTAGAACTATCACTAGATAGCTACTAGACCGCGAAATTCAACGCAAGATGCCAGTATTTTTTTCACAATAGCAAGTTTTTTTTATATAGTATATATTATATAATTATATAGTAAATGGGTAAAAGGGTTAGAAAATGCTAGATATGGTAAGAAACACGCACCGTACTATAAATATAGTTCAATACCTACTATAATTATTTTGATTCCCAAAAATGTAAAATACTAGATATACTACTAAACACATTTTAATTTTGAAGGATTAAATTTTCCTGTAGTATCTAGTAGTTTTTCAGAAAAAAACTATATTTTTACACCTTTGTACTATAATAATAATCATCTAGAAAAAGGTGACAACACTGGTTGGTAGCGCTGTCGGCCGTAGAGACCATGTTGGCGTGAAAGAGACAGATGCTGAGGAACGCTCTTTTGCTATGTTGGTAGGTAATCTTGAAGAGGAAGAGGTGCAACTATGTTGATTGATAATGTATGAAAAGCTTAAAAAGCTCTTTTGTTAAACTTAAAATAATATAAATAAACAGGCGATTTAAAAAAAGTTTATACGTAAATATATTGATAATATTGTAGGTACGTACGCATTATATTTCGACGTAGAAACAGCACGATCACAGGCAAAGAAAGTAAAAATAAATACTGTTGTTTTTATCCGCCATTCGTTAATTATTTTACTTGTTTTTAGGTACAACTAAAACACGTTGTACAACACGATACGCAAATGATACCTACCTATAATTTAATTTTTGCCCTAATTGAAAAGTGCGTTTTTAGATTGTCTCACTTTATGTACGTATCAGAAAGCATAGTGTTGTAAACTAATTTTTGCATACCGGATTATAGTAAATACACTCTCAATTGTATTGTATACGTATTACGCTATGTTGTGATTATTATAATATATAAAATAAATATTTATTTATTGTTATTTCTGGTTTCTGTATAATCATAATCATCGACCGATTCATTGCTGTAAAGGAACAACTAAATATGGCATTCTTATTTTTAGAACGTCTCTGATAAAAACTATAATCTATGTCAAATGCGTCAAAATTTTATGTACCTAAGTAGAAACACCGAAATGCATTTTCATGGTCTCAATAATGTGGATCAGTATCATAGATTCATAGCATAGTACGTTAAACGTTTCTGCAAAAATATTATTATTTGTACGACAAAACGCGCTAAAAAGAACTGAGTAATAATACTTACAACATGTTTATAAAGAACAATAAAATTCGTCTCATTTGTTTCACGAATTTCAGCATTATTTTTATAAATAGTTTTATAATTATATGTATATATATATATTTAAACTGTACACTATATAGTTATTTTAACCTTTCTTTGATTGCTTTCAAATTTCCACTATTTTTAGGGGGGCGGCAATTATGGTTGACACCCTGGCAGTAGTCACTCTTGGTGAGGCCCTGCCTACCTCCTTTCAACAGTGAACACACATCTTTCAACAACGTAAGGTATGAACGTAAAAAGAACATATTACATACATTTCAATAAAGGTGATTCTTATAGATATAGATATTCGTTAGGACGGTGTCTATAACATTTACTGGAAAAGTACCCACTTTCGTTTTTTTTATATGACGTAAAAACGAAAATGGATTTTTAAAAAATACATCCTATTCAATCAATCTACGTAGGTACAGTAATTAAAACCATTGGAATAAGTAGGTAATAATTACCTATCTATCTAATTATGTGCGTGCGTTTTTTCTCGTTTCATTTCTCAGTTGCATTAATCATTTAGGAGATAATCATTTTATTATTTTAAATGCCTTAACAATCATTTAAACAAAAAACATTGTAAATGGATGTGTGATTGACGTGTACTTAAGTAACTAATTGGTACACGCGAAGTGATAATCATATTTATAATAACAATACGGATGTATGTAAGTAGGTACTTACTGATTCACTTTTCATATGGAGAATGACTTGGATGTTCCCAGAGCAATTAAAATGCCAGTTTCTTCGTGGGGCGTAAAATTATTTCAATTACAGAACTAGAAACACTCAACTAGTTATTAATTACAACCAAAAACTATGAGTAAAAACTATACTAAAATGGTGACAGGTAGATACATTACTTTAACTAGAACAATATCTATTCATTGGTCACATTTTTAAAGCCACCCATGTGTTGCTAACTGACATTCCCAAAAATATGCCAGATAGGGCAAGAAAATAATCTAGTTGATAAAAAAATGCTAGGTTTTATCAAAATTAAAAAAAATGTCTAGAAACTATCATTTTAAAAAATAGATTTAAGAGAAAGCAAAAAATTCCGAATTTTTTAAATTGTTACAAGTTTGAAATTTACGGATTCTGTTCTGTGGATATCTTTTCGGAACCAAAGATAAATAAAATAATGTTTTGTTCATGCAAATGCTATTCAAAATTAAAACACAAGAAACATTACCAATCTTCCAATTGGCACTTACGGCTCAGACATATATCACTTCAGTTGGAGCGCGTCGACGCAGGTCTTACGTGATTCCAAATGTATCCTATTTGAATCTCAATCTTTGTACCAAGTGAGATAGTACTGTGTGTCTGGGCCCTTATACGGGTAGATACGGTATCGTAGTCAAACAAAAACATTAATATTATGTTGATACAGTAGGTACACACATTATGAGAACGTAAGATTTAAAGTACGTACCTGGTTATTTTATAATGTTTATTTGCGATTGATTTATCACATTTAGCGAATCAGCTTTTGTTTTGTTAAGTCACAATTTACGGAGACACCGTATTTTAATTTATGAGGCCTATTATTTACTTGATTAAAGGCAACGTTTGCCTAGCATAATGACCTCATAGTTCACTCGCATGAAAGCAAAATATTGATGATAAATCACATTTTAAAATATTCGGATTCGTCATGCGAGATAAATGACTCAATTCCGCAGTTTGTGCTTTGTGAAGCAATTTAAAACACATAATATTACGGCACCGCGGCGGCAGTCTCGCGGCATAATAAAAGCCAGATGTCATGTCATCAGCGAATGACGATGCCTCACGCTCGCTGCAGATTGTTCTTGGTAACTCAATGGGCGTCTGATTCCCTCATTTTGTCTCTCAGCCATCAGGCAGCAGAATACACTTCCCTACACGTCGGCCAAATCTCAATCTAAAAGGCCGAAAATTTAGGGACAGCTAGAAGGCAACAAGCAAGTTCCTTTCACAATATACGGTTTTGACCGTGCGGAAAAAAATCGAACGGTAAAAATCCGAATCTGCAACAAGTTCACGCTCTTTTCTCACTACGTATACGGTTTATGCACGGTTTTTTTCGGCACAGTGGTGCTGTTTGGTTATAATGAATCGACTGACCGTAAAATTTAAAACCGTCTAATATGAAAGTGTGCATTTGGTCGGACATATTGTCCGGTACGGACCGGATAACCTGGAGAAACTGGTAGTTTTGGGTAGCCTCCTGGACGCTAGAGCGACCAAGCGATGGATGGATCTGACTGAGGGCATTCACCCTGCCATAGGATCGAGAGGGGTGGAAAGTCTCGATCACTCAAAATATGGAAAAATTCCATGGTGGTCACGATCCTCAGCCATGGTGGAACGACCAAGAAGAAGATACATCATATCCAAAAATACAGCGCATAGATTAGAAGGGACAAAAAACTATTACAAGTTATCTGTTGGGTTAGAGAATCTTTTGATTGGCAGCTCAGAAGTAAAAAAAACTCTCACTAGTCACTAGTGATCCCAAAAGAAAAACCCACTATTAGAGGCTCATATCATATTCGTTATCGCACGTTGGCGATGAGTTCAGCCATTTTCTCCTTATCCATCGCTGCTAAATACGGATGAAATGCTGAGCTCAACCCAATCTCTGAGTTTCTTGGGCCAGGACTTTCTTCGTAACTTTAATAATAATAATTCAACGTAATCATTTTTATCAAGCACATAGTAAGTAGTCTTGAGTAAAACTTTATTAACGAATAGTTTACTTTAAATAATAACATAAATACCTACCTACACTAGTACGAGTATGTATCTACAAAAAAAATGAATGCGTTTTTATCATAGAGGTATTAAATAAAAAGAGGGGCAAGTAATCGGCTTTCTCATACAACTGAATGAAGCAGGCCAACAATAGTCGACAACTTACAAGAAAATAGCGACGCGATAAAAAAAAATGCAGGGCATCTCGGAGAATTTACTTTAGTCATTATAACGTACCCATATAATATAATGTTAATGTGGAAATTTTGCCGCAAATTGGTTACCACCCTGCCTCACTATACTTTTTCATCATACTTTCATATAACCTGCCGCCCCTAGGTTTTTATACTAACTAGACATAATTTATGTTATCAAAACAGCGATTGATAATTATTCCACTATCGATATATCATACCAAACGTACATGAATGTCAATGTACCTATCTACCTAATCTAAAATCAAAGCTTTCATACACTCATTTTGTACATTTTTGGTAGGTACCCAAATACCAAACTTTTAGTAGGTACGTCTTATTAAACTTTTATACCAAATGTAGATCTTACTTTTTGACGTTTCTTTATCCAAAATAATTAAATCGTACATAGTTATATCCTAATTAAGTATATTAAACATATTTTAATAAAATTTCTTTCAATCTTCTGGTAGTCACACTTCATCCAGAAAAAGGCACAAAAAATCCTCTTGGGCATTCCTAAAAATATCGAAGTGTACCTAATTATAATGTGGGCCATGTGTGTGTTTATTTAGCGGCGACTGTTGAAAAACATGCATCGCCGTTGTTTGACGGACATGACAGGACAGTCGACTGGACCAATCCAGACTATATTCAATTTACTAGATAGCGTTTCAATTATCCAATGTTAAGAAGTTGAAAGTAGGTACCTTTATTAATAGAAGAAGATTGATTATAATAACTGAAGCTATCAGAAACAAAGGTCCTTTGAACTACGTGGGATTTTGTTGCTTTCCAATAACCTACTTATATAAATACATATATAATATTATAATATGGATAAAATATGATTTGTTGTATTTAAAAGTTTCTTTTTGGACGTTAAATGAGAAATTTACCTATTCAAAATTTGGGGTCTAGGACGATTTGGCGCCGGACAACTGTACGCCACGCAATTTGTTCGTTAGGTTAGGTTAGGTTAGGTTATATTTAAATGATTACATTATGATTTAATAGTTGGTGAGAATTTAAATATGCACACGTAAATAATGATTTAATCGTGCATATGCTTAAGTTCCAACGAAAAAAGAGTTTTTTTTTATTTTTATATAAAGCCTTAGGCATGTTAATTTTCAATCCGCATTAAAAATCCTCTTCTTCGTTCTGTTTACGTGTATACGACAGTGAGGTGTATAATTGTCCTGGCGTCCAGCTGTCCCATTCCCAAAACTTCAGACTAAAAATAATAAGGACATAATTTTATGTCTGCTTAAGGGTGGCAATTCGCCAAGGCATGTATGACTATTACTTTACTTATATATTCTATTATATTCATAATTTACCCCTGTGGGATTTAATATGCTTCAGCCACGCCGCCATACGAAAAAGCTTAAAAATCACTGTCTTAAGGCTGAGGTACACGGTGCTTAAAGCGAACGTTATTTTTAACCATTTGCTACACCCCAGGGACAACCTGATTCGGTTTTCCATCTATATTCGAATTAGGTAACTTTTTTCTCTGAATTTCACAAATTCATTTCTGTTTAAGTACCTATATTCTCGAATTATTTGAAAAATCCAGCCCTGAATATATTTTTCGTTAAAAGTTTTCACTGGAGAGGTAGTCTAAAACGCTAAATCCTGTTAACGGTACTTCTAAATTCCTGGAAAAATATTGGATTTTCAATTTTTTCTTTGATAATTTCCGCCGGGTTCATTTATCGTTTGTCAATTTATGGCTACGCCCGTATGTTGTAGCTTAGCCACTGGGAAATGCCAATAAAAATGGCGTATTTCAAAAAAATACTACCTTATTCTTAGGTCAATAATTATTATAAAGCAAACATTATTCGTAGAATGTTTATAACATTTGAAAGGTCAAAGACATAGCTTATAATCAGTATATTTAAAAGTATCTTTTAATATGTAAATCTTGCCCATTTTTTGAATAATAAAATGCTTAATTCTTGTCAAATTTGGGATCACAGAGATTATCAATATAATTGTTTATTATAAGTATTTTACTATAATAATGTTGACATAAATTTTACTAATAGTTTTATAAATGCTTTTAAAAATTAATAAATATAAAAAATCTTAACACCACTTCACATTGACGTACTGAAATATGACTATATTCTAAAACATTAGAACGACAGGTTTAAAAGAATACTATTTTTTGTAATAAAATTACTTTATGCAGTCATCAAATGTTTAAAATAAATATAAAGGATAATAAGGCTTCAAAATTATGTAAATAGATTATCTACAACGTTTAAGGAATGTCCAGGATCATACTTATCGTAAAATTTAACGAGGTTGTCGCGCGACATGTTGCTAGTGTGGACCCGGCATAAGAATCTGGAAATTTCAGAGCAAAAAATCTCGAGAAACAAGAATCAACTTTTTACAATATTTCTGGACGGATCTCGATCAAAACCTCTAGGGTGCTAGACTTTCACCTACCTACAGACCCTACATACAGTATAACATTTAGAACCTTCGAATATATTATTAAGTTGTTTGCTAGGTATGTACTTACTGCATAGTGTGTAAGTATAAAATTAAATTAAAATTACATGCATACTTCACTAAAATAAAGATTCATAGTCGTCATAAACTAGGCAGCTTATATTACTTCTTTCTTACGAGACATTGAAATGTGAGGGTAAGCTTAAAAGATGGCATTAATTAGCCATTTCCTGCTCGCTTTTAAAACTCATGTATGAATGTGGAAATAATTATTCACCATAAAAAGAATTTCCTGATAATTTAGTTATTTCTAAGTAATTACGGCATTTTTGTTGATCTATAAAAATGCGTTTTAGTAGTTACCTTATTCTTGTACCACCAGTGCAATAAACAGAATACCTATGTCTAAAAATATGTGACTTTCAAATACATCGCCCCACGCTCATATCATTTGTCATATAATTTACAATTTAATGTCAAATCTTTCACATTCATGTGAATAATAAATACTATTTTTGACATCTATTTGTGTTTAAATGACGATTTTTAAAAGAAGATACTTTTTCATATATCACCAAGTAGGTCTCAAATAAATAAAGGAAAATAGTTACACACTCCGATTATAAATTTTGACCATGTAAGTAAGGAAATTGTCATGGTACTTAGCTGTGAATGGTACCAGCATCGGTGATATTAATATTTCTTATTCAACCAACAGGTACAACCTTTCATGTTTATTTATTTTTAAATAATCAAAGAAATAATCGAGCTTATTGAAAAATTTATGGCGCACGATTTTATCACCTGCTTTCATCGGACACGGTCCCAATCAAAACTACGAAACCAAAGAAAATTTCTTTTTACAGACACAGAAGCGAAATTTACTTAATCATAGACACAATAAATAAGAATTAAAATAGCACCTAGATACACAGTCGCATTCAGGCATTTCATGTGCCCATATATTATATTGATACTATGTGAACACTCATAAAGTGATAGTGTATAGTGAGAGGGGCATGTAAATCAACTATATTAAGGCCATGGCACTAAGCGAATTACAGTGATAGAGCTAGTTATTGATTATCTTCGAATGCAATGCGGTAAGCTGTTCGCAATAAATGAAGATTTTGATTTCATATTTCGTTCAAATTATTAACAATTTTATTTAAATATGTAACAATCATCATTTTCTACAAACAGACAGTTTAACATATTGCATTCGTATGAGGAATAACTAGCACTACGATCGTAGTTAGTACACAGTTTCATAATATCACGGTCTGGGCTTTGACGGAAATAAGAAGGGTCTTTATTTAGGAGTGGACCGACACCGGCGAATGACTATGAAATTTATAATAATATTATACCACTAACCAGAATTTTAATCGATACTACTGCATATGCTTTATATTAACGAACCGTTGACAGATAGTTTAAAATCACATATGTACTGTTTATATTTTTTAGAAATTGAGATTGAAAATTGAATACCCCCTTCTTTGACTCTTTTCTACATATACCTACAAAACAGTAGTGCCCATCATATTAAAGTGTATTTTAAGTAGATGTTCTAAAATTAAATATTTTATAATATATAGTGCATACCTATCTTTATGTTAATATTATTAGAGAGTTAAAAGTCGTCTTTCACACCGACGCCGACGCCTCATATGCCCGTGGAATAATCCACCACTGCCAACATTGAAAGTTTTATTTACGCACCAACAAAAACACGCATAGTTCAAAATATTCAACACCGACCATCAAACATGTTTAAAAAATGTATCAAAATTCCAAAGATTATGTCGCATAGAATAAACATTTTACAAACCACGACCCGAATTTCATAATATTTATTTATATGTATCGAGATATTTCACGTCTCCAGCTGGATATCTTTTCATGAGCAATATTTGTAATTTATGCTAGCTGGCACATAATTGGGTTATTAATGGGTTGCAGTGGCATCCATTTTGGTGCAGGGAATGTTACCAAGAAGACGAGTGGTGCGAGAGATCAAGAATAGACATGGAATAATGATGGAACTCTACGAATTACTTAACAGTTTGTAAGGAACTTTTTAAATTCCATCCAAATCCATGCTTCTTCTCCAAGAATCAACACGTTGACTTGTCAACTAATCGAGATAAGCAGCGTGTGCTATAAAATTCACATTATAACTCAAAGAAAGTTTAACTGATAATGAATCTAAGATCGTTGACTTACTAATGGAATTATATGAATTTACATATGAAAAATAAAATGTCCCTCATAAATGACCTAACTAATATGTGGGTTTAACTCATACAAATTTTATTCTTTGGTAAACAAAGAAATACAAAATATGAATGTAATAACTTATTTATTAATAATAAAAATATATTAATAAAATTTACAAAATTTTGAATTGAGTTAATTTCATCGCAATTGGGTAGGACGCAGGTGACTTAATCGGTCAAACACATTTTCCGCAGAGAATGTGATCTCGAGAAATAATTTTTCCGAAAATATGTCAAGAATTCTCATTTCTCGAGAATCTCAAGAAATCTAGATATTGTCACTAGGTGAAGTTCCCCTAAGAAAATTTGTTATCTCTGTTATTTTGGCCGAAAGAACTATAAAATAAAATTTGACTTTGAACAAAATTTTCTAATTTCCTGCATTAAAAAAAATTGGCCGAAAGAGCTGTAATAAAAGTTTCCTCTCATAGGTATGTTTATGCGATGTGTATAATTAATTTAGTATGTAAGTATACAAATATCAAATGAATGTGGTTCTAAAATTAACTCTATCAATATAATTGGAAAACGGGTAATCATTTGTTCTTATTAATTAATTAATGTCTTTGATATTATATTCTGTTAACGTTTCCACTTATACTACCTACGGAGGTTCTATATTTTCTCTTCAATGAAATTATGACGAAATCTTCTCCAAGTTACAAACCAAATACTTTTTACGACGCAGAGAACCTCCATAATAAAAATATATTTCAGAATATAGTCACCAACTAACTAACTTGCTCGTAATTAAATCAATCAATAATTTTATTATTCACATTTCTTTACATTGTTTGTAAGTAATACAATAATAAATTGAAAATATTTATTATCATTTTTTATCACGTGCCATGTGATAATATGTCAATTTTAATTAACAATTATTTCACTGTAACAATTGTAAATAGTAGTATTTTTTCTGTGAAGTTAAAAACATTCATAAATAACAAGAGATCTTTATTTATAGCAGTTAAGTGGAACACAGGCGCCTTTAATCTCAACACATTCTGGAACGACAATAAATAATATTTTTGTGTATTTTTATTTTATATAAAACTATGCTATCTGTGAAATATTTGTGTCTATCCAAAACAATATTTTATCTCAACGCATCAAAAAAATATTTCAAAACATATTATTTGAATTAATAGTATGGAGAAAATAAAATATGTAAGATCTTTTATATATTTCTTAAAATACTTCTGATTAACCTACTAAACTCTCAAATACATCTCATCTACGTATATAATCAAGTAGGTAGGTACGATGTATCTATAGTCTAAGGTAGGTACCTTACCAACTATATGGCGTTTTCCTTAACACCTGTCAAATCACAACGATTAGTATGATAACACAGAATAAATGAGAACTGTTAGGATTTCGGATTTTGCCAGAACTATATAGATAGACCATGGAATTGGTCATTACGAGAATTGAGAGTGTGCATGTACAGTCGCAACTTTCGGGTGCATTCGCTTTTTTTTTTTTTTTTTTTTTAAATATTATTCCAAGTTTTAAACCCATAGGTAACAAAATATTCGGTGTCATCAAAAACTGACTACTCAGATATTGACAGGTAAATTTTAAATTAAATTATGAAAACTGAAGCTTTCACAAGCACGTCGACTGTATACTCGTGATCTTGAGGCCCGTTCGCTTTTTTTAAATGTGTACCCCCTGTGCCTGTGATTTCCTAACTATCGACTCGTGTGTCACCCGACGACATGACGTAATTGTGACGCAAGCCAATACATGCTCGAGGCAAGCCGCCCAACGCACACGGCTCACCATAGATATTATTATGCTGAAACACCTATGTGTGTATGGGGACAATGGATAACGCCAGTATTTGAGTAGCGTTAATTTCTCGAATGCTATTATCACTCCGGTAGTACGTCACAATGATGTCATATGACGTCATGTCGACCGGGCGACTTCAACTCGCAAGTTATTACATAAGGCCCCTGTGCTTGTGGTGGGATAAAACGTGTACTGTTATAGCCGCGAAGTCTGAGTTTGTCTTTATATTATTCTTATCAAATGTTAATAAGCAGTACAATGAATGTCTCGCAATGCATTTGGTAATGATTTAATTTATCGCTTATTGTTTCAAACTTCCATCTAACGGATATTGTTGTCTGAGAATGTCAATGTTTGTTTTATAATATAGGTACCTAATCAAAATAGTTTTACAATTCTTTATTCAGTTTAAAATCAACCTTAGAGAAAGACGCATCGACTGCATTCACTGTATCAAACTATCTATACTCTAACAAATTATTATAATAAATATAAAAGGCGTTTATATGAAAATGGGGTGCCGGACGAAATCCCGAAGGCTGAAATCCCGAATGCTGAAATCCCGAATGGCCGAAATCCCGAAAGCCTAAATCCCGAAAGCCGAAAACCCGAATACCGAAATCCCGAACGCTGAAATCCCGAATGGCCGAAATCCCGAATGGCCGGAATCCCGAAGGCCGAAAGATAAAAAAATACAAACATCGATAATTGCACAATCTTAAATTGCGCAATTTTTAAAAGAGAGACAAACCCCCATTTTTCGTGGAAATATAAAAAAATTAAAAATACAAACATCAACAATTGCGAAATTTTTTCAAGAGAGGCAAAATCCATTTGTTCTGCAAAATTGTCTCTCCGGTAAAAAATTGCGCAATTCAAGATTGCGCAATTATTCATGTTTGTTTTTTTATTTTTCGGGATTTTGGCCTTCGGGATTCCGGCCATTCGGGATTTCAGCCATTCGGGATTTCAGCGTTCGGGATTTCGGTATTCGGGATTTCGGCTTTCGGGATTTCAGCCATTCGGGATTTTGGCCATTCGGGATTTCAGCATTAGGAATTTCGGCCTTCGGGATTCCGGCCTTCGGGATTTCGACCTAAGCCCATGAAAATGATCCCGCCGTTCCATAACAGTACTGAGTATGTAGGTACATGATGTGAGAAGCATACAATGAATACTTATTACTCCACATGGCAATACTCCGTCAACCTTCGTGCTCCGTCATCTTTTAATTTAAATGTATACCAATTTCCGACGTCATTCCTTTTATCAATATTGAGATATAATTAAATTAAGCCATAATGCCCATAATATAACTACTCTGTTAAAATTGTTTTACTCGGATATTTACTCAAAAGTTCCAAAAATATATACTTATGAAATATTATTTAATAGGGTTACGTTTTTTACTAAAAAAATATCATTGTGTTAATAATAAGATGCACCAGACACTGTAATCGCTGCAAGCACAAGATGTCCACGTCAAATTACACGTTACGGAGGGTCGCCCCTTTGTCATGAGTGGGTTGAGATATCCACTATCTAATTATTTCGAGTCGAAGCGAATGTGTCCATATGAACGCATTATATTGCTTTCGTTATCTGGTAGTTAGTGCGCGCGGTAATTGATGGGTAAAATCATTCCGTATTTTTTCACACTCCGGTTATTTCCGTGCGAAGCAAAATATTCAAATTATTCAAATAGAAACAGCTAGTTATCTTCTACAATGGACTTAATTGCATATTTTTATTTTGAATGCTACAATGCGACATTTCCGTTGGCTATCCATTTGTAAATCGATTCTTTAAAAATTGAGACTAGGGAGAATTAAAATAAAATTTTCAAAACTAGGTACCTACAATAAAATTATTAAATGTCTTGATTTTCTTGAAATAAATTAATATTAATATATCGGTAACATACATACTAATAGTACCTACTTACTAGAACTACCTAGGTATTAATTTACGGACCATATCTAGATATTGCAATCATGGGTTGTATTTTTCAAAAAAATACTATATTTATATATCAGTCGCGAAGGGTAGAGGTAGGCTGTGGATATTCAACATAAATAGAGGGAATGGGACAACTGGACGCCAGGACAATTGGACGCCGCACTTTTTTTTTTTTTTTTTTTTTTTCTAGATGCCTTTATGGATACCTCGCATTTACTATCGAGGTTTCTTAAGGACTTTGGCACGCAAACTACTCTACTTGATGCTAGTTAAATGAAAATTGTACCGGCTGAGAGAATATGCCTTATTGAAAACTGTTCTTCTACCCGCATCAGGTATTGCTAATTTGAATTCGGCCAGGGCCTATGATACCGCCTTGCAAAAACCCTGGAAAATTCTTAGTAGCGCAAGGCGGAGGTGATTCTGATGAATATTTTGTCGTATTCATTGGGAACTGAGGACTGCGATTTGTAGTCGAGTTTTTTCCCGTGGTAAAAGAAATGTCGCATTGGACTAATGTTCTAAGTATATACTTATCCTATCTTATATGATTGCAGTCACTGGATCTGAAAGGCATGAATCATCTTTACATGTCACCATTTATTATTTTTATTCTTTTTATTACATCAATACAGAAATTAAAAAGGGCATCTTTTCCGGCCTCGTTTGCCATGGTCCCCGGAAGGTCTCGAATGTCCGCATCTGCCATCTGTAATAAAAAGTTCAGGTTGTGCCGCTCCTTGCTAAAGATTTGACAATCTAGGAGTAAATGTAAGACGTCCTGGTCGCTTCCGTCGTCGCATGGACACTTTCCATCAGATGTTATTTTTTTAAACCGGTGCAGGTATGCTCGCATGACTCCGTGACCTGTAAGAATCTGAGTCATCTCAAAACACAGTCCCTTATGCACCCTGACGTCTCGTGCTGCTAAAATTGAAGGTAAAAACTTTCGGGTCAACTCCCTTGTCGATGAGTTTATGTATCGTGAGTTCCATTCGTTTTTCACCATGTCTGAAATTGTAATTTTCGCGTAGCTCAGAGGAAATTTGTCATAAGCTACCGCGGTCTTGGGTTCAGAGGCACCATGCCGAGCCAATTTGTCAGCTCTTTCATTTCCTTCTATCCCGGTGTGTCCCCTTATCCACTTGAAGTGCACCTCGGGGTGGCGCCGTCTCAGTAGAGCGGACTCGCTGTGAATAGAAAAGACAATCGGATTAGTAGACAACGGATTTCCAATTGCTTGGATTGAGCTTTTGGAGTCCGAATAAATACAAATACTATGGTTTTCGGTGAACTTTCGCTGAATTGGATCTGAGCCTGCCCACTCAGGGCATATGCCCACTCAGGATGGCATAGAGTTCAGCCTGCTTTACCGTACAATAGCTGGCAAGGCGGTACTTACGAGCCGCTATCTCACCGCCATTAATGTATGCCACAAACCCTGCACCAGTACCGCCATCAATTTTGCTCCCATCCGTGAAAATCGGCATGTTATTGCATTCGTTGCTTTCCAACGTTGCAGGATAAGAAACCACTTCAGAAAATAGTCTAGCCGGGTGTGGCAGCCTTCTATAGTCCACCGGTTTTTCGTAAAGCCTGTCGTCAGGCAGAAAACCTGCGAGGCCCTCCTCGCCCTTCTTAGCTCTGTAAATGAGAGCGATTTGTTTTAAACGTAAATCTAGAGGCATAAGTCCTGCTAGAGCTTGCGTTGAATTGAGCGAAGCCGTTCGGTAAGCTCTGCATATTCGTATCGCTAGTGCTCGCTGAACCGTATTGAGTTTTTTCGCTATGTTTTTCCGTTTGGCAGCTTCATGCCATATGCTGGCCGCATACGTGATCATAGGCTCAATAGCACAAGTGTAGAGAATTCGAAGAGCTTCAGAAGATACACCCCATGTGGGTTTAGCCATTCTTGCTAGTTTGAGCGAAGTCACCGCGGCTCTTTTGCAGATGCTGTCCGCATGCTTTGACCAATTTAGTTTGTCATCGATTACAACCCCTAAAAGTTTAAGATCCCTAGAAAAAGATAGAGGTTGCCCATTCATCACCAGCGAAGGCGGAGAGACGCGCCTCCTAGTAAAGAATAAGGCTTTCGTTTTCTCCGCGGAGAAAGACAGTTTGACTTTCCTTCCCCAGGCCTCGACGCTCTCCAGCACGCTGTTAGTCATGGATTCTAGAGAACCAAGTTCTTTGGATTCCATAATCAGCAATACATCATCAGCAAAGGCCTGTGCGTGTACACCTTCAGGAAACGGCATAGAGAGAAGATCGTCGAGAACTATGTTCCACAGTACAGGGCCGCAAGACGAACCTTGTATGCATCCCTTTGATGTCTCTTTGGTAGCAGATGCTCCAGCATATTCGACGAAGACTTCTCGGTCGGATAGATAGTTTTTGATGAGCCTGAAAATGTTAGCGGGACAATTTTTAGATTTCAACTGTTGAAGAAGATATGGCCACCATGCGTTGTCAAACGCGCCTTTGATATCAAGAGATACCGCCACTACGAGCTGAACATCGCGGTTAGCCCCCCTGATTCTATCAATTGCTGCATGAAGCGCGTCTTCAGTACTCTTTTGAGGGGTGAAACCGTACTGGTATTCGCTGAGCAGATGTTTAGTCTGAAGTTTCCAGGAAACTCGATTAATAAATAATTTTTCGAGTACTTTACCGAACACGGGCAGCAATCCGATGGGCCGATATGACGAGACGTTAGCGTAGTCGTCCTTTCCCGGTTTGGGAATGACCACCACTCTAGCTACTTTCCAGATTTTTGGAAAATGACCAATTCGCAAACAAGCATTATAAAGAGCGACAACTATGCTAGGAACAGTTAAGAATGAATTGAGACAGATATCCGCCGTGAAACTGTCGTGTCCCGGAGCTTTAGCTGGATTGAACAGCCTCATTGTTCTTTCGACCTCCTCGAGAGTGAAGTTCTCGTCGTCATCTTCCTCTGAAGGAATCGAGGCCGCATTTCGGATCAATGTCTGTTGCTCCGTTTCGTTTGCAATGGACGCCGCACTGTCGCAGACACGTATACAGAACATAGCGTATACTACTTAGTAGTTTTAATTCATTTTACACATAATGTTTTATTTTATTGCGGATTGAGAATTACCATGCCTAAGGCTTTATATAAAATAAAAAAACTCTTTTTTTGTTGGAACTTAAACATTTGCACGATTAAATTAGTATTTACGTGTGCATATTTAAAATCTCACCAACTATTAAATCATAATATAATTATTTAAATAAAAATAATAATATTAAATATTTTTTTAAAAGTACCTATAAGTACCTAACGTCTATTTATTTTCGAATTGCGTGGCGTTTTGTTGTCCCGGCGCCAAATCGTCCTAGACCCTACTTTTAAATAGAGCACACCTACTTTTTCAGTCTTACTTATTTGTTTTCATTGAACTAAGAATATAAAATGCAAATGAAATTGATTAGTCTCCAATTAAAATCCAATTAAACTCCGCTTAAACCAGACCATAATAGTAGAGGTAGGTTGTGGAGATCAGACAAAAATAATACACACTCTTTTGTTTTCATTGAACTAAGAATACATACAGTGCTCGAAATGGAAAATTTCACGAACAGGAACGCTCTATAATTTTCCGAAAAAACGGTATGCTTAATTTTTTTCTTTACATACGTACGTACGTTGGATGTATAAATGCAACAATAAACTTTGAACTTCTTACGCGGATGTATATTGAGCAAGTGGGCAAGGATTGTCAGCGCCGCAGGCGAAAGAACCTCGTCTCAACAAAGTATACCGTCAAGAATTGTATTATTCTTTACTCTTACTTTATCTACCACCCATAATCAGCAGGCATGTTACTTCTACCACCTCTCGTCACTGCTTATAACTTATATTACTGTCTCATTTGGGATAGTTCAGTTTGTTAATTAATTAAACTTAAAAAACAACATATCCACATACCTACCATAAAGATTCAAATTAAAAATTAATTTACATATAACAAATTTTACAGATTATAGATTCAAGACGAGCACAGAATATTTTTAAAAAAATTAAAGAAATAGTATTAAAATAGTGTTTAAAAATAAAGAAATAGATGCAGCAACTATTAGAAAAGTAGTAAGTACCTATACAGAGACGAGTAAATACAAAATTTATACAGTACATATCAGTATACCGATAGAGCTAACTACGCCATTTAATTATTTAAGAAGTTATCAAACTAAGAATTTATAAATCGTTCACATAAACTCGTTCTCACGCAGGAGGAATATACCAATATCCGAAGCGATTTGGTTGAACACAGTGTGTAAGCATTCTTAAGATAAATCAATCGGATAAAGCCATGGATGGCATCCACACAGCTTCAAACAAAGGATCCTCAAAGATTTCTTTTGGACCTTCTCCACCATAAGGGCCATTAGGCCATACCTACTTCTAAGAAAAGCTTCAAGCCATCATCACCAAACTACGTAATTATAGCATTTTAAATTACCAATTGTGTATCATTAATTATCGGCTTTTGAGCTTTGAGAATCGATGTCTCCGCCGAATCTTAGGGGTACATTGGTACGACCGCGTTACAAATACCCGAGTTCGTGAGCACAGCAGCCTTCGGTGATTGAAGTTATCACGAAGAGACGATTTACGTGGCTGGGACACGTATTCCGGATGCCGCCAAAGAGTGCTGCAATTCGTACCCTTGTGGCACAGCCTCAAGGGTTCCATCGCCGTGGCCGCCTCTCCCTCACCCTGCAGCGGTGCTACAAAAGCGACCTATTTGCTGCAGGTCTGACATGGCGGGAGGCGCATGGCGATGGACCGAGGGAAGTGGCGCCAATGCTTGCCCTATGCCCCAATATTAGGACATGACAGGGTAGAAGAAGAAGTATCATTAATTATATAAGATAAAACATGATGGAAGGTGCAACTCGAGTTGCTAAACACGATTCCTATAGAATAATATAAAATTGTCATTAATCAGTAGGTACCTACCTATATTCAACATTATAAGGACTAATATTGTAGTGTATGTATATACCTATACCAGTGGCGCACCCAGGAATTATTATTGGGGGGGGGCCAAGAAGGAGAATGTAAATTAGTCCCATAGACTCTTTTTCTTCTTCATATAAATATTTTTACATATTTTCACAATACATGGCGATATACATAGGGACATTTTCAACTAGTTGAAAATGTCCCTCTGAGGCGGACGAAACCGGTCCTTATCTATTTAATAAAAGTGGAATAAGTACTAAAAAAAAAATTATGTTTTATTAAATTAAAACAACAATACAATATTTATTCCGAATTCCACCGAAAAAAATGTTCTTTTGATTTACACCACCACCGTAGTGGGTGTAGTCGTTCTTTTCGCAGAATGTTGCAGATTTTTGGTATTTTAATATTTAGGTTCCAACATATTAATTGAAAATGGACAAAAAAAGTATTATTGCCTTTAAATTATACACAACCTACTCAATACAACACAGCCTTATATCTCGTTTATCGGTCTTTTGTCTATTGCACTCGGTGTACCTACACCATGGCCCCCACATCCTAAAACGGGCCCTCAGGCTAGGGCAGTGGTCGGCAAACTGCGGCTCTTTGGCCTTTTGAGTGCGGCTCTACCACAGATGCTCTCTGTCATATTTGACATGGCTACAAAGAAGAAGCAAAGAAAATGGAAGAGGATAACCGTAAATGTAATGTTGAGTAGACCGAGACTTCGCGTTTATTCAAAACTTAAATGGCTTCCCGACCTGTATTTATGTGTCGGGAAAAATTGACGCATTCAAATTTAGAGAGATACGAGGGTGGGTCAATAAGTCCTTAGAAAAGCCGACAGGTGGCGCGATTAGTACTGTAAGCGGTTTGTTTTCATGCAGCGGCACTACCGATTCAGTATGCTGCGAAGTTTCAATCAGATTGGTCGGGTTGTTGTGTGTTTCTCGTACATTTAAAAAAAAAATTTGCTTGTGGAAAATGGAAAAATGGAAAATGGAGAAAATTGAAGTTAGAGCTGTTATTAAACATTTTAATATAAAAGGGTTAACAGCAAAGGAAATAAAAAATGAGTTGGATATAGTTCACGGCATATCTGCTCCTTCACTTGCAACTATTTATAACTGGTTAAATGAATTTAAACGTGGTCGTACATCAACAAAGGATGAACCACGCTCAGGACGTCCTGTAGAGGTGACTACACCAGAAATGATCAATAAAATCCACGATATGGTGTTAAGTGACCGAAGATTAAAGTTGAGTGAGATAATTGAGGTTACAGGGATCTCAAAAGGTAGCGTCATTTCTATTTTACATGACAAATTGGGCATGAAAAATATTTCTGCAAGATGGGTGCCGCGTTTGCTCACATTCGACAATAAACGCAATAGGGTGGTGGCCTCTAAAGCCCTGTTGTCGCTCATGCAACGCAATCCGGATGAATTTTTTCGTCGCTTTGTGACTGTAGATGAAACATGGATACACCACTATACTCCCGAGATGAAAGAACAGTCAAAGCAGTGGATTGCGAAAGCAAAACATGTCCAAAGAAGGCGAAAACCGTAAAATCAGCTGGTAAGGTTATGGCTACTGTATTTTGGGATGCACGTGAAATTATTTTCGTTGACTATTTGGAAAAAGGAAAAAAAGTAACAGGGGATTATTATGCATCTTTATTGGACCAGCTAAAAAACAAAATTGAAGAAAAACGGCCTCATTTAAACAGGAAAAAAATCCTCTTTCATCAGGACAATGCCCGTGTTCACACATGTTTACGATCAATGGCTAAAATTGAAGAATTGAAGTTCGAATTGGTCGACCACCCACCGTATTCGCCAGATTTAGCCCCCAGTGACTTTTTCCTTTTCCCAAACTTAAAAAAATGGCTAAGTGGACAACGTTTTTTTTCAAATGAAGAAGTCATCGATCGGACAAATGCTTATTTTGAGGACCTTCCGAAAACTTATTTTTCTGACGGTTTAAAAAATATTGAAAACGTCTAACCAAGTTTATTGAGCTCCAAGGAGATTATGTTGAGAAATAAAAAAAAAATACAAAAATAAAAACTGTTTTAATGCTTTTTTCTAAGGAATTATTGACCCACCCTCGTACTACAACTAAAAACTAGTAATTTTGCGCTAAATATTCTGTCGATGATGCAAGGAAGAAAGCAGCTGAGGAGAAGAGTCAAGAAAAATAAAGTTCTGTATTTAATTAGGTACTGAATAAAATCTTTCAACAATGTTAATATTGCAAGTTTTGTGGTTAGTAAAAAGATTTCCAAGAGAGGAAATCAAGAGTAAATTGAGAAATCGATTTATTGATGAGAACCTGGAATCGTGCTTAAAATTAAATCAACAACATACGAACCTGACTAAGGTACCCAAACTTTACAAGGAGATGCAAGGCCATTATTCACATTGAAATTGTCAGTCATTGTCATGATTCAATTGTATGGATACCTTACTTACAATTTAATTTTTATTAATAAATAAGATGTATGATATTCAGTTTTATTCAGTGTACCTACATATAATTTAATTAGGACTTTAACTAAACTACCTACGTATATAATTTAAGTTTAAGAAATTTGGCTCTCAAAAGAAATCTCAATCGTTGTACTGTTGATATTTGGCTCTATTGACTAATGAGTTTGACGACCACTGGGCTAGGGTATTTGACGGGCCTCCTATCCACCGCCTAGATTAAAGGCAGTGTGAAACACTACATTAACGTTTTTCAAATTGTGTTTTAGTTCAAATTGAGGGTACTTATGCAGTGAATTATTGGCAATTTTCAGTACGTCATCTACTTTAATAATGGAGCTGTCGACACATAATAATCAGAAAATATATTGGACATTTATATAAATTAAAATTTTCATAGTTATGAAGTATAATAGCGCCGCAGGCGACTTTTTTACTATTAAAGCTAATTTATGATATGTGTTTATCTCACTTATCTGGTCAACCCGACACGCCGGGCCCCCCACAGCCCGGGCCCCCAGGCTAGACCTGTCAACCCTCCCCAGCCATGACCTATACCACTCCGGAATTCGGGTGGACACCGAGAACTTTATTAGGGAACGGGTTTCTAAAAAAACCTGACATTAGTGTTTCGAAATTTTTGTATTAGAAATTAAAATCTAAGAAATATTACTAAAAAGGGTGCTGGAGAATTACAAATCATTTTTTGCCGTGTTGTTTGTCTAAGCCCAAGGTATAGTTTATTGGCTTTCGATTTCAATATGTAAAATCATTCTGATGATTTTCATATTTTGGGGGGGGCCAAGGCCCCCTGCCCCCCCCTGGGTGCGCTACTGACCTATACCATAGGCCCCACATCGTGAAGCTGGCCCCCAGGCTAGGATCTTTGGTGGGGCTCCCTTCTTATCGCTAAGAATAAAGGCAGTATGTACGGGGTAACAATAATCTGTATATTTAGTGTTTTATTGTATATTTTAAAACATCCATACGAATTATGGAGATGTCGAGTATTGATAAACAATTAAGAATTGTTTCGTATAACCACATAACTATAAATAATAGTATTGTAAGAAAATTCTTTTTTTTTACTATTAAAGCAAATTTGTGATGTGTGTTTATCTCACTTATCTGGTCGATTCGCCTCGCCGGGCTCCTCCTGAGCACGGGCTCCCAGGCTAGAGCCCTTTCAGCCCCTCGTTGTGGAGTCCATGACCTATATGTTACAATGATGATGCTTTGGTTACCATTATTGTAATATACGTACACTTACCACCTCAGATTAAAGAACTTACCACCGTATTTATTTAATCTATGACTACCATCTAAAATTATTTGTTGTCCGCACTGAACACGTACCTACCTAATTTGTGAGTGTATTTTAAACTAAGCGATTCAATTTGTGATGTTTGTCCTTACCTAGTCTCATTATAGTCATTATTATTGCCACGGTGATGAATAATGATAATACAGAACAATAATTTATTATTATGATACTAATAAAATTTTATTGGAGGATATTCCTTTTTTTTTAAACAAATTTACAAACAAAAATTAACTAAAAGTTCTCTACATAGTAGGTATCTATTATTTCTATTATTTTTAAAGTAGCAAGTTACAACGTATGTAATAACACAATAGAAACGTCCCTTAAAAATAAACTAATTACGGTAGGCTATTCAATAGTTTCATACCAAAAACATTTTTGTAGGAAAATGGCATAATGGTGCATTTATTTATTACTCATTGTAAAAATAAGGGTTTACGACACGTCATAAATATTTTTAACACGTCGAGTCAATTGTCGAAATGACATTAAATCAGAAAACCCTGTTTCAACTGTATTGTCGATCTTAAATGCTTATCGGAGTGAATTCTTAATTTTTTAGCAGATTTACACGAAGTACCTACTACTTAATTAAACCTTCATAAAATTTATAAATATCCACTCATATTTATCATTTTCAAAACGAAAAAATTCTGCTTGTGGCCACTGGTCAACAGCATTATAATATGTTAAATCAGTTTGTATACCAACGACAAAAAATATACTTATAAGTAATATATAGAAAGGTATCGCCTGCTGAGATGTTTAACCAAATTTCAAGAGAACAAATTTAAATAATACAAAATGTTATAAAAAAACAAGCGATTATCACTAATAAGTAGATTTTAGCGGAATTGTACGATTTAAATTACCAAACTTTATCATATTAATTTTACCACCGAAAATTTTGCCCGCAAAAATAGACGTGGGTATAAAATTAACACGGCGATTAGATGGCGATGAAAATAAATAAGTTTTATCACTCACAATAAAATATAAGTAATAAATTAGTAGGTAAGTAAATTCGCAATGCATACCAGTCAAAGGTAAAAGCGAGACTGTACTGAGATATTTCATACTTTAGAAATTATTATACAAATATGTAGGTGCCATCTTTATTTTTTATTGAATTTAAGTTATTTAAGTACAAAAGGTTTTCAAACAATGTCAGCAAAGGCACAATTCTTTTGTTGCTTGCAGCTGTAGTTACTTTTTTTTATGTAAGTATGCAATTATTTGGAGTGTTTAGACAATGCATTTAGACACGGATGTATCGACACAAAAAAGAAAATTGAAAGAAATTTAGGGATGTCATAAATTTTATTTTTAACCCTTGCACGCCCGGCATGACATAACTTCGTTAATTTTTAATTTTGAGAAAAACTTTAAAAGATACATTCACACATAAATACCTCATTCTAACGAACCGCAACGCAATTTTAAATGAATCCACGAGCCGGAACGGTATATTTTGGAATTCCACGAACCACAACGGCGCTCCGGTGCGTTCCTGTCCATTTCGAGCGCTGAATACATATTCAAAATTCAAACACCACGTCTGGAAATTTTCACATTTATTTTTTATCAATATCTATGTAACTATGTACGAGTTTGTGTCTAAGTATGGACCTATTACTTTGAGCAAGTGGCTAACATCTGTTTCTAGAAAAAACATTTTTTTAATACAATCTCCACCCTGTGGAAGCACGTATGATCCTTTTAGGATCGAACATGATTATGTAATAATTGTAATATAATATAATTATTATTGTTACAAAGATTTTTGTAAACTGGAAATTTCTGGATCAAAAAACCGAGCGGTATACTAATAAAAATAATAAAGCTTTAATGCGTATTAATTATCATTGAGAAAGATTAATTTTACTTCAACGAATCAATAATATTAAAACATTAGAGCAATAATAATCGTCAGCATTTCCTCAATCATAACTAGATCAGTAGTGTTTGTTTTGATTGGTAATCACGACAATATCTATTGTAATATTCCTCAGCTGAATGCAGAACTATTCTAACTCACATTTGAAATATTTTACAAAAGTATTTTTGGAAACAGCATCAGCATAGTAAAGTTATTTATTACTTATATTTATTAATTAATACCACATTTTTTTCATCAACAGTTTTACTAAATTATGATGTATACATTTATTAATATAAATAATAAATAATTGAAGTAGGCTATTTCAAAGAATCCCCTTCCAAAAAAAATTCAAATGTGAGTTGAGTTGAGTGTGAGAATAAATCTGCTTACCTGACGAATATACTGCATTTATATAAATAAGAAGGATAATCTACGGATTCACACTCAACTCATCGAGTCCGTCATGAGTCCTTCACTCGACATAGTAATCTCTTGATCATATCGATCTCATATTCATTATTCTCGATTATAATCTCACGTTATCATCCTTATTATTATATTCAGTGTATTTTTGTATAAACCAATAAACTATTATCTCAGCAACCAAGCAACTACGACCTTCTATCACCTCCAAATTTTTCTTTGTAATGTTTGAGATTAATTAATTAAAATCAAAAAACATAATTAGATATGTGTAATCATGTCGATTATCAAAATACACTGCACTGCAGTAGCAATAGAGAGAAGAGAAGATAAGATTACGCGAAGAATAAAAATAATGAAAAAACAACTATGAAAAAGACTAATGTCTATTTTATAAGAGTGCCTACAGTGAAACCTCGATTTTACGTGACATGAATTCACGTTTTCGCGCTATTTGCGTCTAGCTTCTGCAGTCCCGTTATATTTAAGTATGTACTTTCAATACCCGACATTACGTTTTTATTTCCTGCATTTTACATCTGAAATACATATTCAAAATTCAAATAATAGTAGTGACAGTTTTAAGATAGTTTTAAAAAATGGTCCATAATATACCTACACATATTGATTGTACAGCATCGCTTAAATTCACCGATAAAGAATGCAACTAGTTAATCTCTGATCCACAATGGGCGCAATCAAGACGTAATAAGTAGGAATATAAAATAGTATCATACTTAATCGATTGAGCTGGCCGACCAATGGTGGATTAGTAGCCTGGCCCGAAGCCCTGGGTGCGGCTTCAAATCCTGCATCTGAAAAATATAATTCGCTCTCACGTAAGTAGAATCTATTGATACCCAAAGTAATTCGGATGTACACAGCTATTGCCCTCCCAATTGTAAACATCAGTGGCACTGGGGTAGTTCTATAATCTACACCTTGGGTGAACAAACAACAAGTGCTCCCGATTTTTTAATTTTCTAACAAGCATTACTCGTAAAAAAAATGTTAATAATACATCCACTCTGCGGAGGTCTATAGTATTATGTTCAGTTTGAAAACGAAAGTGCCGAAAATAGTAGGTGTTTGATTATTTAAAAAATATAATACCAATGAAATTTTTGCTCCAAACGCTATTACAAAGGAAAATCGTACATTGCCCACATTCAGTTTGGCCAAATCTTCAACCATAAAATCTCATAACTACATAACTACATAACAAAACTATTCCATACTAATCAGTCGATATCTCATTGGTTGTATAACGTCTAATACTAATATAAATACGCCAACCAATGATTCCCCCCGAATGCTGTAAGAACTAGATATTATCAGAAATTGGTACGCATCAAATCAAATGAATTTAGCTAAAGTCCTATCCTATATTATGGTAAACCACTGCAATACAGTGTTCAGAATACTCCATAATCATCATATTTCTGAGATGCTAAATTAGACTCATAATTAAATTATTCATTTGTCAATAACAACTATTTTATTGTAATATTAGCTTGTATCTCTATCGTATTTTTTAAAGTTCATGTCTCTCATGACCCATATTTTATTGATAAGCAATAAGTGCAGTGTATAATAAAATACACAATTGTTATTTCCCGCGTTTTCATCAAACCGCAGATTACAATAAACAAGAAATAAACTTTTTTCCTTCAAGTTGTACTGTAAATTATATCATATTGACACATGACCTCTTGATAACTCCCACAATATTGTTATTGAAATCGAAACCGAAGCATTACAAATGGTAATGCCAAATAATTGTTTTCTCTTTTGACGTTGTCACATAATATCGTTAACAATATTATCATCTTGATAGTCACGCAATAAAGTTTGAAAGCTTACGAGCATAAAGCTAAATCATTGTTTTACCTGTATTGCCATATGAAAGATGACAAAATGATATTGAGGCTCGAGTTTTCCATAAATTGAGAAAACAAAATATAATACGTAATCTTTGTATTTAGGTATATATCTATAAAATTAAAATTTCATGTAACTCTAATCAAGACTTCATATTTTATTATTTGTCCACGTCCGTTGTTTGGATGGAGCATAATATTATGAATACCACAAGATGCCTTCAAGAATCCCTGTCGTTCGCCAATTTTTCCTTTCCAGGGCATTCCATCGCTTCTCATGTAAAATGTACGTATTACATTTCACCGGAGCACAGTTCACCTTAAACTGTCAGCGAAATGACGCGTTATTACTGGAACATTGCAGACAGTATCTAATGTTCCTATTTTGATTCAAGAGTGATATTTTTTAGTCTGAAGATACGTCAGGCTAGAGTGCTAGAGACTCTTTAGCTTTAGAGGCATCCTCAGCACGTGGGTGAGCTAAGTGAATCTTCGCCTTAGATATTTCACCAGGCGCCACTGTTATATCTCCAGTCGGAGACTGGCTCTGACTAGAGATTTAAATACCGGTATTCTAAAACCGGGATCCCAATATTTATCGATATCGCAATACCGGTTTCAAAAATCGAAAATACCGATATTAAAAAAATATATAGATATTTATTTAAATTATCATAAAACAAATATAATGACAATTAAATAATTTACAAACATGACACGATTTATCATTCGATTTCGGTATTTGTAAAAATCAACTTTTCCACTAGGGACATATATATTTTTATATATGTCTGCTGTTCAATATGAACGTTTTACAAATATTTTTATAGCCATATTCATTGATAGATGCTTTATTTCTGTTTGTTTTAACAAATACCGAATACCGGTATGAATATTTTCATTTGGTATGCAATCCCCAGTTCTGAAAGACTACAACTGAGACATTTCGTATTGATTTGAAAGCTGCTCTTACCTTTCCCTTGTATATATAAATATATATTTATGTTGTAGGTTTTTAATGTACAAATTATCACATAGATACTAAGCTTTTTCCTATTGACTCTTCGATTGAAATAATATGTAAATTAAGATCAATTAATACTTGACCTAACGTTTCGTTTAAAATGTTAAGCGCTCTTTATTCGTTTGAATTCGATTTGTTTATTTTCCTTTACATTAATTCACTCACAAATACTTAACATACTTAAGTATATATATATTTATTTATATGCACTATGTACTATATCTGGATATAAGACTAATAATTACATAATTACAACAAAAAATACACATTTCTCTTGATTTACTTATCTGCCTATCTAAACCGCATGAGCGAAAATATACACGTAAATGCAAATTATAAATTTGAAAAATAAACCAATAGGTACGTAAAAAAAGGAATTGTTTATTTTATTTGGATCGTGAAAGAAAATAAATTATAGAATACTCTCATAATAGTCTGACGAATGCTTACAGTTGACTGGCGGAACTGTCACCTGGATTTTTTTTCTAGTTGAATAATAAATAAGTAAGTAGGTCTTACTCAATCACTTACATATGGTAAGGAAACCTGCAAACTGTGTTATTATTATACTAGCTTCTGCCTCCACCACCCCCACATATTTTCAGACCCACTATTCGACCGTATACCATGACATAACGAACGTTAAGCACCCTTCAAAGTTGTGTTGATAGAGTCGTTGATGCAATCTCACAAGACCTTGGTTAACGTGCACTAAAGCAGGGTATATAATATGAATATTCTGATTTAATTTAGTATGGTCGAGCTTTGATAAGAAGAGACTTTCTTGCTCGCTGTAAGACGCCAAAAAATATTTTAAAGCTGAGAAATTACTATACTCATATGAACCAATACGTTAATAAAAAGATTTTCTCGAGTATGTATGTATTATTTATCTATGTAGTATTCCGTACAGATTCGAGTTATTATAATTTACTTACAGCCTTTTTATTTATAACCTATTACTATTTATGGATTGTGTAGAATCTATGATACCACTGATTGGTCTGTACTGTAATTTCTATTGAACGTCATGTGGATATAATAATAATTGAAGCAATTAATATATAATTATGTACTAATCAATTAGCTTGAAATCCTGCTATGATCCTAAATCATGCCAGCATCCCTCGATGCAGCTATTGTTTTGGGATCCGTGAACCAGACATTCAATTATCAATAAATACCGTATCGATAATAATCTATTGTCGTGTGTAAGTATGTACCTACCTTAGACAGGTTAACTGTATTTTAGGTTCATACAGTTTAACCATACATAGTAAGTGATACCAGGTGAGACAAATGTATCGATTTTATTAAAAACCTTCATAGGAAAGCTCTGGTACGAACCATAAAGAAAGATGAACTTTTAGAGTGGGGTTATTTATACGGTGTCATTTTATTCAGCAATGAAGATAGATTTCGAAAATTGGCGCACATTCTTTCGAACAATACCTCCCATTATTTTTAGTTTATTCAGAGCTTTCCATTTTCGGTAGTCTAGTCTAGACTCTAGATTGACTCCGTTGGTAGATTCTCTGCTGGCTTTACCCATTCTTCAAGACCCACACATGCCAGCTTATGCCATGCTTATTGATTTAAGCTTTGTACTATTCCAGTTGCATCGTTTTTGCGACCCAAGTTTCGCCTTTCGGCAACTTCAAGCACTATACGCACTCAAAAGATAAATGCACACTGACTGACAATGAATTTGTTGCTAAAGGTAGATAATAAATTACCTTTTATGTAAGTGAGAGTTTTATATAAAACAAACGTTATTACTAAGTAAAGAAGCAATAGTATACAAACTAATGCTGGAAATTTTAAGTGTTTGTAAAAACTCATAGTAGGGACATTAGATAAACTCACACTTACAACTAATACCAACCTAAACGTACACTCACTAAAAATGTCATTACTCATAAAAAATTGAACGAGTTTTATATGATTAGCTACGACTCAAATGGAATAGTACTCAATTTAAATCAATTAAAATTTAAATTGGAATTCCATCAAGTACCAATCCTCGGTCGATAGTATTACCTAATACTTTATTGCAGAGATACCGTATCTATTGAATTATTTTAAAACTTCAGGAATGATTTAATCTGCTTACCATACTTTCATAATAATAAGTAAGCAGCCCCCCACGTATGAACAGATTTTCAATTGAATACTTCTTGTTAGCTTTTTAACAAGTCTTTCACTGTTTTTCTGTCAGTTTTTTTTTCATTTCGCGAATGAAGAAACAACCAAAAGTTTTCTGATGGAAAATCAATTTCCAATATTGTATTACCAACTGATTGATGGTGTGTTAGAAAGCAGACACGGCGCGCAGAAAATAAATTGAATCTGAAGTATTTTATATTTGAATATATTTCCAGTTACCCGCGAAACTTTAGCGGGGAAAGAGTAAAACTGCAAGGTATGTGGTATCGTCGCGAGCGCTTTTTACATAACAGGCAAAAACACGGTTAGACAAGTCCATTAGAGAGAGCTTTTGGTTTTCGTTCGTAAATTTATTTTAGCTCTTCATAAATTTGTATAACTGACATTCTCCGCTGGCGGGGTCGTATATTTTATGACGACACATTCTCTATACTCGCACAAGGAGTCTGGACGACTCCGAGCGCAAGATATCTTGAACGAAACTTGAACTGGATTCGATACATTACATTTGCATCGAGCAATAACTTCATCGAAGTATTTTCATAAACCGTTGCATCACTTGCATGCCACACACATAGTTGGGTACCTACTCAGTTTATTGTATTGACTTGTAATATAATATTCCATATGTACTCCTTATGTTATGCTATCTTCCAATCATCATCATTGGCACTATAATTTTCAAAAAAAAAACCTTGTTAGTTGAGTCCTTTCTTCCATCGCGTAATAATTTAACAAGTTCATTTATCTAAGCAAAAATGGTCAGGTGAGTTAATGATCGTCACATACAATAGACAAATAATTAGAGAGAAATGTTACTCTGGACCCTCCTTTGTCTTTCGATATAAGTATGTATTTAATAGAAGCCTCCTGGGTGATGGGTGTCTTCCATTTTTTGGACATATTATGTAACGTGTGAGACAACTGACAGATGTACAGTTTATGGTTGTTCATTCAACGCCAAGAACCATATTCATATGCAACTCCAAAAATCCTACTCAATTTGTTATAAGATGCCGATGCGTAGGACGATTCTACAATAATTTCTTCTCCTAAATTAAGCTTAAATTTACCATAACAGTAAGGACATATCTTAATACCGACTAATAGCGACTACCGACTGTTAGCTATTTGTAGGAAAGACGATGACGTAGAAATACACTTGGTGTTTTGTCACGACAGAGGACGAGTAAGAGCTCTCCAGGTGGACTGACCAAATCAAGAGTGCCACAATTTTTTCACAGACACATGGTACTAAATACCTAGATGAGTGGAGCGAAGTTGTGGATAAAGCTACCCGACGGCTAAATCATCTGAGGTACGATCCCTAGTCATGTGGTCCCAACCAGGGATTTCAAAACCGAATTAAAACATCAATAACAGTATTTCGGTATTTGTTATTGAATATGGGTATCAATACCGCTCTTCATTAAAAACATTTCAACTAAGTTCTTTCATAGTAGGTAGGTAACCTATTTTTCTCAATGCCGATAAGGTACCGTCAGAAACTGAAGTAAAAATCGAGCTATTTTGTCTTTTTTAGCTCTTCCCTAATTCTATCTAACACTACAGAGGTTTTTTGTAGCTCTTCTTGCAAAATAATTTATTCTATCCAAAACAAAAAAATTGAGAGCTTTTCTCGGATAATTTAGTAATTTAAGATATTTATAGACTGTATCAATTTATTTATTTCATTAAGACCGGTATTTTGGTTTCGATGTATACGGGATCTCGGTTTTTGGAATAACGGTATTGTAATCCCTATCTCAACATATTATAAGAGAAAATACTGAATAAATTTATTGACTAAACTGAAACTATAACTAAAAATATGACACTATTATTAAAATTATAATATGTTCGTTACTTCTTAAATCTCGGTAGATATCATATTATGGGTTGAGTAGGTAATGGGAACGTCAATTAGTTGCATAAACTCCACGCAAGGTTAGGATAAATTGAATTTATGTATGTAAGTATCCAAAGAAACTACCTTTAAAATGTTACCTATTCAATTTGAATATGAAGACGGATGCTCGCTCTCGGCATGAGGTCGATAAATCTCGATTCTTGACTCCCCCATTCACAGTTGTTGCATCTCAAACCTTTTAATAACTGTACGTCTTCCGTGAATGTATTAAACGTTGGCACTCTGAGTGCTTTTAGACATTTGGTTTGACACCAATAAAGCTCTCTCGGTAGACTTTTGTAATGCGTTTGACAATACATACCTACTATCGTAAGGTGAAAGTAGCTATAAATACAAATAAAAGCGATATGCATGTAAATTTTCATCTTTAATTATGCGCCTGCGCGATAGATGTCATTATTTACTAGCGTATTGTTTTAACTAAGAGTAGACTTGATATTCAGCATTTTTCAAGATCAAATAACAATCATTAATATAAATACTCAATAATAAATTCAGTCACCCCACGTCCTTTCCAATATACTAGTTGAATATTCAATAGTATATTGAAATCGACATCTTACTGCGAAAAGTCACTACCTAAGTTAAAAAGTAGATAATGAATGATATTTTAATTTCAATTAAATTAAAAAATATATTTAAAAAATATTTCTTAAATTAATTATTTAAAGGCTGAGTTTGATAATACATTTTTTTAACTACGATTTACGCTCCTAAGCGTTACAGGCTTCCGACGAAGGTTATATCAACATACTTTTGCATGGAATGGTTGCCACTGCACACATTGAATAAACAACAAGCAAGCGCTCTAACAACTAAACTAGACAATCGTGAGTATAAATATCTGACATAACAATATATTTATATAACAATATGTAATATGTATTCTAAAAATAGAACCGCATACAGTTTCATTTAAAACAAAAATAAAATCCTAGGACACTATACTTATTCAAATTTAAACGGTTATATTAATATTCAAATGCATAAATACAATATGCTGATATATTTAAATACAAAATTCAGTTAGTTAGCCTATGAAATAAACCGTGGGTAATTTAAATTTATTTTATTCATCGTAATATGGTGATTTGTTGATTTCACCAGCAAATGCTGAAAACGGTAAATGCGACATTATAATATTTCACACGAATCATAATAATAATAATATGTAAATGTTGCGTTGTGAATTTATTTACATGCGAAACGTGTCATAGATATGAAAATTACTTATGCATTGCTGTAAAATCAGTGTTTGGCTAGGTCCTTTGACATTATTCAAATGCATGCAAGTCATTCATAATCCAAATACGCTTTTGGCCAGCAAAGAATAATAATTCCATGCAGTGCGTGCTCTTCAATGTCTTCATTATTATATTATTAAAGTGGTCCTGTGCCGAATGCACTGGATTTGTTTCATTTGCGAGAAAGGAGTGACATTACCTATAATTTTATTTTCGAAATTATACTGAAGGGTCAATTGAAGGGGTTATTGCAAGACAATGATATACCACAGAAACATAGTTTGGAGATATGAGCAATTTAATGTCCTTGTTCGTTCACTATTGTAACAGGAAAAATTACTATCCTCATTAAAATGTTCGATATATCTCACATCTAATTATTCTGTTTGGAGCAGAAGGCGTGAATGACTTTCCGATATCAATTTTGACTGGCATGGCATATCATATTATTGTTATAACCATTTTTATAGCAAAATTTGAATTTGTAAGAACTACACATTGATCATAATCATTGAGACATCTGTGTATTTTAAAAAAAAGTGTCTTCAGTAAAACGTGAGTGTATACCATGGGAATTGGTTTTATTCAAAATCAACAAATTCATAATTATGTGGCATATCATTGTCTTGCGATAACCCCTTCTAATTTTGAGCCATTTTTTAAAATCATTGAATAACTACTATCTTTTATAATATTGTCCAACAATGAAATATTTAAGCACTTATCTACATATGTGTGTCAAACAATGACGTCATTGGTGTCAAAGCGATTCTTCACTATTTACCAAGTTATCAGTGGCGTGCGGTCTACAAATGCTGTAGATGCGGAGCATGCCCCGAAATATTCGATAAATTACGCATTTGTATGAAAAATTTACACACGTCGTTTTTGAAAGGTTTTATATTATTACTTATGATATCTCAGAGTTACCATTCTGTTGGCCAACGTCCAGTTATTTATGACATTCCATGTATTTATATTCCATGTATATTATTGTAACTGCATCCGTGCACCTACCTAATTAACACTGTTAATTAGGTAGGTACCTATTGTGAAAATGAAAATCAAGAACTTTTTCTACCGGAATCTATAATAATAATGATTTTAAAATTTTAATTATGGTTTAATTTTGAATCCATGGGAATAAATGCATATTACAAAAATTCATTACCTACGATAAGAGACAGACTACAAATGGCTACTTTATTGACATATAAGTACTAATATTTAAATCAATAACTCAAAAAAATACTTAACTATATGGCAATTGAGACCACGTGTCTTCTTTTCAAGGTATACACAAGACTTTTGGAATGTAAAATTTAAAGCATTTTTACATAATAATTTGTAAAGTCCTTCAAAATTCACATGGATATTAGAAAAAAATATTTGCAAATCAAATCCCACTCAAACCAACATTTTCATTTGTAATCTGTATATTTCTTAGGTTTTTATCCAAATCATGTACCTATAGGTGAGTAGCTGGTTATTAATATGTTTTCATAATACCTTTATGCATTTAAAATTCCCTCTCTAAAATTATTATTAGGTACTTACTTATTTACTTCACGTCACTCTCCAGTCTTTGAATAGGTCCACTTACCTCGATCCATCCCCACGTCCACAGAATATGTCATGTCAGCCCTGTAACGCATAGATCGTCCTTGTAGCATCACTGCATGATGAGGGAGTGTCGACCATGATAATAGAAACCGTAAAGTCATCCAATATAAAAATGAAATACTGCAATTGGATTAGGCATGCAGTATTGCAACTACCTAGCTTCAATCTAGGGTATGCCTTGCCTTGATTTATTCAATTTTATCAAATAATATCAAACTAGGTACCTACTCGATAATCGTTTTATTTAATTTTCCTTAACGGGCACCTTTATAATATTAATACTATTGACCGTGGGTATTTGATGGAATTTGAAATTAAATTCTAATGGATTTAAGTTTTGTACTTATTCCATTTGAGTCATTTTTTGCATCGCGGGTTTCGCCTTTCGGATTAATCCCAAATAGTTCCTATTTTGAATTTTTTTAAGAAAGTTCTATTTGTTTTGATTCGATTGGTTTTATATGAAAAATGATTGCATGAGCTATTTATAATAACAATAACATATATACACTTGCTTAAAGAAAGGTCTTCATTATTATTTTTCGTAAAATACCTATGATTTCTACCCTACTTACCTTAAGATTTCACGGTTGCAGTGTTATTGATATATTATTTGTATCATACAAGAACCGATCTCATCTTTCTTGAATCACGCACTCCACACGCCGAGTGAATAAACTTGCCAGCAGGAAGCAGCAGTCAACTGCAGCCGAGCGGCACTTGACTGTCCGCTTAAGTGTTTCCTGTCTAAGGATTTTAGTAACATGATTTCTTTTCAAGGTGGGCAGATATATTTTATTAATAATCTCTCTAATTTTATTAAGTAGGCAAATAGATTCATAGTTTAGTCACGCTCCCAAACCAGAACAAAGCTATTCTTGTGGTCACTGTCTCTCTATTTTTCCTTATCGACACAAAGAACATGATAAACTCATTAATCATGCAACTGTATTAATCATTATTACTTTCTATTAATAATAAATTTTATTTGCAGAATAGCGTAAATATTAATGAAAAACATAAAGCTCCTTAGTTTCATGGGGGAAAAAATTATTTAGAAATATTTAACCCAATACAATTATATAAACATTTGTATACACGTTGACGTTGTCATAATAATATTATAGTCTTTATCATCGATATGATAGTATATACAATGATACTCTATAACAGGTTTGGCGAACGTTTACTTTTTACTTTACGTACTTTTTACGTACGCGTGCCAAAATTTCCCAAATATTATTTTTCGACTGTCTGACGTGCCGAGCAGTTTTTCATGGGGGGGAAAAGTTGACCGTATTACAGTTCACTATTAGATGTTTGATCGGAAACCGATGTCCATTATAGCATTAAAATCACATTCATAGAACACTTAAAAAAATATAAACTGAATTCAAGGGAAAGACAGGAAAAAATAGATAAGTAAGTCCTAAATAAGAAATACAATTATATCGTATATCCTATTCATATAAAATTAAGAATAATTTAAAAGTAAGTTAGCAAGTACAATATGCTCGTTCATATTGAGTCATATTTATCGAATACCTATCTAATAATAATGACAGCGTTATTATCAGATATTTGACACCAATCAATATCAACTTAATGTTAATAGAATTGATCTTATTACTATAAGACAAACTTTTTCTGGCACGGGTGTTCACGGTGAACTGTGATACGGCAAAATGTAATACATAAAATTTATCCGTTTACCATAATTTATCATCAAGCATTCGCTGAATACGTACGCCGACTAAATTTTTCTAAGACAATATTATATTTTTAAGAAAACTACATAAGTTTTGATAAATATAATAAGTAAAGTGAATCCCAACCATTTTTAGTCGGGGGAATCCTAGAAATATGTACTTATTGAATACATATTTCTAGGATTAATCCCCATTCATGGAGAACCCCTATTTAATTGATACATAAATTATGTTGGACAGAAGTAAAAATATACATTTTTGTATACATTATGGCTTAGGTCTTAGTGGTAACAAACAAACAATATATTTTATTTTGTAGCTAGTCTGTGGCAGGTTTAACGTGAAGCGTGGCCGTTTCTAGAACTACAATACTGGCATAGTTCGCAGCGCCACGACGGCGGCCATGACACTTCAACATATCATTTTCGCACTGTAAGTACCCAATGATTTTGTGTTAAGTACATATATGTACTTAATTTAATATATGTACTTAATGGTTTTTATTTATAAATTTGTTCAAGCATATCTTAACAATCCAGCGGATATTCTCATTTTTTTAATTAATAAAAAAACATGTAAATATTCATATTTTACCGTTCAACAATTAAAGGAACATGCTGGGAATCACTGGGACTATGTACTTAACTCATTTATTACCTCTTTTACGTTATAATTAAGTAAGCCTTCTACGCTTGTGTAGCAAAATATTTTTTTTCGTTTTCCTATGTAGGTATATTCAGTAATAAGTAGGTTTTCAAAATTAGGTAACGATATTTTTTCTTCATTGTGTCAATTAATAACATGAAATTGGAATAAAATAGAAAACATCGATTTAAATACAATGCACAGTTTAACGAAATTTTCATAATTCTAGCTAACCACTCAAAATGCCCGGTGCAATAGTTTATCGCTTTCTAACATATTCTTATTACCAATGCATTACGTTAAACAGCCTATTATTTGACTTTTATTTCCTGTAAGTTTCATTTCCTTCCAACACATTTCCCATAAATTACACTAAAAGCACTCGGCTTCAATATTACTTTGACCTCCGATAAAAAAGGTAAAGTGAAACCACATGTCTACGCCGGAAAGACGAGGAGCGTTCTCTACTTGTTATAAAACTACTTCGGCATTATTTTACCCAAGTATTTTAATTTTACTTTAACAAGGGGTCGCAAAGTTCATTTTTTAACGAAAGTTTTTTACGTTCGTTTTTCGAGGAAGTTGTAAATTAAAGAATTTTCTACGAAATTTGACTCAAATTGACGGTAATTTTATCATATTATTGAATACGACGTAATAGGTAACGATATTAAATTCTTAAAAATAAACGTACAGTGTCCTATAATTCTGTGTCTATTGATTGCTACGATTATGTCATTAATAATATTGATTTTGAATTTCTATAATGTTCGTCATTTTATTACAACGTTTTTACAACGTTTTTCTTATTTGTCCGGTACAAATCTTGCAATCGATTTTTAACTAACTTCCCGACTAGCTAGATATTTGAAACTTTTAGAATATTTATCAGAACACGATGCCAATGCATGTTTAAATACTTTTAGCCATCTTTAAGTAGAATTGGATTCATTTTCAGTTAATTCTGTTTTGTATGAAAAGTTATTTCAACACCATTTTTGGTTGCTAGGGGTATGGGGTCCTAGCAACTAAATTATTAATATATACGTGCGTTACTATGGAAATCAATATGACATGTCAAAATGACATTTCAGTATTATTTCTATCAAGTACAATTTTTTTTTGATCGTTTAAGCTAGTCAAGTCAAGTTTATATGATTCAACAGAAAATTTAAAAACGTTGTATATAAAAAGTTCTGTTATCTTGTAATTATTGTTACTAAATAGAGTAAAATACGGATTATCTCAATTTTTCCGAGCAAAATTAAAGCCGAGGTCTAAAATTACATTAATCTAAATGAAAATTAATAATAAAATAACTCTATGATACGTGTTGATATCTACTGACTCTTATTCTAGAAACACACAACGATCACGTCACGTGAGCGCACGCGCTACGGGCAAGAAGTATGCAATTTTGTTTTACTTGGTATTTAACGTTATCGTAACACATTTTGAGCCGAAAACGAATATTGTCAATTATGAAAATGCCAAAATTAATCAGAACCATACTAAGGTCATCTCACGCGTATCAGGCCACACCACCAACCTCACGCGTGATAAACCCTTATTTTCGAGTCCCGTGCTCTCACGTACCATTGTTTTTAATGGTTTGGAATGGAGGTACAAATGATGTACAATGTTTTTGTAGGTTGTCAGTTTTTATTATTGAATGTTCTAGCACGTGAACTCACGTAGCGTGATAGTAATGTTTTTCTAGCTTTACTACACAATCAATATGGTTAGAGTCGTTTGATACATAATATAGAGAAATAAATAATAGTACCTAGTAGTAAGTAGAATCCTTTATGGATACGTGCATGTAGGTACTTTTTATGACCACAACTGTACAATAGGCATGTACCTACCTACTATAAAATTAATAAGCATACCCTTTACGGAAGATATGTATGTACCTACCTACCTAACAAGAACTGAAAATATGTGTGAAAGTAAACTAGGTAACTTAATACTATTTTTGCTCCTAATCGGAACATTTGGGTTTCCCGGAGTAGAGGTTATTGGGCTGTCAGACTTTTGACTTACTCATTGGGTCCATGCTCTGGTTCAAACACACACATTGAAAAATCTGACTTAACTTTTTTCCAGATTTTAATTTGAACCCTCTCAGATTTTCAGGGACGGGCGCTCTACCAACTACGCCACCGTGGGAAATTTATTATATCCTTATTTTTCTATACTTCATCAACAAATACGATGTAGGTATATAATAATAACAGATCTTATAAAGATGGTCATATTCGATTTATATATTGCATGAGACTTATCATTGTCGACATGTATTAATTTGGAGTGTCATTATGTAGTTACTTCTTCTTTTTTTTCTTAAGAATGACATCCTCAATGAGTTCGAAATATCAAGGAAGAAGGGAGAAAACGAACACACGGTGACAACAGGCCGTGACATGAAACTGTAAACTAAGATTGTAGTGCCAGTTATTGTTCATATTTCTGATATAATATGGCAAAATGTAGACCAGTGGTTTCCAAACTTTATGTTACTACGCCTCCCTTTAAAAAATCTAATCTTGGCGCCTCCCCCTCTTTATTTCATTCAATAATATAGATCCCTTTTTAAATAGTCAACAATGTACTAATACAAAAATGAAAAAAAAATAATAAAATAAACAAGGTTTTACTACTTATGTTATATTCATTTTTATATTAATTTGTTTTTCATGCGACGAATGTTCTTGTTTATTAGCACACTCAATTTCAATAGTAGTCAATCCAAATTCATCATCGTTCATTGACCAATGGAATGGAATGAATCAATAGAAATAATGTGAAAAGTGCATTAGCAAACTAACCAAAAACTCAGTAAATAGATTTTTGTTTGCTTCAATATATCTGGCGTAGAAATCATTTAAAAGTGGAGACATGGCGAACTTATTTTTTTGTAATTTTGATTTTCAAAGCTCCAATTTTTTATGAATGCCTTCACTTGTTTTTTTTAAAATCAGTGAATGCATTAGTGGTCCTTGCATTGACTTATTCACTCATTTTTTTTAAAAATTCAACCAAACAGACAAGTTTAACAATAAAATTATTGTTCCTAAACAAATTTGTCCCAAATTTCAACATTATGAGTTGACCCTTTTATTTCATTTTTTGACATTTCTTTTTATTTTCTGTTTTTTTGTGTAGTTTATAACTAGCGGCCGTTGCATATGCATTTTCAAACTGCAAACCTGTGGGTACATTAATTGTGTTAAACTTTTCGCGCCTCCCTTTGCAACACTCCGCGTCTCCCATTTTGGAAATCGCTGATGTAGACAAGCGTAATTGTTGCATATTGAAATATATCTAATAATTTGAACGAAATTTGTATTCGAAAATCTTCATTTATTGCGAACAGGTTACCACATTGCATTCAAATATAATCAATAACTAACACTATTATTGTAATTCGCAATTCAATGCCACGAATTGAATATAGAAGGCCTTGGCTGACAGCTTACATACTAATAAAGCTACCTACAATTTCAATTTCAAAAAAATTAAATAATTCGTCAATTATTAATATAACAATGTTTAGTTAGTACCACTACAACAGACTACACCTCAGTTAGCATGTTTTTATTTTATTGATCATCAGGGACTTTTTTACGTAATGATTTGTATAATATTTTTAGCTGTAGTTTAATAGTAATTAACAATGATCATCAATTGAGCAATCATAAAGCAACTATCAAGATTAATCAATGAATAGCATTGTTAGAGTTGTCTTGGTGAGCAACTATCATTTAATACAATTTTCGAAATGTTTTTTTTTATCATTATTCAACTGTCAATGAAGCACCTAGTTACAGAATAAAAAAATCTACGCAATCTGATTGACGTCCACATTGCCATTTGCCGAATTAATCTTAGTTAACTTGATGTAATTAAGATTGACATTTTGGACGGGTGCGTAAGTGATGGAGATTTACTTCGTTCGATATTGCAGGGAGCAAAACAACTTCATCAACTAACTAAACTGGTTAGGTATTGGTCTTTTCATTATCTTTTTTTTGACCTCTGCTAAATGAATCCTATTCTCGCTTGATTTTAATTTCACGAGGAAATCATTAGAAGATTTACGCTAAGTTATTACCTACTCCAAAGCAGCATACATAGATTTGTCTATAGCCAAATAAACATTGTGTAAAACTGGTCACAGTCATATTATGTATAAATACATTTTAAATATTTACATAAGAGATGACTAGGTAGGTATATATAATTGAGATAAAAAACCGCGTTGTTTGTGAAGCACTGCAGACAGTATTGTTCCAATTTTATTAGATTCAATAAAAACATTAATTTGATATTGAATAGTATCAAATATGTCATATAATATGATAATAACGCTGTCATTACTATCAGATATTTGATAGATAAGTACGACTTGATACGAACGATCACGTACTAGAATTGTATATAAGTAAATAATCTTAAAATACGATTGTATTAATTTCTAATTTACTTACATACCTACCTATTTTCTTCTGTATTTCGTTTGTATTCTGGAAGTTTTTATAACATAATCCAAGTGTTTTATTTAGACATGTTGGACATGTCGTTTGGCGGCGAATGGAGAACCGCTGGACAAATTCCGCCTTACAGTGGTAACCAACGGGCATTAAACTTCCACAGGGGCGCCGGATATACGAATTCATGAAGTTCAGTGGATATACCTACGTAACAGCGAAGAACTAGAGACCTTCGTAGTCCAGACGCTGGTCCTTCATCCAGGGGCCCCAAGTTCAACTCGATTAGGTCACAATATATTTATGTGATTTTCTTGAAGCCTGGGTGTTTATGATTGTTTCTCATCTATTACTAAATAAACTACTGCCATTGGGTCTTGTGACCTGCTGTAGTGTTCGAAATCAAGAACAAACAAGAAACAAGGATCGATGGAGCTAGGTGAGGCTTTCATCCAATAGTATTTTTAGTATTCCGCCTCGGATTGAAAATATGTGTACATATGCCGACCTACTAAACAAGCAAGTGTGTAATATATTGTCATATTCAGGGGAATTTTTTTACTGTTTCATCGGAAGTGTATATGTATTAGAATATATTGTATTGTGTTGATTTAAACCTGCCGTTTTGTACGTGTACGTACCTACGTAAGTGTGTAGAACAGTGATTCCCATTTTTTGTCGGTGGAACCCTCGGGATATTTTGTATAGTCTCGAGGAACCTGTTTGACACATAACAAAATCCAGAAGGGTAGGCAAGTATCAAAATTGACGTGTTAAATTGAAGTCTCTGCAAATGCCGCACCTTACTATTTTTAGTCTTGAGTCTCGTGTGCATTAATTTCATACTACATTATATTATTTCTCGTGGCTATTTAATAGTTAGGTACAAAAAGGATACTCTTTGAGACTGTGATATAGGTAATATACATACATAACCAAGTACAACGTATTAGCACCGCAGGCGAAAAGTTTAATATTAATATGTTTTATCTAACATTAACGAACTGCGCCACGTGAGATTTAAGAATGCTTGACCAAAGCAACTGGAGCGTGTTGGCGCTAGATCTTCTAGGATTGAAGATGTTTTTGAAGAAGACAGAGATTCTCCAATAGTTATGATGATGATTTATCCTAAATTACTGCAGTTATCAATATATAGGCATTGCAGCAATAACTGAGCAAGTTTAAACTCTTTGACAGAAGTAACATGCATACAATCACTCATTAGGTACCTACCGAAAACTGAATTCATTTATTTCTTCCAGCTAAAAAACTCCCCTAAGTAAAACTCCCGCTTTTGCTAAAAATATCTATTATTAAAATGGTTTCAAGTTTAACTTGTTTCGCAACCTTTTGCGAATTCTCACGGAACCTAGTTGTAAATCACTGATCTAAACTTCGACTTCTATATCGAGACGTGCACGTTACTACGGTATTTTATTTTCCTGAAAATAGTAGATCACATCAAATCGGCAAATATATTTAAGCACCTCCTTCATTTTAACTACCCGCAGTACTTGACATCTTGAAGATTTTCGTGACAATTTTCCAAAAATGTATAAATAAGTAGGTACTTGCATGAAACGATGTTACCTGCTTTCTGGCTTGTGAAAATTATGACCTGTGTACTGTAACAGTCGTAAAATTTTCATGTCGTAAACACCGTAAACATTAATGGCAACGATGAAACATTTACCCTGCTACGAATTTATAAATGGCAGTTATCGTTATGCCGAGTCGGTGTGCCGCCGCTCAAAGTTGTGATACGTTATTAATGCCTGTCTTATCCCATAAAATCTTGCGAAACAATATTGTTTAGCGTTCTGGTTTATCGTTTAAACTGTTTAAAGTCACATTTTGTATACCAAGTGTTAAATATTATGAGGTAAACGTTTCACGGCAAAGCAAACCTCAGCACCGTTCGAATATTTACGTAATAATTTCGCTATAACAACTTGTGAGTACGACAGGTTGCAACGATTTAATATTGGGCATCCTATAGTATAAGTCGATGGCAAAGTGTCCATTGCTAAAAACAAAGCGCGGTTTGTCTGGTCTGGAAGATGCGCGAGTCCAGCGAAGTAACGAAATGTAGTACCTAATCGTGACATGAACGACATTCAGAGCCGAGTACAGAACACAAAATTAATGGGAATTGACTTACCCTACCCGGGTGTGGTAACAGTTTTGAAGCAAGGTTGGCTTTATTACTTTATGCCATAAAACCAAGGGACACAAAGTGGACCGACTGTGATAATAAAATATTGAATGCACATTATGCTTACGTGAGAAGCTTTAATGTTTAATGCATAGGCGGCTCTCGTGGTGCAGTGCGCAAGGCGCTGGCCTTTCATCTGGGAGCTCTGGGTTCGATTCCCAGTGAGGACACAATATATTTATGTGATTTTCTCAAAGCCTGGGTGTTTGTGATTGTAATTACTAACAACCACCTTGTACGAAAAGGCAAGGACATGGTTATTAATAGTTTTAAATTAAAAAATGTTTAATGCATATTATGAGACAGACGTAACTATATATTTTTTAACATGTGTTTAAATTTATCCCATATTTTTCTACATTCGAGATTCGTACCCTATTATACCACACCCAATAGGGTAAGTCGGTTCCCATTAATGTTGTGTTCCGGCCGGTAAGGGCCGAGTATAGTTGCGGTCGTCCGTTTCTTGCTACGTATATGTGTGAATGTTCTATTTATACGAATAGTATGAAAAATTCAGTCCGCAACTTGGTATCATTACTGATAGGTGATGGCTATGGTATGCACGATATACACCACACATCGACTGACATGTGCGACTATAGTATTTGCGGTACGGTATGGTATTACGGTAACTAGTCGCTGCGACCACCTGCTTCGGAAAGGACGATTACAGCGTAATACAATAATTAAATAATCTGTAAATTTCCGACTGTCATTGTTTGCCGTTCTCTTACATGGCTTCATATCTGAAGCCCGCCTTCTTGGAATTGTTGGACCGGGAAAAATGTTTGATAAAAACTTTATGCCTAGTTTTAGATATTTATAATAATATATACTTAAATAACACACACGTCGTATTAATATGTGTCTAGCTTGCAGCCCACTCCTTGTTATAAGACCGCCAGAAGCCGGTTCCATGGTAATGCCCGAAGCGGTTTAATTTAGTGAATGTCACAATGTATATAAAGCAAGCTTTTATTTCACAAACTATGATAAAATCTTATAAGTGTCATAGTGATGGCATTTTGGGGGTCTCGGGCTTAAATCTTATTGACTGGCTGATATTCACATATTTTGTTATAAATACCTACTCTATTGTACTATACATTGATTCCAAAAACAAATAGGAAAATTAGAATTATATAACGACAATGACCATGTTCCTATATTGATATACCTACTTACATAGATAATATTATATCAAAGTTTATTTAGGATTACTTTGCGAAAGTTCCAAAATAAACGGAGCATAAAACCAAGAAAAAGTAAGGACGTACGCTTTCAACGTGAATTTGAAAGGTGAAAGCAAAACTATACAAAATCTCTTTCGAAATATCTTTCGGAACGGCCATGATGGAAAACCGCACAGGGAGAAACCGAAGGTGTGCCGTAATGCTGAGGTTGCACCAACCGCAATCTAACATTGGAAGCTGCGGAGTCAAACACGATTTTCCTTTCGCTATCAGTACCACGCTCGCCTATATAAATACACGAAGGATTAAAACTATGAATTGAGGAGAGTTGGTTTATCTTCAGATTTATTTCAACTGAAAGTATCTGAATATTTTAACCGAAATAATTAAAAATATTATGTACCTACATGTAGGTACCTAAATAGTACCATTTTTATTTATTATTAGTAGGTACTGATATTATTGACAATTTTCATTAGTTAACTCCATAAATTCCCAATATATTACTAAGTGCCGTTGTTTCTCCAGTATTGACGATTTTATACACCTATTGAATGTATTAATTAGGCAGGATTTTTTTAAAAACACTTCACTTAACTTAACTCATACAGCGCTGATGGTATGGCTGCCGTGTCGGCATTAGATGACCATTAGATATAATTAGCATGTTATTTCAATGTGGTAATTAAATATTAATTAACTGGTCCGCAGTGACGGTGTAGGTCATATTTTTTTTTACTTAGGTACCTACTTTAGTGTATTAATTTATTATATAAGTTAAAATTACCTTTAGGTATTCGTTGTCAGTGTGTATTTATCGTTTGTGAGTACGCACAGCGCCTGAAGATGGCGACAGGCAAAATCCGGGTCGACAAAAATGATTCAAATGGAATTGTATTAATTTATTATATAAGTTAAAATTACCTGTAGAGAATAGTACAAAACATAGATCCATTAGAATTTAAATTCAAATTCCATCAAGTGGTCGATGGTATTAATATTAGTAAATAGTAGTCATTGTCTCCATTATAGTAAGAAAATCAACTATCGTATTATCGTAATTATCAAGAGATAATGGACTCTGTAACGAGCTCGAAACGTTGAGGAAAGAAGGAAGAAGTACACTTGGTGGAAACCCAAGAATTTATTACGATAAAAAACAACCGTGAAAGTCTCAAACATTCTATAACTATCGTATTGAGTTTATAAGCTATTTATTAATTTAATACTCTATTACATCCACCGTGAACCCTAGTGTGTTCCCTTCAATGACATTAATATGGACGAAGCATCTAGAAAATAAAATGACACTCACTTTGTGTCGGGTCTGCGGGATGGCGAAATTCATATTTTAATATCGGTATCCTACGCTCAAATGAACATTCTGCTTGCAAGCGGTCTGGCGACACCGCTGGGTCTGCCCATACAAAATTTCTGACTGTCAGGTTTCGACTCCACCGTTATTATTGTGTTACAAAATGCCAATGTGGCTAGTTAAAAATTGTAAAAAAATCTACTAAACACTCCAAGAAAGATGGGATATCACTTTGCATGTGTTAGTATTATTTATTATTTATAAAATGCCATTTTAAGATATTGATGAATGTTTATTCAATGCAATTGAATGACAGGAACCATTGGACAGTCAGTCGCCTGTGATTCGCTGAGCTCACTTGCGTCTAATCTCCGAGAAGTCGTAAGTAACCGAGAATCTGTTTCTAACGCAATGAGTCATGACACTAATACGCCATTACAATAAAGGTTATATTACTATAAATTCTCGAAGCTTGTATCGCATAATGGAAACGGATACCCAATGGTCACGTGACATCTACCTATACATCTGTGAATGACTTTCATGCACAATTTCTCGTGCGCGCCGGGTATGAAGTGAGTCGTCCATTTAATATGTCATTGGTTCCCTTATCTAAATTATTCAATTTGTTTCTGTTTCTGGATCATTCTTTTTCTGAAGCCTGAGGATCCATATTTCGCATGTTCACGTGATCACGGGAAGCACACACTGCTTGAGCATTTTGTGTTGTCACTTTTGATGACATTATTAAAATACAATACAAACCGCAAATGCCAACTGCCAATGCACTTAGTAAAAATATCAATGCATTTAGATTCTACAGTCACATAATATAACTAAAAATAATTATTATTGAAGATGATGACTGATGACATAACTACTATATTAGTGGTTTATCTTTATTGTGTACAAAAACGTTACTGTTTTTGTGGATTATGTTATGGCTCCTTTAATGTTAGTTGAAAATGCTTGGGATACATGGAACTCGGACAAAAATGGGAACTGAAACACCTAACGGGTAAGGAGTAGCAGGCAACCGATTTTGAGTGATACGGGATAAACGTAAACACGTGTCAATAATTCTTTATACGTCGAATACTGACAACTGCTCTCGGTTTATGCATTGACGCTCATTTAATATTGGTGTATTACACACACTATTGCACGTCCACAATGCGTGGTTCATTTTCGAAGGATAGTCACACATTCAAAACCCTGCGTTAAAATGTAGTGTATTGAATATAGCCTGTCGGAATTCTATTTATTACTCTGTTCTGTATTTGGATACAATGTTATATTCCATTGGTGAGAAATACTTTTATATATTTTTAAGATTTTGGTATAATTTATTGTATGACAGTTTTGGAATGTTTAGAGGCCGCCTTTTAAATCTTATGACGAATCTATTGCGCCACCTGGGTCAAGGATAATCGCCGTTGACTCCAGCCACTGCGGTTCTGCGAACATGTTCATCAAAATGTACATCCATCTATCTATATACACTTATTAAATTGACCCAGAGATGTGTAATTTTTACCTATTCGATACAAACACATTTTTTAATAAAAAAAATACTAATATAAAGTTGAATAGACTAAAAGGGTCAAGGTCATATTCTTATTATTCTAGTATGATGGTTTATTAAACCCCATTGGCTGATATACTTTTATTATAGATCATCTTTCAGCATGAAGAGAGGTAACTCGTAACTTTCGCCAAATAAATAACTACTAGACTATGTATATGTCTACTTACTTACCCATACCAGAATGTTCTGGTTAGCAAGAGGAGAGACGTAAACTTTTATGCGTGCAGTATACCAATTTGAGGGTAGTTGCTAGTTACTGGGTGCTTTCATAATAGCTACGTCTCACAACTTCAAATATTAGAGAGGAAAATGAAAAGCTCAAATGATCTTTCAAAGAATTAATCAAGATCCCAACAGCTTTCATATTTGGCCTCTGCAATATGATGTGGCACCTTATAAAATAATACGTTGTCGTATTTTAAAATATTTTCACTTGTAGTATACTTGTATATTTTTGCCCAAGTAGTGCTAATTATTGACTATCTTTTAATACACCTGTTCACAATAAATGAAGATTTTTGATTGCATATTTCGTGCAAAGTATTAAAATTTAAATACAATTCGAAAACACCTCAGACATATACTTTCTAGAAAAAAATCACTGAATTCTGAGTATTTGTGATTGCTTCACATCTATCACTACTCACTACTGTCATGAGGCATTATGACATACTGTTTGTTAAACTTAGGGAATTGCCTTATTATAGTAGTAGATCAACACCGGCTGACGCTAATGATGATGATGAAATCCTTTATATAAAATTAATACTATTAACATAGGGCATATTGAATTTAATTTCTGTTTGATTAATGTTTTGTACTTTTCCATTTGAATTCTTTTTTAACAACTGTGTTTTTAACATTTGTATTGTATTAATTTGGTATGTAAACGGTCAGTAGCCAGCCATCTATACTCTGTATTAGTTGTGCATTCAAATTGAAAAGTAACAAACGAAAATCAGTTAGAAATACTTTATATCGTTTAATAGTTTGTCGTAACAGTTTGTCCATAAATTGTGAAATAAATAATCGCCGTAGACATTACATACAAATAATCATGATTCCATGGTTGGGTAAGCGTACAGACGTCTGAAGAATCTGTACAACCAGGATATTTTATTACCATGTGAAATAAAAAAATCCGGATTTAGGAGCAAAAAGTGGGACAACCTAAAAAACGCATAGTTCAATATTTCTAATGTTTATTTCTATAATATCAATCATAAATGACACAACACAAAATAAAAAAACTCTTTAACTATCAAAATAATAATATAGCAATTAGATATTCGTATGCTTAAAATAAATGAAATTAGCTTGAAAATATTTTTAGTCCATTTTTCCGGGAATAATTTTAATATGTCGAGAATCTATCTTTGCTTAAAAAACGGGACATTTGGCAACGCTGATGTAAATAATATATATTAGGTATATTTATATGAAAAAAAAATAAAAAACATTTTTTCAGCACCACGAAATAATACATCGTCGACGTTTAACGATTTATACATAATATATATTTGAATTAGTTTATACGTCGTATACGCCTCATATAATGGTATGTATAGAGAGGTTGTGATCGAGAAATCTCGTCTCGAGAAATGTATTTTCCGAAATTTAGAGAATTCTTTTTTCTCAAGAAATCGTCAATGAAATTCTCGAGAATTCGAGAAATTGTAACTATGCAAAAATAACAAAGGGAAAAGTTAAAACGGAAAAAACGCTGCCGACCACATTTGGAATTCGGATTTCGGAGAATGGGTTTTTAATTTGAAACAGGTGTCAAACATCAGTAATTGGAAAATCGCAGAATCGAGAAAATCTTTGTTTCCAAATCAAAATTAATTGTTAGCTATCTGTAATATGGAAAGTTTCCATTGTATAATAATTACAAAGAAAACTCCTTGTCATTTACATACCTGTATGATCATTTTCTTTTCTGAAAACTGAATGCTATGTAAGTACTTAACTTATATATGTATATATTAGGATAATAAAAAACATGACAGGCATAAATATATTGTTTGAACAAAAAAGTTACACGGAAATAATAAAACACAAATTCATTTTCTTTGATAGATTTTCTTTTATCCCCATCGACAATGGATCAGATACATAAAAAAAGATTCGTAGAAATACATTTGTACGTATAATGTATGTAATATAAAATATATATACATCCCCCCGGAAAACTTCCGGTATAATCTTTCATGGGATTCGGCCACAATGTAACGAGAATAAAGTTAGCACAGATTTCGCAATCACGCAACTTGTATCCAGCGACGCCCCCTCACTTGATTCAATTTCCCCCCAATACAACAGTTACTCATGCAACGGATTTATCCCTATACCATAATTTTTCACTCATAGCGATTCTCAAAAGATTTTCTCACTAATGTCAATATTATATTATTTGTATGAATAGTTGTAATAATACCTTCTGCTTACCAAAATAACAAACATTAATGTTTTGAACGTTTTAAGGATTTTTTAAAGACATATTTATATAAATAGGTTTTTAGTTCAAAATCATTCATATCTAATAATGTCAATTGAGTAAGTACCTTGTATGTATTTAGTATTGTGCTTTATTTTAATTAATACTAGATTTATTTCTATCATATGTATTTACTTTTTAAATGTATTTATTAATTAATATTAATGCAGTAATAATGATCATTAAATATCACTAAAACTTTACTTTAAAACAGTGATCGGTAACGCCAGCGCACCTCCGAGAATAATAATTATATTTGATGTATAATGTGAAATGTTATGTTACGTTATGTATGTCCTCACAAATGTTGCCAATTAGTCATGTGCATAAAAATATGTCGGACGATGTAATAAAATAAGTCGATTTGGATGAAGAATTCAGGATGTATTCCTTAAATCCTTCTGAAAAATATTATATTTTATTATAAATATAAGTCAATTGAGGAAATAAAGTAAAAACGCCAAATTTTGTTTCGTTCTATATTTGAAAGTTGTGCTTTCGCGATACGTAAATATTTCTTTTAAATTTTAAGCTTTTAATCGATCAAAAAATATATTTATGTAAGTACCTACTTATCCTTAACGATTTTCAAATGTTGTATTACTTGTATTGCGTCCTCCACAAGGAAAAGGATATCGATTTATGCTCTAGAATAATTTATTTATTTTTCTTATCGTTTATTATAGATGATTGGTTATTTATTTTAAGAGGTCAATTTTAAGTTTTTACACAATTATCACTAATTTATAAATATTTTGGAACTTACTTTAAGATTAATTGATTGTGACTGTAATTAAATCCCATTACGTAAGGCATATCCAAACTTCCAAACTACCAAAGATGCCAGTCTTCATATTATGTTGTAGCACTTGACCGACAGTGACAATAAATATGCCTTATGTTTAAGCTACCTGTGCTTCAGTATGTCTTTGAGACCTGGCATCTGACCAAAGACAAAGGGTCTCCGTCGAATATTAGTGATACACTGGTACGTGTGCGTTAAAACGCTCAATTTTGTGAGCTGACACAATTGGATGTGATCACGAAAAGGCACTACACGTGTCTGGGAATTGTACAACACCCCGCATGCTTGTGACACTAGTACGGATTTCGACATTGTGGCCAACCTTCTCTTACCCTATTGTGGAAGAGAATAGCGTGGCAAGATACGTTGGAAATTTCGCTGTGCACCAACACTGCAAAGTGACAGAATGAAGTACTTATGTATGCATACCTAATAATAATTATTGTGTGTCATGTAATTTTCATTAAGAGAATGCGCGGAAATGTTATAGGTTATAGGTATTAATTTTAATTAATGTGGCGTATATAAATAATGCAATCAACAATCTCGTATCTATCAATATAATCGGAATATTATTTGATTACAAAGTTTTAAACATTTTTTTCACATATTCGTTTGAAAATGTACACAATCTAAAGAATTTTTATAAATAATAACTTTTATAACTTTTCTTAGTAAATTAGGCACCGTAAAATATTATATTATATAATATTGTAAATATATCGTCACAAGGTAACTAACTAAACAAACACGATATTAATTTGTAATATTTATTATGATATATAAATTATGTCGGTACCAAAGAGTGCTCATTTTCTAATATACTACCGAGCTTTTAATAATATACTAATTACACATTACAGCACAGCTTTATATTAAAATTAAGCCAGGTTAACTACTACCTAATTGCTAGAATGATTTTTAAATTAACATAGGCACACTTGCATTATAAACAATGGCGGCTTAATTTTGAGGGCAAAATTTCGAAACTCAATCTACCTGAAACAAAGGTCGAGCCAGGATCGTAATTACGGGCTAAATTATTAACATCGCTCTCAAAATTTAATAAGCTTTCTCATATTCAGCTTATTCTGTTGTCCCACAATTTGGGCAGCCGTGAATAAACGTTAAGAGGAAGATATAATATCTAACAAAGCTGACAGCGTATATTTTAAAGATCCGTTCGTGAAAAATGAGTTACAAAAATTGTCTCCAAATTTGAAATTAGAAATAAATTTTTTATTTTATAGAAACCTTTTCAAAAACAAAACAAGTTGCCATTGCGAAATTTATAATAAAAGATGTTGCAATAACCTTATTTTATAGAGATGGAGCCTAAATTTATGACATTGAAGAAAAATAAAACGAATACTGGTTCACTGATTAAGTTAGCTACAAGTGAAATCGCATTACAGGTTCGTTTGCAGAGAACTTCGCACTACTGCCTTGACATGTATTTTCCAATTTTCAGGGCTCGTGATAAGACAATTCGTCACGATGAGTAGATAAGCGGCTAACAATATTACACTTATTATTGCATTATTAATTTGTTGAATAAATCTGTAAAATTTGTGTTACCTACACTGTTTATAACTGCAGTCGAGTAAGTAATAACAATAAACATAAAAAAATGGCAGCCATTGCGTATGTCTGAAAATCGGAATGTTAATTGAGCGGTTTTAATATTTGTGGAGTAACAGAAATAACATTATAAGGTTCCTTCTATTTATAGTCCAAATTATTTGGTTATGATCTTTGAACATATGTAAATACACCATCATCTAAGTATCTCATCAAAAAATATCTCGGAAAAAATTAATGAGGATTGTATCAAAACAAGGATTTTTTCCCGTGGCGATATGCATATCCTTGGTATCTTACTTACATGATGCCAAGGGAGAGCAGCAAAACGAACTCTTGGCACTCATATGTTTTCGTAAACACGCGAGCTGTCAGCAATTATGGGTTTTGGTTGGTGAGCCTGATGAATTCATCGAGTGTGAAAAAATAATAATAAAAAAGAAACTTATTCATTTCTTAATACCCCGCTCGCCCGCCCAACCCGAGGATTGCCGAACACACATGCTTCCGAAAACACACGAGTACCAATAATTAAATTCACCTGCTCAACGTGGTTGAATACGAATGTATGCATTCAAACGATTTTTTTTATATTATATGATCTGTATAATTTTTTTTTGTGGTTTTACCGAGGCTTTGACTGCGACTCGCTGTCATATCGCCTCTTTTCTTCTAGAAGGGGATCCGTCGATCAGGTCCTCACTGCTATTCTGTTAAATAACTTTACAATTTTGCCTAGCTCTTCCGTCTTACCCACCGCCAGGACACCCTTCAATTCATCGACATTCTCATAGATATCCACAATTCGCAGCTGTGCTCTGTGAAGTTCATATTTAGGGCATTGTAGTGCTGTATGTACAATTTCCTCTAAAACATGACATTCATCGCAGAGCTGCGATTCGCTTCTTCCCATGAGGACATCAAATCTTTTGCCCACTGTGTGCCCTGTTCTTAGCCTCAGTATTAACTTAAGCTCATTCCTCGTCAAATGAGACTCTACAAACCAGGGCACCTCTCGTGGTGATGGTAGAATAGACTTACTCTATTTCCCCTTTTCTAATTAAACATGGTTTAATTATGTTTAATTGCGTAAACAAATTCGTTTTTCACACTAGGGATATACCTACTCACTCACAGCAGTATTTAGCTGCCTACCAATTAATATTTGGCAAATAAGTTTCACGAATTTAAATTAATTAATCCATAAATATAACGTAAGTATATGAATAACGATAATATAACAAATAGGTATATTGTATAATATAAATTTCAAATATAAAACAAGGAAATTAAAAATGTAGAGAGAATTGTATGTTATGCTTTGACTAATACTTTACACCCAATTTGTGAAAAATACGCATGTTTTTTTTTAAATATCGGTATATTTTAATAACATTATGATCGGTTCTAATTGTTTGGAGGTCCCTTTCTAATTTTTATGACTAATCGGTTACGTCATTCGCGACAAAGAAAATCGGCAATCGGCGTCCACCAAATATTATATTCTAATATACTATATTAACTATTGATGCACACATTGTATATTATAACGATAGATTATTGCTAAATACAATAAAATCTTGTAAATTCTACTTAATCTAACTAATGAGAATAATAATATAATATCGTAATCATTATGAAATATGAAAGCTCATGTCTTGGTGAGACAAGTATCCGCGATGGTGGAAAATTTTGTATGCGGCCTAACGAGTCCCTCGTGGCGCCGCTAGGAGACTCTTTAACTAAAACTTCAATAATGATAACGTATAGACCACTTTTTAGGCGTCTATAAAATATAATATTGTCTCTCATACCCGTTTTCTTCGGATTTTTATCAATTTCAATATAATTTATCACGAATTTTTCAACCCGTTGTGTTGATTTATTTATAAAAAGGTTTCAATCGCAATAATTTTTATTTGAATTGAAAAAGATTTTTGCGGTAGTATCATTTCAAAGATTTTGCAAATAATTTAATCAAAAAATATAACTTAGATATTGTTTGATAAAAGTATTATTGTATCATCAGAATATGAATATTACAGGATATAGGAAACTTGTCAAACTGTAACTAAATATGTAAATATATTCATCCCCACATACCCTCTAAAATATTGTAATTTGTACGTATTATTTTTCACCGTATCACAGTTCACCGACAGCTGTTGGCCGGAAAGAGATGATTGTGGATGGTTCGCGGACAGTACCTAGTGTTTAAATTTTATTGGATTCAATAAGAACATTAATATGATATTGACACTCTTATCAAATATCAGATAATAACGTTGTGATTATGATATGATTATATTTCTTGTTTACTTACCTACCTATTTAATTCTGTATTTCCGTTATATTCCGGTGGTTTTTATTACGAATTGTTGAGTGTTTTATTTAGACATGATTGTTTTCTCAATGCTATACGGTCAACGGTTTCCTATACAACAGCTAACGGTAAACTGTGATACGGCCAACTGCATACGTACAATTTTATTTCCTGGACACGGTTTCTTTTATTTTAATTCTTAGGTTAATAATATAATATACCTACTTATAATTACTCTATTAATTATTGTAATTATTGACATCTTTATTGATACAGTACGAAGGTCTAAAAAATATAGTATTCCTGTAAAAAAGGTAAATTTAATGGAAAATATTTCGCTTTAAATCCTTCAAAATTACTGTAGGTACTGTTGGCATATTTCGAATAAAATTTTTGTACAATTTATTATTATTTCTCATTTCCCGCGGAATTCTCATTTCCCGCGGAATCTAAATCATAGTATTGTATTATAATCACAGTACGACTAGCAGCACTGACTACAGCACTTGGTTAAATCTACGATAGACAGTATTTTTTTTTAAAATAATATGGAATACAGTATACTATATTACACACATTCATACACTAAAAATACTCTTGAGCTTCATTCATTCATCGACTTTAAATTGTATCGTAAAGTGATCAATTCGTATTCAAGAGAAAATGAATTTAAATATATGTATGCCATTCAATTATCCACGATATTTAGTATCAAAGTGGGTTTAGTATAGCTATAAATTTTCAAGTATGGGCCATTTGTTGTTAATGGTCTTTTGATAAGTGCACTTTAAAAATAGATTTTATTCCACCCTACACTTAAGTGGGATATTGCTTTTTTTAGAATGCATTTGGAGACCACTGTGTTTATACTTGTGACCTTTTAATAAACATAAACTAACCTACGACTCTAACAATTTCTTGTTGCATCTTGTTATTCAGAAGGATTTTCAAAGGAATTTCAAAAGGCTTCTACTTATTGGATAATATAATGAGAATATAGGATCAAAATATGTACATGTTATCAAGTGTGTACGTGTATTAACCCTATTTAATCACTGATTGAATAATCTCTATATATATAAAAATCTCGTGTCACGATGTTTGTGGTTGAACTCCTCCGAAATGGCTCGACCGATTTTTATGAATTTTTTTATGTATATTTGGTAGGTATGAGAATAGGTCAACAAGTATATTTCATACCGCTAGGTGATTAGGGTATCTCTATCCAGAAAATTTTTCTTTGATTTTTTTGACAATTTTTTTTTTGTATTTTTTTTAATATTTTGCATAAAAAAATACTTATAAACCCAAATTTTCACTCTCCTACCCCCACCCTCCCATTTTTAAATCGCGATTTTATTATTTTTGAATGAACAAATTTAACCGTCGTTCGTATTTCAAACAGAACGAAATTATTTATGTTGTTGAATGACAGATGGCGCTACGTACGAGAAGAATTCAAGAGAAGCGTCGCGTCATTTTGACATTTTATTCGGCATACCACAACGCAGTGCGTGCAAAATTTTGTACGATTTATTTTAATTTATCTATTTTTATGTGCGTGTATTACAGTGCACAATGCCAACAAGACGCGAGGGGGGCCATTTGGGCCGTCGAACGAATAAAGCAACAAACATGCGAAATAGTAGAGCAGAAAGAACAGACGAACAAATCCAACAAGATAACAATAACGTGCGTGTAAGCATGTCGCAATTGCGTGCATCTCAATCACAAGAGGCACGAGCTGAACGAAATCAACAACGCCAATTGGAACGGAGCCAAGCGCGCCGGTTCGTAGTTAACACACGCAGAGCAAATGACCGACAACGCCAACAAGTACATCGAACATTTACATCCGCTTCGTTCCTTCGTCTCGCATTCGAGTACGAGCCAGATATTGAATATTCCGCTCATCCGAAAGTGCTGATTGGTGCTATGGACAAAGAATGTCCCCATTGTCATGCGCTCAAATTCAAACATGAGTCAGCCGGGATGTGTTGCGCATCAGGAAAAGTGCAACTACCAGAAATTGAGATACCACCAGAACCATTGAACGGCTTGATCATCGGCACGGTTCCAGATTCAAACCTGTTCCTGAAGTCCATTCGCACATTCAATTCATGCTTCCAAATGACTTCGTCCGGAGCAACAGAAATAGTTCACAATACTGCGGCAAATGGTCAACAATTCCATTCTACGTTCGAAATCAAAGGCCAAGTATACCACAAAGTAGGCTCATTGCTGCCAATGCCAAACGAACCACATACATTTTTACAAATCTACTTCATGGGCGCGGTGGTGAAGACATCAATCATGTGGATGCACGTTGCGGCTACAATATCCTCAATTCGCCTAATGCCAGGCGCATCGTCGGCAAACTGGACGCCCTATTGAATGAGCACAATGATTTATTGAAATTCTTTAAAGCACACATGCACGAATTGCCAAGTGACAATCACGATATTGTCATCAATCCTGATAAAACACCAGCTGGAGAGCACGTGCGTCGTTTCAATGCGCCTGTTATTGACGACATTGCTGGAATCATGGTTGGCGACCGCACATCGACGCGAGAAATCGTGATTCGAAGAAGAAACAATAATCTGGAGTTCATCGCTGACACACACCGTTCATACGACGTTCTCCAATATCCGCTAATTTTCTGGAAGGGACAAGACGGATATTGCATTAACATTAAACAACGAGATCCTGTCACAGGTAATTCATTCATTATGAACATTATTTCTCATTTTTAATTGAGAAAATGAAAAGTTGGTGTTTCTTTTTGGTTTTTATCGGCGGTCATCGTCTACAGCGCTCCATTCCTCTTTCTGTCTTAGATCCCATCTTCACACACTTACGATACATTCGTTATTTTTTATTTAACAACCAAAATATTCACTAGAAATAATTTATATGGCAGAACAACGTTTGCCGGGTCAGCTAGTATTATATAAAATCGTAATAAATATGACTTCTTACCAACTGTGCACAATTGTTGGGAAAATTCTAATTAGGTTACATAATTTATAATGGAACATGGCGTGCTAATTTATCTAAATAACAATAGCATATTGTATTTTGGTGCATTTCACTTTCCTACGATAATATGAAGAGTCAACTGGATTCAAAATTTAATATGTGGAAAACATCTGGAATATCACGTAAAATATTGGCGAGCTACAGGAATTCTTGAAGGTACTGCGTGGTGTCTATATGCTACATCTAACAGTGGCTAAGGGTGGAGGTAGGCTGTTAAGATCCGACATAAATAGTGCATACTAAACTTTGTCAGTCAAACATATTTGTTTTCTAACTAAGATTACAATGTGTAGATAGTGTTTGTTATTTTTTTTTAATTCATTTAATGCCTGCCTAATCCAAGCCATAGTAGATAATAGTAAAACAATATTCGTTTAATTATAAAATATTTAAAATTAAGTATGGTTTAATGGCATAATTTTAGATATTTTATACATAGAAGAATATTTTCGGTATAGGTAGGGCTTAATTAATTTAAAAAAACAACCAACACCATCTGTAATATTACGTATGTATTCTTAATTCAACGAAAACAAATAAGTATGACTGAAAAAATGTGCACGATTTTTGTCGGATCGCTCATAGCATACTTAAACTATTATGGTTTGGTTACGCAGGGTTTAATTGAATTTTTAAAACTAACTGGCACTATCTGCAAATTGTAATCTTAATTTAATGCAAACAAATAATTAGTATGACTCACAAAGTTTATTTATGTTAATTAATATTAATTATCTTCTGTATCTTGTGAAGTAAATTCCTAGTGCCTACCGACCGAACGCTACCTACTAAAAATAATTTATTATTCTGAAGACCCTACGTTTTCCTTGTTTCTTAGTGGCTAACAGCTTGTATTGTTGCAGTGCCTAAAACGGTTCGGATGGCGTGGTGTGTCAGCTTTTCGTATCTGCACCACAACAGGCTTGAGGGCCATTTGGAGACGGCTGCCGGAAGACATACCTACATAAAAGAAATATCTAGAAAAAGATATGCTTAGTGTCTTAATTCATCCTTAATTCTTTTAATGACGTGAACAGCTGACGTTAAAAAAAGTGAGACGCATTTTCAAGTTTTAATTTACGGCTCTTAATTCAAAAAGAAAAGAGTTTTACATTTCGGCAATGACAGCGTCGAAATCAAAAATTAAGGTGACTGTCAAAAACAGTATCGCGAGTAATTAACCGTGACTTTGTTTATTTTTATGGAAGTGATTTCAACGTAAGTAGGCACTTACTTACTGGAAATAATTTATGAAGATTTTTATAAAACATTGTAGGTACCTACACTATTCACCTGGATTTTCAACGGTTTATAAGAATATCATTTTTTCATGTTAACCTTTTCATAACACTGTCCAATACGTATTCATAATATTAATTAGTAAAAACTTTTAATTCTATTAATCTGCTAGAAACTTTCCCAGTAAGATAAATAATTTCTCACTAAACTACGAGTGAGCTACGTAGATAATACATTTCATTTATCTCTTAAATTATTAAACATTCATAATTATTTTTTCAATCCTAATACAATTTTTACATTCTTAAAAGTGTTGTGTACTTTAAAATAATAATCTATACCAAATATATCGTAGCTAACAGTCGAAATATCTATTTCATAGAAATCCTTCTATAGAAATGATGGTTAAAAAAACTTTACTTTACGATACGATTTTTAAAACACACTTACATAAATACCATTAAATTTTTTCTTATACATATTGCAAAAAGTAAAAACACTATATCAGAATTGTGTAGATATAGTGCCAATGCAGAGAGCTTGAAATATCTACTAAATTGGAAATCGAAAACAAAATAAGTCATTTAATTGAATTTAGTCTCAAATTTTCCTCATTAATTAACAAATTTAGCAATGATATTAAACTACTTGACTGTAATAATAGAGAACGTGTTTCTGTTCATGTTCCGGTGATGAAAAGATTAGCCGATCCTAGACAGCTACTCCATGTAAATAAGTAAAAACCTAAAAGTTCAAAGACCGAGGAGAGTTTTCTTACAATGACGTTAGTACAAGTTGACTGTCTCTCAGAAGAGAGATACACTCAGAAGTAGAAAAGGGGTCTCACCAATACCTGGATAGAGCCAATTGAGGAATTCTCATCCACACACGAACCGCTTTTCGATGTTTGGAAGGGATTGAATGGGCTAGACTGGTTGTCCCAAGAGATATCACACGAAGCAAGTAAAATCTGGAGAAGTGGGTCATATTAACCAATAATGACGCATCATGTGAGTGTGGTAAGGTGCAGGACCCCAGTCATATGCTGATCTCACCTAAGAGCCCGCGGGGCGGGTTGGTTCTGCAATCGTGGTCAAATTCAATTGAGAGGACCTACTGAAGTCGAATGATTTACACTCCAATTGTTTTGTAGAGAAGTGAAAAGTGAAAGACAGGACACATTAATGGGGAGACTAATGCCACTAAGGATATCTAGCGACAGCACACATGAACATTGTAGTTTATTGAGTTCTCTCAGGTGCACCGGCGAGATTTTCGAATAATTCATAGTTTTTGTTTTTTAATTAAAAAATATCGATTTTTACAAAAAAAAATAAGAACGTGTGAAAACTTATTAATTGATATCCAATCAAGCTTTGGTACAATATGTGGAGACAGGTGCGCCCACAGAAAAAATATTTGGGGGGTCGATTTTTTGATTTTTGAAGCGGAGGAAGGGGGCGGGGTTAACAAAATCCACCAGGTGCCATTGACTTCCACATTTACCCCTAGCTACTATTTATAGTTTCCCGTCGCTTCCACTACGGAATACCGCACTTTTACGTGTACATTCATCATACACAGACACTCCGCATATTGGCCCGAATCTGAACTCTTTTTTTACGTGCGCGCCTGTGTGGAGAAGACAACACCATACCACATTCCACTACATACATTACTTAAATAGCATACTCCAAGACGTTATCTAGTTTTGTAGTTTTAATATTTTTACGAAATTATAATAATAGGTAGATTATGAGTACCTTCCTAACTAAACTTTTTTGTATTTAATATTAAGCAAAAGTGACGAATTCATGCATCAATGTGGTCTTCAATTTATTAAACTAATTTCATTTTTAGGACTCTAGCTGTCTGTTTATGATTGTGTTTTGAATACTTTCAATGTTATCACGTCGTGCCCGCTTATGCCGAAATTCAAGACTTTTCAGAACATTTTTAAAATTAAAACAACACTTTCGTTGCGAGGCTTGCCATGCTGTCAACACAGAGATACCAGCTTCAACCCCAAGCGGGGGATAAAAACAAAAGGACCCTTATTAATCTGCACTTTTTCCGTCCCAACAATGCCGGGCTGGGGTGGGTTAGGGGGTGCGTCTTATCTTATCAAGGGTGACTGACTCAAACAGCTGCACTTTTAATTCGTCGCCGAATAGAGAGGGGGACAGCTGATGCTTCTACTCTGGGCGAAAAGAAACCACAAAATAAGTGAACTAATCTAAAACTAATAACTTGACCAAGTAGACACATGGATTGATTTATTTAACATTATATAATATAATATTACAATGTATTAACATGACATCACAAAAAGCACACATTTTAAATCTATTGAAAACCAGGATTATATGGAGAGCATTTTCCAGTATCATGCGGAGTTTTTTTGTTCTTATTATGTCTTTCTCAAGAGATATCTTCGATAGTTTTAATAATATTATGTAAGTAAAGAACTACCTGTCTACAATGCTGCCATATAATATATGCGTGTCTATAGGTATTACTAATCAACGTTTCGCATGAAATAAAACCTATGCAAAAAAAGTCTGCTCTATGGCATAAAATGTATAGCCTATGATGAGAGTAAGGAGTATAATGTTGATTTATTTCTTATAAGTTAAAGATTAGTTACACTGACAAGGCATTGAATGGGTTTGAAATAAAGTACCTCAAAAAATGTAAAATTAACAAAAAATAGTTTCAAAACCATTATGATAGAGTTCTAGCATGTAAACAAACACCTGTTCAATTAATAATCAAGCACTAATTTAAAACATGTAAATTAATTAATGTTTCATTGTTTAGATAAAAATATAATACGTGTCTACCTCAAGTACCTATATAATATATACAAGTTTGAGGTTAGGTATATTAACTGTAATAGATATTTGAGTAGGTTGGATAAAATGTATGCCTAAATCTAATTTTTACATAATATTATGTATGTAGATGTACCGATTGAATAATTATTTCCATACTAACAAATTAATATTACGAGGTGGCAATAATTCCGGGCAACAATCTCATACGTCTTCTGCCCGTCTCCCGCTCTCTCATAATTTTACGTATATTTTCTTTCTTACTGTCTTTGTTATGGTGTTTCAAAATCAAATATTTCTCTGGGAGCTGCTGCATCAGCCTGGCGGAGTCTTTGTAGAATCTCCTGACTGCTGAGCACGCCATCGATGAACTCGGTAATTCGTTAAACGGCGACGCATAGCTAATGGTTCTGCCTCATCCATAATGTTTCTATTTTTACATTACTTGTGTATGTTGCCTAAGGTTATAGTAGGTTATAGCACCCAATCCCTGTGATAATTACTCTTAAATCCAGAGCGTTGGAGCAGAGTTCCGAGCAGGAGAACGAAACAGGAGCACGGAGCAGTAGAGCAATGGGGTTTTATCCGGAGCATGAGCGGAGCCAGAGCACTGAAAATTTGTAGTGCTCTACTGCTCCGGATGTTTTTATTATTATTAAATTTTATTATATTAAGTATATTATATTATACACAACAATGGAATTATTTGAATTAATTCTAAATGAGAAGAGGCAGATGATGAAAGACGATTTTCTGCCGGATTTTTCATATCTTTCAAACTATTATGAGAGTATCATATCATTTGTTTTCTTTCACGACCCGATTGATTAAAATAAACGATTCCTCCGATTTTTCAAATTTAGAATTTATATTTATACGTGTAAGTTATTATTCCGTATTATACGTATTCTCCATGTTCCCTTTTCCCCACCAAATTTTAATATATTTTCTCTCATATGTAACAAATAATCCAAGACAATTATATTTAGTACCTATACAATATATTTGTAATATGCTAAAATCAATTAATTTATCTGAAATATTACCATGTGTTGATAATTATTGTATAACGACTAATAATAACTGTTAAAATAAAATAGTCTACGTCACTACATTTACAATTTACTCTCCTTGTTTACAGGTGTGCGTGCACAATGACGTAAAGGCGCGGATTAAACTTTGAGAAAATCTTAAGGACATTTTTTTTTATATTTGAAAATATTTTGGAATGACAAAATGTAATCCGCAGTGAGCTTTTCAAAATATCGCTAGCAAGTACCAACCAAAGATGATATCTGTCACTAGTATCTAGTATCTTTGGAAAATCCTCGAAGCATGACAGCAGCCGTTCAACCGGCATTGTTTGGCGTGTCAACTTGAGAAATCCCAAAAACAAACGCCATTTATCAAAGATGAGTAATTATTTAGACATTTCTCGTTGAAGCCTTTACGAATTGTCGAGGTTTCAACGTCCTACGGATAAAAGCATCTCATTAATTTTTTGCCTAAATGTCATTAGCGGGTAAACATTACTTTAAACTCAAACTATTTTCGTACGAGTAAATTTTTTGGACGATTATACTTTGTAATAGAGAGATAATTAAAAAACGACAGATGAAATAATAGATAATTAATCATAGAACACTGAATTTCTTTTAAATCATTGTGAGAGCCATAATATTAAAATTTTAATTTTCATAATAATATGGAATATAAGTATGACCTTTTACATAACAAAAAAATGTTCGATACCAAATGTATTCACTTGTATACTGTATTACATTTTGAGGATGTATACCTATATTTAGATAATATTAATTTAGTTATCTATGTGAATTTAGTATTTAATAGTGTTACGCCATTCTCGAACAAAAGTACGCGAGAAACGATTATTCAATTATTGAGAGATTATTTGTGAACCGCTTGATTGAAAGGTTTGATATCGACTAACCATTATATCTAATATAATATGAAAAGTTGGAGTGACGAGTAGGTACTTAATTATTGTCTGAGATCGTTGGTGCTATTTTATGTTGATAGAAGTTATTATAAGAATACACTCAAGATTTAAGAGTGATAAATTATTGAAAATACACAATTTTTGTAGAAATTACGCGATAATCCGATGAGGGGGATATTAGATTAATTCGCATGAGTCATATCTAGGTCAATGGCTAAATTGGGAGAGCCATCACCCTGGCAGTGAAAAAAAATAAGGTTCGAGTTCCACTTGGTCGGTTTTTTTCTAAATTTCTTTCTAGCAGTGAGTTATATGAGGTTTTTCAAAAATTATTAACATGTAAGTATTAGTTGAAATTACTTTTTCCGGAATATGTTTTCAGTATTTACCTAACCACATAATATATAAATACAAAACAGTACGATAGTACATGAGTAGATATATATTATATATCTATTAATATGCGACGTCTACGATAGGTATGGGCTTTTCGAAATTTCATTAACAATGGAATCGATACAAAAATGCGGAATAATATTGAAATAATATATGTTGAGATATTATTATTATAGACTGACAGAGAATGACTGCAGCAGTCTTATAATATTTAACTGATAATGGTGTCAATATTTTGATCAATTATACAACAACAAAATATATTGAACATACAAGAAAAAATCATTTTGAAAAAAGTAAGCCACCACGGCAGGGAATCGAGCTCTGCATCTCTTGGGTTTACGCCCCCCGTCCGCGCATTTATCCTTTATGCTACAAGGCGACGTACTAATTGCGACACATTTTAACTATTGGTCTTTTTTAATACCTAACTTGCTTGTAAATACTTGCTAATGATTTTTAATTAACTAAGTATTTCTTTTATTCAACGAATAATTCACAAGATTTTTTTTCAAAAAAGATTTTTTCTATTGGTTATAATATATTTTCTCAGAAGTGTTTTTTAAAATTATGTATGTTCAATAATTAGAATGGTACATTCTTAAATCTTTGAATTATTCGTTGAATAAAAGAAATAGTTAATTAAGAATTATTAACAAGTTCAAGTTATATCATAAAAATATTAGTGAAAGCCGTGACGTCGGTTAGTAATTAAAGTAGTAGGTACCTACTTTGATTTAATAAACAAAAATCGATTTCCAAAGTAGCTTGATTTCGAAGAACGCTGATGAGCAGGTATTAAAAAAGGTCAATAGTTAAAATTTGACGCAATTAGTACGTCGCCTTGTAGCATAAAGGATAAATGCGCGGACGGGGCGTAAACCCAAGAGATACAGAGTTCGATCCCTGCCGGGGTGGCTTACTTTTATCAAAAAAAAATCTATTGGTTATAATCTTAGACTATAGATACATCTAGACGCAACCCATTGCATTGCTAAATGAAGCTGCGTGCCGTGCGTTTGGTTTGTGGGCGAGTGAACGCATTCGTACACAAATGTTCGAGACCATAGACCATTTCGCTAGTGCTCGCCCAAAGTGCTCTCACTAGACGCTCAGAATTAAAATATAATTTTCTATTTTTTTTACGTTATATAGTATTTTTAAGCGGTCAAAATGCAACCATTAGGTAAAGATATCCATAATTTAAGTTATTTTAAAGAAACACTAGGTCACTGATATTAAAATATATAATAATATGCAAATAAATTATCACGAACATGTATCAACTTACTATGAAACGTAATACTTAGCATCTTCTTGCTTATCAGTACGGCGAACACATTTTAATACAACACACAGAACCATATTTTCTACTTAATTAACTAAAATATTTACCACTGACTTTATGTTTAATACAAAAAATATCAATTTTAGCAACATGCACTCGCAGGTTATCGACGCTTAGTTAAGCAAAAAACTAAGATTTGGCGGTGACACCACAGCAAATCATTTCACACATCTGTAAACTTTTTATCTTACTCTAGCACGTGTCGCAGAGATTATAAGGGTGCCGAATACTTTCTCACTCGCACTTATGCATCGTTTTTGTTCAGGCCTTGGTTATAATATATTTTCTCAGAAGTGTTTTTCAAAATTATGTATGTTCAATAATTAGAATGGAACATTCTTAAATCTTATGAATTATTCGTTAAATAAAAGAAATAGTTAATTAAAAAATATATTGAATCAAGTGAAAACTCTAGCGGTGTAAAATAAAACAAATGAAACAATATACAAATCGTCGTTAACGTCCAAAAACAACAATCTTCATACGAGTAGCATGACGTGCTAATAAGTAGTCAATACATATATTTATAATATTTATAATACCTTTTCTGTTGTTGCAATGGTTAAAAAAGATTTCGTATACTTTTATTAAAGAATGTATATATATGTATGCACAAAGATTTCAGGAAATGTTGAATGTAGCTCGTGTGTTCGTATGGCGAGAAATAAAATAAAAAAGGTATTTCTCTTGTACCTATGTTTTCCTTTACCATCATTTTATCAGCAGCAGAAGAAGTAATCCTAGCTTCACTACTCTTGAGGGAGTTAACTCTGGCTTATTTAAGAAGATGTATGGGAAGCGCCTGTAAGCCACCTGCCGCTTCAATTCAACACTAACCGGGATACATTACACGCATAGTATAACAAAGAAAATCAATATTTTACAACGATATTAGAAAATTATTTACGATTCAATCCAATGCAATTATATCCTTTTTCGTCCACAAGCATCAGCAGGGCTATTATAAATTCTAACATATTACTTAACTCCGAAATCGATAATTTAGTAATAAATATGATAGTGGTATTCTTCTTCTTCTTTGGCCATATACGCCCCTTAGCTGGAGCATATGGACACCACGCGGCGCCTCCAAGAATCCCTGTCGCTCGCCAGTGTTCTTGCTTCGTTCCAGGTCAAACCAGCATCCCGTAGCTCCGCCGTATACACTCTGTAGATTGTATTTAGCGGCCTTCCAGGTCGCCGGAATCCGGTCGGCTTGAAGAACAGGCAAGCCAGGTTAAAGTTCTCTTCTGGCATCCGCAGCACGTGGCCGAGCCAGGTCCAACGTCGCCTCTTCACAATATGATACGTGGTATTCAGGCAGCTAATTATCCCGGGAAGTTAACTGTCAGCCGTGATATTTTTAACACGGTTCATTAGAATCTCCATTTTTTTTTATTCTAATTAGATATTCTAGTGGGATACAATTGGAATTAAATAAGACGTGTTAACTGTGCTAACAATTATTGTAGATAGCCGTCTCGTTTATAGAATTGCTCCGAATGGTATAGACATAGACTATAGTGTTATTTTGGCCAATAAAAATAACGGAAGCATGCTACCGTGTTAACTATTTAGAATACCCTGCTGGTAATCTTTACATTTCATATAAATTCGATATAGTAATCTTACTCATATGCAAGTAATAATTGGTGGACCGGCAGAACTTCCGTTCCTTCTTAAAGCAGTAGGTATCAGTTTCAAATCCCACGTGTAGTTTTTTCATGAGATTCTGACCCAGACCAATGACATAATACCCAAATGGGCTGAACGATTGATTAACAATCATTCCCCGTAAAACCTCCATTAATATACCTACCGTGAACTCTGTAGATGCCCATATTATGGTCCTCTTATGTAAATTTATCACAACACATTATGTTCTGTAATTATTATTTATAATATATTAATTTATATACATATAGGTAGGAAACCAATTTCCAGACAAATATAGATTAATATATTGATAAAAAATACCAACGTAGTGAATGGTTATATGTTTCTTGTTTTATTATAACTAACTACATAAAGAAGAAATAATTATCTATTTCGGGTTTCACATCATTATCAATATTAGTCTATTCGTACATCTGAATTTTATTGAAACACTTCGTCGATCGAAAGTAAGTTAATAATTCGTATAGAATATAATAAAAGTGAGTATGAAATGATTGGGTAACCAAAATTAATAACAAACGAAAATTAAGATTATTGTGCACCCTCAATCTTAGATCTACAAAATCTCTCAATTTGAAATTAATGATTCACATTCAAAAATAATTGCAGTTCATTAGTACAGAATGACAATTAGATACTAATGTCCTGTGCCACGAGACGCACAAATGAAATGTCACGTGTGTGCCACGTGGACAGTGTCACTTCCAAGTCTTCCACTTCGCCCCTCATCATGCACTCCGGCAGTATGTCAAGTCTCAATCTGACAAGCGACTGGAACTTCAATGATTAATTTTGTCAGCGCTCGAAAGTGAAAGCTCGTTCGAGCTTTTCGCAATAATTTTATTATACGTCTACTTACGGACACCGCCCACTATCATAAACACGTATTAAGCACCAATTCTTTTCCCGAAAAGGTGGATAGGTATAAACAATCTAGTTTGGCAACACTTATTAATATAATAATAAAAATTTGAAAAACTGTATCTACTTTTCGAATAACTTACTTTTATCAAAGTATACGTTATTATGGTTTCTTTTGTAGTTTTCATGTGCAATTTAATATATTAGTTTTACACTGCACAATATCAGAGTATGGTTTTCATTATTAATACGTTATTTTTGAAAAATCCAATTTTTTTAAATATCTTCGTTAAACTGTATCTACGAAAAAAATCACGTCTGACTGGAATAATCGGTGTACGTACGTAATTAGGTATGTTTTTAAAATAATGATACTTACCTACTATCTAAATAATTCTCAAAATTTTTCTGATAATAAATATGTACCTACCCACTATTTTATATTCGGTACGAGAATTACAATAATTATGAGTATTTCTTTTAAATTGCTATATTAATATCTAAGGGCCTCATGCGTACTTTAACATTCGAAAGCTTTAGTTTAGATTCTAGAATCAAAAAACAACAGTTTCTGAGCTCCACGTTTATATGGTAAATAATAATATGTGTGAAATAACTTTTTATACATCATGATGAATATATATTGAGTGTAAAATAGGTATGTATATTCCATCACAGGATGAGATCACATTTTTTTGCTTTTTAATTATATCCACATTGCAAGAATTAAGAAGAAATTCACACACATCATTGCTTTTTTACTATAAGTAGGTACTATGTAGGTACAATACATACTAAGTTTTAGATTATATAAAATTCTCATTATTAAAATACTGTGTAGCATTATTATCTTTATGACTTATATTATTTATATAATAGGTACCTACCAAAGATTGCGAATTATTGTTAGTAATTTATTATTCTGATCTTTTTATGGTATTAAAACTTGGCCATAACGCCCATAACAAAAAAAAAACGATTGATGCTTTGAAATGTAATACTAAAGGCGCATATTAAAAATTCCATGAACGACAAAATGGAAAATGCCTCCGTTCTGAAATAAATAAAAGTAATGCACCGGCTCTTTAAAATAGGTCTCCAAATAATTCTGTAGTTATTAAGACACATAGCCAGAAGAGAATTAATACCTACCATAATTTTGATACTCATGGCGATAATGTCACCGGCCTCACAATATCTCCAAAATACCTGTGAAAGGAGTTACGATCATGAACAGTGTGGAGAAACGTGGAATATAAGCATTGTGTGCCCACGATGACCGACCGATTACGCGTCAGGTTTATATCTTTACAATATCGTGGGTCCCGTGTTCGAATTCCCGGTCGTGCAAAATTTCATGTTGTTTTTCCCAATGTGTGTTTGAACCATTTCTCGGAAAAAGAAAAATCTCTTAATACAAACTCCACTCTTTGGATGCTCATATGATTGTATTAGAATCGGACATGATTTAAAAAAATCTCTTACACTAATTAACCATACCTACAAAATAATTGTATGTAAATGGATAAAAATGGTATACGAGTATTTACTCACTCGCCTATATTCTGGCCTTCAAAGATACTTCCAGCAAAATAGACTTAAGTAATTTAATTTTCTACTTATCAACTCTAGAGTTCTGAAGCATCATAAATGCTATTTCCTCTTAATTCCGCCGTTTCGTCGTGTATATAATGCACCTCTGTTACCGAGAACTATCTCTCATGTCTCGACATAAATTTTTCGCCCCGTGCACACTAATAATCGTGTTCATACATGCTATCATTTTCCGCTCTCCATCTTACTTATATTCCCTAACAAAGAGAGCTCTTCAAGTAGGTATAAGGTACAAGGCACATACTGTAAATATTAGTTTATGCATTACTTGTTTACACCAAACATACATTAATCTTTGGCGATGTTGCTGATCCAATTTCACATGCGAAATAATTACAAAGTTTAATAATATTATCATTATTATTCTACCTAAGCTTCTAGTATAGATACTATCTATACGGTAGATATACCTGCCTACCGTATATATACAGATAGTTTGCAAAATATATTATGACTTACCTACAAGAAAAGCACTAAAATGTAGGTATATGCATATTGTAAGTTGAAGTTAATGGCACCACCGAACTGTGGTTAAGACGAATTTTTAATAGCCTATTAACATATTTAAATAATAACTTAATTACTTTATATTCTATAAAAATAATATAATTTACCAACGACATCTGTCTGTAAGTATGTATTATGAATTGACTCTTCACTTGTCTAAGTACACTATCCGATCCGATTATAGGAAGTTAAGTATGCAAAGTTTATTTTGGAAATGTTTGCATATATAATCATCTATGAAATTAACTAAATAATTGCAATAGTCTGTACTAGCTCCTCCATCATCCGTGTTGAAACCATCCAACTACAAAAGTTTGGACCTACCAGTCGATTTATATACCTAGTCTATAAATTTTCTCTCCCATGACCCTTTTTATTTACTTACGTCAACTCAACAAACTCAGTCAAAGCTCACTTGAGAGCGTGGTAACCTCAGTCTTGGGTATATGCTCCTGAGACATTACCAGTCATAAAAGTCTGCTGATTCTTCACATCAAACGTAAGACCGAGTGTGGTTGCTTTAAAAGGCTCTTTTGTGTAGTCCATAAATTATTTTACTTATATATTTTTAAATCATTCATGACATAATTAGAAGTACTTAACTAATCGTATTTAATTTAGAACAAGACAGCTTCGAATTCTATTAATTAGTTTCCACTCATACAATCTTCAATATAGCTATAAGCCTGTATAGCTGTAAGCCTGTAAGTGAGCATGATGTTATTAAACTTATTATGGATTAATTCGCGCGATATCCCACCAAATGTCACCGCTCAAACACATATATTACCAGTCAAACTTGCCTCATTTAAAAGTTTTCAGACAAAGTTTTCCATTTGAGAGCTTAACGCGAGAGGCATGCCTGGCGTAGCTCACTGCTACGACGCTCCTTCTACGACGAGCTACGATGTAATCGACTAAATACATCTCCAATTTGTTGCGCGTAATGCATTAATACGCCGCAAATTGCATCCTAGTGGTATAAAGTTGAACTAAAACAAGTGCAACTTTGAATTGTTCCCGATAAAGTTTCTCCGGAAAATACAAATAAGCCACTAGTTAAAAGAGGATACGCCGCCAACTGCTAAAGTCAGGGATGCGTTTTGTATTGTTCTATGTTAAACATAATTAAAATGTATTATTCATGACGTGTTCTTTGCAGGCGCGCACACAGAAATATCTTTTGGGGGGTCCATTTCTTAAAAATATTTCTAACCTTTTTTATTAATTTTTACTACCTCCGTACTTTTCCGGGTACATTATCTATATCCAGATACGCCGCACGTTGAGTCTAGTGATAAACACCTGGCCTGCAGGTATAACTAAGTGTGTTCACCTACAAGTTACTGCAAGCTGTTATCGAATGCGCGTGGTTTAACGGTTATAATAATTATTATTAGGATCGTTAGTGTCCGTTTATATCGTCCATGTTGTCTTGTCTTTTAGACATGTAGCATCGAAATATTAAAGCAAACATTGTATCCTCCGGATAGTTGTAACAATTAATTATGAGTGCCACGGGTCTTTCAATAGCCACAGGCCTGGCATGTCGTAGACCACCGAGATAAGTACGAAGGTTGTGGAAAGGAGTAAAATGATCTAATATTCTAATCGGTTTGGCGGGTTCTTTCGCTCAGAGCAAGGCTGACAGAGTGACATTTGCAACTGAAGTTTATCTATTAGTTTAAAAAAACCTTTTTTTTAATATTTTTTGATAGGTACCTACCTAATTATTGACCAATTTAAACATTATATGACGTAAATTATTAAATTATTAATTAATTGTCTCGATTCCAAGCTTCGTATTTTCCGCTGAGTGTTTCTGATAGGTCGAGCATTGCCCTTAAAATATTTATTATCGAGCACCTCGATTGATATTATTATTGTTGTCCGTTCTTCATTAAATTGTTAATACTAACATTTTTTGATAACATGAATTTTTTTAGAAACCTTATAATAATTCATTAAATCGAATAAATAAATATCAAAATTTTATCAAATGGATTGTTACACCCTTATATTATTTCACTTTAATCATGATTAATTTAATAGTATCCCATAAAAAGAATATAAAACCGTACACAAAACCGCTTTATGAGTGAAACTTTCACCGAACGCAAACTTTAGCAGCAAATCATTTTCTCCACTCTTAAAATTTCAGCGGTTTTTTTTTGCCTTTCCAGTAAACCACATAATGTATTTTTATGACTGTGTTTCATGTGTTGCCTCCACTTTTTATGGTCCACATTCCTCCGTAATAAAAGAGTCCTTGGGCGGCATACAAATTGGATGAGCACTTTTATGGAAGTGCGGCCCTGGAAGCAAAAGCAACAGTTTAATGAGAAGCGGAAAGGGGGAGGGGGTGGGTGAGATACCACCTTCTGCGATAGTGAAGTTAGTAATTAATTGAAAATTTAGTTCGTCCTGCGGATGAAACAATAAAGGTTAAATATTAGATTACTTGGTAACGTTATGATTTTCTATGTTTCCGTTATTTGTAATTCTGCTTTAAGTCTAAATGTATGATAAAATATATCATTATAAAAGTGATTCTCACCGGGTGCGCTGGTTTGAATACAAATATATCGCTAGTGAATAACACTATAGGTATATGTGCAATTGCTAATTGACATGATTGATTTTTATACTAAAAACGTGTACCTACAAAAGGGTTCCTGTTATAAAACATAGCAAGAGGACGTTAGTCTACTTTTACGCGTATATACATATTTTTAACTTGCATAATTTATGTATGCTAGCGATGACCGAGTGGTAACAAAATTTATATGTGTTTGGACCCAGACCATAGGCATAATAGGTTGAGCAAATGACTGACATTCGCCATTACAAAAATCTGTTACGAAACCTCCCCGTTAGTCGGTTAATATCCACACCGAATTTAGACCAATAAAAAAAATGATGATGGTGAAATTAATATCTTAATAATTAATAATTTACCCGGAGGAGAAGCGGAGCCGGAGCACCAAAAATGTGTAGTACTCCGGATGTTTTGTTTATTATTATTAAATTTTCGTCTTCAAATCTAATGAAAATATTATATTTGAAATACGGTAACACCGCCGAGTGATAAATAACCTCACGTTGTAAAAATGAAAATGACGAATAATAAACCTTGTTTTAAAACTACTTATTTTTGTTTTTAACATTTGTATACATTATACCTAATTCCTATTAACCCTTTTTTACCCGGAGCTGAGCAGACCCTAGAGAGGAGCTGGAGCAAGAATTAGGTCCCAGAGCGGAGCTGGAGTGGAGCAACTGAAAAAAGGGTCCGCTCCAATCCTCTGGTATAATTTAATAATCATGGGTGGCGGGAAAAGTACATCATTGGTGGATTGATGACCCTTAGAAATACTTGCGAGCGCTAGAAGAAATCAACTAGATGACACGAGTGGAAAATCGGGCAGAATGGAGGTTCACTCCGGGCGGAAGAGCCATAAATGAAGAAGGAACCTTGAATAATCAGTATATTAATCATAAGCATTAATAATTACACATCGTTCACCGAGAAACAATAAAATTTTGTCGGATTCGTCGCAAAACTTGGTATTTTACGTGAGTAGGTAGGTAAGTCCCTATGTAGTCCAATAGTCTCGACGGTTGGCAACAATGTAATGCGAGGATAAGGTACCCAAGGTATATACCTGATGCTTCTGCAGCTAAGCACTGCTTGCGAGGTGGCGCGTGCTTTATTGGAATTGAACTAATTTGCGCTACTAGGCTTACCCAGTACCTACTCCACCATCCCAGTCGCACTTTCATTGGGAATCTCGCTTGTTTCATACCGAAGCTTTGTTGAATGGCCCGTAAATACCGTCAGCGTTTAGTACAGTAATATTATGATACTGTGAAGAAGTAATCGATAAACAGCCAGGATGAACTCCCAGATAGATAAATAACTTTCTCCGTTTATTTTCTCATATATGCTAGAGTCACACGAGAAGACACATAATTGATAAAAACTTTGGAAGTGAGATGGAATAAGGAACAGGCAGGGTAGGTTGACTCCAAAATGAATAACTCAGAATTTGGTGCGTGAATGAAATGCACCCTGGTTATATTATCTCCTTTCAAATAAATGTTAATTTAATTATTACAGGTACGTTAACAGATTATAATTTAGATGGGTGAAATCACGATTATGCGTTCTGACGGATTTACGAAATCGATCGGGCGAAGCTGAACGATAACCTTACGATTAAATCTTTGATAACTGACTGACATATTGATTTCATGTAATGAGTATTTTTATAGTGATTCGATACAATAGAAAATGCTGCTATCACTACTTGAATATTTTGATAATCATGCTTTGTTGGGTAAAGCATAATTCATTTCGTAAAGTATAAACAATTGATTTCAATTTGAACAATTAAGCAGTTTTTAATAATTAGGCAAGATTGATTTTCATATAAACAACTTTTGTGCATATCATGATAAATCGTTTTGTAAATTATAAATAATTGATTAATATAATTATTGAATTATTTTTGCTAAATTAAATTTGTTGAAATTTGATTGATTCACATAAATCGCTTGATTTGCAATTTTAACAATATTATGTTGCAAGACACATTGTAATTATAAATTGATTGTTTCCTGCCAAGTCATGCGGATGGTAGGGTATTCACCCTACAAAACTATAAATACTTAACATACTTCAATATACCTACTTACATGACGAAAAATAGAGAGTTGAGGCCAGGGAACACAGAATTAATGGGAACTGAAATAGCTAACAAGTGTAGAGAATAACAGGCAACCGATATCGAGTGTGATAGAATATGGGATAAACTTAAACACGTGTCAAGAATACGTCATTCTAAGCTTGTATTTCATTCTGACAACTACTCTCAGTCTATGTACTGATGCTCATTCAATATTGCTGTATTTGAAGGTTGCAACACACACTATTGTACGAATATAATGTGTGTTTCATTTTCGTAGGACACTCACACATTCAAAAGCCTGCTTCAAAATGTAAGTATAGCCTATCGGAATTATATTTACTAATATGTTCTGTGGTTAAGGCACATCACAATAGTGTTTTCAGACGTCCTCTTTTACACGGAGAAGTTTTTTTTTTGAGGTCAATGTCCGTGTTCTGTATCCTTTTTCATTTTTATTGAATAATGCGTAATATATCCTCTTTTTCCGCTATGAACATTTTATGTTCCTAATTTGTAAAATCGATTGACAAAATATTTTTTCATTCATTTATTTGAAAAAATTATGAAACCTTACTCTTGGTCAAATTACCATGGCCAGTAAGGGACTGGTTAGTCCAATATGTGGGTAAAAGTTTCGTCGTCTCAACATCTTGCAATCATTGGCAAATCACAGGTTCAAAATTACAGTGCCAAAATACATCACAGAAACACCCAGTATTGACATGTATGTATTGTGAGATCACCGGGAAACAAACACGGAGAACTACGAGTATAAGAATAACAAAAAATAGATAGTTAAGGCACATCCTAAGAATCGGTAAAAACCTATTAAAGGTTCTGCAACTAATCATTGAAGGAAGAATAGGGCATCGAATGTACCTAGTAGTGCCACTATTGTCGAACAAGAACTGCTTGTCCACGTGTTAAAACTGTCAACAAACAAACCCCTCCAGCGCAGCAACCACCCAGTAACGCCTCCAACTTTATCATTTCATTTTACGCTCCCTTGGGGTACGGATCTATCAATTTACGTAATTTGAAACTTTTTATAATAAAAATATGTCTAAAACGATCAGGAGTGATCTTAGAATTATTAGTAAAATTTTGGTTAATTGCGAAGAAGAAAAAGAGTCACATCTAAAAGGAGAGCCGATATATTATTTAAACACGCCTCTATCACGCGTTGCTGCCATGACAAACACGTCACTGATAAGTCTTCTATATACGACTACAGCGACTTCCTGTTATCGCCAATTTCTTGTTGTCGGACAGTAGTGTCAATGGAGTGATGACTACCTGACTCGACTGATTGGAGGACCGTTTAGAGCAGATGCATCAAGGAATGAAGTCATGATGATGCTATCCAACCTTCGATAGAAACTAAAACATTTTTGTTTAAATTTATGTTATCTTTTTTTCATTCGTCACCAGCGTTCAACTTCTTTTTCGTTTTTCTCGCACACTTTACTCCCAATTCATAATTTTTCCTTAATCATACCTTTCCGTGTAATACGATAGGTACATTTTTTGGCAAATCTAACCATCAGTTCAGTCACACTTAGAAGTGCGTCTTGACTGCACACTTTGTTGTCATTCAGAAAACATGTAATTTAAAATATCGCCACCCCGTCAGTGCGACATTTTTGGTAGAAAAAGAATCTGCTTGTCACATGTAACAAATTTCACTCGATACGGGCTGCAGTGGAATTTCAAAATATTCTGCAGCGCCGCATGTACAGATACTCTTTTTCATTCGTCTCTGCTAGTCGCGTGTATAAGCGAAAGAAAGTTGAAACATTGCCAGTGGTTTTGATCTATCATCATGACTCACTCAGTCGAGACAATTTTCTATGCTTAGGTACCAAATTAACCTTATTCCAAGCTTTACCAATCTTGTAGATAAAGCATACCACAAGAATTTAAATTAACTTGCACGTAATGTTAGATACATGAAGAAAAGGAATAATGTGATAATTATAAATAAATAAACCATGATATAATCACACAAAAACTTTCGTAAGATATACATAGTTGGATAATATGATAAATGAATTCAATATGATTTTCATTGGTTTAAATATTTAAATCAAAGTTGCATAACCAATTAGCCATGTCTAAGGAAGCAGTAATTAAAACAGTCCTGACGTCCAAATGTAATTTTAAGATATCTTTTGCGATTGATAAATTCCCTCTTTGAACCTTTGCTTTAATGGTTATTAGTTATTAGTTTTTGCAGCTAAATATTTCCGTATAATACTATCACTTATTATAGCATGCCATTTTTTACGGTGCCTCTTTGAATAATTTATTAATATAATATTATTAAATCTACCTTTCGTGTAGATTGTGCGATCAAATTCAACAATATGAATTTCAGAATAATACGTTTTAATTATAATTTTGCGTTTTGTTCTATATCTTTAATTAACCGGGGTCTTCTAAATATTAAAACTTTGTTAATTAATTTTCATATTGAGAGCTGATAATAGTATGCTTTGTCACGATTATTCATAAATTTTAATTAACGAATTAGCCACCTGGGTAAAGAGTTAAAAAGGATGTAACAAGATGTCGCGTCTTGTCTCGATTCACTTGTTTTAATGAACAGTTTGTTGGATCTGAGTTACAGTCGCATCTTTAATGATGGTCTTTTTAAATTATTATCTCAGTCCTCATTTATTTTACAACTTTGTTCTTCGTCCGCGTTCAATGGGCAACAAACTTTGTAAATGAGAGATTAAAAAATGAATTAAAATCGAGTTTCAGGTAGCGCTGTTTCATAATTAAATAATCGCAGCGAGGTTCAGTCAGGAGGAAATATTTATGTTGCAAACTATTTCGGCTTTAAATGAGAATAATATAATGGATTTATTCTCGACACCAGCACACTACGTGGAAGAAGATAATTATTATGTACAATCGAACTTAACATATCCTTCACCGTGCTAATACTTTTTGTGTAGTTCTATGCTGTCAGATTGCGTTACCTACCTTACTAGTTTCACAATAAAACACCATTTAATAAAAGAAATGCCGGTTTTAACATATTTATGAATTTATAAATGCGTTTTAATCATTATTTGCAGTTACGTTCCGTAGGGGCAGACAGGTCATGCGTTGCATAAGGGCGGCATATTAAAAAGGGCGGCGAATGAAGGAACGAATACAAATATTACAACTTTTAAGAGCAGTAGCGCTTTTACATGAAGTAAACGACGCTGTCTTTTTAATAGAAAGTATCGACATCTTAGTTTAAAAATAGTTGAAGCATCCAAAATCATAATCACCTAACTATTATATTATTCCCATTGTAATATACATTGTAATGGCGGTTTATCGCATAGGTAACATTTACCTAAAACCACCACTGTTTGAAAGTAGGTTTCGTGGAAATGCTCTAATGTGCATGTCAATTTAAAGATGTTGGTGTATTAGTCTGTTTAATATAACCTAATCTAATCTAACGATTTTTCATACAATTTAAAACAAAAAATGAAAAGTAACGGCATTCTAAGTCTGCTTAAGGGTGGCATTTTTCCAAAGGACGTCACTGATTATTTGCTATTTGTTTGGTCAATGATTCTAGGAATAGCTAAAATAAGAAGTAGGTAGATGAACTGAATATTAACAGATTTATTCATTTTATTATTCAATATATACTAAATACATAGTTAGGTAGGTATAAGGTTTAAGAATATCAAATTTTATTATTATAGAAATAACACAATTTTGAAAAACCTCAGAAACATACATGTAGAAAAGTTATATAAAAAAAATTGACCGAATGGTACTCAAACTAATTTCTTTCACTTTCCAGGTGAGTGCTTTCGCCTCTATGTTATCGGTCCGTCTATAATTCATCCGAATTATTTCTTATAACCACGTTATAAAGTAAGGTAATTTTAGGTGAGGCAAATTCCATCAGTTAGGAGGCAATTTGATTTGTGATCTATTTAATATTTCACAAATTGCATAACGTGATTTGACGCCATGGAGCGGGAAAGGTTGAGGTCATTCTTTGATCACGTCTCCGGTCTCCGGATTCAAATTTAGAATCTGCCTACTAGTGTCTGTCTTCTATAAGCTGGCGTGCGGTTTCCTCCCCGTTTCAGCATTTAGCACTACATTCCCTCTCGTTCCCTCCCATTGAAAACTTCATCATGTTGCTTCTCAGTGCGGCTACCAAATTTAAACACAACATAGTTAACTGTATTTTCTACTAAATTAACAAAAAAAAAATACCACTAACTTTACATTTAATACAAAAACAATAAAGTTCAGCAACACGTGTTCGCTGTTTTTAAATGACTAATAATCCAAATCTATATTTAACGGCGACGTGTACAAAAAATATGTAATTCAGCCGTAGAAATTCTATCTTACTCTAACGCACATTGCGGAGATATAAACATGCCGAATGCTTTCTCACTCGCACATATAATTCGTTTTTGTTCAAGCCTTAATACAGACGCATTATATCTAGAGAGTGAGATATCATATATATATCTACTATTTCCTGATGCTCAGTAAAGTATTGCGCAAAGATAACAATAATGATCAAAATGCTTCACATTTCGTTCAATCGCTTTTGTAATGCCCGAACAGACAAAGCTGTTTAAACCCTACAAATATTTCACATCTGGCTCTTGGAAAAGTCGCCGAGGCATCTAGATTCTAGATGGCATCCATAATTCATAAACTTCTAAAACAAAACGGCTGCGTCGGGCGATAACTTCTGACAGGGCGTGTTTCGTACAAAGTATCGGTAAAATATCTTTGAAAACTCCGAAGATACTAATGAAGTGTTTTACATTAGACTTCAGTGACCCCGGTAAACAATCATTCACTAAGGCGATTTAATGCATTCATTGATATTCGATTTTATTTGTTTTTGTCCTCAGAACATAAAATACGGCAAGGTTTTTTATTCGTTTGTTCTGTCCTGAAGTGACGTCATTTTTATTATATAACTAGCTGACCCGGCGAACTTTGTACCTCCTCAGAATCAATAATCTTGTGTTAACTTATTAGCTGAATTAAATTCATTTTTTATTAAGTTAAAATGAATAAGTTCAATAAACGTACAAAAATCAAATTAAAATGAAGTGATCCATATCTTTGTTCTTTGCCGCAAGAATGCTCGTTCACTCAACCAATTGTGATTTTTGTGGTTAGCAATGATGTTACTTTGTTGATGAGTTCGACCTTAGTTAAGACGAAATTGCAAAAATTCAGCGAAAACGAAATGGATGGGTTGCACTCAGGTCGATTCCCTTCATTGAAACACCTTGTGATATACGACATTTTTCGTTTTGTTGTCAGGTGCGAAAACGAACAAAGCAGATGGTTTGCGGACACATTAACATTTTACGTACAATTGACCGTGAGAGAAACATTCATTTTATAGATTCAGGCCACAAACACTCAAGGATTGTCCTTGTAATTTGTTGATCATCATGCCGAATGCAAGATGAATTGGAAATTGAATTCGTTTAAACTTGAATGGCATATCGGTTGGAATCATCGAAATTCTCGGAATGAGAACTTCCTCACCTTTGAACATTCCTTTGATTATCGTCGCGTGAATCAAATTGCCCATGAGTTTTCTCACCACCAAACGCGTTCCGTTACATAGTTTTGGTTGGTTCAGATTTCAAAGCATAATGACTACCGAGCCAACCTTTAGTTGTAAACTGTGCGGTGGCAAGCCAGGCAGATCCAATGAGTTTAAAAATTCAGTTGGATAGTTGGTTGCTTCGTCTTCGTTTGTTACACAGTCGATAGATTTGAAGGAATGCAGTGGAACAACGATTTGATTTTGAATTGTGAAGTTTAAGTGATCCACATCTTTGTTCTTTGCCGCAAGACTGCTCGTTCACTCAACCAATTGTGATTTTTGTAGTTCGGTAACACTTTGTTGATGAGTTCGTCCTTAGTTGAGACGAAATTGGAAAAATTCAGCGGAAACGATATCAATCCGTTCGATTCATCGGCCGTTACCGATAGTCAGCAATTGCTTGGAGAAATTTTCGGCAAATGGATCGTTTAGCAATGCAACTCGCATGTTTGTCGTCAGCTGAAGTTTATTCACATATCGCCACAGAGTCGATGATTTGAGGCAAGCATTTATTTCATCGGCAGCAGCCGATATTGGAATGACTGGTAGTGTTTGGCGGAAATCGCCAGATAGTAGAATCATTACTCAGATCTTTCATAGTTCGATTGAGTACTTTCAATGCGCGTTTATGCGCCATTGTGCATTCATCCCAGGTGATGATTTTACTTGCTTACAAAACTTTAGCCATTACTGAGTGTTTTGCAATGTTGCATGTCGGTTTTTCAGTAGTTTGTGAGTTTAAGGGCAATTTCAACTTTGAATGAGGCGTTCGGCATCCTTCTAGCAACGTGGCCACTATCCCAGAAGAAGCAACTGCTACAGCATTTTCGGATATCCCACGAACAGTAGCCAAAATCAATGACATGAGGAATGTCTTCCCAGTTCCACCGGGCGCGTCGAGGAAAAATAAGCCACCATTTCCATCATTAATTGCCTTCATTAATGTATCGTACACTTCATTCTGTTGGGGGTTCAACAGTGGTACATTCGTTCGAACTGATTGGTTCAATGCATCTCGATCATATTCACGTTCACGTTCCAATTCTCGATTGAAAGCGTCGTTCATTCCACGATGTGGCGTTGGCATTCCTAACTTGACTAATAAACTGCCGCACATGAGGTAACACATGGATTTGATCTTTGATCATTGACAGTAAATTTCGACTATCATTCTTTCTTTTGTTTGTTTGTTTCTTGTTTATTCTGTCATTTATCAGAGATGGCGTTGTATACGGATTTAAATTTTTTGTGATTTTCTTTTATTTTCGAATGCGCGAGGTTAGTTTTTCAAAATGTCAAAATGTATGAGAAAATGAATTTTCTTCATAATTTATTTTTTCCGTGATTTATCTGATGTTTTAATAGTTATTCTGCTATTCGGGGCGGAGACAAATCCAACAAATCAATGATCATAAAAATTGGTCCAGCCGTTCTTGAGAACTAACCCGACTTTGTTTTATATATATATATATATGTAAACACTGTCGGCGATAGCGACCGTCAACTCGATAATATACCTACAAATTGGCTTCGGTTACTTCTTGTGCACCAAAATAAGTGGTTTCTGCGTTTCAATATGTTACCAGATACCACGATAGTGCATGCAGTATCTGAAAAATAAATGGACCTTTACAAACGACCCTACTATTAAACATTCGGGTCTGCTCAACAGTTGAATGTGGTTGACTCTACACTCATTCAATAATTCATTCAATATCGGCACGACAATTCAATGTTGGTCTTGACCGCATCCAGCAAACTTCTCCACTCCCTGCCTTAGTCTCAGTAATCTCTTTATTTTATACGTAGTCCATCCACCGCAGTCTGGGTCTCCCGACGGTCTTTTTTCCTTCTGGTTTATTGAAATGGACCTTCATGGGTGGTTAATACTGTCTTTCATCGATGAGACGTACGTCATCAAATAGTGAATAATATATGATAATTAATAATATATCGATGTTATTGCTGGTCCCAAACGCGATCAAAGAAGGTAGATCATGGTACTACCACCTCCACCACATAAATAACTATTTTCTACCTAAATATAGCATAAAATATACCTTCAACGTAATGCATGTAATACGGTAGACGCTAAAGGCGAAGCCGATGCGCATAATAGTAGATATTGTCCAAAATAATTAATAATAAGATAATTTAATCACATGTAAATATAGATTGTTTTTTTTAATAAAAAATAGTTTTAACTTTAGATAAATACATAATATTTATACTCATCGCTCAATTTTATATCGTCAGTGAGTTGTTGAAATAATTCATCGATTTAATGTATAGTTGTCATTGGTGTGTACCTATTCATCAGTAATAATATCGTAATATCTTCTTATTTGTCGTAAATATACTTGACAAATGTATTCTTTTTCTCTGATCTCCACAGCCTACCTCTTTCCTCTTGTATTATCGCGGCCATAACAAGATAATATACCTGTAAATACGTATTAATATAGTTAATAGAAATTACAATAAGAGTGCATATTGCAAAGTCGGGTTCATAGGTTTAACGTTTAAAATCGACATTTGGTACTTTAAGACGGAGTTCCAATTATTATAACTCAATGAATGTTTCGATTCCATAGGGACTTAACTGACTATTCAACTAATTTTGTTCATTAGTTGTTCCCGTTCAGCTCTCTCCCTCAATTATTATACTTACTCTACCTTCCGAAACTTTATATTGTAATGTCCACATTGAATTAAAAGACCTTCATTGCATATCGTATCTCAACCATTATCATATACCTAGGAACATAAAACATGATTGATTGGACAATAAAAAATGTTTGATGAAGAACTTTTTATTTGAATTTGTGTATACGGGCACAAAAAAAGATTCCCCTTATTTGCATGGGCCCGCATTTGCGTTGAACGTCGGAACGACAGGAGCATTATAAATTATATTTACATTGTTGTGTATGTAATTCTTATTCTTTAAATCCAGACATCTCGTCTATGGAATTTTATCGTGATTTTATTCAGTAAATAATAATATTATCTATGACATATTTTGCATTTATAGCAACACTGCCAATCGTACCTACCAATCACATTATTATCAAACTGCCAATCACATCATGAGGAATGTTAATTTAAAAAATCAAACTAAGATTTATACGCACTGATAGTTAACATTTTATTGTGGTTCTATGTTTGATACCCCGTTTACACATGCATGGATGTCCTGTGCACAGTAAGAAAATGTATGGGGAAACATGTATTATCCTCCAGTTGGCAACATTGCGTGCATGAATCAAACAAGTTTAGACGGTTCCGAATTTCAACGCGCAAGTAAGATTAAAAGATAGTGACGAACATGCCGGTAAAAAAATGAACTACTCATTTTGAACTTAACCGATTTTCAATACCACGTGTCAGATAGTACTATAAAATGACAACATCGCGCCTCGCGTACTTTTGAAGAATGAGATTGGAGACACAGTCAGCACAGTTATTTTCATGATAGTTTAAAATAAGCACTATTGCTGACAGTAATTCCATGCACGTGTACAGGCGCTATGAGGAACATAATTTAATTTTTATACGTCATTATTATGTTAAAAGATGGAGTGACACACTACGGATTGAAGAGATACGTTTTGGGCATAACGCAGGGATCGAATAAATGGGTAAAGGGAGAAACAAAACTATTGGACATAATACAATGCGTCTGAAGATGGGCGGGCAAATCGCTCAAAGAACAATTGTATTATTCATAATCGCTGAAAGATGCCTATCTAAGACCTAAAGAGCTACTTACCACGAAATAACCAAACTAACGGATGTACCTATCTATGTGATAGCGGAAAAACTAAGAAAATTGGAGATGTTAAATATCTAAAATGCGAATTTACTACATATTTCAACATGCTTTCACCAATTAAAGAAAAAATCAGTAGGTATACTAATATACTATTATTATTCTGTAACACAGAAACAGCGCCATTCTCTTTCCAGTAGAATTAGTACATTTATTATGGGTATATCTTCTTATTATGACAATAAAATACTAAAGAATTCACAGGATATAACAATAAATCAATTGAAAAACTGTTTACTGTCATACAATCGACGGATTTATTGAAGTACCGAGCAGCGCTTAGACAAGAGTCGGAAGTAATAATTGCATTTTCTTTCAAAACGGTCGCCTCCAAACACCACTTTGTTCGATTGTCGAAAAATAAATACGGCAAGTGCGAAAATCAAATGGCAATTTCGTTCGAAAGTGCTTCTGCTTGCCACTTAACGACGACAAATATTTTTGGTATTATGCCTTCAATGCACGAGAGCTTTCGCACTCCATAGCGTCGCACAGACCAACGCGACGCCGGAAATGCGAACGAAAAACAAATAAAAGCTAACACTTAATCTTTGCTAAGAGCTGACGTAGTAAAAAGAAAGTTGTGCTGTGGATGAATAGATTGCCAACCCTGATTTATCAGCTATACAAAACGTTATAATTAATCGACATAAGTACTTTCTTAATTTTGATGTATTTTCAATTATTATCATCTGCACTCCTTTGTTAACGTGCATCAGTTTTAGGTAGGTAAGATGTTTGAAAAAAATCTTCTACAATATAGATAAAACTTACATATTATGAAAGTAAAGCTAAAAGAGACCCCTAATAATAACTAAAGAGTCAGAAAGACATTCATTGTTTCTTGCATAGGAAAAATGACGCTCGTGACAAACTGAACTCTCTTCAACGATTTTGATAACGAAACCCCAGAAGGCTTTATCTTGAATAAAAATATTTTTTATAAAGAATAACACTTTTGATCGATACTGTAATATTATTTCGAAATTTCATTTCAATTGTGCTTATGAAATTTCACCATAACGAACAATGATTATTAGACTTTCCATAAATTGATGTTTCATTTAATGCATATTTTTATTTTACAACGTTTTTGTTAGCTCGTATTCTTGTTTGTCCGGTGGTTGTTTGTCCAGTACGAATTTTGCAATCGATTTTTAACTAACTTCCCGACTAGCTAGACATTTGAAACTTTTAGAATATATCAGAACACGATGCCAATGCATTATTTTAATACTTTTAGCCATCTTTAAGCAGAATTGAATTCATTTTCAGATAATTCTGTTTTGTATGGAAAGTTATTTTGGAAGAAATCCGTAATCCAATCCACTATTATTGGTTGCTAAGGAGGTGGTCCTAGCAGCTAAATTATTAATATATACGTGCGTTACTATGGAAATCAAAATGAAATGTCAAAATGACATTTCAGTATTCTATATTTGTTTGTTTGTTTTTTATTTACTACATATTTACTACAAGTTTGAGCAAATTGAGCATAATAATTCAATAGAAAATTTAAAAACGTTGTATATAAAAAGTTCTTTTTATCTTGTAATTATTATATTGATAAGTATGGCATTTTTAGAGACCTCATTGCGAATTTTTTGCTTATGCAATAGATAAACCGTCATTGAGTGTTGAAATATAGGACCACTTATTTATGTTGCCGACATATTTTTACCATTCGATAGATTTAAAAATTTAAATTAAAGAAAAATGGGCGTTTTTTTTCAGATTATCATTCGAAGTGACTTCGTCTGCTACAAGTAAAATCTACCCACACATTAATATACTTATATTAAAGTTGTTTTATTTTATATGTAGGTACATATTTTTGAGCTAATATCATTATTACAGTGCGAATGATTATCAGATTATATAAAAAAGAGTTGTTATTATATGTATCATTATACCTGCCCATTATATTCGTATGTATTAAATTAAATAATACAGGGGAAAAGAATGAATATCTGAATAAGAAATGGAATGAGAAAAAAATATTTCTTATTAAATTACTTCCATGCTGACTGATGTAGTGCCGATGTTTTAATTATTGTAAAAGTAGGAAGTTATGAAAAATATTTTTCATACGAATTGATGTGTTAGTAGGTATATCTAACGAATCGTTTGAGTTTTAAAATACGTCTTTCGTAAAGATATCGCAGTTATTTTCTCATTAATCATTCAAATATTCTCGTGTCATCATAAAACAAACTAGGAGCAGAGATAGGAGCAAATAATAAATGATTCATTGGGCACATAACTATTGTAATTCCTCCAAACTTTGCAGCATTAAATCTACCGAAAGAGCATGGAAGACTCTTAAAGAGTATAATAAAAATGCAATGAGGAGGAAAATACAACGAGATGTATATGGTACATAGATAGCTGATGGTGGAATATTATCGCCACACCGATAGTTTTATTATTGTAGTGTTAGATTCTTTAAAATAGTAAAAACGTAATTTTCAAAAACCTCAGAAATATACATATTGAAAAAAATCTACAAAAAAGGTTGAACCGATTGGGATGCATGCAGAGTTACATAAAATAATATAGGAGTGATTACAACACAAATTTTACGTTGTCTTTTAAGAATTTCATAATCACATACATTCAAAATTAATTGCTAATATGTTAAATTAAGAAATTAGTCAATAACAAAGTTTAGAACAACAGGGTTTTTTTTAGATCGAACTCACGCTGTGATTGACGGAAGAATTCTTGCATAGTAAAATATCAAACCTGTTTGAAATCTAGCCAACTTGATTTGGGGTACTCCACGCGAAGAAATAGTCCGAAGACTGTAAATCGTCTGACTTGCGTGCTAATGGAGCAGGGGCTTATGATCCATATATGTGTGAATCATGCAAATTATTTCTTATAACTATATTTTACCTGAGGTAAATTTTAAAGTAAATGACAAAAACTTGGAGTGAGTGAGAATCGCACACAATATATCCTTCATTTACCATGCGAATACTCTAACTGAAATATAGACACAAGACATATTATTATCTTCAATAGATAATATAGTCAATGCTTCACTCTCAAGCCTTATGATTATATTCAGTGGCAATTTTAGTTACTTGGAAACCCGAGGCGCTGACAGGTTTACAGCTGACGATAATTGTCAATAAGCCGTATATGCCATTTTAAGATTTTCATACATTCTGACGAAACAACTGTCTCGTCTGTTTAATGGAAAACCGCTACTTTATAATATTTTAAATAATTATACTAGGTATATATATTTTTAAGTAGGTGGGCTAGCGTGGCAATATTGGGTCCATAAATGCAAAAATCATGCATTTAAAACAAAGTTAGTCCAAATCAAACTCAACGATTTTTTTAGGTCTTCCCTCCAAATTCTCTCCGATCTAATTGGTCTTTCCGCTCAATTTTTTCCTTTCCAAAATCAATGTCGATGGCGTTTTTTGTCTTAAGGGGGGGCTGAAGAGCCCGACATTCAAATATAATTTAGTATAAAAAGGACCTCGGCGTCGTAAGTAAGTAGGTACGTTAATTTAAATCGATCTTTTCGCAAAAATCACTAATCATCGGAGACTTTATTTCAAGAAACATTATTATTATTATTGATATTGTCTGCCGCTGAACATTATTATTATTTTATAAACACCTGCAAGATATACGCCGATCAGAAAACAGGGCTGTCAAAATAATATTATGAATTCATATTTTTAAAATGTTAATTTCATCATAGTTTTTAATCAAACCTGTGCAAGTACGTACTGATAACTTGGGTGGATTTTATAGCAAACATACTATTGATATATATACGGGTATATTGTTATTATAACCCAATTCAAATTGAACATAGGTTGATACTCAAATACTATTATAGTATGTTTATGATTTCGAGAAAATAATAAGATGGTATAATTAATCCATATCAATTATTTGAAAACATTACATTCGCACTTTGCAAGATAACATCAAAATGTGTGTATACTTATCTAAATGACGAATGACATTCATGAGTGAGCACGGCTGAAAGTTTGGAAATGTGTTTTTTTCTATTTCAAAATCTTTTAATTGTGTATTATTTTATTACAGATTCAAGGCCAACTTCATATAACTAATAAAAAATACTGTTTGTTTCTACGAATAAAAAAAGACAGGAAGGAAGATGTGTACAAATCACGACAATCAGAAAGGCCGGCAAATATGGCCGACAATGCGTGATACACAAACATAAAATACACAAAATTACAGACCACGTGATATTTGTTTACGCAAAATCGTCGCTTTTCAAAATGGCGAATTTGATTGCCAGATTTTATTGCGATGAATCAGTATGGTCCTTCTTGTCTTTTTTTATTCGTAGGTTTGTTTACTATGTACACCGAGAAATTTCCATTTATAAAATCGGAAACGATTTTTGCAGAAGAGTTTTGGAATATAATGCAACCAAAACTGGAAAAAATTCTATCATGGGTGTTGACTTCCTGAATTAGTTAACCCCAGGTCCATGCCACTACGTGAACCACAGTGGATATTAAGCCATTTCTACACTGGCAACAAGTTGCTGGCAACCTCATTAAATTTTACGATACTTACCATAATTGCTTAAGAAATTTTACGATAATCATCATAATTATCGTAAAATCTAACGAGGTTGCCAGCAACTTAACTTGTTGCCAGTATGGACCTGGCATTAGATGCACAAAACTTAAATAATATATATTATAAATAAAAATTTAAAATTATAAATATTTATGATTTATTTCTTCGACAGCCCTGATGAAAAATGAGTCGGATCGAGTCATAGAGCAAATTTATTGACACAAACAACTTTGACACGACCTTTTTATATTAACTAGTAGACCCAATGACATTAATATGGACGAATCATCTGGAAAAGAAAATGACACTCACTTTATTTTCGGGTCTGCCGAATGGCATAATCTGTTCTAACGCCATTACAATAAAGGTGACATTGCTATAAATTCCTGATGCTTTTTGTTGGGTCTGCCGAATGGTTCAGTTCGAACAGGTTCGCTCGAATGAACATTGACATTAGAAACACTACTCTAACGCCATTACAATAAAGGTCATATTGCTATAAATTCCCGATGCGTGATATCGCATAATGGAAATTGCGTGACGTCTACCTATACATGCGAATTTACTTGCTAGCTACTGTATTGAGTGCGTCGTCCATTAATAATGTCATTGAGTAGACCAGATATTATGGACCACATGTTAAAAAGTCATATTTTCAATTCTCAAGGCCAATTCTGTAGAACGTCCCCGTACCATATTTTTTTTTAATCTATATTTTTTGTGAACGGTATATATTATAAAATATAAAATGTATTAACAATAATTATGTGCCAGAGAATTCAGCTTCCTTCTCCGTCCAGTAGGACTTATTATAGATTTAAATTAAAATCAAAGTTCCCAAACAAAATATCTTTTACATTAAGAGACACATATTATGTGTATTGATTATGTGGTGATTTTATATTATGATTAATGACGTTGTGGGTACACTGGGTAGGTTTCTGTATCAAAACATAATTAAATTTAAAATATTCAGTTTTCAGTTTTCAATTCTTATCACGTTCAGCATGAACGATATAATATTGTTTCGTTCATTGCCTTTCTTGGGTGAAAAGCTTTTTGCTTGAAGGCTCAATACAGACAGAATAAATCAAATATTTTGTGGCCTGGGACTTTTTTACCGCATGAATTGGAATTGCTTATTAATATTATTACGTCTAGCTCCAAAATGCATAATAATATTGTTTTTAAAAACCAGCCATGAATATTTATGCGATAGAAACACTATTATTTAGTAATATAATTAATTGATTAGTTCACAATAATATAATTAACTGACCTTACGTAGTACAATAATTCCATTATAATGATTTTGAAAATAAGTGTTTTTTTCTATGTATTTTTTGTTGACTGATTTGAGTGGGATGATGACAACCGTTTCTAGATATAAACTCATTACTAGCACGATCATTTGATAGTTTAAAAGTTAACGATTGTTAACAAATATTTTAACCCCAATTCTTATCTACAATGTATTTTTTCGTATACTTAATAAAAATTTAAAATATATTAATTTGATTTATCATATTTTAATGATAATGGGAATACCTACACAATTTACCGTAATATTGTTGCTTCTAGATCATGTTTAATTATTATTGGAGAAAACGGTGGGTAGAAATAAGATAAAATATTGCTGTCGAAACTAATATTATTGATGATACTAGATATAAAGATAAGAGGAGTAGATGTTAACCATTCTCTCGTTCCTTATTTAGGGATAATAAAAGAAGATCAAGAGTAATATGTTTAAAATTGACCTCCTTGTATCATTGAAGCGTTAAGTATTTAACCAATGTTATCTTCCAGTACTTTGAATTTAACAGCCCTACCAAACCACACCCGGTCTTAGTCGGACGTATCACGGTAGGTAGATACCCTACTTTTGGTGTGGAGTATCATTTTTTTATGACTGGGGATGCTTCAGAAGCAATTACCCAAGATGCACGCAAATGAGTTTTGACTGAATTTACATAACTTTAAGTTAAGAGTATATATGGGAGAGAGGAGCACGTAGAGGCAAAATTAAAATTATATTAAGTAAGTAACAAAATCCAATGAAAAACTGCCGAACTATCTAAGTAAAGAGATCTTTACGTTGGCAGTATGACGTCGAAAACTTTCTAAATTCAACAATATTTGCTATTGTGGTGATCGACGATAAGCCCGACAGCTGGATGAACTGACGGACAGCCCTTTCCTTTCGGTACAGATTTTAGGATATTATCAGAGGATGTGATTTACGTCCTGTATTTTTCCGCCACGTGAACATACAATTAGATATGGACCAGTACTAACGTATACTTACTTGCAAACGTTTTAAAAGATCTTCAAACACTAAGATTAATAGAACACTGTGTATTATGGATATATGCATGCCGAGCATAACGCGCAGAAACTGAAAAAGAAATAAATGGTTAAGCGAGCAAAGTGAAATATTGGACATAGTAAAAAATGTAAATACCTTGAAATAGAGATAGATGACAGGCCGTATGCTAAAATCGCATTCAGTGGTGAATCGAAAGCGAAATGATGATTATAAAAGGGAAATCATCATGAACAACGACGTACACTACAAATAGACGTCCCAGGATCAGTGATGTCCCTAGACAAAATTCCACCCCATTTTTTTATATAAGTAGTATTTTTTATCATCTTTCATGACTCCAATATCTAAGAAATGTGTTGTATGGATACATTACTAACAAAATTTATACACTTACCACTAAAACATACATAATTAAATTTTGATATAAAAAGCAAATTCACAAGAGTCTGAGGCTCCATTTGGTTTATATTTCTGACACATTTGGTTTGTACCATTTACCAATACACAGATTTATTATTTTAACACCATTTTTACTAAGATAATAATTTTAGCATTTCTATATATTACTAAATGATTCTCCTCGATTTGCCGCCCTTCGAGTAATTGCCGCCCCCAAGCGACGCTCAATCTGCCTACCCCCACGGGACGTCACTGCCCAGGATACAAATATCTTTTATATGGTCGGCCTGCTCGGTTTTGATAAGAAATTATGAATCTTTTGGATGCAAAATATTAATGGCTGTTCAGCTGTTTCTATTTTTGTTACTTGAGTTAGTATACTAATTATACCAATAGTAATAGTACATTTTTATCCAACAAAATAAATGTATATTTTTACATATTTACACTCGTAGGTATGAACTGAGCGATATTGAAAATAACAAAGAAATAAAAAAACGAAACACTGAAAATATATTATTGTGAAACTCCTCCCACCTAAAATTTATTCTCATTCCGTTCCATTAGCTCCAGATGGATTCCTTCGAAATCCATTTTACTTCATTTCAATTTCATCTGAGATCGGGATCATTTCATTTTTTGCCCCCACAGAAGTAGGTATGTACTACCATATTCAGAAGTTTTGTGCCTGCAGTCAATACAAAACGGTGCTAAGGTGGGTAGTTTATTTAATATTTATATATCGTGCATTTCGAAATGGGTTTGTTCTGTCTTCCATTCCGTCGCATTTTTAAAATAGCTGCTTGTTTTTTATTGAAAACACTCTCAATGTTTTCAATTATAAACGATCGAATATAAAATTATAATTTTATGATAATATTGGTCAATAAAGTATACCAAAACAAAATAAATATGTACTTACTTACCTAAATGGAAAAGCCATAGAAACATACCAATATAAAAATCGACTCGCGCGCATTCCAGATATATGTGACCTCATTGAGCAGGCCACAGTCCACACACACTAGCGCCGTGACGACTATTGCAAGCGGTACAGGTTACGTCATTCAGGTGTCCACATGCACTCGCGGCGAGACACGCGCCATGTGGACAAGGCCCTAGGTTTGCCAAGTGAGCCCTTTAGCTAGCTAATTAACCTAGCGAGTCAGATCTGACTGTTATGCCGGATCCATACTGGCAACATGTCGCGCGACAACCTCGTTAAATTTTACGATAATTATCATACTTATCGTAAAATTTAACGAGGTTGTCGCGCGACATGTTGCCAGTGTGGACCCGGCATAACAGTCAGATCTGACTCGCTAGGTTAATTAGCTAGCTAAAGGGCTCACTTGGCAAACCTAGGGCCTTGTCCACATGGCGCGTGTCTCGCCGCGAGTGCATGTGGACACCTGAATGACGTCACCTGTACCGCCACCGAATTGCGAGTTACGATGGTAGTGCTAATTATTGATTATTCTTCGAATGCAATATGGTAAAATTTTTGTAGAAAGTACCGATTGTTAGATTTTAAAATAAATGGTAATAATTCGAACGAAATATTCAATAGAACATCTTCATTTATAGCGAACATTGAAGTTAAAGGTACACCGGCTCCACACCACACCCGGTCTTCTACCGTATCACGAGACCCTGCTTTTGGTTGTGAAGCATCAGTATATTTTTATGACTTAAAATGTCTCAGGAGTACTTACTCAAAACTGAGATCACCATCTACCCAAGTATGCTTTAACTGAATTAACATGACATTTACATGTTAATATTGCCCATATGAGAGACCAAATAGAAACACAACCATCAATAATTATAGTAAACAACAAAAGCCAATCCAAAACTGCCAAATAACAGATCTTCATGTTGACAGTATGACGCCACAAATTTTCTAAATGCAATAAAATTGGCCTTTATAGTGACCAGGTCGGAGCAACTCCTCACTCTCCGTACACATTTTAGGACATTCCCAGAGGATGTGGTTTGCATCCTGTATTTCTCCGCCACATGGACATGTTGAACGGGTAACAAGTCCAAACTCATAGAGCCTGCCAGCGAAGCCACCTGTCCAGTCAAGAATTGATTGGTGTAATGGTCCAGACTCCAGAGTCAGAGCGGTTATCTCCATTTGCGATTATTTGATATTTGGAAATAAACATAATATATATGTGTACCTGACTGCCTGCCTTTGGTGGATGCATCCCACTTTTTTCTGCCAGGTTTTTAATATCGCATCAGTTCAGTGGTAGAATCCTCACTTGCCATTTACTGTAATACGGCACTGTATTTGCAGATAATCAATAACTAGCTCTACCATTGTACCTCGCTATTCAGTGCAAGGCCTGACTATAGTCGGCACTGTCTTGTAAGTATATCGACTTTAGAAAGGAAAAAGGACGTAACCCTCAGTTTGTTCAAAATAGGTTTTATTGGATAATAACGTTGTACACGACTAAATACACGTTATTTCCAAAGGATGTAAGCTGTAAATGCCGATTTATTATCTAAATTTATCTAGCAATTAAAAAAAAATAAGTGAAGTGGGAAAAAGGACTTAACCATCATTATTGTTGGTATTTCTTTAATTAACTTAATAATTAATATCAGATTACGAATATTAAAACCAAATTATTAATTATCATGCACTTTAAGGTTATGTATGTTTGTTATATTTAAATTTTAACTTTGACCGAAAACCATAACAAAAACGTTTTTGTGACTCCTGTAAAATTTGATTTGTGGGGATTACATCCTTTTTCCTTTCTACGGTCGATATTATTATGAATTAGGTAGTATATAATAACGTAAAAGATTTTTTGTAATGTAGAGGTGGTTTTGTGGAAGCAAACAGTCGGTCGTATTACAGTAGCATCTAAAATTCTAAAACCCTGTAAAGTCTTCACCCTGCGTAGAGATCAGTCGGAACATCCCGTGGATCAAAAATGTGATCTTCTGCGATGTGATTTCATCTTCCATCGATCCAGCAGTCGTTTATCATTGTGACGAATGGTAATCTGATGGTAAAATGTGGTAAATTATTCCGGTTCTGTATTGTCCGAACACACCGCACTTTTGACGCTGTGGCCATAATTCACGGCAGTAAACGGCACAGAGAAGGTAACAACTCTTTCATAATAAATTTATTAACTCGGTATGTATTCTCTCGTTGATTCACTACAGTTTTAACTTATTATAAATGCGATTTATTACATAGTCATAAGTTAATTGTTAGTCTAGATTTAATCCAAATGTACGTGATGTTGGTATATAGGTACGCAAGAGTACAATTCCGGATAATAATTAATTATTGATAAAATATATTACGCCTAAGAGACACATTTGCGATAATTGATAATAATTCAAAACAGTATTTTTTCTCTAACCAAACCTAATATAACCTAACTAATGAAGTATTGATAAAAAAAGTTAATTACTATTTTTACACTAAACGGACCATTATCGATTTTCACAGATTAGAGGAGAGGTTATTCAGCGGCGATTTTTGACGAAAATGGCGCAATCGAGTCGTCAGAAAATTTAAAAGGGGGCCTTAAAGCCTTAAAACCTAATATAACCTAACTAATGAAGTATTGATAAAAAAAGTTAATTACTATTTTTACACTAAACGGACCATTATCGATTTTCACAGATTAGAGGAGAGGTTATTCAGCGGCGATTTTTGACGAAAATGGCGCAATCGAGTCGTCAGAAAATTTAAAAGGGGGCCTTAAAGCAGTTCAAACCAATTATGTAATTATTAAATTATACCAACGTCAACAACCGTTTCTCACATATTGAGTAGGTACCTATTATTCAAAACTAACATCAAAAGGGCTTATAACATAACACTAATATTATTATGTGTCATCACTGTCACTTTCGATAATAATTAGTTTTAATAATGTGATGTGATTCTAGGAAAGAATTAAGTAAGTAGAAAAAAAATATTAGGTTCTTTTCAGTTGGAATTTGTTTTTAATTGTTTTTCATTGTGGATGGGGGGGGGGGGGGGGGGCTCAACTCAGTCACTGCCTCGGGCCTCCACGATCCTAATAGTAAGTACACACGCACGTTCTTGCTCGATGGTTTTACGCTCATTCCAACATGTCCCAACTTGTGTACCATCTGGCTCGATGATTTTTCGTTTAATATCGAACAAATTGCGCTATCCGAAAAAGATTGGAGGTCCGTAATTCTTGCTCGATGTAATTTGAGTGAGGGAGTGAGGACGCACCGGCAAAGCTCGTGTGGCCTCGCTCTCACTCGTGGTCGAAGTCGTGGCGGTGCGACGATAGCCTCACAGCGTTTTGTGTCGAGTTGCTCGACTGTGTGGACCCAACGACGATCGTGCTTCCAAGTCAATATGCTCGATCGAGCAAAACCGTGGAGCAAGAACGTACGTAGGTACTAGGCTTAAGCCTACATACTATTGTATACATACATTGAAAATATGCCCAACAAAAATATTCCCATGCGCGGAATAGAATCCGCAACTATGACTTTAGAGACTCTGCCAATTACACTATCCAATCTGGAATCCTCACACTTAAACAAAAATAATATTATTAAGTGGACATTTGTAGGTATATATTATATGAATTTTACATGGCATTGTGAATGTACAAATTACATACTATTTTTATTAAATACTAAATATAGAAACACAACATCTTAGAGTGCATGAAAAAATTGGTAAAATCCTCAGTATAATATGTACGTATTAGAAGATATCCAAGAACTATTTCAATAAGCTAGGTACTAGTTTGGTAGAGAGAACAGTTATCTGGTCAGCGTAAGACAGGAGCAAATCTTATTGTGTCCAAAGTTTTTTTTAAATAATTTTCTGGGGTTTCTTCCGAGTTATGTATGAAAAATAAAGAAATTTGGTCCTCAAGAACTACCAACTAATCGGCTACAGGAAAACTGCTTCACCAGGAGAAGTAAAACAAGCTGGGGAGACTTTTATAAACCAGTCCATCGACCCCCTGTAACTGATTAACGATTGATGAAATTACCTGCTTAATATGTATGACTATAAAGGTGCTGTAATGCGTTTAATAACATTGACAGATTATTATATTGTATCATCTCGCTTTTTACCATAAGATTTTACAAACAATTCAAAAATATGACATTGTTTATTTGTACCTATAGATTCTTATGATTGAATTTTTATAATTAAATATTTAACTTATTCTGTAGTTATACCAGTAATTAGCTCCTAATATTTTTCAATCAATCCTAAGATCGTAATGCATGGTGTGTGATGGTCACCCCAACTGACTGGAAGCGAATCTCATCATAAACAGACGTAACATGCCACCAGAATTAAATATCCGATTCAATAAAGACCAACGTGAAATATTGACCGAATTTCTATTATCATAAATATTCAATAAATCAAGAACAAGGCACCATTTTACATCAGGTAAAATTCGAGTAAATGCCTTTATCGAAATGACGTCCTTCGAGCCTTGTTATATATATTATTTATGTATTTGTGTTGCTTATTATTTTAATAGCCACGTCAGTCATCAGTCAATAGTGATTATTATCGACAATCCACTATAAGAAGACGACAACGAGAAAGATTACAGAAGAAGAAGTTTTCCAAAAACACAATATTTAGATGTTTGAATGTGGAAAAAATCCGAATTTAACCACGAAACAAAGGCAATACATTTTCTAATGATTTCTGTATTGGACTGACTAATTACTCCTCTCACATTGTATGCCTAATTTACTGGGTATGAATATGGGTAGGTACAACAAATCTATATTCATGTGATTCACAATAAAATTGATATTTATAAGAACTAATTGGAGAAATGGCGGAGTGCCCTCCGGCCTGGCAAAAAGTCCTGGGTCAACGTCTGGCTCTCTTTAGATCTCAGTAGATCACTGAAAGTGATGCACACTAAAGGGGGAGCGTAATACTACTAGCGGTATCTAACGATTTATATTGAATCGAGATTCAGTATGCTGACTACTGAAAAGAATAGATTTTAAGTTATATATATATACATTTTTTTAAATAGATGTTCCTTTTAATTAACTATATAATACATTCTGGCGCGGACCGGACAACCTGAAAAGACTGGTGGTTTTGGGTGGCCTTCAGGGAAGGCGAAACAGAGGAAGAACGTCAGCGCGTTGGAGCGACAAAGTGCATGAGCTGACTGGGGGGGGGGGAACCATTTATTCTTCCCTGAGAAAAGCGGAATATCGATAACGTTGGAAAGTCTTGGGAGCTCAAAGGAACTACTTTTTAATGATAAAAATAACTATAAACCAGGGCTCGAAATGGACCGGAACGCACCGGAGCGCCGTTCCTGTTCGTGAAATCGGTAAAATTATCGCTCCGTCTCGTGGAATAAATAATTTGACCGTCTGAGCTGGATAGGCCATATAATAAAAAATCTTACACACTTATTTTTATGAAAAAAAAAACACAAACTTTGATAACTTTACTATGTAAAAATCTTCAGAAAACTGTCGAGCGCTCCGGTTCGTTAATTTTTCCATTTCGAGCGCTGCTATAAACTATGATAGACTAATAAAAATTGATTGCTCAACGAACGCATATTTTAAAACGGTTTGTTATAAATTGTTCTTTGAATTTTAAAAATGTATATTTTCTTTTTAAAGTTTCTAGACACATATTATTGTCTAGATACCTACCTAATTCGAACTAAGTACCAACCTATATAATTATAAGTGTAATATAATAATATGTAACTGTTTGTTTACAATAAAAAAATGTATTAAAAAAATAACTTAAAAATGTAAATTGTTAGAATTTAAGTTAGAAATTGTTAGCCTTCCTTCGTATTTTGTCGCTATATAGTAAAGTATCAGTAGATTGACACTCCATTCTAAGGGATGAGGAGATGTAGATAGTATTTTAACTTTTGAGAGATAACTTTTTCATAATAGAATGGGCTTATAAATTAACTACAAATCACAAATTTACTAGGTATTTTACGAATGCTCAAAATTACAGAACATTATTTTTGGTACATTGTCAGTACATTCCATTCAATAACTAGATATTTTTTCCTAGTACCTATCGCTTGGCAATTCCTACATTTATTTTTAAAACGTGACAAGTCATCTCTATTCGGGAGGTAAATTACATTATATTGTGAATACCTATATCAATAAACCTGGAAATACGCATGTGATATTAAAATGTCGACTATTTATAACCACACATGTACGGCGGGTTATCTAGCTAGGCGTCAAACGGTGGTAGACCATCATGAGGATGTATCTTGCTTGGGTAGCTTGGAAAATCCAATTTCCTGCCGAATGTCGCGCACGGCTCTAATATTTATTATTTACTTGTCACGATAGAAATTGTGTTTGTGGTGGCATCTAGCGAGTTTTCACCAAACTAAAAAAATAAACGTAACGTCGAGTTTCCACAGAAGGCAACTCTAGCCATATTGTACATTTTATTATTATTATCATCTTCCGGCATATTTATATTATCCATTTCTATACTTAAAACATTTAATATCGTAATCAGCGCTCGAAATACCCGGAGCAAACGAAATTATCGTCTCGTGGTAAAATTAAATATTGCACCCGGTACATGAATTAGTAAAAAGTAATTAAATTCACTTTCCATAATATATTATACATAACATATTTAAAGTTTAATACGAAAGTTATCGGCCTCATGGAAAAAATAATATTTGTGGTGTTTTTCGCCTAAGGCCCTGACAACATTTACATACCATAAGTTTAAAGACTGTTATTACATTTAGGTAGGTAATGTATAACGAAACAATGCGTCAGCTGAATGCAGAACTATTCAAACTCACATTTGAAATATTTTGCAGAAGATTTTTTGAAACAGCCTACTTTAGTTATTTACTATGTATGTGGACAAGTGTATGCACGATTTTTTTCGTCAATAATCCTACTAAAATATGATATATCCATTTATTCATAAAGATAATAAATAATTTCAGTAAATTGTCTCAAAAAACTCTCTCCTCAAAAATTTCAAATGTAAGTTACAATAGTTCTGCATTCAGCTGACGAATGTAAATCACTTATTTGTAAGTATATGTGTCGCTGAGTTTCAAAACCCTCTATAACACCTTTTCGTTTTGTTGAGAAAATCAATAAAAACTTCTCAGTTTGAAGGGGATTATCGATGTTTTTCTTTTTTTGCCCAATGATAAGATATTTTTTGGAAATATTTTGCATATCTATTTATATTTAAATGTTTGGTTATAGGGGGTTTTGTAAGTAACATAGTGTTATAGCGGTTTTTGAAATACCCATTGAAGGTTATAGCGTATTTTGTTAGGGAAACTTTTGACAACTTAAAGTCAGAATCTTCCATTGGTGGCGCGTGGTAGGATGAAAAAGATTTACATATTTGTATTTAATAAACGTTTTATTCATTTAAAATTAGTATTATAAGTAGGTAAATATTCTAAAATAGCAGTTTAAAATGAAAAAAAACATTATCATCTTGTTCCTATATTACATATAAAGACATAATTAAAAATTAGGAAACATTAAAAATTATTAAAAATGTTACAATTTTTCATTGTTCAGTAAAAATAATTCAATTAAAAATGCAATGCAATTTACATAAAAACACTGTGTATAGCTTATTTTTTCGTTCTCACAAAAATAATATAAAATAAAATATATTGGTTTTAAAAAATATGAGTGACGCGGTACTCTCATAATTCGACTGCAAACATGTTTCATTCATTCATTTTATATTTTACTTGAGTAAATTAATTGTTTGCCTTCTTTATTTTTCATAACATTTTTTATAAGTCGATAACATGTAAATAAGTGAGTCAAATAATCTGTCACCGCGCTGAGCCAGTAGCATCACCACTTGAACTTGAATGTGAAAAGTATTTGTTATACTTATAAAGTAACTAAGTTATTATGTGTAATAAATTATAAAACATTTCGCAGTACCTACACATTGATGACATACAAGTGCGGTTTGTGAAAGGCGCCATTGAAAAATGCTCCAAAATATAATAATTTACATGGTTTATCGTCATTTAGTTAGTTAGCGCATTAGTGCTTGACCAATAAATCGGTGTTATGGGGTTTGGTGCTCACATGTTATGAAAAGTATTAAATTTAATATCAGAGCAACCATTTGAATAATACTGTAGAGCTAAATATTTTCTTTAAAACAGTGGCGTGCTTGACAAACAAACTGTTTTCTTCACAAAATCATACTGAAAATATTCTAAATAACATAACACTGCCACTGCTGAATATGTGATAAGTGATAAGGTGATAACGATTACCCATCAAAAGGTTTTTATAGAAATTTATACAGAAAAATAAACTTATAATTATAAATTATAAAAATATAATATTAGAGAAAAGAACACTGTTAACCAGTTCATAATTGAGTTACACGCCACTGGAAATTCAGATGATGACCTGCGCATTTTTAACACATTTATGTCTAATTTAACTTACCGTTTAAGGCGTATTTCGTTGACTTTCCAAGATTTTGGTTAGCTCAACCTCTTCCTAGCTTTATTAACTGTAGATTTAACCATATTTATAAGTTCGTCACACATTTTAAGACTATAAATCGTAAGAATATCAAATCAACAAAACAGCACTCCTACCGCAACTCCCAACATAAATGTACTGGCGGCCATGTTGCATTTCGTCTGATTCTCGCTTCTTATTGGTCAGTTGTGTTATAAGGGATTTTGAATGTAACACATAGTGTTATAGCGTGAATTGATTGACACATTGATTTTCTTTCATAAATGACAGTCAATCGTAGCGGACTTTGAAAGAGACAATAAAATTTTCATCTAGAGATTTTAATAACGAATCCATTGATATATATATATCTCAATTATTTCAAAAAGGTGTTATAGCGGGTTTTGAAACTCAGCGACACAATAATAGTCATCAAATTAAATATTATAATAATATTTTCTGAAAATTATCGAGCGCTGGCGTTGGTAAAATAAATATTAAAATATTTCTTCAAGGATGAGAGCGTAAAAACACTGATAAATAATTTATTAATATTTAGACTCTTCGTCAGAATGAATTTATAATAAATGTTGCAAATTTTGAAGATTAAAACTTTGGGTAGAAATGTAGTACATATCACAATTTGATTTAATAAATCTTGTTATATTATTATGTAAATACTGAATTATAGCATGCAGTGGTGGCGAACCTATGGCACGCATGCCACCAGTGGCACGCGATATGATTTTGCATGACACGCATTTGAAGAGAAAAAAATATATGATAACAATAATAAATGACAGATCGCACCGTATAAAATATAGCAGAAAATATCTTTCAAAAATAAGCATTACGTTTAATGTAAATATATAATTGCATAGGTCGTGGGGGATCCTGCGCTTCGAACCTTTATTTTTTATCGATTTACAATGCTTGAGACCACAGTAGCAAGAGAATGCCTCATCTGAATAAGAAACAAAAATTTGGTGGAGCTAGTAGTAGTAATTCTGGAGACAGTTTCAAAATTGGTGGACCGAAATGTATGGAGTAATAATTTAAAAAAATATATAAAGCTATTATAATGTGTGCTATGTTCTACGAGTGATATCTAGAACATCATTTTTTTATAGAATTTTTAAAAACTATTTTTCCCCAATGAAAAACTGCTTGGCACGTCAGACAGCCAAAAAATAATATTTGGGAAAATTTTGATTTGAAATTAAATAGGTTCGCCAACCCTGGCATAGAGTATAGACACATAACAATGTTATGTAGTGGCTTACTTTTGTGTAATGGTACTTACGTATCTGTTAGAGTGGTTGTATTATCTCTTTGATGTTAGTGTAGGTTTTTTTTATTTTTGGTAATACCGTTAAAATACAATTTTAGGGAAAAACAAATATTTTTGCGATTGCCATTTAATAATTTGTATGACTAGTTTCAACTGCTGAAGCCCTTTTTTAAATCTTCTGGTGAATCCATTCCGTCATCTGCGTCAAAGAAACTCACCTTGGGTAAATCCACCTCTGAATAAAATTATTGTCTGTATTGCTGCCTTCTGGCTATAGTTTATGCATCTTTGTAGGTACATTCCGAAGTGAGAATAGTATTATGAAACCTATTCGCAGGGACGAAAATAAATAAATGCTTACCTCCTGAAAACCTGAAAACCCGCAGCACCCGGGTGTTTATTTGACTTAAATTTTCTTCCTAACTGTGCGCGTTTATTTATATAGGACGTTGATACCTGAAATGTTTTTCTCAGTTGTAGTTAAGGAACATGGATGACGTAAATATGACAACATATTATAGTATTATACTATAATATTATGTACTTAAGTAACTAATCCGTTTTTAAATACTTCAAAATAATCAGTTTTGAGAAAACCGATAGAACTCATTGTCATCTTTTCTGATGCTGCAACCATTGGCGAGTCTTTGCTTATATCTATTAGTGCTCTTTTTCTACTAAATGGGCCTGCATTGATTTATTCACACAATTTTAACCAAATATACAAGTTTCGCAATAAAGTTATCGTTCCTAACAAATTTGTCTCTTCAATATGATTTGAACATTTTATATCATTGTTTCATGAGATAGCCAGCGCACTTCACAATAGTATAGAAGTGAGGTATAATAAAATTAGTCTCCATATATCTTCAGACAGGTTTGCAAACAACCGAACTTTTATAGAACTGTTTTTTTTATATAGTTTATAACTAGCGGCCGTTTTATGAACTATGCACTTGCAAACTGCTAACCTGAGGCTACATTTGTGTTAAACTTTTCGCACCTCCCTCAGCGACAGTCCGGGTCTCCCCTGGGAGGCGCGCCTCCCAGTTTGGAAACCGCTGGGTTATATGCTACGCAGAGATGCCGTAGGACTGTAGAGTCTACGTGGCATCATTGACTACGTAAATAATAGATCAGTTATGCACAGCCCTTTTTATCAATATGAGTTTATCGATTTTTTTTAATTGTTTGCATGCATACAAAAAATAAGTGTGCCGCAAAATAATCCTCCCGTCCTCGAATCCAGACATATTATTTTAATTAAAATGCACATACCATATACCTACTCTCCATTCTCCTTTATGTACATATTTATAATATGAAAGTATATACGTGTCAGCGCTAGTGAAATCATTGACACTGGACGATAGCAACAATAAAACAATAATAATTCTTCTAATAATTTTAAATTAGAGTTTTTTCAACTAAATTTTCATTTGAAATAATGCAGTGAAGAGATATGTACCAGTACCACCACGTTGTTTTTCCTATTAAATAATTGCACTATACAAAAAATAATGTCTATTACAGCATAATAAACGAAAAGATATAATTAATTGACGGGTGTAAGCATTTTACCCATCTCATTGAAAATATAGTTCATGCATCAGTAGGATATCATAAGAAAAGTATACGAATATTACATTTAATCGATGGGCCGACGGTTATCCACTGTCATAGATAGGGATACCGGATATTATTTACTATTCGGCGATGTCTATGGTAATAAGGGGCTCGGATTATTATCGAAATAATTCATACCAGACAAACATATATTATTAAATACCTACATCATATTTTACATGTGCGACATTTGCAGTATTCAGTATTCGTAATTCAAGTATTATATGATATTTAAAATTCAGAGCACTTAGCACCTAGCCAGATAGATATTAGATCATTCAAAATAGTCAGGAAATGGGTTGGTATAAAAATATTTTTTGTTGTTTTTCTAATAACTTTGTTTATACATCATAGTGGTGGAAGAAAACCTTATATACCACCTCATTCTGCATATTATGTGGTACATAAGTAGCATGCTTCTGTAAACGAGACAATAGTAATTATACAATTTAACTAGTGGGGCTTCGTCCCTCTCTAGACCCCCTGCCACCCATTATTACATACTCAAAATGACAACGCGTACACTGACGAAATGTTTAAATTTAATCATCTCAAAAAGTAGATCGACGATACCCTCTATGATGATTCTATTAGTGGAGATTTCAAATCGATAGGATCATTGACAAAAAGTTCTTTTTTTAGAAGTATGGAGACCGCATATTTGAAATTTTAAATATCTGGATACATGAGGAGTAGGCGAAAACGCTTTTTAAACTTATAACTTATATTTTTATATTATAGAGTTAGATATGTAAGAAAGTATTTATTTTATATTATGAGTATTCTGTTCTAATAATATTATAACATTATTCAATATTTTAAATTGCAATCACAATGTTGTTAATTAATTTTCATTCTCGGTTATAATGAATCACAATAATCTTAATAATTTAGAAATTTTAGAAATATATTGGCACGTTGAGTTTCATTGCAGTGATACAAATTGTACGAAGGTAGGTACCATCAACCATGATATCTTATTTTTTATTTTCTTCAAATTTGATTTCGAAATCATGGATGTATTTAAATATTGTTATAATTAATAGTAGCAAATACAGGACACGTGTCAACTGTGAAAATACCTACATAGTACATAGTATGTAGGTAGGTACTTGTGAAATATAATTTCGCCTGCGTCGCAATTAATTAATTGCAACTCCGTTCCTTTTCATAGAAATATTCCATTTATCTGCCTAGACTGCCTAAAAGAATCATGGGCCGATTGAAACATCACAACAAAACTATTCCAGCCACGATGCCATTAAGTTGGGTATACCGGTAGACCACTTCATCACTCGCGAAGAGGTCGAATCAAAACATCACGCTCGCCAAGAGAACGTATCCAGTTTCCAGTCGATTTGCCCCCTCCCTCGCCAGATAATTGTTTTGGATCCCGGCCTAGGCCGCTTCGTTCGGATTTAATGCACCGTGATGGTAAGTGAATTAGAATTTATGGTTGAGGACTATCTGCATAATTAATGCGTGCGTATCCGTGCCGGTCCGCCCCACGGCCCCCACGGGGACACTAAACCACGGCTTCTTTGGTAATCATTTGATGTGATTTAATCGTGTTTATTTTCTTCGCCTTATTGTTAAACGTTATAAAATGCTACGTATAAAAGTGAGTGCTCGAAATGGAAAATTTTATGAACCGAACTGCTCAATAATTTTTCGAAAATATCGAAATACCTATATTCGATTAAATAGTAGGTATCTATATAAACGGGAAACGAAAAATTAAATCAAAATCACTGCACTTCTGCCATGGACATGACGTAGGTACTGAGATATCCCGGGACCTGGTGGCTAGCTCGGGATGTTGGTGGGACCCGGGATTCACAAAAATTAAAACTAAATTGGTATCTGTTTCATGGTAGGGTTAAATGAAACTCGTTTTATCATATTCGGTTTATATTTTTAGATTACACGTGTTGGTTAGTTACACTTCCAATGTTTTATGCACTAATTTTAGCTTCATTATTAATATAATTAAACGTTCAAAATTATGGCCTTTCACTCCGTACCTCACTTTTCACTTCCATGTCCATGCTCGATTTTTTATTTGTTTTACTCTCCGAGTCGTGAGGGCCAGTGTTTCCGTTTTAAAACGGCGACCCTCTACTCCAGTGTTTCCCAGCCTTCTTCGTGCCATGCCCCACCGTAGCCTTTTCAAAAGTCAAATGCCCCACCGGCATCTTTTTTTAATAAAACAGCAGGTAAATTTTCAAATCATATTGTAATATGTTTGTAAACATATGAACCCCTAATGAAATTAAATAAAACATATTCTAATACATATATTATAACTGAAATTATTTCAAAACACAAATTGAAAATGTAATTAAGTAGAATAAAATAAAAATTAAGACAATAATAAAACACAAATGTAAACTGAAATTTAGTACAAACACACACACACATATCTTGACGCCTAATTCATAGAAATTCAGTTACGATTGCTACAAAGAAATTTTATGTCCGGATATAACTTAGTTGATTTCAGTCTTAGGTCCCCTCTATTAGTTATATCCAATCGATTTCGTTTTTTAATGAGTAAATCGCTTATGGCGCTAAAACCACATTCCACCAAATAAGATGAGGGAAAGGGTAATAATAATTTTCTGGCATGCAAAGTAATATTAGGATATTTTGTGTTAGCTTCTTCGCAAATCCATGCCATTATTCCTTTTATATTAAATAAATTTGTAATCGAATCATCATTTTGCATTTCTGAAAGTTCCTCTTGATACAGTTGTTCATTTGAAATATCTACCAGCATTGGTTGTGTCAACCAAGCTGGAAAATTTATTTCCTTTAAATCAGCAAATCGTTCTTTAAAATCAGTTAATAAAGTTTGCAGATGGTCGAAAATAACAAGTTTAGCATTATCAGTCACTTCACATTTTTTGAGCCAGTCAAATTTTTCAAAATTGTTGTTTAAAATATTTTTTTTAGACAATTCAATGAAAGTAGTGAATGCAAATATCTTTGCTTTTGCATCGACAAGTGTTTTCATCGATCTTTGAAGTTGCCTATTTAAAATATTTAACTTTTCAAATATATCTGTTAAATAGCTTACAAATGCTCTACCGTCGACCGTCATCAAAAACTTCATATCAGGTCGGCTGCTTAAAAAATCACTAAGGATATCGAATAATTCCATAAATCTTTTTAAGGAATTTCCTTTTGAAAGCCATCTTACTTCAGTGTGAAGTAACAGTCTAACGTACTCCGCATTTTGTTCTTCACAAAATAACTTGAAGAGACGCTCACTTTTGGCACTGGTTTTAATCGTATTGATACACTTTATAACGGAATTTAGTACCTCATTTAGAACAGGTGAAATGTGTTTAGCCACCAAGTTTTCTCTGTGAATAACACAATGCACCACAGTCATTTCTGGATTCTCGTCTTTCATTAATTTTAAGCAACCATTTTTCTTGCCCATCATATTGGGGGCACCATCTGCAGCACAAGATATTATATTTTTCATTGGTATATTTTTAACATCCAAATATTCTTTTAGCTTATTAAATATATCTTTAGAGGTAGTGGTGCTTTCTAATGATTTGCAGAATAACATTTCTTCAGCAAATATCCCCTTATCAATATATCTTACGTAAGCAAGCAACACGGCTTCACTGTCTCTTAAAGTAGATTCATCCATTTGTAGTGAAAATTTCCGTGTTTTCAGCTTTTCAACTAGCTGTATTTCAACGTTTTCACTCAATTTGTCTATTCTTCTGCAAACAGTAGTGTTGCTGAGCGGCATCGCCCTCACGAGATTGTCATCTTGTTGTAAAACTGTTTTAAGAAATGCTGATATTGATGGCTTGATTAGATCCTCTCCTATAGTATGGTTTTTTCCACATTTAGCGATGAGCAATGAAATTTGGTAACTAGCTTCAAGACTACGATCGACATTTACAGTTTGGACAGAAAATAGATTTGTTAATGTTGCACGTTTTCCAAATTTTTCCTTAAGATTTCGAAATAAAATAATACCTGAATTATTATGAGTACTATGTTTCGACTTCAAATGCGCTTCAAGACGACCTCGTTTCATTGTTTCATTGGTAAAGGATTTCTCACACAGCAGACAAAAAGGTAGGCATTCGTCGTGCACAGCAGGTATAAAACCAAATTTTAAAAATTCCTCCGAATACTGACGTTTTTTTTATTTTTGATTTTGGTTGTTCACTCATTTTGCTAAAATAATACAGGGCCTTGGCCAAACCTGTAGCCATAATATTATGAAGTAGCTGTCAAACTTCAAACTTCGATAATCAGTATTGCCAGTATGCAAAAATGTATGCATTAAAAATGCAAAAATGAAAAACTTACAAAATACCACAATACAATTATACTCCTGCACAGTTTGTGTTTTTAGATAATTATTGAAATTGTAATGGGTTTCATTCTATTTTAAGTACAATTTGCGTTTATTTCAATTTTGTACATCTCAGGCATTTTTTTGTATGACCGATGAGTATTCCCCTTTATATGTGAAATGCCGACGTGTCTCATCTCTGAAACGTAGTGCCCCACCTCTGAGGCGTCATGCCCCACCGTGGGAAACACTGCAGTCTACTCTCTTCTTCCTCTCGACAGTGTTGCCATCCTTCCCTTACATACTCCTTATTATTAAATTCCTTTGGCTTTCGTCTCTTTTATTCGGCAAATCACATTCTTCTCTGACATACTATTATTATAATTAGGAGATAGATACAATTCTTACGTGCTAAGTACATGTTAAACATTTTGACAGTTAATCACGGAATAATGGACGTACGCACGCCCATTGTTGACTAGGAGGTCAGGTGACATGGTTATATCTAATAATTAATTTAATCTATCGGGAGAGGCCCAATAATCATGGGTATGACAGTACCTACCCATTGCAATTTCTAAAGTATGTCCATATTGTCAGCGTGTTAATAGTGTAATTATTGTACTTAGTAAAAAAAAACTCAATACGGTTCAGCGAGCACTAGCGTTACGAATATGCAGAGCTTACCGCACGGCTTCGCTAAACTCAACGTAAAGGCCGGTCCGGACCGGCCGAGTGATTTAGTAGAGTGGCGAGTGATTTAGTGAATTAGTAACTGAGAAGTGTCCGAACACAGTGCATTAGTGAGTGACGTGTCAAAATGAACAGAGCGTCGAGAGCGACAGACATTTCAAAACGGACACCATTCGCGCGACACGAGAGTGCTGCCGTCTGTCGTAACTTCAAAAATAATTCAAATGACACTCTACAAAAACGGAGTTGTTGAATTGAATCGATTTATGCTCCAAATTCCTATTGATGAATACTAATATACATAGGATACCTACCTCTTATATTTTTGTGATTTCGTAAATTTTTGTATGCTTACCTATGTATTTTTGTAGTTTGTTTAGGTAATAAATAGGTACTTTATGCACAATATTAAAACCACACCAGGCATATATCGAGCTGCCAAAGAAATGTCTTGCACATTCCCAAATGTAGAAATATTTTTTTTAACAATCCCCTTATCTAATGCATCAGCTGAAAGATCGTTTTCTGTTAAAGCGTGTAAAAAATTATTTGAGAAGTACTATGGGAGATGAAAGATTTAATAGGGTATGGCCATTTTATATACAGAGCAAGAAATTTTAAACCGAATTGACACTGCCAAAATAATTGACGAATTTGCAAGACGAAAATTTATTTAAAACATGTTTTTTTATTTATTTCTATTACCTTTGTTATATTTTATGTTAATAAATTAATGAGAGTTTCTACTTATAAAACTTTTTTTTCTAACTTGAATTTGGGGGCCCCGAATTTTTTATCGCTCAGGGGAGGTGCTTGACTTGATCCGCTCCTGATTTTATGCTCCATTGTCCTTACTGACTATAAAATATAAACAGATGATAAATGAATATAACTTATAATTATTATTCTTATGAACATTACGATAATGTGTACCAACCTCTTTACCTACTCTCAATCAGTGGCGGCCGGTGGTCTTTAAAATAGCATTTTCTGGTAGTGCGCAATGGTTTACCTTCTATAAAGAGAAGATCTTCTTCTTTCACCCTGTCACGACCCAGCATTGGAGCATAGGGCAAGCACAAGTTCGCGCCACTTCCCTCGGTCCATCGCCAACTCTTGCGCCTCAAACCATGTCAGACCTGCAGCACGTAGGTCGCCTTTGTGGCACCGCTGCAGGGTGAGGGAGGGCCGGCCATGGCAACGGAACCCTTGAGGCTGTGCCATAAGGGTACGAAGTGTCACACTTTTTGGCGGCATCAGGAACACGTGTCCTAGCCACGTAGAGGTCGTAAAGCGTCTCATCATGATTACCTTAATCATCGAAGGCCATAAGCTAAGATAATATCTTAGTGTAAAATGACTGAACGTCGAACTTCTCAAAACGTAAATTAAATATGTCTTTGTTTATTTATTCTATTTCTTAAAAAAGTTTTTGAACACGTAGAATAATTTAAGATCAACAAAGACATATAAATGTCACCGTTTATGGCTTTACACTAGGAACAATGCGTCAGACAAACGTCTGGATAATTCACTTTGTTAAAAGTGTAAAGCAGTGTGTTTATTTTTTAAATCTCACATTATTATTAATTTATGTGAAATTAAAAAAAACTAAAATTACGCGGGTAATATTTATATTGTAAATCAACGTTCATTCGAACTCAGATTTATTTCTGATGTATTTATATGGCATTAAAAGTATGTTTCTCTTATATTATCGTTCTTATTTAATATTCAGCTACGACCTACTACTCATGTAGTGCTGTTGTGTTTTTTTTATTATATTGAATGTATTTGAGTGGTTTAGAAATAAATGCGGCGGTTCGTAGTTTCGTAAAATGTTGGCGATTCATTAAATCTTAAATGTTAAAATGCTAAAAATTAACTCGTCAACGTTGTTATAAAACAGAAACTGGCGGTTTTCTAATTTCGTGCGCCGATAATAAAGTGTGTAAAAAATTCTACACAAAACGCTACTACTGGAACATTGGTCCACGGTTTAAGAAGTATACAATGACCTCGTTGTAATCCTGTGCAAACTGAAAATCTATTTAGATCGCAATCGCTTTGCGCCCACGAACAGAGTATTGTTCATAAAGCCTTGAATTCACTAGGGGACAAATCGTGCAACATGACGCACAACATCTACGTCGATACTTCGGGAACGAAGCCGCAGAACATGTTTCTTGTTCAAAATACGGACACACTACGCAACGTCGCAGAATATGTTGTACATATTTGTCGCAGAAATGTGCAGAAATGCAGTATGATCTTTTTGTAGAATACCCACTCCATAATAAGATAATCTGATCGCAAATAAGTTATATAATTGTTTGTAAACTTATATCACTTCACAAATGCACGTTTCAAACATTTAAAACTCTACGCACGTCCTGAACTGCAAACATTGTCATTACTTTAAATGTAGTCTGGGCAGTCCATATCATAGAAATTTGCGAGATTTAATCAAAACAACATTCGCCGAGACCACACGGCGTTACTTTTAGTGAAACAAAATATTTGTAAACACGTCCACACGTGCGTTTTTATACGTTTTCCATCCGTCAGAAATACAAAAAAGTGCACATTTGTTTAAAATACTAAGTATATATTTTTTTATACAAATATTTGCAAACAATTGATATGCAACTTTAAAACAGTGTTTAAAATGTTTATTTATTTACGAGGAGACTAATCTTGATTTGGGACTTGGCATAACACTTGATGGCGATTCCACAACGTTTTTTGTAATTAAATTTACATGATGTATGCCTGTTGAAAGATCTTGACTACACACGCCTACGTAAACGAGTGTAAATTTATAAACTGTGCATTGTATTATAGGTACACGCACATTCAGATTCTGACACTCGCCAAGACAACATCACGCTCTCCACCGATCTCAGTTCTACCGTTGAATTTATTCTGAAAAGAAAAAATTTAATAATCCTGACCATCGCAAAAGAGATTGATACTACTGCTCCACTGCTATTTTCGCCAGCCAGAAAATACCTAGCCGACATCTTCCTGCCGCTGTATAGTCTTTTTCAAGATAAACAACGACAGCAGACCAACCTAGTGTTTTCATCCGGGCTTTCATAGCAGAGCGGCAATACGTCAAACGATATCAGATTTGAATTCCTCTTTCTCATCATCCCCAAAGTGAAATATTAGTGTGTGCCAGTGCCTTATACCAAAAGTGACAGTGTCTCAGTGCGTGAATCCGGGTTTCTCGAGTGGCAAAAGCGCTGCTCTGTTCAGTGTGGTGTTGTGCTCGATCGCAGTCATCAACTCAACATAGTGATTTCGGCGACTGTGATTTGGTTAACGCCGGTTCTGTTCAGTTCAGTGCAGTTATCACAGAGTGCTTCCGGGAGGACGCCTGAGCGCCGCACCTGAGGAAACAGGGACACATCTGAATATATTTACTTACTCATAGTCCGTAATCGCATCCTGTTTCTATTCACCACCAATTTTACCAATATCACCGTCTTTTCATAAATTAATACTTAATCTCATTGCCATTTACCTATACGACGCTAGGGATTTCTGCCCACTGCGCAATCTTACTAATTTTCCAAATTAAAACTTATATTCGTATTACTTTTCTTTTCTATTTTTATATTCTTTTATACCTTTTGCTCTCAGCTCTTCCAAAAAAAATGCCTTCACCGAGATTCAACGAGATCCGAGAGGAAGCGACCGCAGACATCAATGAGCTAATGGAGATACCCGCAACTCCAACTCCCAAACAACTCCTGGAACAGGACCCGACAACGACCCTACAAAATATTGCATACATGATTACGAAAAATAAAAAACAAGACCCTCAAACTCTTATACGATCAATTTTCAGCCTCCTGGTATCCTGCATGGATTCAAGAACGAGAGCCCAATGCCGCCAGCCAACAACCAGCCATCCTGCCGGACCGAACTTCAAGATCAAGAGAGCCAAGAGAGCGACTTCCCAGAAAAAACAAGAGATCCTACCAAACTCACAGGAGACCATAGCAGCCACACAAGACGACTCCGAATACGAGGACTTGAATGATGACGCCACCTTCGCCTCAGCCGTCCGCAAACGACAAAGACAACCGACCACCCCCAACGCCACACAGAAATCGCCGCAGCAACTCCAGAAAAAGAAGGCAGCCCCGATAAGCAATACGCCAGCTTCACAACCAACTACCGTTCCGCCAACGGCTAAACACTCCAAGGACGACCGGAAAGCCAAAATCCCACCAATAATACTTCACTCCAGACGCGATTATACAACGATCGCTAAGGACATGAAGCTGGCCGGCATTACACCAGGATTTGCGACGTTACAAAAGGACAATACTCGTATCGACTTCGACGACATCATCACATACCGGAAAACAGTGGCGTTCCTCGACCAAAGAGGGATATCATTCAATTCTTACAAGACAGAGGAAGAGAAAACCTACAAGGCCGTCATCAGAGGTATACCGACAGAAACGGACCTCAACGATGTAAAAGAAGAACTAATTGATCTTCAATTTCCGGTAATTGCCGTCCAGAGGATGCGCCGCAGATTCGACCAGGAGCCGTTACCACTTGTACTGGTCGACCTAGAAAAAAGCGACGCGGGAAAGAGTATATTCGAACTAGAGACTCTACTTTACCACCGAATCAAGGTGGAGTCTCTAAGGAGAAAAACAGCCACCGGACAATGCCACCGATGCCAGGGCTTCGCCCACTCGGGCAGCCACTGCCACGCACCACCAAAGTGCGTGAAATGTGCAGAAAGCCATTGGACTCACGAGTGCGATCACACTCGGGAGATGGGCCCGGCCACATGCGCAAACTGCGCTGGCCCTCATCCAGCAAACTACCGGGGTTGCCCGAAATTCCCGCGCCCAGGACAGACCAACCCCAACCACAGACGAACCTGGCCCCCATGGCAGAGACAACCCCAGCCGACCCAGCCTACCCAGAACGAGACCCGCCAAGCCCAAACCCACACACGACCCCAACAAATGGACCATCGCAGCGGTAGGACGACGCACACTAATAACAGGTTAGTCGCTTTCCCTACCCAATTTCCGATTACAAACAACTCGCCCTCCACCAACTCCAGTTCAGACCTAAAAAGTCTGGCAACTGCAATTATCCAATTGCAAAAAACTATGGAGCAAGCTACCGCCATGGTAGCCCAAGCCACGAAACTTGTCCAGCAAAATGGCTACTAAGACCAATCCAGCCTCACTATAGACGGCCATCTGGAACGCTCGCGGTACCTTAATTATTGATAAGGGGGAAATCATCAATTTCCTATCCAAACACGACATCGACATACTCCTAGTTAGCGAGACCCACCTTAAACCTACTTCCCGCATCCGTTTTCCAAACTACACCACGTACAGAACGGACAGACCAACCAACAGGGGCGGCGGAACCGCTATTTTTATTAAGTCTCATATAGACCATTGTGAGGCACCTCCAACCACACAAAGCCGGGCACTAGAATCATGCTCAATCATATTTAATACTCGCTCCTCCGGCAGCGTTAAATTCACGTCAGTCTACGTTCCTCCTTTCAAAAAGGACGATTCTATTACCAGAACAGATCTAGATAGCCTACTGGACACTAACGTTACCTCAGTAGTCATTGCGGGCGATTTCAACGCTAAGCACTTAGCTTGGGGTGGCCGCTCTTCAGACTTCAGAGGTAAAATGATCTACGAATTCACTGACGATAATAACATAACCTTAGCCGCTCCATCTGAGCCCACGCACTACCCAGCTAATAACACACATAAACGTTCTATTTTAGATTTTGCTTTACTCGCGGAAACTGATTTCATTCACGAAATCAGTGTAGTTAACGAACTATCCTCAGACCACAAGCCGGTACTTTTACACTTAGGAGACCCATCAAATGTGGTCCTAGCAATTAACAGACGTATCAGAACCCAAACATCATGGGAAGACTTTAAATCATCGTTAGAGGAAAAGCTCACGCAACCAACCCTTCTCAACACTGAGGAGAGCATAGACTCCGCAGTCGCGACATTCACGGGCGAAATACTAGACGCCGTAAACGCAGCCACTGTAGTTAGACCATCAAATCATACACTCCGCCCAGACATATCACAGCGCCTTAAAGATAAAATCAGAGAGAAAAATAAAGCACGTTTGGAATGGCAGAAGCAAAAACTCCGCGCATCCAAAACGATTTACAACAGGTTGATACCAGAGATTAGGAAAGAATTAGCCGAACTTGATGACGCCAGCTGGTGCCAAAAAGTCAATAATTTAGTCAAGGGCAGCCCACCATACTGGTCCCTAACAAAACTCTTAAGACAGACCAGGCAGAAGATTACACATATTCAAGGACCGAATGGCCCAGTATACTCTTCTATAGACAAAGCTGAAGCATTTGCAGTCAGCATAGCAAAACAATTCTCTCCAAACACTATAGACAGGAATAATTCAGAAGTAGTTAATCATGTCAGACAAATCACCAGGAAAGCCAGGGATATTTACAATAAGAGGTCAGATCCTCCCCCAAATCAACACCGGCCACGGTCACGGAAATCGGTTGCCTCATTAAGTGGCTTAATAACCGAAAAGCCCCTGGTAATGACGGTCTTACAAACAGAGCCGTCAAAAACCTCCCAGACAGAGGTATAGAAATACTTACGCAGATAGTTAACGCCAGCTTAGAGCTCCAATACTTCCCAGCAGCCTGGAAAGTAGCGGACATAGTCCTTATTCCAAAACCCGGCAAGGACCTGACGTGTCCAGAAAATCACAGACCTATTAGCCTATTACCGACTTTAAGTAAAATCTTTGAACGAGTCATAAAACGCAGACTTCAAATCATGATCGATGAAGCAGACCTCATCCCAGAAATCCAACACGGATTTAGGGCAGGACATTCGACCAACCATCAACTACTTAGGGTAATCGAATACATAACTAAAGCTTTTAATTATAAAACCTTTACAACAGGTCTCTTTCTAGACATAGCAAAAGCCTTTGATAAGGTCTGGATCAAAGGCCTTATAGTCAAGCTCTCAGAATCAGGACTCGACACAGCCATGATCAACATGATAAGCTCCTTTCTCCGGAATAGGAGCTTTAATGTTAAACTTAACGGAATTAGATCCTCAACAAAAATACCCACAGCCGGAGTCCCACAAGGATCCGTGTTAGGTCACACCCTGTACAACTTGTACACAAAGGACATACCGATTCCCACCGACAGTTACGGTAGCTCGACCATCGTTGCCCAATACGCAGATGACACAGCTATCCTAAGCAAATCGCTCAATCTCAACAAAGCAATTATGCAAGTCCAGACAGCGGCAAACCAAATATCCAACTGGTGCGATAAATGGCGTATTCAGATTAATCCAGCTAAGAGCGCTGCCATTCACTTTGCCAGGCATACGAATAGGCACCGCCTTAAAATGATAAATCTCAAGATGCACAACCACATAATCCCTTGGGATAAGTCGGTTAAATATCTAGGTCTTACGATAGACAACAAACTCACGTTTAATAAACACATACTAGAGAAAAAACGCCAAGCCGTAATAGTTAACGCAAGACTTCGACCCATGATGGGTCCCAAGAGTAAACTGTCTACTCGAGCAAAACTTCTGCTCTACACAGCAATCACCAGACCAACAATCACTTACGCAAGCCCCATATGGGCTTACTCAAATCCCCGACACATTAAACTCTTTCAGACTATTCAAAACAAGACATTGCGACGAATCACGGGCGCTCCGTGGTATGTACGCAATACCACACTTCACAGAGACCTTAACATTGAAACCATCCACGATCATATCATGAAGTTGTCGAAGAGATTCTACAAATCCATGATAAACCATCCCAACGCGTCTATTAAAAATTTATTAATCGAAAATGGAAGCGACACAGACTACGTCTATAGGAGGCCGAAGGCAATCCTGCTGGACAAGCATCCACCATAGTTCCTTCACATCCTCACCACAGACTCCTTCTTACCCAAGCGACTAATCTGTTATTTTTCAGTGCAACAAGAAAAGACATTGATACCCGACCTCCCCCCGAGGATAATAAAAGATGAAGGGCACCCCGCCGCCTGACATAAGTGCAGGCGGAGGGAACCTTCCTCCCTAGTATTAAAAAATTTAAATACACACACATTTATCATGACTCAACACAGGGACTCAAGTATAAAAGATTAAATACTGCTCGGCGGGGTTGGACAATCGGACTATCAATGTCAATGCAGAGATCTTCACCGGAATCCACTAGACCAATGATTTGACCTGAAGCTGGGTCATATCATCATCCTACACCTTGTATTTTATGTTTGTATCCTTTCTTTTTTTGTTAACTATCTTAACAAAGAAGAAATGTTTGTATGTGAGTACAAAATCGGTGCGTGCACTTGTATGCAATTACAAGGACAAGCACCTTGCCAAAGCCTCTCAACGCCATCATACATAGATGAAGGAGATAGGGGGCATAGCCCCGGGACTCCAATTAAAAGTAAAAAGGCAATATACTAAACAAAACAAAAATAGGTACACGCGAAGTTAAATATCGAAAATATTATGCAATTCAACATAAATAAGACATAGCCCGACAAATAAGATCTATATAATTTCCTACCCAGACGCCGGATTTTTTTTTTCATTTTAGAATATGTAAAAATTCCGTATTTCACAAAAAAAGTGAATTTTCAACACAAAAAAATAAGGTTTAAAAAATGCTGAACTACAAAAAATACAATAATCGAAAACTTTTAAATGTTTAGTAACGCACAACCGCATTTTTTTTGAAATATTAATTATAATATTATATACATCCACGTATTAAAAAATATGATAAAAGTTTATTATATATTATTTTATTCAGATATTGATATATATTCCATGATATTAAAAATATTAAAAGGTTTCAAAGCACTGATCGGGTATGTGATTTTGAAAAAAAACACCAAGCAGTAGGTAGGCGCCGTAATAACACATAATATGACGTAAGCGATTACTTGTCGGGCCGAGCTGCGAAGCTGGAATGTATTATTTATTGGCTTGAAAAATGCGGAATCTAGCAGGTAAAATGCCAAAAACATTTTCTATAATTCGCCTGGCTCTGCATGTCCGATAATTATATATTCTTTTACTATGATTTAATTGCCTTTGTGAATACGGCTTTAAGAAATCGTTACGTAATGCAAAGGCTTCATCGCCAATATAAACAAATGGCAGTGCATCAGAATTAGCAGTAGGTTTTTTTGGTGCAGGTATTTTTAATCTGCCTTCGTCTAAACGTTTGAAAAAATCAGATTTTCTCAGTACGCCTCCATCAGAAATATGTCCATTTGTTCCAACATCAACATAAATAAATTCATAATTAGCATTTGCAATCGCCATCAAAACAATGCTGTGGAAATGTTTGTAATTATAAAAGTGGGAGCCGACGCCTGCAGGTGGCACGATTGCAATGTGTTTCCCATCAACTGCGCCCAGGCAATTTGGAAATTGCCATTTACTATTAAATTCTTCTGCAATCGTCTCCATTTCTTCGTGCGTATCAGGGAACTGCAACAAAAAATAATCAATATTTTATTTACAGATAGAATATTCGCCTTCAACATCGACGTTGTCGACTACTCCAAGGTCGAATCTCAATAGAGCACCAGAACCCCCATCGTTCAAACGAAAAAAATCGAATGATAGCGCCAACAAAGTGTTAGAATTAATCACCGACAAACTAAGCAATACTGAAGATGAATTTGATTATTTTGGCAAAATGATGGCCATGAAACTACGATCGATGTCACAGGGACAAAGATTGCTGGCCGAGAAGCTGATGCATGAAGTTGCCTTTATGGGACAAACTGACAAAATAATGCCATCAACTACTGTTCATACTCAACCAGTTTACCGTATATTAACGGCCCACGTGCTCGTCGTAGGTCAAAATTGAGTTTTTAATGTATTTTCAAACCATGATCCTGGACACTCCTTAAACGTTGTAGATAATCTATTTATATAATTTTGAAGCCTTATTATCCTTTATAGTTATTTTAAACATTTGATGACTGCATAAAGTATTTTTGTTACATAAAATAGTATTCTTTTAAACCTCTCGCTCTAATGTTTTAGAATATAGTCATATTTCGGTACATAACTGTGCAGTGGTGTTAAGATTTTTTACGTTTATTAATTTTTAAACGCATTTATGAAACCATTAGTATAATTTATTACGAGATAATTTTTATAAAATATTCACGATAAAAAATTGATAATCTCTGTGATCCCAAATTTAACAAGAATTAGGCATTTTATTATTCAAAAAATCGGAAAGATTAACACATTTGAAGATGATTCTAAAGATATTTATTATAAGCTATGTCTTTGACCATTCAAGTGTGATAAACATCTAATACTAAAATAGTCGCCTGCGCACTATTTATTTCAACGATTTAAACATTTTAACAATAGTAGTACGATGCATTTTTTTATTATCGTATGTCGCGATACCTGACAACTCTTTAAACTATTTTATCAACTATTTTAAACATTTGATGACTGCATAAAGTATTTTTGTTACATAAAATAGTATTCTTTTAAACCTCTCGCTCTAATGTTTTAGAATATAGTCATATTTCGGTACATAACTGTGCAGTGGTGTTAAGATTTTTTACATTTATTAATTTTTAAACGCATTTATAAAACCATTACTATAATTTATTACGAGATAATTTTTGTAAAATATTCACGATAAAAAATTATATTGATAATCTCTGTGATCCCAAATTTGACAAGAATTAGGCATTTTATTATTTAAAAAATTGGCAAGATTAACACATTTGAAGATGATTCTAAAAATATTTATTATAAGCTATGTCTTTGACCATCAAGTTACTTCGCATTTATTTTATGTTTGAAGATAATAATACTAATAATAATAATGATTATTCATTCGACCGAGAATTGTAATTAATATAATTGCGTTTCTTAAAATAAATCCCCGATGGTTAGAGGTTTTTGAGGTTAGACTGAATTAAAATGACGTCCTTTCAACGCTGAGGTTTATTTCTGACTAAACTATGAATGACCTTGTTCCTGTTCAGCTGAGTCTTAATATAATTATGAAGTATGCATAGACGGCGCCATAGTTTTCCCTTCGGGATGGATTTTCATTCACTTCAGACAGTTTGACATTTCGCTGATTTACGATTTGCAAGTCATCACTGCCAATATAAATTTGGGGTTATACGCGTAGTCTATTCTGGAGTCTAGCCTTCACAATATCGTCAGCTGACACCACCTCAGGCTGATAGGTCTAGCAGAACAGCTGGCAATCGCCGATTGCTACCACTGACATTTTAATAGAATATGTTTATATATTACAGTTTTTCATTCATACTTATTTGTTTTCGTTGAATTAGGAATACATACGTTTTTTATAATTCATTAAACCCTGTCTGAACCAAACAATTATTATTCGAATTTGACTTTGAAGTCCTTGAGATAGGGTTTGCTTTTTCTTCTTTGCGTGAGGTTATATTCTACTAATTTATTTTCCTTTTTCTTGTCGTTGGTCATTCCTCCGTTTTCATTTACTGGTCATACCCGCGCGTCTATTTTTGTATGTATGGAGTTTGGCATCACTTTGTCTTCATTAAGGATTTGACTTTCTTACTGTTCACATGTTACGTTTGACAGTTCATTCTAACTATCAAAAAAAATTATCTTGGGCGAACGTTAAGTGATAGTTAAGTGATCAGTGATTATGGCGCAACATCTGAATGACCGTGAGGAGGATATTCTAAAAGCAATGTACACCACGGCGAAGCAGAACTGCTACAGGAGGAAAAGTTCAACGTACGAGCGTCGATTAAGATGCTGATGTTTGAGGTATCCTCGTTACGTACCTTATTTCAGCAGGGGGACTGGCAAGGAGTGGCACAACGCCCAAAAAACAATTCTTGGCGGCCCCTACCGTCGTAGAGTTAGGTCTAAATGACAAGTTTTTTTTTTTTTTTAGAATTATTAATAACCATGTCCTTGCTTTTTCGTACAAGGTGGTTGTTAGTAATTTTGAACAATCACAAACACCCAAGCTTTGAGAAAAACACATAAATGTTTTTGTCATGACCGGGAATCGAACCCAGAACTCTCGGGTGGAAGGCCAGCGCCTTAGCCACTGCACCACAAGAGCCGCCCTAAATGACAAGTTGCGTCGGTGCGACCACTCGTCATCAGCTAACCATCTGACGAAGAGGACCATCGCGACAGCTTCTGAAAGGGTATGCAAGGGTTAGTGGATTGGGCAACCAATCCTCAAAACATCATAACAGCGATGAGCCTGTACCAAAAAATCGAAGAGGGTTTTGGGGACAACGCATAATAAAATTTGCGAGAACATGACTCAGATCCTTACCGGAAGAATACCTTCACTCGGGAGGCACTATCAAGGATTCCTCTGAGCTGAGAGTCTCGGAAGGCCCTCGAACTCACATTACAGGTCACTCTCGAGATCGAGGACTTAAAGAACTCATGGGTTCTAAGAAGAAGCGGGTCAAACGCCCAGTTTTTCTCTCAACCCTGTTTCTGATCAAGAAAGAAGACGGGGACCTATGCCCTGTTTTCAACCGAAAGCGTTTGAATGCGTTCCTACAGCCAAAGCCATTCAAACTAATTCACCATTACGAGGTTCCAGCCGTCTTACAAACAGAAGACTGGCTAGTAATAATAGATCTAAGCCAGGCGTCCCTCCAGGTACCAATGGCTTCTCAACATCGTCGATTCGTTCGACTAGCTTACCAAAGGGAGCTCCTACAATTCACGTGACTCCCGTTCGTGCTGCCAACCGCTCCGATTATGTTAGCATCCCTGACCAATTGGGTCGCCGAACGCCTACGAAAGAATGGCTGAGAATATTCACTTACCTAGACGACTTCTTAGTAGCCAACCAATCCGAGAAACAGTCTCGGTTCAGGTGGAATACAGGATAACCTTCCTACAGTCTTTAGGGTGTTTAATAAATATTAAAAGATCCTGTCTTAACCCAAGCCAACAATGAGGGTCCCTGGACATCACGTAGGACACACACAACAAGCGGAGGTTTCTGTCGCCGGAGAAGTGTGTAGCACTCCGTCACCATCTGCTAATGCAGGTACAAAAAAGCAGTTGGTCCCCCAGACAGGCACATATCCAATCCCTTCTGGGGCGACCCAACTTCACATCCTACCTCCACGAGGAAGGTTGCATTGCCGACGGCTACAACGCTCCAGTCATCAATATGGCCGAGGTCCCATCCTCGCTAATTGATGACAATCCCACCACAGGCCCAACAGGACATCATGTGGTGGCCCTAGGCGATAGGATCCTCAGATTTGACACAACGAAGGTACAAAAAGGCAGTTGGTCCCTCAGGCAGGCACATGTTCAATCCCTTCTGGGGCGACTTAACTTCGCATCCTACATCCACGAGGAAGGTTGCATTGCCGACGGCTACAAAGCTCCAGTCATCAAAATTGTCGAGGTCCCATTCTCGCCAATAGACGACAATCCCACCACAGGCCTAACAGGACATCATGTGGTGGCTCCAGGTGATAGGCTCCTCAGAGTTCAATCACTCCCTGAAAACAAGACCAGTTAGTATGGCATGGCATTCCAACAGGGAGGAGATGTTTGCAATTCAATCTCAGATACAATCAATCATAGGATCAGATCTGCTTCTGCAGACAGACAACAAAACAGTGGTGGCATACATCAACAACGAGGGCGGCACAAAATCTGTCACCCTCCCAAACCTATGCCGACAGATACTAGTATTTACCAGTCGAGCCAACATCACGTTTACTGCACAATACTTCCGCAGAAATTACAACTGCGTGGCAGATCATCTCTCCCGCAGACAACTCATTCCCGAATGGCACCTCATCAACACTGCAACCACCTCCCTGTTTCAAAGATGGGGTGTTCCCGAGGTGGATTTATTCGCAAGTGAAATAGCACATGTCATTGCAACGTATGTGTCACGAGACGTTAAAGTGGCGGGCTGTTTCACGATGCCTTCAGCCGAGTGTAGGACTTCAGACTGGCGTGGATATTTCCCCCACCAAAAATACTTTCACGAGTCCTAGCGCACCTGAACTCAGCAAAAGGGAAGTACTTACTAGTGGCACCGAGCTGGAAACAATGCTTTTGGGGAGTGGACTTACGAAAAAGGGCGATAGTACCTCCTTATACAATGCCTCACCTACATACGACACAAGTAGGTATGGAGACCAACCGTCCAGCTCCAAGGACCCGGGACCTGTCCCTTTAACTATGGATAATTTCGGGTGGGGTGGAAATAACATCAAATTGAATGGTGGAAGAAAGGGCACTTCTTACTTCCAGATGGCGGCCTTCGACTCTAAAAACTTATAAACCAGCTTGGAACAAATGGAAGACAATGACATGGGTAACATGAACCTAATGGATTATAATAGCCCTCAACCAATGGAATTGGCCAGATACCTAGGCTACATGCACAACATGGAGGGTTTGTCGTACATAACCATCCTGGTGCATAAGTCAGCCATAGCCACATTTTGCAAACCGATTATCATTGTAGATATCAGCATCAACGTGGTAGTACAACACAATATGTTACAGGCAATTTCGGTACATAAAACGAAACCCGTCAAACCACCGGTTTGGGATCCAGGACGAGTGGTAGATCATCTTAGGAAAACAACACCAGTGGAGTACAACCTATTCGGAACCTCTCGCAGGACAGCCACCTACTCGGCTGCTTCTCGCATCGGGACGAAGGGTTCATGACCTCACACTACTCAGTAATAGTAGACAATGGATTAGTGGAAAAAAGTGACCAAATAATTGTATGGCCAATGTTTGGCTCAAATACAGATACCGCCAAGCATCGTCAATCGGAATGGAAGCTAAGCGCTTCCACGTGTCAAAACATCGACCCAGTATTCTGGTTACGGAAACTAGTCTGCATGTCAAACCCAATGAGAGGGGTAGGTGGGGATATTTCGGAATTATTTATATCTTCAACAGGATCACCAAAACCAACCACCAGGACAGTTATAGGGAATTGGATAAGGTCAGTACTGTTGGAAGCAGGGGTACAAGAACCATCAGGCAGTGTCCGCTCAGTGGTGGCTTCCTTAAATTATAACTATACCCAATAGATAATATTTTAAAGAGAGGTAACTGGCGTAGTGAGTCGACATTTCACGACAACTACCAGAGAACGATGGATACACCACCATCAGAAGGGAAAAATAACCCATTAACATCTCTATTCAACCATATACATGGAAAGTCACGATGGTCTATACCTCGTCAATGAATCATTGTCACATACAGGAATTTGGCATACCCAACACCAGGTGATAACAAACAGATATCTCAAGGACTTCAAAGTCAAATTCGAATAATGAAAGGAGTTTTACCTACCAATAAAACTCTTATTATTCATGTTGACTTTGAAGTCCAGGTAACTTCTACCTGGTTCCTTGAGTCATATCATAATGAAGACAAAGTGATGCCAAACTCCATACATAAAAAAATACACGCGCGGGTATGACCAGTAAAAGAAAACGGAGGAATGACCAATGACAAGAAAAAGGAAAATAAATTTGTAGAATATAACCTCACGCGAAGAAGAAAGAGCAAACCCTATCTCAAGGACTTCAAAGTCAACATGATTAATAAGAGTTTTATTGGTAGGTAAAACTCCTTTCAATAATATACAAAATGATTTAAATATTTTACAGACATATGCGTATTATGGCTTGGTTTTCCCAGGGTTTAATTGAATTTCAAAAAATAACCAACACCACCTGTAAATTGTAGTCTTATTTCAATGTAAACAAATTCGTATAACTGACAAAGCTTAGTCTGTACTATCTATGGTGGATCCACTCTACCTCCACCCATCGCCATAGCAGGATAGTATAATTTTTCATACATTTAGATTATTGCGTTACAATACGTTATATTTATTCAATGGGGAAGATCCCATAAGATTGAAAAAATGTAAAAACTATTTCTCATAATGTCTTTTAAGATACTCGTAATTACCACCCGGGGTGTCCATATTATGCTTTGCTTAGGAGAAAAATGGTATTTTATTTTAAAATTCGTAAGTACTTAATATACTAATGAATAAATTCCAACATGCTAAATTTATTATTTAACAAATTATCTGGGTGGGGATATAAAAAAATATTATTTGTAAATATCACGTACTTACTTGCAAAAATGGAAAAATTAGCAGGTACTTACTTACTTATTGTACCTAATTGTGTCGTAAAAAGGTCATAATCGACTATATTTGACTATATATTTCACATGATAAAATAGCAAACAATATGCATAATATCATTATTAAAAGAAAAATTACTGCAATTTAATTTTTATTGAGTATTAATAGTTAGGTACTAATGATATAAAAGAAGAAGAAGGTTACTGTAATTTTATATATAATTATTATTATAAAATATATAGGTATCTAAACATCATTAATGTTTAATTACTTTGTATTAAACGTAACATGAATTTCATTTACCTACCGAAATGTTAAAACAATGCAATTATTACTAAATCGAGATAGTAATATGTGATACTTACTAAAATATTGAGAAGAACGTAATATGTATAATATAATGTAGTTTCTTATATTACTCGTAAGTCTGAAATTATTCAATTCATTGATACCTAGCAGTATTAAAATTATCTTCATCTTACAATAAATGTCTTGATTGAAATTGATTGATTATTAATTTATGGGTGCTAATTGAAATATCATATTTTTCGACTATTCCTGCAAATTCTTTATTTGAATTTTGACACGTCGAATGAACTTGTAAGAGGGCTCGCACATCAGAACTCGCCGCATGCGTCTTACGACGAATTCGTCGATGTGACGTCATCGTAAACCAAGAAACAAACGTTATTAAATGGACCTTCGCACATTGGCCGTTGCAACTGCGACGCGAGACGATTCGCCGATGCAACATGTCGAATGCCGTCGAAGCCTGCATGTCGTATCTAAAAAAAGACGACTCCGCGCAAGCGCACAGCTGGCGGATCGGTCATTTCTCTCCAGACTGTCGCCGAGTTTGACGTTTCCCGTTCGATAAAAATGGCAGACGAAAGAAACAACATCGCGTTCGTGCAAGAAATTGAAAAATATAAATGCATTTACGATTATAAACGGCGAGATCACTCCAATAGGGATGTGATCGAAAAGGCGTGGACCGAAATCGCTAATCGTTTCAATATTACCGGTAAGTCAAACCAATTATCTACCTTATTTTGTGTTGGGACCGCGTGAAATGATTTTACATATTATGACCATAATTGCAAAGATAGTACGTTATCGTTATGGTTATTAATCAAACATGTCTTCAGCAATCAGTGTACCCGAGTGTTTCAAGGAATTTGATATAATTCACGCTATTTTTACCCACGTGTTTAAAGGAATTTGAATACACAAGTATGTAGCCAGTTAGTAGTGTGTATAATATTCGAAAGTGAATGCAGATTAGGTACTTGGATTCATAACAATGTGACACCATATATTATTATATCTACATTATTCTTTTCTTTTATAACCTTTCAGCGTATATACTATTAATATACAATAGTTAGCAGATATGTGTAGTGTACCTAGGTACCTAGTATGAAGTAAAATTGGTCTAGTCTACACGTACCTGCCTACATAATATTTGAGACTGTATCGTAATAAGATTTTTGGGTTGTCACCACAAATTCTTCCTCCTTCCCTTGACGTTTCGAGCAATATATTGAAATATAATATCTTTATATTTCAGTTTCAGAATCGAAGGAGAAATGGAGGTATTTGCGGTCTTGCTTGTCCCGCAACATGAAGAAGCCTCCATCAGGGAGTGGGACGAGCAAGGCCAAGCGGTATTATCTCCAGGACGCCATGCAGTTCGTCCTGCCCTTTATGAGGTCTCGACCCGGGAGCGGCAACTTACCGCCTCTACCTGCAGAGCCTCTGGTCGAGATTGGTGATGAGAACGAGGCGTGCTCTTCTGCCCCAGAGGCTCCTGTATCCGTGGCTGCTTCACCTGGGGTGATTAGGCGCACATCAGACTGCGCAAGCCAACCACCCCCAGCCAAGCGTCCGAGGAAGCCATTGACGCTGTCACAACGAGTTGACGAAGGTTTTTTGGCATATATGGAGAGTCAATCTTCAAGGCAAGAAAGGGTGGCGACGGACGCACATACCAGTTTTTTGGTGAGCTTCCAACCAGATATGGCAGCCATGTTGCCACACCAAAGGCGACGATTCCGGGCTCTAGTTGTGGCTGCCGTTGACGAGGCGTTTGCGACGGAACCACCGTCTTATCCACCAATACACCCTAGTGTAATTATGGACTTGAGTATGGTGGATAACGACGAAGAAGATTTTGAGGAGATTTCTTTTGTTCGTCATTAAATAAAATTAGTACCTATTTGGTTATTTTTTAAATGTAATTATATATTTTCAATATTTATTTTTTTATATATGCAATTGTCAGTGATAAGTAAATGACGCTTAATAGAAATCTCATCATAATTTTATATTATATTATATTATGGCTAATGACGTTCTCCAATAAGTTTGTTATGTGTAAAGTTGTCTTCAATAGAAATAATCTATTGCTCATTTTTTATTATATTTATGTGATTTTTATTTGTGAATATAATATATATATCTTGTAGCTTATCTCGTAAACATTCTGGAAAAAAAATTTTGGACTGGGTGGTATTCAAACACATATTTAACTAACCAGACAATTGATCGTAAGCGAAATGTGTGTTGGGATCCTGTTCGTTCCGATGGTGTCTTCTCCGATAAGTGTGTTCTAACCTTTTATCTTACTCTAGCGCGTGTCGCAGAGATTATAAGGGTGCCGAATACTTTCTCACTCGCACTTATGCATCGTTTTTGTTCAGGCTTGGTTCTAGCCTCGCTTTATACGTTTATGTGATTTTTATTTGTGACAATGACAGTGTAAAAATGACAATCATTAGTCTATTAGATTAGAGCCCGATGAACAATTCGTACTTACAGTAAAATTGGTAAGTAACCGAAAACCATCTGGTAATTATAAACTATAGAGATAAGGAATCCTTAACCATAGACTACTTTTGTTATGAACACGCCCCCTTCTGTATTACCATTTACCACTGACAGCTGCTGTCAAAATAAATTCGCGTGTCTATAAAACAGCCCATACACTCAAATTCATTTAACAATTGATCTCAATATGGATATTGATCGTGTTAATTCGTTTGGCATGTACCTTCATGCAGAATATGCATGTACACAGTTTGCAGTTATTGCGAACAATGATGTACGCATATTAGAATTCGCGCAAAATGCCGATAATGGACAATATCGAAAATAGAAAACAGAGATCGTTTGTTTTCGATTGAAACACAATACTTAGGTACGTTAATATTATATTGTGAATAACTATCAACAGTCCTTAACTCATTCATTACTCATTATTAGGTATGTAATATATATTATTATTATAATGTTATGAGTAGGTACAATTTCATAACATGTCGACAAAAAAGCCATTGAAAAAGATTAGGTGCCTAGGTACGATGGTAGGTATAGGATATTTTAATTACCTATTGCAAATTAAAACTGTTGAACAACTATTAAATATCCGTGACATTTAATACGACATATTTTCCTTTACTTTCGTTGATTCTGTACATGTCTTAATTTAGTAAAACCGCTTATCGAATTGAAACGTCAGTGTCAATGAATTATGAATTAACTTTTCTTATTTGGATTTAGATATTTATGTTATATTAAACCAATAGATAGATAGTTGAAATATATAAGTACCTAGTTACCTACACACCAACATGGTCATATTAGTTTTAATCATTCTATATAATTATACTCATCATGGCATATTTGTAATAATTGTAAACGACACAATCTGACATTTCAACAGCAAGTGTTAACGTATTGGGAAAAACACGGCTAAAAAAATATTGGTACTGTTCGGTTAAAGCGGATACAGCGGAAAACGCATTTTGAAAATAGCCGATAAACTGGATTATTTGTTAGTTTGGGTTAGTTTAGGTTAGGTTAGGTTAGGTTAGGTTTGGTTAGGTTAACCTAACAAATAATCCAGTTTATTGGCTATTTTCAAAATGCGTTTTCCACTGTATCCGCTTTAACCGAACAGTATCAAAATAACTTATATTATTCACTAATTGCGGAGACATTTAATCATTTTAATTAAATATTAATTGTGTATTTATAGTTATTGAATTTATTTTGTAAGTTTTTCATATTTTTGTCATTGTTTAACAATTACAAAATAATTTACCTGGATTATGATAAAGAGAATTTTTATATATGGTATTATTTTCAATAGAAAAACAGAACGAAGCTATTGCAGATCTGGTGGACAATAGACAACTCGATCATACCTATGAAAGGCTTTCTGCATAGAGCGCGATGCTCAATCGTCTGTCATAATAATTACAACAAAATTAGAACAAAACACTATCCAGAAAGCCTTTCATAGTTATGATCTAGTTGTCTATGGTCCACCAGATCTGCAATAGCTTCGTTCTGTTTTTCTATTGAAAATAATACCATATATAAAAATTCTCTTTTTCATAATTTAGGTAAATTATTTTGTAATTGTTAAACGATGACAAAAATATGAAAAATATACAAAATAAATTCAATAACTATAAATACACAATTAATATTTAATTAAAATGATTAAATGTCTCCGCAATTAGTGAATAATATAAGTTATTTTTTGACCCATGTTTTTCCCGATACGGTAACACTTGCCGTTGAAATGTCAGATTTTGTCATTTACAATTATTACAAATATGCCATGATATGAATAATTATATAGAGTGATTAAAACTAATATTACCATGTTGGTGTGTAGGTAACTAAGTACTTATATATTTTAACTACCTATCTTTTGGTTTAATATTACATAAATATCTAAATCCGAATTAGAAAAGTTAATTCATAATTCATTGACACTGACATTTCAATTCGATAATCGGTTTTACTAAATTAAGACATGTACAGAATCAACGAAAGTAAAGGAAATATGTCGTATTAAATGTCACGGATATTTAATAATTGTTCAATACCCATATTGAGATCAATTGTTAAATGAATTTGAGTGTATGGGCTGTTTATAGACACGTATATTTATTTTGACAGCAGCTGTCAGTGGTAATTGGTAATACAGAAGGGGGCGAGTTCATAACAAAAGTAGTCTATAGTTAAGGATTCCTTATCTCTATAATCTATAGTTAACAGATCGATTTCGGCTATTTACCAATTTTACTGTAAGTTTGTGGTAAGTATGAATTGAGCATTACGCCCTTTGTGTTTTGTTGTAAATAAATTTTAGTTATGACAGAAGATTGAGCATCGGGTTCTTGTTTGACAGATAAAAAGCAGTGACGTGGTTTTAGATTTTCACAGCAATTAGTGAGGAAATATGCATTTATTTATTGTTAAAACTCATAGTACACCAATGTGCCTCTTACAAATTTGAATAGTTTTGTGGAATAGTAATTGTGATTTGTGAAATATCGATTATATAGAAAGTATTAAGCGACATTATAATTAATTTGTGGTGGATGGACAGCAAGACGCGAAAATGTATGGTGACGGATATAAAACGCGATTTAAAAATGATATTATCTGTGATTGTGTCGAGTTTTATCAGATTGTGCCGGATTCAAAAGGAAGTAAATTCGGGACTCTAAAAAATGAATTGAAATAGTTTAATAATCAACATAATGGTATTTAAATAAAATAATGGTGTGTTTTTCAAAATCTCTTAGGATAATAATATATAGGAGATTAGCGACCGACGCCATTTTAATTTGTATGCGCTTTCTGATTGGCGTGTTTAAATTTGCGCGAAATCATCCAGGATTTGAATAATTAATGCACGGAACTTATCGGATTATGCATGTCATTAGAGCTTAAACATTTTTTTTCGTATGCTTTTGCCGGGTTTTGCAAGTTATATAATATCATTACGTATTGTGTGAAAAATGACCTATAATAGTACATGTGTGTATTTTTTGTACGATTTTGACAAAATGTGGACTTATCGGGATTTGCTTTATGCCAGCGCTCCATTGGCGAGCCAAAAGTCCGAGGACAATAAGTCTTCAGATTTTTCTACATTCTGCTACTGGCTAACAGACGTTCAACGAAGCGAGGTATATTATTAATTTGACGAGTAAAACCGTCGACTTTGACAGCATAGATAATATACGTAAATTTGACAGTTAAATCGTGATGGCGTTAAATGATACCGACGTTTTGTGTTTTTTGGGTTATTGGGTGGCAGATAATCTAATAACGAAGCAAAGGGTACACAAATACTGGGTGAAACAATGGTTAAGGAAACGAACGACATTATCCCACACAAATTTAATATGAGAATTGCGTTTGCAACCGAGCGATTTCCGCAATTATTTGCGAATGTCGGAGGATGTATACACAGAACTGTATAATTTGGTCTCCCCATTTATTAAAAAAAAATACTATTATGAGGGAAGCTATTTCTCCTCATGATAGATTATGTGCAACCCTGCGATTTTTGACTGCCGGCGGAACGTTCACTGACTTGCATTATAGAACTGCGATTGGAAGACAAACTCTGGGCAAGATAATTCCCGAAACTTGCCAAGTCATCATTGACGTTTTGAAAGGAGAATATTTCAAGGTGTGTATTATATTATACGTCATCTAATAAAGTTGGGCAAATTTACAAATATATAATTAACAAGTAGACGTCGGTTGGTCTTATAAAGTGAACGTTTAGTGGATTGTTTTACCTATATAACTCATAGACGGCAACAGCATAAGAATGACAGACAAGATGCATTTGAGATAGGTATATATATAGTCACAAATAAGGCCATCGTTGACATGCTAAATATTCAATAGACCGTTAGAATTCTGTACCTAGCCAGGACTCTCCATATAGGCTGTAAGCAAGCTACTTAATTATTTCTGTTGAATGTATTGTAATACTAGTCATATTCTTCGAAAAGCAAGCATGGAATTTGATTTCTAAATGAGGCCGCATAATAATATAGGTATGCTAACATAACTCAAATACTTACCATTTGTTGTATCGCTTAAGCCTTAAGGTTTATAGGCATAAAAAACAAACAAAAAAACAAATATTTTACAAGATATTTATTCACACAAAAAACATTAATTTATTATACCGGCTTTTGTACATTTTTGCTTAATATACGATAAACTGGTTGAGTATGAACAGTAGTTGCTGGCATTATTTTGTCACTTTGTCCCATAAAGGCAACTTCATGCATCAGCTTCTCGGCCAGCAATCTTTGTCCCTGTGACATCGATCGTAGTTTCATGGCCATCATTTTGCCAAAAACATCAAATTCATCTTCAGTCTTGCTTAGTTTGTCGGTGATTAATTCTAACACTTTGTTGGCGCTATCATTCGATTTTTTTCGTTTGAACGATGGGGGTTCTGGTGCTCTATTAAGATTCGACCTTGGAGTAGTCGACAACGTTGATGTTGAAGGCGAATATTCTATCTGTAAATAAAATATTGATTATTTTTTGTTGCAGTTCCCTGATACGCACGAAGAAATGGAGACGATTGCAAAAGAATTTAATAGTAAATGGCAATTTCCAAATTGCCTGGGCGCAGTTGATGGGAAACACATTGCAATGTGCCACCTGCAGGCGCCGGCTCCCACTTTTATAATTACAAACATTTCCACAGCATTGTTTTGATGGCGATTGCAAATGCTAATTATGAATTTATTTATGTTGATGTTGGAACAAATGGACGTATTTCTGATGGAGGCGTACTGAGAAAATCTATTTTTTTCAAACGTTTAGACGAAGGCAGATTAAAAATACCTGCACAAAAAAAACCTACTGCTAATTCTGATGCACTGCCATTGGCGATGAAGCCTTTGCATTACGTAACGATTTCTTAAAGCCGTATTCACAAATGCAATTAAATCACAGTAAAATAATATATAATTATCGAACATGCAGAGCCAGGCGAATTAAAGAAAATGTTTTTGGCATTTTAGCTGCTAGATTCCGCATTTTTCAAGCTCCAATAAACATGAAAATTGAAAATATCAATACAGTTGTATTAGCTTGCTGTGTGCTGCACAACTTTCTTCGTCGCAAATCAACACATTCTTTTACTCCTTCTCATGACCTTGATAGGGAAAATCCTGAGACAGGTTTAATAGAGCTCGGACTGAGGTTACAGGACACCTTAGCGCCTTTGGAAGCAACGACTAATCGGAACTCGACTGCCAATGCTAAGAAAGCGCGAGGAGATTTTGAAAAATATTTTAATACTACCGGGGCTGTCACATGGCAAGAAAGTATGATAAGCAATAGATAAATTAAACCAATGTAACAGTTTAGTTAAAATGTTTTACCTCAATACAATCTTCGTTGTTTAACGAGTTGGAGTAACTCTCATCAGGAGACATGTTTTCCAAATCGTCCGCCATGCTGGATATTGAGCTCGATTCTGTAAAACAAAATGTAAATTGTTAAAATACAACATAATACTTAAACTTGTTTTTTATTATCTCTCCCCTAAGTACCCATTCCTTCATACGGTTAATATTGATATGATTATTTATATTGGTATAATTGGTGTAATCCAGTATATCAGGTATTTTCAAAATGTGTTTTCCGCTGTATTCCTCATAACCAAACTGTACCATTAATTTTGATTGATGATTGACGATTTATTGATTGTCTCTGAAGGAACCTAACTCGAGCGATTTTTGATTTCATGATCATTTCTTTTCTTCTTCTTTCGACCATGTCCGATCATAATATGGACCTCCACGGAGTGGAGGTTTGTATTGACAGATTTTGTTTTTACGAGAAATGGATGTCAGCCACTTGCTCAACATATTAGGTCCATACTCTGACTCATACACAAATTGAAATTCAATGTGTACTTGTCAGACCCAGGATTTGAACCTGGGACCCGACCACGACTCAATAAGCCAACGCTTAAGCCGCGCTTCCACCGCCATGATCGTACCTATATATTATTATTTCTTACCTACCTCAGCAAAGAATAAGTAATTTTATTGTGACTAGAAATGATTCATAGCTGTATGTTTTAATTGCTTAATAGTTCCTAATCTAATGCGATGTCACTTTCAGAGCTACGACAATGTCATAGTCTGCACGTGTATAATAAATAGCTTTAAAGCATTCCCTCGTACCTATATATTATTATTATTTATTACCTACCTCGGCAAAGAATAAGTAATTTTATTGTGACTAGAAATGATTCATAGCTGTATGTTTTAATTGCTTAATAGTAGCTAATCTAATGCGATGTCACTTTCAGAGCTACGACAATTTCATAATCTGCACGTGAATAATAAATAGCTTTAAAGCATTCCCACGTACCTTCCATTTGGTCGTTCAAGAACTCCAAATTTTTATAGTACCACAGTTTGGGTAGATATACTGCGTCTGTGCCGGCTCCGCTTCGATATGATGTCCTTACTTTATTTCTCTCCTTTCTGTAACCCGACCTCAATGTCTGTATTTTCTTTTTGACATCGTTGACCGTTGCCTGCGGCTCCACCTTGATTAATATTTCCAAAAGTTCCGCATACGCCAAGGACTTGGCATCACGATTCTTGTCGTCTTCCACAACGACGGGTTGTCTTTAAAACAACTAATAAAATCTTCCAAGAAACTTTTCGAATGCACTCGTAGATCTACCATTGTTGTTTTCGATGTCCGAACACTTTGAATGACAGTAAAATAATGATGGCGCTCATAGACTAATATATGGCGCTGTCGTCCGTCGGCATAGATATAAATAATGTGACGGTAAAGCGTGGTGAACGTACGAATTTCAGCGGCTCGGCGAGTAAAATATCAAACATGTTTGAAATCCAACGAGCCTGGTCTGCGGATTAAAAAGTCCGCAGACCTGGGGTGCTCCACGCGAAAAAAAAAGTCCGAAGACTGTAAATCGTCTGACTTGCGTGCCAATGGAGCGCCGGCATTAGACGCTTCAACTCACCACACCATTTCCTGACAGTAACGGATTTAGCTGCGCAACCTTTATCCAAAATAACATTAAAGACGGTACAGGATTTTGGATTGGATCTGCATAATAATTATGTTGGTTAGACAAGGATACGATAGCGGTGCCAACATGATTGGTCATTTATAGTTGGAGTTCAAAAAATAATACGGGTTTCCCAAAAGCCACGTTCTTTCATTGCGCAAGGCACCGTTTGCAAAATGTTTAAATTAAATTTGTTTTTCTACTCTTAAAATGTTTTTTAATGTGTAGGACTTGCTTCAATAAATAATATTGTTATATTTTATATATTATAGAATAATTATTGAAAAAATATTTGAACCAAAGGTGGTGCACTTGCACCAACTTGCACTACGCTACCGGTGCCCATGGGTAAGAGTGATATATTAGAATATTATTCTAGCAGCTAGCTGGTTCCTTGAGCCATATCACAATGGATCCAAACAAAGAAATCATACAAAGCATAGACTATAATAAATAATTTAGAATAATAACAAAGGCTTTTAAATGTTTAATTTATGCTTAGTTCTTTTCATGTTCATTCTTTAGATGTTGTGTTCAATTACATAGAGAGATTTTCTGTTTGATTTATGTATTATTTTTTTTATTAAACAGAGGTTTGTTGGACATTTAATCTTTGAAATTTATTTAAATCTACATAAGTTATAGATGAGTGTAATATTTTTAGAACTATAATAATATTCAATTTATACTATTTTAGAAATTTTACAATAGTTATCAACAGTCCTCACTAGACGGTTTACCCTGTATTATTATTTTTTAAATTAATCAACAGAATAATAATAATTGATGTTATATTATTTTTACATTCCTCGTAAAAACATAATTAAATATTTTATTAAAGAGTTTTTTTAGATTAATTGTTAGTCGCTTTCTGTTATTTTCTCACACAGTGGCCTAGCCGGAAACAGTGATATTGGCTGAAGCTCTGCTAACTTCACAACTAACAAAAATCTGTCTTTACAGTTTAAACATGGCGACCGTCGATGATGCTGGTCTGTCGGCGCTTGTGCACGATTTCCTTTTAAAGAAAGATAAAAGCATAGCAGCTCTTTTCCAAAAGAAAACGAAATCGGTAAGTTATAACTATTTTCTCTTATTATTTATTACATTCTCTCGTCTTGTACTTCCGTGTTTATTTCCATTTGATAATCACCACGTGTGTGGAGCATGCGGCGTATACCAATGAAAATAAATACACAATTGTGACTACCTATTGTGTCATTCGTTTATAGTTTACATGGTTATTGTTCTTCTCTTTAGTTTATTTCTTATTAACTCATGGTCATATTTATTACTTGCAGCCTGCTTTACCCAAAGGATGTCCTACAATAAATGAGGTTTTTACGCATTACCAAAAGACCTCTAAGAAAAAGGTTCCCGCAATCAAAGTTGGAGGTGGTGCTGAATCTAGGTACTTATGTTTAAATTGTCTTTTGTAAATGGTTTAGTGTAATCTTTCCGTTTATGAGATGTCATTTTCCGAATAGTGTATCGACCATGAACACGTGCTTCCGTCATTTTTTTGTAGGATGGCTTGCCAACCTTGACTTTGTTTACGGTTTGGCTTAAGGATGTTATTCATTAATCTTTGAATTATTATAATAAGCGACGAAGGTATTTTGTTTAGTACTAATTATAACCCCAAAACGATATGCATTACTTACTGACTATTTTTGTCCCGCGTGTTCAATCACTTCCGACACAACGCTGCCTTATTTCCAGGTTGTTCTATGTCACTTCAGTAAAATGTTCAGGAGAGCAATTTGAAAGTTCACATTGAAATAATAAATTGTACCACCAATATATATATCGTTGTCTGATTCCCAGGTTGTTATATGTCATTTTCTGTAAAATTCTCAGGAGAGCAATTTGATAGTTCACATTGAAATAATCGCACAACCTATAATATGTATTAAAAACTGTGTTCTGCAACTAAAAGAATAACTTATTTTTGAGATTATCGACAAATGCGTTCATAATTTTTATATTCCGACTAATGGGATGAACAGAGTTCTGGAAATAGAACATAATGGCATTAAAAAGTCGTTTTTCTTAAAAATGTGAAATAGAACAACCTGGAAATCAGGCAGCGACAAGTTTAGCTAGGATGTCAATGTAATATGGAATACTTCATTAGATCAATGTAGATAATAATTCACTTTTTATAAACTATTAACTCATTAAGGCCATGCATTAGTTGAGGCACGGTCTAAAAAGATCTTTGCTAGGCGATGCGCGGATTGCGGGTGGCGGGTGAAAATGACGCCTGTCAAACGAAATATTATTTGTCATATAAATCAAACATACGTCCATTTTATGTTCTGTTTATTGTTCTATTAGTAACAATAATAATATATTCATTGACATGTTTTCTTTTTAAAGTAAATGGGTAACGTTTTTAGTCATCTTTACACGATTTTAGAATTAATTGACCCGTCGCCATCACGCAGCAAAGTGACGTGTTCCTGGGTCAACATTCTCTCACTGAATGGCAGCGAGTCCAAAATTTCGTCGCGCGTACAGTTGAAAATTATTTGGCGTTTCACTGATGCGTCACCTTAAGTGCTAACACCGCGACTAGTGCGTTTGCTGTATAGTTGGCCATTAGATATAATTAACATGATATTAAATTTAAATGTGCTAATTAAAAAGTATTAACTGGTCAGCAGTGAATGTATTAATGCATGCACGTCATTTTTACGACTATTTCGTGATTAAGTTGAAACCCAGCCTTTCATAAATTCGCTGCATGATGTAATTGACTATCAGACCCCCTCATAGAACATCTTGGGAGAGAGCTTGGTGGTTGTGACTGGTCCTCCGCCGTCTTTAGCTGTCGGTCGCCCTTTTTGGAATTCAGCTATCTTTTTGTCATCGAATTATAGTACGCGGTCCAAGACATTATAGTATTTCGTCAAAAATTATAGGACGTGTTGAAAATGTAAGTTTTTAGTTTGTCACATAAACATAACAGAGAATTCAAGAAATTCCGATGCCCTGCTTTATTTAAACACCCTGTGATCGAAAAATGCTAACGCCGGCCGCCGTCAACTGTCAATTTTTTTTTTTTTAGAGTATACAACGCAAGACTACGTCCATAGACTAATATAGCACACTGAGATCATATATTATTTATATTATATAGATTATACTTACTACGTCCCTCGCTTCACGGTATTACGATTTGCTGTGATTGAAGTACGAACATTTTACGGAACTTTAAACATCGACAATATAGACAACTTTTAAAAGCAATGAAATAAGCAATGGGGGATATTCACACAACTGGCGAATTCAATTAATTCCATTTTTCAAAATTGTGGTATTTTTGACGTACTCATTAGAGGTGGGAAAACTGGTCGATTTTGAAGACTAAGTATACTTACTACCAGTATAAAAAAATACTTGGTATCTAAACTTGTTCCAAAATACTTACTAGTATTTGAAATATCAGCTTTAATAGAATCGTTAAAAATACGTCGGCTTTTGGAAATGTCCCATTTTCGAGACAGGTACAGCTAGAACTGTGGCGCTAGTCACTCATGTTTCAGTAGTTATCCATTTATACAATCACGCATATAATTTGAATTCAGTTTATGTTTACAAATTACAATTATAACACTAAAAAATCGAGAAACTTGACGTGACGAAACCAGATAAACGCGTAGTCAGTTAACGTTATCAGAACTCCGTTATTCCGGCTTGCGACTGACGTCAATTCGATGTAAATGTCTTACTCAACTAAAACTAAAATTAAAACCCGTCGCATACTAAACAAACGCGAGTCGCGACGCCGAAGCGATGATTTCATACGTGGCAAAACTACGAACTAGCTAGCGGTCGGCGAGATCTCATACCATGTGTCGAACTCCTGGACTCGATAAAGTTTCATACTCAACTAAAACCAAAAACCAAAAACTCTTTTAAACCTAAAACCCTAAGGCGAACTCAAAAGTATCCTATAAAACGAACACGTGACCATTTCTGTCCTTCACTATACCAACTTTACAACAGAGGAGAAAGGGAGAACAATGACAGTTGAGTATAATATCACGGCTAGACATACGTGTATCATGATATCTCGCTCGCGCGCATTTAATATCAATAGCGCTGAATAGCGAGTCACGGCGCATATATTAGCGAATGCGTTCGAATTCGAACATCTAATACGTTTCAAGTTTCTTGAAACAAGTTTATTGGGCAACAAATACTTAGTATGGGTATTTTCATCCGAAACTTAAGTACACAAACTTGTGACAGTATTTCCAACTCACCTCTAGTACTCATACTATACTTTTTAATAGTACGCTGACCAAAATGTACTATAGTAATAGTTCGGTTAGCAACACGGCGCTCACTGACAGATGGCAGCTCGCGACGGCAGAGAACCAGTAAAAAGACCCGAGAGCTCCACTGAAATACATTTTTTTTGTCAGATCCACATTTTCTTTTCGGTTACCAATTTTCACAATCAGTGAAATAGCACCATATTAAGACAATAACGTGTCTTGCTTACACTTGGAAGAATGAGATCGGCGAGACAGTCAGCTACAGGTGCGATAATACGTACTACCAGCAGTAAATCCATGCATGTGTAAACGGGCTGTTTTATTTTCGGATACATAGGTATTACCTGTAATTTTATTATTTCATTTCACTAACTTAGTATTGGTCCTATTTACCGATTGGTTAGAATTATGTTATTGATATATCACTAAAAGGTAGAAACAGTTTCATAAGTTTATATTAATTTATTCAAACATTATAAATTTTTTATTTTAGTTCGGAGGATTCCAGCGAAGATGAGAAAGCTCCAGCGGTAAAACAGACTCCAGCAAAATCTGCACCTATTTCCAATGGTAAAGCGCAGCCTGCTAAAAAAGGAAAACAGGAAAGTTCTGATGATGACAGTTCAGAAGATGAGCCACCTAAGAAGGTCTGTTTTGATTTGTTTTTACCTTATATTTATAATTATTCTTCCCCAAAAATGATGTATACCTTGTTTTTGATTCACTGTGAGAATGCTTTATTAGTTTCGTCACTACCTCTGATGGAATTGGTATTTTTTTATCACAACCATAAGCTGTGGGCTCTTGTTGATGGATTGTATGTATTGACAGGTACCGGCTAAGCAGCCAGCTGCCGTAGTCAAGAAAGCTGAGTCATCCAGCGATGACAGCGACTCGAGTGAAGACGCTCCACCTGCCAAGGTAGCCGTTAAGCCTCAAGCTACGGCTGCCAAAAAGGCTGTACCCAAGAAGGATTCCTCGGATGACAGCGATTCCAGCGATGAGGATGTATCCACCAAGCCTCCGGTCAAAGCCCCTGTCAAAGCCCAGCCCCAAAAGAAAACTCCAGCGAAAGCTGTTCCTGCCAAAAAGGCCGAATCATCTTCAGATGATTCCAGTGACGAAGCAGAAACACCCAAAGCTCCTGTCAAAACTCCAGCCAAAGCAGCACCCGCTGCTGAATCTTCCAGTGACGACAGCGACTCTGAAGACGATGAACCTCCTAAAAATAAGGCGGCAGTTACAGCTAAAGCAGCCGTTGCTGCCAAAGCAGTGAAGAAAGCAGAATCTAGTGATGATGATGACTCATCAGATGATGAGCCCAAGAAAGCACCTGTAGCTAAATCCACACCCGCTACCAAAGCTGTAAGACTTAATTTTTAGCTTAAAATTAATTAACCATAGTCTTATTCCACAATTCGTGGGTCGGGATGTGAAGTCAGATAAGTCACAAATTGTCATTTTGAGATATAGCAAAAACAAACTTCAAAAAATTCCCCACATTCCCCTAATTATAGTTATGTTTTTTTATGAGTAACAAATCAAAGTACATGTAATTGGCTTTCAATTATATGTCTTAGAAGTATTCTAACTATTTTGTTTCATTAAAATTTAATTGGTTTAAAAAAAAGGGAATTCACTTATCTGGATTTGCACAAAAAATGATTGACTTACCTTACTACGCACAAAGTAATATTATTAATTTTTCATGTAAATCCGACTAATATTAGCAATAAAACACACATTTTATACATAAATCTTATTGGTTTATTGAACAAAATATTATATAAATTTAAAATTAGAATTTTTATAACTTATTTTTACTTTAATGTTATTTAAGTAGTGAAAAGGCACACACACCTGAATATTATAAAGGTTCATCGTTATCATTAAACTTCAGTACGGATTTCTTCAATTGTATCAGGTTAAATATCCCTGACTGTCTCAGATGTCTCAAGTGACTCATAAAATTCTCTATAATAAGGTGAAATGTATGGAAGTAAGTCTATCAAATCTTTCGTCTTGTCTCGTCTTATATATGAAATTTGTTAAAATGCAGTCGTCTCGTCGAGAGTTCTTTTAAATTTCACTATTCCCGGTTCGTGTTTGTTGAATTAAAGCCACTTAACATCTATCCAAACAAACTTATTCCCATATGTGTCTATACGATACGAGTAGTTAAAACAATCTGCACGAGTTATTTCAGTGACTTGAAAAGGATTTTTCTTTGCAGTCTCGCATATTGATTTGGCCCAATCATGAGGATGTTCGATCGTTCCACCAAATGTCTTTTTTTTCTTCTCAATTATGCGATGGTCACTATCGCACTCCATATGTGTGTGGCCAGGGACTAAAATTTTTTAATCAATTTTGTTTCAAGTCTCAGAATGTTTCACTGCTATCATGCACATTACAGCTACGTGGCTATTTTTGTTTTGACCCGCACATCTGTCGGAATACATGATCACATGCTTAATATTATCATGTATCCCCTTGGTTAAGTATTTGAACAGGCATGCAGCGATATCGTTAGCTTCTCTATTAGCAAGAGCTCATGGCATACAAAGCAATATCCCTGGTTATTATCACAATCATGCACTGTCAAAATGTCGTTTGTAAAAAGCCAGGGAACTTTCAACAACTGGTGTGGGCATACATTGCTGCATGTCAAATGTTACAATTTGGCAAGAGGAATCTTGCAAGTACTCTTTATCACAACTCTTAGCTGAATATGCAAAGTCAGCTTCGTCATGATATGATGCTCTTTCAATTCCTCACGATTTTTATTTCTTTCTTCATCATCGGTGGAATTCTTAATTTGTATATATGTACATAAGTTTATCGCATTTTTGGCAAGTATCCTTATTTAGCCGTTTGAATGTTAAGTTCATGCCATGGAATATTTCTGCGTATAAACGAATATTGATGGGATTACAGCTAATACTCTTCAAATATTGAGAATACATCACAGTTATTGTCAAATGTGGCGGTAAGTATTTTCTGACAGTCACATATGTGTCTTTGCTATTTGCCTATCTTGTTCGCTATCTTTGTTTTTAGGGATATTTTTCCTCTTGCATCTTCTTGAATGAGTATACCGGAAGCAGTCGCACGTTTTTTTTTCAAAACATGTTCAAAAAAATTGTGACTTTCACTTAATGTTTTTAATGTACAACCTTTACAAATTGGTTGCCGTAACAGTACAACAGTCAAGTAATATTGAACTGTTACTTGGCGAAAATGATGTTTTCCTGGTTCGCTTTGTCTGATACGACCTTTTTCCATATTCATAACTTTCATTATAGGTACCTACATTGTAACTTTTGCCAGTAATTCATGCAACTTCTTTATCATTTCTGGAGGCTTTTGTATCATTCTTTAAGTTACGTTTTTGGTGATTATTTCTTCTGAATCGAGAACGAGGGTCATAGCTTAAAACAACGTTGTGATGTGTAATCGTGGAAGCATTATTTAAGCATGAAGGGTGTGGTTCTTCAATGTTGGTAAATTAAACTAATAATTCTTGAATATTAAAATCAGTATGTTTTATGCTACCATATGAATCGTCAACATACAAGTTATTGGAGTATGTGGTTGAACCTAGAAGCAAGATTATTTGTTTGGATATTGTTTACGTGTTTTTAGAGTTAAATAAATCAAATTCGATAAATTTGGTATATTTTTTATAATATACTAATAATACACATACTTATTTATATAAGTCATAATTTATTAAAATATGACTATTTTACTAACGTTCTGTTGTTATTTTTTTTTCAAAATTTCTCAAAATATCTTAAAAAATTTGTTAGATTCACCAAGATTAACATGGAGTAGGTATGACGTTTGAAGATAAGCCAACCACGAGTAGTAAGGTAAGTCACACAAAACGTTGACTTATCTGACTACTCATGTGACTTAACTGTGTACACACCCCGTAAAATAAAAAATGTGTTTTGACTGAAAATGCATCTCGCTAATGGTGAGACGTACGACTTATCTGACTACACAGAACGAAAGATTTTTTTTTTTTTTAGTATAGTGGCATTCATATCTCATTTTTGCTGTTTTGTGACTTACCTGACTACACATCCCGACCCACGAATTGTTTTGGATCGTCTGTAGACTCATGAATATAGCAGGTTAAATTTAATGTAAAGAAGTCTGAAGTTTGTAAATTTACTTTTGGTTTATTGATTTCCTCGAATGGAACATGTCATGCAAATAACAATCAGTAATGGTCGTAACAGGTTGCAACAACTTAAAGTTAAGTGTACAATCAGTGGTTTTAGCCTCAGTCTAAATGTTCATAATGATTAATGCAGACCGAGATATAGGTATTGGTTTGATATATAAACTCTTCGAAGTTGTATCAAAAGTGCTTTCTAACATTTTAACATTTAATATGTTCTAATACAATTAATGATATATATATTTGTTTTCTGATGCAGATGAAAAATGTTGTTGCCTATACAGATTTTCATTGTCTGGGCAAGGCTTTATAAATAGACTATATGGGTGGGCATAGGGAATTCACACACCCCCTGCATCTTATGTATGTATGCATTCATCCAAGTCCCAATGTAGTTTAGCCGTGACAAAAAACTGTAAACTTTGATGGTGGTAATAATTTTAACGAAATAGGTACCTATGCAATTGAAAATCTTCATTTATTGCCAGTAGGTCACTTCATTGCATTTGAAGATAATCAATAACTACCACTACCATTGTAATTCGCAATTCAGTGCCACGGCCTAACTATAGTAAATATGGTGATCATCATGCCCAAACACGTGTTCTAATTTTGTAAATTGGCTAATCGAGTCTTCATTGGATGCTGACATAATCATCGATTTAACTAATGTTCTGTTTTTTTATTTTGAAAACAAACTTGTAAGCATTTAGGATTAAACATATGAGAATTTGACAGGCAAAGAAAGAATCTTCAGATGATGACAGCAGTGAGGACGATGAAGATGTGCCGCCCGCTAAAGGGAAAGCTGAAAGCAGTGCAAAGAAAAGGAAAGCAGATTCCTCCAGCGAAGACGAAGATGATGAAGTTCAATCGTCACCTACCAAGAAAGCCAATTTCAACAAGTCAAGCGAGAATGGCGAAGAAGAGGTTTGTTAAATCTCATTTTATGTAATTGCGCAAATGCAGGTCTCGTGATGTTTACTATTCAAAAGTGAGATGTCCAATCTTTTCCAGGCATACTTTTTTAGTGCAAGTGTGTTGTCGTGTCGAAATCTATGCAGGCATTATACGAGAATACTCAAATCTCATTGTATGTATATCAATTATTTCTGTTGCAGCACAATTAAGTGAATGTTAAAAGTAATCAATGAAAGCAATTTACCATGTTTCACTGAACATGATCTAGGTGGTTACGAGGAGATAATAAAAATTGTCTCATAATTCATTTAGCGGTTAGCCAGTGGTCTGTGGCTTATGAACTACTGATGTAATGTTCTTTATGTTAATTGAAAATATTAGAAGAACTATTGGGGGCAAATACAGAGTTGCTGTCATTAAATTAACCCAACTAAGGACCAGATGCTTAGTCATACTTATACGGCCCTAATTGTTATTATAAACAGCTGTTTATTTACTCACTGACATTTTAATAGCAAAATTATCCATCACTAGTGTAAGTGTTGTAAAATAATTATGTGTATCGTACATATACAGATTTTGAGCAATTTAGTATTATATTTTGTTTGAATGTTACTTATCAAACAAATACTGTATTTGTTTGAAGCATCGAAGGTCAAGTTTAGTTATATTAAATGTACGTAATCATGACTATAACTGTATCTGTGTACGAAAAAAAACTTGAGATAAGTGGGAAAATTGAATAAAGATTCAAGTGTGTCCAAGGTAGTTGTGCATATTATTATGTTTAAAGTAAAAGAGAAAAGGGACGAGTCAAATCGACACAGTTGAATTGTTCTCATTGACTTTCTTGAAGAGTAGCGATTTTAGGCTTGTTTTCCTTTCTGACACAATGATTGTGTCTAATACGTGACCAAAACTTTTTGTTACTCCCATAATCTTAACTTGCCAAGCTCAGGAAGCCTCATTTTGTTTGCAGAAGAAATAATTGGTGACTAAAAATTGCTGATTAAAACATACTAGTAATGTTTTACCAATGAATGCTGTTTATAGCTGTCAATTTACTTTCACAGGGTAGTTTTGTAAGTGACAAAAGAAAGTTCCCTACTCCCGCAGCGCGAACGTCTGGAGGCAACGCACCTTTTAGGCGAGTCGTGTCAGAACTTCACACGCCCATTGACCATCGACTTTCAGACAACTCCTTCGAAGGAAAGGTAAATGTCTTCCCTGAAGAGCGCCGAGCATAACACAGCATGAACGTCACGACGACACTAGTGATTACCGGTGCCGAATGTTGGCACAGACTACGCTTGGCTTGGCAGGGTGCTGCTCGTAATTTTATCTTCTAACCATGTCATTCTGCTGACATTCATGAGAGTTATGTTCGGTGACTAATATTTTTTTCCTTATCCTTTTAAGGAGGAGGAAGGCGGTGAAGACAACAACGGCAGTGGATCTTGGGGTGGAAGGGGTGGGTTCGGAGACAGACGAGGTGGCCGGGGAGGATTCGGCGACAGAAGAGGTGGTTTTGGTGACCGAGGAGGAGGCCGAGGATTCGGTAGAGGCGGAGGCGGCGGCAGAGGTTTCGGTGACCGAGGAGGCAGGGGAGGTCGAGGAGGTTTCCGGGGGAATGACCGCGGAGGTGGATTCCGCGGAGGCTTCAGGGGTGGAAGGGACGGAGACAGGGGCGGAAGGGATGGAGACAGAGGTGGATTCCGCGGAGGCTTCAGGGGCGGTGATAGAGGAGGTTTCAGAGGGGGTCGTGGAGGAGGTGACGGAGGAGACCGAGGAGGTTTCCGCAAATCTTGGGGAGGAGAGAGAGGAGGTCGAGGGGGCGGCGGAGGATTTAACAAAAGTTTTGGCGGCGGAGGAGAATCACAGAATAAAAAAATCACATTTGACTAGATTATCATATGACATAGGTTCGTACTCTTTCCCGTACTTAATACATTGTGAAATGATTAATTTTTGAGGTGAGTTAGGGCTATTTGATTTTATCAAATAGAATCTTGCAATTGTTGGTAATTAAAAAATGAACTAGAACGAGAAAATAATACAGTACCCTTCTCAGTAATCTGCCACCCCAAAAACCAGACCAGTGTCCAATTAGTGAAAACGGCGGATTATAGTGGATATATGCAAAATATGGTAAAAATTAAAACAGGTATTTCTAAAAAAAAAATTGAGAAATTTGTCAGCAAATTACGGTTTTATTTATAATCAAAATCACGTACAGTAAAACCTCATTAGTAAGAACACTTCAAAACACGCAACAAAAATTACTGATTTTATGAAGGTAATAAAAATAATCCTGATATGACCCATTGACATATCAGTGTGTCAGTCAGTCAGAGGCACAACTGCACTCCACTCCAAGGTAAAACAATAACTCGCATGTTTCAGGGCTGTAGGTATTTAATTACTGATCGTTGATTGGAATTTCACGTTTTACTAGATAACCAATGCCAAACAATTGTTAACAAAATGGAAAAATAAAAAATATTTGATTTTTCTATAATTCTAGCTACTTGGTAAATTCAATTATTGGATTAATGACACGTGGTATTTGCACAGATTTTAATTTGAAAGAATTGTATCGGAAATATTGTAGGCATATCTATGATCGGAAACGAAATAAATGAAAAAAAAATTATATATATTTTCCCCCTTCACATTTCGAATTTTTTTCGATTTTCGGTCCCATGGAATTCGTATTAACGAGGTGTTACTGTATTTACTCAATACATATTTGTCAACCCTTCTTCCGCGGCAACTGACTTTGGTCAGCCTATACGCGCGGTGCGGGTCATCCGACTAAAGTCATTTCGATTTTCGTTTGCCTAGTACTGCTTTCGCTCGGGCGCGAAAAATTTGAATATTGATTTAATTTATTCAAGAATCATCCTAACATCTGTTAATATTTAGCCTAAACTTTTGTTCTATCTAATTTAAATAAATATTTTTCGGGAGCGTCTCGGATTAAAAAAATATCACTCATCAGGTCACTTCAAATTTGCCGCACATATTGGTCGGATCGCTACCCAGTGCATGTGCGCCGATGACATTTTACTGACGTGTTTGTAACCATACGAGTAGTTCGCGATATAATATGTTATATTGTTTTTAGTGATCGAAAAACTATTTGGTGATCCCGTGGAACTCATATTACGAGGTTTTACTATACTAACTTTTCGATTTAGATACATGTACCGAATGAAGTCTTCGGATATGACACTATCTAATAGAAATATGTTCCCACTGTGACGCAAGTAGACAGGGAACATTGTTTTTATCCAAAATACGACTTCTATAAACGTCGTGTCGTATTCCGTTCCACAGTAGAGGACGTCAATGGACGTCCTGTTATATCGCATCTCACAGAATATGACATTTGTAGATGTGTCCGGGAACGTGTTATAAGCAATTTTTGAAGATAATATACGGATTTTCAATTATCCAGGTTTGTTTTTGGTCATGAATTTGATAATAACCTTTATAATAGAGAATTATATTAAATTGTACCCTTTTCGTACAATTATGAAATCTGGATAATCGAAAATCCTGACAACCGAGGTTCTACTGTACAGTAAATATTTCATTATAGACTTAGTTGATTTGTAATATTTATTTTATGTTTATAGAAGGGTGCAAGAGGTTCCTGGGGTGAACGTGCAAACCTTGACCTGAAATTTACACGAGGCAAGGGCTTCAAACATGAAAAAACTAAGAAGAAACGTGGTGCCTACAGAGGCGGCTCTATCGATACATCTGTGAATTCATTCAAATTTGAAGATTAATTTAGTGAAGATTATCAGTGTGGACAAATATCAAATTATTGACAAATACTGTGTTTATTATTATTGTACTCGTGAGATAACAATGTCTCAACTTTTTTCAGTTTGACATGTTAAATTTTACAGCGTGACATTACACATTCAATGTATCATGCGCATTCCTTATCCAAATGTTTAGTCTGATAATTGGAATTAACATTACAAACAATATGTTTTATGGTCAATCAAGTCAAGATTTATTATTAAAATGTTTTCATTTTACACTCTAAATGAATTTGAATAAGATATTTTCCGTTGCGCCCGCAAAACTGACTCAATTTTTATAAAATACATTTGTGCACCAACAAAAAAATAATATTACAATATATGTACAGTTCCTTATAAAAATTAGGTATGTGCATTTTTGAAAGCTAATATACCAAGGAAATAATTAACAATTAAAGTTATTATTCTGGAATTGTTTTAAATAAAAATCAATATTCAAGGACACGACACTGCCATGAAAATGTGCTATATATTTTTGTGTCTTGTATCGTTTTGAAAAAATTAAAAGCCAGTTTTAAAAGCGCAGCGACATATTGTTCTTAGGAACAATAATTTTATATGAAGCTACGCTGTTAACTAACTATTCATATCTTTTTAAACTTAGAAGGTGAAGATATTTCAGTGTGAACCATTTTGTTCAGTGCAAATGTATAGGTAATGTGATATTTTTATTGATGAACAGAATAACTTAGAATTTTGACATAATGTTGTAAATCAGATTCATCTCGAAGGACAATCTCTGACTTTTTATACTATTGTGTAAAGAATCCTACAATATTTCTGTATGCCTCATTCCGCATTTATAATAATTATATTTTTTCACTTATATGTCTTATATTAATAGTATTGTTTTGAGTACAATGTCACTTGTCAAGGTGAATTCTTGGCCACATTACTATAGAATAATGAATGGCGATGGGTGTGTTCTTGAGACATTTTGTGTGTTTGTGAGATGTGAAGAAAGCTCCGGTGCCGAGCTTAACTTATTGAGCTCATATAAGATTCTATGCCTGAACTTTTGTTAATATTAAGTGTTATAAAAACATTTGTGGGGAGTGTAGATGATAAATGTGTAAAAATTATATATCTAAGACTAAAAATTGATTTTTTATTTCCTTATCCATACCATCATGACATAAACTTTGTACCTATGATAACTATCAAGTTTCTTTTATTGAAAACTGTCAGCACAAAAAGTGATTAATTGAGAAACAAAATTAGAAAAATAAAATATGGCAGTGATTCAATAAGCAATCAGTACATAATGATAATACGCCGCTGTCTTTTCTTTTATTTAACAGTTATCACTTTAGCATGTTACTGTTATTTTCATTGGTCCAAATCAATGACATATTAAATGGACGACTCACTTCATACCCGGCGCGCACGAGAAAATGTGCATGAAAGTCATTCACAGATGTATAGGTAGATGTCATGTGACCATTGACGTATCCGTTTCCATTATGCGATACAAGCTTCGAGAATTTATAGTAATATAACCTTTATTGTAATGGCGTATTAGTGTCATGACTCATTGCGTTAGAAACAGATTCTCGGTTACTTACGACTTCTCGGAGATTAGACGCAAGTGAGCGCAGCGAATCACAGGCGACTGACTGTCCAATGGTTCCTGTCATTCAATTGCATTGAATAAACATTCATCAATATCTTAAAATGGCATTTTATAAATAATAAATAATACTAACACATGCAAAGTGATATCCCGTCTTTCTTGGAGTGTTTAGTAGATTTTTTTACAATTTTTAACTAGGCACATTGGCATTTTGTAACACAATAATAACGGTGGAGTCGAAACCTGACAGTCAGAAATTTTGTATGGGCAGACCCAGCGGTGTCGCCAGACCGCTTGCAAGCAGAATGTTCATTTGAGCGTAGGATACCGATATTAAAATATGAATTTCGCCATCCGGCAGACCCGACACAAAGTGAGTGTCATTTTATTTTCTAGATGCTTCGTCCATATTAATGTCATTGGTCCAAATTAACACGGAAGGCATTCTATACACTAAATGGTATCAGCGGCTATCCAATTCATAACACTGAAAATTTAGGTTGGCCACTCCAATATTCTAGTTTTTGCGATGCCGAAGACAATGCGGAAAATTATCGGCACTATCGATTGTGAAAAAAATCTGAAATACGATAAATATAACTTATGACCTTTCAGGAAAAATATAAATTTAATATTGAAATTGTCCTATCTCTATTATGTTAATAGATTTTTAACAGCACAGATTTTCAATACGCCATAATAAATCAAATTATATACCTAATTTCTGCATTCCTAATCGCTTAGAAAGCCTCAAATAAACGGGACTTTACCGGCAAGCTTATAAAATAATTGGGTGACTAGGTACAGCGAAATAATGGGTTTAATAATTCTGCAGAGATAAAAAACGGAATTTTAACTATTTGAATATGTATTGTAATGTATCTATTAGCACCTTTAGGATATCAGGATTAAAAAGGGATAGATAATTTAATCCTTATCAGTTTTTCTGTTTAATATAGACAAATACAAATTATTTCCAAAGCGCCATAAAATAAATGCATTTTATAATCTGTTCCATATCTTGTATTTTCCCTAATTTGATTACATTATACAATTTCAAAAAAAAATGCATTATTTTCAAAATAATGGTTTTGTAAAAAAAAATGAAGGTATGTAATATTATACCTTGATAATTTCTTTTTTTGAAATATTAAATATTTATGTAAATATAAGTATATGAATTTCGTTTAAAATTTAACTAATAAATAGATTCCACAAAAATTAATGTTTCATTTTTCCCCTGGCTGTTTTGTTTTGTCACTGTTCTGTTTTGTCATGTTCTGTATTGTCCGGTTACCGATGTCAATGTACAATGGTTTCAAATTTCCTGAAATACCTCATGATCTACCAGCGTTGGGTTTAATTTCGGAAAGACATATCACCACATATTCCTTTTATGCAGATCAGAAGACTGAGACATGTGAATAGTCAATACGGTATTCATTTTATCGTATTATCTACTTATTTGTTTTGTTACGCCAAAGAAGTATAACTTCTAACATGCGTACATAAGTACAAGCACCGATTTTTTAAAAATTACCAGCTTATCTTGATCCAATATTGAAACTGAATGGATGTTTAAAATTTGATGGAAGATATTACCATAAAATATCTGCAATAATTCTTGAGATTTTAGGTTGGCTCGCCAAAAACTAAGAGGCCTTTTGAGGCTCGGTTCAGCCACGGTGGATTCCTCGCGGAGTTAATTTGTACTAGATTTCGGATTCTGCGTGGGATCCATTTTTTGCGGTTGACTAGCGGATATAGACTCTGCACGAATTCGCCGTGTCTGCACCGAGCCTAAATCTTTATGTAGTAGCACTTTACTTACTATTTTATTATTAATTACTAATACTAATCCTATCGACCGAAGGTACTTGATGGAATTTGAATTTAAATTCTAATGGATTTAAGTTTTGAGTCGTTGCGACCCCGGTTTCGGCATCTTCAGGCACTTAATTCTACTTAATGGATGGACCTCCACGTTCTGAAAATTTGAACGATTGTGCAAATGTGTACTTTTTGACGTCCTCTTGAATTTATAACCCAGTCGCTGCAAATAGATCTCCAGAATACTATTGTGAAACAAGAGCTTCACATCACCCGTATTTCCAATATGAAAATATCAATATAATTTGTCGAATCCAAATAAATTGTGAATATCATTATTGCATAACTTCTTTTTTACTTCCTGATACGTACAACCGATTATTTCAAACAGCATATTTTATTTTCTACCAGCTGATATTGTAACACTTTCAGAAAATTCAGTTTTCGGTTCATCTCTTTCATTGTGAAACCGTTTAAGGTAAACGTACCAGTAGTTGACCATTTAAGAAAAAAATTCAACAAAAATAACGATTAACGTTTAGCATTACACCGAATGTTGGCAAAGCAAGTCTACTCATAATGGATCAAATGTCTTAATTAATATGACAAGACAAAAATTAAGAAAGGGTCTGTTACAAAAAAATTGTGTTCAATTTTTCAATACCATGTTTTTGTTCCAGTAGTTGACCATCCAAAAAATTGAAAGTTCCAGTAGTTGACCACTATATGTTTCAGTAGTTGACCATGTCTAATTAGGGATTCCAGTAGTTGACCACTATATTTTTCAGTAGTTGACCATGTCTAATCAGAAGGCTTTATGGCAAATCTGTCATCAGAGTTGCCTCAGGGCTTCCTGTCAGATCACTCTAGCCCATAGCTACTTGAATCAACTTGGTAGCAATGGGCGGTTCAGTAATAAGTTACATAGGAGAGGATTTTGTTTGACAGCCAATCATCAGCTTTGTTCGGGTAACAAAAGGTGCAAAATTAGTTACTTCAAACTAAAAATAAGAAAATATATTTATTTTAGCAACTAAGTACATACATACTACATAGTAACGCATAGGCTCAGTACTTACCAAAATAAAACTTAACATAAAAATCCTTCGATATTTCAAATAAAGTCCAATTCCGGAACTAAATAAACATTACGAGTTTTGCTTACTTGTGTCGGGTCATTTATGTGGGATACTACCGCCTTCCATTCATAGCTAAGTACATCGGGTCGCTCTCGCATCTCGCATCGATGAAATAGTAGCTTTTACTTTAGAAATATGGACGATTTTCCCCGGGAAGTATTATAATATAATGTTCATTAATGACTTTCATAACGGGCAGCCATCGAGTTTTAGGCTTAAAGCTTTCATCACTAGACTTTTGCCATTCACTCTCCGCTGAGTCTGAAATGTCAACACTTGGGCTAGAAGACTCGGAAGAAAAACGCATTTTCTTCTCGACTACTTTCAATTACCCCATTTTTTTTCTTCCTTTGCTTGCTCATTTAGTTCTTTCTTTCTTTGCTTCTCTGCATCTCGTTCTTTTTTCAACCGTTCCAATTCTTCTTTCTTCCTCTTTTTGTTTAGGAAATACTCCTGGCAAGTGAGAAACCCGGGGTTCCAGCGGCTAGCTCAGGCGTCCATCGAACCCCGGATTCACAAAAAAAAAAGTACGATATATTTGAGGGTGGAATTAAATAAAACCACGTCTGTCTCGTGTAACTTGGTATTCCTTATATTTTACACTTTCTTTACATGTTTAGGTTTTTACAATTAGTTACGCAGGTCCGTATATGTCGGAAAGGGGACGCTTACTTTTTTTTTTATTTTTTTAAACTTCGCGTACCCACGCCATTAGTAAAAGGGACTAGTGATTGGCCAAATCTTGATCGCATGATCTTTGATTCGGCGAATCACGAGCCTGACCCTGGCGCCGGCGCGCGAGGATTTCACGCACAATGCGCGGCAAAATTTATTATATTTGAATACTTATATTTATTCTTAAAATTATCGCTTTCATCCATCATCATTTATACCTTTTAAATTAAATTAAATTTATCTTAATTACACCTCCGCCCAATATGCGATTTTCACACACCGGACGAAGGCCTTTACTTATGATTAAAAAATACTTACGTGGTTGAGCAAGGAATCAGATTAGATGTTTTATGAAGCCGTTTCTAGAGGTCAGGGTTACGTTTCGACTTATAGCTACTAAATGATTATTTTACACCGGGAGAAGCCCGCCTTTAACAGGGGTGTATCAATTCGCCCCATCTGGATTAAAGTCGAAAGGTACGCCCTGATCTCATCGGCCACCCATCCAATTCCTTGTTCATCCGTTAAGTACATAGCATGATAACAGTTTATAAAAAAAATTCAACCACAATCTAACTATTCTAACAAAAAAAAAAAACAACTAACTTTACGTATTGTTTCTATATTTATTTTAATTACTATTTTCCTGCTCAAAGCAATGCTCCTGAATAAGTCAGAGTTTGATTTATTTTCCTTTCTTATTATCATTTGTCATAATTTATTATTATTTTATTTTTCTCCTGTAATGTCGTGCGTTTATTTTGTTTTCGTAATGTTTTTGTTATTCTTCTCGTTCTTTTATACTAGTCAGCGGAGGGGTCGTGGAGCTATAGTCTTCGACTCTTGGGCTGTCCAGTTTTTTTGTATTCCGAGAGGCTACATTTGTAGACGTTTGGCCCTCGTTCGGAATTATTATTTCGTGTTATGTTTTTCTTCTTCTGGTGCAATAGGAGCGTACCTCGTTTGGCGTCGTCTGCCTTTGCAACCAGGGCGTGGTAGTGGCGTTACTATTGAGCCAGGCTCGTTCCGAGCAGCGGATATCTTCCTGTGGAAAGTTTTCCACTGATCTGCTGGTCTCTGGAGTATCACCTCATAGATGGACAGGTACTGTGTCTCCATCTGTTCCTATTACTGCGGGCAAGGCATCGTATAGCGGTACAACGGCCAGGCTCGTTGACGGCGGCACGGCTTTCTCACAGGTACTAGGATGGATTTTCACAATAAGTATCCTTTTCCCTTTCCTTTTTTTTTGATGGTTACACTTCGGAGGTACCTCTTGTTGTTTCACGATATCTTTCAGGCGTCACGTCCCTAGTCTCTCCATGAACCTGCGCGAGAAAGGAGAGTGCGCACTCTCCACACCATCAAGCTTTGGTATCATGAATTTTCGGCTACGCTGCCTTTGGATGCGCTTACTTCGAGAGGTGGCTCCCTTTGTGCTTCCAAATTGTCTTCATCTGTATTTATTCTTTTTCTTTCTTTAGTGATTTATTCGTTCATTAGACTTCCTGTACTTTAAATTTATTCGAATTTACTTTATTAATTACTCCTACCCCATACATTAAATAGCTACTAATTTTATATAAAATCTTCCTATTGTACTTATGGTACTTACTATCACTTTTAATATTTTACCCTAATACCCATAATTATTTTGCAACATTGTATTGACTGTATAAATCACATTGATATTAAAAATTGAAATATTCCACCCTCTCATTATATTTATTTCTGAATCAGTACACTTAAAACTGTGTAATTAACTTTATTTTTAGTGAAACCCATTTTATTTAAAAAAAAAAATTGTTGTTTCGTTTTACGCGCCGACATCCTATTCCAAAGGCGCGCCGCGCCGATTTGCGGTGCCTCTCACGTTTTATTATTATTATTTTTTTTCATTATTGAAACCCCGTTGAGAAATTTACGGCTTATTGACTCATTTTTTTTTTTTTTTTTATCACAAGCATACAATCTCTACTTTCATCCTCTTATACCTAATTTTAACGTATTATTAAAATTTCACTTATCAACTATAATATACACTTCGTCGAGTGATGCCGTATTATTCCCGTTCCGTTTTCGCTGTGTTAAATTTACGATTGGTAATTTGTAAAGAAATAATAGTGACGGTCGTATACTATTTTCTTCGTTTCTCTTTGGATTCAAATTATTAACACGGCGTAACTTTGAAACAGGTTTCGCGCTACTGTAGAATATCCTCTTTCCCGTTTATAAAATTGTTTGCGATTTTCAATGTTAATGTTTTCGAATTCATTCATATTTACTTTATTTGAACGGAAAGAATTGGCGTCACTCTGCGAAGCGTTATTTTTAAAACTAGAATGTACATTTTTCTTACTAATGAACTTAAGTTTACAAGGCTCAGAAAGTGGGTCCTTAATTAACTTTGTATCCGTAATTAGAAGAATTTCCGGATGTTTTATTCGTATAATCTACACATTTCACTTCCAACAGGGACTCGGCGTTCACCCTTGACTCGAGGGTTGGCGACTGGTCCTGCTTCATCTCCTCGTGGTCGAGCCTGCGCCCGCACAGCTTCGATTCCCCTCAGCTTGCGCGCCTTTTCAGTCCTCTTGTGAGGCTCCCTGGCCTCGCGTTTCATTTTTCTCTCCTCACCGAACATCCCGTGGTCGACTAGTGTACACGACATGTTAGTGATACCCTAGGAAAATTGGCATTTTGCTCGCTGTTTTTCGTCGCGAGTGGGCCGTGGCCTCTACGAGCCCTCCTCGCTGGATACCGTCGATGATGTGTCTGGTCTCCATAGGTGGGATTTGTGCAGCCATTCGTCGTACTGGAGACGCGCTGGTGCTACGGTCTCCAGCACGACGCTAGGCGCGGTCAGCTCCGTATGTGGACTGTCTTCGAACACCAGAGGAGGGCTCTCCCGGTTTGATGTTGGAGACAGCACTTCTTCTTTGATAAGGGTCACGTCGGAGTCCACTTTTTAGTTAACCATTTCTTGGTTGTCCCGGCTCCTGGATCATAAACTTTTATTTAGCGTTCGCGGGCGTAAATTTTATTTCGCGGGTTCGGAAGAATCCATGCGATTCTTCGAGCTTCACGTTGCCAAGGCGCCATTGAGATCCCCGGGGTTCCAGCGGCTAGCTCAGGTGTGCCATCGAACCCCGGATTCACAAAAAAAAAGTACGATATATTTGAGGGTGGAATTAAATAAAACCACGTCTGTCTCGTGTAACTTGGTATTCCTTATATTTTACACTTTCTTTACATGTTTAGGTTTTTACAATTAGTTACGCAGGTCCGTATATGTCGGAAAGGGGACGCTTACTCCTTTTTTTATTTTTTTTTAAACTTCGCGTACCCACGCCATTAGTAAAAGGGACTAGTGATTGGCCAAATCTTGATCGCATGATCTTTGATTCGGCGAATCACGAGCCTGACCCTGGCGCCGGCGCGCGAGGATTTCACGCACAATGCGCGGCAAAATTTATTATATTTGAATACTTATATTTAGTCTTAAAATTATCGCTTTCATCCATCATCATTTATACCTTTTAAATTAAATTAAATTTATCTTAATTACACCTCCGCCCAATATGCGATTTTCACACACCGGACGAAGGCCTTTACTTATGATTAAAAAATACTTACGTGGTTGAGCAAGGAATCAGATTAGATGTTTTATGAAGCCGTTTCTAGAGGTCAGGGTTACGTTTCGACTTATAGCTACTAAATGATTATTTTACACCGGGAGAAGCCCGCCTGTAACAGGGGTGTATCACAAGGTTTACCGGAAACACTGGTGGGGGTTTTTTCCCTTTTTTGCTTTCTTCTTGAATTTTTCTTCCCCTTCACCGGGGAAGACAAAATGTCTCTTGAATGGACTACGAATATTTGATGGACCAGCCACGGGTTCACTGGCGATTGGAGTCGAAGTATCATTACAAATCCTTATACCAGCCTTAGGTGCACTGGCGATTGGAGACGAATCACCATCACAAGTCGTTAGACCAGCCACAGGTGCCCTAGCAATTGGAGATGAAACATCATAATAATTCATTGTATTCCAGGCGGCCAAAAACATCATATCATCGGATTCCTCTTCTTGCAATGCCTCATCGATGAGTCTGACCGGGTCAGGTGGAGTGATATTTTCCAACTCATTTTTTACTTTTCGTCACAGTGCGAACGGTGACTTATTATCTTTATCAGGTTCGTAGTTTTTGAGGAATGATTCAAGATTTTCCTCATCAATGTTTTTACTCAGGAACTCTCTAAATACCACTTGGGTTCCTCTGATGTAACCATTGAAGGCACACTTTGCGATTCTCCTGGTACTGTTACAGCTTAAGGGCCCATGGACAAAGTCCACATTTTCGGAAATTTCTTGAGGAATTCTTTTGTACTTGTAAAGGACTGTCGTTGGTGACCGACACTCCCTGTTACTATGACGGTTATGCATTCCTTATCGTCGGCATTTACCTGCTGGTACACTGTCTCGATTCCTTTTTTGGCTAAGACCCTGCTCCCCTAGGGGCGGCAGGTTATATGAAAATATGGTGAAGCAGGCAGGTTATATAAAAAAGTATGGTGAGGTAGGCTGATAAACAATTTGCGGCAAAACTAACGTTAACATTATTAATTATATGGGTGCGTTATAATGACCAAAGTAAATCCGCCGTGATGCCCTGCATTTTTTTTTATCGCGTCGCTATTTCTCGTAAGTTGTCGGCTATTGTTGGCCTGCTTCATTCAGTTGCTATATATACAGGGCTATAATTCAAGAAATTTTTCTTTTCCGAAGAAAAAATACACAAACCCGTTGCTGAAAAAATAAAAGTTGACGCCTAGGTCATCTACTGGACAGAACCACCCTAGACACTTCTAATTAATAAATAATCATCGTTCCATACTTATGAATGTAAAAATTGTTCAAAACTAAGTGAAATAATTTTATTTAATTTATCTAGTAGTTGACCACCCTGGTCAACTACTGAAAAAGTATTTAAAAAAGTTTGAGTAGTTGACCCCCCCCACAAACTTGCTTCCTTGTAAATATAACTTAAAAATTACAAATTAATGATATCGATACTTCAATATTATGACTGCCCGTAATGCATTAACTTGATATTATGAAGTCAAAAACATTAAATTGCCATATGCTTACATCCACTGATATCCTTAACAATTTACATAAGAAATTAAAAATAAAATGCTTACGGCGTGATGTGTTGTTTTCAAATAGCTGCTATGACGCTCCTATGACATATGGTGATGTGTTAGTTCCTCAATCCGACCACAGATGGCTTCACTTGTCTCAACTTTACAATTTAGAGCAATCCCGTGTCTACGTTTCTTATTTTGGGCATTTTATTGAAAAAAGGTCAACTACTGGTACATGGTCAACTACTGGTACATTTACCTTATTTATTTTGTTAATCGGCATTGTACATTTTTTCAGTCTATCCTCTGGTCTGGGGCATACTGAATAGTTTTGCTATAGCCCCAAAAACTCATGGTAAATCTGGCCTTTGGAATCCTTTAGGCTAAGGCCACATATGCAGGTGCCTTGCTTGGTGGCTACGTGCTAGGTGACATATCCTAGCGAACGAACGCACACTATTGCAATGGACACACTGGACGCTTCGCGCCTCGCTGTGTGATTATGAGTCACCTCGTGAGTCTCCCGGCGAACAAACGTGTTGGTTATTTTTATTGTGTCACTTAGTGATTTTGCCATTGTCTATGGATTTTGCAAGTTGGCGGAGTTTCTTCAGTACCTAGGTACCTATGACAAACGTCAAACACCGTATATTTTTAGGTTATGAATAATGACGCATGGGATGAATTGACATTATGCACCCAACAAGCTCGAATTTGCGACTTTCGAAATTTCAAACTTAAATTCTCTGTGAGAGGGTAGCTTTCTGGTTAGTTTTGAGAATGAGATATCGTTGCTGACTTGAATGCTCCCAAATGTTAAACGAATTTGTACCTGAGCAAGTAGCATGCAATGTGGCAGTATTGTTTTTATTAGACAAGCATAGCATCTAGCTCAGGACTAGCGAAGCACCTGCCTATGAGGCCGAAGCATTAGTGATTTTCAAATATTGTATGTCTCAGTGGGAAAAAGGTTTCCGACCTCTGAACACTTGAATATTGACATAAGTTCTGGCAAAATTTCCTTGGATTATTCAAAATATGTGTTGGCAAAAATTTATAATATGTAACTGCTTTTACAAACGATTCAGCTTAAATGTCAGCCCTAAAACATAACTTTATAAACATACCTATTTACCATTATTGTCCTAAATTTTTAACTTCAATAGCCATATTAATGTCACACACAATAAAGAAAACTGCAATACCGACATCATTTTGAAAGATAACAAATATTATTCAAAGATGGCGTTACATTAAATTATGAAAAAAAACATCCGTCAGATAATCCGATCGTACTGTGACGTGAATTCAAAATGTGTAAATACACAGACATAACTCTAAAGTGAAAGCTATATATCGATTATTTTTATAACCTTTTGCTTAAATAATATACAATGCTCTGATTTAGAAATCTACACAATGCTCGAGATTGTTTTGATGGCGAGCGAAGGCGATTAATATCGTGAACTCTTGCCCTACATTTCGTAAATCTTGTGATATGCTCAGATAAATAATCCTATTCAGCATGCCTGTACAACAAATAAATGTGAAGAATTCATCGGAGATTGAAAATTTCGAATGGAATATGACTCCGTATATACAGGAAGCTCGTAAAGAAGGCTCACGAACTGGATCAAGTTCGAGCCAAACATCTTACAGTAATTCGAGTGGAGATATCTGTAGAATATGTCATTGTGAGAGTGATACCTTAAATCCGCTGCTTGCTCCATGTTATTGCTCAGGTAATTATAAACATACTTTGATATTCTCATATATAAAAATTGTTTCTCCATTTCTTAAGGAGAATGCCTCAAAGTACTTCCGCAGAGTTAGCTAAACCACTAATGTCAGATTTACTTATAAACGACGATTTTAATGTAGTAGTGCTTCTATTTATCTTCAAGGCGAGGATTTAACATATCATGGCCTTTTGAAAACATTAAATGTAAATAAACGAAATCCATACAAATCTGTCAGATTATTGGCAATCAGCTGACTTCAACAATCATTGAATATCCATTAAATTGAGTGCATTAAACACACTTATGTATTCCAATTAGTATCCGAAAATAATGTTATTGACTACTGTAACAATGGACATGTTTGATACAATTGTTTGTTAAATATACAGTAATTTTTATTGTCAAAAATAAACTTCCTCAGAATTCAGATTTAATGTAGAAGTCTAAATGAACGTATGACATCAATCATTTTTGTTTTATCTTATTAATATATAAAAAATATTTTTCTTTTTCGTTTTGTATAATAAAAAAAATCGGTTGTGCGACCCGTTAGGAAATCTCATTTTTAGAATCTGGCCCGGCTGCTGAAAAGGTTGGCCACCCATAATGTAGACAATTATATTAAATACATTTTTCTATCGGCGCAGATGCTTTTCGATCCAATAATTTATTGTTAATTTAAAATTTTCATCATTTTGATGCATCATTATCACAAACTAATATTAGGTTGGGGTAGGTTAGGTTTGGTTTGGTCTAAAAAGAAGGTTATAAAATCTCATCCGGGCATCTGCGGCATATTTACCTGTAAGGCTCCTTTCACATTATATGGTTTTGACGGTGACACTCTTATGGTGGCGTGACTTGTTGTCGATTCGGATTTTGACCGTTCGATTTTTTGCCGTACGGTCAAAACCGTAGTAACGTGAAGCGAGCGTAATACAATTAAAAATTGTATTTCAATACTGATATTAAGAACAATTGGGTTCAATGTATCGATGACAGAAGAAAATGTATCAATGGCAATCGCCGTTAGTTTCTAAATTTAGAAACTAACCAAAACCAAATACAGTCTACTTATTTTTGAGTTACAGCAAGTTGTGTTAGGTTTTGGTTTAGTTTTATCCCCCTAAAGACCACTACCTCAAAAACGATACGGCATTATGGCGCCTGTACTTGTGCATGGATATAAGTATTTGCACCAATAGTGTGTATTTTGAACTATCACGATAATAACTGTTTACACGTAAAAGTGCTGACTGTCTCGCCAATCTCATTCTTCAAGCGTAAGCGAGACAAGATGTTGTCATTTCTGGTGCTATTTGACAGGTTATGACATCAAAAATGACCTGCGCAGTGTAGTTCGTTCTACTGCGCAGGCGCAGATATCGAACAAATCCCAACTGTTGTGTGAAAGCTCAGTAGCTTCCGAACTTTTTTGATTCATGCAAGCAATACATGTTTACACTCACATTTTATTGTTATGGTCACAATAATACGTACTGTCAGCAGTAAACCCATGCATATTAAGAATTAAAATCAGCCTTCCTTCATCAGCAGTGGCTGCATTTGCTTTTCTCTTCGACTGGTCACATCATGTTTATTATTCATGAACTAAAATTGCATATCAATAATTTTTAATTGTCTTATTTTGGATAAATTTGTCTGATATACATCTGTATCTGTTTATCTATGTTTTGATTTTTTTTAATGCCATGTAGATACTGTATCTTCACCCAATTTTATAGCACACCAAAACTAAAATTATTGTAAATTTGAATATATCTTTTGGATGTATGACGCATATACAGTAAAGCATGGCAATAATATATTTTTATTTTACAGGTAGTTTAAAATATGTCCATCAAAGTTGTCTACAACAGTGGTTAACTGCATCGGACACTAGATCATGCGAATTGTGCAAATTTCACTTCATAATGCATACCAAAATAAAACCATTCATTGAGGTGAGTACTAGAATAACTGAATACTTATTTTTACCTCTTTATTATAAACAATACCTTATTAAAGTTTTCTGGTACGCCTCTTGAAAGAATATGTGGCAATTTTCATTTCTTTAGACTTACGGATTGGTAACATCAAAATTTAAACTGCTGGTGTAGTTTTACTCAGGAATCTAGCGATAGAATATAAAAGCTGTTTTCTATTGCCATTTATGATTAACTGAAGTAGTGGCCAAATAATTGTAGTTTTCTTTTCCTCACAATTTATAAGATTTTTGTCCACTTTACATATTCTTTGTTCTCAATTCCTAGCCCCAGGCCAGGAACTTCTGTACGTGAATAATGTTTTCCGTTCACAACAAGATTTAAAAAAAAAACAGGTATTCATATCACAACATGTTAAATGTTTGTGGATAGTTTTGTTCATTTGTTTGTGCAGAAATGTATCTCGCTTTGGACTAGGTGTATCGATTTTCGGGGAAAACCTATTAAGTATAAATTAATCATTTTGAATTGATTTGATTTATAAATTAATTAATTTATTTATCTGGTTACTCAATGCTCTAGTTAAAGCCCATGAATCTACCATCAGATAAAAGAATAAAGAAGGCATTGCATTTAATAAACCATGTCCCAAGTTGTAGGTTTAAATCACAGTAGCACTGAATTTTGTTTGACTGCTGGTGATGCCGTATATTATCTGTTCAATCTGGCGTCTTATTTCCAAGTTTTGGTCCCAAATACCTGTATTTGTCCACACACTGAAGGGGAACCCCACGAATGCTGAGAGGAGTATTAATAATAATTCTTTTGTGACTTACAACCGTGTTCATGGTTTTCTTTCTTTTCTCTTGATCACCCAACACTTGTCTGCATTTATTAGGCGGACATATACAACAACATAACAGACATTAAGGCCTCTCAACACACTGTTGACTTGTCTCTGGCAACTGAGCAACAAGAAAATGTGACTGGTTGTTGCAACCACGTACTTATGTAAATGCAGATTTCCATTATTATGCTTTGCGGTTGTCAGTGACTGGTCAACAGTGCATAAGGGGCCAAAGTACATTTCAAAATTGCATCACTAGCGTTCCAAGATAAACTGACCTTTCCTCGGCTAACTGGCACTGAATGAAATTATTACATAGGATGTGTGTGATTTTTATTCTGCTTTTATCGGTTATGTCACAATGGCCAAGCAGTCTGACATTGCAATTAAGTAGCTCTATTTTTCAACTGACATGAAAAAACTCTCTGGACGTGATTGGTATCCTGCAATTTGCCACATAAGCAGTTCTATAACTGAGCAAAGCTAACGATATAGGTCATAACTTTTTGTCAATTTATTTGCTCATATAAAGCTCTGAAGATGCTGAATGTCAAAACCTGCACCCTATAATGTTGTTCCTGGAAGTGTACTATTTACAAAATTTAAAATCAATTTCTTTAACATCTTTAACTAAATTTCTTATGGAAATAGCTTTAATTGATAAATTATATATATTATGATATACTTTTTATTAGATTATGCTTAAAGTCCTATTTTGCTTCATTTATTTTTTTGTGTAAATTTAGCCATAATAGCTAAATTCATTAGACATTGGAGTTGGTGAACAACTGACAAATGAGAATAATGAAGTTTAGAGATTTGTAAAGGTGAACTGGATCTAAGGTGAACCTGTTTTCAAATAATTCAATCCATTTTTATTTTGACTGTTTAGTTGAATTTGTAAATATGTTATACCCATTGCTTTGAATCACAATTTACTTGTTTTTTTCAGATACGTATGCTGAAGTAATTATGTGAGCGAAAGGAAGATGACGAGTAGTCTTAAAAATTGAAAAATTAGTTTAAACATGCCAAGTGACCCATAATATATAATATGCACAAATGAGAAAAAGGAGAGTACCCTTAAAAAATGGTCCAAAAACTGATCTTTTTTGACTCTCCTGAAAAGTGGTGATTTTAGACTTAATCCCTTCTTCCTTTCAAACACATAATTATTCTGTAGGCAGCTATATATTTCACATTTTTCGAAATACTGTTTTGAGTGCTAATCATAATTTCATGGACCATTTCAGTGGCAAGGACTTGAAATGTCAGGGGTGGAGCAAAGAAGACTCTTCTGTGCGGTGCTATTCCACTGTGTAGCAGCGTTGTGTGTTCTCTGGTCCTTATTTGTACTAATTGATAGAGCGGCAGATGAAATACAACTGGGTCGTATAGGTAAAATCATTCTCATTTAACACTGTCTCTTCAGCTTTTTCATAGGTCTATAGGTACAGTATAACCTTGATTATCTGGATTACATTATCAACTCTTGAAAAATCACATAAAGTGCACTCGCCAAATTGTATTTGCACTTGCTACAGTCCCATGATGGGCAGGGAATGGGTGTAGGGTGAAGCCCTCCCCGTAACAGTTAAATTTGCCCTAGATGCAATTTTTTTGGATCCATATTACTTGTAATGGCCTTGAATTTATTTTAATGTGAAATTTTATTCTAGTACTATAAACATGAGTGAAATAAACACCAATAATTCATAATTGCCTATTCTTAGACGTCTATCGTCTGCAGAAACATTATTTAAATGTGCACATTTATGTACCAGAGACCGAGGACCGGATACCTCATCAGCGGTCTTTTGTTACTCGCCAGTAGTGAGTTGGCGAGTGAAATTTCTGGGGATTGAACATTATGATCTTCTTCGTATGATAATCAGAAAAAGAATGGTGTGAACAATATTTTTTATTATGGAAGTAAAAAAGGTTTTTTTTCTCTTGTTTTTCTTTTATGTTTATCTAGACTATGTTAATCATCAATCAGTCTCGATAATGGAGGTTCTACTCTGTTTGTGTTCTCTAAAATTTCTTCTAAGTATGCAAAGTAATATTTATGTTTGATAACATTATGGATAAGTGAACGCTGACTCATAAGTTTGATAATGAATAATGCAATGAATGAGCATTCCTAATGTATATTTTGAATTGTTTTAAGCTGTGGAGTGCTTAATGCATTCAGGTTTATTTATCAAACGTTGACAATGGGTCATTAACTTATTCTTATATTATGGCTCAATGAAATCAAACATTTTTAAAACTGGTAACAATCTTATTTGCTTACACGAATGTCGCAAATATTTGCAGTTTTATGGCTCGACTGTTTTCAACTAGATTCTCACTATAGTAATTGTTTATGAGATATGGAGACATTTGGAGTTTATACCAACAATGTTGCATTCTAAAGAGAAGCTTTTGAAGAAGATTGATAGATAATGATCATTCAAGTATGAATACTAAAACAGCATCATTGCCAAAAATATAAATTTTATCTAATGAATACATTGGTATGTATATATGACATAATCCTAACAATATTTATTCTCATCGAGATACCGAGCTTGTTCAAACATTTTTATCTGTGTAGGTATAAATTAATTTTATTATATACTAGATAGGCTATATATGAAACCATAAAAACAACATTTTGTTTTCGTGCTGATTCGATCTTTTTATAAAGTTTTGTAATTTATTTTTGCATTACCTCTTTTCGACAGCTTGGCCGTTTTGGACAAAATTAGTCGTGGTCGCAGTGGGTTTCACCGGTGGAGCGGTTTTCATGTACATCCAGTGTCGACAGTATTTCACACTCTGTAATAGATGGCGCTGCCACAATAGGTAATAATATAATAATTCAGTAGATGTTAGTTTGATAAAACTGAAATAATATTATATTTTCTAGTTTTGCAAGATTACTCCAGTCAGTCTGTTGCGTTGATTGCATTTTATCCAATTACTATATTTTATTACTACATAATATTAAATAATAAGGTTGTTGCTAATCACTTTTATGAAATTGTTTTGTTTTTTTTAAAATTTTTAAAATTTATAAAATTGTTTTTTGCAGAATTCTGTTGATACAGAATGCTCCCGAAAAGGTGCACATCGCCCCTCCTTCACCGATCATTCACCATTTATCTATCACGACTTCTTCCAACGCGAGAGGCAGACGGGACCTGAACGCGGACGTGGAGAGAGCCAACCATGGCCAAGTTGTCGCGAACATCGAAAACAATCCCGGCATTAGCAATGCCTCAGGCCCGAGGCCGCCGCCCGCGGAGCAGTCGGCTGCGGCCGCGGTGGACGTCAAAGGACGTCTTCACTCTGCTGCCGCCTTTCCTCCTGTTGGCAATGTTTATGTTGAAGAGGAGGACGACAGCGGCGGATTCAACGACTACCGACCTAATTCTTTTAGACGTATTTTAACTAGTGAAAATCGTAATTATTCCATCGTTCCTCTGGACAGAGAGATGAAGAGCAGGGATAAAGCTGACGAAGCGGTCGACGTCAGGAGGTATTCCGATACCAGACTGTTACAGACGTTCACGCATGACTCCCGGCATGCGGCAGGGCTGAAAGTGGCAGATGCGGCCCCTCAAATTTACCAGCGGGCGCCGGCCGACAGGCGGTCTTCGGCTTCCCAACAGCATATGAAACCCGTCGAGCCGGCCGCCCACTCCGACGAGGGTGTCACTGAAGCGTCTTCCGCTTACGCTCCGTATGACAAGAACGTCTATCATATATCTGATGAATTCGATCAGGCTGTGAACGTTTCGGCCCAGTACGATATGCAGCCTCAGGTATCGGATATCGCCTTCGATACCGCGGCGCGCGAGTATGACCCTCTGGAGTTGAACATCCAGGAAATGCTGGAATTGGATGTGAAAACCGCCCAGCAGCGCAAGAAGTCCGTCCTGTCTCTGACGGGCGACCGCCCCGCACCGTGCCACCGACCGCACGGCAAGGAGTCCAATCGGTCAGTGTTCAAGTCGCTGCCCAACCTGAGCGCCAGCAGCGAGAGTCTACTTCCGCCCAAACCATCCTCGTGAGTGAGACCGCCTCAAGTGATCGTGCTCACCATGAACTGTTGAGGGAACCCCCGATGTTCGCGAGCCGTCACGAGAGATTGCGAAACGCGAGGAGGGCGGCGTCGTCGCCCCCTCTGCTTGCACAGAGTTGCCAAAATACTGTACATATTATATCAGTGAAGGATGTTTCGTTGACTTTTGTGATTCTAGTAATTCTAGCTCATCAATGTTACAGTTTCGACTGCAATATCTCTACTTAATTTTTATTATTGTTATCCTATGTTTATAATGTTAGGTACTTACGTTGCATAAGTACTCGGGTAAAAAAAAATTCATTGTATTCCATTTTCCCCTCAGATCTACTTTAACAATATTCTTTTATTAAATTCACAGTGTGACAATTATATACTGAGGTGTGAAAACAAACTGAACTATTGACAAATTTGATTAGAGGTTCATCTCGCACACCTTCTATAGCAGCCTCGCCAGTCACATATCAATATTATTTTAATACCAGTCATTCCATTTCCAGCTTAAGAAAATAAGATAGCTGTCAATTTTATTGGCCTTTGTAATTTATATCACTTAATCGGTCGCTATTTGAAATTATTTCGGAATACCCATTTCAACTAGGTACAGATAAATTTGAAACAGGGTTGTCTGTAACGTAGTAAACACCATTTTAAAAAGTGTTACAGTAAGTAGTAGAGTGGAATTACTTAACTATAAATATGCACATATGCGATTCCTACCTATGCACAGATAGTAGGCAGGGCTAACGATTATTGTATATGGCAGGGATGGCGAAACTTTTTACGTACACATGCCAAAATTTCCCTAATTATATTTTTTGACTGTCTGACATGCCGAGCTTAGTTTGAGCAGGAAAAAAATGAAAAAATAGTTTTTAGAATTCTATTAAAAAAGTTCAAAAATTATAACCAGTTCTAAGCAATAGTTTTTGAGTATTATTACCATAATACCTACTTAGTTTGGGTCTTTACGCACAAATTTGCGCCAAAATTTCTCGAATCAGATGAGGCATCCTCTCGCTACAGTGGTCTCAAGCATTGTACAATGATTGTAAATTGATCAAAATCATAGGTTCGCGACACAGTTTACTCCGCCGCCTGATGAGGTCAGTGCTATAATATTATTATGTGTGATGCATAAAACCTACGGACCCATCTATGCAATTTAAATTAATTGTAATGCTTATTCTTCAAGAGTTATCAGCTGCCTGTTATTTTTTATACAATGCGATCTGTGATTTCCGTTGTTTGCGCATCGATTGATGAATATTATTGGTAAAAATATTATTAAAAACCGAAGAAAATACGCATGTTTAATGTTATATAATACCTATATATTTAGGTATTTGTAAAACTTTTTGTAAAATAATCTTTTAAAATATAGAGGTACCTATTTTTTTTCTTAATACAAAACATTCGCGTTCCATGCAAAATCATCTCGCGGTCCATAGGTTCGCCATCCCTGGTATATGGCTTCTATCGTCAATTGTGTTTAGATCTCACTTATTGGATCACCTTTTCTCACTTGGCGCCCACCCAATCTTTCTCGTTTCCTGCTCAAACTTGTGAACCTTACGGAAATGCAGTCGGTTTATACTAAAAAAATCTAAGTATAATAAATTGTTAAATTAAAACCGCCTTGTATAGAGATCTTAATTGTATGAAAACGGTGGCAAATATGGACCACTAATTTTTACACGAAGGTCTAAAATAAGACTTGTGCATTTGAATAATTTTCCACACAAAAGTGGCATTTACGTCAAACTGAAATTGTCTACAACGATTTTTATAGAGAAATCACCTTCTAGAAAAAGATACAGTTATCTTTGCATTACAAATTTTAAATGCATATGAACTCATTTTGGTAAATAATTATTTGTATATAGTGGTTTTTGCCTGTTTTCTTATAAAAATGGTGTTTACATGATTGCGGTAAACCGGGGTTTGAAATATTTATACCTACTGTAGATAATGTAAAATGCAGAATAATAAATTTTAACACAAAACTATATTTACTAGGGAATATGAAATAATTTTTATTTTTTATTATTACTTATATGAATTTTCACCCCATTGTAAATTGATGGAACTCCGTTCTCGGGTGGGCAATGAAATTGTTGGAAAATGATCTGTCTACCAAATATTGTGAAATTTTTCAAATGTTATTTAATCTTTGTACGTATACCCCGAAACCAAATATTTATAATAATTTTAATCTAGTCTCTGATTTTGTTTTGATTTTTTTTATCAGACGTGAGAACTTTTGACATGATTCAATTGTTACTATATTATTTTTAAATGTAAATATATCATTTAAGTTGTTAAGTTGTTGAAATTTATCATAAAAGTAAAATTTTATGTGTATGTAATATGATTAACATGTAATGCACTGATACATACATAGTATTTAGACTTATTTGGGAAAATAGAATATCATTATGTTTACCAGTCGTTTCAAAATATTGATTTGGAAATCGATTGTTACAATAATTATTCTACTTTTAACGTAAGTTTTCGTGATATATTCAAATATTAGGACTTTCATACTTAATGTAATTTAAGAGACTGGTAAATTCATATGAAACAATATGCGTATCCTAATATGGGTATTTCTGTATTGTGAAAATATAAAATCATTTCAAGAATAATAATTATACCCTAACATATTTCTTGGTGAGTTACTTTTTAGTATTTTTAATATAATAATGTATAAAGCAATTTTCTCAATTAAATACTTTTTCGATTAACTACATACATACATTTATAAGTAAATCATACTACAGTGGCACAGTGGATGGATACGGCAAAAGCGGTTTACAGTTGTAGTGGTATAGTTTGCTAGCATTGAAATCCCTACCAATAGCCTACGGTGCTATTGTAGCATGATTACCTATACTATCATAGATAGCCATATTTTTTCATAAAAATAACAGTAGCATATGGGTTTTGTTTTATAGATGATTTAAGAAATCTAGTGGTTCAATAAAAAGCAGGTAGTTTGTGAAATATATATTGGCTAAAGCATTAAATACTTGTAAAATGATTGCAATAAACCTTTTAATTACTACAGGTAATATTTATGATTAATGTAAATATTATAAATTTAGACGAAACCCATTAAGGTAATGTTAACTCTAATTTTGAATTACGCATCTTTAATAATGTAAATTATTGTCTTACGGTGTAACTAAATTTTATTTTGCGTCGCTTTCACCATCGTGGCATAAAATCTAAGGTATTAGAATGTTTTTATTGAAAAATATATATACCTCTGTGCTCCTATTATCGATAATAATTACGATCTGTTCGATGACTGGATTAATTTGTTAACGGATTCATCAAGTGAAAAATCAATTATTACTTGTTAATAATGTCGGTGAAAGTGACCAATGTGCTTACCTATTGATAGTCGAAAAAAAGTAAACCAACAGCCTTAAATTTATACATAATATACCATTTTAGAGTCGTATCGTAGGATCTTTACATTCGCAATCGAAGAATACAAATTTTTTGTTAGTATAATAATTAATGTCAGCGTACTCGGTTGGTGAATAAAAAAAAAGTATTTGTAGATTTGAACGGAGCGGTATTGCGAAATCTGTTATTGTGAACCTATTTTGAGTAATATTTTCTGGCATTTTGGATCTCATGTTTTATCAAAATAACACGTACGACTGCGGCCATATTGGCCGGAATACGCTACTATGTACCGATGTCAGAAAAGTGTACTGAATAATGCAAAATAATATTTTTTTTATTTAAAATCGAACATGAAAATAATGTATATTGTATAATTTCCACACTTAGATATAGTTTTAAAAAAATCTCTGGCCTGAGCAATAAATTTTGCCTGCCGTTATCTGATTTATATAATATTATGTACTATAAATATGGGTCATTTTTGTTTATTTGATATCGTAATTTAAAAGTGATTGTAAAATTGTATCTTTACGCTCTAATATAGTGAACATTAGTGATAATTTCGTATTGCAGTGGTATGACGGGTGAAGGGAGAGGAGTGATAGTAAGCGGGTGCGTTCAGTGAAGCGTACGAAAAGGCGTTTTCCTGTTGAGGACTGCTGGGACAAAATTGAATTGAATTTTTATGTGGAATGTTAAACTGCTCGCACTTATCATGTGTTACAAGATTTTATGAAATTTAAAGCTGTAATATGATGATTACAAATATGTGATTGTTAACGTTTCGTTGACAATTCATTTTCATTATTTTCCAATAAAATAGTTTGAATTTGTAATAATAGTTCTGCACAGAGTGGTGTTGATTCTTGTGGATTTGCAAATTTGGGAATTCTCCGTTGAAATCATTTCGCCTTCTTCATAGCATTTTTTCACTTATCATTAATTTTAAGTCTTAATTAGAATCTCTCGAAATTAATAATTATTATCTCTCGTCACTGTAAAATGATATACCTACTAATAATTTATTTAAGTTTTTCTCATTCATTATTCGGCCGATTTATAAATGCCGATCTAATGATAACGATATTATACATGTCAATCTATTAAGTATTGACAATACATTATACGTAAAACCAGTTGTGCAAAACCAGTTTTTTGTTAAAAATCTCATTTATATTAAATAATGTTACTACTTAAAATATTCCTCAATATTTATATTTTATCGATCTGTACTCGAATTATTTAATGTTGTCATTTTCAGAATTTATCGTTCTGCAAAACAATAAGTACCGATTATTAAATCGGTCCTCAGTGAAAAACTACTTTTTATTTGAAATTTAATTAATGCGTGACAACTGAGAGAAAATACTTAGTAGTCGGTGTACAGATGTACACTGTCTAGTCAAAAAAATTCAAAAATAAAATGATTATCCATCCAAAAGCTTCAATATTTTCATATAGTGGATAAATTGCAATCTCATTATTTGTTAATCTACATTTTGTAAAATATGCATTGTTGAAACTACTTCATTTGAAGTTTCGTGGCATGTGCGGTGGTGTAATATTTTTAATAAAGATGCATTCGTGAAAATTATGATTTTTATTGACTTAATAATATTGTGATCGTACAGGCAGAAGTCAGTAACTCCAGTTTTGACGAAATTGAAATTTTAATGTCATTATATAGAAAATGTAATGCTGCTTGACTGGCATAAGTCACGATTTAAGATTATTAAACATATAAAAAAATAAAAGTAATGAAGAACTCAAAAAATAAAGATTTTACAACCATTTTAAGAAAAACAAAAACACAACATTGATTATCTCAGAACTGTGTATTTGGAGTTAGTGACTTTTGCCTGTACGCCCACGATATTATCTTCACCAATGTCCAAATATCTGAAAAACATTTTTATGGCAAGTATTACAATAAAGCCCATCCCAGCATTGTTGAGGTTACAATAACCTAGTCACGGCTCGAAATGACCGGAGCGCCTTTCCGATTCGTGAAATTGGTAAAATTATCCCTCCGTCTCGTGGAAAAAATAATTTGACCATCTGAGCTAGATAGGTCATATAACAAAAAATCGAATACTTACACTTATTTTTATAAGATACACATTTAATTTGATAACCATGTCGATATCTTCAAAAATTTGTTGAGCGCTCCGGTTCGTAAACTTTTCCATTTGAAGCGCTGAACCTAGTGCCAGATGCATAGATGTCGCCATAAAATTAACACAACTAACATAAGTGGTGCTGCCACTAAACAGTGGTAGCTTGAGAAACATATTTGGCATCAGTTTACATAATCCAAAATAAATTATGATGATTGTAGGATGAAATATAACGGTTTGAATCTTTGGAGCTAATTATTTCAAAACTATGTTAGTGTTAGATGGAACCATGTTATTCTCAGGGGTCGATCTGTCAAAATAGGCAAGAATATTATACACAGGATTATAGCAAATATGGTATTTATTATATTTCGTTTATTTGTAACTAATAAACCATATATACTTGATTATTTTGTTAGCTGTCACATACGTTAATCAATTTAGTGGTATCGCTAATAAACGCTAATAAGTAAACGCACTATTTAGTGGTATCACTAAACACTGAATGGACAAATCCTGCTGCATTATACTGAGTGTCTATTAATTATAACCAAGGATCTGGCCGTAAAGTAACTTCCTAGGATTTGATTGATTGAAGAAAAAAAACTAAATAGATGTTTTTTGGTACCTTACGTAAAAAAGGTTGAAAACAACCTTTGTCAGAATTCTTTGGTAAATTAATATTTTCGCTCAAATGCGGCAGTTATCTTAATACATTTTTTACGGGAATGGTTCAACTCAATTAAACATAATATTATGAGTTGGATCCAGCTATGTGGTTGGAAACCGTGACCCGTGAATTGAACTGGTGTTTGAGAGGGGTGAGTTTTTAATTTTGCCACTGTACTATGACCACTGCAAGTTGCCTATGCTATGCCGCTTAGGAATTTTCAGATATTTTTTGGAACTCATAATCTTTGTTCCGCATTTTAGATAAAATTTATATGTAACGGTACCTAACCGAAATATTTTTTATTTTTTTTTAAACGGTACCTACATGTTCAAACACGCGCGTTAACATGATCTTACTCCCTACTTCAATTTTAGTTTGTCAATTTATGGATACGGCCGTATGTTGTAGCTTAACCACTGGGGAATAACAAAAGAAATGGCGTATTTCAAAAAAACTACCTTATACTTAGGTCAATAATTATTATAAAGCAATCATTATTCGTAGAATGTTTATTATACTTGAATGGTCAAAAACATAGCTTATAATTAGTATCTTTAGAATTATCTTCAAATGTGTTAATCGTGCCCATTTTTTGAATAATAAAATGCCTAATTCTTGTCAAATTTGGGATTACAGAGATTATCAATATAATTTTTTATCGTGAATATTTTACAAAAATAATCTCGTCATAAATTATGCTAATGGTTTTATAAATGCGTTTAAAAATTAATAAAAGTAAAAAATTTTAACACCGCTGCACATTCATGTACTGAAATATGACTATATTCTAAAACGTTAGAGCGAGAGGTTTAAAAGAACACTATTTTATGTAATAAAAATACTTTTTGCAGTCATAAAATGTTTAAAATAAATATAAAGGATAACAAGGCTTCAAAATTATATAAATAGATTATCTACAACGTTTAAGGAATGTCCAGGATCATGGTTTGAAAATACAATAAAAGTTCCATTTTGACCTATGCTGAGCATGTCCCCCCTTAAGTAGTTTTTGGATAACACTGACTTTAGTTACCAATTCAGTCACTGGTTAACTTATTTTGGTATGCTTTTATATTATGCGCAGAACATAAATTATCCGTCCTTAAGGTGATGCCTTTACTGAACCTATTTTTAAAGAGGGAGGCACCTAGCGGAAAAATACAAAGCTTGCAATTTGAGATTTTTTTTTGGTAATTTAACTGTATTAATTAATAAATATGTATCTGAACACGTTAAGACGAATACTCCACCTACCAGAGGCACCTAGCGGAAAAATACGAAGCAATTTGAGACATTTTTTTTGATAACTTATAAATATAAAGATAAAATAAAATATTAAGAATGCTATATTCTCAAATCTTGTGAATTATTCATTGGATAAAAAAATAGTTTATTAAATTATTAGCAAGTGCAAGTACTTATGTTATCTTTGTAAAAATCTGACGGATGATTAATTTTCAATAATATTGATGATCATTTAAAAATATTATATGTATTTATTTACCTTATAGCTGATTTGAATTTATGTATTTGACTCGCGTGCCGTCTATACTTACATCAGACATTATCAAATAATTATTTTCTTATAAAAAAATGTATTTAAGTAGTACATTTTTATACTTAACTAGCTGACCCGGCGAACTTTGTACCGCCTCAGAATCAATAATCTTGTGTTAACTTATTAGCTGAAATAAATTCAGTTTTTTATTCGAATCCTGGGTCTGGCAAGTTCACATATTGTTTTTCAATTTGTGCATGAGTCAGTGTATGGTCCTAATACGTTGAGCAAGTGGCTGACATCCATTTCTCGTAAAAATAAAATCTGTTTATACAAACCTCCACTCTGTAGAGGCCCATATGATTCTATTAGGATCGGACATGGTCAAAATAAAAAAAAGAATGTAATTCACGTGGCAGCAAGGCATTTGCTTTATTGAAGCGAATCGAAATGATTCGCGTAGCATTGTTGCACTACTTTCTGTTAAACTATTTGCTGGATGGGTTGCACTCGGGTCGATTTCCTTCATTGAAGCACCTTGTGATATACGACATTTTTCGTTTTGTTGTCAGGTACGAAAGCGAATAAAGCAGATGGTTTGCCGACACATGACCATGCTACGTATAACTTTCAGTTGTAAATTGTGCGGTGGCAAGCCAGGCAGATCCAATGAGTTTAAAAATTCAGTTGGATAGTTGGTTGCTTCGCCTTCGTTTGTTACGCAGTCGATAGATTTGAAGGAATGCAGTGGACCAACGATTTGATTTTGAATTGTGAAGTTTAAGTGATCCACATCTTTGTTCTTTGTTGCAAGACTGCTCATTCACTCAACCAATTGTGATTTTTGTGGTTAGTAATGATGTTCGGTAACACTTTGTTGATGAGTTCATCCTTAGTTGAGACGAAATTGCAAAAATTCAGCGGAAACGAAATCAATCCGTTCGATTCATCGGCCGTTACCGATAGTCAGCAATTGCTTGGAGAAATTTTCGGCAGATGGATCGTTTAGCAATGCAACTCGCATGTTTGTCGTCAGCTAAAGTTTCTTCACATAGCGCCACAGAGTCGATGATTTGAGGCAAGCATTTATTTCATCGGCAGCGGCCGATCTTGGAATGACTGGTAGTATTTCGCGGAAATCGCCAGATAGTAGAATCATTATGCTTTCAAAACTTCTTGAGTCATTGCGCAGATCTTTCATAGTTCGATTAAGTGCTTTCAATGCGCGTTTGTGCGCCATTGTGCATTCATTCCAGGTGATGATTTTACTTGCTAATAAAACTTTAGCCATTACTGAGTGTTTTGCAATGTTGCATGTCGGTTTTTCAGTCGTTTGAAGGTTTAAGGGCAATTTCAACTTTGAATGAGGCGTTCGGCATCCTTCTAGCAACGAGCAACGTGGCTACTATCCCAGAAGAAGCAACTGCTACAGCATTTTCGGATCTCGCACGAACAGTAGCCAAAATCAATGACATGAGGAATGTCTTCCCAGTTCCACCGGGCGCGTCGAGGAAAAATAAGCCACCATTTCCATCATTAATTGCCTTCATTAATGTATCGTACACTTCTTTCTGTTGGGGGTTCAACAGTGGTACATTCGTTCGAACTGATTAGTTCAATGCATCTCGATCATATTCACGTTCACGCTCCAATTCTCGATTGAAAGCGTCGTTCATTCCACGATGTGGCGTTGGCATTCCTAACTTGACTAACAAACTGCCGCACATGAGGTAACATAAATATGTATTCGATCTTTAAAAACAAAGTCTGGTTATGTATCTCCTCGTTCACTTTGAGATCGGGCTTCCCTGAACTGGCACGAATTCGATGTAAAATGTCTTCTGACATGTCATCCTTGTACTTGTTCCACAGTTCAGGTGGATTCGATGGGAAGCATGTCGAAATAATGATAGCAAATAATGTGCGTATCTGATTTGGAGATGTAAAAACAATTGCTTCAGCGATTGTCATATCCCAATGAGTATCGTTTTCAGGCAAATTGAGCTGTTGACATGAAGCACGAAATGTTGGGCACACTACACCATTGACAGTAAATTTCGACTATCATTCTTTATTTTGTTTGTTTGTTTCTTCTTTATTGTTTCTGTCATGTATCAGAGATGGCGTTGTATACGGATTAAAATTTTTTGTGATTTTCTTTTATTTTCGAATGCGCGAGGTTTTCATCGTTCAAATTCATCGATGTCAGTCAAAAGCCTTTCCATACAAAATGTATGAGAAAATTAATTTTCTTCATAATTTATTTATTCCGTGATTTATCCGATATTTTAATAGTTATTCTGCTATTCGGGGCGGAGACAAATCCAACAAATCAAAGATCATAAAAATCGATCCAGCCGTTCTTGAGTTATAAATGGTGTAACTAACCCGACTTTGTTTTATATATATTATTATATTATTATATAGATTGCCATCCATGGACTGAAACCGTATGCGGTTTAGAGCCGTGTGCCATACTAAACTTATGATTTTTGTTCATGAAAATATATTTTCACTAAATTTGTAAGTGTAGCTGTATGGTATAAACTGATACGATCAGATACTTATAATATACTTTGTGAAAATATATTTACATGAACAGAAAAGATAAGATTAGTATGGTACACGGTTCGAAACCGCATACGGTTTCAGTCCATGGATGGCCTACAAGTCAAAGTCCAGGAACAGGTTCGACTCCACACCAGATATTATAAGGATTCAACTTTCTAATTTTGTGCCTGATATCAAGAAGATTTGCAATTAAAGGACCCAAAATCATCAGTCATTAAGAACTTCATTCACTTATAATGTAATGTGTCATGTTTATTTATATTATTGTAAATAAATAATAGTATATACGGATTTAAATTTTTTGTGATTTTCTTTTATTTTCGAATGCGCGAGTTCATTGTTCAAAATGTATGAGAAAATGAATTTTCTTCATAATTTATTTTTCCGTGATTTATCCAATGTTTTAATAGTTATTCTGCTATTCGGGGCGGCGACAAATCCAACAAATCAAAGATCAAAAAATCGGTCCAGCCGTTCTTGAGTTATAAATAGTGTAACTAACCCGACTTTGTTTTATATATATATATATAGATAATAAAAAAAGCATTTCTTTTATTCAATGAATATTGGTTTATTAAATTATTAGCAAGTGGAAATAGGTACCTGCCTACTTTATAACAAAATTTTCGAGTGATCCGGGCAGTGACGTCCCTAGACAAAACGCCGCCCCTAGACAGCGCCAAATTGCCGCCCCATTTTTCATACAGTATTTTTTATCATCCTTTCATGACTCCAATATCTAAGAAATATGTTCTACTGTAATGATATGTTTAGTTTGAGATCGCAAAGGTTTAGGCATTATTAAATCGATAATCGATGACGGCGTGACGCTTCGATACAGACTAAAATCGTGGACCAGAGTGGTAGGTGGGACGCTCTGTAAGAGGAGGGTGCATCTTTAATTTCGACGACCAACGCAACTTCCGAGCGTACTGGTTAATAACTAAGACTGTAATTCATAAATTTGCACGTGTCGTTTCGGGTCACCAAGGACGTCGATAGACAATGGAAGTAAACTAGACATCGCGAGCCCAACAAAACCAGGGAGCTGAATTTTTAAAATAATAATAGGTATTTATATATATTCCACATGATTCTCCTCGATTTGCCGCCCTTCAAGTAACTGCCGCCCCCAGGCGACGCTCAATCTGCCTACCCCCACGGGACGTCACTGGATCTGGGCGTCGGTTAGTAATTAGGGCAATTATTTGATACCTTGATTTATAACACAAAAACCGATGACAAATTAACGCAATTTGATAAGAATTTCATATAAGAATTGCTAGTTAATTTCGTCGTTATATGTCGGTAGCTTAATTGGTAAAACACATTTACACGAATCCAGTGGTTCAAGTCCGTTGGGTGTCGTATTTTTTCAAAAAAGATTTTTCTAGTAGGTAAGTGTTATCTCATTATGTATAGGTAGGTATTCAATATAAAGAATGTTGCTTTCTCAAATCTTGTGCATAAAATTATATGTTGAATAAAAGAAATAATTCATTATAATATAATATTAAATTGCCCCCGGTTTGCTGCATGATTGAATGGTGACTACATTTAAAAAAAAACCTCCACGACCTCGGCATTTGTTAGACATGCGGACTTGAGGTTCTCAAGATTAGGAATAAAAAGTCCTGGTTCCAGTAGGTACTAAAATAATTAAAGGGTTCCACAGTTTATTTACGATTCCATTTCCAGGTATGATTGAAATCTGTTTGTAACTGTAGTACCTATAACATGAATAGAAATATCAGCGAAAACAATTTTATTTTTCACCATTTAATTGCATAGCAAATTGACGTTATTTTTAGAAATGTTTTTTTTATGATTGCATACTGGCACAGCCGGTGAATAATTGAATCTCAGTGTGAATTTATTACGCTCGATGGTTTTTATTTCGGGCGGACTTCGCGGCTTAATGGTTTGCGTGACGGGGTGTGTTGAAAATTAAGAAAGATTTTTTTTGGCGATGTCAAAAAAATGTTTTCTTTTCAATACCTACGTACCTATATATCGTGAATGGCTCGATTTGAAAGCGAAGGTTTCTAAAAAAGCTGTACCAAATACAATTACTAAAGTAGATAACAGCATCAATTTATAGACTTTTTTAAGATGCTCTCATTTATTATTTTCTTAAAGTCTGTGTGGCATTTTACAAACACCCTACACTCCATTGTTTAATTAGTGTACTCCGTCAAATTAACTTCCAATACTATAGGGCAGAAGTTGTGCACGTTGAAATTCAGTTGCGTAGGTACCTAGCTAGAAATAATATTGGGCCCTTCTAAAAATGAAACGTCATAATTTCTTTCGATGTGCTTATAAATAACTTCATAATATATACCTACGCATAATGAATTGTTCATAGTGTTGTTATAAAATATTATAAATTAACTCACAGTATCAAATTGGACCCAAAGATTGTAATATCAATAATGTTTTAAAATAAAGCGTTCACATTGAAATATAATGAAATTCATTCAAGGTCTTTCAAGAATTCGTAATTTTTTATGGGTGGCACAATAATTATTTAAAGTAGTTTGAAAATTGCCGTGCCGACCGCAAATTATCGGACTGATTTTTAAGGGCCCTTAGAGGCCGCACGGTTGGGCCGCAATGCTTTTCATCTTTCGATGAGGTCTACGCAGGGAACTCAGAAATAATCTTTTCCGTGGGTCTACGCCGCTAGTTGAATTTCTGATCGATGAACCACTTTTTTCTAATCCCTCTACAGCCTAGAGCCCTGTCAGCCCCTTCCTGTTGGGGGCCATGGTGTATGTACCTACATTGTACATTTCATAGACCGTCTTGCTGGTACATGCCAAATCCAACGCTATCTTTGCATTTATATATGCTAGTAGGTATGCCACGTGATGCATTGAAGTAGGTATTGCAATAATATATCTATAAAACCGCTAAGAACAGTTTTTGTCATTTTACATGTAAACAGCTGAGCATAAGATCACTTTCTGCCGTCTGCTGGCTGTTTACGGTGCACAAGGAAAATAACTCCTCATCAGCAGTTGCATATGTCATTATGTAAATGTAATACTAATTGCAAAGAAGAAAACATGTACGCGATTAAGTACTGTCAGTGTCCACCGCTATTATGTGGCAGACGCGCGAGCTGGTGGTTCTTGGCACTGCAGCCAATTCTTGTAAACACGTTCCGCGATATTTTTGGCTTCCCTCCTCGCACAGCTGTCATTTTAGATGAGATTATTGAAATCGACTTCATGTTTCGCACTAACAAATGTATAATATATAGGTATTATAACCTCAATCAAAACCATCTCTGCCTACAATAGCTTTCGTGAGCTTATCTCTCGGGTTTCCTCGATAGCGAATTGTACAAAATGAGCCAAGCAGAATATAAATAATAAAAAAAACCTATTTTAGAAAATCCGAAAAGAAAATTTGAAAAACGTTGCTACAACTAATGATTAAATAACTTGCAAATCGTTTAGAATTGCATATTATTTCGTAGCAAGATTCGCACTCGTGCTCTCAGATTTATTGACTAGAATCGCATTTAGATAACATAATTGCAAGATAAAAAGAACTTTTCATATAAGTACAACGTTTTATGTCATTGGTTGAACCATATAAACTTGACTTGACTGGCTTAAACGATCAAAAAAAATTATACTTGACATGTCATTGATTTCCATAGTAACGCCCGTAGTATATACTATTAATATTAATAAATTTAGTTGCTAGGACCCCAGACCCCTTGCAACCAATAATGGTGTCGAAATAACTTTTCATACAAATCAGAATTAACTGAAAATGAATTCAAATTCTACTATGGCTAAAAGTATTAAAAATATGGATTGGCATCGTGTTCTGATATATTCTAATAGTTTCAAATGTCTAGCTAGTCGGGAAGTTAGTTAAAAATCGATTGCAAGATTTATGCCAGACAAAGAACCACCGGACAAATAAGAATACGAGCCAAGAAAAACGTTGTAAAAATGCCTCGTAACACTAATATGTCTAAAAGGAGTTTTTTTTATAACATGTATATTAGGTAGTAATACTTACTTAAATTCTAATAAATGTAAATTTTGTACTATTCCATTTGAGTCATTTTTTTGCGACCCGGATTTCGCCTTTGGCATCTTCAGGCACTATACGCACTCACCAATGACCATTATGCATTTACCATTTGTGAGTACGCATAGTGCCTGAAGATGCCGAAAGCCGAAACCCGGGTCGGAAAAAACGAGTCTCAAGTATGTAACAAAAGCAAGATACAAACAGTACGCCACCATTTTATTACAAACAATGAATACATGCAAGATAGATTTTTCTTCTATAGTTAGGTACCAATTCAACCATCCCAAAATCGTATTGGTTCTGGTTCTCCACAAAATCTCCCAGGATTTCCTCACCATAGATCATTAACCTGTTATACAATACAGATGAGAAAACTTTATAAGCTGTGTTTAGAATTGTGATCCCCCTGTAGTTATCGCACATTGTTTTGTCTCCCTTTTTCAGAATAGGCACGATTATACCCATCTTCCATTCCTCAGGTAGAATTTCTTTTTCCTAAATATTGAGAATTATCTTGTGGATATTTGCTTCCAGTGTTGGGCCACCACTCTTTATCAGCTCGGCTGTTATCCTGTCGGTTCCAGGTGCTTTATTGTTTTTCAGCATTCTTAATGATCTTCTTACTTCAGGCAGAGTAGGCTCATCAATAAATTCCTCAGCAGTGTGGCACAATACTTCTTCTGTTTCCTCATGACCATTACTATAAGCCCGATTTAAAAGTGTTGTGAAATAGCCTTTCCATCTTTCCATAATGTCCTCCTTTTCGATCAGCATTTGTCCTTCACTATCCTTATAGGAGTTTAATCTGGGTTGATAGGATTTCGTTAGATTTCGAAGAGTCATGTAAATTTTTTTGGGACCATTGTTTCTTCTTTGATATTCCATGTCTTTGAGTATTCTCTTGAGCACCATTCGCCTTTTCTCTCGACAGAGCTTTGTTGCAGTTTTTCTCTTTTCTTTATAAGTTTCGTAATTTTGGCGCGTTTCCCTTTGTAGGCATTTCTTCCTTGCTTCATTTTTTTCAAACAGTGCTTGCCTGCAATCATCATCAAACCATCCTGCATCTATTTTTGCTTTATTTTCCCCCATAATTTCTGTGGCACTCGTGATAATACAGTTTTTTGTATTCTCCCAGTCCACATTCACATCATCGGTTATTAAAGTCATTTTTAAGTTTGTTTCTATAGATTCCTGGTATTTATCCAAAATTTCTTCATCCCTCAATTTTTCAGCTTTCCATTTAGTTTTTCTCTGGCCTTCTTTTTTCAGTATTAAGGAGATTTTTTATTTTAATTTTGCGCTCACCAGAAAGTGGTCAGAATCGCAATTGGCTCCTCTGCAGATGCGCACATCCTCCACTGTTGTCGCTCTTCTTTTCGATATAAGAATGTTATCTATTTGGTTGCATGTATTATTTACAGGTGTTTTCCAGGTTCCTTTGTGGATATTTTATGTTTAAACCATGTACTACTAATTATTAAATTATTTGCAGCCGCTAAAAAGCATAGACGTTCGCCATTATCGCTTGTCGTTTCATGCAAACTGTGCTGCCCAGCTACTTCTTTAAATGCTTCCTCTTTCCCAATTTTTGCATTGAAGTCTCCCAAGATAATTAGAGCATCATGTGGGGAGACTTTTTCGCTGGCTCTCTGCAGATCTTCATAGAATCTATCCTTAATTTCCTCGGCCGCATCGTCAGTTGCGGCATAAACGTTGATGAACGTAATATTGAAAAGTGTACCTTTCAGTTTAAGTTTACATAATCTTTCACTATTTGGCTCAAATCCTAGTACTGCCCTGCGGATATCAGAGCTGATTAAGAACCCAGTTCCATAGCGACCCTGCGTACCTGCAGATCCGCTGTAATACAAAGTGCAGTTTCCCTTGTTTATGAAACCTGCGCCCTCACATCTTATTTCCTGCAATGCAGTCACGCTCATTTTATACTTATGAAATTCAATTGCAACCTCCTCCATTTTGCCCGGCTGCAACATAATGCGTACGTTCCATGTGCCACATTGTATATTATAATCGTTTGTCCTTAATTCTTTGCTTGGGTCGTTGGTTTATGGGGAGTCCGGGGTCCAAGGCATTCACCAGCAGGCACTGTGTGAAAAATACCTAAACTTCAACGAGGTACCTAATGAAACTTGTTAAAATTATTTACCAGGTGAGGGCCGATGCTCTCCAAATATACTTGTTCAAGCCTCACAAATGTACATATTGATAATTGCATTCGGCTGGGAGTGACAAGGTACTCACCGAGAATTTTAAAAAATGTGGAGGAAAGTGAATGCAATTCTTTTCGCTAATTATTTTTACTTTTACTCACTAATTTCAAGATATTTTTCAATTATTATTTTGTTTATATAAAAAAAAAAAACAATATAAGTACGCATTTTATGTTTTATTAGAAGTCCGATGTCCTAATTTATGGTACGATAAAGGACGATGATAAAAAGTTATAAATAAGGAATATGTATAAATAGCTCACCAGACAATTTCAATGTCTTAAAGTAGCTCACATCCTTATTGAGTTTGGAGACCACTGCTCTAGACCTTTTTAACTTTTCCTTACAAACATTGTTAAGTAAGGGTAGCTCTATTCCTGTTTCTACTGACTATTAAATAAAAATTGGGTTACTGTCTTCTAAAAGTCAGGGACATGTTACGTCCCAGTTGTGACGATTACAGTTATAATTATTTTTTTCGCGTGCCAGCAGAATTGCTGCGCCTGCCATAAGTTTGCCACCGCTGACCTTTGACAGAGTTCTTCCGCCACCTTTATTCCAATACACCCATGGCGAGTGGAATGTATCGCGCGCTGATTATCGAATAATTGTTATTACTTTCGACAATTGCCTAAGACGCAGGAGTTTTTAGCTTTTTCATAGAAAATTTTCTAGATACACAACGCATTTAGATCACAATGTCCACAGTAAATCCGCTCGGATAAACTGTGAGATAAATTTCTTAAGTTTCTTAATTCATTAATGTAGGTATTGAAGAATTTATTAAAACAACATATACGAGAAGCTAATTGTGTCTTGTGAAAAAATCAGCGTTTTACAAAAATGTCTTCTATAAATACTCGTATAATACAACAAAGAGTTTAGTATCACGTGTTTAGCGTTAGCAACACTGACATAATTTGTTTTAAGCAGGGGGTTTTTTTTCTAAAAATTAGTTCGCTTGTTTGGACTGCCAAAAATATGCACCAGGTATGAAAATCGATTTGAGCGCATAGCTACGATACATTTATCGTAAGAAAATTAATAAAGGAAGAGAATATATTCTTTTTTATATAATTTTCATCTAACTAATACCTACGAAAAAATAATATAATATTATCATTATTAAAGATTGAATACAATTATAAACATTGTTCATTAAGTCAGTTAACACCTGCAATTTCCACTCAGTGGAGGCCCATTTTCTCCGTTTAGGAGCAAATATGTTTTTTTTAATATCCTTGTTTTCTTATTAGTAGCGGGGTGGTGACTATGAAGATACCATGAGTTGACATAAGTTTCAGGAGTGAACTATTTTCAATTTTGAGATGTGCTAAGTTAGCGAAGGTATACATAGTACTACATAATAAATTATTTGCGAATAAGAATTTGGTTGTAGAAAGAACAAATTTTCATCTCGACTGATTGATGAACGTCTGCATGTTGCAACTCGTCAAAGGAAATAATCACGTCCATGCAAATCGTATTTGCACATTTAAATGGATTATTCCGAAAGACTTAAAATACGATATAAAATATAATAATAACTTATAATATGATTAATGGTTTTAACTTTGACTTTTGTTATTGTTAGTACCTTACAATAAATAATAAGAAAGTCGAAGTGAAATCATTGGTTTAGGTACATACCATGTTTGAAAAATATTTTTAATCTGAGAACTATTCTAATATAATTTATTGGTATTCTTTAGGAATGATCGATTTGAAAGTTTAAAATAAGCTTTTCTACGTGTTTTAATTGCTGCCCTTTAATATATGATGATAATATGTGAAAAGCTGATAGTTTGAATTAATAACAAGCTTTCGGCAGTATAGGTCATTAGCAATGGGTGCCTACTGACTGAGAACGCATTAGTTGTCTACTTATCAACGATCATATCGATAATAATAGATTTTGGCTCACATAAGTGAGTTGTTGGGACATAAAGCTCAATGAAAACATACAAAAAAATAATCTTTTCACTTTGTTGATGTTAATTTAAAAAAACCGTCCATTTTTTACGATTTATATTGCAGCCGGATGCTGTATAACGCAAATTTATACGTAGGCACGTGGTATGTATGAATCTATTGCCAAAATTTTTAAAATACTACTGACATTATTCGTGGACGCTTAATCAAAATTCGACCGAATCATTTTTTATCGTGGTTTTTTATTATGATAATAATAAATTATTATCTTGTTGTAAATAGTATTACTCTTTTATCCATATTTGAAGACGAATGTTGTTTATTTTATACGAATACGATATATATGGCGATGTATAGATATATTTTTTATGATGTGAAAATATTTCGGCGATGGGGCGCCATCTCCATTAATAATTTTATTCATATTATTTCGCTCGCCTACATTAAAAAATATTTTACGAGTTTGACAGAAATACACATTCAATTATTTTATTGAGATCATCACTACTTTCTATAAAAATATAGCTATATTATTATAAAGATGTCTGTAAACTTTCACCGCTATAGATTATATGTAGTTATGTTATGTTATGTGCAGTCTGGATAGTACATATATTACGAATCTGTATTAATTAACATTATACAGAAACAGAAAAAAATCCCGTAAATATAACCACAACAGCTTATTTCTCAGTGAATTTTCACATGTCTTCCATCCGCAGCAGAATACAAAAAACGCTTTGTTAACAAAAATATATATGTTTTATGTAAATATTAGCAACAGTTGTTATACAACTTTTGAATAACTTTTAAACAATGCTTATTTTGTTTACGAAAGGATGTATATCGGTATGAACTTATTTGTAGTTGTGTAGTTAATGTAATCATTGCATCGGAATCTGAGTTTAGATCTCCGTATGCATAATATGTTATATTTCCTTAGTCCTCTTGTACGGAGAAGAAGCATAGACAAAAATATATATTGTTCAATATTGATAAATGCAATGTTTTATCGTTTACTAAAGCCTCACGAGTATTGTTTTTCCAGTATTCGATGCATGGCAGAATTCTCTCGAGAATATCATCTGTAAGAGATCTTGGAATTACGTTCGAGAGTAAACTGACGTTTAGTGGTCATATAGATACCATTTGTAAAAAGGCGCTAAAGATGTTGGACTTTGTCTTGCGTACTTCCCGGGTCTTTTCGGATGTTACAGTACTAAAAATTCTCTATAACTCCTTAGTTAGAAGCAGACTTGAGAGTGGGTATATAGTTTGGGCCCCACATCAGTTGAAGTACGGCCTTATGGTGGAGAGAGTCCAAAATAAATTTTTAAGACTCCTTTACTTTCGGCTGTATGGATATTATCCGTGGCTCTATCCGACTGATTTTCTCTTAGGGATGCTTACATACTGTAGCTTAAAATTTAGAAGGGATCTTTATTTAGCTACATATTTTTTCAGACTTATACGCGGCGTAAATGTGAACTCTGCCATTCTTGGTGGTGTTGGCTTGTGTGTCTCTGATAATTACCTTAGGAATCGAGGGCATCCGTTGTTTGCTCTCCCACCACGGTGCATAACTAACCTGCCATTAGTAATGCCAATGGGGAGGGCAATAACCATGTTTAATGAAATCGCTTCGGATATTGATATATTCCATTTACGTGAGAGTGAATTTAGGTGGACGTTGTTTTATAAGTTTTTAAGATAGGGTCTATCAAAGTTCACTCTGTGTGCTTCCATCTACTTTTATTTTGTTATTTTTGTTATTTATTTTATTTCTTATTTTATTACTTATTGTATTATTAACTCACACTTCTCTGTGTTTTTATTTTTAAAAATTATTAAAACTTATTTTATGTGATGTCGTGAACGCTTTGAATTTATAATTTGTTATGTTCATTATATGTAAAATAAATAAATTTGATTTGATTTGATTGTATGAATAAAGCAGCTTGAAGAAGGACAAATTGTTTTAAAATTGTTCTTAAAATATTGTGGAAAAACATGATAAGAAACGACACGTCATAATAAATAACGAAAAAGCAGATGAAGTTATTTATTACAATACATAAAGGACAAAAAACTGGAGTATTTTGGACAAATCAAGCATAATGAAAATTACCATTTTCCACAAATTATCATACAGAGAAGAACTGCAGAAAATATGTCCGGGTAGAAGACGAATATGATGGCTAAAAATCTAAGGTCTAATGACATTGTTTCATACGAGCGCACTCTCGTTGTTCCAGTCAGATGACTAAAAGGCGGAGATAGCTGATTAATGAACTGTTTGCAATCTACATCAACGAATATTGGAGCTACGTGGGATGGATAAAGTCGGTTGATACGTGATACCAACTGTTGTCCCGCCCTGTGCTGTGATGAAGAGTCGAAAAATAAATTAGGTAAGGTATCTATATTTTTTATCATGCCCAATAAATTTATGCAAATTAAGTGAGATTTGACGAGAAATATAAATCTAATATTAAGTACGACTGTACGAGTAGTTATGAAAGTAATTTGTGAAATAAAAAAATCGAACTACCAAAGTCAGAATTTGGTCATTACATGAATATTGAATTAAAATAATGATATATAATACGTTTTTGTATAATTCCATAGAAACACAATAATAATATTTACGTTAGTGTTGATTTGTACTAAAGTGTCGTAATAATAATTAATCTATGTTATTATAGTAGAGCACATTTCTATTTTTTAAATGTATTAAAATGCAACTATTGTATTCAGCTATATATACTAAAGAAATATAGAGTATTTATCAACATCCTAGACATATATTAAGCAAAAAAATATCACATATACTTAATAATAATGTAAATTGAATTATTATACCATTATTTTTTTACATTAATAAAACAAATAACACTAGTTTCAATATAATATAAGTTATTATATATTTATAAAATTATTATCAGAAAACTGAAAAATTAAGTTGGAGATTCAACTCGGGACTGTAAATTCCAATATTAATTCAAAACTATGTTTGCAACTACTTATGCGTTTATGTTGCAACTTTGAATCACAAGATTTCACCGCCGTGTAATATGGCGGGAAACGCGCCGGTTTGTAGTTGTAACATAATACGGAAGTAATTATGCAAGAAATATTACAGGATTCTAAAACTTTTAATAATACTACTATTTGCAACACAAATAAAATTCGGCTTGAAAATCTAGACAGTTATAATAATTATAATATGCAATTTACTATCCTGCAATCGCATTGTTAAATTTCTCCGAAGAATATTTATAAGACCGTTAAAGAAAATCAAAAGTAACGTATTTGCACGAAAGCTGAACTCTCCGAGAAATAATTTAACTCGAATATTGTATTATATTAAAGTTGCGAAGATTTAGTGACAGTGACTCGTGACTTACACTCACGTTGTTAAATGCGGTGGACCTCTTTAAAAAATTTACGAAAAAAATCCAATAAGCACTGGGCTCATGGGCCGCGCGGGACGCAAAGAGGCTTAGCGTGACCAGCTGGACCAACAGAGCTTGGGATAGAGATCCCGGAGGATTACTTTAAAGTGCCCACCACCACCCGTCATATATGCACAACCGTGGATATGCACGGCCGCTTTCTATGACGGAGGATTGTTGAATAGTCAGCCATGCCCCTGAATGTTCTGTATTACTAGCATAATTGAAATCTGACCAGTGACATCCCTAGATAAAATGCCGCCCCTAGGCAGCGCCAAAATGCCGCCTCTTTTTTTATACATTATTTTTATCATCCTTTCATGAGTCCAATATCTATGAAATGTGTTGTGTGTATACATTACTAACGAAATATCAGACAAATTATTCGCAAATCTGCACGTGTCGTTTCTGGTCATTAAGGAGTCGTCGATGAGCAACGGAAGTAAACTAGATATCGCGAACCTGACAAAACCAGTGTGATGATTTTTTAATGGAAGGATATGTTCGTTATTACTAAATTTAGGTAGCTATTTATATATATTCCAAATAGCTCTACCCAGCGCCATTTTTAGATTAATAAAGCCTGAGCATATGTTTTTGCACAAGCAACGAGTGGTCCACTTTTTAGCTGTCAAAATCAGATCCCAGATTGATTAACATATTGATTCGCCTTTTCTCGTTTCAAATTGAATTATAAAAAATTCTCAAACCAATTATATTAACTATCATAAGTGTTATTTATAAATACTATACATTCCTGTTATTCATCAGTTGTCAAAGTCAGACTAATCCTTCATACAAACAACGCTGGTAATATCGGTTTCCAAAAAATATGTAGCATTGATCTATGCATTACATTATTGTAGAATGTGCGTTAATGCTAGTGTATTATTTATCATGTAACTCATCTCTCCAAATCAAACCATTCCCTGTGTGAACATGACAGACGCGTCAGTATGAACATTCTATAGAACAATGACAGGTCATCCATAGACAACAACGGAAGAGGCGGAAAAGGTAAGACCGGTCGTTGTGAATGTATCGGCTTTCTACTTGAGTCGGCAATGTTCTACCTGATTTGCCGCCCTTCGAGTAACTGCCGCCCCCAAGTGACACTCAATCTGCCTACCCCCACGGGATGTCACTGAATCTGACTGAAAACCGCATTATTGATAGATATGGTCAATATTTCAGTTAGTAACAATAAAATATGTTTACAAAATGATACTCATCCTGTCGAACAAATAATTTATTTTTGATATGTAATAAGTGGGTATTAAAAAATATAAAAAAAACACTTTATCACATTGGTATTACTTATATTTTATATATTGATACATGTCCGATCCTAATAAGATCATATGGACCTCCACAGAGTGGAGGTTTGTGTTAACAGAATTTGTTTTTACGAGTATCGTTTAAAATCAGCCACATTTAAACAATTTTATGTACTCCAAAGACCGGTTATTTCTTAATACCGTATCTTTTCTTCAAAAAATAATAGTTAAAATCATTAATAGACAATTAATCAAAAAAAAAAAAAATGAAATACATACATTTTTTAAATTAAATTATATGTAAGTAGGTATATGCTATGGTTTTTTATTGCCAAAAATACTACTTGGTATAGGTACTTACTTAAGTATACCAATATGTATGTTCTAATAATATACGGGTACCTATGTAAATATTTGAATATCTACCATCATCATCGGCACCACAATCCAATTTGTGTCTTGGATGCCAGTGACGCAGAAACATCGCCATTCCCTTCTGTCTGACTTAAATTTACTTCGTTAACTTCAGTGATGCTGTCTCTCTTTTTACAAAGTCTAAACACCTCGGTTTAGATTCTCAGACCTTCTTTTCCACTTAAAGTCTATTTAAGAGAAACTTTTTGGGTGGTTCTGGGTCTTCAAAGTCATTCCACGTTTATAGTGAGATTATACGTATATATTGTGATTCTACTGTCCTCACCATGTGCCGTCTTCATATTATTTAGTGGCTATAACATAAATTAGCAGGATTGCCAATAAACAAAACAAAATGGTCTGCTCATTTTTTACATGTAGCCTAATGATTGTAATATTATGACTGTTTACAAAACGCTTTGAAAGTTTAGTCACAGAGGCGTGCTGGCAAACAATAAGATAATTATTTTGTACTGAATCTCACCGGATTCGAGCACGGTACCCCACGCTCGTTAGTCATCTTTCGGCGCCGAGCCAACGTAAAAAGCTCGCAACATTTGAAAAGCTCTGCAGCGAGTCTGCGAGATCGGCGTCCAAAAAACGACGTCGACGGCGTCGACAACCAGCGATACATATTTCGCGCCAAGCATATCATTTGTGGGTGTGCTGTGCGGGGGGAGGGGGGTCCAGCGGCTGCCCGGCCTTGGCAGGCCAATCTCGGCCGTACACGCTTATGAAATACGCCTCACATTCGAGGGGAGGTCATCTTTTGATAGATGGAAATAGTTTGTGTTTAGACATTAGCGGGCGAAATTTACGGCGTCTATCGGCACCCACTTTTCCGCGATATCGTTGTGCAGAATTAAAGCTTTGACGGTATTTTAAACAAATCTTACATCACGTTATTATTATATAGCGCAGTAATGTGCGCTATAATTTGATTTTTACACAATGTTTTTATAAACAGCTCGTGCCTCGTCTTCCAGCTACGCGAGGTGATGATTAATATTTAACTAACGTATATAATCATGAAAAATACCCTTACATATTTGTATTTTTCGGTTAATTGGCTCCAAAATCCAGTATGGATGTTGTCAGAAAATGACGAAGTACTACCACGTAAGTCAACCAATAAATTTAGGTATTACCGAAACTGTATATCTTATTACGGAACAGCTGTTGGTCGGTGTTACATGGGATTTAAATAAAAAATATATATAACTTCAAAGTATAAACAAGGTTTGTTTTAACTCTAAGAATATCCATAATGACTAGAAGTTTTAGTTTGAAGCAGGTTTAGTATTAAATGCAAGGATGGTTTTAATATAGGGAAATGTGCAGGTATCGTCCGGTACAGATGCGACTTTCGAGTAATTGAATGTTACACTGAATATCGAATATATCTACAACATTACGGTTTGAAATAAATAGCCACATATGTCGATATTATTATAATGATACTACTTTAAAAGAGTATTTTACTATTTACAATACATACTTTTAATTCGACGAGGTTCCTGGCTTTAGACTTATCGAATCCAGTGTGGGCATTCCGTGATTATATGATTAGTGGTGCTTGTGATAAGATTCTGGCAACAAGGCATGGAGTCATGTGGCATATATCCTTTCTCTGGAAGAATTACAGCCATATACCACGACAAACCGGAAATTAATGCATGGATTGATGCTTGACGGTTCCACCGTGACTAATTATATGATTTTGTTTTATTTATTTCACCATAATATAATTATAAATATCTACTAGAGATTTATTTATTTAAGTATTTTTTATGATTCATACTTGCGTTTTAAAAGTTAAGAGGGGGAATAAAAAATAATATTCATTGCTGTTTATTTTTACAGCTACTTGCGTTAGACTTTTAAACGTTGAACATTTTTTTCGTTCGACTCATCTTGACTAGGAAGCGAGCCAGCAACTCCCGTACAAGAAAACAGGCTGTAGCTACTCCGGTCGAATCTAAAAAGTAACCAACCAGAATTAAAATGGTCCATATTCACGTTCAACCAACTTTCCTTTAGACACAACACAATACAGCGGCGGCAGTCGGGCATCTTGGTTACAATTTGCGAGGGAACCATTCGTTTCCCGCCCTAAATTTCCATTAAGTGTTCCAACTTCAAAAAATAAAATCTCCATTACAAATTTTTCGATTCATTGCCAAGGTGAAGTGTGCGGAGCTTTTCGGATATCTGACTGCTCTTGCTCACGTGGCCACCGTGTTTTAAACCTGCGTTAAACAAGCATCTTGGAAGGTGAGTGCTCTCAGATTGTTCCGCTTTAAGTGTACCTGTTGATTTTGTTTGTTGTTTCGTCGATTTCAACGTTTATCGAGGTAAAGATTTTGCAGTGGTGAAAAATATTATGCTCGTAATTGAATGAAAACATTGGTGAAATTAAAAAACATAATAAGTGAAAACAATTAAAACCAAACGTGTGCATCATTCGACCGAATGAAATGTGAATGCTTAAAATTTAAACAAATATTTCTCTTTTATGTTTCCAGATAATGTGAATTTATTTTATATACCTAATAAATAATGTTAGAAATATCGTAAACCATTTCTTTCGATTGATATCACACTAATATTAATAAAATTATACTTAGTTTGAAAATAAATAAACAAAATAATAAATTTAGCTTTTTAAAATTAGAATTTTTAATAATATTTGTAAATATGTTGGTTAATTTTTATAAAAAATACTCATTAAGATATCAATTTATTGAATGAAAAGTATTTATAGATTATCTAGAAATCGATTTAAATCAATTGACTATAATTTAATTAATCTAATCTAGCAATTTTCGTTTTAAACATTTTTTTCTTGGATAAGAATCTTAATAATTAAAAAAGCTAATTAAAAGAACACCGATCCAACTGATTACCCGAGAGGCAAGCTGCCAATAAATTGAGATTCGCTAATTTTCTAGGAATAAACTATTTAAAAAAAATTGGCATTGTTACACCAGTTTACTGAAAAATAACACTAAATTTTCTAGTGACGCTGCCATTTTATTATTATGTTAAATAACAATTATAATAAATAATACTGGATATATTTTATAACTAATTCTGGAAGGCTGGTTATAGTTTGTATAAAAGAAATAAGTTAATACAGAATTTAGTTTTGGATACGAAAATGTATGAAACTTTATCAAATAATAATTATTCATATCCGATGATGCGATCATAAATTAAGCTCTGTCCGGTGTCTATTTTCGTACGGCTGGGAAATATAATATAGACCGTGACCATTATTCGATTCTAAATTAATATTTATATCCTTGATTTACTTAAAATGTAATATTTTGTAAGCAAACGTCATGATGCTATAATAATATTATGTAGACTGTTATAGTCACATACATACAAGTTGTTGTATTTTAAATGTAATAATAATTTTCTATGTCTATTGATTGAACCACACATAAAATGACATGGAATCGCCATCGAGTGTTGTAATACAAACAGTTTACGTGTATCCCTCTGTGTCAGGGGGCGGGAAACTTAAAAAATATATGTCAAACGATGTTTAACTCTAACCTGACTTAAATAAATTTCTTTAATGGTCAAGAATAAATTGCTTGAAATATTGAAAACGCCTCACATTCTGTAATAATAATTACACACATACAAAATAATCAAAATGGTCTTGTTTCATTTTTGATAACACAACTTTGTTTTCGGGGATTTTTAATGTCAAAGTAACTTAGGTGCAGTCTACGGCATCCTAGCGATTTTTATTATTCGTTTTATATTATGTTTGTACATTTAGAAAATCCTTGAATACAAATTTAATGTAGCTCATTACAAAAGACAGCAGTTTCTTTATCGCTTCCACGTGCGTAAATTTAAAAGCAAATATTTTGTAGTTTTGATACAAATATGTGGTCGAATTTGAAAGTAAATTCCAGCTTAGCAATAGTACATAAACGTCTTATGTTGAACGGCATAGTTGAAGAAATTACCCATATATCGAAATTTATACTTATGCAAAATTAATATATTGGAAGATTAAGCTGTGTTGGTTAAAGCATTGACGTAGAACGTAGAAGATTTTATATTCTCTCATTTATAGGTTATGGTTTAACAACAAAACATATTATTCACATTAAATCCGCTCCGTGCCACACGATGTGAGGCATCTTTTTATGCTTGAGAATATCTCAGAAGCAGTCACCAAAGACTGATATCGCCACGTATTAACGTGTGATTATAATGAATTTAGTTGACTTCAAGCTACTAGTGCGCATGGGAGACATTCCAAGACTTAACACAAAAGTGAAGTGACGAGGTCTTCATACTAGTAGTATAATGCAGCATTTAAAAAAATATAATATCATAATATAATAAAATTGGTTAAAAATTTGTCATAACACAGCGACTTTCAAAGTAAGTCGGTGTGAATATGGATTAAAAAATTGAAAACAATAAAACTTTAGTTTCCAGTAAAATGATAATATTTATTAATAATATTATATTTAGAATATTGTTCATTAAATTACTTATCTAAATACTAATCTATTGATGAATTTTTCAATAGAGATAATGCATTATAATAATCCTATCTGCCGATGATGTTTAGTGGAAATGGATTTGAACATTTTGAGTACCAAATCCATTTTTTATTATTATTACCTACCACGTTTTTTTATTTTATTACCACGTTTTCTTGTTTGTCCGGTGGTTGTTTATCCAGTACAAATCTTGCAATCAATTTTTAACTAACTTCCCGACTAGCTAGACATTAGAAACTTTTAGAATATATCAGAACACGATGCCAATGCATTCTTTTAATACTTTTAGCCATCTTTAAGTAGAATTTAATTCATTTTCAGTTAATTCCGTTTTGTACGAAAAGGTTTTTCACTATTATTGGTTGTTAAGGGGGTGGTCCTAGCAACTAAATTATTAATATATACGTGCGTTACCATGGAAATCAAAGTGACATTTCAGTATTCTATATTTGTTTGTTTGTTGCAAAATAGCAAAAAAATGATTTGTTGACAATTGCCTTATTTGTCCTAAATTTTAATACATAGAATTGTCAAGTTTATATAATTCAACAGAAAATTTAAAAACGTGGTATATAAAAAGTTCTCTTTATCTTGTAATTATTTAATCTATTGATAATGTTTGTTTACTCACAATAGAAAGATGTCTTACCAAAGGCCAGCTTTCTGGAGGATTCCACATAATCGCCAAGATCCCGACCATAGGAGACGAGTAAGTATTACTTGAATAATATTAAACAAAATTATTAACTTAGCATATTAATATTTTCGTGTCGAAGATACATTATTCACTTGGATCAGTTTTGATTTACTATCATAGTATGATATAGGTACTGCACATGTGCGTGGATAGAAACACCATTTATATCTCATGAAGGATGACAAGCGATATTTTCAGATAACAGAAACACTTGATAAGGGTCTATAATCAAAATTTCAGATCGAGTTGTACATAATAATTCATATTATTGTGCATGGCAATTGAGGTTGCTAAGCCGTAGCGCGGTGTAGGTTCTACTATTTATTATAGTATGCTATCTACGTGATATGTAATTATAACCATGGCCCCCACAAGGGGGAGGCTGACAGGGCTCTAGTCTGGGAGCCAGGGCTCATGGGGGGCCCGGCGTAGCGACTCGACCAAATAAGTGAGATAAACACACATCACAAATTTGCTGTAATAGTAAAAAAAGTCGCCTGTGGAGCTCTTTTCCTTTATAATGGTTATATTTAAAAAAAATAATTGTGTCATTACTTGACAACTCTATAAATCAAGTGGTAAGTATTAAAAATACACTAAATACCGTTAATTTGACCGTGCACGCCATTTGGAAAACGCTAATGTAGAGCGTCACATTGCTTTTAACCTTGGCGATAGGTAGGGGGGCCCGACAAAGATCCTAGCCTTGGGGCCCGCTTCAGAATGTGGGGGCCATGATTACAACCTATCTGTTTCTCTTCAGTTAGGTACTTTTTTTTTTTTTTTATATAAAAGAAGTTGTGTAAGGTTCTTTCATATTTTTTCTATAATATTATTGCTATTTTAAAGATCTTTACATAGGTAGTCATAGAACTTAATATTGTGTCGATTTGTGATTAATTTTTTACAAATTACGTGTTTAGTAGTATCTATGTAAAATTATATAATGTTTTTAATTAATTAGGTACTTACCAACTCATAATTTAATTATTTATGAGAATATTAAATTAAGATTTTAAAGCTATTTCAAAATATAGTACATATTACTTGCTTATGACTACCTTTGACTACATTTAATAATCTTTGCATAGATGTAATTTTTTCAGAACTACGAGATCAGAAAAATACACAACCATTACGCATTTTACTTGCTAAACTATAAGTGACTAATAATAATTTGTGAAATATTTTGTATGGGTTTTTTTAATAACTGATAAAATCAATGGTAAAATTTCACATATCCATCAATTATTATGGGAAGCTCGAGATTGAAAATTCTGTCTGCATTACATTCCTAAATACTGTATACAAATAATGTACATTAATGGGTGGCTTTAACCCCATATTATAGTATAATATTTAATAATAGTTTCACGATTGTGTTTAATTAGTAGCCAAGTAACTGTTATAGAAAGATTTATACATTATTGGGCGTCCACCATTGAACAGAGGGTAGTTGAAACAGAGCGTAGGGTGTTGTGGTAACGAATATTCCATCTGGGCCAAATTTTCATGCTGTTTTTATTCAATGTCTGTAATACAGGGTACGGAGATAACATATATTTAGCTAGTTTCGGTCAAACGAAAACATTCCATGTAAAATATTAGGAATTCTAGTTTATTAATCGAAAAGTTTCCTCTAGGAACCAATGGCATATATACGTCATATATTATATTTTTCGTAAATTTTTTAATATATATATTAATATATTAAAAAAATATGGTATTTATGACACTACTGAAATAAAATATTGTAATGTATTTGGTATATTATACATACATAGGTGGCGTTAACCGAAATGATATTACATACGGTTACGTATTATTATAATAAGCATGGTTGACAACAGTACGTGAATCAACCGTATAGGCGTATACATAGGTACAAAAGTTTGCAAATCTTTCCACTTGGATAAAAATGGTAAATCCTATTTACCAAATTCAATTCCGATTACTTAGCCCATATATTTTAGTTTCCGACAACATTTCATCCAGCTAAAATAACATGAAAATATGGATGTATCTATATCACTCGATATCATAAAATATATGTATTTGCAGTTATTTCTAAAAAAAAAATTACCTACGTATATTTTTTATACCATAACGTAATGCAAATAAAAAAACCCGATACATATATGTCACTATCGCAATGAACTGTAACAGCTTGAAAGAATAACATGAAAATCTATCTAAAGCTTGCTCCAGATATTTTTTTTCGCAAATCATGACACAAGTTGATTTGGAGAAAAATGTTTTCCCGCGATAAAATATTTATTCGCACATTTGCCAACTGTGCTTTTAAACTGAGTGTACGTTATAAATACTTTCTAATATTAAAATAGTGCTGTAGTCAATCGCTATTATTTTCTTGATGATTATTTCAACTGAATATTCATTAAAATTGAATATTTCTTTATACTTATCGTAAACAGTAGTTTTCCTAAGTAATAGTGGAAGAATTAACAAACTTTTATGTTATATGTATTTATAATAATTGGTGGGCCTTTAAAATAATATTAAATATAATATCTGCTTGTCGCTAATATATTTGATTTATTATCGAGTGAAAGAACGTCGTGATTTTTGGCACAATCTTATTTCATTAAAATTTTTCGCTCGATTGAATAAGTTATTTTTTTCTGTAGGTACACACATTGGTAATAATTAATGAATGAAATAATATATATATAATACTATGCGCACTTTAAAAATAATATTTTCATTTCGGTGCCCACTTAATTTACAGTCATATCATGGTATATATGAGTATATTATAGTAAGGACCAAGTGACTAATAGGACGTTGTATATAAATGCATTACCCACGATGGCCACGCGGCTTAAGCGTCGGCCAGGTTCGAATCCTGTGTCTGGCAACTATACATATTGATTTTCAATTTGTGACTCAGAGTATGGACCTAATAGGTTGACCAAGTGGCTGACATCCATTTCTCGTAAAAACAAAATCTGCTCTCTGTGGATGCCCATATGATCTTCTTAGGATCGGACATGGTTGAATAAATAAATAAATTCGTATAATGCCCACAAGAGTGATAAAAAATATATATTACAACTTACTATTTAATATATTTGAAGGGATTTTATATTATTTAAAAAAATGAATGAAAGTACCAAATGTTTTATTGTACCAAGGTTTTAAAGTAATTTAAAGTCATAATTAATAATAGCATTGTAAAATCAAAATGATATATTAATTTATTGAATATTAAACCCGGGTGTTATGAACGAAGACTTATCAATCATTTTGTCCTCAACTTTAAAAATAAGCACTCAATTAGATAAGTAGTAAATTTTTGTATTTCTAAACAAACCTATTTTTGTTAATCTTAAAAAATATTATCCTCCACCAACTAAAAAATGGCCTTCTTTTTTACTTAATGTATATTAAACGTTATGATGCATCCACAATTGTTGCGTTTACAAGAACCAAACGTGTTAATTTCATAGCCAATTGTATGAACGTTTCTACTCGACTTAGTCGACTTAACACATACGGTTAAACGATATAACTTCCAGATATTAATGTAAAATAATCTTAAAATGTATTCCAGAAAAGCAGTATGCATTAACTACAGTGTGGAAATACTTATTCAGTTATATGTTTAGTTCAAACAAATATAATTTTCATTACTATCAGTGGGTCTATTCTATACTTATCGAACACTAAAGTGATAAATAGTATCAAACTTAGGGTAGGTTTGTATCAAAATATTAGCACTTATTGTAACAATTACACGAAATTGGTTTTTATTGTTGCAATAAGTGCGATATTTTAACAGCAGCAAGATAGGTGCTGTTAAAATATAGCACTTATTGCAACAATAAAAACCATTTTCGTGTAATTGTTACAATAAGTGCTAATATTTTGATACAAACCTACCCTAAGTTTGATAATATTTATCACTTTAGCGGTCGATAAGTATAGAATAGACCCACAGGTACAAAGAGAACGGAATATATTATGGATTATGAGTAAGTGAGACAAATTCATAATTTCAGACTACTTATAGGTACAAAATAGCCATATGTGCATTTAACATTGTACCTTCATAATAATACGTGATAACGGCCATTGTTTTAACATTTTGAACCAATTTATGATAAATAATAGCATAAATGACACAGATGCACTAATAATCAATGTAGCTGTCAACTTGTTTAATAATCATACCTTGAAATTGTTTTACAATTGATATAATTTTTAATTACAATGTAAAACGGTTTATAATTCGTATTCCAATGGCTTTTTAATAATTATTATATAATAAGTTTTATATGTACTACAACAAAATAAAGTAGACCTCTATACGCCACTGTCAAATACAAAAAAAACATAAAAAATCTGTTTCAGCAGAGAGTTAATATTTGCAGGCGTAATATATAACTTTATATCGTTTTGAATATGGGTTAGTAGACTGAAACAGCTGTCAACACCGATAATCACTCAACACTGTAGAATAAACATTAAATTTGTTTCAAAATCTTATAAAAAAATGTTGTTCATTTATATAAATGCCTAAACACCAAGACTAATTCATTTTAATTAATTTATTTTCATTAGCTATTGAAAGTAAATGATAAATATACAATAATGAATTCACATTGACGCAGATATATCTGAATCGTATTTTTTTTATTACATACATTGTTTTATACTTTTGTCCACTAAGAAATAGCAGATAAAACAATTAAAGTTATTTATTTGCATTTAAATTTTGTATTCAAATTGATTGTTTATAATGAAATTCGCTTTCGCTTTAGAAAATAGTTTTTTTTGTTGAATTTAGTATATTAGACATCCTTGTCGTCGATGAAAGAAATGTCTCAGTTGGCACTCTATTAGCAAATGAATAAACTCTCAGTTGTGTATCGATATTTAACCTAAATAGCTTGTCACTACAGGGTCAGTTGTTACATCAGATGAAATATTCAACTTGACATTAAAAAAACAGTTTTTTTATAAACGTCAAGCAAAGGAATAACTCGAATAGCTATATTGCCAACAGCTGATTTTTTTTGACACTAGAAAGACGTTTAATGCTTAAGAATTTAAGTAAAATCACGTAGTTTTAAGAACAGTAGCAATAGAACACTTATTTTTGAATATTACATTCTAATAATGATAAAATTTGACATTTTGACATCAATTTAACATTTTTTTGTTTTGTAATGCTCCAGTGAAAGTCGTGTCATTTCAATGTGAAAATAATTATTATTTTTCAAATTTAAATTCATGCGTCATGATACTAATTATCATGATTTTTAAGTCAACGGCTTTTCACGTCATACTTTCAGTACACCTACTGCAACTTCTAAATTAATTAAAATGCCACAACCTCATATTATGTTGACACTAATGCAATGCGCAAGGAAAGTCAATATAACATTCTGCGATCACGGTAGTGCCTAATGATTCAATTATCAAAGTTTATTCATATTTTAACATCATCTTATTTTCTGACATTTGTTGGTTTTTTATACGGTTTCTTCACTAATATTATATATTATACTATATGCAACAATAAAAAAAATCAAAAGATCGGACAAAAATGTATCAAAGAAAGCCAGGGCTAGCCCATGAATCTTCGGCATTTCGGACAAACGATATTATGGTTCACCTCAAATCCCATTTGTTATGTAGGTATCATTCATTAGTAATGAGGAGGTCTGAGCTTTCAGTCGTAGAAATATTTGATTTTTTTTTAAATAAACAAAAAAGTATGGATTTGCTAGATTTCAAATTTGACGCCATTTTCTATCAACCGATTGCGGCACCCGACAGAACAAAAACTCCGGCCTAATATTTTTCACATTACTTTATATTATTTTCTGTTATGGTGTTAACTGTCAATTCTTGGTGGAAACGCATTGTATTAATTAAAATAAAAGAAACAATATGCAGTACTATTTCCACTTATTTTTAATATTAGTAAAAACTAGTTTCGTCCGCTTTTACATTTTCAAAATCGGAATATTCTGTCAATTGCTTAGCAAAGACAAAATTACTTGAAGGCGACGTCTACGTGACGGTTCGGGGAACTAAAATGCTTGCAATACTCCCGCACGACTCACATAACGACACGTCGAGCGTCACCGCTACGACTTTTCCTCAACGTATCACACTCTACGAAAATATTTTAGAAACACATTATGACAGACGTCCCCAACTGTTTTTTGATCAAGATCATATTTTAAGATCAATAAGAGTATAGCTGACATATTTTTTTTTGTTGTCTTGGCGCAATATGGAAAAAATTGTCCTTTTTGAAAATAACGCCATTTAACAACTGATAATCATAATATATTTGTATGGTTATTATCATCTTCAGTCTGGATGAATTCACTGCATTCATTTTGGTCATTGCGTTGCCATATTTATCGAAACCAGTGATACCACTGATATCATACATCTATTATCGTCAACAACGTGAATCAAACCACTGCTAGACGAACGCCACTGTGCTGATTCCATTTCTTTCGGCTTTATAAAGTGGATTGAATAAACAATCGACGATTGTCGCAGTGCTCGAAATAGAAAATGGTACGAACCGGAGCGTTGAATAATCATTCAAAAATATCAAATTATGATAAATATTTTTCGGATATCATAAGGGTGATATGCCTAATAATCGGGGCTTTACTTATACTTGAAGGGGCTCTGCGCTAATACACATTACCCCCCCCCCCCAATAAAACATTAAAATGTAGTTTTTTTTTTAAATGGGTACCTATTCATTTTTGCAAAATCACTTATTTTTCGTCAATTTTCTTAGAATTGGGCTCTTATCTTCAAAATTATAGAAGCTCGTACATATGTGCATTCCTTCGCTGCAAGGTTCTTTTGTGATTTCAAATTATTTTTCAGGTTCCGGAGACCTACTAATTTAAGGTACTGGACCTGTAGCCCCTTTAGCCCTTTTTGTAAACACATCTGAAGTCCGAACAGCCTATATTATATTATAGACCTTGTAGGACTATTCATTAATAAATAATATACGTACACATTTTGTCAGCGCCTTTTTTTCCGATTTTTTTCCCCACGAATCAGTTCTTACAACTTTAAAAACTACATACGTACATGCAATATTATCTCAATAACATGAAACGGAACGTAATTTTTAAAGAAGCCACGAGCCGGAATGGTATCTTTTAGAATTTCACGAACAGGAACGGCGCTCCGGTGCGTTCCGGTCTATTTCGAGCCCTGGATTGTCGCTAGTAATGTAGTAATGTACTATTATTCCCCATAATATGATTTTAATTCCATTTTCATATTATATAAACATCCTTTCGATAGGTATCTATTCATTGTAACCTCTACGTTCAGAGATAAAAATGATAATGATTCAAAAATAGAAATCGCCAAGCCAAATATTATTATGTTATGACAGGCGTATGAAACATCAATTACTTAGCCAGTAACCTAGTTTTTCTTTATTTACAAAGTTGCATACGACTAACTAAAATCACCCTGCGAAATATTGGCACTGCTTGTAGAAGCAAATCATTTATTGGAACGGAAGCAAATTCCCATACAAATTTTACAACATAATTCAAAGACACTGTGTACCTAGTTTCAGCACGATGAACAGTACCTATTTGTTGTTATTTATTCCACGTAATGTATTATTGGAATGCATTTGAAATTCATTAAGAACAAGCGGTCATACCCGTACCAAGAACGTAAAGGAGGTACATTTTGTATCTATGGTTGGGTTAGTAGTAATAAATAAGATTATAAGTAACTGAGGATTTAAAGAATGTAAGTGCACCGGTGACGAACTTAATAATAAATCTAAATACATAATTATTGTACATTCGAAATATCTCTTATCAGCCTGTTCTTATTTAATAATTTATTACTATTTTATGAAAAGAATATTCAAAATTATTTATTGTTATTTTTAGGATTTTAAGGACAGTTAGGTTAACACATTTAATTTAGACTCGTTTCCATGAAAATAATACCACCATTTTTAGACCATCAAATGGGGTTACTTACGGATTACGGATCGATTGTAACATGGTTTTATTGGTTGAATACATTTACTGCAGTTATTCAAAAACAGAAATACTTTCAATGTAAATTCCAGTGTATGGATACTACTAGCTAAAACAATGTATATACAGAATTACCCATGGTGAGATGAAATTGTCTTTAACATAAAAACTGCACACTTTGTGTAATCTAATGTTGGAAATAAAATGCTTATAAAATTTCGTTGAAAATAGTTACATGTTTGAATTCTGATTCACTCATAAATATATAGGCATATTATGGTGAAGAACAAACTGCAATTCCTTTGATCCTTAGCCACTATTTGTAACATGAAATAGTACAACTAGCCGTAAAAAGCTAATATCTCAAACTTAAGGGGACGTTCTACAGAATTGGCCTTGAGAATTGAAAATATGATTTTTAACATGTGGTCCATAATATCTGGTCTACTAGTTAATATAAAAAGGTCGTGTCAAAGTTGTTTGTGTCAATAAATTTGCTCTATGACTCGATCCGACTCATATTTCATCAGGGCTGTCGAAGACATAAATCATAAATATCTATAATTTAAAAATTTTATTTATAATATATATTATTTAAGTTTTGTGCATCTAATGCCGGGTCCACACTGGCAACAAGTTAAGTTGCTGGCAACCTCGTTATATTTTACGATAATTATGATGATTATCGTAAAATTTCTTAAGCCATTATGGTAAGTTTCGTAAAATTTAATGAGGTTGCCAGTAACTTGTTGCCAGTGTGGAAATGGCTTAATATCCACTGTGGTTCACGTAGTGGCATGGACCTGGGGTTAACTAATTCAGGAAGTCAACACCCATGATAGAGTTTTTTCCAGTTTTGGTTGCATTATATTCCAAAACTCTTCTGTAAAAATCGTTTCCGATTTTATAAATGGAAATTTCTCGGTGTACATAGTAAACAAACCTGCGAATAAGAAAAGACAAGAAGGAACATACTGATTCATCGCAGTAATATCTGGCAATCAAATTCGCTATTTTGAAAAGCGACGATTTTGCGTAACAAATATCACGTGGTCTGTACGTGTGCGGAAAACTTCGAATGTGTTTGTAATTTTGTGTATTTTATGTTTGTGTATCACGCATTGTCGGCCATATTTGCCGGCTTTTCTGATTGCCGTGATTTGTACACATCTTCCGTCCTGTCTTTTTTATTCGTAGAAACAAACAGTATTTTTTATTAGTTATATGAAGTTGGCCTTGCATCTGTAATAAAATAATACACAATTAAAAGATTTTGAAATAGAAAAAAACACATTTCCAAGCTTTCAGCCGTGCTCACTCATGAATGTCATTCGTCATTAAGATAAGTATATACACATTTTGATGTTATCTTGCAAAGTGCGAATGTAATGTTTTCAAATAATTGATATGGATTAATTATACCATCGTATTATTTTCTCGAAATCATAAACATACTATAATAGTATTTGAGTATCAACCTTTCAATTTGAATTGGGTTATAATAATAATATACCCGTATATATACCAATAGTATGTTTGCTACAAAATCCACCCAAGTTATCAGTACGTACTTGCACATGTTTGATTAAAAACTACGATGAAATAAACATTTTAAAAATATTAATTCATAATATTATTTTGACAGCCCTGTTTTCTGATCGGCGTACATCTTGCAGGTGTTTATAAAATAATAATAATGTTCAGCGGCAGACAATATCAATAATAATAATAATGTTTCTTGAAATAAAATCTCCGATGATTAGTGATTTTTGCGAAAAGATCGATTTAAATTAACGTACTTACGACGCCGAGGTCCTTTTTATACTAAATTATATTTGAATGTCGAGCTCTTCAGTCCCCCCTTAACGAGCTTTTTATTTTATGTGTGAAATAATACACCGAGCTCTACGGTGCTACGGTATAATTTATCGATGTATGAAGCACGTTCAATTATTTGGTTGATTTTTACCAATAAAAATATGCAGAAAATGCATTGTCTTATTGGAATTAATACTATGTTCACTATTTGTGTAGTTTCGTTTGATTATTCCAACATGATTCCCGTGAAATATTACTCTATTTTCATTCATAAAATAATATTTTTTTATATACGTCGCATTGAAAATCTGATGCATTTAAGATAATAAGTTAATATTATGGTGTGTTCTGACTTTGTATGCTTTCCAATTAGGTACCCCTTCTACTCATATACGGCAGTCATTCGTAACTTAATTTAGACAGCAAATATTTGACCTACCTCTATTTCTGCATTATACTTAATTCATCCACACAACCTTCTTTGCATGTACATTGTCATTCATACGATACACATGACCTTAGCTACCCAATCTTAATTGATTGAACTGCGCAGTAGTCTTCGTAAAGACCAAAGAGAGCTTAGCCATATAAATTCTCATCCAATTGCTGTGGTCCCTGATTGGCGCTTACATAATATGGTGGAAAAATGTAATTCAAAATGTTCAGGATCCGTTCGTTTCGAAGATGCTTACTCATATCTTATACGACATGATTAAAATTTAATGTTATCCGTAAAGCTATTAGAAACAATTGTCAGTCGTATCCATTTTAACAGACATTTCTAACTTCAAGCAGCTGTGATCAGTAGAATCATTATAAAAACTGAGGGATCGACCACACTTACATTGTTATTCTTCAACTTAAACAACTCAAAATATTACATATTATTATGGTTGTGCTTATACATAACAAAAATAACAACTTATTCGTTATAACTGCGTATAACTCGTTATAACTGATTCACATTTCCTTCCTTTCCGTCTTATCGTGTTAAAAACTATGATCGTAATGAAGAAACATTTGTCATAACTAAAATTTACTTAGCAGAAAACACTATGCAGAAACATTGTCCTTACTTAAGATCACGTCCGTTTTTTCTATTGAAAATAATACCATATTTAAAAATTCTCTTTCCTATAGTTTAGGTAAAATATTTTATAATTGATGACAAAAATATGACAACTGCACTTTATAAATGCAATAACTATAAATACATATTAATATTTAATTATAATACTCTTATGTTTCCGTTATCAGTTATTATACGTGATTCCACAGGCACCGCAAAATATTTTTTTAACATGGTAACACTAGCGTCAAGTGTCATTCTATCATCTGGGGCCCTATGTTAGAACTTGCGAGTGCAAGCCGCCCGGTCGACATGACGTCATATGACATCATTGTGACGTACTACCGGAGTGATAATAGCATTCGAGAAAATAACGCTGGTCAGACAGTGGCGTTATTCATTGTCACCATACACGTATAGGTGTTTCATCATAATAATATCTATGGTGAGCACTGTGTGCTGGGCGGCATGCCTCGAGCGTGTATTGGCTGACGTCACAATTACGTCATGTCGTCGGCTGACACACGAGTCGATAGTTAGGAAATCGCGATGCTGGCATCTTATATTTCTGCGGGCTGGCGTATAAAAGTAAAATAATATTCTGCAAGTACATGCCAAACGAATTAACACTATCAATATCCATATTGAGATACATTGTTAAATGAATTTGAGTGTATGGACTGTTTTATAGACATGCAAATTTATTTTGACAGCAGCTGTCAGTGGTAAATGGTAATACAGAAGGGGGCTACAAAAGTAGTATATGGTTAAGGATTCCTTAACTCTATACTCAGGATTGTCTATAGTTATGTCATGCTTTTCGGCGACTTATCCTTAGGATCGAAATCTTAGATTGTGCATGCCGCTCTATGATACACATGCAAACTTTTATATCTCATTAATAAAATAACAAGAATAACCACAAACTTATTGAAATGTTTGCTGTGCAGAGATCGCCTTAAATTATTTTCATACGTACAAAGAGCTTACTGTGCGATGGTAAAAGGAAAGTATGCCTGAGTTTAAAGCACATCTTCTCTTTATCCTACTGCTGTGGTAGGAGTCAGGTGATACGACGAAGTCACGCTTTAGACACTCCTACATTATAATAATTATGCACCACATAGAAAAGGGTAGTTAATAGACTATGATAATAATATTATGCAGCTGTGATTTACACTCCTTGTATTTTACACATTTTCTCTCAATAACAATAATAAAGTAAGATGTTTAACCAATAATTTGACAAAGAAAATTTCTTTCATAAAATTATGTGTGTTGGTGAAATACATAATAGTTTTATTCGTGTTTCTCCGCTTCGACCTTGAAGATAATTCGGATAATCTTATTATTATGTATATGACACAAAACAGTTATCACTCACAATGTTATGGTCTTTTGATGTTATATTATTGCATATCTTACTTGCATCTTCATAGTATATAGTAGTCCAGAATGGGTTACATGCAGTTATGGCTATTTGAAGTTTTCCGCATAATCGAACGAGTGGACAGCCACGTTGATTGAGTAAAACGCAAATAGATTCGACTGCAGCTGACAAAGTCACTTCCGCGTTTTTCATTCTGACGTTTTTCTAATTTGTACCGCTACGTTTAAATGGATGATTTAAACAAGAGTGTTTACAAAGACATTAGTATATTTTGATGTCTCAATCCTCCTATTGCCGTCTAGCGACGAGTCTACATAACTTCTATTTGAGAATTTTTAACAGCATTATACTTGTCATCAATCATATTATTATCCGAAAAATGACACATATTACACAAACTATGATTTAGAATTCGAAGATGTAAATTAATATTCACGCATGAACTGATTTGCTATTCTGGATTTACCGGTCCTGGGCTAATATAATATTGGGGATCCATTAAAAAAACTCTTTGATTAGATAAATATATTGTTTTGAATCTCTAATATATTCAACATTTTATTTAGGACTTTACTGGCATTAAAAAAAGTGGATATAATCGATTTTTTGAAAATGATTGTTAATTTACGTCAATCTGGAAAGAGCTCACATGAGTCCAATGACCCCGAAAATACATATACGCCACGGAAATACTCAATATGCATATAAAATTCACATGTGCGGGTTAAATATCTCTGCTTCATGTGAGTGTGGAAAAATCTAAACTACTGAGCATATTGTTATGACTTACATCCCTTGGGAACCCTCTGACATTAAAACACACTGGCATAAATAGAGGATCTACTGGTGCCTCTCTAGTGCTGTTGTTTTGACAGTGTGCTTATGCATTATTGTGAATATGCTTTTGTTTGATTATATTAATGTTATCCCCTACACTCTGCCGCCATATGAGTGAATGAATACATATGGAAAAAATCCCATTGCCAATTATGCTATTTATTAGTTCCTGGTGCCCCTGCCAAATGGGGACCCTTTAAGAATCGTGATGATTCTGGAATAGGTACTGACGAATTCTCGATCAGCTTTATCCATATAAACTTATCCTGCGTAAGCTATGTGGCAGATGTTACATGTTTCCACTGACTTCTTTCAGCTGGTCACTCCATCTCATTGGCGCTCGCTCTCTGCCTTCGGTACCTAGTACAGTATATTATATGAAAAGTAACCCTTTCAAACCTTTCTGGGTTTCGACAAACAGTGTATCCGGATAATCGCATACTACAACGCATGCATACAGGAAGATTGAGTAGCATATTTCGAATACGTCGAGCATTTGCTTTTTAGTCCCTTTGAAATCCAGGCATGTTAAATTGCCACAATTAACTCATCTAATTATGTTGTATTAGCATGTCTTGAGATTAAATATTTTGAATGTAGGATATTAACACACATTTTTTAAATGTCATTAAAATTGGACTTGTGTAAACGTCGCATTATATTTTATAGTTTTGGCAAAATATCAGGCATTTTTACACAAATAGCATAGCAACATTTCTTTGTGCGAAAGGATAATAGATATATGTTTGAAAAAATGAAAAATGAGTTAAATATCTAAATTGAACATTATACTTAATTGTGTATATAAAAAAGCGACGAGTTAAATCAACGCCTCTGAAGTAGGTACTCGTACTAATTTCCACATAGAAACTAACGAATACCCATTTAAACTTGTCGAAAACTCAATATTCGTGTCCATTGCAGATTATATAACCGTCTTCTAGAATCTCTATCCCGAGTTTTCTCTCTCCAGTCGACCACACTCAACCTCTCTGTCTCCCCCTTGATGTTATACGCAATTTACTTCAGGGGTGACCCAAGCGTAGAGTGCCCACTAGGATTCACTTCATAAGCTTTATGGACTGATCGAAATCTATTGCATCTAACAATGTGACCGGCTACTGGAATCTTCGCGCTTTAAGACATTAACTATATTGGGCTAAAATTGTTAGTAGGGCTCAGCATTCTTACGAATGCACATGTTTTTCTTTAACCGGTCCAAGTATTCTTCGGAAATTTTTTATTTTTAATTATAGCTTTTTCTTGTTTCTCCATGGCATTAGGCTCCAGCTTTCACACCCTTGAAACTTGACACTACTTGAAAACAGCGGTGATTTTTAGAGTTATCTACCAAAATATTTCCTGTGTATCCATTCTTCATAAAAACTCTTAAATACTTGGTGATCTCACTGTCAACAAAGTAGTGATGTTAAACTTATCTCTCATTTCTTCTAGCAAACAGATTTATATCACGTTTGTTATTTTTGTATAAACTTTGATATGGTTCTCTGTCAACTAAACGATTATCACAAACGCTTTTTAATTTAAAATATGTATAGAAAATCGTGAAAACCGGTCATACTATTTATTTTTGATAAATAAATATCTCGAAGTATAAAATTATATAATTATTATCATTAAATTATATAATTGAAAAAATCTCACATAATAATTTGTATAAAGTAAACATTCCGTTGTTCTCTATAATATACCTAAATAGATAGCTTTTTATTCTGAGTAATTCTGTATCTAAAAAAATGACGTACCGGATCAAGCATCTGTTTTTAAATGAAGTACATACGCTCACTGGAAACCATTAAAAACTAAATTTAGCAAATCTTGCATCTGTTATTAAATAATGTTAAATTTATTGTAATGGTATACGCATTTCTCATATATCAGACTGTATCAAATTAATAGATATGTAGGTACTTAACATTTTAATTTCTTAGCTATTTTATTTTAATATTTTTGCGCAAATTTTTGATTAAAAATATCATTTAATAGGTATTTTCAATCTTAAATATGTGCATATAACGTAATTGGCAAAATAAGCTGATATTCTAATTTATTAATAATTTTCAAACGCAAGATCACTCACTAACTAGAAGTTAGCAAATATATTAAGAAGTATTTATGACTTGATTGGCAGTTCTAAGATGACAAATATTTTCTGCAACTAGGTACGTCTTAATTAGAGGATTGCAAAATCAGTAAGTAAAGGCCAAGTTTTTTTCATATTTGTACTTTTACTGCTGATGTATAAAAAATATAAAATCTATCAAAGGTCAAAAGAACTAATTCTCTTCTTCTTAAATTCTGTGTCTGCAATTTTATATTAATGTTAACTATTATTTGCACGGTTAAGTAATAATAGTAACGCATTTATCTATATTCGGTAATTCAATGACTTACACTGATTGATATTGTGTCCTGGAATAAATATTAGGCCTAATCCAAATATTGCATCTGTTTGTAAACTTTCGTCACACACACAAACATACAAACATTATTATCAAATTAAATGTAGTTTGCACAGGTCACAACGCAAAAATGTGTATTTTAATAAAAACAACATTTCACAATACCACAAGTCACTACTTCCGATGAAACATTGAAAATTGCTTGTTCATCATCGGCGGAATACAAAGAAACATAGAAATTTAAATAAAAATATGTAAATTGGTTGCAAATTATTTTTACACAATGTTTACGGGCAGATGTATGTCAGTATGGACTATTTTTGGTTAGCTTTTTTGTATATTAAAAGTACCTACACACATTTAGAACACTTTATTTAAGATAGCATTAATACATACTGCCACCGCGCGGCATAAGCGTTGGACTATCACGCCGTGGGTCCCAGGTTTGAATTCTGGGTCTGGCAAGTACACATATTATTGTTTTTCAATTTGTGTGAGTCAGAGTATGGACCAAAAAGGTTGAGCAAGTGGCTGACATCCATTTCTCGTAAAAAACAAAATCTGTTAATACAAACCTCTACTCTGTGGAGGCCCATATGATCCTATTAGGATCGGACATGGTCAAAAAAAAAATATTACTATACAGTCGCGATTTTTACATTATAAAAGCTTACTACGATATTTCTGGAAAAATATAAAATTTATCGATGTTATATTTATGTGAGTTCTAGACACAATTTGGCGTTTTAAGGAAAATGATCTGCTCAAAAATATAGCTGGTCTTATTTTATTTATTAGAGTAATCAGAATAGTTTCGTTAATTATTTTTAATCTGTAATTCTTAACGGAAAACTATTCTATTAAATTTTATATAATATAACAGTTATTAGAATTGACATTTATCGGTAAAGTTGACACTGTACTAAGCGAGCGAGACCGCTCGCGATATTTTTCTAATTGTGTGGATTAAATACTATATGTTTAGTTATATTTAATTCAATATTTACACTATGTTACAATATGTTAATTTTTACAGAAATAGATTAGACTAAAGCATGACGGTCTACACGTTGTATAAATATTTATATAAACCCGCCAGGGGATTAATCATCCTTAGCACAGTAATACTTATGTCACTTTCTTTCGTGCGTAAAACTGATGACAGGTTACTACTGACGACATAACAATTCCAAGGACAGTCAGGTGTATCAAATGAAAAATCACCTTAGAAAAATTCCACGAATATTTTCAAACATTATTTATCGTGAATGTAACATTATTTTTTATATCTACTGCTTACATTTTTGAAATATTAAATATAAACAAGATTTAAGCATTCTATATTAATAATACATAACCCGGAAAAGACACAGAAACACTCAAGTACTTGATACTTGGGTTGGTAATCGGTATCTCAGTAGTTATAGCCTTCGTGATCCAAACACATTTTCTTGAATTTTTCTATTATGTATAAGTTATATAGTTTTTAAATGTAAAATGGATAACAATATAATATTAAAATATATACATAAATTGTCATTTAAAGTACGATTCATTAGATTTTAGTAAATCGAGATTGAAGTTTAAATCGAAATATATTTGAAGTCTATAAATACGGTAAATTATAATTCCGTATGGTAAATACTAAAGTAGATGTATAAAAATACAATATTAGTTAATCTACGAATACCAAAGCTAAATATTTTTGTGATGTCGTTACACTTTAGAATTTCATTTTTACAAAATTTATAACATGGTGTAGATACATAAATATTTACCATTTAATTATTTTTGTGGATTTTTAACTAAATTATCGGATTATTTTAACATTGTTAAGCAATATGACATTGGCTCAACTCTATTCGGCGATATTCTGAAAGAAAATACAATTAATGCAATGTTGATTAAGAGTGCATGTGATTTTAATACAGCTAGCACATCACAGGTCTACGAAGTATCGCTCATGAGCGCAAATCACTGACCTTTGTTCTACAGTATTATCGAAAAATTTATATCTCAAGCTAATTTTATTAACCTCGACAGTTTTATATTATCATTAAACACATTAATGGTATAACCATCCTCTAATGAAACGGATAATTTATGTATTGTCTGAATTCAAATTCTGTGCATGAAAATAAAATGAATTGGGGCCAATATGAAATGTGTATTTAATATACTTAACAACTTAACATAAGTTTGTTACTGCTTATCAAATGGGATAAACAAGATTCCGATGAAATGTATTTTCAGCTGTTGTCTGAAAAACAAGTGGATAGTTCGCTATATTATATTTTAATGTGGCTCTAGTATCAGTCGATGCCGGCCTGTATAGTCAGTATACTTGGTGAACTTTCGGCGTGCGTCCCTCCCACCCTCAAGCGGCGTCCATTATTCGTCATGATTAATCTAAATTTGCATCCGTTGCACCAGTTGCCGCTGCATTTGAAGCAATAAACCGCGCTCATGAGTTCATATAAATCACACCCGAACTAATTCACGGATTGATATTTCGAAAAATTCATATCGACCGGTGTTTATTCCTGGCCGCATTTAACCCATATTCCGATCGCCCGGCTCAAGTACCGAGTCGGCCGACCGCACGCGCCGCGATCACCTACTCACGTATCGAGACACGTTGTACGCGCAGTCAGCGGACGCCCGATTAGTTAGTTTTCCTTTTCTAAAGAGCGCCGCGACGCTGCGAAATGACCTCATCTGCTGCAAAAATGAAATATCGAAAAAATACACAGCACTTTGCGGGCAGAGTCATCTGAACGCCGTATACAGAGGTCACGTGAATATGCTACGTGGTGCATCGTTCAGTTGACAATATACGACTGCCTCAACGAACAATTTTCGAGTAAAAAGTTTTAAAAACATATAATTAGTTTCCCTGAAAAATGAGTGGAAAAGTGCATTCGTTTGTAGTGAACCTTCGCAGGGAGAGTCCGGACTTGCATTGGGGTCTGCGACTCGTCGGCGGTTCTGATATTGACACTCCTCTCATCATCACCAGGGTATGTGCCATCTAAGTAAAGGCATCTAAAGATATATATTAATACTGTTAAAATATGCCAGTTATCGAAGATATTTATAAAGCTATGCTATGGTCAATGTTTGAACTGTGACGTTCGAATGCCGGTAAAAACCCACGCAAATATTTGAAAATAACTACATTTAACTATCATTATGAAGTGTTGTATAATATTCTATTATATTAAAATGCGTTCGAAAATTATAAAATATAGTTAATAATGTTTCCTAAATATTAATCGTAGTTAAGTTTCATAATAGCATTTTTATTTTATTCGTAAAAATCTACGCAAATAAATAATTTAAAAAAAATGGTAAAAATATATAAATTTAGTTAAAATTAATCGATTAACATGATTATTCATTGTTTAGTTTTAAATAATAGTGTATTATTATTATACATTTTTTAATTGTTATACTACAAGATAATAATTTATATAATAAGCTTTAAAGCTCACAATAACATTGTAACAAAATAAAATCATAAAACTCAATAATTAATATTTAGTTTTATTAACAACCATGCAAGAAGCTGTACATACATAGTATATAAGCAGTTTCCAAGTCACTTTTGGTCTAATTTAAAAATACTACCGACAAATTGCATAAATTATTGTAGGTACCAATATTGTTTAGATATGTTTAAAAGTTAGTAATATTTGTACAAATTGTTAATTTTCTATCATTAATAAATTATGTATGTATATATTCTTTTTAGTGTTATTAAATAATGAAATGTACTTGTCAAAATGGTTTGTCATATTTTTGATTTGCTTGCGCACAAGCGGTCGTCAGTGGCGTGCGCTTGCGTTGATTAGTTACCAAATCTCAAAGAAAAAAATCTGCATCAAAAGTCACGTCTTCTGTCAACTGAAAATATTCGGATGCCAGCCAAACAAATCCTTATTGAAATCTATTTCAGTTAACAGAGGTACCGTCCGACATTCACTATGTTGTAATACGTTGATTGAGAGCCAATAGTTTTGTACACTTGTAGTTCAATAAAATTATTCTTGATAACATTGTGACACTCCTATTGTTGTCTTTTGTTAGCCTTTATAATGACGAAAATAGCGCAAGGTTGAATGCATAATAATATTATGATCATCTCAATCTGTCTTATTGGGTGATAACTATTGACAAGTTATTTTTTTATTACATACATTACATTTTTAATATATTTAATATTCTTCTAAACGTATTCGATGTTCTTAATTTTATAATGAGGCATAGACATAATATGAAAAGTAATTGTGTGATTATTATTTACAAAAGTATTTTATTTAGCAGTTTGGTATTTGAAACATGCCAAATTATAATTTTATAGTCATATAAAAGTTGTTAATTTTAAAATATTTATTTTTTTACAGATAAAACTGCGTTATACATATTAAAAATCATAAAAGATAAACTGAGTGAAGTAAATAGATTAATAGTTATTCTCACATAACTCATTCTCACGTAAGTGGAATTGGGAATGTGTCAAGTAGGGATGTCGGTGGTGTGAAGCACTCAGGCGGCAGAATCGTGGGATCGCAAAATATACGAAAAAAAACATTTTTGAAAAATATATAAATATATATTAAAGTCGAGTACTTACATAAACTGATTCTTACGTTGAAATATATGAAATACCTTCGTATGTTGGTTACCACCGAAGCGTGTCAAATCCAAAAAATATCGCAAAATATAATATAAGCAAAATCGTATTAATAATCCTATTTAGGAGTTTGAAATCTCGGATCTATGAAAATGCATCTCAATCGGATAATAAAATGTATCCATATTGTGTTTCAGTACTTTTCAAAACTTTTTAACGGATAGGTACGCGGAAATGTTAACGTTACCAGCTCTATATTTTCATTTACCTGTTATATATTAGTTTGTATGCATTTGGTGATGCAGTTTGCAGTATGCTGCAGAAATGCAGTTTATTTTATTAGGGGTAGAATTACATAGTATTATCCTATATACACGCCCACGGTGACCGCGCGGCATAAGCGTTGGACTATCATGCCGTGGGTTCCAGGTTCGAATCCTGGGTCTAGCAAGTATACATATTGTTTTTCAATATGTGTGTGAGTCAGGGTGTGACCTAATAGGTTGAGCAAGTGGCCGACATCCATTTCTCGTAAAAAAATCTGTTGATACAAACCTCTACTCTGTGGAGGCCGGACATCAGCCGGTATCAGGATCGGACATGGTCGAAAAAAAAAATCCTATATACTTTTTTTGATACAAAATGCGTTAGCTCCGACACCACATTAGTCACACTCTTGTTTTAACTACATAATAATTAAGCTTTCTGAAAGAATGATGATTATTTATCCTGTTAACAGAAATTATTTTAAAGAGTAATGTAGAGTGCGTTATAAGTTTATAGCCAGTAATAATATATATCCAATACCTATATAATGTATATATATATATTATTTATTAAATTTGGTAAAATAGTATTTCATTACTAATCGTGATTCATTCAATCACTCTCGATTTACTGCTGAATGAAGGTCTCTCATTGTTATCCACACTCTTAAATATCAGTAGTCTTTAGTTGCCACGTTTTTTTCTTATCGATCAAGTTCTTGGTCGATATTTGAGTTTTTAATATCTCTTGAAAAGCACCGATTTATTCTGCCATGATTTTATTTTCTAGAAATCTTGCATACCCATCTCCGCAGGTATTGATGCATTGTATAATGTCCACAACTTTTATTTGCTCCATTACCGATTTATTTATTTTTTAATCCCAGGACGTTATGCCCAACATGCATTGCTTCATATCGCATTATACCACACTCTAAGAGTAGTACAAGTAAAAAAAAAACTAAACATAAGTAGAAACAGTTAAGACAATAATATTATAATAACTTAAATCAGACAGCTTAATTTTTATGTCATTTTTGATATTGTGTATAACAGACTTTTATACACCGATTTAGTGCAAACAAAACATTACAGTGAAATACTTCGAGCATGTGTCTTAAAAATGTGTAAGATACGTGTCGGTTTTATTGGTTGTAGGATGCCGACAAACCCACCAGGATCTGAGTATTTTTTAGTGCTCATCGAATCAAAGAATCGGTTGGAAAAGTTCCAATGAAAACGAGTAGATCTGTCACATTATTTCTTTTCAGTTGTGTATCGAGTAATACTCGTCGCTTGACTGAGTTTAATTTACCGCTTGGGAAGTAATTTTTGGATTCGTATGTTTAATTTCAACCTCGGCATAGTAACACATATTATGCTTTTACCCGACGATTAACTATATGTTTGATATTATGAAGAAATATCAAACATTTAATTATTATATTAGTTATTATATTTTATTATTGTACTATTTCCATAATTTATTGTGTTCTACAAAACCGGATGGCATTTAATTTATTTTCAATAGGTAATAAATTAGTTTAGTATTTAAACATTTGCATATTCTAAAAAAATATAATTATTACAATCATAATTCCAATACAAAAATGAACCAGTTAAATCAACCACATTTTTTGAAACCATGTCTGATTCGAAGATCATATTTTGTGCCTCTACAGGGCGGAGGTTTTATTAACAGATTTTTCATTTTTATATAAAATAAATGTTAGCCTTTTGCTAGGTTCATACTTTGCGTCTAAATAACATATGGATTTGCCAGACCTGATATTCAGGATCCACAGCATTAAAGGCCTACTGTGTAACCGCTTGATCATCGTGGGCATCAACCACAATAAGCAATGACTATTCATAAGTTAATCAGTTGATGATTAATTAGGATATAAAGCACAACAAGGTGTATTTATAATGACTAGAGTAATAGGTACAATATAATCTACTGAAAAAAATCTATAATAATCTCCGCAAATTAATATTATGATACATGCAATGTAAATTAATGATCGGATGATAATAATTAATCGGTACAATTAATACAATATTCTATTAATAGATCCTATAAGCTGTATTTTAAATAAATTGTTAATAAAAACACGAATTAGTATAGATTAATCCATTATACGGTGGAATCATGGATGACTCGATGTTGGATTGGTATGATTTGCTACAATATCTGTTTATATGCTAGAAAGCAATATACATACAACTACGAATTGATTTTCCAACTGTGTCACTAATTATATTGAATTAGGCACCTACAACACATATGAAGCTACTTATTGCACGCACAGAATCTCAAGTTTTTTTATTAATGGTGTAAACTGTCAATTTTTGGTGAAAAGACATTAAATCAAATAAAATAAAGCTCAATATAATTATAGTACCACATAATTATTTTATGTGAATAGGAAATTATGTGGAATAAGTACCTACTACATATTGTATATTAAATATATTACATAAAATATTGTCGACATTCACACAGATGTTCGGATAATATTATAAATCCATCAAAATAAGTAAAAATAGTAATAACGCGACGTCTTAGTGGAAAAGTTCAAATAACTGGAAATTAATTGGAGAAGTAAACAAACACAGCTGCGATTTCTACTAGCTCCAATACTTATGAAAAAGTATTTTTGATTTTATTATTAAGTTATATAAAGATACGCGTTAATATTAGTAAAAAATAAACGTTTTAAATCATACTATTAAAAATATTGTCTCAACAAAACGTTATAAAACGTTTTTTCAGGGTTAATAATCAGGAACGCAAACCACAGTTGCATTAATACATCCCTATGGTTTTAGTATTCATATGTTAATTGTTTTGGCTTATATTTGATGATAAAAAGAAAATATACAAGGTTTAACACATTTTTAAATATATTAGCGGGAGACATATGTAATTTATTCAACCATTATTATTTTTTAAATTAATTGTATAAACATAAACAATAGTTGAATCTAGGCGCTCACCGTTTCATTTATATGACTATCCAGTTAGTGATTTTAGATACGTACATACTTCAGTATCACACTAGGAAGAGTTTTGTCTTGTAAAATGGACAGTTTTAAATATATCTAAATAAAATTTTACTAAAATTTATGCCAATAATGAAATCTACGAGCAGTGAAAGTTTCATCAATAATAGTGTAGCAGTTTTTGATTTATAATAAATGGAACAGATAAAATTATACTTTGTTTTTTAAATGTGCTTAGATATTAATGAAACAGTTAAAACCCTGTTGAATTACAAATATTATAAATATGTATGTAGGCACTTCAATTTTATTGTTAGGATAGATATGATATGCAACATAATATTCTTATTCTTACTATAACAACAATACCTAAAAATACTTGGCAAATATTAAATTAAAATTCACCATATAGATAATACACAAAAGAATAGTTTTTAATTTGTATTACAAGTATCATATTTGCTGTTTACTAGACCGATACGACTATTATTTTTAGTAATTTGGCAGACAAATAATATTTGAAGAAAAAAAAATTGACAACCAATTTTTTTAGGCTGAGACAAAATAATACGTTCCGGTCAAGCATATGTCTGGCGTTAAATATATCTTTTGCTACGAGAGTATTTCTCAAGTATTTTATTATTACTCCCGAGAACAAAAGTTTTATCTAATTCGGTTGAATGACATCTTAACTATTAAAATAACACAAAATACCATTATCGCGGTAACCACTCGGCAGTTATTGGATATTTTTTTTAAATAAATATTGCTTGGAAAATTGAGAAAACAAATTACACAAGTGCGACGTAGGTAATTGGCCAGTTTCCATTATTTTATTCTCGATATTGAGTTGAGGTATTTTCGCTATAATAGCTATCACATTTTTTCTACCTAATTCAGATTAATTGCTTAAATGTATACGTGTATAATATATATACGTGTAACTATATACATAAATGTATACCATAATGTGAATGTCATAAGAGTGACTATGTATATTATTAATAAGTACTATATAAATATACATGTTTACCCATTGTCTTCGAGTTGGTAGAGCGCCTATCTCTGAAGGAACACTTTGTTATTTGACCTAGTACAAGAAACCAATGGGTTGAAAAAATGGCTAGTAATCATTCTTCATAAAAATCTTTTAATATCGTGCCTTATTTTAAAGGCCTATATGATCTGCTTTAGAACGAGAATGATGCTATACTTAGATTATTATATTGCTCTGTAAAGTAAAAAGACAGTGTTTTTGATTTTGGCGAAATGAGAACCCAAGTTTTAAACTACATTTTCTCTCATATTATGTAAAGTTATCGGATTGTTTTGACATAGTCTCTTAAAAGACAGCGTATATAGATTGTGTCAAAACAATCCAATAATTTTACATAGTATAAGAGAAAATGTAGCTTAGAACTTGGGTTCTCATTTCACTAAAACCAAAAACACTGTCTTTTTACTTGGTAGGGCTATTACAAATATATTTTGTGTAAACCAACTGATACCATATTATTATTATTATTATCAATTACGATTCCCCATTCATTCTTAAAAAGAGTAAAAAAATACAATTTGCTATCTTTTTTCACATAATACAGAATAAACTAAAATTAATTCGTTCCTTTCGAAAAAAAATCCACATTTTCTGTAATGAATTATGTTCATGTAATAAAATAAGACGTTTCGTTTATTTAAAATTGTTAAGTTTGATATAAAAAAAACCATTGAATTAAAAATTTCAGGTGAACGCTGGAACCCCTGCCCAGCGTGAACTGATCCGTGGAGACATCATCACCAAGATTGATGACTACGACTCCAGAGATCTTCGTCACGAGGATGCTCAGAACCTCTTCAGGAATGCCGGCAACCACATCAAGCTCGTCATTCAACGGTGACATTCTCCACTTTATTATTTTATTACCTATTTAAATTCTATCACGTATGTTCCGCATTTCCGTTGACTATAAATATTATGGAAAAACATAGCTTCTCACTCTCTTTAGACGATAAAACAGAATCAAACATGAATATAATAGGATAATAGGTAAAAACAATAAAATACGAACATATTAGATATATAAAGCTAGTGAATTTATCGGACCAGAATAATTATCATGACGATTAATATGAAGTGTTTGGTTTTAAGATCAATGCACAATAATTGTCAGGAAACAGAAGTAATTTCCGGTCATAAACATGTATAATGCGCATAATATTTTAGTGAAATTTAGTTAAAATGACGTTTGACCGAATCTTTGTGTTTCCTTTGTGTAAATTAATTATTATAAATCATAATTTCATGACATATATGTGTCCGCCACTCCCTGAAAAGCTGAAAATACTAATATCCAGTAATACTTTATTCAATATTGCCAAGTAATACAGCTTTCTGCCTTTCTTCGCAATAATATTTGGCCAGTGAACAACGCTTTGCTTATACAGTTGTATAAAAATCAGTGTGTTTGTTTATCCGATTCACTGCAAATCCATTTGACAGGTTTTTATTTATTATTTGACATGCGTGAGCATAACAAGGTAAGCAGTTTTTCAAAAAAGATAAAAAATGAGAAAATATGTTTTTATAACGATTTTACAGAGCAGAAAACTGTATTAATCTAAATAGTATTAAATGTTCATTCAATACACGTTTAATTCAAGATGTGGTGATATTATTTTGTATTTTTCTGGTAGAAATTATATTAAAATAGTTTTCATCTACTAATTAAAATTATCAAGGAACTAACTTACTTTTAGACAATCGATGAATTCTAGGCAATATTAATAAAGCTTTGATAAGGAGGGTTTATTGGCATTATGGAATTTACAATCGATAAATTAGTTTCTTTTCCATGGCTAAAAAAGTTTAATATAATAAAAAATAAATACAATGAAATATGCCATTATTTCTTCTGAATTTTAGGTGAGATGTATTAATAAACTTTTCCTGATAATACAGTGCCTAATTATTATTAGAAAATATCAATAAAATCAATCTAATAAGGAACATATTCTTTAAAACTAATTCTTTCTTCTGTATGATATTTTATCATATTATTACATTAAATCGTTTGCAATTATTAATTAACTAAATTAACGCTGTTATATTAATCTAACAAGATTACTAGCTTATATTATTATTATTATAACATCTTCTTCTACCATATTATTTATTAAACTAAAGTATAACTTTATTTAAAGCTTAAAGCATAGCAGATTAATACATTTAACAGTTGCAGTTTGTTAGTAAAACATAGCTTGCTGTTCATAGATCGCGTAGGTTTTTTTCAATTTCAAACAGTACATATTTATGTAGTTTATTTAAACTCGGTTAAAGGTTCAATTAATTTACTTGTATACTTTATTGATACAAATGATGACGTTTGTGGCAGGGGTGTATCAAGCAAACACCTGTACCGCGGCTCTTTTGTCGGAAGATGTCGCACGCCAACCTTCAGGGAAGAACTCATGTCGCCGTAAGACCATCTGAAATAAAGAATGACTTTATATTAAACTATAATTTTATTACTATAATGATGATTCCGCGTTAGTCTTTTACTGTTTATAGATCCTGCTCCAGTGGTGTGATTCCTATGTATCTACACCTAAGGCATACTGTTTAAGGATTGCAATACTGGGATTAGTATTCTTACATCACTGAGATTCCCAGAATTAAATAAAAACGATTAAAATGTTGCTAAAAATATTTCGTGTTGGGTACCGACATGATATGAATTTATATTAATAAAAAACAACATATAAATCTAGTAATAGTCTTTTCTAAAACCTACAACCTTTTTTTTAAATTAATCCTATTAGTAAGTTGACAAAAACATTTAGATATTTGTTTTTAAAAATATACATAAAACATAATCTCTAAATCATGTTTTTAATGAAGAAATCGAGCAGGATCCCGGATTTGCAAACCTTAATACTGTTAACTGTTATAAAGTGTAACGTTAGCATGAATAATATAAAATAGAATGTGATTTTTGTATGATAAAATATTTATTATCTAATTTATTATATAAAATTGAGTTTAAAATACTATTTAAATTAATAAGTTCAATAATTAATCAGATATCTCCCAGAACCCATGCGTAGAGAAAGGCGACCCTGACCGAAGAAAATAGTAGCGTTGCATGTTTTATTATATGTATATATATATTAAAGTGCATTTTTAATTTAGATTTCTCTAAAATATAATGATAATAACTATTCTAAAAATAATATAAGATACGTATGTTATGCTGAATCCCTGTAGTCAAAAAATACTTCTGATATAAGTATCTACGTTAGTGCAGCAACTAGATTACTGCAAACCGATTTTTAAAATACGGTTAAAAATATTCATTGAGAATAGATGTATTTGATGAATCCACTTACAAGTATTTCCATCAATTTAACGTAAATAGTAACACTATTAACCAAATACTTATTTTTAATATTTTTATTACGTACCTACGTAATTACTTTTAAGAATGTGTAAGTACGTTTGGAAAACTTCCATGATTTCATTAATAATTATTTCAATTAATAATTTTGTATTTCGTTTTATTGTATTTAATATAAAGGTTTTTCACTGAGAATTTTCAGTTAACAACATTGAAATATGTTCCTACTTACTTATTAATATTATGAGTCGGACGGGTAAAACTTAATCTAATAAAAACTACTGCCAAATGTGTATAACTGTTATAGTGAACGCATGTACCTACCTACCGTAGCAATTTAATAAAAATAGTAATTTAAAGGCTCTGTATTATGTTATATAGGTGTATTCATTAATTATTATTGCATATAGGTAAAGAAATTCAATATATTATTTATTCTGTTTGCAGAAAATTAAATTTGTTTCACGCTTTAAAGTCATATACATTTTGTAGTCAAAAGAATTCGATTCAAAGCACTATCAATACTCAATAGCAACATTAAATTTATGCTTGCCAGTACAACCTTGATTTGTATTAGGAAATCCATAAATGTATTATTATAAATTATAAGACCGTTTCGCACCCCGAGCACGTTCTTTCCGACCATAAAATAACTACGAGATATGTCTACGTATCCTCTAAACTAATAATTGTAAGGCGGTGATATTAACAGGTGCATAATAATATTGTATTGTTAATTTATCAATTAATTGATCGAGTGTTTTCCACATTCAGTATTAGATCGTGATGTCCAGTGTGTAGAACTAAGAGCATTCAATTTATTTTTTTACCTACTAACGTTATTAGTGATAAAAACGTAAGTTAAAACTATATCAACCCAAATATATAGTGAACTATGTATGTCATAATAAGGCCAATATCATACAATGTTAAATTCTTAATATAAAATTAAATTCAGCACAAAACTTAATTGGTAGATATTATTTATATCATATACCTAAATGCATGAAACCTGCTTAAATCATTTGGTAGATACAATAAAAAATTGCAAATATACTAATAATAATTCTATACTTACTAGTATTCATTTTTAGAAAAAAACACTATTAGTAAAATCTCGCTCAAAAGTAATGATAATAATTTAATTTTTGTTCAAAATGAGAAGCACAGTGACATCTGTTTTCCCTGCGTGAATGCAAGTTCTTTTGAGTTTTCCCGGTTGTCCTAGTTAATTTTCCGAACACATTTTGAATTTAGAACATATCTTAATAATAGATGTAGTATTGAAAAAAAATCTTTTATTTAAAAATTATATTTCATAATTTATGAAGTGTATGATTGATTGTGTCGAGAGATAAGACTGTGTTTAAACAGTATAATTATATAATATATTGATTATATTTTAAAACACGTCATATTCTCATATTATATTATATTATTATTACGTTCTTGTCTTACATTTTGTGACTTTATTTGTTTTATGTTTTTATCGAACTAATATTATAACATAAATAAGATAGCATTTATTAGTTACAATGAGTGATGTACCTATTTATGCAAACCTTTTCGTTCCTGTATCGACACAATATTATTTACTTGCTGCATTACTCTCTTCTTCCTATTGATTCGATTGACGTTTTCCTGGATTTACTACCACTACAAATTTCTTAAATATCTGTTTTGTGTTGCAGTGATGCATCTTGCAACAGGATTCCTCATTCGGTGAGCAACGGATCGTCCCGCTGCAGCTCTTCGATGCTCTACTCCCCACTGCCGCCGCCATACATCCCAGTTGCCAACACACAATACAGGTTTCTTATTGGATTACTTTACGTAGGTACTCGGACAATTGCATTACAAACTATTACCTATCCACTGCGAACTTGACGAATATGAATAATTACTCAGCCCATTCGCTGCGGGCCTTTTAATTAATATTTAAATACCACATTTAAATAATATGCTAATTGTATTTAATGGCCACATGATGGGCAACGCACCAGTTGCGTTGGACGCAGTGAATGATATTACAGAATAATAATTGGGCATCGCACACTTTTCAGCACAAAGAACGTTTAATAATACGTATCGGAGTATAATTTAATTTATTTACACATTGTCAATACTACAAATTATTACTTTAATTAAGGTGATGTCTTTACCTACTGATGGTGTTAATTAATAAATATGTATCTAAAAACTAAATTTCAATAATAAATATGACCATAAAATATATGGAATAATAAGATGGGAAACTGCCACAAATTCACATTTAATTACATTTTTTTACAATTGTAAGTTTATCTTTGACTTAAAAAAAAATATTTTTCTTTTTAATGTTTTCAGATACATATTTATTAATTAGTTGAAATTGTAAATTATCAAAAAAATGTTTCAAATTGCAAGCTTTGTATTTTTCTGCTAGGTGCCTCTGGTAGGTAAAGACATTGCCTTAAAGTAACATAATATTTAGATATAATATTTTTTAAAAAACAAGTTTTAAATAAAACAATACAGTTATATTATGTTATACAGACACGAGAAATCAACAGAATGTTTTAAACATAGACAAAAGAAATATAATTTTATAGTTAGACACTAGTCTTCAGATTCCTAATATTTATTATACATAATGGATATCTTAAACGATCGTTTTTGATTCGAGAGTTATTCATATTATTTGTTTTAAACATTATTTCCACAAATTATTCGCCCCAAAACTAATTTTATCTTACGACATTTTTGTAATCCGTCAAAAAATAACAGCAAAATAAATTATTACTACCTACGATGTTTTATACCTAATAAAATATGAAACAAAAACAAAAAAAATGTATTATTTTTGGCATTATAGACATAATGACATTAAAGCGAGTAAACTTAATCGATTTTGGCGAAAGATTTTACATAAATAATTTTGATTCATGACAATATGGAAAATGATCATTCGACTTGGCAATTATTTTCATCACATTTCTGACATTACTACCCTTGACGGGTCATTGCCTACTCCAAAAACGACGTTCACTCTGGACGATCCATCGCCGATGCTTCAGTTGGTTTGACCGAGCATTCTTAAATCCCACGTAGCACAGTTCAGCCAACTCAGTTTCGGTCATCCAGATGTTCTCTTACCATCAGGGGATACGTACATAGCCTGTCTTGCTGGTAACCAATCCGTAATTCCACTTGCATGGTTGATCCAACGCAGGCTCTATATTTTCCAGTAAATTTATTATTAACTAAATACAGCTCCCCAACCTCCGAATGCTACAATCTTAAGCATACCCATAGATCTTTTCAGTATTCTCATCATATAGATAATATATCTTTCTCTCGTCGTATTCAATGAGTGCCCAATAAAATTATTAGAATCTTTGTAAACTTCCCGAAGCATCTACCATTTTAGGAACCCTTTTAGTCCTATAGTGAAAATAACCCTGCACAATATACGAATCGGTACGAATTAAAGAATCCCGGATGGAATTTCCAATCCTGATCTCGGGATTAGGTAAACGTGATTTTTAGTGGCAATGCCAAATACATTGAAGAATATCCATGCTATACGTAGAAAGAGCTTTTGTGTATTCTTAAGGTGACAATTAAATTACCTGCAAGTTTATGTCTGCACTGCAAACGTTTTTTTTACAACTTAACAACTTACCATCATAATTTAGATTACAAACACGTAAATTTGAAAACGTAAGTAATCAACGTAAAGTGTCAATATACCGCCATTATTTTTTAATTTAGAAATAATTCTTCCAACGCAGAGGATATTATTTTTTCTATAGTTTTTAACATTTTTTTTATTCAATGAATAATTCAAAAGATTAAACATGTAACCTTCTTTATTGAACATAAATGATTTAAGCCACATCAAAACATGTATATTAGATAAAACATTGGTAAATGGCGGGACTAATATTTTTTCTAATATATAAGTATGTTTCTGAGGTATTTCGAAGTATATATTTTCTATATTTTCCAAAAGAACCATTTAGTAAAAAAGTTCTGGAATTACTATCAAATCAATAATATGATTATATACCTCTATATTCCATATTAACTTTCCGATCTGTTGTTGTCAATAGATAATTTATTAATTGGTATTGGCTGGTACTCAATAATTTAGGTGTGATTGATTTTTTGATGAAACGTTGATTTGAAAATGATAAAATAAAATAGTGTGCTGATATGTCAGGGAGACTATTAATACGCGTCGTAATGTCATTGTTTTAATTGTTTCTGGCCAACTTCTATGCGGCCATTACTTTTATATTGGTCGTAAAATCTATAATACAAAACTACAAAATGAATCAGAATAGCTGTAACTGACAACGAAGTTAGAAGAAAGCTTGATCGATGCTGTAAATGCTGAATTAAAATACAGTCATTTAATTTAAAATGTATTAGGAATGGGTACATTGATTTGATTACTTTTTTTTTATAGAATTGATATATTCCAGCATTAAAAATGTCTTATTATGTTAATTATAAATGTGTATTATTTTTATTTACGCACATTCCTTCTTCATTAGGCTCGATAATATCAAGTAATTATCCAAATACTTTTGTAAACTAATATTAAAATTTATTAGTATGGATCTACTGTTCACCGTAATATAATACTATTTATATAAATAGTTATAGTCAGGACCAGGAATTCGAGAGAGAGAAACCCAGGATAACGAATATCTTTAAGGACTCTCATAACAAAAATCGGAACCATAGTGAAGACAATATAAAATACCATTTTATTCATTTAACAAAAGCTTCTTGCGCGTCACTACCAAATATATATATATATATATTATGTACCTATTATATCGGAATAATCTAAAGTAGATAGTTACTGTCACTAAACAACGTGGTCGTTCTATGAAATGATAATACTCGAATGTAAGAGATTTGTTATAATCACCGCGAATAAGTTATGTATTTTTATAAGAGAACTAGCTGAAGTACCCGGCTTCGCACAGGGTCGCTTCGTGGTTATATTTATCTTAGATATTTAAAAAATAATAAGAGGTAATTATTTTTTTAATATTAAAATATCTGTGTTATACAATATGGCAATATGAAAATAATTCTAATAGGAGTAAAGGTCAAACAGAAGACCACTAAATTAAAATCGAATCCAAAATATGCAAACGTTATTAATGTTATTAATATGTAGTAAAAAAAAATCAAAATTGCATGAACAAACAAAAAGAACAAACAAACAATAAACGTTGTATTTTATATAATACTAATTTAGAAACCTTCGCAGGTGTGCGCACAACAACTGACAAAAGTTTCATCGCAATCGGATGAATGTTATAGGAACGCATACGAATAGAAGAAGAGGATGATTTTCTAATTCAGAAATCTTCGTGGGCATGCGCACGACAACTCACCAAAGTTTCATTGCGAATAGAAGAAGATAAAATAGACCTTTGCGGGTTTTGGCACAATTATTGACGAAAGTTTTATTGCAATCAGATGAATGGAATAGAAACGCATACGAATAGAAGAATATAAAATAAAAGAAGAAGATGGTTGTACTAATTCAGAAACCTTTGCGGGTGTTACCACAACAACTGACGATGGTTTCATCGCAATCGGATGATTAGTATAGGAACCATACGAATAAAAGAAGATATAATGAAGAAGAAGAAGAAGATGGTTGTACTAATTCAGAAACCTTCGCAGGTGTTGGCACAACCACTAACGAAAGTTTCATCGCAATCGGATGAATGGTATAGGGACCATACAAATAAAAGAAAATATAATGAAGAAGAAGAGGATGGTTGTACTAATTCAGAAACCTTTGCGGGTGTTACCACAACAACTGACGAAGGTTTCATCGCAATCGGATGAATGGTATAGGAACCATACGAATAAAAGAAGATATAATGAAGAAGAAGAAGAAGATGGTTGTACTAATTCAGAAACCTTCGCAGGTGTTGGCACAACCACTAACGAAAGTTTAATCGTAATCGGATGAATGGTATAGGGACCATACAAATAAAAGAAGATAGAATGATGAAGAAGAAGAAGAAGATAGTTGTACTTATTCAGAAACCTTTGCGGGTGTTACCACAACAACTGCCGAAGGTTTCATCGCAATAGGATGAATGGTACAGGAACCATACGAATAAAAGAAGATATAATGAAGAATAAGTAGAAGAAGATGATTTTTCTAATTTAGAAACCTTTGCGGGTGTGTGTACAATAACTTACAAAAGTTTCGTCGCAATCGGATGAATGGTATAGGAACCATACGAATAAAAGAAAATAGAATGATGAAGAAGAAGAAGATGATGATTTTTCTAATTTAGAAACCTTTGCGGGTGTGCATACAACCACTTACCAAAATTTCATCGCAATCGGATGAATGGTATAGGAACGCATACGGGACAGACAGAAAGACAGACAGACAAACAGGCATACAGACAGACAGACATTCATTTTTATATACAAGATATAGCCTATACTCTTCACGGAAGTGCAAGCAATAAGTTAACAAAAGGCGGCCACAGACGGACAGTTTTCGTAAGAGGTTGAACATGCCAGTTAATACGTAATGGCGGCCATACAATTATCTTTGGTAAAAATTGGGATCCGGTGTAATCTGCTTCTTTCTGTGACATGACCTGGTTATTGGTGTACTAATGATATAGATAAACGATAAAAATTTAAATTGATATATTAACAATGTGACAATTATATTAAATTTATCATTCGTATTAACAGTACGTATCAAAAATAAATCGTTCAAATTAATATATAATAAATCGTTTTTTTTATATTACCACATGCTAGCTTAATCTATTTAAATATGAACGATCTTAGGTACCACTTTTTTAATAATTTGAATAAACATAACTGCAAAATTTACTAAAAAATAGCACCATTTAAAAATTTATGATAATACAATTAATTACTTATCGGAAGATGTACCACGTACCAAAACTCATAGATTAACGTTAACTAAATAAAAAGACAGTTTTTACTGTGCAGTTTAAAACAATTAACATAATGTGCATTTGAGATAACCCGGCTAAATTGCAGGACAAATTATAATTAAATTGTTAATTAATTAATATATTTATTTATTTATAATTAGTTTATTCAATTATTAGACAAGTATTTATTTCCTACTCAACAAATATGTAATATAAAAGACATCTTTAGTAGATACCTACTAAGGATTGCAATCCGGGAGAATTTTCAACCCCGAATTTTCAAAATTAGTATTCCTAGTATTCGAACCCGATCCTGGTGAAAATCAGTACCTACCATGCGTCTAATTTTTCTAGTGCGGATGGTTTTAATAATAAATATTAATCTACTATTTCCTATATATAACCTATTTATGGTTTTGTAATCAATCGAGTATTGATGTGAAGTTTATTAAAAGTATAATATGTTCTATTGCAATCTGGTACCTTCGATGTATTTTGAAAATGAATACTTACGTAATATTAATAATAAAACTTAGTAAGTAAAGTCAAGTAAAATTTATCGTGTGATTTACATAAAATTTTTACGTAGCACTATATCGGTTGTTTTTGTGAATGCAGAGTATCTACCTATGGACTGGTGAAAATATATGAAGTTTTTCATAAAAAAAAACGTTTTCAGTATTTTTAAGAAGAATTTGATTAAAATTTATTAGATGGATAATAGAATTGTTTTGTATTTTTCCCCATTTCACAATACCGAAACATTTACACGTAGCTAGGTAAATATTGTATACAGTTTACTATAATAAAAAACAATATTTTTTAATCTATATTCTACAAAAAAGGGGATAATTTCCACAATATTTAAAATAATCATACACGATGGTATTAAAATGAGTGATTAGTTAGATATAAAAGAGTGGTTCCGCAAATATTGTTGGAATAAATACATACCTAAATAAATTTAAAAAACCAAATGATGTGTTTGTCTGAAAATTAACAGTTATCATTTTTTCCACAGTGTAAGCCCTGTCTCTCCTGGACCCTACCGTTCGATGGGAGGACCAGTCGCGGCCCTCCCCCACACTGTCTTCCCGCCAGAACACCCGTACTCCCACGCGCCTCCACCCTATCAGCCCTGGGGGAACTCCGCATCTATGGGGCGCAAGAGCCCAGGACTTTTCTCACCCATGGGATACCGCGATGAGGTCTACGACGATGGCGAATCAATCTCCAATCAGGTAAGGGAACCCACAAATCACGCCTATATTATTTCTCAATATAAAAATTATAATATAACCATGACGAAATTATTGATTGAAATGATATGATGAGAAATTGTGGCTAAAAGTACATTATGCTCTTAACATAATAAGTAAATTGGATCTATTCTATACACAAGGCAGCTATAAACGGCTAAAGTGATAAATATTATCACTTTATCATATTGATGTATTCAGGCGGTTAATTGTTACAATAAGTTAACCGTCTATACCAGGGGGCGGCAAACTTTTTAGATGGAGGGCCAAATTCAAAAATTCAAAATGAGCGGCAGGCCGCAAGTAAAATACCATTTTTAGATAAACACTATTTATTATCACGAAAAATAAACACTACAAAAAAATTAATGAGAAGAATGAAACTGTTGTACATTTTTTTTTAAATTAAGGTGTTAATTTTGTAGTTGATATTCTCAAAACTGCTTGTAAATGGGCATCGGAGATATTTGATCGTAAATTTTTTTTATTGAGGTTCATGATCGAATATGTTTGTTCACATATATAGGTTGATCAAAAAATAACGAACATTTTTCTTGCATACGTTGGTCCAATTTGTCTGAATTAAGGGCATTGTAAACTTTGGAGATTTCTTCACGACGATGCAATTTTCTTAAATCAGCGTCACACTTCAGATCAATAATCTCAAGTTGTAGCTCTGTCGGTACACTATCAATATCTATTGAAAATGGATCGCGTACTATTGCTAAACAAATTTTAATCTATGTCAATATTTTTTTTTTAAATTATAAAAAAGTTATTCGTAATCAGAAGTACAGTTAATGATGGCGGGCCGCAAAAAAATACCCGGCGGGCCACATGCGGCCCGCGGGCCGCAGTTTGCCCCCCTCTGGTCTATACTGTCAAAACTATCTATCTCGCTATAAAAGTTAACACAGCCAAGAGACGGGCAGTTAAAACATAGCTTTTTATGACAGTGTTTAGACGGTTAACTTATTGTAACAATTAACAGCCTCAATATATAAATATGATAAATTACCATCGATATACGCCTTGGGTATAGAATAGCTTCGTCAAGAGAAATTCAAATAAAAATAAATTCGATTATTCAGGTTCATCAAAGTACGAGGATATAAAATTAGATATCATGAGAATTTATTATAATTACATAGTATGTATATAAGTTGAAAAAAGAAATATTGAAAACCATCTTTCATATTTCACTTTAATGATGTTAATAAGAGTCCATTCTTGGATAAAAGGTATTGTATTGATTAAAATAAAAACAATGTATGATACACATAATTTAAAAACATTTCAGAGACATTCCAATTACAAAGAATCATAATAAATATATGGCGTTGGACAGGACTTGAAACTGCATCAATCGGATTCTGGCCAATGCGCTTTACCAATTTAACTAAATTGGTCGGAATTCGATGACTGCAGGTTCCAAGTTCTTTCCGGCACCATATTTTAATCAAGATTTTTTGTAATAGGTATGTCTCTGTTGTGTTTAAAAAAAATGTATAATTTTTTTTAATCAAATTTTGTAAATTATTTGTTGAATAAAAAAATAGTTTATTCAAGTATAATAGTTATTCCAAAGCATTTAATAAAGAATCTAAGAGAACAAAGTCAGTTGAAAATAACCTGCATATCTACTGGTTGAAATCGGTTCTGATTTTTTATTAAATTATGTGAAATAAGTATTATAACAATATTGTTTTAATGATAAAGCTTTCATTCGAACCAATATAAACTATACTTAACCGGGATATATTTGTGAAATTAAATACAAAGTATGTGTTTCACATATTGTACTAAAATCGACGTTACAGTTTTAATTATACAGTTAGGAAGAGCTTTAATTTATTTTTTATTTCCACCTCTGCTAATAGTATCAGTTTCCCTCTCATTAATAAAAAAAAATGTGGGCGAAAATTTGCAAATCTTGACACCACCTGTTTTCTATAATATATGACCCACCACCGGATTTTAAATTTCACGTTTATAAATACATTACATGATTCAGCTATCACTTTTTTCTGAATGTCAAAAATTCTTTACAAACTGATATCAACAAGTGGTAATCACATTTGAAATACTTTCCCTAGAGCAACTCGAGTACTAAAACGAGACTAGATTTAAAAATAATTTCAGGTATTTATTTTCTGAGTATTTTACGCATCTCGTATTTTAAGCGCACCTATCTTACGAAAAATCTTAGAATGGAATCAAAGTCCAAATAAACAGTAGGTATGCATAATATCTACAAAAATACATGTGTTTTTTTTAAATCTCTTGAGCTCAGACGCACACGCAGAAAAATGGTAGGTATGGGGTGGGTCCATTTAGAAAATGTATCTGTAATTTATTGATTATTGTTTTTTAAGACGAAAATAAGGACGGGATTAACAAAATCTAGCTGGTGTCATTGACATCCGCATTTACCACACAGACTCTCACAATTTTCTGGATAAATACCCCATACCCAGACACTCCGCACTTTGGGTCAACATAGACTTGCAGCTGTAGCTACACTTACCAAAGAGTTATTCCGACCTGGCATCCACAAGTAGTTATCGTATGCGCGTGACCTAACGGTTATAATTATTATTAGGATCTTTAGGGTCTTGCGTGCAGTAGAATGCTGAGAATAGTGGGGAAACCTCTCCTGATGGTTCTGAAGAAGAAGAAGTATTATTCTATTCTAATTTGTATTTTTTCGTTTCTGGGGGGGGGTCTGGACCCGAATCCTCCCTTGTGTGTGCGCCTGCTTGAGCATGCTCAATATTTCAAGTCAGAAATTATAGGAACAACACCCCCCCCCCCGACCATGTCCGATCCTAATGAGATCATGTGGGCCTCCACAGGGTGGAGGTTTTTATTAACAGATTTGGTTTTTACGATGTCAGTCACTTGCTCAACCTATTAGGTCCATACACACATTAAAAAACAATATTTGTACTTGCCAAACCCAGGATTCGAGCCTGGACCCACGACGCTATAGGCCGACGCTTAAGCCGCGCGGCCTTCGTGAACATTAAATATTTTTACAGACACATCGTTAATAAAATAAATACAACAGTTAATTTATGTACCTAATTACATAATTTTAAGCAATGGTCGCCTTGCCTTCATCACTTTATCACAGCAAATCTGCACTCCACCGCTATTCCTGAATATTGAGAAGGGTCATGGCATCTTCTACATCAGTCTAGTCTCAGCGCAACATTAACTTCCATACCGGTCTATTTTACTTTATTTAGTCTTTTTTTTAGTGCATTTAATGGAGTTTTGAATCTTAGTATAATTCAGAATTATTCAAACAGTCGCAATCTTAATTCACTGCGCTGATGCACGATCACAATGATACATTCATATGTCAAGGTAGCTATTTTCTTTAGGCAGTAATAACATTTAAACTGTCTTCCTTTATTATCACTTTACTCATACGACCTTTATTTTAGCGACGTGTTCTTTATTTATTTTTGAAATACCCACAGTCGAAATCTATCAAAAATTGATTTTTGTGCTATACCACAGGACTCAAATGTTCCAATATAAGACATTACATTTGTTAATTTTCAATATTTATCCAGACCCTATTTAATTAATTTTCTACAATACATTTGCATATTATGAAGTTTTTTCTGCTACACATTAAAGTCTCATTACAGTGAAAAATCAAAATCATTCAACATTTTAAGGACAACTTAATTGTATGAATTCAATCATGAAATTTTCGTGTGATGACTAAACTCTCATAAATCATGACTCAGACTGGATTTTCTCAATGTTTATTGCACGCATTCGTTCTACTTAAAACGGTACTTGAAATATATCAACATCGGTTTACGTTTGAGGTTTTCCACACATTTTATTTGAATGCCACTATTGCTATAATATATCATTCAACAATTTTAGTGAATAATATATCTAAGGTTTTCAATTCTATCTTAAAATAAGAGACAATTTATTTATTTTTCATTAAGAAAATAACAAACACGAATTATGTTAGTTATTTATTTTTATCTTTGATACCCTTTCCACATTTATATTATAAGTTCAAGATAGATCCCGTCTTACAATATAGGTGCATGGGCAAATGTAATGCAAGATGAAACCGACCTTGGTTTTGAATATGATGTGGATAAAACTACTAAAAACAAAAGCTTTTTTATTCCATACATTATTCTCACGTTACTTCATTTAAGTACTTATACGCTAGAGATCTTATTTTTAATGTTCTCCAATAATGTAGCTGATCCATTGACAACCCAAAATACTGCGCTTGAAAGTTTTCCGGCTTTGCTTCTGACCAACGGTTGATTAATAAGCGAGTAAAATAGTCAACATATTTTGACAGATGTCATAGTTAAACATAAAGTACCTAGTTAATATCTTGTGATGATCCAAAAGTATTGCATTATTTAGGCTTACGCGTACGTATCAAACAACAGATTAACTATGAATGTACCTATACAAATTGTATTCTTTATCAAGAGTAGAGCTTTAAATCCAATATTGTTTAATTTTATAGAATAAGAAACAAAGAATATAGGAGAGTATTAATAGTGGATCCGCCGTAAAATACCGATGATCTCAAAATCCTTTTTAATGGATCAAGAGGATTAGTAATAACTAATTTCGTTAGTAATATATGATAAAATATCGATAGGCATACTTAGCTACTAGCTGTAAATATAATATCGACATGGATTATTTAAAAATATTTTTGAATCACTTACCTATCTACTTTTCTGCATTCACATTTTCCTCCAAGGTCAGGTGAAGCTTTTAAGAAATCGGCCATGTGTTTAGTTTGGATAAAATCCAAAAATAACTCGCGAGACTCTCCAAGCATATAACCAAGCCTCATAATATAACCAACGCTAAGTGCCATAATCATATTACCTGGTTACTCGGAAAATAAACGCTAAGACAAAATAATACAAAAATAATTCCAATTCAAAATACGGAAACTTTGCGATTATTCTCCCAGTAAGATTTTCTTTTAATATAATAATATTTTATAGGTAACACGAAAGATAATATATATATACTTATATATTTATAATATTCTGTTATATGATTTTTTTTTGAATTTCGATATCACGATAACATAGACAGGGCCTTTTGCCAAATATCTTTAAATCGGTACGTCATACAAACTCATTTTTTAAATCAAATCGTTCTTTCTGATGTAACTTTGACTAGAGTAATTTTTTGCTATTCTGTAGCTTACACCAACTGCAGGAATAACAAGTTGTATTTAAATCTTTTTGTTGTCTTTCCGTCACAGAAGTAGCAAACGAAAACCATATGCAAAGATCCGTTCATTATTTTTTGAAATCTTTATCAAGTTTGACGTCAAACGTTTTCTGGCAGATGAAAGCAAATTTGTTTTGTTGTGAGAAGTTTTGTTTTTTTATTGAAAGAGGTGACTTTCAGTCTGACAGCAACGAGTGTATTTCAGGATAACCGTTTTATCTGTTACTAGAAAGTATAAAGTTTATATTTTATCAATCAACATAATGTCTGAAAAATATCAGATACAATGTAGAAAAAATAATCTCAACTAAAAATGTGAATTATCTAAGTAACTTTCAAGTCCTTTTGACTTTGTAGATTAATTAGGTATTATTTAGGTATTCAGTGTTATTAAGTATTAGGTATTATTTTAGGTATTAACAGTAATTTTAATAGTCTTTGTTTCATTGTGTAAGGTTCTGAAACCCATTTTTCTATCAACATATCTTAATATAACAATAAATTGATCATGAATCATTATGATTGATTTATAAATTCGATAAAAATATAAATGAAAGAATGTGATAATAGGCACTAAAAAGTGACATGCTTTTTTTTCACTGCTTCATTAACTTTACATATGATAGATATTATATTCATCAGCGTATAGGTAATATTTATGAACATATTAAAATATTAGGTATAGGTATAATTTTAATCGTTCGATCATATGAAGATCATATTATGGGCCTCCACTGAGTGGATGTTTTATTAACAGATTTTTATTTTTACGAGAAATTGATGGTAGCCAGTAATTGCTCAATCTATTAGGTCCAAACTCTGAGTCCATTTTCTCCAGACACGGGATTTGAACCCGGGGACCATGACATTATAGACCGACACGCTACTGCTTAGCCATCGTGTGTGAATATAATAGCATAACAATGCAATATTAATCATGTTATTATGATGTTTCATAAGAATTTATTCATATATGTAAGTTATTAGTATATGAGATTTTTCTATAACCATGCCAATGAAAATTTAAGCATGCTGATTGAATAAATAAGTGCTATTCAGAAAGATGAAAAGATTTAATTATTTTTTAAATATATCATTTTTCCACTCCAAATTTTCTTTCAATCATTTCGTCACTATGTCAGCCATCTCCCATCGAAGCTGACGTTATGTCAAATTTTCCTATTTATAAGAACCGTGCGCGTAAACACGATAAATAATAATGTGCGCTTTTCGCTCGACTGCCGAGCACACGAAAAATTCTATACCATGTTTCATAAATTATCAAAAATTTAATACGCATAAAATATAGAATATACATTAATAAATCATAACGGCATTTATTCTAATTGAAATAGTTACTTGATCATTATAATATTATCATAAGGAAAAACATAGACTTTAGGATAATTTAATAATACTTGAAACATTTTTAAATAATGCGTTTTATTATTTATATTTCAAATTTGAACAGTTGAATGGTCATAGGTACATTATATTTTTCTTAATTTTTGTAATTCTCACTGTTATGGGTTGTGTAACTCACTTTAAATATTTTGGTTAAGTAGCCTTTCATTCCGCTATCCGCAAACCTGAAAACTTCCAACAACCTTCACTTGGACTACTCTCTTCTCTTTTCCATCAATGTGTACGGCATTCCACCTATTGAATATATCATTTTCTCTTCTGGCCATGTGACTAAAAAACTGCAAAACTCTCTGATGACATATTTTATAAAGCCGGTCCGTCAATTTTATTTATTCAAAACCAGATTTATTCGTGCTCTTGGCTGTCCAAAGAATCCTTTGCACATGGTTCACATTATTATATATTACACCATAAACAAAAATAGAAAAGATTAGTGACTTGTTCAGATAAAATTTTCCCTTTCTTTATGGTATTGCTTTTTATATTTTCTTTATTTTCTTCAACCTGCTATTGTATGAAAAAAACAAATCCTATTACAGCATTGAGTTTGTCCTATGTATATATGCGCAAAAATATGTTTGAATAAACTTTATTTTGTAGAGATGGAGCCTAAATGTATGAAATTGAATCAAAAAGGGACTTCTGGGTTAAAAAGGGTTACCTACAAGTGATTTCGTATTGCAACTCCATTTGAAGAAACTTCACATTTATAATATGGCATTTCACTATAATTTTAGATTCACCCAATTCATTAATTAAGTTCCTACATTGATAATTAGGTAGCACATCTCACATATTGCCATATAAAAGCAGATATTTGAATGTAAAAGTTTGCCATACTTATATACCTGTGAAATGATACTCCCTCGTCAATTTTAAACAAGTTATCAAAAGCAATACATTACACATTTTTTTTAAATATGAATAATCACGTAAAACACCGAGAAACGAGTACCTACGTAAGACATGTAAACAGATTTAAATTCAGAACGCAAGCTGCCATTTTGATTTGAGACTGCCAATAGAAGAAAAAAACAATGAACTCGTTACCAATACAATACACACATACAATCTTTCGATTCGAAAATCGAACACTCTTCAGAATTCTTAATACTCCTTCTATCTGGACTACAAATACTTTTTTTGTATTTCTAAGAGTAATAATATGATGAATAAATTTATCTTATCACTATCGAATCGTAGGTATATGCTGTTTCTTAACATAGCAGTTATTCTTTTTGAAATAATAATTTAATTAAGATTATTTGGGAAGTTATCCTAAATATTATGATATTCAAAATCTTGATCCACCCTGTCCATCTGATATAATAATATATAATATGCTCTCGCGAAATTCCAAGTTTTGGATGTGAACCAAAGTCCGTGGGTGTCGCGTGTAACCGGTGAGATATTTTCAGCCTGGTTGCAAAACGCTATCGTCGACCAAACGATAGAATGGTATTCCTACGCTTCAACTCAAGGGCTATCATTATGACCCAATTATTAATTAATAAACCAACCAATATCACTGAGGCAATAGATATGCCATCGGAAACCGCTTACCAATCCACAAAGAGGTCTTCATCTGTATAATTGAAGTAGAAAGTCTACGACTCTATCATATCTTGCAACTTGCAATATTATCGTCTCCAAAAAATTGTACATTTTTTACCGATTTTGAACGGGCATGGTATCATAATGATGTATTTATGTATTGTAACGAATGATTTTTTTATATTGACAATTCGTTTATTAAATAATATGGTAACTTTAGTCATTACCTACTTACTATCTGTCGTAAATGTGCGTATTACGATATACTGAGATGTTGCTTACTTTAAACAATCAATTTTATTAAGAATAGTCATCTATGTATGTTTATGGATTAATAATTTTAATTAATTTAAGTTGTAAACGCGGGTCACTAAAATGATTCAAGTAGGGTATTATAAAACTTACTCGAATTAGAATTTAATTTCAAATTCCATCAAGTAACCTCTCAGACGACAGTAGTAATTTAAGGGTCCATATTATTTATGACCACGAATATTTTTTGTTGAGTAAAGGCAACACACAGGTAATTTTAACGCTTAGTTGCAATGAAGCTAGAAGAGGATGAGATAGAATCTTGGCTGGATCAAAATTTAAAGATTTATTTTTTTATTAACATTGATCATTTGATATGTGATTTTCAAACCTTCTTACGGTTTGACGAATATGTATGTGTGTTGCATTCAAAACAAGGCACTAAGCAAGTAAATAAAATCTAGCCTAAAAAACCGACAGTGATTCAATGATTCGACGGAAACGTATAAATATCTTTCAAGTATGATTACTATTTTTGTAAACTTTACGAAGTGTGTTCGTTAAAAGTCATTTTTATTCAATAATTATAACCTTTTAATACTTATACATCCACGGAAAACAGTCACAAAAAATGTCTTTTTAACAAAATAAAGACTTTTTCATTGTCATTTATAACATGTATTATTATTTTATGAAAAAATCATTCAAACGCTGAAATTTAATTGTCTTAAAAGTTTAATATAACTATGTCTCAATATTTAATAATAATAAATTATATAATACTAGGTACATACTGGTTTATAAAACGTTTTTGACATTAGAAATTATGATGACCAAATTCTAAAAACTTCTTACATCATATTATTTGAAAAGGTAACGTGTTACAAAATACTAAATGGTTAAAAAGAGTAAAAGTTTAATGTTAACGTGTGTTTTAATATGTGATGAATAAGAAATTTGATTTCATTAGGTAGCCATGAGGCAGCTAGGTAACACATTGGATGAATCACCTAGTTTCCTCTACATTGCCGTTGTAACACATAATATGGAGTATTCTGCAATAAACAATTAATATTATTCCTACTAATTTGCTTGGGTTGATTTGATGAGATCGTAATAGGTATTTAATGTGTAAAACTGTCTCGCAATAGGCAATGCAAAACCTCAATAATATTTTATAATACGATTCACTGTCTGAATACCTAAAAAAAACGTAAACAAATTTAATGAAAAGCATATCTGTTCGTGAGAATTCTACGAAATAAGTTTTTTTGAAGGTGGAAATAGAAAATTTCATCGTATGCTATATATATTATTTCGCAGACAAGATAATTCTTATTTTACTGCAACGCTGGCTTTCAAAATGTTGTTTTTAAACTCAATTATTAAATCAATCAAACACGTGTGTTTGTTTATTTGGATTATATTCATTACATTGGCTCAATAGGTACCCAGTTAAAACCACTTTGAGACATTCTTAATATTAATTAAACTTTGTACCATCCATCAATCCACCTAGAAATGTTTAAGATTTTGAATGTCAAACAATATATTATGTTAGCATTTTATGGCTGCTATTCATTTTATTATTGATTCTTGGTGAAATTTATTATTATTTTATCCTAATTTCATTATTAATTAGAATATTAACATAATCAATGTAATATTTTTATACTCGAAATATTTTCTTGGACTCATTTTAAAGCAAACAAAACCATTTCTGGTTGCGTAGAATAAATTCCATTTTTTTTTCATTTTAATGAATGTCTGTGAATGATTCCAATATCTTCTTTGCCAATTACTCACCAATTTGTTCAGCTTATTTTCTATAATCCGACCATATCTTGGCACCTTACTGCATCGTTTACAATATATACCTACCTACCTATTGCATGTGTCAAGTCATTAGAAATTTATTTGCTAGGTGACAGACTTTTCACTTAGTCGACCACAAACAGACCTTCAATTCAATTATGATAAGATATTAAGTAATTAAAAATAAAAATATTATGTGTTTGTGTATATTATATAATATAACACCATAGGTACTACAATCAAATGTGAGTTTTGACTGCTTCCAAGAAACGTCTACCTTCCCCTTGTCACTCGAATGTCATCTCAGTAATATATAGAGGTCTTCCAATTCACCCCCTTTCTTTCCGGTATATTTACAAGAAGCGTCTTAAATGGTTAAGTATAATATTTTCCATGAATTCCATTGCGGTTTCTTTTACTTTCCTAACGGTTCCGTTTTAACGAGATGGGGTTGTTATTACCATTTCCAACATCCATTATTTACCCTGGTTTAGAATCAGTAGAGACTATATGGCCAAGTCAGATGGTTCAATTATAATATCTTCTTCTTTTGGTGCCGTCTTCACACCTCCATATCCTCGGCCAGTCGTATCATATCGTAAACGCCTTGGATATTATGCCACTTACGGAGATTGCGTAGCCAAAAGAATCTCCTTCTATCTACATCGATGCTTCCCATTACTTTTCCCTGCAGTGTAGGTTGGAGTAAAACATACTTCTTATTGCGTAAAATATGACCAAAATATAAGCGGTTCGGTGTAATAATATAAGGTAGGGATATGCCGTACCCGTATCATTTTGAAATGTGTTTTTTTCTCAATTAATTTTAAAATTTAAAAGTTTTTAAAGATGAGCTTTAGAAAACCTTCGACTGAAGACAATATTGATAGTGATGTTCATTATGATTCTTTACAACTAAAAGAAAGCGTTACATATTTAAATGTCTATTTAAATAAAAACATAATGGGTATTTCCACCTTATGTCTAGAAAAAATACAATGGATATAAGTAATTAGGTAGGTTTCCAAGCAGGTAATAGTAATATGTTTTTATGTAGGTATATTATTATATAATATACCTATGATAATCAAAATATTGACTCCAGCAGTCTTTGAATGAATATTAATCATTCGATTTTTGACAAGATATTTCGCCTTTGTTGTGGCGGGAAGAATAAATATATCGTTAAACAATATTTCATTTTTAGACCGAGTGACAAGAAACGCTTCAGTGACGCTCATTCAATAGCACGCCTTTTGATTTAATTGGCAAATGTTTTCCAGGAAAATAATGACTCTTCTCTAAGCTTAGGGGGTAGACTTCGTTATATTGAACGTCATCGATGGATTTAGTTGAGATTTTTCAGAACCGCCAAAATTCTTTATTGGGCTTCGGTAGCTTTTACAGTACGATGACAGCCATGGATTCAGATTTATTTTATTTTTACCAGATCTACATTTTTTATAATTATATTCGTATATAATACTGAAACACTGTACATACATTTAGTATATGAAGGTGTATGTTTTGTTATATATAGATACCGGGTAGATTTTTATACTTAATATTTTTACTACTATAACTACGCGAAATGGATGTTAGCCACTTTCTAAACCTACTAAGTCCATAGTCTGACTCCAAACACTCATTGGAAAGCATTATATGTATTTACCAGATCCAGATTTAGGACCTACGACATTATAAGCCGACGCGTAAGCCGTTCGGCCATCGTGGGCGTTAAAAAGATAAACTAGCACATTATCATTTATACAAGTTTTCTCCACTTAAAATGTCTTAGCAGGTACTTATTTTGAGATATTTACCTGGCGTAACTCACTTTAAACTCAGCTTGCCTAAACTGAAAGTCGAAATTTTCCTTTTAGATTTTCACAGTCAGAAGACACTTGTCTTTTCCTTCTCAATGACATAATATTATATTATATGCAAAATATTTTGTTTATATTATTATTTTTCTTTCAATTGCGCTGTATCTCCACTCAAACATTGGCCTCCTGTACAGTTTATTATGATTTAAAAAAATATATATAATTCAGATATTTCGACTACTACGTATATTTTTACATAACAACTATCTTATCCCTTACAGTTCGTGAATTATAATTATAGTATACATACTTTAACAATAAAATGGTTGGCAATAATGCGCGAAGTACCGATAAATCATTATAACTATGTTTGTGTTATTATACTAAATAACTTTTTCGAATGTCCTTCAAATATTGTAGCACCACCGGGTTCAAAAAACAGTGATGATATAAGAATTATTTTACTGAGCTTTTTCCTTGAAGGTAATATTGTGGTCATTTTTAACATAAATGCCGTAATCATCGATATATTATGTCAAGCGAATTCAAAAATCAATCATGGCCAATTCTATAGTCGTTTATCTTAAAATTAGTGAACATCGCTACAAGTCAAACGTTGAAAATAAGCTTTTTCATTCCAAAAGTTTTCCAACACCAGACACCAATAGCAGTCACATTAATGTACTTTGAGAATTCGTTTCGATCTTAAAATCGAAAAAACAACTCGCAACGTATTGACGAAGAGAGAATATCTTATATATGAAATAATTATTTTCGCTTCACCCGTGTTATTCGGTTTCGTCCCACTGCGGACGCCCACGCTCCGGCGCTGGGTGCCGCCCAGTCGTAAGCGAATCGCCCCCTGCAACTAACCAACTCGCTGGCCACGCACGCAAGACTGTTAGTCCAGTTTTCCAGGCTTTTCCGACAAACTCCCTCGCGGCGAGTGGTTTAAGTGGTTGTCCACAGTAACCAGTCTCACAAGTGCGACAGTAGTTCTCGCAAGTGTCAAAATGTTTGTGATCAGAAATAATAGCTACGCAAGTACTGACGAGGAATCAGCATCACTCTGGGTTCGTTATCATAACAACTCCATGACAATTTACTAACGCGGAATATATGGAAAACCTTTGTTTTGTGATGAAACAGTGAATCTATTTATTCCTGTTTATTTACCATCGCTTGGATTATAATATGATCTCAATTAGACGTGTCAACAAATAATATATTAAAGCTAACCTAATAAAATTACTAATACGGCGTTTTTTAAATATTTTTTTACAAGAAACGATATTAAAAGACCCTAATATTGTTTGTACGCTACAAAATAGACCATACATGTAATATATATAACCATCATTTGATTTAAATAAACAATGACAGTTATCCTAGAAAATTACTTATTAACTTTATATTTCGACTACAGTTACATTGCTAAGTTTTGACTAAGTAATTGAAATATCGCAAACAATGCTAATTGATAATAGCTTGCAAATGATTAATTTAAATTTAAAAATCAAGTGGATGGTGAGAGTTAAGTAATATATTTAAATTTCAATAATACTGAAAAGCGAAATAGATTATTTCTGCGTATTAAAAATTTACATAACGTCTCGACTAAAGAAATAAATTGGAGTATGTAGTCCTAGATTTGTTTGTTGGCAATCACGTAATATTAAAATGTTTACACTTGTTTCTTAGTGTTTTAATTATTTATAGAAATAATTTCGCCTTGCTCTCGGTCATTTTTATTTCTCCTTGAATTCATTTCGCTCTTACCTCATTATGCTATTTAAATCACAGAGTTTATTAGATCGGACTGAAAAAAAACACGTAGGATTCAATGCGTACATTACAATGACGCGAAAAATATTTATTTTTATGGATGTATTTATATTATCTACAATCATAAAACGGTGAACGATTTATGATCCGATAAAAGATTAACTATTGTAAACATAAAACTACATTTGGATGCTGTGGATCGATAAATAGCACTCGATTGAAAATCGAATGGAACATTCAATCGCTTGTATCGGATACATCCTTTAAATAACTTTACATTAAGTCGGTATGCTTTTTACGTGGCATTTTGTGGAAGGCCAGTGATGAAACATTCCAACACACCAACACCTATTCTATAAGCAAAAGACGAACGATTCCGTCGACACTGAAGCGAAACTATTTCTGGACTGCTCGACAAGTTTATATTACAGCGAAATGGCAACAGTTCTTTCGATCAAGATTTGAAAACAAAATATTAATAATCGTAGAATTTATGGCAAAATGTAATTGATCCTGATAATATTAAAAAGATAAATGCTACAATGTGAGATTTAAAAAAACACATGCTTTAGAAAACTTACGTAATTCAAATAATATCATATGTAAAGTGGGTACGAGTATACTTACCTCAATAAAAAATATAACTTCATAATAGTAAACGTAAGTTTATTGCTTGTATAAATATTATTTGAATGCACAACAAAAATAATAATGCCGGCATATAACATCTAGGTACTCATATTCGTTGGTCAAATAAAGCTAAAAGCTGCTGCATTCAATTGGCCCATATACAAATTCATATAAGAATCACTATTATAGTATACAAAATGTTCAGTTATTGTTAAGTTTATGGCATTTTATGTATATTTCGAATTTACATAATACAATAATAAATTGTTGAAAAATCAGTCTGTTGCAACTTCAAAAAAGAGACAAATTAGTGATTTTTCACGCTTCAGACATAATATCATTTATTTATAATTTAGAATTTTTTGTTTTAAATTTTTTTAATGCCCAAATCAGACTTTATTTTTTATTAAAGACATTGTGATTTACTGCTGGATATGTAGTATGATCCCAATTTTGCTTAATTTGGACACCTGTAGTTTACCTCGCACATACAGAGACGACCATAATGTGAAAGTTTTACATTAATAATGTCAGTTAACAATATCTAGGTTAAAATCCTTTATGGTAATGCACAAATTTAAACAATATAATATTATCTAATATTAATTATAATGTCTCGCTCATTAAAACACAAATAAAATTGTATTTAAGAATTTTGACATTAGTTGAATAGGGTATAAATGCATGTAAACTTTGTTTTGTTTTTATTGTTATGCATTGTAGCTTGTAGCAGACATTGTATTTCTCTTGGGACAGGTGCGTTGCATCACTCGGTGACCTAGACACACACCTATGCGAACCTTAAATTCTAAGTGGGTTAATCTTAGGTCTTGTGGTAAAATAGAACGCATTGGAATTAAATGCGTGCGAAATCGCAACTACCAAGGATTCAAATATAGAACTGTCAAAATGGGTCAACGTTTATTCAAGATTGTTGGAACGCTTTCAGAAATCGCCATTATGGAAAATCACATTCATAAACAAATTTTCATGGCCATCGTATTGCAATGCAGAAACATCAAATGAAAATTCTAATATGCACTAAATTACCGTGCTAATAAAGAGGAACCTACTCATGTAAACATTTGAACAGAGGACAAAAATAAATAATTATGAAATTAGAATGACGTTTAATCACTACTTCATACATACCTACCTAAAATCTAATAATGTGGATTGACTTGTAAGACAAGTTTTTGAAAGTTTCAGTAGTTTCAATTTGAATATAAATTTATTTGCATCTCAATTACAATGGTTTTGAATACATTCAAAAAAAATATTATTTTAATCTTGGAAAAAAAATCGTTCTTATGGTACATACAGAAAATTGTCACTCGAAATTTCACTTATTAATTTCAGTCAATAATAATTACTAAGTTATACGATTTATTTTATTTTTGAAAAAAAAATACAGGTATTTGCCTACATATCGTGTAAAAAATATTTTTTACCCAGTGACTTTGAATTTATTAGATACAAACTGAATCCAAACTAATAAAATTCATGTGTTTGAACATCCGTTGTTTTTTCTACGATAATTTGATCTAATAGGCCATACATTGCATTTGTTTTTGGTGTATTGTAAAAATAAGATAAATATAATATAGTTAACGTGTAATTCACTAAAGAAGTATATTCTTTAATTTATCCACATAATTTAATAACGACCAGAACTAAAAATTTGGATAACACTTAATTTATTAAGACGTAAAACAATAAATAAAAAAAAAACAATTTAATTTAATCTAAATCATAAAGATGTAGATTGACGACGTAGGTAGATTAAATTGTTTTGTTATTTAACACAAAATATTCATCGAATATTGTATAAAATTGGTCTTGATAAATTAATTGTAAACATTATAATATTATTTGTGTATCCATCTCCATATCCATCTAAGCGAATGAAATCAGTCCTGCTCTTTAACAAATTATATGGATTAAGATACTATAGGTACTACTATTGTGTTTTATTTCAATTAAAACAATATATTTCAATCAAACCACCATCTGAGTGACGATAGTTTTGTAATGTTTTTAAGAGTAAATTATTTCCATGAACTCCATAATCTTTACTTGTTTGTTTTACTGCATTATACCTTCTGGTCAAAAATAATGTTACGTGACCATTATGACATCAATAATATTTATAGATCGCGGGGTAAAAATACCTGTAAATTTTCGGTGTTAAAATTCAGTTAAAATCAGCTGATTTTTAAAGACATACTAAACTAAAATACGTTGTATTTGCTAATGGCACTATTACTTTTGGGCCAAATAACAAAATTGCTAACGACAACTTTAGTGACGAGCCAACAAACGCCAATTTATCTTGACACAACATTTGCTACATACCTACTTATATTTTCTTTAGAAATTTAAGAAAACATCAAAGTCAGTAAGTTAGTGAGTCAAACAAACAGTATTCTCAGTTTAAAAATCAACTAGGTGCTATAGGTTTATTCCATATTTTAGCGAATACAAAAATTACTATTTTTAAAGCCATTACATTAGAAAAATCCGGAAGTAGTACTATAGTATAGTTTATTTTAACAAACCGAATTTTTTTTTAATATTCATATAGTGTGCTAACAGGGACGTGGAAAGCAGATTCACGGGTTCGAATCCCGTGTGTCGAATTTTATTAATATTTTCTTTCAATCAATAATTTTGTATGTTTGTATTCAGGGAATATAATATTTATTCTTCATGATTTGAGAAAATGACTAACAACCAACTCTTACAAACAGTCACGCTCTGGAGCGTAAATTAATGTTGATTTAGGATTACGTCGTTCCATCTCGAAAAACTCTCAAATCCTAAATAACCCTTTTTTCAGGACATAGTTCGACAAATTCGAATTTTAAATATAAGTTCGAAATTCAAAAAAAGGAAAACAAAGAATAAACTTTATATACAAAATGACAAAGATTCAGTAGATACCTACCTATTTAGTAGGATGACATTTATTTTTATTTTATGGACTAGGAAGTATTGTGGATTGGTTTTGAAACGATTAGACGAGATGGGTGCAAAGGAATACACATACCTACATGTAGATGATATTCGTTAATAGGGTAATCCAAGATCTAGTGCAATTTTTTTGTTTAACAAAACATACATAATTATCACTAACTTAATGTGAATATATTTATTTCAATGGGATTTATGGGTTTACGAGATAGTCCGATGATTTACTATAGTATATAGATTATTTTAGGATAACATAATTACCCACTATTTTTAACGATAGATTGAATCCGTGAATCTTTTTAATGTGATACGTCAATACGTCATGATATGACGTATGTCATTTTCTTTTTTCAAAACATTTCAAATTATTATACTGATTAGATCATACTAAAGCTATCTTTGACTGTTCAATATAATATAGGAACATAGTGATAATTTACTATGTATTATGCCTGAGACTATACTCGTTTTTTTTTATTATTGTTGGGTGTCTGTAGCCGTACAGGACCACGCCCTTGGTGCTCCCTGGCGCCAAGGTGAAGAAGGAAGCTGGACCAACAGAAAGCTATTTACGTCACCACCCGAACCCCTCAATGCGGGCAGCACCGCACCACGACCATGACGTGCTCATGAAGCAAAGGGTAAATATTTGTTTCATATTTATTATACATGGTTAATATATCGATGAATTACCGATGTTGTACCAATGAGAAAATCGAATTCGAGTGATACATGATTCTTTCTACCATGTTTGATATGAAAATACATTTAGACTCATAATAATAAAAATATACATAGATACAGGTGAAATAATTTAAGAATGAATCTGTATTATTATACCACAAAGAAATTTGTTTTCACAAATTACATTTTTTTGTTTATGTAAAAGAGTTATTTTTTTTATGAAATCTATTATTTTCTTAATATAAAAAAATATTCAGATAAACAGATAAAATAAAAGGATATCATGTCTGTGTACATTTTCAGACCGGTTAATATTGTGAACCGGTAGTTCTCAAAATATTGTTCTAGCAGAAAACATGTTCCCTTCTGTTATAAGTATGTGAAAAAAAATGATTTGGTGATGATGGTATGTTATGAAATTTAGGTGGCCGACACCATGTTACAGAGAGTAGCCGGAGACGAAGCTGCTGCTAAGGTGTTTATTATATAAAAATATCAATTATTAAGATGTGTGACGTGTTTTCCTTACTTGTTTTTCCTCAGTGTTTGCTTTCAATCATACAAAACAGACAACTTCTACTACACACTATTCTTCATAAATGGACCGAGAAAGACCCTGCTATTTTTTCTATACTTCTAATTAAAAATATATGACACTATTTTAATGGAAATATATATCTTAACTACAAGTGTAAATTTAAAAAAAAATCATTACGGTTAAAAAGTTTTATTAATTAACTTGTATTATTAATATTATTTTTTATTTAATCTTAATAAATATTAATACATAATACCTACCTACTATACCCACTTGTGATTTAATAGCTATCGGGCAAACAAGATACATTATTGAATCACGTTTGGTTGTATTCTCTAAAATAAATTTAAAAAAAAAACTAATAAAACGCACCCAATACTTGTGAAGGGTTTTCAACACATAAATATACTATGATAGTATTAATAATAAATATCGGATATTAATTTTATTTATGGTGTTTAACGTGAATATTATTATCATAGGAAATCACAATACACGTTTAGGTACATACACAATTCAAACATAAACATATCAAACAGCACAAAATACATCAAAAACTTCTACACAGATTAAATAATCGCTAATAATTCAATTATTATTAATATTTTCAGCTTAAAAAGCACTCAAATAATGACGATTGACTGAAAAACATAACTCATAAAATAACTGATGATGATTTTCATGAGATTGGTGTATTTTCTGTTTTAACAGTTCACAATAATATTATATTGTAATACATTGAAATAATTTAATCACCATTTTAACTCTTCTGTTTGGATGTAATCATTTTTCATATTCAGTGTGTTTGTTTTTTTTGTTTTCCTTTTCTTATTTTATCCTTTTTATATTTCAGTACGCACACAAGCAGTTCAATTCTCCGCTCGGCCTTTATTCCGACGCAAATATTGCCGACACAATCAGAAGGGACACAAATACTGTGCCGTAAGTATAAGGATTAAAACATAATGATATATTTTACTGATATATTTAATCATAAAAATAATAATTATACATACTCAATTCTACGGATTTTATAACAAACAACAATGCGATAATATATTATATACTACACATTTTCTTTTAAATATAACTTTTTGTAAAAATTAGTTAACCACTACTGAAAAATAGATAAATAGTTATTATTACTGCTATTAAAATATTTAATATCAACATTTATAAAAAGTTACAATAATAATATAATTAAGCCGACCTCAGCATAAATAATACATAAGCCGTAACAATATACTAAGGTATATCTGAAAATACGTATACTGAAGTCGTTGAATTCTGTTTTCATGATTATAGTATATACACCTATAAGTCATTTAGATAAATCGGACACGCTGTCCCTGTTTTTTAACTACGTAAAATTGGGTATAGGACGATTTTGCCGCGGGTGAACTGGACGTCACGCGATATGAAAATAAATAGACGTTAGGTACTTATAGGTAATTTAAAAAAATATATTTAATATTATTATTTATATTTAAATTGTTATATTATGATTTAATAGTTGGTGAGAATTTAAATATGCACACGTAAATAATGATTAAATCGTGCATATGTTTAAGTTCCAACGAAAAAAGAGTTTTTTATTTTTATATAAAGCGTTAGGCATGGTGATTCTCAATCATCAATAAAAAAACATTTTAAAGAGTAAAATGAATTAAAACTACTAAGTAGTAAATAGAAACTGGTTAAAATTCCTCTTCTACGTTCTGTTTACGTGTCTACGATAGTGCGGCGTCCAATTGTCCTGGCGTCCAGTTGTCCCATTCCCGTAAAATTGTATATACGTATCTTTGATGTATGTAACATTCATACATCAGTCAGTTACGTAGTTTAACTATGAATTGACGACATAGTCCGTCAATAAGTTTTTTTTCTTCAATTGATTAATTAATCAAGAATACTACAAATAAAATAATAAAAATGATTGTAATTGAAATACGATCAGACGCTTGTAAAATGTTGCATCGTATTGTTAAAAATATACTGCACTAATTTTTTATTGACTAATAATGGCACGAGAGTAATTTAAAGTGTCATCCTGATTAGGATTGAGTATAGTAATAATATTGTAGTTATTATTTCTAAAATATTTTTACAAACAACGTCCAATATGAAATGGATTTAAAAAATACTACACATAATGTTTACATATTTATTATTTTATTTCAAAATTTCTTTTATTTTACAGTTTAATTGAATGGTGAAATAAATACTAATGTATTGTCATTTTTGTTTTCTAAAATAGAAATGGTTATCTAGGAAGACCCGTTAAGTCTAAGAGGCAAGTGTATTATAAGTAGAAGCAAAAAGAATATACTCGCCCTAATGCTTACCAATAATATTTTTTTCATCTCGTTTTATGGTTTCAATACTAAATACATTTTATTACTTGTCTTAAAAAAATAATACTTATTAAATACATTTATTGGTGATGAGAATATGCTTTCACCAAGTGTCACATTCAGTTACAAAATGCTTTTATGCTTTTACATATTTTTCTTGGGGCGTTTAATTATTACACATATATGGAATATGCAATCACATTAGTCTTAATATATTATAACTAACCAATGTATAAACATTTTAATATTTAATTAATTTATTTAGAAATTAAGTATTTTAAGTTATATTCATCCATAATGATCATTTTCTACATCATTAATTTTAGTATTTTCATTGATCTTTCATTCATCAAACAAAAACAACAAATACTTCAAAATAACCTCCATTCTACTAACAAACGCGAAAATTAACCTGCTCAAAATTACTTAATTTATTCTAAAAAAAAATAACATTTTATTTCAAATTTGCGTTAACTAAAAATACACACACGTACATGGACACATTTTACGTAAATTTTTTTGTGAATAACAAAAATTAACACAAATTCAAAATGTTTAAAATATATTTAAACTTTCGCGAGATTTGTTTACAAACCGTTGATTAAAAAAACATTTTTATCTATTACTGCGCTTTTAAACACAATTAACATTTTCTTTTTGTGGATATGACCCCCCCTACATTATACCTCTTGTGACACTACCCATAGCTACAAGAAAACGGTCCTATATGACCCTGCAAAATCTGAGACTTACAAAGCACTTCAAGAGGATTCATACGGCGACCACGTCCAAGAAGTAACGATACCTGTGCAGACTAAAGTGTTCGCGGTCCCGGTTCCCAAAACAGCCCATGTTAAGGTAAATATAACTTACATTATACAACAGACATATTTTAATACACGCAATATCCTAAATCTATCAAATAATAGCAATGTAACCGATATCGTAGAGCAGGTTTCGCCAAACTACGGCCCGTGGTTGAAATCAGTCCACCCCTAACCTAATTTTATACGGCCCGGAAGTGAAGAATAGACTCTACATTTTTAAACATTCTTTAAAATTCCAAAGTACGCAAAGCAAGGTGTCAAAAAGTAAAAGAATAGATTAAATCTCCATTCTCACACAATTTTTCAGCGGATATATTTTCTGCAAACTCCAGTAGTATTTTTCGGATCTTGATACAAGAGTGCTTCTTCCCTATTTTATCAAAATCCACTTGACTATACAATAATTGAAGAGTTTCAATCTAACATTAACGTGGAAGTAATTCATCAGTAAAAGATCATATACCGTATGCTGCATTTCAAACATGTGTAACGTTTTGTTCAATAATTTTGTGAAAACTTAGTTTTTCATATTATATAAGCCTACAACGTGAGTATCCTCAAATTTGCCTCTTGGTAGAGCAGTGATTCTTCCGAGAGATTTGGAAAAAAGTAAACATACTTGGACCTGTCTTACGAACCATCAGATAATGGTTCCCTGTGATTTTACAAAACATTTCAAGGATTATGCCAATCAATGGCTGTCGTTGGGCTGACTGTCTGAAGGGTTTTCTCCTACTAAATAAGATATAAGTAGGTACAGGTAGTATAATATATGTACTATAATCTATCTTCTTTTTTACGAAAAACTTTGCATACTAATTATTATAACACAATAAGGAGTTAGAAAATACTAGTACCTACCTGTTCGGGGCGTTCATTATAATAATATTATCGTACTCAGTATGAAGAAATAAAATGCACATTAAAATAACTCCGTGCGTATTGGGACTTGTCTTGGTGTAATGCATGCAAAGTTTCAATTCCAATGTTCCAAAATTCCAAGAGATTCAATGTCAAGAGACCAGGAAGTCAGTGAAGCGGTTAGGGCCTGCTTTTTAGGGCATTTGATTTTTAAATCCAAAATGGTTAACGTACATAAGTATGGGATAAAGTTTATTAATTCACCCAAACAAATACATAATATATCGTTTTGCTTCATCATCGTTTCCATATTGAAATAGGTGGTACCTTATATAATGTACACCCATTGCATAGTTATCCAAAAGGTTCTTAAATTTATAAATAGGCCATAAGTTATTTATCAGAGAGTTTAATTAAAAATGACTCGAATGATGTTTTTTTTGCTCAAATGGAACAATGGGAAATGAATAATTTTAAGCATTCCCCCAGATATTAAAAATAAACCAATCTTTGAGAAGAACCTGAAGAAAAGAATATTCATACTTATTGTACGATTTATTGTACGATTCTTAAGACGGCTCCAGACGATGCGTCAAAGCTCGTCGGTTTTAGTGCATTACATATTATAGAATTATTATACAACATACGTGTTGAATGTGTGCAGTCGGTCGACGTGCTGTGAACCTGCGGACCGCATTATAACCGACAACCTACGACGCATCGTGCGGAGGCGGCTTTAGATACAGAGTTTAATGCGATTTTTAATTTTATTTTTAAGAAACCTGTTCCCCAACCTCAGCAACAACAGCAGCAACCTAAAAATACATATGTAAGTTATACAATAATTAACACTTTACGTTTAAATCGTCATTCAATTTTACACTTATAGCGCCTGAACACGTGCATGGATTTACTGGCAGCGATAGTGCGTATTTTAAACTATCGTGACAATAACAGTTTACACGTCAAAGTGCTGACTGTCTCACCAATCTCATTCTTCAAGAGAAAGCGAGACGCGATGTTGACATTTTATGGTACTATTTGACAGATCGTAAAAATCGGTTAACCTCAAAATGAGTCTCTCCGCGGTGTAGTTCGTTTTTGTCGGCAGGTTCTCCACTATCGTTCTACTGCGCAGGCACAGATCGATAAAATCCCAACTGTCGCATGAAAATTCAGAAGCTTCCGAACTTTCTTGATTCATGCATGCAATCTTGCAACTGCAGGATAATACATGTTTACACGTACATTTTCTTGTTATGGCTGCGATAATACTTGCTGTCAGCAGTAAATTCATGCACGTGTAAATGGGGTATTACTTTATAATTCGGTGCGGATCTTTAATCCTATATATATACTAGCTGACCTGGCAAACGTTGTTCTGCCATATAAATTATTTCTAGTGAATATTTTGGTTGTTAAATAAAAAATAACGAATGTATTGTAAGTGTGTGGGGATGGGATCTATGACAGAAAGAGGAATGGAGCGCTGTAGACGATGACCGCCGATAAAAACAAAAAAAAACACCAACCATTCATTTTCTCAATTCAAAATGTATAATGATGTTCTGATTATATATTATATCCGTCTTGTCCCTTCCAAAAAAATAGCGGATATTGGAGAGCGTCGTATGAACGGTGTGTGTCAGCGATGAACTCCAGATTATATTTCTTCTTCGAATCACGATTTCTCGCGTCGATGTGTGGTCACCAACCATGATCCCAGCAACGTCGTCAACAACAGGCGCATCGAATCGACGCACGTGCTCTCCAGCTGGTGTTTTATCAGGATTGATGACAATAGCGTGATTGTCACTTTGCAATTCGTGCATGTGTGATTTGAAGAATTTCAATAATTCATTGTGCTCATTAAATAGGGCGTCCAGCGAGTCTATTCTTTACTCATCGACCGCTAAAGTGATAAAGTGATAAATATTATCAAACTTAGGGTAGGTTTGTATCAAAGTATTAGCACTTATTGTAACAATTACAATAAATTGATTGCAATTGTTGCAATAATTGATATATTTTAACAGCAAGAGGGGTGCTGTTAAAATATAGCACTTATTGCAACAATTACAACAAATTTATTGTAATTGTTACAATAAGTGCTAATACTTTGATACAAACCTACCCTAGTTAGCCGTCGTATTTATCACTTCATCACTTAAGCGATCGATAAGTATAGAATAGACCCCCAGTTCGCCAACGATGCGCCTGGCATTAGGCGAATTGAGGTTATTGTAGCCGCAACGTGCATCCACACGATTGATGTCCTCACCGCCATGAAGTAGATTTGTAAAAAAATATGTGGTTCGTTTGGCATTGGCAGCAATGAGCCTACTTTGTGGTACACTTGGCCTTTGATTTTGAACGTTGAATGGAATTGTTGACCATTGCCGCAGTATTGTGAACTATTTCTGTTGCCCCGAATGAAGTCATTTGGAAGCATGCATTGAATGTGCGAATGGATTTCAGGAACAGGTTTGAATATGGAACCGTGACGATGAGCAAGCCGTTCAATGGTTATGGTGGTATCTCAATTTCTGGTAGTTGCACTTTTACTGATGCGCAACACATCCCGGCTGACTCATGTTTGAATTTGAGCGCATGCCAATGGGGACATTCTTTGTCCATAGCACCAATCAGCACTTTCGGATGAGCGGAATATTCAATATCTGGCTCATACTTGAATGCGAGACGAAGGAACGAAGCGGATGTAAATGCTCGATGTACTTGTTGGCGTAGTCTGTCATTTGCTCTGTGTGTGTTAACTACGAACCGGCGCGCTTGGTTCCGTTCCAATTGTCGTTGTTGATTTCGTTCAGCTCATGCCTCTTGTGATTGAGATGTATGCAATTGCGACATGCTCACACGCACATTTTCGTTATCTTGTTGGATTTGTTCGTCTGTTTTTTCTGCTCTACTATTTTGCATGTTTGTTGCTTTATTCGTTGGGCCCAAATGGGCCCCCTTGCGTCTTGCTGGCATTGTTCACTGTAATACATGCACACAAATAGATAAATTAAAATAAATCGTACAAAATTTTGCACGCACTGCGTTGTGATATGCCGAATGAAATGTCAAAATGACGCGACGCTTCTCTTGAATTCTTCTAGGACGTAGCGCTATCTGTCATTCAACAACATAAATAATTTCGTTATGTTTGAAATACGAACGACGGTTAAATTTGTCCATACAAAAATACTAAAATCGCGATTTAAAAATTGGAGGGTGGGGGTAGGAGGGTGAAAATTTGGAATTATAGGTATTTTTGATGCCAAATAAAAAAAAATACAAAAAAAAAATTGTCAAAAAAATAAAAGAAATTTTTTTCTGGATAGAGATACCCCAATTATCTAGCCGTATGAAATATACTTGTTGACCTATTCTCATACCTAACAAATATACATAAAAAAATCATAAAAATCGGTCGAGCCGTTTCGGAGAAGTGCGACCACAAACACCGTGACACGAGATTTTTATATATATAGAGATATATTAATCCGATAATAAGTTGTTTACGTTAATCATATAAAATTCGTCACTTACGACCGATTTTCTATCTATCGCATTTATTATTTAAACGTTAAGATACATTATAGTGCGAGTGTGGCAACCAAACTTAAATTAAGTGAGAGCAAAAGATATGGGTAATTTACCTCACCTGCTAAAATTACTGACCCTGCAATTAATGCGAGTTGCTACTCTACTAAAAAATGTCCTTTTACATTTTCAGGTGAGCACACTCAACGACGAGACCATCCACCAATCAAACTCCTTCAAGAGGCTCATGTACCACGTTTTAGGGGAGACCGACTATTAAATTACCTGATATCCTGTTAAAATATAATTTATTTATTATTTTACTGTTGTACTTCTTGTGGATTTAATCCGTTCATTTTGTATAGTGAATTATTTTACGTCTGCTCACATCCATTAAAATGCTTTAGTATGCACAACGAAAGCCTAACAACAACGCCTTTTAGACAATATTGTTATGACTACATATTATATCAACCCATATAAAGTAAGCTAAATTATCTAGAATAAAAATATACCTACTTCACACTATTGTTTAAAAAAAAATACTTATTTAGTTGTTGTTATTCGAAATTAATAATATTATTTTTAACGTTATTTTTGTTATTTGATTTTTAGTTTTAATACATTTTATTATTATTATTATTTATTTATTTATTTCAAGCAGAGTGTACTATCTAGTCAAATATGAACACTATTCTTCGAACAATTTTTTAATGTTTACACTTGAATTGACTTCAGAATATGATTCATTATTATAATTTAAGTATTTATTTTCTAAATTATTGTTTACTGATATCTAGCGTTTAAGATGTTCACAATATTCTGTTGAAAATAAAACGAAACTATTCTAATATAACAATAATGTGATATTATTTAATTTTGCATATAATTTTCCTGGAAGTATTGCTACTTTCCAATTTCCCGCAACAAATATACAAATACATAGATCACATTGAAAAGTTATTTGTTTAAAAAAATGCATTTGAACGTGGGTATTTTAAATTTCATATCAAGATTTTTACAAATTTACAAATGCCTAAAATAAATTTAAATAAGTAACTTGTTGCTGATTGTATTTACTAGGACAACTAGGATATTATTTTTGTTTTATATTATGTATTATTGTATATTACAATGATTAAAGTTAGGCAGTATTCATTATGTAAAAGTCAATAATTTATTGTTGTTGTCAAACGCAAGATAGGACACGCCACGTGTGGCCATTCTTTGAAACTCGAGGCTAATTCGGATATTTTCGTACGTTCTCGGAAATCTTCGGTGAATTGTGCCCAAAAATAGAAATTCTTCCAATTCTGTCATGACTTCAGGAAACGGCTCAAAAATTACTTTTCGCAATCGACAGAGGGTAAAATAGTGACAAAAGATAAAATAATAATACCTATAGTTAACTCAAACTGCATTTCTTTGAGATGGATAGGTACCTACCTACTGAAGTCTAGTTCCAGGATGGCAATATATTTTACACACTATTTAACACTAAAAAGGTGTCATTTTGCCAAACCAGTGGAATCATTTCCCCCATTAATATTCAAGTTCACCTACGTTCAACATATAAACGAATGGATGGGCATCATAATATATTTGCTACCAAATGATATAAAAATATACTTTTTAATAATATATAAAGCCAAACTTGTATGCTAAAGAATAAATGCGTCTAAATTAGTATTGTCAAAATGTAGATTTAGTACGGTTTAAAACAAGCTACAAAAATGCTTCCCAATAACTTTTCCTTGCGTTAAAAAAAAATCATTTTCTCATGCAATATATTATGAAGCTATATATGTTTTTATTACCTACCCACATAGGTAACGTAGTTAAAGTTCCCACCACCACCCGTCATATGTGCACAGTCGTGGATATGCACGGCTGCTTTCCATGACGCTTTAAACGTGTCTGAAAGAAGTAATTTTAAGTGCTCATTCCGTCCCGAGACGGAGCCGCACGGGACTGATGCTGCAACCATGCACCGTAGTGCTTAAAAAAGAAAGTTAAGAAAGATTTTTTTTTTTGGACTGGCTCTGCTGGCCGCTGGCTTTAAGCGCAAAATCAAATTTTATTTATGCATGGTCCCAATATTGAAGCTCGATTTGATATAAATAATAAAGATTTCAAGTTATACACATTTATATTTTTTATAAAAATCGATGTTTTTTAAAATATATATAAAAAATATTAAAACGATGAATTAGTCAAAAATCTAAACGACAGAAAATCTAACACTTAATAAACTAAATTTTAATAATAAATATGGCCATAAAATATAATGTAATAATAAGATTTGACCATGCAACGAATTCACATTTTATTACATTTTTTTACAATTGCCAGTTTATCTTTTCAGATACATATTTGAAATTGTAAATTATCAAAAAAAAACTCAAATTTCAAGCTTCGTATTTTTCCGCTAGGTTCTCTGCTGGCGTGCCTCTCCCCCTTAAGGTGATACATCAGTGAAACGGCAAATAATTTTCAACTATAGGCGCGACGAAATTTCGGACTCGCTCGCATTCTGAGAGAGAACGTCAAGCTGGAAACACGTCACTTTGTTTCGTGATGGCGACGGGCGTATTAATTCTTAAATCGTGTAAAGATGACTAAAAACGTTACCCATTTACTTTAAAAAGAAAACATGTCAATGAATAAATTATTAATATTGAATAAATTATTATTGTTACTAATAGAACATGGTGTGTAAAACTCCCACCTCCGCACCCGTTATATATATGCAGCCACGTCATACGCGGCCGGCTAACATAACCCTTACGTGTGCCAGATCAAAGATTTAAGCCCTCATTTTGTCCCGAGCAGAGCCGCACGGGACTGGTGACGCAACCTTGCACCGAAGTGCGAATGCATGATGTTAATTTATATGACAACTATCAGAGTGACTTTAATTTGAAGAGTCGCAAGGGGAGTCGAGAGTGTCCCGCTCCCCGTACGCTCTGGCGAATTTAGTAAAGGCCGCAAAATTGGCCTCGGTTGCCACCATGTCCGCATGTCCTATTGGGCCCGAATGGGGTCGGACCCGGGCAAACAACTCCGCTCGTTCGGGGCCCATAAGTGGACAGTCCCATAGGACGTGCTCTGCGTCCTGCTGGTCGTGTCCACATGAGCAACCCGACCCACGTCTTGCCAAACCAAACCCCTGCAGTTTGGCCGCAAAGTTTCCATGGCCAGTCATGAATTGACTAGTCCAGTGGGTCGGCACCAGTCTCCTCGTCATGTGTCTCACCGAGACATCTGGAAAGTATAGAAAAGTCTGGCGGCCCTTAGGGGAGGCCACCCATCTCGCCTGCCATATGCGGTCTTGTAGACCAGCTCAGATACAGTCTTTCTGTAGATCACGCCCTCCACTCTCGATGGCGGTGTGAGAGGGACACCGGTGAGAGTTGTATTGATCCTCTAATTTGAACGTGCAAGTCGAGGGGAAAGACCCCCGCAAGGACCGCCAGGGCATCCGTAGATGTGGTCCTATAGGCCTTAGTAAGGCCAATCAGAGCAGCCCTCTGTCCGCTAAGCAGAGCCCTCTTCATAATTGTCAGCGAGGCTTTGGTGTGCCACACGCTGGAAGCATAGCCAGCGATGCCCATGAATATAGCCTCGTAGGCGATTTTCAGGGCCCGAGGCTTTAGGCCCCAATTGTTACCCGCCAGGCGAGCAACTTTCTGATAGGCTGAGTTGGCCTTAGCCACAATTACTTTAGCATGTTTCAAAAAGGTCTGCTTCTCGTCCAGAACGACCCCAAGTAGGTCACCTCTCGAGAAAACCTTATAGCAGAGTCGCCGAAACGCACTGCGGGTGATCGCTTATTTATGTTCACTAGCTGAGCCAGCTGGCGGTCGCCAGTCTGTCTCGCTAGGTCTTGCAGACGTCTTGGCGGTGTTGGATTTTAATATAATTGTGAAGTATGCATATAGTTTTCCCTTCGGAATTGATTTTCATTCACCTCAAGACAGTTTGACATTTTGCTGATTTACGATTTTCAAATCTTCACTGTCAATATAAATTTGGGGTCATATGCGTAGTCTATTATGGAGTCTGGCCTTCAAATATCGTCCGACACCACTTCAGGCTAATAGGCCAAATAGAACAGCTTGCAATCGCCAATTGCGACCACTGACATTTTAATAGAATAAAATATGTGTAGTTATATAAATGTTTCGTTAAAACACGTGCATTTAAATATGATAAATAATTATACATCTCATAAATTCGAATATAAAGCAATGAATGTGATTATTATAATTGGCGATCCAATATAACATGAATATTAATCTGCCACGGGACCCATTTAGATAATAAAAGGTTAGCAGTATATAAATAATAAATGCTTGCAGCCGTTGAATAATATTTAAAAAATCAAATTTTGAATTAAAATTTAACCTTAAATAACATAGTCTTCCGGTGCGGGACATTCATATCGAAACAAAATTTATTTTGGGTAGGGTTTGGGTATTATAAATAGGTAGGTATATAAAATCACAAATTAAAAAAAATATAGCAATTTATATGACCAAGTAGAGTAGAATTAGGTTGGGATAACCACCTTCATCCAACAGTAGATTGATTCTGGTTGATGATGATAAAAACGATATTATGAATGGGTAAATATAATATCAACAATTTTGATAAATATAGCAATCGTTTAACCGCTAGTAGTAGAATCAGGTTGCGGAACCCTTCATCCAGCAGTGAATTGATCCTGGTTGATGATGATGATGATGATGACGATATGAATGTGTAGTAAATATAATGTCAACGATTTTGATAAATACAGCAATTCAAATGACAGAAAGGAGTAGAATCAGGCTAGGGAGGCCTTTATCCAGCAGTGGAATTGCTCAGGTCGATGATGATGAGGATGATAGAAATAGGTATAATATCACAAATTCGTTTAACCGCTAGTAGTAGAATCAGGTTGTGGAACCCTTCATCCAGCAGTGGATTGATCCTGGTTGATGATGATGACTATATGAATATGTAAATAAATATAATATCACAGATTTTGATAAATACAGCAATTCAAATGACAGAAAGGAATAGAATCAAGCTAGGGAGGCCTTTATCCAGCAGTGGAATTGTTCAGGTCGATGATGATGAGGATGATAGAAATAGGTAAAATATCACAAATTTGTTTAACCGCTAGTAGTTGAATCAGGTTGTGGAACCCTTCATCCAGCAGTGGATTGATCCTGGTTGATGATGATGACTATATGAATATGTAAATAAATATAATATCACAGATTTTGATAAATACAGCAATTCAAATGACAGAAAGGAATAGAATCAAGCTAGGGAGGCCTTTATCCAGCAGTGGAATTGCTCAGGTCGATGATGATGAGGATGATAGAAATAGGTATAATATCACAAATTTGTTTAACCGCTAGTAGTAGAATCAGGTTGTGAAACCCTTCATCCAGCAGTGGATTGATCCTGGTTGATGATGATGACTATATAAATATGTAGATAAATATAATATCACAGATTTTCATAAATACAGCAATTCAAATGGCAGAAAGGAATAGAATCAGGCTAGGGAGGTCTTTGTCCAGCAGCGGATTGGTTCAGGTCGATAATGATAAGGATGATATAAATAGGTATAATACCACAAATTCGTTCAACCGATAGTAGTAGGATCACGTTGCGGAACCCTTCATCCAGTAGTGGATTGATGATGATGGTGACGATATAAATATGTAGATAAATAACATTAGCATTTCTAATAAATATAGAAATTCAATATTGTCAATAATACAATCAACGTAGAGAGGCCTTCTTCCAGCAGTGGATTTATTGAGGCTCGTGATAATAATGGCATTATATATAGATAGGTAGATAATAATATAATATCACTGATTTTGATAAATATAACAATTCATGTGTAAGTAAGGAGTAGAATAAGGCTGAGGAGGCCTTCATCCAGCAGTGGATAGGTCAAGATTGATGATGATAGGGACGATAAAAATAGGTAGATATTATACAATATCACACATTTTGATGACTATAACAATTCGTATTAATTTCTTTCATTGTTTGCAATGGCAACTTTGTTAGTTTAATATGACTATATTCTGATCTATGGAAATTAGTAGCCTAGGTAATTATTCAATAAAAAAAGATTGAGTGAATAGCCACAAAGAAGTATTTAAAAAAATCAAATTTGGAATATCACGTTATCTATGAAATGGCGGACAGTGGCGTACGCTGCTGTTGAAAGATAATATACGTAGTGAATTGTACCAACATTATTGTTGTCTCACCGGAAAAAAAGTGCGCCAAATAATCGAATCCGTTTGTGAAATAAAGGATTAGAAGGTCTTAAACGACGAAGACGTCATTCTGTGAGGCGTAAACAGTAAATATGGCGATTGTATACGGTGTGTAAGAAAATATCGGATATAAACGTCACGTACATGTAAAATCATGGAAAATTTCTGAAATGTGTTCAATTCAATCGGTAGATGAATCGGTAGCGCACATTTCGAAGTGAAGATGTAAAAATAACAATAAAATGTCGCTTAAATGAGCTGTTAGTGCATTTTCCAAAATCTCTTAGGATAATAATATATAGGAGATCCTTGAGCTGCCCTTGAGGAGGATAGCTGCCGTTTTGCCAGGTGCAAATTCAATCTTATTAAGATTACCCCAGTTTAGGATTCTCGATAATGCGTCCTTAGCTACGCGCTCGAGTGTCGGACGGCTCGACGAGCCAACTAGTAAAAGAAGGTCGTCAGCGTACGCGACGAGCGCGCAGTCCGGTGGCAGAGGTAACGTCAAAACATCGTCAAAAAGTATATTCCATAGCAAGGGGCCAAGCACGGAACCCTACGGACACCCCATGGTGGTCTCCCTGTAAATCAATTCAGTGCTAGAGTCGTATATAACTTCCCTTTTATTAAAATAGCTTTGCACTAGGGCAAAGAGGTCCCCCGGGATCTGTCGGAGCCGAAGCTTAGACAGAATTAATGGCCACACCATGCGGTGTCGAAGGCACCGGCTATGTCCAAAAAGAAGCCTGCCACAATGACTCCTTCTGAGTCCTCAACAAATTTCTGTGCAAATCTGATGGCGTCCTCAGTAGACTTGCCGGGTCTAAAGCCAAATTGCCTATCCGAGATAGGGTAGATGCTCTCAAGGTGGTCCTCCAGCCTTCTGCTGATTGACCGCTCCAATATCTTACCCAGCACTGGCAGAAGAGTGATTGGACGGTACGCTTTTGGGTCATGTGGTGGTCGTGTGCTCATCTTAGGAGTCCTTATCGTTCTAAGGAGACCCTTCTTCCAACAGTCCGAGAAGATGCCCCTGCTCATGCAGTCAGCATACAGCCCGACAATCTCATGAGGTGCTCGAAGCCACGCCCTTCTGGCAATCACATTGCTGATCCCATCAGGTCCGGGGGCTTTGCCCACCCTGAGGCCATCAAAAATTAATCCCACCTCCGACTGGGTAAGCTCAGGAGAATGCTGAGTCTCCAATGGCAAGATTGCAGATAGTCTTAGTTGACAGGTTCTGTCATCCTCATGTGCCGTAGGTATGTCCTGTGGAATTAGAGCTTCCAGCAGTATGGATGCAGAATCTGCGCTGTCCATCGCAAAGGTGACATCGGGGCGCCGCATAGCCGCCATGACTTTATCAGGCCTTGAGCTCAGCTTTATCACGTGGAAAGGCGGTCCCCACGGATTATAGGCCCCCATTTCAGAGACAAAATCCCGCCGTGCTTTGCTTGGCTTTATTTAACTCTTTTTTGAATTTTGCCCTTGCGGATTTATAAGCAATCTCCGTAGGTTCGTCATTTCTGGGTAAGTCGTTCTGAGATCTTCTAGCTCTTTGCAATTTTCTTTGGGCAAGTCTCGTGGTCAGTGGCGCACCCAGGATTTAATATTGGGGGGGGGGCAAGGAGGAGAATGTAAATTAGTCCCATAGGCTTTTTTTCTTCTTCACAGCCTAATTTCTCGTTGTCTATTGCACTCGGTGTACCTACACCATGGTCCCCACATCCTGAAACGGGCCCTTAGGCTAGGATATTTGGCGGGCCCCCTACCTACCGCTAAGATTAAAGGCAGTGTGAAACACTACATTAACGTTTTTCAAATTGTGTTTTAGTTCAAATTAAGGGTACTTATACATAAGAATTATTGGCGATTTTCAATAAATCCACTTTAATAATGGAGCTGTCGAGTATCGACACATAATAATCAAAAAATATATTGCACAATTATATAAGTAATTGAAAATGTTCATGGCCATGAATGACTATTAAAGCTAATTTATGATGTGTGTTTATCTCACTTATCTGGTCAACCTGACACGCCGGGCCCCCCACAGCCCGGGCCCCTAGGCTAGAGCCCTGTGAGCCCTCTCCAGCCATGACCTACACCACTCCGGAATTCGGGTGGACACCGAGAATTTTTTGACAGTTCCATTAGGGATTGGGTTTCTAAAAAAACCTGACATTAGTGTTTCGAAATTTTTGTGTTAGAAATTAAAATCTAAGAAATTGTTCTAAAAAGGTGCTGGAGAATTACAAATCATTTTTTTGCCAATATTTTTATTTGTCTAAGCCCAAAGGTTTATTGGCTTTCAATTTCAATGGTTAAAATCATTCTGATAATTTTCATCTTTGGGGGTGTCAGGGCCCCTTGCCCCCCCCCTCCTAGGTGCGCCACTGTAACCACCTCACTTCAGTGTGAAAAAGCAAGCATTCGTACTTAGCTTCCATAGAAATGCAAAGTTTTTTTTAAAAATGCCTGTTTTTAAAGGTCTGGATTTAATGAAATTTACCGTATTGGTCTAGTACAGGTTTTAGCACTGCGGTAATGTTTTCGAAACTATAGATTCCCTGTGTAAATAAAACAGTACGTTGATATAATGTTAGGATTTCTTGTCTTTGCGAGGGTAACAAATCCTTTAAATGAGCCTAACATTGACGGAGCACCATCCATACAAATTCCCCCACGATATTTTAGATTTTTCTAATTATGAAGAAATAGATTCAAAAACATCTTGTCATGTCGTACGCTCGGTGAGTTCTTTGCAGCATAGATATTATTGATCCACTATTTTGTTTTCATTTATGAAACGAAAACCTGTGAGGCCAACGGTAGACGCGTGCCATCGATTTGGCAACATCTAAATCACATTAGATCTTTCATCGACTTTCATAATTTCAAGAAGGACTTTTTCGGTTTTCGCTATTTCGCGGATTTTTCTGCTTTTATCATTATTTTCGCGGTGCACTTGCAACAAGCCAGCGGTGCACCGGTTAAGAACCACTGGTTTAGAGCCACAATATTTATGCTGAATTCCACCGAAAAAAATGTTTTTTTTAAATTTACACCACCACCAACTGTGGTGGGCATGGCCCCCACATCATGAATGTTTGGCGGGCCCCCTTACCTATCACCAGGGTTAAGGGGAATGTGATGTTCTACAGTAGTGTTCCCAAATGGTATTCCGTGGATTTATCTATATTGCTAAATAATTCCCTTGAATTCTTGATTTGTCGGACCTCATATCATATTATCGATCGTTATCATACTATGAACCACTGGTCGCGACCCCCTCTTGTGGTAGCCAAGTAGCATTCGACCCTTCGATATTGGATAAATAACCATTTTTATTTTTCTAGAAACACTAAAAATAATTGTAATATAAAATGATACACGTGAATTATTATCATGTAGTTACGTATATCATATTTTCATCATACTTCATATTTTTTATGTTAATTTTTGATGAAGTAGTATAGCACCACATGCGATTTTTTTTTTTATAATATAACAAATTTCTGGTATGTGTTTAATCTCACAATAAGACGAGCCGCCACGCCGGGCCCTCTTAAGCCCGGGCCCCCAGGCTGTAGCCCTGTCAGTCCATGGTGGTGGGTGTAGTCGTACTTTTCGCCGAATTTTTATCGTCGATTTTGGGTTTTTTAATAGTGAAGATCCAAAATATTAATTGAAAATGGAAAAAAAGTAATATTGCATTTAACTTATAGGTACACAAACCTACCCAACAGAACACAGCCTAATTTCTCGTTTATCGGACTTTTGTCTATTGCACTCGGTATACACCACTCCGGAATTTGGGTGGAGTTTTTTGACATTTCCATTAGAGATTGAGTTTCTAAAAAAACCCGATATTAGTGTTCGAAATTTTTGTGTTAGAAATTAAAATCTTAGAAATTTTTCTAGAGGGTGCTGAAGAATTTCAAATCATATTTTTCCCGTGTTTTTATTCGTCTAATCTATTGTCTTTCAATTTCAATGTTTTTGGGGGGGGGCAAGGCCCCTTGGCCCCCCCCTGGGTGCGCCACTGCTCGTAGTCCTACTCAAAGACGTCAATTTTGGTATCCACCATGGCGCAAGGTTGGGTGGCCTCAGAGAGATTCTACCCAGCGTGGACTCCGCAGTTTGAGTAATGAACGCAGTCAAGTCATTGGCTCTTTAGTGGAGATCGTCAACCGACATGGTAGAGGCCAGTCCACCAATTTTGACGTCAAAAGCATCCCAATCACCGCTCATCCGAAAGCGCCTGGGAAGCAGGACGCTCTCGGTTTGGCTCAATGGGATCGCATCTCCCGCAACTCTGAACAAAAATGTGATCAGACGGTGATCGCTAGCCACAGCGTCTATGTGGACCTGCCAGTCCACGGCACGTCTGGCAACGCCACTGGATTTCAGAGTGACATCAATATGTGACTCACGATTTCTGGTGGAGAAAGTGGCCGGACCGTCAGGGTCATTTAGCACTGTCAAATCAAAGACGGCCAAGAGCTCCTCGAGTGGATCAGGACTGTCCTTATTAGGTCTGGGCCCAGAGGGGGCCCAGAGCAAGGACTGGACGTTAACGTCCGCCCCAACAATTATCTGCTTGCCTCTGCAAGCATATACGATTTTCTCCGGTTGTTTTGTGCAATACAGGGTAGAATAACTGTTCTGAAAATACGCAGATATAACTAAAATGGATAGCCCCCTGTTATTATCAATCTCCGCCACCGCGAAGAGCTCATTGGATAGATGCGAGAGATGCAACACAGTCAGTGCGGTGTCAATTACAAATATGCAAGCTGGAGATTTCGGGGTAGCTTGTATGATACGGCCACCGCTTAGGCCCCGATTGGGACCAAAGGCGTATGGCTCTTGTATCATAATTATGTCCGTATTCTGATCTCGAGCAACCTCAAGCAGCTCGGCAGATGTACCCACGTTGATCTGAGCGAAGAAGATCATTGCGGACAGTAATCAGTGCGGCTTCTTTCCTCCTCAATAGCGTGTAGGCGCGCGGGACAGTCGGGATCGGTGGCCAAGTGGCCGTTCGGCTTCTTGTAGCGCGTGCACGCAGGGCACTTGCCCGGTTCGTCAGTGGTGGGGCAGTCTGCTCTGTCATGCCCTTCTCTAGTGCAGTGGCCGCACGTTGTAACCTTAGCGTTGCAACCCTTCGCCATGTGTCCGTATAAGTGGCACTTTGCACCGAATTCCACCCCATGAAAAGTCTGCCATCATTAAGCAGCGCCTCTCGAGCCTTTCCCGGGATCGAAATTATCATATGACAACGTTCGGTCTTCGGTCCCGCCTTGTGGCTCAGTTTGGTTCAAGCGTAACCCACAGATGCAAGGCCAGACGCCTCCTGGGTATTGTTTATGATTGCCTCCTTGAGCTTCTCTTCTGTCGTTTCAATGGGTACATTAAAAATTATGACGCAGGGAAGCTTTCTCCCCGCGACCTGGGCCTTTAAGCCGGCCTCAGTCAGCCCAGGGGCAGCCATGAGCCGCTTAGCCTCGTCGTCACTTTTGGGATGCACGATGATCCCACCTCCCCGGATCTTACGTACCCCGGTGATGTGCACTCCCAAAGTTTCAGGCACTATAGTTTTCATGACCGTTTCCTTTGTGGCAGTCGATTCTTGACCCTCATTAGTCGGATAAAACATCACCTCCGGCCTGGCGGTTGTGCAACCTAGTTGGTTGAGCCTCTCTACGGGTTACGTCACTCCAAAGAGCCCTGGGAGGAGCATTAGAAGGAGCCTGGATGATGGCTCTCGTTAAGGAGGCACGATCCTTCACAATTGCCTTGTGCGCCTCCAGCTCTATCGCCATGGCCCACGTTTCAGTGATTGCCATCTCAAGCTCCGCGGCTACTGCGTTCACGATTGCTCTGGCAATACGACTGTCCTTCTCGAGGGTAGCAAGCGCCCTCTTGATGGCAATCGTCGCGCTGGACGCACTCTCCTGAGACTCAGAGAGAATATTCAAAGCCACGGGACTGATCTCCTCGCAAGATGCTGAGGCTACCGGCCCTTGACTTAACGCCCTTGCCTTTTGAAGTGGAAGCGGTCTGCTTGTCTTTCTATTTTTCTTTATCAGGCCTTTTGTCCTTGACCTTGGGGGCCTGCTTGGGGTCACCAATACCCTCAGCCACGTCCGACTTCCGCTTCCTAGTGGACATTCCTTCCACTTGCATGGGGTCCCCTGTGTGATTGACCATGGCGCTAGGTAACACTCGTCACACGTTACTTACTCAAACACAATCGCACAATAAATATTATTGTTACAATAATTAGGTAACTATTATTAAACGAAGGAATAGAAATACTTATTTTAAAACACCAAATTTTAATAACCAGCTTAACGCTAATTACATCTATTAATAACTTATAATGATAATTAAACTAATTAAATTAATGATTTATAATTACACGGCAGCAATAAAATTATTCAAAAAATTCAGTTTTCAGAGTTCATTGCTGGTTGGCAAGGAAAAAGTCACAATTCCCGGTAAAGTCCAAGGGGAAAACACACAAAGTTTCACAAATCGTATTCCAAGGGCAGGCGAAGGTATTAGTGAAGAAACGGGGTCAAAAACTTGTGAATAGCAGGGTCAAAATTGAAGATAACGAAAGCGAAATAAAAGCGATGCAAAAACTCGTCCGCACGGCTCGACAGTTCAGTCTCTTCTCGATTACTAATAATATAACAATAAACAGAACATAAAATGGACGTATATTGAATTTATATGACAAATTATATTTCGTTTGGCATGCGTCATTTGCACCCGCGACCCGCAATCCGCGCAACGCCTAGCCACGATCTTTTTAGAACGTGCCTCAACTGAGGTACAGCCGAAGTCGAAAACATTAAATTGCCATATGCCTACGTGCAGTGATATCCGTAACAATTTTCTTAAGAAATTAAAAATAAAATACTTAGGTACCTACCGCATAAGATGTTGTTTTCAAATGGCCGCCATTACACTCCGATGACTTTATAGTGATGTGTTAGTTCCTCAATCATACCACAGATGGCTTCACTTGTCTGTACTTTACAATTTTAGTAATCCATAGACTAATATTTAAGGTGAAGTCTTTGGCTCAATTTACGATGAAATGTGACTTCAACGCCATCTAAAGGCGTCTTACCATGAATTTATAAAAATGATTACTAAAAACTTTGGTCGATCGCAACCAGATGGCAATAAAATCTAAAATAAAATATAGAGTGTCGCCGCATATTAAAAATCATAAGCTTGATAAAAATGCATTTAAATTTATTATATATTTACTTACCTATGTAAAAATATTTACAATTAATATTAACCCCATAATATATTTACAATTCTGACATGTCTATATAAGTCTAGTGTTTATGATTTTTTCATTTTGTTTACCGTAGTTTTTTTACACTGGCAATAAAGGGAAACCTGTCCAGTCAATGAACCAGATTTTTTTACGTTGTCAATACTAATTTAAATATTTTTCTACAGTAAAGTTTATTTATAGTAGTAAATGAACATTTAAGTTCAAATGTTTATAAGATTGAGTTTAATCTTGAACAATTGACAATTACATCGAATTTCTAGAGGTGGAATAAAAAAAGGATATTAAATGAATAGCAAAACAAAAAAATGCCATTCGAAATATTATTAAACAAAATAAGGAATATACAGTCGTACTTGGTTATAACGAGGAAGGTTGGACCGGCTGAATTTGCTCATTATAAGCGGTACTCGTTATATCAGAAAATAGGTATTTTTATTGTCGGCGAAAACAACAATTAGACACTTAACTAGTGTCATAAACGTAATCCGTCCCCGGCGGCATCTTGTCCGATCGGATTTTATTGCTTAGGGTCGAAATGTTTTTAAACGATCAACACATTAACAGTATTTTAGCTCGGTATATCCGATAAGTTTCTCGTTATAACAGTGAAAAAAATGTAAGGAGAAAATCATATACCAAATGTCAACGATTGTTTCCTCATTACATCCGAGATCTCGCTATGTCCGAGATTGTAATAACCGAGTTCGACTGTAGTTATAATAATTATGACATAGTCGATATATAGACATCCCAATTCGTTTCGTTTCAACCATGTCCGATACTAATGGGATCATATGGGCCTCCAGAGAGTAGAAGGTTTGTATTAACTAACTAACTATATCCGAGATAAAAATAAAGTAAGACACGCAACGAATTGAATAAAAAAGAAGTTGGAAGTAAGAAAAACGTAAATAAACATGGGAACAAATCTTGATAAGCAAACCCAAGGACAAAATAAGTGACAAATTTAAAAAAAATGTAAAACATAAGAAAAAAATTTAGAATTTGAGGTAAGTGCACCACTGATTACATAATATTCTTAAGCCCATATTCCATTGGCAGATTGCGTCTGGCCCGATCGTCTGCCACGACTGTCAAACTCTATTCTCTATGGTTTTCAAGGATCGTGAGCGATCGGGTCGAAAGTGGAAAATTTTCTATTATCCGTCGTGCGATCCTTTCATTATCAAGCGAAGATTGCCGAAAGCGTACGAAAATAGCCGAATATGCGCCTGAGTCATGCAAACGGTCGTTCATTTCATTTCATTCTACTGGTCGATTTCAACTGAACAATTACAAGATGGCGAAAACTTAAAAAATATTTATATGGAGTATCACCGAGGACACAGTCCTCGTCGAATAAATACACGCCAAAGATATAGTGTGGAACGTAAAAAAATCCGCCATATTCAATGGCGATCACGCTGTTCTTCAGTTAGCCAACTTTTGACCCAGTGTTTTCGTTTACGGCGAGTCCTGACCGCCTGAGCCAGTTGAAATATAGCCATACTTATTCGATTTCGATATTCGAATTACTCAATTGGTTTGGAGATTCAAGCTCGCCCAGTTATTCATGATGTAAATTAACAATAAGTATACAAACTTTCTATAAATGTCAAACGGCCGCATAAATGTTAACAGATCTGATGCTCGCTAGGTTTGACAGCTGACAGCTCAGTTTTTTTGACGTGAAATTGCGCAGGAATGCGTTCAGTGTAGCCACCAATCTAAGAAATATCTAGTTTTCACTCAACCTATATTTTTAATAATAGCAACACTAGTATTATTTTAGCCAATCAAATCAAGGACCAACGAGATTGAATCGTTGCGTGTAATTGCAAATAGCTAGCGACAACGGTTGGAGTATATTAGTCTATGACGGTTGGCGTCGATCGTTGGATCGGGTTGGGTCTGTGCGTCTGCCAATGGATTATGGCCTTAAGATAAAGACAGAACGTTATTTCTTTGAAAAAATCTAATGTCGATTTCAACGAAAATGCAAGATAAAATAAAAGATAGTTATATTTATTTTACCTATGTTATGTAAGTGAAATGGATTTGGAGATATAAAAAGAAACCTTTTTGGCTCAGTGGTTTCTAGGTGTGGACTTTTGTAATTCCCTGAAGATCTCGAATAAATAATTAAAAATTATCAACACCTATACCATATTCCTAGTTATCTACTATGATTGAAAAGTAGATCTTAATTATTTGTATTTATGATTGCTTCGTAAAAAAAAACAATATTTACGGCTTTATGATGTGGCAGATAAATGAGCAACTAAATAGTGATCCAAATATTATGAAAAGTCCAACTATCAAAGCATCACGGCATAAAATTAGTAAACGGTTATACACAATTTATTGTACCTACCTATTGTTATAATTTTCTTAGTTAATTTAATCGTTGTTTTAATTTAATTTATTTGAATTCAAATTCATCTCTTATGTCTTCATTCACTGAATTGTTTACCCTAGCTAGCGTATATTCTTTACTATTTTCAGCATACTAAATTATCAACCTCCACTTTTTGATAGGATGACAGACAGTTATAATAGGCACGTAGATAATAATTTTAAGGCCATAGACAGGAATGAACGTTCGATGGCCCAAATATAGTACAATAGTATGTATGTAATTAAAGTTAGGGTACAAGTCGGTTATCATGGATACAGCGGCAAACACATTTTGAAAATAACCGATATACTAGATTATTTGTTAGGATTACCTAACCTAACCTAATCTAACTTAATCTAACCTAAACTAACCCAAACTAACAAATAATCCAGTATATCGGCTATTTTCAAAATGTGTTTGCCGCTGTATCCAGGATAAACATATAGAACAAAAGTTAGTGAAGTGGAAGTTTGTCGAGGCTGTCTTGATCGGGTTAATTTGTCTTTGAATAATATTGTGACTAGAAATTTTAACAATTCTTATTATTTTTAACATTGTATATTGTTCATAATTTTCGCGACTACCACGTGAATAGACGATTTTTTTTACTTATAACATTTTAAACACTTAACATAAATAGGGATAAATTGTACAGTCACTAGACAAAGATTAAATTTGATGTGTTTCAGAAGTATCTTAGGCATTTTCGCTCGTATACTTTCTTTATATTATTATGAAACTATATTTATTTTTAAATCGCTTTATAAAAGGTAGGTACGTCAAAACAGTAATAAATATCTGAAATAATTACACAACACTATTTCAGAAAGTGGAGGTTGATATATGTAGTCCATTGACATATGCTCCAATATCGCAAACAAAATATTATTGACAGCAGATTTAACAGAGTGCTTGTCTTCGTACCTGGCGAACCTTTATTTTCAATGTATGTGTGTGTGTGTGTATTTTTTAATCTATGCAAGTATTGTTTCAAAAATGGTTCGATTTATTTCCGCGTTAGCAGCACATGTCGATCAAGTCTTGTCAAATATTCATTTTATTTACAATCGATTCGTTAATATACAAAAATACATGATTAAATTTAAATAACTGGCCTAAAAATTAATAAATAATATTTTTAATAGAAACGCTAAGCGTTTTTTGCGATTAATTGCGTCTAAACCGAGATTTTTCGATTTTAATTGCATGCTTTCTCACCTCTAAATCGATGTTTTTTAATTTTGAAAAAAAAAGATATAAGGATATAATAAATTCCAATTTCCGTTTAGCGTTTCCCTAGGTAATAAATTTACGTACATTTGTATCGTAATTTTGATAATAAATCTTATGTCATTCATTCTTACCACCCGATAGAAATGTACCGAATTTGACAATTAATTTCTTAATTTTTTATTTTATTTTTCTCATTACTTTTGAATATATATTTACAGATTAATAAACTTTTCTAGCTATTTTTCGATAACAACTTTACCTAGAGACATCACCTTAATGCCGAAAAACCCGTTTCTTATGTTGGCGTCCTGACGTGCCACAGAGTGTACAGACCAAAGACATTGCACGGTGCCTCTCTTTGGTACAGACCTACAAACTTATTTGAAGAATGGGATGGGTGAGCCACTGTCGAAAACTACCCAATCAAGACTCCTAACTGGACAAAATCTGACATTCGAAAGAAATTTTCTAAATGGCGTCCTATGGTAGTTCATACAGACCTACAAACTAATCCATATATAGATGGGGGAGCCACAGTCGAAAACTACCCAATCAAGACTCGCAACTGGACAGAATCTGACATTCGAATTACGTTTCCAATATGGCGTCCATATTATTGTAGTTCGTAGTTCCAATTTTGACCGTTCTTTAGATAAGTTTGTAGGTCTGTAATACGATGTCATAGCTGTCACATAATAATGTAGGTATGTTGTCTGAATGGCATACCTACCTAGATATTGATCATAGACACTAAAACGCTCTTATGTGGCAGATCGTCATTGTATTTATTAGTAAGGTGAGTCGGGGTAAGTGTAACTTTGGGGTAAGTGTAGCTTCTAAGATTTCTCAGTATCTAATACAAATTGAATGATGCCGTCTATGGAAAGGTGATAGCAAAGTCACTGGTTTATAAAAATAATCAGAAATGGTGTCGATACCATGTTTTCTGAGGTGATTACATGTATTATTCTCCAGACGACATTTTGAAGTCGACGAGTGAGATGGTAGCTGTTACTAAACTATTTTTTTAAACACGGAAATCTGCACATTGTGGTTGTCAAAATTGGTGAGTACCTATATGTGTTTTGATACTCTGCTTCACGTTTTGTTATCGTTTTACTAGACACACTTTCCCCACGAACGTAAACGCGTGGGGTAAGTGCACCTTTGTATTGTGTCACACTCCCCCATATATTTTCTATGAATTCGCATAGTCATTATTTAACTAGTGATAGGACACGACCAAAGAGATTAGACTCTGATGGCACAGTGCAATGTCTTTGGACACGACGCATTATTTATATCGATCGAAAGAAATGTTCGTAATTGAAATAAAATGTTTATAATTTTATTATTATAGTTTTATGTTAGCTAAGTTGGCACTCGGAAGAGGATATAGGAATGCATGTGTTTCAATTTTTAAAATAAGTGCTTATCTAACATGTGATAATTAATGTGCATTTTTTCCACATGTAAATATGCCGCGGAGATTTAAACGAAAGTCAGATAAAGGAGCTTACGATAAAAGAAAATTACAAGAAACAGTTGAATGTGTAAAAAACATATTGACAGGATATGACGCTGCGAGAAAATACGGGATCCACGGTCAATAATTATTATTGCTCATGTTTACGAAAGAAGAGAAGAGTGTTTTAGCAGAAGTACAATATTACCCAAAGAGATTGAAACTTCTTTAGCAGAAAAATTGCATACGTTGAAAACCATGGTTTTGTCTCACAAAAAAAGTAGTCCTCGAATTAATTGGATAGTATATTAAAGAAAATAATATTAACACACCGTTTAAAAACTAAGTACCCGGACACGATTTGTTTATAGGTTTTATTAAAAGAAATAAATTACCATTTTAAAAAAACCATAAGCCGTAGAATATGCTCGCAAAAAAGTTTGCGATCCTTTTGTAATCAATTGATACTATAACTTGTCTTATTTAACAGTACAATCATAAACCTGAATTTAAAAGATAGTCCACAAAGGATGTAATGTTGACAAGACAGGTTTTTACCATGATCCTTCAAAAAGTTAACTCGTTAGTCGCATCGGATTTCCGTCAACTAGGATACCTACGTTAACTAATAAAAAATACCCACGTCGTTTTTATTACGGAACATTACTAGCTCTTCATACATTAGTATGACAAACTTACCCCAAAAAATGTTATAGTCCATTTTTGTTGAAATTCTATACTATAGTTTTCACTCAAGACCCAATATCCATTAAATGAAATATTACCTTTCTATACATGCAAAACTTTATGGTTTTGAAGTACTTTTGGAATAAAGATGAATTTAGTTACACTTACCCCAATATTGGGGTAAGTGTAACAAACTGACTCGTACCTATTAAAATAAAAAATATATTAAAATGTCGTATTATAGTAAGATATACAGTGGGTTCCTTCTGTACATATTAATTGTACTTAGGTAGGTAATGCTTTTGTAGATCCTAGGTACGGTAAAGTTTTCAACTGTTTAAAACACACCTATTCATCATGAACCAGATTGAAATTCATGTCATTGGATTCTATGTCACACTTACCCCGACTGACCTTACCTTTATTGTGGGCACTTTTATTGAAAAAAGGTCAACGACCGATACATTTACCTTATTCTGATGTTTCAACAAATGTTTGTAGTTTTGGTTTTTTTCTCACCAATTTGTGTTCTATTTATGGTAACATTAATTCCTACGTGTTCCATGTCTATGCGTGTTCCTTTCCTTGCCGTCATTTGACAGAATTGACAATTGACACTTTACGTGTAATATTCATAGATAAGATACTTGTAATATTTTCTCTGCGGTCTCTATTGTGGGCTGTTTGAAAATATATTTTATGTTAATGTTTGAATATAAGTGAAACAATGGGAGGCCAAAAATTTGAATATGATGAGAGTGGTTCAACGTTTTTTTATTTTCTATTATCATTCCTAGCCTTAATACTAATTCCAGCCACATTTTATTATTGGCCCAGGAAAAGAAAAGGTATGCATGAACTACATAATTTTTTGTCACTTTCAACTTATTGTTACACGTAATTAAAACGGGATTCTAGTATTAATCGTGTCGTTTAATCACATGACAAAATAACAGTAAAAAAATATTTCATGATTTTAACATAGTATAATAGGCTTTACCCTATGTAAATTTAATATTAAGTATATCAAGCAAGTAACGTTAAACTATGTACACGGAAATGAATTAGGAGTACTATTTATTTTCTCAATTACAATTATTATACTGTTAAAAGATTTCATATGGCATTTTTTTCTGAATTGGGTAGTTAATTGATTCACGGTACTTATATGATTTTAGATACATCGAAGCATTTTGAAGAATGTAACTGCCAAGGATGTAAAAAGAAAAAAATAATTTTAGAATCTTCAGAGCCGTATAAAGGATTTAAGAATTCATTAATTAAATTGTCAATCATTGCTGGATGGGTGATCCTAGTGTTATTGACTTATAAAGTATCGCAGTTTGATTATGAAATGTCAAACTTTGACCCTTATGAGATTCTCGGTGTGCCCCCTGGCGCATCTCAAGGAGATATTAAGAAATCGTATAGGAAATTGTCATTAATTCTGCATCCTGATAAGGAGACTGGTAATGAAAAGGCTTTCATGAAACTCACCAAAGCATATCAGGTATAGAATTTTTATTCTCCATTAGCATTATTTTGTGGTATTGTACCCACAACATGCGGAAATGACATCTGAGATAGTTTTTACCTCATTGCTAAGGGCTGCATTCAATGATTAAGAGTACATTTTTTTATAATCAAAATAAACTAACACCTTACCTACTGCTCCCGCTAATATGATGTAATATCCTAGACAAGCAGTACTAACCGCACATGCCACATTGGTGTAATTAAAAAAACATGAAACTTTGCCGAACAAAATAAATTCGGTATGCGATTTTGGCTTTAAAGATTTATCGACAGATAATTGAATATATGCTCATATTTTTATCCATCACAGTTCGTCCATACATAATATTATCCTTTAAACTCAATGGTGTACCGCTATATATTGTGTTTATTGTGAACCTTGCCAGATGTTTGAATATTTTAGTATGTTCATATAGACTGATGTTTTGAAATCATTGATGTCTTTGTTTTATTATATTACAGATAAATTATACTTAGAAATAATGTAATTTTCTTGTTGGGTTAAGTGTTATTTAAAATACCTATTCAAAGAATTTTGTAATCATACAGTTTTTGAATTGGGTACTCCGAAGTTGTATCATGCTATATTATGTACATTTGCTTTTGCACGAATTGATTTTTGCTATGAGAATAATAATATATTAATAATCTTCTAGCCAAAATATATTAATAAGATTGTATGCAAAACGATAATGAAATCAATATGTTATACATTTAGGCTTTGACTGATGACGAGGCTCGGAAGAATTGGGAGAAATATGGAAACCCTGATGGGCCCGGAGCGATGAGTTTCGGAATCGCTTTGCCCAGCTGGATTGTAGAAAAAGAGAACAGTGTCTGGGTACTCGGCCTATATGCTCTTGTATTCATGGTTGCGCTACCTACTGTCGTGAGTATATCATTTTTTTTCTTAGTCCATGTCTACCCCTTGGTGCATGTGGACACTACATGATGTCTCCGAAGAATTGCTGTCGCTCGCCAGTCTCGTAACTTCCCAGATCATGTCTGCATCCTGAAATTTCATATAAGTACTTATCCGATATTTATTTCTTATGTTGTACAATATAATAATTATAATTATTAACAACCACAATTACACGTAAAATTACTATTTCATGATTCTAAATTTGTACCTACAATATTCCTCAATAATGAATGCTTAATGTTAAAATGATAGGTATTTCCATTAATTAATAACAAAATTTCGATTGATATCAAAAAAAAACCTGCCACTAAAATTAAGCAAGCTTATCTTTTATATAACATATTTTATATGCCACCTATCTTTATATTAAATCTGTCAAAGGATTTATTTGATATTTATCGTCAGTATACTGGCAGAAAACGTTAAGTCAGAATTTAGCTGTTTTGACCTAATAATGCAACTTGATAGATTTTAACACGCTCTATCGTCTGGAAAAACAAGCTCATTCATATTCCATTTATTGTTTTCGTAATTTAAAGATGTCAGTACGAATTAAGTTAATTATGTTCGCATTTCTTACTGGAAAATAACTATAAGTACACTTAAAGTTTTATGACTGTAGAGATTTAATATTTCTATAGCTGCACAAAAACGTCAACGTGACTTATATCTTTTTGGCTGTACACATTTATGCGACTGCTAGGCTATTTGTACTAACTTAACTAAATTGCGTACGTCACCCGCGTATTCTACTCATCGGTTGACAGTTGATTTTATATGCATCAGGCAGTTTTCAGCGCAAATAAGATTTTATTTTAGGAAATATTGACAGCAATGCACCAAAGATACGGAGGCTTCGAATTGCTGAAGGTAGAGCGCGTGTCATTCGTAATTATGTATTTCTAAGAAGAAATAAAGATTTGTTGGCTATGTGTCGTAGTACCTAACATTATACCTCCAGAACTACATCCGTGGTGTGAAAATTTGCCTACTTCAACTTCATTGGATAGGACGTCATTACCTGAGCCATCGGAATTTGATTCTGATGTGGAAAAGGAATAACTCTTATGTAATTTATCTCAATTTATGTAAAATTAAATGTGGCTAACATAATTAACTATTACTTGTATGTTTTTTTTTTATAAAATAGATCATAGGTAGGTAGGTACTTAACTTTATCCTTCCCTAAATACACGTAATTGACATAATTAATTAGGTATTGATTGTATGAAAAAAATTATAAAGACTATTTTAATTTGAAATTAAAATACCAATGATACACAAAAAAAGTCATCAAAGTAGATATTTTTTCATAATAATGTCAAACAGAAGTACCTCTATTTCTGTGTAAATTTCTAATTTATATAAAATTGCAAGTAAAAAAATCCATTTCTATAATAATTAGGAGTCTTGTATATTACTAGCCAACTACCTATAACATTTAGCCTATTGCCACTCCATTGACTCCAATAGTGTACTGGTAGAAAACGATAAGTCACCATTTTATTTACAAATTCAAAAAATCAACAATATCTATTACAAAAAATACTTTCTTATACTTGAATTGAATTCTTACATGATTAATGCATTTCATAGAGTGGTTGGTTTAATAAATAATGATTTAGGTGAAAAAATAGAGAGCTCCAAACTTCTTGATTTTAGAAAAAGTCGATTTTCTCAAAACAAGGATTTTTGACTTATAGCTTTCTGCCAGTATACCGACGATATAATATGTGATAAGATAAGTTAGTGCTTACGTTTTATGGAATTCAGTTATCGAGTACTGTCCGACAAGAAGATCTAGACGATAACCGGAAGTCGCTGTAGTCGAAGTGCGATTAACTAAATAGGAGGAGCTTGTTAGTTCACAGTTTTAACACGTGGACAACTCATCGATAACCGGAAGTCGTTGCAGTCGAAGTGCGGCTAAAAACAGGAAGGGCTTATTAGTTCACAGTTTTAACACGTTGACAAGAAGATCTTGTTCGACAGTAGTAATATATTTTTTTAGAATGAAAAAAAATTAAGTTTGAAAATAGGTGGGGTCTTGATCAAACTTGTTGCTAATATTGGAGCAATTGCTCAAATATTTCTGCATAATTCAGCCAAGTCATAATATGTATTTCATTAGTTTAGCACCAATAGTCAAATAGTGGATAAAATACTCGCCTCTACTCCCTGTTTGTGGTCAACTACTAAATTCACATTTTTTTTTAAATCTATATAATATATGTGTTTGAATCCAGGACATATATATCTTTATTTCTAATCTTTGTTTCTAAATGTCATGTTGTGAACGTCTTAAACTTATAATTTGTAATGTCCACAATATTTAAAAAAAAAAAAAATTGAAAATTAAAAAAATTGATATTGATTGACCCAATGGTTTTTAAACCAATTGCTAAAAACTAATCCCTGTATAAATAACTGTTATGCTACCTCCACTTATTTGATGTAGCTTTTGCTCAATAGTAACAAAGATTAAGATTCAGTTGAAAAAACGAATCATAATTAAAAAACACAAAAATTTCAGGTGGGCACATGGTGGTACCGTTCAATTAGGTTTTCGGGTGATCAAGTATTGTTAGACACCACTCAGATATACATATACTTCATTCACAAGACACCCTCCATGGCATTGAAGCGAGTGATCATGATATTGGCTGCCAGTTGCGAATTTGACAGAAGGCACAATTCTGAAGTTACTGAAAGGATGTCGGATAATGAAGAAGTCCCACAGGTTTATAGAACATTATTTTTTACTCAATTTATGTTATGTACTTGTGTGGCTATGAAATTCTATTGTGTAATAAAAAAAATATTAAATAAATATGAACTCACTAGGTATATCACTGACGTACTGTATAAATAAGTACAGCCAAGATAATAATCTTAAATTTATACATGCCTAAAATCTGAATAAATTAATTAGTCATGTGCATTGTTTCGACTATTAAGTTATATCTAAATTTTAAATGCTCTAAAACGTTTTGCTATGCATTTGGCTTTACCAACTTTCGTAGCTTAGTAAAATATACTTTTGAATTAATAGCAATATGTATTTAGAAAGCTGGTGCACTTAATGTGCATTGGTTAACTGGCATCCATACCAAATTAAAATACATTTAAATAAGTGGGCTTATGCGTAGTCAGCAATTTTCGAATGCATAAGAAATAACACATAACGATAAAACAGGTGGCAGTCTTGGTGCAGAAATTTAATGTAAGTTGACAGCTGTCACCTAATTACGTATTCTAAACTAAAACTTAGTAAATATAGTATTTACAAAATTGTTTTGTGTATCGATTATTAAGTATTAAAAATGTCTTATATATTAATCAAACTATACATACATATTATTATTGTGTTGCAATACCTGCAATTTTTGTAGTATTGTCCAAATGCATTTATTCAACTAAAATATTGATAAAGTATCCAATGGATTATTTAACTGTTATTTTATAATCAATTAATTTATATTGTGAAATTTTCATGCTTAAGTATGCTTGTATGTATGGATGCTTGTATGTATGTATGCTTGTATGTATGTCAATGAAAAAATATGTTACTTAATTTATGGAAAATTACGATTTAAAAAAAGGCAACAATTTTGATAAACAATAACGATCTTGCCATGTTAGTGATTGTTTTGCTAAACTGCTATTTGTACATAGTATTCATAATTATTTAGTTTTACATGTCGTTGATATTCTATTCCAGCCATTTATTTTGTAATTAATTAAGTTATGGTGAGTTGACATATTTTTTTTAAGAGGGCACTTTTGTCTAGCAATATTTATGAATATGCTAGTTGTCATGTCGAACCTATGGCTCGTGTGCCACTAGTGGCACACAAGATGATTTTGCATGGCGCGCGAACGTTTGATTTTGAAGAGAAAAAAAAATACCTACAATAATATAAAAAAATACAAAAAAGTTTTACAAATAAATGTATAGGTAAGTATATGATATTAAAAAATAATGATAAAATAGTCATGCGTATTTTCTTCAGTTTTATTATTATTTTTACCAACACAGGCCTCATCAGGCAACTGAGGAAACCGCGCCAACACACTCTGATTTTTTATCGATTTACAATGCTTGAGATCAATCAGGCAACTAAAAATAAAAATATTCAACCAATAAACCTGATGAAATTTATCGGCAATCATTCAAATATAAACTGCTGGTTGTTATTTTGCCTCAAACATAATCACTAAAAATGGAAAACCGTTCAGTGATGAGGAATGAAAGACGGTGGTTAAACTACTTCCACAATCTCTTTGAAAATTTTGAAAATAAGGAAAAAAAATATTCAAAGAATAAAAGATATGCCTTCGACTAGAAACACCGTGAAAAATATAATCTCAATAACTCAATTATAATTTTTAAACTTTTTTAATAGTATTCTGAAAAACTATCTTTTCACTTTTTTCCCCATGAAAAACTGCTCGGCACGTCAGACTGTCGTAAAATAGTATTTGGGATATTTTGGCACCCATACGTAAAAAGGTTCGCCAACCCTGTGCTACTTGATTGTAAAACGTCTGCAGAGCTACATTAGTTGTGCACATTGATTATTAATTTAACGTCTAGCTATTTCCAATTGCAGCTATTGCGTGAACTCCCGAACCTGAATGAAAAAAATAAAGTGCAGCCACTATGCCGGATTTATTCAATAAAGGCTCGTGCTCTGATGCATGCTCACTTATCGAGAATGACGCTCAGCCCGCATACCCTGGAAAAGGACAGACAATTGGTTGTGCGCAAAAGCCCATACCTGATTCTCGAAATGGTCAATTGCGTCAATCAACTTATTGCGTTAACTTACGCGGGAAAATGTAAGAATTATCAATCTTTTAATAATTCCTTTCAAAAGCTCGGTAGCCCGGTAGAAAAGGTTAACCTGATCTGTGCCGGGAGGGTTTGTATGGCGGTAAGTGAGAGGCCGCGAATTTTTTAGCAAAAATAAAACCGTATTAATATTTTTTTTTTGAAATATCATTGTCTTAAGCTCTAAGGCTTTATTAAATTCATACTTATTAATTACCATAGCATTAAATTCATTGCATAATAATTAAATATTAATAATTCATTCATCCCAAGAATGTAATAGTATTTAGTCTTGTTTCACTCAAAACTGTTTTCATATTATTTTGTAGAAATATGTCTGATCGATTTTACCTAGCAATACTCAGAATCCTACAAGTTAGCTGAGCGAAGGGTCTGCTTCGAAACCCAGGTACCTACAAGCTTCGGGTATAATTTATATGCTGTACTGTAAACTGTAAATGAATTTCGTCAAATAAAACGCCCTGTTTTCGCCTGCAAATCCGCGTTGTCAATCAAGCACGCATATCCCTGAGAGTGAAGCCAGCAGATGATAAACCTTGACCTTACTTCATCACGGGGGGGTTCAGCGCAACCTACGCCCCCCCCCCCCCCCTCTGTCCTTTCGGAGGTGATATTTGGGCCCCGAACGTGGGGCATACGCCTTCTGATCGTGATCGTCTGCGATTAGGAGGTAGGCAGATATTTTTTCACCCGAATCCAAGCCCTGATAAGCGATTGGCAACCGGAAGAGAGAGCGGCGTGTGGAATCATCTGAAACAATACAGCGTCCAGAGGCTCGACCTCTGGTGGCGCTCAACTTGCAAGCAAGCAGAATCATCAAGCCAGCAAGATGCCGCCTGTTATGGATCCGCCGCAGTTGGAAAACTATCGCCCGCCGACTCATCGTGGGTGGCGTTATTTACAAGAATCACTCACGAGGATGCTGCCCAATATCAGCACGCAGGAGCGCTTACATTGCAAAGCCAAGGACTCTCAATGTTCCCGACCAGCTGCATCATCAGTCGACCCTGGCCCATGGAAAGATACGTCTTGGAGGTTCCTGGCGCCAACTGTCTGCGCGCCTTGGAATCAGCCCTGGTCCTAGACACGCAACAGCAAAGTGTGTAGACGGCGCCATCGCGCGTCATCTGCCACACTTTAGCAGAGTCAAGCAGCCTTCTTCAGCAGAGAAAAGCAGCCTCCAGCAGCAAAGCGAGCAGCCTAGCAGCATCCTCAACCAGCCGTTGCATAGCGTCATAGGCTAGGTAGTTTAAAGTGTTTTGTGTTTGAATGTGGTATAAAGTCAGTTTAAATATACAAAATTTTAGCGTCAGTTTATAGTAACCTAAGCCTGTGTAAGGCGGCTCTCGTGGTGCAGTGGATAAGGCGCTGGCCTTCCACCCGAGAGTTCTGGGTTCGATTCCCGGTCATGACAAAAACATTTATGTGTTTTTCTCAAAGCCTGGGTGTTTGTGATTGTTCAAAATTACTAACAAACCACCTTGTACGAAAAAGCAAGGACATGGTTATTAATAATTCAAAAAAAAAAAAAAAAAAACCTAAGCCTGTGTAAAAAAAAGCCTGTATCAATTATGTGTTAGCATAGTTTTTTTTCATGTAAAATTATCTGTCAGTGTGTGTAACTGGGGGCAAGCAAGCGATCGGAAAGTGGTTGCGAGGTATGCATCTCGGTGAAGGGTCGTTCAATTTTCATGCCGGCATTGTAAGAGAGGCTGGGTACTGTAAACTAAATGATTTTCGTCAAATAAAACACCCTGTTTTCGCCCGCAAATTCGCGTTGTCAATCAAGCACGCATTTCCCCGAGAGTGAAGCCAGCAGACGATAAACCTTGACCTTACTTCATCACGGGGGGGGGGGGGGGGGGACCATCGCTACCTACGCCTCCCCCCCCCATCCTTTCATAGGTGATAACGTATATAATTGCAAAAAAATACTTGCATTCTAATGAAATATTTCGCGGACCCCCGCAGAAGCCCTGCGCCCCCCAGGTCGCCGCGACCCATCATATTAAGTAGCACTGTTCTAGGTTGTATTGCAAAATCATCCCAAACCCCCAGTCAGTAGCGATAATTAGAGATTGCAGTGCCAGACAGAATGCATTTTCAATCCTGTGGTGTTGCAATGAAAAAATTGAATGGCTTCCTGATATATTGTAAACCCCAGTAATATTACTCAGTAATCATGAATACAAAAAGCATTTCATCAAAAGAAGAAACAGACGTACATCAATTGACTATTCATGGGGATGTATTTGATTTATTATTCATATATCAGCTTGCTGTTTACCAGTCTGGATTTGAATGCATATATTATGCAATTTTTAAAGATTTATCCCATTATCGATTCATTTCACTGACTGAAAGTTTTTTTCTATCTTGAAGACAAATTTAAATTAAAGGCCATATTCACATGTTTGTAATACAATTTGAAAAAAGAAACGATGTACAATGTAGATAAAAATATCGCAGAGTTCTGCACCGTATTTTTGTAACAATGAGTTATCTTCTTTTTATGTTTAAAACAATTATTGTGAAAAACATACCTACTCATATTTATCTTAATACTCCCTTATGGCTATCCACTTCTTCTTCTTCGATGGCGCTACAGCTCAAGTCGAGCCCTGGCCTCCTCCACTGCCGTCCTCCAGCCGGAACGGTCCTCCGCACGTCTTTTCCAGTTCATGATTTTTAGCAGCCGGTTGGCATCTTTTGTTTCATTTCATCCATCATTTCGATGGCTATCCACTAGTCGCAAATTACAAATTCAAGATGTTGACAACATGGCATGAAAAACAAAGACATAAAGGCAATATTAGTAAAACGAGTAAATACAAAAACTATAAAGTACATGGAAGTATGTTGAATGAGTTAAGTATAAGTGGACCCTATTTTAAGAATTCTTAAACAACGTCCACCTAAACTCATCGTCTTATAGGTGGAATATATCAATATCCGAAGTGGTTGAACACAGTTATTGTCTGTCCAATTGGCATTACCAGTGACAGGTTAGTTCTGCACCGTGGGAGAGCAAACAACTGATGATTCCGATTTCTAAGATAGGACACAGGTTTTCCTCAGGATATACTCAATCCACCAGCAACGCAAATTATGGCCGTATAATGCACGATATCATAATATGGTTTCTAAAAAATTCATTTTTCGTGTACTAAATTTAAGGTATGCAGTGTGTTTTTATCATTATTTTCATACTGGGACAAATACTCATAGAAATGGTTTCGTTTTTGAATATAAAGAGAGTTCTTAATACATGTTTTTGAGATTTTACTATTATAATTACAATGAAATGCGTGATAAAGTCGATATGTCTTGCATCTTTGATCTGTGGACTTGCAGAGCAAATTTGTTAAATATTAATATAGTAAGTATATAAAACAGACAATTTTTGCTTTTCATATCTTCGATATTTCAATGAAAATTTTTGATATTTTGTTTAATATGGCTTATAAAAAAATCCTCTGAAGATTGGATGAATAAATAAGAATTTGAATAAATATTTACTTACCTACTGAATATATCCATCTTTCGAATGAATCATATTTTGTTTTTTTTTTATAAAATGTTATGCAGTGTCTCAAAAACCCTGTAATTTTTGTTTCATTAAAGTCTTATATGTAAATCTCTTTTTATTTCCAGTCCCGAAAAATCTACTTCCATCAATAGGAACAATGGAAAATTGCATGAAACTATCTCCTATGATGGTGCAAGCATTGTGGGAGTTCAAATCTCCTTTGTTACAATTGCCGCATATAACAGAGGATAATTTGAAGTACTTCACGGGCCGAAAAAGGCATATACAGACTCTTCAGCAATTGGCCCAGATGCCTGACGAAGAAAGACGGGTGCTCCTGCGCGGACTGAATGATGAACAATATGAAGACTTGATTAAAGTTCTATCTCACATGCCTTATATACACTTCCATGTTGGCACCGAAGGCATGTATTCAATTGTAACTATTTAACTCTACATAGCTTCTTACTATGTAATGTCATCTCTTGTCATATGCACCCCCAGGTATTTAAAGCTGCCGATATTCATGTTCTCTCTGTTGCTAATCAGGAGGAAATCTAGATAAGAACAGGTGCAAAATGTTGATTTACACAACAATGCGAGACGAATTGTTATCCAGCCTGGTGATTGTCGTTTGAATGTCCTCGATTGAGTTTTAGAATTGGACAGAGCCATCAGCGTACTCCAAGTCATACAGTTTCACCGTGAGGATGACAATTATGCCTCTGTCAACACCTGTATTGCTGATAAATTTAGAGACTTAAATATGACAAAATTATATTTGTATGTATTAGATTATATTATTAATAAATCACTTTCGAATGAGTAATTTCAGCATCGTATTTGAAAATTCCAGCAGCATTGACAATTAATTGCATTAATAGTATGTTCCAAATTTACATGTCATGTCTACACAGCTCGAGGCCATATATTGTTGTCCATCTGTAAGATAGGACAACCTGGTTATAATGTCTTTGTTTATGTGCAGTGATTGATGATGAAGATCCTGGAGTGGTAACTGCAAATGCAATTGTAACAGTAACAGTTACTCTTAGACGGTCCTACATGAAAGATCTCTTCGGTGATACAACAGTGAAAGAACAACAACAACTCAAGTTAGTATTCAATTATCGATACCATAATGTCTAGGAATACTTTTAAATTAAATTAGATTTAATCCTAGTTTATGCAATATAAAAAACAAGCTTTTTTACTAAATAAGTCATTTAAAAATTTTCACAGAGAATCAGATGATATAGTGGAGGATGGCGTTGAAAAACCGGCTGTTGTCGCTGATGAAAAAAAGAAAGACACAGTGAACAAAAAGCCAGTCTGGATGAAGCAAGCTAAGAAATCTTCGTCTAATAAAAAAACAAAGAATAAAGCTCCATCGAAGCAACAACAAGCGAAAGAAGTTAAAAATGTGGCAGCTAAAGCAAATCAATCTTCCCCCGCACCTATTAACGGAGTTGCAAAGAAAGCGGCTAAACTTCAAAATGCTGGTGATGACAAAGCAGGTACCTAATTATTGTTGTTTATTAATCGCTTTAATGTTGTTTACTGTCAATTCTTGGTAGTAAGACATTGTAAATACGTATTCATTGAAATGAAAGACAATACAACCTACATAATTTAATAAAAATCAGGACCACTCAAGTGAAGATTGTCAACTGATATTATCTTTATTTATTACTTTGCCTGTTATTTAATAATAGATACATCATTTGCTCAATAAGTGTTTACTCAAATTTTTAGATGACTCCGGTTTATCTGAGTTATCAGATAACGAAACCGGCGGGGCTACTGAAGGATCAATAAGAGATTCAGAGAATGAAGATATTGAAATTGATAATGACAATGACAAGAAATTAGATGATGCTGAAGACGATGATACCGAATGGAATAAGTAAGTATAAATCATTTCAAAATTATTATATACATATATCAAATTTTTTCTCAAGATGTGAATACAAATCATATTAAACTGAATAAGTTAACTTTATTACAAGATTTTTTTATTATCATTTTCAATAATTATATTTTTACTAACATTTCATTTTATTAGATTCCAGCAGAAATTCCAAAAACGGGAACGTCTGGAAGGAAGATCAAAATCATCACATCCTGTGCATTGTCCTTATTATCCAGAGGTATATATTACACTTACATACTTTAAACATTGCCTATTCTTTAATGACTATTGCACATGTACCTCACTTAGTGGAAATACTTGAGTATAGTACGACTACATCTTTTTGGCTACGTGTTAAAACTGTGAACTAACATGCTCTGCCTTTTTTACCCGCAATTCCATTATAAACTAACAAGCTCCTCCCATTTAGTAGACAACAGCGCCTAGAAGTGTAGCCAAGAAGATTTTGTTGTACAGTAGTTATCATTCCCTTTGTTAGAACTTCTGTTATAGATACTTGAATGGCACCTTGATTTGCTCTGCTCTTTATGAAATGTGCTCAAAGGCAAAATAAATGTAACAATAAAATTTGAAAAAAAATCCAACTACTGCCTGTCACGTTAATGTGGAAAGGGATGATACTGATAAGAACTGATATGGACTGATAAGCATTCTTATGAAGGAAATAGATTAGGAGACTAGCATGCACTAAGTGTCAATTTATAACCAAACGCAAATAAAGCATCAAAACATAAAGCACCTCCTTGATATTTGAAGGAAGATTGATAAAAAAGCGAGCCAGTTTGTAAGTACTCACTTTGATATCAGATAATATATAATCAGATATGTATTGATTGTCGGTAGCACTGATAAACTCGAACAAACATGTCACAGATTAGGTACATGGAAATAAATAATCTAATGATATGATATCTAAAACCAAACTGATGTATTTAACTTTGACGTAACACACGCTAAATAAAATATGAAGGAATAAAACCAGTGAACTCTTTAAATAATATAGTGAAATAAAATGATTAACAACACGAGCGGGTTTTGACGTATCGATCTCAATCGATTTTCGAAGACTAAATTCACGCCGCTTGGGTGTGGCTGTGACGTGGTACTAGTTGAATCAAAGAATTAACTGTTTCAACAGACAATAGAATAAAATAAAACAATATAAAATGTCCAGCGAATTAAATAATAGGGAACAAAATAATATAGTAGAGTACATTATATTATTGTCTGGCAACTTCATCTTGGCTACGTGGCAAATCTGTGAACTACAATCCCCTCCAGTACAGCTAATCGAACTTCCGGTTTCAAATTAGGAACGCCCCCAAATTATTCATTACATTTTTGACACTTCATATTGGACGCATTTACGTAATTTGAAGCTTTTTATATTGAAAAGATGTCTAAAACAATACGAAATGATGTTCGAATTATTATCAGTAAACTTTTGATTTATTGCGAAGAAGAAAAAGAGTCGTATTTAAAAGGCGAGCCTATACAATACTTTCAACAGGCCCATTTTACGGGTTCCTGTCATGTCAGGTATGTCAAAATTCAGTGTTGTAATACTAGAAATATTTCCCCAAATACTGGAAATTATGTTTGTATATTATAAAGTTATGGGTATCGTAATCTATTTTATTAATATTTTTAGACGTATAATAATTAAGTATAAATGATCATTAGTTAGTTAATGAATTGTCCTTGTATTTTTAAACCGATAAGTAGGTACATATTGTTTTAAAATTTATGTAAGGTATGTGTTTCTACAACAATTTTACTAAAAATACGATATAAAGACATCATTTGTAAATTATAAAATATGTGATTAGGTCATCAATATAATATTGAATATGTTATATCTTTCACTTCTACTTTTTTAGTCATAATTTGTGTTCTAGTTATTTAATTAATAAATACCTGCAGCAATATTATCAGTTAATGTGGGTTCAATGATACATTTCCTTCCAAATTCAATAATTACGCTGTATTAATTAACCTAATATAATAGTAATAATTAAGAGGTGAAATTATTTGAAAAAAAAATTCTATTGATATTTATTGAACAATAATTAGACTTATAAATTAATGTACTTATAAACTTACTGAGAATAGAATTGATATAAACTTAAAACCTAATTTCGCGGGATATGTTTTCTCAAAAAATGACAACACTGTGAAAATATTCTATTCGCGACAAGGGCGACTTCCTGTTGTCGCCTAAATAATGTTGTCGTACAGTACATACAAAATCGCCAATACAAAATTTTAACTCTATATTGACAATTTAAATTTATGATAATTGCTAACTTCACGACTTCAGCGGCGTTGTACGAATTGAATCAAATTAATACCTGATATTTCAAAACTGTGATAGATCCAATTACCACGGCCAACATATTTTATAGAGTGAATAATGCAACTAAAATAAAAATGAAATCCTGCCTAACAAAACTTTATTTATTTATTGAATAAATTTTTTTAATAAAAAGGAAGCTAGACATTACCAACCTTTGACAAACAACTTAATGGCTTTAAAGATAAGTGAATCATTGTGTTTTGAAAGGTAACAATTTCAACACGATGCGATTGGCGCCATTGTCACGAATATGTTGAAGACTGGTAATCTGATAAGGATTCTTATGAAGGAAATAGATTAGGAGACTAGCATGAGAAAGGAACAGTGGTCGTGGGTAATTGATTCACCTCTCTAAGCCCAAGCTACCTGTCGGGTCAATCGGCCATGTTGTCTTTGCTGTAAAATATTAAAAGAGAAGGCGCCACCACGATACCAGGTATCGTGGAATTAAATAAAAAGATACTATAGAAGGTAAATAATATTCTGTAAATGAAACACGGATTAAGAATTTTAACGAATGTAAATTGTACTATAAATTTCGAAACAAGGTAAAGTTACAGGCTATAACAAAGATGTAAAATTAACCTATCGAGCACAAGCCTGGAAATAATTTCAAAATAAACAAATATTGTAACAAGAGAAATCAATCCAATCAACCAATAAGCCAATAATTAATTAACTAATTCGGTGGAGCGTAATATAAATATAAATAAATAACATCAGGCAGGAACAAATTTATAACTTCGGACCATCTTGTACGTGGTTTCGTAGGCCGCCGCCCAGGGCAGGACCAAACCCGGACCTTGGTGTGGCCATCGTAAGGGTGCCAAGAGTAAAGTGCAGGAACGAGCGTCGAAAACCAAGAGAGAAAATCTGCCGCCGACCGCCGTTTTATTAACTTTTTCGCGTTGGAAATGTTTGAACGGCCAACTTTCAAAGTTTGGTCTCGCGCATGCGTTAAAAATGCAGATATATAATAGTATAAAAATAGATAATCGAGTGTTCCAGTTGAATCGTCAATAAAATAGATGTTGGTAATGTATACAAGAGTATTTTGTATACATGAAATGCCGTAACTGCATACATGCGTGGTGATATACTTGCACAATAATTTTGTTTGCACAAATAAACATGGTGTAAGTATGTATGATAATACTAATATTTCACAAGTCTTTTCACTGTACAAGTTGAATTCCTATATTTGTATATTTGTGCAGGAATAATTGACCATGTCTGAACCAGTCGTGTTTTTCGACGACATGGTTCAAATGTAAACTGGCACTGTTCAAGTATATTTGATCTGTGTGGAGGCTATATTATGGCCGTCCTCTATACTGTTATACTGCAATAAAGGTATACCGATCAATTATGTAGATACATTTGTAACTGGCTTTAGCAAAGAATATTATTTTCCAATATTGTTTTGAACTAGATACAGATTTTTGTAATCTCAGAATTTCTTTGTAAGTAACAAGAGGTAAATGGAATGGTCATTGAGGAAAAATTAATACATGTTGATAACACTATTTTGCGCAAATTTGTCTCTATAAGTAAACATGCTAAAATGTTAGAGAAGTCAAAAAAATTAACAGTAGCGTAATGTGGCATGGGAAGGTGCTTGTTGGGCATAGTGCGGTAGAACCATAAAAAAAAACTAATTGACATGAAGGCAGACAAGAGGTTATAAAGGTTGGCAAGCTGATGAAATGATAATGGTCTGGATAAGCCGCCCGGTGAGTGGATAACTGCCAGACAAACACAGTCATACAGTGGTACCCAAGGGGCACTTAATAATCACAGGGATACCCTAAGTCGGGCCTGTGCACACTACGGCCCGCCTGGTATTTCTGTGGGGTCTGCGAGCTTTAATCGTATTTCTAAAAAAGGTTTACTTTTTTCTACGTTTTAACGTCTTTTTAAAAATAAAATTATAATATACATTAATTGCACAGCCGAGAAGAAATTTGCAAATTTGCAAAAAAACTCTTGATTCACACAAATTCGAACAACTTAAAAATTCTTCTCGAAAAATGTTATTTTTGGATCTTACATATTATGTGAACAAACATTTTCAATTATGAGTATCAATAAAAACTCTTTACGATCAAGCATCATCGATGAATATTTACAAGCAGTTTTAAGAATCTCAACTAAAAATTAACACCTGAAATTTAAAAATGTAAGACAGTTTCATTATTCTGATTAAATTGTTGGCTATTAGAGAACCATTTATTTTTTTATGTTGAAATTCCGTTGATAATAAATAATGTATGTCTAAAAATAATATTTTACTTGCGGTCCGCCGTTCATTTTATATTCCTAATGTGGTCCTTCATCCAAAAAGTTTGCCCAGGCCTGCCCTAACTCATTAAGTTCAGCAGATGTATATGGCAGCGAAGTGAGACTGATAAGAGTGGCAGGAGTTTCATCCAGCAGTGGATCGACCCCGGCTAATGATGATGAAATTATACATGTTATATTTTCTTTTCTAGGAAAAACAAGAATATTGGTGGACCTATATTTGTGATAGAAAGTCACATTCCCTACTCACGGCACCCACTCATATAACAAACCTTGTAGATTCTCAAGAAGTTCAACTGAGGTTTACAGCGCCGCGGTGGCCAAACACTTACACTTTCACTGTTTGTTTACGGTCAGGTAAATAAAACCATTATTTTGACTAAAAACTTCTTTTACAGATGAGAGAAAATTTATATTCCTGTGCTATCAACTTGTTCTTCACGATGCATGTGAACAAATACAAGACGGTTTCTTGAAGTGTGCTTTTAACACAGAGAACTGTCAGCTATTTATAGGTTAATAATTATTCAACACGAAAATGCACGTTGTCTTTCAATGTGTTTGATCCAGTGCAAGCACACAAACTGAAATTATTTACTAATTCACCAGTGTTGATTCGACTTTTCCCATTTCTCATTTATGCACATATGCATTATGGTTACATAATTTAGCATATTCAAGCCATAGACTTACCCTCCTTTTCCTTTCGCGCACAGAATTATCTCTTTTGATTTTGCACTGATCAATCAACTAAACATTCAACAATCCTCGTATGTATCTCCAAATATTAATTTTGAATGTTATAAATTACCACTTTCGCAAGTTGGAGCGTGAACGGGCAAACAGATTGGAGGTTATTTATATTCACATTTTATGAAGGATGATTATCATCTATTCACTTACTTCCATTTGAGTCCTTGCACTAGATAATAAACACCTTTAACCCAAAAAAAATCTTTGGAAAACCTTTTTGAATTTGAGCTAACACACTAGTGACCCGATAAACCTTGTTCCAATATAAATGCTCCTTAATAATATTATGTACCTAGTTCTCTTATCAAATAATGTTCTTTGGAATTCATATTCTAGATTCGTATTTGGGAATGGACCAACAACAAGATATAAAATTAGTCGTTCACGAAGCAGCTGTAGTGCCAACTGACCACCCCCAATGGGAAATCAGTGATTCAGAAAGTGATCACCAAGCACAGGTACACAAAATAACAATTTGCCTTGTAATTCTTTCCTACAAATAATACACTTGATGTTTGGAATAATGAAAAAAGTTGATTCCCGTTTCTCGAGATTTTTTTGTCCAGAAACTTCAAGATTTTCCTCGAGAAATCATTGATGAGAATTCGAGAAATGTTTCCAGGAATATATAAAAAAAATTGAAATTCAGAAGCAGCATTGAAACAGTGATTTTCTTACCAGATTTAGTGTTTTTTAATCAGGCTTTTGGCAGTAAATCTAACATTTTTTGACACTGCAAACATCTTGTAATCTAACCTGCAAACATCTGCCCAGCATGTCAGATTCCTGATTTAAAATAAATCAATAAACCAATCTTGAGTTCTCGAGAATCAAGTAAGTATTCTTGAATTCAAGAATTGAACAAGTTGAGTAATCACAAACTCTACTTGGGCTGTGTAGAAATAGATATATTAAGTATCAGTGGCGAAGGGTGGAGGTAGGCTGTTAAGATCCGCCATAAACAGTGCACATTAAACTTTTTCAGACATACATATTTGTTTTCATTGAAATAAGACTACAATTTACAGATAGTGTTGGTCAGTTTTTAAAATTCAATTAAACCCTGAGAAACCAAGCCATAATAGATAATAGTCAAAAAATACATGTCTATCCATAAAATATATAAAAATATGCAATTAAATCATACATAACTTTGAATATTTTATAAATAGAATAATATTTTTTATTTATTATAGTTTGGTTTAGCCAGGTCTTAATGAATTAAAAAAAATTAACCAACAATATGTGTAATATGTATTTTTAATCCAACGAAAACAAAAAATTATGAATGAAATTTTGTCGTATTGCCCAAATTAGACCAAAACTATTATGGTTTCGTTTAGGCAAGGTTTAATTGATTTTTAAAAACTAACTAACACCATCTGTAAATTATGATATAATAAAACAAATACATATGACTAAAAAAGTTTAGTGTGCACTATTTATAGCGAATCTTAACAGCCTACCTCCACCCTTCGCCACTGGTAAGTATATCTGAGGTTAAGGCAGGGCAGTGGAGGAAACTTGCGGCCGACAATTGTGAGTGGAGATGTTACCTAGAGGTGACCGCGATCCACATTGGGTTGTAGCATTGATAATAATAATAGGTACCATGCGCTAGATGTGTATTTTACAAGATTTTGAAAGCCTATTCAATTTTTTGCTGGAAATAACATTTATACTCCTGTACTCAAGTGACTCTTCTGTATGTATGATAACTAAAATGTTGTTTTTTTTAATTTTAGGATGGAAATGAGAGTGAATTTACCACAGACGATGAAGTTTACGATGAAGACTAAACCAGTGTTCTTCAACCGGTGGTCCGCGGACCAGCGCCGGTCCGCGACCATGCTATCAACCGACTATATCGCTACACGATTCGGGGAATTAGCATTAGATGAAATGCTGAGAGAATTTTTGAATGCTACTGATATTAACCAGAAAGTCATATTCAACATCATAAGCCAACATTTAAAAGCGTTAGCTGAAAACTTTAATAGATATTTCTCTGAAAATTAAGAGCTACCTACGTAAAGGCGGACCTCTAACCTCTGGATTAATAATCCCTTTTTGGAAGATATTAAATCATGCGCACTTGATCCTCGTGAGAAAGAAAAGCACTCTGATGTCACTCTGGTGTCCAGACATAATATAAAGATCAGATTATTGGTAATTTTTTCGACTTCCTATTTCTGTGACAAGACTTTTTCATCTATGTCAATAATAAAAACCAAACAGAGATATCGAATGGATGTTAATGCAGCGCTTCGTCTCACGTATATCAAATTTGCTTACAAAGAAGCAGCAGCAGATGTGGCACTAACCAAAAGTTGTAATTTAAAAAAATAAGATATAATAAATAAAATTCTATCTATAATGGTTACGCTAATACCGGTCTGCGAAATATTTCTCATATGTTTACCGGGCCGCGGGTGTTAAAAGGTTGAAGAACACTGGACTCGACAATATAATATTGTGTTAAAAATTAAAATGAACTGCATTTTGTGATGGTACTTTAAAAAGGGTTTGTCTGTCTTTTGTGCCGTGCAATCAACAATCTGACTTAGTCTCATAGTCTCTAAGTATCGGGTGGGAGTCAAATGTTTATTAACTTTTTGTGGTCAGGCATGGTGTGCTTGTGCCGCTAAATAACTTAACTTGTGACAATATAAATGATAACCCACGCATCTTCGAACAGTTATTAGTCATTGGTCCATTAGTTGTTTTTTTTTTATTATTCACTGAAATGTATTTACTGAGTTGCATTAGAAAATATAATGTCTATCATGATTTTTTTCACATTTATAATATATTATGTGAACTGGGGAATTTATGATATTATTAAATTTAAGATTATTTTATATGTTAGCAATACATGTGTTTATACATTGAATGAAACATTAAATACATTTATTGCCAACATTATTTACTTCCAGCAAGTTGAATCTCAAGATACTGATTATGTACAATGATTATAGGTTATCAGTGGGTAGTTAAAATATTTAATTAAATATTCTTCCGACACTGATCAAAAACATTATTTTGAAGATAGAAATCACCAAGTGCATTTTTTAACCCATTGGAGACCAAACACGAGAAATTCTCATGTTAGAAGAGGTACTTGGTAATGTTTTTTTTTACACCATATTAGGGCATCTATTGAAAATTTGTGTTATTAAATGTGTTTAGAAAGAAATGCTCTACTACAGATTTAATAAAAATAATAATGATTCTTACCAACCAGTTATATTGGATTTAAAAAATATCATAAATAATAAAAATAGTATCTACTGTATTTTATATATTTTTTTAATTTTCAGTTCGTGACATCTGTTGATTGAATCTTTAGTCCAATATGTATTATAACGGTTCACTGCACATAAAAAAATAAACCATCCATGTTTCCATAATCGAAAGCACTTAAAAATATGTGTCAGAAATGTTATTGACCATTTTTTTATCGGCATTACGATCAAACATCTGTTGAAACTTTTACAAACTTTTGAAACGATTTTACATACAGGATAATACAGGGATCAGTTTTATTAAAAAATTATCATTTGTATTTTAAAGTATTCCGATAATAAAGTAACTTCTGAAACTTCAGAATAAGTTCGAAAAATTACACTACTTGCTAAAAATGCGAAAAGTACGTCATTTCTCATTAATTTTCAGATATTTTATGCGTTATCATACGAAAATAGATAACAATACAAGCAGTTTTTTAAATCTTTAGGACGTAATATTGATATTTTATTTAGCACTAAACTTAAAATTCTGAAGAAAAATTGACGAAAGCTTTTATTCATTGAACTTTGAACCTCCCTATCATGCTTTAATTATTTGTGTTTTCTTTTCTGTCTTTTAAATCAGTACTTCTCAAACTGGGGGGCCGTGGAGCTCCGTCCAGGTAGCTGCGAAATGTTTCAGTATTTGAAAAAACAAAAAATCATAACATGATTACTGGACCATACCTGATACAAATCAGTCAAAATCTCGAATTTTTACACGATCAGAATACTTCATCTGATATGGATAAGAATTGTAGAACTGAACTTCGCCTCTTTCTTCCCACTTTAGTGATGAAAAATGGATGTGTTTTGCTTTATTGATTTGATTAGTACCTAAATAAAATGACACTGCTGACCTGTTAATTAATATTTAATTACCACATTTAAATATCATGTTAATTATATCTAATGGCCAACTAATGCAATATATCACTCTCGACTTCAATTAAAAGTTTTATACTTGATCACATTGTCGAATCACAACGATTTTTTAACATAATATACCTATTTCCCAAACTTAAATGAATACCAAAAGTATAATTGCATAAGAACACCATTTGCTAAATCCTTAAAAAATGATCATATTACGTGGGTAGCTCAAGAAGAATTAGTTGATATTATTAGATCAGATAATTCCCTTGAAGTCGTATTTAATGAAAGAAGTCTTATAGAATTTTGGATAAGGTGACAGCAAGAATATCCATCAATCGCAAAAGCAGCATTGTTAATCATAATTCCTTTTGCGACAACATACTTACCTATGCGAAACAGCGTTTTCATCATTACTGGTAATAAAAAATAAACACAGGTTGTGTCTTTCAACGGAGACTTTGAAGCAAACCCTGCGAATTAGCATTTCAAACATTGTACCGGATATTGATTTATTATGTAAAAATATGCAATCACCCCCCTCATTAAATTGTTTTTGTAGGCTATAGCTGTAATAAATTTGAAGTTAATTTATTTTTTATTTTTTGCTTTATAAGCAAGTAAATGAAATGTTCTATTATTTTTAATAAAAATGTACCTATAATAATAATTCATGTTAAATAAAGTACTGTTGGTTACTTAAGACTAAAAATTTTGGGGAGGGGATTGGATTAATTTTTTCTGATTCGTCATTGGGTCGTGGTATGAAAAAGTTTGAGAAGCACTGTTTCAAATCATATAAAAAGCGTCCTTTTTTATTTATGTTCAATTATTATGTGTTTAATTATTTAAACACATACTTTTTGAGTTATTATTATTTGATTGTTGGAAGTCAATTTATGTATTATATCGTCTCTGTTCTGGCAGAACACACTAACTGGATAATACTAGTTTTGAGTAATTTGACTTTGAAGTTGTTAAAATGTTTGAAATAATGGTCTATCATGTGAGTTTATTAAGTATTCGTAGTAGAAAGAATGACTTTAAAATAAAGACTGTTTATTTATTAAGAAGGTTTCCAGACGGTAAAGTTTGAAATAAGGAACATTTTGGTACTAACTCAATATGTCATTTTTTCGAATTAGTGTCTTCTGCCAGAACAGTGATGATATTATAATGTGTTGCTTTAAATGTATACAATGGGTTAAAAGACTTTGCATTCACTACATAGTGTGTTGATTTAAATGTATATAGGTAATTTTTTTAAACACTTATTATATTATGGCAAATTTATTATTCCATAAATTGTAATAAAAACACATTGAGCTGTATTACTATGTAACATTAAATTTGTGAAAGTAAAGTGAATAATAATTGGGATCATTTTATATGTATATAATGTTATATTCGGATCTTTTAAGTGAGTTACAACCCTGTTTATTTTCTGTGAAAGTCACTTGTCACATGTACTTCGATCTGACTGTTGGTGAAGTGACAAACTGCTAGAAACACTTCCAATACCTCTCATCTAAATCATCTGAATTACGCCTTCATTTGTGCTAAAGAGCAGTAATGATGATAATATAGGAATAGGTTGAAATTAGTTGTTCTCGTGATAACTTATTCTAAGCTACTTATCACCTCTGAAACAGTCATCAGTCAAAGAGATAATTGAGGTTATTAGTTTCAAAGCCGGTAAACTCCGTTTCAACATTTTTTGACATTATTGATTCTGATTCTGCAAGTATTTTTCCATTAAGTAAATGTATTTAAAAAAACATCAAACCCAGTTCCACTTGTAGTTAAATATAATGACACCGTGGTCGATTTCAATGTCGTTTATTTTCATCAGCCGCCATTTTTCATATTTTATGAATTTATGTAATATTTTATGTATTTAAACATGATTTTTTAATAATTTTAATGACAGACATTTTATTTTGCTTTTTCCGATAGTTTAATAATATTTTTGCAAAAAAAAATTTCTATTTGCAGTTTTAAATTTACTTAATTATCTTAAAATTGCGGAATAGGGAGGTTGCCAATTTTTAAACCAATAGCTTCAATTGTATTGAGTATCTACAAAATATTGTGTCTTTTAAGCTGTCCGTCGGCAGCGATCCATGCACACAGACCCACTGCTCGCCTGGCAACCCTTTCGCCGTATGATATTTAGAAGCTGATTGGCGCGGTATGCCTGCACGGCGGATAGAGGGATAACGCAACCACCAGATGGCATTAACTTGTATTAGTACTAGTATTTAATTACCACATTTAAATAACACGCTCTAATTATATCGAATGGCCAAATTATGAGGGCACAACAGATGTGCCGTCCGCGTTGAAAGGATTAATGGACGGACAGCCTTAAAACGTAATGTTGATCACACCCTGTAATAAGTAATATTTTTTAATGCATAATAAAATTAATCACTTCATTGTCAGTCTAGTTTATTTCAATAAAACTATTTTCTTCTGTAAATAATATATTTATAATTTTTCTTAATCTTCTTTTGGTGTCGGAAGATAACATATTAGTTATCTTGGCCAGGAAGTTGCACGTTCTTCAGTCAATTGCCAGCGGCATTTAGTGTTGATTATATAGGTAGAGTAGTTCCTTCACAAAGGTTTCACATTTACGAATGAATGATAGACCATGAGTTGAAGGCACTTTTATACCTATTTAAACGAAAATTAGTTTCTTTTGTGGAGACAGTTGAATTTTTTTTACCGTAAGATTTGTGTCCTATGATTTAAAAATTTAAGTAGTTAGGCGAGTCTTACGTTTTTTATTATTAATTATTACTTATTTATTTATTTCATACCAATAATATGCAGCCTCATTGGCGATTTCTTATAATATTAATTTAGTTGTGACAGTACAGTAGAGTTATTTTCATTATAACTAATTAGGGAAATTAAAATGCTAAATAAATATCGTCAAAAAAATATTTATTTTTCTATACATTGGATTAACAATAATAAAATTATCTCGTAGTGTCAAAATTCCGTCACTACTTTCACGACAATTTATGTACCTATTTTGCAGTTTGAAAGATTTTTTTTGGACCGGTTTATGGTTCTTGAAATATTTTAAATTCAATTTTATTAAAATTATCTATAAACGAACAATATTTATTGAAAACATTGAAACTTTAGAGCGAAAATTGATAAATCATTACCAAAGATTTCTTTTAATACTGCTTGGTAATAGTTTTAAATTACATTGTTTTTATTAATTCGAATATCCTTTTATACCACAGAAGTATCATCATTCTTAAAATTATTTGTCATTGCCATTCACCATTGCAGATCAATTATTATTCCATTATTGATATACTTCTTAAATTACATGCTTCCATACTGAGTAGGAATTATGATTATTGAAAATACCGATGATTCATTTAAAATCTAATAGACATACAACCATATTTGAGACATTTAAGAAATCTGAATTGTATTTCAACTATATATTTGATAACTTGGTACTTTGAATAGATACTAATTTAAATCACTGAATGAAGTAAAATAATTATTGTATTAGATATTATTAAAAATATTTATTTGAAAATTGAAAAACATAATTTCCCATAATGAATCAGACATGAATGACTTTCCATTAATTTTACAGTGTGCAACTACTTACCACAATTTTATCACTACTCCACTCCAGTGAAATTAAAAAAAAAAATAGACGGGATTGAATGTTACATTGTAATATTTATTTCATGATTAGGAGGAATTAATATTTTCTGTTAATGTGATTATTTTTACAAAAAAATAAATGAAAGGTTTTTCCACAAAAACTATTTTTCGTTTTATTTATTTTAATGTTAAGCTCAACATTACTTATGTATGTATTGCCTGATAGCTAGTTCCCAAACTTTTACTGTAGATGGAACACTTCACAAATCCTAAAATTTTAACTGAACACCTTGTTTATTTTATAGGGTAGATACATAATCAATAAATTTTAAAAAATGCGAAAAAAAACAATAACTATTATTTATTTACAATAATATATATAAACATGACACATTACATTATAAGTGAATGAAGTTCTTAATGACTGATGATTTTGGGTCCTTTAATTGCAAATCTTCTTGATATCAGGCACAAAATTAGAAAGTTGAATCCTTATAATATCTGGTGTGGAGTCGAACCTGTTCCTGGACTTTGACCTGTAGGATGCTTGTAGGCCATCCATGGACTGAAACCGTATGCTTTTGACTGACATCGATGAATTTGAACGATGAAAACCTCGCGCATTCGAAAATAAAAGAAAATCACAAAAAATTTAAATCCGTATACAACGCCATCTCTGATACATGACAGAAACAATAAAGAAGAAACAAACAAACAAAAGAAAGAATGATAATCGAAATGTCTAACTGTCAATGGTGTAGTGTGCCCAACATTTCGTGCTTCATGTCAACAGCTCAATTTGCTTGAAAACGATACTCATTGGGATATGACAATCGCTGAAGCAATTGTTTCTGCATCTCCAAGTCAGATATGCACATTTTTTGATATCATTATTTCGACATGCTTCCCATCGAATACACCTGAACTGTGGAACAAGTAAAAGGATGGCATGTCAGAAGACATTTTACATCGAATTTGTGTCAGTTCAGCTAATCCCGATCTCGAGGTGAATGAGGAGATACATAACCAGGCTTTGTTTTTGATCGAATACATGTGTTACCTCATGTGCGGCAGTTTTTTAGTCAAGTTAGGAATGCCAACGCCACATCGTGGAATGAATAACGCTTTCAATCGAGAATTGGAACGTGATCGTGAATATGATCGAGATGCATTGAACCAATCAGTTCGAACGAATGTACCACTGTTGAACCCTCAACAGAAGGAAGTGTACGATACGTTAATGAAGGCAATTGATGATGGAAATGGTGGCTTATTTTTCCTCGACGCGCCCGATGGAACTGGGAAGACATTCCTCATGTCATTGATTTTGGCTACTGTTCGTGCGAGATCCGAAAATGTTGTAGCAGTTGCTTCTTCTGGGTTAGCGGCCAGGTTGTTAGAAGGATGCCGAACGCCTCATTAAATGTTGAAATTGCCGACTGAAAAACCGACATGCAACATTGCGAAATACTCAGCAATGGCCAAAGTTTTGTTAGCAAGTAAAATCATTACCTGGGATGAATGCACAATGGCGCACAAACGCGCATTGAAAGCACTCAATCGAACTATGAAAGATCTGCGCAATGAATGACTCAAGAAGTTTTGGAGGCGCAATGATTCTACTATCTGGCGATTTTCGCCAAACACTACCAGTCATTCCAAGATCGACCGCTGCTGATGAAATAAATGCTTGCCTCAAATCATCGACTCTGTGGTGCTATGTGAAGACACTTCAGCTGACGACAAACATGCGAGTTGCATTGCTAAACGATCCATCTGCCGAAGATTTCTCCAAGCAATTGCTGACTATCGGTAACGGCCGTGTTCCTTTTTTTCTTTCCGTTTTTCGTTTCCGCTGAATTTTTCCAATTTCGTCTCAACTAAGGACGAACTCATCAACAAAGTGTTACCGAACATCATTGCTAATCACAAACATGACAATTGGTTGAGTGAACGAGCATTCTTGCGGTAAAGAACAAAGATGTGGATCACTTAAGCTTCACAATTCAAAATCAAATCGTTGGTCCACTGCATTCCTTCAAATCTATCGACTGTGTAACAAACGAAGACGAAGCAACCAACTATCCAACTGAATTTTGAAACTCATTGGATCTGCCTGGCTTGCCACCGCACAATTAACGACTGAAGGTTGGCTTGGTAGTCATCATTGAATTGAAATTGAATTACAATATGTGAACTTACCAGACCCAGGATTCGAACATGGGACCCTCGACACTATATACCAGCGCTTAATCCACGTGGTCATCGTCATGTACAGTGTGTACAGTTCAATATAATTAAAATACTTTTCACATTTTGATTTGATTTTTGCACATTTATTGAACTTATTCATTTTGAGTATTCATTTTAACTTAATAAAAAACTGAATTTAATTCAGCTAATAAGTTAACAAAAGATTATTGATTCTGAGGCGGTACGAAGTTTGCCGAGTCAGCTAGTAAGTAATAAGAATGGTAATAAGAAAATCCTGCTCCGCATAAATATGTCAGAACTAAAACAATAATAGCTTGTTTTTGACACACTTTGGGGTACTCTTCTAATAAATTCGTGGAACACATATTAGAACATAGGAACATAGTTTGGGAAACCCTGAGTGCTGCAGCTGCTAGCTGATAGAGGTGATCGAGAAATAATCAGAAAAGGCCAATTTCGAATCCTGAGAAATTAATTTTCCGAAATTCTCAATTCGAGAAATCATCAATGATAAAGCGTCAATTACATTGAGCTTCTTTTTTCAATTTCAATCTTTCAATTACGAGCTGTTTATTGGCGAATTTACAATTTGCCTGTAAAGTCGCCCAGTGTAATCATCGAACAAGCTAATAAGCAGGTTGTAAACACTGTACCAAGAAAAGTTGAAAGCCAGTCAACTTTACACGCTACACGCCGGCGTGTGGGCCTACTGCGTCTGCGCAGTAGAGCGCAGTAGCAACCTCCCCGTAAAAAAACGAACTACGTTCTGTCAAAATAGTCGCTGGCTTGTGGCTTCTCAGCGAATGGAAAGTTTTGTGTGTAATCATCAAATCGCAGTAGCTGAATCGCCCGCTTTTAAATTCGCCAACAAACAGCTCGTAAAGAAGCTCAATGTAGTAATTGACGCTTAATTCTCGAGGAATCAAGAATCTCGTAGAATGGTGAATCGAAAATTATTCCAGCATATTTATTTAATATTGTGAAATAACACATTATGTCATATATAACATATTGTGAAACAAGTCTGAATATAAATAACATAAAAATTTTTGAAGTGCGCAATATTAATGATGGGTAATGGCTTAGGCATGCATTACACTCTCAGAGATGTTACTGAGACAGATTGCACATCCGGTCTGCATATCTGGTCAGTACTGTATTAAAGAATCGCTCCGATTAGTTTATTAGCCACAGGTTCCTACGCAACTTTAGTGTATGCAGATTTTACTGGGGTAATAGCTGTTAAAGCCGTACATCAGTTGAGGCATGGTCTAAAAAGATCGTTGCTAGGCGATGCGCGGATTGCGGGTCGCGGGTGCAAATGACGCCTGTCAAACGAAATATTATTTGTCATATAAATCCAACATACGTCCATTTTATGTTCTGTTTATTGTTCTATTAGTAACAATAATAATATATTCATTGACATGTTTTCTTTTTAAAGTAAATGGGTAACGTTTTTAGTCATCTTTACACGATTTAAGAATTAATTGGCCCGTCGCCATCACGAGGCAAAGTGACGTGTTTCTAGCTCGACGTTCTCTCACTGAATGCGAGCGAGTCCAAAATTTCGTCGCGCCTACAGTTGAAAATTATTTGCCTTTCACTGATGCGTCACCTTAAGTTAAAATTACAATTTAAAATAAGTATACTTATTATGATCAGTAAAAAAAAAATGAATTTTTTAAAAATTGATGTTTAAACAGTTTATTCTCAATGTTAAATGGATATATCTGTTTGTTTATCCGGATTACATTCATTCCCAATTAGTCTGGATAATCGAGATTCTACTGTAATTGACTATTTCTCATGCCTCGATGACATTGAGCTACTTTACAGCTGCTTGTTGGCGAACTTAAAAGCGGGCGAGTCAGCTAGTGCGATTGTGATGACACACAAAACTTTCGACTTGCTCAGAAGCCACAAGCTAGTGACTATTTTGACAGGACGTAGTTCGTTTTTTTACCGGGAGGTCGCCACTATCGCTCTACTGCGCAGACGCAGACCGGCCCACACGCCAGCGAGTAGCGTGTAAAAGTAGCCCGGTTTTCAACTTTTCTCGGTAGATTGTTTACTATCTGCTTGTTAGCTTGTTCGATGATGACACCTGGGCGAGTTTATAAGCAGATTGTAAATTCGCCAACAAGCAGCTTGTTAAGTAGCTCAATGTCTCTTTCTCAGCTTGCTCAGCGACTTTTTTCGCACATAGGCAGCCGCACCCCTCGCATCGGCCCTGGGCATAGGTTGTGCGTCGAATTCCATGGGTTGCCGGTTGTATACCCAACGCAAAATACCCGTTTTTTTTTACGATAATATACCTACGTTTCGATATACATAACTAATAATCTCAGTAATAAAGCATCCTTCCATATCAGCGGTCGCGGCTTGCCCAACATTGGGTTTATTTCTGTCTGAGTCGGGAGGAGAGTCGCCGACAAAACGAAACCGGCCTGCATTCGAGTGAGACCGCTCAACGAGAACGCACGATCGCACTGCAACAGCTCAGTCCTTACGTCATTCGCCCGACCAATAGTAGCCCCGTCAGTATCGTATTACCAACATCTAAAAATAACAATTCCTACCCGCCATTTTTGACTTATATATTTTTCAACCGTAATATTTTTAAATAAAAAACAAACGAAAGAAATAATTACTTATTGTATGTGTTAATACGAACGTTTTTGTGTTATTTAGTTTATTGTGACTTGTGTTGTTTTATCTTCAGTTTGGACTTTGTACGAATATAGTGGAATTATAATAACCCAGGTAAAAGATTTCTCTTTTATTACATTTAATTAGTGTGTCCCATCATTCGATTATCAACATGTCAAAAATAAATACAGGTCCCATACAGACTAAGATTTACTTTTCGCTGCAAACTTGCGCTAGTTTAAACTCATAGCCGAATAACTTATAGGAAGAATTATTCCAGCATCCAACCCTGTGTAGCTCAAATCATCAATAATTATAAATAATATTAATGCGTTTAATTGTGGATAAGAAGTTAAACACCATCAAATATGGCCGATGATAATAATTTAGTAGAATATTACAATCTCCTTTAAAAGAACTACAACATAAGGGTTCTGCAATAGGATTCTCAAATGAATATTAATTCATAAGTCTGGCTTCATGCAAATAACATGTTATATTATTTTGAACTTACGTTCCCAATCTAAAAATAAGTTTAAAATACGTAGGGGACTTATTCTTACCCAATACAAATTGTAGAATTATTTAGTCAATGAAGTTTTTCGAATATATATTCAAATGAAAGTCAAATATAATTTTACTGTCGGCGCGTTATTTTATTGCAAAATAAATATTTTTGAATTTGGAATATTCCGACGCAGACGTCGGTATTAGGTACCTATACCCCGCAAATCTTCAAAGAGTTTCAAAGCTTTACTGAAACTTTTCCCCTGGCTATCTCAAATTTCTTGTTACGTGCTTTTAATTCTAATAGGCATGCCCGAGATTATTTTCAAATCGTTTTGCAAAATAACGCGTTCGACAGATGGAAAGTTGCCAAAATTTCGCAATGTTTAAAGAACCGAACGGTTTGTTTAAGTAATTACAGAGTGAATGCACCCCCCACTAATAAACTGTGACTAACTTGTATTATCGATTTCCCATAGGTTTTCGGATTTAATGATCTTTTTTGAATTTGACCTTAAATATAGTTATCGAATTGTAAAGACAAACAAATAAATATAATGTACATATTACTGCTATAAAATGACTTCACACTGTAGTGGAGTAAATTAATGAAAGAAAATTCAGTTTCCGGGACGTCGGGAAAATCCAATCCGGAACAACACCGTGAAAATCCATAAACAAGTAGCGGTAACTTTTAATTGGCTATTATTTTGAAAAAAAATAATAGATTATGAAAATGTTGCCAAGACAGCTAATATTATTGATAGGTATATAGTTATTTGGCACACCGAATAAAATGAAAGTATAAGTTAGCATCTATTAATCATGTTAAATAATAATATGCATAACGCCGATACATCATTATAAAATTATAGGTGAAGACATTTTCATGCAGTGTATTGGAATCGTTTTTTTATTAGTTGGCCAAATCAATTTTATTTCTAACAATATGGTGGACAGGAAATGTTTTTAAATCACCTGAATATCATTGATGTACTTACCTGTTTCCTTGTAATGTATAATCTCCAGAAGCCGATATGCACATATGATTATGATTATTGCTAACATAAATTATATTTTTAGAGAAGATGACATTACAATAATATTTGTAGAATTAATGAAAAACAGGTTTGTTTAGTTTTTTTGTTGTATGCACTTATGCACGGTCCAGACGAAGATACATGTTCGTAAACAAATTAACATTGCATAAAAACTATCCACAAATATTTGTATTTAATATGGGCAGATGTTTAGACAAACAATCTAGTTAAGCCATGTTTGGAGAAAAAAAACTACTGTTTCATCGGACGTATCGACGCATGGTCTTTTGAAATGTTGTTTTGATTAAAACACACACACATTTGTACGATTTGTACTGTCTATACTGCATTATTAATTTAATTGAAATATTTGCAGGTGTGGACGTGTGTTGAATTTCAAAATTTTCAAAACAAAAATAAGTACCTAAGTACTGTGTACGTAAATTTAGCCGGAAAAGCTTAAAAACCGTTGTATAATAAAAATTATTAATGTGGATATTTTGTATCTTAGTCTGGATTTAGGCATTATGCATATTATTATGATAGAATATATTATAATTATAATGAAACCATCGATGATAAAGCATGATAAGAATGTGAATCATGTAAATAAAACACCAACCGGTGGCAATTTTATTTCCAATATGAAAACAAAAGAATGCAAAACATTCTTCAGTTATTTACTTTAAGAAGCAAATTCGACGAACGCATATTTTGAATTCCATGCTACTGTAAGTACTTATTAATTGCACTCTGTATATAATAATCAGAAGTGGTAATAATAATTATTCATCTACCTGCCTATAATGCCTACCTGCTGAATAGTAAATATTTAACTTTTCAACAAGAATGTTTATAATTAATAATCAGTCGAAGCGTGCGGTTTAATTATTTTCAGTCTATAAAACGGACAGAAAATTCATGTTTAGTTTATAAATTATTTTTGGGAGTTCAATAAACTCGTCACTTCTAAAGGAACATATTTTTTTTCGATCAACGCCTAAAATAAAGTTTTTTTACGTTGGTATCTATATATTATTATATTACAGTAAATACTAAATATTATATAGGCTTTACATATAAGAATGATGAAAACAATACAATTTTGTGAACCTTTATGTTATAACAAAATCATAAGCTTTAAATATCATATTATGTACTATATTATTATACAATACATATTAACATTATAAGGTTAATTTTCAGGTGTTCTTTTTGTCACGCCGGATATTCCAATTTTGAAATAATGATATCGACAGAAAACTTTAAAAACAATTGAATGTAGCATTAAATTTGCTGTCACATTCACCTTACGTACTGGCATGGGTGGGAAACCCCAATTGACTTATTATACTCGCTGGTTATTAATTAAATTAAATAAAGTCATGTTGACCTCTTATTTTAGATAGGTATACAGCTTCAAATGTATATAATTTTGAAAACATATTTTTTATAAAAAAGTTGGTAGGGAATATGCTCGACGTCTAAATATGTGATGTTGGTGCTGATAGATTGGTGATTCATTAGTAAACCTACTTAATCCAGTAAGCAGGTAGTAGAGTGCCTGTCTACAAAGTCGTGAAAACGTGTTTTAATCCAGCATATGGCAAAAATTACATGTTATTTTTCAATGTGTTGATCCAAAGCAAGGACCCGATGCTTTGGGCAAATGGCCAACAACTATTCCTTTTAAAAATCGTCTCATGACATTCATGTGATTCGACTAGTATATAGTAAACGGTAAATTACTTTAATTAAGTATATAGGTACATATCATTATAGAAATTAATAAAACTCTGGCATTGTCCGATTTGTCCATTGTACAAAATGGTAATATTGTATCTCTTTATGTTGGTCACGATCTTCGAAACAGTTGACCTATAAATGCTGCATTCAGGTTTCATGTATTGAAGAATGAAGGTTAACGATTATGACAGGTAATTTTTAACGCAGTGAATTTTCTCCTTTTATAGATGCAGGCGAAGTTTTTTCACCCTTTGAAACGTTTTTTCATCAACTCAACAATCTGTGACCTTGTTTGGACAGATGTTTTGTAAATTATATTTGATTTGCCATATACGTAAACGATAATAATATTAACTACTATAGATTTTACTCCAATACTGACATTTATTATACTATGTATACACTGGCGATCACCCACTAGGTACTTTGTCCCCGTGAAATACGAAGAAAAAGTGGACATGGCAATGAAGGAAAATACTGATTCGTATTATTGATTGTTCGATTTCTAGGCGCGCGTCTCTCAAATCACGCCTCAACCAATATTGTTGTAAGTGCGTTATTTTCGTAAGTTTCTTTTGATAATGTAGACGAAAGTCTACTAAATTGGTAGATACCAATACCTATAGATAAGCTGCCATATTGGTCAAATGTTTCTTTTAAATCGACAACCAGACATTACAATTTTGTTTTCAGTATATTTCTTTGCTGAAGTCATGGTTATAATCATGTCCTCAGATTCGTCATGAACATTAGTCGCATCCAGTCAAGTACCTACTCATTACAAAACAACTCTTTTGTATGGATAAATGAACAACTAGGTACTTTAGAATGTATCCTACTTGCTCCTTTTTCCTTTAATTTTATCTACTCACTTGAGATTCTGGATTGAGAATTAACAGAACATATTGAAATACTTATAAGTTTAAAAAATGCGTTAGAGCAGTTGTTTACATACAATCACATAATTATTTATACGTGAGAAAACCCACTCGTGTATGAAAAAATATAAGCATAATATTATGTAAAAACTGCTATCGGTAAAGTGCATGAAAATCACTAAATTTGAAGCCAAAATAAACCCATCTCGGTCACCCATGCATTGGAGTTCATATTTTAATCCTCAGCTCTTCAATTATTATTATTAATAGTATGTAGGTACATATTAAATAATAATTATTATTCGAATGCACAAAGTTATCTCGCGATAAGTGCCACATATTACCCATGTTTCATATAAATAATATACGAATATTATCTGTAATGTTTTCGTTACATAATTTGATTAAATCAGTATGTACTACGAAATTTTGTTGACTTCTGAATTTATTCGATTGAAAAGTGTAATTATATCGATTATGATTCGTTGCTCATTAGCATAGAGTAGACTAATATACTATATCTCATTAGTCATTAGTATTACAATGATTCAAGTTATTAAGACTACTTTTGGTAAATAATACAAAGATGCCAACATCTTTTTAGTTTTGTTATGTATTAAATATAGTAAACACTCAAATTTATTAGAAAATTACAATGTTGTTAATAATCTCAATATTTTATTCTCGGCGAAAAACCATTATATTAAATGAAATAAAACAGAATAATATGTAATAGGTATTATATAGTTAGTCAACCGATAACAATAATCCTGAATATTATCATTTAATCAGATGCTGTAGATAGGTAGATACATAATTATTATGAATCACGTACGTTGACTTTTGCTTGTAGGGATGCTATTGAAAAAAATATTATAAACCCACCATTTATTTACAACATAATATTATCTATTGTAATTAATTGATTATTGGCCCGATCAAATAATATAATGTATGGCATTGCCATTTTCTAAAAATATTTCTAATGATATGATAAAACGTAATATTAATAAAGATAGTTAAGTAGAAATTTTCATACAATTGCACAAATAAGAACCTAAATCATAATTATTGCATAGTCGGTATGTACGTTATCGATTATTTTGTGGGGATGCTCCGTGTCTGTTGCATCTATAGACCGCAAGCCACTGCTAGGTACCTACTAGATATGGCTATATTTTGTTTTATTTTGATATTTGTATTATGTTTTGTTTATGTAACTACTACAACACAATTTTATTAGTTTTATAACAATAATATTGCGTTATTAACATCGACAATCAATCGGCATTTAGTTTCTGTACCTACCGGTCAAGAATGCGCACGAGTGCTTTGAGATAAAAGTTATCGAAATATTTTCATATGCCATCGATAGATTAGAGATTATTCTATTGTCCGCTTTGAATGACTCATTGGGTATTGTAATTATCTCTATTTATAATTTAGTCATCGCATCCACAATGTAGGGGTCAAATATCTATGTCAAATTTTGACATTCAGACATTTCAAAAATATTGATTAGATTAAATTACATAATGTAGCTGTGCTCTGTTAATTAAGAAAACTACGGACAACAAAACATGATTGGTGATTTTTTTTATAGAATGTTATATATTCTATTACTCTCGTTTATATACATTTTAATATTATGTTAAAAATAAGTCGAATAAGTTGACGCAAATATTTCATTTGCGATTTGGCCGCGCAATGAATATACCAGTCGAATACGTTTCATCCTTTTGTGTAGGTCGGTATTTCCTACGTTATTCCAGTTCTTGTATATATTATTTTAACTTCACTTTGTTTACTTCTATCAAAGCACTCGTGTTTGGATTAGTTGTTTCAATGAAATATCGATGGTTTGAATAATAGATGCATTTTTCGGAGATTGTTTCTTTTAAGATGGCACATAACGTATTTTCTCAGAGCAAAGGAAGTAGTGAACATCAATTTGTCAGATTCAATGTGTGGTTTTCGTAAATGTGTTAAAAGGACAAATACATTTTATTCTCTCGTTTAAGTTTATTAAGCATCCATAATTTATAAAACACTTGAAAAGTATGTAGGTGCCTTTCCAAAACAGTAACAGCACGGTATTGGTGTTTTATATTATGATCTTATGATACATCGCACATCCGATAAAATAGAGTCATAACTCAAAGAGTAGATTTTTCAGTAGAGCCAAAAAACTAATATGAAAATGGTCAAAATCACTTTCTTGTATGTTTCCCGCATTACTCTTTAGAGCAGGGGTGGGAAAACTGCGGCCCGCGGGCCGCATGTGGCCCGCCGGGTATTTTTTTGCGGCCCGCCATCATTAATTGTACTTCTGATTACGAATAACTTTTTATAATTTTTAAAAAAATATTGACATTAGATTAAAATTTGAAGAATTTGTTGTTTCGTAAATGTATTATCTCAGTACGTCTTCATTGCGTCTCGTCTCACACTATGTAATCACTATTTTCTACGTTGAACATCGTGACACATTTAAATACTTTTAACTCCGCGTTGCAAGGAAAAAATATATGCCCATGATATGGTAAAAAGTTTCAGATTTCAATTAAAACTCAAATTATTCCTTCAACAAATATCGAATAACAACGTGGACCACTTTCCAACTTTGTAGTTGCTGAATATACCAGAATATAAATTTGAAGAATATTGTAAAATTATTAAAGCTCTGAATGACGATTTTTTACAAAGATTTAGTCACTTCCGAAAAATTGAGACAAGTTTAGCAATAGTACGCGATCCATTTTCAATAGATATTGATAGTGGACCAACAGAGCTACAACTTGAGATTATTGATCTGCAGTGTGACACTGATTTAAGAGAATTGCTTCGTCGTGAAGAAATCTCCAAATTTTACAATGCCCTTAATTCAGACAAATTCGACCAACTTAAAGATTATGCAAGAAAAATGTTCGTTATTTTTGGATCAACCTATGTATGTGAACAAATATTTTCGATCATGAACCTCAATAAAAATTCTTTTCGATCAAATATCTCCGATGCCCATTTACAAGCAGTTTTGAGAATATGAACTAGAAAATTATTACCTGAATTTAAAAAAATGTTAAAAAATGTTTCAGTTTCAATTTTATTATTAATTTTTTTGTAATGTATATTTTTCGTGATAATAAATAGTGTATATCTAAAAATGGTATTTTACTTGCGGCCCGCCGCTCATTTTGAACTCTTGAATTTGGCCCTCCATCCAAAAAGTTTGCCCCCCCCTGCTTTAGAGCAATGCCCATGTTATATATATATTTGGATTCGTCGTAAAAAATGCTATGTTACATTGTAAAAAAAAGTCATTTTACAGAAAGAAAATCGTGAAAAACTTGAGTTGTGACACTTTTTTATATAAGATTTCGGAATATTTCAACAAAAAATATTCAATTCGAATTATGACAATATAGTCATTTTCCACTTTATGACTGTATTAAATAATAATATAGTATCTCAAATTTTGAGATACGAAATACAATACGTGCACACACCGACGCGTCGTAAAGTAAAAAATGACACTGTTTGAGAATGAACACGTTCAAATTAGTCTAAATGTAATAGTCATAATTCCATCTAGTGGTTTTAATATTAAAGCTAAAATTATGACTATTTTTTAGCAGATGGAGATTTTTTTTGTAAATCTATACTAAACTCAAAATCGTGGTTTTTTGACTTATGACTCTATTTTATCGGATGTGCGACATCTATAAATTTTGAACTCTCAATAACAGCATACAACGAATGTGTCTAATGTATTTTTTTTGTTAAAAATAGATTCGTTCTCATCTTTACATAATATATACAGGTTAATTGAATGCATCATTTGGTGATTAATTAAATAATTAGTACTGGCGTCTAAATTTAAATAGGTACAATAAAATTATTTGAGGTCAAGGAATAAATAAAATGCGATGAATCTGCATTAAAATAACCCAGGAAAAACTATGTTTAAAAGGTCTAACGTCTAACTAACGTATGTTGTATTTCTCGGTGTAGGATGGCGCAGCTGATCAGCGTCAGACTGACCAGACCCGACAACTGTCCCCTCGGGTTCCGCCTTCAGGGGGGCAAGGACTTCGGAACTCCGCTGGTCATCCAAAAGGTAAGTCCTCATAACAAACATATACATTTAATTTACTACACAACTACACCATCGCGACTTTTTTTGTATCAGATTGAAAGGCTAACACTTAGGTATTTGGAAATAGTCAATAGGTACATTGGCACTCGAATTTATTTAAGTATCTAGCTATTGACAATTTATTAAAATTATAATTCTATTTTCGTTTGTTATGTCAACAATAAAATTATCTTTTTAAGAAAAATATTCAGACGTTCGTCATTTTCGTTTTGTTACTAGGGTATTTACTTTCCATTACAATGTGCAGGATATTTTGGTTAACCGCATAAGTAATATCATTTATTTATTTAAATAAAACACGTAAATTTGCGGTTGTCTTTTTACTCACACTAATATACGTTAGTCAGATAATACACCAATATAAAATATGTCAATGCATACAAGTTACATGGTCGATTTTTTTAAATAGGCTGTCATCTTATTATGACGTGTTCATTTATTTATTATTAACAAATTAGGTAACGACGTTGCATTTATTTTGAATTTCAATAATTAAAACGTTGAACTTTTGTAATTGCAGCAGTGACAAATAATGTTTTTATAATGTCAATCGATAATAATTGATAATTGTTATTTTTACATAGGTACCGGTACATTTTCGTAAAATAATGACTTAATGCCACCGTAGTTATAATCGTGTAATCTTTTATAGGACATCCATAGACTAAAACCGTATGCGGTTTAGAACAGTGTGCCATACACTTACATTTGCAAATTTAGTAAAAATATATTTTCATGAACAGAAATCTTAGAATCTTAAATTTAGTATGGCACACGGTCCTAAACTGCATACGGTTTCAGTCTATGGATGGCCTATTAGTATGAGACCAATGTCGCAATTCTAAATTGATAACCAAAATATGATATACAATTTATAACAATATCATAACATTCACATTATACTCCGTTAAGTAATGATATTGTAAAACAAATCATCGTTTTTTAGAAGGATATTTAATACTTACAACAAATTTCGAGCTTTTATAAATGCGTACTTTTATTATGTTACCAAATTAAGACGAATTGATTTTCTTTAGAATCATCATAACGTTGGAGTTATTTATTAATGTAGGTTATGTGAACTGTCGAGTCTAATGAAACGAAACATGATGATTGATGACAATTGTAAAACTTTTTTGTTAATTAGTTCACAATAATTGATTAAATGTACCTATACCGATAAAGATATAACTAATATTTTCATTATAAGTAGATTTTATCATGCGGTAAATAAGGCGTAGTGAAAAGTAAGCTGGTGTGAGAAATTCAATTTGGACGGGCCGAGTGCAAAAATCAGCGCTGAAATTAACTTGTCCCCCGCCTTCTACAAACCCAACTCATGTCTTGAGATTATGAGCGGAGATTTTAAGAAAAATTTTCCCAAACTGTTTACAAAATGCGTGCATAAATCTCTTTCACAAAAAAATGCAACAAACCGGTGCTTTCTGTATTCATAAAAGTCTTGTAGGCTTGTAGGAACGCTTAGCAAAACATCTTACGTTTCTACGTTCATTCGGTTTACTTTTACTATATTGATAATTCTCTGTTTCTATGTAACATGTACATATATTTCTTCACCAATTAGGTATATTGTAAAACCGTAATATGTTTTCTAATACGTAAGAAAATGATTGTTGCCAAACGGTGAACTTTTGATACTATCAATTTCTCAATAAAAATAAATTTGTAGTTAATTTTAGCTCGTAATAAATAAAAAAGACTCATAAATATTAGGCACGAAAATCTTAATTAACTTTTTTCTTATTTTTTGGCAACTTACACGATTATGTTTTCAAGCCACTTACTAGACGAATAAATTTATTGCAAAGCTTTTTGGAGCTTTGTGGAGCTTTCACTTTTAAACATCTTGGCACTACATAACGAAGTACCTACACAGATTATTTATCATTTTAGAATATAAATATGCATTGAAAAATATATGTAACGAATAGTATATTATAGTAGATATGCGTTTATAGACCATTTTTGTTTACACAATGTACAAAAAAATGTTAATTTGTATTCTGATGCGTTTGTTGACACAATTGAAACATTATTTATTCCGAGGTGTTATTATTTATTCTTAACTGGAGAAGGAATTTGGGATTTTCGGAGCAATTTTGTTTTTATTTTTAGCATGGATCGCTGCACAAATAAATGTATTCTGTCTGTCCCTTTTTAACGGTCAGATACTCTTTTATTTTCAATGAATTTTTATACACCACGAAAATTAAGATTATCAAAGCATTGCTTATATTTTATTCCAGTGACAGCGTTGCCAACTTGCCAGCATTTTTATTGCCAGATCTACCATTTAAACTAGCCACGTAACTTGCAATGTCATTTAGTGTTGTTTAATATCTGAACCTGCTTTAATGTTTTGATCTGGACGATTTTTCACGATAAGTATAAACCCTAACTCGAAAAAGTTGGACCTTATTCGGTAAACGTATACCTACCTTCCTACATAAAACAATATAAATTTAATGTTGATTTTTTCGAGCAGATCGAAAAAAGCTTACTGTTTTCCTTGAAAGTCTGTAATTTTTTCCTGGTTCTTAATGTACCCCGTCTGGAATATGTTGTCGATGAGAGTTGTTGGCGTCGGTCATTTTATAGGAATGATAATTTGTAATACCGACTGGGTGAAAGAACCGTGAAAGATTTATTTTATATCAACTCATATTGTCGTCACCAAGAAGACACTAATTTAATAATATGTAAAAAAAAATAGATACACCAGCTATTATTTCTTAAAATCATAAAAGTTCATAAAAATAATAAAATGTTACCACCGTATGGTAAAACGATTTTTTTTCTCAAAAAAGTATTGAGTGATCTCAGACCCGGACTAGGATTTGAAAATGTAACACGAAGACATCAAAAGCTTGCCAAGCACTGGTTTATATATCATGCGTGACTGAATTATAATGATATCCTTCTGATCTTGTTAATATCATGATTTGTTTAGTATACTAATTATACTTGAATAGAATTAGTGAAATATAAATAGAAATTTATTTTTATTATAGAGTAAGTTTGTGCGATAAACAAACACGAAGTTGTACCTTGTACCTATAATATTGAGTAAAAAACAAGTAGGTACCTATATTAAATTGTATTTTAACAATTTATTACATACGGACCATACGGTATCCCCGTTTATTTATTTAATGGATTCATTTCAATAAATTGTAGATAGTAATATATTTTATAGTACCTATATTGATAATGAAGTGGTGCAATATGTACTTACAATAACACAAATCACATTTTCAAATTATCGTGGTAAAATATTCTTAGTTGCTATTCTATTTTTAAAATTCGGTATCATATTATATTTTATGTTTGAAACGAGTGGACCGAGATCTTTGCTGGGTTTCCTTCATTCAAGTTTTCTAGTTGAGAATACTTTTGTAATTTATTGTATAGTCTATTTTCTATTGATATTCAATACTTCCACGAACTTTAGCGTGATACAGCCAGATAGATATTATTATGTTGTTTACGAGCCAACATTTTACAAATTACATTACAAGACGGATGGATAATAATAAATAATCGATCCCGACGATGTAAACGAGGCGTCTAGTCTCATTTTTAAATATCTTGTTCCGGGAGCTGGGAAGAGTGACGACGGCATGTCATGATATTATTGACATGAAACGATATTTCAGTTCTCAATACCTACCCTATTTTTAGATAACTTTCTTTGTGAGTTGCCAGTGAATTTCATTATAAAAATATTGAACAGTTTATGTAGATATTATTTGAAGTATATTTCGTGTTATTTTAGCAACTAACTAATGCAAAAGTAGATATATACAATATATATATGTATATACAGTACTCTCTCAGTAATCCGCCACCCCAAAAACCAGACAAGTGTCCGATTAGTGAAAGCGGTGGATTATAATGCATACATACAAAATATGATAAAAATTAAAACAGGTATTTCATAAAAAATAGTTTTTTTGAGAAATTTGTACTAGCAAATTACAGTTTTATTTATAAACTCGCCCGATTCCATATATAAGTCCCGCCCGATTCCATATTTTTTTAATATGCATGTTTCTGAGGTGCTTCCGAATTATGTATGCTTAATAAGAATGAACTAATGTTATTTATATTGATAAATATTGGATCTTGACCGGTAATTGAGAGATTAAATCACACGAGTGGGACAGATGTGCGTATTATTTTATCAATAACAATTGTGTGTGGCTAAATCTGGATCTAAATTCACTCATCTAAATAAAACGAAAAAGTAGAATAGCCAATTTGTGTAAAAACTGGTTTATTATCTGTACATTAGCGATGTATTTTATCACTCTTAGAATAGGGCTTACTTTAAAATTAACTAACAAATAGTTGTAGGCACTCATCCTTTTGTGATTTGGCGCCTAACTTAAAATTTCTGATACCCTGCTTAAACTTGCTTCTTACTACGGTCCTGTCTCGGAAATGAAGTTGTGTGACATTAATTTGCTTTATCTATTTGAAAAGTCGGTACTGTTCGGTTATCAGGAATACAGCGGAAAACACATTTTGAAAATATCCGATATACTGGATTATTTGTTAGTTTGGGTTAGTTTAGGTTGGGTTAGGTTAGGTTTGGTTTGGTTAGGTTAATTTAACAAATAATCCAGTTTATCGGCTATTTTCAAAATGTGTTTTCCGCTGTATTCCTGATAACCGAACAGTACCGAAAAGTCTTAATAAATTTGTAATATAAAACTCATATAATTATTATAATATCTTGTAAGTATTACTACTTTATCGGTTATCTACTATCAGAATATTTTCCGCTTAAATAAAATGATATTATAATAATATTATGGTCGGAATTCAGTACTTAGGAAAATTTTATCACTTGATATCGCGTGAGAATTTTCTTTACATTATTCGTCACTGTTCTGGCAGAAGACACTAATTCGAAAAAATGACATATTGCGTTAGTTATAACAAAATATTCCTTATTTCAAACTTTACCGTCTGGAAACCTTGGAAGTCTTTATTTTAAAGTCATCCTTTTTACGATTACTAACTCACATGATAGACCATTTCAATCATTTTAACAACTTCAAAGTCAAATTACTCAAAACTAGTATTCTCCAGTTAGTGTGTTCTGCCAGAACAGAGACGAATTATATTGTGATCTTCGTCTAGGTATTTCTTGTACATCGTAAACATTCAAGTAGTTCTCAAGGTGGAACAATAGAGAATTTTAATCCAAGTAAAACAAAGCCATGCTAATTAATTGTCTACAAACGTTATCTTCAACTATAAACATACCTATTAAGTGTTGCAGTTTATCAAAATTGCATTGGTATTAGACGCACAGAAATAAACTGCGCCGCAAAACAGAGAATAGTTTGCCATGAATTCTGCTATTACAAAGAAAATACGGAAATACTGATAACATAATATTTCTTTAAAATGTCATAATTTGCATTTTAGTTATACCTGTATGTATATATTATACGTACATATATACGTACAGTAGAACAATTATCTGTTGTAATAATAATTGTGAATAAAAAATATACCTAAACATAGAGAAAGACGTGCGGTGCGATGTTCAAACTAAACCGATTTTTTAAAAAAATATATGTTTAGATTTATAACGTTTCTATATCAAATTTAATTGTTGGAACATTTTTGACTGCCCAACAATAATAGTGTGCTAGTTATACAAACCTAAACAAATATATCGTAGTGAGGACGTACTAACGCATTCAAATTTTACCATATTTCAGGAGAAATTGTACTGCTTACCATATTTTAATATAATTAGCCCTTTCTAGTAGTCGAAGATAGTCCAGGTAAAAAAAATAATTTAAAAACCTCACTCTTTTTATTTAAAAAAAAAGTATTGTTTCATTTAAAACAGCGCTTGCAATTGAATATTTTACGAACCGGGGCACTCGGCAATTTTCCGAAAATATTAACATAATATGTTCAATAATTAGAATGGTACATTCTTAAATCTTGCGAATTATTCGTTGAATAAAATAAATAGTAAATTAACATAATATGTTATTATTTTTCTAAGCGGGCGATAATCTCTGGGATTTCATGAACCGAAACTGTGCTCCGGTTCATTTCGAGGCCTCATTTATAATCATACAAAACCGATGATTTCAGTGAAATCGGGATAATCAACATTCGACTGTAATCCATACATCTTAGACTTCATTAGTATCCTATTTATCATATTTTCATAAAATTAGCCCTTTCTAATGATCCTGAAGTTAGTCCGGATAACAAAAATAATAGAACGTTCAAAAATATCACGCTTTTTAATTATTTTTAAAAGTATAGGTATACATAGTTTCATTTATAATTATACATCGTATTCGGAATTTTGTACGTAAACAGTTCACCGCAGGACGTATGGAGTATATTTGTACGTATGCTACAACATGTGGCGCTAGTTTGCGAATTTCATGAGATGTTTTTACTAGGTTAGGTTAGGGTTAATCTAATTGGAACAGTACTATTTGCATACTATCGCCGCATATTGTAAGATACGTAAAAATGTATTCCACGGTGAAATGTTCACCGAAGAACTCGTCATTTGATAAAATGTTATACGAACTCATGTTTCACGTACTGCGACGCACGAATAAGTGTCCCACGATGAACTGCATACGTACAACTTACATGTAACCATCATACATAACTGCTGACCTTTATGAAATCTGGATAACTCTGGATTCTACTACATGGGTTGTATATTATAATTTATATGCTGTATGAGAAATCGGTTTTCTTTGTGTTGAAAAGTAGGAAAATCTCATGTTGTAAATAACTATATCCGTATCCTAGTTTAATTTAAACGTTATTCCCAACACTTTTTGAAGGGCACAACCTTGTGATGAGATGAGTTGTACTTTTAATGTAAGCTTTTGCTAATTCTTGCGTAAGTCTTGTTGTGAATCACTGCCTTATGTTATGTAGATAATTAAAAAGTCAATTTACAATATGTTTAAACACAGTATTTAGTTATAACTTGTTATGAATAAATAATGTAATAAATACTAAAATGGCGATACATACTCAATTCATCACTGTATATTATATAGAAGTGATTAAAAATCAATGTGATTACTGCACCTGCGATAGATCATTGACCCATTTCAGATGTTATGCATTTATTATGAAACTTTTGGTAAAACATCGAATGTAATTTCCCAGCGAATTTCGCGTAGGTGTCAAATTTTGGCACGTTTTGCAATTATTATCTCTCAAAATCTCTCAAGGTTTCCAACAGCGATGCTTGAATTATTGCCACTGAAAAATTGCACTAATATAAGTCAGATTGTTATTTTTTGTGTATCTGTTTTATTTTATTTTAAAACTTTTGGCACTCCCGTTTCCTCATGTAAAACTAAAAATAATGTTTACTGAAGTGATTCAAAAGACTTTCAAAGTTATTTATTTTATATTTTGCCCTCCGCATAGTAAATTAACTATATTATAATATTACTTATAATCTTACATAATTCGGAAACATCTCAGACATATACATATTTGCATGAATTTTCGTCGTCGTTACGTAGGGTGCAGGTGGCTAAATTAGTAAAGCACATTGGTTGGAATTTGATGGATACAGATTCGAGTCCCGCCCGGAACTATATTATTTTATTTATTTCTGAAGGGAGACAATTATGAAGTTCATTAAAAAATGTTACATTCTCAAATCTTGTGAATTATTCGTTAATTAACAAAAACCGTTGCTAATTTTTAGCCATAAGTAGGTATACTTAATTGACAATTACTTGGAGCAGTGTTTTTCAACATTTTCGAAATAGTGACATAGTTTAAAACTAATTAGGATTTCGCGACACACCAAAAATATTAATTTAAAAAGTTGTGTTTGAAATAATAATGCGTTTGCACATACTGGCTGGGAAACACACTGGTTTAGAAGAAAATCTGTATTATAGTAACATCACTAAAGATGTGCAGTATCCGTATTTGTATACTGTACTATGGTAGCTATCGTCGATATTGTTCAGATCGCTCCTGTTGTATTGGATTGTCTCGCTTGACCACACTCCCGCTCTTTCTTATTACCCGTCCGACAATCAAACCTGATTTATAATATGGTAATAATATTTATTCCTCATTAATTTAAGTACTTATATAAAATTAACGTTCAAATGTTGTGAATTTTGCTCATTCACATTTTTCTCCTTTCAATTTTGTTTTCATGTACCAACATTGGCACACCTTGTTAGTGAAATGGATTGAATGTACCCCTTGGAATTCGATACTATTTTAGTTCTAATACATTAGTATTCAAATACCCCGTAGAGTACTTACATACGTTCGTATGCCATACATCTCGACGACATTTCTCCTATTTTATTTTTAACCACTAATCCCACGAATGTATTTTTGTACATTCGTTCAGCTAACACTGAAATAAAAGACCTCGGTATATCTTTCGAGAAGAGCTCGCTAAAATATCACGATTTTCAGAAAAAAATACTTTTCTATAGGCAATAATATAAATTCATGCATTTTTTTTCGGTCAGGGTCGATAAAAAGTGTGCTATTACGGAATTGAATTAGTATAACTTACGAGCGATATACAATCTAATTCAAATTTCTTATGGGCAAAAATAAAATATAATTTATTGTTCACTTCACGTATAAAACTATAAATTTTGGGCAATATAAGATGCTAGATAGACACCCAAAATACGAGCAGACATTAACTTCTTTTTAAAGGTAAATTTCCATCAAATGATATATCCAGACCACCCAAATATAATCTATTGAAAGACATTATTACAAGATAAACCGAGCGCAAGATTCTACACAGGCTTTTGTTAAGCGATTGATTATACACAATATATACGTAAATATTGCGTTTCAAACGAGTTTCCTGTTAACTACCGTATTATCGACTGAATTAAGTACAGGTTTTAAGTATAATTAATGATTTTACTATAGCTTTATCTTATCAAATTTTTCAACTGTTATAATGGGTCAAGTATTTTTTTTATTATTAAGAATTATGACGAACAAAGGTTGGATTGGAAAGTACCTAATACCAAAGTGCAATTATTTCCCTATCTATGTACTGTTAGAAAATATATAAACAGTGCCCACTATTTTAAAATGTTTATGTGTTGTTTATTCTTTTCACATGCCCAATATCTATGTATATGATTATTCTTTGTCTTTGTACGCTTTCTCTACTACAATCCTATGAGTTGTGAAGTTATAAGAATGTGTAGGTAAGTACTATCATCTTAGCCCAACGAAAAAAAATCAGTCTTAGAAACTTAGAAAAATAACTAAGTATTTATTATATTATTAAATCAATTAAATTATCCGTGATCGACCCTTGCATTAAGTATACATATCTACTTAGTTGGTTTTTAGTGTTTCTGTTTTATGGTATTCAAGATTCTTTTAATGTAAAATATGACATATTCAGTCCATTAAGAAGGAATGTATTTGTCCATCCGGTTGCATTCCTTGTGGACATTAAATTTTATTGTCAAAACTGTAACATGTTTTAGCGTCTCAGTAATCATACGATATAACAACTTAACAAATTATAATCTGTACGAGTAATACAGACTTGGCGCCACTTGAATAAAGCTCGTAAGTTCCTTTTTCATTCTCCCTATCAGAATCTTCCAGTTGCTAATGGTATAACCACACAAGCCCGAATTTAGAGAGTTGTTTTAATAATGTCATTTTAGCGTACTTACATATTATTCACACAGTTTATAATAATATTTTATATTCGTAAGTATGTGGTGTACAATAGTATTAAAGCACATTGCATTGATCTATAGTAAATAAAATAAGTTTATTTATTTAAAAAAATCTGTGTGTGTACTTATGTACGCGCGTTAGAAGTTATACTTCTTTGGCGTAACAAAACAAAAACTGTGATAAACTAGATTCTTCGTCTAGCTCTTAATTATCTTGTTAAATTACACACTCAAGAAAAGGGACCGCTTATTGCAACGCCGTTGGTTTATTTCTATACACTTTAACTTATATTACTAAATTATATAATTATTTATCGTTGCTTTTATTTTTAAAGTAATAACTGCCACCATGACGTTTAATAGTTTGTTTACGTAAGGAATTGCAAATGGCCGACAATAATAAACTCGCTGCCTAGGCAACGGAACAATTTTAAGCTATACTATTATACTGCATGATCGTCACGATTGCAGTATCATATTGTGGCGTAAAGGTAGTGCGTTCGGCTGATAACCGAACAATCAATCGGTGGTTCGAATCCAATCGAGTGCGTTTCTTTTCGTGTGAAAAAATAAATTATGTGTTACATGTCACACGCCAAAAATACACTCTGATCCCTAACGCGCCAAAAGAAGTATAACTTCAAAAATCAATTAAATTTGCCTAGTCATTCCAACAAAATCAAAATTAATACGTGATTACATTAAGCTAGCCAAACGAATAGGCGTAGGAACTCTAAAAGTGAGCCTGCCATGTAATTTTCCGGTTTTCTTGTTCATAAGAAAATCGCACCGCAATAGTTACGTAAAACCAACGAAAGCACAGATTTGCTATCAATGTTTAATGGGATTATGTGTAACATAATTACGTATTCGTTTGATTTCGTATTTAGTGTTGACAATTCAATAATATTGTACGGTAGTCCTCGTACTCGTAGTGTGGCTTTTCATCCGGGGGCTCCGGGCTCGATTCCCATGAGGTCACGATATATTTATGTGATATTCTCAAAGCCTGTGTAGCTGTCATCGTGTCACTTATATTACTAATTATACTACTGTTGTAGTGTTAAAGAGTACTTAAATATATTTTATATAATATATAATAACTAGTTTATTAAGGTTATACCTCAGTTGAGGGATGGTCTAAAAAGATCGTGGCTAGGCGATGCGCGGATTGCGGGTCGCGGGTGCAAATGACGCATGCCGACCGAAATATAATTTGTCATATAAATCCAACATGCGTCCATTTAATGTTCTGTTTATTATTCTATTAGTAACAATAATAATATATTCATTGACATGTTTTCTTTTTAAAGTAAATGGGTAACGTTTTTAGTCATCTTTACACGATTTCAGATTTAATACCCCCGTCGCCGTCACGAAACAAATTGACGTATTGACACCTCGACGTTCGCTCTCAGACTGCCAGCGAGTCCAAAATTTCGTCGCGCCTATAGTTGAAAATTATTAGCCGTTTCACTGAAGTATCGCCTTATTAATATATGGAACGAAAGTATGTATTATTTTTACGCACTTAGCAATGTTTAAAAAAAATACATTCAACTTACGAGTATTTCCTTTTATTTTGATGTGTCAAATTCACTTAAATTTCCGTCAAAATTTCTTTCCGACTACAATCATGATTTCAAGTGCTAGGATTTACTAATGTTTGATACATTATACCAGCGACGACACTTGAAATTTTTCATGAAATATGATAATTAGTATTAAAAATACCACACAGCATGTCTGCGATGAAACATAATTACGTGCATATATACTTTATTGTATACTAATGGTCGAGGAACGTTATTATTTTTCTGTAATTTAAGAATTTAAATTAAGACATGTTATACCTATATATATATAAAAAATGAATTGAATTGTTTCGTGTCTTTTTAGACCTGCTAAAATCATTAGAAATATTAAAATGTAAATATGATATAAGGATGGATATGTAATAACACCTTTGATTAAACAATTATTTTATCTTATAGTTTTTTAATACGAAAAAAAACCTATTATTATTGTATAACTCGCAGATTTGTCGATGCTCTACCAATACACAGCAAATAAACCACTATCAACAAAGTATACCATAATAATTATAAATAGTAAATAATATAAAGAAAATACAATAGACATGAATAAATAAATTAAAATAGAATATAATTGTGAGACCACAATGAAATAAAACCCCTACCTATATACGCAAAAAATGATATCAAGTCGGTAAACCACCAGATAGAGTAAAATAAAGTTGGTATAGAAGAATTGTAAATAAAACCACGAAGATGTGAAAACATGTTTAAAAGAAAAATGTCTATTCGAGTAGGTAATGTTATATATTATATTTGCATGACAATATTAAAAATAAAAAGTCTTATTGAGACAAGCTTTGCTAAGCAATTTTGTTTGGCCAATACACCGCGTCAGAGTTTTACGCTTTGAGATGTATGTTAGTAAACAATATTCGTTGTCAGCTGATACCTACTACAATAATTGATTCTACAAAGTATAGTTACTATTATAGTACAACGACTCGTCAAATAATGGAAAAATACGCCACTACACTCTGAAAATGAAACAGGGGCGCTCCGTTCACTATGCCAACTATGTCACCGGGTCAGCTGTATTAATATACTCAGTTCTATAATAATGTCTGGTTAAGTAATTACTATGAACCTGTAGAAACATTTCTGCAGGACTTTACAATATCGCATATGAATAAAAAAATCTCTTGTAAACAGAATGTGTGGATAGCTTGTTTTGTAATACAAACATATAATTTCATTTTTAGGGTATCTCGTTATGAAGTGGTTATTAATCAGTTAATCAGTTAATCACATCTTAACTCAAACGTCTTCAAAGTATACGATGTAACTACTTGTCGTATCGCATGGTATTTTTATTTTTAATCCTGGCAATATTAATTCAATTCACTGATACATGGTAATATCACTCATAGTGATAGATTCGTATGATTTGTCAGCTGTTTTCTATAGGGATTTAATATCAGTGGCAAGAAATGGCAGTGCATTATTATGTTTGAATATTTTTCATGAGAGTGCAAGCAATCAAGTAAGCAAAAAAATGTCAAATAGTTGGTAAACCAATCACCGCAACATAGTTGGTTAGCCTCGCGACTATTTGACAATAAAGTTGATCATTTTAATAAACAAGTACTTTTCTAAAGCATGCGTCAATACCAAACGCTTTCCTAACATCCGTACTACAGAGTCTATCTATAGGGTGGCACGTAGAGTCGCAACATTTATAAAGTCTCATACCATGCACCGCAAAATAATTGATTATTTCAGCTGCTGTCGATACTCGTATGGTAAACAGAATGATCGACGAATGTGGTTGAGTTTTGGATATAAATAAAGGATAAAACAATATTGTTTACAGAGCGCCAAAGCTCAGCGAACCCTGATTCTATTTACGATGATTCATTATTGTCGCGATTATAACAACAATTAATATTACTCAAAACCGAGGAAAACGATTGGACACTCCGACATATTTTGCGATTTTCAGAGCTTTTTCATGGTTTTTCTCGGTTCAAACACATTATCATCATGTTATGTGCTGTCATGTGCTGTCACAGCACTGCCGCTACGGGAAAAAAGTGTGTAATGTCGTTTTTCTTGGTATTGAAAATTCACACTGATGCTTCCATCCCGTAACACACTTTGAACCTTTAAACTTTAAATGAACATTGTCAGCAAAGTTAGCAAAATCAGTCGAAATCGCCAGAACAACAATGAGGACACCTCACGCATACCACGCTAGCAACAAGAGAGGTGCTGTTGAAATATAGCATTTATTGAAACAATTACAAACATCTTATTGTAATTTTTACAATAAGTGCTAATACTTTGATACAAACCTACTCTTAGTTTGACTGTGACTTAGTCTTACTCTTAACTGTTAAGATTGATTGAAATTAGCACAAATAATGAATAATAATTCAAAATACCAATACATTAGAGTTGGCACTCTCCATAGACTATATAGAAATATATGCAAAATCTGTTAACTGTTCAGATTAATTGAAATTAGCATAAATAATGAATAATAATTCAAAATAATAATACATTAGAGTTGGCACTCTCCATAGACTATAGAGAGATAGTGATCATTCAAAATATTCTGCGGAATGATGAAACAATAGGCTAAATTTGTCGCCGTACCAGTATGTGACAGTACGTGACGTGATCATAATGTAATTGCAGCTTTAGTGTGCACCTATTTCCTATTTTTCTATATTTCAATTAACTATTAAAAATACATTTACTTAGTACAAAAATGTTGATTGCGCTAAAATCATGGTTCAGGTATTTGCCATTATTTTATAGATTACACTTATAAATATGAAATCATAATTATGAAAATATAATATATTCTTGCTAATAATTAGTATGTTGATCAAAATTCGGGAGATATTTTACTACATATTATAATACTTATACAAGTTTTTTTTATCAAATATTTTAATTTAAACAGAGGTTCATCGGAACTAAAGAAGTTCATGTAGGTAGTAAACGGTCCTATATTTAGAAGGGCCAGCCCCCGCAATACTGGAAGCTGATAAGTAAGTTACAATAATACTCGTAGCATGAGTTTATAGCGCCATATTTATATATTTTTTGTACATCTCCCAAAACTGGTTTTTGCATTCTACGATACCGTAAGCAACAATAACAGGCTTCGGAACGACAAACTTTTCTTTGAATCATACTAAAAACCGTAAAAGTGTGTACGATAGATTTTTCTCTCTTTTACAAATTGTTATATAGATATTTTTATTATAGCTTAATATTATTATTTGCAGGATATTTACATAATATAATAACACCGGGGGGTTTTTTTTAAATTACTTTGTTAGTACCTATATATTTTCTTGTATTTAAGTTTATTATGTGAAGTACAGTAGTGACTGATGCATATTAAAAGCTCTATGGTGAAACATACAAAAGGGTCTGACGCTCGTATAATGTTGGAGGAAACAGAATAATGTAAGCTTTTATTTTTTCACTGCTGCGTAAATCTCTCTTTTACTCAACAATATTACCATAACTACTAATAGTTAAGTAGGTATATGAATCTTTGAAATCTATAATAGTTATCTGACATATTTTACTGCTAGATCGTAATGTAATATCGTAGCCATTTATATAGCTATGCACACCTGGTAAATGTATATTTTTAACATAACATTGAACAGAGCTTTTGTACATAACACACCTTCCGATGTAGGTATTTCAACTAGCAATAGATTCGCAGGCTACATCGATACGAGGGTGGGTCAATAATTCCTTAGAAAAAAGCATTAAAACAGTTTTTATTTTTGTATTTTTTTTTTATTTCTCAACATAATCTCCTTGGAGCTCAATACACTTGGTTAGACGTTTCTCAATTTTTTTTAAACCGTCAGAAAAATAAGTTTTCGGAAGGTCCTCAAAATAAGCATTTGTCCGATCGATGACTTCTTCATTTGAAAAAAAACGTTGTCCACTTAGCCATTTTTTTAAGTTTGGGAAAAGGAAAAAGTCACTGGGGGCTAAATCTGGCGAATACGGTGGGTGGTCGACCAATTCGAACTTCAATTCTTCAATTTTAGCCATTGATCGTAAACATGTGTGAACACGGGCATTGTCCTGATGAAAGAGGATTTTTTTCCTGTTTAAATGAGGCCGTTTTTCTTCAATTTCGTTTTTTAGCTGGTCCAATAAAAATGCATAATAATCCCCTGTTATTGTTTTTCCTTTTTCCAAATAGTCAACGAAAATAATTCCACGTGCATCCCAAAATACAGTAGCCATAACCTTACCAGCTGATTTTACGGTTTTCGCCTTCTTTGGACATGGTTCGCCTTTCGCAATCCACTGCTTTGACTGTTCTTTCGTCTCGGGAGTATAGTGGTGTATCCATGTTTCATCTACAGTCACAAAGCGACGAAAAAATTCATCCGGATTGCGTTGCATGAGCGACAACAGGGCTTTAGAGGCCACCACCCTATTGCGTTTATTGTCGACTGTGAGCAAACGCGGCACCCATCTTGCAGAAATTTTTTTCATGCCCAATTTGTCATGTAAAATAGAAATGACGCTACCTTTTGAGATCCCTGTAACCTCAATTATCTCACTCAACTTTAATCTTCGGTCACTTAACACCATATCGTGGATTTTATTGATCATTTCTGGTGTAGTCACCTCTACAGGACGTCCTGAGCGTGGTTCATCCTTTGTTGATGTACGACCACGTTTAAATTCATTTAACCAGTTATAAATAGTTGCAAGTGAAGGAGCAGATATGCCGTGAACTAAATCCAACTCATTTTTTATTTCCTTTGCTGTTAACCCTTTTATATTAAAATTTTTAATAACAGCTCTAAACTCAATTTTCTCCATTTTTGTAAACAAGCAAATTTTTTTTTTAAATGTACGAAAATAAAAAACAACAACCCGACCAATCTGATTGAAACTTCGCAGCATACTGAATCGGTAGTGCCGCTGCATGAAAACAAACCGCTTACAGTACTAGTCGCGCCACCTGTCGGCTTTTCTAAGGACTTATTGACCCACCCTCGTAGAATGTTGCCTCATTCGAATATTTAACACTGGATCATTACATCCATTACACCAGTATCCACTTTAGAGTAGACTTATATTACAACTCGGACAACTTCTACTGAGGGAATGAATACAATATTACATACCATAGACGTATCTGCCAACTACTTTCTCGTAGATATGTGGTTTCTTCGTAAAGGTGTGGAGGATTCAAAGATGCAATGAAAATTGTATATTTGGTATTAAAATGTAGAAACACGATACAGTAGGTAGGTAAGTCCCAAGCTACGTCTTCATAAAGGTAATACATATATTTTCTGGAAAGTGCATTAGTCATACAGGTATCGGTGGGTCGATCGACGCACAGAGCGGCTATCGACGGTAGTTTATCATATTTATGTATTGATGAGGTTAATTATTACAATAAGTTAATCGTCTAAAGTCTAAACTGTCGAAAAGTGCCATATTTTAACAGCCCCTTTCTCCTGGCTGTATTAGCTTTTAGAGCGAGATAGACAGTTTTGACAGTTTAGACTTATTATCACTTAGCCGTCGATAGCTGCCTCGTGTATAGAATATACCCACAGAGGTTGGTGATACTTTTTTTCACGAGGAGCAGTCGTGGTTATTAACACCTACCTATTTACTGTATTGCAATTAAAAATCACATAGGTACGCAATGTCTACATTTGATCACGTTATCTTCCACTTCACTTAAACTTTTTCATTGAGTAGTTTTGCGCATGCTTTAGCGGCGTCCACTGTCTACACTTGTACGTCAAATAGTTTTATAATTTTCATAGAAAACAGTATTGTAAAATTTTTATAATACTGATTTTAATACAAATAGGTAAGTATATGTAAAAAATATAATAGTTTGAAAAAACTAAGAAAATCACAAAACATTTTTCGTTTTGAATTCTTATAAATTATAGTACCTACTTTCATATTTTAGACTTATTTGGCGTAAAATTATAGTACGCATAATATACTATTATACATTTTCCCCGGAATCATTCGGTTAGCAACACTGACGTGATGTTGAACAGAAGTTCATCGGTGATGGAATTACGTGCGCTATTATTTTAATTACGAAAAACGGCCATTTTGAAAACGATTTGAGGCAGACAATGCGCATGCATGCCTTGCGATGCGTTCATCTAGCGAACGAAAAATGTCTGAATGTAGGTAGGGCTAGTCTCTTCAATAAAATAAAGGAAAGATGAAGATCGGGTGATTTAGACGTAGTTGAATTGTGCAGAGAGACACTGTATTCCCAAAGTAACTATGTTTTCTACATTTAATATAATATCTGAGACTATACTGTTCAGAATATTTATCACAACACATAAATCACAGACATATCCATATAATATACCGTATCAAAAGAAAAAAACTTGGACTATCGACATTTTTTGTCATTCCTCACGGTAAAATATTTCAAAACCTGGTGAGAGAGATTTGGAATCTTGACTTTTGCGAATTCCTGCAGATATTATGAAGTAATATTTTTTTAAATAGCTGGTTTGTGGTCGGAGAATTTTGGGATTTGAAAAATAACAGGACGTCCGTACACATTACATATATTATTATGTATTTGATATTTTGTAATATTTGGCAAGAGGCCATTGCAAAAGAGGTATTTCTCAAAATAACTCAATTTTATGCATGCTGTACATTGTTATAAATACGCGCGCATCAACACTGCCGACCGGCTGGGACAATAGTCCAAACTACGTGATTATTTTTATTTATTGAGCGAAGTCTTATACATTTAACATTACAAACTTTTCTTACGCCCCATATGAATAGATAACATCTCAGTGTCCTGTCTTTCTTAAATATCTTACATTTTCAGGCAATTTTATTTAAAACCTAGAGCAGAGCCGCGCCAATGGTGGCTCCCATCCGGTTGCTAACCACCCCCCGCCAAATAATTTGTCATAGAAATGTATAGCAAAAATTATTATGACATATTTTATCTATTAAATAATATAACATTCTGAATTATAATGTAGAGCGTCTTAAATCAATAGATATGTATCAAATGAAGCACATTTATTTATATTAAAAAATAATGATATGGAAAATGCAGGCGAGTTTTTTTCATTATAAAGTTCATTTTATTTATATATTTTTTCGGACTCATTAATTTGTAATACATTAAAAGCACATAATTATCAGATTTTTTATTCGGATTTATTTTCTGTGAACTTGTTTTTGTCTTTCTATTTACTCTGTACGCACACAAAAAACTTATTCCTTGTAATGTATTATAATGTTAATCGTTATATTAAAACTGATATTAGAAGCAAAGTATATTTTTTGTTTCATTCCCTGATGAGATGACCTCAGCGTAGTGCCACCCATAGTCAGTCTGTCTTATTATGCTTTTTGTGACAAGGTTAAATTTTGTCCATATAGGGAACTGTTTTTACAACCAGCTTTTACTCCAAAGGTCGCAGTGCGGCACTTAGTACAATATGGCATTGGATTTAACTGTCGAATTCAACGTCTACGTTTCAAAAGCATTCGCTTTAAGTGCACTTCAACACTAAACAGGTGCTAGAGATGACACATACTTTATTGAACATTACACGGATCGAGATAACACACGGACGTCTTGCATTGTTCTCAGTGACAGGTTTAGAAATGTACCGAGGCACTGACTGATTTTGAGACCCCACGAAAAATAAAATAAAAACCACCAATCTCAATACCAACATACATAGTAAAGTAAGTCTAAGACCAAGAAAAACAATTATTAATGTAAGTAATTAGGTAATGACTCATAAAATTTTAGAGGTTTATTTTGTATGTACAGTTGGAGTAGTTATGTTATAGGGTTAGAAGTCTTGATAGGTCATTTAAAATTAGTATTTTTGAAGTTATACTTCTTTTGGCGCATTTGGGAAATCAGATCAGAGTGTATTTTTGGCGAGTGTCATGTAACACATAATTTATTTTTTCACAAGAAAAAAAAACGCACTCGATTGGATTCGAACCACCGAGTGTTCGGTTATCAGCCGAACGCACTACCTTTACGCCACAGTATGATACTGCAATCGTGACGATTATACAGTATAATATTATAGTTTAGAATTGTTCCGTTGCCTAGGCAGCGAATTTACTATTGTCGGTCATTTGAAATTCCTTGCGTAAACAAATTATTAAACGTCAGAGTGACAGTTGGTACTTTAAAAATAAAAACAACGAGAAACCATTATATAATTTAGTAATATAAGTTAAAGTGTATAGAAATAAACCAACGGCGTTCCAATAAGCGGTCATTTTTCTTGAGTGTGTAATTTAACAAGATAATAATTAAGAGCTAGTCGAAGAATCTAGTTTATCACAAGTTTTGTTTTTGTTTTGTTACGCCAAAGAAGTATAACTTCTAACGCGCGTACATAAGTACACACACCGATTTTTTTTCATATACATATAATATTAGTTGTATTGTCCTATTTAATAATTTATATATTGTGTGCCGTGGACGTAGGCTTTTCTAGTTAATCGATTTAATATTGCTATAATTATTTACGTAGTCATTATAATTGGACTCTTTTTTTGGCGCAATTATTAGGATATGTTATTGATGATGTTCTAATAATGATGCATACCAGCCGATTAATCGACAAAAACTATCATGCACACATAATAAACATCAAACAAAATTGCACCACAGGCGCTTTTTTTACTATGACTTATGAGTATACATGGAACAAATTTATGAGAAACGTACAAGAAAATGTGACGTGTCGGAATTTATAAGAGCTCTACAATAGGGTAAACTTGTTTGAAGGATTTAGTTTTTCCTTAACTATTAAGTATTTTGAAATTTCAGAGTTCAGGGAGGGCGTAAGAAATTTCCCTACAGATGACACAGTACCGACTCCTGTTGGTTCACTAATTTACGAGAAGCAGGATAACAATTTTAATAATAATTATTATTTTACCCACTATTATAGCAGTCTTCGAATGACAAAAGAGTTTCGTGAAACTGCATTATTAATACACGTGTGTTTTAATTTTACAACCATACTATTATAATATACAGACGCAATACATGCTCGTTTTTCGCGATACGAAAACGCTGTCTACGTTTAAATTTAAATGATAAATATTTTAAAGACCTAGAAATCACGCTAAAAACTAATCTTATCGTTGTCATAAATAATATTCGTGTCAAAAAACCTGGTGACGGTTACTGCACAATGATGCATAAAAACAATACGTGCTGTTTGTTGTTATCAACAAAGGTTTATCATCTCACCAACACATCTGTACATACATACATACTTACATGCAGCGAAATTGAATCGCGTTTTTTTTTTTAAATCGTGTTTTCATAAAAATCATATGGTAGCAAACGTAGCTATGAAACGTGTTTGTTAATTTTATTTATTAAGTTACTAGGAGTAATCCGTTTTAGAATAATATATTACCTATTTACATTATACAATGAATTTTTTACTTTACTTTAATTCGTCAGCAGAAGAGTTCTGTCACGATTTTTGGCGTAAGAATGTAATTTTTGAAACTTGATCTCTATTGAACACTTTTTCCTTTATAAATATTTTTGTCATCACTCATCAGTCATCACTCATCAGTCATTACGTGTTCTACGGTAGCGTATAAATAAATATATCATACTCTAAATTAGTATCAGCTATTAAATCATTATATTAAGTTTATCATACCTGCAAGGTAGATTTTTTGATTTTTATTTAAATTGTAACTTGGCGTTGGTCTATGATTATAACATCTAAATTGGTTTCAAATGAGGACAACTTAAGGTCTTTTACATTTTTACGTCAAGAAGAGGATCCACGGAAACCTATCATAAGAGCAGGACCAACTCTCAAACTGTCGTGCTAGGCAACCCGTTCTTTAACACCACACGTGGTTGACGATATTATACGTAATCAAAAAAATATAAGTACCTACTAAGAAATTATTCAATTTTCCACGCCCATAGCCAACTACGTATCATAAAATATAAAATTAGTTTTTTTTTTTAATTTCTTTTTGCGCTACTTTAGAATAATGTGAATATATGCGTATTTATTTACCTCTAATACAACTTTACAAATTTTCTTTTGGGACATTCGGTCACCGCGTCTCTTCGACCGGTTTCAGAAAGTTGCTGAGAAAATAATAAAAATGAAAACGTAAAAATAAAAAAAATGTTGAGTAGGTACTCCGACCGGAGTCGAAAGAGGACCGCAGGGAATTTTAATCTCCGCTCATCACACCATGCAGCTGCACTCTGCAGGGAGCCCTATCATCACTGCAATTCAGTTTGCATAACTCTCAACATTGTGTTCTGAAAATATATGTATTGCATTATAATCATATCATTAATTAGATACATATATTTATACTATTATTTAGAATCTACGGGTCGATCGACTCAGGTACACTAATTAGGATAGGATAATATTAATCTAGTTGTGAGTAGTAGATAAAATCGACAACATAATTATTTTACTTCAAAAAGTTGCATTAATGTTTTGCAATTTTCAAAGAAAATAAACCATCGGTATTCAACTGCTAAGAGTAATAAAAACTGATAATGATTTTAGTTTTATTGCACTTGGACTTATGATTTAATCTAGGGAAGTGGCCTTTGAAATTAATGTTGATTGTTAATAATGATATGGTGCTTAAACAATAATGAAATTAGTTAAAATCCATATAATATTATTATCGCCACGAGTTATTTAACATTTTATAAAATGACAGATAAAATATAATGATTAACAATATATTCTATAAGCTACTCGTATGTATAATTGTTATGAAAATGAAAGGTTAAACAATATAGTTATTTTATTATTTAGAAATATTACTTACTAATAGTTATGAATGGTTTTTGATATTAGATAAGTATTACTGATAAAATATACTTTTGAGAATCAATAAAGAAGACAAATCTAATGCAATTGGATATTTATATCGAATTATAGCGATCGTTATAATTTTTCTTTGCAGTTCATGAAAAATAATGTGAAAAGTTCTGGAAGTAGATGCAATTCTAGCGATGTAGCAAAAGGATTTCCTGTGGAGAGGCGAGAGTTGAGTAGGTACTGAGACCAGAACAGGCTCGCCAACTTGACATTGAATTTGCAAAAATAAAATAAATGCGCACGAACCTCCGACGTCACTGCATGCCATTTCAACTCCACTGCGCCTAACCTTTCGAATGCATTTCATTACTTAGCGTTTTTTAATCGTGTATTTTTAATTATCACATTTCCATGTCCCTAAGAAGAAATGTGATTATGAAAGAGAAAAATTAAGGCAACTGTAAACGTAAGCTGGTTAAATAAATAAAAGCGTTGATTACCAGAAAATGTAAATCAGAGAAACGCTTACTTCTAATTTAAATCTGTTCTAGAATCTAGGGCACGAAAATCTGTAATTTTGATCCCCTGAACACCCTTGACCTCGCATACGTACCCTTTCATCTTTCAGCGTGTTATTATTAAATACTTGGCAGTCGCGGGGGGTCAGGTCCTATATATTATAATATAAGATATCATTTTAGCTAAATTCACATGGGTTGATGCGTACATCATTTTTGAAATTTTATAAGATAGCCTGGATCACGGTTGGCCTATTGGTATTAGGCGGTATTCAGTCAATGTCCTGCCATCTCCATAAGTGAAACAAACAAAAAAAACAACCTCATTGATTTATTAAACATAATATTATGTACTTATTTAAAATACACTTACTTATTTTTTAAATTCTTTTCCATGCAAATTCAGTCACAATCAATTTAAATGAAAACACATTACAAACAAATGGTTAGTAACTACCTAAATACAATTTATTTGTTCTTTAGTCTTCATATATCAGGGATGAATGATTTGCATTTTTAAATGAATTGGTTCAATTTATTAAATATTGTATTACTTGATTGAAAACGGCGCTGCGCAGGTTAAATAAAGCATCCGTGACATCAGTTTGAACTTTTAACAGGGCTTTATTGCAATGGATCACTGTAAACAAGTCTTGATTGTGCCTGACTTTATTTTAAAACGTTTTTTATACGTCTACTGCACTGAACTTTGCATATGGCCAGCAAAATTAATTCAGCACTCATTTTACCGACAATATTTTTAAATTATTTTTTTCATAATTTGAAAACACCTTAGAAACATACATATTAGAAAAAAATCTTGAAATAAATACGACGCCGGCGGATGTGCTTTACCAATTGAGCCACCTGCGTTTTACCTAGTTACGACAAAATTAAACAGTAATTAAAGCGCGACAACCCATTCTAGGTACTGGCTTCCTCTAATAATTCTTTCCACCTATACCTATCTAAGAGGTCTTCTATAGAAGGAAACCGTATTTGGTTTTGTACCGTGTGCATGTATATATTTATTTTTGACCATGTCCGATCCTAATAGGATCGTATGGGCCCCCACAGAGGAGAAGTTTGTATTAACATATTTTTGTTTTTTACGAGAAATGGATGTCAGCCACTTGCTCAACCTATTAGCTCCATACCCTGACTCACACACACATTGAAAAACAATATGTGTAATTGCCAGACCCAGGATTCGAACCTGGGACCCACGGCGTTATAGTCCAACGCTTAAGCCGCACGGCCATATTATGCACTGTAAAATAATGTTTCCACATTTTCTTTTCTTTCTTTCGACCATGTCCGATCCTAACAGGATCATACGGGCCTCTACCACAGAGTCGAGGTTTGTATTAACAGATTTATTTTTTTATTTTTACGAGAAATGGATGTCAGCCACTTGCTCAACCTATTAGGTCCATACTCTGACTCATACACAAATTGAAAAACAATATGTGTACTTGCCAGACCCAGGATTCGAACATGGGACTCTCGACTCAATAGGCCGGCGTTTAAGCCACGCGGCCATCGTTTTAATGCATTCATAAAGAAGGAAGGTGATTTCTGATTACCTTCATATTATAATATGTTAGTAGGTATACAAGAAGTATGTTATATTAATGAATATGTCACGTATCAAGTTGGAACCTTTTATGGTAATGCCTACACGAAGTAATTCTTATGCCCTTGCCGATGTCAATATAAGTATCTATTATTTTATATCCAAAATAAAGCTACAGAGTATTAATAAAATTAAAGATATCTGATTATATAAATTTACCCTTGGATGAAAATATTGTCTTTGAATGTCCTGGCCATGTTATTGTTATTGCAATTACTATGATCTACGTGTATTTACGTGCATTAAATAATAATTAATAATTGTGTTCAAGTGGAACGCAAAAAAGATTTTGAGATTCCATATTTTTCGACCTACATAATAATTCTCGAAACAATCATTCTGTTAACTGCGTTTTTTCGTAGCGCCGATTAAACGCTATGGCCAAAGCGCAATTAACAAAACAAACTCGTTTTATTTATCTTTTGTTTTACACGGGCGAAGATAAAACACGTTACACTTTCATTGTGGAAGGTTTAATGACATACTAAAGGCGCGTATGTAGCAAAAAATAGACAACACAGGTTTATCAGTAATGTTGCGATAGTTTGCCTTTCCCCTTGAAAGAAAATGTTGCGTTCTTACAGACAATATGCGGGTGCATATCGCATAGCACTATAATTTACATTATGTATGTAGGTACTATACTTACATGCATTATGCTCCTCATAAACCTTCGAATGTGGTTACGTTGCACGTTACATCACCTGATACAGACTTTAGTCATACATAGGCTGACCATACGTCTCATGTTGAACAGAACAGAATAGATTCTTTTTTTTATTCAAAGTACGTATGTATGTACGTACTGTCAGCGGCGATTTTCTTTGATGCAAATGACGCAATCGATTCGTCAGAGGATTTAAAAGGAGGCCTCGAAACAGTTCAAATAAGTCACAATTATTGTTAATTTTTTTCAAAATCTTAAAGACTATAATATCACAAATTGAGTGCGAAATATTTCTCAAAGCATATAATAAAAATAATCGAAACTAATTTTCATATGCCAATATTCGTGTATTTTAATATACTTACCTAAGTACATATTTAAAAAAAATAGTATTGCTCTATTTAAGATAAAAAGTGCAATAAGACAAAATGTTATACAAATAGTTAGCATGTATGGTTATTTTTTTAATGGCCGTTGGGCTTATGCGTCCAAAATATTAGCCGAACGCTAACTTCCTTCATACTGATGAAATTGTCATCCGGCGCTATTTGAAACTAGACATCATTGTCGTAAATGACACATTAGGTACTAAACGTAACCTTCTCTTTACGATGCTAATAAATTCCAATCGTTCCGATGATATCACCTAGGGTTACCGTACGAGATTGACAATATTACAGTATGTAAATAGGTAAAAGGAAAGTGCATATTTTGGCAACATCAATAAGTCTAATAAGGATCTAATTATCAAAAACGCGTAAAAACTTCATTATTATCATTTATATACATTCTTACAGCCAACAAGTAATAATACTATCTTGATCTCATGTCTTGTTTTCATATCTCTTTCTCACACTTGAGTATGTTGCTCTTTGTCGTATATACTTTTAGAGCTATTATCTAATGCTACGCTCTATGTACAATAATTTATGACAGTTAAATTAAATCTGACGGATATCTATGCATTTAATGGATACTGCTATCGATTTTTAAAATAATATAATTTGAATTAGATGTAATATTATTGATAATTCTAGGAATAGCCGAAATATGAAGATGACGAATTGCATATTAACTGAAATATTTGCAGTTTAATGGGTTAATTAACCTAATGTGACATTACAGTAACGGAAGTGTTAAGAAACACGGTATTTAGAACATAATGAATTATATAAAAAGTTCTTGGAATAGGTACCAAATTGAATCCATTTTTCATACTGCTTGAAACAAAAAATGGTCAACGTACATCGAGATAACAATACAATTAATTATAATGACAATTATATTATTACATAAAATGTTGAAAAATTTCCGTTTATTATGAATACCTAGATTCTAAAATCTATTGTATACGTTTAAAAACGTGAACGTGGTTATGAATAAATAATCACAAAAACATGAAATGGGATGGTCCTGTTTCACGTACAATTAAAGAATATAATATAAGTACCTTTCCACAATTAAATTAACAGTTGAAAGTAATCTAATGCCATTTTAGTGAATTGTGAAAATGTTGGTATGCATAAAATATGGCCAGCTTGTTTATATGTCATAATGTTCATAATCTGTGTTCTATTTTGCTGGAGATAAACCGCAAAGTTGCTAAAGTCGTCCATTCATTACAACTTGCAACATGGCATATTTCTATCATATTATTTTTTTATCTTATCTAATACAACTTACACGTCTTAACTTCAATTAGTCACCGTTGAGTAAGTAATACAAAATCGAAAAGATATAGGTACTCAAAATCAATACGGCTGGTCCCCATGGCATAGTTTGTTTTATTTATTTTATAACGTCACAATTAAATGTGTGAAAACCGTGACAGTTATCTTCATTATCAATTCGTTTGTGACCATCTATCGGGAAAGCAATGAATGAAGAAGACTAATATTAATTTTCCATTTAATTAATTGATATTATGGTAGATTATGATTATAGGGTCAATTTAAAACTTATTTTAAAAACAAGTTAAAACTCAACTTCAAGTTAAAACTTTATTTAAAAAAGGTCAAAAATAAAACGATTTAATAAAAAGGTTTTTCAGTTTCCTTCTAATTAATTTATGAATAACGCTCAACCATAAATTAAACAGAAAATGTTAAAAAATCTAGGATTGAAGAATAACATTTGGTTTTTGATCGCGGTTTTAAATTTTCTGTGATTTTCTTTTCCTAGTTGAGAAAAAAACGAATCCAGTATCCACGTACGTGGGTACTGATATAAATACACAATATTTCTATCGTTCATAAATTTAATATTGACATACACATAAAATATAATGATTATTTTTTCTTCTTCTTCTTTTGACCATGTCCGATGCCAATATTGGCCTCCACAGGGTGGAGGTTTGTATTAACAGATTTTTGTTTTTACGAGAAACGGATGCTAACCACTTGCTTAATATATTAGTTCCATACTCTGACTCCGAACACAAATTTAAAAACAAAATGCAAAAGTTGCCAGACCCAGATTTCGAACCCGGGCGTTATAAGCCGACGCGCTAGCCGCTTGGCCATCGTGGTAAGTATTACATTATAGTAAACATTAATTATTACGCCAATCACTACCGGTGAGTAAATTTGACAAAAAATACTTATAACCGGCTACACACACACTCATGTACATATTATACTTGTGTGTGTGTAGCCGACTTCCAATTTATATATTATTTTATAACTGTTATCTAATATATGTTATGGGTGACTATGAGTAATGCCTATTATTGATTTATCTACGTACTTGAGGTAGCCCATAGATGCGTTAAGTACATTCTGATAACGATAATGTTTTTTTATCAGATTCAGAACATTATTTTCGATATAGCTGCTTAACGAAACCCGCAACTACTGATCTTCGCCGCTGCGTTTTTCATTTTTTTGCAACTACTTAGATATATCTAGTATTTTAAAATAATTAGTGTTTCATTACAAAACCATTTAAATTAATGGTAATGGTAGAGTATTTGCGAATCAGATATTTGTACATGTTTTTTTTTAATCTGGTATAAACATTGTGTTAATGCAGGGGATTTTATATTGCTTCAACTCGTTCACTTTCATTTTTATCCTTACGTGCAGGACACAGTATTTTGCAAGCGTCTTGAAACCCGTCTATCTGGTTGTAAACAAAGACAAAAACGAAGTAAAATTCTTTTAGCAGTATATACAGTGAGGATGTGCAATCTCTTGCAATAGGTACGTAGAAATTGAGTAGGTACCTGCTAAAAACAACGTCAGTTTATTTACTTACTCTTAATAACTGAAAAATAAATTTCTTAATATGCTATCAATCAATTAGGTTAGCATACGTAATATGGAACACTTAGAAGCAAACTTATTAGTTTTATTTTACAAAATATTTTGAACGAATATAATTTGAATCCATAACCATCGCAATCTGGGCTTTGTACTTTAAAAATTAACCTATCGATGCAATCACTAATTACTCCCAAATTTTCTGACAATATTACGTAGCTGCAATTTAAAATTCTGTTGATATTAGCAACCATTTTTGTAATGAATGATAAGACTAGCCAAATGTGGAATTTGAAATAACATAATATTGATAGTGTTTGGCGTGATAGATATATTAATTATTGGTAAAGCACACCGCCCTGATTTCGATTTCGTTTAACTTCCATCCACTACATTTGTTTCTAAAAAAATCTAATTTATTATATTATTACGTAGGTATTTGATGTGTTCAAAATTATTATGTTTAACAAAATTATATTATATTCATAAATCTGGCACTGGCACAACAGGATGCCAAGACAAGTAGGCGCCGCACTGTCGAATGAAATTGATGAAATAAATAGACGTCAGTTACGATTTGATACAGACAGTAGACGAAGAAATATAATAAGTTTATATTTCTTAGTAGTTATGATAAATTCATCTTGCTCTTAAAATAATGTTTTTTATTGTGAATTAAGAATTATTTTATTAACACTTTATATAAAAATATAAGAACTCTCTTCCTGTTGGAACTTAAACATTTATGCACAATTAAATCATTATTGACGTATGCAAATTCTCACCAAGTATTAAATAATATATATTTTAAAAGTACGTATAATTCACGAACGTCTACTTATTTTCTAACTTCATAGATTGCGTAGCGCCCAGTTTTCCCGGGGCCGAATCGTCCTAGACCCCCATAAATCTTGTATATTATTGTTTTAATAAAATATAATTTAAAATAAATACAAGAATAATTTAGCCTTAGGTTATTAATAATAATTACCCTGTGCATATTATTTATACACGATATTAACGTTAGAATATTATTTCCATTGCAACCTTCCTAATTGCTTTAATGATTATTAACTGAATTTGTAGTGTATGTCATGTGATTTTAGTCAAAATGAAATCAAATACAATACCTATATAAGTACCTACATTACCGTACTAATTTCAAGTTATATTTCAAAATAAATGGCATTATTATGCCCGGAGACCATACATAAAATATCAACTTAGTCAAGTAGGTATCTACCCGACTGATAATATCAGTTCAGTAAGCAGTATAATTCCCATTCCTGATATTATTGGTGTCGTGTCTTGTATTCATTGGCAATACACAATAATTTGCACTAGAACAAAACAAATTTTTACTTAGTTTGTAGTATTAAGCAATTTATTCTTAGAATTTCTGCTTATCGAATGTTACACACAATTCTAGGTGAGTCATGTTGTATTCGAATTATTATAATCTTACTTATGTGTGGTCACTCGAATGAGGTAACACATGCATACATACCTAATTTAAATTATTCATTTATACATACAGGAAACACAGATTAAATCCCTGATTAAGATATATTATCTACCTGAACTCAAGACAAATTTTAATAGTATCTATTATGATTTATGATATCTATTAGCCGTACATATTTTGACTGATATTAATATTGTCAAAATAAGTCCCAAATATATGTCATGTGAATGCGCATTTTATTAGTCATCAATGAGGATTTATGTGATATTCTAAAAAAAAAAAAAAGATTCGGACTTATATATACATCGAAAAGCCTTTATGCACCACTATTGGTCCAAATGAAGGTATCTTAACATTTTACAATTTAAGGCCGGAAGGCATTACCTACCGCACAAAGACACGTGTCTTGGATGTACCTACACAGTGACTGCAAAAATTAAACAAGAATTTAATCCAAAATTAATATGTCAAGTAATTTAATAAAAAAAAAAACTATTTTCCCCTGTACCTATTTTGTAATAATTATGCACATTATTATATGAGGCTCCACGCTCTGGTCACCCACTAAGAGGCTTCGTTACCCTTTCGATGATACTGCAAAATTTCAATTTCATTAAGTATCTCGAAAAATAGATCACCGACACCATGCTTTTTATATTTATAACTGATTACCAAGAGAAATTAATGAAGGTTTCAGGTCGATTAACAAAAAAAAAAACGTTTTTTAAGATCACGGAAACTCGGTGTTTGGACTACCAGACTAAACCCAATTTTTTATCAATTATAATTATTGTCACCACCACCAGTGTACCCTGCTTAAAGTTTTTGAATATATTATGGAAAATATGCTTTTTATATTCTAGAGTAGATATTATGTTAACAAACTCAATTTTGAAAAACTTCAAAAAAAGAGACCCAGTGGGACTCGAACCCACGTCCATTACTATTCTGGTGAATAATTTCGCCTCTAAGATATCGATAATGGTATTCTTTGATTCTAATTAAGTCATATGTGTTTTAAAGTTTTTTTTTTCATAATTTTTTACTTTAATACCATTTGCAATACCTATCTAACCTCCGATCATGATTGATCATTTATTTAATATGTGATAGGTATATAGGTTAGTATCTAAATTACTGTCATGACTTAAATGCCGGCAATTGGTAGAGGAAACTGGGTTGAATGATATTCTAAGACCAAGCGGTCAATTTATTCATTGTAAGACTTAGTCATCTAAAGATTCACAGAATACTAAATTGACGTCATGGAACACATGGGCAGACAAAGGGGAATCAAAATATCAATAGTTTACTCAACTTTTAAATTGATCATTGTATGCACGTTGCATAAAATGACTATGCGTCTACAGTCAGGCAATAAACTATTAATAAGTTAGCAGCATGCAAATGTTACTGTCAGAAATGCCAATATCAATAAATTTTTAAGTACCTACCTACCTTGTTCAATTGTACTTAATATTATATTAACTTGTAAATAGAGACTTTGCACATTCAATGTCACGAAGTGACGAAGTAATATTTATATGTTTGCTACATTTTTATAAATCTGTATTTATTTCATACTTATTTCATTTTAACATGCGCGTGTCTTTATAAAAAACATAGTGGTGTCCTATGGTGGTAGGTAGATCATGCGTTGCCTAGGGACAACGAATGAAGGAACTAATACATACAATTGAGAGCAGTGGCAGTTTTCAATGCACCAAACGATACGGTCACTTCATCTAAGCACAAAACACCCTGTTAACATTACTATTATTGTATTTTAATACTCATTGTAATACATATTGTAATGGAGGTTAATAGCGTTTTTTTACAAGGGTGTCTCCAAAACCGTCAACGCCAGACCACCACCTACCTAAAATCATTTTTGTTTGAGAGTAGGTTTCGTGGAAATGCTCGAATTCTCAATTTATGGTGTATAGTTATATCAATTTAAAGATTTTTAGTGCATGTGATAACCGAAAATAAATCATAAAATAGGGAAGTAAGATTCTAAACTAAGACTGAAAGGGGACAGAATTCTAAGTCTGCTTAAGGGCGGCACTTTTCCTGAGAATGTCACTGGCAAAACATACTGTTTTCAGTGCAGGTATATCAAAATCACTAAAAACCTTTTTCTATAATATAGAGTATAGACATACATATTATATTGTGAAAGTGAAGCTGAAAATATCATAACTAAAACTAATGATTAAAATCTTCACCCATTATAATCGCATGAGTAAATACTTAGAATTTATTTAGAGATTCGAATTGTTACATATGGTATAATTTTCAAGTTTTCTTATGTAATATTTGAATAAAATAAATCAATCAAGTTATGCAGGTATATAATTTACTTTCCTGATAAACATTTGAATATTGGAATTTGTGAAAAAATGTTGGCATTTTACTTACCTACGTATTGAATCATGTTTTTCAACTTTAGACGATTTGATTTTTCTAACAGAAAAAATCTCATCACGATACTTCATTATACCTACCAAAGATTTTGTATTCATTCGGAAACCAGCTATTAAATATTCTGGAAAATAAACTGTTATCTAGATGAAGGACCAAAAACTAATGTGTTAGTTCCGACTTCTGACACAGAGGCAGCTCTTATTCGCGCGAAATATTTTCTCTGCACTAATTCAAATATGTTATAGCAAGAATTAATCGGTTGTGCTCCAATTAAATAACATGTAGACACACACGTTTACAGCTTCGAAGCTTAGTTGCAAGTTGCAATCTATTTACGGATCACTATTTGTGTTACAAAATAGTGCGGGTGCTACGCCATGGCGGCGCAGATTTGTCTGTCTAGCTTTAGCTACATTTAATTTATCGCCCAAAGCTTTCTAATTATTTACCAGAATTTAAAAAGATTTTAATAAACTGAAGATTATTATTAGCCACTTTAATCCTATTTAGACATAATCTCCCCGCTTGCGTAGATAAATGATATATAGGTAATACCTATCTACAAAAAATGAGTGCAAATAAGTCATTCCATCGATGTGATTCTATTCGTGAAATAATATCGGTACAACAACGAAAAATATTTATTTACTATGTAACGATTGAAAAGACGTAATACACATCAATAATTTCAAAGTCGGGAATCACACTATCGTATTTCTCGTTATAAATAATAATTTATTATACTTATTTTAAATTATTATTGACTTTCAAGTTCAAGAAACCGTCTTTGTATAGTCTTCGCCTAAGCCCTAAATACATAATAGCATAGTGATTCTGTAATAACACTCACAAAACTAATGATTGAAATAGCTGCAAACTATTTCCCATTGCAGATTCGTGTATAAAAACTTTCAACTGATATCAGTCAATTCCACAAGTTATTTAAATCACCAAGACTATGAAACTTGAATTTGTTATGAATGGGTGCTATTATTTCATTAATTAATACATATATGCATAGACCATTTAAACAAGAAACATGTTGGACTATATATAATAATATGTAGATACACCTGCTTGTGAAATGATAGACTACGTCAATTATTGTACTTATATACTAGGTAGGCAGGCAGACACAAAAACGATGATATTTAAAATATTTAGATGAACACACAAAAATCATATATACTTACCTAATATTATGCATAAGTAACTACAAAAATATAGAAATATCATAATATGCCGTATAAGATGGCGGTTCTAAACAACAGCTTACAGCCGTCATCTTCCAATGTACCAACGAGCAGTATATTAATACCGTGCTTGGCGTGAATATGTTGACAATTCTCAGAGCAACTATTTGTACGTTTGGATTTCTGTGTTAAATGATGAATGTTTTTAAATATTAGTATGTTGTGAATTTACTATCATTTTACTAAAATTTAAATACATCCAAAAACATGTAGGTGATTTACCACAGTAAGCCAAGCGTACAAATAGTTGCCCTGAGAATTTATGATTTTAGACTTATCAACATATATCTACAGGGAATTATTATATGGCTTACAATAAATTCATCCATACTAAAACGTTGAAGAATGGTCATCATAAAGTGTTGCAATACAACAAATTCATGATAGGTATTCCTCAAAATATTCACTAACAACCATTTTCTACTGCCGTCTACTAATGTGTTCAGATTCAGAGAAGTGTCCAGCTTGACGAGATAGTAGGTGCCTACGTAAGAATAACTTTTTAAAGTCTTTTAAGCAAATGGGTAATATAGATGTCTTGTGCCTCAAAAGAACAGCTGCACTTCTAGATTAATCGTTGATTCAGAGACAATCTAAAACCGACTCATCGATTCAAAAATTAGTTCTCTACGCCTGTGACATTATTTGATGATCTCAACACTTTAATACACCAGTAACAGCTGAAGATTTGTTTATTATTATTCACCATTTGAGTCAGCAAAATGATTGTGCATTCACGTCGATAATAAGTATTATTGTGCAGATATATCGCTAACTTAACATAATATGTATAGATTATTACTACCATCCATTTTTAGTGTGCATTCTGTAAAAAATACATAGAATACGTTCATGGCCCCGAGGCCAGAATTTTTAGCGCCCCCCCTACCTATCGCTAAAGTTAAAGGCACGTTAAAGTGCCCACCACCACCCGTCATATATGCACAACCGTGGATATGCACGGCCGCTTTCTATGACGCTTTAAACGTGTCTGAAAGAAGTGATTTTAAGTGCTCATTCCGTCCCGAGACGGAGCCGCACGGGACTGATGCTGCAACCATGCACCGTAGTGCTGAAAGAAGAAAGTTAAGAAAGTGTCATGCTTTTCCCCAATACTGAAAAATTGCGTCGCACAACATATTTTAATATACTTATAGGTATATTATAATAAATTGCGCCGCAGGCTACTTTTTTAAAACTATTTAGCAAATTTGTGATGTGTGTCATATCAAGTATTTGGTCGACCCGCCACGCCGGGCCCCCCTAAGCCCGGGCCCCCAGGCTAGGGCTCTGTCAGCTCCCCCCTTGTGTGGGCTATGGATATGTTATATACTATATTATATTATTGTATACTCAGACCACTTAAGGGTTTGTAACTAGTTGAATCTTGAAACAAGGTGTACGTTTTACAATTTAAATACGCTTTTATTTATTTATTAGGAATATATTTTATTGAATATTTTGGGCATGCTCCGCATCAACAGCATAATATATACCACATGCCACTGCTATCTTCGTATATATTCAATATAAAAAAAACTTTTATAATTTGTTATGAAACAATCATCACACTGGTGTATGATAGCTTGATTTTACAATAAACTATTATTGTCCTACTTACAGATTTAGACATTCGGATGACCATAGGATATATTTATTATATGATGGTGTTTTCTATACTTAATGTAGAGAATCTTGCGAGTAGCTTTAAACTATACCCACGTTTGTACGAGCACACGAGCTTTATAGTAAACGCACGCGACCAATGATGGATCTTCGCATGATGTGTAGCTCAATCGAATTAATTCCTAAACACGTTTTGTGAATTGAAAGATAAATTAGTACACAATATACAATAGGTATGAATAACCACGTCTACAAAGTTTTCATATAAGTAATCTGTAAACATGATTATTGCGCCTTATTAATTACTACAGGCAAACAATTTATAAGAATAGTGAAAAAAGATATAACTTTTTAACATACTATTATGCAGGATTTATAAGAAGGTTTTCCCACCGTGAAAATTATTGTATACAATTAGTTTCAGGCATTAAATTATATTGTGTCTTAGAACATCGCGTTGGTTACCTCTGCTCTATGATATAATATGAATTCTGTTGTATTTGTCTTGCTTGTCTGTTATTATGTTTACTGTTTTTAAAGTACCTATCCAAGTTTTTTCTGCGCATAAATGCTGCAATATAAAATTAGAAGAAATATTGATTGCGAGGTTTTTATATATTTATGTCTAGAAGGCTTCCTTTACTGTATCTAATATTTTGAAGTTATAAGACTACACTGCAAATATGTAGATACATAAAGCATGTCGAAATATAACATGTATTTATTTTATCCACTCATAAATTGCGTGAAAATTGATAGCGCATTTATTCAAAATTATTACGTGAACGATTGTTTATTTTCTGAATAATTTTATGCAGGAGTCATCAATACTTTTTTAGTTCATAGTTTTTATCTGCTTAATGTTATCGGTGTTTTGTGATTATTATAGATAACACAAGCGACTCATTCCAGTTTTTGTATTAATATATATATTTTTTTTTTAAACTATAGTAATAGTTCTGTGTAAGCATTGTGTATGAACACACTGCAGTTAAAACGTGCATAGACTAACATTGTTTTATTCTATAATCCATCAAGTTTAGATAAAAAATAATATAATCGAGTGAACGTATTTTTGTATGTAAGTAAAATGTTATTTTATAAATTGTGTGTAAGATGGTATAGTGTGGTTATTTATAAGTTTCTCTGAAAAGTTCATTTAATAATAAAATTGTAGAAAAATAAAATAATGTTTTAACTAAATAATGAAAATTAACATACGAATATAATTAAAATGTTATGATTGGCTAAGATCAGTAATTAATTACTGTTTTAAATTTTTCCATCTTGATAATTACGATACGGTACATAATTGTAAATACAATAAGGTTACCGCCTATGAGTTCCTACCTATTGATATTCTACTGTCTTACAAATTTCAATTCCGGGTGTTCCAGTAAAACCAAAGAGTGACGTCACGTCATATAATAATCGATGTTATATAAAAAAAACAGAATGGCGTGATACTTGATGACTATGATGTTACATTACTATTTAGTATTTATAATGTTTATTAAACTTTGTTTTTAAAATTAGAATTCTCGAAATTGTGTGTTGCCATTCTGGTGATGAAAATGATGATGAGGGTCAAATAATAAGATATTATTATACTGCCCCATTATAATAGTTGTATATCTTGTATATCACATAGCTTAAATTTTCCATTTCAATTGAATATATTTATATAATATTGAAAAGGCAATTGTGTAACTTAATATGACTTGTTTATTTTTCATTATTACGCTGTTTCATCAGCGCCGGCGTCACATAATCTTCAGCTTTCATCTTCTTAGCCTGGGGCTTTACGAGGCTGATGCATGATGCATACACGTATTCCTCGTTCATTACATTAAGCTCAATAGCGCTTTCTATATTGTTGTAACTTATAACCTCTGATGTCATACGTATGCACCAGCATAATGACGTCACAGAAACCTGGTATAAATCATACCTGCATCTTTTATAAATTAAATAGTTTATAATAGGTTATTAATAAATTAAATAGTTTATAAACCCATACCTACGTATGGGTTTATAAACTATTAGATAGGTAGGAATATAAAATATTTATGATACTGATCAATATTAAAGTAGGTACCGGTTAATTATTATAAATTAGTATGTTCATTGATTATTTTTCCATTTGAAAAACAAACATTTCAACTTGTATAATTTACGTTATTAATTAACTGCCTACCTGTCGCTTCCATATAAGGAACCTGTTCGTATTGAAAATAAATAATCATTAGTTTATAATCGACGGGCAATAATGATAACAATGAATAATTAACAATATTGAATGATGAGTGTGACCCATTGTTATGTTATACATCGATTGATAAATTTAAAGAAAATTATTAATTCATAACATAACATAACTAAAACGGGATAGCAACTTGTATGTGAGTATTTATATATAATAGTTGAATTATAGTAAACAGAAATAATAATATTTCTTCATAATATTCAAAGTCAAACTCACAATCATAATTTATTATCACCGATATTTTTTTCTTTGATTTGTGAATTCATGAATTTATACTTCATGGCGTAATAATCATATGGCTGTAAGAAAAGAAAGAGAAGAATTAATATATGTTACTTGGTAGGGTAAAAATGAGAGTAGGTACTTAGGTACTTTATAATATAATACCTAATATTATAAAGTACTTATTCATTTATACCTGATTTAGCGAATCACACCACTTTTGCATTATTTATAAATTGTTTGTTTGTAACACACTATCACAATAAATTTTAATGCATTTCCATGAAACATGCCTACCTAATATTTAACGATAAGAATTTTAATCTTTTTCCGATATCGCGTGCCCGCAAACCGCAACACAATTTTGTATAAAAAGTCATTCAATACTTTTGAATACTTAGCAACTATTTGTCACATTTTTTTACACATTCTGACTAATTTAATTCATCTCGAGTGACCAGCAGACCTTCGTCTAGTCGTGGATTCATTCGAGGTAGACGATTAAAAATTCTACGAACTTCTCGATTGTTGTTATTATTTATCGGAAAACAATATCAGTCATGGTCAAAACAGAGAAATATTTCCGCATCTGTAATAATATTATCTTTTCGATGTTATCTAGGTAGGTAATATCATAATAATTGAAATGCGTCTGAATTTTCACGTTAAGTAGGTATATTGTATTAATTTTTTAGTTCTTGTTTTGAACATTGTTTTGTCAAGCAACAATATTATTACAATGAAAATATAAATAATAGTACCTACATACGAAATATTACGTATTACTTTAAGGTCATTAGGAAATACTTATCGTATGATTAATTATTATGCAAGTACATAATTAATATTAGCACAATGGAGATTCCTAAATATTTAATATGTTTAAAGAAATATCGAAATATTTTTCTAACGCAGATACAATTATTAAATACCTCTGTATTGTTCTCCATAAATAAAACTATGAGTTTTAATATTGCGCAAATTGCCAAACGTTATTGCAATACCTAAATGAAGTTATTAAAAAAATTCATCAATATAATAATAATATTACAGTGTCCGATTTTTGCGCTTGACCTTGCGTTGAAGGCTTTTAAAATAATATGGCGTCACGCGTCACTCTTCATGAAAAACGAAAGTGCGCATCCGGATATTGAAAAAAGCTTTCTACGTTGACTTGCAGACATCGATCATTATTAATACATGATGCCACACAGAACATTTGACTAATTTGTTCACATTTATTTGTCAATGGACCGGTTTGACAGGCAATAATGACTCTTTGTTAACCTTTTAACCTTTTGATAGTTCATTCCAATGGCGTGCTAAAATGCACACTGCGCATGGATAGTTCGCATTAACGAAATCTGAAATTGTGCAAAGAGTGGCGATTTGTAATAATAAATGATTGTTTGTTAATTAAACGTGTATGGTTTTAGACCAAAGTTTTTTTTGTAATACATATGGATCATTTAGGTTTGTAGTCCTGTAGAATCGTAACCAATGAGGTTTAATAATTTTGCTGCATTAATGGAGACGCCCTTACAACCGATAATCATACATTGCCCACCTTCAGTGTGGGTAAACCTGTATCACAACCCCATTGATTGAATACCATCTAATACTAATACATTGTTCAATAAATGCCTCTGAATGCTTTACGAACTTTCGGAAATTGTGTACACATAAAATATTAGTGAATTTGGCTAAAGGCCTGTCCTACCTATATAGTAAATCAATGTTCGTATATTATATAACATGGGTACCTATATTATTTTCTAAAAATGTACAATTTACAGAAACTTTCCTACAATGTTCAAAACACAGTTCGCATTGAAAAATATAAAACCAAATATATTTTTTGAAAGCTGTTCTAAAATCCTTATCAGTTAAATTTTAAAATTCTGTTATAAAAAAATCACAGAATTCCGTTGATTGATGCTTTCATGCTTGTCTGTATAAATATGCTGTTTTTAAAGAGAACGCCACTGAATTTTATATACTCAAGTCTACCACATTTAAGTTTTAAAACGCACGTTATAATGATGCATATTGTGAAATATGATTGATGAATGATTGACAGGTAAAATCAATTATTAACGATATATTATTATATAAAGTTCACGGCTATATTTTTTACTTAGATGACTCGAAAATCGCACATGTTATTAAGTGAGACAGACGATAGGTATATTCTTAATGATAAATTAACTTAAAAATGAGAATAATTAACTAAAAATATTTGTAGGAACATGTGAAAGTTTTCACTTATAATGGTTCATTAAAAAATGATACAAACATAATTAGTGAAAAAACGAAAATTATTATTATTCTAGAAGCTTTCTATGATACGTATCTACCTATATTACGACTCATAGTTGACCCATTTTATTTTGATGTTGTTATACCAGCTTTATACTCGCATGCATTATGATGTGAAAGTTTTAAAAATAATGAGCTTTTAACCTGAAATAATAATTTTTATTTTATGAAATACCTACCTAGTAATACTATACAATAATAATTACTAACGAGAAATAAACCACCCTTTTATTTTAGCTAATAGTTATTGAGTCCTCTTTATATACACACTTTCTAAATACTTAAACTTAATTCATCAAACCACTGTTTAAAAGCCGTTTTTGAGAAAATTACTTTATCGAATATGTAGAAATAACAAAATCAACAAAATCGACTTTAATTAGCAAGACATTTTATCAAATTTAATATTGAAAGACAGTGTCCTTTTACGTATAGGTATTAATGCTACAATCGGTATATTGTATCTACTTATATCAAGTTTTTACCTATTCTATGATGTGATATTAATCAATAATGTTGCCTTATCCGTATACTGTGTTTGCCCCTTTCTAACAAGAATTCATACAAAAACAATAAGGAAAATTCCTTTTGTATGTACAAACCTATGTGTATTTTTTTTCGTACTTACTACATAAGTTTTTGTTTTAGTATTGCGTGTCTCAATTTTATTTAGTGTACTTCTTTATAAACTATATGATGAAATCAATAATACCTACCTAATAAATTAATATTTTTTCTACAAACGGTTTAGATGACTATGAACCTTACAGTTCAAACCCAAACGAGTTTTCTTTGATTATCATAATCGCATTACGTAATCATTGTTGTGAAGTCTATCCACCAGCCAGCTCATCCGTCAATACACATCGATGAGTCCATTTGGCAGTCGGTCTGCCCTCTTAATGATTCAGCCGATGGCAATGAACATCTTGATCTCGAAACCATTCCAAGGATATCACGATAACATGCTAAACAAAACGAGTTCCCAAATTGAAACACACAAAAAAACGCATTTAAATAACAAGTAACGATTCTCACATTATATTACGAGCTGATTTTATTGCGATCTGTCAAATAAATAACACAATACCATTAAAAACTACGTTACCACTATATATCCGTATTAATACGATTGATGAATATTACTAAAAATACATTATCACTAGTTATTGATTTAGTTAATTAACGACTAATTGCTAAACATTCAATATTTCTGTATTACAGTTAATGATTAAGCAATGATTAGATACTAATTAGGCATTATCATTAATCAAAGTTAATTTTAATGGAATAGGTACATTTATTTATGGTGGGTAGCCACTGGTCAATCTATTTTGTATGCTGGTCAAGTTTTTGCCTTTAGGCATCTTCACAATAATAAATTATTGTGTTTATTTATATTTATAACTAGCGAGTACCCGGCATGCGTTGCAATGCCATCAAAAGAAAGAAAGTGTTTGTGTTTTAATTCTGTTTATTGAAGTACTTATGGATACACAATATTTTTTGTTTTTCCGTCCGGTGCGTACACGAATAAATCAGATGATTTTCCAACTCGTGAGTAGTCCACATACAGCTGTCCATGTGATAAGCATGGATTTTCCAAATTTGGTATAGGAACGCATACGAATAGAAAAAGGTAGAATAGAAGAAGAAGAAGATGGTTGTACTACTACAGAAACCTTCGCGGGCGTGCGCACAACAACTCACCAAAGTTTCATTGCAATCGGATGGATGGTATAGGAACGCATACGAATAGAAGAAGAAGAAGAAGAAGATGGTTGTACTAATTCATAAACCTTAGCGGGTACAGGCACAACAACTGACGAATGTTTTATTGCAATCGAATGAATGGTATAGGAACCATACGAATAAAAGAAGATAGAATGATGATGACGAAGTAGAATATGGTTGTACTACTACAGAAACCTTCGCGGGTGTACGCAGAACAACTGACCAAAGTTTCATCGCAATCGGATGAATGGTATGGGAATGCATACGGGACAGACAAACAAACATTCATTTTTATATATATGGTTTACTGATATTTATCATAATTTACCAGATTCATCGTACGGCATTATCAAAAACCGTTAACAAACTTAACACCTAGATAATAATTATTTATTGTGTTCTTATTTTTTTTATCCATCCTGTCTTTACACTCAATAAAAACATAATAATACCTACTTATCTAGGTAGGTACATAGTATTTTTTGTCATTTTATAAAAAAAGAAATATAGCATAGATCATAAATATAAACATATTGATACATTGTATTTTTTACATTCACATAAAATGGCATTGTCCATCTTCTTTGAATATGAATGGATTTATCTCTATGACTCTGCAGGTAGTGTGTCGGACATTGTATTATTTTTAATAGTAATAGATAAGTGATGGGTTTATACCGAAATTCCTAAAGTATGGGTACTTAGTTAGGTCACAGCAGCGATGACGTGTTTGCTATGGAATTTTGAAGGATAGGTATGTGAAACCATGATATCATGTCTTCCCGCCCTACTGGCGCGGTGAGAACAACCCAAACTGACCTGCGTATTGTGGAATTTTTACCTTTGTGCACACATTTATTTTAAAATCGTTTAGAAACTGGTGCAATTAAAATGTTGTTGAAACAGTATGTATTTATTTGTAAATCAATTGTCAGCAGGCACTAAATTTTATGTGTGCTATTTTGGTAACCTTTTATTGGACTACAGCAATTTAAAAATAGAACCATGTTTGGATTTAGCAATACTATCAATGAACTATTATTAACAGTGATAAATTCATGTAACTACATATTTTTGTTGACTGGCAACAATTTGTCGATCGTTGATGATGTATGTATTCAAATATTCATCTTGTTCTTTGTTTCTGCATTGTCAGCGTCTGGCAAAACAAGTTTCAAAAGAAATATTATTCCCTCGCAGAATAATTTCATTAAACCTTTTTCGCCCACAAGAAAACCTGAATTCCTAACCAACTTGCGCTTTTATTGTGTACCTACCATAGTTACCTTTGCAGGTATCACGTTGAGTAAGATGTAGACAAAAAACTTCGAAACTTTCCATTGTTTTGGTTAAAACGATTACGTTTAAATAAAACGTATTATTTTATCGTTTCCCAAATCACCATACCACTTCTTTCATGTATTACAATATCGGTATCGGTAGAAAAATAATTAACTATCCATGGTTATTGGTGTCATTAGCACACAGTAAAGTTTATAAAAAAACGTTTTGTTATAAAATATTATATCTGAATAATAACAATATTTTCTTATTAGTTTAAATAGACGCAATTGTATAGTATTTACTTATTCTAACTAGTTGACAATGTCCCTCTGAGGTAGACGAAGCCCGTCCACTTTAATATTTTTTAATAAATGTGGACTTGGTACTATGAAATTGCGTTTTATTTAAATCAAGGCGGTTCTTCAGTGAAACGGCAAATAATTTTCAACTATAGCTGCGACGAAATTTTGGACTCGCTGGGAATCGGAGAGCGAACGTCGAGCTGTGAACACGTCAATTTGTTTCGTGATGGCGACGGGAGTATTAATTCTTAAATCGTGGAAAGATGACTAAAAAATGTTACCCATTTACTTGAAAAAGAAAACATGCCAATGAATATATTATTATTGTTACTAATATAACAATAAACAGAACATTACGTCACTGTTCTGGCAGAAGACACTAATTCGAAAAAATGACATAGGTAATGAGTTAGTTATACTAAAATGTTCCTTATTTCAAACTTTACCGTCTGGAAACCTTCTTAATAAATAAACCGTCTTTATTTTAAAGTCATCCTTTTTATGATTACTTAATAAACTCACATGATAGACCATTTCAAACATTTTAACAACTTCAAAGTCAAATTACTCAAAACTAGTATTCTCCAGTTAGTGTGTTCTGCCAGAACAAAGACGATTAAATGGACGCATGTTGGATTTATATGACAAATTAAATTTCGTTCGGCACGCGCCATTTGCACAATCCGCGCATCGCCTAGCCACGCCACGACCTTTTTAGACCATGCCTCAACTGAGGTATAGCCTTAATAATACAATGCATTTCCATCATGAATTGATAGTTAACACCATAAAAGAAAATAATATTTTCTCATTATAAATAGGAAATTACCACAGTCAATTACTTAGTACGTAATACTTATAATAAATAGGGCAATTTGTAATATTTTGATTATTCTTATTCAATTAAGTGCATTCTGCTTTAATGAATTAATTACAGTTGTAATAACAATTCTCGACTGAGAATATTATTGTCAGGGTATAAGTAGAAGCAGACGAACCATGAAAGCCTATTGTTCCGAGATCCGCAGCCAAGATACTGAATCACATTTCCGTTTCACATACGTTCACATTGCATTTCATTTAAACCCAACGAATAATAATTATCATGTTGAGGTATTCAAACGCGATGTTGGCGCTCTTGTGTTAAAAAAAGAACACTATTAACACTACTACTTAGTATCTATCGTAAATAGGTACATGTTGTGAAAATATCGGTTGATAATAAAATAAATATAGGTAAGTATTGAGATACTTTGGTTTATAAATTAATAAGATTTTTTTAAGTACTTGTATGTACCTAATAAGAACGTGACCAACACCACACAATTTAAGTACCTACGTATCGATTTAATCTCTCTTCACTATTTTGTGGTTTGGTCAGATCTCCGCGTCTTCTCGCGTAATATAAAAAAATACGCAATTCGTAATAAATGAAAATCTTATACCTACTAATAATAAAAAAAGAGAAACAGGTGGGATTTATTAGTAGTATTATGTGGTTGAAAGCATATTCACAAAAAAACTTAATGGTCTAATCCTAATTATGCTAATAATATATTATTTAGAAACCATGAAATAAACAATATCATTGCAAAGATACAAAACATTAAAAATATTATGCTTCATACAAAAGGGAGAAATGATAAAATTCGATTCCTATGTTAAAATATCCATTATAATAATAAGCATTATCAATACTTACTTATATATAAATATATGCCTACATATTTTTAGAAATGTTAAGTATTAAGGTGAATTCTTTATAGGAATATATGACCAAATGTGACTTTTAATGACATCTAGTTTTTTTAGTAAATAAATGAATTTTCGTTAAAAAAGCTTTGGTATATTTCGACCAGGTGGCAGTAAAAAATTAAATTATTGAAAATATTGTATTATGTTGTAAAAGAACGAGGCACCGCTTCGTGGTCAAGTGGAGAGGCAGACAATATTTGTTAATAAAATTTGTATGTGTGATTTTTAGCATTTATCTTTCTTTATGTTGTGATTTGCATATATTCGTTGATGTAACTTTATTACAAAAACAAAATAAATAATCGTCATACACGCGTATGAATAAATTACATAAATGGAATAAATAATATTTCCTCACACATGTATGTAACAACTGCGCGTATGATTTCATTTCAGAACGGGTTTGTGCATTTACTGTCTGGCGCCACAGACTCTTGAGTCATGGAGTGAATCTGCGTTGATCATTATTGTGCAAAACAATAAATCCGATGATATTTTTGTAAATCATTCCCAACATGCAAATGCCCAAGCATAAGACAAGATATAAAGTATACACTTTACATACAGCTGCTAAAGATGACGTCCACAACAATGTAGTTGCAATAATTATATTATATACGTTGAAAAGTCTATTTTAAGTATCGATACCTTCATAGTATTGATTTGGTTAGTTTTCACATTTAAAATGATTATTCAAATAAATACTATTATTGTTTATTGTTATGATAATACAATCTTGGCCGACAATAGACAGTAAGAAACTGGAAGTAAAACGCATTGATACAACTATGTTTATAATTTTCAATATAAAATAAAACTGTCGAATACAATATGGAACACGAACATCGTCGATGACATACGAGTGATCCATTTTGTGCAAAAAATATTATCAATTTTACCCAACAACATATTATGTACCTACAATTATATTCAGTGGCGGGTTTAGTGACGTGGAGGCCCGATGCACTGACTGATTTTGAGACACCACGATACAAATACATTAAACAATAGATATAAAAATAATTATTATTGAGGATGACAATGATACATAATAATATTACTTTTTGTATACAATTAGGTAGGTACCTACGTATCTGTTTCTGTGGATATGTCATGGGTCCGTTTGATGTTAGTTCGATGGATTTTGTTATGCTTTGGATATCTTATATCCAATATGTAAGAAATACGCATCTTTTAAAGATTTTTTCAATCAATTACGATTGGATGGTTTGAACTGTTTCGAGGCCGTCTTTTAAATGTTCTGGTGAATATTTTCCGGATCTGTTCTATACACAAGGCGGCTATCGATGGTAGTTTATCACATTTACGTATTGAGGTATTATAACTGTTACAATAAGTTAGCCGTCTAAACTGTCAAAACTGTCTATCTCGCTCTAAAAGTTAACACAACCAAGAGAGGGGCTGTTAAAACAGCACTTTTTGACAGTTCAGACGGTTAACTTATTGTAACAATTATAATAAGTAGGTACCTCAATGTATAAATATGATAAACTATCCTCGATAGCCGCCTTGTGTAAAGAATAGCTTCGCTGATTATATTGATACATTTTAATTATTTTATAAGTTAGCCATTGCACATCGATAGATATTTACAACAGCTAGTTAGTGTTTCCTTCAATACATGATTATTGTGCTCACGATTTCGTCCGAACTCTAAACATTATTCAACATAACAAAATAAATCGTATTGTTTATGTAGTTATTTATGAAGTAAGTATGTAAAAAGATAGTGAATCATGGAAGAATTATTTATTTGTTGATTTATTCAAGAAACAGATAGATATTTTACTTAACGTATATGCACTTATATGTAGCAGGATTATAAAATAATTGATAATCGGGGGTAAATTCGCAAAACTCTCCAAAACACAATTACCTATTCACTGCGACGTTGAATACTCGTATAATCAATTATAAGTTGTCATTAAAAATGATACGACATTCATTGTGTTTCACTACCAAATACCGTTTGATAATACGGATTAAAGAGTTCCCCCTTTAGAATTTTGATTAATATTCGAATATACAACCAATAATATTATTAAATGTGTTACATTAATAAATTTCCTATGTAATGCGTAACCAATTACTGGTAAAAGAATCCTATAATTAAAAATATATAAGATGTATAATGCAGGTAGATACTCTGTTTTTTGTCTGCGGTATAATTGTCGGCTTTAGTAAATTGTCCGTAAACCACAACGTATTAATTACGTCACCGTATACACGTTAAAACTTCATTATAATAATATTAAATGCAAGGCAAGGTATTCAAAGGCAGCAGAAGCGTATGTAGAAGGAGATTATCTAGGATACGCCAGTGGTATATTGTACAAGGTGCTGGGGATCTGAAACGACTGACCCAGGATGGCAGTAGTGAGTTTCGAAACACTGATTGATTTTGAGTCCCCCACGATAAAAAGAAAATAAAAACCATAACTTCCAGCGACCGATGTAACTTGTAAACATAACAACGCATCTCTTCCATATCCAATTACTGTATTATACTCAATCTGTGAGAAATATCTAAATTTTTAAGATGTATGTATAATTTTAATACTTTATTGAATGACTGGTTGGAACCGTTTCGAGACCCCTTTTAAATCATTTGGTGAATCGACTGCGCCTTCTGCGATAGCTGCGGTGCTGGATAGGAATGTGTACTGCAAGTCGGTCGTCAACCTTCGATAGAAGCTGGCACCAAAAGAGAAATAATAATATTTCTGTAAAAAATGTACAATTATTTGAGAAGACCGATTAAATAACAAATGATTATAATTATTTGTCTTTGTCGAAAAATACGCCTTTAAACTCTCATTATTATACCTCTAATCAATTAAATTATTTCTTTTTCATACTTAGGTATCTCAACTATCTATTTAAAAGTAAGTAGGTATGTATACACTTGGGCACTTTATTGTGCTCGTCGTTTCGAAGCAATGCCATTCAGAATTATAATGATAATTTGTATTCGTCACTTTGATTAACAATAATAGAAATAAATGAGTTCTCACAATGGATCGTGAATTCGTTTCAAAAAGAAAACTTTTTTTTAGATGAAGATAAGTAAAAGAATCGTTTGGTACAATGATGGCTTTGACCCGCAATGTGGATGTAATGCCATCCACCACTTTCACCTACTTATCATTCTTGGAATGTTGTTTAAAATCCGGGCAATCGAAACGCATTTGGGATGCATCGATAACGTTCGTTTTTAATGATACCATTTAGAGGTTTTATGACTCTCATACTGCATAATATATTATTATCAACGGATACTGTATGTCGATCAAGTAGAAATCGTACTCTAACTTAACTCAATTATCTATAAAAATGTAAGGGATATCGCAGTAGCGAAGGGTGACTTTTGGAAAGAGGTAGGCTGTGGAGATCTGATAAAAAGAACACACTTGTCAGGTAGGTATAGGTACTTACGAGAAATAAGAAGATATTACGATATTACTACTATTGAATAGGTACACACTAACGACAACGACACACTAATTTAATGAAACTTCAAAAACTCACTGACGACATAGAATTAAGCGATCAGTTTAAATTAGGTACGTATTTTTTCAAAACATTTATACACATCAAAAATCAGTAGGTAAAAGTTCTTTTTATTTTTAAAAACAGTCTATATTTATTAATATTCGATTAAACACCATAGAAATTATTTTTTTTCGGTTTTAGGCTCTGCGATCGGAGCTTATCTTAGTTCATACAATTCGATAGACTGGGCGTGGGGCTACGTGACGTTAAGTCCATATGAAAAAAAATGAGAATTATTTGAAACATAATCCGACCTTCATTTACGTCAAGACAGATGTGCGCGCTGTGGTATATTTTTTAAAACCTTTGCAGATTGTTTTGTAATTATCTGTGTAATACATTCCTACACATATGGCATCTCTCGTTGGCAAAATAAATTATTGTATAGAATATTATAATCAAGTGAATATATAAATAAGTCAATATGCAATTAAAATATATATTTTTTAAGAAGGTAAGCTTCAAATAATCGCCTAGTATGGAGTATTCGCCACTGGGATATCAAGGATTTCTGCCAAAAAATAACATCATGTTGGAGTAATAATTGGCATTCGATATAATAAAGGTACTTACTCAACTAGTTAAATTTTATGTTTGATTTTTATTGAAAAATCAAGAAATTTTCTTCACTTCGCAATTCGTAGCTATAATTAAATTTGAACTTTATGTTATTTGCACTATCTTAGCGTGTTTCCGTTATTCAATTAAATTGCATGATGGAAATTTATAATAATGTAATTAATCAGCAATAAAATTGCAGAATTGCGACTTCATGGTTAGGTAACTTATTTTAATATGTGTTGTTTTGTTTTATTTCATATTTTTATTTTGTACCAATTCGTGGTACTCCGACAATCGTAGATATAGAAAAGTAAGTCGAGTTTCTACTACCTATGTTTTTTCGATGAACTCTTCACTTATCTAAATCATGTTTTGATTTTACTTCCAAGAAAACTATAATTACGTTAGCCGTGTATGATATCCATAATTTTCATCAGCGCTCTATGCAATGATAATAAACGGCTATTATTGGCACTTCTCAGTCTCCATTACCTAATGTCGGCGAAGACGAGCCAACGCATCTGGCCACTTTCCAAGTCGATTTAAGACCGATGGATCATTATTTTCCGCCATGAACTAATTTGTTTTTGCTCAATTTTCAATGTGACGCTTCCACTGACGGATTGACAGTTTTCTAATGTCACTCGTGTATGATTTTGACATTTTAGATATCCATACAAATTTAATTTAGTTCACCTAATTATACCTATCGGCGTTTTCCGCACGTTTTATAAACCACTATGTGCTAAAAACAAGATTAGATCGTTAGGTCAAATTTAAACGCGGCAAAAACAAAAACAAAATTAGTTTGGCTTATGTTTCTATTGTTATCTACGGTAACCGTACAGATTACTTTCGACACGATACATTTTTTACACAGATTTTTCAATTCCGATGTACCTACCTACATTCTTACCTAAATTATCAACCTACTCGATAATTTTTAGTGTCATCAAGCAACCTAATTTTTCGTAAAATGTATAGGTAGTTAGTAGAATACTGAACAAAATCATATGAATTTAATTTATCTGTCTAATGCAGTGATGCACAAACCGCTACCCGTGGGCAAAATGCGGTCCAAAATAATATGTAGGTACTTTCATCATCAAATCTTTCATTGAAAACGACAAAATTCTAATTTCCTATACTTATATTAAGTTCTATCGTGCAAATACATTTGTACGTAATGTAGAGTGGATAGTGATTGGAGTAGCTGATATGTAACTATTAAATTAAAAATAATAAAATGTAGATATTCAATTTCAATTTTCAATTATTTGTCTCGTCTAATATAAATATCATTATTTTTTAACACTTTTACCCACTGCAACCCGTGAAAAATGAAAAAATCGAAAAATTAGCCCCTCTTTCAAAAAGGTTGTGCACCACTGGTCTATTGCAATTAAAAAAGTAGATATTTAAAAAAATGTAGCATTCGTGAAATTCTTTGTACATTGTTTCAAAGGTTACGGTGGATTTCAAATACTTAGCTATGTGAATATGTCGGATGCAGGGCTCGAAATGGACCGGAACGCACCGGAGCGCCGTTCCGGTACGTAAAATTGATAAAATTATCGCTCCGTCTCGTGGAAAAAATAATTTGACCGTCTGAGCGAGATATGTCATATAACAAAAATCTAACAAACTTATTTTTATAAAATACACAGAATTTGATAACTATGTTAGTATCTTCAGAAAGTTGGCGAGCGTTCCGGTTCGTAAACTTTTTCATTTCGAGCGCTGGTCGGGTGCATAAATTATGTAATAAAACACGAGATATAGGAAAGCAAGATTGAGGGAGAATGTCACGGTGAATGAATAAAGAAAACGGAAGTGGCTAAAAGAAACGTCTAAGGTTGAACTGGGATATAAAGTGCTATTGCTGAGAGACCAAGACCGTGACGAGCTCTTAAAGGACTCAGACAAGGCACTCAACGAAGAAGGGATACCTAAACCCAAAGCTCGCAGGCTCATTTACATGGCTTGCAACTAAAGTCATTTAAAGACGACCCTCATAGCAACTTTTTTTTTTTTTTTTTTTTCTTTCAACTATCTGATTTCAGCAGAGTATTATGAAATTCAGTACCTACTCATTACTGCTTGCTTATAAAAAAACCAGTAGTGAATTGTACTGAAGATACAAAATCAGTTGCAATTAATATAGGATCTATTATCCCAAACTTTATTTTTACAGTCTATATTTCGGTATGGGCAATTTTACTTACGATTTCCCTTTTTATTATTTCAGGTGAACGGCGGTAGTCCAGCTGAGAGGGCGGGTCTTGTTGCTGGAGACTCTGTCATCAAAGTCAACACCACCGATGTCTTCACCCTCAGACACAAGGAGGCACAAGACGTCATCGTGAGAGCTGGTCAGAACTTCGACATCACAGTACAGAGGTAAGCTAGTAAGAGCATTATTAAAACAGGAGAAAAAAAGATTGTTCTACTCCTCCTATTGTTAAAAAATGTACACAGGCCGGTATTGATTGGTATAACACTATTAGGTATTCTAAGTAACTATTCAAACATGTTTGAGACAGGCCCTATTTCCGCTGAAATTGTTAGGTACCTAGTACGAATTATAAATTAAGGAATTTTTATATTTCAGTTTCGGGATTAGAAAAAAAACTAGTGACTTGTTGGGACAATAACCCTAGTGCAGACGTTATACCTAAGCTTTTGTAATAATATGACCTCTGTGTAATATAGGTACGTAGTACTATGTTTAGGCTTTTAGTGCTTATAGAGGCACTATATTAACCTTGATCGCTAGCTTAGCCGTTAGATTTTTTATGATAGATTTTATTTTTCCACTCTTATTGAGATCCAAGGCTTTCATTCGAGCCATCAATCACCGACATTGGTTCAGTAGATTTCGCAGAATTTTATGTGGCGTATGTAATTATATGATTATAGTTTGCACATTTTTTTTAAATTGTCTACGAATGAAGTGTGAGTCTATCCTGACGAAAAAAACACACAAGATAATTTATATTAATTAAGTACAAGCAATTATTTATTACGATGATTTTTAATCAACTTAATATAATAATTAATCGTATGTACCTACTTACGTACATTTTTCATAAATTTTAATATGTTCTTACTATAAGTGTACAGGGGGTCCTCATTATCCGAGTCCTCTCAGTTACAAATTTGCAGGGAAATGCAGAAAAAAACTATATAAGTAAACTCAAGTGCAATTATTACTAGTAGCTCACAGTCGTCAACTGTCACTTTCAATCTTTCAATCCCACACTCCTACGCTATTTCTGTCTTGCTCGTGTGTTTTTTTCTTTTCTAAACGTGTCCCAATTAAACCCATTTATTAAGAGGTATTTTTCGGTCCCAATTACCCTCGGATAACGATGAACCCCTGTACTTACCACATTTATGTATATAAGATTCGAAAGTGTCGGCAGGAGTTAAAACGGAATGGAAGAGACGTCGTGCCAGACAAGGCGGTACATGGCGAAATCTAAACACTTTCGGCGATAGCGACCACAGACAACAAAACACAAACCCCGCCTACTCCTTGCACACCTTAATGTGTTGTCAATAATTATGACAAATAACATACGTAATAATATGATATTATTTGTCATATTATTATGAACATCTCTCTCAGAATTGCAACCTCCGGTGGTGCTTACACATTCCGATGAAAAATGCACGTTTGAATCTGAGAAAGGAAACCATAACAGGCTTAGAGAATGAATATAATATATAATTAATAAGGGCCACGCCACACGGTGCTACAAAGAGGTTTTAATACCTACTCTAGTCAGTCTAGCTAGACTATTGATGAGCAAATCTTTCTTTTCAAGAGGGTTAAATTAAATAGGTACTTAATAAAATCTTTTTTGGAGCTGCATTTATAGTAAAGTTAAGTATACATATAAACATGGCCCTCACATCCTGAAGCGGGCCCCCCTACCTATGGCCAAGGATAAAGGCAGTGTGACGCTCTACAGTAGCGTTTTCCAAATGGTGTACGCGGTACAATTAATATATTTAGTGTTTGTATATTTAATACATCCATTTGAATTATGGAGTTGTCGAGTATCGATACTCAATTAAATTTTTATCGTACAACCACATAATTTTAAATAATAACATTACCGAAGAAAAGGCGACTTTTTTTTACTATTAGAGCAAATTTGTGATGTGTGTTTATCTCACTACGTATCAGGTCGACTCGCCACGCCGGGCCCCCAGGCTAGAACACTGTCAGCTCCCCACTTGTGGGGGCCATGCTTATAAATATATTGTTTGTTGCATAATTATCGAAACCGATTCTTTTTCATAATGAAACAGTCACTTTTCAACATAATATTTTTTTTTAAATCTTCTGGGCTTCAGACAATCATTCCGGGGTGCGCAGGTACGAGTAACTCATCAATGCTCTAGGTCTAGAATTAATATTTTCTAAGTGAAAGTTAATTGATTTCTTTTCCGTGTGTACCTCACAAAAAGTCACATATTTTTCTGTCTGTTTTTTAGGCATTTAAAATTAGAATAGTAATGGCTGAAATTGAAATGCATTGCGCATTGCAGCATGTTGTGAATTAATTGAGAATATGAGGTAAATGAGGTCGGTGAGAAAGAAACAATGCGATCTAAAAACACGGTCACGGTCGTGGTCGTGGGAACTCCTCGACTTTACTGAGAGAGTATTTATGATCACCAGGTTATGTCTAACTATGCTCGTATCAGCTGACGGACGAAAGGGAGTCATTATAATATAACGTATGATTTAGTTATTCAGTATAATGATAATTTGATTTATTCATACTCTCACTAAATGTCGATTAATTAAACACGCTGCTTAATAGTCTCTAGCAATCATAATAAGCCGATTAAAATAATATATCGAATTGGAGATATTACGAGAATTCCATGAATTCACAATTTTCGATATTTGGCTATTAAAAAAATAGAAAAGTGAATAAAACTTTTTAAAATACCTAATAATGCTCATTAATCGTACACTACAACGTTTTATGTCCTGTGACATCCATAGAAGTAGGACGTGTAGCGGTATATAGATAGCGATAAGGAAAAGTTGAGAATAATATTTTTTCTTATGAGTTTTTTATCTTTACCGTAAAACCATAAACGTTAAGTAGGCACATACCAACTTTTTTTAAAAAAAATTTACTTTGAAGTTGGCAAAGATGTTCCTACTTTCAGATAGTATTTAATTATAATAGCATTAAATTTGTACGTCTACTGCTTTTTTAAAAGATGAAATTAAAGATAGAAGATTCTCGGAAAACAAGATTTAAGTTTGATTTAAATTTCAAATTTTTACATCCCTAGTCTATGAAGTTCTCTTTCATGAAAACAGCTTCCTAAAAAATAGTTGTAATGTAAACATTCGAATAAGATTGGTAGATAAATTCAATATCATGAATATATTATGATAAATAATGATAAGTATTTACTATTGTTGCTGATTTTTCAACTTTTTTCGATTGTCCACAATCGAAAATTCTCGTATTCGAGAATAAATTTATTCTTGAGAATTTAAAACTGATTTATGGATTTACCGAGAAATGTCCCTTTATGGTCATGGTCAATTTCCTTCAGGATTTTTTTCCGTCCAGAATTTCTTTTTTGTAACTCGTCCGGCCTAATATTTATCTGATGAGCTTTAACAAATTCCCTTTAGAAACAGATTCGAGACATTTTTTTAACTCTTCTTCCTGGTAACTATTTCTCGAGATTCTCATTGATGATTAATGGAGAAATGAAATTCTCGAAATTACTGAAAAATTATTTCTCCAGAAACGTGAATCATCTTTTCTCATAATTCCTCGAGAATTTATTCTCCTCTAGTGCACGTAGATTACTCTCGTATCATCGTTGCAGGATAAGGGAGGATTCATAAATATTTTCAACTCACTCAACAGTTCCCCAAGTTTTCCATTAAGGTGATCACGTCAATATTCAAATAAATTGAGATATTGTACTTTTGAAGATCATTAGGTATTGAAAATAATTGCCGAAATGTTGAGGGTCGCAGCTTTGCAACATATTATAAAGATTTAAAGCTGATACCAAGTTAATAACTAAAAAGCGATCCTTATAGAGACCTCTACGATGCCTTCACAATGTTATGGGTTTCCAAACATTATGCCTGGAGCAGATGTTGTGAAAAAAAGAAGTTCATACCTATACAAATATCTGATATTTTGCTTTCAGGGGAGGCAGCACATGGAAACCACTGGTCACACCGACCGGAGCGATGCCATGCCCATCTAAGTCAATGAACTCAATGTCACCCGTCACTCAAACATCCCTAAAGCACAACCACCAGGCCGGCCAACACATTGGCTCGGGCTACAATAGCGCTGCCAAGCCTTTCAACTACGTAAGTTTTATTGTACCTTATAAGGATACAACCTTAATCAGCGATTTCCACCAGCTATTTGATCCATTTATGTTTCCTGTAGGCAACCATGACCCACAGTGGATTTCAATGACTATAGTTGATTACACACAACTTGGAAAACCCTCAAAAGCATAGGGCGATTGGTTGTTTGAGGGATTTAGCCGCTAAGCCACTGACCCTTGAAAAAGCCTTACAAATACATCCTAATAACTACTATACTATCTGAGATCATATTCAGTCAATAATGAATTTTTGTAATCAAAATCAAAGACAGCACTTACTTGATTCATAAATGGTGTCAGGATTTTTACATCTTTGTACTAACTAATAATTGTTAATCTAATAATTTGTGATGAATATTCGAGACTGAATAAAAAATAATTAATTTTTAATTGATTGAGTTGAAGAATGAATTTGCGGTAAAATCTAATCAAAGGTAACTTAGGTAGCATAATATAATTAGTAACATATTCAATATTGCCAGATAATTCGGTACCTACTTCAGTATTTTCTATTTTGTTCGTTATACCCAGTTTATGCGTGCATGGATTTACTACTGACAGTACGTAATATCGCGGCCATAACAAGAAAATGTATGTGTAAACATGTATTATCCTGCAGTTGCATGATTGCATGCATGAATCAAAATAGTTCGGAAGCTTCTGAATTTTCATGCGACAGTTGGAATTTTTTCAATCTGCACCTACGCAGTAGAACGATATTGGCGAACCTCCCGGCAAGAAAACGAACTATACTGCGCTGAGACTCATTTTGAGGTTAACCGATTTTCTCTACCTGTCAAATAGTACCATAAAATGACAAAATCGTGTCTCACTTACTCTTGAAGAATGAGATCGGTGAGACAGTCTGCACTTTTACGTGTAAACATTATTGTTACGATAGTTTCAAATAATTACTATTGCTGCTAGTAAATCCATGCACGTGTACAGGCGCTTTTATTCTGAAGTATTCAATATGTCAATATTAAAATTAAGGTAGAGCGTTAAAAGTTACCAGTGACATGTAGTGATGGAATTATGAGACATCATAATTATAGGACATAATATAGAGCCATAGATCTCTAAATCTAATTTTTGTCAGATAACAGCTGCTGAAGAGGTATCGATAATTATTACTCTAAGTAGTTTTAATTGCAAGTTATATATAAATTAGGTTACTAAACTATCCAAAAGATATCATTCTCCCAATAGGAAAGGAAAGAATAAAAAAAAAACATAATTTTATTTACAGAAAATCGATTAAAAAAATTAAATATGGTATTGATAAGCTAGATTTTTCATTGATAAAATTATCAATTTTTTTAAATTTTTTATTTTTCTTATTATTTACTATTTTTAGATTTATATTTACACTGTCGAGGTAATTTTCCAGTATTTTTTATTTAATTTCATGTTTCATAATTACGTTACTAGATGTCACTCGTAATCAAAATAAATTCTGATAATCCTTATCGTTACGATTGTTGTTGCTAAATAGAAAATAAAATCACAAATGACATATAAAGTATCTCGCCCAAAGACAAATAGTATGAAAACGTTACTGCAGAAGACAGACTGTACAGGTTTCATTTGATTTTACTTTTCAGATGAATGGAAACGGTAATTCCGTGAAGAGCATAGTGAACAAACAATACAACACTCCTGTAGGAATTTACAGTGAACAAACTATCGCAGAGACTCTCTCCGCACAAGCGGAAGTCTTGGCCGGAGGAGTTTTGGGGTGAGAAAATTTTTTCCAAAATAATGACTTGTATTAAAATGTATTATTTACCGTCATCGTCATTCACTCACTTTTTGTGTAATCAATGTAGTTTATCCAGCAAAAGTTATAGAACAGCTGATATTTTACTATTTTAAATCTTCAACAGAGGTAGCCACCTAGTTGGTTTTTTTTTTTTTTTTTTTAATATTATAATTCCTTTATTGACTAATAATTTTTTATACCTACATATTGGACTATACGTAGAAGTTTATTACAACAAATTTAATTATCACATCGGCAGACACTTCTTGAAATGCTCTACATTCTGATAAATTCAAAGGATGAATTTCCGAATATATTCTATGTCACATCGGTACATAGTAGTGTAAGTACGGATCACTTCGATATTGTTTTCATAGAATAGGTTATTATTTACTTATTATCAGGATCTAAGGATTTGCTAGCGGGTAAAATAACCAATTTTTTTTATCATTTGTAGGGTCAATTTCAAGAAAAACGAGAAAACCTACGACTCCGAGAAGAGTGAAGTATTTAAAATGCTCCAGGAAGCTGACAATGACCCAGAACCCGGTATAAATATTTTCTTACTTCATATTACCAACAATAAAATTATTATCAGCCATTCTTCAAAGATCGATAAATCCGTGTAGCAAACATTTCCAAATTTAATGGAAAAATAAATTCATCTGCATGAAAAGAACAAAATATACATTGAATTTTTTTAACTCTGGAAGAAGTATGTATAATGGAAGTATCTACCTCTCTAATTTATTATCCTAATATGTTTAGATCTGTCAAGTTTTGTAGACATCGATCTTCAACATTGATAATAAAACAAGTCAACGGTCCGGCCTGACACTACCATGAGTCCAATTTATTTTTGCCTAGAAATAATTTTAATTACTCTATAACACCCCGCATTGAATGTGGTCTCGTTTCATTTATGCATGTTTCCTCTGGATGTACCATATAGAAATGTCATCGTTCTCACCGGCGCCCCCACCCCAAGCCGTGTCGGGCCTCAGGCACGTGACGGCTCCCATCACCCGGCCGGATGCCCCCCTCAACAACACCGGAGGCCTGCCTCCAGGACAGAACATCTGCGAGGAGTGCGAGAGGCTCATCATGTAAGTTTATCCCGCCGCCTCGTCTCTGTCTTTCAGGTGAACGAGAGAGCCATCCTACTCCCGAACTTGAACGACGTTTGAAACGGTAGCGAACATTATTGATTGAAGTTGTCTTTATTTCTGTCCTACCGCGACTCGACGACGATCACAGAAACTTGCCAGTATTATGCGACCGCCAGCCGCATCCGCACCGCGAGCCCCAGGCCTCTGACTCCGCGGCCCCGGAGTGCTCCTCCGCCGGTGTCCAGAGTCACCCACGGCACTCAGACACCAACGCCCGAAGCGGCCCCGCCCACTTATCTGTCGCCGGAACCTCCGCACCGCCCCAGCATTCCCGTGGGTTGCCACAACGTTCTGCCCGGGGGTGAAATCCAACTCGGCGCACCGCCGCCATCATCGGAATCGCCACTTCTCGGGCCCGTCCCTGACACTCCGGTCTGCTCCGACTGCAGCCAGTTCATCGTGTAAGAGCGGCGCGGCGCTCTCCGCGTGTCCCCGGTTTCCGGCTTGCTCTGTCGTGTGGTGCCGATAGTCCGTTAGAACTGACCCCGGGCATGTGCGGCATATAATTTTGTGCACGTAGTTGCCTGTCGACGTTGTAAACGTTTCGCTCCCTATCGCTCTCATCGCCGTCATCGACATCCTGGTGTTTCACATCGTGCGAGTATATTTATATGGACAGGCCAAATTGGTACAACATAATGATTCTCTGTGATTCCAAAAAATAAGGTTTTGCGAAAGCTTGACAATATGAATATTACTTTCGCGGTCTTTTAGCATCAATAAAATGTTAATTTCATCATATAAAAACCTTCACTGCACAGGCATGGCTACGAATATTGTGACTGTGACATGTTCAGTAGTACTTAAACTATAACAGATGTAATACGATGCAATAATATTATGTCAAAAGAATTGGTGTTCTGTCTAATGATATACCAATGTAATAATGTTCACCGGAATGAATTGGATGTTGTACATTTTTCATCTTCATTCAAAATAATACTTTTAGATATTTGCATACTCACCCCCAGTTGAACTAGTACATAATACTATTAACTTGTAAAGTATCTATCTTTGTACTGAACAGTGAGCCATAATAATATTATTATAATGCTATGTACCTACCTACCTAAGAATATAATTACGTACCTACCAATGATTTGTAACAACAGATCAATATTCCCCAGTATAATATTGTAATTATTTAGAATGTAATGAGCCTGTATTTGTGACTTTTCCAAATGTAGCAACAATATAAAAAGTTAAATATTTTTATTGAACAACAATATGTAACCGTTCAGGCAAAAGTCACTATCAGCAGAAACATTATCTTAGATATTCATTATAATTGATAACACTTAGGCACTATCACTTTTGGCAAGTCTTGGCCTACTTCAAAAATCTTTCTTTATCCGATCCAGTGTCACCGTTTTGGCCGAGCATCCTTAAATCCCCAGCGGTGCCGTCCAGCCATCCGTGTCTTTTCTTGCTCTCATCCCCTCATGGGAATCAGTACTAGTACTCATGTACTGACATCTATTGGCGGCCTAGTACCAATATACCAGGCCGCCTTGCTGTTAACTTTTCCGTCACTTTATGCATGTGGCCGATCCAGCACAGTCTCTGCATTTTGATTTTTTGAAAATGGCATATTTTAATTAAAACTACCAATTCTGCTTATTGTGGTCTTTGCTCGGATGGTGACAATATGTAACAATATAATTATTGGTATGCACAATGATCACGGTTCATTATTTTAATGTTGTTTTACCAAGCGCCCTTTCCTTTTTTAATTTTCCAGAGGAGTGTTTGTTCGCATCAAGGATAAGAACCTTCACGTAGAGTGTTTCAAGTGCGCCACTTGCGGAGCGTCTCTGAAGAATCAAGGATATTACAACTTGAGCGGAAAGTTATACTGCGACATCCACGCAAAGATGGTAGCTCGCCAAAACCCACCGGCGTCCAATCTCGAACCCGTCACAATCCCAATGTAAGTAAATAATTATTTGTCACTAATAGAATAATAATTAGTGTCTTACTATAATATAATAATAGTTTCTAATACACATTATAAATTTAATTACATTTTCAAAATTTCATCAAAAGACTGTATATTATTTAGCAGAATTTTTATTGAGTAGTGGTCAACTACAATCGTTTTAAACAAACAAAATTCCCATATATATTATGTAGTAACAACAACAACATGAATCGCTCTCAACCAACATGATAGTAATACAAATTTTAATTTGAATTTCCAGGGGTAACCTGCCTTTGAGTACCATCTCATCGGCTCTGTCATCTCACACAATGCCATTACCACCATTGAATACTCCGATGTTACCGACATCCAACGGCTCGTCAAAGTTCATGGTAAGATTAGCTGCCTAGTCGTTAATAACTTTGCAAATGGATCATTCCAATAGACTAGTGGCTTCTGTTTGTTGGTGTCTCTTTCCCTTCATTCAGATTGTAATCCTTTTCTCAATTGAATTCTTACATTTGTAAAATACCAGTTATTCTAACTACAATTTATTTAACTTAAAAAGTCTTATGTAATTTTTCTCACCTGAGTGGCACCTCTTCACTAATATTCAACATAATCAAATGCCCTCTATTCCATTTTTAACGCCATTGAATGATTCAAGTAAACTTTTACTAATATTCGCATTCGTACTAGGGAACTTAAAGAAAATGACAGTTGAAAAATGACAATGTAATTTTATCATATACATATTAAATAAATCGCGACCCTAATACTACAAGGTGCTAAGTGTTTATTTTTGACAAAACAACATGAATGACTAAAAATGAAGTATGTAGTATTCAAAGCTGCCTTATTGTTACTTTTGTTTCTCGAAAAATAAACACTTAGAACCTTGTTATATATATATAAAATATTAATATATAAAATAAATATAAGTATGTAGATGGTAATAGGGATGTGTTTTATGGTATTAAAATTTTATTTCAAACATATTGTTATGATCAGTACATTTTTGAGGTGGAAAGTACCTATTGATTGGCAATAAAGTACTTTCAAATGTAAATGTATTCAATTGTTTGTATCTTTATCAATGTGGCAATATTAATTGAATTGGCATTGTTTAAGAAGTTTAGAATAGTTAAATTAGTATAGTAGCATCTGTGTTTACACAAAGGGTAGGCCGCAACTAACATTTAATAAATATGACATATTATTGGTTTGTTTTCATTTTTTCATGCATGATTTGTGATTAATCGTATCATTACGTCGTCGTGCGGAGTAGAGGATAAAATGCCCGGTTCCAAATCGCCTGGTAGTTGCTTTGAGTTCCACGATATGGTCAAATTTAATTTATATGCACCTATTCAATGGATTGATCGAATGCCTAAAACCAATCCAAAGAACTTTTTAAAATATCTTGCAATAGAAAATGTAATGTTTTTTTCAAAAATAGAAAGATGTAGTTTTTTTAACTTTTTTCATTTGGTCAATTCAAATGATGTATTGAAATAATGATAGTATTAGATTTGATGGTTAGTTTTATAAAACAGTTAATAGATCATTGCAGTTTCTTTTTTCGGTTTACAGGGAAAGATGAACGGTTAAAATGAATAATAAAGTTTTCATAAATTGACCAAAGATTGCAGATATTTATTTATACCAGTAATGTACGTCTTATTTATTAAATTTTAGCCGCCATATAGCCCAAAACTATTATTGATACTATTCTATAGGGATATACTTTAATATTACTGTCGTCTGTAAGTTATCGTATTAAAAAAAATAGCATGAGACTAACATTTATGTTGTACTTTCCTATTCCATAATTTTCAGCCTGCCGCAAATTATAAATCCGAGGATCAAATTGACAATTCACTTAACTTAAATCAAGAAAAATTGGACGCTTTCGCCTCCGCTTTAAACAACGGCGAACATGAATCGAAGAATAATAACTGTGCCCCTCCATTGCCTCCTAACACAAGCACGACTTTGAGTGTAACACCCAATATTAACAATAACACGGTCGAGAGCAATCCGGCGAGCGGCGTCCTCAAATCGGTTTCTAACGAATCGAACGTATTCAACGGCAGCAGCACCGGCGCCAATGCCAGCATTCCGCCCGCCACCCCCTCTAATGATGCAGTCTCCGCCAAATTCTCTAACAACGCAAGCGACGCCGCCAACAACGGATTCTTTAAAAAAGTCCTCCCGCCACATATGGGAGGAAACTATAAGGTAAAATATCTCCAGCCCTCTCAATTAAGGGTTAGAGTGTAAAAAACTGATAACCCTGAAAAGATACAAATTCAATTTATATACTAATATTATCTCGAAGGCATGTTTTATGATTGTCGAACGATTCTTAAAACCGTTTAACTGCTGAAAGCGTAATTGTACGTTAATTACACCAATTAACTAATTGCAGTATAGAAACGATTAATAGCGTTAAATTACGAATACTTTGAATCGTTTTGAATACATTTTTGGGTTATCAATTTTTCACCACCCTTTTAGTATTATAATATACTACAATACAATTACTTATTGTGTTTTATGAGATAAGATTCATCGAAAATATGAGTAACAGAATTCTTTCGAAGACATTCCTTCGTATCAATTCGTACTTGACTGCAGCCAATCAGCAATAATAATTTATAAGCCTATTAAAATAGGTAGCAAACAAATTCAATATTGAAATCCTATAATTTTTTTTATTTAGCCAATGAGCAATATCTCCGGGCCTAAGCCTTTCGGGTCACCGATGTCTCCCATGGCGCCCATGTCCCCGATGGCACCAATGGCCCCATTGTCAGCGTGCTCGCTGTCCCCTCGCTCCATGCAGTCGGTTCCATCGGCGCCCATCTCACCCGCATCCACTCTGACTAGACCTCTTCAGCAGGCCCCCATTTCTCAGCCGTTGCCAGGTAAGCGAGTCACCTTCGCATGCTAAGCCGATAACGGATCATTTATATGCAAACTCATTATATCTTTTTAATCTGCAAATAAATCATCGGTTCAAAGATAAAACTCAAGATTTACTTCATCTGAATCAGTTTGTACATTCCTACTATTGTTTGGTAGTGCCTTTGTGGATATTGGAAGCAAAGGCAACAAAGTCCAATCGGACTATATGGGACTTTGTTATCTTTGATTCCAATAATTCATAATATTGGTCATATCTGTGAGGAAATGACTTTTCATTTAAAAATGATTGTCAAGATGAGAAACAACCAACTGTTTGGAATCTATTGTGTGAGTTTTACATTTAAACCGATGAGATAGTCATCAGAGAGATGTATTCAATTTTACAATGGTTATTATTGGCTATAAATGAATCATTACCATAACTGGACAGACTCTAAAGTGGTATGCAAACTGAGCAACAGCTGCAAAAATCGTTATAAATCATCTCCAGGTTGATTAAATTGTCGTCACTATTGTACCTGGTACAATTTAATTAGCTTCTGTCTTATAATTCCTCTTCACAATGGCCCAAGTAAGACACCCTTTGATGCGTGTTGAAACACCAACACCGTGTGAAAATATGGCAAACGTTTGTTGACCATGGGTCACACAATGCGAATGTTGGTCTCTTCACAATAATAATCGCATACATTCGCCTTGCTTGGGCCATTGTGAAGGCGAGCATTACAGTTTGTGCCAAATACAATCATAGACTAGTAAAAGTCTGGATATGTACTTAGACATACATAAATATTGATATCCTGTATAATTTAAAAATAATCAGAAATAGTATTGTTTAATAATAATAATATGTATGTACATAGACTAAAATATTCACTTATACTATACCTATCAAAATACACTCTACCGACTATTATGAGGTTCATTGTCAATCTTTTAGGTGATATTGACTTGTCTGCCAGTATGGAACAGTAACGGAAAGTACTTTTCCAATTATAAAACTTTAATAAATTTATTAACTTCAAGTGAGGACTTACAACATTATAATATTTATTATTTCTAATGAGTTTATACCTATTTCACATACCTGTAATACTTTGTTCTCAATACTCAACTATTTACAATACTAATTTAATTATTGTAATATTGTTCTTATTATATGTATAGCACGCAGACACTGTATAATATTATGGTTGAAATCTGTAATGATTATTAATGTATATTTTGTGAATAATAATTTTATTGTGCGTATAAATATTTCAGAGAGTCTGGAATTATAAATTTTTTGTTTGTTGTTAATGTCTCAAATAACAATAATTAATAATATTTGAGTTACGAAATCATTTCTTTCGAGTAGTTACCTTTAAAGGTTTCAAAACGGTTCGCCCATGGAGACAATCGAAGCACACAATGTGATTGGAAGAAACCGCCTTGTGGAGAAATATTCACAACAAAAGAAACCTAAAACACCACAGCTACGACATGCTCTCACATAAGAGAAACAACACTAAAGGTAGACGTTGGGACCTGGCGATAGAGACAGATGACAGGCGACATTAGTGCTCTTAGTGCTCTAGAAGCGGTAGTGTTGCCTGTCGGTGTCGTCTATCTCGGTAGAGGGGTTCGAATGGTTAGCTTATTATGGAAATTGAAACTACTATGTACAAAGATGATTATAGTAGCTTATCAAGTAGACATCACTCTGTACAGATATACAGAGAACCTCCAAAAAAATAAAAAATAAATTTTGTATCACTTTTATTGGCTTTTAGAAATGAATCTTATGGACTTCAGTGCATACTCCTCCCATTGAAACAGGCATCAAAAATTGTCACAAGACTTCATACAAGAACAGTTATCTACATTCTCCCCAGATTTAAAATCTAAGAAATTACCACATACTGTTTTCATTTAACTTAATATGTTTTTTTCTATATTTAGAGTCAACTCTTCCATAGGGAAATAAAGCACACTTACAATGGACCACTCACTACCTACTGGGATGACATAACACCACATATAATTACATTTTCTTCATAATCGAATAGTTTTCTTTTTGGCAGAATAAGGAAGGAGCAATGAACACATTCCAAACTGTCAACATCAGTCTTATTTAATTCTGACCAACACATTTTAGGTTCATATTCTCCATACAAGGCTGCAACACCTTATAGAGGTAATTACGCCACAAAAATGGGTATCTACCTAGTAATATAATACATAATTGTGTTTCTACCAAAATGCGGAAATTCTTCTTAAAGCATATTATTTCTTTTCGGTTAAGTAATAATTTTATGAAAAACAATTAGTGTTCAAAATATTTATCGACACTATTAATCTACGTATAAAATTTGCTATCATTTAAAATTTAAAATGATAGTAGGTATAGTAATATTTAAAAAAATACTTACAAAAACAATATTCACTTTTACTGACATCCCATATAGATCACATATTCCCATATCATACAAACACAAAAGCATCTTATTTATGAGATCTTACTTAGTTAATATTAAAAACTCCAGTCTCATTTTAATATACCATAAAACAAGCTTTAAACAATTTAGATATTTAATAGCAATAGCCATAGTGTACAAAGTGATGTTTATGATTATAGACCATTTTATACGTTGTCCGTGTTTCATGATTCAGGCATTTAATAATTTTTATTATTCTTATACGTTTGTATTTGCTGCGATGTGAAGCAAAATTATTGTTGAATTAGATATTTATAACATTATTGTATACCTTTGCACTTTGCATACAAGGCTATTGTTAGTATTAGGTCAAGTCGCTACTAATTACTCATCTAAAGTCATATTTTTATAATTGAATATCGAGGATAGGGAGATTTTATAATTAAAGTGCAAGTTTGTTTATTACGTTGGATGTTGGATAAAATATGAATATGTGGTCGTCGTCAAAGTGAAATTGAAATAAAATAATTACAAAATACCTACATACTACTTAACGTGTGTTTTAAACAATAACACATTTATGTTGCACTCTTACGATATATTGCATTAATTGAAAAGCATAATATGTATATATTTACAAATGTTTTATTCTGCGATATCTTCAGATATGATTTTTTGAAGAATTTTTGTTGTTCGCTAATTTTGTTTTCGGCTTTTGATTTAGCGATGCTTCCTGTAATAATTACAGCTTGCGCCTAGAAACTAAATATGCAGTTCTATAAAGCATTCGATTAAAAATAAATTGGACAAATATCTTCTCCGCTTATTCCACAACTTCACCACACGTCATCATAACTATGTACCTACCTGAAACCTAACCACAGTCGAGTGTTCCTTCATATTTAATTATTTTCACGTAAGCACACGTAGACGATGAATAATGCAAACAGAAATAATCTGACAAAGTTATTTAGAACGCTTCTATTCTTCACCTGACTGATACTATTTTCTGTAATTTTCCATCCCTCTCCTCGTTGCGTGTGCTCCAATTTTGTCCATGACTAATATGCGAACAATTTTTGTCTCCACATTTTGATAAATAAACTAACGACAAAACCGTTACAACAATAATTAACCATTAACCCGAAAGCTAAAAGTGTAAAGAATGTAATATGGCCCCCGCAAACTCCCCCCGAAGACGAAGAGTCAGAAGGCGAGGTTACCCGTCCGATTTTGATCTCTCATTCGGAGTCCCCGCATCGACCCCCGTCCCACTCCTACCGCACCGAACCGGCCCCCCAAATGCCGGCCCCCTGGCTCGCCAAACAGTCTCGCTCCGACCCGGACTCCAGCGCCCATCATGTCAAGTTTTTAGATGAAGTCATGAACGACCAGGGCGCCTCTCAAACGCTCTCCGCTGCTCATTCTGAAACGGCTGAATCGTCCGTGAAGTCTTCTGTCCAGATCTCGGCCTCATCGACAAATTCCAGCAGCATCACTCAATCCTCCGTGCAAAGCATGCAAGTCATGGAAAGTGTGAAGCAAGAGAGCGTCTGTCAGAGCTCTCAGAGTACGATGGTTTCCAGCGAATTTCAACAAGAATTGACGAGTGACAACGTTCAACAGACCATGTATCAATGTCAGACCAGTGTGCCAATCACGACCACCTATGACACGCCTCTGTCGAACTCCAATTCGCCCATGCCGATCACGAATAAGAGTCTATCTCAATCGGAAAATGAATACTCATTTACCGAGGCGACGGAAAATATGGAAGCTCAAAGTTACGTCAAACATAAGCAATCAATATGCTCTGCGGAGGTATCAAACATCACCGAAAGAAAATCTCCCATGGAATGCGCCGAAACCATCGGAGATGCTCTAGAATCGCAACAGCTGGTTGATGCTCTCACTTCCGATGGCGGAACTCCCAGGCCTCCTTCCCCCACGCCTGAAGATAAACCAAGTCCGATTGATGAAAAAAATTGTGAAGATATTAACGATTCTGTGGATTCCTTCAATGCGACGAATGTGGAAAAAGATTTCAACGACGTCAAACAAAATACTGAAAATAATTCCGCATGTAAAATGGAGAGTTTTACAGATATGACTTCATCATCGAAAACATTGACTGAAACTTGCGAGATTTCTTCATCCCAGTGCAGAAAACTGCCTCCCAGTAATATTCTCAACTCTGTTCCCAGAGCTTACGAGAGTCCTATGTTGACGGCATTGACAACGGCCCCCGAAAGACCTTATTCCCCATTGCCTCAGACCACTCAAGCGGATCGGATTTCGTCTGCGAGTGAACCGGTTTGCGCGAAGACTGAATTTGTCCCGGCTCAAGTGCCATTCACAAATGAAAAAGTGGAGGAGATTCGCGAACAGATGACCGCAACACAAAATTTGTGCGCTTCAAAAGAGATCGAAAGCCATCAGCAATACAAAAGAAACAGTTTTTCGTCAATTCCGCCGATCAAACCACATATTCCGAATAAAGTGTCGTCCGAGGCTGTCCCGATGCCGGAAGAGACAGTCCCTTATTTCCCCCCGGAAATACCGATCAATATTGAACCGAAAAAGCCCAGAGGAGGCGCAGTCTCCCCTTTCGTGTCCGCTCTCACCGTTACCCCTGCCCGCTGCTACACTCCTCTGGGATCGCAGCCTATTGAGAGAGGTTCTTTCGTTGAAGCGCTCACCGTGGCTCCCGACCGACCCTATACGCCGTTAGCCGGCGAAATGAACACAGCTGCGCCCAATCCCCCGGCGGTTTCATCCCCATTTGGCCAGGAGTGCGTTAGGCCGGTAGCCACACAGCCCTGTCAGACTTTTACGCAGACGTCGAAAGCACCAGTTCAAACGGCCTGTCGGCTGCAAACCTCGACTCAGTCGTCTGCTTTCAAACCCGTCGTGAGAAATGTACAAACTTTCCCGCCTCCACCTCCGGAAGAATTCGCCGGTCTCCAGCCTGCCTTCCCGCCCGTGAGTGACGAGCTGAGAGCCGCATACTCTGGGGCGGTCAGCGCCAAATCACAGAGCACAAAATCGAATGAATCTTACTCTCAAATTTACCATTCGGAAGAGAGTCGTCAAATGCAAATTCAACAGACCGCTGTTTCCAAAAGTCAGATGACCTTCGAACAGACCTCCAGTGTTCAGGCCGAAAAATTATCTACTACTGCCAAACGAGCTTCGTCAGGCCTACATAAACCAGCCAACATACCCTGCTATCAGGTGAATCTCGAGCAGTTGCCATCCCAGAGAGGACAAACACCAGAAATAATTAACGAACCGGCAATTCTTCAGGCTCCCGTGACCCAATCGGTGGCGCCCGACTCCGTCGATCTCCACTTGAAAAATAAACTCAAATCTCAAGGGGAGCCGTCGCCTGCACCGATAGCCAACCACCGTCAAATAGCTCAATCCACCTTCTCAGTTTGCGAAAAGACGTCCCAACAAGAATATCATACGTCTACGGCAAAAATCGAAAATCTCCACAAGGACGTACCCATCACAATGACATTTCAGCCGGTAACGGAAGATCGGAACCTGCGAACTACACCCGTGATGAGGAGCCGCCCCACCACGCCCAGCGCGATCAACAAACCAGCACCCCTTATCCCTTTCTACCAGATGAATCTGGTGGCAGTGGAGCACTCGGCCGCTGACTCGAGCCTGTTCGAACCGTCCAGCCCGGAAGTGAGCCGCTCACCCACGCCTAAACTGCGTGCCAAGTCCCCAGCCCCCGGCCCTCCGCCCAACCCGCTCAAGGCCCAGGCGCCCCGTGTCAAAGACGCTGGGCAGCCAACTCACTCTCTCCTGTCGCAGGCAACAAGTAACCTACGCCGCGAACATGACTGCGTGTTGGCCAACTTTCAGAGTGGTGTAGAGATATTCAACGCATCAGGAGCCCACAACTGGGCTCAAAGCCAGCAATCGGCCATGCAGTCGCAGCAGAAACAGGTCTCCAAGATAGGATTCCACTCGAGAGAGACATCCGAGTCGACGTCCATCACTGAAACCAGCGAATTCTCGTCTGCAAGCAGACAGAGCTCTGCGTTCACTACCTCCGCCAGTGAGACGCGGTCAAGGCGCGAGTCGGGTGATGCATCTGTACTCAGGACCATGCGTGTATTTGAGGAGTTTGAGAGGACCCAAACTGCTGAGGTCGCGGAGATGGAGAGAAACTCAGGGGGCATCGTATCCCTCTCTTCCCAATATCCGGTGGTGAATCCGCAGGCGGCCGCTCCGGGCCAGAGCTGCGTCCGGAGCAGACCGTCTCGGATTGAGAGCCTTGACCCCCCTGCCCCTCCTGCGGCGCCCTCCCCAGCCCGGTCCCGATCGCAGTCCATCCCGGCCTTCCCCCCCGCGGCGAGTCCGGCATCAAAGCCCGAACTGCGAAGCGGGCCGCCTCCCCCGACCGATAGAGGTGCTAACAATAACTCCAGTGGCCCGGTTTGTGACCCCACCCCCTCCGCAGGTGCAGGCTCCGGCGTCGTGGGCGTGGGCGCGGGCGCCAGGGGAAAGACCTTCGGCATCGCGTCGGCCCCCAAGCGCGGCCGCGGGATCCTCAACAAGGCAGCTGGACCGGGAACACGTGTGGCACTCTGTGCGCACTGCAACGGACAAATTAGGTACGACGCGCGCATCCCTCCGCTCTTCGTTTTGTGTTGTATCATGCACGCCTCTGCGACTCACCAAGTTGAAATTTTATTTGACGCTAATAATTATCTTAACTTACAGCTATCGACTGTCCCGGTGAATAACAGAGCATGGTTTTGTATTTGACGGTTTTTTGTTTTAAATAGGTTTTCTCACATTACTAATTTTTCTGCATGCCTGTCTCTCGATAGATTCCTCCGCCGATGCTTCGACGCGAAAGAATATCAAGATAGAGGACATCCTCGGCGAGGGGGTGTCCAAGAGCTCTGTTATCAAACAGATTTCCAAGTATGCCTTCAACGGCAACTACGAGATCGGCATCCAGCGCAGGATCAAGCCAGGAGATCGGATCGCAAGCGCGGCCAGCAAGATCCAAGACACAGTAGTCCTGATGCATCCCCTGCAAAAAAACACCCTCCCTCGGCCGACCACCGAAGTCGCTCCCAAAAATTTTAAAAATTACAACACTTTGCCCTCTCAACACGGCAACACGGAGTGTATAAAGAATCCTAAAAGTTTCCACCACGACACTCCCAATTTTACGACGAGCGTGTTCAACGGTAATGGAGACAACCGAATGCCGCCACCGCCGCCGCCTCCTAAGTTCGACTCTGAATCTCTACCCCTCGCTGACTGCAAAAATTCCTCAAACGGAAAGCACTCTCCTTCGAATCAGCAGTTATCGCCTGCCACCAGCGGCTCCGTGTCACCCGCTCGCGCTATGCCCACTCCCCCTGCTCCGCCAAATCCCCCCACTCCTCCTGCTCCCCCTTCCGCCTCCGCAAATAACCGCACATGTGATGACCTCTCCGACATGCCTCCGCGTCATCTCACCTCGGTGCTTCTCAACAAGCTCACCTTGAACAATGCTCTTAACAAGGAAATCTCCAGACGCAGCCCTGATAAAATTTCTGTAGATACAAACAATGAGCATGTCAAACTTAAAGTGCCGTCCAAGAGTTCACATCTGAAATCCAATGGAAGTGGAGAGAATTTTCCGGCAGAAAAGAAAGTGGTTTCCGAGGGCCACCTCAAGTCCGAAGTTGCGGATATCTCGGACAAGTTGTCAGTGGTATTGAGAGAGAGGAAGCGTAACCCGCTTAATGACTCCGACTCAGGAAAGAGAGATTCTCACATCGTATCGAGACCGTTGAGCACTGTAGCGTCTGTGGATCTGGTGGACGGCGTGTACCCGATATGTAACCAATGTAACAAAGAGATTAAAAGGTAAATGTTTAATCATGTTTCCGTATTTGGTCCTATTCTAATGGAAAAACAAATGTAACTGACATTACATTGTCTGATAATGTGGATTTTTCTCCTCCTGTCTTGACATTTCGAGCTCATTGAAAAAAAAAGTGTGTCAGGACAGGAGAAGAAAAATGCATCTAGTACCATTGACAGGCCAGTATATTAAAATACTGTGAAAATCAGAAGAATATAATGAATTGTTGGAACAATGTTCGGTTTCACTACCTATGTCTTTATGTAGTAACCTATTTCACAGGTATTCAGAAACCCTAAACATACACTGTTACTATGAAATTCCAGTCAAAGATTTAATTATAAGATATAATTTTTTGCAATATATTTACCAAGAAAAGTGTTTTAAATGTTTTTGCATGGTTTTACAAATAACAAAGGTGCTCTATTCAAATAATTGTATGATGTTAGATTTTTTCGAGTGAAACTGCTAATGTGTGCGTTGTGTTGTCTTTAGTAAAACTAATTATTGTATTGATGTCATATAGAATATGAATTAATCTGTTAAGAAACCTCATTTTTAGACAGTCAAGATCCATATTGGATTTTAGTCCCAATAGAAAAATGTAAATATGAATCCACATTATAGTACATATTATACTTAAATTGTGAATACTTTTATTAAATTGAAATGAATAACCTATTTTAAAAACTGAAGTGCCCACCTGTTCACAGGTTCGAACCTATGTTTTGGTCAACCCTACACATTGTTTAATTAATATGTGTGATCAGATTCAGGTAAAAGAGTGCCCAACTTGTAAAAAATCAAAATACATCAATAATATGGAAGTGTAATATCAGTAGAAATGATGATCTTAAAAAAATTCACAAAAATTTGTAGACTGAACAATTTTTCTTCATCTGTAGGGGACCGTTCATTTCTGCGTTGGGCCGAATCTGGTGCCCTGAGCACTTTGTGTGCGTGAACAACACGTGCAGACGCCATCTTCAAGACATTGGCTTTGTGGAAGAGAACGGCCAACTGTACTGCGAGTATTGCTTTGAACAGTTCATTGCCCCCGCTTGCAACAAGTGCCATGGAAAAATCAAAGGGGTAAATTAATATTATTTACACATTTTTGTTCAACCACACTTATGAATAAAATTATAAATTTATTTATTTGAATGAGACCTCGATTCATGAACTCCAACAACTCTCAATACAATATTTGTGGTAGCTTTCAACTTACAATAGGTTACAGGTTACAATATCGGTTGCTACCGCCTATGATAACTAAAAGCAAACTAGATTCAATATTAGGTTTTAGAGATTACAGACCTACAAACTTATCTGAAGAATGGGATGGGGGAGCCACTGTCGAAAACTACCCAATCAAGACTCGTAACTGGACAAAATCTGACATTCGAATGACATTTTCAAAATGGCGTCCTATGGTAGTTCGTAGTTACATTTTTGGCCATTCTACAGACAAGTTTGTAGGTTTGTACAAGATTACATTGTTATGATATTAATGTCAAACAGTGACAAAATTAGAGACAGTTGACATATGAATCAAATGAAGAAAGATTTGAAAAAACAAAAACAAACGAGCATCACATGGCTTAGAGCAGTACGGTCATAGACACTGTGTCAATATTTTTCACCAACACTCGTTGATGTCTATATTGTAGTTGTATTCCTTCCGGACGCAAGGCGGGAATCACATACTATTTGTGTTGTTCAACAATGAGTTTTGTATTCATGAATTATGGCTAAATTATTTCTAATTTATTTTCAGGACTGTTTGAATGCTATCGGAAAACATTTCCACCCCGAATGTTTCAACTGCGCCTATTGCGGAAAACTGTTTGGAAACAATCCTTTCTTCCTAGAGGAAGGATTGCCATACTGTGAAGCCGGTAAGCTCTTCATTTTGTATTCAATAATATAGTTAGATAATAGAGTCACTTAAAAATATTCTCTAATTATAGTTAAATAATAACACTAAAATAATTATGTTGTTTGAGAAGCCAGATTTTACAACTCTCATCTTAAGGGGATTGCTCTCATTTATTCACTTTCTCGACAATAACGTATATATATCTTACAGGCATTATTGCAACAAAGTGATACTTATTAGCCACAGCTAACATTTTGCTGTATATTTGGAAAAGTTACACGAGTTATAGATTTTAAATGATAAACATAAGTGTGAAATAGTACAATATGGTAGGTATTTTAAACAAAGTGATCAATGTGTTTGTTTTAATCATGCTTAAAAGATACACGTTTCATTAAAAAAATTAAAAAATCATGCAAGTCTCACTATTATGTTGTATCATCTCTTTGAAGCGATAAAATAATCAGAAACCTTCTTCCTTCAAAAGTGAAACTCATAAGTTTTAAATATTGTCAACAAACAACAAACTCATACCTACTTTATTCTATTACTATTACACTGTTTTTATTATACCTAGTGTATAATTTTATTATTTTGTTTAATTATTTATGTGCGTCCGCTTTAACGTTGCAGATTGGAATGAGCTGTTTACGACAAAGTGCTTTGCGTGTGGATTTCCCGTTGAGGCAGGAGACAGGTGGGTGGAGGCCCTCAACAATAACTACCACAGTCAGTGCTTCAACTGCACGGTGCGTATGCTCCACTTACACTTACACTTACTCTCCATTTATATACATCGTCAATATCTTTTAATTCAACCGATTTTGTTGTATACAACATTTTCAATTTTGTCAATCAATTTCATATTTTACAAGTTATTCATGTGCTTGTTTTTGCCCCACAATAATATACAGAAAAATATTGCTTCCCGCAATTTCATATATGCGAAATCCGCCAGAATCAAGAATTATTATTCGGAATGTTATAGAGGTATTGTAGAAAAGCCCTTTGCAATTAATCCATGCCCAAAATGAATATTAATTTGACACTGCTATTTTCGAGTTCATTTCATCGTCAGGCAAATCCCTCCCTCTTATTATTTGTAATATAGTATTGCATAAATTATAAGTAAACAATGCGTAATATTTAGATTAAAAATAGGTGACTTCTACTAAATGCACTTGAATGATCACTTAGATAAACTTAAATTAAATTAAAGACCTTTTGAAACCATGAATTATGTTTTAAAATTGTCATTATAATTTTATTATTTTCTTTTTGAAAAAATTGATAGTGCTTCGATCGTCTATAAAAATCAACTTATGAAGAAATAGTTTTGAATCTTATTGAATTTATTCTCGATGTTAAAAATTCGTAAAATCGTCATATTGACTATGTTTCTAATGGTACGATGTTCCCTTTTAAGCTGAAAATTGTCAAATCTATGAAAGTAGTATGAAATTGTCACGTAATACTTCTCATCGACTTAATAAGAGTCACCCCTAAACATTAAATAGTTGTACCAAAATAATTTAACCAGTAGTGTAACATTTCACGAGTGAGTGTACGTTGGCAATTTTGAAGCTGTGTGGACACACAATCGTTCAGTTTAAAGGGAGCGTCACCCACTCACTTTCATTTTACCATTTACAGTCCCCGCTTCATTATAATGAATTGCTCTTTTGCGTTTTACTTAACAATAGGAACAAAAAACCCTATCAATTGCAGTGAACCAGATTTTCATTGTTTTAGACATTAGTAAACTATAGAATAGATGTTAATAGTAGTATAACTAATTATTATTGATTCCAACTAGTTTAGTGTGAGGTGTGACATTGCTTACTAACTATAGTTTATGTACATATATACACTTTCCAAATATTGTTTAAGGTTTTTGCGTAATATCTATCACCCATTCATCGCTGCTGTTGTTTGATCACTCGCATTGAACCATTTAATATTTTTTAGTGAATACGTATTTTGCCACAGACCTCCTGCATTTTCATATTGTTGAGAATTTTGTAAGAATATAATCTATAGAAAGTAGTACTAGAACCCTGTGAAATAATCAAGTATCTAGTGAATAGAATTTGTTATATCAATAATTTTCTCTGTATAACAGAAATTGAGTTTTATAATAGATGTCATGTGAACTTAGAGTGTGGTTTATTATTGCACATAACTGTTATTATGAATGTATTTTAATCAAATTTGAAAAATTATTTTTAAATCTGGACCCCTGTAGTTTATGTATGTACTTACCTTCAGTTTGTACTTTTATCTTTAGCCATCTACTTATAGTTTTTCTAATCTATCTTTCACTTTAAAGCTATATTTTTTTGCAAAAAGTAGGTATCTCGTGACATAAAAAGATTAAAAAATAATATATTGTAAATAGGTGATTCATTCATCTCATTTTTTTTATAATGAATTAAAAAAAATCTGTAATTATTTATTAAATATTTTTTTTCCACCGGCTGACTGGCCCATATTAACTATAATTGCCAAATAACACATCTATAAATATTCTTTGAATTCAATTTCATTTGTTTGTGTATAAAAGTATTGATTATTGGTATGAAAGATATTCGAATTCGACTGATTGTGCCGATGAAGGTACGACTGTTTCTTATTATTTGATGTTTTTTTTATAGATGTGCAAAAAAAATCTCGAAGGACAGAGCTTCTACGCCAAGGGAGGAAGACCGTTTTGCAAGACTCACGCCCGCTAGTTCGTCACTCGGCGGTTTCATCTCGCCTTCGTACTCATCGATGACCTACGACACGCTTTTAGATTCAAAAATTTACAATAGATCGCCGAGCAGATCGCCGATGCCATACGGCGGCGGTCTGTTCGATGACATTCTCAGCCCGTCCGGCAAAGTCCTCAGTACCGTCACCGTCGACACCGTTCACAGCTCCACTGTCTGCGACATCACCGACGTTCCCATGTACGACGATCTGGCGGAGATCGAGAGAGACGCCCTCTATCCTGACGGGGTGCCTCCGAAATCTGTCTGCGACACTTTCCGCACCGAGACGTACACCAACGAAGACATTCTCAGAATTAAATTAGAACCCACACTGATGGAGTTTGATGATTATTTGTTTGGAAAAATTACACCCGAAGTTGGTTATCTGCCGGAGAGGCAATATTTACCGGAATCCAGGACTCCTACTGCATCTTTCTATCAAAAACTCGCTGAAGGATGTTTCATCAATGAAGCATTCAATGATAATTCGATGATGTACAAAACTGACGTAGTCATCGAAGAGAGCAATATGATCCCCCAAAATAAATTATTTGAATCCAACGAATATATCATCAAAACTACGAATTACAATTCTGAAATAATATCTCCCGGTTACGACTCGACTTGTGAGAACAATAATAATAATTCATACAGATTCGATAGTAATTCGTTGAGTACGTGCGATACTAAGCCGGAAATACCTATTATTAAACATGAAATAAGCGTCAATGTCAATAAGGAAGAAGATTCAAAATGGAGTAGGTTAGAGAGAGACTCTCAGATTAAGCCATCTAAAGATAAGAAAACAAATTTGTACTCTAAAATATCAAGTATACCTGCACACTACCACGCAGTGATTCTTTGCTTTTTTATTGTTATGTATAATATTATTTACAATATTTACAGACAGTATGAACCAGTCATGTCAAGCCATAAAACCATTTGAATGCAAAGTATTTTTGTACTTATTTATATATTTATTCTCGATTTTACTCTTTGACTCTTGTTAAATTGTAATTAATCTGAGTTTCACAATTTGTTCATGTAGCTATTAATATCATCAATGCGGCCATTTTTCGGCCCTGAATTTTTTTTTAAACAGTAATCATAATATTATAAACTAGTCAACATAAATTTATTGTATTAAGGCAATAATATACTTACTTTTATTTGTATTATGCTGTATAATAGATAATTATTATTCATTAAGGTATTCTTATCATATTTATCTCGCTTTAAACATGTTGTCCTAATATGAGGGCAATATTTATTTTTAATTAGCTCTTCCCGTTTGTAGTTGTTTTTGACTTTATTCTATACTGTGAAGTCTTTTTATTTTCATATTTATAAATTACCCGGCCGAGATGTTTTATTAATATTATATTTAAAGATATACGTAACCTCTAATCTAATCATTGTAAATTTTGAATGTATCTTATACTAATAATAATTTTATCAATGTGTATGATTTTATTCTCCTCACCGTTATTTAGTTGCATGATTTTTAACAAATAATAATACTATGCGTTAGTTACTTTTCTTCCTTAGCAGTGTTTAAAAGGATATTAAATTTGTGTTTATTATGTGAAATTACTTAAATGAAACTAAGAGAAAAAAAAATACCACGGTGCTCTATAATGATAATTAAGACTGTATGTTAAATTGTAAACACATGCATACGTGCAAATAATGCATGACATTTTATGGATATATAATGTATACAGAAAATATAATTTATTTGAGTTATGTTTATCGAATTGTAGATTTTTGCTTATAACAATAAAGTATTTTAATGATTTCTTATTATTTTATACCTATGTCAAGTGTGAATATGAGTCCAATACAAAGATATTAAAAAAAAACCTTCTTCTTCAGAGATGAAGCATAAATGTATGAAACAAACTGTTAATTACGTACGTAAGGGTACGATTGGTACAATATAATAAATAATAGGTACAATGACAATGCGATAAGATGTGTTTTTATAGGGAAGTTATGTTAGAGTGGCATTCCCAATTAATTGTAATCTGCTATTTAGCGACTTACTCACAATAGAAATAATATCTTGAAAATAATATTTAGGAAATAACTATTTTTTTTTTTAATCAACTATTTCTTTTATTCAACGAATAATTTACAAGATTTAAGGATGTAGGTACCATTCTAATTATTGAACATACATAATTCTGAAAACACTCATGAGAAAATATAGCCATTTGAAAAAACCCGACAGGAATAGAACCTGCGTCTTTTGGGTATCGCGCCCAGTGCATTACCACTATTCTGCGACTGCCATGCTTAATTGCGACAAACTTTAACTATTGGCCTTTTTAATACCTGCTCATATTCGCTCTCCAAATTTAGTTACGGTAGGTACGAACCTGGGACCCACAACATTTTAGGATGACACTCAAGCCTCTCAAGAAACTCTTTGGTCCTATACTATTTCCAAAATCTACTATCTTCATCAGATGCAGGAACACTTAACGAGGCTACTCAGAATTGCTGCACAGATGTTAATCTGTCAACTAGCTGTCAAGCTAGTTGTATGACAATATGCACAATACCTCAGATGTTGAAGTCATAAAAATCTAAGCTTTGACACATAGTCCGGAGCCACCAATATACAAAAATACACATTCCTATTTTTAAGATCAACGAAACCTCTTCTGATTTGCAAGAGCTGTTAAAAGGAAGGTTCTTAAAAAAAATCTGGTAAGAATTCCTATAGATATATTATTAATATATAATATATTTTATTTTAATTTCAAAATATATGAGTGGGTATTTATACTATATTTTAAAGGTATTATACTTACTAGGTGGAACATACAATTTAGCACCACATTTGTTTGTATTCCACATTAGTAAAATTTATAAAACGTTAATTTGGAATTTATAATGTATGAATAATACCTAATATTTTATTTTTGGTATAGGTAGCTTCAGGAATAAAAATAGTACACAATTATAAATGAAAAATACTAAAAAAATTCTTCTGTAGAGATAAAACCTAAATGTATGAAATTGAAGTAAAAAAAAGGACTCGCGGTTTACTGATAGAGTTAGCTACAAGCCAATCTCGCAAATTTTCCAACAGGGCTACATTCAGAAATAAAATGCCCATGATTTTTCAAAGTTCCACAAACAATAATTATTAATAAATCTCCAGGTTGTTTAATAATTATATCCAGTGGAATTCAAACAGTGTGGCAAGCTGTTTAATAATATCAATAATTCCACAGAATCTCAATCAGTAATCAGAATATTATCATTACATTCGAGCACAATCATACATTCCATCGCTATATGTGTTTGTGACTTCCACTGCTTCCTCACATGATATAAAATTGTTTTTTATCAGTACCTATCACAACTTAGAAACTGGTTTCAAAAATAATTTCAGGAATATGGACTGGAGTAGACCCTTTCAATCAACCATTTTTTCTCCTGCGGCACCAACGATCTCTGTATATCTATAGGTATATCACAGTTAAAAAGTCTTTAAATGTATCCATTTTAAATAGCAAAATAATGTATTTTAAGTTAATAGGTAATGAGTATACTAGTATACATATAGTTTGACACCAAAAATAATATGGGGCGGCATTTCAAGCTGAGAACAGTACCATCCGACTAATAGAAATGACGTCGTGGAAATATTTACAAACACTCTATAAGGCGCCATGAGACTAAAAAGTTTGAACACCACCGGTTTACTTCTATAGCAAATATGCCTTTCACAAGAAATTAGCCTAAAGATTAAAAAAGAAAACAATAACATTCTTTGGGTCCAGACTTTATATTATATTATCTATGGTCCAGACCCCCCTCCCCACCCCAGAATTGAAGAAAAGATTAGAAACTTTTCAGATGAATAGATTATTATTTATCATGGTATTAAAATAAATAATATGTGCTTTTAATATTACTATTAGCGTTTAGCATTAGACAGAATGTTGGCAAAGCAAGTCTACTCATAATGGATCAAATGTCTTAATTAATATGACAAGACAAAAATTAAGAAAGGGTCTGTTACAAAAAAATTGTGTTCAATTATTCAAAACCATGATGCTGTTTCAGTAGTTGACCACTATATTTTTCAGTAGTTGACCATGTCTAATCAGAAGGCTTCATGGCAAATCTGTCATCAGAGTTGCCTCAGGGTTTCCTGTCAGATCACTCTAGCCCATAGCTACTTGAATCAACTCAGTAGCAATGGGCGGTTCAGTAACAAGCTACATAGGAGAGGATTTTCTTTGACAGCCAATCATCAGTTTTGTTCAAATAACAAAAGGTGCAAAATTAGTTACTTCAAAGTAAAAATACAAAAATATATTTATTTTAGCAACTAAGTACATACATACTGATACCAGATGAAGGTCTCCCACAGGAGACCACCTCAAAGGGCAGACCGAACCATCATCTTTCCCAAAACACCACAGCCTACGTCCACTCTTCGAGGTTCTCGCAACCCTCGGCCGAGCGGAGCCCGCCTCAAAAAAATTCGAATTCGTCTACGCTCCCGCCAAAACACAGACGCGGTCTACCAAAAACGGCCGCTCGAAACAGCGCCGTCGGTAAAACAGGGAGGTTCGCGACCGACACGAAAAACAGGACGCCGCGAATCTGTCAGTTGGTTGGACACGAAAAGCTCGCTCTCGCCTCGGACCCCGAACAAGAAGCATCTCCAGATTCTCCAGCCAAGCCGCAAGCCCCGATCCTCTCTTCAATTGGACGCCGGATAGCTAGCATCACCTCTGCTCGCCTCGGACGCGAAGACAAGCCAGCATTTCCCGCCAAAAAGACTGCATCGCCAAGCCACAAGCACTGACTCTCGCCTCGGACCCCGAACAAGAAGCATCTCCAGATTCTCCAGCCAAGCCGCAAGCCCCGATCCTCTCTATCGCATTGGACGCCGAACAGCAAGCATCGCCTCGGACGCGGAGCAAAAGCATTCTGAACAGCCCAGCCAGCATCTCCCGCCAAAAAGACTGCATCGCCAAGCCGCAAGCACTGACTCTCGCCTCGGATGCCAAGCATCAGCAGCCCAGCCCGCGACACCACGTCTGCAGCTGCCAAATCGCCATGACCAACCCACCGCTAACGACAATACCCTGTATGTACGATAAAATAAACCAGCAACAGCATACATGTGCGTTTCTCTCATTCCACCCCGCTTCTGACCTGCTAGTGATACGGCCTTCACCGTTCTCCTCGACAGAGAAAGGCCGGTATCAATACTACATAGTAACGCATAGGCTCAGTACTTACCAAAATAAAACTTAACATAAAATATGTACGTCAAGTTGGACTGCCCACTTTTGAAATTCAAAATTTTGAAATAGCCAGTCGTTAGTTCTGCGTTAGTGCTGGTTAGTGCTGCAATATCATCGTTAGTGCTGTTGTATTAAAAAAGTTATAGGCAATTCAATGTGGGCAGTCCAACTTGACGTCAAGTTGGACTGCCCACTTTGTAAAAACAAATAAAATTCAAAATTCAAAATAGCCAATCGTTAGTGCTACATTAGTAATGGTTAGTGCTGCAAAAATTATCGTTATTGCCATTAAATTGCAAAAGTTATGGGCAAATCAAATTATAAAAAACGTCAAGTTGGACTGCCCACTTTTTAAAAACGAATAAAATTCCAAATCCAAAATAGCCAATCGTTAGTGCTACGTTAGTGTTGGTTAGTGCTGTAAAAATTATCGTAATTTGCATTAAATTAAAAAAGTTATGGGCAAATCAAATTATGACAAGCGTCTAGTTGGAGTACCCACTTTTGAAAAACAAATAAAATTCAAAATCCAAAATAACCAATCGTTAGTGCTACATTAGTATTGGTTAGTGCTGCAAAAATTATCGTTATTGCCATTAAATTGCAAAAGTTATGGGCAAATCAAATTTTAAAAAACGTCAAGTTGGACTGCCCACTTTTTAAAAACGCATAAAATTCCAAATCCAAAATAGCCAATCGTTAGTGCTACATTAGTATTGGTTAGTGCTGTAAAAATTACCGTCATTTCCATTAAATTAAAAAAGTTATGGGCAAATCAAATTATGACAAGCATCTAGTTGGAGTGCCCACTTTTGAAAAACAAAAAAAAATCAAAATCCAAAATAGCCAATCGTTAGTGCTACATTAGTATTGTTAGTGCTGCAAAAATTATTGTTATTGCCATTCAATGACATTAATATGGACGAAGCATCTAGAAAATAAAATGACACTCACTTTGTGTCGGGTCTGCCGGATGGCGAAATTCATATTTTATTATCGGTATCCTACGCTCAAATGAACATTCTGCTTGTAAGCGGTCTGGCGACACCGCTGGGTCTGCCCATACAAAATTTCTGACTGTCAGGTTTCGACTCCACCGTTATTATTATGTTACAAAATGCCAATGTGCCTAGTTAAAAATTGTAAAAAAATCTACTAGACACTCCAAGAAAGATGGGATATCACTTTGCATGTGTTAGTATTATTTATTATTTATAAAATGCCATTTTAAGATATTGATGAATGTTTATTCAATGCAATTGAATGACAGGAACCATTGGACAGTCAGTCGCCTGTGATTCGCTAGGCTCGCTTGCGTCTAATCTCCGAGAAGTCGTAAGTAACCGAGAATCTGTTTCTAACGCAATGAGTCATGACACTAATACGCCATTACAATAAAGGTTATATTACTATAAATTCTCGAAGCTTGTATCGCATAATGGAAACGGATACGTCAATGGTCACGTGACATCTACCTATAAATCTGTGAATGACTTTCATGGACAATTTCTCGTGCGCGCCGGGTATGAAGTGAGTCGTCCATTTAATATGTCATTGTTGCCATTAAATTGCAAAAGTTATGGGCAAATCAAATTAAAAAAAAACGTCAAGTTGGACTGCCCACTTTTTAAAAACGCATAAAATTCCAAATCCAAAATAGCCAATCGTTAGTGCTACATTAGTATTGGTTAGTGCTGTAAAAATTACCGTTATTTCCATTAAATTAAAAAAGTTATGGGCAAATCAAATTATGACAAGCATCTAGTTGGAGTGCCCACTTTTGAAAAACAAAAAAAAATCAAAATCCAAAATAGCCAATCGTTAGTGCTACATTAGTATTGTTAGTGCTGCAAAAATTACCGTTATTTCCATTAAATTACAAAAGTTATGAGCAAATCATTTAGGTACTAATTGTGCAGTTGAAGTTTTTATGTACTTACAGGTAAGTACCTAGCGCAATTGTTAGAGTGAAAGAAAAAAGAGATTAGAATGGATAGGTACACATTTTTTTGCCTGATTTCCCAAGGTAAACTCAATGATTTTAGTTCATAATTGAAGCCTGAAAATAATACAAGATAATGTTTGATAAGTTTTATGAGCGAATACAAGTAGGTGTGCACGGGCAACAGTGGATTGTATGAGGCGAAGGGATGGTGTTTTGTTTGAAGCCAGCGAAGGCAGGTAACAAAGTATTGTGTCCATGGCAGTGTTGCCAACCGTACTATAATTATAGTATTTGTACTATAATTTTGGCCCGCGTATTATGTACGATATAAAACAGGTATAGTACGTCCAAAATACTATAATTTTTAATATCGGAAAAAATATGTAAAAAGTACTAAAATTTTGATATTTTCATTCGATAAATTGGTGCAAAGTACTATAATTTCGCAATATAAGAAGATTTTGAGTACTTGGAAAAAAATTGCTCGAAAAACGTAAAAAAACCCTTGACTGGTTTAAAATGAAATTTCTTGAATTCTTCGGTAAGCATTTTTGGTCGTAAGAGGTACCTAAATAAAAAGGGGTCTCGGAGTTTCTCAAATTCTCCGTTATATTTTTCTGAGAAACTAAAAACCTATACATTTTCAACACTATGACAACGCGTACTATATTAGTTCTCTGAACTATAATTCCACTTTGAAAAGATGGCAACACTGACGGTTGGTAACACTGGACTAGGTATAAAATTTAACCCGGCCAAAGCTGAACTTCGTCATACAAAATTGAAACTATGCGGTGTTATTTTTCGGCATATTTTTTGCCGTATATGAATGAATAGGCTAGGTAGTTAAAATATAAACTCTGTATTTATTGGAGGCCAAACTTATAAAGATTCCGTGAAAACATTAAAATATGCAGTTATATATCAAGTGCTGTCATAATATCCTAAGTGACAGTATTTAACCGCTTGTAGGTAGTTAAGTTAAGTTAAGTTAAGTAAAAGTATCTATGTTATAATATTATGATTCGTTTTATTTAGGCACAAATTTGCATACCTACCTTCAACAGTTGTAGGTAGGTATATGAAGTACCGTCAGCGCTCGAAATGGAAAATATTACGAACCGGAGCGCTCGAAAATTAACACGGTTATCAAATTTTATGTGTATTTTATAAACATAAGGTTGCTAGATTTTTTATTATATGGCATATCTAGCTCAGACGGTCAAATTATTTTGTCCACGAGACGGAGCGATAACTTTACAGATTTCACGAACCGGAACGGCGCTCCGGTGCGTTCCGGTCCATTTCGAGCCCTGAGTACCATGTAATATGTTTGGTTAATGCAACGGGCGCTAAAAAATCTTAAACTCCTGTGAAAACATTATTTCAAATTACCTATTTTAGCATGTCATTACGGAGAAACTTGATTGTACCATTTAAACACACGAAAGTAGGTAAGTACACAAAATATAAATACTTACACTATTACCATTTAGTGCTGCCGATTATTAATTGTATAATCGGCAATATATTCTGTATCTGAACATGTCTATCTTTGGCAACAGTGTCTGCAGTCTGCAATAACGGAAAAGGCCATGGACCAGTGTTGCCATCTTTTCAAAGTGGAATTATAGTACAGAGCCTCCAAAATAATAGTATTTGGGGAAAAAATATAGTACGCGTTGTCATCTGTTGAAAATGTATAGGTTTTTTGTTACTCAGAAAAAAAAATAACGGAGATATTGAGAAACTCGGAGACCCCTTTTTATTTTGGTACCTCTTCCGACCAAAAATGCTTGCCGAACTATTCAAGAAATTTCATTTTAAACCAAAGTTAAGGGATTTTTTTACGTTTTTCGAGCATTTTTTTTCCATGTGCTGCAAATCTCCTTATATTGCGAAATTATAGTACTTTGCACCAATTTATCCAACGAAAATATAGAAATTTTAGTACTTTTTATATATTTTTTCCGATATTCAAAAGTATAGTATTTTGGGCGTACTATACCTGTTTTATATCGTACATAGTACGCGGGCCAAAATTATAGTACAAATACTATAATTATAGTACGGTTGGCAACACTGCCATGGACACAATACTTTGCTACCTGCCTTCGCTGGCTTCAAACAAAACACCATCCCTTCGCCTCATACAATCCACTGTTGCCCGTGCACACCTACTTGTATTCGCTCATAAAACTTATCAAACATTATCTTGTATTATTTTCAGGCTTCAATTATGAACTAAAATCATTGAGTTTACCTTGGGAAATCAGGCAAAAAATGTGTACCTATCCATTCTAATCTCTTTTTTCTTTCACTATAACAATTATTGCGCTAGGTACTTACCTGTAAGTACATAAAAACTTCAACTGCACAATTAGTAAGTACCTAAAAGATTTGCTCATAACTTTTGTAATTTAATGGAAATAACGGTAATTTTTGCAGCACTAACCAATATTAATGTAGCACTAACGATTGGCTATTTTGGATTTTGATTTTTTTTGTTTTTCAAAAGTGGGCAGTCCAACTTGACTTTTTTTATAATTTGATTTGCCCATAACTTTTGTAATTTAATAGAAATAACGATAATTTTTGCAGCACTAACAATACTAATGTAGCACTAACGATTGGCTATTTTGGATTTTGATTTTTTTTTGTTTTTCAAAAGTGGGCACTCCAACTAGATGCTTGTCTTAATTTGATTTGCCCATAACTTTTTTAATTTAATGGAAATGACGGTAATTTTTACAGCACTAACCAATACTAATGTAGCACTAACGATTGGCTATTTTGGATTTGGAATTTTATGCGTTTTTAAAAAGTGGGCAGTCCAACTTGACGTTTTTTAAAATTTGATTTGCCCATAACTTTTGCAATTTAATGGCAATAACGATAATTTTTGCAGCACTAACCAATACTAATGTAGCACTAACGATTGGTTATTTTGGATTTTGAATTTTATTTGTTTTTCAAAAGTGGGTACTCCAACTAGACGCTTGTCATAATTTGATTTGCCCATAACTTTTTTAATTTAATGCAAATTACGATAATTTTTACAGCACTAACCAACACTAACGTAGCACTAACGATTGGCTATTTTGGATTTGGAATTTTATTCGTTTTTAAAAAGTGGGCAGTCCAACTTGACGTTTTTTATAATTTGATTTGCCCATAACTTTTGCAATTTAATGGCAATAACGATAATTTTTGCAGCACTAACCATTACTAATGTAGCACTAACGATTGGCTATTTTGAATTTTGAATTTTATTTGTTTTTACAAAGTGGGCAGTCCAACTTGACGTCAAGTTGGACTGCCCACATTGAATTGCCTATAACTTTTTTAATACAACAGCACTAACGATGATATTGCAGCACTAACGCAGCACTAACGACTGGCTATTTCAAAATTTTGAATTTCAAAAGTGGGCAATCCAACTTGACGTACATAAAATCCTTATATATTCCAAATAAAGCCCAATTCCAACTCATTTTTTACTTTTCGCCGCAGTGCGAACAATGACTTGTCATCTTGATTATGTTCGTTGTTTTTGCGGAATGATTCAAGATTTTCCTCATCAATGTTTTTACTCAGGAACTGCAGTCCTCTCTCTAAATACCGCTTGTGTTCCTCTGATGTAACCATTGAAGGCACACTTTCAGATTCTCCTGGTACTGTTACAGCTTGAGGGCTCCATGGACAAAGTCCACATATTTGGAAATTTCTTGAGGAATTCTTTTGTACTTGTAGAGGACTGTCGTTGGTGTGACAGCCCCACCGACACTCCCTGTTACTATGACGGTTATGCATTCTTTATCGTCGGCATTTACCTGCTGGTACACTGTCTTGATTCCTTTTTTGGCTAAGACCCTGCTCCCCTAGGGGCGGCAGGTTATATGAAAGTATGGTGAAGCAGGCAGGTTATATAAAAAAGTATGGTGAGGTAGGCTGATAAACAATTTGCGGCAAAACTAACGATAACATTATTAATTATATGGATACGTTATAATGACCATAGTAAATACTCCGTGATGCCCTGCATTTTTTTTATCGCGTCACTATTTCTCGTAAGTTGTCGGTTATTGTTGGCCTGCTTCATTCAGTTGCTATAATTATATTCAGGGCTATAATTCAAGAAATTTTTGTTTTTCGAAGAAAAAATACACAAACCCGTTGCTGAAAAAATATTTAAAAAAGTTGACGCCTAGGTCATCTACTGGATAGAACCACCCTAGACACTTCTAATTAATAGATAATCATCGTTTCATACTTATGAATGTAAAAATTGTTCAAAACTAGGTGATATAATTTTATTTAATTTATCTAGTAGATAACCACCCTGGTCAACTACTGAAAAAGTATTAAAAAAAAGTTTGAGTAGTTGACCCCCCACAAACTTGCTTCCTTGTAAATATAACTTAAAAATTACAAATGATCTCGATACTTCAATATTATGACTGCCCGTAATGCATTAACTTGATATTATGAAGTCAAAAACATTAAATTGCCATATGCTTACATCCACTGATATCCTTAACAATTTACTTAAGAAATTAAAAATAAAATGCTTATGGCGTGATGTGTTGTTTTCAAATAGCTGCTATGACGCTCATATGACGTATGGTGGTGTGTTAGTTCCTCAATCCGACCACAGCTGATGGCTTCACTTGTCTGAACTTTACAATTTAGAGCAATCCCGCGTCTAAGTTTCTTATTTTGGGCATTTTATTGAAAAAAGGTCAACTACCGGTACATTTACCTTACAGGTAAATCAAATTAGTAGAGAAAAAACAAAACAAAACAAAAAAATTTATAGCAAAAAAACACAATAATTCAAGAAAAATAAAAAATTAATGAATAAAATATATTTTTAAAAACAAAATACATAGCATATCGATAAAAATAATAATAAAAAAATCTCTAGGGAGTGTATTGACCAGCCGCACAGCCCTTGCTATTGGTGAGTGGTGAGCCTGACACGCACATTACCCTTAAAAAAGAGGACTTGTCTGGGTTAAAGAGGACGCCTGGGAACCCTATATGTAATCCATCCAAATTAATAGTATAGTATCAAAAGTAGAACTGTCGCAAATATATCGAAATTTAACTAAGAATGCCAAATTATTCTTCTGACCATAATGTACGACTAGCAATATAATATTCGAATCAAAATCATATCTGTGTGGTATAAAATTGTGATGGAAAATAGGGCTTGGCATGGGCTTGGTATCAGAATTAGAACATGATTAGAACTGTTCAATACTTTGGAAACAAAAGTAGAACTGTTGAATTTGAATAGAATTTCTAATTTCTAAATGTAGAAACATATTTAATGCTATTATAATACTAAAAACCCAACAAAACGTTTTTCGTCATTTTCTCGAAATGATGAATAACGCACGGATCTACTTTTGATACTATATGACTCATATTACAAATTAAATTAAAACCTATATAACACCTCCACTCTGTAAAAAAACAAAATAAATTATTATAATAATACAAAAGGAAAAGGAAGATAAGTCTGAAGATTGTAAAAAATACCTAGTTGAATAGGTAACGATGTCAAATTAACTGTAATACATACATAAATACTGTAGGTATATTATGTGTGAAGGAGACAGGGGTGACTCGAATTAACATTCCCGAATAGATTAATTTGACACAAAATATAAAAATTCATACACACTGTTTTCCTAAAATCAATCGTCTTTCGACTCTCCTGCAAAGTATTGATTTTAGGTTTATCTCCCCGTTTCCGTATACCATGGCCCCCACATCCTGAAGCGGGTTCCCAGGCTAGGATGCTTGCGGCCCCCTATATGCCTACGGTTAAGGACAGTGTGATGTTCTACAGTAGTGTTCCCTAAATGGTATTAAACGAAACCCCAGGGTTCCGGTTGATATTTTTTATTTTTAAATAAATCTACTCGAATTATTCAGTCATCGGCATTAGGTATCGTATATTAGAACCACTGGTACCGACCCCTTTTTGTGGTAGCCAAGGAACATGCGACCCTTCGCCATATTTGATAAAATATAGCCATTTTTATCTGTCAGGAAGCACATTCAAACACAAACAAAATTCTATATTTTGTGAATTATCAAGTAAGGTGAGTCGGGGTAAGTGTAACTTTGGAGTAAGTGTAGCTACTAAGATATCTCAGTATCTACTACAAATTGGATGATGCCATCTTTGGAAAGGTGATAGCAAAGTCACCGATTTATAAAAATAATCAGAAATGGTGTCGATACCATGTTTTTTGAGGTGACTACATGGATTATTCTCCAGACGACATTTTGAAGTCGACGAGTGAGATGGTAGCTGTTACTAAAATATTTTGTTAAACACGGAAATATGCACATTGTGGTTGTAAAAATTGGAGAGTATATGTGTTTTGATACGCTGCTTCGCGTTGTGTTATCGTTTTACTGAATTATAAGCATTTGAAACCTTTAATCAAGTAGACACACTTCCCCAAGAAAGTAAACACGTGGGGTAAGTGTGCCTTTGTATTGTGTCACACTTCCCCCATATATTATTTTCTATGAATTTGCAAAGTCTATATTTTAACTAGTCATGACGCATTATTTATATCGATCGAAGTATCGAAGATCGAAAATGTTCGTAATTGAAATAGAATGTTTATATGTAAGAATTTGTATACCAGTATAACCTAGATAATTCGAAATCCAAGGGACTCTGAAAATTTGATTTCGAATTCGCGAAAATCGCTATAAATCGAATTTTCTGAAGAAGAAAAAATCGTCAATTTGTATGTTCTTCTAAGCCTATAATTCTGGATTGCAAAGTTTGTCAATTACCAAATAAAGAAGTTACCGAAAGTTTAATAGAAATGCCACTGTTACAAAAGTTTCCTGCAGAAAATATAGAAAAAACTTTGTTTGAAACACTTTTGCTGAATTCTATCAGTAGTAAGGCGCCTATAAAGAATAAGAGAAAAATGGTTGCCCCAGGAGCAGAAGTGATTACATGTTATGATGTTATAGAGCGAATGAAAAATAATGTCCCAATAGAGAAGAAAATAAAGCCATTGCAAGACAAAACTAACATGCAGAAGAAGGTATTGAAACCGATAAAAGTACACCAAAACAAAAAACAAAAAAAACACGAACCCATGTCATCGGAAGAAGATTTGTCATGGACGTCAAGTGACGAAAATGAAGATAATATGCAAGACTATATTAATGATTTGCTCGGCGATGAGGAAAACGATCCTTCAATTAATATGCTTAATATATCAATGTTTGATCAGTTTGATGATACTGCAGTTGCATCTAATTCAGAAATGTTAGAGATTGGAAAATGGATTGTAGTACAATTTGCTACAAAAAAACTGTGAAACATTTTGTCGGTGTTATAATAAAACTTGAGCAAGATGACAGAATTCTGACAAAGTTTGCTCGAAAACTTAAAACGATTAAAAAAAAAAACGAAACTATGTTTTCATTTCCAAGAGTAGAAGACATTTACGAAGTGAAAGAAGAGGATGTCATCTGCATATTGCCTCAACCATGCCTCAACCATCAACTGGACGAAGAGGCGAAATAATTTTCAAAACAAAAATCTCTGGTTACAATATTCAGTAGGTACCTAGTCATGCAATTTCAAATATTGCAATTCGAAATAATTAAGTTAAAATAAATAGTTTTGTAAGTAAGCACTTAACTTGAATTGTAAGTACAGTAAAAACGAAAGAATGATTAGAAAATGAGACCCAAAACGTTACTAGAGATTTAATGTTTTTGTGTATTAATTATTATTTTTTCATTTATATCTTACTCTGTATTTGTATCCACATTTTATTTTTGCTGATTGTTATTTAATTTTGTAATAATACGAAAATAATTATGTTAGGTACTTATATTAAATTTCATCAACTGTTTCGAGCTAAAAAAAATAATACCCTGTTAATTCTTGATGAAGCTAATATAACATTTCAAATTTCACTCATTCTTTCGTACACTTATTCTCACGCCGCACACAATCGACAAACCTTTTTATCGTTTTGATTTTACTGTAAGTGCTTACGTCTTTGTCATGGAAGTACTGACTATTTTTAGGGTTACTCTGCATTCCTGTATTGTATACTTTATATTTGTGATCTTTCGAGACGAATAAAATTATAAGTTAATCTTCAAAAGCCTTTGATTGATTTACCTACCACTCCTGTTGCTGAGATAACCACATTAAATAATTAAGTACCTACCTAATAAAAAACGTCATTTTTGTTTCAGGACATCACTAGCTCTACATACATTAAGTAGTATGACACACTTACCCCAAAAAAATGATAGAGATCATTTTTGTTGAAAATCTATACAAAAGTTTTAATTTAAGAATTAATATCCATTACTTAAATGATATATTACCTTTATATGCATGGAATACGTTATGGTTTTGAAGAACTTTTGGAATAATGGTGAATTTAGTTACACTTACCCCAATATTGGGGTAAGTGTAACAAACTGACTAGTAATCAAAAAATATTAAAATGTCGTATTATAGTAAGATATACAGTGGGCTCCTTCTGTACATATTAATTGTAATGATATTGTAGATCATATTATGGTAAAGTTTTCAACTGTTTAAAACATACCTATTCATCATGAACCAGGTTGAAATTCATCTCATTAAATTTTATGTCACACTTACCCCGACTCACCTTACCTAATTACTTATATTAATTATCATACCTGTCACATCAAATTCCATCCCACAGCCAAATACTTTAAAGCGACTGTTTTTACTATTGGTGATAAATTCTGTTGTGTATTTATCTCACTTAACTGGTCGACCAACCACACCGGGCTCCCCTAATCCCGGGCGCTCAGGCTAGAGCTCTGTCAGCCTTCCCCTTGTGGGGGCCAAGCCGTATGCACACAGATATGGATATTGGATGATTTTTCTGTGTAGTGGCTCTTTGGGCGCATTTGACTAGTCCTGCAGAGAATGATGATCTTATCGGTCAGGCTATTTTGTTGCGAAGCAATTTTGATGAGTTGAAGAAAGAACTATGGGGTATTTTATATTTTAGGCATGGCTATGTACAAGTACAAGATAATATTTTTGTGTGCTTACCACATTGATGTAAAATGAAATGTCTAAATAAGTTGAAAAGGTAGAAAATTCTAAATCTAAACACAGCAAAGATAATTTTATTTATTTGGATTTGTTGTCCTGCAGGAGTGTTGTGAAAGAATTGAGGAAGATATTTTGAAGTGATGGCTTTAAACATTTAAATTTTCAAATTTAAATTACATTGGAGAATGAGGATTTTATTCCATACTGGTGACATATTTGTATGCAGTGAACTTGGAATATAATATTCAAGAGTAAGACAATTTATTTACCTTGACCTGCTTCATGAAAGCCTTACAGTTATGACTAGTTATTATTGTTATTGTATAGTTTATCAATTGCGGAAGGATTTATTTTACATTAAGTGCTTACCTACTATATTATATTACATTACTCAGATACTTGAATCACTGATTTCTATTCCTACTGCTTGTCCGACGTCTATAAAATAAAATAAGCAATACCAACAATCGGGAAGTATTATCATCTTGTTAAATCTATGATTATTTTAGAAATAAGGTTAATTATTAACGTATTCCAATAATAATTTTGTGATAGGTATAGCCTAGCCCTTATGGCTTATATTGTAGGTATCATTATTGTTGATGGGAGTGTGATGCAGTGCAATGTCAGTGAATGTTACTCTCTGCTCATGCAGTGGTGCACTGAATATCCACCTGTAAATCGGTGAGGCACCTTAAAATTTAAGAACCAATTAAGATTTTTCTACAATTTGCACTTCACATAGATCTCTATTAAGTAATTACAAATTACCTAGCAAAAAGAGTATAAAATGAATTGTTGTTTTTGCCAAATTAATAACTATTCGGAAACCACAAAAGAAAATGTCAGATATTGGCATGATAGGTGCTGTTATGCAGTCGCGAAGGGTGGAGGTAGGTCTTGGATTCTGATATAAAAAGTGCACACTAAGCTTTGATAGGCAATCTTTTTGTTTTCATTAAACCAACAATAAAAATTGCATACGGTACTGGTAGAGTTGGATTTCGGGAATTTCCCGACGGGAATTCTCGAGAAATTTTTGAGATTTTCAATCCCGAATCTCGAGAATTGAAATTTTTAACATTTCGGGAAATCCCTGACCTCGAGAATCTTTTTTCGGGATTCGGGATTTCTTTATTATCAAAAATTAATTGAAAAAACGATTTTCTATATGAAAAAAGTGGACAGAAAACACAAAACGTTCGAAGACTGATGAGGGCATTTAACACAATTAAGCCAACGTCGACTCAAAATGAGCGCAATTTTTGCAACATCATTGAATTTTGTGTATCAAAAGCGTACGCGATTGTCAGATGCAGCGATAGACAGTCTGTGTTTTTTGAAATCCTATTTTAATAAGTAATGTTTTGAAATATTTTTGTTTTCCTACTTCTATTTTGTTTGTCTTCCATAAATACATAAATAAAAAAAAATATATTTTTTTGGAATTTGTCTGTTTTTTTCACTGAGTTTAGGATTTTTACAGGTTTTTTTAAATTTCCCGATATCTCGAGAATTCTTTTCTGGAAATTCAAAATTTCATCATTTCGGGAAATCCCGAATCTCGAGATTGAGATTTTCTCAGGAAATACCCAACTCTAGGTATTGGATAGTATTTAAAATTTAATTAAACCCTGCTGAGATCAAACCATAATAGTATAGATAGGCTGTGGAGATCCGACAAAAATAATGCACGCTTTGTCAGTAATACATATTTGTTTTCATTGAACTAAGAATACAAATTGCAGATAGTTTTTAAAGTTCAATTAAACTCTACCTTAACCAAACCATAATAGTTCATTTAAAAATTCTTCTATCCATAATATATATAAAATTATGTATGATTGAATGGCATAACTTTATATATTTTATAGAGAGAAGAATATTTTTTATGAAAGATCTATTATGTTTTCCTTTAGGCAGAGTTTATTTAATTTTAAAAACTAAGACAACACTATTCTTAGAAAACAAATGTATGTCTGGCAAAGTTTAGTGTGCACTATTTACGTTGGATCTCCACAGTCTACCTCCACCCTTCGCCACTATTATGAGATTATTGCATTATCTTCATTCATCATGAATTTATTTTGACTTCAGAAATGTGGAGCAATATGAAGAGTATGACGTGGCTTTGTCGGCAAATATATCCGTGGTCGAGGGGTTCTCAGACTCTCCGACCGATGCTTTTGAAAGCTACTTCATCTGACGGTCAAAACATAGTCTCCCAAAAACAATTGCATTACTATTACGAAAATGATAGACATTACTCTGCCCTGACAAAAACATGCTGCGCTTTATTTGCTGCGACAGTTATAGGCGTCCTAGCTGATTACAAAAGGTAAGATTTGTACTTATATTACCTATGTGATAATATGCCACTAGTGTTATTAACAAAAAAATTAGCCAAGAGTCCCTCAAATGAATTGATATGAATAAAAACTAGACTTTCAATACTTTTCGATAATTTTAAATCAATATGGTCGAATATAAGAATAAAATATTCCAAGAAAACATTAGGTAGGAACAAATGGGGGGGGGGGTAGTTTAAAAATGTGACATAATTTATGCAGGGAGGTAAAAGATTTTGCGACAAAGTGTGACGATCAGGGGGAGCCCAAAAATATTGAAAATCACAATTAAATCACAAATCAAAGATAAAACTCACCAACTACAGGTAACCCATGTTCGTAGCGACCCTGGCGAGTGCGAATTTGTTATATCGTGATCGATTTCTAATAATATTTTTTGATGATGTGTCTCTTTAATCTCTTTGTCACCTCTCATTAGTGGCTGGCGATTGGATGGTTTGCAATAAAACTCATTAAATTTGCATCATGTTTTAAATGGTAATTCATACACTCTTGTTGTAACAGTAATGAAACAATTGTCACTGGTGCTGTTCAAAATCTCATTACTGTGGCTATATAAATTTACATTTTTCGAGTGTGAAGAAAATGGGATACACTTAAACACGTGTTAAAGAATATATTATTTTATATTTACGTACATATGTAATAGAAATATGCATTTAAGTTTGTCACGTAAATGAAACGTGTATCAGCATTGGTAATATTTGAGAATAATCAGCAGATTTATATTTTTTGCATTTTATACCCTGACCGTCATTAAGTCGTAAACAAAAAATGGCTTAATAGTTTTTATCTATGGCGACTGACTTTCATATTTCAATCTTATTAATCTGTTCTACTACTAGAAACGACTGGTTGATCAAGTATTGATTTTTTTTAGATTAAAAAATAACCTCTTTCCAAATGTGACTGCAGCGGCAGAAGAAAGCACTTTAAGTGAAACAGAAAGCGAATTAGAGGATCCGGAGGCCAAAAAGAAGAAGCACCGCCGGGAAAATATTGGTTTCAGGGATCGGAAGGTAGGATAGATCAAATTAATGATTATTATTTTATATACTACTTTTTTTAATCATTCTAAGTAAATAAATATAATCGTAGAGTTTATAAGCTGATTATGTATGAGTATATATCAGTCATGACGTCCGTGACGAGTGGCTTATGTGTCAGCTTATGTCGTGGGTCCCAGGTTCGAATCCTGGGTTTGGAAGACGGATATTGTTTTTCAATTTTTGTTTAGAGTCAGAGTAAGGATGTAATAGGTTGAGCAAGTGGGTAATATCCATGTCTCGTAAAAATAAAAATCTGTTAATACAAACTTCCACACTGTGCAGGCCATATCGTCGTTAAATTTCTACAAACACGTATCTCAATTTTTGTCAGTTTTGAGTTATTTCATGCAATGAATTCAGAATTTGAATATGCACATATTCCACTAACACATATCTCAAAACATACTTTATAACATGATAGATTTAAGCAATGACAAAAAACTCTTATCACAAAAAAAGACTTATAAATATTATAAACTCGTATCTTGAGTTACGGGTTTGTAAGTATACAGAATACTGAACTCCAACAGATGATTGTACTGAAGCACTTCTCGTAAGTCAAGATACGTGTTTACTGCAGTAATATTGTGGAATGACTCACAGTAAAGTTGCAACGCATTCTCGTATCTCAGACAATATGACTGATCAGTCGAAAGTATAGTGCGATAGATTGACGAAAATTTTTCATGAAAATATGTGTAACTATTCTAAATGGATATTTCATAGAAGAAAATTTATTTCTGAATTAAAAACTGAGAGAATAAAGTTGTTATTTGCCTCTCCTGAAAAGTTCTGTTTTTTGAGATACGTGTTTGTAGAAAATTAACGACGATATGGTCCTATTAGGATCTGACATGGTCAAAAGAAAAAAAGATATACCACTCATAACACTAATAACTGTAAAAAATAATTCTAGACCTATGTTAAATACTTATAGCTACCTCCTAATATTGAAAGAGTAATTTTATTTGAAATCAACCAGCTTAGGTTTTTTTTTTTTTTTTTTTTAAATATTGCTGATTATAACATGTTTTAGGAATTTTGTATGCCTCTCAAATAAATTAGTATCAAACGAATTCACTGAATGTCTAGAAGATTTAAATTATACAAATCATGTCTATTGTGCAAAAATAGACATACCTACTTACTATTAATTTGATGAATGTAACACTTCGTTTAATATGGAAAATGATATTCATAATTGGCACCACAGATTATAGAATATGAGAATCGTATGAGATCTTACTCGACTCCGGACAAGATCTTTCGATATTTTGCAACTGTCAAGCTTTCGTACGGAGATGCCAACGAGGTGTACATGACTCCCGATGATTTTCTTCGCGCCATAACGCCTGGAATGAAGCAACCGGATGGTAACATTTAATCAGTCACATCATTCTTGGGCCTATGTAAATTATGCTGCAACTAACACGTACCCTAAAAAGCTTCACTAACCTGCAATTCCTTGGATGTAAATTAAATATGGGTATTATATAAATCAGTGTGTAGGAAACGTCTTATGCTACCGATGTACAGAAAAGGCATGGATTTGTTTGTACAGCATATTATTACATTATGTGTGTTTCAATTACTGTGGATAATCAACTATTTACAATCTAGGTTTGCTAATCTGTGTTCTGATTAATTAATTGCATGGAGTTTCTGTCAATTTCTATGACGGTCTCAGTGTTACTACTTTATTATACCAGTACTGACTACTAACAAACTAGATATTTTGTTACTAACAAAATATCTATCTTCTAGGGCCTAGGTAGTCCTTGCGTATTTGTTGATAACTGTGTTCATTTAGGAATATTTGATTGGATATTGGATTCTATATCGAGAAAATAAGAATTTGACAAAGTTTGCTTTCAAATTTCTACTTGCATATATGCAAGATCATAACTTCATAGTTATGTCATACATAATATAAAGTTCTCAAAAAGCATTTGATATTGTGCAATGTACAATCTAAACTATTGCATATTATATAGATGCCCAAAAAGCGACTTTCATGTTATGGCCAATAAGTCACAAGCCCGCCATGTAGTGAAGTGATGGCCGGGGAATAGAGATCTATTGAAAATATACTGAGGATTTGTAGTAAGCAGGGGAGTGGGGTATTAAAGATGTATCTAAAAGAGTTGGGTAATTTTTAATTTGCCTAGATGACTGTAGTGATGTATCGGGCAGAACATAACAGTCGCACTATACGTACTGTACAGTAATCAAAATTAAATCTTATATCATTTCATTCACCTTTGTCTTCAAATATAATGTATCGGTAGAGGGTATTTCATACTGCTTCATGAAGTCAATTTATGAGTTTAATGGGATAGTATTACGGTTGGGTTGTCTTTCTATGCTTCATACATACATGTAATAATACACAGAATAATTCAGTTTATTCCATTCTCTCCTTGCATGCTTCTGGCTAACTATATGTTTGTGATTGGAACGGATTACTTGGGGTGAAATGCAATATGGTGGATGTATATAAAAAGATAATGGAATATGAAAACCGAATGCGTCACTATTCCACTCCGGACAAAGTGTTTCGCTATTTCGCCACTCTCCAAGCGCAACACCATGACCAGCATGAGGTGTTCATGACTCCCGATGATTTCTTGAGGTCAATGACTCCAGGACTTAAACAGCCAGACGGTAAAATAATTTATAATAAATTCGTATTTTGTTTTCTGTATTATGAATAATTTTATCATATGGAATTTGGCATACTCTACGATTACTCTCCTCTGACTTTTCTTCCTTACGATTCATCTTCGGTCGCCGGGTCGTCCCATTCTGCACCAGTCGCCTTTTTTCACTCAATCATTTTGGGATGGTATTGTTACAAATTTAAATCTCCTTTAATCGGATTTACATAATAATCTCTGTTAAATTAAGATATAATTCAATTATATAATGATCATTCAAATAATAATCATTATGAAGTAAAGTATATATTTCAAAATTCTGAAAACTAATGATTGTATAATATATATTGTAGTGTTATTCTAATAGTATTTTTTCTTCACTCAGGTTTGGGTCTTGACCAGTATAAGCGGTACGATCCCAAGGTATGATTTTAAAATGTTCTTATATGTAATCAATTCATTTGAATCGTCTGACGTATGTGGCACCTCTATATATGTACATATTATCTAAAAAATTAATGTTCCTTGGCTAGTTTTGCCTGTAAGTGTTTATAATTTTAATGCCAGTTGCATCGTTTTTGCATTATATATAACTTACTGAAAAGTTCTTTCTAACTCTCTAATATTTTCTTGTCTATTAAAAAATGTGTGAAGTCGGAGCTGTTGTGAAATGGAAATATTTATTTTGCCACTAGCACAACCACAACCACAACCATTCTCTCACTGTTATTGTATAATGGCAACTATATCTGTCTGTCTCTTGTTTCTTTACAGAACTTCAACGAGGTACTAACATCTCCTTTATCTATCTTTATTTTGAAGCACAATTTTACTCCTACAAATCTTAAGCTTTTTTTAAACAGAGTATTCGCACTAATTACATAGTGTTATTGTTAGCTTTTTCACCTATAGTCGGCTATTTTTCTGCTTGGTTGAATGATATTTTTATGCTGTAATCGTATTACAAATAAAACCGATAATATATTGGAATTGTTGAATAGGCATAATATTATTTGAATTGCATTATTTATTATCTAGAAAACAATATTTTACTGTTTCCATATGCAGTGTGCGAGATACCTCGGGGCAATTCTTACGTTGCTTTCCCATGTTTTCGCCACACAATGCAGTCAGATTGTACCACTATTTCATTTTATAATAATATGCATCTTTTGATAACAGATGCGTTAAAAACATTTTTAGAAGTCATGGAGTAATCATTTATTATTGGATTTTATGAAGAAAAAAAACAGAATTTTTTTATGCTGAAATACATATAGAAAATTGACAATATATAATATACATAATGGGTAAATTTATGAATGTCTTTAACGGGACTATATGATTGTGTAACTATATTTCGTCTTTCTTTAACCTAATTTACAATCGATAATCAAGTTAAACCTTAAATCAACATCAGATAAAGAACTGTGAATTTGAAAGAAGCACATACTAAAATTTAGGCTGTAATAATTTTGACGATAATGTATTAGTTTTGACAAATGTAACACTCTTTTGAAAATACACCCGTCTCAATCGAGAAAGGTCATTAGGACATCTCGGTTAACTTTATGATTTTAATATTTTTAGGTTAGTTAGAAAGTTAAGTTATTTTTATAAAACAGACCGCTAGACTTTAGTGCATTCATCTTGCATCTTTTCTATTCTTAGTTTTAATGTAATGAATTTCGAATTATATTGAGTTACTTATAAATTTCAACATTGATGCTGATATTTGACTTGTTTTCTTGTCTTGGCACCGTTTATTTTCACTATAGACTTTATTTCACCAATAATATTCATAGCTAATATGCTAAATAATATCTATTTTCACGTCATGGACGTTTCATTGGTAAGGGGTTCACTTATTGATTACGCACAGTAATTAAATAGCACTTGATATAAAGCCGATGAGCATTCAAATGTCATTTTTAACATTACTAACTACCAATATTCATGTGGTGCAAGGTATCAGTTAACCAATATAGCCATTATTACAAATAATATTTTTTTGAGTATCAAAGATTGATAACGATTGTAATAATTTCTATTTCATAACATTAGAATGGTATAATAATAGTGTTACTCTGGTTTTTATAAATTCTCTTTTACAAAAGTTCTCTTACTACCTTTCAATATAGATTGCTATTAATTTCAGTGTTTACACAAACATTTTACATCGTATTATTACTTAGGTCTTGGTTTCTGCATCTTGTGCACTTACCTCCTGACTTGTACAGTAATTATTGTCATTAAATTTCGATACCAAGTTTTAAATAGGATTTTTTTGTATTATCAATAGTGATTTATTAGTGAATTTTTAAAATGACTTTTTATTTCATAAAAACTAGAGCTTGCGCCTAAATGTAATATATCAAATATTTACAATTTAATGCAGAGGAGTATGTTTTCAAGTTTTTTTTACAATTAGATTTTTTTTATTTGAAGAATAAATATTCTGATTTAAAACCCTGAATCCATATGCGCCGAATGGGAAAACCGAATATCGAATGTTTATTGAAATATTCTAGTACGGTGCAGTGAATACGAAAAATAATCTTTATTAAAAACCTTCCCATATCTGGGGACAACGTGGCAGTATTCACTATATATATTGTCATTATCTCATACATATATCTCAAAATAATTATTCTTCTTACTAATTTATGAAAGCCTTCGACCATTCAGCTTTAGTTTAGATATTTAGGAAGTTACGATCATAATTTCTCTGTGATAATGCTTTTTCACTATTATTATACATAACGTGTTTTATACATCTTTATGGGTAGCAGGGCGATGATTTTCTTTGACTAACACCATTTATAATTTTTATAATACTTCATTTCATGATTGTTTCCATTTTTTCCATTTTAGAATGTTCACAGTCGATTGGTTTTAGAACTGGACGGTGATTCAATATTTTACAAACTCGGATCGGCGGGTCTCATTACTTTTTCGGATTATATATTTCTTCTAACCGTCTTATCCAGTAAGTTTTATTTTTTCACTTGACGATATTAAATGTGTAGTTTGACCAAAACGTCAATACCGATGTATATTTCAATACATATAAGTTGCAGCGTAATTTCTGCATTGCGACATAGTCGATAGAGTCCAAGTCCCTGGCCATGGATTCAGGCTCTATCCCACATCTAGCAAAAAAATCATGTTATTTTTTTTATGCATTTATATTCAGAAGAACCATCGGGTGAATGGCTTATCATTCCTGGTATTAGTATAACCTCCACCGTTTGGAGCCTCATATGCTAAACTTACGAGCGAGAAAATGATCTATTATTTTTTTTATATACTTAAGTGGCTCATCTGCTCGGATAAGAAGCTTTGGTCAAACTAATTTTTTTTCGTTAGTATGCATGTTTTTATTTATATTTACAAAAAATCTTGGAAGTAATCAAAAATATGTGTGATAACAAAAATTTGTCTTTGTTACTAGTGTAATGCATATAATATTATGTATTTGTAAAAGTGAATCATTACGATTGGTTTTGAAAAATAAAACAAAATTAATATAAGTTTCAACATCAAATGTTTTATTGATCATTAAATAGGTTTGCACATTTATGAAGAATAATATAGTCCGTATTGTACGATAATAAAGTACAGTTTATCCTAGTAAATATAGATTTTGTACAAGCATACTGGTTAAGTTTAGACACATAATTTGGCATTTCTGAAATAATCACAGTTAGATTTTCTTAAAACAATAAAATATCAAGTGTTTATTTGAAAGGTTTTTTTAAAACATTTTTAAACATGCAACTGTTGTCGATTGTCAGATTGTATCCTTCGAGTGGACTGACAATTTATTCTTAAGCTTTCGTTAAACTTTTATTTATTAAATATCTTAACGTAATCACATATATTTTTAAAATTATGTCATAGGTACAGTGTGAATCAATATCAAGTATAATAGACTAACATGTAAATATTTATAATCATTTCTAATTTTTATGCCAGTTTTAATTCAGTTCATAGAAATATATTTTTTTATAACTTTCATTTTATTTCCAAAATACAATAATTTGGTCACCCAAGTATCTAATTTTTTTTGTTAATTTAATATTACAACATTCATCGAAAAAATAGTATGTTACTTACAATAGATGTCTAAAAGTGCTCTGTTTGATTTAATAACTTCGGTTTCACACAAAGTGATACGTAGTGTGATTTTTTAAAAATATCCAATTGAAAAATATACGGTTTTCAATCTACGCGGAAAGCTTGTTATCGGTTTGTTGCAGTATATCTCCCGTTCTCACCATGTCATAATATATCTTCGGATTGTATCCAAACATTTCAAAGTCAATGCCGTATATTTCCAACAGGTCTTCTAAGTTTCGTTTATCTAATTGACGAAAGTATTTCTTCAGCAGCAATTTTGTATTTTTCCCATCTTTAGCTTTATTCATTATAGTCTTCACGCGTAGCTTTTTTTCGATCACCGGTTTCAATAGGAGACTCTCGAGACCGGCTTGATAAATGACGTATTCCGAATCCCTTTTTAAAGTTTCCACTTTGGTTATTACTGTAAAATTAACCTGACACGGGGTACAAAATTGGTAATACGGCACCCAATGTTCATCGAAATTCATATTGGCACCCTTGTTTTTATAATTATCTGTGATGTACTTTACAAATTCGAAAAACGTAGGACCGTAATTTTTTACTTTTCCAAATAAAAATTCGGTTTCATTTCTGTATCTTTTTATCATTTCATGCCCCATCTTACGATAAAACTTCTGGCGGTATCTCTCCAATTTGTTTCTGTAAGCGGACAGTAATCTTTCGAAAGGTTCTCTTACCGTTAGAAATGATATGGAGCTCGGCAGGCTCGATTCCAGAAAATCTAATGATGGCCTCGGAAACCTCTTTCGGGCGAGGGTCAGAGGAGTTTCACGTGTACGCTTTAAGAAATCTTCATTATAGCCACCTAAAAATATATTGTATATCATTGATATTGAGTGTATCCTCATACTTTTAATAGATGCTAGACAATTAACCTTGCAAATACACTTTGATAATAAAATTCTAATTCTAGGCAATAGTATTAAATTTGAAATTGATTTAAGTCAAGAGTTTATTTGTGTTACGTTATGATAGCAGGTAGCGTATATTATGATAGTAATAAATTAATGTTGTGAACTTGGCAAATTTACAAGATTTCTAGTAGTATAATCTGTTACAACTCACCTAGAATGTTAAATTTATACATCCAACTTGAGCTTGCTGCTTTAAATATATTACACCACACAAGATTGTGTTGGGGGGCAATAAAAAACTCCCAATGGTTCGCCTCCCCCGCCTCGCTCAGCCCTCTGTTCTTACACGTCTTCCACACTTGCTTTCTTCTTTCCTCATGCTCTTTTGCTAACTTGCTGATTTCTAAGTCTGTGTAATCTTCATAGTTTTTTACAATAACTGGCGGTTCATCTTCAAACTGTTCTGCCCATTTATGCTACAAAATTAAAAAAATATCAATAAAAAAGAATATCAAACAAACGGTATAATATTAAACGGCATACCCACTTTTGCTTAAAATTCCTTGCTCATGGTATACATCCGACACCATAGAGATATAGTATACTATCTGGTATCCTCCTAACTAGGTTGCTCAGTCAAATTATACAATATTATTGGTTTACCTTGTAAAACTGGTAAATCCCAATTTGTCAAAAATTAGATTTTTCTTGATATGCTAATATTATTGAATATCGTACATCTATATGACGTGTGAGATTCTTACACCTATAATAGCCTCATCATTTCAAAAATCAATCCACAAATACCACATAATCCATGTACAAACAACGGAGAAATCTCGAATATATCAAGACATTGTCATTTTGTTTTATAGAGTTTATTCTTTTTGTTCATGTAAAAAATGTTGATTTCTAATTTTATGTTGTTTTTTACTGTCGTCTGAAAAAGAATTTTTGGCTTTACGAGGTTTATATAATTGAGTGGAAGATGTTACACAATTATTTTCTGTAACACCCAATTGGATTTTTTTTTTTTTTTTTTAATATTTGTCATTTATTTTTAACATATTTGTTTATTTTGTGGTAAAAATATTGGTGCTAAATTGAATTAGGAATTTGTTATTTACCTGCCACAAGTCTGTTTCATTGCTGGGATATAGTCCCTCCTCCGCAGCTTCAGAAGTTTTATTATTTCTAAATATGGTCAGTCTCATAATTAGCATATAAACTAATACCCATAAAAAGAATGTACCAGTCTTGGCTATGCAATGTAAATATTTATTGCTGACACGTTTCAGTTTTTCTTTACAATATAAAAATACACAGCGTGTATTCATCTCATACATTATTTCGCTTTCGTGTATCTCTATCACTTTGATGATTCAGGTCAGATTTATTCGACTACCGTGTTCATTTTGTGAAAATTTTGGCACGTTTAAATAATCTCTTTTGAAAGTGTAATTTTTTGATAAACTATCAGCCTTTAATTTATGTAGCTATTATATAAAATATTAAAAATACTCTTGCCGAAATATTGACGTTAGATAGATATTTTTCATACTCCACATGTTAACAATTTTCTTTGAATATTATAGCCAATAACTTGATTTTTCATTGAACTTTAATTATTTTAATAAAAAATATGTTTTTGTAAGAAAGCTTCACATGTTATATATATTCGACAGCTGATCGAAAAAGGTGCACAATGATTGGTAATCTGAAAATATGTCATTTTCTAAAATAAAATTCTTGTTCATTCCACCATTACAAATCTAACAAAATATAGTTTGTCAGTATAATAACCAATTATTTTGGCTGAGCATTAAAATTTAGTCCCTATTCACTTATATAGCCAACATAAACATCGGCTATTATTACCCATGCCTCCTGCTAATTTCTACTGAGCATGTCAACATGTATTGATTTTCTGTAGGTTCAAAACAACAATTCTTCTCTAGTGTTGTAAAGGTAAAAAAATATATTTTCCATGGAAATATAATATTGTTCTTAAAATGTTTTCAATCGGTTTATATAATATATTAGATATGGGTAAGTAGGTAGGGGTCTAGGTATGTGTATGTCCATGAAAAGAGGCTGCAATATTATAATGTATCCAATTTTTAACATCATTGTTTTATTTGAAAGAAAAAATGTGCCGATTTTAATTTCTTTAAATAAACCTACTACATGCAGTTTTTCTTCTTCTTTTTACCTGCCGTACAAAAATGAGTTCAGATATATTCATGACGATTACTTTTTTTAAAAATTTAATTTTTCAAATTAACCCGTTGTAAAATGTTTTATTTTTAATTTTTGGATTTTTAAAACTTTACACCATATTTAAAAAGTATAAATTGAAGTGCTTCAATACGTACGAAGGTTTAACAAAATATTGAAATTAAACATGATATAATAAAAATTGTAGCAGTTTTAGTAAACTCTTGTCAAATTGACTACAAAACTTATTCTGGTTGTTGATCCACTTTTTTCTCCTTTTAAATCTGCCTTCAATGGGTTAGTGATTGTGTTGGCACCGAACCTGTCTATTAGATTTTTTAGCCACTAAGTTTGCCTTGTTGCAGTTAATTTATTGCATAGTTTGCCTTTATTTTGTGTGTTACAACTTTTTAAACATCCATTGCAACATTGCAAGATTTTAGGTACATCCGAGTGCACCTACAACAAAATTTTGATAAAAAAAGAATATTTAAAAAAAAAAAAGTTTTTATACATATATATAAAAATCTTTATTTCATATTATTAAGTATGACAATATAAAGTATATTTGTGTATTTAAGATAATAAAATTATTAGGTAAGATTTATTATCCTAGGTTAGTGGTCGGCATACTCATTAGTCAACAGAGCCAAATATCAACAGTACAACGATTTCGACTTCTTTTGAGAGCCAAATTTCTTAAACATAAATTATATAATAAATGTAGGTGTACACTCTTTATTAACTTAATAAATCTTGATATCATACGTAATAATGATTTTTTTATCGATAAACATTAAATTGAAAGTGGTATCCATAAAATTAAATCATGACAATGACTGACAAACCCTCAATGTGAATAATGGTGTTGCATCTCCTTGGAAAGTTTGGGAAGTCAAGTTTGGGAAGTCAAGTTTGCATGTTGTTGTTTTTAATTTTAAGCACGATTCCAGGTTATCATCAATAAGACGACTTCTCAATTTACTCTTGATTTCCTCTCTTAGAAATCTCTTTACTAACCACAAAACTTGCACTACTATTAACATTGTTGGAAGATTGTATTCAGTAATTAAATACGGAACTTGATTTTTCTTGACTCTTCTAAAGTTCCTCTACTGCTTTCTTCCTTGCATCACCGACAGGATATTTAGTGTTAAATGACGTGACAGGGCGTGTTTAGTTGTAAAGTGTCTCTCAAAATTTGACTTCTTGTTATGCGCCAATTTTTCCCGACAAATAATACATGTCGGTAGGCAGGCCATTTAAGTTTTGAATAAATGTGAAAGTCTCGGTCCATTCAACTTTAAATTCACGATTTTTGTCTTCCGTCTTTCTTTGCTTCTTCTTTGTAGCCATGTCAAATAGGGCAGAGGGAATTTGTGGCAGAGCCTCACTCAAGGGGCCAAAGAGCCGCATGTGACTCGCGAGCTGCGGTTTGCCGACCACTGTCCTAGGTGAAATACACAAACTTTCATCCTCAAAATGTTAAGTTCTTGGAAAAAAAAACCTCACTAAAATTTCCCTTCCTAAATTTTGTAAATTCTAATTTATAAGTTTCTGTATTATATACTAATAAAAAAAATGATCTTTGCACAATTTTGCTAATTTATTAACCATGGAAAAACTGTGTTTACTCACTAAAAAACAAGTAACAAATTGTAACATTGAATGTATATTATTTCCATTCCCTAAAATTGTGGAAGTTTCAGTGTTCGCCGTTCCATCATGATTATAAATGTGCTCCTGATCAAAAGCCAGTTTGAAACCCACACTTTGGGCAATAGTAACAAATCTATATATATTATTAATTCAAATGATTTTAAAATTGTGTCTTCTAGCCTCGAGGCGCCACTTTGAAATAGCTTTCAGGATGTTTGATTTGAACGGCGATGGTGACGTGGACTCTGAGGAATTCGAGAAGGTGGCCACACTCATTCGCCAGCAGACGAGCATCGGGTCTCGCCATCGTGATCATGCTAATACCGGAAATACCTTCAAGGTGACTGACTACATCCAATTTATAAACTAATGAATCCAAGATAAACATTTAATGTATTTATAGCAATTAATATTAAATCTTTTCAAATTATTCTAGGGTGTTAATTCAGCATTGACGACATACTTTTTTGGACCTAGCATGAACCAGAAGCTGACTATAGAGAAATTTTTAGACTTCCAACAACAGTTGCAGAGAGAGATCTTATCTTTAGAATTCATGAGAAAAAGTCCAGGTGTGTAACAATAATCATGAATTAGTGATGTATTTACAAGCAGGTTTGAATTTTTCCTTGCCGCTATCGAAATGTTCTTATAAGCAAATATTGTACAGAGTCCATTCTATTTTGACTGCTATGAATTTAGTTGCACACCACCTCATGGCACTCCGCCGCATATTCATTTTACATAAAACATGAGTCAATTGTAAATTTTGACATCTAACCATAATAATAATATGTTAACTTAAATACTAATGATCTGTCTAATTGAGAGAATTTAATATAATTTATATTTTAATTTTACCTAGTAAATGCTAACTCAATTAATAGATCTAATTGAGAATTGTCAGCTGGGCAGCAATATACCCATCGCTTACTACAGACCCCCCTTAATGTTAAGTATATTTCTATACCCCGGCCTCTGCTTTGCTATATGCAGTGTGTCATGACGCGTTGAAGAATTTATGTAATGTCTTTCAATAATGTAGAATAAATTTATGAAACGATTTTTTTGGCGAACCACTGGTTTGTATGAAAATTATAATAATAGAACCACATGAAATAATAGGTACCTACTAGTATATTATATATATATTTTTTTTTAATTGGTTATAATTATTATAATCTGACATTTCCACATGAACTTATACATAATTTTGTTTACTAAAGCAAATAAGTACTCCCAACCTACATTATTATATTATAGGAATAGTATTAATAGAACACCTATTTTGAAAATTGACATATAAATCTGTGTTGCCAACCATTCTATAGTAGGCAGTGGCGAAGGGTGGAGGTAGGTTGTTAAGAACCGACAAAATGTGCACACTTAACCTTATCATTCATACGTATATGATTTCATTGAATTTGTTACCAAATCATAATTGAATACAATTTGCAGATGGTGCAGGTTAGTTTTTAACCCTTTCGCTGCGAGCCATTTTCGCGGGAATTTATTTTCAGTCAACTGATCTGTTAAAACGGTCACTACAGCTAAAACAGATCGATTCCAAAATTAAAAAATAGATTACTAGATGAACTATATATCAGTTATTCCAAATGCACCAAGAAATAAGCTATATTCGTGACATTCTCACTAAAATAAATCGAAGAAAATGAAGACGCGAAAAAATATCTAAGATTTGACCGCGCGGTCAATATGGCGGCCGTCCAGTGTTCACATACACAGTTTCAACACATACTACCAAGCGATTTGCCGCGCTTGTATTTGTAATGCACAGGGCTGGGTACATGCTGCCGGAGTTAGTTACGGTCTATGACTAAAAAATCACATTTGTTCAATCATCAGTGGGTTATCGGCGTTATCGCACTTGGTAAGTCGTAAACTCAAATTTTATTACCCCTTCAAATCTTGAAGCTATATTTATTTTCGTCGCCATAAAATAATGTTCGTCATCATGACACATTAGGATGTTTTGGAGAATAAATCAATAAAAATAATTACCCAAGGCTAAAATACTATTATACTTTATGAGGCGCCGTCGGCTTTACAAAGGGCCTGTCGAAAGAAGTCGCCAGGCAAAAAACGACCATGTAAAATGAGCTAACACAGTTCGTGGCACATAAAAATTATAAATTATTACACATTATAATAATGTAAATATAAAAAATGGAACAATGAACAAAGATAAAGACATACCAATTTACTGGAGAGCTGTGCGTCGATAAAATATTTTTCCTTGAGAAGCAACAGTTTTTAAAATAAATAACACAAACTAAAATATACCAGGTGCATGATAAGCCGCAAAACATGGAACTACGCACAATGTCACGTTACATTCGGAGCACATGTATCGCGACATACGCCTTTTCTTTGGGGTTTTCGTCGAATGATAGCACACATAGCATCTTCTGCAAATGTTTGACGTAATGTGTGTTCCTTTCAATAAAGTCGGCATATGTTTTGCAATGTCTTTTGATGTAGTGCGCGTAGATGGTTGTGCGTGAGTTTGTGAATTTACTTCGTTGGACAGTTTGTATTTACTTAGTGACTGTTTAATAATATTTAATTGAAAGTCCGCCAAACTAATCTTTCTTTTTGTAACACTTTTGAACATCGTATGGGAATTTAATAAATATAAATCAAAAATATGAAAAGCAACTTTTTTGTACCACTTAATGCTTTTTCTGAGGCAGTTCAGGCTTGCTAACATCATGTCTGTTTTGTCCACGGCTCCCATATTCTTATTGTAATCAATCACACACTTGGGTTTATTAACAGGTTCACCTGTCTTTCTATTGGTTTTACCCGTTGGCGCAAAAGCATCATCATGTATAGTTGTGAGCATGTGAATGTCGCGTTTATCATGCCACTTCAACGCCAATAAAGGTCCGCGATGTTGTGATTCCGATTGCCCTTTCTTCAATTTTTTGAACTGTGGCATATTTTTTCTCGTTTTACGAACAGTTCCACATGCATTTGTTCGTGTGTTGTGCAAGTGTTCGAACAAAGCTGGGCTAGTATACCAATTATCTACCCAAAGGTTATGGCCTTTGCCTACGTAATCTTTGAGCAATGTGGTTACAACCGCCCCCGAAATTCCAAGACCATATTCGTCAGTCAAGTCTGTCTGTTCTCCACAGTATATTATAAAATCTAATACGTAACCAGTCAATACGTCAACTAAAACGAACATTTTTATACCAAACCTATGTCGTTTCATTGGAAGATATTGTTTAAACATGAGACGCCCTTTGAAAACAATAATACTTTCGTCAATGCATACATTTTCAAAAGGCTTCATTGTCTGTTTGAAAATATTTCGCGTATGGTCTACCAAGAGTTTGATTTTGTGTAACTTAATACCGGGAATTTGAGTTTCAGGATCAGAAAAATGCAGCATGCTGAGTAAAATTTGATATCGGTCTCGAGTCATTGTTTTTCCGAAAATGGAACTGTAAAGTTCCGGGTCTGTTGACCAATGTTCTTCTATGGTAAGATGACGATTTCTCGTCATCAACATAGTAACAGTAATAAATAAATACATTTCTTCGATAGATGTATCTACCCATTTATGGAATCGAGATTTTTGAGTTAAATCTCGTTTTTTAACTACAGTATGATAGAATTTATTTGTCTCAAGGACAATTTTACTCATGATATCTTGATTTAAAAAATGTTCAAAAAAATCAAGTTCTGTGCAGTGTTCTGTCAAAGAAGATTGATTACCTGATGAATTGCCATCAAACTCATGTATGACCGGAATAAAGGGTCCGGATGTCCAAGAAGTTAGATTGTCAGAAGATGTATTGGTTGAAGTACTTGGAATTTCATCAGGTTGTGTATGGTCTACGTTTTCAATGACTTCGCCAACGTCGAATTCATCTTCACTTACATCAAAATCAGAGTCTGGATCCAGCATGACTTCTTCGGTAATATTGTGTGGTAGTGACATTTTGGCCGGTGAAATAATTATTTCACATATATTTATAATGACCAAAAACACTAAAAACAAATCGTAAAAATTTTTCTATCGAGATCACAAATCACTTCAAATCACACACAAAAAATACATAACACTAACGTAATCGTAATAATTAATTAAAAAGTCAATAAAAATAATATCGATGCACGCTTTTCGATGCCATGACCAATGTTTTGATTTGATAACCCTGGTGACGCGTCGAGTGCACACGTCTTCGTAATGGCGCGCGATTCAAATGACTGAATAACGAGTGTTCTTTTCAAAAATATATTTCCTTGTGTTTTACTTGACATTTTTATGATCTGTTGCCTGATATGTCTACCTAAAGGTTTGAACTAATTTTTAAAGCATATACCCACAACTGTCTCTTTCTAGTTTGGTCGAAAATACGAGATAAAGTCTATGGCATGTTTACATGCCATACGCAGTCTAAGGGTTAAAATTCTCTTAAACCTTGCGTGAGTGTTTTTTATGTATAACATAATGAATCATATACCATTTTATTAATAGTAAAAAATTATATTATAATATCATCAGTTAGGTATGTATGTGACGGCAATGATGGCCGAGCAGATAACGCGTCAGCTTATAATGTCGTGGATTTCAGGTTCGAATCCTGGGTCTGGCAAAAAATACACATGTTGTTTTTCAATGTATGTTTAGAGTCAGAGTATGGACCTGATAGGTTGAGCAAGTGGCTAACATCGATTTCTCGTAAAAACAAAAATCTGTTAATACAAACTCCACCCTGGGGAGGTCCATACAATCTTCTAAGGATCCAACAAGGTTTTAAAAAAATGTATATTTTCCGAAAATCTAACCAGCCATACAAATTCTCACAGTCAATGAGAGATTTCTAATTGAACTAATAATTTACAGATTATAAAATACTCTTTGGATCTGACTATGTTTGTTTATTTTGTGTACATTAATAATTAAAAGTGTTTTTATAATTTTACGATAGGATAGATCTGAAGTTTTCTTCAATACCTACTAAAAATGTCCCCGTGTACTGAGTCACGCACAGTTAGTACAGTATAATCAACATGAAAATGATGGTACAAATGTTTAAGATTCTCTCTGTCGATACATCTGTCGAGTGTGACATTGCATCCTATCTATGACTAATTTATTAACTACTTAATTGAAAAAAGTTAGGTTACGTGCTACACTTTTAATTTTGGGCTCAATTTACCGAGAGTACACCGCAGAGAAACGTCAGATTTTTTTAGTCAATATTTTAAAGCATCTAAGCGACACTTTTTGAGCATAGACAATCATAGGAAAAATTGCTATTATATGGCTTCAACGCTATTATAAGCGTAGACAATAAGAACAAATATAAAAATCTTTTACAACGAATAAAATTCAAACATTTTCAATTACCTAATAAAATTCGCCGTTTTCAAAAATCAGTATAGCATATTAGAGTTCGCCAATGCATTTCATAAAATTTAAATAATTATAAAGTAACCTTTGACACAAAGACACTCGTGCTTAAGGGGGGACATGCTCGTCGAAGGTCAAAATTGAGTTTTTATTGTATTTTCAAACCATGATCCTGGACACTCCTTAAACGTTGTAGATAATCTATTTATATAATTTTGAAGCCTTATTATCCTTTATAGTTATTTTAAACATTTGATGACTGCATAAAGTATTTTTGTTACATAAAATAGTATTCTTTTAAACCTCTCGCTCTAATGTTTTAGAATATAGTCATATTTCGGTACATAACTGTGCAGTGGTGTTAAGATTTTTTACATTTATTAATTTTTAAACGCATTTATAAAACCATTAGTATAATTTATTACGAGATAATTTTTGTAAAATATTCACGATAAAAAATTATATTAATAATCTCTGTGATCCCGAATTTGACAAGAATTAGGCATTTTATTATTTAAAAAATCGGCAAGATTAACACATTTGAAGATGATTTTAAAGATATTTATTATAAGCTATGTCTTTGATCATTCAAGTGTGATAAACATCTTATGAATAATGATTGCTTTATAATAATTATTGACCTAAGAATAAGGTAGTGTTTTTTTGAAATACGCCATTTCTTTTGGCATTGCCCAGTGATTAAGCTACAACATACGGCCGTAGCCATAAATTGACAAACTATAATTAAAGTAGGGAGTAAAATTATGTTAACGCGCGTGTTTGAACATGTACCTTACCGAATTTTTTTTTATTTTTTTTTAAACGGCACATGTTCAAACACGTGCGTCAATATCATTTTACTCCCTACTTTAATTATAGTTTGTCAATTTATGGCTACGGCCGTATGTTGTAGCTTAATTACTGGGGAATGCCAAAAGAAATGGCGTATTTCAAAAAAACACTACCTTATTTTTAGGTCAATAATTATTATAAAGCAATCATTATTCATAAGATGTTTATCACACTTGAATGGTCAAAGACATAGCTTATAATAAATATCTTTAGAATCATCTTCAAATGTGTTAATCTTGCCGATTTTTTTAATAATAAAATGCCTAATTCTTGTCAAATTTGGGATCACAGAGATTATCAATATAATTTTTTATCGTGAATATTTTACAAAAATTATCTCGTAATAAATTATACTAATGGTTTTATAAATGCGTTTAAAAATTAATAAATGTAAAAAATCTTAACACCACTGCACAGTTATGTACCGAAATATGACTATATTCTAAAACATTAGAGCGAGAGGTTTAAAAGAATACTATTTTTTGTAACAAAAATACTTTATGCAGTCATCAAATGTTTAAAATAACTATAAAGGATAATAAGGCTTTAAAATTATATAAATAGATTATCTACAACGTTTAAGGAGTGTCCAGGATCATGGTTTGAAAATACGATAAAAACTCAATTTTGACCTACGACGAGCACGTGGGCCGTTAAACCTTTGTCTAAAAACGCTCTAAAAAAGTAGGTAAGTATGCGAAAATAAGGAACATTTTTCAAAATAACGTTATAGATAACAATATTTTTTATATAAAATTTTGCCGTGTAAACTAAACGATATTGTTATTATTTCAGATAATTTCGACTCAAATTTAATCAATAAAATAAGAAATACGAGTGAAAATGGCTTGAATTGTTCTTATTTACTCTTTGATTAGTGATTGTTTTTATAAGATAATAATATTTATCCATAGTCAGTATTCCGTATTTAATTTGTATTCATTTAATTAAATGTATAATAAATAAAACAGGCTCCAGTTTATGATATTTAACATTTCGCTTCCACAAACAAATGGCCCGGTCAAATAGCCTCGATAAAACGGCTCACACTGATTGAAATTAAACGTCACTGGTTTTCATTAAAATGCCACTTTTCCTACTTAAAACTTACCTTTCGGCATAATATACATATCATAAATATGCATGAAGCGTGTTATCTTTCATATTAAATATTATACCAAACTAACCTCGTATTTTTTTTAAATCTTAATTTTCTCGGTTATGCGTTAATACGGAATACTGACTATGGATATAAATATTACAATCTTATAAGAACAATCACTAATCAAAGAGTAAATTAAAGCCATTAAAGAAATTATAACAATGTCGTTTAGTTAACATGAAGGTTTAAGGCTCGCACAAACCAACGCGAATATTCACCAAGTACCCCGTAAAAATATCCCGAAAAAAGCACCCGCCATCGGTACGGAAGGTCCGGTCAAAAGAGTCTCAAAAAAAGCCAATGCCGCTGTAATGCTCCCTACTTACCTGTTGTTAATGAACAAACGTAACATTGATTCACGCAGGGGATCAAAAGATACAACGAATGCCATCAATTTGTCATATATTTGGCTATTTTTTGAGACTCTTTTGACCGGACCTTCCATATCGATGCGGATGCTTTTTTTGGGTTATTTTGACGTGGTAAATGCGAATGGATGGCAGTGTCGGAGCAAATAATTGTATCAATGATAATATAAAATTATTGATATATTATTTGAATGCTCGATACCGAAACGTCAAACAATCGCAGCGCTCCATATTGAACTTTGTAAGATAATAACTTAATTCCCTTCCGAAATCTGAACGTCGCGTGCTCTTTCCCGTAAGCCAATACGAGCTTGATTGGCGAATAATTCGCTTTGGTGTGTGCACGAATGTCTTAGGTTACTTTATAATTATTTAAATTTTATGAAATGCATTGGCGAACTCTATTATGCTATACTGATTTTTGAAAACGGCGAATTTTGTTAATTTAAAATGTTTGAATTTTATACTTACATTGTAAATGATTTTTATATTTTTACTTATTGTCTACGCTTATAATAGCGTTGAAGCCATATAATAGCGGTTTTTTCGATGATTGTCTATGCTCAAAAAATCTCGCTTAGATGCTTTCAAGTATTGAATATAGAAATCTGACGTTTATCCAGGGTGTACGGTCGTAATATAGAGCCTAATTTTGATAGTAATTTACATTCTGATTAGTTTATAATAATGTTAACATGGTTGTATTAAATACTACTGTTTTATTTTTTAATATGATAATTAAAAAACACTTTTTAAAAATACGTTTATTAACCAATTCCGAAAAATATATTGGGCAAGTGGCCGGGGTCGACTCTTCTAGCCCTTTATGGGATTTTCCATCACTGCCTTCAACATTTCGATCCTTAAAACCTTGATTTCTTGGCAAATGACCTAAAGGTGGCCCAATGTCTATGGCTTGCTCACATAAAATGTCCCTTTCAAGTACCACAGAAAGAAATCTGGGCATGTCACCAAAATGGGAAATGAAACGACCAGGGAACAACTCTCAAAAGTTCCATTGTTTTTCTCATGGTGTGTGATGTGGCTTTTCCAGTTATAACTACATATTATACATTACGTCATGTTCTTCGATTTGGGGTACCGAGATCATTTTTCCATAGCGTGCACTATTGACAATTTTCGTGACACCATTTTTCAATATGAAATTAGATATAAATGATTCTATGCATCATTTTTTCATTGCCTCTGATTTATGTTTTAAATACCGCCGTAATATTTTGCAGATGAGAATGGTCACATAACGGAAGCTGATTTTGCAGAACTTTTATTGGCGTATGCAGGATATCCGCAAAAGAAAAAAGCCCGTATGCTGAAAAGAGTTAAAAAAATGTATGTGAAAGTATCTGATAACTAATTTATTTTCATTTGTTCTCTTATAATATTAGTAAGTGACTCACACAGTGATGTCTTTTTTTTAGGTTCCGTGATCATGGAATTGGGATTTCTAGAGATGACTATCTGAAGTTCTTTCATTTTCTTAATAACATCAATGACGTGGACACGGCTCTCACTTTTTACCATATAGCTGGAGCATCAATTGATCAACCGACCCTGAAACACGTTGCTCGAACTGTCGCCCATGTAGATCTCAGCTCACATGTCATCAACGTAGTATTCACTATCTTTGATGAAAACTGTAAGTTTATATTTTCAACAGCAATGTACAGATTTTTCATTCAAATATCTGTTATACATGATATATTAGAAGATATGCAAAAATGTGTAGCACGTGAAAATCGTCATTATTAATTTCTAATATAATGCAAAAGCACTTATGTATGTTAGAAACGATGGTATGTGGAAAGATATTTTTTGTACCATACGATTCATATGTTATTTCAATTTGTGTTTTAAAGCCACGACCGAATAATGGTTTCAGTTAGTGGTCAACAACCTGTGGCGCGTTTAGTGACGTAGAAGCTCGACGCACTGACTGATTTTGAGCCCCCTACGATAAAAAATGAACATCTAATTAAAATTTTCCAAATAAATCAATGCATTCAAACAATTTAAAATTTTTATTATCTACGTTAATTGTGTAATATTTATAGGTGCATTCGTAAATATCTACAAGTTAATTGAAACAAAATCAATATCAAAGATGCAAATTTACATAGGGGGCACAATTTTTTGTTTTGTGAACCTTTTTTCAAATTTCAATATAATTTAATTATCTGGGTGGCAGGTTTTAACTCTTTGGAGACTCCCTTTTAATTTTTCTCACGAATCGGTTCCATCATGTTACGTTAGGGAAACACGCCTCTGGTAACAACTATTCCCATAAAAAATCTGTTAAGTTAACCTTCATTCTGTGGAGACCCATGCGCTTCACTCGGAGTGAGAACGGTGATATATTTACCTTTATATCTTTCTTGATGACCGGCAAAATATAATTATAAATATTGCCATTCTCGTGTTAGTGTTATTTTACATGCATCCTGAATATTTTTATTAAAAATCGTTTTTTAAAGTAGATAGGTATTTAATTTATTTACATATCGTCGCCGTAGATGTCAAGGGAGCCAGTCCACAAAATCATATTGTTGAGAAACAGGCACTCAAAGAAAAGGTGAAACTTTCGACATAGAATATACTTTGTGGTGTTATCTTTTTATTATTTTGTACAAATAACTAAAAAAATAGTATCTTAGAAGTTATGTGTGTTATATCTCTTGACCACTGAATATTGAAATGTACAAAAAATGTAGTTAAAAGAGTTTTGTGGCTTAAATCCATTGACCACTGCATCTTTGATGATTTTAAAATGCTTTTGTGTACTTTACTCATTTTCGCCAAATTTGTGGCTTAGCTATCTTGACATCTACGGCGACGATATATGTAAATTATTTTGTTTTCAGTGGACGGGCAACTGAGTAACCGTGAATTTGTTGCCGTGATGAAAAATAGATTGCTACGTGGATTAGAAAAGCCTAAGGATACCGGCTTTGTCAAATTAATACACTCTATAATGAAATGCGCCAAAGATACCAAACCTGCACTTCTTGATTTTTAAAAGCTTGTGTGTTTGTATTATTAATGCTGCGTAGAATTTGAAACTCTTTCTACTTAAAAAACATTAAGTTATTTTCATTGATTATTTCCATGGGTATCTATTTATATTCCTGCGTCTCATTATAAGAGGGTGGTTTTATTTAATACTTGTTTATGAAATGTACAATAAGAATTATTCCCCACGATAATATTAGATATACGAACATAATACCTATATGTGACTGCGTAGATTTAATATTCATCATTTCCTTCTTTGCTTGAAAATTGTTGTAACCATTTTCAAGATAAATATGTATAACATAATAAAGCACTGCAACAGAGCTATATCGCTTTATTGCAAATGAATCTATTTTCATAATTATAAGGTAGACTATTTATTCAAACATACATTATATTGACTTTTGCCAGAAATGACTAACAAAATTTTTATGATTGATTTTTCAAGTTATATTCCATTTTCATGTTTGTTATTAACATTTATAAATCGGATACCAAATAAATTTTTATAGAATACTAAGCATTTACTAAAAATAAACTTTTGATTTTGAATTGTCGTGTTTTATTTACATAATATTTTGTCTCTGTATTGAAATCTTGAAGAGGAGCAATATCAAGGATGTTGAAAAAAGCCTAAATGAATTGCAGCCCCATTGCAGATTCTTTTGCAGCAGGCTTTACATTTAGTGTGCTCTAAAGTTTGTTTGCCAGGATCGAGCCTTTCGAACCTAAAAAAGTGATGAAATTGTAAATTACAGTACATAAATAACAAATTAAAGGTGTTAATTAGATAATATCAAGTAAATAAAATAAAACTGAAGAGCTCTTCAATATAATATGATGAACTTAAAGGTGTAAAAATTATATTGTTGTCGCTTTCAATTCATAGATTTTGAGCCTCATAGACACATTTTTAAAAATCTTGATAACAAACCCAAACTAACACATCAAGAAAAAACACCACGTCTTCTTTTATATCTGTTAACAGTTAACGTTGACGATGAGTTCAGCCATACATTCACGACTGGTCCTACCTTTCCGCCCCTCTCGTTGTCTATGGATGACCTGTCATTGTCTATATAGTGCTCATACTGATGCATCTGTCGTGTTCACTTGTCGGAGTATTCTTAGTTTCAGATTATTTTAACGTATCTTGGAGACCTTGGAATTCATCTGATTTAGTGGTTCTGTGTTATTAATAATTGGATGTGACGATCAAAGTAAGTAAACTTCTTCTGTGTATAATAATATCATAATACACTAGGACGTTTGTCAATGTGACAGTCGATTCTAAACGACAATAACTAATAACTTATTTATACACTTCAGTCATTATAGAATACCAAACTCTGCTTGCAAGTATGTTATCAATAAATAGTATGGCAGTGGACCACTCGTTGCTTGTGCAAAAAGTTATGCTCAGGCTTTATTAATCTAAAGATGGCGGTGGTTCAGCCATATTCTCCCTGTCTATCGCTGCTCTAAATCTGTGGGGGAAAGGAGTAGGGCGATAAGTCTTAAATCGAAAAATGAGTTAAACATGGCAAATGAACCATAACACACAAATGAGGAAAAAGATAAGTCAAATCAACACCTCTGAATTACTAAATTCCATACAGACACATTTGAGTTTCCATAAAAAATGGTCTAAAAATTAATCTTCTTTTGGCTGTCCTGAAAAGTTGCGATTTAATAGCGCCTGGTCACGTGCATGGATTTTCTGGCATCAATACTGTATATTTTAAACTATCGCGATAATAACTGTTTATACATCAAAGTGCCGACTGTCTATCCAATTTCATTCTTCAAGCGTAAACGAACACAATGTTGTCATTGTATGGTGCTATTTGATAGGTTCGTAGATAATCGGTAAACTTCAAAATGTTCTGTGCGGTGTAGTTTGGATTTCTTCCGGCAGGTTCTCCACTATCATTCTACTGCGCATGCAATTGCGTGAAAATTCAGAAGCTTCTGAACTTTTTTGATCCATGCATGCAAACTTGCACGATAATACGTGTTTACACGTTCATTTTCTTGTTATGGCCGTGATAATACGTACGGTCAGCAGTAAATCCATGCACGTGTAAACGGGGTATAAGACTTAACACCTTCCTTTCGCACACAGGAATAGGGATGGAGTGGTGACCTCAAACCGGTCTCTGAAGCTCTTGACCCAGGAAGTCCTTCTACCTTGGCCTCGTTTAACGGAGATCTTCCCTTCAATGGAAAGATGGAAAAGTTGATCTCTCTCGAGATGTTGCGTGATGTGACTAAAGTATGCCAACTTAATTTTTTTTGGACTTTTTCATCCTCGGTGTTTATAACTTGACTTTCCAGCTTATATAGAGGATGCGTCTGTACCCTCACACACCGAATCCATGTACAGGTATTGTATAAAAATAATTTTATTAATAAACATAAATAGGTACCTACATTTATTACTATGTACCCTAGATATACCATTTAAAAAAAATTTACAAAAGGGCTGATTTAGATTATAATAGGTAGGTAGGTACTGATAATATTCCTGTATATTTTTCTAAAACCCAAGTAATATAATTGTGGCCTCAAATATTATGCCTAATTTTAGTGTGCTACTTTCAAAGACAGTTTTGAAGGCTGATTGGCTAATGCCTACTATCGTTTTTTTTTAAATTCACGTACCGTTTTGGTAGGGCAGTCGGTCAACCGTAGTTTTGTTGCCATATAGGGAAAAAGTATTTTGACCTGATATATATTTTATTTACTTCATTTACCTAGTAAAATTACGTAATGCAGATAATAAATTAGTTATCGTAACTTTTATGACTAATTATATTTCAGTAATTCAAATACACAGAGTAAGTTGCACTATTAAATTTAGCATTTTTGGCATATTTTATGTATTCATTTATTATAGCGTGGCAACATTAGGACCTTCAACGATCACCGTCAATCGTGTGTTGCCGCGGCCGACTTTAGTAGATAAGGTAAATGCATTTATAAGCATTTAAACCAGTTTTCAGTCAATTGATTTTATGGAACAAATTCCTAGTTCAATTTTTAATATTATATTGTCTTTTGTGCGCCGTCTGGGTTGTGAGTTGTTGGCTGTTATATAACAAAATAGCAAGTAACCCCATATTGATTCCCTCAACCATCCATAGAAGTGTCATTATAAGTTAAAATAATTTGAGACCTGTCATGCACAACAGGGAATTTTGGACGTCAAAGATTGAGTGCGTTATGTTTAATAAACATAACAAACTATCACGTAAAAGGTTCCTCCCACTTGCACTTTCCTTCTGCAGTTCTATAACGTCGATCATGACGTCACTTTTTTTCTTATGAAATGATTTCAAACGTCATCCGTAATCACACTGTTATCAGCCCAATTTACCGGGAAATTTCAACTTCATTAAAATGTCATTGTGGTTATTGAAAACAAAACGTCGACTAAACAATATTCATAAATGGCAGGCGCGTGCGGATGCTAACTAGAACTATGTCATTTTAACAATCTTTATTTTTAACAATGTTAGTCTAGGTTATGTTTCATATATATGCGTACACAAAATAAGTGCCCTGTCTTATATTGATATGAATAAACGTAAATAATTTGTGCAAATATAATTAAGTATGAAATTTTATAAAATTTTAAAAGCGAGGTGAGAATTGTTGCATAGGTAATGCAACTAGCGAGTCATGATTTTCAGATATTCAGAAACTATACATACCTACTTACCTATATTAATCTACATTTGTGTAGGTTAAATTGTTACTGTTTTTTTTTATAACTTACAAGATGTGTCTACATCTAGTGAACTGGATTAAGTTAATTGAACAAAAAAGTAATTATGGTACAAGTCGGTTATGGGGGAGCCAGGCGGGAACCACGCTAATTGTCATAGCTGATTTTGGGCAAAATTCATGAATTCAAAAATGAAAACCTAAACTAACCCAACCTAACAAATAATCCAGTATATTGGCTATTTTCAAAATGTGTTTGCCGCTGGCATCTCCATAACCGACTTGTACCGTAATTTTTGTCTGCTGGTAATATCAATCTTTTCATTGAGTTAATGTATTATTTTTTTTTTTCATGATATAACAATAGACAATTCATAGAAATCAGTAAGAGTTTTCCTAACAACTCTGTTTAGTGAAGAAATCTATAATTAGATTCTGTGTACCTAATTGGTACGCTGCCAAATATCCAAGATCAGCATTGGATCTATATATGCTGCCATTCATGATTGATAACTGAATAATCGGGGTCTTGTAAAATATATATTTTTTATTTTCATATCAATCACTAAAAATTGATCTGCAATATACCATACAACTTTAAAATTATCATATCCAACTTCAAGTAAGTGGTGATCTACTCTCCAGTAACAATACTGGCAGTGATCTACCACACTCTTCCATTGACATTATTCAAGTTGAACATTATATTTGGCTGAGGATACTGAGGCGTCATAATTTACAAAACAATACTATAATACTTAAGAAATACTCAATTTCTCATTTGTCGTGAAAATGATAAGTTTTCCTCCCAAAAGGGCACTCATCGTCAAACTATTCTCCTACTGCGCGACTGTATGTGGAACTACGCCTCAGTTTAAAGTGTGGGGATTCACATCTTCTCTTTCTCTTACTACTGTGCCATGTCGTGAGTTATGCAATTTGAATCATGTGATACAATGAGGTCACATGGGTTTCCTCATGGTTAATTTGAAAACGACTCGCATAAGCTGGTTAATGAAATATAAATAATTATGGTTAATGCCTCCCCTTCAAAACCTCAATGAAATCATGATTATTATATTATAGCAACTGTATGTATATGCTTAGTACATTTTCACGACTCAATTCCTATAGACGTATGGTCCTATATCGACTGGTCAATCGAGATCAACGTGTTGGACATGTCTGGTTTATACATACATAATAATGTTTTGGAGTATATTTTCAATTACTTGTTGATTGCCATGATCAACCCATCTGTATAAGTGTATTCAAATAGGTAATGATATGAAACTACTTATTCATAGTTCCATTATTTTGTATGCTACTTTAATACCACTACTTCAATGTCATGGCCATGCATGATTAGTTTAAAATAGAATTGCATAAGGCCAGACTGCCTTGGCAAGCTTGGAATAATAGATTTACAATAAATAATACATTTAATTTAATGTTACATAACTACACTTTCGAATTATTACCACATTTTTATTAGCTTGTATTCTTGTTTGTCCACTACAAATTTTTTCTTGTTTGTCCAATACAAATCTTGTTTTAACTAACTTCCCGACTAGCTAGACATTCGTAACTTTTAGAATATATCAGAACACGATGACAATGCATTCTTTTAATACTTTTAGCCATCTTTAAGCAGAATTGAATTCATTTTCAGTTAATTCTGTTTTGTATGGAAAATTATTTCGGAAAAAATTCATAAAAAGTAAAACACTATTATTGGTTGCTAAGGGGTCCTAGCAACTAAATTATTAATACATACGTGCGTTACTATGGTAATCAATATGAAATGTCAAAATGACATTTCAGTATTCTATATTTATTCAGTATTTCTATCAAGTACAAAAAAAAGTATTTATTAATACATAGAATTGTCAAGTTTATATGAGTCAACAGAAAATTTAAAAACGTATACAAAAAGTTCTTTTTATCTTGTAATTATTTTTCTTCTAAAATTATTGCAGCTACAACTGTACTAGTAGTGTATAGATAATTAAGCCTATATGCAAATGCAATATCAGTGTGCTTTGTCAATTAGAATGATGTTTATGAATTTAATGTAAAAAATAGTTTCAATTATTATGCCTCTCACCGTCGTCAAGGTAACTCTTTAACAAAACATTTTTTTCTGTGCAATTTTTGATGATGTATATAATTGACCACATAATTTAACCCGTAACCTTGTATTCATTCGGTCAGGTAATCTACTAGGCATAGTGTATCTATGTAATCAGCAATAATATTTCATTATGCACGAATCGTAAAATAGTTTATATCTTTTTTTTAATAAAATTCATCTATAACTCGGTCTCACCACATAAGAGTGAAACCAAAAACACCAAATAATGATAGATAATTTTTATAAAATTATCATGATCGCTGAATCTGTTGAAAAGATAATTTTAACATTAGCTCATTTGATAAAATATAACAATTATAATATGCTCGCTTACTTGACACTTGTTTATTAAGGAAACAAAACCAGATTTCATTGTTTTTAAATCATGTTCATTAGATATTATAATATAATATACTGGGTGATTGGCAGTGGGATATAAATCGTTAATCGGTACGTCAATATTTGAATATATTTTGAAATTGTTATTTACTTACATAAAAATTATGTCCTACTGGTGTTTTAAATAATGCCATGGGGAAGTGTAGGGATTTTTTTGAAAATTATACAAAAATCAGTAGATATAACTGTGAAGGCGTTAAGAATATAATAGATGGTATTTATTATATAAATGACCTCTGCCTGTATTATCACCTGTATATTATGTGAGTGGTTTAGAAACAAAAATGAGTTTCCATTTTATAAAATGTGTGCAAGTCATTTAAAATGTTTTATGTCTTTCTGTAGGTATAATTTCTAAAAAAAGTATTTTAGATGTTGTTTCTACACTAATAATATATAACATTTTATAATAAATAAAAGATAAATAAGAAATTTTTATTGGCTTGCCAATATCAAAAATGAAAAAGTGCACATTTTTTTTTTTCTAGAGCCCTCATATTTTTTTTTTTATAAAATTGGCTTTTCACCAAGAATTTACATTAAATTAATAATATAACTTTTAAATATGAAAGTTTCTGTTTCGATTTTAACCTTGTATCAGACCTTATTTTCTTTATTGTTTAGTGCAATATTGCATTTGTCATTGATAACTATTAACACAGATTAAATCAATGAAGCACGATTGACAAGGCAACTTCTCACTTATTCTATAGCTGTATTTGCTTGTTATGGCTATTTAATGGCTAATTATTGTTACTTTTCATTTTGTTAATAAATTGCCACCTGCTCAAGTAAGCTAAAAATATCTGTGAATTTTTCCTTTTTTTTTTTTTCAAATAAGAGTGAAAATATGTCATATTATCAAAAGTCCAGCTCTCTTACTTTATAATATTATACACATAATGATTTGAAACACTTCAAGACAGATACCTATTGCATTATTTTAGGTACATATAACAAACAGTACACTAATACTTTATTGTACAGCCGAGATCCGTTCGTGAAAAATTGGCCCTAAAGTGAAATGCCATGTAACGAATCATTAATTTCCATATGATTAGTTCCAATTTTAGAAAAAAACTTGAGAACCCCGAAAGATTTTAGTTGAAAATGCATTTTTATCTATTTCAAATCATACTTATATAAATCATCTTGAATCAATTTGAAGTAAGATGTTCATTCCCTGTTTGTAAAGAGAAAGTGCTTTTGATAAATTATTTGAGATCAACTATGTCAGTTTAGTAGTTCTTGTCATGTGGCATTTGTGTAATTTTGTATTGCAGTGTTCATGACTTGTTAGATTTATTGTTCTGCATCCAATCTGAATATTAACTCCAACTGTATACTTGCCCATTTTTTGTATTCGTATAGGTACCATATTATGTATGATATGTTCACAGGTACAATATTTTTTTTATAAAAAAAGTTTTTTGACCATACATTGAAAATAATCAGGCTGTAAATCGAAAGCTCTCTTATTTTAAAAAAGCTCTTTCAGTAAAAAGCCATACAATGAGCGGACATATAGTCAGGTGGTCCTTGTGGAACAACCATTCTTCCTAAAAAAAAAATATATAATCTCCCCCCTGTGGAGGTCTGGATGTTCTGCTTAATAGTGAACATGGTGAAAAAATTAATAATTTATAATATATATTTTTATGTTAGTAAATTTATTTGAGCTATTATGGGTTATTAATTAAATGTTTTAATGAAGACGGTTTTCGGTCTGAGTCTCCGCCTAAATGTGATTAAACATTTTTAATTCGTTGATGTTTTTTTGTTTCAGTCGGTTATATTGTAAGAGCTCAAGTGGCCAGCCAGTGAAAGAAAATGCATCGTGCACGTTCGGTGCTGTCACACCTGGCTCCCAGAGTGGCCAGCGGAGATAGATCCTTCGCCTCATGGCTGCTCAACAAGACCACATCTCAGGTCAAAATATGTTACCATTATATTTGTTGCAAGCATTTACCATATCAACTGTTGAAAAGCAGTAATTCCCAGCTTTTCAGTTTATTCACCGTAATGTTTTCAGAAACAATGCAATCTGAATTTGAAATCGTGTGATGTGTTGATAGAGATATGACAAAGCAGACAGAAGATATTTTTCAATGTGCTGATTTGAGTGACCACAACAGCAAACAAAATGATGATGTGTGGTGATATAAAAAACGTAATCAAAGATAAAACTACTATGACAGAAGCGATATAGATACTGCTACACAAAATATACAAATAATTAACCTTTCCTACTTCTTACGCATGAGAAGAAATGGTACCTTACTCTCAATGCTCAACCTAATTTGTATGTTTTTCATTCAAAAACAAAAAAAAAGGTACTACAATTTCTTCATTTAGGTATACACAAATATGTAATAGCTGTCGAGAATTGTTGCACTGGAAAATCGCATTCTTGTGTGCTGAGTTTGGAGTCTGAGGATGGACCCAATAGTCTTAGAAAGTGGCTAACATCCATTTTTTACGTGAAAACAAAAAATCTGTCAATACAAACCTCCACTCTGTGGAGGCCCATATAATCCTATTAGGATCAGACATGGTCAAAAGAAGAAAAAGAAAATGTTTGTTTACATTTTGTTTCTAATTTACCAATACTACTGTTCATATTTTAACTTTATACATGAGAATTTACTCTGCAAAAACTGAACATTACAGTTATTCAAGCGAATGTTTTTTTTATTTGTAAAAATACAGGTTATATAAAATTATTTTATTTCATAAAACCGTATTTAAAATGTAGGTATGTTATCAAATTATTATGCATGCATGTTTGGTTTATCTAAGCAAATGATTATTAATTGAATGTTATTGTTGCAGGCGCCATGTGTAACATCCACATACAGCCCTCGCCGCTTCTTGTCGGCCGCTGCCACCGAGCCATTCCTCAATGGGTCGAGCGGCGCTTATGTCGAAGACATGTACAACTCGTGGCTGGCGGACCCTAAATCTGTCCATGCGGTAACATATCCAAATACTTACGTACATCTAACAAATTTTGAGACTACTGATTTAAATATCAGTTCTATTATTATCATAAGACTCATTTATTATCTCTTCCCGCCGAGCCAACATAGATTGAAATAATGTCTGCTGTGGGATTAAAGTGTATTGGTATTATTCTTTTCTTATCTTGAAAATGATTATTTTTACATATGTATTATATTAGTTGAGAGTACAAAGTTGATTGACATTATATTCTGTACACAAGCTTTTATTTTGTACTTATCAGTATATAATCTAATAATGTTTTATGGATGTACATAATATATGGAATGTGGAGGTGTGTCTGACTTAATAAGATTATTAACATATGGTAAATATTAGCTAGTACAATAAAATATCCCTTATCTTGTTAAATGCATTGACACAATATTGACTCAAGATGAGAACAATTAAATCATTGATAAAATTTTTGTACCTATGTGAATTTAATTTAGCTGTTATTAATGCGTCAGTGTTCTGGTTTGATAATTTTTCGAATTTGGTGGAAAATCACTTTAAGTTGAGTACATATTACTTTTACAGTTGTCAACTAGATATTGTGATGGAGCATTCTTTAGAGATTCTGATTCTTCTTTCTCGAAATTGTTTATGAGATTCTTATAAATTGAGAAATTTTCCAAAGAAAAAATGCACCTGTCATAAAATAATCAAAAATTAACATGAATTTAAAATGTATGATGTCACTGAAAAAAAGTAGTCAGTTTCCATTCTTCATAAAAAAGTGAAATTTTCTTTCAGTAGAATATACTTGATAACTCTCGGATGACACAATAAAGTAGGTCTAACAGTTGAAACAGGAGTATTTATGGTACTGTTCGGTTATCAGGAATACAGCGGAAAACACATTTTGAAAATAGCCGATAAACTGGATTATTTGTTAGGTTAACCTAACCAAACCAAACCTAACCTAACCTAACCTAACCCAACCTAACATAAACTAACCCAAATTAACCCAAACTAACAAATAATCCAGTTTATCGGCTATTTTCAAAATGTGTTTTTCGCTGTATTCCTGATAACCGAACAGTACTGTATTTATAATTAATTTCGCAAAAGTTTACCCAGAAAAAAAATGAAAGCTCTCACATTGATTTTGAAAGAAAATTTTTTATTGGCAGCTTCAAAAATCTTTAAAAAAGTTTCATTTTTTCAGCATAAGTAATACTTTAATTTCTCTTAGAATATCAAAAAATAGAAAAAAAGGACAAATTTTGAAAATTATCACATCTCAGTAATCGAACCGAGTTGAGAAATCACAACCTATAGTAGGCACCAATTTTACAGAAACTTGTACATCGGAAGAGATGGGAAAGGTCACAGAATTATTTGATATGAAATTTGTATGACTATTTTTGCAGTCGTGGGATGCCTTCTTCCGCAATTCATCAGGAGGGTCGGGCCCCGGATCAGCTTACCAAGCGCCCCCCGGCCTTGCCCCCCCAGCCCGCAACACCGTTCCTCTCTCGGCACTTGTACCCTCTTTTGGGATGGGCGCACCATCCCTCTCAGGTTAATATCGCTGATTTTTTTCTTAGATGAATCCATTTGAACACAAAATAACCTCGTTCCAAAAATGGGCTCAAATAGAAGGGTTTTCAACATATTATATGAATTAGATGGTATATTAAACAGTTATTTCCTTAAAGCAGTATTTTCCATAATTTGATATCCGAAACAGTATGCATTTGTACCTTTTTTATTAAGATAAATTGACTTTATTTGTCGTGTGGTACAAATATGAGTAGAGCCAATGCAAGTGGTCGTATAACAGCTATGACGTGCCGATCCGGGGGTGACTTGTCAGTAATTTGTGCAGTCTTGCGTACCGTACCTTAACTGTAGTATTTGTACTAATAATTATCTGCGTACTGTGTACAATGATAAATATATTAATAGTACGCCAAAAATACTATATTTTTGCATTTGCTACCATTATCAGAAAAGTAATATGAATAAAGTGAGATTCTAAAGGGAACAAAAGTGGTCCCGCCACCCTTTTTGAATGACTTTTTTGTTTGAAATGTAACTGAAAAAATTCTAGTTGAAACTTTCTAAAAATAATTATCTGTGGTATGAGCTCAAAGACGATGCTGGAGCGTCAATTGAAACTTGATTCGTTTTATAGGTTCTCCTGTCAATGAGAAAATCATTGATGACCATCTGGCTGTGCAAGCTATCATCAGAAGTTACCAGGTGAATCTTTTCTTCTTATTTTATTCACTTCTCAATATTTTACGTTGCATATTTTGTTAGTCCTACAACAATGTTGCCAACTCTTGAGTTTAGTGCCACCACTGTGAAATTTCATACACACACATAGTCAATTAGCCATATTCATTCTTATTGGAGAAAGACCGCATTCGACAAAGGTAAATACCACAGTTGAGACTTATTGTTTTATGTTTGACCTCACATTATGAAAGTTATATGAATGTTTATACTGTTTCATAAATCCCTCCCCTTGAAATCGTTCAGTGAAATTATTTTTATTTATTCTCTTACGTCTATATATTTTATTTAATTAGCCTAGCTAGATAATTTTCTGTTTTATTTTTAATTTGAAGGATTATTCAAAATTTATGCTTACAATTTTCCCCATCCTTTACGCTTGAATTAGTAACAGGGTTGCATATCCCTTATTTTCTAATAGCCAGACGTTATTTTAATATTAAGCATGATATAATATTTGTGGTGTATCGTGTTTAGCGAAATTTTATGACTACTGAATGTCACTATTTGTATGCTAAAAATCAAACACGACTTTAAAATATAGTCATGATTTGCATCACCCTACTTGGCCAACATTTTATTGATATTGTCTATGCTACCTTTCCACGCACGATTTTTAATTGTTGTGTCCTTTCGTCTTAGATACATAAAATTAACAAATTTATCTATCTTTTTGGAGCAAGATTATTTATAATGTGAAGACATATTTGTATTAAAGATATTTGTAATTAGTCAAAAAATGGGGTCCTTAATACATACATATTATAGAATCAATGTCATATGAAGTCATTTTACAAATCAAAGTTATATGAAATACTCTTGGTATTATAATGTTGGAAACTTGTCGCAAAGGACTAGCGAAGAAAACAAACATTCATCATATAAATGTCCAGATATATCGATAGTTTTGTAGGAAAACAACTCAAAATACCTTGTTCCGAGATAATACCGTTTGAAAATTTTGCACAAATTCTCATTTCAATGTTTAAAGTCTCGATTTTTTAAGTAAATGTGTTTATATTTTATTACATCAAATCTTAACTTCAAAAAAAATCAAAACTTTGAAATTTTGAGTGGTTTCCCTATAGAAATAAAGTATTGATGTTATAAAACATCTCAAGTCTTGTAATCTACCCAGTATGTAGTGTAATTCTCTATGGTTACTATTTCCAAAAGTAATCCCAGTATGTAATTTCATAGATTTTTTTGTTAATGCATGATGGTAATTTTTCATCTTTTTTTTTGTATTGAACCATCCCTCAACCATGCGTAGGTATGAAATATAAATCATTTTTGTGTTGATGTTATTTTTAAATTACATGGCTATCATTTGGGTTACAATATAGTCCTACTTTATCTGAAAGAATTTTTAATGTTCAATAAAAATATGTATTGCATTTCGTTTTGGTAGAAATCTGTATTGATGCAAAATTTCGTCTGTTTCTGATATTTGGCATAATTAAATCATAATCCTTAAAATACCTACTACTCAGAGATTTGAAACAAAATTTACAAAAAATATCAGAATCCAAAATGTTGGTAAATTCTATTTTAATCTTATGTATATTGATTCGATTGACAATACTTTGTGGAAATTGAATATGTATTAAAATTTATCTGAATTTTCAATCAACATGGAAGCTTAGAAAAATCAGATAAATTTTAATATCAATTGTATTTTATAATCAGTTACAATTCTTTTAAATAATATTTTGTAGGCGAAAACGTTTTAAAACACATATAATTCATAACCCAACTAACTCCCGAGGTGTAATTGTCATGACAGTGCCGACATGATATTCTTGAATATAAAATAATGGGGTCGCTCAGACAAATTATTCACAATAACTTTCCTATTTACTTTGATTAAATTTTGTAATAACCTTAGGAATTAATATCCTTTTCAATGGGTGGGTTCTATGGGACGGTCTACAGATACATTTACCTTTTTTTCTTTCATCAATCTGATGTTTGTTCTGAGCTTCTCCCGAGTATATATATATTTTGTGTTGTTATTTATACCCACATCATTCTATGAAAATTGATGAGTGGCAATTGTGTGGGATGAAAATTTATTGAATTGCAATGGAAATGGTGTAGTCTCGAGGTCATCTGGCTGCTGACTTGGACCCCCTGGGAATCAAATCGTCCAACAAGAACGTGAACACGGCGGGACAGGCGTACGCGTCCGAAGCCGTCGTTCGACAATACATGCAGTTCGGTATGCACCTAACACTGCTTGCATCATCATGCCTCACACTTTACACTTCACAACTCTTCACTTCACACAGTATACCTTCTCATATCCGTACGGAGGCCTCACGCCTCAGTTTAAAATTGTTCTGCATAGATCAATCTTCATGATGGAAAGTTACTAAACCAGTATAATAAATAAATTAATAACTGTAATTTTTATTACGTTGATTACAATTCATCCAAAGGAGAATCATAGACAGTCTGTAGTTAATAACATCTGTATTTCATCAACATTTGTGAATTTGCAAGTTTCTATGAAAAGAACATGCACTAATGTATTATGTACATATGCATTGTCTATTAATATTTGATGTCAATTTGATGACAATCCTGATAATAATATGCAACTTCATCTAAATTTTGATAATAGCAGACATAAAAATATGCTTTGAATAAATTTATTGGTGTATTCACTTCATTGGGTGCAACCTCATCTTTTATTTTTCACACATAATATAGTATTAATAACTTTCATTATCAACATAACATTTTCATGATGACATCCAACCTGTATCGATTAATATACATTTTCACTAATTATCGGTGTCACCTCCATTTCTTGGCAACATAACAATTAACTCTTCTGTTAGCCTCGGGGACCAAAACTTCATTTAAATTCTCTTATGTTTTATGACAAACAATGATAACATAATCTCTGAAAAAATAATTACTCACTTAGTCTGGACAATAGTTTTGCATGCATCGGTGGACAAGCTCTATGGCTCAACATCACCCCGACCCCATTATTATTCTCCCGCTATAAATACTTGCGTTGAAGGTTTTAAATCTGGAGCTACTAATGCATATCAAAAAATATAATTTGGATCAATGTCCTAGCTATATTATTGTGTACCGCTGATATTGTAGTTGACTTGTATAAATACTACGAAATAATTGGCAATAATAAAATATATCTTTCGTCTTAGATTTTTGTAATATCTTAAGATCACGTATTATTATATATTTTAATTGTATACCAACATCATTCCTTATAAAATATGAATCAGATGTGGTTGTGAATGTTTACATATCTATTTTTAGTATTGCTACAAAGCTAGGACTAATTTTGGGATTTCCCTTCCTTCAGGATCATCGGTGAACTTTCAGGAATCTGTAATATCTTATATTACTCACATCGTTTACTAAAATTCCAATGCTTAAATATAGTAAGTACTATGTACCATTATTTTAGTCCTGGCTTTGTTTCCGTGGTTTTATTTTTATTTATTTGGACTACTAGCAAATTCAACTGGATCTTAAGGCACCTGGTAAAGTATGAGTTTTCTCTCTCACCATTATTAGTTATTAGTTTCAGGGTCATTTCAATTTGTTAGTATTTCAGTAATGACTTAGTAGATACTTGTGATGAGTATCTGAGGTAAGGCATTGAGTACTCATGTCCCTTAGCTTAGTTGCCTGCATCAAATGGAACAGCTTTGTGTAGTGATTGACAGTATGCTTTGAATCTTTCAATTACGTTTGCTTTTTAGTGCAAAGTTGCTAGTTGACTGAATTTCTCTTTCCACGCTTTTGTACGATGTCTGTTTATTTTGTCACGCTGAAAGTTGCCTTCAGTTGTCTTGTGTTCTTTTTTTTCTATTCTTTGACATTGATTACAAAAATAATTGGCTGAAATTGCAAAATTGATTTGTTACTTTTATTATTTAATAAGTCACCTATCCGTAATGAACGTAAAATTATTTGATTAGTTTCAAACTAACCCCAAAAGTATGAAAGATATTTTGAGTGCATTTATCATTACATGATTATATTATGTATCATAATTTATATTGTTTAATTACGTTTGTCTTAACAAGTTGCATTTTTATTTTTATTATTTGTACTATTTTAACTTTAGTTATATTATGACTACTAAGAATACCTATAAATATTTTAATTTATATCACCGACTGCAAGTTCTTTGTCATCTTAGTTTATTTATCTATCATGATACACGTATCTATGATTCTATTTTATTTCTTTTATTTACAACTTTGACTTATGTGTTTCTTTTCATTTAACAAAACATGTATATTTACTATGTGAAATTTAACAGTATTACTACACGATCATGCTTCTCTTTTATTATATTTGAAATTAACACACATTAATATTATAATAAAAAATAAACCAGATCCGTGGGCATCACATAGCGAAGCTAGACCCTTTGGATATAGCTGCTGCCGATCTGGAAGATAAACCTCCTCAAGAACTTCTCTACTCCAGTTACCGCTTTGGTAAGAATAAATCAAGCCCCCCTCCGCCTTCCACTTCTCGCTCTCTTGTATAATCTAGAGAATTCATTTAAAATAATATAATTTTTTCATAATATACATACATCTATTGATTTCAATTAAAAATTAATTTGAATTAATTTATTATAAAGACATCAATTTTATACACCTCCCAGATACAGTTTTAATTAACGTATTAACGTTTAAATCTTTAGTGTGATACTTTATACCCTTTTATTTTAATGATATAATTTGGCAGTCTTTAAACATTTATGTAGTTTTACTTTTAAAATAGTCTTTTCATTTGTTAATTCATTTTTGGTAATATTAATTTTCGTAAAGAAGAAAGTATCTCGCATGCCATTACATAATATGACATTTGGTTTATTTAGTTTGCCAGCACAGTTCTCATTGGTGCACAATAATGATATTTCTGTTCTTTTAATTGGTCAATTTTGACGATTTTTTGAGAGTATTGTTTTATTTGTTTTGGAGATCGTGTACGTAAGGGACAGAAGAAGGACCTCCATCTAAAGCGGCTTGAATATTTCAGTAAGAATTCAGAACACGTCATTTTAGCATCGAAAAGGTTATTCGGTTTAATGCTTTAGCATTTCTCATGTAGATTTCCACTCCAAATGTATGATTAAGTGTTTATAATATTGTTTGTTGGTTTTCATTTGAATTTTACAAATAATTTGTTGCGTTCATAATACCTTTTGTTTGCAATTATGTGCAACATGCGTACTGTTTGCTACCTTGATCGTCCCAAATGATAACTTATTAATCAGATTTTTAATACTACAGACCTGATAACATTTTGGATATCTTTTATCTCCAGTACTTTCACTAGTCCAATTGTTATTAATTATAAATTCTGTATAAAAAAAAATCATTTATTATACATGCATTGTATCACCATAGTATTTAATTTAATTGAGATCCTTTGGAAATATTTCCTAACACATTGGAGTTTTTTTTGTGGCAATGTCGGAAGTTGGAGAATATGATGTATGTTGAAATTGAACTACTTATTAATTTCAAAAAAATGCCAACTATAATTATTGATCAATGAAAGGTTTGGCTATCGGTATATGATGCCACTAATATAGGGCCCAATATATTTTTTATGAATTATTTGGTTGGTAAGATCAATTCCTAAATTTTATCAATGTGGCAGCTACTTCGGTAGGTACATATATGTGCTGTTTTAAGCTAGTCGTTCGAACCAGGTGGCACTACATCCCCATGCTGTAGTGGCAACTGTTGCTCTCTGTCTCTGTTGCTGAGTTCCAGATGGAGAGGGTTAAAAACATAAAAAGCGCGTCTTTAGAATAACTTAAAGAATGCCTAGTTACTATTTAAGTTAATTTTTTTGTATTTCTATCATGGACATTTTAACTTTGTTGTCATTTTCGGTGGGTACATAAATAGAAAATTTCTATAACTACAAAGTTTCAAAAAATTATTTTAATTAATATGCAGTTGGTTTACATAAGTGTTCCTGCAAAATCAATTCTATCTTCAATGGGTTAAGAAGGTTGGTTGCTACAGGCATCAGTGTTTTTAAATTTCTCATTATTAATTGGTGACAAAGAACTACATGTATCTATATGTATTTAATTTTTCGAGTCAAATATGTAAATGTTTTGTTGTAGTATGCGGAATTTTGAAATTAATAAGTAGTATAAAACTAAACCATCGGTATTATTGTACAGAAAATGCTGCAAATTTTAAGTAAACGGTTCAAATACAAATCATCAAGCGTTATTCACACGTGGTATTTTGGTTTCTGTTGTGCTAGTGAAAATCACAAATGGTATTATTTTTGCACAAAACACTCGTGTTAGATGTGCACTGGATTCGGGTTTTGAATATTTTACCCCACTCCAGATGATTGAATAATAAAAGCAATGTTTCCAAACAAACCAACTAAAAAGTGTCTTATCCTATGCATTTAAAAGAAATCCTTTTATGTATTTTATTTAATATATTATGACTACTAATATCTGGGCTACGTAATTTTATTTACTATAACATTTTTATATATTATGTATCAATTTTGGTCAGTTAATTTTTGAATAAACGCTTTATCTCCGATATATTAGATTTGTTGGCGAGTCTAATAAATATGAGAGCTAAAGCACAGGTTTGTAGAAGGGTAATATAATATAATTTTTGTCATATGGCGGTAAGTGGTGAGTGAGCGAGTAAAGGCCGCATCTTGTAATTAATATTTTAATAAAATTGGTAATGGTTTTTATTTTTCTAACATTTCTTGCACACGTTTTATTATTATTTTGATGTAGATTTTGTTTGAAGTATTTACAGTTATTTTGTAAGAATGTCACCATGCGCTTCTTATCGCTTGTAAATTGACCGCTTTGTATTTGCATAATTAACTAAATTTGAAGTAGAACTCTCGCACACCTCTCAATCTATCATCTGGGTAAGATGTACATACAGCATGTACAGTGAGTAAGTTTCAAAATTTCAAATCTCTTTCTGCGACTGTAGATCTCAATTGATATGTTAAACATTCACAACCTTGTGATACATTCTCTCGAAATTTAGTACACTAGATACGTATTGTAAAAATTCAGTTCCACCACCGATAATTCATCTGATTTAAACAACATTTCTACATTTCACACTACTGTTCAAATATTGGGTCATTTTGAAATTAATAAATGATTTTTACGCTTTGTATTATTTATTTACTTCTGCGCCGCCACCTGTGGGTCTATTCTATGCTTATTGACCGCTAAAGTGATAAAGTGATAAATATTATCAAACTTAGGGTAGGTTTGTATCAAAATATTAGCACTTATTGTAACAATTACACGAAGTTGGTTTTTATTGTTACAATAAGTGCTATATTTTAACAGCACCCATCTTGCTGCTGTTAAAATATCGCACTTATTGCAACAATAAAAACCAGCTTCGTGTAATTGTTACAATAAGTGCTAATATTTTGATACAAACCTACCCTAAGTTTGATACTATTTATCAATTTAGTGTTCGATAAGTATAGAATAGACCCACTGGCAACTTAAACTGCTGATAGATTAGTATTGTTTTGTGAATTATTTAAGATCTCGGTCCTGCATTTAAATTACTTATTTATTTAAAAATGGCCCCTGTCTACATTATACCTACAGCCATTCATATATACATATTGTTTTTTTTGTTAGAAATCATTATTTCATTATCAGTTAAATATGTTTTTAAATGAATTAAACAACAATAATTTGAGATATTTACACAATCTACGATTTGACAATTCATAAGCAATTGATTGTACTCTTTATATTTAATAGAGGAAGCTGACATGGACAGGGTATTCAAATTGCCCTCTACCACCTTTATTGGCGGAGACAAAGACAAAGCACTACCTCTCAGGTAAACACTATTTTTTTAAATCACAGAAAAATCTCTTTAATTTTAGGTATAATTACTACCACCTTTTAATTCACTATCATTGGAACACTGTTGTGAATCTCGCAGCTCAAGTGATAAATAATTCATATGCTTTTTTAAATATAGAAAGCGTTTATTGACTGGACCAAACTTGAAAAATGTCTCATTTTCTTTACAAACGGTATAATTTTTTTTCGGTGGGGTTTCGAAAATGTGTTCAAAGAAAACTTACTGAGCTGAAACCGTGCGCTCTGCCTCTAAATCACCGACGTAATTGGCGCAAACCAAAATATTTGGATTAATAAAACTAAACATTCTTTGGGTTTTATATTTTTTTTAATCAACGTGTGATCTAGGATGGGTTCATTAAATAGTTGACTACAAATTCTTTTTAAAAATCGATTACAATGCCACCACACTGCACAAGTTCATAAATGATCAGTCTATGATCAAAATGGTAGTATATCTATATAGATAAAATTTCATATATTGATAATTTGTACAGAAGTATTCTAATTTGGGTGTTGAAACTAGTGACGTTTTACTATATTAAACCTCTTTATATTTATTTAACTGTCGAAACATGAAAATTGTAAATTGACTAAATGAGATTTAACAAAAGAGTCATTCGGCATGATTTATCATTTTCATAGTAAATAAATATTAATTGTTACAAATTGTTCCAACAGGGAAATTCTGAACAGGCTAGAAAATGCATATTGCAACCACATCGGTGTGGAGTTTATGTTCATCAACTCACTGGAGCAATGCAACTGGATCCGACAGCGTCTCGAGACCCCCGGAGTGACCGCCATGGGTGCTGACCAGAAGCGACTTATCCTGGCTCGACTCACTCGAGCTACTGGGTAACAATACTAATTATTTCCGTAATTTTCGGAATTTTGTTGACAATATACCACTTCTGCTGGCCACAGATTTTATGTTGTCATACCATACAATATATTTTCTATTCACACACTTTCTTAAGTGAATAGAACAATAAATTTCTTTTGGGACGTTATTTTCCCATAATTATTCATTGATTCAAAAAATGTTATGGTTAAAATTGTACCTGTTTATTAAAAATGAAATGTGTAATTTTGCAGATTTGAAGGCTTCCTCGCCAAGAAATGGTCATCAGAAAAACGTTTCGGTCTGGAAGGTTGTGAAATCCTTATTCCTGCCATGAAACAAGTTATTGATGTGTCCACGAAGCTCGGAGTCGAATCAGTCGTGATGGGAATGCCACATAGAGGTACGTTGTATTGCATCCGTTTTACACTGGGCATGTAAAGATGCCCAAATGAATTGAGTCTGCTACTATGGGCATTTAAACTTACATAAAAGACCAATGCTTATACATATTATTTATTTGGGCTTATTTTTTCATAGGACGATTGAACGTGTTAGCAAACGTGTGCCGTAAACCGCTTCCTCAGTTGTTCACCCAGTTTGCTGGCTTGGAAGCTGCTGATGATGTTCGTATATTTTGTTATTAAATCATTAAATAATCTACTTCCACTGGTTCATTCGAATAAATGTTATTTTGATCCAAGTATTTATTTGCCATATAGCTGTACAATTAATTTTTTTTGACTGATCTATCCATTAATGCATATTTGAATTATCAATAGGGCTCTGGTGATGTGAAATACCATCTCGGTACATACATCGAGCGTCTGAATCGCGTGACAAACAAGAACATTCGTCTAGCCGTCTGCGCCAACCCGTCTCACTTGGAAGCCGTGGACCCTGTCGTCCAGGGAAAAACAAGGGCTGAACAGTTCTACAGGGGAGACGGTGAAGGAAAGAAGGTCGGCAAACATTTAATTTTTTTTCATTTGTCACATACATACCTATTATGTCTTTAAGTTATTATACCACCTAAAAATCAAAGGTTCGTATCCACGCAATTGACCTTGTGAACAGTTTCACGTGTGAACAGATTTACAAGCTTATATAATAAAAATGTTATCTACTATTGATGAAAATTGAGATGTGACATTACAAAACAATGATTGTGCATTGACTGCTTTATTTCACCATAAATAACATTTGATTATTAATATGGATTAGAATGTTTCCTTTAGAAATTTCAGTGATTCGTGCTTACAGTTATGTAATTGAATGAGTTGCACCCGTAGTTTTTTCTTTGGTATACATAATATTATTTTTTAATACTACAACAGGCCAAGAGTCCCAATAACAGTAACGTAGTGAAACAGAGTAGTTAGTAATATAAGTGAAACAATCACAAACGTGGAATCAAACCCGGAGTCCCCGGGTGAAAGGCCACCATCTTCGGCACTGGACTATGAGGGCCAAATTTATATTTACCTAATGTTGAATAATGCTCCAATCATAAAAAAACAGTTTAAAAAAATCTGGAAAATACAAACTATTCTTCGTATGCATTCAATTCTCTGCGGCTGTTAATTTTCATATACTGTTCACAGGTATTAAATCTCAGGATAGAAAATTGGGTGCAGAGTTTTAATTCCTAATCGAAATATAATATAATACTTAGTTTTATTATTTCCAGGTTATGTCAATCTTGCTCCATGGTGATGCAGCTTTCGCCGGTCAGGGAGTGGTGTTTGAAACAATGCATTTGTCAGATCTCCCCGATTACACAACTCACGGAACCGTGCACATTGTTGCTAATAACCAAATTGGTTTCACCACTGATCCCAGGCATTCTAGGTCTTCAGCATACTGCACAGGTAATCAGTGGACACGTAATATAGCTAAAAATACCTCATAAAACTACCGATAGTATTCTCTATCTCTTTGACAGCAATCCTATTTTCATCTGGCATCAACTTCAAAATATTTTTTTTTTTAATTGGAACTGCACAGTAAACTCGTGCGCATTTCAGGCTTCAATTTGTGGAAAATTGTATGTAAGATGACTTTTACTTTGATTTTATTATTATTATTTTATAATAACCTAACAATAAACATAATTAAGTCAAAGTAGATCATTGACAATATGTTTGAATAGTCTTTTTAAATGTGGAAACTATCCAAATATAAGTTATGATATGTTAGAATGGTCCAATTGTATAAGTATGCAAATAGATATATATTTGATTTATGTTTATAGCGAATTTTATTATAATGTACATTTAATAATATTTTGTTATTATGTACAGTTTGTCATTAAAATTGAGGTAGTTTTAGATTTTAAATCAATTAACTTGTTTGTATTTCAGACGTGGCCCGAGTGGTGAACGCTCCCATCTTCCACGTGAACGGGGACAGTCCTGAAGCGGTGATGCACGTGTGCAACATTGCTGCCGAATGGCGCGCCACATTCCACAAGGATGTGGTCATCGACATTGTCTCTTACAGGCGCAATGGTCACAATGAAATTGACGAGCCCATGTTCACTCAACCCCTTATGTACAATAAAATCAGAAACACAAAGCCAGGTATATTGTCTTTATTAAATTTTATTTCTTAATAGCGATTATCTGCCCATCGACTACTTACCATTAAGTAGATTAGTTTCTCCCAGTGTGTGATCATTGGGGCTTACTTAGGGTCACTTAATTCAACAGAGTGAGTTGTGCACATTTTACATGAATACATAAGTTAAAAAAATATATATATATTTATATAATATGATGGTATGTACAACACCACTGAGATACAGTAATTTCACATTGACTACAAATGAATATTTTAAATTAGCTGAATGGTTATGTTATGTGCAGTATTGTAGGTTGCAAACCCATGGTGGACCCAGAATTTTTTTCAGCAGAAGTTCACAGTGTTCACAATGAATGTGTTGTAATTTACGAGTACGTTTAAGATTAACTGTAATATGTAGACAGTCAAAGTAGTATAAAAATAATTAAAGTTTTGAACAGAGGCCGCTAGCAATGAAAATGCACAAAAGTCTACAAATGACTACTTAACTCACTTATAATTAAAAGTATGAAGCCCCAAAGGGACATTGTTCTTTAACCCAATGCTTACGGGCCGCACAAAATTGTGTTTTTGCTAATTGCTTTTCAAATGCAAATTAACACGTTAACTACAAAATTAATTAAAAGGGCCCGTAAGCATTGGGTTAAGTTAATCTGTAGTCTTACGGCGGTGCTACAGTTCAAATTGAATAATTACTTTCTTCTAGCCTTTCCCAATAATTGTCAATAAAGTTGATTACACAAACATTTTTTATTTTTCAGTTTTGGACATCTATGCCGATCAGCTTATCAAAGAAGGAACTGTGACCGCAGAAGAAGTGAAGGACGTCAGAGATAAATATGAAAAGATTTGCGAAGACGCTTACAACCAAGCCAAATTGGAAACCCATATCAAATACAAGGACTGGCTCGATTCTCCTTGGTCTGGATTCTTCGAAGGAAAGGATCCCCTCAAAGTGAGTTATCGTTCTGTCATTCAATGAGTGTAGCATTTGTATTTAATATATTTTTTATGTTTCGGTGTTATGAGAGTAGGCTTTACATATTTTGATCTTGTTTTTCAGTCATCATCGACAGGTGTGCTAGAAGAAACCTTATTGCACATTGGCAGGCGTTTCAGCAACCCACCCCCGAATGCGGCTGAATTTGTCATCCACAAAGGTATTGGTCGTATCTTGAAGGCCCGTTTAGAAATGGTGGAATCTCGTACTGCTGACTGGGCTTTGGGAGAAGCCATGGCTTTCGGCTCACTTCTCAAAGAAGGAGTTCACGTCAGATTATCTGGACAGGATGTGGAAAGAGGAACCTTCTCACACAGGTATACACTTTATAATGAAATTATTTAATATGTTATGGTGTACGACGCAATAAATTATGTAATCCCATCTATATTTTCCTATAATGCCAAATCCTTAGCCTATTGATCAAAGATTCTTTTTTTTCTCAGACATCACGTGCTTCACCATCAAACTGTCGACAAAGCAACATACCGCCCCTTGTGCCACCTCTACCCTGACCAAGCCCCCTACACTGTCTGCAACAGCTCTCTCTCTGAATACGGTAAGCCAAAACATTAAATTTGCATCACATAAGAGGATAAGAAGAAGAATTTTTTCAACACCGTTTTTATGTTGTCAAACTTGATTTGAAAATACTTTGATTTTTGCAACAGGTGTACTCGGATTTGAATTGGGCTATTCAATGACCAACCCCAATGCATTGGTTCTGTGGGAAGCTCAGTTTGGAGACTTCAACAACACGGCTCAGTGCATCATCGATCAGTTCATCTCCAGCGGACAAGCCAAATGGGTTCGCCAGTCCGGGCTTGTCATGCTCCAGCCCCATGGCTTGGAAGGAATGGTAACATCAACTTTATCTTATCAACTGATGCTATCATTTATTATATAGTGGTGTTGAACCCGTCCCTTGAATTTTGGTCAATGGTTCAATCCTGTGGCTGGGCAAATGGCAAACAACCATTCCTTATAACTAAGGTCTGTTAATATAACCTCCTCTCGGTAGATGTTCATATGCTCCATTTAGAAGTGCCCATGGTAATTTACTCTCTTTTTTGTAGATCAGCCAAAATCTAGGAATTTTGAATTATCTTCATTACTTAAACTCCATTTTGACCACAGACAGAATAAAAATATATTTATATGGATCCCAATTATTATACCTAAGGAACAAGAAACAGATTGAATTAATGTAACATTCGCAATGCACTGATTAGAAAATGGGATAGCGTAGATGTCTATAAAATTTGTTAATTTGGACATCCATATAAATAATTTATTAAATTTTTATTTTCATGTTCAAGGGACCGGAACATTCATCTGCTCGTTTAGAAAGATTTTTACAAATGTCTGCTGATGACCCCGACTATTACCCGCCAGAAAGTGAGGAATTCGAAGGTATGAGCTTTTTTGTTCTATTTTTCCAGTAGGTATTTAGATTTATTAGAAAAACTCACTCTAAAACTACCTATGATACTTCTTCCCTTTTAAAGTAAAATAATATTATTTTAAATTGTACATATATGGTTTTCATTTCGTAGGTATGTAGTTATTTTCTATATTATTTGTTATATTCAATTAATAAGCACCAAATTTAAAAAAAAATATTTGTTGTAAGTAACATAATGTCACCAATATTATGTGGTTTATAAATCTCCAATATTTAAGACTCCAGTCAATATTCTTAAAATTATTTCACACATTTCAATATACATGGTGACTGGAACTTGGATATAATATGCAAGAGACGGCACTAGCTAAAACCAACCAGATGGACTGGAGGTCCTTTCACAATATGCTAATTTTTGAATTTTTATCTAAAAATGACCACTGGTCATATATTATTCTTTCCTTCTCGTGAAAACATTCCAATAAAAAAAAAAATACTGAATGAAGTTTCCAGGGGATGTGTAAATAGAGTCTTTTAAAATTTTTACAAAAATAAGTATGTAGAACTCTGAAAGACCACTTGCTCAATGTGTTTATTGTGCAATATGTGCAAGTGGCCTTGCTATTATCTGTCATTTGAAGTTTTTACATCTTAGTCTCGGTCACCTGTATATTAGTAAAATTTACCATGAAATTCGATAAATTCTGATAAGAATGCAAACTTGTTTATTTTTTATAATACATTATATTTATAATACATTTCAATGTGTGTGATCCAGTCCAAGGAGCCAATGGGTTGAATGGCTGACAACCATTCCTCGTAAAAAGTCTGTTAAAATAATCTTGACTCCGTGGAGGTCTATGGTATTTTACCTTTTTACTTAAATGTCTACTAAGATGGGTGCGCAGTGTTTTGTAACATTTCGATTTGTAATAATTATTGTCAACTTCCTACGCACCTGTCAAGCACTAATTAAAATTTAAAATGCTCATGGCTATTAATTCCATATTGTAAGATGGTGATTAGAATTCAATTATTTTCGGGCATCAATTTGTGTTTTAAAAATATTGACTTGGGAATTTTAAACTCTGACCGCATCCACTGTAGTTAATTATTTGTCCCACTAATGGTTATATCAAAATGCTTTTTATATTCCCGCCACGTATTATTACATATATTATATTATATTATTATAAAACCTATTCATGATAATAAAACATATCCTATTGTTTATCTTACATGATTCTAAAATTCATCTGCAAACATTGGGTTGCATTCTTTAGAGGATATCGCAGGTAAAGTTAATAATCACCAAATTTTATGCATTGTCGTCTGGTTTTAATTGGCCCTTCTACTAAATGTGACTGTTTTGTATTCTATAATTATAATACTCTTTCGCCTTCACTGACTCCTGCCTTTAAATATGAATGCCTAATATTTTCTGTTATAAAAAATAATTATTATGCATACATAACATACATGAAATTTACTTCAAAAAATTTTATATTTGACTTTGGAAACAAATCTGATTGTAATGAAGCATAAAGATCCTATATACATGCTCCGTGTTGTATACTGTCTGTCTGGCCTGTGTAATATTCAATTTAAATATCGTCGTGGTAAATGCAATAGGTCGTATGTCAAAAAAATCTCAAAACTGTTTTATTGCGCCATAGTGATCAGCTCAGTCATCTACACGACCTCGAATAGCTCTTATGTCGTTGAACCAATAAGAAGTCGACTATTTCAACACTTGCAAAAAGACGAATCGACACGTCATTGATATTGGTCAAGCCAAACAGTTGTATGTCAAACCTCATCATGACAGTAATGTTTTTGTTTGTTTCTATTCCTCGTTCTTGACGTTATATTCAAGAATTCATCAAATAATTCGATGTAAGTAATTTTCTAACCACTGTTTTATTTAAATCTACTTTATAATTACATTACTGTTGTTAATTTTAGTAAATTTTTCAAGATTCTTTCTAGAGATACTAACCTTACTTTTTGTCTCATTTATTTATTATTGCCAAAGTAATTATTTGTTCAAGATCGACAGTTTTAATAAGACACTGTTTATTTAGAGTAAAAATTAGTTATATAATAATGCAATTATTATTAATTAAATAGAAATTTGGTACACGAATCTTTGACATAGAACCTTTTGCATCAGGGAATTCCGAGCATCGGTTTTGACATACGATCAATTGCATCTGTTCCAGATTACCAAAAAGCTATCAAAATGATTAATGGAAGTCGTGGGCGGTACTTGGTATCTTTAGCAGTCAGCAAAATTACTTCATCTAAGAATAACGGTAAGAATAAATAAGTTTATCTCGTCATAAAACAATACGGTGTGGAGTGGAGATGACATTTTGCTGAGGAGCATGAACGATTATCAAATTTAAAAATCATTATTTTCTTCAGGACCTCAAGTAACCTGTGGAGTCGTAGGAACCACTGACGATGTGGCGTTACAAGTTGAACCTGGGAATGCGGCGGAAATTGAACTCTTAAAGCATCCATTAGAAGAAATTTTTCAAAATATTGGCTCAGAAATAGAACTCGATTTTGCTGAAGTTAATAATACTTTGACTGTTGAAACTCCAATTTTAGAACAAGCAGAATCATTGTTGAAGCAACCTTCGGACATAGAGATAGCAGAGAACACTGTATCAACACAATCAGCCCTGAGACAAAATATAAATTATGATATGACGATGGCTGAACATCTAAGTGGCCCTGAACATTCACTATCTGACAGCAGTAGTGACTCTGAAGATCTGTATCAACCTGAAGCTAATCAATCAAGCTCATCAGAAGATTTAGAGGAGTTTGCTATGCAGTCTGACACCCATGGTGATGAACCTAATGAGCAAGTCAATCAAAGAAAACGAAAAGGGCAAAGCATTAATTGTAAACTGTGGAAGAGGCAAAAAAACTCTCAACTGCGATTGCTAGGCAAGTCTTATGTGGGTTTTGAGAAGAGTGAAGAGTCCGGCAAGTATAGACAAACGTCTAAAAAAAAATCTAAGACCATAGGTCCACGTTGTGGTGGGCATAATGTGCGTCCTCAAAAGGGTGGGCCAAAAACAGCCTTTAAGTGCGATACAATTAGTGATAAACAACGCACCGTGATATTCACAAATTTTTGGAAAAAAACAAGTTGGGATTCCAAAAAAACATTTGTCACCGAAAACGTTTTGCAAACCACCCCAAAATACAGAAGAATCGCCAGTGAAAACTCAAGAAGAAAACAAAGCTTTCGCTTTTATTTTACAGCAAAAAATGAAGAAACTGAAGAAATAACTGAAAATATAATTAAAAAACAAGTTTGCAAAAAATTTTTTTTAAACACTTTAAGTATAGGGGAAAAATGCTTAAAATTATGGACCTCGAAGGTTGAAGAGCCGCAGTCATCTGAAACGAATTTAAATAACCAGAAAGATGCAACACTAACTATTTCAGAAGAGTTAGAGACCTGGTTTAACTCTCTGCCAAAAGTTGAATCGCACTATTGTCGATCCTCTTCAAGTAAGTTATACCTGGAGCCAATTTTTTACAGTTTTCGAGACATGCATCGCTTATATCTAGAAAAATGTGCTTCTGAAAATAAAAGAAAAGTATCATGGGGTACATTTCAAAATACTTATAAAAAATTGAATCTAGACATTTACACGCCAAAAAAAGATCAGTGCAATGAGTGCACTTTGCACAAAAACGGGACACTCGACGAAGAAAGTTTTCAGAAACACATTAAAAAAAAGAACGATGCTAATGCGGAAAAAGAGTCTGATAAATCCTTAGCTCTGAAAAATGAAAACATCAGATGTTACACAGTCGATTTGCAAGCTGTTCTTCTTTCGCCTCGTTTAAATGCTTCAGCAAATTATTATAAAACAAAATTAAAAGTACACAACCAAGTCTATTATAACCAAGCCACGAAGGACGTCTCGTGTTATGTATGGCATGAGGGAGCTGGGGGGCTTGAAAGTGACGTCTTTTGCACTATAGCTACTAAATTTATCTTGAAGGAAATCGGCCATCTGGTACCGCAAAAAGTTATAATATGGAGCGATGGTTGTGCGTATCAAAATAGGAATGTAAAATTATCAAACGCACTACTCGACATCAGTATGAAGAATAATCTTATCATAGAACACAAATATCTGGAAGTAGGGCATACACACATGGAGGTTGACAGCGTCCATTCAACAATCGAAACGAAGCTGAGAAATCGAAAACAAATTTTCGTCCCTGCCGACTACATGGCTATCATTGAAAGTGCAAGAGTAAAGAAACCATACAAAACACTTTATCTCAGCCATGACGATTTTCAACAATTCAGCACAGACTACTACAGCAGTATTCGGCCTGGAAAGAAAACTGGCGACCCATGTGTAAACGATGTCGTTGCATACCAGTATACTCCAGAAGGTTTAATAAACTTTAAATTGGACTTCGGCCATACATGGAAACCACTTCCAACACGAGCGCGAGTTTCAATCGCAAGCAGTGAACGATTAAAATTATACAATGGGCCTTGCCCTATTGAGGAGAGTAAATACCAACACTTGCAGGTACTAAAACTATTAATTCCAGAGGACTACAGAGATTTTTACACCAGACTACCGTTTAAATAAAAAAAATACTTTTTTATAAAAAAAATTAAGTATTCTTTTAAAACTGCTATTTTTACTTTTAAGTAGGTATTTACCTGCTCTGTTTTAATGCTTTTTTAAAAAATATTTTATGTATTGTATTTTAACTTTAATCTTTTCTTTTAAAAATTGTAATTGTTTTTAAAAGTACCTAATTAAACAGATCTCCAATTTATAATAAATCTACTTTTTCATTAGTCTAAGCTTACTTTTTAAGCGTTTATGTACAAGTGTATAACAATATGTATATTAATATAATATAATCTGTATAATATTATATTCGTTTCATTATAAATACCAAATTTTAGTGAATTAAATATAGGTATGTATACATAAAAATTGGACTTATGTCAACAAAAGTGGCCAACATTGATGAGCAAATAGTCGTATGTCAACCTAACTTTCTAAATATTCATCTTACGTAAAAATGTTGATAACCATCTTAACAGGGAACAAATTTAACCAAGAAAATAAATTTGTGAAAAAAATCGGTGAAATGGGGTTAAGATGGGATAGTTTTTTGTCTCTCCTGAAAAGTTTGGTATTTTTGACATACAACCTATTGCATTTACCACGACGATATACACCGGTAGGATGGCAATGATACAATGCTGTGATGTGTATATATATATATTATGTATTGTTGTTAAAACTACACGCATGACTGCAATACTACACTGACATGTGATTTTTCATTGGCTGACTGTCTTATCGCCTGACATTCGATTTTATTAAGTGAATGATTACTGTACACTTATGTGTACACAGTTTACTATGTCAAGATGAATGCACTACATATTTTATATACAAGGCATACAATAAATACATTCTATGTATTATAATACTGTTCTTGCTACGCCTAATTAATATGTATAAATTTACTGTTTGGCTAAAACTAATTCTTAATAATTTTTATATAACTTTATCTTTCAAGGTTTGTATTACATGAATGATATTACAAATTTAATTGTATTAAAATATCTATAAATTTTCCAATTATGTGATTCCAACAAACCTTGTCTTTTTCTGACACTACATATTTTAATAAAATTGCCAGTATAGTAAAAGAGTTAAAAGTGCTGAGGATTAAATGAGTACAGGTGACATATAATTAAATAATGAGTGTGTAACATCTGATAGAGAGGAATCCGGAAGTTCCTTCACTATACACGTCCGGAAATTAGTTCACATGGAGTTCGCTGTATCATAGTTGACTGTGAGCAGTTGTGTCAGAAATAGATGGCCATATAGTATTGAGATCAAATTCATGTCTAAATAAAACAATAAAACCCACTGGAATACAAGGGAAAGACAGAAGAAAATAGGTAAATAAGTTAATTAGAAGTAAAATCATATTGTATAAAATTCTGGTAGGTGCTCGTAAGTATTAAGTCTTATCTATCAATATCAATTTGATGTTCTTATTGAATCTAATAAAATTGGATCATTACTGTCTGAAATGCTCCACAAACAATGTGTAATTTTTTGATCTCAATGTTATACGGTCATCTCTTTCCGGTATTACCAGTGATGGTGAACTGTGATACGGTGAAATGCAATACATACAATTTACATGTAACCTTCACTATAATTTTGGGAGGCTTATTTTTTTTAATAAAATAGATGGTTATTTCATTAGCAATTAAAAACTTTAGAGAACATTCTCGAAAGGCAGCCAAGATCCATATCAGATTGTAGAGCCAGTGAATATTGTTGACGCTTTATTTAGATTTGTTTATGTGTTGTGGTTCTCAATCGGTAAATTCGAGCATACGTTAGAATGTTATAATAATTTTATTGTCCCTCTCTATACTATAAAGTTTCGGTGTAGGCCATCAAAATTATTTTTCAACTTTCGAACATATCCCATTGACATGGTGTATAAATTATCATTATTTTCATTACAACTGTCACTTACTTCCTTCAAACACTAAAAACATTACATACCTACTTAATTAAGAAATATCAAAATTTTTAGTGGAATAGTTTTATTTAATAAATAACCTTTTTCACAAAATTTGGAAAACAGTTATGTTGAATTTATGATTGCATATTCAACTATGAGGTCCTCGATCACTGCTGCACTCGTATTAGTTCAAGCCTCGGCACCATTAATTAATATAATTAAATTCCAAAATATTATCATATTTTGTTTTTTTTTCTACGTGCCGAAGTCCTAATAATATGAATATTTTTCAGTGAGGCAACTCCACGATGCAAATTGGATAGTGGCAAATTGCACGACCCCTGCCAATTACTTCCACATTTTGCGCAGACAAATCTTGTTGCCATTCCGCAAACCACTCGTTCTCATGACCCCCAAATCTCTGCTGAGGCATCCCGAAGCCCGATCCTCCTTCGACCTCATGAAGGAAGGAACAAACTTCTTGAGGCGAGATTAAATTTCTTTTTACATATTATAATATATTTTGTTTTATTATGTCTTGAATGTTTGACACTGTACCGTTTTTTGAATCATCAAGTGCACAAAGTGTAATATGAGTGATATATATTTAACTTATTATACTATTCTATTTGAGTAATTTCTTGCGTACCGGGTTTTGCTTTTTGGCATCTTCAGGCACTATGTGCACTCAATTTGTCAGTGTGTATTTACCATTGGTGAGTGCGCGTAGTGCCTCAAGATGCCGAAAGGTGAAACCCAGGTAGCAGAAATAGTTCAAATGGAATACAAAACTTAAATCAATTAGAATTTAAATTCAAATTCCATCAAGTGCCCTCGATTGATAGTAATAATTAATAATCTATCTTTACAATATCTCCCAAATCCACCTTGGATTAATTTTGCCAAACATGATTTTTTATGTTTGGAAAGAACTCAACCCTTTTAAATATAATTTCGTAATAGAGATTTGGCCTATATATCTAATAGGAAAAATATTAAATAAATAAATATCTCATATAATATTATTCCTCCATGGACGTGGACATGGCAAAAATACCTTTTTTCATATATCTGAAGATAGTAAATATTGGTAATAGGTAAGATTTGATCATTTGTGAGATATTGAGAGGAATTGGAAAAAGATAAAAGAAATACGGCTAATAAAATAAATGCAATTTAACCCATTTCAGAATTATTCCTGATGATGGACCCGCTTCCCAGAATCCCAGCGGAGTGAAGAAAATTATTTTCTGCACAGGAAAAGTGTTCTACGACCTGCGCAAAGCCCGCGCCGCCAAAGGACTGGATGACCAGATCGCCATCTTGAGGATGGAACAGATCAGTCCCTTCCCCTACGACTTGGTCAAGAAGGAATGCGAGAAATACCAAAATGCTCAGATTGTCTGGGGACAAGAGGAGCACAAGAACCAAGGAGCCTGGTCTTACATCCAACCGCGATTCAAGACATGCTTGAATGGACAGAGGGATATCAGGTAATAATAGCTCATTATCCGTGGCATTTAGAAAATAATATTTAGGTATTATTTTTAAATAGATTTTGAGTTACATAACAATAATAACATATTATGTTAAGTGACAAAGAGACTTATCAAATAATTCAACAGATAAAACATGGTTCAATAACGTATCTAATAAAAACACTTTCTTGTTTATGTCAGCGGAATGCCAATTTACTTATGTTTGGTGTCTCCTGTAAAATATAGAAAAATTAGATACATTTCTTTGATATATAAAAAATGTTCTAAAATCCAAATATTTTGCGATCCTAATACTACAAGGTTCTATGCCGGCTTTCACATCAGAACTCACCTTATTAGCAACATGTCGATGTGACGTCACCGTTATTCACAAAACACATGTTGTCAATTGGAGCTCCGCAGATTGTTCGCATACGACTCTTTGTTTGAAAAAAACATCTCGCTGTTGCAAATCAACAAGTCGCATGCGGCTCAACTTATTTGTCGAGATCGGCTCTGCCGATTTGAGCTAGCCTGCACACTTGCGCAAACAGCTCTCATCAGCCATTTTATCTAGTCGTCAGGATGCACTGTGCATCGATATATGCCTAATTGATGGATGAATCCAATATTTTCGCCTTCTACTTAAATTTCTGCAGTACCAATACATAATAATCGCTGTTTCCGTGTCTGATGGCACATTTGCGTAATGGCATTTGTTGTCTAGCCAGAGTATATTTTGACGTTTCGAGAGATTACAAAAAAGTGTCGCTAGGTAGATATGCGAGGTTGTGACATGCAACACTGGGTCGTCGGTCTCGGAAGGTTTGATTTATGGCTGTACGGCACACGAGGCGAGTTCTGATGTGAGAGCCGGCTAAATGTTTATTTTTGACATAATAACCTAACAATGAAGTAGTATTCTAAGCAGCCCCATTGTTACTTTTGTTTCACCAAAAATAAACACTCAGAACCATGTAGTTCTGCACTCTATGTTGTTACTGTCCTTGATCAATAAAATTCTTCAAATCAATGAAATCTTTCACCCTCAATTCAATACAAATGAATAAAATAGGTAGGATTCTGAATTTACCAGATTTTTATACAAACATTCGAACTGTTGCATATTGTATAAAAATTATTACTTAATGGTTTTTACTTCAAATTTTCAGTAATTCTGTAAAACCTGATGAAGGAAATTGGTTGTCATCCATATTCAAATGGTCAAATTCTAATAAAAATGCGCCAAAACCGACAGAGGATGAAATCGTAACAGATAATAAACCTCATGTCAGAGAAGTTAGGTGAGGGACGGTCATTATGCAGTTGTTATGTTGTTTTTGTTATTATGTTGCGCTTATGTTTTCTTTTATTATTATTTGCTTAGTTATAATCAAATAACTCAAATATTTCATTACTAAGATGAACGTTGAATGACAAATTATCATCGTATAAATAGAAATAAATCTTGACCAATTTAATTTTTTTGAAAAATTTCGATTCCTGTAAATTTTCTTGTCTTTATTAAATTTTTCTCTTCACTCTAATTTATATAACTTATGTCAGTAATAAAGGCACAATCATTATATATTTTTTTATATTTATATATATTATACATAACTGCAATTTAATATTAACTGCATAACTTACTGTCCTTCACATTACTTTAAAATATCTATATATTATGTCACCTCTGAGTGTTACTGTTATAACTTACATTGAACTGAACTGAACTGAACATTGAACATCTGACCGTCATATTTTTAAAATTCAGTCTCAGAAAGTTTCAAAAAATCCATTCATTATTATGGTTTTACCATGGTTTTATATTACTATTCCACTGATTAAACATTTGTATTAGCTGCCATTATTACTGAATAAAACTTTTTTTTATAATATAATTATAAAAGATCTAAAGTGGCATCAAATTATTATTTATTGTTTTATAATAAATTGTTTATTTTTTTAAAAACTCTACAGTCATTGTCAAGTCAAGTACCTACTTATCATGCTTGAATTAATTTCTTAATGTGTTTATCATTAATAAGATTACACATTCATTCATACCATCTAACAGTGGCGAAGGGTGGAGGTAAGCTGTGCACACTAAACTTTGTCAGACATACTTATTTATTTTATTGAACTAAGAATACAAATTGCAGATGGTGTTGGTTAGTTTTTAAAATTCAATTAAACCCTGCCTAAACCAAACAATATGTAATAGATAAAAGATAAAAGTATTCTTTTGTCTATAAAATATCTGAAGCCATAAACCATAATTTTAGATAGAAGAATATTTTTGATCTTTATGGCAGGGTTTAATTGAATCTTAAAAACTAACCAACATGTGCAATTTGTATTCTTAGTTCAATGAAAACAGATACGTATGACTGATAAAGTTTAGTGAGCACTAATTTATTTTGGATCTCCACTTTGTCACTGCCATCTAATATTGAATATAGTCTAATAATTAATTTGCCAAATTACATTCAATGTAACGTCGATATAACAGGCTAATGCGGGCAACGGGGTGTTCGTTAATGCAGAATAGAATGTCTATTGTATAAAAAAGAAGGTTTTTCTATTTATTCATCTTCGGATGATATATCCAGACAGATCTGTTGTGGCGTATCATTAATGTTCTCTGTTGAGGTGCTTGCTTTCAATAATCCTGCTTTGAAAAAGTCTAGTTTTTATTATAATTAACTGTAATATTATAATTAAAGCTGAATTTTATTATCTGATATTTAATACATAAATCTTATCTGTTATATCGAGGTTTTACTGTATGTATGCATTACTAATGCCAAAAAATATAAACAGATATTAATGGAAACATTGTTATTCCTAAAATTCGTTGTATTTTATCAACATTAATTCTAATATATCTCATTTTGTCTTTTAATTACCGTAATTATACATGTTATAATTATGTGTAACTTTATTTTTAATTAATGTACTATGTAACCATAAAGCCATCCACAGAAAAAAGTTGGTAGCAACATAAAATATTTATTATGTTTATCACAATTTATTTTCCTATAAATTATTATGATGGTTTGAGCTAACACAGTTTCACAAGCTTAGTTGTACGCACATACTAAATGCTAAAATTATTTATGCATTGCAAAAATTTAACAATACAGGAAAACTTTTTCTGTGGTAAATAATTATTACAAAAAATGTCATCAATGAACCATGATGCGTGGATGGTTTTATTTTGTCATTCTAATTTTCTGCAGCCATATAAATATATTAATTTTATGAAAAAGGTTTAGGTGAAAATCTTTATTAATTTTGTTGTATTTCAGCTACATTGGCAGAGTGGCAGCCGCATCTCCAGCCACAGGTTCGAAGGCGGCCCATCTTAAAGAGTTGCACAATCTGCTGGATGAGTCGACGGCTTTGTAAAACTCTTAAATTTCAACGATTCACTGTCGTTATAGCTAATTGTATTGTCCCCGTCAAATCTCGCCCGTACATACGACCGCCTTATTTATTTTAATGTATAATTTCATTGTAGGTACCGATAGTTCATTTTACTTTTACCTCACGATTACAAAGAAATTACCATCATCTGATTTATTTATTTCATTTTAGGCTTAACATTTTTTCGTCATTAGAAGAAACTGGTTTTCTTTCACTGACAAGTTTTTGTCACAATGTTTTATTTCATCTTTCCTCCAGATTTTATGTTTCAAAATGTTTCACCTATACTGAAATGATATTGTATTATTTAAATTTGTATCATAATACTTTGTAGTTAAAGAATTAAGACCCGCTTCTATAGTTTCTAGATATTTATATTAGTTAGGGAAAATATGAGTATTGATGAGATTTATAATAAATGCACATTAGTAAATATGAAATTTGTTATTTTGAAATTCTTTATTCTGAGGACGCGTACCGGAGATGTGATCGATTCACGGTGTTATATTTTATTCTTGCTCTTTTATAGCATTTCCCATTATAAATCTCAAATTAAATTTAACCTTCGTGTTTAAAGGGATTTCTCTTATTTTTATGAATGTACATATACATAATATAAAAAATATTATTTTGTCTATAAAAATGTTAAGAATTACTTAAAAGATATAATACATTGAAAATTGAAGTTGTGATTTTTAAATTTTATCTGAGTCTAAAGACATTTTTTTTCGATGCACTTTTTGTTTTCTTTTATAGTCAGGCATAGTTTGTTTGGTTTTGTATTGATTAGAGAAAAACCTGATCGAATTCAGCTTGCTGCCGAACTATAGAAAACTGAATGATTGGACGTAAAAAGTGTCCATGACTGTGATAATAACTACTTAAATTCAAAATTGTAACCATCAAATCGAACAATTAAACGATTCTACTAAACATCACCATTATTGTTTTATTTACTGTCTGATTTCCAATGATTATTCTCCTTAGCCGGCTCGCACATCACAACTCGCCTCGTGTGCCTAACCGCCATAAATCAAAGCTTCCGAGAACGGGCAGGCGGTGTTCCTTGATAAAACCTCGCACATCTGCCTAGCGATATCGACATTCGCCGCATCGGAGAGTCTCTCGTCTGCCATTTTTATTGTGTTGATTGTATGAACAAACGTCAAAAGCGGTGACCAGCGATGAGCGAGCAATGACAGTGTAGACAGAGATAGAGACAGAAATGGCCGATGGCCGCGGGCTGTGCGCTTGCGCGGAGTCGACTTTTTTTAGATACAACATGCAGGCTGTAGCAGAATGCGACATGTTGCATGCAGGATCGTCGCAGCGTCGAGTTGCATCGGCCAATCTGCGAAGCTCCATTTGATAACGTTTGTTTCTTGGTTTACGATGACGTCACATCGACGAATTCGTCGTAAGACGCATGCGGCGAGTTCTGATGTGCGAGCCCTCATAGTCTAGCAAAATTTTGCCATTTTTGAAAAGTCAGTATTAAATGATCATTTATTATTTACCTTGCCTTGTAAGAAATAATTTTATTATGAGAATTGTCAACATAATACATAATAATATATTTGACAAATTATTGTAATATAATTGCCATAAATAGTTCAAACTGATTTACCGAAACATTATAAACAGAAGTTAGTGTACCTCCATTCAATAGGCAATCTTCACCACTGATGTAAATAATACTATTACCACATTACCATAACGTCACGTGAGCTCACAGCGCCATAGAACAAACAGTATGTAATGTTGTTTTACTGGCTATTTAAAACGTTATCAGATAGATGTTTCCATCCCGTAGCACATTTTGAGCCGAAATATAGTGTCGGTAAATGAAATTTGCCAAAATGTATCAGAACGACACTGACGCCTCACACGTTCTCAAATTGTATTAAATAATCACCAACGTGTTTGAACAGAACGAGACAAAAACTTATTTTTTAAATTTGGTTTTCCAGCAGTATCGCAATTACTTTGATAACCATCACATTGATATAAATCGGTGATGTGTACAGAGTGCGCTGAGGCCACTTGTCGGTCACAAAGTATTTTATTTCATGCTAATAGTATCTAATGGCCATTTAATGGTTACGCGCCTAGCACGCCTTTAGTGCTGAAAGACTTAACAAGACTCTTTTCCAATTTTTAACCGTCGGTTGCTATGAGACAAATAAGAAAGTGACACACCCTGAGTGGCACTTCTGATATTTGGTGTGCACCACAGATCTAGAATTACAGTGTTATAGTGCATTCTATTTTTTTTATAACCTTTGCATATTATAATATATGGTTATGAGTGTGAAGGTAATAATTGGTATAGGGTTTCCATAATATTTGATAAGTTGGTTGCATTTGTATAATCAATGAGACCTTGAAGAAATTTCCAAGTGATGTGACGTGTGACGTTTTTGAGAATCACCTAGGTGGCAGTTCCAGTGCTCTAGAACGACGGATTATCTTTCGTTTTTCAAGCCACGCAGGGCTGGAATAACCATACTTTTACTGTTATGCTGAAATTTGAAGAATTATTTGTTGTAGGGCAATGATGTACTTTCAGATATACTGGTGTAGCAGTATACAAACGTCTCATTTCAAAGTTTTAGTAATTTTATCTTTTGCAGGACCTTTGATGGGGTGATTAGGAATTTATAAAGTTAATTGATATCAGTCGTTAGGGCTGTCATCAAAAGAGAAAGTATTGTTACTGGTTATATCGGCAGAAAAATATTAATACTTTTATGATGGCCCTGTATGTAATATTTGTGGTAACATGGAAGAGTGTATTTAAAATTAAACAAGTATTTATTTTGAAATTCCATTTTATTTCATGTTATTCTTAAAAGTAATTATAATTTTAATCCAAGAGTCCATATTTCAGAATGAATAATCTAACAATGAAACCAACAGAAAATACAAGTACGAGTATCAAACATTTTTGCAAACTCTGGATCCACAAATTTTGAATTTTTGAAAATCTACGAAAAGAAAAAAAGGTGGGTAACAAATGAATAGACAAAATAAAATAAGATGATAAAACACATTAAAGTAATACATTCAGAATTTTGGTCCCTTAAATTATTATAAATTTATGTCAATTTTATTGAGAACAATTAATTTCAATAATTATTATTTGATTTCTTATGATGTGAATATGTATCTAAATTATTATACCAATCTAAACTTTTACATTCAGCTATTATATGAAATAAACAATCTATAATTGTGACAGATTGATTACTACTTTGGTTTCAATATTTTTCAAATACAAAAAAGTGAAAATAGAAATAGGTACTTGTAGGCAATTAATAATTACATATGCGCCGCTTTTAATTCAAATGAAGAATCTATATATTATGTTATACATGTCACTGTATTTTTTTAAGTATTAATTATATAGTTGGTCTTGTAACATTTTGTCACACAAGTGGCCATACATATTATAGATTTTGTCAATTGATAATATTCAAAATGTCTCATTCTACATAAATAATTTATTATTTAATGATATTTATTGATATTCAAGATACTTAATATTTTATGCTCCATCATTATTTCTCAATGCTTCTTCGATATAATTACTATATTAATATAATACAGTGATATTATATCTACGTTAAACTATGATACATAGTTCCAACTATGATGGGCTATAAGAGATTATGATTTGTCCTTATCTATTAATATAAACGAGAATTTATACTGAAATATGATCAGTTATAGAACCCAACGCAACAATATCTTTACATCACATTCGTATACCAAATACAAATTCACTTAATTTTATCACCCAAATCACAATATCAAACTTATATGTTTAAATTCAATTATTATGTCTTCAATAAGATGTTTTGCATTCCAACATCAACTCCCACAATTTTTACTAATTTAAATTGAATTGCCTCTCCTTGATATGAATTTATTTTAACATTGAAAGTCTTATGACTTGTACAAATTTACTATTATGTTAAAATGTTGTAAACTTTTGTACAAATATGAACAAAGCCAGTAAAGCCGTTTTATTATTTATAATATTCATATCAATTGACAATATTAGTTAACCAGAGATGGTTTGTATGAGTAGGTCTACCTTTTGAGATAACTGATAAAACTTGCAGTCTCGCCGAAAGATATCAAAGCCATTAAAGCGATGACCAGTATGAAGACATAATTTTTAAACATAATAAGCGCGTTCAGTCGACAGTCCTTATTTTAATTTAAAAATTAATTTAGAATTAAGTCTTTATAACAGTGATTCCCAATCAGGTTCCTCGAAAATGCGCAAAAGCTTGCGGAAACACGGAAAACGGGTTTTCCTTTGTTAACAGCAGTATTTAATTATTATTTACCCCCCCATTGGCATTGTTATTTCGAGTAGGTAAAAGTACATTCTGTAGAAGTGACATTTTCGCCTGCGATGCCAACACAATTAATGATTGTGGGTATATAAAAAATATAAATACTGTATTTGAATGTAACCACTTAAGATAGGTACTCAAAAATAATTCATTGTAGTAAGTATATATACATAAAATATGAGACGAACTCCAGCATACCTGCTTCAGGGCTACACATCAACAAGTATGTCACTGACTACAACTTTACACGTGTTTTTTTTTATTAATTTATCCCTCAGCACCTTAAAATGTTTCAGTCAGATAGTTTCCACGATATTATTATCTAAATGCTTCGGGGGTTAGGCGAACAAAAAAGATTAGGAATCACTGCTTCATAGTGCCGAAAATATTTAGACACATTGTGATGACATAGAGCCAACTAAAATATTCAGTGCAGTTTAGTCATTGAAATGTTTATATAATTTTTAGAATTCCTCTGACTAGAAAGGGAACTACTGCAACTTTAATAAAACTTATTCGATGTTGGCTCTACCATTATATTGATGATAATTATTTAGTTAACTTAAATTTATCAGTGCAATGAATTGACACAATATAATATTGGACTAATGCCGTCCTGTAAGACAAGATTTCTGTTGGTAAAACAGCATTTGCTGGTATTCAGCTTCGTATACATCAGGAATTTCTCTTCCCGCCGCTTCATTGAAGACAATTTTGACTGAAGAGGATCCAAATAACCGCTGCTCATATTTGATCAGCTGTTTGAAGAAACCGGTGTTCGGTCGTATTTGAGGCCTGCAATAAAATAAACATAAATTTATAAACAACCGTATTTTTTTGAATGTGCGTTTGAAAAGTGAAATTAAGAAATGTTATATCTATATATTATTATTAGGTATATGAGTTTCGTTCACGTTTTATGATAGGAATAACAATACAGTGTAGTAGGTATGAACAGTACTAAAAGGCAAACTGCCAGCCATCGAAGTCTGATGTAAGTGATGAAATTAAAAACAACATGAAACTTGACTGACGTCATGGAAAAGTATATATGAAAATTAGAAGTGAAATAAATTAGTTAGGTACATTCGAAAAGAAAAATTCCACTGTGTTAATTTGTTTAAGTATTTCATTTTTAGTGATAGTTAGCGCGATGGTAAAAACCGATATAATCTTTCGCTGTCGCATGAGCCAAAAGATTGCCGACTTACTGAATAAACTTAGGATCTTGGCGTTTTTTTTTATAAAATAGAAGTATCCAAAAAAGTAGATTTCACTTTTGGTTCAGCATTTGATCATTTTAAAAAAATCTGAACAGTGAGGGACACCAACAACGATTAAATTGATCATTAGGTATGTCCTTAATAATAATTAGGTAGTATCTATTATACACAATTCATGTTTTTAATTTTGCAAGCCAGCAGATAAAATGTTTTCAACCGTTGTTTTGCGGCATTTGGTTAAAAGTATATGGGAAATAATACGTCATAGATATGTTGTATAGGTATTTTATTAATCCGAGGAAAAGTCTTAATATTGAAATAATTTGGTATGTTTGAGCACCTCTGCAGTGAAATACGTTAATGTTATATTTGGGAGAAGTAATTTTGTTTATTTTTATTTCGAGCAGACAATCGAGCCATCATCTGGCTTGGAACGTAAACAGTTTACATTCCAGCACACGAAAATGATCAATAGCCGAGTGTAAGTCCGATTTCTTGATTATCTTATGACGGAATTGTTTTAAATTTTCACGAAATTGCTTCTTTTGTTAGATTCTTAGTGTACGATGCACCTACGTACTTTCATTAAGTGCCTACGCACACATACGAATTTATTTACATTACAGATACAATATTTCAGCGAATTGAATGAATCTAAAAATAGCATGACGGCAGACAATGTTATAGATCGGTGCTCAGGATCGGATCTTAGTGTGAAGAGCTATCTATAACTCTCATTGTCACCAAATCATTTTACTACCTACTAAAAGAAGAAACTACACACAAACATTTATACCACAAAATTACAGGAAAAGTTTGTATGAAAGCTTACCTTTTTTCTCTTAGGTGATGGAAAGCGTCACGTAAAGTCAGTCTTTGTTCCCTCATGAGGTAAGCTAGGCAAAGTGAGGCAGATCGACTAACTCCAGCAACGCAATGTACCAACGTGCAGCCCCCAGATGCTTTTACCTATAACAACGAAATCATATTTTCTAAATTAGTGCCCATCTAAATTTGTTTAGTCATAAATTTGATTTCTTTATCAATATAGTTTTATTTTTATAAGAAATGTAAAAAAGCATCTTAAGCCGTAGGTAATCATTGAATCGGTCAATTGTTAAAAATTGTTGCAATTGGAAACACTAAAAAATAAGTAGATCATAGGCACTTAATACTTATTTTTTTTTTAATATTTATTGATTACACCCTCTCGTCATACGTTCTGGTTACATGATGTACCAAATATTGAACAAAAATAGAATTATATATACCTAACCGTGAAGTTGTGTAAGCATATAGATGCAGAGGTATTTATAACCCAAAAATCTTTTAATTTGGCCGATTAAATAAGTCCATAATGCATTGTGTTATGTAGATATCGCAGAAAATTAAAAAAAAACCTGGCTGTTCAACGGTTGATATTTATTAAATATAAGTACTTTTACATATTCAATTTATGATATTATGATTTTCATTTATTTCATGAATTACGAGCTTCGAGCCTTGACATTAAAGCTCAAATCAAAATTGCATAATTCATTTTGCGTTTATAAATTAAAGTGAGCGTATTATTTATTTCATTTTTGTTTGTAGGTCAAGACGCCGACACACCTATCGACGTCACATTCGAAGCCACGCGTCGTTCGACGTGTTCGCATATCCGCTAAATATAATCATTCATTAGGGGGAAAGCGAAAACTCATTTTAGCCGGTTTGCGAAAATGCTTAAATCACATGATGTAAAAAATGAGATTCTGTAAACAAAAATAATCAGGCATTTGAGTGGGAGTCGTGTTATTTTGACCCCGCATCCGGTACTGTCTGTTACTCTGTTCATTTTCACAAAGGCATTCCGTTCCCCTTTCTACCGGGAAGGCGGTCAACGCGTCGCATCCATCCAGTCATCGGCCACGCCAATATCCTGTGGCTTATCATAATAAATTATCGAAATGCCAAATGGGCAACTACTTATTCTTAAAATAATATTTTTATTCTAGAAACTGAGCTTAGGGCGTGAGAGCAATGACACCTAAATATTCTTGACCGGAATGTATGTAGGTAACCCACACATATTAGTAATTTTCAGACTATGAGTTAACATGCTTTCTTATGTTACTGTCTTCGTTAGACATATCTCATTACTCTATTTCCAGAATTATTTTCATTTACTAAATTCAGAGAATAACATGAATCTACACAAGAAAATATTGATACCGAATATTGTTAAAATCAGTTAAAAATAATCAGTTGTATTTATTATTACACCATTATTTTGAAACATTCATATCTCTTTGGTAGATTTGTCTTTTGAGGATATCTATTTTTCATCATTAAATTATCAACTGTCTAATTATGTATTGTATTATGTTTGTATGTGAAACCAAAAAATAATATCTCTAACTATTGCATATTTAGTTTTTATAAATCTACCTATTACCAGCCGAAAATTTTAACATAAAATTTGTTGTAGGTAAGGTATGTGACATTTAAAATTATAATTTTCCATGAAGCGAAAGTATTTTTACGTGTGAAGTTAAAGAACATCGACATGTGGATAATTAGAGAATGTCGTTATGAAATGTTTTTGACACCAAAAACCGGCTGCCTCTTCGTTTATTTTTCATTTACATATACAGAAAAAAAAATAATGAGCACATAGGTAGCCAAAATATATTATTTTTCTCAGACTTTTGGCAACGATTCTTGGATAAATGAGATTTCCATCTCTTTCAATGCGAAATATTATGTCGGTACCTACGTATGTATGGGTATTAATTAAATTTATTCATCTATTGACCAGTTATACTAAAAAAAACAAGTGTTTTATTTAACCATATAAAAAAGAAAGAGATTATTTTTATTACATTTTGACGTAATGACTAGTTACGTAGCTTTTATAACGAGTGCAAACGATAAAGCTCTTCGGTAAGTATGTAAAATATATTTTAATGAGGAGACTATTTAATTGTATGATTATTATTACAAATACACAATTGATTTTCTTCGGTATGAAGGTATTTATTTATGATATACTAACATTGTTCACGTTTAAATATATTTAGAATCGACCTACTTCTGTCTCACAGCAAGACTTGAGCTTTTATTGAACGAATTCCATTCATGTGAGTCATTTCATGGCAATAGGCACATCTAATACGTTGTCGTAAAGGTACATACATTTAGATTCATCATCTATCATTTATTATCCTTGCTAGCAACATTTATTGCCTTACGATTATCGTGGAAATGCTTATTCTGCGCAAGGGTCTTGAAATGACAATATTTTTGGCACTGAACATCAAACACGTGAAAAATAATAAAAAAATAAAATAAAAATATTAGATGCAATAATTATTACTTGAAGGATTTTGTGGACAGAAATAACGACGTTCTCTTGTCAAATCGCTAATAATAAGACAATGGTAGTTTTTAGTGTGGAAAATAAATCTTCTACTGAAATGTACATAGTTATTACGTCATATTATTATTTAGTACCTATTAGTACATAATAATATGATATAAATGATATGTAACTGGGGGTTGATAAAGAATCACTCATGTTTTGAAAGTAGATAGGAACAATGTGATATTAACCTGTTCTATAACGTCGGAAATGAGGTCAAAGTACGAAGCCAGGTCATCATCCACGGTGTCTTTGACGGGTACTCTCACAAAAGCAGTATCCGCATGAGGTAGTGGCGTGTCCGGAAGCTCGTGGGCGGCGCTGACGACGCAGGAGACTCCGCAGGCCCTCATCGCGGCTGGCCAGCAAGCTCCGGCGCCCGCCAGCATCAGACCGTCGCAAACCGGTGACAGACCGGCGACTACTCCTGAAGCTCTGCGCCGACTGCATAGAACAACATCAAATTCTCATTATAATGCCACCAATCCGAGTTATACTATTACCTCTACGCCTCTACGGCTTATAGACGTAGCGGGAACTATGACTTATATTACTACGCTGTAGCGAATAAATAAAACATTCTTTCATCACTGCATTACATTAGATCTAATAGATGATAATCGTTTACTAATATGATAAATACGCATGGCGAAACGGGGAGGCAAGTATTTAAAAATAAAATTATGGTTCACCTTTATGTATAAAAAATCTCATATTATGAATCATTGGAGTTGGGGCATATTTGTGTAATACTCGTACATATTCATAAACCTTCATAATTCAGTAATAATTTCAACGCTACATTTCTAACGAGTTTTCTGACCCCCATTTACATACTTTCAATATTTTATTGGCGAGAATGTTCTTGCCGATTATTTACGGCTGGCAATCAATTTATACGACAACATATCTCTAAACAGATTCTAAAAGACATAAAAACATTGTTTGATTATGTATTTATTGAATTAGAAATTCCAGTATTAGAAATTATATCTAGTTGAATATACTTTTTTTCTAAATACTCATCTTCCGACATATTTCTATGTAATACGAGGGTGGGTCAATAAGTCCTTAGAAAAGCCGACAGGTGGCGCGACTAGTACTGTAAGCGGTTTGTTTTCATGCAGCGGCACTACCGATTCAGTATGCTGCGAAGTTTCAATCAGATTGGTCGGGTTGTTGTGTGTTTCTCGTACATTTAAAAAAAAAATTTGCTTGTGGAAAATGGAAAAATGGAAAATGGAGAAAATTGAGTTTAGAGCTGTTATTAAACATTTTAATATAAAAGGGTTAACAGCAAAGGAAATAAAAAATGAGTTGGATTTAGTTCACGGCATATCTGCTCCTTCACTTGCAACTATTTATAACTGGTTAAATGAATTTAAACGTGGTCGTACATCAACAAAGGATGAACCACGCTCAGGACGTCCTGTAGAGGTGACTACACCAGAAATGATCAATAAAATCCACGATATGGTGTTAAGTGACCGAAGATTAAAATTGAGTGAGATAATTGAGGTTACAGGGATCTCAAAAGGTAGCGTCATTTCTATTTTACATGACAAATTGGGCATGAAAAATATTTCTGCAAGATAGGTGCCGCGTTTGCTCACAGTCGACAATAAACGCAATAGGGTGGTGGCCTCTAAAGCCCTGTTGTCGCTCATGCAACGCAATCCGGATGAATTTTTTCGTCGCTTTGTGACTGTAGATGAAACATGGATACACCACTATAATACTCCCGAGACGAAAGAACAGTCAAAGCAGTGGATTGCGAAGACAAACCATGTCCAAAGAAGGCGAAAACCGTAAAATCAGCTGGTAAGGTTATGGCTACTGTATTTTGGGATGCACGTGAAATTATTTTCGTTGACTATTTGGAAAAAGGAAAAACAATAACAGGGGATTATTATGCATCTTTATTGGACCAGCTAAAAAACGAAATTGAAGAAAAATGGCCTCATTTAAACAGGAAAAAAATCCTCTTTCATCAGGACAATGCCCGTGTTCACACATGTTTACGATCAATGGCTAAAATTGAAGAATTGAAGTTCGAATTGGTCGACCACCCACCGTATTCGCCAGATTTAGCCCCCAGTGACTTTTTCCTTTTCCCAAACTTAAAAAAATGGCTAAGTGGACAACGTTTTTTTTCAAATGAAGAAGTCATCGATCGGACAAATGCTTATTTTGAGGACCTTCCGAAAACTTATTTTTCTGACGGTTTAAAAAAAATTGAGAAACGTCTAACCAAGTGTATTGAGCTCCAAGGAGATTATGTTGAGAAATAAAAAAAAAATACAAAAATAAAAACTGTTATAATGCTTTTTTCTAAGGAATTATTGACCCACCCTCGTATAATAGAAAATGGATTGCAATAAAAAGGTTGATGTTTAGACATAATAAAGAAATGAAAGATTCGATTTTGAAATATATAAAATAACAATACCTACTTAAAGTGTGTTAGGTTTATGAAGAATCGTGATGGAAATGATAGTATCGTTAATTGAGATTGAAAGCATTTAATTTTCCGAATCACCGCGCTGCTTCATATCACATTCTACCTGGGCTTATCTTTGCATACCTACTTTGTTTGAAAACAAACATTTTTAATGCCATATTCCACAACTTTAATTAAATGTTATTTAGGTTAAAATATGTTAATCGTATAGGTACTCTGTAATTTTCGAGACGTTTGAAAAAGCAAGCTATTGTGAATTAATGTATGAACTTCATTTGTGAAATATATAAGCTACGGTTTGAGGGTTTAATATATCTGATGGAAAATCGCTGATTCATTGTAAAACAACAGAATTATTAACATTCCTAATAATATATTGCCTGCCAACCAATAACCAAAAGTCTCGACGAGGCAATTAAAAATTCGTTCGATTAATCCTTTAATGATTTTTCGTATAATAAAATGCGTAATTATATTATATAGAAATGATTTTTTTAATACTTGGCTTGCCTGTTGTTTTCGTGAATGCGAAAAACCACTATTTATAGTGGCAGATACAATAATACATTTTTGGGTTATTAAGTATGCAATAAACGACAAGCTGTAGTCATTCCGCATTCTTGCATTTTTCAAACGCAAGCATAGATGGAGCCTGTACTATGACAATAACAAAAAAGTTCCCCAGATATTTATATTAAACTATTGAATGTAGCATGTTTATTGACTTATTTTACTGGTGTATGTACTATGAATGTAAATAATCAATGAAATAGTAATCAATATGATATCTAACCAACTACTACAACCGGTAGAATTAAAACTATCCAGTCATTCATTAAGTCAATTCGCGTGGAAATTATTACGAACATCTGATCTACCTACCTAATTAAGATTTTGAGATCAGTGTGTAAGTTTTGTTTCTTAATCATCTTTGGCAATTATTATACAGATCGTCATCTCATTTCCAGTTTAATGTAACGAAGAAAACTTTCTTCGGTTGGCATCAGTTGAAACAAATATGGGTAGTTTTGATCTGACTTTAGCAGGCATTAAGATATTATGTTAATCACTTTTGCTATGCGGAATTTTACTCTGCTACATTTGGATTTAATCTTCGAATTCGTCAGACTCAAAACAGTCAAAACTAATAAATCATACTTACAACAAATTAGAAGTGGGGGAACTAAACAAAGATTTAAAAAAAATCTATCTTCAATTTTCTATATTTCAAAGAATATGTTGACGTGGATAAATTAAATTGTAATATTGTATATTGTTTTTAAGATCATATTTTAATATTAGATAGTATTAATTGAAAAAACGTTTCAATACATTTTGACATAGTATTATGGTTCCAATAAAAGACATATTTAGATGTCGTTATAAAAGAGCACACGTACTTTATAATACAGAGCCGAGTGCAAAATTTTTCTTTCTCAAGTTTGAACGTGTATATTATTATTAGTGTAAAGACGAGATAGGTCGGTAGGATAGGTCATGGTTTCCCCCTTACATACAGAGTGCATATTTACAGGCATCATTACGTAGAGAGAGTAAAATAATGCATCAAAAACAACCACATTAAATTGAATTGGCGTATTTTCTACGTGAGTTTTAAATATATACGCAATAATCTTCTTAGTTAGTAGATAGGTTTATATATATATATATTAACTCATGTTCTTATATGGTTATGAACAAAAAACACAGCGATTGAAAAACATTTATTGTATGACTTTCATCGATGCAAATAAGAGAAAAACTAATTACAATACATAATACAATAATTCTTGGAATATTTTTCAGAATGCTCGGTTATAAATCTCTTCGGTGGACAGCGGACATTGAGAAAACATGACAATGATAAATTTGATTAAGTAATAATACGAGCCAACTCATTTACCTTGATTCTTCATTGTCGGCTAATATATCTTGAACATCTGTCCGGCTTTTGGCATCGTCTTCGCGACCTCTGATCTCAACATTGAGATCTTCTTCGTTTAGCACTTTCATTATTACGTATTTCACAAAATTCTTTAAAATTAAGTAATTTATATTCCTATGAAATGTTATAATCACACTAAAATATATAATATATATTCTGTTAACAATTGATCACATTGTCTAATTGATTAAAACGAATCAGCACTCCCGTTAAAATCTAAAACACGTATGATAAAGTTTTGTTGACGTTTTTCGCTAGTGAACGAAAAAGTCAATAATTTAACCTAAATTCCAAATGGATTCAGCAATGTTTTTTCACGTATAGTAGTATATTGAATGCCGACTTCAAAACTGTGTGCGTACGTATGTCGAAATTGACAGGTACTGTAGGTAGCGGGTATGTTTTGAGATCGACGAAATGTCAATAGAAACTGCAGAACGGGGCGTCGTCGTAGGTGCGTGCACTGGGACGTCTTGTCGGCGTCTGACTCAGCGTTGAGCGTCGGTCCAGGGCGCCGCGACGCGTTGCGAGGGGTTGCCCCGCGCATGCGTCAGCGGTTGGCCATTCGCACTATTCGGACGATTGTGCCGCTCGGAAAGCGGAAAGGCACCTTTAGGAAATATTTCGGGGAGATCGGCATTTTAATGGGGCTCTTACGAAAATACACAAACATGTTTGTTAGTCAATGATAAAGCGGCTGCCAGTGCCAGGTATGCAAAGGGTTCGGAATATTTTACTAATTACGAGGACAAAGGGTGACGAGTACGTCTTCCGGTATTGCGAAATATTATTTTTGTTGTAATTCATATACATACTTATACATATTATTAATATGTAAAAACACGTTTTTCTTCACAGTTCATATTGTTTTTATATGCAAAAATAGCTTATAATATAAAAAACTTAAAAAAAAATGTTTTTACGAGTATTCTACGAAAATACTTGTCAGATCGCTGTCTATGTGTGCGTTAATTTAATTTAATTTTCTATATATTACTTTTATAAACTTATGCTAACTTATAAAATTATTAATAATTATTCTCTCTGCCAACAGATAAAATTTATCACAGCAATAGGTAGTTAAACTGAGCTTACATATATTTTATATAATAATATCTACTTGTTTACATTATTCGAAAGCTTTTTTAAATATAGATTTTATTACTGCTACATATCAAACTAAAATCCCATAATATATCTATGATTGCGCATCTTATTCGATTTGACAATCGTTAGGTAACCCAAGAAACATTTGTCACCACACCGGCACTTATTACACGGTAGCTTTTGCTCGCAGTGTGGCAAAAGCTCTCTTGTTAAATAATTTTAAGGTGCGTGTAAATAATATGTAGTAGTAGGTATGCGATGTGATATAATAATTTTTATTATATTTTATTGATGCACTAGTTATGTACAAAAGAATATAAATGTTATAATCAAATGCGTATAATTTTGTTGGTAGTTAATAGCTTTCTTATAATAAAATACTATTATGTATTTACAATACGATGTGCATAATCTGTAAAACTGAAGAGTGGATAACTAATTTACAAAAACAACATAAATGTCAATTTTTTTTTCAAATTTGAGATATATGTCATTTTGTTTTAAAAAAATATTGTCTATATGCTCCCATTTACCGTTATTTCAAAAACAACATAATATGACACGAGTTAAAATGTATTACATTTTCTTTGATTCCAGCAAAAAAAATCAAATGTCAAATAACATCTGTCTATTAAACATTTTTCTGATAGGTACTTCAAAAGTTCTAATGATTATTATTTCTCATTGAAAAATAAGCAAAAATTGTGTGCCATCGCATCAAAATATGTAATTCATAATTCACAAGGAAGATATTCTATTAATTTTTGTTTTCTATCTTGTAAAATTGTTCAGTTCTGGCATATGTTGTTTATGAGATCAACCCTTCCTATCACGAGAACAATATTAATTGATAAATGATTAGGTATATATGTTTCTTATGCCATATTCCTTGTTTTTCTTCACTACAGTCTGTCCAAGACTCTCAGTATCATAAAATCTGACTTGGTATTATCCTTCCATCTTGTACGAGGTTATTCAGATCTATATTACAGTGTTTTATTGATTACCTAGCTGATAGTAATATATATCATTAGATTTTATTTTTAAATATATCTTTGAGGAAAATTTACGAGTTTAAGAATAAATACTGTAAAGCGGTATTTAAGAGTTGTCATCCATAATATAATTTATTTTTGTATTATAACAAGTATTTTTTTTTTTGAATTCTTGATGTTTCTTCGCTTTCACGTTACTATTGCTAAAGTGAACACTCGCTGTGGAATTTATACATTAGGACGTAATATGCAACCACTTACATGAAATTTATTATGTATATATAACATTATTACTTCAAAATTCACGAAAGCGACTATTTTTAAAATAGCGGGCACACCTGCTCACGGTAGAAATATTCAACCTGTGAGCTTTAGAAAAACAATGTTTTCTCTCTATATTTTCAGAGAGACGTTTACCTATTCTCAATATATTATATAATATTTTGGGATTCCCGCATACATAATATTAAGCAATTTTAAGCTTGGTTACAAGAGACCTATATCATTGTTTCCTCATTTCAAAATTAGATTAAAGAACAAAGATTTAGGACTTGACGTAAACCTGTATATATATGAAAATATATGAGGCCTTAAAACACCATTAAGAATTAATCGTATCATATTTAATAATTACTTCCACCAATATGTCTGATTTCAGTACCATAATCGTAAATATAATCGGACATCGGCGACAATTTTGACCATATTTTCTTTTTCTACGAGATTCTTGAGCCAGAACCAGTGCTGGATTATCTTTTTAAGGTGCTTTGAGGTATTAATTACTTGATCCTAATCGAATGTATTTGGAATCAAGTAAGACCTGCGTTGACGTACGCCAACTGCATTGTCATGTGTCTGAGCCCTATTACGTATTAGGGGGCATGAAAACTCAACTAATTCCGGTTGATTAATAATTTTAATTGCAACGTGTGAATTTGATTGGTCTAATGACATTTAATGGTATTTTACAACGTTTTTCTTAGCTCGTATTCTTATTTGTCCGGTACAAACCTTGCAATCGATTTTTAACTAACTTCCTGACTAGCTAGACATTTGAAACTTTTGAATATATCAGAACACGATACCAATGCATTTTTTTAATACTTTTAGCCATCTTTAAGTAGAATTGAATTCATTTTCAGTTAATTCTGTTTTGTTTGAAAAGTTATTTCGACACCATTATTGGTTGCTAGAGAGGTCTGGGGTCCTAGCAACTAAATTATTAATATATACGTGCGTTACTATGGAAATCAATATGACATTTCAGTATTATTTCTATCAAGTACAAATTTTTTTGATCGTTTAAGCTAGTCAAGTCAAGTTGATAATTATGATTCAACAGAAAATTTAAAAACGTTGTAAGTATATAAAAAGTTCTTTTTATCTTGTAATTATTTTTATTATGCATACTCTCGTTGCAAAAAAACACGAACTTTCCTCAATAATATAGTTATCTGATTCATTCACAGACTGTATGTATTTTTCATCTGTGTGATTATTATATTAACAGTGAAAGCGGCTGATATATTCAAGCATAGTATTTATATCTTCAAGTAGCATACTATATTTTGCTGCAATTGATTTCAATGATATTATATATTTTTAAAGAAATTACTATCATACTATTGTCGAGATTGATGCGGAAGTCACTTGCTTATCCTCATCAAGATTATCAGGCTTCGGGGGCCCTGGGTAAATAGCCCTTAGCCTTTTGGTAAATCCGACCTTGACCCAGGACGTTTATTATTTTGCTAGGACCCCGATGCTACAGTATGCCAACTATATATTCTAGTTATTACTTATTTACTTATTTCTATATACAACAACGATAATTACACGGAAGTATACATTTTATATTAGTTATTGGTTATGGTAGCCGTAAGAAAATAGACCTGCTCTCAGATATTAATAGTTAGCAATTAATATTATGGAGTATGTAGCTATCTTTAATTAAATATGTTGAAGTTGATGTAAGAAGGTATTATAAAATGGGTTTAGTCAAAAAGGACCCAACTAACGTTTTTAGGTTTTATGAGTTATGATTGGGAACTAGTCCAAAATACTCCTAATTTCAATTTTCTAAAGAGATCCAAGCTAAATTCTGTGTATTTATCGTTTTACTTTTCTATTTCTATTTATATTTTCTTTTGGTTAACAGACAAATTTAATATCCTAAACGAAAAATGATATGTAATAAGTTTTATATATGTATAATAAGTAGTGAATTCGATATATGTAGATAACAACCTAAATATTTTTTGAGCATTTTTTAGCAATTTTACTCACCTACGTTAATTTTTAAACTGTAACATGTTAACGTGAAATAAATTCTAAATATTCCTACATCATTCAACCATTTTCTTTTTCCGTCATTTCGCAGACATTGCGGATTCAGAGTCTAATGCTAATGGTTCCTTGTTTACTTTATTTAGAGAAAAGTATGTCATGTATTTCGTTCAGAATGTGTCGGGAAGTAACGCAGAAATAAGGCAGCTAGCAATAGAAGCGAGAAACTGGCTTTTCAAATAATAATATGATATCTTGAAAACGTGTCGCGTACGAAACAAAAAGGTACAGATGCGAGGCGTATTGATGGAATGCGGCGAGATCTTTTTTTTAACTAACGACATACTTTCCTCTGTTGTTTGTCAGAAAATATTTTATCAACACTCTTAAAGTGACAACTCGTGAATACCCAAATAGAAACAATGAGGTATTTAGTAAAAGCGTAATTAAGAATTCACATAACACAAAAAATGTTTTCTTATCCTTCTAAAATAATACATTATTTGCATGTAATGTGTAAAGAAATGTCAATGGAATGGAATATCGAAATTATTTGTAAGTTATGAAACGGCGCGTTGTGGTTATTCATTAACCTATTAACGAGTGGTTTTTGAATAAGATTCTAAGACTACATATTATAATAGATTAATATTTCAATAGTATACCGATAATAATTATTGGATGCGAAAAACATGTCCAAACCGTCGAAAATGTTATTACCTGATGAGCTGTTGTACCGGAAACAGATGGCTGTATAACATGGCGATCGCGTTTTTCGTGAAACATTTCATCGTGAAGTTAATTGTACGTAGAGTTGGATATTTCCCGAGAAAATCTCAATCTCGAGATTTGGGATTTCCCGAAATGATGAAATTTTGAATTCTCGAGATTCGGGATTTCCTGAAAAGATTTCTCGAGAATACCCGATAAATCGGGAAATTTCAAAAAAACTTTCTAAAATCAATCTGTGTAAATTACAAATTTTTTTTTTTTTTATTATTTATGTAAGAAGACAAACCAAATAGAAGTAGGAAAACAAAAATAATTTAAAACATTACTTATTAAAACTTTTTCAAAAAACACAGACTGTCATCGCTGCGTCTGACAATCGCGTACGCTTTTGAGACACAAAATTCCCTGATGTTGCAAAAATTGCACTCATTTTGATTCGACGTTGGCTTAATTGTGTTAAATGCCCCGATCAGTCCTTGAATTTTGTGTTTTCTGTCCACTTTTTCCACATAGAAAATCGTTTTTTTTCAATTAATATTTGATGATAAAGAAATCCCGAGAAAAGATTCTCGAGATCCGGGATTTCCCGAAATGTTAAAAATGTCCATTCTCGAGTTTCGGGGTGGGAAAATTCCTAAAATTTCTCGAGAATTCCCGTCGGGAAATTCCCGAAACCCAAGTCTAGTTGTAGGTACGTATGTTACAAACAAACACGTTCCCGGACACGGTAAATAATAAGGGATAACATATTATTATCACGATTATTAAACTTAAAAAATATAATAATTACAATTTATCATTTCATTGAGGTTGGGAAAGATCTCGAGAAAGGTGTTACATTTGATTTATGGGATATATATGCATATTTCGAGCTGCGACATCATTGCAATACATTTGATAGAGGGTTAGCAATCCTGAATCCCAAGATTCCAGATCCTATCAGATTTGTTTCCGAAATCGTTGGAATCGTGATTTCGGAATTAGCTTTCTTATGAATGTCAACTGTAATAATCTATTTTGTGAACTAGAAAAGTACACACCTAGAGAATATAGCTAGTTTCTCCATATAAAAATATACATTTTGTATCTTCTTACATTTATCATTATTTTATACTGTTTTTTTTCCTTACCAATAAATTAAAATATCGTATACGCTATTCTCTTTAATCTAGAAAACACATAAGTACGTGTATTTTTTGAAATTGCGTAGTCGGAATAAATATACATAACTATATATATTTTAATTACTATTTTATTATGAAATAAATAATAATATAACCAGTGATTCAACATGAAATATGTTGAAATTTTTCTTTAGGTAAAATTCATCCATGAATGACACTTTGGCTAACTTCACTGCCATATTACCAATCCTGGAATCCCAGAATTGGGATGTAGATTGAGAATACTAATCTTGAAATCTAGGAATTTCAATATCTATAAACTCTCACAAATTTATAAAGATTTATTATATCCAATGTGGTGAACATATTGATTTTTTTTTTGCAGTACCTACCTACAAACTACGTATGAGAAAGCTGATGGCTACAAAAACCTTAACTTTGGTAGCTGGATTGCCTGTAAAGAATCGCAGCGTTTTTGGCCACGCAAATTGGCACACTAGGACAAAGCGTAAAGAAAAGAGAAACGAAGATGTCCCGACCGAACTGTAATGTTATCATAGTTTATGATTAGATTGTTTAATTTTTGTAATATGTAATACGTAAAAAAACACTACAAAGTACAGCAGAAATAGAATAATGTGCATGAAAATAATAAATTGTATCGTTCTTTTTTCTGATTTCATAAATTCCACAAAGTGGAATCCGTGCAATGCGTATTTATTTTTATTTTTTTATTGGCATTCCTCTAACTGGCATTGATATCAAAAGACATTTTTGTCAATATAACAAAACTTTCAAGTGCTTGCTGATTTTAAAATGACTCGTCTTGAAAAAATTTCGTTCGGCAGCTTTCACCGCCGTTGTCAACACATAATTACCACGCGAAAAGTTTTGATTGAAAATTCTTCGTTAAATGCTTTATGTAACACACCTCTTCCAAAATACTCCGTCAGGAATGTCACATTAGATTCATGTCATCGAAACATAAAACCCGTCGACTATGATGTGATGACAATGAAAACATAACGATTACATGACCGGTACGAATTATTATTCTGGATAGATTATTGAGCGATATCGCGTTGGTAAGAAATTTCTTTCTTATTTTACAAAACTCTACAATATGTAAACATTGAATTTATAACTTTTTGTGCCAAGTTTTCAAGGTGACCACAATGATATGACTAATCAACAAAAAATTTTATACTGTTTTGTAGACAAACTCCGTATAGCAGTGTTTCCCAAATAGGTTTCTCAAGGTTGTATCGAGGTTCTACAATTTGTTACAAAATATCAACGATTTCATATGATCTATTAAAGCAATATTGTATTTTATAAGTTTAGTTTGGTTAAATATTTCAGTGCTTATTGAAGAACTTTATATAAAAAAAAACACTTTAATATATTAGCACACAGTGATTGCAACATTCTATACCTACTGATGTCCACTAAATTTACCCCTCTTGAAATTTTAGGGATTAGGCCGGAACCGTCTTTTGACGGTGTCATAACTAGAAGTTGGCTGAAATCTAGTGTAATAACATTACACGTTATTTTATACGTTATTTTATATGACTAAATTCCAAGAATGAAAATCGCGAAAGTATCAAGTCACGCAAACTTATATTGGATTGGTAATAGGTGAACATCGATACCTGGAGGATTCAGGGTCAAATTGTCGCCAAAAACGATAGGATTCTATTTCGCTGTACTGTACGTTTTCAAATAAAAACCATTCTCCGCCAGATTTACGATTCCTGGATACGCCCTACACCGCAAGTCTTAATAAATAAATAAATAAAGCTCAAATTTTGGAAATAAATGTCGTATCTAATAATTTGAATCTTTAATGGCAACAGAAATTTTCACATAAATTTTCCATCGGGGATTTCCTACAACGACATAATTATTTTTGTTATAAATTTGAGTGTCATAAATAAATGGGTATTTAGATGAAACGGTTTTCGTTCATATATAAAAATGTAGATTATAAAAATATACATTTACATAGGTACTTAGTGTACAGATTAGAGTTTAGTTAGATCATAATATACATTACCATTTTCACACGAATCTGTTCCAAAGTCATTTGAATAGTTTTGACTAACAGAGATATTATGTATAACTATTACTTATACTAGTGTACGTTATAAAATCAACTGATTTAATATACGTATTATTTCACCCATAATACCGTATATATTATATTATTATGTATGTAGATACTTGATAAGATAAAATAGATACCACTAATAAAAATGTTCGACTTAATCAGACACATTAATCTTTCTATTGAGAGGTAATAAAGCGTATTATTAACCCCACATGTAATCATAATATTGACTAGATCGTAAATCACCGATTGGCGCCTGAAAAGCTTTTACCTGTTCTCTGCCCAGCCAAATATTTTCCTCCAATCTCAACCATAATTCTCTGACAGAATCTAAATTGAGAACCAAACAGGCACGGACATCTTATTTGCAACGCTCATTTTTTAAAGTTACTAAATGAAATCACATCTTTCGCGTTTTAACGTATTTTACAAATAATGTTACAAATATTACAAATAATATTTTTTAATAATTAAAATTAAGCGACCGTATTTAGTATAATTATCGATACAATCGATTCGTCAAAAATTTAAAAAGGAGCCTCTTAAGTTTTAAGCACTTATTTATGTATTTTGATTTAAGTAAGAGACACTATTTCAATTAAACCATGTTTGTATAATTTATTAAAAATTAAAATAATAAATTGATTATGAATGCATGGATTTATTTATTGGTAAAAATTAAAAATGTTATTTTTCAGTCGTTTGGGGCCTCAAAATTAGTCAGTGCATTGGGCCTCTACATCACTAAACGCGCCACTGATCATTACGCAATAGTCCGTGGGATTTTGAATGAATAAATTTTACGACTACCTGAAATACTTTCTTTAAGCCGGGTACTCATTAGCGAGTCGTAACTGTAACCGTTCCAGATACTGTAACCAACTCTGGATGCGAACTAATTATTTATTAGGCTTACGCGCTAATTATTTTGGCGTCCATACTAATTACTGCATCTGCAACGGCCACAGTTACGGCTTGCTAATGAGTACCCGGCTTTATGTATTGTTCAATCATGCCGTAGTACCGGGTGTTTTGCTTGAAATCGTGGCAGATGGCTGTGTGACAGCATACATCCTAGATGACGGCCGCTCTTGAAACTGATGAAAATCAGCCATAATGCGTTTAAGAGTTCTATGATAATTTTGCTTCAGATCATTTTTTACATTTTTTTTTAACAAAAAATGTTATTAAATATATTTTATTTCTTGATATTATATTTTTTTGAAGGAGTTATAAATCAAACTTTTCCTGAAGACATGTTTCGAATTATAAACAAATGTTGCTCACGCTTATGGGCGATAGTGCCATGTAAAGGTGTAAAATGTAGCATTTGAGGTATCTTTAAAAGCTAATTTTGAATAGACTTTGTAGGAAAGAAAGCTGCATATCGTTATTGATAGTTCGATAAATAATATGTAATTGATAATATTACATTACTGCGATTTACTTGAAACCTTAAAAAAATCTGGCGAAAAAGTTTTTAAGTTTTTTGTCTTCTTCTTTATTCAATAACGGAATTAGTTATGAAAAGGCAGAACAGATTGAAACTCTTTTTCGATATAAATATATTATAAAACACCAATGTGCGTTATTTGTTATTTTATAACCATTGATTATTGAGTCATATAGAAATAGAAACGTGTTTTGTTTACATTTCATTTTCATTGTTATCGACCACGTGGTAAGATTGACTTTCAAATGAGTTGACGACACATTTATAATAATAGTATATAAATTGGCAAAGCACATTGGCAGGAATCCGATGGATGAAGGTTCGAGTCCTTTTCGGTGCCATATTGTTTTTATTTTTTTTATTTTGTCGACATTTTCTGAGGTGATTCCAAATTCTGTAACTTTCCAAATCTATTGAATTATTTGTTAGACAAAAATATGCTTATTAAATAATATACAAAATTTAGGAGAGGAGATCCTATCTATTAATCTAGGAAAGTACCTATTTATTATTGCTACCTTAATTCAAACCATAATAGCCAGTCACCAATGTTTAGCTAAATTTATAAAGCATTTCAATTGCACGTATATTGGTTAATTTCATCACAATTATATAAAGAGCGGGTGGATAAATTTATAAAGCACATTGGCTGGAATCCGATGGACACAGATTTGAGTCCTGTCCGGCGTATTTATAGTAGTATGTATGTTTCTGAGAGTTTTCACATTATATATATTCAATAAAAATGTTACATCCTCAAATCTTGTGAATGACATAAAAATAATATACCTAATTGTCTTTAAAATACATTATATAATACTTTATAATACAACGTATTAGAAGAAACTTATATGATTACTTTGTTCTGCAAACCTCAACGTTACATCCGGTGGACCTGCATTCGTTTCGAGCGAGCTGTCTGCATTATAAAATATTAATACGCTCGAAGAATTCGTGATATATAAAAAAACGAGAGAATAAATAAATGATTTGCCGCTAGAATGTGACTAAGCGATACACCGCAAATAAATAAGCTCTTAAATATTTGAGTGTGTCCGTTTGCCGTACCGACGCCGACGCTGGGCGCCGCGACGCTCAGCTCCATTTGATAACGTAACATGGAATAGTTGAACAGCTGCCAACTCCGAACAACTTAGACGGCTACCTGAACATACTTTCATTGCGTCGCTGTTGTATGCCAGGGATCTCTAAGGCGGCGATCGCGACGTTAATAAATTAATATAATAACCGAAAGAAATCACGGGGCGTCGTATTTTTTTTCAAAGATTTTTTTCTTGTTGTTATATATCTGATGTGTTTTCAAATTATGTAATATTATAGATATATCAATTATTTAATGAAATATGTATTATATAGAACCTACGCAAAATAATTTTGACTACGCCAAATAATCCAAACCGGATCCTAGCTTTCTAACGAATATTGTGACATCACTAGGAATCGACCCCGAAGCCCCCGAATATTAAGGCCGTTAAGTGTAATGCATAGTAAAATTTTCCAATCGAGATATCGCATGTGATACGTACATAAGAAAGATCTTGTATGTAGCGTATCTAAGTATGACATATCGACCTGAGTTGGGGCAAGAATTTCTGTTGAATTACACTCACCGATCCGATGATTTTACTGGAGGCATATAGGTACAATTCAATCAGTTATTCTGATAATCTTGGTACACATCCGTCAAACAATACTTAATTTACTTAAATACAAAATACAAGTAAAAGTCAGATTATAATAGTCCCGTAAACGTAAAAGTTTAGCTGCCATGCTGTATCACGCTTAATAATGTGATCGGCGTCACACATCTGTGATTAAAAGATATTTTGTGGGTGTTTGGGGGAAATTTGAGGCTTTCCCGCAATTTTTATTACTCATGCACTCTTCTTTTAGTTTCATGAAGTAATTCCCGTAGTATAAAAGACATGTCATTTATCTAAATTAGGTAGGCAATGTAGGCGTATTCAATATAATCTACTTGTAAACTGGGGTGGATAGAAACAATGTTCCCCACTCAATTAGGTATTGCGTTTTATTTTGAAACATTTTATAAAATATTTTTGTTTCGAAATTTTCTGTTGTATTATATGATGTGTTAAACTCAAATAAAAATATGTACAATTAGGTGGATATTATAAAAGATATTATGAATTTTAAGCTAGTAAGTTTTAAGCTACGAATTATCGGGGGGGAAACATATTGTTACACCGGTAATATAGCTACCTATTTACATATTATAACGTATAATATATACCATATAAACTTTATTTGAATTCAATGCTAGTTATGCTCTACATCTTTCTTGGTCTTTTACTTTCTCATGGTAGAGTGAGGGCTGCCGCCAGCAAGCTCTAGTATGCCAACACTCTTCTTTTGCTTCGCCTTTCCTGGATGGTACCCAAAACCACCAGTTTCTCCAGATTATCCAGTCCGCGCCGAGTAATATGTCCAATAATCTGCAGGATGCGTCTCCGACACACTATTGTCGTGAGCCTTTGCTTTATCTGGAGTATTTGGATAATTTACTGGTTCATCCTGTACACAAAACACGAAAATTTCGGCGCCTACACCACACTTAGGAGGCATTGCCTTCGGCTCTGACTCGCCATCATACAAACATATAGAAAACACTGAATTGCAATTGAAATTCATAGATGCTTCTATAAAGCTGTAAGACGTGTCATCGCATTTTTGCAATCCGTGTGTGCCTTCTTATGTCTGCTTCACATCCGCCTTTTCCACTAATGATCGATTCCAGATATACAAATTCGTCCACTGTTGCTAGATTTCGAAATACACTTACAGCAGGTAGGTTAGCCAGATAGATAACCAGTATTATTTAACTATATTATTCAACTTACACTATATATTATTAATATTATATAATAATGATACGTTGCTTAGTCAGAACTAGTTTCATCCTCTCAGGGGGAGATTTTCAACTTATCCAACCAAATTAATCGGTTTCTAATAATATTAATGTGTTTTGTTGTATTGTAAATATATTGTAGATTATTATGATACCTTTCCATCACGAATTTACAGTTAAAACTATTAAATTTTATATGTATTAAATAAATGAACGATTGGCAGTTGCAATTACTCATTTCAAATGCCCCAGAATATTCTTATAATTGCCTAATAAATGTAAACCATCAATATTTACTGCAGATAGTTCGCCGAAAAGTCAGTTGTAAATACTCAAACATACACTTTTAATGTTTCGTTTTAATTTATTTGACAATAAAACTGTTCATACCATTCATAACGATTAGGTTTTCATAACTTCAAATACAATTTACAGATACATCAAATTGTATTTTGTCTCAATGCGAAATATTCACTAATTATTTTTATAACGTCTCTGGAAAATTGAACGATGCCAAGAATGTCGAATAATGTGTCACTTAGCATGATTGAGTACCTATAGGACAAATAACTTAATTACTTCACTTAAAAAATTACCTACGAAAATATAAGAAACTAATTATTATTCTGATCTAGGTAATCTTGCGCAAAAAATGTTCGTCGTGTGCAGATAGATGTACGTATTCCTCCTCTGCGTTTTCAACTGTTTTTTGTGCAGTGAATTGCATTCTCACACAATCTAATAATAATTTCATTTAGATGCCTCGAATCCCAGAGTAAATAGGTGTGCAATAAATTAATAAATATGTTTGGTGTTTTGCCATTAAAATATGTTAACTCTAAAATTGCATTCAACTGATTTCAACAGTAGGTAGTAATAAATAATGGAATGCTAACATAATCACTTTTGAATATACTGGGAAAACTCACCGTGTATTGAACAAATTCTTATTAACACAATTATACTTATTTCGATACAAAACATATCATTGTAATTATAATATGTTTAAACTTTAGGGAAAGAAAACATGTTTTTTTAATAATTTTAATATGATACTTACTTACTTTATCCATATAATGGAATATATGATACATAAGGACTATTTTCCAATGCATCTAAGTCAAGGTGTGGGATATAAACTGGGGTGTTTAGGTAAAAGTATATAACTTAGTCGACGTTTCTTAAAAAATATTTTTTCGCTCTACTTTTGGATGCATGTGAGTCAATAGTACATTTTAAATTGTTAAAAATCTATGTCAAATGCAACAGAAGTAACAGCGAAATAATATGATATCAAACATAAATTGGCATATCCATTCAAATTTATTAAAAATAACAAATAATATATTTGGAATAACGTTTTATGTAGGAAGGAATGTATAAATATTCATTTTGTTTATTTATATAAAATTCCATCCCACAGGACCATATAAAATGTATCCTATAATATTGGTACTTTCGACGGACGTAGAACGTGACAACATACAATTATTATATTAATACTATAGACTGAAGGTACTTGATGGAATTTGAATTTAAATTCTAATTTATCAGTGTGTGTTTACCTTTGGTGAGTGTACACGGCGCCTGAAGATGCCGAAAGGCGAAACCCGGGTCGCAAAAAACGACTTAAATGGAATAGTACAGAGCTTGAATCCATTAGAATACAATTATTATGTTATAGGTATACATGTGTATATAAATACTATGTATATATAGGTACGTAAATCGATATAAAAATAATGCATTCCTAGTGGGATATAAAACTGCTGCAATGTATATATTTTTTGGGAAATGTTACGTTTGTATAATCAGTTGTACCTACTTAGAAGCAACCATGACAAAGGTCAAAGTAGCTTTAGAAATATATTTACTTTGTAGCTTTGTTCTCGTATTATTATTTTTTGAATACTGTCAGCCAATTCGCAGGATGTACTTAATGCCAAATAATACACTTAGCGACTTATAGACAACAATGAAAAAATCTGGCTAGCCAACATAATTACTTCAAGCTTTAAAAAAGTGTTTGTTGGGACAGCGTTTGGACATTATCCAAACATTATTTTGGCACTTCCAAAATTGGTAAAAGCGGCAGCGATGTGAAAAACACGGGACAGGTTCGCGTGTGGGGAGAGCTTTGGAAAAAGCTGCCAAGAATACTTGCGGTCACTTTGCGGAGGAATGCCAGTGACCATATTGCACGCATAATTGACTTTCCGCATCGTCTTCTTTATTTACCTTGGACGATGGCGACGCTGCTGTCATTCAAGCGACTGCAAACACGTGTCAAAATGTAATCGTGCGTTCATCGTATACCACATGGTATGTAGGTATTATATACAGCATCATAATAGCTCTCCTTTAGCTAGAGATTACAAGGGATACTACTAGGGATTACAATTCCAGGATTTCGAAATTCGGGAATATTTTTTTCTCAATGAAAAGGAGTTTTTTCAAAAACAATAATTTTCACTGATGATTTGTATGAAAGTAATTAAGTATGTATTTGTAAAAAAAATTCCAACTCTGGAAAACCAAAAATAATCAGTATTATACTTATTTCCAGACTTATTTTTCGAAATGTCTTCCATTTATCTCAAGCTAAACTCATTATTATTACGATGAAAAGCAATAATGTAATTAAGAAAAAATGCAGTGCTTCGTCAAATCTTTGTGAAAAATATCGAAATTATTATTTCGATATTTGTATGAAATTCACAAAACAATAATTAACTAAAATGTGTGTACTTGTGAAATTACACATTTTTTAACATAAAATATATGAAAACGAATTCCGACCTGTATCATAATGTATTTCGGCATTTTCAATCCCGTAATTTCGAGATTAAAATATTGAACGAGACTCCGGGATTCTGGAATTGCAAGCCCTGATAGATAACGCATGGTGTGTTTTCATAATCTCACGATAATAAAAAAAATATGAGTGTGCGAGGATTGACTTGTAATAATAAATTATAATATCGTTCACTTTGTGACCATCCCATTATTAGGGAATATCTACGTGTCTTAGAATGTATGTGTAGAGTTATGGTATATTATTTTATTTTTGTTTATAAAAAAAATATTAAATATTATGCGAAGTAGTTTTACAATTACAATTTTAAAAAATATAATCAATCAATTATAATATATTATTTATTGTTATAATTGGGCAAACATCTTGCTATCATGATTGAGTTGTGCTTTCAACATACAAAATATAAAACAAAAGAATTCACTAAGTATAACTTACTATAATACTACGTTACACAATATTGATACATAGTTGTTTGTTTTCTTTGTGTTAAAATAATATGTATAAAAAATGCTCCTCGCGCTGAAACAAAACATTTTGATCGTTTGGCCAATCCTTTCGTTTAGTGAAAATAATTCATCTTTGTCAATGTTTCTGAGTAATAAAAACATTTTGGCACGTAAATAATATTTAAAAATAAATAAAGCGAAAATAAACAGAGTATGTACGTGATTTTTAGATAAACTTAGCACTGTGAATAATACTTTTAAGCTTCAGACATTCTGTCACATGTTATGAATAATCTGACAACACCAGTAATTAGCATCACCTGAGAAATAATACGCATAGGTAGGTAAGTCAACAGAAGCAATAATAGATAATATGATTACTTAACCATTTTTTGTGTGTTTTATTTTAGCGGTGGAAATATTAGTCATTGGTACGGAATGATGACAATTATGCAGGGGCGTCTCGTCTTCAGGAGACAGATGGGTCTGGCGGCACCAGTATTTCTCTAACCAATCAAAATCCTTACAAAATGATCTGATAATTATTGTAAAACGAATTTTTAGAGACCTAATTTTTGTATAAGGACAATATAAATGAATAATAAATATTTTTTACGTAATAATAAATTGACATTCTTAATTAAGTAAATTGCGAAATACATGATTACATAAATTATCGAAATTTTGCTTTGTATTTTACTAACATGAACCATCACTAATTATACTTATACTATAGATGTATTAAAAAATAGTTATACCTAAGTTCCGTCGCAAGCTTTTTATCTGTGAATTTCATTTCCATGATAAGGCATAGATACCAGTTGCGCGTGGCGAGGTGCGGTGGGCTTTGTTTATTATTTTATTTGGGTGATATTTTCTGTTAAAAATACATCTATATACCAGTACTACATGTATATACCGGACTATATATAATAATATTAATTACTTAGGATTTTGAAACTAATTGCACCTTCGATGAAATAGCGTGGTGTGTGTCATCGAGGAATGGTAGCTTAACGCTATTCCATAAATTTAATACTATTTACGTACGTAATTTAATAACATGGATTCTTTAGAAGAAATTAAGTATAATTTATCCTCCAATTCTACTAAGTATAATATTATTACGTATTATTATATCGATTATTTCTGGGAATGCTCAGTAGCTCAGCATTCATAGATTGCACGCAACTAGTAAATACACAATCTGTATCATAATGTTCTCAGTACTTAATTGCCATTACTAAAAAAAAATTTGACGATTTCACGGCTAATATACTATAATACAGAAAAAACTTTTTAGTACAGTCTTTGCTTCAATTACTTAATTACTTAACATTAAAATAAAAAATATTGACTACGAAAATATTATGTAAAAACCTATTGGAATGAAAAGTATCAAACGAGTTCAAGCTTTCGATTACCAAATTAAAAAAGTATGTTGCGATATTTTGGCTGGTACCTAATCTCCAATAGTTATATAGGAATGGAAGATGGAGATGGTATATTGGCAGACAAAAACAAAATAATAGCCAATGTGGTACAGAGCCAAAATATCTAGTCGAAATGAATGGCTGACCGTGAATAATCTCAATTATTATGAAATTAATAAGATCAAAAACCATGTGCTCGAATCGAATGTTTTCAATTACAACATATCACTCATGATCCATAAATAAAGAACGAATATTTGTGTTCTATATTCTGCATACCACGCTTTGTAGATCTTAAGTGGACTTTGCCTATTTCATTATACTGGCCTTGTAAAATAATAATTATTAGATGATAAACAAAGCATTTTAGACAAGGAAACGTTTCTGCTGATAAAGGAATCTTGGAAGTGTGCCATCAGTATGCCAGTTCCTCCTTGCAAGATGTCTCAACATTAAAATTGACGAAATTATCTCAAAACTGTCAATCGAATTCGCATACGAAACGCCTCTTATGTGTAGGGTAGTCCCACGAGGTGATACAATTATGAAAATATTAAAATATTTATTGAATTTCCGTTCACGAGACAAACTGAAAAATTGCATGTTTCCGGTTAACAAGTTATGCTTCATCATGAAGATTATCTATCATCGCAATTCATCAGCGACGTCCCTGACAAACTGCCGCCCCTAGGCAGCGCCAAAATGCCGCCCCACTTTTTTATACATTATTTTTATCATCCTTTCATGATTCCAATATCTAAGAAATGTGTTGTATGGATACATTATTAACAAAATATATACCACTAAAATAACTAAAACATACACGCACTTCCGTGCGCACTGGCTAATAAGTCAGACTATAATTATTATTCGCAATTCTGCACATGTCGTTTCTGGTCACCAAGGACGTCAAAGGGCAACGGAAGTTAACTAGACATCGTGAACCCGACAAAAAAATTACAGTCCTATTAAACATTATAAGTTAAGTAATTAACACAGTTTGGTTCCAACCATATTTTCGTTATTAAGTTTAAGTAGCTATTTCTATATAGTATACCAAATGATTCTCCTTGATTTGCCGCCCTTGGAATAACTGCCGCCCCCAAGCGACGCTCAATCTGCCTACCCCCACGGGACGTGACTGCAATTCATTCTCTGTGTGAAGGTCACTCAAGTATTTCACGCCTGCCCTTCGCGCTGTCAAACGCCTTTATTTATCTACCTACTGTATCATATAAAAATATATTACTTATGTTAAAATCTACGTATTTCAATCACGCTTAATTCTTGCCTAGTTTTCGTATCGTAGTCTATGAAGACTGGTAATACGTGACAATGCATTATCGCAGGTCTCCATAGAATGTTCTAAAAAAGGTTTTTGTCAATGATATTATCGATCTGAAACCATCACTAATATATTCTTCGTGGACGGTTCCATGCATTTAAATGGTATGGGTGTTGTCGATCTACTTTTAGGGATAATTTAACTAATGCATTGTATTAGTGCACAATTATGGTGCTCTGGCAGTGGGTCGAAAGGGGGCGGTGTGAATGTTGTACGTCATGAAAAATTTGGGAAATGATAAGGTTAAAATATTTTTTGCCGAAATATGAAAAGATTTTTCGATTGGTGAGAAAGATGCAACCAATGTCTTTAAAAAAGTTTGTGCATCATCTCGAAAAGGTACCTACTATTCAAAAGACTTCGGAAAGACAATTTAATATGGAAACAATTGACACCGTGTATAACAAGATATCTATAATAGAGTATTTTAGAGACCTTCATAAATGTGGCACGGTATTTGTGGAGTTGGGAAGACAAAAAAACAATTAGATCGATATTGCTATATTAGGTACCAATTACATAATTCGCAAATTAATGAGTAGGTATTTACCTATCTACTCGAAGGATATCTACTGTGCCGATTTAATAAATGTACCCATGTGCATTTAAGAGAAATGCGAGGTTTAAAATCAGTTTTGGGTTCATTGTTAAATTGTGTTTAGAATTTATAATTATGTATATTTCTATGGATGACTCCAATTGGTACTAGGAGTAGGACCACAAGTGGTTAAGTCCGCCCCTATATCTTTGGTATTAGATCACATTATGGTAAATTCAAGACACTGTTATATACCAAGTTTGTCGATTAAAACTATTAAACTAATGATTTTCGGGTTAGTTATATAAAATAATTTATCAATATCAGTAAATTTGAATTATAGAAAAACGAAAGCAGGTTTTAAAAAGAGATTAAATAGTATAGGTGTAATATAAAATTAAATATATTACTTTTACAATGGACTTTCAGGGAAATGATTTAAATTATCAAATCAACAAACAAACGATAAATAATAGATTAATAATACGGTGACGTGGCTGTAATTTATAGCTGAACACATAATATGTTGAATAAGGATTATCTGGTCTGACGCAAAAATAATTTTTCACTTGATATAAATCTTAGTTCTGAAAAAAATGAATTCCGCAGTAAGCTCGCAGCCGACATTTCGTATTAATCTAATGGCGGCATTTTATTTTTCAATGGCAACAAGCCTTGCTGAGAAACGTTTTCAAAATACTCTGCCAAGGTATTTAATTTAAATTGAAAAATGTAAAAATTCTAATTTAGTGGTCATGAAAAATATTACGACCGAACCGCGCGTTGAATGTTATACGACACATTATTTTGAAAATAATTTCTGTGGAAATGTAATAATCGTTAAAATAAAATTGGAAACAATAACTATGTTGCACAACAGGAAGAGTAATTATTGTGGAATATACTAAATAGGTAGAATCAAATGTAGGAAAAAGCCTAGTTCAGATCACTATTATACTCATGTCCGTAACAAATAAGCTGTTTACAATATTTAAATAAAAAACATTTTAAATGTTTTTACACACATTTACATGTTTTATTTTATATTCCGTGGAGGATGGAAAATATGTGCAAATGTACTGACAAACAAGCGAGTATACATTTTTTACTTTGTCATATTGTGGATTTGATAAAAGCATGCAAATTTGTGAATCACACTTAATTTGAAATTACACTTAATTTGATAGTAAAGTTTGTAGATGTAGGTATACACACTTTGAGTTTCAAGCAAATGATTTGTGTACTGTCAAACGTTTTCAAACCATTATATAATTTGTTTGCATGCATACTATTTATATTGATAAGAACTAGGTTTCCTTTTAACACCGCGGAAGATCGGGATAATTGAGGTGCCGAGGCATATGAGTATTAAACAAGTACAATAAAAAAAATAGTTTTAATAATGCGTGTAGCTGCTTTGTATGAAAAGTTATAAGTATTTTTTAGTCCCTACCATTGAATTACATTCGATTAAATCCTGTGTGTAAAATGTAGGCAAGTAATTAATATTTTCATAGCATTCACATATTATATTATAATATTAAAAGTGGTATTTTTTCATAGAATAGTAATAATGAATCATTTGAAAACAATACCTCATTTGCAGAAAATGTTGTAAACAGTTATGTAGAATTTACAATAATTGCATGTTATTTAACTTCGAAGTCGATTCATTCAACTTGGTCACCGGAACACTTATATCCTCAGCAATTCATTATATTGCTGAGTTTTCCAAGCTACGGAGCTACAACCATGAACTGCACCCAATATTATACATTTAATCATAAAGAGAAATAGTATGCAAATTATCTGTTTTTAATAAGATATCACGCACATGAGTCCAAAAATTTGAAATAGAAAGGAATATACTGAAGTTGAGTACCAACTATCAACTAACTTAAAATGAAAAAGCTCAATGTTTACAATCCACTGTTTATCTAATGTTTTTAAAGACGCGTGATATAATGTAGACCTAAACAACACATTTATATGAGCATGTTTATCGTTGAAAGTGATATAATATGATTATTCGCATGTTGATGGCGCTGAATAAATTATCTTTAACTTAGTCAGCAATAAATGTTTTCTCTCAACTGTAGGAATATCCAGTGGAATGTAAAGAAAATGAATTATTTGTTGAATCTCAAAATACCCCATTTAATTTGTTTTTGTTGACTTGTTTTTCAGATTCCATATACTTGCAGCTAGGTAAGTATGTCACACATTTTCCAATCTACAGAGGATGAGCATAATATTTGTAATACAACTGACGTATTTTTTTTTTATTTTTTATAAAATTTATACAACATATTTAATATACACTGCCTTTATACTAACGCAATTGTTGGATTTCATTTTTAATTGTAGAATTACAATCATTTGATAAATAATATTTTATGGTTTTAATAGAAATAGACGAAGAATTTATCTCCATTTCCTTTCATTTCTAGTATGTCGGAATATTGTTTCTCGGAAAGCTTAGTTTGCCGGAATCTTAGCTGTCAACAAGGCTCAACAAACCAATAATTTTTCCCTTTATGAACACTTAAGAATTCACGAGAAACGTTTTTGAGAAAATTCGCATATTTGTAGGTACATGGCCCACGATAGCCGAGCGGTTATGCGGCAGGCGCGAGTCCCGTGCTCTAATCCTGAGTCTGATAAATGTATAATATGTACGATTATAATTATCGAAAACACTTCTGAGAAATATATCACTACTAGAAAAAAGTCTTTTTTGAAAAATATACGACACCTTAGTAATCAGAGCATATGGGCACGAATCCCGGGGGGTGCTGGTTTGAAGCCTGCTGGGTGTTGTATTTTTTTGTTCAATAAAATAATGCTACTCGTACATTCTTAAATCTTGTGAATTATTCGTTAAATAAAAAAATAGTTCATTAAATTTACATGTTGTTTTTCAATGTATGTTTGGACCCAGCATATGGGTTGAGCAAGTAGAGCATAATAAGAAAAATGATCAATGTAAAAGAAATAGTTTAATAGGTATAAATACCATAAATAGTAAGCTGCTGATCCTGCTCAGTGTACCAGGAAAAGCTGTTTATAGGCAAGTAAATGCAAATAATGGCATTCTGCGTTCGATCATCTTATTATGAAACATAAAAAATATCACAATGCCCATAGTATGTCGAAAAGATTTCATGTGTTTTTTGACGTTTGTTCGAATCACACTGCAACGGGTTACGGGTTACAGGTTACAGTGATGACGAGATTTCCTTGCGCAGTTATTGTAGATTGATGACAACGATGATGACGATTGTGAAAACGGAGCGCAAAAGAAAAAGTTTCGCTCTAGCAAGTACGATCCCCAGTATTTAATATTCATCACGAAGTAGGCCATATCACAAAATTTTCTGAATTCTTGAACCAAATCTTTCGTTCGCGAGATTATTATATTGAAATATGCAAAAATCACAGGGAAAATTTCACACTCATGTGGAGTATATTGGAAAGGAATGCTTTCGGAATTTCAACTGTGCGAATATACACTTTTAATGATCATACTGTTAGTGTATTCTTTTAGTGTTGCGTCGTTCTGCTCACTATTTATTTGAATGATTTTTGGAAATTTGCCATACCGAGTGCCTACTCAGTGGAACGTCGCAAATTCCGATCCCCGAAGTGACTGACCCGCACCTGCCCAACTTGCCTGGAAAATTGCGTAGCGATTCACATTTATAGAATCGAAATTTGATGAACCCCAATATTGTTAGTAATTATTTTCTCTATTTTTTTAACATAGTATTCATAACAAAGCCGGTTTCGTGATACGAATATAATTGTACCAATTTTATTGTCATAGTGTCGAAACCAGTTTTGTTATACATATTGTTGTGGTAATAAGTACGAAAAAAATTAAAATTTAATTAAATGGTCTAAAACAATTTCCTACCAATTAGTAACAGTGAAAAAAATCTTAATAATTAATATTTATAAAAAATAAAATAAATATTCATTTTTTTTGGTCATGTTACTCGGTGGTGCTTGAAGATACTGGTCATGATTGGCAGCGTAAACTGTTAACCATGCAAAGAAAAAATATCCGTATGCTCAAATCAAGAATATGGAAAGAACTTAATTAATGTTGATAATCCCCTCAACTAGACTCCACTGATAACTAGTGAAAAATGATGTGCGGAAATGCAACTATGTACTCATGAAGATCACAATACTCGTTGATGAATAACTAAGAAAAGGTTATATAATATGTTTTATCAGTAAAGTTGGCGTTCCATTTAGGTCATACGTCTTACAATACTTAATTGAGAGACGTCAATTTAAAACGCATGTTAACGCGTTTTACAATTCACATATGTATATATAAGTACATACACTATAATATCTAATGTGTTTTCATTTCTTTCCATTTTTGTATGTGTAAGTTTTTATTAATTAACACCCACGATGGCCGCTATTTTTTTCTCTTTCCAATTATCAATTCTTCTTATTCTTAATGTCATGTTGTAAACGTCTTTAATTACTAGGTACTTACTTAATTTATTATGTAAGTACTCATTGTGTCTTTTTTAAATAAATAAGTATTAAATAATCCATGGGGACACCCACGGTGGCCGCGCGGCTTATGCTTTGGCCTATTGCGTCGTGGGTCCAAGGTTCGAATCCTGGGTCTGGCAAGTACACATATTGTTTTTCAATTTGTGTATGAGTCAAAGTGTGGACCTACTAGGTTGAGCAAGTGGCTGACATCCATTTCTCGTAAATACAAAATGTATCAATACAAACCTCCACTGTGTCGAGGTCCATACGATCCTATTAGGATATCGAAATAAAAAAGAAGAAAGTTTTATACATTCAAAATAATATATAAACAGCTATGGAGAATGTTTCATTTATCTAAATTTGTATAATCATTATTATTTGTTTTTATGCAAATCCCAGATTCCACAATCATATTTATGAATGTTTTGGGGGACAAATTTAGGCGGCAATAAACATTGATTTAAGTGGTTTCATAAAATGCGGCCATTTCGCAACGTAGAAGTGTAAAACTGTTTGATAAAACTGGTATAAATTATTGGCCATTTTCCCAGAACAAGGATATTTAATCGGTAGATTACTTTTTACATGAATCAACATGAATCATTGTTCATATTTACGATTGTTTAACTACTTCTATAGTTGACATAAAAAAAATAACTAAACATATTAAATCGTCAATGAAACAGTAGTAGTTCTTTTTTCAAAGTTAATAATCGTTTTCCCTCCTAAATAGAGCATAGTAAATATTAGGTGAAATGAGGCTGTATGAACAAAGTTAGCCAAACCACTGGGTACTTGCGTTTGTCTAAAAACACACTTAAAATAACATTTATGATTTTTGTCAAACTCAGAATTTAAACCCGCACCACGAAAAGTTTGTTCTATTACTTTGATTATGACAAGGACTGTGATTTTTTCGACCTGTGTAAGGTACGCGGACCTTTAGTGATTAAGCTAACTTTCTCCCGATTTTTTTTAGTATTTTTGAAACAATTAAGGTAAATACAAATAGAGAAAGAGAGTAGGTCTCTGATTAATGAGGATAAAAATCAGTGGCGTAGGGTTGAATAAAACAATGCCGTGATGCTGTTGAATTTTATTATTCCTGTTTAGCTCTCCCTCCTTTGGTTTCGTTAGACACATTTTACACCATTTACGTTTATAAAAATGATTAATATTAACCATTCTTACTTGTTTTACTCTATTTTTTTCCGATTGTTTGAGTAAAATTATGTATGTTGTTTGTTTCAATCTGTGTTTGAGCCAAAGCAACAACTCATTAGGTCGAGCCAATGGGCAACAATCATGCATAGTAAATAGGCTATTCATATAATTTAATGAATATAATATAATTTACTTTAATAACACATCTTCTAAAGTTGAAGGAGGACAAGGGCCTTCAAGAAAGTATTTATGCGACGTCCTTTATATGAAGTCAATATTGCAAGAGAACGGGTATTAATTGAAGAATAAGAAATTACAGTCCCCATAAAGCGTAGACTAACGACATTGAATGTGATCCACGAGCGAATGTCCAAATTTACTGATGACCGAAGACTTATATTTTTATTTTATTATCAGGTAATAATAATATGAGAGAGCAAACTCGCGAACGAGCTTTAAGCAGTTCACAATGTCAATAACTATAAACTAATATAATCTAGAGTTGAAAGTTAAGCAGCATTGCTCTGGATTAAGCAAGGGCAAGTGATAGTCGATAAAAATTATCATTCGATGCGGGGAGCGATTCGTGGTTTTATTCTACAGCAGTGCAAGTGCCATCCCTGGCCTAAAAATTCCGTGCAAGAAATGCAAGATAATTCTTAATAAGTAGTGAAAAGATTTTACTAATTCTAAATATAAGTGATTCAATACAAAACAAGAGCAATATTTTACTTATAATAATATTATAATATTAACAATTCAGGCAACAACGGTGGGGGTGACAAGTTCTGTATACGATGGGAAAAAACTCTAGGTGTTTGGTCAGGTCGAAAATTCTAGAGAACAAAAAATAGCTCCCTCCAGATGGAAGGTCCAAATCAAGAATGCTACGTTTTCCATTGACACAGGTCCTGCAAACCGCTAAATCTATGTGTGGTGTAACAACTCGTGAAGAAGGCTACTGGACGACCAAATCATCTAAATCACGATCGTCAGTCATGGGGTTTGTTTTTATAAAGACGACGACAAAGAGAAGTAAAAAGCACGATTATCAGAGTTTTTTTTTAAATAACCATACCCTTGCTTTTTCTGACAAGGTGATAATGTTTAAGTGTTCGAATCGTCTGAACAAGCATCGCATTTAATAGAATTTCCACCAGTATGTACCTATGTGCCATTTTAAATTATGATAATATGTCGTGCACGCACAAGAACAGGAAGCTCATTAAAAAAAATCAGTATGACTACGGGAAGGATAGCCAATATTAATTAAGTTGTAAGATATTTCTATAGAGATTTGAATTTCTGTGCAACCGATATTATATAAGAAGTGTTAGAAAAAGTTTTGAAGCGCGTTCAGGTATGAAAAAAAAATGTTGCGATCTGTTTCACTACTGACTACGCCACTCTATGAAGAGAAACTATAATAATATGTAACGTCACGTATCACGCGTGTAAAATTAAAAATAAATCCAACGTTTAAGTCTGCTTCGTGTAACAATTGTTTTAAGACAAATTAAGTTTGCATTGACGCTTGAAAGATATGTGGCGTTCATGAATTATGATGATTTGGATTGTGTCCTGATTGAAAACCCGGAAATATCATTTAGAAAATATATTTGTAAATAATTATGGGGTCAACGTTTCTGGTGTAGAAAAAAAATATTCGCGTTTTCATTTTGGCAAACGTCATGCTTCTTTTTAAATAACTTATTTTGCGTCAAGGCACCAAATGGGTTACTTAATCAGTATGAATATAAATAGTAAGACACTAAAATATTATCAACAGGTGGAGTTGACCCACTGCTGCAGGAAGGACTCTGGACTCATCTTATTGGTCCTTATTTCCTCCCTGATCAGTCAAGCAACAGTCATCAATTCGTCGTTACTGTGAGTTATAGGGTGGTTAAGTGGCCGTTCAGTATCTGTTTGGTACAATTTCTATAGCAGCATTTATCTAGTGGTTATACACTCCCCTACAGCTGATAATAAATAATTGGCTTGTCATGCATCCCGATTTGACTGTAATTGTCCAGGTTTGACAATGGGTCCCGAAGTCCCGATCGGTTTGTAATTTTGCCCATATTTATAATGTTAGTTAGTACGTATTTTCTGACACACAGATTGATAATTTGAGCCCTAAAACGCCAAACATTATAATTTAAAAAAAAATAATATCTAAATTATAGGTATTTAGCCACGATTATTACCTTTTATAAATGAATTGTGTGCATTTTTATAAATATTAGATACATTATCGTCAGACAGTGCAAAGACGAGGTTGTCGAAAAATTTTGTTTTGATAATAAATAATTTGTTTAATATTTAAATTTTAATATTTTAAATTTAAATTTAAATATTTGTGTTTTTATAGTAATACTAGCTGACCCGGCAAACTTCGTACCGCCTCAGAATTAATAATCCTGTGTTAACTTATTAGCTGAATTAAATTCAGTTTTTTATTAAGTTAAAATGAATACTCAAAATGAATAAGTTCAATAAATGTGCAAAAATCAAATCAAAATGAAAAGTATTTTAATTACATTGAACTGTACTCACTGTACACCCACGATGACCTCGTGGATTAAGCGCCAGTCTATAGTGTCGAGGGTCCCAGGTTCGAATCCTGGGTCTGGCAAGTTCATATATTGTTTTTCAATTTGTGCATGAGTCAGAGTATGGTCCTAATAGGTTTAGCAAGTGGCTGACATCCATTTCTCGTAAAAATAAAATCTGTTAATACAAACCTCCACTCTGTGGAGGCCCATATGATCCTATTAGAATCGGACATGGTCAAAAGAAAAAAAAAGAATGTAATTCACGTGACAGCAAGGTATTTGCTTTATTGAAGCGAATCTAAATGATTCGCGTAGCATTGTTGCACTACTTTCTGTTAAACTATTTGCTGGATGGGTTGTACTCGGGTCGATTCCCTTCATTGAAGTACCTTGTGATATACGACATTTTTCGTTTTGTTGTCAGGTGCGAGAACGAATAAAGCGGATGGTTTGCCGACACGTGAACATGCTACGTACAATTGACCGTGAGAGAAACATTCATTTTCTAGATTCAGGCCACAAACACTCAAGGATTGGCCTTGTGATTTGTTGATCGTCATGGCGAATGCAAGACGAATCGGAAATTTAATTCGTTTAAACTCAAATGGCATATCGGTTGGGATCATCGGAATTCTCGGAATGAGAACTTCCTCACCTTTGAACATTCCTTTGATTATCGTCGCGTGAATCACATTGCCCATGAGTTTTCTCACCACCAAACGCGTTCCGTTACATAGTTTTAGTTGGTTCAGATTTCGAAGCATGATGACTACCGAGCCAACCTTTAGTTGTAAATTGTGCGGTGGCAAGCTAGGCAGATCCAATGAGCTTAAAAATTCAGTTGGATAGTTGATTGCTTCGTCTTCGCTTGTTACACAGTCGATAGATTTGAAGGAATGCAGTGGACCAACGATTTGATTTTGAATTGTGAAGTTTAAGTGATCCATATCTTTGTTTTTTGCTGCAAGAATTGCTTGTTCACTCTACCAATTGTGATTTTTGTGATTAGCAATGATTTCGGGAACACTTTGTTGATGAGGTCGTCCTTCGTTGAGACGAAATTGCAAAAATTCAGCGGAAACTAAATCAATCCGTGCAATTCGTCGACAGGAACACGTCCGTTACCGATAGTCAGCAATTGCTTGGAGAAATCTTCGGCAGATGGATCGTTTAGCAATACAACTCGCATGTTTGTCGTCAGCTGAAGTTTCTTCACATAGCGCCACAGAGTCGATGATTTGAGGTAAGCGTTTATTTCATCGGCAGCGGTTGATCTTGGAATGACCGGTAGTGTTTGGTGGAAATCGCCAGATAGTCGAATCATTGCGCCTCCAAAACATCTTGAGTCATTGCGCAGATCTTGCATAGTTCGATTGAGTGCTTCCAATGCGCGTTTGTGCGCCATTGTGCATTTATCTCAGGTGATGATTTTATTTGCTACCAAAACTTTGGCCATTGCTGAGTGTTTCGCAATGTTGCATGTTGGTTTTTCAGTCGTTTGAAGGTTTAAAGGTAATTTCAACGCTGAATGAGCCGTTCGGCATCCTTCTAGCAACGTGGCCGCTATCCCAGAAGAAGCAACTGCTACAGCAATTTCCGATCTCGCACGAACAGTGGCCAAAATCAATGACATGAGGAATGTCTTCCCAGTTCCACCGGGCGCATCGAAGAAAAATAAGCCACCATTTCCATCATCAATTGCCTTCATTAACGTATCGTACACTTCCTTCTATTGGGGGTTCAACAGTGGTACATTCGCAGTGACGTCCCTAGACAAAATGCCGCCCCTAGGCAGCGTCAAAATGCCGCCCCATTTTTTTTATCATCTTTTCATTACTCCAATATCTAAGAAATGTGTTGTATGAAGCATGGCCCCCGCATCCTGAAGCTGGCCCCCAGGCTAGGATCTTTGGCAGCCCCCCTACCTATCGCTAAGGATAAAGGCAGTGTGACGCTCTACAGTAATGTTTTCCAAATGGTGTACGCGTTAAAATTGATGTGTATATTTAGTGTTGTTTTGTATATTTTAATACACCCATTTGAATTGTAAAACCACATAATTTTAAATATTAATATTATTGAAGAAAATAGCGCCGCAGGCGAATTTTTTGCTATTAGAGAAAATTTGTGATATGTGTTTATTTCAATTATCGAGCCCGGGACCCAGGCTAGAGCCCTGTCAGCCTCCCCTTGTGGGGGGCATGGTATGGATGGATACATTACTAACAAAATATATACCTACCACTAAGCTGAATCATAAAAAAATAAATTTAGATATTAATAAATAAATAAGCGAATAAATATAATATTAGTTAAACACTTACCCAAATCACCAGAGTCTGAGATGCCATTTGGTTGATATGTCGGACACATTTGGTCTGTACCATTTAGTAATATCTACGCAGACGTAATATTTTTACACCATTTTTTCTGTGCTATTATTGTACCCTACAATATGTAAACACAATAATTTTCCTCATTATTTATTTAATATAAACCTATTTTTAATCATAAATACACTATTAATTAATAGTCTCAACACTCAACCGTTGATGATTGAAATAAAATACCCAAATCCACACTATTATCAGCACAAAATATGTTTACAAAAAAATGACTTAAAAGAAGGTATTGTTATTCACAGCACGATAAATACGATATAATCTAGGTAGGTACCTACTAGTGTACATTTTTATTACAATTAGCTGGTACTTAATGTAAATACTATTATATGCACGAATACTAATTGATTATGACAAATGTCAATGGATTAATAATCATTATGAATATCTATTTTGCAATAGGTACATCCGTCAACTTTTAAATCTCGGGAGAGACTGGCAAAAATATTTGGATAAATTAAAAAATACGGAAGTATGTACCTACATATAAATCTCTACCATAATTTTCCTTGTTTCGTCACCAACGTTAAAATCTATATAGGTAATATTATTTTGTTTCAATACCTACTTACGTCGCTTGTTCGGCGCCACCTATGGCGCCACGGCTTTTGCGCGTATACCTACATAATATCACTGTTATGAAAGTAACTCTTTAATCTGAGTAAATGACATTATATTATTATATTATGACTGATTTATTATGGGTTTTTGGTGTTTTACATTTATCATTCATAATGTGTCTACGTGCCAAGAGTAGTAAAAATATTTTTTATTGGCATTTGTATACGAAATAGAGCAGTCAAAAATAACACAAAAATTCCTCGCGAAGCGTGGTGACATCATACTAAAATATGTACTCTAGTAAGTACTGGATAAAAAAAACATCTCCAACGCTCTGGTTATAATATAACTAATATAGGTAGCTATTTCTATATAATACCAAATAATTCTCCTCGCTTTGCCGCCCTTCGAGTATCTGCCGCCCCCAAGCGACGCTCAATCTGCCTACCCCCACGGGACGTCACTGTACATTCGTTCGAACTGATTGGTTCAATGCATCTCAATCATATTCACGTTCACGTTCCAATTCTCGATTGAAAGCGTCGTAATTCCACGATGTGGCGTTGGCATTCCTAACTTGACTAACAAACTGCCTCACACGAGGTAACACAATATGTCTTCGATCAAAAACAAAGCCTGGTTATGTATCGCCTCATTCACTTCGACATCGGGATTCCCTGAACTGACACGAATTCGATGTAAAATGTCTACTGACATGTCATCCTTGTACTTGTTCCACAGTTCAGGTGTATTCGATGGGAAGCATGTTGAAATAATGATAGAAAATAATGTGCGTATTTGATTTGGAGATGCAGAAATAATTGCTTCAGCGATTGTCATGTTCCAATGAGTATCGTTTTCAAGCAAATTGAGGTATTGATATTGTTGACACAACTATTGACCATTGACAGTTCGAAGTGATTCAAATGATGTCGGCCCACGACATTCACCAGCAACAACCGCAAGTAGAAGCATTCGTCATTATTCGGATGAACTGTGTAAATACGACCAAGAGGATCAGTATAACGCACATCCGGATGATCAGGAACCGCATCGCCTTGCTTCCGATGTTGAAATTTCTTCGATGAAGCATACCAAGTGTAATAACGTGGCATCTCAAAGTAGAGCAACGTTCGTGTAAACGGATCGCTTTAGCAAATCGAAAAGAAACTGGTTAATGTTGTCGCTGGAGATGTTTCAGCACGTTGAGCACGTTGATGCGTTGAAATAAACTTTTTGACCATTCTCCAGATGCTCCGCCAAATGTACAACAGTGGGATGACGTTCATGAATGGGGAATGGGAAAATACACCAAATTACTTTATTGCAGCTCACATATCGACCAACTTGATAGTGCGTGATTGCATCGTTGGTATTGGGAGTTTGAACGCCAAAAACCGCCATATCGCTGCCTTTGGTGACATATTTGCAGATGTATTTGATGGACTTTACTGAATTGCAATACTCATGTATCAGAGATGGCGTTGTATACGGATTTACATTTTTTGTGATTTTCTTACTTTTCCAATACGCGAGGAAGCTTCTCGAGGCCGAGACGAACAAAAAAAATCATTGAAATCAATCAATCAGTTCTCGGGATATCATCAAAAAAGCCGTTCCATACGAAATGTATAAGAAAATGAAGGTTCTTCATAATTTCTTTTTCCGTGATTTTCCATGATAAACATCCTACGAATAATGATTGCTTTATAATAATTATTGACCTAAGAATAAGGTAGTGTTTTTTTGACTGAAGTAGGGAGTAAGAACATGTTAACGCGCGTGTTTGAACATGTACCTAACCGATTTTTTTTAAACGGCACATGTTCAAACACGCGCGTTAACATGTTCTTACTCCCTACTTCAGTGTTAGTTTGTCAATTTATGGCTACGGCCGTATGTTGTAGCTTAACCACTGGGGAATGCCAAAAGAAATGGCGTATTTCAAAAAAATACTACCTTATTCTTAGGTCAATAATTATTATAAAGCAATCATTATTCGTAGGATGTTTATCACACTTGAATGCTCAAAGACATAGCTTATAATGAGTATCTTTAGAATTATCTTCAAATGTGTTAATATTGCCCATTTTTTGAATAATAAAATGCCTAATTCTTGTCAAATTTGGGATCACAGAGATTATCAATATAATTTTTATCGTAAATAATTCACTATAATAATGTCGGTATAAATTATACTGATGGTTTTATAAATGCGTTTAAAAATTAATAAATGTAAAACATCTTAACACCACTGCACATTTATGTACTGAAATATGACTATATTCTAAAACATTAGAGCGAGAGGTTTAAAAGAATACTATTTTATGTAATAAAAATACTTTATGCAGTCATCAAATTTTTTAAATAAATATAAAGGATAATAAGGCTTCAAATTATATAAATAGATTATCTACAACGTTTAAGGTATGTCCAGGATTATGCTTTGAAAATAGAACAAAAGCTCCATTTTGACCTACGCTGAGCATGTCCCTCCTTAATATGTTAGTGAACATACGTTCAGCGGCGTACATTTTTTTTTTTTTTGTATTACTGTTAAAATAAGTTTTCTATTATTTCGTATAAAATAAAACGATATTCTTTTCAACCTATCAATGATTGAGAATGAGGAAACTGGTCCATTGTCATAAAACAATAGTTTTATCAAACTATTTCAAGCAAAGCCCACGCATTCCACACCATTATGTCAAAACAGATCATTAAGAGCACATAGCATTTTATGACAAGAGTTTTATTTTTTACTTCACACATTTTCTTCCGGTGACAGCGGAAAATAATATTATCCTTATCTCAAAGCTACATATTTCACTGCCAGTGGCGTTAGTAGAGTCTATAGTAGAAACTTTTAGTAGCTACATAATATTACACAGAAATTTATATACCTATAATGTTAATGATTCATAGTCAGAATCATAGATAATAAATAATATACGTATGTCAGAATGGAGGTAAAAATACAATATCGATCTAAGCTATACAATTATTACGAGTACTCATAAACTGTGCAAACTATCAAATATGTACCCGTCTTCGTGCTCGTGTCTCGTATACGCATAATAATAACGGAAGATTCACGAATGACAAACAGATGGATGTTCACTGAATCAGAGAGAAAACAAAATTCTCGTCAACATCGTATAAGATATAATATGGCGAATTTAGAATCTTACAGGGAAATTTTAGAAGTATAAATTTTAAGAGAGGTTGCATTAGAACCCGAATGGGGATGAACTCTTCCTAGATCAACTTAAGGGCATACTACCAAGAAGAAAAGGAATGGGTTGAGAAGCATTACAAAGAGAAGAGAAGAGTCAAATATTAATTATTATTACACTCGTGGTCAGTGGCGCACCCAGGATTTAATATTGGGGGGGGGGGCAAGGAGGAGAATGCAAATTAGTCCCATAGGCTCTTTTTCTTCATCATATAATTATTTTTACATATTTTCACAATACACGGCGATACATTTGTACAGTTTCTCCTAGTTTTTATTAAATTGGAGGCATAGTGGCGGTAACCGTTGAGCGTGTCATCGGCGACTGGCGGATTGGAAGTGACTAACAGCAACCATGTTGGAAATGTTCATATAGTATGCTAAAATATTACTCAAATAATATCGGCTGTGCTCAATGACATTAATATGGACGAAGCATCTGGGAAAAAAATGCCACTCACTATTTTGTCGGGTCTGCCGAATTGCATAATCTGCTAATATTGCTATAAATTCCCGATGCTTTTTGTCGGTCTGCCGAATGGTTCGGTTCGAACGGGTTCACCCAAATGAACATTGACACTAGAAACACTGTTCTAATGCCATTACAATAAAGGTGATATTGCTATAAATTCCCGATGCGTGATATTGCATAATGTAAATTGCGTGACATCTACCTATGCTATGCGCGAATTTACTTGCTATCTACTGTACTGAGTGCGTTGTCCATTAATAATGTCATTGGCTGTGCTACCCGCTTGGTCTACAGCACTGGTCTAGAGAGCTACAATATTTATGCCGAATTCCACTGAAAAAAAATGTTTTTTTGATTTACACCACCACCGACTGTAGTGGGTGTAGTCGTTCTTTTCGCCGAATGTTTATCGTAGATTTTTGGTTTTTTAATATTGAGGTTCCAAAATATTAATTGAAAATGGACAAAAAAAAGTATTATTGCATTTTAATTATACACAAACCTACTAAACAAAACACAGCCTAATTTCTCGTTTATCGGTCTTTTGTCCATAGCACTCCGTGTACCTACACCATGGCCCCCACATCCTGAAACGGGCCCTCAGGCTAGAATATTTGGCGGGCCCCCTACCTACCGCTTAGATTAAAGGCAGTGTGAAACAGTACTTTAACGTTTTTCAAATTGTGTTTTAGTTCAAGTTGAGGGTACTTATACATAGAATTATTGGCGATTTTCAATACATCTACTTTAATAATGAAGCTGTCGAGTATCGACACATAATAATCAAAAAATATATTATACAATTATATAATTTAAAATGTTCATGGTCATGAAGTATAATATTTTTTAGTGTTAAATCTAATTTATGATGTGTGTTTATCTCACTTATCTAGTCAACCCAACACGCTGGGCCCCCCACAGCCCGGCCTCTCAGGCTAGAGCCCTGTCAGCCCTCCCCAGCCATGACCTACACCACTCCGGAATTCGGGTGGACACTGAGAATTTTTTGACAGTTCATTAGGGAACGGGTTTCTAAAAAAACCCGACATTAGTGTTTCGAAATTTTTGTGTTAGAAATTAAAATCTAAGAAATTTTTCTACAAAGGGTGCTGGATAATTACAAACCATTTTTTTGCCTTGTTATTTGTCTAAGCCCGAGGAATAGTTTATTGGCGTTCAATTTCAATGTGTAAAATCATTCTGATAATTTTCATGTTTGAGGGGTGCCAGGGCCTCTTGCCCCCCCCCCTCCCGGGTGCGCCACTGGACCCCCTACCTGCTGCCAAGATTAAAGGCAGTGTGAAACACTACATTAACATTTTTCAAATTGTGTTTTAGTTCAAATTAAGGTACTTATACAGTGAATTATTAGCATTTTTTAATAAATCTACTTTAATAATGGAGCTGTCGAGTATCGACACACAATAATCAGAACATATATTGCACAATTATGTAATTTAAAATGTTCATGGCCACGAAGTATAATAGCGCCCTTTTTTTACTATTTAAGCTAATTTCTGATGTATGTTTATCTCACTTATCTGGTCAACCCGACACGCCGGGCCCCCCATAGCCCGGGCCCCCAGGCTAGAGCCCTGTCAGCCCTCCCCAGCCATGACCTACACCACTCCGGAATTCGGAATTTTTTGACAGTTCCATTAGGGATTGGGTTTCTAAAAAAACCCGACATAAGTGTTTTTCTAAAATTTTTCTAAAATGGGCGCTGGAGAATTACAAATCATTTTTTCTGCCGTGCTTATATTTGTCAAAGCCTAAGGTATAGTTTATTGGCTTTCAGTGTTTAAAATCATTCTGATATGTTTTATTTTTGGGGGGGGCAGGGCCCCTTGCCCCCCCCCCCCCTGGGTGCGCCACTGCTCGTCGTTATGTATAAACACCATGCACGTACGCACATGCACATTTGTGTATTACGATTATTCAGGTAATGTCAAACTATTTTATGGTTCAGTTAATATTAAATTGTTATCAACAATGAATAATAATTTTTCACAAAACTTCGACAGTTCATAACCTCGGACAAGATCGGAAAGACGCCGGCGCCGTCGACATATTATTATGTGACGACAGCATAGAGGCCTTTGCTCGAGCATATGCAGACGTAAACCGTTCGGGTTTCGTCACTGTTTCAACATGGTTACTTACTTGCTCGCTTAGCTAGCCTGTGACTGCGTACATTATAGCGCCTGTACACGCGCATGGATTTACTGGCACCAATAGTGTGTATTTTAAACTATCACGATAATAACTGTTTACACGTAAAAATGCTACCTTTCTCGCAAATCTCATTCTTTAAGTGTAAGCGAGACGCAATGTTGTCATTGTATGGTACTATTTGACTGGTTGTGAAAATTGGTAAACTTCAATAATGCTTTGCTCGGTGTACATAGTTCGTTTTTTTCGGCAGGTTCGCCACTATTGTTCTACTGCGCAGGCGCAGATATCTCACAAATTCTAACTAGCGTGAACATTCAGAAGCTTCTGAATTTTTTTGACCCATGCATGCAATCTTGCAACTTGGACGATAACACATGAATTTTCTTGTTATGGCTGCGATAATACGTAGAGTCTTCGTCACGTAACCTTGCCATTTGGAATAGATGTTTTTGAATGAAAACGTGAATAAACCAATCGAGTGCCAGGCTTTTACTAATACATTTATACGGTTGGGTATACACACAAATCCTTGTCACTGTGTACAATGGCAAGGTCACGTGGAGGATAGTCTACTGTCAGAAGTAAATCCATGCAAGTGTAAGCGAGGGGTATTACATTGATATTGGATGGATATTACAGCAACGGCTTGGCATGTCAGGCAGGAGATAAAGGGAAGGTCAAGGCTTTCGAGATGTGGTTGTAACCCATCAATATAGTTTCATTCACCCCACATTGTATGTGGTTGATGTATCATTTCGGGATATTGCTATATTTAAATTAACTTTTCGGGCTCCGGGGCCCCTACAATTTGGGAGCCTGGGGTATAGCCCCTTTAGAGCTTTGGTAAATTTTGCTTTGCCCATATAATCCACTTAGAATCGAACATGCTGTAATGTAATTGTTATAGTGTGACAAATTTATTGTTGGAAAACATTTCCGTTTTTTTTTTATTATTCTGTGCCATCTTTTTATAATCTCCCGTCGGATTAACCAAGCTTCTGACGACTTATATTAGTCAACTGAAGCGTAAATATCACCACCAACACTACACTGATTCTTCGTTTAATGTTTTGTTGTGTAAATCCTGTAGTGATATTCTTTTTTACAACACTCGTGCCGCCACGCTGAGTAGGCACTGCTTATTCCAAAAGCGTGCGGTGAATCAAACTCCCAATCTCGGCAGACTTATTCATATACTATTTATAAACCACTCCCCCCGCACAATTAAAGTTCAAGTCCAAACCTTTTCGGACAAAGAGATTGTCAGGCTGATGTGGAGTTCGATTGAATTTGGCAGACTGACTCGTCTTTGCAACGAAATGCGGAAGACCCAATTACTGGTGGAATCTAGACCGAAACTCTACTCAATATAGCTGTTGACAGGTGATACTATTGTGTAACTTATATTCAGGTAGATATTATGTAGGAGATCAAATAATATGATATTTTAAAACATATTATAATACAAAATACGTGTGGCAGAATTCAAACCAAATAATGAGAATTTAATGTACGAATTAACCATTATAATAACAAAGAAAACCAAGGTATCAAAAATTCTATTTTTTTTTAATATAGAAAACATCTTTTATGTTTTCGGACTAGAAAATCCTCTATTTACATGAAACAATATGAGCAAGCGTTACAATCAATTAATCATTGATTTGACAGGAAAATTCATTCGCTTGTTTCAAATTTTTATATTTTAAATTTGTATTACCGCAAACCCGTATCAGAATCGAATACATATTTGCGTAGAATGGTGCCCTGATATGTTATGATATTTTGTGTGTCTCGTATTCCTTTCCTGCGGGATAATAATTTAATAATTCAATGTTGCCTAAAATAAAATTGATTCGTAAACCAGTCGAATGCTAAGATATTTTCGATTTCCTTCATCCTTGTTCATACTAATTAAATTGGGGTGGAGTGAATGGCAAACAATCCTAATAAAAAATAAGCTATGTTTATCAGCAGATTCTTTGTGCCCACTGTCCGTACCTTATAATATATAGAGTGGATATTGTAATCATATGCATGCCATTGCACAAGGATTAAAGCGTAGGTATCTACATTACTCAAAAAAAATATTGGTAAGTAAGTAATACTCCACGTACTAGATGCACCTAGCGCAAAAATACGGAGCTTGCAATTTGATTTTTTTTTTTGAGAATTTAAGTCTTTTAATTTAATAAATACGTACCTACATAAAAACAATAAGTACCTACAAGAAGATTTTTTATGTAAAGTTAAAGATAAACTTACTATTAAAAAAAACTTACAAAATGTAAATACGCTAACGGATCCCATGTTATTATTAGATGTTATTATTACATATTATTTTGTGGTTATGTTTGTTATTCATTTTCATCAAGTTTTCACTAACATAAAGAAAAGATTTTTGATTAATTCTTAATTTTAAGGATTTTACGTTTATTTTTTTAAACAACATTTATTTTATATGATCCCTTGATCCCTAATCCCGCAATCCTTTGAAGATGTGGAGTATCGTGATATTTTTCAATTGAATTTTTATATGAGAAAATTGGTCTTTTCAAATTAAGTACACGTATTTGGTTGATAAAATCGTGTATTTTTATTAAAAATCATACAAAAGGGTATCTCGTAATTCCGCAATTCTAATATTTTCAATCTTCAATTTTCGAGATCAATAAATCGAGCGGAATTTCTGGATTCCAAACTCTAGCGTGTGTGCAACATTTGCATTCCTTATAATACATCCGCTAATAAATTATAATTTTATATCTAGTGGGCTGGAACCTTAGTAAAACGATCTAACATTTTAGTATTTTCCATATTTTGTTCGGTGGTGAGTCATTCACCCTGAGTCTAAGGGAGCGGAAGGCATTTGATGTATTGATAGAGCATAGGACGAACCAATCAATCACCCAGAGTTTCGGCATAAAGCAACGGCTATCGATAATAGGTATATTATTTAAGACGCATTCTGCAATTTGTCGTACATATCGTTCGTCGCGAGTCATAAGTAGGGATTCCAATCCCGGGATCCCGAGCTATTTTCGATACCTATGAATCCCGGGATTGATAAACATAATCCCGAAACTTTCGGGATTGATTTTTTTATCATTTTTTATGGAAAATAAAATAAAAACAAAAATATAACAGAAAAAATACTTTTAATAACAAATAACTGCATTAGAAATAAACTGAGTTTGAATGAAGTTTGATTTATATCCATGTGTAAGTTGCCGATTCATTTTATGTTTTCACATAAATTAATAAAAATGAGAAAGATTGGAAAAAACAATGCTTCGCACTATTAACAAAGTAATTTCACCATGATCTCATACGTTTTACGACAGTTTCATATTTGGCTGACTAATTAGATTTATGAAGCGGAAAGGCCATAAGTACACCATGATTTTTACTTTACTATTTTAAATCTCGCTAACCCAGTCATTAAGCATTTACTATCAGAAACAGCAATCTCATATTAAATTCACATTATTCACATTATTATTAATTTATTTACATTATTAATTATGCAATATTATTTACTCCATTAAACTTATGTAAGTATATCCAAGATTGAACGTATACAATAAATGTCTTAAATAGTATAAATTATACTAGATTTATTTTTGACCGATTTTATCAATGTTATTTGTAAATATAAACATTTTATATTAGCAATGGAAAAAATGCCAATCCCGGGACCAGTCCCGGGATCCCGGAATTGTCAAATTGTAATCCCGAAATCCAGGGATCAGAATTTTGGCTCGGGATTGGATTCCCTAGTCATAAGTGAAGGAGAATACTGGGGGCAGCACTCACTCTGCCCTGAGAGAAGCAGAGGACCGTGAGCGGCCACGCGGAAGATGGGTGCATTCCTCACCATCCTCAGCCACGAGGGAACGGCCGAGAAGAGAGTAACGTTTTAATTTTATTTGTGTATGAATAATTGTAATTAAGTAATAATTAGTTAGGTATATTGCAACTCAAACAGCTACATAAAAAATATTTTGATTAACAATATTAACCTGTCCCATACCTACACCAAACGAGGATTAATTGCAACGTATTAATAGGTGAGAACAGTACACGGATTGCATTTAGCCGGTGCAGTAAGTCGGTATTCCTCGAAATGGAATTTGGTTGTAAATGACGCCATGCTAAAATTAGCACATGAATGCGTTGCATGTGCTCCTAGAACCCGAGAAGCTTAATATAAACTTTGCAGGGAGCTTTTGTTCTTCCCACTGGATATGTACCTACTGGGTGAATGGAATGAACGGTGGTTTTAGAGAATACCTACTCACATTTGGCACCAACGCCGATCTTAATTGGATTACATATCGCAATAAATAAATCAGATGCGGTAATTATAATTAACGCTTTGGCACGTTATTAATTATTTCAAAGTTTTTAGACAATAATAAATTATGATGACTATAAAGTTACATTGTTGGGCATTACATATAGAAGGACCAAGAATATGAGTAGGTGACATAAGTAAATATCTAAATCTAAATAAATGAGTGGGTCCCTTAGATACAGAATAAAGCCAAACGCACATTATAATAGTATTACAGACATTACTACATATCGTCACCTCAATACTACAAATAGATAACTCTGATTTTTTCATTGCTGGGAAAATGAAATTTAAACTTTACTTGATTAACATAAATCTAGGCTATAATTGAAATAAACATGAAAATCTGTGCTTGTCTAATTCGGAACAATTAAATAATGTTCAATTGTATGAAAAAATATTCTAGATATATTATTTTACTTATTTAATGTATTTATGGTTTTATAGTTATCTAATAATTTAAAACACAACATTAATACGGTTCCCATTAACTTCTGACTTACATAGTTTTATCATTTTGTAGAAAAGGAAATGTAGAATCATATTCAATAGCTATCTCAAAAACAGCGAAAATCATGTTATCTAGTTGTAGTATTGAGGTGACGATATTTATTTAGCAAACTATTATATGAATTACTTTACTGCCAAATGGACATAAACACTTTCGTGAATATATATTTTATTATAACAATTGTCAATTATTGAATTAAACGAATTCAATCATAATTTAGGTATGTAATACTAAGCATATGATTTATATAAATTTTCCCAAGATACTGAATAATCTTAATACTCGTAATTAATAAAATGCTAAAAGGTAATTTATTTGTAATCATGAAATTGTCGAGTCTACGTCGTAGAACGTTGGTCGTAGACCATTAGATATACCATTATGATAGTATGTAGGTATATTTAAATACTTGGTATTTTGATTGGAATGCACTTGTAATACGCCGGATATTAAATTTGGTTCGGGTGATTCACAAAGACTTTTGAAAATGTACAAATATAAAATACAAATCGTTTAAAGGAAAATAATTTTGAACGTTTATAAAGAATTACTAAATGTATAAACTGACAACTGAAAAATTTCTTATTTTCATACAAGACGTTGCTAATTGTATTTTCAGATAGTACCTTTTTGGCAAAGATTTTCCTTTATCCTGTTTAGCACGTCATAACATAACTATAACTGGAATAATTAATTACTTTTTCGTTATTTTTGATAAATAGCAAGCCAGGGCTCGAAATGGAACGGAACGCACAGGAGCGCCGTTCCGGCTCGTGAAATTTGTAAAATTATCGCTCCGTCTCGTGGAAAAAATATGTTGACCGTCTGAGCTAGATAGGCCGTAGAATAGAAAATCTGACACACTTATTTTCATAAAATACACATACGATTTGATGACTATGTAAATATCTTCAGACAATTTGTCGAGCGCTCCGGTTCGTAAACTTTTCCATTTCGAGCGCTGTAAGCAAACACATACATCTTAATTGAAATAATCTGATATTCTATTTCAATGTTATTGTTATTTAATATGTGTTTAATAATATTAGTCCAGCGCTCGAAATCGAAGATTTTACGAACCGGAGCACTCAATAATTTGCTGAAAATATTAACATAGTTATCTAATTTTACATAGGTATGTTTTATAAAAACAAGTGTGTTAGATTTTTTGTTATACCTATTGCTTATCTAGCTCAAATGGTCAAATTAATTTTTCCACGAGACGAAGCGATAATTTCGGGGATTTCATGAACCGGAACGGTGTTCCAGTCAATTTCGAACCCTGAATATATATATCAGTGTATTAAGGTTTTATAATACATATGTTTTCTTGTACAGACAATAAGGAAAACATTATTTCCTTTTATGATAATAATAATGATGGAATTTAATTTATTTACAGAACAATTAACAATACCTAGTCCTTATTATAAAATGGTCACATACATTGGCTGTGTCCTCCTGAAAATGGTTCACTGAAGAAGAAAAACATTTTAATGGTTAAATTTTTTTTTGTGAATTTTATGATATTTTGTTATGAAAAATATTACTTTATAAACATACGATTAGGTAGGTACCTATAGCGCATGATAATAAAAAATATCAATGATTTATGAAGTTATTTTTTGAATCGTATAAAAATAAAACCACATGGGAAATAAAAATATTAAATAAATATTTTTCAACATATAAATTTAATATTTGTGAGGGTTATTGCTATTTCATGATATTTTTTGACTTTGAAAAGAACGTCAACGCCACATTAGTTCATGTCACACGCCAAATAAAATGAGTTTTTCCTTTGAGAACGTTTTTTTTTGGCAATTTAAATTATCTTTTTTTATTACTTTTAATTTATTTTTGTTACGACGTTTGTCAGGTAAGCGCATCGCATCACACGAGGTGCAAGTGGATGCGTAATGAGGTCTATTTCTGACTTTACGATCTCCACATAGATAACACTCGCACAAAATACTCGCTCATCTTGCCAAAACAAAAATAATACCGCCAAGAAAACATTTTTATACGAGGAGAAAATAAAAACAAAAAATTTCATTGCTTCTGACGCACAAGGTCGCAATGCACATTGGAGCGGGGCGGAGCACTGAGCCTCTATCAAGCGTTGCTCATAAATGGTGAAGACCTTTTTATTCTATTGTCATAAAACTATTTATTTTAATTTACAATTCCAATAAAAAATGACTGTATTTACTTATTTAGTGTAGTTAGTACAACTTTCATGTACAAATAAATGCACTTCAAATATTATAAAATTTTAAGTAAGGTAATTGCTTTGCCGATCCCTCGTGACTGACGACCGTTACCACCCTGATAATAATAATATGTAGTCATCTTTTGAGCGACCAAGGCTCTGTACTCCTCATGATCATCTGCTTCTCTTAGGGTAGCGTGAAGGCTGCCCACAGTAAGCTCTTTCACGCGAGCCGACGTTCTTCCTCTATTTCGCCTAACCCGAAGGCTACCCAAAACCACCAGTCTCTGCAGGTTATCCGGTTCGCGCCGAAAATATCATTATTACTATTAATTGCTTAAAAAGGAAATCATAGATATATTATATTATTAAATATGTTTTTTTATATATGTTTTACGCATGCCGCTTAAATCAAAAAAATGTAAAAGCTCTGTTTTCGTTGTCTAATTTTATCTAATAAAACTAGTCCACATCGTCACCCTATTTCTAACTTATTATATGTGGGAAAACTATTGTTATATTTTATTTATATTTCCTACTAATTTATCGATTTTAAAATACCTACACTAAAAAAGTTTTACCCTGAAAGAAGTAATAATCATGAAATGTTATTGCTGTTTTCGTGTTATTTGCCATTTTTACAAAGACTAGTTAATTTTAATATATTATATTTTTATAGTGGGAATTTGCATGACACTAGTGGTACAGAGTACCTAAGCTCCAATCTCATCTATTTTTTGAAATTCACAATGTTATTTGTATTCCAACAACTTATATTTGAATTCATTCATTCATTCAAATTCAAATATATGTATATGTGTAATATATATAAAGCGTTCATGAGATGACATAACAAATAAAATGTACTTAGCTGATTATTATGGTTCCGGTCCAATGTTACTGTCACATTTCAGAAAACCTCAATGCGACGACATGATTTTTTTAAATCCTCGTAGCAGACCATATTTTAATATTTTAAGAATTTATAAAACAACGTCCATCTATATTCACGCAAATGGAATATTATCCGAAACAATTCGGTTGAACACGGTTATATTGCCCTCTACACTCCCAATTGGCATTACCAATCGCAGGTAAGTCTGCACCTTGCAAGAACAAAGAACTGATGCTCCCAATTTCTAAGATAGTTATCAGGGGGACACGATTCAATATTACGAAGAATGGCAGTAGGTATTTATTTTCACCGAGTATATGTCGGAAAAATATCTACCCGAATAAAGATCTCTTATATATCTCTGATAACTAGACTACATTATATTAACATGCCTAAGAGCAAGTCAGGCGGATAAGGCCACGGACAGTATAGATATTGCGTGATTATCTGTTAATAACGGAAAGGTTTACTGATCAAAAGTAAGCGACACTTTATTTCGTGGAATTATTTAAAATTCGTTCTCAAGAAACATAAAATTAGGGAAATTTAACTGACAGATTATTGTACTCGTAGGTAACTACTAATAGAAATTCCCAGATCGACAAAAAACTTTTGTAACTTTCAAAAATGTAATCTCTGTTAAGCTATTTCTTTAATGTTTTAATGAATCCATTTAGACTTATAAGTTTCAACTAATTGCGCGGCTTAAGCGTTGGACTATAACGCCGTGGGTCCCAGGTTCGAATCCTGGGCCTGGCAAGTATACGTATTGTTTCTCAATTTGTGTATGAGTCAGGGTATGGACCTAATACATTGAGCAAGTGGCTGACATCCATTTCTCGTAAAAAAACAAAATCTGTTAATACAAGCCTCTACTCTGTGGAGGCCCATATGATCCTATTCGGATCGGACATGGTCGGAAACATAAATTACTCCACCCCAATGCACATTCTGTTCTATTATTAATAAATGCGGTTTCGTGAGAAAATGCAAACGTCGGACAGCTCACGTTTTTAAGTAATTTATCAAGAACAGACCACCATCAAGAACAACTGAAATAATTATTTCAAAACCCGTGGTACTTACTTATGTATTTTTTCCTTTTTACCTTACGATTTTAATCAGCATAATAAAATATCAAAGAAATGCCAGGTACACAATTTACACGGTGTACATAAAATTATTTTATATTTTAATGAAGCAGATGCAAATGCTGATTATTTAATGCTTGTTTTCTTCGATTTGTTTTAGTTGTATGGAATATTAAATTGAATAAAATTTAAATTGAAACATCTGGTATTTTAGTAGAGGAAAACCTACATACATTATTAAATAAAAATATAGGTAGGTAGGTATTATTTCTATTTGTTTTAGAAAAAATAATTAACTTTTTCATTATTTATGTATTTATTTTATTGGCATTTACAAAATACATGTAACTAAATGTATCGCCGCACACCATGATTAAAATATTTTAGTTGAAAAAACACCTGGTGTCGCATGCAACAAATTTCTTATGCTTTGGGTAATATTTCAAACAGTTCATTTGTAAGCAATACGCATATTTTCAATAGTTCGGTATAAGATAAAAAAAATGCATGTCCGGTTTTAGCTGCGTCAAAGAAAATCCAACCAAAAATACAATATGTGTGATGAGTTTCCTGTGTAGCGGATATTACCGCTAGTCGTATATTATAAACCAAAAATCATGTCTGAATTTGAATTTGAGTATGCATTTTGATACCAGATTTAGTTTTGTAAAACCGCAGTCATAAATACAAAGTATATCCTCGTTCTAAGAGCGGGTAGTAGGTATCTACAGCTTTTTAGTAATATATAATCACTAGTCAGAGAGGGATTACATAGTATATCTACATAATATTATGATAGGTAATTAAACGTTTTAGTTCTTGTCGGTTTACAGGAAGTCAGTGAGTGGCAAACAAATTCTGAAAACAAAAACTGAATTATTTGTTAGGTTAGGTTAGGTTTTCATTCTTGAATTCATGAATTTTGCCAAAATCGGCTATGAAAATTAGCGCGGTTCCCGCCTGGCTTCCTATAAACAGTTTAAACCGACTTGTACCAACGTTTTGTATACGTTTTTTTTATAATTCAACAAGCTGACATTTTTCAATCAAATAAACAAAAAGTGAAATGGTTGTTCCAATTTTTTATTTCCTTCCCAACAGAAATTTTACACTGTTTGAAACTAGGAATTTTAAAAGAATAAGATACAAATAAAATAAAATGTTTTCGTAACAAGTAGGTAACTTCCTGGATACTATTGGTGGATCTGGTTCATTCATCGACTTTGTCAAGACGAAATGTTGGGGTGTCTTCCCAACTCGTCTAGCAAATCTACTAATTTCCAACTGGGCCGCGTGATCTCTGCCAAATTAATTGAATTAGTTTTCTTTATATTCTTTGTTAATTACTTGTTTTTTTATGGGATAACAGATGTTTCACATATTACAGACAGCGTATAACTAATTCAGTAAGTACGTAGAGGTATGATACTGAAATAGTTTTTTTTTTGTTTGACCCTAATTACAAATTCTTTTGAAGCAGTTATGTGGCATTCATCATATTTAACATTTTGTATCTATCATAACGAAAGCATTCGGCAAAATTTACAGTTGTCATCAATCTACAAAAAAATATCTCTCTGACAATACGCTTTCAAAGAGACAAGATAAATTATAAAATAGCGCCACACGAACTCAATATCACATCAGGTGATTATTGCCCTAGAAAATTACGGTATTGGAACAGTATGAATCTGAATACATACGTATCAATCAATCGTGACCCAAAAGAAAATTTATTAATTTATTAATATACATCACAGTTTTGACCTTATTGCCGATTCGAAAACTTATAATACTGTTTATAAAAACTAAAATTAATATTTTAAATGGCACCATTATCTACTGCGAGAAAGCTTCAGCGTTTGTCTAGTAAAGACATCACCTTAACACGGCGAATGATAAGATGCTATCTTTTCCGTATCTACATAATATATTTTGTACTAATTCATTTTATGGTGTATGAAGTGGTATAATGATTCTTCTTATTGTGCCATCCCCTAGCGGAGGTCGGCCACCATCAAGGCGATCTTATTTTTGTCGTCTGCTACCCGGAACAGTTCGGTGGAGCTGTACTCGTACCAATCACGGAGGTTCGTAAGCCACGAAATGCGGCGCCGTCCTCTGCTACGCTTCCCATTGATCTTTCCTTGAATGACAAGTTGGGGAATGCTGTATTTTTGTCATCTCATAATGTGGCCGAGGTATTTTAGTTTCCTGGTTTTGATACTACGTAGAACTTCTCGGTCCTTCCCCATTCGATTGAGAACTTCAACATTTGTCACCCGGTCAGTCCAAGGAATTTTGAGGATGAGTCTATACAGCCACATCTCGAAAGCTTCAAGTCTCCGTGACAGCTCTTGGTTTAGCGTCCATACTTCCATACCATAGAAAAGAATTGAGAGAACATAACAACGTACCATACGCAGTCTCAGACCTAGGTTAAGGTCTCGATTGCTAAGGAAGCGTCTCATTTTGAGAAAGGCGCTCCTTGCGATCTCAATTCTAGTTTTTATTTTCTGAGACTGGTCCCATTTCTCATTGACCCATGTACCTAAATATTTATAATGGGTCACACGTTAGATTGGTTCGCTGTTAATGACAAATTTTGTGTTGGTGTCTGGTGTCGCTGCTTTTGATACTAGTAATAGTTTTGTTTTCTTGAGGTTCATTTTTAAACCATAAGAATTACTGTCCTCATTAACCTTTTCTACCAGTTGATGTAAACTCGTTAAACTATCAGCAATCAGCACAGTATCATCGGCATATCGTATATTGTTAATATGTTTGCCATTAACCATAATACCCACCGATTCACCTTCTAAGGCTTCCTTGAAAACAGCTTCCGAGTACATGTTAAATAGCAAAGGTGACAATATACACCCCTGTCTTACACCGCGACGAATTTTTACCTCTCCACTGATTTCGTTTTCAATCTTAATATTCGCTGTTTGATTCCAATATAAGTTAGCTATCAGTTGAATGTCTCTTGCATCGATGCCTTTCTCCTATAAGAGTTCGAGAAGTTTAGGATGCCTAATAGTATCGAATGCTTTCTCGTAATCGATGAAACACATATAAACATCAACATTAACATCTAGGCATCTTCGCACTAGAACATTCAAGCTGAAAAGTGCTTCGCGAGTGCTCAAACCACTTCTGAAGCCAAATTGTGTGTCATCCATGTCTTCTTCGCATTTTCGAAAAATCCTATTATGGATGATTTTTAATAAGACTTTTAACATGTGGCTCATCAAACTTATTGTTCTAAACTCGCTGCACTCCTTTGTAGTCGCCTTTTTTGGTAGAGTGATGAATGTCGATTTCAACGAATCATCGGGGATTATGCCCGTTTCGTAAATTTTATTAAACAAATCAACGAGAATTTCTAATTGATCTTCTTCTAATAATGTTATCATTTCGTTGTAAATATTATCAGGGCCCACAGCTTTACCATTTTTCGAATTTCGTATTGCGTTTGTATTTTTTCGTATTGATTACTGACACAAACAATGGAAAAAGGACTAGAAGCTTTTAAGCTCTATATTAGGAATGTCCAAATTCAAGTAAGCTGTTATCTACTACTATCTACTATCAACATTGGTAGAGATCCACCAAATTTTCCCATTGTCAGTTTTCAACACAGAAACTATTGTATTAGGTTAAGGACACTGATGCGGTATAAATTAACCAATAATACTAGTTTTTCATCACCACAAAGAAATACTCCATTTTTTTGTTCTCTCAATAGATTTGGTCTTCTTTTGAGCACCCATTCTCAAACTATTCTCCTACTCTCTAAAGAGACTAGTGCGATTACATCTGAACGTAAGTCAACAAAAACAACATTCTTAATTACATTTATACAGGATAAAAGTCAAACTATTAACAACTATGTGGTGATGCCAATGGCGAAGGGTGGAGGGTATGCTGTTGAGGTCCTACATAAATAGTGCACAATAAACTTTATCAGTCACACTTACCTATTTGTTTTCATTGAACTAAAACTACAATTTACAGATGGTATTGGTGAGTTTTTAAAATTTAATTTAACCCTGCGAAACCAAGCCATAATAAATAGTAGTCAAAAAATACTCGTCTATAAAATATCTAAAATTATGCCATTAAATCATACACCATTTTGGATATGTTATAGATAGAATAACATATTTTAACTCGTACGGTTTGGTGTGGGTAGGGTTTAATTAAATTTTAAAAACCAACCAACATCATGACGTGTAACATATTATATTCTTGAATGAAAAAGTGTGCACTATGTTATCGGATCGCCTATAGTATACCAATTATTGATTTTTAAAGGCCAACCAACACCATCTGTAAATACAATTGTAGTCTTAGTTCAATAAAAACAAAAACGTATGGCTGACAAAGTTTAATGTGCACTATTCATATGGGATCTTAACAGCCTACCTCCACCCTTCACCACTAGGTGATACTATATAACATAATTAAGCTTTATTGAAAGTGACAAAGTAAGATTTTCTTTATGGTAAGTAAACAACTTTATTTTAATCTTATTTCAGATATTTTGAAAAGCACATATTATAAATTATAGGTCCGAACAATAACATTGACTTCGGCCAACCGAATGACATTTCAATATCAACTTGAATATTGGAATATATCCAAATATAAGCGTGAGAAAAAAATATGGTTATTGCATGAGATCTAATATAAATTTATTGTGTGTTGCTGAAAATATCAATGTGCTTATCCCTGACCCAATAAAACGGAAAAACTGATTCATAATAAACAAAACCATGATTCAGCCGAAAGCTGTATGGTTCCAGTGAAAACATACTTTTGTGACATTTATCTGAAATTGAAACACCGCCCAGAAAATTCACTTCATCCTTGATTGTGAACGATCAAATAATATATCATCACATTAAGTATATCAGAAATAGAGTGCTTCGCATTAATGGCAAGGTATTTAGGCCAAGTATCTAGAGATTTATAAGCCGAAAATGATTTATGCTATAAATTATCATAACCAAGAGCAGGAAAATTAAGAGATAACCAACATTTTTTGTAGAAAGATTATATTTTTATACATGCAAATGTTTATATTTTTCTTCAATACATTTAAATATATTTTAAAGGTGGGCAAAGGCAGACTATGGCCTCAATGATGTATACTGATGCCAATAGGTATACTTCTAAAAAATGTTGAGACGCCACTGTCCAAGAAAGACCTTTGGCTACGGGAAAGATCACCCAGACAGAAAAACCACACACCAACCCGTCTGGACAGCGTGGTGTGTTATGTCTAAAACCTTCAAATGAAAACAAAAACTTCTAAAACCCGGCCCTCATTCTCCGGAGGCCAACCTGATACTGATCACGGCAGCGATCAGCGAAGGAAGGCAGAGGGTGCTAACAATCCCCGGAGACCCGGAAAAGGCTGCCAACAGATGACCATTGCTACATATAACGCAAGAACATTGTCCAGCGATGCCAAACTTGTAGTTTCAAGAAGAGCTCAGGAATATCCACTGGGATGTTGTCGAACTCAGCGAAGTAAAACGTAAAGGTGAGGGTATTATCACTTTACAAAACGGACATGTCCTGTATTACAAAGGAACCGATGAAGGACGCACAAGCGGTGTTGGATTTATTGTCAACAAAGCCTGGAGGGACCGCATAGTCGAGTTCAACTGCATTTCTGACAGGGTCACAAGCATGATACTCAAAATCAATGCTAGGTACCGGTACCGGGCAAGTATATGCTCCAACACAGAGCTATCCTGATGAAAAAGTGGAAGAGTTTTATGAGGAAATAACATCCTTGAAAAATAAAAGTAAATGCCACTTCAACATCATAATGGGAGATTTCAATGCACGTATTGGATCATACCAAAGAGATGACGTAGCGGTCGGACATTTCGGACATGGCTCAATGGATGGTAGAGGGGACATGCTTCTGGAGTTTGCTGAAATCAACAATCTTCACATAATGAATTCTTTTTTTCAACATAAACCTACACGTAAATGGACGTGGAGAAGCCCGTCAGGAAGGACCAGCGAAATCGATTACATCCTCACTGACAGAAAATATACATTTTTAAACTGTAAGGTGATCAATCGGTTTAACACCGGCAGTGATCACCGGATGGTGAGATGTAAGATAAGATTGAACGTCAAATCAGAAAGATCCAAACTGCAGAAGAAGTCAAATTCTCGCATATACCTGCAGAACAATACTGAATTCCAAGATGAACTCAAAAATGCACTATCGGCTTTCTTAGATGAGAATGAAACCGTTTCCCTATCCAACGCGGAGGATATAACGAATATCATTCTACAATGTGCAGAAAAAACAGGCGTAAAAAGCTCGGAAGTCACACCACCCACCAAGCTTTCGAAGGCAACATTGAATCTTATGGAGCAGAGAAGGAAAACCAAGAGCGATAGACAGGCACAAAACGATATGGAGTTTTCATCACTTTGCAAAACCCTCTGAAGGAAAATAAGAGAAGACCTTCGTAAATTCAATGTAAACCTCATACAAGCAATTGTGAAAGCAGGCAGAAGTTTAAACAAAACAAGCAATGCTTGTCGATAGGAAAACGTCAAATCACAGCACTAAAAGCAAAATATGGTTCTATCATCAGAAATTCGGAACACTTGTTAAGCCGAGTTGAAGAGTTCTACAGCGATCTCTACAGTGATGACACTGACAATACGACTATAGACTTAGATCTTCAGAGAAATGGAAATTCGGAAGACCATACTCCCGAAATCACATCCTGGGAAGTTACCCATGCTTTACCACATGAAAAGTGGAAAAGCCCCCGGGGAAGACGGTCTAACGATAAATATCCTCATAATAACGGGAAAGGATGCAAATAAAGTCCTTGCACAATTGTTCACAGCCTGCATATGCAAAGAGGATGTCCCAGAGGCATGGAAAAATGCCAGCATTGTCATTCTTCACAAAAAAGGTGACAGAGAAGATCTAGCAAATTATCGTCCAAAAAGTCTACTCCCTATTCTCTAATCCCTATTCTCTACAAGACGTTCACAAAAATTCTCTCAAACCGTCTGCAAAATGTACTAGACGAGAACCAACCGAGAACAAGCCGGATTTAAAGGAGGATACAGCACTATGGACCATATCCAAGTCGTCAGAGAAATCATAGAGCGGTGCCAGGAATACAATCTGCCACTATGCATGGGTTTTATAGACTATGAGAAGGCGTTTGATTCGATAAAGAAATGTTCAATACTCAACGCACTCAGAAAACAAGGACTCCCTGGGCGCTATATAAATATTTTCAATAATATATACAGTAGTGCAACAGCATCTGTCAATCTCCATAAACCATCGCGCAGATTTCCTATCAGCAAAGGAGTCCGACAAGGTGATACAATCTCACCTAAACTATTTACAGCTACCCTTGAAGACTTATTCAGGCAACTTGACTGGAATGACAAAGGGATCCCCATAAATAGAGAATACCTGAGTCATCTGCGCTTTGCCGATGACATAGTAATTTTCTCGCAAGACTCAAAAGACCTCCAAAGCAGAATGCGGGAACTCGCTGAAGTAAGCAACAAAGTAGGTTTGAAAATAAATGTAACAAAGACGAAAATCATGTTCAACTGCTTTGCAGGCCAAAAAGAGATCCTCATCCAATGGCACTCAGCTCGAACAGGTGAAAACTACATCTATCTGGGACAACAAGTGTCTATAGATGGATGTATATTTGATGACATTGTTCGCAGAGTAAAGCTAGGCTGGAGTGCTTTTGGCCGCCTGAATAATATCTTCAAAAGTGACCTTCCACTGTGCCTAAAGCGCAAAGTGTTCAACCAGTGTGTTCTTCCGGTGATCACATATGCGTGTGAAACATGGACCCTAAGTAAAATAGAGATCCAGAAACTTAGAGTAGCTCAACGTGGTATGGAGAGGTGCATGCTGGGCATAACGCGAAAAGACAAAAGAGGAATGAGTGGATAAGGAAGCAGACAAGGGTTTGCGATGTAATAGAGTTTATTAAAAGCCTTAAATGGAGATGGGCTGGACACATAGCTCGAAGAAGAGACAATCGTTGGACAAATCTAGTCATCCAGTGGTATCCAAGAAGTACAAAACGTCCGCAAGGTAGACCTAGAGGCCGCTGGATCGATGAAATGATAAAGTTCTGCGGAAGTACTTGGCAACGCAATGCACAGGACCGAGAGAAGTGGAGGCAGCTTGAAGAGGCCTTCATCCAGCAGTGGATAGATTCAGGCTGATGATGATGATGATATTTTAAAAACTCGACAACATTTTTGCCTTCACCTCTGAGGTTCGTTGTTACAGAAATAGGTTGTTATTAAAACCATTTTCCGACCAATAATGATTTTATTCTTCTTTTTGCTCTCCTGCACAATTATCATTTTGTCGATGAGCCTGTTTTCGCCATGTACCCCTTCAAATGTTGAACAAACAAGAAAAAAATAATGTATATTCTTTTTAGCACTACAACAGCCGATGAGGCTTAATGGCAAGTAGTGTAGTAATAGAAGTGAACCAATCACAAACACCCAAGCTTTGAAAAAATCACACAAATATATTGGTAATCTCACGGGGAATCGAACCCGGAGACTCCGGATGAGAGACCACCACCTTATACACTGGACCAGAAACCTTTCTGTGGTTTTTTCTATTAAAATCGCTGAAGCATGTTCTGGTTTGATGTAACTGCCACTGTTCTCTACAACATTTAAAACAATCCCCTTCCCGGTTTGTACGAAAGTTAGTAGACCAGGTGTATTTTTTTGCTTCACTTTCATATTATGTTTAGTATATAGTCATTGGCTATTGGTTCCATCTCCATAGAATAAGTTATTCTTCACATCTTTGGATTCTACGTAATAACTACCTACATAGTTATTTATATAAAATCATTAAAAAAACTGCTTGAATAATTTGTATAATTTATTAATTTTCATTGACAATGTACTATAATTACTATTTTATAATAGGTTATATATAATTTTGATATACTTTATATAAATTTGACTAAAATTCATTCAAAACAAGAATTATTACAACATTCACTTGAATAATCTCATTTTTTTTTAAACATCTTTCAATATTGCACTTCTCAAAAGGAGATTACATCCACCAGTCAGCGACATCTATGAAATAATTTTTCAAAGATGTAAAATACAAGAAAACATTAGTTTATTTTATAAAAAATATGATATTTGAATACAATACCAATTGTTAATAAAAAGTGTCTTGTCAAATTCAATATTTTTTTTGACAATGTTTATAAGATGGGCAGTAATTATTTTAAGTCACATTTTAAGAGAATCAGTATTTACATGGTAGTAATCCATCATGAATAGTAAGGGTACACCCAGCGACATACAGTAAAGGCAGGATGGTAATGTGTTGCTTAGGGGCGAAAAATCCTAAAGAGCGGCAATTTAAGGAAGGTATGTGTATAATACAACTTTTTATAAGAGTTTACATAATCCTTTTTTAAAAAGTAGTACGTATAATTCACATAATATCTTACTCTTCCTCCTTCTTCATAGGAAGATGAGATTTTTTTGTCTATGGCGCTGATGGCTACTACTAACTTTAAATCAGATTTTCATTGTATGTAAACATTAAAATAATGCAATTTAGTAGGGAAAGAATTTACATAAGTATTGAGACAAAATGACTGCATAGGGGCAGCACTTTACCTAGGGACGTCGCTTGGTACACCACACAGTATTGACAATAATTATAGTATTACACAAACTCAAATGCAAACTTCGGTACCCATACTTTAAAAGCTCACTATGTCAGCAAAAGACATGTCGTAGAAACAATATCTATGTAGTCAATACCAAATGATAAGTCATTTTATAAATTATTTTAGTCTCCGTGGAATTGATTCTTAGCAATAAATCTCGAAAAGGTTAACTTGATGTGCGGCAGCTTGGTGTATTAAAATCCTGTCATGCGCTTCCGTATTCGTTCTCCTCACCATGAATGCATTTGACGTTTCTTATTTGAGTGTGCTATTAGTCATTTAGATGTGTTATAATGCAAAAAGTTTTGAAAACCGATAGTAGGAAGATTATAAATTATACCTACTGTGGAAAAGAAAAATGACAAAGAGAGGTTATTCGGCCCATAAACAATGATGACGAAAGAATCACGGCGATGCTAGGACATATCCTTTGACATTTCATTGTTGTCATATAAGTGAAAATATCCCAACTCAATGGGAAAAGATTACCTACCATAGTTCATTATATTTTATATTTCTGTTTTTGTGGGGAATAATATTCCAATCTTCCAATCCTGACAATACTCTCACATTTGGATGATAACACGAACGCCGCCGCCAAGCCTCAAGTTAAATGTTTACATCTTAGTAAAGATATTTTAATGTTACGTATAATGAATCTATCCCAATAATTTCTTTGAAAGTACTAACCTAAATGTGTGGAATGTGTTCGATAATTCTGTGAAAAACATCATTTCGAAGTTTGTATTATTCGTTTCAAATCGAATTGCAAAATAGAGGTAAGATGTATAAATATAATTTATTTCAGAATATTAATCTTTCAAAAGGCTCATAATTGTTAGAATTGAGTCATTCTAATTTAATATCCAAAATTTTATATTTTTATATTCTCGAAAAACATAATGCAGAAATTCTAATTATCATTCTTCAGTCAGATATTTACCATATTAAGAATGGCAAGATATGAATTGGATTATATTCTATGAATAATTATTATTCTATATAAGATATTTCAGGATAATTGAATTGCTAGCAGATTCCCTAAACAAGCTTAAAAACAAAGGCTACATAATTGAATTTGTGACATAACAAATTTTAAACACATGGAATGTTGCTGTTTATAACATGAAATGTTATTAGGAACTGTGTATTTAACAATACTTAAAGAGATTTTTTTTTAAATATAACGATACATTTAAGGTTATCAATTTTTATAAAATCAACAAATAAAAATGTCAAAATAAATAATAATATAAAAAAATATATAGTTTATATAATCTGAAAAAAAAACACCTGTGATAGCAAAGTACAGAACAATATCATTGCACATGATTTTAATAAAAGGAAATCATCAATAAAAAATATTTCCCAATATTTATGGTAATGATTAAATATAATAATAGGTACATTATGATTTAATAACTATATTAAAGTTTTTCTTTATCGTCAAACTTACTGATAAATTTTAAAATATCACATTTGTCTTTGATAAATTATGTTCCTATCCCCTTTTTTAGGAATCGTCACAAAGTAGAACCTAAATTATCCGGGATTCACTATTAAATTCAGTTTCACATTATGATAAAAAAAGTTATGAGTGATTGGCGAAATATTCATACATAGATATGAATAAAGGTTATTATGGAAGTAAAATAGGTTTTAATATTTATCTGGACAATCATCATGCCCAATTAACTCATAATCAAGGTTCTACTGTAATAAAATTATAATACATTTTGCTCTAATAATTCCAGCTAATAATTTTTTTGTAGTCGTACGTATTAGTATTATAGAGTTGACCAACATGTCAAAAGTTATAAAACTCAAATAATGGATTAATGAACAGATAATTTAATAATTATTTTAATCTTAAATTTAGAAAAGTTATATGTTATAACTTAATTGTGGCAGATTGAGTTGTCTAAGCCTCTCTTTCTGCCAATTGTCAAAGGTACATTGTAAGCTGCCTAAGCCAATGTAGGCAATGGATGATATATTTATATTAAAATAATTAACATGAAAAATAACATTACGTATACATTTCTATAAATAATTACATTATTTACAATAATTGCTATAAAAGTATCCACACATAATTATGTCTGAGAGTGTAAAAAGAATACAAAATATACACATTGTGTATTATATATTTACAAAAAATATGTATATACTCAAATTAATATAAATGTAAAATGCCAATCTGTATTGCAAGCACCGATTATTAATAAAAGCTCTTAAAAACAAATGGACAAACATATTTATTTAATAAGATTTTAACATCTAAACTTATTAATTAATAATTTATAAACTAATAATTATTTTCACCAATTCAATCAAAACAATCAAAGCCATTTAAAACCTACATACAGCTCATAAATGAAATCAATAAAGGAATATATATTGAATGTAACACAATTAATTTATAAATAGAGTAGCTACATTTAGTCGTGGGGTTTATGAAGTCGTTTCAGCAGGGGAGCGGGAAATGGGTAAATTACTAAAACAACCACACAAAAGCCACAACTAAACTACTCTACTTGACGATAATCAGCATTAATTTTCATCACTTTCCATAACATTGGCAGCATTGTTGGTAAAACAACGGGAATCTTTTTCTGTTCCGGGAGAAGAGCACTGTTCTGTGTCAGTTTGTACAGATTCTACGTTAGGCTCCATAGACCATGGCTGGCGCACTCCTGAGCAATATATTCCGTAGATTACTGCACCGACTAAATATATGGCGGCCGCTATAAAGAACACTATGCGCCATTCTTCAGTTGACTGTAATTAAGTGAAAATTCGAAAATATAAGTACCTACCAAAAAAGGTCAAAATCGAATAGTTAATCAAATGTTCTACATATAAGAAAACAAGGATTAGGGACACCCACTGAAGGTTAAATTTATACAGCATGAAAGAAGACCAACACACATTTAATCAAAATAGGGTTAAAAAATAATTGCCAAACATATTATATTGTTATGCAGTTCCGTATATTAAATAGAATTTGAGTATGGACCTAATAGTTTGAGCAAGTGGCTAACATCCATTTCTCGTAAAAACAAAAATCTGTCAATACAAACCTCCACTATGTGCAGGCCCATATCATCACCTCAATACTATAACTAGATAACTCTGATTTGGTCATTGTTGGGAAAATGAAATTCAAACTTTACTTGATTAACATCAATCTAGGCTATAATTGTGTCGCTAAATTTCAAAACCCTTTTTTCAAGGGTTTTGAAATTTATTTTTATTTTTTTATTTTATTTAATTTAGTTTTATTTTTTTATTTAATTTAGTTTTATTTTTTTTTCAAGACACTTTTTCATTATTTTGAGAAAATCATTAAAAATTTAACCAAATAGGTTTTTTAATCTTATACGTAGTGTTATAGCGGGAATTGATAGACGTATTGATTTTGTTTCATAAAATGACAGTCAATCGTAACGGATTTTGAAAAAGATTATCTTAATTATTTCAAAAAAGTGTTACACCTAGCGGGTTTTAAAATTTAGCGACACAATCTTAACAATTTAAAATAAAAATGGAAAATTGTGCTTGATTAATTGTTCAATTGTATGAAAAAATATTGTAAATATATTACAGTACACTCTCAGTAATCCGCCAACCAGTGGCGCACCCAGGGGGGGGCCAAGGGACCCTGGCACCCCCCAAACATGAAAATTATCGGAATGATTTTAATCATTGAAATTGAAAGCCAATAAACTATACCTTTGGGCTTAGACAAATAAAAAAATGGCAAAAAAATGATTTGTAATATAGTTCTCCAGCACCCTTTTTAGAAAAATTTCTTAGATTTTAATTTCTAACACTAAAATTTCAAAACACTAATGTCAGGTTGTTTTAAAAACCCAATCCCTAATGGAACTGTCGGTGTCCACCCGAATTCCGGAGTGGTGTAGGTCATGGCTGAGGAGGGCTGACAGGGCTCTAGCCTGGGGGCCCGGGCTGTGGGGGGCCCGGCGTGTCGGGTTGACCAGATGAGTGAGATAAGCACACATCATAAATTAGCTTTAATAGTAAAAAAAGCTATTAAACTTCATGGCCATGAACATTTTCAATTATTTACATAATTGTGCAATATTTTTTTTGATTATTATGTGTCGATACTCGACAGCTCCATTATTAAAATAGATGTATTAAAAATCGCGAATAATTTACTGTATAAATACCCTTAATTTGAACTAAAACACAATTTGAAAAACTTTTAATGCAGTGTTTCACACTGCCTTTAATCTTAGCGGTAGGTAGGGGGCCCGCCAAATATCCTAGCCTGAGGGCCCGTTTCAGGATGTGGGGACCATGGTGTAGGTACACCAAGTGCAATAGACAAAAGACCGATAAACGAGAAATCAGGCTGTGAAGAAAAAAAGAGCCTATGGGATTAATTTACATTCTCCTCCTTGGGCCCCCCCCCCCCCAATATTAAATCCTGGGTACGCCACTGCCGCCAACTACTATAATCCGCCGTTATTTTTACTAGTTGAAAGCACAAAATCAAGCTCTATAATTCCCCGGTATTCTATTGTCAATTTCAGTAGTCCGCCGCGTACAAGTATACAACGCAGAGACGTGTTTATTTTGGAAACTTTTTCTTCGTTAAACGTATGTTCATCGCGAAGAAAGTAATGTACCAGGGAGGTAAGTGCCCAAGGACCGCATCACAATTATGCCATGCTCCAATGCAACCGGGACACACAAACTGAAGCTTTTGGTCATAGGGAAAGCCAGGAATCCTAAGCCATTCAAGAATATCTGCCTCACTGAACAACTGGTTGTGTCAAGTGATTTACTGTTTAATATTTAGTTAACAAACTTAGTCTATAAATATGTAAAATTTAGTAAATACTTGTTTTTGATTATAAATAAAATCGTAATTTGATGGTATAAATTTCTCAAAAAAAAAAACTATTTTTACGAAATACCAGTTTTCATTTTTACCATATTTTGTATGTATGCACTATAATCCGCCGCTTTCACTAATTGAACACTGTCTGGTTTTTGGGGTGGCGGATTACTGAGAGAGGGGTGCCGAACGAAATCCCGAAGGCCGAAATCCCGAATGGCCGGAATCCCGAATCCCGATTTCGGCCTTCGGGATTCCGGCCATTCGGGATTTCAGCGTTCGGGATTTCGGCATTCGGGATTTCGGCTTTCGGGATTTAGGCTTTCGGGATTTCGGCCATTCGGGATTCCGGCCTTCGGGATTTCGACCCAAACCCCTGAGAGAGTACTGCATTTTATTTATTTAATGCATTTATGGTTTTAAAGTTATCTAATATTTTCAAACACAAAATTAATACAGTTCCCATTAACTTCTGACTTACCTAGTTTTATCATTTTGTAGAAAAGGAAATGTAGAATCATTTTCAATACCTATTTCAAAAACAGAGAAAATCAAGTTATCTAGTTGTAGTATTGAGGTGACGATATGATTTTATTAGGATTGGACATGGTAAAAAAATATATACATATAATATGTTAAATAAATACCTGATCTGTGACAATAGCTCCAGCTAATGAGGGACTAATAATTCCTGGAAGGGTAGCAACGGTATTTGAAAGACCCATCAAAACGCTTGCATGTTGTGGTGCTATATCTAAATGATTAACACTGAAAAGAAACAAGTATTATATATTAAATTATAAATGTATCTACCAAAAGGTACAATAGTTTGAGTAGAAAACAGAAATATGTAGAAAGGACACCGAGTGAAACAAGGTGATACAACAGGTGCGATTTAAACACTCTCGGTGATGGAAAATAAACACATTATTATCCCCGCCTGCTTCCTGCACACAGGAAGAATTCAGATCTATTCAATAAACCTAAACCAATTAAACATGATGTTATTGTTGATAGTACTAATAAAAATACAATTGTTGATTATTTCTTTATTAGTCTATATAACCATTAAATATTTTTATTCTATTTTGACCTGTCGTTGGTATAATATAGATGGTATAGTATCTATTTTTCAATTTTTAGGGTACATGATTCTCATACTAGTATATTACATTATGTTTTAATATAAATAAACATAAAAGAAAGGTACCTAAATCCAGACCAAGCAAATCCACCGAGTCCAACAGCAATTACAAGACACGAGATACATCCGGTGGCAGATGTAGCATAACTAGCGGCCACCATAAATATTGTCTGAAATAACAAACATTTTAATCATTATTATCTGTCAGCATAACAACCTTTGGCTTCATCCAGAAACTTTTTCCATTCTTCAAGATCTAGTGCCGTGACTTTCCAATTATTTTCACCAAACATCCTCATAATATTCATCGTGACACAGTCCCAAACATCTCAGTGTCGTCCAAGTCTTGTCTTGTCGTCAGTGGCGAAGGGTAGAGATCTGACATAAAAAGTGCCCTCTCAAAAAGACAAAAAAGACACTTTTTCACACATCTTTGAGGTAGTAGAGACTGGAGACGTTTCCAATTAAAAGTTTACGATTTGTGCTAACCTGTGCCAAGAATGCTCCGCAGTTGAAAGATTTCCGGACTTGGGTGGTACTCATGATTCTTTGTTTCTGGAGCCAATCCGCAAGATGACCGGAAAGTTGAAGAACTATAGCCATGACAAGATAAGGAATCGCTGACAACAGTCCCGTTGATGACAACTCAAAGTGAAACCTATCTGCGAATTAAATCAAAATAAATAATGGATTAAAATAAAAGAAGTATGAATATAATGAAACAATTTGACAGTTTTATCACTAAAACCAAACATGTTCACCACTAAAAAAGAGAACTGCATTAAGTGTATTAAAATATCACCATTTTCAGTTCAGAATATGTAATTTTTAATTGAATAAAACAAAATAAACAATGTGAATTTTGACCAGCTGCGGAATTGAAAATCGCAACAGATTTATCAGAAGCGAGGTGCAGCAATCTCTGTTTTTTTATAGTTACGCTTTTTGCAGAGGACTGTAATTATGAAGATGCTGGCGGAATACGGATCTAGGAGGGGGGGTTAAACAGGATGCCAGACATTCAGAGGGCTGGCTCTGGAGATGGTTTGGTGTTCACGCACTCACGCACTGGTAAACGGGCGGTTTGAAATGTCACTCTCACAGTTTCACTAGGATTTCGGGATAAATGATGATGACAAGTTCAGGATGGATGATCGACGCGACGTTCGCTCAAACCATATCAGATTTAGCGCAACAAAGGTCGAACGATGAATCACTCTGTAGTTAATGACGGCTTAGCTTTAACAAGCCTAGCCACGTCCGCTGTCTTGAAGTCACTGAATGTAACTTTATCACGGTCGACTTATGACCCGTGACTGCTGGTCACCTGGTCTTGCGACAATAACTGGGATTTTTGGTAGGTAGAGAAAAAGGAATGAGGGCCACAATAATTGGCCCAACCAATTTATTTAAAGTATATTACACAATATTGTAATATGATTATGAGTAGGTAGGTACCTATACCAATAACCAAAATCAATAATTTCAAAATAATATATCTACATATCGTTGCGTATTTACCCACTATAGCCTTAACATTATATCATGGTTGCAGACGTCTCAGCGACGACCTGCAGAACTATTTTAGCATATGCACTGGACCCCCATTAAAGACTTTACTGCTTACAGCTTAATAAAATCACACCCAAAATGGTTCTAGAATAGCAGTTAATATATGAATCCGTTTTACCTTTCATGAATGTGGGAAGAAGAGTAAGCAAAGTGTAAAATCCCCAGTTTTCACTAAAATGAGCAGCCACAATTGCCCACACGGGACCAGATGTCAAAATATCTTTCCAAGGATGCTTCACTACTCTGCCACTAAGTTCAGGTTGATTCCCCAACGAATCCTGCAATTTAAAAAAATGTTCATTTTCAATTCAAAATTTTCAATTCTCAAAATTTTCAATTCAAACAAAATTTAATTTCAACTTTTGGTTGGCAGACCTTTTTACGCATGTGTGCCAAAATTTCCCATATTTTTTTTTATGCAGGGCAGTTATTCATAAGGAAATAATAGTTTTTAAAAATTCTATTGAAAAAGCTTAAAAATTACAATTGAGTTCTTGAGATTCTATCATTCACCGTGTTTCCAGCCAAAGAGCCATATCTTTTATTCTTTGAATACTTAATTTTTTCCTTGTGTTCAAAATTTTCAAAGAGATTGTGGGAGCATTTTAACAACGCTTCTTTCATATATTCTCCAACGGTTTTTCATTTTTTGTTTGAGGGAAAATAATAAGCAGCTATTATATTTTAATGACTGCCGATAAATTTTATTAGGTCTGTTGATCAAATATTTTTATTTTAATTGCCTGATCAATAAATTCCCAAAGCCTAACGACCGACGACCTATGCAATTTTTTAATATTTACATTAAACATAATGCTAATCTTTGAAGAGTATTTATAATGCGATCTGTTATTTGCGTGAATTTCATTGTTTCTGTTTGCGCATCGATTGGAAAATATCATTGGTACAAAATAATATTAAAAACCGAAAATACGCACGGCTATGTCGTCACTATTTTTTTATATTATAATATACATATTATATATTATTTATTTGTAAAACTTTTATGTTATTTTTTCAAATTCATTATGGGTATCTTTTTTCTCTTCATAATAAAACATTCGCGTGCCATGCAAAATCATCTCGCGTGCCACTAGTGTCATAGGTTCGCCATCACTGTTCTATAACATAATTTTTGTTATTTTTTAATAATATTTTTTTGTATTTGCTCAATCACCTACTTGTATGTATTTCAATTCAGCGGGAGATATATGAGGGTCACATTCAGGACTTTCTTTGACTACTGTCCACCATATTGCAAACCAAATAAGACCTAAAATGCCTGAAAAATGAATAAGAAAAATTTGTTAGACATTTTATACTATGACTCTATATTACTATTATAATCAACATGCAATTTCGAATTTTTTCAGTCAAAATTTTTTTTGGAGGAGAATGAATGCCGATGATCTGTGACAAAACTGTCATGATTTACTCGACAGAAAAATAAAAATAAAACATAGTGGCTATTATAGATATCAGATATAGTAACAATTTTTATCTTTTTATGTGGTACCTATCTGTATTCCAATACTAATTAGATAAGACCAAATGTTTCTCTACTGTGTCATGAGTGTTCACTACACACACGCGCATACAAACACTCATTTTTTAATCAATGATTTTTTCACTGCCATTGACCACAACTTCATCTTCCTCAATGTCACATATCAAGTCACCCAAATATTGTTTTAGAAATGCAATTAACATTTATAAATTGCCATTAACAACTACACCAATAATAAAACATCCATACGGTAATTTTATCACCTTACCAAAGACATAGAAGATACTAGGCCAGCCAAGCGTGGTAGCCAAAAATCCACTAAGTGGCATTGAGATGACAGTGCCGGCGTAGCTGCCGCTGAATGCCAGAGTAGCAAGGCGTGATCGCTCCAGAGGAGGAGCCCACCGAGACCAAACGGCGTGGATGCAAGGATATGTCACCCCTTCGAAGATCCCTTCCACGACTCTGACCGCTACCAAGAGTGACGTACTGATGTGAGCCAAAGGCGGAGTAATTAAGGTCAACAAAGCAGTAGCACCGATTCCAATTCCGAACACCCTGAAGGATAATTAACAATAGTTATTAAAAAAATGGAAGTCATGGATGCGAGTACAAACCCCGTAACTAGAAAAAGTTACATGTTGTTTTTTCGATAAATTTGAACAACAACCCCATGGGCTGGGCGAATGGCTGACAACCATTCCATTTTAAAATAAATGTTTATTTACCTTCCACTATGCGGTTCGCTTTTATTTATTTATTTTATCAAATGATTCAGAGATCTACAAAAAATGCTGGGATAAAACAGAAAAGCATGACAACATTGAATCAATGTATTAGAGAGCGACAACTATAACTTGGGGCGCAACCTTGGCGCTAGTGTCATGAAATGTGTATTGCTGGTGAATTGCGAGTTATTAGTTCGCCACACGGTCGCACCTCAAATTATAGTTGTAGATTTCTATTTGCATACAAGTGTATAAATGTTCTGTTAAAAAAATATTCTTTTTTATCTTATTGTTATAACTTAGAATTTAGATTGTTGAGTAAACTCCTCGATTATATCTAAAACCTTTCATAGGCACCTACTTATTTGTGTTCTATCATTCTATAAAAAATGTACATCGATGGCTCAGTTCCATAGTACGATAAGTCAAAAATTTCAAGTTTCAAGTTATGTTAGCCATTATATTCGTATATCGCTCTTCTTCAGTCCACAAAATTACAACTCCAAAAAATTACTAGTTGTCCTCGTAGGGCCGATGTTTTTGTCACTTTTCTTTCAAAACTTTGATCAGCCATAACTCAAAATTACTAATTCCTAGTTGTAGAACTATGGAACTGAGCCATCAATATATTTTACCGGCTTCCTCCTAATCTTGACGCTAGCCATCCACCTGGTAGCTGAGTGACAATGTAACCATAAAAGAATGAACTCAATATGATCCCTTTCATTCTGCTATCCCAGTCAAATTCCGGACCCTGAAATCAAAACAATTATTTGATTTACAAATTTTATTAATCTGTTTGTAATAGTTACAGTGAAACCCCGTTAATATGAAAACGGATAATTAGAAATTCGCACATAAATCGAAATTTTCACGAAAATTCATAAAATCTTTTTCCAATTTTTAATATTTTTTATACTTACATTTTTTATTTTGTAATTCGTGTTTTTTTTTATTTTCTGTCTCTGTCTCTCTACTGTGCGACAGTACCTATATTATGATAAATGTACTCATATTATATGCAATGATTGGACTAATCACTAAACTATGGGATGATGTCCTGGTGAATCATTATCCGTGACATATATATATATAAATTAAAATTAAATGTAAAATAATATAAATTGCCCCTTCTGATAAAAAGATTATTATACATTACAGGTCAAAATGATTCCTAAAACACATCCTTAGTTCACATTTAAAGTTACATAATAAATAAATTGTATTTTAATTAAAATTTGTGTATTTATGTTTCTACAATCAAGATGGATGAAGTTTATTATTAATAATTTATTGAGTAGGTACCTATTGAATAATATCACTGAAATATAAGTACAACCGAATTTAACTCGCATTTTATTTTAAATTATTGTTTTCCAATAAGTTCTGTTGAAATTGTTAACATTTAAGTTTAAGAAGTGTGAAATAATTCACTCTACTTACATAGGATAGTGATCCATCTGATAAAACCAATGTTTTGTTTTCTGTCATCGCCACAACGGCTATAGAGAGGTTCACTCGTAGCGCATACACGTTGAAGAATCCAAAGAAGGCGAGCGTGGCCACCACGTACCGCCTTCGTCTCCAGAATTTCCATGTCGATACTTCTTGTTCAGCCAATTCTTCACTGAAATTGTAAAAATATGTATCACTCATCACTCGTACTCTAGCCAAAACCATTTATTCTGATAAAATCAATGGTTAGTTTTATATCAGTTGAAAAGCCCCAGCTTCAATTCCCAGACATGTTAAAAATAGCATACATATAAGTGTATTTATTATGAAGAGCATTGAGTAAAACGAACCATAAGGGTTTACTGGATGCATCTAGTCTCAAAATATGAAAGATAAAAATTTATTTATTTGAAAAAGACACGTTGCGTACATAACAAATTATTAATTCAGGACGTTCACAACATAACATTTAGAATAAAAATTACAAGTAATCAGTTCGGAAAATCAGAAAAAACAAAGTGGAGGAAAAAAAGAAAGCAAAAAATATTTTTATACAAAAGAAATAAAATTTAAAAAAACAACAATGATTCAAAAAGTACAAATTAAACAATAAAATAGAATTTAAAAAACAGAATATATAATGGATCGCCAAAAATATCTACATCTCTAGGGAGTGCATTGACCAACCGCACAGCCCTCGCTATTGGTGCCTGGTGAGCGTGACATGAGGAAACAGCTTTCACCCAAAATAGGTCATGGCTGCGACCGCGCATGTAATTGACGGGTGCGTAAAAATTTAAATTTTCTAGAATATCGGGATTGAAAATGATACCACGTGAGAGCAGGGGAAAATGCATTAAGAGCAGAAGTGACCTACGAGCTTCAAGAGAATGAAAGGCGAGCATGCCTTGAAGAAAGTTAGTCGGAAAAGACTCGTTTGAAAAGGTGTCAAAAGGAAAATAATTATAAACTTTAAAATAGAGATGACGAAGAAATTTTTTCTGAACACGCTCTAAAACAAGCTTATAGGAAACTTCATAAGGACCCCAGATGATGGAGCTATACTCAAGAATACTCCGTACTAACGACACATAGAGTGTACGTAAAACAGTTGGATTCTTGAATGACTTGACTTGTCTCATGACGAATCCTAGAAGCTTTCTCGCACGCAATGCCGTAGAAGTGATGTGCGAGCGAAATGATAAACGTGAGTCAAAAAATATGCCAAGATCTCAAAATTAAAATATTTTTCTGATAATTTACATGTTGTAAGTGTTTTCATTATTTAATATAGGTACTTAGTGTAATATTACTAAAAACAAAAATAAATATTATTTAAACGCACAGATAACTTTTTAATTTTACAAAATACATTAAGAAACTTGTTGCTTATTGAAAATTAGATTATAATTACTACATTAAGTCATAGTTCACAGAATATTGTAGATTTTTGCATAAATCATAGTTTTAAGGTAAGTACTTATTTAATATTTAATTAAAAAAAACATCGATTCTATTAATAAATAATAATTACAAGATAAAAAGAACTTTTTATATACAACGTTTTTAAATTTTCTGTTGAATTATTATCCTCAATATGCTCAAACTTGTACTTGATATGAAGTACTTAAATAAAAAACAAACAAACAAATATAAAAATACTGAATACTGAAATGTCATTTTGATTTTCATAGTAACGCACGTATATATTAATAATTTCGTTGCTAGGACCACCAAGCAACCTTAGCAACCGATAATAGTGGATTGGATTACGCATTTCTTCCGAAATAACTTTTCATACAAAACAGAATTAACTGAAAATGAATTCAATTCTACTTAAAGATGGCTAAAAGTATTAAAAGAATGCATTGGCATCGTGTTCTGATATATTATAAAAGTTTCAAATGTCCAGCTAGTCGGGAAGTTAGTTAAAAATCGATTGCAAGATTTGTACCGGATAAACAACCACCGGACAAATAAGAATACGAGCTAATAAAAACGTTGTAAAAATGAGTAGGTACCTATAACTTGTAATCTTTTTTAGTTATATGGAATCCTTGGACCAAAATGATGACTGACAATAATTTGCCATTCGAAAAAATCAAACCTCATTGTGATTTACCATAATCGTCAGATAGGATACCTGCCTACTCACGTTCATAACATAGTTGACTATAAAGTAAAATCAAAATGCAATAAAGCGTTAAAAATGATTAAAAAGACGTTAAAATATACGTGCTTTGAAGGTATTTCCATAAATGAAGCCTTTCGCTTCGTTTTCCACGTAATGCCTACCGGAGTGCCAACTCGTAAAGTAAAGTACCGACGCCTAAATATGCGGATATTTGAACTTGTTCGATATACCTACTTATCTGACAGCTGGTGCTATCTCGGCTTTTATAATGCCAATCATTATTATTCATGAATAAATAAACAGCTGGAACAATACAGTTGACAAAATTCAGCTGTATATTTAAAATTGTATTACATGCATGTCACCATCTATCACGTAAACAGCCAATCAAGTATTTCAATGATTGTGTCTCACAAATTTATTGTTACTATAACTATACGAATGTTTTATAATGCCGGGTCCACACTGGCAACATGTCGCGCGACAACCTCATTAAATTTTACGATAATTATCATAATTGCTTGAGAAATTTTACGATAATTATCATACTTATCCTAAAATTTAACGAGGTTGTCGCGCGACATGTTGCCAGCGTGGATCCAGCATAAGATTGACATCTCCCATCACTTTTAAATAAAATCATGTCTTTAATTCATATAACGGTCTAGTATTTTCGCTATTTTCGTCATGCCTTGGCGTTTTAGCGAAGGCACGCGATTATATTAATTAACAATAGGTATATCTAATTCAGGCGGCCTTAATACTATAAGAGAAAGGGGCTAACTTTTGCCAATGTAAAAAATCTGGAAAATAAATCATTAATTATTGCGACTATTATTAAAAATACGAATACTATAACGTGTACGGAAAGTTGTACGTATGCAGCTCACCGTATCACACTTCACCGTGAAATGTTGTATCGGAAATATTATATTATATAAGACCGTTCAACCTTTTTGGGTCGTATTTATAGTACTGACATAAAATTCATGTCTAAATAAAACACGGTTCGTGTCGGTTTACACTTCACAAGAAGCCAGCAGCAAACAAATTTTGAAAACAGCCGATATACCGGATTATATGTTAGGTTAGGTTGAGTTAGGTTTTCATTCATGAATTTTGGCAAAACCAGCTATGAAAATTGAATTAATGTTCCTATTGAATATAATAAAATTGGAGACCGTATAGTATACAGTCATTTCTTTCCGATAAGAAAGTTCACGGCGAACTGTGCCACGGTGAAATGTTTTACGTACAATTTACATGTAACCATACTATATGTATGTGGATGATAATTAATAGGTGATTATACGAGACGACCAGAGAGTCATTATTGCATAGCGGGATGCAGACTGTTTCCGTATATCTCGAGCTTTTTTAACATTTTTAAAATATGTATATCGAAATATTACATAAGCCGATGTCGAAAATCCCACTCACGGGTGCGCCGCTGGTTGACAAATATACAGATATTTTTAACATACTGTTTACCTTGATAAAAGAACTATGCTCTTATAAAATAATCTTACATTCTAACAACCTGTTTTACAATCCAAGGATTTTATACTGACTTTCATTAATAAACAATACATCTCATAAAAGTATTTTAAGTCACTGCTTAAAAGGATGGAAAGATTTATTGAATAAACAAAGAAATTTATATATCCACCATAAAACGGTGCACAATATTTATTTACAGCATTTGCGTCGCAATGATAAAGGCCATAAACATAATTTTATAAAGCTTTGTTAGTAGTAATACATCAGAATTCTATATTGCGGTCTTCTCATTTGCAATAAAACACCATTATTTTAATCAGTTTAATCTAACTTAATTTATATTTATACAGATAACAAAAAAATGTATAATTTTTGTCATGAATACCTAGTATCATCTCAAAAGCAGTGGCGTAGTGTAATGAGATTGGCAAAAGTTTTCTCTAGATAATATTACTGAAATAAATTATGAATTCATATAATGTAATGAAACCAGAAGTCAACAATATTAAATTCAAAAATATATTACAATATAACGGGTATTAGTTTTAAGAAATCATGTTACGTGGGAATGCAGCAATACAGATGACTTGCACTTGAATGTCACATACGTTTAGGTAGATGTAGGTAGAGGAATCCGAAAAAGATTATAGGTACTAACATAACGTCTCTTTTTAACCCCTGTATATTTTAACTTTCCCAGATATATTAATTTAGAAATATATATTTTGATATTTTGTATTATTACTAAATTGTTATAAATTAATATAGTAGCGCTTGGTTCAACATTTTTTGATATTTATTAACTTAAAAAATTAATATAGGTAGGTACTAAGTTTTGAACAGTTCAAAATAACCTAAAGTTGCGCTATTGAATAGGAATAGACTAGTCTAAGGAATAGACTGAGAGTTTTGAGAAGAATCTTTTGGGCTATTCAAGAAGGCATTGTGGCGTTTGGAGGTTAAGGTATAATGAGGAGCTGTACCAGCGTTGCCAGACGTCCCAATTTTTGCGGGACGTCCCGCTTTTTAAGCAAAAATAGATTGTTGCGCAGTACAGCTAAATTCACGATTATTTAACAAATACAAACAAATAATATGTTTCGGTTAAGACATATTCAAGCTATTAAAAAAGGGACTAAAATATTTTCAAACTATATAATTTAATTTATTTTAAGTATACCAACATATAATAATTACTATACCGAACGGGTATTTTCTCAGATGAATATAAAATGGTCTGATGCAAGAAACAGATGTTTTATTGAGTTGGTAAAATCGGAATTACTTGTTCAATTGAACATGTTATAGTAATGTACTGAATTTTACCAATACATTAAGCAGCAGAAAGAAACTCTTCAGGAAGTAAAATCTTCAGCCAGGTACAAATAGGAGTATCGGGAAAAAATATTTTTTAATATTATTATTTTGATAGTTAAATAGTTTTGTAGTTTGTGTTGTGTCATTTATAATTGATATTATAGAAATCAACATTAGAAATATTGAACTAGCGTTTTTTAGGTTGTCCCGTTTTTTGCTCCTAAGTCCCGATTTTTTTTCGCGTGGTAAAAATCCCGATTTGGTAAAATAATTATCTGGCAACGCTGAGCTGTGATATGGGATTGAAAAGATTAAGTGGCATTTGAAAATGCAGAGATCGTCCAGGACGGAGGCCAAGACCCGCCAAGGGTTATAGAAATGAATGAATACTTACTAAGATATAATGTAGGATAAATAGTATGAAATATCTAGACTTGAAGAAAGTCATTCCTTTCTTATTTTCTTTTTATATGACGTACCTACCTATATAATATTTTGTCGTATTTATTAACTTTATCATTGAAAATTTAGACTATGAATACTTTACATTTTTTGTAATACAATCAAAATAAAATAGACACATTCTAAATTTATGGCGTCATCTTAAAAAGAACGATTTCCGATGTTGTTTTTTCCCAATTATCTTTCAAGCGGTGTGCCTAATCTGAAAAAAAAACGCCAACAAATTCATAGATTCGCAAGTAATCGACCGTTTTATAATCTCGGTAAGAAACAGTTCCACGTGAAGTATTACATAATATTACCTATTATAGTTATTTTAATAGTATTTTATAAACATTTTATATGCACCGCTAATTGCCACACTACGTGCTTTTTGTGTAAACATTGAACATAATCAATTACACTAAACTTAACAAAAAACAGTGACACGTGTGAATGTGAATACGAAGTCATTTTTATCACATTAATTGTGCCAGCCTTCAAATCTTAGTGGAAAAAATTGTATAAAATAAAAACACAATATGAAATAATATAATACGTTCCTTACTGGTAATTAATAAAGATCAGGACCTGTTTCGTCCGCTTTGCAGGACATTGTTAACCAAGTTCAGTTCAGTTGAGAATGTATTCATAAGCGGATGAAATTAGTCCTGCTCTTTCTCTCTGAAATTCTTTAGGACTATATTATAATATTCTGTTTATTTTAATTATTGCGAAACCATCACAAATAACGGATATAAATACCATCAAATAAACGACACTCATTGAAGAATAAATTATTATAATTCACGTTTCAGAATGTATTGCTTTACAAACGATTTTTAGGTGTTACTAATAAATCCTGACTAAAAACATTATAATATTACGATAACCATCCATCCTTTATATACGTCCACAGAACAGATAATAAAAGTTCCCTGATGCGTCCCTGTGATTTATTCTTTATTTACAAAAAAGTACTTTATTTTAGCTGTGTCCGAAAAAACATCTGAGACCATACATAATAGGATCTTTTTTCTTACAAATAAAGGTTTTTTGTTATTTTTGTTGAATTGTGTTACTTCAGAAATAAATATCGGAAACACTGAATAACAAGAGCAGCCTTGAGCATTTTTTTTGAAGAGCTAAAGCGAGTTGACTTTTAGTCTAGATGGATTAAATATAAGGTTTTTTTTTAATGTGGGCCAGGAGTTAAAAATCCCGAAAACAAGTGGGATACGCTACTTGTACTCCGATACGCTCCAGCATCAAAGCATAAGGCCATCAAAGCATAGAGCAAGTACAAGGTCGCGCCATTGTCACGTCTAGCACTTTTCGCTACGTGAAACATGCAGCGAGTAGATCGCTTTTGTAACAGTAAGTTCATTACAGGGTATTTACCCTCCCCACGGCTTTTGCAATCTTTGAGGCTGTACTGAGTATCACACTCTCACATAGATTTGATGCGTATATAATTTCTAATAGTTAATAAAGCATTCGGGACCATTCATTGGTTGGCGTATTAATATTAAACGGTATGCAGCCAATGAGGTGTCTACTAAAAGTATATATTGGCTTTCAGTCAATTAAGTTATGATGCAGGTTTGCCTAAACCGGAGATGGGCAATGTACGATTTTCGTTTGTAAGAATGTCTCTATGGGCGCAGTAAAAAAACCAAACCACATTGTGCCCAAGCAACTTGCGATTATTTCAAATACCGAGGACTGCCAAGGATTAACGTGCCAGCATTACCAACTGTCATTCTCAAACATAAGCCAGATAGGGTATGAAAATAAGCTAGAGGACAGAAAAATGCTATATTTTCTCAAAATTCAAAAATGTCTAGAAACTAGTATTCCAAAATAACATTGTTATCACAAGAACAAAGATCGAAGAACATGTTTTATAACTAATAAAATAAGTCGAAAAATGAATGCAGGTTGGATGTAACATGTATTTCATGTACCTACATGTAGTTTTCGGTGTCAAAAAACACTATGTTTAACGCCATACGACAGATGCGTATTTTAAAATCTAGATGCCTCTAATTCAAAAATGCTAGTTCTCGCAAGAAAAACGCCAACGCGTACCAACTGCATTTTTTGCGGAAATATAACTACCTTTGAAAGGAAAATTTACGAAGTTAGAAACATCAGTAAAACATCCAAAAAAACTCAATGATATTATGTCCCCTATTTCCGCTAAGGAAATACGGTGGCAGTATATAATATTAACGATAATAATTGATTAGACATAGGCACCGACTGGACCTAATTAATGAACAACAAAATAACTATTATGTATACATATGTTGTTATTATTACATAATATGTCGTACCTATTGATACCAAGAGATAGAAGAAGATACCAATCTTCAAGAGTGACCTACCATTATGTCTTAAGCGTAGAGTGTTCAACCAATGTGTGCTACCCGTGCTCACGTATGGCTGCGAGACGTGGACCCTCAACACGAGAGATGTCCAAAAGTTAAGAGTCACACCGCGAGGCATGGAGAGGTGCATGTTGGGCATCACGCGAAAGGACCGTAAGAGAAATGAACGGGTTAGGAAGCAGAGAAGAGTACGCGATGTAATAGACGTTGCCAAACAGCTGAAATGGAGATGGGCGGGGCACATTGCTCGCCGAAAGGACGGCCGCTGGACAAAGGCCGTCATCCAATGGTACCCAAGGGGTACGAAACGGCCACAGGGTCGCCCTAAAAGCCGCTGGATTGACGAACTGGTAAAGTTCGGCGGAAATACGTGGCAGCGAACGACACAGGACCGAGAGAGTTGGAGAAAGCTTGGGGAGGCCTTCATCCAGCAGTGGATTGACCCCGGCTGATGATAAATCATAAACCCCCAATCCTGTAATCGACAGAATTAGGAAGAAAAATATTTTATCTAACTCGTATGTTGTTAGTATAATTGTAACTTATTAATAAATGAAACGAACGAGGAATGCTAGACCGGAATGCAAAGTACTTACCGTGGTTGGAAAAATAGAGGTTAGGTACTAGGTCAGTCGGTAACTAGCCCTTGACCGTCGCTCTGGTGCGTCCGAATCTAATTCACCATCTTTCTTCGCGCCAAAGTGTTGGGACCGTGAAATATTGATAATAATCGTTACTTCGGTCAATATATTTACGTCCGGTATCTCGTGTAAATATCAAAATATACTAAATATTTAATTTCCCCGAATCCGTGATTTTAATAATAATTTAAGTGAAAACAAACCCCAATATGAATACAATATAACACTCTTTATTAATGGGGCTATATGAAAAACTTTCGCTGTTAGCGCCAATAATAAGTTAAAATAAGAGTAGAGCAGGATGTCCAACTTCAAATAGGCTGTGATCAGTGACGTCCCTAGACAAAATGCCGCCCCTAGGCAGCGTCAAAATGCCGCCCCATTTTTTTATCATCCTTTCATTACTCCAATATCTAAGAAATGTGTTGTATGAAGCATGGCCCCCTCATCCTGAAGCGGGCCCTATGTTAGGATTTTTGCCCCCCCCCTACCTATCGCGAATGATAAAAGCAGTGTGACGCTCTACAGTAATGTTTTCCAAATGGTGTACGCGTTAAAATTGATGTGTATATTTAGTGTTTTTTTGTATATTTTAATACATAGACTTGAATTGTGGAGTTTTTGAGTATCGCTACACAATTATAAATTGTATTGTGTAACCATATAATTTTAAATAATAATTATCATTATTGAAGGAAAATAACGCTGCAGGCGAATTTTTTGCTATTAGAGCAAATTTGTGATAAGTGTTTATCTCACTTATCGAGCCCGAGCCCCAGGTTAGAGCCCTGTCAGCCCCCCTCTTGTGGGGGCCATGGTTTGGATACATTACTAATAAAATATACACCTACCACTAAGCTGAAACATACAAAATTAAATTTAGATATCAATAAATAAATAAGCGAATAAATATAATATTAAATAGACACTTACCCAAATCACCAGAGTCTGAGATGCCATTTGGTTAATATGTCTGACACATTTGGTTTGTATCATTTAGTAATACCTACGCAGATGTATTATTTTCACACCATTTTTTCTATGCTATTATTGTACCCTACAACATGTAAACAAAATAATTTTCCTCATTATTTTTTTAATATAAACCTAAATTTAATCATAAATACACTATTAATTAATGGTCTCAACATTCAACCGTTGATGATTGAAATAAACTACAAATCCACACTATTATCAGCAAAAAATATGTTTACAAAAAAAACGACTTAAAAGAAGGTATTGCACAGTATTGTATTCACAGCACGATAAATATGATATAATCTAGGTAGATACCTACTAGTGTACATTTTTATTACAATTAGATGGTACTTAACGTAAATACCTATTATATGCACGAATACTAATTGATTATGTCAAATGTCAATAAGGATTAATAATCATTATGAATAGGTACATCCGGCAACTTTTAAATCTCGTGAATGACTGGCAAAAATATTTGGATAAATTAAAAAATACGGTATGTACCTATCTACCTATAAATCTCTACCATAAATTCTCCTTGTTTCGTTACCAACGTTGATATAATACCTATATAATATTATTTTCTTTTAATAACTATGGCGCGACATAATTATTAGTTTTTGCGCAGCATACCTACCACTGTTATGAAAGGAACTCTTTAATCTGAGTAAATGACATTATATTATTATGACTGATTTATTATTCGTTTGTGATGTTTTACATTTATAAAAATATTCATAATGTGTATAGGCGCCAAGTTTATTAGCATTTGTATACGAAACCGACCAGTCAAAAATAAAATAAAAAAATCTCTAGTGGAGCGTGGTGACATCATACTAAAATGGCTGCGAGTACCGACTGGGTAATAATAAAAAAAAGCATCCGGAACAAAACATCTCCAAAGCTCTGGTTATAATATAACTAAGTTTAGGTAGCTATTTCTATATAATACCAAATGATTCTCCTCGATTTGCCGCCCTTCGAGTATCTGCCGCCCCCAAGCGACGCTCAATCTGCCTACCCCCACGGGACGTCACTGGCTGTGATTTACCACACTCACTCGTAGGTAGTCATTCTTCAACTTAAACAAACGTATGATATTTGGCTGAAGACACTGAGGTGTTTACAAATTAAGTCTTTCATAATCACGAAGATATACCTACTCATTGTCCAATTCGTCGGGAAAATTACTAGTTTTGGTGAAGTCAAAAGAAGTTTTCACATATTGCACTAATCGTCAAACTATTATCGTACTGTGCAGTCTTTACTGCGCGACGATAAGGTAAAACTACACCTCGGTTTAAAGCGCGGGGTTTCACATATTCTTCCTCTATCAGTCCTGAGGCAGGGCGCGAATGGTGCAATACGAATCAATGAAATAAAAAGAGGAATGGCTAATTATATTACAACTGAACGCACACGATTTTTACATTTTCACGACTCAATTCCTTATGGTGCGATCGATGCGTTGGACATGCCTGGTGTATACTTATTAGTATTTCCTAGACTGATGACATTTTAATAGAATGTAACTTTCATAATATTTCAATTATTATACAATAAATTGCAATTAAACTTTTATTAGTTTATGATTACATAAAAATAATAATGATGTAGGTCAATAATTATTATTATGTACGGTTGATACCCCGTATTCGAGTCCAGTATTAACTTATAAAACGAGTTATTGCAATAAGGGCTGTTGATAAAGGTTAACGTAAGGGTTAAAATTTTCTCTAAAGTTTATTAGAAAGCTTCAGAATATTGTAAAATAATAATATAAAATAACTTTAATTTCCCGCCATTAGCTAAGAAATGTATAGCAAAGTGGTCAGTGCACGTGGGCACGATTCCCGAAGGGCGCAGGTTCGAATCCTGCTGGGTGTCGTATTTTTTTCAAAAAGATTTTTTCTATTACTTATATATGTATTATATATATTTCTCAGAAATGTTTTCAAATTATGTATGTTCAACAAAATAGTGTTGCATTTTTAAATCTTGTCAATTATTCATTGAATAAATAGTTAATTAATCTTATTATTTTTCATTGCCAGCTCTTTTCAGGTTTAAATTCTGATGATAGTGTTGTGTACGCCCACAGTGAAAACGCATTTTTGAGGACCCTTTTAAAATAGTATGCTATACCTACGTACTTCTTGGTAGTACGTGATTACGCGATACATTTTTTTGTGTAAAAATGGTTAACTTATCGGCGATTACGATTTACGTGTTTATTGTATTTTGTTGTTGGAAATACTGTAACCTTGAAAATGGGAAAAGGTATTTTGCAGTTGAAGGACGAAAAAAAACCTTAAACCTGAATATTGGAAAGGAAATTATTCCAATGGCAGAACAGAAGTCGTGCAAAAAAGAAAAAACTCATACTCCGTCGTTAAAAGTGGATTATGACAGTAAAAATTGTTTCTCTGAAGGGGTCGTCCACAGATGACGTCACGCGGTTTTCAGTATTCCAACTCTCCATCGCAACTTCGTCACAAGATCTTTTACCGCCCTGTCTATTACGACACATTTTTTAACTCTATTGAACAAATTATTTGACAATAATCTGAAGAAATATTTTATTCTCAAAAAATGTGAGTTTATATTAATTTTATTTATTGTGTGACGTCACGTTTTAGACAACAACCACCTTCGACACAAATAATCGTTTTATATCAAACCCACTCTATGCCAATAGGACTCGACTTCACCTAACGTGTTGTAAGATTAGGGATACACTGTTCTATATTATTATTTGTATCAACTCGGAATAAACACGTGATATTTGATCAGGGTTAAGCCGAAGAGGACAAGTAAGAGCAATATGGATGGATGAAAATAAATGAAGAGTGCCGCGTGGATTTTCCACTGAAACCGGCTCTGAATGGCGCTGCATGTCGAGAGGGGTAGAGCCGAGCCGCGGATAAGGCTACTGCCCGACGGCAAAATCATCCGAGTCACGATTCTCAGCCATGAGATCTCGACGAAGAAGAAGAATAATAATCTTATCAAATAATATATACCTACTTAACACATAACAAAAGTCAGTGTGTGCAGTGACGTCCCTAGACAAAATGCCGCCCCTAGGCAGTGCCAAAATGTCGCCCCATTATTTTATACAGTATTTTTTATCATCTTTTCATGACTCCAATATCTAAGAAATGTATTGTATGGGTACATTGCTAACAAAATATAGGTATACAATACTAAAACATACAAAATTAAGTTCAAAAATATTTCCCCCTTGCCTTTGCTCTGTCTTGGGGAATCAAGGGCGATACATGTCGCTTTTCTTCTTCACAAAACTTGGCAAAATTTGTAATGATATTTTTAGCATGAGATCGCAAAGATTTAGGCATTATTAAATCGATAATCATCGATACAGACTAAAATCGTGGACCAGAAGCGGTAGGGGGTGCATCTTTAGTTTCGAATTTCTAATGCACGTCGTCGGAAGGACGTCGAAGGGCTACGGAAGTAAACTAGACATCGCGAACCCGATAAAAAAATTACAGCCCCGTTAAACCTTTTATGATAATTAATACATTTTGTTTCCAACCAGTGAGCTGAATTTTTTAATGGAAGAATATTTTCTATATTACTAAGTCTATGTAGTTATTTCTATATAATTATACAAATGATTCTCCTCGATTTGCCGCCCTTCGAGTAACTGCCGCCTTCAAGCGATGCTCAATCTGCCTACCCCCACGGGACGTCACTGAGCGTGTGTAGGTATATCATAATAGTACGCGTATGAAAATAAGTGCGTGCACACCGTGCCTTTCAAATACCAAATTAGCAGGGTGAGGAGTGGGACCCACGACCTTTGCCGGGGCTTGCACCATGACTTGTCGTGTATACTATCGTCTCAGGTAGATGAATTACAAAAGATTATCCATACGACACTGAGGCGTGCGCGCGGTTCCCTTGAAGTACCAAGTTTCTGAGATGAGTGGGAGCTACAACCACTTCCGGGGCTGGCACCATGACTTGTCGTCTACACTGTACACTATCGTCTACGGTAGACGAATCAGAAGAGAAAATGCGTCCATCATATTATCATGACGTATACTCAGACCCACCGTTCATATAGACTATAACACATATTTAAATGTATCTCATATTCCTCTACACTATTTTATTTTTTGTTTGAAATGTTATGAAACTTTGTATTCTATTAATTGTATTAGTCTATTAATGACTGCGACACTTCGTACCCTTGTGGCGCAGCTTCAAAGGTTCCGTCGTCGTGGCCGTCCCTCCCCCCAGCCTGCAGCGGTGCTACAAAAGCGATCTACGCGTTGCAGGTCTGGCATGGCGGGAGGTGCAAGAATTACTCGAATACTTGGATTCCCGTATAGACGGTTAAATTATAGTCGCTTACGCATGTAATAATGTGGATGCAGCTTTATATTTCATGTACGTAGTCCATGGTTAAGTTAACTAAATAAAATTGTCTGTGATTTCCGATATTTTTTTTCATACAAAAATTTTCGGTCGATCGCGGCGATCCCATCCCTATCCGAAATTCTTGAGATGCAATTTTAGGCTTGAATGCTTGGAGACCCGTATATATATACGAAAAAAACTAGAATCGCTTGCGCATGCACTAGTCTCGTTCCCGCTTTTTATTTCACGAATCTGGCATCTCCGGAAGTTGACCAAAATGGCGTTTTGGTTAAAGTTAAGGTGTTAGTTAAAAAATATGGGGGATACCAGATTTTCTTAAAATCTCAAAGTGGGCGAGGGTCGAAATAAGTTTGAGAACCTGTGTGATATTGGTTACCTGCCCCCAAATGGATGCATATTATATTATTTAAGTATGTATAGCAAGGGTTCCTCTCAACCAATCGATCTTGAAGCAAAATTTAGTCGATCCCAATTACCATTGTAAATTTTGAAAATAATAATGAATTTTATATTTAAAATATACAACCATGGGTTTTAAAACTATCTTGAATGAATTGAATGAGACAAATTCTGAAATACAAGGAAAATCAAGAACCATCACTGATTATGATATCGTCAGTCAATTCGTTCAAAATGAAATTATCAAAACTAGGAAAATAGAACTTTATTCATTTTTTTTTGTTAATTTGAAAGATGACATTGGGGTAAAAACGAAGATTCTTATATTTGCGAAGATTATATCACTAAATTAGAAGAAATATTTGATCAATTTTATAAAAGGTTTACTGATTTTATTGAGCTTCATAAAATGTACAGTCTAGCTCAAGCCATGAGCATTCCAGTAGATGTGGGGAATTTCGAATTGCAGTTGACAATGACGTTATGTTGACACGTCATGATATATGGAAAGTACTGAATCCAGAAAAATACTCATATTTAAAGAACGCTTATCTTTAAATTTTATCATATTTTGAAAGTATATAGGTACCTATCTATATTTTTATGTGAATCTTCATTTTCTCATATGAAATTTATTAAATCCAGATATCGAACACATTAATTTTGCCGGATGACCACCTTGATGACTGTTTTGCAACAAGTAAAAAATATAAGTCGAACTATTTGAAGATTTCCAAAGATACACAATGTCAAATATATCACTTATTATACATATTATTAAAATATATTTAAATTAATGAAAAATTGCGTGAAGATTTTTCTATTCTTCCTTGTTTTCTCAAATCCATAAGAAATACGATAATATTAAAATTAAGTATTTTGTTGTTGCGGTTATTTAACGATATTTTGCCTTTTAAAATGAATCTTTTTAACTTTGAGGAACTAAAAACAGCAACAACAAAGATACTTATATGATTCTTATTAGAAGTCGATCGCCATCAAAATTAAAATAAAAAGTAGCCCCCAACCTCAAAAAGGTTGGGTACCCTTGTATAGTCCCATTGTATAGGTAGAAATAAAAGAAATATTAAAGGTACCGAAAAAGTGAAAGTGAAATCATTATTCGCTGGAAAAATCCTCGATAATATGGGGATGGAGCAACCTCCTTGTTAGAATTTTTATTTCTTACCCCTATCGATTTTAAAGTACAATATAATATAACTACGAGGTAATTTATTCTAAAATAGGGATAGGCTAGTCATATTCTGAATTAAAAATTAAAATCTGCTAACCCGGATATAGATTCCCTAGAATATATTACAGGGCGCAAGGGCTGATGATTCTTTAACTGGAATGCTTATTTCTCTTATTTATATACCTATTAATAATATGTGACGAATATTTATCATTTAAATTTTATTATCTATGTGATCCGAGCAAAATTTTATAATAGTATGCAGTCATAGAAAATCTAATTAATATAAGCATTGGTTTATTTTAGGAGATGAACTTTTCGAAGGGCGGAAAATGGATTATGAATATCATAAATAACATATGTTAGAGTTAGATTGTCACAATCTTGATAATAATAAATAATAGTTATGTATTAACCATCTGTATGATGTTTATTAATCAATTGGTTGATAATTCTACCATTTACCGAGCAATTCCCTCGGTTCTTAAAATTACCATATGGAAGTTAGTAAACAAACAAATTTGCGAGCTAACATTTTAAGGAAGCGGCAGAGTTAATTACAATCAACAGTTTCTAATATTATAATCACATTAACCAAGGTTTAAATTTTAAAATCACAAGAGCGTGTATGGCATGCAATACTAGAATAATATAACATAACTGCGAGAGTTCACGACTTACTTACCTCAGATTAAATTCATTTTTGTCTGTCGTATTGTAATTGACGGATGCTTGATTTTTTATTTCACGAGACACCTGGGAACTGGACTCATCCATCACGAGAGAAGTATTAACGACCGATTAATAGATTAAGTGGCACAAAAACAAACCGCGCCGTCAAATAAAATAACCACTTGTTAAGTGTATTACTACATTTTACACAATAATATTGGGATAGAAACGCTCTTTCGCTAACATATGGAAAGAATATTTTGATAGGATGAACTGACGCGAATTTATGTATTCTCAGTCTTGGATTTCATTAAGAAACTTCTTTGTCTCGACTGTTTTTAACTGGAGACACACTTTTAACTGAGTATTAGAAATCGTACGGCACAGCAATTTGACGTACGAATAAATTGTATGTGCGATTATACCTCCTCTCGGCACTGCGATGGGTATCAACTGAATCGATTCAACAGGTAAGAATGGGTAGATATATTGTATAAGCACTATGAACAGGTAGAGGCGGTTTGCTGTTTAGATATATATATGCGTAAGTATTGAGTTTCATTCTCCTCATATAAAATATGTAATGCGCTTGCGCTTTGTATCTACATGCGCCGAAATATTACATTAATTTATTATAATGTATTACCTAATTTAGAGATATTTCAATATCCATGCATACTTTAAATACAATATGTTATGGGTTAAATATTTTTTAAATGCGTTTAATACTTCACCTTTTAAGACACGGTTTTAATATTCTGAACTTATAGTCATTTACGTTTATTTGTATCACATTATAATTTGGGAACTTCAGACGTATTATTGAAGACTGCAGTACCTACTAGAAAATTGAAAACATCCCTTAGCCATCACGGTCATGTAGACAAACTTGATTTGTATATAACTATTATTAGTCCGATGCATTGGATCGTATTGGTAGTCAATAGTTGAGATGACGCCAATAGCCATCAGTGGCGTAACTATCAGTTTACATCCCACAATGTTCCGGAAGACAAAAATAACTCAAAATAAATGTTTTAATGTCACCGTTTACAGTGTTTACACGATTCATGTAGGTACGTGCATTTAATGATATATTCAATATAGTATAAAACGGGGGACCAACGGTATTTTATATGATATTGTTATAACACACAAAGTACCCAAGCTTACCCTTTTTTTAAATTTATTAACTGTAAAGAATATGAGTCCAGCTACGACGCCATTGACATATTACAAACTATTTTGCGGTGTATAATGACTCCATTTTCTGTATTTGAATTTTGAATAAGGTGGAGATATTTTAAAATACAAAAACCCTACATAATAATATAACATATTGAAGGCATTACGTACAAATCTGCCTCAGCTAATAAAACTGAAAAGTACACGCTTCGATTGCATCTTGAATGGCTGTAAATTGAAGCTGATGTAAATAAAATTAGGTAGCAATCAACCCTACGGTACATTGTTTTCATAGTGTTGAAAATTTACGAAGAGCACACGCTGTGCAAGTACCTAATACTATCAATATGGAATCACCTTCATGAGAAGTGAATTATTTCCGGCTACACCATTTCTAATCCAATGAGAAACATTAATGAAGTTTACGATAATTATTGGATCTTACACTTTCTAATGCAAAGTAATAACTTTATAAAGATAGCACTTGGGTAGGTTACGGTAGGTATCATAATAAAACAGTACAACCAAGACCTGAACAAAAACGAACCATAAGTGCGAGTGAGAAAGCATTCGGCATGCTTATATCACCGCAATATGCGTTAGAGTAAGATAGAATTTTTACGGCTGAATTAAGTATTTTTTGTAAACGTCGCCGGTAAATATTGATTTGATGACAACAGTAATTTAAAAACTGCGAACACGTGTTGCTCAAATTTATTGTTTTTGTGTTAAATATAAAGTTAGTGCTACCTTATTATTTTTAGATAATTTAGTAGAAAATATGGTACTTTTGAACATACATAATTTTGAAAACACTTCTGAGAAAAGTTATTGCCTATAACCAATAGAAAAAATCTTTTTGAGAAAAAAGTAAGACGAGTAAGAAGAAGTAAGGAATCGAACCTGCATCTCTTATGTTTCGCGCCCGTGCACATTAACCACAATGCTAAAGGCGCCGTACTTCATTGCGACAAATTTTAACTAAAATAGCTCTTATAATACTCTCTCAAGCGATTTTCAAAATTGAGCTACATTGGCTATCGGCTTTTGTACTTTAAATCAAAGTAGGTATTACTTTGATTACCTACTTTATATACTTACCTACCTTATTACTCAGATTTTCGTTTTACTAGAAATAGATGAATGGGAAACAAACATTGAAAAACAATATGTGTATTTCCCAGACCCAACATTTAAACCTGGGACCTGCGACATTATAAGCCGACGCGTTAGCCGCTCAGCCATCAGATTACCCACCGTAAAATTATCTTACTTGAGACACTTTTGGAGAATCTGCGTCCATAACATTTTCGTTAGGTATACTTGGGTTTGTGAGTGATAGGTAAAGTTACCCTCAATGTTCTGTGTCTCAATTCTATATCAATCATTGATGATACTTGGGACAAAACATGTCTCAAGTCTTAACATTTGACGTGAGTGTTTTTTTTTATTCAGTGAGGATAGTGATTTTAAAGAAAAACTAACATAATATTACCAAATCATCATTTTAATAGGTTTTTCCCTCGGATTAATAAAATATACGAAATAACTGAATAACAAACACAATGGAAGTGATGTTTTTTGTTATGTAATAGTCTTATATGTACTTCACATAACAATAATAATTGGTCCATTAGTTAGTTGCCTGTGCCCTGTGGTATAGGAGATTTAAGATAAAATAAATAATTATTTCCGGATATAAAAACAACATTGAAAGTAATAATCGATAACGAGCACAATATGTATTATAATTACCTACTAACCTGCAAAGTATGTCGTAAAGTTAAGCAGTTAAGTTATTATAAGTTTACCTAACACCCTAATACTTAACAAATATTATGTGGCAATCACGAACATATTTTATAAAATAGGGTGCAGAGGAATAATTAATCAACACAATTTTAATAGGTGACCAACTTGAGTAAATCGATTTCAATGCTAAATAGGTGTGATTGTAGATTTTACATAGGTAACTAACTGTTTTCAACATTTAAAAAATAGGGTCTTGCTTGTTCTTAAAATATTCCAAGACCACTTATTACAATATTCCATATTATGTTAAAATTTCTTTATGTCCTTTAATATTGTGTTTGAAAGAAGACAAGTATGAAAATAATAACATTATAGACAGAAGTCTTAGGAGTGTAATCCAATGTTTGAAAAATTTTTCATATAAACCAGTTATCTACATCTTTGAATCCTGTTTCACATAGAAATACCTATGTTAATAATGGTGAGAAAACTTCTCATAACTTGTTAATTAAAAATTTTATGTCACTTGTATTCATTTAATCCCCAGTCCCTCATATTCATTTCAGTGTCCCTGTCCCATGCAACTGTAGTTAGTAAAAATAATAGCAGATAGGTATACCTATGGCACCCACGGTGGCCGCGCGGCTTAAGCGTTGGACTATAACGCCGTGGGTCCTAGGTTCGAATCCTGGGTCTGGCAAGTACACATATTGTTTTTCAATTTGTGTCTGTCAGGGTATGGACCTAATAGGTTGAGCAAGTGGCTGACATCCATTTCTCGTAAAAAACAAAATCTGTTAATACAAACCTCTACTCTGTGGAGGCCCATATGATCATATTAGGATCGGACATGGTCGAAAAAAAAAAGATACCTATGTAGGTACCCATATACAATTATTAATAGTTCATATGTAAAGAGCTAATAATTTGATTTTTCCGATTATCGATAATTAAAATTCTCGCATGCAAGATTGGTTTATTGATTTTTCTTTAAAGTATTACAGGAATATTTTTTGTGAATTAGTGCGATTCGACAGATTTTTAGCTCCTGCAGCCAAAAAAAAACCACCTACGCTATAATAAAAAAATCCGTCTAGAATCAATGTCGGGAATCTTTTTCTTTAGTCCGAAACCAAATTCGAGAGCATTTTTTAGCTCTTTGAGACGTGTTTCAGTCAAATCTAAAAGAAACTAACATATTCTTAGGTTAACAAAAATATATAATATATAAGTAATACAACACAACTATTTTATCAAATATTGCGTAGGTGTTACTAATTACCTCTTAATTTATTTATTCTTAAGATAATTACTATGTGAGGTAAGATTGTGAATAATATAGTTGTTCCGAGTTTTGAAATGTAAATTTACTACAACAAGGTATACCTACATACACAACAAAATAATAAATTATTGAAGTCCACAGATTCCAATAACACTACAATTAATTATCTCCGGTTTTATATAAACCATTATATTATAATTTTAAGAAACTTAAGGCGTTACTTACGAAGTTCGGCTCATCAGCGGCATATATCGATAGTCGATTCTCGTCATCCTTAAATTGTTATTTAAAAAATCAGGTCATATACGCCATGCCTGTGGCTAATCGTGTTTGGTAATCCTCAGCTAAAGTAAACGTGTGTATATATATATATATTTAAAAAATGTTATTATTTGCTGCCACGCAGCCGTCACCTAATTAAGACTAGCATTATTATAATTTTATTTTTTGAATATTTTGGTTTGACGGATTTGACAGTTCAGTGTTCACTTGTCTATGGCTTAATTGTTGTCATTTGCATTAATGGTTGTTCACGATAATATTATATTATTATCTGTTTCGAATAAAATCCTGTTTTGTTAATTTATTTTGAGTGTTTCCGAGTATTGTAACCTTTAACAAAAGTTATCAAAGTAGCTCATACAAAAGAGGTACCTACATTAAAACAATTATGAGAATAATAAGACATATAATATTATAAAAACACCGTATTATGAATTATAATTTCTCCGTCTATTTTTCAATTCACATAATAAATTCAAAAATAGTTGTGCAATCGGGTTACATATTTTTATTATGATTTTTGGTGGGCAGTTATTCATACAATAACACCTAGTTGTGATGAAGAAGAATTTTACGGTACTAAGTTTTAAAATCGTATAAATAAAAATATGAATTTTAACTGATAAACTTATTGAACAACAGTAATTATTGTAGCCGTCATTATTTTATTACAAAAAAAAAATGTTTTTAAAATGTTGAAAGTCGGGTTTTGAAAATGAAATAAGAACAATGAAAGGAGTTTTACCTACCTACCAATAAAGCTCTTATTATTCATGTTGACTTTGAAGTCCTCGAGATAGGGTTTACTATTTCTTCTTCGCGTGAGGTTATATTCTACTAATTTATTTTCCTTTTTCTTGTCGTTGGTCATGTCTCCCTTTTTATTTACTGGTCATACCCGCGCGTCTATTTTTTATGTAGGGAGTTTGGGACCCATTTGTCTTCATTATGATATGGCTCAAGGAACCAGGTAGAAGTTAGCTGGGAGAAGGTTATACACGGCACTCATTAGAAGCCGATTAGATTACGGGAGCATGTTTTACACTCCGCTGCCGAAACTCATTCGGTGAGGCTAGAACGAATCCAGTCCAAAGCATTAAGAATATGTGGAGGATTTATCAGGACAACGCCCATTCACGTGCTACAAGCGGAACTCAGCGTACCTCCACTGAATGTCAGGAGATGGGCACTGGCTACCAAGACATGGATGAAGTGGAAATCTATAATAGATAACCCCATATTGGCAAAGGTGAAACTCCTATACGAGCTCGTTGAAAGCAATACCTACATACTATGAGAAAAGAAAGCTCCCACTACTGGTAGGAATCCTTAAAGCCACAGAAAGTTGGGAGGTATTAAATACAAAATGCCTAGGTATGTATTCGCTGAGGAGGCCAGTTGGTACCTACGACCTCAGCTCTGTTATCCAACTAGAGGTCAAAGGAGTAGACAAACCAAAACGGAGCATAGTATCCGATAAAGCAAGAGAGCGTGTCGAAAAAATGCTGACAGAGAGGTACGCAGGATGGAGCCACCTTTATACAGATGGATCCAAAGATCAGAATAGAGCAGGAGCAGCTCTTGTGATACCAGAAGTAGGTATAAACAAGAGCTGGAAGCTAAACCCAGCAATACCAATAATGACGGCGGAACTCATCGCGATAAACGAAGCAATTAAATACACTTTAAGCGATGATTTCTCGGCGCAATCCGCTGTCATTTTAACAGACTCCAAAAGCGCTTTACAACATCTTGCCGCAGCAACTCGCTCACATAACAGTAAAACCATAGCATACCACATCCTTGACCAGATCGACGCCAATAAAAATTGAGGAGGAGATCTATGCCTTCAATGGATCCCATCGCACATGGGCATTGAGGGAAATGAAAGGGCAGATGATCTGGCAAAGGAAGCCGGCCATTCAGGGGTACCATATCAGTGGATACCAGAAAACCTGGACTGGAATGAGGCTATAAAGAAAATGTGCCATAGTATGTGGATAGATTTTTATATTTAGAAAAGGGGAAATGGAGTAAGTCGATTCTACCATCACCACGAGAGGTACCCTGGTTTGTAGAGTCTTCTTTGACGAGGAATAAGCTTAAGTTAAGAGGACGTTCTACAGAATTGGCCTTGAGAATTGAAAATATGATTTTTTAACATGTGGTCCATAATATCTGGTCTACTAGTTAATATAAAAAGGTCGTGTCAAAGTTGTTTGTGTTAATAAATTTGCTCTGTGACTGATCCGACTCATATTTCACATTTATTTCATCAGGGCTGTCGAAGACATAAATCATAATATATATTTATAATTTTAAATTTTTATTTATAATATATATTATTTAAGTTTTGTGCATCTAATGCCGGGTCCACACTGGCAACAAGTTAATTTGCTGGCAACCTCGTTAGATTTTACGATAATTATTGTAAAATTTCTTAAGCAATTATGGTAAGTATCGTAAAATTGAATGAGGTTGCCAGCAACTTGTTGCCAGTGTGGAAATGGCTTAATATCCACTGTGGTTCACGTACTGGCATGGACCTGGGGTTAGCTAATTCAGGAAGTCAACACCCATGATAGAATTTTTTCCAGTTTTGGTTGCATTATATTCCAAAACTCTTCTGTAAAAATCGTTTCCGAGTTTATAAATGGAAATTTCTCGGTGTACATAGTAAACAAACCTACGAATAAAAAAAGACAAAAAGGAACATACTGATTCATCGCAGTAAAATCTGGTAATCAAATTCGCCATTTTGAAAAGCGACGATTTTGCGTAAACAAATATCACGTGGTCTGTACGTGTGCGGCAAACTTCGAATGTGTTTGTAATTTTGTGCAAAGTGCGAATGTAATGTTTTCAAATAATTGATATGGATTAATTATACCATCGTATTATTTTCTCGAAATCATAAACATACTATAATAGTATTTGAGTATCAACCTATGTTCAATTTGAATTGGGTTATAATAATAATATACCCGTATATATATCAATAGTATGTTTGCTACAAAATCCACCCAAGTTATCAGTACGTACTTGCTGAAATTAACATTTAAAAAATATGAATGCTTAATATTATTTTGACAGCCCTGTTTTCTGATCGGCTTCATCTCGCAGGTGTTCATAAAATAATAATAATTCTCCGCGCGGCAGAAATTATCAGTAATAATAATAATATTTCTTGAAATAAAATCTCCGATGATTAGTGATTTTTGCGAAAAGATCGATTTAAATTGACGTAGTTACGACGCTGAGGTCCTTTTTATACTGAATTATATTTGAACGGCGGCCTCTTCAGCGGGCCCTTAATACTGAGGCTAAGAACAGGGCACACCATGGGCAAAAGATTTGATGTCCTCATGGGAAGAAGCGAATCGCAGCTCTGCGATGAATGTTATGTTTTAGAGGACATTGTACATATAGCACTGCAATGCCCCAAATATGAAATTCACAGAGTACAGCTGCGAATTGCAGATATCTATGAGAATGTCGACGAATTGAAGGGTGTCCTGGCGGTGGGTAAGACGGAAGAGCTAGGCAAAATTGTAAAGTTATTTAACAGAATAGGAGTGAGAACCTGATCGACGGATCCCCTTCTAGAAGAGAAGAGGCGATATGACAGCGAGTCGCAGTCAAAGCCTCGGTAAAATCACAAAAAAAAAAAAAAAAAGTTCCTGGACTTCAAAGTCAACATGTATAATAAGAGTTTTATTGGTAGGTAAAACTCCTTTCATTGTTTGAATGGCTTTGGCTGTAGAAACGCATTCAAACGCTTTCGGTTGAAAACAGGGCATAGGGTCCCGTCTTGTTTCTTGATCAGAAACAGGGTTGAGAGAAAACTGGGGATTGGACCCGCTTCTTCTAGAACCCCTGAGTTCGTTAAGTCCTCGATCTCGAGAGTGACATATGCTGATTGTTGCGTTTGAAATTCTTTCCGTAAAAGTAAAGAAGGACTTACCAATGGTGGTGTCCGCACAAAAGGTATGCGGGCTACGGCTATAATTTTTTGAATGTTGGGGGTGGTACACTACGCCATCCAGACTCCCCGAAAGTCTCTTAGGCGGTCCCCCAATGTTGTTGGTCGTCTAGATGCGGTCAACTCCGCTTAGAGTACGAATCCCTGGTGGAGCCCGTACCTCCGATGGAGTACTCCCTTCCCACAGGACGTCGCCCCTTGGGAGTACCCCGGCCATAATGTGAGTTCGAGGGCCTTCCGGGACTCTAAGCTCGGAGGAATCCTTGATAGTGCCTCCCGAGTGAAGGTATCCTTCCGGTAAGGATCTGAGTCATGTTCTCGCAAATTTTATTATGCGTTGTCCCCAAAACCCTCTTCGATTTTTTGGTACGGGCCCATCGCTGTTATGATGTTTTGAGGATTGGTTGCCCAATCTACTAACCATTGCATACCTTTCCAGAAGCTGTCCCATTGGGAAAACATCGCATTCTGGAGGGCCGCGATGGTCCTCTCCGTCAGATGGTTAGCTGATGACGAGTGGTCACACCGACGCGACTTGTCATTTAGACCTAACTCTACGACCGTAGGGGCCGCCAAGAATTGTTTTTTGGGCGTTGTGCCACTCCTTGCCGGTCGCCCTGCTGAAATATGGGACGTAACGAGGATACCTCAAACATCAGCATCTTAATCGACGCTCGTACGTTGAACTTTTCCTCCTGTAGCAGTTCTGCTTCACCGTCTGGTGTTGCTTTTAGAATATCCTCCTCACGGTCATTCAGATGTTGCGCCATAATCACTGATCACTTAACGTTCACTTAACTATCACTTAACGTTCGTCCAAGATAATTTTTTTTGATAGTTAGAATGAACTGCCAGACGCAACATGTAAACAATAAGAAAGTCAAATCCAGAATGAAGACAAAGGGGTCCCAAACGCCCTACATATAAAATAGACGCGCGGGTATGACCAGTAAATAAAAAGGGAGAAATGACCAACGACAAGAAAAAGGAAAACAAATTAGAAGAATATAACCTCACGCGAAAGAGCAAACCCTATCTCGAGGACTTCAAAGTCAAATTCGAATAATAATTATTCTGTAATTTTTTATCGTGCAATAGGTATTATAAAGTATACCAATCTGTCTATGGGCTATCAAAATTATCTATGGAAGCACCATAGATAGAGTGCGGTGAGCGCGCCGGTCGTTTGTTTCCATAGTCTATGTTTGTTTCGATAGCGTTCGTTTATTTTATTGACCAAATAATCAGTGGTTGCGACGTTTTCGTTATAAATTAAGATTTACTTTTATAGATCACTTTATTGATTCGATCCATCATTATTTTTAAAGATGAAGATCGAAGAAGTTAAGAGTACAGCTAAAACTCAAAGGATATCGGCTCACAGCCATATCAAGGGTTTAGGTCTTGATGAGAATGGAACGGCTATTCAGATGGCTGCTGGACTTGTAGGCCAGGAAATGGCACGAGAGGTAAGTAATCAATCATCTCTTTTGACACTCCTGAGCTGCCTCTCAATTATAAAAGTCATATATTGTTGAAACGCATTTTTGACAACTAACCTACAAATTTTTTGCTATGACAATAATTGTATTTCAAAATACGCAATTGGAGGTTTGCGCAAATATTTTGTTTTCATTAGGCCTATGGTGGTTATATATATATCACTGCCAAACTATGAATATATATTGTTGTAAGTCAAACCTGCCGGTAGTTATGCTTATATTTAACAAAAACAACTATCGGTAGGTACCTCTACATATCCCTAGACCTGCTAACACCCTGTTTTTATGACGGCACCCATCTGGCGCTCTCGGTGCCTTATAACACCGATTCGTCACACATTTCGGTTTACGCTTACGCCGCATTCACAGAGTCCATTTTACTTCATTTGAACCTAATAGTGTTTTGAATTTAGTTCCGACCTCTGTCAAACCAAGAGGACGCATTCTTCACTAAATGTTTTTCCCCACACACTCACTGTGTAATCAAACATAATCTACTGTGTCAATAAATCATTTCATCAATACAATGTCCATCTTAAAGCATTCCCCTCTCTCAACAAAAACATTCTCCTCCTGTGATTCCTCTCTGCATTCGACCGGAGTCAAAGGGCGGTTTGTTACTACCTAGGTTGATATTTTAGTGATTAATCATATTTTTTTGACAGGCCGCAGGAGTTGTAGTAGATATGATTCGCAGCAAAAAAATGGCTGGCCGAGCCCTATTATTGGCAGGACCACCGGGAACTGGAAAAACAGCAGTGGCTTTGGCAATCGCTCAAGATCTGGGCAACAAAGTCCCATTTTGTCCCATGGTAGGCAGTGAAGTTTACAGTTCAGAAATAAAAAAGACTGAAGTTTTAATGGAAAACTTTCGGCGGGCTATAGGACTAAGAATAAGAGAGACAAAGGAAGTTTATGAGGGCGAAGTCACAGAACTAACACCGGTTGAAACTGAGACCGCAACTGATGGAGGTAGTACTCTTAACTCTTTAATAAAACTATTAACACATTCACATCAGAACCAGAGCTTGTGATATCATGGTTCTCGATATTCGAGAATTCTCGATTTCAAGAATATTTTTTTTCTTAAGAATTTCAGATTTGTTTATTGATTTCTTGAGAATACTCAAGAAATATCTTTATTTTAACTTATCAGTCCAAAATAATTGTTAGTCTGTCTGAGAGAAAATTCGAGACCTTTTTTATGCTTTGCTCAAAAAAAAATCACCGGTAATTTTTAAAATTCCAGTTATGGTCGGGAGCTATCTTTTTCCATTCAACTTCGCTTTTGATATTTTTATCCTGTAACAATTTCTCGAAATTCTCATTGATGGTTTCTCGAGAAATGACAATTCTCAAAATTTTTAACATTATAATTTCTTGAGATTCACTTTTTCTGTTTATTCTATAATAAATCTATAATTTATTTATTTTCTTCTTCTTTCGACCATGCCCAATCCTAATAGGATCATATGGGCCTCCACAGAGTGGACGTTTGTATTAACAGATTTATTTTTACGAGAAATGGATGTCAGCCACTTGCTCAACCTATTAGGTCCATACTGTGACTAATACACAAATTGAAAAACAATATGTGTACTTGCCAGACCCAGGATTCGAAACCTGGGACCCTCGACACTATAGACCGGCACTTAAGCCATGCTGCCATCGTGGGTTTATTTATATTCTATTATTATTGTGTTACATATTTCAGGTTATGGGAAAGTAATATCTCATGTTATCGTTGGTCTTAAAACCGCAAAGGGCACAAAGCAACTCAAGCTAGATCCAACAATTTATGAATCCTTACAAAAAGAAAAGGTGGAAATCGGAGACGTTATCTATATTGAAGCAAATTCTGGTGCCATTAAACGTCAGGGAAGGTGTGATACTTATGCTACGGAGTTTGACTTAGAGGTACGTAAAAACTAACACTTCACGCTACATTGGTTTTTTCTTTTCATAGTCAAAATATTTATATATATATTTTTTTTATCTGGTGTGGGTATGTCCTTTCTCCTTCCTGGTGGCGGAAAATAGTCGATTACATTTCAGTGGTCAATACATTTTCGTAATTAAATGTTTTCTTTACATGTCAAAATAATGTCTTAAAAAGGAGTCTTCGATACTACCTTCATCCAGGTGTATTTTCTAAATAAGTCAAACTGTCTATTGTTTTATGTTCATTGCTGTATTTATGCGTTTTATTCTGGTAGGCTGAAGAATATGTGCCATTACCAAAAGGAGATGTGCACAAAAAGAAGGAAGTCGTCCAAGATGTGACATTGCACGATTTGGATTGCGCTAATGCTCGACCGCAGGGCGGTCAGGATATAATGTCCATGATGGGGCAACTGATGAAACCAAAAAAGACAGAAATTACTGGTCAGTTGATAGTTTAGCATTCGTTTCTCTCCATATTTTTACTATTAAGAGTGTATGTAATAGGTTGTTATTCACAATACATGCTAAATCAAACTAAAATAACAAATTGTCATGTATTTTCTAATCATCTTTCTCATGATTTTAGCTCTAAATATATTTCATGTGTAATTTGTATACTTATTTGTTTTTTTTTTATTTCAGATAAATTACGAAAAGAAATTAACAAAGTAGTGAACCGATATATTGATCAAGGTATTGCTGAATTAGTTCCCGGTGTTCTTTTTATTGATGAGGTTTGTGTTTTTGTCCTTCATATTTGATTAACACTGTTTTGCATAGGTACTTTCTTCATGATATACATAATATTTTTATCATTGGAATTTTTTTTCAGTACATTCACAGATATAATATGAATACGTGTATTAATTAAGGCGCTAAGTACCAAAATAATAAAAACTGACATTTTTATAGAAAAATAGGTACTGTTCGGTTATACGGAATACAGCGGAAAACGCATTTTGAAAATAGCCGATAAACTGGATTATTTGTTAGTTTGGGTTAGTTTAGGTTAGGTTAGGTTTGGTTAGGTTAAGGTGATGTCTCTAGGTAAAGTTGTTATCGAAAAATAGCTAGAAAAGTTTATTAATCGGTAAATATATATTCAAAAGTAATGAGAAAAATAAAATAAAAAATTAAGAAGTATCATGGAGTTCTATATACCAAAAATACGTGTCAAATTCGGTACATTTCTATCGGGTGGTAAGAATGAATGACATAAGATTTATTATCAAAATTACGATAAAAATGTACGTAAATCTATTACCCAGGGAAACGCTAAACGAAAATTGGAATTTATTATATCCTTATATCTTGTTTTTCAAATTTAAAAAACATCGATTTAGAGGTTAGAAAGCACGCAATTAAAATCGAAAAACCTCGGCTTAGACGCAATTTATCGCGAAAAACGCTTAGCGTTTCTATTAAAAATATTATTTATTAATTTTTACGGCAGTAATTTGAATTTAATCTTGTATTTTTGTATATTAACGAATCGATAGAAATCGAAACAATAATAATTGCCCAAATTCAACCGATGTTTAGCTGTCCGGTGCTGCCACCGTGGAACTATTTCGAAACAATACACATATACAAAATACACACGCATGCAACAACATGACATTGAAAATGAAACTCACACATAGACAAGACAAAATAACATTTTTCTGCTTCATTTTCGCTAGGATCAGTTTGTGGTAAAACTTCGACGCGAAATTGCCATATGAATAAAAATAACTTTATAATTAAAATTACAATATTTACTTAATATACGTAGGAACCTGCCTATATTCAAAATTTGAAACTGCGAATTATTTGCAATTAGTATTTGCTTAAATTAAAACTGTTTTTTATCATTATTTATGATAAAAATAATCAACAAAATAAACAAATCTCGCATTTTAACATATGGTAGCATTCGTGCTCTCGATCGAATACACAGACATCGAATATCGGGTTTATAACAATTCTTCTTTATTTTTTTGCCATTATTATATTGTTTGAAAACAGGAAGGAATCGACTCATCAGCATAGATAAGATACTTCTCATCAGTAACATTTTTGTCAAGTAAGTAAACTTTTCAGTGTATAATAAATAATATTATTATCGTACATCAAAATGACAAACTATGTCACGCAGTTTTGATTGTCAAACAAACATTCAAAAATTATTTAAAAGAGTTACATATACTGTATTTTCAATCACCATCATGCATTTATCATCAATATATATTATTTTAGGCGTATACTCATCGTTTTCGTAAAATTATAAATACTTTACGTCAGTTTGAGGTTATGTTTATGACAAATGTCATCGAGCATATCTTGTACGTTTTGTAAATTATCTAATAGATAGTGAATTTCTTTCATTCGCATAATATGATTGTAGAAAATCAAATATTTTATGTGCTTTCAAACACGTGTCCGTGTTTTTAATACAACATAATCGTAAATTGAAAACGTTATCTACAGTGATAAGTTTAACACGAGTATATGAATATAATGAGGATATGTTTTTTTGTTTACATATAGATAAATCTTTTAATACTGATGAACTCGACGAAATATTGGACGACAGTGACTGCGAAGTCGGCGACGGTTACGAGTCCGACAACAGCGACGACATTTACATTCGACATTTACAACCTTCGACATCACAATCCAGGGTTCTTCCCTGGCTCACAAAATGGTAGGTTTACAATTTTCTTAATAATATATTTATTGGTTTTATATACCATCCAGTCATACATTAGATTCATTCATGCTTTGGCATAAAAACAAGAATTCATTACATCTTGTACACATGATGTAGCGATTGTCTCGAATGAGGAGTTGATGGTTTGAATAGTAAACTTCAATCAAAACATATTATTGCCCATCATTATTTGTATTTTTACTGCTAAATACTTGAATTAATGAGGAAATATGGATTATGTAATAATATTTTTTCCTATTGTTTCAGTATGCCGAATGCTGGTCCGGAATTGGAGGAAGATTTGTTGGCGAGAGGGCATGTTGCTGCCAATGTACTCAGCTCCTTTTTCGAATACTTCAACCTCGCTCTCTTCGAAAAAATAGCTGAGCAGACAAATTTATATTCAGCACAAAAAAGGGACTTGTGGTCGGTGAATACGAATTCGAAATTCGTATTCACCGTCATCCAAATTATGATGGGTACATTAAGGTTTCCGCAGACTCGAATGTACTGGTGTTATGATCTAAGCATTCCAATCATTAATCAAGCAATGCCCAGAGACGGGTACTTCGAACTGCGGAATCACTTTCATTTTGCAGATAACACTGCTGACCGCACGGGCTGCACAGATAAACATTGGAAGATTGCCATAAAAAAGCCATAAATTGAGAAAAATGCCATACTTTGCCCAGACCTGCTCATAACTCCATCGATGAGCAAATGATGCCGTTCACTGGCCGCTGTAGACACAGGCAATTTGTGCTTAACAAGCCAAATCCTGTAGGCCTTAAAAATTTTGTTCTCGCGGCCAGAGATGGATTAGTGATAGATTTTCACATATATGTAGGGAAGGGAACGGTATCAGATGGAGATATGAAGCAGTTTGGTCTGGGCGCAAGTGTGGTCAAGTTACTCTGCCGGACTCCCCCCAATCCTCCTGCATTGTCTATACTGATCGTTTTTTCACTAGTTTGAAGCTCGCCGATGGGTGGCATTGATCTTTGCGATCGGATAATTACTTATTACAGGACTGCGATGAAGACATGCAAATGGCCTGTGAGGGTTTTTAACCACTTTGTGGACTTGGCGGTGGTAAACTGTTGGCTAATGTATATGCGGAATTGTAAACTAGAAAATGTACCCCGAAAGGATATTATGGGACTGTTGTCGTACTGAATCAGATTAGCGAAAGCTATTATTCGGTATGAAGATCGGGTAGCCAACATTTTAACACTGCCAGCACGAGGTCGGCCAAGAAACATGTCGACATCGCAGGTAGACACAGAGCCACCAGCTCGCAGGAGAACGGTTGTCCCCCAACCGATCGCTGAGGTATGTTTGGACAGCGTTGGCCACCATTCAGCATCCGTGTGCAGATACCCTGGATGCAAGTGCCGCACCAGGTATATTTGCATAAAATGCAATATATACGTGTGCACACAATTTTGCTTTGAGCTGTATCACACAGTATAGGATGCAGCTCAAAGCAATTTTAAAGTACATATTTAGGGTTTTATTTCATAATTTTAACTAATTTTAAGTGTAAATATATTTAATTATCCTATTTATAAGGTTTTTGTATTATTTTTATTGTGTAATGTTCTATTAAAATTGACCACTCCTATGAACAAGTTGTTTTCTTTACCTTCCCTAAGTTTATAGAGTAGGTAATATTCATCTGCAGTGTGACCTGGTATGTGCATATAGTATATTTTACTTTATAAAATAAAAATAAAAAATTTGTCAATAGACTAATACTTCTCTTCCATATTTTCATTCCTTTGGCCCTATATTGGCCTTTTGTATTCTAAATTTCTATTCAAAATGAAAAAAGAAGTTGGCAAGTATAAATTGATTTAAAACTTTTCTTTTAAATCATAAAAATGTCAATACGATATAATAAAATATTGTACTTATTTAAAAAAAAATATAATTATTTGAATAGGTATATATATATAATAATATTATAGTAGAATATATTCTTATAATATGTAAATGAATTTTTGTCTAGCGATTTTTTTCATCTGGCAAATTAATAATACTTGCAACATATTATGGTAACTTACTGCCATCTGGTTAGAATTGACCAAAGTTTTTAGTAACACATTTTTAGAAATTCATGGTAGATGCCTGTAGATGCCTTTAGATGGCGTTGAAGTCACATTTGATCGTAAATTGAGGCAAAGAATTCGCCTTAACCTAATAAATAATCCAGTTTATCGGCTATTTTCAAAATGCGTTTTACGCTGTATTCCGTATAACCGAACAGTACCGAAAAATGTTCTACATACCAACGCCAATAACTTCAACTATAGTCTAAGTACCTCAAGCAAGTCAAAAAAATACAGCAAAATAATTAAACCTGTCGATGTTGTAAGTCCGTTGGCGTGTTTTACTTATAATGGTGTAAGTAGCACTGCAGTGGTCAATTCAATTTAAAATAGCTGAATGGTGTGTTGACACTTGCGAGTTCTTAATACCTAAAATTATAGAAGCTGCCGTGATTGCTTCACACTGTAAAACAACTTTTTTCAAAAGGTCTGCTTCATGAAATTTTACTGCAATGACCCGGTATTTTGTAACTACAGGCAATACTACTTTTTGGTACTTAAGAGCCTTATTTAATACACGTATTCATATGTTTTCCATATTTTTCTGGTGACAATTTTGTGTCAATAATAATAATGTAATACCTATCTGTTTTTAGGTTCACATGCTAGATATTGAAACGTTTACTTATTTACATAGAGCTCTCGAGTCTGCAATTGCACCTATAGTTATATTTGCAACAAACAGGGGACGCTGTCAAATAAGGTAAATTGTGTATATTATTATATTGTAATCGATAGTTTATGTCTCCTCTGCTGCGCAGCAACGTTCTCACTAAAATATTCACATGTGCGCATGCACACTTCTACAATTAATGTATCCACATAAATGTTTCCAAATTCTCGCACGCAGATATTTTGTAGAAAATAGTATGCGATACCAGATTGTGAACATTTTATTATACTTACCCACAAAATTTTGTAGAATTCTTTACAGATTTTAAATAATTATTTTTTGGTGAGGTACTTTCTTTTGTGGCAAAATAATTTGATGTGTTCATTTATTCTAAGCAAAAAAATGGTGAATATTTACACATTTGATGGTTCTGTACTAACTACTGCTCGGATGAGTTTATGACCCGCACATAATAGAAAAACTAGACGGAATGTTGCTGTCTAGTGGCCCATCGTGGACGAATAGGAAACATTTTTTGAAACCGGATTCAAATCCCGCATCTTACAGTTTTAGTTTAGTTTCTTTTTTTTTCAATGTGAATGGGTCTGGAGCCTAACCCGATTGATTGAGTGAATGAATAATCTCATAAAAATATTTCTTATACCACAATTCTACAGGTGACAGTCTAGATATAGATCACCAACAAATTCTATAGACAATATTATTTATTATAAAGAATAAATGAATTGATTTTAACTCTTATTTAAATTTTCTGGCTACTCTATTGGCATACATATTTAAATTATTATAAGATGTTTATCACTATCATGTTGTGGTGCTATAGTATTTCTGTTTACTTTTTAGAGCTTACCTCATTAATACCTCATTAATTATTTTTCTTTTTCAGAGGTACTGAAGATATTGTCTCACCTCATGGCATTCCACTTGACTTGCTGGATCGACTACTCATAATCCGCACCTTACCTTACAACAAGACCGAACTCCATCAAGTATGACTAATATTTTGTATATCACCTTAGCAAAATGTTTTTTTTTCATATCCTATATGTCAGTAGCGAAGGGTGGAGGTAGGTTGTTAAGATCCAACATAAATAGTGCACACTAAACTTTCTCAGGCATGCGTATGTGTTTTCATTGACCTAAGACTACAATTATTTACAGATGGTGTTAAACCCTCCCTTATCGAAACCATAATAGTTTTGGTATATTTTGAGCGATACAACAATATTGTGCATACTTATTTGTTTTATTGTATTAAGAATACATATCACGTATTATTGTTGGTTCATTTTTTTTAATTCATCAAGCCCTGCCTAAACCAAACTAGAATAGATAAAAAATATTATTCTCTCAAAATATCCAAATTTATGTAAGATTTAATTGTATTATTTTAAATATTTTATAGGTAAACGAGTATTTTTTTTACTGTTATCTATTATGGCTTGGTTTCGCAGGGTTTCATTGAATTTTAAAAACTAACCAACACCATGAATATATGAATTGTCGTCTTATTTCAATGAAAACAAATACGTATGACTGACAAAGTTTAATGTGCATTATTTATTGCAAATCTTAACAGCCCACCTCCACCCTTCGCCACTGCTATGCAACCTCTGCATTACTTTTGACTTCTATTTGATTTTTACAGTCTTTTCGACACTCATTTACATTATTAATTATATATTTATATCTGTAGCATCATGGGTATTACCTAATTGACAGTACTGATTGTCATAGGTACTGCGTAGTTATAATGAATTTTGTTGTTGTAGATCCTGAAATTACGTGCCACCACAGAAGGCGTCGCAATAGATGACGCAGCCCTGAGTGCACTGAGCGAAGTCGGATCCAGAACCACATTACGCTACGCTGCTCAACTTCTGACTCCCTCTTCCCTCACGGCCCGCGCCCAAGGCAGGTCAGTCATCCAAGCGTCGGACGTCCGAGAAGCGGCGCAACTCTTCTTAGATGCTAAATCTTCTGCCAAAATCCTCACGCAGCAGAAGGATAAGTTTATGATGTAATTTTTTTATTCTAATGTGTGTCTAATTTTGTTTATCACTCCAATATGCATTGTAATCAGATTGTTATTTCAATGATATTAAATGTGGTGGTAGTAAATTCTATCTTTGTTTAATTGTGGCTCCTCACTCGACCGGAACATTGAAAAGGAAATCTTATTTCAAGAAGGAAAATTATTAAAAGAAATTTTTTTCATTCATATATTTAACACAAAAATACAGTAAAAATATAAATTATTTTTAATAATAAAAACATGTATAACAATAATAATATAACAAAACTTAAATCAACACTTTATAATTATTTGACATCCGCTACAAACTGTTGCATGAATAGAACTACATTAATAAAAAAAAAATTAGCCTGAAGTAGTAAATGTAACTAAAAACAGTCATTATTTTGTCTTCATTATTTACATTGACTTATAATAATAAAATTACTTATGTAGCTAAAATACTTTCAGTTCAATGTTTACAAATTACTCTCAATTTACAAAGTCAAAACCATTGTCTTGCTTACCGAATATGGAATGTATAGTCAATAAATGGACTTATTATCGAAGAATATTGTATGTCTAAATATGTAATATCGTCTTTCACCCCTTTGGGACTACAGGATAGGTTTTGCCTATTTTTGATAAAACCATTATTACAACACATTTAATGTAAAATGTTTTGAGTAGGTATACAATAATGCAAACCCTTATGGCTAACATCAGATTTACACTAAATCTGTGTGAGACCAATGACGGTAGCGTAGTGAAACACTAATATCAGGCCTTGAGAAAATCACATAAATATAATATTGTGACCTCACTGGGACGAACCCAGAACCCCCGGATGAGGTTTAAGGTCGCCAATACTATAGATGGTGTATGGTTATTTAAGACTAAATTGTTGAACAAAGGTGCTAATTTTATTGATATCTTATTTTTTATCAAAAAAACACTTCTTTTTATGGGAAATGGATGTTTAACCATTTGTTAAACCTGTTGCGTCCTCGATCTGGATAAAACACAACATCAGATTTTAGACAGTATTGTGAGGATCGAACTCCCACCCATGGTTTCGCGACACAGGTCCTCTACTTCGCTGTGGGTCAAGGGGGAAATTATAATCTGATATACAATTTCCTCAAACATGAAATTCATAGGAATGTATATTGAAGAATATCTTAGAAGCGTCGTATTGGGCTATATGCAGTATGTTTTTAATTAACACTATCAATATGTCTAACATCATAAATAAATTATTTGAATGCTAATGAAAATTATCATTAGGTACATGTGCATGAAAAGTCATAAAAACAATTGTTCACCCATTGCTTTTTAGTAATAATAAATTATTGTATTAAACAGTTATCACAACGAATTGGTATATTCATAAATGCATCGAGATACTTCTCTAATAAATGATATTTTACGCAAAATTAATACCCATAAAATGTCACTCACTGGTCATCAGAATTAATTATAAATTTAATGTGACAATTTCATTATGCACACTATTGATATGTAATGTGATATGATATTATGTACAATAATTAATTCTTATCAATTTGATGTTTCTTTTCCTAAATTTGGAATATTGTCTGATTCAGTCGGGTAGGAAACGGGTATAAATTGAGGAGTGGTCGAAAATGATCTTGAGTAAGGATACGGGCTGGTGCTGAGCGGAGGTTCATACGTCGGGAGATCTATGTGAATTCCTGGACTGATATTATGGTTACCGATATATTGCCTACCGGATTGTTTATCGAGCTCATCTTTCAGCTTTGCTTGTGAATTTTGAAGAGACTGCTGGTACAACGTTTCAAACTGCATTATTTCAGGATACGTGTGAGATTGAATTTTTCTGTCATCTCTGGTATTGCTTGGATAAACGATAATAATCTTTTCAGATGAGTTGTGATGCGACTGCATCGTGACGGATGCGAGAGTTGTCGTAGTCATATCGGGCGCTTTAACAATTTTGATAACGTCATTCTCGAAATTTCTTGATTCCTCATCCAAACTAGAGACTGTATCGCTTCTTTCTTCGTTTGTTTTTGTTGTAGATGTACTTACCGTTTCGGTTATTTCATACGATCCACTCTCATTTGAATTCGGAGGCTTTATATTCTTCACTGAGTTTATCTTTTCCTCTTGAGTTTGTTTGATGGGAACGTTTTTTGTTTCAGCTAAATTATCTTCGAACGGAACAAATTTGTGTTTATTTTTTTTTTGTGGTTCGGAACCGCTCCTGTCTTGTCCGAACATCAAGAATTTTGGAGTGTAGGCGGATACGAGAGGTAAGAGCGTATTTCTAGCGTAGCGCTCGGCTTTTTCTAAAAACGAAACTAAGCGACTAGGTAGAAATTGGATTGTAAAACTGTTGGATGTTTGTGAAGTGTTTTTTTCTTGAATGGGTTGAATAGGTTCTTTCTTATCTCTACCCTGCCATTGAAATAAACTGAAGGTTTCTTTTGAGGAGCTCGTGTCTGAGTCATTGAAATGTTTCGATTTGCTCGTCCTGTTGGTGCTTCCGTTGGTAGTTTTATTATTGATCTGATCCCATATGTTTTTTTCCCCAGACTGGGGCGGTAATAAGTTGTATGACGGCATCCAATTTGATTGATTGTTTGTTCTGGAAACCGAAGGTGACGTCGAAATATTTTCAAAATATTTAGGTGCTCTATTCGTCCTCACTTGTGTAGATTTTGAACTCTTCTGTATGTTAGTTTCAGTTTTAACAGTTGTGGATCCGAGAATAGGTTCAGTGATTTCGCCTTTAATTCTATTGACGTCATGAGATCGAGCGTTTTTACCGGACGGAGCTTTCAAAATGGGCTCAACAATTTCAGACGAGGCATTAGTATTGCGATTGAAACTGTTTTCAAAAAATGGAAAAGCGGTGAATTTAGTGTTGATGCTTCCGAAGGCTCGTCCATTTTCTCTTTCGTTCGGAGTGTTGTCCAAGGAATTGGCTAAGAGCGGCTGCCACGGTAAATTTAGTATATCGGTCGGGTCAAATATAGAAAGTAACGGATCTGACGTATTATTCTCCGCATCTATGCGGAAGTGTTTACCCATCGGTATCACATTAGGCTTCGGCGAGGAACCATCTTTGAAGATTTCCGTGCTATGATACGGTTTTAACTTGTGGTCAGATTTAATATGAATATCTTTTTGTATTATCTTTTTTTCATTGGGCAGTGCTACGAACACGTCTTCCCTTTTGATGGATGAGCTAGCGACATTATCAATTTGATAGTCAGACTTATTTTTTCCTATTATTTCGTCTCCTATTTGAACTACTTGGGTTGGTATGAAAGATGGTTTATTCAAAGTAACAATTTCTTCCGCTATTTTGTTTTCTGTGTCATTCGTGTCTGATGCAAGATTTTTGATGTCTTCATGAGTCTGAAAATATATAAAATAATTATCATTAAATAATGTCTGTTTCCATGACAGTCATTTACATGTTAATAATTTGCTGATATTTACTTAGGAGTAAAGAAATCTTATCGTGGTAAAGTTTGAACTGAAAATGTCTTACCTCAAGTGGATGATTGCAATCTCCCGGATAGAGGGGTAAGACAACCGGTGTACCAGAATTCAGGATTAATCCCTTCTTACATATAGAGGACCTGAAAAATATAAAATCAGTTAATATCAAGGATGTTGAAAAAAATTTATAGGTAGAGGTTCTTTTTTGTTTCACTTTTACCAAGTTTCATATAAACTAAGTAAGTTGTTTTCGAGTTTTCATGGAAAATAACACTTATCACAAACTTGGTTCAGCTATTTTAATGGGGAAACCAACGAAGTCTCCATTTCTATATTATGCAACAACTTTGGTCAGTATAAAGTTTATGTATCAGACAATTTTTTTTTCAACACGATTTAAGAATGTAGCAATTATTATTGAACATACATAAATTCAAACACCTCAGAATCATACCTATTAGAAAGAATATTTGTGGCGAACAGGACTCGAACTTCCTTCCATCCTTCAGATTCGGAATAGTTCATTAGATGATTAGCAAGTGCAAGTACGTTAAGACTAAAATTTGGAGAGATCCTGATTTGTCTAAGAAGGAATCGAGAAAATTATCTATTGGTACCTTGATTCAAACCACAAAAGCCAGTCGCTTATGTCAGCGAAATTTGAGAAGTGCCTTGTGTTGTAGTTAATTTGGTCATAATTAGGTATGGTGCAGATGGCTAAATTGGTGTTGCACATTGGCCAGAATTCGGTTAATGCAAACTTGAGTCAAGATTTTTTCCAATAGGTATGTTTTAGAGATGTTTCCGAAATATTAGAATTAAATTATCACTTATATTTTATGTATGTATACAATAAAATTTGTTGAAATATTATTTGATGATACGTTGCGCAATAGTTTAAATCAGTGTTTCCTACCATTCTGTTGTGAAAGTTTTTTGATAAATAATAAGTGTAAATCTGTTATTATTTCAAGCCAAACACTGGTTTACATGAATATGTACATATCGCCATCATATGTAAAATCTCAATATACTTTTTATTTTTAACTCACGTTTTGCCAAAGCTGTCACTCAGCAGCACTTTGTCAATCGTCCATCGGTTGAGACCCGAACTAATCCAGCCCGAATACGCCTGATAGAGAAGCTGCACTTTTATAGGAACTCCTAAAGCTGGATGAGGCACCAACATTCGAGATAGAAGTCCACCTAAAGTTAGCTCGGCATCATCCTTACTGAAGATTTAGAAAAAAAATGAAACTCAAATTATTACATCAACAAAGCAAATACAATAAAAAACAATTCACATTGAGAAAACATCAGATATTAATTGATTCTATAGTAATTAATTTAAATATGTAGTTACCGTGTCATTGGAAATGTTTCATTGAGTCCAGAGTCACCGACTAGCGCTAATAGAATTCGACCGTAACTTACGACTGATTGATTGGTCCTTGAACTTTCTACTTTCACATGGTACTGGTGGGCTAAAAGAAACAACATACATAATTTTTAGAAGCTTAGAAAATATTACTACCAAGCAGGACTCGAAGCTGCATCGATCAGATTTCAGCCAATTTTAATCATGCTGAAATTTACTAACAACTATGCGTCCGAGGGTTATCTCAAATTCTGTTAATATTGGCGACCATCTTTTTATGTTATTTTGAATCAAGGTAGGTAATGGATACCTAAATGGCATCAGGAACTTTCCAAATTTTAGTTTTAACATATTCATACAGAAATTAGAATTATCAAATGATTTACCGCAGAATGGTTCTTCATCTCTCGTCAAAAGATATAATTGACCGCGCCCTGTTGATCGATCTGCATAATATCCCATATTTCCACATCTCTTGTCTCCGTTGCAGCCAAAGCATCGACCCTATTGCAATAGTTCACTTTAATATTACATCAGGCTTTAAAAAAGATTCTAATGGTCCTAGAAAATCGAAATTATACTCACAGCTAGGAAGTCATCATATGTTTCGCACGGGAATGATGGAAAATGGCACTTGGGCGAAACGGAGTCAGTGAAAAATTTATAAGCTCTTCTGTGATTGCAAAGCGATCGTCCTTCGACTGCAGAAGACCATATAATATCTGTGACCGCTCCGACAAACAAGTTAGAGCAACCTGTCTGCATTCGGCCACCGTTGGGGTAGAAATCAACATGACCCATCGGTTGCCAGGAACCCAAACCGCCCAGGATCAAGTTCTCTCCGTTGGAATGAATCACATCGACAAACATCGCATCGGAACTATCGAGCCGGGCACGAGGATCTTGGGCTTCGAAGAGTGGGCCCGCAGGATCCAGACCTTTTATCATTAAAAAAATGGTTAATAAAATCTTACTACTCTGTGTCTGCCATTGCGATAAAAAATATTGATTTAAAGTATGTAAGTACTTATTAAAATAATATTATTTAATAGAAGATAGAGAGTAATTTCATATCTATCACCATTTCTCTTAAAAATATCTATATAACAAGGAATGCACATCGTATATTTTTAAGATTCTTTCGTTATACTTGTGTTACTCACCAAAGCCCTTCCCTTGTAAATGGGCCACATTATAAATAAGGTTCAAAACTTTGGGCAAGAAACAAGGAGTTGGAGGGGAAACAAGGCATGATCTAAACCAGTGGTTCTCACGTGAAATTTAACTGTAGCTGCACAATTGACATTGACAGTTCTATGGAAACGTCTGGTATTTCATTTTTGTTGTGATTGCAAAAATTAAAACTAAATTTTATGTATAAAAAAAATGGATCAATTTATTTATAGACAAGTCCATTTAATAAAAAGACATTTGAACATTTTAGTACCTTTTTTCCAAGCTTCTAAGTTTACACCTGTCAATTGGCTTCGATATTTGTTTTTTATGAAGTGCATTACACTGAATGATCTTTCACAGTATACAGTAGTAGGAAAAATCGACAATATTAATAAAGCAATTGTTGCCAATTTTTTGAATTGACTTGATTTTGGTCAACGTATAACTACGGCCAAAATTTTTCAGCCGTGGTAATATTCAGATGGTTTTTAAGTACTTGGTCATGACTCATTTCCAATAATGCATATTTAACGTTAGCCCAGTTAATTAAATTAAATATTGAAAATGTTAATCTCGTTTGTAGTCCTATGAAATTTTCATTTGTCATCTGAAAAGGACAAGTTCGAAAGAAAATAAATAAATTTTTGAAATATTATTCTGTAAAGCGCTGGTGGCCGCAGCAAAATCCTCTGGTGGCTGCACATGAGAACCACTGATGTAAACTCTGTCAGCGATAGCGACCATATACATCAGCTCCGCCTAGATTTGCGCATGGGAAGAAACACTAGTGTTAGTTTGTTGAGATTCGATTAGCATCTATGATTCTAACCATTGAGACATGGCACTTACGTTCTTTGCATGGTGTATGTTTATATTATTTTTTAAATATATTTATATAACAGTGGATCCCAAAATGCTTGGATTGTAATGAGTCCATAAGGAAAAAGTGCCATAGCATGTGAATAGATTTTCATCACAGGACATCCCTTGACATGGGGAAATGTAGTATGTTTAGCCTTCCTTATGCCGGTTTGTCAAGTCACCTCTGAACAGAAATGAGCTGAAATTGATATTGAGACCACACAATAGGTAAAAGATTTGATGTTCTCGTGGAAAAAATCAATTCACAGCTCTGCAATGAATGTGATGTTCAGGAATGGTATGCATAATTTGACCTACAGAGTAGAATTGCTACTTGCAGATGAGAAAGTCGAGCACTGAAATGGTCCATGGCATTGGGAAGATGGAAGAGCTTGGTAATATGGTAAAGTTCTTTATCAGAATTTGACTTAGGCCTTGAACAATGGATCCCCATTCAAAGGAGAAGAGGCTATGACAGTGGGTCCCTGTCAAAGCCTCATTAAAATTATAAATACTATATTTAGTAAAATTGCATACACCTATTTCATCATAAGATGTAGGTATGTAACATAATAAATAGGTATAATATATTTATTACCTGTAATTCTGGATATATTCTGCAGTTGTGATCCGGCGAATCCAGCAACATGTGCTCCCAGACTGAATCCGATCAGATGTACTTTATCAAACTTTAAATTAATATGACTAGCCAGACCTATAAAATAAATAATACATACTTATTTAAAAAAGTCGTCTGATATGCAGTGATATTTAAAGCAGACCCTACATGGCCAATATTACTGACAGTATTCATGAAAATGACATCAATCCTTTATCGACCTTACACGATCAATATCTACTTACAGAGTTCATAAAGTTTGTTTCATATTTTCACTACTTTGTATTAATAATTAATTTCATCCGGTTGCACTGTCAGTATTAATATTAGTCCATGGTCACTGATGTTATTCCCATTGATTGAAACAAATAATCGTAAGGCATTTTGGCTATAATTTCAGTATTATCAGTTTTAAATCGAATAAAGTGGATGAAAAGCCAGATCAGAATCAAGAAAATTATTCCAATCTCAATACATCTATTATCACAATTTATCTCATAATATTATTTATAGTAGTAATATTGCTATATTTACCGATGATCAAATACCAAAATATTTGAATATTCGTCAGTTCGTTCCATCATTCCACCCTCTTACACGATCACTATTATTATCCATACTTTATGGAACTGACAGTAATACTGATCGTGTAGGGGCAGCTTATAATTACATAAATGTAATACTATGAAAGTTATGTTACACAAGCAGTGGTGTAGTGGGACTGGCGATCCATGCCACAACAATGGATACAAAATATATGTGGTACCACCTATTTTTTAAAAAATGTTTTTTTTAATCAGAAAAAATCTTACCTAATCATCAAAGTAACATAAAAATTCGATGAAGACAATTTGTGAACCAGTTTCTATCGAATAAATGTTATGATTTTTTAGGGTCAAAGCTTTAGGGGCTCTTTTCGGTAGTTGCTATGCACATGGCTATTTTTTAACTAAAATATTATTTATGGTTCGTAAATTTGACAATGGGTCATCTTTTTTATTCTATTTACATAGGATATAATAAAACTCCTTCATCAGTAGATGGCTATTTCAAAATGTAAATGCTGATTTAGGGGAAGGAGTACTACGAGTATTAAATTTAATCAACACTCCGGCACTTTTTAAATTACTACTACCTATATACCGGGTGGCATAATTAATGTACCTACTAAGGTTAGTTTTAATTAATAAACTAAGTATACCTTCTAATAGCATAGCAAGCTGCTTTCCGACCAATCGTGTATTCGCGGCTGCTCGGACATAATTTGGAATTATTGCCCCGGCTTCCCAGTCCACACAAATTACATTGCATTCTTCCTGTTAACAGAATAAAAAAAGCAAATTACCATTTTCGTTCTGAAGCAGAACATATTATAGGCATCAATAGATTTGAAGTTTTACTCGAAGTACAGGTACTTACTTTAAAGTGAAAAACGCGATAGAAAATGTATGAATTTAATTTAAAAAAAAAACACTTAATCAAAATTATTATTGGTGCATTTCTGTTATTTTCTACCGTGCTGGCCTACGCACGCCACTGTTAGGTCCTCAAATTAAAATATGACGTATTAATTTAACTGAAATTGCTGTGGTTTTAGAAGAAACTTTTTGCTAATTTTACCATTTTTAATTATCTAAATTTGTGAAATTAATAATAATTCTTACTTCGTTTGGAACCCATTGTAATGTTAATGAGACAAATCTACCACAAAATAATAAACCATAATCAATCACTTTGCTTACCACTGCCATAAGTGCTGACCGCATCTCATATACCCAGACATGATCACAGTTGGACCCGAACCCGTGGACAATCACTTTGGTGGGGCTGGAGGAGTTGAAGGCACGATCAGCCCAGCTCCATGCTGTTGACATATTTCCAAACGGCACATCTAGCAACGGAATGTCACCCCTGCAACAAAATGATTTTAATACTATTTATCTGGCAAAATAAAATTATGACAATGTACCAACGTAATTATTCACCGAGGAAACTCTTCTTTTTAGGGTTACAAGCCTGTGTGGGTTTTCCCATACTCCAGCAGATACCCTGGCCTATCCAAAGCCGTTCAGCCAAAGTTCTGCCTTATTTTTTAGCTAATGCGCGTGCAAACTGCAATAGTAACTATTAGTTCTAATGGGTGACGTGCTAATGGCTTTTTTTATTTTTTTTAAATTAGGAATACATTTTTAACTAAAAAGGCTTTCCCCAAAGAATTTTTTCGTTCAGAATACATGTCGATTTCCCACTTTTACCAAATTGCTACATATCATCGGTGCCCCTTAAACCCCCGTAACATCTTGCGTCGTTCCGGTTGAGGCTCTACAGTTCTTTCAAGTGACAGCACTGAGCTGGACTACATCAACGTCCCGACAATACATTAATAATTCGTAGGTGTACCTACAGTGACGTCCCTAGACAAATTGCCGCCCCTAGGCAGCGCCAAAATTCCGCCCCATTTTTTATGCAGTATTTTTTACCATACTTTCATGACTCCAATATCTAAAAAATGTGTTGTATGTATACAATACTAACAAAATAATACCACTAAAACATACAAAATTAAATTTAGATATAAAAAGCGCATAAATACCTATAATAGATAATATAACTAAGTTAGACACTTACACAAATCACCAGAATCTAAGGTCCTTAAAAGATACACCTTACAACTGTTAAACCTTTTATGTTAATTAATACATTTTGTTGCCAACCACTGAGCTGATTTTTTTAGAGGAAAGATATTTTCGTTATTGCTAAGTTTAGCTGCCTATTTCTATATATTATACCAAATAATTCTCCACGATTTGCCGCCCTTCGAGTGACTGCCGCCCCCAAGCGACGCTCAATCTGCCTACCCCCACCGGACGTCACTGTGTACCTAGCAGGACTAGATAAATCGTAACCCCGCTAAGCTGCGCCGCATTAGGCATAAAGCCCACCAAAAAAGCGCTCGATGCCCTCACTACTGAGTAGGCCCCCTCCCACCCGCGCATTACCCTTCACCTATGTAATAAGGGGCCCAAGAAGCACAAAATAATTATTATTATCAGCGTCTCTCATAACAAAGCAATAAAAATATTATATTATTTTGGGGCTTGTAATTAATATTCACGATGACATTATTCTACCAGCGAAATATCGGACACGCAATAAAATTAAGCAATGAGTTCTCTGTTATTAAATAATGGCTTCTCGCCCGTCGATCGACGACGCTTCCAGAGCGTGATTTTGCTCGCCGCGTTCAATGAATGGACTACGTTGTATTTTCGTTCATTCGTATCGCCGAGAAGCCAAAAAACGATGACTCATGGGGTGGGCGCGCATAATGCGTCGTCAAATCCAGTGTGCGCTGGCGTATTTGATTACGTTGTATTTTCGATGATTTACGCGCCACTTGTGAAATTTTGCGCGAGAGCCCCACTTGCTGCGTTAAGTGGGTTTTACGCCTTAGGGCAAGGAGCGCGAATCGGACGTGCTGTAGATACGGAGCATCCTCAGAATCAGGGCTCGAAATGGACCGGAACGCACCGGAGCGCCGTTCCGGTTCGTGAAATCTGTAAAGTTATCGCTCCGTCTCGTAGACATAATAATTTGACCGTCTGAGCTAGATATGGCATATAACAAAAAATTCTAGCACACTTATGTTTATAAAATACACATAACATTTGATAACCATGTTAATTTTCGAGCGCTCCGGTTCGTAATATTTTCCATTTCGAGCGCTGCTCAGAATAATAGATAAATTACAGTGACGTCCCGTGGGGGTAGGCAGATAGAGCGTCGCTTGGGGGCGGCAAATCGAGGATAATCATTTGTTATACCTATATAGAAATAGCTACAATTATTTTGTTAACATGGTGTACAATAATAACATAGTAAAAATTGTGTGAAAATAATAAATCTTTGTAGGTATTGCTAAATGGTACAAACCAAATGTGCCATATCAACCAAATATAACCTGATAAGACTGATGATTTGGGTGTGTCTAACATAATTACTTATATTATATTTATTCGCTTTTTATATCTAAATTAAATTTTTTTGCTTTAGTGGTTTATATTTTGTTAGTAATGTATCCATACAACACATTTTTTAGATACTTATTGGCGTCATGAAAGGATGATTTAAAATACTGTATAAAAAAGGGACGTCACTGATAAATTACTATGTGGTTATTTATTGTTCAATCGTATGGTAAATTTTACTTCTAAAGGTGATATTATAGAAAATGTTTTTAATATATATCGGACCTACCACACCACAGCTTCACAAATCATCTACGTCATAGGTTAACCCAGGGCTCGAAATGGAACGGAACGCACCGGAGCGCCGTTCCGGCTCGTGAAATTTGTAAAATTATCGCTCCGTCTCGTGGAAAAAATATGTTGACCATCTGAACTAGATAGGCCATAGAATAAAAAATCTGATACACTTATTTTTATAAAATACACGTACAATTTGATGACTATGTAAATATCTTCAGAAAATTTGTCGAGCGCTCCGGTTCGTAAACTTTTCCATTTCGAGCGCTGGGCTAACCACAAATTAGTTACAATACCTTAATTAGTAGACGTGTAAACAGTAGTTATAGCTACGTCTTTTCCAACAGTATCACTACAAACAAAGGTCACCACACGCCACTAGTACCGTAGTACCTAGCCATTATTGTTTTATATAAACATATTCTAGTACCTAGGTTCGTAGGTACCTATTTGATCTTTCTACTATCGAACTCTTTTTTTTATTTTGTGACCGTCTTAATAGCAATGATTTTTTTTAATTCACTTCGTATATCGATCGTGGAGAGTGGCATTTAAAAAAAAGCTAATATATGATAATATATCGTATTTATTTCAGCGACGGTAATCTATTTTTCCCACCTGCTTTTAGTTGAGTAGAGTAAAAATCTAGTGTTGATCTCTTGCGGTGGACTGGGCAACATCTCCAAGTACCCGAACGGCCCCGAGTCTTCGAAGCATCCTAGGTGATCATAGCAGACGCTGCTACTCTGCGCTCTTTTTATTCTGAAAATGATATTTTAGATATTATGCATCAGTATATTATTAAAATTCTAATTGATTTCAGTTTTGTGCTATTCCACTTGTGTCGTTTGTTGCAACCCGGGCTTCCCATTTCGTCATCTTCAGGCAATATGCACACTCGCCAAAGGTAAATGCACACTGACGGTATGAGTCAGTTTGCATAGTGCCAGAAGATGCCGGAAGGCGAAACCCGGGTCACAACAAACGACTCAAATGGAATAATACAAAACTTAAAATCAACTAATTAAATTTAAATTCCATCAAGTACCCTCGGTCAATAGTATTATTTTTTAGTACTTATATCATTATTTTTTCTGACTACATTCCTAGACATTAGAAATTGGTATGTTATTTTTCCTGCGACTATTCGTTTTTGATTTGACAAAATATTTTTTAGTTCATTATATTAATAATGATAAAAATAATGGTATAAGTACATTATTTTATCAAATAATGACAAATTTTTTTCTTCGAATAATATTTTCGGCCCAGTCGTTTATTTTTAAAGGCGATTATTTTGTGATAGGTACATTTGAAGTTAAGATTCTAATTTATTTCAAACGTGGTTGAGTTCAAATTTATCGCATATTTCAGAAAATAATACATAAGGTACAATTGTTAATTACCTCTTCGTAAATATAATAGGTAGATATCACACAATAAAAGTACAAAAATGTAGTATTTATACAGATATGTAGGTAGGTACGTACTTAATTATAAAAATACATCACAAAAATAAATATAATATTTATCTTATACTTTTATAGTCTTTCAATAATTATATTATCATAATTAAAAACTATTACTAAACCGACTAAATTGATAACATACTGCGGATGTATTCTAAAATGTTTCGTAGAATACAACGTCGTTAGGTTTATTTTGAAACACATACAGTCCATCTTCTATACGTTGATTGCCTGGGTAAGTACTGTGGTCGAACAGCTTTCTTCAATATGAAAATGAGTGTCTATGATTTCCGTATCCCACAAGATTGGTCATTGTGATGCAATGAGTTGTGGTTTACTTTCTTTTACTTCCCTATACAGAGCGATTATTTATTATGTTATAGTACCTCTTCAGGTTTAACGTTTGTTGTCAAGTAAGTAAAAAGGTCTGGTCATATCGCGACATTTCGATCACCGTTATTAAATTTCACATTTTGAAATTAATATAAGAAATCCCTTCTCTGAAGTACGCTTACGTTATGGGAACAATGTGATATTCTCAAATATTAAATATTAAGAGAGCGAAAGGAAAAAGTAAGTATTCTTCAAAAAATAAAAATCAATTGAAAATGCCAAATTAACCATAATGCATGTCTGCGTAAATACTAAAAATGAATAATCGAATATCCCTGTATTATTTACACACATAAACAAAGGAGTTCACGTATAAAGTCATTCAAAATCTTCTTTTGGATACAGAATAAAAATTTCTTTTCACACTATTGTACAATACCATCCCTGCATAAACTTCTCCTACCATTAGTAACAATATCTTTAACTACCTACCTTTTGGAACCGATTTCAATGTTGAGGTATTTTCAAACTTGTATTATTCAGTCAACCATGATGTGCAATTATTACGTATACATATTACATAATATCTCATTCACTGCTGACCAGTTAATTACCACAACTCGGTCAGTGCTCAAGACACGCCTGGCATGTAGCAATTAGTATGATAATTAAATGTGGTGGTCAGCAGTGAATGTACATGTACCTAATGGCCACACGCCAGGCGTGTTTTGAGCACTGACTGTGTTTTAATAGCGAAACTTCAAAGTCTGTGTCCCACCTGGCAAAAACTAGGCTTCCCTATTTTATAAAAATCTAAGCTAATTTTCGGAATACCTGGCGTATAACTAGCGTTTACGTGGTAGACCTCTAAAAATGGTTTAAAAACAAAGTTTTTGATGATTCTACAATATTTGAGCTAAATATATTAACAGTTGTTTCGGGTTATATAGCCATCCTCATAGCCATCTAAATATAATAAATTAACCGCTTAAAAGTTTAAAACTGTAGTATCGCGCAAATATAGATTTTAAAATATACCTACTACCAAACAACATTGTGCCGCAGGCGAATTCGCATGGAGAAAATTGTAAAAAATATTATTTTATGTAAGTATTTAAAAGATTATGTCATATGTTGTGACATCATTTAACGATTAACTATGGTCTCGCCAATCAATCGAATTGTCCATATAGATCGCCCTCAAGGCATGCTTTGAAAAGCTGTAATAATATGTTAATATACTTACATAGATTTTACACAATTTGATTTTTAAAAAAAATATTATAATACCTATTTTTATATTCCCCATACTACAAGACCTTCTCCAAATGAAGTTCCGCACTTTTACATATTGAAAAACGACATTTATTTTGACTCACGGGACTCGGACCCGCGCACCACACGTCAGGAAGTGAAGCGCTAACCTCTGCTCTACGATTGAGACGATAGCTATTAATTATGGTGTATCATTTAATTGGACACAAACTATCGTTTTTTTCTTCGAGATTCCGCATGGAGAAAACGTTCTGTATATGGACAGTTAATGTATGACAATAGAAGGCTTCCATCTGAAATTAGATTCACACACGCTAGTAATGACAATAAAAAATAACAGCACCAAAAAACGCTAACTTTCAATTGTTATTAATGCAATAAAGTCTCCTTTTGTGGAAGAATACGTGCAGCAGTGCCTACATAATATCATTACTATTTTCTTTCCAATTAAAATAGTCAGATCGACTGGTGATTTCATTTCTATGAATTTCCTCCGAGCTGTTGACAAATGAATAGTGTGAAATGGGACGCAAAGCAATCTTCTAAGTATGTAACTGTATGTTAACTAGTATTGTCTACTATTCCGACACAATTATGTCGAAGAAATTGCTTCAATAAAACAATTGCCACTTGGGTATACCATTATCACATTTCTGTTGTTAATTTCAACTGTATTGTGTTTTCACGACTATATGTCATGTATAATCAAATATGCACTAGGTACATAATATTATTTACCCTGTCACGCGTACACTGAATTTTATAATATTTTTTTCCGGCCACGTCCGATCTTAATAGGATCATATGGGCTTCCACAGAGTAGAGGTTTGTATCAAAATATTTTTGTTTTTACGAGAAATGGATGTCAGCCACTTGCTCAACCTATTAGGTCCATACCCCGACTCCCACACAAATTGAAAAACAATATGTGTACTTGCCAGACCCAGGATTCGAAACTTGGACCCACGGCGTTATATTCCAACGCTTAAGCCACGCGGCCACCGTGGGTGTCCCCATGGATTATTTAATACTTATTTATTTAAAAAAGATACAATGAGTACTTACATAATAAATTAAGTACCTAGTAATTAAAGACGTTTACAACATGACATTAAGAATAAGAAGAATTGGTAATTGGAAAGACAAAAAAATAAACAATTGGGTAAGGAAATAATAATTTCCAAAATACGTAGCGCATCGAGGAAGCGTATTGACCAATCGCGCAGCCCTCGCTGGTGCATAATAAACCCGACACGAGAAAATAGTTTTCATCCAGAAGGGTTCACGACTACGACCACGTCCGTAATTGACAAGTGCATACAAATTCAAAACTTCTAGAACAACATGATTGGAAACCATCCACCCAGAGCAGGGATTGGGAAACATGGTTTAAGAGCAAAAGTGACTTACGAGCTTAGATAATGAAAAGCCAGTATAGTATGCCTTGAAGAAATATAGTCGAAAATATATTAGGTACTTGGACAAACACGAAGTTATATGCGGAATTGAGATTTAACCCTTAATGGTATATAATTCGTAGTAGGTTCTGCAGAACTATATGAATAATATTTTCATTGCAAAAAAAAACCAAGAGATTACCTAAGTTATGTATATGTTAACCTATTTAATAGTCCTCTCTTAAAATTGTTGATATTTTAAGTTCGTATAACGTACCTATACTTAATTAAATCTGTTATAAGTACATAGCAATTTTTTTTCGACCATGTCCGATCCTAATAAGATCATATGGGCCTCCACAAAATAAACGTTATTAAAATTAAATGAATTGGTACCTAATTAAAGTAAATGCAACTACGCTACTCGCAGTATCTTAGTGTCGTGCTGAAGATGGGTTCACAGCCCAAAACAGTTGTCAACATGAATATTACAATTATTATAGTAAAATTTAAAAAAAAAACTTTGTTTTAAAACCATTATAATGGAGTTATACTACGAAAGTGCCAATTCAATTAATAAATAATAATGTTTTCTGCAATGAAAAGTATGATTTAAATTTTCTTCGTCTCATTATGCAGGGAAAGAGTAGATGGCAGCAGATGCATGGGTATAAGATTATCTTGACTAGGTAGCATTTGTAAGTAGCTTAATGTCCAAGCCATTGATGATCTGATACGACTGGGCTAGTATAGAGAGATGTTCTTCAATTTGTTCGCCAACCTTAGATAGAAGATAATGCATAATATCTAGTATCTACTGAGTGTATCTTTGAAGAATAAAATTATAATGGCTGGTAAAAATCAATTAGATACCTTGTGCGGTTATGTTTCTTCCCCCATTCTTCCATAGATGTGACGACAGCGCGAAGGATTTCCGCGTCGTGCATCTCGTCCGCTGCTTCGTCGAGAGATTGACCTGGGAATTGCCATTCTGAAGATATTTCTGAAAAGAAAAATGTACAACTGTTATTATGCCATATATGTAGTAAATAAACAGAAAGTGTTTATAGATAAGTAGAAATTTTATCCAATTCTAATAATCAAAAATATTGGACCCATTGTGCTATCTACCATTTTGATTTTTTTTCTCAAGACACAAACAGTCCTACGACCGCATTTTCAATAGATCTATTCTCCAGACTTCTATTCTGTGTATTATAAAAGAATCAAAAAATGGCAATTGCTTTTTACATCCCCTATGACGAAGGTAAACTATTGTGAAATAGTAGATAACAGCGTGGTTAGAATAATAATATAAAACAGTTGGTTCTTATCTTAAATTACCACTCACTTGTCAAATTATTGATTATTTTTAAATTGTCATTTACATAATATATTAGATATATAAAGCTGAAATTACACTGGCGGACTCCGATCGTCTGGCCTGATCGCCTGCGATCGTGAAATGATTTTGGATCGTTCAATGAAGTGAGTCGGGACTGTCGTGAAATCTTCCTGCGAAGTTTGACTTTTACAGAACCTGCAATTATGTTAATAAATATGCATTTCTGAAAGATTTTTGCATATTTGGACTACTCGGGTGAGTACAAGGTTTCGAGGCAGGGATCTCCTGTTTTTGTGGAATAATTCGTCAGTGCAATGTACCAATATCAATAAGTATGTATTACTTACTAACGTGGCCAAGGAACAATAGGCATTGTCAGAAGAGGACATGGTCTAATAAACATGTAGGTATAATTAATTATGGTAGGTATACATACATATTCTATTATAATTAATATTGTTGATTTTTTAAATTGAAAGCAACCGAAAAATATAGTTAATTTACGTAGACTAATGTACTAATTATCAACAGATAAAATCTATCGATGATGAATGATGCTACTGGGGACAAAACTACGTGAATTTATAATATCATTTCCTGTTTCCATTATAGGAATTTATTATTGTTTTTCAAATATTGGTACAATTTGACAGTGTAGTCATAAAAAATAAGTACCTAATAAAATTACGACAAACGTCAAATGTAATTACCACATAGAAACTATATAAATCCGCTTATTACGGCATTATATCATTGCGAGATACTTTTTTTATGTGACAAGAGCAAAAATAATTCGCTGGACACTTATCCAAACTGAACTTGATTTTCAGTTTACATTGTCAAATTATATATGGCCGGATGTACGTTGACTGAATGGTAATGACTTTATAATTCGCATTACATACATTTTTGTTTTGCTTTATTATTGTTGGCTGTCACCAACGGTGGCGAGTGACAATATTTGGTTGGTACTAGTCCTAAGACTTTCACTGTAATATCATTTATCAGAAAGTTTCGTCCAAGACTCATGATGTCATCATGCAATGTAGTCATATTCAGTACCTATGTTTGTTGTTTCAACTTGATCGCTCGCCGGTGAAAGGGTAATCAGAAGACAATATTACACTAATATGACATAAACGCAAAAACAAATAGATACCTTTATAAGTATATTATTCGACGTCGTGACAGTGAACATACCTACATTGGAAAAAATAAACATAACTACCTATATAAGAATGCATTCAATAATATACGGAATCTAATGTTAAAGTTTTATTAAAAATCATCCATAATAGGATTTTTCGAAAATGCGAAGAAGACATGGATGACACACAATTTGGCTTCAGAAGTGGTGTGAGCACTCGCGAAGCACTTTTCAGCTTGAATGTTCTAGTGCAAAGATGCCTAGATGTTAATGTTGGTGTTTTACAGCGTTCGAAATCGAAAAGTTTACGAACCGGAGCGCCCGACAATTTTCTGAATATATTTACATAGTTGTTATCAAATTCTATGTGTATTTTATAAAAATAAGTGTGGTAGATTTTCTATTATAATATATGGCCTATCTAGCTCAGACGGTCAAATTATTTTTTCCACGAGACGGCACGATAATTTTACCGACTTCACGAACAGGAGCGGCGCTCCGGTGAGCTCCGGTCCATTTCGAGCCCTGGGTGTTTATATGTGTTTCATCGATTACGAGAAAGCATTCGATACTGTTAAGCATCCTAAACTTCTCGAACTCTTGCAGGAGAAAGGCATCGATGCAAGAGACATTCAACTGATAGTCAACTTATACTGGAAACAAACAGCAAATTTAATAAAGATCGAAAACGAAATCAGTGGAGAGGTAAAAATTCGTCGCGGTGTACGACATGGTTGTATATTGTCACCTCTGCTATTTAACATGTACTCAGAAGCTATTTTCAAGGAAACCTTACAAGGTGAATCGGTGGGGACTTTGGTTAATGGGAAACATATCAACAATATACTATATTCCGATGATACTGTGCTGATTGCTGATAGCTTAAAAAGTTTACATCAACTGGTGAAAGGGTTAATGAGGTCACTAATTCTTATGGTTTAAAAATAAACCTCAAGAAAACAAAACTATTATTAGTATCAAAAACAGCGACACCAGACACCAACACAATTTTTGTCATTAACAGCGAACCAATCGAACATGTGACCCATTAAAATTATTTAGGTACATGGGTCAATGATAAATGGGACCAGCCTAAAGAAATAAAAACTAAAATTGAGATCGCAAGGAGTGCCTTTCTCAAAATGAGACGCTTCCTTAGCAAACGAGACCTTAACCTAGGTCTGAGACTGCATATGGTACCTATGTTGTTATGTTCTCTCAATTCTTTTCTATGGTATGGAAGTATGGACGCTAAACCAAGAGATGTCACGGAGACTTGAAGCTTTCGAGATGTGGCAGTATAGACGCATCCTCAAAATTCCTTGACAAATGTTGAAGTTCTCAATCGAATGGGGAAGGACCGAGAAGTTCTACGTAATATCAAAACCAGGAAACTACACGACCTTGACCCACATTATGAGAGGACAAAAGTACAGCATTCCCCAACTTGTCATTCAAGGAAAGATCAATGGTAAGCGTAGCAGAGGACGGCGCCGCATTTCGTGGGTTAAAAACCTCCGTGATGGTACGAGTGGAACTCCACTGAACTGTTCCGGGTAGCAAACGACAAAGCTAAGATCGCCTTGATGGTGGCCGACCTCCGCTTGGGGATGGCACAACAAGAAGAAGAAGTTAAATATTAATAGTAAAACATCTAATCAACCTGTACATTATATCGAAAAAAAGAAGCCTTGGAAAGGTGTAGATTAATATATTTTATTACTGTGCATAATGAATCTGACTCATAAAGATAATAATTGTAAATCATTTCCAAGATGATTTAAAGAAAATAGAGTTTTACGTTTGTAAACGACGATATAAATAAAAGCTTTTAAAGCTCCTAGTTTAAAATAATGTAAAAGCTTTATTTTACATTCTATTACATCAACGATGGATGGATGGTTGAATGTACACCTCTGAACCCGTGTGTAGTTAGTTCGAATCTCGCGTCTGGAAATATAATTTATTGCTTTTCAGTGATTGTTTGTATCCAGAACTTGGACCTAAAAATCATTTATCACGAACAGCGTCTTTTTTATTTATTGTTTTATTATAATTTAGAAAAACATATATAATAATGTAATAAACACATATTATATATAATAATACTGTAATATTCCACCAGGCAGGAAGGAATCGCAGGAGGGGAATGTTTTTGTTGGAAGAGAGATGCTTTAGAACAGGGGGGGCAAACTGCGGCCCGCCGGGTATTTTTTTGCGGCCCACCATCGGTAATTGTACTTCTGATTACGAATAACTTTTTTATAATTTTTTAAACAATATTGACAATAGATTAAAATTTGAAGAATTTGTTGTTTCGTAAATGTATTATCTCAGTACGTCTTCCTTGCGTCTCGTCTCACACTATGTAACCACAATTTTCTACGTTGAACATCGATTTCAATAGATATTGATAGTGTGCCGACAGAGCTACAACGAGATTATTGATCTGCAGTGTGACACTGATTTAAGAGAATTGCATCGACGTGAAGAAATCTCCAAATTTTACAATGCCCTTAATTCAGACAAATTCGACCAACTTAAAGATTATGCAAGAAAAATGTTCGTTATTTTTGGATCAGTATATATGTGAACAAAAATTTTCGATCATGAATCTCAATAAAAATTCTTTACGATCAATTATCTTCGATGCCCATTGACAAGCAGTTTTTAGAATATCAACTACAAAATTAACACCTGAATTAAAAAAAAATGTACAACAGTTTCATTGTTCTCATTATTTTTTTTGTAATGTTTATTTTTCGTAATAATAAATACTAAACTAGTGTATATCTAAAAACGGTATTTTACTTGCGGCCCGCCGCTCATTTTGAATTCTTGAATTTGGCGATTTATTGACACAGTAGAAATAATTTTAAAAAGTTATTTTACAATTAAAATATATTATATAGGCACGTAGGTATATATATTCTGTATAACACTACAACAGGTCAAGATGCCCAATGACAGTAGTGATTGTAGTGAAACAGTAGTGCAGTAATAGAAGGGACACGATCACACAAGCACCCAAGCTTTGAGAAAACCACATATATATATGTATATATATATATATATATATATATATATATATATATATATATATATTATTACCTCATCGGGATCGAACCCGGAGCCCCGGGTGAGAACCCAGTGCTTTACGCATTGGACCACGAAGACTTTCTCGTCTAAGAAACCTGATCGGGAGTTGGCCAAGATCCACGTCGAATTGTAAAGGAAATGATGATGAAAGTTGAAATCATGTTGGTTTAATCAAACGAAGCGATTATGTTGGTTTAAAACATGATGGTTTAGTTTTAATAATATTATGGTATCCGATTACAACCAATATCCTAATGTGAGGTTATGAAGTAACTATTCTGAATAGTCGTAAATAGTGAAATCAAGTTTATTGACCAACATTTCCTGGTACAAAGTGTTAAGACGAAGTCTCGCAACATAAAGTTATGAATAGATATTGAAATATTTTCGTCTACTTTCTTTACAAGTTCTAGGAATTGACGTTCACTAGAGCTCCGTCTCGATATCCTATAAATGCATTTGAACTATCATTCATTGTATAATAATAAATTGTCAGAGAAAGTTTTTATTGTTATCTATATCAGGATCAAAATCACAATCATATCGATGGTATTATACCATTAAAGTGGACACACAGTAGGTACATACCTAACGTAAAAGCTATGTTGAATTGAAAATTAGAGTTTTAAAGTACCTAAGTAAGTTATTCATAATCAAGATTGTTCTGTCAGTGATACGTGAAATATAATAATTAGAATTAGTAAATCGTTTTAAAATTTTGAAAGGTTATGTTTTGACATGATATGCCAGGCACTAATTTATTATTAATCGCTCGCTTTCTAACAAAATATACTGCCAAGGAAAAGTGTACGCACGAAAAATTATGCAACTCACAAAACAAATTTCACACTCGATGAATTCGACTTAAGTGGTACAATGATTTAAAAAAAATATTCAAAAACAAGCCTACAGTTCAAGGTCAAGTGAAAAAAACTCGTTCATGAGTACTAAGGTAACCGGCGGTGTACCTTAATAAGAAGTTTGGGATGGTCGAGTCGAGAGAAAACTGTCCGTTTAATTGCAGCTTTGATATACCTGGTCTGCGGGCATAATTTCACTGCTACATAATCATATAAATTGACTTGGGTACCAGGTGGACCGATCACAATGCATTCCAACTTTCTCAACCCATTCTCAAGGCCGTTCACTTCGTGGCCACTTTTTATATTAGGAACACACAAATAAACAACACAAATTGATAATAAACGACAGTGAAAATGAAGCGGGACTATAAAATTATTACGGAAGTGGAGAAAATCAAGGCTTGACATGGAACATTTCGAAACACGCTAATAAAGATTCCGGGCCCTGAATAAAAACATGAAGTTCACAAGAGATACGTTATGCATAATCAGTTCATGATATATATTTTAAACAATTACATAGATTATTCACGACAATCGCCATATAATCAAATCGAAAAATGTGACGATGGGGATGTTCTTAGACCTGACTCAGCCACGTGCTATGAATGCTTTAAAAGGTTGTAATTCTTACTCTAAACCAGTCTTTCTCAAAATGGGCGATAACGACCTCTTGTGGACGCTAGACGCTTTCAGGTGGGCAGTAGAAGGCTCAAAGAAAATTAGGGGGCGTTAAGGAAATCTAGAGGGTCGACGGCAGACAAATTCTATCTATAAAAATCCGACGGAATCTAGACACGACACCACTTGAGATGCGATTTACTACTCGAATGCTTGCGAGTCCCGTATAGACGGTTAAATTAGAGTCGCTTACGCATTTACGTAGTCCATGGTTAAGGTAACTAAATAAAATTGTCCGTGATTTCCGATATTTTTTTCATACAGGAATTTTGCTCCTGATATTAACAAACTCGTCGCAATGCATCAGATTCATACTTCACATTAGCTATGTTTTAAATTCAAAGCCTTCTTTTAATGTTAATAAAAATACTTCTAAATATGATTAAGTATGAGTTTTATTTCCTCTCATTGAAACATTCTCTGATCCTGAGATCCTGAAAATAGGATATGGGTCACACCCTATCTATCCTATCCATATACTAATGCATGTGTAAAAATTATATTTGCAATAACTGTTTTTAAGATACGCAACAGACGGTAATGTAAAAGATTTAAGTTAAAAATATGGGGGCGCACTAGATTTTTTTTAAAATCTCAAAGTGGGCGGTGGTAATTTCATGGAAATCCGCTAAATTTTCATTCTTAATTTACAATTATGTATTCTGAGCGTGATCTGGAAAGCTCCAGTCAACATTTTCATCGAATTATTATCGTTATATTCAGAGCATTGGAGCGGGGCTCGGAGCAGGAGCACGGGGCAGTGGAGCAATGGGGTTTTACCCGGAGCAGGAGTGGAGCCGGAGTACCGAAAATTTGTAATGCTTCACTGCTCCAGATGTTTTTTTATTAATATTAAATTTTCGTCCTAAAATCCAATGAAAATATTATATTTGACACTAATTGGCGAATATGATGACGAATAATAAACCTTATTTTAAAACTACTTATTTTTTACTTTTTCACATTATACATATTAAAACTTTTTACCCGGAGCGAAACTTGAACAGTCCCAGAACGGAGCTGGAGCGGAGCAATTTAAAAAAGAATCTACTCCAACGTTCTGGTTATATTTCATAAATACATAAGCAGTTTTATAAAAAAAATATTGTTGACAATGAAGAATGGCGTCCTGTGTTTTAGTTTAATCATTACAAAGGACTTTAAGGAGTATAAAATGAGTACATATTCTACCTAGCTAATATTAAGTAAACTACACGCAAAAATGGGTAACGCTCAAGTGCTGTTGTAATTGTTTCGCCTTATTAAGGGAAGATTTTCCCTTTCAAAACAAATCAGTACTAAATCGAGCATTATTTGATCGAATGACGTCGGAAGGATAATGATTATCCATAGATAGCAAAACTGACAAACGAGTCGACACGACATGATGTCTAAAATTATGTAGGCATACGTCATACCACTTAATTTTAGACGTCATAAAGTTAATTTTCAATAATTTGGAACTAATCTCCAAAATTTGTTTTTCAATAAAAAATATTACTTTGTTCCACGGAATACCACATACAAGGGCACTCGTTAACGAGTTCCTTAATTATTTTATTATTTGTACTTATATGTTTTTCTAGTGATAATACTTATTTAACCACTACCCATCTAAGTGATATGAAGATAGTTGAATAATGATTTAATTCACAGCATTATTCGTCACTATACAACGCTGACGTCATTAAAAAGAGAAAAAAAATCTGATTTGAAATCAATAAAAATTATAACGTTCACAAGATGTTAAAAAAGCCTACCGAAATGATTTTCAAAATAAACAAGATAATAATCCAAATTATTCAAAGTGATTCTTTGTAGGCCGGGTGGGTGTGGCGTTAAAAATATCGAAAGTGATAAAATTATTGGAAATCATCAATATTTGTTTAATTTATAGTTTACATCTAAATAAATATTGAATTGAATATTAAATAGGTATGACAGGTACTATGTATTCACAGTTTTACTCGTTATTTATCTCAAAACCATTATAATGTAGTTCTACCACGTAAGCGCAGCCAAATAGAAATTATATGTCCAATACAGGATGTATTTCCGGTTTCCCCGGGGACAATATAATATGTAGTGATACCAAATATCAGAATAAATTCCTAAATCTGCCATCAATAATCCTATAATAGACAGAATTGGGGAGGTAAATATTATGATATTACTAGCTGACCCGGCAAACGTTGTTCTGCCATCTAAATTATTTCTAGTAAATATTTTGGTTGTTAAATAAAAAATAACGAATGTATTGTAAGTGTGTGGGGATGAGATCTATGACAGAAAGAGGTATGGAGCACTGTAGACGATGACCGCCGATAACATATTCATTGTTTGATCTCTTAAAAGTTAAATGTAAAGTGAAAAAAAATTATAAATTTTTTATCCTAAAGTAGGAAAATGAAATAAAGGAAATCAATATTAATTTTGAAGAGCAATTGAGTGTACAATATTTTTTGTCAGTCCGTCTTTAGCCAACACGAATAAGCTCGATGGTTTGCCCACGCGAGAACATGCCACGTACAATTGTCCGTGTGAAAAACATGGTGTGCCCAGATCTAAGCCGCAAACAGACATCGTTTGGCCTTGCGACTTATTGATTGTCATTGTGAATGCCAATCTAATAGGAAATTGAACGCGTTTGAATTCAATTGGCACGTCTGTAAGAATCATTGGAATTCGTGGCAGCAAAACATTTTCGGCTCGGAATTTGCCATTCAAAATGGTGGCTTCGATAATTTTTTTCATCAATTTTTTAATGACCAATCGCGTGCCATTGCACAGCCGTGGTGGGTTCAAATTCCGAAGTAAAATAACCGGAGATCCAACTTTCAGTCGTAGAAGGTGTGTTCACATGCCTGGTAAATCCAGTGAGTTCAAAAACTCTGTTGGATAATTTACAGCTTCGTTGACATCGCAAACTGTATCGATCGACTTGTATGATACCAAATCGCCTGGCAACGACTGCTGTATCTTGAAGTTTAAATCGTCAACGTCCACATTTTTTGCTGCCAACATAGCTCTTTCTGCTAGCCACGCATGATTTATGTATTGTGTGCGTACATCGGGAAATATGCGGTCAATGAGAGCATTTTGCGAATCAACGATTCTGCAGAAATTAGTGGGCAATTTTATGCATCCAGTATTTTCATAGACAGCAACTTTTCCATCGCCGATATCTAACAATTGGTTCGAGAATGTGTCAGCAGATGGATCTTGTAGCATTTGCACGCGCATGTTTATTTTTAGCTGGACTTTTTCAACATTACGCCACAGTGGCGATGATTTCAAGCAAGCGTTGATCTCATCAGCGTACGTTGAACGTGGAATGATGGGAAGTGTTTGTCTGAAATCACTTGAAAGGAGTAACAGAGTGCCGCCGAATAGTTTGTCGTTGTTTTTTATATCTCTGAGTGTTCTGTTCAACGCCTCAAGAGAATGTTTGTGTGCCATAGTGCATTCATCCCAGATGATAATTTTGCATTGTTTCAGCACTGTGGCCATGGACGATTGTTTTTTTATGTTGCACATTGCGTCTGGGTTATTATGAATATTCAGTGGCAGCTTAAATGCTGAATGAGCTGTTCTGGCTCCATCCAATAAAGTTGCTGCAATGCCAGATGATGCAACAGCCAATGCAATGCCATTATTTGATCGTATTTTGGCGAGAATTAGCGAAATGAGAAATGTTTTGCCAGTTCCACCTGGTGCATCCAAAAAAAAGAATCCACCTTGTCCCGCCAAAACTGCCAGTATAATGCGGTCGTAAATGATTTTTTGTTCATGAGTCAGTAGTGGGACATTGCGAGTAACAATCGCTGCCATTTCTGCAGTATCGTACTGCAGTTCACTATTCATTTCGGTGTCCATTAAATCAGAAGTACTTCGATTTGGCGAACTCATACCGAAATGACTGAGTGGTAAATTGGCAATGACAACGCAAAGATCCTCGATAGTAATCAATGCTTCATTGTACATAGCGTCACTGAATGTAATCGTTAGATCATTGCACCGTGTACGAATTCGATGCAATATATCGTCAGTCATTGAATCTTTGTGCTTATCCCACAACGTGTCTGCTCGTCCCGGGAAACATGTAGTCAAAACTATAGCGAATAGTAGACGAATTTGTGTTGCTGTACAGCCCAATGCTGCTTCAGCAAGCATATCGTCCCAGTGATTGTCGTCTTCGAGCAAGCCGAGTGCAAGGCATGCATCTTTATATGTTGGATACTGTTGCCCATTCACTTTGCGTATATCTTGAAATGATAATGAGCCGGTGACATTAACCAACAACAGTCGCAGATAGAAACACTCAATCTGCCTTGGATTGACTGTATATACTCGGCCCAAAGTGTTTGATTTGAATAGGCCGGGGCACGCAACAATTGGTGTGCCTTGCTTGCGGGGCATCCATTTTTTTGTTTGATTCCATGTGAAATAGCGAGGTACTTCGGAATAGAGTAATGTTCGTGCAAAGGCACCGAAAGTATCCGCACGATTACACAATTCGAAAAATTCGGTGAGTGTAGTTTTTGGTGGATTTATGGCACGCTCAAATGCTGTCTCGTTGGTGAAAAATACGCTCTGGCCGTTTTCAAGATGGACGGCTAAATGTATAACTGCTGGGTCCCGTTCATGAATTGGGAAACCAAAGATACGCCAGACAGCTTCATTGGAGCTGATGTACCGGCCAATTTGGTAGCGCATTATTTCGTCGTTGTCATTCAATCGAGGAGCATTCACATCGGTATTTTGAATTTGAAATACAGCCATATCGCTGCCTTTATTCACATACTTGCAAATGTATTTGATGCTCTTCACCGAACTGCAGAACTCAACATTAATAATATGAGCATTGAATGTTTTGCTCAGCAGAGGCGAATATGGTACCACCCAACGATTGTCAATTTCAATGTCTGCGTTGTTGATATTTAGCGTAAATGATTGTCCGCCATTATCAGTATTTCTTCGACGATATATTGGATATCCGTCGACATTTGTGATCGTGTCGTTGGTGAAATGTTTAGGAAAACGCTTTGTACATGAAATGTCAAAATAACGCGACGCTTCTCGTGAATTCTTCTCGGACGTAGCGCCATCTGTCATTCAACAACATAAATAATTTCGTTCTGTTTGAAATACGAACGACGGTTCATTTGTTCATACAAAAATACTAAAATCGCGTTTAAAAAATGGGAGGGTGGAAGTAGGAGGGTGAAAATTTTGGGTTATAGGTATTTTTTGATGCCAAATAAAAAAAAATACAAAAAAAAAATTGTCAAAAAAATAAAAGAATTTTTTTTCTGGATAGAGATACCCGAATCACCTAGCGGTATGAAATATACTTGTTGACCTATTCTTATACCTAACAAATATACATTAAAAAAATCATAAAAATCGGTCGAGCTTTAAAGAATTTTTTTTCTGGATAGAGATACCCGAATCACCTAGCGGTATGAAATATACTTGTTGACCTATTCTCATACCTAACAACTATATATAAAAAAAAATCATAAAAATTGGTCTAGCGGTTTCGGAGGAGTTCGACCACAAACATCGTGACACGAGATTTTTATATATATAGAGATCTAACTCGTGTGTAGTTGTAACTTATAAATAAACAAAGCAACGAAATAGAAATAGTGAAAAAAAGTACTAGACAAGAGGACTCGAAGGATATAGAATATTGGTATGTAGTCGCCAGTCGGGAAATGGTCGGAGAGCACCTTCGATAACCTACACTCCGCCTTTTTTTCGCGCCAAAGTTTTCTTACTTCTATTTGATATAATATTTCCATGTTTTATATCTCACGTGCAAAGTCAAATACATGTAATATTTAATTTCTCTGAATTCGTAGTTTTAATTAAAGTTTAACACTCCGACATAAACCCATACGTATTAGGATGTATACATACATTAAGATTTTTTAAGAGAATGGCAAGTCTATATAAATTATATAATTTAATATTACTATAGGAATAATGTCGATTAATTCATTAACCATTTTTTGGCGATTTTCAGGACCGGCAATCTTTCCTCTGCTAAATAATAGAAAATGTGATATATATTAACTAGTTAGATACAAATACTGAAAATTATATAATGTTGTTTAATAATTTAATGGTTTCCACAAAAAGTATATTTTTATTCAAACTGAATTTATATATTTTTTTTAAATCTCCTATCCGGAAAGTTTTTGCCAACTTGTAAACGAGTTACGTACTGAATCTATTTTATGTGAATTAAAAATCTGACTAAGAAAATTTCATGAATTCATCAAATTACATAACTTCACATTCCATCACAAGTTTTAAAAGTAGACACTGTCAATAAAATGCTTATGTGTATCTTAGGAATTAAATACAATTTCCGCCTAGAGTTATTCTTCCGCATAAACAATCTACAATATATTACTTTTGTTCAAATTATTGACGAATACCGGGAAAAGTTGACTTCCGTTAAGTTTTCCGATAAAATTCCACAGCTTTATTGACGCCTTGTTAAAGATTTTAATTATATTTAATATTTTATAATTAATATAGCTGTAAAATTGGTTGGTTTAACAGTATCGTAAAGCTACCTATGATAATTATTATTAAATTGTTTGAAGAGCATTATTTATGTGTATTAGGTAAGAATAAAATTCAAGTATTATTAGCTACGCACGACCTAAAATGCAGTGCATACTAAAATTAAATAACTCTAGAAGGATATTCCATAGTGTAAATCCATAATATACCTAGTATATCTAAATAAATCCTAGAGACCTAGTCTAAATATACGAAAGTCAAGCTGACAAAATACTTCTAAAGCTAACGATTAAATTATTCAGTCATTTGTAGCAAACGTGGCTACCGATGAGATTTATTTTCCAGGCCAATACTTAAATCAACATGCCTTAGATTGGTGTTACATATTTTACGTTTACTCCAAAAGTCGTAATGTGTAATAAGTACTTATAACTAGGGAATCCAATCCCGAGTCAAAATTCTGATCCCGGGATTTCGGGATTACAATTTGACAATCCCGGGATTGGCACTTTTTTTCCATTGTTTATATAAAATTTTTATATTTACAAATAACACTGATAAAATCGACCAAAAATAAATCTAGTATAATTCATTCTATTTAAGAAATTTATTGTTAATATTGTATACGTTCAATCTTGGAAATACACAAGTTTAATGGAGTAAATAATATTTTAATATAAATAATAATGTGAATTTAATATGAGATTGCTGTTTCTGATAGTAAAGACATAATGAATGGATTAGCGAGATTTAAAATAGTAAAGCAAATAATCATGGCGTACTTATGGCCTTTCCGCTTCATAGATCTAATTAGTCAGCCAAATATGAAATTGCCGTAAAACGTATGATATCATGGTGGAATTACTTTGTTAAAAGTGCGAAGCATTGTTTTTTTCCAATCTTTCTCATTTTTAATAATTTATGTGAAAAAATAAAATGAATCGGCTACCTACACATGGGTATAAATCAAACTTCATTCAAACTCAGTTTATTTCTAATGTAGTTATTTTTTATTAAAAGTATTATTTCCGTTATATTTTCGCTTTTATTTTATTTTCCATACAAATTGATAAAAAAAATCAATCCCGAAATCCCGGGATTCTGTTTATCAATCCCGGGATTCATAGGTATCGAAAATAGCTCGGGATCCCGGGATTGGAATCCCTACTTATAACTAAACCTCAAAAACTGCAGCTATGATTATTTTTTATCGATACTAATTCAATCACAATGGAGACATTTTTATAAACTCTATATACCTAGTATTGTTGCAAATAGTTCATAATATTTTTTTATAATTATAATCGAAACTCTCGGCGGTAACTCATTGTTCAATTATTATTCAATGGGATAATGTATGGGTACAAGTGGAACATAGTACCTATACGTCAAATTTAATAGATACATAATACACGTCAATTATTTTTAAGCAATGAAAAGGTTAATCTTTCGAGGTAGATACCTATTGGCGTAATAAATGAAATGTTAACGACAGTATAATTATAAAAAAAGTATAATGAAATAAAACTTCAATTATTATATTGTTTTTGCAAATTAGATATTGTGGAATACGATTGTAAAATTCAAGCCCAAAATTAAAAGTTATTTACATTCACATAATAATTATGTTATGTAACATTATAAACATGGATATAAAATAAAAGAGAAATATATATTACAGGCATTAATCACTAAAGAAGACACACAAATTTAATAACGGTTCGTCTGTTTTGCATACATATTGTCGTACCCAGTTAAGAATGTTTTGGTAAAATAAACGAAACCGGATCTTCTAATGTAATGCAGCGGTGAGGAACATAGTATGGCACATGTGGCACGTGGAATAACTGTATACTTATGTAAGTATAATAAATGTACACGTGGTATCGTCCTGGAAAATAATTCCCTATACCGTATTCTGGTTGATCCCTAATAATTATAAAAGGCACCGATTACAGTATAAAAATATTGCTGGTAAATACCATTACAATTGACTGAATAAAACAACAATAGTAGTTACTTAGCTATTTCTTCACTTCACTGTTGTAATTGTAAATTATTGTTGGAAAGATACTTTCTTACTATAATAATATTATGTTAAAATTACGAGTTTTCAAAGGTGTGATTTTAAAACACTAGACGTAAAAGACGAATGCTAAACAAATAAAAAAATAACTAAACGATTTTCCGGATAGCTTTATTCCGGATTCAATTATATACGTGTAAAAAGTATTTCGATTGTTTGTTTATATCAAAGTATTTTATTCTTGCGGAGTAAGTGAAGCATAGGTACTATAAAATATAGCAATTTTATTATTGATCACTACTGCCTTATGAGAAAATAATCACAACTACCCGTCCTCTGTAAACTAATCTGACTATAATTATTGTATTATTTGAGTAAAGTTCTTTGTTGGTCATTTGAATCCATTTTCCGTTATATTTTGCAATGCCTTTTTAGAATTTGTACTGTGTTCAACGTTAGGGATGTTTTTTTTTTATATTCAATATAATGTGTCAATACATGTTTTGATAATCTGTGATATTATGATAATGTTTAAATAATGTGAATGTAATTTGATATAGGCCCCGATGGGTATCATTGCGGGATCATGGTTTCCATAAATAGTTCTACAAGTATATTATGTCGTCCGCTGAGTGAGAGCGCCACATGCTAATATTTGACATATCATTCAATACATTTAAACTGAGATGAGCTTAGTTCTAAATTCGAACACAGGACGATTTATGATGGTATATCTATAGTTCCGCGATTGGTTTACCGTCAATGCAGTTCAAATGTTACTGTATTCAACCCTGAATAATTGTATTGTTTAGTAAGTTACATAATATTATGAATGCGGCATAGAGCTCAGTTGCATCATAATAAAAACATCGTCTCGAACATATCGATCTATTATACTGAGATACGTTTTGAGTGAGTAGTAGGATACATGTATCATAAACCTCACCACAAGGCGACTGTGGAAGCTGTTTGCCATGATGCCAATTCAGTGTGTTAGTAGGTAAGAAAATCAGTCGGCCACTCGCGACTTACTTGTCATTGTCTCCATATTTGGCAAAATGTAATGTCACTTAAACACAGTGACCATTACGAAATGTAGGTACCTACATAAAACATTTAATAAATGTGATCAACATAAAAATACTTACCTACTTTAGGTTTATAAGTAGGTACCTATTATTTAAGTCATAAATATTACATTTAACTTACATACTACATGTTTAAAATGGCAGAGTGGTTTAATATGCAAATTTATAGACATTGTACACATCAACACATATAATAAAATTATTCTCATGAGGAAACATGAATAAAACAGAAAAAAATCGCAGGTTTTGACACACTATGTTTCATAACAAACATCTCATCGATGAAAAAAAATATTATGGTTATGAAAAAAGTAGTATACTATATTATTGCTGTGGATTTTTTATGTTTGTTTATCTTAGATTTTATGTTAGATTCTATCCAATCTTCAGAAGTTATTTTATAACCCATCGCAAATAAAATATCAAAAATTTGCGTCAAAATATCGAACAAATAAAAGCGAGAATCGTCTATTTTTCATACCTTCTATATATTTAACTATTTCGTAATCATTTTTAGATAATGATAAATTTAATATTGTTAATTCAATTGAAAATAAATCGATTATAGACAAAGTATTGCAATATTCTGGGACTTTCCAATTGCAAGTGTTTCCAATTCCAGTTGCAAGCAAATGCAAGAATCCTTATCAATTTCGGCAGTGACGTTTTTGAAACACAGACGCTGGAGTCTGGACATTAATCTGCATCAAAAATGTTCACTCTTGTGATTGAAATTATAATAAAAAAATACAAAAATATTGCCTACTTAAAAAATATACCTACTTGAACTTGGAAATGAAATATTTCAGTGAATATTTTCGTCTTCGATAAATTTAATTTATTATAGTACACTAAAACCAGAAAACATTGTAAACGAGTTACAGAATAATTTGTAGTGTTATTTCTGTTAATATCATATTGAAAAGGATCAATGGGATTTTATGGACAAGGGACAAAGGGACAAGATATTATGAAGTATAAATGTTATGTTAGACGTTACACCATTAGTCACTCGGGGGCTCCCTCCATTTACACATATTCCATGGGTAGAGAATTGATAGTATAAAATAAGAAGATTAAGAAATCAATATTATTATGTATTTGAAGTACCTACTTAACGTTATTAGCTTTCTAAGTATTACATTTAACGCTATTAAGGGCATCAAAATATGGGAGTGAAACGTCGACGATGTGTCATTAATCTAAACGCCTTTATATATAGAAAATAAGTTATGAAATAGTAAGGTGTAAGATCATCATTAATCATTTTCAACATAGTTGAGTAAAATTTTGTTATCATCGTAATTTTCATTTCCCTTTCAAAAACATAAACACTATGGGCAGTTAGGTACTTCAATACTTCATACATAAATATAATAAGATGTTACATTTTATTATCTTACATATTTAAAGTATTTATCGTTAATTAAAGGGAAATCAATTAGATTAATATTATACTTCTCCCGTTATAAGTAGGTACTGGAAGTGTATACAGGTATAGTATTCTTTTAATTGTTAAAGAGAAAGACTGGCGTAGGTAAATAATTGTTTGTCATCTTAAAACTATGCCGCAGCCTCAATGGAGATACAAGGAGGACATAGAATATAAAACAGCAACAACTGCTCTGAAATACAGACTATCGAGCTTCCATTTTGTAGTTTTCGTAGAAACATTCGATAAAATGAGCGCAATTACATGGAAGCATTAGTTACGTGTGATAAATGACATTATTTTTCAAAGGGTCTCCTATAAGCTTCTTAGCACACTTTATCAGTTTTTAAACGAATTAAAATTAGATAAATGAAGTTCTTCGCTTTTGTAAGAAAATAGGCGTATCTTTTTATGATGAATAATATGTTACCGAATCAGGTTGTTACTCAGGGATGAACTATACGATGTATGCCTTAACTAGAATCTGGGGCAATTCTACAGCGTTGTGAATAAAACTATATAGTAATATACTAGTATCTACTGTACCTACATGACGCATTATTTGCTAAAGTATGTATGTAGCCTGTTACTAATGCGTTATTATTTCCCTTTTCTACGAGTCGTTATAAAAATATGTAGTTAGTTTAGGATATCATATTTTATAGCAATTGGCATAGTTCTGAAGACCACGAAAAAGGGCACTTTATGCAATAAATTATCCAACAATCTTCAAAAGAAAATATAAACATAATTTATTATGTATTTTCAACAAGAAACATAGTAACGAAAATCAAGTATATATATTATACTAATGTATTATACCAATACTATATATATTATACCAATACTTGTTTAAGTATATAACACATTACAAAAATGATTATTAATACAATTAATAAATAAGGATTGCAGTACACACCACGCCCACGAGGGCTGATAGAAATCTGGTAGGTTCTAATCAGTGGCGGCCGGTGGTCTTCAGAATAGCATTTTCTGGTAGTACGCAATGTTTTACCTTCTACAAAGAGAAGATCTTCTTCTTTCACCCTGTCACGACCCAGCATTGGGGCATAGGGCAAGTACAAGTTCGCGCCACTTCCCTCGGTCCATCGCCAACTCTTGCGCCTCCCGCCATGTCAGACCTGCAGCACGTAGGTTACTTTTGTGGCACCGCTGCAGGGTGAGGGAGGGCCGGCCATGGCGACGGAACCCTTGAGGCTGTGCCATAAGGGTACGAAGTGTCACACTCTTTGGCGGCATTCGGAATACGTATCCTAGCCACGTAACGTCGTAAAGCATCTTTTCATGATTATCTCAATCACCGAAGGCTCCCGTGTTCTCTTACCGACTTCTCAGAAGGTAAATTAAATATGTCTTTGTTTTTTTATACTATTTCTCAAAAAAAAAAAATGAACAGAATGATTTAATATCAATAAAGAAATATAAATGTCACATTTTATGGCTTTACGCTCCGGGCGAATAATGCGTCAGCCAAAGAAATAACCGCTGATGTGTTTTTTATTATTTTGAATTTGAGTGGTTTAGAAATAAACGCGGGAGTTTGTATTTTCGTAACATGTTGGCAATTCATTAAATGTGTTAACTGTAAAATTGTTAAAAATTAACTCGTGAACATTGTTAAAAAATAGAAACTGGCGTTTTTGTTTCTAGAGTCCTTCGTTTCGTGCGCCGATCTAAAAGTGTATAAAAAATCTACACAAAACGCCATTACAGGAACATTCAGCCACCGTTTAAGTAGTATACAATGACCTCATTGTAATCCTGTGTACACTGAAAATCTGTTTGGATCGCAATCGCTTTGCACTCATGAACGGAGTATTTTTCATAATACTGCTACATGTTCTACTTCGCGAAGTGAGTGATACAAGTATGAATAACAATGAAAAGTTGAGCGATGTCTTCAAAAATGCAGGCAGTGCGTAGCACTTGCATGGTATTAGAGGAGCCGCCGCTGGTTCTAATACAAACCTTCACTCTGTGGAGGCCCATATGATCTTATTAGGATAGGACATGGTTAAAAAAGTACACTTTACACAATAAAGCTAAAAAAAGTGAGATAGGAAAAATTTTCACATCAACACATATTATTGTGGTAGGTACCTATCTAATTTATGCATGAAACGGGATTCAACCACGTACCTAACTGATTCGTTTGAGAAGTTATGAGAATTTTATTTCTAAAATAGTGATCATACTCTATGAACTGTATGTATGATTTGACGTGACTGGTTATCCTTAAAACACTGAAAATATTTTATAACGTGGAGGGATATCAGTTTTTCTATTAGAATAGTAATAATAGGGCAGTTAAGAATAAAATCTAATTTGCAACATGTTAAAAACTGTTATGTAGAATTTACAATGTAACTTTGAAGTCGATTGCTAAGGATAACCTGCACATAGGTATATGTATTTATATTTCAATCCTTAGATCCTAAATTATAGCAACAAATAAGACGTCACTTTAAAGATAAATATAGTATGTATACATTAATTAATGAATGAACTGCTTTTCAGTAATGAATACTTTATTGAATTTCAATAATTAATGTGTGAATTCTAATTTAGGGACGGCATATTTGGGTTTCTCACACATAAAGCTGTTCTCCTTACGGCGGCCCTGGTTATGATGATTTTATACATAACATTGTTAATGGGTATATTTAATTATAATCGGGGCATTGTTTAATATGATGCGTTTATTAAAAATCCGTTATAAAGAACCGCTCATTTTAAAAATGATGCCAAATAGGTATTCGGTCATTGGCCCGAGGTGGTTTCCCGAAGAATTTGCCGCAGTATGCAAATGTGAGCCTCCATAGGTTAGTTACGACACCTCGAATTAAAACCTACATATGTTATTGCCATTTACCCATAAACTCATTGAACATTTATTGAATTGATGCCATACACACACCCGTACACACTTACACGTCTATGAAAATGTGACAAGATGTTTTAATAAAAAAGATAACTGTTTGAACAGAACAACTTTACTACTATACAGCTGATTGAGATTGATTGATTGAAAAGTAGACACAAACGACTTTTTACTCTAAACTTCTTTGTGACAGATAATTAATATGATGTCCCAATATTTTAATTAAATCACGGAACATCTTATGGTCAATGTTTTATAATTGTGAAAAAAAATACACAATTTTAAAAAACCTCAGAAATATTGAAGAGAATGGGATTTGAACTCATACTTTTCATTACTCATTCTTGCAAATAATTACTAACAATTACGCATATTCATAAATGTAACTACATACTTACCTAATTAGCAAGTGCAACCACGTCGAAACTAAAAACGTGGATAACTTCTGAATCCAATTATAAATAGTTACAAAATTGGTAGCCATTTCTTAGAATTTGAAACACCTCAGATAGCGTAGTTATTGGTAAATATTCCTAAAAGTGATGGATCGATCGATAGCTTATGGAATTGAAATATACCTACATAATGATTGTTTTGAAATCAAAGTCTATAAAACGCACAAGCAGGTAAAATTATCATCGAAATGATATTGTAATTACTTATAGGTATAACATAATATTATTATTGAATAGTGACAATCGCAATACTCTGCATGATTTATTCGTTAATGTTGCTGGGAATCACAAACTTATTCGGTTCACGGCAACCTTGGTCCATCATGATTTTTTCACGGCCACAACACAATAAAAAGCTACCACATTTCTTTTTCCAGGTTAATTTTCGCGCTATACTTGCCATATGTACGAGAAAGGCCCTTCCCCGTATATATGTTGTGTTTTTGCACTATGGTCATTTAAACAATTCCATGAAAATATTGATATAATCCACGGCTCACATTTTGTGAACCATTGGACTAAAGAAAGGATCAGACTATTTACCAAACCTTCATACAACTTGCCACTCTTGGTAACAGTAGCGTAGGGTGGAGTTGGGCTGCTAAGATCTGCCATAAATAGTGCACATTAAACTTTGTTACTCATACGTATTTGTTTTGAACTAAGACTACAATTGTTTACAGATGGTATCGGTTAGTTTAAAAAAATCAATTAAACCCTGCCTAAACCAAACCATAATACTTTTGGTATATTTTGGATGATACGATAAAATTGTACACACTTTTTCATTCATACTTATTTGTTTTCGTTGAATTAAGAATACATATTACATGTAGGTATTGTTGGTTCATTTTTTTTAAATTCATAATATTATATATTTTATAGATAGACGAGTATTTTTTTGACTATTATCTATTATGGCTTGGTTTTCGCAGAGCTTATTTGAATTTTAAGAACCAATCAACACCATTTGTAAATTGTAGTCTTATTTCAATGAAAACAAATACGTATGACTGACAAAGTTTATTGTGCACTATTTATGGCTGATCTTAACAGCCTACCTCCACCCTTCGCCACTCTTTGGTAGTAGGTATATTATCTGAGGGTACGCTTAATCCTGAAAAGAATCAAGAAATGAAATCTTAAATAAACAGATGAATTTTTTGAAATAATTATTTTGTCATGAATTTTATCTACCGCTGCATGGTATAGAATTATAGATAGACTATAGATTGATAATAAACGTTATTTATTAAATATGTATACATATATTAGAACCGAAATCGAATTTATTTCATTAATTACGACATTATCGACACTAATATCCTATTATATATACGAGGTTATCAGATTTTTTATATGTATAAAATAATATGTAAATCAGAAATATTACCGTATTCGTTTAAATAACGTAACATAAAATCTGTATCAGTTATGTCGGTATTTAATTGGAACAAATCCATTTAATTATACTTGAAATAACTCTCAAATGGCTATAAATTTAATTAAAACCAATTCATATTACAATAATGTAACATGGGTATTGTCCTGTTATAAAGTCTACACAATAAATACAACGTCATTATAAGATATTATAAAAAAACACACAACAGTTTAATATAATATATTAGTCCTTAAACGTCGATTGCTAAGCCTTAGCTATTTTCTTAAACGGTATAATATTAGTATTCCATTATTTATTTTGCTATGTAGGTACATTTAGGGATTTCAATACCGTTATCTCAGTATTTTTCGATACTGAAATACCGGTTTTTAAAATCAGACAATATCGATATATTCGGTATTGAAAGTGAAAATAAAATGTTTTAACTAACATAACAAATTTAACTGTACTTACATTTTTTGGATTACGCGATGTCTAGATTACTTCCGCTGCCGTTAGACGTGTATGTGTAAAAAGTACAATAAACTAATAAAACATTAGGTGGAATTATCAGTGGGACACATACACGTCTAAGATCACTTCATAATATAAATTTATTGAAAAATCGTTCGAAGAAGAAAGTGACAATCATTCAATTACTAAATATTTGTTAACATCAACATCTCTACCATATCTTACCTTTACCTATTTTTAAAGGTTTACATATTATTATAATATGGATTTTTTTCTACGAAATATTAATATTTTTAAGAGATTTTTATATCCATATTTATTGGTAGGTACTTCTATATTTTATATATATTTCACGAATATCGGTATTAATACCAGTGTTCAATAGGAAATACTGAAAAACCGGTATTGGTGTTTTCATTCGGCATTGCAATCCCTAGGTACATGCTATGATAATCATACTGCACTTTTACGAACTACAGTTCCACTATAGTTCTACTAGACACATATAGCATGTTTTGATATTAAATATATCACTTGTATGTACATGTACCAGTGTACAACTTCACTCTCAAAATGACCCGTTCCATAGTGTATCGTCGCAATTACAGTTATTTCAATACAAGTTCCCTTTTGTAGGTTAATCGCGATTCGCAGCATGGGGGTTCGAGAAATGTCTTATAAGAGCCACAGCACACCTCGTCGCAGCTGATTGACGCTAAATTACGTTCCAATTATCCAACAATTTATTCTTATTATTCTTTCTTGACATCGAGACATTAGTTTCTTGACATGGTACAGAGTCACGTTTATTTCCTTCAATCATAATACGGTGTTGATCGTTGAATGTCATTGCTAATGAAAGGAAACACTTTAGACATGAGTTATATAATATGTAGACATTGGAATACCAAGATGAAAGACTATAATCGTCGTATTAAAAAGTTGACAAGTAGGTAGCATGTTTGAACACTTTGATCAACAATCAGGATTTTTTAAATTGTAAAACATGTTATGCTTAGAAATATGAATATAACACATATTATTTTAATCTTGTATTTTCCTACTCCAAACAATAATAATTGTCATAATATGTTATACATTTTATGAGAATTAAGAAGTAAACGACAAAAGAACGCAATGTATTTTAATATAAAATCAATACAGGGTTTAATATCTCCTCTTTGATAAATAAGATGTCGAAAAACAATTATCTATTATATTGTTATTACACAATATTACTTACAAAAGATCTATGAAAATCGGTGTTTAAATTAAAACATGGTATTGTTTATAATGCACTATCAAAGTGAGTATAATTACTAATAAATTTCCATAGCAATTTTCCTCAAAATGTTAATAACTTTTGCAGTCTGCTAAAATCCCTATCAAACTCCTTCGAAAACGTATCCATATATAAAATTCTTTTACAATCTCACTTCCGGTGATGAAAATGAGAAAATAAATACTTATATAATACCTACTGGCTAAATTTAATATACCTAATAGAGATACGCAATGCAATTTTTACACTCCTCAAAATTGAAACATGGTACTGACAGATACGACATACCGTATGAATGCGTAAAATTTTCTTTCTGCAAAAAAGTGTCTTTAATCCACGCTTGTGTAGTTCCAAAATCCGGTGAGAGTTTTAATATAACTGGCCGTTAAAGTATAAAGTCGATGAAAACGGTAAATTTAACGGCATCCTGTACAGCTGACTGGTGAGTCGCATGAGAACACATTGTTTTATAACTCTGATGGCATTTTCAAGCCCTACGCAGTGACGTTCGTAAGTTTTATAATTAACAATTAATACTAAATTAAAATAACATTATAATATTAAACATGAAGAAAAAATCTGGTTTTTATCTTCATTGCTTTCAATTCAATTAACTGCTTTATACTGCTGTAAACCAACTTTGATGACATATAAGTAATATAAGATGATATTAATAGCGTTAATTTTCTTATGTTGGCATTCTTAATCGAATGTAAAAGAACAACGAAGCTCTACGGAGTGGAAAACCCAGAAAACTACGGTACCTCGACCACATTATGAGAGGACAATGGTACCAACAGCATTCCCCAACCTAACATTCAAGGAAAGATAAACGGTAAGGGTAGCAGAAGACGATGCTGCTTTTAGTGGCTTAAGAACATCCGTGATTGGTACGAGTGCAGCTCCACTGAACCATTACGGGTAGCAGATGATAAAATAAAGATCGCCCTGATGGTGGCCAAACGAAGATGAAGAATTTTCTTATAACATAAAGCAGTTTGGTGACATCGTCAATATTGAATATAATATAAAAAATAACACATGTTCCAAACCTCACCTAGGAGAGAAGATCAACAACACAATATAGAATGTGTGTATTATAATATATTCAGCGCTTTTTTAAATCAGAAAAATGTTTGTTCAATATTGATCGTATCAATAAAAATTTTCATCAAGGATATTTTACATTTTAGGGTTTAATTAGTTTTACCATAATATACATATGAACCACGTTTGCGTATTTAAAAAAATATGTATTTACGCCAAATGATCCTAATAATAAATAGTATCTACGTATAACTTTTGATATTCTACTAGACACCAGACAATAATGCAAGTACTGACCATCAGTGAGACAATTATCTGTACATTATCTTCATCGTATTATGAGATTCTATAGAGCATAAGCAGACCACAGCCGCACAGACGCACTGTTCGATGACAACCAGAAAGCTTCTAATGGTCAATTGTGTTGGACAATAAGGACAAATAAAAGAAGCAGATAATCGAACGGCGATGAGATGGAATGGTCAGGTAAAGGAATTTACTTGAAAATCTGTATCATGTAAGTAAAAGATAAGAAAATATAGAGAAAGCTGATCCAGAATTCCGTAGTATATACAGTCGAACTTGGTTATTACGAAGAAGATGGTACCGGCTGCATTTGCTCGTTATAAGCATTACTCGCTATATCAGAGAATAGATATTTTTAAATGAGCGGTCACATAACACAGAAAGTCGAAAATAAAAAAATCTGAAAACCATCGTAAAAATCCCCGAAACGAGCATGGCATTCATAAACTACAAAAGAAGTTGTTTATTGTAATGAACGCTGGTAGGTCCTACTGACTTCACAAACCTTGGATTTTTTACTTATTTCAACCATATGCGTGGATAATTTTTCAATATTGTCGGCGAAAACACCAATAAGGTAGGTACTTAGACACTTAACTAGTGTCATAAACGTAATTCGATCCCGGCGGCATCCTTTCCGGTCGGATTTTATTACTTAGGGTCGAAATGTTTTTGAACGATTGACACATTATAGGTTTTAAGAAAATTTTTGACGATATTTTAGCTCGGTATATCCGATAAGTTGCTCGTTATAACAGTGAATAAATGTATGTTGAAAATCATAAACTAAAATATCAACGAATGTTTCCTCACTACATCCGAGATCGTAATAACCGAGTTCGGCTGTATTATAAAAATAATTAATATCACAAGGCATGAGAGAGACGACGAAGAAGAGACTAGAAAATGCATATAAAAATAAGTGAAAACTATTCTGTCAATAATTATTTTAATAAAAAAAAATGTGAGCTTCTTCTCACGCAGCACCGCGGGCACCACTGGTGACTAGCGTGTACCTGTGGGATATATATACAAGTAAAGTATGTCACTATCATACGAAGGCTGATAATTTGACAGGTTTTGATTGAGATTAAGGTAAGTAAGACTAAATTACTTTTTATTGACTTTGTGGTAAAAAATACTGACACAAAATTGTCTTGGAAATTATTATCTACTGAACTAGTTACAATTATCACAATAATACAAATTATATAGGTAGTTATTATTAATAAATTGGTTTGGTAGATATCGGACAAAAATATTTGTTATTAGGTTCATTATTCCATGTGCTTATGTTATGTTATTTTTACGTAAGCAAGGTTATGTTACCGCGTACGCAATTAAATTGAACACAATTTTATCATATATTTTAAATTAATTTATATACGGAAGAATATAGGATTGTTACAGTCAAGGTAACATTATTTTAGTATCCAAGAAGTACTTACATATATCATTATAATTATGTACTCTTATATCGGTTGTTGTCAAATTTAATATAACTACATAAGTACTTACAATTTTTGTACGGAAGAATAATACATAAAAGTATGGTAGATAATACAATTACCAAAATTACACTTATTCAAAGCCATAATATTTTAATTTAGAGTAATAATACTTTAGTACATACAACTTATTAACGATAAAATATAATATATAAGTACTTTACTTTGACCATGACTGTTCAGGTTTTTATAAATTATTTAAAAGAATAATACTGTTCGACTCAAAGATATTGAATCTTCTTCTAGATAGAGGGGGGGGGGGTGTTTTGACAACAGAAATCGCTGAAACAAGTTCCAGTTTGGTGTAAGTGACGTTTTTCTTCTCAAAAAATATATAAACATTCTCTCATTCCAAAATTGGCATGAAAATTAGAGGGATCAGAGATCCTTCATTACCTCAGTTATCATATTATTATGCTTAGCATCCATCTCTTAAGATAAAGTATTCTTCAACGTCTTTGTTTAAGCATTAATATATTTGGTAGTTTTTACTCCATTTTTATCCACACCCAGGAAATCAATATAAACCATAATCTTAATTAAAAAAATGATTTATTTTATTAGATAATAAATTATAAAACTGTATACTTAACAGAAATATTTTTTATAGTACCTATATACTTATATAGCAAATAAAATATAATATCTCAGTGGGTATGTATATAACTAGAGTATTACATCAATATTATTATATATTTGAGGCCTAAAGCATGTTAATAATAAAGTTGCATGGGTTGCTCAAATTAAACAGGAAATTATTCATGTGAGTACCTATAAAATTAATGTATAATATTGCAAAAAACAATATTATGGTAAGTGCCTACATAACTTGTTTCTTGTGTGACTTAACTCTAACGCATATTGTATTGTACTTACTTTATAAATACTGCAAAATTTTAACTATAATATTGCTTTTAATAAATTATGAAAAAACATGGAAACTTTGTTGAAAAAACCTCTCTTCTGTTTTTTAGCACAATGCTTTATTTAACAAAAACAATCTTAACATAATATTATTATTCGTACGTTATCATAGAATACATAGGTATTAATAATAAAAAAATAGTGTTATTATTATCTCAAGATATTAGTTACGTTGTTTTCAGTTTGTGTCAGTTAAATCATGCTACCCGTTACATAATTTATGTACACACAATAAATCTGAAAACCACGTACTCTCAATATAATGCAATTGAGCACACGTATAAATTTGTCGTGAATACGCAATTACGTGAACGAAGACAATTGCATATTTAATTAAATTAAACATGACCGTTTTTAGTCTATATATGCGATATACCTACCTACACATTATTATTAAAAAATAATCGATTCAATAAGCACCTCGTTAAACTCAGTTAAACCTCCGCTGACAGAACTCAATCATTTTTTGTGTGTTTAACATGATATTATATTCGCCGGAATTTCAAATATCGATCATACAAACTATTGTTTAGTATTATTAATAGAACGTTCCATTAATTTTAAACTTTTTACCAAATATTTGGAATCAAATATTTCAATCAGAAATCAATGACTAAGTCGAACAAGAAAATTAGAGTATATTTTATTTATGATACTTGGGAAAAATTGTCCATTTATTTTATTACCATTTTATTCAAATACGTTGAAAAAAAGCTCCTCGAGCGACGGAGTTAAAATATATGGAAGAAAAGTTGAAATAACAGTTAAGCATTAAGGTTATTGGTTATTTTTTTAATAGTAGATAATAATTTGAAAACATCTCATGCACTAAAAAAAATCTTTATAGTCGCGCTATTATGCGTTTCCAATTATTAAGCTACATGCATCCACATAATTATATATATAAATATTGTTCTATAAAGATTTTTTCTTGTGGGTATATGCATGAGGTGTCTGCAAATTATGTATGTTCAATATTACATAGAATGTTACATTCTCAAATCTTGTGTCTTATTCCTTGAATAAAAGGAAAAAAAACTAATGATTAAATTAGATATTACGTGATTTTGCACTACAGCTTCACTAGCAAACATTACTAGGGCCGTCATATCGAAATTGAAAGTATTGATACCCGGTATCGTTATCGTACTTATCGAAAATAAGCTTAGATACCAAAGTGTCAGTATCAAATGATGCTTGCATGCGAGGGATTTATTTCCGAAAAAAAGCAAAATACCAATATCGGTAATTATCGAAATAAAAATATCGAGACCAAACTATCGAGGTATCGGTAATTTGCGGTCTTAAATATCTCACGTTTTTGCTCTGAGATATATTTGCCATCGTTGCACTGAGGGTACCGCGCATTTCAATCTTATAAACGTATTGTGATAAAATTATTGGGATACAATTAACCATTATTGTTCAGATAAAAGATCACAAAAAAGCAAACAACAGTAAATTCATCAAATATTTATAGCATCCATAAGAAAACGTGGAAGAGCCTATCACCTTATTATCTCGCCGTGTTTCAAAGCTACTATTTTCAATCTCTACTGATCATGGCCCCCACATCCAGAACCGGCCCCCATGCTAGGATCTTTTGCGGGCCCCTTACCTATCTCTAAGGATAAAGGCAGTGTGATGCTCTACAGTAACGTTTTCTAAATGGTGTACGAGGTAAAATTAATGTGTATATTTAGTGTTTTGCAAATTTGTGTTGTGTGTTTATCTCACTTATCTGGTCGACTGGCCTCGCCGGGCCCTCCTGAGCCCGGGCCCCCAGGCTAGAGCCCTGTCAGCCCCCCCTCTTGTGGGGGGCACGCTACTGATAGTCTGATCCAACCACATTTACACGTTCTGGCATCGTCGTCAAGTATTTTTTTTTTTTTTTTTTAATAATTCATGTGAATCGCTCTAGTCTTACTTTATATTTTTTATAGATTATATGGCTCTCTACAGAGTGAAAGTTGTATTAACAGATTTTTTTACGAACTGAATTTTCAACTAAATTAAAATTTATCGATTTTCATAAATAAAAGTTGAAATATTTATGTTTATAAGCCCTTTCAATGTATACATAAATTACGTATCCATACTTACTATAGATACAAATTTTTGGAATTCACAAACATTCATTGGAATTGCATTTTCTGCTTCTTCTTGAGTGACTGATAAAATATATTTGTTCAATTTGAATTTGCACACTAAGTTTCACATTTCGAAAAAAAGAAAAAATAATATAAATTTATGAGTACCTATTTCTTTTTACACTCTTTATTTTTTTCTTAAATACTGGCGGTCCTGTTGTTAAAACGAAATGTTGAATGCGGCCCATAAGTTTGGAAAGGTGGCCTACCCCTAGTCGAGAGTGTAAAATTATCATAGCTATATAGCTAATATATATTAGAAAAATAATTTTCAATGAAGTAACTCACCAGCTCGAGTGTTGCGCAAAGTGGATAGAAAAAGGGTTGTCAACAGCAAGACGATCATCTCTCCTACTCTCCATCAGAATTTCCCAATCACTCGCATAATAAACACCATTTAGTTTGGCTGATTGTGTATGCTAGCACTCAATTCGCCACAAATGACTTGCAATCATCGGAAACTTGCAATTTATTGACGAAAGAATTTCGGACTTGCTTTCACATACAAATTGATTTTAGAAAATGCTGCACTTTGTTTAAATTGTTTGCTCAAAACCAATCTAGAGAGTTTAATGATATTCCGTGTCGAAATATTGCGAGCAGGCACGAGTCTGAAAACAAAACGGAAAAAAAAAATTGTTTAATTTATTGTTTGGTTTGCATAAACATACAGTTTTATTGGTAATTATCAATTATTGCAAATAGCGGTACAGTCGTGCATTTCTGCATCTTGTACCGCCGTTCATTGCAATTATTATTGTAGAATACTATTCTAACCGTTTTAACATAACAATCGCATCTGCGAATAAAACTCAACAAAGTGCTAGGAAGGAAGTAATTATTACTAATAATTTGTTGTCAGTAAAAGTATACAACCAATTTGTCATTGTCATGGCTGCGAGTTCATAATCCTGTAATTTGTAAGTAACCAATAATTAATGGTAATTATAAAAATGTATGCTTTAAACATAAAAATATAGTCCAGAGTTAATCAAAATTACTGGATAAATACATACCTACATATGGAAATCATTTCCTTTCCCATAACACTGATTAAAATACGTCATCAGGAAAAAATCATTAGTGTGCAAGTAATTGTAGTAGATTATAAATTTGTTGCATATTAGCATGACTAAAAATTTTACATTCACGAGAAAATTACTCATGTGTTTAATTCAGGCACAAAGCATAACGGTAAAATTTAGTAGATTAGATATAAAATTTTGTAAATAAATCGGAAGGTGTGAATTAATTTTGTAAAATTAATATTGATTAGATTGTTTAACTGAATAATAACTACTTACATTTATGTCCAACAGAACTTTCTCTTTCACATAGTATTGTTTACATGACAACAAAACGCACTTGCGCTGATGCATGTTAGAAATAACGACAAACTCGCCGAGTACTTTCTTACTACTTGTACAAGAATAGTCTTTCCGCATACTATTCAGCAGAATGGGAAGTATTTATTATAAGTAAATAGTGAAAATACTCTAAATATATATATATACTAGCTGACCCGGCAAACGTTGTTCTGCCATATAAATTATTTCTAGTGAATATTTTGGTTGTTAAATAAAAAATAACGAATGTATCGTAAGTGTGTGGGGATGGGATCTATGACAGAAAGAGGAATGGAGCGTTGTAGACGATGACCGCCGATAAAAACAAAAAAACACCTACCATTCATTTTCTCAATTCAAAATGAGTAATGATGTTCATAATGAATGAATTGCCTGTGACAGGATCTCGTTGTTTATTGTTTATGCAATAAACGTCTTGTCCCTTCCAGAAAATTAGCGGATATTGGAGAGCGTCGTATGAACGGTGTGTGTCAGCGATGAACTCCATATTATTGTACTTTTTCGAATCACAATTTCTCACGTCGATGTGCGATCGCCAACCATGATTCCAGCAATGTCGTCATCAACAGGCGCATTGAATCGACGCACGTGCTCTCCAGCTGGTGTTTTATCAGGATTGATGACAATAGCGTGATTGTCACTTTGCAATTCGTGCATGTGTGCTTTGAAGAATTTCAATAATTCATTGTGCTCATTCAATAGGGCATCCAGTTTGCCGACGATGCGCCTGGCATTAGGCGAATTGAGGTTATTGTAGCCGCAACGTGCATACACACGATTGATGTCCTCACCGCCCATGAAGTAGATTTGTAAAAATTTATGTGGTTTGTTTGGCATTGGCAGCAATGAGCCTACTTCGTGGTATACTTGGCCTTTGATTTTGAACGTAGAATGGAATTGTTGACCATTTGCCGCAGTATTGTGAACTATTTCTGTTGCTCCGAACGAAGTCATTTGGAAGCATGAATTGAATGTGCGAATGGGCTTCAGGAACAGGTTTGAATCTGGAACCGTGCCGATGAGCAAGCCATTCAATGGTTCTGATGGTATCTCAATTTCTGGTAGTTGCACTTTTCCTGATGTGCAACACATCCCGGCTGATTCATGTTTGAATTTGAGCGCATGACAATGAGGACATTCTTTGTCCATAGCACCAATCAACACTTTCGGATGCGCGGAATATTCAATATCTGGCTCGTACTCGAATGCGAGACAAAGGGACGAAGCGGATGTAAATGCTCGATGTACTTGTTGGCGTTGTTGGTCATTTGCTCTGCGTGTGTTAACTATGAATCGGCGCGCTTGGCTCCGTTCCAATTGTCGTTGTTGATTTCGTTCAGCTCGTGCCTCTTGTGATTGAGATGCACGTAATTGCGACATGCTCACACGCTCGTTTTTGGATTTGTTCGTCTGTTCTTTCTGCTCTACTATTTTGCATGTTTGTTGCTTTATTCGTTCGACGGCCCAAATGGCCCCCCTTGCGTCTTGCTGGCATTTTGCACAATACACGCACACAAAAATAGATAAATTAAAATAAATCGTACAAAATTTTGCACGCACTGCGTTGTGATATGCCGAATGAAATGTCAAAATGACGTGACGCTTCTTTTGAATTCTTCTCGGACGTAGCGCCATCTGTCATTCAACAACATAAATAATTTCGTTCTGTTTGAAATACGAACGACGGTTAAATTTGTTCATACAAAAATAATAATATCGCGATTAAAAAATGGGAGGTTAAAGGTAGGAGGGTGAAAATTTGGGGTTGTAGGTATTTTTTGATGCAAAATAATAAAAAAAATACAAAAAGAAATTTTCAAAAAAATTAAAGAAAAATTTTTCTGGATAGAGATACCCTAATCACCTAGCGGTATGAAATATACTTGTTGACCTATTCTCATACCTAACAAATATACATTAAAAAAATAATAAAAATCGGTCAAGCCATTTCGGAGGAGTGCGACCACAAACATCGTGACACGAGATTTATATATATATAGAGATATATATATGTGTGTGTAGATATTTGAAATCATGTGAAATAATATAACATAGAAGGAGCAGATTCTTTCAACTAAAAACGTTTACGGCAGTACTTCTCAAACTGTGGGGCGCGTCTCCCTAGGGGGCCCTGGAGCTCCTGCTTGGGAGTCACGAAATATTTCAGTACCTATTTGAAAAACAACATAAAAACGTGATCACTCGATGATACCTGATACAAATCAGTCAAAATCTCGCGGTCAAAATTTCAAACGATCACAATATTTTATACGATATTATGGATAAATAATAATCTACTAATATTTATAAATTATGCAATCATACCCCTCTCATTAAATTGTTTTTGTATGATCTAGCTGTAATAAATTTTAAGTTCATTTTTGTTTTTTTTTTTGCTTTACAAGCAAGTAAATGAAATGTTCTATTATATTTAACAAAAATGTACCTATAGGTTATAAATAAAATAATAATTAATGGTAAATAAAGTACTGTTGGTCACTAAAGACTTGAATTTTTGGAGAGGATGTTTTTTCTGATTTTGGAGGTCGTGGTGTGAAAAAGTTTGAGAAGCACTGGTTTACGTCATGATGTTACTATAGATCTACCATCATAAATTGGCATTTCAGCGAGGGCGCTAGTATGACATTGAGAATATTACCATACTAACAAAAAAATGGTAATTTATAATTTTTTATTGGTAGTAGATTTCTGTACAAATATTATGCAATCCATAATTCGAGAAACATGTTGTAAAATTAAATGGCATTTGTAACAAATTTATCCTCGATAGACAATTTTAGTTTCAAATTCGACCGGCTGCCAACTTACGATGGTAGATCTTTAACACGACTTATAGATACAATTATATGGTTATTTATATATTTTAAATAACTTGAAAAAGCCTCATAATCCCAGAAAAAAATATTGGACCGAGAAGTATCCATGCAAACACACAATTGCCGAGTGAGTGGTCTTGCCACTGACCTATCGTCGGACGTGCATGTCTTGCGGAATTTGTCCAATACATACGATCTGAGAGTATTTTAAATTTCCATCAACAGCTGATAGATACCTGCCGCTATTGCCATTGGAATTTCATAATAATTAAATTTATACTTACATGGCATCAGGATGGTTTCAAATTGTTGTTGTAACCTTATTGTGCCAATGATTCTACAGAAGATTAAGAATATGTTAACGTTCTTTATTGATGATGACATGGCTACTTGAATAAAAAAGAATTAAAATTAAAAACTGATTCATCATTTCATTATCTCGTGTACTCGTCAATGTTATATAATCATTGGGTAACGATAAATGTCGATATACTTATTAATAATAATTAATTACCTAGTAAGTATACTTTTTTAGTTTGTATAATATAATGCCTCTGAGTGAGGTACCTAGTAAAATATAGATACATGCGGAATGTATATTATGCTTATAGGCCTGTTATTTTAAATGACTACATTTTATTAAGTCGACCGACTAATATAGTTTCACCTTATGTAACTCACTCAACTTGCAATGTCATTTTATGACTCATCAAATTCTTTCACACTGCAGTAATAAAATTACCCATTCTCCTGTAGGTACCTGCTCTTTCCTTGAACTTTCACCAAATCAAAAAAAAAACATGTGACTTGGTAAAATATAATAAACACGAAGGCGATATCACAGAAAACGACAGAGAAAAGGCTTAAATTTTAATTGACATTTAAAATTACGTACAAAATATTAGGTAAGTATGTTTTATTCAAATCAATAGCAACACTAGATTAATTATAACAAGCGGTCATATACGTTCTTTGCTCGAAAGCATTGAATGTATTTTTGGTTGGGTTAGTTTAGTAAGGGTTAGAACAGGTATGTACTGGGTATGGGTGACACCATGGCCCCCACATCCTAAAGTGGCGGAAGATATTTGGCGGCCCCTTTACATATCGCTAAGCATATCGAAAGAATAAGTATGGATACATGTGGTTCTATTCCATACATAAAGCGGCTATCGACGGTGGTTTATCATATTTATGTATTGAAGCGGTTAATTGTTACAATAAGTTAACCGTCTAAACCTAAACTATATCCACGAATTGCGGCATTTCGTAAATATGCGAACTTCTAGATTCTGGGAGTCCAATTCTATAATATATATTTCAAATAGTTGCAATTTCTTTAATAAATATCTTCAGCAGATATGTCTGCAACTAAATTGTCAAGTAAAATGATTATTGTCCTCACTATTATGGTTTTTTTTAAGAAACACACGAAACACTCACGAATTAATCAAAAGCGATCATGGTTACTTTCTTTAATGTCAACAAAGTTTGAAATACGTATTAAAATAATAAGATATAATAAATGATCTTTAGAATAAAAAGCAAGAAATAGTCAGTAAAAAAGTTTTTATAAGATGTTTTGGTGGGGGGAGAGATATAAATATTAACCCAGGGTACCTTCGACTATACATTCGGTCCTGGTTTTATGTAGGTACCGATAATATAAACATAATTTTATGTTTTCATTCAAATTAATCTTATATCGGAAGATTACATGTCAGTGGAATTTGCTTATGGTATTGTCTAAATCTAAAAGATATTCATGAAATAAATGAAATAATAAGATACCCGCATTATTGTCTTGAAGGCATTACTTGGTAAAACAAGGTCAACGCGAGAATCTTTTCTAATTTACATTTTATTTTAGCCAATAATGCATAGCATCATGTTTTACAATAATAATTATTGCTTTGTCTCGAGACACAACTAAATGTCAAACGGAGTAGGTCATAATCCCTTTGTTACTATAATGAAGTAAACTTGCGAGTAAAGTTGAATGGGTTGTGAGATTTCTCCATGCTATTTCAAGCGTGAATGTGTAAAAGAATAAAGACATGCCAAATCATCACATTGTGTACAGAATAATTATACTTTAGTAAAATAATGCCTATTTAAATAAATTTGGACTGAGATGAATGTACAATCACAGTCGTAATGACATATCCATTACGTTTATGGTTATTGGCGAATGGCTAAGGACCAGTCCTCATAAAATAGGATATTAACATAATACAATTAATAATATCTTACACTGTCGAAATAATGCTGAGAGGGCCCGATGTCATTGATCACTACACATCCACATAGTGGAGGTCCATATTATTTTGCGTATAGGTGCGGAAATTGTGATATTATATTTTTACGAATGTACTAATTGTACTGTAATATATGTACATACTTATGCTGGTGAGCTATGTCGGTCTGAATTTACCATACTATGGCTAAAAGGGCTATAGCCCAGGTCCCCAAAATGGTAAGAGCATCCAGAAAAATAATTTCACAAAAAGCAAGAAGAATAAAATGGAATTTTTCGTCAGAGCAACTATTATGAATGGGGGATGCAAAAAAATATTAGACTCAAAAACAGGTCAAAACAGGTTAAGAAACACTCGTTTCATAAATTATTTTCTGCAGTGGCTAATATGTACCTGCATATATGTATTACCAATACGAGTAGATACTGGGGTATCTATATGTAAATTTTATTTCGCAAATAATATACCATTCAGTATATTATTACCTAATTGTAAGCACATTATAAAAAAATGACACCAAATATAAAGAGTTTTGTAATATGTATAAATACATACAATCTATCTATTTATACGCGCACTTTTAATAGAATATATTATTATTTATTCAAATGCAGTACTTACCGTATTTTGGTAATTATTACTTTTTCAGTTCGCAATACTATAGGTAGGCAGTCGATTATTAGAATAAACCAGGCATTGTAATTTTTTTAAATAAAAAATGTTAAATTATTTAAACGTTAAGTATGTACATACCTACTCTATTTGGGCACTTACGTAGTATTATATAATAAATTCAATTATTATTATATAACTAATTATTGTGTTCGAAGAGCTGAACATATTAACATTTAATTGATAATGAATGTTGATTAGTAGACGCACGTGTATTTAACGTTAAACAAAAGAATCAATTTAATTGTTTTCCCATTGTTCTCGATACAGGTAGTACCTATAATAATTATAGTACTCCAATCGAAGAAATTGGTACAATTGGTCGATGCGCTCATAATGTATAAGTATAACATATTTTATCTGTAATGTATACGCATGATGTTATGTAGTTTATTCGAGTTATGAAGTGAAGATACCAAAGAAATTTTCTATTTAGTACATACAACTTGCGACATTACAGAATATCCCAAGCATGGCGATACAAGTTAGTACATATTCTGCAATGCTTTGTTACAACATCGGGCGTGGTAATTTAATAAAAGATATTGTTACAATTTGATGGGTTTCGAAGCGTAAGTATAATTTACTACGCGAATACTTTTTTCTGACGAAAATCCGTTTTCTTCGAATTATTTATTGATTATGGCTGCGATGAAGATAACTGAACCGCGTACTACATTTCGAAAATATTCGTGATCCAAAAGCCGTTGGATACTTAATAATAAGAATACAATGGACTTGTTTTTACAGAAATTTAAATCCCAATGCTGGCAATACTTCATAGACTAATAATTATAATCCTGCGGAATAAAATACTTTGCAATTTGTATGATAACTATTAAGTTGAGATATTCCATGTTTTCGAAATACGGGTTTACAAAATGGTTTATTAGTCCCCTACAGATTTTGAAAAGTTGTGTTTTATCATTTATGTCTACAATCTGCATATTATATTATGGAAAAGTTAATGGTTCTAAATAATATAGGTAGATACTATCTTCAAAAAATGACAACATAAAATTGCAATAAGTAAACTATTAAAGCATATGGCAATAACTTAAAAAAAAAAACGTCATTTAGTACATATCCGTTTTAATTAATATATCCTATTCTTGTTGGTAGAAAAAATGGATAACAACAATTGATTAATTGTACGTGAGTGGTGGGTGTATTGTGCTGTAGTTCAGCGGTCCCCAAAGTGCGGTACGCGTACTTCAGGGGGTAATGCTTCAAATACACTCTATGACGATCGGTCATATATATGTCGAAAACCTGTTTCTTATGTTGGCGTCCTGTGTCACAGGGTGTCACAGAGTGTAAATACGATGTCATAGCTGTCATACAATATGTATGTATAAATGTCGGAATGGCATAGATTTGATCATAGACACTAAAACGCTCTTAGCATATATGTACCCGATCGTCATATAGTCTATTTGAACCTTAAGCGAGTCGATTCGAGGGTGACCGCCATCCGTCACAAATATATACGTATTGACACAAACAAAATAAGAAATTAATTGATCAACAACAATTAATTCTAAAATTAATTAAACATATTGTATTCTAATATGTACACACATAGTATAATAATATGTATGTAAACTTGAAATCACAATTAGTATTAATTGCCCTTGAAGTTTAGCTATCAAAACTAAGTATCAAAATAAATTAAAATTGAAACCAGACCTTGGTATCGCACTATCAAGTAGCATGAAATCATAATTTTCGGATATTATTAAACAAAAATGCAGTCCCGTTGTTCACATTAAATTACAATGAGAAAAATAAATACATTTGTATGTAAGCTGTTTATAAAATAAAGGTGAAATTTTAATATAGTACCATAGAAAGAGTAGTTTGACAATGAGTGCCCAAAAGAAGACGAAAATTTATCAATTTGATGACGAATGGGAAATTGATTTTTTTTTGTGACTGATGATGAAAGACATGTGATGTTGTTTTTTGTAAAGCTTCAGTGTCCTCAGTCAAACATAATAAGATTTTTTTTCGACCTTGTCCGATCCTAATAGGATCATATGGGCCTCCACAGAGGTTTGTATTAAGGCCATGCATTAGTTGAGCCACGGTCTAAAAAGATCGTTGCTAGGCGATGCGCGGACTGCGGGTCGCGGGTGCAAATGACACCTGTCAAACGAAATATTATTTTTCATATAAATCCAACATACGTTCATTTTATGTTCTGTTTATTGTTCTATTAGTAACAATAATAATATATTCATTGACATGTTTTCTTTTTAAAGTAAATGGGTAACGTTTTTAGTCATCTTTACACGATTTTAGAATTAATTGACCCGTCGCCATCACGCAGCAAAGTGACGTGCTTCTGGCTCGAGATTCTCTCAGTGAATGGCAGCGAGTCCAAAATTTCGTCGCGCCTACAGTTGGAAATTATTTGGCGTTTCACTGATGCGTCACCTTAACAGATTTTGTTTTTACGAGAAATGGATGTCAGCCACTTGCTCAACTTATTAGGTCCATACCCTGACTCACACACAAATTGCAAAACAATATGTGTACTTGCCAGACCCAGGATTCGAACCTGGGACCCACGGCATGATAGTCCAACGCTTAAGCCGCGCGGCCACCGTGGGCGTAATAAGTTTATTCTAGTTGAAAAATGACGATGTTTAATACTGCCAGTTTTAATACTAGATAGTAGGTCACAGCCTATTATTAAAGTCGGACATGCTTGCGATAATAATGTAATATATGGGGGGGGGGGGGTTATATGTTATTTCTTTTTCTGTCTACGGGAGTACGCGATTTAAAAAATCTGAAAACCACTGCTGTAACCGATATTATACTTCAAAATTGACTTAACTGTTCCGAATCTTCTTTTTTATTATTGGGTAGTTAATGATTATATCATTGAAAGTAATATAAACCTAATTCATAACCCATACAAATTTATAAGTGGAGTATAACAATATTATTTTTGTTTTGAACTCATGAAGCACTGGTTGATTGATCTGCGTTTCAATGATTTTACCTACTGATCTCAAATTAACTAGTCGGTCATCAGAATAGGTCAACTATAAAAAATCAAGATTCACGAAGTTCAAGCACAGTAAACGTAAACAATCAAGTATATCTATTATATTTCGATACAATGGCGTAAATAATCAATTTAAAAATAGGTAAAAAATACAATATCTTTTTTTCAGAATTATCTAGCAATATAGTTATTATTATTATCGCTATATACATAAGCAGTAACGGAACCACAAATTTTCCTCCCCAGTAGTTTTATTTTATGAAATATCTTTTGACTAGCATAAAAATTAAAAAGAAAAATAATATCGCGCTAGCTCATTTTTTTAATTGTATTTACTTGGGTACTAAAGAAAATTGCGCCGCAGTCAAATTTTTTGCTGAAGATACAAGTAATCAACTTTTAAGAGAAGCGTAAAAAAATGTGTCTTTCTGTCAGAAATCGACTGAAATATTATGATGGTCAGTTTCTACCAAGTTAGTGAGTGGCAGGCACTTTTATTACAATATGAATCCTTTGATATTTATGGGATTTGTGCTATCTTTGAAGGTGTGTATCACGCATGGCCCCCACATCCTGAAACGGGCCCCCAAACTAGGATCTTTAGCGAGCCCCCTACCTATCGCTAAGGATAAAGGCAATGTGATGCTCTATATTAGCGTAGTAGTGGTGTACGCGATAGAATATTTATTTTTAATATTTGTATTGTCCTCAAACAATTGAATGGTTAATTAGTAACCTACAATAAATGTATATTTCGACAAGGTGAAATTAAAATTGCAAACACCGTTTTTCTCGCCCAGATCTAACATTTTTCGCATGTAGCCTATGGCGTTTTTATTGGCGTTTTTGATGCATCCACCAACCAGCTCTAAATGTGCTGAAAATACGCTAGATATTTTTTTTTGTTGCAATTCAAATTTCTGAGCATTAGATTATTAAAAATGGCTTTCGACTTTGATTCTAAATTGAATTTTATGAGGATTAAACATTTATAGTCCTGTGCCTCCCTCCCATGTATCATTACCACCAGTCATTAGTCCGGATAATAGGAAGTTTGCTGTACCCTGTACCCTCTAGAATTGTGACGTCGATGGGTAATATTTCAATCGTTGTTTATTTAATCTGGAAAACAATCACAATTTAAAAATATTCAAGAGTTAAAAATACATTGCGGACAATCATACTTATAATAATATTAAATCGCTGCCGCCTGCTTCAAATTCAGAGCAAAACAATTTTACAATTGGATTAATTTTGTTCGCTTGACTGAGATTAATTTTAAGATTTTCGTTTCTTCGGTGTCAGATTTGTTGACCGACCTCAAAGCACTGTAAAACAACGAATTATTTTTTCTTGATATAAAAATCTTGAAGCATCTGTAATTATTGTCAAACTGTAGGTACTTCACATGTAGGTATCTACCAGTGGCGTGCGGTCAGTGACGTCCCGTGGGGGTAGGCAGATTGAGCGTCGCTTGGGAGCTACAGTTACCCGAAGGGCAGCAAATCGAGCAGAATCATTAGGTATACATACAAATAGCTACCTAAACTAAAATAAAGTAATAACGGAAATATCTTTCCATTAAAAAGTTCATCTCACTGTTTGGAAATAAAATGTATTAATTACTATAAAAGTTGTAATAGAACTATAATGTTTTGTTGGGTTCGCTATGTCTAGTTTACTTCCGTTTTCCTTAGACGTCACGTCCTTGGTAAACAGCAATGCCACATGCAGATTTGCGAATTATATTTGAATTATATAGTTAGGTAGGTACATAATTACTCAATTTTGTGTAAAATGTTTTATAGTCACTCGCGAGTTTTGGAAGTTGTCAGGCGTATTTTTAAATATATCTGAAACCGTGGACTCGCAATATCTATTGTCTATTGAAGCAGGGATGGCATTTAGTGGTATACATCTTGTTAGTAATGTATTCATACAACACATTTCTTGGATATTGGAGTCATGAAGGGATGATAAAAATATTGTATAAAAAAAAATATTGTAAGTATAAAAAAAAATGTGGCGGCATTTTTTCTAGGGACGTCACTGCGTGCGGTGGACTTAGCTTGTAAGGATGCTGTTGATGAAATACATACTATTATTTACGTAAGGTTTTGCTACAAATTCAATCTTGACAGGCTGCCAGTGAAGTAGTGTGTGGTATTGCGGGCTGGTAAATCAATGATTTTCTAAAAATAGTTATGGAATATCAAAAGTGTAAAGCCTTTAGCAGTGTAGTTAAGTATTTTTTAAATGACTTTATCATTTGATATTCACGACATATTATGTTAAAAACTGTTATTTTGAAAACAGTCGAGGAAAATTTACCATATAATTAATTGTAAAAAATACATAATAAAAATATTACATAGTATTTTATTGACTGTTGGTGGGGATGCTCAACATCGACAGCATCACTGAACCACACGTCACTGGACTCACTCACTGGTATCAACATACCAAAATAATTGAAGATTATTTCCTAATGTGGACCGAATAGTATACATATATTGGGAGCCCAAAAAATATTGACGTGCTTGATGTAAAAAAAAATATCTAAAATCCCTTCTTGCTTTTTGTTCCAAAAATCACAAAAATAAAATATATTACATTTTACATTTTTATCTCTATAGAGATCAGAGTAAGTGAATATGGTTTTGGTTCTGGTGTTTTTAATTCGTGGCAATCTAGAAAAAAATCCCAGCTGCAAATAATTTCATTTTAAGGCTCCGGATTTGAATTATACATAATATAACCCTATGCTAAATCTAGATCTGAATTATTATTTTATTTAATGAAACGCATTTTTTTGTAGTACTTATTCCACTTTTAATCAATAAATTAGGACCGGTTTCGTCCGCCTCAGAGGGACATTTTCAACGAAGATCTGAACACTGGCAACAAATGTCATACAAAAGTATAGATATTCCTAAATAATATAGATATCATCATCATCTCAGTTACTCGATTCACTGTTAGATGAAGGCATTTATTTTCTGTCATATAATATATTATAATAATAGAATAATAGATTATAGAAGATAGACGTTATAATAACAGAATATCAGATGCTGCCAGCATTAAATTCTTGAATTCATTACGACGTTTAAGAATAACATAAAATATCATAAAATTATATCAATATAATGTACATTGAATATTTATATATATTTCACCATTGAAAGCTGTTTATTACGGCGGTTTTTCTATGTACCAGTTTTTTTACATTAGATTTTCTTCAAATTACTTCATTATAATAATACCTAATACAACCAATCGATTTATGATATGCAAATGTAAACCGCTAATGTAATGCTCGATTTAAATTTATTTGCGGTAGGTAGAGGTAGACGGTATACTGTAGATACCCACTATATAGATGTCATGAATACTTTAATAAGTTAATACGTCTGCAGTGGAACTTGAAAATTGGGTTCTAGATCACGAACGCGATCCGTTAGTCGGTCAAATCTTTGTATCCAATAAATCAGTAATTGCATGTATAGATACCGACCTATACGACAGATTACGAAAAGATGAAAGTTTAGCAATATAAATAAATATATTTTTATCAAAAAAATGATATCCATTTAGATACAATTAATCAAAATAATATTAGCAACAAGATGTTTTGAAAATAGTACTTACTAATTAACAATTTTTCTTCGAAAGCATATTTCTACTAGATGTGTAAATCGTTTCATATTATGTAATTTAATTATAATATAATTGTGACCACTATCGCTTTAATTCATATATATGTATACATATATTTAGCAAATATGTGTAGGTATGTGATTAATTAAATAGATAAATTTAAAACACTTGCCGAAAAAAAGATGCCAGAGATAATAAAATTATGTAACACGTACCTTTATTTTCTAATGCAATATAACGAATATGATTACAGATAATGGCAGTGTCTACTTATTGCACGTTCGAATCCCGTGCCTTGCAAATTAATTAGTTGTTTTTTAATGTGTATTTGATTCAGTGGAAGGATCTATGTCCTATGAGAATGGCTAAAAACCATCCATTGTATTCATAAGTCTGTTACGATAATCTCCACTCTGTGGCGACCATATCGCAATCCATACGCTCCGCTATGGAGCGAAAAATGTATTTATTTCAGACCAAGAATACCCCATTTTATAACATATTTGAGATGTGTATTCGTATTTAAATCGATGGGTAAATTTAGGCATGCAGTAGTAGGTACCAGGTGTTTAAAAAAACATGCTAAATGTCCTGAATCGACGATAAAGTTAAATTCTGCGGGCGTACGTGGCAACATAATACACACGATCGAAATGAATGGAATCAGTTTGAACAGCCCTTCATCAAGCAGTGGATTAATCCAAGCTTTGACAAATTAGTGACCTATTCAGTACAACGCACTCCTAACAAACTGCCATAGGGAAAATTACATAATAATGTAATTATTATATGTATTACAATGTTTTCTGTAATATAAAAATAGTATGTATGATCTTGGATTTTGTACCCCAAAATATTATGAACTAATTTAGATGTTTTATAAATGAAAGACATCAAATTTTACGAATTTATGTGAAATTTAATGTTGTTTATAAGCATGTTGGCGGTTTTATATTCATGTTAACATGTTGAAATCAAATTAATAACACTTTCATATCAAGGTTAGCTTTCTTTCTTGCAAATGAGGATTGCGATATGAACAATTTCGAAATAAATGAGAACCAGCTCCAAATAATGACATTATTCTAGTACTATTTTGTAATGCGATAAACACTCGCAAATTACATAAAGCACTCTTGTTTTAATATTGCCGAAATAAATTTTAAACATAAAAATCGAGACCGGCCAAGCATTCTGTTCAATTGTTTGCATCAGTTTTCAAATTCATAACCGAGCGAGGAAAAGCAACAGTTATGTAATACGTTTTAAATTATTTATAGATTGTTTGATTAATTTAAAAATAACTATCTAGTTTCTGAATTAACTTAAATTTCTTTTCTTTATGCAAATTTATTTATGATCATAATGTATAAATTTAAAATAGGCTACGCTTTTGCATAAACATTCCAGCAATACTAATAATTTATATTATCTCACTTATTCTTAGTGTTGTCAACTGTCATTTACAAAATTATTCCAGATAGGGTATGAAAATAAGCCAGAAAAAGTATTATGAATATTGTTTCTACAAGAACACAGATTGAAGATATAAAACATGGGTTTCCAACTAATAAATAAAAAATCACACAATTAAAAATTAATCCAGATACAAGTTTTTGTCATCACTATAATATTTAATGTACAATTTAATGAACTGGTAAAATATAAGCACAAATGATCAGCATATCGATTTTCAAACAAATTTGGTCTAATATTCTAGCCTTTTTTTTAGTAAAACGCTAGATTTAACCCCACAGGCCAGATGCATATTTCTCGAGCTAGATACTTATTCAAAACGCTAGATTTGGTAAGAAAAACGATACATTGGGAACGCTGCTTATTCACTGATAAAAAATGTGAGAGTTGTTCATCTTAATGATTGACAAACTTAAAAAAAAACATTGATTTCGGTTTGTTATATATATAGTGTGTACATAAAAAGTATATTTAGCAATAGTGTTTAATCAACTTTATTTTAGGAAAATTTTCACGACCTTAAGAAAGTTTCAATCCAGGATCCAAACATAAATCGCCAACATTTTAGATTGTGGTGATATGGTTATTAGAAATTTATTATCATGGATACGACTAGTCAATTAGCATTTATTATAAATTATCGTTGTCTCGATCACAAAACATGAAATTTTGAAACAATATAATATCCAAACAAACACTACTTAATTCGTTGAAATTTGAATAAACCAAATGTTTGTAAACAAAACACATTATATAAATTATGTATAGGCAAATCAAAAGTTTTGTAAATAATAATTTATGTATCCTAATATGTACTTACCTATATCATTTAATTTTACACCTTACTTACTATTATTTTGTTTTAATCTTTTTATTGTTATTATTGACTTCTCCGTGTAATTAATTCTCTATGTAATATGTAATTTTAATAAATATTTCCTATTATATATTATATTACCACATCTGCTATAAAGGCATATTTGTCATTATCGGGATGAGATCAAAAGGAAGACATATTAATGCACTTATAATTAATTAAAATACGGATTACTTCCACTGTTGACATACTATCATTGATGAAATGTTTTTCAATGAAAAAATAATCCCTATAATTCTTTTATCACAGTAGATAATAATTATATTCTATCAACATCTATACTTCTATGCTTATGAATTTTCCCAACGATTTCTTGCATGTGATTTACTTAAGTTTTTTTCTCAGCACGTCAATCACTTATCGGTCATAATATCATTATACACCTGTTAGTGCAGGATCCCATAGACTTTTCGTATACATGATATGCGGAACGCATTCTGACAATTGGAATAGATTATTTATGGAAAAGCTCATCTAATCCACTATTTGAGCCTGTTGATTTCCTACAACTTGGCCATTAGTTAAGAAAAAATAATTTGTATCCAAGACAAATGACGAATGAACCTCTACCAAATCATTTAGTTAAACCATGCAAATGTAATTCTAACTGCCGTACATTATCATGTAGTTATAAGAATTCGGCTTTGACATCTATATCATTGTGCAAATCTGTATATAGTGTTTGTAAAAACTGTGATCATGATACTTAAAGCAGTTTGAACACTTGACTTGTTTCTTTTTTTTTTTTTTAATAAAGTGCACTTAGTGGTTATCGTTATTTCATTTATTCACCTACCTATATGTGCATCCTACACTGTTTATGGATTGACCATTATACTAAAACTAATGTCATATGCATGTATATGGTAAAGAAACAAATCTGGGTGATTCTATACAAAACTATTACTAAATAAAATAATTTAAGCCAAGGAGGATCCTAAGAATCGATAATTTTGAACACATTGCACTACCCGCTATTTTTATGTTTTCAAATGGGACGAACCGTTCTACTACCATGCCGATGGCATGGTACAATTATTGCATTTTCAATCAATCTCTGATTCGGTCTTGGTTTTATTGAAGAACTCAGAACAATTTTGGGTGGATTATAAGAAAAAAAATTAAAATATCAATAAAAAATTTTTTTCCACTAGTATCGCCTGGCAACATCGACATTATATATCTTTGTGACCCCAAAAACCTATTCCAATTGTCAGAATGTGTTCCGCATATTATGTATACGAAAAGTCTATGGGATCCTGCACTATGTGGTCAATTACGGCGGCTTGAGAAGTATTTGTAATTCGTTGAACCTCAAACCCACATTTGAATAGCAATATAGCTAGCGTAATTTTAAAATATTCAAAATAATAAAAAATTCCAAACATATTTCGTTTTTTATACCATCAGAATATTAGCGAGTTTTTGTGGTTTTTTGTGGCCAACGCCAGAAAGTCTATTCAAACAATTTTCAATAGAACACCGATCTTTAAAAGGCTTAGTGCTAATTTTATAATAATATTTACATACGTACTGAGAGAAAGTGTTTGTGTCCAAATTCTTTAGCAAAATATGCACTACAAATTAGTTTTGGCTTTTGGACTGTCACTTTACTTTTACTGAATGCTTACATTAATCATTATTGTGTTATATACATATACAATTTCTTATTATACAATTTAAATGCTTCAAAGCATATTTTATTGGTGAAAGGTATTAAATACAAGATACAATACCATAACACTAACGGGTAGTTTCCAGCAATAGTTTATCATGATTAAATTTACCAATAGGATCCATTGCCGAGTTCTCCATTAATTATTTTCTTAATACGAAATTGTAATATCTTGAAACTACTTAGTTACATCCATTGATCGCAAATAATAGAAGCGATTAGGATGTGAGAACTATTTTGTGAAGATAAAATTTCCTTTTTGTTTAGTTATGTACCTACCTACCTAATACTATTTAGTAATATATTAAACAATAAAACATGGCCCCGCATTCTTCTCACGAATGGTGAATACGATAATATTATATTATAGGTATTCGTGAAGTGAGGTATTGTTTTTTATTGTTAATTATTAATAGGTTTATACTTCATACAATCAAATTTTTGTTAGTTGTTTGAGTTATGAGCACAATACTACATACGTATTATTATTTTTCAAAGCGCCTGTCGCTGAAGGCGCGATTCAAAACCTATTGCATATTAGATATTATTTTATCAATGCGAATGACAAAATCATCCCTCGTACAACGTATGTTAATATGACTCTGGAAATCCGTGCACCGCCATACAAGCGAATAAACGAATATAACCCCCCGCCCTTCAGTGCCTGGCTGGTTTAGAAGGAGCCTCACTCGCAGATTTGTTTTCTTGGCAGCTGATGTTTACAGTGCGCCAAAAAACTTTTTGGGTTACATAAAGAGAGGCGTATGACGCCGCGTTTGGTTTAGATCAAAGTGAATGGCGCCATAAAAATGTAAAATTATTTTATTTGCAGAAACCGCAATAATTGATTATTGGAAATAATGTAAATATAAAATGTCATGTGAGCAATAATTGCAAGTGAGGTGAACGTTGTCACTAACTTCCACTGAAATATTTCAGCTGAGGAGAAAGTATTATAAATTTACTGTGTGGTGAAGTGACAACACTGACAACGATTTTACGATAAACGTCATTGCTGGTAGGTACTTGATGCATCTGAGCCACAATAGATCGTATTTATTTTGTCTTCTCATCAAAGATGCATTCAAGATATATAATAGACTGTGATGAAAATGCGATAAAACGCGGGAATTTCCTCATAATAAATCTTAAATTATACAGCACAATAAATTAAAGCTATACTTCATTGAAAAAAGTGTTGCAATATAATACGCTGAAGAAACTCTTCTCTAGAAGGTATGCCCTAAAAATATGAAAGTGAAGCTGGCAAATAATGTAGTTTGAACCATGTATTGCTTGGGAAGAAATTGCACATGCGCAGATTGATGTTTAAACCATTCCACTATAAGACTAATGATTAAACTAACTGTACATCATTTCATATTGCAGGTCTATTTGTAACAATCTTCACACTGTTATCGGCCGAATATGTCAAAGACCACAACCGTTTTAAAACAAAATTTAGATTCACTCAAACAGTCAATTCCAAACGTTATTAAATTAATGCAACAATATTTCCAACATATTGACTATTGCAGACGCAAATAGTAGTGAAATCAAAACATTCATATTATACTGCAAGTATAATGTGAACGTTTTTCCAGAGGATGTGATTTACGCCCTGTAGTTCTTCACCACATGGACATGTTGGTCGGGTGACAAGTCCACCGTGTCCAGGCAAAAATTGACCGGTGTAGTGATCAGCAATGAAAGCGGTCACCATTGCACATTGAGAAAAATGCCAACAATGTGGAAGCATCCTATTTTTGCTGCTAGTCGTGAACTAAAAATTCCTAATACTTCTATGATATGTTATTATAAACAAAAAATATTGTGTTGTAGCTACTAAGGCGGTGCCTTCAAACTTGAACCACCGAACGCTGGGTTTGACCCCCCGCTCGCCTGTCGACCCTTCCGCAGTAGGAAACGTGGAAGCCAGTCAGTGCAGTACGCCTGCCAGGGTATAAAAGTGATATAAAAAAACGCAACTATTGACTGGGTTAATGGGCGATGGCTCTAAACTAAATCCACCAAAATCGGAAGTGACGCGCAAAATGTATAATTCACTCTTTTCTTTACTCTCAAACGTATACAATCTAATAATTATTATACTTACCTACTTTATCACGTTATGATATACCTAGATACGATTACATGTTATAAATTTGTTAAACTGTTAAACTACTGGAGCAATGATCAACTTGATCTAATATTACATTTACTGTATGCATAGTGCTTAAATTATCACTTCATTACAATCACCGGGGCACTTTTCTCTTTTGTATAGGTACCTACATAACGGAAAAAATCCAATGCTTTCTCTTTCTTGTTTCAAGAAATAATTTATAGTTTATATGAAACAGAAGGCAAATGATTTTGAATCCTTTTTCAGTTCTAAAAAAATGAATCACTAACTCAAATAAACGGGTCAAAGTTTTCTCTTTCTTAAAAATATGTAAATTGAAATGAATAACACCGTTATGCAATTGTTGCTGCTCTTCGTATATGTGCGTACAATGTTATATAATAATTATCATTAAAGAACACCGTGTGACTATTATATACTAAAAATGTTTGCCATGCAAAAACAATAATACTATAAAGATTTTGTTAACTCATCCGTTGAGAAAATAAAATCGATGAAAATCTGTCATGTTATATAAGTGGCCAAGATTAACCAGTCTATTGATATAATAAGTAAGTAATAATTAAGATATTACCATATGTCTTGGTCCCAATATCATATCGTTTTTATAATTAATAGTCGGGTCAGGTCAATCAACTACTGGTGTTTTGCAAAAAAAAACTCTTTTAGATTCTTCTATTTATAGGCCACGTCATTGCATGCGGCATTATAATATTAGCATTAAATTTAATTTAGAAAGATACGTGCGATTTAGAAAAAGTGCAATACTACTTTTTGTTGTTTCACTAACCGGAGTGGATTGACGACTTTTTACCAGACAGTTGAACTGATCAATAGAAATTAAAATTTCTTTTTTGATAACAATTTATATTCGTTCTTTGGGACGCTATAGCTAAAAATATATGAGCTGTTAAATTTAATATTCAATGTATGCACATGCATTATTTAACAAAAAATCAACAGATATTTGATAATAATATAATATCTACTTATTTACAAAACAAACGTTGTCAAAATTACCTTTTTAAAAGCTGTCATACAATCAATCAATTGATCATTTGTTTTAAATCAAATTTTATTTATTTTAGTGAAATTTACAAATTATTAATTTAAGATGTTCACAATATGACATTTAAAAACAAAGAAATAGTATTAAAACAGTATACATATAAATAGAAAAAAGATGCAAGACCTATTAAAAAACAATAGAAAGAGAAAATACAAAAATTATTTAATAAAGTAATTTTATAAAGGTTAATTCTGTACCTTTGGAGAACAAACAACCGATGCTCTCTATTTCTAAGATACCTACTTATACACATTATGGAAAAGAAACGATTAAGTAGATGTAAAATATATTTATTTATAAATAATTCTCAAATATTGTCATGTCATATCGAAAAGATAATTATTATTATGTATATTTTAATGAGTTAAATAATGCAAAATTAATCGTAATAACGTAGATATATAAATATATGTATGCACAAAGGAGAAAATTGACAAGTTGTATCTACGATATATAGTTAAAGTAAATTTTACCATAATTTATTATGTACCATACAAATTCCCATACAAAATTATCCAAAACTCAATCTTCTTTAGGATCTTCTGAAAACTATTGGCTTTAGGTTTAGACTTCCCACGACATGTAGATGTATATTGTACATATTATAGCGATCTAAAATATAAAATAACAACGACTACTATATTATTGTATCTGCCAAAGGCCGACTATAGTTAGGTCGGAGCACTACATTTTACACTACGAGTTACGACGGTAGTGTTAGTTGTTGATTATCTTTAAATACAATCCCGTAATCTATTCACAGTAATTGAAGATTTGGGACTGTATATTTCGTTCAAATTAATTAATATATTATTACTTTAGATTCTTTAGAAAAATCATCGTTTTCAACAAACCATTTACTAAATTGCATTCGAAGAATAAGCAACAACTTACACTATGATCGAAATTTGCAACTTCGTGTCCCGGTCTGTAACATGGACACCTACTACGGAAGAGATGTATTATGTGATAACTAGTATTATTTTTTATGTATAACTATATATAATTTTAATACAAAACCAGCAAAATTATAGATATTATCTAAAAAACCACACGCAACGTGACCACGTACAGTGCTCTAGGGCCTAGGCTAATGGTAACCTATAAATACATTCAACATGCCCTCCTTCCACTTTTGAGTCTTCAATTTTACGGTATTTTATTAATGTAATGGAACAGTGTACTTAATGATAATCTTTAAAATTCTCACATATTGGATTTCATAGGACACATAACGGGATCTTTTTAAACTTTAATACACCCACTCTCAGTGATGATTATCTTTGACGCAAATGGCGTAATTGATTTGTTAGGAGATTTAAAAGATAGCTTTGAAACGGTTCAAATAAGTCGTACAATTATTAAATTATACCAAAATCTTGCATATTTCTCACAAACTGAGATATAGATGAGATAATAAAATATTATTCAAATCATAACATAATCCCCGCAACTAAGTATAGCATAACCATAACCAATGAAACAGATACGTAGCTTAACTTTAAAAAAATCCATTTGTATTATTATGCTTCATCACTGTTATTTTCGATACGTATTATATTTAATTACATGACTTTATTCTAGGAAAGAGATACATCGATTTTTTCCGGGTACGCTGGTCGTTTTATGGTCGAGTTTATGGTTTTTATTTTATTTTTTATCACGGGGGTTGCCTTAAATCAGCCAATACCTTATGCCTCCAAGTCCGCCACTGCGCACTCTGAAACGAATAGTAAAATTCGCATTTTGTTATCTATCAAATTTGGCGCCCCAATATTGTGCATTATAATTAAATCAGAATACAGTGGCACCATGGGGACGGTATGGGCTAGTGGTATTATTTGAAACTTGCAGTAAATTTCAATACACTTGTGAATCGCCTATGGTGTCAACGAGTTATATTTTAAAAGAAGTAATTATCTCTAATTGTTACATTATAAGATGGCGAATGGGGGGAACAGTGTAGGAATTATCGCTGGACCAAAGCGTAAGTGATAATAAGTATTGGTCTAATTTTGTTTTCGAACTTCATCGCTTGGATGGCACATTGGCACCTGGCGAATTATATTATCAGCGAATATTATATATGTATTGTGTTTACGGAAGAGACCTTAGAGACAATAATATTATGATGTTATTGTGAAGCTACTAATGCGGTGAGTATTTAAAATCATGTGTACATATCCTCCCATTCGGATGTCGACTTCGGTGCGCTGTTAAGTGTCGGAAGTGGGTCAAGTATTGAGAGAAAAGTGACCGCGGCGCGGCTGCCGTACCGGTGGGCGGCGAGAGGAGACTCATCGACTTGTAGAAAGTGATAGGTACCGGAGAGACGGCGCATCAGATCAACTAGTCTCGCTAGATAGCCGAAATAATGCGATATCTCGATGCATCTTACATGCCTGTTACTCAGGACTTTGGTATTCACTATTAAATCTTTTTATTATATCTACTAAATACCTATATCAGTCGATGGTGGTAGCGTCTAGATGTAGGTATCTATAGGTTCCATGGTTTCCCAAACTATGGGTCGCGAGCGAATATTGAGTGGGCCCTCGCCACTGTATACCTACATGAAATTTATAATTCCTAAAAATTGAAATAAACTTAAGTTACGGAAAATATTGTGATAAAATAATAATAATTTGAATTGCCAATGCACTACAGATGGCAGCACAGTCGCGGAATATCGCCAGCTGGCGCTGGAGCTGGCGCCAGCCATCTGAGCCCAGAGGGAATCTGAGCATTACCGATATTTATGCCCTCTTTTCTCTAAGACAGCTAAAAGGTGGGTCCCAAGATTGGAATTTTTTGTTAGATGGGTCGGAGCCCAGTCAACTTTGGGAACCACTGGTCTAAGGTGTTAGCTATAGTGATACTGTATTCAACAAGTAAACGTTTGAGGCGGTCAATAGTCGCGAAATGATCCGTTATACGCGACCGACGCAAATCCACGAATGTAATTCAATCATGATAATGTTTTAAATATTTTGATCTAATAAATTGAAACTAAACGTACTTTTTATCATTACTTCCGTTCTGGGATAACTTACAATTTGATTGTAATTATTTAATTTTTTTAGTGCAAGCATAGAATTTTTAAATTTTAATTCTTTATGAAGTAAACAAACAACAAATTTTGGTATAGAAACACGTATAGGTACATACTTCAGCGAACTTTCTTTGCATAATTACGCTATAATTTTCGTAAAGTAGAAAATATTACGGTTATATTTAAATAAATGCTGTCTCAATGGTTTAATTTTAAATTATTTAAAAACAAAAAATAGCTGTATAAGTATATAAATAGTTAAATATTATGACGATAAAATGAGTACAAAAAACATACGAATACCTACCGTTTTTATTTATTCAATATTTCGACCCAAACTTTTGATTTCGTTTGACATGGGTATTAAAAATATATGAATCGATAACCGAATAAGAAATCGAAAAAAATATTTAGCTTTCATTCACGTCATTTCGTTTGATAACGAAAGAGTGTCACGAAACCTGCGATTTTTTGCATTTCACTGATTTTTCCAATTAATACACCCAATACTGGAACTACCCCCTTACAAACTTTCATTCCTTGATACAAAGACAACAAATCCACATTGGTGCCTAAAAAAACATCAATAAAATAAAAGTACTACTAGCACTACTACTAGTTTTTCTTATCATTATAAATAATAAGTACCTAAAGGTAAGTATTTAAAACTATAATATATTCATTTGTGATAATTGATAAATAAGACAATATCTTTGATCAGGTAAGTGTGTATATTGACGTTGAGTTTAGTGTAGTAGTGTCAAATGGGTAGGTACCTACTCTGTTTACAATAGTATCAAAATGTGATGTGATAAGACATATTTTTGTTTACTGCTTTATTATTATATGGATTATGAACTATTTTTACATAATTATACATTATATAGTGTTTTACTTTATACAGTTTCTAAGTATAAACATTTTTAAGTATCGTTTAATCTTCAATAATAAATTACATGGTAAAGCCGTTTATTCAGCCGTGATACTCTCTAAATCTAGCTATGGCTGGCATCGGAAATTAATCTGTCTATAAATAACGACGTAAATACATCTGTAGTTTCATTGTTCGCAAAAAGGAAGATACAAAACAATAACAATTTTCTTAGGGCATATGTATTAATACATACATAGGTATTTACTGAACTATTGATGAAAACTTTGTATACTATGAAATAATATATGTGTACTAATGATACTTTCCTTGGAAAAAATGCAGAATACCAAGATCATATTATTTTAATATTATATTACACATTTTAGATAGGTATATTATTATGTAATATAAAAAATAGCATAAAAACCGGAAGTTTGATCGACGATAATTAATTCCTTCCGGAAATTCAAAATGCTGATTCATTATTATATTTCAAATTATCTATTCTAAATTCTGCCTAATTCATAATAAATAATTTCCTATTATTTAAACAAGCACATCATTCTTACACACTCAGTCTTAAAACTCGAAATATTTATGCTACGAGTATCATAAATGAAAAGTAGGTATAATTCAGTAGACAGCAGTTCTAAGTAACTAAGAGATATCTTTTAATACCGATTTTAGACCTGAATTATACGTGAAAAATACTTTCCGTCACGCCGAATTTATACAAAAATCTTGGAAATTTTTATCAGAATATTTTAAATGTTCGCAAATGTACGCAAACAGTTTTTATACAATGTCCATATGTTCACGGACAGACTATCTTGGTCTGATTTTGGCATAACAATGCTATGTAATAGGAATAACGATTGATTTACTGATTGGGCTTGACAGACGAAAAAAAAACAATCACCAGCCTTATTACTAAAATTGGTTCAATATTTCCATTCCATTATGCTATCGTTTTCCAATGAAAATGAAAAAGGGAAATTACATTGCGGAAACACCTTTAATGTCAAATGAAGCAAAACAGATATTAAAACTCCAACAGAATGATATTTTTTTACAATATTATCAAACGTTTCAAAACTGACTAGGTACCTAGATATTACCAAATGTTCATGCAATTTGAAATGGTTTATATATTATAAAAAGATATTTATCTAATTTTTCCATTCACTGATTTCATGTTCGATTATATCTCTGCCATGTACTAAAATAAGTATTTCATAGAAATAAAACTAGATTTCGTTACTTAGTCTTTCTTGCAAGATGACGACTTACATTCAATAAAATTACTACTCAGTGTATACTTATTATAGCAGTACATAATTAATAATTATAGTACTATTTTACACGTACAAATGTACTAAAATGCATTGTAAAATTCAGGGCCGGTCCTAGCAAGTGCGGGGCTCCTGTGTACCGGGCACTAATATTATATTCCCCTCCAATTATTACCGGCATTTCTTAATAGTTTACTTAAAACTGTCAATCAACAATTTACTGGATATTTTGATAATACATAAATATAACAAAACTACTTATCCAATCAATATTAATATAAATATTTTCGTATCTTTTAATCGGAGAATCATTCAAATTTAAAATGCTTAGCTATTATTAAACTAAAATTAATAACAAACAATCTCAATACAGAAACATAGCTTAGTTTATTCACCAAACATTATTATTTTTTTAATCCGTGTCTTGTTATGTCAAAATCTTTATTAGAAACACACCTACTGAAGATATTCGTGAATAAGGGAGTTGATTTTCCCAAGAATAATATAATTCTACTACAAAACCATAGGTATTTTAAATGTCTTATATTGATTAGATTTCATTTAAAATCATATTATTACTTGCCGTTTCATTATTATTTTTGACACCCGAAATCACACAAGACATGAGTCCCCCTTATGCCGTATCACACCCTCGCCGAGACCACCCGAGGGGGGCCGAGCACGAGAGCGTAGTAGGCGCGCCGCCCTTCGTAAACCACAAAGTATTAGGGAAAGTTTCAGCAAGAGTGTGGATACGGTATTAGAGTTCGTGGCCAGATTGAACCCAATCACTCTAATTGCCCTAAAACCGGGCCTGATCATTAAAATTGATTTTGAATACATACTTACCTAAAATAATATAGGTTCCTATACCTAATATAATATAAAAGTTGTCATAGATTCTGAACTTCGATCATCTCTCGATCATAATGTTGTAACTTAAAACAACACATCTTGAAAATATTATCGTCCCTATTGAATAAATAATAAATTGTCTGTTGCAGTGAAGTTCATCGTAGAAATAAAACTGACCCATTTATATAATATTTTTCTGGTGACATTTTGCAGTTAGGAGATCAGTTTTATGTAATTAACGCAAGTGTCAATACTGCATGTTAATATGTTATATATTATATATTTTAGGAGATCGCTAATATATATTTCCTTAAATTAGTCTAATATAATAATATTATTGTATATACTTATTACAAAAATATAGGAAACGCGTCAACGTTAACTGTGTTATATTGGCAAACTCTAGAATTTTTAATGCAATGTTACAATTTATAGAAACTAATAAAACAAAAGTAAATTATCTTTTGCATTTTTTATTATAACATTTTTAGGTTAACAGAGATCTAACAGTTTTTAAGCACTCTTCCGCTTTAAAAACTATGTTATAATAAAATGAATATTGATTAGTAAGCACAGCTAAACTTTGATATTATTGTGCCATTTTTAAGAGCACCGCTTCATCTGTTTATAAAATATAGTTATGTAAGCTACTAGATGTTCCGTAATGTATTAATGCATTACCTATTCATTAATTTAGTAGTTGGTTAATATTACTTAGTTATATTATTTAGGGTTTTTTTTCATAGTATAACCTCGATAAATGAGCACGAACTGAATGGCTGACAACCATTTTTTGTTTTAAAAAAAGCTGTTAAAAACTTCTTTAGGAAGAGTCCATGCTACACACCGCTTTGTAGATTGAACCAATGATGATGATGATGACGATGACAAATCCAATACATGCATATGCGATTTAAAAGATTCAACATCCATCGTCCTTACATATAATATGTATGCAATAATTAAACAATATGTAAAAACCAATCAACATCTTAAATAAATAACTTCGTATACTTAGTACAAATTAATTCCTCAAAGACTAAATAGGAACATGACATCCTCCAAAGTCATAATATGCAGCCACATGGAAATTATAATCATTTAATGACTCATTCGAGAAAACCGAACTTTACATAATTTGGGTTCGATTGTTACCGCTAGCAACGATATGGAAACATAAAGCAGAAAGAGCCAACAAATGTTACTTTGGAATCCGTTAACATCTAAAATACTATCCTATAAAGTGCTATCTATGAGCACAAAAATTCAGGTAAGTATACAAAACACTGATTAGGCCAGTCCAGAATATTTGGCCATTAGCAACAAGTCTGAAACGGTCTTCTGATTTTCGAACGAATGATCTTGAGAACAATATTTGGATCAAATAATGGAAATGGAGTGTGGCGCATACGTCACAACCGCGAAGTCTACAAGAAATTTGGGGAACCCAAATAACCCAAATCATCAACATTCCCCGATTAAAATATGCTGGCCATGCTCAACAAATGGACCTGGACCGACCAGTGCGGAATTTTTTGGTTGCGAAGCCATCTGGGCCGAGGAGTTTTGGAAGACCCAAATTCTGGTGGCCAACTGATGATATAATGATGGTGTATCCAATTTTATGGCATCTAACTAAAAAGTCATAAGTAAACCTTCCCCATTTCCTAAAACTACGGTGGTAAACTATAACTATATGTACATATAGTGCAATCTGAAATACGTTGGCTAGTGTGTACATAACATAATAGATATGTGAAAATAATATCATACGTTTTATTACTTTTTTTGTATAAAGGTGAACCTTCTTGATCATTCATATATTATATAATAAGCAACTAAGTAACTAACACGTTCGATCATAAGTGGAGCATATGGCCTTCCACATAGTGGAGGTTGTTTTAAGAGATTTTTTTACAACGAATAGTTGTAAGCCATTTATCCAACCCATTGGGTTCTTGCACAGGATCAAAAAAAAAAAAAACAAAAAAAAACAATATGCACTTTTGACCAGGCGCCGGTTTAAACCCGTGACCCATGGCATTGCATGTATACAAAGACGGTCGATCTACGCACTAGGCCAATTTGAGTGCAAAAGGTGTATAATAGAAATGAATAAAATATACCCACGAAGTAAACGATGTGAAGGTCCTAATAGCAGACGAGACGAGTGTCAAAAATTCAATGATTTGAGTAATATTAGATAATATATATTTGGGGATAGGGGTATATTACTTGATATAACATATCAAGAGGTGTTTATTAGGTAGCTAATATAATTAATTGTTTTATTACTATAATGAATAAGTAAACTGAGATTTTTAGTAAGCTAATAAAATACGATTAAACAGGTCTACATAACTGTCTATATAATGTTATAATTGGTAAATAATTATCTACACATATTACATTTGATGTATATTTTACACACAAGTATTGTAGATATATTCCATAGATCGTCATAAAAATATATTATTTAATAACTTATTACTATAGTATATTAACAGCAGAAATAAAATTATTCATTATGTTATAATGAAAATCCATAGAAAATAATAAACATATAAATTAAAACAGATTTAGGAAAATTGTATTTATTAATAATTCTGTTATTCTCAAATATTCATCTTAACAATTTTGGAAGTGAATTGAAATTTATCGGATTGCTAGCGCAAAGGTGATTGAGTGACAATTTGCAACTTTAGATAGGTACATGGGAGCAATTTTAATTAAGAATTTTTATTGTATATAGTGTGGCCATGGGTTTTTTCTAGTATTTGTGTAACTTCTTCACGGAATAACAGGTCTTGCTATTGTGTACTTTTTTGAGCTTGACGATGACATTCCATTGTAAACAATCTAAAACCATAAATAGTTCATTTTCGCCAATATATCCTTTACGACGCCTCTTTTGGCTTATTACACTAGTTTAAATACCATCGTTCGATTTAGCGGTTGTGTTTCTTTAATTGATTAATAACTGTGGTTTATTGCACTTTTGGCACTTTTTTATAATATATTGTGTACTTGTATAGACATAACTGGTAGAAATAACTTATTAAAACATTTGGAGGTGATACTTACATATTTAAAAACTGAAACAATCACAAAATATTCATGCATGTACACTAATTAATAATACGTTAACACCACAAAATAAAATATTCGCATATGTAACGGCCTTGTTGGATCGAAAACGGTCAAACGTTCCGCTGCAAAGCAAATTATTATTCGCTTAAATTTCGAACCAAAACAATCGACACGCGACGTGCGACGTGCGTGGAAACGAACACTTGAAAATGCAATCGATGTAAGAAATTTGAATCAAAGAGAAAACACCGAGCGGCTGTTCGTTCACCAATGCCTAGCCAGTTACTGGTGAGTTAACTACTTCTGCAAGAAAAACGATGGAAAACATTACAATGTGAAAGAAGGCGATGTCCCACTCCTGCGACCAAACCGGCAATGCGAACTCAACATTACACCAAAGTATTATGTACGTACCTACGTATGCAGCTATGGAATACTCAGTACAACACCATAGTATTATTTTGAATGTATGATAAAATAATATTGTATATCCGAATCTTGACTACTCGGATATTCGATTATCCGGATCAGATCTGAATACCACCTAATACTAAAATGATGGGCATAATTTCACATGACTGTATACATTATTTTTAAGGCGTAGAAGAGTAACGTTTTTAACAAATTCATTTAAAATAATCAATACGCCTCTAATTACTTTTTTATACTTTTAAATTTAAAAAAAAACTACATAGGTATTGTGCGTTCTTGGAAAATGATTTTTTATTATTACACCATACATTATTTCATGAATATTGTTAATGGTAAAATGTAGTTTGATAAGTTATTTAAAAGATAAAACGTTTTTTGATACGACTTAACGTATTCTATAATTTAAAAATATCATTTTTTACAAAAAATAAAAATAATTATAACATGTTTTTTTTATTTAAGTAAGTACTTAAGTATAAATCAAATAATCAAGCTTTGATGCAGTAACAAGACAAAAGCTCGAATCGATATAAATAAAAAGGATTTGAAGTTACCTTCATTTAAGTATATAAAATTTCAATTTAGAAACAAAATAAGTAATATTACGCTAAAACTGCGAAATTTTCAAAAATATCTTTGTCACCTTATCGAGAACTTTATTTTTTTTAAATTTAATAAAACGCAAATTTTTATCGTACTTAATGTTTAACGTACATATTTAATGTTGTTTCAGAGTTTTAAATGTCCCTCTGAGGCGGATGAAACCGGTACTAAGTGGGATAAGTACGATAACAATTTGCGTTTTATTAAATTTAAAAAAATATAATACACAGCATTTCCACCATGAATTATTTACAGTTAACACAATTAAAGAAACTTTATTTTACTGATAAAAATATTCATCACCTACTTACTAATAAAAATCTTATTTCCAAAAAAATGCACCATCTATATAAACTAGTTAGTAGTAAACCATATAAACTTTTTCTAAATTGTAGGTTTATTTTTAATCAAAAAAAATGTTTTATATAAGTAAGTAGTTGCCTAGGTATCAATAAAATGTATTAAACAGAATTTTTCAAATTCAGTAGCATCACGGAACATTTAGCAACTCTATTTGTTATACTAATTGGATAGGTAATAAATACTGAGGAATAGTGGAAGAAAATAGAAGAAGAAGAAGAAGAAGAAGTGGGTAAAATAAAAACTATGCCAACAGTGTAAATTCACTTCTTTTCTTTATTATCTGAAGTGATAAACATTGCGTTTCTTTAATATTTTAATGACGTTTAGTAAATAATTGAATTAGGTAAATATAATTAATTTACATGATTAGTACTTACCTAGTAAGACCCCCGAAAATGTTTTGTGAAACCCTGTGAGTATTTTTGTACAGTAGCTATAATATCTTTATTTAATAACCTTTTTGTTTGGCGGAAGCCTTGATGATTATTTTTTTTACTTTGAGGAACCCTTACATCATTGATGCACAATATAGGTAAGTATTAAGGGGGGACATGCTCGTCGAAGGTCAAAATTGAGTTTTTATTGTATTTTCAAACCATGATCCTGGACACTCCTTAAACGTTGTAGATAATCTATTTATTTAATTTTGAAGCCATATTATCCTTTATAGTTATTTTAAACATTTGATGACTGCATAAAGTATTTTTGTTACATAAAATAGTATTCTTTTAAACCTCTCGCTCTAATGTTTTAGAATATAGTCATATTTCGGTACATAACTGTGCAGTGGTGTTAAGATTTTTTACGTTTATTAATTTTTAAACGCATTTATGAAACCATTAGTATAATTTATTACAAGATAATTTTTGTAAAATATTCACGATAAAAAAATTATATTGATAATCTCTGTGATCCCAAATTTGACAAGAATTAGGCATTTTATTATTCAAAAAATCGGCAAGATTAACACATTTGAAAATGATTCTAAAGATACTTATTATAAGCTATATCTTTGACCATTCAAGTGTGATAAACATCTTATGAATAATGATTGCTTTATAATAATTATTGACCTAAGAATAAGGTAGTGTTTTTTTGAAATACGCCATTTAAGCTATAACATACGGCCGTAGCCATAAATTGACAAACTATAATTAAAGTAGGGAGTAAAATTATGTTAACGCGCGTGTTTGAACATGTACCTAACCGAATTTTTTTATTTTTTTTTAAACGGTGCATGTTCAAACACGCGCGTCAATATCATTTCAATTATAGTTTGTCAATTCATGGCTACGGCCGTATGTTGTAGCTTAACCACTGGGGAATGACAAAAGAAATGGCGTATTTCAAAAAAACACTACCTTATTCTTAGACACACAGATCACACTTGAATGGTCAAAGACATAGCTTATAATAAGTATCTTTAGAATCATCTTCAAATGTGTTAATCTTGCCGATTTTTTGAATAATAAAATGCCTAATTCTTGTCAAATTTGGGATCACAGAGATTATCAATATAATTTTTTATCGTGAATATTTTACAAAAATTATGTTGTAATAAATTATACTAATGGTTTCATAAATGCGTTTAAAAATTAATAAACGTAAAAAATCTTAACACCACTGCACAGTTATGTACCGAAATATGACTATATTCTAAAACATTAGAGCGAGAGGTTTAAAAGAATACTATTTTATGTAACAAAAATACTTTATGCAATCATCAAATGTTTAAAATAACTATAAAGGATAAAAAGGCTTCAAAATTATATAAATAGATTATCTACAACGTTTAAGGAGTGTCCAGGATCATGGTTTGAAAATACAATAAAAACTCAATTTTGATCTCCGACGAGCACGTGGGCCGTTAAGATCCAGAGAGGTAAACTACAAAAGATACATGTCAGATTGTAAAGCGATCGGTAGTGATAGGTATGTTTAGGAGGCAATGTGCCGCCCTTCGGCACACACAATTCCACCATCCCAACTCTGTCAGCGCATTGGGCATCCACGCACTTAAAACCGTCACTACGTTGACGCAAAACAGTCATACGTAGAAACTTTACTGGCAAGCTCTCCCAGCCTAGACTAGTGACTGGGCAATCGGCCTACATCATTTTTTTTGTAAATGTGATTCATAAGGTGATAACCATAGATAAAAGTGCTAACCACATTTTTTGTGTGTGTATATGTGTGGTGAGCACTCGCGACAGAGGTGAAACTTTTTATTAAGTATGTTATTCATCAAACACATTTTTTTTTGGAAAATACAAATAAAATTTAATAACTACCTACATATCGCTTTTTGATTTCCAAGTTGGTCTATATCACATTTTTAAGCAAAATGACTTTTTAATGCCATTTTGTTCTATTTCCAGAACTCTGTTTAACCCATTAGTCAGAATAAAAAAAAAATATGAACCCATTTGTCGATAATATCGAAAGTAAGTTATTCTTTTATATGCAGAACACAGTTTTTAATATATGTGTGCAAGATTTCAAAATCAACCAAGTCCATAATAGATGAATAGGAGAAAAACAGCATTTTGTTTTCTCAAATATACAGTCACAAGGGTGAATGTTTATATTATTTCCAACATAGGGAGTATTTAAAATTAATAAATTCCACGTTTCGATAATGCAGAAATGTGAGAAAGCTGTAGTTCTTCAGCAATTCACAAAAAAGTAAAAAATACATAAAGGTGGACTTGGCTGATTTTGAAATCTAGCGACACATATTATATAGGTTGTGCAATTATTTCAATGTGAACTATCAAATTGCTCTCCTGAGATTTTACAGAAAGTGACATAGAACAACCTGGAAATCAGGCAGCGATATGTTAATGTTTTCGTAAACTTATCGAGCGCTCCGGTTCGTAAAATGTTCCATTTAGAGCGCTGGTTGTTTGTTTGTTTGCGCATCAACTCCACAAGCTTTATTTATATGCCACGAAATATAAATAGCAATTTTATTGTTTTTATTCAAATTTACTGTTCCTACACCTAAGATCTACAGATTTGTTGGGGTTTACCTAGTTTGTAATTTAAATTGAGTTCCCTGGTATTTAGGGTACAATCATAATATTATAACGATTACAATGTTTTATTGGTTTACTATTAAGTAAGTTAAGTATTATGTGTGTATGTACACATCTCTATGAAAATTGTATGCTCTGATGTATTTTACGATTAATAAAAATCTTTGAGAATACAAGTTTTAAATACATAGTACCTACTATTTTGTTTGCGGGCAAATAAATCTACTATAATTTATTTGTCATTTCCTGTACGCTTTATAGTTAGTTGCACAGCGACGACAATCAAGAAAATGAAGAAGCTATTAACATTTGAAGCCGACCTATGTTGATGTAGGAATCTGCGCATGGTAAAACATATGTTCGGAATGGAAAATGGAATAGTAACTAATTCTGCCACCAGAGGCCAGAGCAGAGCGACAAGCAAAAAAACATTTAGACAGAAAAAATGGCAGCGGCTGCTGTCCGGGTTAAATGTCCGTGCGACAGAAAAAGTCGATTTTTGTGCAATATCCTTTATAAAGTGTAATTTAATGATGCAGTTTAATAGGACTGAGTGCTTGTAAATTTATGCATTGGCATTTGTGTATAAATCTATATATTGAATGTTAAAGTGTACGTTTTAAGAGTTTTGGCTGTCTTCCACCTCAAAAAAACACAATACTTAAGGTAAATTAGAAATAATATAATTATTGAAACTGTATGCACTTATTGAAATATACTGGGCTCCAGGTGCTTATCTTTTTGGATATTAATTTATGTGTCACTCTCAAAAATCAAATGATTCTCGTGGAACTAAATGTGGCATTTGACAACAGAAGGAAAAGGTCTTGAGATTTTCCTTACATAACTAAAATATCATTATATCCTTCATTCATTCTTATTTTCTTCAAATATTCAGTGAGATGTCATTGAATATTGTGTATGTATTATGTATAAATTTATCCCGTTGATTTTCTGGCACACCAACTTGTTTTTCATTTTTTTGGCTCATCTAATGATTGCACCTCGGAAAATATTTCATTTTATTGTAAATTCCAGTAAGTACCTACATATCCACTTTCAAAACTCGGCAATTTTCTAAAACCCCAAAAATACACCATTTTCACATAAATGTAGTAAGTAGGTAGGTAAGTGCTAATATTTCAGTAAAATTAAGATATTATGGTTCAAGGCACTTTGAGAGGTAAATAATTTACAAAATTCGTTTGGGTTTACTTACTTTACATATAAAATAATCACAACATACACTATCCTATACAGAATATTATAGGTATTATATCTAAGTAGGTACGTGTTATTTTTATCCTTATTCATTTTTGATCAGGAATATTCATAATTGACAACTTTATGCTAGAAACACATGTTAAATATTATTATAGTAGCTATCTGTATTTTTATCATTAAAGTTATTCATAGAATTGTGTGTTTATTAATATCCAAACAGAATCGCCGTACTTACGTCAAATAAATGCTATGACATCAGCTTGTGCCAGTAGGTATGTTCAATGATGAATCATTTTTCCATTCGAGATAAACTTTCGATGCTAACAAGGTATTTTCGTAAAAGATGATACAAAATTTTTAAGCTCGTTAATCGTCTTCTTCGGTTAATTTTATATTTAATTATATCATTATTATATACCTACTTACATAAATAATACTTATCATATCATAATATACCTTTATGACCTACCAAATATTTGCCTGCCTACTGCCTCAGTGTAGATCCGTTATTTTTATGGTACCTAAGTAGGATGTCAGAACTTAATGTAAAAATAATATTTAGTTTTTGATAGAAATACAGATTCAAAAACAAAAACCACGTTAAGTTTTAAGGTTTCAGCGGTCTCTAAACAACAAATAGGTAGATAGGTACGTATACCTCCTTACGACCTTTTCATAATCGTCTTCCAAATAGGTAGATACCTAGTTATTCATCCAGAAAAGCAACATTGCTTTTTCATCAGGTAGGCAGGTACTTTGTGTACGTACTTAGTTCCATTTTCTCCACTCTGTAGTAGTTTTTATCACCATCATAAAAAAGTTCAACCATATAATTTATTTGTGCTTAGTTCAATATTTAACAATTAATAGGTACATCGTTAATTATTGCTATACATTACTAATTTGTTTTATTCTCCAACTTTTCCCCGTTTTTTTCGTTTTTTTTAACCCGGTGAAAAGTAGTTTTCATCGTTTCTGATTCACATCATTTGTTAATGTAGGGTTCCAAAGCGGGAGAAGCTTTCCCGAAGAGGGCAAACTGTCCATAGCTAGATTATTTATTATCAAACATGGAAATCCCTCAACAGGCTCATGGTAGAGTGCACTCGAGGAGACATGATGGAATGGGGGATCAAACAGATATCTGTAGCTACGTGAATTTCATTGGAGGCAGAATAAAAAAAAATCATGAACATTTGTTTCAAAATAGTTATGGAAATGCTTGTGAGTAGTTGAAATAATGTATATTTACGTTTTGAAATCGGGGAATAATGAAAGTTTAATTTTAGTGGTTTTTCGTATAACTGGACTTCAGGAATCGCGCGTGGTATACCTATATACTTACCTAATAATTTTCAATTTATCATACAATATAAGTAGAATGTTGTAAAGATTTCTCAAATTCTTAAGACATTGGAAATAAGATTTCTAATTCGAGAATTCTTGATCAAAATCTCTAATGTACCGGAAATGTACCGGAACTTCATTGAGTTTCTACATGCTGAGGAAAATGGCGTTGCCTTTGCCGCCTTCTGGAATGATACCCTTTAGCCAATAGACCCGAGATGAAGAAGAAGAATAAGTTTCCACTCCACAAATATTTTAAGACTGGAAATATTCTTAAAATATTGTTATTATTGGAGAAGGGAATGGGACGATTTGACACCGCGAACTGGCCTCCGCCGATTGGCTTCCGGTAATTGGCCGCCGGTACAATCGGACGCCGGCCCAATTGGACGCCGACCCAATTCGACGCCGACCCAATTGGCCTCCGGGAGGATTGGACGCCGCATAGTTGAATTAAATGCGCAAAGGAATAGACGTACGTTACGATTTGTTGGAGTAAGTAAGCAAGTCAGTTTAATATGCTTCTATCTTCTCAGTAGTTGTACCTTATACATTTTGCGCTTGACACATTTTTAATATAGATTGAGAATAATTATTATGCCTTATGATGTTTATTAAAAGAAAATAAGTCTTCCCTCGCTAAAACTTAAAGATGTGCATAATCAATTAATTTATTGTCTATACACGGGTACTTATTTATATTTACAACAAATATTAAAAATAATGTTAGATGTTAGAATGAAAATTACATTATATTTCAGCGTTTTATCGACTTAATATTATAATAAAGCTTAAACATGTATATTATTATGCATAAATGCGTATTTTAAGATAGTATGAAATTAAAAACAAAATATTAAGTAAGTTATCTGCTAAGTATAAATGTTTCAGTAGTTTGATTGATAAACTACTTAGGTACTGGGTGCTGGACGAAATCCCGAAGGCCGAAATCCCGAATGCTGAAATCCCGAATGGCCGAAATCCCGAAAAATAAAAAAATACAAACATCAATAATTGCGCAATTTTTGCAAGAAAGACAAAAACCCATTTTTTGTGGAAATATAAAAAAAATGTAAAATACACACACATCAATAATTGCGCAATCGCGCGCGCAATTTTTGTAAGAGAGACAAATCTCATTTTTGCGGAAAATGGGTTTTCCGATTGCGCAATTTTTTTTCAGGAGAGATCATTTTATAGAACGAATAGATTTTGTGTCTCTTGAAAAAATTGCGCAATTCGCGATTGCGCAATTATTGATGTTTGTATTTTACATTTTTTTTTATATTTCCACAAAAAATGGGTGTTTGTGTCTCTTGCAAAAATTGCGCAATTATTGATGTTTGTATTATTTTTATTTTTCGGGATTTCGGCCTTCGGGATTCCGGCCATTTGGGATTTCAGCGTTCGGGATTTCGGTATTCGGGATTTCGGCTTTCGGGATTTAGGCTTTCGGGATTTCGGCCATTCGGGATTTCAGCATTCGGGATTTTGGCCTATTAAAAATGTGTCAAGTGCGAAATGTATAAGGTACAACTACTGAGAAGATAGAAGCATATTAAACTGACTTGCTTACTTACTCCAACAAATCGTAACGTACGTCTATTCCTTTGCGCATTTAATTCAACTGTGCGGCGTCCAATCCTCCCGGAGGCCAATTGGGTCGGTGTCGAATTGGGTCGGCGTCCAATTGGGCCGGCGTCCGATTGTACCGGCGGCCAATTACCGGAGGCCAATCGGCGGAGGCCAGTTCGCGGTGCCAAATCGTCCTAGACCCATTGGAGAAGTACTAAGTAGGCACTGGTAACTGGTTATTACCGGCTACTATGTATGCCAGTCATTCTCAACCAGCTATCGCGTAACCTTGGAGTTTCGCCAGCTTTTGTGTCTGTGGATCTGCGAGAATTGCGAAAAATCAACTTTCCACCTTTTTTTGTATTTGAGCCAAAAATACAAAAAAATACTGTTTCCTCGTGACCTTAATTTAATTTATAAATAAAAAATAAACAAAATCAATTTTTCATAATATGTAACTACATACATAAACTTTACAAAGGGTCCTTCCTAAGTGTCAAAATTGAAAGTGTCGTTGAATTAAGAGTACACGACCATTGCTCATTGAATAATTAATATCTGCGATTATGGTCACATAATAATAGGTACGTTGAATAAATATTAAAGTAGGTACTTACCCACTTGTACATAAACGTCATCCAGGGTTTTTCTGTCCGAATTGCATATGTGTCGATTTATTAACATACGAGTAATTATGATATTGTGGTATTTTTGTTTAATTCAGAATTATTCAGATACTGTGTCAGCCAGATGCTGTGTCCACAATGTTTTATGTATTAAGGCTTCCTCCAAACAAAAATGTTTGAAAGTCACTGATGTATGGCAACACAATACATTAATATGGCTAATGCCCCGACTGTGACGTGTTTTATAATGGGAAAACGATATTCTTATCAAGGATGCAGGATCCATTCATTGACCCTGTTTTTTACACTATGAGCCGTGTGGTGCGACTAAAAGAGTGAAAGTGATCGATCACTTTGAAAAGGCCACAGAGAAAACTCTTAAATGTCATCCGTTACTCACATGCCTGCCTACTAACTAGTTTTATTGCGATTTATCCACGATGTTGACTAAACTTGAATTATTTACTATGTCGTATCCACAAGCGCCTAAATACAGTGCAAAATCAAGCATCGACTATCCCGTTTCCATAGGAAAAATTAAATATGAAATATTAGCCGTTGGTGATCAATACGTCAAATACTTATTATATGGAGATATTGGGTATTAATTATTGATATCCTTAATATCGAGGAAATAGTGTAATTTTTCCTCACAGCAGTCACAGCCCACTGGAACGACATAACGGTGTGTTTAGTTAGTTGTTCAGTGATTATCAATATAAAATTTTTAGTGACCGCTGTTTTTATAAAATAATATAAGTACATATTAGGTAGGTATATTATAAGTATATAAAATTTCTTTAAAAATATGTTTAAGTATTGTTTATAAACCAATAGTAGGTACCTACCTAATGGCTTGCGGGTTAAATGAATAGTGCCTTGCGCCTGGGATATGTTACGAGGGTGGGTCAATAAGTCCTTAGAAAAGCCGACAGGTGGCGCGACTAGTACTGTAAGCGGTTTGTTTTCATGCAGCGGCACTACCGATTCAGTATGCTGCGAAGTTTCAATCAGATTGGTCGGGTTGTTGTGTGTTTCTCGTACATTTAAAAAAAAAAATTGCTTGTGGAAAATGGAAAAATGGAAAATGGAGAAAATTGAGTTTAGAGCTGTTATTAAACATTTTAATATAAAAGGGTTAACAGCAAACGAAATAAAAAATGAGTTGGATTTAGTTCACGGCATATCTGCTCCTTCACTTGCAACTATTTATAACTGGTTAAATGAATTTAAACGTGGTCGTACATCAACAAAGGATGAACCACGCTCAGGACGTCCTGTAGAGGTGACTACACCAGAAATGATCAATAAAATCCACGATATGGTGCTAAGTGACCGAAGATTAAAGTTGAGTGAGATAATTGAGGTTACAGGGATCTCAAAAGGTAGCGTCATTTCTATTTTACATGACAAATTGGGCATGAAAAAAATTTCTGCAAGATGGGTGCCGCGTTTGCTCACAGTCGACAATAAACGCAATAGGGTGGTGGCCTCTAAAGCCCTGTTGTCGCTCATGCAACGCAATCCGGATGAATTTTTTCGTCGCTTTGTGACTGTAGATGAAACATGGATACACCACTATATGTACTCCCGAGACGAAAGAAAAGTCAAAGCAGTGGATTGCGAAAGGCGAACCATGTCCAAAGAAGGCGAAAACCGTAAAATCAGCTGGTAAGGTTATGGCTACTGTATTTTGGGATGCACGTGGAATTATTTTCGTTGACTATTTGGAAAAAGGAAAAACAATAACAGGGGATTATTATGCATCTTTATTGGACCAGCTAAAAAACAAAATTGAAGAAAAACGGCCTCATTTAAACAGGAAAAAAATCCTCTTTCATTAGGACAATGCCCGTGTTCACACATGTTTACGATCAATGGATAAAATTGAAGAATTGAAGTTCGAATTGGTCGACCACCCACCGTATTCGCCAGATTTAGCCCCCAGTGACTTTTTCCTTTTCCCAAACTTAAAAAAATGGCTAAGTGGACAACGTTTTTTTTCAAATGAAGAAGTCATCGATCGGACAAATGCTTATTTTGAGGACCTTCCGAAAACTTATTTTTCTGACGGTTTAAAAAAAATTGAGAAACGTCTAACCAAGTGTATTGAGCTCCAAGGAGATTATGTTGAGAAATAAAAAAAAAATACAAAAATAAAAACTGTTTTAATGATTTTTTCTAAGGAATTATTGACCCACCCTCGTATATACGGGAGTTTTCCTATAGAAAACAAAGAAAGAATCAGCGCCGCAAGCGAAAACCTATCAGTAACGTTCTGTTATTTTTATACAATTCGTACTATTCTCGTTTCACTTTCGAATGACTGTGGTATAAAATATCTGTTGAGGCTTGTTTACACGGGCTTAGTGTTAATCATTAGTACTCACTACTCGCTCTAATACCGCCATGTGTAAACAGGTCGAATTAGTAATAAGCATCAGTATCCCACCTGTTTACACGTGTCGGTATTAGTGCGAATAGCGAGTAGTAAGTAAGCCCTTAGACTAGATTGGCATGGCATTTGCCTAAATTGTTAAAGTTGTTGGCAAACTTGTTTCAGGTTAAACCCAGAATAGCATATAAGTAGTTAATTTAGTGTTTACTTCATAATGGATGCAAAACGTAAAATGAAGGGGAAAATAAAAATATTACTTTTACAGAAGTAAATATCTTATTGTTTTAGTAGTGTCAATAAATATTTTGTACTTACAACAATATAGGTCAGCGGCAACATCCCACAGGTATTTTTTAAATTTCTATTTTTGTTTTCTGCGTTAAAATAGAAATGTCATTTTCACATAATTTTCAGCTATTTACCTGGGTGACCTATTAGAATACTGCAGTGCTATTCAAGATGTGGGAAACGCTCTGAAACAAGTAACGATGATTTTTAATAATCAAATAATTATTATGAATATACCTAATAGGTAATATAAATGTATAATATGCGTTATTATTTTATACATGTATTGAATTGTATGATATTAACTTGTAATCACTTACAGATTATTTCTGTACATCATGTAGACTTATTTGGTTAACAAAATAGTTTATAAAAATTAAGTACCTAACTACTTACTCTCCAGAGATACATATTAGGTATACCTACATAATTATCTATACTGATACATTTTTGACATTTGATTAAATATGTAGAGCCACTTTTATAATAAATATTGTTCGACAAATTAGAATTGATGTTGCTAGAAAAAAGGTGTCAAAAATTATATTGATTCGCGTGAAGTTAAAATGTAATATCTTTGTATGTCGTATAATATTCGCATCGATATGGGATCATTGTACACAGCCAGGACTAGATTTACATTGGACAGGGCCCCGAGCTAATGCTGATTTGTGCCCCCCTAAAAAACAACTTATTTAAACGTAATTTAAAAAAAATATTTTGTTCCACATTTTTATCTTCGCAAAATCACATAGGAATCTAATTGAAAATATATTGTTTTTCATATGTCAGACTATTTATATTAGAGCAAGTGAATTTAGTTGAATTTGGTCAATGGTGGTAATGCGTATTTTTTAAAATCGTAGCAATGTGGTAAAATGACTTTTTGCCTCGGTTAATGAGAAAAAAACTCAAAAGTCATTCGAATGATCAGAAATGTACCTACTTCAAATTGGACTCCCGTATTCTAGATTCCAGAAAATTGGAGAAATTTATCGACACGTTGAATTGATTAATACAATAATTAGGTATACAAATTCATCTATTAACCCAATATCTACAATGGGTCGCTAGGATATTGCGTTGCAGGGTATTTCCCGAGAAAATCTCAATCTCGAGATTCGGGACTTCCCGAAATGATGATATTTTGAATTCTCAAGATTTGAGATTTCCAGAAAAGAATTCTCGAGATATAGAGAAAATTTAAAAAATCCTAAAATCAGTGTAAAAACAGACGAATTACAAAAATATGATTCTTTATTTAAGTAAGAAACAAACAAATTGAAGTAGGAAAACAAAAATAATTCAAAACATTTCTTATTAAAATAGAGTTTCAAAAACCACAGACTATCAATGGCTGCGTCTGACAATCGTGTATGCTTTTGAGACACAAAATTCCCTGATTTTGAAAAATTGCACCCATTTTGAGTCGAATTGTGTTAAATGCCTCGATCAGTCGTGTTTTCTGTCCACTTTTTTCATACACTGTGAGACACTCGAACTCAAATTTTGTTAATTTATTTCAATTAATTACAATTAATAATATTTGATAATAAAGAAATCGATTTCCCGAAATGTTAAAAATGTCAGTTCTCGACATTCGGGATGGAAAATCTCGAAAACTTCTCGGGAAATTCCCGAAACCCAACTCTAGTTGCAGGAGCTTTGTATTTCTCCTTTATTTTCAACAATATGGAAACATCAATATGATAATATGTATCGAACCCAAATAATTCATCAATGTCATTTTCTTGGAATGGAGTTAATGGAAAAGTAGGTATAACTATTTCAAACATTGTTTCTATTCAAATTTTATCACATTCAGTTTTCTGTTCATCGTAGAAATATTTTCTAAATAGGCGCCATACAGTTTTTCCAATTTACGTTCCGGCCGCGGTGCTCCTATGAATTTGGGGGCCCTGGGTTATAGCCCCCTAAGCCCTATGTTAAATCTGGACTGTATAAAACCACTTTGCTTTCCATGTGTTTACTTTACCTGCACATAATCAATCAATGCTAGTATTTGGAACTTTGCAAATATCATATTTGATTGACGATTCAAGTGTGAGATAGGCATTGTTTTAATATTTACACCTAGTGAATATGATTACATTATGTGAAGGGATTGGATGATACGGAGTTGTTCGATGTCATAAATAACATCGTATCATTAATACTTTGGACGCTGAAGACGCACCTGGCGCGTAATGACCAGGCGGCCGATCAATGTAATTAAAGTACATTTTAAAGGTGATAAATAAAACGTCATTATCTAGTCTAAAATAGATTTAATCGTAGGTACATATTTATCGTTTGTACCTATTTGCGAAAAAATCCTGTGATGTATAAAGATAATTTTCTTTAATCAATCTCCTATGTACCTACTTTTAAATTTCCGTGAAAACGCCTGGGTAATGAATTTATTGTTTATCTGTCAAGAAAAACTCAACTCATGTTGTCAACGCTGCTAGAGTTACTTAAAATACAACCGCTGTTCCTGAATGACAGACACTCTGCTCTTTAATCTGACGAGAGTACTCGGAAAGTTACCTGCCTATTTAGTAAAATATTACATTCGAAGTGTGTATTGATTGATCGAGTTTTACCTTATCGTAAAGTGGTCTTTTATTGGAGGGTTCGCCAATTTCATGGTTGATTTTCTGTCAGATTTTATGGTGGTCGTGTTTTATTCAGACTCAGTGGAATTCGTGCAGGGGTGCCGGTAAGTAGGTATATAATTCTCAAAAATTGCCTAGTACAAACTACGGTTTACATTGCTGAGGACGCTGAAATTCAAATTTAAAATTACATTCTAAGAATTAATTACAAATAGTGAAAAGCTGCCGGAAGAGAATCTTTGGCTACGTGCGTGATGTTATTTATGTATGAAAAATAGTACATTGGCAGTTAGTTAGTTTCTCGTTTTCCACGATCTCACATAATAATTCCTGGTTATTTTAAACTTTCTTAGTCGTTTTCGGTGTTATTGGATATAATAAAAAATCTCTTAATTGTTCATAGCGATGTTTTTTTATTATTTTATTTGTGAAAATAGTGACCTATCAGTGCAAACAATATAATCTTAAATACAACTTCTGTTCAATTATATTTGAATTGTTTATGTATACGCAGTTATCTGTTTATGATATACTAAGTAAACAGAGAATTAATTAGATGAAGCCCCGAGCCATGACTAAAACGCTGAATGTTTTCTCACTTAGTACCTAATTCCCTCTACGCCTTCATTTTCGTGGAGACAGTACTGCTTGTTTGGTCAATGTCTATGTGGTCGATGAAAAATTCAACCCTAGCATCATCACGTAGGTCGGTCGACCTGCTGCCGGCTTGCCACCTTGGTCTCCCACGGCCGAATTAATTCGAGGAACGAGTCATTCTCCTATCGCCCCACTCCCCCCCCCCTCCTCCAACTCACTGTTCTATTCTCCACACTCTCTGCTTCTTGAAATATTAATGATCGCCTCGGAGTTCTTCGTGCAATATTATATTTTGTGTGCTTTCGGTCTGAGCAAATTCGCACACACAGCGGCTTGCCGTGCGATGGTAGTGTTTATACTTGAGTTTTCTTTATTTAGGGGCAATGTTAATAATAGTACATTTTGATAAATGGAACGCCGGATGGAAAAATACGTAGCCTTCATCTTTGATCTTATCACAATCTGAGAAACCAGATAAGATTTCCTGGCAACCCCGTATGAATTTTATTATTTTGTACTTTAATCGTTATAAAGGAGGCTGTGTAGAACCAATGTCACTTCTTATGCTTCTTATTTTCTCGTTTGTGCCACTATTCATCTTGAAATCAATATGGTGTTGTTCGATTCAGCCATCTGAACATTATGCACCTTTCGATCTTTTCAGTTATTTGTCCTTTACTCACCATGTTTCCCGTTTCAATAATGTTGTATCGTCGAGTTAAGACGGTTAAGTGACAAAAAAAACATTGTCTTATTGACAACCTAAGTCGATAGTGTCTTGTACCTATGATATCATTTTCAAAAGGCGAAAGATGCGCTGTTCAGTGATTTCTCGGTCGTATTGTGTTCTTAAGTAAATTGTTACCATACATTGATGAGGTACAATGTTTGTGACAGTCGGTTATCGGTTAGCCCACAGAGGTGTCCCACGTTTATACACTACACCTCTCTCTTTGAAGCCTTGACTACTGATTTTATTTAATAACACTAATTTTTATAGGGATTAATTCATTTTAATTGCATTGGCTTTGTACATTTGCACGTTCTATAATAAATGAATGTACATACTATTCATCAATGTCAGAACAGCCGGTTGTGACTTTCTCTAGCAGTTGTCGTTGACAATACTTACTATTACTCAATCAAATTTTATTCATAAGGAACACCACAATAGTTACACCAACAAGAAGTGATAACACTGATAACATATTAAAATACTTAAAATATACTTATGAGGAATAAAGTATTGTTGTTTTAATTTATAAAAAACGCATTTTCGTGAATTTTGTACAAAATTTTCTACGTCCACACCAAAGACATAAAAGTGGTGATTAGTATGATGTAAGTAAGTATGATATAAAATTATACCTAGTACAACATTCGTCTACCTACTTCTCTGGCTAATTTAATAGACCTGTTTGGGATACATAATTATTAAATGTTACACATTGTTTCCACATACCTGCATTATTATATAATTATTATTCTCTTATCATGTTATTTTATGTAAATAATTTCATATTAATATTTATGTACATACCCATTATAACGTAAATCAGTAATATTCAAACTGTGTGCCGCTACATTAAACATTCCAGACAATATTTAGTAGATAATACAACGCGCTGATACAATTGATAGATCCCAGTGTTGCACTACTTTGCGACCTTCAATATTTTCTCTTACGATTTAAAATAATTTTTAATCAGCACCTATCTCACCATATCAAGTGGTTTTTAAAATACTTTCATGAATATAAATTGAATAAGTTCACATGGATTCAACATGAGAGAAATTAGGTTTCATTCAGCCGCCAAATGATGGGAATATTGCGATCATTACAAAATTTGAAAATATTTTATGGAGTTGGCAAGATTTCTGTTAGACTTTTTGCGTGTATCTGTCTAAAACAGCGAAACATTTTAAGTATACTACTTAAGGGCAACACTGCCTATGTATGTCATGGGTCACGGCTATGTCGATGTTGATCCCAAGATTTGAGAAACTGCGTGGAAAACTGCTAGCATAGCTCACCCATCCCACTAATTGATACTTTTTAGGGCGTTGCTAGAAAGTTTAAAAATCACTGATAAAAATTATATGAGCAGGGTTTCTACACAATTTGAGATTATTTATGTACCAATTATCCGCACATTACGTAGTTTGTAATAAACCGTAATTTAAATCTCAACCATATATTAGTATAGGTATATTATATTAGTATATTAGTTAGGTAATAAAATATAGTGATTGTAAAATTCTTACAGAGAACCTTCAAGTCATTTTGAAAAAAAATATACATTCGTATTATTGCTGTAAAATGTACCTACTGAAAAAAACATAATTTTAATTATTTGTGACCATGGGTATTTTGCGACCGATGTGCAGCTTTATCTGTGGGCTTGTATAATCATAAAGTATATTCACTGTAATAACATCAAGTACTTAATATACAACACATACATATTATATCATCATCAACCGGGGTCAATCCACTGCTGGATGGAGGCCTCGCCAAGCTTCTTCCAACTCTACATATAATACATATTATATACAAAGCGTCAATCATTTGTTATCGATGGACAGTGTGAAATATGAAATTTATAATTTTAAGTAGACACGTTAAAGTCAATATAGACCAGCGATTTCCAAACTGGGAGGCGCGAAAAGTTACACAAAATAATGTAGCCACAGGTTTGCAGTTTGCAAGTTAAATTGGTTACATCAACTACATAAAAAACTGTCCTATAAAAGTTAGTTTGTTTGCAAACATGTCTGAAGACATGGAGACTAATTATTTTATTATACCTCATTTATATACTTTTGTGAAGTGCGCTGGCTATCTCGCGAAAAAATCATATAAAAGGGTCAAATCATATTGTAGAGGCAACTTTCTTTAGGAAAGATAACTTTATTGTGAAACTTGCCTATTTGGTTGAAATTAAAAAAAAAACAGTGAATAAATCAATGCAATGATCATTAGTGCATTTACTGATTTAAAAAGATAACGTGAAAGCATTCATAAAAAATTGGAGCTATGGAGATCAAAATTACAAAAAATTAAGTTCGTCATGTTTCCATTTTTAAATGATTTCTGCGCCAGATATATTGAACCAAACAAAAATATATTTACCGAACACTTGGATAGTTTGCTAATGCACTTTTCACATTATTTATTTATAATATCTCGATTGTACAAAGTACGCGTGGATCATGCGATAATAATTATTGATTGAAACAAAAACCGTAGTTCAATTTTGGTTGATCGAAGTGAAGAATAACATACCTAATACTTTGTCAAAAGCCATAATTATTTTTCTTTGTCGAAATTACAATTAGGTAATACCTACTAAATATGTTGAAGACAACCTTCAATCCATTTTAGGTAGGTACCTACTTAATACTTCCACGGTTTGAGTTTAGGTACCCGTTAAACGTTTATCATTTTATGTTCATTGATCGATCTATATTACCGATAAAGCGAAATCGCAAAATGGGTGCAGTAGAAAAATATGGTGTCCGGGGTAGGCTGCCATCAAAGCTTTGCTAAAATTTACCATGCACCTCGCAATCAAATTAATTTGCATAATTAATTCTAAAACAAATGTATTGAAATCCTATAAACTAGTGCCCATAACTTATGAATATTATAAATAAAATACACGTTTAAAGTCGGATATTAAAGTAGTTTAAAATGCAGGGGGCGTTGAATCGTAGGTTGTTGTACCAGTGCACATGCGAAATAAAAAAAATAATAATACTATACTAGACTTTTTAATTTATGTACTGGATTGATTATATAATCAACATTATTAGGTTTTACTCAATTCCATTGCACAACAACGAAACCACGTTTTTTGTTCAGTTTTTATAATATATATTGTTTGGCTTCATTTTCCGTTCATTGGATTTATTCCTAAATCTTTGCATATCAATAATATAGTTCATAATAAATTATATATCTAAGTAGGGCTTATGTACATACTCGTAGTTTATAATATTCTCTGTGCTGTGATATTTGCTAGAACTGCTAGCAGGCTGATATCCAACCATTTTTGCTCCTTGGTCTACCTTGACAACTCAATATATTATCTTAAATCCAATTAAAATAGTCCATACAATTTGTGGCAAATACTAATACTAAGTATAATATAGTTATGCATAATCTTCAAACTTATGTGATTCGGTATTACTTATACATTCTATTTATATGTAACTTAGTACCAATAATATATTTCTTAAGAACCATTAGGTATCTATCTACCTATTTTTTATCAACATAATATATTATTAAATTCATTTGTATTTTATCCGTATGTGCATAATACTATTCCAATATAGGTATATATATATATATATATATATATATATATAAGTATGTCTAAGGGCAGTTAGTGAATCAAACCGTCCACAAATTACCGGAGTTACCTGATCATTTCGACTTATTGGCTCATTTGTCACTTACTTGATCATTGTCAGGTATAGATTTATATGCAGTTGTGACCAGCTCGACGAGCTGGTACCGTAGGTACCTATAACTCAATTTGATAAGGTAAGTGATAATTTCGAAGGCAGTAAATAGGCTCCTATATACTTTTTTATCCCTGAATATATAACGTGACTTCGTTGATTATTTCCGTTCATTATTAATCGCCTTTAGCTGATCGGAGAGTGCGACGTTGCCACTGCAAGGAAGAGGTGATAGGAAGGTGAGACGGAATGGAAACGGTGCGTGAAATTTTATAATTTCAATGATATGCGAAAATATCCTTTGCGTAAACTGCATAAGAAATATTTTTTACTGTAGGTACAGGTGCTGGAGACGGGTCCATTGTTTACACCTGAATAAAGTGACACCATTATCAAGACTATTCAGATAGGCCGTTTGCCTTTGTTTAAATACTATACGTATAGATGAAGATAGAATACATTTTCTTATTCGGTGAAACAATATTATGACTTTGTATACTTATTATTAATTGTAATATTAAAAATACTTTGAAAACCCTAAGTGGGTTTTTAATGGATATCAAAATACTTTTAGTATTTTGATACTTTTTTGTTTAGTATTTGGACTAGAAGTCATTTCAAGCAACGTTTCGATTCTGAATTGTTGTCTTTCACGATATTGAGAGTATCCACCGCTCCGGAACTTGCCGCAAGTATACTATACTATAACATTTTATAGTAATTAAACGTAAAATAACACATATGAATCAAATAAAATTGACTTAGCACGCCGCGTTCGAACACGCGATCTCCGGATTCGTAGACGAGAATCTTAACCGTTCGTCCACGGAGGTCGTCAAATGATTTGAATAGCAAAAAAAGTGCGTAATAATTGTATAGACTACATTTTAGTAGATATGTGCTTAACTATAAGCATACTATTAAAGTTGAAATAAATGGCACGACCTACCAGATGTTTTATTTTTTGCTTGCTTGTATTGATCCAATATGAATACATAAATACACTCAATAAATAAACATCTTTGAATTAACCATTTCTTTTATTCAATGAATAATTCACAAGATTTTGAGAATGTAACATTCCATATATTGAACATACATAACTTGAAAACACCTCAGATATATACCCACCAGAAAAAATCATATTTGAAAACAAATACGAAACTCGACGAGATTTGAACCCGTATAACCATTGGTTAATGGATTTAATGCAACTTGGCGCGACATGGAAATTTCGAAAATTATTTCCGACGAAAATAATTACATTTATGTAATCAAAATAATACCAATCACTTTACTTACACACACGCATCACCAAAAAGGTATTTTGTTTTTCACTTGAAAAAACAAAAATTTTACAGTTCGTCCACTATTGAAAAATTATGTGAAAAATGTTTTGTTTTGGTACCTGTAAATTTGACTGTATTTAGGGTTTTTAAGAAATTTTGGCTCTCATGTTTTTTCAAATATTGCATATTGGTTAAAATAAAAAAAAATATAACTATTGATAAATAATATTATAGTCTCTTGTTTTTTAATGATTTGGGTTCTGTAGGTAGATACATAAGCTAGATAACATTAAGATCTTCGTTGTTTTTTAGGTTTGCATTTATCAACAAAATAATAGTACAAAACAGGCATAATCTTCACTGTCTGGAAAGCCCACGAAAATACTCTTGGTATTCTTCTGGTATGTATTTAGCGTTGTCACTAAATCACGATATTTTAATTTAGAAATATGATTTCTTTGGATTCTTAATTATTATAGGTATATCTGGAACAATAACAGGAATTCTTTCTATATTTCGTCGTTAACCAACTACCATAAAATCATTTTCTTCAAATGATGTTTATTTAAAAAGAGTCTCTCAAAATCATCTCTTCAAACGTGAAACCACGCCATATTGTATATGGGAACTATTTTACCACACAATGTTTTTTTGTAATATAAATTAAATGGTGCGTTGGGTTATCATATTTAGATGCGAATGATTTAAAAACCTGAAACGTCATTGATACAATGAATTTCCGCATTCTTTGACAAAATTACACCAGTCATTGAATGTGAAAATTCTCATCGTAGACAGTTTTTTTTTTTTGCTTTATTATGCTTTGGCCATGGTCCCCACATCCCGAACCGGGGCCCCATGCCAGGATGTTTGGCGTGCCCCTTTACCTATCACTGAGGTTAAGGGCAGTATGATGTTCTACAGTAGTATTCCCCATATTATCCCCAAATGATATTCTGTAGAATCCCTGGGTTTGGCGAGGTAAAATGAATGGTATTCTGTGTATTTTTTGTAATTTTCAAATAAATCCACTTGAATTATTGAGTTGTTGGCTTATTATGAACCATTGATCGCGACCCCCTTTCATGGTAACATAGTACTCGTAACATGCGACCCTTCTACGTATTGGATAAATAGCCATTTATATTAGTCAGCAAACACACTACAGATAACTATAAAATAAAATTCCAAATGTGAATTATCATCAAATTTAGATAATTTATTATATCACATAAAATTGCATCACATACATACAAATATTATAAAATCTTGGGTCAAGTTGACGCTAAGGTACAGATTTGGATTTCGCGTTATACACATTTTTATTTATCTAAAAAATCAAAAAAATGAATTATTCAAAATCATTTGAATTTGTGCTGCACAAGAGAAAAACCAATAATCATAGGGTGAAAAACATAACCATAAAATAAAAATTAATAATAAGATGGTATCATTTCACAAATTCAAATTGTATGGTTATTTTATTAATATGTACCTTTTAGGTGGAGAATTTATATTAATAAGTTATAAAATAGTTGGGGTGCATCGAAAAGATTAACAGTAGGCATAATAACAGAATGATTTAAAAAACGCCAAATATAAAATTTAATACAGTTCTAAAATCTAAAAAGTTTTTATGAATAAACACGGCATAAAATGAGAATCTCGTAAAATGAGTAATTTTTCAATTATTAGTAAACAAAAAAAGGTAGCCATTGTTTAGTGGAAAAAAATAAGCCCAAGCAGTACAGTGGTCATAATGCTATGTATTGTTTTTACATGCACTTCACAAGATAATTTTATTCATACAAAATATTATTTAGTAGTATGGGTGCCACTGGCACTGGAGACATATTTATAATTGCCGAAAAACTAATTAGATTTATTACAGTTCACACCTTCATCTGTCTTCTCCAATAGTATGTACATATCCCTGGTGTGGACGAATTATTTGTTTGCATGTACCTACTTACCTTAATAATTAAGGTACACCACACCGTACACCACACATGTAAATCATTCATTTAGGTACAATACCTATCGTCTTAATCATTTCTAAATACTTTTATTCATGATTTTATCAAGATACCGACTAAACAGATATTTTTCTAATCGATAGTCAAATTTCATTTTTCAAAGCAACAAACTCATTCCAAAATAATATATCAACTTGATTTTTTTTGTAATTGTCAAAATACAATATAATGTTAGTACACAAAATTTAATTTTATTTATTTTTCTAATATTATTATCTTGTAATTTACATTCAAATATAAAATGGTCTTAAAAACTCTCATCATAACAATACAACAGCTGTAAACATTAGTTGAACTAAGCTAGCTCTCAGTTCTGTGTGTTCTGAATTCAAGATAATTTGGCAACGTTGCATGAACGAACAAGTGTGTTGATCAAAATGATCAATGTAGAGACATTAAAAATAGATGATATTTTTTTGGGTATAAACATAATATTTATAGTTAAGTGATAGCTGACCATGTTTTAAATATAACGAAAAAGACAGCAAGTTGCTACCTCATCCATGTCATTATATATGACATGTGAAATAGTGATCGACGAAGGTCGTCTATTCACACATGAGCCGCTAAATGTGGTCGGATATAAATATATATATATATATATATCTTGTCAAAAACCCGCCAACAAATGTTTCGCCTACTTCCCGTGAACATGGAGGAATTAAAATTTGGTACACAGGTGCTAACACTATGACCGTACATCGTGGGAGTGGCCAGGTGTTCTGATCATGAAAATATTCAATTCAACATTTATTAAAAACGCCACAACTGTGTATTATAATTAATCGACACCGATGCAATGAGCAATCAGTAAACAATCCTCATTTAGGAATATAGGTTTATAATTACTGTTGTATATTTAAAATGTTAAAATTAATTTTGATTAACTTGGTCTTAGATTGTAATTATCGGAATATCGAATCAATGAGCAGAGATAGATAGAGATAGATACTTTTCCAATTGAATCCCATACTTTGATTCCATTCAGATTTTGTTTTAATTTTGAAAACATGTTATTATTTAACATACATACTTTTGAAAACACTTCTGAGAAAATATATTATAACAAATAGAAAAAATCGCACCCCATGAACCCTGCAGGAATCGAACCTGCATCTCTCGGGTATCGCGCCCACGTACATATACCACTATGCTAAAGGAGTCATACTTAATTGCGACATATTTTAATTAATGGCGTTTAATACTCTCTGAAGCATTTGCAAATTGAGCTACTGCATTTTGTATTTTAAATCAAAGTAGGAATTACTTTAATTACTAACCGACGTCACGGATCACTCCAAGATTTTTTGTTGTAACTTACTTGAACTCGCTAATAATTTTTAATTAACTATTTTTTTTATTCAACAAATAATTCACAAGATTTAAGAATGTAACATTCTAATTATTGAACATACATGAATAAAAAAAATAGTTAATTAAATGATATTATTGTTTGTTTAATTATTATCGCTGGACAACATAATCAAAAGAGCGACGTTGATTATTTTCCGATAGTTGTCCTTTATTTCATAACACTTTCTTTCATATTCATTCTATATCCTTGAAGATATATTGAAATCCTGTGACTGTACATTTTTTTTTCAGTTAATAGTTAATACGTGTTGTTGGATCGTGTAGCCAGGGGCCGGCAGTTTGTCAAGTGAGAAGAGCCAAATTGTCAAGGAAACAGGATAAAAAAGGCACCAGAGAGCCGCATATATGTAATATACATATGTAGGTATATGGATTTTTAGGGGGGAAAGTTCAAGATTTTTTATTAAAAAAAAATAATTAGAACGGCGTCCATGCATCGCTTTTGATAGCTTTACTTTTTCTGGCAAATAGCTACTTATTTTTAATTGAATATATGATTGTAAATTTTCAACCGTTATTCTGCATCTAAGTTTATTTTTTTATTTAGTTCATAGATGAGAATGTTTATTCGCATATATAAACGTAGAGCCAAAGATTGTGATAATACCAAAAGCTAGTTTTTTTTAACGCGTCATGTTTCAGGCAAAACTATTCCATGTGTCAAATATTATTGATTCTATTTTAGGCAGTTGTCCACTTGTGCTGAGAAATCAAATTGGATTTCTCTCTTTCTTCTTCCAAGCAGCTGGTCAGATCTGTGAATTTGTTGCTCCACAGTTCCTTGCTTTTTAAATTTATTAACTGCTTCTGGAGTGAACCAGGATATGAGTAGAGTAAAGAGTGGTAAAGAGTATGCCGTACGAGTCTAAGTTTGTTCATAAACTCATAAGTATAAGGCTGCTTGAGATGAGGTGAAATTTGAGTTGTCTGAAGAGCCGCAAACGTATATGCAAAGGGCCGCATGCGGCTCGCGAGCCGCTCCTGCCGACCCCTGGGCTAGGCTAACAATCAACTCTCGACAAAAATCTATTGAGATACACTGACACTGTGGAGGTCTATGAGTAGAAATGGTGATTAACTTTTTTTGTTTTAAAGTTTAAAAAGTTTTAAAGTTTTTATTTGTCCATGCAATCTGCGTTCGGGTCCAATCCACGAATAACTTTTCTCTTGAAACACGAAATGCATGTCATTGTCGCCTGCATTAGAAACTTTTCCTTTTTTTACTTATGGTTTGAATATGTTATAATTATCTACTAATTAGTTTCCCTGTTCCTAATTGGCCATTGACCATTCATCATCAGCTAGACACCGGACATCTGGAGTCCTTTTTTTTTTGGGACGGACTCGAATATTACAACATTTTTTAATTAAAAAATGCGTTAATAATTTATGGAACCTATGTTTTTCAGAAAAATTAAGTTGTACGATGTAGTAGGTACAATGAAATATGAAATAAATGATATTGATAATATGTGCAAGAGACTTTATCGATACTTAATTATATAGAAACGCTGCCATTAGTAGATATACTATACTATTTAGAGAAATTAATGAAGCGCTTACGTATAGAGTGGAAGAATTAGTTGTTAATAGTAATATCTATAATATTTAATAATATTCCACTTTTTATATACCTATTATTGAAATCAAAGTTTAAAATTTCTACTAAACTACTTTTATTTTCACTATCAAATAACAAATCACACTTGCTCCCATAATGAGAAGGACCTGACAGCTAGTGTATTATTAAAATCGTACCAAATCTGAATGATTTCGTATATTATGTTGATACTACGAAAATATATAATATGAAAACATATTATTATATTATATGGATTTATGGATAGGTAAAATGGGGAATATCGGACCTACGTGGTTAATGAAACCCTTTAGAAAAAGTTTCGTACGAAAGATACTTCAAATCGTACTTTTGTGTTTCAAGCAAGTGGTTGGACATATTGAGATATTCAATTTTAATATATAGGTAGGTACTGATGTTGTAATGTTTTTTTTGACATTTTGATAGGCCATTTTCAAACACTTTATATTCATCATGCAAAATATGTAAGTACATGCGTTTTCTGTTAATTGCTACTCCCTAATACTATAAATTATATATCATAGTATTATTTCAATGAAATATATAAACCCGATATAATTATTTATTTCGGAAGTTATCAAAATGATACAATCATAATTAGTCGACATTGATACATTGTGTATATATAGTACCTAATACCATTGATAATAAATTATTTTATCAAGAAAATATTAGATATAAATAGGTATAACACAGTTGCAGTGCCTACCATTTGCCTTAACAAGTTGACCTTGGTTCTAATAGTCCATTGCTTTATCCAATCTGGGAGTTCACACATGAAACTATAATTTGATGTTATAGTAATATGGTAGAAAAAACAAAAAAAACTTTACCTGCGCGTTTGTTAACTGATCTACGTATTTTCTTAAAATCCGAGATCACTTCAGTTTTGACGATTATGGATTATAGCTTAAAATTGTTTATTTGTTTTTATTTAGTGAGTAGGTATATTTCGTGATATTTCACATTAGCTGGTTCCATTGTTTACGGGAAATGACGTTTTAACGGGCTTACCTATTGAATGTATTAATAATATGTAATATATTCATGACGGGTTTTCACAAACACTTCAGATAATCAAAATTTGTTTTTTACTTAATCCTTTACTAATAGGTAAGAAGGTTTTAACAATCTTTTATTATGTCAATGTGCATTTACGATCGGTGATGCGCATGGTGCACGAAGAAGCCAGAAGGCATAACCCGGTCGTAAATAATGACTAATAGAATACCTAGTACAAAACATAAATCAATTAGAATTTATTGATTAATATTTTTGCCACTCGTACCCGTTAGATATAGAGACCATTATACCACTTTCCTCTAGAAGGTATATAAGGTACTTTTAAACACTTTGTACATTTTGCATTTTTGTTTATTGTTATTAAATCTTAGTTGATATTATTCTTTTGACTTATTAACTTAAAAATAACAACAATGGATGAAATATAATATTCCTAAATATTATAATATGTCACATATATAATATTGTTTAAGTATATAATATATAATTATCAAGCCTCGATAGCGAAGGCTGCGTGACTAGCAAATGCACTTACGACCTATGTAAACCTGCCGTTCATATTGTTTTAAAAGCACATTGCAAAGATTATCCTTTGCTTTGTAATTTTATTCTTGTAAATCCACGGTATTATAGATGGTTGCACTATTATATCTAAAATGTAAACATAAATTTATATACAATATTGGTATATACTACAGCTGATGATGATACATACTATCGTATGGAAAATAATTCATTTTTAAGTTGTGGACTTCTTGTACGTATCATGCGACAAAAGCAATAAAATCGTCTTCAAGTTTTTGTCATTGGTCGGGAACCTTTTTTGATACATACACCTATGTGGAATTTTAAACACAGCAAATTTTTCACAGTTTTGAAGTTACGCTATTTCTTAATGTATATAAATCAGTCATTTAATAAATAAGGACAAATATCACCAACAAGTTAGTTCAAGTAAACAATCGACTCCCACGTCCTCTATACTTAATTGACTTTTTATGCAATAATATGTACCTACCTATATTTTGTACTGTTATTCAATTGAAAATGTCCATTAGGATAAAATCGGTTGAATATCAACATTATGGAATAAATGTGGAAAAAGTACGAAAGTACATATAAAGTGTTTTAATGAAATATGTATCTAGATTCTAGGTACTAGTCGTTTTATGTGATGAATAGTTCTTTACACTTTATAATATGTAAGTATTTAAATCAAATACATAATATAATCATATATCAGATAATTACTTTTTAATAACAACATTTAAATATAATGCTAATTATGTCGAATGGCCACCTAATCGGCGCGCCTTTAGCGTACAATGAATTAAATGGGATGGCGGGACTTTTTTTAACATTACACACCTACAAACTTACCTGTAGAATTGCCAAAATGGAACTACGAATTACCATAGGACGCCATTTTGAAAATTTCATTCGAATGTCAGATTTTGTCCAGTTACTAGTCTTGATTGGGTAGTTTTCGACAATGGCTCCATTTTTTTGTAGTACATATTCCACTTTTAATCAATAAATTAGGACCGGTTTCGTCCGCCTCAGAGGGACATTTTCAACTGAATCTTCCCTTGTTCAGTTGAAAATATCCCTCTGATGCGAACGAAACCGGTCCTAATTTATTGATTAAAAGTGGAATAAGTACTACAAAAAAATGCGTTTTTTTAATTAAACAACAATAAATATTAACGCAATACAATCACTAAGTGAAAATCTGAAGTATTAAATGGGACGGCGGGACTTTTTTTAACGTTACACACCTACAAACTTACCTGTAGAATGGCCAAAAATGGAACTACGAACTACCATAGGACGCCATTTTGAAAATTGGTCAAAATTTGAAAAATGTCAGATTTTGTCCAATTACGAGTCTTGATTGGGTAGTTTTCAACAATGGCTCCCCCATCCCATTCTTCAGATAAGTTTGTAGGTCTGTAACATGCATTTTATATACTCAAGGTCTTATAACTAATTTAATCACGGTGAGTAGTTTAGTGTGTGGCATTGCGGATTAGTAGCTCTGGAATATTCTAAATCTAAATATATTAACGTAATACGTAATATTTATAATAAACCTATTCAATAAGTGAAAATCTGAAGTAATATTATACTGCAAACCTTTTAGAAAAATGCAATTACGGCTTATGCAATACACAATATTATAATAGTAGGTATTTTAATTATTCAAACGAAATTTCCAGGGATGTCTCGCATCTACATATGTATTCTATAGACCGTACGCCACTGGTATTTTGAAGAGGAAATTTCTTACGATCAATTTGATGAAATTCTTCAATGTCAATAGTTTATAATCAAATAGACCAGATTGGGCAGAGCATCCTCAAAATACTTAAATATCTAAATAAATAAATAAGTATATGACTTTTTTATCGATATGTAGGTATTGTTGTTTAATTTAATAAAACGCATTTTTTTGTAGTACTTATTCCATTTTTAATCAATAAATTAGGACCGGTTTCGTCCGCCTCAGAGGGACATTTTCAACTGAAGGCATAAAGGCTGAACTCATTTCCCTCTGAGGCGGACGAAACCGGTCCTAATTTATTGATTAAAAGTGGTACAAGTACTACAAAAAATTGCGTTTTATTAAATTAAACAATTATACAATGCAGTTCCACCATGAATTAACAGTTAACAAAATAAAAGATATGTAGGTACTTTTGCGATATCGGTATTGTCACTTGGTAATACTAATAGGTATCAATATGATACATTTAGAACATAAAACGGGTCAGCGGACAAAATCTTTCAATATTTGTATTTATATTAATGGTAGGTACGCAAAAGCTATTCGATATTTAATTATGAAAAACATATTCTACACGCAGTTTATAAAAATGGTTTACCATTACTTACCTGCAATAAAACAAACCATCAATTTTGTAATGCGATCTTTTTAATTGCGATTTGCGAATTTGAATTCGTTTGAAGTGGCCACACTTCGCATTATAATATTGGCAAGACGATTATTTTAATTACAATAATTATCATCGCACCTGAGCTGCCAGAAAAAACAACTGACTAATTGTAGAAATCCATACTAAGAATCATTTGGGCAAAAGTCTCCTTAGGATATTGGATTCGTCCACCATTTTAATGTGTTTTTTTATGGGTTGACGGTTAAAGACTCGAAAGATCCGGCCTTTAATCATCACAATGTAATTATTAGATAACAAATAATAATAATATTATCTAAGTATATAGGTACAAGGTACGGATTATTATTAGGAAATTTACTCGTAATGGGGGTAAGTAACATTAATCTGTGTCAGTTGTATACATAGGTACCATAATATGACATGAGTGAATATTGAGTGAACATGCCAAAAGGCGAAACCTGTGTTGATAAAACCGATTCAAACGCAATTGTACACAACTTATATCAATTAGAATATACCAATATATTTCTGTACCTCAGAACCAGTGTGTCGTATGTAAGATGTTGCAGAATATGGGTAAAATACAGATTTTGTAGCTAAAATAATATGATAGGTATCTTTCAGAGCCAATTGAACTTTTGAGTAGGTGTATTCATTTCTACAAAATCTGAAATTCATAAACGCGAATCTCCATAGGGCACATGGTTAAATATAGTCAGGCCATGATACGAAATTGTAAACATCGATGGTAGTGCTAGTTATTTCTCATAATTCGAATGCATAATAATTTTAGTAAACTGTATGTAGATTTTTGCGTGGTAGCAAATGGTAATAATTTAAACGAAATATTATGCAATCGAAAATCTTCATTTATTGCGAACAGGTTACCTCATTGCATTCGAAGACAATCAATAACTGGCACTATCACCATGGTCGCAGGAATAATTTCACATCGTGTGTAAATATTTTTATAGTAATAGCTATATACATATTTTTCTAGAACTTCTACGATAATCGTCACTGCGTTTCTTACGTAGTTAGTGATAAAGAATCTAAATCTCTGATTTAAGACTTGGACACTGTCCACACTCGACACTGCCGGCAACTGCGCACCGCTTGTTAACACATCTAGAAAAAAATAGATTTTACTCGTATATTACGGACTGGAATGCAAACCATTATATTGGATCACACAAAAACTAATCGTCAGTAAATGAAAAAAAAAATGTGGAAAAATCTTCTCAGTTTCTTTATTTTCCGACGACTTGCTTCGGCGATAAGTATTTTTTATACTGACATTATTGGTCGGAATATGCACTTATGTACTATTACTGTATTCTCCATTAAACTACCTACTCATCTTATAATATTATTCAACGTTTGGTGTTAATTCATGATACAAATTCTTAAATTCTACATAGCTTTTTCGGTGTACATACTTCAATAATTTATCTACTTTATATTTTTTTGTATTTACTCTTTATACTTTTTTATAATACTACCATATATTCATTTGCTTTTTATAAGTACTGGTTTAATACCATTTCTTTGGTTTTTAATGTCATGTGTTGAACGTCTCAAATGTATAATTTGTAAAGTTAAAAAAAGTTAAAATAAAATAAATAAAATTGAATTGAATAGGTACTTGTTTAAAATCTTTTTAATTCACTTAATATTATCATATTATATAATATCGACTACCTCATGGAATAACACACTAACTCTAAATTATCAACTTTTCAGGAGAGCAAAAAAACCATTCAAAAAAATGTGTAGCAAAAGCCGTTTAATATGTGCAAATATTATTTAAATTATAATTCATATCTTTAAATAGAGTATCATTTAAGCATACAATCAACTTTTGCAAGACAATAATTTGGGAAATAATACCCTAAATGTGTTTTTCCACGTTAAGTTTGACAACTAAAATATTGCATCTAGATTTGGTGTGATTTTTCCCGTTTATATATTTTTAGAGGGTGTATATATCTATACTTGGTGTGTTTTTCCACGTAATTATTTTTTTCTCATAAAAAAAGTACCACGTAACTTGAGATGGTGTTTTTTTTCATGCTAATTCTGAAAGATAATCTTAAATATCTCGACTTACAGAGATTTTTGTTTTGACTTTTACGGGGAATGACATACTATGTGCTCTTAGTGTTTTCTCTCTCGATGATGTTTGATTAAACCAAAAATATGTTTAGATATTCTGATGGAATATGAAGAGATTTTTTAATTAAACAATATTTTATCGCAATAAACTGTATTTTAACCATTCAGTCAGTTTGAGGAAATTGTTTTACAGAACATAATATTATAGTAAAATAATTGCAAAGTTACTTAATGAATATTCCACTCAACATAATAATGATTGGTAGTATAAATTAAGAAATGATAGGATAGTTTGTTATATATATATATTACGTAAATTACGTTGCAGCATTATAAACGTTATGTAAATTAAACTTTTTTTAAATTAAGTATAGGAAAACTATCATATAATATACAACTGTATTCTTAAAATTAGATTTTAAATATGTAAAAATAGTACTTATAAGACTTCTATACTTCTATGCAGCTACTTATTTCTATCGCACCTCACTTAGCTGTTTGTAGATGCCAAAGGTAACAATTAATAGCCATCCTATCATGAGCAGTGAGATTATAGATGGCATATTATTTTCTCTTATAATGAAAGACACTTTGTGACACAGTTAAAACTTTTGTAAATCAAAACATGCTGTAACAGTTGTAATGTGATTTTCTTTTGCACGATTTATATCACCCTGTTTCATCTCTCTCGAACGTTCTGTAAATAATAAATGTTGCTGATAATCACTTTATTTTTTATTAAATATTTAATTTACTCAATTATTGTTTCCTTTCCTGTTCAGACGAAGAAATACGAGAAAAATATGCCTTTATATTGGCGTTCAGTAGCAATTGGAAATTGATATTATTTTGATCCAAATCATATGCTATATTGGGGAAACATTTTCACCATATTCAAATTCTCGTCTTATATTCTTTTTGGCTATTTTTTCTAACATAGTGGGATTCTTTTCTTATGAAATATATTATTAACATGTTCAATTATACTATTTTTTTGCTTCCTTGAGTGCATGAGAACGGTTGTTGTACCTGCCTTGACTATACAATAGCAATTCTGACTCTTCCTTTTTTTAAAAGCACTCACCACCCACATATTTGAAATTGAAAGTGTTTGTAAATAGTTTTACATACTTTTATTATTTCGTTATAGCATGACAAACCATAAATAAGTGCTTTTAAACGTCTTAAAGAAGCTGGTAGTTTTTGGGTTTTCTTTTGCACTGACTTGTCATATCGTAAGATGTAATCCCATTGTTTCTCATGATTGCCAATAATACAAAATGAATCAAAACTAACTTGACGTTCGGATTCACTCATTTTTTGGGCACATATTTTAATTGGCAAGAATTTTTACATAGTGCTTCCATGGTATTCAAATATTCTTATATTCATTCACATATTCTTCACCTGAATTGAATGCTTTTTTGGCTTTCTTCCTTTTACACAAGTCTTAAATTACAGCTCTCTTCTTATTCTCGATTCAAGTGTGTCAATTTATAGTGAAAATACTTTGTACAGATGCACTAAGTAGGTACAACGTCATGACTGATGACGTGATGTCTACAAGTGCATTTATGTTTCAAGGTGGAAAAGTACTGACAGAAGTATACTGTTATTTATTATGCTCTAAAATAGAGCGATATATTTCATTATGTGTAAGATCTGCTGGAGATTTCGTAATTTCTTCGATCAAATCATCAATCATTCCCAAATCTCCTCCAAATTTTTGCGTCATAATGGCACACTGGAAGAACAACTAAAACCCGACAATCCAGGATCACTAGGACTATTCGGAGTCTTCAGATGGGGATAAAATCAACCTGGACTATCCAATTTTCACCCAAACATGCAATAAACCTTTTAGACTATTTTTACTACCATATTTATCATAAAAGTATAGTAAAAAGGTCAACACATGTGCAAAAATAGGCAAGTATTACCTTATTTACTTATCACAAGTCGTCATGGAATCAATACAAGAAGAATAATTATTGTAGGTTGTAAATTGGAAACTAATGGTGCAAATATGCATTTATACGATGCTTACTAATGATAGGAAGACGTTATAGTTTATATTACGAAACACAGAATATTATAAACATTGAAAATCCTGTAGGAGCCAATAGTACAGACAGAATATTTAAGGTTGAATCATTTATAATTATAACCTAGAAATGTGTTGTCTGAAATAGGAGATTTATTTTTTTATTGTTTCCATCCTTTATTTTATTAGTCTCTTGAGCTTATTGTAATATTCGCCGAGATCTAGTTGGCGACATATTAATTAAATGGAATGGTTCATAACTTAAATCCATTAGAATTTAAATTCAAATTCCAATAGTACCTACCATAGGCCGATAGTATTAATAATAATATTAAAATTAGTCATTTGTACACAATAACAAAAATAATACAATTTTACTGTCACAAAAGCAATTTGTGATAATGAAAGTAGGTGCGATTCATTACAAAGGATAATGATTTTTCAAAACAGTGTTGTTATATGTTGATAAAGGCGAGATTTGAAGGTGAAAGTTGAATTAGTGTCATATTCCACGGTGAAATCATAGTTAAATGATACACTAAAATGATTTGTGTAGGGAGCATGTATATTTTTTCCGAGTAATAACACACCAACTACAAGTGGATTATTATTCCATGTAATTTAAGATTTTACAAAAAATGTTATATAATCATAACTCTACTTACGAGTATTATTTTAAACAGTATTTTGGGTGTTTTTCGAGAAAAAAATCCAAAAAAAAATTGGCTGGTGTGGTATTTTTTTCTATGCAACAATAGCTCAAAAAACATAAAACACACTATTTCGAATTGGTGTGTTATTACATGAGGCAGTCGATATGTTGTTTTCCCAGCATTTGCAACAATACCCAACAAGTGTTTTAATAATTTGTATTTTTATATCACAGATTCTTAGTATAATTTATACTTTGAATGATTGGTAATTACTTATTGATTCGTAATGTTATCACTGTTATCAGTTATCACTATCACATATTATTATATTGTCACTACTCAATAATATATGCTAAAAAAAAATCGTTGCCGCTAAATTTAAATAGTCCTCATAATAAATAATGCTACACTTTTTTGGACCTGCCATTTTTCGTTGGTGAAAGTACTTGCCTTAAATATTTTCCCTCAAGTCCATTTGTTTATCATTGTAATTTGAATGAAGAAGTATTGATGACCTTCCAAATAATGTACAGTTCATTAATTAAAAATACAGTCATCCGTATCCGTATAATTATGTACCCCGACGTTATCGCTTGGCCCACTACTGAAATGTTATGAATTGGGAAGAATCTGTTGTGAACTAGGTGTTATTAAATGCTTGGTATGACGTATGTAGTAAGATTGTTTGTATTACCAAGTTTTCCGGTTGAAAGATCCTGGGTCCTGCGTGCTGAGCGCGGCGGAAGTCCCAGCCGGACCACGGTCGCGTTGGCAAGTTGCCAACAATGGCGAGCCGCCTCGTTATAAATAAACATGCAGTTAGTACGTCGAGTGCGAGCTGGTAGTGTTGTTGGGATGGCGAGGCGTCGCGGCGGGTGCGACGGCGCCGACGCCGGCGTCCTTCTCCGTGCGGAATCTGCAAGCGAGACAGAAGACGGCGCGAAGCGAACGGATACTCTGACGATCGTCGATCCGTTGGAGCTATTTTCGAAGAAGCGTTCCCGGTGACACGGCCTCGGCTCGTCATTGTCCACTCGCTGATGTCGATAATCAAATTATTCCATCGATTTTATTGACCGTTCTGACAAGCGATCGCCAGTCGTATATTATTATTTTATTAATACTAAAATTTATTGGCGTACGAAGCAAAGCTTGCAGTAAACTTATAAGCGCACTTTTATCTGCGTATGTGTTTGCCAATTGAATACCTACATTTGTAAAAAAAGAATACAATACAGTCTGCTCCGATGCAGAACATAATAATTAATAATATATGTATGTATATTATTGTCATTTGAATCTAGAAGGAATCTTAGCATTATTAGTACGAGGATGGGTTATCAACCAATGGCTTAATTCGGATGGTTCATTGACTAGTTCTAAACACACGTGGTAAAATGACCGACGAGTATAACCCACCAGCAGGACCAAATTCAGAGAGTTTAATCCTTTGCTCCACGACTGGGCACTATCTATAGGAAAGAGAGATACAAGTGACAATATCGACATAATATGAATATACGTCAATATACACATTATTATAGAAAGTAATGTTAACAATAATTTCTTTAAATCAATGAGCGTTTTTCGCATAGTAGAGCTATTAATTTAAATAGGTATAAGATCTAGTATCGAAACTGTATTCTACATTTGGCCGACGACCACGTCTCTGTAGAATGTAGATCAATCAGTTAAGAGTTTGTTGACAGTTTTTTTTGTCTCGTAGATATTGTAGTATGTATAGGCTTTCTAACAGTCAAGTTTTTTAGTCAAATTTATCAAAACAATTATTTAATTTTATATACAGTTGTAATATTAGTCAATCGGGTTTCTATCTTATCGTCCTGTGCACTCAGACACGGTGGAAACGAAGCGTTGCGCGCCCGGACGAATTTTAAGAATAATCGCCAAAACGCACGTGGGAGGATCACGTGCCAATGTCTAATAGCGACCGACCGAAGAAAAAGGTCAAGGCTGTTTTCGCCACTGCTACTATTTTTCGATGTCATCGGTTTGTCTGGTCAGTTGGAAGTTGGAGATTGGAAGTTGGAAGTGCTGAAATTGTTAATTTTGTGCCGCCACTCTCACGTCCGTATGACCGAGAAACGTGCGCATTATTTACATGCAACACTACCACGACCACGATTAAACTGTCTGCAATTGAGCGAGATGTAGGTACTACCGCTTGCATACAGTACTTCAAATTCGTGATGTCACCGGATTTCTGCTCCAGTGCTAGTGGGTGGCGTCTCGGGCTTTCGGGAAGAATCTCCTGGCATTACGATTATCGCAATGACATCTGCAAACGCATATTGTATTGCAAACCAACAACGATTTAATGATACATTTATTTATTGAACAAAAGAAAAACGTACCCATTATGTAAAGCCAGCTTAATAGTACCTATGGACCATGTGCCATGGAGTATATAGGTACAATTTTTGCGTGCGCTCACGCACATTCGTATTAAAAACTACATAATTGTTTTAATATTTTAAATCAATTTAAAAAATATGCAATTTATGCGAGAAATTTGAGTTAATCGACGATTCAGGTGAGAATTTATATTTTATGGTGTGAGTAGAAATCAACGAACGTTCACAAAACACCTGCTTTAAATGTTTTTTCTCAAATATTTAATTCAAAATAGAATATTTTTCATCAGCTTGTTAATATTTTATTAAAAAAGCAAGTATATTATTATAATTATTATAAGTAGGTAGGCGCTATACAGTCAAGTATTCTAAAAACGATGTCCTATATCAGAGTTGACGAACCTTTTTACGTACGCGTGCCAAAATTTCCCAAATATTATTTTTCGACTGTGACGTGCCTTTTTTCATGGGGGGGGGGGGGAATAAAAAATAGTTTTTAAGACTTCTATTAAAAAACTTTTAACATTTTTATTATTAACAGACATTAAGTTCTTGAGAACCTATTTATCATCGTGTTTCTCGCCAAAACCATATTTTTTGTTCTTTGAATATTTTTTTCCTGGTTTTCAAATTTTTTAAAGAGATCGTGGGAGCATTTTAACCACGGTACTTTTATATTATATAAAATCATTATTTTTAATCATTATAATATCATTATTTTTATTGGTTTTTCATTTTAGTGATTATTTTTGAGGCAACATAGGTACCGAGCAGCTGTTATATTTGAATGATTGCCGATAAATTTCATTACGTTTGTTGATTGAATATTTTTTGATACCAAATGTTTATAAGTACCTATATGTATTTAAGTACTTATTTGTCAAACATTTTGTAAAAAAAAATATTTTTTAAACTATTTAGGTATTTTTTTCCTTTTCAAAATAAAACATTCGCGTGCCATAGGTTCGCCATCACTGTCCTATATTATCTACGTTGTGTACTATCATTTATATGGACGACGCCTTCATTGATCGATGGAAGGAATATAATTTCTTACGCAGGATGGCATCTTATGAGTTTGTTTACAATCCCTCGGTATTTGCATTCAGGCCATAACTTTAAATTCGGCAAGTTCGATCACCCGGGCTTGTTTTTAGGAAGGCGTCTGTGCTCCAAAGTTTGTCTAAGATTTAATGTCGCGTTGACGGTCGATCTAATTGGAGACTAGTAAGATTCCAGCCGCAAGTTTGGTTTGACAGACTGCGTGGGATATTATTCTGTATTTAACGGCCGACCAGTGCCTCCCAATATTATCGTGTCGTGACGACACTTACTAGGCATAGGCTCGGAAGACATTTTGGGATAGCCATACATACCATTAATGAGATAAAATTTTAATATACTTGGTATACACATGTGACATTTTATTTCAATCTCACTCATATTACGATGGTAAAAATAGCAATGCTAAAAAGCTAATAGACAATATTATATATATGTGTGTGTGTAGGTATGGCACAATAATTGTGTGGTGTCCTGGAGTGGTTTTTTCAGCACTTTTTTGTTGTTGTTTTGTTGTTCTGGCAACAAATTTTGTTGCTAAAACGTAATTTATTGTAATATACTTACCTATAATATGTTTTTATATTTAATCATAATTCTTAATTATATTATACCTTCTTAAGGATATTATGGTGGTGAGAATATTGCGTATACCGCGTGATGACAAAAATAAATAGAATAATTCAATGTAATCAAGGTAACAAACCTATGTGATGCAACAGAGTTGGCTAAAAACCTTAAAAGGAAACGGGCAGTATACCTACGTAGCTTGAAGAATATACAATCATCGGTCTGAAAATGAGAATTTAGCTTCAACGGGATGCACGATAGGGGCGAACTTTAAGCTGCAGAGAATGCGAAGTCCGCAGATCAGTCAGTCCTTGTCGGAATGACGTACGTGCCCGCATTTACCCCTCACGAAACCTGGTCTGCGGCATGTCGCACCCACAAGTGGTTGTCATGTGCGCAAGTCGGGTATAAACCGTAGTGGCAGTATGTACTTAAGAGTCAGTATGCATCTAGAAATAACTTAAGTACCTATGCCAACATGCGATTTATGGGGAACATTCAAAAATATGTTTTATACCATCAGTTCACGCTACCGTTATTATTACCGGCCACGTGTTTGGTTTGTTTGTCTTCACATCTAACACAGGAAGCAGCCAGCTTTTTTTACTATTAGAGTAAATTTGTGATGTGTGTTTATCTCACTTAGCTGACCGACCCGCCACGCTCCTCTCTTTCCCCCATATAAGGCCCGGCTCCCAGGTTAGAGCCTTGTTACCCCCACCTGTAGGGTGATATATAATATCATTATATGTACTTATAATTAGGTATCTTTGAAAAAAAAATAGGAAACATTTTTAATAAATCGTGATGATTTTTTTTGTAGGTGGCCTTGCATTTTCTTTTTCTTCAACAGCAGCCAATAAACAGTGTCTATTTAGTCAAGTGGATGTAACTATGCGCCGAGGTATTCTTAAATCTAAGATTACGTTGTGATAGCGGAGAAACATAAAAGAAAATGCAAGCAACATTTTAGTGCCAAATACAAGGCTCCGTTAGATTTTTTCGCGACAGCTGCTGTCTGAAAGAGCGTGTCTGCGTTGGCCATCTCGGAGTCAGCATTTTCACGCGTCAGGAATTTTCAGTTTGCGAGAACAGGTGTTGTTTTTTTTTAATTACACATTGTTGTTTCACTGTGTTTGCTCGGTTAATAAAATTTAGTAATATTGTAAGAGAAGAATCGTCGGTAAGATCTTCTCCGTGTAACGACTTCTCACGCAACAGGAAGTAAATTTTGTGGACTACTAGTCCAATTAAAAATCACCAAGCATCATAACATAAACAATAAAATGGTATATCTACTTTAATTATAGGCTTTTATTTTACGCCCACGATGACCGAGCGGTAACGTGTCGGATTATAAAGTAATGAGTCTGGCAATTTCATATGTTGCGTGTGTGTTTGGACCCAGAATGGACCTAATAGGTTGAGCAAATGGCTAACATTCATTTATCTTAAAAACTATTAATATCTGAATGCTTACGGGCCCTTTTAATTAATTTTGTGATTAACGTGTTAATTTGCATTTGAAAGGTAATTAGCAAAAACACAATTTTGTGCGGCCCGTAAGCATTGGGTTATAATACAACCCCTACTCTGTGGGAGCCGATATTCTTAGCTTATGATCGAACGTGGTACATAATTTACTTTACTCATTTAGTACAACATTACCAGAATAGATAAGCTATTCTGTGCGTGTTTCACCTACTTACCAATTTCATTTTACCTTGTTCGTATTAAGTACATATTTATATAAATTAAACCCAATTACACACATACAATTCGGTGGAGAGATAAGTCGATGAAAAGAATATCAAGCAATAGATTTCACCGCCGATATCTGGAAACTTAAATTAATTTGTCATCGTCATCATCTCATCCACTTTCGATCCACTGTTTGGTTTTTCCTGTTGTCTCCATTTGCATGGATTTGTTCACGGCTGCAATTATGAGGTCTGCCTATTCCGACTTGGAGGTTTTGATCTGTTACGTCTGTCATTTTTGTTTGTTTCCTTACCAGGTCCGATGTTTCGATCTCTGTGCATTATTACCAGCATTCATCTCTACATATCGCGTTGGTTTACTTTTAGTTTTAGGACCCCTTTTGAATTCAAAGCTCATGTTTTCCACTTATACATTAATATTGGAAAAACCTATTGGTTAAAAATTGGCGTAAGCGTAAAATTACTTTATTCAGACATCCAAATATCTCCGCGAATTTTGGAAAAATTCCGCCCAAAATATTACATATTTCTGGCTTATTCAAATTGAGTTCTATTTCCAAAGATTGGTTTTAAGTCCACTAAACAATTTATCGTAGCCTTTGTGTTGGATGCATCAAATCTTCAAACCAACTTTGAGTCTCGCTTCCCTGAGTTCTGAAATTTGTGCCTGGAGATAATCTAGATTTTTTGAAAATATTATAATATCATCACCAAAACGAAGGTGACTTAAATTAACGAGTCTTGGTTTCAAAATATCGAAATATTGTGTGGTGAATTAATAAAGTATCTTCCCAGTGTTGTCCTTATATAACAATATGTATGTACCTACTATGATATATTTCAGTAAACTTTTGTTTGTATTTAATTAGACGCCAGGCGCGCTGGGTACCCAATTATGAGAGCTTTATTTCTTCTGTTAACAAAAGTTCCAATCTTATAATCCGCGCGCTTCTCAATGCAATTTAATATTATATCAAAAATATTATTTTACTTACGTTGTTTAGTGTCGTTAGAATTGGGGACATCACAGCGGTTTACATAAATTTCTATCGTTGATTGATGTTTGATATAACGACACTTTGTTGTCTGAAGGGAACGATTCACGTTGATTAATGGTCCTTGACGATATTTCACTATTTCCGTTACAGGAGAGACCTTATTATGATGATATCACGTGCACACTTTGTTTATCTAAGTATCTAATATTATAATAGGATATCTTTGTGTATCGTCATAATTAATATAGTATCACCGATAGTATTGTGAAGATCCAACATCAGGTGGGTTACTAGGTACATTGACTTGCTACCTATATGCCCAGACAAACACTCGTATACACAATAATATTCTTAAATATTAAAGTGTACACGTTAGCAAAATATTTCAAAGACATTACGCGATTTAGTTGGAGTTAATTTTTCAACTATATTTATGTAAATCAGAAACTGATAACGATGCGCTGTAAATGCATGAACCCGGAATTGTCATAATGATCATTATCACCCAATGGAGTTAAATTTTCAGCCATCTTCATCCCTATTTATCTGTTTAGTTTAAAAGTGTATAAGCAGAATTGTCTTATGGGCAAACTCGTTTATGAGAATCTTTATTCTTCACGTGTTACATGACTACATCAGTAAGTTAATGGTATAATAATATATTACTTCGATGTACCTATACGGTTTTTGACGTTTTACTAAATGGTGTACAAATATTTACCTTCGTATTTATAACACGTTTTACAATTGCGTTAAAATCTGTACAAAAGAGTCTTTGATTAACGTTGATTTGGTCAATTTCGTAAAAATAAGAAATTTATACTTTTTTTGCAAAATATCATCTTATGTTGGATCAAATTGATTCGGTCACGGGTTTAAGGACGTTGAGGCCTGAGGCACTGACTGATTTTTAATCCCCCGATTAAAAAAAAAATCATAACTACCAACGTACCTAAATTGTAGTCACTGACAAGTATACGTATCTGCTTTATGTTATGGGTCCCTTTGATGTTAGTTGCTGGGATTTGTTATGCCCTAGGAAATATTTTATACGCGATTTGTGAAAAAACGTATCTTTTTAACGATTTCGGTATATTTGAATAATTGTTTGGTTTGTTTGAAATGTTTTGAGGCCCCCTTTTAAATCTTCCGGCGAATCGATTGCGTCATCTGCGTCAAAGAAAATCGCCCATTATCATTCTCATAACTTTCGTTCAACATGCGTTTAAAGGTTGATCATACTATTCGTAGACATGTAGCAATGATAGCCAAAACAGTCCGCTACGAAACAGTAATTATTTTTTCAATTTTAAATCCCACTGTAATTTAAATACACATTTGTGGTTTTAATTCCATCATTTCTAGAATAAACGTATGTTTTGTCGTGATGTATTCAGGTCTCGAGAGTAACTGGGGCACATGTGTAAACTCTCCGATTCTACAATATCCCATGCCAAGTCTACTGTGTGTACTTGATACGGTGTGTGAAATGGCATCGATAAATTTTCTGATTTCACTCCTGGGCAATGTAATTTCAGTTCCTTACAAGTGAGCGATTGGTCGCGGTTGACTGCTTCCTTCATTCGGATTGTTGTCACCGCGGAAAATAACCTCATCAATCACTTGCCTCCCTTTTTGTATGAACTCCTGCATTGTGTTCGTACAATGTGGATATCTATCTATCTATATATATATATGTAACAAGAATATCTTATTATACTTCAAAATTATGTAGGTGTATGTCCATAACTGTATAGGGCAGTAATGGTGAACCTATGGCAGGCGTGCCACTTGTGGCACGCGAATGTTTTATTTTGAATAGAAAATAAAATTACCTAAACTAATTTAAAAAATAGTTTTCTTTACAAAAAAGTTTTACAAATAAATGTAGGTATATTGTATAATATTAAAAAAAATGACAGCCACACGTATTTTCTTCGGGTTTGTTTTTTATTATTAGTTATCATTGGAGGTTATGTTTGTTATTGGTTACAATAATTATTAGATCCAGCTGATGTTCGCCGAAGTGACACTTGCTCACTTACGAAAATTGCACGTATTTAATTTAATTTAATAAATCCTATTTATCATGGCTAGTGTGAATGAAATTATTAGAATCAAGCATCAGAGACTTTCAAAGTTGGTGTACTGAGGAGTATGGCATGATTAACGAACGCAATACAGCAGTATGTATTTTGTATCCTGGGACAGTTGTATGTCGAACCTCATCAGTAAAACAGTTACTATGAGACAAACCATAAATCACTCCTTGATAAAATCAAGGACGAACAAAAAGAATTTATTGATCGGGAAAATAAAAATAAAAATATTCAATCAACAAACCTGATGAAATTTATCGGCAGTCATTCAAATATTATAACAGCTACTTGTTTTTGTTTGCCTCAAACATAATCGCTAAAAATGGAAAACCATTCAATTATGGGGAACATTATTATGAAATAAGTGTGGTTAAAATGCTACCACGATCTCTTTGACAATTTTGAAAACAAGGAAAAAATTATTCAAAGAATCTCAAGAACTCAATTGTATTTTTTTTAATAGGTTTCTTAAAAAACATTTTTTTATTCGTCTCTCCATAAAAAAAACTGCTCGGCACGTCAGTCAAAAATAATATTAGGGAAAGTTTGGCATGCGTAGGTACGTAAAATGGTTCGCTAACCCTGGTATAGGCAAAGTAAGTCTATCTTATTAAGAGGGTACAAACAACAATTTTCGAGATATATAAACATCATAATATTATGAATAAATGAATATACAATTCTTTCGAAAGATAGATAATATGTTTATATGTATCATTATATATATACCTATACTTAGGTATATATAGATTGGTTTATTTATCATTTTCAGAGATTACTTTATAGTTCAGTACAAACAAAACATCAAAAGCTTACGTCGAAATAAAATCGGTATGTAATCGTCTAGTTTATTGTACCTAACTATATCGTAAGAATATTTTACTATTATAACTATTAATAATTATTTTTAAACGTAAATTATTGCACATGCCGGGACTATTTACATTGAAATGTTACTCCGCGATATGGCTGTCCCATCGTGTGTCGGATTCATAAAATTAAATCACAGAATATCGTATATTTTTATTTACCTATCCTACGTCCGCATTGTCCATAATTAAAATTATAGTACGCGTTGTCATCTGTTGAAAATGTATAGGTTTTTTATTTCTCAGAAAAAAAATAACGGAGAATTTGAGAAACTCCGAGACCCCTTTTTATTTAGGTAAGTACCTCTTCCGACCAAAAATGCTTACCGAAGAATTCAACAAATTTCATTTTAAACCAAAGTCAAGGGATTTTTTACGTTTGTCGAGCAATTTTTTTCTCTTAAGTTCTCCAAATCTTATATTGCGAAATTATAGTACTTTGCACCAATTTATCGAACGGAAATATCGAAATTTTAGTACTTTTTAAATATTTTTTCCGATATTCAAAGTTATAGTATTTTGTGCGTACTATATCTGTTTTATATCGTACATAGTACGCGTACCAAAATTATAGTACAAATACTATAATTATAGTACGGTTGGCAACACTGTAAACTAATAATGTACAGACAGCCTTTAGCAGATTCTTATCTGAATTATAACTAAAAATGGAATACTACCGAATCATTCGTTTACCTTTATAATAATACATTTAAGTACATTATTAATAATTATTTAATTAATCTAATTATTTATTAATTGTTGATTAATTATTTACATTATTAATAATTAATCAATAAATACTTACAATACCCACTATCTACCAGACCTACATTTGTCATAAATCTAAAACAAATATTTTTGCTATGCTGAATTATTAATGGTATCTATTATAGTTAAGTGGGTATGGATCGGACTCGAATTATAGCTAAATTTTCTTTTCCCCTACATACAGGGTTTAACTATAACACGAGGGAACCTTATTATATGTCAATATATTCTATTCTGTTATTTCGGAAACCTTTTTAGTGTGGTTGATTTGGTTGTTAGAGCGAAATTAGGTAATATTATTTTCTATTTCGGCGGTTTGAAATTTAAACATATCGGCTTGTTTATATCCGCTATCTTTGTTTTGATTTTTCGATACGAACGATAAGGTTGGTACCACCTACGCGTTTAACATAATATTTGAGATTATTTAACCTTCTCATGGTTATGTTTTAAGATTGTATGATATACCAAAATATTACAATATCTTTCCGTTGATAGATAATTTACAATATTTACATGAAGAAGCTTTGGAATCACTAGTTTTAGACATTTATGGAGCCAAACTTTCAAAATTACTCACAAATTTATCAATGTTAATAATTTGTTTGTAACAATAAATTTTAATGTAAGCTTCATTGTGACCATGACCGTACGTACATAAGTCTCACTAATTCCCTGACAAGATCCCAAACCTTAATGTTGGTATCTCAAACTATTATATGTATGGTGGTATGATTTTGTGGATAGGAAAAGGAATAAACTTATATATAATATCTGCCTACTGTGTAGGTATGTAGCAAAGAGTTTGGATAGTTGATAGGTACACGCATGCATAGATACCAACTATCTTCGCTAATACTTCAGTTTTGGTGCCAAAATATGTGTTACGCCAGCTTAATAAATCTGTCATAATCAATTAATAATTACCCTTACATTATTTAATTTATTCATACTTTGAAATAATTATACCGACTGAAGATTGTTAGGACTTATGGCTACGATCATTTTATTGATTACTCCAGTGTGTTCAATGTATTATTAATATTATTATAGTTAATAGTATATTTTATTTTCAGGATTAATTTTGTGATTGCGTCCACGTCCACAGCCTTTTTAGGTATTTTGTTCTATTAATTATTACTACACTTGCCTAGTGTCTCGATTGTGTGGTAGGTATGTAAAAGCAATGTTTTCGTCACGTAGGTGCTTGTCATAGATGTACTGTGCTTTTACTGTCGATGTATACTTTATATTTTTGATTGTATATACGCAGAATATAAGAAGAATCCATGATATAACTTAAACCTGTTATTTATCAATGAAACGACTAATTTTATTGTTAATATAAATCATTGGTGCTGCAACATAAGCCGCGTTTATAGATAGCAAGTAGCATTTGATTAGCAAGAGCCTTGGAAATTTACCTGTGATTGTCTAAATCTCGTGTATTAGCCGTGAATCACGTTTTTAGAAATAAATATATGAAAAAATCAACCTTTTAAATAATGTAATAACCTCGGAAATGAATACAATTTTATAAGCCGTGTACATGTAGTGTGCAAAGTACATTGGATATCTTGTTAGCTATGCGGCTTCACACTATCATATCTGTGACCGCGAAAACCATGTCGGATATTTAAAACCGCGGGATGTCGGCACTGGTAAATAGAGAGGGGTTTCCCCGCTCCGGTCCGAGGACTGAATAAAAACGAACCAAAAAGAATGATGAAGAGAAAAATGTTAAATGAGCTGGGCGCTCGGAAGTGTGGGCGCCCCGACGCTGTCCTCGAAATAGCCTCTGCGGTGTCGCGACTTCCGACACTCGAATCTTCTCCATCGAACTGTAAAGGCCCCTCTTCTGTTTATCTTTTTTTTTATTCTTAACTTCCTGAAAAGTAGTCGTCCACTAAGCGATTTCATAATTATTGTGAGAATTGTCGACTTCTCGGCAATCCAATGTGCTGATTCAGACTTGTTGTTTTTTTTATGTATAAGTAGCTAAATTTAATCACACCTCAAATCATTCAACTTCTCACATGTTGAATAATCCATATGAGACACATATATTTGTATGCTTCACCACTGACTTATAAATTTACACTGTTTACAATTTAAATCCAGGAATGACTTCCTATTTGTTTTAATTTTGACTGCACTCTTTCTTAAGATACCTACTCATAATCTCTACATAAATACATACCTATATACTGAGTAGCTAAATTGTGTTATTGCATTTTTGTATATTTAGAAAAATATGAATCTAATTTTCTACACCAAAACGCACAATCCAAGATGTAATAATAAACTACTGAATATTGGCTAATTGCCTAAAGCTAAGCAACTGCAGTTGATCAATTTAATCAGAATTTGGAAAAATATATAAGTACTCTGTGAGACAGTCTGTGGTTTTTCCCAGTATATATAAATATAATATACCTATAGGTATGGACATATTTTAAATTATCTGTCACGCGTAGGTACATAATATTGCGAGGTGGTGACTGACAATCAGTGACAATAATAATTGATTAAGCCGACGAATCTGCAAGAAATTTGGAAAATGGAAACAAATTCATATTACACGTTACTTATTTGTTTAGTTACAAACTCGAAATGATTATTATTTTTGTGATCTGTAATTTTGTCACGCAAATAAATGTTAGCCTTTCATTAATTAATCTCAGAATAATAATTACGAGTGTAATTCGTTTGCCAAATCGCGATAATCCACGCACTTTACTTGCCTAACTCCAGCGAGCAATCGTTGCCAGATTCCGTTCATCTTTTCACCCCGCAGGGATTATGTTTATCGTGATGTTTCTTCGAATTTCTTCTCTTCCTAGATGCACATCGGTCCACATTGTCATCGAACAAAGCGACGAATGGATTATGATTTCACAACGTAATCTCTCGGGTTATTTGATGGAACTTAACATTGATGTAAAATTAAGTGTCATCTCAGGGTTCTTTTTTTAATATTTCAATTATTTGAGTAAGCATTATAAATTTATAAATATTATAATATAATATTACGTTGCATTGATTGTGAAACATATTGATATTATTATGTATTAGCATGCCTTCTAAATTAATCATAACACGCTGAATCATTTATTGTAATCGGACTCAGCGAATAACTGCGACATAATATTATACTTACTGATTTAACATTTTGTTAGTTTTAATTCGGTACCTACCCACTTCAATTTTTTCTGCTTTGCATATTTGGTGGTTTATTCTAGTTATTATTATGACACTCCATGTTTTTCCCTGTACCATTTCAATTAAACATTTTATTTTCATCGAGATACACTGGTCAGTACGATGCGCTTCGTGTACCGCGGGTTCGAATCTCAATAGATAATTAAAAATCGGATGGTGTTTTTTATTTGGTCAATGGGTGTGCTCATAACTTTGAGCTAATCGCTGAGAAGTGACACCTACATTCGTGCAACAAAATAATAATGATAACAATATACGCTCACACTGTGGAGCCCATAATATGCTCCATTTTGGGGTGGAAACGGTATTTTGCCAGTTTATTTTATTTCGAGACATCTCACTATTCTGCTGAAAACGTCGCTCTATATCCGCTACGGCTCGAGGATGTATTAGGTAGAGATACCTACTACAATCTACATATAACATTCTTTGCTGAACAGATTTTCTATAACAATGAATTCTTAATCACTACCGAATACCTCAATACAAAAGATAGTATGGAAAGGCTACATTCCAGTTATGTAAAAAAAATAACAAAAGACAATTTTCAATCGTTGGACGAAAATCACTTTCTGCTTAAAATCTTCGCGTGTAGTATTCTGAATACCTAAACAAGAAAACTCGCTGTGCGAACAGCTCATGACCAATGTGTCTCACCCGGATTACCCGATGCCTTCTTTTTGTTACTTCTCGGTAAGATTATTTTAGTCATCATTCCGAGAGCGATTTCATTTGTAATTCTTTGCACTGCACCACAAAGTTGTTAAATATGCCCTTGTATGCACTTCACTGTAAAAGTGTAAATGCATGGGTTGATAGAGATTTTTATCACGCGATAATCAATATGTTTTATTAGAAAATGGTTGTAGTAGAGTGTATAACGAATAAATTTGATTTCATATTATTATTAAATAGGTAAGTATAATGTTTTTTTATGCTGAACAAAACAATTCAGTAGTTGTGTTTCAAAATGATTTGGAAACATTTCGGCACTGCTAATCTGGGCAATTGAGTATTTGATTCGACCACATGGATCGTATGTGTAAATTGGACTAGGTACATACTTATATAATTAGATGATTAAGTATTACTTACAAATTCGTTATAATGATTATCAAATATTGTTTGAAATACTAAGTAACAGTCTGCGATCACAATATTAGTAGGTGTAGTTGTATTACCATATTTTTTTTTGAATTAGGTACTAAAATATTATTTCCTATCAAAAACGGATGGGAACCTAGATCCTTCTCAATATATTGTCATGTATCAGTATTGATAACATGATTCTATAATGATTTATTTGTGTTTTTTTTATATCTGCGAAAAACTTTAAAATATGACTATATACATGAACCATTAATCAAAAGGTTCTTACGCCTACACATATCCTAAACGCCCCCAAGGTGCGTGCTTAATATTAATATATTTGGTGAAGGACACTAGATCTATCTAACTTCATTTTTTAATTAGATGCCGGAGTATGAAACATATTTATTGAAGTTGATAGGCATGGTTTTGTATAAGCATATAATTAAATAATTATGAGTAGATGCATAGGTATTATTGAGCCAATTTTCCACAATCGACACGAAATTGTTTGAATTTTCCGGAAACCAGATTGTGGACTGTGCATAACTATCATTAACATAGAAACATCGGTAAACTTTTCGGCAGAATATACTGTGACATCTATTAAGTTGTAGCATCTGCCTTCCTTTTCCTCTTCAAATTTGCATTCTGAGACAGTATACATTTACCTATCTACGCAGGTACTTGACCAATATTATTTGCATGTATGTCAATGCATTTTCACAATAATTATTCACGATTCAGTTTGGTTTTTTCATAATATCGAAAAGTGTAAAAAGCATTGTTAAATCATTCGTAAAAATACATTTTTATGTACATTTCGCAGATGCATATGGGCGTATATTGTATATTCCATAGATATATTGAAAAGTAAAGATCAAATAATTTCAATCCGCGGAGGTGGACGTCTCACGTGGGAATCGGCCCACGTTTTTCCGACTACGAACCGACTTACGACACCACACTATTCTGAACTAAACGCCACACGCTCACCTGATCTCGCAGCCTGACGTTGTTGGCGTGCTGTAGGTTTGACAGCGGCGAGCAAACGATCAATATCAAAATCTATACCTACTTGTCGATCACGAATCATGGTCATCCTGGAGGAAAGTATTTTTTTCGTTGAAAACAGCAAATTACGAAAGGCAAAACTTCTGAGAAAACCACTTGTGGGTTTTTGATATTATAATTTGGTATTTAAAAATATTTTTAATTCGAGGAATCGAGAGTATTAAAATACATATAAATAGGTTTTAATGAGTTAAAAAAAACAATGGTAGGTTATAATATAATACTATATAATACTTTGTAAAATACTATTCACAATAAAGTTAAAAAATGCGATTATCTCGGAAAAGTTTTTAAATTCGGGATATAAGCATTAACTAAAGACAAATAGGTCACCGTATTCGGCTTGGTTGGACCGCTTTCAGTAAACCTAAATATGTCATGTACCCCCTCATATCCGCCTTAAAAGTAGGATATTCGACCATTGTGTGCTGCACCTAATAGCATTACTTACGAATCAAAGACATCTACTTAAGACTAAATTTTAATAACAAAATTTCTAAGCTGAACATGAGTGAGCAGAAATGAAGATATCCGTCATCGAACAATAATCGCAGACAACATCAACACAAGACATAATATTGGTCAATACCCGTCAATGGCCGGGCACGTCAGTAGAAAGGAATACCGGTGGGGAAGAAAGAGATCAAGTATTGGAAGACCCCGTACAAGATAGGCGGATGGCATCAGAACAACCGCCGGACTGAGACACAGCATATTATGCCTCTCATGGTTGGAATTGAAGTCTGGTTTTCTTACTACTCATTCAGGAGGTACCTAATCACAAAATTTTATTTCGTTCAATAGAAACATTACATACGAGTATTAGAAAGAATTTCCAATATAGGAAAGCATATGACCGGACGCAATTAAGAGAAATGGGAGTGGCCTGTGCTCAGCAGTGGATGTCAGCAGGCTGAAGTAGAAGATCATCTTTGCCATTAATTGAATCAGCATTTACTTGTTGAATTCCATTTTACAAAATGATACCTAATATAATTTTTATTTTAAATCGATAGCTATTTCGGTTGTAACTCCATTATCAAGACTACTTATATTATCATATTTTCTGATGAATGAAACAATATTTTGTGATTACCTCCTGAATTAACCATAATAGACACATTACATAAATGTTGTGTACAAAATTGGAAACAGTATGAATTTAAAAACATCCTTAAACATAATAGTACCTACATAATCATAGAGTATAAGTATTCTGCTCGAAAGGTTTATCATTGTTCCGTTTATGTGTTGGCACTAGTTTCTCGTGGCATGGCTCGTGTTTGTTCGTTCGGTAATTTTTGTGAAAGTGGATTGATGATGTGCAAACGATTTGAACGTGAATTGCATGCAAATCAATAAGGTCACGTTTACCTCGATAAGGTTTCTTTCAGGCGCTGCGCTAACTATCTAAACATTTGTGTCCAACGAATGAACCCTAATTAAAATAAAGTTCAAATAATCAGACAATAAGTGTCACTATAAAAAGATACACGTTTTCCGTAATGTTGTAATTTATGCACATAATGGCGACCCATGTTAACTGCATATTATGTACTGTAGACACTTCACAGTTGTTTATTGAAACAATGTTCATAAAACATAATCGATTTGCATTCTCGGAACCATGTAAGTGTTCAACTGATTTCAAATAACATCTGAAATTGTGATTATTGATCAGTGACACCGATCGCTGCATTATTAATTGATCGGCCACGCAATTCTACGGTGATTAAAAACAGGATCATTTTTCTATTGCAATTCACCAATTTCATTCATCAATAAACACACATTTCTTTTAACTATTCAATACCTGTCTACACATTGCGTGTCAACGAGGCACGCGTCATAGAACAACATTTTTTTTACAATTTTAGCATGTAAGTACTTAAGTAGGATGGATAATTTATGGATTGGCATTTCTTGGATGCAAACTGAGAAATGCTTCGCTTCAACAGAATGTATGTATTATACATAGACAATATATAATTAGTCGATATTTATACATATTTTATTGGGTATAATATTATGTCGAGACGTCAAATTGGATCAAACATTATTTATCGAGTTTTCCGACTTTGACAAAATTATTGATGGTGCCGGCGACGGATGGTTCAGATCATAGAAGGAACAGATGTAAGCAATATATTGATACAGCAGGACTGAGCATTGTTAAAGGCATGTGTACTTGCCTCGTATTTTCCGATTCTTCATACTGTTCACTGAGACTCACAAAGCCTCAAAGGTTGATTATTTTAAGAGTACATACTGTGCCTAGAAAATAGGGCAGAAGTTGATCGCTGATGAGGAGGTAGAGTGGCCAGGTGAAAAATATCCACATATATGGGAACCCATAGCATCCAAGGTCTCGAGCATAGTGAATAAATGATTAAAACGGCGGATGTATTCTCGTAGATTTCTCATGATGTTCACTTTGTCTCCACTACTTTTTGTTGTATATTTTGCCTTGAATTGCAAGTTTGCTGCACTTCCTACTTATACTACCTACCGGACGAAGAGTAATTTAGTAATACTGCTAATTAGAGGGTGCATTTACATTATACGAATAACATAACGCGATAGCCCATTGATGTGATGTCGCCAAATATTATGCGAATGAAATAATTTTATTTGATGTTAGACAGTTCATTCAGGCGTATTTATACCAATGGCGAAGACTTTTGACCCATAAAAATAATTTTAACACGAGAATTTTCTAAACATAATATCCACAAATACCACCTATTAATTTATTACTCCATCCATTAGCAATAAAATTACATCGCAAGAAACTAGCAATATTTACCTTATTAGGCATGTATGTTTACTGTAATCTTGATAATTAGACGCTGAAGACGCACCTGGCGCGTAATGACCAGGCGGCCGATCGATGTAATTAAAGTGCATTTTAAAGGTGTTAATTAAAAAATCATTATCTAGTCAGCAGCGAATGAGTAATAGGTACATATTATACGTAATATTTGTATCCGCACATGTGATAAGCGCGTACTATGAAGAAATGGGAAAGATCGGTTTTTTTATAAAATAACATTTAAAAATATATTGGGTTTATTTTGAATTCTTTGAGTTTGGCCGAATATGATAGGACAAACTGTTATTTTTTCCGTCTGTTGTAATCGCTTACCTCCGTCCAACAGACAGTATTCGCCGCTGACATGTCGGTACACTGGACAAAACACCGACCTAAAATACTCATTCAGAATAGGTAGCCCAGAAAATAGAAATTCAACATTATCTTTGACAATGTATTCAGCGTCCGAAAAGATTCGACCCATGAACCCAGAATGAAATTCAAAATAGCATTGCTGTTTCTAGCGGTGTAGTGTTCCTGTACCAACAACACATTTAGATATTGGACACACGAGCCAACGCTGACTCGTATATTAATTGTTTTTCCGTATGGCAAATTATATCGAACTGGCCCGATCGCCATTACCCCACATCAGCTCGACTTTTGCTTTCGCAATCAGCCGCTTGCCTTTCCATCTTCCAAAAATTAAAATTATTTTCAGACGGCATGTCTACATTTCCGGCTATCACAGCTGGTATATTACTTCCACGTCCGTATAAATGGGGCGTCATTTTTCCAACGACGCATATTGCAAGCGACCGCCGTCCATACATTTCCATGCGTGCATACAATAATTATTTAAGTTTGGGTGGATTGGGAGCGCGGTGTTTGGAAAATCAGATCAATTTAACTTTTATCCTTCGATTACAACTTATTAGGTAAATATTTGCAGTGAGTTTAGTAGGTCAGCAGAATAAGCTAGATATGTTTTCTCGTTTACATGTACTTGTAAACGTAAACTATCGTGTATGAATAACACTAATTTTATCAAATTTATCTTGGTGTTTACATATTCATAGATATTATAAATACCTACCGAGTAAACGTTGAATCTCTTCTGAAGATTAACACCATAGTATTTTTATGTTTTAGTATTACAGGTTTAGTACCATATGAGGTTAATGTTACATTTGAAAAATCTGTAGTTAGAATGTTGAGTGTTTGTACGAGGGTGGGTCAATAATTCCTTAGAAAAAAGCATTAAAACAGTTTTTATTTTTGTATTTTTTTTTATTTCTCAACATAATCTCCTTGGAGCTCAATACACTTGGTTAGATGTTTCTCATTTTTTTTTAAACCGTCAGAAAAATAAGTTTTCGGAAGGTCCTCAAAATAAGCATTTGTCCGATCGATGACTTCTTCATTTGAAAAAAAACGTTGTCCACTTAGCCATTTTTTTAAGTTTGGGAAAAGGAAAAAGTCACTGGGGGCTAAATCTGGCGAATACGGTGGGTGGTCGACCAATTCGAACTTCAATTCTTCAATTTTATCCATTGATCGTAAACATGTGTGAACACGGGCATTGTCCTGATGAAAGAGGATTTTTTTCCTGTTTAAATGAGGCCGTTTTTCTTCAATTTTGTTTTTTAGCTGGTCCAATAAAGATGCATAATAATCCCCTGTTATTGTTTTTCCTTTTTCCAAATAGTCAACGAAAATAATTCCACGTGCATCCCAAAATACAGTAGCCATAACCTTACCAGCTGATTTTACGGTTTTCGCCTTCTTTGGACATGGTTCGCCTTTCGCAATCCACTGCTTTGACTGTTCTTTCGTCTCGGGAGTATAGTGGTGTATCCATGTTTCATCTACAGTCACAAAGCGACGAAAAAATTCATCCGGATTGCGTTGCATGAGCGACAACAGGGCTTTAGAGGCAACCACCCTATTGCGTTTATTGTCGACTGTGAGCAAACGCGGCACCCATCTTGCAGAAATTTTTTTCATGCCCAATTTGTCATGTAAAATAGAAATGACGCTACCTTTTGAGATCCCTGTAACCTCAATTATCTCACTCAACTTTAATCTTCGGTCACTTAACACTATATCGTGGATTTTATTGATCATTTCTGGTGTAGTCACCTCTGGACGTCCTGAGCGTGGTTCATCCTTTGTTGATGTACGACCACGTTTAAATTCATTTAACCAGTTATAAATAGTTGCAAGTGAAGGAGCAGATATGCCGTGAACTAAATCCAACTCATTTTTTATTTCCTTTGCTGTTAACCCTTTTATATTAAAATGTTTAATAACAGCTCTAAACTCAATTTTCTCCATTTTCCATTTTTCCATTTTCCACAAGCAAATTTTTTTTTTAAATGTACGAGAAACACACAACAACCTGACCAATCTGATTGAAACTTCGCAGCATACTGAATCGGTAGTGCCGCTACATGAAAACAAACCGCTTACAGTACTAGTCGCGCCACCTGTCGGCTTTTCTAAGGACTTATTGACCCACCCTCGTAGTATCGAGAAATTCATGTGTTATCCAAGAGATTTAAGGGTATTTATAATAGGGAGGGATAGGGTGCCGTAATCTACTGTAACATTAGGCAACATTCGCCATCAATCGAAAAATATAAATATTATGGATGAGGAAGAACCATCATCAGCAGAATGAACGAGTTCTGCGATGGCGTGCTCGGAAAAGTCAGGATACTCTCCAAAGACTCCGCCAGGCTGATGCAGCAGCTCACAGATACAAAATTAAATCTGAGAAACCAGAACAAAGGCAGAAAGACAACATACATGCAAACGTATGAGAATGTTGAAAAACTTACTAGTATTCTGGTTTCGGTAATAATATATGGCAATCTTTTTGTTTTTCGAGAGAAAGAAGCGGTTTGTAAAATCTCGGAGAACTCCTATCTGGCCGACACATTAAGACCCAGTAGATAAAAAAAATATTACAAATGAGATGAGTGAAGCGGTAGGCACAACCTACATCGGCAAATGTCTCACGGACCCGGTTGGGAATCACCGGTTATCTTCCAAGTATCGTGTCGTAAGTAATGATATGTTTTTTGTTGAATGACTTTTCACAAATCTCATTTGAGTGTTATTTGAAGACCATTTATAATATTATAGCGTAGTATGATAGTGTTAATAATATTTATGTGAGTTAATAGTAAACATAATATAATAGTATGAACATATTGCTAGACGAATAGGTACTTGCTTTAAAAAATCATTTACCAAAATAGAAAGAAAAAAAAAACAACATTTACATATCAGCATTCAATTTTACTTAACTTGGAGTCAGGACCCACAAGCACTTGTTCGAAATGGCAGAGACCGACTTTATGATAAAAACAGTTTTCATCTGGTAATTTTGCGCGTAGTTTTAAAATTTAATAGAGGTTTCACCATGCCCCATGGGTCCGATAAGCTCCGTGCTTTACATGCATCGCATTTAACTTAGTCTCACAATATACCTAGGTAGGCACCTATATTTTACTTTTCAGCATTCGATACAATTTGTAGATAATTGTGTAGGTACTCATAGCAAGGTGTAATTGTTAGGATAAAGATGTTAGTAAACTGCGAATAAACACCTGCGTAATTGCCTACCTAGTGCTCAATACCAGGGGTCGACAATTTTTTTTTGCAAAGGGTCAAATAGTAAGTACATATTCGCAGTAAATGAAGATTTTTTATTAATATTTCCTTCTAATTAATTAATATTATATTATCTACATTTTTTTCAATATAAAACGATCACTATTTTCTACAAACAGTTTACCACACAGCTTTCGAAGTTGTTTTTTCACTTGTTCAAATGTTTTTGGTGGTGTGTTGTCAAATATATATAAAATAATATAGTCATCACCTGGGAGACGATTATTTAATTCAGTTCGACTGAAATTTGCATTTTAGCATGTCACCACACTGCATATTAAACACTTTCAAGGTTAGGTTAGGTTAAACTAGGCTCAGCTTTCTTGATAATATTTTCGACTCTTCAAATCACTCGAATTCGTTTTGTCTTATTGGTTAATGATGCGTTGCTCCCAACGTCCTCATCTCTTCGAGCAGCTGCTCTCGTCGAAAGTCTGATTCATTTAGATAAATCAATTTTCTCTAGACCCATTTCTTCGGGTGCTACGAGGGTAGTCCCAGAAGTACCCGACCTAACAAAGAAAACACAAAAAAAAAATGGGAAAAAATATTTTTATTTCTCTACGTAGTCTCCTTTTAGATCGATACACTTTTCCCAGCGATGTTCAATAACTTCGATACCCTGTTTATAGTGAGAATCGTCGAGCTCCTCAAAATAGCCATCAACCGCAGACTCCACCTCTTTATTGTTGGCAAATCTTTTACCACCGAGCCATTTTTTCAAGTTTAGAAACAGAAAATAATCCAAGAGGGCTAAATCTGGTGAATAGGGAGCGTGAGGAAGCAATTCTAACTTTAATTCATTGATTTTGGCCATCGCGATAACGGATGTGTGAAGTGATGAATTGTCCAGATGAAACGAAACTTTCTTTTTCCCCAAATGCGGTTGATTTTTCTTGATTTCATCACTCAAACGCTGCAATAAGTTTGCATAATACACGCCGTTGATTGATTTTCCTTTTTGAAGATAATCAATGAAAATTACCCCACGCACATCCCAAAAAACTGACGCCATGACCTTGCCTGCAGATGGAACTGTCTTCGCCTTCTTTGGAACCGATTCTCCCCTTTCAGTCGATAGTTTTGACTGTTCTTTCTTCTCAGGTGTGAAGTGATGGATCCATGTTTCATCCATGGTTATGAATAGACGCAAAAACTCTGCTTTATTGCTGTGAAACTTCGCCAAACACTCGATTGAAACATCCTCATGATGCTGTTTTTGTTACATTGTGAGTAATCGCGGCACCCACTTTGCGCACAGCTTTCTCATGTCCAAATTTTCAGTCAATGTGTGATGTACAGCACTTTTAAAAATGCCTACCATGTCTGCTAGCTCGTGCAATTTCAGTCGATGTTCATCCAATACCATTTTGTGGATTTTCGTCACCATTTCTGGCGTGGTTACCTCATTTGGTCGACCACTGCGATGTTCGTCTTGGCAGCTCGTTTAAACTCAGCCACCCAATATGTTACTGTTGTAAACAAAGGAGCAGACACCCCCAGAGTAGAATCTAGTGCCGCTTTGATATTGGTTGGACTGAAGCCTTTCAAATGAAAGTATTGTATCACATAACTATGACCATTTTTTTTCCATGTTCGCAAATTCACTGGGAGTGTTCACTGTTGGTGGCTGACAAATAATTACTGAACAACGTAGCGTCGACAAACTTCAATCTTTATAAGGCTTTATAAAGTTGGTACTTTCTATCATGGTCATTATTTTCAAAGAACAACTGCTATCTGTACGTCAGGTCGGGTACTTCTAGGACTACTGGTACAATCCAAACATGATTTATTTAACTCATCACCAGTACACGGATTTCCTCCATCGGCTAACAAATAGGTTACTACTTGTAAACTTCTTTTCGTTGTAGCCTCATTTTCATTTCCCCGAAGAAATTGCTTTTGTGATGAAATATTCCGCTTTAAAGTTTCCAGTTTACAGAAAGAGGTAGGGGCGGTTGGGTCACGGGCCGTAGTTGGCCGACTGCTATTCTATATAGTAGATACAAAGTATAACCGATGTAGGCCGGCATGGAACGCGTGTTGAAATTTTCTTTATTATTCTTATCATCACAAAGAAAAGCTTCGTATGTATTCATATTATATTTATTTTGGAAGAGATACATATTTCGTGTGTTCTATTTCGCATGTGCTGTTTTTGTATCTACGCAGAAAAAGTGGCTCTCTCCAACAATCGATTGTAAATGTCAATGAAATTAATTGCCAAGTCGCGAGATGTCAGATTGAATTTGGCTGGTGCCAGCGATGCATGCCACACACACGTATCGCGACTGGCGAAATATGTCGCAAAACGAGATCTCTCTCGACCTCATATTACTGCCAATGTTCGAGCATTCGATTATTCTATCCATACAAAGTAATATCGATTTATATTGAATATAACTTATTTAATCAGTAGTGGGTACGCAAATTATTTATTTATCACATCAAAACTCCATGAAGCTTTTATGAAATGTATCATGTCTACGGTTCTACTATTCGTCCTTTATTGTAGGGCAGTCCTTCATTTTAGGGGAATTTCCTGTAGATTTTTATTTTATTTTCAAAAGCCCACCACTATCATTTATTTGATTCTGAAATTTAAAATACATAAACCAGTTTTAGAAGTCATGCGTAAAAGTGGCGAAACCCCTTTTAAATGCGACGTATGTGAAATATTTACTAAGGTTTCGTTATACTGAATCCGGCGTCTGCTGATTTTATACTATGGCGGTGTCGCACGACCCCGCATATACCGACTACCTTGCCGGCACCAATGATAACACTCTAGGGACGGTTTTTACCTAGGGGCGGCAGGTTATATGAAAGTATGGTGAAGCCGGCAAGTATGGTGAAACAGTATGATGAGGCAGGCTGGTAATCAATTTGTGGCAAATTTTCCACGTTGACATTATATTATATGGGTACGTTATAATGACCAAAGTAAATCCTCCGTGATGCCCTGCATTTTTTTTATCGCGTCGCTATTTCTCGTAAGTTGTCGGCTTTTGTTGGCCTGCTTCATTCAGTTGTATGAGAAAGCCGATTGGTTGCCCCTCTTTTTATTTAATACCTCTATGGTTTTTACCGACATTTTCCACACCTCTCAACCGACTCTCGTGGTGATAGTATCTGGTCGATAATGAACAAGCAACTACTTAATATTTTGACAGACATATCTTTATTGAAATTAATTTTACTTGAGGGTGACAGAAGAGAGTGGGTTAATCAGATTTTTGAAGAGAGGGAATGAGAGAGGATGAGAGGGAATGAGAGGGAATGAGAAAAGAGACGAACTTATGAAAGAAAGTATTGGATACATTAGGTGGGTGTTATTTACTGCTTTCCTCTGTCCTCTTGAAATTTTGATCCGCCCGCAAGATTACAACTATAAAGATGTGGCAACAAACTCATTAATAAGTATTAGTCCTCGCCGTTATGAATTTCTGAAATTATTTTGATTTCATGGCCTATTTGTTCCAATTATTGATCTATTTTTCTATTCTACAGTGCAAGAAGCTGATTTACAGAATGTATCCGCATATCAGGTTTACAATCAGGGACGGCTCTAGTAAAGGAGCAAAGTGTGCAGTGCACTCCCGTCATAGATTAAATAAAAATATATAGGTAATATAAAACCCCCATGTATTCAGAAAAATGCGATATCGAAAACTTATGCGAAATCACTCATTTTAAATTCCGCGCGTTTTCGAACAATGGTGACGCAAGCGTTTCAACACTTCGCCTCAGCCACCCATACACACAAATGTCGAAAAAACAATGTCGATGAGACGCGACCAATACACACGTAATAATTCCATCGATGCAGGAGCATTATTCCAAGTGTTCCTTGAATTTACGCACATTTTTCACGCATACATTTATAGCGGACAACCACAGCGACAAAAGAAATGAAGCTTGTAGAATCAAAATCACCAAAGTTCTATAAGACTACATGAGTCTTCGTTGGAAACGATGTTTTTCATATTCTTTTCATTTCAAGTACAGTGCACCGGCCGAAAGCACACACACATAAGCTAGTCATTTGGACTTTATACACAAACCTCACAAACCAATATGAATATTCCTACATATAACTCAGGCGACGCGTCGAGGTACAGTTGGAAGCCTAATTATTATAATGAAATGACGAACTTCATGTCGATGCATATTGTGTCAAAAATATAATCATATTCACGACTGTTAGTTTGGTTGATATAGTCTATGGGTTGATCGTTCGACAGTTGGGTTTATAATATAGATTTAATAGTATTTACAATGAGTACCGTGTATTTAGTTGCATATATTAAGGACAATCGTCACGATTTTTCCAAACGAATTGATATTAAAGTGGCAGGCCGTCCTTTGCCATGTATAAATTTAATTCAAAAGTGTACAGTGAAATCGAAGATTGTTAATCGGAAATTTAATGTGCAAATGTACTCAAAAACACAATGGCTTTGCGGATGTAATATTCTTAATACCCTATTTTGTTTTCCGTGTCTGTTGTTCGGCGGAGATGTTAACTGGACGGTCCATGGGATTCAGTGTTGCCATATTTTTGTAAGCTGATTATAGTACAAAGGCGTTAAAATTATAGTATTTCTGAAAAATATATAGTACAGGAACATTTTCCGTCTTGAATCCTTTAAAATTATAGTATTTTGGTATATTTGGCGTAAAATTATAGTATTTTACATTTATCGCGAAATCAAAATTATAGTATTGTACTATAATTATAGTACGGTTGGCATCACTGATGGGATTCAAGACTTGGTCCACCTGTCAGTAAAAATCAAAAAACACAGTGGTTCAGAAAAACATATTTTAAATGAAATGCAACTTGCAGTCTTGGGAGAAATAGATATACGTTCACAATTGGATGCAGGGTACCGTTTATCTGTGAAACAATTTAACGAACGTGTTGACAAAAATCGTTATATTTTATCCAGATTGATTGACTGTGTGAAGTTCTGTGGTGCATTTGAATTAGCTCTTAGAGGACATGATGAATCTGCAGATTCAAATAATCCAGGTGTTTACCGAGGGCTTATTGACTTTGTCTCGGAAATTGACATAGCCATGAAACAGCATTTGGAGAGCAATAGTGTTTTTAAGGGTACGTCAAAAACGATTCAAAATAACATTTTAGATTCGATTCTAGAGGTGTGCCGTAACGAAATTAAAAATGAAATATCACAAAGCAAGTTTGTAGCTATACAAGCAGATGAAACAACGGACATATCTACTACAGAACAACTTGTTTTGGTCATAAGGTATGAACTACGCGGACAGATACATGAACGATTCTGGAAATTTATGACGCCGAAAAACCACACTGCGGCAGGTATTGCATCTGAAATTTTGAAAGAACTAGAAGTTCTCGACATTAAACAAGCACAACTAATTGGCCAGAGCTATGACGGCGCATCCGTGATGAGTGGCCGATTAGGTGGTGTACAGGCTTTGATAAAAGCTTCGTATCCACACGCACACTTCATACATTGTTATGCACATCAATTGAATTTGATAATGGAAAGAAGTGTTTCAGCTAACACCATAGTCCGAAACTTTTTTGCTAATTTACGAGCGTTTCCAATTTTTTTTTCGAGGTCTGCGAAGCGAACTGATATCTTGAAAGAAATAGTTCATAGAAAAATACCAGCAGCACCAACAACGAGGTGGAATTTCAATATAAGAACAGTTACTGTTGTGCATACTTATCGCGATCAGTTAAAAGAGTGCATGGAACACATTTTAGAATCTGAAAATTTAGACGCCGATACCATTAATCAAGCTGGAATGTTGTTACGGTATTTAAACGAAGACAATTTTAACTATTGGTTAGATTTCTTTGCCAAAATTATGCCAAACTGTGATATACTTTCAATACTATACTTCAATCGAGGTCAAAGGACGTGTTGGAGATAAATATGGACATTGAACACTTTACGCGTGCTATACAATGTATTCGTCAAAATAATCATATGTCACAAATTCAACCATCGAAAAAACGTCGTCCCAATGATTTACCTCATTCTGTAATATGCAATGAAGTATGCGACATTATAGTGAACCAAGCGAAAGATCGTTTCGAATATAAAGGTCATTTAGTAATAGCCAAATTGTTTTTTAGTGAAAAGTTCCGGGATTATCATACAAATTTTCCAACTACAGATTTTAATACGGTAACCACATTATACGACATTATTGACAAATTTAAACTTAAAAATGAACTAATAGTCTTATACAGTAGAGAAGATTTCTACGTTACTGATGGAGCATTGTCGATACTTCAACTTTTCACTAATAATAATTTACTGGAAGTATTTAGTGAAAGTGTTACCCTATTAAAAATAATTTGTACAATTCCGATGACTTCAGTGGAAAGTGAGCGTTGTTTCTCAACTTTAAAGAGGGTTAAGTCATTTTTGAGAAATACCATGTCTCAAGGCAGGCTAAATGCTCTTGCGATGCTTAGTATAGAAAAACAATTGATATCGTCAATACCAGACTTTAATATTCGTGTTATTGACGTGTTTTCAAAATCCAAGGATCGGAGGATGGACTTCTTGCATAAATAGGTGAGTCTTTTTTGCACTCCCTCATATTCTTGTCACCGGCCGCCACTGTTTACAATATGAGTGGAAAGTCATCGCCAGAGTTAAAAATCGGCAACTCTGTTCAGTATAAACGTACCTAACCGATTCAATAGATTTGTCATAGATCAGTATTGATATATTGTTTTGCTTGTGTGTACACATTGTATTTAAGTGGATTTTCCATGCGCCATTTAGTGTATTCTAAAGTACTGAGTCAAACCTTCTGATTGTATAATATTATGATCATTTGATTGTTCATCAGAGTCTGTATTGTGAATCATTAAATAGACAAATTTTCTGCTTATTTAAGAGCAAACACAGGTGCGTGGTGTTTGGCCGGTGGTTGTTGTTTTAAGTAATCTGCTCCTCGTATAAGAACAAACATCGCATTTAATTGGTCTTAACCAGTTTGTAGTTGTCATTTTGCGCGTTTCTGGGTGGGTGGTACGTTGTTATGCGCATTTGATTTTTCCACCGGTATTTTACTTTAATGTTTTAAAGAGGACAAACATTCTTCTTGTAGAATACCTATACATGTACACATAGGTACAGTTTCAATGCATTTTATGAACCTTTTGAAAAATCTGGAGATGTGTTCTTTATTTCTTATGGTACGTTTACATTTGACATTTATATTGTCATATTTATGTATGACACCATATTCACCAAGTGTAAACAGTAATTATATTTGTACCAGCCACTTATTTTGCGTGTGTCGACACTCACCTGTCACGTATTCAATCTACTTATATACGCAAATTCCGACCGCCGCGTATTCCACAATTCCGCGATATATCACCTTGCCGCGATATATCACCGAAGTTGGACTCCCGTCTACTTTTATATCAAGTACCTGACACATTATTCGTAGTTTGACAGGTACCTAGTGAATTGCATAGGTATATTTCTAAAACAACGGACAATCAATTATCATAGGTACACCATGAATGTATGCCCAACGTTTACGTTAATAAATGTACTGTAGCGATCTGTCAAAAATCATAGACAGTGAGAAATAAATCGGATGTGCCGTGTTCTATGGATTTTGTTCGAAAATAAAATATCGCTTTTTCTCGGCACATACGATTAATTCTGATGCACTATGTGAAGAAAAAATGCGCTTCAAATGGTATTACCTAATTCATTTTGGCCCACACCTGCACTCGTAATACGATAATATTATATTGAATATGCAATGACGATCAAGTGCTAGATATCGCAATGTTACTGTTAATCGTTCTTCTACACTTATGGCATTTCTAAATTGTGTGTCTTGTTTTTTGGCAAAAGGTCCAATCTTGCAAACTAAAGTTCACAAATTGAGTTGGATCTTCGATTTTAAACTCTGACATTAAACGGAAGGCACCTAGTTCTTCTCGTCGCTGAATCCATTCCCGCACCTATCTAGACCATTTTTTCCTCCTTTTTGTTGCCAAAAGACTTAAAATAATAACACTCGCTGCTTTCTTTTTTAACATTCCCATATTGACAACTGACATAACGTTTTTGAGAAGTATACAAAATAAGGGTCCGAATAAATTACAATATCATATGTAAACACCGCATATATTTATTCCAATGTTGCCATTGAATAAAGTGTCGAGACTTTATTTCAACGAGAAGTATACCAGAATTTTATGACAGATCCATGCAGGTGTAAACAGTAAGTGAAATTTTATGTCAGACACATTAAGTATAACGGTATAAGTGTCAGATGTAAACGTACCATTACAAGAACATAATATCTATAGTCACCGTAATTATGTGTCATGATTGACCATAGGTGGGGAATGGGGATCATGACTATGTTCAATAAATATTAAACATTTTAACACTAATAATAATAATCAATACCAACCAATTATTTTACGAACGAGAACATTTTGAAATGAAGTTGAATATAATTATATTATTATGCATTCGTAAACCGCAGTAATTTGATAATAATATTAAATAATATATAATCTGTCAGACTGGTGAATTTGTCAATTTCCTTTCTGGTTTCCTGTCTTAAGTAGGTAGGTACAAAATACAGACATTTTGGTTTTTATGTTGTGTTTTTGAACACATTTCATAAACTATTAAATTTTACATATTAGGTATATTAGGTATATTGTACGGATGACCCCTTGATGAAGCTTGAATGTGTTATGAATGTGTGGTATTGGTTTATTAATTACTATATACATAATTTGCATTTATTTTAAAACGAAACCTGTTCGACCTATGAATAATAATAATATAGATATAGGTAGTCAGCGAAATATACTGAACCAGCATTAGGAAGTATTTAAATTTACAATTATTATTAAAAAATCGCGTACCTATGGCATACGTACATATTGAAAAGCCAAAAGGCCGCCAATGATAGTGTTTGTAAATAAAAAACATTAGCCACCATTTTTCAACGTGCAGGATACACCACAATAAAAACAATTAAATCAATCTAGTCTTCTAGGTCCCTTGTTCTTCACTAACATGCAATTTCAACGTACCTTAATATTTCATTAATCCAGCGTACGTTTCGGTTTATTACATCGACTTACAGGCATTTCTGGCATTAAAAGAAGAAACATTTTAGTACTTTCTATGGGTCTATTCTATACACAAGTCGGTTATCGATGGTAGTTTATCATATTTATGTATTGAGGTATTAGGTATGAGGTTAACTTATCGTAACAATTTACTGCATAAGTATGATAAACTACCGTCGACAGCTGCCTTGTGTATAGAATAGACTATAAACCCATTGATTCCTAAGTCAAAATGGAACAAGAAAAAAGGGGGGAAACATGGAAATACAGTGGAGCCCCGATTTACCGTTCTCGCATAAATCGTTTTCCCGCACGGATCTTTCATTTTTGAAAGTCCCGCCAAACATCCGTAAGAACAATGTTAAATAATCCCGCATTAACCGTTCCCTGATTTATCGTTTTCCTCGATCTATCGTCTAAAGATCATGGTCCCGTCACAAATATTATCCCGATTGACCGTTTTTGTTGAATATATTTCATTTCGCTTTCGTAGAATGTTAATAGAAAATGTTCATAACACTCCCTTTAGTAATAGTCCAAACTCTTTGATATGTATTAACTGTATTTTTCTTGTGTTGTCTTTGTAGCTTTAAATTATCTCTATAGTATCTCCTGCATGTACTTCCGGTGCGAGCTTTTCCGACTTCCGAATCCGAGTCAAGGACAAAGAAAAATGTTTGCAATATTATTATTATTTGGGATTCGTTTTGAAATTTAGTATCGCAACCTCTTTTTGCCAGACACGCATTGTTGTCTCGCAAACAGATTATTGACTCGGTTCAAACGTCCCTACCAATGTCAAATTATGTTCCAAATTCGAAATCAACTTTTCACAATTTGCACATATTATAATAAATACGTTATTCCTACGAGTCGCGAGTCAAAGTCGCGAGGCAACCCCGACAATATTTTTATTGGGTTTAAATTTAAAATTAAAATAATCAATATAGGTATTTCTCTATTATTATTTCATCGGAGGTCAACCATACAAAAAGTCCCACGGTAGGTGAGTAGGTATAGTATGACTTCTTGGTTTTTATTTTTTATTTTTTCTTTTATTTTTTATATACATTTTAATGCTCTGATTGGCTTATAATTACGTCGAATACGATGTCATACATCCTTCACTTATTTTGTAAAATCTGTTGTAAGGTTGTAAGTAAATTATTAGTTTTCACGTTGCAATACGTCACTATGCCAATACATTCCCTGCTTATAATATGTAATTGACCTCAGCCGCCTAGTCTATTACAATGTTTCTCATCTAAGGTGCGTGCAGTGAAACTTCTTCCAGGGAGCTGTGAAATATACCAGTATTTTCCGATTTTGGGGGAAATCCCATTTCGTGAAAATGTTTAACAATAGAAATTGGAAAAGGGGAAATTACACCATCAAATTTAATCCTTTTCTCGTTATAAGTTTGATACACTATGAAAGTAATATTTTCGAACTATAATAATATATAAATGTAGGAAAAAAAATGTTTACCGATATGTATTGATATTGGTAGTCACTTTTTGTTTCGTTATGTTGAATATTCACTGTTTTTTCTTTATGAGCAGGTATGTTAAGTTAGTGTTATATTATTTATTTATTTGTAAAAATGTACCTAAGTATAATAATAATTAATGGTAAAGTATAATATACTGGTAACTAATCAGTAAATACTTTCGGGGAAACAACAGTTTTAAAGAACGTACAATAAAAAGGTGTTATTAGCACTGTCTATAAGCCGAAAGCAGGGGGATGGGACAACTGGACTCCGGACAATTAGACGCCGCACTGTCGTAGACACGTATACAGAACGTAGACGAAGTATTTTAATCAGTTTCTATCTACTACTCAGTAGTTTTAATTCAACATAATGTATTCTTTATTGCGGATTGAGAATTACCATGCCTAAGGCTTTATATAAAATAAAAAAACTCTATTTCGTTGGAGCTTAAACATATGCACGATTAAATCATTATTTACGTCTGCATATTTACATTCTCACCAACTATTAAATCATAATATAAGCATTTAAATATAAATAATGATATTAAATAAGTATTTTTTTAAAGTGCCTTTAAGTACCTAACGTCTATTTATTTTCGAATTCCGTGGCGTCCAGTTGTCCGGTGCCAAATCGTCCTAGACCCGAAAGCAGCATACCGCTGAGTTTCTGTCCTACTCAGTGCTCTGGTGGTGGGAGTTGACGGTGTCACAATATTGACACCTCCGGGTCTCGGATTCATGGGCCGGTACACTCGAAGAGTTGCTAGCCTGACAGGAGCGATAGAACTCCTCTTCCAAAGGCAGCAAACTTCTTTAAAAAGTCTTTTCTTATCGGTGATTGACCGTAATATTATATTATATTAGAATAGGAATCACGCACACTGGTTCACGACGTATAATGTCTTGGGAAGTTACTCCTGGCACACTCAGCATAACCTTGAAGGATGCATCACAGGATGCATACACCATTATATACGCCTGCATAACGTGTGTAGAGATGTGTCGGATGGTGGGGGAAAACGTTGGTGTAGTCCTGGTGAACTTCATCCAAGTATGTTTGTCGCAAGCCGTTTTACCTAAAAATGATACTTGCCATCAGTGTTTTTACATAATGAATTACTCTGGTATTGGGGATAACAGCTAAAAAATAATCAGAACGCTCTGAATGATCTTTTACCTACTATGGGCGCCGTGAACTGAAGAAGTTTGTAAACCTTCAGGTTAGATCATTTCTATGGATTTTGTGGTGATGAGCTCTCGGTATTTATCACTCCAGCAAGAGAGATGCTTGCACAAGACGCGTTAATGGCATGCTGGATCTTGGGTTGAAATCCAGATTAAGAATATCGAATAGGTACTTTGTACTTTTCAGCTTACAATTAGGTATTATGTGCAACTAAAATTGAATCTAGGACGAGGTTTTCTATAACGTTTATTACGCTCTCCTTGTAATGGAATTATATTTTTATTATTATTTAGTAGTGTTAACAATATTACGGAAACACAATTGTACATAATTTCGTAGATTCGAATGACGATGCTCAGATCTGCAGCTTCTGATTAATCAATTTGAGTTGGCATCATAAAACTGAGCACACCTTAGAAACGGAGAGTGAAAAATTAGTAAGGCGGGTGGTTGAGACATTCACAGAAAACATGTGCATTACATGCGTCACTATACACCTACGCTACGTGGCCGATGCTGGTAAAATAAAATTATAGTATCGGTTGACTCACGAATATTTGACTTGGATAGTTATCTCGTCCGTGGAATGTCGCTACCTTGGATCTCTTCGAAATAATGTTGTTTTTCATATTTAGGTAGTTGGCCTGGCGCCCAACCCTAGTCCAAATCAAAATAACCGCCATTTTTCAAATTAAAAATTATGACCGTTCTTATATTGATTCCACAAGGGCTTGACGATATGAATGAAGTAATCAATGGAATGCGTACGTTTAGTGTATGTGGCTCGAAAAATACTAAGCAAGGTGATTGATACGACATTTTAGTTCAATAGGAAAATTCTCAATGTCATGGTAACCGGCGTAAAATATCAATTTATGAAATGTGGAAAAAATTCTCTTTTCGTTATATGCGCTCGTAACAAAAATGTTGGGTAAAATTTTGCTTTTCGTAGGCAAGAGCTGTGGGGAATATAATGTACAATAGGCACGTCATATTATAAGCAACAAATCTTACGTCCTGGGTATTATTTGTCTTAACTTAAAGTTAAATGTTATTTTTGGGAAAATTTATCGGAAAACCTAAGAAAGTTCCACCCATACTGGAGAAATTCAATTTGATTCTAGTCTGTGTGATCACATTAATAATTCAGTGATAATCTTATTTTGGAGAGGATTTTGTACATTCAAGTTGGACACTCTGACACTACTTTTTATTACCATGTTTTTATTAGCTCGTATTCTTGTTTGTCCGGTACAGATTTTTTCTTGTTTGTCCAAGATTTGTATTGGACGATTGCAGATTGTTAACTAACTTCCCGACTAGCAGGACATTTGAAACTTTTAGAATATATCAGAACACGACGACAATGACATTATTTTAATACTTTTGGCCATCTTTAAGCAGAATTGAATTCATTTTAAAAAAAATCGTTAAAAGTAATATTTACTACTCACTATTATTGGTTGCTAAGGGTGTCCTAGCAACTAAATTATTAATATATACGTGCGTTACTATGGAAATCAATATGCAATGTCAAAATGACATTTCAGTATTCTATAATATTTATTCAGTATTTCTATCAAGTACAATAAAAAGTATTTATTAATACATAGAATTGTCAAGTTTATATGAGTCAACAGAAAATTAAAAAACGTGGTATATAAAAAGTTCTTTTTATCTTGTAATTATTAGTTTGTATTCTTGTTTGTCCGGTAAAGATTTTTTCTTGTGTATCCAGTATAAATTTTTTCTTGTTTGTCCAAGATTTAAAAACGTGAATTTAAAGAGTTTTTATCTTGTAAGTATTGTTCATTAATTGAGCTATCATTCACTTTATAGAAATTCATTTTACAAAATGATATGTAATATAAATTATATCAAATTCTAATTAGGTGCATCACATACGTAGGTACATACCCTATGTTCTAAATTATAAATTCTACGGGTTGTTTTATTAGTCAATAGTTATTTCTTTGTCGTAGTGGTAAGACTATGAGTAGGTAGTCTTGATCATGAGAAATAGCTATAGACTAATTATTAAACAACCTGTATAATATAATATAATCTATATTACTTATTTATCAGTTTGTTAACGATTATGTTGAAAAGTTCAGTCACATAAATTTAATTATAAATAAATTCTCCCATTACTTTTGTTGGTATTTAATTATATTTAAGTATGTGTTCTTCTTCTTTACAGCCGGCAAGATGGTGGTAGGCGAACCAAAACGTAGCATCATGGACGGCATAGAGAACACCGGAGATGTTCGTCTTCATGACCATAGACTGAGACTTAAACAAAGGTAATTTTATTTGATATTGTTTTCTCGTGGTTTATATAATATAATACATAAAATATGCCTCATTTATAATTTAAAAATATACTGCTTCTATTAGATCTCTTGTTGGGGCGATTCGTTCTTGTTTTCGCTGCCTTAGCGATATCGCGTATCTATCTCCCAACCATGCTTCAAGCGAACTGATCCATAGTAGTAATATTATTTTATATACCTATCTTATAAATAGTACTCTTTTAAGATTATTTTATAAGTCATGTAACTTCTTCCAATATATAGCTAAAAGTCACAGCTGTTTTCGGATTTTACTAAAATCTATCTAAAATCTTATACCATGCATATTTCAAAACTATAGAATTAGTTTTAGATACATTTGTGGAGGAAATAAAGAACATTACATCTGGTTATAATCAATTAAAATAAATCTTTTCAAGTTTAAAAAATATACCAATAGAATAGTTTGGGTTAAATTTGAACACCCTAGGCTCTAGAGCAGGTCTGAGCAAACTACGGCCCGCGAGTCGCATGTGTTCCGCCAAGTATTTTGGTAGGACCCGCTTATAAGGAAATGTTGAAAAATGTAAAACAGTTTCATTCTTCTCATTAAATTGTTGGCTATTAGAGAATCATTTATTTTATTACAACGTTTTTCTTAGGTCGTATTCTTATTTGTCCGGTGGTTATTTGTCCGGTACAAATCTTGCAATCGATTATTAACTAACTTCCTGACTAGCTAGACATTTGAAAATTTTAGAATACCTATACCAGAACACGATGACAATGCATTTTTTTAATACTTTTAGCCATCTTTAAGTAAGATTGAATTCATTTTTAGTTAATTCTGTTCTGTATGAAAAGTTATTTCGATACCACTATTGGTTGCTAGGGGGTCCTAGCAACTAAATTATTATATTAAATAATATATACGTGCGTTCCTATGGAAATCAATATGAAATGACATTTCATTATTCAGTATTTCTATCAAGTACAGATTTTTTTGATCGTTTAAGCTAGTCAAGTCAAGTTTATATGATTCAACAGAAAATTTAAAAACGTTGTAAATAAAAAGTTATTTTTATCTTGTAATTATTTTATGTTGAAATTCCTTTTTCATGATAATAAATAATTTAGGTATCTCTAAAAATTGTATTTTTTTCATTTTATATTCCTAATGTGGCCCTTCATCCAAAAAGTTAGACCAGGCCTGCTCTAGAACAACTGATGCCTATGGCAGTGGTCAGGAACTTACAATTTGGTGTGGATCTTGGCCGCCTCACGGAGAGGTTTCGTAGCATTTTTGTACGAGTAACAGATGTCATTTGCTTAAGAATATATAAAATTTTATTGTTTTGTGAAATCATTGGCTTGGAAAATTATGCAAACAATATTATGTATATTATAATATAATATTATTACGGCCCCCAAAAGTTTTTTTTTATATTTAGTTTTACGCTCCTGCGAAGAAAGGTTGATCATCACTCTCATATAGTCAAATTTTCATATATTTTTTTTTGTATTAAACCGTTTTGTTTTAGAATATTGTGGTTTTGAAACCAATAGTTACTAACGTCATTTTAAAAAGGAATTAAAACGGATTTTTAAAATATACGATTCTGTAAATATAATCACTATTAGCTAGAAACCAACCATCAATAATACAAATCGGGGAAGTGCTTCGAGCCTTGAACCCGATGGGAACTGATTGCTACGATGATAGGTTCATAGCATGAAACAGTTTTCAACTGAGACAAAAAATATAGGTTCAACAATAGCACCTACTTTATTTGTAGCCATGAAAATGTGTTAGAAACACGTACATGCCAATTCTATCGGCATCTGGTAAACAAAGGTGATTGATGTCCTGGTGTCATTTATTTGTTATACTTTGATTGACCTGGTCGCATATATACGAATACCTATTTGAACTGTTTGACACTTTGAAAACGATTCTAATATTATCTAATGATTTTCGTATTACATTTGAAATTATAACTGGCGTGAAGTAATTTTCCAATTGGCTGATTTTTGTAAGAATAATTTTCCTCATAATTTACTAAAATATTTTTTTTTCACTGTCAATACTATTGTAAAAATTTTCAGATTTGACATAATAAGGAAACTTGGACAAGGCACATACGGTAAAGTGCAACTTGGAATAAATAAAAAGACCGGTCAAGAAGTTGCCATCAAAACAATTAAGAAATGCAAAATAGAAACAGAAGCCGACTTAGTAAGGATAAGAAGAGAAGTGCAGATCATGTCATCAGTCAGACATCCTAACATTGTACATATATATGAAGGTTAGTGTACTTACCTATATTGTAGAGTTACTATATGATCAAAATTGTTTTGCTATTTATGCCTATTGAATTTATTGGTAGCTTCAAAACCAGAGGGGATTTTTTTGGGTTTTATCCAAAAAAATATTAGTATTAAAAGCTATTTTTTATTTCCCCTCCCCTCTCCCCAAACTTCACACTCAACTGACAACAAAAAAACCCTTAACGGCTCACATGCTCAGCGTAGGTTAAAATGGAGGTTTTTTGCTATTTTCAGAGCATAACCCTGGACATTCCTTAAACGTTGTAGATAATCTATTTATATAATTTTGAAACGCGCGTTAACATCATTTTACTCCCTACTTCAATTATAGTTTACTACTGGGGAATGCCAAAAGAAATGGCGTATTTCAAAAATTGGAAGCATTATTATCCTTTATATTTATTTTAAACATTTGATGACTGCATAAAGTATTTTTATTACATAAAATAGTATTCTTTTAAACCTCTCGCTCTAATATTTTAGAATATAGTCATATTTCGGTACATCCATGTGGAGTGGTGTTAATATTTTTTATTTTTATTAATTTTTAAACGCATTTACAAAACCATTAGTAAAATTAATGTTAACATTATATATAGTGACATATTTACGATAAAAAATATATTTTATAATCTTTGTGATCCCAAATTTGACAAGAATTGGGCATTTTATTATTCAAAAAATGGGCAAGATTTACAAATTTGAAGATAATTCTAAATATACTGATTATAAGCCATGTCTTTGACCATTCAAATGTGATAAACATTCTACTATAAAATTACTAAAAATGCCACCCATAATGAAAAAAAAATACTGAAGAACTGAAGCAGATTTTATTGAATACATCTCCACCTCGTATTGGAAAAATAGTATTGTTTCATTTTTCATAATATTATAACATTATTATCAGAGCTTCTCGTAAATATCAGAGTAGGTAGCTTAGATGCTATCTCCGGAGATCCAAACGATTTTTTTAATGATTTTACCGAGGCTTTGACTACGACTCGCTGTCATTCGCCTCTTCTCTTCTAGAAGGGGATCCGCCGATCAGGTCCTCACTCCAATTCTGTTAAACAACTTTACAATTTTGCCAAGCTCTTCCGTCTTATCCCCCTCCCCTGCCAGGGCACCTTTCAATTCGTTGACATTCTCAAAGATATTCGCAATTCGCAGCTGTAGGTACTCTGTGTCGTTCATATTATATGTACGATTTCCTCCAAAACATCACATTCATCACAGAGATGCGAATCGCTTCTTCCCATGAGGCCATAAAATGTTTTACACATTGTGTAACCTGTTTTAAACTCAGTATCAGCTTAAACTCATTTCTCTTCAAAGGAGACTACAAACCAGGCACCAACCGTGGGGATGGTAGAATGGACTTACCCATTTCTCCATTTCTAGGGATGCCCTATGGTGAATATCTATTTACATGCTTTATTGTACTTTTTGAGCCTTCGCTGCCCCCAAAATTTTCATTTTTAACCCATTTAGGTTAATTAACTCTGTTCCCCGACCTCTGATAATAACTTTTTTCTTTTCAGTTTTTGAAAATAGTGAAAAAATGATTTTGGTTATGGAGTATTGTGCTGGTGGAGAATTATACGATTATCTTAGTCAACAAAAAGTTTTGAAAGAAGACGAAGCTAGAAGGTGAGTTGAATGAGTGGCTTTCAAATCTCAATTCAATTTTGTATTTAATTACGTATGTATTTATTTTACATTAATCGGGTGTTTAAATGAATTTATTTATTTTCAGATTATTTCGACAAATAGCGACAGCATGCTATTATTGTCATAAACACAAAATTTGCCACAGAGATCTCAAGTTAGAAAATGTACTTTTGGATGAACATGGGAGTGCAAAGGTGATTTTAAAACATTTTTCACTATCTTTCTATTTCACTAAATTTTATAGTAATAATAACAATTATTGTTACGTACTTCTTTTTACAATTTCTGACACGCAATTTCGAATATAATATCTTAATGGACTTTTTACGAGTGTTGGTTTTCGCCATTCGCTCAAAACAAAGATGTTGAATATAACCTTCTTGTATAGAAATGTGGTAGAAATATATGAAAGTGAAGACCCATGGAACATCTGATTTTCATATAAACTCTGAAACAATTGAGATAATTTTTATTTTTATGCATATAAAAATAGCACTTATGTCAAACTGGAATTTCTTCAGCCATTTTTATAGGGAAATCGCAGAAGGCTTCATCTGGTAAAAAAATCAATAACTTTGGCTGCTATTCTAGCTTATTATACTTAACCAGATAATAATGATAAATAGTTATTAGAAACCTTTACTAAACCCAATTTTTTTTATTATATTAGATAGCTGATTTTGGACTGTCAAATGTGTTTGAGGAGAGACGACTTTTATCAACATTTTGTGGTTCACCTCTGTATGCATCTCCTGAAATTGTCAAAGGCACTCCTTACATTGGTCCAGAAGTAAGTAGTTTTCGATTTTTTTTTTAAATCTACAGTACTACAAATAAATGTCTACAGATTGTTCAGACTAAGCATCCAAAGATACCCAAAATTTGACTTTTGCAAGGCTTGTGGGCCCTTAAATATTTCAACATTGCTTCTTTTGAACTCATGTGTGCTAAGAAATTCTTATATGCAACAATTTCCGTTTTTAACTTTATTGCGATTCTAATGTAGGTTTCCTTTTCTGCATATTATGTGTATCGTCAAATACTCTATTAAATTATGTTGTTAAAATTTTAGGTGGATTGTTGGTCGCTGGGAGTTTTACTTTACACTCTTGTTTACGGAGCAATGCCTTTTGATGGATCAAACTTTAAACGTCTCGTTAAACAAATTAGCACCGGTGATTACTTTGAACCCAAGACACCATCATGTTAGTATAATTTTAATGAAATTAATATTATGTCATACACAAATAATCCCATAACTTTCACAAAATTATCGCACCTTTTGATAGTGAATGTCATGAAACAGATTCTCTTCGGGGAAGTTATTGACTTAAATATTTATATAGTAATATTGAGTTAACATTTGTTTTCAGCTGCGTCACCACTCATCAGAGATATGCTCACTGTAGATCCAATTGAAAGAGCAGATATTCCCCACATTTGTGATCATCCGTGAGTATCTATGTAAAATATGTCACTTACTTCATTATGTATATTATGAACATTAATACTAGTTAATATACATTACACTATTTAAGGTGTTGACGGATATTTTCAGGTGGGTTAACAAAGGATCAGACGTTTCTTGCCTAGAACTTGCCGAATCATTAGCCAATGAAACTCCTGTGCGACTTGATTTGCTTCTATCATTGGCACCACCCCCCGCTCATGGAAGTGACAAATTAGTTGTTACGGATGAGGTATGTCTAATCGCTAAGTACAGTATTTACAAAAAATCAACGGCGAATCTAATGCAATGCTTTGAATATTTTTGTATTTGGTTTATAGGTTAATAATGCAGGTGTGGACACATCGCCGACACGATCAATGTCTATGGCCAGTATTGATAACTCAGCTGAGCGCCGAATTTTAGAAATGGTTGCAGGTACTTTTATTCACCTTTATTATGTGTCTAACAGCCCCACCCAATATATTTTTGTTATATGGGTTGTTATTATCGAATTTAAAATGCAATGCATAGTTTGATTGCTTCTTTTCTCTTGTGTAGAGGGTGGCACTGATGCTATCAAACCGTCGCCAACCAGAACTATTGTCAGTGCGGCAGATCAGCCCAAACGAAAATTAGAAACCACCGTCTCCATGGATAATGCTCCTAGTCAAAGAAAGAAGGAAAGATCCGTACGGTAATTAGTATTTCTATTCTTTCTGTGATGATAATCTCTTTATTCTAATTATTTTTCTAGTATGTTTTCATTTAAGTTTCAGAATTATATTATTATGTCAAACAGAATACCTAAAAATATTTTATTAGTAGTCTTGTAGTTGTTGCAGTATTAATTTCCTTATCCAGATTTTTGAATATTTGTCTACCTTCATCTCCAATTAGTCTGGATAATCGAGGTTCTACTGTTTTCGTTTAGAAAATTTAAATGATTCATCAAAATTATTCGTAAATACGGCAATGTACCTATTCAAAATGATTTGATAGTTAAGTTATTTGTTATTTTGTACAGGTCAAGTTCCAAACCTCCTGCACAAAATGATTCAAACGAGACTGCCACCCCTACCACAAATAGTATTCAGGCTTCACCTGTAACCAGAGACATTTCTATGGACAATCAAAAGAGATCTCCCGGTGCTGAAGTTTTACAAGATACTGCTTCTGCCAAACCTCACCGGGCAGTCAATGAAGCTCCTTCAGCAAATGTCACCGAAAACCATTCGGTTCTTCCTAGCAATGAGACGCCCGCTGTCGTCAACCGAGTGTCACCACCTTTAGCCAACAAAACACCTCCAGTAAGTCATGATTTTCTTTTATCTATGTACGAAAATTTGCTTTTTATCATAGTTTATATTAGAAAATATAGGCAACATTCGATAGTCATAAATGAAACCTTCCCTCAAAGAATGTTGTATAAGTGTCGTGTGTACCTGGGTAGAATTATGTAAATAATAGTGTTTACCTGAATGTATAACACAATGTATTTAGCACCCATGGTCACAGTAGCTGAGTTGGTAAAACGATTGTCTCTGAAGCTGTAGGTCACGTGTTCACGATCAAACAAAATGCATGTTGTGTTTTTCAACGCATGTTTGATCCAGTGCAAGGAGTCAATTAGTTAGACGAATGGTTTACAACCATTCCTTGTAAAATGTCATAAAGCTCTCTATATACTTTTTCATTTGATAGTGATTTTATGTGTTAATGCTCCAAGGAATGACTTGTTTTCAATTTATGAAAAATTGCCATCGTGATCCACGCTCAAAATTATCCTGACCCGATCTTCCTCAATAAGTAGGTATAGGACTAAGATGAAAATTCAGAATCTAATATTCTAACAAAACTTCTCCAGGCTAATTCTATCTCTGTTAATTTGGTAAATCCAGAGATGTTGATGAAAACCTTCTTGTATAGTATAAATATATGAAATTGAATCAAAAAAGGATTCCTAATCTACTAAATTTTATATAAACTGTGAAAAGAGAAAAAGCGACTCATAGAAAAATGGCAGTTAAGTTAATAGGGAGACCACAGAAAGCTCAATATTCCATATGCAATATCTTTGGGTAAATCTGATTTCCACTATAGAACACTTTTTGAGAGCAAGGTTCAACCGTAATTTATTATTTTCCACCTGAGTTGTATGATCATTCTAGATGAATCGGATTTTTAGCGTTGTTTTACATGTTTGATTTTTTGGTATGGTTTTTGTTTGTATGTCACTTCGCTTTCATGCTATTCGCCCTTTTCACATATTGCCGTACAGGTACAGGTAGCCGTCACCGTCAGGAAGGACGTCAAATCTAAAGACCCCGCGCTCAAGGAAAAGAACCTTCTCTCTAAACCTACAGTGACTGTGAAAAAGAAACTGAACCCAAATATTTTAAAAACAAACGAGAATAAGAGTACGGTAGTGAAGGTAAACCATATTATTTTTGATGTATTCATTTATCGCTTTAGCAATAAGCTTTCATTTCTCGTCATCATTTTTGTGCATGTCCCGATTGTTCCCTAAGGCCATCCTCCCACGGCGCAACTGAAATCTGATGGAACTGGTTTATGAAGGAACTCATAAACTGACCAATGTGATGCTTCGCACACGGCGCTACTGAAACCCAGTTGAAATAATAATCACATAACCTCAAACTGTCAAACTCAACTATCAACCGTGTTGTACAAAAACTGACAACACGCGCGCTGCAGCGTTTACATAAGGTTATTTTGATTTTCCAATTATAATTCAACCAATTTTGGTAAGAAAATATGATTTTTCACCGAAATCTAATGATGTTGGTACCACTGTTTTACGGTGACTGGAAACTTCGGAGACCGCGCGACTAGCATGTCGCATCTCTTCGCGACCGTTTTGAAGCTGAGAGATTCCAGTCTCGCCGTCAGCGAGCCGCCATTGAAATACATTAGCTAGATACTGGCTGGAATTTTAGTTTCAGTTCCGACGGACATAAGTTGCGCCGTGGGAGGATGGCCTAAGCATGACATCGTATCACCGTGTATTTTGTTATTTTAAGCACAGTTAATTTTAATCCTCTAAAAATATCTATCCCTTTTAGCTATAATCAATCATCCGTAGATCACTGCTGTAGAAACAATTTATGTCAATAATTCATAGACAACTGCAGCAAAGCAATATTCATATTATTCATTATTAGATAATATAGAAATGTGGCATAAAACCAATCTCAATATTACAACTCTATTTACATACTAACTTTTTGTTAGGTTCCTACCGATACCACTGATAATAAATTCAGAGTTAACTTTTCTATTAACTATCTACTTATTTTTCTGTAAAATTCTTTATTGCATTTAATTAATTGGTTTTTATCACTTTGGTGGAAACACTTGATATTATAAAATAACAAACTATGTAAACACTTAGTTTTATTAATTTAGTTTATTTTTGTACATACCTATATACTATTTCCACAATTTATTAAGACATTTTAAAATCAACACCTGTCTTGGAATAAATAAAAAAACTTTGGAAATAGTACAGAAAATAAAAATTAATAAAACAACCAACAAAATTAACTGTTTTTTTATTTCATGATCGTTTACAGGTTTATAAAACTTAGCTTATCTTTAGATATTTAGGTGTTTTTATTTTTATGTGATTTTAAAATTAATTAGGTATGGCGTGGATATGTTGATAAGTTTAAAAACATCAATTCTCAGGGCAGTTATTTGTACGCTGCTAACATATTCACGCCATTAACGGATATAGGTATATTCTATCATGCATAATAGTGTTTAAAATCCTTGTTTTATTTTGCCTCGATAGGAGAAATCTCCTCCCCGAAAATCCATTGACAGAGACACAACTTCTCCGTTGAAGAATTCTGAAAACAAAAGCCCCCAAGAGAGCGGTGTCAGTGTCAACAATCAAGCGCCGGGTCTGAAACAGCCGACTGAGAGGAGAAAATCCAGGATATTGGACACGGCTGAAAAATTAAACAATCTCACCATTCAACCCTCCCCTCCCCCGCCTCCTGTGGAAGCCACAATGCAAAGCCCGCCCACTGCCAAACCCAAGAGAGTCATCGTCCCAGGTAACACATGCCCTCCATCACTTTACTCCTAAATAGATTATGATTATCATCTTGTACCTATATACAATATTTATATATATATTGAAATTTAAAATAAGTATAATGAATATTTCATTCAAATCGAGCCAAAGATATGAAAGTGATGCTGTTTTTTAAAACTTAATAATTAAATTAGTTGCGAGTCATTTTGCAAGTTTTATTTTATTGCAGATTTAACAAAACATCACCCTCGGACTACTCACTATTCTGAGATATATTTGCCATGTTCACACCGACATAGAAACTTCTTGCATTAGACTAAAAGACGATTTTTATACAATGAACCATCGTTATTTATGAAAAGTTGTCAACGTTACCAACTAATCTAACAATACTAAAACCGTTTTAAAGTTCCTGACAAACGTTCATTTGAATTTCTTTGTCTATGGACAAAATTCTTTGATTTTGTCCTGTTGTTATATTATGTTAAATTATATTTTTTGTATAATATAATAAGTATCATAAATATTAATTTATACATAGTATCAGTGCCGTATATTGTTGTTTTAGGAGTTAGTGTGGGAAGTTTCAAAGAGCAATTCGAGAGAAGGGCGTCTCTCACTTCATCCAATGTCCCTAGCACTACATCAGAAACCAAAAAACCTACCGTCAAAGCCCCACTAGGTTAGTTATTTTTTATTCTCATATTATAAAAGTGAATTTTCCATAATTGATTATTTTGCATTATTTTTCATATACTTTTTATATCATTTGCAGGAAACTCAACCGGTCAACCGCCCGTTCCTAAAACTCTCGTTGATAAAAAAATGCATAGCGTGGACTCTGAACACCCGCCCAAAGAAAATGAAACAAAAGATCCCGTCAATGTGAGATTGCAGAGTATCGGTGTTGAACCTTCTCCACAGGTACAGATTATCTGTAATGATTACATACCAGTATTCTACTTTACCAGACTTGCATACTGTACTGTACTGTGAACTAGATCAACCAATGACAAAAATGATCAACTTCAATAGTTAATAAATTAATTATATTTTGACCAGATGAAAGAGAATGCGATCAGGCCAGTGGCAGAGAAACCTGCAGCCGTTCCTGAAATTAATAATAAAGTCACGAAACCACTCATCAAGAGTGAGTCGTTGAAGGAGCCATCATCCAAACGTGAAACATTGCAAAGCAGTTTGTCATTGGAAGATGCCAGAAGGTAAGAGAAGCTTTTCGAATGTATTTAATTATAGTGTCAGAAGGGACATGATTTTACATAACCATAATTATTGCCAAGGTATATTTAATATGTATATCACTGTCTGTGCTCAATGAAATTGTTCATTTCAGGAGTCTGCAACAGTCGATGGCATTAATTAATCAAGCGAAGGGTGATTATGGATCTTTGGAAGGAATTGAAAATGGTTCACCTGGAGATCGACAGACTCAACTCAGGGCAGCTCGGGAAATCATTTCGAATGCCATTGGTGACGATTCTAATGGAAAGAAAGTCCATCGCATCTGTATGGGTGCGTAACTTCACTCACTATGTTTTTTTTATTAGAAATTATCCAGTACACAATGTTTATTTATTGATTTTACAATTGTTGAATTATTTATATAGGTCATGCATCGGCATCGGCTAGTTGTTTCTCAATAATCCATGACATGTACCGATAGCGATGTATGGAAATAGTCACACTAAAGAGTATGATGTAAAATATCTATGTATGAAACTGTAGTGTGAATATTAAAATGTTTGTTGTAGGAGGGAAACCACCCGTGCCTTACGGCAGCAGTGGTCGGACGGCATCGGGCTCCATCAGCCTCAACAACTTGGGTTCTCCCCCCACCAGCCCTCCGCACTCCCTTCACCGCTCCCTCACCCGGGAGAGTCCCGTCAGGACCTTCCGCACCGAGGTCCAACACCGTGTGGATGACGTTAGGAACAAATTCGTTCCCACTTCCAGGTAACACCTTTCAATCAAAGTGAATGCCAATTGCTGTGCTAATGAAATTATCAAACTGTATACAAATTTTATTATTCCTGCAATGGACTAATGTTGAAGCAATCAAAATTGTTTTGTATTTACAAAGAAAATATGATCCTGTGCATCATTCCGATGATGTCCTATGAGAGAATAAAACGGTAGGAATTAATCGCACATTCCGCTAGTCAAAATTCACACAAACAAAAAATATTCAAACATTTAGAAAATAGTTTTCACATAAACTAAATAATACCAAACAAAAGTAACGTAACCTATCACATTTTTATTAAGTATAAGTAAACTTAATTTTGGCAACTAATCACATAGAAAAGGGAGGAAAATCACAAAGCGAAACTATATTTCACCGAGAAAAATAATTCTTGCTTGTGGTTAATGTCACTATGGTCATGAAATGAGTTTGTTCATAGACTTATATCGTATTTATACTATTATATCTGAATATAATATGTACCTATATACAATACTATTAAGTATAGTCATGTTGAAATATATATTCTTTTAATTAATTTAACCAGCAAAATGTATTTTTCGTTGATACACTTATTCATTTTTGAGTGTTTTTTACATTATTTATATATGTATTGACAAGTGAGAACTATTTCTTGCGAAAATCTACTAATGTATTTTAATTCAAATTCCATCAAGTACCCTCGATCGATAGTATTAATATTGAAAATCTACCATTAGACGATTGTCGACCATTTGTGAAAACCATCCATTTCCAATGTGAATTTCATCTTTTTCAATGTTGTCGGCACTTAGAGACCGACAAGTATATTCCCCAGAATGAAACAATATTTTTTTTAATGAATTTTTAGTCTTAGAATTTATAAATAAAATCATGCAATATTCGAGAAAAATTGAAAAAAAATATTTTGTTTTTATTTAAGGGCGGACGTGCTCAGCGTAGGTCAAAATAGAGCTTTTATTGCATTTTCAAACCATGATCCTGGACATTCCTTAAACGTTGTAAATAATCTATTTATATAATTTTGAAGCCTTGTTATCCTTTATATTTATTTTAAACATTTGATGACTGCATAAAGTATTTTTATTACATAAAATAGTATTCTTTTAAACCTCTCGCTCTAATGTTTTAGAATATAGTCATATTTCAGTACATGAATGTGCAGCGGTGTTAAGGTTTTTTATATTTATTAATTTTTAAACGCATTTATAAAACCATTAGTATAATTTATGACGAGATTATTTTTGTAAAATATTTACGATAAAAAATTATAATGATAATCTCTGTGATCCCAAATTTGACAAGAATTAGGCATTTTATTATTCAAAAAATGGGCAAGATTAACACATTTCAAGATAATTCTAAAGATATTAATTATAAGCTATGTTTTTTACCATTCAAGTGTAATTAACATTCTACGAATAATGATTGCTTTATAATAATTATTGACCTAAGTATAAGGTAGTGTTTTTTTGAAATACGCCATTTCTTTTGTTATTCCCCAGTAGTTAAGCTACAACATACAGCCGTATCCATAAATTGACAAATTAAAATTGAAGTAGGGAGTAAGATCATGTTAACGTGCGTGTTTGAAGATGTACCGTTTAAAAAAAAAAATAAAAAAAATTTCGGTTAGGCAAATGACTAGAAAATCTTTTCGAAAAAATATTTCTGTGTTCGAAATTGTATAAATATTTAAGAATTATTTGTTGAGAAATTACATATGTATTTTAAACTTTTTTTTTTACATTTGGTGGAATGACATGTTATTAGAAATAACGAACATGTTTTTGAAAGTTTATTTCACAAAATATGAATATAATAATATCTATTATGAACGCCAGTCTTGGATCTATATTCATATTTTGTGGATTAAGTACAAACTTATCATTAAACATTTTAAAAAGTTGTTATTTCTAGTATATTAAACTTAATTAATTCAATGTTAACAGCATACATTTAAGTTATTAACCGTGAATGAGTATGTCTTAGGTTTCATTTAATATCCCTTATTTTCTAGATATTGAATGGCATTTGCATGTCCGCCTGATTTCGGAAGAATGTATCTTTTCAATATTGATGTAACATTTTCCTATGTACTCTGGCGTCAAGGCGTCAATTTCGAAGTTTTCACACAGTTATTAGTAGTGATTACAAAATAGACTTCCAAGTGATGTTAAAACAAATGGCAAGACAGATATATGCGATTTGTTAAAAGAGAATGTACCTACAGATCGAAGGCCCAAAAGCGATCGGAAGCAGAATTTATAATTCCAGTTTAAAATTTCGCAGGGGTGGCTCTGTGGAAAGAATTATACCGATACATATCGCCGACGAACCGCCGAAACCTCAAAACAGTTTCAAACCGCACACACCTCAGCTGCCATATCAAAGGAACCATACCATGCCATTTAGGTAATCATCATCATTTTCATAATGATAATATCAAATCTTTGACCTTTATTTGGTTATCGTCAATTAGAAATATATTGAGGTAGGTCATTTTCAATAAAATATACAGTCTTCCCTCACTACTGACATGAATTTCTTTAGAAGAAAAATGCAAACAAATTATCAAGTTCTCTTTTAATTTTTATACACCTCTCTATATTTGGATTCTATTTTTATTATAGATATTTTCTTGATAGAGCGAAAATTTCATTTAACATTTCTTTGTTATATTCTGGTCAAATGTCAAGCGTTCCACCTTGGGATCATTTTTGGACACATTTGACATTGTGTTTGACAATATATATCATGCACGCACATTATTGGTTAGGATTGTAAAGCCTGACAGATTAAAACTGTCATTTTTTCTATATAATATTTATTTCCAGTGTATAACCAAAACCACGAATAAATAGTGAGGGATAACTGTACAATTTCTTTTGTACCATAACAACGATCGTTTTGAATGCTCACTTGAGTCTGCCGTTGTATTAAATGCTTTCTAATAATATGTTGATATGCAAGTGGAACTGTATCTGCATTATTACTTACACAATTTCTAAATAAATCTCTGTCAATATTCAGTTTCAATGGGGCGTGACTATTTTTATTAGACTGGGATCCATCCCGAGGACGACGCCGGATTTGGATGGCGAGAGGGCAAGCCAGCCATCCACTCCGTCCAACTCGTCTCGAGCTGAGCCCATCAAGAAGAGTCCGCGGGAGTTCATCATCCCCATCGCCGTCGAGGGAGTTGGCTATGTGACGCCGCGCCAAGGAAGCCTCGAGCCCTCCGAGACGCCCACTAAACTCACTCCATCAAACATCGGTTTTGCATCACGCTTCCCCAAACCCAGGCGACTCACGTATGTCCAGAAAAAGACTATTTGTTATATAAATGCTATAATGTTATAAGTGTTATACAGTCTACAATACTTGGCAAGAATTATAATCAATGTGAATATTTACCTAAGTCGAATGTTAAATTTAGTCATATAGTCATATAGTCAAATATAGTTGTTATTTGATCTGTATTCTCTTCATTGGTTCCAACAAAGATTGTTTAATAGGAACAGGAAAGAAGTTCGATGAAAATAAATGTTGAAATGTAATTTCTTCAAATCCATAGTTTAACAAGTCCTTTTCAAAAAGATAAAACTCAATATCGCGCATCGGACAGAAGATGGTTAAATGCGAAATATTATGTATATTAAAATGTAACTTATTTTTGAACCAATGCTTCAACAATGTGAATAATTTTGTTAGCTTAAGGAAGACTCTTCGATGTAATCAGTTTTGCTTCATATGGCACCATACGGATTCTGTAGCCAAATAGATGAATAGACAAACCATTATTAATTTCATAAGAACTCTGAAAAAAACATCACCAATTAAAAGAGTTTTCCCGAATTTGATATAAATAATTATACATATTAATTTTACCTATGATATTTCAAATTGTGATTATGTATCGTTATTTTATATTTTAGTTCTCTCGCGAGTGGTGGCGAATCGGAAGATGAAGACGATTTGCAGATGCACAGATTGAGGTGAGCGTTTTTTACTTTTTTACACCTGATGCCAATTTGTAAAATTAATATATCACACATCCGGTGCAACAACGTCACAATTGCTAAAAATCAAAAATGAGATTAATGTCAGAAAACATGCCTAATAGGTCTCCGCACCTGTTGCGTCAATGTCATAAGTGTAGTTCTTATAGTTTCCGTCAGAGGTCCCATATGTCATTGCGGTTTTGGTGAATGACTGGGACAGCAACGTCATAAAGGTAATTGTGACAAATTTATTTTCTGAGTTTGAATCGACAACGACATAATTGTAATTTGTGATATTGTTGTTCCAATTTAATCATATTATTATGCGGAGAAATCATCTGCATTTTTTACTAATCAAGATTGAACTGCTTTAATTTTGCGGTATTTCTTTTTATAGATTTGTTTTTCTTTTTTATTTACATAGTTACTCAAATTATAACGTTATTTTATAATAATTATAATAGACTGATAAGTTGAACGAGGTAAAACATTAAAAGTGAATGAATAAAACTATTTTAACTAAACTAACCATTATTTTATTTTTTTTACTTCATTCCATTTAGTATGTCATAAATGAAGCTGTAATTAAATCCTACTGCGACAATGACATAATTGAGAGTGTCTTCGACAAAAAATAAAATAAGAAATTGTATACAATATTTTTTTGGACAAAAACCTTAAAACATTTCGAAATAGAAAGTATAAACAATAATAAAATCACCTAAAAATCGTAAAATCATGAAACCATGTGACTGTATCAAGTTCACAATCTTTAAATGCTTCTCCTGAATAAAAGTGTGTTTTGCACTTATGACGTTATTGCACCGGATGTGCAATATGTAGAAAAAAATATTTAGATGAAGACAAAAAATTATCCATTACATACTAAGCTATTTTGTTTATAAATGTTATGTTTATTCATTTTATTTTAGGAGTTCCAGACGCAATCCTGCTGATGCGGAGAAAGAATCAGTCAGCTCCGGGGAAGAAGATGATGATGAAGGATTCGTGTTGCTCACGGCAGAAAATCTATTCTCAACACTTTTGGATAGGGTATGCTTATAATTATATTACAAAAATAAATATCTGTAATAAACAAAAGATTCAGTTGAAATAAATAATTATAATGTTTTGCGTTGTGCAGGTGCGTGATTTGACCAACAGGCTAAAGAGCGAAGAAGGCACCGGATTCCCACAGCATCATCAATCTCTATTCAACAATCTCCATTCTCCTTTCTTCAACAGGTAACATTGTCTTCTTCAACTTCCAGCCCTTTGCATTTACATATTTATTTTTAAGCGTGTATTGAAAGTTGTAGAATTAAACTCACAGTAGTGCGGCAAGCAATAACCATTTGCTGCCTACTCTTCAAATTTACTTTCTTTGTTTTTTCTTCTTCAATAAAATGGTAATACAGGACTCACGCTTAGCTATATCAATAACATAGTATTATATATTAATGTTTTCAGCAGTGATAGGTATCTATTTGATATACCTAAAACTTGATTCTATCATTTAAACTAACATGTATACAGGGCCGGATTTTAATATGAAAGGGACCTGGGACATGGGCTAATACAATTATTGGGAGGCCCAGAAAAACAAATTATTAAAATGGTATTATACGAAATGTTAACTATTTTAAAACGACTGGAAAGGAAAAGGGGTATAATCCACACAAATCTAATTTTAGAGGAGGCACAAAAACGTTATTTTTATGGTTTACGGTCAAAGTTAAAATACAAAATAGACATAACCCTGAAATGCATGATAATTATTAATAATTTGGTTTTTATATCCTTAATCTGATGATAATTATTGAGTTAATTAAAAAAAAACGGCAAAAATGATGGTTAAGTCATTTTTTCCACTTCATTTCCTTCTTTTTTTTTAATTGCTAGCTAAATTTAGATAATAAATCGGCATTTGCAGCTTATTTGTGTTTTTAGTCGTGTACAACGTTATTATGCAATTAAATCTAATTTAAAACTGAGGGTTACGCCATTTTTTCTTTCTAAAGTCAAAATAATCTTCTTGGTTCTTTGCTGTTTGATATTGCATGTTTTTCAACTATACACGTTTTAGTTCATGCGTGTAAAATCAATGATTTTTTCTTGTCATAACAACTGGATGTTTCAGTTGTTTATGATACACTAATTTTGGCAAGCTTTTTTTCCAATGGCATATTATTTCAATACTTGATTGAAAGTAGCTACCTTTGTTTATCGAGCTCTCGGACCTTACATATTTATTCACGCAGGTGCAGCTGCTTCGTCAGCCTCAAGGTTTTTCATAATTACTCTATCAATTTGGGGTACCCCACCCCTTTATCTCTGTGATAAATCCGGTTCTGTATGTATACCCTCTAAAATCAACAAATATGTTCTATTGTTTCAGCCAATTACATGGCTTTCTTTATCGCTCGCTCACTAAATTCTTCTTATAATTTTGATCAAAATGCTTCTCTCATGACTGACATTTTTTAAATACCTATATACTAATGCTTTTTTGCTTTTTACAACAGCCCCCATTTACCAAGGAAACACAAAAGGCATAATGTAATGTAAGTATCCATACTAAATACAGCACATTAGCTTAGCTATATTTTATGAGCTTTTATTTGTCATACTATTGGAAGCTTATTAAGAAATATATTAAAAAAAGAAACAAAATACCATTTTCAATCTTAAGTAAAGCATGTGGGTCTTCACAGAGTGGAAGCTGATATTGATATTTACAAACTTTTTCACGAGGAATGGTTTGTTAGCCATTCATCCAACCCGATAGGTCTGTGATATGGATAAAAAATACATTGAAAAAGCTACATTTGATTTTTACCGATGTAGAATTCACGCTTTGGAGTCAATTAATCTGGTACTACTCCGCTGTGGAGATTAATACTACCTACATGCTGCACCTTAATAACATAAATACGAATTCCATGGGACCGAAACCCTAAAAAATTCTAATTACGAAATTTTAAATGTATGGGAAGAAAATACCAAAATTTTAAAGACAATTCCGATACAATTCTTTGAAAATTAATATCTGTGGAAATACCATGCGTCATTAATCCATTAATTGTAGTTACTAAATAATGTAGGTAGGTATTTACCACCATGTGTTGAGGAATTATAAAAAAATACGAAATTATTTTTCCAATTCGAGGGCTTAGCGTCAAACAACACTATCTACAAAAGTGCAACTTTACAGGAGAGCCAAAAATCGTTATTTTAGATTCTTGTTACTCAACAAGGGAAATGTTTATTTAAAACCTAATGTTAATATTTTATAATTTATTGTGTATTGTACATTTATCTTGCTTATGATGATGTTAAAATTTATAGGGATAGTTTTTAAAAAATATGAAAACAAAGGTAACTTATTTAGTTAGCGTTAAACTTTACTGACGATTTATTAAGAAATTAGAAAAGATTGACATAACGTTGTTTGACCATCATGTAGCCGTAAATGTAAAATAACATTATCTCAAAAAAACACTTTTTTTGTAGATAACGTTGTCTGACTTTAAGCACTCGAATTTGTCAACACAATTGTTTGGCATTTGTTCTCTAGTAAAACTATGTGAAAATCCAATAAACAATCAACAGTTAAATACCTACAGCCCTGAAACATATTGTGAGTTATTGTTTTTCCTTCGAGTGGAGTGCAGTTGTGCCACTGTTGTGTTAAGTACACATTAAAATAAGCAATTTATGATGCTTAAAAAAAAGTCTGTCACAATTATTTTCAATGACTTGCTCATGAAATAGTGTACTTTATTACGATTTATTGAATATTTTTATATGCCAGGACTCGGAAATCATTTAGTTTTACGAAATTCGAATCAAAGGTATGGTTTTATATGAAAATAATGTTCAAGGGACTTTTTTCGTGAAAATTTCGATTACGGCGAATTTCGAATTATCCGTATTATACGAGGTTTTACTGTACTTACATAAAAAAATCCATCCACAATTTCAGGCTAATTCAAAAGTCATCACCTGGTATCGAGTATTGGACATTACATGTGTCCATAACTCTATTAGCCGCTGGTTTGCATCCCACGGATTAATCAAATTGACAAGTTTATTTCTGTTGAGATTTTGAGTATAGGTTCAACTTATGGCTAGCAAAAATTCCTTGTAAAACATAGTTTTTTTTTAAGATAATGTCCACTCTGTGGAGGGAGGCCCATGCGAGTTCGCCTATGAACGGAAGAGGTTGTACTTACATTGTCTTGCTTAAGCTTATTTACTAACTTAGTTCGACAACATAGCTGTTATTCCATTCACTCTATTTATTTTAAATATTATATAATATTATGTAAGTATCTGGTTATTAAATTTAAAAAAAATACTTCAAATAATACCTACATAATATTTCCCATTCAGAATGAAAGCTTGGCAAATGGGCTACAGCCAAAACTTGTCAAGGTGCTGGGATATCTCGACACCTCCTGTGTTAATAACACAATCACTGCTGAACTTTTAATTACCATATTTAAATAACACGTTAATTATATCTAATGGCCAAGTACTCCAAACGCGCCAGTTGCCGTGTTAGCACTAAATGAGTTATTAAAGGTGGGAACTGCGATTTTGGCTCTTTTGACTTCATTGCCTTGATTAAATAATTTTACAGATAAAAATACGATGATATAAAAAAAGCAAAAATTCAGTAAATATTGTATAGGCATAACTAAAAAATTACGATTCCAGCATTTAAATTAACATTGTGGTGTCATTAAAATTTATTGAAATCTTACTACTGAAAAGTTACCATTTTGCAGTTCTCTATAGAGATAGACCTTATACGTAGTAGGTGTCGATCTGTAAATTTTCACTTATTACTAAATTTTATTGTATATTATATAAAATGTAAAAATATCTGTGATAAAGCTAAGATACATATTGTCTGACAACAACAAATTGGCGAGAACAGAAAGTCGCCATAGTTGCATTTAGAAGACCTCAGGTTGTCATTTTTTTAGAAGACAAATCCTGTGAAATTAGATTTTTAATTTATATCAATTCTATTCTCTGTAATTCACTTACAAGTTCAGTTATTATTAGATAACTAACAACAGAAAAATTAATTCAAATAATTTCACATCTTAATTATTATGATACTTAGGTTAATTAACATAGGGTAACTATTGAGTTTGGAAGGAAATAAATCATTAAACCCACATTAGCGGATAATATTGCTCTAACTAACTTAATAAGTAGAAGTGAACAGTATACATATTAAATATTATATTGACAACCCAATCACATTTTTTTATAATTTACAAATAATGTCTTTTAATTGGTTTTTTTACTAAAGTTTTAGGAAAAACATAGGTAATGTGAAAAATCATTTTCTATAAAAATATTATATCTACCTACCAACTCATCATAAATTTTAAAACAATAATTGTATTTGTTTAAATACAAGAGGAATAAACAGTGGCAAATACAAATAAGATTACAATATTGTTAACATCATTAGGTTATTGTGCTCATATGTTTCGTCTCATCAAAATATTAATAAAATACGATTACGATGCACACAAATATAAAATATATTATACACTTCATTCCCAGTATTTGGGGAAATAGTTATATTACTGAAACACTGCATTTTGATGTACTTGTCATGGCGGCAACGCGTGCTAGAGGAGTGTTCAAATATTGTATCGGATTTCTCTTTATATACGACTCCTTTTCTTCTTCACAATTAACCAAAATTTTACTAATAATAATTCTAACATTACTCTTAATCATTTTAGACATATTTTTATTATAATTATAAAGCTTCAATTATCAAATCCAATGTCCAGACTAATTTTCAGTAGGTATATTTAAACCTCGATTATCTGAATTAATTATGACTGAAGCTATTCCAGGATAGTGACTCTAAATTTAGATATCTAATCAAATAACATACTTAAAAAATTCACCATTGACACGTACCTACATGCATTTTTCTAATGATCATGATAACGTTCAGATAATTAAAGTTCTACTAACTCATCAAATTTAATGACCCACCATTGATTGTCAGTACTTGAGTGCAGGTATTGTGGCCTGGATGCGGATGAATTGAGCCACTTTTTAAGGCTATACAAAATCTGTATGGTGCAGCACAAAACTGTGAATTTTGATCGTAGTGCTAGTTATAGCTTATATTTTGAATGCACTATGGTAAACTGTTCATAGAAAATTATGATTGTTTCATATTTCGTATTCATATTAATTTATTAATATGAATGAAATGTGTAATATAAAATCTTCATTTACTACATTGTATCTGAATTTATACAATAACTAGCACTACCAACTCGCAGTTTAGTACCGCGGCCAAACTATAGACAGCCTTAGGTGTACCACAAACCGTTTGGGAACAAAATCCATTCAATGTGAATTAACAATGCCTTGTTTTTTTTTATTTGGAAATGCAGCATACACAAAGTTAAATCTGAAAGAGCAAAATCTGAAACGTAAGTATGTATGAATTGCCTTGAATGAAATCCATACTCTTAATATGTACCCGACAAGCGTATGAAACAAAAATTCGAATATTAATAGCATTAGATAACATGTTATAAAATATATGTATGCATTTCTAATAATGTTTGTTTTGTTGTGGCACCTAATTGTAGGCGGGAAGGACCGTCGTGGCGGCGTAGCGGAACCCGTGACATCACATCCGATTTTGATTCGATGTTCCCAACCCATACTAATTTCCCGAGAGGTAACAATATTTAGAAAGCTGTTTCATAGATTTCATTTGGAAATAACTTGCCTTGCCGTTTTTAATAATTGAGCTGTTACTGTTGTTTTAATCGAGAATGCAGGATGAGTTAAGATGGAATAGTGTTATCTGTAAATTACGTCAGACCTTGGCATATTATTTTAATTTTAATATTTTATTTTTAGATTATCGAACTAGTCCTATTTTTTATTCAGTTCAAGGGAGTGCCTGGATGCCTCCCAGGTAAACTGAATTATTTTTCTCTGAAGTGTAATTGTGATATTACCCCATCACAAATCATTTTGCAATCTCATAACCCTCTTCATTTTTAAATCCATTTTTTACAAAACATTTAGATTGTTATGCTGTCAATTGTAGAAGTTGTCGTGTTGTGTGTTTTTTTTCTCATTAAGATGTTTAAATGTTCAGTTATTTTCTCAGTATGTTTCTGTAACCCTGCAATATTAATCTCTGATCTCGTGATGACCGATGATAGCATCAGCAGGCACCGACATAATTTTGTGAAAAACTGACAGTGTTTCTTCTAATTTTCACTATTATGGAATAGTTGATTTTGATGTGTGATTAATATTTGTAGCTAGCCAATTATTTAATACAGTTTTACACAATATCATCATTGTCTTCAGAAAATTATGAGTAATTTCATATAGGTTGTTATCTTATGTTGAAAATAATGGGGTGCTTTACTAGTGAACATATATTATGTATTGACATTTTACTTTGTAGAAGTAGCAAAATCGTATGACAAAATTAGTAATTAGTATGTATGTAGTCATTTTTTTATATCTCTACTCAAGTACATTACATTTTTTAGATGTATTGTTTTGCGCATATCGATTTTTTATACATATTCTATATTATAGACATTTCTTGAAACCTGAATCATATTACAACTAAAATCATGGCACATTTTTTTGTAGTACATATACTAAAATCATAGAATATTTTTTTATGACAGATTTATGATTTTGTGTGTTTCAAATTACTGCATTTTTTTTCGCTAATCGCATAAAATAATTTTGAATTTTTTTGACCTTTAGTAAAACTCGTGTCAATTTTCTGTCTATATTAGGAATTTTCTGATCCGAAAAACCGATTTTAATCTGATTGAGACCATTCATTTATAATATTTATATCAATATTTTAAATATACCTGCAATCATATATTTTTACTTTTTATCAATGTCAATTGATTATGACAACAATTCACCTTTCATATTTCATGATTATTACAGTTACTTTTATGCTCATATTTTTGTGTAAAATTAGGAAATTCAGTCTCATAAAGTCATATTTTGATGAACATTCAAGTTGTCAACATGAACATTGTCACATTTTGAGAATTTGATTAATTACAAAAGGCACATATTATTTCAACGACATGCAAAATATTATCATAATATTTTTAATTGCTTTTCATTATACATACGTCATAGAGTTTTTTTTTCGAAAATAACATTTTAATAATAACTTATATACTTAGGTAGGTACCTAATTGAAAGATTATTTGTATTCATAATACATAATTATTACAATAAATGTGTGGTTTTGGTGAATTCGGGTCAATCAGTGGGTCAGGATAGTGTGAAATTCTTCACCATATTTTGCAAAATTAATTAAAGGTTTGGTTTTGTTTCCAATTACACAGACCACCATCTGATATTATCAAAATAATAATTTAGCTTAACCTCACTTTTCTTATATTATATAAGTACCTACTTTAAAAATTAGGGCAAAGTGATTTCTATTAATTATGTAGATTTAAATCATATTTTAAAAGTACATAGCAATAAAACTTAACATAGACAATTATGTATTGATGAATATTTCAATGATAAAATTTATGATAACTTGATATGATGAAAAAAATTATGAGCATTATTCTTAATAATCTCTAAAACATAATATTAGAAAAATGATTTAGTCACTTAATATTTTATTTAAGACTTATTATTAATTTTTTACATTATTATTTTTTTCAAAATCATTTATTTATTCAATTATATTTCTAGCCAATGGCCTATTTGAATAAATGCTAAACATGTTCTCTTTCTTCAACAGAGTTTCATAAGATGTTAATGAGAAATAAAACATTATTAGCCTGCGAAGCTAGTTGACACCGTGGCAACCGGATTCTCAAGGTTTTTGTGTAGTTTTCAAACAAATATTTCTTCCTCCGAGATGACATAAAACATGTAACCGTTTGCGTTTCAAAGAACCATAACACCACTGGAAAATTTGGACAAAGTTTCCCATGTGGCGTTTAAATTCTTAAAAACGCACGCAAGAACAGAAATCAAAGATTTGGTCATTCTGAAGAAGTTGTATACTGTGGAAAAGTGACTACACTGCAGTAAAACTGCAGAACGGTGTCTGAGCGGAGTCAATAAAGCTTTGTAGTTTAGTACCACAAAAAAATATGGAGTTGAAAAGATAAAATATAAAATACACATATATATTATTATGTATTGTAATATGTATATGTAATAAATATGTGTACGTGTGATGTGGTTGCAGTTGGGTTCAGCGTTACTCTGCATGCCCCCAACGCGACTCGGAATGACGCAGCCTCCACTAACCACATGCCCCAGTCAAATGCCACAAAACAATAGGTACCTAAACTGTTCTGCCACATTTGTTGATTTGTCGCTTGAGGCCGCTCCGGTTTCTTGTCTTGTCACTGTTATCGGGCATTAAAAAGAGAATGTCATGTAAACCGAAATCTCGCTGTAAAAATATAACCAGTCTCCACCAGTCGCAGTCGCGACCACGCTTCCCGTCCATGAATGCTTAATCAGTTTCAATTAATCAGTTTGTATTTATGTTTAACTTTTTATAATTTCTCATTTTATTTCCGCACATAACGTATGACAGGAATTCTTTCCGCCGTAAACCGAATCGTATTTATGAACATATGTTACTAAAATCCTAATACGAATGAATATTGATTTGGCTTTGAATCATCCGCATCTTTATTCGCGTGCCACAGCTCCCGTTAGATTTGTATTTCCATTATAGATCCGCGCATAGATTATATTATACTTAGAAAGCGATCATATTTTTATTTTTTCAGTCTCGCATTCGCCCATGACTTATTTCAACGGCGATCACACTCTTCATGTTTGCAAACAATATTAATATTCATTTCACTAGATGTCCAATAAACACAATGCCCGAGGAATGTTAGTAATTTGAATGCTTTTTTATCCACAATTTTGAATAACAATGCCTGCCTTTGTGTTTTTGATTTCTTTTATTAATGCCCTTTAACATTTGAATTTTATGTTTTTTATTGATTATTTTAATTCAGACTGTTATATCTATGGACTGAGTAATAGATTGATCACATTTTGGAAGTTTTTTTCTTTTTCTTACTATATTTACAAATTCTAATGTTTAGTAAAGCAATGTGAAAAAAATAATTATTAACTTCATCGACATCAGTTTGGCCAACACTTATATATGTGTCATTGTAAATATCATTCTGCCGGCTGCATGATACGTGTGTTTGAATATTTTTTTCAGGCTCCGAGAGGTCGTCTCGCAAAGGAGCCAAAGACCGGTCGGAATCCTCCCACAATAACAGCGCCACATCTTCAAAAAGCGACCCCCGCCCTGGTGACGCCACCGACGGGAGGCCCACGGACGATTTGGACCTGTCCGATCTGGACCTCAGCAAGATCGAATTGTCGGAAAAAGAGATGGAAACACTCTCTGGTCTGACCCCGGCCCTCTCGCGGCGTCTGCAGAAACAGCTCTTAGCCCACCTACCCCCGGCCGCCGCCAGGACGCTTCGGAGAACTCTCTCTGCAAACTGCTCCCTTCCGGCTGATGCCCCTCGGCCTCGTCCTGAGTATGCGCGCAGCCTGTCTACCGCCAAATCCCCTGACCGGCCCCAACTCCGGTCTTCCTTGAAACGGGATAGCAGCGACGTTTCCCTATGCACTGAAAATCAAGTCGAAAATAATATTTTGCCTATCGATGAAGTGAAGCACCCTTCCAAATCCTTCGCTTTGGTAGAAGACGACGCAAACTCCCCTTCTCTCCCATCCTCAAGGAGGAGATCAGACGGTTTGTCAGGAAAATTTGCCTATGATAACTCTGACTCGTTTTCTCTTGACAAAAGTTTCAATCCTCTCTCTCTGGGGACGGAAAAATCGAATTCTGCATCTGTCACCCCCCGGCGCGCCTCCAGCGTCCGCAGTACTCCCGACAGATCCGTCCTCAGCAAGTACTTCTCTCCTGAGAGAACGCCTCGCGATGACTTCTCTCTCCGAAATGGCTCAGAGGTGGGCTGTCTGCTCACGGAGCCCGGTTACCTGGCTGCTTACGGGGGTGCAGCCGACGGTACCTTTGGGGGGTCACTGCGTCGCCGCTCCCTTCGGACTCCACCCGCTGAGGTCCCGCTCCGCCGGAGAGTATCCCGTTTTCTGAGGCCTGACTTCTTCGACACCCCCCGAGAGGAGAGCGCATACGTCCGAGACAAGAAAGATAAAGAGCTGGAGACGCAGAAGATCCTGAGAGAAATCAGAGAGAAGAAGAACAGAGGCGTCGGTTCGGAAGCCGTCAGTCCCGCAGGCCCCTCTTCCCCGTTAGATGCGCCAAACCCGTTTGAAGGGGTGCGCTCCCGATCCGTGTCACGCCCCTGTCTCTCCCCCGTCGAGTCGTTTGCGTCCGCAGACCCCAGCCGGTCGGTCACTCCTTTCTTCCCTGTACTACGTGGCATCGAAGAGATCCACCGCGATGCCCCCACTGGAACAGAACTTCAGCGGGCCCTGATGGCAATAGGCAAAAGATTGGACGAGAGTAATTCCATACATTCGGACGATAGTGAAAATTCCAAACAAAATGGAGTGTCCAAAATTGAAGCGTTAAACAATTCCAAAAATCTGAAGGACAATTTGTCACCCGAAAAAGAGTCTCGAATACTCAGACCAAAGAGTTTCCCGTCCAAACCTGCCGGAAGCCTCAGAAATGAAACTAATAATATGGACGTTCGCCCTCAGCCAGACGTGCTCAACAACAATGTGAGCACGAAAGAGTCAAAAATGATCAGACCCAAAAGCTATCCAGTCTGTTCACCTGAAAAAACTTTGGCTACCGCCCCTGCTGATGTAGGAGTCTCAGAAAAAGTGAAACGAAATGAGAAGGGAACAGATGATATCGCTGATGGCTGCCCACTTCCATCTGTTCTTCGGAATCTCAATAATAATGCGTCTCCAATGGAAGACGATAATGGCAACATAACTGTGAGTTTTAGTATTAATTTACCCAAAAAACCTGTCAAGCCTCCGAACCCTGAAGAGAAAGTTGCAGAGAATGTGACTGATAACAATAATGTCGAAGAAAAAAAGAAAACTTCCACAAAAAAGAAAAAAGTCATCGTTAAGAAAAAATCTGCCTCGTCGAAAACGGTAGACATAGATAACATTGATAAATCGACAAAAGACAATATGGTCTCCGACAAGGCTCTGGTCAAACCAAGCACGAAGACGGAAGAGTCAAAATTGTCTCCTGTCAAAAAGAAGTCTGTTCTGTCCTCCATTGGTGAAAAATTTGAAAAATTCCGTAATGACAGTTTTAGTAAATCCAATTCTCAAGAAAAAGAAAGCGTTCCAGATAAACCGGCGAAACAGTTGGCCTCAGGAAAAGAGGAAGCTAAGCCGTCTCGGATTGAGAACGTTATGAGGGTCCTCCGAGAGAAGTCTGTCCCCGCCGGTGATCGATCGGAACCCCCCACCGAGTCCGGCCTGATAAAGAGAGCTGTCACCGTGACGGATCTACCCACTCTGGAAGCCAAAGATTCTCACAGTAAAAAGGGGGTCAACAGAGTTCTGGGTCTGTTCAAAAAAATAGAATCTAAAGAAAAAAATTGTAAACCTGACGTCTCAAATTCAGTTGTTGATGAGGAAGTAATAAATCAAGATAATGAAACCGTCATGGAATTGGCCCAGAAAGAACCCACCACTTCTGTTTCTGACTCACCCTCAGCTGACAGCAAACCTAAGCGGCCCACATCTCTCTTATTAAACGGAATAGGTAAACGTGTGCAAGCCTGTTACAGTGGAGCAACGAGCGATAGCGTGTTGAATAAAACTGAAAAAAAATCTACAAAGGGGGACGAATCGGTAGATTCGTCTCGAGGGAAAGGGGATGACATTAAATCACAAAAGAAAGGTCTCCGATTAGATTTTTCAAGATTGCCAAGATTGAATCAAGGAATATTCAACAAACGGAATTCTCTAGATGTGTCAAAAAGCCGGGAAAGCAGTGTATCTAAAGAGTCGACGGAAAATCAAGAAACAGAGAAGCAGAACGGGGAATCAGACAATGCGTCTCACAGAGCGATCATTGAAAATGGTGGTGGGGATTCCAAAGAAGATTTGGTGAGTGTGCCACTCATCTCTCCCAACTGGTCACCAGATTGCGATACCGGAAAATTTATGGCAGACCAAGTGGATGCTCTTATCAGTCCCGTCAGTCCTGGGGGCACGCAGCACCCGCACAGGACTCACGAGGGCACCTCTCCCGACCCTGAAAATATCGTAGACCGAATACGTCGAAAGAGTTTCTATTCTCGATTTAACGAGAAAAAGAACCGCAGGAAGAGCCTGCTTGTAGGTCCCGGAGCCAAAGAATACATTCCTTCCGCCAGGATACACTCCCATTCTGACGCTGACAGCCCCTCCTACTCCAAATATGATTCCTCGCCAGTCTCGCCGCTCAAGTATACCTCGTCCCCTCTCGCTTCGGAGAATGTGCGAACGGCTGACAGAGCAGACCGCCTCGGCCCCTCGGCCTCCAGACTCAGAAGCATCATCACCGATGATTCACTCTCTTCTGGCACCGACAGATATTTACCTGACACTAAATACTCCGAGACCACTTCGCATTACTCTATTCCGAGATACGCCAGGACGGTTTCCCTGTTTGATAATTTCGAAACGAGACCTGGGGTCGAATCGAAAATTTCCAACTCGAGATATGGTCGCACTCTCTCTCAGCTGTCTCCCGGCAACTATGCCACTTACAGTCCCCGGACATCCTCTAGAAATTCCGCCATACTTTTGAGAGAGAACGGCGACCGCGCAGAAACGACCAAAGACAGCGTCTTGGCAAAGATAAGAAGCCGCAGATCGCCCGCCACTCTCAGCTCTGCCTTCGATGATGACGCAATTTTGGACAGCAAACTCAGGTATGAATATCTCTTGAAAATTCTATGCTAATAGAATGTGTTGGTTATTTAACTGGAGTCTGACAACTGTACTTCGACTGGTCTCGACAATGAACCTTTACAAAAGCAAGACCAGTAGGTAATGTAAAAGTTTCTCTATAGATTGACGGGTCGGGACCAGTCGAGTACATTTGTGGGCCTCTGCCTCCTCTTCTGGCGGTCCTGCTTTGAAGCTTTTCAGCATCGAATTCACAAACTGACACACATGTATATTACATATCTTTTTCACCATATAATAAAATCATCGGTTTATTCATTTTCAACGCAATGATTGTGTTTAATAATAAAAAGATGTAATTGTATGTAGTATTAATCTGACATATTATCATTACGGTACTTTTTAATGTTCCATCAAACAATTTGGACTTCACCACCGGATGCATGCCGCAGTACACTACATGGAGAAAACTACATATTACTATTTTATACTATCTTTTTGATTCTACAGTTATAATGTAGGTACCTAAAATTATGATAGTATAAAGTTTTGATATAATTATTTAATACTCTTTTTTATTAAGACAACACTTTAATAGACGCCCTCCGTTACAATTTCAGATCCAACTCATCACAATCCAGTGAACACGACTTGCCCGTTGACAAAGTTGAATAAAAAAATCCAGAAATGAAGCTTTTCTCAAAAAAATGCAATACTATGCTCAATAACCATCATCCATTTATGAAATATTACTAAATATGTTTACTAGAAACACTGCATCCCTATTAGTAGTGTCATGTTAGCATTAGCATCTTCACCGCTCCACTCCGAAACGAGTATAATGTAGAAGTGAAAAACTGTTGACTAATATGTATGGTAGAAATACAAATTTAGTGCTATTTTTATGAAAAACTGATTTATGATCAGGTTTAAAAAATTGTTTGTCATGAAGACGAATACCGAAATTTCTTGTCTACAGTAAAGTTAGTCTATTATATTTAATGTTTATTTTCAACATTATTAAATGTTATAATTGGCTTGTAAAACTTCAAATCACCACCCCTCTCCAAAAGTGACAAGAAGTTATGGTGTTTGGTTTTTTACTAAATTTTGCTGCAAAAAATATTTTTTCTGTAAGCAATGAAAATTTTGTGATTTTTAATGATATAAAACATTTATTTTGAAGACGTTACTACTGGAAGTGACTGAAATGATATCGAAAAAATCTCCGACTTGACTTAGCTGCGTTGCAATAATAATGAAAACAAAATGGAGGCGTTTTCAAGCGGGACCGGGTACGACAATCATGATAGATATTCTCAAAAATGATATCTTTCAACTTTTCTTCAAATTTTGTATTGTAAATTTGTACATACAGATTACATGCCGTACTTGAATACAATGAGATCTACATAGTTGAGGCGTTAGCGATAAGTGTTACTGTTTGTTAAAATCATCGATGGCAATGTGTCTGTCACAAATGTTTAGATTGCTTGTGATATATTTGTAAAACCTTAGGATTGGAATAATTTATCTTAATACTTTTTATGACTGGTGCTTTTTGTATTCTTTTTTCTTATAAATATGTTATGTCAATGTTAACCATTTCTTTATCTAGTGTCGCTCTATGGTGCTAATTGATGTCTCGTAAATACAAAAATGTGCTCGATGTTATGTCAGTTGAATGTTTTAAAACTAAAATCAGAATAGGTATTCTCTTCAACTGTAGATAAAAAAAATGAACTGTCACTGAATCAACTTTTTCGTTTTATGGAAAATGCCATACATCGTCGTTATTGCATACCCATAATATAAAAAAATTAGAATCACACACTGTATATTTTTTTTTCTCCATACCTACATAATGAATAAACCACATGTTTTATTTACTATAGACTACCATTAGTGCCATAACTACACAAAAATGTTAATATAATAATTATATTATGTTTAGATAGAATATATTTGATATGAATCTACTGAGAGGTTGCGAGGGAGTTGGATATTCCCCTATGAGGTATTCACAACAAAATAAATATGGGTAGTTCGTTCATCGGGGTCGGGTGTAATTTTTGTGTAATGAGGTGCTTAACGAAACATTGTATAAAAATCATTTTATTTAGTAATGGGGAGAGACTGCACTCCCTGATACATCTGGCTCTTGTAGTATTAGAATTTTGTATAAAATAATAAAAGAAACTCATACTCGTTATCAACTGACAGAAATGTCACTTTTATCTTATACCATTAGAATACACAAATTTACGTCTCCAGTACTGCCAAGCAAGTTTTCCTAAAATTACTTGTTTCCTGAAATATTCTTACAAATGTGCCTCGTACACTTGGCATACTATTGTTACATGCTATAACAATGCTTATTAACTATAAGTATGTAAAAAATGCGGTTTTATTGTGGTAGGATTTGACTATTATGCCGCCTGAATCTCTATTTGTGTAAAACATTATTTAAATTAACTATCATCAGTTTAAACTAATTTTTATTATAATGTGTAAAATGCCTAATGGATAAATTATTAGTCAATTTTTAAGATTTTTTTGTATTTACATACTTCAGCAGTGGCCAATATTTGTGTAAATAAACTAATATCTGTATAGTTAAGAATATTAGGCAAAAGCATTATGCCACATTGCAATACGGATGCCACTCTAAAAAATAATTATTTTACGGAAAGTCATTTTAGTATTTAGAGTACTTAATTTGGGACACCTTTCCACATTCTCGATAGGTATCATTTCTTAATTGTATTTTGTTATCGCGAAAGAGAGTTTAATAAAATGTATTATGTATTATAATTATTATATAGTACTAGAGTGTTTTTTAACCAATGTGTTGAAATATCAAAAGTTTTCCGACTGTAGAATATGCTATTTGATATGCATAGATAAGTAGTTTTGACTTAGATTATTTATTGCAATATTTTGTCTCCATAAATATGTATTTTTTACAGTAATAATAAATTAATATCTGCCAATATATTATTATAAACAGATTGACCCGTTTTCAGATAATATTATAGTCGTTATTTAACTGACATCAAAAAAACATACTTGATAATGTTTCCTTTGAAAAAATATATTTTACAGTTTTACATTTTGTTTTATTCGTTTTCACCTGCATACAATCCTTACAGGGATCACAAACTTTTTCTACAAGTGTCAAACTAGAAGCAGAGATCTTTTTGAAAAAAAGTCACGTCGGATAAATAAAAAATGGTACATTGTAAATTTACAAAAAATATTTGGTAGATACATCCATATATTTTCTAACTTTACACAATTGACGTTATTTGTGTACTTATACAATATGCATTTTGAAATAAAAGTCATGTGTAGTTGATAAAATTTTATTAAAAAGTTTTCAAAGGACTTACCACATACAATGTGCAAAAGTAAGAAAAATCAACAAAGGAATAAATTTAACACATATCCAAGAAATGCCTTTTGTCGTTATCTGCCAATTTCTCTAGAATTGAATCAATTTCAGTTCCAGAAAACCGGTCAGCCCACGATTCAATCAAGCCATTGAGGCTAGGCTCGTATGTCTTCAACATCACAGATGAACCTAAAGCAGCATGAAGGAAATAATAAATTAACACATACTCCAATGATACATTAATTTATATAGAGATATCATTAACACTACAGAAAAAATTCATTTGAGAATCGAAGCACCAAAGTATTTTACAATTCGCTCTTAAGTGGACCTCAACGATACGGAGGTTATATTGACAGATCTTTTTTATTAAATACGAGAAAGTGTAGTTGGCGATTCGCCCAATCTATTGGGTCTTTGCACTGCACCAAACACACAAAAGAAATAGCATGTATGTTTTCCACCCATGAGATCGAACCCGCAACCGGTGGCTTCAGTCCCACACGCTCTAGCAACTAGGTCACCATTGGTGCAATGATAAACACCCACACAAAAAAGGTATCTAATAAAATGCATAAGAAGTTAAATCACAACTTTCATATAACAATACATTTTTATTTTATTATGACTTTATTTTTGTGTATATGTTACGCCGAATGTGCGAAATTGACTATTACATGAAATGGGCAAAATTTTGCCTAAATCATGAAAAATGCAAGCTCGTTGCCTTATTCATGAATTAGGCAAATTATCTGCCGAGTGCATGAATTCGTCAGTAATTTTTCTGCCTAGTTCATGCATTGGGCAAATTAGATAGTGGCGCTCTGGTGGTGTTTTTTGCAACTAAACCAAATGTGTCAAATGCTCATGCATTGGTCAAAATAGATAGTGGCGCTTTTTTGCAACTAATCAAACTAACCAAATGTGTCATATTAATTGATTATATAAAAATATACCAATCAATAACTACAATGACGTTCATTTCCATTTACTTTGCCCAAAAAAAATCTAGAATATGATAAGAATTTTATTAAAAGGTATTTTCGCAATTTGATTCGTGCTTGAGTATCAATCGTGCAATGGTTGATTGTTTGTTTGTGATAGTATGATTCTCGCAATAAGTGTAATTTTGCGAATTCATTATGAAATTTCAAAAGGTATGATTTTTTGTTCCGAAACTTGAAAATACAAATGATAATTTGTAATAAAACTGGTCCCTGTATTATCCTGTATCTAAAATTGCTTCCATGGTTTGATGATATTTTAACAGATTTTCATTCTTAACGCCGATAAACGAAAGTTAATAACCATGATAGTATTAATTTTTAAGTGGTTTCCATCACGAAAACATGAATACATCATTTTATTCTGTGCGGGGCACTGTTTTAACTACATATTGGACTAAAGATTCAATCGACAGATGTCACAAACGGAAAATTAAAAAAAATATTTAAAATGCTGTACCATATTTTTTAAATCCAATATTTTATAATGGTTGGTAAGAATCCCTGTTATCTAATATATTCACAATGTAGTGAACTTATTTCTAAACACATTTAAGTAATACCAGAAATTATCAATAGATACCCTCATACAATGTAAAAAAAACATTACCGAGTACCACCTATGGGTTTACCCTTAGCGCAGTGTAGCAATACATGAGGCGTCTAATTCCAAAAAGCGATAAGTCCACATTTGGTCAAAATCGAGAAAAAAATACGCACATTTTGTATAATTTTACACAATATGTTTTGATCTATAAATTCCAAAAAGCGACATAACCTTACAAAAAAAAATATTTTAAGTCTCGATTTATTACAAAAAGCACCAAGTCCGTGTTTCATATTATTTAAAGCTTGGTTGATTCCGCGCGTGTTTAAGTCAACCAATAAGGGAACGTTCAGTATTGGAAATGGCGTCTCCCATGCTGTAGCATCTGGTAAACTCATGACAGTGTCACGGAAATATGTGCCTTATGCGGAATAAATTAAAAAGTGAGGTACAAGTAGCGCTACGTCCAATTTTATTTTGAATTTTTGATTGTGGACTTGTCGCTTTTTGTAATTAGACGCCTCACATATACTTTATTTCGAGGGTTAAGAAACGCCATCTCGTAAGTGACAGTTTGTTAAAAATAGGTTTTTTGCATTATTGAATATATTGGTAGTATTGGCATCTACCGACGAAGCTGAAAAATCTTAAAATATATTTAGCACCTAATTGCAACGATATCTCGCATATACTATGGCTACTATTCTACTAATGATAACTCGTAAATGCATCATTTTCTTTGCCGCCAGCTACCTGTCAGATGTGTGTAGGTAATTCTCATACTACATACATACATTTACTATTGATGACAAAATGTTGATTTGTAATATCAAACACAGTGTGCAGATGAGTTTTTCCCCCTCTTGTAAACTTGTTATTTTGTCACTTACAAGGTATTGTTTCTTAAACCTCGATTTGTTTCCTCGAATTTCAATATCTAGTGGTTCGTTTATTGTGATATGCTCGTTGAGTGATTAGTAGTAATGAGTACTTGACATTGTAATTCCAGCGAGGGCCTTTCCTTTAACAATCCAGGCCCAAATTTGGCATTAAATAATTTTTGGTTCAATATAATATTTCAATATTTAAGAAAGTTTATAAAAGTACATTACATTTTTGTCGTCAAATACACTTAACCGATAGCATATTATGTTTTTAAATAAACACATTTTACATTAAAAATCTAGAACCCAAATTGGAAAAAAAAGTTTTCCATATATTACATAATAAAATATTAAGAACCATCGACTCATGGCAGACTATATTCAGGCCGGGGCACGATGCTGTCAATTTCGATCACAGTGTTTGTTATTGCTTATTATTCAAATGCAATAGGTATGGTAACTGTTAATTAACTCATTCGCTGCTGAGTAGATAATGATTTTTTAATTGCCCCCTTTAAAATGCACGTTAATTACATCAATCGGCCGCCTGGTCATTACGCGTCGGGTGCGTCTTCTGCGTCCAAAGTATTAATGATAAATGATGATTGTTGTAAAATGGGAGGTACATTAATTAATTTGAATGAAATATTCAATTGAAAATCTTCATACATATTACATTGCATTCAAAGATAATCAATAACTACTAGCACTACTATCTTAACTCGCAATTGAGTCCCCAGGCCTTGCACTGGCTGTTTTTTTAAATTCTATGTCAATAAAAAATTACAGTAAAACCTCATTAATACAAATTCCCTGGGACCGAAAATCGAAAAAAATTCGAATTACGAATTATGAAATGTATGGGTGGAAAATATTAAAATTTTGAAAAAAAAAATTGTTTGATTTTAATTAATTTTGTTTCTGATCATAGATGTACCTACCGAATTGGGTCATAAAATATCAGGATTATTTTTATTAGCTTCTTAAAATAAGTAATTTTTGATTTTTTAAGAATAGTCTCACAATTTTCAATGACTGGCTCATGAAATAGTGTACTTTATTATGATTTATTGAATATTTTTGTATGCCAGGGACTCTGAAATCATTTCGAATTAGAGGTATGGTTTTATATGAAAATAATGTTCAAGGGGCTTTTTTTTCGGGAAAATTTCGAATTACGGCAAATTTCGAATTATCAGTGTTCTTACTAACGAGGTTTTACTGTAATAACATGTTATTAAAAATACACATTCCTTAGGAGGGTTAATTAAGTTTACAAAAATGTTATTTCAGATAACATTCATATTATGTAAAAGCTAATCTCAGGATTCCAAACCCAAATTCTAAGTGTATGTATGATATACATTTACCGTTGATGTAAGTGTTGGGTTGTACCAGCATCTTGCGCGGCTGTTTATGAGCCAACACTATATCTCTCCAGCCTAGCCAAGTGTCATTCAACGCGCTGTAGTGGTCAAAGAGCTTTTTAGCACCTTCAACATCCGCTGTTGATTTTAAAACTTGAAGTTTCAATAAGAAGTTGCCTGAAAAATTCAAATCAAATTATAAACATTGATGCTTGCGGAATAATGAAGATAATCAATAAATTTGATTTGATGGAGTTCTACAATTTCTCAATTAATAAATTTGTTTCTGACCTACTACTTTCTTTCCGATAGTTTCAATCTTAGAACGATCCAATGTCACCAATAGATTTTTTCCTGGTTCGGTTTCTGCGATGGTAAGCATTCCTTCACCGTCGAGTTCTAGAAGGCGCATCAACGCAAAGCGGGCTTGGGAATGAGCCTATATATAACAATAATTATTATAATAAAGATACATTCAAGTATTTCTATAAACACTACTAAATATGTACACAAATGTTCCTGTAGTAAGAAAAGTTATCTGCATGGAGATTATATTAAAAAAAATTACAAATCTTACAAAAGGTCAACAACGTTATTGAGTATGAGCATTTGTTTGGCTGAATTCCATTTTATTTAGAAAAATAGTGTAAAGCTGAAATATCTATCGACTCTTCTCTACTGTCGTGACTAATCTCGACTGTCTTAACCAAGTTGTAGAATTTCAATTCAAAATCTACCAAGACCTATTTTTTATCAATGGCTGAAGTAACATGGTATTTTAAACTACATATTGTAGAAAAAAGGTAGACCGAATGAAACTCTAATCTCACGTTTTTCACTGTCAGGACGAGTGCCCCTAATACTTTTATCAGAGATGTTTCAAACTTCAACAAAGCTGTGATTAAATCGGGGCAATGATATTACTAACACCATTTATAGATGGCGTCAGCCAAATTGTATTAATGATGTTTTCATACTTGTGAATTATTAAATTATTATTTTGTTATTCGATATCAAATACACACAAGATTTAAGAATGGAAGAAACTGAAAATATATCATTTCAAAAAATGTCAGAAAACATATTACCTACTTTAAAAAATCCTAGAAAAAAGATAGACCAATTGGGACTCGAACCTTGCATCTTTCATTGTCACTGGACGAGTGCTATGCTTTGAGATATCGGTCCACCTATGACTCATACAAATGAATGGATCATATTATCAGGATCACCATTGTGGAATTGTATTTTAGGGTGACCATGTGAAACACGTTTGAACACTTGATATCCGTTTATTTGAGTTAATTATATATAATATGTTAATTTGGATATCTGTACATGACCGTGTAATGCGTGTTTGCTGCGCCCTGAGGCCTACGACGGACTGAATTGAGCGGCACACTACAATCCCAAAAGGTTTAGGTAACGTGGAAATAAGATGTACATATTATATTTCATAGTTATACCTGAAGCCAGGCTTTCGTTGCAGGCTGATACATTTCTGTGGCTTTGGCGACTCCATTCCATAATAAACTCAACCAATTTGTATAGATTATATCATCTGCTACCTTCCCTTCATAGCCAAACACTCTAGAAATGATTAAAATTAATTTCATTAGATAAAATAAAAAACCATCTATAATATAATTATGCAATAGAACATGCTTGACATGATGCGTTTGCAATCGAGCCCCTCTCCAGAAAAGTAGTGTTATCCTGAAATCTTCGTTTTGAGATAATGTTGATGAAGCACGATGTGTCAGTTCACAATAGTGCTATGTGACGCGTGTCACCACCCTAATACTTTTAGTACCGTCTGTTCTCAAGATTAAATAAATGTGTCATTTGAACTGATTTGACAAAAACTAACATTACCGCAATAACTCTTTTTTTCTAGAGAAGGATCCATTATAATTTCACCAGAGATACAAAATTATAGCTGTTTCAATATTATATGAATAGGTAGGGTTGTTTGTCATAATGAAAGAAGCAATAAAATTATCGGTATTGGAAAAAAAGTAACAACACATACTTGCAATGCAAGAATTGGTATCAAAAGATCATTTTCTATGAGAGCTGTTTTTATGGTTCGCAAGTCATGAATAAAAAGTATCGTATCGAAAGAAAAAGACATTGATACCTTTGGCATTGATAGAAAGTATTGATACTTTTAGACACAGGGTATTGGCACACCAAGCAGAAAAACAATGGTAGGTAACAAAAAACATTGCATTTCTGATGATTCCTGCAATATAGTTAACGCCTTTAGATAAGTCTGCAACTTTAGTACGTATTGGTTTAATTTATAAATTTTACAATAAGATCATTATTATGTTCATAAATGACTTACTTTAGTACATTTCTATCCAAAGATAAATACAGGCCCACCGCTTCGGCCCTGCATTCTTCGAAAGTGGATCCAAGACTAGTAAACTGAGAATCATATGTATCCCCTTCTTTATACCATGATGTAATCGGTTCTCCTTCAAACAAAAAGTTATAATGAAGTCGATGAATTAAAACAAAACGCATCGTTTCCAAATAATATCATTCTAGCTGAAAGTCTTACCGGTAAGAGGATTTTTCACAGTTTCTATATCAAAATTGAATGATCCATCTGCATTTTTGTAAAACAATTTTCCACTCCCGTGCCCCAGGAGTTCATGAAGCCCGACTTGCACCTAAAAAAAGGGAGTCTACAGTAATCATGTTGTGTAATTAAAGAGTACATTTAAAAACTCAGCCATATTTATTACACAGATACTTATGTAGTATGTATGTATTAGCTTTACCTCAAAAGATGGAACTCTGTATGTGTTCAGCAGTTTTGAATCATCCTCGGTCAAAAAGGGTGTCACTGCATCTTTATAGTGAGCGGGAATCACGTTTCCGAGTGATACGTTTTTGAATCCTTCACTCTGACGAATTTCGTCATCTTAAAGAAGAGACAAAAGACATATTGTACATATTTTTGTGTATACAATATTACCCATATAGTACATTTTTTGGAAATGAATTATTATGTTGTCGATAATTAATACGCAGCGGGTACATATTGTGGTGGAGTAAATAAATAATATTTTTTAATGACTCACAATTTGGAATGTTTATTCCGGCTGGAATTCCGCTCCCGGCAAATGTGAGGACATCCAAACTTGTGAAATCGGGCTGAAGAAATTTATCTTTCTCTAATTGTGATCCCCACGGCAGGAGAGTCAAGAAGCTTTCGGCGTTATCCACTAAGGCTTTGAACTTTTCAGACATTTTTTTATTTACCATTGCTACAAATCCTTCAAATTCACCTCTCTGACCGCTTGGATCACGGTAAGTCTCAATGAATCCTTGATATCTGCATGGCATTAAAAAGAAATCAGTAAAAAACAAAAAGTAAACAATAATAATAATAATTGTCACATAGCATAAGTGAGTTTTATTATAAACTCACTTCTATTTAGATTACTACTTCGTATTTAGATTTCACCGTGTGTTCTTTTTCCTTGTTTCCTCTACGCTTCGGGCTCCTTGCAGAAGCCATTCTCAATAAATAATGTAATGATGAGTGTGTGAATGTAAATGCCACACTAAGTGTGTTGAAAAAGGTTCTGTTTAGCTGACAGCGAATGTTGCTTAGAGTTAAAAGGGGGTGATAGTTTACTGTGTCGCTTGCGACCGGAGACTCCAGATCGGATATTGGATTTTGCTGGAGGAGCCAGATGTCATAACGTTTTTAATCATAACCCATTATCTCTATTAATATTGCCATGGTTCCGATCAATTTCAATGGCTTCCTTTACAAGGTGCGAAAAATATAATTTATTCCGGCCAACACTTATCATGGTCTCGACCAATGGCGGCTGGCCCTTTAGGTCAAATGGTCATTGACCCTCTAAAAATATCTATACAATGTCAATTATAATTATTACTAGCGAGACAGGCTGGCGAGGATCAGCTAGTAATTATTATTACCTATCGGCTACACTAAATCGTCAACGTTAGATGCACGCTAATGTAGATATATTATGTACATGTATGTAGTTACAATACACACAAGTCTCACACGCAACGTCCAACTTCTCGTCTCAACGCGCTTGGGTCAATTTAGAATTTGACGGAACAATAAAATATTTCTTTCTCTCTCTTTTTCATATGTGAGACGGAGAGAAAGCTAAAAGCCTTTTTTCCCTGAGTTCCTGAGTTGAGTTCCCTGGTCGTACAGTAGGTACTACAGTACGCGACGACGACTCGTATATCTGGCAGTTGAAAAAGTTGTTTTAATCTTATATAAATAGTATTTGGTACAGTTATTATAATAAATAGACACACAAAGTTTGGTTTATAACATTTTTGTGAAATTTTGTGGCATTGGCGACATGGCAAGTGGACCTATTTTACAAAAAATTATAACATGTTGTGTGCGATTTCGGTTAACGATGGTTGGCTATGTGAAAAATGTGAATGTATGTAAGTATCTACCTATAACAATTTCTAGCACATCTTCTATCTATATATAAAAAACAAAGTCGGGTTAGTTACACCATTTATAACTCAAGAACGGCTGCACCGATTTTTATGATCTTTGATTTGTTGGATTTGTCTCCGCCCCGAATAGCAGAATAACTATTAAAACATTGGATAAATCACGGAAAAAATAAATTATGAAGAAAATTCATTTTCTCATACATTTTGACATTTTGAACAATGAACTCGCGCATTCGAAAATAAAAGAAAATCACAAAAAATTTAAATCCGTATACAACGCCATCTCTGATACATGACAGAAACAATAAACAAGTAACAAACAAACAAAAGAAATAATGATAGTCGAAATTTACTCTCAATGGTGTAGTGCGCCCAACATTTCGTGCTTCATGTCAACAGCTCAATTTGCCTGAAAACGATAGTCATTGGGATATGACAATCGCTGAAGCAATTGTTTTTACATCTCCAAATCAGATACGCACATTATTTGCTATCATTATTTCGACATGCTTCCCATCGAATCCACCTGTACTGTGGAACAAGTACAAGGATGACATGTCAGAAGACATTTTACATCGAATTCGTGTCAGTTCAGGGAATCCCGATCTCAAGGTGAATGAAGAAATACATAACCAGGGTTTGTTTTAAAGATCGAATACATGTGTTACCTCATGTGCGGCAGTTTGTTAGTCAAGTTAGCCAACGCCACATCGTGGAATGAACGACGCTTTCAATCGAGAATTGGAACGTGAACGTGAATATGATCGAGATGCATTGAACCAATCAGTTCGAACGAATGTACCACTGTTGAAGCCCCAACAGAAAGAAGTGTACGATACATTAATGAAGGCAATTAATGATGAAAATGGTGGCTTATTTTTCCTCGACGCGCCCGGTGGAACTGGGAAGACATTCCTCATGTCATTGATTTTGGCTACTATTCGTGCGAGATCCTAAAATGCTGTAGCAGTTGCTTCTTCTGGGATAGTAGCCACGTTGCTAGAAGGATGCCGAACGCCTCATTCAAAGTTGAAATTGCCCTTAAACCTGCAAACGACTGAAAAACCGACATGCAACATTGCAAAACACTCAGTAATGGCTAAAGTTTTGTTAGCAAGTAAAATCATCACCTGGAATGAATGCACAATGGCGCACAAACGCGCATTGAAAGCACTCAATCGAACTATGAAAGATCTGCGTAATGACTCAAGAAGTTTTGAAAGCGTAATGATTCTACTATCTGGCAATTTCCGCCAAATACTACCAGTCATTCCAAGATCGGCCGCTGCCGATGTAATAAATGCTTGCCTCAAATCATCGACTCTGTGGCGCTATGTAAAGAAACTTCAGCTGACGACAAACATGCGAGTTGCATTGCTTAACGATGAACTCATCAACAAAGTGTTACCGAACATCATTGCTAACCACAAAAATCACAATTGGTTGAGTGAATGAGCAGTCTTGCGGCAAAGAACAAAGATGCGGATCACTTAAACTTCACAATTCAAAATCAAATCGTTGGTCCACTGCATTCCTTCAAATCTATCGACTGTGTAACAAACGAAGGCGAAGCAACCAACTATCCAACTGAATTTTTAAACTCATTGGATCTGCCTGGCTTGCCACCGCACAATTTACAACTGAAGGTTATACGTAGCATGGTCATGTGTCGGCAAACCATCTGCTTTATTCGCTTTCGTACCTGACAACAAAACGAAAAATGTCGTATATCACAAGGTGCTTCAACGAAGGAAATCGAACCGAGTGAAACCCATCCAGCAAATAGTTTAACAGAAAGTAGTGCAACAAATGCTACGCGAATCATTTCGATTCGCTTCAATAAAGCAAATGCCTTGCTGCCACGTGAATTACATTCTTTTTTACGAGAAATGGATGTCAGCCACTTGCTCAACGTATTAGGACCATACGCTGACTCATGTACAAATTGAAAAACAATATGTGAACTTGCCAGACCCAGGATTCGAACCTGGGACCCTCGACACTATATACCGATGCTTAATCTACGCGACCATCGTGGGTGTACAGTGTGTACAGTTCAATGTAATTAAAATACTTTTCATTTTAATTTGATTTTTGCACATTTATTGAACTTATTCATTTTGAGTACTGATTTTAACTTAATAAAAAACTGAATTTAATTCAGCTAATAAGTTAACACAAGATTATTGATTCTGAGGCGGTACAAAGTTCGCCGGGTCAGCTAGTAATGTATAAACAGCCAATTTGCAATACGTCTTTTAAGTATACAACGAAAAGGCAAATTAAAATAATATATTCAAAATTGACCTACTACTTTTTCGGGCCTAAGGCCGCCAATGGTCTCGACGTTCAATTTATGGCCTGTATCTATGGCCATAAGTTGTAATAGATTGACAAGGAAATAAATTATTTTATTACGTTTCAATAACTGGTCCCTTGTCTTTAATCCAATAACGGCTGCCATTTTTATGCTCCTCCAATTCGCCGCTTCGGAAACTCATCATGTAGTGTTTCAACATTTCCTTTTCGTTATCATTAGCGGCATATTTTATTGCATTTTCTAAGTGTTCATTCACTTTCACAAGTATCGTGGAGTAATCACCGCGGACGACTTCGAACATGGAATCCTTAAACATTTCTCGCTCTTTTGTTATGTTGCTTTTCTTCCCTGATTCCTCACTCGCCAATACAATTGAGTACAGGCTGACACCTAAAATATAATTGTCAAATCAAGAGAAAATTGAATATTGAATCGATACAATCATCTGATAAAATAGTTTTATAGATAAATAAAATATATTATATTAAAATAGTTTTATAGATAAATAAGATAGATAAAATAGAAACCAATCTTTCTAATAGACATCATTATTTTGTGAATAAACACTGAATACTTATATATTTTTTTTAAATCAGCTCGGAATATATTTGTGAGAAAGAAAGAGGCATTAAAAATCAAACGAAGAGTTAAATATGTAGAAATGAGAAAAAAATTAGGTCATATTATCAATAACGCTTCTGAATTACAATAATCTAAAAAAAGCCAAAAGTCAATCTTCTTTCGGCTATCCTGAAAAGTATATATTTTAGACTAAATGCCTTCTTTCTTTCGCGCACAGATATATCGCGTGAATAAACATGTAGCTATTTATAAGTATTTATAAGTATATATATAATTATTTATAAGTGAAATCTGTATATTACTCATGTTTTAATATACACACAATCATACTATAAAACATAATAATATACTCCTACTTTGTTTCTAATTTAGTGATAAAAGGAAAGGATAACCGAAACACTTAATATTTTTGGCATTCAAGTACATATATTCATCTGATCTCCATGGGTCTGCGAATACCGCCTTGAAGTTGAATCAATTAAGACTGAAAAACAACAGTTTAGGTCATGTGTACTGTATGAACAACAATGCACTGACAAAGAGAGTGATACATACATATCGAGCAATCCGGTAGGGTGCAGAAGAGGCATGCTAAAATTTCATTGGCCACATGGAACTACCAATGACTGCCGCATACTTGGGTATCTAAATCAAACTGGAAAGCGACCACTTTGGATAGAAACAAGTGGAGAGAATTGTTGGAGAAAACCAAAACCCCGCCTGGTTTATCGCACTTCTAATGAAGATGATGCCTAATAATTATTTGATATTAAATTTGTTAGATTCATTGATTTCATTTCAAATTAGTATATACATACATTAACGACATGGACCCTGTGGGCAAGGGAGCGGAAGGCAATGCCTTCGAAATGTGGCGTTGGCACCAAATTCTTCGTATTCCTTGGACAGAGTACAGGACGAATCAGTCAATCATCCAGACATTACAGATAAAAAAACGGCTATCGACAATATGTTTGAGAACCATTATGAAGTTTTTTTTTGACATTGTTCGGTGCGAACCGAATAACTTGGAGAGACTTGTGGTTATGGGTAGCCTCCGGGGAAGGCAAAGTGGAGAAAGCCTTCACTCTACCCTGAGAGAAGCAGAGGATTGAAAGGGATAAGGAAACAATCAAAAAAATAGACATTAAAGATTGAAGAAAATTTACATAAATAAATAATATGTAATAACAATAATAAAACATAATTAACATTCAATCTACTCATTCTCATTATTTTAATAAATAATTATTACAAACCATTGTCAACTGTTGTTTTAAAAGTTCTACAGTTGTAAGCCTCTATTTTTTTAGAGCATAACCAATCTCCGACAAGTTTGGCATCATCCATTGTACAATTTCCAGAAAAATATGTTGATATTCCCTGTAAAATGTTGGGATTTAATTAGGAAAAAAAAAACAAAAGAAATCAAAAATAACTTATATAAGTAAGTGAATATAAATTTAACATAACAATATAAATTTTATAAAAGAATTGCTCAGGTAAAAGATTGTTAGATCAGTAATCTATGAAGTATGTGGAATGTATCTTTGTCTATGTGAAAAATATGTAGCTAAATATTTATAGATCTCTTTTTAACTTTAAACTACAGCATGTAAGCATACCTAAGAGAAAGTCAGTCGAATAAAGCAAGGTGACAACTTTAAAGAAGAGTTTCAAGTCAACAGCGAACAACAAAAACATTGCATTTTTAATTATCAATGCTGTCATTTATAAAAATCGTAACCACGTTGACACGATATTATTCAAAGATATCGCTTGCCGGGCGTAATCTGCATGTAGGCTAATCCATGTGGCACTCCATGTTTTTGATATTTCCGTGCCGCGCCGCGTCGCGTTGCATTCGCCTTGACTTCGCCCACTGTAAGACGCAAGGTTAAGAAACTTCTTCGTGAGGCGGCCCAGATCCACATAGGATTGTAAAGCTTCAATGTTTTTATTATAGAAAATAAGAAATGCTCTTACTATCTATTACTCTTATATTCAAAATCTTTATATGTACATAATGCTTATTATTATTTTATATTAGTATTAAATTTGTAAAAAGTGCTAATAATTTGGTCTTTGAAAATAGAAGTTCAGCCCTACCGCTAATTTTCATAGAATAATTGAAACGTCAAATACACATTTCCTGTTATTCCATAGCTATTACGAATCTTGACAAGCTTCAGTGATTTTAATTGGGAAACTATTGTCGGCTCCGTCTTCTAATTCCCACATCTTTAATATTTTTGCTTTTAAAATATATTTTTTTAATTATTCCTAAAACAAAAGGTATTCACGGACAGAATATTTGTTATTTGTGCCTTTAGGGTATAAGATAAGATATAAACAAGATGCTATAAATGCCTACCTTGTCTCCGAGCCCGAGAGTTTTCAATCTATCGGTGAGAGAATACATTTGCTTTTGCGAATCATTCCAAAGCTTTTTTATGTGGTTAGGATCGTTGCTGTAAGCTTTTGAACACATGACAATTTTTAAAAATCTTTCAGCCGGGAGATTCGGTACAAACTTGGAATCTCCCATACATTTATAATTGCCTGCATTTGAAAGCAAACCGCAAGCGTACACTAAGAATGCCTGAAATCAAAAAGGAAGATTATAATAATTTAGTCAATGTGTTGTGTAAGACCTTGTCCAGATGGCGTGTGTCTCACCGCGTTTTACGCTTGAGTACCAAAAATGTGTTCCGTCCAGATAACGCATTCGATTTGGCAGCGAACAAGCTACATGACATAATTTATTTTGGAGTAGCCATAAAAACTGTCACGTTCGAGCGCCAGGCGGCCGTAATTTATTTTGGAATGGCTGTAAACACCGCGATCTCCAGAGTCTAGCGATAGCGGGCGATAGTCGCGCAACAGTCGTCACAGCGCAAATCCATGTGGACGGCTCAATGAGGTCACATGTACCTGGAGAATGTGCAACTTAAGCGCGAGTCAATACACGCTGTGTGGACAAGGCCTATGGCATCTGGTTCTGCCTGAATAAAATTATTATACATACTTATATAAAATTAATATAAAAGAAAAGTAATTTCTTTATTAGTATTAATATTAAAATGCTAAATCCCAGGAGTTCCCTATTGCCGTCATCTCTCTCCCTTGCTCTGAACATCTAGTTGAATACACCGAGAGACTGGAGTTTCTTCTCTACTCTGCCAACCACAAGAGTTTTGATCTACTGGCTGAGTCGATTCATCTATTTTATATAATTGTTCTTCTTCACAAACTGATTAAGTTGATTATGTAAAATCTTCATTTGTTACAATATATATTTTTTGTTTTTTTAAATGAATTTATTTATTTTATCGATAAAAGAAAAAAAAGACAATAAAACCATTTTCAGTTGAAATAATACTTACAGTCCATTCTTCCTCTGTAATACCACCTTCCAGGGCGGCTTTTTTTAGATCATCGACTGACTCACCAGTAATAATCCTGTGCAGCAAAGAAAAGATCAGCGGCGATTCAGGACTCGTTTGTACAAGTACAATCAAACCGCCAGCCCAACATGCCTAAAATACAGAATCATTTTACTTTCCATTAAACGTCATAAACATTAATATGAGATACCAAAGTATATGTCAAACAGGATACCAACATGTAATTGCTTTGTATACAAAGCTATAGGTACATACGTATTTTAGTGCCAACATTGGAATACATTCCATGAACCTACTCTGTATGTAAATTATTGCTGTTTTTATTTTGCATCTAGAAAACATCTTATTTTAATTTTTTGGGATTCACTTGTTTGTTTGTACCCATTCAAAAAAAAAAAAATTAATAAACAAAAAGATTAGTTTTATAAGAAGTATTTACTACTTGCAATAGTGTGTAAATTAAAGTATCGTGATAATAACTGTGCTAATGCTAATTGTCGCTCTAATTTTATTTTTCAAGTGTCAGAGAGACACGTTGGTTGTTGTTGCGTGAAGGTTTTATGAGCTGTGCGGTGTAATTCATATTTTTACCGACAAGTTCGCCACTATCGTTTTACTGCGCATGAGCATGTCATGTGAAAATTCAGACACCACTAAATTTTTTTGATCCATCCATGCAGTTTTGCAACTTGCATGATAATACGTGTTTACGCTTTCATTTTATTGTTATGGTCGCGAAAATCCGTACTGTCAGCAGTAAATCCGTGCACGTGTAAACGGGCTACAACTTTAACAATTAATATTACCTGACTTAGATGATGAGCATACAATTTCTCATTATCAGTCAATGCATTGAAGGCAGCTGTGCAATCAAGTTCCACAACGGGTTGGTTGTTTGGCAGAACAAACTCAGAAGTGACGTTTGAAGCCATCATTCCTGGAAAATACAACAATACCGATACTTGATAAATTACTAAAAAATTTAACCTTTCAATTGATTATTAAATTTATATATAAAGAAAACGGTTGACTTTGAAATGTGATTTAGTGCTGACTGCTTTGTATTTCTTGGTCAGGGTACAGAATGAACCAGTCAATCATCCAGAGATTCAAGATAAAGGAACGGCTCTCAACAAAATGTCTGAGACGCATTCTGCAGTTTTTTGGACATACTATTCGGTACAATCTGGAGAAGCTGGAGAGGCTGGTTGTATTGGGAAGCCTCAAGGGAATTTGAACAAGAGGAAGAGCGTAGACGCGCTGGAGTGACCAAGTGAAGGAGTTTAATGGGGGCAGCCTTAATTCTGCCCCGAGAGAAGCAGGTGTGAAGAGTGATGGTCACTCAGAAAATGAAATGATAAACAAATAGATCGTTATCTTTAAAAATTATTTACTTTAAGCTATATTGTAAATAGTATTGTTATTACTAATTTTTACCGGGTGTATAAACATGACTTTGTGTCAGTTTAAGTGCGGTTACGTAACAATATATTAGTTATTGGATTGGATTCTACTAAAGCCAATTTATAAAACAATTAGATTACTAATTTTATTCTACTCATAGAGATGAATATTTCAAATTCAATGTTGAGCATGCTTATTTAGCTATTATCGATTCACATGTTTCATTTTGACCAAAAACATTAGTATATAAATATCTTCAAACAATTGTGTCAACTGATGAAGGTGATTAGTAATTTAATACTGAATACGACATAACCGAACTAGGGCTCTATTGAGGGACATTTCTAAAGTATATCTTTTATTTGCGAGATAATTCACATAATTGTAATGCTGGTTTTCACAATGGCCCAATACTTGCAAATATTAGGAGTCACGTGGTGCTCACCATTGTGAAGAGGGTGACATACCCGTTGGCAGGCAAATGTTTGCCGTCTATCGACAGTGTCGGTCATGGCCCCCACAAGGAGGGGCTGACAGGGCTCAAGCCTAGGGGCCCGGGCTTAGGGGAGCCCGGCGTGGCGCGACGATCAGATAGGTGAGATAAACACACGTCACAAATTTGCTCTAATAGTAAAAAAAAGTCGCCTACGGAGCCATTTCACGATTTAAAAAATGAGGTTATAAGATGCAATTTGAGTGTTTTGTGTTGATATTCGACAACTCCATAATTCAAGATGTATTAAAACTACATAACATTGCTAAAAATAAACCGAGGGCCCTTTCTTATACCTCTAACACAATTTTGAAAACGCTTCTGTTGAGCGTCACACATGCCATTAAACTTAGTGATAGGTAGGGGGGCTCGTTTTAGGATGTGGGGGCCATGGTGTCGGTATTTCAACACGCATCATAGGGACGCAACATTTGCCTGACTTGGGCCATTATGAAGGGGAAAGGGCATAAGAAATATTTATCACACTCATACACATCATCGAGTCAATATTGTACTAAGGACACTGAAGGATAGGTGTATAAAAAAAGAATCATGTGTCACGTCACACCTAGGATAAAACAACATTACTTAAAACTTGATATGAATGTTTGAACTAACCACTAAATCTCCGCCAGGGAATATAAAGATTCGATTTATATTTCGGGTAGCAGCATCTTACTGGGGCACTGTCAATTATTAATCGAGTGCCAACTTTCAAAAGTTTTGCACAATTACTCAAGCGGTTTAAGTGGGATCTTAGTAAGTTCATAACTTAAAAGGCAACCTGAATTTAAAATAGTGGATTATTGATATACTTAATATGTAATTAAAAGTTCTTAATATTGTAAAATATGATATATTGAGTGTTAAATATTACAAAACATAATGTATTTTTGGGACTAAAAACGAATACTAACCAATGGAATTAATCCAAGTAATCTTTCACACTGTAGTTTTCTCAGTAATATTAAATTTGATGGTATGGGAATGATACTTCAATGCACAAAGACAATTTAGTTTATAAAATATTAAACCGGCGACTCTAATCACTATCCTAATCTGTCCAATCTCGACAAAAAACTTTCTTGTCACGGTGATACGTGACAGTCCTGAAAAAGTTGCCAGAAATAAAATTATAAATTATAGTAACACCTTAAAAGATTTTTCCTCTTTTAATAATACTTTTTCCCAATGGCTGATTTTCTCGATAATGTTTTAATTTTGTAAAATGTTTATAATGAACAAGTTTTTCTTATAGATTATCAAGATATTTGGTAGGTACGTGTGTCTGATACAAATAAATTTTAGAGTAAAGGCCTAGGTATACACCAGCAAACTCGCTAAAGCCGCGTTCACACGATCCGAGTACACTCGTACCGAGCGCACTCCTACGAGACAGCTTCATACATTATTACTCCTATAGCGTCAATAACATTGAGCTTCTTTACGAGCTGTTTGTTGGCGAATTTAAAAGCGGGCGATTCAGCTACTGCGATTTGATGATTACACACAAAACTTTCCATTCGCATTCGCCAGCGACTATTTTGACAGAACGTATTTCGTTTTTTTACCGGGAGGTTGCTACTGCGCTCTACTGCGCAGACGCAGTATGCCCACATGCCGGCGTGTAGCGTGTAAAGTTGACCGGCTTTCAACTTTTATCGGTAGAGTGTTTACAACCTGCTTGTTAGCTTGTTCGATGATTACACTGGGCGACATTACAGGCAGATTATAAATTCGCCAACAAACGGCTCGTAAAGAAGCTCAATGTAATTGACGCTTATACGAGCTACTCGGACGGCGTTCTACTCTTCCGAGCTACCTCGTATATGAGTAATTAGTATGAAACTGTCTCGTACGAGTGCGCTCGGTCCGAGTGTACTCGGATTGTGTCAACTCGGCTAACCCAACAGATTCACGGACGTCGTGAGCAATTATTGTAGACAGAACGATGCAGGTAGGTACTACGTCAAATGTGTGTTGTTATATTATATTAAACACAAGTAGGACACGCTCGCCGCCCACTTTTGAAAGCCCAAGTGCTCGGCCGTAGTGGGCCGCGGGCGCGTATTGGCGGCGGTGCGGGCAACTCAAACGTATGAACACATCTCGATATGTCCGTAGACAATACGCGGGGACGGGTGTTCGCGCGTCTTGTTTTGGTGCGTCTAGCTTGGCGCAGGCAAGATCGTACATGCGGCGGGCTCTTCCCATACTGCGCGCATAGAGATGTTCGCACTGAATGGACGGGCGCCATCAAGCCATCATGAACCTACCGCGCGCGTCTGGTGCATTTGTGGTATTATCTTCGCAAAGCATAGATAGTGCAAAGTGATGTAAAGTAGGTATAGGTACGTTTTATAACTTTGCACTTTTAACTACACTATTACTTACATCATTTCTATCCTAGAGCCGGGGTGCAAAGTTATGAAACGTATACTCTACACCTACATTACAGGTACGAGTACCATTTCGCCAGTAACCATTCACACCATATGAACCGAAAAATCATTTTTAAACTTAGTTTCCTTATATATTATCCAATATATAATTTAAATTTAAATTCATAAATATATATTAACTGTATTAGAATGATGACAGTGTGTATTCACCATTAGTGGTGTCTGAAGACGCTGAAAGGCGATACTCGGATCGCAAAAAATGTCTCAAAAAGAAGAGTAAAAAAACTTAAAACAATTAGAATATAGGTACTTAATCAAATATGTGCACAGACATGCTACTCTATTCGAAAAACGTGTCTGGTTGTTCCCGCAGTTTCTTGTATAAGTTATAAAATTCTTCTGTTAAAGTGCTTTCTATATTGATTTCATTGGCCCCATCTTTTACTCCAAAGTTTTCCATTTTAAATAGAAGTTTTCTAGCAAAAACTTTTCTGTGTTTATAGTTTCCTATCCCTGATTTGACGCTGAACACCACCGGGCGTGCGCGGGCTACTGCGGACAGTCTACCCGCGCCCGTACCCGCACTTATTCCGCGCGGTACACGCCCGATTGGGCAAAAATTTATACCTATTAATTTCTAGGATTTCCTGTTTTCCAATTTTATAGATTTCTCATTCAAATGCAAGATTTAAAAATTTTTAATGATATTAAACGAGTGATTATTTAAACATAAATGATTTCCAAAAGATGAAGATTCATTACCATTTTTGGCACGGGCTAAATGTTCTTTGATCCTAGCGTTAAAAGATCATCCCGTTTGTCCAACATATTTGGCATCACAAGAGTAAAATTTTAATAGATACACTTTGGTTAAGTTTATCTAATCTATCTTTAGTATTCACCAGTATTGAATTCAAATTTTGTGTGTTGTAAAATGTTACATTGAAAAGATTTTTATCTATTTTTCTTGAAATATTCACAGACACTCTTCCTAGGAAACATAATTTAACCCAGCGCTTTTTAACACTGGCTTCATCTATCACCAAGCCAGAGGTCACATTTAATAAAGCTATTTTTTTAGATTTGTTGGCCAGAATGCGATCAATCAAACGTGAGTCATAACCGTTATTAAAAGCGATTTGTTTAATCGTCTTTAACTCCAAAGCCAAACTATTTTCGGATAAACTAGGAACCATTAATAAACGATGTTCCTATAAAAGCATGGTAAACTGATAATTTATGTGAAATATGGGTCTAGAAGAGTTATTAATAATGTTATCCCTGAAGGTATCCTTTCTAAAAATGCTAAATGTATGTTTGTTATTAATTGTAACATTGATTGTTAAATCCAAGAAGTTAATTGTACTGTTCCCTAGTTCCATTGTGAATTGAATTGACTTATTAATACTATTTACGTCTTTTAAAAAAACATCTAATTATCTTTCCGTGCCTGACCACAAAGCTAAGATAATTATCATCTACATACCTATACCAGTAAATGATATTCCTAAATGAATTTAAATTGCTAATCTTAGATTCGACTATATCCATGAAGAAATCTGCCAAAATATGTGATATGGGACTACACTTTGCCAAACCATTAATTTGTCGATATATGCTTCTATTAAATTTAAAGAAATTCTGGTCTATACAACAATCAATCACAGATTTTATGTCTTGTCAACAATGGATTAAGATTCATCATGTCTATAAAGTCCAAGATTGCTGTTTTTAAATCCATTATTGGGACACTAGTGAATAAACTCACAACATCAATTGACACGACTTTTGCATTCAAAGGTACCACAATATCTTTGATTTTATCAACTAAATCTAAAAAATTCTTTATTGTAAATTTTGGCATGCAATCTAATTTGTGTTTGAACAAGTTATTACCTAATTTTGCTAATTATATGAAGGCGCTGAATTAAAAGAAACAACTTTACTGGTACTGGATAGGAGTAATTTGTATGAAGATGTCCCTTACGAGTGCACTTGGATGGCGCTCGGTCCAAGTGTACTTAGATCGTACTTGGATCTTGGCAACGCGGCTTCATCGATGTACTTCAAATCTGGGTTCTTGGCATATAGTCCAGTCAAATTAGACCGAAAAATACGTTATGGTTGCAAAAGGTGGGTAGAAGATTTTTTTTTCCTATTTGTATATAATGATAATGAGTACGAAAAAAACGATTTTGCCAATTCGGATGACTTCGGCACAACTTTTGGCGGGCCAAAAACCGCAAAGTTTTGGGATTTTTTTTGGTTTTTCGCTTATATCTCAAAAACGGTCGGTCGTAGTAAAAATATTGTCATATACAATTTTAAAGTGTATTAAATTTCCTAAAAAATTTATGTAAAACATTTTTTTCTATCTCTGACCGTTTATGAGATATTTGCTGTTGAAAACAGTATATATGTATTCGAAAACACGCGTTTTAGTAAAAATCAAACTTTAATGAGAAGAAATACCATTTTACCTTAAGATATTACAAATAAACAGTTTGGGGTTACAAACTAGACTTTATGGTCAATGGGCCCAATGTTCCAGATAGTGCGTGGGGGTGGGGTGAGGGGGGGGGGTGAGGGGTGGGGTGAGGGGTGGGGTGAGGGGTAGTGGGAGTGGTAGAAAGGGCCACATTCCAATACCCCCACAAGTACCGCTGGTGCCACGACACGAATCAGTCCCAATTTTGTTTTAGTTTAGTCTCCATCGCTTTCTTTGAAATAAAAAAAAAAAATTTTATTTTTCCCATTGTATTTAGATAGGTATTGATCGATTAAAATATGTTTAAAGCTTTAATTTGATAATGAAGTATAATGAATTTCTATGCCTCTCCCCCTTAAAATCTCACAAATAAAGTAAGTTGATAGTTTTAGTAATGATAGCAAAACAAATGTTAATACCTACAAAATAATAATAGTCACCAAACATCTTATTTTTTTAACCGTTTCTGCCGCTTTGGTGGAGGTGGAGTAGGCAAAGGTTGCACGTCTTCAAAGTCTTGCAATGCAGCTCCCACGTATCTATTAATTCATCAGGGCTGGCATCTGGACTGTTGAATACTGTGACGATTTCCTTCAACTGAATATTCTTCTCCAAAATACCACACATTTTAATCTTTATATAGCCAAATAGAGAGGATGTTGTATCACACCCACTGAACGCGTGTGTGAAAAGAATGGTTCGTGCGTCATATTTAAACGATTTTGTCAAGACTAACACATCTGGTTTACTTCCCTTTCCAGGTTTTCGAAAGAATAAGTTGTCCAAGAATTGTTCTCTTGCCGACATCAGTACAAGAAGGTCAATATCTTCACTTGTTATTACTACGCTTTAGAATTCATTTGCTTTTACAATGTCAGTAGTTACAATTAAAACATCGGCATCGTCTTCTATCTGATTCACTTTTATGCCAACCTGTAAGAAAAGCATTTTTTTTTATTATTTTCGTTGCTAAAAAAAGTTTCTGGTCCACCTGGTTGACAGTGTTTCCTTGAAACATAATTTCAAGGTGTGATTTTAAATTAATACGGCGTAATCTTTCTACAAACTTTGTCCCACTGGATGCAGCATTGGATGGATATCCGTCAAATACAACTTCAATTTGTGACTTAGTGTTTTGTCAAATAATCCGAATACATTTTCGCAATGTCACCAAAGGATGAAATTCGGGACCACACTACTTTATATAGGAGATGTCCTCCATCAACCACAATAAACTGATTGTTAATGTTGGTGCCGTGAGTCTCAATGCTGGTGAAAAGCCTTGTAGAATAACAATTTTGTCCCTTTTCTTATACCCTGTTCTGAAAACAGTGATAGGGTGCTAATTCTTATGTAAAGAAATGTTGAAAATCTTCCTCCGTTTCTTTATATATACATATTCTTTCAAATAGAGTAAGCGGATCAGCTACAACAACTTTAGCGCTTCCTGCTTTCATACTACCGCCAACGAATGCAATGGTAACAATTTTGTCGTTTCTTTTGAATTTAACATTGTGAAAGTCGTTACCGACTATTCCATTAATCCCTTTTAAACACTCTTCTTGGGAATTATAGCAGTTTACTGCTGTTCCTCCAACAATCCCACTACTCATCGACATTATCTTGTCGGTTTTGGGAAATGGGTTGTGTAATGATAGCCATTCAAGAAGCTTACTTGAGTCAGCATTGTCTCGGTCAATTCGGGAACTTATGTCAACATGCTGTTCCGATGATTCGGACTGAACATTACAGAATGACTCAATTTCATTGCATATCTTCTGCATGCTGACCATTCCCAAAGTCCATCTGGTAAGTACACTGTTATTTATGCCTCTGCCCTGTGTTAGACCTCTATAAATCTTCAGTGTTTTCATTAATGTTTGTTGGATGGTCATATCCGACCAAATTCCACTCCAGTGTTTGTCAGAGCGACGTATCGTAAAATATCCTCTGCTAGTGAACTCCTCAAATTCAGCAGCGTCCATTTCTCTTTCAGTTGTTGCATATCCTGAAGATACAAATGGGCACTTTTGGCGTAAAGAAAATGGCCTGCTGCATGAAAGAATGGAAACATTTTTTCAATACTTTTCAAATGAAGGCTCCAATCACCAGTTCGTTTGGCCTGAACAAAGTCTTTGATAAGCGTTGTCCTGTAACCATAGCTTTGCAGTAGGACCATTATTTTCTAGCGAACACATGGCTTTCTCAAATTTATTTATGACCATTTTGAGGAAAGTATCATTGAAATGAGCGTTTGATAACTCCGTTCGATCAATACTACTAGTAAGGTGATGGAGTGCACGTACTTCTTCGGTAAGTTCAATTATTATTTTATCCCAACACAATACACATGTAAAGAATAAACATAACTGCGCGCGCGATGGAGACTAAACTAGAGCAAAAGTGGTACTGATTCGTATCGTGGCACCAGCGGTGCTGGTGGGGGGTATTGGAATGTGGCCCTTTCTACCACTCCCACTACCCTCCCCCCACCCCCACGCACTATCTGGAACATTGGGCCCATTGACCATAAAGTCTAGTTTGTAACCCCAAACTGTTTGTTTGTACGATCTTAAGTTTAAAATGGTATTTCTTCTCATTAAAGTTTGATTTTTACTAAAACGCGTGTTTTCGAATACATATATACTGTTTTCAACAGCAAATATCTCATAAACGATCAGAGATAGAAAAAAAATGTTTAATATAAATTTTTTAGGAAATTTAATACACTTTAAAATTGTATATAACAATATTTTTGCTACGACCGACTATTTTTGAGATATAAGCGAAAAACCAAAAAAATCCCAAAAATTTGCGATTTTTTGCCAAAATCGAAATCGTTTTTTTGTACTCATTATCGTTATATACAAGTAGGAAAAAAAGTCTTCTAGCCCATCTTTTGCAACCAAAAAGTACAGATTGACTGGACTAATAACATATTTTGCAATAGTACAATATTATGTAGTTACCAGCTAGCTGTTTTGAAGATCGTTGTATGTGTTGTTAATGAACATTGAAAATCATAGCCAAACTAGCAAATTGATTTTTCAATAGGAAATTATTATTAAAATTTAGGTGTCTTTATGGACGCTACCTTTGAAGATTTTATGAACCGTCGACATGTCTAGCTCTACATTGAAGACCATCGAATTAAATTTATTTGTTTAATAATGTATTGTTAAACAATATAATCAACTGAGAGATATAGGTAATCACAAAAATTACAGTCGTTACCTTTGATATCATAGGGATAGTGGAATTTGTTTTTTTGCAAGGAAATATTATTTACAGTGGTTACAGTGATGCCAACCGTACTATAATTATAGTATTTGTACTATAATTTTGGCCCGCGTACTATGTACGATATAAAACAGGTATAGTACGCCTAAAATACTATAATTTTGAAAATTCGGAAAAATAGATAAAAAATAGCGCTAAAGCTGTTCGGGAGGACTAAAATACCTAACTTTTGAACTTTTGTCTAAAAGATGAGACGTTAATCACCTTCTATTTGAATTTTTGTTAACCAGACGTTAATTACTTTACATTTGAATTTTTGTCTAAAAAAAAGGTGACGTTAATTACTTTACGCGTAATTTTTGGAAAATGCAGAAAAGTATTCGTCATTCAACGCGTACTATATTTTTGGCCGAAATACTATAATTTTGGAGGGTTGGTACTATAATTTCACTTTGAAAATATGGCAACACTGAGTGGTTAAGCAAAACGACGCGAGATGTCAGATCACCACTAAAAGTTGTAAACATATAAAATGGATTCCTAGTTGGCCTAGGCCGTGATTATTATGGATTTAATATTATTTACGACGATGTAATTATTTTGATAATCAGTAAATCCTATGTCAACATTCGCAAAATGTCTTCAGATAGGTAATTTAATATGTTTATAAAAAAACTTATTTCAATTTCCACTTTCATTCCTATCAAACTCTAACAAAATCGATAAATGCATTTCTGTGCTATAATGTCACGCCCATTGTAAATCGATGGTTTAAATTAACCCATAATTTACACAATCTTTAAAATAATGTCCGTACTTATTTCCAGAGTGGATTGGGTGGAAATCATCGAACCCAAGACGAAAGAGCATATGTATGCTAACCTTACAACTGGAGAGTGTGTTTGGGATCCGCCTGAGGTCAGTTTTATTCGAAGAACTTTTAGATAACCACGAAAGCGACTTCGTCTTTAATCAGAAAGATATATTTTAGCCCATGTTTAGCTTTTTTCAATTCCTATATCACATAGCTTCTATCCACTAAAAATACATGAGTAGGTATATAAAGTTTCCTGCCCTAGATTTCATTTTTTTTTTTAAATATCTCTAATTTTGTCAGTTTTTGCCTGCATAGATTGACATACTGTGATGTGTGTTAGAAAAATGAGTTTCTGTAAAATTACCGTTGCTACTCACCGTGAAATTTTACTTGAAAGAACCATATTATAGTGTTTACACTATGTAGGTATACAATCGCGACCCGAGAACTACAAGGTTCTAAGTGTCGATTTTTGGCCAAACTAAAGTAATGATGAGGAAGTCTTCCAAGTCACATTATCTACATAATATATTAATATGAAGTCGATATTTCTTATATTTTTTCATTAAACCCCAATACTACCGAGTTCTATGTGCACTTTACACAATATCTGGGATACTACAGAGTTCTATCATAATCTAAAAAGATCCGTCGTTCTACAAAGTTCTATGTGATTTGACATTTCGCGGTTGTGGAAACATTTAAAGCTGTTAAAATGGTTTTAATTTCAATATGAAGAGTAAAATATTGTTGTTTTGTATTTTAAATTTATTATTACGACTTCATGCAGTGTCTTTAACTATATAAACCACGAGTATTTACATAAACTACTATAGCTTCGAGATACATAACCTCAAAAAAATGTTTCGTGATATGTGATATCAACAGTAAATTGTGAACTTACTTCTAGATGAATTATAATACGAGTATTATGAAACGTAAGTAAGCTTCAATTATATTATCTTAATTTTTTTTAAATTTTGTTACAAACGCCGTTAGAGTTACATATTCACAAACCGTTAATTATAATTTACATTATTAATTGTTTTCATAATTTGAATGTCGAACGAACATTGTACATTTTATTCTTCGACCTTTTGTTAATAATAATGTCTAAATATTAATAGTATTGCATTCATTGACTTTATGTTTCAGGTTTAAGTCTTCCTGTGGGTCTATTCTATACTTATCGACCGCTAAAGTGATAAAGTGATAAATATTATCAAACTTAGGGTAGGTTTAACAGCACCTCTCTTGCTGCTGTAAAAATGTAGCACTTATTGCAACAATTATAACCAACATATTGCAATTGTTACACTTCATACATACTTTGATATAAACCTATCCTAAGTTTTGTAATATTTATCACTTTATCGGTCGATTAGTATAGAATAGACCCACTTACAGTGATATAAATGTTTGAGATGTCTCAAATCTCAGTAGATGAGGTGAAGAAATGGATATGTTGTATTATACAATCCATATTCCTGAGAATTCCCTAGAGATTGAGTATATTAATTATACAATATCATTATGATATTATGATGTAATGATGGATCTGAAAGATATGCCTCTTCTTGGCTTGAAGTTTATTCTAAAACTGAGGCGAATAATTATTTAATAGAAGATTTTTTACACAACATTCCCTCAGCCATTAGTAACAACAATCGTGTATAAAAAATTAAGAGAACAGGCCAGTTGAAATTGAACCATCAACATTGGGCTTGTTGCATCAACAATAGTTTTGTATTTTATATTATATTTTCAACATATTTTTCATTTTAAAATGGTAATAAACACAAAATAGAAAAAAATATTTAAGTTTTTCCGAATTTCCAATTTTCCCAACAATTTCCATACATTTTCTCCGGAAAAAAATATTATATTCGATAACTTTCAAGAATTTTTTTTATTTTTAGATGAATAGTGAAACTATGTATCCTGAATCACTAGGATTTCCATACAAATTTCAGTTAGAACCTTGTAGTAAAGGCGATTTGTTTGAGTTTCAGGTGGACATGGTTCTAACTGAATTTATGACATGTATAATTAGCTATTAAAAACTAGTTTTAACGTAGTTTTATTGACAGGTACACCATAGCAGTACCATCATTGATATATTCAATCAAAAAAATAATTGAAAACATTCACAATTAACAAAATACAAGCGTTCAAAACTTCAACAGCCCATAACTTTTTTGCTGCAGTTGTCCACTTAGAACCCTGTAGTTCTCGGGTCGCGCAATGCTATTGATGGTTTTATAATATTATAATCTCTGAAACTCTCTTAATGTGTCATCTGATGCGTTCATCTCAGTCTTTCGAATTATAAAATCACTTGTAAACATAGAAAATTTAAATAACTTTGGTTTAGTTATACCTATGATAAGCAGCAGGCGATTTTTTAGTAATTCGACATTATTATTACTGATTTGGAATGCCGGTGGGATGTTTTGGTACATCTGTTTTCTTTATGTGTTAGCTTATCAATATGTGGTATTGAAAATATGTAATACGAAAAAAAATGCACTTGAGTGAATTTTTTTTTATGCCTTTACTTACTTTTTCCTACAAGGTGGGTGGTACACCAAGGGGGATTAGAACTCACACCTATCTCTCCGGATGATTGTCCCACTATGTTCCATAATTACCTTTATTAATTAAGCCGATTGTCTTCGATTGACGGAATTTGAAATACCTCAGTATCAGTGGCGTATCGTCCATAGATGCTGTAGATGCAGTGTTGCCATTTTTTTCTATGCTGATTATAGTACGAAGGCGTAAAAATTATAGTATTTCTAAAAAATATATAGTACAGGAACATTTTTCGTCTTGAATCATTTAAAATTGTAGTATTTTGGTATATTTGGCGTAAAATTATAGTATTTTACATTTTTCGCGGAATTAAAATTATAGTATTGTACTATAATTATAGTACAGTTGGCATCACTGTGTAGATGCGAAGCATCCTTAAAAATATTCGATAAAATACTATACAATAATATCAGGTATTTTGTATGGTATATTTATGCCCATGATGGCAGCTGATGTGTTGACTGACAATGTCATGGGTACCAGGTTTGAATCCTGGGTCTGGCAAATACACATATTGTTTTTCAAACGAGTCAGAGTATGAGCAAGTGGCTAACATCCATTTCTCGTAATAAACGAAAATTGTTAATACAAACTTCCAGAGAGAGACTTCCATAGTTGGCTGTTACTGTTCATGTTTTCTATTATGAATATTACAAAAAATACATATTCACAGAATTATCACTCCACAATACTACAATACCCTATATTATTATCTCATCGGCTGCGTGCCATGATTCAATAAGTTACCAACCCTAAGTAGAGAACATGTGACAAATATATATGTATTTTACATCATCCTTACACACAAAAGTCACCGAACGTCACTGCTCGTCATGTTTTTGGGGTTTATCAAAATTATGTATTTAAAAAAAAATCACGTAGCTATTAATATGCATTTGTGGTCAGGGTTGGATTTAAAGTCAGCCTTGTCTGATTGTTTCAATTGAGTTTAAAGACAATGCCTCCTCAAATTCATGAAATATTAACCAAAAATTGTTATTTAAATTATTTAAAGAAGTTACAAAAATTCTTAGATAATTTGGCGTAGCGAAGAAAATAGCTTCTTAATTTAACTATTCTTTATTGAATACAATGTTTAATTATGTAGAATAACCATACGTTAATGTTATTGAAAATACATAATTCGAAAAAGCCTCAGAAAATTACCCACCTTATTAGTCCTAGAAAATATCTTGTACTGAGTGGAATTTGAACATACATCTTTCGTTTGCTAAGTGTGTGCTTCAATTGATTAAGCTACTCAAGAGTCAAGTCAATATCCCATTTTAGTCTATCACAATCGGTACAAGATTATTTCTAGGATTATTTTTAACCCACCAGCAAAATTGGTTTAGTTTGCACTGAATTTCATGTGGCATACGGAATTATATATATATAATTAATAATACTGTTTATTAATCAATAATGTCCTTATCTTTTGCAGGGTGTTAACGTAAAAAGAACTGATTCATCTCAATGGTGGGAACTGTTTGACAATAATACTCATAGGTTTTACTACTATAACGCAACTACACAGGTTTGATTTTGAATTTATACAGCTCTTGTATAATAATCTAATGCTAATTGTTCGCATGGGCAAATCATTATGTAATTTTCTTTCAGACAACTGTATGGCATAGGCCGGTTGACTGTGACATTATTCCGCTGGCCAAATTACAAACTTTGAAACAAAATACTGATCCTCAGCAAAGAAGGGAAACTTCGACACAAACCAACTCCAGTCTACCTGGACCACAGGTAATCAACCGTGTCTATGTATTATATTGATCTACTTTAAATACTGGGTATAGATTAATAGGTATTATAACCAATGTAGGTAATAGGTAAATTAGTGTTTCTAAACCAAAATGTAGTACATGGGAGCCACAGTATGCAGTTTTTTTTCAAAAGACTACAAAGTTTAATCGTTATTCATCTGTTTAAATCATTGTCTATATCCTGGAACAAACATACATTAAAAAATATTGTGTGTATATGAATTTGACCCTGATGCAGGGTACAATATATCCGTAACCAAACGATCAGGCAGCGAGCGTGCCACTTATGATTTCAGCTGCTCACTTAGCTGACTTAACGGATCTTATCTTTTTGTCCTTGAAGCAAAGGAGGCGCTCACTTTGCTAGAAAATTAAAAAAGAAATCTGAGTAGGTAAAACATAATAGTATTGTGCATATTTTTCAGTCTGAAGTTTTTTTTTGTAAAAAGTCATTGCAGCACAACTTTATTGTTGTATTTCTAATACTTATAGTTTATTGCAGTGGTAAAATTTCTCAAGGTGGCCTAAATCTAGGGTTGCCAGATGTTCTGTATTTACGAGACATGTCTTGTTTTTATACATTTTGTCCTGCTGTCCCAATAAAGGTGGTGAGGATCTGGAGAAGGAAAATCTACTGTTCTAACCGTAATTGTCAAACTGTTGTGAGAATTTCAAAATCTATTCATATTTTTTCCATAAAATGAATTTTACTGAGATTAATTCTTGAATTCATAGTTGCATATTTTAAAATCACTGATTTCCAAATTGCAAAAAAAATACTAAATACATATCCTGTGTTAAGACGAAAAACCTCAGCACTAATAAAAATGTTGCTACTCCATTTTGTAAAAAGTGGATTTTGGATGGATTAAAAAAATGCAATTTTTGTGTATTTACTTCCTCCTAATCTGGCTGCCCCACCTTCACCTTAACTTGTCATAAAATAGGGACAAATAAGGCATGAAACAGATATGCAGACATTGGTCTATTTGTGCAAATTTGAAATTAAAAATTAACTAAACCGAATAAAAAAAAAATTACATTTGTTTAGTGAAAGTTGACTCGCTTAATTTTTCTGGTGGGGGGGCCATCAAGATCACTCAATGGTTGGGGTCTCTGCATACTGCTGCTGATTTTAGATAATTGTAAAAGTTCAGCGGACAGGAGTTTTTTTTTTGCAAGCTCATCGTGTTGGATGACGAACAAAAGGTTATTTTACTTTTGTAAACAATCAACGAAATAATTTATTTTTATTCCATTTTAGGTAACAAATAAAGGAGAAGGTGTTTCGAATGGAATTGGAGGTGGGAGTAAAGGTGGGTTTGCGAATAGCAAACATGCAAATCAAACTCAGACCAGTCCTTTGCAGGCCAAGCGCTCCCATCATCATAGGTCATTCACCTTTTTATATTTTTAAATTATTACAAAGGCGTACTTTGCCGTTCTTAGACAAAACTAGTGATTTTTCTGATTGTGTCAAAAATTATCGAAGGCATGTTTTTCAATGCCATAAATTAATTTAGTAGTGTTAGACTGTTTTATTGCTAATGCTGCATATTAGCAATAAAAGTGATTCCTTCTGACTCATTGACCATGTTTTGTGATTATTTATTTAAGACCGTACATCAGTTGAGGCACGGTTTAAAAAGATCGTTGCTAGGCGATGCGCGGATTGCGGGTCGCGGGTGCAAATGACGCCTGTCAAACGAAATATTATTTGTCATATAAATCCAACATACGTCCATTTTATGTTCTGTTTATTGTTCTATTAGTAACAATAATAATATATTCATTGACATGTTTTCTTTTTAAAGTAAATGGGTAACGTTTTTAGTCATCTTTACACGATTTAAGAATTAATTGGCTCGTCGCCATCACGAAGCAGAGTGACGTGTTTCTAGCTCGACGCTCTCTCACTGAATGCGAGCGAGTCCAAAATTTCGTCACGCCTACAGTTGAAAATTATTTGCCGTTTCACTGATGCGTCACCTTAATATCTTGCAGGTGCTCAGGAGAAAGCAGAAGATGCGGAGGAAAGGCGGCACCGGGGACGGGGTCAGGACCGGGCGGGGCGATGTGTCGTCACACCGATTCAGGCAGGTCGTCCGATAGCAGCATCAGCAGTGCTGCTCAGCCTTACCGGAGACTCCAAGTAATCTCACTCGTGCCTCATCTATTTAATGTTTCTATAATAACTGGCCTAATTTAGTACAAGTTGAGTTCTTGTGTACTAACTAAATTCGCTCCAGAATATTTGGCATGCTGATGTGAAACTCAACATAACAAAATAATCTCTAGTAAATTCCTATTATAATAAAGTATCCCCTCTTACTCTACAGTCTACGTGTTGCATAGAGTTATGTATGCAAACATTGCAAGCCAATTATTAATAAAGTTGGAAATTAATGTTTCTGTTTTTCCTCTAGGAAGCCGGCTTGGCGATACCAGTACCTCTCCATAAACCACCCGATTCCAGGTGCGAATTTTTATTTGTGTGTTCAAAATAATCAGAAATTATTCACATATCGTCGCTAATTTTTTACAAACACGTATCTCAATTTTTGTCAGTTTTGAGTTGTTTGATGCAATGACATTAATATGGACGAAGCATATGGAAAATAAAATGACACTCACTTTGTGTCGGGTCCGCCGGATGGTGAAATTCATATTTTATTATCTGTATCCTACGCTCAAATGAACATTCTGCTTGCAAACGGTCTGGCAACACCGCTGGGTCTGCCCATACAAAATTTCTGACTGTCAGATTTCGACTCCGCCGTTATTGTTGTGTTACAAAATGCCAATGTGTCTAGTTAAAAATTGTAAAAAAAATCTACTAAGCACTCCAAGAAAGATGGGATATCTTTATTCATGTGTTAGTATTATTTACTATTGATAAAATGCCATTTTAAGATATGTTTATTCAATGCAATTGAATGACAGAAACCATTGCTCAGACGCCTGCGATGTGCTGGGCTCACATGCGTCTAATCTCCGAGAAGTCGTAAGTAACCTAGAATCTGTTTCTAACGTAATGAGTAATGACACTAATACGCCATTACAATAGAGGTTATATTACTATAAATTCTCGAAGCTTGTATCGCATAATGGAAATGGATACGTCATATGGTTACGTGTCGTCTACCTATACATCTGTAAATGACTTTCATGCACAATTTCTCGTGCGCGCCGATATGAAGTGAGTTGTCCATTTAATATGTCATTGGTTTGATGTAATGAATTCAGAATTTGAATACGCACATATTCCACTAACACGTATCTCAAAACATACTTTATAACATAATAGATTTGAGCAATGCAATAAAAGACTTTTATAAATATTATAAACTCGTATCTTGAGTTACGTGTTACGGTACACAGAATACTATTAATTCAGAAGATTATTATACTGGAGTTCTTTCTCGTAAGTCAAGATACGTGTTTATTGCAGTAATATTGTGGAATGATTCACAGTAAAGTTGCAACGCATTCTCGTATCTCAGACTGACTGATAGGTCGACAGTGTAGTGCGATAGATTGAAGAAACATAACATTTTTTTCATTAAAATATATGTAACTATACTGAATGGATATTTGCATATATACATGCATTTACGCAGGAAATGCATGCGTTCTTCGAAATTGTTTAGCATAATTTCTGCAATTCAACAATTTACATCGAATGACCTCTTAGCCATTTATTTATTGAATTATAATAATTATTGTGTTTGTGTGTAGAGTGGGCAGTGAGAGTGGCAGCGGCAGCATGAGTCGAGGGGCTGGCGGGGGCGGGGTGCCGCCTAGCACCAGCACTCCGCAGCTCAAGAAGAAGAACCCCGCCTCGCCGCACTCCCATTCCCACTCGCACTCTCACCATCATCATCACGCGCCCCCGGATGCTCACCCTGAAAAGTGGCCCCTTCATTCGACAGGTATTTAAATATCACTTGTATTATATTTATTTATGTTGCCCATGTTACAAAGTTTTAAATATTAGAAATGTGGAAAAATCATCATGGGAATGAATTACAGGGCTGAACCGCAGTGGGAGTTTCATGTCACCCCGTAAGGACGCTTCTGATGATTCCATGCACGAGAAGTACTTTAAATCTGTGGAGAGTACTCCGTTAACCCGCCGAAAGGTGAGTCTTATCATGTGTCACCGTATGCTTATAAATATTCATGTGCCTATCTTGATTTCTTTTTTAACTCATTTTTACACTCTTCATACAAATATTGCACTTTATTATCTCCATTTAAAATAAATCTCTGAAAATATTCTCAAAATGGTAAGGAATAATTATACTTTTATGAAAATTATTATATTGTCTTTTATGATTTTATAAAAATATAGGGCAGTTCTCAACCTGTGGGTCATGACCTAAAATTGGGTCGATTGGCATATTGAGTGGGTTGCCAAATATTTTAAACAGAAACAATATTTTTGAGATAATGACATAATATGATAATATGTTATAAATGTATCAAAAGTAACAGGTCTTGATATTTAGACTATGCTAAAACTTGCTGTGTAGACTTCCTATACTTTTACTGTAGTTACGTATCACTATCCTGGTAACACTGTCAGATATTGATTCTGAATTGTGAAAGGTTGCAGACCATTGACCACTACAACAGAAGATATTTTTATGGAATAGATTCTTTTTTCAAGGACATTAGAATTGGCACCGATGGTGGTGAATTTGCAATCTTCGTGACATAATTAGAGTAAATAATTTGTTTAATTGTTTTCTGTATGTGTTGTTTTATTAATCATCTCTTGCAAAACCATAACCATTATCCCAATCTGGATGACAGTTCAAAAAGGTTAACAAACCTTGTTATAGGCTCCGTCTACTGAGTTATGTTGTGTAATTTTTGTATTTAGGGAGTGTATGTATATATTAGGATAGGGAGATCGTTATAGATGTCAAATCAATGGTTATGGCTATGGCTAACTGGAATTTCTCTGGAACATGTGAAGCTGGTATGCTCTATGTTTAATATTACGTTCGATGTGTTTAAAGCATATGAAGTGATTTTCGGTAAAGCGAAATGTGCTCTCTGTGTGAATTGTATATTATGTCAAGTAAGGTTGGGAAATCTCAGTCATTATTTCTTTTAAATTTATCTCGGGTCGACATAATGTAGTATTCCAGTACACCCCGAGAGATTGTGGACAACGTGCCTGCAAATTTTGTATGAAGATACAGAATGCGGTGACTCTGGATAACCATTCGTTCATGATCGTTCTATTGGCACGGACCATAATATATTTACTTTTTCAATTACAAACCTACATGAATTTTATAAAAAATCTCGATTTGTGGTAGTGTAATTAATTGCAATTATAAAATCGTAGCAACTCTACCTGTTGACAAATTTCTGTCAGAATTATTAAACGTTGCATAATATATTATTATGTAAGGATATTTTCTCTATACATATCATAGATAAAAATTTAATGTATCATATCATATAGATATCAAATGGTTGCAATAAAATTGATATGTAGGGTGATTTTCAAACCAACTGTTCTTTCTAGAATCTGGTGAAGCCATGCGCGATGATAATGTTTACTGTGTATTATGTGAGTGAGAAGTAAAATAAAAGTTACCGGTCTTAAAATCACAAATGGGTTTTCTGTATCTGTTGTATAAGTAATATCTAGAACAAAGATGGCAAACCTATGGTACCCGAGAAGAAGAAATCAAAACTCACTGTGATTGAAATATCGCTAGGTATATTACGGGGGCATCAAAATGTTCAGTGTATTGTTAATTGTGTCTGGCAAAATCACTGCGCATGCTCTCCATCCCGCACGTTGCTTTTCAATAGGTAAAGCAGAATAGTGCATCAGTCGATTCTTCTTCTGAAACTTCTCCCCAGAGTCCTGAAAGTGGTGAGGTCCAGCAGTCGCAGCCGCAGTCGCAGGTACCCGCCCGCGCCGCGCCCTCGCCCTCGCCCCACCAGCCGCCCCCCGCCTCCGCCTCCACGCACCCTCAGGTTTTTATTCTCCGCTTCCGTTGCACTTCACGTCTCACCGCCCCCGCCTCGTCTACTCTTTCAAATTCCTCATTTCTGTCACTGTTGCTCACCTTGCAAATATTACAATCGTATCCCCCAGTTTTTCCATCTTTAATATGGTTCAGATGTGTGAGGAACATCATATTATGATAGGACATTATAATGTGCTCCTGATACCATTGTAAAATAATTAATTATCAATTGAAATAGTATAAAAACTGAAGAGTGAATTTAAATATACCTACCGTAAAGCAATAGAAGACATTCGCCTTGAATAGTAGTGCTCAAACCTGATTCTAAGCAAAGTAATCTTTCAATTGCTTCTATTGAATAAAGACCATCTGACACTATTATTATATGTAGCCATTGTTCTTATGAAACATTGTATTAATAACAGCAGCATATCAAAATATGACAGCATATAAGAGGTGGGGCATAATGAAATTTTCCATTGCAAACATGACTGCTCAATTTATATTTATTTTAACCAATTTAAATTGACCGGTAACTGAGTAAGCTTACAAAATACAATCAAGATTTCTTTTGAGCAACCTGAATTTTTGAACTTAAAAATGTATAAATTAATTATTTTCGTTGATAATTATTTAGCATGGATATAATGTTCCACAATACCTTTGACGGCTTTGACTGTTAATTCGTAAAATAAAATGTAACCACAAACCCGAAGGCGTTATTAAGTGAGGCTATCCCTAATTTGTATTATAATATCTTTTTCACTTGTAAATATGTTCACCAAATTGAATAGGGGATCTATCAATCACAATATTCCAATAAACAGTGTTAAAACTTGAAGATCGAAAAGCGAAATTCAGGGTTTGGAAAATGACATGTGGATGTTTATAAATTATTGTCAGATAATTTTGAGTTGCTGCATTTTTGATGTGTATATAGATATATTTGTTTAACAGGTTCCAGCGAGACCGTCTCTGGTGTCGTCGATATCTCTGGCCACGGAGCACCCGTCCCACAATCCCCATTCTCACTCGCATCCCCACCCTACCCACCAGCAAAGCTTGGATCGTATCGGGCACCGCCACAGAGATAGGGACAGAGACAGAGATCGCACTTCTCATCAGTATCACTTGGAGAGAGGCGCTCGGGAACGATTCTCAGATAGGTCTCTTAAAATGACACTTTTATAAACCGCACATTATGCACATTAATGAACAAGTAGCACATGCATTCATTTGAATCCAAAGTATTGAAGTAGAACATATAAACAAATTGGATAATCAGTACTACATATAGAACCTCGATTATTCGGACTAATCCGGGAGTCCAGATAACGAAAAGTCCGGATAATTGATACAATATTATAACATCTATTTTACACGTAAAAATTCAATTTTTTTATAATTATAATATATTTAAAATTGATCTTCTTACGATCATACGATACTGATGAAAAAAAAATCCGGACAATCGAGGGTCTATTTGATAATTTGAGCAGGAAACAAGAAAGTGGGATACAACGAACACAATCTTAATATAGCTAGTAATAGCAATCATAAATAATAAACACATTAACCCCACCTACTTCTTGCGCACTGGAAGAAATCGCATCTGTGCATATTAATGGTTAAGCCATTCCACTACTAGCAAAATTACATTAAATTTTTAAGCCATTCCACTACTAGCAAAATTACATTAAATTTATTCTCAATGTTGTAAATATATTGTAACATATCTAAATATTTCTAACAACCTAATATGAGCACCCCAGCTAGTGACATGTCATTGTGAAAACTCAAAAATCTTTTCAGGCATATCGATAAGGATCGAGTTGATGAAAGGTTGCTTGAACGAAATTTGGAAAGAGCATATCCTACCGATAAACAAGCACTGTACAATGTGGATAAGGGCTTCCGGCAGACGAGTCTCGATTACCGACACACTTCGGCATCGCAGTCTTCGACGCCGCACTCCAAAACGCAATCCATACCTCCAGCCAGTATCAATTGGCACACTCCTAAAGACATGACTAGGTTTGTAATGGAAATACATCTATTATGTGAACTTTATAATCTCACTCATCGAGTTATTGTTAAGGCCATGCATTAGTTGAGGCACGGTCTAAAAAGATCGTTGCTAGGCGATGCGCGGATTGCGGGTGGCGGGTGAAAATGACGCCTGTCAAACGAAATATTATTTGTTATATAAATCCAACATACGTCCATTTTATGTTCTGTTTATTGTTCTATTAATAACAATAATAATATATTCATTGACATGTTTTCTTTTTAAAGTAAATGGGTAACGTTTTTAGTCATCTTTACACGATTTTAGAATTAATTGACCCGTCGCCATCACACAGCAAAGTGACGTGTTCCTGGGTCAACATTCTCTCATTGAATGGCAGCGAGTCCAAAATTTCGTCGCGCGTACAGTTGAAAATTATTTGGCGTTTCACTGATGCGTCACCTTAACCGTGTTGTGTAACAGAGTTACTTGAATACTATATGTTACATAATTTTATCTGCATGTGCTTTGGGTTATTGAAAGATTTTTTTGTCATCACAGGAAACAACAAGCTGAACCTGAAAAATCATCAAAACAGAATTCGACCACCAAACAATCTTGTTCCACTCCAGATAGTCATTCCTCGAAATCTTCCTACCACCATCAAGAGCCCCATTCTACCTCAGGTAACTAGTGATGAGACCTAATACAATGAAGTAATATTCTCTATAGAGTCTAAATATATGAATGTGAAGCTAAAAAGAGACTGATGGACTAACGTTTAAATTAGCTGCAAATTATGTCTCATTGAAAGTTGATTTGTAGCAAACTACATACTATTGTATCGCCCGCATCTGTCAAAAATCACAACTGTTTCGGCACAATTTTAGATTCACTCAAACAGTCAATTCCATCAATCATTAAATGTGCAGCTTCAGAATATGTCATGTAGGAGGCGGTCGAAGCCAAAAATTACGGTACTTAATAAGTAGATAAACAACCACAAATAATAATATGATGTATGCCTATTACCATACGTCAACTGCTAAAGGTGAAGATGGTGCTTATAAACAATGCTTCCATATTGTCTCAATATGCTAACTTTGTGGTTTTTTTTTTGGGGCTACCAGTTCTTTCACACTAAGTCGAGTGCTTTTTGTCATTCGCATTATTTGCATAAAAATATAACATTGATATATTAGATATACATAACTAATTTTTTATGATCTGGAACAGATATGCGAATATGAAAATTATACTATAGATTTAATAATACTACAATATGTTTTGATGTTTTTTAAAACCTGGTACTACCTTACTCACTTTATGTAATACTTACTCTACATGTCATTTAGAAAAGCTTTCTGCCTATTTTTTTTAAATCGGACATAATTATTTTATATTTATTACATGATTACGACTTGAATTATAAATTATTATATTATATTGTGTAAGTCTTAAAATAATTATAGCATTCGGCATTGTCGAATTGACATACTACTCGTGTTTGGGCCATGTCTAATGACCTGATTATCATTTGTTTGTTAAAACTTAGGTGCCGGATTTGCTATGAAATCTCTAGCTCTAGAGCCTTATCTGACAAAACCAAATATCGATAGGCATAATATGGAAATTGAAAGAGAGAGGGAGAGAAATAGAGATCGCCCCGCAAATGATAATGGTGATATCGAACAAAGGAAGAAAGGCCCCCGTAAACAAAGTAAGTGAACAAGATTGATTCCTTTCGATACCTATAAATATTTCAATGCAAAATAATTATTAAAAAACAAAATCTCATGCTTTTTTCATTAGTGAATTTGTCAAAATAGATTTATGTATTAATTTAGGATGCGTTCAGAGTGATGCGAAGTGGGAAGGAAAGTGACTGATGATCAATATTATCAAGAAATAACAGACACTTATTTCACGTAGTGTTTTCACAATTTTATTTACTTGTTTACTCCAAAACTGGTTTCATCATTAAGACATTTAAAATTTTCAAAACACAATATATATAGAATTTAGTTGACACTGACACATTCTAGAAATTAATAATTAATACATTCACCAGTGTCTGTTAATTCTTAATACCCTGTCTTTCCACCGAGAACTAACATTAAAAAAATTGACTCAAAGAAAATTGCATAGTCATAGAATGGAGCATTCGTGATGATGGCAGACAATCATTGTCGACCGCTTCGCCGCATTGTGAACCAACACTTGTGAATAATAATATATGTTGTATTGTGATTTTGGACATGACATTTGTGAAATTGAATGTTTCCCGTTGTTTCATGTAGAAGTTGCTTCCGCCATGGATACGCTAGAAAGTGGCAGTGGTTGTGAGAATGGAAACACATCTCCGCTTTATTCCAATTGGGATCTTCATATGCAGCATCTCTTACCATTACAGCACTATATATTAGAGCAAGCTAAACTTTCAGGTTCATATTTTCTTTTTTATATTCCATCATTATCATTTTTCACCTACACAAATATTTTTTTTTTACTGAAACCTTCAATTTAAAAAAAATAGTCAGATATGTGAAACATAGATATCATGATAAGTTCTTTACAACTGCAGGATCTTTTGCTCACTTTTTAATATCTTTTGTCTACATAAATTGGAAAATGTTTGGTATTTTAATTTGAGAGGTTTTTTAGTGAGTGCTGCATAATAGAGTAACTTGTCATGAATCATATTTGTCACTTGTTTGGTTTGGACCATCCCTTTTGTAATCAATAAATTAGGCATATATTTGTGTACAGATAAACTCTTTTAAATCACATTGAAAATTAAAATGAAATCATCCACCTTAGATTAATAAATTGTGTATTATGTACGTAATAATAATATGACTATGTATAACAAAATAAACAGATATTTTTCCCCGGATGTATAAAATAATTTGATTATAGTATCATGTAGATATTTTTCTCAATATGCATGACTACTACATGATAATTATGTCCTCAATACTATTTATAGCTATAGTTTAGTGTTCTCGTATACATGAAAAAATGTATAATATTCAAGATGAGTTACGTAATATGACAAAGGTTTTGTATTTTATTTTTTGTCACCTTAACGGTGATTCCCAACCTGTGTTTCGTGAGCCGTGTCAGTGGTTCAACTTGAAAAAATTGCGGTAATGAAGTGAAACAAGGTTAATTATGGTCAAAAAAGCATTTGAAGTTCAGCATGGTTAGATATTGCGTCGTATTTAAATAATGAGAATTTTACTTGGGAGGGACATTTTTGTATCAGCAAGGAACATAGGAATAAAGATGGAAGAATTCAATTATCAGTAATGTACGATGCCTACTATGTACTGTTCATTTTGTTTCTGTCAAAGTTTATAAACTTTAGCACGCTAATGTTACAGTTACAGCACAGTATTGATTTGTTGCTATACTATTTATTGTTAAGTGTGTATTATTGGCCTGGTCATTATTTTTGAACAAATGGAAATACATATGCTACAAATACTAATGTCTATAGTACCTATAACATAGCTTGTCACTTCACGAACACAAATATCATTATCGCATCCCTCCACTGATTGTTCGACATAACTAATAGGATACTATATTATTTGAAAGCACCTATAGTATTTTATTGTTTGTATATGCTCTCATCATGAATGAGAGATTGAACATTCATTTCGACAAGTGAAAGACTATAAAAAGCAGAAATAATAGAATACAATAGGCGTTGAATTTACATATAATTTGAAACTAAAAATAGTACCTAAGGGGGGCAGCATTTCGAGTCATTGCCAAGGTGTTTTTGGAATTAACCCATAACGGTGCTAGCTGTATAAACTTTCCCTAACATTTTACAAGAGGCCTGTTCAGTTTTAACAAAAAAGGTTGGGAAGTAGGGGAATGTACATATATTATATAAGTGTAAATAATATTAGCAGTTATTTTTATGTTGGGGTGATAAATATAATAATGGTTGTCGCTTGTCAGCATGCTACCGGACGGGTGAGGGCGATCCGCTGAGTGGGGATGCGGATGGAGAGGGGGAAGCGGAGGGGGCGGGTTCAGGCGACTCGGACTCGCTGCGATCTTCAGGGTCAGGGTCATCGGCGCGCTCCCTCTCGGGCCACGAACCTGACAATGAGGACTCGGACCGCTCCGGGTCCAACGATGGCTATTTGCAGCACCACCCGCCGCCTGCGCCCATTACACATCACCACCGAGACGACGGTATTTATCCCTACCTCCTATCTCTTACACTTATCCAAATTCTACTTATACCTGTTCGTACAGGTTGTCTATGTTATTTACTTAGCATTCACAAAACACATTTAACTTAATGTACTGACTCACAAACAATCAACCCAATATTTCCACACATTTTTTATTTGTTTTAACATCTAGTACAAAATCACTGAATTTTATTTCACATTTGAGTCTATGGATTAAATCGTGTGCACAGTCGGAAATGCAAATTTGTCGGTGTTCCTGATGTACATTGGTGTCGCGTTGAATGTCAGTGTGCAGGGAGCTATGTTTGATTTAATATGCAGTTCTACCAGCTGACAATGTAATATTGTTTTCTTTGAAATTAATACTTAAATTTTTGCAATCGTAGATAGGTCCAGTGGAAAGATAGTGATTCGTTTCGAACAGACAATTTTATCAGTCTTCTCTAGAAGGTCAACTGATGGCCGATAAATAGTTTGTAAAATACTTCTTCACTTTGATAGCACTGTTAAATATAATATTGTATAGATGTTCAAACTCAGTCACAAGCATGATTTATATTTTTATTGTCTGGCGGTAATCATAACATCAGGATAACATCAGGGGTGATATAACAATGTCATAATGCTTACGGTTTTCTTTCAGAATACATGAACCACGGTGTCTCATACTATAATACTTTCATTGGATTCGAGAAGGACACTCATCCGACAGGTGTTCATAGAGTAAGCATAATATTTCTCTCAATATATCACCAAATATAATATTTTTTCTCGAAGTATTTAGTATCCTTGTGTTTTATTAGTTAGAAATACTAAACATCTGGTCAATATCGGAAGTATATCTTTGTTATAAACCGATATTTAAAATGTTCATAATATACGAGGGTGGGTCAATAAGTCCTTAGAAAAGCCGACAGGTGGCGCGACTAGTACTGTAAGCGGTTTGTTTTCATGCAGCGGCACTACCGATTCAGTATGCTGCGAAGTTTCAATCAGATTGGTCGGGTTGTTGTGTGTTTCTCGTACATTTAAAAAAAAAATTTGCTTGTTTACAAAAATGGAGAAAATTGAGTTTAGAGCTGTTATTAAACATTTTAATATAAAAGGGTTAACAGCAAAGGAAATAAAAAATGAGTTGGATTTAGTTCACGGCATATCTGCTCCTTCACTTGCAACTATTTATAACTGGTTAAATGAATTTTAACGTGGTCGTACATCAACAAAGGATGAACTACGCTCAGGACGTCCTGTAGAGGTGACTACACCAGAAATGATCAATAAAATCCACGATATGGTGTTAAGTGACCGAAGATTAAAGTTGAGTGAGATAATTGAGGTTACAGGGATCTCAAAAGGTAGCGTCATTTCTATTTTACATGACAAATTGGGCATGAAAAAAATTTCTGCAAGATGGGTGCCGCGTTTGCTCACAGTCGACAATAAACGCAATAGGGTGGTGGCCTCTAAAGCCCTGTTGTCGCTCATGCAACGCAATCCGGATGAATTTTTTCGTCGCTTTGTGACTGTAGATGAAACATGGATACACCACTATACTCCCGAGACGAAAGAACAGTCAAAGCAGTGGATTGCGAAAGGCGAACCATGTCCAAAGAAGGCGAAAACCGTAAAATCAGCTGGTAAGGTTATGGCACTGTATTTTGGGATGCACGTGAAATTATTTTCGTTGACTATTTGGAAAAAGGAAAAACAATAACAGGGGATTATTATGCATCTTTATTGGACCAGCTAAAAAACAAAATTGAAGAAAAACGGCCTCATTTAAACAGGAAAAAAATCCTCTTTCATCAGGACAATGCCCGTGTTCACACATGTTTACGATCAATGGCTAAAATTAAAGAATTGAAGTTCGAATTGGTCGACCACCCACCGTATTCGCCAGATTTAACCCCCAGTGACTTTTTCCTTTTCCCAAACTTAAAAAAATGGCTAAGTGGACAACGTTTTTTTTCAAATGAAGAAGTCATCGATCGGACAAATGCTTATTTTGAGGACCTTCCGAAAACTTATTTTTCTGACGGTTTAAAAAAAATTGAGAAACGTCTAACCAAGTGTATTGAGCTCCAAGGAGATTATGTTGAGAAATAAAAAAAAATACAAAAATAAAAACTGTTTTAATGCTTTTTTCTAAGGAATTATTGACCCACCCTCGTACTTCCATGTTAGTTGTTGGTCAATTTGCCACGGGATTATTTGATTGTGTATTTCATTAATAACTGCCTTTCTTAGTTATTTTTGTGTTGTTTGTTGATGTAGTCGGCGAGCGGTACGGGTATGGGTTTCACGGCTAACAGCGGCCCCGCACCTGGCATTCCATTGCAGGCCGTGTGCGAAGCGCTCTACAGTCCTGTTAAGTCGCATCCGGCTCTTCACCACACACCCAAAGAGACTGACATTGAAAAGTTTGCACAGGACAATCTTAATTTACATTCCAAGGGAATCTTTAGAAAGAAGGTACGATCATTTAACTTATATTATAATTTATTGCATGCAATTATTGATACTGATCTAGTTGAATTTTAAATGATACCTCATGATTTCCACGTCATGTTGGAATAAAAACATATTTTTTAACATAAATAAAAGTTATTTGTTTTATTCAGCAGTCTTAAAAATTGTTTATGCATGTCAATAAATTTGTTAATAATATTTTTTCTTGAATTTATTTCTAGGCATCCGTAAGAGATATGCTCTCGTGGACATCTTCGGGAATAAGTGGACCAATGTTGGGAGCGCGGAGGGACAAGGCGCACAAGAAGGCAGCGGCGGAAATGTTTCGTCTCGTGCAAATCTACATGGGAGACCGAAAGGCTCGCCCTGGGATGACTTTGAATTCTGTCGCCATAGATGTGCTTCAGGCTGCTTATAGTAATCCTGCGTAAGTTTTTTTTTATGGCTATTGAAGCTGTTAAGAGGAAACAAAAGTGAAACATAAAAAAATGCATGGTTTCGAGTTCTGTGAATTTAAAGTTTTTTTTTTTTTTTAATATAAAATGTTTCAGATATTATTTTATAATCCGTCACAAAAATGATATCAATAGTTAATATAAATCTTTGTATAATCATCGGGCAATCGAAATTTAAATATTGGCTACAATTCTGATTGTGGAATGCGATTTTGCCTCACACCAATAAAGATTTTTGCAGCTGTCATTCTATTTCGATGTATTCATGGCATTTTGACATTACTTTGATTTAATATAACTTAACATTCTATGCATCCAGGTCTAACTCATTGTTTAGTGTTTGTTTTAAAAAAAATATGATTATGTTATTACTGCTTTATGGAACCAATCGATTTATAATAAAGAGTTCACATTATGACAGATTATGAGCTTAGCACTAATACCGATAAGACGTGGTAGCAGGTCGAATAATTAGGCCTGTTTATACGTGGAGTATTAGTGCGAGTAGTGATTGCTAATGATTAGCACTAGATATTACATTAGTTTTGTGGACTATTCAAAATTATATAGAAGATAATTTAATATGAAGATTTTATTGAAAATAATTTCATGCTGTTAAAAATCATCAATCATGAACAGTTTTATTAACACGAATTTACTGTATTTCCTTGTTTTATGTAATCTGTTCTTGCCATATTTTCTATGTTAGAATGTTTCATTTGACTTAGGTTTTGAATAGTGAATTTTAATGATATTACATATTTTTATAGTTTATTAATTCACATCGAAGTTTGGTGTTTATATATATTTTTTGTTATTCAGTTTACGAGACGAATTGTACGTGCAGCTGTGTCGGCAAACAACGGAGAACCCTCAACGAGACAGTTTGCTTCGTGGTTGGGAGCTGTTGGCTGTCAGTTTGGCTTTCGTGCCGCCCTCTCCCGCTTTCCAGCCGCCTCTGCTCAACTACATGAATCGACATAGGGATCCAGCTTTTGCAGACACTTTTCCCGAGGTCACAATAAATATGTTTTTATATTCGGATTTGCTATATTATTTTTAATTATATAAGCTATCAACTGCCTGCCGGCTGTGTTTGTGTCTGTCAATTAAATCTAATGTAAGTCTATACTTCAAGTTGATTATATTTTTATTTAATGCATTGACCAAATTAAATTATTAGTTGACTCCGCTGAGCAAAAAGTTGCTGCCTATTTTACTTACTCAGTTATGTGTTATCTAATTATTAGTTACGCTGAAGAATTTAAAAAGATACGTAATATAATTTTCGCTATAATTTTTGACTTAGCATTTTTTACATACATTTTACAAATAGGGGAGCCAATGATTGCTTATTGTAATAACCACGGAACAGATTGATAAATAGAAATGTAAAAGCCATCGCCATGGACCAAGCTTTTGAAGCAGTGTATTTTTATGGCGTTCATGCCATAAAACCTAAGTATAACAAAGCGTACCGACGGCCCTCAATATTACATGCACGTTACATTTACGTGACAAAATTTAATGCACATTAACATACTAAAATAACATATTATTTAACACGTGTTGAAGTTTGTCCCATATTTTTCCACACTCAACAGCCATAGCCTGTTATACCACACCCAATACAGTAAGTCGGTTCCCATTAATTTTGTGTTCCCTGGTAATAACTTTTTTTTTTCATCAGGTTGGAAAATGGCCTATTCATGTCCAAGTGTCACATTACGCCGGAGTAGCGTGTCGAAGACTGGAACGCATCGGGCAATGTGGTAAAAAGCAACCTAGAAAACCAAACACCGAAGACATTGACCAAGCGAGGGTGAGTGGTCGATTTCCAGTAATAAGTGACATTGTCCATTCAACACTTTATATAAACATGACTTTCAAAATTTTTTTTTTTGTCGGGTCCAGGCCTCATAAAATAGATTTCGGGCGCTTATATGCAGTCCTATCATAAAGTTCATAATGAATATTTTTTAATTTACAGATTCAAATATTCCGATCATCGATGTTCGGCAATACTTTGGGAGAAGTGATGATTTTACAAAAAGACAGGTTCCCCAACAGACAATTACCTTGGATACAAGTGGCTCTATCACAACAGGTAACAAAATGTGTTCGGATGAGTAAATCTTTAAACCGAGCACTGGGTATTGCAACTCAAGTGATACTGCAGTATGCCATAGCTTAATTCTATTACATCAAATTTTATTATCATGAACAGGTTCTGGCGCTGCAGGGAAAACAAACTGAAGGCATATTCCGAGTTTCGGCCGACGTTGATGAAGTCAATACTTTGAAATCTCGACTAGATAATTGGGAATTGCCTGATCATTTTCAAATTACAGGTTAGTTTTAAACTAAAAGGACATTATTATTAACCAATCATGTACAACGTCATTCTCAGCAATTAATATTATAATCTATAGCAGCTGTGGAAAGAATCCAACATCTCACTTTTATAGGAAATCAAAATGTTTCTTAGTTATTTTATTTTATAAGTGCCAAAGTGTTTCTTGTTTACAAAGGAAAGTATCGATGCTAGCATGCAGTGTCAGTGGCATCACTGACTGATTGCTGACACTCACTTTCATCTTGTACATAGTACAACATGTACTAGCCCTAGGTCGTGCATCACTGATCTATAGGTATGTACTCTCACCTTACCCTCCCATGCACTCCTTGAAGAGAGGGAGGACTGAACAACAGTACTTCTTTGCCAGGGGGTCAGGCACATTAGGATTAGGAGAGACATTTGGAAGCAACTACACAGAAAAACAATGTTTACTTGAACATATTAATTATATATAAAAGTTTAAAAAATTATAAAGCTGAACAGTTTATGCGGTGACAATATGTCTAGACCGGGGTAAGCGATTCACCCGAATGAATGCTGAAAAGAAAGCATGTACAACTATAAACTGCAAACACAATAGACTACAGGAAACAGAGACCGGTCAATGTTCCAAAATGCAACGGCATAATGGCTTTATGTCAGGGCAGTATTTCACACATAACTCAAAACATGCCGACAGATAATATTTTTAGTTAACTCGGAACTGGATAGAACACAAATTGTTCAGAGGTGACACTCCGATATCTTCATCTGGTGACAATACTTACATAATACTATTATATGATTGAATAAAAATTTGTACTTTTAGATGCCCATGCTCCCGCCAGTCTCCTGAAACTGTGGTATAGAGAATTGTATGAACCGCTCATTCCGGACACGCTTTACGCGGAATGTGTGGCTGATCCCGATAACACTCAAAACGCTATTGATATAGTACAAAGGCTTCCCAGACTCAATCGAATAGTAAGTTTCCACATTTTATCATTTCAAAGAGACAGCCTATCAAACTTTTTGTATTACGTACACATGATGGTGATTCTAGAATTCTAGGTAGATTCTATGTTCGAATTGGTAAATCTCTGGGTTGGCACTTGGTGCGAATAAAAAAGTCATTATCAAATGTGTCATTTATAAAGACTGGCCATGCACAGGATAATTTAATATAACAAGTAGTAGCCAACACAATATGTCTGATGTGAAGAAATATCGATAAAGAGAAAGTAATCAAATATCCATACATTTAATTAATATATTCGGTGGGTATATATCTAGAGAGAAGTACTATCTGTACCTATTGCAATCTTAAGAATGCACGTTTAATAGAAACTAAATTTGAACATTTTTCTTGCTTCCTAGACGTACAACCTTTTTCAGTATTTTATTAATTATCGTAGTTGATTATTAATTTGCACAATATTGGTTTCTCAGGTACTTACATATTTAGTGGGATTTCTGCAACAGTTTTCAACACCTGAAGTTGTCCTTCAAACCAAGATGGATTCTGCGAATCTGGCGATGGTGTTTGCTCCTAATTGTCTGCGTTGCACGTCTCAAGATCCCCGTGTTATTTTGGACAATGCTCGAAAAGAAATGACATTCATGAAATGTCTCATTTTAAATATGGATACGCAACAAGTCAGAGATATGCTGTGATTACTTATTTTTTCTTTTTTTCTTTTCATTCCTCAGATAAGAAAAGTTTACAAGAATGTTGACAAAAATCTTTTGATTATCTCGAAAATCGTATCTGTGTATTAGTTTATTTATTGGCACCCGACATTAGAAAGATCAATTGTTTTCAAAATAATGTTTGGTTATTTTATGCGTTCATATGATAGTTTACGATTTTAAACAAACATTCATTATGATACAATTGCAGTATGTTTCTTTCCCAATGTCTTTGTGCGCGATCGTACTTAATATTACGACTCTTCGGAAGTCACCCTTAAGATTATTAAATAACTGAAATTGCTTTTATCAGGATCATTAAAAGTAGTCAGTGTAAATATGTCGCATGAACAATGTAAGGGGCACATTTCGGGCGAATTGGAAGAGGAACATAATATGGGACAATGATAAGTAAATTATTATGAACATGTTTACTTATTAAACATTTATGCACCATTAAATGGCAGACAACTGCTTTACCAAAAAACGATAAACAGTACAAAAATGGTGGAATCGATCGGTGTTAATTTGTCATAGCCACAGGGCATAAATAGAGTGGGAAAAGTGAATGATTAAAAATGCATTTAGTTGATATCAAAAGGATACACCTCAAAGATCCTTGTAAACAATATTATATTTATTTCCCGGGGAGATCCCTTAATTCCAGGAAGCGAGTACCAAATAAATTGATGAATGGATAAGTGAAAAATGTATCTCAGTTTCGTTCTGTGCTTACGTTATTATAGGTTGATTAAGATCAGGATTGACATGGTAAGAAGCACTTTTGAAAACATAAAAAATCTCTTCTGTAAGCGAGACAGCTCATTTGTACAATAAGGTGGATTATCATAAATTAATGATGATGTGTGCACCAGTGATTTTCTTTGACGCAGATGTCACAACCGATTCTAAAGCGGCCTATAACATAATGTAACTACTCAAAAAAACATGTACAGTAGAACCTCGTTAATAAGAACACGGATAATTCGAAATTCGCCGTAATTCGAAATTTTCGCGAAAAAAAAGTCCCTTGAACATTATTTTCATATAAAACCATACCTTTAATTCAAATTCAAAATTATTTCAGAGTCCTGGCATATAAAAATATTCAATAAATCGTAATAAACTACACTATTTCATGAGCCAGTCATTGAAAATTGTAACAGACTTTTTGTAAAACATAAATTACTTATTTTAAGAAGGTAATCCTGACATTTTCTGACCCATTAACACACACGGCACCAGAAATTTTGTAGGCACATCTATGATCGTAAACAATATTGATGAAAATCAAAATATCTTTTATTTTTTTTTAAATTATAATATTTTCCCCCCATACAATTTCATAATTCGTAATTCGAATTTTTTTTCGATTTTCGGTCCCATGGAATTCGTATTAACGAGGTTTTACTGTACTTGTACACAAAAAAATAAACCACCACCAGAAGTCATTTTCAATAATAATTGTTTTTTAGTTGTAGGATGTGATTCTCAGAAAGAGATGTATTGATATTTTTACTGTGTACATTTATCAGTAGCTGTAATTTATGGGTTTTGTTTTATTTTTTTATCTTGGGGGGCCTCAAAAACAGTCAGTGCCTCGATCCTCCAAGTCCCTAAACCTGCCACTGATGGCATGTTGTTGATATTGTGCTGCCATAAGAATTTATTTTTTATTATTATTTCATAATAATTACAACCTACCTACTATTACATTTTTTTGTATTAAGCTTCAGAGTTTTCTTTGAAAAATCTTCATTTAAGACTATTCATTACTCAAAAAGTGTGAAAATGTGCCCCTTATCGTTGTTTACAATTGTATATTCAATGTTTTATTGTAATATGCATCTGTTGATTTTAATTTGTTCAATATAAATTATTTAGCGTTCTAGTAAACAATTTTATTTTCAAATTATATCAAATTTAAAAAAAAATATCAGCTTAAATCATTCAATAAAATTGATTCACTTTGATTGATTGTTGTATGAATGTCTTACAAAATTCAACTACTCGAATGTGTAAATATATAGCACAGTTATCAGTGGTACCTTGTTTTATAAACATAATGATGTGTACATATACCATAAGCACACATATAGTGCTGCGGCTTGATCGTTATCGACGTAACATTTTTTAAAAAGAATTTTAGTGAAATTTGTTAAAAACGTCCGGTGCCAAACAATCTTCTCTACTAAAGCAGATTATATCATTGTACCTATTTAGTAATTTTGAATAATTTACTTTAAAAGAAGGAAGTCTTCTGTAATGTTTTCTATCAAAAATGCTTTATCTAATTAAACTGTAAAGTGTTTTCGTGCTCTTATGCTGACTCTAGTATAATAAGGGTTTCGCTAAAAGTAAAATTCAATATTTTCTATGTAGCTATCGAAAGACAATATTGTCATTTATTCAATTTCCTATCCATAAATGACCATCCTTTTATTTCGATTACCACGTAACAAAAAATTCTTTAAATAGCTAATTTCAGCATTAGTGTGTAAAAAATTAACTTTTCTGGGAGGTAGGGAAAAAAAGAAAGCAATACAATAATCTCATGCAGAATGCTTTTTGAATGGCAATCAACGGTCATATATTATGTATTACTTGTTGCTATAATAATAGTAATTACTTATTTCCTCTATATACCTTTACAGCAATACCTTTAAATACATAGCGAGTATGTAGATAAAATAAATCTTTTTATCTAATTTAAAAAAATATATATTTAAAGGAAAATGAAATTCTCAGTGCCATTTGAATATGACATTACAATTATTAATAAAAGCCTTTCACAATTTACTGTCAATAATGAATGTACCTCACGTGCGTTCTAAGATAATGTCATTGTTCAGAATTTTGCTGTCAAAATTGTTTAATAAGTAAACTAGTCAAATTTATTCACAAAAATCATAGATCAATATTATGTACATTAATGTGTTGCAAAATGTAGTGAACGTTAACACCAGTCTTACGGTGTTGGTGTTATGTGATCTAAGCTAAAACTGAGTGTATTGCCAGAATTCATTTTAAAATGTTTTAATTCAGTCGGAACATGTTTTTTTTATACTGGTAGTAAAAACTGTGTACATGAATTTTTATATACATAATAATGTAATATGATTGTATTGAATGTTGCGTACAAACTTACGCTGACTCACACATCTAAACGTCTGGTTCTTTAATGATACAATTCATTTTATCTCCGTATAATCGCAATCGTAACATGCACTAATATATTGATTCGTAAGTTAACAGAATGAGTAGACACGTGTTATCAAATCACATCACATTAAGATCCAAAATACCAACATTATTATTGCTGTTGTAACAATACCAGAAATGTTTAAAAATTAATGTTACTTTACTGACATACGTTTGTGGTTCTGCTAATAATTTATATGTATTTGAAAAATAGGGATACATACAAAGAAGAGTGACAACTTTATATTAGTTTGTTGGTAGAAATGCATCAGTTCCGTCAATTAATACATCTTACACCTTAGAATCAAATTTGACAGACAGCGTAACCTATGTGCAGAAGATATGTCACACAAGTTTGTGAAAATCACTGAGCACAAAGTTAGTTTGTTTATACAAACACCAGAAAATCTCAGCTATTGTAATTTTTGTTATCGACTTCTATTAGAATGCTTCGTAATGATTGCATAATAAGTATACCACAAATCAGCCAAATATTTTTTTAATAAATTTATTGAAAATTTAATGATCATGGATCAATTTATTTAAAATCAGTTATAATTTTTAGGTGATAAGCTCAGCTTTTATGTATTTACATAATATGATAGAAGAAAGAACAAAATAATCTCCTTTACTGGGAGTCAGAAGTCTGAATATTTTTTATCAAATAAAAAGTTTGTATAAGTTATATGCCATTATCATCTTTGTAATAAAATACTCAATGAGAATCTTGAATATATTATATCTCATTTATAAAAATACTGTATAAAATTGAAAGATATGAAGGGGTTACTATTTATTTATTTTTAATATAATTTGTGCATTTTATTGAAATCTGTATTACATGACACGTTAATTGCATTTATATTTATTTTTTACTCATAATGTTAAAATCGACACGTGAGATGACCGTATTGTATTTAACATTGTTGACTGACATATAAATACTGGACATTGAATATCAAGTTCTATCATCTTGACAAAATTTTATAAAGTACTTGTTTTTACTACCTCAATGATAAAAAACCAATGCCATACTTTCATATTTATTATATGCAATAATACAAAAATATATATTCATACATTGGCCGATGAATTGCTACCAGATATGCAATGTTCAGTATGTTTTTACATGACACTAAAGCTTTCTCTGTTTTGACAGATTTCATTTACATAGTTTTCAAATATGCAATCTAAAAGCTGTTCACAATATAGGCCAACACAACGTTTATGTAAGAGCAGTATGTACCATCTATGTTAGTGTCACAATGTGAACACATTTCCGTTAGATAATGTAGCATCATATTTTAGGATGATGAAATGCGTTAACAATCTGCGTGAAAAATCAATTTTTTATCGTTTCAGACACATTCGGTTTAATATATTTTTGCGTTTTAAAAAGAATATATTATTTAACCAAAATTATTACTCGGTGACTTTTGTTTGTATAGAAACAAAATATGTATTGATGTATTCATTCAGCGATAGGGCAAAGCTAGGGTATTTTTTTAATCAACAGTTTTTTTATGCGATTAACTTTTCTGAACTATTAATACTCATGTCATCACGGAGCAGACATATCTAAAATAAATAGTGTATTTTTATAATATTTGATGACAGTCAATGTATCCTTCCGAGTTGGATATCATTATATGATAGGTTTGTATGATTGTGTGAAGAAAATAAAACTATTTGAGGCTTGAATACCGACGGAATCGAAATCCTAATTTAAATTTGTAGTTCTAAGGACATCAGCTGCCTACTATGTTTAAGAATTCATCTTTATAAGATATAACAATTAAAGCTACCCACTCAAAACATCATAAGACATTAATTTTTCATTCAGAGATTTATCATTACCACTTAACTGCTTTTAATAAGATTCAATCGAGGCTTTCTCTGTCTAACGTATGATTCCTATGGAAATAATATAAAAATGCCTATTTTAAATATTTAAAACCTACCTTTGATGCGCCTTTTGTAGCCAATTATATTCTGCATAAAATAGTACATAGGAATGGGTTACATTTGTAATTTAAGTAGAGATAGGTATCAGAGTAATCTATGTTTATTATCGAATATATTTATTTATCTCACTCCATGTTATAATATTAGTATCTACCTACCTTATTAACACTGGTTGATTTCTTTCATTTCCTGTATTCTCATGTATTAATTTTTAAAAGGTTCGTGTATGTAGACAGGCGTGTCTAGATTCTCATCAAATAATATATTTTTGACTTTCTCAACTCACGTGACTGCATTATGATGCTCATTCCCTCACCGAAAGATAAAGTTATCTCGACACAATCTCAAATCGGGTCCTGGAAATACCATCCTATAAACGGCCTAAAGCAGTTTGTTTATATAAATTTAGTTTCAAAAGTTAATAAACACGGAAAAGAAACTTGTGTATTGGTTTCATTTACTTTACGTATATATAATATGTTATAAAACTTAATAGGTTATCAACAATATTATTTTCTTCAGACGCATATTTCAAATCTAATAAAAGCTCTTATTTATATGTTATTTAAAAAAGAATGCCTAAAAATCGTGTTAACATGCAGGAAATTGTGAAGTATATTATATTTGATTAGTTTATCGTTTATGTCAAATACCCACGTGTTTTAACAATAAATTAGTTAAATTATGTGAAACAATATTGTCAAAAAGTATTGAAACTATTGTTGTTGGATATTAATGATTTTTTCTTGTTATTTTTTCTATAAACTCCTATAATATATAATAATAATTGTATTTATACAAATACACTGTTTCTCACACAGCATGCCAAAAATATAGATATATTGAATTGCTAAATGTAATATAAACATTGTAATTATAAACTAAAACCGCACATCCATCTTTTATTAATTCCATTTACTATGTACATAAAATATCCTATTTTTATATAAATTATCATAAGTTACTTTACTTTTTACTACATAATATACTACATTCTCCCATTGTCATCCTATTCTTCAACAGCGCGGGGGGATTCATGTTTTCTCTTTCTGTGGTAGGCCACTAGTGATGCAATATGAATCAAGTGATACGAGGACATGTAGGCTTCTTCATGGTTAATGACGCACATAAACTGGTTAAGGAACTAAATAATTACAAGATAAAACGAACTTCTTATATACAACGTTTTTAAATTTTCTGTTGAATCATATAAACTTGACTTGACTAGCTTAAACGATCATAGAATACTGAAATGTCATATTGACATTTCATATTGATTTCCATAGTAACGAACATATATATTAATAACCAATAATAGCGTTTTACTTTTTACGGATTTCTTCCGAAATAACTTTTCATACAAAACAGAATTAACTGAAAATGAATTCAATTCTACTTACAGATGGCTAAAAATATTAAAAGAATGCATTGGCATCGTGTTCTGATATATTCTAAAAGTTTCAAATGTCTAGCTAGTCGGGAAGATTTGTACTGGATAAACAACCACCAGACAAACTAGAATACGACTTAATAAAATCGTTGTAAAATAGGAATGGTTAATGCTACCCATAGATAACAGACGTATATATATATTGATGCTACCCCTTCAAAATCACAATGAAATCATATTATATTATGTACTAACTTAATGTACCTACACGCTTTTTACATTTTCATGACTCAACTCTTGTCAACCAAAAAATTTACTAGTTGATTGCGATCAATATGTTTGGTATACTGCAATCACTCTGGTAGTGCATGTACCAGTTTGAAAATGACCATAGCTGTTGACTAATTTGCTGGTTGGACTCCGAAAACAAGCATCCGTGTCAACACATACTTTTTGAATTATTAATATGTGATTGTTGGAAGTCAATTTAGTATTCCATATACAAAAATAAAGTCGGTCACAATGGGTTATTAACAAACAACTGTTATGACAGAATGAATATTGTTATACTGGTTATTGTGTAAGAAATAAGGAAGAATGGTTGCTACATAAATGCAGCCTAAATATAATATTGTGAAAGTGAAACAGACAAAAGAAGGGTCTAATGATTAACATAGCAGCTATAAGTTAATCTTGTAACTTTTCGCAATGTATTCGTAATGATTCGCCAATCACTGAATGTTTTTTTTTTTTAAATAATGATTTTCCTATGAAAATTTTAGTACATTGAACTTATTTACAGTAAAACCCCGTTAATACGAATTCAATGGCACCGAAAATCGAAAAAAAATTCGAATTACGAAATGTATGGGGAAAATATAATTTTTTTTTGGTTTTCATTAATTTCGTTTACGATCATAGATGGCCTACGAAATTTCCGATTCCTTGTGTGTTAATGGGATTTATTACCTTCTTAAAATAAGTAATTTATGATGTTTTAATAAGAATCTGTCACAATTTTTAATGACTCGCTCATGAAATAGTGTACTTTATTACGATTTATTGAATATTTTTGTGTGGCAGGACTCGAGATAATTTCGAATTACGAAATTCGAATTAACCTGATAGATGCCCGTAACGTAACGAATACGCCATGGCCGGCCGCAATTCAGACGCCCGTAACGTACGATATACGTCGTGGCGTTCGCGCGCTCGTATGAGTCAAATATTTATTTTTTTTAATTTTAAAACGTGTAACTACATCTATGATCAAACCTTGCAAGCAAAAAACATTCGTAAGAGGCATACATCGCGAGAATAAGGGAATTTCCCGAGAGGCCGAACCAGGGTTACCTCAAAATTCCCCTGTACACTGGGATATCTTGTACAGTAGGCAGTAGATATGATTCAAAAGTGACGCGGCATTCGATGCCGGAGTATCAATTAGTAAAGTCAGAATGCTTTCTTATTCAGATTTGCGTTATAATTTGACTGTTTTCAATGTTTTTATATTGAAATTTAATTTCTGTTGAGTGACCCAAGTGTTTTTATTTATATTTCACATACAATTTGCGTATAAAAAAGTGTTATATATACGAGTTTTGTTTTAGATTTTACCTACTAAACTTGAAAGAAAAGAAAGATTTTCGATGTTTTTAGATAGAAATTGATGAAGGACTAAGTGTTGTGACTATTTTTTGTTTGTATTTCGGATTCGATTTGCGTATACAAAGTGTTTTATTTACGAGTTCAGTTTTACAAATTTTATTATTCAAAATGGATGAGATCGACGACTTTGGTGAAATCGATAACCTTATCGAAACAGTTGAATCTGAAGACTATGGAAGTGATGATTCGGATATCGAACTTGAGGAAACTTTGGAAGTCGATGAAAGTGAAATTACCACACCGGAATCCACTGAAAGACCGACATTTGAGTGAAAATCGGATATGTTTGAGCCGCGCGCATTTTCCTTCAATGCTAACTTTTCCGGATGCAAAGCTGATAATTTGACTTCGGATGCACTCGAAATGGACTATTTCAAATGTTTCATCGGTAACTCCTTTGTTGAAATATTAGTCCGAAAGACCAACAGATAATTTGTATTTGCCACAAAAAATATCACAGTTTTGAGTGATCGTCTACGGCGATGGGTAGACTGCACAATTGATGATATATATACATTTTTGGGGGTGTTAATGTCATGGAATTCTCGTAATAAAATATCTGAACACTGGTCTATCCGAAGATTTTTATTTTCACCATGTTATTCTGAAACTATGTCCAGGAATCGTTTTGAACTGATCCATCGAATGTTGCATTTTTGTGACAATGAAACGCAGGTTCCCGGAGATCGACTATATAAAATTAGACAGGTCTTGAAGGAACTGAAAATTTTTTTCAAGCAGTACATGTGTCCGTATCAGAACATATGTATTGATGAGAGTCTTCTTCTTTTCAAAGGCAGACTTTTATCCGCCAATGCATCAGGACGAAGGCTAGTCGTTTCGGAATAAAATTTTTTGTAATGGTTAATTGCAAAACTGGTTTTGTCTTAGATGTAATCATTTATACCGGGGAAACAAACTGAAATTGAGAAAAATAATTACATCGGTATATCGGGCAACGTGGTGGTAACGATGCTTGGACCATACTTGGAACTAGGGCATACGTTGTACATTAACAACTGGTACAACAGCCCAACGTTATTCCTTTATGATCACCGGACGAATGCCTGTGGAACTGTAAGGAGAAACAAAATTGGGATGCCCAAATTTACTACGAAATTGAAAAAAGGGGAAACCGATACATTCCACACTGACGAAATTATGGCTTTGGCGTGGAAGGATAAAAAGGATGTTACGATGTTGTCCACAATTCACAACAATACATTCAAACTTACAGGAAAAGTGGACTATAAGACTAAAATTCCGATTTCCAAGCCGGAATGCATTGATGATTATAATAAAAACATGGGTGCTGTAAGATCATAGTGATATGATCATTTCTTCAGTAAATTCGACAAGAAAAACTGTCAAATGGAAAAAAAAACTTTTTTTCTGAACACCCATGTAATGTTCCAACAAAAAACAGGAAGAAAACAACCGCTGGGTGAATTTCAATTGAAGGTCATCGAAAAACATAAGTCAGAACCAAAAACTCTTTTGAAGCGAAAAGCACCTTTACCCTCTAGGCTTACAGAAAGACATTTTATGGGTAAAATACCACCTACTAACAATAAAATTAATGCGGCAAGAAGGTGTTATGTATGTGCCAATACAAAAAATCAGAAAAGACGGAAAGAAACTAGGTAATATTTGTGCAAGCAGTGCGACATTGCTCTATGTTTTGAACCGTGCTTCGAAATTTTCCATACACAAGAAAGCTTTTAGTGATTTTAATGTGTTTAGTGTACTTCTTAGTGCTATAAGTATATATAGTGACATTTTACAAAAATACTATAAAATTTATTTTTCAAAATACTTATATTTTAAAAAAAAAAAATCAACTAATTCTTTTAAGTGCAGTGTTGTGACAACCCTACCATACCTGAAAATTTTCAGGCATTTTCACGAAATTGTGTATGAAAAAGTTTTTTGCCGAACTTCAATTGAGGTCTCATATATTATGTAAGTGCATTATATTAAACTTTTCACTAATCTTTTGATTTTTTTATAATATAATTAATTCCTGGGCCCTGGAGAGTATACCTAGTACTTTCAGCTGGGCTGTTAAAAGGTTAAAGGTATGGTTTTACATGAAAATAATGTTCAAGGGACTTTTTTTTGCGAAAATTTCGAATTACGGCGAATTTTGAATTATCTGTGTTCTTATTAACAAGGTTTTACTGTTGTTTGACATATTACATAGGTAGGTACCTCTAATTTTCGTTTGAAAATTTTATTTCCATAGAGGTGCTTATTTTAAGGCAGCAATTTCACAATTATATTGAGTCACGGAACCCTTTTATATTTTGTATGACTAAGGGAACCCTTGTAATATTCAATATTTTGCAGGAGAGCAGTTTTAAAATAGTTAATGTAATATAGTTAAAATACTCACTCGCGTTTGGACTAAAACTCCGTGTGTTGGACTTCCGCACTTTTGCAATTAATCTTATAGATTAAAGCAAAAATTACTTAAACTGGATATCCACACTTTCAGCTCTAAAGTATAATAATTGGACTACTGTCGTTTTAGAACTAAGTATTTTGAAAACCATGTGATATTGGACTCCCAAATTTTCAGCATTAACAGAATGTGAATACACATTTAAATCTGCATACTTAACTCAAAAATGATAAAAATGTGACTTCCACCCTTTCAGCTCTAAGGTACAGATTTTAACTTGCCTTTAAATTGAAATTTGGATTTCTCTAGTTGGAATGCAACCACACATTTTGTTCTCTTTATGTCCCATAAATAAATGGAGTTCGTTATGTGGCTGTCAAATCAACAATTGAGCACTCCTGTGTAAAAAGACTTATTGAGATAATGTTAATTTTCGGTAAATGATTATACCATTTGTCTGTATATCAGCCAAAAATCATTATTTAATATCGCCAACAGATAGTACTAGTATTCTTAGAGTGGTGACCAACGTTTCCTTTAAGGTGTGCACACATTTCTAGGTACCTTTTAGTCAATAATTATCTAAATTCTTTATGAATTCAAAGCTGATATTTAAAAATTTATGATTTATAAGGATGATTGAAATGCACATGAAAATATCAAAAGAATTTAAATATGCATACAACGCATGTAACCACATAGTGGTGAAGGGTTGAGGTAGGCTGAAGATCCGTGATAAATATTGCACACTAAACTTTGTCAGTCAAACGTATTTGTTTTCATTGAACTAAGCTACAATGTGTAGATAGTGTTTGTTAGTTTTTGAAATTCAATTAAACCCTGCCTAATCCAAGCCATGGTCGATAATAGTCAAAAAATATTCATTTATTTATAAAATATCTAAAATAATGCCATTAAATCATATATAATTTTAGATATTTTATAGATAGAACAATATTTTTTATCGATTATGGTTTTGTATAGTCAGGGTTCAATGAAAACAAATAAGTATGACTGGCAAAGTTTAGTGTGCACTATTTATATGGGATCTTAACAGCCTACTTCCACCTCTCGCTGCTGCCACATTGTGACTATTATAATGAGTAAATCTGTGATAGAATATTATCACAGTAAATCTGATCCGCTCTGTAATCCGGCAGTTTAATTGAAACCTGCCGGATTATAGAGCAGGAGAGCTGAGTTGCAAAATGCCGGACTATTGGACATGCTGGATTGGTGAACGCCGGATTACCGAGCGCCTACTGTATAAGCATAGTGGCAATAAACTTTTAATGTATTTTTTTTTGTGGAATATTTGGAAAACGCTGTTATATTATGGAAAAAAGAAGCAATATGTTTTTAGAAGATAATTAAAAAGTCTTTTACTATAATGTAGTTTTGTATTACTTATACATATATATTTAAAAAAAAAAACAAATTAATTACACCTCAGTAATGATTTAGATCAGCGCTGTCTAACTGGTGGCTCGCCAAATTTTTTTTGCGGCCTGCAAGCTGTACAGCAAATTTTTCATCAAACATTGGGGAGAGAAATACACATCATACATTAAAATATGAAAACATTTCATTATAATACTGGATATTAAAAAACTTTCCATTCAATATCGATTTTAGCTCTGTTGATCCTAAATATCAATTGGAATTATGCGACCTTCAGGCTGACCCATTTATTGCATCTAGTGGAGCAACTGGAATGGAAGTGTTCAAACTTTTGTGTAGAGAAAAATACCAAAAAATGAGAGATTTTGGACTACAAATCATTTCTATGTTCGGAAGTACATATGTCTGCGAGCCTTCTCTTTCATGAAATACATAGAATCAAAATATAGAAACAGCTTGAAGGACTCCACGCTTGAAAATATAATTGGACTTGCCACAACAAATGTTGATATTGACATAAAAGAGATAATTGTTGCTCAACAACGAAGGCCACAATGCTATAAGTACGTATAAGTATAATCTTTGTTTTGTAAATGTAATTAATTTATGATGAATAAAAATTTGTACAAAAAAAATTAAATAACTTCATAATATTATGTTTTTATTATTTCTAGTTGTGTTATTTTTGATTTTTTTTTTGTATAAAAAAATAACTTTTGAATTGACTTTTCAGTTACCTATCCTCTTTGGCCCCGAAATGTTTGCTAAAGAAAAAATGGCCTGCGGCCCAAAAGAAGTTGGACAGCGCTGATTTAGATGAAAACAATTTATAAAATAAAATAATTATATTATTTACGTTGTCAGATTTTTCATATTCAACAATTCAATAAATGAGATAAAAATTAAATAAAGAAATTAATTTAATAAAACTCAATTTTTTTTGTAGTACTTATTCCACTTTTAAAAGAAATAACAAATATAACAATAATAATTACATACAATGGATGTCTATAAGAAGAATTTAAAGAAAATTGTTAGTAATTACCACATACCTATTAAATCTTGAACATTTAGATTTGTATAAATAGGCAAGAAAATATTTAGATACACAGATTAAGTATCACATATCTGAAAAATCTTATACATTTATATATTTTTTAAACAATAAAACAATATAATAAATAAACAATTTCAGCTTTCTACGGTGTTATGTTGAAAAATTGTTTTGTTTCAAAGAAAACAAACTTTCTATCTCCCCGTAAAACTAGAGACCTTTTTTTAGTTCTCATTCTCAAAACAAATCTGCCCAAGAATAAAAGTCAAGAGCTTTTCTTTACCGCTTAAACATATTTTTTCGAACAGAATTCGTGGTGTTGCTGGTAGATGTATGCGGTGCACAGTTTTAGTAACACTGGATTAGGTACATTTATGATTTCTTGCAAAATAAAACAGTAAGTTTAATATTATATCAAACTTAATATATTTATAAAAATACTATGCAAAACATTTTTATCATTTTATAATATAGGTATAAATAAAAAATGTATTAATATATCAGGCCTCTGAAAATATGAGTACGGTCCTGCCACTAATTTTCATAGATCAATGTAAATGTCACATTATTGGTTAAGTTGTTATGCAAGCCGTAATGAAGGAAAACTGAAATCAGCTTCAGTGGTTTTTATAGGGATATCACTTTAAGCTCTATTTTTTTATTTTTAACGTTTTTGGAATGAGACAATGAAAACGTGAACGAAGAGATGAGAGATCATTAAGTCCTGGATTTGAATTTGAAAAACTTTGTTAACGTGGAGACAAATTGTGGAAGTTGTATTTCATCTATATCTGCTTCGTCTGCTGTATTTGTTACATTTCTATAGGCCACTTTCTTGATAACAAAAGTAAGCATTTGAAGAAGATCCATTTTTCGGTAAAGTTCATCTTCAAAGATATCACAAAGCGCTTGGATGAACCACGACCCGGTGATGGTGTCTCTCAAGGAGTAATTATCTGAAATTAAGAAAACAGTAAGTAGATGAGCTCTGCAAAATAACTTCATTATCAGAGGATTAAATAATGTGGGAATGATTTCGACCGGTTTCATCATCATCATCAGCCTGAATCTATCCACTGCTAGATGAAGGCCTCTCCAAGCTGCTTCCACTTCTCTCGGTCCTGTGTGTTGCGTTGCCACGTAATTCCACAGAACTTTATCATTTCATCGATCCAGCGGCCTCTAGGTCTACCTTGCGGACGTTTTGTACCTCTTGGATACCACTGGATGACTAAATTCGTCCAACGATTGTCTCTTCTTCGGTTTATACACTACAAAATATGAATCATCAATATAATATATTTGTAGTGAACTAGTTATTAAAGTATTATGTAATTATATAGTAAGGGTGTTCAACATGATTTGATTGTGGACCAAGAGATAATATTCAAAAAAATATTCCAAAATCTAAAATACGTGTAATTGATTGTTCTGGATTTTCATCCACATTTTGATTCACAATATCGATATTTTCAGCAGTACATTTAGTTTTTTGTTGACAAACATTACCATTTCATTCAAATTTTCCAATTAAATTACGTATAGCAAGCTCTGTAGGTCAATTATTTTGACCATAAATTTCACGTAATGCCCGAAACGTAGTTCGATTAGATTCATTATTATTGTAATAAATTTTAACAATTTGTATAAGCTGTACAACTGTGTATCTTTCCATGATGATTTGCCAAACAATACTATCTATTGTACTAATTTGATAACCCTTTAGGTCAGTGATGGTGAACCTATAGCACGCATGCCACAAGTGCCACGCGAATGTTTTATTTTGAAGAGAGAGAAAAAAATACCTACAATAATTTCAACAAGTTCGAAAAAGATACAAATAAATGTAAGTATACAAACATTATAAAATAACGAGTGCGTATTTTCTTCGATTTTTAATATTATTTTTACCAATAATTCATGCGTAAATGACAGATCGCATTGTATAACAAATAGCAGGCAAATAAGCTTCATGAATTATCATTACGTTGAATGTAAATATATAATTGCAGAGGTCGGTTCTTATGCTTTATGCGCCAAATAATATTATCACACTGACCTTATCAATCGAGGTATTCTTAAAAACTATTTTTCTTTTTTTTCCATGAAAAACTGGTCGGTATGTAGAGTCGAAAAATAATATTTGGGAAATTTTGGCACGCATACGTAAAAAGATTGTCTAACCCTGCTTTAGGTACCATAGATATAAAAGATTCTTAATAGAAAGTATGAATCAAATAATAAAAATTACCACTCATAGTTGAATACATGCAGAGGAAATCTGCAACGAATGGTATATCTGTAGTCACAGTATGTCCGGCATCTGAAGATATCATGTATCCTTCGCTGAAATTTGCTCCTCGACAAGCCTTCAAGAAAAAATAGATAAAAAGTTAATTGTATCAAGCCAGCAAATTAAATATACAGGGTACTTGATTTTCATTATAATTACTTGAATAAAGAAGAGCTTTGGGATACCAGCCAGTGAATCTTTCTCCATGAATGGTTGAAAAAGACTTTTTGTAGAATAGTTTCCATCAAACGCTTTCAATTGGCCACCTACGGATCCATGCGTCATAACAACCACCACAATACAATTTATCTCTTGAATGCTTCTTTTTGACACTGTAAACAAAAATAATCTAACTAACCAGGTAGAGTAGAGTAATCAGCTCACTGTTGAGCAAGCGCAAATGCGAAAACGTATTGTCATACCTGTACAGTAACAGGAGTGTGTCAAAAGAATTTGACAAGCGGCTCTCAAAGAGTAATCCAGTTTTACTTAATGCTACGAATAATGAAACTGATGATACCCAAACCTACCAGTTTCAGCAGGATTCTGGTAATCAAAAATTATCATAGAAACAATTAAAATTGACTGCTAATAATTAGAAGAAACTTAATTGTCATTTCTCAGTGGAAAAACATTAATTAATTAAAATAAAACATGTTGTATATTATATTCTATATAATTTAATAATCACCAGAACACTTATGATTAATATAATATCGTCTCTGTTCTGGCAGAACACACTAACTGGAGAATACTAGTTTTGAGTAATTTGACTTTGAAGTTGTTAAAATGATTGAAATAATGGTCTATCATGTGAGTTTATTAAGTAATCGTAAAAAGGATGACTTTAAAATAAAGACTGTTTATTTATTAAGAAGGTTTCCAGACGGTAAAGTTTGAAATAAGGAACATTTTGGTACTAACTCAATATGTCATTTTTTCGAATTAGTGTCTTCTGCCAGAACAGTGACGATATAATCAGGTGGACTAAGTACTTACTACTTACATAATAATTGTGTTTCATTTTAATTAATAATGATTAAATCCCAAGTGACAACATGATTTTGTGTAGTTTTTAATTCAACAATAGGTATGTCTATTTCTGCTATACATATTTAGAAGCATGGTTAAAAAAATGTATGCACAATAATGTACATTGTGTGTGAATATTTGTAAAAAAAATATATTTATAATGCATTGCGAATAAGACATTATGTATTTATTCTAAAGGCCTATTACACCAGCAGACTCGCAGACCCAACCACGCTTGATTTGATTGGTTCATAATTTTCGTACGTTCTCGGTAATCTTCGACATGATCGTGTCCAAAAAATAGGGTCATAACTCCAGGGAATGACTCAAGTGACTTTTAAAAAATGGGGTAGTTCGTGGCAGACGGTCGGGACAGACAATTGGCCTGAGAATCTGCCAATGTAATTTGAGCTTAGCTAGCAGTGTTGAAAATTGAGGCCCCTAAAATTGTTAGGCTCATGGGTGCTGTCACCCTTGCCCCCCTCCCAACTCTTCCATTGAATATGGCCTGGGTACCGATAAATATATTGTGTATAATATTCAATAATTTAAATAAATGAAATACCTTCTTCAAGTGTTTCACGGATTTTACCGAATGTTGAATCTTCAAAAGATGTACTATGAAACCCAAAAGATTTGAAACATTTATCAATTCTTGCACAATCTTCGTGTGTACCATAGCGTGGCTTTGGATCATTTATAAAATAGTGGTTGAAAATTAAGGCCACAGTTTTCCTGTTGTCATTTAAGTCATAATATAAATCATTATTATTCATATTGAATAAGAATGGGCGATATCTTCGTATCAATATTAATGAATATGATATTTCATTACTAATGCAGACGATTTAGGCTGAAATTGAAATATAATTGTTATTTTTTATTCAATAGTAAATATTATATTACCTACATAGTGTAAGAATGTTTAGATTCTTATTACTTATTGAAGAGACATGATTTTGAAAATACCTCAGAAACACACCCACTGAAAAAAAGTTGGACGAAGTGTTATTTAATTTCAAATCTTTCACTGTCGCAGGGTAGGCATGGCCCCCACATCTTGAAGCGGATATTGGGCAGCCCCCCTACCTATCGCTATGGTTAAAGGCAGTCTGACGGTCTACAGTGTTGTTTTTCAAATGGTGTTCAAATTCAGTGTAGGTATATTTAGCGATTTCTTAACACATCAAATTATGGAATTGTCGAGTACCTATCACTCAACACGTCACAATTGTATATTTTAAAATGGTAATAACTCTGAAGTAAAATAGTTTTTTACTATTAGAGCGAATTTAAGATGTGTGTTTATCTCATTTATCTGGGCGATCCGTCAAGCCGGGCCCCTAGGCTAGAGCCCTGTCAGCCCCCCCTTGTGGGGGCCATGGTCGTAGGTGAGAGTTCTTATTTTTAAAGCTAAAGATTCGTTTGATTCATGTGAGTTAATTCTACAATGGAACAATTGGTGGTTGTGACTGGTCCTCCTCCGTCTTTAGCTGTCAGTCGCCATTTTGGAATTGAGCTATCTTTTTGTCATCGAATTATAGTATGCGATCCAAGAAATGATAGTATTTCGGCAAAAATTATAGGACGTGTTGAAAATGTAAGATCTTTGTTTGTCATAAACATAACAGAGAATTCGAGAAATTTTGATGCCCTGCTTTATTTAAACACCTCTTACAACCGAAAAATGCTAATCGGCGAATTCAATTAATTCTATTTTTCCATTTAACCTAACCCAACCTAATCTAACCGGCGAATTCAATTAATTCCATTTTTCAAAATTGTGGTATTTTTGACGTACTATACTTTTTAATAGTACGCGGCCGAAAATGTTACTTTTTTAATAATATGCGGACCATAATGTACTATAGTTATAGTTTGGTTGGCAACACTGCGCTCACTGACAGATGGCAGTTCGCGACAGCGGAGAACCAGTAAAAAGACCCGAACTTATTAATTAATATGCGATTTCTTCTAGTGTGCAGCAAGTAGGTGGGGCAAATGCGATTGTTGTTGCGGTTGCTATCGTGAACTGTATTTTTATCAACGATACTTTCTCTTGCTCTGCTCAGCGCAGCTTTGGAAATATCTAGTTTATGTAAATGCTAATGTGGTATATTAAATTTATTATAACTACATACCTACCTAACCTATGCATTATTTTATAATAATTACTAGCAGAGGCAGCTGGCGGTCGCCAGTCTGTCTCGCTTGTAATAATTATAATGACACCAAGGTGGATATTAACCTTTTATCAAATAAACAAATGAGCATTCACATTTACCTTTACATTGATAAATTTTAAACTATGTTATCCTAAAATATGCAGTCAATATTTTGGATTCTGAAATGGTTTTATATAAGTTGGAAACCAAATTTCATTTCAAACTTTTGAAGTTTTTAATGCAATTTTTGACATCTACGACATCCGACGAGTGCTGCCATTAGTCTGCAAAGTATATTAGTCTATGGTCTGTAATCATAGACATCATATCATAATTTTATTATTATGTAAAGATCTACCATGACAGCCGGTCGAATTTGAAACTAAAATTGTCTATCGAGGATAAATTTGTTACAAATGCCATTTAATTTTACAACGTGTTTCTCGAATTATGGATTGCATAATATTTGTACAGAAATCTACTACCAATAAAAAATTATAAATTACCATTTTTTTGTTAGTTATGGTAATATTCTCAATGTCATACTAGCGCCCTCGCTGAAATGCCAATTTATGATGGTAGATCTATAATAATCAAAATTCACAAAAAATAATATCCTTAACATTTGGAAAGTAGTTTTCACATATATTAAATGATTTCATAAATAAATAAATGAAATCACATAAAATAGTTAGTTTCACAAAACAAAAATCATATACCTATCATTCATTGTAAATAGTTAACTAAATTTTGACAACTGCACACATTAGCAGTGGCGCATCCAGGATTTAATATTGGGGGAAGGGGGGGGGGGGCAAAGAGGAGAATGTAAATTAGTCCTATAGGCTCTTTTTCTTCTCCATATAATTATTTTTACATATTTTCACAATACACGGCGGTATATTTGTACAGTTTCTCCTAGTTTTTATTAAATTGGAGGCATAACGACGGTAACCGTTGAGCGTGTCATCAGCGACTGGCGGATTGGAAGTGACTTACAGCGACCATGCTGGACATGTGCACCTAGTATGATAAGACATTACTCAAATATTATTGGCTGTGCTACCCGCTTGGTCTAGAGAGCTACAATATTTATGCCGAATTCCACTGAAAAAATGTTCTTTTGACTTACACCACCACTGACTAGTGGGTGTAGTCGTTCTTTTCGCCGAATGTTTATCGTCGATTTTTGGTTTTTTAATATTGAGGTTCCAAAATATTAATTGAAAATGGACAAAAAAAGTATTAGTGCATTATTATTTAACTTATACACAAACCTACCAACACAACACAGCCTAATTTCTCGTTTATCGGTATTTTGTCTATTGTACTCGGTGTACCTACACCATGACCATAGGATATTTGGCGGATCCCCTACCTACCGCTAGATTAAAGGTAGTGTGAAATACTACATTAACGTTTTTCAAATTGTGTTTTAGTTCAAATTAAGGGTACTTATACAGTGAATTATTGGTGATTTTTAATACATCTACTTTAATAATGGAGCTGTCAAGTATCGACACATAATAATTAGAAAATATATTGCTTATTACTATTAAAGCTAATTTATGATGTATGTTTATCTCATTTATCCGGTCAACCCGACACGCCGGGCCCCCCACATCCCGGGCCCCCAGGCTAGAGCCCTGTCAGCCCTCCCCAGCCATAACCTACACCATTCCGGAATCCGGGTGGACACCGAGATTTTTTTGACAGTTCCATTAAGGATTGGGTTTCTAAAAAAACGCGACATTAGTGTTTCGAAATGTTTGTGTTAAACATATATAATTTTGAAAAACACCTTCTGAGAGAGTATATAATATTATAACCAATAGAAAAAAATATTTTTTTGAAAAAAGTAAATCACCCCGACGGGGAATCGAACCCCGTATCTCCCGGGTTTACGCCCCATCCGTCGCATTTAACCAATATGCTACGGCGTGACATACTAATTGCGACAAATTTTAACTATTGGTCAATTTTAATACCTACTCATCAGCGTTCTTCCAAATCAAGCTACTTTGGCAATCGATTTTTGTTTCTTAAATCAAAGTAGGTAACTGTTACTATTACTTTGATTACTAACTGACGTTATGGAATTTCTCCAATATTTTTTAGATGTAACTACTTGCACTTGAAAACTTGCATTATTGAATTGTTCGTTGAATGAAAGAAAAATAGTAAAGTTTGTGTTAAACAATAAAATCATTTTTTGCCGTGTTTTAATTTGTCTACGCCCAAGGTATAGTTTATTGGCTTTCAATTTCAATGTTTAAAATCATTCTGATAATTTTCACGTTTGGGGGGTGCCAGGGCCCCTTGGCCCACCCCCTGGGTGCACCACTGCACATTGGTAAAATTGTTTTTAATATCGCACAAAGAAAAGGTAGAAAATCACAAATGTCAAAGTAATAGTTGTAGCGGCAATACCATTATTGTTAGAAGGCAATATAATAATATGACTAGGGTCAAAGAAAATATATGTCAACATGTAAACTAGGGTTCATTTGGTTTTAACCAATGTTATTTTATTGATATCTTGATATTTTAATCCTCGGGCCACCGGAATTGTCCATTAATCAGTACCGTGAGCTTGAACTATGTAGGTAGGTAGGTACGCATCATTCAAACCGAAAACACTACCTAGGGATCAGTTGTCGATTTTTTCGTTGGTTGTTTAATTATATTTAAAAATAATATTTAAATTATTGGACCGAAAAACCTATGCGCCGACAGAAAAGAAAGAAAGAAAAGAACTGTTTTCGTAAAAAAAAATAATATAAAAGCTAATGACGGCATCTGCGGTACAATTGCCGTGTTGGTAATGGTTTGTTGGTACGTTTTAATTAATGTCACTTTTTAAATATAGTATTATTTGAATCTGAAAGTAGGTACTTACTACCTAGTTGCCTATTATGCCAAAATATTGTTTAAAATCATTAAACCTATTTTTCTCTAGTGTTTGTATTCATTTTCTATTTATTAGTTACAATAGCAGGTATATTGATAGGTGCAGACTACTTTTTCCTTAGTGCAAATCGATCATTTGAGAGTTGTAGTTGATTTGTGAATATCATCCATTTCCGATGTGACGAACATCTTTTTAAATGTTATCAGCGCTTTGTGAAAACAGTCTATTCAATTGTGCGAATATATATTCCCCTATATTATAGTCTTTAATTAAAAACCTTATTCTAAAGAATTTGAGCCCGAAGTATGAAAATAAAGAACAGGTTCGTCTAATAAATCTCTTTGACAGGTCAATACTTAATAATACCAGATTTTTCAAAGTTAATATACGAAGGAGTTCCATAAGTTACCGGAATGGTGGTGAAAGTAGCAAGTATTGGGGTTAAAATAAAATGATTTTTTTTTATTGTTAGGTACCTACCTACGTCCTACTTAATCCTTTTTAGGTATACCTACTTGTGCAATTTCAAGCTGATTGTTCCATTAGATCGCTTCCAATATTCAAAAGAACCAAATATGAAAGTCTATGATAATTTAAAAAAAAATGTCAAAAAATATTGAGCTCCGTGCAGTAGGTTTTTAATTAAATTCCTCACAAAACAGAGGAAGAGTGTGGAAACCATCCAAAATGAAATGAAATTGGTTTATGGCACCCTTTCTTTTAAACAAGGCAGAGAGTCACTAGAAGATGATGACCGTTGTGGAAGGCGAAGTGACATCACTACACATGAAATGGTTTTAAAAATCGAAGATGCCTTATAGAAAATGGTCGGCCAAAACAGATCGAAATCACAGAAAGGTACAATCTATCCAAAACAACAATTTCCAGAATAATAATATTCGAAAATCTTGGGATGTCTAAGGTAAGCGCAAGATGGGTGCGACGAAGCCACATCAAAAAAGTTATCATTTTAAGCAGTTTTGAAAGGTGTCTGGCGTCAATCAAAAGGAACTTATCAACATAATTGTTACGGGAGATGAAATGTGTGGTCATCATTATGACTTTGAGTCAAAACAGGAGTTCAAGCAGTGGCATAAAAATGGTGGTTCAGCCCCCAAGAAGTTTAAGGTCGTACCGTTGGCTGGGAGGTGGTGACAACAGTGTTTTGGGATTCACAAGGAATCTTGTTAATATATTATAAAACAAATAGGCGATAAACTATAAATGCGAACATTGCTTTATCTCGAAACATATCTATACATCAGGTGAAAATAAATGACGTACCTACTGGTAAAAACGATGTCCATGCAATGTTTGATTACTAATGTTAATACTAAGGAATTTTCTATCTATAATTTAGTCGTTTCAGGATGAATTTAATTTTTTACTGTTTTTATTTTCTACTCTTCAAATTTCTCACGATTTTGGAAGACTGCACATAATATAATATTTGGTGAACAATTAAGGATACTGATATTTTACGTTTCGTTGACTAGTGATTCTTAATATTATGTACTTATGTAATTATCACTAGTGTTCTTGACATTCTAACAGTTTCAATTGAAATTTTTCACGCTCAACGAACGCCCCACTTCTGTGCCCCAACCTGGGCTGCTCCGTACCCGCTCCCCTTGCTGCGTCACTGCTTGCTAGCTTACCAGCGCTCGAAATGACCGGAGTGCACCGGGACGAAGTTCCGGTTTGCAAAATCCCGTAAATTATCTCTCCGCCTCGTGGAAAATAATAAATATTGCGTCCCGGTTCGTGTATTATTAACATGTAATTAAATTCACTTAAGTAGGTATTTAATGTTTACATATTATTTGAAGTTTAATACGAAACTTGTCGGACTCTTGGTAAAATCTGTGTGATGTGTTGTAAAACCCCATTTTTCGTCTGCAGCGCTGATAACATTTGCGTGCCACAAGTTTAAAGACTTTTATTCCATTTGACTGTCTGAGGCAGATAATATATAACAACAAAATCTTAACCACTTATTTGTATATGTAATAGTTATTTATCGCTACCTTGAGTGCGCACAGGAGTAGGGCCCCGCACGGACAAGAGGCTCCTAAATTTAAAAAAATGTCATAACAAAATCACATGTTTGAAAATGCTGTTGTTATTAATTATTATGAAACTGTTTATAACAATTTTATTTCATACGTATATATTATTATTATTACTAGAGACCGGATTATATGTAACATAAAAAGCTTGAAATATGCATGAAAAGTGTCAAAATATGCAAAAATAGTAATTTTTAGTTTTTTTATTTCAAAATAAGCATACAATTAGTAAGTACCTATTGACGATAATTATTAATTATTATTTAACAATTATTTAACACTTTGTTACTACCTACTGTTCCAAATGTTCGGTAGTAAGATTGTATCTTCGATCACTCAAAATATTTTTATAAGTTTAATGGAAAAGGACCGTTCCACATCCACTGAGGTATCTGGGCAGTATTTGAATTTGGATGCTATGTTAACACTTATTGTTTCTGGCAAAAGTTCATCAATTTGACACAAAGCCTGGGTTATTGTTCAAGGTGTTTTTAAACTTTTCTCTAAGTTTACGCGAGAATACCTTTGGCAATGCGGAGTTCATTGGGCGGATTTTATTCATTAATTAAATTGATTCAGTCAACGCCAAACCTTGAGTTTTAATCTTTTTAATACTCGCAGGTATGTGGGAAAAATGAGTGCTAATCACAGCTATGTTTTTTAATGCTTCCTTGGACTCTTTTGCGCAGCGCTCGAAATGGAACATTTTACGAACCAGAGCGCTCGATAATTTTACGAAAATATCAACTATATACTACTACATTAATTGTAAATGTGATTTATAATTTATTATTAATTATTTTTATTATTATTTGAAATATCTAGCTCAGACGGTCAAATTAATATTTCCACGAGACGGAGCGATAATTTTGTGGATTTTATGAACTGGAACAGCGCTCCGGTGCGAGTCCTGCTTTTGCGATGTGTTCGCGATTGATGTCGCGATTTCTTATAGCGAAAATAATATGCATCATCACTAGATTTTAGGTAACATTATGCAATAACCGGTGAGAATGGGCTAAATATGCAAATGCATAAATAATTCGGTCTCTAATTATTACTATTGTTATCTTCGAATGACGAAATTATTTTTCCAGTACCTATTGAGAAGAACAGTGTCTTTGACAGATTTTGGTTTTTTTTTTTTTTTTTTTTTTTTTTTTTTGTGATTTTACCGAGGCTTTGACTGCGACTCGCTGTCATATCGCCTCTTCTCTTCTAGAAGGGGATCCTTCGATCAGGTCCTCACTCCTATTCTGTTAAATGGCTTTATAATTATTTTGTCTAGCTCTTCCGTCTTTCTTTCTTTCTTCTTTAGACGCCAGTGTTTTATGCACCAGAATCGCTCTCCTCCGTATCCATCCCTTCTGTATTTTCGATACATCGTGTAATCATTGAATTTCAGATAGTCTAATTCAGACCTCAGCCAAGTCTCTGAGATTAATGCTATTGAAATTTTTTGTCTTATTAAGTAGAGTTCTATATCATCCTTTTTTTGCTTCATACTTCTGGCATTCCATTGTAAAATCCTAATTTGTTTTTTATTATCCATTTTGCTCCAGAACCTCCCCTAGAATTTCCTTTAAGTGTCCTTCTTTGAATTGTTTGCATACCCAGTCCACTGCTTTAATTATTAGTTGTTTAATGATCTGCTGCCAGTCTCCCCCTTTCAGCAAGACTTTCATAATTTCTCCCATCGCGTTAACCTCTGTCTTCCCCTTTGAATTTTTCTTATTTTTTGTAGGCTTTACGCTACTACCTGTAGATATTATTGTTGAGCCTGAAGCTTCTACCACCGCTTCTTCTTTCTTTTTGTTTTCCTTAGTTTTTTGAATTGTTTCGCTTTCATCTCTTCCTACGATTTTTTTTTGTTTTAATATGTCAGCATAGCTATTATTTAACATATTTTTTTTTGCTTCCTTGAAAGGTATGTTCATTTTTTTCATTGCTTCTTTGCAATTCTTTTCCTCTTGCCACTTTGGGCATTTTTGGCTGTTTGCCGCGTGGTTACCTTTGCAATTGATGCACGTAATTTCCTCATTTTTTTCGCAGGTTTTGTGGTTTTCACCACACTTAGGGCACGTTTCTACTGTACGTCCGCAATTGTTCGCGATATGCCCATATCGCCAGCATTTGTAGCATTGCATAACCCTGAATACATACGGTTCTACAGCAAAAGAGACTCCATATATGTAAATTGTTCTCGGCAATATTTTCTCCCCAAATTTAATACTGACTGACGAGGTCTTTGTCAGCTCTCCTGTATCACCTTTTCTTGTCAACCTCTTAAGGTTGATTACTTTTGCATCACTTTTGATTTCCATTTGCAGTTCTTGGAGGTCCATATCAATATCGACTTTTCTTATTACTCCATAAGAGCAGGAGTCATTCTCTTTGGTCACAAAACCGAGATCTTTGAGTTCTCCAGCTTGTTTCACTTTATCTGCTTCTTTTTCGTCTTCTACTTGGATGTACGTCTTTAAATTTTTATTGTAAATTTTCTGTACTTTTACTCCTGCCTTATGCAGCATCTGCGCTATTTTCAATTTTAATGGAATTTTACTTCCCGTCGCTATCATGACGATGTTTTGGTTTCCCTTTGGAGTGACCCCAGAGTCTCTTCTGGGTTTTTTTCCAGAGGTCACCGTTTGCCATTCTTCTTCTTTTTCTCCAACCACTTCCTCTTCATCATCGTTTCTTTTCTTCTTCGTTTTTTTGGTTTCATTCACTTCCATCGTGGTGTTTTCCATTTTATTGCTTTTGCCGTTCACGCGGTCTTGGAATTCGCGCAACAGTGTGAACAAAAAACAGTGTGGACAACCCCTCGCTTCACCGCGTTTGACGCACTCCCCGCACAAAGTGCACTATCCGTGCAACAATAAATATTTTTCACTTTTTCTCAAGCACTGGCACTGATTGTCAAAATCACATGGGACCACACATGTTGAGTTTATTGTCAAATTCATTTACAAACAATATTATTTTTGTTGTATCCCGTATTTATAACCGTTCGCGAGTAACCAGGCGAGTAGCGTCCCGAATACGCAAGCGAAGTTGTACAACCTCACTCCACCGCTGTTGGCTTCCGACTGAGGAGATTTTAGTTTAAGTACCTAGGTATAGATAGATAATTTTGCTTATGATTCAAAAGCAAAGTAAATTCAAACAAAATGTAAGAAGATATTCAATGATACTGAAGACTTCTGAACTATTAAAAAAACCCAAAGAAAAAGTGTTGCGGAATTGGATTTTACATAATATAGGTAGTTGGAAGACCTACTTAGAAGATGTTGCTTGCTTCTATTTAAGAAATTGTAATTATGAAAGGGGCGGTATGGTGTACTGATGATTATTTGTTTATTTTACAATTACCTAAATAAAACACAGTATAAATTGAGCAGACTTATTTATTGGGCCGCAATTAAACATAATTAGGAAGTAAAATTATGAGATAGGCACTTAATTATTTGTTTCAATGAGATTTACTTAGATAACACAAGTTTTTATGACCTGGCCGACGCTTGAAAGAGCTACTCGTAATTTTTGGTCATTTTTTTTTCTAGATGATTTTTTTTGAATTCTCAGTAGTGACCATCGACTGACCATCACTGAAGTACGCATCTTGTGATTCCGTTTCTACGATACCGAAACTCCGATGGCACAGCGGTTGGGAAGCCCTACTTTACTATTATTTATGTTATGATAATAAGAATTGCTCTCAGATACCATAGTCATGGCCCCCACATCCTGAACCGGGCCGACAGGCTAGCATCTTTGGCGGGTCCCCCTACCTATCGCTAAGGATAGAGGAAGTGTGACGCTTTACAGTAGCGTTTGTCAAAATGGTGTACGCAGTAAAATTAATGTGTATATTTATTGTTTTTTTTGCATATTTTAATACATCCACTTGAATCATGGAGTGGTCGAGTATCGATACACATTAAAATTTTTATATTTATTTATCGTACAACCATATAATTTTAAATAATAACATTATTGAAGGAAGCTGGCGACTTCTTTTACTATTAAAGCAAATTTGTGATGTGTGTTTATCACACTTATCTGGTGGACTCGCCTCGCCGGGCCCCCAGGATGACCATAATATTGCATCAAGTGTCGTCATGCAAACTATCGATAAGATTTTGTGTGATAATATTTTCGGCTCTAATGATCGCCAGCCATTTATTTACCAGTTCAGATAGATTTTCTCGAGTTGCAGAACGTTGTAATGATCGCTCATTAACTACGGATTGGGCATGATAGGGGTCGGTTGTATCACTATTATCTTGATAAACTCTTGTTTGAAGACGTTGGTGTGCAGTTGGTCTGTTGTTGTATTCTGTACTAGTCGAAGGGTAATTATTAGTATCTATATAATCGATGTATCTATCCGCACAGTTCCTGGAAAAGTATTGAAATGCTCCCATATGACAATCTTTTGCGCGTGTTGCACTTTCAGGAGAATCGCCCCACGCTTGAAATCGTCCATCATTGGCGCCATGGTTTATTATATCTACGCTGATTTCTAGGTGAAATAAACTTGACAGATTCAAGATTTTCTTTTCCCATTTTTTGGATCTCTTCAGATGTATCATGACTGAAGGTAATGGTATTTTATTGGACTTTTTTGTCATTCTTTTTACTTTTTCGACTGGGTATTCTAAACATCTTAACTCATTGAGTATTTCTTCATCAGAGATTGTTTCTGGGATGCCCCTGATTATCACTTTAAAATCAGAAAGAGATGAGCTGTGGTAGCGAATATTTCTTGAATCGAAAAATTTTGTAGCTTTGTCATAATATTTCTCGTCGTTAAAGTCGATTTGAATAGCATGCACAAGGTTCGTAACGCTGTCTAGTATGATTCCTTCTAGTCGCAGGTCTTTCATTACGATAACGTCGTAATCTTCTTTATTATGTAAAAATATTGAAGACACTCTTTGAAATGTTGTGGTCTTGATATTTTGATTTGCAGTGTATGCTATACTATTTTCTTTATCAGGTAGAGGTATGACCTGGTCTGTTATTAAGATGGCATCTGCGGTAGACTTACACGTGCAGGTGGAAGGCGTTGGAGTATTTGTCATCTCTATAGCTGGCAATAGCAGTGGTGAATCCGTGTTAATGGAAGAGTGCGGGGAATGTGTGATCTCTATAGACGGCAATGAAGGCTTTGAAGGTTGCGGGATAATGGGTGGCTTTGTAATTTTTGTAATTCCTATAGTTGGTGATGGCTGAGAAGCGAGCGGTTTGATGAGAGGCTGTGGAGTGTTTTTTATAGACGACTGTCGTTGCAAGGACGGTAGGTTTTCCGATCTATCTTTATCTTCCTCTTTGACTATTACGGAAATCAGTACTTGGGAATCAGAAGGTACTGGTATATTATTTGGTAATAGTGAGCATATTGTTTGCGATTGTTTTTCATTTGTAGAATTTAAGATGATGGCATCTGAGCTCGTGGAAGGATGCGCGTCACTAACTGCTGTATCGAATCCATCTTGATCCATTTCTCCTTCAACGTGTGTATGGTAAATTTTCGTAAGAGTACTTGATGCCACTGCTGTAAAAATGGAAAAAGGTACATTGAATCAATTGAAAAATCTCGATTAAAACATGTGTTTTTCCAAAACGTTATCATTTAAAAGTTTTTAGGGTAATACTCGTACCTATCTATGTCGCGGTGTGAATAGTCCGTTAAACATTTTCACGCGGTCAATTAATATAAATACTTAAAAATATTTTTAATGATTTAGTCCGCACAGTATATAACATTGGATTATTTATTTAATTTTGATAAGTTTAACCAATAAGGTTAATTCTGCTTCACTATAAGGACCAAGTAGCACCATAGTCTTACGTCGTCTACAGAAAGTTCGATTTATCAACTAAGTCAAATAATTATACAACTTCACCAGTTGGGCGTCAAAAGCCTAGAATTTTTCTATTTTCAATGAACACTATAACATACTATGAGGGTAACAATTATTACAATAATGAAACACTCACATAGGTACATTTATATTGTGACCTTACCGATAAACGAAGCCGGAACCTCTGTTATGTGAAGCGAGTGCCTTACGCCATTGCACGGGCGCCATATTACATTATATTGTAGAATTAATTCATTAATTACTATTTGTATGAAACATATGAAATACAATATATAATAGGTAACGAAATAAATATCCGATTTAGTAGACCTAATAGTTGGCCACAATATTTTATTTGTTTTTTCGAGATATAAAAACATCAAAGTTTTTTCTAATGAAATATGTTAAAAAATTGTCTATGGTAAAGGTTTAGTCTGCGAAGTCACTTGTAGCTAACTAAATCAGTGGACTAGCGGTCCCTTTTTGCTTCAATTTCATACATTTAGGCTCCATATCTATAATTATTATAGAATAAGGTTTTTCAATAACTTTGGTATATTCAGTAGATACGAACTGAAGAAACAAAACTAGTCTATCAGATATACGTAGATTTGGTATTATGTTAATATTTTAGAGATAAGTACTTGAATTTAAAAAAAAAGAAATACCTGATCAAATTTTATGGAATTAATTTAATTAATTTAATAATGGTAATTGTAATTTATTAATTTAATTTTAATTACTTACGTGTTGATTTTTGGAAAAATGTCCGACGGAGATAATCGAAAAAGTTGTTGGAAAATATTGATCGACCGTGTGTTACAATTGAAGGAGCACTTTCAGGCTGTCGTAAAATCTCTGGCAATCTAGCGATACAATTTCGTTTCATGTTGGAGTCTTCCTTGAATTTAACAAACTTTAGACTTTTAGTTAGTGTTGATCGAAATTCAGGTATTTGTTTTAGCGGTGAACCAGCGAATCTATGCGTAGGCACGATGCAGTCGTTTGTGATGCGATAGTTGACCAGTGTGAGAATCTGAAGAATGTCTAAATCTAAATTGACGCCTTCCAAGAGCTTGATTGCAAGAGTTTGAATAAACCATGAGCCAGTATCTTTCTCGCGGAAGGATAGGGAATCTGAAAATAAAGTTTAAAAAAATAAATTATCTTGTTCGATCTTAAACGGAGCACATGGCCTCCACAGAGTGGTGGTTCAAATGACAGTTTTTTTTTGTTTTTACGAGAATTGAATGTTATATAGTCACTTGCTAGACCTGTTAGGTAGGTACATCCTCTGGGTCAAAATACACATTGAAAAAACAATATGTCCATATACCAGACCCGGGATTAGAACCCGAGATTCACGACTGAGCCGACACGTCGTTACCACTCGACCTTCACGGGTAAAATGTGAAAATAACTACTCATACAATATAATTATATTATCGAGTGAATAGTTTTAATCTTTGGAGAATGCACATTCCGCTTTAAACTTAAGTTATACTTTAGATTATAACTGTGAGTTGTGATCATACCTACTATTGCAATGATATTAAGACGATGGGCTGTTTTTACACGACTGAGGATATAATACGTAGTCCCGGTCTAAACCTGGGACTCAGAATTAGAATGATAAGATGTTATGTCTTTTAACGAAGTAAAGGCGTGGATACACAGAGTGACAGATATACAACTTGAAGCTTTCGAAATGTGGGTGTACAGATACATGTTCTGTACCAGATGGAAAGACAGAGTTTCAAATGACGAGGAATAAATATAATCAGAGAAGTTGCATACTTTGGTAACTTCATACGGAATCATGTCATTCAAGGGATTTCCGGTAAACAAGACCCTAACAGAAGAACGTCCTCGCTCAAGAATAAATCAGACATTGGTTTGAGCTCAGCACTCCATCTCTGTTTAAAAGAGCACCAGACAGGAAAAAGGTATCCAAAATCATCGCCAACATCCGACAGCGGATATGCCACAGACGGGAAATTAGTAGTGTAAGTTTCAACAATAGTTTTGTGTTATAAGGGAATAAACAGACAGATATTCAGACAATTATCATGTAAATAAATATTCAAATGGCAAATATTTTGAAATCAAAAGATACTTCAATTTAATTTATTAGTGAAGATATAATATGTATTTTTAAAGAATATCTTTCTACATGCAAATGGTCGTACCGCTCTATTTAACATCGTCTTTAAAACTGTCCATGGTTGGCCTGAAAAAACGCATTGATCATCATCCTTCATAAGAAAGAAGGCTCTCAGCAGGGCTGTCTTATGACCTTCGTAGTCCGTATGCACTTTTATGTCTAGAGCCCTCGCTCTGAAATTTTGACATATTATTTTAAATGAAATAAATATCTACTTTTATTAGGAAATCTCAAAAAATAATCAAAATTTTGCAATTCAACATAAAGGCCTCTCAGCTTCTTCTTGCAACAGTAGTAAGAAAAGTCACGGAATGGAAGGCGAACGAGAGTATGTGACGTAACTCAGTCAGAATCTTTAAATGGCACATAGCTCGTCAACAGTGATACCCGAGCGATATAAGATGGGGTCGTCTCAGGTTATGCTAAATTGATGAGGTATTAATGTTCGGTGGAAATACGTGACAGAGAAGAACAAGGAACCGAGAAAAGTGGAGAAAGCTTGAGGAGACTTACATTCAGCAGTGGATTGAAACAGGCTGAAACAATTCTTTAGCTCTTAACCTTTCGTCCAGCCATTAACAAATTTTATTTAGTCTAAGCGGTCCCAACTCCCAATGGGGGAATGGGACAATTGGACGCCGCACTGTCGTAGACACGTGTTATACAGAACGTAGACGAGGAATTTTAATCAGTTTATATCTACTATTTAGTAGTTTTAATTCATTTTACTCTTAACATAATGTTTTTTTATTGCAGATTGAGAATTACCATGCCTATGGCTTTATATAAAAATAAAAACTCTTTTTTCGTTGGAATTTAAACATATTCACGATTAAATCATTATTACGTGTGCATATTTAAATTATAACCGACTATTAAATCATATTATAATAATTTAAATATAAATAATATATTTTTTTAAATAGTACCTATAAGTACCTAACGTCTATTTATTTTCGAATTGCGTAGCGTCCAGTTGTCTCGGCGCCAAATCGTCCTAGACCCCCCCAATGGATGGTTTCTTTATGAAATATGTACCTATATAGGTAAGATAAGTATATAAATTTTTACGTCACCTTCCAATGTTGAGTTCATAACCAATATATCAGCTGCCATAGCTATAGTTTTTTTTACTCTTGATCCGTCCGTTTCCGTTCCACCCAAGATTTTTTTCCCTCGACACGCCTGAAATGTTTATGCGCATAAAATACATATAAGCCCGTTTCATAGTTTTTATATAAATTATATAAGTAAGATGACTATGTACAATAAGGCAGATGGCACTGTTGCGACAAGTGGTGGGCGCTATTATATCTTTTGAGAGAAGTGGTTGATTTCCATGAAGAAGACAACGCGGTCTCTTCATTAGAAAGTGGGTATCGATATCTTATTTAAGAAAAAAATAGTCAAAGCATACAAAACCCTGATACCATAACTATTATTGTAATGGGTGTTTATCACATTGGTAAAATTGCCATATGGTTGCCTCCAAACCTGTCAGCGCTACAGACATGTATGCATCTAAAACTACCGCTGTTTAAAAGTAGGTTTAGTGGAAATGTTCTAATTCGCAGTAGATGGTATGTGTGTAATTTAAAGATTTTTAGCGTATTTTTTCGTTAAAGATATCGGAAAATAACTGATAAAGTACCTCGTTAAGTAGGTAAAATTGTTACCTAACTGTGCCTGACTAAAAATGAAAGGAAACAGCATTCTCAGCATGTTTAATGGCAGAACTTTGCCCAGGGTCCTCAGTTTAGACTTGTATGTAACGGCTCCCTTCAAGTTAGCCCATGCTTAAATGTACGTGGTCACCATCGTGCAGAGAGCGACATACGCATTGTGCAGCCCTTGGCCGTACTTCGACGCCGTGTCGGTGTTTCTACACGCATCAAAGAGCGCCAGCATTCGCGTTGCTTGGCCTAACGTGAAGGGGAGGCATCATAGGCAAGTATAAAATATATCGATAAAGATTTGGTAAATATGCAATGTTCACAAACCTGAATACAAAAAAGTTTTGGAATACCACCAAGCTTAGAATCTTCTCTAACAAATGGTTTCGTCAGATCATCTGTTAAGTAAAAACCATCGTTGGCCCATAGAACGTCTCCTTTTGCGCCATATGTCATTACAATAAATAGTACGCAGTTTACTGTTTCGCTATCCAGGTCAGACACTGTAAAAGATATGATTTCATTATTACTACAGGTCATAAGTAGTCATCATCTTTATGGAGTGAAGCAAACCAAATAGTAGGTAGGTACTTACGTATATACTATTTTCTCAAAGATGTTTTCAATTTTTAATGTCCGTAGTTTTTAATTTAAAATGAACCACGGTAGCGAAATATAACAACTGAAAAAATATTCTTACAAAAAATCGTACAAAAAGTATGTGGGTACGTATTAAGTAGCTATATATTATCGCCATTTGTATGCAAATACGTAAACTTATTGCAATAATTATTGTATAGTTGCTACTTCACAATGGCACAAGTAAGGCGAATGTCATGTAGGTAGTCACCATTGTGAACCATACTTCCAAATGTTTCAATTTTTTATTGACACAGTGCCGGTGTTTCAACACAGTACATCAAAGGGTGCCAATATTTGGGACGACTTGGGCCATTATGAAGGCCAGCATAAGAAAAATTGGTAAACAGAAGCTTTATTCATTGCATAATAATATGTATAGCCTCAAAAATGTGTAAATAATAATTCTCCAAGTTCACAAAACAGTAAAATACGATTATAGTGCATATATATATTTAATTCAACTATTTAGAAACGGTTTTCAATAGAAAATTTCACGCCTAGGTGTAAGGTAGTTGTGGGGGAAGTTTTCTAAGTAATTTTTAGAAGTACCCCAAAATATATTAATTGTTTAAACCGATATAACCCACCCGAGAAAGTGAGATTTTTATTCAGGTAAGTTCATACATCCATTTGTATGAAAAATACAGAAATAGATAAATATGGCAGATAGTAGACAAAATTAACAAAAATCTCGTAAGATATTTCATTCAACACATTTTCACTTCAGTTTTTGGAAAGTGATGTCGTTTCATTTTTTATAAAACACCATAAAAATAGTGCATTTGATTTTTGGATTTTTTTTCTGTTTTGTTGTATAAATCACGTGTTCCCTCTCATTTTCAGCTAAGATATTTCTTCTTTTACAACTTTTATAGACAGAAGATTTTGTGTGGGATTTAATATAAATATTCATTAGCTCAATGATTTCCATTTTTATTTGACCTACCCTGTGGGTCTATTCTATACTTATCGAACACTAAATTGATAAATAGTATCAAACTTAGGGTAGGTTTGTATCAAAATATTAGCACTTATTGTAACAATTACACGAAGCCGGTTTTTATTGTTGCAATAAGTGCGATATTTTAACAGCAGCAAGATAGGTGCTGTTAAAATATAGCACTTATTGCAACAATAAAAACCGGCTTCGTGTAATTGTTACAATAAGTGCTAATATTTTGATACAAACCTACCCTAAGTTTGATAATATTTTTCACTTTATCACTTTAGCGGTCGATAAGCATAGAATAGACCCACTGGTATAGGATCTTACGTCTACGGAGCTACCCAAAGAAATCGCGAGTGAAATTTAAATTAACAACCAATAGCTTGTGTAGCACAGGTATTATAATGCATTTCGATGGGGATTCGCAACGCGTCCGTAATTTGTCACTAAATTTTTATGCCACATGGAAAGCTACTAGATGCAAACATAAAAATATTGAATAATAATAACTAACAATCGGTAGATTTGATGATAGATAATATTTTCTTTTTCCTCACCAAAATTTCAGTGATGCCGTCACTGAACTGAAAACGTCAAAACAAAACCTTGAAATATGGATGAACCATTTTTAAATAAGTATAGCATTTGTGACAGAGGTAGAGAAAATAAATACTCTTGTTTGTACGATCACAAGTTTGTTAGTTTGGGTTGACAGGATGAAATACTTACTATATGAAAAAAAAACATCGATAATTTTATAACTCACCGATTTTGACAATGTCTTTTATTTGATTAACAGTTGGATCTTTATAGGAATTCACCGTGAAATTGAGTGCATTCAAAGTTTGTACCATACTATTTAAATCTTTATCAGTTCCATGTCTACGTTTTAATTTTCTGGGACTTGAAACGGCATATTCGCTGTGGTTGAAAATGATTCCCAAATTTATTTTGTTATCGTCGTTATCGTAGTATAAAATTCCGTCAGATATTTTGTTATCATCAGCCTGCTCAACGGTAGGAATGAATCTGAAATTTATATAATACATAAATAATTAATGAACAAAGAAAATATTTCGAAAGTGATTGCAAAATTGTGCAATAATAATTATTGTCATAGGCATTAGTCATATTATATTATATTCAGCGATCGCAATGGAAAATTTTACGAACCGGAGCGGTAAATATTTTCCCAAAAATATTAACATAGTTATCTAGTTTTATGTGAGTAGGTAAATATATTTTATAAAAAATAAGTGTATTTGGTACAGTAATATATGTATAAGTGTACAGGTGGTCAAATTAATTTGTCCACGAGACGGAGCGATGCTTTTGAGGATTTCATGTACCGGAACGGTGCTCCGGTTCATTTCGCACCATGATTATATTATTACAAGGAAATATATTATAATCTTAGAAAACAATAGCGTATCGGGATTATAAAATATAGAATGACAATATGTAATAATATAGATGTTAGCACCGATTAAACGAATATAAGTGACATATAATTTAAAAAAAAAATGAGTTATTAGAAGTTTTTACAATACCACCACAGAACAGATCAATAAATAGAATTCCGATAGGTCATTCCCCAATACACTACATTTAGACGCAGGGTTTTGAATATGTATAATGAACCTTACATTATATACGAGCAACAGTGTGTGTTGCAACCTTCAAATACACTAATATTTAATGAGCGTCAGTGTATAAAACAAGAGAAGTTGTCAGAACTAAAGACAAGCGTATTCTTTACACATATTTAAGTTTATCCCATATTCTTCCACACTCGAGATCGGTTGCCTGTTTCTCCACACCCGTTAGGTATTTTATTTCCCATTATTTCTGAGTTCCCTGAATACCACGTACATATTATTATTATGGAGATAGAAATCGGATTCGAAAATGTAACTGCTAGTATGACAAGATAAAAGTATTTTGTTCCTAGCTTGGTGTATAAAGTATCTATATAATACTATATTCACGATAACCGTACACATACCTACGACTTCAATGTGTAGTTTTGGATTCACTGGAATAATTTTTCTACACGATCATTTGGAAACGAGGCCGTAATTAAAAGAATAATGTGAAAAGTTGTGTAGAATTTACTATCGTATATTTATATTTTTGGATGTCGATTCAGTCCCCTTGGTCACCGGTGCACTTATACCTATTAGTTTATCCCCAGCACTTCAATTATTGATTAGATATTTTAATTTATGAAATGAATGTCCCAAGTGAAGAATATTGGTATTATATAGTGACAAATTAATATACAGAGAGATGTAATTATTATATAAATAAAGGTATATTATACGTCATAATAGTTATATTGTTATACCGTTCCAATTGGGCATACAGGTGCAAGTTATTGTCTATTGAACTCACGGTGGCCGCGTGGCTTAAGCGTTGGACTATCACGCCGTGGGTCCCAGGTTCGAATCCTGGGTCTGGCAAGTACACAAATTGTTTTTCAATTTGTGTCTGTCAGGGTATGGACCTAATAGGTTGAGCAAGTGGCTGACATCCATTTCTCGTAAAAAACAAAATCTGTTAATACAAACCTCTACTCTGTGGAGGCCCATATGATCCTATTAGGATCGGACATGGTCGAAAGAAAAGAAAAAGAAAGAACTAGACCAGCCGTATTTAAATGACAGCAAAAAACTTTTGTTTTTTCCCCACTATATTGTGACTATCAAACTTTACGTAGATATGTGCCAAACCGAAACGAAATCATCAAACTATTAATTATTATTGTAGAAACGATTGCACCAAACACCTGTTTTAGTGAAGTCATTTCGCAGTGAATATTATTATAGTAAAGTCCAGGCCTTTAATGAAAAAAAGGTTAGATAATTTTTTTGTAATGTTTTTTTTCTTTTATTAATGGTGTTAATATTGTATTAATTAAAATGAAGCACAATAATGTGCAACATCTAGAAACTTGTTCAATAATGTTTAATAATTATCAAGACCAGTAGATTTACAATCATGTATAGATTAGTGAATTTTCAAGTTCATGGTACAATCCAAGGATTAAACGTTAAATTCCAAATTTAAAATAGGTAATTAATTGTTTTTTTTGTTATATTTCAGTGCCTATGTTATGTGAAACAGCAATCAATATCTACTCTTTGGGAAGTTATACAATACGTATTATAATTATATAGATACTCATTATCATTCGAATAATAAAACAATTTATTGCTTAATCTTTCTAAACATATATTGGTACTTACATGTTTTTTATTTCTTCCACGATAGACATTCGTCTTGCATCCGTCACTGACACCATGATTGTAAATTATTAGATATCTTTTTTTTTATTCGAACAGGATTTATAATATATAGTTTGTGCTAAACACGACTGACATGTTAAAAACAAAACAATGAATTACTCAATCAATAATTAATTGATACATCGAGGTATGTTATCTTATAGATTATATCATCACGTCTTATCAGTGATGTTTTCATCGCTACCATATTTCAATGCATAATATGGTTATTTTTCTCAATAGTAATATACTTTTATAAATTATATTTTATCTCAAAATATAATTATAGTACTGTCACCAACTTTACTGTAGAAGAATATGCTTTACCTAAGAGTATAACAGGAAACGTCTTGGTATCTTATATTGAAAATAAAATACTTATTAAACAAAAGTGATAAATAATTGCATTTGCGATATCATTTATTAAACAATTTACTGTAAAATACCTTTGAATACCATAAATTTGTGACTGATGGTTCTGCTATCAATATTTTAACAATTCCTATCTATATAATATTTTTTGGCAAAACGACAACGAAGATAGCAAATCGGTTTATCAATCATGGGTATATCTACATTATATTATATACCTTAAAAGGGGTGGCAAACTATTTTTACGCGTGTGTCATCTGTCAGATAAATAAAATTAAAAAAATAATTGTTAATTTACTAAAAAAATGGGTATACTACTTTTATTATATTTTCTAAATTTACGCAATACACAACATAATAATAATGCATTCCACAATTTTGCGAGCTAATAGTTATTGTTCTTGTAATGTCAATGTATTTATTCGGGATTTATAATTGTGGAATTTGAATTCTACGTATAATGATGCAGTCAAATCTCACTGCGATTTCTTACTTTTAATTTGATATAATTCATCGACGAAACTAGTTGTTCGTAAACATGTTGACTCCAATATTCTCAAAATAGCGGTTGCTAATTTGTTAATAATTGATACGAAAGTATTGGGTTTTATCGATTTTCATGCATTTGTTGTTACTTAATCGCAGCATTTATGTACTTATGTAAATTAACATAGTTAAATTTAAAAAAAAAAAACTTTTTTTATATAGAAAATTCGAGCTAAGCCTACGTGTCACACAGATATGGCCCGCGTGTCATTAGTTTGCTATCCTTATACTACAATAATTCTGGACAATAAAAAACTGCAAAATTTAGTAAGTTTACATTTATTAAATCGATTTTCCCCAAAACATCGACATACACAACAATGGAAAATGCGTAAGTAGGTAGAAGGAATACGGGCGTGGCCTGGCGACTGGCAAGCAATTTTTGGAGGCCGCTGTATGGTGTCTATATTCTAATAGGCGAATATTGCCAAAGAATAAAGAAGACATTTATTATTTTTAATTCCATGTTTTCACCGCATGCGTTACATATTAAGAAAAAGAAAATAAGTAGGAAATAATAAAAAAAAATCGGTGTGTGTACTTATGTACGCGCGTTAGAAGTTATACTTCTTTGGCGTAGCAAAATAAAATAATCGCACACCGCATTAGTCAAAATTCACAACAACCAAAAATATTCAAACAGTTAGAAAATAATTTTCACATAAACTAAATAATATGTAATACCAAACAAAAGTAACGTACCTATCACACTTAAAAATTATTAAGCTTAGTTTTGACAGCTAATCACATATAAAAAGGAGTAGGTACAATTCACAACGCGAAAGAATAATATTTTTCACCAAGCAAAATAATCCATACTCCTTATTCTATGGTCACTATGGTCGGCTATGATCACGTCATTGCGCGAGGCGTCATGTTTCAGATCTGTCAAATAATAAAATATGATATAAGATAGAGTTGACGCTTTAATAGCCCCATATCAATAAAAACTAGAATAAAGTAGGGCCGCTTATTGGAGTGCCGCTGGTTTATTTCTAGACACTTTAACCTACGTCACTTAATAAATTATTTAATTATTTCTCGTTGTTTTTATTTTATTTTGGTCAACAATAATAAATTCGTTTCGTGGGCAACGGAACAATTCTTCGTACATATAATAATAAATTCGCTGCCTAGGTAACGGAACAATTCTAAACTATAATATTATACTGTATAATCATCACGATTTCATTATCATACTGTGGCGTAAAAGCAGTACGTTCGGCTGATAACCGAACAATCGTGGTTCGAATCCAATCGAGTGCGATTTTTTTCGTGTGAAAAATTAATTGTGTGCTACATGTCACACGCCAAAATACACTATGATCTGATTTTCCAAACGCGCCTAAAGAAGTATAACTTCAAAAAGAATAATTTATTACTTCTACTGATATGAGTACCTACCTAGATGTTGTAATATTCTTCTTTCTTCTTTAGACCATATCCGATCCTAATAGGATCATATGGGCCCCCACAGACTGGAGGTTTGTATTAACAGATTTTATTTTTACGAGAAATGGATATCAGCCACTTGCTCAACCTATTAGGTCCATATTCTGACTCATACACAAATTGAAAAACAATTTGTGTACTTGTACTTGTGGCAAGTACACAAAGTTGTAATATTAGTTGACAATAATTATTGTCAGTATTAATAACAACTGAGTTAACGACTGAATAAAATACCAAAATAACCTTTTCACATTTTTTTATTATAGTACTTAATTGTTATTGTAAAAAAATAAATCGATACAAAAATACATACATTCAAAACTGTGTTATAATAATGAACAAAACAATAATAGTCATAACAAGTATAATAGAAAAAATAGAGTTGAGTAAATACTAAATTTATACTAATACTTCATGGAATATAATATAATAAATAATAAAACATCTTATGTAATATTTATAATAATAAAATGCATCCATGATTCATGGAAATGCTAATATAGGTATATTTAAAATAGTATAATTAACAATATTTTTTTATTAAATAAACACAACCATTTTATTCACCCTAGAATCACAATATAGACTAAGTTTAATTAAGTAGACACAATTACATATTCTATAACAGCATCAAATTCACATAGTTTTGTAGTTAAAACCGGTAATACAGTAGAAATAGTATTCGGTATAATGTAATTATTATAGCATTTATTCTGAGTGTAGGTATTTAATAATAATGATGTATGTGTTACGAAACTAATTTTAAGTAAGTATTGAGTAAACTCATAAAAGTTTTAGTTCCAGAGGTTAGATTAACTACTTTGTTACTGCTAACCATCGTTCAGTTAGAAATCCATTGGTTATGTACTGATTTTATATACATAATCGCGCGGTAATCATTTTTCTTTTAATAATCCTAACAAGGAACTTATACGACGCTTCTTTTCATTCGAATACTCTTTAAATTTTTCAAATTTAAGAAACTTAGTAAGCGATGATGTAAATTCTGAAACTTGTTTCGCTCTATTCGTACTTGCATTATTGGTGAGTGCCTGATGTTCGTATGCAACAGCATAATTAACTTTTGTCAGAATTTGAAGTAAATCCCAATCAGAGTGCTCAAGAAGTTGATTTGCAAGAGTTTGGATGAACCAAGTTCCTTCACCTTCCCGCCATGCAACAAAATCTACAAATACAATACAATAAATAAAATTAGACAGTTTCAGTAGGTAGTTATCAAAATATCTATCAGTATCGAACGAAGCCATCATAGAAAATAATATACGTTTTAAATGAAAATGGTAGCCATCCTGGCGGATCTAGAAAGTGGTCTAGGGTTGGGGAAGGTTCATTTCATTAAACATATATACCTACAACATAAATAATTGATTTTAATTTATCAACAATGCGATATAAAGTAGTCGAGTCCAATTATTTTGGTGTAAGACCTACTTTGAGTATAAGGCGTGTGGAGAAAAGTTTATTATTTATTGTATCATGTTTAGGTATGTATTTTTTACGAATGCCGTATGCTTCTTAGAATAATAATTTAATTAGTTTCAGTTATAAACGAGAATTCCTTACAATTAAAACAGTTAAAAAGAATACAGTACAATAATAATTATTCACTACCTACCTATTACAATTGGATAAAATAAATATATGGGATACATAAGCAAATACATATTAAAATAAAAGTTAATATTAAGGGGGGACATGCTCGTCGAAGGTCAAAATTGAGTTTTTATTGTATTTTCAAACCATGATCCTGGACACTCCTTAAACGTTGTAGATAATCTATTTATATAATTTTGAAGCCTTATTATCCTTTATAGTTATTTTAAACATTTGATGACTGCATGAAGTATTTTTGTTACATAAAATAGTATTCTTTTAAACCTCTCGCTCTAATGTTTTAGAATATAGTCATATTTCGGTACAGAACTGTGCAGTGGTGTTAAAATTTTTTACATTTATTAATTTTTAAACGCATTTATAAAACCATTAGTATAATTTATTACGAGATAATTTTTGTAAAATATTCACGATAAAAAATTATTTTGATAATCTCTGTGATCCCAAATTTGACAAGAATTAGGCATTTTATTATTCAAAAAATCGGCAAGATTAACACATTTGAAGATGATTCTAAAGATACTTATTATAAGCTATGTCTTCGACCATTCAAGTGTGATAAAAATCTTATGAATAATGATTGCTTTATAATAATTATTGACCTAAGAATAAGGTAGTGTTTTTTTGAAATACGCCATTTCTTTTGTCATTCCCTAGTGGTTAAGCTACAACATACGGCCGTAGCCATAAAATGACAAACTATAATTAAAGTAGGGAGTAAAATTATGTTAACGCGCGTGTTTGAACATGTACCTAACCGAATTTTTTTTAATTTTTTTTTAAACTGTACATGTTCAAACACGCGCGTTAATATCATTTTACTCCCTACTTCAATTATAGTTTGTTAATTTATGGCTACGGCCGTATGTTGTAGCTTAACCACTGGGGAATGACAAAAGTAATGGCGTATTTCAAAAAAACACTACCTTATTCTTAGGTCAATAATTATTATAAAGCAATCATTATTCATAAGATGTTTATTACATTTGAATGGTCAAAGACATAGCTTATAATAAATATCTTTAGAATCATCTTGAAATGTGTTATTCTTGCCGATTTTTTGAATAATAAAATGCCTAATTCTTGTCAAATTTGGGATCACAGAGATTATCAATATAATTTTTTATCGTGAATATTTTACAAAAATTATCTCGTAATAAATTATGCTAATGGTTTTATAAATACGTTTAAAAATTAATACATGTAAAAAATCTTAACACCACTGCACAGTTATGTACCGAAATATGACTATATTCTAAAACATTAGAGCGAGAGGTTTAAAAGAATACTATTTTATGTAACAAAAATACTTCACGCAGTCATCAAATGTTTAAAATAACTATAAAGGATAATAAGGCTTCAAAATTATATAAATAGATCATCTACAACTTTTAAGGAGTGTCCAGGATCATGGTTTGAATATACAATAAAAACTCAATTTTGACCTTCGACGAGCATGTCCCCCCTTAAGAAGAAAAATACAATAAAATAAACATTTAAAGTTATAAAACAAGCCAAAAGAGAAGTGAAGTACCTACTCAGTACCTACTAAATCATTCATTTACTGTAATGCTTGCGTGACGGAACGGCGGTATTGAAGATAACAACAGACAAACGATGCACTATAAAAGAAATATAATATAAAATTTTGTTCTAGGGCGCCAATAATTTTGTGGGCTACTTAGCGGCTGCGAGCTACCAGTTGGATATCACTGGTATAAAGAATTGCAAATAGTAGTGTATTAAGTAAAAAGTTGTTCAAAAATGTAGAACTATTTAATATTCACTGTCATCATCATCTCACTATTAACTTTCGCTCATTGCAGGGCTCGAGGATGTTTCATAAACATTATTCCAGCGCTCGGAATGGACAGGAACGCACCGGAGCGCCGTTGTGGTTCGTGGAATTCCAAAATATACCGTTCCGGCTCGTAGATTCATTTAAAATTGCGTTGCGGTTCGTTAGATTGAGATAATTATATATGAATGTATCTTTTAAAGTTTTCTCAAAATTAAAAATTAACGAAGCTATGTTATGCCGGGCGTGCAAGGGTTAAAAATAAAAATTATGACATCCCTAAATTTCTGTCAATCTTCTTATTTTGTGACGATATGTCCATGCCTAAATGCATTGTCTAAACAACAAGAAACAACCAGCTGCAAGCGTAAATTACTTTATTACCCAAAAAATGTGCCTTGCTGACACTATTTGAAAACTCTTAAAAAATAAAGTATACATTGTTTAATAATTTCTAAAGGACGAAACATTTCAAATCTCAATACAATCTTGCCTTTGACTATTACGCATTGTTCATTTACTTACCTACTAATTTATTATATTATTTTATTCGGAGTGACAAAAATTATTACTTCGCCATTTATTTTCGGGTGAATGAATTGTGTTTTCGGTGGTTAAATAAATTAATATAAAAAAAGTTTGATAATTTGACTCGTGCAATTCCGCTATAATATTCCTATTAGTTGCCTTTTAAGGGGGGACATGCTCGTCGAAGGTCAAAATTGAGTTTTTATTGTATTTTCAAACCATGATCCTGGACACTCCTTAAACGTTGTAGATAATCTAATTATATAATTTTGAAGCCTTATTATCCTTTTTAGTTATTTTAAACATTTGATGACTGCATAAAGTATTTTTGTTACATAAAATAGTATTCTTTTAAACCTCTCGCTCTAATGTTTTAGAATATAGTCATATTTCGGTACATAACTGTGCAGTGGTGTTAAGATTTTTTACATTTATTAATTTTTAAACGCATTTATAAAACCATAAGTATAATTTATTACGAGATAATTTTTGTAAAATATTCACGATAAAAAATTATTTTGATAATCTCTGTGATCCCAAATTTGACAAGAATTAGGCATTTTATTATTCAAAAAATCGGCAAGATTTACACATTTGAAGATGATTCTAAAGATACTTATTATAAGCTATGTCTTTGACCATTCAAGTGTGATAAACATCTTATGAATAATGATTGCTTTATAATAATTATTGACCTAAGAATAAGGTAGTGTTTTTTTGAAATATGCCATTTCTTTTGTCATTCCGTAGTAGTTAAGCTACAACATACGGCCGTAGCCATAAATTGACAAACTTTCATTAAAGTAGGGAGTAAAATTATGTAAACGCGCGTGTTTGAACATGTACCTAACCGAATTTTTTTTTATAATTTTTTTAAACGGTACATGTTCAAACACGCGCGTCCATATCATATTACTCCCTAATTCAATTATAGTTTGTCAATTTATGGCTACGGCCGTATGTTGTAGCTTAACCACTGGGGAATGACAAAAGAAATGGCGTATTTCAAAAAAACACTACCTTATTCTTAGGTCAATAATTATTATAAAGCAATCATTATTCATAAGATGTTTATCACACTTGAATGATCAAAGACATAGCTTATAATAAGTATCTTTAGAATCATCTTCAAATGTGTTAATCTTGCCGATTTTTTGAATTATAAAATGCCTAATTCTTGTCAAATTTGGGATCACAGAGATTATCAATATAATTTTTTATCGTGAATATTTTACAAAAATTATCTCGTAATAAATTATGCTAATGGTTTTATAAATGCGTTTAAAAATTAATAAACGTAAAAAATCTTAACACCACTGCACAGTTATGTACCGAAATATGACTATATTCTAAAACATTAGAGCGAGAGGTTTAGAAGAATACTATTTTATGTAACAAAAATACTTTATGCAGTCATCAAATGTTTAAAATAACTATAAAGGATAATAAGGCTTCAAAATTATATAAATAGATTATCTACAACGTTTAAGGAGTGTCCAGGATCATGGTTTGAAAATACAATAAAAACTCAATTTTGACCTTCGACGAGCATGTCCCCCCTTAAAATATTTTGTATTATTTAAGATATAAATACGTTTCTAAACAAAATTGTTTATATTATTAGTTTGGTGTTTTTTTTTTGCTACATTCTAGTAAGTTTTGTGTTTTAATTTTAACTGTGTGTTTAACTTGATTTTTTAATAAAAAATTGTTCTCCTAAAAGTTGGTCAAAAATGTCATCAGTCGAAACGTGTTAACCGAAACTATTGAAAAATATTTTGTCGCAGGTAACGTAACGCTGGCCACATACCTACACAATTTGATCATTTAAAAAATGATATTGAGTGGTTATTTATAAAAATAATAAAGGTATAATAAAGTAGTAGGTAATTCGTGTAAATCTGCTAAAACCACATTACATTAGGAATTCTCTCCAATAACCATTGAAGTGGCAACAGATGGTATTCATCTCAACAATTGACTTTTGTTAAAAAAAGTTTATGACGTGTCGTAAACCCCTATTTTTACGATGTTTACATTTGTTTTGTAATTTACATTATTGTTGAATTGCGACTATAGTACAATAAATCTTGTGATATAACTACTACATTCATTCATTTATTTGCCATAGGTCATGATGAGTATACTTTTTTGTAAGTGAAGTTTGTTGCTTCTGGTAAGTTTTGTGTTTTAATTTTAACTTTGTGTTGAACATATTTTTTAATAACAATTTGTTCTCTTAAAAGTTGGTTAAAATTCTCAGCAGGTGATACGAATACCTTTATAATAATCGTCGGTGTATTGTAAAAAGGGCGAATTAACCAAAATACTATTTTACAGGAGGATTTTTAACCTTTGACATTTATTTATTAATTACCTGTGGATGAATACTGTCCTTAAATAGGCTTTATAATATAATATTTTAAAAAGTCTATTATGTTAAATTCGCTTTTTATTCCTAACACTAGGTGGATAATCACCCTTACAATTATCGTTTTTAATAAGTACTTTCCTGTGGGATACAAATTCGCCATTTTCTCATAATTATATTATTACATAATATATACCTATATACTATTGTCGCTGGTATCCAAACTGATTTAAAATAATTCTGGCCACACGCACAATTTGATAATTTTGTGGATATTTATAAAAATAATGAAGGCTTAATTACGTATCTGCTAAAACATTAGGAATTCTTTCCGGTGGACAATACAGTGGCAACATCTGTTCTGTGATTCAATAATTATTATCATCTCAACAACTTGACTTGTGTTAAAAAAATATTTATGATAAGTCGTAAACCCCAATTTTTACAATAAATAATGAATGAAGTTTTCTACAAAAATGTGTTTGGGCCATTGACGGTTTGGGCAGAAAAAATATTGAATAGCCTTCTGCAGAGTTTATTTATTTGGGACGTTCCTATTGTATTATAATTATTATTACATGCATTGTAGCTTGTGACTTTAAAAATAATAGAAATAATACATAGGTAGTGTGTAGAGAACTTTTACTTAATTTTTGTTTGTAAATTTGTTTAAAAAAAAATAGGAATATCTTAAAATAAAAATGTACGACTATCATAATATCTGTATTGTATGTAGGTACCTATTATCATTTCCATGGCAATAATAATGTGAGTAGGGAAGGACAAACAACATAGATTGAATCGTTTAGAATAAGTAGGTACTAACAAATTGGGTACCTATGTGTCCAGTGCGGACATCTAATTATTTTAGGTGGTGTTAGTCATAGATTATTAAATAAATACGGTGGTAGATGTATATTACAATAATGGTAACCAAAGCATCACCATTGTAACATAACATGCATACAATACAATATTAGTCCTTATAATGTTGAATATAGTAGGTACTAATTAATGACAATTTTATATTATTTTATAAGAATCGCGCTTAGCAACCTGAGTTTCACCTTCCGTCATGTTTTATCTTATATAAATGAAAATGACACACCATTGGTAATTTAATTACAAATAATGCTATGTTTACGTTGTTTGGATGACTTTTTTATTAGATGTAGGTACGGCCTTATGCCCCCTTATAGTGGAGAAGGTTCAAAATAAATCTTTGAGAATCCTTTAAAGCTGTGTGGATAGTGGATACTATCCATGGTTTTATCCGATTGATTTCTTAAGACGTATGCTTACATACTGTATTCTGAAAGTTAAAAGAGAACTAGGTATTTAGGCTACGTACTTTTTTCCAACTTATATCTACCCAGTACAAATGAGAACTCTGCCATTATTGGTACTTAGTATTGATTTTATTATATATTATTTTATAACTTTTTTGATAATCTAAGTTGTTTGTTCTGCCAAGGTGCAATAATTGCTAATGATAATTGGGCAGGAAATAACTAAGTTCAACCAAATCGCTTCGGATAATTGTATATTCCACCTGCGTGAGAACGAGTTTATGTAAACGTTGTTTTATAAATTCTTGGTATAGGTAGGCACTTACTGTTTTTTCTAATACTATTTCTTTATTTTTTAAACACTATTTTAATACTATTTCTTGATGTTTGATATTCTGTGCTCGTATTTAAATGGAATTCGTAAAATTTTCTATAAGTACGTAAATAAATTTTTAATTTGAATCTATAAGGTACTTATGTGGATATGTTGTTTGTTATGACTAATTAATTACAAACTTATCTATCCCAAATGAGACAGTAATATAAGTTATAATCAGTGACGAGTGGTGGTAGAGGTATCATGCACTGGTTATAGTGGTAGATAAAGTAAGAATAAAGAATAATACAATTTTTGACGGTATACTTTGTTAAAACAAGATTATTTCGCCTGCGGCGCTGACAATCCTTACCAACCTGCCCAATATAGATCCACGTAAGAAGTTTAAAGTTTATTGTTGCATTTTTATATCAAAAGTACGTACGTAAAGAAAGGATTAGCATAAATACTTAGTTTCGGAAAATTATACAGCGTTCCTGTTCGTGAAATTTTCCATTTCGAGCACTGCATTATTCAATAAAACAATATAATATATTATAACTTATAACAAAGCCCGTCCGTCAAACAACTTTTTCATTATTAGTGAACACCTATTATGATAATATTGTGCAGAGTAACATTAGAGTAATTAAAGATACGTTCAGGTTTATTCAAGTACAGTAATATCCCGAAATTATGCGATAGTGGTGGGTACGACTTGTTTGACTGGGACCAAGGACTAACAAAAAGACTAGTTTAGAAGAAAAATATTTAATAAAATTGCAATTCTTCGTAGCAAGCAAAAATTTTTTATTCCTTGCTTTGTAGCGTAGCTATAACGCGTTATTCGCTGGAGTCTATGACGTTTTCTAATTTTTGTTAGCCCATTTCAACTGAGCTGAGACTTTCTGCCAAGCTTGGAATTGTCATGTGGTTTTCTGGTGGAACTTTCTCTAAAGTGTCGGATAAAGAATCGCGTAACTCCAAGTTCGCATATGTCGGGGTATTACTGTATTGCGATTTATTATGGTCGTTGGACTGAATATTACTAATAATTCATGATATTTTACTGCAACCAATCGGTCAAGCAATTCGCAATATAGCCGTTGTTTAATTCAAATGATTATTTAAATGTTAATTAAACAATTGTATACTTAGGAAACGTTAGTCAAAAAAATCATGGGCATCATGGTTTATTTTTATATTTAGTCATACTGGCCTGGGAACTTACAAACTGAACATATTCAAGGATTAAAATAATACCATCGACCAAGGTATCATGTTGTTTTATAAGAAAATAATTAGGAACTAGGTGTAGTTATCTTACCGTAAGTATGTACCTAATTCAGAGATCATTTTCAAAAAAGAATACGTCTTATTTAAAGTGAGAAATTCAATGTTATAATATTTTCTCAAATGCGAATTATAAAACAAGCAATTTGAATGTGAATTTGAAAACAGCTTCTATCAGTTTTCAACTAAAAAGATAGATTGAAATTAAATGCTTCAAATGATGAACCTCCATAGTGATTAGTGAATATGTATTTTAACCGATATATTTTATATCGATTGGATCTTAGTCATCCATTTAAACCCCATTAGATCTACACGCTGAATCTAAACACACATATACCTATTTGATCTCAAAACCCATGTCACACTAGTAAAACTCGCTATTGTTTCCTACCTATGCATGTATCTACTTATTTAATCATTACAAATACCTTTGTAAGTTGAATACATAATCAATATGTCAGCTGTTCTCGGTATAGTGTGGTGCTCTCCAATTCCGTCGTGTTGGACGCCACTGTCTATTTTATCGCCCCGACATGCCTATAACATAAAATTAAAAAAAAATACATAATGCAAATTATTATTATTTCTTATTAGATCGTGTCCGATCCTAATAAGATTATATGGGCCTCCACAGAATAGAGGTTTGTATAAACAGAATTTTTGTTGTTACTAGAAATGGATGTTAGCCACTTACTCAACCTATTTGGTCCATACTCTGACTCAAAACACAAATTGAAAAGCAATATGTGTATTTGCCAGACCCAGGAATCGAACCTGGGAACTACGATATCATAAGCCAACGCGCCAGCAGCTCGGGCATCGTGGGGGTTTCATAATGTAAATACCTATCAAATAATAATGTGATATACTACTATGTATACCCTCCTATCAGTGGTGAAGGCTCGATAGAAAATTATTACTTAACATTTTGACATACGATGTTATTGGCAATATCGTGGGCCCTGGATTCGAATCCCGGGTCTGGCAACCTCCACCCTGTAGAGTCCTATATTATCCTCTTAAGATGGAACTTGGTGATGTAATATAATTTTTTAAATTAGGCAATGACATCTGACTAACTACAATTAAATCTCACGATTAATCAAGTCTAAAATGAAATTTGAGAACTTTACAGGTACATAATTTTAAGAAATTTCATCAAATTTTCTTGAGAAATTCGATTCAGTTTTTTTTTTAATTTCGGCCAGTCGTCAGTTTAGCCTAGTGAAAATTTCTCAAAATCTCGGGGCTGAAATTTAGCTTAGAGGATTCAAAACCTTACAGAGTGGTCGGCAATCGCTGACCATTAAACTTTAATGGTTTATTTATAATATGGTAGACACTTTCGTGCTCACGCATACGCTTTTTAGACCTACGTGAGGTCTGGCCAATATACTTTTAACAACCGCAAAATTTAAGCTTATTTAATAACGTCATCGGTTTTTGAAGCTGTCACAAATATAGTTTTGACTTCGACGTGTTTCCTCAGTATCCATTCTATGGCATCAGCGTAATCCTATATAATATAAACATATCAGATAAGTCTGGCTTTTGAATTTAGTAACATAATAAAGGCCGTATTATCGGTCACATTGTATAAAAAAATATTTACTACGTATAAAATAATATAACGATGATACTGCGAAAACACGAGGAACACGGTCACAAAAACAATCGTAAAAACAATTGGGTTACCTGGATAAAAAAAAGCTTAGGGACTCCTCCCAGTTTTGTCTTCGCTGCCATGAATGGTTGCGTGAGAAAGTCAACGGAGTATGTGCAATCATTCGCCCAGAGAAGATTATTTTTTTCTCCATGTGACATCACAACAAATACTATGCAATTGACGGCATTCCTGTCGAGATTAGCCACTGTGGACAAAAATATATGTTATACTAGAGTCTTAAGCCATGGTTTTAATATCTGTCGTGATAGGTTTTGATCGTAGAGGGGACGATAGATGATTATTAATTGTCATTAATTTGGTATAAATTCATTTATCGACCTAAAAATAGTACGTGTTACTTTTCAGAAAACAATTATTAGGTGTCCATAATTAATGAGTGTTTAAATTCTAATAGGGATAAATTCTTTCCCTACATGTAGATCATACCATACAATTGTTACCTTATTATTGACATGCCTCATAATCTATTGTTTATATTGTCCAATACTTTATATAGATCCGTTGCTGATATTTTAATTGGCTTGTTGAATGTGTTAACAGTGGATATATATTATCTATGCTAATGTGGTCAAAATTTCCAACACTTAACTTTCTACTTACTTATTTACTTAATGAAGTTTTTTCCTCGAACTGTTAATGGATTAATTTGGTATATAAATGGTAACTAACCATATTGTATGTCAAAAAGTGTAAACCAATCAGAATTTAAATTCAAATTCCATAACTATTATTATTTTTCTTATGTTAGTTTTGCGGAAATCTCTTTTAATTAATAATGATAAGAATGTTGATATTCTTTTACGATTATTAGTTATTAATAAACACACAACGGTTCGAATACACATTGAACAAAATACACATTTATCGCGACCAGTGGGATTAAAATCCTCAACCAGAAACTTTGAGCGCTAGTCCGGAGTCCCTGTTCAAAGGTGGGGATCATTATTACACGTTGTAGGTAACTACCTCATATTATTTTCATTTGGTTGGTTAACATTCAAAATAATAATAAAAAACCCATAGTTAGATTATAGATAGTACTAAATACGACAATGCATCAAATAATCAAAACATCAAAATCCACTCACCTGTGTCAACGGCACGTTTAATTTTATCAAACGTGTAATCATCGTATCTCTTTACAGTAAAATTGAGTGCAGTCAAGGTGTTAAAGATACTTATAGCATCTTGTTCCGTGCCATCTCTCTGTGAGGGTGGTTTCAATGGAGGTTTCACGGAGTATTTATAGTGATTAAAAATTACAGCTACATTCAACTTTTTATCATCAAAATTATAAAATGGCTGTATTTCATCAGATGATTTTGAAATACTCAATCTTTGACGCGGAGCTTTGACGGTCCTGAAACACATAATTATTTTTTTAATACAATAATTGTAATACATATTGAGTAATTACCAAGAGAATTTACATGAGAGAACAGTGTAAAATAACGTGATTGTATGTCGCGATTTCGCACATTTAACGACGAGAAAAATACAATATATAATTTTGGGATACAGAGACTTTAGGTCGTTGGGTTCATATTTTCCTCTTTCTCAGCAAAAATGTGTATTTTTCATACACTATTGTATTAAGGTAGTTACTAGGTAGTATAAAAATCTTTAAAACTTTATACGTAGTACTCTTCTGCAGTTATTTCTATTTTAACCAAACTCTATAAAATACACAACAAATAAACGTTTTCAAATTGTTTTCAAATTTGGCCAAAACAGCTCTTGTACCATGTTGTGCACAAGGCTTAATATTTATTTTAGATATATATTGTATTAATAGAATAATAATATGATTTATTGATTGAATCTCGTACTTTTTTGATATTTTGCCATGATTTCAGTGAGATTGACCGAATTTGAATGATTTTTTTCATAAAAAAATATTATTTATATACCTACCACACAAAGAAAAATAATGTTTATTTTTAATTATTAATTAATTTGGTATATTATGCGACGTTATCCAAACCAAATACCTAATATTACCAAAATACGTGCTACGTTTCGTGATATCATATTCTTATCAAACTGTTCAAATTTAAAATTATTGAACAATCATAAGTAGGTATATAAAAAAGTCCACGTGATCGATTGATCCTCATGGTATTGTCTTTGCAATTATATAACTTTTCATTGTGAAAGTTCTCATTTGAATCATTTTCATCTCATCACGGCGAGTTTTCGCCCCCCCCCCTACCATTCCATTTATCTGTATGCGCAGCTGGTGTTGCCATTTTATTCGTGCCCATTCTTTAAACGCCGAGGAAATCATGGACGATGGCTTTTGTAAATGACGCCCACGATGGCCGGAGGCTAACGTGTCGGCTAATAATGTCGTGGGTCCTAGGTTCGAATCATGCGCCTGGCAAATACACATATTGTTTTTAATGTTTGTTTGGAGTCAGAGTATGAACCAAATACGAATAGGTTGAACAAGTGGCTAACATCCGTTTCTCGTGAAAACAAAATTCTGTTTATTATTATTATGGAGGCCCATATGATCTTCTTAGGATCGGACATAATAAATCAAAAGTCGAAAACGACATTTACCACGATGTTCCCATCCAATGAATAATATAATATGTTAAGTATGATTTCATCACAGTCATCGAAAATTGTGAAAAAATGTAGGTACCAACACAAAACTGCAGTTTTGTTTTTTACGTTTAGATTTAAAAAAAAATTAATCTTCATATACCTATCATAATACGCATTTGCTTTGCAGTGGGTCGATTGGAACTGATATATTATGTTATCTGGACATTATAATAATAATTATTATGCTACGTTGAAACATTGTGTGAAATGAATTTCACACGTTTAAATAGTAATTATTATTTAAAAATTATTGTCATACTATCATTTTTCATCAAACCGTTATTATTAATATTCAATAATGAAAATTAAAAGTACTGAGAGCTATCAGATACATTATTATAACATACAGACGACATTTTGTTTTTTACATTAATCACTAAATTGAATTTTAGTTATATATCTAGGTCGCATGGAAATGATAACGCTAACAATGGAGTTTATAATAAGGCAAATATTTTTTTTAGTAATGCTAGAGAACAAGCTGAAAATTAAAGATTATTTAACGATGAAATGAACAAGACAAGGACAGTATAATTAGCTAGGTTAGGTATCTACAATAAAAAAAAACGTATGCGTACATATCTTATAATATTGATAACGAAGACTGTATTTCTAAATACTCAGTCTTGAATGAAAAAATAATTAAATTATCTTTAATCAATTGACTTAGGACCAATTGAAATTTATTATCAATGTGATGTCAATATTATCTGGTTATGATAATGTAAAAAATACGTAATATACGCTCATTTTCATTTTTCATTGTCTATTTTAGATATGATTATGTTTTTTTTTGCGATTCATATAGTTTTCTATTACATATATTATACTATTTCAAGCCAACCAAGAACATACAATAAATTATCGATGGATTTGGGATTCAAATATACACTTAGTTGATTTATCACTAGTTTACCCAGTTTTTAATAATTATCATAAATTTACGGATTTAAAATATATGATATATTAATATGTTTAATATCATCATACTCGTAGATTTTTTCGTATCTTCTTCTTTCTGATAATTGCATTTGTTATTGACAATGTAAAATTAACAATGTAGGCATAGGTATGATTTTAATTTTGAAACTCTTGCGAAATACTATATTTAATGAAATGCCATTACAGCATACATAGATAATTTGACCAGTTATTAAAATCTACAGTAAGAGTAGTACAGAGTAATAAGAATGTATTAACTATTTAATTTTTGTTGTAATAATTTACCTTGGCGCTGTAGAAATAGAGCTCACCGCATTGTTTATTGGATTGGCATCAGTTTCTGACAACCCTGCAGACGTACTTCGCTTAGACATCCTTTGAATTTGGAGACCATCAAAATAACACAATTTTACCGACGGCGTTTAGTTTGAAACATACTTGGGGTGACTACATTGACGATCATCGATTCACGACAGAAAGGATGTTTTTATTGAATACATCGGCGATAACAATATATGTATGGATATTATTATCTGAAATCAATAGCTACAAAGATATTGTTATATCTTTGACTACAGGTTCCAAACCAATGGATCGCGATCCCCGGGCGGTTGCTAGCCAAATAGTAAACTGAAAAAAAAATGACTGAGATGCAAAATTCAACAATAATTTTGCAATTTCGAATGGAATTACATGTTTATATATTTTTTAAATTGATTAATTGATTTTGTGTAAAATTATTTATGTAAGTATGTGTATTTATGAGACACTAGGGAAATCGACGTTAGACCTCCTTTTTTTCGACCATGTCCGATCCTGATAGGATCATATGGGCCTCCACAGAGTGGAGGTTTGTATTGACAGAGTTTTGTTCTTTACGAGAAATGGGTGTCAGCCACTTGCTCAACCTATTAGGTCCATACCCTGACACACACAAATTGAAAAACAATATGTGTACTTGCCAGACCCAGGATTCGAACCTGGGACCTACGGCTTTATAGTCCAACGCTTATGCCGCGCGGCCACTGTACTTAGTCGATCGAAAATCAAATAATTGGACTGGAAGTGGGAACAAACAGAGTTTCAGTATAAAATAAATAAAATATTAATGAACTACAAACAACACAGACAGTGGAAATGATAAAAAAAATAGTTTTCATGAGACTAAAATGTAATATTTGACGTAAAAATATAGTCAAGCAAAGTAAAATCACATGCAATATACTGTTAGTTAAAACGTATAAACAGTCCTAGTGTAACAAAATTTAAAGGCTTACTTACTTAATGGTAATAACTTCGAAGCAAAATAGCACCGCAGGCGACTTTTTTTTTTACTATTATAGCATATTATTTAAGACGTGTGTTTATCTCAATTATGTGGTCGACCAGCCACGCCGGCCTCCCCTAAAGCCGGGCCCCTAGCCCCCCCCTTGTGGGGGCCATGGCTGTGGATGTCTGAAGAGAACTTCATCCTGGGTTACATTTTCTTCAAGCCAATCGGACTCCGGCGTCCTAAAAAACGCAAAGTTCTATCTACAGAGTGTATGCGGCAGAGTTACTGACATGACCTGGAAATACGATGGCGAGCGACAGGGATTCTAGGATGCTCCATCCAGCTAAGGGGCGGACATGGCCGAAGAAGTATATGTTTTTAATTAAAAATATTATGAGTATTTATCATGAAAATGGATTGTCAACATCGCAATCACTCAATTTAATCAAATTTTGGCCTACCGTAGTGTTTCAGAGAAATACCTGCAGATATTATAAAAAATTGAGTGTATTGTTTTCACAATAATTTTGAAATAGGGGATCGAAGAATACTTCGTTATTATAGTGTATATATTATAGGGTGTTTGTGACTCGAAATAGGTTGAGAGCCCATGATTTAGATATTTAGCTAGAGGTTTATAATATTATAGATTAGATCATATCTGCTATTGCTGTATGTAAAAATAGAGACGTACAAATACATACATTATACATTCCGTCACAAACTGCTAGCGTGGTGTAACATTTTTTTGTGACAAGCTTGCTAAATTTATTTGAGATGGCACCACAATTTCATGCAGTTAAATAATTACCCACCGGCTGGTATCATTTTTTCAAACGACTACTGTCAAAATTTCAGTCAGACCGATGCTTAGTTAACGTCTGACACCCATCTGCGAATCTATTCTATACACAAGACTGCTATCGGCCGCTACGGCAGCTATCGAGGGTAGTTTTGTATCAAAGTATTAGCACTTATTGTAACAATTACAATACCTTAGTTAGTTGTAATTGTTACAATAAGTGCTATGTTTTAACAGTACCTCTCTTGGTGTGCTAAATTTTAGAGCGAGATAGACAGTTTTTACTGTTTAGACGGCTAACTTATTGTAACAATTATAATACTTCGATACAAACATATGAAAACTATCCTCGATAGCTGCCGATAGCAGTCTTGTGTATAGAATAGATGCGCTGAGCCGTACACTTTCACTAATGAAAAAACGAGTTCCGTGCCATCATAAACGTAAACTGTTTATTTGAAGAAGTTAACGGTGACGCAGAACACATCCGCGTTGGGTAAAGTTCACGTAAACGTCGATACAAATAAAAAGGATTTCAAGTTATACACATTTATATTTTTATAAAAATCGATGGTATTTAAAATAAATATAAAAAATATTTAAACGATAAATTAGTTAAAAATATCTTCATGACATTATAGAAAACATAAATTTTAATAATAAGTATGACCATAAAATAATATTATGTAATAATAAGTGGGATGCTTGAACAAATTCACATTTTATAAGATTTTTTTAAAAATTGCAAGTTTATTTAAAATTAAAAAAATATTTTTCTTTTTAATGTGTTAGTACATTTATTATTAAAAAAATGTCTCAAATGGCAAGTTTCATATTTTTCCGCTAGGTGCCTCTAGAGGGTTATTATTATTCGGGTCGAAAAAAACCTATAGGTAATTAATATTTTTTTTATTGATTAGTTTATTAAATTACACAACTACTAAAATTAGAGTATTAGCAATTATTTTTATATTTGAATTTATAAAATTCTTAATTAAAAGACAACGTAACATTTGTATTGTTTTCACCTATGTCCTATATTATATTATTCTATGTAAACCTACATGTAAATAACACAACATTTCAGGATTATTGGAAGAAATTACGATATATTATGTAACTATCACAACCATGACCTCCACATCCTGAAGCGGGCCCCCATGCCAGTAACTTTTGTGCCCCCCCCCCCCGACCTGACGTTAATGTTTTAAGGCAGTGTGATACTCTACAGCAGCGTTTTCCCAATGGTGTTCGAGGTAAAATTAATGGTATTCAGTGTATTTTTAGCGGTTTTTTGTATTTTATAATACATCCACTTGAATGATGGTCAGGTAAGGAATACAATTTATTGTCGAATATTCACACACAATAATCAAAAATAATTGCATCCTACAATCACACATATTATTTTCTTTTGAAGTAAAATAGCGCTAAGTAAAACGGCAGCAATAGTGCATATTTTAAACCAGGGGCGGGCAAACTTTTTGGATGGAGGGCCAAATTCAAGAATTCAAAATGAGCGGCGGGCCGCAAGTAAAACACCATTTTTAGATATACACTATTTACTATCACGAAAAATAAACATTACAAAAAAATTAATGAGAAGAATGAAAGTGTTGTACATTTTTTCAAATTCAGGTGTTAATTTTATGGTTGATATTTTCAAAACTGCTTGTAAATGGGCATCGGAGATATTTGATCGTAAAGAATTTTTATTGAGGTTCATGATCGAAAATGTTTGTTCACATATATAGGTTGATCCAAAAACAACGAACATTTTTCTTGCATAATCTTTAAGTTGTTCGAATTTGTCTGAATTAAGGGCATTGTAAAATTTGGATATATCTTCACGACGATGCAATTCTCTTAAATCAGTGTCACAGTGCAGACCAATAATCTCAAGTTGTAGCTCTGTCAGTACACTATCAATATCTATTGAAAATGGATCGCGCACTGTTGCTAAGCTTGTCTCAATTTTTCGGAAGTCACCAAATCTTTGTAAAAAATCGTCATTCAGAGCTTTAATAATTTTACCATATTCTTCAAATTTATATTCTGGTATATTCAGCAACTTCAAAGTTGGAAAGTGGTCCACGTTCTTATTCGATATTTTTGTCGAAGGAACAACTTGAGTTTTAATTGAAATCCATTCAAACTCTTCACCATATCGTGGGCATATATTATTTTTCCTTGCAACGCAGAGTTAAAAGTATTTAAATATGTCACGATGTTCAACATAGAAAATAGTGGTTACATAGTGTGAGACGAGACGCAAGGAAGACATACTGAGATAATCCATTAACGAAACAACAAATTCTTCAAATTTTAATCTATTGTCAATATTTTTAAAAAAAATATAAAAAAAGTTATTCGTAATCAGAAGTACAATTAATGATGGCGGGCCGCAAAAAAATACCCGGCGGGCCACATGCGGCCCGCGGGCCGCAGTTTGCCCTCCCCTGTTTTAAACTATCGTGACAATCACTGTTTACACGTAAAAGTGCTTACTATCTCTCTAATTCATTCTTTAAGAGTGAGCGAGTCATTTTATGGTACTATTTCGTACTATTTGACAGGTAATGAAAATCGGTCAACCTGAAAATTAGCTCGTAGTTTGTTTTTTTGCCGGCAGGCTCGCCACTATCGTTCTACTGCGCAGGCGCAGATCGAAAAAATCCTACTGTCGCATGAAAATTCAGAAGCTTTCAAACTTTTTTGATTCATGTATGCAATCTTGCCAACTGGGAATGGGACGATTTGGCACCGCGAACTGGCCTCCGGCGATTGGCCTCCGGTAATTGGCCGCCGGTACAATCGGACGCCGACCCAATTCGACACCGACCCAATTGGCCTCCGGGAGGATTGGACGCCGCACAGTTGAATTAAATGCGCAAAGGAATAGACGTACGTTACGATTTGTTGGAGTAAATAAGCAAGTCAGTTTAATATGCTTCTATCTTCTCAGTAGTTGTACCTTATACATTTCGCGCTTAGATTGAGAATAATTATTATGCCTTATGATGTTTATTAAAAGAAAATAATTCTTCCCTCGCTAAAACTTAAATAATCAATTAATTTATTGTCTATAGGTACATGGGTATTTATTTATATTTACAACAAATATTAAAAATAATTTTAGATGTTAGAATGAAAATAACATTATATTTCAGCGTTTTATCGAATTAATATTATAATAAAGCTTAAAAATGTATATTATTATGCATAAATGCGTATTTTAAGATAGTATGAAATTACAAACAAAATATTAACTAAGTTATCTGCTAAGTATAAATGTTTCAGTAGTTTGATTGATAAACTACTTAGGTACTGGGTGCCGGACGAAATCCCGAAGGCCGAAATCCCGAAGGCTGAAATCCCGAATGCTGAAATCCCGAATGGCCGAAATCCCGAAAGCCTAAATCCCGAAAACCGAAATCCCGAATACCGAAATCCCGAACGCTGAAATCCCGAATGGCCGAAATCCCGAAAGCCTAAATCCCGAAAACCGAAATCCCGAATACCGAAATCCCGAACGCTGAAATCCCGAATGGCCGGAATCCCGAAGGCCAAAATTCCGAAAATTAAAAAAATACAAACATCAATAATTGCGCAATTTTTGCAAGAGAGACAAAAACCCATTTTTTGTGGAAATAAAAAAAATGTAAAATACAAACATCAATAATTGCGCAATCGTGAATTGCGCATTTTTTATAAGAGAGACAAATCCCATTTTTTGTGGAAAATGGGTTTTCCGATTGCGCAATTTTTGTTCAGGAGAGACCATTTTGTAGAACGAATGGATTTTGTGTCTCTTGCAAAAATTGCGCAATTCACGATTGCGCAGTTATTGATGTTTGTATTTTACATTTTTTTTATATTTCCACAAAAAATGGGTTTTTGTGTCTCTTGCAGAAATTGCGCAATTATTGATGTTTGTATTTTTTTATTTTTCGGGATTTCGGCCTTCGGGATTTCGTCCGGCACCCAGTACCTAAGTAGTTTATCAATCAAAATACTGAAACATTTATACTTAGCAGATAAATTACTTAATATTTTGTTTGTAATTAATTCATACTATCTTAAAATACGCATTTATGCATAATAATTTACATGTTTAAGCCTTATTATAATATTAAGTCAATAAAACGCAGAAATATAATGTTATTTTCATTCTAACATCTAACATTATTTTTAATATTTGTTGTAAATATAAATAAATACCCATGTACCTATAGACAATAAATTAATTGATTATGCACATCTTTAAGTTTTAGCGAGGGAAGAATAATTTTCTTTTAATAAACATCATAAGGCATTATAATTATTCTCAATCTAAGCGCGAAATGTATAAGGTACAACTACTGAGCAGATAGAAGCATATTAAACTGACTTGCTTATTTACTCCAACAAATCGTAACGTACGTCTATTCCTTTGAGAATTTAATTCAACTGTGCGGCGTCCAATCCTCCCGGAGGCCAATTGGGTCGGTGTCGAATTGGGTCGGCGTCCAATTGGGCCAGCGTCCGATTGTACCGGCGGCCAATTACCGGAGGCCAATCACCGGAGGCCAGTTCGCGGTGCCAAATCGTCCTAGACCCCATTTCAATATTTTTTCACTAAGTAAATGTGTATGTTTTAAGTGGTGATATGTTCTGTGTATTCTGACTGTACAATAAGAAACATAGCATTTTGAACAAATTTTAATTGCAATTTTATTTTCAATGCATCATTTTTGACTCACGTTATAGGGCGTTGATGAAATCTAGAAGGTTGTAATAGTCTGAGTTTTGGAAACTCTGGCTTGGACTATCTGATATTTTATGTATTTATTATCTGTTTTTTTATATATTATATAACATTATATTATTTACTATCGTCGATTCGTGGAATGATAAAAATACTTGAAGTAGGTAGGTATAAATATACATACCCATATAGACACACGAATATTGTCATTCTTCGAATAGATAATAAAATAGTCCACAATTATTTAAGTACATGTACTTACTGTGTAAGTCATGAATATGTATTAAAAGAAAATTCTCAGCATTCACATCATATGAACTTGCTTTTATTTTGACATTTTATTTTTATAAAGAATCTTGATGGTAGGCATACCAATTATTGTTGTTTGAAATAGCTAATATATTGGAATATAATGTAAATAATTAAAAAAAATTACAAATAAACGTTCGACATAATACTATTAATCAACATATATTAATTTGAAGCTACATACTCTTTCATTCCAACAAAGACATAGAGTTGGTAACTACTTTTAGTCGTGGCGTTTCGTGGTCTCTTCATATTCAAGTAATTTTTTTGCCTTAGCCTAGTCGCACATTGAGAATCATCTCGACTGGGATAATAGTCATACATCAAAACTGAGCGCAACATGCAAATTTCTTATGTGCGTATGGCAAGTCTCTGCGAAGACAGTGACGTCACTCGGCAAGCCAAAATGAATGACGAAGTGCGACATTTCGGAATTATACCTGCGCTGCATGTCGGATGAAAATAGTTGCATGTGCCTCCAGATGTTTTTTCAAACTAAAAGGTTTTATTTAGTGTGCGAAGGTTTATAAGATAACGTGTGTTTTGTGAATAACGTGACGTCAAATCGACGTATTCGACACGTTACAGACGAGACGAGTTTAGATGTGAGAGCCGGCTTAATTATTTTTATCTACTTATAAGTAATTTTACCCCTGCCCGATTAAAACTCCACTCCTGTAATATGTAGCTGGTCTACCTACGATTACTTCAAAAAAAGAGGAAAGTTTTATTTTTATTTTGGTTATAATAATTTAATCATAATGTACGCTATAGCATATTACAGGTCTACCTAAATCTGTCCGCAATTACATTAAACAATTTATTATCTGTAAGCTTTTGCCCGTCCAGATATGCAAGTAAACAAACATTTTGTTTCAAACACAATGCATGTCTAAACTTACAAACAGTGATATCAGACTAAATGCAGTTTCATTACAAGTCCACAGTGCAAAATTTGTGCGCTCAGTATCTACGACACTACGCGTCGCTATGCCCGATGATAGACTAAACATTTTCACACAAAAATGTCCACTCTTGATTATTTAACATTGCTTTTGCAGATGTCGTCTTTCCGATGCGGAATACAACACAATGTAAACTATATTTAATCTCCATGGCCGACCATCCTACAAAAGCGATCTACGCTCTGTAGGTCTCGCATGGCGGGAGGCGCGAGAGGTGGTGATGAACCGAGGGAAGTGGCGCGACCTTGTCCTATGCCGCAACACTGGGGCTTGACAGGGTGAGGTAAAGTAAAGGTACTTATACCTACATTGTATTATTACAATATTTAAAAAGTGTGGCTAAGCAAAAAAATAATCGGTATGACATATAATTAGAGTCTATGTGACTATGTAGAGACCATCGGGGGAGATATTTGTCCACATCACATGGCGCAATTTGCAGCCTTCTATCTTTCAAATGGCTTAAATAATGAAGGACAAAATAAACCATTATGGATCCATCATCTTATCGCAGTACAATATTTTTTTAAATCATTATTAATTAATAATTGCACGAAAACTATACGGATTATATGGATTTGTAGTGTTTGTATTTTACTGACAAAAATAAAACAAACAATCGTCAAATATTTTATTATTTAAACTGTCGAATCGTATCTGCTCTTTTGCTTGATAACATGATCCCAAGGTATATAAGCACATTCCGTCATTAATTAAAATGTTCGCGGGAAGATGACGACTCATGCTTTCAGGGATGTAAGCGGGTGGTTTTAGGTAAGGGTAGGGCATATGGAGACTTTACCATATGCAAAAAGTGGTGGGTAGGCAAAGTGACACCATATTGTTAATATTCATTGAAGGCTGTAAGTATCAATGTCACCTGTTAAATCACTGTTATCGAAGTAATAAAATAACACAATAATTCATTCATTTTCGTTTTCAAACAAACTCTGAGAAGTCAGATTTCTTTTTCTTTCGACCATGTCAGATCCTCATAGGATCATATGGGCCTCCACAGAGCGGAGGTTTGTATTGACAGATTTTTGTTTTTACGAGAAATGGATGTCAGCCACTTGCTCAACTTATTAAGTCCATACTCTGACTCATACACAAATTGAAAAAACAATATGTGTACTTGTCAGACCCAGGGTTCGAACCTGGGACCCACGACTCAATAGGCCAACGATTAACCCCGCGGCCATCGTGGGCGTTCCGCGGCCAGTCAAAAGCCCTCAAAAGTCAGATAGTCATTAATAATTGTTTATTGTCTATAAAAAGTGCACTTATGAAAACGGAAACTCGCTTCAGCGGTTTTGATGGGGAAAAGAGTTACTTAAATTTTTGGTGACAACATTTTTTATAAAATATAATTGTTCAATAATTTAACACAATGAAGCTTTTTTATTCTTTTATAGCAAAAATATAAGAACTTCATATTTTTAATAATCGAATATGTGTTGATAATATATCCATAAAAATGGTAACATTTATTTGAAATCTTATTAAATAAACACAGTTTTTTATTCACATTAGAATCACAGTACATTTGATGACAAAATTTAATTTCCATCATATAGTAACTTTGATTAAATAGTAATATGTAAACTTATTATTATATTATGCATCTACTCCAATATAAGTAATTTTCAGTTAGAAATCAATTTAAGCATTTCAAAAAAATTATTTTCAAGTTGTTTCCTTTCATTAGAAGCCGCTTTATTTTTTTCAAATTTAAGTGATTTAGTTAGCGACGACCTAAATTCTGATGCTTGCGTTATTCCACACTCTTTTTTATCATCTTTGAATTCCGTTGCAATATGTCTATTGACTCTTGTCAGAATACGAAGTAAATCAGACTGCTTCAGAAGTTGCGTTGCAAGAGTTTGGATGAACCAAGATCCGTTTACTAGATTTCGAATAGAAGCAAAACCTACGATTAATATATTATATAAATTAATTAATAGACAAAAATTATGTCGACACGGATGCAATGCGTAAAGAAACGCCCTCATATGTCGACAACATAATAATTTTGTAATATATATATATTTATCATATTACTTATATTATTCTGTAATAATAATCATACGTAATTTATGTACTGTTTTATTAATATGTTTTTTTTAAGTAATTTTTTGGCGCGTTTGGGGAAACAGATCAGTGTGTATTTTTGGCGTGTGACAAAGTTGCGCGCGCCGATGCAACACAATTTATTATTATGATTATTCATTTCATTGATTCATTCATTGGAGACTAAGTGTAGAAACAACTAAGTGTAGAAACACTGTTAATTTATAAGTATTCATAAAACTTTATATTGGAGTGTATATTTGTTTTTCATTGTAAAGATTGTGTATCAAGATTTGAGACTTTTGATGTAAGTATTATTATTTATGATATATCAATGATTTATTATATATCAATAAATAAATAAATTTTGTGAATGTTGAGTTCGTAAATAATTCAAACAATGGTATGTTGTAAATTTGCAATATTTAGACACTTTTCTACAGTTTAGGATAATATTTGTCGTATATCCTATATCAATTTATTTATTAGCGGTTTATAATAATTGGAGACAATAATAATTATTATGTTTCATCACAAAAGCCAATTTCACGTTTCAGTTGAAGTTAAACCAAGGCTATGTTTTACTTTTGATTTGTAATAAATTATTATTGTTACCGATTTGTTTAAGGAAAGATGGTCGAAATACCGGTTTGCTAAATTTTTCAAACACAGGTTTTGAGATTTTTTTTCTTCCAAAGTAGGTACATTCTGCAATAATATTATTCATGACGGTACCTATATCGATAAAATACCCCCTAATCGATAAAATATGAAACCGAAATTACTATAATCATAATAACACGCAAATAAAATTTGATTTTTTATTAATTCATCATGGGCAATTCTGAATTGATTATAACCGCTGTATGGCAAAGATGAGGTTTGGTCCAATACAATAATTAAATTACAATTATCATGTGCTATATGAGTATATTAATAGACTCAGGTAACGGCTTATTTTGTTTTGTTACGCCATAGAAGTATAACTTCTAACGCGCGTACATAAGTACACACACCGATTTGTTTAACATTTCGATGTATGTATGTGAACATTTTTGATAAATTCAGATTTAAACAAAATGCTATACACTCAAATTGTTTTATGTTGACATTGACCGAATGCGCAAAGAAACAGTCCTCTTCTATAACGATGACGGATTCATGATTAGGAAAATATATCAATTGATTCAATAAATAATGGCTACTCTAAGTTTAACATTGTTATTATTTGTGATGCTTCGGTCACTTGATAGGTGTTTTGAATACTCGTTTTTTTAATTTTTGAAAAATCATAGATCTGAAATATTTAAATTTATCAAATGCGTATGCCAGAATACATCACTATGTGATATGTTTAAAATTGGACTACTATTTAAAAAGCACTTCCTCATTTATCTCCTGTTAAAAAAATAAATTATGGAAACAGAGCATGGATATTCAGCGTATATATTTTTTCATGCAGAGCCATTAGGCACCTACGTAAGATCCCTTTTCTGTAGTTTATCGATTCTAACACAATAAGACGCGAATTTGTTCAGGCCAACTAGATTCTAGATTTAAGACTTCTGTTCTACTAAATGCTGTACGTAACTCGCTAAATGTGTATTATTGTGTACACATAGGCAGTTAGTTATTCGGGAGAATTATTTCAATATTGATAAATCTTTATATATACCTTGGTAAGTTGAATACATAATCAACATTTCAGCTGTTCTCGCCATCATATCGAGCTTTTCACCTCCTCCGTCTTGTTTGATACCTGAGTCTTTTTCAGACCCACGACATGCCTATAAAACATAAATAGTATTGTACACAATACATAAATAAGGTGGTGAATATATATTCGCTAATAGCTATGTTTACACTCGTGAATTTTATATTGATTTTTATATATATTATGTGTTCGCATTCAATTTTGTATGCATACTAAAATGTGTAAAATAAATAATCCGAATTGATACCTAACACATGAGAGTGTCGAATCAGCGGGCGGCAAGTACAGAGAGATACATTCAAAAGAGTTCGGACAGGAATATTTGTTAATAGTTTGAAACAACTTTAGAACAGTTTGTATGCAATGTTAATTTTGTTGTACCTATTACATTGACTGCTGACTAGATAATTACTTTTTAATCACCACATTTAAATAGCATGCTAATTATATCGATTGGCCACCTAATCGTTACGCGCTAGGTGCATCTTTAGCGTCCACTGTATTAAGTATTATATATAAGGGCGGCTTTCAATTATTCCTATCCACAGCTCACATATATCTTGATATTCTAGGAAAATAAATATTTATGATAAATAATTCATAAAAGACTAAAAAATAATTGGTTTAGGTAAGTACCTGAATAAAAAAAAGCTTGGGCACTCCTCCCAGTTTTGTATCCTCTGTCATGAATGGTTTCGTGAGTAATTCAACGGAGTATTCTTGATCATACGCCAACAGGCGATTATTTTTGTCTCCGTGTGTCATTACAACAAATGCTATGCAATTGACTTCATTCCTGTGAAGATTAGCCACTGTGAACAAACAATTAATACGCTCAGTCTCAAACTCTGAATGGTTCTATCAACTCTGAGAGAACAAAACTTGAGAGGAGTATAAGGATGGAGCATCAGTACATAAAGCACTGGGATCTCACTCGGGGGCTCCGGATATGATTCCCGATCACAAAAAAGTAGTTTTCTTAATGTCTGAGTTTATATGTGATCGTTTCGCTTCTATTACTGTCATTGGGTCTCATGGTATATTGTAGTATTAAAAAAAATATATTATTATATGTATATTATAATATATATAGTATTTTAATTTATTAAAAAAATGTATTGGAACAGAATACGAAGATGAAATTTGACATTTTTTGCTGGTAATTTACATTGAGGGTACCTAATTTAATTAACCAATAAAACTTTAAAAACCGAAAAATAAATATGGTTTTACATGTGTACATAATTTCAAAACATCTCAGATAATATATAATATAATTATACCCACTAGCTAGAGAAAATCTTTGAACAAATACGACACCCGGTGGGAGTCAAGCGACGTGGTTGTATTTTTCTTACTTTTATTGGGTATTTATTTGTCGGAAGTGTTTTCAAAATACGTTTCAATACAGAATGTTGCACTCTCAAATCTTGTGAATTATTAAAAAAAAAAAATATATTAAATATTTTTTAAACGTCAAAGTTCAATTAAACAATTTTTTATAAAATATGCTTACCTTTGAAGGTTCTCATTTTATTAACACATTATTTATGATTATCGACACTATTTTTCTCGAATGTGTAGCAAAGAATTTTTGATTATATATACATATTTTATTAATTATATATACATAGTTTAATTATACATACAAAGAATTTTTAATTATGTATACATTGTAATGTATTGTTTCTTTAATTAAATAAATGACATCGATATTTTGACAAATAATAAAATGTTTAAGCAACCGGAAATCCTTTTTATGCATGTCGAAATGAGGTCACCAGGAGCGGTCTTTTTGAGGTGTTTGTTGCCTTATATTAAAGTGATACTTCAGTGAACCGGCAAATAATTTTCAACTATTGGCACGACGAAATTTTGGACTCGCTGGCAGTCTGAGAGCGAACGTCGAGGTGTGAATACGTAGATTTTTTTCGTGATGGCGACGGGGGTAATAATTCTTAAATCGTGTAAAGATGACTAAAAACGTTATACATTTACTTTAAAAAGAAAACATGTCAATGAATATATTATTATTGTTACTAATAAAACAATAAACAGAACATTAAATGGACGCATGTTGGATTTATATGATAAATTATATTTCGGTCGGCATGCGTCATTTGCACCCGCGACCCGCAATCCGCGCATCGCCTAGCCACGATCTTTTTAGACCATGCCTCAACTGAGGTATAGCCTTAAGGTTTATTAATGTTGATATCGTTCGTATCAAAGATACTTTTTAGGTCTAGATTGTTTTGTGTCATTCATGTGCTATTCACAGTATTCAAAATTATAAATATCATTGGCATTTAAAATATTATTTAGCACATTTTTTTTGTAAAATGGGTGACTAAGTATATGGGTATTCCTGCATACCACACTGATCATATATCAATAATTTGTCTATAATTAATCTATAATTCCATACCTACTATTGAACACAAATTTTGTCCGGAATTTAAACACTCCGAAACTACACACTTAGGAGCGCTGAGTATTCCTTCACCAAAGTTAAAATCAACCCAAGAGAAATTAAACGAATTTGTTGTTTAGTTTATGGGATATAAATATTTGAAGTTTTCCATACATTTTCATTTACAGAATAAGAAGCAATGCTACATAATTCCAAATAACATTTATTTAGATTCCATCTACTTGCTTCATTTTGTATTTCTTTAATAATCTGTAACCTTGATAACGGAACAACAAAATTCTCTGAAAACATTATTCAATGTCAAAAATATATTGATTTGAATTCAGAATAATTAACCGATAATCTATATATATATAAAAGAATGTTTGTTTGTCTGTCTGTCTGCCCGTATGCGTTCCTATACCATTCATCCGATTGCGATGAAACTTTATTGTTTGCACACCCGCAAAGGTTTCTGAATTAGTACAACCATCTTCTTCTTCTATTGTATCTTATATTCGTATGTGTTCCTATACCAAATTAAGAAAATCCATGCTTCTCACATGGACAGCTGTATGTGGCCTGCTCACGTGTTGGAAAACCTTCTGATTTATTCGTGTATGCACCAGACGGTGCCAACCAACAAAACATAATATTATGTATCCGAAAGCAGTTCAATAAAATGAATTAACATACAAACACTTTCTTTCTTGCAATGGCATTGCAACGCATGCCGAGTACTCACTCGTATATACATGTATAATTTTATAATCAAGATAATTCTCGAAAAATTGCCGGAACTTAGCTTTTCGACAAACAGGGGACTGGACAAGCTAAAAAAGATAATCCCCCTACATCTTTAAAGGCATTTGTTGCAAATTGTCACTTTCATGTAAATGTATATTTTAATCTAACAATGGGGACGGGTAACTTTCAAGAAACGTTAAATATGTCAAAGTTTACTCCAACTCAAAAGAGCGGTACATACAGTCATCAGTAAATAACTGAACAGACCGTTAGTTGTTATATATCACTTTTCCAGCGAAAGTTCTTGACATGATTACGCATAGTCTGATTTCTCCAGAATTTGAATTATTTACAGCGAATGAATTGCATGAATTTTGAGAAGGTCGGTCAACGGAAACTTACCTGATGATATTTACCGAGAATGGTTTTTATCCCACAAACACATTGGGTTCTTGTAATTTGCCTATAAATAGCTTTAAGCAGATTCAATACTCAATTTGCCTTGCCTTCATCAAATAATCAAAACATCAAAATCCACTCACCTTTATCGACGGCACATTTAATTTTATAAGACGTGTAATTATCGCATCTCTTTACAGTAAAATTGAGTTTAGCCAAGGTGTCAGAGATATTTATTGCATCTTGTTCCGTGCCATATCTCTGCGAGGGTGATTTCAATGGAGGTTTCAAGTTATATTTAGAGTGATTAAAAATTACAGCTACATTCATTTTATTATCATCAAAATTATAATACTCGTCTTCATCGTCACTTGAAGTCGAAGGAGTCGAGCCTTGACGGGGAACTTTGGCAGACCTGAAACGTAAGTAGGTATTAAATTAAATCTTTTGCTGGATTTGATTTGGTGCTTTTTATTATAATTATCTCATCACAATACCAACCCACTAATATTATATTATGTTGAACTTAGCGCAACGAATTATGTTTTTGTAATATGTGTTTTTGTTATTAGTTCAAACCTGACTAAAAAGTTTACCAGAACGTAGTTTTTTAGCTGCGATTTCAACTATGTTCATATGGAGAAAAGTAATATTATTTTAGAATATGCTAAGTTCGTTTGAAAAGTTGGTTAAATTTATAGACGGTACCTACTACATTTATTCATTTATTAAAATAACTGGTGGCAAGTATTATTCTTATTTTTTTTCGAATTCTGTCAAAATTTCAGTCAGATTGACACGATGCTGAGGACACGTCTAACAGAGTGACAAGCGACAGCCATCTGAATCAATCTTTTTTTGGATTTAAAGAAGTTAACGGCCACGAAAAATAAATCTGGGTCGGATGAAGTTCCCGGAAACCCTGCACCAGCGTTGAAGATGGATTATTTTTGGATACATGAGTTTACTGTTGAAACGAAGATATAACACGCTCTGGACGCCTAGTTGAGGTTACCGCTAAAGAAATCAAAAATGATATTGTAATCGTAGAGTGCCTAGGCCCTAGTATATGCATGCGAGATTGCTGAGACTGTGGGCCAGGGAACTCAATTTTTCTTTTCTGTGCTGTGGGCATATCGAGTGAACGGATAGATACATAATATCCGTCACGATGGTTTATTCGCATTCTCAAAGACTTTTTGTGTCAATTCGCAACGGCTGACTAATATACTGACTGGGACCACTAATATACACCATCCAAAGCAATGGACAAGGACTGCTTAAAGTGCACCGAAGAAGGCGAATATCGTTTTGTCGACTGGGAAGGAACTGATACTTTTTTAATTCACAAATAATATTACTTGAAAAAGAATAAGGCAACAATATATTATGTGGCTTATTCGGTAAAAAACGAGTAGATGGACCAAGATTGCCGTACAAATAAACACTCTTCTGTCCGGACGACGTCCCACAAATTTATCATTAGAATGGCAAAATTGTAAGATTTTTGCATTGGATTGTTTTTTTAATTCACGATATTATCTATATTTGGGTACGACTTTTTGACATGACGTGAACTTTGATTAGGTGGGTAGAATCAGAATGTCACTGCCACAGTCAGTAACTATTTTGCAAACGGTATGGATATTAATATTGAATAATATGGAATAATAAAGGGGCTATGTTCAATAATAACATTGTTTTGTTTGAAAAATTATGACTTAATTTTTAACAAACCTTTTAATACCTTCGCATACATAAAAAAAACTTTTTTAATTCCTGTTCATGTTGATGAATCCCCAAGAGTACAAGAGAGTGTCAGAGGAGCAAGACGTTGCTTGGCACACAAGAGTGCACGTGATTCTTATCCTGATTTATTTTACTATAGCCAAGCCTTGGTTCTGAGAATGTACCTTCATGCTCGTTGAAAGACGCCGCAAACTTTTTGAAATCTTAGAAATTTAGAAGCTCTTCCCTTTCAACCGACATATTATTGGACACTCCCAGAGAATGTAATCGGTATGATTTCATACTAATAACTTAATGATATTAATGTCACTTAATGTTTTTTTTAAATTAAAAACTTTAAATAAATTGTTTGTCATATAATGGGTGACAAGCACTGATTTTGTTGTTGTTTTATATTATCCTAATGAGAACCCGCGAAAAAATTACTTTAACCGTTAACGTATATGAATATTTTCAGTAAGTGTTATGTTTCAAGATCGATTCAATCCAATTTCAATTTGACAAAAGTGCTAGTTTTTTTATACAAAATAAGTATTTATGGGATTACTTTATCATTCATACGTTTTTGTTCCATTTTTATACAGGAAGGTTATCTTCAACATCTTTGGTTGGTTACACCAGGGTTGGCGAACCTTTTTACGTCCGCGTGCCAAAATTTCCCCAATATTATTTTTTGCTTGTCTGACGTGCCGAGCAGTTTTTTATAGGGAAAAAAAATTATACTTAATTGAGTTCTTGAGTACCTATTTTTGTATTATTTAGTTTGGTTCTTTACACACCAATTTTAAAGATTAGATATTCTAGTGGTTTCAATCATTGTAAAATTATTGTAAATCGATCAAAATCAGAGGTTCGCGGCGCGGGTTTCCCCCGCCGTCTGATGAGGTCAGTGCGCTAATATTATATGTGACGCTTAAACTTAAGGATCGACCTATGCAATTCAAATCAAACGTAATGCTTATTCTTGAAGAGTATCTGCTTGCTATTTTTTATACAATGCGATCTGTTATGTATGCATGAATTACGTCGTTTCCGTTTGCGCATCGATTGGTAAACATTATTGGTAAAAATATTATTAAAAACCGAATAAAATACACATGGCTATGTCGTCATTATTTTTAAATATTGTATAGGTCTACTTAATATATATATTTGTAAAAGTTTTTTGATTTTTTTTTTTTAATTATTTAATTTTTATCTTCAATATAAAACATTCGCAAGACATGCTAAATCATCTCGCATGTCACTATTGGCACGCGTGTCATATGTTCGCCATCACTGGGTTACACTTAGTAGTACATTTTTATATTTACTTACCTTAATTCAATGGAACTAGAGCTCGTTGCAACGTTTTTTAGCTCGGCATCAGTCTCCAATAAGTCACCGGATGCTTTTTGCTTAGACATCTCTTTTAAATACGGGAACTATCAAAATCGAATAGTTTTACTAACAGCTTTGAGTGATGTATGTATGTATGTAAGCAGAATGACTAAAATTACTGTGGAAAGAAAACTTTTTATATAATTTTATCTGATAATAATATCGACATATCCAGGCCCGGTCTTAGATCGATAATTTTTTTATATTTGTAACGGTATTTTTTTAATATTTCGACCATATGATGATTTGTGATACAGTAATTACATATTATTATGCATTAAAGATACCAAACTTATTTTCAACATTTACGCATGTTAAGTGGAACTTTTAAAATGTTCTTTGATTTATTTTTGGTACATTTGTACGTAGTATTGAGTTATTATTATTAGTCTGCAAGACCTAGTGAGGCAGCTGGCTCTGGTAGTTATTATTCATGCCCTTGCTTTTTCATACAAGGTGGTTTGTTAGCTATTTTGAACAATCACAAACACCTAGACTTTGAGAAAATCACATAAATATATTGTGTCCTCACCGGGAATTGAACCCGGAGCTACCGGATGGAAAGCCAGCGCCTTACGCACTACACCATGAGAGCTACAGTTAGAGTAATTAAGTTATGTTTGGGGCTGAAAATGACAACATTATAGGTTATCGAGCTGATGAACGAAAATGGCAATCGATGGTTTGTCGAATGGACGACAGCTGCAATTATATAGTGGTAGGTACGCAATTGACACAGAATACTTGTAAAGGGAGTTATGATTGATTTTCCACATCATTGTTTGGAGCGGCCGCTATATTGGATTCAAGATGTCATACAGGTCATATGCGCCGATTTCAAGCAAAACACCCGGTTCACCGGCATGATTGTAGAGTCTAAATAGTATAAATGTATTTCATGTATTCATTCAATTTCTTCATTCAAAATCCTAAAGGATAATATGCCCCGAGACTAAATCTCACCATACTATTTAATCGCTCTTGACTCATTTATCATCATCGGAAGTATTTAATGCTTTTATTTATGCTAAACTATCTTTCTCCACCCTGTGGATACAGAATTAGTAACCAATCAATTATAATTATAATTAAACGCGCTATCTCCAAAATTTTGTATATGTAATGGACATTGATCGAATTTTTAAATGTTATGTTTTCTTTCTTTCTTATTATTCTCTTTTATGTTCTATCTTAGATCACCAATATTATGTATAAATTTCAATAATTCTTAACACACATATAATATAGACCTACTTATATATTTAAAAAATGTTACTTTTTTGTCTATAATTAATTATTCATTGTTTTTCCTCATTTTTATTATGTAATTTCTTTATATTTATGTTCTTCTTACTTTCTATCTTGTTAGACTTAACTATATTATAATTTATAGGTATATGGAAACTTTGCTGGTTGCAATAACTTTTCACTATTCTATTTTTAAACATATTTTTGTAATCAAAATGTACCTAACTGTTTTCTTAATAAATAAATTAAAAAAAGAATAACCATTGTTTTAATCGGTATTTGTCAAAAAATAATGAATTAATTGTTACTTGCATTGCAAACAAATTGCAAATTTGAAGTCCTTAAAATCATATGGTTCAAGGAAACTGTACCTCCTACTACCCCCCCTGGTCATAGGCCGGTTATAGGTATAGTGTGGTGTATGATAGACTATAAACTAATAAAGATACATAATAACATATTATGAGGTTAATTGGAGAATTAAATGTAGGCTAAAGTACATGCTGTGATGCATTTTAGATAGCTATAGGTACCTACATATGTACACACATTAAGGGTTCTGTGACGTACATGTGGTGACTTCTGTTTTATGTCACTCCATTTATTTTTTATAGCCATATTTCTGTTCTATTTCATGGTGTTTATGAGGTGAATTTCATTGTTTTGTCTGCACTGAGTATTGCTCATTTTTCAGTAATCGGCAGTAGTATATAAAATTACACATTATTTGTGAGATGTTGCCGTCACATAGGTCATATACAACGTTCATCGTCCCTCCTCTTGAAACTTTTTGGATAGGCACTCAGTTTTCCTTTATCGTACCAACTTTACTATTTAGTACGTATGATTTTTATTATTGTTCGTATGATAGTTATGGTACCCGTTATTTCCTTTTTGGCAAAGCTAACAGGGAAATTTGCGTAGGGTTATATATTTTTTGGTTTATTGAGGCTTATTTGTATTTGTCAGCATCCTAATTTATGGCTAAGCTGGCGTGACTTTTTACTGAGAAGAAATTGGTATTTATTTCTATTGTTTGGAGTTATGTAGATAGTGATAAGACGTCTACTGTGAGTGGGTGTGTGGTTAAGTGGTTTTAGAGAGCTACCAGATTATATCTAGAATTTGAGAATATGATTATTATTGCTTAAATCTTCTGAGAGCTTACTCGAGAGATTCTCTAATAGCCAACATTTGTGCCTAGAAAACGAATCAGTAATTTTCGTGTTTGAGTTTTCACTGGACAATTAAGACTAATGTGGTGGGTTACAACAGCTTCCACTAATTTGTAATCAATTAGACTGCTATTCATGTAGATAGCCACTACAGTAGTGCAATGTTTTGATTTGGTGTCTTCGATCGATTAGAGTGATTAGACCGATGCGGCCTAACCGAACCTCCTCTGCCCTCCGCCTCTGTTAAGATCAGCCTTAACTACACCGTTCTAGATTATATTATTATAGATAATATTATCATAGTCGACTATTGTTGTCGCTCTTAGAGATTGCGTTGGTATAACACAACTGTAATTTCAATACTGTTATATATATTTCAGAAGTTTTTATAAATGCTTTCATATTAAAAAACCATGGCTTAAATAAAAAAAATCGCCACACCAAAATGTGTCAGTACCTTGTGACGACGTATGAATAAAATCTAATAATGATGACAAATATCGAAATAAAATTATTCAATTTTATAAGAAATATTTTTGCTCTGTTCGTGCTTGTTCCCATATTTATTTTGTTACTAGACAGATTACATTATATCGTACATTTTACAACATTCATAACATTTTTGTTAATACTTAACAACTTCACATTAATTATTTTAAGCCCTTTTGAATTACATTGTTAGCATATTATAAAACTGTTTATTACAAATTGAAAATGTCTGTTAGAATGAAACAAGTGTTTTTATAATATAGTTATTGTGAAAATAATTAGGTTAGTAGGTATGATATATAATTAATACTATAATAAAGTATTTCTTTTATTTTTAATACTATGTCTTTCCGCTAAGTATCAACAGTAAATTTAAAAATGATTATAATTAATTATGATTTAGTTTAGTTTTTAGTTATTTTCCCATCATCCAAAATTTTTGCACAAAATATGTTAATATTTGGGGCTGTGTGAGAAATAATTATACTAAATTGACTATGAAATTATTTATTGTAATATATAATATATTATTTTTAAATTTAAATTGTTGTAAGTACACAATATTATGTTTCAATAAATTGGCAATAAAAACGGTAATAATAACACAATATAATTATTATGTATTCGTGTTAAAAGTCTATTTCATTTAACTTGAAAACTACATTTTCTCGTTTTTATTTTGTCCAGAATATCCGGTCCATTTTCTGCAGTGGCCAACAGTAATCGATGAGCATATTTCTGTTTGAATATTTTATTATTTCACATTGTCCACAAAATACAAGTGACGCTAGGTACGAGTATATTGCGGATCGAGTGATAAGTGAAATTTACATTGGTGTTTGTGTTTTGTGCCATCTTCTCAACATTTTCACGATTCGTTATACGTCAATATGCTCATGTATATAATTTAGATTTCATGATTCCGCAGCACTCTGTTATGGATTCCTAAGAGACAACCAACATACCCATGATCCGAACCAATGCAGCAATCATTTTTCTTTTAGCATTCCCAACAAGATTTTTACACGTCGTTCCTTTTTATACGAATTAGGCTTAAATTTTTCAAATATTAAAAGTTTGGTTAATGATGACGTAAATTCTGAAACTTGTTTTACTTTGGTCTTTTCTTTCGTATCGATATCAAATGTATCGTAATCATATGCAAGGGTATAGTTAACACATGTCAAAATTTTAAATATATCCCAACCACAATATTCCAGAAGGTGATTTGCAAGAGTTTGGATGAACCAAGTTCCTTTGTCCGTATCACGATAGGCGTAAAAATCTATAAATAAGATACAACAAATTAATACACATTTTTCTAATAGCTACATCAATGTCTATAGATAAGCCACCTTCACACTGTCAATATTTTTAAAATAAAATTTAATTCAATTTATAAACAAATTAACAATATCCTAAATTTTACTGACAATAATAATGAATTAGTGCAGGAGATCCCAACTTTATTTTCATCAAATGTACATTTACAGGCAAACACATAATATATAACATACAAAATTTCACTTCTGAGAAATTATATTAAAACCAATAGAAAAAATCCGAACCAGCATATCTCGGGTTTCGCACGCACACACATATACCACTATGCTAAAGGTACCATACTTAATTACGACAATTTTTAACTAATGGCTCTTACAATACTCTCTGAAGCGTTTTATAAATTGAACTAATATTGGCTATCGGCTTTTGTATTTTAAATCAAAGTAGGTATTACTTTAATGAGTAATCGACGTCACGGATCACTCCAAGATATTTTAGTGTTGTAGCTTTCTTGAACTTGCTAATAATTTTCAAAAATTATGTATGCTCAATAATTAGAATGTTATATTTTTAAATCTTGTGAATAAAATTATTCGTTGAATAAAAATAATAATTAGGTAATTAAAAACATACATATTTGACAATTAAATATTAGTTCTATTTTTCAAACACTATGCATACCTTGTGTTAATCAAGTTTAAAATATTATTTAAAATCATTATTAAATATAAAGTAGCAGATAATAATAAATATGTAATAATAGTTTTGTCAATAAAAATGTCTATGAACGTTGCATGAAAAAAAAGTAACAACAGAAAATGACACATTTAATTATTAATAAGTTCGTTGGCACATATTTCTTCCATAAATTTTTCATAGTTACGGATGTATCTGGATATTACTATTGTTAAAAAGTTATTTTATTATGTTAAAAGTAATGATTCGCATACATAAGTTCATCCAAAGCATACTTTTATCTTATATGCATTGATATATTACTTAGTTAATAGCTTTAGCTTTAGATTTTGGCATATATGCCCCACTTTTGGGGGGGGGGGGGGGATAATTTTTTCGTTCCCCTAGGTTACTCTTTGAACTATACATAATAATTATATTACATATTTTATATGCAATTAACCAATTAAAAATTAAATTGAAAATATTTTTATTAACACATTACAAGTGTTCGTGAGTCCGGAGTTCGTGTGCGCACGTGAACCCGCGGGCATAGGGTTGGGAATCCCCGTAGTAGTGGATTATTGTTTAGGTATATTAATGGAGTGCGGTGACCATGTGAGTAACTATTGTAAAAAACGATGAGTTTAAAATATGATCTATGGTTAGTCTACACTTTGTCTACGTAGGTTTTTTTATATGGTGAATTGGCTTTCCTATTTTTATGAGGTTTGATTATTGTTGTTCAATTTACTGGGAAAACATTAATTTAAATGAGCCATCGATCAACAGTCAAGAGTGGCAACCTTTGCTTCATGATGAGTGTTATGTATTTTTTCGCAGGTAGTGAGGACAAATTAATTAAAAATTTAATAAAAAAAATGTATAAATACTTTTGCGCGTCGAATGCATGATCAATATGTCAGCTGCACTTGGTATAGTGTGCCGTTCTCCAATTCCGTCGTGTACAACGCCAAAGTCTTTTTTTGTCCCTCGACACGCCTAAAAGTGAAATAATTAATAATCATATACTTAGATATGAGTTTCATATTTATTATGTCTTGGAAGTTTTCACAATGAATATTCTATAAAGAATTTCATGTTCTCAATATAATGAAATATTTTGTCCGAAAATTATTTATTTTTATACTTTACAGCAGGGTTTCCCAGACCTTTTCTGCAATGGAACACTTCGCAAACCCGGAAATTTTAACGGAACACTTAGTTTATTTTGTAGGTTATTTATTAGCGCAGCTAACCGTTCTGCCAATTTTGGAAACTGTCGTTAAACTGACAAGTCTTGTCAGCCGGTCAGTTAAAAACAATATACGCCATCTTTTTCATGCGCGTGGTCTGAAAAAAGATGGTCCTCCGTCTGTACCTAGATCATGGCCCCCACATCCCGAAGTGGGCCCCTAGGTTAGGATCTTTGGCGGATCCCCTACTTATCTCTAAGGTTAAAGGCAATGTGACGATCTACAGTTGCATATTTCAAATGGTGTTCGAGGTAAAATTAAGGGTATTTTTTAGCGATTTTTTGTATTTTTAATAAACCCACTTTTATGTTGATATGCACAATAATGGACATGTCAAGTATCGATAATAATCAAAAATTGTAAGTACCTATGGAAAAACCACATATTATTAAATGTTAGTATGCTTGAAGTGAAAAAGCGCCGCGGGCGACATTTTTTTTACTATTAGTGCATGTTTGTGATGTGTGTTTATCTCACTTGGCTGGTCGATTTCACACGCCAGGCCCCCCGTAAGCCCAGGCTCCCAGGGTAGAGGCCTGTCAGCCCTCCCCGCTTGTGGGAGCCATGACCTATCTAGATACTTGACGTCATAAACATCAGTGGAGATTGATCATCACTCGCCTTCCAATATAAAGTAGATTCTTTAATTATTTTAGTTTTACTTATTTTACTTCTACTTAGTAGAAGATCTTTAAATGTGTTGCAGTGTATAAAACCTTTCCAAATGGTCGCGGAACACCTATTCAGGTTCGGTGGAACAATTGTGATCCGCGGAACATAGTTCGGGAAACCCTGCTTTACAGCATGTATCATCGTAGCTGGTATTAATATAATAAGGTCAATGCTCAGTGACAAATTCGAAGAGAAACGATTAATAATTACCTGGATAAAGAAAAGTTTTGGTACTCCTCCCAGGTTAGACTTCGGTGTTATAAATGGGTTCATGAGACTGTCTACGTTGTAAGTACAATCGCTCGCCCAAAGAAAATTTCCTTTCTCTCCATGAGACATCACAACAAATAATATGCAATTGATTGTATTCCTGTCTAGTCCACTTACTGTGAATAAAAAAACAATATAAAGGTTTGTGACTCACAATATAGTTTTTTTCTATGTGCCTAAGCCCTAAAGTATAATAATACTCCATCTACACGTGCATGGATTTACTGTTGACAGTAGGTACCTATGTATCGCGGCCATAAGAAGAAAATGTACTTACGTGTAAACATATTGCAGTTGCAAGATGCATGCATGAATAAAAAAAAATCGGAAGCTTCTAAATTTTTATACGACGTTGAGAATTTTTTGATCTGCGCCTGCGATAGCGGTGAACCTTGAATTTTGAGGTTAACCGATTTTCACTACCTGTCAAATAGTACCATAAAATGACAACATCGCGTCTCTCTCACTCTTGAAGAATGAGATTGGAGAGACAGTCAGGACTTTTTCATGTAAACAGTTATTGTCACGATAGTTTAAAATGCTCATATTGCTGCCAGTAAATCCAGGCACGTGTACATGTGCTATTAGTCTTAGTAGCAAGTCATTAGACCCCCAAAAATAAAATTTTGAGTACTTAGGTACTACTTGTAATAGGTAGCTATTTAATTCATTTAATTTAATGACAATTAGGAGCGATTTGTTTATGAGGACATTTTATGGCAGTCAAATAATGATGATTATCTCAATTTAATTTTTTAATGTATTTTTAAGTGTGTTACAATGATTGCCGTTCCTAGGTCCGTTCAAAAGTCTTCTGTTGCCTCATTTTCATATGTTTTGGGTCCGTTTATATAAAATAAGATTTTTTACAACATTCTCGGTTCTTATCAATCATAAACACGGTAAAAAACTGAATATTAGGCGTTCAATACTATAGCTGTAGCATGTTAAAATATAAGTGGGTATCGAAACGTATCGAAAAATTGTTTTCTTAGACAATTTACAAAATGGAATTACCCATACTAAAATTATATTAAATTTTATACCGTCGACAATGCTATACGATAATGGAATTGTTAGTATTGGTAGTCACTCTTTGCATCTACGTTTATCTTGGATAACAAATGCCAACAATTCACTGTGGGATGTAGGTATGACGAGATTACTTGCAAAATCAAACTGGCACGAAATACATTTGGGTGCCTAAATAGTATCCTCAAAAGTAACCTCTCATTGTATCTTAAAGATATAGTGTTCAACCAATGTGTGCTACTGGTGAGCACGTATGCGTGTTAATGTAAGAGAAATCCAAAAAAGATGAGTAGTGCAACGTGCCATGAAAAGGTGCATGTTCGTCATGAAAGGTTGAGAATGTTCGGAGGAAAGTCCATAAGATTAATCAAGGCGAGGGTGCAAATTTTATAAAGGTCACTAAGCAGATGAAATGGCAATGGGCTGGACATGTCGCTATATATATGCCGACACAAGGGGCACGTGACCACAGAGACGCCCTAAAACCGGCTGTATAGATGAATTCAATAAGTTTGGTGGATGTACTGACCGAGAAGAGTGGGGGGAGTTGGGATAGGTCTTCATCCAGCAGTGGACAGACATATGCTGACGTTGATGATCATGGTGATATTGTTTTGGAAGAAAAAATATGTTTAATTCAAGACTGTGAAAATGGAATATACCATAATCAGTATACAATGGCACTATGGGCACCAGAGAACTCAGAATTAATGGGAACTGAAATACACAACGGGTAAGGCGATAGCAGGTAACCGACTCGAGTAAGGAAGAATCCGGGTTAAACTTACACACGTGTTAAGAATACGTTTTACGTCGAATACTAAAAACTGCTCTCGGTTTATGCATTTACGCTCATTTAATGTTGGTGTATTACACACACTATTGCACGTGCATAATGCGTGCTACATTTTTGTAGGACACTCATACATTCAAAAGCCTGCTTCACCATGCGGCGTATTGAATATTGCCTATCGGTATTCTATTTATTATCTGTTCTGTGATGGGCACAGTAAAAGCGGCTTACAGTAAAGTTGTAGTAGAATTGTTGATTACATTGTTACATTGAAACAGGCATTCCAGTAAACAATTCCAATACACTCGCGTATAACCTATGTTGGCATTTAATACTGATTTACATATTTCTGTATGTTTCTGTTTCAACTACCACGCATATTTTATTTGCCAGAATTGTGATAATAACTGTAATTAAACAAAAAATCTAAAAGATTCTAAAACGATCAAAATGAATACTTAATTGGTTTCTACGAAGTAAATTCCTAAAATATTAACATCGTTATATTTTCTAGTGGTACGGCAGTTATTGTGTTTTGTTAATTGTAATAATTGTTATATTTTTTGTGGATATTTCTTTAATAAAAGATCGAACTGGCGTAAAGAAACGCATGGCGTTAATTCCCAGATAAGTAAGATTTTTTTAACCATATTCGATCTTAATAAGGTCATATAGGCCTCTATAGAGCGGATGTTTTGCATTAACAGATTTGTTTTTACGAGAAATGGTTGTTAGCCACTTACCCAATCTATTAGTTCTATACTATGACTCACACACAGATTGAAAAACAAATAAAAAGGATTTCAAGTTATCCACATTTATATTTTTTATAAAAATCGATGTTTTTTTAAAATAGATATAAAAATTTTTAAAACTATGAATTAGTCAAAAATCGCTTAAGCGATGCTTAGAAAACTTAATAAACTAATTTTTATTAATAAATATGACCATAAAATATATGTAATAATAGGGTGCGGTCCGATTTAACAAATTCACATTTTATTACATTTTTTACAATTTATTGTAAGTTTATCTGTGACTTAAAATAAAAAATATATTTTTTTTAATGTTTTCAGATACATATTTATTCATTAATATAGTTTAAATTGTAAATTATCAAAAAAATGTCTCAAATTGCAAGCTTCGTATTTTTCCGCTAGGCGCCTCTTTAAAAAAGGCTCATTGAAGGCCTTAAGCCACGCGACCATCGTGGGCAATATAAAATTATAATAATAAAAAAAATAGTAGAAAATATAATATACTCATACACTTATATTTTTTTTTAAATATTAAAAAAATTACTAAAATGTGAACAAATATTCGGAGGTCCGAAAGGAACACATTGAATATAATACTATGTTCGATGATCACTGATTAATTTTAATCAAGATTTTAGAGTAACTAATACATTTAGGGTTGTTTTTTTTCGTCCGTGTCATCATATTAATGTAATAAGATTGGAGATTTATTATTCAAGTAATTATCGAACATGTCACTCACCTTTTTTAACTATCCGTTGAAGATTTTCTTTTGTTAAATCATCATACCTTATAACCGTAAAATTTAATGCCCTCAGAGTGTCAATAATACTCAATGCGTCTTTTTCGGTGCCATTTCGTTTCATATCGGGCACTTTATAAGTATCGTGATTAAAAACTATAGCAACATTCACTTTATCAACATCGAAATCGTAAAATAAAAATGAATCATCGACTGGCTTCGAAATACTAGTTCGTTGTGGAGCCTGTACAACCCTGAAAATATGCAACACATTAATACAATAATTTATTTTAATCATTAGGGTCACCACTACTTTTCGCAATCCCGTTCGATGTGTGGCTTTCATCGGATTCCTATAACCGAGATCTCAATTATAATATTATTTATTAAATATTAATTTTCACGTACTATCAGTCTGTATCTATACATAAAATGATTTCGTAATGTTATGAGATATTGTTTCAGAGTGCAGATATGTATAAATAGCTGGTCAGAATCGATTGGACATCTAACTCAATTACATGTTTCCGTTAAAGACACATCGTACAGAACTACCGTTATATTTATTATATTGCATCGATTGTACCCTTGTAGTTATTTGAAACAGTAAATAAATTCTCGCCTCCTCCATAATCACGAAAAACTACTAACATCTTTCGTCTGCAATACTTACCTATCCTCCGCCGAACCAAAGAATACTACATATGTATATGTACCTAATTGATTCTGAAATTTCGACTTTTTGAAAATGGCAATTTTTTTAATGATTATTTGGATAGATATGATTGGTCGAACAAAACCCCTACTAAACTAAGTAAAACTGTTTATCTCAAAATCAACAATTTGGTACTCAAACCACAGGTATTTATGGTAGTTGTGTACTCGAGATACCTATCTAACTACCAACCTATCAATATAACTAAAAAGCATGCACGTAATATTTTATATATTATTTATGCCTGATATTTTTTTATTAGAAGAGCATGGACCATAACGTTCTCTTTATATTTCGAGAAAAATGGTAAATTATATAAACCAACCATAAAATGCTATTATTATATCAATATTTTGAATTGACTATACCACAACTTCACAAAAAACCTCATATATTTTCATTGTTTTTTACATAATATAAAATAATATAATATAATATAATATAATATAATATAATATAATATAATATAATATAATATAATATAATATAATATAATATAATATAATATAATATAATATAATATAATATAATATAATATAATATAATATAATATAATATAATATAATATAATATAATATAATATAATATAATATAATATAATATAATATAATATAATATAATATAATATAATATAATATAATATAATATAATATAATATAATATAATATAATATAATATAATATAATATAATATAATATAATATAATATAATATAATATAATATAATATAATATAATATAATATAATATAATATAATATAATATAATATAATATAATATAATATAATATAATATAATATAATATAATATAATATAATATAATATAATATAATATAATATAATATAATATAATATAATATAATATAATATAATATAATATAATATAATATAATATAATATAATATAATATAATATAATATAATATAATATAATATAATATAATATAATATAATATAATATAATATAATATAATATAATATAATATAATATAATATAATATAATATAATATAATATAATATAATATAATATAATATAATATAATATAATATAATATAATATAATATAATATAATATAATATAATATAATATAATATAATATAATATAATATAATATAATATAATATAATATAATATAATATAATATAATATAATATAATATAATATAACATAACATAACATAACATAACATAACATAACATAACATAACATAACATAACATAACATAACATAACATAACATAACATAACATAACATAACATAACATAATATAATATAATATAATATAATATAATATAATATAATATAATATAATATAATATAATATAATATAATATAATATAATATAATATAATATAATATAATATAATATAACATAATATATTTGAATGTTGATAGATATTAGTGATATAATATATTTCTTTTTTCATCTAACACAATTCTAATATTACTTGTTACTACTTGATGTTATATTTATTATTAATTGCATCTTCAATTCCTTGGACCATTTTGATAAATACAAAAGATGTTATAGAATATAGATACAATTTTGCAGTACCTACTTTTTCAGTATTAAAATATTTTTGAGAAACCACGATAGCCGAGCGGCTTCCCAGGATCGAATCCTGGGTCTGGCAAATACACATATTTGGGTGGACAAGTGGACAGAGTATGGACGGTATGGACCTAATAGGTTGAGCAAGTGACTAACATACAATTATTGTGGTAAAAACAAGAATCTATTAAGCAACCTCTTCAAGACTTGATGAACATGATTGTAGAGCCAATTAATAATAATTCAATATTCATTAGGTATTTTATTGAAATTATAATAATATACCTGCTTCCCATAGAGAGAGAGTTCATTCGTTTAATTATTGGACGGGCATCCGTTTCTACGTTTCCTCCAGATGTTTTTGATAAAGACATTTTAGAAATTTTGAAATCACGTTTCCTACGTCTTGTGCTGGTCACAACACAATTGTAATGACTGAATATATTGATTGTATAAAGATGCGATTTGGTTTATATCACACCTGCATAGTGTATAATCTTTAATCTGTGATAACAATATATATATATACAGATGTGCACAAAATGTATTCCATAATAATTTAATAAAAGTGTATAGATTTTAATTAATACTTCGTATACGTACGGCAAGGACTTTTTATAAAGATAATGCTGTTTAAAAGTATTTCAAACAAATTATTATCAATATTCCTTTTTAGTTTTGAAATGATCACTGTGCTTAATATTAAATATATGGAACTCATTTGTGTACACTGTCTACATTAGTGCAAAGATATTGTAGGTCCAGTTTTGTATGTTTTGAGAAAATCGAATTTTAAGATTTGAGATACATTAGAAATATACATATTATGTACCTACCTACGTACTAAGATACAAAATCTTCTCAAATATCCTATTTAGACATATAATATTTTTACAGCACAAAGATACGACGCTCAATTTCGACAAAAACTGTACATAAAAGCACTACGCCACTGTTATATAGGTATGATATGATACGAGTATATCAAATAGATAATGTCAAACCACAAAAGCCAGTCACCAATATTAGCAAAATTTGTACAATATCTACGGCACATTGGCTGGAATCCGATGGATACAGGTCAAGTAGTGTCCGGTGCCATATTTTATGAAGATTTTTTCTAATAGGCATGTTTGTGAGGTATTTTAAAATTATATTTGTTCAATAAAAAATGTGACTTCCTAAAATATTGTGAATGATTCGTTAAAAAAATAGATTTATTATTTTTTATACACATTTAATGTAAATTTAATAGTTTATTGTTTGAAACAATTTTATTAATACATTTTTTCAGTTTATGTTCAAAATCATGAATAATAATGTAAATAATGAAAAATTGATGATGTTCAAAATTCTTTCTGTTTGCGTACTTCAGCGTACTTACAGAAATTGGGTTTTATTTATATTTTTTATTATTAATAGTACTTACATTTTATTATTTGATTTTAAAAACAACAGATAATTATGACAATCTAATCACACAATATTTTGAAGAAGAGACCTTAAAATAATGCTCGTATTGATGAGTTATTCAATATGACAGTGTCATATAATATGTTAATGAAAAATAATTTTCACTGTTAAAACTCCGTTGAAAGATATGGTACTCGTATTATAAAACATTCACTTTAAATCAAATCAAAACTGATGAAATCAGTGGTCAATCTTTGTTGAGTTTTGTGTGTGTTGAAATAATATTAATGCTAAGAATATTATGTGAAGTTTATAAGTCAGCAGAAATGATTAATTATTAATATTGTGTTGTAATTATATTTATTATATATTATGTTATCAATTGAAAATATCCGTTTGGACAAAATCGGTCTTGCGTTAAGGGGGGACATGCTCGTCGAAGGTCAAAATTGAGTTTTTATTGTATTTTCAAACCATGATCCTGGACACTCCTTAAACGTTGTAGATAATCTATTTATATAATTTTGAAGCCTTATTATCCTTTATAGTTATTTTAAACATTTGATGACTGCATAAAGTATTTTTGTTACATAAAATAGTATTCTTTTAAACCTCTCGCTCTAATGTTTTAGAATAAAGTCATATTTCGGTACATAACTGTGCAGTGGTGTTAAGTTTTTTTACATTTATTAATTTTTAAACGCATTTATAAAACCACTAGTATAATTTATTATCAGATAATTTTTGTAAAATATTCACGATAAAAATTTATATTGATAATCTCTGTGATCCCAAATTTCACAAGAATTAGGCATTTTATTATTCAAAAAATCGGCAAGATTAACACATTTGAAGATAATTCTAAAGATACTTATTATAAGCTATGTTTTTGACCATTCAAGTGTGATAAACATCTTATGAATAATGATTGCTTTATAATAATTATTGACCTAAGAATAAGGTAGTGTTTTTTTGAAATACGCCATTTCTTTTGTCATTCCCCAGTGGTTAAGCTACAACATACGGCCGTAGCCATAAATTGACAAACTATAATTGAAGTAGGGAGTAAAATGATATTGACGCGCGTGTTTGAACATGTACCGTTTAAAAAAAAATAAAAAATAAATCGATTAGGTACATGTTCAAACACGCGCGTTAACATAATTTTACTCCCTACTTTAATATTAGTTTGTCAATTTATGGCTACGGCCGTATGTTGTAGCTTAACCACTGGGGAACGACAAAAGAAATGGCGTATTTCAAAAAAACACTACCTTATTCTTAGGTCAACAATTATTATAAAGCAATCATTATTCATAAGATGTTTATCACACTTGAATGGTCAAAAACATAGCTTATAATAAATATCTTTAGAATTATCTTCAAATGTGTTAATCTTGCCGATTTTTTGAATAATAAAATGCCTAATTCTTGTCAAATTTGGGATCACAGAGATTATCAATATAAATTTTTATCGTGAATATTTTACAAAAATAATCTCGTAATAAATTATACTAATGGTTTTATAAATGCGTTTAAAAATTAATAAATGTAAAAAAACTTAACACCACTGCACAGTTATGTACCGAAATATGACTATATTCTAAAACATTAGAGCGAGAGGTTTAAAAGAATACTATTTTATGTAACAAAAATACTTTATGCAGTCATCAAATGTTTAAAATAACTATAAAGGATAATAAGGCTTCAAAATTATATAAATAGATTATCTACAACGTTTAAGGAGTGTCCAGGATCATGGTTTGAAAATACAATAAAAACTCAATTTTGACCTTCGACGAGCATGTCCCCCCTTAACAAATAAAAACTAATTGTGGAAAAAGGATAAAGAAATTAAATAATTTACATAGTGAAGTGTAATTTACACAATAATGTATAATAATATAATGGTGTAATGTTTTTTTTATAGTGCAAAGAATAATTATTTCTTATTGTATATTTACATAAATCTCATATTTTACAAGTTTTCCAATCTAGTTATTTTACAATTAAAAATATTTCTTTTTTAATAAGTATCATAAGATATTTAATTTAGTATTTACATGTATTATTTAAATAATGACAATTTTTAATTATCGGAATAATTGTATTTTAAAGATTATCTAATAACTAATATTTCAAAGAAAATTAATTACAAAATTTTATGCAAGTATCTAGTAAATCGTTCATTAAATAATACAAAAATATAATAGTGATATACTCGTATATCGGTACTACATAATATAAAACAGTATGATGTATTAGAATGGTTTATTTATCAGAATTTAAGAATTTGTCTACATAATAATATATAGGTACCGATTAAAATGTTTTTATCACACATTTAAGTCCACTTTCACTGAAAATTAGCATTCAAATCTATCATAACTCACTACAAGTTAGTGACCGCATTCCTTTCAAATTATACCACAAAGTTGACTCCTTGGTGTTACCGCAGCTTAACTAGAATCACTGCCGGAATGATCCAAATTATTAAACTGAACGTTGTTCCACTTGCACCTGTAATTAAAAAAAAACTTTTTCAATTTTTTCAAAAATTTCAACTGAAAAAATATTTATTTATATTATATTATGTCCATACGCGAAGGCGATAAGCAACAAGAAACCAAAGAGTTCAACATATATTTTATAAACACGTAGGTACAAAATATTTTCGTATGTATTATAATTTTCCAAAATATATAAAAGATAAGTGGGAAATTAAAATCATAAAATATTATAATATAATTAATTATAGTATTTTTTAATCAATATTGAAAATACTCTATATTTAAGAATGTTAGATGGGTAGGTACATTATATTATTGAAAATAGGTCATTTTGGTACACTACAGATGCATACGAGAGGCATACATTATACGAGGGTGGGTCAATAAGTCCTTAGAAAAGCCGACAGGTGGCGCGACTAGTACTGTAAGCGGTTTGTTTTCATGCAGCGGCACTACCGATTCAGTATGCTGCGAAGTTTCAATCAGATTGGTCGGGTTGTTGTGTGTTTCTCGTACATTTAAAAAAAAAATTTGCTTGTGGAAAATGGAAAAATGGAGAAAATTGAGTTTAGAGCTGTTTTTAAACATTTTAATATAATAGGGTTAACAGCAAAGGAAATAAAAAATGAGTTGGATTTAGTTCACGGCATATCTGCTCCTTCACTTGCAATTATTTATAACTGGTTAAATGAATTTAAACGTGGTCGTACATCAACAAAGGATTAACCACGCTCAGGACGTCCTGTAGAGGTGAATACACCAGAAATGATCAATAAAATCCACGATATGGTGTTAAGTGACCGAAGATTAAAGTTGAGTGAGATAATTGAGGTTACAGGGACCTCAAAAGGTAGCGTCATTTCTATTTTACATGACAAATTGGGCATGAAAAATATTTCTGCAAGATGGGTGCCGCGTTTGCTCACAGTCGACAATAAACGCAATAGGGTGGTGGCCTCTAAAGCCCTGTTGTCGCTCAAGCAACGCAATCCGGATGATTTTTTTCATCGCTTTGTGACTGTAGATGAAACATGGATACACCACTATACTCCCGAGACGAAAGAACAGTCAAAGCAGTGGATTGCGAAGGCAAACCATGTCCAAAGAAGGCGAAAACCGTAAAATCAGCTGGTAAGGTTATGTCTACTGTATTTTGGGATGCACGTGAAATTATTTTCGTTGACTATTTGGAAAAAGGAAAAAAAATAACAGGGGATTATTATGCATCTTTATTGGACCAGCTAAAAAACAAAATTGAAGAAAAACGGCCTCATTTAAACAGGAAAAAATCCTCTTTCATCAGGACAATGCCCGTGTTCACACATGTTTACGATCAATGGCTAAAATTGAAGAATTGAAGTTCGAATTGGTCGACCACCCACCGTATTCGCCAGATTTAGCCCCCAGTGACTTTTTCCTTTTCCCAAACTTAAAAAAATGGCTAAGTGAAGAACGTTTTTTTTCAAATGAAGAAGTCATCGATCTGACAAATGCTTATTTTGAGGACCTTCCGAAAACTTATTTTTCTGACGGTTTAAAAAAAATTGAGAAACGTCTAACCAAGTGTATTGAGCTCCAAGGAGATTATGTTGAGAAATAAAAAAAAAATACAAAAATAAAAACTGTTTTAATGCTTTTTTCTAAGGAATTATTGACCCACCCTCGTATTATCAACCTAGCATGAAAGCGATGACAATGATCAAAACGAATAAGCTTTTATTTTATAATATCGCCCCCCGACAGTTAAATGCACTTTGTCCACGACTACTGAGATGAATTTAATCATTTTGACAAAAAAAAATATTGGTCTAAAAACTAAACCCCTACTGCTTAGATTTACTTATCTCTTGAAAATCGCAATCTTCGAAGGTTTTTTCAAACTTAGAACAGGAAAATAATCAAAGGAATCAGGAAAAATATGTAGGGTGGGTGGTTTAGCTCATGAGACCTATGTCCATGGGTGGCGGCTCGCGCTTCTGTTAAAATATTGTTCATTGGGCACGTTGTCGTAAAGAGCACGCTTGATGTGTGCTTTCCATGACTTTTTTCGTTGATAAAACATCCGAAATGTAATTATTCTATCAGTGTCACTTTCATGTCTTATGATTGTTTTACGAGGCATGAAATCCACGAGTAAAGTTTTTCGTTATTTCGGTAACTAATTGTCTCAATTTGTTAGCAGATTTTCCAACATTGAACTTTATGAGCGCTGAGAATTTTAACTGAAATAATAAATTGTATTATCTATTTTTGAATTAGCATGTTTACAATACACACAACGTGCATAATTTTTAGTTATCAATTGAGAAAAAAGCATACTATTGGGTCCTCACCCAGAAGCTCCAAGTTCTCCTAGTAGCTTTGGCGCTTAATGTATTTCTGAAATTGTTTCAGACTTCACGTGATACATATTTCAATAACCTTAAATATGGCTAATATTACACAACATTTTTCCAAACTATACATTAAAGATGCCTATTTCTTCAGGTATTTGAAAAAGCTTCTGTGTTGTCTGCTGAAATTAAATATTCAACTTGTGACGATTGTCTTTAATGGACTCTCCGCCCTTATTATACTCATAGCTTCAAACATTGTATTCAGAGTTTAAAGGAGTAGACTCATATTCACTACTACTCGTACCATGGATGGTAACTAGTAACTACTAATTGGTCTCTTATTGGTTTTTGTATTCCTTGGTAAGACATTTTCACCGAACCATTTCCAAACCGAAAAATTTCTAGACACTTACGGGGACTCACTTGCCATGTTACTTTGAATGATAGAAACTATGCGCACACCACCTCAAGACAAGTTATTATATGGACTGACTTATTTTAATGTAATTATTTTCATTCATACTGAGATAGATACTATAAAGAATGCCCTATGCACTTAATAGAAGAAATCTAAAAAAAAAAATTGAACCAAGTAGGATTGGAATTCAAATCTTTCAATGTTCAGGTGACTGTTTTTATCGTTTAATCTACCGATCTATCCTGACAACGTTATCTTTGGTGTTTCAAATTCACAAATAGTAAAATTCATATAAGTGTGGGTTTTTCAAAATTAGATGTTTTTATACAACTTTTTTTTAATTTTCTATTTATCTTCATCATTTATTGAATATTTTCGTACATTCCCATCTAAAAGAAAATGATAAGATATCTATTGCAAAAGGTAAAATTAAAATCATGTTTTTAAATGAAAAATAGTGTCATGTACTTAACTCATTAAGATGAGGTAAGGTGAGAATAAATAAATGGCACCAACTTTTTATTTGGTAGTTCTAATATTTTACTCATACCTATATATATCCTAGGTTTGTGCGGTTTTATAATGCAAAAAGTGAGTACTAACAACTGTGAGTGTGTCCGGTAGCCAAAACGAGGACTGAAGCTATTTGCGGCCTCTCAGCGGCCAAAAGAAGTTCCACTTGAGCATTGTATAGAGAATAAATAGAAACTTTGCAAGTCAATCGTAGTGCTCCATCTCTGAGCGTGTCCTGGGTCACAGCCAATGATAAAGATGAAGTGCTCTTCTTCTTTGAGTGTAGTTCTATATCAGCGAAACTTGTAGATTGATCTAAAGAGTTCCCTTCTTGAGATCTCACACTGATTGTGTCCTGGTTTTCTGTCTTTGTGCGGTCAATTGCTGAACTGATTTCCATATTCATTTCCTTACGATCGTTCCATGAAGCGATTTCGCGTGATCTTTCGTCAATATTTGATGATTTATTGGGAAAATATATTAATTGTCTGCCATTGTGTATTTTAGAAGGCCAGTTGTGTGATTCTCCGTCCATAGCCAGGCTCTGTAAAGATGTTCCATTTACCTGGAGAAAGAAATACAAATTATTAATTACATAACATTAATAATTACATAACAGGGATGAAACTTCCGGTCAGAATTTTTACTCCCGGGATATCAGAAATTGTATACACAATCCCGGTTCCGAGATTGGTAAAAACATAAAATTTTACCATTTTCAGTATTTGTATCAAACAGATATTTTACTTATTATCGTTGATTAAGAAACCAATTTTATAATTATATAAATCTTAAAACAATCTTCAAGCTATTTTTATGATGAATAAAAACTAGAACAGCCGTCATAAATATGATTAAGTCAACGTTATTGGTTATTGATGAATTTAATAAAACGCATTTATTTTGTACTTATTCCACTTTTTATTTAATAAATTTGGACCAGTTTTGTCCGCCTCAAAGGGACATTTAATCAATAATACAATGTAGTTCTACCATGTATTGACAGAAAATAAACGTTATTGGTATTAAATTATTATATTAGTAAGTATTTAATTAAAGTGTTATTTATATAGATTATATTAGTAAATAATTTTATTTAGTTCATTTGTAATATGTACCTACTCAATTCCGAAAATTTTGGTCGAGAAATTAAGCGGTTCGCGGAGTGTGCTAATCAATAATTTAACAATGTTGAAAGTTATGATTAAATATTTATAAAGCATTTTTAAATAAAGATGAAAATTGAACATGCGTAGGTATAAATGCGATTTCTTCAGACATTCAGTTGAAAATATCCCTCTGAGGCGGACGAAACCGGTCCTAATTTATTGATTAAAAGTGGAATAAGTACTACAAAAAAATTGCGTTTTATTAAATTAAAACAACATTACAAAACCTCTTTTTACCACTTTTCGTGCAACTGCTTGAATTTTTTTACACGATATTTATAAAAATATTATAATTATTTACAGAAAATATGTTTATCATTTATATTTACTTTTTTAATATGTTGATATGATAGATGTGTACGTATTGATTTGATGAGGAAATTATTTTTCCTAGAATATACAGTTTAATTTTAGATTTGTAAGTTTCATATACTTAAGTGTATTTATTTGTAGAATAGCGTATATTATATTCTATCTTATCTCTTATAAAGGAGGATATTATACAAATATGTTGTTACCTAATATTATAGCATACGTAGCTTTGAATAAACTTATGAATAAGGTACTTTATACAAACCAGTTGGCCATTTAAAAGCCAGGTGATATTGGCCATTGGTCTCGCTGGAGGGGAAGTACAGTGGGCCCGAAGAGTGTCTCCTGGAGCAACACGGTTTCTTTCTGCGACCAAATCTGGCGCACCATCTGGAACATCTACAAACCATAATGTATTCAAATCACTGATATATTAGTTTTATAATTTCTAATTAAAACTCTCAAAAAATTATTAGTTGAGCGTTTTAGAAAGTATAAGTTATAATGTAAAAGTATATATAACATAAAAGTATAATAAGCATTGCGATTCGGCAGGAAGAAACATTAACCATGGAATGGAACATGGGAATAATATCTGTACCTCAGAGGCAGACGGATGCAAATCCAAATACCCAATTGTTCAGGAGAGCCAAAAAACAATTTTTATTTTAAACGAATACTCATAACTTCTAAGAAAATATACATAGAATGATCATTATTTTTTTTATTCTAATTCAATTAAAGTACTTCTGGAATATGTAAGAAAGGAATAATAATATAATACAATTTTATAACTAAAAAAAATAAAATAAAAAACGTAGTGTGGATTTGCATCCTTCTGCCTCTAAAGATATTTTGTTAATGTGGATATGTATCTTATTTACCTAGCCAAAATAAAACAATTTATAGGTATAAATATAACAAAGCAAAACACATTTTTTTTTTAAATTTTTATTATGTCATCATCATCATCACCAGCCTGAATCTATTCACTGCTGGATGAAGGCCTCACTAATCTCCAAGCTGATTCCACTTCTCTCGTTCCTGTGCGTTGCGTTGCCAAGTTTTTCGGAAGAACTTTATCATTTCATCGATCCAGCGGCCTCTAGGTCTACCTTGCGGATGTTTTTTACCTCTTGGATATACCACTGGATGACTAAATTTGTCCAACGATTGTTCTTTCTTCGAGCCATGTTCCAGCCCATTTCCATTTGAGGTTTTTAGCAAACTCTATCACATCATTAATCCTTGTCTGTTCCCTTATCCACTCATTCCTTTTTTTGTCCTTTTGCGTTATGCCCAGCATGCACCTTTCCATACCACGTTATGCTACTCTAAGTTTATGGATCTCTCTTTTACTTAGGCTCAATGTTTCACACGCGTGTGGTTACGGGAAGTACACACTGGTTGAACACTTTGCACTTTAGGCATTTTCGAAGAAATTATTCAGGCGGCCAAAAGCACTCCTAGCTTTACTCTGCAAACAATTTCATCAAATATACATCCATCTATAGACACTTATTGTGCCAGATAGATGTAGTTTTTCACCTGTTCGAGCTGAATGCCATTGATGAGGATCTCTTTTTGGCCCGCCAAGCAGTTTAACATGACTTTATTCTTTGATACATTTATTTTCAAGCCTACTTTGTTGCTTACTCCAGCGAGTTACTGTATTCTGCTTTGGAGGCCTTCTGAGTCTTGCAAACTACTATTTATTGCTATCGGCAAAGCGTAGATGACTCACGTATTCTCCATTTATGGGGACTCATGTCATTCCAGTCAAGTTGTCTAAATAAGTCTTCAAATGTAGCTGTAAATAGTTTAGGTGAGATTGTATCACCTTGTCGGACTCCTTTGCTGATAGGAAATGCGCGATGGTTTATGGAGATGTTGTTGCGCTACTGTATATATTATTGAAAATATTTATATAGCGCCCGGGGATTCCTCGATTTCTGAGTGCATCGAGTATTGAAAAGTTCTTTATGGAATCGAACGCTTTCTCATAGTCTATAAAACCCATGGATAGCGGCAGCTTGTATTCCTGTTACCGCTCTGATTTCTCTGATGACTTGGATAATATGGTCCATAGTGCTGTATCCTCCTCTAAAGGAACTCGTTCTCCTGGCTGGTTCTCGTCTAGTACATATTGCAGACGGTTTGAGAGAATTTTATCTTAGTGGATTATTGAATTTGCATCCTTCTGCCTCTAAGGTAGGTATGGCACTTGCATCTTTATTCTATGCATATCTTGGACTAGGACTTTCATCTCTCTGCCACTAATAGATAAAGCCTTTAGCATGACGATTCTTAAAAAAACTCATTTTCCCCAAAAACGGAGTTGCATCCGTCTGCCTCTGAGGTACAGATATTATGTTCCTTCATAAAGAAGGCAATGTCATAGATTGCTCCAATTAAAGGGGCATATAGTTTGGTGTTGAGTATTCTCCAACAGTCTGTTTAGGCAGATGGTTAAACACACGGCATGTACAATAGACGAGAATCTATGCGGTTTTCGCCAAGCAAAGTTAACAAGCGATAAAGTATGTACCCTATGATAAATTATGGAAAAATGCCAGGAACATAAAAAAGATAATGATATCAAATTAAGATCTAAATGATATGATTAAATTACTCACAGAAAAAGTAACATAAACAGATCTAAACGACAATGGCTCGGCCAGGTACAATTTGGAAACAAATCACTGCAACCTTCGACAAGCATTTGCCAAATAATAATGTAGATAATTCTATTTATCTTGGGATCATGTATCAAAGCAAACCAACAGAAAGAATACACTCTGTTTATGAGAAATCTAAAATGTTCAACACGACACAGAATATAATTTTAATGAGAATCAATTGGGAAGTAGAAAAAGAGCCCCAAATCTCGAAAGGTGGACACGTTAGCCGCACGGCTGGCGAGGGCGAGGCCTTTCTAACGTTTTACTTCCAACGTCTACTTTTCAACTTCCAAATTTATATTAGGTATTAATAATGCAAATATTTTAGCTCAGATTAGATTTAATTACCTATAGGATGGGGTAAGTGCCCCATTACCTTGTCAGGAAAATATTATATTTTATTTATATGAAAACATTATGCAATTAATGATACACTTGCCCTGACCTACTGTTTATATTATAATATACCTATATATTGAAAAATAAACTCTATCTACACAAAAAAATTTAAAAAATGATCTAGATATTATTATGTTCCAACATTTTCATGATATAAAATATACATTATAAATTTAAGGCAAATTTTTCTTAAAGTTTTATGTGCAGCAGACGTGTTTACCAAAGACATTTTTTTTGTATCCGTGTACCTTATTTAATCAAGTAAAAATATATCAAATAGGTAGATAATAGATATTATGTAGTAGATTTTTGTAACGATTATTTGACATTATAAATCTATGCAGACAATGTCAAGTTTTTTATTTATCTATTTATTTATTCTGCGCATACAAATGTAAAGGAAAGATAAAAATAGTTTTTATCCATTTTTTTTATAAAAAGATTAGGTAGAGATACTCGTACCTTTGTAGTTTGGCAATGCTCGTGTCGGTATTTTAATACTTTTAATTTGTAAAAAAAGTAGGTTGCCTATTTACGAAAAAGCAATGCAAATACTGTACAAATACAAATACAAATAAAACATAGTTCAAATTTATAGTTTTTATTTAATTTTTTATCGTGGGGGCTCAAAATCAGTTAGTGCGTCGGGCGTCCTCCACCACCCAAAACACGTCACTGAAGACTGAGTAAACACTTCGACCAACGTGTAGGAAAGTAGCTACGCTAGAAAAAAAGAGATGATTTAACATAAAAAAGTCATTAATTATTTTGTAATTGAGAAAAATGTGTTATTTTCCTGTTTCCGTTGACAAATTTTATTTGAAAATAAATTATCGAGCGCACAATAGAGGGACCGAAGTGAAATATAATTTATGGAAGGAAGAAAGGTTAATATACTCAAAACTTGCCGCTTTTAGCGTAAACAAGCTAAATTGACGAATGATTCAAGTCATTTCTCTGAATCTCATTGCTTTATGGACACAATTACCTTTTTACAACTAGTAAATACATAGTTTTTTTTTGTTTTTGACCAAGTAGGTCGTAGAGATTTTAGGTTTTTTTAATTGGTGATATTTTAAAAATAATATACCATAAATATCGTGCGTGGTCCAAATTCATGGTACCTTCTTTACTGTTAGAAAGTGAAATGACAGATGACTAAAAAAATGGTCGCTTGCAACGCTAATTAAGGGCACTTCACGTTGAACTGCACTGCATCGGCACCTGCATGACGTTTTGAACGTTTTTATCATATTCCACATGACTGCACTTTACGAATGTCATGTCAAAATCACGTTTTATTGTTTTTAGCGGTAGGCACTATGTATTTTCTATGAGAAATTTGTCTATTATCTATGGTCTGCGAGTTGGATTATATTAAAAAAAAATATTTATGGATGTCATGTCAAACGTAATTTTAATGTACGTACACGTAGAAACTGTTAAAATTAATTGAAATTAGCATGAATAATTAATATTAATTCAAATTATTTATGCATTATAGTAGGCACTCTTCATCAGTGTCTTTCTTCAGTGAATTTACGAGATGGTGCACGTTCAAAATATTCTGCAAAATGAAGAAACCATATACTAAATTTTCGCCGCGACAGCGTGACAGTAGGCGACATGCACCTCAATGTGGGTTGCGCTTTAGTTCCGTCAAAAGAATGTTGACTCAAGTTGATGTGGATATTAAAACGGGTCGAAACAATTATATTAGGAAACCAACTACAAAATAGCGATGATTTTAAAATGCAATTTGATAATTGAGTGATCATTAAAGTTTGACTATTCTTCGGAGTGTACCTTTGTCAGCATTAATATGAATTGGAGACAAAACAACCAAATACACATTTTTTTGTAAGATTTTACATATGATATACCTAGGTATAATGTTAATCTTTATTTTTGTAAACAGATAATTTATTATATTATTCGTCATTTAAAAATATATTAGGTACTTACTTACATACAATGTAGGTGACGGAATTACTTTTTTAAACCAAATCCACTTAATATGGAGCATATTGCCCCGGTGTGGAGGCAATGAATTAATAATACTTACTATTATATTTATAAAATAGATTAATATCGACACGGTCAGATATAGTGTTAAGTCAACCTAACTAACATAAATGACGTCACCACTAAATAGTGTCCATCTTCAATAACCCGAGTATTACGAGATTCAAAATAAAAAAATCTATTTGTATTTTTTATTTATACGCAAGATAAAATCGCCTTGAAATTTGTGGTTAGAAGGAAGAAGAATGCCAAAAATAACGACTAAAGTCCAGATGGAGTTTAAATCCTGCACCGCTGTAAACTACTGCCAGACAGCTCCATTTTATCAAAATATATATTTTTATTTTAACCCAATATACCTATCTATCTTGTTACATAATAATTAAAATACGTACATACGTTTAATGTTAGGGAGTTCAAAAAATAAAGTAGATAATGTAGATACCTATATGGCAAAAGAAATAATTATAATCTCCCCATGCGGTGTGGAATATTTCTTTGAATTGGTAGGTACTAATAATGCGCGCAGGAATATTTTATTGCCGTGTTATGCTTCATTTAACACTATTCGCCAGTGCCTTTTGATGAGCGTAAAACGGTGAAGGTTTCCAGGCACGAGGCGCCTCTGTGCCGAACACAAAAAGTGTCGTGATGGAATATTCCAATAGAAAGATATATTTTATTTTATAGTTAATATTCAAGAAATACGTATAAAATAATGTATTTATTTTGGGTTAGATTATCAGTAATACTTTGTCACAACTGGACAATTACTTTTCGACTTTTTTGCAAGCTTCTGGATTCTATCCTGAAGTTCTTTTGGGTCTTTTGCATATTATATTACAATACTGTATGCTACCTGCAGATGTATCTCACGGATAGCATCCAAAGCGAGCGAATAAACAACAATGTATATATTAAACGGCACACTTCTATGGTTGGAGCTATGATCAAGGTTTTGAACTAGAACTGAACCGAAAACCGAAAAAAAAACCGTTATTTTTATCAGTACGAAAACCGGAACCGAACCGAAAATATACGGTTTATTCGGTTCGCTATATGTTCAAACACGCGCATTAACATGATCTTACTTCCGATTTCAGTTGTCGTTCAGTTTTCATAGGCGCAACATATCTTACGTCTTGGGTCTTGGTCCTTGTACTCAAACTCTTGGATCACTCACTACCAACTACTCGGAGCTGAACCGAACCGATATATTTTTTACTTGAACTGGAACGAAAACCGAAATGAAAAAAAATAGGGGTTCGAAGCCCTGGTGGATGGCAAGATTGTTCGTGAAATCAAACTGACATACAGTGCATTCTGGTGCCCGAATAGTCTTTAACGTATTCGCTGCTGAGTAGATAATGATTTTTTAATTAGCACCTTTAAAATGCACGTTAATTACTTCGATCGGCCGCCTGGTCATTACGCGCATGTGCGTCTTCAGCGTCCAAAGTATTAAAGTGACTTTTCATTATGCCCAAAGCACACTGAACCTGTGTGTGGTATCAGTGCTAATGTATATATGTGAAACATTAACCCTTAATGAAATCGATAGCAAACGATTGAAAGTAGCGAAACGTGGCATGGGAAGGTGAATAACAGTCTACGCCTGTTCGATTTGACTTCGGGTACCCTTCAATTTGAGTAGTTTTACGCATGCATTAGCCGGCTCGCACATCACAACTCGCCTTGTGTGCCTGACGGCCATAAATCAAAACTTCCCAGACTGCCGCGGAATGTTGCATGCTACAACCTCGCACATCTGCCTAGCGGCAAACGTCAAACGCGAAAAAGGAGAAGTCTCTCGTCTGCCATTTTTATTGTGTTGATTGTATGAACAAACGTCAAACGCGGTGACCAGCGATGAGTGAGAAATGACAGTGTAGACAGAGACAGAGACAGAAATGGCCGATTGTGCCGCTGTGCGCATGCGCGGGGTCGACATTTTTCGAAATCGACATGTAAGCTGTAGCAAATGCAATTCGTCGCATGCAGGAGCGTCGCAGCGTCACAGTTAACGTTTGTTTCTTGGTTTACGATGACGTCACATCGACAAATTTGTTGTAAGACGCATGCGGCGAGTTCTGATGTGCGAGCCCTCTTAGATTGACTGTATTTGATGCACTCCGTCAACTATCTACACTAGTAGGAACGTAAATAGTTTAAAATTTTTCAATGGAATCAGTTTTGTCATGTATTTATATGCTGATTATAATACAAAGATGTAACAAGAGTAATATTTTTGAAAAAAATAACTTTAGTACAGAGGACATTTTTCGTTTTGAATCTTTCAAAACTATAATATGTTGGCTTATTTTACGTAAAATTATTGTATAATTTACTATTATACATTTGTTGTTGAATCATTAGGTTTGTAAAACTGACGTGATTGATGTTGAACAGAAATCCAATGATGCTGGATGTAGATGCGCTTCCGTCTCAAAATATGGCCATCTTGCAACCATTTTGAGGCAAGCCAATGCGCACCCTACGCATTTACTGCGATGTGTTCCTCCAGTAGTCAGTTAATTTTTGGCCTAATGCAGAAAGAACAGAGGCAAGAGTAGGTACGCAATGTGAGTGTATATAAATAGATAAATAATGCTGTCATATTATGGTTGTACTCGCAGTAAACGATCATAAGGCCATAACGTCTTCGGTTCACTGTTTGTATCAAAATTAATTATCTCTAATTTTGTTTACATTATAACGACATGGTATAAAGAAAAAAAATCAAGTCTGATAGGTTATTTTGTTCTTAATGGGTTTCTTGTCATATCGAAAGATAAAATATCTATACCTGGATTGGTATTATATCGAAAGCAAGTAGGTACCTATCAATATTTTTTGACATCCCTACACATATTCGACTTAAGAATGAAAATAGCAATTTACTAAGTATACGTTCTTAAATATATGCGTATATATACTTTATTTAATTTAAACGGTACGCGTTATGACTGAGTTACGCGTTGCTTGGTGGTATTTTATCACACAAAATATCCCTTATAGGAATAATAAAAGATGTAAGTATTAGAATTATTTTTCTCGCATGTTATATAATTTTGCTTTATGAAAAAAAATAGCATAATAAGTAATAACAGAATAAAACCACTTAGCGACGACAGGTAAAACATTTCATATCATTGTTAGTAGGCACTTAGTAAAATACAATTTTATTTTTGGTAATATGCAAATTAAATTATATGCCTCAGTATTATTTGAGCAAAATGTAGCAATACTACAATATTTTAATTATTGTCTGTACGGACAATAAAGTCCTACGTTTTCAATATTGCAATCAGCAATAATATTTTTTTATAATAAAGTAAGGCTCAGGTATTCGGCGTACATTCAAACAATGATGTTACATAAAATTATGTAGTGATCGAAAAAATCATAATTGATCAAGTATGTATGATTAGAGGATTTGTGTAGTGGAATGAAAAACGTACCCACAACATGCATATAGCTTGTCTTCATGGCTGTGTGGAAGGAAGGAGCATCTGCAGAAACTTCGCATCGATATCTTCCGGAAAGAAAAGGTGACACTGCCCTCAACACCACCGTCAGAGGACCAGATCTTCCAACCTGGAAGGAAAACGAGACTTTTAAATGAATATTTAAATATTGATATCTTAATATAATATTATTTATTAAGTATGTGCTTGTAGTGTAATACTCATAGTACTTACATATGTTTTTAAAATCTGAAATAGTATAATATAACTTTACATTTTTGCTCTTTTTGGAACAATATAATAGACCTCTATGCATTCTTTTAAGCCACTGGGAAATTGCATTGGATCACTGTTCAAATAAATATCGCTAAATAATAAGTAAGTTCATGATAGTAAGTATTATGAAAGACAACATTACTATTCACAAATGAAAAAAACATAACCTGCTAGGCATGCATATAATCTAGATTTTTTTTATTATTTTATTTGAATAGTATTTTTTTAAAGGGTAAACCTTTTATATTTCTATGATTGTATTTATTTTACTTAAAACTATTTTGTTATTCTTAATAGCTGATAATAATATTAGTTAGAATACCTACATTAATGGTTCCTGAAAAGCTATAATTTCAATTTACTCATTTTTAAACAGAGAAGATAATAAAATTTTATTTTTATTTTTATTAAATAGCTGTAAGATTGTATATATTTTGTATTAGTAAAGAATGTCCCGAAATTGTCGAATAAGTATAACATATTATTATGTTTTATTTTAATTACACAATTTGTTAAGTAGTTATTTTATTTTTATTTTAGTACCATTTGCACATTTTATAATTATTATTTCAAGACCGTTTCCACCTGTACGACATCAATTGAAAAAATATGGAAATAATATGTAATAAAAGTAAAAATACAATAACTTACAGTATCAAGTGATTGTTATTTATTTAATACCATTCTTCATACTAAAGGTCTAATTGCACCACCATACTGGCAGACCCAAAATCAGGATCCACACCGACCGTCTTGAGCAATCGTCTCGATCGAAGCAACTCGGAACGATTCAGCTACCAACTCGATTGTGTTGACGCTTGATCTGATAGGTGTATACGCTTAGTTGATATTGTAGTGTTAACAAAAATAAGTCGGCCCTCGTAGTCCAGTACGTACGGCGCTGGCCATTCATCCGGGGGCCCGAGTTGGATTATCGGCGAGGTCACAATATATTTATGTGATTTTCTTATCTTATGCCTGGGAGTTTGTGATTATTTCTCTTCTACTACTAAATTCACTACTTTTTCACTACACTACTGTCATTGGGTCTTGTGGCCTATTGTAGTGTTAAAAAGAAGAAAAATAAATAAATCAAAAAAAATATCTATTAGTCAGTTTGGTGGAATACTAAACAGTCTTCCCTCGTGATAAGTTGTTACTTTAAATACATAATATGGAAACTATTAGAGATTATATTATTTAGATACATATTGGTTGTATTAAGTACCATATTATTTTATTTTATTGTTGTCTATTAAAATAATGAATAAAGTTAAGTGACATTAAATGTGAAATTTTCGTTATGTAATAAAAGACAGGACACGTCATAATATGTGAACCCTTATTCGAAGCCCACGGGCAATTAAATTTTTTTGTAAGTACTCGATAATCTTCGACCCAACTAACATGGAACAGAAGGTGAATTGGTCACTATGATAATTTTATTTTGGTCACGGCTTGAAGGAACGATCCAAGTTAACATTTCACGATCGGTGGCGATCGTTTCAGACAGTCGATCGTCGAGAAGATCTGCCAATGTTATTTGAGCTTTATACAGCTTCTTATTCTGTATAAGCATTGAAAACATCTAGATTTAATTCTAGCGACCGAAGTACAGGGTCGATAGTCTTGTCGAGTTGACCGGGATATACCCTGAAATTAATTGTTTGTTAATAATGAGACTTACGTCGACGTTAACCCCGGGTAATGGGAATACTCTTGTATGTGGAAGTTCCTTGGGGATGTACCGGAAAAATTCTTGGCGCCCTTTGTACCATTTAACGCTGTAAAGGGTATCGGTTTCAAGGTCGTAGCGGCAGTTCAAGGTCACCGTAGACCCGGAGGCAACAGCCTCGGGCACATTGACTCTGACGTCACGAAGTCCACCAGCACCTGAAAATATAGACAACATTAAATATGATTGTGTATGGCTAAAAAGAATTTGGGCAGTATATCTGATTCATTGATGCAGCGACAGAAAAGGAAACAATTACACTGTGAAACGATAAATTTATTGAAAACAAATCGTACAATTAAATACAATTAAGGATTGCAATACCGAATAAAAATATCAATACCAGTATTTCGGTATTTTCTATTGAATACCGGTATTTGTGAAATATATGAAAAAACAGTATCTACCAATATTTATATATATATAAATCTCTAAAATATTACTATTTTATAGAAAAAATATTTAATTGGGTACATGTGTAAGCCTTTAAAATAGGTAAAGGTAAGATATGGTAGAGATCCTGATGTTTACGGATACCTAGTAGTTGAACTATTGTCACTTTCTTCTTCGAATGATCTTTCAATAAATTTATATTATGAAATGTTCTTATATGTGATGTGCCCCACTGGTAATTCCACCTGATGTTTTATTAGTTTATTAAACTTTTTACTCTTTACTTTTACTTTTATTCAGTAAAAAATAAAACCAAACACAATGTTCCTCACTGTTTCAACAAAATTACATTTCTTCATTATTGTATACGATACTATTTAGTAGATAAACATCAAAAAATTAGGCACAAGCAAGTTTCTTATAGTGTATAATTATTATTCCATCATAAAATATTCGCCACTCGGGCTGAAATTACTAATGATTATATAAACAAACGACGTAACCCGTTAAAAAATTACAGTTCTCTTAAACCTTTCATGTTAATTAATGCATTTTGTTTTCACTTTCAATACCGAATATATCGGTATTGTGTGATTTTTAAAGTATTTCGGTATCGAAAAATACTGGAATACCGGTTTTGAAATATGTTACCGGTATTTCAATCCCTACGCGGCGGCACCCCTGAATCTATTATAACCTTTCCAACAATATGTAAAAATAAGATACAGCTAGGTATTAGAAAAAAATAACGGTTGAAATTATAACTTATTAACTACCTTCAAAATTCGCAGATAAGTTTTCGTTAATGCGAACCTCGTGTCATTCTAAACATTTAATCTCTTTTTGGTTTTGGTTTTCAAATGAAGAAGTGTTGAAAATCCACTCTCGCAGGAATACGTAGAAGCAAATCGTAGTAAAATTCGAAAGGCGAGCTTGTTAACATTCGGATATGACTGATACTTAGCACACCAGAATTTTCAGATTTTTTCATGAAGTAAGTTAAGTATTAAGGAATCTTTTTGCAGTTCCAAGAATTCATCTTGTACTTCATCGGGAATGCTGGATACATCAAGGGAAGCAGAAAATAAATAAGAGAAATACTTTCCCGACACTAAATCCAAATGTCAATTCTGTTGGTTGGACCTTGTCATAATAGGGGAGCGATTTGGTTCAGAATCAATATTTTATAATGTTTACTGTTTCAGCCGGTGACCCTACAGAATATCCCTGACAGTGACGACCCCACTTGGGGTCGCAACCCATAGGTTTGGAGCTTTAGAATATTATCGTCAATATTCCAAAAGTGCATTAACAAGTTATTCCATGACGAAGTAAAGGAAAAACTTTGATATAATAAAATATATGAAGAAATCAATATCAAACAAAAAGTTGCATATTGTCACCTAATCGCATCTAGTTTATCATTCTCGGTATCGATTTCCACATAGGTATTTTATCAGTCGTTTTTGCCTACTGTTGATTGTAAATCATTCGATAAACCGATTAGGTTGTGTGTGTATGTGTGAATGTGTATGCTATGTTTACTGTTCGCTGTGAATGAAGGACGGAATGAAATTTGTGGAACCAAACTTATTAGTTTACCAATAATCACAGGTCGTAAATCCTGGATTACGTGAGAATTTTTCAAATTATTTTACTCTTCACTTGACATTTAAAAAAAGTTATCATCATTTGATTCACATAATGCATTTTTACAACATCAATTTATAGGATGGCTCATAAACTTGTGTGCAGTTAAAAATATGGCACACCAACGAAGTAAAGACATATGTGTAACGACAAACAGTAGTATTAAAGCGCGCCTATATTTGAGCATACGCATAATAAAGACCAGCGGTGCCCAACCCGTAGCTCGCGAGCAACGTGTTGCTCGCGTACCATTTTAATGTGGCTCGCGGCTCGCGTATTATTCAGATTATGTATTAAGATCGCAGTGTATGTCAAAAATCGGCAAAATTGCTACACACTCAAAAATAAATAAATAAAAATAAATGAACACCTCGTCGGCAATCACCGCTAGCGAAATAGACGAGAGGAATAGTATATTAGTATATGGGCGAGACGAAGCGCGTTCTGACACACTTGTCAGTTTGACAATTATATTTATCATATAGTTATCATAATAATTATGTCTGAAGAGAAAAAGAAAAACGGACATATACTTATAATTTTCAAGAAGATTGGGAAGAGAAATATATATATTTTTTAAGAACAAATGTATTTGTTTGATTTGCGGTGCGACAGTTGCTATTGGAAAAAAGTGCAGCGTAGAACATTTTACAACGGTTCATAAAAAAATATGGTACTGAATATCCTATTAACAGCAGTTTAAGAAAATCTAAAGTGAAAGAATTGAAAGCCACATTACTTGCCCAACAATCTATATTTTCTATGTCTGTAACCAAATCAAGAGCTGCTACAATTAATTGCTTTATTTAAAATTACATATATGCTTGAAACAAAAAAAACCCTTTGACGACGGCAACATAATGAAAGAAGCAATGCTTGCTGTATCAGAAACAATGTTTCAAGAATTTAAAAATAAGAAGGAAATTATTTGGAAAATGCTGATTCTTTCAAAAAATGTCATCGTCCTATGTGTGACTCACCTAAAATTTTTAAATTCTTAATTTTCTCGAGATAGACTAAAGGTTGGGCGCCGCTGACGTAGACTATTCGGGAGTTCGTTATTGTTTTCATGCGATCACACGATGTGATTTTATGCAATTACATCAGCTCGCAATTTTGGAAAATTCCAACTCGTGACCCATGGAACACGTGACATAGCTCGAAGATGATTTATAATTACTTATTTAGTAATCATTGGATTTAGTAAACGTAGAAGACACGTAATAAAGAAAATTCTACTTAGTAGTGGAAAAGCATCCGCCTGTAGAACTGTGGTTTTAGTCCACGTGTTGTTTTTTTCAATGTGTGTATGAATTCTCTCGATAAGTACACCGGAATCGATAGTAAGAAGTGACTTCCTGTCAAAAGTTTATTATGATCACCTTTAACATGTGGACGCCTATATTCTCCGCCTTTGAGCAATAATTTGAATTTAATGTATCTGAATGTTATTTTAGTTAATAAATGGGTGTTATGTTAGATTTATAATATCAACATCTAGTTAAAAAAAAAACCTACGAGAACGTGATAAAAACGCCGATTATAGTAATATAACGAAACGTTTTAAGGCAGACAATGAAACATTTCTTGATTCTAGTGCCAAATTATCATTTACTCTCTGAGTCGTGGGCCAAACTAAATAGATTCTGGCATGCACTAAATTATAATACAAAGGTACTCGTGTTTTGTTTTTTTGTAATTACACATGCACACATCTGGAGAATATGAAATTATTAAAGCTGTGATATTAAATTAATACCGATGTCCAGCATGAGCCATGTATCATGATAAATTATCATGTCTCTATGTTATCTTAGAGATAATTGGTAAGCCAATGATAGAATATTTTCTCTTCGATAACTTTACTTTATAATGAATGAGTCAAGAAAAAGTCGCCTAAAAATATAATAATACTATACTTCTTTTAATTATTGCAATACGATTGCTAAATCAACGGATTAATTTGCCGATATACGAATAATACACACTATCATAACGTAGTACGGAATTATAAATAATGTGAAACGTGCATAATAAATTACATTTGAATATCCTTATGGAAATGTGTCATTAATAATTAAATATTGCAACATTTTCTAAGAAATCTGAGGTTCCAAATTCCAAAGCTGAAAAAATGAAATGACAGGTAAAACTGGGTAAAACAAAAGAATCGAAACAAGACAGACAGATATTTACTTTGCAACGCTATCAGATTATATTATTTTCGTTGTAATTGGTGAAGAATTATTCATTTTTTACAGGTTAAATTTTATTAGACGTTACGTTGGTATTCAAATAATTAAATAATTTCGGAGATTTTTTGTCCTTGCGATATATCGAAAGGGTTTTATGTCACGGAATGTAATTTTGACGGGCCGTGGAAAATGTCGCAGAATCTATAAACGTTCATAGAAAAGTCGATTTTTAACATTATATAACCATTCAAGAAGTGAAAGTGTTAAAAAATCAACAAAATGGAATTTAAATAAAAAATTTGTGGTATTCAAGATAATTGCTAGTAATCATTATAGGGATACTTTGTCTCTCCATAGCCTTTTGTGATTTTATTTGAATCTAATAAGGCCACATTGACCTATAATGATTATTATTGGGTGCAAACGTTTAAAACTTAATATAATACTGCATCTATTCATCAAATTCTCCTTCTTAAATTTTCTTTGTTTTTCATTCATATAACTTTAATTTTCAATCAAAGAACCGTTTCTTGGAATCCTTTTTATTTATAGGTATGAAATCTTATTTAGGTTTGGTCAAAATATTGAATCTCGATTTGATATAAATAAAAAGATTTCAAGTTATACACATTTATATTATTAAAAAAAAAATCGATGTTTTTTAAAATAAATATAAAAAATATTAAAACTATGAATTAGTCAAAAATCTCTATGGTAAAACATAGAAAATTTAATAAACTAAATTTGAATAATAAATGTGATCATAAAACATATATAATGATAAGATGGGGTCCTTTGACAGATTCACATTTTAGAACATTTTTTTTTACAATTATAAGTTTGTCTTTGACTTAAAATAAAAAACATTTTGCTTTTTAATGTTTTCAGATACATATTTATTAATTAATACAGTTGAAATTGTAAATTATCAAAAAAAATATTCAGTAGTGCATTTAGCACATGGTCATTTTATTTTAAATTCTTTTTTGCTCATAAAATGAACATATGGGCCACTACAGAGTGAAAATGATATTAAAAGACCTCTTACGAAAAATAGTTGTTCGTCATTTTGTCCAATCTAGTGGGATTTTTCTCAACTGAAAAAAACCAATGTAATAGTTTTACTGCAAAAATCTAAATGTACTAATAATAAAATTATCCTATTTTATCTTATCCGTTTCATACCAAAAATCATGATTCTATTATAAATACATACCACATAAATTAATCAGGTATCCCATAATTAAGTAGATTTATTTCATAATAATATTAAAATCTTCCACTAATGGTTAGAACGTTAAGCTGGTTCCAATCTATCGAGACGTCTAGCTTCAGTCAGCTGACTCTACTAGTAAGAAATAAATTAAAACGAATTTCTACTTCTTGTTTTATTTATCAGCCTGTACTTGTATAGTTATTTATTTATATCTATATATTTTTAATAATGATATTACGAATAATATAATTAATAGTAAGTAAATAAGTAAAATGTGCCTTTATTAGAAATTTAAGTTTGACGATTGGCCTTGTATATTTGAACTAGGTGTTAGGTGAACTAGGTGAACGATGCATACTTGCAGAGAATTTTCGATATTTTAGTATTTTACTGTCCGAGTATTTGGACTTTTGTTTCATCCTCGAAACATAGTGTTTGGTCTAATGTGGAATATTATTGCATGGATTTGTTCATATTATGTGTATGTGAACTGGAGCTAAAGACACCAGAATCGCGTCCGGGCCGTGAGCCAGAGGTTGCCAAAATATGTTACGAAAATCGCATGAGCTCTTTTCTCGTATATTATTCAAACATTGTTATTTTTGTAGATTTTGCATTGAATACTATCTCTGAAGAGTTAGTGCATCATAGATTAAATATAATATGTGCATATACTATAATATCATGAGTATTTACTTCCTGTTTTCAAAATTGTGATAAGAAATGATAAAAAATATTATAAATACGAATATAAAATTAATAACACCGGTGGTAATATAAATAATAAATAATTATCCGATATAATACGAGGTGGGTCAATAATTCCTTAGAAAAAAGCATTAAAACAGTTTTTATTTTTGTATTTTTTTTTATTTCTCAACATAATCTCCTTGGAGCTCAATACACTTGGTTAGACGTTTCTCATTTTTTTTAAACCGTCAGAAAAATAAGTTTTCGGAAGGTCCTCAAAATAAGCATTTGTCCGATCGATGACTTCTTCATTTGAAAAAAAACGTTGTCCACTTAGCCATTTTTTTAAGTTTGGGAAAAGGAAAAAGTCACTGGGGGGGGGGCTAAATCTGGCGAATACGGTGGGTGGTCGACCAATTCGAACTTCAATTCTTCAATTTTAGCCATTGATCGTAAACATGTGTGAACACGGGCATTGTCCTGATGAAAGAGGATTTTTTTCCTGTTTAAATGAGGCCGTTTTTCTTCAATTTTGTTTTTTAGCTGGTCCAATAAAGATGCATAATAATCCCCTGTTATTGTTTTTCCTTTTTCCAAATAGTCAACGAAAATAATTCCACGTGCATCCCAAAATACAGTAGCCATAACCTTACCAGCTGATTTTACGGTTTTCGCCTTCTTTGGACATGGTTTGCCTTCGCAATCCACTGCTTTGACTGTTCTTTCGTCTCGGGAGTATAGTGGTGTATCCATGTTTCATCTACAGTCACAAAGCGACGAAAAAAATCATCCGGATTGCGTTGCATGAGCGACAACAGGGCTTTAGAGGCCACCACCCTATTGCGTTTATTGTCGACTGTGAGCAAACGCGGCACCCATCTTGCAGAAATATTTTTCATGCCCAATTTGTCATGTAAAATAGAAATGACGCTACCTTTTGAGATCCCTGTAACCTCAATCATCTCACTCAACTTTAATCTTCGGTCACTTAACACCATATCGTGGATTTTATTGATCATTTCTGGTGTAGTCACCTCTACAGGACGTCCTGAGCGTGGTTCATCCTTTGTTGATGTACGACCACGTTTAAATTCATTTAACCAGTTATAAATAGTTGCAAGTGAAGGAGCAGATATGCCGTGAACTAAATCCAACTCATTTTTTATTTCCTTTGCTGTTAACCCTTTTATATTAAAATGTTTAATAACAGCTCTAAACTCAATTTTCTCCATTTTCCATTTTTCCATTTTCCACAAGCAAATTTTTTTTTAAATGTACGAGAAACACACAACAACCCGACCAATCTGATTGAAACTTCGCAGCATACTGAATCGGTAGTGCCGCTGCATGAAAACAAACCGCTTACAGTACTAGTCGCGCCACCTGTCGGCTTTTCTAAGGACTTATTGACCCACCCTCGTACAATATGTTGATGTTTCATATTAAGTTTAACTTCTAATAACCTTTTAAACATGTCATTTTCTAATAAATAAATAACCATGCCATGAGATTTCTTTTATGGATTATTCATGTTCTGAAATGTTATTGCGGAGTAAAACGAAAATCAATCCACTATAATAGCGATGGCTTATCTATGGGACATGGAAGAATTTTGTTGGCAAGGGAAAGAATTGAAGATCAAAGAAAAATCTTAAACACTAACACGCACAACGTCCAAATAAAATTGGAAATGCAAGACGAGCGTGAAACTTGACTGCATGCATACATAATAATAATATAATGTATGTTATATAGTTGACAAGACTATATTGTATACGCTACGCTAGAGAAAACATTTTTTTTTAAATTCCTGGATGTTTATTTTGTTACTGGAAGACCTAAAAAATGAATCGACTCTTGTCTCGAAGGGTTTCTAGTTTTTTTGCACACCACCCATCGCTACGAATATTTAATTTATTTTTGGCAACTAACCGTAAAAAAGTTTCGCCACTTCTACCCCAGGGTCTGGGCTGATACATTGCCCTCTCAAGGTGCATTTTAAATAACAGGACAGCTCTGTACATTGGATGAATAATTTACTGATGATTCCGATTTCTAAGATAGTTATCAGATACACCTAAGTCAATAAAATACAATAAATATCGATACCCATCTGTCAATTATAAATAAAGTCATTGTTTGTGACATGTTTTCCGGTAAAAAATGGTGATTTGAGATCATCGGTTTAATTCACACACAAATAAAAAGTCACGTTGTAAAAGGTGTATTTATACGGCGTGGCACCAGTGACATAGATTCTTGCAGGCGCCGCGTTGTGTCGTGTCCACATGTTCCGAATAAGGAACGGACATGGACTAAGAAAAAATATACTTTTTCAACCTGTAACATGCGAGAATATGCCGTATCCCTAGTTTTTTTTAAATGTGTAGGTTTTTAAATATCATTATTATGGGTCTACACAGAGTAGAGGTTGTTTTGAACAGATTGAACAGATGTTGTACAGATTTTTGTTTTTACGAGAAATGGATGTTAGCCAACCAGTGACGTCCCAAGACAAAACGCCGCCACTGGGCACCGCCAAAATGCCGCTCCATTTTTATACAGTATTTTTTATCATTCGTGCGCGTGTCGTTTCTGGTCATCAAGGACGTCGAAGGGCAACGGAAGTAAACTAGACACCGCAAACCCGACAAAAAAATACAGTACTGTTAAACCTTTTATGTGAATTAATACTTTGTTTCCAACCAGTGAGCTGATTTTTTTTTAAAAGAAAGATGTTTTCGTTGTTACTAAGTTTAGGTACTTAGCTATTTCCATATATAACAATTTATTCTCCCCGTTTGCCGCCCTTCGAGTAACTGCCGCCCCCAAGCGACGCTCAATCTGCCTACCCCCACGGGACGTCACTGTAGCCAACTGCTTAACTTATTATGGCCATACTCTAGATCGAATCATACATTGAAAAACACCATTTGTATTTGCCGGATCCGGGATTCGAACCCGGGACTCACAAAATTATAAACCTGACGCGTGACCCGCTCGGCCATCGTGAGCGTTAAATAAATAAAAAATCTAAATAAAAAAAAATGCATTTGGTGATTTTAATGAGAAATACTGCTTGAATTTCACGTATTGCTGTTGAAAATTGTAGTAACCCTTTTCCTATAAAAAATATCGGGTACATTCTATTTGCCATTTCCTCTGCATGCTTATGGTATGGATAGTCACCAATAATTGTCTTATTTTATTTATGTTCAGATATCGTCATAGTAAAAAAACAATATGAAATCAGGGTCTTTAAAAATAGTTTTTTAGATTGTTATTTTCCAATTCTATAACAAATGATAAGTGATTGTAAGTTACTCACCAAGCGTCAGAAAAACAAGCAGAAAAGTGTAGTGCTCGAGAATTTTCACGACAGGAAAAGAAGAATGGTCTCTCCGGCTGCAGCTGAGGGATATTCGCTCGATCATATTGTCACAACCAAGGAAGCCCATAATATTCCTTCTTGGGGGGGCTATGTGGTGCGCTGGGAAGGTAGGCGGGCGGCGCCCACGCAGGGTGGAACTCGCCCGCCCACTTTGTCTCTCGCAACTTCACTGGCCAGCATTCCGCGTCATTTCACTAATTGATCGAATTACGTTTGTCCGCCACTGGATTTCACCTTTTTTTGCCTAAGCTCGTAACTTTTTGCTCTCTGTTTTTTTCGAGCCCGGATATTTATTCCGTTACGTTCATTTCATTTGGACGTATAATGCTGTGAGGATTTTTAGATAAATGATTTTTCACCTTTGAACTTTGTACACTATTTTTATGATATTAATACATTGACGGCATAATATCAGACATTGTTTAGTAAATAAAACATTACCTTCACACAATCAGAGATTTATGTAAAATTTTACTTTATTTCTAAGAATACATAAACATAAATATATTATTACAATATTTTATTTTAACTGACGTGAAATATTAATAAATTAAGGAATGAAAGAATCAATGATTAAATGCTATTTTTTATTTATTATTAAACGTACAATATTAACGTAAACCAAAATAATCAGAAACCAGGGATGCTGAGTCGTCAGGGACGGAGTTAGATAGGTCAAAACCTGCCAATAATCGCAAAAAAAAAAAATGATAGGTGGTAGGAATGTAAAATATAAAATAATGCAAGCTTCAGATTCAGCAGATGTTTCTTTTTTCAAAGTAATGCTTTTTACATACCTACCTATAACAGAAGCTATGGTAAATTATTGATTTAGAACCCTTTTCTACATTTAGTAGTTATGTATGTAGGTGTGTACTAGTGTTTTTCGTGTGTAACAATTTCTTTGGTAAAACTGTCTCTACTTAGTCATGCATTATATAATTTATTAAGTTATCAGTCTCAGATATAAAAAGCAAATTGTGATTTGTAATTATTAAAAAGACAATTGGTTACTGTAAAGTAAAATCCTACTTTCGTTCATGAGCAGGTAATGTAGGCCTTTACAGAATGAAGATTATATTAACAGCCGTTTTTACAAATAATCATTGTCAACCATTTTGTTAAATACATTGAGTTTTTGCTCTAGGTCTATACAATATAACATTTTCAATCGCTTCTAAGACGAGTGTTCAGCCAACTAGACCACCGTGGTTCGTAAGTAATTATGAATTGGGCAAGATGGTAACACTAATAGAAACGTACTCATTAATTGAACTGGTGTTTACGTGGTACGACTTCATTATAGGTAGGGAATCCAATCCCGAGCCAAAAATCTGATCCCGGGATTACAATTTAACAAGCCCGGGATCCCGGGACTGGTCCCGGGATTGGCATTTTTTCCATAGTTATTAAAAAAAAATTATATTTACAAATAACATTGATAAAATCGGTCAACAATAAATCTAGTATAATTTATACCATTTAAGACATTTTTATTGTTAATATTGTGTACGTTCAATTTTGAAAATACATAAATTTAATGGAGTAAATAATATTGTAATATAAATAATAATATGAATTTAATATGAGTGTTGATTGCTGTTTCTGATAGTAAAGACTTAATGAATGGGTTAGCGAGATTTAAAATAGTAAAGGAAATCGTGGTGTATGGCCTATCCGCTTCATTAATTTCATTCTTATTCATTTCATGCTTCATTAATTAGTCAGCCAAATATGAAACTGCCGTAAAACGTATGAGATCATGGTGGAATTACTTTGTTAAAAGTGCGAAGCATTGTTTTTTTCCAATCTTTCTCATTTTTATTAATTTATGTGAAAAAATAAAATGAATCGGCAACTTACATATGGGTATAAATCAAACTTCATTCAAACTCAGTTTATTTCTAATTTAGTTATTTGTTATTAAAAGTGTTTTTCTGGTATATTTTCATTTTTATTTTATTTTCCATAAAAATTGATATAAAATCAATCCCGAAATTTTCGGGATTATGTTTACCAATCCCGGGATTCATAGGTATCGAAAATAGCTCGGGATCTCTAATTATAGGTAACGGTTTTGATTTTTTTTTTATATAAAATATATTTCATCACTAATTGGTATTCTCATCAAACATAAACAATATTTTACTATACGTGTATCGATAAAGGTCATTATGAGTAAAATAATTTTGAATGTCGTGGAGACCAAGTGATAAAATACATTATCTGAATTATCACGAATTATTAGCAAGTGGACGCCGGAAAAGAAACAATCTGTTCATTAGCACTGACGTATTTGTTTACATAGATATCTAAAAAATAAAATTAAGTTCTACAAATCTTTGGTCTGCCCCAAAATTAACGCCAATACCTCAGTGGCAGCGTTTTGCGGATCGGGGGAGTGCGGCGTGTATGTTAAACAATTGCACACAAAATGCATGCTGCACGCTGCACGCTCCGCATCGCAAAACGCTGCCACTGATGCCTTACGCTTGTCTTGCTGAATCATTCCATATGTTTTTATTCTATCATAATAAACAGATACAAACAGATTACAGTAATGACAAAACTCCATTTACTACAAACTCCGTTAATTTGTATACGTCAATATTATTCTTTATTTAAATTTAAACAATAATATAAAATATTTAAATATTTATGAGATATGAAAAATACATATTATAATAATATGTACCTACTAAAAATTGAGCTCCAACTACATTGCAATAACGGTAATTCGTACCGATTTTTGATAGATGCCTATAACCTTTTCTGGAACAAATATCCATTTTTCTGTTTAGATATTGTATGGAATGGTGTATTCTGTTGTAATATCAATATTCATTAGTGCGTAGTATAAGCATGTAATTATTAGTTTTATAATAGTAATGTTATCATGCAAATAGTTGATAATCTTAAAAACAAAATAATTTATCTTTTTAAATATCACAATTGCTGAAATACGATGATAAATAATCACTTAAAATTTCAATCCAAAATTTACCAAATACTAAATTGTGTGAATTTTTCGATCACTAAACGAATGGGAGAACATAAAACACGAACGCTACACAAAATATCATTTCACGATATCCATCATAGTATACTTACTCGTGGCCTAACAAAACATATGTAAAAAGCCTTTCAGAAATGTTTTTCTTTCTGGAACATAAATCAATTTGATTTGCGAAAGGGAGGGGGTAATTCGAATATGTTCTGCCGGAAGAAAAAAGCGGCCGGAGAAAGAAAACAAACTGAACAGATTGAAAACTAAACCAGATCAATGGACCGTTTCCAAAATAATATGTACTTTAGCCTCACGAATATAAGTCCAGATAGAGAAAAGTGTGTAATGCATATTATATTTAAATATTTGTTGAAATAATCGCCACTAGGTATATTTTAGGCATGGTTTCTAAATTTTTAATAATAATTTGAGCAATGTTTTAAAAAATTCGTATACAATGTATTAATATTATCAAGTAAATAATATTCCGTTTTGATTAAAGATTCATTTATCTTTTCTTTTTTTCTTTTGATCATATCCGATCCTAATATGATCATATGGGCCTCCACGTGGATTAGGTACAAAGCACATTATTTTATTTTCACAATGGCTTTTTGTCAGGGATTGACATGCAAATGATTTTAATTCAAATTTTAGTACCCTCAGTTGATGGTATTAACAAAAATGACTTTCTTAATTTTTCCGACCATGTCCGATCCTAATAGGATCATATGCACCTCACAGAGTGGAGGTTTGTATTAACAGAGTTATGTTTTTACGAGAAATGGATGATAGCCACTTGCTCAACCTATTAGGTTCATACTCTGACTCCAAACAAATTGAAAAACAATATGTATTTGCCTGACCCAGGATTCGAACCTGGGACCCACGAAATTATAGGCTGATACTTACGCCGCTCGGCCATCGTAGGCCTGAGTAAATAAACTATTATTTACTTCTTAAAAACGTAGCAATTATTTAAAAATGTTGACTACATTTCCATATTTAATCTTTTTGACCATTTTAGTCATATGTATAATCGAATATGTGGCGTTCTAGAGAGCCTGCATATAAAGCCGAGGGTGCGGATTCGACCCCAAATATCTTGCCCTTTTCAGTGCGCATTTGATTTAGAACAAGGACCAAATGGATATAGCCAGGGGTTCTCAACAGAGTTTCCACGGTGAAGATGCACCGCCGACCATATCTGAGTGTGCCCGCAATAAAAACATAAATAAAGAAATATAAAATAATATTTTCTTATTAAAAAAAAAAAATGTATTTACATTTGTAATTTCTTGATTTTTTTCGATTCATGAGATTAAAGTATTTGTGAATTCAGTAACATTTGATTCTCGAGCGTTACTGTGTAGTGATTCGTTTGGAGGTTTCTTGAGTATTATCGATAAAGTTTTCATTTAATCACCTACGCGAAAAAAATATTTGCTACATTTTCCCCTATCCATATAATAACACACGTGGTGAAAAAATCTCTATCATTAAAATTTTCTCAAGATATTTCAGAAAAAAAATTGAGAAAAACTTAGAATTAAAATATGTGTTTTATAATAAATATCCGTTAAAATATACCAAGTATATTAATTTGTGTGTTGATATTTGATAATATATTAGGTAAAAAATATATTACCCGTATCTGGGTGTCCAAATTAGTAAAAGATAAAGAAAAGGAAAAAAATAACTTTATATATTAAGTACCTATGTATATTGTTTTCAATCTCTATAATTATGAAAGAATCATTACGGAAATAGGAGGTCATCATTAACTTATTGGTCATAAATGTGCTCCTGGGACCAGTTGGGAACTCTTGGACTGAACGAATGGCTAACAAACATGCCTTATAATAATTTCATCACAACACTTTCATACAGTTTTTATTAAAAAATATCTATTCTTTAGTATTTTTAGGCGCATGCGGTTTTTATAAATAACAATGGAATATTGAAACATCGTATGGCACTGTTATAATGATTATACAGTTGTATTTATATGTATTAAATATGACTGAATATGAAAAATTAAATTATGATTTAATTTGTGAAAAAAGTAAATTCTAGACTATATAGGTAGGTAGAGATTGATGTATTTTATAAAGTAAATTTAATATCACCGTAAGAAAAAACATTTAAATATTTTTGTCTTCAAGATACCTGATTGGTGTCAATTTGATTTTTATTTTTATAATAAATATTTACTTTTTACACAATTTATTTATATTTAATAAATCGCACGTTGTTTAATTATAACATAATTGAAATAAAATCTTATTTCAAATAAACATAAGTAGTAATTTTTATGCAAGTTCAAACTCAATCGAGAATAATTGTATTCGTATTGTTTTTTTGTGTTTTAGACGAGTCATAAAAAATCTAGAAGTATAGTTATTCTAACATTTTTACAAGTAGGTACTCGTCGTAGATCGGGTAAAAAACCAACCACCAGAGTTAACCACGAAGCAATTAGAAAGTTTATTAAAAATACAATTCACTAAACATTTCAATATTCAACACCGTACTTAAATTTAAGCTACATTATTCACCCCAATTAACTTTTTAATACATCCATCAGGTGGTGTATTATGGTATTTATAGTTATTTTTAAACATTAATTACAGTAAATTGATAATAAAATATTATGGAAAACATTATCACGTTCATAATATATACGATTTTTGTATGTTTTAAATAAAATGCTACACTATTACCACAATAACGATTTAAAGTATATTAAATTTGGTTTCCGGGAAACACTGTCGAAAAGTACAACGTGAACAACAAACTGATTTCAGGGGTATTTACGTTGTTTCAGGCGTGGAGAGCGAACGTCACTGACGAATAAGGCTTTCACGCGCCCCCCTTCCCATCATCCCCCACCTCTTCACCCTCTTTGTCGTCCCAATCCGATACTTACTGAAAAAATTCTCAAACCACACGAGGGATGTTTTTCCTAAATCACCGCCGTGGCACTGATTATGAACTCAAAACATTTTAAAACGAATACATTTTACGAAAATTTAACGTATTTATGATTATGAGTATAATATGTATATAAAATACATATTAATAATACAATTACAAATTAAACAAATTCTTCGGATTCTCCCCCCGAACATATTTTTCTCTTTATTTTGAGTTCTTATATGAAGCTCAAATTTAGTTATGTAGTTTAATATGGATAGATTATAATATATAGACTATAAGCGTTTAGAAATGTATACATATATATTACTGTGAGTGATTCCCAGACAGTACAAGTATCAGAGCGTAGTATCTTGTAAATGATCTTTGGCTTCTGGTGACCTCAATAGAATCATGATATTTATAAGCTCTTTGATGAGCTATACATCAGATTTATCAAAATCCGATGCACGATGAACCGGGCACGTGATACGTATGGATGATCAAACATGGATAAAGTGACTCACTTTTAGTGGACCATATGGTAGAATTGCTTGCGCTAGGAGTAATCGACTTGTGAAAGAGAGCAGTATACTTGGGAGAGTATTTAAGTTTGTTCGAGGCAGCAAGATACATCTACTCCAAGATAACTACCCTGGGTTGTAACGGCAAAGAGAGAGAAGACGTTTATTGCCCAATCCATTGAGTTGCACGCGATCAAAACAATATGAAAAGAACCAAACCAGCCGCGGAAGATCGATTCCGAGACCCACAGTTACAGAAACAGCCGTTCTACAACTCGACCACAGTGAATGCTATCAATTTACTAGCGTTAGCCATACTTAACTTCTTTAAAATTAAGTTTTTTTTTTTAAATAAAAACTATTAAGTATACAATTTTATTGTATTCTTGCTATTAATGTTTATTTTTGAATCACACTTTAAGTGTAACCGTAATTTAATGCCTACGCGAGTGAATTTTAATACTGCAATTTTATACTTTTAACTTATAATTATTGTATAACTACATAATATTTAATTTTTTAACTTAAAATATCGATTTTAAAATTATTATAGATTTTTTATAAATTGTTATGCTACCTTTTAAAGAACTGATCAAATTATATTTTAATGATAAAACGTACGGTTAACTAATAAAAATTGAAGATTAATTTGATTATTTTTAACAAAAAAAAATCTTTTTGGTGGTTTTAGATGCGTATTGATTATTTTATAATTATTGTTTTCAGTAAAATAATATATTAAATCATATTTTTTGCTAAAAACATTATTCTCGCCTTTATTTGTTTAAAACCTGAATTTATAAGTTATTGCAAGCTGAATATCTGATAAACCTCAGAAATCAGCAGTACCATGAAGAATAAAAAAAAAATGTTATAAGAACGGTCTTACGAAAAACATTATTTATTATCTATGTATTGTCTGAATTTACTATCATTTGGCATTGCCATTATATACCACTCAAAATTATGTCCACATAAAGCCTCTAACATCTGATAATAAAATAAATCATTCTTTATCATCTATCTTCGTACCTAATATTTTATATAGATTCTATTTAAAACATATAATGTCTTAAAGATACCCTAAAACGTCTATAAACGTTTGCCATAAAATAATCCAGCTTTGGATAAAAGTTTAGGGTGGAAATAAAACACAAACCCCATATTTTTATGGCGCAAAATGGCATGAAAGAGCAATTTATGGCACAATTAATATGTTTTCATACCTCCATGCGATGAAATTTAAAACTCCCTTCGGGTTTTTCAAAAGTATAATACATGATAATACCCAAATGGAGAGTTTTAAAAGATAATATTATTTATCAGAAGCAGATCCTGTCAAAATAAATATTTTTTTATCCCGGAATTTTTAATACAATTCAATTATGTAAATGTTATGTGAAAAAATAATAGCATACCTACGAGGGTGGGTCAATAATTCCTTAGAAAAAAGCATTAAAATAGTTTTTATTTTTGTATTTTTTTTTTATTTCTCAACATAATCTCCTTGGAGCTCAATACACTTGGTTAGACGTTTCTCAATTTTTTTAAACCGTCAGAAAAATAAGTTTTCGGAAGGTCCTCAAAATAAGCATTTGTCCGATCGATGACTTCTTCATTTGAAAAAAAACGTTGTCCACTTAGCCATTTTTTTAAGTTTGGGAAAAGGAAAAAGTCACTGGGGGCTAAATCTGGCGAATACGGTGGGTGGTCGACCAATTCGAACTTCAATTCTTCAATTTTAGCCATTGATCGTAAACATGTGTGAACACGGGCATTGTCCTGATGAAAGAGGATTTTTTTCCTGTTTAAATGAGGCCGTTTTTCTTCAATTTTGTTTTTTAGCTGGTTCAATAAAGATGCATAATAATCCCCTGTTATTGTTTTTCCTTTTTCCAAATAGTCAACGAAAATAATTTCACGTGCATCCCAAAATACAGTAGCCATAACCTTACCAGCTGATTTTACGGTTTTCGCCTTCTTTGGACATGGTTTGCCTTCGCAATCCACTGCTTTGACTGTTCTTTCGTCTCGGGAGTATAGTGGTGTATCCATGTTTCATCTACAGTCACAAAGCGACGAAAAAATTCATCCGGATTGCGTTGCATGAGCGACAACAGGGCTTTAGAGGCCACCACCCTATTGCGTTTATTGTCGACTGTGAGCAAACGCGGCACCCATCTTGCAGAAACTTTTTTCATGCCCAATTTGTCATGTAAAATAGAAATGACGCTACCTTTTGAGATCCCTGTAACCTCAATTATCTCACTCAACTTTAATCTTCGGTCACTTAACACCATATCGTGGATTTTGTTGATCATTTCTGGTGTAGTCACCTCTACAGGACGTCCTGAGCGTGGTTCATCCTTTGTTGATGTACGACCACGTTTAAATTCATTTAACCAGTTATAAATAGTTGCAAGTGAAGGAGCAGATATGCCGTGAACTAAATCCAACTCATTTTTTATTTCGTTTGCTGTTAACCCTTTTATATTAAAATGTTTAATAACAGCTCTAAACTCAATTTTCTCCATTTTCCATTTTTCCATTTTCCACAAGCAAATTTTTTTTTAAATGTACGAGAAACACACAACAACCCGACCAATCTGATTGAAACTTCGCAGCATACTGAATCGGTAGTGCCGCTGCATGAAAACAAACCGCTTACAGTACTAGTCACGCCACCTGTCGGCTTTTCTAAGGACTTATTGACCCACCCTCGTATATTCATCAACATAATTATATTTAGTTAGTACATAGCCACTGTTTTCTAATTATCTTGTTGTCTGAGCTTTTTTATATGGATATGCGTGTATTTGAATACGAGATCACCGCCGGCTTCCATACAAAGACATTTTTCAACAATCTATTAATTCAGTTAAGATAATATACATGGAACTATGCGTATTTAGATATATGAGCGTTATAACGCCTTTTTACATGTAAATATGATGGTAAATAATAGATATTAGTTTCCTATCGAGTTTTCGTCACTGGTATGCGGGTGTCAAATAATTGTCTATTCTTTACCACTGACGTATATAATAATTATATACTTTGTTATTATCAACATGTCTATTTAGATATTTACCTATTAAGTCTAAGTCACTTCCATAATACGATAGTCCGAGATAATAATTTTCCATGAAGTATTTCGCCATTTCTCGTCGGTATTTAATATTATACCATCTGTTGAAATGGCTCCGTTCCAGTTGATGGATGAGATGAGACTATAACTGTCTCATCCGGGAATAGAGCTTACGTTAAGCTTGTTCTGTTTCCCTTAACCCCATCAAAGGATTTGAAAAAACCGTGATTCAAAAGCTCCCGTAACGAAATTAGAACTTTAACGTGTGGGCGACGTTATGTCATATATAATTTTTAAGAGTTAAATTAATCGTTAAAAATAATAAAAATAGTCGGTTTTTTAATATTTCATAATAATATACACATCTTAAATGGTTCATTTATTCTCATGATAAATATATATCTTATTAAGATTTTTTCCAACTTTTCCAACAAATAACATTAAGTGATGTACGTATATTATAGTGTACATAATATAATATGTTTGGGGTTATATTTTTTTCAATTTTAACATGAACATGATCACAAAGAATAACATAGTTAATATATATTTTTTCATAAATAAATAAATGCTTAAACAATTTATTTATATTTTTGCAAAATCCTATCCATGCTATAAATATGTAAGTATTAATCATTTTTTTATAACGTGTCATTTGTATGCGTAAAACTATCACACGAAGAAGTTCTTCAAAGCCTTCTTCAAGACATAACACACTATTAAAATTTTCGCATTTCGCAGAATTTTTAAGTATATTCTACCTATAAATGTTTCAAAAACTCTTAAATTAATACAATTTGTGTATTTCGCTAGTAAAAAAACCATTAGTAATCATTTGCAATGAAGGTTTTTCATAATTGTACCGTATAGGTATGCTTTGTCTATTTATGTTTTGTTTTTGAGGTGTTCTGAAAGATGTATGTTCAATAAAGAATGGTAAATTCTTAATCAGGGTTCTTAAAAAATGGTTTATTAAAAACGATATTAATTTGTATGGAACAAACATGCCTGTTGATATATAATTGTCATACATTTTTACGGTTTTTAAACAATATTATAGGTATAATTACAAAAACACCATTCAATAAAACAACAAATAATAATATTTATAAAATTAATAATATTATGGTGGATACTGGATATGTATAATAATATAAGTTTCTTTTATAAAACAAAGAATATTATTTTTAAACTATATTTAAAATAATTATGTACTTAGTTAAATGTCAATTATTTCAATGGAATACTCATACGTGTTTTATTCTCTATAACTAATTTAGTAAAAAAATAACTATTCATAATCCCTAGTCAAGAAATTTTAATGATGACCTTTTCTCATAAGTACATCATTAATAATTTGTCCCACGTCAATACTACAGGTAGAAAATAACATTAAAAAGTGAATAAAATGAATGCTATTTATCTCGCGTCGCTTCAACAATATCTTGCGGCACACTTCTCAATCTCTCACAGCACATCGCTTGGAAAGCTCTGATCTAAGGTACATCAGTTTATTCTGTTAAAGAGAATCTATCCGCGTTGTGTTGCAAGTCCCCGCCAACCTATTATAACACAGGCGGCAACAAGGCTTCTGTGGCCAGGTGGCGCAACACTCTGATATTACACTAACCACTTTCATCGTCCGAATATTGTAGCGGATAATTAACCGCCCCAGCTGTTTCACACCCTTTCCGCCCCCGATGGTGTGTCGTGTTCACAAAATCACGTTAAAATTCGGCCCAACACTAAATTATAACAAAAATTAAATTAATATCGAATGAAACGTTTTATTTAAGCAGACGAATCAGAATGAAATAGAGACAGTTGTGGTACTCTCGCAGAATGAATAATTTATTGACATAGAAAACAGACATACATAATTAAATACATTTAAAATAGAACACTTTGAGTATTTTCAATTAGCTAGTCCTGCTAGTCGATAATAAATAATCTGAAACTCATGCGCGCAGTTTTTTCTTTATCAATTTTTGACTAATATCACATTAGTAATGAAGATACGATTGCAGTTCTCAATACATTATTAGGTACCAATATTCAACCCAGACAAGAGGATAGCACCTTAAGTCTTTAATCAGTGTCTTATGGGACCGAAACTCGAATTAACTAAAATTCACATGTTTTTTATACTCAAGCGTTGAATGTAGTCTTCTGTCATATCGCTTTTTGTGACATTGTACCATTATGCATTTAGGCACAAAATTGGATATCCTACATGAGCTTCGCCAAGAACAACAGCAATATATATATCGTCACCGTTCAGGCAAAAGTCACCAAGCCAAAAAACATCATTTCGAGATATCGCAATTTGAAAGTTTGGAGATGAAGGAACGATCAGATTTTATTGTTTTTAAGGTTTTATCTACATTAAATAATTTTTTCATGTCTTACATATGGAAGGTTTTGAACAAGGCAAGGTGGCTAAAATGTGCTTTGGTGACTTTACTTGTTAATCAGGTCAAAAGCGATATTATTATGACAAGCTAAAATGACTATTTCCGTTTAGTTATTGTTGCCTGTTTCAGTTAAGTATTAAAAGTTTTCAGATGACAAATCAGTAAAAGTCACCGTATGGTGTAGTAACTTTTGCTTCTATATTTACAACAAAGGATTTATTTTTTATAGTGTCAATAATATATATCCGCCTATAATGACTAATGGCTGTTAAGATTTTGTCGAAAGTCAATCAGCAAAAAATAAATAATTCAGATTTAAGCAACATTTTACTAACTTGTGTACCGTGGTTACTTTTGCATAGTAAAGAACATAATTTTACGCTTCGAGTGACATATTCAACTCAAAACTGCCTTTTAGAGGGTTGGTGACTTTTGCCTGAACGGTGACGATATATATGTGGGTGGATGCAAAGAATATAGTCACTGAAAACATGAAGGGAATGACTAGATACGAGTTTATTGGAACTATGTTTTATCATAGAACTTATGGAATATCTACGTGTGGCGTGCGGTGGTCTTCTTTTGTAGAGATGGTTTTAGGATTATGTAACTACTTAAGACGGTACATCAGTTAAACGGCAAATAATTTTCAACTGTAGGTGCGACGAAATTTTGGACTCGCTGGCAATCGGAAAGCGAACGTCGAGCTGTGAACACGTCAATTTGTTTCGTGATGGCGACGGGGGTATTAATTCTTAAATCGTGTAAAGATGGCTAAAAACGTTACCCATTTTCTTGAAAAAGAAAACATGTCAATGAATGTATTATTATTGTTACTAATAGAACAATAAACAGAACATTAAATGGACGCAGTTGGATTTATATGACAAATTATATTTCGTTCAGCACGCGTCATTTCCACAATCCGCGCATCGCCTAGCCATGATCTTTTTAGACCATGCCTCAACTGAGGTATAGCCTTCTTGGCGGACGGTGGATGGTATGTGGTATTGCAGAGTGGTTGCTTTAAAATATTCTTGACATATTTACGTACCATTCTTAATACAAAACGTAGACAAAAACGACCAACAGTGAAAGATTTAGGCAAAATAAAATTTATAAAAGTTTTAAAATAAGTTATGTCAAATTTATAATTAAACATCTTAAAGAATACATTATAATATTACCAAGAAAATTATAGAATATTTCTAGGGATGCTCCGAATCTACAGCATCTATGGACGGTACGCCATTAATAGGTGCGTAAAATAAAAACATCGACATTTATTTTTATCTGTAAAAAATATTATCAACACAGGGAGTCATGGCCCCCTCATCTTGTATCGGGCCCCCAGACCAGGATCTTTGGCGGGCCCACCTACCTATCGCTTAAGTTAAGGAAGTGTGATGCACTACAGTAGTGTTTCCCAAATTCTACAGTGGAATTATCATTTATGTATATCAATCATTATATCACATCAAAATTGCAATGCAAAACCACATATCTAAAATATTTAATAGCCCTGAAGGAAAAGGAGCGACTTTTTTTTTTACTATTAGAGTAAAATTGTGATGTGTGTTAATCTCACTTAGCTGGCCGACTCGCCACGCCGGGCCTCTCATATGCCCGGGTCCCTGGGCTATGCAATGATGCAATGCACCATTGGTATGCGGTCTATATAATACTGTAGATAAGAAGCATCCTTTTGAATAATCGATAGAGTAGGTTTTAAAACTACGTGACACTAGTATGTATTCATTGCGTAAATGTATAGTAAATTTTACTTATCTCTTCTAAAATCTAGAGATTTTTTATTATTATCAATATCACGTACATATTTTCAGAATGTTGCAGAGTTACTACACCGCAATACCATACACCATATTATTATTTTATCGGTCGCCCGCCCAAGATTCAGTTAGCTACAAAACCAAGAGAATATTATAGAAAATTGCTAGTAGATTATATATAATAAATTATGTATTATCGTTTTTTTCAACAACACGTTACAAACAAAATTTAACAAACGCCACTGGTATATACTTATCTAAATAATGACTACTTTTAAGCAGCGCTAATAGGAATTTCCGTATTTCTAGTTGTTATTTAATATACAGAACCTTATTTAACACGTCAATAAAATTTCTCTGGGATTGTTTGTAAATTTTCAAGACTTCAGGCAGCTAATGTAAAACTTCGTGATGCCTTCCGCTCTAATATTATAAGCCAACTTTAAACGATGATGAAGTAGCACTGAGTGTCTCTTTTTCGTTTTCATATACATGTAAAGTTTAGCAGTTATATTGTATTAAATATACGTTTTCCTCGCATTTGTTATAGTTATACGATCATAAATCACAATTTACTACAAAACATCTTATAGTAAAATAACTTTAAAATATCTACTAGCATAGTACAATTTGTTTCGATGCATTAGTTACGTACCTATTCTTGATTATTTCTTAATATAAATATATATGTTTTAAATGTATGTTACATATACTTAATACCTAAGTATAATATATAAAAAACTCAATAATTGAATTGGCATGAACATGGTATAACTTCATTATAATGGTTTTAAAACAAAGTTTTTTTGTTAATTTTACAATTGATTTATTTATGTTAACATGTATTGCGAGATATGACGCCATCTTCAGAACAATATTTAGATAACTAATTTTCTAAACATAAAACTGAACATATATAGCTCTCAAGACAGTAATATTACCCCCTCCCTAAGACTTCCAATTTATATTTACAATGTGGTATTTATTTGATATATTATCCATTGATTTATCAGTAAACATTATATAATATATTCAGAGGCGCCGCAAGGGCGACAGCAGCATGTGTGTAAAAAATATTATTTAGTTAACAAGTTATTGTCTACTGATAATATAATATATATAAAAAATCTTACTCATGTATCAGCGATACATTTCATCAATATTACTATATTAACCGGTTAAGTGACCAAAGCGTCTTTGGACGCCCTAATTACACCTATTCTTATGTTAATTACTATCTGAAATTTAAAAAGAAACCTAAGCCTTATTATATAGTTTCTTAATAATATTTGGTACATATTATATAGTACGCTTATTCACACAACACATCTTTCATGACATAGTATTGATAATAAATAATTAATATGAAATTTAATATATTATTTTTCAAAACATCACAGTTTTTTATAAATTAGATTGGATGCAAGAAAAACCTAATTTTATCAATATTATTTTTAAATTATTAACAAGTGGTGGATTTTGTTTTAAACCAGCACCCCTTTCTTATAAATTGTCTTATATGTGAATTTGTTTTTGCTGAACAACCGAGAAGATCTTTCCAGAGGAGAGATTAAATAATTTTGCATGGCTGTAATTTTAAGCGAATAATCAATTTGCATAAGAAATTTAATATCAGCATTGGCCAAGCGCTTAAAATAAATCAGAGTTTTCTCTCGTCAATAAATTATCTCTTGTGGATGACGCGTAAATTGGGTTTCGTTTCTTATCAGAGAATTGATTTATTTCGAAAACATAGACTGATTGAAACCAATAATGAAGTCGAAAGATAAAATTTGAGCTACTTATATTTTAAATGTTTTGACCATTTTTGAAAATGAAAACCTACTTTTAAAATACAGTTGAAATAAATTAAGATTGAGTTTTATAAAAACCTTAAATGGACACATAATCTGAAGAAGAAAAAAAACATCGTTGAGAAAATCTTATTATTGGGTTATATACTCGTATAAGAGGTAAAAAGTATTCTAAAGATAGGCATAGAGACCGTTGGATCGACGGGGTAGTCAAGTACAGTGACGTCCCGTGGGGGTGGGAAGATTGAGCGTCGCTTGGGGGCGGCAGTTCGAAGGGCGCCAAATTGAGGAGAATCATTAGGTATATAGAAATGGCTACCTAAACTTAGTATCTAATAACGGAAATATCTTTCCATTAATAAAAACAGCTAACTGGTTGGAAACAAAATGTATGAATTAACATACAAGGTTTAACAGCACTGTATTTTTTGGTTAAGTTCACGATGTCTAGTTTACTTCCGTTTACCTTGGACTTCACGTCCTTGGTGACCAGAAATGACACGTGTAGATTTGTGAATTATGTTTGATTTATAGGTATTTACATACTTACCTAATTTAAAATTTATCCAAATATTTTTGCCAGTCGCTCGTGAGTTTTGGAAGTTAGGTGTATTTTTTAATATATCTAAAACTGTGAACTCGCAATATTATCTATCGAAGCAGAGATGGCATTTAAAATAGATTTGAATGACATAGTTACTGACTGTGCAACAAAAAGGGCTAGGAAAGTTTTTTTTTATTTTAGTGGTTGAATGTATTAAAATAGTGTATTTATGATTAAAAGTAAGATATTGGAGTCATGAAATGATGATTAAAAAATGAGGCGGCATTTTGGCGCTGCCTAGTGGCGGAATTTTATCTAGGGATATCACTCTGTCAAGTAGGTAGCAACGCAAACGCAATGCACATGTCCGAAAGGAATGGGACTCGACCTGGAAAGGCATTCATTCAGGAATAAATCCAAGATGACAACGATGATGATTGCATGACGTGTATCAATTCTATTTTTAGCACGTCACTATATTTATTATATGATGTATCGTCACCTTTTTTCCGAATTGTTGTAAAGGAAACATAACTTCTTTGAATTACAATCAGGTATCAGGATGTGCAGTGTTGTTGTTGTTCTCTATTCAGTAGATATTGCCATATTTTATTAAACGGCTTCAATATTTGCTACTGGAATTCTACTATCATAATATATAACTAACATCGCATATATTGAGATTCAATCGTGATTTACTGAAAATTAAGAAATTTCACATATAAACAGAGTTGGAAATGGAACTGTAACCAAATCCATGGACCCTGAAAACATCGTAGTTATGTTGGAATCGGATCCGGGTGCCGGACCCCTTGATGTTGTATCTTCAGAACCCTAAACCGGAATGGGTACCGTTTAAAAATGCCGGAGTTCTGGAGTTCCTAGTTGGTGTTTTTGAATATTATTATTTTTAAATTTCACTCCTTCATTTTGCTGGAATCATTTGTTAAAAAAATATTCATTATATAGATATAAATTACATACTATTAAAGGTATATATTTTTTTACATTTATTTACTAGTATGGTTGAATACCAACAGATTCCTGTGTCCAAATGCTCCACCTGGTAAGAACATCTGGAAAAATACTACATGTACTTATTATATTATTATTATATGTAGAATTGAAATAAAATACCCAAAACACACACACACACACATAATATATATATATAACTAGATATAAAGGTGTGATTGGTAAATGTATTGGGATCTTTAAAGAATTTAAATCGAAACCTCTGATTGGGGTTCCAATTTTTTATTTGATTTAATTGAGTCGATTCCCCACTGAACACGAACCTTATAAGAATATGGGGTTCTAACAACTCTGCATAGAATGCGCTAGAAATGAGGTGATGGTATGAAACATTATAATATATTGTTACTAAATATTGACAACAACAAGACGTAAAATAAATATGCTATGTATGTAAAACTGAATATTAATGGTAGATCGAAAGTTTTCATGCATGGATCATTAGATTCATTAGTTTTTGGAGTGAAAATTAATTTTAATTTTATTGTCATTGACTGATTGAGTATTTTCAGAAATTCAATTTTATATGTTACACAGGTGACTGGCATAGAACTTAAGCAATATTCCACTTGTTGCTGTAGTCAGTATCTCTGTGTAGCCGGCTTAAGAATAAGCATTCTGAATATAAAAGTCACCATAAAATCTACCGTAACTACTAAAATTGAATAAAGTCTTCTTATAAAATCGACCTTAGTTTTGTACTATTCTATTTGCATTAATTCCTGTATCGTATTTTGGCTTCTTCAGTCACTATGCACATTTAACTGTAGTAAATATTCAACTGATGCAGATTAGAAATTCTAGGTTCCGTTTTAAACTTATTTTAATATGTCAATAGTAAATGAGTTTTCGAAGCTTTGTTTTTATAAAACATTAAGCAAAGTGCTTTAGATTCTTGAAAGTATAAATATAAAATCAACACCTTATTTTCCGTGCCTGAAGTAAACTGGATTTAAGAATTTAAGTTTAAATCCTATTGCATGATTTCCATAACTTTCAAATGAAAGAAAACTTTCCAATCACCGCCTCTGATATTTTACATAATCCGGTTTACTTTCGCTCTCTTTTCCATCTTCCGGCAGCTAAGGATAATGTTTTCCTCGATACAACCCCCATTTTGAAAATATTGCGTCAAACTTACCGCCAGAATTGGAGAAAAACAGCATTATTCTTTTGAAGAAAATTCTCAAATATGCCAGAATTTTCTTCTATGTACATAATATATTGTTTTGGAGAAAGAATGGGGCTTTATTCGTTTTACTATATATTATTAAATAAACTGATTGCGGTACCTTTAATAATATAAATTCATTTAAACTTTGAAGTATTAGGTAAATTAGATTAAGTTCATTATTGTTGGTGACGCTGGATCATCCGGGATGTAAAGTTTTCCCAGAGTATATGGCTGAGATCCACCAAAGAATGTAGAGCGATAAATGATGGTGCTATATTAGGCTGATATTGGGTTGTTATTATAACTAATATTTAAGTATTATATGAACTGATAAGTATATGAAACTTGCAATAATTCTATTAATATCTTTAAAAAACCTTTGTCTATATACTCCGGAGCGAGATTTGACTGTACCCACTAGACTCACTAGAACTTCTATCTCTCGCTATTATCGCCAAGCTTTCAGAGTGCTGTCGATTAAAACCTTCTCTATCCAATTCTTTCAAGGTCTGTATTAAATTCTCTTTCAGTGTACGTATAGTATATCTATTTTTATTTTATAAAACTCTTTCTTTAAGCACTAAGGTGTATGGTTGCCACATCAGTCCCGTGCAGCATCACTTCGGGACAAGGAAGTGTGGCACTAAAATCTTTTCATTCTGACACGTTTATAGCATCATGGAAGGCGGCTGTGCACAAACCGCGGCTGCATATACATGGCGGGAGGAGATGGGGCAACTCAAATCATTGTACGTATATATCGTATTAACCGAACAATCGTGGTTGTGTTGAATTTCGGAATCTGGCAATGGCGTGTTTGTTAAATTTTTCTTTATCATCTAGTATTCTAGTATAACATAAAATATATCTTTGAATAATATAGATTAGATACAAGTAATTTTGTGGCAAAATAAAATGATAATAATATAACGGTTTATGTAAAAACTAATATTTACTTTTTTATATAAAAGTAAATGCAGATTGCAGTGTGCAATCATAAGATTTATAAAGCATACAAAGTTTGTGAAATTCACTGATATAATTTAATTGAAAAATTCGATGCGTGTTAAGTTATAATACGTTTTTATGACCTTTGTTTTGACTTTCTAAAATTGAATCACTGTTTTTATAACCACGCAAAGTAAAGCAATACGAGAAAATTGGTTCCGTTATTAAATTTGTATAAATGGTGCAACCACACAAAGTTCTAATTTTGCAGCTTTCGCGCTATTGGCTGCAGCGCGAACAACCGCTTCGGAAGGATTTGCATGAGGATAACAACGAATAGAGTCTCTACAATTACCTTTGTCACCTGTGATCGCCACAGTGGCGTAGGCGCACTTGGAATACTAAATGACATACTCGTGTATAGGAAGGGTTTCATCCAGATTCATATTGTCTTACATCTAGAAAATAACTGTACTGTATTAATTTCAATGAATATACTTGACGTTACACTGTATAAATAAAATCAATAATTCCATTGTTTTATTCACTAAAGAAGAACATTTAGTCCGACGGTTAATCATATAATTCACTAAATATTTTGAAACATCATGAGATAAATACAGATAATAGTTTTAGACTGACTAAATTAACATATAATATACGGCATTGCTGTTGATTAAACAGCGTCATCTAGACACAAGACAACATAAATACTATTTTATTAGGTATGTTAGTTAAATATGTTTAGTTTTAGCAACCTTCTCCAAATTTTATACGATCCCAAGGCCGATTTCGTCTTACTACATTATCATGTAAAATGTCGTAAAATGAAATCGGTCAGAAAAGTGTGATACTTACTAAAAATAAAAATATTTTACTAAGATAATAATCACGGCTTCGAACCGGAACTAAACCGAAAAACGGAAGAACTGTTATTTTTATGGGAACAAAAACATGTTCAAACACGCGCGCTAACATGATATTACGCCGCTAATCGACATTAGTCATTGACGGAAACACCAATTCTAATACATTTATGTATACAAAATAAATATGCTGTCGTTTTTCATTTGAAATAATATGTGTGGCAAATTCAAGGTCAGAAATCATTCACGATCGTGTGAGGAATCTCGACATAATTTTATAATATATTATGTTAATAATACGGACGTGTGGTGCAGCATAATAACCATTGATTTCGGAGCGTGGCACCGGGCTATCATACAAGTACCATAAAATGTTCTAAATTATGGTAGAAGATAATTTTTTAATACAAATAAAAATATTCAAAAATTAATCATTCGGATCAACGATATTTTGATCGATTGATCTTGAAAATTTTGACTTCAAAGCTAGAGAAAATAAAAGATATTAGGTATTACAATAAAATCGTAACTTTCAGTCTTTAAAATACTCATTAATAAATAAATTTCAAGAGAATGGCGATTAATTATGAAATATAGTACTTATATTCTATAAAAAAAATATTCTTCCAGGTAATTGGTATAATAATATGATAATTTGGATAAGAGAGAACTGCACTGGATGGGACTATGCAGAGCAATCGAGAACTGCTTTCAACTTTACTAACATGACACCTTTGATAGGTGCACCTGTAACCTGCTTTGTACTTCATATTCCAAATATTTCAATTCTCAGCTTTATTTAAAATTCCATTAAACAGAATCAAATGAAATATTATGTATATTGGTTAACAACACCTGCATTATATGAGGCTTGTACAATCCTTTGACAAACAAGGATTACTCTAAAACCCTTCATAGGTCTTAGAGCGATTGGGATGATTGCGCCCGATCACCAAACAGCAAGGAAAAGTTTATTTTTAATTTTAATTAGTAATTTGATTCTGACATTTAATATACAGCGTCCCTCCCTGTGCAGTATAATAAGATTGAACAAACATAGAACTAACTATTTCTTTTATTCAACGAATAATTCACAAGATTTAAGAATATATCATTCTGATTATTGAACATATATTATTTTGAAAAAAAACACTTTCTGATAGAGTATATAATAACCAATAGAAAAAATCTTTTCAGAAAGTGTTTTTTTTCAAAATAATATATGTTCAATAATCAGAATGATATATTCTTAAATCTTGTGAATTATTCGTTGAATAAAAGAAATAGTTAATTATAAATTATTAGCAAGTGCAAGTAGCTACATCTAAAAAATATTGGAGAAATTCCACGACGTCGGTTAGTAATCAAAAAGTAATAGTAATATACCTACTTTGATTTAAGAAACAAAAATCGATTGCCAAAGTAGCTGATTTGGAAGGAACGCTGATGGGTAGGTATAGTAATTGACCAATAGTTAAAATTTGTTCGCTATTAGTATGTCACGCCGTAGCATAATGGTAATGCGACGGATGAGGCGTATACTCGGGAGATACAGGGTTCGATTCCCCGTCGGGGTGACTTACTTTTTTCAAATAAAGATTTTTTCTATTGGTTATTATATACTCTATCAGAAAGTGTTTTTTTTCAAAATAATATATGTTAAACATAGAACTCTTCTGAAAAAAAATACTCAAGAACATTTTCAACGTATTTCTATTAATAATATTCAAGAATACACAATAATCAAAATTAGTTTAATGGTATCATGAGAAATGGAGTACGTAACAATATTGTTTGATTACGGTGATTAAAAGAAGCTATTTTGCTGCCTTGCAGTTTTCTCTGGTATTAATAATAATCGTAAAATGCTAAGAATGAATAATACCTATATACATATTATTATATAATATGAATGATTATTGATTGGATACGTAGAATTTTATTTATGTAGGTATAACCAACATGTTTAGTTAATTATTGTAAGAAGACATAGCTTTTTCAAGTAAATTGCTAAGCAATGATCGTTGCCTGGAGGGGCATAATGTAATGTTGGCAGGCCGTCCACGGGTATTCACGCACATGCTACAACCATGAACTTTTTAGGACCGTTCCTGCCAAAACCTGAAATCATGCCTTCCATCATAGAAAACGTTAATGAGAATTGATTCACCTTATAGATAAATTCAAAAATGAAATTGTAGATTTATGAAGAGTTTACAGGCTTTGGCAGTTTGTTGTCGACAAATAATTATTGACGTACTTACATAATATTTAAATGTGTTTGATATTTGATAGTACAATATAATATTATTAAACGTGACCGCCATTTGGAACTATAAGCTTTGATAGTGATAGATGAATGGTGAAACATGAAATTTTAAAAGAAATTAAAATGAGTTTTCAAAACCATAAACGGCATAAACTATAAAGAGCTAAAATGTGAGAAAATAAGAAAATATTGAACATTGAGTAACCATTTGTCATTGAATCAATATGTACAATTATGATCAGAGATAATGTGAAATAATGATGAATTGAATAAATTTAAATACATCATAGATTAGTTAACTGTTTATTTAGGCATCGCATCAATAGTTTTGTAAAATTTAGTATTCATCAAAAATTTACAACCTCGAATATAATATCACCGAGTGTAGCTTCCAAGAATTGACAGGCGATGCCCAGTTTGTCATTCACCTTAATTTATATTGTTATATTCTGACGTTCTGTATTGAAATAGTGGTGTTCTGATTCTTTAATAAACGGCTAAATTATCCATCGGAACGAATGAGCCGCGGCGCCTGCTGACGCGGAATGACAGCGCCGCGACGGTGACTGCGACGTCTCGCTGGCGCCAAGCTTAAAACTTATTGATACACCTGATAGTTAACACCTGACCACAGATTAAATAGATAACTTAATGATATTATTATTAACGGACTGATATTCACGATACCTATTTAGTAATGCCGTGTTCCCACGTGTCGATGTTTGTCGATGTAATTTGTGTTATAGGTATCAGTTGAAACAAAATTAATAAGTAATACCATATTTCAAAAAAGTCGTATGTTGAATGGAATGATGCAGATGTTCTATCTTCTTATGGTAGATTTAATTGCAAATCATTAATCGAGTCAACAATGCATCGGTATGTCGATTAAAAAAAAAACTTTTCAGACAATATTATGATGTTACCGAACTAAATAAATTATATGCTGTCATCCTGATTACCAACGAATATCGATTCAAACATAATTCAACAAATATATTGTTTAATATTAAACCGGCAATTGATCAACAAAAATTGACATGTGGGAACGCAGCTTAAGAATTGAAGCATTATTTAAAAAACGGTACAGTGAGAGTGAGATGTACCGTGTTACTCTTTTAGGTTATATAATTTGTAATCGTATTTATTTAAAAAAAATCTTATCCTAACGTCTTCCTTCACAAATTTCTCATTATATACTACTATTCCTCTTCTTCTAAAACCACATTTAGACCATGCGAGCGAATGTTTGTTCTTCCCCCACTCCAGCGAAATTATTATGCTCACACAACAAAAAGCGTTTAAGAATTTCACTGGAGTGGGGGAAGAACAAACATTCACTCGCTTGGTCTTATAACAATAATATTGTACCTATACAAAATAATATTATAAATTAACGCCATCTAGCCATTGTAACTATTAATTGTTATAACTAATAATACATCAGTAAGGCGTGTGAATCTATGTATTATTGTAATCGTAATTAGTTGACCTGAGCAAAGTTTTTGGGCCATTTTTATACATGATGAAACCAGTCATCCTTCAACCGATATAGTGAGCATCCGATACAAAACGTAACTTCCGCAGGCTAGATTTTTTAGGTAGAGATGGGATAGAGAGCGTGTCGTAGTCTCGGGCTCATATGAAGAATAATCATAACCGTGTATTTTTACCATCATCGTTGTGAAATGTGTAATTAGTACCGAAATAAATGTGTTTGGTTTGATTCGACCGTAAATGAAGTACTTCTTATTATAATCCAACCCTCGAATCGAAATCATGTCAATTTTTTTTTGTCAAGTCATAGTGGATATATGAATATTCACGTCGGATACATGGATTATGGACGTTTTTATTGTTTGTAAAAGCGCATGGTTGTTAAAATTCTTGTTTTAATATTCAGAAATTCCTTTCCCATTTATAATTATATTATTATACACACATCTTCATATGATTTATCCTATGTATAAACAGGTAAGCTACGTTTATGTCAATCCATCTATCTATCCAATATATACTCTACTTTTTTATATAAGCAATCGATGTTCATTAGTCCGTGTCATTTTGCAGTAAAATAAATTAATTGATGCTATTTCAATAGAATATCTTCACAGCAATGACAATGACTTCACATGAGTAATTATTTTAATCAACAGTAAAGAATAATCAAACCTGCTTTATCAGTAAAGATATCGTTATTATCAAAGTAAGTTTTGTTTTAGAGCATAGACAATCGGATTGTATTGGCTATTTATATTTTATGCCCATTCGATTCTTCCATTAGGGGCTGAAAGAAGGGGTGAGGTGAAGTGGTTTAAGCTTTCGGTTCCCGGCAGATTGGTGATGTGGGGAGACAACTTGTCAGGAGGTTTACTGAGATAGATAGCATCGTCCCTAAAAGCACTGATAGCCACAGGGATTATCAGATCTTGGCCAATTTTTCTTTGTGTTGGTACGTATAATCGTTGTCGTCCAATTCATTTCATTGATAGAAACACCAGATAACCGTTTTAATTTTTCTTTATACGATTAATAAGCATTATCTGTATACAGGTATTTTTTTTGTAATATTTGATTTATAATTCAGCTTTATCATATTTATAATAGAAATGTATATTACACCAGTTCACCGCGCCACACAGCTTTTTATACATATAATGATAACGTATTGTGAATATTACAAATTATTAATTCAATGCATTTACAAAATGAAATTTAGTTTAAAAAGTAATATCTCCCGAATGCCATCTCTATAATATTGTGGTTCTAGTTACCATATAAACATTCCACTTTAGCACAAAGTTCGATAGTTTTGACAGAAAATAAGTCATAGTCGGAGCAGCGCCGAGCAAGAGGAAGCGATGGGATTGGCTCGATGTAAGTGATGTCTGGAATAGAAACCGAAGCAATGGTCAAATTCGACCTGCGTATTTGAACGCACTAAAAAAAATCGCACTTGAGCATGTTCAAGGTTTATTTAGTCCATTATAATATCAAATTATTTAAAAAGGATACTTTCGAATAGAGTATTGAACAACATCTTAAACTCTGTGCTAATATCTTGTAGATAAGCTAACAGAGCGATCTACTGCGTACTTACATTAAAATAAAGTATCTACATATTTATAAATAAGATTTTCGATAGTTAGGTAACGTCCGTATATGAATTTACTGCATTATTCTTCATATGGATACATCCGTCATTTTTTAGTAGTATTCATTTTTTAAATAGCCTATCAAAATAATCGGAATATTATAAAGTGGCAATATTGAAGTTTTGTAAACGAAATTACAATTTAACATGTTATTTACAGTATTTTCTTGTATTGGCATACGATAAAATAACTCAAGACTGGCGGAAAATGCTCGCAAACGTACGAATCATATTTCTTTGTTTATTTTTGAAAGAAAGTGACCTGTGACCAACGACTGCCAATTTGGTGAAACAGTAAATTTTTGGGAAAATCTATGTTAAACCCAATTTATAATATTTTATGAATAATATCTCTTTATATTATTATCATGTGGCCTATTACTGAAGGTGGTTATCACTGAAAATAAACGCATTGCCTTCAGTCATTGTAAATGCATTCGCTTTTTAATGATGTCGCCCCATCTGGAAAGCACACGCCTTAGCAACCCCCGTCCTTCGACGCCACCAGTAATCACTCCTTTATATAGGATGCTTAGATCTCGTCTGCAATGTGGCCGAAGAGTTGAAGAAAGCGCCTCCTGCAGGTATACGAGAGACATTCATTGATACTAACCTCTTTCAATATAGAGACATATGTGCGCATGGCCGTCCATATAATGAGGAACATCTGCCGCCAGCAGCACATCCCAAATGCGTCAATTCTCCTACACGATTATCTGGTAATCCAGATTTTAATACCATATGAAGCATGAAACGCTTACTTTCAAAAGCGGCTAAAACGATTTGATTCAATCTTGAAATAAATTGAAATGTTATTTCAATTATTTATCTATCTTTTACTACCGTTTTAGCCGATTTAGAAACTAAGGTATATTTTTAATATTTAAACGACGTATTTAGCCGAGTTTTGAAATTAAAATCAGACCATACTATGGTAGATAAATATAATATTTATAAAAATATATATCCAACTCAAAAAAACCGTTTTAGCCGCTTTTGAAAGTAAGCGCTTCATATAACAGGCATGTCGAACATTACTCTGCTTGTAATAATATAATATTCATTATCAAAAAAATGGTTGTGATCTGCCAATCTCTCAAATCTGCAAATTATAATGGAATTTGATTTATGTTCTTACTTCTGCATAATATTGTTTGTTATATTGGGAATAAAACAGGATACTAGTACGATTATAAATAGTGATAGCCAAAATTCATTTATGGATTCAGTTGAGAATGCCTGCTTTTGGCTGTGGTCTGTGGAAACACAATTGATTTCTAACAATATTAAATTTTCTGGATTGATATTATAAAGTTGATTTTACCGACTTACCGTATTGGCGGTCAAGGCCTGGTTGGGAATAGTTTATGGCTTAGGCGTATTGTCACAAAATTGATATAGATAAACAAAAAGGTTTTCAAGTTATACACATTTTATTTTTTAGAAAGATCGACTTTTTTTTAAATTAAATATGAATGAATGAATTATTAGAAAATATTTTCTATAAATTATATAAATATACTTATATAAAACCATATAATAACCATAAAATAATGTGTGGTTGCGCTTTTCATAGTAGACTGTAATTTTGTGACGGAATGATTATGATGGTGGATGTGGATGCTGGGGGGGAGGTTACGTTAAGATGCCATGCACTGACCTTTTTGTTGTTGATGTGGCTCCGTGGTCTGGTTGCACTATCACTCGCGCGGCATTGTTCTTTGGGTTACCCGGTGCGTGGCACTTGACGGTACACGTTTGATTAATATTTTGTAACATTTTTTTTATTGTAAGTTTATCTTTGATAGTTTTACGTACGTTTTTATTAATTAAAACACTTTTCACAAAAATGTTTTTTTTTTATTAAATTGCGTTAGGTACATTGCAAGCTTCATACTTTTTTCCGCTAGGTGCCTTTAGTAGGTAGAGCATTTGATCAAACATATTACATTATTTTGGTTTACGCATATGAATCTTTAATTGAGAGAGTTTCTAGAGGTTTTGTATGATATATATTATGTTTCTAGATTTCATCACAACTTATTTCACGAATACCGCCAGTTTTCCGGAAATTTCAAAAGTTTTACCTAACGAATTTTACTAAGTAAAGGGACAAATTTTGTTCTAGTAAAAACGACTTTCAATAGTGTGAGTTATTCCACCGGCCGCAAAACTTGCCGGGATGGCGGTATAAACGCGAATGTTTGTTCGAAGCTTCGTAAAACTTTACCTGTACACTTCGACGGTTTCACTTTAAACATTTACTTATAGCTACCTACCCATATACTCAATAAAATTGCTCGCTTACCAGTATCAAATTGAATTATTTTTAATACCTAACTGCTGGCTGAAAATTAAAAGATGAACGTGGTGAGCGCAATGATGGAAACAAGCAAACTTCAGATGCAAGGTGTTGTCCACACAAAAACTCTTCTCAGCGGTTAAAGCTCAGCATTATTAGCCATTACTAAGGCTTATGAGACTACTTCTATCGACACAACGAGTGTTCCGCTAGACTTGCACGACCGACATTCTCGGAGTTCTGGATGTGGAGAATTACCGTACTACAGAGTCGCTGGTTTCGGGTCTTGGATTAAGACATACGTCCTCTGAGATTGCCTGCTTATGGAACCCGAACTAGCGAAGCTATTTGCCAGGGTCCGTCTTCAACTTAACGTCATTGGACAGTAGAGCCAGTCCAAAACTTATTTTTTTCTTTCTTAACTTCCTTCTTTAAGCACTACGGCACGCGGTTGCAGCATCAGTCTCGTGCGACTCCGTCTCGGAACGGAATGAGTACTTCAAATCACTCAGACATGTCGCACCCCCAGTAAGATACTGTCGTAAGTCTGAAATCGGCGTTTTCGAGTTATGGATGTGGTTGGATTCGTATTTTTTTTTGCTATTTTAATAAAATATTGTCATATCTCAAACTCAAATATTGTCAGAGAGAAAGCATTTAATACAGTACATTACTTTCCGAAAACTGTTAAATCGATAATAAAATAGTGTTGTAACTAAGTTACGACAGTATTTTACAAGAAGCTTTCTAAAGAACTAAAACAATATTTTTCAAAAAAATACTGTTGTAACTCTGTTACTACAGTAAGATCTTGAGATACATCGTAATTTTCTCACTAGTTGCATGGATATTATTGTTCCAAAGTATTCAAACAAAAAAACTGGAAGCAGCAGAGGCAACAATGTTTGTTATCAACTTCAATTAAATGGAAGTAAAATACAAGAAGTATGCAAAAAATACTTTATCAACACATTTGGGGTGAGTGAAAGGTACTGCTCCACTGTGTGGAAAACAAGGGATCTTCTTTTCGGAACGCCAATTCCAGAACAAAGAGGTCACCATGGCAATCACAAAAAAATTGAAGATGATTTAAAAAAATGATATAAGAACTCACATTAAGTCTTTCCAGTGATCGAGTAACATTATTTGCGTGCACAGACATCTAGATTGTATTTAGATGGTAAATTAACAATTGCTGAAATGTATCGGTTATACAAAAAACAACAAGCTGACAGCAATATGCCATTTGGAAAAGAACACTATTATACACATCCATATTTAATGACGAATTTAATATTGGCTTCTTTAAGCCTAAAAAAGATTTGTGGGTTGAATGCGACCCATACAATAATTGTTCACCAGAAGAAAAAGAACAACTTCAAGAAAAGTATGAGACACATCAACCTGGAAAAAAAGAGGCAAGGGATGAAAAGACCAAAGACGTAGCAGAGTCCCGAACTAATGGCCAAAACAGCGTCATTAATGTAGCTGTATATGATTTGCAGGCTGTTTTACCGCTTCCTTGCGGAAATGTGTCAACTTTCTATTATAAACGAAAGTCGGCAATGTACAATCTTACAGTCTATAATATCACTGAAAATATTGCAAACTGATACATGTGGGATGAGAGTCAAGCTGCATGAAGATCCAATGAAATTGGTAGCTGTGTACTCGATTACATTGCATGTGAAAAATATCATCACATTGAGCATTTTATTTTTTACAGAGACAATTGTGCCGGGTAGAATAAAAATAAATACATTGTTGCAATGTATTTATATGCCATCAGGAATTCACAAAAAAATAAAACGATCTCTCATAAGTTTTTGGTCATCGGGCATACCCAAAATGAAGGCGATATTGTCCATTCTACAATTGAGCAGCAGAAGACTAGGGCTCTAAAAAGTGGACCAATATTTGTGCCCGGCCAAATGATTACCATTGTACAAACAAGTTATAAAACAGGACAACCATACATTGTTAAACCCATGACAACAAATAATTTTCACAACAAGAAAAAACTAGCAGATGAAATCGGTAAAAATTACAACACGGATGAAAATGGAGAAAAATTTTTGTGGCAGAAGATTAAAGTTATAAAAGTAGACAGAGACTATCCATACATTATTTTTTTAAAACAAGTTATCATGAAGAATGTAGTAAATTGAATGTTCGTCAATGGAAAATAGGTAAACCGTTACCGATGGATGGTCTCGATTCATCCAAAGCATATCAAGAGCGGCCAAAAATAACGACAATTAAAAAGAAGGATTTGCTTTCTCTCTGAAATGCTAAACATCGTGAATTTTATCATGATTTTGTTGCTTCTCTTCCAAGTGATGTTTAAAAATTAAAAATCGTATCTAGAAATTTTATTTGCCCATTAAATAAAATAATTAAGTATTTTTTTGTTGTTTTGAACTAATAATTGTATTTTTCTTGTTTTTTTTCAATAAATCTTTAAAGATTGTACCATAACTTAATATTTTGAAAACCTTCCTTTACAGTGCCCAACAAATTAGTTGAAATTATTAGAGTGATGGTAGGGAAATTTACATAGAAAATATTGAGTTGATTCAAATTTTACCATGAAATTTTCAAATATCCTAATAAAATACTGTCGTAACTCAGAAATATTCAAATATCTTTATTTGTATATGTTTTAGAGAAAAATGATGAATACAGTTGAAAATAGATCATGTTTTTCCATAAAAATGAGGAATAATTTTTACATTCAGACTTTTCCTGTATTTACAAAGAATATTTGAAACTTCAAATGGCTCTCCTGCAAAATGCCATTTTCTGGATTACTACAGTATTTTACTGGGGGTGCGATGTAGCGTCATGGAAGGCGGCCGTGCATATCTACGGCTGTACATACATGGCGGGTAGTGGTGGGAACCTAGGTAGCCCCTCTCCAAAATATGTGACGTGGGTTTCAGATTTGCTGCGTGTGACGTATTTTTGCTCGGTTTTTCGTTAATTTATTCTCAAATTGCTACAGTAGATTTGAGGGGGGGGGGGGGGGGGTACATTTTTACACATCAATAATACCAACCAACTGATTCGTATGATTATTATTTCTTTTGATAATTGCCAAATGCTTTTCTATAATATATACGTGCTATTCCCCGCCTACAATTTGCAAAAATAAATATTTTTGTGGTGGAATTTCATTTATCCAGCAGTTAAACATATTATATTCGGCGGCATACTTTTCAATAAAATATGGCTTTGTTTTTTTAGAAGCAATTATTAAATTATGTTTCCTATTTTGCAAATTCTGATTCTAGACATTCTTATTTCATAAAAATATCAAAACATTATTTTATCATAATAATGAATCGTTTATTGAAATCAAAAATTATCAGCTCAAAATGTAAATCAACAGTATTCCTACTATTACTTCCAATTAGGTGTTAAAAGAAATATGATATTATTGAGTGAGCATAGTTTATGAGAAGGTGAAATCCGGTTCGTAAAAAAGCGTTCAAATAGAAAAGTACGAAATTTAAATCAATCGAATATAATTTCAAATTGTAGAAAAAAGATTTTTTATCATCGATACTCAGGTCAAATTATTGAGCTACATCTATATGGGGCTTTAAGTAGGTACAAATCGACATTCTTATTATTGTGTCTGAAACACGGTGTTTAACTATGTTTACTCCTCCTAAAGTAGGTTTGAAAATAAATGTAACAAAAGTCATGTTCAACTGCTTTGCAGGCCAAAAAGTGATTCTCATCAATGGCACTCATCTCGAACAGGTGAAAAACTGCATCTATCTGGGACAACAAGTGTCTATAGATCGATGTATATTTGATGAAATTGTTCGCAGAGATAAGCTAGGCTGGGGTGCTTTTGGCCGCCTGAATATTGTCTTTAAAATTGACCTTCCACTGTTCTTAAAGCGCAAAGTGTTCAACCAGTGTGTGCTTCCCGTAATGACATATGGGCGTGAAACATTGATCCTAAGTAAAAGAGACATCCAGAAAGTAGCACAACGTGGTATGGAGAGGGGCATGCTGGGAAAAGGCGAAAGGACAAAAAGAGGAATGAGTGGATAAGGAAGAAGACAAGGATTTGCGATGTAATAGAGTTCATTAAAAGTCGCAAATGGAGATGGGCTGGACACATAGGTCGAAGAAGAGACAATCGTTGGACAAATTTAGTCATCCAGTGGTATCCTAGAGGTACAAAACTTCCGCAAAGTAGAGGCCACTGGATCGATGAAATGATAAAGTTCTGCGGAAGTACGTGGCAGTGCAACGCACAGGACTGAGATATGTGTAAGCAGCTTAAAGAGGCCTTCATCCAGCAGTGGATAGATTCAGGCTGATGATTATGATGACTCTTCCATGCGAAATATAGACCCTCAGTAAAAAAAAAAGGTCCATAAATTTAGAGTGGTATAGAAAGGTGCACGTTAAGCATAACGCGTAAGGATAAAAAATAAAACAATGAAAATGTCAAATAAAGCTATGTCATGTAATATAGTTTACTAAAAATATAAATGGAAATGGACAGGTCATATAGGTTGAAGAATATACAATCTATAAGAATATACAAAAAATCTTCCGAAAGGTAAACAAGGGAACGATAGATCGACGAGAGACTTAAAGTTTACAAAAGTTCGTGGAAAATCGATGAACATGATCGAGAGGAATGGAATCCTTTTGGAGAGACTTTCCTCCAGTAGTATATTGACTGGTGATATATAATATTATGTATTAGACATGTCCAACTTCAAAATAGGCTGTGATCTAATTACAACACTGTCTCATTGTCATATAATACCAATATATTACATTTATTTTGGTCTTCTTTTAGGCACTCATTATATTTAGGGTTGAACTCTTATTCTACTGTGCAAAGAGCCTACTGCGTGACGGTATGGCGAAACTAAGCATCAGTGCGAGCAAGCGCGGTGAGTCAAATCTTTTCATTTTCTCACTCCTGCAACATATACTGTGCTCCTACGGCGCGGCGATTCTACCAGTTAAGTGAGATAGACACACACCATAAATTTGCTATAATAGTTTAAAAAACTCGCATGCGGCGCTATCTTACTTAAAAAGTAGATATTTACGTTAAAAAATATGCGGCTGTGCGATGCAATTAAATATTATAATAATGATGATTGATATATTTAAAGGATAATTCAAGTGTATTAAAATTATTTTTAGTGTATTTCCTGACTAATGAAAATGGCCATTTTATCCAATATGATAAAGGGTCGCATGCTGCATGTCACTTGACTACCAGAAAAAGAGGTCATGATCAGTGGTTTATAATAATATTATGATGCCAAGTGCCGACAACTCAATATTTCAAGATGTATTTAAAAAATCACTAAAAAATACACGAAATATCTCTAATTTTACCTCGCGGAACAATAGGGTTCCACTAAATACTAGTTAAGGAACACTACTACACTGTATTTAACATTAGCGATATTTAGGAGGCCTGCCAAACATCTTGGTCTGGGGGATATGGTCATGGCATAATAATAATATCTAATATTAAACGAAAGGAAAAATCGAATGTCAACTTTGTTAACAGATGAAAAATGCAATTAAATGAATAAAAAATGACGAATATCGTCGCGTACATCTGCTAATATTACAATATACATAATATGAAGTCTTATAAATAGTATAATAATATTAAATCTTGCAGATTGTACAAAAGAAATCGGTCAAATAATCTACATTTGAATTGTTTGTCGAACCCCTTTGTCCAATCGCTCAGAGGGGCTAAAGGAGATAATCCCGGATAAAAGAATAAATTCATAATAAGGACCATCCCAGATCGGATTTATTGTTTCAATATTCTCTCTTTCTTACCGCTCTTATTATTGAAAATCCAACTCCATTTACATAATTCCGCGCAACTCGACTTACTAGAATACTAATATTCGTACAATAGTTTTTTTGCCATTATGGCGAATGAAAATCTTATATTATCATAATATATTATCTAATTTTGCTGAAATGCATACGTGTCTTCAAGAAAGATGACAGACAAATAAAACAAATGAAAATAGCGTCGCTGACATTCATATTGCGCATTGAAAAAATAAAATATATAATAAATTGTGGTGGTTCGTTAAAATAATTGAAAACATTTTACAAAACATGAGAAAGATTTATTGGAAGTTTTAAAAAGACATTCTGGCCATTTGGATGATTTAATTAATTATGAATCCTGTAAATAAAACTTTTACATACGTAATACATTTTCTTTGGTGGTGGTAAACATAATACGATTTTAATACGATTAGGTACCTACTACTTTATAGGGGGCTTTAGGCGAACCTTTTTTGTTATTTCACGCGAGGCACGTTCCTAAATTTTAAATGCAAATATAAAGCAAATTTGGATATTTTTACGTACACCTTAGGTGGACTTTCTACCTAGTATTTAATAATACTACAGCATTTTAATATTATAGACTAGCTCCTCCACTCCATATGTATATGGTATGATGATAGCAATGATAGCAAATGTGGTATACATCATATTATTTATTATTAATTATTATTGATTTTTCACTCTCACGGTGGCCGGGCGGCTTAAGCGTTGGACTATAACGCCGTGGGTCCCAGGTTCGAATCCTGGGTCTGGCAAGTAGACATATTGTTTTTCAATTTGTGTCTGTCAGGGTATGGACCTGTTGGGTCACTACTGTGGTGTTCGATGTGTGGGTTGAGGATGATGATAATGAAGTCTACGATGTAGCAGGGTGAGATTTATTAGCAGCGTATCGGTACAATATTATATTATACAATGATAGTACATATAATCTACTGAGATAGTTACGAGCTAGGTACTTGGATTCGAGTGACATTTAGATAAATTATTCTTCGTTATTTATACAATAAAAAGTAATACATTAACATTAAATTCTGTTACATAATCATATTGGACTAATTATAGAGTCAGCGTTTTAAATCGAGTAGCGAAATGAAATATTATTTATTATTACAGTCGTAAGAAAATATGATACCATGAAAAATGATTATTCGGCTAATACACCGTAATGATATAATGTGCTGTGATATGATGTAATAATATACCGTATCTAATATTGCCAATCAACTTGCTGATCTAGCTAAGAGTTGTTTGCTGGAAATTGATTCGCTGGGAATATATTACTGCAGAATAATTTGATACATTAAACAATATATATCTGATCGCTACTATTCTGCAGCTACAGACCTAAGAGGTTGAGCAAGTGGCTGACATCCATTTCTCGTAAAAAAAAAAAATCTGTTAATATAAACCTCTACTCTCTGGAGGCCCATATGATCCTATTAGGATCGGACATGGTCGAAAGAAAGAATTATAATTAATTTTGGTTATAATAAAACTTTTATGATTTAGCTTGCCCACTCCACACGCAATTTTGTTAGAATAGCAGTTTTTATATCTATGATCAGTGTCAACAATTATACTAGAAGTTCTCGGAGGAGGATACGATCCGTACTGGGTTGTTAGGTCAATAATCTAATTATGATCATGGTTCAAAAAAAATGAATAAAAATATACCCCAATTAGATGAACTACATGTTCAAGAATGAAAAACTAAAACTGAGTAGGTATTATAAATTTCATGCAAGTATACAAGAATTTTAGAAGACAAAGTATTTTTTGAGAAACCAGAAATATTATTAAATACTAGGAAAAGTCTTCGACTAGGTGTAATACACACATTCTTTCGTTTGTCAGATAAATGCTTAAACTAAACTACTCACGTAGTTGATGAATTGATTGACGAAGATCGATTGCATCAGTAGCATAACAGTATGTTTGTTTGATAAACGTTGTATGCGTACCCAGTGTTTGGAGCAATATAGACAGTCCCCAAACACAGATAGACTACCTCATCTACAAAAGAACACTTCCGGTAAAATGCAATAATTAAAGATTTTCATTATCTTAATGTAATTACGTCGTTATTGTTTCAAGAATTTTAAGTTTCTGTTATGAATAGACTTAAAGTCTATACTTAACTCACTCTGGCTTTGAGGTACAAATATAAATATGAGTAGGTACGAGTATATAAGCACAAGTATATTTAAATACAGTGAAGTTAGTTTTATAAGATTAATAAAAATATGACGATAATGTCGTCAATGTTGTTAATTTAACGACATTACAACTTCCCAGAAAAACGCAAAAACTATTTGCTCACGCGGTCGATCAAGGTAAAGTTTTTCGAGAAAAATAAGATCGAAGATACTTACTTACATGCTATGCGGGTTGAAAGTTCTCATCTTAGTCTATGTTACTTTTTGTCAGGAATCTCATCTTGCCACCCAAAACGAGATTTACAACAGAGTGGGAAAATGAATACATATGAGACGTATCAACACACATTTTTTTTGTGTGGAATTTTATTATTGAGGGCATTGCATTTAAATGTGGATCAATACAGGGATGTTACATTGTTGGAATTTTTAAATCAAACATGGTGAGTCAAAACCGCTAAATAACAAAAAATATAAATGAAAATTTTCTCTTATTAGGTACCTAATCATATTATGTGTTTCCACAAAGATATTGAATCTTGAGCATTATGTAGTTACTCTATAAAAATTGTTGAAGCAAGTTCCAGTTTGAATGAAAAATAACATCAAAGTACAAGAAAATTGTAAGAAAATGAATGATTCCAGGTTCTTATTGATTTTTCACGCATCTACCTTCTTTTACCCTACTATTTTTGCATGAAGATGCCATTAACCTAATATAATATAGGGTACAACTCCACTTGATAAGACTTTTTATGGTAATTGATCGTAACTACATAGGTCGTAGAGTATAAAAGATACAATGTAATAGTCTTATACTCACGGGTTAAATAATATAACATAATATATATACAATTTAGGTAATAATCATCTTGAATTGTTTTCTGAATATATTTAAAGCATTCTTTAATTGTTATTTGTTGTTATTGTTGCGCTTATTTTTTTAGTTTTCATTGTACTGGAAAAGTAAGTTAATAAGATAGAGGTTTTAATCGTTGAAAAGCTATCCCTGTTTACTAGGTCATAGCCAAAAAAGGAATGAGAAAGATGCAACGCGGTACAGGGTGAACACTTTCCACATTTCCTTTTGAGGCAGTTTATCGTTAAGTTCGTGATGGCAAACATCTGGTCCACTGTCACGAGCTGTGATACTCCTACCTATACGGAGTATCGTATATTTTTATGGCACCGCATTCACGTCTTACGCGAGATGATAAAAAACAAATGTTTCATACATCATAGTAATGATACGATAAGACAAGTCGATATCATTGAACCGTGCAGAATAAATTCTGCTGGCGTATCTCGAATGGCGTGATTCTATGGTGATGATGATGTTTTACGATATGGAGCATAAAATAATGGAGGAAGGTATATAATATATATATATATATATACAACATTTTCAATAGGTATATAAAAAATCGTATCAGGCTATGATTGACGTACGCATATTATTATGTCGGTTATAATAGTTGAAACTGAAATGAATGTAATTTGTTACTTCCTAATTTCATATGTTATAACAATTCCTTAATTATAGAAACAGCGTATACACTTAATTGTAATTAAAAGTACCTTGCCCTAAGACTGAATTACATATTATTATAGTAGTATTGTAAACTTTAAGAAACTAGTAGTCCAATTATATTGTGATTTTACAAATTAGAAGACAATAATCTTGACATGAAATGATGTAAATACCAGAATTAAATGTTTTGGTTTATAATGTAGCCGGATGCAACTTCAGGCTTACCGCAATATATTATGTTGTATTACATGAGGATAATTTTAAAGGTAAATTATAATTAAGAAAATAATATCCGATCAAGAATATAGCGAAGCGTCAATTATTTATTATTACAATAAATTGATCAATGTAGGCTGGAAAAAGAAGGACTAAGATGGGAATTCGAGGAAATGCATTCATTCACTTGACAACAGGGTGTAGACCAGTATGTTTTCATCAGCTTGTTAGATGGCAGAAAGTCCAACAGGAAACACGTACACAACGCAGGTTTCAACATTATGGTCAATGATATAGATTTTTTTGCACTCGCACAAAAGAAAGGGAGTTTATATGCACTTATGCAGAATATTTATTTGTAAACGGCACATGCACATTAGAAAGATAAAGAGGAATAATTACACACATCGGGTATGTCCACCAAAATGATCGCCAACCTTCAAAGAATTGGCACGCCTGGAAGACTTACTTTTACGAACTAATTATTTAGTTATTTTTATCGACATTCATAAATTCTTTATTCATTGGAGTGGTAGAGAATCTTTGAGTGGAAATCGTGATTTGTATAATATTATGAAATAAATATATATTAGTATCACGAAGATGATTTCATTCATGTATCTATTTCAGTGTAAAATTCTTCATCTCGGCCGCCAGTTTTATCTCAGTGTAATACAATGATATTATTAAATACAGCACTGTTCCTACAACATGTACTATATGTTTTACAAAGTCTTGTATCCAAAGTTTTACAATTATTTAATCCAAACGGGGACGCTAAAGACAGCTTTGTTTTTTTACCGCCCTGCTTGTGAAAAATGCCCTGGTCTAAACTCGCAGACAAACTTCGTTCTCGAATTGATTCGAATGGAAGAACTTCGCCATTTTATTACCGTCCAACTTGCCCTCCCACGTGGCCTCATTCCCTCCCCCTTCCTTTCGATTCGCCCCTGTTTACAGCCACACTTAGTTTTTTACTTCCTTGCTAGAGGGGTAATAAGCCCTTGAGTGAATTAAGTTTTTGAATCCTATCTTAATGCACGTTAGCTTGTGGAACTGGATGGGTTGGCAGATTAGATCTTGTAAGATCTGAAGTATATACATTAGTATCTACATATGTGTGTTAGTGTATAATAAAGGATTCTACGGGATTTCTCTTGGATTTAATTTGTGGTACTGATACAAAAACAAGACACACTTTGAGGAAACGAGCACTGTTTCAGTCATTCAATATTATACATTCGAACAATGCATGAGACCATTTAAATATACATTCAAATTACAGCATATAAGTACTTATCTAATTTTCAAATATCGATAGGTTGAAAAGTGAACGAGTGCCAGAAATTATGTAGATGTGAAACAAGTCTAGGCAAATTTAGTTAAAAGTTTATGTTGATAAAATATTTTATAAATTAAAATTTTAAAGTGCTTTAACTATCAATACATATTTATTTTTTAATGTAAATCAAAGATAAACTTATATTATTTAAAAAATAATGTGCATTTTTGGAACAGTCTTCTTTTTTATTAGAAAGTAATTATGCATTATTAAAATTGAGTTTAATATTTTGTTTTTGATCGCGAAAAAAGATTTCTAATAGTTGATAATTTTATGTATAATAAAAAATTTTTTTTTCAAGTTTTAAGTTTTTTTCATTTTTAATTAAATAAATATAACTTGAATTGGTTTTTATTTATATCGAATCTACTTTTACCATCAATAGAAAGGTAAGAGCGCCTATAATAATGAAAATCTAATAAATATAATATGTATCCACGCAAGACTATAAAAATACAAAATATATAATTATTTTATACAATTACGACTTTCTCTTAGATTCAAAAAGCCAGCTTATATAGCTTAGCGACGCGAGTTGCGGCGATACATTGGGAGAGTGGGTAAATGTTTTGCTATTCGACATACTTTTTGCCCGTGATTTTAAAGGTTACGTGTGACATAGAATTGTTTTTTTTTTTTAATAAAATACAACTGGGTAACGGAATAGTCTGAATTAGAATGACAATGCACAGCTGTGCGATAACTGTCAAAAATACATTTTATCAACTGACAATGTTAATGCTAATTCTAAACGAATGAAATAGTTCGTAACATTAATTAAAAATAAGTGGTTAAGTATTATACCCCGTTTACACGTATATGGATTTACTGCTGACAGTCTATATTATCGCGGCCATAACAAAAAAATACACGTGTAAACAAGTATTGCAGAATTGTAATGCATGTATCAAAAAAGTTCAGCAGCCTATGAATTTTCACGCGACAGTTAGAACTTGCGATATCTACGCCTGCGCAGTAGAATGATAGTGACGAACCTGTCAGAAAAATTACAAATTACACCACGCAGAGCATTTTGATTATTACCAATTTTCACAATCTATCAAATAGCGTCACACAATGACAATAACGCGTTTTGCTTACTCTCGAAGCACCTTTGCGTGTAAACAGTTATTATCGTGATAGTTTAATTCACACAATATTGGTGCCAGACAATCGGTGCACGTGTATAGGCGCTATTGTATTATACATAATATGTTTTACATACGGTCTTTAAAAAGAGGATCGATATTTAACACTAATACATTGATTGCAAAAAGGTTGAGTGTAGGTACCCTATTAAAAATTCTTACCAAGTAAAGGTCGCTATTTACTTCTTATATTACTTCTTGATATAAACCGGTTTTTCAGTATTTCCTATTAAATATCGGTATTCATGAAATATATGGAAAAATCTACCAATAGATATAGACATAGAAAAATCTTTAAAATATTTTTTTTAGCAAAAATATATAAATAGGTACATATATACCTTAAAATGGGAAAATATTAGATATGGTAGAAATGATGATGTTTACAAATACCTCGTAGTTGAACTATCGACACTTTTTTCATTGTTCTTTCAATAAATTTATATTATGAAGTATTCTTAGATGTGTATGTGTGGATGTTCCTCACTGAAAATTCTAACTAATTTATTGCACTTTTTACACTTAGCAATTTATTTCCAAATACATTATTGCTCACTTATTTGTTTTACTTATTATACTATTTCTCCATTATTGTATAAGTTACTCTTTAGTAGATAAAACATCGAAAAATTAGACACGCATAAGTCCATTTTAGCGTATGATTATTATTTTATCATTAAATATTCGCTAGTAGGGTTGAAGTTACTAAACTGATTAAACAGACGAACAGTATTTAACCACGAATTCAGATACACCTAAAATACACCATCAATACCGAATATTATATCAGTATTGTCTGATCTTTAAAACCGGTATTTTGGTATCAAAAAAGCTGGGATACCGATTTTCAAATACCGGTATTGTAATCCCTAAATCATAGTACAATGGGGTAAAAATTATACAAGTATAGTATTTTTGGCATATAATGGTGTACTATATACATAATATTACATACAAAAAAAGTTTTATAGCACTTTATTGACTGATGATTTCATAGATATAATATATTATATTATAAACTTGAACTGTAAATTCCGCTTTAAATAATATGTTTTTTTAATACATTAACTACTTAACTCTTTATTTAAATTACATTTCTGTAGTTGAAATGAAATGTTTTTTTTTATATCAAACATGTTCTGTAATTCCAACAATTATTTCAATTCCGGGATCAAGAATATTAAACAGGATTATCATATTGATATACCTGCCTTAATTACACCCACATATTGTATTCTCGAATATTCGAAGAAACAGAATACATAAATAATATTGTCCTTGTTTCTTGGGTATCTTTTGCATTATTTACGAGACGTATAATAATATTATATTATTTTATAGCCTAGGTAAAAATACGAAGCAAGACTAAAATCCTGCTACTCGTATATTTTAAAGATTTTAATTATCAATAATTAACGAATGTAAAATGGGGATATATGCTGTAGGATGGGTTCGTGTAAGCCTAGTATAATATAGCCTAGCCGCTAGCGTTTGAAATCCTGTAAAAAATAGTGAGGCAGAAGAAATTGATATTAAAAGCACGGGATATAAACATTATAAACTAGTATGAGCTATGAGTATCTTACTAGTTGAGGCGTAAAAACGAAATGTGACTCTTTAGTGCGTTCACGTCGTATAAATAAATCCTTTGAAATTGAGATGTTAGATTGCGAATGTACATTAAAACGAAATGTTCGTTTTTTACTCGTTGAAATATTCCAGCAGTCTACAATGTTTTATTACAGAAAAAGGTTTCTTTAGCAAATGCTATTAATAATCTCTCATCTTTGAATGCTTTTCTTGGCAATGTAGGAAAACTAAAGGGTCTGCTAAAGGTGTAAAGAAAGTATACAGCGGAAAAAGGTTTTGTTTTGAAACCGAAAAAATGAGTTGACATTTACAATACAATGTACAATCACAATCGTACTATGGGCTACATTTTTCTTATCACGCAATGCAATATTTTGTAAACGGAGAAATAAATTGTCGGTCAAGAATTGGTCACTACTCACTTGTCGATTTACGAGTATCCATAACCTATTACATATTTTTTCTTCTCAATACCGGGTCAGTTCTCTCTGATTGGAAACATTGAGAACGAGTAAGACATTGACTCACTAATAGCGGTTGTTAAAACTAAACGCTCCCTCCACCCTTATAAACGACCCAAGGCCCACTATATTCAGGCCGCGGTACGAAACTGTGAATTTCAATCACTTCGTACTTTGAATACAATATAATAGTAATCTGTTAAAATGCTGATTATTTAATATTGATCAAGGCTGACTATATCCAAACCAGGACACGAAGCTACAAATTTAGATTATAGTGGTAGTTGTTGCTTATTTTTCAAATGCAATATGGTAAACTGTTGTAAATGATGATTGTAATAAAATGGTTAATTTTAATGAAATATTCAATCAGATTGCCGTATTGTACTCGAAGCTAATCTATAACTATCACTACCATCGTAACTCGCTATCCAATGGCCTCGGCCTAATTATCGCCGGCCTTGATATTGAAAAACAATGTGATAGGTACGTTAATTAATATGAACGAAGTATGCAATTTAAAATCTTCATTTACGGCGAACAGGTTACCATATTGCATTCGAAATTAAGCAATAATTAGTAAGACGGCATTGTAAACGTCTCTACAATACACATTTGGATATTTATATAAATCGGATAGATATAAAAGGATATTGTTAAAAAATGATCTGAAATAATTATTGAATTAAAAATGAACTGAAGTAATTATCGCAAATCTGCGTTTACGTCTTTTTGGTACGCGTCCGCATATTTTACCTATTGTATAAAACATGATAATATAATAATATGTACACAGTTGAAAAATGAGATAAATATTTTTCAAGGAAGGTGATCATAGGAAACTTACATCGATGTCTTTAACAATTCTGCTAACGAGTAATTTTTTTAATATTATTTAAGTTTGTGTGTACTATTTACGATATTACGAAGGTATTGTACGCCAAAAATAGTAGGTATAACTTTGAATATCGGAAAGAATGTATTCTTAACTTAATTATTTAATTTCGACATTTAAAAATACGCAAAAAGTACTAAAATATTGATATTTCCATACTATATTGGTGCAAATAATATTTCATAATAGAATAAGCCGAGAAAAAAAAATGCTCGAAAGAGGTAAAAAAGCCGCAGACTTTGATTTAAATTGGTATTTCTTGAATTCACCGGTAAGCATTATTGATTGGAAGAGGTACCTTAATAAAAAAGAGCCTCGGAATTTCCCAAATTATCCGTATTTTTTGTGAGAAACAAAAAACTCATACATTTTCAACAGATGACAACACGTACAACATTTTTTGCCGAAATACCATAATTTCTTGGACCGCGTACTATAATTTGGTGAAAAAAAAGATGGCCACAATTCAGAACAGGTATTCAAGTCATTGGATTCACGGATATTTTTAAGCCAGGATATTTGCATTCTGCCATATTCTAGGCCCCTCAAGTTTTCTTTCTAGGATCACAAGCAGCATACAAGTTTCATCTTTCAGAGTACACGTCTAAGTCTAAGATATGCCATCCTGGGTTATTTCACCGCAGATAATATATTTTTACACCAGCTGTGTGTTTTGCTAACCATTTTCGACACCTCAACTAACTTTCAACGCTTATCAAACAGGTAATGACATTAACCAAATAAATTTGCCAATTTACTGATATCTTTTCATTTAAGGCGGTGTAATATTTAATCAAATATTTCTTTTAATAATATATTCATAGACTTCATCTGCAAGCGATGAAATTATTTTCACAAAAAAACAATATTTGATGAAAAAACCTGGAATCATAAATCAATTAGGTATAATAGGAAAGAATGTAACGTAAATTCATGATACAAGATGAAACTTTCATATTGTCTGTTGCCATCGGTAAAGCATGTGTTAATAAAATTATTTGTTTATTTATTGAAGTTAAAATTTTCTTCGGAGGTATAAACAGGAGCCCGCGTCCTCTGTACGTAATGTGTGAGGCGCACACGGCCGGCCGAACCAACAGGCGGCCTGTGGGTCTCTCATCTCTCATCTCTCAGCACCAGCCGCAACTTGATTTTGCAATCTTCATGAGTGATTCATTAATGAATTTCAGATATATTTTTATTTACAAGACCTACGTTTATAAAGCAAAATGCGAAGTTTTTTACATAATAAAATAACAGAAGTCAATGCGCCACTATGTAGGTATCTCATTTTACATATAATATATTCTTGATATTTTAGTACAGATATTTGATTTTGTGAAATAATATTTATTATTTATCTATCTTATTATAAAAAAAAACATATATAGGTACTTAGGTACCTACGTGTATATTTTTTTACCACTACAACATGTATATAGGCCCTATGACAGTAGTCTAGTTTAACAATGGTGTATTTTAGTAATATCAGTGAAACAATCACAAACACCCAGGGTTTGAGAAAATCAGATAAATATATTGTGTTTTCACGGTGAATCGAACCTGAAGTCTCCGGATAAAAGGCCAGCGCTTTACGCATTGCATCACGCAGCCGCTAACCGCCATTAACGATTTGTTATTTACAATTATTTTTTTATTTGATAACGGCGATTTATATAAATTTATGTCGGATGAAAGGGAAGAGCTTAACAAGGTCGGTTCGACCCACGGTTGAATTGATCGGCTAGTGCGACTTGGTTTCTAGGAGGGAAAATCACTCAGTTTTCAAAACGTTTGCTTTATCTAATGGCGTGCGAAAAAGTCTCATCTCATCGAGACTTGACCATTATTAATGAAATTTGAATAGAAATCGCGCACATTCTGGTGCAAGTCTTATGAATTTACTTTTACGATACTTCTGTCTTTTTTAATTCAACTTTGAAGTGCGACTAACGTTAATTACGTCACAATACAATAGGTATAGATTCATTGGGTGTGAACGGGGGGGGGGGGGGGAGTGTAGATAGAAAAAATAATCAAGATAATGTAATAATAGTAAATAAATGTAGGTACAGCTAAATAAGCCTCAACTGACATTTCGTAGTTTAATAATATTAAAAAATCAATGACAACAATCATTATGTTCCAGAAATGCTATCAAGTAACATCAACAAGTATCAAGTTCTACAAAAACTTCTAGTATAGTCCAAACACTACTAACTACGAGATGCCTATTATTTGTTACTATGGTAATATTGCACAAGCGCGCGTGCTAAGTGTTGCGTTAAGAGTAAACATGATTGCTAGAATAGGGTTGCTGGCAGGCAATTTGATTACGATTACACGTGATAAATAATTATATTATACGTATTATGAACTAGATGAGTTGTTTTATCAATTGATTGTATACTAGCATTTTGTATTTTCTGTAAAGCCGTTAGCACACAAGGATACTGTGGTTGGCGGCCGACATATTTTGTTGTGTTGTTCTAAATTGAACAAATTAATTAATAAAGTAATTATTCATAATATTATTACGATTACGGTACTTTTAGGTTATCAGGAATACAGCGGAAAACACATTTTGAAAATAGCCGATAAACTGGATTATTTGTTAGTTTGGGTTAGTTTAGGTTAGGTTAGGTTGGGTTAGGTTAGGTTAGGTTTGGTTAGGTTAACCTAACAAATAATCCAGTTTATCGGCTATTTTCAAAATGTGTTTTCCGCTGTATTCCTGATAACCGAACAGTACCATGATTACTTATCATATTGTAATAATATATATATATAAATAAAAATTATGACATGGTTTTCTTAGGTTCCTACGCTATTTGTTTATTTGGTTATTAGTATTGCTATAAAATATAAGATGTAAGTATATTATGATTATATACATATAATAATGTAATATTAAAAACAGTAGTAACAGTTCATCAAAAATTCCCACTCCTACTCTATTATAATTTTAAATTTTTCACGCAATACCTATCACGCAATTTTGACAATAATTATAACTGTACATAACGTAGATTTTTGTACTTACACTTGATAAAGCTCATCATATGAGAAAAATACGGGCCGTAAAGTTTTTTTTATATGTGATGAATACCAAGTAATAAACTCATTTTATAAAGTATTGGTAAAGTAAACCAACAAGTAAATGCTACATCTATTGAAAAAGTAATATTAGTTGGCAGTAACATTATAAATTCGATTATCACCCAGTAAATATGGTTGCTCTATTTTTACGAACGGCACAATAATCCATCAAGAGTATGTGATTGTGTTTTCCCCCTTAGGGTGGGAATACCATAGCAATCGGCAACTGATGATGTGTGAGATCATATTATATTTATATGAGAAAGTTTTATTTTATGCAAAGTAAAAGCAAAAGTTTATTTTTCAACTTGCCCAAGAAAAGTTTTTACATTGATTTTGTAATTAATAAAAGAGCTAGAAATGTTATGATGACAATCATATCAGTAATTATATTTTGGATGCTTTATCAGTGGCGAGGGGTGGAGGTAGGCTGTTAAGATCCGACATAAATAATGCACACTCAACTTTGTCAGTTATACTTACTTGTTTTCAATGAACTTATAGTACAAATTTCAGATGGTGCTGGTTACCGATATGTCCAAACATAATCAATTAAAAGTAATACATTAAAACTTAAAATAATTTAATGGTTGCTATATCGGGGGTTAATTGAATAAAATACACGCATCGCGGATACAAGTGTCCCTAATATTTGGAAAATATTTTCGAAATGTCAAGTGTTGAAATACCAGCCTGATGACGCACGCGTGAATTAGATTAGTCATGTTTAATAGGTACTGATAATCCTTCGTGTTTGCTTAGATAATTGGTACACAAAAGAAATGTACTTTGTCGGTAGCAAGTAGACAACAGTTAATACTATATTTATTTGATTTATGTTTAAAGTACGCATTTACGACACAGGCTGTCACTCTTATTTCAATGTTTCGCCTACTATGTATAAGACCCGTATATATCTGATTTTAATTAAAATCAGTAAGTCTTGATAAGTTTTTTTACCTACTCATCTCTTTCTGATATTGTAGATATATAGTTAACATAGTTTTTTCAACGAAAAAATCTATAAAACTCAAAGGACGATAAAAATATAATAAACACAACACATATTGGACGCCAAAAATCGTTTCATAGTTTTCATTAATTATTTGCTTTATTTATTAATTTTCCCACATTTAAAAATGTAGTTAGGACTTTTCGGCTTATCAGAATTGTCGCTTCTGCTCCTTATTTTGGTGGTTGCATGATTCTTATGAATATAAATAAAATGAGCATTCCATTCGTTTTGACCACAAGCGGCGCATATTATATGCTTACACGTGGTGGAGGTATATTAATAATCTCCATACGAGGATTGGTTAAAAGTCATTCGACCATCCGAATAGGTAATTTCTATGGAATAAACACACATTTAAAAACAATATGTGGTTTTTGGCGCGGAATTTAAACATGATTTTAGAGACGGGAGATCTCTCACTACTTCACTGCGATGAAAGAATCTTATCTAGTAACCATGAATTAAATTTGGGTAGGGTTTAGTTGATGTTAATAGAAGTTGAATAGAAAATTAAATTAACAAAATAATTTGTAGTTTACAATTCCTTTGGAAGAGTTTCGCAATAATGCCCCGCTATGTTGTTGTGTCCGCGACGACAATGGCAGGGAATAACCGCCCAGCGCCCGAGTCGGACTGTTCGGTGTCGCTCCCGCCGGCAGCGCGCGGAACGGGGTGCGAGTACCCGCCATTGTTCGGCGGGCTTTCCCCTTCCACGTCACTCTTTATCTCCCGGAAACTTTTTCCGTTTCCTGTGAAAGATCGCATTAATTCGGCGATTGTTTCGGCGAGTATGTACTTGAAAGTGGCGGGGCGTGACTGGGAGAAATGCTCTTCGAGATTATCATCCATTATTGGTACACTTCTAGATAAAGACTTTCCCAGTCATCCCTCTATTTAATGATATAATGGGATGCGTTGCAATGAAAATGCGGGGTGTTGATGCACGCAGATTGCCTTTTTATGAGTCTTTTATAAAATGGTTTATATTTGTGAATATCAGGTAACAATCGAGAAATTTTAAATAGCTGTAGGTACATATACTTACCAATATAATTATAATTTGAAAAAAATACATTAACAATTAAACTAAAGATATCAAATACAACAATATGTTTTATATAGCAGCTACCTACTTTACCCCCAAATCATGTAGAGATCGGGACTTTTTTCCGTTGAAATAAGTAACATTATAAGTAGGTACCTACCTAGACTTACAAGTAAACGTAACAAAAATCATGTTTGACTGATGTTTTAATGTAGTGTGTTTAGTTAAAAAAATGTTTTTTTTAACTCAACATAAAAAAAATAATTTAAAAGGTATCAATTTTCAATTTTTTGAGACGGTTTTTGTTTTCCCCTGAAAATTTTAATTAATTGACTTCCGCGGTGTTGTTTCTTAAGCGACGATATTTCGATATAGATACGAATATAAAGACACCATTATTTAAAAATGAAAAAGATATATCAAATATTAATATCGATTTTCGAATCGAACAGAATATTTCTATGAATAGTAAGCCACTGAATGTTCCCCCATCCACTTTCACTTGTTTGTTGCTCTGCGATATGATGCTGCGATTTAAAAAAATCTCACTCTTTTTGTGTGATATTTTTTTTCGAATGACATCTTGTTGAAGTGCTTAATATCTTTTTAATGCCGGAAATGGGTATATTTAATTCAAAGTTTCATCGTACTTAGGAAAATAATACTTCATGACTTAAAAACTTAATTGTATGAGTACCTACCTATCTGTTACATTTCTATCAAATACATATCTACATTCATATTATTATACCATTATTGATGAAAACATTTTGAAAAAGGCATCATTTAAATTGTAAACATAATATGTACTACAATAATTAAGGATCTTGTTCAAAAGTTGTACAATATTAATAGAAGCATTTTAATAATCATATTGGTTCTATAATAATTATTAAAAGTGAATCTTTGCCGCCCGGAGTACATGTCTTCCATGTTCTGTGCTACGTGTTTAAAATTTTGAATTTTTTAGAAATCTGTCACTATTTATGGCTGAACTGCAAAAATATCGTAGTTTTAAAATGTGCTTTATAATTATTTCATCACCATCGGCACTGTAACTCAGTGTAGGTCTTGAGCACTTCCAGGAAACGTCTTCGCTAATTTTTGTCTGCTGAAAGTTCTTCAAAGATGCTGTACTTATATCTTTATACACAGACCAGGCATTCTTGTTTAAGTCTCCCGGAATTTCTTTTCTATTTTGATCTATTTAAGGCAACTCTCTTGGGTAGTTGGGTGTCAGTCTTGAGACAGCCTCACATATTTTTGCACCATCCACCACCCCACACCTGTAAACCTTCTAGTGTTCTTGACCTGAAACTGTGATTGTGAATGGCAGAATTCATAGTTTGACTTGTATTATTAATACTCCGGTTGAGTTACGATAAAAAGAAACCCCTTTTCTCGCGGTATAAATAAATTTGCTTAAAGTAAACTAAATTCTATTCGTAGAAACCATGCAATGGACGATTGGTTCAGCTGGAAGTTGGACAGACTTAAGTAGCTCTTCCCTTTCAATCGGACATATGGGAACAATCCCAGGGGATGTGATTAGCATCCTGCGCATCGCCCAGCTGACAGAGATTGGGGCTGAAACCACCGTGACCTCGTCACTTGCCATCATTTCTGCGTACTTCACAGACCCTTCGCAATATCTTCGTTTGAGATTTCCAGGATTCTTTTTCTTTTCATTTTCAAAAGGCTTACATGAAATAAAAAATAACCGAATTTAAGAATATATTAGGAGTTATCGTAGATGTAAAAAATGTACAGTTGCTGCATCCATTTTATAGATGTAGAACCCTTTACGTATATAAATTTTATTAATCCGTAGAAAATATGACATCACAAAAGTAAGTTATACAATAATATATTATATACTACATAACCACAAACTATTTATACCTACTTATTCATTGGTTATCGTAATAGTAACAGTATTTATATAATAAATTTTCAAAACAACTACTTAACTAATTAATTTCTTTTTAAGGTAGACAACCAATAAAGCAGAATTTCATTGAAATGCTATAAATTAATTAATAATCCGTTTAAACGGTGCTTTGTTTTATTCAAAGTTGTTTGCTACAGACAGAGAGAACGTATTTTATTTGTTCGCTAATAGAATTAAAATTATCTTTCGAGCAAGTATTTAATTGAAAAGCCGGAAAATAAGAGAGTTTTATACCGCCCACTTCTTTAATGTAGGTACCTTCTATTACAATCTTATTTATAAACTTTATGAAAATATATTTAAAATTCCAATGTAGACAGCATAATACATTATAAATTTAATAAAACATTTTGCCTTTTAATGTAGTTATATATTATAATCCAATCCTCATCTCACCAACTCAAAATTTTAAGCAAATATACTTACTTAAGTTTAGTAATTAATTTAAGTATCTAGAACTAATTCAAAAATATTTGACCTAAAATCAGCAGCGTCTATAATTTTATTGAGAGTAAATTTAAACCTGTTATATTATGTCTCAGTAAGAAAGATAATATTATCGTTTATTTATACTATTTCAGATGTTTTTAGTGTGCGCTCCGGCGGCCTGGGCGCTGCGACGAATCACCATGTTCGAAACTTCGTTCCTCTCCGTTTCTCCAGCCTTTTATTAATTATAGTTACCAGTCCCGCGTGACAAAGTAGATCATATTAGGTAATTGTAACTTGTTTAATTAATAAATGTTAAAACAACCATAATCAACCTTGGCTTTCAATCCAACCTTCTGATACCCTCCTAATTCACACGCATATTCAAACCACCAAAGCCAAATCAGCATGATGTAACAACTAATTTCGCTGGATAGTTAATGGAAAATGTATGACAAAACCATAGACATTTCTTTTTTGTTTAGTTGTACATTTTCACTAACGTCATTTTGGCTTAGCAGTATCGATACGAAGAATGAGGAAAGCTGTGTCTAGATCAAGGGGGGGGGCAAACTGCGGCCCGCCGGGAATTTTTTCGCGGCCCGCCATCATTAATTGTACTTCTGATAACGAATAACTTTTTTATAATTTTTTTTTAAATATTGACAATAGATTAAAATTTTAAGAATTTTTTGTTTCGTAAATGTATTATCTCAGTACGTCTTCCTTGCGTCTCGTCTCACACTATGTAACCACTATTTTCTACGTTGAACATCGATTGAGAATGAATGGAAAGAAATTTCGGATTGCAATCTCGCTCTGGATGTAGATATTGTATGTAGATCAATAGATATTGATAGTGTACCGACAGAGCTACAACTTGAGATTATTGATCTGCAGTGTGACACTGATTTAAGAGAATTGCATCGTCGTGAAGAAATCTCCAAATTTTACAATGCCCTTAATTCAGACAAATTCGACCAACTTAAAGATTATGCAAGAAAAATGTTCGTTATTTTTAGATCAACCTATATTGTGAACAAACATTTTCGATCATGAACCTCAATAAAAAATCTTTACGATCAAATATCTCCGTTGCCCATTTAGAAGCAGTTTTGAGAATATCAACTACAAAATTAACACCTGAATTTAAAAAAAATGTACAACAGTTTCATTCTTCTCATTAATTTTTTTGTAATGTTTATTTTTCGTGATAATAAATAGTGTATATCTAAAAATGGTATTTTACTTGCGGCCCGCCGCTCATTTTGAATTCTTGAATTTGGCCCTCTATCTAAAAAGTTTGCCCCCCCTGGTCTAGATTCCAAGATTTGATAAACTGTGTGCTGAACTTTTAGGACGCCTTGAAAAAATCATTATATAATAATGGCGTCGTGGAACGAAAAAAATTAAAACAACAACACAATTAATTATCTGTAAGCGCATTACTTTCAATATAAGATATTTTTATATTCCGGAACACCGTGGTTATTTTTCAAAAAACGTATTCCGTCATCGTGATCCTTTACAAAATTGTACCCTCATGATCCCCAGAGAATATAGCAACAGGAAACAAACCGATTTCATGAAAGCCTTTTGCTTTGTTGGGAGTAGGTATATATTATTATATTGAATAAAAGCACTGCAGATATTTCCGTTGTAGCTTTTCATAACATTCATACTAACATTATGTGGACCATTGAAAAATACGGTCAAGTTATACTATTGATATAAAAATGTGAAATCATAATTACTTTAAGTAAATCTACAATTCAAATTCAATTATGACACACTGTTTAACACTGAGTAATATATTTCTAACATTATTTTATATTTTAACAAAATCTATATAAATATCCAAGTCCAACTATAGTCAGGCCGTGACACGAAATTGTAAACTTCAATGGTAGTGCTATCGAATATTTTACGAACATTCGCACAGTTATCGCATTGCATTCGAAGATAATCAATAACTAGGACTAACATCGTAATTCGTCATTCAGTACCACGTCCTTAATATAGTCAGCGGTGATAAATATCGTAGGTGTAACTAATTAACAATCATTCAGTTGTACCTCAATATATATTAATAATAATCTAGTTCTGATGAAAAAATATAAATAATAAGGAAACATATTATTTCGTAATTACCTACAATTTAATTACTAAGTAGTTTTTTTAATGAGTTCACTTTCCATATCAAACAAAAGGAAAATAATCGTGGTTATTACATAAATATTAAAAAAAAACATGATTTCATTTACTAATTGTATGTCAGTGTATTCTTTAGCCCCGACTACCTGTCCCGCGTCAACACTAGAGATGGGTTATATCCTATAGACTCATCAATTTGGAGGACTAGAGAAGGAAAAAAACAGTAAAAATATTTCTGATGCCGATGTCATCTCGATGAATATTACGATTTTTAGTTTAACGTAACTGCAATCAACGATATATTATTGGCTGACTATCGAATTACTTACGGCACACCGATTAGAAATCTCTGCTCTGAATAATTGGTAAAATATGAAAACATATACATTCCATGAGTACTACAGTCGAACATGGTTATTACGATCTCGGAAATAGCGAGATCTCGGATGTAATGAGGAAACATTCATTGACATTTTAGTTTATGATTTTCTCCATATATTTATTCACTTTTATAACGAGTTACTTCTTGGGTATACCGAGCAAAACTGTTAATGTGTCGATCGTTTAAAAACAACATTTTCGACCCTAAGCAATAAAATCCGACCGGACAGTTAACTAGATCGATGCCGCCGGGATCGGATTTCGTTTATGACACTAGTTAAGTGTCTAAATACCTACCTAATTGGTTTTCGCCGTCAACATTGAAAAAGTATCCACGCATATGCTTGAAATTGCATGTAAAAATCCAAGCATTGTGAAGTCAGTTGTTACCTACCGGCACCGGTGGCTCAGCACTTCATTACAATAAACAACTTATTTTGTAGTTTATGAATGAAATGCTTGTTTCGGGGATTTTTACGATGGTTTTCAGATTTTTTATGTTCTATGCTTAAGGGGACGTTCTACAGAATTGGCCTTGAGAATTGAAAATATGATTTTTTTAACATGTGGTCCATAGTATCTGGTTTACTAGTTAATATAAAAACGTCGTGTCAAAGTTGTTTGTGTCAATAAATTTGCTCTATGACTCGATCCGACTCATATTTCATCAGGGCTGTCGAAGACATAAATCATAAATATTTATAGTTTCAAATTTTTATTTATAATATATATTATTTAAGTTTTGTGCATCTAATGCCGGGTCCACACTGGCAACAAGTTAAGTTGCTGGCAACCTCGTTAGATTTTACGATAATTATGATGATTATCGTAAAATTTCTTAAGCAATTATGGTAAGTATCGTAAAATTTAATGAGGTTGCCAGCAACTTGTTGCCAGTGTGGAAATGGCTTAATATCCACTATGGTGCACGTAGTGGCATGGACATGGTGTTAACTAATTCAGGAAGTCAACACCCATGATAGAATTTTTTCCAGTTTTGGTTGCATTATATTCCTAAACTCTTCTGTAAAAATCGTTTCCGATTTTATAAATGGAAATTTCTCGGTGTACATAGTAAACAAACCTACGAATAAAAAAAGACAAGAAGTAACATACTGATTCATCGCAGTAAAATCTGGCAATCAAATTCGCCATTTTGAAAAGCGACGATTTTGCGTAAACAAATATCACGTGGTCTGTACGTGTGCGGCAAACTTCGAATGTGTTTGTAATTTTGTGTATTTTATGTTTGTGTATCACGCATTGTCGGCCATATTAGCCGGCCTTTCTGATTGCCGTGATTTGTACACATCTTCCTTCCTGTCTTTTTTTATTCGTAGAAACAAACAGTATTTTTTATTAGTTATATGAAGTTAGCCTTGAATCTGTAATAAAATAATACACAATTAAAAGATTTTGAAATAGAAAAAAACACATTTCCAAGCTTTCAACCGTGCTCACTCATGAATGTCATTCGTCATTTAGATAAGTATATACACATTTTGATGTTATATTGCAATGTGCGAATGTAATGTTTTCAAATAATTGATATGGATTAATTATACCATCGTATTATTTTCTAGAAATCATAAACATACTATAATAGTATTTGAGTATCAACCTATGTTAAATTTGAATTGGGTTATAATAATAATATACCCGTATTTCCGTATCAATAGTATGTTTGCTACAAAATCCACCCAATTTATCAGTACGTACTTGCACAGGTTTGATTAAAAACTATGATGAAATTAACATTTAAAAAATATTAATTCTTAATATTATTTTGACAGCCCTGTTTTCTGATCGGCGTACATCTTGCAGGTGTTTATAAAATAATAATAATGTTCAGCGGCAGACAATATCAATAATAATAATGATGTTTCTTGAAATAAAATCTCCGATGATTAGTGATTTTTGCGAAAAGATCGATTTAAATTAACGTACTTACGACGCCGAGGTCCTTTTTATACTAAATTATATTTGAATGTCGCGCTCTTCAGCCCCCCCCTTAAATTGAACCTGGCGCGAAAAATGTTATATAACGATTAATGCTTATAACGAGCAAATTCAGTCGGTCCCATCTTCCTCGTAAAAACCAAGTTCGACTGTATTTCATAATATTATTATTTGTAAAAAAATGTGACTTTTTAAAACGTACTCGTACCTTATATCTAGGTAAGTAATAAGACTTGAACAAACGTGGATTACTATGTTGAAAAAAGTTTTTATTCCTCGTTTTTATGCACTCAGAAATGTAAACCGGTTTAACAGAGTGCATATAAAAAAAGTCAATGATAAAAAACTTCATCATCTCGTACGTTTGGCCGATTTTTATTGCGCGCTTTTACTGTTCTCTACAAAGAACAAGTCGAAGAATAATACTTTTCTCTTATTTAAGCTCTCTCAACCCGAAAGCCCTGATAAAAATTTCTCTAGCTCTTTCAAACTGCACCTTAGCATTTTACTTAACTTAAACAAATTATGGTTTTTCATTTATAGTAGAGGTTTATTAAAAATAACATTATTTAGCGACTAAAGCATTTTATTATACTAAATAAAGGTAACCATCTCTCAAATACTAGAAAAACTTAAATATCTAATATATTTTAAAATCCAATCTATTTCAAGTTTCAAGTAAATAGTTTTTTTATAATAAAATAATCTTAAATTTAATAATCTAATCAATTGGAGTGAGTAAGATGCATGTACATTTTTTTGATTAAAATATAATTTGTATAATATTGTCCATTTTTGCTGAAACTAACGGTGTTTACATTATTGTCTCGCTCGGCCCCTCTACTGATGTTTCTTTTTATCCCAACAAATAGACATTACTAACTTAATTATAATGTGGTATATTAAGTCTAGTTTATATAATATAGTACCAGTTTAAATAATGTTTGTATATGTATGTGGGTTAAATCGTGTTCTACAAATTATAGTTTTATAGGTTTTCAGTTTATAGCTAACTATTTCACATTAAAAAAAAAAGTATTTTTAAGACGCTGGATTTGAACCTACAACTATTTGATTTAGAAGTACACATTCTGGCACTGTATAACTACAGGTGCTAATAGTATAAAAGCCAACCTAGCGATTGACTCAAAAACAATTAAAAATAAATTCAATGTTTTTGATTACCTAGGTATAATCTTTTTTTAGAAACGGGCATTTGTTTGAGTTCACTTAGAGCGGAATGCAGAAACATTTGTCATAACTAAAATTTCCTTAGCAGAAAACACTATGCAGAAACATTGTCATTAGTTAAGATCATTTCTATTGAAAATAATACCATATTTAAAAATTCTCTTTCCTATGGTTTAGGTAAATTATTTTATAATTGTTAAACGATGACAAAAATATGACAACTGCATTTTATAATTATAATACTCTTATGTTTCCGTTATAAGTCATTATACGTGATTCCACAGACACCGCAAGATATTTTTTTAACATGGTAACACTAGCGTCAAGTGTCATTCTATCACCTGGCATCCTGTATTTCTGCGGGCTGGCGTATAAAAGTAAAATAATATTCTACAAGTACATGCCAAACGAATTAACACTATCAATATCCATATTGAGATACATTGTTAAATGAATTTGAGTGTATGAACTGTTTTATAGACATGCGAATTTATTTTGACAGCAGCTGTCAGTGGTAAATGGTAATACAGAAGGGAGCGTGTTCATAACAAAAGTAGTCTATGGTTAAGGATTCCTTAACTCTATACTCAGGATTGTCTATAGTTAAGTCATGCTTTTCGGCGACTTATCCTTAGGATCGAAATCTTAGATTGTGCATGCCGCTCTTATATTCTATTAGAAGAGTAGGGTTGGGTAGTTTTTATTACCAATAACCGTAAGATTGTTAAATACCAGTAGCGAAGGGTGGAGGTAGGCTGTTAAGATCCGACATAAATCTTCTTCTTCTTCTTTCACCCTGTCACGTCCCAACATTGGGGCATAGGGCAAGCACAAGTTGGCGCCACTTCCCTCGGTCCATCGCCAACTCCTGTGCCTCCCGCCATGTCAGACCTGCAGCACGTAGGTCGCTTTTGTAGCATCGCTGCAGGGTGAGGGAGGGCCGGCCACGGCGACGGAACCCTTGAGACTATGCCACAAGGGTATGAAGTGCCGCACTCTTTGGCGGCATCCGGAATACATATCCCAGCCACGTGAATCGTCTCTTCGTGATAACTTCAATCACCGAAGGCTGTTGTGTCTGCTCACGAACTCGGATGTTTGTAACGCGGTCGTACCAATGTACCCCTAAGATTCTGCGGAGACATCGATTCTCAAAGCTCAAAAGCCGAGACTCTTGAAGCTTAGTAAGATGCCATGTCTCACAGCCATACAGGAGCACAGGTAGCACGCACGCGTTAAACAAACGACATTTGGTCCTCACAGAATACAGCCTTGACCTCCATGCGACTCCAAGTTGGTTGAACGCAGAGCCCGCCACACCCATGCGGATTCCAAGCTCACTAGAAATACCACCATCATCGGCAACCGTGGCACCCAAGTACTTGAATCTGGACACCAGCTCGACGGGCAGACCAGAAACCCGCAGAGGAGTGTCGGCGTCGATGCAAGCAGCACTGCACATGGATTTGGTCTTAGCGGCATTCAGATGAAGACCCACACGCATCGAGTTCGCGGCTAGCCTGTTCACGGTCACCTCCAACCTTTCGATCGTCAAGTCAAACACGACTGCGTCGTCTGCATACTCCAAGTCGCACAGTCTTTCTTCGCATAGATCGCTTGTGTCATCATGATGTAGGCGTATCCCACTGTCGGGGCAAACCGTCTTACGCATTATGATAAAAAGAAAGGGCGCAAGTACACATCCTTGCTTGACTCCTGACGTGATTTCAAAGAGGTCAGAGGATGTTCCGGCTGCTCTTACGCGACACTCTGTATTGGTGTAGAGAGCACTTATCACGGCGACCAGTTTCCGTGGGACACCATAGCCTAGCAGAATTTGCCACAGAGATTCACCATGAGGACTGTCAAATGCCTTTTCATAGTCTACGAAGCAGCAGGCGACAGGTATATTCATCTCTTGGTACTGTTGCAGGAGGCATCGGAGAGTTGATGAGTTATTTCAACTCTCCGACATAAATAGTGCACATTAAACTTTGTCAGTCATATGTATTTGTTTTTATTGAACTAAGACTACAATTATTTACATGTGGTGTTGGTTAGTTTTAAGAAATCAATTAAATCCTGCCTACCCAAACCATAAAAGTTTTTGTATATTTTGGGTGATACGATAACATTGTGCACACTTTTTCATTAATATTTTGTTTATGTTGGATTAAAATTACATATTACACATATTGTTGGTTCATTATTTTAAAAAATTATTGAGCCCTGTCTAAAATAGATAGAAATGTTAAGTATGATTTAATTGCATAGTTTTAGATATTTTATAGAAAGACGATTATTTTTTTGACTATTATCCATTATGGCTTGGTTTTCGCAGGTTTTAATTCAATTTTAAAAACTAACCGACACTATCTGTAAAATGTAGTCTTATTTCAATGAAAACAAATACGTGTGACTGACAAAGTTTAACGTGCGCTAATAACGGTGGATCTCAACAGCCTACCTCTACCCTCCGCCACTGTTAAATACTATTCCCGTAGATAGGTATCACAAACTAAATACTATTTGCACATCATTACTTTTTCAATTCGAATGAACACAGACATTTTCGTTTTCAGGTTGTACAATGAAAGACGAAGATGCACCAAACACTCATATCAACGGCGCTAGATCTACACTTCCCAATCTGTGGTTCCGTAACTATTAAGTATTATAATACTCGTAGTTTAAGAATATCATTGAAAACATATTATCGTTCATAGAACGCTACACATCATAAATTGTAAAATATGTATTATTGGCGAAACTGTCAATAACTTGTATTATCATCATCACCATCGTATAATAACATAAGGTGTACCTCCCTATCCTCGACCAGTGTCCACCAGGTATTTGCACTAGCATACTTGTGTCGCTGGATTTCAAAATCAGCCAAGTCCATAATAGATGAATAGGAGAAAGACAGCTTTTTGTTTTCTCAAATACACAGTCATAAGGGTGAAAGTTTATATTATTTCGAGTATAGAATATTTAAAATTAATAATTTCCACATTTTGATAATGCAAAAATATTAGAAAGCAGTAGTTCTTCAGCAATTCACAAAAATTAAAAAAGAACTAAAGGTGGACTTGGCTAATTTTGAAATGTAGCGACACACTTGTTGATACCTATTTCGTATTCTAGTTCTTACTATACAATTTCGGGATATGCTGTCGACTTGAGCCATATAGAATGCTGTCTGGGAAAGCCCTCGGCGGTTGGGAACTGTCTATTATTGCTACGTGTGGCATCATCCGATTGTGATAACTTTAACAAGGGCAGATTGGAGAATATTGTAGTCGTCCAGAATCGGAAATGTTTTAACACTGTTAACTATCAAAAGTGATTTTTACAGCAATGCTCGCACGTGTGAAGAAGATATGTTGATTTTTAAACAAATTTATGTGCACGTGCAATTTTGTAGTAGTGAAAGTCTACGAACAAATTGTTTAATTTATTTACGATAAGGGGTGTGTTAGCACTACACAAATTCATCTATAATATATCTTCTTGTTTACTGCCCAACCGCAAGCAGTAATATCGTATTATTTGCTCAATTTAATGTGTTACTAGCAATCTGCGTTTATTATAATGTTAAGAATCGCTGAAATAGACAGAGTATCTAAACTAATGCTTTTTTTATTCTCTTTTTGAACGCTAAGCATTCTTACTCAAGTTGAAAATATTCTTTGTAGTTGAAGTACGTGCAGGAAGCGACTACTCGCATAAAATACATTTACCCATTATGTACATACCTACAATTAGTTCAATAAAAAGCTGTTTTCTAAAAGTTTTCTTATAATAAAACAATTATTTTATTCAAATTAATATTACCCAAGATTTAAAAATGTATCATTCATTATTATATAAGTACATATAGGTACATTCATTTTTATAATACTTCAGAAACATGCCCCCCGTGAAGAGTTTCTTTCAGTGTAAATATTTTTCATTTTTTCTAATTTAATATCTACCGATATTACAGAGGTATTCCATAATATAGTGCAACATTTGTCAAATATGATCTATTTATGGAAATTACTGATTTTAAAAATTAAGACAGATTTAATGTTAAAAAGACTAGACGCAGACGGCAATAAACATTTACAAAAATTAGTCGTATAATTATGATTAATCTTAACTATTGTGATTGTCCATTTTAATTGTTTACTATTTTTGAGAGATTCTCTTGAGAACGGCATTTGAAACAAACTGATAACATCTAGGAAAGGTAAGAAAGAATACACGATGAGTCTAGAAACTAGAGACAATAACATTTAACGATGAACGTTTCAAGCATTATATAACTATATTATATAGGTACTAGTTTAATTATTTTTATATAGCTGCTTTATTTGTTAATTAATTCGCCACATTAACTGCAATATAATATAATGCTCAGTCTAACTCACCCTGTACCTCGCTCGATCTTAATCGGGCATATCACGAGGTGAAAAGAGACGTCTGTTGGTTTGTCTAAGAATGTCTCCCAAGAATTAATTGTAAGATGTTAAATAATATTATTATGGTAACACGGGAGCGATTACTCGAGATGAAAGGATTACAAATATAAAGCAATAATAAATGGTGCGTTTGACCTTCCAAGGAATTTATATTTGTACGTGAAAATCCACATTTATACGCATCAACCAAATGTTGGTCTCGGATGTCACTATTGTTCGGTGGTAGGTTTTCAACGTCGCAAAATTCGTTGATTCCATTTTTACACTCTTACGTTTAATTTTGCGATACAAATTGCGGACGTGAAATTTTCCCTACTTGTGCGCCGTCACACTTTCCACCGTGGGAGTGCGGTTTTAGAACTTTCCCGCGCTTCCCGGGGAATTCCCTCTCCACGGCACCGTGTTCAAACAAGTGCGCTCTCGCTGTGATGTTTCGCGGTTTCGCCGGACTTCCGGCGGCGGTCGGTTTGCTTTTCGTTGCCGGCGTTTTGTTATAAATGCTGCCAACAGCGCGGGAAGCTTGTTTTGAGGGTTCATTAAGCGCTCTCTTTGTATAATATTAATGTAATTAATGGTTTTTAGTATTTATTTTTATCAAATCCTATTCTGATTACACTATTACACTTGTTTTTTCTCACACAACTAACACAACAAATCAATAAATCTAAATAATTTTGACACCTCAAACGTGCATGTTACATTTTTTTTTTAGAAAAATGTTAAGATCGAACGGAGCTTGAACCTACAGCCATTGCAATCCTTGTGATATGCTTTACAAATCAATCTATCTAGAGATTAATAAAATTAATCATATTATAATTTTATATTGACGTATTATAATATATGAACTAACATTTGCTTTAGGCGTTTTCGCAACACATATATATTTAGGGTAATCACATATTATGTAGTGGATCTGTATTTTTTACTATGTTCGATCCCCATTCCCGATTCCCAAGAAGAACATAAATTTACCTCTACAGAATGGAGGTTGTATTTATGCATTTACAGATCTTTATTTTTTTTTTACGGGAAATGGATGTTAGCAAACACACAATCAGTAACAGCATATAAATTTTCCAGACCCGGGATTCATAACCTAGGACCCACGACATCGTATCTGTATACTTACATAAAGCGGTCCGAGCTCACTAAGATCGGATGCCTTCGTGCGAGTGCGCTCAGATTACTGGTTGCCACGATACGAGTAGCGTCCGAGTAGGTATCCGAGTGCGCTTTGTCCGAGTGTATTCGGATTATGTCAACGCAGTTTTAATCGAATTTTAAAAACTAGCCTACATCATCTCCAATTTTTATTCTTAGTTCAATGGAAACAAAATAAATATGCCTGACAAAGTTTAGTGTGCACTATTTACGCCGAATCTTCACAGCCTACTTCCACCTTTCGCTACTGGCATAGACACTCCGCGCTTTGATTATAGCGATGAAAAACTGGCTGCAGCTAAAACCATTGATAGTTGACTGATCTATCAGTCGCACCCACAAGTGGTTATCATATACGTGTGGCATAATGCTTGGTCTAATAAAATAATTAATTTTGTTGGTTTTTACCACGTATATATATAAAAAAAACATTATGGTGCAAAATGATCAGCAGGCACCATATGAATATTATCTATTTTTGTGATATTATATTCATTACCCGAATATTATATTTATTGTATTATAACTGGATATTACTATTTGATATTATTTAAAATTTGCAAAAAATGACTGTTGTACTGCCCTTCTTAGGAAAAAGGCAGTAACTGACTCTCACACACTTTCGAGATAAATGACATAATGTGTTTTTTCTCAAACTTTAGTACTGTGAATTAATTAAAAACGGTTATAATTTTTATTAGTAAGAAGTTAAAATACAAACAAATTAATAATAACCAAGCAGTAACTGCAATGAATATGTGCAATTACTGCCTTTTTGCTAAAAAAATGTATTATTTTAGAAGATGTCTATTTTTTCACTAAGGATTTTAACGGTATTTTAGTGATAATACTGATTTTAATTATTATCTAACGGATGGCATTCATAACTCAATTTCACAAATTTTGCGAGTTACTGCCTTCTTCCTAAGAAGGGCAGTGTAATATATCAACATGAGTTACTGTTTAATACATACGTAGGTACACCGCATACATATTATTATATATATCACGCCACTGTCCCGTGCAATTCAAGTTTCTAGATACCATTAAAATATGGGTACATATAAACTGCACATGATCCCTTCAAAACAATTTAGTCCAATGCAAGTCGTTAATGACAAGTGATCCCGATTCACGCTATCTGAGTCCCGAGTCTCGAGTTCTCGAAACCCGGGTCCGGGGAGAATCATCTCTCTCTTCATTGTGTGGTGATCGACTTACTCTAGGGATTGGTTTATCTTCACCAAACACCTCGTGTACCAAAACACATACTGACATATTTAAACCTTTTAACCGCATAAAGCCTACGCCATAATGTATGCAGCTTATTCAATTAATTCCAGCAGCCATTCGTTAAAAGTCGGACACTTTAACAACTCTACATTTATAACATTTTATTTTTACACTACGAGAAACTTTCAACAAATAAATTTTCTAAATGATTCCATAATATACAGGTATATTGAACATACATAATTTCTAAACACCTCAGATATATACCTACCTACCTACTACAAAAATACGACGTCTGATGGGACTTGAACCCGTATCCACTGAATTCACGCCAATGTGATTTACCAATTAGCTTACAGGCATCCTTTCTAATTACGACGAAATTAACTAGTAGTTTTTACACATTGAAATGCTTATATAATTTTTGGTTATCGTCTTTTATGTTTTAAACCAGGGTATCAATTAAGTGCTTTATTTACTAATCGTTGCCCGGATCACTCCAAATTTAGGTATAACGTACTTGCACCTGCTAATAATTTAATAAACTATTTCTTTTAATCAACGAATAATTCTCAAGACTTGAGAATGTAACATTCTTTATATTGAACACAGATAACACGTCAGATATACCCACTATAAAAAATCTTCTTAAAATATTAATTGACATAATTAGTATAGCGTTCTGGCGCAAATCCAGTAGTTATGAGTTTATGTCCTGTCGGGTGTCATATTTTTTTCAAATAATTAGTAGGTACAACGTATCTGAAGTGTTTTAAAATTATGTATGTCCAATTTAATGAATGTTACATTCTTAAATCGTATAAAAAAATTAAATAAAAAAATAGACGATAAAGTTTATAGGAATATTAAAAAATATTTATATACAAGTGTAAATAAAATTGAAAATTACAGTAGAACGGAACTGATCCGAACTGATTGGGGATGAAGATAGGCCGGACAACGATAAATTTGGATAATTGAAAACAACTACTACTACTTCTTGTATCTTAATACTTACTATAAGATTTTTTATAATCATTTGAAATTGATGATCATATTATAGAAACCCAGAAAATCAAGGTTTGTGATATGAAATGTAATAATACTTTAAATAAAACTGTTCGTTTTGTTCATGTTTTGAAAACTAGGGGCGGCATTGTATATGAAAGTATGGTGAAGCCGGCAAGTATGGTGAAACAGGTTGGTAATCAATTTGCGGCAAAATTTCCACGTTAACATTATATTATATGGGTACGTTATAAAGATCAAAGTAAATCCTCCGTGATGGCCTGCATTTTTTTTATCGCGTCGCCATTTCTCGTGAGTTATCGGCTGTTGTCGGCATGCTTCATTCAGTTGTATGAGGAAGCCAAATCGTTGCCTATCTCTACTTTTAATACATCTATGGTTGAAAACGTCAAATTTTGGTTGAGCCATTGCCTGGTTAACCAAAGAGCTCCAGTAAATTGTTGTATATGACAGTATCCTTTGGTAATTTCGTTCATCTGGAGATTATTAGTAACGAATTATTGTCTTTAAGACAGCCAAATCAATTCAAATTATTTATCCAATAAAAATTTAAAAATTTACGATGCGTAGTTATTGTAATTGATTTACACAAGTCATGTGAAGAGGGCTCTCTACGAAATTCTTGAGGGTTTTCAAGATTATGTAAGTTCTAAAAGAGTATTTTTTACATTAACACCTAAGTATAATACAGCCATACTCATAGCTCTTATAATAAATTTATTGTTTGGGAATTTGAATATTCCACCGAACTCTTGTATGTATAGTTATGATTTCACTTTACGAGCACATCGTCAACAAACACTTGTGCCGTAAGACCGGCACTAGCATACACCCTCCGGCATCATCTTATAATAAATAGAACATTGACAAAGCCCTGATACGGAGGACGAAACAATCTTAACATAATATCACAGTCCCGAGGGACTATGCTCAACCTATTAAGCACTAAATATCACTGACAAGCGATGTGTGTGCCACAATTTCATCGATTCGGTATATATTATGTTCATACCCATTGTTAACGTCTAAAATTTTTGAATAGTTACTAGAAAGAATCATATATATATATATATTATAATAACACTAGTTGGCTGTCTTTTATAGTTTTTAGATGGTTATACAAAGTAAAACATATAATAGTTTCTACTTTGACGCATTGAAAAATGGCTGCTTTAAACTATTACGATTTTCAATGATTTTGTCTCGTTCTATGATCTTTATACCTACCTAAGCGTAGACAAGTCGTTAATTTGTGTAGTGTTATCTGAAATAACTACCGACTGTTAAAATAATCTGTAGAATTAAATATTATTTATATTAATATCATTTTGCATATTTACAACACTTTAAAGTTGTTAAATAGTAATTCTTGGTGAAAAGACATGCCAATACACAAAACATAATCGTAAAGGGTGACATGCTCAGCGTACGTCAAAATGGAGCTTTTATGCTATTTTCAAAGCATGATACTGGACATTCCTTAAACGTTGTAGATAATCTATTTACATAATTTTGAAGCCTTATTATCCTTTATATTTATTTTTAACAGATGATGACTGCATAAAGTATTTTTGTTACATAAAATAGTATTCTTTTAAATCTCTCGCTTAAATGTTTTAGAATATAGTCATATTTCAGTACGTCCATCTGAAGTGGTGTTAAGATTTTTTATATTAATAATATAAAATTATTAATTTAAAAATTAAATTAAAATTATTGATTATTAATAATTAAAACTTAATTTATATTAATGATAACTAGTTCTTGTGACATTTGGGATCACAAAGATTATCAATATAATTTTTTATTGTAAATATTTCACTATAATAATGGCGACATAAATTTTACTAATGGTTTTATAAATGCTTTTAAAAATTAATAAATATAAAAAAATCTTAACACCACTTCACATGGACGTACTGAATTGTGACTATATTCTAAAACATTAGAGCGAGAGGTTTAAAAGAATACTATTTTATGTAATAAAAATACTTTATGCAGTCATCAAATGTTTAAAATAAATATAGAGGATAACAAGGCTTCAAAATGATGTAAATAGATTATCTACAACGTTTAAGGAATGTCCAGGATCATGCTTTGAAAATAGCATAAAAGCTCCATTTTAGCGTACGCTGAGCATGTGGGCCGTTAATTGTATGTAATTTAATAACGAACAGTACCGGTTTCGTCAGTCTCAATATGATGGGCATAAAACTATCATCTTGAAATATGTTGTCAGTTTTATTATTATTATTGTTACGTACGTAATATGCATTTTTTGTGAATGCTAATCTAAATTTGGTTCCTGTACAAGTCGAACACATTTTATGTTCGAAATGGCCAATGTTTTTAGTAGTCATATATATAATAACATAATCTATACCATCCATTTGTACGAAAGAATTTATCTAGGGAATAATATTTGTTATAATATATATTCGAGTAATCTATGGAGTTTACCGATAGAGCGAATTGTCTTGATATATCTACTTGTGGTTTTAACAGATGCAAGTTTGTTAAAAAATAATCTGAAATAATTTAAAACTAATTTAGAGACTAATCTTTGTAATATTGTTTTTAGTAAAAAAAATAATTAATTAATAAAAAACATAAATTATTTGTCTTTTTCGATGATTTTTGCACTATAATATCACTGATATTACCGTACAAGTAATAGTAATACTTTAATGTACTAACAATACTACATTATTAAATTTATAGATATTATATTCAATATTGTCTACGAGAATTCGTAGCACTCTACGACGTAGACACATCTACGTCGTAGGGTTCCTAGTTTTGTCAAATACGAAACGACAAAATGAATTAGATGCAAAAGCTGTATACACATTGTAGCGAAAGCACATGAACTAGCTACCAAACGTTGTAAAACTGATATTTTCATACAATTCTCTCTTTGCAAACGTTTGTATCGACGTTGTTATAGCACAATAATAAAATTGTACACGTTAGTTTGTGTACATACCTAATATTATTATAAGATAATATTTATAGGATTTTGTGTGTTCATTACTTCTGTTTGTTTAAGATTACATAGATCATCATCACAAGCCTGTTTCAATCAACTGCTTGATGAATGCCTTATCACGCTCTCTCCACTCTTATTGGTTCTTCGTTCTTTATAAATAAATAAAATAAAAAGCCTTTTTATTTCTTACAAACAAAAGTAAATGACAGTTAAATGACTATATCTAATAAATATATATATATAACCCAATGACATTATATGACCAATGAATATATTTATTATGTATATATATCTATCTATGGTTGTATTATCTACTTATTTTCTAGTTTATATAATATTAATTATTATTATTTTTTTAAATATATTTTTTGTATAATACATATATATATATATATTAAGATTTTTTATTTTTGTATATAATACTATTAGATAATGTAAATGTACTGATAATATAAATTGAACAATGGTATGTAATTAGTTTGTTTGGTTTGGAAAATAGCCGACAGCAATCAACAACATCTTCGTTCTTTACTACCATGTAATTCCGCCCAATTTTTTGATAAGATGAACTGTTTTAATAAAAATATTTTTAAAGCTATATTTCTATTTGGATACTGAAATTGAGGCATTTAGTATTTATTCTGCAATACAGTAAATTAGAAATACACCAAACAAAAAATTGTGATATTTTCTTAAATAAAAACTGCGTCTAGAATTTTTCAAATGGACGCAGAAAGAAGATAACGAGATTCCGAATCAAGAAATTTAAATTACTATTTCCGTTCCAAGGTGCAGATTAATATGCGTTCGCAGAGTCTGTTAGTATGTTATCTGTCTGAGTATGTTATCTAAATATATTTTTGACGTGTAATTAATGTTATAATCATATTAGTGTAACAACACATTTTGAATCAAGCTACGGGATATAAACCCATTACTATGGATATATAAGCGCGTATTCTGTATATTACAGATTACTAAGATATCACAACAATAGCGAGATAAAAATATAATATTCATGAATATGACGGAATGAATTCTGAACCAACATAAAATTTGTATATACAATAATAATGAAAATACTTATGGTTGGTGCATAAAACGGATGCTTAAAAAATTACTGCCTTCGGTGGGAAAATTTATATTCACACTGAGAAACTCCCTCAATATGGATTCACGTTTCACATTATAAAGATTTATGTATGAAATTCAACAAAAGCAATAACATGAGAATGGCTTCCGTGCGTGGAACCCAAATCCTTCTCTTGGCGGATATATTATAAGAGGAATAGTCATTAAAATAGAGAAACATGATAGGGGATCAAGGAGATTAGATTTCCGTGCGTGAGTTGACCTACATACTTAGGGTTAGAATAATCAAACTCGGATTTACGACTTGGATACGATTATTCCAATGCATGTTTTATTGATTATATTTACTTGTCTACTAAAAATGACAATTATCTATTATTGTAATACGAATTAATCCTATATAATATAACATTTTCAGTAAATCAATTTATTCGCCCAAAAATATGGTTATAAAAAAGATGTTTATTATTATCTAAATTAAAAATTTATTTTATACTAAAATTCTATTCTACTCCTTCTCCACATAATATTGGCAAGCATTTACTGAAAACAACATAATTTATCATTTATAAAATCTGTTTATCACTTGGCAATAAAACATTAATTAAAATATTTTAAATCGTTCTTCTTGGTATTTTGTCATGGCTGAGGATCGTGACCACCTTGAAATGTTGTCATCTTTTGAACAACCAAGATTTTCCACCCCTCTCGATCCTCTGTTTCTCTCAGTGCAAAGTGAAGGCCCTAGTCAACTCATCCGCTTAGTCGCTACAATTCGACATACTTAATAAAGCTCACCATATGAGCTAAACACTTTTATATGTGGACTGAATTTACTTATAGTACAAATAGTATATTATATTAGGAGCGAAAAAATAATAAAACTTAATTCTTATTAAAAAATATTCACTTTTATAAACAGTACAAACATTTTTTTGTTATGTTTGACAAATCTCTTATAATCAAAAACTCATAAATTTGACAGTTCAGGCTCCACTATTATTAGAGAAAGTGAACACGATCGATGTTGACTAATGGTGGTTGTATGATTTTAATTCCAATTAATTAATAATGGCAATGAATTTATTGTTACGCTCAAGGTCTCTGTTAATTTGGAAGCCCTACGTGAAAACACCACATAAAATATAAATAATCTTTATATGACTCCCACATACATTTTAAATTGTCTATTTTATAATGATTCTTTTTAAATCATTAAAGATGTTTTGAGATTTAACCAGCCTTTTTGGGCTTCTTCCAACTTCAGACAGAATATTCTAAGAGAGTTTTAAAGTTCAGTAACTCACCTAGGAAGACAAATATAGTAAATTTAGCAGTAATTATGGCCGAGATGGTTCAATTAAGGAGCGGTGCATTAAAATTACATATACAGTTAATTATTTTTCTTCTAGACAAAAATCTGAAGGACTGTTTTCATTGCATAGTATTAGTTAGTTTTAAGAGCATATTTCAAACTATTGGTTTCAAAGTTGGTTACATCTATTTTTTCAGTAAATAAGTTTCAACCGTATGTATATTTATAAACTATAAAATCCAAGTCTGTGCGTTAATAAAATAGTGGTTGGGCCAATTATGGTGGCCCTAATGCAATATAAACGTTTTACCGACTTAACACCATTATCCTTGCCAGGCCTACTAACGGTCAGTCATTCTTGAACCGTGTTAGTGTTAACACCTGTAACCTGTAAAACATCAAGACGTCATTACTTCTACTGGTTTTGAACATCAATAGTCGCGAATAGGGTGACGTGCTAGTGAGTGAGAACCAGATCACATACCACAGACCACCAGGCCTCATCATCATTAAAGGTCGGTGCCTGGCATCCTTGGTATTACCCTCCCCTAGCACCCAAATCGTCGGCGTCCTATTACAGCCCACTTAAAAGCGCAACCAAATAGTATTAAGCTGACCAAAGTTGACTGAAAAGCCGTTTATATCATCATCCTCCGTCAGCCGCCATGATTTATATGTTAACTTTAAACATGATATCTTAATTTGCTATTCACTTTTTATAACTTTTTATATAAAGAAAATATTCTTTATATATTATAATTATATAATATATATTAAAATATTTCAGTCATACACAAATAAATGTGACAGAAACTTTTTTTTTAATTTCAGTATCTAATAAGAAATAGTATAATATAAATTTCAATGTTCTTATCTAAAATTTTAAATTGGAATGTATGTAGGTATCTACAATATGTCTAATCGAATTTCTGCTTTACTTACTAGACATAGTATTATGATAATATTTACGTCACTGATGCACCCTTACAATATAATAAAAACATCTTTCGCAATCTGTTGTGGTGCATCTTGTTTACGCCATAAAATACACCATAAAACCTTCGCTGGAAACTTGGAGAGTTTACCCCGGAGCGATGGCAATGGAAGTCTCTGAGGTCTTTTAAGATTATGGCCAAGCGATGTGTAGCTTATTTGTGAGGCGAGGCGCCCACCCTGCCAGAAGACACATTTCTTCGCTTCGTTAACCTGCAGTTATTTAAGCCTTATTTGCTTTGGGTTTCAAGGGACACTCGTGGGAACTTTCTTATTTAAAACATATTTTTTATCTCATATTCGTTTTGTGTTTTTAATGTAGGTAAATGAAAACATAAAACATTTTACTTAACACACATAATTTGAAAACACTTATGATAAATATGTAACCAATAAAAAAAAATCTTTTTGAAACACGATACCCAGCAGGATTCGAACCTGCGTCTCTCGGGAATCGTGCTCATGTGCACTGACCACTATGCAATAGGTATGTTATCTAATTGTTACAAATTTTAACTAATGATTCTTTCATACTCTCGAAACCGCTTTATAAATAGCGTTACTAATAATTGGCAATCGGTTTTTGTATTTTAAATCAAACTATTTAATTAGATACCTAACACAATCACTGCTGACCTTTTAATTATCTTTTAATTATCACATTTAAATAACACGTTAATTATATTTCTATTGGCCAAGTACTCCAAACGCGCCAGTCGCAGTGTTAGCACTAAATGAGTTAATTACTAACCGATGTCGAGATTGCTCCAAATTTATTTGTTATAACGAACTTTCACTTACTAATAATTTATTAGTAAGTGCATTAATTATTACCAATAACTATTTTTTCACTCATGAATTATTCACAAGATTTAAGAATGTTTTTTTTTTTCGACCATGTCCGATCCTGATAGGATCATATGGGCCTCTATAGGATAGGTTTGTATTGACAGATTTTGTTTTTTACGAGAAATGGATGTCAACCACTTGCTCCACCTATTAGGTCCATGCCCTGACACACACAAATTGAAAAACAATATGTGTACTTGCCAGACCCAGGATTCGAACCTGGGACCCACAGCTTTATAGTCAATTGATCGTGGCCACTGTGGGCGGAATAGACTTACTTAATCGATCGAAAATCAAATAATTGGACTGGAAGTGGGAACAAACAGAGTTTCAGTATAAAATAAATAAAATATTAATGAACTACAAACAACACAGACAGTTACAGGTGGAAATGATAAAAAAATAGTTTACATGAGACTAAAATGTAATATTTGACGTAAAAATATAGTCAAGCAAAGTAAAATCACATGCAATATACTGTTAGTTAAAACGTATAAACAGTCCTAGTGTAACAAAATTTAAAGGCTTACTTACATACATAATTTGAAAACACTTCTAAGAAATATATAACTAATAAAAAAATATTTTTGAAAAAAATACGACATCCAGCAGGATTCGAACCTGCGACTCTCGGGTATCGCGGAATAAAAAAAGTTAATTTTACTTAACGATATCTACATAATTTACGTATAAATTTAATGTTATCCTATATCATTTGGATTCTCTACATATTAGAAGGTTATAGTTATTAGGTAGCTTGGTGGAAAGCATCACCTTACCATGAAAAATGTAAATACGAGTAAAAAATAAATGGCGATGCCAATGGAGTTAGCAATAACTTTTTGGATAAGTTTAGGTGGACGTTATTTTTTAATTTAGTAGATAACTTGATTCAAACCACAAAAACGGCAAGTGCCTGCGATAACTAAAATTTGAAGAGAATCCGACTGAATTTCAGTTATTGGTAAACAAAACTAGCATGAATCCAATGAATGTCGGTTTCTATATTTTATTCAAGATTTTTTTTTAAAAAATACGTCTTTGAGGTGTTTCCAAATTATATAATATGTTCAATAAAGAATGTTACATTCTTATTTTGTTTGAATTAGTTGTTGAATAAAACAGTAGTTTATGAGAACATAATATTTTCTTAATGCGTATTTGATCTAAATTCAATAATTACCCATTGGTTTGGAGAAAAGGAATAATAACTATGTCTATACAAAAGATCTTTTAATATAATCTCTACAATGTGGAAGCTCATAACATATTCTGTATATGAGTATAACTGTAATTTATATTCCCATTTTTTTTAATAAATAATTAAAATTAATTAACCCTCTAAGTAAATATATCTCAAGTGAGTTCTGAAATTAATTATTTGGTTACATAGCCAGAAGGGAAAATGATAATTAGAGATCGCTTACTCATTACTCAGAACAAAGAAAGGATATTATAGACTTATCAAGCTATAACTCTGACATTTTAAATAAATATGGTTCTCAACATAGAAAGATACAAGCAGTAAAGGAAAATCAACTGTCGGACGACAAACATCATTAAATATTATGAAGTAGTAAGGTTATTACGTTCTCTAGCAACGCCCTTAATCGAAAGAAGTAGGTAACCCCTTAATGGTCAATAAAATAAGTGGGTACTAAGATGTTTATTATTATCTAAATTAAAAATTTATTTTATACTAAAATTCTATTCTACTCCTTCTCCACATAATATTGGCAAGCATTTACTGAAAACAACATAATTTATCATTTATAAAATCTGTTTATCACTTGGCAATAAAACATTAATTAAAATATTTTAAATCGTTCTTCTTGGTATTTTGTCATGGCTGAGGATCGTGACCACCTTGAAATGTTGTCATCTTTTGAACAACCAAGATTTTCCACCCCTCTCGATCCTCTGTTTCTCTCAGTGCAAAGTGAAGGCCCTAGTCAACTCATCCGCTTAGTCGCTACAATTCGACATACTTAATAAAGCTCACCATATGAGCTAAACACTTTTATATGTGGACTGAATTTACTTATAGTACAAATAGTATATTATATTAGGAGCGAAAAAATAATAAAACTTAATTCTTATTAAAAAATATTCACTTTTATAAACAGTACAAACATTTTTTTGTTATGTTTGACAAATCTCTTATAATCAAAAACTCATAAATTTGACAGTTCAGGCTCCACTATTATTAGAGAAAGTGAACACGATCGATGTTGACTAATGGTGGTTGTATGATTTTAATTCCAATTAATTAATAATGGCAATGAATTTATTGTTACGCTCAAGGTCTCTGTTAATTTGGAAGCCCTACGTGAAAACACCACATAAAATATAAATAATCTTTATATGACTCCCACATACATTTTAAATTGTCTATTTTATAATGATTCTTTTTAAATCATTAAAGATGTTTTGAGATTTAACCAGCCTTTTTGGGCTTCTTCCAACTTCAGACAGAATATTCTAAGAGAGTTTTAAAGTTCAGTAACTCACCTAGGAAGACAAATATAGTAAATTTAGCAGTAATTATGGCCGAGATGGTTCAATTAAGGAGCGGTGCATTAAAATTACATATACAGTTAATTATTTTTCTTCTAGACAAAAATCTGAAGGACTGTTTTCATTGCATAGTATTAGTTAGTTTTAAGAGCATATTTCAAACTATTGGTTTCAAAGTTGGTTACATCTATTTTTTCAGTAAATAAGTTTCAACCGTATGTATATTTATAAACTATAAAATCCAAGTCTGTGCGTTAATAAAATAGTGGTTGGGCCAATTATGGTGGCCCTAATGCAATATAAACGTTTTACCGACTTAACACCATTATCCTTGCCAGGCCTACTAACGGTCAGTCATTCTTGAACCGTGTTAGTGTTAACACCTGTAACCTGTAAAACATCAAGACGTCATTACTTCTACTGGTTTTGAACATCAATAGTCGCGAATAGGGTGACGTGCTAGTGAGTGAGAACCAGATCACATACCACAGACCACCAGGCCTCATCATCATTAAAGGTCGGTGCCTGGCATCCTTGGTATTACCCTCCCCTAGCACCCAAATCGTCGGCGTCCTATTACAGCCCACTTAAAAGCGCAACCAAATAGTATTAAGCTGACCAAAGTTGACTGAAAAGCCGTTTATATCATCATCCTCCGTCAGCCGCCATGATTTATATGTTAACTTTAAACATGATATCTTAATTTGCTATTCACTTTTTATAACTTTTTATATAAAGAAAATATTCTTTATATATTATAATTATATAATATATATTAAAATATTTCAGTCATACACAAATAAATGTGACAGAAACTTTTTTTTTAATTTCAGTATCTAATAAGAAATAGTATAATATAAATTTCAATGTTCTTATCTAAAATTTTAAATTGGAATGTATGTAGGTATCTACAATATGTCTAATCGAATTTCTGCTTTACTTACTAGACATAGTATTATGATAATATTTACGTCACTGATGCACCCTTACAATATAATAAAAACATCTTTCGCAATCTGTTGTGGTGCATCTTGTTTACGCCATAAAATACACCATAAAACCTTCGCTGGAAACTTGGAGAGTTTACCCCGGAGCGATGGCAATGGAAGTCTCTGAGGTCTTTTAAGATTATGGCCAAGCGATGTGTAGCTTATTTGTGAGGCGAGGCGCCCACCCTGCCAGAAGACACATTTCTTCGCTTCGTTAAGGGGGGACATGCTCGTCGAAGGTCAAAATTGAGTTTTTATTGTATTTTCAAACCATGATCCTGGACACTCCTTAAACGTTGTAGATAATCTATTTATATAATTTTGAAGCCTTATTATCCTTTATAGTTATTTTAAACATTTGATGACTGCATCAAGTATTTTTGTTACATAAAATAGTATTCTTTTAAACCTCTCGCTCTAATGTTTTAGAATATAGTCATATTTCGGTACAGAACTGTGCAGTGGTGTTAAAATTTTTTACATTTATTAATTTTTAAACGCATTTATAAAACCATTAGTATAATTTATTACGAGATAATTTTTGTAAAATATTCACGATAAAAAATTATTTTGATAATCTCTGTGATCCCAAATTTGACAAGAATTAGGCATTTTATTATTCAAAAAATCGGCAAGATTAACACATTTGAAGATGATTCTAAAGATACTTATTATAGGCTATGTCTTTGACCATTCAAGTGTGATAAAAATCTTATGAATAATGATTGCTTTATAATAATTATTGACCTAAGAATAAGGTAGTGTTTTTTTGAAATACGCCATTTCTTTTGTCATTCCCTAGTGGTTAAGCTACAACATACGGCCGTAGCCATAAAATGACAAACTATAATTAAAGTAGTGAGTAAAATTATGTTAACGCGCGTGTTTGAACATGTACCTAACCGAATTTTTTTTAATTTTTTTTTAAACGGTACATGTTCAAACACGCGCGTTAATATCATTTTACTCCCTACTTCAATTATAGTTTGTTAATTTATGGCTACGGCCGTATGTTGTAGCTTAACCACTGGGGAATGACAAAAGAAATGGCGTATTTCAAAAAAACACTACCTTATTCTTAGGTCAATAATTATTATAAAGCAATCATTATTCATAAGATGTTTATCACACTTGAATGATCAAAGACATAGCTTATAATAAATATCTTTAGAATCATCTTGAAATGTGTTATTCTTGCCGATTTTTTGAATAATAAAATGCCTAATTCTTGTCAAATTTGGGATCACAGAGATTATCAATATAATTTTTTATCGTGAATATTTTACTAAAATTATCTCGTAATAAATTATGCTAATGGTTTTATAAATACGTTTAAAAATTAATACATGTAAAAAATTTTAACACCACTGCACAGTTATGTACCGAAATATGACTTTATTCTAAAACATTAGAGCGAGAGGTTTAAAAGAATACTATTTTATGTAACAAAAATACTTCATGCAGTCATCAAATGTTTAAAATAACTATAAAGGATAATAAGGCTTCAAAATTATATAAATAGATCATCTACAACGTTTAAGGAGTGTCCAGGATCATGGTTTGAATATACAATAAAAACTCAATTTTGACCTTCGACGAGCATGTCCCCCCTTAACCTGCAGTTATTTAAGCCTTATTTGCTTTGGGTTTCAAGGGACACTCGTGGGAACTTTCTTATTTAAAACATATTTTTTATCTCATATTCGTTTTGTGTTTTTAATGTAGGTAAATGAAAACATAAAACATTTTACTTAACACACATAATTTGAAAACACTTATGATAAATATGTAACCAATAAAAAAAAATCTTTTTGAAACACGATACCCAGCAGGATTCGAACCTGCGTCTCTCGGGAATCGTGCTCATGTGCACTGACCACTATGCAATAGGTATGTTATCTAATTGTTACAAATTTTAACTAATGATTCTTTCATACTCTCGAAACCGCTTTATAAATAGCGTTACTAATAATTGGCAATCGGTTTTTGTATTTTAAATCAAACTATTTAATTAGATACCTAACACAATCACTGCTGACCTTTTAATTATCTTTTAATTATCACATTTAAATAACACGTTAATTATATTTCTATTGGCCAAGTACTCCAAACGCGCCAGTCGCAGTGTTAGCACTAAATGAGTTAATTACTAACCGATGTCGGGATTGCTCCAAATTTATTTGTTATAACGAACTTTCACTTACTAATAATTTATTAGTAAGTGCATTAATTATTACCAATAACTATTTTTTCACTCATGAATTATTCACAAGATTTAAGAATGTTTTTTTTTTTCGACCATGTCCGATCCTGATAGGATCATATGGGCCTCTATAGGATAGGTTTGTATTGACAGATTTTGTTTTTTACGAGAAATGGATGTCAACCACTTGCTCCACCTATTAGGTCCATGCCCTGACACACACAAATTGAAAAACAATATGTGTACTTGCCAGACCCAGGATTCGAACCTGGGACCCACAGCTTTATAGTCAATTGATCGTGGCCACTGTGGGCGGAATAGACTTACTTAATCGATCGAAAATCAAATAATTGGACTGGAAGTGGGAACAAACAGAGTTTCAGTATAAAATAAATAAAATATTAATGAACTACAAACAACACAGACAGTTACAGGTGGAAATGATAAAAAAATAGTTTACATGAGACTAAAATGTAATATTTGACGTAAAAATATAGTCAAGCAAAGTAAAATCACATGCAATATACTGTTAGTTAAAACGTATAAACAGTCCTAGTGTAACAAAATTTAAAGGCTTACTTACATACATAATTTGAAAACACTTCTAAGAAATATATAACTAATAAAAAAATATTTTTGAAAAAAATACGACATCCAGCAGGATTCGAACCTGCGACTCTCGGGTATCGCGGAATAAAAAAAGTTAATTTTACTTAACGATATCTACATAATTTACGTATAAATTTAATGTTATCCTATATCATTTGGATTCTCTACATATTAGAAGGTTATAGTTATTAGGTAGCTTGGTGGAAAGCATCACCTTACCATGAAAAATGTAAATACGAGTAAAAAATAAATGGCGATGCCAATGGAGTTAGCAATAACTTTATGGATAAGTTTAGGTGGACGTTATTTTTTAATTTAGTAGATAACTTGATTCAAACCACAAAAACGGCAAGTGCCTGCGATAACTAAAATTTGAAGAGAATCCGACTGAATTTCAGTTATTGGTAAACAAAACTAGCATGAATCCAATGAATGTCGGTTTCTATATTTTATTCAAGATTTTTTTTTAAAAAATACGTCTTTGAGGTGTTTCCAAATTATATAATATGTTCAATAAAGAATGTTACATTCTTATTTTGTTTGAATTAGTTGTTGAATAAAACAGTAGTTTATGAGAACATAATATTTTCTTAATGCGTATTTGATCTAAATTCAATAATTACCCATTGGTTTGGAGAAAAGGAATAATAACTATGTCTATACAAAAGATCTTTTAATATAATCTCTACAATGTGGAAGCTCATAACATATTCTGTATATGAGTATAACTGTAATTTATATTCCCATTTTTTTTAATAAATAATTAAAATTAATTAACCCTCTAAGTAAATATATCTCAAGTGAGTTCTGAAATTAATTATTTGGTTACATAGCCAGAAGGGAAAATGATAATTAGAGATCGCTTACTCATTACTCAGAACAAGGAAAGGATATTATAGACTTATCAAGCTATAACTCTGACATTTTAAATAAATATGGTTCTCAACATAGAAAGATACAAGCAGTAAAGGAAAATCAACTGTCGGACGACAAACATCATTAAATATTATGAAGTAGTAAGGTTATTACGTTCTCTAGCAACGCCCTTAATCGAAAGAAGTAGGTAACCCCTTAATGGTCAATAAAATAAGTGGGTACGCCCGTATACGTTTGTAGGAAAAGCTTCTTCATATATACCCTATTGCAATTATCAGGCTATCAACTCGAAATGAGAGATAAATAAGGTAGACCTGTTGTTTTTCCTGTGTTCAGGGTCTCACATTTATCTATAAATATGACTGAAGTCACGTAGGTTCACACCTAGAATCTACTTCCATGAACATCGTTATAATATATCCTATTATATTAGAGAAAATTTTGAAAAACCAAGAAAATACGTATTGAATGTTTAATAAATTAGTCACATCATTCCTAGAATGTTTATTTTTTTTAGGTTTGCTAAATATTTTTGCTAATATTTTTTTAAAAATCGAAATTATGTAAAAATGTTTTTATTTATTGTGAATTTTCATTAAATTTATATAGGAGGTATTTCTTCGCTATCTATGTATGTGTAATACAAAACATTTTATAGATGCGAATCTTAGATTACCTGTTAGAAACCAACAGAGGTGTAGTTATGTAATCTTAAATAATTTAAAAAGCAAATAATATATTAATTCCACCAAAATAAAATTAAACATTTCAATTAATTACAGAAAAATGGTTATTTTGTACTTATTGGTTAAAATACGATTACTATAGTAATATGAATTTATTGTTTTAGCCATTACAATGTAAAAATTAATAATGCTTATGTGATTTTTGTAGTGTTATTCGATTATGATGGAAACACAATAGAAACAGAAAAAATGTTTGTATATGTAATTGACAAGTTACCATAGTTACTGGTCATTAAATCAAAATGTCACATGACAACATGTTTCCCCTTATTTAAGAAGCCGTTTGTCACTTGTCTTCATTTCAACTACATATAGAAAAGATAGCAACGTAGATGTAAAAAATCTTCATTTCAATTTCGGAGATTATAACTTTTGTTTTTTTTATATCATACTTACGAGCTGTATGTCAAGAGAGCTTTAACATTGTCACCTTAGTTCTAACTTGATGTAAGATGGATTTATTGGTTTTGAGTTAATCTAGTAAATTGAAGATTTAATTCAATTATTTACATACTATTTTGGTATATACGGCAGAGTAGAATTCCAGGTGGTAAAGACTGAAGTCGATTGATTAAATATAATATAGTATAGTATATGTCTACTAAAAGTCCATTTTCCAAGTTTTGGGCTCGTTCCACAATATGCCATTTTCAAGAGATGAAGAAATGATTGATCTCTTGAGAATGGCCTAACACGTGGTGACAACCCAAAAATCATTTTTCGATAACAAAAATTCGTAAAAGTCAAAAAAGTAAAATTTCACTTACAATAAGTTACAAACTGGATGACCTATCCATTGCGTTGTCACGTACTTCCATCTTACTTAACTATCCTGTCAATTCAGCGGTCTCCGTGTCTACTTTTGAGATGATTTATACCTCTTGAGTACAACTGGATGATGAGATATTTTTCGAGCTATTATTTCTTATGGTTGTGTAAATTTACATTTCAGGTTTCCAGAAAATTCAGCCTGCATTAAAAATACACATCATACTGTATTTTAAATGTATGTTTTCATTTAAAAACTGGTTAAAATAATAAATAATCAATTAATAACTTCTTTATTGGATATGTTACTATGGAATCACTATGATTCACACCTTTGTAATAAATAAATATAATGGAAACACGATGTTAGGTAAATGATCTTACGAAAAAGTGAAAATGTGTTGATTACGTCCCTGTACGTAGAAGTCGGAGGTTGCACTAATGATAGGGCGGCAAGCCTTGATTGTTTTGGGACCTGTCCTCGCTCGCTCGACGACTTGAGCTGCCAAATCCCTACACAGCTAGTTACACTTAGATGCCCTAGCTACACGCAGCCAGCCACAATTCAGATGAAATGAGAAATCCTACAAGTAATTTATATCTCACTGGGATGTCGCATTGTTTATTTATATTATTCATATAAACAAACACGCACACATATATTATATACGTACGATCACGGTCATAATGATATTATATATATTATTTATTGTGACGAACAAAGTAATAGAACATAAGATTCATAATAATTTATTAAATTTATTTATTATTTGGTATTCACCACTTATAAAAATATTTTGCGTCACGTTTTTTGCACACATCGTGAGCTTTATCAAATTTGCGGAAAATTTATGTTTGAGTTTCTATAATGTTATAATATATCATTTATTTAATCAAAAAAAACAAAACAGTGTGGACATAACAGATCAGAATTCACAACATGAGATTAAAATTGAAAAAAAGCTGGTTCTAATCAAACAAATTAAATAAAAACACATACTCGTACTTGTCTTATACACGTATAGCAAATATTATCCTCACAAGAAAAAAAAACATAAACAATGTTATACAATAAAATAAAATTTCAAAAACAAAATACGCAGCGATACGAGCGCATTGACTAGTCTTATGTTCCTCACTAATGGTGCCTGTAAGATTGACACGAGGAAACGGTTCTCACACAGAATAGGTCCCACGTAAATTCAAATCCTTTAGGATGCCATGTCTCCGTAGCAGAAGTTACCTACGAGAGTCAAGAGAGTGAAAAGCGAGCATTCCTCGTGGAAGGGCAGTTGGAAAATAATTGTTTAACGAATTATCGAAAGGACAATTATTCTTATCAATATTGCATGGTAAAAAAAGCTACGTAATATGGGTAAGGGATAATTAAATCCCAAATTATAACTAGGTAGAAGGGATGAGAGTGTTTAATGAGAAAATCGTGACAAGCGGGACCAACAATGGTTTTCAATTTTATGAATATTTAATGTATTGTTAATTTATTTAAATCAGTAATTATTCATTTTACTTTTAATGTAGTCTATAATACATTCATTAACTCTTGGAACCCGATGAATATTTTCGATATAAACCCAGTCACAGCCATTGCATGCTAATTTATAAATGCCGCTGTTATGTAAAGGTGTATTTTTGTCCTTGCCATTTGAAAGAATTTATGTGTTATTTAAGGTTTAAAATGCTGGTTCCATGTCATCCAGTAAGTATTTTGATTTTTTTGTGGATGTCTCCAATATAAATAATACTATGCCAACCCTTAATTATATTATGTATTTCAGTTGTGACTAGTATCTCCAGAGTATAAATATGTTTGGTAAGTATATGGAATTAATTACGTTTAACATATTCTGAGAAATTATATTATAACCAATAAAAAAAATCTCTTTGAAAAAAGTAAGCCACCCGGCTGGAATCAAAAAGATTTTTTCTATTGGTTATAATATATTTTCTCAGAAGTGTTTTTCAAAATTATGTATGTTCAATAATTAGAATGGTACATTCTTAAGTCTTGTGAGTTATTCGTTGAATAAAAGAAATAGTTAATTAAAAATTACGTTTAAGAGTTAGGAGTCTAACTAAATTTGTTTGGTTTGTAATACGCTTTAGTGATAAACACATGTTATAATAATATATATTTTATAATTTACTAGCTGAAGTACCAGGCTTCGCACAGGGTCGCTTCGTGGTTATATTTATCTTAGATATTTAAAAAATAATAAGGGGTAATTATTTTTTTAATACTAAAATATCTGTGTAATACAATATGGCAATATGAAAATAATTCTAATAGGAGTAAAGGTCAAACAAAAGACACTAAATTAAAATCGAATCCAAAATATGCAAACGTTATTAATGTTATTAATATGTAGTAAAAAAAAATCAAAATTGGATGGAACAAACAAACAACAAACATTGTATTTTATATAATACTAATTTAGAAACCTTCGCAGGTGTGCCCACAACAACTGATCAAAATTTCATCGCAATCGGATGAATGGTACAGGAACGCATACGGGACAGATAGGCAGACAGACAGACAGACAAACAGACAGGCAGACATTCATTTTTATATATAAGATATAGCCTATACTCTTCGCGAAAGTGCAAGCAATAAGTTGACAAAGTTTTATCGCAATCGGATGAACGGTATGGCAACGCATAAAATGCGAACAAACAAACAAACAAACAAACAAACAAATATTGATTTTTATATATTAGATAATAGCATTGGTACTATATAAATTAACTATAAATAGTATAAATACGTAGTTTTTTTTTATTAATTTTAGATAGTTTTGAAAAGTTTAATGAGAAATGTTTATTCGTATGCCGTATGCTACATCAATAATTTTCGATTGGGTTTGGGTCAAAATACTGAAAGCTGAAATCCCATATGCCGAAATCTCGAAAGCCGAAATCCCCAAAAATAAAAACGCCAGCCGTCTTTTTTGTAAATACGAAGCCGACGGTCGTGGATTTGAATCCGCCGCTGGTAAAAAAATGCAAGTATTCTATTGAAAGGATCAAATGGATTAAGTGAATGACTAACAACTATCCCTTATAAAAAAGTCTGTTAATACATAATCTACTCTAAAGAAGCCTATATGCTCCACTTACGATCTTCTTCTTCTTCTATGGCGCTACAGCTCAAGTCGAGCCCTGGCCTCCTCCACCGCCGACCTCCAGCCGGAACGGTCCTCTGCACGTCTTTTCCAGTTCATGATTTTTAGCATCTGGTTGGCATCTTTTGTAATGTTGTCACCCCATCGTGTGCGTGGCTTTCCCACTGGCCTTTTCCCCCCTGGGTTTCCTTCGAGGATCTTCTTCGGTATCCGTGACTCAGGCATGCGCTGGACATGGCCTGTCCAGTTTAGCCTCTGGAGTTTTATGAAGGTGGAGAGTTTTGAATCTTGGTATAAGCGGTATAGTTCCGTGTTGTACCTAATTCTCCACTCCCCACCATCATTCATGGGTCCGTATATCCGCCTCAGAATCTTTCTTTCAAAACAATCCACCATTTCAGCTGCTTTCACATTTAGCGTCCATGACTCGCACCCGTATGCAACGACTGTGCGTATGACGGTTTGATAGAGCCGGGTCTTAGTTTTTCTGTGGACATTTCTGGATTTGAATATGGGCAGAAATGAGAAGTACGATTTATTTGCTGCGGCTATACGGGCTTTTATTTCTTCCAGTTCCTCGTTCTCTTTTGTAATATTGGAACCCAGGTATGTGAACCGGTTGACAACATCAAATTGATGGTTTTGAAACTGGAACTTTGGCCCAGCCTACTCTGATTTTTTCGGCTTTGTACCATGACTTTAGTTTTGTTTTCATTTACTCTTAAGTCAATCTTTAGTACGGCCCTTTGGAGGTGGTCAAATTCTTTCTTCACAATCTGTATGGATCTGCCCTGATCATGTTGAGGTCGTCTGCGTAGCCAACCAGTTGACTCGGTCTGCTTAATATAGTGCCGCTCCTGTTCACTTGAGACTTTCTGATAGTGGATTCGAGGGCTAAGTTGAACAGCATGGGAGCCAATCCGTCTCCTTGCTTAAGACCCCGAGATACTTCAAAGCCCTCCGTCAGTTGGCCATTCACCTTCACCTGGGAATGTGTATTCTGCAGTGTGATTCTAACAAGCCTTACTAGTTTCGGTGGGATTTCAAAGTCCAGAAGGACAGTGAATAGTTTTTCCCGGTCGATGCTGTCATATGCCTGCTTAAAATCGACAAAGAGCTGATAAATGTCCACACCGAATTCCCAGCATTTTTCCAGTATTTGGCGAACTGCGAAGAGCTGATCCGTTGTAGACCTTCCTGCCCTTCTAGCTTGGTATTCACTTACTATGTTTTCCGCGTAATCTTCCAGTTTTGTCTTCAGGATCATTAAAATATCTTATTACTTGTGCTCAAGAGTGATATCCCTCTGAAATTTTCACATCGCAGTCTGTCTCCTTTTTATAATATATTGGACAGATAACGCTGATCTGCCAATCCGCTGGAATGCTTTCGGACTCCCAGATTTTAAGCATTAACTCATGCACTGATCCACTTAGGATCAAACATGGAAATTTACAAAGTATTTTGTAAAATAAATTCAGATACACTCACACTAATTAAAACCAAACTCATTATGAATACTTAGTATTTTTTTAACCGCTTAAAAATTTATACACAAAAGTATGTAAGGGAAATATGCAAGCTTTGGATATTGATATCGTGAAATACCTACACAATTTCCTGCTGTAATAATTAAAGTCAGCTGATACCCTATAATTTTTTTATTACAAAAATGCTTTAAAAATATATAATCCTACTACACTAATCCAAACGAAAATATAACAATCAGATGTTTATTTTATAGTTACAACACTATTACAAGTACTTAAATAGAAAATTGTATTTATTTCATACATTAGTAATTACTATTTTTAAACACCTACCAAAGCAGATGCTATAATTAAGTCGCATAAGATATAGCGATAAATTTCTTTGAAATGAGCCAACAAGAGCAACCTTACACAACTGTGTTTCCGCTGGGACCCGCTGATAACTCGGGAGGCACACAATATATTATAATTTATATACACTATCTAAGTCAGTAATCATTTTATTGTACCTACGTAAATACCAAAAAATATTATAACCGGTTTTATAAAATTCCAGGGTAAGATTATTATCATTTTTCGAATTATTTAAGCCGCTGCCCTCATGCGATTCATACCATTATGTTTATGTAATATTTGATACGTTCAAGCCTTTTTTAATACTCATCATCAGTGGTGAATTAATTAATGCGCCCCTCTGCTATAGGAATCAACCAAATCAACTTAAAAATGTGGACCTATGCATGTCGTGGTATGTACAATGTTAGATGTATTATATTTAAAAACATCGATGTACGAGTATGTACACACGTAATAATTATTCATACTGAATGATAGTTCTGGAGAATTACTTACGATAATCCGCCACGGCGTATGAAGCTATAAATTGCAAGACCGAATGAAAATACCAATACTGGTATTTAGGTATTTCCTATTGAATACCGATATTCTTAAAAAAAATCAGAAGTATCTACCAATAAATATATGTAAAAATCTCTTTAAAATATTAATATTTTATAGCATGTGTCCATTGTTGGTCACCAAGAACGATCAAGGGCCACGGAAATAAATCAGACATCGCATAACCCAACAAAAATTACCCTTTTAAGCCTTATATGTCAATAAATACATTTTGTTTCCACTTTCAATACCAAATATATTGGTATTGTCTGCTTTTTAAAACCGGTATTTCGGTATCGAAAAATACTGGGATACCGGTTTTAAAATACCGTAATTGCAATCCCTATATGAAATGATGTTTCGGTAATATAGTTATGCTGCAATTTATACTGGAAACATTTAATGAAGCGAACGACTCCTACACTACAAGAAAAGTCGTCAGTGCTCGTGATGTTTTGTACTTCATTTTCAAATAATATATATATATATACTAGCTGACCTGGCGAACTTCGTACCGCCTCAGAATCAATAATCTTGTGGTTAACTTATTAGCTGGATTAAATTCAGTTTTTTATTAACTTAAAATGAATATTCAAAATGAATAAGTTCAATAAATGTGCAAACATCAAATCAAAATGAAAAGTATTTTAATTACATTGAACTGTACACACTGTACACCCACGATGACCGCGTGGATTAAGCACCGGTCTATAGTGTCGAGGGTCCCAGGTTCGAATCCTGGGTCTGGCAAGTTCACATATTGTTTTTCAATTTGTGCATGAGTCAGAGTATGGTCCTAATAGGTTGAGCAAGTGGCTGACATCCATTTCTCGTAAAAATAAAATCTGTTAATACAAACCTCCACTCTGTGGAGGCCCATATGATCATATTAAGATCGGACATGGTCAAAAGAAAAAAAAATGTAATTCATGTGGCAGCAAGGCATTTGCTTTATTGAAGCGAATCGAAATGATTAGCGTAGCATTGTTGCACTACTTTCTGTTAAACTATTTGCTGGGTGGGTTGTACTCGGGTTGATTCCCTTCATTGAAGCACCTTGTGATATACGACATTTTTTGTTTTGTTGTCAGGTGCGAAAACGAACAAAGCAGATGGTTTGCCGACACATGAACATGCTACGTACAATTGACCGTGAGAGAAACATTCATTTTATAGATTCAGGCCACAAACATTTAAGGATTGGCATTGTAATTTGTTGATTGTCATGCCGAATGCAAGACGAATTGGAAATTGAATTCGTTTAAACTTGAATGGCATATCGGTTGGGATCATCGAAATTCTCGGAATGAGAACTTCCTCACCTTTGAACATTCCTGATTATCGTCGCGTGAATCACATTGCCCATGAGTTTTCTCACCACCAAACGCGTTCCGTTACATAGTTTTGGTTGGTTCAGATTTTAAAGCATGATGACTACCGAGCCAACCTTCAGTTGTAAATTGTGCGGTGGCAAGCCTGTCAGATCCAATGAGTTTAAAAATTCAGTTGGATAGTTGGTTGCTTCGTCTTCGTTTGTTACACAGTCGATATATTTGAAGGAATGCAGTGGACCAACGATTTGATTTTGAATTGTGAAGCTTAAGTGATCCACATCTTTGTTCTTTGCCGCAAGAATACTCGTTCACTCAATGAATTGTGATTTTGTGGTTAGAATTGATGTTCGGGAACACTTTGTTGATGAGTTCGTCCAGAGTTGAGACGAAATTGCAAAAATTCAGCGGAAACGAAACCAATCCGTTCGATTCATCGACAGGAACACGGCCGTTACCGATAGTCATCAATTTCTTGGAGAAATCTTTAGCAGATGGATCGTTTAACAATGCAACTAGCATGTTTGTCGTCAGCTGAAGTTTATTCAGATAGCGCCACAGAGTCGATGATTTAAGGCAAGCATTTATTTCATCGGCAGCGGTCGATCTTGGAATGACTGGTAGTGTTTGGCGGAAATCGCCAGATAGTAGAATTATTGCGCCTCCAAAACTTCTTAAGTCATTGCGCAGATCTCTCATAGTTTGATTGAGTGCTTTCAATGCGCGTTTGTGCGCCATTGTGCATTCATCCCAGGTGATGATTTTACTTGCTACCTAAACTTTGGAAATTGCTGAGTGTTTCGCAATGTTGCATGTCGGTTTTTCAGTCGTTTGAAGGTTTAAGGACAATTTCAACGTTGAATGAGACATTCGGCATCCTTCTAGCAACGTGGCCGCTATCCCAAAAGAAGCAACTGCTACAGCATTTTCGAATCTCGCACGAATAGTAGCCAAAATCAATGACATGAGGAATGTCTTGCCAGTTCCACCGGGCGCGTCGAGGAAAAATAAGCCAACATTTCCATCACAAATTGCCTTCATTAACGTATCGTACATTTCTTTCTGTTGGGGGTTTAACAGTGGTACCTTCGTTCGAACTGATTGGTTCAATGCATCTTGTTCACGTTCACGTTCCAATTCTCGATTGAAAGTGTAGTTCATTCCATGATGTGGCGTTGGCATTCCTAACTTGACTAACAAACTGCCGCACATGATGTAACACATGTCTTCGATCAAAAGCAAAACCTGGTTATGTATCTCCTCATTTACCTCGAGATCGGGATTCCCTAAACTGACACGAATTCGATGTAAAATGTCTTCTGACATGTCATCCTTGTACCTGTTCCACAGTTCATGTGGATTCGATGGGAAGCATGTCAAAATAATGATAGCAAATAATGTGCGTATCTGACTTGGAGATCCAGAAACAATAAAATTGCTTCAGCGATTGTCATATCCCAATGAGTATCGTTTTCAAGCAAATTGACATGAAGCACGAAATGTTGGGCACACTACACCATTGACAGTTAGACATTTCATATATCATACTTTCTTTTGTTTGTTTGTTTCTTGTTTATTGTTTCTGTCATGTATCAGAGATGGCGTTGCATACCTACGGATTTTTTTTCTTCATAATTTATTTTTTCCGTGATTTATTCGATGTTTTAATAATTATACTGCTTGTCTAGGGATGAGGATTTAGGTATGCATAATTGTATAATATATATATATATATATATATATATATATATTATATTAGGTGAGTTATATATTATATTATATTAAGCGAGTTTATATGTATAATTTTGTTTTTGTTAAAAAATAATGTTATAAAAATAAAAGTAGGTACCTTGTAAGTAGTATTATTATAGACATCTCATTAGTTAACTCGATTAATTATTTTTCTTAGAATTGACGATTTACACCTCTTGAGTGTAGTATTTTTTATTGTTATAAAGAATTTTGACCTATTATTAGGTTTGACGATTTATTATAATAATATGCTGTCCAGTGTATTGTTATTAATAAGATAGGGTTTTTACTAATTGGGTTTTTTACTGACACTTCAGCTATTCATAATTTGTTTATTGTATTTTTTGTTGTAATTTCTGACTAAATAGGTAGGTAATGGAGTTTTTACCTACTTTATTGTATTGTTTTACTATATAAGGTAGAGTTAAGGGTGTTCGTTGTCAGTGTGTGTTTGCCTTTGGTGAGTGTACACGACGCCTGAAGATGCCGAAAGGCGAAACCCGGGTCGCAAAAAACGACTTAAATGGAATAGTACAGAGCTTGAATCCATTAGAATTTAAATTCAAATTCCATCAAGTACCTTCGGTCGAAAGTATTAATAATTATACTGCTATTCGGGGCGGAGACAAATCCAACAAATCAAAGATCATAAAAATCGGTCCAGCCGTTCTTGAGTTATAAATGGTGTAACTAATCCGACTTTGTTTTATATATATAGATATATTTATTTGCAATGAAATACTATAATTAGCTAATTTAACCAATAAATTCTATTATTTAACACACTTCGAAGTATATTCGTACACGTAATAATTATTGAATGTCAAATATTTTTCCTTTCTGGATGCTACAGAATATGTACTAAATACAATACTCAAGCTTTTACCTAAAATTTTCACTGTTTGATACCATTAAAAGTTTATGGCTGCATAAAAATTATGGTTTTAAATGTTAACTTAGCGGAATCCGGCTATATTCAGTTTGCAATCAACTAAATTAAAATGTGCATAAAATTTTCGGTTCGCTGTGGAAAATAATGCGTTTAAAAAGTGTAGCAATTTATAGCAAAATATTGATGAGTTAAATATTCGTGACGATAATCATTTTGAATTTTAGTAGGCAAACACTCATATTAACTAAATTAAAAAAATATTGATTTTAAATGAGATTATATTCCTATTATTGGAATAAATTAAACTGTACGTAGGTATAGTGGATTCATAATAATATTATTATATCGATATTGACACCACACATTAGTGCCTGTTACTAAATGGTCAGTGCATTGAATATAAATATTCATATAGTAGGTATTTTATCTTAATAATTATAGAAAATGGTATTCCGTCATTAAGTTGGTATACCTACAGAACAACCATATCCGCTTCTAAGTGAATTATGTCAGCCTCCATAAGCACAAGTAGCAGTCATTGTCAATTTCATAATTTTAAAAAGTGTTTTAATGAAATTGTTATTTTTATTCGAAGCAAAATACTTAATTAAAAAATCATTTTCTCATTTTTCAAAAGATATGAATCCAATATAATCTCTTTATTCATTAAGCATGTTTACCCACACACTATTATAATATTATATTGCCATCTGTTAATACTAAGGCATTGAATACAAATTGATAGTTTATTGTAACAGTGATATATTATAATATATACATTATCACTCGCCATGCATGGAACGGTGTAATTGCAAGCGTGCCCGCTTCCTAATCGAAAGGTCTATGGATCTATTTCAGTATTTCATTTTGATTTTATTGTCATAAAGATTTTTCATGGCAGATCAGTGTGATTGACTCATGCTAAACAAATGTATTCACTTCAAACATAATATCTTTTATTTTGTTAACTGTCAATTCATGGTGGAACTGCATTGTATTGTTGTTTAATTTAATAAAACGCATTTTTTTTTGTAGTACTTATTCCACTTGTAATCAATAAATTAGGACCGGTTTCGTCCGCCTTGTTGAAAATGAAGTTGAAAATGTCCCTCTGAAGTGGACGAAACCGGTCCTAATTTATTGATTACAAGTGGAATAAGTACTACAAAAAGTGCGTTTTATTAAATTAAACAACAATCAAAAATAATACCTTATTTTTATCAGACGTGAGATTTGAATCCGCACCTACGGATTTAAAGACGGAGAAATACGCAATGCTTAAATACGTATAGCATTAATAGCTAGGTATTTAAGTCTTCATTTAGTTTATTTATCTAGAAAGGGTTTTGTAATCAAATAAGAACAGATAGTATTATCATATACAAAGAAACACTTCAGCTAGACTGATACAATAAGTATTCTGTAGAAATAACACTTAGGTTCTGTTAGATCCCAAATTAACCACAGCTCACAAATTAACTCTGTCTGCTTTTCCACAATACTGGTGGCTTTACTGAGAAAATCCTGATCTCTCAGGTTTTCATTGGCTGTATAGAAAGTAATGCTACGAAATGTGCCTAACTATTGAATTCCCTTGGCGGAAAACAAATCTCAGATTTCCTTCCTTATTTTCTTTCTACCTGTAATTCGACAGTTTGCAGGGGGGAGTAGAACTTCTTTGTTTACTATACAGGTTGAGAATTTCACACTTAAGTATTTTTGGGGCTACTATAGAAGAAACTAGAACTCTTGCTTGTTGATCTGTGGGTCGCGGATTCGAATCTCAGACCTGATAAAAATTCATGTTTATGTGAGTGAATTTTTAAACCTTAATTTAATATGTCTTATTAATGATTTTAATTTTAAATAATCAATACGTACCTAAAATCTATATTTTTAGAAAAAAATATGTAAAATATGTTTTTTTTGGAAACCAGATTTTAATTAGTTAAATTGTATTTTATGAATAGTTGTATCATTAGTTCTTTAGAATATGATACAACTATATAACAAATAACAATCAAATCAATACAAACATATAACAATCGGTTTTCGAAATAAACATTGTTTTAACTAACTTGTTTATAATTTAATTATAAAAACATCGATTTTTAAGAAAACATAAATGAGTATACCTAACATAAAATCCTTTTTATTTATATCAATTCTAGCTTAGGTATTGTGACTGAATCAAAGTTAGATTCGAAATAAATAAAAAAAAACAAGTTATAATCATTTTTGAATTTTATGAAAATCGATATTAATTTTTTAAATAAATTGTAAAAAGGATACGGATTATTGAAAAAACGTTTGTTACCTTTTAAATAACTCATCGACCTACATTGTAACCATATTTTTTTTATAAAATACTATGTAACAATAAAAATCTGGCTTCCAAAGAATGCACATTTTATATAGTTTTTTTTTTTTAATTTATAAATTTTATTGTTTAATAAAAAAAATATGGATGTTCCTACATTCGTATTAATTAAAATGTAAGTTAACATTAAAATGTATCAAATTGCAGATTTAACTAAAAACGTTACTCTCCACAATATGCTACGTCTTATTTAAAGTCATGCTATCTTCTACACTATTATTTATTATATTATATTATATTATATTATATGATACCGAGAATGCCACTTGTATATTTCATATTATGACTATATGGATAGGTACTATGTGGTTTTATCCAACCGACTTATCATTAATCTCAGTAGTCTAAAAGTTACAAAATGTCTGTATCTGGATATCTATTTTTCTACTTATACGCGGTAAAACTGAGAACTCTGCCATTCTTGGTGGTATTAATTTGTGTCTCTAACAAAAAATATCTAAGAAATTGAAAGGACCAGATGTGTGTTCTTCCAGGGTGCCGAATCGACCTATTATTGGTAATAGCAATCTGGAGGGCAACAACTATAAATCAAATCAAATATTATGATGAGTTTAGGTAGACTTTGTTTTATATATTCTTAAAATAGGGTCTACTTATCTCATCCCGTGTACTTAAATTTACTTGCCAATGATATTTTTATTTAGTTTTCTAATTACGCTATGTTTGGTAAAAAAAATATTATTAATGTTGTTTGTAACTTATTTATTTCTTCCCTTTTATATGGATATCCTGAATTTATAATTTGCAATGTTCTCTATACCTAAAATAAATAAATTTTAATCTTCCCAGAATGAGATTTTAATACTATTTTTCTTTGAAAATTTCAAAAATGAAAGTTTAGTGCACGTGAAAATATACATTTAATACACGTGCATTGCATGAAGCACCATTAAGAAAACATTAAATTTACTAATCTTAGTAGGTATTTAAAAAAAAAATAGAAAAAAATCGATAAATAAGACACTGGGTGTAATTCCTGCCAGTCATTTGGTTTCCAAACGAAGTGCGACAGGGTTGGACTGGGATTATCAATGGGGCATTTTTTTTATTTTAATCACAAAGCATATCCAATAAGCCGGTGAAACAACGTAACTAATCTTATTTTCGGCTGACACGTCACAAAAAGGTACAGCGTTTTCTATGAAAGAGGAAAAGCAAAAAACAATTGCGGTGGGTAGGAATAGGCGAGAGGGAGACTCCGGGGACGTGGCAGGTTAACCGACCAAATTAAAGCCAAGTAAGGGTTGCTTTATTGTTTATGGTGGTTATATAACGAGAACAGAGGGCGGACCACCCACCCGAATTGCTGCCCTCCCGTGGGGAGATCCTGCTCTCTTCATTTGCACGACCCCGCCTCAAGTATGGTAATTCCCAAAATTTTACTATGATTCGCACCACCACCTGCCTACCTACATGTAATAATAGTGATTGCACTTGCATATTGGTTTATTATATTAAACAATAGCGATCACCCATGATTTTGACTGTGTAAAATGTATAACTAAATGTAGACAGAATGTTGTACATAACAAAATGAAGAAAAATAGACGTATTTTATTTCAATGTTTTACCTATATATTAATATTATTTTTTCAATCAATGAGATTTTTAATTATGGTATGTAAAGTAGATACTATTATGCATAAGTTGGTGACAGAGAACATATTAGTATTACAAATATTTTTTTCATTTATAGTGTAAGTTAACTGTCAATGGTGGAAATGCATTGTATTATTAATTTAAATAAATCCCAGTTTTACAGTACTAATTCCACGTTTATTAAATATTAAACTAGACCGGTGTCGTGTGCCTCAGAGGGATATTATCAACTAATTTGTTTTCCGCTTTAACCGGTAACCCTACACTACAGTCTGCTCCTAATTGAACTGACTTTACTTTTTGAACTGACCTAACTGAACTTTGGAGGCTTAATATCTTTAGATAACCTGCATATTATTATTATGAAATAAAAAAAATACTGGGAAATACTAAAATAATACACGTCAATCGAATTATCCAATTATTGTCATAAAATTTATGTAAAAATGGAGTAATTACTATATTATTTAATGATTCGTGAAAGTTAACGCACTGGTCTCACATGTACATATTATATTGTTCATCGATGCTTGTACATGCTAAGTAAGATTTAGAAAACTTCATTCACTTCAAACAAAAACATATTTAGAAAAACTTGAGAATCACCCTACGTTCACGTTCTGATTTAAATAATCTCACAAAGGTATCCGTATTTTCTTTATTGGCATTTTTTTTTAATTATTATAATTCTGAAAATGTTTCATATGTTCATTCACCATTTATAAATAAATACTTTTAGTGTTATACACAATCATACGTTTAATTAAAAATTACACTCAAGTACAATATATTATAACAGTAAAAAAACAATATTATTTAAAGAAAAGTAGATAACTAAAAAACCTCTTCTAAGTACATTCATGTACTGAAATATGACTATATTCTAAAACATTAGAGCGAGAGGTTTAAAAGAACACTATTTTATGTAATAAAAATACTTTTTGCAGTCATTAAATGTTTAAAATAAATATAAAGGATAATAAGAAGGCTTCAAAATTATATAAATAGATTATCTATAACGTTTAAGGTATGTCCAGGATCATGCTTTGAAAATAGAAAAAAAATCCATTTTGACCGACGCTGAGCACGTCCGCCCTTAAGAAAGGAAAGTACAATAGTAATAAATATTAGTTATGATGGAAATACATCTCTCTACATTTTATTAATGGAAAGACACACATCTACTATATTTTTGCTTATATGCGATTACATATTCCAATGAGGTACTGTTTCTGAAACGCTGACAATATTGCGGATTATCGGTAAAGAAGCAGATTTTTAATATAATTTAACAAAAACAATAGTTTGAACTTGTTAAATTAATTAAGGTACCTACATTATGTAATCAACATTTGTTTATTGTATTTTAAATACATAAATAAATCGTCATTACTCATTGTTGACTCTACAAAGCCATTGTTATTATATTTCACACGTTTCCTTGTAATCAAAAGGGATCTAGAATAATACGTGTAAACAAAACAGTCACACTTCCTAAGAAATACAATAATTTATAGTAAAATAATATCCATTTATTCGGAAAAAATGTTAACAAAGAAAATTGCTATATCTCTGAATAATTAGTACTATTTGTCATCATAAATATTTAAATTACATTTGATAAAAATAAGAACAATCAATAAATACAGACTATAATATGATATTGTCTTATTCTATTCATTAACTGGTAGCATATTATTATTATGTAAGATGTAATTTTTGTTGTAATTTATGTCACTCTGTACTTTTGACGAAGAAATGGTGGAATAAAGCCGGGGGAGGGGGAGGCGCGATAAGCCAAAGAAGGCTTATTAAATTTCCTTTCACATTTTTATGATGATTAAAGACTACTAGAGGGCGCTGAGGGTTAAAATAATCAAGACCCTTTAACAGAGCCATAAAAACTATAACTCAAGTAATATTCAAATTTCATACCTTTAACACTACCTATTTGAGATAGGCTCAACGCTCAAATTTACATACTTAACTTAAATATTTACTTATGTACTTAATGCCTTTATTCAACAAGTGGCCGCGTTTTTAGGGGCCGTCCATAAGATATGAGTGTCCGGAAAATTGTATCACTGTACAGTTGATCGTATCACAGTTCATCATGAGTTGTTGAATCGAAAACTGATGCTCGTATAGCGTAGAGACCAAATTTATATCTACATAAATCACTTGAAAAATACGTAGGTAATAAAAGCCACCGAAATACAAGGGAAAGACAGAAGAAAATAGGTAGGTACCTACTTACCAATTTACTTAAATTAGAAATACAATCATATCATATTATGTATTTATATTATGCTTCAAAAGAAGGTTAGCAAGTAGGTGTTTGTAAATATTAAGTCGTACCTTTCAAATATCTGATAACAATGAAAGCGTAAATATCAGATATTGGCGGCCCTCGTAGTGCAGTGCGTAAGGCGCTAGCCTACCATCCGTGGGGTCTGGTTTCGATACCCGGTGAGGAGACAATATATTTATGTGATTTTCTCAAAGCCTGGGTGTTTGTTATTCTTCAAAATTACTAACAAACACCTTGTACAAAAAAGCAAGGACATGGTTATTAATAACAGATATTTGATACAAATCGATTTCCAATTAATGTTTTTATTGATTCAATTATCTACGAACAACGCGTAATTTTTTGATCTCAATGCTATATGACTACCTCTTTCCAGTACGACAGCTTACAATGAATACAATATTACAACTGTGACCTGAATGGTTTGTAGCTCCAGCTTAAGTACGGACGTGTTTATGTGTTTAGTACCAATTTCACAAATTTTTGATAACATTAAATTATAATTAGAACTCCTGTGAATTTTCTGCAGTCGATATAATGTGTGCTTACAATCGAAGCGCCTAGTTTCAAAAGCCCCTAAAACGGTTTTTGAAAATTTTTGAGTTAGATATGTATTCAGGTGGATATTTTTGTTACTTATATGGTGGCTAAAGATTAAACTTAAAAAAATGCCAAAAACCGTTAATACATATGATCAAAAATCAGGGTAAATTTCAAAACTTGCTAAAATGGTTGGGTGTGCTTTTCAAATACCCCTAAAATGGAAAGCCAAAATACTCTTTAGAATGTAATGAATTAAAAAATAAATAAATAAAGTTCACATGTTTAATAGATATGACTTTTTCTCATTTTTCTCAAAACTACCTAAAGTCGTTTTTCTCATTTTTCTGAGAACTACCTAAAATCGTTTTAGGGGCTTTTGAAACTAGGCGCTTCAATCTACCAATAAAAATACAATGGGCTAACATCTGCTCAACGGTTGGTGCATAATGTAACTATTTATATAATATGTAGTATTTATTTAATCCTGATAGAAGTGTCTAAATATGAGAAATTGGTTTATGATAATATAATAGTAGGTAGATCAATGAAATAACCCGGAATAACAGTCACTATTGTAATTAACCAACCGAAAATATGCCGGCGACAGGAAAACAATGGCACTTTGAGTGCTGGAATATTGGCACATGACAGTGCCGCGGGAGTAGCGATAGGGTGTGAATTATAGGCGTCGAAATAGCCGATAGCTAGCGGGCAATGATCTGGTGGAGTTGGTGACCCTGTGCTACGTCTGGGAGCGATTATTGCGGCCGCAGGATGATATATGGGGCGGAACTGCCGCTTATTTGACTGCGTGATGATTTACAGGTTTTTACCCCTCACACCATAATTCTCAACTTCGCCAGTGTGGTGCCCAATCTGCAATAGAAGAAGGAATAAAAAATATACAATATAATTTACTGTATAACCACAAAAGCTTCACATAATACGATATTAAAGAATTGAATCATAATTAATTTTATGGTAATGTATAAACTTTTTTATTCTGTCTTAATTGCATTTATTTACAATTTTATTCATAGTGACATAAATAATTAACAGGAACACAATACTTATAAAAATATACTAGAAAAAAATACCAGGTGTCAGTGTCAACATTCTTGTTGATAACCTCAATGCGTACAATTTGTACAATACGCAGACCGAGAGAGATTGTATGAACTGTGATGTCTTGCGCTGCGTTACGGACAGATAAATAAAGACAAAATACATACAATATGTACAGACCTAATAACGTAAAGTTAACTTATATACTAGTACACTATATTATGTATAATATATAATTAACCAAAATTCTATCATACCGTACTACTCTAGTAGCTCCTAATACAATATTTTTCACTCCGATGACAACCCTCTTTACTAAATAAGTAGTCACTTAGAGATATATAATATATTTATAATATTTAGTAATTCTCTTTTGTTTGTAAATATGTATACTTACCATAATATGTATTTTTATAATAAATTATTTAATTTATTATCATCATCATCGGCATTACAACCCAATGTGGATCTTGGCCGCCACCAGGAAACGTCTCCACTCCCCTCTGTCTGCCGCAAGCTCCCTCCACCGCCTTAGTCTCAGTGATTGTGTGTCTCTTTCTATTCAGTCCAGCCACCGCAGTTCTGGTCTATTGAAGAGAAGCCTTTTTGGTGGTTGGGTGTCTTCCATCCTTGAGACATGGCCTGCACAACGAAGTCGCCCCACTTTCACGTGTGAGACTACAGGGGGATCTTCATACAACGCTTATATTTCATGGTTGTACCTTCCTCGCCACGTGCCGTCTTCCTCACATACAGCTCCGAAGACTTTTCTTAATATCCTTCTTTTAAAGATATCCAGCTTCCTCTAATCATATTTTGATAAAGCCCAGCATTCCGACCCATAGGTTAATATGGGTCTGATGAGGGTTTTGTATAACTTTATCTTAGTTTTCTTTGAGAGGAGTCTTGATGTGAAGTGTCTCTGTAAACCGTAGTAAGATTTGTTTGCCAGAGTAATCCTTTTGCTAACTTCTTGGCTGATGTCGTTTTGAGGGGTAATGCGTGATCCCAGATATATGAACTCGTCGACCCTTTCAAACTGATGCGTGTCAATCGTGAGTGGTGAGCTTGAAGGAGCCTCACTTGCAGGCATGTATTTTGTTTTTTTTTTAATTGACCTGGAGTCCTATTTCTATGGCAACTCTTTTCAGTGCGATAAATGCCTCTTTTAAGGCTGGTTCTGACATTGATGCTCGCCTATTGTGTTTAATTAATTATAATTACACTAATTTTCAAGATTTTAACCCATGTTTGGTAGTCATAATATTTCATTTAAAACACATTCATAAACAATGCGAAAACAATGATTCATCAACGAAATAAATTCATGTTACTGATAACCATCTCATATTAACCAATTAATTAAATGACTGTGAAGGTAAATAATTCATATATTTATTTTTTTGGCATACGTAGTAACTTTTTACTAAGCCGCATATTATAATGTTACCGAATGTATCTGTACGCAAAGCACGCCACTTGCCCTATATTGTAACTAAAAAAAATAAGATTGATAGTCATTTGTACGGTATTCATTGCAATGTTTTATTAGCGGAGAAAATCGACGTCCAAATAAAATTATAAATCAACGCAAATTACCTATCTAACTAGATACTGTAAGTATGACCATATACCAATATATTTTAAAAGCATTTTTATACTACTATAATGTCATTTCTATTATTAGCAGAGAATATTATGTACACTCACAGTAAACGTAGATAACTGCTACGATAAAAATGATATCACTGCAATTTCTCAAAATATAGATAAACTGATATAAATGACATTATTAGTACACAGATAAAGTATGTATTCTACATGCATGATTTCAGAGACATAAAGACGCTCAGAAATAACTTATTTTGAAGTGCCCTTGCATTGTTACCATTACAGATTATAATGATTACAATGACCAAATCAGACGTATCTAGTTGTAGTTTGAGGTTACGAATTGTAAAACGCATAATGTTCCTCATACCACAAATATGTAGTTCAGTCAGTGTTTCCCAACTTTCTTACACATGCGGACTGGTGAAAATAGGGGAAATATTTCAAGGACCGTTATTGCAAATATTGTTTATAAGCTTTGAATCTTGTATTATAACTGTGAATGTGACTACAAATATAATCAGAAATAATCATAAAGCGTTCTGTAAATAAATTGTTAATAATAGTGCTGCAGGCTGCATCTTTGTTAAAATAGTTGATAATCGTGGGTTCGGTGTTGTTTCTAAGAGATGAAGTGCTGCATTGACATCCATTTGGTTTCTTTATTCAGTTTTAATTACCTACTGATAAGGCCGAAAAAGTCTTCTAACACACATATGAAGTTGAAAATCCGGACATTAATTTAATGGCGTTTTAACTTAGAGATAAGCATTCTTCTTCCAGTGATATCCAAAACTGGGGCAATGTTTATATTTTATGTTTGAATATCAGAGTGGCATAATAAGAATAATAATATACAATATCATGTGTTTGAATGACAATTTCTTTGAAATGTTTGCATTTTAAAATTGGCGGCAACTCTATTTTTTACATATATACTACATATTTTATAAGACTGTTTTATTATTACATATTCAGATATAGAACTATCGGGATAAATGTTTTTGTATTAGGGCGATGCTTTGTGACCTATTAACGTCCAAATTATCCCGTACATACATGACACAAGACAGTCAAAATCCATGCAATATCTATGAAAATAGTTTGTAAGCAAATAACAAACAACCTTATATTGCCAACAATATGATACACTGTTTTTGCTATAAGCGCACTCGAGTGATAACTTGAAGTCATGGATACCTATGACTCCCGAGGCTGGCAATTTCACATATCGTTTTTATAATGTGTTTTTGGATCCATAGCATGGATATGGTAAGTTGAATAATTATTATGGGTTACATCCATTTCTAGAAAACAATAAAAAAAACTATTACTAAACTTCCTCGTGAGGCAGCCAAGATCCACATAGAAGTATAGATAAAAAAAATAAAGGTTCTGTCGATGTCTTAATTTCTTACAAATAGAGCACAAAATATACATGAAGGTATTATTATCTCTGTATATAAGAATCAATGTAGTTTATGTATTTTATTTTTAAATTTTTATGTATACTCAAAGGGTAAATTGACTGAGGCAGATTAATTAACTTTGGATACAAATTCTATACTTCAACATGTTCTCTAAAAAATCGTACATGTGACATTGGTTCAGATACAGAGCTTTATTTTGTTTGGTAGATTTTTTTAAGTCCTCAAGAGTTTTAAACAATTATTGAATAATATAGAAAAATATGTACATATACCATTATAATGAGAATATCTCAATTTATTAGGTTTGTTATAACATTTCTATAACTTAGTAATATTACTACTATAATTGTATTACGTAATCCAAAGTTTTGTGATTTTCGTAGATGTTTAGTAATTCTCTAAAGCGGACTCTCGTAAATACAGGGCTCGAAATGGACCGGAGCGCACCGGAGCGCCGTTCCTGTTCGTGAAATCGGTAAAATTATCGCTCCGTCTCGTGGAAAAAATAATTTGACCGTCTGAGCTAGATAGGCCATATATTAGAAAATCTAATACACTTATTTTTATAAATTAGGTACGCATTAAATTTGATAATTATGTAAATATCTTAAGAAAACTGTCGAGCGCTCCGGTTCGCAAACTTTTCCATTTCGAGCGCTGCGTAAATAAAATGATTCTCACATAAATAATAATAGTACGATATTAATTGTCAATAGTAAATATTGCTCTTATTTTAGATTACCTGACAAAAGTATGCCAGCAATCTTCAATGTTATAATAACGTTGATTCAATTTTAGTACTGACAGCCCAATTTTCCTTTGAAAATTAGAAACGAACAGTGCCTCTCAATAAATTCAATTCTAGATATTATTATTTCCTGGAGGCGGAAACAATTATGCGCGTTTCTGTTGCGAATTATCAGACCTGAACCGCCATATTTTGAAACAATTTCCCAACTGTCAAAAGCAAAGCACTTTGCTGCAGTGTTTGCAATTCAAATTAAATAAGTAATATCTTTATTCCGTTTCTTAGAGCCGCCCCGGGCGTTGTCTGACGGGTGAACAGGGTCGCGTACTTTTTCAGGCCAACCACTTTGCATTCGTCCTAAAACTCCCGAACAACCCCTGTTTTCGTCACACACTAAAGAATTTCTCACTGAATTACGAATCATTAAAAACCATAGAAATCATTTGAAAATAATAATATAAAAAAATAAATTCAGAAAAAAGTAATGTTTGTTAAGAGCACTGGATATTATTAAAATATATTTATTTATTTATTTAAATTGATGGTGAAAATTACAAAATATTATTTAAATACATTCATAATATTACGTATATATGTTTTTCAAATAAACAAAAATAAAGAATAAGTTACAGAGTAAATAACAGTACATTATAATTAGTAAGAATTATAAATACAGCATTAATAATGAGAAGTTTAGTTTAACATACTTATCTAAAATAATGTCCATTTAAATTCACTCTCATGTAAGCGGAATAAACCGAAGCATTTCCTTTAGCACAGCGATTAATTGTTCTCTCAATTGTAATGACAGATTAGTTATACATATTGGAAGAAAAATTAATAAATGTTTCCGATTTTTCAGATAGTTATTAGGTTAATATTAACGTGGGCAGTATAGGTGATGGTAAAGATGTATTCTTACTTTAATACCACATAATATAAGCATACCAAATACAAAGTCAATCGGATAAACCTACGGAGAGTATTCATACAGCCTTAAAAAGGAATTATAAAAAATGTATTCTTATATGTAATTTATAAAAATATTATTGTGTTCTACTCAATAATATCGGCTGATAACATTACCAATTAGGAGGTTTTAAGACGATAAGATGACCCAAAAAGACAATAAAACAACCAAGTTCAGAAAAACTGCATGCTTCAGTCATATTTTTCTGCTGCTGTTGAGCCATGTTAGTTGATCAGTGGTGTCAAAGAACAGTGTCAAGGATGAATAATAATATATTGTTGTCTACAGATGTCTACGCCGTAGCAGCGTAGACAGTTGTAGACAATAAATTATTGTATTGCACTGTTCCTGGTCTGGATATTGAAATACTGTTAAATTAACAGTACACCTATTTTATTTTAGTTAGTTACTTACTTAAACATAATTTTACAATATTTTTTTACTAATAGGTATACTATTTTGCTCTAATACGTATGTTAAAGTTTTTCAAAATTATATTTTGTCTATATTAAAGAATATAATATTTTAAAATCTACAACGCATTCAGTATTGAGTAGAAAAAATATAATTTATTTATATATTTATATACTAGAGGAAAAGGTGGTATCATGGCCCCCTGCTAGTAAATTGGCCCCCCTAGGATTTTCATATTTCTGATAATGTCATCCAGCAGTGTATCATGCAATATAGTTATCCTATCTAAATACTACGTGTCGGGAATTCTTGTCACAGTGTGTAAAGTGAAAGTTTATCGTCCTGCACAAAAAAAAATATTTTCTCAGAACTTTTTAGGATTCAGAGACTTCTGAAGTGATTTTGTTTACATCGAAGGAACGTGAAATCAATATTTTCAAGTAAGTTTGCTCAGTCTTCAATATTTTTAATTATAATTCAAAAAATACCGTGACAGTGTGCGTTGATATAATGGCCCCCCATGGTGGTGTGTAATTTGGCACCGGGGGCCATATTGCAACCATTTTACCTCTAGTAAAAATTATTATTTTTAGGCATGCCGCGAATGAATCTTTCCCAGAGAAATAAGCATATACTAAAATTATGGAGCGAGGAGTTATGATGAGTGCAGTTAGAATAAAAACTCGTATTTTATGAAGAAAAAACAAACTGGGGGGCCACGATACCACCTCTTCCTCTACTCTTCAGTAAATGATCACAAACAAAAGCGGTCCTCATAGCGGTCCGCGGAGTCAAGAACTCTACGTCTGTCTTAGACAAAACATGTAAATTGTATGTATGACGAGATTGCTCGCCATGGAGTACATTTCGGCGCCTGAATGGTATCTTCAAAGGTAACCTTGCGTTGTGCCTTAAGCGTAAAGTATTCAACCAATGTGTGCTGAAACACTGAGTATTGATGTAATAGAAATCAAACAATTACAAGTAGCACTACATGGCATGGATATATTATGCAAGTTGGTAATAACGTGGAAATACCATAAATATACTTATGGAGAAGGAAGTCAATAAGAATACGGTGGACATGTCGCTCGGCTAGTGGACAACCGCTGGATAAAAATAGTGGTACCCAAGTAGTACTAAACAATCACCGGGACGCACTAGAACCCACTGGATAGAAGAACTCATAAAGTTCGATGGATGCACGTGGTAGCAAAGAACTAGGCACCGAGAAGGTTAGAGGGAGGTAGGAGAGGCCTTTATCCAGCAGTGGATCTTCCCCCGCATTATTAAATTTGATAGTAATTCAATGAACCGATTCCACCGGTAAATTCGCACCTTTGTGTTATATCGAAACTTTAGGGGAGCGAGACCGAGTGTTAGTCTTTCCTGCTTTGTTTTTGGGCCGTGATTTTTTGCGTAATTTCTGTATAAAGAGACAAATATAAAGTGGATACAATAAACATTCGACAATTTTCATATAACCACATCGATGTTCACGACAACTGGGTACCTACTAACAATCCAGTATCTGTAGTGAAATCTAAATAATATTAGCATATTACAATATTATTTAAAAAAAATCTACGACAAATTTATTTCACAGTAATAATTTACAACATTTCTTATATTAGAGTGTTGGAAACTTATTACTATCATAAAATAATGTAATAGTAGTTAAGAGTTATCATTATTATTTTTTTTAATGTGGAACCGACGAATACTAGTAATGCTAATAAACTTATCTTGATAAATATATTGAACTTCAAAATATCATTTAAGTAGTTGGTTTCATTGTGCTTATAGGCCTTCCAAGTACATAGCCAATAGCAAAATCGTCATCTAGGTGTGTCTAATGGAATATGTGTATATAATTACCATTGTATAATAGCTGTGGACATCTTAACCGCGATCTGCGGAACTAATATTCCGTGCACGTTCAGATATATATCTATATCCCTGATCCCCGTTTCAGTTTTTTTTACACTGTATAGAAGATTATTATTAAATTTATAGAAAACTATGAAAGCGTAGACATGACATGTTGATTATAGAATTAGTATAGCGTATATTTTGTACAATTACAGATTATATTATACCCTATTGATCTATTTGAAGGTCAAATGTATTCCGTTTTGATTATTTAAAGAAATCTATCTATCATATTTTGGGACTAAAAAATGCCATTCAACTTCAAATAAATATACGACAAAATCAGATTTTCACACAACATGAGAATATAATAGTATTCTAAAATGCCTTTATAACGGTTGTTTATATAATAAATAAATGGTGCTTTATCAGTATTTTATGTATTATCAGTATGTATTTTAAGTAATGCTACTGGATATGTTGATAAGAACAAACAATATTATCTGTTGTACAAGTCGTAAAACTGATATACTTGCTTTAATGGATTTTAACATTGGTAATATTTCGTTGACACGACTATTAAAAATATTCAGATTATGTCTAAAAAATAAATAGACTAGGTCAAATAATAATACATTGATTTCTTTCATTGTATATATATATATATAACATTTAAATTGCTGTATTTGTTCTTATGTATTCGCTGTAAGTCGATGGTATATCACAATTTCCCATTTTTGTCCGATTCGGCAACCGGTGGGTTAATCTCCCGCCAAAAAGATGTCGCAAGTGTTGTCCTCATTGTGTTGTTTTGTGAATGTTTGCGGGCGCAAAAAAATAAACGAGATAAATGTATTGTCCATAGAGGCGGGATGCCAGATTAGCCGGAAACCAGAGTAATAATGAATCGCAAAAACATGAAAAACACAAATACAATAAAAAAGAGTAGGTGGGTACTTACCTACTGAACAGTGATGAAAGGGGATGCATTTCTACCAATTCTTAAATACCGAATAAAACATAATATTATGCTTGCGTATTTCTTTCAATTTTCTCAGTTATTATCTCTGATTTCTACCAAACTTATTGAAATGCTTACTCAAAACAGATAATTAATTATATAGTAAAAAAAATGTCGTTACCTACTTAATATTATAAATGAAACATTTATGAGTCATATAGTTTCAAAAGACGTTAACTCACATTTTCATAATTACAAGAAACTGCGAGAAACACGCTGTGCTTACTATATTGTAATCAACATAACAATGAAATTGGATGTTGTCATTGAAATCTGGATCATTAAAATGTTCTATATTATAAATAGGCCATCTGAAATTATTGTAAAAGGTACAAATTAAGAGTTGAAACATATTTTTAACCTAAATATCACGGATAATATAAACAGATACCGAGGAAACTTAGGACACATCACAAATGACATAATTTCTTGTAAGTACCTACATGCTATTGGTCACAATGGAGTTAATACATTATATTTTCAACCGTGGGGCGGAGTTAACAATTTTTGAAAATACTGTTATTGTTCCAATAATTTTGGAGTAATGCGAAATTTTCATATTTTAAATAAAATATTCTATTGTCTACTTGTAAGGCATTAAAAATTGTATGAACTTGACTAACTAACTCAATTCATGCGAAAAATGGCGTTGGCAACTTTTGAAATCATATGATTCATATTATATGCCTACCTACCTATTTTGATTTGCTGCCAGATTTTAAATGTATTAAAAGGTTAAGTAAAATGCGATATATCTTCTTAGTAGATACACGCTATATCTATTTTAAGCAAAATTGTCAATGTAATCAGTGACATCCCTAGGCAGAATGCCGCCCTTATGTAGACAGAATGCCATCCCCTTTCATTTGTAGTCTCAAATTGAATGAAAATTTGTAGCATACCAACCGACATATTTTATTAGTATATTGAGAATTTGAACATTTCCACGAAACATAGTCTCAATAAGCGATGTTTTTAGGAACGTAACGATTTGAGGCGTTGACAGGCTTGGAGCCCCTCTCATGATTCTTTTTTCTACGCAACAAGCCGCTATTGAGTACTATAATACAACGTAGTAATAATAAGATAGTAATGCCATTATTTTTTTAAACTAAGATGTTGGAACTTTCTAATTATCCGTATTGTTTGCTTCATAAATACTCGTCATTGGCCTCAAAAATTGTAATATTCATGTTCATTAATTCATATTCCGTCCTTTAAAATATGTGGCACATAAGTAACGCATGACCTACCTACTCTCACGGGACGTCACTGAATGTAAATATTATTTGCTCGATTCGTTAAATATTTATCAGCCTATATATATTATGGCATTTCCACTTATCCATACGTATTGTATAGATGTGTTTCATTTTATTTGGTTATTATTGATTGTTTGAAATATTCACAATAAAAAGAAGGCTTAAAACTCAAATCAGACTATAATTATTCGTCATCAGTATTATATATGTTATGTAAATATTTAGGAACTTTTCTCTTATGCGGATATGGTAGCAAAACAATACAAGAAAATTAAGAATTCCATTAGTACCTATGTTAATTTTAAAAACATGATAAGTAAATGATTTTCTTATAGCATAGAACGATATGCTTATCTATTATATACCAACAACTAAACGCAGCAATATGTTTTCATCCATATTTACACCAGAAATGTTTTCCATTCTCCTTACAAAAAGCATCAAACAGCGCTTTTGCGGTTAGTTGCCTGCGACAACTACAAAAACATAGTTTTCATATAATATTTATGGCGCGCGCGATATTATACGGTGTATTCAAACTGAATACATATAAATATTTATGGTTTGGCAAAAAGACAACAAACCATTCAGGCACATAAAAGGTGACTCGAGAGGTGATACTGAAAAAGAAATCGTCCGTGTAATATTAATTTTTACATAATAGAAACAGGGTGCTTGGAAAAACGCAATCATAATAATAATATCCGAAAACACGATAACCTTTTTATAAAAGTTTGTTTTAATTTCATACGCAAATTTTGTAATTAGCACGTTCGCATATTAAATTTGTTTCTCATGGTCCTGAAAAATTAATAGAATATATATGTAGGTATGTATTTTTATTTTTAATTGGTTATGATTTAAAAAATAATAAGCACGTCCACAAGTTTTCACATTCGATGATAAAACCCGCTCCAGACGATGCACAAAGGCTCGGTAAAACTCGCCACCGTTTCGCATGTTGACAGTGCGTTGCATCACAATATGCTCCAGACACTCAGTTATTATGAGATTCATTATAAATTCACGGGTTTCAATAAAATGTAAGGCATTGCTTGAAACTGTCTTAGGTAAATGTGCCGCAGAGGTGGCCATGAGATTTTACAACTTTCTTTTTAGACCAAACCAAACCTAACATAACCTAATCTAACCTACCCCAACCTAATATTACCTCATATAATCTTAGTTTGTGATAATGGTGCATCAAAATGTATGCAAATTTCAAATTTTCAATTAACGATTATTGGATCGAAAAGCCGATGCGCCGACAGAAAAAGTTATTTATTATAATTGTCTACATGGAATAAACTGTTTTCGTAAAAACAAATATAAAAGCTCATGGCCATCTCTGCGGCACAATTACCCTGTCTTAGACTTAGACTAATGCCCACAGGAGCTGATTCAACGACGAATTATCATTATGGTAACACTACCTCCTTACTTCATCAATTTTACGTAAGAGACAATTTTCCACCACACCATTTTCATCAATTAATATACTTGTCACTACCGATAAACTATCACAGGAAATAATAATTCACATTGGTCAATTATGTAGTACTTAATAGGTTTCTGAGATGTTCTATCGACCTATGAAGACGTATTGTAACATGGTTATTGATTTAATATAAACTATAATAATATATAACCCCAATCACTGATTCGCAGAATGTCCCGGTTAACGTGCAAACGGTAAAGGAAGCAATTTTGAGAAAACATTTTTGGTAAGACGAAAAAAATTCTCGATTTGGATATTATAGACCTACCATCAAAAAATTTGCAATCCTGGTTTAGTATTAATAAGTTTAATAGACTCTGTATACGTGCATGGATTTACTGGCAGCAATAGTGCATATTTTAAACTATCGTGACAATGACTGTTTACACGTAAAAGTGCTGACTGTTTCTCCAAGAGTAAGCGAGACGCCATGTTGTCATTTTATGGTACTATTTGACAGGTAGTGAAAATCGGTTAAACTCAAAATTAGTATAGTTCGTTTTTTTACCGGCAGATTTGCCACCATCAGATCACCAGCAGATCGAAAAAAATCCCTACTGTCGCATGACAATTCAGAAACTTCTAAACTTTTTTGATTCATGCATGCAGGCTTGCAACTGCAGAATAATTCATGTTTACCCATACATTTTCTTGTTATGGCCGCAATAATACTTACTGTCAACAGTAAATCCATGCACGTGTAAACGGGGTATTAAGCCTATGTTTTAGTTGTGATGTACTGACTTAAAACTCGATTACATTGTATTTAAAAACACAACTAAGTTAATGATTTAATTCAACATCTAATGTTTGTCGTTATTTTGCTTTCCCGACCGTAACAGCCATACATAATAGAAACTAAGCTAAGGAATGACAGAATGGATCAAATTATAATCAGGTTTATTTTAACGAACCATCAATAATATTTAATGCATACATAAAATCGATAGTAGACATATAATTTATAGTACCGTCGATAAAGTAATGGCTTTTCGTCAAACGATCACGGGTTTTGGGACCGACACGGCTTGGTTCGATACGAAATGTCATAATTATTGCTTCGCTTTACAGCTCCGATAATGGATTCCATTTGTTGGTTGGCGCCCGCTATGTTTTATTACCTTACTTGAGGCTTGTTTTATTGATAGCGTTAAGATATTTTCATGCAGTTATTAACATTATTATGATCCAGGGGATCCAGTGGCTACAGTATGACTACATCAGTCTGCCTCGACTCACGAGTTTAAATGTATTAAAAAAAAAACATTATCTGCCAAGAAGCGTTGCCTACTAAGTACAAAAATAGTTATACATCCTTATTGAGTTTTTAAAATATATGGTGTAAGACAAGTAAACACAATTTGAGAAATTAACATTTTTTTTCAACACAGATAATTATTATTGTTGTACTCGTATCATTAAATGAGATTGTTTAGTAATTTTACTAGAGATTCTAGTGACGGAATTAAAAAATATGCAATTATTATATATTTTCCATTGGCTCTACAATACACTGTATATTTATGTTAGCAGGCTCTCGAAGATTTTTTTACGAGAAATATTTGTCTCTGAATATCACATATTAAATAATTACAAGATAAAAATAACTTTTTATATACAACGTTTTTAAATTTTCTGCTGAATCATATAAACTTGACTTGACTAACTTAAACGATCAAAAAAAATTGTACTCGATAGAAATAATACTGAAATGTCATTTTGACATGTCATATTGATTTCCATAGTAACGCACGTATATATTAATAAATTAGTTGCTAGGACCCCAAACCCCTAGCAACCAATAATGGTGTCGAAATAACTTTTCATACAAAACAGAATTAACTGAAAATGAAATCAATTCTACTTAAAGATGGCTAAAAGTATTAAAAAATGCATTGGCATCGTGTTCTGATATATTCTAAAAGTTTAAAATGTCTAACTAGTCGCGAAATTAGTTAAAAATCTATTGCAAGATTTGTACCGGACAAAGAACCACCGGACAAATAAGAATACGAGCTAAGAAAAACACTGTAAAATACAATAATTTTCCAGACGCGGGATTCGGACCCACGACTCACGTCATCAAAAAAGGAGTCAGGATCAGATATTTATTATGTATGACGTAGATTTTACATATTTTTTGTTTTAACTCCAAAATAAATTTGTAATTTAAAAAAAAGTGTTACAAAACGGGCATTCGTTGAAAGGTTCAGGTTTTGGCAAACATTACTTATATTTTTTATGATTACGTTTATCATTTAAATGTAGTTTGATAAGTAGAAGAGATAAAATAATAATTTAAGTGCCGAAAATTGCATGAATGCAAGTTTACATGTGACCAAGTTGAGTTTGACTATAAAGTTAAATAACATGCGATTATAAATTCTATATAACTGTTTTAAATAATATGAAAATGAGATCTTGTTCTCTAATAATGATCCAATGTCACTACAACTTCGACTAAAACATTCAAAATGCTATACACTATATAATTATATACATGTTATACAATATAAACCATATCCTATGGGATATTATAATAATACAAAGATGGTGATACAATATTCATATCATATAAATCAATTACCTACCTACATGTTTGAATGATATTTCACGCAATATAATGTATTTGGTGATGTCTTCCCGTTACAGGAATGAATAAAAAGTTTAGATTATTTTTTTTAAATCAACTATAATTATTATGTATAGTTATACAAATTTAATGAATTCAATAATTGCATTCAAACGCTAACACTAATTGAGGTGATTATACTTTACGGTGTTCGGATCATGTGTGAAAGTGCCTTAAATCGATAGCAATATAACAGACAACATGCGTATTTATGGTGTAGATTTTTTCGAAATGAAACCAATATTAAGTCGTGTAGAGACGATCCTTTGATATTTGTTTAGAAACAAATTTTGGGTTCTATCTATCAGAAATAAGGCAAACTAAGTCCGATATTCAATAAAAGATGTTTCGTTCTAGTCATTTTACGCTATGTGTTTTTTCTTTAAAAAATTTACACATATTGGAATCATAAATACGAAACAGAAAAACGAATAATAGAATACAGCGGAAAATGTTATCCGGTAAGATCAAAGCGGGAAAAGGCTGTGCAGAAACCTCAAAATATTCAAAGTCCTTTGTTCGCAAAAACCACGATAACTGGTTTATCTGACAGGAAAAGAGTTTGGCTTCCGCTATTGGTCGGATGTGATGATAGCAACGGCGCTGAAGTTGACGTCGCGACGTCGCCACTGCGTCACTCAGCTTTTCATCACGGGCCCTTTTTATCAGTGAAGTAGCGAGAACTCAACACAGTAGAGAGGTACCTTAAAAATAACAACGATTAGTTTTTAGTCGGTTTTTATTCCATTATGTCCATTTAATTGATCCAGACACACATTGAAAACATAACATATGATTGTGAATTTTACCCAGCTCCAAAAGTATGAATTTAAAGAATTAAATGAATTCAGCTGGAACTCAACAAACAATATATTATGATGAGAATATTAATATTATGGGGCAAACTAGGCATTGCCTACTGCTAAACCAGCTTATAATTTTTAAAAACTATCTCAATCATTTTTAAGTGGTCAAAGGCTTCACATGACACATACTTCGTATCAAACATTACCAAAAAATGATGGATGAAAAAAGCTGTAGGGAATAGAACCTACTTGTAATTATTATACAGCCCAGGAAGGTACACAGGTTATGCAAAACAATCATTCATACAGTAGTATCCTATAGAGGTGCATCCTGGACCATATCAATTATTGCGAATACCGACATTATAGTTAGTAGTTAGGTTCTAAAATAAGATCCCGCGGTATTTTTTTACCATGTCTGATCCTAATAAGGTCATATTGGTTTCCACAGAGTGGTATTATCACTTTCTTTTGTTTTATAAGAGTGGATATTAGCCACTTGTTCAACCTAGTAGGTCCATACTCCGACTGCAAACACAAATTGAAAAACAATATGTGTTATTTGCCAAGCCCAGGATTCGAACCTGGGAGCGACGACATTATCAGCCGACGCGTAATCTGTTCGGTCATCGTGGGCGAATAAATAAATATATGGAGTAAATAAATCGATAATTAAAGAGGAGTTCCTCACAATGACTAATTGTACAAAAAATAATCTATACAAGTATTTCTGTCAGCAACTTGCTATACATATTATTAAAATCGGAAAATATATATATAACGTATTAAAATACAATCGAAATAATGTTTGTATACTATGACTTATGGAATGGTATGAATTAAAATAATCACAGTTATGAACATGTTTTATATTATTTTATTTTTATCTCATTACAAATCTAATAATTATTTCCTTATAATATGTAAAAACTTTGCGTAACATATGATTTATGAGAAATTACTTCGACGGGTTTATACAATAAAATTAATGTAAATCGCATGTGTTTGTGTATATACCATAATATATAATATTATTTTACAAAATAAATCTATCATGAACGCCACTGCTTTCCTCTTCTTCTGTGTTGGTACGTCCTTTTCAAACGTAAATAAAAGACTGCCTATATTTACTAAGTATGGCTTGAAAAACTTTAGATTAATTAAAAGTTGGTAGTTGGTGCCTGTTTAGTTACTTATCCCTTGTTTTAGTGAGGTAAATAGTACCTAAAGTTATCTCACGTTTTCATATTTTTATTATTTTAAGTTGTTATGTCTTTTAAATCGCCAGTGTATTAATTAAAAAAAACACACGTCTTTTTCTCAGAAACATGAATGTGTATAACTATTTTAACGTATAATTTACAAGAAAAAGACATTATTCATTTAAATCGATTCTATTATATATAATTATATTAATTGATTATTAACTTAAATATTCTAAGTAATTGTTCTGTGATATATTATACTAAGTGTGTTAGTGATTATTTTTAAGTGCACCTATGTGGTTATTTAATTTATTTATAACGTTCTTATATTTTTTGTTTTGTGTTAAGGGGGGACATGCTCAGCGTAGGTCAAAATGGAACTTTTATTGCATTTTCAAACCATGATCCTGGACATTCCTTAAACGTTGTAGATAATCTATTTATATAATTTTGAAGCCTTGTTATCCTTTATATTTATTTTAAACATTTAATGACTGCGAAAAGTATTTTTATTACATAAAATAGTGTTCTTTTAAACCTCTCGCTCTAATGTTTTAGAATATAGTCATATTTCAGTACATGAATGTGCAGCGGCATTTATTAATTTTTAAACGCATTTATAAAACTATTAGTATAATTTATGACGAGATTATTTTTGTAAAATATTTACGATAAAAAATTATATTGATAATCTCTGTGATCCCAAATTTGATAAGAATTAGGCATTTTATTATTCAAAAAATAGGCAAGATTAACACATTTGAAGATAATTCTAAAGATACTAATTATAAGCTATGTTTTTGACCATTCAAGTGTAATAAACATTCTACGAATAATGATTGCTTTATAATAATTATTGACCTAAGTATAAGGTAGTGTTTTTTGAAGTACGCCATTTCTTTTGTTATTCCCCAGTGGGCTACAACATACGGCCGTATCCATAAATTGACAAACTAAAATTTAAGTATGGAGTAAGATCATGTTAACGCGCGTGTTTGAACATGTACCGTTTAAAAAAAAATAAAAAAAAATTCGGTTAGGTACATGTTCAAACACGCGCGTTAACATGATCTTTAGGCAAGAAAACGCCTAATTCTTGTCAAATTTGGGATCACAGAGATTATCAATATAATTTTTTATAGTAAATATTTTACAAAAATAATCTCGTCATAAATTCGAGGGCTTAGTGTCAAACAACACTATCTACAAAAGTGCAACTTTACAGGAGAGCCAAAAATCGTTATTTTAGATTCTTGTAATTCAACAAGGGAAATGTTTATTTAAAACCTAATGTTAATATTTTATAATTTATTGTGTATTGTACATTTATCTTGCTTATGATGATGTTAAAATTTATAGGGATAGTTTTTAAAAAATATGAAAACAAGGGTAACTTATGTAGTTAGCGTTAAACTTTACTGACGATTTAATAAGAAATTAGAAAAGATTGACATAACGTTGTTTGACTATCATGTAGCCGTAAATGTAAAATAACGTTATCTCAAAAAAAAAAAAAAACACTTTTTTGTAGATAACGTTGTCTGACTTTAAGCACTCGAATTATACTAATGGTTTTATAAATGCGTTTAAAAATCAATAAATGCAAAAAAATCTTAACACCGCTGCACATTGCATTAGAGCGAGAGGTTTAAGAGAACACTATTTTATGTAATAAAAATACTTTTTGCAGTCATCAAATGTTTAAAATAAATTTAAAGGATAACAAGGCTTCAAAATTATAGTTTTACAAAAAAGTGGAATCAGTACGATACAATTTGCATTTTATTTAAACTAATTATACACTTTTATTTCTCTACAAATACGATCCATCTGACATCATTAGTTAATTGGTCCGGATAGTCAACTTTATATTGTAAATGTTTCTAGAGGAATCTTCATAAACGTAAATTCTACAGTACATAAACATGGAAAAAGCATTGAATTTGTTCATATAAGTTAGTGTGTTGACCCTTAATGCGAGTATGGTATGTCTTTAAAAAGTAAACTTTGGTGAGATGAACAATAAATCATGCAACTTCGAGCCACATTGTTGTGGGATTCAGTAACATGCGATTGCTTTGTTTCGTTTTATTTTGCAGCTTGTGTTTGTGGTTGGTGAATAAAATGTGCACACGTACGGTCATTTTTATTTATTTCAAACCTCACGTGCAATTAATCTGATATAATTGGTAAAAACATTTTTTATTTAAAAAATAAAACCAGCGTCAATGAAAAATTATACTAGGTATATCGAAATTATTTAAAATAATGATATAAATTAGTATTCAGCGTAACGAATAATATTGATAGAAATAAAATACAGATTAAAATAAAAATATGTATGTAAATAAATGTTGGCACGTGTTTTACCACCCGTTCCACAACTAAAATTTTAAAAAATGTGCCACAATTATATTGTATCCTATATTTTTTTACAAAATGATGTTTTGACACGGTTTATCGTCGACCATGTTTTTAAAAAAAAGATGATAGAGTATAACAGTACGTACCAGTGTGGGGGCAACTTCCAAACTATTGCGAGTTAAATTCACAAGACAGGGTACGAAAATAAGCTTGTTGGTAAAAAGAAATTGGTAAGTATCTACTCACTCAATTCTTTCAAAATATAAAAAATAACGAAACCAGAATTTAAAATAAGTAGGTAGTCATATTATACACATTGTTTATATAATAAGAATTACTGTAAAAGAAAGTATTGTTTTGCAACTTAATATAATATAGAAGAGAAATTTTAAGCTGTGTGCGGTATTAAAAAACACTTAATTTAACGCCATACATCAGATGCGTATTTTTCCAAGCGATGTATAAAAAAAATAATGCTAGATCGGGTAAGAAAACTCTCGTAGAGTCTGTATTCTATAAGCTGGCGTTCACGCCACGTCGTTCGCGGAAGGAAAGCATTGTGCCATCGCGTTCGACTGTTGCAAGTTTTCAATGGAAGGGAACGAGAGGGAATGTAATGCTGAATGCTGAAGCGGGGGGGGGAAACCGCACGCCAGCTTATAGAAGACAGACTCTACGTCTTATTTTTTTTTTAAAAGTGGTGTAAGTAAACTTTGACTGTTAGGTACAGCGTTGCCAACCTTACAATAAGTAAAGTCAAGCTATAATTTGTGATATTCAAAACGAAAAATGTGCTGTGTACTAGTGTTTTCAGATATAATATAATTTTATATTTTCGTATTATAATCAGCATAGAAAAAAGATGACAATACTGGGTAGATAGTAGTTACCTACTTGTTAATAAATAACTACTTAGACGTAATAAGTTGTTATATATAGGTATGTACCTAACGATATAATGACATGTGTTAGCTATTCAAAAAGATTTAATTGTTTCTATTGTTGCGATTTGGTTTTATAAAAATAACTGGAGAAGATTGGTAATGGACAGATGTTAGTGTAGCTGTAGACTGTAGACTGTACACCGAAAGCCTCCCAGGGATTCTAGAAAGAAAGAAAGAAGAAGATTACATACATAATATACTATACAAACATAAATATATTTATACAAATCAGCGGATTTTACAAGTACCTAGTGTCCAATAGAATTATAATAAACTCTTTCATACTGAAGGATTAAGTACATATTTTCAATTGAAATTTACACTCAAACTCACATGCAATAACTGCATACAATAAATTAAATAAAATGCCGAGCTGGCTGTACTTTTCCACTTTACATGCAAGCCAGAGGCAGCTGCAATAATGTCACTTTAATTATAAAACTGCATCCACCTGTAAATGCAACGAACGCTTATGAAAACAAAAAAGCATGTTACGTATGTACATACTAAACTAAGAGTGCATATTATATACGCATGCTCCGACTAGACAAACTTAATTACATTTATTAAATTTGCAATGATGTGATTAAAATCCTCCATTTGCAACTTAAATATGTATATCACGTCACATTAGCTACGTAGTCGGATTCCACTATAATCAGGGAAAACTCAATATCGATGCACAGTCTCTAAGCATTCTCTGTGTGAATTTTAAAAAGGTATGATTCAACGGCATGAATTCAATAATTTTATTGCATTAGTGCGAAATTTATTCATATTGTAGTAAATTAACTTTTGAAAAAAAGTGATATGATTCTGTTGGACTGAGAGGTACTCGAACTCACATTGTGCACTTGCCGAGGGAGTGCTCTATCTATTAGGCGTAAAACCAATCGTAAAACCCACTTAACGGGGCGAGTGGGGCTCTCGCGCAAAATTTCACAAGTGGCGTGTAAATCATCGAAAATACAACGTAATCAAATACGCCAGCGCACACTGGATTTGACGACGCTTTGTGCCCGCCTGCCCCATGAGTCACCGTTGATGGCTTTTCAGCCGGACGAATTAACGAAAATACAACGTAGTCCATTCATTGAACACGGCGAGCAAAATCACGCTCTGGAAGCGTCGTCGTCGGCGAGAAGCCATTATTTAATAACAGAGAACTCATTGTTTAGTTATTGCGTAATTACAAGCTCCGAGAAATAATATAATATTTTTATTGCTTTGTTATGAGAGACGCTGATAATAATAATTATTTTGTGCTTCTTGGGCCCCTTATTACATAGGTGAAGGGTAATGCGCGGGTGGGAGGGGGCCTACTCAGTAGTGAGCGCACCAAACGCTTTTTTGGTGGGCTTTATGCCTTAGAATTAGACGATGTTTTTTAATAGTTTTGAGTTAGTGTTACACTTTAAAACTGATTAGGATTTTGCGACACATCAAAATTGTTAACGTAAAAAGTTTTGATTGAAATAAAACATTTAAACTTAATATAATTTTCCGTCTATCATTCATTCAAATTCTTTCAAATAACTATGTTTATCTGAGATTTCAAATTACTTCAATCGAAAGGCGATCGGCTTTGTAATAAATTAAGATACGTGACATTACTAAAACAATTTTATTATTGCCGTACCTGTTGATAATAAAATTATATTTTTTTTTCAATATTGAATATGAATGAAAAGTATGTATGTTATGCACTTAATGTATTATCTAACATTTTTTAATCTTGTATATTATTATATTCTACTGAATATTTTGAATAATAAAAAATAATTAAGTAAAAGAATTTTAATGTCATGCCCCACAATAAAGAACTCATTTCGCAAATAATTTGTCTGGAAAACTTTTGTGTTGTGTTTCATTTGAAATTTCATTTCCATCGTTCTTTGAATTTCATAAAACTTCCAACACCTACATACCTTTCACGAAATGCAGATTTTTCTACAATAATTACGCGAATTGCGCCAGAGCACAGAAATTTTAATTAAGTCTGCCTTAAAGAGTGGTTGGAATCAGAGAGAAAGAGTTTTCGCATGCGTGAAATCCAAAAAGCGAAGACGAAAATAATACAATAACGGTGCTATAAAATCACCTGTACAGAGTTACATACTTTTATTTGGTTTTCATAAGCTTACCTAACAAGAGATAAATATTATGAGTAAGATAATTTAGTTGTTTAAATAAAATTTTACCAAAAGTATGACATAGTTGTTATAAATACATATTCGATGATTAGTCGATAGCTTGGTACAACAAAAATAGATATTGATTAATAAACTAACGTTGAGCCAGCGCTCGAAATAGAAAATTTTACGAACTGGAGCGCTCGACAATTATCCAAAAATGTTAATATTGTTATCTAATTTGAGTTATCTAATATATAAAAATTAATATTTGTGTGTTTGTTTGTTCGTATTTAATGCGCAGCCATACCGTTCATCCGATTGCGATAAAACTTTGTAAACTTATTGCTTGCACTTGCGGGAAGAGTATAGGCTATACTAATATATAAAAATGAATGTCTGTCTGTCTGTATGTCTGTCTGTCTGTCCCGTATGCGTTCCTATACCATTCATCCGATTGCAATGAAATTTTGGTAAGTAGTTGTATGCATACCCATAAAGGTTTCTGAATTAGAAAAATCATCATCTTCTTCTTCTTCTTCATTATATTTTCTTTTATTCGTATGGTTCCTATACCATTCATCCGATTGCAATGAAATTTTGGTAAGTGGTTGTATGCACACCCATAAAGGTTTCTGAATTAGAAAAATCATCTTCTTCTTCTTCTTCTTCATTATATTTTCTTTTATTCGTATGGTTCCTATACCATTCATCCGATTGCAATGAAATTTTGGTAAGTGGTTGTATGCACACCCATAAAGGTTTCTGAATTAGAAAAATTATCATCTTCTTCTTCTTCTTCATTCTATCTTCTTTTATTCGTATGGTCCCTATACCATTTATCCGATTGCGATGAAACCTTCATCAGTTGTTGTGGTAACACCCGCAATGGTTTTTGAATTAGTACAACCATCTTCTTCTTCTTCTTCTTCTATTCTATATTCTTCTATTCGTATGCGTTCCTATTCCATTCATCCGATTGCAATAAAATTTTCGTCAGTAATTGTGCCAACACCCGCAAAGGTTTCTGAATTAGTTCAACTATCTTCTTCTTCTTCTTCTTCTTTATTCTATCTTCTTTTATTCGTATGGTCCCTATACCATTCATCCGATTGCAATGAAACCTTCATCAGTTATTGTGGTAACACCCGCAATGGTTTTTTAATTAGTACAACCATCTTCTTCTTCTTCTATTCGTATGCGTTCCTATAACATTAATCCGATTGCAATGAAACTTTGGTGAGTTGTCATGCGCATGCCCACGAAGGTTTCTGAATTATAAAATCATCTTCTTATACTATTCGTATGCGTTCCTATACCATTCATCCGATTGCGATGAAACTTTTGTCAGTTGTGTGCGGTTTCTAAATTATTATTATATAACATACAAAGTTTGTTGTTTGTTTGTTCCATCCAATTTTGATTTTTTTTTTACTACATATTTATAACATTAATAACGTTTTCATATTTTGGATTCGATATTAATTTAGTGTTCTTATGTTTGACCTTTACTCCTATTATAATTATTTTCATATTGCCATATTGTATTATACAGATATTTTAATATTAAAGAAATAATTACCTCTTATTATTTTTCTAATATCTACGATAAATATAACCACGAAGCGACCCCGTGCAAAGCCGGGTACTTCAGCTAGTATTTTATAAAAATAAGTAATTTTTTTTATAAAATATACCTCAAATTAGAAAAAAATATTAACATTTTTGGAAAATTGTCGAGAACTCCAGTTCGTAAAATTTTCTATTTCGAGCTCAACGTTACTTTATTAATCAATATCTATTTTTGTTGTACCTAGCTATCGACTAATCATCGAATCTGTATTATATATAACAACTATGTCATACTTTTCGTAAAATTTTATTTAAACAACTAAATTATCTTACTCATTACGGTAATTTTGCCGATTCCATGAACCGAAACGGCGCTCCAGTGCATTTCGAGCACTGCGTGGAGCGTTGAATATGACGTATATATTATATTGCCCTTTTTGTATGCGGGAATCTGTGTAAAGTGTTTAAAATGTTTCAAAATATCTTCCCCAAAACAATAATTGTAGTCTTCAAATAACATTCAATTGTTCATTCGATTTTTGGATTCATATTTTTCAACATCTTTTACGATTATAATACATATTACTGTTATACCCACCGAAATATTGAATGGCTACATAAATTAATTTTATCGAAATCATTAAGATTTAATAAATTACTAATGAATACATACATACATAAATGGATTCTAAAAACTTTGAAATGTTGATGAGTTACAAAATAAAGAAACGTTGAATTGGTAATTTAATTTTCCATAAGCCCCAAAACATAAGAACCATTTTCCTAGGATGCTTATTTCCTAATTGAATATTTCATAGAACAATTTAATTGTATAAAAAGATAAATATCAGTTTGGTTGAAAGGAAGCATTAAAATTCAAACCAAGTATTTCAAGGCAAAGTAAAGAAACGTGTAGCGAAGAGGAAATAAATATCAATACACTCACTTTATCAACATTATTCAAGTGCTATTTTCTCTCTTATACGCTGGGAATTCTTTGTTGCAAGCAGAAAACTTTCCTAAGAAAACTCCATAGGAATAGAAAATATTGTTCTTTGAAAGAAACAGTAATGTCGCTATCATGGGTCATCGTAAAATCGTTAACCATTTGGAATCAATTGTTAGCACCGACTTTTCGTTTTGCGGTCCCGAGAATTATACGTGATGAAAAAAACTTTTACGTTAATTCACTATTATACCTAATTCTTAACATACAAATAAAATAAGTATAAATGAAATATATCTATATATAGTATACTGTATATGATATATCGTTTGAACCGCAATTAGTTTTTGTGGCACAGTATACATACCTAGATGCATAAGGCATGGCCCCCACAAGGAAGGGGGTGACAGGGCTCTAGCCTGGGGGCCCGGCGAGGCGAGTCAACCAGATAAGTGAGATAAACACATATCACAAATTTGATTCAAAACTAAAAAAGTCGTCTGCGGCGCTGTTTTCCTTCGACAATGTTATTATTTTAAATTATGTGGTTATATGATATTTTTTTAAATTGTGTATCGATACTCGACAACTCCATAATTCAAATGGATATAAGTATGAAAATATACTCATTATTTTACTGGCGTACATTTGGAAAATGCTACTGTAAAGCATCACCCTGCCTTTATCCTTAGCGATAGGTAATTAGCATTCGTATGCGTTCGTGTTCCATTCATCCAATTGCAATAAAATTGTCGTCAGTAATTGTGCCAACACCCGCGAAGGTTTCTGAATTAGTACAATCATCTTCTTCTTCTTCTTCTATTCGTATGCGTTCTTATACCATTCACCCGATTGCAATGAAGCTTTGATCAAGTGTTGTGCTCACGCCCGCAAAGGTTTCTGAATTGATACAACTATTTTCTTCTTCTTTTTCGTCTATTCTATCTTCTTCTATTTGTATGCGTTCTTATACTATTCATCCGATTGCGATGAAATTTTGACCAGTTGTTGTACGCACGCCCGCGAAGGTTTCTGAATTAGTACAACCATCTTCTTCTTCGTCTTCTATTCGTATGCGTTCTTATACCATTCATCCAATTGCAATGAAATTTTGATCAAGTGTTGTGCTCACGCCCGCAAAGGTTTCTGAATTGATACAACTATTTTCTTCTTCTTTTTCGTCTATTCTATCTTCTTCTATTAATTGTATGCGTTCTTATACCATTCATCCGATTGCGATGAAATTTTGACCAGTTGTTGTGCGCACGCCCGCGAAGGCTTCTGAATTAGAAAATCATCTTCTTTTTCTATTCGTATGCGTTCCTATACCATTCATCCGATTGCGATGAAACTTTTTGTGCGCACACTTGCGAAAGTTTCTAAATTAGTATTATATAAAATACAAAGTTTGTTGTTTGTTTGGTCCATCCAATTTTGATTTCTTTTACTACATATTAATAACATTAATAACGTTTTAATATTTTGGATTCGATTTTAATTTAGTGTTCTTTTGTTTGACCTTTACTCCTATTAGAATTATTTTCATATTGCCATATTGTATTACACAGATATTTTAATATTAAAAAAATAATTACCTCTTATTATTATTTTTTAAATATCTAAGATAAATATAACCACGAAGCGACTCTGTGCGAAGCCGGGTACTTCAGCTAGTACTATATAAAATAGTTTTAGTCAGATGACATGTTTCTTTACGAATAATGACGTTCTGCATGGCCAAGTTGACTAGGTGTCTACGTCGTAGACACCTCGTAGACCCTACGACAAAGGTTTACAATCCCGGGATCCCGAGTCAAAAGCAAAAATATACCTACCCTTTTGCTTTGCAATAGACTGCAGCGGTCGGCAACGTGCGGCCCAAACCTAAATTTAAATGGTTGACGATGCTAACATAGCACGTGACCCGTATGTTCAATTATTTAATGTAATATAAAATATTGTATCGTTGATGATTGCTATAAATAAAACGACTAAAAGAATCAACATAATTTTATATGTTTCAGATCTGTATGTTGGTATCTGTCAAATTAACACGGATAATAATAATTAGTACGGATGGAAATGTTGGAATTGAACCAAAGTGAAACATCGAATAATGCATAAGCGATTAATTAATTTTGCGAAGATGGTAATCGTAATTGGAAATTTTTTGTCATGAATTTTTGGGAAAAATAAATCTTATTCTTAACCCACTGATTTTAAAGTGGATATTTATAGGTAATTATTGACCTCATGGAAAACAGCCAGAAAAGTCACAGACAGGCAGTGATGCATCCTTTTTGTTTCTAATTTACATTTGGTTGTTTGTTTCATATCTCGTTCCTTGAATATTTCTAAAGATTGAAATAATTAATAAAAATTGATTAGTATTTTTACAGCAGAATATTCTCTGACACGTGTAGGTATTAGGTAGTAAGTACTTGATTAAAAGTAAAATTTGAATGTGACCCATCAAACTAAAAGGATGCCAACCCCTGCACTAGTGTGTTTCATTAAATAAAGAAACAGCATATATACGAATAAATTATTTTGATATATTCACTCTCCATAATTGTATTATATCACCGCAATTTATTTTTGAACGCAGCACAATCAATTATTATCCCTGGGCTGCAATCCCCGAGAGAATGTTCAATCTCGGAATTTCGGGAATAGTAGGTAGGTACTACTAGGGTAGGTACTCTCGATTTTCATTTCGACCACGGGATTGGTCGATGTAAACTTGAAATATGGCCGATTTCTCTCTCTGATGCTTTGGTGCAAAAGTAGTTATACATTATTTGATTAATTATTTGTTTAATTAAATAAAACACAATTTTATAGTACTTATTCCACTTTATTTAATTAAACAAATAATTTTATTATTCAAATAATACAATGCAGTTCCACCATAAATTGACAGTAAACACTATAAAATAAAATAAAGTAGGTATATATATTTTTTTTAACGTTTAGAGACATTTTTTTATTATAACAGAACTGAACAGAACATAGAAGAAGTGTTGAAGAATATGCAGTAGGTACGCTTGATTCGACACTTTTTTTATAAATAATTAAATTCAATTTTCATGCGACAATCCTTATTATTATGATGAAAAGTAATAATATAATACATATATACCTATTAATCTATCTCGTAAAATCTTAAAATATTATAATAAACTATTTTACTGTAATGTGTGCAAAGCTGTCGGATCGTCCATAGCATACCTAAACTATTATGGTTTGGATTAGATAGGATTTAATTGAATCTTAAAAACTAATCAGCACCAAGCTTATAAAGTTTAATGTGCATTATTTATGTCGAATCTTGACAGCATACCTTCCCACCCCTCGCTACAACTGGCGTCGTATGTTATTTCAAAAAGATTTTTTCTAGTGGTTATAACTTACAAGTATATTTCTCTGATGTGTTTTCAAAGCATGTACCTATGTTCAAATAATATTATTATTCACTTGCGACACACTGCGAGCGATGACAGATCAAAATGATTTTTTTAAATATAGTCCCCTGACAATCAAATGCACTATGTCCAGTACTCTTAGAACAGCGTTAATATGCTACAGTTTCCACCTTTATTTGCAGTAGCGAGAGCTGTATTGCAGTATCGCTAACAACGATAATATGGAAACATAAATCAGAAGATGCATACAGACAGTCAACAAGTAAGTGTGCTACTTTGGAATCCGTAAACAATCTGAAACCCAAGGTGCTATTTCGTAACACAAAAATTCAGATATACAAAATACTGCTGAAGTTAGTCCTCGTATCAGAATGTTGGATCATCAGTATGAAGATGATCTTCTGATTTTCGAACGAAAGATCCTGATAGCGATATTTGGAGCAAAGAATGAAGATGGAATGTGGCGCATACGTCACAACCGTGAAATTTACGAATTTGGGGAAGAACCTAACATAATCCAAACCATCAATTTTTCTCGACCGAAATGGGCTGATCGTGTTCAACGAGTGGACCTGGGGCGACCAATGCGAGGCCATCTGGGCAGAGGTGTGTTGGAAGACCCAAATTGAGGTGGTCAGATCGCGTGGTCCAGGATGTATAAAGTATTAGAATCTCGGATTGGGAGAGGATTGCGGAAGATATACCTGATTGGGGAAAACGATTTGAGGAGGCCAGTGGCCACCCCGGGTTTTTGCGCCTTTAATGGTGGTGATGATGAGGGAAGTTTTGTGCTTTCACTGCACTTAATTACCTACTCAGTCAGTGTAGCTTATCGTACTATAAAAATATAGTATTTGTACCTACATCATTTTGGTCCGCGTACTATGTTCGATATTAAAAAGGTATCCCTAGTACGCCCAAAATACTATAATATTGAATATGGGACAAAAACGTTATTTTGTCTCTAAATTTAGTTTCTTCAATGAAAAATACGCCAAAAGTACCTACTTACGTACTATACTAAATTTATGTATTTCCACAACTACTACAATTAGGTGTGAAATACTATAATTTCGAATCAAATGAAAATTGGGCGAACTGAGAAAAAAAAAATTAACTTCGATTTGAAACGGAATTCTCAAATCCTCCGTATTTTTTATATGAGAAACATAAAATCTTTACATTTTCAAGCGAAGATAACGCGTAGATACCTAGAGCCTGTCTTCTATAAGCTGGCGTGCGGTTTCCCCCCCGCTTCAGCATTCAGCACTGCATTCCCTCTCGTTCCCTCCCATTGAAAACTTGCAACAGTCAAACGCGATGGCACAATGCTTTCCGTCCGCATGTGAACGCCAGTTTATAGAATATATACTCTAGGTACTATCTCATTTAGTGCTAACACCGCGACTGGCGCGTTTGGAGTAGTTGACCATTAGATATTATAATTAACGTGTTATTTAAATGTGGTAATTAAAAGGTAAGCAGTGATTGCGTTAAGTTGAGGCACCATCTATTGCAGTGCTCCGAAACCTTTTATCACACACGGCACACCAAAGGTCTTCCCAGAATTCCGCGGCACACCACACGTAAAACAATTTATACACCAAAACATGGACCCCACATCCTGAAAGGGGACCCCAGGCCAGGAGCTTTGGCGGGTCCCCCGAATAATTATAAATTGTATACTACAATCGCATGTTTTAAAATATTGATACCAGTGCAGTAAGATAGCGCTGCAGGCGATTTTTTTAACCATAGAGCAAATTTGTAGTTTGTGTTTATCTCGCCTATCTGGTTGACCTGTCATGCCGGGCCCCTCCCTTATGGGGGGGCATTCACCAAATTTACATTAATTATTTAGGTATGTTTTTTTATTTGATAAATAATTAAATATCCATAATACACGACGAAGAACTAAATGTGCATATATCCATGTATTTGTATTATAAATATAATAACTAATTAAACTGAACTTGTTTCAATGAACGTACAAGTTTTATATATTTTGACTTGTTCTTGGTCAAGACGCTTCAATCAAGACTGCTTATTATTTTTAATAATAATTATAACTTGAGTTGATAAACTTTACTCACCCAGATATGTCGTAGAAAATGGGAGCTGAACTGCGATAGTGTTGTCGGAAATTCGAGGATATTCTTTATTAACCGAAATCCAGAAAATAGCCAATGGAACATCGGCGAAGTTCAGTTCTAGCGTCTCGTCGTTTCTCAATTCAAAAAATTCCTCTCGAATTTATGGGGAAAGCGCTACGATAGAATTTCGGCATTGGTTGCAAAAGGGTTTCGAATCCAGTCGTATTGATTGTATGATAGTCTTTTGAGACGGATCCAAAATTAATTGCTTGTTTTCAATGGTGGAGTGGTCTGGTAGGTCCTTTGGTACATTTGTAGAGATCCTTGTCTTAACTCTTAATTTATCAAAGCACGCTAATATAATTTCATGCAAGCCTTCATTGTTTTATTAAGTTCATGCAGGTGCTCAAATATATTACCAGCCATGTACGCAAGTTTAGCTATTAAGTAAGTATTGTATAATATACAAAATTATTTGTTTTTTTGTTAGAAGCAATGCACCGCGGCACACCTAGTATCGAATCGCGGCACACCGGTTGCGGGCACTGATCCATTGGACCGCGTACTATTTATTTATATGTATTGTACTTCTGTGACAAAAAGATGGCAGCACTGACCCAGGTTGTTAGGCCCAGGTTTAGACCCAGGTTACCTTTAGACCCAGTCTAAGGTTACAAAAATATGTCATACCTACTATCGGAGTTATTTATTATGCTTCGGCGGTTTTAACGGGTCTAGAAAGAATAATTTATTAGTTTAGCCTTAGCCGTCTTTGACGAAGACTAAATTTATAAATAATACAAGAATTATAATGATGGCAACCCTATCTAAATAAAACGTCAAATTAAATGTCACTAAAAACATTCAAACGCGCGGGCTAAACGTAGATTCATTATTAAGTATAATATATCATTTTATTTGTTATAAAATGAATGTAAGATGATATCTATAAGGAAAAGCTTTTTTATCAAGTTATGTTTATGCATGGTATTTGGATATGTCTATTACATACTATCAAAACAAAATGGTTTTGGATGGATCCGTTTACATGGAACTAATAAAATTATGTTCACCAATTCTTCAGAACCATCAGCGTCAAAAATAGTCCAAAGGTATATTGTTAATTTGAATCACTGATTCACAATTAAATAATGCTTAAAGCGTACACATTCAAATGCTATTGATAATATTATGTTATCAAGAATCCCTACCCATTTCACAAAACATTGTGGTTTGGATGTGATCCTTTGGAATTTATTATCGTAATTGTGATTTTATTTTTAGGATAAAACAGCAGACTGTTCAAGAAATGATAATTGCTGTAGTCGCTTGTGGAGAGAGACTTCAGGAGACTCTTACAATGATAAAGTCATGTTTGCTGTTTTCACCCAAAGCTCCATTAAAATTCATAGTTATTGCTGACGACGATCTTATATTAGACTTCAAAGAAAAGTTGTCAGAGTGGCAGCAAACACTCAACGGATCGTTTCGATTTGAAGTCCTAAAGTTGAAGTTTCCGGAAAAGGATGCCGATGAATGGCGGAAACTTTTCAAACCTTGTGCCTCCCAGCGGCTCTTCTTACCAGTAAGCTATAATTTGGCAAAATATGATAAGTTTTGTACCACATGGTTTAACGGGATGCATTGAAATCCAGCGCTCAGCTTTAGCAGGCTAACCGCGAGTCGCGGTTGTATTCGCGGTTATCCGCAAGGCGGTTGACCGCGGGGACGCGGTTACGTTAGCGGCTAGCCGCAGTCAGTTTCAAAATGAACGTGACTTATCTCAGAGTTCTGTTAACTAGTTCAGGATGTTTGAGAACCCAGATAGATCAAATTATAAATAATTGTCTGAATAGTTTTAGAACTAGGACACTTGAAGGAGGGGTGAATCAACTGAGAATGGTTATAAAATAAAACTCATCGGTGATTTAAATGTTTTATTCACTTCCTTGTTTGTTAGTACAATCATTTAATATTAATTTCAAAAATAAAATATTTGGGCATTCATCCAGTAACCATTGCTTTACTATAATTCTTCTCGTTTATTAGTACAGTAGGCGCTCGGTAATCCGGCGTCCACCAATCCGACACTTCCAATAGTCCGGCATTTTGCAACTCAGCTCTCCTGTTCTATGATCCAGCAGGTTTCATATTAAACTGCCGGATTACAGAGCGGAGAGCCGTTCGCTCGGCAGTTCGGTGCCCGACCTTGACTGTGATAGAATTATTTCCTATAGAAATAATTATATAGCATTTCCGACAATCCGGCATAGGTGAAAAAATATGGCTGCCAGATTACTGAACGCCTACTGTACTTATTTTTTTTTTTTATTAAAATGAACTAAACCAAGTATTTGGCACATTTCATGTTCCATAATATGCAAGGTCATTTTTCTACATCATGTATAAATTTTTCCGTGTCAAAATCCATTTCGGAATAAGTTTTTAACAAACACACTACGTGTGATCACTCATGCGGTAAGCCGCCGACTAACCGCCTATTGCGTAGTGTTCCGCGGTGCGGTAGCAAAACCGCCAAGATGTAGTGCGTATGGTGTAGGCACTTTTCATACAAAAAACGATAGGTGGCACCGCGAGGCGGCCTGCTGCTAGTGCGTATGGGCTCTAAACCTTTCGATTACCAAGCACAATGAGTTGGGTTTCAGGAATTTCCATCCCGAATCTCGAGCATTGAAATTTGTAACATTTTGGGAAATTTCCTTATTATCTAATATTAATTGAAAAACGATTTTTTTTAATTGAAATAAATTAACAAAATTTGAGTGCAAGTCTGTCACACAATGTATGAAAAAAATGGACAGAAAACACAAAATGTACAAAGACTGATCGGGGCATTTAACACAATTAAGCCAACGTCGACTCAAAATGAGTGCAATTTTTCAATATAAGGAAATTTTGTGTCTCAAAAGCGTACGTGATTGTCAGACGCAGTCTGTGTTTTTTGAAATTCTATTTTAATAAGCAGGTACCTATCTAATGTTTTGAATTATTTTTGTTTTCCTGCTTCTATTTGTTTGTCTTACTTAAATGTTCTTACCTAAATGAACTTCTGTTTAAATACTGATTTTAGGGTTTTTTACAGGTTTTTTTAAATATCCTCGATATCTCGAGAATTCTTTTCTGGAAATCCCGAATCTCGAGATTGAGATTTTCTCGGAAAATACCCAACTCTACAAGCACATACACTGCCGAATGATTTTACTTCTTGAAATGGAGTTATGTTTTTGGCAATAGCATGTAATAAGTATCATTATGCATACTAAGCCAAAAGTAATATACTGGATTTGAACAGACAAAAATATATTCTTATTTACTAAGTGTTTTTGGCTTTTTTCAGACATTGTTGCCCAACGTAGATTCTCTTATATACTTGGATACGGACACGCTTTTTTTGAGTCCAGTGGAATCTTTATGGAAACATTTTAATGAATTTAATTCATCCCAGATGGCAGGACTTGCCCTCGAACATGACGATCCAAATGTGTCCTGGTACAGTAGATTCGCCAAACATCCTTACTATGGAAGATTAGGTAAGTTTCATTTATTTGAATGATATCAAAATCATGTTATGGTTTTATACAAATTCACCCTATTAATTATACTTCTGCATTATAGTCGACTTTACTGTGCAGATGTCAATCAACTGTATGAACCTATACATAATCAATGCTTGAAGATGTCGAAAGGCAAACACCATGTCCGAAATTGATTAATTTTGATAAAATAATTTGAAATATAAATTCATTTTTCCGTTTTTAAATTATCAGTTAAATGTATTTTTTTTCCATTATTTAAATAATATAATTCGTCCAATAATAAGTATCCGAGATGCAATAGTTTATTATCGCATTTATTGAGTTTTACCTCTAATATCTTTGATGGGTTGTTAAAACCTTCAATATGACAAAATTTATATTTTATGAGACAAAAATACTGCTCTATAAGCACAAACATGAGGATTGATTTTTTTTGTTATAGTTACCTATGTGAATAATTTCATATATCTAAATAACAGGTGATACAGGGGTCGTCATCATTGAGTGTTTATAATAGCGCCAATGTGATTACTATGTAACTTAGAGGTATCAGGGTCTTATTAAAATAAGGCACGTTAAATCAGATTAAATTTTGGTGGTATATACAGGTTGTCCAAGAATTAAAGACCCTTATTATTTTAAAAATCAGGAAAATTTTATTTTTATAAAAAAAGTGTACGAAATTTTAGGTACATATCCCCACTATTTTTTGTCATAGTCCCCGTTACGATTGATGCACTTAGTGAGCCGTGGCACTAGGTCCTTGATTCCCTTGTCGTAGAACTCCGCCGCCACTGTCCTCAAAAATGTTCTCACCTCTTCCTCCACGCCCTCTTCGGTATCGAAGCGTTTTTCGGCCAAATGTTGCTTCAGATGAAGAAAAAGATGGAAATAACTTGGCGCCAGGTCGGGGCGGGGCTATGAGCAGGATGACGAAGAACATCACATTTGAATGAGTCCAAAAGTTTAAAAAGACTTTTCGCTTTAAACGCTTTTCACATAATTTTGTTTGTGTGCTTCCGTCAGCATTTTGGGCAACCAACGAGCACACCTTTGTATACCCCAATTTTCCCCTCAAAATCGTTTATATGATAGATTTACTGACGTCTGGGATTTAAATTGCGAGCTCACGGACTGTCAGACGGCGATCTTCACGAACTTTATCATTGATTTTCTTCAACAAAACGTCACCAATTGAGGACGTCCTTCCTCTCCCCTCCTCATCATGAACACTCATTCTACCACCAGAAAACTCAGTACACCGCTTCCTGACATTCCACTAGTTCATCACATTACCATAATTGGATGTGAGACGATGATGGATTTCAATAGGGTCGACTCCCTCCTGGTTGAGAAACCGAATGATTGAAAGCACCTCGTAGGCGGTGGGATTCGACAGCGGAGCGTCTATCTCAGACGCAAAGATCATACTGGAGCAGCTACCGAGCCGGCTCACCACTCGTTCTGGAGAGGGAAGTCTACGCTAGACTGTCAGTGCGACCATCTTTTGAGAAATAACATCTGCATCGCCAAAAATGAATAAAGGTCTTTAATTCTTGGACAACCCTCGTAGAACAAAAGTTTGAGTTTTTAAGTTTTTAGTATAATATTGTAATATAAATGAACAAAAAAATATAAAATTACCATTTCGACAAAATTGTCTCAACGGAGGTTTTAACAGCTCGATGACTTTATGATAAATGTTTAATATAATTTCAATTAAAAAGCATTTAGGCACAAAATAAAAATTTTGTACATTGAACAGATCTCATTTTTTTTCAAGGTGTAAATTCTGGTGTTATGTTGATGAACTTAACGAGGATGCGTACATTCCATTGGGGAGAGTATGTGGCTAGTGTATATCATCGATGGCGCACACAGCTTACTTGGGGAGACCAAGATATAATAAACATCATATTTCACTATCATTCCGAGAGATTGCTCCTGCTAAATTGTGATGCTAATTATCGGCCAGACCAATGCGCTTACGGTTCGGCTTGCTCAACTGCCAGTAAGGAAGGCGCCCGGGTTCTTCACGGTAGTAGAAGCGCTTTCCACTCTTCTAGACAGCCTGCCTTTAGCGCTGTCCATAAGGCGGCTCGGAACTATCAACTCGGAACCGATCCGTCCAAATATTTCCTCGCCCCTCTCTTGGCGTACTTGCAAGCTGCACCCGAATCCAACTGTGGGAAAATTCCGGATGCCTTTACTAAGATTCCGAGACAGCTATTTGAAAAAGAATATGAAGACAACATGACTTGAACGGTGATATTAAATCACAATGTATCAGGTAAGAATTTATCAATCATTTAACAACTGTACCTAAGTAATAACTACCTAATGAAATATCGTTTTAGGTGTATTTTGTGTATAAAATTAAGCTGATTGATATCTTGTTTATTGGTAATTGTTTACTAATAATAGGTACCGCCGAGAATTCTAATAGCTGCCAAAAATATGTGAAAACCTAAATTGAAAAAAATTGTATACCTAACTAAATGTATGTACTATCTGAAATCAGCAAAATCAATTATTTCATGGCCAAATAGTCTTTACGAGAATGCACTCATGTTACCTTTGCCAGTTACCAACTTATCATCACAATAGAAGTAAACAAGTGATTTACTAGCTCCTCAAAAAGACAACAAAATGACTACTAATTGTTTCATGTTAATAAACAATTATTCTTCATAAAAGTATATTTATAATATAATGTAAATATGTATTATATATGTTGATTTTTTTTATATTTCAGTAACATTTTAATACTCACAGTATAGTTAAAAAATTGCAGTATTAGGTGTATGTATATTAGAAAAAAATAATAGCAATGTGCTATTTAAAAAAATTGTACAGTTTTCATGAAAACATGCGTAGAATACGTTTTTAGAATTATTATTTCAAACATTCTGTTTTGTGTCCGTGTAAGTATGTATAAACAGTTTTTTTTCACTCAATTGCACCGGCGGTTGAATGGCAGAGCACACGAATTCGGCGCAGAAATTGTTCTTTCTGTGAGCACGTTATGTATGATATTCTGGCGACCGCACTAAAAAAACTTTTATATTGTTTGTAATGTAGCTATTGACAAAAACGTAACACTTTCGTGTGATACCTCTGCATTACAATTCTTCAAGGTAGGTCGGTAACCAAATTAGCCATATTACTTACGTACTACTTTAATTTTACGCTCAAATATAATATTAGACAATAGAAGCCATGTTAGTTCGTACGAAAAATTGCCATATTTAACAGCAATGGTCATTGATTCTATACCTGAGATCTGCCAAAAATGTATTTTGTATAGTACATTAATGTGAGTAAATTACGCAGCTAAAACTAAAGAACTTAAAACTTCAGTTGTAATAATTACTGCATTATGGCACTTTACTTTAAGCAATGAGAAAAATAATAATAATTATTGTTAAGGTAGAGAAATAAATTGTTCAAATGATTTTCCATATGTGTAAATATTCTTTGAGCCGGTTAAGGGTTAAGAAAAAAATCTATACTTATCCTCTAGGAAATAATGTGAGATAAAAAGTATTAAAATAATTCATCATTAAGATATATGTATTATGTAGAAGTATCCTATAGATTGGTGATTGGTTGAGAGATTTGAATGTTCCTAACAATGCAGATAAACTTAGAAACGACTAACAAAATGTAAGCCAAAATGCCATTCAAGACTCAAGAGCTTATTATTTGTAATATTAATTTTGTTACAATATCTTGTGGTTAATAAAATTAAAAAAATGAATCTAATGACTGAAAATTATTCATATTTGTCAAGGTCAATTAATATAATGAGTCTTATCAGTTGTAATCAAAAATCACTAATAATTTTGTTGAAACTTTTGATCATGATTTTTTTATATTTGAATATAAATATTTCGCGATTGCAGAACTACAGGGTTCTAAGTGCTTACACACATACAGTAGATAGTGATAGAGAGTTTATACAGTAGAACCTCGTTAATAAGAAGACGGATAATTTTAAATTCGCCGTAATTCGAAATTTTCGCGAAAATAAAGTCCCTTGAACATTATTTTTAATTACCTTACCTTTAATTCAAATTTCGTAATTCGAAATTATTTCCGAGTCCTGGCACATAAAAATATTCAATAAATTGTAATAAAGTACACTATTTAATGAGCCAGTCATTGAAAATTGTGAAACTTTTCATAAGACATCATAAATTACTTATTTTAAGAAAGTAATAAAAATAACCCTGGCATTTTATGACCCATTAATACACATGCCACCGGAAATTTGGTAGGCACATCTATGATCGTAAACAATATTGATGAAAATCAAAATTTATTTTTTTTTATATTTTCCTCCCATACGTTTTATAATTCTTTCTTTTTTTTCGATTTTCGGTCCCGTGGAATTCGTATTAACGAGGTTTTACTGTAAAGAGGCAGTTTAGAATACTACTTCGTTGTTAGTTATGACAAAAATAAACACATAGAACCCTGTAGTATGCTCGCGATATTCTGAAAACAATGTAAGCACACCATTGGTGATATCTCTACCGTATGTATGCTCGCGATATTCTGAAAACAATGTAAGCCCACCATTGGTGATATCTCTACCGTATATTTCTCGAAAGCACTATTATTTTTAAAATCAGATTAGTGGTATCCAAAAAACCACGGTGTTGTGTAATGTTTCAGACTTTCACGGTTGTTTATTGTTGCAATAGATTTTCAAGTTGTTACCACTTTGTTCCTCCTACTTCTTTCTTCAACGTTACAGGCTCATTACGAAGGCAAAAATCTATTATGACGACATGTTGAGTAAAAAATCTTTATGTTTAATTTTGAAAGGAAAAATATTGATTTTTAACCCGGAAGACCTAACAAAAACTACTGTCAAATTTTATATCCGTCAGCCAGGTAGGGTTGCTGAGATTTTACAAAATATTTAATTTTTACACTCAACAACAGGGCTACAGCCCTTGGCGGGTCTTTGCCTCCTTCAAAAACTTTCTCCATCCTGGACGATCCAGCGCTTTTCACACTACTTAATAAAATTTATTTTATCATAACTTTCATCGCTTAGGTTAGGTACGGATAATCAGTCTTTCAAAGAGCTTTTTTTTAGCGCTACGTAAAATATTTTTGAGAATCTCGATCTGACATTATTGATATTAAATATGTGTATTATTATGAAAATACCAATATTATTTGAAAAATATTAAACATAATTTAATAGTCTTCCACTATTTAATCAATTGAGAAACACTTTCATAATTCTTAGTATTATTTCTGCAGCATCAACATGTTCATTTAATTTTAATTTCACATTTGTATTCATAGCATAATATGGTATTTATGTACATAGTTAGATATAACTTTTGTACTTAAAATATATTAATATAGTATTGTTTTATTTCCAATATTTTATATGATGTTTAAGTTTTTATTTTTTCCTTGTCTATTTTTCACTCCCCGATTCCTAAACACCATTTTTTCATATTAATAATAGCTATCCCTTAGGCTAAGGCCACATAGGTAGGTGCCTTGCTTGGTGGCTACGTGCCAGGTGACATATCCTAGCGAACCGACGTACACTTATACTATCGCAATGGCCACACTGCACGCTTTGCGCCTCGCTACGTGATTATTAGTCGCCTAGTGAATCTCTCGCGAACAAACATCAAACACAGTATATTTTGAGGTTATGTCGCATGCGATGAATTGACATTATACACCCAACAAGTTCGATTTTGAGACTTTCTGAGAAATTTTAAACCTAATTCTCTCTGAGAAGTATAGTATCTTTCTGGTTAGTTTTGAGAGTGACATATTGTTGTTGACTCGAGCGCTCCCAAATGTCAAATGAATTTGTACCTAAGCACGTAGTGTGCAATGTGGCAGTAGTGTTTTTAGTAGACAAGCATAGCACCTAGCTCAGCACTAGCGAAGCACTTACCTATGTGGCCGAAGCCTTAATGTTTTCCCATAAAATTAGGATATCATGCAATTTATTTCAATCTGTTAATATATCAGAAAATATAAACTGGATTGTAAAATATTTATGTCCTCAATACATAGGATGTAAGCCGAACAGGGATAAAATTTGTCCAAATCTTTTGTAAAATTTCCAAAAAAATAAAAAACCACCTTCACAATAAAATAATTTATTAAGAAAAAAATTGTTTTACTTTATTTCAAATTAATCTTGGATGGAGTTTTACAATCATTCTCTATGATACAATTATTACTCTATCAAGGACATTACAATCATGAAGTTTAAAAGTCTACTAACCATGTAATTCACTATTATATTATCTAATATTCACAAGGCATTTGCAAAGAGATTTTTAAAGATCGTAATTGATACACAAGTTTACAAAAAACTGACTTAAAAATATTGTTATTCATATTTTGCAATACAAAATAAATGTATTTTTAAACAATCATTCATAAAAAAAATATTCTTACTGTAAGGTTTGATACTGGTTAAAATGCAGAATTCTTTCTATACATAAGTGTATTAAATAAGAAATTCAATTATTAAAATCATGAAATGAACAAATAAATTGTTTGTTTGTTGCTTGTTAGTCTTTAACAATTTCAGATCTCGGCGTGTAATTTGAAAAATATATAATGTACATACTGGTCCTTTAAGAAAGCATCATAGTACATATTATTTGTATTTATGACAGATACTCATACATTAAAAAATGATAAAAGGTGATATTTGGTGAAATAAAATAATTCCAACATATTATCTTAAAGCTTTCATGGTGGGCGGTAGGGGTTTTAAAAACATTTTCATTATGTTTTCATAAAATTCCCCATGACAATTTAAATTTCAGAAAATATACTATTTGTATCGACCTCGCATAAGTTTATTTCACGTTACGTAAGTACATTATGATGAATAAAGTAAACATAAATTTGATATTGGTAGATATGAAAACGTATGGCAAAATAAAAAAATGCCTGTCTTATATCAAAATATGTGGAAAATGATCTTCAGATTATTGATACCTTTCCCTACCTCATATCTTGTGGAATCAGGCTTTAGTGCTGTTAATCATATTATGACCAAAGAAAGAAACCACCTGAATATTTCAGAAAGAGGAGACCTTTGTTCTGTGTTTGGCACAAAAATTGAGCCAGATATCCAGTATTTAGTTTCGCAGCATCAGCCTCAGGGATCTCATTAATAATCAAATGTAATTTCATCAGACTTCATGCTTCTATGTATGCAAAGTATAAATAAAAAGATACATTTAACTACAGTAAGTTGTTTTATAAAGATTTATTCTGCCAAACTTAACGAAAGTCTGACATGTATTTGGTAAGATTATTATTATATGCTGTAACTTGTCTTGCTGTAACTCTGCTTTATAAATTTTATAAAGTAAAGTTACTTCCTTACTTTATAAATCACCATTACTGTGGAACCGGTGGGCGGTTATAAAATTTTACTACTAACAGAGATACAAAAGTGGGCGGTAGGTATAAAAAGGTTGACTACCCCTGTCTTAAAGCATTCATAGTATTTAAATCAAGTTAGTTGCTCGATATATTGACCGCACCACATAGGTACCTACTGATAATCATTTTTCGTTTGCAATAATAAATTGATAATGGTAAACATCACATTCATGCAGTAGTTTAGCAGTGTGGGTGAGATTACTAGCAATGTTGTCGTGATTTGTAGAATAGTTTACTTTTATTGAATTGGATTTACTAAATTACAATTTTATTACAATATGAATTGTAGTACATAAATGTATAGCTTACAGTTGGGCAAACTACACTGTTGGGTCAGCGGTTTCAGGTATTTATTAATAAAAAAAACATGACAGCTGATGTTGATACTATGAAGTTAAAAATGGTTTGTGAATTGAATTTTAAAATTATTTTATCATACAAGCTTTGTATAACAAAGGCACACAATAAGTTAATTGCCAAATCACATGTATAATAATTAATCAATGTTCTGAAAACATGATGACATTTTTCATCTAATAAGGAAGCTCATGGATGTACATTACAACGTTTGACACTGGATTCTACCATTCGTGTCTAAACACTAGTTAGTATGTAGTAATAATAATCATAAAACTATCTCTATCAAATAAAACCTTAGGAACTAATTGCACACGTAAATCACAAGGTATTAAGGGTATGTACTTAAAAAGAGACTACATTTATAACTTAAAGCATGTTCAATAAATAATACATACATAATAGTTTATTTTTTAAAACTATATTAAAAAACTGAGAAATCAATTGAGAAAAATATTATACCAATTTATTCTCAATCCATCGACCTACTATGTATTGTTTTCTTTGTGCAAATTTTAGGAATCATTATTTTTGAGAATTACTAGATAAATCACATATTTTTCTCACATACGTTAATTATTTTAAGTTGTGCTTTAGGTACTTGCATACATTATAATACACTCAACTTTTTTGGCATTTTGATTGAATATGTAATAATTTTTGATACGAAAAACCTTAGCGCAAAGAATTTGATTTAAGCATTTACAACTCAAATTGATATTAGATTTAGACAGATTAGTCATATATATTAATAATTATGTAACCTGATATTATAAAATATATTTTCGGTAACGCTAGATGTAATTCTTGTTTATATCAAATGATCATCGTTCTTGTGTTGAAGAAATTTAAAATTAATATGTATACTCAATCAGAAATAGTTTAAAACTCTACATTTTTCAGTTATGCGATCTACATTTGTCCCATTTGACTAAGTAACTAGAATACAACCATAGAAAACGTCATGTATTACATACATACACTTGCAAGTCTAAAGCATGCACATATGTACCTAATTACCGATTCTAATTTCGTAAAAAAATAAAACGACACTATCTTAGGATGAATCGCTTGGTAGATAGAAGCTAGAGCATTTATACAAAATAAAAATCTTTAATAGATTGACCTAATGTGAAAAATGTTATAGGACAGACATATACATCATTATTTATAGTATGTATGTATTTTAAAAACTATTGAGTGGTTGCGTCATTTGTCCATATTCACCAACAAGGCCTCGACTGGCGAGGGCAAATTCTCGAATGGCCTCAATAATACGTCTTTTGTGATCTTGACATCTGTAAATATAAGAAATTTGTGACGTTGAAAATGGAGAAAGATTGGTATCTAATTAAAATATATTGCTTTAAGGTTAACATAAACCCAGATTATACCATAAGCAGTGGTGAAGACTCGACACTGAGCGATTGTTTATTATTTACCTTGATTTTAAAAATAAGTTGAATATAAGAATATTGATTGAAACCATGATTATTTACCAAAGATGCAACTTATGACGAGATAAAAATAGCAATTTAAATTAATAGTAATAATTGCAATTGATATAAATACTGTGTATTAATTTATAACACGTAATAAAATTATAACAAGAGAAACTAGCGAAACCTATAAATGTCATGAAATTATTGGGTCTGTAATTGTAAATATGTAATAATTGTAGGTACATGGATGATTAGTGCTGCAATTTGGTGAAATATGAAAGATCAGTTTCTATAAAAAAATATATTTAAAATAAATTGAATAAACAAAAATCCGTGTGTTATTCGAAGTCACTATATACTCCAGGCATATATTATATTTATAACATATAGATCGCTGTCTAAATGTGTGTTGTTATTCTTTATGTTTGTTACAGTTGCTGGTATTACAAAAATTAAAAATTTTCAATGTGAAAGGGTAAAATAAAATATTATTACCAGTACCTGAGAATAGCTTTCACAAATTTCTCTTTGACTTCAGGGGTTGCGTTATTGGACGGGAAGCCATTATGTTGAAGAGCGTCTTTTAACCATAGTGACAATTTCGCAGGACCTACAACTGGTTGAGGCTGTCCAGGGATCGCCTCCTCCCATTGAGCTCGTATAAAGCCCAAAAAGAGTTCAGCAAAATTGTCAATATTCGCACGTGGAGTTGAAACACCTAAATAAAGAAAAGTTTATAAGGTCATTACTTTTAATCTTTGGTATATATACGGTGTGGCTCTTGGCTGCCGCCTCCTGAAGAGGTTTTATAGTAGATTTTTTTATGAGGAATGGTTATTAGCTCCACTCTTGATTTACACATTCAATAAACATGTGAATTTGCCAGATATGAGATTCGAATAAACAATATACAGCTTCAAAAGTGGACACTCTGCCACGCGACCACAATGAATGCAATTCTATTTTCTATAGTGATTCATTACAAATAAACTTCTATATAGCTATACCACCAGATGTTTATTATAAAAATTCACATGGTACGCAGTTCAAAATTAACTTTATATTACAGTAAGAATAAATTTACAGATTTTCTACAATGATGTCTTTGACCTATTCTGCAAGTGTCCACTTTAGTGCTCAGATTTTGTATGTGAGGCCGTATCCTGTGTATCAATGTAGGCAGTCAAGCCTCAATTACATTGAGCTTCTTTACGAGCTGTTACAATCTGCCTGTAAAGTCTCCCAGTGTAATCATCGAATAAGCTAATAAGCAGGTTGTAAACACTCTACCGAGAAAAGTTCAAAGCCGGTCAACTTTACACGCTACACGCCGGCGTGTGGGCCTACTGCGTCTGCGCAGTAGAGCGCAGTACCAACCTCCCGGTAAAAAAACGAACTACGTTCCGTCGAATAGTCGCTGGCTTGTGGCTTCTCAGAGAATGGAAAGTTTTGTGTGTAATCATCAAATCACAGAAGCTGAATCGCCCGCTTTTAAATTCGCCAATAAACAGCTCGTAAAGAAGCTCAATGTAATTGACGCTTGAATAATTAATTAGCCGGTATTTAGTACCTAATGTTGACAAGAACTCACCTATACAGTGAATAGAGCGTTGAACAATTACAGGTGCCTGAGCAAGTAAGTCTCCGGGTCGAGTTTTTGCCAACCGAGAGAAGAACCAGCATCCTGCTCTGCATGGGGCTTGCTCTGGTAAGCTCATTGTCAATATACCTGTGAAAATATTTTTATAAATACTCTTCAACATTTTTAATATTCAGTACAGATATATTAAAGAAATCATTCATAATTTAGTGCTTAATGAATCACCATTTTCACTGAAAGACAGAGAATAATATGCACCTATACGCTGATGAGGTATCTTAACATTAAGGTGACGCATCAGTGAAACGCCAAATAATTTTCAACTGTACGCGCGACGAAATTTTGAACTCGCTTCGCATTCCTTGAGAGAACGTCGAGTCAGACATACGTCACTTTGCTGCGTGATGGCGACGGGCCAATTAATTCTAAAATCGTGTAAAGATGACTAAAAACGTTACCCATTTACTTTAAAAAGAAAACATGTCAATGAATATATTATTATTGTTACTAATAGAATAATAAACAGAACATAAAATGGACATATGTTGGATTTATATGAGAAATAATATTTCGTTTGACAGGCGTCTTTTGCACCCGCGACCCGCAATCCGCACATCGCCTAGCAACGATCTTTTTAGACCGTGCCTCAACTAATGCATGGCCTTAAGTTAAATGAGGATTGATTATTAGTTATTAGAAAAACATGTGAATTTTACCCAGACATTGGGTTTCAAAGCTGTAACCTACACTGATAAAACTACAGTGCAGATTTACACATGAAAAATTATATAAAGTTTACATACTAACCAAAAGAGGAAGCAACAATGAATTTGACTTCAAATCTTTTGGAATGTTTGTAGTTGAACAACTAAGAGCCAGGCCGCATGAGACGCAAAAGGATGCTGATATCAACCAGAAAAACACAACTGAAGAGACTATGAAAATATGTAACAGTCTGTAAGAGTTTAACCTTTGACCGTGATCAACTGCATTTTACAGCTTGTGTGCATTCACTGTCACAACTAAATAAATGAAAAAAGAGGGCAAAGATTTATTAAAAAAAAAATAAAATAATAAGCGATTTGATATAGTATACCTAGTTGTATTATATTTTGCATTTGAAGTTCTAATTGTTGAAGTAGAAGAGGTCTTTTTGTAGCTGTAGCAGTCAAAGCAGAGTAAAAGGAATCTAAAATTGGGGCATGGTTGGACAGGGTTTGCCCTTGAGAGTGTCCTTCGCTGCATATATTTAATACAGCGCTTGCAACAGCACTGAGAGTACCTCCAGCGATATCAGGAAACATCAAAGATATCTGGAAACGTTAAACATGTTCATATCAACATATTGAATGAAGATATCAAATTTTGGTTTTGTATTGCGTGAAACAACAAAAATACTTCATCGAAATATCTAAGCGATTGAGGTTCGTTTGTAAATTTTATATACAGTCGAACTTGCTTATTACGAGGAAGATGGGACCGACTGAATTTTCTCGTTATATCAGAGAATAGGTATTTTTAAATGAGCGGTCACATAACACAAAAAGTCGCAATTCAAACAAAAATACACAATTAGAATTTTTCCCCGAAACAAGCATGGCATTCATAAACTACAAAAGAAGTTGTTTATTGTAATGAACGCTAGTAGGTACCTACTGACTTCACAAACCTTCGACTTTAACATGCAATTTCAACCATATAATATGTGGAAATTTTTTCAATATTGTCAGTGAAAAACACCAATTAGGTAGGTACTTAGACACTTAACTAGACAGTGTCATAAACGTCATCCGTCCCAGCGGCATCCTGTCCGGTCGGATTTTATTGCTTAGGGTCGAAATGTTTTTAAATGATCGACACATTCAGAAAATTTTTGACGATATTCTAGCTTGGTATATCCGATAAGTAGATCAACGAATGTTTCCTCGTTACATCAGAGATCTCGCTATATCCATGATCGTAATAACCGAGTTCGACTGTAATTGTTTTCAACATTCTGTAGTCTTTAGTGCTGACAACGCGACTGGCACGTTTGCATTAGATATAATTAACATGATATTTAAATGTGGTAACTAATTAGTAATTATCTGGTCAGCAGTCAATCTGTTCCAATATTCCATGAAAAAATGTTGATTTACATTTATCAATGTTTTCAGTGGTTGAAATAGGTCCTCTAATCCAGTGCTCCGCAACCTTTTCTCACCCACGGCACACCAAAGGTCTTCCGAGAATTCCACGGCACACCACACGTAAAACAATTTATACACCAAAACATAGACCCCAAATCCTGAAGAGGGACCCCAGGCCAGGATCTTTGGCGAGCCCCCTACCAATCGCTAAGGTTAAAGACAGTGTGATACTCTAAAATAGCGTTTTTCAAATGGTGTTCGAGGAAAAATATTGGTATTGATTGTATGTTTAGCGATTTTTTGTATGTATTAATACATCCACTTGTCGGGCTGAGAACAATTTTATTATTTGTCGAGTATTGACATAATAATAAATTGTATCCTACAATCGCATGTTTTAAAATAATAATATCAGCGTAGTAAAATAGCGCCACAGGCGATTTTTTTTTACTTTGGAGCAAAATTGTAATTTGTGTTTATCTCACTTATCTGGTTGACCAGCCACGCCGGCCTCCCCTGAGCCTGGGCCCCCAGAGAGCCCTGTCAGCTCCCCCTTGTAGAGACCGTGCACCATAATTACATTAGTTTATGTTTTTTTATTTGATAAATAATTAAATATACAAACAACATAACACACGACGAAGAACTAAATGTACAGATTGCCATGTATTTGTATTATCAATAACTAATTAATATTGTGATAACTTAGCTTTTCTCAATGAACGTAAAAGTTTTACATATTTTGACATATTTGAAAGAGTAACCCGAAGCCGTCGGTCAAGACCCTTCAAGCAAGACTGGTTATTATTTTTAATTTTAACTTGAGTTGAAAAACTTTGCTCATCTAGATATGTCGTATAAAATGGGAGCTGAACTGCGATAGCCTTGTCGGAAATCCGAGGATATTCTTTATTAACCGAAATCCTGAAAATAGCCAATGGAACATCGGCGAAGTTCAGTTTTAGCGTCCTGTCGTTTCTCGATTCAACCAATTCCTCTCGAATTTATAGGGAAAGCGTTTCTATAGAATTTTCGGCATTATTTGCAAAAGGATTTCGAATCCAGTCGTTGTGATTGTATGAAAGTAATGATAAAATTTCTTTTGCAGCAAAGTTAAATGTTTTTGAAACGGATCCAAAATTAATTGTTTGTTTTCAATGGTGGTCTGGTAGGTCCTTTGGTACATTTGTAGAGATCCTTGTCTTAAAATTATTTGTGGTTTTTTTTGGGAGCAATGTACCGCGGCACACCTAGCATCGTCTCACGGCACACCGGTTGCGGAGCACTGGTCTAATCAACTCAGTTCTCTATTCTCAACTCTCAAAAACTATCAGTTGCAATGAAATAAATAACGATATTTTATACACCATGTCCATGGAATGTATTCAAATGTTGGGTATAAAATGCTTCTTTTCGTACAATTGTACAATCACATTGACTGCTGACTAGATAATTACTTTTTAATTATCACATTTAAATAGCATGCTAATTATATCGAATGGCCACCTGATCGTTACACGCTAGTTACGTCTTTAGCGTCCTGACTTATTTTTTAATTACATGTCATTTGTACCCATGTTATCTTTTAATAAGCTTTTTATTTGGATTTCCATAACCAAACAAGACTTAAACTGGAATTAAATGAAATCTATTCTTTTCAGAAGAAGTATGATCAATTAAAAATCATGTATTTACATATTTATAATGGTCTTACACTGAAAATTAACAGTATGTAAACAATATAAATTAAAATTTAATCTAATATGAAAATTACTCTGCACTCAATATGGTCTGCATTGATTGACTCAAAATAAATTATGTATGTATTATTTATTAGACATGTGAAGTGAGATTTAGTGGTTACTCATTTATTTTGTTTCACGGTGCCCTTAATGCAAAAAGATTTTTTTTTGACGCTCAAACGCAAAAACCAATTGATGGGAAGGGTGAGCCTATTGTTAACCACACAATTTTTCAAATCTCAGAATCAAACGAGACATTGCTACCCCCTTTCTCTGTCCTACACTTAGAATAATACTTGGTTTTTATTACTGTTCAAAATGTAATATCTGCGGTAAAAGATAAGCTGCATAATATACTGCATTGAAATTTTCTGCTGATGGGCATACAAATCTATCGTGGCCGTGTGTCAGCGGATTAAATTAAGATTGCATGAGGTTATTAAAATTCTCAGATATCTACTGCATCCTGGGAATTATATGCGGTACATCAGTATTCTAAGGTGCACACTTAAAAAATATTTGATATAAAAGACATATTATTATGTAATCATTATTTATGTAAATCTTACCAATTTGGCTACATCAATAGCGGCAGGATGAGGGTCAGCTTGAAGGCTTATATTAACCATATTAATAAATTCAGGTACTAATGGTATACAGTCGTCCATCAAATTCGTTATCAAAAGCTTTATAAGTAGAAACAGGGGCTGAAAGAATGTTTATTTCATTTAAAAACAAAAATAACTCGGCTTACATAAATTGCGAACAAATTATGTAAGCAAGAGAACAGTGAATAGAAGCGCTGGTTTGACAAAGAAAATGAGAAATATTTTGTGATTCTGCTTCTGACTATAAAAACATAACCATACTGTTAAGGCAACTGATAATATTGAATTATAGAATACAGTTAATAATAAAAATACTTTATTCCTACCTCCGCTAGTTCAGAATGATGTGCTGCATGCGGTAAAACAGGTAAAAGTAATGAAAGAGGAATTCTGACATGCTCTACTCCGGACGAGTTGTACGGTTTATCATCACCGCTTCTGTTTTCACCAGAAAGGGGCGCCAAAAGAGATGCCGCTTGCCTCAAAGCTGCAATGCATTCTGCCTCTTCATTTTTCGATAACTATAAATCAGAATGTACAAATAATTAGGCTTACCATACGTCCCGGTTTCACACATTGGTCCCGGTGTCCCGGCCAGTTTGGAATTTTGTCCCGGCTGTTATTCCGCATTTGAATGATTGGCAATAATACATTATTATGATTGGCCGTAGACAGAAGACGCATTTTGTAAGTGTTACTAACAACACTTCAAATAGAAAAGAAGTAAAACTAACGCATGTTGTTGTTATAATATACGTTTTTATCATTGGAAGGTATCCACATAAAACTGCTGGATTTTGAGTCTGTTCACGGTGAGACATCGGAAATGTTGACTGAAAACAAAATTTGAACAGTGCGTCCTCATGAGATTGATAAAAAGATTGCATTTTGTAGTGACAATTATTTTACACGAATTTTGGAGGCGTACATAGAAGATGGCAAAATAACATTTACAGCCGACTCAAATAAGTACTTGTGGGTCTATTCTATGTTTATCGAACACTAAAGTGATAAATAGTATCAAACTTAGGGTAGGTTTGTATCTAAATATTAGCACTTATTGTAACAATTACACGAAGTGCTAATATTTTGATACAAACCTACCCTAAGTTTGATAATATTTATCACTTAATCACATTAGCGGTCGATAAGTACAGAATAGACCCACGGTGTTAATATCGTCGGCATTGGATGTGGAGCACATATTGTCCACAATACACTTCAATCTGCTGTGGATGGTCTGCCAATTGAAATTGAAGCTCTTGTTTTGATAATATATAAATATGTTCATATCTACACAGTTCGAGTAACACAATTGGCCATTTCAGCATTACGTGCAACATGAGTAAATGTTAAAAAAGCTAATTTCAGCAAGAAGTACGACTAGTACAATAAATAAATAAAATAATTTAAATTTCTGCTGCAGCAGAATTCTTCTTTTAATAATAAAACAATTTTTAGTGGTTAAATTTGTTTCTTTGACCTATCTCCCATTCTTCTCCCGGTTTAGAGTTTCATAATTATGGTAAGCCTACGAATAATTCAATATGCGCTGTATTTTTTTGTAATAAGATTAACTTAACCAAGCCTAACTCAGCTAAGTTGGTATAAAATATTGCGATTTAGGCATTGTGAATACTATACTATAAAGAACACGTATAACGTTTTATTGTTATGAATAAATATCAAATAGTTGATACTTCGTGAATACACTCTGAAAACGTTTCAATACTCTGCAATGCCGGGGGCTCATTAGCGAGTCGTAACTGTGACCGTTGCAGATACAGTAACAAGTATGGACGCCAAATAATTAGTTCGCGAGACAAATAAATAATTATTTCGCATCTAGAGTTGGTTACAGTATCTGGAGCGTTAACAGTTACGGCTCGCTTATGAGTACCCGGCTTAACACTGCAAAAAAATGCAACGTCAATATGTATATTTAATACATATTATTATTAGCTAATGAGAGAATAAAATAGATAAAAAAAATTGTCAGATTTTAAGATAACTCCGAAAAACATTGTGCCCACTTTCATTTGTATAAATATGGGGAGACTAACCTGAGGTTGTCGTGCAGACTGTAAAGCAAGAACGAGAGGATTGGTCAAAGAGATAAGATAAGGAGCGGCCACAGAAGGAGGAAGGGATGCTGCGGCTCCGCCTGCTGCTCCCAACACTTGGACATCCACTGCACCCGCCCAACGACCCTGTCCTGCCTGTTGGTATAAATAATATTATTATTATCATCAGTTAATTTCAATGGTGCTGTAAATGGTTTTGTGCTTTTTGACATATTATTGGTGTAAGTGCAATACAACGGGAACGCAAATTTGAAAAAGATAATGTTTTGTTGCAATCTGTTAACCGGTTCTATGCCTTCAGTGAGCTTTCTCGCTCTATGAGGTCGTGATCGACAGGCCACACATACAAATTTCTACATAAGAGTTATCTCGTACGACTTTAAACTCAAATTACTAGCCACTGTCGATTGATTTGCATAATCTAAAAAATTAAACACACAGTGACATCCGTTTGAATAATTATGAAATACTAAGTCACGAAGAATTATGAAATTATCGGTATTACAGCAATTTTAATAAGTTTTGCTCTACAGTCAACGTGTGTCATTATTGCAGGGTTATCACACTATTTAGAATAAATGGATTCCCCTTTCAATAGCTAGAACATTTTTCGTCGCCGTGTCAATTATGTATAAACAATACATTTTATAAGCATATAATGCTAAATCTTAATATTAACATAACATTTTAAATGTATCATTGCAATCATGTGAATTGAAAGTTAAATTTCAATAACAGCTATGTGTAAGGAAAGTAAAGAAGTGTATTGTAGACCTGAACAGCTTGCAGCAAATGATGGGCGTGGGGGGCGAGGTGCGGGCGGCAGTCTCTGCAGAGAGCGCGCAGAGCTAGGGCAGCACGAGGCGCGGCTCCGCTGCGACTCAGAGCTCTCCCCGCCACTCCCAGAGCACCACCCACTATCTCCTCCGCTGCTCTTCCTTCTCCTTCCACATTTCCCAGCCACTCTGCGTATGTTCCTGCCATTGATACATCAAAACATCCATATATTAATATGGTCATTGACAATCAAATATATTATTTATTATAGGTACACGTGACATATTTCACTCTTTGGTTACATGAATTCTATTTTCCTTTAGAAGTCAGTTTGTGAACTACATAATACATAGTTATGGAAGAGAGATAGTGTAGAAAATAATCATAAAAATATTTACAGATGCAAAACAGACAAAATGTAAATTGAAGGCAGATCAACTTGCATAAATCTCTGGAATATATTACAATCCGCTGTTAGATGAGGGTCTCTCCCAGTTTCAGCAGTTTAATGCCATTTAACCAGTGACGTCCCTAGACAAAATGCCGCCCCATGGCAGCGCCAAAACGCCGCCCCATTATTATACATTATTTTTTATCATCCTTTTTCCTAGGTACCTATTTCTATATATGTCTAAAGATTTTCCCCAATTTGCCGCCCTTCGAGTAAATGCCGCCCCCAAGCGATGCTCAATCTGCCTACCCCCACGGGACGTCACTGCATTTAACTTACATCATAATAAAATAATTATTTAAATGGCTCACCAAAGCAGTCTAAAGCGGTCATCAGCACCTGTTGGTGTAGGCTGTCATATGGTAAATCGATGAGAGTGCGCATAAGAGAAAGTAGAGGCCGAGACGTTTGAGGAGTTGCGGCTTCCGCTAGGGCGAGGAAAGCGTGCAAAACAGCTTCCAAGGCGCATCCTCCATCTGATGATTCGTTGCCCTTTAAGTCTTCTAGCAGAGTGGCCAGCTGCATCACCAGCGAGTCTCCCAATACTGCATGGCAATATAGCTGTAAACAGAAAAATATTGTTTTGTTTATACATTATTACACTGTACGAAAATAGAATAAATAATGCAGTAGTTAAAGTGCAACGACACTATTGTTATAAAAGCAGTAATGTTGCACACGGGACATCATTAATATGGCAGTAGTATGTACTGCATTGTCTATGGTAGTCATGCCTGTCGCGTTCTCTGTATCCCAACGTCGAGTTTTAAAGTTATTTAAAATGTATCAAGAACTTTTAATGTTGACAACAAAATTGTCACATCTCTATAATATAAGCAAAAAGCGTCTTCTGACTTTTAATAGTAAGTTGGTGTGATTTAAGAATTATTGAAAAAATAACAAATTTATATACTGTTTATACTAGAACCATCATATTATCTTAGCTACGATTTTATAGCATTGTATGCAGTGCTACGGACAATAACGTGGATCAGGGGTGGAGATTTATACTTGAAAGTTCGGGGGGTTCGTAGTTCCTCAGATCACCATTATGGCGTCTGTAGCTAAGATAAATAATGGTAATAAATGAGATATAATTTCTATTTATTATTATCTAATAACTCACAAGAGTATCAGCCACATCTTGTCGGTAGCATCTTATGAGTTCAACATCTTCAGCCGACGGAGAGGAAGGGGGGACCGGGAGGGAAGACTTTCGAAGCAGAGCGGCGGCCAGCTGTTCATACCAACACCTGAGTGCATTCTTAACGTTTGCCGTCTCACCGAGTCTTTCAGGAACCTCCCATATTGCTTCATCCTATTGAATATATAAAGATATTAATATTCTGTTTATTAATATGTACATATACACTAAAATTGCAAGATTCTAAAAAGTGTTAATATGGAAGAACTTGATCAACAATTGATATTAGATAAGTATTTACCTGAAGTATGAACCAGAATCCAAATGCGAGTTGTGAATGTGTTTCCTGCATTGGATATGTGCCGGCAGCTGCTGAACATCTCAAAATAAGTCGCACCAAGTCCCGGGCACACATCCCTGAGTCTTTTCTGTTTTTGATATCTTTTTCACTATCATTGTTTTTACTGGCAATCTTACTAAACACTTCATCCTCTGTCATAGCTAAGACTGCCCATCGTGCGTGACACTCTCCTGTCGCAACTAGAGCACCATACAACACCGCAACAAGTTCCTAGAAAAGAAACATATAATATTCGGTATAGATTGATACAATTGTTATATATCTCTGTTCCGACACAATATGATCGTCATGTAGTTATCAGCAAAAAAATTAGGAAATACTTACTTACAGCAATTGATTAGGTCGTGCCCAAGATGGCATATTTATGTATACATAATAGATTAATTACGGTTACAAAGTACCATGAATTTTGGTGAATTTTAGCAATTCACTGAAGCAATGCTTTAATAACATAAAAAAAAATAAGAAACTTATTTCATTCTTTATAATATATGTACGGGTTAGATGTGCCTGTGATGGACAGAATGTTTGCTTCTGAAACAGTGGGTTGTGGTTCTGGCAAATCTACTTTGTCTGTTTTTAATGTGTTTAGATCCAGACCTTAGATCTAATAGGTCGGGCAAAAAAGGGATTAAGAAACCTCTTTGACAAATCAACAAGATTCACATTGGATTGTAGCTAATTAAAAAAAGAAAACTAGCTAGGGATAAACAAGACAAAATACCTCATTGGCTGTGTGAACAACGTCTTCAATAAGCAATAGCGGCTCAGCAGCATCCAACAGAAGTCGTAAGAGAGGACGGCACGAATCTGAATGTCTTCCTGCTTCCGGTTGGGTCAACGCAGCACTCACCGCACTAAGCGATGCCTCACAAGTCTCTAATTCTGAACTTGACAATTCTCTCTGACTCTCTGATTGGCCTTGACTTTGACCCCTGAAATTTATGATGCATTATACAATCATCTATCATATTTCAATACAGAAATATTATACATTTTTCGATCTAACTAGTTACAAACAACGTGTAATGTATAATCAATACAATCCAAGAGTATGTAGTTAAAAAAGACATTTAAGAAAACCTTCTCTACTAGATAGAACCAACATTAGAATCACTGCAATAATCACTTTAAATTATTATAATGAAATTTGAACAGATTTTCGAACAACCTAACAACTTCAAAAACACAAGCGCAATAGCTCACAGTCGTCAACTGTCACTTTCAATCCCACACTCCTATGTTATTTCTGTCTTGCTCAGATGTCTCACTTGTATTTACATACTAAGTAATTTTGGTCCCTGTTTTAAGCGGATTCGTTTTAAGAGGTATTTTTTCAGTCCCAATTACCCTCGGATAACGAGGACCCCCCCCTGTATCTATTAGAAAAAGTTTTAGGAGAAAAACAGATTTGAATTGTAATTATTTACATATTAATGTGTGTAATAGAATGTGCAGCTAAAATTGCCAAGATGAATGAATGAACAATCACAAATATTAATAATATGTCATTTGCATCAAAACATCAGAACAAAGATAGTGACAATAAGCTAGCTGCGACACTTCAATTACAATCTGCCAACTTCAAAACATAAATTTGTCTCTTGACTACCGAATCGACCACATTAAAAACGTTCCAGAAATCCCACCAAATGTAATGATACTACAATATTATAGAGTCATTTATAAGAAAACGTAATATTTATATTTGTATATGATTACCAGTATACTGCATGTAGGACCTGTAGTACAGATGTTACAATTGGTACACAATCAATTGGCAATGCCCCTCCGAGATGCAGCCAAGCCCCTGCACATTGACAAGCTCCTTGCCAGATGCCCACTTGTTTGGACCAATCATCTTCACTTAATTGTCTATTGAAAAACACAACAAATTAAAATTAATATGAGTAAACATCAGATGGATTTCACATTAAATTAAACATTTAATGGCCTGATATACAAAAATGCCATTAGATAGTTTAAGCCTAATCGAAGACGGTAGACATCATGAACGATAATAAAATCAACGGCTTGTTGAAAGATACTATTGTTAATGAATATTCAATATTTTTGTATAAATGATTATTGGAGAAATTAAAATAAATAAATATGAAAATGAAGAATTCCACTAATTTCACTATCATCTTAATTTGTAGTCACCTGATTGAGTCCACTTGAAGATGTTTGATCACCAATTCAAGCACTTGAGGAGTTAATTGTTGCAAATTATGCCGAACTGTTGATCTGTTGTTTGCCGTCATGGTCATGCTATTAAACTGTAGGATAATAATTTTATTGATAAATTATTGAATTGCACTGCAATTTCATTATAAACGTAACAAATAGATAAATAAAACAAAGTGTAAATTCCAATTTGCTAAACCCTCGAATTATACAAGGCGATGGGTGAACAATAAACAATATCCCTTTTCAAAAGATGCAGTGTTTACCGAGTGGTATCCTGGGTCTGGCAAAGACAAATATTATTTCATGTAAGAGTATGGACGTAATAGGTTGAGCAAGTGACTGACATTCATTTCTCGTAAAAACAAAAATCTGTTAATACAAAACTTCCATTCTGTGGAGGCCCATATGATCATATTAGGATTGGGTATAGTCAAAAAAAAAAATTAAAAAGAATTCATCATAATTGAATAAAAATAAAATATTTCTATTACTTTCAAAGGGAGTCAGCGTTAATTGGTTGATAATGTAATAAAAATTTTAAAATAACTTTCCATTTACCAAACATGAATTTATTATTATGACCAAAGATGTTGAAAAAACCTTCTTCCAGGTTGAGCCTTCTGTGGTTTCCCTATCAATATCATTGAAAAAAGTTTGAGTTAGTTAAAGTGCTATTTTTCAATGCAACAAACAATGAATGTCTTTATTAGTATAATAAATAGTAGGCATGTGGTCGGTTTTTCATTTCATTTTCAAGATTTAAGCTTAATTTAATTTATAGAGAAGAAGGTTTCTTCCATATATTTCATATAATATGTAAGTACATAGCAGATATACTTGTTAATACATTTAAGAAGTTAATTAAAAAAAATTATCAACATATCCCTTACTTCTTCTGGTACTACAGTTAGAAGTTCGAGTAATATTGATGCGCAATCTGGTGACAAAAGTCTTTCAACAGCATCAATTAGCCCTTTTCCTCCCTGTTGAAGTAAGAATGCAGCTAGCTGAAATGGAAAACATTATATTTTATAAGAGAGCAATTACATTACATTGGAAGATATGGGTAAATTATTCTACAGTGTCACCATGGCTACAGCAAAAGTGATTTGCAGTTATAGTGGTATTGCTTCCTAACATTGGAATAGGCATTGTAATAAACAATGCCAATTAATACAGCTGCCGCTGCAGAATGATTTACCTCTACATATTATTGTGCACAAAGTATGTATTACTAAAAAAAAAATCAATAACAGTTGCAATAATGATAATAATGATATATAGTTCAAGCATGCTTTTAGCAGTTAAGTTGAGTACCTATGTATACGCTTTATAATTATATTACGATATGATGATTATATTAAAAATAAGTTTTGAATAATGAATTTTGAAATCGGATTCATTCAATCAGTTTCAATTAACATTGCCATTCTATAGTGTAAGTGGTTGTACTTTCATTTTCAAATCAAATCAAATCATTTGATATATTGTGAGGGATTTAGTTTTTTCAATATCAAAAATTCATAAAAAAAAAACTCAATCAACAGTAGCAGCTACTCGCTAGAGCTCGAAATTTTTAGTATTTAATGAAGTTTTAATTTATATTTAATACATAAATAATAAACAAAGCTGTATTCAATCATATACCTATTTTTAAAGCAAATACCAAGGCCCTCTACAGTCAGGCCGCGACACGAAATACCTACTTATAATTTGTTACTTATTTTTTTTATTCAATATTGAATATACAGGAAATATTAATAATGATTGATTCTTCATCATAGAAATAACATAATTGTGAAAAACCTCAGAAATATACATATTAAAAAAAAATTCTGGAAAAATAGTTGGACCGAATGGGACTCACATCTTTTACTTTCCGGGTGAGTGATTTGGCCTCTAAGCTGTCGATTCATCTTTGATTCATGCTTTTTTTTCCTATAATTTTTCTAATACTTATTTAATATGTTTCTGAATTTTTTCAAAATTATGATACTTATACTTTGAATGTAGGTAGGTACTTAATATGGTACCTAGATTGTTTGTAGAAAAAGTGGTTATTTGAAATTGATAAAAATAGTAATACATTGAATATAAATGGAATATTTAATCAAAAATCTTCATTTACTGCGAACAGGGTACCCCCATTGCATTCAAAGTTAAGCGATAACTAGCACTACCATCGGAACTCGTAATTTAGTGCCGCAGCCTGATTATTGATGGTCTTGAGCAAATACTCACACTTATGCAGAGTCTGTTGAGAACTATTTTAGGTCCACGTGAAAACATTGCAATGGCCTCCAAGATACGATTTCTAAGTTCTTCATAATTATCTGGGGGAACTTCTCCCCAGTATCTTTGCAATTTTGCGTGAAGAGTCGTCGCTGCAAAAAACTGAATCTCAGTTCCCTAAAGAAAATTGAAATCAGAGATGAAACACTGAATATTGCATGGGTTTTGGTTTTTTTTTTAATTGAGTATTAGGAGTAGGTATCTATGTAATCCCTCAATTTCAATCAAAAGAAATGGTGTAATGATCATTGCATAAACTAAAAATAAATTCATTTAGATATTTTTTGGTAGAAATTATTCCATCAAAATGAAACTTAATAAAGTAGTAAGTAAACACAAATAAACAATTAAGGAACTCTTATTTGTATAAATAGTCAATAAAATGAGCCACATATACATAAGTCGGTATTCATAACTCCCAATTGAGATCATTTTTAATGATCAAAATATCTGAAGAAGATGGTCTAAATGTCATATAGGTATATATTGTTTATAATACTTATTAGGTACTATGTTTGGCTAATAAGATTATTGGGTGAAACTTGCCTTCTGCGATTGCAATAGTTCCCAAACAAAGCTCCAAGCTTCTGGACATCTCTGAGCAGCTGTGAGCCACTTATGAGCTTCAGCCCTCTCGCTGTGCTCGCTTGAATAAAATACACACACCGCATGTTCCAAATTTTGCACGGTGTATGCCATTTCAAATATTTACAAAATATATAAAATGTCACAAATGTGCATTTGATGTAATATAACTACGACAATATGCACTGTGAAAGTATTCCACCTGCGTGATCAAATTTTGAAGGTTTAATAGTAATAAATCATTATTCTCCCCATAGTAAATTTAACTTTTAGGTGCAAAGAATACGAAACTCAGAATATTACGGTTTTGACTTTGACAGCCAAGATTTTATTACCATAAAAGAAAATAATATTTTGAGCATAATCTACATTATGGAATGATAGTTTTCCCAATATTTTGTATATCTGTTTATTCAATCAAATCAATTTAATCAATTGACCGCCATATTTAAAGCAACTGAAACAAATTTTATTTATTTTGTTATATCTTAATAAATTATATAATAATAATTAATCAATAAATCGAGTAGGTACTTAGCTTCAGTTATTTCTTATAAGATAAAACATTATAGATTAAATGATAATAAATTAATACTATATAAATTAATTATTAGAATTGAAAGGCAGCGTGATAATATTATTTTATATAAATAGTTTTACAGGGAAACTTATATTGTACCTTAAACGTCAAGGATTGATGATTTCATCGCATGGCAATGACATGTGTTATTTTTAGGAAGAGGAAGAATTTCGCCTGCCAAGAATTCACAGTGATAACCGTGATGCATAATATTCGAAAGGCTCTTTGGTATTCCAATTTATATCAGTGTTAATAATTATTGCAACTGTGATAACGTTCAGTGACAAAAAAATAATCAAAAGTCTAAGAATGGATTCCATTGACCGTCATTTTCAAAATCTCAAAACAACAGTTATGAACTTTCGAATGCCTCTAAATGCTCAAGGAGATCCCCTGACTTCGATAGGAACAAAAATTAAACCGTTTACCAAAGAAAACGTCTTATATTATTACATGCCGATGCAAGGTCTGTTGAGCTATTCAGCCCTTTCCATCAATGTCATGAATCCCAGTTTAGTAACAAGGTTAGTGTAGATTGCAGAACAATGCTGCGTGATATTGAATATAATTATTATTGATAATGTTGTATTTAATTTTAATTAAGCTATTATTATTTAATTCTTTTATTTTAGATTATTCCCGAGATGTGACATAACAAATGTACTCTTACTGAACTCATTTACTGGCGCAGCCTTATGGTTATGGAGAAGACCGCACGTATCTGCCACAGCACCTAGCCGAAGATTTCCATGGGTGTTTGTGGGAAGTTCGATGTTTGTTCTCGGAAGCATTCTGATGTGGGCCATCCTTCGCAGTGCAGTCGGGAGAAGACCTGTCATATCTACTGCTTTAGGACTCGCTTCTGGCGGAGCTATGGCATATTCAGCTGTTGATTATTTTCACTTTTTGGATAAAGATATTGAGCTAATTGATGACTTGGCTGATGTTACTAACAACAGTGATGAAAATAATTATAATGATGATTATTCATAAAATCTTGATGTAGGTATGTTTAGATTACCTATTTTACGTTTAAAAATCTATTCTTGACTCTAGTCGTCTCATTTATGGTAAATTAGCTACATTTAATCGCGCCGTTTCAGCCGGTGGGCATGAGCAGGGCGTGCGGAATTTACTCAAAGGCGGATAAAAAAAGTAAGACAATATGATGATTATTCCCCACCCCTTGCTCATCTGCTGAAGCACCATGATTTAATGTGGCCATTCTACTTAAAGGAAATTTGTTATCTGGTCAGTGGTATCTTTTTTCTGCTAATCTGATTTTGCTCATTTATGTTTGAAAACAGTTGATTTAATTTTTAGTAAAGATTAAACAAAATAATAAATATATTTTGTATAAATTAAAATTTCCAGAAACACTTCTTATTTCTGTATTGCTTATATAATTAGCTATTGAATCTGTGAATTTTTTAATGTAAATCAAGTTATTCCTATTTTTTTTATTTCAGTGATATACCTATTTGTTGTGTACAAAATTGATCATTCCCGTGTTGTTTGTTAGTAAGTGTTTGTATAACCCAGTAGATAGTGAAATCGATGGCCCCTACGTAAATTCTGTTAACTGATACATTAGAGGTGTTTGCTTTTTGGTATAATAAGGTTGTATTTAACCCTTTGGCTGCTACGATGTTGTGAAAAATCCGGTCGAGGATTGCTCCAATAATTGTCGATAAATTAAAGTATTGTATTATTTTTAGACACCTTACCACTCTAATTGATTCTGCGAAATCGGAATATTATGAAAACACGTTTCGTAATTAATGTATCGTTTCGAATAGATAACGAGGCAAGTAATTGACATATCTCTTTCTCGCTCTATCATACGGGCGATCGCGAGAGCAAGCGAAATGCACGATCCGCGCACAGAGTTTTGATTTTTATCAGTTATTGGAAACAATCGGTCATGCCACACGAGGGATAATACAAAGTAGTGGAATTAGGAAACTACCCGGCTGAAAAGAAAAAATTTGCATGGTGGCCTCGTTAAAAAATCGTGTACAATATGCGTGATTTGTGAAAAAGGTCTTCATGGTGTTTGTTTATTGGAACATTTAAAATATGTATTGCAAATGATTTTATTTGATTATTTTTTTATAAATGAAACTGTTTTTATATAGCACAAATCCACTCTACTTTAAACACTGAGTTGAGTAAAAGTCTTTCCCATTATTTCAAATGCATAAAATAAAATAAAACATTGTCCTTCTACCAAGAATTTGACTGTAAACAAATTTTTATATGGTAAACTGAAATTTGTATTTGGAATTGTTTTTATTGTAAAAAGGGTGATGCCATGAAAAAAAATACAAAAGTTATAAGTTCTAAACCTACCCAGTCACAAAACATATGAATCGGGTTATATTACACAACAATAAAACTAAATAGATAAACAATGTTTCGTACCACTGGTGCAGTAGTATGTTCCTAAATTAACTTAACATTTCAGGCATCAAAAGCAAAACGACGATAGTTGTTAGCATTTCTGGCCATTATCAAAAACAACGATATATCGTTGCGTAGCATTCTAAGGGTTAAAAACACAGCTTTAATGTAACTATTTCTTGAATTTTTCTTTCGTGGTAAATGGTAAAATATCGACTGCTTAATCTGCAAACCAGCTAACTTCACTTTTGTCCAAAAATGAGATTTTGATAGCATTTTGTTGTAAAGCATGTTTTCTATGCTCACACAAAATTTCAAACTCCTAAACCTAAAGCGTTAACGTTCTTCACACAAAACAGCCAACTGCAAGTGCCAAATTTCCAATATTGTAAATGGAACAACTCCGCTCTTTATATAAATTTTCTTTATATATAAAAGGGAAGTTAAAATAGTGTATTGATTCATAGTGCAGCATATCTGTAAAAAAATAAAAATTTCCATGTATATTTTTGGAATTGTTAAATTCCTCTCGATAGTTAAATTATTAAGTTTTTTCTCCTTCCTGAACTCGCCCAAATGGACTTAGCCGGTTTGCAGATTAATCAGTCGATATGTATATCATAAGTTTTAGCTATCATCATAATATTATGTATTTAAATTAAACTGCTTCCCTGAAAATATGGTTTTTGCAAATGGTCTGTTTACATAGGGGCAGTGTATAAATATTGTATTTTTTTTAAGTTGATATTATTTTATACTTGCATTGCACAAATTGGAAGTATTTTCATAAACTATGTACATACAGCTCTTCAGTTACCACCTAATGTAAAACTGTTAATAATAATACACTAGGATTTTTTTTTTCTAATTGTTTATCTTTCATTTATACAATTTTAAATCAATGATGCACACCACATGAGCCACACCAATGATTGCGGTCCACCAACTAAATGAAATTTGCAAAAAAAACCTAATTATCTTATTACCACCATTAAGTTGTTGGTGAAACATGTTTTTTTATGAATTAATTAAAGCCAAAGTGATAGGGGTAATTATGGCTATCACAAAAGTAGTGATACTTGCACACCGAATGAACTACCCAATCTTAAAAACTTATAAAACAACATCCACATAAACTCACCTCACATAAGTGGAATATATTAATATCCAAAGCATTTGATTGAACGCAGTTATTGCTCTCCCAATTGGCATTACCAATGGCAGGTTAGTTCTGCACATTGGGAGAACAAACAACGGATGCTCCTGATTTATAAGACAATTATAAGGGACACACAAGTCAATAATATCAAGAATGGCAGAGTTTTCATTTACACCACACCACGTAGTCAGAAAAAATATATGGCTAAATATTATAATAGGTCTCTTCTAAACTTTAAACTACACTATGTAAGCATACCTAAAAGTGGGTCTACATCTGCGACTTTTGTTGTCAACCTCATAAAATTTAACGACTGTCTCGGAATAGGGTAATAAAATCGAAGGTGTTGCTACTTGTTGACGTTGCTCATTTGTCCACACAGAGAGGCAACGTCATTTTTTCTTGTAAGCCACGGAACATTCGCCTGATTTTATTATTTATTCGTATTTGTCGCGAGTCGGGACACGCTATACCTACCTATCAAAAGGCGCTCGATATTTGCGACTGGGACTCATGCACTCTTTAATGTAGGTACCTATTACAGTGGAAAAGGTACTTATTTATATATTAGTAGATGTAGGTAAGTAGGTACCTACTTCAATTTGGTCGATATCAAACTTCGAGAAAAAAAGACAACAAAATTATTATTTTACTTTACTATTAATCTAATATATAAAAATTAATATTTGTTTGTTTGTTCGTATTTAATGCGCAGCCATACCGTTCATCCGATTGTGATAAAACTTTGTTAAATTATTGCTTGCACTTCCGTGAAGAGTATAGGCTATATCTTATATATAAAAATGAATGTCTGTCTGTCTGTATGCCTGTTTGTCTGTCTGTCTGTCCCGTATGCGTTCCTATACCATTCATCCGATTGCGATGAAATTTTGGTAGTGGTTGTATGCACACCCGCAAAGGTTTCTGAATTAGAAAAATCATCATCTTCTTCTTCTTCATCATTCTATTTTCTTTTATTCGTATGGTTCCTATACTTTATAGATTATTTGTATGGTTCCTATACCATTTATCCGATTGCGAACAAACCATAGTCAGTTGTTGTGGTAACACCCGCAAAGGTTTCTGAATAAGTACAACCATCTCCTTCTTCTTCTTCTTCATCATTCTATCTTCTTTTATTTGTATGGTCCCTATACCATTCATCCGATTGCGATGAAACTTTCGTTAGTGGTTGTGCCAACACCTGCGAAGGTTTCTGAATTAGTATAACCACCTTCTTCTTCATTATATCTTCTTTTATTCGTATGGTTCCTACACTAATCATCCGATTGCGATGAAACCTTCGTCAGTTGTTGTGGTAACACCCGCAAAGGTGTCTGAATTAGTACAACCATCTTCTTCTTTTATTTTATATTCGTATGCGTTTCTGTTCCATTCATCCGATTGCAATAAAACTTTCGTCAATAATTGTGCCTAAACCCGCAAAGGTTTCTGAATTAGAATAACCATCTCCTTCTTCTTCTATTTTATCTTCTTATATTCGTAATGAAACTTTGGTGAGTTGTCGTGCGCATGCCCACGAAGATTTCGGAATTAGAAAATCATCTTCTTCTATTCGTATGTGTTCCTATAAAATTCATTCGATTGCGATGAAACTTTTGTCAGTTGTTATGCGCACACCTGCGAAGGTTTCTAAATTAGTATTATATAAAATACAACGTTTATTGTTTGTTTGTTCCATGCAATTTTTATTTTTTTTTACTACATATTAATAACATTAATAACGTTTGCATATTTTGGATTCGATTTTAATTTAGTGGTCTTTTGTTTGACCTTTACTGATATTAGAATTATTTTCATATTGCCATATTGTATAACACAGATATTTTAATATTAAAAAAATAATTACCTCTTATTATTTTTTAAATATCTACGAAGCGATCCTGTGCGAAGCCGGGTACTTCAGCTAGTTCTTAATAAAAAGATAAACCATACCAATACGATAATAGTCAATATCATTGTCTTCATCTATGGCATATTATTTTAAATCAAACCTCGATGTAGATGTAGATAGGTACATGTAAACACTTACAAGTAGGTAATCATTCTTACCTATCAGAGAATTATGGTTATATTTTTTTATTGCTCGTGTGTTATAATAATGATGCAATTAGGGATTTCAATACAGATACATATTTCAAAACCGGTATTCAATTATTTATCGATACCGAAATACCGGTTTCAAAAATCAATCAATGAGTCACCTGTACCTCGACCGCGCACGAAAAGTGACACACGGCGATTACATCGATGGCTCAGTTCCATAGAAAAGTCAAAAATTTCAAGTTTTGAGCTATGTTGGCCATTATAGTGGTATATCGCTCCTCTTCTGTTCCACAAAATTACAACTCAAAAAAATTACAAAATGTCATCGAAGAGTCCATGTTTTTGTCACTTTTAGGGGAGTCAAAACTGTGATCAGCCATTACTCAAAACTACTAATTCCTAGTTCCAGCCATCGACATGCAAACGACTCAATTCACTTGTACCTGGAATGCGCACGAGTCAAATCGCGCCATCTGAACAAGCCCAAAGTTACAATAGAAAGAAGTTACAGTTATATACGAGGGTGGGTCAATAATTCCTTAGAAAAAAGCATTAAAACAGTTTTTATTTTTGTATTTTTTTTTTATTTCTCAACATAATCTCCTTGGAGCTCAATACACTTGGTTAGACGTTTCTCAATTTTTTTTAAACCGTCAGAAAAATAAGTTTTCGGAAGGTCCTCAAAATAAGCATTTGTCCGATCGATGACTTCATTTGAAAAAAAACGTTGTCCACTTAGCCATTTTTTTAAGTTTGGGAAAAGGAAAAAGTCACTGGGGGCTAAATCTGGCGAATACGGTGGGTGGTCGACCAATTCGAACTTCAATTCTTCAATTTTAGCCATTGATCGTAAGCATGTGTGAACACGGGCATTGTCCTGATGAAAGAGGATTTTTTTCCTGTTTAAATGAGGCCGTTTTTCTTCAATTTTGTTTTTTAGCTGGTCCAATAAAGATGCATAATAATCCCCTGTTATTGTTTTTCCTTTTTCCAAATAGTCAACGAAAATAATTTCACGTGCATCCCAAAATACAGTAGCCATAACCTTACCAGCTGATTTTACGGTTTTCGCCTTCTTTGGACATGGTTTGCCTTCGCAATCCACTGCTTTGACTGTTCTTTCGTCTCGGGAGTATAGTGGTGTATCCATGTTTCATCTACAGTCACAAAGCGACGAAAAAATTCATCCGGATTGCGTTGCATGAGCGACAACAGGGCTTTAGAGGCCACCACCCTATTGCGTTTATTGTCGACTGTGAGCAAACGCGGCACCCATCTTGCAGAAATATTTTTCATGCCCAATTTGTCATGTAAAATAGAAATGACGCTACCTTTTGAGATCCCTGTAACCTCAATTATCTCACTCAACTTTAATCTTCGGTCACTTAACACCATATCGTGGATTTTATTGATCATTTCTGGTGTAGTCACCTCTACAGGACGTCCTGAGCGTGGTTCATCCTTTGTTGACGTACGACCACGTTTAAATTCATTTAACCAGTTATAAATAGTTGCAAGTGAAGGAGCAGATATGCCGTGAACTAAATCCAACTCATTTTTTATTTCCTTTGCTGTTAACCCTTTTATATTAAAATGTTTAATAACAGCTCTAAACTCAATTTTCTCCATTTTCCATTTTCCACAAGCAAATTTTTTTTTTAAATGTACGAGAAACACACAACAACCCGACCAATCTGATTGAAACTTCGCAGCATACTGAATCGGTAGTGCCGCTGCATGAAAACAAACCACTTACAGTACTAGTCGCGCCACCTGTCGGCTTTTCTAAGGACTTATTGACCCACCCTCGTACCACTAACTAATCTAGCTATCTAGATAATAATATTAATAATCTAGATAATAACATTATCTAGCTAGGTACCTATTCTAACTCATACGGATTAAAGGCATACTAATAATTATCAGTACAATAATTATCAAATTATAAAATTTAATAAACATATAAAAAGTTCCCACCTACCTACGTAATAGTTGGATATGCACAAGTAGGTAAGTGGGTAATTCGGTAAGTACAGCATGCTGTAGGCCTCTCAATTAAAAATATACCCCTTTAATTAAAGAAAAAATATTGTACAGAATAATTGCATAATAAATGCATGTTCATTTTCTACATATTTAAAAAATAAGCCGATTCTTTTTAATTTGTGACGCGTGCCACGTTTTTAGATGTAGGTACATATGATAAATAATCCAAATATTCTAAATCGTATTTACTGAATATAAAAAAAAACAATTAGGTAAATTGGTAACTATACCGTTTATTGAATATATTATTAAAAAATATACACAAAAATGAAAGAAAATAAGGAAATATAAAAACATTTAATAACACACTAAGTACTTAATTTTTAATACTTAAACTAATTTTTTTATTCAACGAATAATTCACAAGATTTAAGAATGTAATATTATAACTCAATTATAAGTATTGAAGATACATCATTTTGAAAACGCTTCTGAAAAAATGCATGCTATCCCTTTCTAAAATATTGCTGTCAAATGATGTCACCCAGCACACTGACTTAACAAAAATTTATATAGTAAAGTTGTCAAACGAGAAGCATATGAAAGTGATAATGAATAATTTATAATTAACTATTTCTTTTATTCAACGAATAATTCACAAGATTGATTTAAGAATGAACCATTCTGATTATTGAACATACATCATTTTGAAAAACACTTTCTGAGAAAATATATTATAACCACTTGGTTGACACCAGGTCTTTGAATGTACATGATGCAATATAGAAAAAATACTTTCACACAAGTACATGGAAAAAATTGTCAAGAACGAGATTTCGGAGAGTCCGAAAATACTATTATTTTGATTCTGTAAAAAATGTCACAAAATGCATAATAAATAAGTAATCAAAATAAGTGCTAGAAATATGCTCCAATTGATTGGCAATCGCTACCTACACGGGAGAATAAAGAGTAAAAAATACATAGTCGATATCACTAAATTCCTGTACCTACCTACTTACGTAGCACTTCGTATTAAAATCAACTGGTATGTGAATTTTATTAACAATAATCAATGACATATTAAATGGACGACTCACTTCATACCCGGTGCGCACGAGAAATTGTGCATGAAAGTCATTTACAGATGTATAGGTAGATGTCACGTGACCATTGACGTATCCGTTTCCATTATGCGATACAAGCTTCGAGAATTTACAGTAATATAACCTTTATTGTAATGGCGTATTAGTGTCATGACTCATTGCGTTAGAAACAGATTCTCGGTTACTTACGACTTCTCGGAGATTAGACGCCAGTGAGCTCAGCGAATCACAGGCGACTGACTGTCCAATGGTTCCTGTCATTCAATTGCATTGAATAAACATTCATCAATATCTTAAAATGGCATTTTATAAATAATAAATAATACTAACACATGCAAAGTGATATCCCATCTTTCTTGGAGTGTTTAGTAGATTTTTATACAATTTTTAACTAGGCACATTGGCATTTTGTAACACAATAATAACGGTGGAGTCGAAACCTGACAGTCAGAAATTTTGTATGGGCAGACCCAGCGGTGTCGCCAGACCGCTTGCAAGCAGAATGTTCATTTGAGCGTAGGATACCGATATTAAAATATGAATTTCGCCATCCGGCAGACCCGACACAAAGTGAGTGTCATTTTATTTTCTAGATGCTTCGTCCATATTAATGTCATTGACAATAATTATTAATGATCCATTATTTAGTGTGTTGCTCGTTGTTTTGTTATTTACCGCCAGTCCTCGAAACAAGTGGTGACTTCGTCTCGCGACAGAAATTCGATCCACAAATACGATAAAAGCAATTAAAACGTACGGACTAAAGTGATTATTTTTATGATGGCTGACCTCATTTTAAAATGTCGCCATTTGTTTATCGCAATGAGGACGGTTTTGGCAACTCCAACATTTGTCAACTTAGTTCAACAAACAATTAATGTAATTTATGGTCCAATAAAACATGATAATTATCATTAAATTTTGAGGTTGAGAACAAAAGTTTCTGGTCAGGACTCAACTTAAGAGAAAGTCAGTCAGAAAGAGCAACGGATAATATCCATACAGCCTATAGTAAAGGAGTTTCAACAATTTTTTCTGAACCCTCTCCACCATAAGGCTGTACTTCTTTCTCCTGCGCATACACCTCTGAAACGTCAGTTATCCATCAATTATGAACATTGCATCCATTGTCGCATCACAACTCATTCAGCACATGCATGTTTTCGCGTGGATAATATAGATCAAATTTCAGATGTGGCAACAGTACCAGTGCAGCCAACAAACAATAATTAAAATGCCCCTAATAAAAAGGTTATGCATAATGTTACAATGGCCTTCCCAAACCCACATTCCCTAGGAAATGCAATTGATCGTAGATTGAGTGCATTTATATTTTTACTTTGTATTGAAATATGTAGCACTCAGGTATTTCTAATTTTAACCTTACCAATGCTAAATAAAAGGTGAAGAGTATAATAATGCACAGCTGTCGATGCTAGGTTAACCTCAGCTAAGACATTCTAATAAGAATAATAAACACATCTCATGTTTTCTCACTTCCACTAAGGCAGTGGTCGGCAAACTCGTTAGTCAACAGAGCCAAATATCAACAGTACAACGATTGAGATTTCTTTTGAGCCAAATTTCTTAAACTTAAATTATATTATGTAGGTACATATACTGTTTATTAACTTAAAAAACTTTGGTTAAAGTTTTTAGTCTTAATTAAACTATAGGTACACTGAATAAAACTTACCTTAGATATCATACGTAATAATAATCTTATGTATTGATAAAAATTTAATTTAAATCATGACAATGACTGACAAACACTCAATGTGAATAATGGCCTTGCATCTCCTTCGAAATTTTGTGTTAGTCAGGTTTGTATGTTGTTTTTAATTTTAGGCACGATTCCAGGTTCTCATCAATAAGACGACTTCTCAATTTACTCTTGATATCCTCTCTTAGTAATCTCTTTACTAACCACAAAACTTGCAATAATAACATGTTGGAAGATTGTATTCAGTAATCAAAAAGAACTTGATTTTTCTTGACTCATCTAAAGTTCCTCAACTGCTTTCTCCTTGCATTCCCCACAGGATATTTAGTGCTAAATGACGTGATAGGGCATGTTTAGTTGTAAAGTGTCTCTCCAAATTTGACTTCTTGTTATGCGCCAATTTTTCCGACAACGCGGGTCGGTAGGCCATTTAAGTTTTGAATAGACGCGAAAGTCTCGGTCCATTTAACTTTAAATTCACGGTTTTCGTCTTCCGTTTTTCTTTGCTTAGTCTTTGTAGCCATGTCAAATAGGGCATTTGTGGCAGAGCCGCACTCAAGGGGCCAAAAAGCCACATGTGGTTCGCGAGCCGCGGTTTGCCAATCACTGCACTAAGGCGTTCTAATAAGAACAATAACATTGCTTGTTTTAGTCATTCAAAATATTATGTTACTGATTTCGGCAGCATGGATTAAGACATTTAGCTTTTGAACTTACATGCCTAAGTATGACATAATATCTATGGGTATGAACTATGCATTACAGTCCTAGTCTACAACCCTGCCAAGCCGTGAATAATGTTGACTTTTATTAACTTCCGGCTACTTTGCAAATGACAGCTCATCCTAATGTTATAATTGATATATTTATACAATTAAAAATAATGTCTTACATATTCTTCTATAAGGAGTACGTAGCTACGTAGATATTACACGTAACAAACAAACTATGTATACATTGTGGGGACTCGAGCTAATTCAAAAAATAAAAAAATCAGTTAACCGAATCCATATAATTAAATTTATTTTACAAATATTTTCTGTTCATATACATAATATTTGCAGTGACGATAGTTATAATAAGTATGCTGTAGAATATTAAAAAATATGAAATCAGTTATTTGAAAGAATGTCCGATGACAAATTGAGGACCAATAAGTGAACCAAATATTTAAATAAAACAATCAATTCTGGATTGCAGGAGGCTTTGACCAATCCACTCCCAGAATTAAATGGTCGTATCCGTGTCCGTTCAAGCCCTTGATGGCTTTGGCGGCATCAGCACGGAATTTGAAATGAATGTAAGCGAAGCCTTTGCATACTCCAGTATTCTGAAAAAGACAAATTCATTGTTTTACAAGTTTTTGCAAAATTATGAATAATTGCTAAATAATAGTAGATATAATGAGGAACTAATTCGGGCATAATAGGTACAACTTTATTAGGTAGAGAAAGCACCTACATATAACTAGGGATGGGAAATTAGATTCATGACCAACCTTTTCTTTAGCAAGGTAGAGTTTCTGCACGGGACCGAATGCTTTGACCAGGTCTTCAAGATCGGCCTCCACAGTAGCATCAGACAGATTTGAAATTCGAATGGCCGCTGTGTCATCTCTTCTGATTGGGCCGGCTCCAGGAGCATCTCGCCGAGCTCCATCTCGCAGGTAAGGCGCCACATACTTGGAGCCCCCTCCTGCTCCTCCTACACCCCCCGGTCCTTTGCTTGCCTCTGTTCCGCCGCCTGCACCTGCCATACCTGAACATGGGACATTTTACCATTAATACAATATGGTAATATAGAAAGCCTCTTGGGATTAAATTAAAAGATAAGTAGGACAACATTTGTTAGATTGAATAAAACTTTTATTCTCATAAATAATTTTTTGTAATGTTTTACCAATGTTGTTTCAAAAATCTTTTGACACAATTTAGTGGTACCTACATATTATATTGTACGGCGATTTCAAGTTGCTGGTAAGGGTGCTGTTGTCACATCGAGAAACATTAAATTGCATATATTTTCACAACTATATTTAAGTATCACACAAACATTTACAGTAAAACCCCGTCAACAGCGAATTTCGTATTAACCGTGTTCGTATTAACAGGATTTTACTGTACCAGGTTCTTTGCGATTCTTGAATGATGTAAATTTTAGTTCAAAATTCTGCCAACAAACAACTTCTATTGGTCCATAAACTAGTTTATAGGTAAATCATTCCTATTCTGCCTATTCGAATGTGACAAAAAATGTTGGAAGTATAATGTAAGAAAATATTTTATAATACATAATTACTCACTTGCGTCAGGCTTGGCAGCGTTGAGATGTTTGAATGGACAAGAGACGGTCCAATGGTCTCCTTGACAAGTACGGCATTTGAATATGGTGTTGTTGGGGTTGGCCTTCAATAACTCCAAATCACTCTCTTCAGGACGGGTGCTCTCTTCACGCGATGTGATGAATTGCATGAACACATCTTCAGACGCGAGGGTGGTTGCCGGGTTAGGACCAGGCTTATCATTTACTGAGTCTCCAAATTTGGGAATGTTCTTACGAGCAGCAATTGTCTGTGAATTTTTATAAGTGGGAATACCGATATATATATTTTTTAAATATTTTTATATAGATATAAATATCTTTTAACAAATTTCAGTACAGTAGCCTACCTTAGAAACGATTCGCTTTTCAATTTTGTAAGTGCGAACAATTTTAACCTTCTTGTCATTGTCATTTATCTTATACTCTGTGACTATTTTGAGGCCATTGTCGTTGGTTTCAGACGGTGGGGGCATAGCCCCATGGTCCAATTCGACCTCATCCGCCCACGATGACTTATTTTCATCAGCAACAGGCATCTATAAATCAAAGACGAGATGAAAAATTCACGAAATAAATCTAGGTACATAATATGTAATAAATTATAATATATGCCTATTACTTGTGTGTAACTGGACATGTAGAGTAATAATAATAATTAATCAAAACTACATATAGGTATACATAATATGCAACCAGGCAGTCAACCTTTAGTTCCTAACCTGTAGCTCCCATTATTGGATTTAAAAAAAAGTCCATACACTTTATAATAGAATTTGTTGATTCCTTAGTTTATGTCTGGTAAAATGGTTACCTAAATGATACTATCGATTTCATTTATTAATCATTGGAGTTTTCTTCTAAATCACTTATGATTATCTCACTCTTAATCAGTTATGAAATTAGTATAATCATTGTACAATAATCTAAAAATACTTGAAAGGTTAAAATATTCATCATAGCTGCTAAGATCCAACATAAATAGTGCATAATAAACGTCAGTCTTACTTATTTGTTTTCATTGAACTAAGAATACAAATTGCAGATAGTGCTGGTTAGTTTCTAAAAATCAGTGAAGCTCTGCCTAAGCTATTTATTGACAGTAATAAAAAGTATAGTTAAATATAGTAATATGAATTATTACAACTCGTGGTTTGATATGTTTGTTGTTTAATACCTTTTAGTATATATGCTTGCTTTTTGAATTAAAATTTTATATAATAAGTGGTTTATAGGGTTGATTTAGTTAGGGTAAGAGGTAAAAATTCATAACAAGACACTTTAGGAGAATTCATTTTTAATATTGAGAAATATGTCCCGGAAATATTATACAATTTTTATTTCATCCATAATCATTTAGGTCTGACTAATTATACAAAATTGAAAAGATTTTTGTAATAAAGATGTATTATCAAATTGCTTATTTACAAAAAAACATGTTTCGTAATGTAAAGTTTAATTAAAATAAAACACAATACTATGTACTACTTATTCCACATTATTTCCATTGAAACAGTAGAAACTGGTTGTGATGATTATTAAATTAAGTGAGAGATAATAATAATGTATTACTTACATATTGTGTTTTATTTATATTATGTATAGGTATTATACTAATTATTAATATTAGTTCTATTTTTTAAACTATCCCTAGTCAATAACCTTATATTAATGAAGTTTTAAATATTACTTAAAAACATTATTAAATATAATGAAGCAAATAATTATAAATATGTAATTACCTATGTTTTTTATTGATTATGATTGATTGATCTATGAAAGTCACATGAAAAAAATTTAATGAAATAGAATGACCATTTAATTTAATTAGTAGGATCTTTGGCATAGGATTTCTTTGACCAAATTTTCAATTTTTATGTGTATGGATATTCGTATTGTCATTTTTTATATATCATATTATTATTTTAATATCTGTACATGGGAGGTAAACTACACCATGTCGATTTTTGGCAAAATTGAGATTTTTACATATTTTTACATAGCTCGCGACGCTCTTTCCAGTGATATATGTCGTAACCCTGCCAGAAACGAATATAATGAAAGGCATATTACACTATGTTATGTATTATATCCGAGGGATAGAACACCAAGAAGATATGGTGTTCATTACCCCATTGTGCTAAGTGATAAGTGGTTAGAGGGAAACAACACCGAAACGACTTGGTGCAGTTGACCACTGGCCATCAAAGTTTTTTCGTGAAGTTTTTGTTAGAATACTACCGGTTTTCTCATACTATTTGTTATGATCTTTGGTTTAATGATACTTGAGGTGTTTCTCTACAATATTCAAGGAAAATTTAAAAGAAAATGCATTTGATTCTTAAAATAAATGATGTTTAATGTACATAGTGCTGTTTACCTCGTAAAAGTTTTACACATTCAAATTACATGGTACAGAATTCTCTAAAAAACTTTTACTGCAATCAAAATACCTACCTTTAAGAAAGTGAAAGAACCATTCGATTTGCGTGATATTAATAATTTTCAGTATTAAAAGATAACAAGATATTAATTTTCAAATTTTATTAGGATTATAGTGATAGTAAGTATCTAAGTATGGAAAATTTGACAGCAAATTATTATACACAAAAAATATGATAGGTACATACAAATATTGATAATAAATTCAATCATCCTCGGGGAAATATGTTAATGTTAAAATAATAATGTTAAAACAGTTCATGGCGTAATCGAACGAAAAAGAAAAAAAATAACAATCTCTCCATAATGACACCATGGGATTGGCAGCAATTCATAAGGAGCTGTTCTAATAAATTCCGTGTACATAATTTAGAATTTAGTGATTTAAAATTTTTTAAAGTTCTCTTTGATGGTACACACTCACCTTTTGTTAACAGGGAAGTGAATAATGATAAGAAAGCATTTTTACTATCTCAGTGCACTCATCTCCAAATTCGTCAGGAAAATATAGTAGATCTCAATTATAAAACTTCTTTTAATGAAGAAGAATTATTTTAAACAATTTCGTTAAAAAGAAGGTCTGGGAGATTTCCAGCTTCTTTGGGGCCACGTAGAAATACTTTAAAGCCTATTTCCTCGGCAAAATACAACGATTTGATGGCACTTCTACCATTTATACCCAGTGAGTGTCACGAATTTTATAAGACGCTGCAAAAAGAAGACCAGACTCCAGATTTCCCCGAGGATGATTGAATTTATTATCAATATTTTTATGTACCTATCATATTTTTTGTGTATAATAATTTGCTGTCTAATTTTTCATACTTAGATACTTACTATCACTATAATCCTAATAAAATTTGAAAATTAATATCTTGTTATCTTTTAATACTGAAAATTATTAATATCACGCAAATCGAATGGTTCTTTCACTTTCTTAAAGGTAGGTATTTTGATTGCAGTAAAAGTTTTTTAGAGAATTCTGCACCATGTAATTTGAATGTGTAAAACTTTTTAGAGGTAAACAGCACTATGTACATTAAACATCATTTATTTTAAGAATCAAATGCATTTTCTTTTAAATTTTCCTTGAATATTGTAGAGAAACACCTCAAGTATCATTAAACCAAAGATCATAACAAATAGTATGAGAAAACCGGTAGTATTCTAACAAAAACTTCACGAAAAAACTTTGAACAGCCATTGTGAAAAAGTGTCTTTTTTGACATAGTGTAGTTTACCTCCCATGTACAGATATATAAAATGCAGAAATGAGTCCACCGGCACACGCAAAAATGTTTTTGGGCGCATATGCGCTGGCAGGCACACGGTTTTGGAAATTGAAAAATATTTAGTATGACATTACACTTACGGCAATAGGAAAAATTCTATAGAATATATCAAATTAAGTACAAATGATTTTTTTATCCAAATACAAATGGTTTCTTTTATACTACTACCTATACAAAATAATGTATCGTGTACTTATTGATTAATCAAGTTTAGTTATAAGATAAATTGCCATTTTGTTTCTAATTGAAAGATATGGGCGTCCAAAGGGTGGCGGTTATCTTAACAGACTTTCGAGAAATGACTTGTTACCCATTTGCATAACCAATTAGAGGCACATGCTCTGATTAAACTCACATTGAAAAAAACAAACATGTGAATGCAGAGGTTGACGCTCCGACACTACATCACAAGATACAAATTAAATACCTAATTACGATGAAAACATTTATGGTGAGAAAAATAAATACCTACATAATATTATTATTTATAAAATCTTAATGATTAGAATTAAATTTATACATTGAAATGAAAATACTACTAAGTATTTATTGCGGAAGGGAAAATATCTAAAATTAAATATGACTTTAAGGAGTCAAAATGTGACATGATTGTACATAGGTTTGGAAGTAATCGATGGCCTTATTGATAATGACTTTGATGTGTACATTGATTATATTGAAAGATATTTGAAAAAAAAATCACTGGTAATATTGACACAGTTATTAAAGCTATCGAGAGTACAGGCGAGTATACGACCCAAGCGAGAGCTATTATGAGAAGAGTGGCGCACGTTGCTAATGTCAAATTCGTCATCAAACGCCCATGTGCACGAACTCGAGGAGACACCCAACTGCCACTTAATAAAAGAGTGAACCAATCAGGATGCAAGCTCATGGCAGAAGCAAACATTTGGAACCACCCAACAGCTCTATACCGCCAAGCCACCATTCCCATATCTCGGTGTTCCATTATCAATAACTCTTTAGATGAGAATCGACCTTTACGTAGCAATACCAATTGATCTTGCGATGTCGTGATGTAAGGGTGGATGGTAGAGTGTTCAAGGAACCCAATGACCGTATACTCATCATCCTGTCGCCCGGCATATGAAAATATAACTCGTAAATCACCAATTTCGTGGACCAATGGATCTGCACCGTGATAATAAGCACCGGAGTGCAGTTTTATATCAGGCCTCTCTGGCCGCTCGTCAGATGTGATATCATAATAATCGTTGAATTTACGTTTTACGTCTGAGCCAAGAGATATCCAGCCGATTTTCACATTTTCAGCGATAAATGTTTGAGCGGAAAACGGCATGTCTTTCGGATTATGATGTCCTGGAGGCATGTAGAATTGACCGGAATCCACAAGATAATCTCTCCAGTCTTTATGGTATGAATAAGAGCTGCCTTCCGGGTTCGATTCAACCGTGTCGCCAAACCCGTCATATTCCTTTCCTTCTTCTATCCATTGGTACATTTGCACTCTCTTCTTCAACTTGACAGACATGACTTGAATAGTATAATCAGGTTCAGTTAACGGCTCCATAATGTCAATCGGACCGATAATATGTACTAATTTATTCTCATATTCCGGTTTCGCGACGGTATTGTACGGATCTATTGTGATCACTTTATTCGTCGCTTCCTCTAAAGACTGCAAAGTGAGAATCGCTTGGCCCTCATTCCAGAACAGGAGATATGTAACAGCCAAGAAAAGTACACCACTGAATATGGTAGTCAGCCAAGTCGCTTTAAACTGCTCCCAGATTGAGCAGATTGTTTCACTCATTTTCTATCCGTAATCACACCGGTGATGTAGAATATTGAGACAGCTTTCAGGTCAAAACTGAAATAAATTCGATCTTCATACTAAACTTGTCGCTTTAAACCAAACAATACCTTCGCGTATAATCAATCATAAAACAATATGTCGATATTTATTGTGAATCTTGTGCGACCGCAATTCTGTCAAGGAAATACTTTTCCATACGCGAAAATGACACATAAAGGAATACCAAGTGACAGTTGACGCAGTTGTAAGCAGCACCAGTTACTATTGTTAAATTGAGTAGACGTATGTAATAATACAGTAAATAACATACCTTCCTTGAATCTCCAATATGTTCTCAAGAAGTTGATAGATTTATCAGTGCCAACACCGTTAAGAAAAAGGTATTACAGATCAGCACACTTTGCGGCTGTGCTGTAGCAGAGGTTATTAAAATGGCGGATCGGATTCGGCAAAGTCAGCATTGCCAGATTTAAGAAGTTAATAAAGTTGTACAATATTCCTAAAAATTTATTACCATACATTATTCCTCTCACATACAAAATATCTAAGGTAATATTTAAAACCTTCAATGTGGAATTGAAATGGCATCAGTTTCTTCAACTTTAAAAATAGCTCAGTTGCTAGATTTATTATCGCTATCGCTATTGATAAAATGTAACCAATGTGTTTTATAGGCAAAGAGATTGGACTCCTTTTAAAGGTAATTTTTGTAACGCTAAGCAGCACAATTACAATTTGATTAAGTATAAAGTTGACTCTTTATTTACTGCGCGACCGATTTAAAAAGAGAGAAAATGTAATCTTTTATGATAATTACCTATTTATTTATTGTTTTCGTATAACGAGAGATTAAATTTATAGTGCATAATAATAATTATTATATTATGATACGTAGGTACCTACCACGCTACTCACAGACATTGGCGGCTCTATGCTTGATGATTTGGTAGGTCAGTTTTATATTATTTTAATTTGCCTTTTCGTTGTACACTTAAAAGACGTATAGCAATTAGCTTTTTATACATTATAAAAGAAGTGCTATAAATTGTTAGTTAAAAAGATAGATACCTACTTAACTTCAAAAAAATGTCTATTTTCACACCAAACAATCAAAAATATTTAATAAAAACTCCGTAGCTTATTAGCTTCATTTTTCATTAAACTGTCACTATCAGAAAAAGTGTTGTGTACTGTTATGAAATGGCGGGATCATGTATATATAAACACTTTTTATATTTCCACTGATTTTATTAGAAGGTAACTTTTACGATTAATATAGCAGATTACATTTTAAAGGGTAACTTTTATACAATGGTTTAACTGTTTAACACAATGAATGCAGTCGATGCGTTTTAGTCAAAGGTTGTATTTAAACTAAACTAAAAAGCTATTTTTGGTTGAGTACTATAATATTACAAAACAAACAATGACATTGCATAATATGAAACTTTCAGACAACAATAAGAAGTTTGAAATAATAAAAATAATACGGTTGAAACCATGCTTGGTAGGTAATATAATACATGCTCGATGAAATCGCGAGGCAATAATAATTAATGACGGAACAACGTTTTATACCTGTTTCCTTTAACACACTGAAAAATGTATTGTTATCTCTTTCTGGGACAATGACGAAAATCTTGCCTATGCTGTGTCAAAACAAATTAAAAAAAAGACTGGCGAAATGTGTGTTTTCTCCGTTTCACATATGGAAAATGAGAGAGAAAGAGAAATATGTAGAAATATTTTATCCCGGCATATTCCCAAATGCCCAAGGTATAGCGACCGAGCGGATTCCTGTTGTTTGAATTTTATACACACAGTTTGTCCGTCCGTGTGCGTCTCGCCTTGACGTGTTAGCCGATAATTATTATAATACATTGTACCTACATCTTATAACCTACATAGATTGTAAGATGTTTATTTTTGGAGGGTCATTGACCAATTGACCTAATGGACCAGCCGCTATTGCTCACACAGCTGCTAGACTGGGTAGAAGAAGAAAGTCGCAAATATGGCATTAATAAGACCAAATTAATGGTTGTTAATCGGGCTAACCTTCTACCAATTAGTAGTAAGTACCTATAGGTACCTACTCCAAAACCTAGAAACAGTGGACAAAATTTTAATATCTAGGTATATGAAGCGTCTAGTTTCAAAAGCCCCTAAAACGACTTTTGACAGTTCTGAGAAAAATGAGAAAAAGTCATATCTACTGAATGTGTGAACTTTATGTACTTATTTATTATTTGATTTATACACTATAAAGAAGAGTATAATATTTAGTATCCTTTACTCACTTTTTGCATAGTTTACTGAGAGAATATATTAAAAATCAAATGATTTTCATTTTAGAGGACTTTGAAACTCAACTACCGTTTTAGGGGCTTTTGAAATTAACATGTATAATTTTAGGGGGTTATGAAACTTACATTATAGCAATGGCGCATGAGGAAATTGCAAAAGGCATCCTGTGGTTATATTTCTTGGAGAAAGTAGGTAGGTAACTAAAATTAACAATATAAATTATGTAAACGATATAGAATTTACAATTGTGTACATACATATTATATAATTAAAAATATTATAAACAATAATAAAATAGAACAGTAGTCTATGCTTATATATAGAAATGAATGTTTGTTTGTCCCGCATGCGTTCCTATACCATTCATCCGATTGCGATGAAACTTTGGTGAGTTATTATGTGCACACTCACGAAGGTGTCTCAATTAGAAAAACCATCTTCTTCTTTCTCTATTCTACCTTCTTCTATTCGTATGCATTCTTATACCATTGATCCGAATACGATGAAACTTCGTCAGTTGCTGTGCGCACACCCGCGAAGGTTTCTGAATTATTACAACCATCTTCTTCTTCTTCTATTCTATCTTCTTGTATGCATGTGCGTTCCTATACCATTCATTCGATTGCGATGAAACTTTCGTCAGCTGCTGTGCGCACACCCGCGAAGGTTTCTGAATTAGTACAACTATTTTCTTCTTCTTCTTTTATTCTATCTTCTTCTATTTGTATGCGTTCCTATACCATTCATCCGATTGCAGTGAAACTTTGGTGACTTGTTGTGCGCACGCCCGCAAAAGTTTCTGAATTACAACTGTAGTACAACCATCATCCAGAAACCTTCGTAGGTGTGAGCACAGTAACTGACGAAAGTTTCATCGCAATCGGATGAATGGTATAGCAATGCATACGAATAGAAGAAGAAGAAGATGGTTGTACTAATTCAGAAACCTTCGCGGGCATGCGCACAACAACTCACTAAAGTTTCATCGCAATCGGATTAATGGCATAGGAACGCATACGAATAGTAGAAGATGGAATAGAAGAAGAAAATGGTTGTACTAATTATTCAAAAATCTTTGCGGGTGTGCGCACGACAACTGATGAAAATTTCATCGCAATCGGATGAATGGTATAGGAACCATACGAATAAAAGAAGATAGAATGAAGAAGAAGAAAATGATTTTTCTAATTTAGAAACCTTGCAGGTGTGCATACAATAACTCACCAAAGTTTTATCGTAATCGGATGAATGGTATAGGTATAGTGTACCTACATATAATTATTTATATTCTAGTTAGTGGCTATCTCTACTTTATATTTTGATATTATGCATTTTTAAATATTTGCATAGAAAATAATAAGTTGGTAAAACCGGTCCTGATAATTAATAAAATATTAAGTCAATAGGTACATATTTAACGTTTTCAATGGTAAACTGTAATTATTTTAAATCAAGTAATTTTATAATGAACAATAGGAGCAGAATGACGAGACACCACTGTATTATTGGACAAATAACACGGAGTAATTGTCAATATTCACTTACCGTTTTTGGCGTTCGATATTGACTTCCCATATTTTTTTCTTTGTAAACGCTTCCTTGACTCATTGGGCTTACGTTTCGACACATTAATCAGTTCAACATTCATTATAAATATCGAAAAATACTATTAACCTACATAGCGATCAACATGAATTCACTTTAATTTTGTTCAGGCAGACATATTGAAATCCGTATCACATGACCATCAGAGCATACGCTGATTGGCTTATTCATTTTAGGGGGATTTGAAATTCACACTCTAACTGTTTTAGGGGATTTTGAAATTAAGAATAATTTTTGATAATAAATATTGACGGTTTTAGGCCTTTTTTGAAACTATAACTTTGGCCCTGGCACCCCCCAAACATGAAAATTATCAGAATGATTTTAAATATTGAAATTGAAAGCCAATAAACTATACCTTTGGGCTTAGACAAATAAAAATACGGCAAAAAAATGATTTGTAATAATTCTCCAGCACCTTTTTTAGAAAAATTTCTTAGATTTTAATTTCTAACACAAAAATTTCGAAACACTAATGTCAGATTTTTTTAGAAAGCCAATCCCTAATGGAACTGTCAAAAAATTCTCGGTGTCCACCCGAATTCCGGAGTGGTATAGGTCATGGCTGACAGGGCTCTAGTCTGGGGGCCCGGGCTGTGGGGTGCCCGGCGTGTCGGGTTGACCAGATAAGTGAGATAAACACACATCATAAATTAGCTTTAATAGTAAAAAAAGTTGCCTGCAGCACTATTATACTTCATGGCCATGAACATTTTCAATTACTTATACAATTGTGCAATATATTTTTTGATTATATGTGTCGATACTCGACAGCTCCATTATTAAAGTACGAGGGTGGGTCAATAATTCCTTAGAAAAAAGCATTAAAACAGTTTTTATTTTTGTATTTTTTTTTTATTTCTCAACATAATCTCCTTGGAGCTCAATACACTTGGTTAGACGTTTCTCAATTTTTTTTAAACCGTCAGAAAAATCAGTTTTCGGAAGGTCCTCAAAATAAGCATTTGTCCGATCGATGACTTCTTCATTTGAAAAAAAACGTTGTCCACTTAGCCATTTTTTTAAGTTTGGGAAAAGGAAAAAGTCACTGGGGGCTAAATCTGGCGAATACGGTGGGTGGTCGACCAATTCGAACTTCAATTCTTCAATTTTAGCCATTGATCGTAAACATGTGTGAACACGGGCATTGTCCTGATGAAAGAGGATTTTTTTCCTGTTTAAATGAGGCCATTTTTCTTCAATTTCGTTTTTTAGCTGGTCCAATAAAGATGCATAATAATCCCCTGTTATTGTTTTTCCTTTTTCCAAATAGTCAACGAAAATAATTTCACGTGCATCCCAAAATACAGTAGCCATAACCTTACCAGCTGATTTTACGGTTTTCGCCTTCTTTGGACATGGTTTGTCTTCGCAATCCACTGCTTTGACTGTTCTTTCGTCTCGGGAGTATAGTGGTGTATCCATGTTTCATCTACAGTCACAAATCGACGAAAAAATTCATCCGGATTGCGTTGCATGAGCGACAACAGGGCTTTAGAGGCCACCACCCTATTGCGTTTATTGTCGACTGTGAGCAAACGCGGCACCCATCTTGCAGAAATATTTTTCATGCCCAATTTGTCATGTAAAATAGAAATGACGCTACCTTTTGAGATCCCTGTAACCTCAATTATCTCACTCAACTTTAATCTTCGGTCACTTAACACCATATCGTGGATTTTATTGATCATTTCTGGTGTAGTCACCTCTACAGGACGTCCTGAGCGTGGTTCATCCTTTGTTGATGTACGACCACATTTAAATTCATTTAACCAGTTATAAATAGTTGCAAGTGAAGGAGCAGATATGCCGTGAACTAAATCCAACTCATTTTTTATTTCCTTTGCTGTTAACCCTTTTATATTAAAATGTTTAATAACAGCTCTAAACTCAATTTTCTCCATTTTCCATTTTTCCATTTTCCACAAGCAATTTTTTTTTTAAATGTACGAAAAACACACAACAACCCGACCAATCTGATTGAAACTTCGCAGCATACTGAATCGGTAGTGCCGCTGCATGAAAACAAACCGCTTACAGTACTAGTCGCGCCACTTGTCGGCTTTTCTAAGGACTTATTGACCCACCCTCGTAGATGTATTAAAAATCGCCAATAATTCACTGTATAAGTACCGTTAATTTGAACTCAAACACAATTTGAAAAACGTTAATGTAGTGTTTCACACTGCTTTTAATATTAGCGGTAGGTAGGGGGTCCGCCAAATATCCTAGCCTAAGGGCCCGTTTCAGGATGTGGGGACCATGGTGTAGGTACACCGAGTGCAATAGACAAAAGACCGATAAACGATAAATTAGTCTCTGAAGAAGAAAAACAGCCTATGGGACTAATTTACATTCTCCTCCTTGGCCCCCCCCCCAATATTAAATCCTAGGTGCGCCACTGCTCTAAATATATATCTAACTCAAAATTTTATGAAAACTGTTTTAGGGGCTTTTGAAACTAGGCGCTTCATATCTGGGTCGACTATTGATGGAAAAGGTAGATGTGAAGCAGAATAAAAAGGTGCGCGCACAGATTGCGAAAAATGCGATGACATGTCCTACCCATGGCCCCCACATCCTGAAGCGGGCCTCCAGGCTAGGATGTTTGGCGGCCCCCCCTACCTACCGCTAAGGGTAAAGGCAGTGTGATGCGCTGTAGTAGCGTTTTCCAAAATGGTGTAAGCAGTAAAATTAAGGTGTATTTTTAGCGATTTTTTGTATTTTTAATATGTACATCCATTTGAATTATGAAGTTGTTGAGTATCGGCACACAGTTAAAAATTGCATTGTACAACCAAATATTTTTAATTATCAATAACACTGAAGTAAAATAGCGCTTTTTTTACTATTAGGGCAAATTTGTGATCTGTGTTTATCTCATTTATTTAGTCGACTCGCCACACCGGGCCCTTCCTGAGCCCGGGCCCCCAGGCTAGAGCCCTATCAGCCCCCCCTTGTGGGGGCCATGGTCTTACCAATATAATATGGAAGGATTGGGGAATTTCAATTGCAACAAAAATGATGCTTGTGCCAACATTAGTGTTCTCCATATTTTTATACGGTGTCAACTCATGGACCCTGAAGGCAAGGGAGCGAAAGGTAATTGATGCCTTCGAGATGTGGTGTTGGCTCTGAATGCTTCGTATTATTTGGACATAGCACAGGATGAACCAATCAATGATCCAGAGACTGCAGATAAAGAACGGCTCTCGATAATATGTCCGAGACACATTCTACAGTTTTTTGGACATATGTATCGCTAGATTTCAAAATCAGCCATGTCCATAATAATTGTTCGGGGCAGACCAGACAACCATGAAAGACTGGTGGTTTTGTGTGGCCTTCAGGGAAGGTGAAGCAGAGGAAGAGCATCGGGACGCTGGAGCGACAAAGTGAAGGAGCTGATTGGGGGCAGCATTCGCTCTGCCCTGAAAGAAGCAGAGGATCGAGGGATGGAAAGTCTTGGTCACTCAAGATAACAAAATTCAAAGGTGGTCACAATCACGATCCTCAGCCATGAGGGAACAACCAAGAAGAATTATATTTTAATATATCTCCCAAAAGTGCATTCCAGCTTTACTGTGTGTGCAGAATGATGTGCATTTGAATTTATTTTGTAAATGTACAATAAGCCCAACAGATTAGCGCAGCGCCTTCACAGATAAAAAAATTAATAAACATAAATTTAATTATTAGGTCGGCATAAAATACTTTCAACTGTAGCTATTACTAGCTATGAGTTATGAGTGTGAATTTTCATATTTAAAAAAAATGAAGAACATAATATTATTATTATTGCCTTGGTGGTGAATAGGCCAATAATTAGAGTAATTATTTTTCAAAGCGGTTTATCACCACGTTTAAAATATTTTCAATAATCGTAAGTGATGCCTACGTTTACTATTTATCTTTAATATTGTTCAAGTAGATGGTAGGTCAGGGTTGGCGAACATTTTTCCGTACGCGTGCCAAAAATTTCCAAACAATATTTTTCGACTCTGTCGTGCCAAGCAGTTTTTCATGGCGAAAAAAAAGTTTTTGAAGTTTTCTAAAAAATGGTTTTTAAGAATTCTATTAAAAAGTTTAAAAATTACAATTCAGTTCTTAATATTCTATCTTTCGCCATATTTTCAGCCGAAGGCCTATCTTTTATTCTTTGAATATTTTTTCCCTGTTAAAGAGATCGTGGAAACATTTAAACCACTCTTATTTCATATTATATTCTCTATCACTGAACGGTTTTCCATTTTTACAGATTATGTTTGAGGTAAAACAACAGTTATTATATTATTGAACGACTGCCGATACTTAATTTCATAAGGTTTGTGGATTGAATATTTTTATTTTTAATTGCCCGATCCTAAGCCATTGTACACATTAAACGTAATGGTTATTCTTGAAAAGGATTTGTCTGCTATTTTTTATACAATGCGATTTGTCATTTATGCATGAATTTCGTCGTTTCCGTTTGCGCATAGATTGGTAGACATAGTATGAAAAACCGAAGAAAATACGCATGGCTATGTCGTCATTATTTTTTAATATTATAAGGAAGAGCTTATATATTTATTTGTAAAACTTTTTATAATAAAAACACTTTAAATATAGGTATATAAAATAGTGATTTCTTTTCTCTTCAAAATGGAACTTTGGCGTGCTATGCAAAATCATCTCGCGTGCCATAGGTTCGCCATCCCTGTGGTAGGTATTCTTAATTAGCTGATAGAGCTACACTTTTTAATGTAGGTGCATTGTCTTTATTTTAATATCTAAAAAACATTGGAAATAAGCCCATTTAGTTATTTGGAAATAATAATTATCTACCACGATACATAAAATTTTTCAACAAATTTATATATTGGGAAATCAAGCGATGATATTATGTGGTAGGTAATTTTGTTTTAAACTGTTTAAACTTTGTAATAAAATGTACCTCATCAATGGCTGTTAGGTAAAAATATTCCAGTAGTGACAATATATCGATCAATATTAATTCATGCCTGTTTTACCAGCACATGGCCAGAAAGTGGTATAAACCTATATGGTACATATTATGCAATTTATTAAACAATATTTTTTTTGTTAAACGCTCACTTTTTAAATACAAAATTTTTATGCGCGGTACATGAAAATTACCGGTAGTGAATCCTGCTAATCTCGCTGATGAGAGAAGGCATCAGTCGGGCTCAAACTAGAAACTTTTGGAATAGCATGTGTGCACGGTGTGAATTACGCTATTTCAGCCATCGTTATTGATAATTTTTATCATATAGTAATTAAAAAAAATTATACAAGAAAAAACTGGGCAAAGCTGGGTACAGAACATAGTTTTATGTTAATAAAAAAAAGCATGAACATTACATAAATAAATTTATTTTTAATAAGCAATAATTTCCATAACCAACTTAAAAAAATATTACTAGTTATAAATAATTTCTACTAAAATGAATCATCAAAGTGCTCCATTCACTTTTCTCACGATTCGTCCATTTCGTTCTAAAGCACCATCTTCTAGACAATAAGCTGGCTTATAAGAATCAAGTTGCCCTGAAGAATCTTTTGTTTTCAGGGAAGGATTCGGTAATGTGTTGTTCCTGGATCCTATTGATGTATAGCTAAAATTATAAATTATATTGTAGAGATTAGAAAAATACTGTAGTTACATTTGATAAGTGTGTTGAATTTGTCCTTTAGCTTATAGCTGAATTATTAGAAATTAATTAATTATTAGAAATTATTGAATATGTATAGATATTGAGTGAACGAGAAATACTTACCTACATTGAACATAATTCACTCAGATAAAATATAATTAAAGGCAATGAAAGGCAACGGTAAAGTTTCCATGCATATTCATATTGAGGAAAATGGATGTACTGTCGAACAAGATCTTCTTGTCAACGCGTTAAAACTGTGAACTAAGCCCCTCCTGTTTTTAACCACACTTCGACTGCAACGACTTCCGGTTATCGACGAGTTGTCCACGTGTTAAAACTGTGAACTAACAAGCCCCTCCTATTTAGTTAATCGCACTTCGACTCCAGCGACTTCCGGTTATTGCCTAGATCTTCTTATCGGACAGTATGTAGTAATTTGGAAGCGAATGATAACAACAGCGATTTGTAAAACATATTAGAAGTATTAATTTAATTTACCCAATCTCATAAAGGTAGCAATAAGGCACTTGGTTCTCCCTCAAGTATTTCCAAATCTCATGGTAAGTCCAATTCAAAAGTGGGCTAACTCTCATCATTTGTGGCCAATCACCATCAGTCATCTATAATATCAGAGAATGTCAAAAGTTAGTTTATTACGAACAATAATTTCACAGTAAGGTACACAGCCCACGATACATATTGAGGCGACGGTGACCACTCACTAAAAATACCATGTGATCTAATAGCACAGAACCTACTAAATGTGGTGGGAAAGAGAGGAATGTGAGCTTAGTTTACACCAATGGAGGCTTGGTTTATCGGCGACGCCATCATTTAATGCGAAATTTTGACTAATCATTTATTTGTGGTGCCACACTGCCTCCTGTGGGCTCTCTCACTAAAGGTAATAAGACTTTTGTTAAAGTAGGAATATTAAAAAAACACATTACATCAACATGTGACTGTTGGAATAATAATAGTGTACCTAGAAGTGTCATACCAATATCGTTAAATGGAATATTTTAGTCTTCCTGATACTTACTGTGAAAAACTCTAGGTCCTGACAGTACGGATCAGTTTTTCGAGAGCCCATCAAGCACGCTTTAATTCCTTCATCTTTCAGTAGTACTTCTTTCAAAGCAGTTTTGATATTTCCTGTGACTATTTGTAGATTTAACGAATAGCGTGATTCCATAAGCCGAATGAAATCCTCTAATTCTGGGAATGGATTTTCTGGTTGAATGTACACGAATTTTAGTGATTTAAAATCCTTTTCATCAGGGAATTTTTTTCTCACAATGTCTAGAGTAATATCCAGTAATACAGTGCAATCTTTCCCACCATTAAAGGAAAGAAATATTTCAGAAAGTTTGTACTTCTCGAGACATTCTTCAATAACCTGGAAGAGTTTAAAAAAACGATGTAGCAAACATAAATGATCTTCGCCAAAGGATAATATTTTCATACATGTATATATAGTAAAATGGAAAATAATGTATATAATGTAGATGTACAAATCATATTAACCAATGTCATCACAGAAACACCTAGGCCCTGAGAAAATTGATTAGATTTATTGACATCATCTGGAATTGAATCCGGATGTGAATCCAATGCCTTACGTATTGAAGAGATTCGAATATAGTCAATGAATCAAGGTCAGTACCTCGATTACTAATATTAAAAGAATTTGAAAGAACACCTTAGATGCATACTGTTGGGAAATTTCAGTGTAATTGCATCGACAGCTTATTTTTTGGTATACCACCCACCCTGATTGCGATGTTTGTGGGTTCAGTTCCGTTTGTTACAAATATTTTTTTAGATTCATTTCTGATAGTATGTTTCTAAGATGTTCCAAATTATCTATATATAAAAGAAAGTACCAAAAACTATTGCTATAAAATATTAAAAGGACAATAATTTACTCTACTTTAATAGAATTTAATTATTTTATCAATAAATTTTATTATTAAAATTTAGTTTATTAAGTTTTCTAAGCATCAAAAAAGCAAAAAGCAAATTTTATTTATGTATGGTCCCAATATTGAAGCTTGATTTGATATAAATAAAAAGTATTTCAAGTTATACACATTTATATTTTTTATGAAAATCGATGTTTTTTAAAATAGATATAAAAAATATTAAAACTATGAATTAGTCAAAAATCTCTTAGGTGATGCTTAGAAAACTTAATAAACTAAATTTTAATAATAAATATGACCATAAAATATATGTAATAATAAGATGCGGTCCGATTCAACAAATTCATATTTTTTACAATTGCAAGTTTATCTTTGACTTAAAATAAAAAATATTTTTCTTTTTAATGTTTTCAGATGCATATTTATTAATTAATACAGTTGAAATTGTAAATTAGCAAAAAAAAATCTCAAATTGCAAGCATCGTATTTTTCCGCTAGGTGCCTCTTTAAAAAAGGCTCAGTAAAGGCTTCACCTTAATGGTGACCAATATTTAAATATTATATGACTCATTATTTTATTTTATAAATGAGATTGTTGATGTGCCAACTTCATATTTTTGTTAGCTAAGTACTCATCCTGACTGTGTAATTCTTCCGCAAAACAATTAGGTGCTAGATCCACTTATTTTAATATTAGTCAGGACCAATTTCGTTAATAATATGTATATTCTTTAGCAGTTGACAGTGTTCCTAAAAAGATACCGATTAATATTAAAATAAGTGGAACTAAGTAGTACTACATATTATTGTTTAATTTATTGATACAATAATAACACCATAAAAGAAAATAATTGAATTGCTTGAACTACTTAATTCTTTTTCATATCAATCAAAATTACTTTTAATTTTTAGTTAATTTTGCATTTATTCCTGCATTATCACAAAAAAATATTTTTAAAACAATTATTTACTATGAGATCAAAGATAATCAGTAGTATAGGTAAATCGTTTTACAGTGGCACCATGGGTACGGCAAATGCCACTTGCAGTTGTAGTGGTATTGTTTGCTAGCATTGAAACAGGCATTGTCGCAAGCAATTCAATACACGCGCGAATCACCTATGATGCCACTGTAGAATGCTTTACCTATACAGACCTACAAACTTATCTGTAGGATGGCCAAAAATGGAATTACGAACTATCATAGGACGCCATTTTGAAAATTTCATTCGAATGTCAGATTTTGTCAAGTTACAAGTCTTGATTAGGTAGTTATCGACAGTGGCTCCCTCATCCCATTCTTCAGATAAGTTTGTAGGTCTGTATGTTCGGTTTGGAAATTCAATTATTATAATAATGATTAGGATGAGTTTCATTCCCTTAAAACGACATCACCAACTGATTCTTATTTAAGTATATTGTGGATTAGGTACAAAGCACATTGTTTTATTTTCACAATGACTTTTTATCTAGGATTGACATGCAAATGATTTTAATTCAAATTTTAGTACCCTCAGTTGATGGTATTAACAAAAGACTTTTTTAATTTTTCCGACCATGTCCGATCCTAATAGGATCATAATATGCACCTCACAGAGTGGAGGTTTGTATTGACAGATTTTGTTTTTACGAGAAATGGATGTCAACCACTTGCTCAACCTATTAGGTCCATACTCTGACTCATACACAAATTGAAAAACAATGTGTACTTGCCAGACCAGGATTCGAACCTGGGACCCACGACGCAATAGGCCAACGCTTATGCCGCGCGGCCATCGTGGATGTAATTAGTAACCTTAAGAATTTACTTATTGGATGTTTATCATAGAAATACCTCTATTGACTGCCGTAGCGAATTTGAATAATTTGTTTTCTCCATTGGATGATAGTCGATTTAGGCTAACTTTCACTGCAGTCATTCACTACCAATTATTATGTAACATTCGTCCAAGTTACTCTCTGTTTACTGAAATAAAATGTAAAATTGGTTTTGATTCATTAGGTGTTATGATTTCAAATTTATTTGTGTCAAAATTATCACAAAAACTAGTGGGATTTAAAAAAATGGATGTGGTGTATTTTAATGTCTTCAATAAATTCTTATTATTAGAGGAAGTAAATAAATAATGCACTAAATAGTATCCAAAAACACTTTTATTTGCCACATAAACAGTTAAATTTTTTTTGTCAAATTGGTTTCAAATAAAGATAACATTTTACAACTTAATGTGCTTCAGCTGTGGCTCATTATCAATTTCATTTGAACCTTTTCTTTTGTCGGAATGTTCATCGCTTTTTGCTGGACCACGGAATAAAAACTTCTCAGATAAATGAAAGCTGACTCTCATCATTTCTTTGTTTGGTGAAACGTTACGAACAAAAGATACTTCAATCAAATCGTTGTCCAAGTCTATTTGCAGATGCTGTTCGACAGTTTTTTTAGCTGTTTCCGAAGGTGTCTCACCAATTGCAAAACAATACACATACACAATGGGAGGATTAAAATTTTCCGGAAGTTTCAAATCACAGTCGTTTAAAATACCAGGAAAGACATCAAGGAATTCTGCAGCTATAGCAGGCAAATTCATAGTTATATGAATGGTCATGTTAATGTTTTCGGAAGAGTTTCTTAAAATATTAATCAATTCTTTCTTCAAAACCTTTTTTATAAATTCTCTTCCGTCTAAATTGTATGAATGAAAAAGACTAGAATCGATTTTGTTAAGCTTTGCATTATGATTGAGCCATTTATACGAGTCGGGATTTAAGTCATTTGCATAAACAGTGCATTTTTTTTTTGCCGCAGGAATAGAGAAGGGCCCAACACCTGCAAATACATCAAACAAAACGTCTCCTTTGTTTAATAAGTCGGCAATTCTTTGATGTTCAGTACATAGCCTTGAATTCCAGTACACTTTGGAGAAGTCAAATTCAAATGAACACTTATTTTCTTTGACAACAGTTAGAAAATTTTCCTCTCCACATAACACCTCCATATTAAAATTTCTGTAAGTATTATCAATTGTATTGAGCTTATTGACCACTGTTTTGGACGCTACAATTTTATTCAATAAAACTTCACCGATTATTTCTTTATATTCCAAATGATGATCACGTAGATTAAGATGAATAATGTGTCCCACTTTGGAAAATCCTGTAACGCCTTCTTTGTTGTCGGGTAATATAGCTTTAAGAATTTCATCAGCTTTAAAATTATCAAATGTTAAAACAATGTCTCTCACGTTAAAGTCATCTTGGACAATGTTTATTTTTGATAGATTTTCTTTATCAACTTCATCTAAATCCACCCAACTTTTAACAATGCTAGGATTTAAGAAAGCACACTTCGTTTCATTCGTAAGCTTGGGAGTTACATCTATGTTTCCAAAAATTTCACTGTGTTCTAAGTTTCTGATCGGTTTGAAATTGTCTAATCTGATCAAATATTTTTTTAATGTTTTAACAATAGCCGAAAGATTGGATGATTCCTTTATGTAGATGACAGGAACAGAAAAAACGGTTTTAAATTTTTCACGATCCAAAAGTTTCATACCTTTCACATCTGAAGGTGGAACTAAAGAAGACATTTTTGGACGATCACACCACATCCAAGTTTTAAAAGTATCAATGAGGTTAGGCAAATGTTTGCCGCTTATAATTTTTATGTTAAAAGATTTAAAAAGCCAATTTGCACTCATTTAACGGTGTAAATTTTAGTGTATTATAACCTCAAAGCATTGAAGAGTATTCTTTTGTGTTTCACTGTACTACCATATAAAAACTAACGGATGATATTATTGACCTTAATATGCTGTCCATATTACTATTTAGTTTAGCTTGTCGTTGATTGTTCTAGAATCCAGAGACGTAAAAGCCCGACGCGACTTCTCGTACCAATTAGTCTATGTCTCGTACTTTACTTACGAGTTACCATAGACTACGAGTTACGTCAAGTGACGTCAACCGACCGTGTTGCAAGACTGATGTACTAAGTACCAGAGAGAAATCGTATTAAAAAATACGACTTCTTAATTTTTAAAATTACATCTTATGGCGTAATGTAAGGAGTTTTACCTACCATTAAAACTCTTATTATTCTTGTTGACTCTGAAGTCCAGTGGCGCACCCAGGGGGGGGGGGGGGGGGCAAGGGGCCCTGGCATCCCCAAAAATTATATTAGAATGATTTTAAACATTGAAATTGAAAGCCGATAAACCATACCTTTGGGCTTAGACAAATAAAAACACGGCAAAAAAATGATTTGTAATTCTCCAGCACCCTTTTTAGAAAAATTTCTTAGATTTTATTTTCTAACACAAAAATTTCGAAACACTAATGTCAGGTTTTTTTAGAAACCCAATCCCTAATGGAACTGTCAAAAAATTCTCGGTGTCCACCCGACTTCCGGAGTGGTGTAGGTCATGGCTGGGGAGGGCTGACAGGGCTCTAGCCTGGGGGCCCGGGCTGTGGGGGGCCCGGCGTGTCGAGTTGACCATATAAGTGAGATAATCACACATCATAAATTAGCTTTAATAGCAAAAAAACGTCGCCTGCGGCGCTATTATACTTAATGGCCATGAACATTTTAAATTATATAATTGTGCAATATATTTTTTAATTATTATGTGTCGATACTCGACAGCTCCATTATTGAAGTAGATGTTTTAAAAATCGCCAATAATTCACTGTATGAGTACCCTTAATTTGAACTAAAACACAATTTGAAAAACGTTAATGTAGTGTTTCACACTGCCTTTAATCATGGCGGTAGGTAGGGGGCCCGCCAAATATCCTAGCCTGAGGGCCCGTTTCAGGATGTGGGGACCATGGTGTAGGTACACTGAGTGCAATAGACAAAAGGCCGATAAACGAGAAATTAGACTGTGAAGAAGAAAAAGATCCTATGGGACTAATTAACATTATCCTCCTTGGGCCCCCCCAATATTAAATCCTGGGTGCGCCACTGCTGAAGTCCCTTGAGATGTTGATCGTATTTTTTGCCTTGACTGTGTTCTTCTGTGCTAACCCTTCTACCCCCTTTTCTTTTCGATTATTTATCTCTCTGGTTGCTCATCTTGTTTAGCAGGCTGGCAGGACTGACGCTTCCGTTGGTGGCGTCCTTTTTTGTCTCTGCTATTCATTTTGATATGTCTCAAGGAAACCACTGTTGGAAACCACTGGTGTTCTCTGGACTTCAGAGTACAAGAACAATAAGAGTTTTAATGGTAGGTAAAACTCCTTACATTATTCGCTATTGACTCTGAAGTCCCTTGAGATATCTGTTTGTTATCACCCGGTAAAGCAAGATAGATCCTGCAAGATAGGATGGATGAAACCTAACATGGAAATTAAGTATAAGTAATATATTCCTTGCTTTTAGACTCAGTGCACCGGGCTGAACAGAGAGGTCAATATATTTCGTTCCCCCGCTGTAGAAGTCTGTGTGTCTATCGGTCTATGGTAAAATGTTTTAAAAGTAGCCTCCTGGCGCCAATTACCTCTCTGCAGATATTGTCATCTATGGGGTAATCCTCTAACCAATTTAGGGAGGCGAATGCTGATCGAGTACTGCCTGGTGATTCCTGTACCCCTGCATCAGCGAGTATTGACTTCACCCAATTTCCGATGACTGCTTGAGTCGCATGTTTTGGGGGGCCTTTTGACGAGATAAATAATGCCGGAATGTTACCACCTTCTTCTCTTCTCTCATTGGTTACCACCTTCTTCTCTTCTCTTCTCTCTTCTCTTCTCTCTTCTCTTCTCTCAGTTTTCGTAGCCAAAATACTGAATCGATGTTTTGGCAACTGGAAGCGTTTAATTTCCATCCAGATTGGCGGTGCCTTGATGTGTCCGTCTTGGAACCAAACACTGGCCATATAATAATATGGTCGCCATTATCGACTAGGCCATTATCCGCTACACTGAGTAGGGTAAGGTCATGAACCCGTCGTCCCGATGCGAGTAATAATAATATAGCTGATCTGCGTGAAACTTCATAAAGGTTGTATACTAGTGGTGTTGTTTTCTTGAGGTAGTCTACGACGATTCTTGGATCCCAAATCGGTGGTTTTCTAGGTTTAGTCTTGCGGGTGGATATGGCTTTTAACATATGACGCACTACTATGTTACTGCTGATGTCTTTACTGATCATAGGTTTGCAAAAGGTAGCTATAGCTGACTTATGTACAAGAATAGTGTTATATGAAAAACCTTCTTTATTGTATAAGTGGCCCAGGTATCTAGCCACTTCAATCGGTTCGGGGGTATTATAGCTTATCGAGTTGGCCAGGCACCATATCTTCCATTTGTTCCATGCAGGTTTATAGGTCTTCAAAGTGGATGGTCGCCAGCCGGAAGTGAGAAGTGGTCTGTCCTCTACCGACCAGTTAGAAACTAAGTGCTCGGCCGTAGTCAATTGGCGGGCGTGGCGCGGCGGCGTCTTGCGAAACTCAAACGTATAACCGTGTGTATTATGCCCCAAAAAACACACTGTCTACGAACATTTTACACACGGTTATACGTTTGAGTTTCGCAAGACGCCGCCGCGCCGCCCCCGCGCGACCACTACGTTCTTGCACTAACTCTGCCCACCCGAAATTATCCTTAACTGGAGTGATAGGTCCCGGGCTTGTGGAGGTGGATGGTTTGTCACCGTGTCCACTAGAAATGACTCTAAGTGCGGGATCGGGTAGGGTGGTTCCAGTGATCTCTGCTGTAGGTCTGCGCTCCAAAAACACTTCTTCTACTTCACTAATTCTTCGTTCAGGTGTGCCAATACCTGTGGAATTAGATTCAGTGGCGGGAATATCCAGGCTAGTTTGAAGTCCCACTGTCGACTGAAGGCATTGTGGAACAGTGCAAGGGCATCGTTTGGATTTCGTGAGACATACGTTGTGACAACATGGGCTGTGTTGGACGCGAACAGGTCTACGTCTGGGAGTTGTAGCTGCCATAACTAGGTGCAATTCTGGGATAATTTTGCTGCCTGAGAGATGGTCTGCCACGCAGTTGTATTTGCCTGGAAGGTACTGTGCAATCAATGATATACTGGCCTGGTTGGTGATTTCCAGAATCTGTCGGCAAAGACTTAGTAGGGTTGCGGACTTTGTGCCCCCTTTGTTGGTGATGTAGGCCACCACTGTCTTGTAGTCGGTTTGTAGGAGTAATTCTGATCCCCTGAGCGTTTGCTCCCGGATTTGTATGGCTGAGAGTACTGCATACAGCTCCTTTCGGTTGGAGTGCCACGTGGATTGGCCTTGTATCCATGTACCTAATAGGTGGTACTCGTCTAACTGCGCTCCCCTGCCTGAATCGGCTGCGTCTGTGGTGAGGAAGTGATTGTAGGTTGTCCTGTGAATCTTTCCTGAGGAGCCCACCGCTCGAATCCACCACATGATGTCCTCTCGAGCTTGTGGTGAAATCGATGTTGTTCGGTGAGGGTGGCTCCTTAATAATTGAGCACTCGTACGTTGTAGACGTGGGAAATGAAACCTCCCCTGTGGAGTGACGAAGGTTGCAAAGTTGAGTCGCCCGAGGAGACGTTGGGCCTGTCTGAGCGACCAAATGCGTTTTTGCATCTGAAATTGTAGGTGGTGACGAAGTGATGTGCACTTCTCTGTTGATAGATATTTCCGATTGTTGTGAGTACCCCATGTGATACCCAAGAACTCCCGTTGTTGGCTCGGGATTAGACAAGATTTTTTATTGTTGATTATCCAACCTAGTGCCTGCATTAAATCTATCGTATAAGTCAGTTGCGACAGAAGAATCTCTCTGGACTGATTTGCCATCAGAAAATTGTCTAAGTAAGTGACGATTCTCATACCTTATCCCCGGAGGTGTTCGGCCACCCAGTTCGTTAATGAGGCAAACAGTCTTGGTGCTGCCGACAGTCCGAACGGCAGGCATGTGAATTATTGCAGGAGTTCTCCTTGGTAAACTAGCCAAAGGAATCGGCGATGTTGTATAGCTATAGATACATGTAGGTACGCTTGGCTTAGGTCTATTTTTAATAACCAGGCTTACCCTTGCAGGAATGTTGGGACCTTGAAATGGTGGAACAGTTTGAACGGCCTTGGTTGTAGGAAACCGTTTAGGCGTTTTAGGTTGAAGACGGGCCGTTGACTTCCGTCTTGCTTCCTTACTAGGAACAGGGTTGAGAGGAAGCTCGGAAATGGCTCTGCCGATTTCAATACTCCCGATTTCTTCAGTTCCGCGATTTGTGAAGTGATCTCCGGTGATTGTCACGTTCGAAAATCCTTCTGGAATTGTACGGAAGGCATTATTAGTGGGGGTTTCTTTATAAACGGAATACGGGTTCCCGTTATTATTTTTAATAATGGTGGTGCACCCTTGGCCTGCCAGATTTCCTGGAAATGCTGGAGGCGTCCCCCTGTGAACGTGTTGAGTGAGACCCGGTCACCTGCGTTTAGGGTAAGTGCCCCTCGCACCACCTCGGTTACCTCTGGGAAAACCTCGGTTGGATGGGCGTGGGCCTCTCGGCAAGCCACCCCTAACCTGATTTGACATCCTCCTTATGTATCCCATCCTCCGAAAGGTATCCTTGTGTCCACCTGACGAAGTGCCAGGCTGACTCTCCACCCTGACCTGGTCAACCACTTTGGGGGTCTGATCGAAGACCTTTTCGCGACCCCCACCTCTCTCTAGGAAAAACGCCAGTTGATCTTTGTTGAAGATGTGCTCGGCGCTAGGTGGGATCTTGGTAAGAGCCTCTCGCGTAAAGTGTATTTTATGACTGAGAGGATTTTCTGCCGCCTCGTCTGAATCAACTCTGCCCGTTTTCAACAAAGGATCCGGGTGACGTCCTCAGACACTTTGTTGAGTGCTGACGAGTTCCCGAATTCCTTACGACCGTCTCAAAAAGAGCCGTACCAATGGTGTGGTCGTTGACAGAATCGACCACTCGCTGTAATGAGTCCCGAATGCACTCCTTTTGTGCGAGCATCGCATTTTGGAGGCCGGCGATCGTACGCTCCATTAGATGAATGGTTTGCGATGAACGATCGTAGGGGCGTAACTAATCGTTGAGTCCCAACTCAACGAAGGACGGGGCCGCCAAATACTGTTTCTGGGTTTCAGCATAGCGAACCCCCGCACAATTATCTGTGTCAAAAAGCTGGAGCCTGGTAAGGTCCGCTACCCGAGCTTTGTCTGGCGTCGGAAAAGCAGGCTTCTGTACTATGACACTAAATACAGGCAACGGAATCCTGTTGGGTTTTTCCGCTTGTTCGGGCCTTGCGAGTGGCCGTAAAAAACTTACCGGAGAGTCGATGTTTACCGTTGGCTTCTGCGGAGTAGGTACCACTGCAGGAGACCCTGTTGGGTCAACATTGAAAAGATTTGCGATAGGTACTTTATTGTCCAGTGACAGTTCACTGACACTCACGGCGTCCTCCATCAGTAATTCCGACTCATTCGAGTCGGTCTCCATCACCAGTCCTCACCAGTTCATTGCACTTTATTTTAATTCACACACAACAAAATTTTACTGTATTTTCGTAAGACTCAATTTTTTTCAGGATCTATCTTGCTTTACCAGGTGATAACAAACAGATATCTCAAGGGACTTCAGAGTCAATAGCGGATAATGTAAGGAGTTTTACCTACCATTAAAACTCTTATTGTTCTTGTTGACTCTGAAGTCCAGAGAACACCTACCTGGTTTCCTTGAGACATGACAAAGCAGACAAAATGAATAGCAGAGACAAAAAAGGACGCCACCAACGGAAGCGTCAGTCCTGCCAGCCTGCTAAACAAGATGAGCGACCAGAGATATAAATAATCGAGAAGAAAAGGGGGTAAAAATTTCAGAGTCAATAGCGAATAATAATAAAATATGTAAGTATTATTTTAATAAATCGATATTTTGGTAAAATTGAAAACTACAAAGAGATTGGACTGTCTTTAATCTCTTTGATAAAATACCATGTTGTATGTGTGTTCGTATAAATATGTATTTAATAAAGAGACGAAGTAATTATAGCTTCTGAAATGTTTACTATTTTTTAAGTAAAATATTTCACAGTGCAATTATTGTCAAAAGTAAAATTGCCTTCTTGAAAAAATGTTCAATAAATATATAATTCATTAATAAAACGGTGGAAATAACTGGTAATAAAAAAGGTAGGTAGCGGGATATATTTCGGGTTTTGGGGAGGTCAGTTAGTAGGTATGTGTTATCCCGTCGATTATTTTAAAACTGTGGAAGAAATGAATGTCAAGGGAAACCGTTGACAATGGACCGTATGCATAACGAAGGCATGGAAGTAACACTAGGGGAAATCTTCGTTCAGCAGCGGATCGTGATCTGCTGATGATGGTTAATAATATTTAAAATGTCCTATTATTTATAATATATTATTTCTCTGCCGCTCGCTTAACTGAAGATATTGAGATATGTAGGTACCCATTTAGTAATTTATTCGTTCTGACTGATATTTCCATGGAAATATTAATTAGCTCGCGCCTTTAAGATAATATGAAGTTTACGTTTTTTTATATGGTCAAAGTCTCTATAAGTACCTACCTATCATAAAGAAAGATTGGGGAAATCTGCATCTTGACTAGGTGAACTTTAGTCCATTTTGATATGGCAGTAGGTAGGTACTATTCAGCGCTCGAAATGGAAAAGTATTCGAACCGGAGCGCTCGACAATTTTCTGAAGATATTAACATAGTTATAATTTTTTATGTGTATTTTATAAAAATAAGTGTGTTAGTTTTTTTCTTATGTGACTTGTCTAGCTCAGACGGTCAAATTATTTTCTTCACGAGACGGAGCGATAATGTTATCTATTTTATGAACCGGAACGGTGCTCCGTGCGTTCCGGTCTATTTCGAGCCCTGGTACTATTTCATATTACGAGGGTTGTCCAAGAATTAAAGACCTTTATTCGTTTTTCGCGACGCGGATGTTATTTCTCAAAATATGGCAGCACTGGCGTATAGTGTAGACTTCCCTTTCCTAAACGAGTGGTGAGCCGGCTCGGTAGCTGTCTTTGCGTCCGTTTGAGATGGACGCTCCGCTGTCGAATCCCGCCGCTTGCGAGGTTCGTTCAATCATTCGGTTTCTCAACCAGGAGGGAGTCCACCCTGTTGAAATCCATCGACGTCTCACATCCAATTATGGTAATGTGATGATCCAGCGGAATGTCAGGAAGCGGTTTACTGAGTTTTCGAGTGGTAGAACGAGTGTTCATGATGGGGAGGGGAGAGGAAGGAGGTCCTCAATTGGTGACGTTTTGTTGAAGAAAATCACTGATAAAGTTCGTGAAGATCGCCGTCTGACAGACCGTGAGCTCGGAATTTTGATCCCAGACGTCAGTAAGCCTACCATACAAATGATTTTGAGGGGAAAATCTGGGTATGCAAAGCAATATGTAAGTGTGCTCGTCGGGTGCCCAAAATGCTGACGGAAGCTCACAAATAAAATCGTGTGAAAAGCGCTTAGGTCTTTTTGAACCTTTTGGACTCATTCAAATGGGATGTCCTACGTCATCCTGCTCATAGCCCCGACCTGACGCCGAGATATTACCATCTTTTTCTTCATCTGAAGCAAAATTTTGCCGGAAAACGCTTCGAGACCGACGAGGACGTGGAGGAAGAGTTGAGAACATTTTGGAGGACGGCGGCGGAGTTCTAATGTCTGTGATATCACATTGAGAGTCTATAATCCGTTATAAATGCGTCATATTTCCTTAGAGACAAGTTGATTTTACCCTATCGTAACAAAATCCATGCACAAATTTAAAATCTAAATCGGGATAGCTATGTTTTTTGCTTTTCATCTCATACATAGGTATATTTTTAATCCAGTTTTAAGTTTGAGACCTTTCTTTAGCTTTTCTTCCCTAAATTTATTTTCCCTTACGAACGGATTTGCACCACAAAAAAATCTTCCAATATTTTGAGAGCTCAGTTTAGCTGATTAGATAGCCACTAACCAATATTGAATTTTGTTGGCTTTTCGTTATACATATTACTTAATATGACAGTTTGATCATAAATGTACGCCAAGGCCTACAAAATAATTCAGTACAAGAAGCTAGCATGTTCGAGTCAAGATGCCAATATCATGTCGATAGAGAACATCAATAATTTTAACATTTTACTCAATATAAAAATACTTCACAGTTGACTGCCGCGTTTGTTACTGCAATGATATTGTTAACATCGTCCGTTGAAAAATAAAAACATATTTACATTACGACTTAGTAGATAATTTTATTATGTGGTTGGACGTTAAGATAATGTTTTTATTTATTGGATGCAGTACCACTGTTATCGCACGAAGTATCGCAGGTAAATAATATAAATAAAATACAAAATGCTGATTATAAAAATACAGAATTTTTAAAACGTAATATAGGTTGGTATACATTATAAATAGTAACATATTTTTTCATATAGCGCTATACCTAATAATTATTTAGGGTAGGTATGTTTACGAAAAGGTAAACTTACCCATTTTTATGACGTCGACTAAACAGTATACAATAAAATCATTGTCAACAGTTTTCTTTTCATTGAAGGTATTCTGGAAAACTCTTTAAAAAAAAGTTATTTATGTGATAACATGTTAAGGGTATTATAATTTAATGATTTTATGTAGGTACCTACATAGGTTTGTTACGTGTGTTTAATATTTCTATGAAGATACATATTATTAATTTGTTGAATACAGTGACACATACCTATCATATTATTTAAATGTTAATTTATTACTTATAGATCAAAATATTATGGGTGTCCACTTACCACTAAATATATCAGATGTCCTGAGAGACGTGGTGTCTGGTCTTCAATTAACAACACTAACGTTAGTGAATGAAAATGGTGAAAACAGACAGTAAGTCAATATGTCTATATATTTTTTTTAAATGCTACTACAAGCGCGAGTCAAACAACACTGCCACTCTCTAGCATCAAACACAGACATCAAACCAATTCGTGTAATAGGAATTATAAAAAAAAACAACAGGGGCTTGCAAGATTTTTTTATTTAAGTTTAATTTTTAATGTTTCAAGTGTAGTACTGAATTTTCCATCTAGATCGAAAATCGAGACATTTTTTTAAACTTTCCTTCTCAAAAATATTTTCGAATTAAAGTCGAGACCTTTTTGTTAGTTTTTTTCCGTCCAAACGACTTTTATTTCCAAAAGAATCCTTCCAAATTCAAGACTCAAGAGCTTTGTTGCCGATGGTGATGGATGTTTTCTCCGGTCTGCACAATAATGTACCTACTGATTTTAAAGTAAATGACAAAATTAAGTATTTAAAAAAAAAAACCGGTGTGTGTACTTATGTACGCGCGTTAGAAGTTATACTTCTTTGGCGTAACAAAACTTGTGATAAACTAGATTCTTTGACTAGCTCTTGTTAAATTACACACTCAAGAAAAAGGACCGCTTATTGGAACGCCGTTGGATTATTTCTATACTTACACTTTAACTTATATTACTAAATTATATAATGGCTTCTCGTTGTTTTTATTTTTAAAGTACTAACTGTCACTCTGACGTTTAATCGTTTGTTTACGTAAGGAATTGCAAATGGCGACAATAATATATTCGCTGCCTAGGCAACGGAACAATTCTAAACTATAGTATTATACTGTATAACCGTCACGATTGCAGTATCATACTGTGACGTAAAGGTAGTACGTTTGGCTGATACCCGTCGGTGGTTCGAATCCATTCGAGTGCGTTTTTTATCGTGTTAAAATTATGTATTACATGTCACACGCCAAAAATACACTCTGATCTGATTTCCCAAACATGCCAAAAGAAGTATAACTTCAATAAAACAAATCTAAAGAACAACAGCTCAAATAATTAAAAATACAGATTGGTATTTTTTCCATCCTGGACGATCGAGCGCAGACGCTTTCTAGTTGATTTGGCCGAGCAATCTTTAATCTCTCATGGCACAGTCCAGCCAGCTCAGTTTTGGCCGTCTAGGTAAACTTTTGCTGTCTCAGGGCCCCGATTTCCTAACTATCGACTCGTGTGGCATCAGACGACATGACGTAATTGTGACGTCAGCCAATCCACGCTCGAGGCATGCCGCCCGCGCGCAGTGCTCACCGTTGATAATTATTACGATGAAACACCTATATGTGTATGGTGACAATGAATAGCGCCGCTGTCTGAGTAGCGTGATTTTCTCGAGTGCTATTATCACTTCGGTAGTACGTCACAATGATGTCATATGACGTCATGTCGACCGGGAAGCTTGCACTCGCAAGTTCTAACATAGGGCCCCTGGACGCGCGCATAGCTGGAATGACGGGTATCTTCTTCGGCATATGAGTATGACCAATCCAGCACTTGCTCTTAATTATGTCTTTTCGTCTCCTTAGAAAGTTTATACACACCAATATTAGCACGTATTTTTTATTAAAATATACCCAAATAGGTACTTACTTACCGGACATTATCATTACTTAACAATATACATTTATTTATAAAAAAACGCTTGCTTATAAATATAATATTTGAGTCTTTTATTATATCATATACTTACCTAAGAATGATGTGTATTTACGATTGATTCATACTTAGTTACTAAATCGGAAATATTCTGGTAAGAAATATTCAAAAGCAATGATTCTAATCTATTTTATATTTATGTTGCTGGAGAGATCGATTGTTGAAAGCGAAATGATCAAAGATCAAGAATTTTTCACAATATTGAATAAATTGAATGGCTAAATTATCTAATAACTATTCATAGAAATCTTTTTACTTAAAATTCTGGAATTTGGAGTCGCCTTAGGCATACCTACCTAAATTATAATACTTTCAATCTATCTCAATAATATTATGAGTGATGACAACGTCATGATAATATTATACACATTTTCTGTTTTATATGACACAGGCAATAATGCATATTTGCATGTTAGAAATGAAATAATTTTATTTTTTATTATTATTTGACGCTCGCAATGAAGTAAGTGGATGTAATACCTGCCTCTAAAACCATTGGTAGCCACTTTGAATCTCTTGGGTGGATCACTCAAATGTTGTTTCTCCAATATGTGTTTCCATCGAGTGGGTTGAGCTTATGGTTATGAGTCATTAACCGTAAAATATCTGTTACAATATTCGTCATTCGGCGGAGACCTAGTACATAATTGGTCCACATTGGAGCGAAAATGGTTATTTACCCTTTTCAGATTTCAAATGACCTTTACCGAATACCTGTGTCTATTAAGTCATTTATGATCGTATGATTCATATGTCACAGCTATCAGATTGATTTTTGGTTTTGATTTTACTTTTGTATTCTTTAGAGGTGGGTAGACTGAGGTAGGTATCTGAAATTGACACTGACTTCTGACTTCTGAAGTCACTAAATTATCTCAACCACTAAATTATAATATTTTTTCTAAGTGATTTAGATCTGATGAGTTTGACTACTTCGCTACACACTGAAGGAATATCTACAATGCTTTTTGAAAATAATAATTCAAATGATACAAATGTGAAGGTACGAATGTCACTTTAACAATTATTATAATTTAGATACAAGCAGTGGTAGAATAAAAGTTCCACGTGTTTCAATCTGAATAATATGATAATAATGATCGCAGATGCCATGTAAAATGCTGAACGAGGGTTTTGGTTAACGACAGCAATGACATTATTAAATGGACGACGCACTCAATACAGTAGCTAGCAAATAAATTCGCGCATTCGCATGTATAGGTAGACGTCACGCAATTTCCATTATGCGATATCACGCATCGGGAATTTATATCAATATGACCTTTATTGTAATGGCGTTAGAGCAGTGTTTCTAATGTCAATGATCATTTGAGCGAACCCGTTCGAACCGAACCATTCGGCAGACCAACAAAAAGCATCAGGAATTTATAGCAATATCACCTTTATTGTAATGGCGTTAGAACAGATTATGCCATTCGGCAGACCCGACAATAAAGTGAGTGTCATTTTCTTTTCCAGATAATTCGTCCATATATTAATGTCATTGAACGACAGTCACAGCGGCGACACATTATGTTAAACAGTTAAAAGTTAAACGAACAAAAATGTGATAATGAGATGTTCGTTCGCGACGTATGGGTAGTTTTTGAAGACATGTTGTCATGTAATTTTTTTATTCCTTACCCATGGATGGTGGAAGGAGAGAGACTTTAATTCAAATTTCAAACAGAGAGCGGACAGATTTAGGTATGACATAATAACATTAGATATTTACATAACACATTAATGCAGGGGTTACTATAGTGTGGTTTACGTTTTTGATTGGTATTTTGGCGAAAACACCTTAGTACATTTCAGCATGATGTATAAAATCATGGAATGATAAGGTGAAAAATAATAATCTGTATATTTTAGTAAACGGTAAATAAATATTGTTTGAGTCATTGGTTCATATCATATTACATATTATGATAAAATTACAACACGTAAATAAATGTAGGACTTTGGTAAACTAGAGCTCATTATTCATAATATGTGCATACATAATATTTAACATGTTCGTGATAATAAGATATATCATTTAATTTGAAAACATTATAACAATACATATTATTAATTATGTTTTGAAATATGTTACGTCTGTCAAAATCCTATTTTATTTTCAGTATTTTAATTATCTATCCAAAGCGTTGACAAATTACGTTGCAGTAACAAGCCTTATATTTGGAACTCCCACAGCTTGTGAGGATTTATTGGATCAGGTAAGAACTAATTTTAATCATTATTATTAAATAATGAATGAAAGCATATACCTAATATCATAATGATTCAATATGTCATAATTCATTTATGTAAGTACTTACAAAAATATAATTATCTTTACAATATCATAAATGTAGATATATTGTTGTATTAGCAATTTTTTTTGTCCGATTGCAATTTAAGTTGAGGACAAGAAATTTTATTCATCGGAATTTGCTGTTCATATTCTATTGGGGAAATCAACAAACAAGCAATAGATTTTTGACGACGATGCATGATGCCATGAAAATAGCAATTCTCACAAATCCATGACCAGGCGTGTAAGTAACTGTACCTACTTATATAAAAAAAAACTAATATTCATGCAATTATTGATCTTGAAAATATTATGCTATTTTATAACAATAAAATTAGTAAGATAACAAAAAAATACAAAGTAGATACATGTTTTTTTTGTTTAGGTTTCGTTTATATTACAACCAAGCATCTCCTTTACCCACACGGCCTTTGCCGTTAGTAAATTGGTGGTCAGGAAGATTGTACGCGACTCCAGCGTTGCCTTCCCTTGCAAAAATATTCGCCGATTTCAAAAAACGGATATTCAGGGTTCCAGTATTACACGTAAGACATTTTTTTTTTGATTTCGGTATTGAATAATATTGATTGATAGATTATGCTTATTAGGTAAGTACTTACCTATATTTTTTATGCAATCAACATAATATCCGATCCAAGACAAAGTATATTATATGGAAAATACGTACAGTGTAAGTTGTTGACCCTTTATGAAATTAACTTAATACTAAAATACAAACTTGTTATGAAGATTGGTTGTTATAGATTTATTATTTATTTTCACCGATGATTTGATGTGATCCGCTGTCATATCGCATATTCTCTGAGCGAGGATCCGTTGCCCCCTTCCAATTATGTTGAATAACTTAGCAAATATATAAAACTTTATACCCTCCTCGATCCTAGGGAGCATTTCAGTTGTTCGGCGTTTTGAAAGCGTATTAGCTGTTAGCCATTCGTTTAACTACTTTGTGCCTACATAGCATACCGTGAAATCTTTGCATGCATACATATTACATACATTGATTGAAAAAAGCAACACGTGAATTTTACACAGCGAATTATTTACCGATATAAGCATAACGGGATGGTCTCAAACATATTGAAATTGAAGCAAAAAAGGACCACTCGTTCACTGATTAAATTAGATACAAATGACTTCGCATTGCAGGTTCATTTGCATAGAACTTCAAACTATTGCTATGACATTTTTTATTTGCCAATTTGCAGAGCGTATAAAAAGACAATCCATCACGATGGGTAGATAAGTAGTCAGTAATACTACACTTTGGCATTATTTAATTGAAAAATCCTTTTATTAATTTGTGAAAACCCGTTTATAATTGGACTCGAGTAAGTAATCACAATGAGTATAAAAAATGACTACAATATTGCGTGTATAAGAAATTCGGAATCCAAAACCGTGCTTGATAAATAATTTCAAAAATGATGACAGAAATAACGTATAACGTATGGTCGGCTGTGGTACACTTTTAATAAAAATATATTTTTTACTGAACATCCCTAAGACCTATAATATCGCTGTATATATTATAAATACCTTCTATAAGTTTGACTGTCCAATATTGTACTTTCCACATAATTGTCCGATATTATACGCAATTACCTAATTGTTAGATAATTGACAGAATAGAGTAAAGTTGGTGAGTTAAATTGTCAAAACTCTGGATTTGAAGTGAATGTAAACTTGAAAGATTTGAAAAGGGTAAACGGTAGAGCGATATCGTGAAATTGTGAGTGACATTAGCACGCTACCTTAACTATGCCATTCATATCATATCAATCAATTGTCATATCTAGTATTGTGTAGTCTTGTAGTTTTTGTCATGTTTATTATATATTTATGTTGATATAGCATGTAGATATCTATTACATTTTAGGCACCACCCTGGCATTTTGTAAAACTTTACAACGATACTGCCATCGAAGTTACTGGTGGACGTGATCATCAGCTTTTATCACTCTTAGCTGATAAACTAAATTTTCGGTAGGTAAATGGAAAACAAGAATATTTATGAGATAAATTTATTTCATTATATATTTATAACAAATAAATTGATACTTTTTAACAAAGGCACCTAGTTAAAATTATAATATACCTATCTTTACATTTTTGAAGTGCTGAAAGTAGCATAAAACGGTTTTGTAACCGTTGTTATACATAAGTACCTACTTATATTAGATAAAGTTGATAATATCGACATAAGCATTATTATCCACACGTACTTCTCTCTTCCTTCATTACTTCTTCATGACTTGACATGAACAGTAAGTCGGTACTTACTTATGGCTTATTGTACCTATTACTTGTTGTCGGGTGCTTTTCGCATTACATAGTAAATGTTGTTTTCCATCAAATTTTCATCATGCTATTAATCAGAGTTGTTTGTTTCCTACAAACACCAATATTTTAAAATAAAATTTAATTTATGGTTCTCAAAAACTCATCTAACCAAAGAAATACAATGTGTTTATATGTTTTATAATATAGAAAACTAAATATATTAATTTTATTAAGTTTTTATTCAACGACTCATCAATGTAGTATTATTTTTACTTTACATACGTATTCCTATTTAGAAATATATTTTCATGTAAATAGAATATTTATTAAAATGGCGTATGTTATTTATTAAATAACTAAATGATTAAAGATATGAATACTTCGACCCTCCCGATCACAGCCAAGGATCAGGAGTTACTGCAAATGGATCATTCAAAGGTGTCCTGGGCATGATTTATCGAAGGGTAATTATAAATTATATGTATATACCTACTCAAATATTAATTGCCAATATGAAAATACATAATATCTCTGATACATTTGGAATAGGTATTTAATACTTAAATTAGAACTATTGATTTCAATTGACATAAAATAATTTAGAACTTATAATTGAACATTATATTGTATTCAACAGGAAGCAGATTTATTTTTGGGAGATGTGACGATGACTTGGGAACGTCAGAGAGGGATCGAGTTTTCTTTTTTGACTTTGGCCGACAGCGGAGCTTTTGTTACGCATGCACCACGAAAGCTCAGCGAAGCTCTCGCATTACTTCGACCATTTCAATGGGAGGTAAACAATATTATGATACCATACAATTTTTATTCTATTAGATAATATTAAATATATTATTATCACACATATTCAATTGTTATCAATATAACTCATACATCACTTACGGCGTCAATCATCATTATATTTTTTTTTTAATTATAAACTTAACTAACGTTAAACGTAATTTTCTTCTTTTAATGTAGATGCGCGTTTAATTGTATTGCCAATATTGTGTAGATGAAAGTATATTTAATCATATTATCTAATAATAGTGACTTAATGTTATGTTTCCTCGTGTCAAGCTTATCAGGAACCATTATATGCTCCCCAAAGCATCTCTGAAAATGTGCTGTGTATTTTGTTTTTGAAGTTTTATTTTATTATATAACATTGTTTATGTTTTTATTTTTTCTTCTTCTCTCTTACGAGGGTAATATTTGTTATAATGTAAATCTCATGTTGCAAACGTCTTAAGTTTAGATTTTTATGTCCACAATGTTTTTTTTTTAATAAATAAATAAATTTTAGGTATGGCCAGCAGTTTTATTGATAATGGCAGTTGCCGGCCCAGCTTTGTGGGTGTCTGCTGCCGGCCCTGCCCTTTGGCGTCCGAATAGATCACCTACTCCACCGGCCCTGGGCCGTTGCATCTGGTTCACCATATCAATATTTTTGCGACAGAGTAAGAAATCACACAATTCTGTTTCCCGGAAGATTTATTAAATTTGTTTATTATGTATGACCTTTAGATAATGTGTGAAATTTCATATGCTCCGCTGAGGATCGAATATGGTATTTTACTATTTTTTAAACAATAAAATCCATATTTATTTTCTAATATTTATACCTAAGTGAAAGATATAGGATTTCACATAATTGATGAGGTATTTATTAATAGGTAAATTTTTTTAGAGAAATGCACTCTAGATTAAGCATACATTGAAAAAAACAACATGTAATTTATTCTAGACGCGGGATTCGAATTCACACTCAGAGGCGTTTCAGTAGCGGGTGTTCTATCAACTGTTTGAAAGTGGGCGTTCTGTTAAATATCTACAACAATGTAAATTATTTTTAATTAATATAAGCTTTTTATTTTTCAAATTAAAGAAATAACAGGATAATTAAAAACATGGTGTATATTTCAGGTGGCTGCTCTCCTTTTGATAATATTAGAGCAAGAGTTTTGGGTCTCCTGCTGTCATTGGCAGCCACGTATGTATTGGGTGACGTTTATTCAGCCACTCTGACGTCACTAATGGCGCGACCGGCGCGAGAACCACCGTTGTCTGATCTGCGGGGTCTAGAACAGGCGATGCTTCACAGAGGGTACTGGCTCCTTGTGGAAAGACACAGTTCATCCCTTTCTATATTACAGGTATATTCATATTTACCTACGTAGTTTTCAAATATCCATCTGATAATGTCATGTACCTACATAATATATTCAGAATGTTTATCTTTTATTCCTTTTTAAATTACATGTATGTACTAATTTGTACATACTTTTGAAGTATCTAATCGTTAAATTTAGAGCGTCTAAATGAGTAATCGTCAAATAAATGGCGAATATTTTTAGCCTCGTCTGTGAGGATAGCATACGATGCTAGCAGAACAGTGGTATAAGGAGGTCTATTTAAAAATAATATGTATAATTTATTATAATTTTTAAGAAGGTGGGAGGGAGGGGGAGTTAACAAAATCTAGACGGTTCTACTTATAGGTTCTTGTTGCTTCAACTACGGAACCCCGCATTTTATGGCTACATTCCCCATACCCAGACCTAGATATAGATTTACTAATATAATATTATAGTAGCCGTGATATGTGGAACCATAACTCGCCGGTATTTCAAGTACATAAATAATATATATCCCAACCACCATAACGTTCTACATGCTACATTACAGTGCTATAAAATTTATTGTAGAAAAGCGTTTCACACGATACTAAGCGGCGCTTCTAAGTGCTCGGCCGTAGTGATTTGGCAGGCGCGGCGCGGCGGCGTCTTGCGTAGCTCAAACGTATAACCGTGTGTATTATGCTCCAAAAAAGACACTGTCTACGAACATTTTACACACGGTTATACGTTTGAGTTTCGCAAGACGCCGCCGCGCCGCGTGACCACTACGTTCTTGCACTAAGTGGCATTCGTTATTTACATATATTACTATTAGACAATACACACTGTCGCTTTTCTGATGACTGCTGTCAGTGACAACTTTTTATCGAATTTCATATACATGTTTTCAATGTAACATTTCTTGCCACCACATGCAAATATGATGAGATAGGTACTTACAATATACCGTACTACGAGTGTTATGTATACCCTTTTAATGATACTTAGTGAATATTGACATTAAAGGGGAGAGGCACGCCAGCAGAGAACCTAGCGGAAAAATACGAAGCTTGCAATTTGAGATTTTTTTTTGATAATTTACAATTTCAACTGTATTAATTAATAAATATGTATCTGAAAACAATAAATAGATTTTTAATTTTTTTTTTAATTTAAAGATAAACTTACAATTGTAAAAAAATATAATAAAGTGTGAATTCGTTGCAGGGTCACATCTTATTATTACATTTTATTTTATGGTCATATTTATTATTATAATTTAGTTTATTAAGTTTTCAATTTTCTGTCGTTTAGATTTTTGACTAATTCACAGTTTTAATATTTTTTATATTTAATTTAAAAAACATCGATTTTTATAAAAATATAAATGTGTATAACTTGAAATCCTTATTATTTATATTAAAATTTATTTTAGGTATGGTCCCAATATTGAAACTCGATTTGATATAAATAAAAAGGATTTCCAGTTTTACACATTTAAATTTTTATAAAAATCGATGTTTTTTAAAATAAATATAAAAAATATTGAAACGATGAATTAGTCAAAAAACTAAACGACTGAAAATTGAAAAATAAACTAAAATATAATAATAAATATGAATATAAAATAAAATGTAATAATAAGATTTGACCCTGCAACGAATTCACATTTTATTACATTTTTTTACAATTGTAAGTTTATCTTTAAATTTAAAAAAAAATTAAAAATCTATTTATTGTTTTCAGATACATATTTATTAATTAATACAGTTGAAATTGTAAATTATCAAAAAAAAACTCAAATTGCAAGCTTCGTATTTTTCCGCTAGGTTCTCTGCTGGCATGCCTCTCCCCCTTAATAATCATAACTATTGCTCATTTACGTTGAATAAGCGCCATTTAGCAGCGTTGTCTAGTGGCGCTTCTAAAAATCATTAATATGGTAAGGCTCACAGAACTGTGAACGCTGGGAGTCATCATATGGAGAAGTAGAGCGGAACACCAAACACAATAGAGGATTCAGCTTTGGGCGGTCAAGGTCCACCCAGGTTGTGTAGCGTCACAAACAAACATGGTTCAAACAGTGTTATCGTTGACGAATAAGTGAAATTGATTTTACAGTTGTATGTTTGATGGTTAATTTAGAATGGAACTGGTGTATATGGAAGACTATGGAAGCTGATGCAGAGGCAGAAATTTCATGCAGTTAGGTCTGTGGAACAGGGCGTCAGGAGAGTACTGCAGAAGCCAAGTGCTCCAGTTGTATTCTTGGCTGGGCGGGAGACACTTTACTTTGATACAAGAAGATTTGGTACGCATTCATGAGTTTATATTGACATTTACCTTTTTTTCTAAATTGTGTTGTGATAAAACACAGAATTTATAAACAAAAACTATATATATACTAAGGTGCACGAGCAACAAGAACCAGCAATAAACAAGTCCTTAGAAAAAGAGACGTTTTTTCTTATTTATTTTTGTTCAAATATTTAAATAAAACAAAAGATACGCTTTTTCTGTTAGATATTTTCAAGTAATACCATTTGCGTAGAGCCATTTTGATGCGTAGCATTGTAGACAAGAGCCTCAGTTATCAGCGGTAAGCCGTAGACACGTAGTTATACATTAGCTCTACGCCAAATATAAAAGAAATAGAAAAATAATACCGTATTTTATGTACTTTATTATCATAGTAAGAAAAGTGTGTATAAATTAATAAAGTAGATTAAAAATAGATAATCATACATGGTAAAGTATTTCCATTCACAGGTTGAATTGGATGGTTACAATATGAGCGATTTATGTGCTGCAGACAATGACATATTAAATGGACGACTCACTTCATACCCGGCGCTCACGAGAAATTGTGCATGAAAGTCATTCACAGATATATAGGTAGATGTCACGTGACCATTGACGTATCCGTTTCCATTATGCGATACAAGCTTCGAGAATTTATAGTAATATAACCTTTATTGTAATGGCGTATTAGTGTCATGACTCATTGCGTTAGAAACAGATTCTCGGTTACTTACGACTTCTCGGAGATTAGACGCAAGTGAGCCCAGCGAATCACAGGCGACTGACTGTCCAATGGTTCCTGTCATTCAATTGCATTGAATAAACATTCATCAATATCTTAAAATGGCATTTTATAAAAATAATAAATAATACTAACACATGCAAAGTGATATCCCATCTTTAGATTTTTTTACAATTTTTAACTAGGCACATTGGCATTTTGTAACACAATAATAACGGTGGAGTCGAAACCTGACAGTCGGAAATTTTGTATGGGCAGACCCAGCGGTTTCGCCAGACCGCTTGCAAGCAGAATGTTCATTTGAGCGTAGGATACCGATATTAAAATATGAATTTCGCCATCCGGCAGACCCGACACAAAGTGAGTGTCATTTTATTGTCTAGATGCTTCGTCCATATTAATGTCATTGGCTGCAGAGTTCAGATAGAAATTGGCACTGAGCTCATAGAAATTGTACGATGTTGTGCTTGCCATATTATCCTTTTGTTGAATTAATTAGTATATAAGTACCAATACCCAAAGCTGTAATATACTGGTACTATTTGCTATTATAGTTTTGATAGCTTTATATGATTTTATGATTGTAAGTGATGATATTTTGAATAGCAAATTATAATACTTGATACGTCATAATAATAATTAAATCCACGGTACAGTAGTGTCAGTATGTTCGCTTGTCAAAACCTGCATTAATATGTCAATTTCACATATTGTTTTTGATGTGAAATCATAGGCATGAAAAAAAGAATGAAGAAAAGAACCCAATGGATAACCACCATGTATTCATCGTAAAACGTATATTAATATAATATATTTAGAAGATAATTTTAAGGTTAGACCCAAAGTATGTGCCTAATAGGTTGTTGAGTAAGTAACTAATATCCATTTCTCGAAAAAATAAAAATCTCTTAATACAACCTTCCCTCTGTGGAGGCCCATAATCTGAAATCTTCAAAGAAAACATAATACTGTTCTAGATAAAAAAAATACAATTACGTAAAATAAAAACTTTTTTTATTAAGTCATTCTCTAATTTTATATTTAATTTGTATTAGCAATGTAGTTTATTGTTTGCATTTATGAGTGTAATATGTTAAGGTAGTTAAAATAAAAATCACATATTTGCGTATCATATTAAAACAGTAGATATTACGCGATCACTTTTCCATAAATTGGGGAAAACTCGTTTTGCATTATGTTCGCGGCAGTTTATAAGGGCGGCGCAGACGGGAACTGCCGCTGGTTCTACGGGGACTGTTTTATGGGCTCAATTTGGGGTGCACCTGATCATCGTATCAAATCGAATGTGGCTTTATCTACATAGGTGGCTAGGGTGAAGTTGCTTTTAAAACAGTTCGAAAGGATATTAAATCGGGGGCTTTTTTGTATCTCAGGTAAGAGTTTTTTTTTTGCATCGTATTGAAAATGTGTGAAAACATAAACATAGACTTTTAAAAATTGACTTCGACATAAATGTATGTGAATTTAAAATGAGCAACTTTGGTACTGTTCGGATATACCGGAGGCAGCGGAAAACGCATTTTGAAGATAGCCGATAAACCGGATTATTTGTTAGGTTAACCTAACCAAACCTAACCTAACCTAACTTAACCTAACCTAACCCAACTTAACCGAACCTAAACTAACCCAAACTAACAAATAATCCAGTTTATCGGCTATTTTCAAAATGCGTTTTCCGCTGCCTCCGGTATAACCGAACAGTACCGCAACTTTAAGTGATACAATTTAATAACGATAGAAATTGGTTTATACTTTAATAACTTCGCTTATCTATTAAAAAACAATTTTTCAGCTAGACAAAGTAATATTTATAATTTAAATAGTAGGCGGAGATACATATACCTAGACGATTTTTTTTTCGTTAATATTAAATAACCACAACTTAAATGATTTCATACGAACCGTTATAATATGTCTCAAGGCCCACTATAGTTAGGCCGTGACACGAAACTGTAAACTTCGATGCTAGTGATAGTTATTGATCAAACTTCGAATACAATATGTTAAACTGTATAAAAAGATGATTGTTGCATATTGAAATAAATGGTAATAATTTGAACAACATAATATGCAATCGAAATTCTTCATTTATTGCGAATAGGTTACCGTGTTGCATTCGAAAATAATCAAATCATTAGCGTGTATACTGTAGAGATACTGTAAAAGAAATAACCGATAAAAAAGGTACCACCTATTATGAAATAATATTTTATATTTATTGTGTAATTTTATTGTATATTCTACTTAACTACGTATATATATAATATTTATATATAAAACCATTACGAAACCTATTCGTGAGGCCGCAAAGACCAACATCGGATTGTAGAGCCAATGTAGTTACAGAACGCTAAGTAGATAGTATATTAAACGTATTCGGTAGATATGTTTTTTTCAACAGAATCCATACGAACAAAAATCACCACACATTATTGCTGTATAATATAATTTATGTAGATGACGATATTGCTAATATTTCCCCTGTCTCTCACTGTGCTGATGAGGAATGGAATGCTAAGTTCATACTAGTTTCTGATAATTATTTTTAAGCGAGGATACATTTCTTTTATCAGGGCTTCGCTTACTGGAACATTTTCTTATGAATGCTGAAAACCAGATGTGCATATTATTCGAAATGTCACATGACGTGACCAAAATTTAGACACTTTAGATCGTTTTTTAATCGTTGACACCATCTCAACACGATATTACCATCTACATAGAAGATTTTAATACAATATCTGAGAATCTAAAATGCATACAAATTATTATGTTATAATCTTAATATATAAAAATTAATATTTGTGTGTTTGTTTGTTCGTATTTAATGCGCAGCCATACCGTTCATCCGATTACGATAAAACTTTGTAAACTTATTGCTTGCACTTGCGGGAAGAGTATAGGCTATACTAATATATAAAAATGAATGTCTGTCTGTCTGTATGTCTGTCTGTCTGTGTGTCTGTCCCTTATGCGTTCCTATACCATTCATCCGATTGCAATGAAATTTTGGTAAGTGGTTGTATGCACACCCATGAAGGTTTCTGAATTAGAAAAATCATCACCTTCTTCTTCTTCTTCATTATATTTTTTTTTATTCGTATGGTTCCTATACCATTCATCTGATTGCAATAAAATTTTGGTAAGTGGTTGTATGCACACCCATGAAGGTTTCTGAATTAGAAAAATCATCATCCTCTTCTTCTTCTTCATTCTATCTTCTTTTATTCGTATGGTCCCTATACCATTCATCCGATTGCAATGAAACCTTCGTCAGTTGTTGTGGTAACACCCGCAATGGTTTTTGAATTAATACAACCATCTTCTTCTTCTATTCTATATTCTTCTATTCGTATGCGTTCCTATTCCATTCATCCGATTGCAATAAAATTTTCGTCAGTAATTGTGCCAACACCCGCGAAGGTTTCTGAATTAGCACAACCATCTTCTTCTTCTTCTTCTTCTTCTTCATTGTATCTTCTTTTATTCGTATGGTCCCTATACCATTCATCCGATTGCGATGAAACCTTCGTCAGTTGTTGTGGTAACACCCGCAATGGTTTTTGAATTAGTACAACTATCTTCTTCTTCTTCTATTCTATATTCTTCTATTCGTATTAGTTTCTATTCTATTCATCCGATTGCAATAAAATTTTCATCAGTAATTGTGCCAACACCCGCGAAGGTTTCTGAATTAGTACAACCATCTTCTTCTTCTATTCTATCTTCTATTCGTATGCGTTCCTATACCATTCATCCGATTGCAATGAAATTTTGATCAAGTGTTGTGCTCACGCCGCAAAGGTTTCTGAATTGTTACAACTATTTTCTTTTTCTTCTATTCTATCTTCTTCTATTTGTATGCGTTCTTATACCATTCATCCGATTGCGATGAAATTTTGACCAGTTGTTGTGAGCACGCCCGCAAAGAGTTCTGAATTAGTACAACCATCTTCTTCTTCTTCTATTCGTATGCGTTCCTATACCATTCATCCGATTGCAATGAAAATATGATTAAGTGTTGTGTTCACGCCCGCAAAGGTTTCTGAATTGATACAACCATTTTCTTCTTCTTTTTCTTCTATTCTATCTTCTTCTATTCGTATGAGTTCTTATACCATTCATCCAATTGCGATGAAATTTTGACCAGTTGTTGTGCGCAAGCCCGCGAAGGTTTCTAAATTAGTACAAACATCTTCTTCTTCTTCTATTCATATGCGTTCCTATACCATTCATCCGATTGCAATGAAACTTTGGTGAGTTGTTGTGCGCACGCCTGCGAAGGTTTCTGAATTAGTACAACCATCATCTTATTCTTCTATTCGAATGCGTTCTTATGCCATTCATCCGATTGTGATGAAATTTTGACCAGTTGTTGTGCGCACGCCCGCAAAGGTTTCTGAATTAGTACAACCATCTTTTTCTTCTTCTATTTGTATGCGTTCTTATGCCATTCATCCGATTGTGATGAAATTTTGACCAGTTGTTGTGCGCACGCCCGCAAAGGTTTTTGAATTAGTACAACCATCTTCTTCTTCTTCTATTCGTATGAGTTCCTATACCATTAATCCGATTGCAATGAAACTTTGGTGAGTTGTCATGCGCATGCCCACGAAGATTTCAGAATTAGAAAATCATCTTCTTCTACTATTCGTATGCGTTCCTATACCATTCATCCGATTGCGATGAAACTTTTGTCAGTTGTGTGCGCACACCTGCGAAGGTTTCTAAATTATTATTATATAACATACAAAGTTTGTTGTTTGTTTGTTCCATCCAATTTTGATTTTTTTTTTTACTACATATTAATAACATTAATAACGTTTTCATATTTTGGATTCGATTTTAATTTAGTGTTCCTATGTTTGACCTTTACTCCTATTAGAATTATTTTCATATTGCCATATTGTATTACACAGATATTTTAATATTAAAAAAATAATTTCCTCTTATTATTTTTCAAATATCTAAGATAAATATAACCACGAAGCGACCCTGTGCGAAGCCGGGTACTTCAGCTAGTATAATATAAGAATAAATTCTGGTTGTAAGTAACAGTAACGTTAAAGTATATGAATGAATATAAATTTATTATTATTATTATCATTAGGTACTGCAGTTTTTTATGTAAAGAATAAGGTATTAGAGAATAGCCAGGCAGGTTGATGGATAGGACGGAATTACGTAGATTGTACACGCGGTGGGAACAAAAACGCGCTTCGTGAAACAGATTGATTCTGCAATTAAGTACTCCTGTCAAAAGATATACAGGCGTAGGGCTTCCATCAATTAATTAGGAAACCGCATAAAAGAAATTCAAGGCGGTTGGTTGGGTTAAATTCATACACATCGCGTATCTTAGTAAACTATAAACATTCTAGTTTTTTTCCTTAGTAGATACAATAAAAGATTAATTATTATTAAACGTAGACACCCACGATAGCCGCGCGGCTTAAGCGTCGGTCCATAGCGTCGTACGACCTAGGATCGAATCCTGAATCTGGCAAGTACACAATATATTGTTTTTCAATTTGTGTATGAGTCAGAGTATGGAAGCAATAGGTTGAGCAAGTGGCTGACATCCATTTCTCGTAAAGACACAATCTGTTAATACAAACCTCCACTCTATAGAGGGCCATATTCTGATCTTATTAGGATCGGACATAGTTGAAAAAAAAAACGTTCCTGAGAAGAATTTTAATATCACGGTGATTCAAGAATACGCAAGTCATTATTTTTTTTGTAATTTTTGTTATAAGTATAATCACTAATCTGATATTCATAATATTATAATCGATAGCTCAACGGTGAAGATGCACCAGAGTATAGGTATATGCGAATTCTGTGTCTGGGAAAAATCACATTTTTCTTATCAATGCGTGTTTGGTCCAGAGTAATGTAATAGGCGAATTAATAAATATTTCTCATACAATATCCATTTAGCCCACCTGATTAAGAGAGAACATGGAGATTTAAATTTTGTAACATTATAAAAAAGATTATTATCGTGATATTCCTACATATTTTTTTCTGGTATGCCGCTTTAATTCAGATTATTTGTGGAATATTAATGTTCGTTATTAAGTAAAATGCTTAATTAATAATAACTTAATTTTTATATTTAGTTATCGTAAACAAGTACATGTTATAATTTTCAAATCTTCTAATATAATAATCTAATATAATATAAATCATTTTGGTCAGGATATTCTATCAGCGCAAATGTAATATTCGTAATATTTCCCTAATTTTTTCACCCCATCGCCTATCTATATGCAACGCATGGCCTGGTTGCCCCCACAGGACGTCACTGTGTACGTTTATTTATAAGTAATAATTTATTTATCCATAGAATCCGCAGAATTTATTTTACATAAACTAAAAGTAACTTCCTTAGAGTAACACCGATTCAATTAACGTAAGCAAAGTCCCTTAATGTTTTATTAGATCCAAGATCTCGCGAAATAAAAGTCAGAGTAAACAGTGAAAATGTATGTATATTGACCTGTGTTCGCACACTTTGAAAAGCGGTTTCATTCCATCCCCATACATTTCCCATAAGCCAAGTGCATATTTGGAGTCTACCGGATCCACTGATTTACCGCCCTCTGTCCCAGGTGTCTCCAACTTCCAGCTGAGTGAAAAACTGTATACGAGGTACTCCGCGCTCGCTCTGCAGGATGGCTGTTTATACGTAGACAACATCAACAGAGTGTAAGAGGAAAATTCAATATTAACAAACTTATTATTCATTACAACGTCGTTCTCCGAAATGTCTTGCTTTATCGCTACTTTTTGCCACGTTATTTTTACATTAAGCATTCGAATTTGGTTGAAAATAAATGTTGTAATGTAAGAAAATTGTAAAGTAAAACAAGTGAAGTAGGAAATGATCGTAACTGGTTATTTACATAAAGAACGTAGACTACTGGTAAGAAATTATATGACCTACTTAGGTTTATTTTTATCTTATAAACATATTATATTATATATTTTTAAAACAATTTCTTCATTAAAATAAAATACTTCCTCATTTTAGAATTAACAATGACTCCTTTATCTTTTTTGGTGATTGTTTTAAAACTATTTAATCATCATTATTGGCAGCGCGATAACTCATGGTGGGTCTTGGCTTTCATCAACAACTCTTTCCACTAGTCTCTATCCATCGCTTTCTAGTATAGTATCCTCTGTAAACAACGGTTACATGTAAATTGTAGGTACAATATTTCACCGTGGCATAGATCGCCGTGAGCTTTTGTATTGGAAAGAGGTGACCGTATAGTACCTATACGGTCTAAAATTTTATTAGATTCAATACGAACATTAATTCAACTTTCATGGCTGATTTTGGCAAAATTCATGGATTCGAGAATGAAAACCTAACCTAACCTAACCTAACCTAACAAATAATCTATCTATTATATCTAGCTATTCTCAAAATTTGTTTGCCAGTTCTTGTAAAGTGTAAACCGACAAGAACCGTAATTTATGTCAGTAGGTACTATACGACCCAAAGAGGTTGGGCGGTTTTTAATATACGGTCATATATTTCCGATGCAACATTTCACGGTGAAGTGTGATACGGCTAACTGCATACGTACAAGTTTCCGGACACGGTAAACGACAGTCATTGGTAGGTACATCTAGTCAACAAATTTTTGGTCTTCCTCTCTTACTATGACATTACTATTTTTACTGGTTCATTGTCGTTCACAAGGGTTTACATGACGTGGCCAGCGCAGTCTTAGCTCGCAGAATTAAAATATTTACTGTTAATACTAGATACGTGTTCATATCATCATATCTTAAGTTATATTTTGTGTTTATGATTACTTGAATTAAACGAACAATATTCATCATGCTTATATTATGATGTTAATTAATAATTATTCAAAGTAATGTGTCATATGAATTTTACTAACACATGTTTAACTATTATCATTTTCAAATACTAAAGGATGTACGTCGTAAGCAGTATAAAATTATATACATATTATAACCTATTTACCAGTGGCGAAGGGTGACTTTTGGAAAGAGGTAGGCTGTGGAGTAACGACGCTTTGTTAAATATATTTACGGGAAATAAGAAAATAACCCAATATTACTACTGATGAATAGGTACACTAAATCGATAAAATTTCAAAAGCTCAATTAGTTTGATATAATTAGTTTATAAATAAGCAATTAGTTTGAATTATGTATTTTCCTAAACATTTATAAACGTAATATACGCTCAAAATATATTACCTATCATCTTTGAAAATATCCGTTGTTGTGTATAATATGTTCCATAACAATTTATAATTTATCCCGTAAAACTGGATATTTTAAAATACTTATATATTTAAAACACAGACTTAGGTATAAATCTAATATATAAAAATCAATATTTGTTTGTTTGTTCGTATTTTATGCGCTGCCATACCGTTCATCCGATTGCGATAAAACTTTGTCAACTTATTGCTTGTATATAGGCTATATCTTATTATATACAAATGAATGTCTGCTTGTCTGTTTGTCTGTCTGTCTGTCCCGTGTATGCGTTCCTATACCATTCATCCGATTGCGATGAAATTTTGGTAAGTGGTTGTATGTACATCCGCAAAGGTTTCTAAATTAGAAAAACCATCTTCTTCTTCTTCATTATATCTTCTTTTATTCGTATGGTTCCTATACCATTCATCCGATTGCGATGAAATCTTCGTCAGTTGTTGTGGTAACACCCGCAAAGGTTTCTGAATTAGTACAACCATCTTCTTCTTCTTCTTCTTCTTCTATTCTATATTCTTCTATTCATATGCGTTCCTACTCCATTCATCCGATTGCAATAAAATTTTCGTCAGTAATTGTGCTCACAAGCGCAAAAGTTTCTGAATTGATACAACTATTTTCTTCTTCTTTTTCTTCTATTCGTATGCGTTCTTATACCATTCATCCTATTGCGATGAAATGTTGACCAGTTGCTGTGCGCACATCCGCGAAGGTTTCTGAATTAGTACAACCATCTTCTTCATCTTCTATTCGTTTGCGTTCCTATACCATTCATCCGATTGCAATGAAATTTTGATCAAGTGTTGTTCTCACGCCCGCAAAGGTTTGTGAATTGATACAACCATGTTCTTCTTCTTTTTATTCTATTCTATCTTCTTCTATTCGTATGCGTTCCTATACCATTCATCCGATTGCAATGGAATTTTGATCAAGTGTTGTTCTCACGCCCGCAAAGGTTTGTGAATTGATACAACCATGTTCTTCTTCTTTTTATTCTATTCTATCTTCTTCTATTCGTATGCGTTCCTATACCATTCATCCGATTGCAATGGAATTTTGATCAAGTGTTGTTCTCACGCCCGCAAAGGTTTGTGAATTGATACAACTATTTTATTCTTCTTTTTCTTCTATTCTATCTTCTTTTATTCGTATGCGTTCTTATACCATTCATCCGATTGCGATAAAATTTTGGTGAGTTGTCGTGCGCATGCCCACAAAGATTTCTGAATTAGAAAATCATCTTCTGCTTCTATTCGTATGCATTCCTATACCATTAATCCGATTGCAATGTTTGACCTTTACTCCTATTAGAATTATTTTCATATTGCCATATTGTATTACACAGATATTTTAATATTAAAAAAATAATTACCTCTTATTAGTTTTTAAATATCTAAGATAAATATAATCACGAAGCGACCGTGTGCAAAGCCGGGTACTTCAGCTAGTAACTGATAAATAAAAATCGCCAGATAAATTATTTTATATTTTTAACAACAATCAATATTTATATGTGATTGAATCCCATAGACATTATTTTCTTAAATTATCTTCTTATTAATAATTATTTTAAATAAATGTGCTCTAGCGGATGTAAGCGCTAACTAAACAACCTATGATTTCGGAATAAAAAGCCAGACAGTGATCGGCGCAACGAGACCGAAGTCATATAACACAGATCTGGAAAAAGGATCAATTTAATTCAGAATATAGTTGAATGAAGACGGCTCTAGCTATGGTTATTGATTACAAACCTTACTAAATAAAATAAAACGTCTAAATACTGACGATAGATGGCTCTCAAATGTCTTGGATTTTTCAGTTAAATTATTAACTTGGAGATCTATTTTTCCTTGAAGGTAGGCTTTAAACCTACCTTTTAAGGCTTACCATGGAGCCTTCGCAATTGCCATTTACATACCTATGCAATTTACAATATTATAGTATAAATTTAATTCTAATTTTACTAAAATTAAAATTTAATCCAACAAGTAGTGGTTTATTAGTTGATAGCTACATCAGTTGTCACACCGTTATAAATATTACAAGTATAAGTGTTTTGTCTCTGATTAGGTATTTAACTTACATAAAGAAACAAGATCTTCCCCCAGCAACAATTCAGAAATGATACCATAAAGCTTTGTCCAGACCAAGATAATTTTTAATGAACAATGATTTCCATCCGTGTCGGAAGACAAAAATACATCGGAATTTGTATTAAAATCAATTAAATGTTCGGAAACACTTTTGATACAAGTTTCGAACAATTTATGTAGGTACAATGTTAATTTTTCACCGAGTCAGTCTGAACTATGCATAATATTTAGTATTTTGGAAATTGCATTAATTTAAATTAACTTAACTTTAAAACAGTAAATTATATGCATTCTCAGCAACTATTCTATTATTGATCTTGAAATTATGTAGCTACGTTTACGTTTTGAATATCACATTTGCAATCAAGTCTACGAGGTTCATTTTGTAAAAGAAGATTTAAGGTTTCTTTGAAGTCAATTTCTTCAAATGAACATAAAGAAAACGTATTGGATATATCTGCTACATAGTTGCATAAAACATGTTCACTATCATCTCTATTCCATTGCTCACTAAAAGTGATGGCGTTTCTCAACCGATGCCTCGTGTCGTATAAATAGTCAAAATAACTAATACTATAAAATGAATACTATCGACTTAAAATTAGTGTATTTGACAGAAATTGAATATATGAGGAGCATTGACAAACACAAGGCCGCGTCATTTCTTTTGGTCCATCGCCCGTCCCGCACAGCCTACAATGTGAGACATGGAGCGCATAGGTTGCTATTGTATCTTGTAGTTGATTGTACTATATCAATGCTGGAGCGTGATAGAGTAATGTAATAATAAACTACATACTTATTGGTTTTAACGGCTCGTATTTTACCTTTCAGTCTCTTCAGACTTTATATTTATTACCTATGTTTAAAGGTTGTGGATTATTTCGTTATTATAAATAATTTGATGATTGTGATTATCCGAAAGAAACGAATTTGTAACGTATCAATTTATCAATTCATATTCACTCAATGATTCACGAAGTGTGCAATACCGCCCAATGCAGGAGGGCATTAGAATACTAAGGAGGATAGAAGGTTGCTCAAAACTGACAAATAATGTAAATCAATACCCTAGGTTTTCCATGTGTATATTATGTTGTTTCAAATCTGCTAATTAAGGTTTAGTTTATATAATTTTTGACATTCTTTGTGGAGAGCGTTGACGAAATAACATAATCTAAAATTATAAAAGAAGGCGGTATTCCGGAAAAGTTTGAGGAGCTCCGATTTTTTAAAAATATAAATAGGTAAGTACATGGCAAATTAGACAGGAATGGACTAAGTAGTGATTTTTGTAAGTGAAAATTAATTGAACTGCATAATAAGTGAGGAAATAAACCTATAATTTCTTTCACCATATTGTGGAAAAGATTTTAGATTGTATTTTGTATATCTAGGTTTTATTTATTTATTTAGAATATTTGGATACTAACTAGATTGTATAATAATAATATATTGTACCTAATGATTTTTTATGTTGTTCGACAATAACATTAAATTTTATTTTTTATCGAAGTAATGATAGGTTTAATAATAATATTATTGTGGAATATTAAATAACTATTAATTGCTGCTATTAATAAATTATATTATTGGAAATACATAATTTTTGTAACAATGAATCGTATCAATTAAACAAATGCACCGAATGGAATTTGAACACATAACCATCGCATACCGGGCGCTGTTTCCGTTTAACATACCGATCCATTCACTAATCATGGCAACATTTCTTAACATTCAACTAAATTGTTATTTCAAATTCCGTTAATATTAGCGACCATTTTTTATAATTTTGTAAATAGTATTGGAAGTAATTATTATAAAACAAGTATTTTATTCATTCCTCATAGGCTAATGCAAGTGTTCGAAGCAGGCATCCTCACGAAGATGACGTCAGAAGAATATGAAAAATTGGGTAAAAGTGGGATGAATGGATCGGTGATCAGTAGTAGCAGTGGAGGAAGCCCGTCGTCTGGTGGTGCTATCAATGGAGTTGAGGAAATGCCACCAGGTTTGCAAACTTCACAACAAAAACTGGAGCCAATAAATCTGCGGATGCTGCAAGGAGCTTTCTATGCACTTTTCTTTGGTTACGTCATATCTGGTAAGACGTCATAGTGTGTATCCATGACATTATTTTCAACCGTATATTTTGTTTCCAAGTTAAAATGTAAATAGTCTAGAATTATAATATATTATAATATATTATAATATATTATATGCCAAAATACAATGTTTTTACACCTTTCAAGATTATGTACGGTAGTTAATTTAAAAATCAATTGAAACACTGATCTATGATGAGGTAACCGATTATTTTAATATTATAATCACATACGCGATGAACCAGTGATATTGTGTCCACTTATGAAGTCATGAGTCTCGGGTTGGAATCCCGGATTTGGCAAATTTACATGTTGTTTTTCAATATTTGTTTGACCCAGAGCATGGACCTAATAATGTTTACTAAGACAAATCTGCCAATTAAAATAAAATAAATGGTATCACACCCGGGTACATATTATCCAGGTATCGTATTCATATAGGTATGTGTGTAATTTCTCAACATAAATTTTATAAACCAATCAAATAAAAAAGCGAAAAACTATTTATTCACTACATGTATAAATATTTTTCTTACTACTTTTCTATATTTTTCTTAAAATGGCTCTACAATCTTGTTCGCATTCCAAAGAGGTTTTTAACCATAAATATTATATTTTTACGAGAAATAGTTGTTATGTTTTCATTTGAACCTATAAGGTTCATATTCTGGATACAAAAACACCATGAAAAATCCATGCCTTCAGAAGCGAGAATTATACCACTTTACGATGACGATAAAACAATTCACTAATTTTTATTTATTAAGTAAATAAAAAAAAAACACTGACTTTTTCTCTCTTGTTTGTTCTGTGCCTAAATAGGTATGTTATTTTTATTTGAATTTGGAATCCCTTGATTTCAAATAATAATATGTAGGCAACGAATGTAGAGCAAAATAAGTGCGGATATAAAATTGCCTGATATCAATTACGTTAGTAAAACGGTTTGACGATAGCTGAACGATGTATATCGGTGAACATTATCGTAATAGGTTTTGAATTTCTTTCAGGCTTGACTCTCTTGCTCGAGTTGGAGCTGAAAAAACGCTCGTTGAATAATAAGAAGATCAGAAATCGCGCAGCCTCTAGTATTAAAAAAATGGGATCACAAGCCAGGAGACTCGTCGGGAAGGTTAAACGTCGAATCCATTTGAGATGGGAACGCGCGATGGAATTTTCACAGTTATCACTTGACTATATAGAATAAATCGTTATATAGAATTAGGGATATTCTAATATTCAGTTTGAATGATACAGCGTTATAAATATATTGTATAATGCTAAACACGCACTTCTAAAGTCATAGTTAAATCGTAATATGAATATTTATTGCTTTATAATTGTACTCTAGAGAAGTGTTTGTAGAAAAATCTATTTTGATGTATTTTGTCAAATTTTTAAAAACTATTTAATAAATTATTCTTTAATAAATCAAACACCTAATAGTAAAAGAAAACCTGTCGAGAATGATTTATCTTGTAATATGGTTCACGACCAATATGTACTAGGTATGTAAGTAAAGAAATAAGGTTAAAATGTAATTGTGTGTCGTAATCTTTTCAGTGACATCGAGTACTAAAAGTATAACTTATTTTCGTTTGTGATTGGCAATTTATTTTCTTTATTAGGAGCACTGGTATTAGAATTGATTTCACATTTTTTGGCACTTAGACCCGTTTCTTAAAACACTCCTCATTTATAATAATTGACCATCGAATTTAATTAATTCCACATTAGATCTGTCGGCTGCATTTTTATCTGTGATAGAATTAAAATCGTTTTATTAAAAAATTCAGTATAGATTAATGTTAAATAAAGATCAAGAGACATTTTAAATGAAAAGCAGTCGTAACTACTACATCGTCACAATGATATAGAATAATCATTTGTTTGCTTATTAGGTACATGACTATCAATTAAATAAATCATGATAGTTTGTACCACCTTAAGGGGCATCCTTATACCAACAGAGGCAACTAGCTAAAAATATGAAGCTTGCAATTTGAGACATTTTTTGATAATTTACAATTTCAGCTGTATTAATTAATAAATACGTATCTGAAAACATTAAAAAGATATTTTTTTAAGTCAAAGATAAACTTACAATTATTGTAAAAAAATGTGCTCAAATTACAAGCTTCGTATTTTTCTACTAGGTACCTCTGGTAGGTAGAAGCATCCCCTTTAAGGCAGAAAATCTATTTCCTATATTAATTAATTGTTATTGAATGTAATGACTAATGAGTAATATGGAGTGGATTGATACGTAATATCATTTTGGACATATTTAGAGAGATAATAATTATTAATTTGTCTAAAACTTTAAATACGCTTTCCCAGAAAATTCACCAAAGCATGTTTGGGCTTTTATAATAAGTGGAAAATTAGTGTTTTAAACATTACCGTACTAAGGACAAACATTGCCAACTGCCTTCATTAAAATATCACGCTGTGATGGAGAGCGCATCTTTTAAGTGGCCACTTCACTTCACAAGGACGAAGTCTGAATGCGCCCCTTGCAAAGGGTTGACGGTTGTCTGGTCTGGTGTCTCTCAAATTTCTATGAGTTAATGCGAGTAGATGTATTACATAACATATCTGTATATTATGTGAAAAGATTATACAAGTCACAATGCAAACGTCTAACTTTTTATAGATATTCATTCATACGTCATATATTCCGATGTATTCGTAGATGCCTGCATATTGATCAATATGCAGTTGAGTACCTCGATTTTAATTGAATTAAGTATTTATATTTTAAATACATGATGTTGAAAACACCCAGAAACATACAGTTTAGAAAAAAATCCTAGAACATAATCTTAGACTGAGTGGGATTTAAATATAATATGTATTGTATTATTTAGCTTGCCAGGCGAGTGTTCATAACCAATTGAACTACTCAATAATTCCTGATAACTACGTTATATGGGGTATTTCAAATCAAGATAATGAAATTGCTTACATTATTATGTATTTATAATAATCGAACCAGTTGAATATTACCCATATTAATTGAGATGGTGTTCTCCTGGTAGATAATAAATATAGTAGTTTTGAAAGTTTTTTTTAGTATAATTCTACTATTTTTGTGTTATTCATGTTGACAGTTGATGTTTCCTGCTAAATCTGATAAAATGCTTTATAAGTAAATGTCATAGATTTAATCTGGTTGTCAGCTCACACAAATGTTGCATGACCTGATATTGTCGAGAGACATACTGATTTTGACTGGTTTTGCCTCAGTGTTTTTTTCCCGCTGACTACGAATCTGCCGGGTGCGATGATGACGCGATGTTGGTAAAATCATCTGAGAATAAAATTTCTGTGGGGATAACCGATAATGAAATATTACCCAAACACCGTTTTTGGCCGCCATTTTACCAATATGGGTGTCACCCAGCACCAGCAGTAGTGGCACCCGGCAGATTCGTAATCAGTGGAAAAAAAACGGTGTCAGAATCAGTCCAAAAAGCCTTTGTCCCTTGATAATACCAGGTCCTCCTCTCCCTTCTGGTGACTAGACTACTATAATATATTTCAAGATTCTGGTTTTGTTCGGTCAACACGTATTATTCAACTTTTGCGAAAGAAGTATAAAACGATAACAATTGGACATAAATTGTGTTGTTATTGAAATGTGATTGTCTTAAAAAATTAACAACAAGAAAATACCTAGGCCGAAATGGTTGTCTAGCATTAACATAACCTGGTTTCAACATCACCATGATGGTTCCATCACTTGCATCTTTAGAATCAAGACTGATCGCGTCACTAAGGCTGATATTATTTCGACCATGTCCGATCCTAATAGGATCATATGGGCCTCCACAGAGTGGAGGTTTGTATTATAATAACAGATTTTATTTTTACGAGAAATGTATGTCAGCCACTTGCTCAACCTATTAGGTCTATATTCTGACTCATACACAAATAATTGAAAAACAATGTGTGAACTTGCCAGACCCAGGATTCGAACTTGGGACCCACGACACTATAGGCCGGCGCTTAAGCCACGCGGCCATCGTGAGGGTAAATATGATATACTATGTAGGTAAGTATCTACTAACATAATTTCTGTGAAAGAAACATACAAAATATGACATTGTGCTGTAATTGCTAGGTATATAAATTATATACTTACGAACGTCTTAAACTTATAATTTGTAATGTCCACAATATGTTAAAAAAATAAATAAATTCAAATAAATTGAAATAAATAGGTAATCTATTTTGTACAAACATGATAACTATACCATTATCGATATGTAGTTAAATGTTTCTAAAACTAATAATAAAGCTTCAAAATTATATCCACGAAGAATCATGTATTAATATAACATTTTAGAAATAGGGCCCTTGGCTGCCTTTCCCCCATAAGAGTCCCTACCCACCCTTCGCTACACCCGGAAAATGACGATGTGCACTAATTAAGATTTTAAGTTTCATTATCTCGAAAAGTAGATCGATGATACACACGTTTTGAGAACCCATTTTTTGAGTAACGGACCACACCCAAATTTTAATATAATCTAAATAATGTCACGGTATTAGCACCGATATACCGAATTTAAAGTGTTAGTGTATACGTTAAATATACAACAATTATGCGTGGTAGTAGATTTACCTTTATCTTCTTACATTATTTAGTTAAGTGGATACTCGTAGATTATGGCAAATGATTGCTTAGTACCTACCTAAGATGATAGCTGTTGAAATATTACATATTTAGAATCGATTATAATATTTATATCTACATAATAATATCCTCTCACTCTCAAAATCTATTGTTCCACGCATAATTTTTGGGGTTCATTAGTGAGAAAGTTTGGTGGTTAAATGGAAAAGTTTGAAAATGTTTTTCGTACGAAAAACAGTATTAGTGTCACCGGCAAGGAGAGTAGAGCTCATCTAACTATTCTCAACCTTTTCAAGGAGTAGATTTATTCGGTTCTCAACAACTTTATCTTGAAGTGCAGTCCTTTAGTCGTTAAATGTGCCTACTTATGTCAGCTAAAAATGTAATTACCCTAGTTTTATGTAGTTTTTTTGACATATGAAAGTCCCCACTCATTTGGTTAAAAATTTCAAACATTTTTTGATATATTTTATAAAATTAATATGATAAATAAAATTATGAGCCTTACACGTACACAGCATAATCATAATAGTATATTACAATCTATTACAAGATAATAAATAAGTATAATATAATTGTTATTTACTTTTCATCATCATCAGCCGGCATAGATACACTGATGAATAGAGGCCTTGCCTAGCTGCTTACACTCTTTTATTTCTCTAGTTCTTGGTTCCCACAAAAGTTTGTCTATCTAGAGGATTTTAGGGCGTACGCGTGGTCGCTTAGTGCCCCTTGGGTACCACTGTATGACAGCATTTATCCAGCGGTTGTCCACTCGCCGAGCGACATAACTAGCCTATTAGAATTTCATCTGCCAAGCGACCTCTATCAGATTGTGCGCTCTTGTCTACCTCCTTATCCATCGGTATCATTTGAGGGTTTTTAGTTAGGCTATTTTAGCCACAAATATTAGGATAAGAAAGTATGATTAAAAGATAGTTGAACGTGAAAATTACTAGTTAACCAAAGTATGTAACAAATTTAGGCATTTTCTTTTGTTAATATCGGTATTGTGATACATACATAAGGCAGATTATAATATATTAATAATATATTTGCATATTTTAGATAACGGAAAGAGTGTCTTGAATAATATAGTAGGTATATCGGAAATGCATTATTCTACCGGAAAAAGGCTTTCATACTAAGCTTTACCGAGTTCAAACATGAATCTTCCATTATGGTATACGCAGATATTTTACATACAAACGAGAGATTATTATATGTTTGAAATATTATTGTATAGGAAAAGAAAAAAACTTAAGTAACATACATTAAAGCAGTGGTTTCCAAACTCTATGTTACTATGCCTCCCTTTAAACAAATCTAATCTTGGTGCCTCCCCCCCTTTATTTTAATAAATAATACAGACACCTTTTTAAATAGTCAACAATGTACTAATATAGAAATAAAAAAAATATATAAAAATAAACATGGTTTTACTAAAGATCTACCATCGTAAGTTGGCAGCCGGTCGAATTTGAAACTAAAATTGTCTATCGAGGATAAATTTGTTATAAATGCCATTTAATTTTACAACATGTTTCTCGAATTATGGATTGCATAATATTTGTACAGAAATCTACTACCAATAAAAAATTATAAATTACCATTTTTTTGTTAGTTATGGTAATATTCTCAATGTCATACTAGCGCCCTCGCTGAAATGCCAATTTATGATGGTAGATCTATACTTTAAATTCATTTTTAAATTATTTTGTTTTTCATGCGATGAATGTGCTTGTTTATTAGCACAATCTCTTTCAATTAATAGTAGTCAATCCAAATTCACCATCGTTCATTGATAAATGAATTCTATCATGGGCCCCGCATCCTGAAGCGGGTTCACCTATCTATCGCTGAGGTTAAGGGCAGTGTGGTGCTATAACGTAGTGTTTCCTAAATAATACACAGGGGTTATATAGGTATCACATCAAATTGCAACGCACAACCAAATATTTAAAATATTTAATAATTTTGAAACAAAGCAGCGCCGCAGACGACTTTTTTTTACTATTAATAAAATAATGTGAAAAGTGCATTAGCAAACTAACCAAAAACTCAGTAAGATAGATTTTTGTTTGCTTCAATATATCTGGCACAGAAATCATTTAAAAGTGGAAACATGGCGAACTTATTTTTTGTAATTTTGATTTCCAAAGCTCCACTTTGTTTTTTTAAATCAGTGAATGCATTAGTGGTTCTTGCATTGATTTATTCACTCATTTTTTTGTTTTAAATTCCAACCAAATAGACAAGTTTAACAAAATTATCGTTCCTAAACAAATTTGCCTCAAATTTCAACAGTATGATTTGGCCCTTTTATTTAATTTTTTCACGAGATAGCTTCAAAATAGTATAGAAATGAGGTATTATAAAATTAGTCTTCACATTTTCAGACAGGTTTGCAAACAACCTTTTATAGGACTGTTTTTTATGTAGTTTATAACTAGCGGCCGTTTTATAAAATATGCATTTGCAAACTACAAATCTGTGGCCACATTCATTGTGTTAAATTTTTAGCGCCTCCCTTTGCAACACTCCGCGCCTCCAGTTTGGAAATCGCTGCATTAAAGTCTGCGGAAATCCGAATATTACGATCATCATTCATTTTGTAGTTTATACTAATTAAAGGTTAAATTAGGTATATTTATTTTCCTAAGCATTTTATACACATCAAAAATCAGTAAGTAGTTAAATTATTTTTTATTTTTAAAAACAATCTATATTTATATATGAAAGCATACAACATTTTAGGTACATATCCCCACTATTTTTCGACGTAGTCCCCGTTACGATCGATGCACTTGGTGAGCCATGGCACTAGGTCCTTGATTCCCTTGTCATAGAACTCCGCCGCCGCAGTCCTCAAAAATGTTCTCACATTTTCCTCCACGTCCTCATCGGTCTCGAAGCGTTTTCCGGCCAAGTGTTGCTTCAAATGAAGAAAAAGATGGAACGAAAATAACTCGGCGCCAGGTCGGGGCTGAGCAGGATGATGGAGGGAATCCCATTTGAATGAGTCCAAAAGGTTCAAAAAGATCTAAGCGCTTTTCACACGATTTTGTTTGTGAGCTTCCGTCAGTATTTTGGGCATCCAACGAGCACACCTTTGCATACCCCGATTTTCCCCTCAAAATCGTTTGTATGGTAGACTTACTGACGTTTGGGATCAAAATTGCGATCTTACGGACTGTCAGACGGCGATCTTCACGAACTTAATCATTGATTTTCTTCAACAAAACGTCACCAATTGATGGCCTCCTTTCTCTCCCCTCCTCATCATGAACACTCGTTATACCACTCGAAAACTCAGTAAACCACTTCCTGACATTCCGCTGGTTCGTCACATTACCATAATTGGATGTGAGGTGGCGATGGATTTCAACAGGGACTCCCTCCTGGTTGAGAAACCGAATGATAGAACGCACCTCGCAGGTGGCGGGATTCGAAAGCGGAGCGTCCATCTCAAACAGACGCAAAGGTCATACTGAAGCAGTTACCAAGCCAGCTCATCACTCGTTCTGGAGAGGGAAGTCTACGCTACATGTCAGTTTTGCCATCTTTTGAGAAATAGCATCCGCATCGCCAAAAATGAATAAAGGTCTTTAATTCTTGGACAATCCTCGTATTATTTACTAAATATTCATTTTTCACGTACACTAATTAGTCAGCACCTATATACAATATTATGATTTCGTAATGTTATGAGGTTTCGGATCTGAAATTTCATTACATTACGGATTACTGTTACTTATTTCATGATAATTTTAAAATATTATTTCATGGTGTAAATATGTATAAATAGCGGAAGAATCGATTGGACATCTCGTTCGATTACAAGTTTCCATTAAAGACACATCGCACCGAAGTACCGTAAGGTATATTTATTAAATTGCATCGATTGAACCCCTGTAGTTATTTTAAACAGTAAATAAATTCTCGCCTTCTCCATCATCACGAACAACTACTACTATATCTGCAATACCTAACCTCCGCCGAAAGAATATCACATCATACATATTATTTGGATGCTTTCTTCATTGGGTTACAAGTAAGATTGAATATTCCCAGGGTCAGAAAACTAAGTTGAAAAATCCACGAAAAAACCTTGAGGCAGAGGAGATATCCACTTCCGCACCAAGCTTGAAAAAAGTGGGTTGAAACCTTCAAAAAATTATAACAATATTGAAATCAACTGTAACAAAAAATATGTGTAAAATATTGACGTTCAATAAATATATTCCGCCGGTCAAACACATAAATAACATTAATAATTGTTTGCGAATTAAATAATATATTGAGGAAATCTCATGTTACATTTCAGTAGAGTTGTTATGTTTACAAGTAGATCATAAATATAAGAAAAAATACGATTAGGCAAATATTAAAAATGTTTTTAGTACGTTTCTTAAGAAAATATGTATTATTATATAACTGGTATAGTTCTGACTGTATAGGTATATACTAGCCTAGTATACATAGTTAAGATTAGTCTGAATAATTTGTACACATTGTATGAACACTTATGTCATTATTATTTCAATTTAAGTTAGTTCATTTAGTTTGTTAATTAAGTTAGTTAATATTAAAGTCACCATTTTATGTTTATATATAATATAATAATAGTATAAAATGGTTATATTGTAAATATCATCTTTGAAATTGAGAATAAAACCATATTTATGTATATAAAATTTAATGTCCGTGGTTACAGCACTCTTTAAAATTATTATTTTCCAAAACGCGTATTATGCCTTTAATTGTATACACATTATAAAGTGAAGTAGTTAATAATATATTGTAGTGAACTATATTCGGAAAACTTTCCATTGGGTTTTGCACTGCAACCAACTCGTGGTTTTGGAGAAAATCTATTAGTATACAATATAATATTCCTGCAAGTTTTGTCCCCTCATAATATTGTGTTTTTGCAAATCTTGTTATATCTGATTTAATTGTGTCTGGGGGCTGCATCAAATCAGTTTCGTTATTTACTTTTTGTTCCAAAACATGGAGGGGATTCAAAATTACCCCAAAAAGAAATAACAGAAAAAAATTATATTTTTTGACTATCGGAAGTAATATTGATCAGATTTTCAAAATCTTTAGTCGGAAAACTTGGTTGGCTTATCTAGCATGGATGGATTTTGAATTCACTCATTATTTTTTTCATTCAAACACGGAACATACCTAGTGATTAATATACGTATTGGAATTACGAATAAATAATCTTGCTGATTTCTTTGCATAGCACATGAGAATAAAAGCTTCTCTAACTTATTGAATCGTTGGTCTGGATCAAACACACGCTGAAAAAATAACACTCTTGAAAGACGAGCACTATGACACTATTCTACCGTGAGCAAAGGTTGACGTCCTGTAAAAACAGTGAAAATAGTACAATGATTTAGTTTCGTTCACTTCCGAAACGCTTTCCCGCGCAATGTTTGCCGCAAATGACCGCCAATTTATTAAGGTGGCTAAAAAATGGCTCACCATTTGCGCCACACCGTGAGGACAGTGGAGACTTGGAGGGGATAGGAAATGGCAACGTTACGTGAGTTAAGGCGATGCTAAACAGCTTTCACTAAGAGGTAAGTAGATACCTGTATGAAAAGAAAAATACTCATGAAAATACGTACCTATTAACCAAAAAATATGTATTACGGAGAAATATGAGAGTTTTTATAATTTAAGATAAAAAAATAATGTTTTTATTTTGATATGGTAAATCATGTTTTGTCAGTGATGGACGGGTGCTGTTAGAATATCCGCGTATGGTGTCATGGGTTGCGGGTTTGAATTACTTCTTCAGTTCTTGTTCTCCACTTGATAATTCTAGCCTCCAAGTCATGAACATATTATTGGGTTGAGCGAATAATTAACAACTGTTTTTTGTAAAAATATTGTTAAGAAACCTATTATGAAGATGATTGAAATGCACTACGGACTGTAGAGCCAATTATTATAACGATGTTTATGTTTTTTGTAGTTATTATTAAAAAAAAACCGTATTGCAAATACATAAGCAGAACGGTTTCATGATGTTTTCAATTCATTAGTAATCCGTTAATGATTGCATCTTGCCCAGGTGACTAGTTTCGTAATGCTGACTTGTTCCGATACAGTTTAATACCTCATTTAATGATAGGTAATTAATCCAGATAATTCAATAAAAAGATCTGTCATCTGCATATTTCAATTATATGGATTACCAAATCTCTAAAATTGGTTTAGATATGAAATGGTTGGAAAGAATTCGCAAAACCGAATAGAAGGACTTTTTGGCTACATGGCTCATGTTGATGAAAATTGGTAAATGATATATTTTTTGTATGCTAATGTAGTTGATTATTGCTAATGTAGAGGGAGTATTGTGCTACCAGTGATATCTAGCCGTAGAATAGTTTTTTTTTTAAATACCAGTACGTAGGTAGGTACAAAAAGTCTTTAAAATGAGATATTATGTTGTTTGTTTAATTCACAGCGAAAAATATATACACAAAAAATGCGTTCTTTGAATGTGTTCATCCTGTTATTACGTATATTTTTGTAATTATTTTTCCCATTGAAATATTGTCTCAAAAGTTTTCAAGAATAATATCTTAAAATGATTTTTAAATAATTCATGGTTTGAATTTATTATTTAATATTTATCTACGTACCATAATTATTCTAGAAAACATAAATTATTTAATTTCTGGAAACTTTGACGTTTTTAAATCAAATAAAAAATAATTTACACTACGGATTTTTGAATATTATGTACTTACACGAAAATATACATAGAATATGTAAATAATCTGGGTTTCAGAAATAAAAAATATTATTTTAATAACTTATAACGACATCTATGAAAAATCACTTGAAGTTATATGAGGAATAGTAATATTGGAGAATTTCCTTTCTGAAATAAAATAAAATGGAAACATTCTTCTTACGATGATAGAAGATAAGATTACACAATTAATATGAATGAACTCAAGAATGATAATACCAACGTTTCTTAGCCATTGAGCGGATCTCAGGTGTTTTGTATCATGATTACTAGAAAAGTAGGTACAAACTGTTTGTAACATACCTAATGGACTTTGTAAAAAGGAAAGTAGAATTTTATTATATTCGAAGAATTGAGAGTATTAGTTGCGAAGTCAATTAAATCCACTTTTTGAATGTTCGATAAGATTTTTCTTTATGTAGGTATTTTCTAACATATTGTGTTAGTTCTCCGTTAGTATCCATTATCCGATATTTTTATATTATCCTCCCATCAGAAAACTATGATTCTCTATTAATTAGAATTTAAAGAGGTATGGAACCCTTGCATACAAAATCTCAATATTAATCTAGACGCATTTTGTAGAATAGGTCGAAGACATCATTATGTGGATTGCATATTATAATATCACCCTTATTACAATGTAGATTAGTTCATTGTTAATTTTACTACATAATATATGACAATATGTATTTTTCTTAATAAATTTGGCGGTCGGCCATATACTACGTTATAAGAATAAGAAAAACAATTATATTAAAACAGACGCACATTTGAAAAATTTATCTTGTATAAAAACATAACAATGTAAGTGGAGCTCCAACCACATTTATTTATATTTTTATTTGTTTATGAAATAATTATTGGAATTGAATGAGTGGACCCTGGCAGACAAAGAATTATATGTGTAGGGGACCTTTTCTTTTTCACATATTAGGTACCTATACCTATCAGTGGTTTTAGGGCTTTCTATGTTGGTTATTTTATAATATGCTTATCGAAGCTAATTTCAATTTTTAGACCGTACTAATATCAGCGGGTTTTTCGTGAATATCTTAGAATTAGAGTTTATATATACTTACAACTAGAGTTGGGTATTTCCCGAGAAAATCTCAATCTCGAGATTCGGGATTTCCAGAAAAGGATTCTCGGGAATTCTCGAGATATCGGGTAATTTAAAAAAACCTGTAAAATTCCTAAAATCAGTGTAAAAACAGACAAATTCCAAAAAAATATGTTAATAGAGGTAGTACAAAATAGAAGTCGGAAAACAAAAATAATTAAAAACATTGCTTATTAAAATGGAATTTCAAAAAACGCAGACTGTCAATCGCTGCGTCTGACAATCGCGGATGCTTTTGAGACACAAAATTCCCTGATGTTGCTAAAATTGCGCTCACTTTGAGTCGACGTTGGCTTAATTGTGTTAAATGCCCCGATCAGTCTTTGAACGTTTTGTGTTTTCTGTCCACTTTTTTCATAAAGAAAATCGTTTTTCAAAAAATATTTGATAATAAAGAAATCCCGAATACCGAGAAAATTCTCGAGATCCGGGATTTCCCAAAATGTAAAAAATTTCAATTCTCGAGATTCGGGATGGAAAATCTCGAAAATTTCTCGAGAATTCCCGTCGGGAAATTCCCGAAACCCAACTCTACCTACAACTAAGTGACTTTGCAACTAGTACCCACAATATATTGTAGTAAAAGTTAAGTTAAGTTACGTGTCAAACACATAAGTAATTAAGTATGAATTGCTAAAACGTCACAGTATTTTGACACATTTTGTGTTTTTGGAAGATTGTTTGTTCGGTGCCCCTGTTTTGGAGGAATTCGCTGCATTAGTTTCATCGTTTCCGTTTGTTATACGATTTTCTTGATTACGAATTTCCTCCCGTGTTTGTCTAATCTACAGCTCTCGCTTTATTTCTGTTTTCTTTTACGCTCGATTTCACAAATAACAGTCGTGCACGTGCTCCCCCCCGGTGCAACGGGCGACTTTTTAGAGACGTGGCAACATTCCCGACATTGGCTGTTTGTTTTTGTACTTCCAATCAGTTCGCATTTTCCAGTCGAGCGGACGCGGGCAGAGTAAGGGATGCGATGTCGATGTAAAACTATCATTACTGGTATCAGAATATTTATAAAACAGTCTACTTATGTATCTATAGTCTATGGTCTACGTCTATCGCATTCGATTTCATCGAGACCAGCTTTACTTTAATCATTTGTGTTACATATACAATGACTATACTATTGTGTCCTATATTAATTATTTAATGATTATTATTATAACATTGTCATTATTTTAAAGCGATGTACTTTAGATTTGCTTCATTTTCAAAAGCCTACCTTTGGCTTTATTTGCCTTTTTATCACTAAACGTATTTAAGAAGATAATCGGTTTTAGACATCGTGAATAAGGTTTAAAGAGGAGAAAATCATATAAATGTAATACATTTGTTTAATTAGGTACATTTTTACAAATTTCATATATGTTTCACGGTGAATCATTTTATATATTTTTAAGTGTTTATATGTTTTAATTATGTATAAAATACGCAAATCAAACTTTCTATCGTATAGGTACCCAATTCATATATGAACCAGAGCTCTTATTACTTCCATTTTTAAACGTTTGATTTTAAGAATACTGTTAAATTCCATCAAATTAAAAATAAGAACTTCGATTTTGGGATTTGCTTCCAGTTCATTACAAAAATAATGCTCCTATCTAACTTAGGTATATGTATATTAATATTATGGATATTTTATTTTAATTAAATACTTACTCAAAAAGTAGGCGTTTACTATTTTTTCAACGTTTTAACATATTATTTTACCAAGTGGCCTATCATATAAACACCTCGAATCAAAAGTATTAATCAACATTAGTGGAAAAAAATTTGTAAAACATTCCTTACGTCGGAAGCAGTGGCGAAGGGTGATTTTTGGAAAGAGGTAGGCTGTAGAGATCTGATAAAAAGAGCACACTTGTCAGGTATATTTACGAGAATAGTACGATATTTACTACTAATGAATAGGTACACACTAGTAAATGACAACGATACACTAATTTAATGAAACTTCAAAAACTCATTGACGACATAAAAATGAGCGATGTGTTTAAATTACGTAATTTTACCCATCAAAAATCATTAGATAAGATTTATTTTTATTTATAAAAACAATCTATACTTACTTATTTATTAATATTCGATTAAACGCCGTTGAAATTATTTTTTCAATTATCTAATTATTAATGATTTTGGACAAAGTGCGCAGTCGTGACAACAATATTATGCGCGAATGTTTAAGGCTCTGCGATAGGAGCTTACCTTATTTCGTACAAATCAGCAGACTTGCTGAGGTTACGAGACGTAAAGTCCATACGAAAAAAATTCATAATTATTTCACAATAATCGGAGATATATTTACGTCGAACGTCGCGGCGTTTATTATTTATTTACGGCGCGCTGTGGTATATTTTTTAATACCTTTGCAGTTGTTTTGTAAACTGTGTAATACTGTAATACATTCCTACATATACGACATCTCTCGTTGGCAAAATAAATTATTTTTATATAACATAAAATAATGAAGTGATTAAGTATATAAATATGTCAATATGCAATTAAAAAATATTTTTCTTAAGAAGGTAGGCTTTAAATAATCGCCTAGTATGGAGTCTTTGCCACTGGTCGGAAGATATAATAAAATATTATTAGTTGCGATTTTTTCGGAATAATTACTGGCTCCAGCGTGCGATAATACAACAATTGTGAAACCTTCGGAACCTCGTCATTTTTAAGGTATTCTTAATGATTTGGAATAAGAGCGTCAGTCCAGGTTCCAGTTTAAAATATAATAATCAAGGAGTTCTCAGCCTTATGCAGTGACAGCTCGATTTCTAGCTCTGATATGAATAAACATCGAATTTAAAATAGTCATTTTAAAATTTTAAATTCGATAAAACATTTTCTTTGTAAATGCACATCTTATGACGGATTTAAATGGTATTACAAACAATACGTTGCCTTCTTTTACACTTCTTAACCAGGTATTTTTGTTTTCCGACGGGGATGGAAAACATTATATTTTATACAGATGTTCTTGGTCTCTATTTTTTTCAAGAAAATATTATAGTTACAGGGTTACCATGTCGTCTTTTTTTCCGGACATGGGCTATTGAGATAGCCAGACGCTGCGGTAGGGGTAGATTTGTGGTTACGTTATGAAACTTGACGACTCATAATAATAATATTATAAATAACATAATTGGCTTAGAAAAATTATTGTAGATAAATAGATAGTGTGTACCTAGATCTTATTTCAAGTGCATTTATGTGTACAAATAAGTTACGATTTTGAGCGCATAGCTATATCATATTTTGGAGTCTTGCGAATGCAAAACAGATATGATGTATATAAAGTACTTTAAAATTTCCCATCAGAATACTTACCTAAATAATAGTTAAAATTGATGAGTGCTAGATAACTAAATTAAGGGAATAAAAGCTTTGTTAGGTATTGAATTTCATAATAATTTCAGAAATAGGCTACACAATGATGATATGATCAAACATCACGTTTAACACTGTAATATTTTTATGTTTTACAAACATAATTATTATTATTTAGTATAATAATTCATATGATGAATGGGAATTTAAGTCTCTAATAGTATTGCAAAACAGTATCACCCATCACCTCGTAATTAAAAATATAAATGTAAATATCAGCTATTCACATTTTCTATACTTGCGACCGCCGAAAACAGAAGATTGAAAGTGATTTCACTTAGGTTACTTAAATTATCCTTAAATATAACTGGCTTGCCTGTTCAAGCCGAATGGATTCCGGCATCCTGGAAGGCAGCTAAATACTATATATAGAGTGTATACGGCGGCGCTACGGGATGCTGGTTTGACCTGGACGAAGCAAGAAGACTGGCGAGCGACAGGGATTCTTGGAGGTACCGCGTGGTGTCCATATGCTCCAATTAAGGGGCGGATATGGCCGAAGAAGAAGAAGAAAATACATTCGATTGGCATTAGAGTTATCTATACTAAATAAAAAGTGGTGGGAATAAAATTGACACCAAACTATTGAAATATTAGAAAAAGTATCGATTTTGCTATTTTGTCACCATCAAAAGAAAAGTAAAAACACGCATATTAACACTGAAATCAGCATAAGAAATATATTCAACGTTAGGGTTCTTAGTTTCTTTAAGATACCGAACCACAATAATTCTGCACACTTTTGCAGCGGCGGCGGCTCGACAACTTTCTAGGTGGTGGGGTTTAGCCAAATTATTAAATATACATACCTGCCTACTTCCTCATAATTATTATACATTAAGTACCGAGCTACTTATAATAATATGACTTTATTAATGGGAAATGAGTAATTTTTCAGAATAAATAATATGATTATCTGAGTTGTTACTTAATCACATATAAAAAGCGTCCTTAAACATATTAACTTAATTAATAATAGTAATTATTATAGACTTACCAATCTTACCATTATCGGTTTTCAAGAACGACATATAGTGAGCTTTTTTTTACTCACCTCGGGATATTTTGAATCGCTCCCCGGGTAAGCATGCATTCGCATCTTTTTTAGAACGAGATTTGTTCCACTACGACGGGATGGAACCGAGTCATCCTGGTCAGCGAAAAATAAACGACATATCTCTCTTAATAATATGTAATAGGTGCCACCGTGGAATGATGGATATTTAATTGAATTAATTATTTTATTACCTTGAAATCATTATGTTTTTAGATTATTTACAATCATTGGTTTATTTATTTGTATATAATAAAAATATCGGAAGTGTATTTTTGACATGATAGGGATGTGGGGATGGTCCCTACGAACCATTACGGTAGAGCCGCCCCTGCACATTTGCACTGATTGTATTCCCTATCATCAAGTATCACTATTATGTACAAAACATCGGTAGGTAGGTTGGTACCTATCAGCGATATTATTGAGAAATATTAATTAGTTATTAATAGATACAGATAAATAAATAGTGATATAATATTATCATTACGATTGTATTGATGTACTGGAAAATAGTATTGACACTTTTAGACATCTCTAGGCAGGTTCTGTTGGGCTGTCAGCGGGGATGGTAAATGTTTGCCGGGGCGGCTCGCTAGAAGGTAAACCAATTAAGACTATCTGGCGGCAATTTGCTGGCAACACTGGCTCGCAAAATTTCACTTAACTAAATTCGAAGAGAATAACGGTTCCCGTGACAATTAAGACACTCTTCTACCCTGTCTGCGTAATTTTTTGATCTTCTCTAATGATATTAGGTTGTGTAAATATAACTTTAAATACCTACATCTATTAAGGTAACCCAAATTAATGAATAGAGTACCTAAAATAGTTAAAAATATTAAATTAAAAATATTTGTGATTAGTTTAGAGTGTCTTTAGTGAAGATTTTTTTCTAAGCTTTTTCAAAATTGCCTAAATTATTGGTGTTTTGTACGTGCTTGTGGGGTATAGGTGTATATATTTCGTGATTCAATAATATCTGTAATCAGTACGAGTGCACTGCGTAATTGGGCATTGCCTTTCATCCGGAAGCTCCGGGTTTGATTCCCGGTGAGGAGAGAATATATTTATGTGATTTTCTCAAAGCGTGGGTGCTTGTGATTGTTTCACTTCTATTACTAATTACACTATGGTTTCACTCCATTACTGTCATTGAGCCTCTAGGCCTGTTGCAGTGTTAAAAAGGATATTATATAATAGTGGTAATGGGAAAAAACGGAACATGACAAAACAGAACAGTGACAACACAGAACAGCCAGGGAAAAAATGAAACATTAATTTTTGTGGAATCTATTTAGGTTAGGTTAGGTTATGTCATTATTTTGTTGTACCTAGTCACCCAGTCATTTTGAACATATTATATTGATTAAGATGAGATATCCTAAGTTTACCAGAAACACCGAGTTAAGTCCCGTTTATTTGAGGCTTTCTAAAGATAAAATATCTATTAACATAATAGAGACAGGACAATTTCAATATTAAATTTATATTTTTACTGAAAGGTCATAGTTATATTTATCGTTGTTCTGTTTTGTCACTGTTCTGTTTTGTCACTGTTCTGTTTTGTCATGTTCTGTTTTGTCATTTTCTCTTTTGTCATGTTGTGTTTTCTCATGTTCTGTTTTGACATGCTCTATTTTGTCACTGTTCTGTTTTGTCATGGTACCATAAACAAGTATTTCGGGTAGTAGATGATAGAGCAAAGATCGTTCTGTTAGTGGCCGACCTTTAATAGGGGATAGAACTAAAATATGGGTATTAAAAGAATTTTTATATTGGTAATAATACTACGATAGCAAATATGAATGTCTATTCAGTGTATTGTATTATTGAAATATAAAAAAATATTGAACTGTAAAAGGATAAAATACGTTTTTATAAAATTGCTGAGGCGGGTGATAATTTGACCTATTTGATTTACCTAGGTACTATTTTATTTTCAAAACACTTAGATTTTATCTACACAAATATAACATTAAATAAACTAATTGTGAGTGTTAAATGGTGTTCAAATTTTAAAATATAATTGTCACAGCAATTTCAAAATGGGTGAGTACTGTCTCCAGCAAGCTATAAATGATCACTTTGTAAAGTGGTTAATTAAAAAGTATTATACTAAATTCAAAATTTTGTCTTGGTCAAGAAAATAGTATTTGAACGCGTACAAGATAATTATTTTTAGTGTGTTATTTGGAAAAGTCAGCGTACGACGGGAAAATTAAAAGAACATTTAAAAGCAAATAATATACTAGTGTAAGCCAGTGTTGATCCGACATATAACATCGGGCGCCATCTTGATAGGTATTGCCAGCCAGAACTAATAAACTGACAGCTAGTGTTCCGCCTGTTCCCGCCAAAATGTTTTCTTTTCCTTGGCTTGGACAAACTCAATAGTCGATCGTTTGCAGCCAATAACCTGGTAACGTTATTTAATTGCGCGGCGCAGCGTCTAGCATGTAGTAGACAAGGGAATGCGGTCGAGGGGTCAATAAATGTCGGGGCGTCAGTAGTTGTGAGTGGCGTACCCTTCTAATGCTGACAATGTTACTTGTTTTCTTTGAAAACCTTAGAAACGTAAGAAGATGGAATGATTAATTAAATCATGAACGCAAGTTTTGATACAGTTTGCACACTAATTTTCAACGATCATAATAATATACACGATCGCTACTAGATAATATAGTATGAAACATTTGGTTATAAATAATTATAGTCTCACCGCCGTTTAGATAGCTAAATAAGACAAGTTGTCTATCTTTCGACGCATGTAACATTACATTTGTGGGTCTTCACATATGTAACAATATAATATAAGCATCCAAAAATCAGCCGATCAGGTATTATAAGTATAAATTCACATCACTGTTCTTAATTGATATGTTTTTTTTTTTTTTAATTAATTGATATAATCAGTCAATAACTTACGAACACCATATATACATTGTTAATCTTGTGGATCTTCGTCGATTCATGATGGTTGATTGTTGATCTTGAAGTTAGACTTTGATAAATCTGATGATGCCAGGTTTATGAAAGAATTTATAGATCTCATGACTGTATGAGCAGCGCCAAATAGATTTAACGGAACCGTGAAACTTTCACTAATTAAGCTGAAAGACAATAATATGTTATCCGCAACAGCACGATTCAATTAAATCAATCGAATCGTTAAATAACTTATGTTTCAGTCGCGATATAGTATTTATAGACTAATTAAATGATTTTTGTATTTCGCTATCTTAACTACAAGTCACATACATACGTCCTGTAAAAAATAACCATAAAAAAGTTGTCACAATAATATAATTTTTTTTATGTCACGAAGGCGCGTCTCCACCCGCTGACTGTATGATCATTGCAATTTAGAAATTATCTCTTCTTTGAACATTGCTACTGAGTATCCTGCCTAGCAGAGTGGGGTAAAACATATCTACATATTTTTATCTCTCTTGACGCCTTTATGGATACCACGCATTTATTATTACGGTTTTTAAGGACTTTCATACGTAAAATACTCTACTTGATAAGTCAAAGGAAAATTGGACCAGCTGAGAAAATAACCTAATTGTGAAAAATTCGTCTACTTGCATCGGATATTTCTGATTTGGATTCAGCCAGGGTCTATGAAATCGCCTTGCAAAAAACCCTGGTAAAATCATTGTAGCGCAAGCCGGTGGTGATTCTGATGAATATTCTGTCCTTTTTTTATTGGAAATTGAGAATTGTTTTCTACAAACTGCGATTTATAGTCGCATTGTATGTAGTTTCCCATGAAATAAATGTCGTATAAGACTAAAGTTTGGAGTATATTATGATGGTTTATGATATTGTAAAAAATAAAATCAAAATTTCCGACAGTAATACTTGAATTATTAACATTAATAATCAATTTAATCAGTCGTTTAAATAAGTGAAAACTTAATAATTAATTATTGTAACCATCATCATGCCAAGCTTTTAGTTAATATAAAAAAAAAACAAAATTTATACTTAATACATTTTAATACACTTAATAATTTATACTATATACTTAATAATCGTTATCAAACCTAAGAATCTTTATCTTTGGTTTATTTAAACTTCACTCGTGCTCTATTTTTGAGGGATATATTCGTGTATATACGTTAACTGTCTACGATTTTCCCCATATGCAGAAAATCTTAAAATGTTGTTTACATGTGCTAATTTGGTGGCAATATATATTAAAAAAAAATAGGAACTGTTCCAAAAATACCATACAACGTTCTTAAAATAAACTAACCTTTTTGATAGTGATGCTATCGATGTGAAATCGTTTCTCCTGAAGTATGTTTAATAAATTTAGAATTGCATAATATCGATACCCCCATTTCAACAAGGAAATAATTCAAGTTCAAGATTTTGAGTTAATAATGCCATTCGATTTTGAAGGGTGTTCTCTTTACAATTCAGCAAAAAAAGAGCCTAAATTTTCTTCAATGTGTCATAAAATCGAATACCCCTTCTGAGATTAATCATTAAATCAGTTATATATTGAAATTTCTGGGTTAATTCTTTATTAAACTGTAAATTTTCACTGAGTATTGGTGAATTATAAAAAAACTAAATATAAAAGAAAACATACATTTCCTAAAAATCATGGCTTTAAAATTAAAATGCCATCATCTTGGAACAAAGTTTTTTGAGTTGTTTCCCTAATGAAATATGGTATCAATATATACCACACAGTTTTATTATAACTAGTTGAAACCTTATATATAATTTAATCACTTTTAGTCTAAATTAGAGTATTTTTTGCTATACGTTAGGCTACTTTTCGCACGTGTGTATTTTAGTATAATTATTATGGAATATCTCGCATATATTATACACAACATTATTTACTAATAGTGTTTATTATTTCGTCAGCATTGTGGTGGAATTGAGATGGGTAGTATATTGTGACGTATATATACGATATTTATTAAAAGTTGTAGACAAATATAAGTATGATTATTCTATTTCTGAGTGATTGCTGTTTTTAGAACAAGTCTCACTCAGCCAACATTAGATTAAAAAAAATGTTTCAACCGAAGAATATTCTTATGTAAAGGCAGCTATGTCGCATATTCACACTACGCCTTAAAGCGATGCAGACATTGTATTTCAAACCTACCCCAACTATTTAAACTTTTCATTTAAGTACCTAACTTAAATGCTTCTAACTTGGTTAAATGAAATGTTGGGAACGCCATTGGTATTGAGAAGAGGGCGCAGAGCCGCCCGCAGACCGACACCGCGAAATCAATTTATCTTGTCGGGTCTCCTCGACGGCAGACCAGACTTAACTGTACTTGCGGGACAATGCGAAACCTATATGAGATGTATTGGATTAAGCACGATTTTTAGACACAAACAAGGTTTTTTTTACAACCAGAAGTACAATGGGTGACGTGGACTGGCCTTTGTTATAATTCCACGAATAAGATATATAGAACATTCGTTACAGATTAAAATAGTAATAAGCTTTCACGTTGAAATATTTAAAAGCTAAATTGTTGTTTTTATTTCTATAAAATATATGTAAGAAACTACGTATAGGTATATTAGATAGAAAGTGTATATATATATGTAAGAATTTTTGACAATATTGTCAAACCTGAGATGAAGTGTAAAGTGCAATGTTTTATTTTATAGTAATAACATACGGCTACAAAACATGGGTATTCAATTCAGTAGTTGATAACTGTGTAGGTTAACACCAAGAAGTAAGTATGTAGAAATACATTTAGAATGTAACGTGCACAGATCGAGAATGGAATAAATCGGTAAGACAAAAATAAATATGGTGGAGGTACTATACAACAATACCGCGAAGTAGAGATGGGCAGGGTATATCGATTGAAAGACAGATCATCGATCGTACTTGTCATTGTCATCAATCACTCTCACCGGCTTTACTATACAGTGTACACCTTGGTCGCTTATTGAAGTGGTTGTTTAACGTATCGTTTTTGTGAGAAATGTTTGTTAGCCATTAGTTCATTCGATTAGGTTATTATCTGGATTTAAATACACATTTGAAAAAAAACAACACATACATTAGGTAAACACCATAGATTCCGAAATGAACATTCACTGCGGGTGCATTATAATTAGATTCTGAAATTATGAGAAATGAAACATTACGAAAATTTGTAGTAATATTACAGTTCTATAAAGAGATCTTTGATGGTTATTTCTAGAAAAATGACGATTATCAATCCTAATAAATTTGAGAGTTTCATTTCTTAATAATAAGCTTGTAATAATAACTATACAGAAAATACATAACTTGGAAAAATCTCCAAAACGTGGAAAACTCATAGAAAACATCTTGAGGGTAAAATAATTATTATATTATTATATGAGGATGATTTTAATTCTGTAAACGTATTGCTACTATCATAGTAATTTAAATCAAATAATAACATAACTAAATTTCATTCATATAAGACGTCAAGATTGCCTAAAAATTTGGTTGTGGCATCCATCCATTACACATAAAATATTTAAATTTTAATTCTTGATGCTTTGAATTTATATATATATTTATGACGTTTAAACTATGCTCAGAACTTATGCATACTGCGAGTCCCTTATTAACTTTTATTTATCTCAAAGTAATGTACCGTGTAGAAAAATAGTAAAATATTCACAGTGAAAAATTTAATAAATATTATGTATATGGTTCACGCGGGCGCCTTGTTGCATCAACGCACACTTCTCTCGAAGTGAAAAATTGAGTCGGTAGGACGTGTCCGCTTGCTTTATTATCAACTGTCAACTGGTGGGAGAGATGGGAGATTAAAACGGGCGCACGCCACTGGGGGAGGTTCCATCCACGCTCGAAGCTTATGGACAGACCAGCTGGGTAATACTACTATAGTATAATATAATATAACGAAACAACAATAATTTCTACCACTATGCGATTCAACTAACAAAAGTATCAGTCCTCGTGACGAGACATTTAATATAACCCTCAGTTGTATGACAATAAATTCAATGAGTACATTTGTTACCAGGGTCTTTTTGAGACTCTCGTTTGAATTTCGTTTTTTGGAAAAACGTTTAAAATCCTAAAGGTTAAAAGCGACACAAATTTAGTATTTGTTTTGAAATAATCTAAAGTACGAGTATCTGAGAATTTATGTTTAGTGTTGTCAGATCATTTAGTCGTTTTTAATTCGATCTTGATCGTAGAGATGTTTTAATTAGTGTCAGTGGGTATACTAAATGACCTTCCTCTTTCTGCTACAACGATAACCATGTTTTAAATACTTATAAATGTAATAGTTTAAAAATACCCGTACTATGAGGTTAATTAAAGATGTTGAAAAGAAAATCTTTTTCTTATTAAAATGAAACAAAAAAGCGACAATAATTTTCATAAAACAATCAAATGAGAGACCAACGTTTTATATGTATAAAATGAAACGAACGTTAAACCAAAACATTCCATTATCTCAAAAAGTAGATAGGCTACACCGATTTTTTTTAAAATATGATATCTGGAAACCATCCATGAAGTTAAAGTCAAAGTGTCAGATCGATAGTATCTATACAAAAAATATAGTTTTTTAAGAACGTTTTACGGAGAGCGCATGTTATGTATTCCAATGTCCATTGTCACCGCATTAGTACTTGTGGACTCTATGGGTTTATAGAAAGTATGCGAAAATTGATCGAAAACCGTAAGAGAAAACGATTTTAGCTTATCTATTTATAATAAGTATAGAGTAGTACACATCTACCTAAATCTACATATATTTATATTATGATTGGGCCGATTAACACAAAAATTTCTTGGTCCTGTCTCAGTTGTTCAATCCGCCTCTGACGCTATGTTTTACTGATATGGTTTTGTCACAGTGTTTCTGTTTATTTTATCGCTGACAATTCGATTCCATACGTGAGAATGGATGAAATGGACAAATTAAATTGAAATGTTTGTGCAAAGAAAAATGCAAATCTATTTTGAATAATATTCAATTATACTGTTTCCGACCGTCACGCGGCATCGGAAAATATTTATTGTATGTGGTGTTTGTCATGGCTGCGGAAATTACCCGTTTCAATCACGAGAATCATTATCACACATTGGAAATACACGTTTTGTGCATTACGTTGCATGTAAATAAAATTAAACACGCTTCGCAAAAATACACAACGCACTGAAATGTGTGGGATGTTTAACGGCAGGGTAAGAATATTATACTTACCAAAAACATTGTGAGGGATAATAAGCACACGTTTTTGGTCATTACCGATGCCTACATTTGTTAGTAAATTTAAGTATTGTGCTTAAAATATTATTAACATTGAACGAAACAATAAACGCTAATTACGTTTGTTAATTTTTATAGCATTTTTTTCACATTCATATTATAAACCCATGACCGGTTTTATCTCACGTAATTATTATCACGTTATTATCGAAAATGTTATACATTATTCAACTACACCATAGTATGTATGCAAAAACTTTAGTATGTATGTAGTATCTATAAAAAAAATGATGTATATATCAGTGGCATGTGGTCCATAGTAGGCTGTATATACCGAGCATCCCTAGAAATAATAAATAAAATACGCATATTATTATGTGAGCATTTATTACACAATGTATTATTACTGCTATTAATATTAGGTAATTCGTACATATTTTTTTTAAATACACTAAACATCAAAGTTACAGACCTACAAAATTATCTGTAGAATGGCCAAAAATGGAACTACAAACTACCATAGGACGCCATTTTGAAAATTTCATTCGAATGTCAGATTTTTTTCAGTAACGAGTCTTGATTGGGTAGTTTACGACAGTGGCTACCCCATCCCATTCTTCAGATAAGTTTGTAGGCATGTACTACTGCAAAACCATAAACCATTATATTTCATCGGCTGCACACAAAGATACTACTCATATATAGAAAATATTAAGTATAATACAATGCAATTTTCTCCACAAAATCCCAACTAGCAAATATCAATTCACGCCATATATAATGTTTGCGTATATGTCTACAAAGAAAGAATACTTAAAAAGGAAATTAATATAATTGTATATAACATTTTTTTCATTATTTTAAAACACGTTGAAGAAAACTTTCTCTATATAGTCGAAGATTAAATATATGAAAGTGAAGCTAAAAAAATGTAGCATAAGACTAATGTTTAAAATAATTATTATAAATGTTAGATTATTTTTTATTAAAAAAATATACATTAGTCATCACAATTTCATGTTTCCTCAATCAATCAATTTAATGAATTATAAAATGCACAGACATTGCCAAGACAATGTCTTAAATTTGAAATCATTATGAATGGACGGTAATGGTTTATTAATTGCTACACACGGTTATCAATTTTATCATTAAGCATGGTTGATTTATATTTAAAACTACGCATTCACTGAAGCACAAATGTAGTTGTAATTTCCAATGAAAGGGCGGGCCCTGTAAATTATTAAACGTATGTAGACCGCCAATTACATCGAACACACATCGGAATCATTGGTAATAGAGGAATCGTTATTAAGTACATATTCTAATACCTACATACAGTTAATAAGACTCCCTCTAGTTATAACTAGACCAAACTTTTTGATACAAGCATATGGCGGCATGGGATAGACGATAACATATAAATATTATGTATATAAATCACTTTTTGATTATTATAATGTTATCGAGTTATAAAAAAAAACTTTTCATCTTATCCAAAATTATTTTAATCACGACTGTATATTCTGAAATACATATAGCTTGTTATTATTATATTCCATGTTTTGCATAAAAACAATTTTAATAACATATATTTTTACAGTTCATTTGGAAAATTTAACGGTACAATTTTTATCCCATGTACGTATATTCGTAATAAGTAATTATATTTTTGATGCACAAAATTGTGTTTTTGCTAATTGCTTTTCAAATGCAAATTAACACGTTAATTACAAAATTAATTAAAAGGGCCCGTAAGAATTGGGTTAAAACAAGCTGAACATGGGTTAAAACTATAGTTTTTATTATATTTATATTTTTAGTATAGATTTTTGTAAAAATAAATTCTATTTAAAATATTAATGAAAATTTAACGAAAACCCCTGAAAACATGTTGACTATTTGTATGATAATGTCCAACCGGAACGGGATGGTTTTGTTTTAGCTCACTCTGAATCAATAAATTCCATCGATATTGAACTATTCCAGAGCTCTTGATAAAATAATAATATGTTCTTTTAAAAAGACAGCTTTTAAAACGAAACCAAAGACAAGAGAATTTATTGAGATTTACTAAAATACAAACAAAATTACTCCACATAAATTTCCACAAGGAATATTTCAGATAATTTAATATAAAAATAGATAAAGACGTATATTATAACGAAGTATATATTGATTTTATATTCGTGTTAGCTATAGGTAAATATAATTATAAAACAAAATAATATTATACAAGGACTTAGAAAAAATCAGATAAATACTCTCAATATTGTACAGCCATCTATTATAATGTGTACATTTATAAGGTATTTTAACACAATCACTGCTAAACTTTTAATTACCTTTTAATTAACACATTTAAATAACACGTTAATTATATCTAATGGCCAACGACTTCAAACGCGCCAGTCGCGGTGTTAGCACTAACATTTTTAATAGTGTCATTATAAAACGTGTTCTAGAATATTATAGTAGAAATTGAATAGCATAGTAATAAAACACGCTTTATTTATGTTTCTACGTTTCATTTTTTTAACAATAACACGATTGGTTTCACTCAATTCTACAAGGTGCGATTATTTAAAATTGAAAGATGGGTGAGTGTTTCGTAGGAATATTATTATTTTTGGTTTTGAATTATAGTAGCGAGATTGTGTGTTTTGTTTCTGGGAGGCTTACGCCCATTTCAAATTAAGATTTTATGCATGGAGGCTGTCTGAAAATAAAGTAACCCGGAAATGATTGTTTATATTAACCGAAACGTTGATATATTAACCTGTTTTGCGCGTGTGGGATAAACCAAGGTCCCTTAAAGCGGTTATTTGTTATCTCAGTGAATTAATCGGAATCCAAGAGAGCTTGCATCAATCTAGCTAAAGCTTCTCGCAGACGCGGAGATACGAGTTGCCCGTTCATTTATCAACGACAAGACGTTTCAAAAGATGGCAGTAGCGGTTTCTGCCACATTTTATGCGTGAACTGAATATTACACAAAGGGAAACTCGCGAGAGATGAAAGATCACACAACACGCTAGCACGATGAAATATTATCTTAGCTTTTACTAATTAGCTTACCTATTCCATGACTAAAATGTCTTGTATGGACCTTATTGAATACCTACACACTGAACAGTAGTTATATAGCCATGATGTAAGTGTGAATTTCAACTAATCAGAGAGACTAGTGTAACTTCCAACCACCGCAACTAATATAAGTAAAAGTAGAAGTTTTGCTTTGAGAAACTGTACAGATCCATACATTAGACTTGATCGTCATCATTATAATGTGATATTTTTTTGGATGTATACATACTGCTAATAATTATATTATTTTTAGTAAGTGAAGTAGGTACTTATCTACTACGTATTTTGAACGTAATGTGACCAATTTACTCTCATCTATATGACAGTAATCGTAATGGAGGTGACTATACTATATATATTATATTGTACTAAAAGTGGTTTCTTCATATTTTTAATTACGCCAAGCTTTTATATTATGTAAATAATTTTCTTACAAACAGCGTAAGTTATTTAAATTTTTTCAGGTAGGTAGATAATGTACATATTTTTTATTTTGGATGACTTACTACGTGTTATGTATTTTATGGATGCCGATAAAATAATCTGTATGTGATATTTTTCTGATATTAATTAAATCAAACACTGCTGGTATCTGTAAATTATTTTAATAATAATACATGAATATATGTTAAGATAATATAATGTATATTATTATATTTTAAAGATTGGTATTTATATTGTAGAATACATCACTGCAAAAGAATAAGAATTTATCACTCATCTTTCATAAATTATTTAACATGTTGAACTGAATATGCACATATTTTATATTTACTTAGGTATTTCGTGTGTCGTCGTATTCATTGTGTGCAATGTAACTCAATAGATTTCGAAATTAATTTTATATACGAACAGATATCCGCTATTCAAGAAAGAAATAAGTAATATCACCAAAATTAATATTGGAAGGTATACATAATGTATTATGGTATTGTTTAGAATGATTATTGTATACATAGACTGCATAATATTATAAATCACGATAAACCTGTATCATAATATATTCATTCTATGTCGATGATCACACATAGGGGGGGACAACTCACCATAACAGCATCACATCAAAAACAAAAATATCACATCACAGATTATTATGACAGTAATGCAAAACCCAATCGTTATAAATCAAGAATTTGAAGCCACATATGATTTACGACTTAACAAAGGTTGGCACATAAAACGCAAATGCAAAACTCGCTAAATGTCTTTAAATATTACCAATATTGAATGCGCGTTTCGTTCACGCGATAAAATTGAATACATATTAATTATGATTTAGACGTCAATATTGAAAATAACATATTTACCACGTGTATAAGTTTACCTATATATTGTCCACATTCAACAATAAAATTGTATCTTCTTATAGTTATACCCAAAAGGTAACCTTATTGTTGTGTTCCCTGGAAAATACTAAAGAATTTTGGAGAAGTATATACTTTTTTAGGTATTTTTAAAATCTTATCTAGGCCATATGCAAATGCGTCACTAAATAAATAACAATTGTTTAAAAACTATATGAAAGTTGTATAAAACTATGTAAGAAAATTTAAATGTTTTGATATAAATATCTATGTTTTTTTATATTTTGCCGCAGATGGTAAAAATTGTTCACATACAGAATATCTAATTTAGTAGGGTATTTATGTAAATGCAGATTACACAATAAAAGGAGATTGATCGCAGAATAGGCAAATTGCAAAGGGAGCAATTGTAGACTTGAATACAATATCGAAAATTACCTAGTGAAATTGGCATATAAAATTAAACTATATTTCGGCTAGTCAAGACCTTTTCGATTCTTCTGTATGGTGTTGAAACGTGGATTTTATTCCGACCATGTCTGATCCTTAAAGGTCTAGGATCATATGGGCCTCCACATAGGCTTGTACCTATTAACAAATTTTTTTTTTACGAGAAATGGATATCAGCCACTTGCTCAACCTATTAGGTCCATTCACTGACTCACACACAAATTGAAAAACAATATGTGTACTTGCCAGACCCAGGATTCGAACCTGGGACCCACGGTGTTATAGCTTAACGCTTAAGCCGCGCGGCCACCGTGGGTGTATTTTATAGGATTAAAAAAATATAGGATTGATGCAGGTGCATGCTAATGGGAGAATGCATATCTCCATTCTATAATAAGTATAGATGTAAACGAAAACCTATTTATTATATATTTCTGTCTAAAATGTCAGCATTTCTTTGGCCACATTGCTGGAAGAAAAAACAATAATTTAAAAAATATCATCGATGGCAAAAACGTCGGGTTTGACGCGAAAGAGAGACATTCAATTTTATTTGATTGGAGCATAACCATTTAATATCACTTAAAGAGATACCCATTCAATTAAAAATTAAAACTATAAAATAATATTGTTTCTTCAAAATATCTTCAGCGATATAGCTAAGAATGTGCATTGTTGTAAAAATCATACACTTTGGAATGATGAATATACATACTATTATAAAAGCAATTAAAGATATTGAATTGCTCCATTTTTTTCCAGGATCCTCTGATTTTTAAAATGGTTCAGAAAAATTCAATGCTCTATAATTACCGTCTGATTTTATTATTTATTAGATTGTACATTATTTGTATGGCGCTGGACTATAAGGAACATAGATATTATTGATATTTTCAATGAATTCAGTGTTTTTTTGATAGTATGTTATGATTTTGTGCTCACCAAATTGTTAGTAGTTAGTTATACGGCAAAGGTTTTAATTACACATTGCTTTATTAAATTAACAAAAATGAGGCTAACAAAATAATCAAAGAAAAATAACTGTAAAGAGAAAATTTATTAATACTTAGTTTTGACTGTATCCTAATAAAGATTTTTTTAAATTATAAAAAAGGCATTCGGCTTTATGCGTTCATTATTCCGAAGTTTACACTCAGTTGTAAATGAGAAAAAAAGCCATACCGATTAGATTTTTTTGCGATGACTCAGATAAAACAAAAGCGGGGGGAGGGGGCGGGTGTTGGATGAAATTAAGCTCATCTCCCCCACCCACCACCCTATTCCCAGGAGGCAGAAGATGGGGGCTTGTCCTGACATTCATTTAAACTTTTAATTCAATTTGCAGTGATTTGGGCAAGAAGTCGGCTGGGCGTAGCTCGACTCAAAGAGGCTTGATTTAGTTAGTAATCAAATAGTACAAGGAAATGTGAAAATTCGCCAATTAAATTCGGTTCTGGGGATGTTTTCAGTACGCCGTGTTGTCATAGATTAATAATTCAACCAAAGAAACTGTCAAAAGTTGTAACGTTTACAGAAATTCAATTATTTTATTCGGACAATGCTAAATATTATTTAAAGAAAAGCGTCTACGTCAGAATTGAATTTATTATAGAACGTTAAAATTCCAATTTATCTATGTTTTAACTGTTATGGGTGTCATAATAATTTCACATATGGATATTTAAAATAATGCTATTATTAATATAGTTTTGTATTTAATACTATTCTTATTCAGTTTAATGGTGTAAACTGTCAATTGATGGTAGACAGAAAGTATATTATTTAAATAAAACACAATGTTAATTACCTACTTATTCTACATAACTTAATAATGCTCAGAGTATCATCGCTTCAATAAAAGATTCTGAACTCATGATAATGTGACATTGGAGTAAACGAAATCGATCCAGATTGTTATTAATTATGTGGGTAATACAAATTGTGTGTTTCTTTTTAAATTAACAGTATTATTATAACAGTCATATAAATCGTTTTTTACTTGTTAAGTGTAATTACATTAATTGAATTGATAATTTAATTATTGTGGAAAAACTTTTTAATGAATAAAACAATATCTAATACATTAAAAGTTGTATAGCACATAATTAAGTATATTGTCCCATTATAGTTGAAGATGTATCGCGTCACGCAGCTACAAGTCTATATTAATTAATTAAACATAGTTACGCAGCATTTAATAATGTTTAATGTACTTTAACAAACTTGCTTTATTAGGAATGACTGTATACTATGAATTGTCTGTTTTTGTGGTCGATATAGGGTTGAAAAAACATGTTTTTATGGTTGCTACAAAATATAAATTTAATTTTAAATTGTAAATCATTTACTTTAAACATTTTTTTATACAAAATGCAAGATTTCACATACAAAAAATTCCCTTCAATATATGCAACAATATGACAGAAAAGCATGTAAAGTTTGTTCTAATCTGACGTCAAGTGAGAGGATAACCATTGTCTTGGAATGAAATCCTCCGTGAAAAAGGTCATATGAGAGAACCTGTTATGAAAGTTGAGTAGGCGCAGACGAAAAATATTAGTCTTATTCTGGAGACGTTTTTTTAGAGATCCGTTTTAAGATTTATGATTTGGTTAGTGACATATTTTTAAAGAAAATTAATTGTTGAGAATTTTTAACCTGTTCTGAATTTTGCTTTAAATATCAGCAAAGATTCAATCTGGCTGGTTTGCGTACACTCCATTGACATTCCAATAAATCGGTGATATCTATAATATTGGGTAATCATCGCTTTCATAAAAATTGACTTGTTACATTGAGTTTAATACTATTAGATCTTTCATGTAACGGAGTATCATGACGTTTTAATTGTATCCATAAGCACAGTGGGAGGTTACTATTGAAAATACCATCCAACGTTAGATTTTTTTCCATTTAAAATTTGTTCAGCAACTAATTTTGTCAAATATAATTTCAGTTTATGGATATATATATATATATGTGATGGCGCGAAAGATGTAAATATTAACGTTTAGTTAAAATTCAGGTGGCTTTTATGATGGGTTTTTACGTAAGAAAAGATGTTTATCGAAATGAAAAACATAAATTGAAAATGTAAAAAATAAAAAATCACACGTAGTTATCAAATTTTACAATAATACTTGTTTGTCATGTACGAATATATAATATGCCAATATGGATTATTGTATAAATATAAATAAAAAAAATCGTCTGAATTTGGATAAATCACATCATGTAATAAGGTTTTATAAAGTAGTTCATCATATAATATTATGTAGGTATGTTAATTATATTTCGATAGTTGAATTAATTATAAATATTTTAAAGCATAATTTATATATTTACGACTACTACTATCACGATAAATAAAAAAGGCAGAAGTGATCTGAAAACCATTATATTATTATATAAAGACGTAACTAAGTTGGTAAATATAGACAAAGGAAATGCGCCGAATCATATTTTGTATTTGTAGTTATTGACATTTATTTGATTATTATTTTCTTGTATGTTCAATAGATGTTGACATAATATAATACTGAAATATATTTAATCCATAAGAATGATAAACAACCTCTACACGTGTCATGCCTAGAAAGGTTGATAATACGACACACATGTATCGCCTTAGATATAAATACATTTTGTTTGTGCAAAGTGAATTGTTTTGCTGCTTAAGATATATTCTATGACGAGAGAACCACATGGAAGCATCCTGTCACCAAAAATGAGTAGGCGCCTATGAAAAACAATCATCGGCTTCTGGCAACTCTTAGCAGGTTTCCAAACAACCTTCACCAAGACACTCTCGAAATAGATTGCTCTCGCGACGAAGAGTGTGTCAATAAAATAAATATTCTATTTATTTAGCGAAGGGAAAATAGTTGTATTTTTATATTAGTGATGTGATGGTGTAGTGGCGTACTATTAATTAATTTTTGGAAACGTGACATAATTTAATTATTTAAGTTTTTTTATTATTGCTTTTTAGATTATCATAAAAATGCTAGTTTTAAACGTTCGTTCCTAAGTGGATCATATAGGTTGCCAAAAAGCGGAAGTTACACTACGTGCTTTTTACGAGGATTAGTTGTTAGCCATTCGTCTAATCCATTGTGTCCTTGGCTGCATCCTTTGAACCACGTCTTTAAATCTTCTATGGACTCGCACAACGTGGGTATACATAGTTTTACTGTATATTAATTAGTTGTAATTATTAACGTCTTCAAACCATATTGACAAATTGAAGATGAATGTTGAATGAAAATATTAATGTTAATGCTATCAATACGTTTATTTGAGATCAAGTTGAAGTCATACAGACATACTAATAGAAAAATAATTGTTCCAGTTATGTTAGTGTTGACTTGTGAGTTTTTGATAACTACTGTCTAAAAAATCCGTTGTTTTTTCTAATATAAAAAACTATCCTACCATTGGTGATGCCAGTTGAAAGGGCATTGTGAGATGTGTTTAATTAAAATATTTTGTTTATTTATAATATTATCTCACTGTATTTTCATAATGCAGTATTCACGTACTCATTTCTTTTTATTTTAACTTTTTCAAGTCATGTCGTGAAATATCTTATACTTTAATTAATAATGTTCGTTTATGATATTAAGTGATTTTCAATAAAGTAGCTATGATTTTTGAATTAAATTTTAAGCTATATGATGTAGGTATAATATGCTCCATTTAAAGCTACCCCAGGTAATATTGCCAAATAACAAAGTAGGCTAGTAAGGGTGCTATATTATTAATCTATGATAAAACAAATGATGTTGAAGAATATTCCGTACCAGTGTTTTAACTGTCATTCACAAAAATATACCTGATAGAGTAAGAAAATAACCTAGATGGTTAAAAATGTTATATTTTTCACATTGAAAATATCTATATACCGCCATTTTAAAACAGTAAATGAGTCATAAATAATATTGACATTATTTTCACTAGAAGATAGATTGAACAAAATTTTGTTGTTTTATAACCTATAAATAAGTCATACTAATGGATTTAAGTAGTACTTAAATTCATTCAAATGTGATAAACATCCTACGAATAATGATTGTTTTATAATAATTATTGACCTAAGAATAAGGTAGTGTTTTTTTGAAATACGCCATTACTTTTGGCATTCCCCAGTGGTTAAGCTACAACATACGGCCGTAGCCATAAATTGACAAACTAAAACTGAAGTAGGGAGTAAGAGCATGTTAACGCGCGTGTTTGAACATGTGCCTAACCGAAAAAAAAATCTTTTTTTTTAAACGGATCATGCTTTGAAAATAGAATAAAAGCTCTATTTTGACCTACGCTGAGCATGTCACCCCTTAATTTGAGGACACAGTTTCGATCTAAAGCATGTATATAATAGGTTAAACAAGTGACTAATAATCGATTCTGATAAAAAACTGTTTCAAAATCCACATAGAATCTTCTCAGAACTTTTATCGTTTAAAAATATGATAATTGTGTAGCGGACGCCACTGTACCAAGCAGTAGTGGGCTTTGGTCGGAAGTCTTTGGGCGGGCAGGCGCCCTGCAGCGCAACTCTCCGCCCATAATGGCTCAGTCTCGCCTGTCCCGCCGCCCTGGCCGCACGTGTCGACGCTCACGTGCCGTCGCGACGCTACGCCGTTGCGTTGCCCGAAAGTGAACAAGTGTTATATTTTCACCCGCCGCGATGCGATTTCCGCGCGAATTTGCCTCGATCGGTCGTAATAAATTGTGATTAGTGTGGAACGCGTGAAAAAAAACGAATGAAAATTGTTAAAAATTAGCCGTAATGAATATTTATTGTGGCAAAGTTTTATTGAAAAAAGTTTCTCGGTCGCTGTTTTGAATGGTAAAGGTTATTTAGGAATGGGACAATTTTTCCAATCCAACCGGAAATAATTTGAATCACGGTTTCCTTATTTTATTATTCGTGTTGAACCGACATATTGTTCAATTTATTAGCGCAAAAAAAATGTATAAATGAATAATCAATACATTAATTTATCAAATATGTACGAAAATTAATAAACTTAATCTTCTGAAAATAATAGTTTTTTAAAAATGTGTATTTGAAAAATTGATTCTAAAAACTACATGTATATTTATTTATCACAAACTCGATAAAAAATATGCTGTCAAGCCTGTTTTTAAGCTGAAATGTAGTTTTTTACCTCAAATATATACGTACTACAAAATATGATATTATTAATTGTATAATTACTTTTTGTACTCCTACAAAAAAATGCACACCAACAAAAAAGTTCATTTCATTGATAAAATTTATTTACGCATAATATGTATGATATTTAAAAAACAAAATTAAATAGTTTCAGCAAAAGTTTTTTGAAAAATGTAATCGAACAGGTTATACAGTTTTTAAAGTTATTTTTTGGATTTTATCGATTGAAAAGAGGACGCACTATTAAGATACTAATTTAAATTGAATATTTGAATAAATAAATGTTTTTTAACACAGCTGAAATTGACAGAAACGCTGAATCATAAATATTTGTATTTATTTATATAATATAAATCATAATATAAAAAGTTCAGATGTTATTTACCAATATTGAAATAAATTTTTAATCATACATTTAGCAAGAGTAGGTAGCTATCTACTTAAATGTTGCATTAATTATTTTCAGAGAAATTCATTAAAACTTCTTATTTATTCTTAGAAACATTTTCACGATAAGTTTGTTTATGAATTATTTAGTAAGGCAGCTTTTGCCACCTGTCTTATCAATGTAAAGTTAATATTATATTTTTAAACGAATTAACAAAAAATGAGCTTTTATTCCTTCAATTACATAAATAGTAGATGAGAGTCCCAATGTTTATTTAGGTCAGTAGCTATTAGAAAAAAGGGATGAAATATGTAGGGGCGTGCCTTTTATTCTCAATCCCCAACATTTACCGTGAGCATGCTTTTATGGTCATGGATGTAAATATTTTCATGACAACAATATAATTTATAAGGAAAGCCGCACATAAAAAGATATTGATTATCGGAAAAAATATTCGTATACCACCTGGATGTAAATATACAAATTCAATAGGTTTACGATGACTTAAAAAAATACATTTGATTACATTGCGCGGCCAACTTCGGATTGTTTTTAAATAATGTTTTTCAAAAGGAGGTTCTGTAGAAAGCCAGACAATATCCAACCGGAATGTAATTTGGTTGAGGTAATCTATATTTATGAGCTAAGCCTTCTATTATATTAACTGGCTGTATTCTTCAACTTATTAAAATTTATGGAATAAGAATCATTTTTGGTAAACAAAAATAAATTACAGTTGAAAATTTCCAAAAATGATTTTTGATATTTTCAATTAAATGAGAAATGAATTATGAACGAGTTCTATTGTTTATATTAAAATTATTTGTAGCGCATGCGATGGACGAGTGGCAGAATGCATGTTTCTGAAACTACGAGTCGGGGGTTTGAATCCCGCATTTGGAAAACTTATATATTGTTTTTTAATGTGTTAAGTTAAGTTTAAGTGTTTGGATATATACCATGAATCAAATCAGTTGAGGAAATGTTTAAATACCATTTAACATAAAAATATGTTAATAAATCTCTTTGTTAACTAATAATGATAATTACACATATACATAATATACTCTGGATCCACTCTACTGTAAAATATCGCATTTAAATCAGTGAATTGTGGGTTCAAATTCAATCTCAAGGGAGGACACGTTCATATGTCGGGCTTTTAACCAATCCTTCTATAATAATGATTATTGTTTTATAAATACTGTTTCAAATATAGAAAGAGTAATTCAAATATTTTGTAAGTAGGTAACGTATTCGGCTTATTTTGCAAATAAACATATTTTTCAATATGATAACAGCATAAGTATATGTTTGTACATAACATGTTTGAATATTTTATTATGGTGGTACTAGAATTAAATTTCATATGACCACATAGTTGCATCAAAAGATACACAGAGATTAATATTTTTTCCTAAAAGTATCCGTTTCGATATGATCCAAATATACTGCCGCCTAATTTCTAACTTTTTGTAAGGGACAAATTACCCCTTTTTAATTACCATCAGTTATTATAAATGTAATAACAATTTGGTATCTTTTTCGTAGGCATCACCATGATTATTTTATCTATCGGCAAAGTCTTTACTACCGGAAATTATACGTCCCTGTACATAACATCGCATATATGAGTAAATTAAATTCAAAACCTGACTAACGGCCATTTTATGTTTTCGTCCAATTATGGCCATATGTATTAGGAATTGTGTGTGATGTAATAATAATTAGGATAGATCATTTAACTTCAGAACAGTATAAATACATATAGTTCACTTTCAAAACCTAGTCAAATCCAAACATTTAGTAGCAAAACCTATATAAATGCATTTTTAAATACTAATATTGCTTCCACAATGAACACTTGCTAGGTATGGTGTTATTTATGTCTTAATTTTTAATTTTAATTCAATCCTCAATCGTAATTAAATTAAGACTAAAAATTCATTTTTACAATAAGTTAGTACCGTATTAGTAACATATTTAAAAGTCATCATAATACTTATATAATTTAATATAATTATCAGCTACCTACTTAGTTGAAAGTTGTATAATATTTTTTCCCACAAATTAATATTATGTCCCAATATTTATGAAAATATTATGTTATTAATAGAAGACTGACAACATGAAGTTACTAACATCAGAACTGAGACTATTCACTAACGACTATTTTCAATACGAAGAAAAAACTTAAAATAAACGAGATAAAAAAACCCCGGTGGCAATTTGTGAAGTGCATAATTGAAACCGTACGCGTCGGTTTCGTGGCTTTAATGAGATCATTATATCACACTTCAGTGCAACACTTTTTGTCGCGGCAGTTTATATTCCGACGCTATAGAAACTGAGAGAAAGACATGATAACACATTAGTGAGACAATGGGGAGCATCTCGGTGTTGGGAAAGTGGGTGGAGAAACTAGCCGGGTCCTTTCGCGAGAGACTTTCCATGGAACAGCTGGAAGATCCGGTCGAGACGTGAACTCTGATGCCGAGTGTGATTTATGGTGCCGTTCAGATGTGACGGCCCCAAATATATGAATTCATATCCAGGGAAACACATAAAAGGGACATCGATGTGGAGCGTCAGCTTCAGGAAAGCCGCGAGGGTGGCGGTACTCCTAATACTGCTGGCAGCACTCGGTGAGACAAACTTTATAGCTATTTTATTTATCCGAGGGGAAAGTTTGTACCTTATACCGCTGAGTTTCATAGGCCTATTACGCTTTTGATGTTTTATTGGTTAATTAATCTAATTTTGATTGTTTTTGAAATGCATGCTATTTTGTAGCCGTAAATAAGGTGGAAGAAATTATGTATTTATTCAACAAATTTTAATGAAAAAAAATACTTATTCATAACTGAATCATAATATACGAGATGTCGTAATTGAATAATATCACTTTATTGGTTTATTATTGAGATAACGTTAATTATAAACTAGGTACTTATAATGTTACCATATATTTTTTAAACATGTAGTTTAATTTATGGATATATACCTATTAAAAATATCTGAATTTACTAATCATTGCAATTTGGATTAGTTTTCTCGTTTCCCGTATTTTAAATAAATTAGTAGATAATATAAAAATATTCATACGATGAAATTTCACATTGATGTTAGAAATGTTAATAAACAAATTCCTTATTAATAAATTGATAATCCCGGAAAAAATAAATACACATTATAACTTATTTATAATCACGACAATCAGATTTTTTCGGAACATCTTCAAGCTATATTCCATATTATTACGATAATAAGTTAGTAAAATTATTTATTAATTTTCATATAATGAAAAAAATATGTTAAATTAAGACGTACAAATTAATTTATAAAAACTTAAATAGCATTTCTCGTAGAGATTCAAACATTAGAAACCGTTTTATGAAGTTATACTATAGTATATTTCGTTCACACAAATACAATATTTTTTACAACAAAGGAATACGTCGAGGGATTCCTGGGATTTTGGGATCTAGAAATAGAACGGAATATCAACGTCTAGTATTTATTATACATTATTTTAAAAATTCGCAATTTTTGTTATGACTTAATAATATAGTATATCTCTAAAGCGCGTTTAATTTGGCGTACAACAGAACAAAACCAAAACTTGTGATAACCTAGATTATTTGACTACCTCTTATTTTGTTAATTTACACACTCAACAAAAAGGACCGCTTATAGGAACGCCGTTGGTTTATTTATATACACTTTAACTTATATTACTAAATTATATAATTATTAAATTTATCGTTGTTTTTATTTTTAAAGTAACAACTGCCACTATGACGTTTAATAGTTTGTTTATGTAAGCAATTGCAAATGGCCGACAATAATAAATTAACTAGGCAAATGAACAATTCTAAACTGTAATATTATACTGTATAATCGCCACGATTGGAGTATCATACTGTGGCATAATGGTAGTGCGTTCGGCTGATAACCGAACAATCGGTGATTCGAATCCAATCGAGTGCGTTTATTTTTGTGTGAAAAAATAAATTATGTGTTACATGTCACACGCCAAAAATACACTCTGATCTGATTTTCCAAACGCGCCTAAAGAAGTATAACTTCAAAAAAAGGTTTGCAGTTAAAGAAAATAAAGGAAATAAACATAAATCCTTGAAATTGGCTACCGAAATCACGGTCATTACAAGTACTGATATGTTTGGTCAACTACTTTCCTACATTTGATGGGTCTATAAACATATTTAAGCGGCCGAAGAAGCAAACTCTCCCTAAATATTTAGCTGCTCCTTAGAGGGCGTATAGAGTCTTGTGTTGTGCTGTGTTGACGCTTCGACTTGAATCGTCCGCGCTGTATAGAACATGGGGGATTTATTGCCCCCCCGTGCCTTCTGTTATGTCGGTTTATTTTGAATAATAAACGTTGTGTTCTTTTCGTTTATATGCTATCCATATTTTCAGTTCACTATTCTGCGAGCTTTTTTTTTTACTTGAACGATATAAAATACACCTCGATCCACTTGTAAGTCGTAAAAAACGCGTCTTTATCTGGAGTATCAACAGTGTTCAAGGGAATTGAAACATGAGGAAAATTTTTCAACAACATCCAATATAACTACAAATACACATTTTACAATTATTCGATTCTAAAAATAAATTACAGGTCTTTTGACTTATATAAGTAGGTACGCTAAATAATTAACTTTTATAGATCTAAATAAACAAATATAAATGTATGCTAATAAAAAACGCTGCAGACATACAACATACTATGAGAAATAGAGCTCCCTGATTATTCTATGAAATATGTGAGTTATGACACCGACAGTGAACTTTGTCAACGTTTTTCACATAGTTTCAAGTGACTTTTGATACCCTAACTAGGGGACATGCTCGTCGTAGGTCAAAATTGAGTTTTTATTGTATTTTCAAACAATGATCCTGGATACTCCTTAAACGTTGTAGATAAGCTATTTATATAATTTTGAAGCCTTATTATTTTTTATATTTATTTTAAACATTTGATGACTGCATAAAGTATTTTTGTTACATAAAATAGTATTCTTTTAAACCTCTCGCTCTAATGTTTTAGAATATAGTCATATTTCGGTACATGAATGTGCAGTGGTGTTAAGATTTTTTACATTTATTATTTTTTAAACGCATTTATAAAAACATAAGTATAATTTATGACGAGATAATTTTAGTAAAATATTCACGATAAAAAATTATATTGATAATCTCTGTGATCCCAAATTTGACAAGAATTAGGCATTGTATTATTCAAAAAATCGGCAAGATTAACACATTTGAAGATAATTCTAAAGATACTTATTATAAGCTATGTCTTTGACCGTTCAATTGTGATAAACATCCTACGAATAATGATTGCTTTATAATAATTATTGACCTAAGAATAAGGTAGTGTTTTTTCGAAATACGCCATTTCTTTTGGCATTCCCCAGTGGTTAAGCTACAACATACGGCCATGGCCATAAATTGACAAACTATAATTAAAGTAGGGAGTAAAATTATGTTGACGCGCGTGTTTGAACATGTACCTAACCGAATTTTTTTTTAACGGTACATGTTCAAACAAGCGTGTCAATATCATTTTACTCCCTACTTCAATTATAGTTTGTCAATTTATGGCTACGGCCGTATGTTGTAGCTTAACCACTGGGGAATGACAAAAGAATTGGCGTATTTCAGAAAAACACTACCTTATTCTTAGGTCAATAATTATTATAAACCAATCATTATTCATAAGATGTTTATCACACTTGAATAGTCAAAGACATAGCTTATAATGAGTATCTTTAGAATTATCTTCAAATGAGTTAATCTTGCCGATTTTTTGAATAATAAAATACCTAATTCTTGTCAAATTTGGGATCACAGTGATTATCAATATAATTTTTTATCGTAAATATTTTACTAAAATCATCTCATCATAAATTATACTAATGGTTTTATAAATGAGATTAAAAATTAATAAACGTAAAAAATCTTAACACCACTGCACATTTATGTACCGAAATATGATTATATTCTAAAACATTAGAGCGAGAGGTTTAAAAGAATATTATTTTATGTAACAAAAATACTTTATGCAGTCATCAAATGTTTAAAATAAATATAAAGGATAATACGGATTCAAAATTATATAAATAGATTATCTACAACGTTTAAGGAGTATTCAGGATCATGGTTTGAAAATACAATAAAAACTCAATTTTGACCTACGACGAGCATGTGGGCCGTTAATGCATTTAGAATCATTTGGCATATTTAATTCAAAAACAACAAAATTGCAATATGTGAGTTATAATACTAATGAGTGTTGCTCACAGAAATTTGTGGTTGTAAATTGATGATTAATATTATATCGATGCAAAAGGAATTCGAATCCAATCGGTTTTGCCAAACAAATAGTGAATTTTACCCTCAATCATAGTCACATGTTGTCATATCGTATCTCAATCATTTGTGCCGCAGCACATTGCTTGGGAAGCTCTACTGTAGATGGTCACTGCACTGTATCAACTACATGATATCGGTATATCTGTCGCTTAGTTGAGTAAGACTTCTTAAGTTCTTACAATATTGATGACTACTGTATTATGTAAGCCATATTATATATGTCAGTGTAAATAATTTTATGTTTTCAATATGAAAGTATAATTATTTAATAATTGAGCTGCTTAAGATTGGTTAAATACAGCTAGATCGGTGACCAAGTTGAATAAATCGACTTATGCGACTCAATATAATGTTAACATTCTATAATCAAATTATCGAGTGATATGATGTTATTAACTAATATTGTCAAATTGTCTACGTTACTATCAAAATAATAGCAAAATCATATACAAAGGATACATGGGAATCAAAAGCTAAGATTTTTTTATACAATAGGTACAGTTAAATTTTTAAATTTGATTATTTAAAATATTGGATATAAAAATCGTATAGCTATGTATTATAGTGGTGGTGTGGAAACTTTCCTAACTCATTTTTTAAATGCGTGTCACTAATTTAATATAGTATATTATAATGTGTAAGTTAGAAATTTAATAGATTAATAACGCATTGTATGGAAAATATATTTTATCGTCCATTCTATGAAGAACGGATGCAAGTTAATTTTCTATTTTACCTTTTACCGCCCATTTCATAATTGGCAGCAGTCTATTCTCTCATTTATTATTAAACTGGTATTTATATAAAGCACTTAACTAATAACGTGGAAAATGAAATAATGACAGTTAATTACAAATAAACTAGGTGGACACAGGTAACGTTCTAACTATGATTAATTACAATTAAATTATTTATTAATATCATACATATGTAAATAAGTATAATAAGTACCTGTAAAATGTTAAAAAAATGACAAATGACTGAATAACTTATTTGATAATCTATTGAAATCATTATTTTTGCAAATTAATTATTGCTACGGCAACCAATTAGTTTTTTTTTTGTTAAGCCAATTTAAAAATAAACTATGACATGAAACATAACCTGAAGTTTTTGACGTTGGAAATGCGACTATTTACCTACTAATAGTTTAAATAGGTACGAATATTACTTTATTAGGGATACATAAACCAGTAACCAGTCCTATGTACATAATAGTAAATACTAGGCAATACAAAAATAGTATTCTTATATAAGTATATTTTCATGATATTAAATGAAGTGAAATTCAAATAATTGTCGTCAGTTTCTCGTAAAACAGAAAACCAGAGCTCTTAACATGGAAATTTTCTTAAATCGAGGGTAAGTTTTTTCCTCCGTTTTAAATGGGAATAATGAACAAGAATGGAAGGAGTGTCAAACAGACGTATAAGACAAATCGCAGGAACTGAATGACGTCTGGATTTTATGTAATGCGAGGAATATATTTCACCATTAACTCTACTTGAAGCTTTAAGTAAATTTTACCCACAATAGCTTGGATTATAGCTTACATCCAGATTAACTTAACTTGTCTGTTAACTTACTCAATTGTTCCGAGTTTTTTTTAATGTATATCAATATTATACTATATGTAGTACCTAACTAAATATATTAAAAAAACAATCTTTACCGGAAACGAAACGTCATAAATCAACACAAAATTTTAAGAATGTAGCATTTATTATTTAATTTACCTACTAAATTTTCAAGATATGAGAGATACACTCATTAGAAACATATTACTTACGTTTAGTATTGATATATTCTAAGTTATTTATGTTTATTAATAAACACAACATTCTTAAAATATTGTGTATACTAATTGAATGAAAGGATAGTTAGTTAGGGCGTGAATTGTTGATGTAATAAACATTTTTGTTAGAACAAAATATTCCTTCTACATATTTAGGTAGTTAACGAGTGAAAAAGACAGTTTTACATTCATTCAAAGCATTCAGAGGGTGCATTTTTTTGTTTTACGAATTAGCTGTATATTGTCGACTTTCCAGAATTTTATTGCGCAATGATTTAACTGTGTATGTAATATTAATATCTATTCACTCGTATCTATACCGGTATAAGGAATTAGTGTTATTATAAAATCTGCAATTTTTCAGCAGTAAAGAAATTGTGTTATTTCTGTTTTTTACTAGTAATATTCATCGCACAATTTGACATAATTATTAAGTAATTTATAGGAGACATTATTATTGTAAATTTTACCGGAGTAATTTTTCATATAATACGAATATAATAATATTAATACAAATTTGATGTAGATAATATAATATTTATCACCATAGACAGAATATCTCAATTATGATTTTTGTCAACAGTAAACAACATTTTCCTTATTATATTTATACAGTTTTGATGCATGTAACATTTTGTATACGAAATTATATTGTTATTCAATTTTAAATATATTTTTCATATGTGTAACAACAACGAGTTTTCTTACAAAATGACATTTCAATTTTACATTACTGAAATGAAACTTTTATATGGGCATACACGAATATTTCCGGGAGAGTGAATCCCTCTGAACTGTGATGAAAAATCGTTTTCTCAACAAACTAAATTAAATTAAAAGACAGCGGCCGAGTATATTATTTATAGGTCTTTCGGTTAGTAAGCGCGCACGCTGCTGATTGCGCCATTCCAGGCTTTACATCAGTGACTGTTTTTAACTATTTACGAAAAAAAACTATTATTATAGACAAAAAAATAACAACCATCGATTATAAAAGTTATTAGTTTATATTAGTATTAACAGATGGCAATATAAAAATAATAAGAAAATACATGAATGAAGACAATTAATTATATTGGAATCAGGCCCTTAAAAAAATAAGAAAATATATTTTTTAATGAAATATTTTATATTATACAATTAACTATGACTGGCTACCACGGATAGAGAGCAAAACAAAAATTTAAGCTTTTAAAATATATAGGTACATGCGTCTATTTTGTAGAATTTTTGATATTATTTTTTTAAAATTTCAATCAGGACATAACGCGCATATTTTGGTACAGTGCACTTTTACGTCAAATCGCTGCATTAGCGAGATTGCGCATTGCCCTGTAGCAGTTTGATGACATACACGTCGTAGACTCATATCCGTGTGGTTATTCCGACGACGAATCAATATTAGTCATCTATTTTAATTATTCATATTATAAAATTACGAGAAGATTTAAATACAAATCTGAAAATTGCAGTGTAAAATAATTTAAAAATATGATATTTAATTTATTAAATAAATTGAAAATGGCAGTCAATATATTTATGTGTGATGAGAATCCTTAAATGAAACAGCGTCTACTCTCGGTTTATTATTATGGTATGGCGTTCCTGAGCTCGCATCTCGTCTTGCCGGGCGTGCTTTCTTTCCTCAGTCACGAAGCAGCGTAAGTAGATAATAAGAAGACTTTCAAGAAAATGAGACACTATGCAATATTTCAATCTGTTCAAAGGCTTAACGAATGACTTTTCTTTGTGACTTACGTGCTCAAGATGAACGCGCTATACATTGTACAATATAGTGATTTATTACTTAACATTTTATAATTGAATTTTCCAACAAATATGGTCATAAAATCCATTCCAGACGAAGCATATGGCCTCTAAATGTATGCTTTAATCGGTTGCTCTTAAGGTGTTGCCAAACCGTGGCTCGCGAGCTATATGCAACTCTTGATACGCACACGGCCGCAGTCAAAATAAAATTGCTTTAATTAACGAGAAAAGAGTTACGGAGCTCCAAATTTGGATGTTTTAGTACTGAAGATGTAAAACTGAAAAAATACAATTTTACTTTACAACAAAAGCGTTAGAACAATTTTCAACATGCGGAAGTTTTTTCCCGTGTTTTATCATTATCATGACTTATTATGGTCTCTTCAAACTGTTAACCCCTCATTTAAAAATATATCTATTCTACACTCTTGAAAAAAATATTAATTGTTATATGTTGTACTACTTAACTCTTAATATATTAAATCAGGTTATTTTGTATTAAAAGTTTTCCAACCCCTGCAGTCTAAGGGAAATAGCAAAAAAATAAAATATTAATTGAAGTGATGGAGTTATGAAGACACATTCCATTTTTTTTCTATAATTATATAATAATAAAATTTGTTTGTAAATAAACATGTGATTTTTTTGCCAATTCAAAGGTAACTGAGAAAATATCCAAGTTTGATATTATGTATTGTGTGATAAACATAATTTGAATGAACCTAAATAACTCCTGAAAATAAATCATGTTTCAAAAAAAATATTGTGCGATTTAAACTAAACCCACGTCTATCGTATGCTGCACGATTGCATTACCAATTAAGCTACCGACTTGAGACCGAATTTTTTTTAAAGATTTAAAAAAATATGTATGTTTTTAAGGTTTTTCTTAATAACTTATTAAGTGTCAATGAATTATTAGTTTATCTGTCTTATAAACTAAAAATAGTGTAATCAAATTTATGCCAAACAAATTAAATATCTTTTATAGGGATGATAACATAGATAGTAAAATAAAAGGCTGATTGAAATAATTTATTGTAAATGATTTATAATTTTTCAAAAGTAGCATTTACTTATACCTAAATAGGTATTTAATTTGCAGCCAATTCAATCGAAGCTTTAGACTTCACAATAAAAGAATCGTTTTCTGTATCATTTGTCAAGAGGAAAGACAAAATTTATGGGGTATTAACGGAAATGTTCAAAGGTTTTTGCGCGGATACAAAGCATTGAATTCGAGGTATTTTATAAAATTTATTTGAAACATTTAATCCGAAGTTTTGCTCTCGAAATATAAACTGATTAAAAATTGTTCTGCCAGCTAGAAGTTGCAGAATAATTGAATTCCTCCGGAAAATATGTAAATTGTTTATGTTATGAAATTTATTTTGCTTGCGAACATTTCAAGAAGAAAATTGTTTTTTTAACATTACATACCGTTTTAAACTAATGTAATTTTCATAAAAAAAGAAATAAAATCCTCAAAAATAACTTAACAATAATGAAATAAACATAATGTTATTTTAATTAAAAAAGATTAAGTCTTGCTAAAAAGGGATGAAATTGAAATATGATACAAAAATTTTATTTATAATATTTCAGAATGCTTTATAACATCATCGTTCATGTAATTTTAATAGTTACTCACATAGTTATAGTTATAATAAATAAGTGTATATATATAAGTGTATATATATAAGTGTATATATATAATAAGTAATACACTGTCAATTTATATGCAACCTCTTTTTGTATATGTAACAGTATATACGACAGCAGAACTTTGTAATTCTAATATAGCTACTCATATTATGAAAGTTAATAATTGATTAGAATGTTTTCCCGGTTACAGTGACAATTAATTACGATTTTTTATTTCTAATAGGTATAATGATATTAATAAATTGAAAATGAAACAATTGACGGCTTTATCGTGAAGTGGATTAAAAAGAATGATTTTTTGAAAATAGTGCTTTAGGTATCGGTTAAAAATGTAGAAAAGTATATCAAGTTTCAAAGAATATAGCTGATTTAAAAATGCGATGTATTTATATGTATTATTTAAGAAACAAATAGGGTCATTTATATTCTTTGAAATGCTTCTGCAGATGTAAACATAACGATATTAAAATATCAAATAATCAATAACATGGTCAATACGATTGAGATATCTACATACACTTTTTTAAATTGCTTGGCGTAATGATATGAAGCATTATTAACAACTCGGATAAAACTCAGTGGCAGGACTTGGGGGTAATTAATTTCGTTTTCTTAATTTCATTAAGCTTTACTATTAACATAATAAAATAAATTTTACTATTTTTTATTTTAAGTAGATTATATCGGTCCCAAGAAGATAGAGGTTACAAATAGTTAGGCTTTTTATGAGAGATGGTTGTTATTTATTAATATAACCCCCTGTGATATTGATCCGAAACGAATACATTGAAAAACGACTTTTTTCAGACATCGCACACAGGCGCTCTTCCAACTGCTACATCCTTGAAAAGCTATTATTAATAATAATGTTACCTTAACATAGGGGTCGGCAAACTCTTGAACCAAAGGAGCGAAATATGAGTAGCACAACGGTTGAAAAAAATTTGTGAGCAATACGTATATTTTTATAAATATGATTTATTGAACTAAATTGATTACAATTTATAATTGTTTGTTTAATAAGTGAAGAAGATTTCCCGAATAAAACTAACGTAAATATATGTTTTTATTGTTGAAATTATAAATATATTTTATACAGAATATGAATTAGACACAATTTTCACGCATTCTTTAAAACTAATGTGAAAAACGACCTTCCTTGCATTTCTTTGGAGAGTTCCTGTATGTTTGGTGTAACTTGTAGTTTTTAATTTCAGGCGCGACTCCAAATTCTCATCCGATATTTGGCTTCTCTAAATGCTTTTTATATTGTTCATGTTTGAAAATGATTGTTCACATACATATTATGCAAACTCGAATAATATAGTAAAAATAACAAATACAATTTGTATCAACTGGTCATATGAGTTCGGAAAGCTATTCCATGTATTAAAAATCGTAGTAGGTGCTCCACTCATGTTGTGAAATTATATTGCATTTTTCTCTCTACAAATCTTTAATTTTAGTGACAAGACTTACAAATTTGGTGCTCCATAACTCTTTGCTTGTTAAATCCACCAATAAAATTGTATTTCAAAAGTGCTCGTGTCAATATCAAATGAAGAAAAAATTAATTTGTCGACTTTGGTAATGGGCGGATTTAAAACAAATGATGGGTTTGTTTACTATTTTTAAATTCTTGGAATCTCCGCATAACATATGCCCTCATATTTAATATTGCTGTTCTCAAATAATCAGTGCTAATGAAGGCATTATTATTATTAGAGTTATTAATAGTATTTTCAAACTCTATTTATATTTTTCGGTTTTATTTGTTAATAAAAATCTTAGCGAACAATGTTATATTATTTAGGAATAGTATGCACTGTATGTGTTGTACGTGACCTTTTTGCATTAAAAAATAAGACAAATAATCATATCTTTTTGCATCAAATATCACGGAGGAAAAATTAGGCTCGCGATAATATCATATAATAAATGTACATTTCAATGACAAAAAATAAAAATTGTGAATTTTAGAAAAGTATTTGTAAAAATGGTGAATTAGGAATTTGCCCCTGCCCTTAGTCAACCCCTGCTTTAACATAACACTTAAACAGTAAAAGATACATTTTATACCAGGCAAGTAAGCTAATTAAGAGAAAAACATAATATACACATACTTAAATGAAACAGTTTAATAAACATGAATAATCTTTATCATTTAAATGGATAGTGGATAAGATTGTAAACGTTAAAATCTGTAAAAATATACAGCTTATATTCTAAATTTAAATAAAATTCTGTTTTCGAAAACAGAATATACACAAAAATACGACTCAGAGGAAAACCTTTATTTGCCGTTTTCCCTTCGATATTTAAATAAATTCATAAATATCAAGTCTGCATCGAATTTCGTTTGTTTTGAGAAGTGGAGAGAAATAACTGGCAGAAGTGCGTGAAACACTTATTATGTTTTTGAAAATACAGTAGAATTTATTTAATTCATGTTTTTTATGGTTATTCACAAATTGTAAAATAACTAAACATGAAAATAATCATTTTTTTAAACGTAAAAAATGCATAATGAGAATACCAAATTTAATATAATAAAAGAATTGCCCACAATGTAAAGATGCATTCTTAGATAATTTTTTTGACCATATCTGATCCTAATAATATCAGAAATGGGCCTTCACAGAGTGGAGGTTTGTATCAACAGATTTTGTTTTTACGAGAAATGAATTTTATCAACTTGCTAAACCTATTAGGTCCATATATACAAATTGAAAAACAAAATGTGTACTTGCCAGACCCAGGACCCAGGACAGCTATACGCCAACTTTTTAGTGGGTAATAGAATCATTTTTCCTATTTTATACTATCGACTGAGGGAGGGTATGTAGATTTTAATAAATAATATTTAATAAATATTATACTATACAGATAGGTATAATACCAAAGTTATCATACAAATTCTATGTTTTACTTTTTGATGTGAATAATTCAATATATTATAATTGTATTACTTATATTAACTCTTATTTGAATAATCTTAATGATTTGATTATCTTAATTGGAGATTGTTCATATATATATTTTTCTAGTATATATATTATTATATTCATATGTATCTTCTTTCATGAAAAAAATTAAAAGATGTTGCTGTTTACTATTAAATCGAATAAACCCTTTCACGAGTTCTTAGCAGATTATGCCTGTCAATTAAAAGTAGATAATTCATACAGAAATATTATTTGTATTGTTAATGAAATAAGCAAGTAAATATGAAAAAAAGTGTACCGTCACTGGACCCGGTCAAATAAGTTTATAAGTAGATATATGCGCGGTGGTATACATAGGGATTTCTCTTGGATGTAAACCTCTACGGTAAAATATATTCAAACTGACAGAGGGTATTTTTCTTGAGGGTGATGAATCCACGAGGCGTTCGTATTCAAACAGTGGTTTCAACAAAATTGTTTACGTGACGAGCGGCCCTGCGCCTGCAATGGCGTGCGCGTAATCGAAGCCAGGGATTTCGAAAACTAGGGTCGTATATTACTTGTCACCCATATAAGCTCTGGCCTTATGACTTGTGTACCCCTATGATTTGGGTTGCCGCTCCAACGTGGGCAACGCATTTTATTGGTTAGACGGATGTATCGTTTTGGATAAAAGTGGATATATTTTGATGATAGCGATTTGTTTTACTAAACAACATGACAGTAACTTGTTTTAGTTTTTAGGTTAAACTATATTTTTGATATATTTTTTTGTAAAAATATTTTTGACAGTTTCAGAAAATTACGGTTATTAAGACAAATACTATTTACTTTTTCATAATCCTCTCAATTTAGAAGATAACGCATAATTTATTTTACTAGCCATGAGTAGCAAACCTTTTTATAGTTAGATGCCAAAAATATTTGTAGCGCAAAGTTTTCCCTCCGCAAAAAAAAACAGATAGGAATTTAAAAAAATCCACCCAAAACAAAATTGGATACGCATTTAAACTTTTTTAGCACTCTTTTTAGTCGACTGGTTATTTTAAAGATTTTTTTGCCTAAAAAATTTTAACTTTCTAAAGTGAAGACAAAATCCCACTTGCCAAACATGGCATTCGTACTATAAGTTTTCCAATACTGGTTTACACTATGAATTAGCTCTAATTAATTTGTGTTAAGAAAGCTTTAAGGCGGATATTAAAAGTTGATAAGTAAGTGATTTATTTCACTTACTTGTTATAATATCTTATTAACACCCGTCATCTGCTTCTTTATTTTAGCACATTATTCAAAACTGTTAGTAATCTACAGCTTTCTAGATCTCAACAATCAGTATGTATTTACAAAAAAATTCACAGCTTCTTCACTAAAGAGGTATCTTACCGGAGTTCCCTTTATGAGATATCCTTAGGAATCATCAATAGATTGATATTTAAAAATAATATTTTAATTATACCTACTTAATTTATATAGAAAATACCAAAACAAGTACTAGCGTATTTATAAAATAAGCCCCGGATAATCATTATTTACGATTTTAGATAAATACATTAAAATTCTTCTTCTTCTTCTTCTTCTTTTGACCATGTCCGATCCTAATAGGATCATATGGACCTCCACAGAATGAAGGTTTGTATTAACAGGTTTTATTTTTACGAGAAATGGATGTCAGCCACTTGCTCAACCTATTAGGTCCATACTCTGACTCATACACAAATTGAAAAACAATATGCGTACTTGCCAGACCCAGGATTCAAACCTGGGACCCTCGACACTATAGACCGGTGCTTAAGTCACGCGGCCATCGTATATACAAAAAATATTTCTAACTCAATAACTAGACAGATCGTATCAATGAATTAAAATATATTTGTTACATAAAAATTATGTATTAAATAACATATAAATAAGAAAACACACTCATTGAAAAACAAAACCGATTAGCATTAGAGAACCTTCTTAGAAGTAGTGAAAATAAACTATATTTTTGATGGTAAAATTTGCTTATGGTTTCTTTTAAAATAAGTACTATTTTAGTAAGTAAGAAGTATTATATGTTATTTTTTTAAATAATATTACTGTATTATTAATAAAAAAGAACTTATTTATTGTAACTAACATTTACCTAAATCCTATCATTGTCAATGTCACGGAAATTCGAAGAGGCTCTTTTACGTCAAGAGTAAAATATTATATCGGGTGGCGCAAATGTCATCTCATATTGGAAGATACTGTCTCTTTTTTTGAAACGTCATCTGTCATTATTTTCTTGACATATTTGTTACAGAATAATGAAACATTCATCAAGAATATAATATATGCACATTACAATGTGCTTAATATTCAGAAAATTGTTATTTAATATCTCACAACAGATTGTCAATTTCAGTAAAAAAAATGTCAGTCATGAAGCCCAATCTTAATGGAGATGTAAATAAACCAAACAGGTGATATTAGGGGACCAAAAACTCAAGAATTATTCATGAGAAGCCGTTGAATCCAACCAAAGTTGGCGTGGTATTTACCCAGAAAAGGTGATTGCCCCGTATTTTTTTAACGAAAATACTGCCATGGTAGTTTTTAATGGTGAAAACAATATATATTTACGAATGAACATATTATTTAGTGCATATAATGTGAACTTGAAACTTGCAATATGTGATTTGATTGGAATTCACCCCCTCGCATATGCCCAAATATTTTATTATCATGTTATTTCAAAAAGTTTAATGTATTTTTAAAAAAATCATTCTTTCCATAATTTAATTTCATAATTTTGTCAACATAGTACGATTTAAAATCCTAAAATTTTGTTAAATCACTTATAAAGACAAATATATTTTTATTGAATAGCTTTAGAAATCATATAAAAGAGAACCAACTGATTGATATGTTGAAGATAGAAACGGGAAGCGATATTAAAAAAGGTATCATTATGCAGTGATCTAGACCAGTCACTGAAACGATAAAATTTTTGAAATTCGATAGTTAAAAATATAACGACTAAATACAAAGTTTACTATTCGTAAAAGATCGTGTGATGATAATATTTGTGTCACTCTGTATGAAAAAGATTAATAATGATCTGGGAATTATTGTGCCAAGGAAAATAAATAAGAATTCCGGAACTTATTATTTAAGTGCTAATCGAAGTTTTCTTATGAAAACAATAATGTATCAAGTGATTCTAATTCAATTTTATTGTAACTAGATCGAGTGTAGCTAGAAAAGTTCGCATTATATAAATTTTGTTGAAGCATTGTTATGTTGATCACAATTTATTAGAATTCTAACAAAAGTTAACTGTAACGTTACCAACCAAAAGAAAAGTTCCGATTGGAAAAGAAAATAATATTATCTTTTATATATTTACAAAAGTATTTGTAAAAAAAATGCTTTAAGCACGGATGCCTTTGAAAGTCTGTAGGTGTGAATTTAAATTATTATTATTATCCATCGTCAATATTTAATTACATAAAGTGTTTGATTTTCGTGAACTATAATTAATTATATAATATCTAAATAATATAAAATTAAAATTCATCTTAAAATTTGAATTTATTTGCAGCTCTAATAAAAGTAATAATTTGATTGTACATTTAATGTCAAATTATTTTTTTATATTTACCTATTTATTAGGAATTATTATATTGTGATGTTTCAGAAAACAGTTTCATCAAATATTTTATATAATGCAAAAACAATAATTATAAAATTAAACATTTACAACGTCTGAAGTATTTTTGGATATACCAATTTATACAGAAAAAAACAGCGATTGCGATCACGCATAATATATTAAATTGTTTGCTCACTATTGTTTGTGATTTTGTTGAACGCGTTTCTATTTTTTATAAAACGTTTGATTGTTTTCAGATAGGTAATATTTTCAATTAAACTCTTCCTTTACGAATATTTTGGATATTGTCAAATATGTATCCAATAAGGATTTCAATACCAGTGTTAGTAGATTATGGTATTTATCGACACCGACATTGAAAGCAGATTGTCGAAAATGAATTTTATTTTATTTTTTCAATACTGTCTACTTTATTGTTTATAAAAATTGATTGAAACGAAGAGTCGGGTGATACTCTGCACTTCTTATTTAAACACTTATGAGTTCAAAATACACCATTAATCAATTAAAAAAAAAACAAGAGAAGCTGACTGACATTTAAGAAGTATTACAATACTGACATAGCTTAATTATGGATATTAACACCGGTATTTAATAAAAATACCAAAATACCGGTATTGATATTTTCATTCGGTATTGCAATCTATGGTATCCAATGCCTGACAAATTTTAACAAACAAAACTTTTATAACTGAGTAAAAAACAAAATTAAAAGTAGGCTTCAAATTAAATGAAGCACATTTCAAATAAAATAATTCACCATATTATTTAAAGAGAAAATATTTTTTTAGAATTTTACTTATTCTGTAAATTGGTTGAGAATTAAATTTTATCTCGATAAACAACATTTAACGAAATTATTACGTTTCTATATTATTATATTAATAATAATTGTTGGCATGCGATTGTTATGTAATTAGTAATCGTATTTAGTTAAATATTATTAATACCTTCTTGTATTGATACTTGTTAATTATTTCAGCACTCGTTTTTTTGGAGATTAATTGTTACGTAAGACGGAACACAATAATTCTCGAGACTTGAGATTGTTTATTAAAGTGTGTACCTATTTAAGTGGGGCCAAACCGGAGTGGTACGTATTATTAAGATGAATATGGGAATTGTGATAATGCGAACACATAAATTTTAAAGGTTGTCAGAATTCTTTCCAGAAAAAAACACTTTCACTTATTGCCAACAAAATTAATATCAGTGGAAATAATTTGTATAATAAAATATCTGCGTAGGAAAATGTGATTTTACACTTTAACAACTTGATTCCGGTAGTAATAATATTACTAATAAAATTGAAGTTTGGACGGAAAATTTAAAGAAAAGTTTTACGAAGAAATTATATTATTAATTATGATTTTGAGTAAAATACAGTTTTAATTACTGCTTAAGCATTTTTTCTTATATTTCTATTCCTGAAGGTCTCATTATTTTTTTCTTTTTGTACTAGAATTTAAGAAGATTGACTTTACAGTATGGTTGATACAATTATTGTAGTTTGGAAATATATTAGCAATGCCTGAATAAAAATGATGGTTGAGCGGCTAATACATCGGCTTATAATTTCATGGGTTCCAGGATCGAATCATGGGTCCAGCAAATAAACATATTGTTTTTCACCTCTACTCTGTGGAGACCCATATGATCAACATATGATAGTACATGGTCGAAAGAAAGTAATAACATAAACTTACTATAAGTGCGAGTGTGAAAACATTTGGCATGCGTGTAATCTCCGAGATATGCGTTAGAGTAAGATATAATACATAATATGAATAATCGAATTAGTAAAACTAGGAAAGAAACCAGTTAATACTGATTTGACTTATGTGCTTAGGGTTTATGCGAAATATAAAGTTTCTAGTCAATATTTTAGTTAATTTAGTAGAAAGTATAGTTAACTGGGTAGCCATACTAAAAAGCAAAATAATGCTATAATGTTTCTTAGAATAGTTAATATTACCAAAATTGAGGTTCTACTGTGTGTTGTACGCAGAGAGAATGGCTTTATATAACCCTCTTTCTTTAGTATAGTATTGATATCTTTTTAATGTATCCAAAAAATGATGGTGTATCTATTAACTAGGTATATACTTTTATATGATTAGTTAAGTAAACTTAACATTAAACATATTCACATTGTTAAGACAAAAGGGCGTTTGTAATAAATTTCAACGTTGCAAAAAAATATATTTGTTGATTTCGTTATTTATTTTTCACTAAACCCTGATAAAAATAGTTATAACTTTGTCACGGAATATTTATTCCATAAGTACTTTTGGAATGCTGAAAACGATATTCGAAATAATAATCTGATCACACAAATAACTATTTTTTACCATAAAATTTACCGATGACAAAAACACTGATTTGGTTTAGATTGATATTGTAAACATAATTAATAACACAAAACAAATGAAATTGTAACATGAAGAAAATATTATTAAAATGTTATAATTATTATCAATTAATCATATTATCCTCAATTAGACGCTAATCTAGAAAAATATTTTTTTTGTAAAGCACAAACCTACGTATAGTTCGTATTAGAAAGTACGAATTGAATGGTTGTTAGAAGAAATCTCTCAGTGGAATTATGTATGGCAGCGATTTACTAAAAGGAAACATAAACAAAAACGGGCTACGCCGTAGTTCGTCGTAGCAGCTTCCACAAGCCTGATAGTGACGTCAGCATAAAAAAGCCTCCAGCTAAACGTGGGTCAATTTTTTCGTTTGCAAATATTACTACGTATAGAGTTTCTCGTGTGTCGAAAGCACACTGTATAGTCACGCTTCTGTCGTGTAACCTACATGATATGCTATTTTATTAGAGATATCATTAAACAAAAATATAGTTTACCAATATTTTAATCACATATAGACTGTTTTTTTTTGAAAGCAACGTAATAATACTAAATGATGATTTAATTTATGGTGTAATTTTATGCATTTACATAATTATATAATACTATATTAACTATTTTTTATTCAACAAACAATTCACAAGATTTAAGAATGTAACATTCTAATTATTGAACACACATAATTTAAGTCCTGCGGGTGTATTACTTTTGTCAAAAAAAAGAAGATTTTTCTATTGGTTATAATATATTTTCTCAGAAGTGTTTTCAAAATTATGTACCTATGTTACATAATATTATATACGTACGTATGGTAAATAAATTCATTATGTATATAAACTCTTTTTATTTTAAATTCTAATTGATTTATGTTTTATACTATTCCATTTGAATCGTTTTTAGTGACCCGGGTTTCGTCTTTTGGCATCTTCAGGTACTCTGTGCACTCACCAAAAGGTAAACACACACTGATAACGAGTACAGTTAATTCTATCTTATATAATAAATAATTAATACAACTTTACTTACTTTATTTTATTAATTTATTATAAATTAAAATTCCATCAAGTACTCGATAGTATTAATATTTTTCTTTAATAAAGAAGTATTTTAGATATTTATATTTAAATTTTACTAGGTATTTATATTTAACTTTTTTTGTCACGCCGAATTCTATTTTTTAAATTAGTTATTTTGATACTGATTTTACTTAAAATATTTTAAATAAATTAATATTGTACTGTCATTTGCACTATATATACATATATATAGTCGTAGATCGGAAAATATACATTATAACTAACTTTAGAAATTAAAGATAGTAATATTTCATTCGTATGTAATATAATATATATTTTTTTAATACCACATTGAAAGTTCCACATCACATTTGATCACATAGGGAGTAGCACCAAGCAGTCTGTAATTGGTATTATATATTAGAATATAGTATAGTATAGTAATATATATTGATAAAATTAGTGATACAGCGTATTGTGGACATCATAATAAAATGATGTAACCAAAATGTCAGTATTTTTATGAATAAGTAAAAAAAAGTCTTTTTATTAAATATTTGAGATAAATCAAAAATATATTGCGGTCTTGAAAAGTATTTTTTTTATTAATTATATAACTAATATAACTAATTAACAGTAGTTGTGTCATGTTATTTTATAACATAACACACTAAGTCAAGGAAGTCTTTACGAGGGCAACACTACGCAAAAGTACGACCGGATCGCGCCTGCGCACGGGATAGTTTGTACGGAGTTCGTGACACTATTTCCGGCGCTATCGGAGCTAGCGGGCTTTTTACACAAAGGCGAAGCAGGAGTCGATCTCTCAGTCCTGATCGTTCGAAGGAAGCAGACGTCTTGGCCAGTTCCGCGCCTCGGACCCTGGGCACAGGGCTTTCGATTTCCTGACGTTTTGGAGACGTGGACGATGGCCATCTGAAGGACGTCCCCCCCACGCCAGGAGATCGGAGGAACTCCACGTTCCCCACACGTTTGAAGACGCACTCCTCGATTCCGTCCTGGAAGGAATCGAGGGCAGCGAAAAGGCTGGAGAGCCTTTTGTGTGATCGGTATTTATTGTTATTTTATGTTACGGTCCACCGACCGAACTAGTCTTTGTTTCGAATTAGCTTTTGGATTTTTGTTCTAATTTATTTAAATATTGTATCGCATTAGGTGCTCGTGAATCACTTAAGTAATTATACACTTTTATACACTGTAGCCCGCAAGTTATCTTATTTATTAATATACAATTGTTGAAATTTCTCTACTTGCTTTTCATTTAATTTTCCTTATCACAATTGTCTCTATGCATCAACATAGAGTGGCGCTCAAACCGAGATATTTATATTTATCCCATTTATTATGCCTTTTTATTAATCTAGGAACCTACACGAATGAGTATAGTAACCGGACAGGTAACTGAGGTCTTAGAGGTAATAAGTCAAACCATCCACGACCCTGCATCCTATTTCCCCGAGTCTCATGCTTATCCCCAACATATCCCTATCCTATCCCTATCCAATATCCCTACATCCCCTATCCTATATCCTTCATCCCATCCTTCCTAAATCCATATGTCAAAAACAAATATATGACATTGGCACCCAACAAGCATCGTGTTTCTTGTTGAATATTTCTTTTCCAAAACACGATGACTTACCTCCTAAAGACTACAGTTATTTGTTTCGGATTATGTACTCGTTCGTTATTTTGTCCTAATTTTCTAAATTTTATTTGTTCCGATTATAAAACCTTAAATTTTGCTAGTCACGATTTCATACAATAATTGTTACCGTAACGGTATTTTGTTTTCAGAGTCATTAGTTCTAATTATACCGATTTTTGCCGGCTGACTTTTAAATTTTTTGATTACCGTCGTGTGACATCGCTTGCGTGCGCTTCCGTATCGGGCGTGATTTTAGACGCACTTTGATAATTATTCTATTTCTTATAACTTATTAAACTTGTAAATTAATTAATGACAAATTAAAACGTATTATTTGCGTTATATTTTTCTTAAAATTTTCTGGTTCGGTGGTCGTAACTATGTGTGTTATATTTTTCATATATTTATATAGTCTTTTATTGACTTACGCGGTACTTGCAAGAGACGTCGGACTAGTCTATGCGGTATGCGCAGAATGGCGATCTAAATGATAGAGATCAATACGTCAATTTTATCATTGTCCTTGTGGAATTTATTTAATTTTGTGTTGTAAGTTACAATTATTCCTTCGCAAATTAATATTAAGAGTGTTATATATGGTTTACACCTAATTTTGAAATACAATTTGCACATTTATCATCAATACATACTTCTTCTATAATTTATGTGATACCCACATTATTGGTATGGAAATGTCAATATTTGGGCATCGGAATTTGTGTTAACCATTGATTGTTTCAGCAAAAAGTTTGTTTAATGTTTAGTATGGTGCTATAAGTGATTTAACAAAGTTTCAAAGGAGAAGGAAGGATGTCAAAATTAGACGAGATCGACATGAACATTTATATACCTACTGGATGACAAGAATTATTAACCTCAAATTTGATAGAACCATTGAATTGAAACATACTATGTGGATGTAACACCAAATCAATTGGACAGCTGGATGAACCTTATTATGGAATGGAGTTTACAAAAGGTCCTTTCGTTCCATTTCTATATTGTGAATAATTAATAATTTCTATATCTCGAATAAAATCATTATCGGGTTATTCCACTATTTAGTCGACAGTCGCGCTGTCATCGATTATTTGAGTGATATATTTTCATTCTTGGTAAAATTTGACACTAAATTATTCTGAATTCATTTCTTCTTAATTATTAACTTTCTATTCATTTTATTTTGCTATTACAATTAATTATTTGCGACGGTAGATTACATTTATTTCGGATAATATGTTTTTACATTGTTTTTCTTACTTGTTTGACAGTTCGATATTAGTTTTTTCAAATCTGTTCTTTTTATAATGTAGACAATTGAAATTATTCATTTCGCGTTCATTATTGATAAAATTCAAGTAATCTTTCGTTCATTGAAATAGATTTAGTCATTTTTAATTCCTATTCAATTATTCATATTTCAAATTAATTTTTGTTCACAACATCAAGCGCGCTTACATTTGCAGTCGATAGATGACACCTTCGTAGAATTTATTTGAAATATTTAATTTCAAGATTCTGTTCTTTCGTAAGAATGATTATTTATTATACATAAATAATTATTTTTACAAGTGAATATTTTTAATAAAATTTTCCTTCTTAATTCCTTTATAAAACTTCCGTCTACATATTTTTTTTGAATCAATTTAATTTTTTCTCTCCTGTAAAATCATAGTCATCCCTTCTAATTTAAAGTTTTTTGGTTTCATTCTAGTTACTTTCATTGAACTATATGCAATCTTCCGTCCTCTCCCAATTTTTTTAAAAGCATATAAGCTAACATTAATTAATATTTTTAAATTCTTTTTTTCTCTTTTCAAATCCTAGCCCTCCGCTATTTATTATTCATAAACATTCAATTTACTTTCACTTAAATTATTAATTACATTCTTTTTGATTTTGCAATTTTTTTATATAAATAAATAATTATTATTTAAAACTTCCATATATGCATTTAGAGTACATTTTAATTTTGAATATTCTCTTTCATTGATATTTAAAAAAAAAAAAAAAAAAAAAAAAAACAAAAATTTTTTTGAGTATTAAAATATTTTTCTTTCAAATACAATCTGGAATTTGATATTTAACTACATTTCCATTTGAAATAACTAAATTATTTTTTCTTTCAATTTAACCTGAATTTAATAATTGATTATTTTTTTTTGCTTGTTCAGCGTGCTTATTTCACTGGGCAAATTTAAAAAAAAAATGCTGATATTTAATTTATTATCAACTATGTTTGAAACCTTTAGGAGTTATCAAACCTTCATTCATTATGACACACATTGTCAAAGATTTTTTCTTTTATTATTATGGAAAGGTGTGTTTCCGTGCTAGTCACACTCAACAAATTATTTTGAATTTTGTCAGGGCCGCATTTTAATAATGCCTATTTATTAATATTCAATTTTTTTGTGAAGGAATTTTTTACTGTTTTGTCTTTTGTCTATTACACACCTCAGATATTTATAAATTATAATTATTATTTTTGCTCTTTTACAAGCTTCTTTTTTGGATTGATTTTCTTTTTATCGAATTAATTATCGCAAATTTTATATATATATTATGTCATTGAGTAATATTTTCTATTATAAAATTCTATATTTCTTTATTTCAATTTCTTTGTGAATTTTTACTCACCTATGGTAAACTATTTCAGCTACTGACTTCTTTCCTGCACATGGCAATACACCCTTGTTCCGGTGAACGTCCATCGCAAAGGTGGTGGTTGCAGACCTTTCGGGAAGGAGGCCTACTCAATTCATACCACACAAACAGCATCTGGACCAACTTTTGGTAAACAAGCATAGTTCTAAAATCCACCATAGTGCCAGGATGAGAGTTATGGTGTTCCCGGAAGACGCAACCGCTGTCTTGGCGTTTGGAAGGGCCTGTCAGTTTAGCTACCTAGTGATAAAACACCTATATTTAAAATTACCTACAATTGTCTAATTAAGTACATCGCGCTGGGGATCATGTGATCTTTATTTATACCAGTTGCCTTTGTACTTGATTTTGCGTGACGGTTTTGTTTGCTATTTGTATTATATATTTTTTTTATTGATTGTAGTGATTGGTTATACTTGTTCTGTCAATGTATCTTTGTCGGTACAGGCTGCGGGGAGATTTTATTATTATTTGTTGGCTGCTAGCTCCTTGGAAGTCGTGGGAACTGAAGGTGTCTCACTACTGTCCGGTGTGTTTTAGTGATCCGGGGTGCTGAAGATGTTCCTCGGACGCGTCTGATTTTTTTTCTCTAGCAGTCAACCCTCTTGGTATTTGGGTTGAACTATCGGTACTGAAGGCGGTTCCGGTAGTCCCCTCTCTTTTTGGCGTTGGAATCTGCCGCTGATTGTGTGGATTCCACCGCACTCTGATGTTTATGGTGATGGTGAGTTGGCAGGCGTGATGCGAATAATAGAAGCGATCGTCTGTCAACACTGATGATGTTGTGCAGCGGCCTGGACTGTATGAAGGAAATCAACCTACTTATCGAAATTCCTTGAGGGAAGAAAGTGGACGTTATTATACGATCTCTTTAGCCTTTCATTTTTTTTATTTTTGTGCAGCTCCAACTTGAATGTCGGACCAGTTGCGAACCATGTTGTTCTTTTAATTACATTTAGCTTCCGATGTGATCATGGGTTCCTTGCCGTTGTTTGCTTTCGCGCGGCGTTCTTTTAGCTTCATGTTTTCTTATGCATCCGGGCCACGCCTCTTTTGGGTTTCCGCCTTGGGCTCTCTCGTCCTTGGGTTGGAGACACCGAGAACCAAGGGAGATTGGGCATCGGATGAGGGGTCTCTTGCTTTGCGAGGTTGAGTTGATCTCGGGGTCCGCGGTGTGGTAATTTTATCTAGTATTAAGTTTGGCCAGTTTAGTTCTAGCGTAGTCTTGAAGTAAGAATCGCGTATCCAGGGCTGGACGAATACCTCGCAACGCAATCGTAGATCTTAAATTAGTATACTAAAGTCATCGATTAATTTTAACTTTACATTTTGTACTAGGAATTCTTTTCTAGCTTAGTTTCCTCCTTGTTCGCGTTATTTTATTTGTGGGAGCGCTGCTTGGGATCCGGATCATGGCTTGGAATACCATCACACGTCATTTGTTTCCTACAGGCTTAACAGAGAATCCACATCACAGCTGTTGGTTGTTAGCCACGCTGTTATTTTTATTCAGATTAGACATCTGAGAGTAGTATATTTTAGTAATGTTCTTTTTAAATGTTCGGACGGTGCTTGACGCACAGTATTTATTACTTTCCGATAGACTCGCCCTCACGCAAAACCAAACTGGCACTCATTGATTATTAATTATTATTATGTTATTTGTTCGAACCAGGTTGGTGAATTTATTGTATTTATTATTTTTTATTATGTATACTTGCCAAAAACCACGGCATATACGATTGAGAATTTATATCTTTTGCTTTGTGCACTTTATAACTTTTGCCAACTATTAAAGGTTCATCTTTTTTTTTAATAACTTAATATCATTTGAAATCAATTTATTAAATCATTCACTGATCTATTATTATTTTCAACTTAATTACTCAATGCTTATATTATTACTCAAATTATAGAAGCAATTTTAATTTCTTGAATATAATTCTATTAATTACTTTATTATACTATCTCTGCAATTTTATCAATTAATGAATTGAATTAAATTTCTTGAACTAAAATATTAATTCCTTTATATACAATATATTTTTATTATACCATTTCATATATTATTATTATCTGAGGTGCATTTATGTAAATTTTTTGGCTATTATTTCAATTTTTTATACTGATATCAAATCTTTTCAAACTAATAATTATTATACAACTCTTCCTATCTTTTTGGAAGCCTTATCTAAATCAATTCTTATATATTCTAAATATTGCAGTTTTACACTGCTGGGTTGAATCCCCACTATTTGTTATGATGTGAATTATCTGTGATAAATTATAATATTTTATATATTTCTATATACACGAGCTTAGGTGTTTTTATATTTATTAGATCTTTTTCAAAATTTATAAATTATTGGTGGACCGGTTAGGTAGGGTAAATCTACGAGACCTCTCCCAGCTCTTCACTCTTCAGCAAATAATCTTCTTCGTTTTTTTGGATTCTTCATAAGCCTCTCCCTCTGTCACCAAATAACAGAGTGGAAATATCATCTATATGTCTCCTTCGCTTCGCCTGTAGCCGCGCTATCTCTAAGCATGCCGTCCATGATGCCCAACCCCTGGGAGGATTGATGCTATCAGAAGACCCCCCCGAGAAGTTGACAGTCGAAGTCCTCGCTATGGCTTGTCCTTCTCTTACCGAGGTTGGAGGTAATGTCATGTTATTTTATAACATAACACACTAAGTCAAGGAAGTCTTTACGAGGGCAACACTACGCAAAAGTACGACCGGATCGCGCCTGCGCACGGGATAGTTTGTACGGAGTTCGTGACACTATTTCCGGCGCTATCGGAGCTAGCGGGCTTTTTACACAAAGGCGAAGCAGGAGTCGATCTCTCAGTCCTGATCGTTCGAAGGAAGCAGACGTCTTGGCCAGTTCCGCGCCTCGGACCCTGGGCACAGGGCTTTCGATTTCCTGACGTTTTGGAGACGTGGACGATGGCCATCTGAAGGACGTCCCCCCCACGCCAGGAGATCGGAGGAACTCCACGTTCCCCACACGTTTGAAGACGCACTCCTCGATTCCGTCCTGGAAGGAATCGAGGGCAGCGAAAAGGCTGGAGAGCCTTTTGTGTGATCGGTATTTATTGTTATTTTATGTTACGGTCCACCGACCGAACTAGTCTTTGTTTCGAATTAGCTTTTGGATTTTTGTTCTAATTTATTTAAATATTGTATCGCATTAGGTGCTCGTGAATCACTTAAGTAATTATACACTTTTATACACTGTAGCCCGCAAGTTATCTTATTTATTAATATACAATTGTTGAAATTTCTCTACTTGCTTTTCATTTAATTTTCCTTATCACAATTGTCTCTATGCATCAACATAGAGTGGCGCTCAAACCGAGATATTTATATTTATCCCATTTATTATGCCTTTTTATTAATCTAGGAACCTACACGAATGAGTATAGTAACCGGACAGGTAACTGAGGTCTTAGAGGTAATAAGTCAAACCATCCACGACCCTGCATCCTATTTCCCCGAGTCTCATGCTTATCCCCAACATATCCCTATCCTATCCCTATCCAATATCCCTACATCCCCTATCCTATATCCTTCATCCCATCCTTCCTAAATCCATATGTCAAAAACAAATATATGACATTGGCACCCAACAAGCATCGTGTTTCTTGTTGAATATTTCTTTTCCAAAACACGATGACTTACCTCCTAAAGACTACAGTTATTTGTTTCGGATTATGTACTCGTTCGTTATTTTGTCCTAATTTTCTAAATTTTATTTGTTCCGATTATAAAACCTTAAATTTTGCTAGTCACGATTTCATACAATAATTGTTACCGTAACGGTATTTTGTTTTCAGAGTCATTAGTTCTAATTATACCGATTTTTGCCGGCTGACTTTTAAATTTTTTGATTACCGTCGTGTGACATCGCTTGCGTGCGCTTCCGTATCGGGCGTGATTTTAGACGCACTTTGATAATTATTCTATTTCTTATAACTTATTAAACTTGTAAATTAATTAATGACAAATTAAAACGTATTATTTGCGTTATATTTTTCTTAAAATTTTCTGGTTCGGTGGTCGTAACTATGTGTGTTATATTTTTCATATATTTATATAGTCTTTTATTGACTTACGCGGTACTTGCAAGAGACGTCGGACTAGTCTATGCGGTATGCGCAGAATGGCGATCTAAATGATAGAGATCAATACGTCAATTTTATCATTGTCCTTGTGGAATTTATTTAATTTTGTGTTGTAAGTTACAATTATTCCTTCGCAAATTAATATTAAGAGTGTTATATATGGTTTACACCTAATTTTGAAATACAATTTGCACATTTATCATCAATACATACTTCTTCTATAATTTATGTGATACCCACATTATTGGTATGGAAATGTCAATATTTGGGCATCGGAATTTGTGTTAACCATTGATTGTTTCAGCAAAAAGTTTGTTTAATGTTTAGTATGGTGCTATAAGTGATTTAACAAAGTTTCAAAGGAGAAGGAAGGATGTCAAAATTAGACGAGATCGACATGAACATTTATATACCTACTGGATGACAAGAATTATTAACCTCAAATTTGATAGAACCATTGAATTGAAACATACTATGTGGATGTAACACCAAATCAATTGGACAGCTGGATGAACCTTATTATGGAATGGAGTTTACAAAAGGTCCTTTCGTTCCATTTCTATATTGTGAATAATTAATAATTTCTATATCTCGAATAAAATCATTATCGGGTTATTCCACTATTTAGTCGACAGTCGCGCTGTCATCGATTATTTGAGTGATATATTTTCATTCTTGGTAAAATTTGACACTAAATTATTCTGAATTCATTTCTTCTTAATTATTAACTTTCTATTCATTTTATTTTGCTATTACAATTAATTATTTGCGACGGTAGATTACATTTATTTCGGATAATATGTTTTTACATTGTTTTTCTTACTTGTTTGACAGTTCGATATTAGTTTTTTCAAATCTGTTCTTTTTATAATGTAGACAATTGAAATTATTCATTTCGCGTTCATTATTGATAAAATTCAAGTAATCTTTCGTTCATTGAAATAGATTTAGTCATTTTTAATTCCTATTCAATTATTCATATTTCAAATTAATTTTTGTTCACAACATCAAGCGCGCTTACATTTGCAGTCGATAGATGACACCTTCGTAGAATTTATTTGAAATATTTAATTTCAAGATTCTGTTCTTTCGTAAGAATGATTATTTATTATACATAAATAATTATTTTTACAAGTGAATATTTTTAATAAAATTTTCCTTCTTAATTCCTTTATAAAACTTCCGTCTACATATTTTTTTTGAATCAATTTAATTTTTTCTCTCCTGTAAAATCATAGTCATCCCTTCTAATTTAAAGTTTTTTGGTTTCATTCTAGTTACTTTCATTGAACTATATGCAATCTTCCGTCCTCTCCCAATTTTTTTAAAAGCATATAAGCTAACATTAATTAATATTTTTAAATTCTTTTTTTCTCTTTTCAAATCCTAGCCCTCCGCTATTTATTATTCATAAACATTCAATTTACTTTCACTTAAATTATTAATTACATTCTTTTTGATTTTGCAATTTTTTTATATAAATAAATAATTATTATTTAAAACTTCCATATATGCATTTAGAGTACATTTTAATTTTGAATATTCTCTTTCATTGATATTTAAAAAAAAAAAAAAAAAAAAAAAAAACAAAAATTTTTTTGAGTATTAAAATATTTTTCTTTCAAATACAATCTGGAATTTGATATTTAACTACATTTCCATTTGAAATAACTAAATTATTTTTTCTTTCAATTTAACCTGAATTTAATAATTGATTATTTTTTTTTGCTTGTTCAGCGTGCTTATTTCACTGGGCAAATTTAAAAAAAAAATGCTGATATTTAATTTATTATCAACTATGTTTGAAACCTTTAGGAGTTATCAAACCTTCATTCATTATGACACACATTGTCAAAGATTTTTTCTTTTATTATTATGGAAAGGTGTGTTTCCGTGCTAGTCACACTCAACAAATTATTTTGAATTTTGTCAGGGCCGCATTTTAATAATGCCTATTTATTAATATTCAATTTTTTTGTGAAGGAATTTTTTACTGTTTTGTCTTTTGTCTATTACACACCTCAGATATTTATAAATTATAATTATTATTTTTGCTCTTTTACAAGCTTCTTTTTTGGATTGATTTTCTTTTTATCGAATTAATTATCGCAAATTTTATATATATATTATGTCATTGAGTAATATTTTCTATTATAAAATTCTATATTTCTTTATTTCAATTTCTTTGTGAATTTTTACTCACCTATGGTAAACTATTTCAGCTACTGACTTCTTTCCTGCACATGGCAATACACCCTTGTTCCGGTGAACGTCCATCGCAAAGGTGGTGGTTGCAGACCTTTCGGGAAGGAGGCCTACTCAATTCATACCACACAAACAGCATCTGGACCAACTTTTGGTAAACAAGCATAGTTCTAAAATCCACCATAGTGCCAGGATGAGAGTTATGGTGTTCCCGGAAGACGCAACCGCTGTCTTGGCGTTTGGAAGGGCCTGTCAGTTTAGCTACCTAGTGATAAAACACCTATATTTAAAATTACCTACAATTGTCTAATTAAGTACATCGCGCTGGGGATCATGTGATCTTTATTTATACCAGTTGCCTTTGTACTTGATTTTGCGTGACGGTTTTGTTTGCTATTTGTATTATATATTTTTTTTATTGATTGTAGTGATTGGTTATACTTGTTCTGTCAATGTATCTTTGTCGGTACAGGCTGCGGGGAGATTTTATTATTATTTGTTGGCTGCTAGCTCCTTGGAAGTCGTGGGAACTGAAGGTGTCTCACTACTGTCCGGTGTGTTTTAGTGATCCGGGGTGCTGAAGATGTTCCTCGGACGCGTCTGATTTTTTTTCTCTAGCAGTCAACCCTCTTGGTATTTGGGTTGAACTATCGGTACTGAAGGCGGTTCCGGTAGTCCCCTCTCTTTTTGGCGTTGGAATCTGCCGCTGATTGTGTGGATTCCACCGCACTCTGATGTTTATGGTGATGGTGAGTTGGCAGGCGTGATGCGAATAATAGAAGCGATCGTCTGTCAACACTGATGATGTTGTGCAGCGGCCTGGACTGTATGAAGGAAATCAACCTACTTATCGAAATTCCTTGAGGGAAGAAAGTGGACGTTATTATACGATCTCTTTAGCCTTTCATTTTTTTTATTTTTGTGCAGCTCCAACTTGAATGTCGGACCAGTTGCGAACCATGTTGTTCTTTTAATTACATTTAGCTTCCGATGTGATCATGGGTTCCTTGCCGTTGTTTGCTTTCGCGCGGCGTTCTTTTAGCTTCATGTTTTCTTATGCATCCGGGCCACGCCTCTTTTGGGTTTCCGCCTTGGGCTCTCTCGTCCTTGGGTTGGAGACACCGAGAACCAAGGGAGATTGGGCATCGGATGAGGGGTCTCTTGCTTTGCGAGGTTGAGTTGATCTCGGGGTCCGCGGTGTGGTAATTTTATCTAGTATTAAGTTTGGCCAGTTTAGTTCTAGCGTAGTCTTGAAGTAAGAATCGCGTATCCAGGGCTGGACGAATACCTCGCAACGCAATCGTAGATCTTAAATTAGTATACTAAAGTCATCGATTAATTTTAACTTTACATTTTGTACTAGGAATTCTTTTCTAGCTTAGTTTCCTCCTTGTTCGCGTTATTTTATTTGTGGGAGCGCTGCTTGGGATCCGGATCATGGCTTGGAATACCATCACACGTCATTTGTTTCCTACAGGCTTAACAGAGAATCCACATCACAGCTGTTGGTTGTTAGCCACGCTGTTATTTTTATTCAGATTAGACATCTGAGAGTAGTATATTTTAGTAATGTTCTTTTTAAATGTTCGGACGGTGCTTGACGCACAGTATTTATTACTTTCCGATAGACTCGCCCTCACGCAAAACCAAACTGGCACTCATTGATTATTAATTATTATTATGTTATTTGTTCGAACCAGGTTGGTGAATTTATTGTATTTATTATTTTTTATTATGTATACTTGCCAAAAACCACGGCATATACGATTGAGAATTTATATCTTTTGCTTTGTGCACTTTATAACTTTTGCCAACTATTAAAGGTTCATCTTTTTTTTTAATAACTTAATATCATTTGAAATCAATTTATTAAATCATTCACTGATCTATTATTATTTTCAACTTAATTACTCAATGCTTATATTATTACTCAAATTATAGAAGCAATTTTAATTTCTTGAATATAATTCTATTAATTACTTTATTATACTATCTCTGCAATTTTATCAATTAATGAATTGAATTAAATTTCTTGAACTAAAATATTAATTCCTTTATATACAATATATTTTTATTATACCATTTCATATATTATTATTATCTGAGGTGCATTTATGTAAATTTTTTGGCTATTATTTCAATTTTTTATACTGATATCAAATCTTTTCAAACTAATAATTATTATACAACTCTTCCTATCTTTTTGGAAGCCTTATCTAAATCAATTCTTATATATTCTAAATATTGCAGTTTTACACTGCTGGGTTGAATCCCCACTATTTGTTATGATGTGAATTATCTGTGATAAATTATAATATTTTATATATTTCTATATACACGAGCTTAGGTGTTTTTATATTTATTAGATCTTTTTCAAAATTTATAAATTATTGGTGGACCGGTTAGGTAGGGTAAATCTACGAGACCTCTCCCAGCTCTTCACTCTTCAGCAAATAATCTTCTTCGTTTTTTTGGATTCTTCATAAGCCTCTCCCTCTGTCACCAAATAACAGAGTGGAAATATCATCTATATGTCTCCTTCGCTTCGCCTGTAGCCGCGCTATCTCTAAGCATGCCGTCCATGATGCCCAACCCCTGGGAGGATTGATGCTATCAGAAGACCCCCCCGAGAAGTTGACAGTCGAAGTCCTCGCTATGGCTTGTCCTTCTCTTACCGAGGTTGGAGGTAATGTCATGTTATTTTATAACATAACACACTAAGTCAAGGAAGTCTTTACGAGGGCAACACTACGCAAAAGTACGACCGGATCGCGCCTGCGCACGGGATAGTTTGTACGGAGTTCGTGACACTATTTCCGGCGCTATCGGAGCTAGCGGGCTTTTTACACAAAGGCGAAGCAGGAGTCGATCTCTCAGTCCTGATCGTTCGAAGGAAGCAGACGTCTTGGCCAGTTCCGCGCCTCGGACCCTGGGCACAGGGCTTTCGATTTCCTGACGTTTTGGAGACGTGGACGATGGCCATCTGAAGGACGTCCCCCCCACGCCAGGAGATCGGAGGAACTCCACGTTCCCCACACGTTTGAAGACGCACTCCTCGATTCCGTCCTGGAAGGAATCGAGGGCAGCGAAAAGGCTGGAGAGCCTTTTGTGTGATCGGTATTTATTGTTATTTTATGTTACGGTCCACCGACCGAACTAGTCTTTGTTTCGAATTAGCTTTTGGATTTTTGTTCTAATTTATTTAAATATTGTATCGCATTAGGTGCTCGTGAATCACTTAAGTAATTATACACTTTTATACACTGTAGCCCGCAAGTTATCTTATTTATTAATATACAATTGTTGAAATTTCTCTACTTGCTTTTCATTTAATTTTCCTTATCACAATTGTCTCTATGCATCAACATAGAGTGGCGCTCAAACCGAGATATTTATATTTATCCCATTTATTATGCCTTTTTATTAATCTAGGAACCTACACGAATGAGTATAGTAACCGGACAGGTAACTGAGGTCTTAGAGGTAATAAGTCAAACCATCCACGACCCTGCATCCTATTTCCCCGAGTCTCATGCTTATCCCCAACATATCCCTATCCTATCCCTATCCAATATCCCTACATCCCCTATCCTATATCCTTCATCCCATCCTTCCTAAATCCATATGTCAAAAACAAATATATGACAGTTGTCGACCTGATCAACAATTTTATTTATGACCAACAACTTAATACCTTTTGGATACGTTGAATATTTTATTTTATTTTTAACATAAATGATAGAACCCTATTCTTCTTTAATCATATGTTAGAAAGCGCTATTTAATTATGCGAGATCAGCTTAGTATAGTAGCCTTGTCGGCCAAACAACTAGCCCACGTTTTAAAAGCACACGAAATCGACTAAAACAAAAATGTAAATAATCGTTATGCTCCTTTTACGGCGAGAATTTAACGTGGCCCCTTATTTAAGGCTGTATTATGTGAAAACGTTAAAATTGCCGGTGCACGAGTATGCCATAAACACACGAAAAGAAATCCCCGAAAACAAGCGGACCATGAACTTTTATCGCAACCGTGAAATATCTTAGATTGTTATTTTACTTAAAGCCTCCGTATAAGCTTTGGCGTAAAAGGAAAAACTGGTTTACAAATAACTGTCTTCTTCATTGCGTTTTCAATAAGATTTAGAAATTTCCGCTGCCTCGCGTACAAAAATAAGTGAAAAGTGGTTTGTTAATAAAGGGTATTATTTTTGTTCCAGGTATGAAAATAAAATGCCCATTCTTTCGTTCATATTTCCATTAGTTGTTTATGAAAGGTAATATAACACCTAACCGAACAATTGACGTGAGTTGAAAATGAACACCAAAATATTTTTGATATTTTAAACATAAATTATTTTCAGGCTATATATTATATCCAGCAATCTTTACTTTTAAAACCACTCTACACAATACATATAGATATTGAATCTAAAAAAATATGTTTCATATATAATATAATATGATATACGACGTAGAATGTAAACACATATAATACGAATTTACATACAAGTGCACTAAATACATGCTAATTAACTCTCAGAAGATTTTTTTATGTTTTGCTAATATTTTCAGATTTAGATTTTTGGAGTTGTTTGCTAAACGTATATACTATTAAGGGGACGCTCTACAGAAATACCCTTGAGAATTGAAAATATCATATTTTTATATGTGGTCCGAAATAGTTGGTCTACTACCTAGTAATATTTAAAATTCGCCGCCGATGCGTGCGTCAAAAATAATGGTCAATAAATTAAATTTAAAACAAACAAACTCACTCTAACTAGCGTGTATGGGGTGACCAAAAAATAGTATCTTCTAACTTAAATGTTACTAAATTCAATATGTTAATCAGCTATTGGAAGTATTGCAACCAATATGGTGGATATTGTGACGTTTTTAAACTTAGTTTAAACAGAGTTTAGAGTTTAGTTTAGTAGTTTAGAAACTTAGAAATAGATTAATAACTTTATAACATGAAATTGTACGAGAACTAAACATACGAAGGATGTTGAAACACATATTATCTACATACATTTTTATTTCATGTGCTATCCAAAAAATATTATTAATGAATAGTATTTATTTCTAATGTGTAAGACCTACATAATTATTAAAAAAATAGGTAAGTATTGTTTAATTTTAATGCATATTTAAAAAAAAGCGTAGAATATCTAGTGATGTACCCGATTGGTTTAGGTTTAGTCTGACACTTTTACAAACTAGTAACGTAACTTTACTTTTATAATATGTACTAGTGAAATAATAGGTAGGTACCATTATTGTATTTTGTTGGTTGAGTAAAACCAATGCACGAAATAATTTATAACGCCTAAAAATAAATATTATCGTGGAGGCACCTCATATAATTTTATTCTTTTTCACATTGTTTTACATTCGGCCGGCCGGCGAACTGCGGAGACGGAACCTAATAAATCATTGCAATGAATTACTCTACCTACAATAATTATTATTATGTTTTTAAAATAAAATCTTCGATGACCAGGGATTTTTTTGTAATTTTGATTTAAAATGACGTGGTACTCGCTCCGTGGACTCTCTTCGACTGAAATATGAATCACACTGGATCCTGTTATACCCACTCTTAATATACCTGTAAAGGTAATACTTTACAGTGAGAGGTTTTATATTACGCAACTGACGCAATAATTTTGTCATAATATTTAAAAGGGGGCCTGTAATATAAAATAAATTATTAATGTATACCAAAATCGTAATATTATCTACTATTTAGTCTTTATTTTTATAACTTATTTAATCAAATAAAAATATATCAACTAGATAGGTAGTAGATTTTGTATAACAATTATTAGACTTTGAATAACTATGTGAAAAGTGAAAATTATTTTTTTAATTATTTATTCTGCGCATACGAATAATGTAAAGGAAGGAAGAGAATATTTTTTATAAAAAGATTAGGTACCTATGTAGTTTGGCAATATTCGTGTTGGTAATTTAATATTTTAAATTAGTAAATAAATACCCTATTTACGAAAAAGCAGTGCAAATAAAAGTAAATTTTATACAAATAAAAAAAGCTGGAATTAATGGATTTATTTTATTTTTTATAATGGTGGCCTCAAAAACAGTCAGTGCGTCGGGCATCTACAACCCTAAATGCGCCACTGCTACTTTATTACAATATATTATATATTGTTAAGAATGCATTTAATTTAAAAAAATATATTTTATAGAAGTAGGTACTACCTCTTAATAAACGTGGGTTGTCTGCCGTTTTTTTCAGTTATACCTCAAAAACCACTAAAACAATATTAATAAAACTTGCACAGCCTGTGGACTATATTATTGATACTTACTAGTTTAGTAAACTTTTAATATAATTTCATCTCTTATAAAAAACTTTTCGAAAATAAGTCACTTGTGATATTATTGGATGAGATGCGGGCAATATTATGTGTCAAAAATATGTATTAATATGAGGTTTTATTCATTGTGTATTATTTTTGTCTGCTTGTATTCCATGTGGACTAATTTTTGGGCGAACACCAGTATATAATACGAGTACATACAATGTTCCACTAGTATATAATATGAGTTATACAAAATGGCTTCTAAAATAATTCATACTTACAGATAGTTTATTTATGAGAAATAATGAATTCATTCATGAGTATAATATAATAAATCAAAAATTATTGTTTGGTAGAAATTAATAATCTATTTTCTTTGTCTTTTCGACTATCGTGTATATGAGATTCCTCTGATTGCCTATTATTCATGTTACCGTTACCGCTTGGAATAATATTGTGTAGGCTCTATGTGTTATATGTAAGTTAAAATGATATTGAAATTGTGGCCAATAAATACTAGTTATCAGTGAGTAATTCCAAAATGTAAATAATCGCAAACAAAATTTACGACAGCCAAATGAAAACGGAAATGTACCGGAAGCAACATTTAATTGGTACAATATTTCGGAAATTCTGCTCAAACGGACTCAAAGCAATTCGAGCCGAACCACTTTGGTTGGGCGATCAAAGCAACTGCAATGTGTTATGCGAAAATTTAATAAAACACAGATTTGTCAACGTGTGCTTATTTGGTCGTATTCAATTACGGTCAACATCGCGTCAACCGTCATTGGACTGATGACAAATGTCGCCCGGCAATATACCCGATCATTTGCAGCGATAGGAGCGAGTTTAATTAACGACCGGTGTCCACTGTGCTACCTGCCTACTTTCGTGATAGAAGGCATTACTGTGCATACAAATCAATAGATTACATTAACTAGTTAATTCACCTACATGGACAAATAATTTCAGTTTTATTTTCATAAAAAAATACCCACGTCAATGTCATAACATTACGTGATCCAAAACCCAATATCAAAATATTACCCATAACCCGTATTTTGACATCCGTCTCTTAGATAGAACGTTTTCACCAAAGACAGTTTAATTGTATTTTTTCAAAAGAAATTTGGTCATTATCTATTAAATTAATACTTACGAGCTAGAAAATGATAAATACTCATACTTAAGATCGAAAATACGTAGAAATTACTTTAATTAGCTAAAACTTAATATCTCATGAATTTTAGATAAAATTCACATGCTGTATTTTTGTAAATATATTATGTGTGAATTAAGGAACAGGAGCTATTTAATATATTCACAAAAACTAAATAGGTAGTTGGATCAAGATTAATGTTGCTTTCAAATAGGTTAACCGCACGATATACCGCATCATAAATATTACATTCATCTTTTGGTGGGTATTATGAAAAATGGTGAGTTACGAGTGATATTGGTGGAGACGTTGACATTGCCTAGTATAGAATGACGTAGAAAGAAATAAAAAACTCTTTTGTTGGGCAAGGATTGTATTGATTCAAAGGAAAAAAAATAATATATCCCATATCATAATAATATGTTCTGAAGAAGAAAAAAATACTTTTAATTATAATGTTTTTGTCAAACTGAAATTGAATGATTTAAAGTATAAATTGACAATTTTATCCTAATGGAGAGCGCAGTACAACATTTTAAAATCACTAAGGATACATAGATCCATCTTTTGACCAAATAAAAGTTTAAAAAATAATATAAAATACTTATATGATTAAACATACATAATTTTAAAACACCTCAGATTTTATATACCTACATACTTGCCGGAAAACATCTTTGATTTAAAAAAATGCGACGCCCGACTTGACCCGAACCCGCATTTACTGGATTTGAGTCCCGTCGGTTTTTAAGGTTTTTTTTTAGTTGGTATACATTTGAGGTGTTTTCAAATTATAACATGTTAATTATGTAGGGAAAATTTTTAAACATATATTTTGTTGTAATTTATTAAGATGAAATAAATTAGTAAGTAAGTAGATGTAATAAATTTATAGATATATACGATCTTTTATCAGAATTTCAAAAGATTTAAAGGAAATCCAAGATGTTTTCGTTTTAATCTGTTAACTGACCTAACAGGGCATATTTCTTTTGATTGGAGTTGACAACACTGACAAAGACACATCAAATATCTTTCGCGCGTTACCAATCTTCTTGTCCAATGTGATTTTGGCATGAAAGCATCAGAGATTCATGTAATTATTTTTATGCTTACTTCGTAATCTGAACATATGGATATGAAAATGCATAGTAGAGTTATTAAAAAAATCTAATTAATAAAAATCATAATTAGAGATAATTTTAGCACTTAATACCGAAGTAAATAATATATTGCGATGAATTAATTCATTTGAATTTAAATATCCATTCTATGTCTTATATACGTCATATTATAAGTAAACGTACAAAATGAGTAGGTTTTTACAAAAGTTGCATAGTTTAAATAATAAAATAATGCCTATTTGAAAATAAATACGTAAATAAATTAAACATAGACATATTATTGTTCAGAAGAAATAAATAATTGTTGTGATTTAAAAATATATGATACGTTGGAAGTATTTACCATAAAACATAAAAGATACGATTTTAATGGGATTTTATTTTTAGTATTTAAAAAATGAATTTTTATGAGCATGATGGCCGTTTTTGCCGTAAATAAAAAAGGATGATCGCTCTAAATAAATAATGGGTAAAGTTAGCAGGTGCACTCCCGTTATGCGTAAATATGTTTTTTTTTACTTCAGGAAATATTAACTCCACATTATACTCAAAACCATAAATATATGTACATATTGTTTATACCCGGAGAGAATAAATGAATACTTAATCTGTATAGGGTTTTATATTTCGCGACATTCTAGCTAGAGTAAAATTAAAACATGAAATGAGCTACTTGGTATCAAAGTCGGACAAACGCACATGTTTGACGTGTAAATAGTTTTAATTTTTTGTAAAGGAATCAGTGGTTTTCATTGGGTTGCATTGTGTTGGTATTAAGCGATTTGCAAACAATGACGTTTCATATTGCTGATGTGCAGTTAAATAAATACTGGATTAAGTATCGTTACTATGTTTACCCGTAAATCATGTTCATTCCTATAACATAAAATTTAAGCCTCATTCGAAAAGTATGATATATTTTGTTTAAATATTGCTTCATTTACGTTGATATATCAATCTATATTTCTGTGGTTTCGAGGTAAAAATGCTTAAGTAAGTTTGGTTTCTGTTGAGATAATCGGGTTTGAAATAAAACACACTTTTCATTTTTTTCAACAATACTTTGCTTAGAAGTTAATTGGTGTAGGTATATTTTTTTATTTCTCTTAAATTATTTATGTATACTTAATTAAATTTTTGATTTTATGTTATATTCAATGTTTTGAATAAGTAATTTTACTTAGAGTTAAAAATGATTGTCTCAATTTAAGCTATTTACAAATTAAAATATATATTTATTTTGGTTACATGTGACAAAATCTATCATTAACAAAAAATAACACTTTGTCATTAAAATCTTAATTTCGTAAAAACGAGACATAAAAACTTTTTTTACCCTGCAGATTTTACGTTGCTTAGTAAAAAATGGGATAAATATTATTTGAAAGTCGGAATGAAAGTAAAAATCCTGACAAAAATGTCCAGAAAAGTTCAGATATATAGCAAATAACGTTAACTGACAATAGTTAATAATATAGTATGTATTATGTTTTCTCTGATAACGTTTTGAAATAATGCTTGAAATTTTACAAAAACAGCATACCATGTCATTGCCAGGTTGTGAAAATCTAAAAAAATACTCGTTTAAAATATTAAAATAAAGGATAAAATATTCGGTGTCGAAATACAACTTTGTTATTGTAGTAGAAAGATAGGATAATTTACTGAACGTATTCTTACGCAATGATGGTTTAGTCCATTCAGTATGAAGCTACTAAAAATTCATGGCTGTTTTATATGTTTGCAATGACGGGTTGCCACTTAAACTAGGGTAATGCATACTGAAAAAGCATTACGGTCAATTCACACATTGAAGATATAAAGTTTATAGCTCAAATATCCAACTAGCACAAATGTATAGCAAAACACTGCAAGGATGAGTTGCGACTGAATTAAAATAAATCAATTAACATAGTTAAATAATTGTTTAGTAATATATTTATTATTAGAAGCATTTGGTTGCAAAATGTGTATTTTTGCTATTAATCACTTTTTTTTATTTAAAAACGTGTCCTGTTTTAAAATCCGCTATATACATATACTATGTTGTTCCGAGAAATATTATTGTATATACTCGTATATTAATATGCCTAAGACGCGAAGAAACTATTACAGTTCCAAAATTCGTCATATTATTCAACCTTCGTCTTACCAAATAAAACTTATTAACATTTTTATTGTAGATATGTATATAGTATAAGTAATTGAGAAGCTAGGATATTGGTAATATAGTTATATTTCCAGATGAACGCCGGATGCGGTGGTTCTTATCAAAACTTTAAAGCTATGGATATATAGCTATTGTAAAGCTGATTGGTTCTGATTATAAAAAAATAACTGTTAACTTATGAACTAATCCATATAACTGAATATTAACTTATGTTTTCATTTATATACGTGGATACATAGTATCAAGTCGTACTGATAATCGTTGTTACGAATAAACGATTTTTATTGATACCTATCTAATTGGGAAACAATTGTTTGGTCATGAATATTGTATATTATAGGATCTATGATACAATGCTTATGCTAATAATAATGAGTATGTAAGATATCTTAAGTAAGAATCATTTTTTTCTGTATTTATTTTGACCATGTCCGATCCGAATAGGGTCATATGGGCCTCCACATGGTGGAGGTTGTATTAACAGCCTTTTTGTTTTACGAGAAATGGATGTTAGCAACTTGCTCAATCTAATCTAAACAACATGTGAATGTTATAGTCCAAGGACCCACGACATTATAATTAAGTCTGGCGCGTAGTCGCTCGGCCACCATGGGCGGAATCTATTCAGTCAAGAAAAACGACAAAAATCAGTAACTGTTTTTTGATGATTGACATCCGATGAAGATGAGACATGCTTATATCCGGCAGTGGATATAATATTTCCACTATAATATATATATATTATAATATGTACAGATTTAAATTGAAATATTATTTAGCTTCCAACTAGTTATACATTATAGTTGAATGCTTAAAATATTGTAGAAAGACAAAGTACGAAACGTCACGAAATTGCAGTGAATAGAAAAAGCAACGAGTTGGTACTTTGATTACCATAAAACATATTTTGAACATTTGATGGGTGATGAAAAATTACAACCTTATGTAACTCATTATAAAAGGAAGAATTCATGGAAAAGAGGTCCAGATAGAAGACGAACACAATGTTGTTGTTTTGGGCAGCGGTCTCAAAGGTGGAGATAATTTTAACGATTTTCATCCTTCGTAGAAGAGAAAACACTTGAAAGGAAATACGGGGAATTGTTGATGTCGTATATAATAGATTTTATTTCATGTTTTGATGATAAATTTTTTCACTTGAATTTTATTCTCAGTTCGTTAACAGTATAGAATACATTACAGCCTATAGATTGTTCTCATTTGGGAACACTCCACTTCTCATATCACCATATCTCTCATCTTGCGAGTTTTCCCATATAAACAGTCGCAACGAAAGATTTTAAAGTGCTCTCTTACGTGGAATAAATAGCCAGCGTCGCGTATGACTCGCCGTTGGAGCTTTATCCTGCCAGCCGGTATTGAAAGTGGTAGTAGTGCTTTCGCTGGAAATATATTCCGCAGTGTTCGCATCCCCTGGGGTTAATATCGGGTATTTTATTCGTATTAAGCATTTTGTGAACTCTGAATTATTTAGAAACTTTACGGGTGTTTTGTATTTAACGACCGCATTTCGTAATAATGTAAGTTTCAATATTCATAAATCATATTTTTCCCTGAAACACACGGCGCGTATACTGGGTGCCTGGTTTAAGATGCTTATCTATCAAGAGACGATCATGCGGTTAACTTTTAATACAAAAAAGTATGAGAGGAAGAGTTTCAAAATCAATACCGACAGATTCTAGATATAGGGTGGCTAAAATGTTGCGTAACTATTTAACTGTCATGGCGTGGTTCACAGTATACTATTATATTATGGTGGACGGGGTATTACCGGATTCAAAAAACTTTCAAGAATAAGGGATGGGGTGCAGTCAATATGAAAATGTAATTTATAATATATAATATAATGACATATTATGCCGCTCAATGTTTTTGTAGTATTTACTATTAATTACGATGAAATTATACGCTTCAAATACAGCATATCGATCAACATAAATATAGGTTAATTTTTATTTTATAAATACTGGTTATTAGCCATTGGTACTTGATAGAAGTATGGCAAGTAGAAGATAAAAACAGCCACACTTTGCGTTAAATTTAATTATGATCAGGCAGTGGACTCAGGTATGAGTCCATTTTATCACCAATTACAAAGCACTATGGATTAATATTAATCACATTTTACCCTCACATTTTTACGAAATAAGTATTGTTTATCACAAATACTTATAAAGATGGATTTTTTTGAGAATCGTTTTTACATTCCAAAGAAATAGCTATGTTTTTAGCTGATGAGAAAGTATGTAAATTGAAGGTCTTCTGATAATTCCCTACACTCTGTTCACATAATTTTATAACAGGTTATCTCGATATATCATGAGAACGAAAACGAGTTGAAATAGTAATTCATTTTATGATTCGTTGTTTGCCTATTGATAATATGAAAAAAAAACCATTGTTCCATATGAATTGTTTGAAAAATGGTGTTAAAAAATAAGAACGATTGTGAAAAAGCAATTTATATTGAATTGTATGAAATGTATGCCGGTGGGGAAAACTGGATTTATTTTTATTTTTTTGTTAATTTGATAAACAGCCACATGGGCATTTTCTTTCAACGAGTAGAACATATTATATTTAAAAATTATTACTGTATATTGTTAGTGGAAAGCAATGACGAAGTGTGGAGGTGGGTTGTTAAGATCCGACATAAATAATGCATACTAAACTTGTCAGTCTACCGTATTTGTTTTTATTAAACTAAAACTACAATGTGTAGATGGCGTTTGTTAGTTTTTAAAATTCAATTAAATCCTGATTATCTGAAAAGACTAAGTATTAAAAAATGAGAAAAATAAATGAAAAATTTCAGTTGATAATTTTGTAAATAAAAAAAAAAAACTGATACATACATTAAAGTAACAACTTGTATTTCTCAAAACAGTAATATTTTCAAATTGTCAATAAACAATTCAAATTCAAGTGTGGAAAGAATTTTATGTTGTTTTTTTAAACATGTGTTTGATTCTTAAGACCCAATGAGTTGGGCGGATAGCTAACAAGTATTCCTCGTAAAAAATGTCGGTTAATATTCCATCTACTAATAAAATCTATACCGCTAATTACCTAATATGACTCGTATTATAATGTTTTTATACTTTACATGATTACTGTATGTTATTTTAGTTATTTGACCTCATAAATATTAATTAACTTTAACCTTGTGATGCTCTAAGCTAGCAACACAGAGACAAAACATGGTCCTGTAATTTTTTCTATCAGGCACATTTTGCCATGATAACCTAAGATTGGGTAGATCACTCATGTAGCATCGATGCAGGGTAAGAAACGGCCAACGACAGAATTTTTGGGGTTAACCAATAAGATAGCGGAGTGTTCTATTCTTATTGGAGCCATGGGAAGCGCCTGGTAATTATCATCATGGTGTCTTTACGAGTCTGCTTATGATAATAAACAAACCTGTCCCTGTCCATACAGGCGATTTATGTAATGTACATGGGCCTCCAAAAAATCCATATTCGTTTCATTTTATGTTAGTATTAAAATTTTCAAAAGTTCGCGACCACCACCTTTTATATTCAAAGACAGCCTCACAGCCAAACCAATATCAATAAAAATTGCTATAACTATGCTATAGCTATAACCAAAGAAAATAATTCACAAAACGTTAATTTGTGGTGGATGTTGACTAAGCTAATTTGTATCCCCTTCTTATACCAAACTGCGTGTATTTTAATCTATATTTCATATTGCCGTTGTAACATTAATAATATTTTAAGCGAATCAATATATAAGTACATATTTACAAGATAAAAAGAACTTTTTATATACCACGTTTTTAAATTTTCTGTTGAATCTTGTAAACTTGACAATTCTATGTATTAATAAATACTTTTTTTGTACTTGATACATATACTGAATACATATAGAATACTGAAATTTCATTTTAACATTTCATATTGATTTCTATAGTAGCGTACGTATATATAATTTAGTTGCTAGGACCCCTTAGCAACCAATAATATTGTTTTACTTTTAACGAATTTTTTCCGAAACATACAAAAGAGAATTAACTGAAAATGAATTCAATACTGCTTAAAGATGGCCAAAAGTAATAAAAGAATGCATTGTCGTCGTATTCTGATATATTCTAAAAGTTTGAAATGTCTAGCTAGTCGGAAAGTTAGTTAAAAATCTTCAATCGTCCAATACAAATCTTGGACAATCAAGAAAAAATCTGAACCGTACAAACAATAATACGAGCTAATAAAAACGTGGTAATATATATTTAATTATAATTATAAAATTTATTTGTTATTGAAGGTTTAACACGATTAAAAAAAAAAGTTTTGTAGTGGGCGACTTTTTCATTGGATACAAGGGCAATCGAGCGTCTAGGGGTGGGCTTGAACATTAATTAGTGTTCATGGTGCGGTCATTTCAGTATACCTCTAAGTGGTCGGCCGTAGTCATTTGGCGGGCGCGGCGCGGCGGCGTCTTGCAAAACTCAAACGTATAACCGTGTGTATTATGCTCAAAAAAAGATACTGTCTACGAACATTTTACACACGGTTATACGTTTGAGTTTCGCAAGACGCCGCCGCGCCGCCCCCGCGCGACCACTACGTTCTTGCACTAAGACTGCACGGAGGCTCTCACTACTTGAAAATGAAGACTGATGAATGCATATATAATGAAAAAAATATATATGTATTGTTAGTAAACGTCTTATACTGTACACAAAAGTACACTGATAGTTATCCCAAAGAAATGGACCCTTTTTTCAAGAATGCCATTTGTTATAGGAAGTGTGTCAATGACGAGGCAGATATTTTTATTAGATAGTCCTGAAAAGGTTTTCCCAATATTTCAAAACTGGTATCATATCTCCCTTCCACTTTTCTCTTTTATTTCTCCCTACTCTCTTTCATTTCTCTTATTTCAATACATTTTTATCGTGATATTTTTATGTCTCGATCTCATTGTTTTCTTTCATGTCAAAATAATATTGAAATCATTAATTTTAAAATGCAAATAGTAATTACATTTTTTTATAATATACTAGCTGAAGTACCCGGCTTCGCACGGGGTCGCTTCGTGGTTATATTTATCTTAGATATTTGAAAAATAATAAGAGGTAATTATTTCTTTAATATTAAAATATCTGTGTAATACAATATGGCAATATGAAAATAATATAATAATAGGAGTAAAGGTCAAACATAAGAACACTAAATTAAAATCGAATCCAAAATATGAAAACGTTATTAATGTTATAAATATGTAATAAAAAAAAAATCAAAATTGGATGGAACAAACAAACAACAAACTTTGTATGTTATATAATAATAATTTAGAAACCGCACACAACTGACAAAAGTTTCATCGCAATCGGATGAATGGTATAGGAACGCATACGAATAGTAGAAGAAGATGATTTTCTAATTCAGAAACCTTCGTGGGCATGCGCATGACAACTCACCAAAGTTTCATTGCAATCGGATTAATGGTATAGGAACGCATACGAATAGAAGAAGAAGAAGATGGTTGTACTAATTCAAAAACCTTCGCGGGCTTGCGCACAACAACTGGTCAAAATTTCATCACAATCGGATGAATGGCATAAGAACGCATACAAATAGAAGAAGAAAAAAATGATTGTAGTAATTCAGAAACCTTTGCGGGCAAGGGCACAACAACTCACCAAAGTTTCATTGCAATCGGATGAATGGTATAGGAACGCATACGAATAGAAGAAGAAGAAGATGGTTGTACTAATTCAGAACTCTTCGCGGGCGTGCTCACAACAACTGGTCAAAATTTCATCGCAATCGGATGAATGGTATAAGAACGCATACAAATAGAAGAAGATAGAATAGAAGAAAAAGAAAATAGTTGTAACAATTCAGAGACCTTTGCGGCGTGAGCACAACAGTTGATCAAAATTTTATTGCAATCGGATGAATGGTATAGGAACGCATACGAATAGAAGATAGAATAGAAGAAGAAGATGGTTGTACCAATTCAGAAACCTTCGCGGGTGTTGGCACAATTACTGACGAAAAATTTGTTGCAATCGGATGAATGGAATAGAAACGCATACGAATAGAAGAATATAGAATATAAGAAAAAGAAGAAGAAGATAGTTGTACTAATTCAAAAACCATTGCGGGTGTTACCACAACAACTGACGAAGGTTTCATCGCAATCGGATAAATGGTATAGGGACCATACGAATAAAAGAAGATAGAATGAAGAAGAAGAAGAAGAAGATGGTTGTACTAATTCAGAAACCTTCGCGGGTGTAGGCACAATTACTAACGAAAATTTTATTGCAATCGGATGAATGAAATAGGAACGCATACGAATAGAAGAATATTGAATAGAAGAAGAAAAAGAAGAAGAAGAAGATGGTTGTACTAATTAAAAAACCATTGCGGGTATTACCACAACAACTGATGAAGGTTTCATTGCAATCGGATGAATGGTATAGGGACCATACGAATAAAAGAAGATAGAATGAAGAAGAAGAAGAAGATAGTTGTACTAATTCAGAAACCTTTGCGGGTGTTGGCACAATTACTGACGAAAATTTTATTGCAATCGGATGAATGGAATAGGAACGCATACGAATAGAAGAATATAGAATATAAGAAGAAGAAGAAGAAGAAGAAGAAGAAGAAGAAGAAGAAGATGGTTGTACTAATTCAAAAACCATTGCGGGTGTTACCACAACAACTGATGAAGGTTTCATCGCAATCGGATAAATGGTATAGGGACCATACGAATAAAAGAAGATAGAATGAAGAAGAAGAAGAAGATGATGATTTTTCTAATTCAGAAACCTTTATGGGTATGCATACAACCACTTACCAAAATTTCATTGCAATCGGATGAATGGTATAGGAACCATACGAATAAAAGAAAATATAATGAAGAAGAAGAAGAAGATGATGATTTTTCTAATTTAGAAACCTTCATGGGTGTGCATACAACCACTTGCCAAAATTTCATTGCAATCGGATGAATGGTATAGGAACCATACGAATAAAAGAAGATAGAATGAAGAAGAAGGAAAAGATGATGATTTTTCTAATTCAGAAACCTTTATGGGTGTGCATACAACCATTTACCAAAATTTCATTGCAATCGGATGAATGGTATAGGAACCATACGAATAAAAGAAAATATAATGAAGAAGAAGAAGAAGATGATGATTTTTCTAATTGAGAAACCTTTATGGGTATGCATACAACCACTTACCAAAATTTCATTGCAATCGGATGAATGGTATAGGAACGCATACGGGACAGACACACAGACAGACAGACATACAGACAGACAGACATTCATTTTTATATATTAGTATAGCCTATACTCTTCCCGCAAGTGCAAGCAATAAGTTTACAAAGTTTTATCGCAATCGGATGAACGGTATGGCCGCGCATTAAATACGAACAAACAAACACACAAATATTAATTTTTATATATTAGATAACAATATGTTATTCTTAATGTATAAAGGTTACACAGTTTACCGTTCAGCTATCTTATGGACAAGAAATAAAAAAAAATACGCGTTGTTCGTAGAGCATTGCAAACAGAGGTGTTCCAATTTCATATGATACAATAAGAAGATTAATTTGATATTTGATAGATACGACTTACTTATGAGCATCTACCAGAATTTCATATACCTACATTATACGATATGATTGTTTTTATAATAACAATATTACTTGCCTATTTTCTTCTGTCTTTCACTTGTATTCCGGGGGGTTTTTATTACATATTTTGTAAGTGTTTTATTCAGATATGAGTTTGATATTAACACTATACGGCCATCTATTTCCGATACAACATCTCGCGGTAAACTGTAGTACGGTTAGCTGCATAATATGTTAAAATTTTCGAACTCGAATATTTTTATAGAACCACCAAACTACACCACACCCAGACTTAATTGGTCATATCACGGGACCGTTTGGCTGTGAATTAGTATTTTTTATGACTGTGAAAGTCCCAAGAGCAGATACTGAAGACTGTGGTCGCTATATACTCAAGTGTGGTTTGACACTCAAGTGTGTATTACCACTGTGGAGTACTGAAATGTAGGTAGAGGAAATAAAATTAAAACATGTGATTTTTTTCGTTAATTCCATAGCATAATGTGAAAAATTAAAGATGTATGTTATATAAATTAATTTTTTGAACTCATAAATAATATAATATAGTATTTTGTAATTCTAAGTAGATATCTACATTTTTTATAGTGGGTAGGTATACAGTAATGTTAAAAATTATCATTATGTGATATCACCACCGCCTTGCAGATCATCACACCGGTTATGCGGACTTATACATACCTTGGCATAATGAACGCTACGTTAGATTAGGGTTTAATGTTGTGCCGAGAGTGCCACATGAGTAACCTCTGAAAACCTTGGTTGGTGTGTACGAGAGTGGATGTGATTCTTAATCTGAATTAATCTGTTATGGTCAAGTCTTGATGAGAACATACCTTGAGAAGTCTTTCCCTTTCAACCGACATATGGGGATACTCCCTGAGGATGTGATCGAGATCCTTTCATTAAACGCATACCTACCTACTGTTATTAGGTCAAGTTAGTAGTGATTTAAGGTAAAATTACTATATCCGGTTAAGAACTGAGAAATTCAGTGGTGCTAATTATCGTATTTTTTCTTTTGGTAGAAAAACATTGTTACGTAAAATAAAACCTATTATATTATAGTTCTTAACAATAGTACTATTATTATATAATTTAAAACTAATTGATTGTCAGCTTTGCAATATATTGGCAACTTAAGTTGTATTATATTCATACCTATATGTAAATACATATTAATAAATCATTAAATAATAGTAAGGGCGGACGTGCTCAGCGTGGGACAAAATTGAGCTTTTTTCTATTTTCAAAGCATGATCCTGGACATACCTTAAACGTTGTAGATAATGTATTTATATAATTTTGAAGCCTTATTATCCGTTATATTTATTTTAAACATTTGATGACTGCATAAAGTATTTTTATTACATAAAATAGTATTCTTTTAAACCTCTTGCTCTAATGTTTTAGAATATAGCCATATTTCAGTACATAAATGTGCAGTGGTGTTAAAATTTTTTACATTTATTAATTTTTAAACAAATTTATAAAATTATCAGTATAGTTTATATCGACATTATTATAGTGAAATATTTGCGATAAAAAAATATATTGATAATCTCTGTGATCCCAAATTTGACAAGAATTAGGCATTTTATTATTCAAAAAATAGGCAAAATTAACACATTTGAAGATAATTCTAATGATACTCATTATAAGCTATGTCTTTGAACATTCAAGTGTGATAAATATCTTACGAATAATGATTGCTTTATAATAATTATTGACCTAAGAATAAGGTAGTGTTTTTTTGAAATACGCCATTTCTTTTGGCATTCCCCAGTGGTTAAGTTACAACATACGGCCGTAGCCATAAATTGACAAACTATAATTGAAGTAGGGAGTAAAATGATGTTAACGCGCGTGTTTGAACATGTACCTAACCGACATTTTTTTTAACGGTTTTTTGACCTACGCTGAGCATGAATGAGAATAAGTGGTTTCATCTATTTAATAAAATCTTAATGATGCCTAAATAATAATCAAACGTAGCAAACCCTGATAACTACAATGTTATTTATAATTTAAGCAGACAATATATTTTTTGTTTTGTCTTATATATAAAATTGTTTTAGAATAATTTAAAGTATTACTTTACGATACCTACTCATTACCACTTTTCAACATATATATATATATAGACAATATACAACATTCAACATATATACATATACTTATATATATAGATTCTTTTAACATATTATTGAATCTCACAAAGCGATGTTGTAGTACTATTTTAGTAATACAATAATATCGCCAATTCAGTTTTTAATTCTTTAAAATCTAGGACAGTACAAGTAGAGAGATAACTAGTTGACAGTGTCAATTTATCGGTGTGTAATAATCTCTTAAATCACATTTCCTGATTCTTTGTAGAACACCAACTTCCTTATACGTAAGCGAAGTTATTGTAGCCTCCGCAAACTAAGTTAACAGAGAAAACAACATATCTTTTGAAATATTATGCTTTGCACGCTTCGTCTCCAATTTGGTTTCTTGGCGAACAAAAACAAGAAACTTACACAAACGTACATTCATAAAAGTGTAAGTACATAAGTAGTTACGTTCATGTATTGAAAAAGTACGTCAATTTTCTGTTTTCTTTTGACAACTTTGTTATAATGAACATGTGTCTTGAAGAGTTGTACAGTAATATAAAAACGAGTAGCTTTTTTGTCACAATGTAATGCAATTAAAATTTATGTAATCTTTTAATTTTTTTGTGAAAACAATAGATTTATGCTGCAATGCATAGGTGATCGTTATTTTTTTTAATATTATGCATATTTCTAAAATCATGACCTAGGTCCTAAAAGGTAGATTTTTATTCTGATTAAATATTTTCTAATTGATTTAATTTTTTTTATCGAAATCCATTTATAATGAACCATTTCTTTTATTTAACGAATAATTCACAAGATTTGAGAATGTAACATTCCATATATTGAACATACATAACTTGAAAGTACCTCAGATACCTTATCCACTAGAAAAAATCACATTTGAAAAAATACGATGCTCGATGGGATTTGAACCCGTATATCCACTGGTATCGCGTCAATATGCTTTAACCTAACTTTGGAACTTCTAGTTTAAATTATCGCAATTAGATAGAAGGCTCGTAGCTTAATTGGTCAAAGTATATTGGCATATATAGTATACCCAATACTAAAAAAATCTTTCCAGAATGTCGTAGACAACTCTTTATCAAGAGAGAGTACAATTTTCAAAATAAAGGACACACACATGTCTTTAGTGCATGGGAAGTAATCAGCATGGGGTCATGGGTTAACTACGCCTGATATAGATGGTAATATTATGTGGGTATAGATAGCTTGACAATTTAATTGTACATAATGTGGTTTTTATTTCAACTTATTTATGACTTAGCAGAGTTTTTAATATGGGGTTTGGGTCGAAATCCCAAAGGCTGGAATCCCGAAGGCCGAAATCCCGAATGCTGAAAAAAATAAAAAAAACAAACATCAATAATTGCGAGGAATTTTGAGGAAAATGGGTTTTGCAGATTGCGCATTTTTTTTCAGGGGAGACAATTTTGTAGAACAAACGGATTTTGTCTCTCTTGCAAAAATTGCGCAATTCAAGATTGCGCAATTATAGATGTTTGTGTTTTTCGGGATTTCGGCCTTCAGGATTCCGGCCATTCGGGATTTCGGCCATTCGGGATTTCAGCATTCGGGATTTCGGCCTTCGGGATTTCGGCCTTCGGGATTTCGGCTTTCGGGATTTAGGCTTTCGGGATTTCGGCCATTCGGGATTTCAGCATCCGGGATTTCGGCCTTAGGGATTTCGTCCGGCACCCTTTAATATGGTATATTTTATTGTATTACATCTGAAATAACTATCGATTACATGACTAAATTGATGGAATTTAATATATTATCATTCATATTGTACTATTGTAATATACCTAGTTTTAGTTATCGCTATAGTGTCAATACGACCGTGAGATCATTATTTAAATTGATTAAATCTAAATCTACTTTTGCTGTATCCTACACCCTATCAGCAAAGAGGTGAGTGAATTTAATCTATAATACGTACAGTGTAGGCTTCTTAGTAATTGAAATAATGTTAGTAATAAATTGAGCTCAAACTGGAAATAAAACTAACTATCAATAATATATAAATAAGATAAAATTATTTCGCTTGATGGGGAAAGCTTGTAATCCAGGCAGGAACCAAGGGACGGCAAAACGTAATGAATTCTATTAACATTAACGGCGGGACTTTACCTTTTGCCCTAGAAATTATTGATAAAACGATTAGGTAGGGATTATAATTCCAACAGTTGCCTCTCAAGTCAGAGCGGAACATTTTCGTGGGGCATTAGTTAGAAAATCTTGCATTTCTGTATAACCGCTTTGTTCGTTTGTGTGTAGCATTACATGTAGCATCACTGTTACATTCATTATTTAATACCCGTATTAAAATTGGTTGAGAATTTATTGAGGAATAAATCATAGAATATATGAATTTTAACAAATGAGCTTACTAACCAAAATGATACTTTTTTAATTTGGAAACTCCTCAGATATAGAATAATTATTTATTGATATACATATAAGAAAAAATCTTTTTAAAAGCACACTAACGCAAATCTAGTGGATGCGGGTTTGATTCCCGCCGGGCGTCGCATTTTTTTCAAAAAGATCTTTTCTAGTAGGTACGTATGTTTCTGAATAGTGTTTTAAAAAAAATATGTTTTTTAAATATAAATAATTACAAGATAAAAAGAACTTTTTATATACTACGTTTTTAAATTTTCTGTTGAATCATATAAACTAGACAATTCTATGTATAATAAAAACTTTTAATTGTACTTGATAGAAATACTGAATAAATATTATAGAATACCAAAATGTCATTGATATTTCATATTGATTTCCATAGTAACGCACGTATATATTAGTAATTTAGTTGCTAGGACCCACTTAGCAACCAATAATATTGAATAGTAAATATTAATTTTAACGATTTTTTTTCCGAAACATACAAAACAGAATTAACTGAAAGTGAAGGCCAAAAGTATTAAAAGAATGCATTGTCGTCGTGTTAAAAGTTTCAAATGTCTAGCTAGTCAAGAAGTTAGTTAAAAATCTTGGAAAACAAGAAAAAAGTTGTACTGCACAAGAAAAAATCTGTACCGGACAAACAAGAATACGAGCTAATAAAAACGTGGTAAAATGGTTTATTCTGAAATCTTGTGAATTATTCATTGAATAAAAAATAGATAATTTATATATTTTACTCTGTTGTAACACTGTTACGAAAAGTATATTAATTATGTTAACGTTATTACAATAAAATTTTCTAAAAAAATATTTTTTACAAATTTTAAAACAGTAGATAAATTTTTAATCGTTTAGTGTAGTTTACCAAAGCATTTCGAACTATCAGCATCTTTTAAGGTAGGTATATAAATTTCACCAGAGCTCTCATTAAATCCAGTCAAAGTTAAATTTTAATATTATATTTTTTAAGAGTTTTTGGAAGCAATGTATGTTCTTCTAGTCGAAAGTCGAACGTATAAGTACCATTTAAAATACTATCTACAAGCATAATCTGTGGTTGCACATAAAAAGTCAGCGTTTTTTTATCTCTTTATGATAAATAATACCAGTCTAAAGTCGAATTTTTTTTAGCTATTCATTTAAAAAAAAATCTTCAGTACTATCTATTTTTCTATCTGACGTTAAAAATTCCATTTATAATCTTGGTTATAGCTTTTTTGTCACGAAAAAGTATGATTTTCAGAATAAAAGACTAAACCATACTTATGGGGCCTGCCATTTAGGGGACATCCCTAATTTAAAAGATAAAAAGTCGGAACCTATATTTTTTATTATCATAATAATAATTGTACCTACCTACGTTTAAGGTGATGAGTTGTTATTGATGTATGCAGTAGATAAGTGTTTATACCTATTTTATATATAGGTATATATAAAGATAAGTACATTAATTATTATTTGTTTACATGCTATTTTTAAAAGCCTTACTAATAATTTATTCTTCATTACATCGATATTAAATATACCGATTTGAAGAATTTATAGGTACCTATACAGTTATTTAAAATATGAAAAATAGACAAAATTTGTTAAGTACGAGTATGTTAGAAGTTTTGAAAAAATACGGCATATCCATATATATAAAGCATTGGTGAAGGGTGATTTTTGGAAAGAGGTATACTATGTAAAAAGCACACTTGTCAGATATAATACCTTACAGGCCATAAGAAGATAATCCGATATTACTACTGATAAAATATGTACACACTAATGACAACGACACACTAAATCGATGACATTTCAAAAGATACAAAATTGAACGATGAGTTTGAATATGTATTTTCCTAAACATTTATAGACGTAACATACGCTCAAAATATATTGTCATTTTTGAAAAAAATCCGTTGTTGTGTATCTGTTCCATAACAATTTACAATTTTACTCATTAAATTAGACATTTTAAAATACTGACGAATAACTTAGGTACAGTATCAGATCTCAACTGAAATTTTACTGACTGAATAAATTATGTTTGTCTATGACTGAACTAACTAATAAATTAAAATCACGATATAAATTATTTATTTTTATTTTTAAAAACAATCAGTAGATACTTATATGTGATTGAATCCCAAAGATTTTTTTAAAACTACTTATCTAATTATTAATAAATTATTTTGAGCAAACGAACAGTGACAATATGATTGGCAAATGTGTTAAGCGTAGCTCTAGCAGTCTATCGTTTTATATGGACTGGAACAGACACGCTAAGGTCACGTGACATAAACTCCATACTAAAAAATGCCCGGATTCACCGGAAAATAATCCATACAATACAAATTTGAAAAGAGAAGAAGCGATGAAGTGCATTTTTTTAAACTTCCAACAAATGGTGCTTAGTATAATACATTCTTATATAATTGGCAAATTACGTCAATATGAAATTAAAAAATATTTTTCGTAGATTGGGCTTAAATAATCGCTAAGTATGGAGTTTTTGCCACTGGTATACAGTGTACACAGTATTATAAAAATGGGTCTATACAATTTTTCACCCACAATTATCGGACTACAGGTCACATTTTTTATTCTTCGTGTTCACAATTATTTTTATTCCACAATAATTCTGCACCGCACATATTGAAAAAAATACTTACATAATTTATTATTATTTTTACATTTCAGTTCATATGAACTTATCTAATTATAAACTATTCTACTAAATAAATACTATTCAAACAAAGATTAGATGAATTTGACAAAACATCAATAAAATATATTGTGTAATACCTTAAATCTCTACTGTTTAAGTAATTAATAGGTTATTACTTGACAATTGGGTTAAATCTGTTTTCATTATGAAGAGAGATTCCTTAACCTCTTTTGAGTAAAGCATACTTAATTATATAAACCTACCGGTATAATTTACATCTAATCATCTTAAAACACACCATTTTTGTACCAATAACATTTTAAAAGAAAAAGGACGAAAACACGAAATAACTTTAATATTTCGTAAAAAATGACACTAATGGTCACCGTCACATTTTGCTGGCTGAATTCCGGGTTGTTCTGTCACATTTTTGGCAAAAATAAGTTTTAAATGACACATGGTTCTACTTCATTTTTTGCGTTTAATCCTACTGTCAGAATATAAAAAAAAACAACGGATTTATTGATATCCGCAATTTTTTGTTGTTCTATTTCCATTTTAAAACACATTTTCAATTCAACATTTTTCTATCTCGAATTGTTAAAAAAATGTTCATTCTATTTTGTTCCATCGTACTCTGTTATCAATACTATTAAGTGCTCTGACCTACGTGACTGATATAATGTGGCTTGAGTTTGTTCTGTATTCACCATTTAACTGATTTTTTGTTTTATAAAGATGTTATCTGGTGGTTCTTCGTAAATTGCCATTATTTATCGAAAGCAACAAATAATTGTTACCAATAATTTTATAAACCCTGAAATAAATTAGTATCCCCCGATCAGATAAGAGAGGGAAATGTGAAAACTACTGGAAAAACAGTATTGTATCTGATATAATTTATTATGATTTTATTAATAATAAGTTATTCTTTCAAATAAAATACATAGATTTCACCATTTATCTATTCGAATAAAATCTTTGAAATTCCTCTCCTGAACAATTTACCAAAATGGAAATCTAACAAGCAGGTTTAACCAGCGGTTTATCAGATAACGGATATTAATATTGTATTTAATAAATGTGATGAAGAATAACTCTTTATTTTCAATTATTAATTATCCAGTTAAAGAATTGTGGACGCGAGCCTGGAAAAATATTCCGGACACGTAATGAAATATTACAAAATGGTCATATTCTACGTAAATATGAAAGAAATATACTGATACGTATCATAATATTAGTATATAGGGAGGGAAAAGGTCTTCTATATTATGTATATATTAGATAATATTTTAACATCGTAATCAAAAAGCAGTAAATATTAAATTGCACGCAGTACGCAAAAGTTATCTTCTGAAAAGTTGAAATATATTCTAAACCACTTTGGTGTTTTCTTTGTCAACAAACACCAAAGAAAAACTCGCTCCAAATTTTTACACGATAAATAAAAACATACCCTTGGGACTTCTTTTAAGAAATAATATGTAGCGATATGTTAAGCTATAAATTGTTGCACACACACACACACATACACACACGTCACAAAACAAAGATTTTTTTTCATTCAGTCAGCTATACTGAAGATTGTGTGAACATTTTTTTTCAAATCGAAGATGTTTTTCTTCGAATAAAACATCTGCTCAATGTCAATTGGAAAAATATTCTAATACCGAGAAATAGTATGTTCGGAGAATGATAAAATAAATAAAACATTATTATTACTTCACGTATCATACATATTCTTAGTGTAAGGAATATCTGTTTACATTTTTTGAGATAAAAACAAAAAAGCAATTTATAAGATATATTCACAAAAAATAATACTCGGGAGATAATAGTCATCATTCAAATATTATAATTAAAATTTGATGTAAAGTTATTTATTTCGAAGACTTATCCACAAACATTTCAAATTGTTCACTGGATGACATTGAATTATTATTGTATATCTTAAAAAATTACAGAATAAATTTATGAATACAATATCATGCAAAATATGCGACCAGGTCTACATCGGAAAATCTCAGCGAACCTTCAATATCAAGATTAATGAACATATATTAGAATATCCCTAACAATTAACATTTTTTTTAAATTTAAAACAATCTACTTAATTGAGGATGTTCTTCTATTTCTAATTTTGATTCCAAATATATACAAGAAAAATCCACAACAAGCTTATTTGCAAAGCTTGTTTGTTAGTATCATCCACAGTGGAAAGCAAAAAATATGGATATTTTTTTATCAAAACATTAAAAATATTTTCTACAGATTTACGGACAGATGTATTTTGGTCTAGACTATGTTTTTTGGTAGATCAACCACAGTCAATGTTTTTTTGTGTTCTTACTATTCATTAAGTTTAATATGAAACCATTTTTCTTAGACTTTTGAATCAACAAGTCGATTCCATGTGTGATGGGTATCTGATAACTAATAATGATTGTAAAATAACTGTTATCGGAGGTGGTTGTAACTATTCCGTACTCTACTAAAAATACATATTTATATTAATTTATGTTGCACATTTCTTAAATCGACGTAAGTACTTCATTTTAATGCTCTAATTTTATTTTTGTATTGTATGACGAAAAATATTACGAAATATCTCCAATAACAATATAATTTATTATTCTTATTCAAATATACAATTAATAATATACAAATGAATATATTTTTTGGAAGGCCATCTTCGGAAGCAAGTGTTAATTGTTTTCACAATATTTTTTCATTTGTTGTTTTAAATATTTCGTCTTTCATTGAATATGTTTTATCAAGCCCGTTAAAGACATTACACCTATCTTTCTCAATAATTCGATAATAAATGTTATGAGAGATGATAACAGTTATACTGTCAATATTAAATGACAGATTTTTTAAAAGTTTTTTTTTTTAAATTATATTGTCAAGGATTTGGAACTAAGTACTTTTTGAAAATGTTGAATGTTGAAATGCAGTTACAGTAGGTATCGGTAAATCCGCCTCTAGCAATTTTACCGTGTTGTAGCTGAAACACAACTTTTGTTAAACAATATAACAGCTAATATTCAATATGCATTGTACTATTATACAATATTTAGGTACTACATTTCGTTGCATTACTTTACTATTGATTGTATGAGTTAATTTTACCTATATATTACACCGGCAAGTGAATAAGCTTGTCTTCGAATATTTTCACTCCACCGGCGAATCTTGTTATAAGCAAATAAATATTCATTTACTTTATTACTGTTGTATTGCACAAATATTCCCAGTATGCGATTGAGTTTAAAATTATTTTAAATTTTCTCACCACGTAAAGTTTTCGTGTTACAAGCAAAACCTTTGTGAAAAATAAATAACTATCTGCTGAGATATGAAAGGCAGATAATAGAATCAAAAGAATGAAAACTTTAAATAATGTGTCGCATTCCACGAGTTCTGATTATATATTGAGATAGTCTTCTAAACTTTTTGTAGAATGATCCCTCAAACTTATGTGTAATTGAATTATGAATTTTTGTACATATTTTTTATCATTAATAAATTGATAGCTATATAAAAAAAATATTATTTAAATTGGAGCACTGAAAGATGGCGGCTATATTTTTTGTATATAGGCGCTATCTTTGACTGTCTGTTTTGATATTTTGTTATAATGAAGATATGCATTTATGATATTTTTTGGCGATTATTCATCTAAATATTCTTAATATTGATGGTTTATGCTTATAGCTGACCAATATATGAAAAAAAACACAATATGTTGTGACCATTTGACGTGTGATATATTGAAAAACATGTATTCGTACACAACTGCTGTCAACCTATAGGTTTAAAAAAATAGACACCTCAATTGAAATTGACTGCAGTTGTGTACAAATACATGCATTTTCAATACATAGTATAGAGTACTGCAAAATAACTTGAAGATAATTTAATTATTCATCTGAGTAACTTATTTCCAACTTAATTTTCATAGAGCCTCAATTGACAAAAACAATTTTAAGTTTAACGTATTTGGAATCATCAGAATATGGTTCTGTTAACCACATCGAAGCTTAATAATGTTGCTTTATATACTGCAATAAAATCGTTCCAATATAAACTCAATATCTTGTAAGTACCATTTTATACGTGTCCGATACAGAAGCATATAACACAAGCACAATAAAAGCTTTTTACCATTCGAATCTCTATCCCCCTTTCTCCCGTTGCAATACGGATTAACAATGTGGGTGAAGGTATATTCAAAGTAGCTCACATGGGTCATGAAGGCTGTACGCTGGAGCTTAAAGCTTGCACTACTAACTCCCGTGCCTCTCATTGAAACGGGAAATATTCATAACGCGAAAAGCGATATAACAGCTGCGAGAAACATTTTTTTGTAAGTGAATTTTTCTGCCGGCGATATCGTTACTCGTGCATTTTTTATCGCGAATAAAAAGTATAAATTCAATATCGCTCTTTTAAAAGCCGCTTTTCTGGCAGTGTAGGAATGAATTCATTTCCATATGAGGTTACTTTTAATTTATATATGAGTAGAGTATATTTCGTGGAATAATTTGACGTGTTAAATACGATATTACACTTCATGTCAATATAATAATAATTAAATTAAGTTATTAGTAAGTGCAAGTGTGTAAAGTATGTTAAAATTAAAATTTAGAGAGGTCCTAATGTCGTATAGGAATCGTGGTAAGTACTAACTTTTGGTACCTTGATTTAAACTACAAAAGTTTATTGCCAATACTAATGAAATTGCGCATAAGTTGCATGACGTTTTCGTCATAATTATGTACGGCAAAGGTAGTTCAATTGATAAAGCATATTATAATGTTCTTGTCCTGCCTATTGCTGCATTTTTTTGGAAGTGTAGTAATTTCTGAAGTGTTGTAGATATTAACAGTTGTTCAACTTATATTGTAGTTTCAAAAAATCAAGTCATATATTATGAAGTATTTAATACTGTAGCTTGTAGATACAAATTATTTTCAAATTATTGGGTATGTATATTAAAATACAAGTAGTTTTATACAAATAATAATGTTACCGTAGAAAACTAAAGTTAAGCATTATAAATTGGCCACGTGGGACTATTCTATACATAAGACGGCTATCGACGGTAGTTTATTATATTTATATATTGAGGCGGTTAATTGTTATAATAAGTTATCGTTCTAAACTACCATCGATAGCTGCCAATAGTCGATTTATGTATTGAATAGACCCATCGATGCCAGTGGTAACGTTGTAATTGACTGATTGACTGATGACGTTTTTGGCAAGTAGAATAATAATGGGTTGTTAGTCCTCGAGGATTGAATGTCAAAAAGTATTTATAAGCGTTGGACTATCATGCCGTGGGTCCCAGGTTCGAATCCTGGGTCTGGCAAGTACACATATTGTTTTTCAATTTGTGTGTGAATCAGGGTATGGACCTAATAGGTTGAGCAAGTGGCTGACATCCATTTCTCGTAAAAACAAAATCTGTTAATACAAACCTCTACTCTGTGGAGGCCCATATGATCCTATTAGGTTCGGACATGGTCAAAGAAGAAATAAAAAATATGGCACATACGGTTAGATCAGGATTAGTATAATAGAAACCTTAAGTAACCCACACTTGTTAAGAAAAAAAACTTCCTCTTTAATGTGGACTGGTCAATTTACAGGGTATGCCAGTGGATTAATTGCTAAAAAACCAGCACCAAATTCCACTGGCCGCAGGAATGTCTGAAAATTCTAACTGTGGGCAGTTGAATTGGATCGCCCATGTTGCGCACGTGGTTGGTTGGTATCGTTGTATGAAAAGAATGTTAGGGATATTATCTACATAGAGATGGTATAGATGACTTCAAATATAAGAGAAAATAGTATGTTGTAGACTAAAGTAATTGGTATTTAATGAAGGAAATCGACAGGGCAGGGGACCAGTTGGATTGAAGAAGACGTCTGAAAAAGATTGTGACGAGAAATGAGCTATTACTCTAATGATAAGTTAGGTACTACTCATCAGCAACATCTTCTTGGTTACGTGTTAAAACTGTGAACTAACATGCTCTTCCATTTTTCTATTATAAACTAACAAGTTCCTCCCATTTAGTCGACAACAGCGCCTAGAAGCATAGCCAAGAAGATGTTGCAGAAGAGTATATGCAAAGATGTCGACGGTATGAAACACATTATGAATTATATGCATAGTTGACATCTTAACAAAAACAAAAAAAAATATCATCGGTCATGTGGCTTTTGGCGTTTGAAACTGCTGCTATTTAAAAAAATAATAAAATAAAAATATTATAAACTTCTTTACTCTGATAAAAGTATGAAAACTGCACAATATAATTAAATAATTCTAGTAAATATAAACTTTAAAAAATCAATCGTTGCTTTATAAGTGGTTTATTTGAATGAATGTATGTACCTCGAATATAATTCTCTATAATTTATTCTACTTAAATTGTAAGTATTATAATATAACGCCTGTTGACGCATGCGTACAAATGTCAAACTGATTTCTAAATTTTCAATAATATGATAAAACATTTTTACATATAATCGATATTCAATACAATTTTGTCTTCTTAAAAACGAATAAATGACAATATTACATATCATTGTACTTAAATCAATCATTATATTGTGTTATGCACAATTATTAACATAATGAGTTACTATTAAACCATTGAAATGATAAAACTAACTAAAAATGCGCACATATACTATGTACACTTTCACATGCGATGTAGGTATTGGTCTATTAATTCTAAAATCACACAAAAAACTATTTAAAAACATAACGATTTACAGAAACCGATTACTAAAAGTGATGTATATAAATGTAAACATGTCAAATTTTATTTTTGATGTATTATATTGTATGTATATATATTTATTGTAAGAAGAGTTTAATCAGCTAATAAACATATTCATATTGTTCTAGTTTGAAAATAAAATGTGATAATAAAAATAAACTAACATTGAAACCAACTAGTTGCAATGGATGCAAAGAAAACGCAATTTATCACTAATGTTGAAATGTGGATTTGCAATGTGGCAATTTTTGTTATATTAGACTAAAATAAGCTTTAATATGTCAAAACTGTATTTTTTAAATTTCGAATGGAAAAATGAAGTGGAATTCGAATTGAAAGGTTCAGTGTTCAATTAAGTGTAAACTGATTTTTTATCGATCAGTCACTCATACCTGAAAGTTAATAATATATTGGTATAGATGTAGATGCTTTATGCACAGCCTATAATTCATTTGAAATTGCTGCTTCATTCGCTAATGAAACACATTCAATTAATATGCTGTTTTGTATTTATAATGTGCAGCAATGTGTGAAGTTTTTTTTTCATTGAGAACTTCGCGCCAGTAGAGTTTAATATTAATTTAATCTGCATAACATTATTCAAATCTATTACTAAGCCAGACCATTTACAGGATAAATACATGATAACGAACGCACGAGAATTTGTACCACTTTATGATACTAAAATTATTACTGGCACATTGTTTTACGCTTTATAGCATTGTGTACTGTCTATTCAATTAAAATTTGATTATGAACGTGATAATAAAATTATTATTATCATATGCGAAAATAATATTTAAACATGAAATTTCATTAAGCGAATTTCGCATTGTGGAGTTATCGTGTTTACTCATTTTTGTTTGTTAACATTTGCTTTGGAATAATTCATTAAGCAAACATTAATATTTGGTACAATAATTTTTAGTAACGTAGAAAATAATTTTAGATATCGAGGACATCTGCGACAGACATAAAACAACACAAATATAAATAAAATACGATAATTATTTTTATGACAATTTTTAATAGACTCTTTTGATATGAAATAATCATGCACTGAAGGATGGGTGATAAAAATATCGCAGAAAAACTACAAAGTAATTCGATAATGAGACAAATAAGAGTATGTATAACGGAGGTCACTAACCAGATGAAATGCCAATGGGGCTTGACATGTCACTCAGCGAGTGAAAAACTGCTGTATAGTTGCAGTAATACAGTGGTATCCATGGGGCACTAAATGAGTACAGATATGTGCAATGAATTAATATACCTACTAAAATATAGAAATATTTATTCTATCGCAAAAAGCAGAAGTTATAAAATAGCTGCTTAAAAGGTTATCAATTTAGGTTATGTAAGTTTTTTTTTACTGCAGATTATTTTGTAGTAAACTCACACTATTTGGTCTGAGATTTATATGCCAGGACTATAATGAAATATAATTTAAATAGCATTTGTTAAATAACTGCATGTCTGTAAGTACTCAAACCAAAACATATAAACGGACTGCCATCAATAGGTAAAAAAAAAACTACCAATAGATTTGAATCAAACTCATAGTATCTAGGTTTTAATTTATAATAAGGCACTACCTTCATTTTAGTAATAAATTGTTACATTATTTTTTTCTTGAATGATGAAATTTATATACCCTTCAAGTTGCTCTTGTATAAGGTCAAATACGATGATTTTATTTTATATAATATCATCAAGCCTCCTTTAGCTCCTTCCACATTTATCGGTCCCTAGACCGTCACTGCCATGTAAGTCCACCGATCGTGTTGATTTCGTCAATCCAGTTAGATTCAAGCCTGTGGTTATTTAGTGTCGCTTACAACTGTATGACTGCATTAGTCCGATATTCATGGCCAATGTATTTTTATTAGCTAAGCAACCTTCATTATATCGTGTATTATATTTTTTAATATATTATTTTACTTACTTACTAATTTGTATTTGCACTATACTAACGTATCCCGAATCATGTCACTTCTATACAAAACATTGCAGCGGAGATCGTTTGTCATTTGCCTTTAGCAGGTTATCTTCATTGAATATGACCCGATATGACTAGTATATTATGATACTCACCTGTTTAGATGCCATACTTCTTTAGAGTTGTCTTAAATAATAGCAAACTGACTCTTAGCTTATTCAATGCCTTTGAGATATAAGATAGTTCGTGTATTGGTGAGAGTTCTTCTACTAATACATTGGCTCAATATTAGTATTGGTAATCCAAGTCATATTTGCAGTTTAGGGTACAAATTTCTTCTATATAATCCACTCCGTTCACCACCGGACGTATTACATTAATTTATTTAAACATTTTATACTATCAGTATCTGTATGTAATATGTATAGGTACATACGAAAAACTAATGTCAAAACAGTATACTTATACTGCCATCATGATATGAATAGGCTTTAGTAACAAAAGAAAATCCATTGTATATGGTTTTACAAAACTGCTTACAAATAATGCTAAACATATTATATTAATATGGGGGCTGAAAGATGATTACGATATATTTTGAATATAATATTCCAATCAGCATGTTTCCCACAACTTTTTTTTTTAAATAGCTTTTGTCTATGGACTTCAAGTGAATGAAAAGGGTATTGATCATATTTATGACAAATTTAATCAAGTATACGCCTACATGACGTAATTCCATTATTTAATGTATTTTAAATATAATATGAACATCTTACTCAGATTACGTTTATAATTTAGAGCCACGTATCTCCTAATAATCTGGTAATTAACGAATATTAAATTACTTGGATAAAATAATATTATTATTATTTGTAACCGATTTGTCTCCCTGAAAATCACGATAGTAACTACAAAAACTAGAAAATGAAAGTAAAGATTAATAACATTTGTTTTACTGACTATGCAGTTTAAAAAAAATCATTTCTTTAGCAGAGTTTTTGATTCAAAGTTTGAGTAAAATGGTGCGTTTGATTTGAGAGGGATTTAAAAATGGTTTTAAAATATCTTTTCTATAATAAAAAGGCAAAAACCCAAAGCCGTCTGATATTCGTCAAATCAATAACTCATCTCTCTAGAAAATTCTTTAATGTCAAATTTTCACAGTGAAAAATGATTTTCATAACGATTTCTCGAAAAGAAAACTCGTTAATCCGGGCGTTCTTTTAATTTTTCATGAAAAGTGCGGTCTGGGTTTTACGCGAAGTGATTTATTCGGAAAAAAAATAAATCATTTAATTTCAATATTATTTATCATATTGCGAAAGTTTCGAAAGCAGGTGGGCCGCGAAATGGCATAAATCCTCATTAAACTTCAGTGGAGTTTGTATAAACTATGTTTAAACTTGTACACCCATACATGCAAAATTCGCGTACACGAATGGGGCTGTTTTAAGTGCCTTTTAAGCTACCCACACAAAAGTTTTATATAGTTTCTGTCGCGCTACTCATTTTATGCTTCCGAACTTTGTTAAGTTTATATGCACAATTAAATTAATAGATTTTCATTACTGAAACGTGCACATTATTGTTAATCAATGTAATGGGCACAGTTAGTAAGTAAACTCGACAAAACATAAAATCATGCATAATTAGTATTTACACATACTAATGATTAAATGCTACCTTTGTTTTTGTTGTTTGACCAGATTGACGTTCATCAATAAATCACATCACTCTTTAATAGGCCTGCCTTATTATATAATAAGTGAATAGTTCAAATAAGTGATGTAATTTCGACAGATGGGATAAAGATTTTATGATGAAGATGATTGGAGATAGTGTAGGAAGGGGTTAGTTAAAATAAGTAAAATCATTTGACGTCATTTATAATAATAAATGCGCGTAATAATAACCGCGAAAAAGAAATAGTATAATGTTCATTTGACTAAATTTTAAAGCAGGCACTATTACGTCGTACGTTTTTAAGTATGTCCATATAATATGATGTACATATTATATTTGGTTGAGTTATGTAATTACAAAGTATAAATGTAATAACTACAGAACAAATTAGTAGTATACACAAGTGTGAAGTGAACTGGAAATTAAAAATAGTGATGCAGCAATACATATCTATAATATTATTTGAGTTGTCATTTACTTTGTGTAAAATTGCCATTACATAACAGCAAAATAACTTCTTAAATTAAATTATAATTGCAAAAATGACTTGAGGTTGAGTGGAATTATGGATTTTACGCTACCGTCAGGGTCATAATAATGTTGCAACGTTGATAAGTATCATTTGATCATATACAAATAATTAACTAGCTATGCCATAATTTTACGTGGTAGATAATTAATAATTTAATTCTGTACTATTATTAACATCCAGTACAACATTACATTAGTATTGAAAATAATTGTTTAAAGAATGTTTAAAGCCATTGAACGCTCACTGTCTTTGTGTCAGTGTAAATTGAAACCAAAGGAATGTTTAATTATTATTATTTATGTATAATACATCTACAGTGTGGTTTAATTATATGATTATTTGTCTATAGTATTATTTATACCTAAAAAATATCCATTTATCAATACATTGTTGCCCCGATTTTAACTTGCCTAAACTATCATTAGTTATTACTTATACTGTGTATATAGTCTGCCGTCAGTAGGTAGGGAATTGTTATATTTTGATCCATTAACGCAAGTAATTGCTTCTCAAAAATTTACTTTATAATTTATATTCAAACATCGCATACATTGATACAATCGTGAATCTTGGTTAACATAAAACTAATAAATCGTACTTTCCATCAAGTTCAAACTGAGGTAACGATTTTTCACGAGAAGCAACAAAAGCTTTATTTTCATTTTTAATATAACCTTGACATATTAATATGTAATCATTATTGGTACTTACTAATATCACCTTAACATGGCGCAGCTTCAGTGCATAAGGCATATATTTTCCATTTTCCTTGGTAAATAGGGTTTGGAGAATAGATAATAGATAAAGTAACAATTTTATTATGTATTAAATAAGGTTATAAAAATATATACAAACAGGATCATTGCAAAGAATAATAAATTATAACTTTTAATCAAGATATTATTTAGACGATTTAGAAAAATAATCTATTAGTGTGAAAGGAAGTGACAAATAAATGTTATGTTTTATTCAAAATTAATAAAAACCGATGCATAACCTATGAATTTGTTCATTTGGGCTGGTTATAAATCATACGTAATATAATTTAGAATTGAATTAAGCTTACACAAGTTTACTTACAACTATCGGACAAAATTACATTTTATTGTTTCTTCTATTTCAATTAAAATTTCATAGAATACGTGATGTCATTGAAATATTCTCTCATGGCTTTAACTATGAAATTCTTCATCTTTCATGTCTACGATTCCCGATATTATTATTTGATCATTAGGTTTCATTCGTGTGATATGTACAAATTATAAACATCGTAATAGATATTTTGCGATATTATTTTATACGTAACATTCTTCATTAAGTACGTCAATTTATAATTTTGATATACATAATTTGTAGTGAATAAATTATGACAGTAAATTTTAAGCTGACATTGCTTTCATATTATGGAACGGAGAAGCCAAGTATTACTGACTTATTTATTATGATACTCGTAATAATACTCTACTGTTATGTAACATTAAATCCATTACCAAATAGCAAGTCCTATACAATATTTGTTCAAATAAAATATAGTATCGGAAAGATAGAAATACGATTAAAGTAACTCTTAAAGATATACATACACAATATATCGTCACTGTTCTGGCAGAAGACACTAATTCGAGAAAATGAAATATTGAGTTAGTACCAAAATGTTCCTTATTTCAAACTTTACCGTCTGGAAACCTTCTTAATAAATAAACAGTCTTTATTTTAAAGTCATCCTTTTTACGATTACTTAATAAACTCACATGATAGACCATTATTTCAAATATTTTAACAACCTCAAAGTCAAATTACTCAAAACTAGTATTCTCCAGTTAGTGTGTTCTGCAAGAACAGAGACGATATTATGTTGACTATTTCAATTTCAATATATTTATTTTACATATTGTGGACATTGCAAATTATAAGTTTAAGACGTTCACAACATAACATTTAGAAACAAAAACATATTATTAAAACAGTATTAGGTACATAAAAAAGACATATATCAGTATTAAGTTATTCTACAGTAGGAATGTGTAAATACAACAATTATAAAGTATATAGGTACAAAAAAGTACACCGGATGAGTTATGCAGACCCTATTTTAAGGATTTATAAAACAACGTCCACCTATACTTATCCTCACGTAGATAGAATATATCAACATCCGAAGCGATTTGGTTGAACAGAGTTATTGCCTTCCCAATTGGCATCACAAATCCTCGGGAAAACAAACAACTGATGAAGTTGGAACTAAAAAATGTAAATAATTGAATTAGCTGCAACTCTTTTGATATTACATATTCATTTTTAGCAAGATTATCACTTTTGTGGTCTGATGTTTATTTGCTGAAATAAAATTCAACCGTTAATATTTAGAATATTTTGATTAACAATGACAAAAAAATGTAAATAATATTACTAAAATAAGCACCTTAAACAAAACTCATAACAGATCTTGTTTATTTATTAAAATTCATTTATTTACATAAATTTTACAGACTATAAATTCGAGACGTTCATTACATGACACGAAAAAAGAAGGAATAGTATTATTGTAAAAAAAATATTAATACAATAATAATATAAAAGAAGTAGATATATATAATGAGTAAATACAAACTAAAAATAGTGAACCAAATGATCTAAGTAGCTTCATTATGCATTTGTAAAACAACGTCACATTAAACTCGAACTCATGCTGGTAAAATATATCAGTATCCGAAGCGATTTGGTCAAACAAAGTTATTGTCCACCCAATTGGCATCACCAATTGCAGGTTAGTTCTGCACATTGAAAGAACACATAGGTAACTGATGTTCCCAATTTCTAAGATAATTTAAGAACGGTGGAATTCTCATTTACACTGGGTATTCGTCTAAAAAGCAAGTAACCTCAATATTATATTTCTTGAATTTTATAAACACTAACGGATAAACTAGGTAGATATTATGTATATTATTTCAATGAGATCATAGTAAAAACGCTTTGGTATTGGCATCGATTTGTTATTTTTAATATTATATTATAACTACCTATAATTCAAACCGTAATTAGATGTGATAGTAATATGTCATGATTCTAAAGTAAAAAAAGCATCGGTAAATATGGTAAATTATTAAATAAGAAAAATAATTGCAATGTTCTTTGTACACTTATATAATGTCTAGACTCCAGACTAAGATATGTTTATAATGTCACAGAGTACGCCAAGAGCGTGAGCTTATAGAAAAATATTATCCTTGTGTACGTACAACCGCTGTGATCTCAAGCATGATGCTTTTAACAACTGAAAATGTTGCGTCTGAAGTGACGGCTTATATAGAAACAATTTCCATGCACTGCAGTCATGTTATATGGAAAACTTCGCTGTATAGCTTCATACGGCTTAGCTTGATGACAGGTACTTCACTGTGTAAAGTGAGGTGTATTGAAAATCATGCTGCTTTAAGCTCGCTTTCACGCAAAATGATACTAACGAGTGTATAGCTGAAAGTTGCAATGTTGCTTTGTGCAAACAGAATATTTCGTATATATGAATTTATGTTATAAATATTTTATGACGCGAAGATATAGCTACTTAAATAAAGAATATAATGTAATTATTGTCTTAAAACTTCTTGAATATTATTTAAAACATAACTTTTAATCTTGCAAAATATGTAATAAGTATGTGTACGATTAGGTACTATATTACATAGTACACATACGTTTATAATATATCTATTATTGCGTAGCACGATGCAGAACCATATTTAAGCGCATAAGTCACTAAGACATATCCAATATCGGCAACTTAGATAGCGTCGCCTACTAACAGTATCTATCTATAATAGTACGTCATATAGCAGGCCTTTTTATTATACAATTAGCAATTCTAATTAATGATATTATATTTGATTTGTGCGTTGCTTTTTATTTGAATTGGTTTTTATGACTCAGGATTCGCCTTTTAGGCATCTTCTATATTTTATGAATAGCAATGGCAGATGCATAACATGGCAATATAGTAAGTGAATTGTATCTGAAAATGATGAAATGCGAGCTCCGGGTCGCAAAAAACGATACGAATAAAAGAGAAAAAGATATACTTAAAACAATTAGAATTTAAATTAAAGTACCGTTAGTCGATTCTATTAATATATAAACGAGTTAAACAGTAAAATGGGATACATCATAGTGCGTAGGTACGGATGTCTATCGTATTACCATATATCAGTATTTTACAATATTTGGGGCCCTTGATATATATTGAAAAATCTAACGCCTACGTGGGAACTAATATTGTTTTGAAAATTCTCATGGAATCATGATTGACAATCACTGATATTTAATGACATTATTTGCTAAACTACATATTTCGTCATCATCGGAAACATTTATAAATATTAGAGGGAAACATTAATATTAGAGAATTTAGAAAAAAATCTTAGACGGAGTAGGATTTAAATTCACATCTATCGCATGTCGACGGAGTGGTTTACCAATTAAGCTACACATTCAAGTCTATTTTACCGACTTCAGTTTATTGGATTTTTATTGAGTAATGTTACCTACTCACTTTATTCCATCTTATATAAAAATATTTAATTTACAATACTATTTATTGTGAATAACCATTTGTCAAATATAGTAATTTTACGTGAATTTAACCACCGAATGTCTTGAGTCTCGTTATAATATGAAATTCCTTTTCTTTCAGAAGTGCGAGCCCTAAAAGATGTCCAAGTGGTAGTTCCAGAAGCAGCCGCTGTTGGCGACACTGTCTCATTGTACTGTCGTTATGACCTCGAGACAGACGCCTTATACAGTGTCAAGTGGTATAAAGGAAGGCAAGAGTTCTTCCGGTACATCCCCAAGGAACTACCCCACACAAGAGTCTTCTCACTGCCTGGAGTTGATGTTGATGTAAGTTAACTCAAATATTAAAGATATGACTTATTTATCGTGTATGAATCCAATATCAATTAATTATGTGCGAAAAAATGAAAACATTAGTTACATAACTCCGCTTCAATTTGTTGTTGACGTTCTTTGTTTAGAATTATAAATATTCAAGGTTTTAGTGGATTAAATTCAATAACATTTAGTCCATCTTCTTTTTAAGATAGTTCAAAGTCGATAACATCCATCCGACAATATTTATATTATTATAATATTATCTGATCAATAGCAAAAACGTAGTTAATATAAATATTATCACATTTACAAGCTATTTAATAACAATATATTAATAATTGTAAAAGCAACACAATGCTATTAACAATATTCTTAGTATAATTATTTTGTAAACACTTCTGAAAAAATGTATTTATAACCAATAGAAAAAATCTTTTTGAACAAAATATTTTAATTTAAAATTATGTATGTTCAATACTTAGAATATTACATTCCAAAATCTTGTGAATTATTCGTTGAATAAAAAAATAGTTTATAAAATAATTAGCAAGTTCAAGTAAGTTACAACACAAACATATCTTGGAGTAATCCGTGACGTCGGCTAGTAATTAAAGTAATACCTACTTTCATTTCAAATACAAAACTCGATTGGCAATCGTAGCTCAATTTGGGAAGCGCTTCAGAGAGTATTATAAGAACCAATAGCTAAAATTTGTAGTAATTAGTGTGACAGCTTTACCATAGTGGATTATGCGCGGCGGGCGCGATACATGGAGAGATGCAGGTTCGATTCCTGCGGGTTGTCTTACTTTTTTCAAAAAGATTTTTTCTATTGGTTATAATACATTTTCTCAGAAGTGTTTTCAAAATTATATATAATGTTGAATACTTAGAATATTATATTCTTAAATCTTGTGAATTAGGTATTCGTTGAATAAAAAAAATAGTTTATTAAATTATTAGTAAAATATATAACAGCCAGTTATGAATACCTCAAAATAATAGTTTATGAAGGAAACTACCTTAATAATTAGTTAGTACCTTAAAATTTAAATTCAATTACCTAAATCAGTTCAATATCCTATAACATAATATAAAAATTAAATGTATTATGTCACCACCATTACAATACATACTGTTTAGAATATTCTTGCATTATCTAAGTCTATATCTTACCTGTTTTAGATTCTAAAACATGCATTGTTACGATATTTTTAAACAACTTGCATCTAAATTTATATAATACGTATATTTATGTTTCTGATTCTACTATTCAATGTTATATACCTATAAATAAATATTTATTTTTTATTTTTGACCATGTCCGATCCTAATAAGATAATAATGGGCCTGCTCAGAGTGGAGGTTTGTATTAACAGATTTTTATTTTACGAGCAATGGATGTCGGAAACTTTCTTTGCTCAACCTATTAGGTCCATACTCAAATTAAAAAACAATATGTGTACTTTCCAGACCCAGGATTCAGACTTGGGACCCACGACGCTATAGGCCGACGCTTAAGCTGCGTGGCTATCGTAGGTGCAATATATATTTACATGGTTTAAGAATGCTTGATAATAGAAAATACATAATTTTGAAAAACTCCAGAAACATACATAAGATTAGAAATAATCCTAGAAAAAAATTGGACGGAGTGGGATTTAAACAGGTCACATTTTTATAGTTTTGACTTATTTGATTGTTTATTTGGCGATCCGGCATCAACACCTCACCGATGTTATATTGTAATCATAAAAAGGTACCTATATACCAGTGGGTAGAAACCTATATAAACTGAAGTGTTACATATTTTTTTTAGGTTGTAAACTACTGGTATATACCATTAATTATTAATCAGAGTTCTACTAAAATATAGAGAAGTAAGTGATCTATTGAGAAAGCTGCAAGTTGAATAGATTGTTTTAGCTGAAGGACGAAGCATTAATCATCTTGAAGATATTTTATTTATATTAATTAATATTAAGAATAGCACGTCAGCTAGTTTATAAATCTAAATAAATAACAAAAAGCAGACGTAATTACTGCTTTGCGTACGTTTCAAATAATAATTTTACTTCGTAGGTAATTATTTATATCAGGAACGAGAAAAAAAATATTTTAAGATTATTCGGGCGTTTACCAATGTTTAAACATCCATTCTGAATAATAAATGAAATATCTATTGTACATTTCGCGTTTAAGCAAATTTAAATTATGATGGTTTGACATTTTAATTCTATGAAATTCAAATTAAACTGTACACAAAAACGTGCTTCGGAGGGAAATATACAGAATGACAATACGTGTAGAAAATTTCATCTGGGCTGTTATACTCGTAATATCTATAATAAAAATGCTTACACTGTAAGTATAGAGGTATCTGTTATACTAATTAATGGTATGTCAGTATTCGTAGGCTGTATTTTTTTTCGGAAAATAATATTAAAATTTAAAGTGGAATATTATACTTACATGTAATTTGTATTTTGACAATATATTATATAAATGGTGTACCTATATTATTTTCAATTTAAGTAACTATTTTTTTTATTCAACAAATAATTCACAAGATTTATGAATGTAACATTCCTTTTATTGAACATACAGAATTTTGAAAACACCTGAGAAAACATAATTTAACCAATATAATAAATCTGTTTTGAAAAAAAAACGATACCCAGCAGGAATCAAACCTGTGTTCTCTCGGGTTTCGCGCCCATGTACATTTACCATAGTGCTATAGGTATTCTATCTAATTGCGATAAATTTTAACTAATGGTCCTTACAATACTATCTAAGGCGCAAGTCGCAATTTGATAGGATACCTATAGAATTGTGGTCAATGTACATGGGTGCGAAGCCTGACAGACGCAGGTTCGACTCCTGCTGGATGTCGTATTTAAAAAAAAAATATTTTCTCAGGAGTGTTTTCAAAATGATGTATATTTTCAATTTGTTGACAAATGTTATGAATGTAGATTATTGGTGCTAACAATATTATTGCCGGAGTTCTATCAAAAATATATAACTATTAAATGTCTTATAAGTCTAACAGAAAGAATCTGAAATGAAGGAGACACTCGAAGAAAAAAACATGATATAACAAAAAAATTGGCGAATACGTCATAATTTATGACGATAATAAGTAAGACGCCTGAAATCAGAATACAGGCCATAACTCCAGAAGAAATTTCTAAAAAAGCGTGGGAAGAAGACGTAACTAATGGCTGGGCAGTCTTCGTGAATGGTACAGTTGTGAGACAGAAACCCTCTTTAAGATAGCCGTAGGCAAGGATACACGTTATTATCAAACCTCCTACGAGGAGTGGAACTTTGAAAACGTTCGAGAACATACAATGTTTGTTTAATAAAAATTAATAACCAAACATAGTTAGGTACTAAAAAAGCTCATGCATATTTTATTTACATGCCAGTTTCTAACTAATTGATAATAATTATTTCAAATGATAATTTATACTTCGATTTTAGTACATTGTTGATATAAATTAGTGAGTTATAAACGAAATTGGTGCTGATTCGTCATTATTTATATTTTTATCTGTATCTACAATCCGAAGTGGATCTGGCCGCCTAACGAAGAGGTTTCGTAACGGATTTTGAAAAATGGATATTAGCCACTTACTCAACGGATTAAGACATTTGATCTAAATACGCTTAAAAAATAATATACGATTTTGCCAAACCAGACTTTGTAAGCCAATACGTTGAAGCTCGGCTATCGTTACAGATTTACGGAGGCATAAATAATCTCGTGGTAGTCCGGCGAAAATTGAAATTTTATGGGCTTCTAATTGCAAAATGTTAAATATAACTTCAAATTAATATTCAGCACCATAAAATACACATTAAATTTAAAATAAATCAACCCAGAGAATAATTATATGAAATTAAAAATTTGGCTGGTATATTATAATTTAGTGACTTCTGGATAAACTTTGAAGTGACTCAATATTAAAAAAAAAAAACGGCCGTTTGGATATGCCTAATAATTATTTCTTTTTTATGTTACTAAAGAGTACAGTTATTTTGCTATGCCACTGGACAATATGTTGTAGGTGGTTGATTGTTTATTTATAACCGTGGCTGTACAACAAGGCAGTAGGTGTAAAGTGGGGTAGCGGAAGATTAAACAACTTAAATATCTGCGAACAAAAGCTATTTAAAAAAAGAAGTTAAGTTAAAATAAAACATGGTCTAAAGTTTTCCCACTCTCCGCGTGGAACGAAGAATTTTCACTTAAAATTTGCCGACCCATTATCCGCAATGAACTGTTACCAAATTTGTTGATGCGATCCGCGTTACTTCAATCCCATTACGCGAGACGAGAATTGATTTCGCTTACTCGCGATATTCCCCTAAGAGGAGAACAGAGCGCATATTCTTGTTTTTCGGGCTTTCAGGCTGGAAAAAAGAGCGGAGGGGTCTAGGGGGCTAGGGACCGGGTATGGAAATCTTGCAGCGTCATCTGCCCAGATTGGAGGCGAGCCTTAAAAAAGTTGGGCCCCGCTCTTTAATGTGTTTGTCAATGGCTATCAATCACCCGGGCAGGGCATCTTCGGAGAGCGCCGCGGGGGACGCTGATCAATAAGGGGGGCTGGGGAGACAGCGAGACGCGAGAAGCTTTCGACAACAATGAAAAGTTGAATTGCTTTTTGATTTCGGACGTTTCCTTTTTTTTGCGCGCCACGTTTCACACTCGTTGCCGCTTTCTCGGTTGACAAGTGGCCGTGCTCTGTAAAAGATCCCCTATAAACTTCTTAGTTAATACGATAAAGCGTGTCGTTATTTTTTATTTATTTACAAACTACAAAACTTCTCATGCGAGATTTGTGGCGTGTTTTTAAACTGTTTTGTTTCTAATGCCTTTTGTGACTAATTTAAGACGTATACATACAAATTATTATAAAATAATAAAAAAAATACATATTATGCACAGGACGAACACAGACATAGACCCTCCAAATTAATCGCTTCGCACGACACTCAGTCTTAGTCGAGGGTATCAGGAGTTCCTACGTTTGAATGTGACGTATCAGTAGTTATTTATGGCTGGTAATATCTCAGAATCAGATACCCAAACTGAGGTCGCCACGCTCTCAAGTGAACTTTGAGTTTACTGAGTTGATTTTAATACAAAGTGCCATAGGACAGAGAGGTACGGAGAATTAGCATAAAGCAAAGGAATTTAAATATAAATATAATACAAAAACAGAGCTATACAATACGGATATACAATAAATATGTGAAGGGATCTTCACGTCCGTAGTATGACGCCGCATTTTTTAATGCAATAAAATTGGCCTTTGTGGCGACAGTCAGAATAAAAGGCACCGATAGAATATTATCAGAACTAGAGATAAACCGCAAGATATAATTCATGCCTATGCGTTCTCACCAAAGCACACGAGAACCAATTTTTTGAGACAAGTTTTGTCCATATTGATGCATGCTATATGCATAAGCGTATACAATTGAGGTACTTGTAATTGGGAGGTAATTGACTACGCATACACACACGCGAAAGAGATTTTTTCCATGCACAAAGACGATCATAGACAACGTTGCTTGAATAGCGACCGTCCTTTACGCCATCTTGCGCTTGCGTACCCCTATATGCCCCGCGCAGTTATACCATGCAGACTAGCTTCTACATTTCAAAAGGTCAGTCAAATGATGCGTTTGGTGATTCATGGATTAAATCTCTTTGTGTTCATGGCACCATCTACACTGGCTTCTTCTATAAATCGAGAATTCTGCCACTGCCGATGTTCGGCTTGGGCAGTGTGCGCAAGTGTGTACCAGACATTAGAATTTTGTAAAACTGCATTACCTATACTATATATAATCTTCTGAAGAAGGTCACTACTTTTTTAATATAACTAATTACGTATATACGAATATCATTACGTACTCTGTCTTCAATAGTAAGTAGATATGAAATAATAATATTATATTATCATAAATAAATTATATCAGCTATTTTTTAAACAATTATAAGGTATAAGCATTCAAAATTATTTGCGTACAATACCCATATAAGTAGAGGATATAATGAATTTGTCTGGCCAGAACATTTTCCATTGTTCCATAGTTGAAAATCCCTATGAACTTTTGGATACGGTTATTGTTATATTATGCCACCTAATAGGTATAGCTTCTCATAACAAACAACAACTATGATAATGCGCGCCCTAGAACAAAATATAATTCATATAATGGAAAAAGGTTGGAAAATACTGGTACTTATATGTGTACCTAGGTATTAGAATAACATTTCTTTAGTTATTTATAATATTATAAGTACGTCGTTTTAATGTTAGGTTATGGATGATGTGTATATTCAAATAATTTAAATATATAATCAAAATCTGAGAAGAAAAGTCTAGACCCAGAGGCGCTAAATAAAATGAGGTATTTTTTGCGAAAATCGTAAATAATATCTCCATTCAATGAAGTATTTGAGAGTACTTAAATCAGAATTGTCAATTTCGTTGAACATTTTTTTTATTCTTTCAAGAAATAAAATATATTTTTGTTCAAAAGCGCTAAAAGCTATTAAAATATCAAGCTTTGTGGTTGGTACAACAAAATAAAACCTCTGAAATATACCAATTAGAAAAAAGATCTTAAAAAAGATGATCGAGAAAGATTCGAATTCATAAGTGCATTGACGTTTTTTATATATTTAGTTTTCATCTGACGTCATATATTCTGTAATCATGTACGTAATATTATTATAATAACATTGATTAATAAATTACGAAATATTATTTTATTATCTTTCCATTCGATGAATTTGAAATCTTGGTTTACGTAATTATTAGGATTAGTCTCATGATTGATAGATGGATCATTAGCATATATAACAAGATTACTCACCCAGTCAGTGAAAAATTATGGGAAGATAATAATATGAAGCGCCTAGTTTCAAAAGCCCCTTAAACGATTTTAGGTAGTTCTGAGAAAAATGAGAAAAACGATTTTAGGTAGTTTTGAGAAAAATGAGAAAAAATCATATCTATTAAATCTGTGAACTTAATGTTTTTTTTTAATTTGTTACATTCTAAAGAGAATTTTGGCTTTCCATTTTAGGGGTATTTGAAATTTACCCCAATTTTTGATCATACGTATTGATGGTTTTTGGCGTTTTTTTAAGTTCAATCTTTGGCCATCATATAGGTAACAAAAATATCCATCTAAATACATATCTTACTCAAAAATTTTCAAAAACCGTTTTGACGTAAAAAACGTAGGGGCTTTTGAAACTAGGCGCTTTATATGTAGGTTTCTGAAATTTATCAAAAATATTCATTTACTTAAATAATAATCAAAAATATTACTTCAATATTGTGTAAATTTATTTATTTAAAAAATACACACTGGGAACATAATAAATTATTAATTCAAGACGATCACAACATGACATTTAGAATAAAAAGTACAAGTAAATAACTAGAGAAAAAAACAAGGTAGAGAAAAAGAACAAAGCAAAAAATAGCTTTATAGAAAAAAATACAACAAAAAAAAATATTTATTAAATTCCTAATATAAAAATATTCCTAATATAAAAATATTCCTAGAAATTTTGTATTTTATGTATCCACTTAATAATTAATGTAACAATATTTATTATATGACTGGATTTGTCAGTTTTAGACGATATTATGTAAGTGATCTTAATAAAGTCTTGCTACCTAATAATTGAACCTTAATATTAGTCGAGTCTATTATTATATAGGTCGATGTTAGCTTATTTCCGCAAATAGTTTCAATTTGCAGCAATTTATAAGTGCCTGTTTGTTTCTTCGAACAAACTCCGGAATGCATTTCGGTCATTATTTGTTACGGCCATTAAAAAGTTATGTAATTACAGTAAGCACTCTTGAGGGAGACTTTGAATTATTTGGCTAGTGAAGAGCTTTCAAACCTTTACACTCTATTCCTCTTGAAGTATAATATTAAGTTATGTAAGGTATTTACAACTAATAATATAGTAAACAAGTAAAGCATACCAACGGTATAGACGATATCATTAAAATTCACAATTCGTTAATTCTTGAAATGCCTACTTTATATATTAAACAGCGTGGAACGACACTTTAAGTGTATAATAAATTATCGTTTCAAAGCGTTAACTACGTAAATATTTTAGCCCTTAAACTCTTTTCTTCATAAATAAGAAAACGTACCTATACGTTCAGTGGCGTACGGTACCTTTTTGAGATTGGACAGGATCTTCATTATAAGTGGGTGTATGAGTATCTAAACAAAACTATCGAAATTTATGTATACGTATTATATTTTAGAAAATAATAGTGTTATTTCTTACTATCGATATATTTATTTATAAAAAAAAAACCAATCCGATGTTTAAATCTCTAAAGATATAACGCTATAATATTCAACCGTGCCCATAGTTAAGTTATGATTTTTACTGTAAGCGTTGATCATACAGTATCTTGATGAAATTATATATAAAGATAATTTGATAAAAGAGTTGACATTATGCCAAGACGGAAAAGTTATCGAAATAACAAAATAAAAATTACAGACTGAAGAAGTAGAATCATTGAAATATTTTTTTTCAATTCAATAAGATAAAATAATAATGGTGGTATGCACACTCCTATATCCGCATTCCTCTACTTCCACCACACTTCACTACTCCACTGATGCTATTTTATCACTTTATCTATTCGTGATGAATTGTTGCAAGTGCGTTATTTTTGAGAAGTTTTATTTGAACTTTTTGAGATATCAAAATCAGATTTTACTCAATTAGCATTATCAATGTTGTCAATAAGTTAATTAGTTTTTGAGTTATAATAAAATAAACATAATATTATACAGATTCGAGTATGCTTGATTCCAAGAAGCGAGAACTTGTTATAACAAATTCAACGTAAATTTATATCTGAATAAATTATTGACATAGCTCATAATTTAATAATGAATAGTTTTGAGGGTATCTGGGCGAGTATTTTGCGCAAGAATGTAGCGGAATAATAGAGGCGGGGGTAGTGCTGCACCCCACGGCAAGGGTTGTGGAGTTGTGGAGTGTAGTGCAGTCGTGCGGCGTATGCAGATGGCAGTACGTGTTCAATTTCCCTCCAATGCACGTGCAACTCGACTTACAATGCCATACATTGGATGAGAGATAGATCTTTTCCATCCATGGAGGAGAAAATGTGTTAAAAGTAAACTATGTTGGAGCGTTAGCCGTAACGTGGTACCTAAAGTTGTCGCATCTCTTACGTCGGTGTTTAATGGCTCATTTCCTTTGGTGCTAAGACAATGTAGAATTAATGTACTAAAACGTTTAGGGGTAGTAATGAGAGGTATTAATGAAAAAAGACTGTATATAACAATTTTTTTACAAGGAATAATATACATATTGTAATAGTGCTATCAAATGAAACAATATAACATTATACTTTAAAGCATACTTAAATAAGATATTGAATATTAAAAATCAGATTTTGGAATTAAAATTTAAAAAAATCTGATCTGTAGTCCATTGTATTCACATCTACTATTTTATAATATTATATAATACGTAATTAAATTACATTACCCAATTATAATAAAACAAAGGTTTGCACTAGGTACACTTACTTGTCAGGAGATCATGAGATTTCAAAAAATATCTTATTGACAATTAACTGTTCTATAATAAAGGTAATGTGTAAATAATAGTATATTTTGTATATGTTATAATAGCATTATTTACTATCACTGTCATAAATGCCACAACCTAACAGAATATTTAGCCGGTAGTGAAGCAATGAACAAAGAAAGCGCCCTTGTCTGTAACGAGGACTTATTCACAATCATTTTTTTTAGAATTATTAATATGTCCTTGCTTTTTCGTACAAGGTGGTTGTTAGTAATTTTAAACAATCAGAAACACCCAAGCTTTGAGAAAAATACAAAAATATTGTGCTGTGACCGGGATCGAACCCAAAACTCTCGGGTGGAAGGCAAGCGCCTTACGCACTGCACCACGAGAGGCGCCTTATTTACAATCATTGTTTTATATTTTAAAAATATAATATAATATAAAATAAAATATCGGTTATTATTAAGATAGCTTTTGCTTGGAAGCTTTCAACATTTTATAAATTCTTCGTCTCCATAAACTTAACTACTAACTGGCCAAGGATTACTAACTGAGAATACTGAGATATAGGTAAACCATTATACATCACTACGGTAGCGGAAAAAATACTTGCAGTTGTAATGATATTGTTTCCTAGCATTGAAACAGGCATTATAATAAACAATTCCAATATACCTACCCGTGAAACGAATATGGAGCCACTATAGAATGATTTACTTATATGGGGCTATGGATTTGTAACCCATATATGAAAACAAATGATTGTGATGGAAAATTAATTTATATAATAAATAAATTCATGAATCTTGAGTTTGAATCAAAACTCTGGTAAATTCACATGTTGTTTTTCAATGCGTATTTGATCTCATAGAAGAGACGTAATAATATATTGAGTAAGTGTTAACATCAATTTATTTTTCGTAAAAAAATATAGCAAAAACCTCTTCATGATACGGCTAATATCTATACATATTGAAGTGTACAGCCAATTAAAATATAAATAAGAAATTAATAATTATTTATATTCCATGAAGTATGTGTATAAAATAATAATTATAGCTATGTTCTCCCACTATTTATAGGTTTTTAATTATTTGATAAATTTTTCAAGAATAATATTTAACTTGGTATTGATAAGAAGGAAAATGGCAACATGGAATAATAAAATTTATGGATAATAGAACACAGTGTCGCATAGTTAAAGTTAACTATCCAATAATCTTTATACCCATGAATAGTTTCATCTTGTTATGCTACATTTGATGCAAATGCATTCTGCGCCCCGTACACATCAATAAGTAATTTCAAACACAGCGTGCTAGAAACGTCAATTCCCGATAGCGACATGCTCAATGTATCGTGGAATCTTTAATGCGGATTAATTTAGTGAATAACACCACCAAAGCGTATGAAATAAAATTCTCGATTCGCTTTTGCGCGGGAAATTTTTCAACTGGAGACAGAATGTTTCCAATAATGAAAATGATAGGCAATTGTGTCGGATGGCTGGCGTAGAAATCTACATTTTAGTATTTACATAATATATTTAGTACGTCACATGTGTATTATTGTGTCTCAATAATAATATTATTATATATTATACAACATTGTGGTTTCATTATTTAATATAAAATTAACATAATATTGTAACTAAAACAATTTATAAACACGTAGTAAACCACATATTATACAGTTTGGGGCAGTCATATTGAATAAAGTATTATAGATTATAGTTTTAATTTTAGTTTAATACGTAAGGCACTGGACTATTTTCCGGGGGCTTTGCATTTGATTCCGGTGAGGTCACGATACATATTATATGTGATGCAATTAAAGCCGGGCTGTTTCTGTTTCACTGCTACCATCACACTACTGTCATTGAACCTCATTGGCTGTTGTAGTGTTAAGACAGAAATATGAAGTAGCCATTTTTCCAATCCATTGAGTTTTTGCACTGATTTAATCAAATATTATAAAAAAAAGCATTAATGTTTTCCCAGTCACATATCGAATACACAACCAACGACTTCAGAGACGCTATTGTAGGTGCAATAAAATATTGTCGAAAACGCAATATATTAAAAAAATAATTACAAAATATTATAATATAAAAAATAGTTTGAAGTGAAATAATGTTGCCTAGAGTTAAATTATAAATATTTGTTTTATTTGTAAGCAATAAATATTTATTAGGTATATTAATTATTTAAACTGTCATTTTCTGACAATAATCTGACATATAGACCGTGAACAATATTTGCTAACTCAGATTTTTAATGACATCCGGCAGCTGTTTTTGAAATACGTATCACATGCAAAAAAATCTATCATAACTTATAAAATAATTAAAAGAAATGCTATTTAATGGAAATATCTCATAAGCGCTAAATTATATGAGATAAAAAGAAAGTTTTTTATCCGACCTGTAAAATCTAGTTTTTTTTAATTTATTGTTCATGGTCGATTTCATTCCCGACATTCACATTTATGTCAGCTTTTAATATAAACGAAGGTAGCTAACCGGCATTGTCTCTAATGTTTTTTTTTTGCTATAGGTGAGCAGATCCGGTCCTCTGGTGGTGGTCCTTCGAGCCGTCCCTGCTTTTTTATCTGGTCGATACCGCTGTGAAGTTTCTGCGGATGCTCCATCATTCCACACGGCAATGAAAACCAGCTATATGCATGTCGTTGGTAAGTTATTAAATAATTAATGTATTAGTTGATCACTTAACCTTTGCACGTCCTAAATGACATGCAACTGCATATAGTACGTGCGCTATAATTTAAAACAATAGAATTAATTAGGATGCACTCATATAAACTTTTATGATTGCTTAAGGGGGGACATGCTCGTCGAAGGTCAAAATTGAGTTTTTATTGTATTTTCAAACCATGATCCTGGACACTCCTTAAACGTTGTAGATAATCTATTTATATATTTTTGAAGCCTTATTATCCTTTATAGTTATTTTAAACATTTGATGACTGCATGAAGTATTTTTGTTACATAAAATAGTATTCTTTTAAACCTCTCGCTCTAATGTTTTAGAATATAGTCATATTTCGGTACATAACTGTGCAGTGGCGTTAAGATTTTTTACGTTTATTAATTTTTAAACGCATTTATAAAACCATTAGTATAATTTATTATGAGATAATTTTTGTAAAATATTCACGATAAAAAATTATTTTGATAATCTCTGTGATCCCAAATTTTACAAGATTTAGGCATTTTATTATTCAAAAATCGGCAAGATTAACACATTTTAAGATGATTCTAAAGATATTTATTATAAGCTATGTTTTTGACCATTCAAGTGTGATAAACATCTTATGAATAATGATTGCTTTTTAATAATTATTGACCTAAGAATAAGGTAGTGTTTTTTTGAAATACGCCATTTCTTTTGTCATTCCCTAGTGGTTAAGCTACAACATACGGCCGTAGCCATAAAATGACAAACTATAATTAAAGTAGGGAGTAAAATTATGTTAACGCGCGTGTTTGAACATGTACCTAACCGATTTTTTTTTTTATTTTTTTTTAAACGGTACATGTTCAAACACGCGCGTCAATATCATTCTACTCCCTACTTCAATTATAGTTTGTCAATTTATGGCTACGGCCGTATGTTGTAGCTTAACCACTGGGGAATGACAAAAGAAATGGCGTATTTCAAAAAAACACTACCTTATTCTTAGGTCAATAATTATTATAAAGCAATCATTATTCATAAGATGTTTATCACACTTAAATGGTCAAAAACATAGTTTATAATAAATATCTTTAGAATCATCTTCAAATGTGTTAATCTTGCCGATTTTTTGAATAATAAAATGCCTATTTCTTGTCAAATTTGGGATCACAGAGATTATCAATATAATTTTTTATCGTGAATATTTTACAAAAATTATCTCGTAATAAATTATGCTAATGGTTTTATAAATGCGTTTTAAAATTATTAATGTAAAAAAGCTTAACACCACTGCACAGTTATGTACCGAAATATGACTATATTCTAAAACATTAGAGCGAGAGGTTTAAAAGAATACTATTTTATGTAACAAAAATACTTCATGCAGTCATCAAATGTTTAAAATAACTATAAAGGATAATAAGGCTTCAAAATTATATAAATAGATCATCTACAACGTTTAAGGAGTGTCCAGAATCATGGTTTGAAAATACAATAAAAACTCAATTTTGACCTTCGACGAGCATGTCCCCCCTTAAGCGATATAATTATTAGGGACGTCATACCAAAAGAAAAAGTATTGAATGAGTGCCGAGCCGCACCGGGCGACTCTGGTCTCGAGACCAGTCGCCGAGACTAGACCGATGCATGCAGTTATATGGACCATGCCACACCTGGGGCCTTATATTAGAACTTGCGAGTCGTGTGGTCGAAAACTGTGCGGTATGACAAGTTAGTATCGCCTGTTTCATACCGTATACCATAATACCTATTTTTGAAGCCACTCGCTACGGACTATTTTAACTCGCGAGTGACCAGTTGGCAACATCGCCAAAACCGAGAAAATTGATGTCTATGGTACGAGATGAAACGTCAAAAATGAAATGTCAAACGAAATCATTATTTTTGTTGGTTATGTTTGTGTATAATTCCTATAATATTCGATTGATTTAGTATAATATGATATAGATATATGTACGTAGAATATAACCTTACATAAATGCGAAACCATATAATATTATTACACTGTAAAACAAGATTTAACCAAATAAACACAGTGTCTTCAATAACATTTATTTTTATGTAGGTATTCATTACAAATCATTATAAAACATTAACAAATTAATTGAACTCAAGATAACAGAGTATTAAGTAACATTGTGAATAATATAATAATTTGGCATCTTTATTGTTTATAAATTGGTAATTGCCGTGTTCTTTCCGTGAGCGAACTCATTCATTTTGACGTTTTGTTTTCAAGGTCACTGTCACATACGAAACGAAATATCAAAATAAACATGGAAATAGGTACATGAATTCACGTCCTTCGTCGTGCAAAAGTAGCAAAAGAAAGGAGAGGTTATGTCCGTCTCAACATTAATTCTCTATGGATATAATATTATAAACGTCATAATGTGTCAAAATATAACATACATCTTCTAATCCACCCATACAACCATATTCATTTTTTTGCATTGTAAATTCTTCACTCTTGTAGATAGTAACATTAAACTTACGATAATATACTATGGCGTGAGAATTTGTAAAATATATCTCACAAGCTCTTTGTTTAACCGGAAATCACGTATAAATAGTGCATCACTGAGTGAAAAAGTATTTTGACATAAATTATATGTAATATATATATGTAATATAAGTCATATAGCATAATTATTTGATCTGTTTCGCGGATGATTACGTGATCCTAAAAGTGCAGCAAAAGTAACTATTTATGGGATTGACATATTTTACAATAATTGGGTGAACGATACAAATATATAGCAATGCTTTGTCGAAATCTAAAATAATAACATGTAGGTAATTATTCTCGCGAGCCCAATAATAAAACAATATCTTTTCGCAGCCTAGCCTTTCACTTTTATTTGACAGTTCAAAACTAAACTACGTTATCGGCGCGAGATATCAGTGCGCATGCTCACAGACTCAAGTCGTATGGGCGACTATGGTCACGAGTGCCCTTTGGTATGGGCAATAATGTCGATACGGATTATGACTAATTCAGGTAGTGATAAGTTTCGACATGCCATATTTCGATAACCTACGTCACGTTTGCGAATAACTACGATGTTTCATACGACTCGTAAGTTTTAACATAAGGCCCTGGTCGCCCAGTAGTCGCGGAAGCAATAAAGTCGGGCGATCAGTAAAATCTCGTTCTTGCGCTCAGTCGCCCGGTGTGGCTCGGCTCTGAGAGTATCGGAGTATTGGTATTTGCAATTAACGGTATCAAATGATGCTTGTCCGTGACGGATTTATTCATTAAACAAAATGCAAAATCTGATTCACTATCGAAGTGTCGATAATTTTTTAACGTCTCTAATAATAATGCTTATAATGTTATGGAATCAACATGTGTGTTTTGTAAGTATGTCATCTTTCGAAAAGAACTGTAGAACCTTGATTATTTGGACAAACTTGGACAGACGATTGCATTGTTTGAATAATTATTATTATTAGGTATATAAATATTTGAAATTGTATATTTTTATTATACACGAGACTGATGATACAACAAGCTTCTATTGTACTGCAAAGTGAAATGCTTCTTATTAGATTAAAAAATATATTAAATATCAAGTTAGATTAATTACCCATAACGTGGGTTTCTGAAGGGTAAAGGATATTTTTATAGACATGTTTGACGAGGAATAATTGTCAGCCATTCGCTTAACTTATTGGGTCCTCTTGCACTGGGTCTATTACACATTTGAAAAAAACAACACACGTTGTTTGCCAATATAAAGCCGCTCATTTCACCGTGGATGCACTGTCAAAATATTATTACACACTAATTAATAAACATCGGGACCGATGAAGTTCTTTTGGCAGGATATTTAAAAAAATATATTGTCAAATCTCTGTTGAGAATATCTTCCTAAGCAAGCGAAACCAGTCCTATTATGTATTTAAATATATATGAAAGAGGTGATTATTGTCAATAATACAATGCCTTAACAACCAATTACATAAAACACTTACTTTAGCTAAAATAGACTGGCAATAATGTAATATTATATATATATATATATACATATTATATTCATTATAATATGTAAATTTCAATAAAATAACAAATAATATAACCTTATTTTACGTACATTATAACCTTATTTCGTATAGAATAATAAAGTTTATGAGAAAATAATTCTAATATTTAGTTGACTTAATAATTGTTAAATGGGTGTGTATTGAATACACATTTGTGAAGACTACATTATTCATATTATGTGATTTGCTATCGAACTGCTTTTTGTATTGTTAAAACATCAAAATTCTACTACGGTTTGATATTTCATAATAAAATACTATACTTATTATTATTATTATTCTCTACGTAATTTGTTTTCTGTTGAAGCATACACGATACTAAGTTCTAATAATATGTAGCAATATTTTGTAATATTTAAAAAAATGTATTTTGTTTATTTAAATTTTATGTAGTTTATTGTTTCTGAAAAGTAATACACGAAGCTTAACTTGCATTCGTTTTGATGCGAACATTGCAAAAGATGTGCTCCAATAAAATAATTTATGAAATATCAGTCCCGGCACGGAAACTGAAAATTGAACTGCTAGAAATTGAATCAACGTTCTTTGATCTTTTGCTAGATGCATAATAACCAGTTTCTTGACTGTGATCGACACGTGACCTGAATGATAGCGTCTTATTGACTTTGCTCATGCCTGCCAAAGGAAGCTGCAGATGACAACATTTGACAAAATTATGACATCCAATATTTTAGTATTACTTAAATAATGTTCAAAAAATCGAATATGACATCGCTAGTAGGAACTCACTTAAGAATACGATTTTATTTTACGGTTTTTTCAGTCTTTTAAAATAAACTGATACTCTTGTATTATTCGTGTTATATCTACATTTGATAGAATTCTCTATAGTTGATGTTTTAGTAAAACAGTTAAATAACTACCTAAGTAATAATTATTATTGAAATTTTATGAAAACTAAAGTTTTGATATAATATTATGTGCGTATTTATTATATTAATACTGCAGTCCAATATGTTTTGGTCGTCTTTAAAAACTCTCTTCTATCTACCACCATGTATTGCCTCAGGGATGCTGTGTCTCTTTCTATACAATTGAACGCCCAATGTCTAGGTTTCTTGACCCTCCTTTTCCTTTCTGATATATTGAAGAGGAGTCTTACATAATATATTAAACATAGCCTGCTTAATGGAGTCGTCCCACTTTAACATGTGAAACGAAGAAGGGATCAGTATACAATGCGTTTAGTTCGTGGTTGTACCTTCCTTGACATGTCCTCGCATACGGCTTCAAAAACCCTACTCAGTATCTTAATTTAAGATATCGACCATATTATCAGTTTTTTTTTGTTATTTGCATTCTACAGTTAAATAATATTATCACTTCAATATATATTTATATTTAAATACAGTATCTACAAACTTAATTATTAATAATTAAACTTTTAATTATAAGGTAAATAATCATTTTGTTTTCTTTTATTGTGTTTACTCTCAATTCATGGTGGAACTGCATTGTATTATTGCTTAATTTAATAAAGAGCGTTTTATTAAATTATACAATAATAATCATTTAGATAATAAATAATAATTTGCTAGCATAGTTGTTTAATATTAACATTCTATTATTGAACTAATATAATAATATGGTGGCAGTGGCAGAATCCAACACAAAAACAATATACACACACACAATGTCTCTTGGTGTATTTGTTATTAGTAATATTGTTAATTTTAATTCTGTTTCAACAACACAAACATATAACCCTCCAAACAAACCCTCCCCGCACCACACTCGGTCTTAATCGAGCGTATCATCATCAGTTGTTTACGCCTGGGAATATCTCAGGAGCAGAGAACGACTGAGATCGCTACGCTCTCAAGTGAACTTTGATTGAGATTACAGAAAGACGAAATTTAATAAAATGTGCCATTAGAGAAAGGCATAACAGACATAAATGAATTTAATGATATATAAGATACAAAAAAAAAAACTAAACTAAAACAATACGGATAAACAAAACAATGTGAGGAGATCTTCACGTCCGCAATAAGACGCCGCAATTTTTTTAAATGCAATGTTTCAACAATATGATTGTATGTTATTATTGTTTGCAATATTTCCTGCCAAAACCGTGAGATGTGAGTACCAATACATTGGGTTCCATTAATGGCGGCATTGATTGAGTGAAATTGGATGAATAATATGTCAAAGCTGCTTTGAAAACCTTTAGACACCGCCATATTGGTATGACAATACGTTTTCGCATTTATGCTAACCGTTGAAAATTTAAATTCGTCTCGCTCATCGGTGAGCCGATTACTCAAACATTACTAATATTATACTTGCAGTTGTTTACGCCTGGGAATATCTCAGGAGCAGAGAACGACTGAAATCGCTACGCTCTCAAGTGAACTTTGATTGAGATTACAGAAAGACGAAATTTAATAAAATGTGCCATTAGAGAAAGGCATAACAGACATAAATGAATTTAATGATATATAAGATACAAAAAAAAAAACAAAACTAAAACAATACGGACAAACAAAACAATGTGAAGAGATCTTCACGTCCGCAATACGACGCCGCAATTTTTTTTAAATGCAATGTTTCAACAATAGGATTATATGTTATTATTGTTTGCAATATTTCCTGCCAAACCCGCGAGATGTGAGTACCAATACATTGGGTTCCATTAATGGCGGCATTGATTGAGTGAAATTGGATGAATAATATGTCAAAGCTGCTTTTGAAAACCTTTAGATACCGCCATATTGGTATGACAATACGTTTTCGCATTTATGCTAACCGTTGAAAATTTAAATTCGTCTCGCTCATCGGTGAGCCGATTACTCAAACATTACTAATATTGTACTTGCAAGAAATCGCTATAAGTTTTAATTTACTTTGATCTATTTAATTCCTAAATCGAATTTGAATGTTAATTTTATCGAATGTTGTAGTAGTTGATTGAAATAGATTTTAGATACAAAAATATCTAAAATGACATTTTCACTTATTATATTCCATATTTTTATTTGCAACCGGAAATGATTTAATTTTGATGTGGTGTTTTTAATTAAATACTGTTTTAACAGATTAAATATCTTAGGATACTAACACAATGTTAGCAAACTTTGAATCAATATTGATGCCTTGACTAGCTTAACTATCCCCTACGTTCAACGAGCCCGCAAATAAGATAATATTATTATGGACCCTTTTCTGGGAGCTGTGTGACCGAGCCACTTTTGGCTGAAATAGGCTGCATCGACAAACAACCAAGCGGCCGTTAACAAAATTAATACTATTCTAATTTAATAGATTGAATAAAACTATACCTTCTCATTAATATGGCATGAAGTGATAAATTCTTCAATCTACCTTGTTAATTAAATCATCATATTAGTCGGTATGGTTTGGTGTTAAATAACTTGTCTAGCGATAATAGAAGGTTTTAGGTAAACAAAATGTATTTTTGTAATATATACATTCTTTAACAGCCCACGTGCGCCACGTAGGTCAAAATGGAGTTTTTATGGTATTTTCAGAGCATAATCCTGGACATTCATTAAACGTTATAGATAATCTATTTATATAATTTTGAAGCCTTATTATCGTTTATATTTATTTTAAATATTTGATGATGGCATAAAGTATTTTTATAACATAAAATAGAATTCTTTTAAACCTCTCGATCTAATGTTTTAGAATATAGTCATATTTCAGTACATCCATTTGCAGTGGTGTTAAGATTTTTTAGATTTATTAATTTTTAAACGCATTTATAAAACCATTAGTAAAATTAATATAGTGAAATATTTACGATAAAAAATTGTAAGTATTTTATAATCTCTGTCATTCCAAATTTGATAAGAATTAGGTATTTTATTATTCCAAAAATGGGCACGATTAACACATTTGAAGATAATTCTAAAAATACTGATTATAAGCTATATATTTGACTATTAAAATGTTATATAAATGTAATAATTATTGTAGTATTATGGTAGTATTTTTTTGAAATACGCCATTTCTATTGGCATTTCTCAGTGGTTAAGCTACAACATACGGCCTTAGCCATAAATTTACAAACGATAAAAATGAAGTAGGGAGTAAGATCATGTTAACGCGCGTGTTTGAACATATATCGAACCGAAAAAAATTGTTTTTTCAGGCTTATGCTCAGAAAATACCATAAAATCTCCATTTTGACCTACGTGGCGCATGTGGGCCCTTAAGCGCAAATAGTACGTGATCTATTTATACCGTAGTAATACTCACATAGTCGCAATCTCATTGCGCCAATCGTTTATACACTAATTTTAGTTTAGATATCTATGTTTTACACCGAATCTTTGACTGTAGCCCGCTGTCATATCGCCTATTCTTCTCTGAGTGAGGATCCTTTGTACAAACCCTCCCTCCAATGGTACGTACAATGTTTTCTTGAATATTACATCACAGAATTGCAAATTACTCATCCTCATAAGGACAATAAATCTTTTACCCATAGTGTGGCCAGATCGTAGTTTCAAAATAATTAAACTGGGCTCATTTCTGTTCAGAGTCAATGTCTATGTCTTAAACTTATCTTTATATTGAGGATAAAAATTTATTGTATGATGGTTATTCTATAAATTCAAATGTACTTGATTTCAGTAGCGAAGAGCGAATGGCGAAGGTAGGCTGTTAAGATCCGCCATAAATAGTGCACATTAAGCTTTGTTAGTTATACGTATTTGTTTTATTGAAGTAAGATTACAATTTACAGATGGTGTTAGTTAGTTTTTAAAAATTAATTAAACCTTACCTAAACCAAACCATAATAGTTTTGATATATTTTAGGCGATACGACAAAATTTTGCACACTTTTTCATTTTCATGGGATTGAGAATACAATATATTACCAACACATATTGTTGGTTCTTTTTTTAAATTCCTTAAGCCATGCCTAAACCAAACTATAATAGTTAATACATATTATTCTATCTATAAAATATTTAAAGTTATGTATGATTTAATGCATAATTTTAGATATTTTATAGATAAATGAGTCATTTTTGACTATTATCTATTATGGCTTGGTTTCGCAGGGTTTAATTGAATTTTAAGAACTAACCAACACCATATGAAAATTGTAGTCTTATTTAAATGAAAATAAAAACGAATGACTGACAAAATTTAGTGTGCACTATTTATGGCAGATCTTAACTGCCTACCTCTACCCTGCGTCACTGCTTAATTTATATATTCATAAGTAGATGAGTAACTATTATTGATATAGGTTGTTATTGTTTACGTAGATTGAAAAAAATATTGATAATTTTCTGTAAAACGCTTTTCATAATATCCTTTGTCATGTTAATCAGACGCCTGTGATATTCATTTATTTATATTATTATTTTATCAGATCCATAATGTAATTCTCATAAAAAGAATAATTCCACATTTCTTTGAATCGACAAAGAAGGAAACGAAAAGCTCATCCCAACGCCACGTAGATTGTATGGCAATCCCGACACAAACAAGTCCATAAAAGTTTTGTACTTGAATCGTTATACAATATTTATGGCCAGATACAAATTTGATTGAGTAAAATTTCATGTAAATTCGTCAACATAATGGAATAAATTTATTTTGCTGGAAAAACTAAGTATGCGGATTTTTTGAATTATTATGCAAAGTTTTGTTACTTTTTATTAACGCAAATTTTAGTGTTTTATCAATGGGTTTTTATACAATTTTATCGCGTAGAAATGTACAAAATATAAACAAAATATTCAATAGGAAATTCTGTTTGGGCGGAAGTAGATTTGACAAGCGTAACGTTGTTTTGAAAGTATGTAAAGTTTTTATTATGAAACTGCTTTCCGTTTTAGCATTGTTTTTAACCCTTTCTGGGTCGATCAATATCCGAAACTGGTAAACAAGAGCCGTTGTGCTCGTTGGTTGTTTGCTGCATTTGGAATATTATAATCTTAATATTTTCAGATTGGTATCCTAAAAGTTTATCGTACAAAAAGTTACATGTCACTGAAAATATATTATGCACACTTTGGGTTTAACGTCAACGAACACTCTTGCGAAGGAACAAATAATATGGTTACTTGATAATTTTTCATATACATTTGGATAGTTTAGGTTAAAGAGCGATGAATTATATTTCCACTTAAAAGTCACGATATTATCATCGAACATCGATATTATAGATCACGATCGCCGATTTCATTGTAGAACACCGATTGATAAAAGTCGATTTATGTAGGTAAGAACTATCATCAGAATTTCACTGTGCCTTTTTGTGAGTTTTTGACCACTTCTAAGTTTACTAAAAATGTTATCAGTTAACACGTTTCAGTGTGTTCAAAGGTAACTGAATATTATAACCCTTACTACGGTAACGCCTGGTAACAGGAAAAAAGCTTTATGAATCGATATTTCCGCCGAATCTCAGGGGTACACTGGTACCATTACAAATACTCGAGTTCGTGAGCAGACACGCAGGTTCTTGGTGATTGAGGTAATCATAAAGAGACGCTTCACGTGGCTGGGCCATGTGTTCCGGATGCCGCCAGAGTATGAAATGCTTTGTACCCTTGTGGCACAGCCTCTAGAGTTCCGTTACCGTGATCGGCCCTCCCGCACCCAGCAGCCGTGGTACAACACCGACCTACGCGCTGCAGGTCTAACATGGCTCGAGGCGCGTGAGTTGTCATTGGACCAAGGGAAGTGGCGCGAACTTCTGCTTCCCCTTTGCCCCAAGGCTGGGGCATGACAGGATGAAGTAGTAGTAGTAGTAGTAACGGGAAAAAAGCAAAATATTTGTGTTTGAGGGTTTTACGGTTGTTTGAACCCAAACAATTATTACGATAAATGATTTGTTGTCATATAAAGTATTTAGCTTAATATTTTTTGCAACATTTAGTAATTTATATGATAAAATATACGTAGGCTGCGCAGCCACTCTCCGTAGTTTAATTCTTCCTAAAGATAATTTATTTTGATCCTCCTCTCATCTTTAAGGAGTACTTACGAGAGAGGGGTCAATATAAGAGGAGAATATCAAAATTATCATTATTTATGTTTGAAACATTGTATTGTTGTAGGTAGGTACATTGTAATGTAATATTATCTGAATATGTAAGCTTAGTTTTTGTCATATTAATAATTTGGTCAATCGCATTATCATTGGAAAAGGTGGTCTGGGCTCAAAACCCAGCTTATAAATATAGTGTGGATATTCTTAATATTTTAAGGTTTATTTCTATAATAATCCCTATCTAGCTTCGGAATCTATAGGATACGTAGGTTTTGTAGGGTACAAATGCTTCGATTCGAGTGTGGACTATGAAAATTATTATTTTAGTTTTATTTAATGAATTCATTATTGATAGTCAAATCAAGGAATATTAAAAGTTATTTAAAATTTAATCACACATAAGATTATTCATTTTGTTTTATGAATCATTTTTACTGAAATGATTTTTAACATAAAAATATGCCGAAGATTGCAGATACAAATAATAATGATAACTGATTACAAACCTCATTTTCACAGCTTTCACTATTGAGAATCATAACACATTTTAAATTTCGTAGTTATAACCATTACCATTATCAAACCGTGCATATGCATAAATTAAGTTCAGGGAACATCAAATTTATGGGAACTGGCTTACCATACTGGGTGTTGTATAGCATGCTACGGATCTTGAGTGTGTATAAATATAGGATAAATAATTTAAAGAAGCGTTACAAATAAGTTATTCTAATTGTTTTGCCTGTATCATATTAATATGCGTTAAAGTTCGTCATGTACATTTAACGCAATTTCAATATTTGAGGGTTGTTGGTGCGCTTTGATTCACTAAAGCTTAATGACCTGACCATCATAGACTATCTATATATAGATTCAAAACAAAACTTATTAATCTGTCATGTGCTTAAAACCTAAGATGATAGAAAACTCTTAGCGTTCTTCACTTGGTAAAGCCAAAGATTAAAGGACCTGCCTCTTTCGGGTCGCCTCTTTATATTTTTGCTGACGATGAGTTTTTAAAATTTTAGAGTTACATAATATTATCTAAATGTACAACCAAATTATCCGAAACCAAACTTTTTACTCCACCGTGTAAAACCATATGTCATGATGAAAAACAAAAAAAAACTTTCATTCTAGTGCGAACGTCCCAGGAATGGCATAACAAAACTTTGATAGTGGGTACTGAATGGCGTACACAATGGAGTTCAAAATTACCAAGACTAATAATATTAAAAATTTTGCCGTAATGTTAAACGGACCCGCTATTATAACAATGAACGAGAATAGATGTATAAGTACAAAAGTTCATAAATGTTATTTTAAAAAAATTATAAGACTTCTCTAATGTATTTTGCAGGTCTTCTAAGTGGAGGCTACTTAGTTTGAAATTTTTTAGGCTTACACGTGAATATTTCATTAAATCACATAATATTCAATAAATGTAACAAAAATCATATTCGAGATAATATACCTAATACCGAGAATTTAAAAAATCATTTTATGATAGTTATAAACCAATCTTTTTGGCGGCCATCTTGAAATAATTATATTATCAATATGCTGGCTTCTAAAGCATACATGACCACAATCTTAGCATGACAATGTACATTTTCAGGGTCCAGGTCCAGGTTTCAGGGGATATGAAGTTAATTTACATACAAAATGCTATTTAACTAGTGTATTTGTGTATCATTTAGAATGATAATATTATATAATAAAATATTAACCAATGATTAGTTTTAAAAATTATACAATAATATGTAGGTACTAAATACATACAGAAGTTGAATTAAATACACTTATATTTTTTTCGTACAAGGTGGTTCAGCGGGTTAATTACATTGCTATGCAGTTAATTATGTTTCTCCATTTATGTCACTAATTTTCTTTATGGTCAGAGTTAAACTAAATTCACATTAAATACACATATTTTTTATATCAAAGTTGTCACTATCATGAAATTAGCATTTTATGGATGATGTTATTAATTGGCGTATTGTATTTTAAAACACCCGCAGTGTAATTATTTTAATTATAGAATTCTAGATTAGTTTATAGGTTTCCGGGGACATTATTTTAAAGCGAAGAGTATGTTAATCTATATATTATTTGAATAAGAAAACAGATACAAGTACGTACGAAATAAATGTCGCCAAATTGATAAACTGGCGATAAAGTCAGTTGGAAAGTGAATAGCTTTTGGGAAAATACCGACAAACAGTGATACTCAAGAGGCACAAAATGGCCGTAGACTCGATTTAAGCACCACTTTATCGATGAATTAAATTTGGCGAAAATGGCGAAAAGTCTGAAAAAATTAGAAGGTGCTGGAGGTGATCTTTACCCCAGAAGTAAATTGGCCCCGAATGCTGATGACTTCAATTACACGTACCGCGGATTACTATAAAACACATGCTGTGGAAATATTAAATTACCAGTCCTTCTAGTGTTTATAAAATCAGGAGTGGTTTTAGGTAAACTCTTGTGTGGGCGTAGTAGTAGAGCCTCCGCTGACAAGGAATTAAATTTAAAATAAACATAAAAGATTTATCAAAAATAATACTAATTTATTTAATTTACAACAAAAAATAAAATAGTTTACATTATTCGACGTAGCAGAGAAAATATGTTTATAGTTGTGTTTGTATTTGACTGAAAGTACATAGCATTTAGGAAGCTAGCTTCTTCACTTAAAAATTACATTATTCGTAATTAGAAAACTTTAAAAAAAAAATTGGGCTTATTGGCCAGGCGACCGGTTAACTATTTATTAAGTTTGATCCAAGTCATATTGCACTTGCCCTAAGCATTTTTCTATATTTTTTTCCAATGAATAACAGCTTGGCCCAGATATTCAAAGATAAAATTATTTCGAATATATAGAAGGATTTCGAATTATAAAAGAATGCAACGAGATTTTTCGTTTACTTAATTTTTAACCTTTTCAAAATATTACAAAATCAATAGGAATATTAAGAAATAGTATTTATGGGTAGGAAATTAATATTAATTATTACGAATTTTAGTTTTCATGTAATTTGCCGTAATATATAGAAATATAGTAAAGGTTTCTTTAATATATAAATATTATACTTAATATGTTTACCATGGACCCTTTCAACTGGTGCAGTAATTAAGTCATGCGACTAGTTACATCTACCGTTGCACGAAATGCATGTTGGATTTAATTAAAAGGACTAAATCCATCGGTAAATTTATGGTTTGTGTCTTTATATCGAAATTCAAAGGTCGTTGTAGTTGAGCTTGCTACGTGATCAGCATTACAAAGAATTTTGACAAAGTTTTGACAGAGACGATCTTTTTGTACTTCCCCACCTACCAAAGTTAATTATAATTTTCATTTTTTATGAATAAAGTATTAGCCCTCTCAGGTTGGCATTACTTTTTGACGTGTTTGTATATTAATCAAAAGAAACACAAAAAATGTCGGAGAGTACGAAGATGAATTTCAAAATTTTATGTGTTGTATTAAATTGGAGCTTTGCAATTTCTATCAGCGGCCCTATATTGTATTATAAAATGCTGAATTTTTAATAAGGATTAATAAATTATCATTTATTCATTCTAAAGAAATGTGATTTATGTTTAATAAAAGATATATCTACATACATATTATATAAACTACAACGTATCTATGTTTAGTCGTTCCTTGTAATTTTTATTTTTTATCATATAAAGATAAACTTTTGTTTCAAAACAATTAAATTTAGTGTTTTTTTGTTAAAATTTTAGTGCTGTCAGAATTATTTTAATTTGGACACACTATTGAAAGCCTAAATACAGTTATTTTGATATTAAAACGTGAAATTGTAAATGTTTTGTTAAGTAAGATAAATATTTATCGATTACAGAACTAATCTCGTGCGAAGTACTTCAGATTGTAGATTATTAAATTACTATTCAATTCATCTATTTGTAGAAAGGTAATACCTAATGACGTATTAAATGGAAAATTGTTTGAAAAAAACGTCATTATTCAAATTAATTGTATTACTACAAAAATATCAAAGCTGTATAAATGTCCTTTCAATATAACAATTCGTCACATAATGCAGAACAATCTTAAGTGGCATTTTCTACTTTTTTTCACTCACTGTTATAAGTTAAGTATGTAACTGTACATTTAAATAGTTTTACTCAGCAGAATTTTTGGAGTATCGACTGAAGAAAGGAAAAAAGGCGTAACCCTTAGTTTTTTTTCAAAATAGGTTTTATTGCATAGTAACGTTGTACACGACTAAATACACGTTGTGTAAAAGGATTTAAGCTGCAAATGCCGATTGTTTAGCTAGCTATTAAAAAAAAGAAGGACGTGACGTGGGAAAAACGACTTAACCATAATTTTTGTTATTTTTTTAAAAATTAACTCTGGATTTTAAATTTTTATTTTAACTTTGATCGAAAACCATATCAAAAACGTTTTTGTGCCTAATGTAAAATTTGATCTCTATGGATTACGCCCGTTTTTCCACAGTCGATATATAATTGATATATTTTGTTTTAAAAATATAAAAATATATATCATAGGTCTGAAGAGTTGATTAGTTTACTGTAAAACTATCATAGAGTAAAAATAGATGTACCCACTGATACGTTTGTAGGTATAAAACCTTGAGCCGACATATATTTATTATGATGATACGGTGTGGAACGGGTCCAATAATTGATTGTTGTAGCAGAGATCGTCGTTTATTTGAAAATTAATGATACAAACAGCTTAGGTATGAGTTTATAATATTTTAAGCAGTCGAGATATATATTTACTGGGAAAGCGTAAAACAGAGAGTCAGTCCGGAAACACATGAGTTCAACTGATCCAGGTATTGGTATATATTATCGATTTCACCGAGTAAGGAGGCATGGCCCGCTACTTGTTATTTGCCTTTCCGGAACTCAGCAGTCTTAGCGGGTAGTTTTTATTACAAATCATACAGTTAATTTTGACATAAAACACAACATAAAAAAATACTTTGGTAAGCATATTATAATAGTATGTATAAATAAAAGCTTGCAGGCAGATTTCAGGATTATTTAAAAAAATCTTTTTATATGAATTGTTATATTATAATATGAGACAATTCATAATTAATGATTCACAGCTTTGAAAATATCGGTATTTTGAATTTAAATAACGAATGTTATTATTATATGGAATGCATGCGTGATAATATTAACAAGAGTAAAAAGATTCAAGTAAATTCTTTTAAATTCAGTTAAACTCTATTTGATTTTGAATAAAATATCTCATAAATTTTGAAAATATATTGTTTATATTTCGGTAACATATGGGATACGATTTCTGAATAACAATCAAGCCAAAGCGAAAACTGTTGCTTTTTCACAAGGAAAAATAATCTGTTGCACTGGAAAACATGTTCTAGAATATGTTTTTACGGGGGAAATATGTAAATTTAAACGTGAAAATCTTATTGAATAGCACAAAAAGACAAACAAATGTTTTTTCTTCTTTTTATGAGAAGGTTAATGTAAACTATTTTCCATGAGAAATATGATTTATGCCCACTAGAAGAATACACAGTACAATGCTTTATATACAATATGCAAAACAAATGTGAGATTGTATCTAAATGGTTCTTAGGAATAGTATAGCTACACATTAGCATAGTGAACATAGTAACAAAAAACCATACCTATATTCTGATCATTTTGATGTTCTTATATTATATAGACTATCTTCATATTTAATATTTTATCTGAAAATAATATGAACAATGAATTATTATAAAAGAAATATCCCTTATAAATTAAATCACACGAATTTATTTTTCATCGATTGACTTAACACACTTTGATGACACAGAGCCCAATTATTTTTTTGTTTCAAAATTTACACTCGTTTATCAAACAAAATTTGAAAAATATGTAATACCTAGTCCCCGTAATGATGATTACGTATTTACGATTTGCTTAAAAATCTTTTTTATTTTAAATATATCTGAATCTTCATTTAACTTTATACAGGTGTCGTAATTATACATATCGAGTCAATAAACAAAGATATCTCTTAGCATATAAACTTTAGAATCTATAAACATAATTGGCCCAACTTATAATGCCTTGCCATCCATTTAGAATTTGGATTTAGATCGTGACTCGTGAGTTGAAAATATGAAGCAAATCGCTTATACCAATCCTTGTAATAAAGTTAGTTCAGGTACCTTCATAACATATGGGTCCATATTATATTCTGTCGTAGTAATTATGCTACATATGTGCGTTTGGGACACCTACACATAAATGAGAAAACGTTAAAATGTCATATAATACTGTTATGTACGTATATCTAATTCTTAATCCAAGGGGAGATGAACTTTCAGTCAAAATAGAGATAATGTGTCATGGGAATCAGTAAAAAGATTCTAAGAGATTATTTTATTATGAGTATATCTAATTAAAAAGGAATACTAATCTTTAAATATTGTGTGATTGGACTCACAAAAACCTGTTTATAGTGGCGGTTATAGGTATGTAATAGCAAACTTAGGTGATAGGTTTGAATCTCATGCAGAAATTATACCTGTACGAAAAAACTCTGCTGGGTGTTGAAAAATGAAGCAATAGTTCTATTATGTTGCTAGGATATTAAAAAAGGTTGATTGTTATGACAAATTCTTTTCTTTTTTCTTCTTTCGACCATGTCCGATCCTAATAGGATCATATTATTATGGGCTTCCACAGAGTGGAGGTTTGTATTGACAGATTTTGTTTTTACGAGAAATGGATGTCAGCCACTTGCTCAACCTATTAAGTCCATACTCTGACTCATACATAAATTGAAAAACAATATGTGTATTTGCCAGACCCAGGATTCGAATCTGGGACCCACGACGCGAAAGGCCAAAATGATAATAGATAATTACAATATGACAAATAGTATCATTATAAAATATTAGTACTTACTTTCTGATGAAGCAACCGTCTATCTCATCTGCTTCATAAAAACCCCTCTAGCTTTATAGTTAATTGGTAGAGAGGCTAAATATATTTCAACCATACTTTGATATAAGTAATCTTAGTTATTCACTACACTATTTATGACATTTGGATATTATGTTTGATACACACAATATGTTTGCAATTAATTAAAATTAATTTAAACAAATTTTGTTTTAAGGTAAATGTTAACTATTCAATTTTCTTAGTTCCAAGTATTTGCCACTGCTACCTATACTAAAAAGTAAATAACCCAGAGATTCCTTAAGTGCGGCAGCAATGTATCGTAGGACGTAGTCACTAGTGGTTGAAATAAATGGTTTTCGTGCGGCATCGTCCTGGGGGTGGGTGTGTATGTTCGGGAGAACTTTAATAGAACCCACCGACTACTATTATGTATCATAGCTGTATATGATTGTTGAGCGAGATGTCGCGGCTTACGAGTGGCGGGGGCAGGGAGGTTCGCGAGGGTTCAGTCCCACGGGTTTCCTATCCTTAATTGAGTTGACCGTGTTTCCCCCTGCGATTCGTGGCCAATGTTGAGATTGTTATTTAACATTGTCGCCGAATATGTATATTGCTGTAAGTCAAAGTTAGCGACCGAACATGTTAAATAATACGAAATGAATGGACACTTAGGTACGTGATAATATTGTGTTGACACTCCACATATTCATATTACAAATGAATGAATAATTTTGCTAAGGTTTATTTGATTTCACCATTTATTACTTAATTATAATACATGTCTATTTATTTAGTATTTTCATTCAGGTGACAAGATTCAATAAATAATACTTTTAAAAATAAAGGTAAATAAGTAGGTAAATAAATATAAACGATATTAACATAACTTTAGTGAGTTTTGTAAAAAAAATATAGAAACTATATAATTTATGAATGCTCTGTTCAAAATACTTATATTAAAATGTACCTATTTACTGCAATATCTTAACTTCTTCTTCTTTGTGTGCCATATCCGTTATCAGACGTCGGCGATGAATTTGGCCATTTGGCTCCTGTCCGTCGCGTCGCTGCTCTGAATAGGGATGGAGTGCTGAGCTCAAATCAGTCCCTGACGTTTTTGAGCCAGGACGTTCTTCTTCTACCAGGGCCTCGCTTACCGGAGATCTGCCCTTGAATGATGAGATGTAGAAGGCGATACTTCTCGGGATGCCGCATGATGTGGCCAAAGTATGCCAGTTTCCTGGTTTTTATTAGTTTGACTATTTTTTTGGTCTTTATCATCCTTGACATCACCTCAACATTTGTAACTTTGTCCTTTCAGCTGATACGAAGCATGCGCCTATACACCTACATTTCAAAAGCTTCAAGTTTTTTGAGAATCGTTTCTGTGAGCGTGTAAGCCTCTACTCCATATAAAAGGACCGAGAAGACGTAGCATCTCACCATTCTAGTTCTGATTCCCAGGTGTATATCATGGCTACATCAAACTTTTTTTAGACGAGTAAACGCCACCCTGGCGTTTTGGAGAGTTTGTAAGCCTTCTCGACTGTCTGCGATGAGCACTGTGACATCTGCATACCGCAAGTTATTGACAAGGACTCCATTTAGTTTGATCCCTTCTTTTGATCCCAGCAGTGCTTCGTCAAAAATCTTTTCAGAATATATGTTGAAGATCATTGGGGATAGTATACAGCCTTGTCTCACTCCTCTTTGAATTTCGATGCTTTCTGTCATTTTGTTGCTGACTTTAATGGTGGCTTTCTGTTGCCAGTAAAGGTTTGCAACAAGCCGTAGGTCTTTATCGTCAATTTCTGTGGATTTCAACACGTCAATCATTTTTGAGTGTTGAACTCTATCGAATGCTTTTTCGAAGTCAATGAAACATAAGAAAACTTTCGTGTTAATGTCGCGGCTTTGTTGTATGAGAATTTGGATACTAAAAAGAGCTTTTCTGGTCCCTAGGCCATTGCGAAAGCCAAATTGTGTTGAGCTTATATGTTGTTCCAGTTTTTTATACATTCGGTTATGAAGTACGCGCAGGAATATTTTCAATCATTAAGCTGATCATTCGGTGTTCACTACATTCTTTGGCATTGATTCTTTTAGGTATTGCAATAAATGTGGACTTCAGCCAATCGGATGGTATGACTCCCTGGTTGTAGATAGAATTAAAGAGTTTGACCATGAGCTGTATTCCATTTTCTCTCAAAAGCTTTAGGATTTCTGCTGGAATTTCATCAGGGCCTGTAGCCTTTCTGGTTTTGGCGTTGTCAATGGCTCTTTCAACTTCTCTTTTCAGTCTTAATCTTATTACTTTGTAAAATTATTTCTAGATATGTTTATTTACCGTAAATTAAAAAGATGTTTTCAAATTATGTAGGCATGTATAGAATTGTATAGAATATTACATTTTCCAATCTTGTGAATTAATCGTTGAATAACATAAGTGGTTTGTTATATTATATTATAATATAATTAGTATCATCACTATCGGGTGGGTGGAAGAGTTGAATAATATAAAAAGGTGCAGCTGATAATATTTTCAATTTATCATTGAGGAGTTGGACATTTTGAATAATAAAATTGCATGTCGATCAAGTGTATACAATAATTATAATTTTTGTTCCTATTTTGAGTATATACGAGCCGACACAGAGAAAAAGTCATAATTTTTTCACGAAGGATGGAACTCATTTAGCCCTTGTACTCGATTACACAATGTGTCATATATTTAAAAAAAATATTTTTTTCACGGGTTTGGACAAAAGAGATCTACCTGTTATAATTAGGATTTAAATGTATCTGTATGTACACGAATGTGTTATTGATATTAATATTATTATGTTTCTAAACTATTAATAATATCGAAGAATATAATATCAGATGTATTTACATTATAAATAAATAAGCGTAGTGTTTATATAAGTAATATTATATTACCATGATTATTATGTTGAAAATAGCACCTTATATTCAATTATTTGACGCCAGTAATATTAAATCCTCGTCACAATTTAGTTTCCCTTTGTACAAAACGAGCGAGAATAGTTAGATGAATTTATTGACTCAGTATTAAATTTCTGTAAATGTTTGGCTTCGTGATTAGATTATAACGCATGGCTGAAACGCGATACTTCTATCGTTTTATCATTGTTTTCGTGATGCCTCCGTTTGCTTCTGTGAAACAAAACGGGGTAAGAGAAAGGATTTAATAATAATTAAAACAATATCACACATATTTTGACAAACAACAACTTCAATATTATCACCATACATTCTACGTCTCAAATAAACAATATCATTACAAAATATTGTTTAATTATTAAATTATTTTTAATTGACGCAGTATAAACAAGATGTAACAATGTGGATTTTTTTATTGAATGTGCGTTATTTGAAATACTTCCCAAGTATATTATGTATATTATATAGAAAAAAAATATAAATATGTCTACTCTATAGGACTTCACCACAGTTCAAGTACCATTCGGTACCAATATTTATATATTTGTTATGGAATTAATTATATTACTTCCTTATTTTATTTAAATACATCTACATAAGCGCATTTATATTATAATGAAATAATGTAAAAAAAAGAATATTAAGTTTAATTGTTCTCATGATATGTGAATTGTTTACTTATGATCTTTAAAAAAATAACGTTATTTAACCAAACGGAATTGTTAATTTAAAAAAAACCTTCACACTACAATCCACTTTATTCAATTGTGTGTATTTAATATGCATTAAATTTTTTACCAGAAAATTTTTTTTTTATTATACTATCAATTTTTCTTGAATTATATAAATCGTGGAGTCATATTTCCATGACTTTCTTAATCTCAATATGCTTTCGTAAGTAAAAAGATTTTATGAAGACTATTCATATTGTTTTCTGACTCACCAAAAACAAAAAAAAGTGTTTTTTTTTCCGTTTATAGGGTGAATTATTTCGGTAAAACGTATATTTTCCTATCATGACTACATAACTAAAAAATATAAACAAATATAAATCTTATTGTTACTTACATTATCTTAAATTGTATTTTATTCCATCTACCTTTCAATATTGTTTAACCAATGCTTAGTTATAATGTAAAATTTCTAAATTATTATTGATATTATATGTGTAATAGATAATTCTTCCAAAAATAATTTTACTCATTTTTAAATAAAATAATGTCATAATTAAATGAAAAAAATATTAACTTAACTAATCATCAATTTAATATTTAAAATTTGTAAGTATCAAAAATATTTTACTCGTTTGGTATGAAAATGTAATTTATAAATATATTGCACTGAATAGAAAGTTGGTTAAGTAAGTCGTACCTGTTTTTTTTTAATAGCAAAATTTTGTATTAAAATAATATGAAAACTCAGCACTCTTGCAGTATACGAATTTGTATAGCATAATGTAACATTTTTTTCAAGGATCTTTGTTTTGTCATTCTTTTATATTAGTAGAAAGAAAGTTCTTTGTAATCTAAGAATATAAAACATACACAATAAAAAAACCAACAAGCGCAATATAATACAACTTTATTATGGAGGGGTTTGCTTTTTGCTATTTATAAAGATATTATAGTTTCAAGGGTAAAATGTGAAACATTAAAGTGTTTGAAGTTAGAAAATTGTATAGAAAAAAAAACCTTGAAACTTTCTTTGTAATGTCTTATTTGGCGTATTTAATACAAAGAAACTTACCTCAGTATTTGAAAAAAAATATAGAATTTTTCCCGTTTTTCATTAATCTGACAGAAAGTTTGTCTAAGGATTCTATAAATATTATTATGTTATTAATAAAAGGCCTGAGTTGTAAATATTCGATATATTTGATTAAATATTATTTACTTAACAGTATTATGAAACAGTGTTGATCACAAAACATCATTAATGAGTCGAAGTAATGAATGCAATGACTAGGTACCTAATTGATAAAATAAATAATTAAAAATTTGATGAACGAGAATATTATGATAGGTTTTGATTAAACTTATGAAATTGTTTTTTAAGCAAAAATAATGGACATCTTGGCGATCAAAACTATATAGAAACTGCTCTGAATAATTTATGTTGTGTAAATATAATCTCTGGGACCCACAGTGTGGGTATAATATAGTGAATGGTATGCTGGTGAAACAGTTTTGTATACTTAGGAGTACTAGTAAGATAGTCTTCGCATACGAACGTTATGTTTTAAGTATATTATGGTATATTATATACTATACATACGTACGTATAGACACAAATATATCCGTTTAAATTTTAAGTTTAAGGTTTCATTTGTGATAACTTATAACTATATTTTTAAGGATTTTCGATTTTTTTTAATATTACTGTCATAGCTTTCTAAAATTTATATATAAGTAGTTCAAACATATATGGAATATGTAATAAATAATTTTATTATAATATATCTTTAATTGACAATACTATAAAAATAGAATTTATTGTAATAACAGGGTCTGTGAGAGTGAAAAAAAAACAGTATTTTGTATATCTTTACCATTTCTGTTTGAAATTCCTATGCCTTTTTAAAATTCTGTCATTCTTAAGTAAGACTTTAAATAGGCATAGAATATTGATTCTGCGAGGTCTTACATTATCGTGGAATTGCGTAAAAATAACAGAGACCATATTTTCAACGGCAATCATTACGGGAACTTGAGTTCTCTAAAACCTTGAGCAATCTCACTTTCTCCTGCTATCCCCTCGTTTGGTTTTAATCCGTTAGAAGTAAAATCGGAAAGCGTATTTACTTTTGATAGCCTTACTCAAGCAATGTCATACTATACAGCGATTTGATTAGTCCAAACTGAAATGGAATTCCGATATCATATGTTAAGGTAAGTGATTGTATTGCTTGTAACTATAACTTACACAACTAGTGCAGAAAGTGCATGCTATTTTCATCGTATTATGATTTTGAAATAAGCACAAAAAATATTCACTTTAAACGATGGTATTTTTCATAAAAAAATGTTAAAGATCTTACTTTAATTAAATGTGTCTTAGATTACATGCTTCACAAGTGAAATTACGTAGTTAATTTTATTATTGTAATATGAACGATTATAGTTTTTTCATGTTTATCTTGTCTTTATAAAATATGTGTACAAACCTATGCTGAATTAACTGGCGTATTAATTATTAAAAAAAAAACAAAATAGTTTTGCATTTCAATTAATTACTACTTATAGCTTTCAGACAAAAATTGAAAGTACAGTATTCTTTGATTGTCATAAATTAACATTAAAAGCGTCAACTTTTATGTTTTTGTAGTAATTCATCTACTATTTATCTCATAAAACTACCTTAGTATGACGTTTTTGTTTACATTTTCTCAATATTGAAAAATTTTGATTCAAACCATTATGACTCTGTAGAAAACACATGTGACAATATGGAATGAGTTATCCGTTTAATATTATACATAAAGTTAGGATATTAAAAAAGTATCGAAAAAGTTAGACCGAGTTGGACGCGAACTCACGTCTTTCACTTTCTGGGTGAGTGCTTTCGCCTCTAAGTTTTTATTAGGTTGAGTTACCTCATTTTTATCGGCCCGTCAGCGTAGCCACTTTCCATAATTCTATAAACGTCGTAGAATAAAAAGATTTGTATACCTTACTTCCGTACTCTGATGCCTGACAGCACGGGCTGGTATAGCAATTATTATCCATCGTCGTAACTATGATAGAATTCAGATAGTATGCTCGGGCATCATTTGTTTTATATTACAGATGGATATTGTGTTCCACTGAAATTTTTATCTGGATATGTTTGAAGTAGATTACATTACTCATAGATTTGTTTGAAGTAGGAAGTCATCAAAATCATCAGGTGTACGTCTCTCTATCGTTCATATTAGGCGGATTAATCTTGGATAGCTCGAACCAAGTTACGCGAGGTAAATACGCGATCAGGAGGTTTTCTGGCCATCGATGTTTTTTACGCGACGTGTTTACTCAAGCCGGCCGCATAAAAGTAAGTGAAATAAACGGCCAGCCCGCCCGAATTGCTGAATTTATGGCAGAAAGAATGAATTTTCCGACGGCGGAGGCGGGCAGACCTGCGCCATAAATCTTCGCAAACGCGGTCCGACTATTAAGGTGTTGATTTGGGAAACTCGGGCGAGGGAACTTAGGCCGGGGGATCGAACATCTTTATGAGAACGGCCTGCCATGGGTGAGTTTAATAGTGTGAGCGTGCTAAGCGAGATCGCTGGCGATGATTGCACCCAAACTCTACGATGATTGGGTGTACGGGAGCTAAATTATAACTAGATCGATCCCCTACCCATGGATTTCAATGGATACCCACGTTTCGAATGGAAAATATATTATTTAATTTACTTTTAAATAACTTTCGTAAATAAAACTCACTCAGAATATTAATCCAATTTCTTTCCTATCCTTAAGAACATTAATTTTATATAAATCAGGTGGTATACTGAGTTATAACGTCTTTTAACATATCTAACGCAAATTCTCATAGTCTTATGCATACGACACTGTCTTTTAATACCGGGGGTTCCTGCATCTATTTTCACTGAGATCACAATACATATATTTATTTTTCTTAAAATGGTGTATTTTTGTGATTTGATTCATGATTAGAAATTGGGCTCTTGACTTGTCGTACTGATACATAAAAATCACTTGTGGAATTGTATTCAGAATTTTTGTTCTGTGTGTAAGATATACCCACGTGTGGAGCCAGATTAGTGAGCAGTTGAAGCGGCAAGGTTCAGTAGGTAGTATGGGAGGGAGGTAAGATTAAATGTCAAAGGCACCGACTAGTTGAGGAGTTCCGCAGTGATTCACGTGTATGGAAAACGTACTATGCACCGTGACCACAGGTGGTTGTGTCTGCATTAGGCTTTCAAGCCATACTATAATCGCACGTTTGGTATTAGATTTCTGTATTCACGTGACGTAAAGTGGTAGCGAAAACTCGGTCAGATATTGTTAATATGAGATTTTGTATATACAGTAAGCTCCCAATTATCCGAGTGCAGAATATTCGGTGTGGGAATTATCCGGTTTGGGAATTATCCGGTTTGAGGATTATCCGTGGATGAATTTAATTTATAAAAAAATCGAATTGATTGAAGAATATTTACTATCGGAAGATTTGCAACTCAATAAAATATAAAATCCCGATGAAACAGGCTTATATTGGAAGTATTTGCCTACAAAGATACCGGCTTTATCTAAAGAAACATTCACTTCAGGTCATAAAATAATCTAAAGAACGTATCACAATTATGTGTAGCGGCAACGCATCTGTTGCACATAAAATGAAGCTTTTGGTGATTGGAAAAGCAAAAAAACCAAGATCATTAAAGGGAAAAGAAATATGAAATCTTCTTGTTCATTCTTATAACTAGAAAGGAGCATGGATGGATAGGAGGATCTTTGAAGATTGGTTCAAAATTAAATGGGTTCCAGAAGTGAGAGCTTTTTTGAAAAGTAAGGGGTTGCCACAAGAAGCAGTGCAGTCATTAGATAATGCTCCTTCTCATTCAAATAAAAACATCTTAAGAATGGATGACGGCATTATTGTTGGAAATTTTTTACCATCTAATGTTACATATTTAATTCAACCCATGGATCAAGGGGTTTTCATTAATAAAACGACATTACCATAATGGCCCTTTTAAAAGCCTTTATAACAAAGCTGACGATTTGAATCAATTCTCGAATCACAATATTGGATACGATACATGAAGTAACTCAAACTTGGCACAAAATAAAGCCAATAACACTCGTTCGATCGTGGATGAAAATTCTACCAAATGTAGAAAGTATTTTTTTGGATTATATCGAGCCTGAGAGTCTGAAAGTGGGGAAGAAGAAATTATCAATCCCATTAGTCATAACACAGCACTAACTTCTGTTGACACTTTATTGAAGTACGTCGACCAATGGGAATACAAATATAACGATATTATAGCTGTTAGAAAAAGTCTAATGATATTAGAAAATTATTAAAAGATTCTGGCAAAAAACCAAAATCACAGATTTTCTTAATAAATAATGAGTATTAAATATGTTAAAATAATAAAATTGTCTACTTTAGAATTGTATAATATGTAGTATTTTAAAAAGAAAAAAGTCATAGTTTGTTTTTCGTTTTCGTGCCGCCTCTCTCCACTATTAGCCTGGATAATCGGGAGTATACTGTGTATCAATAATGTTATTTCAACTAAATCATTGTCTTAACTAAGTCACAATTAAACTAGTTGATCTTATTTAAAAACATATGCCAAAATTATATAAATATAGATATACTGCTTAAACTGGTAAACAGATTAATCTAGAGTTTTAATAGGTAGGTAGGTATATGCTAAATAAAATATTTTTCAGATTATTAAAAATGTGCTCATTATATAATTATTATGTATTATTAGGTGAACATTAAAATTACAGCTGAATCTTTATTGTAACACATATTTTATTCTCAGTATTTGAAAAAAAACATTTTGTTTTAAAAAATGCAGACATACTTAGCAATGAGTTTCACTCACCTGCCACACGAAATCACTTAATACAGAATAATTCAACAATAGTATGACCCTGGGTGGTTCAAAAAGAAGGTGGAGACCGTATATTATAGTAACCTGTTTGAAATCAATGAGCCACAAATTTCAATTTTCATATTAAGCCCACATGTTTTGTATGAAATGTTTGACTTTGTACCCACTGAATTTCGTGCCAGTCACTTTTAACCATGGATCCGACTAGGAAAGCCGCTGTTTTAAAAAGCCCTTTGAATAAATTGCCGTGAAAAAGATCGTATATTCTCACATCCGGCTATAAATTTTGATAAAAAAATAAGTTTTGCAGAACAGTTTTTTATGCGCTAAGATTTAAACTTCTTTCAGAATGCTATTTATAGACAAAAAATGCCAGTGGAAATAACGCTCATGAATACAAATTTATTCTAATCTTATCAACGTTCAAATGTATGGTAGAATAATATTCTATTCGTTCGCTGAAATCATTTTGTATTATTATTAAAATACAGTTATATTTACCATATTTTTTGAAATCTAAGCAACAGATATTACAACGCTAGAAGTAGCTTATTTAATATAGATTACCTAAAAACTTTAGCCTAATAACATATAAATTATTAATTATTGTAAGTACTACTTCCAAATTGGTTTTGGTGCTTGACTGTTATGGTGTGTTATAATAGTAGAAATAGCGAAAAAATTGTTTATTGTTAGGGTGCATATTAAACGGATCGTGATTTGGATCAATATCAAAGTAAAAAAATATCTGAATCTGTATCTTTGTAAGCGTTTAATAAGAAGTCACGTTTACCGAGTTGTGAGTTGTAATGTAAAATCATTGTTTATGTACGAGGGAGGCATCATGTAAATGATTCAGTATTTTTAGTTTATTATTTAAAGGCGTACGGTTAATATAACTAGGAAAGATAATTATATAAAACAAAAAAAATGAACAGACTATAGCTATTTATTACACAAATTTTCACACAGAGAAGAACTCTAAAAGAATAGGTCCAGATAAACAGGGTTGATGAATCTAATAACATATTTTCATAAGATCACAACGTGTTCAGTCAGTGGTCTCAAAGATGAAGCTGGCTTTGATGGAAACCGATTTCGTAGAGGAGACGGCTAAACATATTATTTCAAATGGCGATTAGCAGAAAACTATCAAATATATGTTTCTAAAGTTTGCACCTATAATTAAAGTGTAAAATAAGTATAAATAAGTGGAAATTCATACCGTGTGAAGGGATCCACTAACAAAATAATTTATACCGGTAAACATTATCAGCTAGGTATATTGCGAAAGATCAGGTGTTATGTTTTGTTACATACTATAAATACTCTGTAAAATCATTTACACGTTGAAATTTAAAAAACCACAGTAAATTATGTGATAAATAAAAACTATGATAGTTTCTGCCTAATTTTCAAGGAAAAAATGTGTTAAGTGTACTAAATTGGAGTCAGAAGGCAAACCACACGCCTGAAGAATCGATAAGATTGATTTTGTCAAATCACAGAAGCCTTATTGTATGCATATGATTCTATTTATGAATCCGTATCGTATCTTAGCCATCTAGTTAAGATAATAATTATAGCTGATAAGATAAAAAAGAAGAAGTTCCTATAATGAACATGTTTGCCTTCTTTTATTTTATCAGTGACAGCGTAGAAAAGAAATTTAAATTGGATATCGATGCTAGAATCCATAAAAGTTTCCATGCCTGAGAGATATTGTAATATTATTTTGTATGCACAAAGAAAAATTGTAAGATCTCATTACTCTGAGAATGAAATCTAAATGAGCTTAAAACCTTTCTAATATCACAAAGACATTGAGCGGGTAGAGAGTCCCAAAATCTTAATACCAAAGATCGACTTCTCCTGGCATTCCCGTCTCCTTATCTGGGTGAAATTCTGATTATTTCTGTCGGACCTCGCATAAAATAGTAAACATATTATTATGAAAGCTTTCTGACAATATGCGGGTATTATTTTTTGCTGCGTCTACCGGTTGGCATGAAAAGCCTGTCATAACTCAATTTCTTTTGTGCGTTCAGACCCAGTATTGACTATTTCCGGCACATGAGCATTGAAAACCGAGCACGGTAAATAATATAAAACATTTTTCAAGGAAAACTGTGAAATGGAAAATGTAAGTACCGAGAATCAAACAATTTAACATTTATTTGTAAGATACGTATATTAAATTTTATTTCTTGTTTTACATACATTCAGTAAACGTCAAGAATGCTGATATTATTAGAATTCCGTTTTTAAGAAGTCAATTACTGAAAATCACTGCATATTTTGTAGAACACGTGTGTCCTAATAAAAAGATATTAACATATTTTCATTATTTTTTATTATTATTGAAGACATATTATAATATATCAAAAGCAATAAAAGAAATGTATCAAAGTTTGAGGCCTTAAACCTAAAAATGAAAGTAATAATCATATAATTCGTAAAAATATTGTTTTTATATAAACGGTAAAACATGTTTTCTTTTCTCGGAAACTATTAATTGTCATATTATAATATATTATATGATCACAATAAATAAACATTACTGATATTGTACCTACGCATAAAACTATGCAATTTTTAGATTGTTTATACAATTAGTAGGTACTCATATTCAGCGGTAATATTCTTTGACGTAAATGATGAAATCAATTAGTCGGAAGATTTAAAAGGAAACCTCGAAACAGTTCAAACCAGTCATACAATACTAAAATCATATTAAAAAAAAATACAAATTGTGAACTATAAATAATCACTCAAACAAATATACACTCGTATATGAAAAATATATTACTATATTATTTTTATTTATATCATGTGAATCTAGGATAGACATTGATATTTTAGTAGGTGCGTTGAGAGCTGGAATTTATAGTTTCTATTTAATTCCTTATCATGGGGGGCCTTAAAAATTAGTAAGTGACTAAGACAACCATGTCCATAAACCCGCCACTGCTCATATTGATAATTTCAAAAATTCATGAATGTCAAAGCAAATTAAAATAATATAGAGAATACTTTTAGGTCATTTAATAGAATTACACTACTTATTGTAATTTTATATAATTTGCTTCCTCTAGATATAAATAAGTATATCTAATAAATAGATTTAAGTAAAAAAAAAACAACGTTAAAAAGAAAACTAACTAAGCTTGTCTTGATTTGCCGGTGAAGCCTTATGATCGCTAAGTGGCCTCCTTTTTTTGGAAGACAAGTAGATTACTTTAATGCACTTAATCATTTATTACAGTATTTCCCAAACTTTAGATATGCTTGTACCCTTTTAGAGACATAATTTACAAACATATCACATTTTGCGTTCCTCGTAGTCTGGTGTGTACATAGCTGGAAAATTCATCCGGGGCTCCGGATTCGATTAAACGTGAGGTCACAATATATTTTTGTGATGCTTTTAAAGCTTGGGTATGTGTAATTGTTTCACGTCTATTACTACACTACTATTTTCACGTCCTATTATAGTGCTAAAAAATAATTATTTAATTTTATATACTTATATATATTACGTAATATTTACGTGATGATTTTCGTAACTATTATCGTACACTACAATATGTAAACCGAAACTATAGCACATATGATACAAATATAGTAGCTATGCGAATCACTTATGAGTAAAGTATGATAAAAAATATATAAATATTTTGCTTTCCACTAAAATAAATTCATTATTTGTCTTAATTAGATGTATGTAATAGTGAACATATTGCTCGTAGAATTGTGTTTGGATCCAAAGTATGAATGTTTTTGATATTCTCCCATTTTCATCTTTCTATCACCCGAAGGGAAGAAATTACTAACAACCAACTTTACCCCAATAAATTTTTGTATGTACCTAACTCATCATTGAGGCTGGTATAAGATATCTGAAGTGGCCATGCTAAAGTATAATCAAAATTTTATAAATTACTAGGTGAAGTACCCGGCTTCGCACAGGGTCGCTTCGTGGTTATATATTATCTTAGATATTTAAAAAATAATAAGGGGTAACTATTTTTTAATATTAAAATATCTGTGTAATACAATATGGCAATATGAAAATAATTCTAATATGAGTAAAGGTCAAACAAAAGACACTAAATTAAAATCGAATCCAAAATATGCAAACGTTATTAATATTATTAATATGTAGTAAAAAAAATCAAAATTGGATGGATCAAACAAACAACAAAATTTGTATTTTATATAATACTAATTTAGAAACCTTCGCAGGTGTGCCCACAACAACTGACAAAAGCTTCACGCAATCAGATGAATGGTATAGGAACGCATACGAATAAAAGAAGATATAATGAGGAAGAAGAAGAAGAAGAAGATGGTTTTTCTAATTCAGAAACCTTTGCGGGTGTGCGTACAACAACTGACGAAAGTTTTGTGGCAATCGGATGAATGGTATAGGAACCACGCGAATAAAAGAAAATAGAATGATGAAGAAGAAGAAGAAGATGATGATTTTTCTAATTCAGAAACCTTTGCAGGTGTGCATACAACTACTTACCGTTAAAGTGCAAGCAATAAGTTTACAAAGTTTTATCGCAATCGGATGAACGGTATGGCAGCGCATAAAATACGAACAAACAAACAAATATTGATTTTTATATATTAGAAAATAACATGCCGACCTTGAAGCAAATAATATAGGTACAATATACACACATACACGTATACACGTATAGAAAAGCTTTAGAATAGTTTATTATTTTTATTATTATTACCGAGTATATTTTTCAGATATTTTGATAAAATTAGATATTAAATATTTTTACCAATTACACTAAAAAATAGTATAAACCTATTACTGGAAGAGTGTAGATTGCAAATCATTAGTTATACGCATACAAAAAAATGCATTTTGCAAGCAATCGCATACTACCTATATGCATTATTTTATTATTATCCAAGAGTAAATACTACGTAAGATTTAAGAACGATGTTCTTTAAAAATGAATGACATGGATTACCCACAGACATATATATCGCTTTTATAATGGATATATAAATATATATATGCATTATGTGTATTTCATATTATGTAGTATTGAGTATTTTCAGTATACAGAATGTTATATTCTCAAATCTTTTATCTTATTCGTTGAATAGTTTATTAGTAATGAATCGCCTAATATATAAGTCCAAAATAGTTAGACGCTTGTGATGAAAGTGTGATACCACGTACACATAAAGATTCTACCAATTATTCACTTTTTCACGTGGTAAATTTCCTCTGCGTTTGCTGGAAGTAAGCGAACGTATGTGTGTACCTATATTGAAAATAAAACGCAATGAACATGTTATAAAAAGAACCTATAAATTAAATCTCGGAATTCAGAAGCGGGGAAATTTCTCTCGAATTTAATAAGCAAAGTCTAGTGTCAAAATTGCAAATGAAACTGTCACTTGAGAATTTGATTAATGTACGGTAACATTTCTGTTTTATTAAATCCACACCTTTATGGTTCTTCGCCCATTATTCTGGTACTTAACGGTCTTTGTTACAAAGGAACGAACGCAATTAATTCTCGGAGAAAGCTGAGATTTGTTCTCTCAACTCTTCATTGGCTATTATTGTTTGGTGAAATACACACGAGGGCGGAGCGCCAATGTATCAAGATTTATATTCATTAAATGGAAATGTGTTAGGTTTATATATTATTTAACGAATGATTATATCGTCACCAAAAGTAAGGCAATTAATGTTAACAAGATTTTACGACACATTATATTACTGTGAATTATAAATATGTCGGCCTACTGAAGAAGATTTAAACATAAGCGTCCTTGGAGCCGTATGCGACGAAGATGACGCATGCCGAGGAAGTAACGTGAAAGTCGACCAAATTCATTGGAGATGCCATGCCTCAAGGATGAAAGACATCCAACCGTATAAGAAGCTCATATAAAATGAATCAGAAGGGAAAAAGTGGGTCCAGAGACCTACACTTCGATATAATAGATGGACTGTAGACAGAGAAACAGTATCCTTGAGGCTAAGGCAGTAGTGGGAGCTTGTGGCAGATAGAGGGGAATGGAGACGTTTTATTGCTTAGGCTAATACGTACATTGGGTTGTAGTAAAAGGATTTATTTATTTATTTATTTGAAAAAGACACATTAAGCATTATAATAAATTATAAATTTAAGAGGTTCATAGTACATCATTTAGAATAAAAAGTACAGGTAAATCAAATTAGTAGAGAAAAAATTTAACCACAAAAAATTGTATAGCAAAAGAAATAGAATTTAAAAAAAAACAACAATAATTCAAGGAAAATACAAATTAAACTATTAAATAGAATTTTAAAAACAAAATACATCGCTAAAAATTATTAAGTACATCTTTAGGAAGTGCATTGCCCAGCCGCACAGCCCTCGCTATTGGTGCCGCATGATGAACGCATCATTTAGTGTGAAAATAACTTATTTGCACTATTTATACACTTGACGCCAGTATGACACTGTAGATGTTAGCAAAATAAATATTGATATAGTATGTTGTATATAATTTTATTTATTTTAGGTATATTATATAATTCATACAAGAATAATGATTTATTTATTTGGATAACATAAAAAAGAACAATATTTTCAGGTATATTATAGACTCCACCCCAAAAATAAACCATCATAAGTCATAACACCTTCTAATTTATCTCTAATACACAATCAATAGACAATCTGAAATCACTTCTTTTGTACAATTATTATGGAATAAAAATAATCATTTGAAAATGTTTTGTTATGTGCTGTAACTGTAGTTTTATTATTATGAAAAATAAATGCATAATACTAAATCTAGAATATTTTTCGTTCAACGTATTACACCACAATTGAATCTATTTGAAAATATTGTTGGTGAATTATACTATAATATATTTATTATTATTCGTAATCTTCACCCTCTTCGACCCTATACTGGACGAATGCCTTCTCTAGTTCTTTAAACTCTTCTGGGCCTCTAGTTCTTGCTGCCATGTACATTTGCCGAACTTTACGAGTTCGTCGATCAATGGGCTTTTAGGGCGTCTCTGTGACCATTAAGTGCTCCTTATTTAACACTGTATGACTGCATTCGTTCAACTCATTGCTATTTCATAAGCTTTGTGACCTATATCATATCACATGAATTTAAGTAAATGTGATGTTTATTTAATCTATATAATATATGAAATAACTCTCACCATATTGCTTGGAAGAAATTCACAACAATAATCTTGTAAGTAGTCACAAATAGTTTTGTAGCGTGTTAGGTTGATATCTTCACGTATATTTTTATATTATATTTTTTTTTCAATAAAGCTACAGCGCAATTCGAGTCTTCGCCTCTTACGTCACTTTCTTCCAGCTAGTGTCATCCTCTATAATTCTTCAACAGTCATCAACGTTAAGAAAGACCCTAGCGTTACTCATGCCAATTTTTTTAGCGCATCTATTACTGACTAGCCTTTTTTCCTTTTGGGTTCCCAATGAGAAATATTTTTGGGCTACGCTGTTCACGGCCTGCCCAGTACTGCTTCATAATGTTTATTATGGTGATGATTTGTCAATACTAGCTGTAGATGTGATATAACTCATATTATTATACCTGATTCTCTACCCTTACTCACCTGTCCATATATCCGCTGCAAAATCTTCATCCTAAAAGTATCCATGAGTCCATCAACTTGTAATAGTTATTGAATTATGATATCACTGGACAAATGGCATTGTATGGAATGAAGAAATGCACGTGCTTTATTTTATTGTGTACTAATAATTAATAGTCTTGATTAAATAATAAACTTTCTGGGCGAGGATAATTATTGCTATTTTATTAGATAAATGATATTTGTTGATTGTAACAAAATAGTTGATTTCAGTAAATAATTAAGATAAATTTACTTTATTTACAAGTTTCCTTTCTTCTTATTAATATATTCTAGTTTAATAAAAAAATCTATTATTTCTTATTTCTATGGATTGATTTTGAATTGTGCGGTGTAAAATCCACCCGAATGCATTTTCAATGAAATAATGAGCGCTATGTGGTGGACACTATGAGCTCCGTAAAAGCAGTTAAAAAGAAACACCTGTGAAAGTTGTTAGCAGAAAGTGCTCGCTGGTATTTGTTCCACAAGTTACGTCGGTACTAGTATGTATGTAGTCGGTATCTCTAAAGGATCTCTGTGTGTTCCTGTGTATTAACGATCGAAGTTTTTATGTTGGTTTATAAAGCTTTTTGGAAAACTGTTAACTAATAATAGACTATTGATTTTTAAAACAAAGCTTTTAGCCCGAGATCGAATATTATTATATACATATAAGCATTCTTTTAAACTTAAAATAATAATATTTTTACGAAAAGTGAACTTAATTTTTCTTTGAGACGATACGATACGTTTATCAAAATAAATTAATAATTATAACTTTTTTGAGATATTGGAAGCAGGGGCAGCTTGTGCTTTCATTTTTTTTAGATTCGGAGTGCGCTTAAAATACACTGCTTTTGAAACAAAAATCTAATCAATTATTTTTTTTGGGACAATAGATATATATTATTATTTTATCAGCAGAGTGGGAAATTATAAATTATCACTATTAAAAAATGATTAAAAATACTTAAGAAAAGTAAAATAACTAAAAAAACTACCATTGCACATGAACTCTAATTGGATTAAGGTCAACCGTATGAGCACGTGCATTGTAGGGTCTGTAAAATCCTACTTTGAAAAATATCAATTTTAATGTAAACTATCACTCGATTGATACACGCCATTAAATAAATAAGTCATAATATTGTTAAGATGCATATTATAAAGTGTGGTTAGGTCTTTCAGGATCAACCCTACTTACTGCATTTAATTTTATGTTATCTGATTATTTTCATTAATTTTTGCATAGTAAATTTATATCTAAACTATTGTTACAATATTTGTCTTATAAATAAATATAAAGACGTTTTGAGATACTAATCGAATAGTTTAGCTGGTGACTTTGTATAATACGCAGCGGTGCTATTTATACAAAAGAAATGCATGTTGTTTTTCCAATGTATAGTAAGTTGATCCAAAGTAAAGATCCACTGGATTGAACAAATGCCCAACAAATTATTATCGTATAAAAGTCCACCATCCTGTGGAGGCCCATTTTATGCTCCGCTTAGAATCGATCCTGGTAATTTACATTTTTATTTACTCAAATGTTATTTATCTAATAATTACTTCCAAATTATTTAATTTCTAGGAATTATTTATTGGTAATTATTCACGTTATTATAATAAACATTGTATTTATATTATTATAAATAGATTAATATTAACTAATTATTTATAAAGCTATTACGTAAATAATACATTATTTTGATTGGGAACTTATAATATTAGTTAATATTTTGTTTTGATTGCATATATTTCCGGTAATTTGTTTTAATTAAAAATAACGTATCTACTACAAAGCTTTGTGGAACATTCGTCGATCATATGATTTTTAATTAGAGGATCACAACTGAGACTGACAGTCGTATAATATGCCTAATGCATGATTCGACTGATTAGCTTAAAAATAATATTATTATAATTGTATGAGTAGTTCAGGATTTGATAGTGGCTACCGAATTGAGACTCTAGTGAACTCAACTGCAAATGGTACAAACGATTATTGAAATCTCCTAGTTTCAGCAATGATACGGAAAAATAAATTATAATTTAATAAATAAAGTGATAATACAAAACTGTCACACCAGTGGGTCTATTCTATGCTTATCGACCGCTAAAGTGATAAAGTGAAAAATATTATCAAACTTAGGGTAGGTTTGTATCAAAATATTAGCACTTATTGTAACAATTACACGAAGCCGGTTTTTATTGTTGCAATAAGTGCTATATTTTAACAGCACCTATCTTGCTGCTGTTAAAATATCGCACTTATTGCAACAATAAAAACCGGCTTCGTGTAATTGTTACAATAAGTGCTAATATTTTGATACAGACCTACCCTAAGTTTGATACTATTTATCAATTTAGTGTTCGATAAGTATAGAATAGACCCACAGGAACTGATGTAACTTTGTAATATAGTATTTCTGTTTCTTATGTTATTGACGAGCTGCCGATATATACGATTTTAGTATATCATATAAATTTTTATAGTTATTGTCTATACACTGTAATAAGTCAGATAGCTAAATCGAACATGCTGTCCCTGTTTTTTGAAATATATAACATTATATGTAAATATTTTACGTAAGTATCATTCATTAGACAGCCAATCACATAGTTTAACTATTAATTCACGACACTGTTCTTCAATTTTTTTTGTTAATTTATGTTATTATCAGAACACAGTTCAAGAATACAACAGATCAGAAATATAAACTATTCAAATTAAAATGTCACCGACGCTTGTAAAATGTTACTTCGTATTGACAAATTTTGATATTAGATACCATGTAGTAGGTACTGCAATGAATTATATTAGCCACTGCACAAGAGAAAGCAAGATAGCATGATGTATATTCCAGATATATGCTATCCTAATTTGGATAAAGTATCGTGAATAATTTCTAGTACTGGTGGTAATAATAATTAAAATCAAAGAATCAAAGAATAAGGTAAACACTGTTAGTTGTATTTTTTTCAGTTTGAGAGCAGCTGTCTAATACTTATTTTTTTGTAAAATAAAATAGATAGGTATCTAAAGTAAACGTTTCATATGTTTTTTATGAATCTTTTCTTACAAAATTGCATGTGTATCGTAACCTTTGATTTTGAAAATATGGATACCAGAGAGGTCGTCGAAAGCAAAAAAAAAGAAAAGAAAATCACATCAAAGATCTCGGTATTATATTGTATTTGACCGTTTCGATAAATATTGAAGGACGGCTGTAGGTTTCCATTTTAGTAGAAGCGGAGAAAACGAGCGTTTTTTACTATATATGATGTATTCAATAACCCAAAGAGGAGCCCATTTTGTGTTATACAGGCTGATCGAAGCTACGTGGGAAATTAAAATCAATTAAATTTTCATATACGCTGTCTAAATACTAAAAGAATGATATTATGATTAAACTGAAAAGAAGACCCTAATTACCAGGGAACTGTAGGAACTGTGAACAGGGAATAATAGAAACTGAAATACCTATCGGGTGTGGAAAATCAGGCAACCGATCTCGAGTGTGTAAGAATGCGAGATAAACTTCAACACGTATCAAGAATACGTCATAAGCCAACTGCTGTCAGTTTATGCGTCATTACGTTCATTAAAGAATGGTGTATTTGAAGGAAGCAACACACACTATTGCACGTTGATAATGCGTGGTTCATTTTTTAGGACACTCACACATTCAAAACCCTGCATCAAAATGCAGTGTATGGGGATGGATATAGCTAGAAATATATAAATTTTTATAAAGGTACTTTTAAAATATGGTCTTCCTTATGTTAAATAGAGGTGCTTCAAGTGTGTTCAAGATAAATAACCTAAGACAAAATAAATATGGAAAAATCATTAAGTATCAGAAGTGTGAAAACCCAATATCTCGAACAAAACCCAAGTATATGTGCGAGTGAGAACGCAATCGGCATGCGGATATTCTCCGATATACGCGATAGAGTCAGGTGGAATATATTTAATTATAGGGTTTTGAAGTTACAAAATCGACGCGTGTCTTATGGCCCGAATACATTACCACGACCGTCACGTCCTGTCACGTTGAGATAGAGATATTGATTCAATATATCTATCTCAACGTTTATATATATTATATATATAAGTGTGACAGCACGTGATAGTACGTGACAGCACGTGACGTGATGGTAAGGTGTTCGGGAAATTAAAAACATTGTACACAATAAAGTGAAATGCCGCGGATTACCAGCTACCAACAGCGCCTGTCTAGCTACTAGAAAGCGGGTGGCAATCGGAACGTGTCTAGAGGCGTTAGCCAGTATCATGCAATTGCCTAGTATGTGATCAGTGTCACAGTGTTTTTCATGCTCAGATTAGGAACGTTTAGTGGCAATAGTAAAATAGCTCTATTTACAAACAAGTCTGTGCATAGAATATTTTTTTTTTTTATTATATCTGCCGATTCAATCACAATCAATGTTAAATGTTGTGGAATCTCGAAGTGTTAGAAATATAATTAGCAGGTATTAAAAAAAATGAATAGTTATAATATTTTTATACAAAAAATTGAAAGAATTTAAGATTAATTAATTAATAAATATATTAATTTTTAGATAAAAAGAAAGATTTGGTCTTAGAATCTGTCTAATATAATAAATTAGGAATATTATAATAATTCAAAGGCATGAATTATATAAAATAGTTGTAATGTTCTTCCAAGTGGACGAAACCAGTCGTAATTAAGGGTTAATTATGTATATTAAGTATGAGCTATTGAATTTTATTATTTTGTAACAACAAAAAGGTTTATTAATGTAAGTACCTATAATACTATTAAAGCAATTTATCCCCTAATTACTTATTAAATACCGATGTTTTTAAACCATGTCCGATCCTAATAAGATCATAATATGGGCCACTGAGAGGAGCTTTGTACATGGGGCCTACGCCGTTATATGCCGACGTTTAAGCCGCTCGGCCACCGTGGGCCTAATACCTAGTTAACACAATCACTGATGACATGTTATTTATTATTTAATCACCACATTTAAATATCATGTTATCAAATATTATAGTGAACGCGCCAGTCACGGTGTCAGCACTAAATGAGTTAATACTTTATTTTGAGAGATTAGTATGGTATCTACCATCTAGTCCAATATCTTTATGCGATATTAATTTCATACACGCTGTATCAAATACGTAAGCGTCGAAATCGGTATGGTCTGCTGGAATGTGGAAGTTTTTGTTCCAGTTCCACAGATGGCGGTGCGGTACATTTGCCCACCCGTTGCCCGACCGGCGGAGCTGGTTTTCGCGACAAATGGCCGCTCGGAAAAACTCTCAGCTCTACTCCAATGCAATGCTCGCAAAGTTGATAACAAAATGAATAATATACCGTATTCTAAAACTGAAAGAGGGGGGTCGCTTTTAAATTATTACAATCATAAAGGAAACTCGTTAGTCAGATGCTGTTTTTTGAAACGCAGTCGTAATTAGCCAGAACAGACGCATACCTAATTTGCGACAACTGAAATATAATATTAATATAGCTAATACAAACCTTTGCAGAGCTTTTTTGTAAATATCTTCCAAAAATTCTTTCATAAGATTTTTTTTGTTGAGTAACATAATTAATCAATTAGTATATGACAAATAGTTGAAGAAACCGTGTTGTAAGCAGAGCTTTTCTACTGGTGTACCGCAAATAATTGGGGTTTTTCCAAATTAACTTAAGTGATACATAATATTATAATTCAAATGATGTGTCATGATTAAAAGTTTGGGAAATACTGCTCTAGAAGACGAAGTCTAAAAAGTAATGGTGAAATAAAATAATATAAAAAATAACTTATTATTCGGATTCATTTGTTATTACATTTATATACGTCTAAAACAGCAAGCATTTAAACTATATTTTAAATTTACGCAATCAGTAGATATTAAAGATAGTTCCTGAACTAAGATGTCAGAATTAGAAACCCTCCCTTGCGGGAGCTGGCAAATATGTTTTAAGAGCAGAAGTGACCCACGAGTTTCAAGAGAGTGAGAAACAAGCATATCTTGAGAAAGAGCAGTCAGAAAATAATCATTAATTATTGGCGAAAATTATCGAATGAAAAATAGTTGTATGTATTGAAATAAAGACATGTAATTGTTGGTGTATTATTTCTTTAGTATGTAAGTAACAATTTATTAAATTGCTTATACGATCAAGAATGTTAAACAAAGAATTATGTTGTGCTCCAATTATGGTGTTACAAAAACCAACGTATTAAAGGATCCGCAACCAAAGTTTTAAGCGGTAGTTCTATGTTTGGATTTCCCATTTTATTTGAAAGCATTGAAGTTTATTGTATGGCCGGCCGTAACCTTTTCGTAGCGGATCGGGAATCGAACTAATGTGTCGGAAAGAGAACGGCAGATTTGTTACATTCGTTCAGAGTGTATAAATTGTCCTGTATCCAGGTATTTTTCCACACATAATGTTTCTAAAGGGTCCTTTTTATGCTTTGTATCTATTTATAACAGAAAAAACAAGAAAATAGTGTTGAATATTATAAGCAGTAACAAAGGCGTACAAAGCAAACTTTAATCTCGTTATATAAAAAATAGATCAGCTATAATATTATTATCATTTCCCCCATTCCAATACAATAGATCCCCACTTTTGTGCACGATATCTTTTATTTAAAGTATCTACCTACATTTATACTCATAAATTAATGCAGTAGTAAATTTTAAAAGTTAAATTTACTTCTATTAAGTGTATGTAACGTTGTAAAAGTACTTATACTATGAAAATGTCGTGAAGCTTATAGTCTATGTTAAAAAAAACTAAAGCATTTATTTTAAATTTGATGGAGTAGATAGTGAGGGGTAAGGGTTTACGTAGGGTGTTGATTTACACTTTTCCACTTTTCCAAAACACTGATTCAAGGACATTAAGTATATTTCGCTTGACAAGTAACAATTAATTATTAGCAACATTTGTAAACGCACGCTTTGGCGCGAAAAAGGTAGCAAATCGTATTTAGAGGTGACATAAGAGGCTCAAGGGTAGGTAACCGACTGACCGTACCTACTCTCAACCTTTCGTCCGCCCAGAAACAGTTAACGGTAACTTTCTTTTTCTTTGTTTCGCTGTGCGTGCATCCTGGTCTAGCCTTGACTCATTTACAGTTGAAATAATATCATTATATTCCCAACTCTGTCGATTGGAGGATTTTTGATGGGGGATTTAGGCATATAGTAAATATTATTTGGTATCAATAGGAGCAAGTAATATAGGTTTATTGAAGCGTAGATATATGTAGAGTTTTATTGTCTTGATGAGGAGTTACACTTGTAGGAGTAAAGATAATTGTATAATGCGATCGCGGTGAACTATGCTTAGTTCAAGTCGCTATCCGATAGTGAGTGATACTAATGAGTGATAGTGACGGAGCTCGAGAGAGACTGAGATCGAGTGACACTGAGAAAGTAACGAGTGACTGTTCTTTAAACAAATGAATATTCAATACATTATAAGTAAGAGTCATTGTTCATCTAAGTTGCAATTAAATACATCATAATAGTCATTATAGATCTAGGTTGCCATTTTAAAATCTGCGTCTTGCAACTTTGCGGTGTTTTGATGAAAAAGTATAAGATTGCTATAAGACTAAAGAGTATAAGACTGTTGAAAATGCTGACATGTAGATGCGACAATTGTGCCATAGATTGAGTGACTCGGTGACTTCTTGCGTTGTCGTAATATATTCTGACAAGGCTTGAGGTTGTATTATAACAGTAAAATTACTAATAAGATTAAGTCACCGATGCACTTAAAAAGTCGTTTAAAAGAAATATATATTATATTACAGTGTGGTCAACAGCTCAATATCGATCGAATAGTTGATCCCAAATTAATTATTGGTCCTTCTCAATCGTATTAGTAATTTTACAAAATCGCGTTATTGTATATTATATTTTACTCTGTGATCTACGTTTATTATAGACTGACAGATTTAAAACTGAAACAAATAAAATAAAATGATAGTACATGAATAATATGATTAGTGGCTTTAATTAAACCTACATAAATAAATAAATGAGTATTTAATGCTGGTCAGAGAGATCTAACAGAAAAACCGTATTAAAATATTTATTACATCATTGTTACACGTAACAAAGACATTAGATTATTTTCTTAGAGATGCCATATTATTTAAATGGAAATCTTACGGATTAGTAAATTTTTAGTGCCTAGGTACTTAATATGCTAATAGCGTTGATTTTTATGCAAAATTCGTTTGTAAAGTTGTTAATAAAATGTTGCAAACTTTAGCTTATTTGCAAATTAATGTACTCTTTATAGTCTACAAAGTTTACGCGTATTTCACTTAAACACTAGCGTATTTAAATTTGACCTAGTTTGTAGATATTTGATGTGAGTATACTTTGTTGATATTATACAAAGAACTTCCGAAGTAACGATATTAATGATGTTATTCTCGCTTTGCATGAAATTATTCTGTTTTCAATAGCAATGATAAATTATATGTACTTATTATAATCTCTATACATACATTATTTTAATAATATACCATTAAAATAGTTTCTCGAAAAATGGACAAAGACTTCCCTTAAATTTATGTAATCATTCTTTTCTGTAAATCTGACAGAAAATGAGAAATGAGAGAGATATTATTATAATTTATGTGTAGTCTTACAATCGTATATGGGTCACGATCTTCTCAATTTATGTATTATTATAGTATCAATGATAATATCAATCAGTAATATACATAACAACTCTATTTTTAGATTAAAATCACAGGGTTTGTGAATGATTATAATTATTCTACGAAGTGTACATCAACTGATTTCAATATACGATACCTTTGATATTATTTAATCTTGTTAGACGATGATATACGACTACAAATAATTATAATGATTCAAAATGAAGTTTAATTTAATTATTGAATTCGAAATAAAATTATATGTTCTGTTCAACATACACGTACATAATAATTATATCTTGTTATAATTTACCCGGATTTCAGGTTTGGACATAATATTACACAATTGAAGATATACATATGTGTATATATTATATGACTTGCATAGATTTAATGTCACTTATATTTATTATTATCACCTTGAAATAATAAAAGTCGATATTAATAATTGATTTATGATTAAAATTGTATTTATACATACAAATATTGTTATAATTGATTTAAGTTTTGAATTATTACATTTGAGATGTTTTTTTGCGACCCTTGCATACTGAAAATGAATATAGTTAATGATATAATTGAACGAGAAGTGTGCATTTACTATTAGTGAATGCGCATGGTGCCAGAAGATGCCGAAAGGCAAATTACAAAACAACTCAAATGGAATAGTACAAAACTTAAATTAATTGGAATTTAAATTCAAATTCCATCAAGTACTTGTGTTTTGTGACAGTTTGATAACAATAAATGGTGTCAACTATTTCTATAAATAATTTCTTTATAATATTTTATATTATAATGTCTCGAAATAAAGATACTATAGATATACTACCTATTATAAGTCATCGGGTGTTCGAATTTAGAATTAAGCTCATCACAGTATAAAAAAGTATTGAATGATATATCGAAAGCTAACATGTAGCGCCCTCACTCTGCGGACAACTTATACTGGTGGATCTATAGTCATGTTAATTCACCGTACAAAGTGGTAAGTTGATTCAAATTAGCGTTGAACGCATGACCAAGTCGCGTGCTCGACTTTGTTTATGTGAAATAAAATGTTATCGATGTTCCCGCAGTGAACATAATTACGTATTAGGCTTAGCTCGATCGCGGATTTTGTTCGTGCCTAATCCACTATTCGCAGCGAATCTTGGATGAGGGCCCCCCACTTAATCCGGCCGTGATTAAATCGGTTAACTTTGCAAACAATAATATAATTACAATCCTAAAAAGACGCATGTAGGGTTAGAGGGAGGCACACGTAAGAGGATAGAAGGAGTAGGGGCATAAATTACAGCCGTCGACCCTTTTTCATATCAAAATCTGTTGCCCTTCCGAATTCCCGGGCATACCACGCGGGAAAACATACCAACGTCCTTCTGATAGACGCTTATTTATTTTCCAATAATGGATCGTGAAGTATTTGGACCTCCCCGATTTTCCCACCCTTTCCCCGATTCGTTGTCGTATATATCGTTATCCGGGGATTCTTCTCCGGATTATTAAAGATAAGAAGAATCTATAGTGTGTTGCAGGGATGAAGATAACCGCAAATTATACGTTAGTGGTTGTTTGTGGAGGTAGAGTTCATTTCACAAAGGAACACCAGTGGTGTTCAAAATATTTTGTTATTATTTAAATAGTATATTATATTATTTAAAAGTATTAAAATTTAATATAAAAGTTGCAGCTTATTAATAACAAAATTTCGGCTTACATAAATTATTGTAAAGATAAAAAAATGTGTCAATGAGTTAAAAGTTGTAACGATCTCAATCAGGTATTGAAATGTGGTAGATTCGAACGTATGGATAGATAAAAAAATAATCATAAAACACTCATCTGAATAAAGAAATCTGAATTTTTAGAAAGATTGCCATATTTTTAGTGAATATTATATTATATCAAACAAAATGTTGGTGTCAAATATCTGAGAAATAAAGGTGAGAATTGCGTATTTTTATACCAACTATATTTAATTATAGGTATTATAATTTTGTATCATCAGACCATATTATTGTGATGCTCTATCAATATATTATTTTCATCTTTATAATAATTGTTATCAGTGAAGTGACTGCTTGGTGAGGTATATACGCTGGATGTTGGTTGATCTGCATAAAATTTTTCACGTAATTGAAAATTAACAACCCTATGCTTGCACTCAAAAAAGTGAGCACCCGAATGAATGTTTTGTCACAGAATGAAAAAAACAGGGTACTCAAAAAGTTCAAATTTACAATTTTTAAGAGATTCAGTGTTTACGTAGTAATTCATAATAAATAAAAAAGGTTTATTAGGTACTTGGGTTTCACCACATATACAGACTATGTAAGATTACTAATGTAAGATTTATGAAGTAGTTATATGTAGGGAATATCTTGAGATAAAATTATTACCTATGTAAATTAGGATTTAAAAAAACCAAATTATATCGCGGTTAAGAGACCAGTTCTCTCTATTAGTAAAAGGGTTTGAATGAACAAGGAAGCAAATGAGAGAGAGTGGCGTACTTAAGTAGGTATGCCAAAGTTCTTAAATAAGGATAGACCAGATACATAGGTCGTAGAAAGGATAGCCCCTAGATGAATGCAATTATCCAATGGTACTCAAATAATATAAAACAACTCAAAGGCCATTTAACGTATATTGGATTCGATTGACGAAATATTAACGGAATTACGTGGTAACAAAAAACAAGGAACCGTGTAGAGTAGAAAGAGCTTAGAAATCCCGCAGTGGATTGAAGAAGGATGGTGATGATGATGATGCTGATGATATTGTCCATTTAACGACCGCACGTTTTGGTCACCGGTGGATTCCAGGTCATTTCACGGATAGTGTATAGCGTTAAAAACGGGCTGACGATTTGTCATTTTATTTCTCTCTGTCACACAATACATGGACGAATTGTTAGTTATCAACTGTATCCTGGAAACAGTCCACCAATACTGGTATGAGGTGGTTTATTCTCCCTCAGGGCTCTGTATATATTCTGGAGTGAGTATTTTGCAACTCTGTTTGCAGTGGACAACACCGGAGTGTAATATTATTGTCGTTGGGGGATGTTATTTTTGAGATATTGCGTTAAATTGTGTACACCGTTACGTATTTACGCTAAGGGGTCACGTTTCCCGCTTATTTCCACTTTGTTGAATAGTTATGAGACCACAGGTGAATTTTTTTATGTTCGTCGCTGATATACAGCTACCGTGTAGTAAATTTTGATAATTATTTTGGGATAAATTTGGCGGGGGCGGCGTATAATAATATTTTGTTTGTTATTTTTTAGAAGTGAATAGTTTTATCGTGAGAGATTTCTGTTGCATATTTTGAGTAAATTTTTCACATAACATTAGCGTGAAACTGCATACAAGTATAGGTTTATTTATCAATAATAAATTGTTATGCAGCACTTATCTTATGGGGGTTTATCGAGTTATTTTGGTTACTTCATAACGATAAACATAAAGATTAAACAAATGATGTCAAGAAATGAAAAAAGAATAATTGCTTTAAATTAAAAGTGTTCTTTTTAGTATTTGTCTTCATCGTTCACTTTCAGATTCCGTTCAGTAGGATTATTCCATCGTTCTTCATATCATCTTTTCATCATATATAAATGATCTGCTTATAACTTTTATGCTTTGGTAGAGTTTTAGTACATGGATAAAAACGATATTATTTAATGACGCTAAAAATAAATGACGGTAAAACTAGTCAAGATTCTTTTTTAATTTTCTCTTATTATTAACTCTTTCTTTAAGCATCACGGTGGATGGTTGTCACATCAGTCCCTTACAGCTTTGCCTTGACAAGGAAGTGTGTAACTAAAAAAAAACAGATACGTTTATAGCCACATGGAAGATGCCGTAGACTGAATATAGATGGAGATGGAGTAATTCAAATTATAGCGTACTTCTTCCCAAAATTCCACTAAGGACGGTTTTAAATACTCGTGTTTTTTTTTACATTAATGCTTGATGGTCTAAAGACTTTTAGTTGGAGAGTTCCAAATTATGTTATATTATGCTATATAATTAATGGATATACCTGTGTTTTTATACCCAAAACTCACTCACATGTTCATATTATTATATTCGGTCTTTCTCTCAAAAGTGTCTACAAGTTCATTTGTTTTCAGTCCGCTTACACTTTGTTAACGTTAGTTTTAAAAAAGATAATCTTTGTTTCCTGGTGAAAAATTCGGCCGCAGATATTATTTATTTAAAAAATTTGATTGAACATTTTTGTTATTTATTTTCAGAGTTGCCAGAGTCTGCTCCTGTGATCACATCAGAGAAGTTGAGAGTTTCCGTGGGAGATACTCTTCGAGCGCGGTGCATTGCCCCGCCTGCGCATCCACCAGCAAACCTCACGTGGATACTTAATAATGTTCCTGTAAGTATTAAATTGAAAGTAGATTAATTAAAAAATAACATACTTTATGTAAGTGATAAAAATTGAATAATTAAAAGTGAACATATTCGAAATTTAAAAGATCTTGCGTAGCCTAGAATTGAGAACGAATAACCCACAAAGGTAATATTATTTAAAAGTATTAAGGGAGGGATTTAAGAGGATAAAAGGATTTGAGACATTGTTATCGTAGAAAAGATACACAATAAAAAACAAATTTATAAGCTATATGTAAGAACTCCTAAAAGATGGGAGAATATCAAGAAATCAACTTTACAGTCTGAATAGTTGACGCATCAGAATCTACAGTAACGATGACGTGAGAAACTTAATTTTATATGTATTTTAATAATGATAATATGGCATTACAGTTTTTTGTTAGAGCGACCGATTCTGTATAAATACTAATTTGTGGGTTATGGATTCGATCGAGCCCATGGCCGATCAAATAAATACATATTTTTTCAATGTTCATTAATTTATTGATCCAGTGCAATGGGTTGGGCGAATAGCTAATAACTTTCCTCGTTTAAAAAATATTTGTGTGCGAATGTTCATATGTTCTGATTAGGATTGAACATGGTAATTTAACCCCTTGCCCCAGATATTTATAATATAATAAAAATATACTATAAATATTATACAATTAATACCAAAAAAAGAGAATATAATATTAAATTTTACTTATAGTTAACAAAAATAAGAAAAGTAATGATCGTAGAATAATAATTAGAATTTACATATGCATTTAGCATGTTAATTAAATGTGGTAATTAAATAGTAATTAACAGGCCCGTTCTGTTCTGGGTCGGAATCATTTCCTCGTGTCATGTCTACCAGGCACCATTAGCGAGGGGTGCAAGACTGGTCAATGCGCTCCTCAAATACATAGACATTTTCAGTTACGTGCTATGTATTTAGTTTTCGAAATTATTTTTTATTTCTAATATTTTATGTTTTTTTTAATATTTTATTCTTCTCCCTTGTGAAGGTAATATTTATAGTAATGTATATTTTATATTGTGAACGTCTTGAACTTTTTTTTATGTATCAATGTTTTGTTTTCTTAAATAAATAAATATAAGAGACAATCTATAACAATTTAATTGTCAACAATTATATAGCTATTTAATAAAATACAATAACTGAATATGTCATCCGCACGATGGATGGCATCGCGAAATACCATATCTTTTCTGCAAAGTAATATAAATTTAATATAATAAAAAAGAGAATTTGTACGTATTGTGCACATAATTACAATAAAATATATATTTTAATTAATGCAAATAGATTAAGTAGGTACTTATGTTGAGGAAGGATTACATTAATTGAAGCATTATTTCAGAAGTTTAGGAGTAAAGCACGTGCTTTTCGATGGAAAGATTTATTCGCTATGTTTACTAACTGACCTGCTTTTAGGTTGATTAATACTATCACGATATAGGATTAATTACAATTATTATTATTAGTTTATTACACAGAACGCGTAAGGTCACGTTATTATTGCGTAGTTTTGGTATTAAATTAATTACCTACTACTGGGTATGTACTAATTATATATGTATAGTATGATTATATATTATATACATCTATCACAAGTCAAAGGTCGGGTTCCGTTTATTTTTGAGCGAAAATGAGTTATGAACGTAGACCTTCTTAAGTATATTGTCTACATATTAGTAAAATAATGGATGGCATACAATGAACAACGACAATGTTAACTTATAGTTTAAAGTCAAAAGTCAAGTTTAGTGTCAAAGCTTATTTTCAAAGTCAAAAGTCTGTAGTCCAGATACCTACTTTAAAACTATAAAATATAAACTAATAGGATTATATTAGTGACAAACGAAATAAAATAACACACAAAGTGCAAAACTTGAATAATTTATAATAATATGTGATACCCAATTTTAGACTGGTGTACAAGTATTAAGTAAGTTGAGTTATCTTTGTCTTCTTCTGACACTGCAACCAATTGTGAAAGATAAGAAAAAAATGGTATAAAATTATTCATTTCGAAAAGAATGTTTTTAGGTATGTTATAAAACAAATTTTATTTTGATTGTTTATTGGACTATCCATAAAATATTATAATTTTCATTAAAATATTGGATCATAATTTTTTAACATTAGATAAACCAAAGTCTAACATATTGTTTACTGATTTATTTGGGAATAATACTGTTATATTGAATACGAAATAAGTACACGTTTTATGAAAAAAATAAGTAAATTGTTGAAATTCGTACGTTATTTAGACTATATTGAATACTACTGTTAAAAATTTTGTTGATATATTTTATTTTATGATAACTGTACTTTATAATGCAAGGTATACTAGTTTAAAACCATTAACTTGTGGCAGTATAATTTATTTAATGTTTAAAATATTTTTGTTATATTTAATTTAAATAGTCATCAAACATCCTCAATCATTAGTTGGTATTGATTTTAGAAATATGTAAAATTAGATTTCTTTTAAATACTTTATAAGATAATATTATAAATTATATTAAATTTAGTACAGATTGGTTAATTAGTCGATCCTTATTCGGTAATCACATCACTATCGATATTTTATTTAAGACTATTCATATAGTATTTATTATGACTCAAGTTTTGTAAATTGGTGTACAATATAATATTATTATGGTGATGCTTAAGGGAAATAGTATTAAATCGACTGTCTGTGTATTATTTATGATCGATGACCTTGAATGGCGTTAGGGTTATTATTCAAATTTTGTTGTTAATTCATGATTAGACGCTGATTAATATTTCGAGGACTAATTCACTAACTAAAATAAATACAAAAGTATCGATTTTCATACAAGATGTTGTCAGTAAGAACAAATTTATTATATTTTTGCTACTATTTAATCATAATAATTGTGTCAAAAGTAATTAAAATAAATATTAATTATACATATACTGACTGGTATAGATACATTACAATAGGGTGGCTCTGTGGTGATTGGACTATGTAGAATGAGGCAAAGAATTTTCGCTCCCAAGAGTTCACGTTTTCTAGCGGCGGTCACGATCTAAGGTTGGGTTTCATTGTTGATGATTTAGTTAGACGAAGAGTGTACTAATATGATGTTACTGAAAAAAATATCCACTGATATGTATGGTATTTTTATAATTTATTATAATTGTGTTTTGTGTCGACTATACAATAAAAGTTTGAAATGTTACGGTATGGAATTCCATGAATAGGCTGAATTCTAGTATTAATTTTACAATTGATGATTATTAACTATATAGTACTCATAATGATTTTTTCTAAATACTGTCACACTATGCGGTTCATGTGGTCTAAGTCGGAGATTAAATTGCTGTTTATTTATTCACCTATAAAATAGTGAAAAAAGTCGTATCTACTTATGTTTTATTGAAAATTTTAATTTAAAACATGATAGTTTGAATGATTTCGTATTTATGTGTTTATATTATTAGGTTTAAATATTTTTCACTGTGGAATAATATTAGAATCTAATAATTTTCTAATTGTTACGGAATTGTTCTCATTTTTCATTGTATTGGTGAAATTATATATCTTCTATAAGAATTATTAAAGAAAACCGATACATATTTGTTAGATAGCTATAAAATGTACCTACTATATACATATATGTACCTACTTTAATAATTAAACATTTATAAGCGGAGAAAGTTTTTTGTATAATATACTAATATACTGCCTAGTCACAAAAGTATTTACGGATTAGACCAAAAATGCCTGCAATATACAAAGTATTTTTTGTGTATTAATATATAATTGTAATAAAGCATTGTATATAATCATAGAATTCATTATTTCATGAATAAAATTATTCAGAATGAAATTTGTCAATTGACTGAAAATATGTATATTTCTTTCAAATTTAAACTATAAGTAAATGTTTTAAAATATAGCTAATTGTATTATTATTTAAACATTCGTAACCCTAAAATTACTATTAAGTTCTACGAGTACAAATTCCATAATAGCTGTGACAATTTGACTTATGTTTAGAAAAGTTATGTAAGTAATTTATTTCCAATTAAGTAAATAAAAAAATTGCATGAAAAAGATAAATTTATTAAAAAAATAAAGTGAGTAATACGAGTAAGCATTATCGGTTCATTTTAATCATCGTATTTCATCAAAACAGTGAAAAAAAATGAGCGAATCACATTAAAGTCAATATAACTAATCACTGATTTAAAATTTTCGGTTTGCCTAATAATATGGTCTATAAATATCCCGGAAGTTCAAATTATGGAATGAATGTGTAATCTAACAGAGTGCTTCACTTTCCAATTACATTTTTTTATGTCAAAAATATTGGGCAAGTTCATGTCACACGTTCTGGAATTCATCTTTCAGAGCGGTGTTTAATGGATATCGAAAAGAAATTTCGCGCAGTGAAAAACGTCAAATGTCACTGCCACGTTGCCGACAGCTATCCCATTCCGAGCAATTTCTTTCTTCCCCAAATCAGGGCTGTACTTGACGGCGGTATAGCACGAAATATACGATCATCACTACGCATTTCATCCGACAAATTGACGGGATTTATATGCATATCCATATAATATATGCGACTTATATGCAGTGTAAATGAGAACCCGGCACTACTTGCCTACGTATCAGTCTTAGAAATCGGGAGAAGCAGTTGTTTGTTCTCACAAGGGGTGTAGGACTAACCAATCGTTGGTAATGCAAATTTAATAATTATTGTGTTCATCCAAATTGTTTTTTATTCGGATATATTATATTTGCATGAAGTGAGTTAGGTGGGCGTTGTTTTATGAATTCCTAAAATGATATCTGTTTCAATCATTCGGTGTACTTCCATGTATTTTTTTGTATGATTTTTCTATTTACTCTTCTGATTACGCTGTTTTTCGACTAAAAATTGTTAATACTGTTGACTATTTGATTATTTTTTGTCACATTCTAAATATCTTGAATTTATAATTTGTGGAGTTAATGTAAAATAAATATATTTTATTTGAATCATTCACGTATATAATATGAATCTTATCTGAATCTATAATATAATACAACTACCATCCATCTATATTCTATAATAAATCACATCATCCTCCGCATATTTTGTTATAAACATAAAATAATGCAATTACAAATAACCTTCTAAGAACAAGATTAAATTAATTTAATTCCAAAAAAGTGTAGCATACACAATTTTAATAAAAGGGATAAAAACTGAAACAATTTAATGAAAACGTATCCACTGAGTTTTGGAATACTAGCATTAGTTAGTTTTTTTTTTAAATTGTGTTTGGTTTTTAAGTTCATAAGTAGTCTCGAAAATCTTGTAATAGTTTATTATTGCGAAACGCAGATATATATATATTATCCCTTCCAAATGTGCAATTAAAAAAAATGCTTTACGAATATTTTGTTTTTTTATTGTAGGTAATAGACTTTTGTGTATATTTTTATATAATTGTTAATTTATAATTTTTACGATTACTCATGACTATAAGAATTTTGAATTCAACTAAACTTTAGTATTAAAAAAATATATGAATAACTGGCAGAGAAACTATATAATAATAATATGTTTTCTTAAATGACGGAAATGAAATCAAAAAATATGAATACATAAAATTCATGGCGTTTTAAGATTATATACCAATTTTATAACTGTAATATTTTATTGGTTGTTGGTTTTTCAAAAATATGTTTGGTTTATATGGACCAAACTGTTGAAAAAATAAAAATAAAAATGTTAATATAAAAGTTACCATTGCACATTGAATCATTGAGTTTCTCTACTATTTGTAACAGTATCGACTTAACACTATACTTCATAAACAAAAAAAAAACTAAATAACTTTGTAAACTCATTAAGTAATATTGACACACCTTTCAACATGGAATAGTTACAAGCTTTTCGACCAAAGAATTGAGGCCTTGTACTGGATCAAAATAAATATACCTACACTGAAAAATACAAAATGCATTTTTTGTCCAGGCAAGAGTTTGGTCCCGCAGCCCACATGTTCGTATTTACTCGTATATAAAGATTGCCGCTTTACCTACTAGGTGAAAGTAGGTGAAAACATAGTATAGTTATTTTAATTTTACAAAATAATACTGTTTACGTGACGTTCATAGAAAGTTAATCATATACTATACTAGAAAGGCCACTATTTTATAATTTAAATTTGTTTTATGGAGTTTTATTTTATCAACGATATCAAAAATCCAGCACTGAATTGAAGTGTCGTTTGGTTCTCGGTGTGGTCGTTGCCTTATCTTCCAACGGTTCACACATTGGACTGCCATTAATTTGTCTTCCTATGCTTCCAATTTGTTTGCTGTCAGATGTAGTATTCGGTTTCGCGATGCAAAAGGGAGGGACTGGAGGGGTGGAAAGGGTTGTACCCCACTACCTCTGCAGTATGTGCCAACTATCGTCGGCTGCAGTGAAAACTCAAATTTATGTCTTGCATTTGCGATAATGCATTCTTGTGTGCTGCTTTACGATTATCTTTTTAAAATGTGGCTGATTTCAATACACTCGTGCGACATGTTATTTTAAAACTAGGCTCGAAAATTGTATGAATAATATATTAAATTGACAACATATTTTTTAATATTCTGCAAAAATTGCTATTGTCACACAATTGTCGCAGTTGATTTCTTAAAATTTTTAAATTTATGTTTATTATTTATTTTTAAAATTGTTCATTATTACCTAAACCAGTTAGCTATTTTATTATGCCTGCGACGAATGATTGGTATACACTTATGACGTAGTGAGTCTTTGATTTTAATTCCAGATCTGGAAAATCCACATGATATTTTTAAATGTGTATTTAGACCCATAGGTTAAACAAGCGGCTAACATTCATTTATCCTTCATTAAGATCGACATATATTTGTGGAGACAATTAAAAATATAATGTATATTTGGAAAGTAATAACATTCAGATACGTAATAATATTATGATTCAATAGTAAATAAAATTACTAAATAAATTGACAGGTGTATGAGAATAGAAAACGTATAATTAAATATTAAATACCTATTGATGCGTGATACAAGATTCACATACGAAAATGATTTATTTTCTATTTTAAACATTAATAAAATTGTCAGATATTTTTTTTAGAATAAAAATGATGAATCCTTTAAAAATGAGAGCTCATTTACTGAATTGCTGAATGAAAAAAAAAGTTACGTAGAATTTACAATCGCATATTTAACCTATTTATTCAGCTGGATAATCGCTTTTCATTATTATCTCATATATATTATTATATAATTATTTCTTTCCATAATATATGATTTATATATCGTAATAATACAGTCACGTCTTATGTTGTTGTATTTAAACAATTTATACAGGTAGGAATGCTTGTATTGTTACTAATATTTAATTATTTTTCTTCATATTATTATGATATGGTTTTGTTAATGTAATAGAATTGTATCTATAACATGTATTAACATTGGTTTGAAATATAAATACGGCTAATATCTCAGTGAATATAATTATAAAAGCGATTAAAAATACATTAATATATGAAACTGGTAAAAATTATGATATTATATAAAAACCTTGTATTATTATTTAATTATAACTAATGATAACATTATGTGCAAAAGAAAAATATTATATTTTTAGGAACATAAAGTAAATTACCATAATTGGGAAAATGGTATGTACCTACGTGTTGGGCATCGTTACAGCCTGGGAGTATACTTTTTAAAATCTGTATTTTTATACTTCGATATTTTCGATTTCATTATTTACTTTGCGATAATTTGACGATCCATCAAAAAATGCGAATATTTTTTTTCATAAAAATGCTTCGAAGCATCTTTCTTGCTCAAGAATTTATTGCTCCGCCATCATAAATAATGATGTAATACGTAGCATATTGATTAAAAAAATATCAACGGAGGAGGGATTGGACAAAATAAAGTGAAATTTATTTCGGGGCGCCTCTACTTTTTTTCAAATTGCGGTAGCTTTCTTCAACTGCTGGGAAAATTTTTAGTCAAATGAAAAATTTCAGGCGATTCTTTTTATAAGCCTTGAAAAAATCTGTAACATTTTTTTTCTGTTGTGAATCCTTTTGAGGACCATTAAATAAAGTTTTTATATTCGAACAAAAACAGGTTTAAAATATACTTGTCTCATAAAAAAATACAGAGAAAATATAACTAACATAAATTATAAATAGTCTCAAAGGATATTTTGATATATTATTAATAATTGAGAAAAATATTCCATTAAATAATCATAAATTTATTTGGGTATTTGACAAAATTCTGATAAATAACAATTAGTCAAAATAAACTGAGGCTATAAATTTTAAATCATGGCAAAAAATATAAAATCATTAATTTGAAATGCATCCAGAAACTAAATACCTTCTACAATTTTTCAAATAGACTTTCCACATTATACATTTTTAATGAAGAATACATGCTACATTTCTAAAGTTTGTGTATATTTTAGCTTAGAATAAAGAATAATTAAATTTATAAGCAACATACCGACATAGTCATATATTTATTATTTTTAGATATATAATTATTGTGACTAAGATAAAACGTTGATTTTCACAAATTTCATTGTAAATAAAATAACTTACAAGGTTTAAAATATATAATTATTGTTAATATCTTTTATAATGAAAATAATGAATGTGCGTTATAATACTCACCGAGCAATATTTTATTAACTTGTTAAGTATTCTTTAGTCTTATGTAAATACGTAATTACTATAATTTGAGATGTTAAAAAAGAGAAGGCAACGGCGATTCCGCAAGCCTCTCTTGAGAAAAAAATCTGAAGCAGTTAGGCAGTAGTAGACAGGACTGCGTGGAAGTATTTCCAGCGGTCGCCGGCGCCTGAAAGCTCGACATAGCTGTAAGTTCGCCCCTCTCCCGGACGTTAATGAATGTTTATTTTTCATTTTCCACCCTCCCGGGGCGGTCGAAGGGCTGGCCAGTAACCGGGCGCACGCGGGGCGGAAAATTGGTGTGGGCGAGCGTATCACCACTTACGCTTCTTTTACTGCGTTACTAAAGTAGGCTTATTTCTTAACAGCGGGCTTGCTTGACGGATACCGAGCTTACAGCAATCTTTTCAGAGCGCTAAAACAGAAAAAAATACACTTCTTGTTTTCAATTGAAATACAAATACTAAGTATTTAAATATAGTGCTACTTTTTGTCTCCTTCATTTATAAAAGCGATTGTGAACATAACAATACAATATATTGATTATATGAATTATAGTAATTTTAAACACTATTTTAATGGTATTAACTGTCAATTATTCTTCTTGAAAAAACATAATAAAATATTATTCTTCCATAATATTGTCCAATATAATATGTTGTATCTATTGCAAAAGAAAAACCGATTGCGAAATTATCGACAGTATATCATTTCGCTTTTAACCTGAGTACCTATATAATATCATATTGTATAAAAATATATCTTGCTTATGAGTAGAGTATACGTTTTATAACTTTGCATTTTTTACTACACTGATAGGCCTTTTTGCCTGATTATCTCTCATAAAATTAGATCAAATAATATTCACTTGTATTAATATATGTAGTAATAAATAAGTAAATAGATAATATATGTAAACAATATATTTTTAGAATATATGACACCATATTGTATATCCTAGAGCCGGAGTACACAGTTATTAAACATATACTCTACCTTTGTAAATATTAGGTATATGGGATTTAATTTGCCACTTTCTTTAGATCAATATATTTTCTGAAAATAATATTTGTTTTCTTTTTACAACAGATGAAAGGAACAGCACTTGATTTGGATCCAATCGTCACTCCAAAAGTAACCAATCACCCTACGACAGGTTATGCCAATATGCTTGCACCAGGAATCAGGCATCCTAACAATGAAACTAAGCTAGTAGGTCACACATATCTCAGCAGCGATGACGTAGAGAACGAAAATGTGGGAATCGTTGTACGAGGCCGAAGAAACTTGGCTGAAAAAAGAACTGATATAGACGCACACAGGAGAAGTGAATCGTCAACAAAGGGAAACATGCAAACAGATGATAAAAATATTAGCGTGTTTGATTCCGTAGAAGTTGATAGTGGAAAGTGGGGGAATAAGTTCGGATATGACTCGGTCGCAATTCCCGAAGAACACATCGTTAAAAGAAGGAGTGGTTCATCGTTGGTGCTTTCAATAACGCAAGAGAGCTTTCAACAGGGAAGGATGACGCTTACCTGCAGAGCTACCGTATTTTCTCTTTACAACGCGCAAGCACATCTTATACTTGATGGGGAAAAGCCTCAGATTGCGTCGGTTCTGGGAACTAGGGAAAGCTCGAGTGGTAAGTTGAACGCAAACTTAGTTCTGAGCCTTTAAGTTTATTATAAATCTTGCTTAATATCCTTATTGACGTCTAAATATTTAGTACTCGTTTCTTATCTGATAGTCAAAATATATAATATGAAATTATAGTTAACTATTCAGAAATTTACTTTTAAAAGGAAATATACATATTAATAAACTATTTATTTTATTCGACGAATAATACACAAGATTTAAGAATGTAATGTTCTAAATATTGAACATACATAACTTAAAAACATCATACATATCCCCACTAGATTTAAAAAAAAAATACATATAATGGGACCTGGACCCGTAATCTCTGGATTAGCGGCAGTGTGCTTTTTCCAGTGGGTATATGTGATTTTTTCAAATTAAGTATGTTAATTATTCATATTATTATTACATTATTGTGTACAATTAAAATATTTTTTCCTGTCATCTATCTTAAAATTTACTTAAATATTACCTACTAATTTGTAATCTTTCCATAACAAGATACACGATCATACTCGAATGAATGTAATTTTGAGAATTATTTTAAATAACTTGTTATAAAAATATTATTTTCAACATAACTTTTGAAACTATTCCCCTTCACTTAGTATTTAAAAATAGTACAAACAGATATAAATATTTTGATTGTCAAATAATTACTTATCAAGTATCTTCATTTGATTAATTATTAGTATAAATTATCACGTTTGTTCTATTTATTATTTATTGCATTCAATGTTATCAACTTTATTTCTCTATATCGTTAGGTTTATTTTTGATCCAAGTTTTAAGTTTAGTTCCAGCTATCTAAGTTAGAATAAACGATGGTCAGTAGATATTCTGCACGTAATGAAGTGTGAGAATATGTCTACCCAACACAGATGCATGAATTCCAAAATTTTCTTATTTGTCTTCCCCATATAACCATAATCTTTATTTACCGTAGATTTTTTTGACATGCTTATATTCAAAATATAAGTTAATATAATTATGTAATGAAGTGAGCAGACTGTGCAATAATTAGACGTCTACTTTTGACATGATAGGTGTATGGGGATGGTCCCTACGAACCCCTAAGGTAGAGCTACCTCTGATTTCTTGTATGATATACGGTCAACTCTCTTAATTATGAAAGTTAATTTTGTATTTAGTGAATCGACAATGTTTTTTATATTATTATTTATGTTTTCCACTAATATTTTTGTGTTTTGTTTCAGGTGCTAAGTACAGTAACGAGTTATTTGGAATGGTGATCTATATAACACTTGTCTTCTTGATAGAGTTATTGCGGTAACGGTTTGGCTAAGTGAAGAAATATAATTCATTTGGTTGACCAGATAAAGAAGAAATGACTTTTCTCTGAAATTACTCCGGTGTACTTTGGTTTGTTTCGGTTAAGACTTTCTGTGGATGTGTCCAGTTCTTTTGAAAAGTGCTACAATTCTTGACAATAATTCAGTGAAATAAAACATTGTTTTAATGAGATCTTTATAATGTGTGATAATATTATGAAGCTGTTGAAATACTAGTGTCATGCCTAAGTTCTGTTACTAATCTACACTCAATTATTACTCTCAGATTATACTTATAAGAGCTGTTACTTATTGTAAATGTATGTTAAAAACAGGTTTTAAATGATTTTTTATCAAAAAAATAGGAAACTTCACAAACAAAAAAAAATCAACGAAATATAACTTAAAGTTTATCTACGTATCTATATTAAAACAAAATGTTTTAATTAAATAATATGGATTATTATGATTGTGATTTATGTCATGAAAATGGAAATTATTTATTTGTTCATTAGAATGCACATTCAATATTTTTTTATGGATGTCATAGTACAACGCCGAGACATCTATGATTATTAATAATAATATATTGTATTACATCAACATTCCATGTGATAATCAATGTAATAAAATAAATTTCTACAATAATAAAAATATATTGCAATTATTATATCTTGAGAAATAAAGAAAGTTTTTTGTGAAGTTTGGTTGTATAAAGATAGTTTTATTTCGGGGGAAATCGATCGCTTAGTCTGCAAATTTCCCGAATGCTTATTATCTATTTCGTTAAAAAATAAATTAATTTCATGTTCAAGGAATATACATAATAATATACCACATTAATTGTAAATAACATTTATTTTGAAATATAACAGTATATTATTTACTAGTTTTCAATCCAAGCCGAACCGATTTAAAAATAATTTTGAATTAATAAATAAAATATTTCAAGATGAGACATGAACACACATTAATTACGTGAGTTCTTATTAGTATTACCACAAACCACAAACAAAGGTTGTCTCACATTTAAAACTAGTGTAACTCCTTTTGGCAGACTATGTCTGAAGACGGGAAGATACAGGATTTTCTTCAGAAAAGAAAATGATAAGCCAGGAGACCTACATTGAGAAGGTTAGGTTGTGTGGATATCTCTGAATCTAAGGTATTAGACAGTAGGGGGTGAAAACACTTCCTGGAGTGGTATATACTCTATACCTACACTGGATCATAATGCTGCTGAAAATAATAACGTAAACTATTATAAAATACCAATATATTTCCTAGATATTGTATTTAAATCTGATAATGGTACAACATTTTTTCATTTAACTAACATTTTTTACGACATATTAAATAATTGACTTACATACATTTATTATATTTGATTACTTCTTAAAACCTGCGGTACATAGCGCTAAGAATATAGGGAATCATACATATTCAGTTGACTTGAAGGAAGAATAGTTAAAATAGCTTGTTTTATATTTCCTAATACATAATTTTGTGTAAATATTAATTGGCTATGCAGTAACTAGAAAAAAATACTAAAAATTAAGTATGTGACATTTAAAATTTAAATAGTAACACAGAATTCCAATTTAACATAAACGAATCTTTAATTGTTTATCAATCGTACAAAAAATAATCATTGTATAATAAAATATGAATATTAATTATAACGTGAAAAAGGGTTATGTTATTTGTTAATATTATGAATTATTTTGTAGATCAATTTTGTAAACTATAAAATGGATTTTGTATATAATAGGTGGAAATTGTAAATATTAAAAAAATGTTTGTAATAAATACGATGTTACGAATAAATAAATCATTGTCATAAAATAACAAAAACGAAAGCTTTTTTCTTGTTATTTATTTATTTTTGCCCTTTATATTTTATAATAAAAGTATACTTGATATACTGATAAGCTACTAGGTTTAAATAGTACGTAATTTATTTTGCAGTATTTAACAATCATTATATAAACAAATTGAGATTGGTGTATTTTTTTTTTATAATAATAATAAATTTAAATAAAACATTTTTCGAACAATGTTTAACTTAGTAAATAATTGTTCAGAGAAAAATGATAAAAGTGTCATTTTAAAACGCTTTTATCATCCGCTACCACTGATTTAAAGTTTTAAAAATGCCTATGGATAGGGAGCATCTGCTTGTCAAGGTTTTAAGTTGATCGTAGAGAAAACATATATGAATATCTATATAAAAAAAAACTATCATGTCACTGGGCGATTTAACTAATATATACATACATATGTGGCCGATTCTATCAATATATATATAATAATACTGGTACTCGGTATTTGAAAAAAGTTTTGACGTGAAAATAATTTAGGCATACATGAACATAATATAGTGAATTCTTCTTCCGAATGGTGAGCTTCTCTTATGTTCTCATATACTTTATTAAGTGAAGCATAGTTTATAATATTAATGAATATTTGCTTACATTAAAAAAATGGAGTTTATTGCATGAAACGTCTCATATTTTCCTCGGAACGCCGTAGTAAACATTTATCAAAAGAATGATGCGGAAAATCTGAAATATCGTTTTGGGAAAAGTCGTTTATTTTGCAGGAAACACGCTGGAAAATGGCCCATGTACTCACTGTTAATCAATTTGACTTCGAACGAAGGAGATAATTTCATGATTTATTGGTGAAAGAAAGAATTGGTCTGTAAAAAGTAATAAAGAGTGGACGTTGATGAACGATGGAAAAAATGCCGCGCCGGATTTTTTTCCGACAAAAGTTTTTTTCACGTGAAATTTGTTGGTGCGAAAATGCTTTGTAAGATATTGAGTGTTTTTAAAGTTGCCTTGAGGATTTTTTGCGCCTATTTAAAAGCCTTCAGCTGGATGATAAAATTAATGTATTTCTCATAAAGTTTGTAATATCACGTTACGCGGCAAATTTAACAAGAAATTTATTTACGTCTCTCTCTCTGCCGCTACACAACCTGAAATATGCGTTTTCTTCGAGCTCTAACTTTTAACAGCCTTTAAAATAATAACGAAACACGATATTATGATGACCTTAATTCTTAGGTAGGAACAAAATTTCAATTGGATTACGGAAAGAATTTTTTAACACACAATATAATATATTATATACGAATAAAAAGTTTTCTCCAAAACTAACAACTACTTTCCTTGATTGGATTAATAATAAAAGCGAAGAAATAACTAAATAATAGACACTCACAACTTTATTATTTATTAACTTTTAATTTTTTTGTTGTTGAATAAAACATAAAAGTAAATAGAAAGTAGTATATTGAATAATACATTTTGTTTCCTATGAAGCTAAGTGGAAAATTAATCACCGTAAACATTTTGTGGCTGTATATTGGACTTTATATGATTGCGAACGGTGTCCCGCAATTCGTAGCCACATTATAACATTACAATAATACATGATGATTCCAAGTTAACAAAACTTTTAATAAATAAGCTATATTATATTTAGTGTGGGTAAGTTTTAGAAATAAAAATGGAAACATATGCTATAAAAAGTTATCAAATAATGGATTTATTTATCATTGATTTGTGAATATTAACAATACTATGACATTAAAGCTAAAGTGTTGTTTTTGAACAAAGTAGTATAATGTGTGTTATATCTTAGTAAAATAGTTATTATAATTGACTTTTCACATTAATTAAATGTTTCGATTTATACCAACATACCTATTCTGTTTCAAAATTATGGTTCGTTAAAACCATTAAAGTTTTGTATTATTTCATTTGAGTCGTTTTTTGCGACCTGGGTTTCGCCTTTCAGCATCTTCAGGTACTATGCGCACTCACCAATGGTAAATACACACTGACAACGAATACAATTTATTCTAACTTATATAACAAATTAATACAGTTAAGTAAGTAAAAACCTTATCATCCACCTATTAAGTCAAGAATCACAATAAAAAAATATAACAAATTATTAATAGTTGAAGTGTTTGTAATACACCCTACCTAATTGACAATAAGATGCCGAATCATTAATAATAAATTCAATACCCGTATTAAAAACCCTACATAACAGATCGTTAGATAACTAATTACTAATAATACATGCCGAAAGGCAACACTCGTGTCGCAAAAAACTACTCAAATGGAATAGTACAAAACATAAATTTATCAGAATTTAAATTTAAATTCCAAACATCAAGTATCCTCGGTCGATAGTATTAATATGTTCTAAGTGATGTTGAGTAGTATCTCTAAATTATATCTACCTTTAAGATAAATAGACAATCTCCAATATATTTTTATTAGCTCTTGTAAAATAATTTCGAAATATAGCATCGACGTAAAAAGTAAACTCGGCTTTAAAATGAATGGATGGGAACATTAAAAGATTTTTCACCTTTTAACCAAAAAAATCAAAAAGGGTTTAATTCAAAAGTAAATATAAATCATAATATACGTTAAGTAATTAGAGTACCTCTGTATAAAGTTTTTTTTAAAGACACTTTATAGAATTGTCAATATATCAATTATGTACGGATACTACATGAACTGCTTGATTAAAATGGTTATTTTATAATTTGAAACTGTCTATCTTTATAAAAATAAATAAAATTCAACTGGGTAGACCTTTGGGACAAAAAGCCAATCAGGAAGCCACGAATTTAATAATAAGACAAAGGGATCGAATACTTCTGCTCGATATTACTAGTAAAAGAAAGGAAGATAATCAGGACGGCTGTAAGATAAGTACCCAAGGATTGAATTTAGCATTAAGGAACGACGAAGAAGATGTAAGGTATTATTGGAGTTATAAAATGGTATATTCCATTAAATGTATTTTTAAATTCATAAGAGTAGTATTCTGTGACACGTATTGTAAAATCCACCCTGTGTGTTTATATTATTATAGTTCACCACAGTAGTGTTGTAGTGTTCTAATCGCCAGCGCCGCGACGCCTGAGAAGCGTCGACCGTGACGACTTAGTACATACTACTTGCACAAACTACCAAGAATCGTAATCTATGTTCTGCGGACCACTTGTGGTCTACGCGAAATTTGAATATGTGTTTATACTGGCACAGCTATGATAAATAATATGCAAGGAATTTGTACTTTAAGAAAATAGACGCGATAACGATGATAGTATGCTCATTTTAACTGTTAGGTTACATGTACATAATTTAACGTATTACATTTTGCTGTAGCATAATCTACTGTGAGCTACTTTACATGAAAAATGGCCGTGAATTATTAAGATCAATAAGCGTTTTTCGTGGATCATTGTTTTTAGTTTAAATTTTAATAGATTCAATAAGAACATTAGGTTGGTATCGGATATCCAATAATAAATTTATCATTAATATCAAATATTTCATAGGTACGACTTTATATACCTACCATAATTTTATATAAATTATACGATATGATTGTATCTCTAATTTATCTACCTACATACACGTTTTCTTGTCTTTCTCCTGAATTTCGGTAGTTTTTGTATTTAATTTAAGTATTTATTTAGATATGAATTTGATATCAAAACTATTTCCGATACAACATCTTATGGTAAACTGTGATACGACTAACTGCATATATAAAAAAATCCGGACTTGAACTGTTATACATACATGAACGATGTAAGTAGTTTTTAAAAGAAAATATAATATTTATTATAATCATAATATACTCATAATAAAATTAAAACATCGAGTTGGAAATGTTGTCATCCGTTTTCTTGTAAAACTCTCCCAGATCCAAAAAAAAAAATGTTAGGTCCTGGTGGCTCGAAGATTGGAACTGTTTTGTTCTCTTGCCTCTTTAAATTAAGTTGCAGCAAAATTTACCTTTCCTTATAACTGCATGACTGTACATTTCGACTACCTTATGGAATAACACACTAACTCTAAATTATAAACTTTTCAGGAGAGCAAAAAAACCATTCAAAAAAATCTGTAGCAAAAGCCGTTTATAGTGTGCAAATATAATTTAAATTATAATTTATATCTTTAAATAGCGAATCATTTAAGCAGACAATCAACTTTGGCATGACATTAATTTAGGAAATAACACCCTAAATGTGTTTTTCCACGTTAAGTTTGACAACTTAAATATTACATGTAGATTTGGTGTGATTTTTCCCGTTTATATTTTTAGAGGGTGTAGGATATCTATATTTGGTATGTTTTTCCACGTAATTATTTTTTTTTTCATAAAAAAAGTACCACGTAACTTGAGATGGTGTTTTTTTCCATGCTAATTCTTAACGATTATCTTAAATATCTCGACTTAGAGAGATTTTTGTTTTGAATTTTATGAGGAATGACATACTATGTGCTCTTAGTGTTGTTTTTCTCGATGATATTTGATTAAACCAAAAATATTTTTGATATTTTGATAATATGAGGAGATTTTTTAATTAAACAATATTTTATCGCAATAAACTGTATTTAAACCATTCAGTCAGTTTTAGGTTATTGTTTTACAGAACATAATATTATATTAAGATAATTGCAAAAGGTACTAAATGAATATTTCATTCAACATAATAATGATTGATAGTATAGGTTAAAAAAAATTATAGGATAGATAGTTACGTATATATTTTACGTAAATTACGTTTTCCTTGCAGCATTGTCAAGTAAATAGGTACCTTAATGGATAATAATTATAAACGTTATGTAAATAAATCTTCTTTTATAATATTAAGTGTGGGAAAACTATCAACTAACATACAACTGTATTCATAAAATTAGATTAAAAATATGTAAAAATATTACTTATTAGACTTATACTTCTTATACAGCTACTTATTTCTATCGCACGTCGCTTAGCTGTTTGTAGATGCCAAAGATAACAATAGCCATCCTTGCTAACAATATCATAAACAGTGAGATTGTAGATGGCATATTTTCTTTTATAATGAAAGACTCATACTTCACTTCGTGACACAGTTAAAACTTTTTGTAAATCAAAGCATGCTATAACAGTTGTAATGCGATTTTCTTTTGCACGACTTATATCACCCTGTTTCATCTCTCTCGAACGTTCTGTAAATAGTAAATGTTGCTGATAATCACTTTCCAGTTATTGTTTACGTTCCTGTGAAAAATATTTCTTTATATTGGCGTTCAGTAGCAATTGGAAACTGATAATTTTGTATTCCAAACCATATGCTATATTGGCGAAACATTTTCACCATATTCAAATTCTCGTCTAAATATCCTTTTTGACCATTTTTTCTAACATATACTGAAATTACTTTTTAGGAAAGATATTATTATATTCAATTACACTATTTTTTGTTGCTTCATTGAGTGCATGAGGACGGTTGTTGTGCCTGCCTCGACTATCCAATAGCAATTCTGAGTTCATTTTTTTAAAAACACTAACCACCCACATATTTGAAATTGAAAGCGTTTGTAAAAACATAGTTTTACACACTTTTATTATTTCGTTATTGCGTGGCAAATTATAAATAAGTGCCTTTGAACGTCTTGAAGAAACTGGTAGTCTTTGGGTTATATTTTGCAACTGACTTGACATATCGTAAGATATAATCCCATTGTCTGATCATCCAAAATGATCGGATTTACTCATTTTTGAGGCATATATGCATCGGAAAGAATTTTTACACGGTGCTTTCATGGTATATAAATATTCTTCACCCGAATTGAATTCTTTCTTCCTTTTCCACAAGTATTAAATTACAGCGCTCTTCTTTTTTCGATTCAGGTGTATCAATGGTGGAAATACTCTGTACAGATGCACTAGGTAAGGACAACGTCATGTCTGGTGATATGATGTCTATAAGTGCATTTATTTTGTCTAAAGGTGGCAAAGTACTCAGGCAGAAATATAATGTTATTATGCTCTAAAGTATAGCCATATATTTTATTCTGTGTAAGATCTGCTGGAGATTTCGTAATTTCTTCGATCAAATCATCAATCATTCCCAAATCTTCTCCAAATATTTGTGTCATATCTGGCACACTGGAAAAACAGCTTAAACCCGATAATCCAGGATCACTAGAAGTATTATTTGAATTGAATATGTATTCGGAGTCTTCAGATGGGGTAAAATCAACCTGGTTATCATCGTGGACTATGCAATTTTCATCCAGACATGCAATGATTCTTTTCGACTTTTTTGACTACCGTATTTATGATAAAAGTATAGTAAAAAGTATTGTCAATACATATGCAAAAATAGGCAAGTATTACCTTACCTACTTATCACAAGTCGTCATACAAACGATACAAGAAGAATAATTAATGTAGATTGTAAATTATAAACTAATTGTGCAAATATACATTTATACGATGCTTACTAATGATAGGAAGACGTTATAGTATATATTACGAGATACCAAATATTATAAACATTGACAATCCTGTAAGAGCCAATAGTACCGACAGAATATTTACGGTTGAATCATTTATAATTATTACATATAAATGTGTTGTCTGAAGTAGGAGATTATTAAAACTACATATTATTTACCTTTATTGTTTCCATCCTTTATTTTATTAGTCTCTTGTTCTAATTGTAATATTCGCCGAGATCTAGTTAGAAACATATTAACTAAATAGAATAGTACATAACTTAAATCCATTAGAATTTAAATTCAAATTCCATGAAGTATCTACCATCGGTCGATAGTATTAATATTAAAATTAGTCACTTGTTCACAATAAAAAAATATTACAACTTTACTGTCACGAAAGCAATTAGCGATAATGAAAGTAGGTGCGATTCATTACAAAAGATAATGATTTTTCAATACAGTGTTGTTCTATGTTGATAAAGGCGAGAGTTGAAGGTAAAAGTTGAATTAGTGTCATATTCCACGGTGAAATCATAGTTAAATGATACACTAAAACGATTTGTGTAGGGAGCATGTATATTTTTTCCGAGTAATATCACACCAACTCGGCATAGTGTCATATTCAGTGTCACATAAAAATTAATAACAATAACTTGTGATACCAACTACAGGTAGATTATTATTCCATGTTATTTAAGATATTACAAAAAATGTTATATAATCATAACTCTACTAACGAGTAATATTTTAAACAGTATTTTCGGTGTTTTTCGAGAGAAAAATCCAAAAAAAAAATTTGTTGGTGTGGTATTTTTTCTATGCAACAATAGCTCAAAAAACATAAAACACACTATTTTGAATTGGTGTGTTATTCCATGAGGTAGTCGATTTGATTGTTTTTTTTTTAATATTTCCTGTCTTCTCTTCATCTATACTTTTATTTTAAATTATCTAATATGTACTAACTAATAAATAATATCAGTTATTTCACAAGGCCATGGAACATTAATTCTAGCAAATAATATTATGAAAAACTATTTAAAAGTTAATTATTTAAATTTATAACTATATAGAAGGTTTTGGTTTTGAAAAGATTACTACTAATGCATTGGTAAAAACGAAAAATTACCTTTTTATGTGACTAAAGTATCTAGATAACAAAAGATAATATTGTTTGATAATGGTAAAAAAAAATTAATAGTATCGAATAGAAAAAAAAACTAATTTGTGACCATTATTATAATTAATATTATACTATTAAAAAATTAAATTCTACTTAGAAATCACTTTCTCAAATATATAATCAATTTATATTGACGAAAAATTCTTAAATAAGTAGTCCTGTGTATTTGAATTATGGCTAACATTTAAATTTTAATTATGAGTTGATGACATAAAAATGGGCCAGAAATATTACTAGGCGAGCGAATAACTGCTAAACAGATGCAAACGTAGAGTGATATCCATATGATTGATCGATGTAATGATCAAGGTTAGTGGACAGGTGGGAGAGAGTAAAATTAGAGACTAAGAATAATAGTAGTGGCTGAGTACACCTACGTCGACCAGTAAATCGACACGATTGATAGCAGCTATGTAAAGTATTGTCGACTTTCTTCGAAATCAATCACGGGTTGTATGGAAGGCTATATTTCATAATATATTTTGTCTCAATACGTATTGCATTGAAAAGCTCTGCTGAACAGTGTCTCGTCAGCGCATTGTAGCGCACATCGGTTAAAGTGCGGTAGCAGTATCTCAGGCGTTAGGACGCTCGTCAAAGCCCGTGATTACTACCTGGATGTAGCAATGCTGCACTGTCCCGTTGCTGTATTGTATGGCCATTGAGGCAAATTATTCGGAAACACACAGAATCAAATATATCTGCAGATAATTAGCGTTCATACGAATTAGTTCGTAATGGTAAAGGAAATCACTAGAGATTGTATTTAAAGAATTAATTATAAAGCAAAAATAATTTATAGAATGAATATTCAGTTTTGTTAGAATGTGTCACTCCGTGTCTACCTTACCATTGGGGATTATTTAGGGATTAGTCTACTTACATTCTTCTTCTTCAACCACGTCTGCCCCTTGCTTGTTACTTATATATACCACACAATGCTTCTAAGAATCCCTGTCGCTCGCCAGTCTTCTTGAATCTTCTTAGGTCATACCAGAATCCCGGCACTGGGACAACTGGATGCCAGTACAAGTGGGCGCTGCACTGTCGAATGAAATAACGTTCTTTAATGAAATAAAAATATGTTAGTTACGTTTGACAGATACATAAAGTAGACAAGGAAGTATAATAAGCTTCTATCTACTACCTAGTAGTTTTAATTGATTTGAGAGTTATTATGTCTGACGCTTCATATAAAAATTAAAGAACTCTCTTTTCCTTGGAATTTAAACATATGCACAATTAAATCATAATTTACGTGTGATTATTAAATATATATTTTAAAAGTACCTATATTCACGAACGTCTATTTACATTAGAATTTCATTCGATTGCGTAGCGCCCAGTTTCCCGCGGCCGAATTATCCTACACTCCAGAATCCCATAACTTTGCCGTATATTCTCTATGAATGGTATTTAGCAGCCGTCCAGGATGCCGAAAAGTGGTTAGCTTGAAAAACAGATAAAACAAGGAAATTATTATAAGGCATCCGCAACATACGGCTAAACCAGGTCCAATGTTACCTCTTCACCATCAGAGGCTTCTTGGTCCACTCTCATATGTATCCATTACTTCTAATGTTATACCACCGCATACCAGTATCCACCACGAACATCAAAGTCAAAAATGACGATGAAGAGAATGGGAGCAAGGGCTCTGTCTAATCGTCGTGAACCTGAACCATTTCGTGACAGTGTCACCAATACTGACACACCATTCGCTATTCAAATGCAGGGATTTGATTATGGCGAAGATATTGGAAACATAATATGCTATTTTTAATATTTACGTCTGTATTATAATATTCATTAAAGATTGTCACGTAAACGAAATATACATTCAATATTTCTAATATTTGAGAAAATTCAGGGGGCTAAGTATTTCTTGCATTAAATCGCCCGACCGTCAATGAATCATAAACCAAAATTACCTTCAATGTCTTGGCCTATGGGAACTAGTTTTTGCATTTGTATTTTATTAATTATCATATTCTGTGATTTTGATAACAAATAAACATTGTATACACCTACGCGTACCTAGCGTAAGCGTGACGCGTTGTTGTCATTGTACGGTGCAATTTGACAGATTCGTGGAAAATGGTAAATATCAAAATGCTCTGCGCGGTGTAGTCCGTATTTTTTCCGGCAGGCTTGCCACTATCATTCTATTGCGCATGCGTATTGCGTATGTACGTTGCAAATATCGCGTGAAAATTCTGAAACCTTTAAACTTTCTTGACCCATGCATCCAGTTTTACAACATTCTTAGTCGATAATACTTGTTCACGTTTACATTTTATCGTTATGGTCACGAGAATACGTAGTAAATCCATGCATGTGTATAGGCGCTATCATTCAAAACTAACTAAGTGAATACATCTTGACACTAATTTAAAATAATTGAGGTCGCGACTTGTAAAATATCAAAATTCAATTATTTAGATAGGTACCTAGTTCTGCAACAAACATAATAATACAAAATTATTTACGCTTCTTCATAATTAATATTAGAAACCATACAAGTAAATAAACTTGATGTTCTTTGGAAAGCTGATACTTTTCTTAATTACATTCTAAATAATATTATTATTATAACGAATTATTTTCATTTTAATATTTATTATAATATTCCATGATTATATTTCAAGTTTTCCTGATATAGGATGTGTGCACATTCTATGAAATATGACACCAAGATATAAATATAATTATTCACCTCGACGTACTATATTGTCAATCAGCATAGCTCATTGAGGAAATGGTTTTAGCATTAGTACTTTAATAATTGATGTAGTGTATTAATGAAAATCAAAATTTAGAAAAGAGGTTCTTAATAATATTGAGTCAACAAAATTAAAATATTTTTAAGCTATATTTTTAGCAAACAATTGTATGGTCTATAAATTATCTTCTTTTGACCATGTTCGACCCTAATAGGATCATATGGGCCTCCACAGAGTGGAGGTTTTGTATTAACAGATTTTCTTTTTACGAGCAATGGATGTCAGCCACTCGCTCAACCTATTAGGTCCATACTCTGACTCATACACAAATTGAAAAACAATATGTGTACTTGCCAGACCCAGGATTCGAACCTGGCACCCACGACGCTATAGTCCGACGCTTAAGCCGCGCGGCCATCGTGGGATAAATTGTCAGTAGATGTTATTAAAGTTCAGATGAAAATTTCTATTAACTATTAGGTTTCTTTCAATTAAAATATATCATGGAAAAATATGTTTTGATATTATAAATCGCTACAGTGAGATAAAGTGAAAAGTCGACGTTAAGATGTAATTTTGAACAATCGCAAATATCCAGGCTTTGTGAAAAACACATAAATATTGTGTCCTCATCGGGAATCGAACCCAGAACTCTCGAGAGGAAGGCCAGCGCTTTACGCATTGGCGCTACACGCCATTTTCATCTATTATAAAGAGCAGAATAAACATAATATAGATAATGATTTCATTTGTATGAAACATTAAAGTTCAATTATCTCGAAACTAGTAATTTGAACTTATCCCACTGTTAATTCCAGGTAGCGATAATATGTAAACTTAAATATTTATGAATTCTGTAATATTGAATTGAATGATATGGTAAAGTAAATAACAATGCTTGTTTTTAAATAAAGCATATGAGCCTCAACAAAGTGGATGTTTTTTTGTTATTTATATTAATAGACATTTAAAAGAGGAATTAATAGTTGTTGGTCATTCTCCAAACATATTGGGTTCTTCCATTGGATCAAGACTAGTATTTATTCAAAGACGGCCGTCCAACTAACTCCGATAACGTGGTTGCAGAGAGTGTGCTATTATACTATAATAATATTATTATAATATAACTTTTGAATTCATTACGTTACATTTTTTTTATTATGATGATAATATTGCAGTAAAAATGGTTTTGAATATCCATTTTTATGAAGTGCTACACATCGTGAAAGCATAAAACTGAAATAAATTCTAGACGAGTCCGCCCATAAACTTCTGTAAACAAATAAAAAAATGATTTAAAGTGTCCTGTCACGAATTAGTATTCAGTTGATCCTTACATTTATAGCCGGCATCAGCAGCTAAACTTTTATTACTTCCTCTAAAACTGACCTGCCTTTCGTAAAGCAATCGGAATAGTAACCCACATAGCTGACATTCAGTAATAAATAGAGAACACGGGCGGCATAAATAATCAGTAGGGCGGTATCACAGCTGCCACGATAGCAGGAAAAGCGGCAAGAATTTACACTACCAGTCGCGTAGTATTATGAATATTTTCATGTAGGAAATCAACGCCAGAGAGCATAAAGGTAATCGGATCAACTGAATTTATTAGAGTCTTCGTGTGGCAGGTTCCCGCAGTGAGGCTGGCGATGTCCACAGTCAGTGTTCGAACAGGTAACACACATGTTGGGCTATAAACTTTGCAAGTTTATGCATCAAAGTATGAAATACCCTAAGCAGATGGCAGCACGGGCGTGTTTCAGCGATCGTAACAAGGGAATTTTATGAGCGCACCTTGCTCGCTATGCAGATTTATGTAAGGATTTTCTTTTTATTTCGCTTCAGCTTTCGACTGTTACATTTATTCACATTGTAAATAGTTAAGCCGATGAAAGATGACTCCGCGATGCTAGACAAGACGCGTCACTTCGATGGGTCGTAAGTTAAGCAAGTCTACAAAGTTTGAAGTAATCTCACGGGCACTTTGTGTTCTTGATGTGTTTGTAAAATCTAATACGAAACATTGTCAACTGATATATTATTCAGTTTTCCACCAACGTAAAAAGGTCATAAAGATAGATTTTTATTACGTCTAAAGTAATACATAGTTTAAAAGATTTTGTATCTCGGATACGGTCGTGATATTTATGATACGATAAATATTGGCATAAAATTAGATTATTGAAACACATTCGAATTCAAACATTTTATTAAAAGTTTCAGTATTTTTAAAACACTATTTTCCCGCTTAAAAACGAATTATTAAACTATACATATTATTACGAAATTTAATGTTATTTATCCCCTGTTTTTTAATGTTAATAATGAATATTTTATTATCAGTAGGTAACTATGATTCTATTCAATTTTATATTACATACTTCAGTATATATTTTGTAAAAAGTATACCTACGTCAAATAATATTTATTTTAATATTAATTAATAATACCAAATGTATTATAGTTTATAGAAGTGAGATTTTGAAAATTACGAGATAAGTATTCAAAATTTTGCTTAAAATTTGATAGTTTCATTGTATTTCCCTCTCAACTCTAAAGTTTGAAGATATTAAATTTATGAAATGACAATATCAGGGTAGGTATAATGCTTTTTTATGATAAAGTTAAAATTCTCGTGTAGGCAATAAAAAAACGATCAATCATAAATTAAATATATTCACTTAACACTTTTACCTGCGACTAAAAACTTAATGCGAAAAATCATTTTTTTATAAGTGCAATAATCAATCATGGCCTATTTAATACTTGAAATATCGACATATTAACATTGTAGCTACTAAATGTGAGGTGTTTTTAAATTATCCCAGTAAACATATAATATTAAAATCAGATAAGTATAGAAAATTTAAAGCTTTTATAATAATATTTACATAAGATATACATAAGAAAATATTCATGGAGTCAAAAATATGATTATATTTTTATCATGGTAGAAAAAAACTATTACTATTAACACTTTGAACTATTCCAAATCTAGTATTTTTCGCGCATCGGATTGCCTGTATACATATTACGTAGGTAAGTATAAACGTATCTATGCGACCCTCATGGTACAATGCGTTAAGTACTGACTCCACTGACGGTTATAGGTTCGATTTCCGGTGAGGTGAATACATCTTTGTGACTTTATTAAAATTGTGTAATTATGTGGTTGCCTCACTACTGAAACACTATTATTATTACATTACTGTAATTGGCCTTTGCGGCCTGTTATAATGGTAAACAGAAAATAATTGAGAAAAAGTCACTACTTCTCAAGATATAATCATTATTATTTACGAGTGTCGGAGAATTATAACATTGTACCATGATAATATATATTTTTATTAATACAATTATTAAAATATATGGTGGTGTTTTTAGCAGTGGACTGTAATTTGAAGGTGATGGTGGTGAATTACGGATATAAGGAGGGAGGATTTACACAGGATGCAAGACACTGACCTTTTATGTTGAGAGGTGATGAGAAGAGAGATAATGAAAAGTTCAGGATGGATGATAGACGCGACGTTCGCTCAAACCGTTACAGATTTAGCCCAACGAATGTCAATCATATGTGTTTTGGATGAATCACTCTGTAGTTAGTGACGGATAAGCTATAACAAGCCCGCACGCGATCGATTTCCTGATGTCACTCGAGATAACTGGATGTTATTCAACCACGGTCGACTGATGACCCGTAATTGCTCGTTGTCTGGTCTTGTGACAATAATACATAAGGATTTGGGATAGGTGGGGAAGTAAGGAATGACGGCCAATGTAATTGGCCCAACCATATTTTATTATATAGGTACACCTAACTAATCGATGTTTAATATTGTGATATGGGTTACTTAGCAATACACAATATTATTCTATCTAACCAATAATATTAAGTTGTTGTGCAAAAGGAATTAATGTACTAAGGTATTTACAGACTAAGATTTTTGTATTACACAGCAAAATAAGAACGAATAATATATTGCATACGTAAATCAAAGGTCTTTGATAAAATATGTTTACCAGTATTAATAGGTAATACAAATACGCGTGGGTACAAAGCATCAGTGTGTGCTTATAGTTGATACGTCATCTGGGAACAATTTCTATAAGTAAGTGAATAATTCAAGTGATGGGGCTAAGGAATGAAAAGTGTTCGTTTCATATCACGAAATATGCGACGCATACGATATTGTTCCCCTGCTTGTACTTCAAGGCAAAGTATCATCGGAATTGCTTTTTGCGTCGGTAGAAAATTGTTTACTCTTTTCATGAGATTGTTTTAAAAAAATACATCTTTGTACAAATTGTATAAGGTATGCTGGGTTTACTTGTTCTTGATTGACGCTACAAGAGATATCTACATATTACAGTATTGATCCTATAAGTGGGTAGGTAGGTAATGAATTCCAGATTTAACCATATACGTATAAAGAGGTATATAAATATTTATACACATATTTTCTTGAAAATTAGTAATAGTTAAAATTTGTTCTTTCACTTTTATAATACATTTATGTTGAGGATGCAATAGGGAAGAAAAATTTTGTAAACATCTCTGGTCTATGTATTTTTAAAATATTTTCAAAATAACAGTAGTTTTTAGTAATTATATTATAATAATGTAAATTTTTCTCATTTATACTCATAAAAAGACATTTTGAAATATTGTAAATATAGAAAATTCCATCACTTAAATAATATAGTTATAAGATGGTTGTTGAATATTGTGTATATAATATACTTATCGACTTGTTATACTATTGAGTATTTATTAAAGGGTTCAACACAAGGCCGACTATATATAGGTCATGGCATTGAAATGAGAATTTTGACGGTAGTGCTAGTTATTGGTTATCTTCGAACGCAATACGATAAATTATTCACAACAAATGAAGATTGCCGATTGCATATTTTGTCCAAATTATTACAATATATTTAAAATTATACAATAATTATCATTTTATATAAACAAGAGTACTATATTGCATTAAAGTATGAGCAATAACTATCACTGCCATCAATGTTTACAGTTTCGTATCACGGCCTGGCTACAGTGGGCCTTAGGTTAAATATGAAAGGAGGCACAAGGTACGGTATTGAATCAAGGAAAATGAAGCAATCATGTCCTTGCCATTTGCTACAATACTGTCGTGAAGCAAGGAAACATGAACAGCGAATCTACCTATATAGATTAACTACTTAATATAGGTACCTAATAATTATTATCATTTCCCATCATATGCCAAGTATATGAGGATAAGGAGAGTTGAAGTCATATTTAAAGGCCATTTTACAAGGATTAGTTATTAGTCATACGTCTAATACACTAAGTCATTAATATGTGTTAGAAATATAGAAAAAAAACACTGTATTAATATTATATCTCAGATACAGAATTAAAGGCTTCAAAAAATTGCAGTCTGGTACTACTAATTCAGTCCGTGGGGCATGTTTCATTTAACTTAAATGGATACAAATAAATCTAAGCATAATTGAGTCGCCTAGAGTCATAACTCACATTTTGCAATTTTTTAGTTAAATATACCAAAGTATCCTAAAAGCATTAATCTATCTTATATATAAAGAAAAATAATTGTGTATCAAAAATCACTTAAAACTATGTGAAAATCGTTGATAAAGTTGACAGTAAAGTTGGTGTCATTACTCAGATTTTTCAATGACTAATGTGAATTCTGTCACCAAGGCTTTTTTAACCAATCAGGGAGCTCTATTAATTTCTCATAGTGTGCTGTACGTCTGCAACCATAGGAGTATTATAATATATTAAAAAAAATGTTAATCTATTCACTCACTCATTAATATTCAAGGGAGTTCAACTCAATTATTATACTAATAAAACTATTTATATAATAACATTACATTACAACACATAACAACAAAAATTGTGATGGGTAGATACTAACTGACCAAAAATACCTTCTAATAATATATTAGAATTATTAATAGTAAAACTACTCCAAATTGATTAATGCCACTACACAAAGAAGAGACTCAGTCAGATGTTAGATAATTTTCGTATGAGTTAGTTAGTACCTAATGTAAATATAATAAATTACACCTGTTCGACCACATAAACTGTAAACATAAATTGCTTTTGAGACTGAAGTATAATATGCCAAATATCTATCTACCCTTTAAATTGAGAAGTAATGCTTATAGGCGTAGAATGACTTGCCAAAAATGCCCATAATAACAAAGTTAGTAGCCTTTGTTTACGTCTGAGAATGTTTTTGCTACAGTTATTTCATTCTGATTATTCGGAGGTACCACGGATAAAATTAACGCGAGTACATTGAACGGAGGTGACCGGAAAATGTTTTAATTAAAACGTGCTATTATGAACTTTAACTTAATTTACTCAAATATTTGAAGAAAAATCCGCTCAACACGCAAACTCAACATTATATTATTTCCCACGACCGCTAAGAATGCTACAACAGATCGTTTTGTGATAATTTTCCGTAACGCTATTTTAGAATTTGCTAAACATTTTCCAAAATACGTAGATACCTTATCAACACAATATTTTACTAAGTGAATTTAAATTTAAATATATATATAAATATTGTAAACAGTATCGTAACATTATACTCTCTTCTGTACATTACCATAAACTATAAATAACGGTTCATTCTATTAATTTATTTTTTTATTCGTTTTAAATATTTTAATTTTTTTTAAAACAAACAGAAATTAATATTAGGCAGAAACTGTGGTGGAGTGGAAAGAGAAAAACGTATTCGTGGTTGGTGAACCAGTCTTGCTGGATTGAATTCTAATGTATTTTTTTTTTCTTCAAATGAATTGGATCCTAAAAATATAACCAATGTGTTAAAATTTATTATAATATAATTATGTACTAACACAACTTAGATCCACACTTTTGGTCATGGAGTAGAAATGGTGACTTTCGTTACTATGGTACATCAATGTTGAATAATATTATCTTTGATATTCAAGAATATTATGTTTAGAGTTAGTAGTACGTATTTCATTCTTAAAAGAATTAGCATGTATCACAAAGGCTGGATTAAGAAATAAATAAATGATTCTTTCCAAAAGATTCAGTGCTTACTTGGTAGTTCTCAAACAGAAAAAAATTTGGTATCTACGATGAAGGTTATTTTTGTGAACAAAATGGGTGTCCTATTATTTTTTTATTTATAAATGTGATGTACACCAATTTTTATGTGCTTATTTTTATTCATCAATGAGATAATAAATAAATACTACTTATAGAAATAGCATGAGACTTTATACGTATGACCTATGTTTATCATCGTAATTATACATAAGTAAAGTATATGAACCGATGTATTATTGCAATCACGATTATTTGGCCAAAGAAGTTTAATTTTGTTTAAAATTCGCGCTTTTTAGCACGTCCCGTGCTTCAGCAAAAATAGCAAGACGAAAGCGATCAGCAGCGACCGACACAACCGCTTTCAACCATTTTATACCTGATTGAAAAGTGGTTGTCCTTCTACCCTGTTACCCTGTTGTACCCCGATTCAAAATGTAACTGTTTTTGAGGCAAGGGAGCATGTTACTTTTAATAAGTTAAACTTAACTACATAATCGTGTATATTATATGTGTGATATTGTATGTTATATTATGTGTGAAGTACAATAATTAACTATTTTTTTATTCAACGAATAATTCACAAGATTTAAGAATGTAGAGACAGCTTCTTGTAAGACAGCTTTAGCATAGTGGTCTATGCGCGGTAGACGCGATACCGAGAGATGCAGGTTCGATTCCCGTGGGGTGTCTTACCCTTTTCAAAAAGATTTTTTCTATTGGTTACAATACATTTGCTCAAAAGTATTTTCAAAGTACAGTAGTCACAGGGGGGCACTATATAATTGAGATTTTATTAAGTTTATACCTGTTTATCTAAATTTGACATATTTATATTTTCCCCTGCAAGAACCAACCATTATGTTCCATTTTTGACGTTTTTGCCAGGTAAAATCATGTGACGGTAATAAACTATTTTTATCTGTAGTGGTACTATATTATTTTGAAGATCAACATATTATAACCATTTACTGTATATGTATACGATTTGTTTCATAAAAGATAATCCGAAAGTAGCAGTGCCTTTTATTGCAGGATAAAAGTGATGAGCCAACGGAAAAAAAACATATTTATTGCAGGCAAGTTGGTTGCTTATTCACCCACCCACATCTATTGCTTCTTCACTTGATTTGTCAGCAAAGAATTGTGACAAAATCATCTCATATTGCGAGAGGAATTTACGGGCTTTTTACGCGGTCATGAAAAGCAAGCGGTATTGGAAAGCTACACAATATCCGATTTTCAGCTTAGAAATTCTTTCAAATACAAGTCTACCTAAAGAGCAAGATTATTTTTTTATATATGGTGTAAACGCTTTGGTAAATATGGTTTTATATGTTTATGGTGATATTATGTTCATCTCATTACGTTGATCTCTACATGGGGTATCTATTTTATTGCGTGATTTCAAAATAAAAATAAACTACAACTCAAGATATTGTATTTTTTTTACTGTAAATATTGGTGGAAGATAATATCATAGGTTATAAATGGTTTTTGTTATATATTTTGTAATAAATTCAAATACATAATTTAAAACAATCTCAAAAATATGCGAATTTGAATCCTCTTAGCTACTAATCTCTATTGAATTGATAAAGATTTCGCCTGAAATGCGATATTTAAAGTGGGTTTCAACCCTATTTTTTCAAAGATTTTTTAAAATAATTTTTCTAAGACTATTTCAAAGTATTTGTATTTAATTATTGAATAAAATACAATTCAATAAAAAATATTTTAACGTTGTTAACGCACACTCTGTGGAGGCCCATAATACTAATATGATCTTATTAGAATCGGACATGGTCGAGAAAAAAATATTATGTAATAAGTATTTTGAGTACAATAAGAATGTTTTTCTATATAGCGAATAATTGATTGATTATTCAGTCACAAAATTGAAATATTACTACTTACACGAGAGCCCGATAGAATTATTATACTTCATCGAATTGAATTTTATAATAGTACACACTGAACAATTAAATGCTATACATTATTTAGTTTTTATAATAAAACACTAACACATTCGCTAATAAAACAATTAGAGTCAAGAAGTAAAAAGGTGTCTTCCGTAATATAATTACTTACTGAACTTTGAACGCCGAGTGAATAGGTTTTATACAGTATTCGGAAAACAAAATTATAATCACACCTGTTGTTTCATTGTGCTAAAGTGTCAATCACAGAAGTGAGAGTCGGTGTGTATAAGAATATTATACATATTATGTACTTAAAAGAGCATGGTTTTGTAGTTCCAAAGATCGTGACATCCGCAGTCATGATGTACTGAAAAGTCTACAGTAACGAATAATGTTTACATATTAGTATCGTTTGGTTAACTTATCATTAAAGCAAGACTGAAGTATATTGTGATTAATTGTATGCATCTTTCAGTTCTCTCACATATTATGTTTGAAATGCACATACTATTACAGCCGAAGTTGGGCAACTCCAATAAATGACCAATTGCTTCAGTCAGGTATTTAGTTATTTAAAAACTTATTGCCTATAGGTACTAGGTACACCTAATAATAATAATATATCAATTGACTAAATCGATACGTTCCGACTGCCCAGGTAAGCAGCAAGTAACGATAATCTCTAAGCATCAATCCTTCCCACTTTCTATTTGACATGGTGCAGTCACTACGCCACCGAGTTACCGTATCCTCTTCTAAGAATGGCTCACTGGGAGAATTTTTAGTTTCAACAGCTAATCATTTTTTATAGATACATTAAATATTACTAAATCACAATATTATTATAAAACTTTAAGCTAATTCTATTTATAAAACCACCAAAAGGTGGTTTTAGTATAGTCCTCAAAGGTGAGTAATATTTGTGGATGTTACTATGTATTCTATGCATTGTCTTTAAATTATGTTTACGCCTTTGATGGTACAGTACATTATAGCACTTAATCCAAAGTTATGTGTATTCTAAAGATTTCATGAGACTCGTTAAAGAACTATCAGTTTATGGCGAACTATTGTTGTACGCGACGCCTTTCGTCACCGGCAACCTCAAAAGCGTTATGACGTAATTTGAAGGACCATGTAACATGTGTTGCAGGGCCGGACACTATTTTATTGGGGCGGTGTGCGCCTGACTCGCCTGCCCGGTACCACATTAGAAACTGCTTCACCTTAGAATTCCATTCACACACAGATTATTATTCATCTGTGACCTATAACAATTACTAAATAGCATATAAAAATTTTCTTACTTACTTGGGTATTATGAGAATATATTTTTTGTGTTTTGAAAATCAAACAATACTGAAATTAAAAACACAATTCAGTAGGTTTTAAAACGGTTATTGGAATTTCTCTGCGGAATGGATTTTACGCCCCCCCCCGACACACGCGCAGGTCAGGCCAATAAAGGAGCGCGGTCGGTACGGAGCACCTGCTATCACATTACGGCGTGGGGCGATTAATAATTCAAAACGATAGTGAGATGAGGCATTTTCGTTTTTTTGTTATTATTATTATTATTATCGAAATGGCCGCCGCACGGAATTTAATCATTTGTAATCAGTTGGGCTTAGAAATTATTTATTGGAAATGGGTTGGTACTAATCTCTATGCCTAATCTTATTTGATTGGCTTTTAACATCGACGGTGAAACAATGTAATCTTTATTGAATCCTGGACGAAAGCATTAATAAAATCCTTAATTTAAATACCCACCTTTATCAAAAAGCTAATAATTTATATATACAAAGCTATACGTGTAGTCTAAATATAAATGGTTAAAATGTCAAACTAAGTATAGAATTTAATTTATATTTTATATATTGTTTTGGTAGATATTAAAACTTAAAACCTCATATTATAATAAAAGATTTATTTAAAAAGGAAGCTAATATTTGTTTCTTCAAATATTAGAACTAATTTTTTTTGACAACTTATTTAATTTTGAAAAATAAAAACATAATTAAATGTTTTCAGTAGATAAAAAGAGATATTATTCTACGTACTAAATATATCAATATCTTGCAATTTATCTTATTAAAATCATTTATTATTTATGTTGTTTTATTGTTTACAATCAATAGAATGGTGGCAATCAAAATTCAATTTTACTTTCCAATATCTTTGGGATTTTTGAACATAAGGTAATGAATATAGAGATCAATAAAAGATACACTATTTTAATGCCTGATTATGGGGAAAATATACATTTTTGGATGATTCATACGATTTTTAAATTTTAGTGTTATTTTTCATTGCTTTAACAATGCCAAGAAGGAATATGTTGTATCATGGTACCTAAATGCGTACATTAATGCGTGAATAAAACTTTCGCTTCTCTGATAAACGTCAAAAACAACGACAAGGATAATTGGCGCAATTAATCTCGAGCTCCGCCATTTTTTTCTTAGAGCTGCACATGGTCGCGATAGCCGCTAAAAGCGCCTGATTAATATGAAGTCCAATTCTATAAATGGCGGCCAGATCGATCCGAAAAGCGAAGCACGGAGGCCTTCGCAACCGCGATAAGACCTCCTACAATGCTCCTTAAGAGGGTCAGAATGTCGTGCAGTCAAGTTTAGATGAAACCAAAATGGCCACCTATTTTGGTAATTGTTTGGCAGCCTACAGTCTAAGGCCGGCCTGCTCTTTTGTATCCATTCGAAGGGCAATCTTTGATTTCTCTCGATGGGGCCGGATAATGGATTGAATTTAAAACGTCACAAAAGAATCGCGGAACAATATCCTGAAAGCTTTTCGCAGTCAAGAGCGTTCGTATAAAACTATGGCTCCATTTATAATATGGGGCTTACATCATAAGTGAAATGCTTTTGTGGGCAGTGGTAAAAATATTCCTATAACATAATATCGCACCACAATGATGTGTCCATCGAATGGTTAACCATGAAAATTTTATATATTCTCGGATATATAACCTGAAATAAGTAAAAGTATATAGTACCTATATCTAAAAAAAAGTAGTTTAAGAACCTTTATTTTTGAGAAATAATGTCACTTGTTTTCAACAAACAATAAAATAACATAACTTAAAGTATAACTACAGACATTAAATTCTGTGATTACTTGCTTACCTGTATATAAAGTTTTCGTATAAACTATCACGTATGGATATAAAAATCCTTTTATTTTATTATGAAGTAAAGTGATTTGTAAGCACAAAGTTTATACAAAAAGTTTCAAGAAATGTTCTGTTCATAATATGCTTTGGTACATGTTAAATTTTATATAGGATCTTACAATCCTTTTATACTTGAGTAGAATAATGACCCCTGCGAAGCTTTCAAAGTTACTAAATGACTAACATAAAAGGTATTTTCACGGATTATTTATGTGAAATCTTTTAATGTTGTTTTGAACGAATGCCTTTTTAGCCTGTTATAAAAACATCTAGATGAAAATACACGGTAACAAATAAAATATAAACCTACGATACATCCCTATTGTGTACTTATATACTATATTGATTGTGTATTTAAAGGTCAAGGTTTAAATTTTAATACTTAAACTTTAAATAGGTAGTAGTTTAAGTGAATACATTATTCTCAAAAATTTTAAAATATACAAGAAAAGACGATTATTTTTTACCAGATAGAGAAAAACAATTCAAAATTTCGTTAATTCATTTTTTAGACAAAATATATATTTTGTTGCAATACGCTTTTAATTGTAACTACACATATAATTTATGATAAGATTGTTATGAAGAAGATTTTTTTAGTTGGTTATAGTTATTTCAATTTAGAGTTAAAAGTCGGAAATGTCTGTGGACATCTGCCCCAAAATGTAGAAACTAAATTTTCTTCACACTGTTAAATTATTAGATTCTAGATAAATCAAAAATACTTTATTTAATATAAATCAAAATATTTATTCATTATTTAAATCAGCCAAAAATAAAATAATGGTATGAATATTAAGGCAATGTCAAGCTATTAATCAACTCACATCATATTTAAAAAAAAATATATTTGTAATGAATTTTTCACAACATTTGTCAGCATATCTAACAACCTCGTTTTCAGTCAATAATATAGTACAATGATAGAGTAAATACGCTTTCTAAATGTGTAACGACTGGCTAGAAAGGCGCCATTATTCAAGCATACGTATTACTAACGTAGATTGTTTGGAATTTTGTCACAACTTACATGTGATCACTTCAGGGATAAATTAACTTAATCCTCTCTCATTCCGATCTAGCTTGCGCACATCGACTTCACTATGCATAACGTATTTCTATTCGGGTTTCCGTCAATATTTTCTCTGATTACTACCATACATTTTTTTGCGAGATAAAAATGTATACACACAAAAATATTTTAATCACTGGTGTGTAGTAGATAATATTTTACCATAAATCATTAGTCAATTTAAAAGATTGTAATAAATTAAATTTTGTTATATTTTATTCCTTTTTATTACAAAAAAAAATCTATTGCTATCACAAAGAAATCGGAATAAACCTTTTGTGTGATTATAATTTAACTCGCTCAGAGTAACGAGTTTAATCGCATTAAACAAAGAAAAAATCAATTTCATTCCTTATTAAACACATAATAAATGTGATGTTCTATTTGCCACAAAGTTAACAATGTAATGATATCTCTGTTCATCTGGAAGCATACAAGAAAATGGTTAGGGGTCGATCGTAAATTAGCTGCCCGTGTCCTATATTTGCTGGTTTATAAGTACGAAGTTACGAATCAGGAGTAGGAAACACTACAATGACATTATTTAATATAATACTTTATTATTGTTGTAGTTCTAATTTTTCCAAGACGTGGATTTTCTTACTCACAAAATTGTGTACTTACCTGATATAAAACTGCTTATTAAATTTATTGTAATGACTGTGGTATTTTATGGACTATGTAAAAAGATACATATAAATAAAATCTTCAAAAATAATATTAAATTTTATATTATTATTTATTTTATGTATATAATACACTTATATATAACTATTTTCTCGTATGCCATATCCGTTACCGGAAGTCGGCGATGATTTGGGCTGTTATTGCTCTAAATAGGGATGGAGTGCTGAGATCAATCTAGTTCATAAGATTCTTATACCAGGACGTTCAGTTTCCTCCAAGACCTCGTTTATCTAAGATTTTCTCTTGAACGAAAATTTGCAGATGTTGATATTATCACGAGGTAGCCGAACTATGATAAGTTTACGAATAGTAATAAAATATTGATGAGATGTTTTACAAGTGTTATTAAGAAATTTATTGGATGTTCAAAATGTTTAATAATATAAAGAAAAATATTGTTTTATGTTTATTATAATTAATATTATAGTTATTAATATATTATTACTATTTATATATGTAATAAATAATTATCTATGAGAATACAATATGGAATAATTACCGTTTTATTGTAGTATGCAAAGTTAAAAACTAAGCAAAGGGGTATTTTATTTAAATATTTGCATAACAATATTTGAACTTCAATAACTTAACATGCACTTAGTAAAAAATATGAATATAGGTCGTATATTTACTTTAAAGTCTTAGATAACAATATACGTAGTATCTGGTTGCAATATAAAAAAAGTGGAAAAATGTATACAAACTGATAATAAAAATGGAAATCCACTCATCCGAAAGAAAAAAATGTAAATAAAGATAAGTAAGTAATTGTGTTGTTAGTATTCTATAAAAGGCTACAAAAATAGTAAAGCACGCGAGGCGAGAAAAAAAGGAAAATCAAAAAATCATGCAAAATTGTTTATAAACATAAAAAGGTCCCTTTGTATATTCAATAAAAATGTATATCCGGTCTTACGCGTTCATGTGTCGTTTGCCACTTCTTTGTGAAATCTATCGCTGGGGGAAAATTTTCGGGCGAACATCAAAAGTGAATTCGTGATTTTCTTTGTGCGAAAGGTTCTGCCTCCATGATTCGGGCTAATGGAGGGACCTTCCGGTAAAAGCGGACGCCAAGTGATCCCGGATAAGTTGTGCCTATTAAAGATACCGGGTATACGGACTGAGGCCGGGGCGGACAGACCCGGCCAGTCATCGATATTATGAATTACCCCGAGTTATCTTCACGTTGCTGAAGACAAAAAAGCTCTTCAAATAATTACGTTACACTAATTTTACAATATTGTTGAATATGTAATGCGAGATTGAAATAATATTTGAACGAAAGTTCTATAGAATGCCAATCAACCAAGAAAGCTTATTGTTATTTTACAATAGAAATAAATACAATATAATAGTATTATATAATATTGAAGAATTAATTATTATTTTTAACTATTGAAAATAAGGCACAAAATATAGAAACTAGTATAAGTATAATGAAAGCATTGTCATCAATAGTAATCATTTGTTTTAACATATATATGGTTCTTGTTATCTTATGATAAGTCAAATACTGCTAATTTTAAGATACATAATATAATGTAAGCCTGACAGGCCACTAAATAATATAGTCCACAGGGTGTATACTGCATAACTAAAAAACGCTCTTATGACATGGAAAGACACAATAAGATTAGAGAGTGACTGGAATTCTTTATGGTCCCGACCGGTATCAATATGGTCCACATAAGAAGCGAATAATTTTGATCTTAAAGAAGATGAGAATACAGTTTTTCTTAAAAAACTTTGTGACGAAACTGAGGCTTTTCATTTGCTCTATACGAAAATAATGACAAAATTGACGGTTTGTTGAATAAAATTTATTATTTTAGTTTTTTTCCTTGTTTTCATGCAAAATTAATCTTCCAATGAAAAATATCAGTCAAAAGTCAAAAAGTCCAGTCGATAAAATCGCATAATATAATAGGTAGTTGTAAAGTTATTTGATTTTTATTTCTTTATGGAAATACAAATGCTTACTAGTGTAATTTATAGGTTTATGAATAAAAAAACTTTTGAATGCTTTATCAACACAAATTATTGCATAATGTGTTATTTAACTGGTACTTGCACCTAAATTTTAAATGGACGGTTACTGTCAAACAAATTATTTGTACAATATCAGATATAACTTGACTTGTTCTGACGTGTAACGACTTTAGGTGTAAAAATATTATTTATGTCAACAGTTATATGTCAAAACTTCAGTAAAATGTCTTATTTTATGGCTTGAAGTGTTTACGGGAATACAAATGAAGCGTAAACGATAATGCAAAAACTTTGTAATAGTTTGGATGTATTTATAAATGTGTTATGGTGCATTATTTTCCTGTCAATTCAAAATTGTTATCCAATGAATTAAATCATAAAAAAAATAAATAACTAGTAATGCTTTCTCATTCATAAAAATATTTTTTTTTTTTAAATTTTACCTAAAAATCAAAGTGAAAAACCTAAATGCTGGAATATAATTTACAATTTTACGGTTAAACAATATTTCATATAACAAATATCATTGCAATATAACATTTATAGTCTAGCGGTAATTACTATTGATATCTAAAGATGTGGGTGAGGGTTTGAATCCGGAGTCTAGAAAAAAAAATAAACGAACAGGAATATTATGTGATCGAATAGTTAAAATTAAGTTACTTATAAAAGATGTAATAAAATTTCTTTATTTCGTAGAACTTTAGAGCGGATATGGTTACTGCTAGAGTTGGGTTTCGGGAATTTCGCGACAGGAATTCTCGAGAAATTTTCGAGATTTTCCCTCCCGAATATAGAGAACTGAACTTTTTAACATTTAGGGAAATCCCGGATCTCGAGAATCTTTTCTCGGGAGTCGGGATTTCTTTATTATCAAATATTAATTGAAAAAACGATTTTCTATATGAAAAAAGTGGACAGAAAACACAAACGTTCAAAGACTGATCGGGAAATTTAACGCAATTAAGCCAACGTCGACTCCAAATGAGCGCAATTTTTGCAACATCAGGGAATTTTGTGTTTCAAAAGCGTACGCGATTGTCAGTCTGTGTTTTTTGAAAGTCTATTTTAATGAGTAATGTTTTGAATTATTTTTGTTTTTCTACATCTATTTTGTTTGTCTTCTTATATAAACAAAAAAAATATTTTTTTCGAATTTGTCTGTTTTTACACCGAATTAAGGGTTTTTATAGGTTTTTTCTAAATTTCCCGATATCTTGAGAATTCTTGAAAATTCTTTTCTGGAAACCCCAAATCTCTAGAATTCAAAATTACATCATTTTGGGAAATCCCGAATCTCGAGGTTGTGATTTTCTCAGGAAATACCCAACTATTGTTACTGCCCTACAATAATACATATTAAACCATTTCTTTCAATCAACGAATATTTTTTCAAAAAAGTTTTTTTCTAGAAGGGTTATAATCAGAGGTATTTAAAAAAATGTATAATCTATAATATGTATTGTAATATGTTCGATCTTAAGATGATCATATGGACCTCCACAAAGTAGAGGTTGTTGTGACAGTTTTTAACTAGAAATGATTTGAAATATGGCCCCTTAATAATATAAGCCGATGCGGTAACCATTCAGTTATCGGGGACGGATAATAAAGTTGATTTAAATATTATGGTTAGTTAAGCCATGTCACCTGAACTGTCCTCAGTACCTGTCTACTGCCTCAGTACCTGTCTCGAGTCTGGAAAAGATCAGATGTTATTTTTTTAATGTGTGTTGTATCTATAGTAAGAACCTAATGGGTTGAGCAAATGGCTAATAACTAATTGTCGTAAAGAGTATATTAACATAGGTATTCTTCGATGCATAGAAACATTAAATCTCTTACGCTTGAGAGAGAAGTTACTTATAATTATTATATTCGCCACGTTGACATTAGTACCTATATCAAAATTATATAATACTTAAATATTATATAAGATATTAGCTACAATATTATTTACGTATCATCTTTGAAAGATTTATTTATTTATGATTGAAGCATTTATTTTTATTTTATCGTAAATTAAAAAAAAACAAGCCATTAATAACATAAGTTAATAAATCATGTTAGAAATAAAAAAAAATGATATATTATGTTTTTAGTTAAATACTGCGTTGGATAATATTTTTATATTGCCATGATTTATGTATACCTAAATACCTTTATAGGGTGCTACGATGCTACGCGATAACCTCGTAGCCCTCGTCGTAGGCACCCGTAGAGCGAGTGGTAGGCTTCAACTGTCACGTTTGGGATGTATGTAATTGATTGATGTATCGGCCTCTCGTTACGTGACACTCATGCTTTAAAAGAACATTTCTTACTACTTTTAAGCTCAAAGCTGGGCTATCGAGAAAACTTTCCAATTGTATAATAGTAAGTGCTTGTCGCATTGATATATTTGGCAGTGAAATAACATATTTTCAATCACAGGTAGTTTTTTTGCTCGTTCTTAAAAGTTTGAGTGGAGAATATGAATTGATCACCCTTTGGTGACCTCGAAAAGCCTTGTCGGACTGTTAATGACATTTTCCAGCTATATTAATTTCGAACATATTCCAACATAAAAATATGGCGAACAAATAACTTACTCACTTGAAAGTTTTTTCTTCTTTATTTAGGTGTCATTTTAAGTTGATTGATTTAAAATGCAACATAAATTATTAAATAAAATCCTACTAACCAACTTATTCGGACTACATACTATCAATACAAGAATAATAAAATATTAAGAAAGAAATTATAGGTACTTTTATGCATACGTTTAATAATTATTAAAAAATATTAAACTTTTTAAAATTTAATACTAAAGGGCATTCATAGGGGTAATGCTATTAACCATCAATTCTTAGAGAAAACTCATAGTCCTATATAAATTGAGCTTAAATTCCTTTTATGAAGCAAAAAACTATCTCTGGTCTACTTATTCTCATCCAAATTCTGAGGAGAAATTAATTTATCCATTGATTGTTGCACAAGGTTCATAATATAGTTCATAAGGTTCAGATGCATACAAAAGGTTCTATGTGGAAGAAAATTTAACATCTTTGGTGGAGAAATATTTTAATTATCATTAAAATAAAATACAATATTTTTCAGTAGGTACTTTTTTTACCTAATTTAACAACCAGGAGCGATTTTGTCTACTGCAATAGGATATTTTCAACTGATACAGTTTGACTCAGTTAAGACTGTCTTATTGTAGTGGATGAAACCAGTCGCTTTTTAGATACTTAAAATGTGCAATCTACATTACTGTAATACTGTAAAATATTTATTAAAGTATCCAAAATATATTTAAAAAAAATGCATTGGATATTATATAACATGCAATATTCAATTTATTTTATTATTATCTGAAATAAACTTGAGAAGTTCGTGCAATGAAAAGCATGACTGTATTTATAATTCAAAAACGTTCAAACGCTGGACAAGGAAATTCTTAATTCAAACGTGAGATTACGTTGTTGAAAATAATATGCATATCCTTTTAGATCTTAAATTTTAAAGTCAAATTCGAGTGAATAAAAGCTCTGTACTACTATGGCTGTATGCCTACGTGTCGCTGCAGCGCCACCAACTTTGTAAACCACTCCACGTGTAATCGGATTTACCTGTAACGTATTAGGTTCATACACGTGTATGTACAACTCCGAAGGGTTCGGTTCGGTTTAAATTTTGAATTATTAATGGGGCAAACCAGCAACGTAAACACCGTGGTCTTTTGCGCGGACAGGCTTTCCCCATAAACCGAGAATAACGCAATACTTTTGTAGAATTACATTTTCAATCAAGAATGTGAAGTGGCTTAGCTCATAGAAAGACTTAATATAAATTCTATTTATTATGATTTATCGTCTTGATGTTACAGTTTTATTTATTTTTAAATCATTAAGATTATAGATAAATTAGCTATTTAATATTTGAATAGCTATTTATTTGTTGATATCTATGAATATACTCAATACATTTAAAATCGTATGAATGACAGGTAATTGATAATTTACATTTTAATATGTTTAAAATAAACAATACGAGTTTAAAATAACTGTCAAATTAAAAATTATTATAAAATGTACGTATTCATCCTAATTAATCTGTGTTACTTCATAGATTTTGATGATTTAAATATTATAATAGTTTTAAAGGGATTTAAAGTTAGACACGTTTTTATTTTTTATATGGATCATATTAAAGTTTTTAAAAACAAAAAAATAAATAAGCCAGCATAAAGATAAATATAGAGAAATAAAACCATTGATCTCGTTCAGTTTAAAAGAGATTCAACCGATTGTGGTAAAGCAAACATAATAATATAATCTTCTTTTGAAATGAAACTTGTACATTAAATTACGTAGGAGCCTACTTATATTTATTTTTATTGCAAGACAGAAAAATTATTATCATAAATATAAACGTAACATTCTTAAGTTTAATAAAGTTGAGTAAAGAACTGTACGATGTGGCAGTTAAATTATACTTTGAAATTGTTATATAAATTTTAACCCATGGTTTTAAATACATAATATGTGTATATTAAAATTGTAATCTTTCATTATACACTGAATAAAATACAATTAAGCTTATACCAACGAATTAATGATTCAAGTTTTATTAAAAATCAGATAATGATTTTAAAGAGTGTGAAAAATCAATATCGTTATTGTGTGTTAGTAAAGAAGTTTGTGTGTTAATAAAATATGACGCGCAATATAAAACTAACAATACCTAATTCCACTTCAATAAAACTATCGTATAGTTCAAATTTAAAAACCTTTGTTTCTTCTACTATTCTGTTTTTAAATGTTAATATTTAAACTCACGAAGAAACATTACGTATAATAATTTCAGGTTTAAATTATGAATTGAAATTATTAATAAACAAATTTATACCTGTTCAGATAAACATATTGTACTTCAATAATAACATGTATGGAGAAAATCATCGAATCTATCTTATGGTGTAAATCAAAACGATGCTTTTTTGGTAAATAAAATATTAAATAAACTATTTTAAAATTGATTTATACCAGCAATTAAAAAAAAGCTTTAATTGAAAGTTTTCTGAATGATTATATTGTATTAAATAATATTTTACATACGACTTTAGCCATACAATAAAATTTGTATTTAATGTAAAATTAAAACTTTGTACATTCAAAAATCTTTAAACATATTGTGACAAAACTTTTTATAAACTGATATTATAAAACGTAAAAAGCTATAATTTTAAGCAGTCAAGACGAAAAATGTTCCTGTATTATATATCTATGCTTTTCAGAAATATAAGTTTTACGCGTTTGTATCTACTAATAAGTAGATAGCATAGAAAAAGATGGCAATATTGGTAGCGACACAACAGCCAAAATAGAGTATAGTGTACTAAAGTGCGTTTTAAATACAAAAATCGAACAAAGAACAAAATCTTGGAACGAATACAATGCATTTTACAAGAGTACTAATTGAAAGGCTTAATATATATAACCCTAGTAATTAATGGAATTACAAAGTGAGGAGTAAAAATCGTGCAATCATCCCCCATACCGCAAATTACTGACGATGAATTTTGGGAGTCTATTAAGCACTCCGGGAACAAAAAAGATAAATAATGTTGCAAACATGACTCACTTACTTCTTTGTTATTAATTTCATAAGAAAATTAGCAAAGGTTTTTTTTTGAGACCGCTATTAATAATGTAGTTGTATTGGTTGTTATGTGCAGCTATAAATAATAATGTTTTTACGTAAATCAATATTTAAAAAAGATTATATCACCGGTAAAAGAATTAGCTTCTAAGTGATAATAACGGTGAAACTTTAGAATTAAAAAAAAGGATTTCAACCTTATATAATAAATTACGTTAAAGAGAAGTTTAGTTCTATTAGTGGCGTCTAGTGATAGACAACGATTCAATATTTTTGTCTGATTATGTACACTTTAAATTAGTATTTTAATTAATAAACATGATTGGTTACTATACCGAGCTTCTATAACTAGCTTTGATATAAGTAAGAAAGGTTTCAAATTTCAAGTAATAAACATTTTTATCTTTTAAAAACAATCTTTTTATAAATAACATATAAATTATTCAAAACTCTCTGTGCGACATTATAAAGAATATACTAATATGCTACAATAATTTTAATGCTACAATAACAATAGAATATTATGTACTCTTATGAAAAGGCTGATAAACGAACACAAATCTTATAATCGTTTTTTAATTGAAATAAAATTTTGTATTAATTAGTTATAATTGTAAAATAATTATTAACTTTTTTTGGTAAAAAAATATCAACAAATTTATTACCGATGTAAAAATTTTACGAAACTTTGTGATAATTCAAAGAATAGAGACGGGAGGATTTCACGAGAGATAAAAGATATTGCCTTTCTCTTATATATTAATAGTTTTAATAAAACACATTTTTTGTAGGTACTGCATCCACTTTTTAATATTAAATAAATGTACCGGTGTCATCCACCTCCGAGGGACGATTTCAGCTGATGATATAAATATAAATATATTATATATACATTAGATTACTGAAAGTTGGTAAAAACCTCCTTTTATATAAATAAAATACATCAGAACTATGACGATAATGTAGAATACAAAAATGGTAACTTCTTCAATATTTTTTTTAGATAGGCAATTAAAAACTAAATTTTGCGTGTTAAAAAAAATGATTTTATTGTTTTAGCCTAAGCTGATCGGATTTATTTACAAAGAAAAACTGATAGAGGCCTGCCGATATAAAACGACCAACGATAAAAAATGTTCAATAGAAATGAGTCTTGAGACATTGCTGGAAATTATCGATTTTCGTGTTGGGATGAATACTTCACTACTTTCCATCAGCAGGAGGGGATCAATCACTTTCGCAGCGAGCAGGCCTTTCAAACCAGGGCCCGTGGCCGTCAGGATAATCCTGAACAGCCTTTTAGGAATATGCTTCTCTTTGAGGCCTTACGAAACAAGAGTTTTCTGATCCGTTTCTGAATGTGTTTGGCAAGCATTGAATTTGCTCGCCTTGTTTATGTGGGAAGAAGTTTTTTTAAGGAAACGTTGTTTTGATTTTTTAAAAAATCGACCTAAAGTACCCATTTGTTGCTTTATATTAAATGGGTACGTATTCTTTTCAAAATAAGCAAAGAGTTTAGAAATCAATAAGGTATTTTTATGGCAGATTAATAAAAAAAATCTGAATGCTTAAAACGGTAGATTACGATTTTTCATTTTTATATATTTTTATTTGTGGGTTATGTTATTAATAATTCGTTTAGTGCTACCAACGCGACTGGCGCGTTTGCATTACCTGACAATTAGATATAATTAACATGATATTTAAATGTGGTAATTAAATATTAATTAGCAGGTCAGCAGTGATTGTGCTGTTTATACTATATTCTTTCTTTTTTCACCCTGTCACGACCTATCATTAGGACATAGGGCAAGCACAAGTTCTCGCCAATTTCCTCAATCCATCGCCAACTCTTGTGCCTCCCGCCATTCCAGACCTGCAGCGCATATATCGTTTTTATAGCACCGCTGCAGGGTGAGGGAGGGCCGGCCATGGTGACGGAACCCTTGAGACTAGGGAATCCAATCCCGAGCCAAAATTCTGATCCCGGGATTTCGGGATTACAATTTGATAATCCCGGATCCCGGAACTGGTCCCGGGATTGGCATTTTTTCATAGTTAATACATTTTTTTTAATATTTACAGATAACATTAATAAACTCGGTCAAAAATAAATCTAGTATAATTTATACTATTTAAGACATTTTTATACAACGTTTTCATTAACTCGTATTCTTATTTGTCCGGTGATTGTTTGTCCGGTACAAATCTTGCAATCGATTTTTAACTAACTTCCCGGTTAGCTAGACATTTAAAACTTTTAGAATATACCAGAACACGATGCTAATGCATTCTTTTAATACTTTTAGCCATCTTTAAGCAGAATCGAATTCATTTTCAATTAATTCTGTTTTGTATAGAAAGTTATTATTATTATTTATATTATAAAAAAAAATTAAGTTATTATATTTTATTTATATTATAAAAATCCGTAAAAAGTTAAAGAATATTATTGGTTACTAAGGCGGTGGTCCTAGCAACTAAATTATTAATATATACGTGCCTTACTATGGAAATCAAAATGAAATGTCAAAATGACATTTCAGTATTTTATATTTGTTTGTTTGTTTGTTTGTTTTTTTATTTGATTCATATCAAGTACAAGTTTGAGCATATTTAGTATAATAATTCAACAGAAAAATTAAAATCGTTGTATATAAAAAGTTCTTTTTATCTTGTAATTATTATTGCTAATTGTTCAATCTTGAAAAAACATACGTTTAATGGAGTAAATAATATTGTAATATAAATAATAATGTGAATTTAATATGAGATTGCTGTTTCTGGTAGTAAAGACTTAATTGATGGGTTTGGTAGATTTAAAATAGTAAAGCAAATCGTGGTGTATGGCCTTTCCGCTTCATAAATCTAATTAATCAGCCAAATATGAAACTGCCGTAAAACTTATGAGATCATGGTGGAATTACTATGTTAAAAGTGCGAAGAAATGTTTTTTTCCAATCTTTCTCATTTTTATTGATTTATGTGAAAAAATAAAACGAATCAGCAACTTACATATGGGTATAAATCAAACTTCATTCAAATTCAGTTTATTTCTAATTTAGTTATTTGTTATTAAAAGTATTTTTTCTGTTATATTTTAGTTTTTATTTTATTTTCCATAAAAATTGATAAAAAATCAATCCCAAAATCCTGGGATTATGTTTAACAATCCCGGGATTCAAAGGTATCGAAAATAGCTCGGGATCCCGGGATTGGAATCCCTACTTGAGACTATGCCACAAGGATACGAAGTGTCGCACTTTTTGGCGGTATCCGGAACACAATTTAAACTGAGATCTAAAAAATCGAGTCCATATTCAAAATAATTAATTATTAATACGTAAGTACATTGAGTTTATAATAAACATAGTTACATAATATCTCTGCGAAGCTATTCAATACACAAGACGGGTATCGACGGTAGTTTATCATATTTATCTATTTAGGCGGTTAATTTTAATTTAACCTTATAAACTATTAAAAAGTGCTATGTTTTAACTGCCCATCTCTTGGCTGGGTTAACTTTTAGAGCAAAATAGACAGTTTTGACAGTTTATACGGTTAACTTATTATAAAAATTAACCGCCTCAATAGATACATACTATGATAAAGTGATAATATTTATCACTTTAGCCGTTGATGTTGTGTTATGATTAACCTTGTGTTCAGAATAGACCTACTGAAGCTGTAGGACTACTACATAATATTGTTTTTCAATGTTAGTTTAGTCCAATAAGTAAAATTAACTCCCAGATATAAAAGGCGAATAAGTGAACCAAACCTTTTAAATTCAGAATATTTAATTACATGTTATAAAATTTATTATATTATAAATAATACGTTCAAAATAGCGTATTATTATAATCTAAATTTCTCTACATACCAAAAAATCTTTGAAAATGGTCAACTAATTCATTAAATATAGAAAAAAGGTTTTAACACTTTTAATATTGGTATATTTATATATTTTTATTAATTTAAAATAATGCATATGATTAGTCATTGGTATTTTTTTATTCTTGGAAAGTAAAGAAAAATAATCCATGTATGCATTTAAGTATTTATAATATATTTTCAATCGTTTGTAAAACGTGCATTATTTTTATCACATAATCTAATTTAAAAAAATATGACAAGGGAAAAATACTTTGTGTAATAATATTTTGTGTATCAAATAATGTCGAGAGAGAGGGTTGTGTTGCTAGTTATTTTGGTACTTGATTGAACGGTAATTTTGCTAAGAGAAATCTTTACAAAGTAATTTTGTTTAGGAAGTGGGATTATCACAAAGGATGTAAATAAAGCATGACATTAACTAAACAAGAAACTGAATTTGTGAAAGAGAATACCTGGACACAGGGTCATGAGAAACGTCAGTTGTCTGCGAAAATTTTCATGAGTCAGGTGTTATAAATGAGAAGGGAATTGAATCAAAACGCCCCATTAAAGAGAATGATTTATGGTGTAAAATAATTTATTACAACCTCCGGGATGGATTTTATTATGCCTGTACACATTGAAAGAAAGGCGAGGGGTGGTGCTCATACTGCAAAGTAAAATCGGATGTAAAGACGTCAGGCTACCAGATATGTTATGAGCAAATAAAGTGCTTGTGATGTATGATTACATTATTGTCAATGTACCTAAGTCAAATATTAGCAAGAATTGTGTTATATTCATATTAGTGAAAAATTCAATACACAAATCATGTTAAATAACTTTATTGCATCAATGATAATTGATAACTTAACCACCAATCAACAAATTATTGTTTATACGAGTAGGTATCAAAGAAAAATCGACTAGAATTTACACACATGAGTAAATAACAACTATTTACTGAAGGTTCAGTTCTAATTTTGTAGGATGTTTAAAATAATTGATGAATAGTTTTATGTAATCAATAGAGAGTTGTAGCTCCATTATATGTTTTTAACACTACAACATGCTACAATTCTTAATTAAAGTACCATATGAAACTCATCACAAAAACACCCTAAATTGATAAAACATTTAAGAGTAAGGTGCTCTATAAAAAATTGATTGCCATATAGTATTGAGATAAAATCAATGTCTAAATAAAACAACTAAAAATATGTAATAAAAACCACCGAAAAAGAAAAAGACAGAAAAATAGGTTGGTAAATAAATTATAAATACAATCATATCGTCGGTATATATTTATATAAAACTCTGAATGATTCAAAAGTAGGTTAGCAAGTAGATGCTCATAAGCATTAAGTCATATCTGATATTAATGACTACGGTATTGTCAGATATTTGATTCCAACAAATTTTTTTGTTGAACCCAATAAAATTGAAAAATTACTGTCCGCAATGCTATATGGACATCGACTTCCGGTAAGATAGTTCACGGTGAACTGTTTACAAGTACACAAAGTTACAAGTACAATTTACATGTAACCAGATGTTTTATGATGGCACCGGGAATTAAACCAAAAACCTTCGGAATAAGGAGTAATAACTACAAGGTATAAATATAAAAATATAATATGATAATTTCTTGATTATTTTTTAATGAGTTAATAAATTATATTGCTTATGATAATATTCTATCACACTATTTAAAAATATGTAAAAATAACCTTTCATTGGTAATTCATTTACTATGGAAACTGAGACACATATTATTGTGTTTGACGTTTTATCATTAACATGTATATGCGTGTGAAATATAATAGGCACTAAATTTGAAAATAACACTTCTTAAAAAGCAAAAGACGGCATTGTATCGTCTGAAAATAGAAATATAATAAATTGTCGGATTAATTTAGAAGAAGTAGAACGAGTATTTCATGCAAAAGTAATCTCTCTGAGGTTTCAGGTTTACGATTTAATGAATGCTCCATTTTCATGTAGAAGATGTTCTTATTATACGTAGTTAATAATGACGTAACGAATAATACTGCAGTATCCATTTTTACGACAGGAAATGAACTATATAGGGGAGAATTATGTTAATAAACTGTCGCTTTGAAAGAGAGGACAAAAGATCTTATGCAGAGATTGTAGCGCCGGGTATTAAAACCGAACTTGGCATAAAAACAAACAATCAAAAAGACCTAAAGGAAAAATGATTTTTTCGCTTCTGGGCGCTTTTATGGAAAGCGGAACGATAATCGATAATAAAATAAAGAGGAAGCGAAATTGACAAACAGGGATAAAAGTCAATTTCATTTTGTCAATCTTAAACAATAAATCAAAAAATTACAGAGAAAAGAGAATGCGTAAAATGTTAATCAAAATTATTGCATTCCGATTTTTTATAAACACTGAGACAATTATTTGAGAACATTGAAAAAATGAATCTAGGTGAACATTTTGTCTTTGACTATTATAAAATCCTGTCTAGACAATACTATTATACCAGCCAAAGATGTTGAACAAAACACTTCTAAAGAAGACGGAAAATCGTATGGAAGACAGTCAATCTGAAAAGACTAATGATAAAATTATGTATGCGCGTTACAAGTTATACTTCTTTGGCGTAACAAAAGAAAATAAGCCGTTACCTGAGTATATTAATATTATAGTGGATTAGGTTGATGAAAATGTACGCGATTCATGTGTGTTTCATATAGCACATGATAAAAATTATAGTATATAGCATGTAAATAAATTATTGTATTGGACCAAAACTCATATTTGCCATACAGCGGTTATAATCAATAAATTCAGAAGTGCCCATGATGAATTAATAAAAATTCAAATTTTAATATATTTTTTGAATTATTTACCAACTCAACATTCACAGCATTTATTTATTTATTGATATATAATTTTACTCATAAATAATACTTAAATAAATATAGCCTCAAATCTTGATCAAACCTCAATCTTTACAATGAAAAATAAATATACACTCTAATATAAATAAAGTTTTATGAATATAAATTAACAGTTAGAAATATTGGTTATATTTACAACACGTGCTGTTAACTTGGTTGTATTGAACGAATAAGTAAATGACACTATGCGCATGGGCATATACCCTCGAGACCGAAATTAATATAACCATAATAATAAATTGTGTTGCATCGGCGCGCGCAACTTCGTCACACGCCAAAAATACACTCTGATCTGTTTTTCCAAACGCGCCAAAAGAAGTATAACTTCAATAAAAATATTTTTTATTTCATTTAAAAAGTTCGTATTTTGTTTAAACTATTATCGCTCAAATCAGCTGTAAAAACACAAATAATTTAAACATAGTTTTAGTTTAATTTAAATATTTTATAAATTTATATGTATCATTTTAAATACGAAATATATTGATTATTATAACTCAATTACTGTAATTTATATGTGCTTTATTAATATCAATAGCATTTAGTACTTCGTGGTACTTGTAACTTGTATGTTTCAATGCGCTCAATTACCAAAATTAATAAAATCAACGGTTAACAATTCAAAAATATCAAAAAAATTGCAAAATCGTCACCAATAAATGTTATACTGAAAACTCACGTAACTCTCTCTCTAGTCACAAGACAAACTATTTAATTCTTGCGTTTATTGATTTGTATGCAATTAACTATATTTTCCCTAGTAGCGATTGTCGACTTAATAACCGACGAGTTTCACCATGTTTTGAAACTTCGTCTGGAGCCTACTTGAGTAAAGCACCAATATTATACAATATTTTAAATTATATAAAATGAAAAAACAAACACTTTAACGTGTGACTTATATAAGTGAGTGATTCAACAGAATTGTTTATAAATATTGTGTTGTTAAGATACCAATTGAAAGTGGCCGTAAATATTATGAAACCGGTCAAATTATGGAAAAAGCTAGATAGAAATGTGTAAAATATGTAGGTATGTGTCTTAGATATGTAGTTAAAATAGTTGTTTTGTTATAATATCATATAATTAAATAAAATATGTATTATCAATTCAACTGTAGAAAGGAAAAAGGATGTAACCCTCAGTTTTTTTCAAAATAGGTTTTATTGGATAATAACGTTGTAAATGACTAAGTACGAACTATGTCAAAAAGATGTAAGCTGCAAACGCCGATTTCTTATCTAAATTTAAATAGTATTAAAAAAAAAAAAAAAGAAGTGAAGTGGAAAAAACTACTCAACCATCATATTTGTTAGTTTTTCATTAATTATCTCAATAATTAATACCAGATTAGAATTATAAAAACCAAATTATTAATTATCATACACTCAAAGGTTATGTCTATTTTTTATTTTAACTTTGACCGAAAACCACAAGAAAAACGTTTTTGTGCCCCCTGTAAAGTTTGATTTATATGGAGTACGTTCTTTTTTCGTTCTACAGTCGAATTATTATAATAAATCTCAAATTAGTAATGATAATAATTATTGGCTATTAGAAAAGTTGTCTGATTTTGTGATCATAATTTACTCCCAATGAAATAAAATAGTATTAATATTAATTATTAAGAGTTAGAACCAATAATTTATTACCTGCCCACTATTTATTTAATGCTTACATTCATTATTTACTAACAAGTAAAATGATTTACTGATACATGTGAATATATAAATGTTAGATAATAATATAGTGTTAGTATTTTATTGTATTAAGCTTCCAATAGGGTTCCAACTACTTATAATGTTATTATTTAACAGATTATTCAAATTTCTAAGTTACGGGGTTAAACGAAATAAAAGCGCACATATAAATATATCAATAAAATAATCCGGAATAATATAGATCGTATATGATAATTTATGTATATCCGACGTATTCGAATCGGAATGAATGATGAAATGTTTTATGAAATATATTTATAAATGTTTTGCCAATGTATCGCACGCTCTAGCGATTTTTCATGATTTATGAAGAGGAAAATTTGTTCAGAGCAGGGAATTGATTACATTTACTCTTTGCGTTTATCTTGAAAAGGTTGAGAAACCTTTTATATCGAGAAAATAATAACTCTCAGTAAGTAGGCACCTAATTACTTCGACGAAATGTTTTTTTTTATATTCGAATAATGAACCACAAAAATTTACGTAAGAAATTGGAATTGGAAGTAGCAAGCATCAATGTACATTACCTACCAAAAATCAAATTAATTAAATATTTTTAAAAATATTATGTACTCGTAAGCTGTCTTATATTGTTCATTCTAAAGGCGTTATGGAAAACCTTCCTAAATATAGGTATATTTTTATTTTTAATTTTAACAACATAATGGACTATGAGGCACATTGACAGTATTCTAGTAAAAACGTGGTCACAGCAGTAGGATAATTACAAATAAGTCTTTTGTGACCTCACCTTACCTCACCTCAATTACATAACCAACGATAACGCGGTGTGCTTATACTGGGCGGAGTTTAAACATTCATATGTTTAAAGTGAACCTGAAAAAACCACTAATTTATTTGCAATTCACAAAGTAACTCCGCAACGCATCTAACCGCCATAATAACATATTTACTAAGCCATGACTCAAAACTCTATGCTTACACTCGAAAAAGAAAACATTCCAATAGTTATTTGCCCCAGTATAAAGATAATGATAGGTAATGTCATACCCATGATCATTGGGCCTCTCCCGATAGATAAAATTAATTATTAGGTATAACCATGTCACCTGACCTCCTAGTCAACAATGGGCGTACGTACGTCCATTATTCCTTGATTAACTGTCAAAATATTCAACTTGTACTTAGCACGTAAGAATTATTGTATTTAATTAAAAATAAGGAGTATGTAAGGGGAGGATGGCAACACTGCTGGTCAGACTATGGCCGCGAGCCAAAGGGGTGACATCCGACTCTCACGACTCGGAGTGACACAAATAAAATTCGAGAAAAATACCAATTTAGTTTTTGATTTTTGTGAATCCCGGGTCCCACCAACATCCCAAGCTAGCCACAGGTCCCGAGATATAACAGTAACTACAATATATTTCAATTTTGTATACGACAAATCAAAATTTTAGAAAATCATATCTGTACCCTAGAGCCATAAAGTTTTAAGTCAAATTCTAGCGTAAATAAGTTTAGTGCAGATTTTTTATCTAAATTTTATCTGTTTAGCCCTATTCACACTTTAAATCTATTCATAACGTCATAATCTCCTAATTCTCCGAACAATAAAGGTGTATTAAGAGTTAGGGCATGAAAAGTTGCATTTTTCCAAAAGAGTTTTTTTGGAGATAATGTAGTCTGGTTTTCAGGTACAAATAATAATATAACATATTTGTTTTTACAACTGTACAATAGCTTTGCTGTCAGATGACTGATCATTTCGCGAACAGTGTAAAGAATTTGTACATAATATTATCTTTGGCAGTTAGAATCTTAAGTATTCATATAATCTAACGATATTTTAAAAATATTTTGAAAAGTATTTTTAACAAAAACTATACAATTATTTGTATAAAAAAAACATTGCGATAAAATTAATGTTGTTATATAAATGCAGTTCAGTATTATTTTTCGGATGAGTTATAGCACGCATTATTATTGTGTTAGTCTTAGCAAACACGCGTGGCAATTGTTTTCGAAAATGTAATAAAAACCCCAAACGCAGGGATTTAATTTTATTTCTCGGCAAGAACGCAAAGCGAAACAAATACCGGTCTAATTGCCTGGTAGACGAAGAAAAAAACGATAAATATTCCCTTTGAATTTTTTTATGCGACTTACACGTTTTCGCACGACCGACACAATAAACTGGCCACCGAAGCAACGCTTCACCCCTGACAATCGGGAACTAGATATCAAGTTTATAAGTCAAAAGGGTACAAGTCACATTTTTATTGCATACGATCTTTTAAATTTATTGCTATGCTCAATAATATAAGAACATGAATGCTATCGGTAGTGGGTACAAATAAATTGTCATCGATGAAACTTTTCTACTATTCCAAAGCATTTCTTATAGAATAAACATTAATTTATCAATTAAAATTTCAATAGTGTTAATATTATAGCATATACCTAATTAATAAAACTCCACCTCATACTTGGCTAGGGTTTTGGAGTCGTAAAAAATACCACTCTAACTCCGATTAGACTAACTTTGACAAAGATTTTAAAAATAAAATTTTATAATAAAAATTGAACATGAAAATACCCAATAATAAAAACATTAGGTTCAAAGGGCTACGAGGTGTAGGTTATAAGTAGATTTTTTTCTAGGTGTAGATGCTTTGGGTCGCGTGTTTCATTCGGCATTGATAGTTGATACGGATGTTGTAGAAACTACATGATTTAGAATATACCTATTAGATTAATCCCCAAAAAAGTGTATTTCGATATGTTTCATCGAATGCAATGGTTTGATGGGTTGAGAGACTGACTTAAAATCATAAAACTTCTGTTAATATAATTTTAACTGTTTGGAAGCAAGGAAAAAAGGAGTCGTAGATGATTGATTTCTGATGACTTTATTATGATGAAATTTCAGTACGCTTACAATATTGAAGCTCGATTTGATATAAATAAAAAAGATTTCAAGTTATACACATTTTTATTTTATTATTTGAATCAATGATTTTTTTAATCAATATAAAAACATTAAACACAAAAATTAGTCCAAAAATCTTTTCAATTTATTAGAGAAAACTTAATAAACTATATTTTTATAATAATCGTGATCATAAAATAATATGTAATGACATAGGAACCTTTAACTAATTCACAGTATTTATATTTTTTAATTGTAAGGTTTTCTTTGACTCTACCTTATTCTTCTTTCTAATTTTTAGACAGATACTTATGCAATTATTAATTAAAATTCTTGAAAATGTAAATTATCAAAAAATGTATCAAATTGAAAGCTTTCTATTTTTCTGCCAGATGCCTCCGGTAAGCGGTATATTTACGTTAACGCGAATTTACGAAACAACTGGATGACTGCAGTGGATCCATTCAATATGTTGGTTGATTGATATTATTAAAAATGAACATGTGAGACTTACTAAGGCCATACAATAATATTTATACCTAATACCCATGCAACAAAAAGCTGAGAATTCTAAGTTTAATAAAAATAATCCTTTTAAAACCTCAATTGAAGGAAATTACAATTGTTTTACTACTTGAGTACGTGAATTTAAAAATGTCGGTTGGGTTATTTTGATTTTCAAACTTGCACACGTGAATAATTAATTTCCCGCTTTGCCGCGCTCCACCACCCCTCACAATTAAACCGCCATTGTGAGCGGAAAAATGGAAACCTTTCATATTTGGCGCGAAAAATTGACGATACAATCACGTCTGTTTTTACAATTGCCCATTTCCCGCGCAAAATATATTAAAATTATAGTGCTATTATTTTCCACAAGTGACTATTTTTTGCTAACTGACACATAAATTGCCAGCAGCACAATAATTTATGGGCTAAATTTAGTATTGAACTAATAGCAATAAACTCCCACAAGCTTATTGTCGACCTAAACTTTTGTGTAATCTAGTAGGTGATTATATTTATACGCAAATATCTAAGTCTATTTTTAGTGGCTACTTGGATTTCTTAAATTAGTTAAGTAAGTAGGTACCTTAGATACATATTATTATATTAATCCGATATTGCATCATCGTGTTTCTTAGTGCCACATTTCACACCAAGATATGACCTCCTTTACAAGTATTTTTAACTGACCACTTTCCCTCACCAATCTTTTTACTTTAGTTTCCAGGACTAACTAGTATACCCTAGTCCTCCTCCACAGAGCCAATTTATCTTTTTTCTTAGTCTGCATCTAAGTCTGTTGGGTATCCACCTGGATTACATGTAAATTGTACGTAAAACATTTCACCGAGGCACAGTTCGCCTCATTCTTATCGGAAAGAGATGGCCGTATAATATACGATCTCCAATTATACTTTATTCAACATGAACATTGATTCAATTTTCCTAGCTGATTTTGGCAAAATTCATGAATTCAAGAATGAAAGCCTAACATAACCTTAGCTAACAAATAATCCAGTATATCGGCTATTTTCAAAATTGGTTTGCTGCTGGCTTCCTGTAAACCGTCAAGAACCGTGTATTATATAGACATGATTTTTAAGACAGTACTATACGACCCAAAGAGGTTGAAAGGTTTTTAATATACGGCCATATATTTCTGATACAACGTTTCACGGTGAAGTGTGATACGGCAAACTACATACGTACAAGTTTCCGGACACGATCCACCTGGTCAGGATCATTATATACATTTAGTGGTCTATCAATATGATGTATTTATCGAAGCTTACATAATTTTATTATAACTTACTGTTTAATTACATCAGATGTTAACAACCGGTGTTTTGCGTCCCAAATGTAGCGCATATTTAAAAAAAAATTAAAATGTGAAAATAATATCATATTTTTTAATAAGTATCTTATCAAAATAAGACCGACAATATAATGCCTCTATTAATTTTTATTATTTCAGTCGAGTTTCTAAAATTCACGAATGGTAGAAAAATCTTTATTTAATCATCTCAAACCCGATTTCAAACAATTTTATTCCTCAATATTATAATAACATATTGTTGAAATGAAAATGTTGAAATTCACGTAAAAATAATTTCGCACCTAATTGACTAATAGACAGACATAAAGGCTGTTGGATCAACAAAATAGTTATTTTCTATATAAGTACGTGGAAATGTAACGCACGGAATTGAGAGAAACGGATTTGGCTTAGAGAGATACAACAGTGGATTGATCCAAGATAACGATGATTTTATTTTTGTAAAAGAGAAGTTTACTTCTTCGACACACTCGATAGAATAGTTATGATAAGTAGGTAGAAATCATGGTATAGTTAAAAATTAATAACATAATTAACTCATTATAAAATGAGATTTAAAGTTTAATCACAGTAAAAATTTGTTAAAGCATTAAAGCACAATAAAAAGTGTCTGAATACAGAAAAAAATACAACATGCACAATATAATATTATACACTCATTTTGAATTCATAGTGAGCATTTAATTATGGGATAACTCTTTTAAACATTAAAAATGTTTGCCGGAAATAAGTAATTTCACCACTTCATAAGCGTATGCTAAAATTCATTAAACATTAACAAAAAACCGACAACAAATAAACGATTCACAATTACAATAAAACGCCTAAAAGTACGACGACTCCAACAAACTCTAGAGTTAAAACAGTGGCGTCTTGTTTACCAGGATTTAAAGTTCAATCATATTTACTATGTTATAAAATACCAAACACAATAAACACAGTAATAAAATATTTATGTAATATTCTAATTTGATGATAATGATAATAAAATAATAAGTATCTCTTACACTGTCAAGTTAGTCATCACCAACAATTATACCTACATCATTGAGTTTTTGTAAACAAGTCTCTACATACTGCGCAGAAATAGAAAATGTATCTAAAAAAAATGTTTTCAGATTCATATTTATTAATTAATACAGTTGACGTTGTAAATTATCAAAAAAAATCTCAAATTGCAAGCTTGGTATTTTTCCGCTAGGTTCTCTGTTGGCATAAGGATCCCCCTTAACTCCGTGTGGTAATCATGTAAAGATGTTTAGCCATAGGATTTCTGGAGTGTTTTCCATATCCTAACTACTGGTTTTTGTAAATCCTGACAATATTTTCTGTGAATTATCACAAGCAACAAAACAACTCGCGTTTGCAAATTGACAATTTAACATTCTTTTGTTTTAGAATCGTTTTTTTAACCCTTTTTGAAATCACTACCTAACATTAAGGCTCGATGATATTGAGCTACTTTACAAGCTGCTTGTTGGCGAATTTACAATCTGCTTGTAAACAATCTACCGGAAAAGTTGAAAGCCGGTCTACTTTACACGCTACACGCTGGCGTGTGGGCCTACTGCGTCTGCCCAGTAGAGCGACAGTAGCATCCTCCCCGTAAAAAAATGGACTACTCACTACGTCCTTTGTTGGCTTCTGAGCGAGTGGAAAGTTTTGTGTGTCATCATCACAATCGCACTAGCTGACTCACCCACTTTTAAATTCGCCTACAAGAAGCTTGTAAAGTAGCTCAATGTCATTGAGATTTAATATATGCTCTATTTCTATACAAGAACGTTTTCTTCAATATATTTGCTTAAATTGTAATTATTGTCTCAAAAATATTATATTTTAAGACTTTAGCATAGCACGCAAAATTTTTGAGCATGCGCAGTCCATAATAGTAAGCAAAGGCGACTTCACATTGAATATGAATGTGTTTAACGCAGATAAAATGGCAAATCAATTATTATTATTTATTTTTAAATATAATATTTTTTCCAATAACGTACATACATTGAGATACTGCCAAACGTCAATTATGCGGATGCCAATTATTCAGATAGCTAATTCAGTCTACCAATTCTCTATGTAGAGAATATATCTGAGAGATTTGATTTAAAATCATATTTATACTAATCTAACTATTGTTATATGTATATTATATGCTTAATATTGCATAATATTTTTTTTTGCTTTCATTTCAAAATTTTCCCCCCCTACCCACACGATTCTCTCGCCAAAAAATTTCCTTTTAGAATCAAAGTTGTGAGATTTTTTATATTTATTGTTGCATCCTAAAAATCTTACCTATTAAATTAATTCTTAAAACTTCATGAGAGAGATGAGTATTAAAATTTTATCATTTATTATACAACTTATAACTTTTCATCGTTGGTGGTCATACATTTTTTACAATTCTTTTGCGTATCACAGCCCATAGGTTCACTAATTACACTATTATTAAACATTTTCATTTTCCTGTATAATTTATTACTCGAATTCTTGATTATATATCAAATACTGCTGATTTTAATCGGAATTTTACATTATATACTAAATAATTGAACAAATGAGATAAGATACTAAATAGATTTGTAAGGAAAATTACATTTGAGGTGTGATCAATTTGTTTATATTTTTACTGCGCCGCATGTGTTAAATAAAGGTTTTTTTTAAACCAATTTTAGCTTCGGTAATTCTAAAAGGAACATAATCAATATTACTGCACTCCATAAATTTAATACAAGAGACGTGATTTACTCACTCACATTTAAATAATATGTATGTAGATACATGACATCTTTCATATTATACCTAATTTAATAATTTAAAATTTGATGTAGTACACATTACGATTTAGTATATAAATATCAGATAAATGAATAAATTAAATTCATTAACTATATTTTCTTAGTGTGTGTCACTGGAAAGATACGAGTAGGGCTATAATGGGGAGGTAAAAATATTCAGAGAGAGAGAATGGAGAGAATTGTGACTAACGGCATCACGCTCATTGTTTCACGCCCTGATGACTTTAAACCATAAAGGTATCTTGCATTTTCATAGATAAGCCTTTGGGGGAAACTCTTGATATTAAAGTTTAAAAAAAATCCTGCCTTCATAATTTTTAACCCTTTACGTATAGTTTTAATGATAAAAGTCATATTTATAAGCATTGGTCAGATTTTTTTTAATCACCTTTATACCCCATTTTCACGATAGCCAACTGAACTGAGTAACATAATCTTATATAATATAATTTAAAAATTGAAGCATAAAATTCGCAGAAGCTTTTTGCGCAAATAAAATACATTGATAGATAAAACAAGATGGCGGTAATTTTTTACTATTATTATCATGTATTTTAAGACAATGAAAATAGGTAATTAAAAGTTAATGTTGATATTTGGAAATACCACGTTGGCGGCAAAACTTTCCTAAGATTGTAGTCTAATTTTAAGTTTAAAATGTATTTTAAAATGCTCATAATGAATTCTAAGTCAAGCATAATATTTTATGAATACTAAAATGGCAGTTAAACGTTCTTTTTCTCTATAAGTATCGCCTGGTTTGATTAGTTTTCAGTTTGTATGTATATTTTATGGTGTTGAATATTAATTTGAAGTGAAATATCATATTTTCCGTATGGCAGCCAATTCAAATATTAATACGGCGGCAAAAAAAGTCTGCACTAACATTTGATTTAATAGATTTTAAGCTTAGATTTTTTATGGTGCTGAATAAGAAATAATATTAACTAGAACAAAAATATTAACTAGGAAGAATATCCGTCAATCAAACAAAAAAAAAGAAAACTGCTGCTGTTATGAGCTCTATGGTGTTCAGTCCATTATTATTTCAGCCGTGCAACTCTATCATGATATGGAAGGTAAATGATATTATCTTCACTAATTATTATTAAAGTATAATGCCGTGTCCACATTGGCAACAAGTTGCTGGCAACCTTATTAAATTTCACGATAATTGCCATAATTTATATGACCATAAATTATTTTAATCGATATTTAATGAGGTTGCTAGCAACTTGTTGTCATTATGGACACCGCTTTAGATAACAATACAAAAACTAGTTATTATTATCAATATTTTTACTGAGTACCTACATATTGTTTGAAAAGCCATCATAGGTATAGTCTATCAGGGGTACCGGACGAAATCCCGAAGGCCAAAATCTCGAATGCTGAAATCCCGAATGGCCAAAATCCCGAATGGCCGAAATCCCAAAAGGCTAAATCTCGAAAGCCAAAATCCCGAAAGCCGAAATCCCGAATGCTGAAATCCTGAAAGGCCGGAATCCCGAAGGCCGAAATCCCGAAAAATAAAAAATTACAAACATCAATATTGAATTGCGCAATTTTTACAAGAAAGACAAAATCCCATTTTTTCTGGAAATATAAAAAACGAAAAATAAGAAATACAAACATCAATAATTGCGCAATCGTGAATTTTCGCAATTTTTGCAAGAGAGACAAAATCCATTTGTTCTACGAAGTCTCTCCTGCAAAAAATTGCGCAATATGCAAAACCCATTTCCCGCAAAAAATGGGCTTTTGTCTCTCTTGTAAAAATTTTAAAATTATTAGTGTTTGTTTTTTTTTATTTTTCGGGATTTCGTCCCTCGGGATTCCGGCCATTCGGGATTTCAGCGTTCGGGATTTCGGTATTCGGGATTTCGACCCAAACCCGTCTATCAGTACTATTTTCTTTCTGAATAAGTACATATTGTATAATATTATATTACTAGTATATTTACATACTGTAGACAAAAAAAGTTAAATATTTTTTCGAACTCACCCGGTGTAAATGAGAACTCTGCCATTTTTAGCTTTGTTCTTCAATATGAAGAACTATCCTCACATCGGGAAGATAATAACTGTGTTCAATTAAATCGTTTTGGATATTGATATACCTATTCCACTTGTTTTAGCATACATATAGGTCAGTGATGCCAACCGTACTATAATTATAGTACAATACTATAATTTTAATTCTGCGAAAAATGTAAAATACTATAATTTTAGCCCAAATATACCAAAATACTATAATTTTAAAGGATTCAAGACGAAAAATGTTCCTGTAGTATATATTTTTCAGAAAACGATTACGCCTTTGTACTATAATCAGCATAGACAAAGTTGGCAACACTGATCTAGGTGGTTCTTAAAGGATCGGAGGGTTTTATGATTTTTCTACTATTTGGTCCTCTAATAACGCTTTTTTGTATAAATATCGTTATAACTGTTACCTATTTCCATGTTACCTATTTCCATTTCCATTTCTCTCTCCACCACCCATGTCATATTATGAACCTATTGAATTTATAATTTTTAAACTTCACTGTAGTATGAAAAATAAATTTGAACGAACAATTTAATGTGATATTTATTGTTACGCCGTATCTTAAGTTCAGTAGGTCTATAGCTTAAACTCATTAACGTGGATATGGAATAAGCTCTCACAATACAAAATAAAACCTTTCGTCCTTTTCATTAATTTCTTTAAAAGATTTTTTATTATTCTGGAACACCGAAAGTGTATGTAAGGCATTTTTAATTGCTGGCACATAACGGAGCTACGCGTCGCTTTTTAAAACCACCGTCATTATTATTTAGAGATGCTGAAAATAGCAAAAATAAAAGCGGATTAATTATTATAAAAATGTATTTTATTTTAAGACTTTTGCATAATAATTATAAATTAATGTTGTATAATATTATAATATTCAAATAATCACATTTTCTATTTAAAAATATAATTTATTGGCAATTCGTTCTATCTGTTACTGAATTACATTAAGTGTACCCAGGAGACCCTAAGCTTGAAGACGATGCTACAGATTGGATATCGGTTGGCTGAGAGAACAGATGTTTGGTGTGCTTAAATTTTATAACAAAAACATTGCTTAAATAAATAAATAATTATTTTAACCCGCTCGCCCTTTGCCCACAATGGCCAAGCGGTTACTGCATCAGCTCATAATGGCGAGGGTCGCAGGTTCAAATTTTGGGTCCGTTAAAATTTAAATGATAGTTTTCAATCTGTGTTTGTACCCATATTATAGACCGAATAGTTTGAGCAAGTAGACAAGTCAATTTCTCGTTCAGAAAAAAAAAACAAAAAAATCTGGTAAGTAATACAAATATACGGTGACTCTAAAAATCATATTCAAAATTACAAGGCCCTATAAAAAAAGATTGTCCAGTGACTGGTTTAATGTTTAATTGAAGTTTTAACTGGCTCAGTATTTTATTTCTGTCCAAAACAGTGATAGACACAATTAAAATAAAATATGGTCAAAATCGTAGCCATCGTCCGATAATAGATTAAATCAACTACTATCAAATGTATAGTAATTAACGATTTTTTATTTAAATAATAATTTACAAGAATTGAAAATGTAACATTATTTATTGAACATACATAATTTGAAAACACCTCAGAGAAATATATAATTATTAGAAAAAATCCTTTTGAAAAAAATACGACGCCCAGTGAGACGCGAACCCACGTTCATTGGATTTCTATCAATCTGCTCTACCAACTAAGGTATGTGCGTCCTAGAATCTGAGGTGCTTTAAAATAAATTGTAAATTTAGAATAAACAATTCAGCGTATAAAAAATAAAGATAGTATAACAATCCAATTTTAGAGTTCTTTAGAAACGATCATCTTATTATTTTTATTCAATGTGTAATCGATTACACTGTGGATAGAAAAGAAAACTTTGCTCGATTTATAATATGAACTAGTAACAATGGTTTGAATATATGAGTATATTATCTTTGTTTTGATCAAGTTCATCCCTATACTAAGCTCATGTTTATACTACGGTATTTAAAATTGAGGGCAAAACTATTTAAACAAACTTTACAGCTACCATCAAAATGTCAATATTATCGGCGAAATTCTCCAAATTCGCAAACACACACAATAAAGTCAGGGTACAAACAGTTGTATTTCGTACCCTGAAAGACAATTATTTGAACAGGAAATCGACATTGTTGTCGTGGAGAACATAATACATCGAGGTTTGAATTAAGCGATTTAATGGCGATGGGTAATCCGGGCGTTAATAATTGACGATTTTCCAGTTGTGCGTCGTGTCGGTAGCCAAGGTTTGTTTCGGAATTGCTGTTTATTGCTAATAACGAACCACTCACATGCACGATCATAGAACGGTCCATCAGAAGTGAGCTGTAGATATTTCCTCTAATACAAAGCTACCGTACAAGGCCCAGATGAATAGAGTTTCTACGTTACGTTAAATCGAAATTACGACAAAAAACACACATACATATATCAATATAAAATGACATGTAAATATGCTACTAAAAATGCAACTCACTTTTCGCGGTTAAAATTGTTAACATTATTTAAATTTATATTATCATATAATTAATAAAATGCTGGTGGAATGGTCAATTCTTCTCAATACGCTCAATTTTATTATAATATTTAGGTATCAATAATATCATAAGCAAATAAACAACTGTTTGAATATCATTATAATTTGGTAGGTATCTATTTTGATAAAGCCGGTGTATTTGAGATGAGTAAATGTGTGAAAAAATGCACATACGAGACTAAGCGATTAAGTGCAGCACGCTTGAAAGGGATGCAACGTGGGTGTTCTATTTAATATGCGATTGCCTGACAAAACGCATACTCATTCAAATTTACGTGCGTCAGAGAGACATTGTATGCTTTATAGATATATAGATAGATAAATCATGACAGATAATATACTATAATCTATCTTTTTATTGACAAACAGTGGTAAAATTATGAAAACTGCATTTATGTAATATAAATCGAATAATTATAATTTAATAGTAAATAATATAAACGTGCAATAATTTATAATGATTACTTTATTTGTGGTTATAATATGTGCAGTCTCTTTATCGTTCGTATATTTTGTTATTACCATGACAATAAAATTATATATTACTAAGATATCATTAGTTTACTTAATAATTATGTCAATCTAATATCGATTCGTGAATAAAACATATGCATTTTAATACCGTTAGTACCTGGTTCGTATTTTCGTAGATAATCTGGACTTAAAATATTTTTCTTTTATCTGAAAAAGGAATACGACATTAAAACTGTATTTATTTGATATTATGACAGCTGTCGATTTTTTTTACTTTGCCACTAGTGACGCAACTAATACACGCTACTTCTTGCGTCCGCTATAAGCAACATGTAAGCGTACACTCTAAATGGATAAATTAGTGCACTAAACACTATTTACCCGGGTGTTTAGTATTTAGTGATCAGCGACATTCTATGCATTTGGGCATATGTGAGTGGCAATGAGACACAATAGGTACTAATCAATTCTCCAGCCAACTATCTTATAGTATGTAAGGTGGGTATGAAATAGTATCAATGTAAGACAGGTGTGGTGTGACTATGATCAACTATGTGCAAGAATTTAAAAATGTACTTAACCCCGTGCCACCTGTTATTTGAGATAACTGTCATGGGCTGACACATAATACATTCGTAACAGAATATTTTTATCTCGGATCCAGAAAAATAACGAAAAGTGTTATGGTGTTATTAAATAATATAAATTAAGTAAATTATGCTGAATGGAACACAATGGAACAATGGACCAACATATTACTGTCCGACAACAAGATCTAGTCGATAACAGAAAGTCGCTGTAGTCGCATATAGAAGACTTCTCAGTGACGTACCTGTCATGGCGTCAATGCGTATTTAAATAATGTATCGGCTCTCTTTATAGATGCGACTCTTTTTCTTCTTCGCAATAAACCAAAAGTTTACTGATAATAATTCTAACATCACTCCTGATCGTTTTAGACATATTTTTGTTATAAAAAGCAATAAATTACGTAAATTGATAGATCCGTACACCACGGAAGCGTTAAATAAAATGATAAATTTGGGGGTGTTCCTCATTTGAAAACGGAATTATGATTAATGCACTGAATGAGCTTGTTAGTAAAGTTCACAGTTTAAACACGTGGACAAGAAGTTCTTGTTCAACAATTAATAGTGTGATAGTAGTTGTAAAGAAAAATACTTTTGTAGAAGTAGGTATGCATGTTAAGACATTTTAAGTCCCGCATACTATCTCGCCGAACTAAAAGCACCTTTTTTCAAGACATTTGTAAAGCCAGAGCTCACCTACGCATCGGAAACCTGGACATTAGCTCTGCGAAATGAATGAGCCCTGAACATCTTTGAAAGAATAATTCTCCGCCGTATATATGGACCGATCAGGGACGGCACCAATTGGTGGAGAAGATATAATGCTGAGCTCTACGGGCTGTACGAAGATGGCAGCGCAGTTCAATCAATTAAGATTGGGAGATTGCGATGGCTAGGTCATGTGCACCGTATGAATGACAATGGACCGGCAAAGAGAGTGATGTCCAGCAATATAATAGGGCATAGAAGAAGAGGCAGGCCAAAAATTCGCTGGTTGGATGGAGCTGCCAGTGACTGCTGTATTCTGGGGGTACCGAATTGGAAAGCGGCCACACTAGACAGGGACACCTACGTTAAAGTTCCCACCACCACCCGTCATATGTGCACAGCCGTAGATATGCACGGCCGCTTTCTATGACGCTTTAAACGTGTCTGAAAAAAGTGATTTTAAGTGCTCATTCCGTCCCGAGACGGAGCCGCACGGGACGGATGCTGCAACCATGCACCGTAGTGCTTAAAGAAGAAAGTTAAGAAAGTTTTTTTTTTGTTTTTGGACTGGCTCTGCTGTCCGCTGACGTTAAACGCTTTGTGTACCCGCATACTGAGTGTCACGAATTGAAATGGATGAGTCTACAGAAGAGTCGGGACTATCCCGCTCCTCATACGACGCTGCAAATTTCACTGGATAGGGACAGGTAGAGGGAGCTGTTGGAGGAGGCCAGAACCTACACCGGGTTGTCGCGCCCCTGATGATGATGATGAGGTATGCATGGAAATTCGCAAATAAAAATATTTTTAACTTTTATGACTAGTAAGTACTCATTCATAGCGAGGCTTTCAATAGTAAACTTATCGTTTGCGTTGCTAATGCTATCGATATTTAGTATGGATTGAAAATGTAAATGATTGGTAACATGTCGTTGAATTGTAATACTGGAAGTAATGAAATTTATGAGAAACTACTTTCATATATCACAGGATTAGAAATTTCAACGGTGTTAGACAATAATCACTACAAACAGTGCTTTTTGTTACTAAGCAAAATATAGCATAATAAGCCGTCTGACCGCTACTCTGATAAGGTCCTACATGTTATATAATACTATTTAAAATATCAATAGAGCCAATTTAATTTAACAATAGGCATACAATACTATAATACTACTGAGTTATAATACCATATTTTTTGAAAAAAATTTACCGAATTAAGTTCACTAACTCGGGTGATCATTCAGTATTACAATTTTATTATTTAACGAATATAATATATATACAAATGAATGTTTGTTTGTCTGTCCCGTATGCGTTCCTAAACCATTCATCCGATTGCGATAAAATTTTGGTGAGTTGTTGTGTGCACACCGCGAAGGTTTTTGAATTAGAAAACCCATATTCTTCTTCTTCTTCATTCTATTTTCTTTTATTCGTGTGGTTCCTATACCATTCATCCGATTGTAATAACACTTTTGTCAGTTGTTGTGCACACACCCGCAAAGATTTCTGAATTAGTACAACCATCTTCTTCTTCTATTATATCTTATTCTATTCGTATGCATTCCTATACCATTCATCCGATTGTAATGAAACTTTGGTGAGTTGTTGTGCGTACGCCCGCGAAGGTTTCTGAATTAGTACAACCATCTTCTTTTTCTATTCGTATGCGTTCCTATATAAAATTTGGAAAATCCATGCTTTTCACATGGACAGCTGTATATGGCCTACTCACGCGTTGTAAAATCTTCTGATTTATTTGAGTACGCACCAGACGGAAAAACAAAAAAATATTGTGTATCCATAAGCACTTCAATAAACAGAATTAAATCACAAACACTTTATTTCTTTGGGCGGCATTGCAATGCATGACGGGTACTCGCTAGTATTTAATAAAACTATTACTATACCAACAAATAAGTCACAAAATTTAAGAATGTAGTATCCGTTATTGGATATAATATAATATGTTCATAATCTGTAACACCTCAGAAAGAAAATGTTAACAAATATATTTTTATGGAAGAAGACAAGAACACGCATCCATTGAAGTTATTAAACTGATAACATTTCCTACTTAGTATTTACCACACATTTTTAGGTATAATAAAAGTTTCGTTTACATATTACCTAAATATTATCAAGTATAACTACCAAAAATCTAAATTTAAGGTTAAACAATGCTATAGCTGGGGGGAAAAGACCAACATTATATAATATGAAAAAGGCAGCTGGTAAATTTCCAAATAACAATTTTGTAGGGATGAGGGGGTAATTTTAAATGTAAAAATCATGATGAGTGGGAAGCAATAAGGGTTTAAGATATTGTTATTGAGTAATTAATTATTTTTTCATGTTTTCCCGATGGCCAAGTGGTTACCGCGTCAGCTTATAAAATCATGAGCCCCGCGTTCGAATCCTGAATTCGGCAAATTTACATGTTATTTTGTCAATATGTGTTTGGACCCAGAGTATGGACCTAATAGATTGAGCTGTTGGAGAGTCGTGTTGTCGAGAAATGGATAATAGAAGTGGCTATTATCCATTTCTCGAAAAAATAGAAATCTTTTAATACAACATAATAATAATATGATTGTTAAAAAAAATATAATTAACTTACTTACTTAATTTGAATTATTGTCTCTACGTTTTTTACAACTTTTTATTACAAATTTATACTCTTTGATAAGTATAAGTATGTGGTTTAGCATGCCATATACATGATTGGCCAGATGATCGTTATTAAATTTTAATTTTATTGGACATATTTTTTAAAATTAATTTTCAGTGAATAATAAGAAATATGTATCGTATATAAATAAATAAGTATCGTACGTATATGAAAAATATAAATATTTTTTTAAAAATCATAAATATACATATGAAAAATAATATATCATTATGTATGTCAAATTCAAATAAAACAAAAAGATTTTAGAACTTAATAATTGCTGAGTGATATAAAAGCACATTTTTATATACTCCAAAAAGCGTAGGTAGCATATAATTTATTATATAAAGGGATAAGTTCAAAATTTGGGTTTATCCAATTATTCCACGAAGTTATTGTATTTGATTATATCTATATTCAAAACGACATTGTGTATACTGTATAGAGTCATCTCTTAATCAAATAACAGAAATTTTTGCTCGAGAATTTAAAATATTTTTAGTATGTCTGTATACCCTCTCCCTTATGTAATCTATTGAATACGTACATTCCTAAAGCAAAATTTATTCAATCGGTTCATAGGTAAGTACTTGATTTTCATGATAGATACCATCTCAACATTCCATCCCCGATTAGCTAACGGTAATTTAATTAATTCAAATTAAATACTGAAACCACTGTATTCAGATGTACATACCTACCTAATAAATTAAAGCAAATGTTTTAACTTTTGTTGATTTATTTTCATATAATTACTTAAGGTATTTTTGTGCAAAGTACTTATAGTATAAATAGTGGTAAAATCCAATAACTCAAGAATTTAAAATAAAAGAACACCTTTCGAGAACGAAAAATCAGAAATACTTTGGAAACAGTGTTATAAAAGAATAGAGAGAACTCTTTAATTGTAGAATTACTACTTGAATTACTAATTGAAAAAAATAATTATTAAGTCTTTTTTATAAGCACTAAGAAGTTTCTACATCAGAGCGGAACGAGCCGCAAATTACTCATGCTGTTTGTAGATACACATAACAAAATATGTTTAAATATCAACATACCTACACATTTTCCTAATAAATCTAGTAAAATACAATATATTACGTGTATTGTTTGCTTCGAATACTTATGTCTAATTTCTTTTCTTACATTCGCGGTCATTATAACAGCAGTTATTGCTTAATCCACCATTGACGACGCTTGATGAAATTACAATTTAGATAAGTATACAATAATTCGTATAATGTACAATATCATCGTGTACTTATGATAGAACCATAATAATTGGTGTTATAGTCAGATTCTGATTATCCATAAAATTTAGATAACTTAGAGTCAAATTTGTACTCACCGTTTGTCTGTGTCAATATAACGTGTGCACAATAAATGAGGAGTGCGATAGTCTAATATCAGTATCGATGCATGAACCTAATAATATGAACATTAAGGTGCATTTCATGTCAAAATTGTGCGATTCCTATCCATCCATACAGTCCATTAAATTTACAACTATATACTCGTACCTATATATATTATAAGAAGAAAATGATTGTGTTAATAATTAGTATTAAATAAAGTTAGTAATTATAAGTAAAAATGTATATAATGTTATCAGAATGAAACATACTTGAGCATTGTTGACTCTAAATATTAGTACATATAAAAAAAAAACACAAAAAAAAATTGGCGTAGGTAGCGTATTCGTTTATTAATATTACTTGAGACCAGAAGCTTCATCATGCCATCGCATTTTGTGATATACACCCATCCTTATATTTTCTAATTCACAGAATATACACATTATTTTTGATGTTTTAATCCATATTTTTTTCACAAGTACCTATCTGGCAGTGGCGAAGACTCCATACTAGGCGATTATTTAAAGCCTACCTTCTTAAGAAAAATATTTTTTAATTTTATATTGACATATTAAATAATATAATCACATAATAATATATTCAATATGCCCAACGACATCTATCGTATAATTGTCATAGTAATTTTACGATATTTTCCACTATTTCAATAAGCAACATTTATGGCATGTCTCGAAGGTTTAAAAAAATAAGCGACATCTCGTTTCGCTTCACATAATTGTATGGATTACGTTCGCGTGAATCGAAAACTTTTTTTATATGAAGTTTGTTTCTCGTAATTTCAACACGTCTGCGGCGGCCCATATAAATTGGTAAGCTATTTAAGGAGCGCTTACATTTTACGTAAGTGCACATTTATTCAAAATAATTTATAAGATAATTATTAAAAAATAATTTATAGGGATTCAATCACACATAAATATTGGTTGTTTTTAAAAATAATAAATAATTTATCTCATGATTTTTATTTGTCAGTTAGTTTATTCATAGACTAAGACAATTTATTCAGCCAATTATGTAAGTTGAAATCTGATATTGTATCTAAGTCTGTATTTTAAAACGTCTAGTTTACGGGTTAAATTATAAATTGTTATGGAACAGATTCACAACAACGGATATTTTCAATATATTTTGAGCGTATCTTGCGTTTATATTTAAGAAAATACATAATTCAAATTAATTGCTTAATTTTATACCATCAGTGAGCTTTTGAAATTTCATCGGTTTTTGTGTACCTACCTACTTATTCATCAGTGGTTATGTCAGATTATCTCCGTATTTCCCGTAAATACATCTAACAAGTGTGCTTTCTTCACAGCCTAACTGTTTCCAAAAGTCACCTTTCGCCACTGCTATCTGGCCATGGTACATACTAATCAAATTATTTTGATGTAATATTTTTTAACATATTGCCATGAAAATTGTTCAGTATTTTTTCATTGTGTTACTTAATATTTCAAAATAAAGTAATGTGCAGTCAGTTTTCATTACATATCCGTAATTTTGAACAACTTATTTTTTTATGTGCTTATCCTCTCGTTAAAGAGATACCATTGTAGGTTCTCAGCAGTTTTCACGAAGTATTTTGAACGGTAAGTAACAGTAGATAATACGATAATTTTGACTAAGACTTAGTTAGCTAGGCTCTTTTTTAATATTATTTTTACATAATTAGTTATTATGTGATTGAATTAATATAAAATGAGTTTTATTTTATTTGATACAATAAAAAAATATAACTATGTCTACTCCCTATTCTCTACAAGACGTTCACAAAAATTCTCTCAAACCGTCTGCAAAATGTACTAGACGAGAACCAACCGAGAGAACAAGCCGGATTTAGAGGAGGATACAGCACTATGGACCATATCCAAGTCGTCAGAGAAATCATAGAGCGGTACCAGGAATACAAACTGCCACTATGCATGGGTTTTATAGACTATGAGAAGGCGTTTGATTCGATAAAGAAATGTTCAATACTCGACGCACTCAGAAAACAAGGAATCCCTGGACGCTATATAAATATTTTTAATAATATATACAGTAGCGCAACAGCATCTGTAAATCTCCATAAACCATCGCGCAGATTTCCTATCAGCAAAGGAGTCCGACAAGGTGATACAATCTCACCTAAACTATTTACAGCTACCCTTGAAGACTTATTCAGGCAACTTGACTGGAATGACAAAGGGATCCCCATAAATGGAGAATACCTGAGTCATCTGCGCTTTGCCGATGACATAGTAATTTTCTCGCAAGACTCAGAAGACCTCCAAAGCAGAATGCAGGAACTCGCTGAAGTAAGCAACAAAGTAGGTTTGAAAATAAATGTAACAAAGACGAAAGTCATGTTCAACTGCTTTGCAGGCCAAAAAGAGATCCTCATCAATGGCACTCAGCTCGAACAGGTGAAAAGCTACATCTATCTGGGACAACAAGTATCTATAGATGGATGTATATTTGATGAAATTGTTCGCAGAGTAAAGCTAGGCTGGAGTGCTTTTGGCCGCCTGAATAATGTCTTCAAAAGTGACCTTCCACTGTGCCTAAAGCGCAAAGTGTTCAACCAGTGTGTGCTTCCCGTGATGACATATGCGTGTGAAACATGGACCCTAAGTAAAAGAGAGATCCAGAAACTTAGAGTAGCACAACGTGGTATGGAGAGGTGCATGCTGGGCATAACGCGAAAGGACAAAAAGAGGAATGAGTGGATAAGGAAGCAGACAAGGGTTTGCGATGTAATAGAGTTTATTAAAAGCCTTAAATGGAGATGGGCTGGACACATAGCTCGAAGAAGAGACAATCGTTGGACAAATCTAGTCATCCAGTGGTATCCAAGAAGTACAAAACGTCCACAAGGTAGACCTAGAGGCCGCTGGATCGATGAAATGATAAAGTTCTGCGGAAGTACGTGGCAACGCAATGCACAGGACCGAGAGAAGTGGAAGCAACTTGAAGAGGCCTTCATCCAGCAGTGGATAGATTCAGGCTGATGATGATGATGATGATATGAAAGAAGCTTACAACAATAAGTAGATAAGAAAAATGATACAAAAAAAACTAAAAGCGTATATACCCAACAATTGCTATTTTATGACAAAATAATATAAATAAAATATGAGTAAAAGAGGAGTTTTATCTCTTTGTTGCGTACAATAGAATAAAGCTATTTTCTGTTAGAGCACCATTTACTGATTAACATAATTATCTCGTAAATACAAAGGGCACTACTGAGTATTGTTGAAGTTTTAAATAGATAACAACTTGTAAGGATAATTTTGAGATAATAACGCCAGAATAGACGTTATCTAGGGCTGATAACTTTCAAAACCCTCCACAACTCGAGCATCCCTCAAAATATAGTGAGTGATGACAATGATGGTTTCTTGCTACTAAGTGCTTCTTACTAAGGATGTCTAAATGTTTTAGCTACCTACTTCTACTTCGCTTCATAATAGAATGTAAATTCTCCGCAAATATTTACAGTATATTAAGCGCAAGACACACGAACTAAAAACGATGTGGGAGAAACTATAATTAATCTAGTATGCAAAGTAATTCGCAAAGATAAAACACTCAGCACATGACGCTGATAAAAACACTTAGTGCCTACGTAATTTATAATGTGACTTCTGTTAAATTAGTCCTTTTGTTTGTTACAATGTATCAATGTATTGAATTACATCATAATCAAGTAATTCACTGTTTTATTTGCATCTTGAAACAAACGTGTATTTTCAAAGTACGATAAAAATAAACCGTTATTGATAACTTAATTTTAATACCAACAGATTTAATGCTTTTATTTTTCCTTATCGTCACTGTCATGATAAGTCGAGATCAGGGTTTCTTAACTTCTTTGTGATCGCGGGCGCATTAATTGAGATTGGACAGAAAGTGACGGGTTTTAATATTTATATTATAATAGAAGACAATGCTGTTTGTTAATAAAAACCAACCTACTAATAATTAGAAAAGAATAAATTTAGAATCAACTTGAAATGTTACTAGATAGGTGAATAGGCTTAGTATTATTTGACATTATTATTAAAAATAAAACAACACAATTAATAGTTATAGAATATGATATTTGATATATTTTAAATTTATGCATATTTAATACAATTAAATTAGTGCGTCCTCTGATAATATATTTCATCGAATAATTCCTCACCCTTCGGGGTATATTTATGAGGTTCCAATAATGTAATGTGCAGTGGGCGCAATCAAACATCACCATTGGTGAACTTCTGATATAGACCGGATTTTTTTTAATAATCTTTCTCTAAGCCTAATCATCTATTTATAAGGTGGATGCTATCGGTTTTCCAGTAAATTCTTTCATTTACTCACTCCAACTTATTGACTTGTGTTTATTTTAATGCTTTCTGGGCTAAAGCGAAGAGTTTCTGAATAATCGCATAATTAGATGCAAGCACATAGAGGATAGTCTTTCGCCATCGGGTAAAAAAATGTATTTGTATATAGTTAATTTAGGTATTATGTCGTATTAATCCACGCGTTCTTCTCAAATTGTTTCCTAAAAGGTTCTCCTCAGGTAGGTAGTCTCGCGACCAGGTAACTTGTAATACCTATATTGGTGTTTTTACGAATTGTGTCCTAAAAATGCGGATATTTTAAAGTAAAAAGTTTTTTTTAACTTTGTATAGTTAGGTTAAATAATTATTTTGGTCATAATAATACATCGGAATATCACAGTGGTAATAATAAATATTATTATTAATTAATAGAAGTATTGAATTTTTTATTTAATAAGTTAAATTTTATAATATTAGGCAAAATACTGTGGCTATGTCTATGAGATGAAACGTTTTCCAGTGCTACAGCAGGACGGAGCGATATCACAGCGGAACACTGTTTCTCACTTTGAATTCACGCTAGGCTGGTGTAATGGCTTTATGTCTCCCAGTAAGCCATATAATGGCGGCAGTTCCTCAAGAAGTGGGCTCCGATGCCGTATCATGGATTCAAAAGAGGAAGCATTAGTGTCCGCGATGTTCATAAATTATTAATAATATATATTATGTAAAGCCAACGCCACTATTATGTCGAAGGCTTTCTGGTTTACTGCTGAAAAGCAAAATAATAATATCGTAACCTAATTATTTCAAATATTGATTTGACTAGATATCTACCAACTGAATATTTAATTTCTTTATTGTGATGTTTTGGAATAATGTTTTAAACATCATAAAGTACGTGCAAAATTATATTATTATCAACATTTAAAATGTGAAGATACGTGAACAAAAAATATCCGCGTTGGCCGAGTATCAATTTATGAAGTCGTATGTCTTGTGTTCAAATCCCGGGTTTGGTTAATTCACATGATGTTTTTCAATGTGTGTTTGGACCCAAAGCATATTATATACATTAGTTTGAGCAAGTGGCTAATATTTATTTTTCGAAATAAATCTGTTCCCACACATTGAAGAGTCAATTAAAAAGAAACAGAAATAGGACATCCCCTTTAAGGTGAATACTTCACCTACTATATAGGGACTTATAACTTGGTAATTTGTAATTTTTTAGAAGTATTTTCATTTCAAAGTGTTTTAATTAATAAACACGTATCTAAAAACATTAAATAGAACTATATTTTTTATTTAAAGTTAAAAATAAACTTACATTTTTTTTTACAAAATATGAATAATTGGTTAATGGATCTCATATTATAATATTGTGGTCATGTTTATTATTAAGTGGTCTATAACGTACAGAAAAGATTTATGATACATTCATAGTTAAAGGTTTTTTTATAATTAATTATTTAAAAAAAAAACATAAACATATTTTTTTTTATAAAACTTTATAATTTTTTAAAATAAATAAACTAAATTTTAATAATAAATATGACCACAAAATAATACTTAATTATAAGATGGGTTACTTTAACGAATTCACCTTTTTGTAACATTTTTTTTTTAATTCGAAGTTTATTCTTGACTTTCAATAAAAAATATTTTTCTAATAAAGTGTAATAAATAAATATAAAAAATAATATCTAATTAATAAAGTGTAATTAAATATTTAAAACCCTTTAAAATGTAAATTCTCAAAAAAAAGTCTCAAATTGCAAGCTTCGTATTTTCTACTAGATGCCTCTGGTAGGTGGAATGTTCTCCTTAAATCATTTATTAGATGATTAGTAAAATAGTTTTCATTTATTGTGCCTGATTTAATAAAGTAAATAATATGATTTTTCAAAATAATTCAGAAATCTTAATAAAAATTCTACGAAACGAAAATACTTGCAAATTTTTAAAAAAAAATAAGCACTTAGAAGTCTTTATAAAAATTAATTTTCAACAAAAAATCTTTATTAACCTTAAAGATATTAAATACGGGTAAAAAGTTTTTTGTTAAATGATAATTATATTTATATTTATTAAAGCCCCTCTTACACGTCTGCAATTTAATTTAATACAGACTTTAAAGAAATAAAAAAATGTTTTAGGCACTAGAGATTAATGGATGCATAATTATTATTGTTAATTCTAATATTTTCGTTTAATAATTTATTATGTATGCTAAGCTGTATCATTTTTATCACACATATTTTAAGTAATAAAATAAAAAAAATACCTTCATAAAATTAATTCAATACATGAAACCAAGATATTATGAAAATAGATGAATTTGTTATTGTTTTTAAAAATATGCTTAGAAGTATTTTAAAATGTATCTGTACTGACTTCAAAACGAAGAAAAAGTTAAGGTATATTAATTAGAAGTCATGGCATTGTATCTAATATGTTAACAAAATATATTGCCAATTGAATTAGTTAGCTAGAGCTATCTGAAATAAGAGTAGCACTTTCAAATAATGGCCCTACACTTGATGTGAATCATTAGCAGTTATTTACGTCTGAGAATGTTTCAGGAACGAAAACCCAAGGCCAAGACCGATGTCACCACGCTCTCAAGTAACTTTTGACTGAGTTAAGTGAAAGACGTAATTTAGTAAAAAGTGCCATGAGAGAGAAAGGCACGGAAACTTAACAATAAGATGCCGCAAATAATGACAGTACGCATGCAACATGTCCAACATGTGCAGAAACTCCTCAGACAAAAACCCCTTGTACATAAATCCCCCGTCAATAACTCTCCAGACAATAACCCCTCACGTAAATAAGCCTCTGAAAAATTCATTTTTAAACATTTATTTTGTCAAATAAACTTTTCTATCCATGATGTGTTATGTCAATTGCGAAATTTAATATAAAGCGTTTTTATTTTTATACGGGGATGAGGTGGGGTTAATGTCAATGTTTTTTTTATACAAATGGTTATTATCCGAGGACATTGTCTTAGAACAGCTGAAATATTTTATTTGCGGTGTCTACCTGTTTATGTTATGGTTTCATGAATCCCAAAAAGACAACTACGCTGAGACATGAAAATATTATTGTTTATTGTTTCATACCTTCTAAGAGTCAGATGGGGTTCTAAAATATTTTTGAGACATATTATTTACCATGTCGATAATTCTAACAAAAATATTTTTTATCATGAGTAGAATGATGTCATATTCTTCTGGCGGTGTAGACGACGCATTTAGGTGTTGGTATCGTTAATTTCAAATAACACCAACACCATTGCAAAGTGATTTCGTCTTGGTCGCAATGCAAGAAGAATCTGCTGTTCCTCTACTAATATTGTTTGAAGTAATCTTACGATAAATAATGATGTGCGATAATAAGCGGTACCTACAAAAGGTTTGTTGAGTGAAAACAGCGCACTGTGTCATGCTGACGAGCCGGTGAGTTACACCATTAGCGCGGCAGTTGGTGTAGTGGACGGTGTCTTTGACAGTAGTGTGTTCGCAAAAGTTACAGTCATTTATTACATATTTTTATTGAGTACTTATTTCAATTAAAACTTTGTACGCAATTGGTATTTTTATAACAATACGTTACGTTTTTCAACATTAAATATTATAGAAACAATGTGAATTAATTTGAACAATAAACTATTTTTTTCTACGAATAATTCACAAGATTTAATAATGTAACTTTATTAATTGAACATATCATGTACGAATTCATAAAGACCTCAGAAACATAGGTACTAATAAAAATCTTGAAAAGTGCCTGATGTGACTGGAATCTTCGTCTGTCGGATTTCTGCCAATGTGTTTTACCGATTTAATCAACTGCACCACCTAATTACAATGATATGAGTACAATTAATTGTCATACAATTAAAATGTCACTAAAATTGTGTTAATATTGACGACTGCCTTTTGTGGTTCGAATCAAAATACCAACAATAGGTACTTACCTTATTCCTAGCCGACGTCTGGACATCTCCAAAATTTTGGTCGTAACGCATTAAATAAATTTTTATTCAACAAATAATTCACAAGATTTAAGAATTTTCGGTACTGTTCGGTTATCAGGAATACAGCGGAAAACACATTTTGAAAATAGCCGATAAACTGGATTATTTGTTAAGTTAACCTAACCAAATCTAACCTAACCTAACCTAACCCAACCTAACCTAACCTAAACTAACTCAAACTAACAAATAATCCAGTATATCGGGTATTTTCAAAATGTGTTTTCCGCTGTATTCATGATAACCGAACAGTACCGAATTTTCCATTATTTATTGAAAACTAGCTGAAGTACCCGGCTTCGCACAGGGTCGCTTCGTGGTTATATTTATCTTAGATATTTGAAAAATAATAAGAGGTAATTATTTTTTCAATATTAAAATATCTGTGTAATTACAATATGGCAATATGAAAATAATTCTAATAGGAGTAAAAGTCAAACATAAGAACACTAAATTAAAATCGAATCCAAAATATGTAAACGTTATTAATACTTTGGACGCTGAAGACGCACATGCGCGTAATGACCAGGCGGCCGATCGATGAAATTAACGTGGATTTTAAAGGTGCTAATTAAAATCTCATTATCTACTCAGCAGCGAATGCGTTAATGTTATTAATATGTATGTAGTAAAAAAAAAATCAAAATTGGATGGAACAAACAAACAACAAACTTTGTATTTTATATAATAATAATTTAGAAACCTTCGCAGGTGTGCGCACAGCAACTGACAAAAGTTTCATCGCAATCGGATGAATGGTATAGGAACGCATACGAATAGTAGAAGAAGATGATTTTATAAATCAGAAATCTTTGTGGGCATGCGTATGACAACTCACCAAAGTTTCATTGCAATCGGATTAATGGTATAGGAACGCATACGAATAGAAGAAGAAGAAGATGGTTGTACTAATTCAAAAACCTTTGCGGGCGTGCGCACAACAACTGGTCAAAATTTCATCACAATCGGATGAATGGCATAAGAACGCATACAAATAGAAGAAGAAAAGGATGATTGTACTAATTCAGAAACCTTTGCGGGCAAGGGCACAACACTTGATCAAAATGTCATTGCAATCGGATGAATGGTATAGGAACGCATAAGAATAGAAGTAGAAGATGATTTTCTAATTCAGAAATCTTCGTGGGCATGCGCACGACAACTCACCAAAGTTTCATTGCAATCGGATGAATGGTGTAGGTACGCATTCGAATAGAAGAAGATGATGATGGTTTTAATAATTCAGAAACATTTGCAGGCGTGCGCACGACAACTCAACAAAGTTTCATTGCAATCGGATGAATGGTATAGGAACGCATACGAATAGAAGAAGATGGTTGTACTAATTCAGAAACCTTCGCGGGCTTGCGCACAACAACTGGTCAAATTTTCATCGCAATTGGATGAATGGTATAAGAACGCATACGAATAGAAGAAGATAGAATGAAGAAGAAGAAGAAGATGATGATTTTTATAATTCAGAAACCTTCATGGATGTGCATACAACCACTTACCAAAATTTCATTGCAATCGGATGAATGGTATAGGAACCAAGAAAGAAGAAGAAGATACTTGTACTAATTCAAAAACCATTGCGGGTGTTACCACAATAACTGACGAAGGTTTCATCGCAATCGGATGAATGGTATAGGGACCATACAAATAAAAGAAGATAGAATGAAGAAGAAGAAGAAGAAGAAGATGATGATTGTACTAATTCAGAAAACTTCGCGGGTGTTGGCACAATTATTGACGAAAATTTTATTGCAATCGGATGAATGGAATAGGAACGCATACGAATAGAAAAATATAGAATAGAAGAAAAAGAAGAAGAAGATGGTTGTACTAATTCAAAAACCATTGCGGGTGTTACCACAACAACTGACGAAGGTTTTATTGCAATCGGATGAATGGTATAGGGACCATACGAATAAAAGAAGATAAAATGAAGAAGAAGAAGAAGATGGTTGTACTATTTCAGAAACCTTTGCGGGTGTTAACACAACAACTGACGAAGGTTTTATTGCACTCGGATGAATGGTATAGGGACCATACGAATAAAAGAAGATAAAATGATGAAGGAAGAAGAAGGAGATGGTTGTACTATTTCAGAAACCTTTGCGGGTGTTAACACAACAACTGACGAAGGTTTCATCGCAATCGGATGAACGGTATAGGAACCATACGAATAAAAGAAGATAGAATGAAGAAGAAGAAGATGATGATTTTTCTAATTTAGAAACCTTCATGGATGTGCATACAACCACTTACCAAAATTTCATTGCAATCGGATGAATGGTATAGGAACCATACGAATAAAAGAAAATAGAATGAAGAAGAAGAAGAAGATGATGATTTTTCTAATTCAGAAACCTTCATGGGTGTGCATACAACCACTTACCAAATGGTGTAGGAACGCATACGGGACAGACACACAGACAGACAGACATACAGACAGACAGACATTCATTTTTATATATTAATATAACCTATACTCTTCCCGAAAGTGCAAGCAATAAGTTTACAAAGTTTTATCGCAATCGGATGAACGGTATGGCTGCGCATTAAATACGAACAAACAAACACACAAACACACAAACACACAAATATTATTTTTTATATATTAGATAATGTTATATAATACGGAAATATCTCAGAAATGAACCTATCAAATAAAATCTTGAATAAAAATATGGTGCCGGGAGAGGGCCCGAATATTTCAACCAGATTTTGATTTTAATATTGAATCATATAGAAATGTAAACTATTATGTAACTATTTCAACGGAATTCTTTAATTGGTTATTTTTATATATACTTAAAGAAAGTTTTAACATGGAACATAGGATATGGCCGTATCGGATATTGTATATTTATGTAGTCCTAGAAATTTACCATTCCAACCTATTAGATTAGGATTATAATATTATAAATTGTTTTTTTAATAATTTAGATTAAAATTGGGCTAATTAGGTTGCTATCACCCACTTAAAAATAGTTTTGAGCCGGGGAGCTAAGAGCGCGATGCATAAATAAATTGAACTCTTGATTAATTAAGTCGCACATATCTCAATAAACACCATTCAGAGTTGCTAATTTAGCTCAAGAGTAGTTAAACGTGTCTTGACCATCATTTTCAATGGATTTATTCTAGGCCACTAGTTTTTTTTTCCATAAATTTACTACCTGCAAAATGACGTATATATGGATACAGTATGCAACGCAATCTTAAATGTCTTTATCGGCTCTTTATCTAATATAAGTTAGTTAACTATGGTTCTAAATCGCGCTCCAAGCCCAGTCGCTCATTGAAAATCATTACAACTGGAATATAGTCATAAATCAAAACTGGGCGCAGATTGCAACTTTTTTTCATGAGCATAACAATATGCAAGGTCATTCCAGGACAGTGACGTCATACGGTAAGCCAAAGTGAATGACGAAAAACGATATTGTGGTATCTTACCTGCCTGCATGTCGGGTGGAATTTGTTTCATGCGACACTGGCTGTTTTTTTTTTCAAACTAAAATGTTGCAATTATGCGGTGTGTGGCGGTACATTTAGTTACATGTTTCTTTTGTGAATACCAACAATACCACATCGACTTATTCGACGTGTTGCAGTCGATACAAGTTTAGATGCACCAACCGGCTAAGTAACATTATTGGCGAGGAAGCTGGTGCATAATGTACCTACATCAGTTCCCTCGCTTCATATTATGCAGTTGGTGCAAGATTTTGGTTAACTTTTTTCATTTAATTTTATAGATAAATATAACAAATAAAGTGTGAAATAAATTAAAATTAAAATATAAATATATACCAAAGGACGTAGTGTGTGTGAATTGAGTATTTTGTAAACACGCTATTGACGCCGGTGGAAACTGCAGTACGGTGTTGGCATTTTCCATTCAATGCACTGAACTCGGTACCGCTTTCAAGATGCATTAGAGCAGAGTCTAACAAGCTTCTTATTGTGCCACTAAAAGCGATCATTCTGTGTAAAAGATTCAATCGTTATATTTATTGACAGACTGTTCACTTAAAAAACTCGTAAAAAGAACAATTTAATTGAATTGAGTAATATATTTTTTACTATTCGACATTGTTAAGCAAATTATCATTAAAACGTTATAAGAAATTACAATATCAACATAAACCTACTAATGATTGATTTATTTATAGTCCTGTACCTGTGGAGAAAGAATTTTATGAGACGATTTAATTTTTTATTTTTGTATTTTTTTATATTGACAAGAATGAATAAATGGTTGAAAAAGTTTTGCGTAATAATTATATCTTCTCATATATGGCGTGAGATGTAGTTGTAAGTTATTTGTAAAGGTGCCTACTAACAAAATACGAAGAAATCGTAATTTGGCAACGGTCCTGTGTTACAAGGTCTGGCTTGTCGTCCGGGGTGTCCGGGTTCGACCCGGTGAGATCACAATATATTTATGTGATTTTATGAAAGCTTGAGTAGTTTCATTTTTTGTTGTTGAATAGCATAATTTTGATATTTTATAGATAACTGAATATTTATTGAATATTATCTAAGCAGGGTTTAATTGAATTTTAAAAACTAACAAACATCATCTACATAAGATTGTAATATTAGGTCAATGAAAACAAATACGCTTAACTGACAAAATTTAGTGTACTCTATTTATGTCGGATCTTAAAACCCTACCTCCACCCTTCGCCACTGATATATACATACATATTAATAGAAAAACGACAGACTAAAATAAAGTCCAAAAACTAAAAATTAATTTCCCCAATTCTAACCTAACTTTAGGAATGGTTTATTAATTTTGAGCTAATCAAGATTGATTCCAACTATACGCGATGTCGATGGGTACACATATTATTATATATGGTAGAGTAAAATAAATTCTGGGTTGCAAAGAATGTACTCTATAGAATTTAATATATACCAAAACACATATTTGTGACAACTGATGGCAATTCAAAAAGTCATTTGTCACTAACAGCATGTTCAAAACAGAGTAACGACACGTAGAAATTTTCTATATATTATACCATTGCAAATACCCTTTAAAAGGTCCAATGTATCACGAATACTCCCCGTGGTTTAGAAACATATGAACGTAGGAAATTTAAGTTCAATGTATGTTTCTTTATGAACGGTTACCATGTTACACTTGACAGCACTCATGTTTTGTACGAAAATGGCTGACGACGATATATTGAGTCCTGTGAATGCTAGCAAAAAAAAAAACAACCAGTCGATAAAATTACAGTATTTTTTTACAATAATTTAACTGAATTAAATTTTTTTTGACACTTTGTACCTAATTTATTTCAGGCTCCTATTATGTTTAACTCGAGATTCAACCTCGTCCTGTATCCCTAGCTTTTGGCCTCATCGAGAGATTTCGTCCAGCCGTTCCAGTTCATTAATATTGACTTTTGCGGCCATAATAATAATTGTTACTGGAGGGTGCTTTTAGTAGTAAAATTATAATTGGATTTGTTGAACGTCACCGATGTCATAAAACCTAGCAGCTGTTGCATTTTAATAACGAGTTGATTGATAGTCAAGTGTTCAGCTACCGGTTATCATGTGCGGGTTATTAAATATTTAGAAATTAAAACTATTAGAATCTCTTTAGTACCTACTTACCTTTTTAATACCATTTATGTTGCAAGAAATTTTATTGAAGAATAGCTTCATCAGAATTTCAGTAAAATAATTATATTTAATTTGTCTTAACAATACACAATTGAAAACCATATTTATTTATTTTTTGTAGAACTGAAAAGGAGAGGCAATGAAATCACAAATTTAAATAACTGTATTCTATTATAGACTATGAAAATGTTATTTTATAAGCATTTCAAACACTTACAGATGTAATATATATACACATCTCTGGTTTTGAAAGCGCAACGGATGAAAATGTAAATTTCTATAAAAGCGTTTAATGCATATTTTATTAAATTCATAGTCACGTTGTAACGGTTTTGATTATGTTTGCTTTGATAAAAAATATCAATTAATGTTTTTTAATTTAATACCGCTTCTTCTTTTTCTACGATTTGAAATTCACAATATAATACCTACTTACTTTCAAAATTCACCTCCATCTAGATTTAGTTTCGTATTATTTCAAGATATCTACTGAAAACTTTCTATTCATTATGTACGCCGATATTTTTTTGTCTTATGGCTTTTGGAAGATATTTTTTCATCGATGCAGCAAGATCTTGGATCCTTTTTACTTGCCATTGGGTACCACTACGCCCACAGTGGCCGAACAGAACATGTTGGCTTCTAAAGACGTGGGGTTTTGGGATCGGATTCCGGATGGTGAATTTACATGTTGTTTTTTTCAATATGTGTTTGCACATGATTGTAGGTTGAGCAAGTAACTGACATACATTTCTCGTAAAAACAAAATCTGTTAATACAAACCACCAATCTGTGGGAGCCCATATGCTCCGTTTAGGATTAGATGATGTTGTCATTTGTTTTCGAGTGACTTTGCCAAACTATCACCATGTCAGAATGTTGATGAACTGTAATATGTCCGGCACCTTTATTTGTTCTCTTACCGATGTACCTATATATTATTATATATATATATCCTTGCGCGTTATTTTACTCTTAATCCGATCTCGCATATAAAATAGTCTTAACTGGGACATGGTCATACATCGAAGAAAATTAAATGCAATAGATAGTTTATTCAAAAGAAAGGTACATCAGTAGTTTTCCTTCCACAACCTCGAAAATATAGGTGGCCCGGCCCTAGCATTCCAAGCGCCAGTGTCGCCTCTGCCAGAATAAATTGTAATTTTGTTAAGTTAAATTTCGTATAGCACAGTACTGAGTACAGTGTATATCAAAATAAATAATAACAAAAAATAAGATAATAATACGTAATAATATCCAAATGTGATGCTGTGGCTCAACGATTTCAGTGGTGGGAAATCTCGAACAGATATAAAACTGTACTCTCTACGTCGATAGCGTGAAACCTGTTTCATTATCATATTTCTCAAACGTTTTCCATGATTAATAGTAATTAAACCTTTAAAAATGCTCCCAATGTGTTCGTGTTAATATAAAATAAACAGCTCTGCGTATAAAGCTATCAAATTTAATTACATTTTTATTTTTTTAAACTGAAAAAATATAATCGTGTGATACGAGTACAAATCAAGCCTCCCCCCACTAAAATTCCATAATGAAATATTCATGAGCATCCTCTGCTCTCCAGTGTTAGTAGATATACCTATATATTATTAATTTATAAAAAAATAACCTAGATTTCTCCTTATATATAAAATATCTTCTCTAGTACTCTGGATACTGAGAGTATCTAAACAGCGAATGTATTACCTCCTTGGATTTATATTATATTTATTTGCTGTCTCAGATACTCAGTTAAAAGGATTTTATCTGTTTTATCATGTATTTACAATCAAAGACGACGACGGTAGTCCAATTATTATACCTAAGAGCTGAAAGTCTGGAAATCACATATTCAATATTTTGCAGGAGAACGGTTTTAATATAGTTAATCTAATCTAGTTAAAATACTCATTCGCGTTCAGACTAAAACTCCGTATGTTGGACTTCCGCACTTTTGCAATAGTCTTTTTGCTATAGCTTAAAGCAAAAATGATTTAAATTGGATATCCACTCTTTCATATTTTCTAAAGTAATAATAATTGTCTATGTACAGTCGTTTTAGAAGTAAGTATTTTGAAAACCATGAGACATTGAACTCCCAAATTTTCAGCATTAAGAGAACATAAACACACATTTAAATCTGTATACTTAGCTCAAAAATGATAAAAATGTGACTTACGCACTTTTACCTCTAAGGTACAGACAGAATTAATGTAAACTAATAAGAATACTTTAATATAAATATTGTTAAAAGGGTTTTTTGCAATTATTGTAATAATTTTATTGATGTTTTTGGTATAATTATGTAGGTGTCTAGTTTTTATGTGTAATTATATCGTTAAGCTCATTTTTTTGAAGACCGAAAATTAATCATAGATGATTGCCACTCAAAAGAAATGTTCTTATATAAATAAGACAGTCGCAGACAGTAAGCCAGTTAAACACATATATCATTAAAATTATCGCGTAGCATGCTCACGCTGTGTCGTGACAATTGTAAGACGCTTTCCAGTCATAATTATTTGAGAGACGGGATGATGGCGGTTGTAAGAAACTGGGGGGCGTGACGGGATATGAAATTTGTGATAAATTTAACTGCTTAATGAGCCGCTCTTATCCTTCTTACGTAAGGGGGAGATAAGTCACGTGGTCTGTGATTAATGACGATTCTATGCTCTTCGTGTGTATTCTACACTGATTGAGGAGAAATGGCAAATGTTTGAATCGTTTTACATAAAGTGACTACACCAGGGACGCTTGGTTCAATAATTTTATATTAACTTAGCACAGAAGTGATATTAAATATGTCTTGTGTGATATATTGTTCTGTAGATGTCATGTTCAAATTATGAGACGATCGTTAAAGATTAGTAAAACACATATTAATAGTATGATATATTATCTGTTTCCAAAAATAATTAATTGCTATAAAAATAACGTTTTTTCTACATGAATACTGTTTACACGTGACATATAAATAACAATAATTGATTTTTCTGAAAATAAATATTTTATGATAATTACGAATAGATTCGTAATATGTGATCGACCAGGATTTTTTTCTGGTGAATTTATGTATAAAACATATTTATTCATTACTTATCATCATCATCATAACGGTCCTCCGAGAATTTCTTCTATCCTGGCCCAGTGTCCTTCAGGTGGCGTCGGTCGCTTTAGCATATTAGTTGACATCGTCCAACCACCGAAGTATCTATGGGGTTGTTAGTCAAACTTCGATCGTCCAGGATGGTATTCAAGATTCCCCACGGCGATTTGGCACTGTTTATTCTTACTACATGAATGACCTTCAGAGTTTACAAAGCTCGACAAATGCGAAGATACATTTTTTTCTTTTCGTTTTTATCTCATTGATCTTCAAGCCCATGTTTCCATAACCTATACATATTATATAAAATTCATTACCTACATAATATGTGTAATTTAAATTTGAACATTGCATGTTGAACAACAAAAATAATTATGGCTACCAAAATGAATGAATTCTGTTGTCGAATATTGAGATGCTCAAGGGGGAAAAAATGTAATAAACACAACCCGATAAAAAACTAGGAATTATTGCGTTGCTCATTCAATAGTTTTAGATTTCTATAAAATTATGTTTGGAATTTATACTCAACTCTATGCGTTGTTCACAGTTTGCCATAAAGTCGGTTTGGAAAAAATATTTTTATATACTTGGGACTCGTTGGTCTATCTGTATTTTTTCCAACATTCCGTTGGGCCAATACACCGTATACATAATATATAAATATAAATTTAATTAACCAGTATAATATACTGTTGCTAAATTGAGAACGAACCATTAAAGAGAGTAAGTTGACGACATCATACCTAGGTCGCCTGAAGCACTAACTGAGATGGAAAGAAGCACTTTTGTAAAAATGAATTTTATTATCTCTCCAGCATGGGAGGGTAGTCAGATGCTTAGAAGTTGAAACCTATTATAATAAGGAATGAACCATCAGAAGATGGGAGGCTTTCAAAATGTGTAAATATTTACGAGATGGATTTAATATTATCAATTATTCATTAATTATTAAGTCCAGAGAACGCATAACTACCTGCAATATTATCACAACATTTGATAATAGATAATATTATACCCTTACATATGAATGGATTTACTGCTGACAGTACGTATTATCACGGCCATAACAAAAAATGCACGTGTTATCGTGCAAATTGCAATATTGCATGCATGAATCAATAAAGTTCTGAAGCTTCTGAATTTTCACTCGACACATGGACCGTACGATATCTGCGCTTGTGCAGTAGAACGATAGTAACGAACCTGCCAGTTAAAAAAACCAACTACATCGCGTAGGGACTTATTTTGAGGTTAACCGATATTCACAACCTGTCAAATAGTACCAAATAATGATAACATCGCGTATCGCTTACTCTTGAAGAATGAGCACTTGTACGTGTAAACAGTTATTATCCCGACAGTTTAAATGCACACTATTGGTGCGTAAGCGTCGGCCTATAGCGTCGTGGATCCCAGGTTCGAATCCTGGGTCTGGCAAGTACACGTCATATTGTTTTTCAATTTGTGTATGAGTCAGAGAATGGACCTAATAGGTTCAGCAATTAGTGGCTGACATCCATTTCTCGTAAAAACAAAATGTTTTAATACAAACCTCCACCCTGTGGATGCCCATATGATCCTATTAGGATCGGACATGGTCGAAAGAAAAATTGGTGTAAGTAAATGCTTGGACGTGTACAGGCACCATAAGAGAAAAAATAAAATGTATCACCTAAAAAAACAATAAAAAAGATCTAGTAATTAATGTTAGGCATTATAAATAAAATATTTACGAGCTATATACGTAAATTGGCATTAAAATTGATATACTAACGATAACGAATCAGATTTATTTCAATTTACAAACTCCCATTAGTATTATTGATATTGGAATAACTATATCAAAAATAAACCAGACATGTTTATTTTTAGTCAAACAATTTTTCAGCTAATATAAATACAGCAACTTGTTTCAAATATTTTAATACAAAATAAAAGGGACCACTTAAAAATTGTATAGGATAAAATATTTTTATAGCTATTTTGCAATATTATTTTTCCACGAAAAATAGTGTGTTAAATTTGTGTTCATGCAAATATTCACCAATTGGGTTTTTTATTCTGCTACAGTCTCTAATCAAGCAAACAGTGACTGACCTCCGCACTCAAAGGCAATTTAGCAACGTTATATCCTATATTATAATAGTGTTACACATAGGTATGTATTAATACTCGTATATTCAACATATTATGAATGGTGGGTGGAAAGGTGAGTCCGACAATAATTGCTTAAGTCGAATTCGCGTAAGTCGGGATACAAATTTGCATACGAAAGACTAACAAAAACACTAGTTGAGAAGAAAAATATTTAATAAAACTGCAGTTCTTTGTACATATTAATATGTAAATTTGGAATAATAGAATTTTGCATTAACATATTTTGTTTTTACGAGAAATGGATGTCAGCTACTTGCTCAACCTATTAGGTCCATATTCTGACTCATACACAAATTTAAAAACAATATGTATACTTTTTAGACCCATGATTCGAACCTGGGACCCACAATGCTACATTCCTACGCTTAAGCTGCTCGGCCATCGTGTGTGTCAATGTCTAGTCAATGTATATTCTTTTTTCAAGCAGATTTTTTTTGTAGCAAGCTGATGTTTTTTTCCACGTTTTATTAGCTCGTATTCTTGTTCGTCCTGTACAGATTTTTTCTTGTGCAGTACTATTTTTTTCTTGCTTGTCCAAGATTTTTAATTAACTTCCCGACTAACTAGACATTTGAAACTTTTAGAATATAATATCAGAACACGACGACAATGAATTCTTTTAATACTTTTGGGTATCTATAAGCAGAATTGAATTCATTTTCAGTTAATTCTGTTTTGTATGTTTCGGAAAAAAATCGTAAAAAGTAATATTTACTACTCACTATTATTGGTTGCTAAGTGGGTCCTAGCAACTAAATTATTAATATATACGTGCGTTACTATGGAAATCAATATGAAATGTCTAAATGACATTTCTGTATTCTATAATATTTATTCAGTATTTCTATCAAGTACAATAAAAAGTTTTTATTGTTGTCAAGTAAACAAAAATTTAAAAACGTGTTAAGTATATAAAAGTTCTTTTTATCTTGTAATTATTATTCCTTGTTTTGTAGCTATAACGCGTTATTCGTTGGAGTTTATGTCTTATAAAAAAATTAAGCCCCTTTCGATTGAGGTGAGTTTTGGTCTAGCATACAATTATCGTGTTCTTTTCTGGCAGAATCAAAAAATCAAGAACCGCGTAACTCCTAGTTCGCGTAAGTCGAGTTAGCATAAGTCGGGGTATTACTGTAAATAATATTATATTTAATGATTCTAAAAAAGCGTGGATACAATTATTAGGCAAAATAAATAAGGAGGTAATATAAATATTGTGACATATGTGAGTATTTTTGTTTAGTAAATTAAATTATAATATTATCATCAACTTTCAGCTACAACGAAATTTTTCATTTTTCATTTCAACGGTATTGATCTTTAAAAATCGTAACTCGCAATAATAGTTTACATTGTTTCAATTTTTATCCATTGTTGAAGATTTGTGTAATGTTTTTTTATTTATTGTGCATTATTAATAATTTTACTTATATGTAGATGACATTTAATTAGACTCCCTTTTATTTCTAACTCAAATTTACTCTGGATAGTTTTCTGAGGTATATAGGGTTACTGAAATTAATGTCGAGGAAGGATACGAAACAAAAAGAAATTGATGGTGGGGGACGGATTATTATTATAAAAATAATATTTTTAAAAAGTTTGATATTCAAATATCAATAAGAAATGCTAACACCTATATTAAATTATTTTAATAATCATTATAGCCAATTTATTAGTACGTTTTGATTTGGTAGAATTATAGTAATTGATTATGTATTATAATTATTATAATCATATCCTATGAGTAGAGTTGGGTTTCGGAAATTTCCCGACGGGAATTCTCGAGAAATTTTCGAGATTTCCCATCCCGAATCTCGAGAATTGAAATTTTTAACATTTCGGGAAATCCCGGATCTTGAGAATCTTTTCTCGGATTCGGGATTTCTTTATTATCAAATATTAATTGGAAAACGATTTTCCATATGAAAAAAGTGGAGATATAACACAAAACGTTCAAAGAATGATCGGGGCATTCAACACAATTAAGCCAACGTCGACTCAAAATGAGCGCAATTTTTGCAACATCACGGAATTCTGTGTCTCAAAGCGTAGGTACGCGATTGTCAGACGCAGCGATTGTCTGTTTTTTTTGAAATTCTATTATAACAAGTAATATTTTGAATTATTTTTGTTTTCCTACTTCTATTTTGTTGGTCTTCTTACATAAATAAAAAAATATATTTTTTTTGGAATATGTGTTTTTACACTGATTTTAGGATTTTAGAGGTTTTTTTTAAATTTCCCGATATCTCGAGAATTCACGAGAATTCTTTTCTGGAAATCCCGAATCTCGAAAATTGAAAATTTCATCATTTCGGGAAATACCGAATCTCGAGATTGAGATTTTCTTGGGAAATACCCAACTCTACCTGTGAGTGATGATATTATATTCCATAAAATTGGCAACTATTAAAACTCCAGTAATGTAAAGTGGTCACATTGAAATATTCGGAATAAAAAAACCAATAAATTAATGTAGTTATATAAAAATATTACCGTCACCTCAATAATACAACTAGATAACTATGATTTGGTCATTGTTGGGAAAATGAAATTTAAACTTTACTTGAATAACATAAATCTAGGCTATAATTATTATTCAAAATGAAAATGGAAAGTTGTGCTAATAGGGAACAATTAAATAATGTTATCTAATATTTTCAAACACAAAATTAATACAGTTTCCATTAATTAACTTCTGACTTACCTAGTTTTATCATTTTGTAGAGAAGAAAATGTAGAATCATATTCAATAGCTATCTCAAAAACAAGGAAAATCAAATTATCTAGTTGTAGTATTAAGGTGACCAGTGGCGCACCCAGGATTTATTGTTGGGGGGGGGGCCCAAGGAGGAGAATATAAATTAGTCCCATAGGCTCTTTTTCTTCTTAATATAAATATTTTTACATATTTTCACAATACACGGCGATATATTTGTACAGTTTCTCCTAGTTTTTATTAAATTGGAGGCATAGTGGCGGTAACCGTTGAGCGTGTCATCAGCGACTGGCGGATTGGAAGTGAACAGCGACCATGCTGGACATGTGTACCTAGTATGCTATAAGATTACTTAAATAATATCGGCTGTGCTACCCGCTTGGTCTAGAGCAGTGTTTCCCAAAGTGTGGTACGCGTACCCCCTGGGGTACGGAAAGAGTTTGGTGGGGATATGCGCTGCACCGGGTTATGGCTACGCCTGGTGCAACAAGCATTAATACAATATCCATGCTAGAAGGTTTATCGCATGCGGAAGAAAAGCAATTGTTGGAATTATTAGCTTCAGACGGATTCTTGCAAAATAAATATAAGGAGTGTACTTAAACATCATTAGGTTGCAAATGCAACTTGTGTATCCAGTTTTAACAGAGACATTCCTGAAATACATCTTGCCTTTTCCAACTTCATATCTATGTGAAGTTGCTTTCTCAGCATTTGTAGACATTACGTAAAAAAAAGGAACAACCTTTTGGGTGTGGAACCGCACCTCAGATTAAAATTAATAACCACAGAAAAGAAAATAACCAATGAATGTTATTTTTTATAATATAACTTTTATTTATATTTTATTATGAATGAATTTTATTTTTCGTTTATTATTATTTTGTTTATGTACTACAAAGGGAATATATAAATATATTTTGATTGTTATTAAAGTACTTATATGCATTTTTCTTTGACGAGGAGTACTCAGTGTTACGAAAATTATAGAAGGGGTACACAGATGTCGAAAGTTTGGGGAACACTGGTCTAGAGAGCTACAATATTTATGCCGCATTCCAGCGAAAAAAATTTTCTTTTGATTTACACCACCACCGTAGTGGGTGTAGTCGTTCTTTTCGCCGAATGTTTATCGTAGATTTTTGGTTTTTCAATATTGAGGTTCCAACATATTAATCGAAAATGGACAAAAAAGTATTATTGCATTTAAATTATACACAACCTACTCAATACAACGCAGTCTAATATCTCGTTTATCGGTCTTTTGTCTATTGCACTCGGTGTACCTACACCATGGCCCCCACATCTTGAAACGGGCCCTCAGGCTAGGGCAGTGGTCGGCAAACTGCGGCTCTTTGGCCCCTTGAGTGCGGCTCTGCCACAGATGCTCTTTGCTGCCATATTTGACATGGCTACAAAGAAGAAGCAAATAAAATGGAAGTGGATAACCGTAAATGTAATGTTGAATAGACCGAGACTTCGCGTTTATTCAAAACTTAAATGGCTTACCGACCTGTATTTATGTGTCGGGAAAAATTGGCGCATTGAAATTTAGAAAGATACAACTAAAAACTCGTAATTTTGCGCTAAATATTCTGTCGATGATGCAAGGAAGAAAGCAGCTGAGGAGAATAGTCAATAAAAATAAAGTTCTGTATTTAATTAGGTACTGTATAAAATCTGTCAACAATGTTAATATTGCAAGTTTTGTGGTTAGTAAAAAGATTTCGAAGAGAGGAAATCAAGAGTAAATTAAGAAATCGATTTATTGATGAGAACCTGGAATCGTGCTTAAAATTAAATCAACAACATACGAACCTGACTTACCCAAACTTTACAAGGAGTTGCAAGGCCATTATTCACATTGAGTTTGTCAGTCATTGTCATGATTCAATTTTATGGATACCTGACTTACAATTTAATTTTTATTAATAAACAAGATCATTATTACGTATGATATTCAGTTTTATTCAGTGTACCTACCTATAATTTAATTAGGACTTAAAACTTTAACTAAAGTTTATTAAGTAAATTAGCAGTGTACCTACGTATATAATTTAAGTTTAAGAAATTTGGCTCTCAAAAGAAATCTCAATCGTTGTACTGTTGATATTTGGTTCTATTGACTAATGAGTTTGCCGACCACTGGGCTAGGGTATTTGACGGGCCCTCTATCCACCTCTTAGATTAAAGGCAGTGTGAAATACTATTTTTTAACGTTTTTCAAATTGTGTTTTAGTTCAAATTGAGGGTACTTATACAGTGAATTATTGGCGATTTTCAATACATCTACTTTAATAATGGAGTTGTCGAGTATCGACACATAATAATCAGAAAATATATTGGACAATTATATTGATTAAAATTTTCATAGTCATGAAGTATAATAGCGCCGCAGGCGACTTTTTTTACTATTAAAGCTAATTTATGATGTATGTTTATCTAACTTATCTGGTCAACCCGACACGCCAGGCCCCCCACAGCCCGGGCCCCCACGTTAGAGCCCTGTCAACCATCCCCAGCCATGACCTATAATACCACTCCGGAATTCGGGTGGACACCGAGAATTTCATTAGGGAACGGGTTTCTAAAAAAAAACTGACATTAGTGTTTCGAAATTTTTGTGTTAGAAATTAAAATCTAAGAAATTTTACTAAAAAGGGTGCTGGAGAATTACAAATCATTTTTTGCCGTGTTGTTTGTCTAAGCCCAAGGTATAGTTTATTGGCTTTCGATTTCAATGTGTAAAATTATTCTGATGATTTTCATATTTTGGGGGGGGGGCAAGGCCCCCTGCCCCCCCCCCCTGGGTGGGCCACTGAAGGTGACGATATAAATATAATATATTATAATATATATACTTACTTTCTGTTCAATGAAAAAATATGCATGTCAATCTTGAGGGTATATTTTCTTCTTCGACCATGTCAGCCTATAAATTGGAGCATATGGACACCACACGCTGCCTCCAAGAATCCCCGTTGCTTGCCAGACTTCTTGCGTCATTTCAGAGCATACCAGCATCCCGTAGCTTCGCCGTATACACTTTATATATAGTATTTACCAGCCTACACTGGGATCAAGTGTGCTTGAAGGCAAGTCATGTTGAAGTTTTATTCTGGCGTCAGCAGCACGTAGCCGAACTAGGTGAAACGTCGCCTCGTCTCAGCTGCTTGGTTTGCTCTCTCATCTCCTCTTTACTCCTTAAGTCATACCACCGAACACTCAGCATCAGTCGCAAATATCTGTTCTTTAAGCTCAATATACGGTTTTTATGAGCTTTCGTAAGATGCCATGATTCGCAATCCGTAAAGCAGCACACTCAGAATGCAGGATTGAGGCTATAAATAGGAATTGAAATACCTACCGGTATTTCAAAACCGCTATCTTAGTATTTTCGATACCAAAATACCGGTTTTAAAAATCAAACAATACCGATATATTAGGTATTGAAAGTGGAAACAAACTGTATTAACTAACATAACAAGGCTGTATTTTTTGTCGGGTTACGCGATATCTAGTTTACTTATATTACCATTCGATGTGTAAGTGTAAAAAGTGCAATAAACTAACAACAAATTTAGTGGAATCATCAGCGGGGCATATACACATCTAAGATCACTTCATAATATAAATTTATTGAAAGATCATTCGAAGAAGAAAGTCCCAATTATTCAACTATTTGTAATTATTTGTAATTTTACAAGTATTTGTAATTATTAATATCTTTACCATACCTGTACCTATTCTTAAAGGTTTACAATTATAATAATACTAGCTGACCAGGCAAACGTTGTTCTGCCATATAAATTATTTCTAGTGAATATTTTGGTTGTTAAATAAAAAGTAACGAATGTATCGTAAGTGTGTGGGGATGGGATCTATGACAGAAAGAGGAATAGAGCACTGTAGACGATGACCGCCGATAAAAACAAAAAACATCAACCATTCATTTTCTCAATTCAAAATGAGTAATGATGTTCATAATGAATGAATTACCTGTCACAGGATCTTGTTGTTTAATGTTTATGCAATATCCGTCTTGTCCCTTCGAGAAAATTAGCGGATATTGGAGAGCGTCGTATGAACGGTGTGTGTCAGCGATGAACTCCAGATTATTGTTTCTTCTTCGAATCACGATTTCTCGCGTCGATGTGCGGTCGCCAATCATGATTCCAGCAATGTCGTCAACAACAGTCGCATTGAATCGACGTACGTGCTCTCCAGCTGGTGTTTTATCAGGATTGATGACAATAGCGTGATTGTCACTTTGCAATTCGTGCATGTGTGCTTTGAAGAATTTCAATAATTCATTGTGCTCATTCAACAGGGCGTCCAGTTCGCCGACGATGCGCCTGGCATTAGGCGAATTGAGGCTATTGTAGCCGCAACGTGTATCCACATGATTGATGTCCTCACCGCCGCGCCCATGAAGTAGATTTGTAAAAATGTATGTGGTTCATTTGGCATTAGCAGCAATGAGCCTACTTTGTGGTATACTTGACCTTTGATTTTGAACGTAGAATGGAATTGTCGACCATTTGCCGCAGTATTGTGAACTATTTCTGTTGCTCCGGACGAAGTCATTTGGAAGCATGAATTGAATGTGCGAATGGACTTCAGGAACAGGTTTGAATCTGGAACCGTGCCAATGAGCAAGCTGTTCAATGGTTCTGGTGGTATCTCAATTTCTGGTAGTTGCACTTTTCCTGATGCGCAACACATCCCGGCTGACTCATGTTTGAATTTGAGCGCATGACAATGGGGACATTCTTTGTCCATAGCACCAATCAGCACTTTCGGATGAGCGGAATATTCAATATCTGGATCGTACTCGAATGCGAGACGAAGGAACGAAGCGGATGTAAATGTTCGATGTACTTGTTGGCGTTGTCGGTCATTTGCTCTGCGTGTGTTAACTACGAACCGGCGCGCTTGGCTCCGTTCCAATTGTCGTTGTTGATTTCGTTCAGCTCGTGCCTCTTGTGATTGAGATGCATGCAATTGCGACATGCTTACACGCACGTTTTTGTTATCTTGTTGGATTTGTTCGTCTGTTCTTTCTACTCTACTATTTCGCATGTTTGTTGCTTTATTCGTTCGACGGCCCAAATGGCCCCCCTTGCGTCTTGCTGGCATTGTGCACTGTAATACACGCACATAAAAATAGATAAATTAAAATAAATCGTACAAAATTTTGCACGCACTGCGTTGTGATTTGCCGAATGAAATGTCAAAATGACGCGACGCTTCTCTTGAATTCTTCTCGGACGTAGTGCCATCTGTCATTCAACAACATAAATAATTTCGTTCTGTTTGAAATACGAACGACGGTTAAATTTGTTCATACAAAATTAATAAAATCGCGAATAAAAAATGGGAGAATGGGGGTTTGAAAGTGAAAATTTGAGGTTATAGGTATTTTTTTATGCTAAATAATAAAAAAATACAAAAAAAAATTGTCAAAAAAATCAAAGAAAAATTTTCTGGATAGAGATACCCTAATCACCTAGCGGTATGAAATATACTTGTTGACCTATTCTCATACCTAACAAATATACATAAAAAAATTCATAAAAATCGGTCGAGCCATTTCGGAGGAGTTCGACCACAAACATCGTGACACGAGATTTTTATATATATAGAGATGTACGTATTTAGATATTTTTCTATGAAATATCAATAATTGAAAGAGATTTTTATATCTATACTAGCTGAAGTACCTGGCTTCGCACAGGGTTGCTTCGTGGTTATATTTATCTTAAATATTTAAAAAATAGTAAGAGGTTATTATTTTTTTAATATTAAAATATATGTGTTATACAAAATAGCAATATTAAAATAATTCTAATAGGAGTAAAGGTCAAACAAAAGAACACTAAATTAAAATCGAATCCAAAATATGAAAATGTTATTAATGTTATTAATATGTAGAAAAAAAATCACAATTGGATGGAACAAACAAACAACAAATTTTGTATTTTATATAATACTAATTTAGAAACCTTCGCAGGTGTGCGCACAACTGACAAAAGTTTCATCGCAATCGGATGAATGGTATAAGAATGCATTCGAATAGAAGAAGATGATGATATTCTAATTCAGAAATCTTTGTGGGCATGCGCACGACAACTCACCAAAGTTTCGTTGCAAGCGGATGTATGGTATAGGAACGGATACGAATAGAAGAAGAAGAAGATGGTTGTACTAATTCAGAAACCTTCGCGGGCGTGCGCATAACAACTGGTCAACATTTCATCGCAATCGGATGAATGGTATAAGAACGCATACGAATAGAAGAAGATAGAATAGAAGAAGAAGAAAATAGTTAAAGAAAAAACTAATTCAGAAATCTTCGCGGGTGTGGGCATAAAAACTGACGAAAGTTTCGTTGCAATTGGATGAATGGTATAAGAACGCATACGAATAGAAGAAAGGGAAGAAAAAATGCTTGTATCAATTCAGAAACCTTTGCGAGCGTGAGTACAACACTTGATCAAAATTTCATCGCAATCGGATTAATAGTATAAGAACGCATACGAATAGAAGATAGAATAGAAGAAAAATTAATGGTTGTATCAATTCAGAAACCATTGCGGGCGTGAGCACAACACTTGATCAAAATTTCATTGCAATCGGGCGAATGGTATAGGAACGCATACGAATTGAAGAAGATAGAATAGAAGAATAAGAAAATGGTTAAAGAAAAAACTAATTCAGAAACCTTCGCGGGTGTGGGCATAAAAACTGACGAAAGTTTCGTTGCAATTGGATGAATGGTATATGAACCATACGAATAAAAGAAGATAGAATGAAGAAGAATAAGATAGTTGTACTAATTCAGAAACCTTTGCAGGTGTTACTACAACAACACACCAAAGTTTCATCGCAATCGGATGAATGGTACAGAAACGCATACGGACAGACAGACAAACAGACAGACAGACGGACAGACAGAGATCATTTTTATATATAAGATATAGCCTATACTCTTCGCGAAAGTGCAAGCAATAAGTTGACAAAGTTTTATCGCAATCGGATGGACGGTATGGCAGCACATAAAATACGAACAAACAAACAAACAAATATTGCTTTTTATATATTAGATTTATTGGTGGTTACTTCTATTTTTTTCATATATTTCACGAATATTGGTATTAATACCAGTATTCAATAAGAAATACCAAATTACCGGTATTGGTATTTTCATTCGGTATTGCCCCGAGGTATAATTTTACTATTATATCCGTATAAAATAAATTTCAGTTAAATCATTACACTGTATGAATTTTACTCAGCCGGCTAGTATTGAATCCGGACATCCAAAATCGCAAGGCTTCTTACTAAACATGCTTTGGGGCCAGCAGTAATCAATTATAAGTTTTTACGTAAGTCTCATTTTATAAAAAAGTTTCTCATTCAATTTTTCACACGATATTATTCATTGGTTCAATTAATCTGAAGGCATTTTAAGTGCTCAAATTCTTTGAAAAGAAAAGAGCTCAGTGATAACGATAAAAAAATGGGGAGTATTAAAAATCACTCTTTGACACCATTGCATTAATTATGTAGCAAGTGGGTCAGCACTACTTAACTTTGCCAAGTTATTACTAGTCGGGTGAGAGTATTCGAAGAATGAAAATACTTTCTTAATGGTATGCATGTCTTTTTGTTTACTTGAAAGTTTCCCTGTGTTTTTATTGAGATTTACAGATCAGTGCCTTAGTTATTGTATTCCCAACTTGATATGAAAACTAGAAGGAAACTAAGTTATTATCTATTGACAATCCTATGTGAGGATGCTCAGTGAGTTTTCTATTTTGAAATTAAAATGTACACGGGCTTTTTTAGGGGTTTTCCCCGAATTCCCGAATGCTGAAATCCCGAATGGCCGAGATCCCGAAGGCCTAAACCCCGAAAGCCGAAATCCCAAATACCGAAATCCCGAACGCTGAAATCCCAAATGGCCGAAATCCCGAATGGTCGGAATCCCGAAGGCTGAAATACCGAAAAATAAAAAAATACACACAGTAATAATTGCGCAATCTTAACACCATTTTTTTGTGGAAATTTTTTTTTTGTCTCTGTTATAGTGTTAAGATTGCGCAAATTTTACAGGAGAGACAAAAACCCATTTGTTCCATAAAAAATGGTTTTTTTGTCTCTCTTGTAAAATTTGCGCAATTCATGATAAGTGTTAAGATTGCGCAATTATTAATGTTTGTATTTTTTTTATTTTTCGGGATTTCGGCCTTCGGGATTCCGGCCATTCGGGATTTCAGCATTCGGGATTTCGGCTTTCGGGATTTAGGCTTTCGGGATTTTGGCCATTCGAAATTTCGGAAATTCGGGATTTCAGCATTCGGGATTTCGGCCTTCGGGATTTCGTCCGGCACTCCTTTTTTAGGGTCTTGGAACGCATAAGCATTTTTTGCAAAATTGAAGAAAACGCGTCTTGATATTCTCACGTCTGCACGACTAGTTTTATATGTGTGTTTAACCAATGACATTAATATGGACGAATCATCTGGAAAAGAAAATGACACTCACTTTATTGTCGGGTCTGCCGAATGGCATAATCTGTTCTAACGCCATTACAATAAAGGTGTTATTGCTATAAATTCCTGATGCTTTTTGTTAGATCTGCCGAATGGTTCGGTTCGAACGGGTTCGCTCAAATGAACATTGACACTAGAAACACTGCTCTAACGCCATTACAATAAAGGTCATATTGCTATAAATTTCCGATGCGTGATATCGCATAATATAAATTGCGTGACGTCTACCTATACATGCGAATTTACTTGCTAGCTACTGTATTGAGTGCGTCGTCCATTAATAATGTCATTGTGTTTAACACAAAACATCGAGTACATAAAAAACTGTCAATTAAATATGCTACTCACGGGGTATAATCATAAGGCCGCGAGCCAAAAAGGAATTGAGATTTCAGGTTGTTTACAATGTTGGGTAATTTAAGCAATAATTGCAGGTTTTCTTCAATTTAATTATTTAACATCACCATAATATATTATTAAAGAATATACACACAGAGAAGCATCTTGACAATATACATAATGAATTTATTATTTTATACTTTATTATACCATACATTATTTGAATGGGTCTTAAGTTAGGTTGACATCTTTGCAATCAATGCCATATCAATGACAACAGCTTAATTTTTATTATATGTTTCTAAGATTTAATAAGTTAGTCCAGCAGTGTTGCTGACTTTATAATCTTTTCAACTTCGATCAGGACACTTTCAGAAAAAATATAATAAACAATTATTAAACACTTAGCATGCTATTTAATAGTGCCATTAAGTAAGTTAACCAAACAATGGGCAGCACCATCTCAGAGAAACTTAATTTAGCTTATGTTAAGGTAGAGCAACAGTCTACCGTCTGAATATTTTCAGTAATAATGGTTCTGAAAGATCGACAATTGGTGGTATATTTCCGAAATCAGCCGAACTCCATGAGTAATCATAATAATACATTTCTCTTCGACTTTACTGTCTTGTGTTCTATTCTCTAAGGTCTAGTGTAATTTTATGATGAATAGAAAATTTATAATACAGCTATAAAACCATTTTTTACCATTATCCGTATCCATTATCTAAATATTCGAATGTTTTGTTTGGCACGTGTATGTAATAGCGTAATTATTACGAGAATGCGATTTTTAACAAATCATTGATGCTCTAACTAAAAGGATTATAATCCATCCAATCAACTAATTCCTTTATTGCTAACAAGTTTCAGCACACAGCAATCCAATTGTAGTATTCAAACAGCAATACTCACAGTTCTTATGCTCTAGATCAGATGTAAGTAATCTTTATCAACAATTAAAATGATAATATTTTGCAAATTTATGATATCTCATTATATTTTTGATTTACTAGTTAATTATACGAAAGTGATAATGAAATTCTATATGCATGTATACAATATAAGACCATATTCAATCCTAATAGATCATAATATGGTATGTATTAAAAGATTTTTGTTTTTTCGAAGAAATGGATGTCAGCCACTTGCTTAACTTCTTATGTATATACTCTGACTACAAACACAAATTGAAAAACCATATGTGTATTTGCCAGCCCTAAGATTCGAACGTGGGACCCACGACATTATAAATCGACGCTTAAGCCGCTCGGCCATCGTGGGATGCATGTATAATATTAATATTCATTGGAATATCTTGAAAATACGTATATATATAGTATAAAATCTAAATAAATACCTATACATTGACTATTGATATAGTTAATTAAAGGACTGGGTGTTTTCATTTACTCCAAACAAGAGTTTATTTATTAACAGAAAATGACTCGTAATTATGAGATAGGACTCATAAGAATAGTGAGAAATGAATATTTGAATCCCACCCAGTCTATTTTTCTTTATGTAATCTAAAATGTATATTTCTCAGGTGTTATTATGTATTTTTTTAATACTTAATAATATATGGGAGCGTAAAAAGGTTTATAATTAAATGCAACATTAAATTACTTTTTTATATTTTACTTTTGTAATTTTTATTGATATTATTATACACCTATTATAATCTTTTATTATATTTCTTTCTTACGTGCATGCGCCATTTATAAATAAATAAATAATTATTTTTGACATAAATATATTAGTGTTAACTAACACACATTATGAAACTTGTTCTAGCATACATACTACCTGGCCATATAGTGTATTTTATTTGTTTATAATATGATGGCTTTTTGAAATTAATTAACAGTAAACGTCAATATTTATCAATTTAACACATGCATTAAAAGTAATATTACACAAAATATCGATACACAATAGGCCTATTTAAAAGGTTTACAACCCCTCTGGTACGGTCGGCTTATGTCGCACGCTGGCTCTGTTTAATTAAGATAATGCAATCTGACGTTTATTGTTCACTATAAAGGACACAATCGAAGCAGTTTGCACCCCTATTGGTTGACTGTATACTGACACATTAATAAGACTTATGTTTCTGGTAGGCAGAACATTCTATAAGATAATTATAGACAAACTGCTTTCTAAATGGCTCGTATACTGGAGGAAAGAAAAAGAAACTATAATTTATCATCCTTCATTATTTAACATTACTCATTTATAAATGAGACAATTACCATGTTCGATCCTAAGAGAATCATATAAGCCTCCACAGACTAGGTGTTATATCAAGATTTTTTTAGTGTTTACGAGAAATGGATATTAGCCACTTATTCATTCAATTAAATCCATACTCACATACATGTGAATTAGTCATATTTTTTAAGATTCAAACCCAGAATATTATAAGCCAACACATTACCACACTGCTATCATGTGCATCGTGATACATAATATTTTGGAGTCTATGCAGCTTCCGTCATTTAATTTGATAGTATTTAGACAAAATAAATGCATCTTATGACTAGAGCATACAAATTTATGCAATATCTGCTGGTATAAAGATAAATGTATTATAATGTTATATAATATAATGCCTACGATGGTTGAGCGGTTTACGCACCTCCATCTAATTTCATGAGTCTAAGGTTCGAATCCTGGGTCTTGTAAATACAAATATTGTTTTTCAGTTTGTGTTTGGAATCAGAGTATTGACCTAATACATTAAGATATCATCCATTTTTTGTAAAAATAAAAATCTGTTAATACAAACCTCCACTCTGTAGAGACCCATATGATCATATTAGGATCCGATATGGTCAAAAGAAAGGTGGCGAATACAAATATCTATATTTTGTCGGGCCCACCATCTGAGTGATTTAATATTTTTTATTAATTATTTGCATTAAAATTTGAATATAGAAAGGTATATTTATTATTATTTTTAATATATTTTTTCTTTTATCCTCCGTACATACTCATACATTTATGAAATGATTAGGAGTCAATCTTTGTTATGATGTATTTTCAGATACATACACGTTATTGAGGTCAAAGTAAAAATCTATGTAAGTAGGAATTATATTAATAATGAAGCTGATTTGTCATAAATATGCAGGATATCAAAATGTATTACCTGCTTATCATATAAGTTGCATAATGAAATATAATCATCTGCTTTTGGTTTTACTATCGCCGACGTCAGCATAATGAAAACTTTTAAAAAGTTATCCGAAGACTTGCGGCATGAATACCTTTTGCAGATGCCGGTTTTTATAAATATTTTTAGACTCAACCCATGAAGCATAAAATTTTATAGAATAATCCCGATCAAACTTATTTATCGCCGAAGTTCCTTCAATAATATTTTCATTTCGCGTTACTCTCTTAATGAAATAACTTTTTGATTTACGAATTCTTTACGGAACTTAATTTTTATGCTCCTCAGTGACGACTAAAAGTTTTTCGTGTGCCGGATTTTAAATTATTTGATACTTAACGCCACGTTTGGGTGCATGGAAATGCACAAATATATTGGAACACCCAACACTTGGCCCCAAAAGGGGAGGGGGTTGACAGGGTTCTAGCTAGGGCCCCAGTGGATAGGGGAGCCCGGCGTGGTAGATCAGCTAGAGATAAACAGAAGACAAAAATCGACGCCATAAAAATATATTGACTTTTGTTTTATCTATTTACATTTACATACATTTTCTTACAGATTTGTTGCATGAATAGTAAAAAAAATGCCTGCGGTGTTATTTTATATCACGTATAAATGTGGTTGTGCGATGGATCCTATGTATTTTAAATTTTTTTATTATTCTGGGTTGATAATCACTTTCTTTTAATATTTTAATTAAAATAAAACAATATTATGTAGTACCTATGTTCTTATTCCACTTAGATAATAAACAGGATCAGTTTCGTATGCTTCGATATCGTCAACTGGTATAGAATATACATCATAATATTTTTATTATGAACAAAAATTTTAAAGGTAAAATTCTTTATTGAAGAGCATTATGCTGCTTTTAATTTTAGCGATAGGAAGGGAGCGCTAAATATCCTCGCCTGGAGGTCCGCTTCAAGATGTGTGGGCCATGACCAAATATAAAATCAAATACGGAGTATACTTATATCATTTTGGAATAATGCAATATTATATACATAACAGTTTAACGAATTTAGAACGATGCAAATTGCAAAAAAATCCCGGACTAAAAATTACAAAACTATCATCGACTTGTATTAAAAATCAATTTCCATTTAGTGCCATCAATAGAAAGTATTATTATTAAGGTTTTCAGAAGATTACCTTTCTATAATTTATTTTTTGCTAATGGAATCATAAGCTAATAAACTGAATTTTATAATCACCTAAATGAATTCGTGAGTTGTAGTTTAAGTAATTTTAGAAAAAAAATCAATAAAAGATGAATAATTAACAAATTTATTACGGAATATTATACACTGGCAGGACTGGACGCCATGACAAGTGGGCGCTGCACCGTCGACTGAAATAACGTTCATAGATGAAATTGATTTTGCTCTTAACATAGTGTTTTTTATTGTGGATTAAAAATTATTATAAGTGAAGCTTCATATGAAAATAAAAGAATTCTCTTCTCATCGGAACTTATTATGTACAATTAATTAATCATTATTTATGTGTGTATATATAAATCCTCACTTACTAATAAATAATATGAGAACATACAATAGTATTAAATATATATTTTAAAAGTACCCATAATTCACGAACGTCTATTTATTTTCGAATTTCATTCAATTGCGTAGCACCCAGTTGTCCCGGCGCCGAATCGTCTTAGACCCGGATGCCCTCAATGGTGATGTTGATCTCTGTCAAGAGGAGGATGATGGATCCTCGTACTTGGATGTACAGTTCGAGGGGCAGCATCCCTGCCAGAATAAGAAGAGCATCTAATGATGTCCTCTGGTAGGTTTTTGTCAACTATATCAGTGAGAGTTGCTATCCGCTAATTAAAGCGTTTCTTACTCTAAATAATGATTTTATTCTAAGGTGCCTGCCAGTATTGGGGATCAGCACAAGGAGACTCCTTTTTTAGCAGTCTATAAATATGCTACTACTCATGCATTTAATATTGAGTTTCGTGATATCATGTGAGGCAAGGGACTACGCTCTGTCAATGTGCTGTCAACACGATCAAGATCCGAGACCTTACCAGTCACTCTAATGGGTTGTCCTGGACTTGTTGACTGTCTTTTTATACCTCGACCTGGCGCCATTATGAGTGATTGTAAGTAGATCATCAGGCTCTGAATGCATTGTACGTAATTTTAGGACTGTTTGGAGTACTCTTCTAGCTTTTTTCAATAAATTTTGCAATTTTGTCAATTTTGGTTTCCACTACAACACCAGATTTGTTGACCTTGCGGTGGTTCTACCGACTGTGAATTCTGCAGTATTTTCAACCGTTCTTGTTAGAATTCTTGCAGCCTCGTGCAAGTTCTGGGGTGGACGGGTATCAAGTCTGTCCAAAATTTCCTTAAGTCTTCCCAATTAGCAACCTTGACCCTGAAGGGCTTCAGCAGCGGTTTGCTCACCGGTTGAGCAGGTATGAGGCCCCTCACTGCTACGAGATTAAAAGTGATCAGGCGGTGGTCACTAGCCGACTCGTTCCAGTGGACCCGCCAGCCCACAGTGCGGTTATTTATGCCTTTGGACACAAAAGTGATGTCAATATCCGTTTGTATTTGTGAAGGTGATTATAATGAATGATACAATTAATGTTAGCTCGTATTTTAAATTTTTCTATACGCGATTATGAATGAATCACTGAATTCTGAAATAAAACAGAGATTAGCAGCAATTTCAGTATTATTCCATTAACATTATTGTTAAAGCTGTTTATTTTGTTGTTTTATAAGGATATAAAGGAGTTTAATGTTAGCTTACCGGGTGATAATTATTTTTATTGGTTTACTTAGGCGATAAAGAGAAGTTAAAGCAGGGACAAACCTTTTTCCGTTCAATGAAAATAAACGTATTATGCATCTTCCCCTCATGCTAGTATACAATATAATACTTAATTAAATAAAGTAAAAATTTAACGATGCTATAAACTGTCCCCGGTTTTTTTTTAATAAGTAATGATTTTCACGGGTTTTTTATCGTTGAAAAAATGGCGACGTTAAAAAGCGAACGAATTCCATTTTAAGAAGACAATTTCACGATGTGCATAAAATCATCAAAAGTTGAATAGGAGCTTTATTGCCATATAATCTATAATATTATGTGTTTGGGTTGCGTTAATATAATATGTATTTTATTAACGTTTATTTAGTAAATGTATTTTATATAAAAAATAAAGCATAGCAATTACATTACCTACATAATTAATCGATATGCTTTATAGTGATCAGGACACCGCATTAATTACTGTTAAATAATTTTTAATTGTGAAAACCTACTTTTGCTATCTTCTATTATTTTATTTGGGGCAGTAAGTATAAAAATAGTTATTTGTACAATTATATATATTTTTTTTATTTTTCGACCATGTCCGATTCTAATAAGATCATATGGGCCTCCACATAGTAGAGGTTTGTATTAACAGATTTTGTTTTTTACGAGAAATGGATGTCAGCCACTTGCTCAACCTATTAGGTCCATACCCTGACTTACACACAAATTGAAAAACAATATGTGTACTTGCCAGACCTAGGATTCGAACCTGAGACCCACGGAGTGATAGTCCAACGCTTAAGCCACACGGCCACTATGGTCGATATTACTTAATTCTCTAATGTCTTTTGCAGTATTTTAAAATGATAATTGAAACGTTGACAGCAACTTTTCAATTGTGAAAATATTTATCAAACTAAAACTTAAGTTTATCTGTTTAATATTATAATAATAGTATTTATATTGTGAATAAACTATTAAAAGGTTGTTTCAATTATTAGTTTTTACATGAATTTCATATAATTTTTACTATAATTTAGTATTTTTAGTTTCGATTGATCGATATCATAATATTATTTAACTTAGATTATTTATTACATAATACAAAATGTATTCTGTGAAGCAGGGTTAACTAAATTGACCTTTCCAAGAGATACCAGCATACGTAATTTATATAATACATAACACGTTTATTCACAACATATTAAATTCATACGACAAGTATTTCAGTCAAATTGTGAGCTTTATGAAATATGAGTAGGTACCGTGATTTAAGTTTAATAAGTCATTATTATTATTTTTGAAAATACCTACTTACGAAAATATTGAAATACTTTAAATAATATTAGTATAGTAAAAGAGCTATGTAAAAATAGTGTGAATACCAAGTGATAATCTTTATAAATTAATTTCTCTTTGAATAAAGAATAGCATTTAATAATTTGTTGCCAAAAAGATTTTTTAAATTATTCTGTAAATTGTTTCTTTCTATGACATATTATATTCATTCTATAACTTTCCACTACGTTTTACGAAAGTCTTTCGAATCCATTATTCAAGATGACGGTTCGATATAGCAGTTTTCATATTTCGATACCGTAATATTATTTCAATAAGGAAATATCTAAAAAAATCAAGGTTTTTAGTTATTAATGTCATTCAACGTAGAAAGATTGTCTCTTCATAATTCAGCAAAAAAAAGTCAAAAATTTCTTCAATGTATCGTAAAATCGAATAGTCTTTTCTGAGATTAATCATGAAATTAATTACGTACTGAAATGTTTGGGCTAATTCCTTATTAAACTGTAAAATTTTATTGCGCATTGTTGAATTCCAATAATCTAAATTAAAAAAAAAAAACATAAATTTAAACATAAACATAAGCAATTCTTTATAATTAATATGAGAATTTTTGCAAAAATTTCCAACGCCATCATTTTGAAACAAGTTTTGTTGAGTGGTTTTCCTATTGAAATATGGTATCGATTTGCATCGCCGCTTGTCCACAGAACGTCAGTTATCGGAGATCCGTCATTCCGGCGACCGAGAATTTCACTATATCGCATCAGCCGCTTGATAAGTCTGAAAATTTCTCGGCAGGTGTCAAATACACGCGCTTGGTCTATCTATTACATATTGTAACATTTTTAATTACGATATATCTACAATCATAGAAATTCTAAAATGCAAGTCACGCTTTTAGGATAAAACAACAAATTATTGCAAAGATAAGATTTTGAAGAATAATGCATGGCGGGAAAAATGTAAAATAGGTGATTACACTATAATTTTATTTTTACATGTACTTTCAGATATACCATAATTTTCATAACTTTATTTATATTATAATCAGTACTCAAAAATACGAACGCTGGTTAGTCTATGGTTACTGGTTTTCCGATGTCGGATGTTTGTAGTGGGCATTCGTTGTCCGTCATGTAAGTACTTTGTCTTCCGAATGGATCTGTCCGTCATCGATACTCGGATTAGACCATAAATCTAAAATAATAAAAAAAATCGAAAATATCGAAAATAAATAAATCTAATAGCACCTGCACACGTGCATGGATTTTCTTGGACCAATATTGTGTATTTTAAACTATCGCGATAATAACTGTTCACACGTAAAAGTGCTGACTGTCTCTAATCTCATTCTTCAAGTGTAAGCGAGACGCGATGTTGTCATTGTATAGTGCTATTTGACAGGTTCAGATAGATTCGGACAGGTTCATACATAATCGGTAAACAACAAAATGTTCTGTACGGTGTAGTTCGTATTTTTTCCGGCAGGTTCGCCACTATCGTTCTCCTGCACATGTGGACCGTAATGTAAGTACCAATTATTGCGTGAAAATTCAGAACTTTCTGAACTTTTTTGATCCATACATGCAATCTTGCAACTTCACGATAATACGACGTGTTTATACGTGCATTTTCATGTTATGGCCGTGATAATACGTACTGTCAGGATTAAATCCATATACGTGTAAACATGGTATTATTATTTAAGTATCTATTTTTTATTTATTTATTTAACAAAAAGATACGTTGAGTACATAACATATTATTAATTCAAGACGTTCACAGCATGACATTTAGAATAAAAAGTACAAGTAATCAAAAAAACTAAAAATAATATAGTTGTATACAAAAGAAATAAAATAAAAAAACAACAATAATTAAAGAAAAAAATACAGATAGTACAAATTATACAATAAAATAGAATTTTTAAAATAGAATATATAATCTATCGCTAAAAATATCTACATCTCTAGGGAGTGCATTGACCAGCCGCACAGCCCTCGCTATTGGTGCCTGGTGAGCCTGACATGAGAAAACAGCTTTCAAACAAAATAGGCCATGGCGACCACGCATGTAATTGACGGATGCATAAAATTCAATTTTTTAGAATATCGGGACCATATACCACATGAGAGCAGGGAAAAATGCTTTAGGAGCAGAAGTGATCTACGAGCGTCATCAAACTATCTGCAAATATTGTGTTTTTTATTTTAGTAAATATATGTACTCACTCTCTACCAAAAATGATAGATAACACTATTAAAGTAGGAAGGTGATTATATAATATGATTGTTGTTTTTTATATTCAGTTTTAAAAAAATACGTTGGTTATAATAAAGTAGAGAAACATGGGTGAAAATGGTAGTTGATACAATATGTGTGTATAAGATGTCTATGTAGAGCAAAGGAAATATTTGTAAACATGACTGGACAAACATTGACGCCGGGCAGCTATTGTGATAAACTTGTATTATACTTACCTATTAATAATGTATGGATTTGACATTCTAACATTATGGCCCTTGAAATAAAATCTATATATTTTTTTGAAATATTGGTATTTACCATACTATATGAAAATGATTTGTATTCAATAAATGTGTCGTTTAAATAGTGAATAACAAATATATATTGTATTAATACCTACGTTTGAATTTATAATATAATTTATTGTTAATGGTATAAGAGAGGTGGGGAAAAAACTGTATAATAATATGAAAATTATACAATTTGTAATATTTAATAGTTTAGTAAAATAATTTGAAATATTATGCTAAGTTTGTGATGAGTTTGTAGCAATTATGACTTAACATTTTGTAAAATAATGTTATTATTGTTAATATTATTAATGATGACGTGAATAGTAATTACTTCTAAAATTGATTAATTGTATCAATCAAGTATTAAACTAAAATTTTGTAGTGTCAACAATAATAATATAGTAAAAAGAAAATTGACCAATATCATTATAAAATAACAAGCTGATGTAAAATATAATCTGCAATGTAAACTTCTCCCTTATTATCTTTGAGAGAAAGTCGCCCGTGTTTTTGGAGGGAGCATTTTGTCCATAGAGGTGGCGTCGGCGGCGCCGCGGCGTCGTTAAAACATCTCATCAGAGCACTCGCCGTCCGCGCACAACAGCCTCCGACGTGTTACTGCCGCCTTAATGCATTATTCTACTACCTCAAGCTCTTTCACCGACGCCATTTGCACAAAAGAAACCCGACTCGCAAAAATAAAGTCGTAGATCTTTTCAAATAAGCCGCGCTATTTGCATAAAGATTTGTTAATGAAAGGAATTCAATCAAATTGTTCGTAATAATATTCTTTAAGTCGTATTCTGACTGGATTTTTTTTTATTTCTATAGAACTTTTTCTACTACAAAACATCAAAAGTATAATTGAGGGACTGAGAAATATGTAAAATAGTACAAGTGACATACAAGTTTAAAAAAAAAGTGTTAGGAGGCGTTTTTATGACATAACTATATATTTAAGCGTAAAAAGCGATTCAATTATTCAGCCATTATGCATTGTAAAAGAAATATTAATAATTTATGTCTAGCATTTAATTAAATTCTCCTGTATTTAACACGTTAATAGTATTTTCATTGCAATATACATATCTAATTTGAGAGTTTTTACGTAATATAATATTTCCGCTTATATTACAAAACTCTAATAAAAAATTAAGCAAAACTATTATTTATTATTGGAATAATAATATTGGAACAATTGAAAACGATACAATAATTAATACCTATAACTTAGTACCGCCTGGCACTATATTTTTTTCAAGATTTTTATGATTATTATGTATGTTTTTTAAGTGTTACCTAATTATGTATGGACACTAATTAAAATAAATATTATTTATTTTTAAACCAAGAATATTACGTCTTCGGTGGCTTGATGACCAACAAAGACACTTGCGATTGCTATCTCTATGATTGGTCGACTGAAGAAGGAGAGCGGAGGATTGGTCAGAGTGTAACAATCTACTTTATAGTCTCAGACAGGAAGAAATATAATATTTACCCTAAGATTCTGTCAACTAGCCGCCGGCAACCAGGTTGACAGTAACCACGTGGCATATTATGTAGAGGAAATCGTCACAGTTTCTATTTGTTGGCAACCATGACTTCTGGAGACCAGTCCACAGTTAGTACGTAATAGGTTTTTTATTTGAATCAAATTAAAAACTGTGTATACTTTCGTGTCATTAAAACAAACACTTTTTGTTTGCGTCTAAACTATCAACGGAAATCGATTATTTTTGACATTTTAATAATGTAGTTCAAGGCCAACCAAAAATTCACGAAGGTTATTACGGTCTTTGGTCATATGGGTGAATTTTAATTTACATTGTTTACAGCATATTACTTTATTGTGGGCGCGAAATTGTTTATAAACCAAAAACTTTATGCCAAGAGTCCACGCTATGTTTAAAAGTACCCTTCCGTTTTAGATGAAATATCGCGATAAGAAGCGGAAATTTACACCATACTAAAAAATATTCCCCATTCATATTGTTTGGCCGATAATGTTGCTCGTATAAATGGTGTGAAATAGCAGTTTATTAATGTAAAGCTTGCTTTTATTAAAATTGCCATTATAACTAATTTTTTCAAGTGTAATTCAGAACACATTCAGTGTTCCTGTAATAGTATGGCAGATTATTTTATTACTTAAATATAATATGATTGTGATAAAATGTTTGTTATAAAATATATGTTCGATAATAAGAGTATATCATTAGCTACGTAAAGTGTGCAGCTTAATATAGATATTATGCTTATACTAAGATAAGAAAACTCCCCTGGTTTAAAAAGACCCAAAGAGAAAAAAAATGAACCCAACTTTTACATCAGTTAATAATAATAATATTATAATCTTACTACCACAGAATTTTAATGAGTTAATTTTAAAAATAAAAAATATATATTATATTTACACCAGTCTTACGTGTGTATGTATCTAAATATAGGGATATTTTTGTGTTGTGACAACAATACAATCTTACCCAACTTTTTCCTATGTTTTTTTCATCGTATACGCCGGATTTTTTATGAATTATTTTTAAATGCGTGCATGAGACGCTCGTCTTTTTATGCATGGATTCGGGTTGAGTCTTGCCAATCCTTACTTATCAGAAAACAAGTTAAGGGCATTTTTTGCATCTACATCGATGTAGCTTTTGACATTTCAACATCGCCCATACAAATTACATCTCCAAACCCTACTTATCAAAATTCAGTACGTTGTAATAGCCTTTGGCGCATATGATTCGACGTACTATATTGTGAATATCTCAATATTTTGTCAGTATATAATTATTTTTACATAGTATTGATCTTTTTGACATTCGTAGTCATCAAAAATTAAATAAACCTAAGATGGTGATATTTATCTTTATTTTACAAAATTCTGTAACCAGGTTTATTGTATGAGTAAAAATATAAATTATAATAGCCATAATATAAATACATTATTAGAATAATCCTTAGACGAGACCTGTTTTGGTATGTATTGAAAAACTTTTAAATACTGAGAAAAAATTGACATATTATTTATTAATTGTCATTTTTTTTTTTTTTTTGAATTATTGATAACCATGTCCTTGCTTTTTCGTACAAGGTGGTTGTTAGTATTTTTGAACAATCACAAACACCCAGGCTTTGAGAAAAACACATACATGTTTTTGTCATGACCGGGAATCGAACCCAGAACTCTCGGGCGGAAGGCCAGCGCCTTACCCACTGCACCACGAGAGCCGCCTTATTAATTGTCATTACAAGATAAAATAATATGTATTCTTATTAAATGTTTGAATACTCTTAACGTCTTAACACGTGAGGACGTATGTGCCAAAGGCTACTGCGATGTACCGATAAGTAGGATTAGAAAATGTAGTCTGTATTGGCGATGTGGAAATTCGGTTGCCAAATGCTACATCGATGTAAGCGCGAAAATTACCTTAGTTTTGCTTGCTGATAAGTCGGGTTTGGAAAGACGCGTCCGGATTTGAAAACACGGTTAATTTTATATTTGTTTTTTTTTAATAAATTTATATTTTGATTCAGCGCATATTACTTAATTTTAATATTATATCGAGTAGGCTGGTCAAAATAAAAAAAAAATCGTTATAAAAGTCCGTGGAAACATGATGCTTTGCTGATGGAAATACTGGAAGTTTACTTTTAATATAATATAATAATCAGGGTTAAGTAAAGTACCACAGAAGAGTAATTAAAATACGCAAAATCTTGAAATCCCATAATTATTCATAATGTAAAATAAAACATGCATAATAGGGGTTTTAACATTATTCCGAAGTCGTACAAATTATTCATTGAAATCGTTTTTCTCAGCCTTCGCGGTGCTGAGCATCACGAGATTTTCTATAAACATCGGTTTCTTTACACTGCCAAAGCCATTAGTCTGTTGCACCGGAGTAAAGTGTTTCCCCTCCATATGAATGGAAATCAATGAGTAGGAATAAATTATATATTGATCGGTTTTCAGTGGCGTTCTTAGTGATTTAAATACGTTGCATTCATTTATTAGTGTTGACACTATTTTTTTCTCGAAATGTATTTACGATTGCTTGTAAACTATATGCCATTTAACAATTTATTTTAATTATTTTTCTTTTTCTAAAGATTTAAGAATATTGTTTTAGTTAATATTATATACAATCTGGAATACCTCTGCAACATACAAATTTGAAAGTATTTAATAGTGTAATTACAAATTATATGCAAGTAAAATTACGGTAAAAATAAAAATTGGAGTTATAAGTAGGTACCTACCTATTATTATTACCTTCATTTAATTCACAGTAGCCGGTCACTATTACTATATAATACCTTTTTGTATTGGCAACATAATACCTTGCAAATAACTTATTCATTTGTACACAAAAGTTAAAATAATCCACAAAAAATATATCAAGAAACTGCCCTTTGTACCTACCTTATATTATATTATCAATAAATAATTAAAATAGTACATGATAACCAAGTTCAGTTTCGTTGATACTTTCGTTAATCTTTAGTTGTATCTCCTAGTAATTAGTTGTGAAACCATTAATATTGATCTTTAATATTAGAGTTCTCACGAAAATAACTAATAGTTAGTTTTCCTAACCTAGCATAGTTTTATGAATGGCAGTTTGCAATACTGACATCCAGTCTTCAACGAATACTTTTTTTTAACACAATGCTTACGACCCCTTTTAATTAATTTTGTAATTAACGTGTTAATTTGCATTTGAACAGTAATTAGCAAAAACACAATTTTGTGCGGCCCGTAAGCTATGGCAATGTATTCAATTCTGTCAATACATAAACTATCATTCATCTATATGAACCGTTCTAGAATATTGAGATACAGAAATTTCTTATTTATAATTCTAGTACCTATAGTAATTCAATATTTTGCGTTTACCAATATTGTATTGTTTGAATAGATACAATGTGTTTTGTTATTAGAAGCGCCTATTAGAAGCGCCACTGTCAATTTGCCTCTTCCGATGGTATTAAAGTGAAATATCCGCAAGGCGGTACCGCAAATAATTTTCAAGTTAAATGGGAAGTGGTTTGCGTGATTCCATTTGGTTTGATATTCAAAAGAACTTTGATTTATTTGTTGACGTATATTTTGTGTGTGAGCCAAATAAATCAGATGTTAATAAAAATGTACACACATCTCAAAATTAAATTGGAAAGTCAATATTGAATTTCCCAGAAATTATGTAAGTATTTACATATTGTACAATAATGAAATAAATTCACGAGGACATAATATGTCGTATAATCTTCATATTATTACAAGTAACAATATAATATGATTGTATGGGAGTAATGATTATGCAAATTGTATCTTAGTAAGGACATATTTTATTAGTAAGTACTAACCTTATGCTAAGCATTACTTGGATTCTATATCAATATAATACAATATTATATTATCTGTATATAAAAAGTTCGAGTACATATTATCATACATATTAAAAATTGTTTTGGCATATCGTTACCGCCGATTGAAATGGAAACAACTCAAAATTTCAAGGTTTGGTGGATGTGATTTCATTTGATTCAGAAAGATCTATTCTTTCTACAAAAATAAGTCAATTTTATTGTATATTGTACCTTTTTTGAGATTAATCATTAATTAAATTGTATACTAAACTGTTTAGGTTGATTTCTTACTGAATTACAAAATGTCATAGACAATTAGGTAAATTGGTAAATATTATCGCACTAAGTAAAATTGCATTTCCGTAAAAATCAAGATTTTAATTGAAATGAGAATATCTTAGAAAAAAACCGCGAGGGTTTTCTGTATATTATTATAATCGATGTGTTTATTTTTAATTTGTATCTCTATGTTAATATATTTTATTGTCAATTATGAATAATAAGTTTTTTAATAGTTTCGTAAAAAATAACATAATATTCATGTAATAATTTCTCTATATTATATTATTATTTTAAATTTTTTGTAGTTACTAAATTTACTTTTATAATTAATAAATTTGGTCACCCATATTTTGTTATTTTTTTTGTAGGGCACCTTTTTTACGAGCAAAAGAAAACAAAAGAAACAAAAGAAGAAGACAAAATAAAAGCTAGGAATGGCTAAACTCATAACTGTTTTTCATAAAAAATGGACACTTGACCTTTTACTTATCACGTACAGATATGTTCTTTAAACTTTTAACAGCTATACATCCAGTATTATACATGTAATAATGAGTTACAATACATTATATTATTTAGTCGCAACCCAGGATACATTATTTCAAAAGGTAGGTACTACGAATAATTTTTACTACATTGATATGCCTTTCTGCCTGATTACCTCGCATAAAATTAGATAAAATCATATTCATTTATATTAATATATGTAATAATAAGAAAATACACAGATGATACATGTAAAAAATATGTTTTTAGAATATATCACATCATTTTCATCCAAGAGCGGGAGTGAAAAGTTATGAAGCGTATACTCTACACGTATATTAAATTAATACATCTGAAGAACACAATGATTGTTTATTGATAACTTACATTGTCATTAGTATTGTGTGCTTATTGTTATGTATTGTATTATATTCGCTATATATTATTATTATGTATATTAAAAAGCAACAGAAAAAAAATGCAATCCCATCTCACCTTTTTGTAAAAAAGGATGAGCTTTGTGAGTTTGTCTATAAAAAGATTTTGTTATATTGATTAAATGAACTGAAATAACCATCGCTGATAGATTGTTCTATATTTAGTCCTGTTTCACGTAATTAAACAGTTTACGAGAATTGTATACTGTTGCAAAATCGAATTGTATCATGTACCTACGTCGGCGTCGGCGTGCGACGTCTTACTGCGTGCGTGAAGATCTCTTCAAATTTTTTGCTGTCCGTATGATTAGCTTCGTTTTTTGTTATATATATATTTAATTAATTTTCTTTTTGTTAATTCTCTGTGCCTTTTCAGTCAACCGGCACTTTGCATTAGAGTAAAATCAGTAAACTCAGTAAAAGCTCACTTGAGAGCGTGGTGACGTAAGTCTTGGGTCTCTGCTCCTGAGACATTCTCAGTCATACAAATTTAATACTTCACATCCAAACGTAGTGTCCCATGATACGCCCAATTAAGACCGGGTATGGTTTGGTGGTATCATGATCTTAATGAAATATAAATTAAGTAATGATCTTATTTAATTAAAGATGTTTGTTATTATTTAATAATAACTAGTCTAAATTCATCAGATAGAACCGAATAACTACATTTTTTTTGAGATTAATCACTAATTTAATTTTACATGTTAATATCTATGTTAGTTCTTCAAAATTTAATTGTGTATTGGGAAATTCTATTAAAAAAATATTTCTCAGAAAATCCAGAACAAGGTTTTTGAGTCGTTTACGTTTTGAATTAGGGCATTGATTTATGTGGCACAAAAGAAATGCTACTTTATATTGAAATGCATCATATGGAGATGGTTCCTTTTTATTAATATGAAAGCGTATTCAAATTACTTGCTCGCATATAAAAGATTGTAGCGTCTCGCGGGTGTGATTCTACTTTTTTTCTCCAGTCTCCAACAGTTATAATGAACCAATAAAAATATTATTGTATAAAATATACAAATTTCCTGATACCTAGTATATTATTTTCATACGCAATATTTCATTATTAGTATTTATTGTTTAACTGCAAATTATTTCATTTTCATAATAATTATATCCTATTATTTTATGTATTCAAAATTGAATACATTAAAATGTATAAATGGTAAATGAAGCAGAAGGCAACAAACAGGTATCTATATCTGCAACGAACTATTCTGGATGGAGCAGAGTTCAAAAAATGGTAGAGCAAAGAGACCTCTAATGGTGGCCGACTCCCGTTAAGGGATGGCATGATAAGAATAAGACACGGTATCTTTACATAGTATAACTAATTATAGACATTGGTAATGTGTTGCTAAAAGAATATTTTTTGAGCCCCTTAACATACTTTCGTAAAATACTAATATAAGTACCTAAATACACAATTTAAAAAAATAATAATATTTAAATAAATTACCTTTTTTTTAACTTTTCCCTATACTGCCGTACCTACGTCATAATACAAATTATGTGCCATAACAAACACAAAAAGTGTACGTAAAAGGTGTATTTAATTTTTTTTTAATAATTCCTATTATCTATTTACAGTGATAATTGGCAAATTCTTTTTTAAAAACAGTACTAGTAAACAATAAATTGTATATATTGAAAAGGTTTCGTGTAACTATTAAGAGAGAGGATATGACCTAGTTGAAGTAAGCTTGCGGTTTTAGGTATGTAACAAGAAATGAGGACATTTTCTTGTACCTACTCGGGATGGATACTGCTCTGCTCTGTCGCCAAATCTCGCGATGTACTTACTTTTTACGCGTGATATGAATATTCGTTTCGTATTCAGGTCATTGAAAAAGGTCTTAGCGATGATTTCGTGGATATAGACATACCTAGTCCTATTAGATTATCAGTACTAAGAGCATTATTTCGTATCATTTCCGCAAGATGTTTATTATTACGCGGTTTTTATTATTACCACAAAAACTCATGAATTGCATTATCACCTCTTTGTGTAGCAATATAATATATTGTATACTAACTCTTACCAATAGGTAATGATTTTATTATAATTTTATGAAAGAATTTTATACAGAAGAAAGAAAGTAAACATTGCCAATGACGCCATTTCATAGATAATTGTAATATTATAATTTGTCAATAAAAAATATTAAAATAGTCTAAAATATTTACCAAGTATTACATCCTACAGGTTTAGTTTTATTAATTATCAAAATAATTATATTATTATTTATAAGAGTGTTAAATCCGTAAAACCTAACCATTAAAAATTTTTATTTTTACTTTACTATATTTCTAAACCATTGAAAAATGAATATATTTATAAACCTAATTCTACTCTTATCAGTTCTTCACGTAATATTGTAACGGTGTATTTTTTCATAACTTAACTGTTTCGTCGATCTAATAGGCCATAGGTTTACTTTTCAGACATTTTCTACCTTTCCATGACTAGATTTGTTCAGTGATTGTTCCATCTTTGAATTATGCCTCCATAATTTCTACCATTTGACTTTTTAAATGATCTTTATTAAATCGCATATATTTTTCATTCTGCTTATTATCGTTTTGAATGTATTTCTCCATATCACGGAACGATAGTCTAAATTTTTGACCTCTATTTTACTGGATTTATACTATTAATAAATATAATTTTAACAACTAAATCTTATCTCAATATTAAAATAATTAATAAAAATATCTTTAATATAGATATAAAGAAGTATTTAATGACACTATGACTTAAGTTTTTTTTAACAGATATTAAATTTTAATTAGAGTAGAGAACGTCGGTAAAGTTTAATGTTTTGTATATATTTTTACGATACTCTTTTCCGTAAATTTTGCTTCCAATGAAACGAATATCGCTAAGATCTAAGAGCTAAACCACTCCTATTAAAAAAAATACCGTACATGAATATACATTTGCCTAGCTATCTATAAAATGATGATTTTTTTTATGGTATGAACAAAGTGATTAAGTTCAAAAAACATATATATATATCAATGGATTTTATTTAATAAAACCAATGCTTACTCTAACATAAATTAATACCATAGTTACTGGTGATACTGTTGAGAAAAAAAACTCTGCACACAACTTGAGTCAAAAAAATAATTATACATAATATTATGTGGGCTGTATTCTTATATTTTTTGTGATAAAATAAGTATGTAGGTACTAGGTACTAAGTTGTATCCTTCGTATTTTAAGGTCTTATTAGATATTTCGGAATTCATGTTTATGTGGGTAATATTTATTGTACACGTGCATTAAATATAACATTTTTAATAGAAATGAGTTACGAATTGCTTTTTTCATAAAAATCCTTTTATTATAATAATATGAAGCGATTAATCTTTGCAAAAATGGTTCAAGATTTCCCCCCTAAAAACAAACTCCCGACATGAAAGGTTAAATGGCTTTCCCAAAAAATTGTAAAAAAAAAAGATTTCGTAAATGTATACCGTGCGCATTTAGCAGCCATAGAATATTCCCGACTTTTTTGACCTAATTGTTCGGTCGGTAGCTTGAATATTCAGGAAACACTAAATACCTACCTATAGAAAAGCTATTTTTACGTTGGTACCTATACAAAAAATGAATTCACTTATAACTTTTCTGAATATAATGTAAATAAACCTTTGTAAACTGACCGTCGTCGAAAAAATGTGAATAAGATAAAAAAAACAACGTCTTATTTATTTCATTATATCGCCACCCTTATATTAAAACCTCGTAAATCTGATTTACCCAAGCTAAAAGGTTGTTACACATAAATATTATAAAATAAATATATTCTAATTACCATAATAACCTTTGTTACCTTGATTAAAACCTTTTAACACCAGTCATATATAATATGTATCCAAACCGTTTGTCTCCATTAATAAATTATTATTAGTCTTATTTGACGTATTGTAATTTCCTAAATTTCAATATATATTTTAAATTTCACTTTATTTATTTTCTCTCAAAATTTAGTCGGTACCATAATATGTCTAGACAATCGTGTTATCGTGTAAATCAAAAACATTAATATTACAATAGAATCGAAATATAGAATTTGTTAAATAAACCATCAACAATCTATTATAGAAAATTGATCATAGAAGTTCACACATTAAATTTGTCTGTATATGTGATAAACGAAGTTTTTGTGTATCAATCGTAAATACGTTTTAATATTATTTATATAACATTAAATCCTACATTCAGATAATAACAAGATACTCATTTATGCCAATGAAACTTTATAGCAAAATAAAATTGTAAATATATACTCATGGGCTTTTATTTGTATTAATTCAATTAATTCGAGAAATCAATGTCAAAAAATCAAACATTCCACAAATTGGAAGTTAAAGATCACAACACATTGTATAAAATAATATAAATAATAATTATGCACCTTCGTTTATGTTTCATTTAGATTTTGACCATATTAATTTCAATTGAAAATAGAAAAAAAAAACATGATAGATATTTTAGCATTGCGGCCACGATGAAATCACTTTGGAAAGGTGTTATTATAATTTGAAAGTAACGATATCAACACCTAAGTTAATCTCTTGCACTGGTACAAGAATGTGACAGTGACATCATTCTACGTCTTCTTGCTCCATTTTTTTTTAAATATACTTTAGAAATAGTACCTACATAAACAAGTAGTATGTATCGGCGAAAAAAAAGTGTGTTTTGTTATTCTCAGAAGCGGAAAGAAGAATATTCTGTCTTCGTTGTACTTTTGGCTGTTACAACTGATAAAACAAGACAAAATATCGGCGGGCGTTATACTTAAATCCGTAGGGGCTCAAAATGTTGTATAGTGAATGCGTTAAATTACTCTCGGCACGTACCATTCCAGCGCCACAAATGAACTGACATTTCCACACCATTTGGTTTAATCAATTTATAAAGCAACGTGCTGCAAATGCGCCCGGTGTGGGGAGAGGTGAGCTTTCTAACGGGCATGGGTACTGTAGCAGCTATCCAATTTTAAAGAAAACCCCTTGATAAAGGATAATCTTACCCCCGTTTACTCGGCAACTGGATTAAGAAGATTGTATTGTAAGGTCGAATTTGACATTTTATTACTTTTGAGGTTTATTTTTAAGCTAGGAAGAGTCTATATAGACGTTAAAAATTAATTACGTTTTCGATAACTATTAAAAGGAAAAAAGACAGCCTAACAAATAAAATTTCACAGTAGGCATAAAAAAAAATTGTTATGTTTTCCGACCAAACTTAAAAATAGACAATAGACAACCTTGAGCATGTGATAATTAATTTGGTGTTTTATTTTTCCAATCTGATATTTATTAGTCATCAAGATTATTAAAGAAAATTCAATAAAAATGAAAAGTTTAGTATTTTTCCCTCTGTACTAAAAAAATATTTAATTTATTTTAATTTTTTATTTTAAAAATTTATTGTATTTAAAAAAACTATAAGCTAAATTTTGAAAATAATTAGTAGTGTGTATTTAGTCGTATTCAATATATTATCAAATAAAACCTATTTTAAAGAAACTGAGGGTTACCTCCTTTTGGACTCCCGTCGATATTGTAAATTAGTGTTAATGAATATTGAATAAAATTAAATCAGATAAAAACAGCTACGGAGGTAAATATTATTGGTGGTTATATTACGAATTTTATTGTAACTGTACCAACAATCGCGGATGGTTTGTAAAATCGACTTTTTCGAATTAATATAATTTATAATAAACTAGCTGAAGTACCCGGCTTCGCACAGGGTCGCTTCGTGGTTATATTTATCTTAGATATTTAAAAAATAATATGAGGTAATTATTTTTTTAATATTAAAATATCTGTGTAATACAATATGGCAATATGAAAATAATTCTAATAGGAGTAAAGGTCAAACAAAAGAACACTTACAACAATTAAAATCGAATCCACAATATGCAAACGTTTTTAATGTTATTAATATGGTAGCAAAAGAAATGTTAATTGGATGGAACAAACAAACAATAAACTTTGTATTTTATATAATACTAATTTAGAGACCTTCGCAGTTGTGCGCACAATAACAGACAGTCAGACATTCATTTTTATATATAAGATATAGCCTATACTCTTCGCGAAAGTGCAAGCCATAAGTTGACAAAGTTTTATCGCAATCGGTTGAACGGTTTGGCAGCGCATAAAATACGAACAAACAAATAAACAAACAAACAAACAAACAAACAAACAAATATAGATTTTTATATATTAGATGTGGATCGTTTTAGTATTTGTTGTTATTGGCTTAAGTATTTGACTAGGTCAGGCCAGGACACTGAATTGCACGTTACGAGTAGTTATTGCTTAATTTACAATATAATGCGGTATCCTGTTCGCAATACATACAGATTTTCGAATATATATTTCATTAAAATCAATAATTAACGTGTTCACCATTATTAGACTGGAAGTATGAGAAAAAACTAGCACTATAATAAAAATTTACAGTTTTGTATCATATCTTGTCTAGAGTGGGTATGGGTATAATAACCTAAACATTCTCTCCAATAACAAATATTTGGATTCAAATTTGTTTTCAATTCAAAAACTAATAAATCGCTTCTCAAGATAATACATAACGGTCGTGACGTTTAATCGTCATACATAAGAAATACATATTTCTCTACTCTATAATAATATTGAAATATAAGCTAGATCAACTTGTAATGTAATAAAATTATTAGAATGTAACATATGTGCTTAGAATGTAACATATACAGTGCTGGAGGATGCCAACATCTACTTACAGTAAAGTTGTACCTAGCACTAGAAAGAAGAAGATACCATAAATACTATTAGATATTGAACATATTTACCTACATGACATTTTATCTTGATCCGGGGATAAAGACGATTGAACGGTATTGCAATTAGCAGTAGATAATATCTAATATAAGACTGGACATGTTATTTTATAAGTAATGAAAAAAATATATTCAATACATATTTTATTGAAATTGTTCGAAAGAAAAGCTGGCTTGAAATGATTTTAACCGTTTTAATAATGTTAAAACGTCTTGAACTGCCGTTTTGACTAAAACTCAAAAGTATTCAACCAGCGTAATATTCTTCCAGTGATCACGTCATTTACGTGTGAAATATGATAAAATAAAGATATTGAAACTTAGAGTAGCACAGCGTTTATGGAAAGGTCCATGCTGGGTATTCATAAATATTTGGATTGATACACAAATGGACAGTACAATTGATAGAAAAATCTAGTCAGCTAGTAGTATAGGTAAATCTATTAACAATGACACCGTGGACACGGAAAAGCGGGTTGCAGTTGTATTATTTGGTAGCAATAAAAAAGGTTTTCAATATACACCCGCGAATAGCCTATTGTATACTGATTTACCTACAGGTACCCAAGCGGTAGAAAACGACTGAAAGGTACACTTAAAGGTCGCTGGATTGATGAAATAGTTTAGGTCAACACAGATTAAGTTCACAATACACAGAAACAAAAAAAATGCATCTTATTAGCTAAGCGAGACAAACACCCAGTAGTAGGTTGATCCAGGGCTGATGATGATAGTGATAATGGAAAAAACTAAATTAATACCATTTACAAATGAAATTATTTTGCATTTTGTCGAATAAATGCAAAATATTGGGTCTGAAAACATGCAATTATTTTGGTTTGAATCCTTATAATGTGCAATACATTATGCTTTCTGCACCCATTAGTCGTTTAAATTGACTTCGGTTTACCTATAGTACCGTATAAAACCCGTATTAGGAAAATCGTTCTCCATTGAGCAAAAAATACATTTATTTTTTAAAATAGCGGATATGTTATATTATTTTTCCTTTTATTGTCGAGCAATTTTTCTTAAGTAGGTACGCTATTAACAAATGAAATTCCATCTGATATACCTATTGAAACACAATATTATTGTCTAGTTATACGTAAAAATTACTTTTTTTTGTAACCCTTTAAATAATATAGTATGTAAATTTAAATTCACTTAAAAGTTATTACACTATGAAAGAAAGGATAACACAGAATATATAATATACATAATACGTTAATTTTAAGATAGATTTGTTCAATTTGATTACCGATGCATTTATATTCGTTCAATTCCCATAACCTTCATTTTACAATTATTTAATGCTATTTGTGGTAAAAAAAACTTGTTTCTTAACCCATATAATATAAAGCATGTAAATTTGAATGAAACATGAAGTACAATGTGAATGTTGGGCATAACATGTAAGTACCACAAAAACTAAAAGATATTATGGTAGACCAGTTTAACTGGGTGTAATATAGGTTGACAAGCTGATGAAATGGCAATGTTACCTATTGGAATTATAGCCTCCATAGAGCTTACTGGACTAACTAACGAACTAATCAAGTTCGGTGGAAGTGCGTTGCAGGAAAGAAATAAGGACTGTAAATATTAAAGTAAGCTAAGAAATTCATTCATCTAGCAATGAATTGATGGATGAAAAGAATGGTTGAAAAATATTAAAAACCATAAAAAAAATGTTTTTAATCATAAATGTTTTTATACTAATATTTGGCTCGTTTCTTTTTTCACATGAGTTTCCATATTTACTTCTGTTAGCTATTATATTTATAAAATAACACTTTCGCTTTGATGATTCCGAACGGAAAATGGAAAAGTCACATTAAGCAGCCTTCCACGCACTGGTGACAGGGCGCCGAGGGACGATTTTCCACATGGCTAAGCTCTTTTAGATGTTCTTGCCTTAGTTTTTATAACTTACAATTCCGGTGGCAGAGCTTCAATGTGAATTGAAAAAATGCCTGTTTTATTGAGCTATTTGACATGCTTAGCAAATTGCAAAATTCACAAAAGAAAAAAAAATGTAGCCCCTTTTTTAAACAACATATTTTTGTTATTTTTATATCAAGTTTATATCAGTTCAAACCTTTATTTTGAAAATTGCTTCCTACCTATTATTTATGAACAACTGGTTATTTATTTTATTTTTTAAAACATAAAATAAGTTTTTCGTAACTACTTCGATTAAGTTTTTTCTAAACTTCCATACGCTTTTTGGTTTATAAACATTCTATCGTAGCGAGTCAGCATAATCACTTGTCTTCAAAAAGAAGAGTTCTTTAATATCGTTGTTCGTAATAATAAATACATAATATTATGTCATCATTAAATCCTTGGCGGACCCTGGTTTTATCCTGAACAATTCAGCTCCGGCACTTTCCAGTTGCTTTGACCGTGTATTTTTAAAGATCCCGTGGCACAATCGATTCATCTCATTTTCGGTATATAGGTTGCCTTGCAGCAGCCGCTCTGCCATTTTATACATATGTGATAATTTAACGTGATAATCCAATGTAGCATATTCATATTTGAATTGTTATTTGAATTAAAATCTACCTTTAACCATTAAGGTCTAACGGTTGATATTTAACGGTATTTCATGATGTGAGAATTTGGATGGTTGAGTCAGGCCAGCGTTCTAATATCTTCTCGATACCTACTCCTAATGTGAAACGAGCTCGCACAAAGTATCCGCCGCAAACACGTGGTCTCGAAAGTCAGTACACGGTTAGTCCGTAAAGTAAAACCATTAGAATGCAAGCGTTAAATAGGCGACACTTAGTTTACGTACATTACATATTATCATATTATGATACAGAGAACTGGAGTATTTTAAACATATGGTGCGTCTTGGAAAGTATAACTTCCTATAACTTATTATAAAAGGAGAGCTTTACTAAAAGAAAGTCCTGGTAGAAGGCGAAGATTATCGAAGAATCTGAGTGGTTTTATAATATTATGATATCGTTGTTTCGGTCAGCGATCTCAGAGGTGGAGATCGCTTTAATAATTCCCAACATTCGTAGATGAGACGTCATAAAATATTATATTTACTTACAGTAAACAAATTTATTGATTATTTTGTACTGTAACGTCATACCTATCGGTCATAATAAGCCAGGGTTTCCATCTTTTGTATGCACCAGAGACCTAGGTACCTAATATTTGAATAACATTATAACCGAATACACAAGTGATATCATAAAATTTAATATTAATACGACGAAATTTTATTTACTTCACCCTTAAAAATTTAAACAGTAAAATCAATCCCAATAATTATGAAAATAAAATCGAACTGTTTTTTTTAAAATTTCTCATTTATTTACTTCTTGATTTTGTATTTTTAATATTCTCGATTTTTTTAAAACTTCGAGCTTTTTTGGTGATTCAGCTGATTCCTATATGTTGCCCTTATTATGAAGATTGCTGAATCCAGATACTGAAAAGTACTTCGTTACAAATGAAATGAGGACATAAAGCATACCCAGCGGTGAACAACGAAATTCCTAAAAAATCTTGCTTTTAAATTGCAATTCACGAGCTCAATTTTCTTTTATTAATCTTTTAGATCTTCGTCATCTGACATTTTTGGAAAATTGTAGAAATTTGTATTTATGATCCATTATTCTAAAACGATCTACTCTTCAGTTGTAAAATATTGTCCAAACAATATTGAGTTATGAGTACTACGATACAATCACCCTTCGAAATGCTATAACGCATTCCCAACGTATGAAGGCATCTTAGATTGGAAAACTCTATTTTGGATATAAATTAATAATATTTTTATAGCTCAAGAGTTTAATACTAAATGATAAAAATAGAAACATTTTCGTTCGTAAATATAAAGGTAAATTCTCACTATAGTAGTTTTCCCAACAGGATATATTTAAAATAATTTGTAATTTCGCCTAAATTTCTGACATTTTAGTACATTTTTAGTATTATTATGATGGAAAAAATAACTTAAATTATGTACTTACACACTTGGAAATAAGTTTGTTGTAATAAAAGATTGCGTAAAATATGTAGGTAGCACTGTCAAGAGTTGAATTGAGTTTAATTTGGCACTTATTCTTCGCAATAGCGTTTTTGGAATTTTTACATCCCTTTCAAAACACGGGGAAATGCAGTCACTGTAAATACGGAGAACCTAATAAAATTTATTGATTGATAAGTCGGATTGAATTTTTGTCAAAGGCTCGGGCGTATTTTGGAAATTGCTTTGCTTTTGATTTTTTATACATTTGGTCTGAGTAAATCCGAAACTGTTTATTTCAAAAAATTAACAGAAAAATTCTCATCAAATAGACAGTCAAGCAATAAAAAATGAACATTTTTTTTATAAAATAATTATTTAAATAAAATGTAAAATCTTCTTATTCTTCTTCACCTTCGGCCATATCCATTCAATAGTTGGAGCATATGAATACACTTCCCGATAGCTCGCCAGTATTCTTGTATCGTTCCAGGTTATACCAGCATCTTGTAGCTCCGCCGTATACACTCTATAGATAGTATTTAGCGGCCTTCCAGAACGCCGGAAATTGGTTGGCTTGAAGAACAGACAACCCAGGTTGAAGTGCAAATATAAAATACCAGCAGTGAATGACTTTTGGAAAGTAACATTTAGCAACAAATTATATTGTAGCCTGCTTTAAAAATGATTTGTATTTTTCCAGTCAAAAATTATACTATTTTATATCATAATTATGTAAGTGGTTACATAGTTAAATATTTTATCAACAAACTTTTAATATACTTTTTTATAAAAAGCTTCTAATAGCTTAAAAGCTTTTTTTCAAAGATATCGTTATTATTGAAGAATGTTTGTATTTTTAATAAAACATTTCAATGAAACTTAATATTTTTAAATTGCGGTAAGGATATTTAATATTATTTAAAATAAAATATATGTTTCTAAGTAAGTTATATCAAACAAATAATGTTATTTTAAAGATTTTCCATTATTTTTTAAATAGAGTAAACATTAAAATATTTTTCATATTTTACAAATTTCGATTATGTCTCAAAATATGAATCGAAGCGTCTCCATACTGATTCGATTTCTCTTGGTTTTATGCATTTTGATGTCATTTGTATTTCCACAAAATATGATTATTTTGTCAATCGAACTACACTATTTCGGGACTTTTCTATCTGTTGAATTTAAATTTAGGCCAGTGATGGTCACTTCTTTGAGTTAAGTGTTTTACCCATTTCTATTCAAGGTTTTTAGATAACTCTATTATATTCTACTTTTATTCCTTTATCCAATCTCTGTTCGAATATTGTCTTCAAAGTGACCTCCATTGTGCCAATATCACAAAACCAGTGTATAATACATGTAATCACAGATAGGTATATGAAACAATGACCGTTAATAGAGGTCCAGCAACTTAGTGTAGTACTGCGTAAAATGAATTGGTAAATACTATCTAACAGTTCCCTTCAAACCAGTCCGCCCCGCACCACACTCGGTCTTAAGGCTATACCTCAGCTGAGGCATGGTCTAAAAAGATCGTGACTAGGCGATGCGCGGATTGCGAGTCGCGGGTGCAAATGACGCGAACCGAGCGAAATATAATTTGTCATAAAAATTTAACATGCGTCCTTTTTATGCTATGTTTATTATTATATTCGTAATAATAGTATTGACATGTATTCTTTTTCAAGTACATGCGGAACGTTTTAAAGTCATTTTTACACGATTTAAGAATATATTCATCTGACTTCAAAGAAATTGACGTGCGAACAGATCGACTATATCTCTCCAAATGGCAACGCGCCTCAACGCGGCCGAAATTTAGTTCCACATAGTGTTGAAAATTATTTGCCGTTTCACTTATGTACGCTCTTAATTGCGCGTATCATAAGCCGCTATATTTGGATGTGAAGAATCAGCAGTTGTTTATGCCTGAAAATGTTTCAGGAGCAGATTCTCAAGTCTTGCCACCCACCCAAGTGTACTTTGACTAAGTTTACAGAGACATAATTAACGGGCATAACGTGTAAAAATAAGTAATATACCTATTTGATAAATATAATGTAAACAACAGAGCAAGAAAACTTGCCCACGAGCATTAAGTTAAATACTTATATAGATGTAGTGTTTCTATAAAATAACTACATATAGAATAATAATTTTTAAATCAAACCATAGTATAGGTACTATTGAATTTTTCATTACGTACAATAACGTTATGCGAGTGTACTTCTCAAGGCAAATGGAATACTGAAAGTTATTTTATTAAAAATAAATGTTCCGGAGTTGATTGCAGTGCTATTTAATCAATTATTACTGGGAGAATACGCTGAATAGGTCATATTATGTACTGTATAAAAGATAATAATTATTGACATACAAAGTAATACCAATGAGCATGATAAAAATTCCACCCGAAGTTACCATAATATGCTGGGAGTACCGAATTCTAAAGTGGTCAGAATAGATAGGGCCAAGCGGAACGAGTTGTTGGAGGAAGCCAGGAGCCAATCCAGCTCGTCGTATTCCTAATGGTGATGATAATATTTATCTGTCATTTTAGTGACTAATAATTTAAAGTTATCGATTTATATTTTCTGCTTGTTTGAAACAACTCGATAATAATTATAATTATGTAAGTATTGTTGAAACCCAACTTTATTGATTACCAAAACCAATTTGTATCAATCATTCACGCACGTCGTTAAATAAAACAGCGAACGAGAAGCAACACCTGGGACATAATGAAAATACTCATAAATTGATAAGTACTAAAACAAACTTGTTTAGTATGTTGTCAATAATAAATTTATATGACAAAGTTTGAAATAGATCCGTTCAAAGTAATTAGGAAATAATCAATCATTTTAATAATCCAATTATTTCGATAATGTAAACGTTGGCGACATTGAAATGGGATTATATCATGTTATCTTCGTTCGCTGTCATATTATTTTAGTGTTCGATTTTAATTGATTACTAAACTAGAAATACATTTTATATCGTATTTAAATTAATTATTTTCATTTCAAAAACTACCTGATATCAGAAAAGAGTAATTTAAGAATGTAATCGTCGTGAGGTATAACAATCATAATGTATATATAATAGTAAAAATTAAAAATATAAATAAATCTGGCAATTAAAATTTGAGAGAATTTGTTTAATTGAGGTAAAAATACCGGTTATCAACTTATGCTTAATTAATGTTTATTTTCAAAGATTTTATCAAGAACCTAGATGTTTATAAAATGTTTTATAAATATTTCATCACAGTTATTATAATAAGTAACACAAACGCTTAATGATAATTTACAATTTTTACTGCTCCACGAGGAAGATTGTTATTTTTTTCCCCCGAAAAATGGTTGTTAGCTATTTGCTGAATATCACTGTTAGTACCGTGAGTTCCAAACAATATATATTAAAAAACCCACAAATTATAATGTATGTTATATACATTTACTGGTAACGGCATTAGAATCCTTCAGCCATTGTGGCATTGTGTCACTCATGATTCATGCGTCCTTGATGGTTGGCCAATAGTATTTATTTTAAACTATCTGAAAATATAATTTATTTTTAATTTTTTTGTCTCTTTTATTGTTTATTTTTTAATTTTATTATTTATTGTCACTCGACAATGACTAAATTTGCGAGAAAGAAAAACTAAGTTCCTATATAGCAGGGGTGGCAACACTTTTTTTCTAGGATCGACTGGTTGAAATTTTTTTTATGGCGATCGACTGATATCACTTGTAATTATATCATGCGAGAGCAATAAAAACCCATTTTTTATAATTCAAATATGTATTTTAAAAACAGATATTTTATACATATAAAAAATAACGATGCAGAAACATCGAATTAACGACAATAATATACTTAAGTAGTATTATTATATCTTTCACTTTAAAAAAAATTAAATAGGTACACATTAACTGTAATTTCGACGTAGTTACACAATTTACCTGTATACCTATTGAATATTAGAAATTTTATTGTAGCCAAGTAACATGCAACCCTTCGCCAGGAAACATACTTAAAATAAATTCTATACAATACGAATTATCATTTAATTACATCAATAATCATATTCATGTATTTTAGAATAAAAATATTCCTAGGGGAAAATAGCGCCGCAGGCGACTTTTTTATTATTCGAGAAAATTTGTGGCTTGTGTTTTTCTTACTTAACTGGTTGACCCAATACGCTGGGCTTCCCTCAGGCTAGAGCATTGTCAGCCCTCCCCCCCTTTGTGGAAGCCATGCCTGCTGGTGTATAATGCAATGATAACCGATAAAAGTGGGTACTGTTTCCTCATTTTTACTTAAAGAAATAAACGCAACATAATTCCCAACCATAGCAAGAACTCCATCAGTCGTTACCTATGCTAGTTTATGAATAGGAAATCGAGTACGATTAATATACAACTTAAATGCGTTCAATATATTTTCTATTTTGGATCGTTCGTCCATTGGTAAAACTACTAATAATTCTTCTGAAGCAAACATGTCTTTAAAAACCAATCGAATAAAAACACACAGTTGTGCAATATCCGTGTAATCTACCAACTCGTCAAATTGCAAGGATAGGAATTTACATTATTTATTTTACTAATGTTTTCCTGTAGAATTTCTTCCATGTTCTCATCACTTGTGTTCTTCGCATGAGTGTATTTCTTGATAATGATATGTAAGAGAAGAGATAAGAACTAGCGGATTTTAAGAGCTGGAATATTAAGTAGTTTTAACTTGTTTGAACAATAAATAGTACAATATAATTAGGAAAAATACCTTCACGATCGACGCACTGGCCATCCCTGATATATAGTATAAACAATACAACAAGTATGAGTTTCAGTGATGTGCGTCGGATTTATCAATAATGAGAATGATAGTAATGTATTTCGAACATCTAAAAAGTTTGAGCATTATGAACAACCAGTTCTCGTAAAGTACTACTACTCTATTTGTATAGAGTATAAGTAATATACCTACATTGTAATATGTTCTTTATGACAAAAACTTTGTAAGAAGAATATTAGGATCATAACTTTACATAAAAATAATCGATAAAGATTGTTCATCGCTATTATATATTGTAGACAATAAATTAATAAAACACTATATCAAAATAGCCTCGCCAAAAAGAGCAATCTAATTTATTTTCTATCTTCCGTAAAACCACTTCAGTGTGTTATTAGGATATACCTTTATCTGAAGTCTTGCAATTGCTTCGGCGTAATAATGCATACGAAATTACTCTGCGCCTTTTATAAAGCTCGCAAATCCCTAAACCGTACCACGGTTAGTTGGAAGGGGTGGTTTTTTATGCTCAGCTGGAAACATGATAATATTCTTGTGAACTACCCCTTCCACTTGAAAGTTTTATAAAATACGACGCCGCGATAGTTCCGCGCGGTCAAATATACTCTTTATATTTAAAATCGTAGTCTGCCTGAAGAATTATTATGCATTTGTAAAGCTTTGTACTTTGCATCACTCGTTTTCGACTGGTGTTGCAACATTTAGTTCAATGCTTTTTTCAATCATAAAATATATTGGGAGTCGGACTGTTTAATTGGAGTAGTGAGTGAAACTACAAGCGATTAAATAAATGATCGTTGAAGTAATTTTGATTCGTTTGGTAGTTGTAACGTCTGATGTCAATGTAATGTAGGTGATGTAATATCGCTGTTGGTGGCGTGCGTGGTCTCCTCTTCCCCTTTTTAAAGTATATAATGTTATGTTGTGTTGGTAATAGATTTTTACATTCTTTAGAGTCTGTAGACATTGTCGGAAAATTCAGCGCATTTTCATTATATATAATTTTCAAATACGATTTGTTATATATATACGTACGGTTAGAGCTTGCTGAGATAAATCGTTTGATAGTACACTTATTTTGTTGCAACATAAAATACAGGTGCTATATATAATATTGCAACATAAAATACGGGATCTATAGTCTAAGGGTGCTACGGCTTGGTGATTGCTGAGCGACTGACGATATTTGCATCCTAATTGAATATTATATAATATAGCTCCTTCATCCATATAAAAGGTCCTAGTAAAGAGTGCATTATCACATCAAACTTTTATCCGTATAACAGAACTGGCGCGACATTCTGCTTACTCTATGTTCAAATACTGGAGCGCAACAGAATTTTGTAGAAGTAAATAACGCTGCCTTACTCATTGAGATATCTTGAATCGTTTTGAAATTATTATAGTTTTAAATTGCATCAAATTTCGTGATGAGTCCATGACGGTTGTCACACCCCAGATATAAAGCAAAGAAGCACACAATCCTACGTCAATAATATTATGTTTGCACAGTAATGTATATCATTGATATTATTATATTTGAATATTGTCAGTAAAGAAATAAAACAAATTTGATTTGAAATATTTTATTGTATCTGGTTATCTAAACTATATATTATTATATATTCATTATTGTAAAATTTATTAACATTAGTATTTCTTATCCAACCGATAAAGTCGTGATAAGAAAACGGTCTAGATATTATAAAACTTGATAAAAATACTTGTTTAATGGTGACTATTTAATATTTTATTTAATAATTCTTTAAATATATTTATTAACATGAAAATTTCATGAAATCGGGTGACAAGTTATCTAATGGTACTAAGATATCTTATTGAAATCCACCCTCAAAGCATGCAGTCGCGGTAACGGTCGGTGTAGAGTTTGTCCAGACGAACTCATGTATATCTCGTAATCGCGGAAATAATAGAGTGCTTAATGGAAATGCGGCGTTTTATAGCTTTCTTTAACAAAAGCCCCGCGAAGAATTGTTTTAAGCGACTACCGGGTCTGTGAACTTTGCACCTACTTTGAGGAATTCGCTTCAGAAAGAGTTTATTTACATACAATTATCTCATTGTTACGTATTCAATTACAAAACGCGATTCAGGTTGTGGATTTTTTAAAAGTTTTATTTCAAAATTATTAATTTTAACTAGGTAAATAAATTTTTTAAAATATTAAACGTAAAAAAAAGTTTTCCATGAGTATTGTAAAATTATATAAACCTTTTTTTTCTCCTGGTGCTATCGTCTATTGAACTCTGGTAAACAAGTTACAGTACCTACGTCTTTCTATGCTGGACCAGTTGTATCAGATAACCAACGCTTTTACCTACTAATACAAGTTGCGTAGCCTAGAGAATCTTTTTCTACATATTATTATGGATTAAATATTTTATTTCTAATTATATTAAATATGGGCATTTTTTATATATAAAGGAAGTTATATTAGTTTCTTTACTTATTAGCTTGTATTTGCAATGGTGACGAGGACAGAATACCATGTCTCCAGATCCCGAAAGCGTCCAGTCATCTTTTAGTTCATTATGTTTTTAAATAGATTCGCCAAAATTAATAGTGGAAAATTTAGATTATTCCAAAGATGTTGCACATATAAGACATAGACATTCTTTGGTTTCCTTAACAAGATAACTGAAACAAATATCAGTTAGTCATATTTCTCAGTTGCTATGCAACAAATATACAATGATATCTTAAAATAATGTTAAGGTTATATATACTTCAGTTGAGGCATGGTCTAAAAAGATCGTGACTAAGCGAAGCGCGGATTGTGCAAATGACGCGTGCCGAACGAAATATAATTTGTCATAAAAATCCAACATGCGTCCATTTAATGTTATGTTTATTATTATATTACTAATTATAATAGTATATTCATTGACATGTTTTCTTTTTTAAGTACATACGTAAAGTTTTTTAGTCGTCTTTACACTATTTAAGACTATTTTCATACGACGCCATGACAAAACAAATCGACGTGCGGATACCTCGACTGTCGGTCTCCGATTGGCAACTAGTGAGAAATTTCGTCGCACCTACTATTGAAAATTATTTGCCGTTTCACTGAAGTACGCTCTTAAATGAAAATTAGTAGCAGGGATGAATGCATATTCTGATAGGCAAAACTATTGGCACTTTAAAAAAATACATAATATTATATTTACCATGTCATATATACCGTAAGATGAAACCTGGTTCAATGAAACTAATTCAATTTCCATAAAATAAGATCAAAATCATCATATTTGTTATTTATGGTATTATGTAAACTGTAACTAATGTTGTGCATAGATTTTACCTTATTTCATTATCATTATTATCAGCCGAGGTCAACAGCTGAAAAACTATTTATTATCATTAAAAATATATAATTTGTTTTTTTATTATTCACAATACACTAATTTTCTGTGAACGACATCTTTACTGAAGAAATAAATTTGTCATACTATTGAAAAGGGTGTCGATATTCCCAACCTTAATTTTTCCACAATGAATAAAAAAAATAACACGCATAATTATTGAGAAAAATAATTTAATGTAGGTTTTAGATTTTTTAAGCTTCATTGCGGCTGAAAAGTCATGGGCGCTTTTTTTATGAATGCATCCCTTTTGGAAAATTTGCGAGATCGACTTGTAACTAACTTTACTAGACCACGCGTACCTACTATTTTTTGGTTCAATTTCATACATTTAGGATATATCTTTATAGTATAATACTTTTTCAACATCTTTACCTTATTTGAATAGGATATTTTGATTAAATGAGTTATTTATTGTGATTTCTGATTTTGTAATAATATTATATTGTGTGTGTGTGTATCTTTTTCGGTGCTATAGTTTTCAATTTTGATATGTCGATAATAAACGTTTAAAAAATCCGCCTTTTCTCTCTTATGAATAATACATTATTACGTTGAAACGTGTAACAACAGAATTTTTATAATATTCAAGCACCAAAAAATATTATTTGAAAAAAAAAACACATAATAAATATTTCATAAATTTTACATAATTAATTTATTGTTTCTCAAAAAAAACCGTTGAATTATTGAAGAAAGCGCTTATATTATTTTAAAATTTGTACATGCGGACAACTATTCTGTTAGAGTTTGGCTTCTCATTTTTTCCGAAGCAAATACTAAATTTATAGAGTTCTCAGAGAAACAAACAGAAAGCACCAATATTTACCAAAATAAACATCTCTTCCGCAAGCACACAGTAAACTTGGTCGCATGATTTCATTCTTCATTTTTATTTTGGTTTTCCTGAGAAATACATCGTAAATTTTACTTTAGATGATCATATTATGCAGTATTTTAAAATATGTAATAAAATACGACACAAAGTAAATATAAAAAAAAAGAAAACTGAATTTTATAAATTTTTATTTATTTTCTGCATTAGTTGGTAGTTTTTGTAAACTTTTTTGTGACATTTTTGAGTCTAAAAATATCATATTATTATAGGCCTCTACAGAGTACAGGTTATATCTATAGTTTTATAATGGCTATTAGCCACTTGCTCAATATTTTATATCCATTCTCTGAGGCCAAACACCCATTGAAAAATAACATTTTTTTCAAACCCTGGATTAGAACCCGGAACCCACAATATTATAGACCGACACGTTCAACTAAAGGGAATATCATAAACTTATGGGCATATTACATGTAAGTATTTTCATATTTTTCGATTCGTTATGTATTACTTATCATTATTACATTTATAAATAAATAACAACATAAGTTTGTTATTTCTCAATATCATGTCTTTTTAACAAGAAACAACAGTTACGGTATAGATTGACCACAGCTTCCCAGTCGCTGGTACATAAATAATATAATTACCTAATATAAATAATAAAAAAATAATATTGTTTCCTTGTTTGTTTTAGGTTTTATTATAAACATTTTTTTTGACTGATTGTTTTCTGATTATTTTAATTAATAATAGAATTTTTTCATGATATATTTTTTTTGTACTCGCAATCAGAATGTTATATTATAAAATTTAAAAACTAATTGACATAATACTATTTAAATAATTTCGCCGTTAGCAGTACGCCAAATATGTTTCCTATTTTCACCAATCCGCAGATGTAAAAAGGTTGGGAAACACTTGAATAGACTATAAAATATTGCAAACATTTTTAATTTACTAATATCTACGAAAGAAAACAATTGTATTTTTTTATTAATGTCTGATAGATAGATATCAGAGTTCGGAAGAAAATTATCTGAAAAGCACTTATTTAAAAATATATTGTTTTGATTCATAGAAAGAATAACGTGTAAAATAAGCCACACATTATTTTATTATTTGTCAAATTGACAATCGGATAGCTTAACCAAGTATTGATTAAAGTTTGTTGGAAAACAAGGCAAATGATCCAATTTGGAATTCGCACTAAAATCACTTCAAAATACGTTGGTAGATAGATACATACTTCCTGCGAGTGGAAATTCTTACAAGGGATTGTAGATAAGATTTAGATAAAGGACGATCTACAAAAGGATAGCTTTACAATGAGAGTGGTGGAAAAGAAAGTCATAATATTAATTCACTTTTGAACTGCAGAAATTCATGCTTACCTCTCTTTTCTTGGTCGTGCACTCATGCTTGAGGTTCGTGACCACATTAGAATTTCGTCATCCTTTGAGCGACCAAGACTTTCTTTCCTTCTCGATCTTCCGCTTCTCTCAGGGTAGAATGGATGGTGCACCCAGTCAGTTCTTTCACTTGGTCGCTCCATGCTTACCAACGGTACTGAATTACATTTTACTAGAGATAATGAAAGCACGTATTTTAGAAATTGAAAGTACATAATATGAAGACACTTCAGATACATACCTAATAGAAAAAATCTTTGAAAAAAATACGATTCTGGACTGGACTCGACCCTACGACCACAATTGAGCCACAGGCGAGAAATTAACTAGGAGACATACAAATGAAGCGCTTCTTAAAATGCGTTAACTCTAGCAATCAGCTTTTGTAGTTTTAATCGAGGTACTAATATTAGGTACGTACTTACCTTGATTACTAGCCGACGTCAGGATCTCTCCAAATATTAGTTTTAACTTGCACACTTGCACTTGCTAATAATAATTTAATAAAGTGATAAAATAATATGCTTCATTGAATGTAAATTTAAAAAAAAATATTATATGTGGTTAGTTTTTCATAGTTTCATGGAGTTTCAGATGGCTGTTTAGGTGAAGCAAATTCATCGATGGATGCAATTTCAAGTCCCACCCGGCACCATTTTTATCAAGATTTTTTCTTTTGGTCTGTTTATGGGGTGTTTCCATATTATATATTTTAGTATTACTGGAACAAGACATACATAATATAATAAAGACAAAAACATCGTTTTCTATAGATATGAAGCAAAAAGAAACTCTGAGAATAGTGTATGTAGGTACTTTGTTCCTACAAACATAAATAAGTAGGTATCTACTCCTATGGAACTGACATAAGACTAAAATGTACTTATATGGGTGATAAAAATTATAGAAAACTCATAGAAGGCTCCATATAAAAGAAAATTCAACATATAAAACCGATCACACGAAAAATATATAAAAACTTAAGTACTCATATAAATAGATTTTAATCTGTGCAATTTAATTTTTCATATATTTATTAGAAGAAATAGTTTATAAGGCAAATAAAAATGGGCGTACTGTTCTAATTTGAAAAAAATATGATAAAAAAGACGCTAACGTCAAAAGCAGCTCAATACAAAGAAGTAATTTACCACTTATATTGAATTGTGGACTTGAGATGCCTCATTATATTTTTTAAAGATTTTGAAATTATGAATGATAAAAAGTTAAGTATAAGACTTTTGTAATAAATTATTAATGAAATCAATTAAAAAAATGTATGAAATCGTTCCTTTCTTGTGAGTTTCCCTGAAAGTAGTTTATTTGGTTGTATAGGCCGATGCTTATTTGTACCCAGCCTTTAAGGCCTCGGATAAGTTCTGTGCTGAGATTATAAGAGAAGTAAGTTTTGCCTTTGTTGCGGCTTAGTTATATTTCCAAAACAACATTCAGATTATAAAGTTAACATCCATTAATAATAGGGAAACAATTATCGCGATATAAAATAAATTTTCGCAGTTATTTTCATTAAGAATGCTGAGAAAAACGTATTCGATCGGCAAATTACAAACATAATTCAAATAAAACGTACTTATGTATGTAATATATAATAATTTCATAATAATATAATTTGAAATTGCTAAGCCATAAAAAGGCGTTATTAATAATTGAAAGATGAGTTTTAATAGTTTTGTCGTTCACTTTTAACTAACTACATTGACAAAAATAATTCTTACCTACTTCAACAGAGAATACTTTTTGCCGACATCTTTTAGTAAGCTAAAGATTACATTGTATATAATCTATCCCCATAACTCCATGCTCTTTTGGTAGCTGAAATTTGGCAGAAATGTAGCCCTCAACGTATTGTTCAAAAAAGTCCCGATCCATGCGGCGCTTTAATGGGGCGGTTCAGAAATATTATTTTGTTGTTTACAAAATGTTGTCCGACCTGATTTGAAATTATCATACAATAATATTTCATAAATCAAATTGGAAGATAAAAAAAAGATCATACCTAAAATATGTAAGTATATTAATATAAAAAATAACCCTTTCCCATAAAATTATGTACAATGTAGCCTGAATTTAAATTATCTTATTTTTTATTATACTTATACTATTATTTTTTAGTATTGTTAATCATTTAGTTTATATTATTATCATTCGATTCCTGAATAAATCTCAATACATCTATATCATTTTCTCAAATTATGGGTGTTTCTGTACTGTCGTTGTTATTACCACACTACCGTCATTGTGTTTCGTGGCCTGTTGTAGTGTTAATAACATGAATAATATAATTATTTAGGTAGGTAGGTATTTCCTTTGGAATAATCATTGAATAAAAAGTATGGTAAGTTACTTTATTCAAGGACTATTATCTTCTGTTTAAACAAATATAATATATTTTTTAGTATATATCGACTATCTACGTCTTGTTTCAATATTACTAAACGTAAACAATTAAATATGGGTATAAAAACTGGAATGAGAAATAAGTATACGACATAATTTATATACCAAAAAGAGAACAATCAAAGATAAAACATATTGCCAGGTTATTTAAAAATATGTCAAAAAATATGTATTTCGCGAATTTTTCAATTGAATTATTTTTTCTTTGCAATTGGGTATGACAAAGGTCGCGTAATACCCCTCAAGCAACAAAAGTATGCTTTCATCTTTTCTAGTTAACAAAACAAACTGACATAGGTAAATTTTATCTTCTTCAGCAAATATTGGCACGGTACCTATTACTTATAAACATCATTTTTTGCTTGGATGTTTCTGAAAAAAATATCCATTCTTTTACAAGACAGAACATTTTTAATGAAAAAATAAAACGATTTGAAACCTCAGTGCTTATTTTTTGACAACACATACAAATATAGTCATTAAAATGTTTCATTCGTTACTACTTCATAACACAGCTGATGATTTTTGCACAATTCCCCTCATCTTTTATTATACTATCACCGTTTTGAATGTGGTATTCCCCTTCTAATAAAAGTATGAAAAGCTGATTGATATTTATTGAACACCTGATTCCTCTATGACATTTTATTAAAACATATCTATCAAAAGAAATCACCCCTTCATCATTTTTGTATGATAAATATTCGGTATTGTGTCATACAACAATTTATTTTAAATACGCCTTTGTGAACAATTAATCTCGTACAAGTAGTCACCGTTTAATAAAATTATGCTAGTGTCAGATTACAATAATAACTAACGGATTTTATAATAATCTGTCTATATTATATCAAATAATTTATTGCTTCTCACTATTAAAAGTTGCCCATTAAATGGTTAAAGTGTATAAATTAACGATTAAAGTTAGTTTAACAGCTTGTCAAGTCTTCAGTTAAAAATAGATAAAAGTAATTTCCATTTTTTTAAATTATCATAAACCCGTGTGCAAAAAACCCTCATTTCTGCCAGATCATACCAAGCAAGTTTCAGTTTCTTATTTATGGCATTTTTTGTACTACTACATCAATATTTTTCTATATTTATACACAGTTTGTATGAAAAATAGTCCCTGGTCCCATTTTTACTTAAGTTTCATAATATGTTTAGGCAACAACTACATTATAGAAAAAGAATTTTCCACATATTATCTGCATATAACTGATGCATTCTTAAATTAAATTATAGTAGGTATGTTCTTAAGAAATCATGACACCACACATACACACTTACACATACATTCACCTACACACACACCCACACACTCACACACCCACACATCCACATACCTACACATCCACATACCCACACACACCCACTCTCTCTCTCTCTCTCTCTCTCTCTCTCCATATCTCTCCCTCTCACACACACACACAGAGAGATAAGTACAGACGTTTCCTCGAGGAGTCCAAGACCCACAATATATCGTATATCTGCGTAGTCATATTATTAGTAAAAGTTTTTAACTGTCAATTTTTTAATATTTAGTATAATGTAAGTAGACATTTACATTTTTTTCATATTTTGTTGAACCTTTAACAAATATCTGTACAGTAAAATGTTTGACAGACCTCTTACGGTGGTACTTATGAAACATTGAATCAAAATATGTCATAGTGATTTTTTTTAAAGTGTTACGCCCAAAATTTGTGACCACACTTTACTTTACTACAATTACCAAATTAATAGTACGGTGATACATATTGTAGTGAAAGGCGTTACAGAGGCACATCGTGACGTATCACCCTGGTCATCGAGAAATTTAATTATTGAAGAAGAAAAATTTAATCATGTACCATTACGTATTTTTGTTTTATTGTTGCCCTGTTAAAATATCGAATGGCGATGGTAAAGTTTATTTTTCTGAACTAAAATACGTCTATGCATTGTGTACTTTGACTTTATTGAGCATATTATTTACAGCTTTTTTATGTTATTATCCCGTTCATATTTTTTTAATACTGTTTGTATTTTTGTTAAATTGGTGTATTTGTTTCCGTTTCCTGTCTCTATAAAGGTCATGCGCAGGCATCCGAATGAATTCTATCTCGATTTTTTTTTAAAACAATTTCACAATAATGCCTGAACTGTTATTTTTACACTCCGATCTTACTGCGACGAGCACTCAAATTGTATTTTCAGATGCTATTAATAAAAGGAAAATATTTTCTTGTAAACAAATTTATTATTATGTTTGTATTCCATTATGACTATCAACAAATACCCATTCGATGTTAAAATAAGATTGTTTTATAATATATTAGAAGTATTCGTACTCTTATTACAGAAAAATGCGATTTGTATCAAGATAAAGGTACTGTTAGTAATTAATCTGAACACACAATATTTGGATTACAATGGTTTAACAATAATTACTTTAAACATATTGATTTTATATTACCAGCGGTAGTATGGCTATTGGTTGTTAAGTCGATTACCCTTGTTTATATATAATTCTTTATTATGGTACTCAAAATACTTTTACATCGTATGTAGTGTCATCTCCCTCCATTTTAGAAAGTGGCAAGCACGCTGTCACTTTTATTCTTTGTGGTTTTTCGTCTGGATTCGAGACTTAGAGGTGAACAAATAACACACCAGAATTGTGATGGAAACGACGAGATGTATTTAAGTTTAATATTATCTAATGGTTACATTTTTATACAGTTACAATTTCTTTTATATGCGGAGCTCGAATAAACGTGTTTTTTTAATTTACTATCAAAATCCTTATTCTCCTCTTCTGCGCATGCACGCCAAGATCCGGCGCAGAAAGCAATGCGCAAAAATGGTGGGTTGCCATTCTTGTTAAATAACATTATATTACAGTTTTATTATTTATTTATTTTCGTAATCAACCCTTACTATTTGTCGATTTGGTATCGATTCGGGCCTCTCCAGATTCACAGAGACATTCCCAAATGGGGACCATTCGGGGGTGTAACAGTAGGTATATTTATAAACTATGAAAGAAGCTCCGTAAATCTTAAAGATTAGTAAATCGGAGGAAAAGTCGGTACTTTTCATTATCAGCCGCTATTTTTTTATAATTATCGACCGACTTTAAACATGGTTGTTTATTAGTTTTTCTGAGCGCCACTGTATCGGCATATAATGTTATAGGTCTAGGGTTTGAATCTAAGGTATGGAAAATTCACAGTTTTTTTCAACATATATTTGAACCCAGAGGTATTCTTAAAATTGAACATGGTGATCTTTTGTAATATTGTAATGTTTATTAATTTGAATGACCTTTGGGTAATTTTATTTCATAATAAAATATGCTTTCTATAATTATTTACTAATATATTTGCAAAGAAAAAAATATTCTTTTTATTTCGAATTTCAAATTGTTTGACATTTTTTTTGATATTGACAACAACTGATTGACACTTTTTTGCATTTAATTCAAAATGACAGAATATGAAGATAACCAACTTTGAAACTAAAAGCCTCATATTTACTAGAGAACTATACAATTTATTTTATACACAGGTCACATATTTATTTTTAAATAAAAAAATGAATAATACATTTATGTATAATTTTGTCAATAAGCATAAACAAAATAAGGAGAGACGATAGTTATGGGCAGGGAACTCAGAAATAATTAATCTGTTCTATGGTAAGGGGTTTAATTTACTGTTTTTATTTTTATTTTCTATTTTATAAACCGGAAAACATGACACGTTCCTATTATTAACGTTGAAGTTAACATTAACGTTGGTATAAAGTTATAATCGAATTCTATCATTCGTCCACATGTAATTCATGGAATATTCTTTCTACTCGTTAATTTGATACTGTGAAAAAAATGTTAATTGCGGCTTTGACCTATTTGATTTTCCTGCTTGAAATATTGACATTTAAAGTTTCAATCAAAGAATCCGTCGACAAATTAGTAATATCTCTGTCATAGATACTCGTAATATCTGAGATGGTATTATAAGGTTCTCAAAAATTCAAAGACTATCAAATTCAAAGTAGGTAGGTATGTACATCTAAATTTATATTTAATATATTTATGCATTGCTATAATCTATTTAGATGCCACCGAACTTGTGGAGAATAAAATGTATTATTTTTAAAATCAGGATTTTTTGTAGACCTAAATATTTTTATTCATTACCTACAGAGGACTATTATAATAGGTATGAAAAATTCGGTACTATCTTGCAAACTTGGAATGAATTGGAATATAAGTCATTTTATAATACTATAACAATAGTAAAAAATTTGGTTAGTTTATTATAATGTAGGCATATTCAAATTGTTTTTGTAATTTGTAAACGTAAATTAATAAGAAAAAATAAATATATTATTAAGTAATTAGTAGATCCCTAGTCACAGCAAATATATTACCTCTATATTCTGAGGATTTATAAATGTAAACTGCAGATTAGATAAAATGTTTTAATTTATTGTTAGTTTATTTATTACGATGATAGAATTTCCATACAGCAGATACTATAATTATATTTCTAGGGTAACAAAGCATGATTGTTCAGTGCGTTGTGAGTATTTAATAACAAAACAATGGAAAAAAAATCACCACAACGTAGAGATTAATCGTTCATATATATCCAATTATCATAAGCAAGCCAAACAAAACACAATATTCGCATTCCAGCCAGACCGAAAAATATAACAATAAAATCGTAACAACTATAACGCCGTCTCCCGCGTATAAATAAATCCCTAGAAATAACAAAGGCCACAGAATATCACACGGAAAATATTTACCAAATATAAGCAATGGGGTGAGTCGATCCAGGGGTACAGCAACTGGCTGTATCGCATATCAGAAAAGTTTACCGCCGGGCCGGAGATGCTCTGGGGAGCGGTTTTTGCTGGGCCAACGGGCCGCGGGCCGTCAACTGCGACCTCTGACTCCTACAAATTGGGTGGAAATTGCTCTCGGAGCGTCTGATAACGTGTGTCGCCTTTTTTCTCTCTTGCTCTCGTCCATCGCTGGTCAGCTTTATTGGAAGGCGAAGGTCGCTCGCTGTCAATTTCAATTATGAACGCCGTACATGTATTTTTGTATCATAGTATATTAGCCCCAGGCGTTCTGGCAGGGAGTTCCCTCTCTGGGAAATTTTCGATTTTATTAAAATATTTTTTCGAGAATTTTAGGCGAAAAATATGTCAATTTTAGTATATTACGCGAGTGTTTGTTATGCTCGTGTATATTTTTGCTGAGAGTGTTTTTTTTCTCTCTCTTGGTGAGTAAAAAATGAGGTGCACTCTACACCGAAAAAAATTAGTTAATCAGAGTGGTAGTTCATGTTTGTGGAATTAATTGATGCCAAAGCATTTTTTCTTGTATGTTCTGTTTTTATAAGAGTTTTTTTTTAAATGTACAACATGTTCTCAAACTTGTCTGTTTATTAAAATAGTAAACAAGTAAGCATATTATTTTCTATGCGTATAATAAACAAATTACATAATCTCATAATATTAATATACATACATTATTACATAGTATTTAATTAATAAATCAAAATTTTTAATATAAATAATCAGTCCAATCGTGTTAATGTTTAAATATCCAAAATGAACATGATAGTGGTAATATCATAATTGGTAAATTCAGGAATATGTCAGTAATATCAAATTATTTTACTGCAAACTTCATATTGAAAAAAATGTTATCAATAATAACAAAGAAAGAGTTATTATAGAAAAAATATTTTTTTGGACAGCGCATAATCTCGTTTGCGGTCAATATTATAGTAAAATGAAGTTATGTACTTTCTACATACTATAAAGCGACAAGTAAAACTCTTGGCATATGCTGTTCGGAATTTTGTCACTGTTTCCACGCGATCACTCGACGGAGAAATTTATTTATCCTCTCTCCAACATTGATAACGCATGCTTAACATTAACTTCAATCGCATTAAATAATGAAGGATTTTTTATTTTTAAACTCTTTATAGCAAAGAAGGAAACCAAAGTAAATTAGTTATAAAATATTAAAATGTATGTGCAGACTTAATTTTAATTTATGTAAACAAAATATTTTTTACCATATGATTGAATCTCTTTCACTGTATTGGTATATAGTAAGTCGGTAATTCTTTATTCGTATATTATAGAAAGTATCTTTTATTAGGACTTCTTTACAAATAATATCTTCTTTTAAGTTATTATTTAGTAGGTATCATTATTCACGAAAAATCGTTTCGTGAATCTATTTATAAATTGATATTCAACGCCCCTTTGATACCTATATGAAAGAGATTTCAGAAATTGCATTACCTTTATTCAAAATAAAATGTATCATAATAATACGGAGTGACATAACTTTTTTACATGTGTGCTTAATCGTAAATTCAATCTTTATGTAGTATTTTACTAACTCTAAGCAAAAGAGCTTTTATATCTCGTGCCAAAAAAAGCGTGGTGGGCAACATAAAAAGTCACTGTAATATAATGATTGTGATAGTATAATATTCACGCTACCGTACTTGGCGTACATCCTCAGAGACGAAAATAGCTTTACGAAAGTAGTCAACCTAAAGCTAACCCATGCAAAGCAGTAAGACAAAAAATGTAAGTATTAAACTTACCGTACTATTTTTAGTTTTACGGTTAACATAGCCGTATAAATCGTCCTTTACATTGAAACGACGCAAGCTTTGTTTAAATTAAGTCTAATTATTTTGAAAAGGCAGTTGTTTAAAATGACTGTTTTTCATATTGTATTTTATATTTTACTATAAATACGTATTACATTACCTTTATTCTACAACCTTAAATAGCCATGGTTGACCTTCTGTCGCCCTTCACCCTTGCTACTAAACAGATCTCTTCTTTTTAATAAAAAATATATAAATCTTTACCTACTACTTAAACTTTTTAAATATGTACTGTATGTATAATCACTCTACAGCGGTGCTACAAAAGCTATTTTTGGAAAGAGTGTTGACTATGGATTGAGGGAAGTGGCGCGAGCTTGTGCTTGTTTTATGATTCAAAGCTGGGATGTGACAGGGTGAAGTAGTAGCGGTACTATTAATAATATTATTAACCTTAAAATTATAGAACCACCTTGATGATGCTCTTATTTATATCATTTATCTAAACGCCCGCGTCGGACGAATGGTAATGTATGTACTTATAAAGTCGTGGGTCTTCGGTTTGAATCCCAAGTCTGACTGACGCATATTGTTTTTAAATGTGCGTTTGGGCATGTGTATCGCACTGTATAGCCAATTAAAAACATAATAATATTATATTTGATTAATTTATACCGAATTATAGTTTATTTAATTTGTTAGAAGATAAATAGTCATTGTAACCACCTATCTAATTATTTTACAAAATAAATACACAATAATTATTTCATTTTACATTAAATCATCATATTCGGTCCTAATAGGATGATATTTTTCTCAACAGAGCGCGGGTTGTATTAACATATTTTTGTTTTTACGAGAAATGGATGAACGCTACTTGGTCGATCTATTAGATCCATACTCCGAACACACGATTAAAAAAAGACATGTAAATTTTTTAGACCCGGGGTATGAACCCGAGACCCAAGATATTATAAGCCAATATATTACCGCTCGACCATCGTAGCAACACTTACGGAATCTCCATCAAGTTGTTAATATTATCTTTTATTATTTTTAGAAATATTTTAATTTATGTGTAGGCAGAGGCATCTAATCTGCCACAATGTTAGGTAAAATTAAAATATTTTATGAAATATTTTAGAAAATTTTAATTATGGGATTAAATATACTTAAATTATATTTAACGTTTGTAATCATAAAACTGTTGCAGGAAAAAGGGCGACACAGTTTTGCCCAAAAAGGTCATTGTGTATTCTCGCGGGATGTTACCCCGGCCCCACCATTTGAACAAAAAATAAAGGTTTCATATTATTTTATCTGATGTATATATCGCTGCCCCCCGAGACTACCATTGACATTTCTCCAAAATTTACGTTGAGATTTTGTTCTATAAGCCGATTGGGTATCGAATTTTATTTCCCTTCCTTCAGATATATCTTTCAATTTGAAGATATGATGAAATTTAATTCAGCGCTGCCAATGTATGTAACTTATTTCCGTACGAAATGAACTTCGTTTTATTCATTCAACTCGAATATGCCATTGTGTAGAGTTTTAGACATATCGAACTTTCAGTGACTACCTATAATTTTATTGTTATTCAATTTATTTGACAATAAATACTCTCAGTTCTTGAAAATCGCTTCATTTCGGATATATGTGTGTACATAATATAGGTATTTAAATTGAAAACGATTGGACGATGGTGTATTATCGGAGTGTTTTACATTTCAAATGTATCTATATCTCGATTCAACTTATTCTGAGAATGTAATCGTACTTATTAAATAAATAACGTATCATATTATATATCTCCCAGCTTAGAAACTTTATCTTTCTGATTGCATATTCATTATTTGGCCCAATTATGGTAGCGTTAATCCCATATTTTTTACCTACCTTCCACCATCATTCTATGTGCGGCATGCTGTTAATAATTGAGTAATTCTTCAACCCTTATCGTAAATACTTGGCTAGTGTAGATGGGTGGGCAACGTGTCGCTTAATATAACAGCAGTGTGAAAAAATCAGATCACTTAGAATATCGACTCTCTCTCTTTGTTTGTAGTAAGTAATTCCGCAGCCACCTCTTTTTTATTTCTTGTACGTTTCAATAAACTACTCGTTAGAATAAATATGTACGCAGCACTGACCAACGCAACCTCTTCGGACAATATTAAATGTACGACAGATTACGAGGTGCGACACTCGGTATGTACAAGCCAAATATTCCACGACATTGTTCCCGAGACATCGATATAGATGTTGATCGTCATATCCAGCGATATGTTGCTCCATTTGTCCCCTAGTGAGTATGAGGCAAGAGAGGGAAGAAATGCTCAAGTCGGTCCAACTAGCTATTGGGCAAATCAGGCTATCTAATGTAGTCGACTCAATTTTGTTGCATGTAAAAAATTGTGGCGTCATAGTGCGAACGTGAAGATCACTTCACAAATAATATTGTTCGGTAGTTTTATATTAGGTAGCTTTCTTATATTTTTTTTGTCTATTCTATTCTAAGGCATACTTGAGTGCCTGGTGATCTCAGTCTTAGAAAACTGCTCCTGAGGCACTCCCATTCATGAAAACACCATGCATCACTTCAAACGTAGGATGTCGTGATATGTCTGATTAAGACTGGGTGTGGTATGGTGGGGCCTTTAACCTGAATGTGTATTAGACACACGTTGGAAAACTGTAGGTTTAAATATTATATGAAAATTAAAAAAAAAACTGTATTATTATGGAATATAAATCTTACGTATTTACACACAAAAAATGAGGATAGATATTTTTATAATTGAACCACATTCACTGCGATTCCGAAAACAATTTCAATGCCTAAACATATGGTGTTTTAAATATTCACAAAACAGTCGCTGAAAGGATGTAATTTCAAAATGAACTGGGCGTTTTATATCTTCACAGCAGCTGCAGTTTACGTCACGTGGTTTTTATTGTTCTGAAAAAGTTTTCAGCGTGCAATAGTGCGACAAGGACGCGGTAGCTTTTCCACTATACACGAAAACGAGACAAAGCCAGTCTGCATTTGTGTGAAAAAAATACACCTGTCATCGCATCGTATATTCATATAATACACATACCCACGTATATATTTTTAACACACACCACCACCAAGCAAAAATATACAGGAATTCAGTCTGTATCATTACGCGTGTTCGTAATTAACGAGACGTTCTTTGCGAATAGTTGATTGAACAGGTAACATGATATATTTTAAGCAGAAGATGCAAAGTAATTATTCAATAGGGTTATTTACTTATAGTGTATCTGTTTCAAATTATTTATATAATTATAATTTTACTTAACAAATTTACACATTTTCTCAAATAACTGAAATATGTATTCCTATGAATACATAATAATATCGTGTAGTAAAATAATGAATATTGTTCTAAGTCTTACGTGTCACATCAAATACTTTTAATATAAGTTTGTAGTCAAAACAATATGTTAATTAATTATTAATATCTTTCACATTAACAGATAATTTTGGGAAAGTCTTCATCACCAAATGTCATTTTGTTCTAAGTATCATTGTTTTAAGTTTTTAAATTTAATTTCGGGAAATGGTAAAATTTAATACATCAGTCTTGTTTTAATTTTATTGTCGTTATTACAATACATACAAAACTATACATTATTAGAAGATAATAATATCTATGTGCGATTAGAAAAGGAAGATATAATTAAACTATCTAAATTAAAGGACAAACAAAAGAAGAATTTAGCATAACTTTAGCTGATGTAAATATATATGTTATTTTTTTTGTATCTACCATTTAATAATAAATGATAACATTAATTTGACTATTTCCGTTTTTCGTTCAGCAAATAATGAATATTATGGTTAGGTTAGGTTAGGTTAAATTTACAGGTGAATTTATTTATATATTTTTTTTTGTATCTACCATTTACTAATACGAAAACGTTAATTAGACTGTTTCTTTTTTTCGTTTAGATAATAATGTACGTTATGGTTAGTTTCGCATATTCATCCAAATTCATCATTTAATGATTGAAATTCTAACGGATTTAAGTTTTATACTATTCCATTTGAGTTGTTTTTTTGCGACTCGGGTTTCACCTTTGGGCATCTTCAGGCACTATGTAGTACAGTGTGTATTTACTTTTTGGTGAGTGCGCGTAGTGCCTGAATATACCGAAATGCGAAACCCGGGTCGCAAAAAATGCTATTCAAATGGAATAGTACAAAATTAAAGTCCACTAGGATTTAAATTCTAATTCTATCAAGCAACTTCGGTCGACGGTATTAATATTAATTAATTATTGAATTATAAATATACAATTGACTGACAAAAATCTTCTTTACCTCATATTATTTGAGTCGTAGACTAACACATATTTTTACATGTACTTTTTCTATATTAAAACACTTATGTTAACAAAGAATTATTTTCCATTTTCATATTTTAGTTTAGGTAAGTAAGTACCTACATAAATTAAAATGATTTTTTCATTTAAGAAAAATAAATGAATTGTTAATACTTAAAAAAAGATAAAGCATTCCTTACCGTGTATGGCCATTAAAATGATTCATTTAACAATAGTATAAAGCTGCGATGTGACAGCAGTTTTTTCTTTGAATAAAAATGTGTTGACTTTCAAAGTATGAAATAATGAATTTCTTTGTTTTTAAGAACAATATAATAAAATATACCTATGGGTATAAATATATATAGGTGCATGCATATAAATATATATGCATTCGACTCATAACGTATTAAACAGGTGTCAACATCTGAAATAGTAGAGAAAAATAGATCACCGAAGAAACCCAAATGTGTTTGATAGTGTATTCAGTATTGTGTGCCTACCGAAGCTTTTTTAGTATTTACCAGAGACAACTTATTAATATTCTGTAAATGATGTTTAACTTTGATAAAAATATACTTTATAAATATGGTTAAATAATTAAAAGTATTTTTTTTTTTGAAATTTCAAATGTCATGTTGAAATAATTACATGTTAACTATAGAAGGAGCGTGCATATTACTGTATAACTACGTGACTGTGAGACGTTGTAGGGTGGTATAATACTCAAGGGATTCAGCTTTTGAGTTTTGAGAATCGATGTTTGACTAGAGCTTGTGATTTCTCTAAATCACGATCATTTATTATTTCAAGAATTCTCAAGATTTTGAGAAAATCGACATTATTACAAAATTGCCTTTTGTCGGTTTTTTTTAGATCATTTTAGATTTAGAATTTATAGATCTTTCTGCCAAAAAATTACCGATAAACTACAAGTCAAGACATTAAACGAGAAATCAAATTTTCATTCGGTATTTTCGATTTCTCGAAAAATAACGTTGATGGTTTTTCGTGACGATTTTTTCCCCTCATTCATTCTCGAGAAATCTCGAGACGAGATTTCTCGATTGCAACCTCTATGTCCGACATCTCATCATAAATACTATGAGCCTTGATATGTCGATCCTTGATAATGGCTGTGATCATGAAGGGTCTTTACAAGTATTTTGGACATGTGCTTCGGATACCGCACGGAAGAGCAATATTCTGCGCCAAAGATGTTGTGTACCTACTATGATATTATATAGTATGAATACGAGTAAATATAATATGCGTAGTGTTATAGAGTAAAATAAATAAAGAACAAAAGAGATCGTAACGGAGATGTTGAAAATAATCTTCATCTTATAGACGGAGCCTTCTGTTACTTCCCTGTAACAAACAATTATTGTTATATTGAATATAGATAATTTTAAAACACGGATGGTACTTGAACTTGTAACCACTGGTTTCGCGCCAATGTGCTTTAACCTATTAAGCTACGGGCATCCAACTTAATAATGATGAATTTACCTAGTAGTTCTTACATAAAGTGCTTATCAAATTACATTCATTTTGACTACCTATCGGTGTGTTTTAAATTAAGGTATCATTGATTGGCTTAATTACTAACTGACACCCGGATCCCTTCATTTTTATTTTATTTACGATTGTCTCTATGACTCTAGAAATGCCTTTTTTAACTTCAATTTTGTACATTTAGGCTCCATCTTTATATAAGTAGGTTTTCATCAATATTTTGGAGACTATAATTTGACCCTATTGTACACTGATACAGCAAGCAGCGTTTCCAAAAAAATAGACATTATGAATGTTATTTTTAATCAAATAATAGAACGATACTTATAAGTTGGTACCTCTTAATATGTAACGACTGTATGGTATACTTAGAAGTATTTTATATTGTCAATTGAGATTAAAAGGTTAATCTTTCTTTACTTAATTTCATTTAAGTATTGAAATTTTCGTCAAAACGGTAAATGAATTTCCAAACTTGGTTTGTGTTGATACTAAATTCGATCAAACACGATCTCTATTTCTGAGTGTAATGCAAATATAGATAGTCACTTAGGTGAAGCAAATAGGTGTATCAATCAAGTAAGTTGCGTTTAACTAAGTGCATTGGGTATATACATATCCCGTTACAAAATAGTTCATGCTAACCGAATATTCAATAGCATTAGTACATGCAGAATTTAACTGGTAATATACAAACCTATATTTGGTGCTTTTTCTTTTGTTTATAATATTCAATTCTAAATATATGCAGTTACCTACAAACTACACAATATTTTCATAAAATTATATGCATTATAGAAATACGACTATTTAGTAAATACTATGTTAGGTATTATCATTCATGAATACCCCAATAAGTTTTGAAAAACATACGAATATCACAATTCACAGGTAAACTAATGTTGATTATCTGTCACCTTAATTTCAAATTATCAAAATCCGAGAGTTTTTGCTTGAAAAAAAAACCGGTTAGGTACATGTTCAAACACGCACGTTAACATGATCTTACTCCATACTTCAGTTATAGTTTGTCAATTTATGGCTACGGCCGTATGTTGTAGCCTAACCACTGGGAAATACCAATAGAAATAGCGTATTTCAAAAAAATACTACTTTATTCTTAGGTCAATAATTATTATAAAACAATCATTATTCGTAGCATATTTTATCACATTTGAATGGTCAAAAACATAGCTTATAATCAGTATTTTTAGAATTATCTTCAAATGTGGTAATCTTGCCCTTTTTTTGAATAATAAAATGCCTAATTCTTGTCAAATTTGATTATAAATCAGATTATAAATATATTTTTTTATCGTAAATATTTCACTATAATAATGTCAACATAAATTTTACTAATGGTTTTATAAATGCTTTTAAAAATTAATGAATCTAAAAAATCTTAACACCACTGCACATGGATGTACTGAAATATGACTATATTCTAAAACATTAGATCGAGAGGTTTAAAAGAATACTATTTTATGAAAAAAAAATACTTTATACAGTCATCAATTGCTTAAAATAAATATAAAGGATAATAAGGCTTCAAAATTGGATAGATAGATTATCTACAACGTTAAAGGAATGTTCAGGCTAATGCTTTGAAAATACCATAAAAGCTCCATTTTGACCTACGTTGGGCATGTGGGCCTTTAAGATGAAATCATATTGTTGTCATCATCATTTTGAAATGATCTAATTATTGATCAGTCTAACGCCATTATGATCAGAATTAATTAAAAAATTGAATTATCATAGATTAGACGAAAGGTCGACGATGACCGCGTGGCTTAAGCGCCGGTCTATAGTGTCGAGGGTCCCAGGTTTGAATCCTAGGTCTGGCAAGTACACATGTTGTTTATAAATTTGTGTATGAGTCAGAGTATGGACCTAATAGGTTGAGCAAGTGGCTAACATCCATTTGTCGTAAAAATAATATCTTTTAATACAAACCTCCAATCTGTGGAGGCCCATATTATGATCCTATTATGATCGGACATGGAATAATAAAAATAATAAATAAGACCAGAGGTTGGCATACTTAACTGAGTCCGCAGGCAAAGACAGAACTTCGACTTTATTATTAAAAAACAATCGCTGATATAATTAATCGAATAAAAAAATAACAAATCTAATAATAATTGGTGCATGTAAATGTACAAAGTTGATCATTAATATTTATTTATTGATTATATTATCCATCTGTCAATAATTTTGCTATGTACCTACTTAAAAAAAGCTTGAAGTAGGTAATTAAAAATATTTTAACCAACATTTTATTATAAACTCAAATAGTACGAAGTTCTATCGTATATTAATGCTGAAGATAGAAATGAATCATCTTGAATCAGTCTTGACCCGTATTTTAGGTTATATAATCCGTTTTATTTCAGCAAAATGGTTCATAGTGCATTTATTAAATTGTTGAGCACTTACATCAAATTCAAAATTAATTTAATTTACTCAGCATTAGTGCAGTTAGAGATCCGAGTAAGTAAGAGTGGCAGTCTGGTTGTACGAGCCGCCTTTGGTCTGCTGCATCATACTCCGGAAGTACGAGAATCAAAATGGTACTTTAGAATCCGGCGAGGTATTGAGCGCAGTTAATTGTGTAGGTCGCATGTGCAACTCGTGATAATCATGAAAATTTATAATACGCTATGTTAAAAAAAAATATATTATGATAGGTAGAGAATTAAATTATTGTTGGTTGAAAATATTAGGAACGTTATAATGATTGTATGAATAAAATACTTTTTTTTTTTTAATCATTTTTATGTATATATTTGTGATATTTTCTTTTGAATTATTCTATTGCTTGTACATAATAGGTTTGTTAGTTTATGTGTAATGTAATATATTATTATATGCTGTTTATTTGGAAAACAATGATACTCTGTTTTATCAGACTATGATTATTGGCTTCAATATAAACATAGTTTATCGCTGTTACAAATATTACCTCCATGGTGGAGTGGTATAACAAAGCATTTCTCTAGAGCCGTGGATATAGGTTTAAATTCAAAGTCTAGTAAAAATTACATACATATTGTTATCTTTCAATGTGAATTCGTCGTCAAGTCACGGTTGCTCCTCCACGTCAATAATAATAACTAATTTTATTTGATCATCAATTTGGCGAATGGCTAATGACCACTCTTTGAATAAATTTCTAAATATAATGACGCTAAAAAGCACTGGTCAGAAGCAAAAAAAATACGTTTTACGGTGGTAAATGTTTCAAACCGTTATTTATATAGGTATATAATTTATTCCCAATGACGGACACGAGTTTGAAATTCACTCTTATGAACGAGTTTTCATATTTTTTAGGTTAAATGGTGTACCTAAGAATATAGTTACACGAATAAATTAGTGAGTGTCTCATTAAAGGTTATTTTATTGACAATGTATTATAAAATCGGTAATGTAATACGATTTTATAAAAATCACTAATTATTATTGACTTGTCTGCTGATTATTAAGTGTTCTAAACTACCAGATTTCTTATAAACTCTATCAAGGTGTATTGACTATTTGTTATATACGTAAAAAGATAAACTATTTGCTGTATTTATATGTCATACAGGGATGTGGTGCTATATAGTCTGTGCTATAATTAAAATGTAGTAAAATTAATTTAAATTGAAAAACTGTGCAGCGTAGGGTGTAGGCCATGCTCACAGTATGAATGAATATAAACCGGGAAATATGTTAGGTATAGACTGCATGAGAATTTTCTGAAAAATCTTTTTGGTTACCAATGACAGCCATGTAAACCAAAAGTAGTAAGTTAATATTGGAAATGACGGAGAGAGTTGTTGGAAGAGTCAGGATCCATACAAAATAGAAACGATAACGTTACGTTGAATTTATACTTATTAATGGCCGTAACTCTACAAATTAAATTGGTATAACAGACTATTAAAACCATTTATTTTAATGATTTTTATATCACAGTATGGAGGTTATATTATTTCTAAAAGGGTGAAAATTTTTATTGGGGAAATAATGATCTGCCAATGGAGAGCAATATCCCGCAGAAGGCCAACTTGCGTCCGTTATCGCACAGCATTTGACCTGCCAAGCAACCTGATATATTTTTGTAATAACTCTTTTATACATTGGACTTTCAGACCGGAATGGCTTAAGGAGAGATGGCTGGGTGGTTCTCAAGAACTGAGTGCGGCGATGTCATTATCATAAAAATCTCAAGAAATATTATGCACAGCCCGAGAAAAAGTTTTTTTGATGACGTAGGTAGAGTGCTCTCGTAAAATCATATTTTATTAATAAAACTAATAGTAGAATTACGTTAAAAATATTTTGTAGTATTTCTTTCATTTATTTCTTTTATGATATTATTTGTTAATTCTTGGTAGAGATAGACTGTATTAATTATTAAAGTAAAACACAATTGTATAGTACTTACTTATAATCAGGAGGACCAATTTCATCTGTTTCAGAGAAACATTGACAACTAGAGAACTTGTATAGTTATTTTAATAATTACACTAATAAACTGATAGTATACATCATACAATAAATTAATACAGCAAGTACTTTAAAATATATTACGTTATTAAATATACATGCCAACACTAGGTTTTAAGAAAGATTCCATGTTTGGATACTGTAGATTCATCTAACTTATTATCGGAATGTCAATTTAAATATTTTTTTGATTGTTTTATGTCGGTAGAGCTCACGTGCCATGTAAAGTGGACCAGTTTGGACTTTGGGATATATTCGAGAGTTAAGTCTGAATAATTTGTAGATTTTTTAAGAAAATTGTATTGTATTGATTACCCTCGATGTAAATTAAGAGTATTTCATTATCATTAAATTGTAAATACTAGGAAAGTATAATATAGCAAGCATATTCGTTAAGAATTGAGAGAAAAAATATATTGTGGTATATTAGATGTCCATGGATATATCAGTTTTTGAAATTAATCGTTTGACAATACGTCAATATACCTGTAATTTTATTTAAAGATATCATTTTATGAAAAAGAAAGAATGGATCTGGAAATCATACTATTTACAAATATTACATCATTAAAATAATAGATATATATATATATATATATGATGATTGAAAAGTTAGAACGGAAAAAAAATAATTATAATTACAAACTTCATTATTCCAGGGCTCGAAATGGTCCGGAGCGCACCGGAGAGCACCGGAGCGCAGTTCCGTATCTCCGCCTCGTAGAAAAATAATTTGATCTACTGAGCTAGATAGGCTATCTAACAAAAAAATATAACACACTAATTTTTATAAAAATACACATAAATATGTTAATATTATCGTAAATTATCGAGCGCTTCGGTTCGTAACGTTTTTCATTTCAAACGCTGTTTAATACAAAGTTTACCGAATATATTTAATTATATTATATTGTAATTTATTATTAAAATGATAGGTATAAGTCACGTAATATATGATTTTCAATTTCAAATGACTATGAACGGTTACAGTAATACTTATTAATTTATTAATAATTATTTATAGGATAAGAAAAAAAGAGTGTATATCTACATAATAATAGAATATACAAATTTCCTATAAAATCTATAAATTTTTTAGACATTTGCCTCCAAAAAATTTCCAAACTCTTAATTTTAACCTTTACCTACACGGCACGGCAAGTAGAAGAATTTGTAGAGAATCTAAGAATTTTCTTTGAGCCATTATAAAAAATGAAAAAAAAAATCATGTCAGATTTGTCGCTCTTTTTGCTAAACAGATTTATAGAAATCCGGAATAAAAAATACTCAAATACAGTATTATTTCAATTCGAAGAAAAGTATTTTAATATCCTTGTGCCGGGAATACAACAGAATTTAAGTGGAAACACTTAAAAGGTATTATCGATGCTATTCATTTCTCTTTAGGAATACATTCAATTTCCTTGAAAAATGTAGCTGCTTATTTTTATTCTTCGAGGAAATATTTCGATATTGTTTTATTGTATATTGTATACATTTTCATCATATTATTAATGATTGTTATAATATAATATTCATTCAAGCACTCAAAATGCAGAATTAGTGTGTAGATTATAATATAAAATATCCCAAAAACGAAACCAAAACCATAATAATAGTTTAAAAAAAATATCCTCGTTGGTTTGGATTCCTTTAAACTCATTTGAAGAAGAGGGATTAAACCCCAATTATGCATACTATGTGAAAAATTCAGACCAATCACCAGATAAGAGTTACTCCCTCCAAATACCTACCATTCACGGCCATTACACTAGTTTTGAAACAATTTTATTATTAATTATTAATTATATTTTATTTTTCCGTAATAAGCTGTAAAATAATATGGGTCGTTTAAATATTAAGTGTAGGTCTATATTTTTTATATGTAATACTAGGATATTATTTACTGGAGTTACTTGTAACTGACCGTTAGTGTTAATTAAATTAATCTTACATATAAATCAACGTGAGCTCTAAAGGCAAAGTGAAAAAAAGTTTGAAAGCGTGGAGATTGACTAGTAGATGGGTTTTTTAACGAGGTAGTTGATTCCGTTCCCGGAAAATCTTCGGACATTAAGTTACCTACATTACCGGCAGGAAGCGGAAAGGATGGGTCCTCGACTCTACTGACGCCATTTCCTGTTCACACTACCAGCGCAAAGACTCATTTTATTTTCGGAAAAGTGAAATAATTTTTATTGTTATAAAGAGCCATTAGGGCGGGCTATCTTGAAAGGAAGCAGGATGTGCTCGCATTTTCAAACGTTTTAAAATGGAGGTAAATCGTATAAATTTAAGGTTTAGGTGTATTATTACACATCATTTACCAACAGGTATATAATATATAATTATCTTCTTTATTATCATAAATGTAAAATGGATTAAATTGCTTAAATATTTTTATTTTTACATAAGTACTTTATCTTCACTTTACATTAACTTTATTCGTGCTATATAGGTATATAAAAATGATTATTAATACGATTAGCTGTATTTAAATTCATAAAAGCTTTTCGTATATTTTCTATTACATAAAATTCGATGCTAATTGAATACGTTTCGAAAATGCGGTGACAAATATGCTACTGTAGTTTTAGGCGGTCCTGTGTACAAAAAAATATCATTCTATCTATAACGTTATAACAGAAAAACTAACTTTTTTCATTATGAAAGTTTCGATCTCACACCTTTGCAAAAATTTATATTTAATTCCGAATTTATCATGATTTACACGACTCTATATCATATTTAATTGACAGGAAAAACATAATATTAACGTATTTATCATTGTTTTGCATTTATTATATTATTGTATTCTTATTTTGAGATAATTATGTATTCATATATCGATACGAGCAAACACATTTTTAGCATTGAAACTTTACACTTATTCATAGATCCCACAGAAACAAGATTTTTGAAAACTTGGTTTTATTTAATATTAAATTTGTCAGCATGTTTTAGGTCAATATTGAATGTTATTTGAAGAAATCAGTTAAGTCATCGGAGTTATCAGATTTCCAAAATGAGGTTAAAAAAAATACGATTGTCTATCACCAAACCACGTGCATATTTTATCCATTTTTTGTCATTTGACATAGTTTCTGATGTACATCTAAAAATATACAATGTTTAATAATATTACAAATCTAAATGATAAAAATTAATATGGTTAGTAAAAAAAAACAATTTAAAACAATAATATTAGATATGAAGAGCGTTAAGATTATTTATTATAATTTTACAATTCCAATTACCTCAAATCCGTTTAACTTATCATTACCGAAAACGTTTAGCAATATCAATAAAACCAATCAACTCTGAAACATTGCTCGGATTACGGTAATAAATGGGTAATACTTCAAATAAAATTAAGACATTGTTAGGCTTGGGAGAGTAAAAAAGGATCTCACAATAGAAATAAATTAATTCCTAACAAGATATTGAAAATATTGGCCAATCAGCAATATTAGCTGGTATTTAATTTGTAATTTTGGATAATGAACCTTCACTTTTATGCGCATATTATATAATAATATATTGCGTAAAGTATTTTATAATGATATAACCTCGATTAGTTAAGATTAAATTACGTATCATATTATGTAGACTGCATTGTTTAAATATTATTTTGACCGATTTTCTAACAGGCCAAAATGTCCAAACTGTTTACATTGCATAAATTTTCACTCATACTGATCGTATATTGGAACCTTCTTTGGATGAATGTTTCCGTGGCAATGGCTACGTAATAGAACCTTGTAAATATATCGTTTCACTTTATTTATAGCAAATATTTATACAGGGTGGGCGAGAATGTTACGTAATATGATTTTTACAAGTGAAAAGTTAAAAAAAAGTATCGGTACAAGATTCAGACGTTACGTAACATGGTTTTTATAAAAGGGCAGTTCATAAAAAACTATGTATTTGTTTGTACATTTATGAGGCTGTTCCAAGTTATGTAATATACATTATTTACTTGCGTTAATTACTGTTTATAAAATATTTATTACTAACTATTAATTATTTTTACTTTTAGTAAATTATTTATGGAGCGAAATGTTGCAATTATAAATCAAACTGTTTTAAAATAATTATTATTTCTAATATTATTTTTAAGTTTTTATCAGCGCTTGAAATGGACTGGAATACAACGGAGCGCAGCTTCGGTTCGAAAATAAATGTCACAATAGTTAATTTACATTAATTTACATTATAAAAAAGTTAAATAAGAAACTTAATATGTCGTACACATCTATTTCATGACAAATTTTGACCATTTAGTCTTATTTTTTCTTTTTTTAATAAATGACAAAAACATTATGAATACTATCAATTGAGGGTGCCTCATGGTAATTGTATAAAGAATATATTTTATTTTATTCTATTCCTCTGAAACCGTTTGTAGTCAGTCAGGTTTCAGTTGATAGGTATTATATTGTTCAGGTAGATAGAGTCAAAGTGTCTAAAGATGTCAGAAAATATAACACGAGACTCTAAAATCGATTTCTGCAAAATAGTATTAACCTCTCGTTAATTATATTTTACATAATAAGTATTGATGTAACAGATATACTTCATAAATCTCTCTTAATATATGCTCCTTAAAGATCCTTGCCTAGGGGCCCGCTTCAGGATATAGGGGCCATGCCACTGGATGACTATATTTGTCCAACGATTGTCCTTTCTTCGAGCTATGTGTCCAGCCCATTTCTATTTAAGGTTTTTAGCAATCTCTATCACATCATAAATCTTTGTCTGTTCTTTTATCCACTCATTCCTCTTTTTGTCCTTTTACGTTATGCTCAGCATGCACCTTTTCATATCACGTTGTGCTACTCTAAGTTTCTGGATCTCTCTTTTACTTAGGGTCAACATTTCATTACGGGAAGCACACACTGGTTGAACACTTTGCGCTTTAGGCATAGTGGGAGGTCATTTTTGACGAAATTATTCAGGCGGCCAAAAGCACTCCAGGCTAGTTTTACTCTGCGAATAATTTCATCAAATATACATCCATCTATAGACACTTGATGTGCCAGATAGATGTAGTTTTTCACCTGTTCGAGTTGAATGCCATTAATGAGGATCTCTTTTTGGCCCGCAAAGCAGTTGAACATAACTTTATTCTTTGATACATTTATTTTCAAGCCTACTTTGTTGCTTACTTCAGCGAGTTCCTGCATTCTGCTTTGGAGGTCTTCTGAGTCTTGCAAACTACTATGTATTGTCATCGGCAAAGTGCAGATGACTCACGTATTCTCCATTTATGGGGAACCTTGTCATTTTAGTCAAGTTGCCTGAATAAGTCTTTAAGGGTAGCTGTAAATAGTTTAGGTGAGATTGTATCACCTTATCGGACTCCTTTGCTGATAGGAAATTCGCGATAGTTTATGGAGATGTTGTTGCGCTACTGTATATATTATTGAAAATATTTATATAGCTCCCGGGGATTCCTTGATTGCATCGAGTATTGAAAATTTCTTTATGGAATCGAACGCTTTCTCATAGTCTATAAAACCCACGGACAGCGGCAGCTTGTATTCCTGTTACGGCTCTGATTTCTTTGATGACTTGAATAATATGGTTTATAGTGCTGTATCCTCCTCTAACGCTTGTTCTCCTGGTTGGTTCTCATCTAGTACATATTGCAGATGGTTTAAGAGAATTTTATCTTAGTGGATTATTGGATTTGCATCCTTCTGCTTCTAAGGTAGGTATGGCATTTGCATCTTTATGCTACACTTTATAGCAACTAGGACTTGCATCTCTCTGCCTCTGATAAATAAAGCCTTTAGTATGACGATTCTCCGTTCTCGATTTCCCCCAAAAATGGAGTTGCATCCGTCTGCCTCTGAGGTACAAAATTATTAGGTAACATTATTATTATGTCGCATCCTTTCTATACAATATAATTTTGAGCATACAATGTGGGAAGAACTATTATTTAAAATATATTATTCTTTAATCAATTAATATATATATATTATTTTAAGCACTACAATATGCCATGGGGCCAATGATAGTAGTGTAGTGAAACAATTACAAACACACAGGCGACCAAATGCGCTCCATGCCAGTTTGATTCCGCGAGTAACTCGACATACATACCACCGTCAATTATTTTTAAAATTGTTTGTCCGAGATTAACCCAGTTGATTTGAGTGCCACTCATAAGAATCACTTTTGCATCACTTATCCTTTAACTAGTGTTAATATTAACACTTACATGAATCTTAAAAAGTTTCTCACATATTTTTTTAGAAATTGCTTTTTTAAAATAAACATTCCGTGAAAGTATTGTTAAATTTTTAGTTATAGCGCTATTTCAAATGTCCCCTGTATACAAGGTAACGATTTGAAACTCAACGTTCTCCCTTTTCCATCCTCACCGAACTTTGTTGCTGGTGAAATTTGTTCATTAATCAATGACAGCTCTTGAGCAGACGGCGGAACAGGGTTGGCTAAGAGCTTATTGATGCTATATAATACATAAAAACCGTAGATTTTAATATTTATAACATCCTTATATTACACACGTGTTATGTATTCTAATTAGTAACAGAAAATACCTTATACCTAGATTGACGTTTTATAAATATATTATAGTATTAATTAAATAAATATATCAAATTTCACAACGTAGTTTTGTTAATTAATAGCTATTTCGGTAGTCACACTATTACATATAAAATACACGGTATTTCGTTGTTACAAATAAGTGTAGCTTAAGTTGGAAGAAAGTTTTATTTGGTAATGATTTTTTTCTGACTTATGTGAAAAAGAACTTGTTACTATTGACCTGCATAACTATCTAAAGAATCGTGAGAACCAGTTATTCGATCTCCCAAGGTACAGAACTAATCGGCAATTGGTTATGGCAATTGTTTGAGATATAGCTGTGTTAAACCAAATTATTTTTCATAGCGTTATGTGTTTACACTTGTTTTAAGGTTGATAGTATCTAACGTTTTTAGCCAAAACTGCAATTTAATATATTTTCTTTACAACTTTATAATTATTAAATAATCAATTAACACTAACACTTCAATGATAAAAAATACTTATATGTGCATATTACAATGTTAGATATATGTGCATTTTTAGAAGTCAGAATAATATTAATTGTATTTTATGAATATTTTTATCATTAAAATATAGTTTAATAAATAATTTAGAAGGTGATGTAGTGACTTGAAAAATTATACTTTTAACATACTTGTTCAAAATATGTATTTTGTTCAAGATCAAAATTAAGTAACTATTGAAGATATGATAAAAATATTTTTTCATTATATATGTGTATTTTTTAATGTTCTTGAACCATTATTTTAAACGTATTTATATATTTTCAGCCGTTAATAAGATACGGTTAAAAAAAACTAAAAACTGTCCACCGTTTTCCAAAATAACGTATGTAGCACAGCTGTAAGAGTGTTAATTGTTAGTATGCTATTACCGGACACTAACACAATGAATATGCAAACTTTCCCCTTTAGGGAAATTATTTCCTGATAAAACATTAATATGACTGGACTGTAATGCAGTCTTGAGATTTCAGGGTATTCGAATTCTGAGTCCATTTTTTGTATAATATTTACTGGAAAGATATTCATGTATTTGTAATACTAACATTTTATTATAGACAACTAAATTTGAGGATATCATTAGTATACAAAAAACTTATAAAAAAATTACCTACCTAAAATTTTCTTAAGTATTTTAAATTATTATGAAAATTAAAAGTCTGACGATTTTTATTCAATTCCCGAAAAGCAAAATAATATTTGACTATGCCAAAACAACATTTTACGGGATACCGATATAAACAAAAAATCTTGAATCATCATCTATGACGATGAAGTATTTATTGTATTGTTTTACGTACAATTTTAAGTGCCACTTAGATTGTCAAGGTATTTATTATTTTTTTAGAATTATTAATAACTCTCTCCTTGCTTTTTCTTACAAGGTGGTTTTTAGTAATTTTGAACAATCACAAACACCCAGGCTTTAAGGAAAAACACAGAAATATTGTGGCTTCACCGGGAATAGAACCCAAAACTCTAGGGTGGAAGGCCAACGCACCTAACGCACTGCATTACGAGAGCCGTCGGTAATATTATTATGATTATGATAATATTATGATGGTGTATTTGTTTTCTAGACTTTCGACTTTACGTTCGATTTTATTCTAACTGAAACATAATAATATCAACAATAGACAACCTGGTTATTCTCTTCCTGATGGGTGAGACGATAGTATTAGCCCAACCAGTATCTGTTTTATAACACGCTTTGTTAAGAGGACTTTGTCAGTTTTTGCTATTTTAGTGTAAGCTTTGGGCAAAAAAATATATCATTATATAGTAATATTAGCTCTAAATCTGTGTTCAGATTTGAATTTAATAACATTTTTACGTGTAAGTTTAACCCTCGTGTTTAAATTCGACTGGTGGCTCCCTCACTATGGTTGTATTATATAACCTCAATAGAGGGCGGTTTTATTTACTACAAATCAATACAAAGAAGTCATATTATTTCTGTTAATTATTAATTGTTGAAACTTATTTTTATTATTTATTTTATTTGCCTTTGATACACATAATTCCAACTTGTATTCACTTTGATCTATACTGTGGTGACTGCATCCATTTGTTCCAGTGATCCGTTTTATGTCACAAGCCCATTTCCGTTTAGCTATTTCTCCCATACTGCTATAGTAAAGTTTGGGTATTTGGTGGTCGGCCCCAAGTGGACACATTGACGCCAGTAGATATGTTCATAGCAAAAGTTAGGAAATGCCAAACTGCCAGCAAGTCCCATCTGCTGGCCTCCCCGTGGCGACCTCCGGGCAATGCAGCGTACGCTGTAGCTAACAGCAGGGGGCGAAGGGCGAGTGACCGGCGCCATAAAACTGGCCTTCTGGCTAAGGGAAGGAAATCCCCGACAGAAAAACCTGGTCGAGCCGACCTTCAGGGCCCTCGTGGCTCAGGCCTCGGGAGCGCTGGGCTGATCACCTTGCCTCCTTAAACGAAACAGATTAACAAAACACCTACACAGCAGCCTCGGACGACAACCGGCTCTGTAAAACGACGACCTTGCATGGAAATGGACAATGAAACAGGTAGAGTAATCCTCTCTAACAACTCGAGTATGCGCATTGGGACATATAATGTTCGCACCCTGCGTACCCCCGGAAAGGACCTGCACGCCACACGCATCATGCACACCTATGGTGTGGACATCCTAGGGCTGAGCGAAGTGCGCTGGAAAGGAGCCGGGAGAAAGTTGATTGAGGGTTACTCTATTGTCTACTCAGGTCAGGAGCAATACCATCGCCAGGGAGTGGCAGTGTTGATGTCAAAGAGAGCGGCCCGTTGCCTCGTGAAATGGGAACCAATCTCGGAGAGACTGATACGTGCCTCCTTCAAGACGCCTGGTAGCTCCTTGACCGTCTTTCAGTGCTACGCCCCCACTGAGGATGCCGACGCGCAGACAAAGGATGCTTTTTACGATTCTCTCCACGCGGCAGTCTCCGCCATCCCCCGAAGAGACCGCGTGATTGTAATGGGGGATTATAATGCGAGAGTAGGAGCAGACCCGGTGCTTGGCCCCACGGTGATGGGACGACACGGCCTCGGTGACCCCAACGATAATGGTGAGCGGCTCGTAGAATTCGCCACTCTGAACGAGCTTGCAATCGGAGGCACTGTTTTTCCCCACAAAGACATTCACAAATATACGTGGACGTCTCCTGATGGACGCACGAGGACGCAGATTGACCACTTCTTATACAGCTTGAAGCACCGAAAGGAACTTCTCGACGTGCGTACTTACAGAGGCGCCGATATCCATTGCGATCATGAGTTACTTATTGGAAACATCCGAGTAAAACTCAGTCGCCAGGCGAGGCCTCCAAAGTGCGAACGAATTGACGTTGAGAAGCTCCGACGCCGAAGAATTCGGACCGACTTCGAAACTGCTGTACGAGATAGTGTAGATCGTATCTACGAGCGGCACAAATCTGAATCCGACCTCATTGAGGCGGACTGGAGCCTCATAAAGAGTGCGATTGTGTCGTCGGCTCGTACCGTCCTTGGTACCAGAAGGAGTGAGCAGCCAAAGTGGATGTCTGACGAAACGTGGGTTGAAATTGGTGAACGAGCCAGGCTGAAAGCCCTGAGAGACGAGGAGAGAGAGCCCGACCGAACCGAGGACCGCCGGACTGACTACCAGACCCAAGACAGGGTAGTCAAACGATCCGTGCGGTTGGACAAGCGCAATTTTATGAACCGGCAAATTGAAGCGGCAGAGGAGGCAGCAAGCAGAAATGACACCAGGAAACTCTTCCGAATCACCCGTGAAGTCTGCGGCAGGCGACCACCGACTCCCGGAGCCATTCGTGGTCCCAGTGGAGCAATAGAGTCTGACGCAGAATGCGTCAAGAAGATTTGGAAGAATCATTTCTGCGGAGTGCTGAACCGCCCACCCCCCTTGGATCCCTTTGAAATATCTGCGGAAGCTTTACTTTTGGACATTCCCCGAGCGACCGACATTTCCGATTGCCCGCCCACGCACACCGAGATAAAATCGGCTGTGAAAAGGCTCAAGAACGGAAAGGCACCGGGGGGAGACGGGATTCATCCTGAATTCCTCAAGTACAGCTTGAGCGCAATCCTGCACCCTATGTTTCATCTGATGACAAAGGTGTGGGAAGAAGAGCGCTGCCCAAAGGACTGGGTGAACGGTGAAATCATCACACTTCTTAAAAAAGGTGACCCTCTAAGCTGCGACAATTACCGAGGCATTACGCTACTCAGTGTTCCGGGAAAGATTTTGGCAAACATCATTTTGATGAGAATAAGGGACCCAATAATGCACGTCCTCAGGAAAAACCAAGCCGGGTTTCTACCTGGTCGAGCGTGTGCAGACCAAATCCACAACCTTCGATGTCTTCTCCAGCAGAGCCATGAGTTGAACAGTCCGATGGCCTGCTGTTTTGTGGATTATGAGAAGGCTTTCGACAGTCCGCACCGCCCCTCCCTCTGGATGATACTGGGAGCATACGGGATCCCTCCCAAGATCATTGCCATAATCAAAAGCCTGCACGAGAATAGCGAATGCTGTGTCAGAATTGGAGACACTGTCACGGAATGGTTCGGGGTCACGACCGGAGTCAGACAGGGTTGTGTCCTTGCACCGTTTCTCTTTATCATTCTCTTTGACTTCATACTACGGAAGTCAATACCACCCGACCGAGGCATACCTGTTACCCCCACGGTGAAGCTATGCGACCTGGAATACGCCGATGATGCTGTCCTATTCGACAACTCAATCGAGGGCATTCAAGAGACAATCGACAGGTTGCATAACAACTCCTCTCGCGTTGGTTTGAAAATCAACGTGAAGAAAACCAACGTCTTGTGCAACAGCACCTGTCCTGATCCAGATTTCCCTCTGATTAGCGATGGACAGAGCATCGAGAGCGTCGACAGCTTCAAGTACCTGGGGGTACACATCACGGGAGATGGCATTTTGCAGAAAGAGCTCGCTATCCGAATGGGAATGGCTGGAGCAACATTCAACTCGATGCGAAATGTCTGGGACTCACGATTGTACTCGGTCAAAACCAAATGCCGCCTATTCGACGCTTGCATTCTGACGGTGCTGCTTTACGGTAGCGAATCATGGCACCTTACGAAGGCTCAGAGCAACCGTATACTGAGCTTCGAAAACAGATGTTTGCGACGAATACTGGGTGTGCGGTGGTATGACTTTAGGAGCAACGAGGAGATAAGAGAACGTACCAAGCAGCCTCTCATCACGCTGAAAGTGAAGAGGCGACGTTGGACCTGGCTCGGCCACGTGCTGCGGATGCCAGAAGAGAACTTTAACCTGGCTTGCCTGTTCTTCAAGCCGACCGGATTCCGGCGTCCTGGAAGGCCGCTAAATACAATCTACAGAGTGTATACGGCGGAGCTACGGGATGCTGGTTTGACCTGGAACGAAGCAAGAAGACTGGCGAGCGACAGGGATTCTTGGAGGCGCCGCGTGTTGTCCATATGCTCCAGTTAAGGGGCGGATATGGGCAAAGAAGAAGAAGATTTATCAAATATTGCAAAAGATTATAAAAAATCAAAAAAAAATATCATCCCTGGGTATCGTAAGCGCGCCGTTTTCTGCTCGTTACCGTGTAAAGTTTTAATGTGTTAACGCAAAATTCATTCCGCATTTCGGCAGCCGAAAAAGTTTACGCGTTCAGAGCGCGCTAATCTGTTATGCGACACAGAAGAATAGTGTTACATTCTGACTTGCGGCTGTTCCCTTATAATTCACGGGAGTTTTAAATTAATGAAGGTTTCACCTGTACAGGTATAGCGCGCACAATCTTTCTATGGTTTGACCCTCTAATAATTACATAATTAGACAGGTTTACAAACTTAGATTTGTTATTTGCTCACCTTTGTTATTTTAATTTGATATGTATTCCTCCACACGTGTGGGTATCTTATATATAATTTAACGTTTTCCAAAAAAATAAGCCTGAAGCGTTCAGTTAAAATTTAAAATAATAAAAATATTTACGTTTGTTGTTATTATTGTCGACGACAGATGAAACAATCAATAAAAATGCCATTGCTGTCATTTGAATTAATACCAAAAAAAAATTATTCACCAAATTATATGTGCTTATTATGTATGTAGTATAGTGGTCTCTTAAAATAATGGGCAACATTTTGCAAAGTGTGAAAAATATTTTATGGAAGGTTTTAGAATACTTTATTAGTAGACTTTATTGTAGAAATAATAATGCATACGCAGATTTCCGTGACAGTGGTAAAAATAATGATGGAAATACATTGGTACTAACTTTATAGAAGGAAATATTTTCTGATATTTTACATAAAAAATCTTCCTAAATTATAGATACCATCATAAATTTGTTAATAATTAATAAGAATTCAGATATTTTTTCGTACATACTTAGATGAGCTTTCGACATACTCGTATCTCAAAATAAATAATTTTGCGTAACATATAAAGTTCTGTTAAAGACATTGTTATTGGCTTACTAGGCTACCTAGATCGTTTAGTAACCCTTGGATATCTTCCACTACATCATTGCATTTGTCGAGAGGTTATCCACTTGCGGAGTCACATTTCCAGTACACCGATATTTCATTGGCGTGGCGACCTCCATCACACATACATAATCTTGTATGTCTCGTGTTTTGCGGTCTTTTCTGATTATACCCAACATCATCTGTCATTACAAAACACTTAATTGACACGTCGGTATAATAATTGATTTTGTTATATTACATACTTTAAATAAGTAATGAACGCATGACAATAAACATATTAAATAAAAATTAAAAAGCCTCTCAAACATACAAATTAATAAAATCTTAGAAATATATCGTACCGACTGGGATTAGAACACATATTTCTCACTTTTCGGGTGAGCTCTGGTTTGAGTTCTACTGATAATGGGTACCATAATAGCAATATAATATTATTTATGTATTTAAAAAAGACACATTGAACACATAACAAATTATTAATTTAAGAGGTTCACAAGAACGTTTAGAATAAAAAATATAGGTAATCCAATTTAGTAAAGAAAAAAACAAAGCAAAAAACAATTTTATAGCCAAAGAAAAAAAATAAAAAACAACAATAATACAAGAAAAATACAAATTAAACAATAAGATAGAATTCTAAAAACGAAATACATATTCCATCGCTAAAAATGTCTACATCTCTAGGGAGTGCATTGGCCAGCCGTACAGCCCTCGCTATTGGTGCGTGGTGAGCCTGACATGAGGTAACAGCTTTCATCCAAAAGAGTTCACCATGCATGTAATTGACGGGTGCATAAAAATTCAAATTTTTCAGAATATCAGGATTGGAAACTATACCACATGAGAGCAGGGAAAATGATTTAAGAGCAGGAGTGGGCTACGAGAATGAAAGACGAGCATGCCTTTATGAAAGTTGGTCGGAAAATACTTGTTTGAGAAACTGTCAAAAGGAAAATAGTATGTATATACATTCAAAGAACTAAGAACAAATAACGAAGAAATTTCTTCTGAACAAGCACTAAAACAAGCTTATAGGAAACCTCATAAGGACTCTAGATAATGGACCCATATTCAAGAATACTCCGTACTAACAACACGTATACGTGTACGTTAAACATTTGGATTCTTGAATAACTTGGCTTCTCTTATGACGAATTCTAGAAGCTTGCTCGCACGCAATGCCGTAGAAGTGATGTGTGAACGAAATGATAAACGTGGGTCAAACAATATCCCAAGATATTAATTAATTTAAAAGGTGTATCGGTAGTTATTCTAATTAATATTTTTATATCACTGCTCTTGACAATTCTGTTTTTTTTAAATTACGTATTTTCAATAAAAGTAAAAATATGCTTAATTTAAAAATTTTCCTAGTCATTTTTTAATTTAAAATAATTTATTTAAAAATGAATTATACTTTCACCTAAAAATATATTTAATACTTACGGTTAATAACGAGTGCCTACGCATAAAACGGTTTTTACTGTAATTAAGATTTTTAAATTAAAAATCATGGTTCCGCAAAAAATCAAAACATTTTTTCTTTAATGGTATACTCGTGTGAGCTCTATGCAAAGGCTTTTAATGTTTGTTATAATAAACTGTCACAAACAGATGATGCATCGACTGTCAGAATTTTACATCCAAATATGTTTCAACATGAAATGAATACCTACCTACTATATGAAAAATATTTCAGCAACAGAAATATTGTGTGTCAATCAATCGTTAGTAAGGTACATGACACTAGTATATAATATTAAATATCGAAAATTTTCAATAAAGTAGTCGACAGATTTAAAATAAAAGATATACATAAAACATAATCTCATGATTGATTTCCTATATAAGATAGGCTTTTACCTAAATTTGTATAAGTTTGATGTGCACATAATTTGAGACATGTCTTAGAGTAATCAGAGTAATTGATTGGCTTGGCTTATTAGTATTATGCTATACCTATGCAGCCATCCGGTATCCGGTCATTTATTTGAAGGGGTGGTTTTAGCTAATGAGGTTTTACATCGCTAAAGTGCAGGTGAATCAAAACTAAAATACAGTATGCTCTGTAAGATCTTTTCATATAAACACATTCATGGCCCCCACATCCTGAAGCGGGCCCCCTGGCTGGGATCTTTGGCCGGCCACCCTACCTATCGCTAAGGATAAAAACAGTGTGACGTTCTATAGTAGCGTTTTCCAAAATGGTGTACGCGGTGAAATTAATGTGTATATGTAGTGTTTTTTGTATATTTTATTTGAATTATGGAGTTGTCATATATCGATATAGAATTTAAAATTATATCTTACAACCAACCACCAAGTTTAAATAATAACTGTACCTACCTATTGAAGGAAAGAGAAAGGCTGTATTACTATTAGAGCAAATTTGTGATGACTTATGTTTATCTCATTTATCTACTCAACTCGCCACGCCGGGCCCCTCCTGAGCTCGGGCCCTTAGGCTAGAGCCCTGTCAGCCCCTCCTTTGTGGGGGCCATGACCACATTACACCTCCACTCCAGCTGTGAAAATTTTCAATTCTCATTGTAACTATTTTTGTATATTGCGCTGCTATTAATTTATCCATCAATTTGGTAGTCAGAATCCATTCATAAAATAATATGATAGTATGTATTCAATTATTATAACCTAATATTATAATGTGTGAATATTGTAGTTGAAAAATAAGTTTACATTTAATTCAAGAAAATCTATTCAACTTTATCAATGGGTTATGATAAGTTGATATTTTAGTGATTATGTTTTTACTATTATTTAGTTTACCTATTGAAGACTCGGAATTTAACAATTTATAAAGTGAAAAAGTGTATTAATTTTGATGGATTGTACTGGTGTGGACCGGATAACCTGGAGAGACTAGTGGTTTTGGGTAGCCTCCTTTGAAGCTCGAGGATGAGTGTCGGCATGCTGATCGACCAACTGAAGGAACTGACTGGAGGCAGCCTTCACTCTGTCTTGAGAGAAGCAGAAGAAGGAGGATGTTGTCTTTGACGACGAGCCTCTCCAAAGTATTGTGTTTCCTTTTTGCTATATGTCTGAAGAACCGCATAACTCTTTTGAGACATATTTTGGAGTGTCAGTCTTTCACGTTTATTTATTTCAGAACAAAGATCATGATCCTCTTTGCCGTTTATAAAATCCTGAGAATGTACCTTCAGCATCCATTATTTCAATATATTCGACGTGTATATTGTATCAATACTATAAAAAATATATTTTAGACCAGAGTTTCGACCAGGCAAGCATACTTATTAAGTAAATAATATTAGTTGAATACTTAATACTTAAGTTTATCGGGAAGCAAAACTAGAACGTTGATTTTGATTACTAAGTAACAAATATTTCTTGGTTTGTTTCGGTATCTGAAGTAGATACTTATTATTATTGCGTTTACTGAAAGTGCACATTTACATTTCATACTGAATACGAAACATTTACGAAGTTTGATACTTTTGGTTCTGCATACTTGAGACGAAAACTTCCGAAAGACTCAATTCTGCACGTCAACGATGCCACGGTGGGTGAGTCGAGAGACCATCTAGGCCAAACTTTTTCAAAGCAAATTTTGAGACAACATGCGTAAGTTTGACCCGGATACCTGTTATTAGTGGATATTGGTTCACTTTTAACGCATCATTGTCTCAAATTATCATTTGTAAATAGAATTTTAGTATATTTACTTCACATTTACATCATAATGCTCGATCATAATATAAGCATGTGGGCCTCCACAAAGTGGAGGTTGATAAATGGATGTTATACACTTGCTCAAACAATAAGGTCCATATTATGACTATAAACAACATGTGAATTTGCCTGACCCCGGATTCAAGCCCGAGACCCACGACACGTTCTAAACACCCACGGAAGCTTAGTTAAAATTTGATAGAGCACCTGTGTCTAAAGTCATGTCTTGCGGGTTCAATCGTATGTATGCCAAAAAGTGCATGCTCGATCTCCCGTAAATAATCACTTAGTTGAACGAACGGCCAACAAAGATGTCACGTGTAAAATTCTGTTGATATAACCCTTATTTTTTGCTTAATAGGAACGTCTATAATTTACTTTTATAATATCAATATTAAGTGGATTCAAAGATAAATGTCTTGAATAACAACTGCCTTTGGTCGGAGAATAATGAAAAATCGTAACTGATCTCCCATTGTGCATAAACGTATAAAGTGTTAAATTTCCATTTTCTTGTGTTTTGTAACAAAAAACCTTTATACTTACCAATTTTTATATTGAAATAATAGGCATATTGAGATAAAAATATGATATTTTAATTTAGCTAAAACTAAAAATGAATGCGGGAAAATAAAAATAAGCTGTAGTATTAAAGTTTATTTAAATGTTATACGAAAGATGTCAAATAATACCTTTTTTATATAAAATAGATAGGTGTAGAGCAAGCACATGGTCGTGCCATTTCTCTCGGTCCATCGTCACGTCTTGAGCCTCCCGCCATGTGAAACATGCAGCGCGCATATCGTTTTGTAGCACCGCTGCTGGGTGAGGGAGGGTCAGCCACGGCGACGGAAGGTCTCTTGAGGTTATGCCACAAGAGTATGTCGTCGGTACAGTGGCAAAAGGCGTTAAGTCAAAAAACCTTGTTTTGAGATAATCGTCCTTTTCTAAATTCAAGTAATTGAAACCTCTCTATTTAAATAGTTTAAACATTTTTACCTAAACTTGCTACTTTATGATATTCGGAAATCATTTATGAATTCGATTTGAGTATTGTCAAGTCTTCTTTATAGTAATAATAATTAGTTTTTTGAGTTTATTTACAAAAAAAGTGAATTAACGTTTTTTGCCACAATGATTTTTGAGTTAAGGCCATTGGACCCGTTTTTTCTTGTCTTCTCGGAATCGCGGAAATGATAAGCATGTTTAAAACAAATTGATACACAATAAACTCTTTATTTATTTAAAATCTAATAAATAGTATTTAACTAAAACGTTCTGTGTCATTAAAATTTTTCGAATCGCTTTACTTTTTAAAATAAATGACAAATAGTCAGTCCTGTTTTCGAAATTGGTCAAAACGACTGTCACGCCACAATGAATGTTGAACTTAATAATAGTTTTGCAGGTATATATTGTATAAAAGAAATGGGTAAAACAATACATTTCATTGATTAATCCACGTACTTTTTTTAATTTCAGAAAAATAAAGATTTTAAAGCCATTTTAGTTTGAGTATACATCAGCCAATTTTGAATGATTTTTTCTCACAAAATAATATATACTGCACAATAAAAATATTTTTTTATTATAATATAACATTTCCGTAATACTATAAATAATAATTTACAATAAAAAAATAAATAAAACCCCATAAATTCGGTACAATTAGTGACGCTATATTACCAAAACACGTCGTACATTTTCATGTATTTATCCTGTTTTCAGACAATTTAGAAATATAATTATTTTGCAAAATTAACAAAAAAAGACTATTTGATCGATTAATCCATACAGTTTTTCTAATTTTTTATTTCTAACGTTAGTACGATCTGGAATTTCAACGGGTAACGACGTCTTTTTTTCCCCAAAATTTAGTCCGTCGCAATATTATTTTGACTTACGAAACTCATGGAAAAATGACCTCTACTCTCTTTGCAGTTACAATCAAATTGGCAAGTCGCAATTATTTGTATCGTTCTATTCGGAACACAGGACGCATGCCAGGTGCTATAATTTGTGTTGACTAAAATATCAAACATCATATAGTACCACTGAATGTCAAACTGAGAAAAATGTAGTTTTATTATATTTATTATATTATTTACTATCTTGTAATTGAAATGGTTGCAGCATGTGAGATATTGTAAGATAATTGAATCTAATAACCACGATGGCTACAAGGAAGTACTGAAGGTATTCGTTCGGTGACCCATTTATAAAGTTTAGATAAAATATAGGTGGACTTTAATTGTTTTGATAAATATATACCTACTTGGTTAGGCTTTAAGCGATTTGAAAAACTTTGCATGTACAGTTTTTATGTACCTGGGTGGCCATGTTTTGTTATTTTCAAAGGGACGTACGTATCCAGGAGTATGTTTATTGGCATTATCAATAGAAACAAAATAATATTATTTTTCAAGGTCTATTTATTATCGATCTTAAGTGGTTTATGTCACAAATAGTAAATTGGTAGAAAATTTGGTACTGTTCGGTTAAAGCGGATACAGCGGAAGACGCATTTTGAAAATAGCCGATAAACTGGATTATTTGTTTGTTGTTAAACTGGTAACATGTGTCATAATTTTATTAATGAACAGGCTTGCATGAAAAATGGCTTGAAGAATAGGCAAGCCAAGTTGAGGTTCTCTTCTGGCATCCGCAGCACATGGCCGAGCCAGGTCCAACGTCACTTCTTCACTCTCAGCGTGATGAGAAGCTGTTTGGCGCATTCTCTTATCTCCTCGATCCTAAAGTCACACCACCGCACACCCAGTATTCATCGCAAACATCTGTTTTAGAAGCTCAGTATACGGTTGCTCTGAGCCTTCGTAAGGTGCCATGATTCGCTACCGTAAAGCAACACCGTCAGAATGCAAGCGTCAAATAGGCGGCATTTGGTTTTGACCGAGTACAATCGTGAGTCCCAGACATTATTAATATTGTCTCCATCCACAACATCACTTTGGTGTGCATCATCTAAAATATAAATAAAACATATGCGTTAGTAAGGATGTCTTTCCGATTACATAAAAATACGCCATAGAAACGTGATATCAGTGCATAAATAATCAATAATTGTAGAGCAAACTTCATTTTGAGGTTATGTTGAATTAAGTTGCTTACCTTTTACATGCTCCCTTATTTTATTCTGTTGCCCATACAGAAACATTATATTTTTCAATCTTAAATTATACACGTCGATAAAAACGATTATACAATAGATTACAAGCACAATTGTAGATAATATGAGACTTATATAAATACGCGCAAAACGTCAACATTCAGAACCAACTGTCAAATGGTTGCAAGCTGTGTGTGGCATAGACAATAAGTCAATATAAATAACGGACTAGTGACTAGAAGCTTGAAGCCAAATAACGTTAAGTCATCTTATTGTTATTTGCCACTATGAAGTATGAAAGAAAGTGACTTAATATGTATTGAATTCTTTAAATTATGTCAAAACTACATGGACTTTGGCGCAGCTTGTTTTTTCAGACGATAGAGCGTGTTAAACTTTATCATTCTGCATTAATAACTCAAATCAGCCAATTTTTGACTTATCGTCTTCTGCCACTATACCGACGGTAGTGTTACACTCTCTCGCTGTATCCGGAGCACATGTCCCAACTACGTAAAGCGTCTACTCATGATTATTTTGATTACCGCGGAGTGCCGTGTCCGTTCACGAACTCGAGTGCTTGTAACAAGGCTTTACCAATGTGCCCCTAAGATTCGGCGAAGGCATTGATTTTCAATGCTCAAAAGTCGAGATCTTTGAAGCTGAGTTATATCTCAAAGCCATGCAGGTTCACAGAAACTACACTAACGTCGAACAAACGACATTTGGTCCTCATATAATACAGTAGGTATTGACATCCACACGACTCTCAGTTGATTGAACGCAGACTTGTCACACACATGCGGAACCCAAGTTTGGTAGAGTGACTGCCATTGTCGGCAACCGTGACACCCAAGTGTTTAAACCTGGTCACCAGCCTGACGGGCAGACCGGAAAACCGTAGAGGAGTGGCAACATCAATGCACGTAGCACTACAGATGGATTTGGTCTTCGTCGCAAGACCTGTATGGTTTGATTTCGTGGCGAGCCTATTACAGTTCCCTCCAGCCGTTCGATCGTCGAGTTAAATATGACTGCATCATCCAAATCGCACAATATTTCTTCGCAAAATTACTTTTCTTATTACTACTCATATAATTTACAAAAAATTAAGCGACGATATATTTTATACAATAAAACTACAGTTATCATATTCTGAAGATAAAAATATTTTTCCATAAATAATTTAATTAACTTGGTTCAAATTTCAATTAGCTTTTAGCCCTTTCGTATTTTCTGATGTAAAAATAATTCTGTTAAAAACACATTAATGTCAAAGATTGTCCATCGAAAGTTATAAAATATGATTAACGATATCTTGAACTAGGACTGACAGGGTCAGTTCAGGTCAAAACCCTCCCCTATTCTGAAAGATAGCACTCCGCATCCCTAAACCGAGCACTGGGGGCATTTTCTACGTGATACATTAATTCGCAGAGTCTAGCGGACTGTTGTTTTATTATCATTCTTAGGATTCCAGTTATCGCGTATGAGTGTTCTATGTGTGAACTGAAACATGTAATATGTCATTTGTGAAGTGTGACACGTTTCGACATTAATATAATCGTTTGTAGATATTTTATGTTTGTCGTAAATAAAGATCGTTTATACATAAATATAAGGTATAAGTGATTATTACGAATATGTACATAAAATTGTTGGCGAATTGCGTTATGATCACACATAAATAATAATCAAATTCCTACATGTTAAAAAACCATGTTGTGCGTAATAAACATGATATTATTTTTCTAGAATATAAAAGGACGTCTTTTTAACTTCTATATTACAATTTTATTCGTTTACTTCGACCAAGTAACCGAAGACATAATGTTTAGTAACCTTTTCCGAAGACAGTACTAGGTACCTAGTTAATTACTATTTTTGGCATTTTGATTATGAACGTTGATAATGATACTACGCTCATAGTAATAATTGTGCCGTCATAAAATTTACTGACAAAGTAGCTATATAATTATAACTGATCAGATGTTGGGTTGTCATTTATTGAAGTTATACTTCTTTTGGCGCGTTTGGGAAAACAGATCAGAGTATATTTTTGGCGTGCAACGAATTTGCGCGCGCCGATGCAACACATAATTTATTGTTATGATTACTATATTCATTTCGGTCTCAGGGGTACATGCGCATGCGCATGGTGTCATTTAGTTAGTCGTTCAATACAACCAAGTAAACAGCAAGTGTTGTAAACATAACCAATATTGTGTTATAATAAATATATATGTTTATAAACAAATTTCTGGAGACTACATTCTACACTGTTAATTTATATTCATAAAACTTTATTTATATTGGAGTGTTTATTTATTTTTCATTGTAAAGATTGTGTAACAAGATTTGAGGCTATATTTATGTAAGTATTATTTATAGTGAAAGTAGAGTAAAATTATATATCAATAAATAAATAAATTTTGTCAATGTTGAGCTGGTAAATAATTAAAAAAATATATTAAAATTTGTTTTTTTCTTAATTCATCATGGGCACTTCTAAATCGATTATAACCGCTGTATGGCTCAGATGAGTTTTGGTCTAATACACTAATTAAATTAAAATTATCATGTGCTATATGAGACACAGATGAATCGTATACGTTTTCATCAACCTAATCCACTGTAATATTAATAGACTCAGGTAACGGCTTATTTTGTTTTGTGACGCCAAAGAAGAAAAACTTCTAACGTGCGTACATGAGTACACACACCGATTTTTTTCTATAAATTTACAATACAGATTACAGAATATATTAAAATTATTAATATTTGGTACCTTTTCGAGGATTCACAAAAAACTTGTTATGTATGTATAATATAAATATATAGATAATCCTTTATAGCAGATAAAATTGGTTCTGATAATAATAAAATTAAATGAATTAGTAAATATCTACATATTATATTATAGAAATCTTCTTTCATCTTCGGCCATGTTCGTCTCTTAGCTGGAAAATAATAATTAATGGACACCACGCCTCGGCGCCTCCAAGAATCCCTATCGTTCGTCAGTTTACTTGCGTCATTCCAGGTCATATCAGCATCCCATAGCTTCTCTGTATATACTCTATAGATAGTATTTCGAGGGCCTTTCAGTACGCTGAAATCTGGTTGGCTAGGAGTAATAAGTGATATACCACTTCTATAATATGTATATTTTTGCAGACTTATTAGGATTCTAAAATTAATCATTTATATCATTTCATCATTTATGGAAGTAACCAAATTTTACTTTAAGATTTAATTTATACGTTCAATATAGTATAATATTATGTTTGCAGTAGATAAAATATAAATTATACTGTTACGCTAGAAAGCGTACCATTATAATTTTCATTAAAAGTTGGACAAGAATAGTTTTTAATTTACTTTTAAGCGAAATTAATTTAAGCATTTAATTACATAGTTTAACAAGCTTTATTTTTTATCATTTTCTACTAATAATAAAGTTGGAATTTTAGTAATACCAAATTGACATACCTGGTTTTAAATTTATAAATAAGTATGTTTGACCTATTTTAAATATTACACTGTAATTTATTTTTTATTAATATAGTAAACAAATATTGCGATTAGGTAAAATATTAATGATTACACCAAGTATTCACATATTATTCCATAAATAATAAAATAAACAATAATTTTATATAATAAAACAATATTAAATTAAATAGTTTATCAAATTTGATGATTTGATGACACCCTAAGTTTTCCCTACATATAAAAGACATAAAAATACAAAACTGAACTGTGTAATAAGCAGCGATTGCTACAAGGTGTTCGCGCATTCTTTAATTTCATTTATCCGCACAAATGCTTTCAACTTCTGCACACGGAAATTTTGTTGAGAACAGGTATACGATACCAGAGAGACGCCCACGATGACCGAGCGGTTACGCGTCAGTTTTATGATGATGTCGTGAGTCCCGTGTTCGAATTATGAGTCTGGCAAATATACATATTATTGTTTGTAATTTGTATTTGGAATTTAGACCTTATAGCTTGACCAAGTGACTAATATATATTTCTCGTAAGAAAAAAACTGTTTATACAACCTCGACTCTATAGAGCCTATATTATAATCATCTTAACATTGGACTTGGTTAAAATCTTAATTGTCACAATATAGATAATTCGTGATATAAATAGTTGGCGATTTCACTTGACTACGCAAAAAAGTGAATATTTGCGCACATCATCATGTTTTATATATAATTTACTGTTCAGATGAATTTGTGAACCGTACATAATATTATATTATTAGAAAAATAAGAGAGAACGTTGATAATCAGTTGATGTTACTTCTTCAGCCCCTTTTAATTCGGTAAATGATAAAGTCCTCTCTGCATTACCGCCAATACTCTCTGACATCTGTTTTCGTTATTTATATTTATTGCAAAATTAAGTTGGTATCTTATACATAGTATCACTCATCACACAGTCATCATGATTATCAGTAATACATAGGAAATTATATATACAAAGCTTATAGCACTACCATTAAATAAGTTGCAAGATTACTTTAGAAACATGTTGTATTATGTTTTTAGGAAATCACAATCTGTTGCAAGTTTCTCACATTCGCTCATTTCTGTTCGGGGACGATGGCAAGTGAAAGCCATTTGGCACCATAAGATGCTGTGTCAACTCCTTACAGTATCCGAAAATTAATTTCCCCCATTTAGTGCGCACAATAATTTGAAAACACGCCGACAGTATTAACGGTATCAAAGTTAACGACGTTAAATAATAATAACTTCCGTTTTGTGCAAAACCTTCGGAGCGGAGAAATACATTCGCGTATTTAATATGGCGCCAGGCTTTGTAAGTCTAGAGTCTTTGATCTCCCTGAAAAGCGAACTGAAGCATACGTTTAGGTGTTCGCCCGGAGAAGGTGGCTCATTTAAGTTACGGTAATTACGAAAGATTACGGTGTGTATCTTATTAATTTGTTTGGCATTAAACAGAGCAGGTATGGCATGACGTCTAAGGAATGTAGGTTCAACTTCATGTTTTGTCTGTGATCGCAGCATGACAATCTATACACATGAGAATGTTTGATGTAAATATTATTTTTCATTCATATTGACTGAACAGAAACTAAACTCACTTCATGTAATGAAAGTAATATTTTAAAACTATATTAATAAAAATTACTAGGTGGCAGTGCCATCTATCAAAATTCGTGTCCATGCGCTCAATAATACTATTTAGCCAACAATAATATCGTCAGTAAAGCAATATAGGGTAACAGTGTTTATAGGTAAAGAACGAGTCGATTTGAATACCAAAATGGATTGGTAAATATTTATTTCGATAAATCCGGTATATTTTAAGTGAGTAAAATGAATATACGTGACTAAGGGATTCAGTGCAGTGCGCATGAGAGGGGTGCAATATGTTCTATTTTTGCATAGTTGGTATTTTTTGTGATAGGTGAGTATTGAACATAGCTTACCTCATTATCCAGTCAAGTTTGTATAATGTGTTCTGTCCTGTGGTTTTCTTTCAGTTACCTATGGTTTATTGTTTTTCAGGCGCTAGAGTTTTGACGTTCATCGTTTAGTTATAAATTATTGATTTCTGCGTCCTAATGTATTCACTATTTTCATTATCTTATGACTTAACTTTAGGGTAGACATAAAATTCATTTGATAATATAAACAAAATTTGAATATTACAAAATTGCTATATTATTTGGAAGTGAAAAGGTGAAGAAAGATTTGCAAACAGAAATTTACATGGAAAAAATCTACCCTTTTCTGACCGTTAATAGATTACAAACTATAGTAATGGTTGTAGATTATCTAGTATAAATTGATTTAAACCAAACTTCTTAAATACAAGGCCAAGTACAAGATCTCACCATTTTCCTCCATCCAGTGACACTTCGAGAGTCTTATGCCATGTCAACCCTTTCTATCATGACGCTTATGACAGATATAATTCTCTGTGTGATTTACAGGATCCCTCTTATTATGTTGTAGGAATATTAACTAAATAAATCTGATTTTTTATTAGATTTTCAACCATGATCCTAGCTATTCACAGAATGTGTCTTAAATTTCTTTATAATAGCATCGTGTTCTTTGATAAATGACAAATGAATGCAACATTAATATAAAATAGATTCCTTCTTAATAAGTTTATTCCTGCAACAGTTGAGTTATGTTAAAATATAAAATGGAACTTTTTTTTAATTAATTGTATTTTGCATCAATATTGGCAAGTTTGAAGTTCAGAAAAATTAAATTAATATTGGAACACAAAAATGAAATATTTGTTTGTGCCTTCAGATATTTTTTTTCCGCAAAAACATTTTAACGAGAAAATTAAATTATTGAACAAAGAAAATCTTTTATTACTTTTCAAAGAGAAGACATTTTTCTCAATGGAAATAACATGTAAAGAATTATATCGCATTATTGAAAAAGTTTAAGAAAGTTTCCAGTTCAATTTCTGTACAAAACGATTACCAACGCATAAAATATGAAATAACGAGTAAATTTTAACAATACGATATTTTCAGGAACGAAAAATATGATCATTTTTATGTCGAGCCTAAATTATAAGTTTGACAAGTCTTTTATAAAATATGTCAGAGTCTTCAACTTCAATTACATATTATATAATAGTAGGGCAGATATAATGATAGTATACTAACGTGTAGAAATAACGTGATCTTTATTACGAAAATAAATATTTTGATATCTTTTCTGATTACCTGGAATATTTTCATTTTGATTTCAACAGAAGATATTTCAAAATTATTCGATAAATAATATTTTTTCATTGTGTATGAGGTGAAACCTGTACAAAAAGAAATATATTTGTTTATTAATACTGCTACAGTTTTTATCATGGAATTTTTATCTCACATTCATAAGGTTGCATAAAAAATGGTTAAATTTGGTGAATATCATAAATATCTATAATTTTTATGATTATTACCTTAAATATCTAAATAGAGATTTGATTAGGATGCATTAACGTGTTTGAATAATAAAAAAAACGAAAAAAGGATTACTTATAAGCACCGTGATTGATATTAACTTAAAGTTGATATTTAAATTCAGGAATTCATTGGCCAAGTTCACCCTGGGAACAAAGTTTAGTAAGTAAGTCATTTATGCAGACTTTGACTAGTAATATAAGATAATAATGTTGATTTTTATGGGGATAATTACCGTTTTAACATTTTCGTAGATCCCGACTAGCTACCAACGAAACAACTTTATCGCGTTTCTTCGTTTCCAATTAAATGGCCATAAGGCAAACGATATCGCGTGCAGGAAAGTGTGCTTCCGTGGTGTTGTTAATGGGGGAAGTGATAAGAGAGCACCTGTTAACGGCCAGGAAGCGCTAACAAGCTTCAACAGAATAACTTGTTTAAAAGCTGATACGACGTAAAAGTACGACTAAACAGACTACGTGATTGATTAACTATCTCTTTTATAATGATTAATGTCGCTGGCTGTTTCACTCTCCTCTAGACAAAAGCTTTATAAAGTACCTACTCGGATTCTAAATTGCTTTTGCATGTTTTTTTTCCGTAAAAATAAGCTTTTTAATACTTAATTAAAAAGAAAAAACACATTCACATTTTTATAAATGTGTAGAATAGTCGTAGGTATGTTAAATATTTTAAAATAATAAAGTGAAAAACTATGAATGTTAAAATTTGAAAATATTCTTTTATACGCAAGAGATGATAGATTTAAAATTTAGTATGCCTTAGTTAATATTTTAGTGAAAAAAAATATTATATTATTATTTTACCGCTGTGTAATATAAAAAAAATAAAGTAAATTACATTTCAATTTAATTCATCTTTATCATCATCAGTCTGCATTGATCCTGTTATTGATATTATAGGCCTCTTCAACCTGATTCCATCCTTCTTGATCCAATACGTTCACAGAACTTCTACTTCTTGAGTACCATTGGATGATTTTAATTATCCAGCAATTGTTCATGTTTTTATTAATAGGTATATATTAAAAATTAACACTTTAAAATACACAACGACGTAGTTATTACTACAAAAAAATGTTTAAAAACCTTTCAATCATTTCGCTACATAGGTACCTAGTTGCTACATCAGTCCCCTGCAGCTTCGCTTCGATACAAGGAAGTGTTGTACTAAAATCTTTTCATTATAACACGTTTATAGCGTCATGCAAGGCGGCCGTGTACAAATCGCGGCTGCATATACATGATGGGTGGAGATGGGGTTACTTAAATCTTCGTAAACAAAATCTGCTAATACAACTTCTATTCTCCGGGTGTATATTATATGCTTCACTTATTATCATGAAAAATTATGAAAAATAATATATCACGAATTTTGCAGGACGCAAACCTCGCTGCAGGTTATATGACCAAACACTAACACGGCCAAGAGTCAACCATAGGGAAATCGAAGAGAGTCCGTTTCTAATCTGGAGTTCACTGATGGTCTAATTTCTGTTCTTTTGGCCATCCGTGGTGCTCTCAGTATCTGTCCTCGTCAGTATTTATTTAAACGAATCGAGCTGCCGTCTTTTGGGTTTTTTGTTCAGGTCTCTAAGGAATATATCCGAATAAGGATGTGAAGAGATCTCACTACATCACTAGATGCATTTTAATCACTTCGCTAATGTTATTTTATTTTCACAAATGGTTTGTAGTTTAACATATTGGGGTATTACATGTACTGGATATGCTACTGATTATCAGAATATGATGGTGTTTATGCACAGGGATCTATGACAATGGTCAATGGTAGCGCCGATTAAATCACAAACAGTATGGTGTTTGAGATGAGCTGGATATCGTGAAAATTATAAAGATCAAAAACACATACTATAATTATTAGCGTCGACATAACCGGAAAGATAATGTCGCGTTGAGAAACAATAACTCCGGTCTTTGGATAGAACAGAGAAGAGCCTCCTAACTCTTGGTGTGTCCAACTGATATTCTAGGTTATTAAGGAAGAGAAGATAGCAGAGGGCAATATTGGAAGCTATACCGACTGCACACTGTTGATAAATTTATAATAATATATCTCCTTAATGATAGCTTATTATCTACCTTTAATAGAAATGCTATATCCAACACATTCGCCGACTACTTTTATAGATTTCAGCATCAAACTGAGTTTTCGCATAGTATTAATATGATGTATGGACATAAGTTTCATATCAAAGAGACAAAATAGCGTAGTGCTGACGACAGAAATGGACACTAACGAGTCTAGTAATCCTAAGAGTCTATTCGGGGTATTCTTTCCGGAGGGTAAAAGTCCTAGAACCACGAAAAGATAATATGTTGCAGTTTTAATTTATTATTTGTCATTTCCTTATGACGCAGGATTGTGGTTTTAATGAACAGTAATCAAATTTTGCATACGATTTTCTCCAATAGTCACTAGATTAAGTTTAGTGGATTATCAACAACAATGAAGATTTAGTCGTATTTATTATTTAATTATTGCAGTATGCACATGATCTTTAATAATATAGTCTACCATTTACACTGAGAATTATGATCATTCTGTCCAAACTATGGAATCCAATCCCGAGCCAAAATTTTGATCCCGGGATTTCGGGATTACAATTTGACAATCCCGGGATTGGCATTTTTTCCGTAGTTTATATAAAATTTTTATATAAAATACAAATAACATTAATAAAATCAGTCAAAAATAAATCTAGTATAATTTATACTATTTAAGACTGGTTGAGCTTTTTAAGTGGACTGTAATTATTTTAAGGGATGATGAGGAGGTTGTATCTAGGGGTGGGGGCGATGCAACAGAATGCCAGACACTGACCTTTGTGATGGTGTATGATGGCTCCGTGGTCTGGTTTCAACTTTCGCTGGCGCAGTGTTGTTGTTTTGGGTCACCCGGTTCGTACACTCACGCACTTTGTGACACAGTTTTACGAATTATATGTGAGGGTGTATAAATGATGATGATAGATTATGAATGAGTCTGTATCTATTGAGTCAATCAAAGCTATTAGAAGCCCGCACACGCCCGCTGTCGAGATGCAACTGAATGTATGTTTGCAACACGGTCTCTCATGACGAATAATTGCTTATACATTATCTGGGGACAATAACACTGGGGGATTAGGAGGTGGGTGATGAGATGGGGAATGGAATGGGAATATAAATGGCCCAACCAAAGACATTTATTGTTAATATTGTGTGCGTGCAATTTTAGAAATACATAGGTTTAATGGAGTAAATAATATTGTAATATAAATAATAATGTGAAAGTAAAACGGTTTTATTTTTTTATGAAAAGATAACAACTAAAAAATAACATTTTGTATTGAAAAAATTAAAGATTTAAGTAATTAAAACATTATTCTGAATAATATGCCCAAAGTAATCTCCAGAATAGCATTTTCTGGTAGTGCGCAATGGTTTACTTTCTATAAAAAGAAGACAACTTATGTGTAAATGGCTGAAACATCTAACTAAATGTTTCTTGATTTATGTATTATATTTCTCAAATTCACTTTATGGATGTTACCTGCATTGTACCTACATAGTATGTGGAATTTTTAATTTATGTTAAACTATTTACAAATCTAAACGATTTTCATAAAATCAATATTGTGTTTAGTGTTTACATGTGTTATATGAGATTGTTGTTTCTAATAGTAAGGAATTAATGAATGGGTTAGCGCGATTTAAAATAGTAAAACAAATCATCGTATATACCTATGACCTTTCCACTTCATAAATATGAAACTGCCGTAAAACGCATGAGATCGGTGGAATTACTTTGTTAAATGCGAAGCATTATTTTTTTCCAATCTTTCTCATTTTTATTAATTTATGTGAAACAATAAAATGAATTGGCAACTTACACATGGGTAATAAATCAAACTTTATTCAAACTCAGTATATTTCTTATTTAGTTATTTGTTGTTAAAAGTATTTATTTCTGTTATTTTTTCGTTTTTATTTTATTTTCCATAAAAATTGATAAAAAATCAATTCCGGGATTCATAGGTATCGAAAATAGTTCGGTATCCCGGGATTGGAATCTCTAGTCCAAACTATGAAACTCGGAGTCATATATTATTATGTCCAAATAACTGTAAATTTCTTATCAATAATGGTTTGATATATTATTATGTATTTACATATTATATGCAATATTTTGTTTTTTTTTTATGGAAACAATGTATAGTCATTAATATTTTTCAACATCGTACTGTTTTGGTTAATAATTTACAAACATTAATTTCAAACCATTGAATTATGATTAGGGTGTTTTTTTTTTTTTTTTTTTTTTTTTTTAGAATTATTAATAACCATATCCTTGCTTTTTCGTACAAGGTGGTTTGTTAGTAATTTTGAACAATCACAAACACCCAGGCTTTGAGAAAAACACATAAATGTTTTTGTCATGACCGGGAATCGAACCCAGAACTCTCGGGTGGAAGGCCAGCGCCTTACCCACTGCACCACGAGAGCCGCCTATGATTAGGGTGTTATTTAGTATATGAAAAAAAACAATCTCATAATATTGCTGATGTAGTTAAATTTAACACAATACAGTGTAAAGTATTAGAAGTAATACACGTTTAATAGTATGTTACAGTTCGTTTATAAAACACTATAATCTCAGATAACAAAGTAGCAGTAAGCAATAGGAGCTAAAGAATATGATCTGGAAAATCACTTAAAAAGCTCACACTATCGATATCACTATTATTGTTCCAATGTATAATAAAGAAAGTAGTGTACTTGTATAAGACAAGCGGTTATCTCGCAACAAAGCAAAGCAAACACAATAAACCCAGGAATCCAACAGAAGACAAGGGGAACATAAGCCAAGAGACTGTCTGCTGAGAAACCTTATTTTCTTTTTACTGAAAGAAGTTAAGACTGGGATAAAAAGGCTTATTTTGACAGAACAGACTCTCAGAACATAAATAAAGGTACACTGCAATTCGGAAGACTTGCTGCGCGGAATGAATTTCACTGGGATTGGGGTATTTTAAAGCTCAATAGCGTATGAGATACAATGAAAATGTGCGCAAAAAACTTTTAAATGCAATCTTACTGAAACACTTTATGAGATATTATAATGTTTAATACTTTCACAATGATTTATAATTTAAACATTTTTATGATATTTTGTTATGCTAAAATTTGTATACAAATAAAATTAAGTATGTGGTCGTGTGTGTAAAATAAAATATTATTAAACCAAAATATTAAAGAATATAGAAATAAGTTGAGATGGTTTTAATATTATTTTTTTGAAATCGTCACTTATTATTAATAACCAATCTTTACTTTTTCATACAAGGTGGTTGTTAGTGATTTTGAGCAATCACAAACAGCCAGGCTTTGAGAGAAACACATAAATATTGTGTCCTCATCGGGAATCGAACCCAGACCACTCGGGGGGAAGCATTGCACCACGAGAGCCGCCTGGAAGTAATATTGGTATTTGGTTAAATAACAGTTATACCTACTTAATTAAATTATATAGACGATTAAAAGTCAACATTCATCAATAAATTTTATTTGGTATACACAATAATAATACGAGTATATTGAGATATCAATAAAAAAATATTTTAATTAATTGAAATTATTAATTTTATGTAGAAATAATATAAATTCGAAATAGTTTGAATATACACTGGATAACCGAAGACTGAAGAAATCGAAAGGCAATTCTCGATTTGTGAAAAATTATCGAATAATATGTTTATAAACTTCCGGTGATTTGAATTCTGCTACGTTATAATATTATATAATATAAGTAATGAAAAATGAATGATGCTCAAAGCTTCAATTGTTGATTTAAAAATACAAAATGTATAACAAATTTACTAAATAATAATATGATATCTTTACCTGGAATAATAGGAGTAGGTTATTGGAAAATTGTTCGAAAACAATCGCAATAATGAATTTCTTAGATAATGCACTCCTCTCGCGCATAAAATATTATGATACATTGTTGTCTTAATCAGAACTAGGGCTTTACTTTGTAATTTATATATTGTCCAAATTTGATGTAAAAATAAAATATAAATACATTAGTAGAAACTTTTTTCTTTTTTTTATGTATTCTGTTTATTTATATTTAATTAGAAATCTCTTGCCAGCGAATGATATTATTGGAGACGTCGTGTAGTGTCTAAATGCTTTCATCTAAGAGCAATCATGAATACGGAAGAAAAGAAGGATATAAAATGAATAGGAAATAACCAACTTTTATTGAACCTTATGCTAGTTATATTTTAATATAATATGAGCATTTAAAGAAAATTACTATTTTCTTACTTCATCCTATTACGCTCCAGAATCAGAGTGTCGTATTAAATATTAAAATAAAGACCACTTCAACTTACCATATATATATTTTTTTCATTTTCCTCGTATAAATTGGTATTTTACGCATTAAGGGGATAAAGCTAGGAAATGATTTTTTACGATTGTGTCACACCAAATTCGCAAAATTTTATTTTTGGATATTATATTAAATAAACATATTATATTAATAATGTTACATAAAAATCGACAATGAAAAATCCTGATAGGATAACATTGAAAATATCTGATACTTTCTTTATATAGGTCACCAAATATATATATTTTTTTAATTTATGCATAATTATTAAAGGGAAACACATTATCTTCATAATGATATTTTTTAACATCTGTACATTTTTATTATATTGAGAATTTTTATTACACTCTTCAAACAATAATCGTAATGATTTTTTTGACCTATTTTAAATTTTCTTTTCTTCTTCTTTTCATCAGATCATGTGAGGCTCTACAGAGGGGAGGTTGTATTAACAGGTGTTTGTTTTTACGAGATATGGGAGATAGCCACTTGCTCAACCTAATAGGTTCAAACACACATTAAAAAAAGTATTGGTGAATTTTTGTTGGCAGACCCGGATTCGAACCCGGCATCCACAAAATTAAAGGCCAACACGTTACACATTTTAAATATTTGAATGTAAATAAATCTTTTATAGTGTTAATTGTCAATTATTCATGTTGGAAATGCATTGTATTATTTGATTAATTACGTGTAATTAAATGAAACACAATTTTATAGTACTTATTCCACTTTTTAATTAAAATCTGTACTAGTTTCGTCCTCTTCAAGGGGATATTATCAACTTTATTTAATTATAAAGTGGAATAAATACTATAAATTGAATATAAATATTGAATTCTATTTTACCAGGATTTTAAATATTTGATTTTTCATTTCCACTCAGTAATCAGTAAGTAATAGTTCAATGTTATGATGGTTTTTTTCATTATAAAGTATACTTGTATGGGTCCATAATGTCAGTAATAAAGCCTAATGTATAGCTTATTATGTCTACAAGGTGTTTATATTTTATGAATATGTAGTATTTTTAGTTATTTAATATTTTTTAATTAATATTTTTTCCCGTAGAATCATTAGGTATCTACTCTGTTTGAAATCTGGATGAAGCATGACATTGTATTGTTTGTTATTATAAAATTATTGTACTAGCACAAAAATATCAAAAAAACTATTTTGCACATTCGCCACAAAGTTAAAAACATGCCATCGCAAATGGAATTTTCATATTCTTCGCGCTAGTTCACATTGTTTTTTTTTTGTGTAGACAGGCGCGCATATCTGTTTCCAGGCGGTAAATTATCGGGTTTTCCCCGCACTGTCGCCCATTCATCAAGCCTCTCGCAAACAAGCGCTGGGGTTCCCTCTCGTTCGATGTTTGTCGGGAGAATAAAGGAAGGACGCCAGTACCACGTGTCGAATTCGGATGCTACCTTCTTGTTAACATCTCCATTTACGTCAGACAGGTTGTTTATGCGATCGGTTCGTGTGTGAAAATAGACCGTCATTAATGCCGGAAAAAGTGTAGGCAAATAATACGCCAGCGTGATTGTTAAAATATCAAAATTTTCCGTGTGTATAAAATATATTTCCTGCGGAAAATTTTCTCTGTCGGCTTCCTGTCAATAGTATTCGAAATTCGCAATGGTATCTTTATGCTTGCTATTGGAAATGTTTGCCTGTTGAACACGAGTGATAAAAAATATATGATTTTTGCCATACATACATGAGTCACACGACAAAAAGCATAGCATGAATGACGTCGATTGTGTTTTTAAATAATAAAAATCGATGTACACATGCCCCGCATGACATAACTTGTCAAATAACCGTATATATTAGAAGCCATAGACATAATATGTCAGTGAAAAGTATTTATATAAAATAGAATTATGAATGTGGTACTTATATTAAGAGGAAAACGGTACAATTTTAGTGAATAGTCTAGTGAACGTTTGGCCTTTTATTTTTAAAATCGTTTTTTTTTACTTTATAAATAATCATGATAATGATAATCATCATAAAATGATCAAATAATCTTGATAAATCATTCGTTCCCAGAAAAATATTAAAAAATACGGACAAATGTCGAATCTGGATTTTTACACAGTAAAAAAATATGAACTTAGTCAGTGCGCCCATCAGCCAACCGGCCGGTGCAACAATTGTATACTGTTTGGGTATGGAGGGAGATGAAGAGGGGTAATTCGGGAATAATAAGCGAGGTTAGGTTAGCACGGGGCTAAGAAAGGATCACCGTTTGTCGACAATGTCTGGTGGTTAGCTCACCGACCAGCCGTCTCATAGGCACACAAACCACATTGATGTCAATTTGTGAAAATAAGTTATTAAAAGTTTAGTACCTAACGATCACATAATTAGTATACTATGCAAATTATATATTTTTTTTAATTTTCTTCGTCTTCTTTTCACTATAACTTATATATAACTAAGGTTTCCGGTTACCACTAACTTCTCCAAGCTTTGATACTTTTGAACATAATCAATATTGTATTTTTAATCACTATTATGATAATAAATATTGGTTACATATTTTACGCTATTAAATTGAGTTTTGGGTTTAAAAAATAAAAACGAAAAATAATATACTTAGTGTGGAAAATAATATATTTTGAGATTTGTTATGTAATTACATATTATTATACAGTAACAAAAAGTGTTTGTTGGGTGGCAATAGACGAATATAAAATACTAAATGAATAACAATATAAACTTATATAAACAATTTTATTATCAACATTAATTGATAATTAATATAACTGTGTGTGTTGAACACTTATCGCAATACGTGGCTATTAATATTCTATTACGTATAATAATTCATCTTATCTCGAAAATTTCAAAATGAACTGAACGTATTCAGTTTATTTATGTGTAAAAAAATGATTTAATACATTTAATTAACCGTTCTTCATTAATTTAGATTAGGTACAGACCGGATAATGTGATATTATTTAGGTGTGTATAGATTTTCACTCTGTATTATTACTTACGTATATCACATAATTACACATATTTATAAAATGTTTCATAACATTAATTAGACTTACGAGTCAGAGTGAACGTTAAATATTATATAATATGTACAAATCATATTGTTTGAAAGTTAAATATTATTTGCCTAAATAATAACGAATCGAATTAGATAATCGAATATATTACAATATATTCTAATTTTAAAATATTATAATATAATTAAGTAGGTGTGCCAAAATATGCATCCACTGTTTTGGTTTGTATAATATTGATATTTTACTAATACAATAATGCCGAGATTATTACGTAATATCTGCACCGTTCCGTCTATAGATCAGGCATTAGTCTTCGCCTTAAATCTTGCATCCAACTGGCGCATTCCCAAGAGCCATCGACCCAATTAATTAACCATGTTTGATATTGAAATACATTTAATATTACTGCACAGGCGCTGTGGAACCCAAGGATCACCTTGGTTGGTCGTAGATTTGTGTTCAAGCCTCTGTGTTCTCCCCCTTGGATGTATTCTCAAGAGACTTTTGAATCTCCAAACACACTCTCTTCATGAAATGCGGATTTACGGCCTCTTAAACGGTCAATTTACTGTATACTTCCTTTATGAGGATATATAATACGTTAAAGCATGCATTGTAATATCATTAATTTAATATACATAAAAGTAAGTACCAGCGAACAGTTTGAAATAATATACTATGTAATTTAAATTGAACATTAGTACTTCTATATACTAATTCAATATATTTTTTGATCCATTCTATTGACTAAAATATTATAGTGAATTAGGTATATCCAAAGATCTAAATGAAATATTAGTCTCAAACATAGATAAAACATCCTCATATAAGAAAATAGAATTATAAAAATAAAATAAAAAGGCACTCTATTGTTCACGTTATATCAACGTGTTAGTTATAAGCCTAACCTAACCTAATACAAATAAACTTTTATAAAAAATAAACTTTTAAAATATAACATTGAATTAATAGAACAGAGAATATCTGTATGATAATTTGTAATTTGTTTGTTTAAAAAGTATAATTTATTTAAGTTATAAAACAACATTAGTTCCAAACGCCTAAGGGCGTTTAGTGATGACTTACTGAAATTTATAAAACATGTGGAATTGGTTTGTTCAACATTTAAGTTACGGTAAGCGAAATGCAATTTTCATATAGCTACCAAAACAATAATTCATATAAATATGAGTATAGTTAAAAAATAATTACATGTTTATCAATGGATATTCTTGATGCGAAGCAAGAAGAAAAGAAGAAGCGAGATTGAGTAAACTGCTAAATGCTCGATGCTGGAGATTGTTAATTAAACCTCAACTTTGCATATACTATGGATGTACCTACTATGATAATAGAATAGGTACACAACTGGTATAATATTATGTATTAAACATTTATCACGGTTTTTAAAATTCTATTGTTGTTATTCTTATAAAATAATAGATAAAACATGCCTTCTAATTATCATTTATTTCTGTGAATTATGTAGTATTGTAGTATATAATATAAGGTTTTATTTTATTATCAGTTGGAGTTGATCCACTGTTGGATGAAGGCGTCCCCTAGCTCTCTCCACTCTTCTCAGTCCCTTGTTCTTTGCTGTCACGTACATCAACCGAAATTTATTAGTTCAGCCATCCTGCGGGTTTTAAGGTGTACATGTGGGCGTTAAGTGGTGCCCCTTGGATACTACTGTATCACTGCATTTGTCCAGTGGTTGTCTACTGGCCGACTGACATGGCTACCCCATTGCCATTTCATCTGCTTACCGACCTCTATCACATGGCGTACTCTTGTCTGCTATCTTAGCCATTGGTTTATTTTGTGACCTTTATACGTTATGTCCAACATGCTACTTTCCATGCCATGTTGCGCTACTCGTAATTTATGTTTTTTTTAATACTTATATAAAATGTTTAATTATAATATTTTATTCCATTATAAGCATATTATTATAATTATCAAAAACCATTTACTCCCTAATCACATAATAATAAGATGGTAACTTTTCAGTAGAGCGATTTCAATATTGCGATTCTACATTCTACAACGTTAATTTAAATGCTGGAAACATATTTTTTTTAGTTATGAATATAAAATATTGATTGATATTTTTTTCAGATATCATCGTTTTATTATCTTTATAATTATTTAATAAAAGACAATTAAAAAAATAGCCAAAAACGCAGTTCCGACCTTTTACGTTGGAGGTGTCGAATTTTTAATTTTATGTACGAATACTAATTTATAAATGGTGTTAATATTATATCAACTAGAGCACGTGCAGTGATTAAAATGAATACCTGTATTAAAGCTTATGCTTATATCTTAGAGTAGACATAATTCATAGTAAAATGTTTATAATCTGAAATCAACTGACGAATAAAAGCCGCAACATGCTAATTAAAGCTAACCGTAATGCTTCAAATCAAGTAGCAGATAATTAACCATTCCGGATTTCGTTACTTATAGAATCTAGAATTATTGTCAAGTCGGCTTCATGTGTTACTCGTAAATGCTCTACGTACTCACGCTTCAGTTCATTGTAACTTTTACACTCAACAGAGGTGGAGAAAACTCACCTGCCATCTCAATCAGTATTCGTAATAAAATGGAAAATGTGTTTTAAATGTAAAATAAATGAACTAATTTTCGTAAATTTTTAGGTCCTTTTGTATAATGGTGATGATTCGAAATACAAAAAATAATGCCTACGTCATAAAATCGGTATGAAAAATTTCCAAACGATAATGAGTATACATTTAACACCACCATTTAAAGACTTCTTAATTTGTATTTTAAACTCATTTTGTGAATTTAAAAAATATATATAATAATTACATTATTATATAATAACCTGTAATTTGTAATGTTGCCTTTAAATGATCAGTGACTTTTTCTCATTGATTTTAAGCAATGAATGTTTCAAGATTATTAGATCCTCTTCATTTAGTACTGTCTTCCATCTTGGGTCAGCAGTATGAACGTCATGGACATTGGACAACTTATAGATGTTATATGGCCAAGATAATAGTATATTTAAAATAACTTGTATTTATGTATGGGTATGTCGCAGATAACAATGTATAAGAAAATATAATATGTACAGATATTAATTTAATTTGAATTTTGAATCAGTTTAATTGAACTTATATATAATTTAGTTGAACTCTTATTTGATGGATCATGATTGTTATTTCCATTGGTTGACTGAAATGTACACATTAACTTTATATGCATAATAATATTATATTTAGACCAGCAGGATTTTATAGTTATATGGTATTGAATACTTGACTACTAATTCATTAAGTACCCCGTTTCTAAAATGTTTTAAGAAAAATAATTAAATTGCCTTTAGATATAACATAGTACGACTAAAGCTTTGGTATTTTTTTAGTATGCAATATCATATTTTGCTAAGCGGCTAAGTGATTTCTTTACAGAATTCTACTGTAAATATCAATATCGCATAATATACCTATTTGGATTCAGTCTTCAAATTAAAACAACTTAAAACTAATGTTTGGGTCAATTATGCTAGCGCTAATCCCATACAAATTTCTAACCTACATCTCAAAATGATTTAGTGCATCCAGGCATGTTATAAAAAAATCAGTTACCTACAGACCATAAATACGTCAAGATGTGACCTAGTTTGATCCTAGTGTCATCAAAGAATTAATTCAATTATGAGTTACGTATATCTCAATATCGCGTCAATCACCGTAATTCTTAAACAATCATAAACTAATTACTAATAATACAGTGTAACCGTGAGAGTGATTGTACTAATGGGTGAGTGCAGGAACACGAAGCCAGTTCAGCGCACCCGCCTTATTAACATTAAAGGTTAGTTTCTGGAATCCCTGTATACTTCCCTCTAGCTTTCAAATCATCATTTTCCTAAAGTCCACTAAATAGCGCAGCCAAATAATAAATCGCACATCTTGCAATAACTGTTAGAACCGAGGTCAAGAACTTAAGGTCGCAAAAAATATTTAGTAAGCAAAACGGTTATTTTTTTAAAATTTTCGTTTTTTGCAGTTGTTTTACGGCACCCCAAAAAATGAATGTTCTGAGAAGCCAATTGAAAACTTTTCTTTTTTAAGTCTTTATGGAAAAGGATAGATAATGAACTGTTCAAAAGTAGAGTCATACCCAACTTCATCTTCATAGTATGTAAATGTAGTGTCTAAGACATAGTCTATGGTGTAAGATCTTGTTTACTACTGATGAAAACGACGACAGAATTTACGAATATATCAGTATTATTGTTATCAGCTCATTGTAGTAATACTTTATGAAATAGTTGTAGGTATATTTTGAACATGCAGTACAACTACTATAAACTATACGAATTGTATAATGATTTATCCATCGTCTGATTTCTAATAGTATGATAATTTCATTGCGTAGACAATATCCACCCAGCTACAAAAAAGTTTCCTTCAATAAATAGGTTAGATACGAAAATTATGGCCGGAAGAATAATAACGCGATGCAGAGCCATAATTAGGATCGTTAGTTCCTCAGATATGCACCTATCTTTAAAAGACCAATATCGGCAACTTTGATTGCATCGCATACAATACATAATAATACGTCATATAACAAGTAGTAATTGATATACGGAAAATAGGCAGTGGCCCAGAATGAAACTATTTAAAATACGGCCATTACTTACATGCATAACTAAGTCAAACTAAATTAGTAAGTTAATCTAGATTATCTGCATTGCGCTCCTAGTCAAAAGTGATTGGACTATTATAGAGAAAGTAGCACATCATTTCTGAAAGTAAGGTGATTGAGGGAGTTTACTTGCCTGCGATAGAAAGGGGTGAAGATATTTTCTGAAAGTACCAAGACCCATATTGTGTTATAATCTGAATGCGAATGTACAGATTACGTGTTGTGGCATATAGGTACTTTTATTAGTGTAGTATAAATTTGAGTTTCGAAATATATTTATACTGTTTGATTAGATTTCCATAAAATTCCACACATTTTTAATGACACTATTCAAAATGATAAGTTTACTATTGAATATTATGTTTGCGCCTCTTCAGTATTTCGAAGTTTATTGTCCGCGAAGAAAGGTAGCATGTGTTGCCATACACGGCAAATTCGGCATCGGTTGAGTTTTCATTCTTTGAAGATATTTTGAGTGACGGCGTAAAAATATTGACAGCGATCGTAAATCGCACGTCACTGGATTTTATTATACACAGTATAATAGGGAAAGTTAATCGAAGCTTAGCGTAGTTCAGTTAATACGCCTTCTCGACTTGGATATAACGGCGCCATTGTAGGCGAGGCCTGATCTTGGATGCTAAATGGCGTAATTTAGAAGTCGTCGCTACGCTACGAATCTCGATAATTATTAACTGCTTTTCTCGGAAAACTTAGTAAGAGATACGTTTTAATTAATTGGATGATACAGGTGATATTTATATAATAAGAAGGATCTTGAATCTTAGAAAATATTGAAATATTCTTAGAAAACAACTTTTACACAAGTTATTTATTTATTCACCCATAATGCAGTGTCTATTCTTTTATCAAATTTCAAGGGTATGTACTCGACAATGTATTTACTACCTTCATACTAATAATTTTAATTCTTATTAAAAGTCATATATTACAAAAGAACAATATACATCGTTTTTAGTTAACGTATAACGTTTAAGGGAATGTCTCAAGAGTAATTAATTGCCTGCTAATCGTTTGCTGTACATGTATGTATTGGATAATTAATGATTAAACGTTTGAAAGTATTGATCTAGTCGCTCTCTATATTATGGTAGCCATTAAGGAGTAGTAGTCACAGCATCTAGAAAATAAGGGTGGCGTCACAAACGACCCTACATATATAGACCTGGATCTGCTCATACAAATTCTATTATTTCGTGATCAGATTAATATAATATATGAATCTAGTTAAACTCTATTTAAAAATAAAATACATAAAGAGGTAAGAAAAATTATTATTAATAAGGAAATAAAAACTAATAATTGGTAACAATGATTTTAAAAGCGCATTTATATGTTTTTCTACATAACAATTAAATATTTATATTAAGTAAAAATATAATATTTAAAGATAATAAATTATAATGTATTTATTATGTAATGCAATGATATATTATATTATATTTTGTGTTTAGACTTTAAAATTAATTTATTATGAAAATATTCTAATTTAAGTGTATTTCAAGATAATATAATATTATGTATGTACAGTTACTTACAATATATTTTTTTTAAGATAATGTTTTTATTCATTATGTTCACCGTACTCCTTTCTACCTACTCCGTATTTTTATCTTCCTCTATGTTAGTATATAAATATTGATATAATACGGGCTCAGCTTTTAGCTTTTCTGAGAGGTCATAATATTATCCGACTTGGATTCCGTGGCGTCCATATTTTTTAACGTACGTAGAAGATATTTAAAAGAATGTTTTTCAACCGAGTAATTTTCCTACAAAAAATAATTTTCCATTCAAAACTCAATTCGAGAGCTTTTTTAAATTCTTATTCAAAAAAAAAAATTACGCCCAAAAACAAGATAGCCAAATATAAAGTAGAGTTTTAAAATAAAATAAAAGACACCAAGCTCAAATAAAAAATATTCACCTTAAAAATAAATAACGGTTGGTCACCGTATCGATTATAAAAGAATAGTTTATATTGCTTGATGAAAACAGTCACCGAAGCATACGAATCTTTTTCCGTGAAAATATTTTTGAGTCCCACGGCACCTTGATGCAAACTTTCAGTACCACTGTTTTATATACTACACTATACTATAACCAATAGAATCAGATCGTGATTTCCTTATTAGGTAGATATTCAAGGATAATATGCAAAAAATGATGACTAAACTTAATATAAAACATTGTGTTTTGGCTATGACGACGAGCCGATAAGCCAAGCTTGATTATTACCAGTCCCGCAAAAAAATACTATCCTTGTAAGCCCCGCAAAGTGTAGCGTAAGGGGATAGGGGTGAGTAGCGGATCATTGTGGACCGACCGCGGTCCGCAGTAATGAGCTCTCAGGTCTGTCTCTATAGCCGAAGCCAGGGGTTTGATTTATCGGGTCGATTTGTACGGTAACGATCTGGCAACCCTGATGTACCCGACCCCACTAATGGGGATCTTCATCTGAGGTCTGCGCCGCTTATTAATGGGTTCAAAAGTGTTAAACTATTTGCCCAATATGTTATTGGACATCAAAGCGGGCGCTAGTATTACTATGTTTGAAACTACGATTAGTTTTGTATGTGAAAGGGACCTTTTACACTGCTCTTGAAAAGTTTAAAATGTGGTCGGATTTGAGAATTAACCCAAATATAGACGTTAGACGACGTGTAAATTACATATTCATTCATCTGATAATACAATAAAATTTATTCAATACTTATACCAAACATCTTAATACACAAATATAAATAATGATATATAATCTACTTATTTATTAAAGCTATAGCTTTTTCTGTTAAACTCCATCACCAAAAACAATTAAAACTATTCACCATTAAAGTTTGACCTCTTGCATAGAAGACCTTTCTGTAAATGTCTCAATATAAGTAGGATACCCACCTAATTTGAAACTACACAATTACTATAAATACAAAGATGTGGAATGGAAGGAAATGTGAAACATTTCCGTGATTACATGGTGTGGTTAAGAGTGAGTACAGTAGGACGGTATATTATATTATTAGCTTTTCTTAAATTTTAAAGATATTTGAAATAATTTATTAAAATATAAAAAAAATAATATTCCACGATAACAAGGATAAAATTAAAGTTATCCGTCAGCAGTATACATAGTTTAATTTTTTTATATGACTTCATATTATTATAATAATATAATCTGTATCGATTTTCTATAAAAAAAAATATACCCTTGAATCCGGAATATTGTAACCTTAAAGCAGCACTGTCATAATTCAAGCAAATTTTGGTTCTGGCTGTGTATATCTAAATATTCTGCATTGAGTTAAATATTGCTGCATTAAAGTTGATGGCCAAACCAAACCACAACCGTCCTGCACCACACCCGGTCTTAATCGGGTGTATCACGGGACCCTAAGTGTGATGTGAAGCATATTTTTTATGACTGAGAATGTCTCATTAGCAGTTAACCAAGTATGCTTTGACTGAATTTATATGACTTTAAGTTAAGATACTCATGGGAGAGAGGCACACTTAGAGGCAAAATTAAAAATTGTATGAAGTAACAAAACTGCCGAACAATTTAAGTGAAGAGATTTTTACGTTGGCAGTATGACGTCACATATGAATATATATATATATATATATATATATATATATATATATATATATAATTATTCTCGTTCAGATAGAGGCCTCTTTCTTTGAAGTGCGATCTCTCGTGACGTGCACATGCAAATATGTTATGATTTTGAATCTCTCACTGTTATGTTTGTAACTAATCAAAAAATTGTCTGGATTAGGGCGGGCATGGCTCTATATAATTTATTTGTGTTAATTTTCAGACCAAGATGAGATAAATAATTGTTATACCGCCTATTGATTGTCCATTGAATGCTTTTTGTAGAACCGTCGATTAAGATATTATCATTTTAAAATATAAAGTAATGTTACACAGGTGAGTAATAGTGAGAGTGATAGCTAAGCTTCGGCTCGTATTTAATTCTGAAGTATGAAAATAGTGAAGAAAAAATGAAGTACGTAGCCTTACTTCAGTTGTATTTTTTAAAAAACATGTTGGAGGATGTATTAACATTTTTTTATGTTTTACAAGACATGCATCTTAGCTGCTTACTTACAAATACATAATATTCAAAAATAACATATGAATTTTCCAGACCCTCGATCTATTTATAGCTGTTCATGAGTAAGTATTAATTATTATTATATTTATTGGAAAATCGAAATAAACTTAAATATTACTATTAAATTAGTACTATAAAAACTTATTTTTATTGATAAATTTACAATAGCTTTGACAAAGAAAATGAATTATGAAATTTAATGTTATTATAAATACAGACATTTAGTCAAATATGTTAACTGTTTAAATAATGATAAAGTTTCGGTTGATTCCCAGTTGTTTTATAATATTTTTTCATATATAGGCATGACATACTGATCTTGTATTTTATGAGTATAAATTATGTGTTGTTGATAAATATATTCCATACGTCTTAGATATCTCGCTCAATTTCTTGCTCAGTAAAACTTTCTATCGTATCTGGGGTATCGAGCTATCATACGGTTCACTGGATGGAACCATCATTCAATGAAATATGAAAGGTTATTACGGGAAACCATAAGTCATTTTTTTGTCAAGGGAATGTTGTTTTGTCAACCGCATTTGACATGATATATTTTTTTCCTAGAACGCAATCACATGTGAGCTTTCGTTTTGTCCAGCAAATAATTGTAAATATGGTATAAAAGTCAAGCTAAAAATAGTATTAACATTTAACCTTTTTTGCTATGCTATTTTGGGTGTATTATCTTTTTCCAATATATTATGCTAAAGAGAAGATTTCACAATTGTAGATATATTTATAATATTGTAAAAATTAAAAATCTATTGACAGCGCTCCAAATAGGTTGAACGATAATAATCTGGATAATTAATTACGGGTTGATACCCGAGCAATCACTAAATTGGTTCAGAATTCTTCATTAAGTATTATGATAATATGGTTTTTCTGGGCAGCTACAACTGGTAATTTTATGTAATATTTTAATTAGAATATGTACCTGAGTATACATTTTGTTTTCTTTTAATTTTACACTAAGATTAATATTGACAGCTAATACACTAAAGTGGGTACACGCATATAGTTTTCGATTATTATCATGATCGGCCGAGGTTAAACCAATGCCAGATGAAGGCTTCTAGTGATTCCTTTTATTACTCTGACTCACTAAATTTAATTGATATATCAATTATTTATTGAGTTTAAGAGAATCTATCAAAGCTTAGTGGTTAGTAAACTTTACTTATTTAATAGGTAGATTATTTCATTTTTGCCTACTTTTTTGTATTATTTGTATTATGTAAGCGAGAGCTGTATACGTTGTCAGTGTGTATTTACCACTGGCGAGTGCTCATAGTGCTTGAAGATCCCAAAGGGCGAAACCCGGATAGCAAAAAAACAACTCAATTGGAATAGTAAAAAACTTAAATCTATCGGAATTTCAATTTAAATTCCATCAAATACTTTCGGTTTCAAAGAAGGCCGAAAAAATCTATGTCCCGACCCCTGACTATACATTGTATATAATCATTAAATAAATAATTTGCGAAACACTTACCGTAAGTAAATCTGATACCTATAGAATATTGGTTTATTAATGTGAAAGTAGAATTGTTTGCAAAGCTATTTCTAAGTGCTTCTACAGAGCTTTAGTAAAATTGTATTATAACTCTCATTAATTACGGCTTGCTTGTAAAATATTCACGCGAAAGTATATTATTCTCAACACTTCTTTAAAAATTAAAAACTGCCTAACTATCATGTATCATCTTCATTAACTTCAGTCGCTCTTGATCCAGTACTGGATGAAAGCTTCTCCACTGTTCTCGGTCCTAAGGCTTTCGTTGTCAAGTTCTTTCGCTAAAATGAATTATCTCATCAATTCATCGTGGTTTTGGTAGCTTTATAATATACATATTTTATTTTTTATTTTTTGGGGTAATATTATATGGTTTGATTAGATCTAATGATTCTAAATTGACAAAAAAAGTATCGACACTGATATCATGCCTGAAGTATCGATGCCAAAGTAAAGAAATATCGGTCGGAACTTACGAATATTTTAAGCTCTCGATACTTTTTTGACAGCCCCGTTTGTATCATAATATATTTGCTTACTTTAATTGATTTATCAACATCCATAAATTCTAAATTAAAATTATACAAAACATAATCCTATGTTTATTACCGAATTGACTTTATAGTAAAGTATTTAGCCATCTAAAAGCTCTTATCTTATTACCAACACTATTTAATTACATATCATAGTGATACTTACTTAAGTTTACAAGGCTTTTATTATTTTCTCATTAAAACTGTGGCACGTTTAAGATTTAAATTTCGCAGAAACTCAAAGCAACCACAATTTTGAATAATAAACGCGTACTTACTTTATTATAAAGGTTATAAAGGTATGTATATTGAATACTTAAACATATTTTCTGAATATAAACAATGACAATATATTATGTAAAAGTTTAATACCAGCACAATTACATGATATTATATTAATTAAGTATATAGTCTATTTTATACATAGGTTTAATACAATTTTCAACATGGGTTATTATCTATTAATACAATTAATATATTGTATTTTTTATTTACTATTTTGTAACAAAGATTTTGTATAAATTGGTAATATGGTTGCCACGTTTATTTTTCTGTCATAAGGAGGATTATATTAACAGTCTGTTTACAATGAATTATTTGTTATTATCCTAACCCATTTGGGTATTTATTCTGAATAAAATATAAAGGTTGAAAAATATTGTGTAGATTTGCCATACGCGGGATTCAATTTTGTACCGACGTCGTCTTTACCAAATATTTAACTGTGGATATTATTCATTGTATGTACTATACAAAATACGGTATCTGTTATTTAATGAATGAATCAACGAATTTAATGTTAAAAATGTTATTTTAGCCAATATAACTGGGTTTGATTTAAATTAAAACAAAATGTAAAATATATGGAATATTTTACTGTCAAATATTATGAAACAATTGATAAAAACAACACATTATTTATTTGTGTTATGTGTTTTAAATATTTAAAACGATTTAATAAAACAAAATTTGTTCGTTCGACTACATGTCGTATTATTATTCTGAGCAAGTAGATACTGTCTAACAAATTTATATTAAAGCAGTTTTAATCTCGTAATAGTTTACACTTTTGCTTATTTTGTTCCCCCAAATAACTTTTTGTCACATTAATTTATTCCAGTGACCCTTTAAAGAGGAACGTTCACAAATTAATGTATTGTTGTTTTCATGGTCACCGGAAAACAAAACGACTTTGTTTCAAATAATCCCTGACAATATGCTAATATGTCTTTTAGGGCCGGGATGGCGAGAAATTTATGCAAATAACAAAAGAAACATCGTTCGTGGTCTCGCCGAGCGAGTTAGAAACCGTTGATAGATGAACCATCACAATTTATTATCACATTTTGTGTTCCGGAAATTGAAACGTTAAATAAACATGACGTTATTCTAGAAATTATTTAATAATATTGTGATGTATATGTAGGAATGGGGGAGACATCCAGAAAATTTTATGTTACACTAATGATGTTATAATACAATTATAACAGTCTTAGAACATGATTTTTAAAAAATGTCACACCCCAATAGTTAAAAAAATTGAAAGTAAAAAAAAATACAAGCCAAGCAACGAAAAATAAAGCAAAGCATGTATTAATAAAACGTCGATGACGATATCGGCTAAAATATACACAGCAAATTCTAAACTTATATGTTGCAAAGCCTAATTATGAAGATATAAAGATAGATTGTATTCAAAACTTTTAGAGATACTAACATAATAAAGTAACAGATCTGAGTTTAGTCTAGGATAATGGTTATATGGAGAAGACAATTAAAAAACATTCTGAAATTCCCCCCCGGAAGAGATGATCGAAACTAGATTCTTTGGTTGTGCTCCTGGAAAAACTACTAAAAACGAATTCTGTAGCAAAATGGCAATGATAATAATATGTCCGTTTTTTTGACAAATTGAGTTCGAGACCTACCTTCAGACTCGTCTCAATGAGATCAGAAAAATATCTAAATATGGTATGTCTAGGTCTAATAGGTTAGCAGAAATAAGCTGTGTCAATGTGTGATTTGTTCAATGTTTGAATATTTTTCGAAGCTTAAACGGACATATCATGTTTTGACATCTTACTACAGAATTGATATGTAAGAATATACCTAAGAATCTGAATAAAACAGACCTACACTACTCTTCCAATAAGAAGAAAATACATGATTATGTATCATCTTTACTAAAAGAAGTAGGTGTTTCACATTCAGTCACTTGACACAAAGAGGTCAGCAGACTACGCTTATGACAGATGGTTGGCCAATTTGAATCCTCTCACCCAGACAAAATTATATTAATAAATTATGTAAGTATTATATTGTTAACCTTCAGATTTATTCGTTTCACCGCCTCCTCCAGAAGAGTGAATATATTCATATAATATGTGTTTCATTTTCTTTCAGCATTACCAGATCATCCGCATAGCCAAATATTTTTTGGGATCCATTGAGGACGTTGTTAGGTGCGATGAATGTAGAGCTCTCGATATTGTTTACGTATGAACACCTGTGGGTACTTGGGCACTGTTACGCCTCTAGAGAAGATGAGCGGGAAACTTCAACAGGGAACACCTCTGCGTTCCCTCTTGACCGATTGGAGAGAGATAACTTAGAATAGAGATTCCTGGAGAACCGTTATGTAATAAACCTTAGATCTAAATTATATGTAGCATCAGAATAAGTAAGTAACAAAATATTATAATACTATGTACCTCCGGATAAATTATGGTAGTTCAGAAAGGTGCCAATATGCTCTGTATTACAGTAGACATTTGGATTTTTGGTAGGTATATGAACACCACAACACACAATGCGATGTAACTTTATTTTTAAAATAAACTGCTTTTTATTCATAAATTTACAAAAAGTATACGATTAAACATAGTTGTATTTTAAGAAATAACAAATAATGTAATGTTCACGAATTTTTCTCGTATCTGCCCCGCCTTATATTAAAAGAAAAAATAACATGACAGCTTTTATGAAAAAAAATTACCATATTAAATAAATATAATATAATAAATAAATATTATAACATATTATGCAATATAAGTATTTGTAAATTGAGTTTCATTTAATATTTAAAAATAAGATAGCAATGATGTCTTACCGTAGTTGAATATAATAATTCAATACTATAGCAGCAGTTCGTAAATCATCAGTATTGAATGACTGCGCAGTGAGAATGTTGGTTTAGGTGAAGATTCCATTTTCTTGTCCCTATCCAAGAGATTTGCATTGCTAACGCTCAAAATAAAATCCCAACAAGGCGGAATTTACAAGTTTGTCGTTAGTGATGTTTAGTCAAAAGAACACTTTCATAGTAATCATGTAAGTATACGCGATACGACTCAATATATAAATATATACTTACATAATTTGAAAACACTTCTGAGAAATATATAACCACTAGAAAAATATTTTGAAATAAATACAACAACCAGCAGGATTCTAACCTGCACCCCCGGAATTCGCGTCCATGTGCCTAACCACTAAGCTATAAATACATGTCCTATCTAATTGCGATGAAGTTAACTATTATATTTTTACAAAATAGTTTAGTTTCAGCTGTTTTGTGATAATTCCATCGACAGCGGTTTCTTAACAGAATTAAAATTTTTATATTTTTCATTTGAGTCACATTTTACGACCCGGGTTTCATCTTTCGGTATCTTCAGGCACTATACAGAGTCACCAATGACAATTTTGTAACTGGTGTTTGTGCATTTTATAACTGTTAACTTTACTGTACACTTGCCATTGGTGAGTTTTCGTAGGTAACTGGAAATGCGGAAAGACGAAACAAAAAGTAAAATTATAGTTTAATAATTAACATTCTGAATGAATATAAGAACATAATCTTAAACTTAAATTATTGGAATCTATGTGTCGGTTTGAATTTACGCCAAAGAGTGTTGACGAAAAAATATTTTTATTAAATGGTATACTTATACATAATATAACTAGCAATAGGCTGGACGTGTCGCTCTGTGAGTGGACAATGTATACATCAACGAATAACTGGCGACCAAAATTAGTGAAAGGAGTTCGAGAAGGCTTTCATCCAGCGTTGAATTGACACTATTATTAATTAATTACTATTTTTTTATTAAATTTCATGTACATAATATATTACTGCAGTCAGTACAGTAGATGCAACTAGGGGTACAAAATTATATACAGCGTTTATTATCTAGTCAAAATGATATGAAAGGAAAACCTCGATATATAATTAAGTATATTTATGATAAATAAAATATACAAAAATAATACCCCAAGTATTCTTTTTGTAGGTATATAGAATCCTTATTTGATTCATTTATATACATCACGTATTCAAGACAATAAGTTCAGGTATCTTTTTCGATTATTATTTGATTTTAATATATAATCAATTGAAAATGACAAAAATAGCAATAAGACTTAAAGTCAATAATGTGCGTACATTAATAGCAAAGTAAAGATATTTAATTTATATCACCATTTGTATGCTAAAATATAATGATTCTCTGATTGTAATATCGTTCAATCGGCTAGAACCAATATAAAATTTTGATGACTATTTAAACCGACGTATACATAGATAGCTCTTTGATATTATTTTACGCACATCAGTTGCTATTTCAAAGATTTTTTGTGACCGATATTTTAGCAATCAACTCAGCTTTTTCCGTGAATAGCATGAAAAAATAATTATTTCAAAAAAAAAAATACTAAATGAAAATATTTATCACAAGTAAATAGAATATTATCATAGATTAAAAATTAGTATGTAGGTATAATAATTTTATGTAGATAAAGTGTTACGATTTTTTTATTAAAACATTAAATTGGTATATATCTAAAATAATTAAATTATTTAAAGACACAACTTTATTTATATGAAATCTTATTTAAATATGGTCCCAATATTGAAGCTTGATTTGATATAAACAAAAAGGATTTCAAGTTATACACATTTATATTTTTATAAAAATCGATGTTTTTTTAAAATAAATATAAGAAATATAAAAACTATGTATTAATCAAAAATCTCTTTAAAAAATTTTGAACCAATGTAAACCTAATACCAATATTATTTTAATCTAATGGTCATCCTAACCAAGCTAATGTTTTTAGCTGATTTCTTATAAAATTTTCCTTCTTTTTTATGGACAAATTAAAAATCTATTTATTGTGCCAGAATCTGCAAAGCATTTAATATACCATTTAGAGGTATGTATTTAATATTTAACAAAGGTACGGAAAATAATAATGTAGATAATAATAAAATAGCCAATGAATTGCGAATCCTCAATTGAACGTAGTTATGCAGAATGTAGCCAGTCCACAATAATGTCGAGCTTAGATAATGGCACTTTAGTAACAACATGATTGTTAAAAATATATGTAAAATGTAAAATTGTAAATAGTATTTTATTTCAAGAATATTTTTTTTGCGGCTTGGCTTTTTTCAGCAGAATATAGAGAAAACCTTCTCGCATCTGATCTATATCATATCTCATTTTTTTGTGGACTGGCTACTTTCTGCATAACTATGTCCAATTTCTATTCGCACCGATGGAAATTGAAGGAAAATCACCCAACAATCCAAAAACGCTACTATCGTCTCGATTTAGTTAAAATGTTTGAGAGGTGGATAATTTAGAAATCTAACGTCATCTTACTTTAACTAGAATTATGTCAGCCGATATGCCTACAATCGATTTGTACGTACTAAATTGGTACATCAGACAGAGAATTCGGAACGTCAGGTGACTATATAACTAAAAGTAGGTACAGGTGAAATTCATTGATGGAAAGTAAATTGAGAGTAGTATTGAATGGTCATATTGCTGACCGAATTATTCCTAAAATGGAATAAATATATGAATTTTAAAATATAACTAAAGTGTTGACATCTTTAAGATAATATTTTAATTAGTCTAAGCCGGGTGAATGATTGTACCCACAATAAAACTAAAGGTAGGTAAGTACACTGTAAAGTCAACTGGGCTCTTGGCAATAATAATGAAAACACCAAAACACCCGTTGCTTAAGTAGGTATGTATTCGAGCTTATGCAAATTTAAAACCAAAATTTACCAAACAAGGGAATGCTAATTTTGGTATTAATGGTGGGATGAAAATTTTTCAATTAAACATTTTCATTAATTTTATTTGTCTTGATACTTGAATATTATCTTTGTCTGAGCTATTTTTATCTTTTAGGTATATTATAATATTGCATATAATAAAGAAAAACTTTTTATGTGGGGAAATAAATTTATCAAATATATTTTCCATTTCGGTACCTTTAAATGTTCAATATTAATAAGAATCGGCTATTCAGAATACCAAATGATATTAATCAAACCTTCTCATATTATAATGTATGGTGCTTTATTATTTAAAATATTTTTTACTGTAAACCTTCAGCGCTGGAGCTTTGAACTAACATACAGATGCACAATTTCCGTCAGTTTAGCACCACGTCTTGTGACCCTTAACACATCAACTCTTCAGGATATAGGTCACCCAGGGCACTGCAAATAAACTAAGGTAATTTATAAAAATCACGGTTTGCTATATGTGCCTATATGTGTTGCGTCTTCTATTATGTAGGTACATGAGCTAATTTTGAATATGCTTTATATAGTTGACCTGACAATTTTGCATCCAAAAAAATAAATTAATAGTTTCTATATTAATAAGTACCTATATTATTTCTTTGTAGATGTTTTTTAATCTCAATCATATAGCATCACAAACAAGAACAGTTTTTTTTGAAAAACGTTATTTTAAATGTTGAATACTCATAAAAAATTATAATACATATAATGTTTACCATTATTTCAGTATACTTATTATACTCATATACTGAACTTCTTGGTCGAGACAAAAAGCCGTTTACAATTTAAATGGAGATATATTAATATACACATTAAGCACGTTAATATTAAATAAATAAAAACAATATTTATGTATAAATGGTTATAATGATAAAATATTTATTATAACTAAGTGTTTCATGTATTGCAATTTACCCAAATTGACGCTACAGCGTTTATGAAATCTAATCTAATTTAAAATAATATGTCCTTAAATCTATTTCAAATGGTATATATCACTGGCTTAAATGATGATATTATTATATGAAAATAATATTGACGTTGTGTGACAAAGCACTTTATATTATAATGGTATGGTTTCAAATAGTTCTCATCATTCAAGTAGAATGATTGTTTGATTGATGAAATTATGTTCCCATGCAGCAAACAGTTCTCTAATGGTGATGTGCTATTATAATTGATCACACTTCCATCGATACGTGTAAATAGATTACCATGGTAGGTTCAATATATTTAATTGACGGTTTTAAATTGAATGGTACCTGTCTATTAAAGTATGGCGAGATAGCATAATAAATAAAAATTAAAACTAATTATTCTTTATTGTAAAATTATTGACACAAAGTAGCGTTTTTTTTTTTTTTAAATATGTTGGGAAAATTTATTCATCTAATCCGGTTGAATTGGTAAATTGATAATTTGGATTGCTTATATATTATATAAAAGCAATTATTAAAACAAGGGATAAATCAGTTAGGTAAAACCTTCGTTTACCGTTAAATTAATGACGACTAATTGTAATGGTGCTAATATAAATAGATTCATGAATACAAGGTAGGTAGAATACCTCAATTTTTATTATAAATGTGGTATTTTTTGTTACTTTATTAATTACCCACTTCACCCTGTTATGCTTTATTATAAAAGCATAGTGCAAGCAACTTTTGCCTTATCAGACCTGCAATACATATACTGCTTTTCTAGCATTGCTGCATGGTGATAATGGCAGAATCCAAACAACTGTGTCAAAAAATCGTGGTGTGCACACCCAGGCAGTGGTGGTTTTGGATGCATAGAAGCCAACTTGCGGAGTGTAAATAGAACAATCTTTGCATCCTTAGATTGATTTTTTTTACACTTATTTTGTAAAAAATGTACATCTTTCAAAGATAATCATATTTCATGATAAAATGACTAACTAATCTGATTCAAGAAAACCCGCAACTGATTTGAGGAGGTATCCGGAGTACCACACCATTCAGGTAAAGCACACATTCATAATGACATCTGTCACCGGTTTTTAATATTACGGCAATCGAAATAGAAAATATATGCATATTATAAATTTATACAGTAAATAAATAGATGGAGTATTTATATAACATACCCATGATGCCTGCGCGGGTAACATGTTTGTCTACAATTTCGTTTGTCCCGGGTTTGAATTCCGTATCTGTGTGTACAAAAATTTATACGTTGTTTTTTAATGTATATTTGGACCCAAAATATGGACATATTAGTTGCAGCAAGTGACTAACATCCATTTCTCGTAATAAAAAGCTAATAATACAACCTCCACCCTGTGAAGGCTCATTTATGATCTGCTTAGGGTCATACGTGGTAAAAAGTACATAGAAATACATAGAAAGTATACAGAAATTATGTACAAAATGAATCACTGAGATTATTGGAACTCGTCATAGTGATTTTTTTTCTATTCGACAAACTACTACGCCAATCAATGCAATCGGTATTCTAATACCTGTCTCGTTTTCAACCAATCTGTGCTTTGTGCTTGGTGTTATATAAACAAATGTACAATTATTTTTGAAGTAGGGAACAACATTGAAATTATAGAAAAAAAAATCTACGAAATTGATGAACGTAATAACGAAATGTTTTTTTTTTTTAAGTAAAACATAATAACCAATGTAATGGGCTGCTTAGCGCCCCACATGCGTGTGCCGTATTTTTCTTTGGAAATCCAATTATATGTTATATAACCAGTATTGTTGAGTATCGCAAAAATACCTTCTCGTTTTATAGACTCAGCACGTGTTCCGATCAATCATCCAAACAAAGTACCCAAAAAACGTAGCCGTTTCATTTATTTCACAAAAATGACTTTTTTTAGAAGATCGACGACTGTAGGATTTAAGAAATGCTGCCAAATACGCAATGAAAAGTATTTATTGTGAAACAACCCTTATTTAAATATATTTATAATTATTACAGTACTTAACTAAACATGAGATTGGTAAGTGATAATTTTAAATATTATACGAAAGCTTTTCTAAATACATATGTACTTAATAATTTTATTGGTGCCGTCAAATTATATAATTCATGGACTATCCTTCAAAATATCAATCTTGCGACTTTTACATAGAATAACTTTTATTTTGCTACTTTTGAAATGCCGAAGATAAAATTATTTATAAATAACCTAATATAATAAATACCTCAAAAGCATATTTCAGAAAAAAAATATTGAAACTGAATGAGCCATGTTAATTCATATTAAGATAAATTTAAGAATAATTAAAAATTTAATAAATCATACATACCATGTTATATATAATATTTTTTCATTACATTTTATAATAACTTTACAATTTTAACGTCTACCTTTATTCTAATTGATTTGAGGTTTGTATTATAGTAGTTTGTATTATATTTGAGTCATTTTTGCGACACAGATTTCGCCTTTCGGCATTTTCAAGTAGATATACTGACAATGAATATTGAATAATTCTTTTACTGTATTAAATTACTATATAGATAGGAATTAACTGTATTCGTTGTCAGTGTGTAGTTGCCATTACTGAGTACGAATGGTATCCGAAAATGCCGAAAGACAAAACCCGGGTCGCAAAAATGATTCAGATCCTCAAATCATATAGAATTCTATCAAGTACCTTCGGTCAATAGTATTAATTATCTACCTTTATTATATAATATATTATGGAAGATACTTCAAAACCATTTTAATATTGCTCTATTACTTTATAAGTAGGAAATTATATACATTCTTGTATCAATCCTTGGAATAATATAGCGATACCCTTTTACAATAATTATATTGTATGTTATTTAAGTTCAAGTTTAAAAATTCTGTAATTGGAATAATAATGTAATAAGTTTATGAAGACTCTTTCAACATTGACATTTTCAGAAGCGTACACTAGTGGTGCAGCTAAGTGGCGTTTCCGTTATTAAAAATGAGGTCCCAAAGTCTTTGTGGATGTTGTTGGACGTTTTCTTTACGGTATTCCTTTATCGGTTAATTAACCTGATTAGTAAATATTAATGAATGGTGTAAAAAATCACGTATGTGCAAATTTATAGTATTACAATAATGTGGGTATATTTAATTGTAACGGTAAAAAAGAGAAGAGTATTGGTAAAGAAGTCAGATTAAAGCAGATAATTAAATTTATCAGGGCGTGCAATCTTACTGTCACGTGGATCTGACTATCAAAAAAAACTTGAATCTATATAATAATATATAACATGGATTTATGTAGAATGGTAAAAAAATATTGAATAAGCAAGTCTGAGACGAATTCTGCAGTTTTTTGGACATATTATCAGGCGCGAACCGGACAACCTGGAAAGACTGGTAATTTTGGGTGGCCTCCAGGGAAGGCGAAGCAGAGGAAAAACGTCTGCGTGCTGGAGTGACCAAGTGAAAGAACTGACTGGGGGCACCATCCATTCTGCCCTGAGAGAAGCGGAAGATCGAGAAGGATGGAAAGTCTTGGTCGTTCAAAGAATGATGAAATTTAAATGTGGTCACGATCCTCAGCCATGAGTGTATGCCCAAGAAGAAGTAGGTGTATAATATAATAATAATAAAGGCGCCAAATCTGATCTAAATATTATGTACATGATAAAATACTGTAGATATAAGGAAAACACTATAATTTAGAGAGTTAACAATATGTTTATTAATAAGCTAAAACACATATCAATCTAATTAAAACAAAAGAAAGAAAAACAATGTATTAGCTAATAATCGAGACTCGTGATCAATGTTTGCAAAGACAGAGAAATTATTAAAAAAAACATGATATATATATATATATATATATATATATATATGGATACTAATCGTCCATAGATATTCACTGATACTATAATATAAAAAAGTTCGAATGAATCTTGTATCACTGAATTTAAGGTTGGCAACCGTCCGAGCGGCAACCGTCAAGGTAAACTGTTTATCAACGAGATCCATCCATATGTGGAGCCAAGGTTAAGGTGACCGAATCCAAGGAAAATAAGGCCCTTCTCTTCTGCCGCAGCGTTGCGGTTGGAGTAAAAGAGAAAACCAATCTTGCGTCCTTGTCTACTTGTTCATCCTCATACCTATTTTGAGATTAGGTAAATTTTCAACGTGACAACATACAATAGCAATTCTTCAAAATGCTCAGTAACAATTGGGAGATCCGGTAAATAAAGTTTGTGTTTCAGAGAATTCGAGATCAGATCCAGCGGGGCGGAGTAACTTTTAACAGTAGAAATCGGCCTGCTCAGTTAATATTTGCCTCACATTATTTTTAATTTGACTTAAATTGTTGTTAATTTGATACAAACTAGCTTCGATTATAATTAAACGTAGAGAGCTATCAATATAAATTCTTGTCGACTAGTAAACGGATATTTTTTCTTATTATAAGGACGGTGTTAATAAAATTAAATTTACAAAGGAGACGATGACTTGCCTCATCACCAAACTTCCGTGAATTTATAAGGCATCAAGTTGCTTTAAGTATTTTTCTTAACAAAATTGGATTAAAGTTACCTAAGTCTGATAAAAGTCTCCTGAGAATATGTAGCCAATTTGAACAGGCTTAAATTGAGTTTACAGCGAATAAATTTGCTGTTAAATGGTAAGGAACTCGTTATATTTTGCCTCATTATTAATATATTATATTTAATCTACTTTAAGATTAATGTGTTAACTGTATAATTTTCCAAGAATATCCACATAAAATATTTTATATAAATATTTCGTAGGTACTCGTATATAATTACTTAAAACAATAATATATTTAGAATTAAAATCAACGATAAAAACTGTAGTATATTATAATCTATTAAAAGTAAAAATACAAATTACACAATACGAACACTTTATTAGAAGCTATATATACCTATGTTTTTTATAGGTAAGTGGCCAAAATATATATTTTTTATACTATTCTAGATTAATGATTAAAAGCTCACGTGAAATTTACTTTTTAAAAGTATCTTTACATCGTGATACTTGTGAAACATGTAATATTATATAAAACAAAAGTGTATGCATCGATTCGTATATAATATGATAAAATTTCAATGTCAACATCTCACTAAACATTATTTTCTTATTCTTAGAAAACAAACACCGTGTCCGATCATTGGATAAAGTATAATAAATGTACACCACGCACCTTTGGGAATTACCGTCGCTCGCAAGTCTTTTTGTATCTTCCTCGGTTATGTCAGCATATCGTTGTTTTACCATGTATAACGGGTGGATGGTATTTAGCAGACTTTAAGGATACCAGAATTCGGTTGCCGTGAGAAAATAGTAAACTGGAAAATGTGCAAGCAACGTTTTTTTAGAAGAAAACTAAACTTTTGGAGGATAGCACCAACCTGGGAATGGGACGATTTGGCACTGCGAACTGGCCTCCGGGGATTGGCCTCCGGTAATTGGCCGCCGGTACAATCGGACGCCAGCCCAATTGAACGCCGACCCAATTGGCCTCCAGAAGGATTGGACGCCGCACAGTTGAATTAAATGCGCAAAGGAATAGACGTACGTTACGATTTGTTGGAGTAAATAAGCAAGTCAGTTTAATATGCTTCTATCTTCTCAGTAGTTTTACCTTATACATTTTGCGCTTGACACATTTTTAATATAGATTGAGAATAATTATTATACCTTATGATGTTTATTAAAAGAAAATAATTTTTCCCTCGTTAAAACTTAAAGATGTGCATAATCAATTAATTTATTGTCTTTACATGGGTACTTATTTATATTTACAACAAATATTAAAAATAATGTTAGATGTTAGAATGAAAATAACATTATATTTCAGCGTTTTATCGACTTAACATTATAATAAAGCTTAAATATGTATATTATTATGCATAAATGCGTATTTTAAGATAGTATGAAATTACAAACAAAATATTGAGTAAGTTATCTGCTAAGTATAAATGTTTCAGTAGTTTGATAAATAAACTACTTAGGTACTAGGTGCCGGACAAAATCCCGAAGGCTGAAATCCCGAATGCTGAAATCGCGAATGGCCGAAATCCCGAAAGCCGAAATCCCGAATACCGAAATCCCGAACGCTGAAATCCCGAATAGCCGGAATCCCGAACGCTGTAATACTGCTGATAACTTACTTAATATTTTGTTTGTAATTTCATACTATCTTAAAATACGCATTTATGCATAATAATATACATGTTTAAGCTTTATTATAATATTAAGTCGATAAAATGCTGATATATAATGTTATTTTCATTCTAACATCTAACATTATTTTTAATATTTGTTGTAAATATAAATAAGTACCCAGGTATAGACAATAAATTAATTGATTATGCACATCTTTAAGTTTTAACGAGGGAAGAATTATTTTCTTTTAATAAACATCATAAGGCATAATAATTATTCTCAATCTATATTAAAAATGTGTTAAGCGCGAAATGTATAAGGTACAACTACTGAGAAGATAGAAGCATATTAAACTGACTTGCTTATTTACTCCAAAAATTCGTAACGTACGTCTATTCCTTTGCGCATTTAATTCAACTGTGCGGCGTCTAATCCTCCCGGAGGCCAATTGGGTCGGCGTCGAATTGGGTCGGCGTCGAATATGGTCGGCGTCCAATTGGGCCGGCGTCCGATTGTACCGGCGGCCAATTACCGAAGGCCAATCGCCGGAGGCCAGTTCGCGGTGCCAAATCGTCCTAGACCCCACCAAACTTGACATACATCATAATATCATACATCGTTGATTTAGAAAAAGGAGCCATCTTAACTTTATCTCACTTACAAAATAGTGGCCATAAAGCTTGGTGCTCTCTTCAAAAAGTGTACCTTTTATCCCTACTCGTGTGACTACAAGACAGGGTATTAAAATTCTAATTTAATTGTATGCAACTTAATAACAGGCACCGTCCTATCTAGTGATGGTTTTTCAAATTATTTTATTAATATAATTGAACCAAACAATATATTATGAAGATGGTTACTCAATGATGGTAATATACAGCTGAAATGCTGTGTGAAGTCAATTATGTAAACAAAACAGATTCTTCAACTAAAGCCATGATGCTATGAAGTTATGCCGAGATCCTGTAGTTCCGCCATATACACCCTGATATTATATATATTTACGGTGTTTTTATCTAAGAATGTTGAATAAATCCTTTATTCTTTCAGATGTAGCCTTCTGTGGATACGCGATCAAAATTGCTGAAGTGAGTTTCGATTGGTTGTATGCAACAAATTGTTTTATTTTTTATTTACCTACCTATTAATTGAAAAAAACCAAAATTTTAGGTATTAATTCTAGATAATTTGATAAAGATCAGGACTAGATTTTTCTGCTTTATTTGGATTCTCAATTGATGCATTGTTACTCTTGCATATACTAATAATTTAAATACAAATACTAACACTGATTTAAGTATAATATACCTAGTAAAATAACTGTATATATTAAATTACCTTTAAGGAATAAATTAATATAATATTAGGTAGATATTTAGGTATTTCTGGCTATATAGGTAAAAAGGTTTAATGTATCTACTTCCCCAATAGTTTAAAAACCATAAACATTGTTCAAATATTATAACTCTGAAATATTTGGATACTTCGTTCAGCTATGTCAGGATAACAAAAATGACTACGGAACACTATAAAACCCAAAAACTACCCCACAGGCGTATATCGCTTATACCTGAGCTATTTGGGGAGCAAACTGTCCATTGAGTATTAGGCCCCCATAGACGGACAGTTCTCGTAGCAGTTTGAACATGGCACAGACAATAACTGTTCAATAACTGTACGTTAGTGGACACACCACAGATCAGTTTAACTACCCCATTTAAATCTGTCGAACTGTCAACAGACGTGCCCATATACGTACAGTTATTGTCCGTGGCAGAGCAAGTGTCAAAAACTATGGAGGTTATGTTCGCGGAGATAATACACAGGGGTATTGTTTAAATTAGTTTTAGGTAGGGTATACTTGAACGATGATACACGAATAATTTAACTTTGAATTTATTATGGTTATAATTGTTTTTATTAGAAACAAATTGACATAAATACACACCTATGACGTTGGTAAAATGAATCATGATTTCGCTAGTGGATTGTGTATTTTATCGATTCACCGAAACAATATTATACACATTCGTGTAAATATAAAATATAATCTTTTCTTTTGAATAAATTATTCCCTTTAATGGACAGTATTAATTAAGTAAGAAAACGGTAATATTTATAAAGGTATTGATTTTATATACAATAAGCCACAAAATTATATTTACATCAATCATCAGTATAATAATTAATTACTATGATATTATTAAAATATATACTTAGATTTTATTTAGATTTAGCGACATTGTCATTCACAATTAGGTATATTAATTTATGTTGTGAACGTCTTAAATTAATAATTTGTAATATTCACTACATACAATAAATAAAATTAGTCTATATTTTCACAATAACTTAATATTTATAATGCTCTCTAAAATTTTAACATTTATATTATATTGTATAAAATAATATGTTTACATAAATAACTATTACTTTGTTTTACTCTCGTAAAAATAAATAAAATATAATATTTGCGATCTCCGCGTACATAATATTATTATATTTTTAATAATAAATGAATTTGTATTTTATAACAAGCAACACCAGCCGTAGTTGTATCGTGCGGTATATTCTACTTTACGTTACCGCCATCTAATGTCAGTCGAGAACTTTCGGCTAGTTGAAATTCCAACAGTTTTACAAAAACACGGGAGTGGGGGGTCGCTGGCAGTTTGAACATGGCACATATCTGAAAGGTCGAAAAGTGTCCGTCTATGGGCGCCGCAGATTATCTACCAAAGATAACTGTATAGTTATTAACTGGCATGTTCAACCTGTTACGAGAACTGTCCGTCTGTGGCCGGCAATTGTATCAGGTAAGCGCATACAGATAACTGCATTCTATCTTTCATGGAGGTCTAGAATACATGTTATATAATATACATGATATATTACTTACCGTGTTAAGTATTATAACAGTGAAAACACCTGTTTGTCCAGTTGTATTAAAAATATTATCAGAATCTTCTAATTGTTTTTGATAACAAATGTGCAACTTGTTGATTTATTTAAATAATTGATATTCTTATCTACGAAAAAACTCCTGAAAACTGATAAAATAAAAGAAAAAAAGAACTCATAAAATTGATCACAGCCATACATCTCAATAAGATATGTCGACGATACGAAGTCTATTGACTTCTCTTGTGCGATGGTAAAAGGAAATTATGACTCAGTGTAAAGCACAGCGATTCACATCTTCACATTCTCTCACTTATGCGGCAGCTGTCGCTCTTGCAATACGAATCAAGTGATACAACTAGGTCAAATAATCTTCCTCACATTTCATTTCATTATAACTTTTGCATAAGCTGTTTAAAGAAATAATATAGGAATGGTTAACGCTTTCTTTTCTAAATTTTAGTGAAATCTTAATATTATTATATTATGATAAGAACTGAATGTTAGTTTTTACATTAATGAATGTTAGCCAATTGCTCAACCCATTAGATCAGTACGCTGACTTCAAACACACATTGAAAAATAATATGTGTATTTTCCTGACCCAGAATTCGAACCTGGAACACACGACATTATAAGCTAATGCATTGGTCGCTCGGCCATCGCGAGCATTACACGGAATTTAATCATAATTTTAACATAGGTACCTACTTATAATATAATAACAAATTAGATACATGATAATAACATAATTTATCAACTAGTGCTCTACTTGCTCTACTTTAATAATAACAATATTACTTTATCAAAATTTTGGAATTTTATTTGGCGCCCGCGGGAAATCTCGTAATACATTATAATATTCCACGTCATATTGATTTTCATTTAAAATTGTGTAACAACATGTGAAGTGTGGAAAACGTAAGGAATTTTCTTCTTACGATGTAAATTATCAAGGACGATTAAATATTCACCTACAATATGAATATTCAAAATTATCTCCATGATTTTTTTTTGAAGATGCAAATTAGAATACAGTAATATAAATATTATCAAACAGGATATTTTTGAAACACTATTCATTATTTGTTTTTTGAATAATAAGTAAACCATAAAGATAATTTTTAAAATTCGAACGTCCGTATTGAAGAAAGTATGAATTAAAAAAAACAACTTCTAGACAGCACATAGCAGTAATTTATTTATTAATTTATTCATTATAATATTATTATCAACATGTTCTACAAACCATTTAGTACGGTAAAATTCTTTAGCAATGTCGTGGCAAAATATATATATATATTTTTAAATTAACATTATAATATAGGTAGTTCGATCTACTTTCGATTCAAAATAAATTTATTTTATCTTCACACTCCATTCATTTCGGTACCGAGAGTTTGTATCTGGATAATAAGGCATACTTATATAAAACTTTTTTTCATTTTAGACATTGAAATATTAAATGAAAAAAATGTGTTTTAATTTATAAAAAGTTATGGTTTGTGTCTGTACTTGTATATTATTTTTTTTATTTAGCATCTAGCTTTTATAAAAACAAGTTATTTTGTACCTAATAGCTGCGGCGTTAAATATAGAATTTTAGAGTTAATTTATTCTAGGTAGGTAGGGAAGAGATATCATTAATATTAATTCATATTAATTATGTGAATAAACTATTTATTTGATTTACTCTCGTGAGTAGTACGCTATAATGTGAAACTAAAACATAGAATTATTCTCTACTGCTTATTAGAAACTAACATCATTGACCACATGATTAGTTTATTGATTTCTTGATATCTGAAAACCTCTTGAGAAATTTTAATTTAATGTGAAAATACAAAAGAGCAAATATGAATTTTAAATTGTCAAAATTTGTTCGTGCAGAATTAATGTCGAGACCTTTGATTAGTTCTTTTGCAAAAAAAATCCATCTGTGAATTACACACAATCTGTAATACTGGTAGATTTTTTTTGGCATCGCTGCTTTTATCTCAAGTTTAAAAATGTATTTCTTGTAAAAACTCGATCATAATCTCTACCTACATGTACTTGCTTATATTTTGAAAGCCTCTAGTTATCTAATTCTAAAATTTACATTAAAATCACCACAGATGGTCGCCAGATTTGAATAGCAACGGAATTTGAGATAAAATATCTGCCGCATAGTATTTAGGAGTGATCAGTGTTGTAAAGATTGCTTAATTGATATAGTGTATTGACCGGGATCTAATTAATGTAGCGTCGAGTCCCATTTGGTATTTTCATCAAAAATATTTTGTGTACGCAATACGTCATGTGTCACGTAGGTATTTTTCTGAGCTGTTGAAAATTATATTATATACATATATTACAATAACTGTATTAGTAATAATAAATATTGTCCATTATGATTGTGACCATAATAAGTAAGGACATACAAAATTTACCTATTAATTTGTTTCATGCTTAGTAATGTAATCGATAGAATGTATTTCAAAACCAATCAAGGGAGTAGTAGGGGTGTATCGTTTTGGTTATTTATGTACGGTGACTTCTTTTAAACAACAAAACATTCCTGTGTAATTTTGAAAGCCTCCGGAAATTGTGGGCTATTGTGAAAAGTGCATTTTAATCAATAAGTTCAGAGTGCATTTTCATTAAACGGAGCTTTATGCAATTCAGCGTCAGGCGGGCGATGCAAATCCTCCGGCGCAGCGGAAATTTAGCGCTGGTGCCTAATGGCTTTTGAATTTTGCTCAATACGCTTAAAGCTAACTGATATTGATAAATTGACGCGAGATTCATCGACCGATTTAACATTTTAACATGAATATGGTGTAAACATGTTTTGTTTCATTCAATCGATATAATCACGTAATGGCAATGCAAAGTTACACAAGCATTAAAAGTAGGTAGCAACACTTTAAATGATTAATAAATTTAAAATTAGATGATTATTTCATGTATATTGTATTAATCATTGCTTTTTAGGCTGACACAGTGTATTGTATTTTTCTTCCCTCAACGTTAGAAGCTCGTAGCACATATCATTCTCAAAAAATATATCACTCATACGTCGAATTTATCTATATAATTTTGATTTTATTTACAAAACACGTCATGTAACTTAATTGTACCACCGCACTTAATAAAGCATCGGTGCAAAATTAACTGCTTAATTTCAGATAGCCGCCTGATATCACCTTTCGGGCATGTGCACGCGGAAAAGAGTTGCAACATTGCATGTGTGTCCGAGCCTAGGGGTATGAATGCAAATGCTAATTGTGTCGAAAATAGTGTAGTTGGTGTCAGCATGGGTTGTTAGTATGGTGTCATGAACGCCAACAGGAAGAGTAGCACTACAATAGACGAGAATTATTCGGATTTTTTTATTTGATTCACATGTGTTAAGTAATTGTTATCTTATTATACTTAATTATATCTTTGAGCAGTTTATATATTACTTTCATATTATATATATCATTCATCATATTTGGTATAAAAAGGTGATCAATCTATAGAAATAATTATAATATATGTATATAATTATAAAAATATTTATTATAAATACTGCTGTACAACATATTATTTCTTTATGACAGCCGGACTATTACTAAAAGATGATTTTGTAAATTATTTTAATGATTGAAATTATTTTAATGACAACATTAATTTATTAAAATGACATCTATGAATTTGTATATTATGTTCTGTTTAACTCCTTATCATTATTGCGCCTTCAAAACTGGCTTTGTGTTTTATGCAAAAACATTAAATATACTTACACAGTAAACATCGCTGATTGTGTTTAGTCGCTCCTAGAATATGGAATATATTTTTAAAAAGCATTATGGAATTATTTTTATTATATTTGCATATTCTAGGATGCGAACATTGAAATTTACAATGTGGGATACAGTTTCTCCCTTTTTTTTGTTTTTAATAAAATACATTATGAAGCGGGATATCTCTTGCAATATACGATATACCACAGTCAATAGGATTATATTTTATAAATATATAATTTTAATGGAGTAAAAAAGTATCAGCTGTAGTAACTTAGACCATAAATAATAAATATTTATATTGCAAAGTTTTTAACGTTGAAAACTCTCAGACGGTTTTAATAACAAAGTGTGGCTAAAAAAATGTTATCTTTCAATTTTTTGTGATGTTAGTAATGTAGAGTTAGTACACATATAATAATATGTATATCTATGTAGATAATTATATAAAGACTACCATTTATCTTGTCATAATATGATAGTTTTACTCTAATTCACAATTTATGATGCTTTCTTTTTTGTGTTTACGCGCAGCAAAAAAATTTTGCGAAGAAAGCCCCAGACATGACCGCTGAAGCTATTTTTCAGCACAATGTCGCAGCCGATTGTAATTACTCGGTATTAAATTTATCTTGTGTAATTTTGTTCACGGATTATTTGGAAAAGGGTTTTGCAGCTTTTCGGCGGGGCTAAAACTTTATCTTCTCGAACATGTATGCCATTTATAAGCTCGGCGTAAACAGGCGACAGCCGAAAGTTTCTTTTTTATCTCCCTCGATATATCCAAACTTTTATCGTTTGACGATGTACGAATGTTTGTTAAATAAATCCAAGCGCAACTTTTGTGCGAGTCCTGAGTAGGGATAAAAATCTCCAGTGTATAATATTCCTGCGTAAAGTTGCTTCCAGCCCCCTCTTAAAGAATGTTTACAACAAATAATACGTTATAATCGTATTCAACATTTTTTCATTTGCCCAAATTTCACATTTGCATTATACCCAAATTCAAGGGAAAACTTTTAAAATTCAAATCACATCGATTAGACGAAAATATATTTGATATTATAAGGACCGATGCCAATTATTTATATATTTTAGGTAACACTTTGAGATTCTTCAGCTATATTAAAGTTTGGCGTATTACAGATAATAATTATTTTTTTGTGAAAAAAAGCATTTTTCTTATTAATACTATCGACCAAAGGTACCTAAGTGATGGAATTTTAATTTAAATTCATCACATTCATTTTTATATAACATTTTTTACTTACCTCAAAAATGAGCATCCAGACTTAACCCATTCAAAAAAAAATGACGATTACTTCATTCTACTACGATGACCACTCGGTATTAAAAAACATCATCCAAAAAAAATATTAATATAAATATTGTTATCATACTATGTTATTATCTAGATTAGGGTTTACCAAACTGTAGGACGCATATATGGTCGTGTAAGATTTTAAATTGTACGGAGTTGAACATTTTTTTTTCATAAAATGCAGCACCACGTAGTTACTGAGAAGAAAACGTAGTTGTGTATTGAACAAATCAATGTCTTTCAAATGGTACTAGAATAAAGTCTGGGAAACAGTGGGTAAAATAATAGTTATATTTTAACTTAGTATGTAGTTAAAAAATTAAAAATAATTATAAAATGAACTATAATATTATAAACATGATATAGAAATAATTTTGACATTTAATGGACATTGATTCAAACCATTGCATTCCAGGTACTGTACTTTAATAATGTAAGTTATTGATACACTTATCAAGTCCCATTGGTTAAAATATGTTTAATTATAAGAGAAATATGTGTCTAAAATAATTATTTATTATTCACTTGAATGTAATAAGTAATAATTTAAAAACAAATTATATATACCTATGCCAGAATTTATATTTATTCATATTACACAAAAATATTATACATTTTTCAAATTATTTATGCCAAAACTCTATTTAGTTTATCTTAATGTATTGCCTTATCTATATCAATTCCTTTTTTTTAATTAAGGTCAGTGAAAATTTTTTTCATGTAACATTCAGTCTTCGTTATTGTTAAAACGAGCGCAAAAATATGTACCTTTTTACCTGAAAATTTCTCCTTTCGCTTTGTATTTTTTTTGAACCGATTACAGTTAACCGTTGTGGGTTTGTGCCTTCCTAATTACACCCCGCCTATTTTTGCATATACTGCTTCTAATTGCTCGCCATGGGATTCGCGTACATGTGACATGCGCCAAATTCGTTTTGCGGCAGACCAGCTGAGCAATTAAGTGACAGTGGTAAACTGACAGATGCGACTAACTTAATGCAGCATACACAAGATTTAATCAAAATTATCATAAAACATCCTAAAATTAGGTAGATTCTAACACACTTAATAATATTATATCGATAAATTTAGAATGACCAGACCACAATAATGCGTTTTGTGGTATTTATCAATTTCAAATAAATAACTCCTTTTCTATTGTATGTATACATTTAAAAAAAAGTAGTTGTAAGTATATTTGTTTGACTAATATAACCTTTTTAAAGCCTGAAATTTTGGTACAACGATTATTGCATTCAGTATATCGATTATAGATTATTAATACCATTGTTATTTATTATTAGTAGGTACTTAGATTATTGACAATTCTAATTAGTTAACTACATAAATTCTCAATACGTTGCACAATGCTGTTGTTTTCTCAGTTTTGATAATTTATACGCCTATTGAATGTACTCGTAGTATTAGTGATTTGGTAAGGTTTTTTACAAACACTTCAACTATTCATATATTTTTTATTACTTGATCCTTGACTTAATAGGTAGGTGATTAAGTTTTTAACTACCTTAATATATTTATTTATTATATAAGTTAGAATTAGCTGTATTCGTTGTCAGTGTGTTTTTACCACTTGGTGAGTACGCATAGTGCCCGAAGATGCTGAAGTGCGAAACCCGGGTTGCAAAAAACAACTTAAACAAAATATAACAAAACTCAAATCCACTCTAGTTTAAATTTAAATTCCATCAAGTACCCTCGGTAGATAGTATTAATATTTTCTTTTCTTTTGTTCATTATGGCGCAAACTTGGATCATTTCAGTTCATGATTTTTGTTATAATGACATAGAAAATGTTATTAGGTTAATTTATAAAACGGGTTGTAACCTGGTATTCACTATTCACTACATATAGGCAAGCACGTGTTTTGCTCTCTTGGTGTGATTGTTGTATACCGACAATTATAATTTTATTTATGTAACTTTCAATACAGTATTGTGGAAAGGGATGAAAAATTCCCACCCCTTTCACTCAATAATTATTAATACTTTGGACGCTGAAGACACACCTGGCGCGTAATAACCGGGCGGCCGATCGATAAATATAATTATATCAACTATCTTTTATCTACAATACATTAGTTTTGAAAATGATAATAATCATGTGATATGCGCCAAATTCGTTTTGCGGCAGACCAGCTGAGCAATTAAGTGACAGTGGTAAACTGACAGATGCGACTAACTTAATGCAGCATACACAAGATTTAATCAAAATTATCATAAAACATCCTAAAATTAGGTAGATTCTAACACACTTAATAATATTATATTGATAAATTTAGAATGACCAGACCACAATAATGCGTTTTGTGGTATTCATCAATTTCAAATAAATAACTCCTTTTCTATTGTATGTATACATTTTAAAAAAAGTAGTTGTAAGTATATTTGTTTGACTAATATAACCTTTTTAAAGCCTACATACCGTACAATACATTAGTTTTGAAAATGATAATAATCATTATCAGTATCGTTATCAATCATTTTGTACAGAACATCACTGTAAGATTTTAAATAATTGTATGACATCGAACCAAAAAATAAATATCCATCCACTACATATCGACCTTGTAAGGTGATTGAAAATTTTCAATAACGGTTACTTTACATTCCACGAAAGGGTTGCTGGGACGCTCCTGCCTAGGTCACCCTTAAAAGCAAGCTGCTACATTTTATATCGACAGCCGGCGTGATTAGCATATGAGGGTAAGCTACTGGATCGACAAAACAAGGTTTGGTGGCGTAGTCGTAAAGACGACTTACTGAACATTTTCATTCGGAAGTGTTCCGCTGGACCCTTTCGCGATTTTACCAGTGTGGTTTTTGGTGATATTAACCCATTGACCTTTATTGATAAGTTCAACACGTCGTGTGGAATATTTAAATAGCATACTTATGAACCATTACTATAACTTGGTGTTATTTTGTCTTCTTTGTACATATATAGTTTATTACACATATTATTATAATTACAAATTAGCATATACGTGACCATTCCCAGTATAATAAAATTATAACCCTTTAACGGGCGAAGTCTAAAAAGGAAATAATATAATAATATTATGGCGAAGGTGTTCAAACTATGTTCCGCAAGTAATACCCAGGGTTCTGTAGGGTGTTTAAAAAAATCAATAAACCCAGACAGTTTTAATACGATGCGCTGATGCATGATCACAATGATACATTCCATTAATTCAGTATCAGTTTGTCACCTCCAATATTTCATCTTATGATACAAATAATTTTTGAAAAGCACTACTGGTTTCACAGATACTTTCAGGAAGATGATATGGAAAAGTATACATGTATTCATGATCAGCTGAGAGAAAGACGAATAGCTTCATTGACGTCTTATAGGGCTAGGAGATCATGTATTGCTTGTGGATGGCCAATTTAAGAAGACATGCAAAAATACACTGTTTTATAGTAGATTTAATTATAGATACCTACTTTAATAGAAGTAGGTACTTTTCTAATTCATAACTTTAAATAAAATTTGTAGCTAAAATAACATGGATAGGCATGTTGAAAGGCGTTTCTTCGTACTGGGTAGCTGTGTTTTGATTTTAAGATTTGAGAGACTGCTTGGAGAAGAGCATGCTCACTCATTCTACGTATTGGTATTGTTCAGGGTGACGTATAAAATATGTACTTATATATAAAGAGCTTGGCCTACCAATTCGACAAATGAGAACGATTTTTTGTATGAAATCTGCCATAATAAAGTTTAATTTCATTATCGATATGTACGCATTTATAATATATTAAAATATATATATATGTATTTACTGCGTCTTGTTACACTACTGACTAAACAATATTACAGCATAGGATACGCATAAAGTCGCGCTTCTTTCCTCAGTCATTGCCAGGTCTTAACATGCAGAGCGTGAATCGGTTTTGTAGCACCGCTGCAGGGTGGGAAAGGGTCGGTAATGACGACAAAATCTTTAAGGGTATATCTCTGGCAGGATACGGAAGACATTTTTTTTTATAACTCCATCTGGATATTAAGGTATGCAGGTGATTAAAGATACAGCACTCGAGTTTACTGACAGGGGTTACTTCTTTAGAACACATAAACATTCCTTGATTTTTGGTCACGGTTTTAATTCCCTCTGCCAGAATTTACCATTAAGAGGTACCGGTAATGCATTTTGTACCCTCTTCTATCTGCTACAACATACTGCAATGGGGTCTAATGTCAGTATGACATCAATGAGTATGCTTTTATTTGGAATGCTGCGTATTTCAACTATCCATGATAGCTCTGCCAATAAATATTACCTGTTATCTCTTTGAGTGAGTCTCTAAGCAAATTAAAGCAATACTTAATCATAAATATAAGCTTATGTTTTGATATTAATTATTATTGTAATAATATAACATTACTTTTATATAATTATTGAAATATCTACTCCAAAAACTAGGTATAGTTAGAAAAATCGTAGAAATAATTTTGAATTGAATTTGATTTAGGATAACGCCTTTCACTTTTTGGGTGATAACATTCACCCATTAATCTACCGATTCAAGTGCATTTCTTGCACACAATTGCTCATGACTACAGTATCAGTTGAGGTATTTTAAATTATTCCGATATACAAAAATTGTAATTAATGTAATTTAAAAATCAGAGAAACGACTATAGCTGGTGAGAGTAGTTATCCAATATTTTTAACAAAAAACATTTTACTAATTTTGTATATCTTGTGAATATTATTTTTTTTTAATAAAATATTATTTAATTATTGTAAATATTATTAGGCACGGGTAAGCTTTCATCCATCAGTGGTTAATGGCTTGGCTAATGGTAATGATATTTAATTGTATATGTAAAGAATAAAAGTTAGTCATAATGTATATACTATAAATAGATATATAAAAAAGTTTATATTGATAGTGAAATTTGATGACAATGGAAATAATACTTATATAAATACACCTTTTAAATATGTACATTATGTGTTTCTGATATTATTATTATTATGATTCAATTTTTTAGATAATATTATTTAATTTAAAACTTTGGTTGTGTTCCATTTTAATATTGTATGTATATGTAAAATGCTGAACGATACTTGAACAACAATATAAAGGAAAAACATTGCAACATGTTGACAGTGGATTAAAGTATAAGTATTGTAAAGGAAACTTCTTATATAATATTAAAAGTAAGAGTTTTTTGTTTTAAAAAGTTGGCTTTGCTATTTATAATACCCGAATAATGTTTCTTTTGGACTAAAACTGTCTAGCAGAATATTCCACATAAGTTAGTAGGTGATCCACCATTACCTCCTCGTGTCCCATTAACGAAAATTATTGTAATTTATTTGGTAACTAAGTTGCTCCGAGAAAGAAGGGTCGTGGGCTTGGGGACTTGACTAAGGGACGCTAAAGGCCTACAATGGCCTTTTGTGTGAGCAAACTACTCGAAAATGTCCCCACATCTTTATGTATTTGATGGCGTGCCATAGTACACGGTGTTATCACTCGGTCAAATAGTAAAAAGAGACTATTGCGGAAATGCTGATTTAGTGATTTACGAATTATCTGCTTATGGTCTATTGCCATCTATCCACGTTTATTGATATTTGTTTTTTTACGATTTGTGTTTTATTGAGCAGTAATGCCTAGTAGTTGTTTATTTTATTGGTACTAAAACTTGGAGTAAATATTTTCATGAATGAAATACAGTTCATGAGAGACGAATATTGTGGGGTTACTGCCAAAAGTTTGTAAGTCTCGATATAATGTTATGGAGTAATTCAAATTTGCTATAATAATGCTAATTTATTTGTACTTTATGTGCATGTTCTATACATCGGATGACCTTGAATTTTTTTTCTAGGATACATAAATGTATATATTATAGACTAATAATCCATTGTTAACTCGAAATAACTAATTTATCGACTACTTACCAAGTTTTGGCTCACCTCACGATATATTCAATGCATATTATGGTTACGGATATATTTCGTTACTAAATTATTAAAGTTAAATTTCTTTACGCGTGATACGAGTAAATCCGATTATATTGTGTTACGTAAAGTGTGACGGAATTATTAAAAATATTAGATGCTCAATATAGGCACATCATGCTTGACTAAGGCACATCATGTAAGACTAAGGATGCTGCATGAAAATTGAAATAATTTTAAGATTCATAAATATTTCATTTGTAAAACTTTTTTTTTGTTTTTAAGTGAATATGTGATTACGTACATTACAGAATAAATTACCAGTAGAGTGTACCCGGCAAATGTGAACAAAAAATCAAAAACAATTTTTAGGGTGAATTTGAACCACCAACGTTTCGATTTGCAACACGCTTTACAACTGACTATATTATAGAATAGACACTTTATTCCCAGGCTCAGATTAGTGAAAATATCTCGTGTTGTACGTACTTTGCTAGCATTCCTTACTGTTCACTGAGTCTATATAGGTACATATAGACTCAAAAAATTTCACTTCTAGTTCATATTATGCTCGATACACACACTTTTTAAAATTTAATTTAAACTTCACAATGACATATAGAATATTATATTATTATAATATTATGTACGATTTAAGTAGGTACATATTTGAATTTTTAAATGCTTTCAATAACTAAATTTTGTGCTCAAAATAAAACGTTATATTTTCACGTATTTCCCGCGGTATTTTGAGTGATACTGATATTTTGATTCTCAAATTCAGTGAACTTGAAAACTAATTCTTAAATATAATATATTATAATATGATGATATACCTTCCAGAAATTTCCAATATGATTGCAATCTACTGGTCGATATTGTACAGTAACTATCACACCAATTCATTTTGACACAACAAGAATTTACGAACGACAACGTGCAGTTTCAACATCTGCCTCTATCGTTGACTCTCGCTGACCCTTTTTGAATTACGCGGTCAGTTGCTGTGCATGTTTTAAGCTTGAGGAAGAGATTACGTATATTCCTTTTGGTATAGAACTCCATTACTTGGGATCGGTAGAATGTATAGGACATATTTATCATTACTATAAGAGCCATTAGTAAAAAATTGTCATACTTAAGTATGGTACCTTTAGCATAGTGGTCTATGTGCGTGGGCGCGAAACCCGAGAGATGCAGGTTCGATTCCTGAAGGGGTATCTTACTTTTTTCAAAAAGATTTTTTTTATTGGTTATAATGTATTTTCTCAGAAGTGTTTTCAAAATTATGTATGTTCAATAATTAGAATGTTACATTCTTAAATCTTGTGAATTATTCGTTGAATAAAAAAAAGTAATTGATTAAAAATAAACTTTTAGTTTTAACTTATTTTTACTGTGTAATGAATGAATGTATCTATTCCAAAGGTATTTTTTATTGAAGCCGTTTTAATAAAATATGTAAATTTAAACTAGTATTAATGTAAAAAGTCAACCAATTTAAATAAAATAGTCAGAATCAATTTGCTTCTCTATAATAATTAAATTATTTTCCACGAAATCCAAAAAGAAATTGTTATCCTAAAATACAGTTTTTAGAAATAATATGTTCCTATATTTACTAACTAGGCAGGAATCAAATAATATTATGTAGTAAATTAATATTTTTAACGATGTCGTAGTGATATTTACAAAAGCTTAATAAGAAATAATATTTATTAAAAAAATATATATATTTGTATCTTATAGAAATAATTACCGCCGATATTTAATGTTTTTATACTTCAATATAGAATGTGAGTATGTTATAAATGTTTGTTTCGCTGTGCGATGTTTTACTGGTATTTTTGAGAAGAAATGTTAGAAATCTCCATCTTGGAGCATTATGAAACAGACTTTAATTTTTAATTAAAAATGCAATTAATTTAAACCGGTGCATTACGGTGTCTCGCGTTGATGGAATTCTATTATTAAAATGCATTTATTCCACTTTGTTCCAGCATATAAATTACTCAAAAGAAAATGATAGCTTTAATACTTTACTGAATTAATATTTGAAGGACGCACTTCGATAAAATTAAAGTAAATGATTTTTCAACGGATTTCATATTTTTTTGATATTTGCTAGTTATATTAAAAAAATGGTATAAGTGAGAAACGTAATTACTGAGTCGTTATAAAAAAAATACCGAATTTAATTACATGTGAAGTTTAGTTAGGAAAATATTGTATAATTAATGTAACCTCACAATATTCTCCAGTTAGATTCCAATAGACTGCCAGGCATGATTTCAATTAGATATTGGATGTATTCGTTATCAATTACAAAAAAATTACATATAACACAAATATTTATATATACAGACAGACAATCTAATTTGTACGATACCTTATTACAAAACATTATACACTCCATCATTTTCTTGTCTTTGAATCATGACGTAATGATTTTACATGTATAATAAAAATACGTCGTATGGAGTGGTAAAGAGAGCATCAATGCCTGCTTAAAGTTAATCATAGAAGAACGAAACCGTATCATAGACATTGCCATTATATCCATTTTTCTTTTAGTTTTAACAGAACTACACATTTGAGGAATCAAGCGAAATAATTATTATGTTTTAAATAATAAATAAATATTATGTAGAACTATAACTTAAGGTGCAGTGTTATCAAGAACTATTAGATTGCAATACACCGAAAATAGTTATATCGTGACATTAGTGCTAAGGTTACGCATCAAGTTACAGTTGTCAATCTTTAGGTTGTAATTTAATCAAAATATGATTCAAATTATTGGATGGCGGGTGTGTAAGCTTCATTACTTGAGACAGTAGGAGATTACTTCCCCATGGAAAAGATTGCTCACACATGAGTTGCATCTCTGGTTTGGCATTTTTTTTATATTGGGCTCAAAAAGCTGTGAGCTGTTATAACTCCAAAAATCGGATACCTTTAGACACGTTGATAAATCCTTTCAAGACCAAAGACTACAATACCTATTAGTGGCGAAGGTTTGATTTATAACAGTGTTTTAATAATATATTGTAATATGTTCGCTAAACTTAAAATGCAACTATTTGAATAGAAAAAATCAGTTTATTATGTACTTAACTAATGAAATTATAATGCGAACAACAAGCGCCATCTTGAAATACTATGATATTTATGATGTACCTAACGTTTACTAACATTTATATAAAAATATCTGAAATAAATAGGTTTTATAAATTTACGTACCTACCTACAAAAATTATGATTGAAATACCTGTACTGAACGTATTTACTTTTATTCAGAAAACAAATTTATGCGGATCGTTGCACCTAGCAGGGATTTTGATTAAACGTTTATCCATTTTTAAATGTTTTTCAATTAAATTTACTTTTTTCACTTACGTAGTTTTATCCGCACAACACACATAATAATATCGTCGTCCCAAGAGCAAAACGGCATTTGTGACATTTCGACGGTTTTTAGTTATGAATGTTGTTTTGTTCGTAATGTGTTCTCTACATTATAAGCAAAATGGCATTTGTGGAGAAATCCATGAAATCGCAATTTACGAAAGAAAATAAAGGTCACGTGTGTATTTGTAAACGATTAGGTACATGTACACGATTTTGCCAGTCTATGTGTAGTGGTTACAAAAATAATATAAGAAAAGGGTATTATGTGAAATTATTGTTTTAAAATAATATATGAAGGCTTTTGTATAAAAAAAAGATTTTGTTGAAGAAAACGGGCCCTTGTAACGAAAATATTCACAAGATATGAAAAAAATACATCTTAATCTTTCAGTAATCAGAATTTGAGTAACTATTAATAAATAACCACCACGCGATTTTTTTCAATAAATGGTTATTTCTCAAAACTATATTTTTGTATAAGTGCCCTTTTTCTATTGGAGCGACGATATTATTAGGTATAATTAGACTATTACTATTATTAAAATATTAATTTATAACAAATGTATATTTATTTAAATTTTTACTTTATTTGAGTGGTTTTATACTTAATACATTATTTTTATTAATAAAATAGGTAGGATGAAATGAAAATGAAAAACAATTTTTACTGGGACTTTAATTAATTAATTCCTTGTGAGTTTTTTTATCAATTGTAGTTTGGCCATTTACATTTATTATTTGGCAAATCATCTTACAGTGAGTGATTTTGTTGTAATAGGTGATTTAATTTATATATAATTGATGATTGTGTACGCATCACTTTTGATTATCCATTATTAATTATTATTAGTAGTACAAAATTACAAAAAATATAATCATTACTATTCATTTTTAGTATTTTATTACAACGTTTTTCTTAGCTCGTATTCTTATTTGTCCGGTGGTTCTTTGTCCGGTACAAATCTTGCAATCGATTATTAACTAACTCCCCGACTAGCTAGATATTTGAAACTTTTAGAATATATCAGAACACGATGCCAATGCATTTTTTAAAGCCATCTTTAAGTAGAGTTGAATTCATTTTCAGTTAATTCTGTTTTGTATGAAAAGTTATTTTGATACCATGATTGGTTGCTAGGGGTCTGGGGTCCTAGCAACTAAATTATTAACACATACGTGCGTTACTATGGAAATCAATATGACATGTCAAAATAACATTCCGGTATCATTTCTACCAAGTAATTTTTTTTTGATCGTTTAAGCTAGTCAAATCAAGTTTATATGATTCAACAGAAAATTTAAAAATGTTGTATGTAAAAAGTTCTTTTTATCTTGTAATTATTTACTTGTTAGTTTTATGAATATTTGCATTATTTAACATTAATGTATCGCGTGTACACGAATTAAGAGTATAGACCGTGCGGTGATAATAATAATTATGGTGAAAAATAATGCATTGTTGCCATCATTCAACATTTGAAACGTTCGCATAATAAATGAGATTAACAAAGCTAGCCATATTTGCGCCGGTGTAAAATAACTCAGTCCCTATTATAACGAGGAGCCATTGAAAAGAGTGGATTGCGCACAATGGATTACAGTTTGCCTCGTTATTTTCAATTATACGTTTATAAAACGATTCACATGAAATAATTGTTGCACACTGTCACAGGTTTTAATTAAAATTCTGGGTTTTAAAGCCTACTTGATTCCTGTGAGCTGGAAAATTGCAAATTAATTTATTACGAACAATTGTTTCGTTGTAATATAAAGGGTTGTACGCACAGAGAAAAAGTTGTCAAGCCAATAAAATTTATTATACCATAAATCAAGACATGTAAATCTCTTCTGAGCCATCCCGCATCTTATCAATAATTTAACCATATTCAAAAACTTTGTCTTTAATCTATTGTTTGTAAATTTGGTTTTAGCAAAAAAATTAAAACATTATGAAAGTAAATTAATTTAGGTCCACTCGTTCTCAGTAATACATTGTACAAATCTACGTAGGTAATCTTTGAAACCACTAGTTAATTATTTTTCACAAACAATGAAGTTTATTTAGTAATAGGGATAACACACAATCATTTGAATGAGTTGTTGAGATAAGTTTTCATTTTTTTTATTAAGAACACCGTCCTAACAATAGAAATAAATGACAAAAATTAATTTTATATCTTTATGAGTTAGTTTAGCCATATTTTACACTATAGTTAACAATACTAGATATAATTTTATATGAACTGAATAATACAGAGATGTTGAGAAAAACTATATATCCTGTTTTTATATGTGAAATGAAACTGAAAAAATCGATTCTAAGGTTAATGATTAAATTAATTAGCTGCAAGCGATTTCTCAAAGCAAAACTGAGGGTTGTGTTATCTATTTCTTTTTTGTTAGACATTTTTTTGAACTCAGTAGAATGAGAAAAACATTATCTGTATTTATATAAAAAATAATAATATGTCCAATATATTGAATACTACCTACTTTTAGGTACTATTATTTATACACCAATTCAGTACAGTCAATTTGTGTATGAGTCAGAGTATGGACCTAATAGGTTGAGCAAGTGGCTGACATCCATTTCTCGTAAAAAACAAAATCTGTTAATACAAACCTGTACTCTGTGGAGGCCCATATGATCGTATTAGGATCGGACATGGTCGGAAAAAATTGTTATATTGTATTTAATTATTGGTACGTTTCAATCTAATGACTACGCGTCTAACGCGTTTTTAGCGGTGAAAGACTTAAGTACCGCTGAATGGTTGCATTTCTGAAACTACTCATCATTTTTTTCAAGACACTTATTCGGGAGTTCTGTCTGATGTTGAATCGGATGCCCGACGTACGTATTACACGCATATTATGGGCAGATAAAATTTCTGTCTTATATGTGAGTTCGGAGAAATCAGAACTGTTGAGAAAATTGTTAGACCTGTGTCCTATAATATGCCTTCTTAGTGAAACATATCACCATTTACCAAGCTGACGAAAAGGCGCTGATATTAATTGAGGCTCTACTGGTGCATCTATAGTGAATTATCTATTGACAATATCATTTTTTGTTTTGATTCTGGTTTTGTTTTTGTGAATATATGCTGTCAATTACAGTATGCCGTCACACGAAAATAATTACATACCTTTTAATAGCTTTTATTATTTCAATAGACTTTGCATAAAAATACTGAGAATAAAAAAATGAAAGCTATGTAATGTTACACCCAATCCAGTTTAATGTAGAGTACCTAAATATCTATATTTTAGCTATTCATACTAATATGAACTTTGTACATAAGGAGACGAAGTGATGTTGTAAGTTGTAACTATTAGATTTTTTTTAAATCCATTAGGGTGAAAGGTTTATATAATATATTGTTAATTTGTTTTCGGGCTGATATATGTAGGTCCATAGTAGGCTTCTCTTCAAAGAATAGGAATAGGGTGACGTCATTAAAGGTTTCAAAAGCCTGCTTTCTATATCATAAGGCTCAGGATAAGAAGGATTGCATCAAGCGCTGGATTAATATTGTCAGATGATAATGATACCGTAATTATCCATGAGATAGTTAGAATCGGCATCTTTGAAGTTCGAGGGTAGGTTACAAATTAAGGTTACCTTACTGAAAACGCCCAAGCTGGTACAACATTAATTTTGATAGCTACAAAGCCTAATCTGCAATGACAAGGCCTACAGAAATAGATGCTCATATATTATGAAACATCTGGAAACTTTGCACTTATATCTACTATACGGCGTACCTTCCCAGAACATAATTTTTTTTTTTTTTTTTATGAGTTCACAGTTTTTGATTTGTAATTTTAATTAATTTTACTTGTTACTCAAAATTTTCTTGCAATAAAACACGGTTTACCCTTTAAATCTATTCTATATTCATTTGGTTATTCAATAGCAATAAAATTAACAATAATAATAACAATATGATATTATAATTACGTGTTCGGACCAAAATTTAAAAAAGTATCTTGTTATAGTAATAGTCATGACAAAAAATAATGAAGGACCCTCCAAACAAACCCGCCCCTTAGTCGGGCGTATCACAAGGCACATTACGTTAGCGATGTTCAGCTTTTCGCCTGGTAATTTCCCGGGAGCAGTTATCCAAGACTGAGGCTGCCACGCACTAAGTGAGCTTTGACTGAGTTTAAAGAGTTACAAAGTGCCGGGTCAGACAGTTATGACAAGTTTATTTTAACAATTTGTTTACGGGCCGCACAAAATTGTGTTTTTGCTAATTGGTTTTCAAATGCAAATTAACACGTTAATTACAAAATTAATTAAAAGGGCCCGTAAGCATAGTGTACATATTCATATAATTATTAAGTCATATTTTATTCTAACGATTAATCTCCGCGTTCGGTTCATCTCCCCATTCTAACCCCTCCGAACCGCACCACATACTTCCATTATTTGGAAAAATAAATTGACGACATCAATATTTTTTTATTTTTAACTGAAAACCGTCGATAAGAATTCTAAATGTGAAGTTTTGAAAATGATAGAATCATTAACGAAAAGTTAGTTATTTTTATGAACATTGTCTGGAAGTTTCATGTTTGGAGTATCCTCCCGAATTTTAACTTTGTCTCCGGATTTACACGATCCTATCGAATTTCAAGTCTTTGGGTAGGTAGGTATATAGATAGCTGTTTCTTGCTATGATAAAAATTAATTTATGTAATATTATTATTTAACGTGGTACCTATATCACAATTACAACCATTATGCGATCGTTATTATATTTACAATCTATTTAAATCTATACATTATTGAACCACTTTAGAAAAAATATTACTTTGTTCAATTTTTGTCTACACTTTAAACTTAATTAAACGGCTGATCATAATCAGATCAATAAAAACTTCGGGATGAAAAATACCCAGAGAACTCAGAAATAATTTGCTTTCCTATGAAAATACCTAATGTTATGATTTATTATACTAGGCTGTAAGTTTCAGACATATTTATTAGATTTATTAAGTATATAACTTGTATAATAAAATTAATAGATAATAACTATTAAGTGAAAATCCATATAACTAACACAGATGTTATAAAACACGGTATAAAACACGTTTTGTGTAATTTAATTGAAAAAAAAACTATTTAGGGACGCCTTTCACAGGGAAGTATTTTGATTTTGCGTCCTTTGTATCCCTTCGTCACGAAGCACCCATAAACGTTGGACTTTCACGGGTATAGGGTGCGATCCGTAGGTTTGAAACATACATTTTACGACAATCCGTCTCTGAAATTATAACATCTCTTTTCAATCTATAGTTATCGAATATTTTCCTGTTATATTATAAGTAGGGGCCTTTATATTTTAATCTATTTTGTTACATAATGTGTACCAATTTATTTTATATTGGTTTTGTTTATATCTTTGAATATAGAGTATTTTATTATAATGTATATTATTTATACATTTGTCTTTAATGTATGATTAAACACTGAATAGAGAATATAATAGATTGTGTAGCTAACACCCGTTTCTCGTAAAAAAAAGATCTCTTCGCGGTCAATTTCACTACGGATTATTATAGAGATGTGGCTGTCATTGGATTCCTGTGACCCAGATCTTAATTACAATATTATTTATTAAATTGTCATTTTATTATGTATATATTATAGTATATATTATTATGATTTCAACATATTATTCAAAGATGCGCCGGTCAATAAATAGCGGGTCATAATTGATTTGACATGTCACTCGATTATAAGTTCCCGTTAAAAACACATCGCACCGAATTATCATTATATTTATTATATTGTACCATTGTAATTATTGAAACAGTACATAAATTCTCGCCTGCTCCATCATGATGAACAACTACTACCGTCTTTCATCTGCAACACCTATCCACCGTCGAAGTGGAATACCTACAAAGATTATAAGTAATAAGATGAAAATACTCGTATATTATAATATATTCAAGTGGCACAATGTCTGTTCTTGAAGTTTTAAGTCATGGGGTCAAATCCTGAGTCCAGCACACATCTTTTTTTTACAATATAATATGTTAAGGTTTAAGGCATGGACATAATATTATTATATATTGAGAAAATAGCTAATAATAATTTGTCTTTCGAATATCCAAACTGTGTTGTTGAACCATTTTATTAGTAATAAAGTCAGATGAGTATGTAATCATTACAATTTATAATTAACTAGCTGACCTGGTGAACTTAGTATTGACTCAGAATCAATAATCTTGTGTTTACTTATTAGCTGAATTAAATTAGAATAAAATTTATTAAGTTAAAATGAATACTCAAAATGAATAAGTTCAATAAATGACCAAAAATCAAATCGAAATGAAAAGTATTTTAATTACATTGAACTGTACACACTGTACACCCACGATGACCGCGTGGCTTAAGCGCCGGTCCATAGTGTCGAGGGTCTCAGGTTTGAATCCTGGGTCTGGCAAGTTCACATTGTTTTTTAATTTATGCATGAGTCAGAGTATGGTCCTAATAGGTTGATCAAGTGGCTGACATCCATTTCTCGTAAAAATAAAATGTGTTTATACAAACCTCCACTATGTGGAGGCCCATATTATCCTATTAGGATCGGACATGGTCAAAAGAAAAAAAAAAGAATGTAATTCACGTGGCAGCAAGGCATTTGCTTTATTGAAGCGAATCGAAATGATTCGCGTAGCATTGTTGCACTACTTTCTGTTAAACTATTTGCTGGATGGGTTGCATTCGAGTCGATTCCCTTCACTGAAGCACCTTGTGATATACGACATTTTTCGTTTTGTTGTCAGGTGCGAAAACGAACAAAGCAGATGGTTTGCTGACACATGAACATGCTACGTACAAATGACCGTGAGAGAAACATTCATTTTATAGATTCAGGCCACAAACACTCAAGAATTGGCCTTGTAATTTGTTGATCGTCATGCCGAATGCAAGACGAATTGGAAATTGAGTTCGTTTAAACTTGAATGGCATATCGGTTGGGATTATCGAAATTCTCGGAATGAGAACTTCCTCACCTTTGAACATTCCTTTGATTATTGTCGCGTGAATCATATTGCCCATGAGTTTTCTCACCACCAAACGCATTCCGTTACATAGTTTTGGTTGGTTCAGATTTCAAAGCATGATGACTACCAAGCCAACCTTCAGTTGTAAATTGTGCGGTTGCAAACCAGGCAGATCCAATGAGTTTAAAAATTCAGTTGGATAGTTGGTTGCTTCGTCTTTTTTTGTTACACAGTCGATAGATTTGAAGGAATGCAGTGGACCAACGATTTGATTTTGAATTGTGAAGTTTAGGTGATCCACATCTTTGTTCTTTACCGTAAGAATGCTCGTTCACTCAATAAATTGACATTTTTGTGGTTAGCAATGATGTTCGAGAACACTTTGTTGATGAGTTCGTCCTTAGTTGAGACGAAATTGCAAAAATTCAGCGGAAACGAAATCGATCCGTTCGATTCATCGACAGGAACACGGCCGTTACCGATAGTCAGCAATTGCTTGGAGAAATCTTCGGCAGATAGATCGTTTAGCAATGCAACTCGCATGTTTGTCGTCAGCTGAAGTGTATTCAGATAGCGCCACAGAGACGATGATTTGAGGCAACTATTTATTTCATCGGCAGCGGTCTATCTTGAAATGACTGGTAGTGCTTGGCGGAAATCGCCAGATAGTAGAATCATTGCGCCTCCAAAACTTCTTGAGTCATTGCGCAGATCTTTCATAATTAGATTGAGTGCTTTCAATGCGCGTTTGTGCGCCATTGTGATGATTTTACTTGCTACCAAAACTTTGGCAATTGCTGAGTGTTTCGCAATGTTGCATGTCAGTTTTTCAGTCGTTTGAAGGTTTAAGAGCAATTTTAACGTTGAATGAGATATTTAGCATCCTTCTAGCAACGTGGCCGTTATTCCAGAAGAAGCAACTGCTACAGCATTTTCGGATCTCGCACAAACAGTAGCCAAAATCAATGACATGCGGAATGTCTTCCCAGTTCCACCGGGCTCGTCGAGGAAAAATAAACCACCATTTCCATCATCAATTGCCTTCATTAACGTATCGTACACTTCTTTTTGTTGGGTGTTTAACAGTGATACATTCGTTCGAATTGATTGGTTCAATGCATCTCGATCATATTCACGTTCATGTTCCAATTCTCGATTGAAAGCGTCGTTCATTCCACGATGTGGCGTTGGCATTCCTAACTTGACTAACAAACTGCCGCACATGAGGTAACACATGTATTCGATCAAAAGCAAAGCCTGGTTATGTATCTCTTCATTCACCTCGAGATCGGGATTCCCTGAACTGACACGAATTCAATGTCAAATGTCTTCTGACATGTCATTTTTGTACTTGTTCCACAGTTCAGGTGGATTCGATGGGAAGCATGTCGAAATAATGATAGCAAATAATGTAGGTATCTGACTTGGAGATGCAGAAATAATTGCTTCAGCGATTGTCATATCCCAATGAGTATCGTTTTCAAGCAAATTGACTTGTTGACACGAAGCACGAAATGTTGGGCACACTACACCATTGACAGTTAGACATTTCGACTATCATTCTTTCTTTTGTTTGTTTGTTTCTTGTTTATTGTTTCTGTAATGTATCAGAGATGGCGTTGTATACGGATTTATTTTTTTTGTGATTTTCTTACTTTTCGAATGCGTGAGGTTCATCGTTCAAATTTATCGATATCAGTCAAAAGCCGTTCGATACAAAATGTACGAGAAAATGAATTTTCTTCATAATTTTTTTTTTGTGATTTATCCAATGTGTTAATAGTTATTCTGCTATTCAGGGCGGAGACAAATCCTACAAATCAAAGATCATAAAAATCGGCCCAGCCGTTCTTGAGTTATACATGGTGTAACTAACCCGACTTTTAACTGTTTTATATAAAATATAGATAACAAATAATCTTAAACACAAAATAATTCCAAATTTAATTATTCTTCTAGATATACCCTGTTTAGTTAAGAGACGGTAAATATTATTGGAAATTTGATCTTTGAAGGTGGCTGCTTATAATACATATGTTAGTGAGGTTGTAAAATTATTATTCCGTAGATTTTTGACCACATAACTCTATATATCTACGTTCATGTATATTTAAATGATTACAGTATATTCAGATATATAATATAAAAAATATTATATACAGTGATGAGTCTAACGAAAGAAATTCCAAGAAACTTTGCGATAATAAATCAGTTTTTTTTGCAAATGATTTTTTTGCTTATTTTTCTATTTAACTTTTAAATTTTTACTTAAGAATGTGGGTAATGATTCTATGCTTATCAAGTTAATATAGGGTTGGTAAAAAAATGGGGAAGAATTATCTGTGGACATAGTATGGAGAAGAGCGTCGGCGACTTTTCACCCCGGTGGATGGCGGGGCAGGACGGGGCGGAATGCGCCCTGTCGGGAGTGAGGATCTTCGAAGGAGCGGTCCATGCTATCGTTTTTATTTGCTTCGCTTGCCATTTGCGATCTTTGAATAAAACATCTCCTATTGCGCTCTTTGCTCGGCGAAGGCAATTGTTGATACGACTGAGTGTTCGATTGCGGAATCCTAACGGACAAATGTACATTCAACTCGCTCAAATAACGCTTTACAACATTTTCCGAGAATATCGTCACTCTTGTGTATGAAAATTTAAATTGAAATTTCAAACTAAGGTATGCTTGAAAGGATTTTTTTCAGTGTAACTATTATAAACTACCGGTAGTGCCTTTAACAATAAATTACATTTTTAAACGTGTTAAGCTAAATTAAATACTGATGTTGTCGACTGATGTGTTGATAGAACGGCCATCGATGGAGTTGTGTCTCACAAGATTGATTCCGCGGGCGAGCATGTCAAAATTCATGTTGTCTTTTCCCATGTGTGTTTGATGCAGCGTAATAACTCAATTAGTTGGACAAATGGTTAACAACCATTCCACTGCTGGACGTATTGTAATAACTACCTAGTATATTCATTTTTATCAAAGGCGCAAATTTAATCATCCTATCATCAACCCAATCAAATTTTTAATCATTCTATTTTCTAGATTTCTGTCCAGCTAATAATTATTACAAAACATAACTAAATATCGCTTTTTAAACGCTTGCTTTATTATCTTTGATAGTGAATCATGAAAGCTTATGAATACTCAGAGAAACCGTATGCTGGACTGCGAGAATAGTATACTGGGTATACGGGTGGTATGGTTTTGTCAGAAACGAGCTGATAAGAAAGTAGATCATCCCTTGTCACATATAAGGTGAAAATGCTTCATTGTACCTCGTTTGGTCTTAGCACACACTCCCTTTAAGCTAACTAGATTCTTGCATTTCATAAGGAATTTAAATACCTAAAAATGCTGGTAAGACGAGGCAAGATTGATGGCTATAATATGCTCCACCCATAGAGCAAAAATGATAAAGAAGAAAAAGAGATATTCTTCAATAAATCATTTAATCAATCATGGTAAAAAAAGTTATTCATACTTTTCAGTTTAAAACAGAGTGGACATCCACGGCACGTAATCAAATATACATTTTGATTGAAAAAAAACGGACCCATGAAGCAGAGAATAATGCGTTGCGGTAAGAATTAGTGGGGCACGGGTGGGTATACCGATAGCTGGGAAATTTTGATGTATTTAATTAATTACCATCACCCGCTTCCCTTTAAGCCCCAGTGTAAAAAAAGAACGTATATAGTAAATTAATTTTAAAAGCTATAGCTAGCTGAAGTGAATCCACGTGATTTATAAGTAGGTAGGTATCCTCTATAAATGGACAAAATTTTATATATAAAAATTGTAACTGTTCATCTAGGTACAAACCCATAATTATTTTATTAAATTAAAACAAATAATAATGAATTAATTCGGGCGCCTGCGATGTATAAATTTCCGCTTATGAATCCGTAGGTTGCGGGTATGAAGCCCGCGTCCATAAAATGTACATAACATTATTTTTTAATGATCATCCATAGCACGGACCTAATAGATGGAATAAATGGTTAACAACAATTTATCGCAAAAACTGTTTGGGTGACCGCCAATGGAAAAAACTGATGAATAAAAAATAAAATTAATCTAGGCCTCTGTTGTAGCTGTCTTAAGGCTCTCGTTTTAAAGCCATAGGCTGCTTTAAAATTTACCAAAATAATAGAGACATTAGGTACCATTCATAAATTATTCTGGTTGATAAAAACAAAAATATTATTCATATGTTTGCATTACAAAAAGCGAGACATGATATATTTTGTCCAGAGTCTAGATTTTAAGAACTACTACGACAAGATGTCCGCATTCTAACTTGTCAGCTAATCAAATCAGATATTGTGACACATAGGTAGTATCATCAAAAACTATTCCGTGATTTTTCTAATCGTAATATTTAAAAACGTTGAATGATGTATCTCATTTAATTTGATAATAAGCTCCGATAAAATGTGTCGAAGTATGGAATATTGCATAATATAGTCGTGTGGTTAAGTTAAACAATGTATTATCTCTTTGTCACTTGGAAAATGTTTATTTTTGTTTATAAAGATGGTTAAAGGTATTATTATTTATAACAATAAAATATACTTAAGCTTATACAATACACAAGTTTTATCAATATTACATTCTTTTTTGATAATATGACATAATAATTAAGTCTTAGAAATAAATTAATAAAAGGAAAGATTTTTCTAATAAGTATATTTTTGAGGTTTTTCCAGTTTATGTATTTTCTATAAAAATATAGTAGGTACTTTTTTTCGAATTTAATTTGAAAACGCGGTATTGGCTTTAGAAAGTTTTTAAAAGAAACTAGAAAATATTATTAATTTACGTACTTACGTAATAACTTTTCATTATATTTTTATGTTAGGTAAGCACTTAAAAATTTATGAATAAAATGGTAATTTAATTTGAGTAATCATGATTCAAAAAGTAAAAAACAATTTAAACTTTCAAGTTTAAAAAATCTCAATAACATGTCTAATCAAAGCTTTTTTTGTTGGTTTTCAGTTCCTTCTATTTCCGATTTTTATATCATGAATTCAAAAAATATTGATGCTATCATTTTACGTTATAACATAAGTTGATTATTAATAAAATGTATACATTTGAATAGGACTCATAATTTATTATGAATGTATTGTTATGGATTTAAATATAAAAGTATATAGGTTTCCCGACCATGTCCGATCCTAATAGGATCATATGGGCCTCCACAGAGTAGAGGTTTGTATTAACAGATTTTGTTTTTTACGAGAAATGGATGTCAGCCACTTGCTCAACCTATTAGGTTAATATCCTGACTCACGCAAAAAATTGAAAAACAATATGTGTACTTGCCAGACCCAGGATTTGAACCTGGGACCCACGGCGTGATAGTCCAACGCTTTACTTATATATTAAAACAATTTATTTTTACCTTTTAGAGTGTAAAAAGAACTATTAATTGTATGAAAGTGGTCTCATTCTAATAAATAAATGAATTAATATCAACATAACTAAATAGAACAAAAATTAGCATATCAAGGTCATAGTCGGTGGAGGTTGATATCGAATAGAAATCAATATATTGAGTAAATATCTTATAATCATTCTAAGTATAAATTGTGAAAATCCAGGTGCTCTTTGAAATAAAAATTATGCAAAAAAGTAGAATTATTGTGTATTCAATGTATAAATTAGTAATATAGGGTTATGAAAATAAGACGTATATAATATAAATTGTGTCAATACTGAACTTTTGTCTCAATAAGTTGATTGTGTCACGAGCTGTGTGGCATGCTGTACAATCTTGTTGGAACCACATATAGTATGTCATCCAGATCAAAATTATCTAATTATTCATGCCAGAAATAATCAGTAATCATGTTTCTGTAGTGTTCTCTATTGATAGAAACTGCATTGCAAATCACATCAAACTGTTTTGTGAGTTTTAATTACTCCAAATGTGACAATTGTTATTAATTACGAATCCAATTAACCGAAAATTAGCTTTTGCTATTTCAAGTTACTCTAAAGCCCAATAAGCAAAATTTCGACGCACCAAATGGTTATTCGGTTTAAGTTATTATGCTTAACAAAATAACTACGCATTCAAATGCATATATTTTAAAGAATATTCCTTGTAATGCCATAAAAAGTTTAAGTTCTCGAAAATGACGTGTGATTAATTAATCAGGATTTTCATCTACACTTTGATTCACAACATTGATATTTTCAGCAGTACGTTTACATTTTTGTCGGATTGGATTTTTAACATCAAATACATTATCATTTGACTCAAATTTTTCAGACTTTTTCAGACTTTAAACTCCCACCGCTAGTATTTGACCACTTTTACCGACTCGAGATGAATTTTTTCTACTATGTTATTCTATTATATTTTTTTAGATATATAAATATGAAACTCTACTAGGTTGGTACCAGCATTGTAATTTATAAGCTTTATAATATGTTTTATCAACAATAATTCAGTAGTTTTTGAGTTATCTGGAATCAAAACGATAATCAAAATGCAAATATTTCGAAACCTCAGGCAGATACTTCATTTTTATTATTAGTATAATAGCAAAATTGGTCAAAAATCAGTAAAAAATTAAAAAATCGCCATGCAGTGAAATATCACTAAGTATAATTTTGATTGTACAATGGAAAAAATAGTCAATTCGGATAGACGATTATTCTGTCTCCGACTGAATTGGATAGCCAATGGCATATTGTGACCGTATATTTTATTCGGTCATACTTGGTACTTGTATCGTGAGTAGATACATTGTTTCGTAGCCCGTTTCTATCGGCAATTGCTGACTGGAAAAGTGATTGTTTTGTCTCGGAAACGATGTGCGGTTGGCTTGTTGGCGATAAAGAAAATCTATTGAATACAAAATGATACCAATGTGAGCCCAAAGTCATTTTCATAACGGTTCACGCAATGTAAACAAAAAACAATTTATTTTATAGTCGTAGACATTGGCTTACTTCCGGAATTAGGGTGCTTAAAATAAAGCTCAGTAGCCTAATGGTCAAAAACTGAAATCTTAAGAGAAACTTAAGAACCACAGATTTAAATCATCAGATTAGTTTTTTTCCCCCAAAGTTATAACTACAGCACACAGAGTATCCGATATAAACATCAGTTCTCAAAACTCAATAGGTATATGGTTTTTTAGCCTTCGTAAGGTGCCATGGCTCACTACCACAAAGAAGTTGTGGAATCCCAGATATTTCGAATCACGTTGAATGTTGCTCCAGTCATTTCCATTCGGGTAGTGAGCTCTCACTGTAAAGTGACCTATATATTGTAATGTGTACCTCCAGGTATTTAAAGCTGTCGACACACTCAACGTGTTTCCAGTTATTATAACAGGTGTTATTACATATAACATTCGTTTTATTCACGCTGATTTTCAAACCGATGCGGGACGAATTGTTATGTAGCATATCGGTTGTTTTTTGATTTTCCATCAAATAGGACATTATCATCGGCGTATTCCAGATCACACAGCTTCACATTAGGGGTGATAGGTATGTCTCGGTCAGGTGGTATATACTTGGACTTTTAGTCCTTGATTATTCAACGCCCATTTTTAATATCGCAATATGTACGAAATTTCAACCCTTTAGGTATCAAATACATCTAAACACATTACTTGTTGAAAAAATATCAATAACTACGGAATAAATTATAGTTTAAAATAGCGCTGTTCAACTGGCGGCCCGCGAGCTGTACAGAAAATTTTTCATCAAACATTGGGGAGAGAGTTATCCATTATACCTTCATTAAAATATGAAAAAATTTCATGATAATACTAAATATTAAAAATACTTTTTCAAAACAAAGAAATATACCTACTGCTTAATTTTTACAGTTTGAAAAAAACATAAATATGTTGATAAGAATTAAAATATTGCGTTACAAATAAATAAATTTAAAAACAAACTAAAATTGTTGAAGTTAAATTTTCAATAAAATAATTTATTTCACTTTAAATCTTGTAATGAGTTCTATGAAGAAATAAAGAAATGTAATATAGAAGTGAATTTCGATATTTTTAACCTAAATTAAATACCCTGATTGAAGATTTTAATAAAAGATTTCCTCAATTTGATAACATTAAGCTGAGTATTCATTTATTCAGTGATCCATTCAATATCGATATTAGCTCTTTTGATCCTAAAATATCAATTGGAATTATCCTTCAGGCTGACCCATTTATTTCATCTAGTGGAGCAACTGGAATAGAAGTGTTCAAACTTTTGGATATAGAAAAATACCCAAAAATGAGAGATTTTGGACTTCAAATCATTTCTATGTTGTTGTTTGTTTGTGTAGATACTTCCATATATCTGCGAGCGTATCTTCTCTGACATGAAATACATAAAATCAAAATACAGAAACCGCTTGAAGCACTCACGCTTGAAAATATAATAATTAGACTTGCCACAACATATGTTGATATTGACATATAAGAAATTGTTAAGATAAATATTAAGAAACAATTAAGGCCACAACTCTCCCATTAAATAACTTATTATAAGTACGTATAAGTATAATCTAAATCTAATCTAAATAACTTAATAATATTACTGTTTTTATTATTTCTAGTTATGTGTTATTTTTGCTTTTTTTTTTAAAAAAATAACCTTTGAATTGACATTAACTGAATTTTCATTTACCTATCCTCTTTGGCCATGAAATGTTTGCTAAAGAAAAAATGGCCCGCGGCCTAAAAGAAGTTGGACAGCGCTGGTTCAAAACAATGTCCATTTTTATTTAACTGCCATTACACAATAAGTAAGAATATTAGTTGAAAAGTCAGCCTTTTTTTGAGCCCTACTTTATAAATTATATTATGTTAAAACAGGGGGGGGGGCAAACTGCGGCCCGTGGGCCGCATGTGGCCCGCCGCCGAGTATTTTTTTGCGGCCCGCCATCATTAATTGTACTTTTGATTACGAATAACTTTTTTTATATATTTTTAAAAAATATTGACAATAGATTAAAATTTGAAGAATTTGTTGTTTCGTAAATGTATTATCTCAGTACGTCTTCCTTGCGTCTCGTCTCACACTATGTAACCACTATTTTCTACGTTGAACATCGTGACACATTTAAATACTTTTTACTCCGCGTTGCAAGGAAAATAAATATATGCCCATGATGTGGTAAAAATTTTGAATGGATTTAAATTAAAACTCAAGTTATTTCTTCGACAAATATCGAATAACAACGTGGACCACTTTCCAACTTTGAAGTTGCTGAATATACCAGAATATAAATTTGAAGAATATGGTGAAATTATTAAACCTCTGAATGACGATTTTTCACAAAGATTTGGTGACTACCGAAAAATTTAGACAAGTTTAGCAATAATACGCGATCCATTTTCAATAGATATTGATAATGTACCGACAGAGCTACAACTTGAGATTATTGATCTGCAGTGTGACACTGAATTAAGAGAATTGCATCGCCGTGAAGAAATCTCCAAATTTTACAATGCCCTTAATTCAGACAAATTCGACCAACTTAAAGATTATGCAAGAAAAAACTTCGTTATTTTTGGATCAACCTATATACAAACATTTTCGATCATGAACCTCAATAAAAATTCTTTACGATCAAATATCTCCGATGCCCATTTACAAGCAGTTTTGAGAATATCAACTACAAAATTATCACCTGAATTTAAAAAAATGTACAATAGTTTCATTCTTCTCATTAATTTTTTTGAAATGTTTATTTTTCGTGATTATAAATAGTGTATACCTATCTAAAAATGGTGTTTTACTTGCGGCCCGCCGCTCATTTTGAATTCTTGAATTTGGCCCTCCATCCAAAAAGTTTGCCCCCCCCTGTGTTAAAACATTGTTTTTTTAAAAAAAACTTAGTGTAGAACACGATCAATAATATCGAAATTCTATGTTGTAAAATTGCGTTAACAAGATGAGTTACATACTTATAGATTCGATAATATCAATTAGTTAATATTGAATAATATAAAACAGTTACAAAGTATCTATAGTCTAAGGTTACAAACATTATTTTTTAATAAAATTATGTATCATATTAGATTGATTTTCTTTAAACTAGTAATCTAAATTTAAATTTAAAAAAAATTATGCTGTCATATTTTAAATAAACATAAAACGTTACATACATAATTATAATATGACAATGATTTTGGGATTATCGATTTTATGAATGAAATTGAGCTGTAAAAGTAATGGAGCTATTCTTTGTTTAGATGCGAATAACAGTTATTCCAAGTTGCTTGTTTTTCGTGGTTTATTCATTGCTGACGTTGCTTTTGTATGAAAATGTATCACAAAGACAAAAACATTTTAATGATTCTATAAAAGAATCGCGTTGTACCATGGTTGTTGAAAATCGTTAATTTTATGTAAACGGTACACAGGTAAGCAATAAAAACAATGTAATTGAGTACTTCAATCAAATTCATACGTCATGCTAGAAGAAAAAGATAATATTTTATGGAATAAAGACACATGATTGCTGCAAACTATTATAATCACAATCCTCATCCATGGACAACTGAAAAGAGAATAGATGCACAAACGAAATTAACTAGTAGTTTTTACATTTGTGGAGGGTTATTATTGAATTTTTTATCTATAATATAAAAATCAATATTTGTTTGTTTGTTTGTTCGTATTTTATGCGCTGCCATACCGTTCATCCGATTGCAATAAAACTTTGTCAACTTATTGCTTGCACTTGCGCAAAGAGTATAGGCCATATCTTATATATAAAAATGAATGTATGTCTGTCTGTATGCCTGTCTGTCTGTCTGTCTTTCTGACTGTCCCGTATGAGTTCCTATACCATTCATCTGATTGTCATGAAATTTTGGCAACTGGTTGTATGTACACCCACAAAGGTTTCGGAATTATAAAAATCATCATCTTCTTCATTATATTTTCTTTTATTAATATGGTTCCTATACCATTCATCCGATTGTGACGAATTTTTCGTCAGTTATTGTACGCATACCCGTAAAGGTTTCCTTTTTTCCATTTTCCATTTTCATTTTCTTCTTCATTATATCTTCTTTTATTTGTATGGTTCCTATACCATTCATCGGATTGCGATCAAACTTTTTACCAGTTGTTGTGCGCACGCCCGCAAAGGTTTCTGAATTAGTACAACCATCTTCTTCTTCTTCTATTCGTATGCGTTCCCATACCATTCATCCGATTGCAATGAAACTTTGGTGAGTTGTCGTGCGCATGTCCACAAAGATTTCTAAATTAGAAAATCATCATCTTCTTCTATTCGTATGCGTTCCTATACCATTCCTCCGATTGCGATGAAACTTTTGTCAGTTGTTGTGCGCACACCTGCGAAGGTTTTTAAATTAGTATTATATAAAATACAAAGTTTGTTGTTTGTATGTTCCATCCAATTTTGATTTTTTTTTTACTACATATTGATAACATTAATAACGTTTGCATATTTTGGATTCGATTTTAATTTAGTGGTTTTTTGTTTGGCCTTTACTCCTCTTAGAATTATTTTCATATTGCCATATTGTATTACACAGATATTTTAATATTAAAAAAAATAATTACCTCTTATTATTTTTTAAATATCTAAGATAAATATAGCCACGAAGCGACCCTGTGCGAAGCCGGATACTTCAGCTAGTTTAAAATATAAAAGCCGACTGCCAAAAAAGGAGTACAATTTGTAAAGCGTATCAAAAATATAAAAACTACTAGTTAATTTTGTCATAATTAGATACGACGCAAATGGCTTAGTTGGTAGAACACATCCAGTGGATGCGGGTTCTAGTTTGTTTGGCGTTGTATTAAGAATATTATAAATTATTCATTGATATTTTTTTAATTAGTTATAACTATTTCGAAAAGGGGTAATACTTGAGTTTCTCTACGAATGTTCAATTATTGCCAAATAGGATGATTTGAAACGTTTTTAATCGTTAAAAATTTTGTTATTTGATAAAAACTAAAATATAGGTTTGCAAATAAATTTATCTAACAGTATGGGTGCTTTTATCTTGTCCATTGACTACGGAGTATCAATTATTTTGAATGTCAATGTTTGGTTTTTAATTATGAATTTGCCTTTGACAAATTCAACGAGGTAAATACTACAGAGGAATTGCTTCTCCAAATTAACGTTTTATGTCAGTTACAGACGCGTTTCGAAGTGTTTGAACTGACTAAATAAACATTTTCAAATTATAAACGAAACTAAAAAAAATCTTTTTTAAATATGCCCATGTTATCATTTTAAATTTTCTCTTCCAAAACTTGGCCTTGAAATTTATTTAAAATGAGAACTTTATAATAATGTCTGGTAAAAATCTGTTTCATATATATATATTCGCTTTTATTACAGGAATCGGCAACTTGTGGTTCAAGATTTTGGTACGTATCCGCGGTTATTCAGAATATTACATGTAATAACTAAGTACCATGTTTTCAAAAGTTGTCAATATACCAGAAATAGCGATGTCTATTTTAAGCATGTGGGAATCTTTTCTGTCACATGTTCTGGAATCCATAAATAGTGAAGCGATTCTAGTACGATTGGCCACATCTTGAAATCGTGAGCTATTGTATCGAAAACCGATGGCCGTACAGTATTGAGATTAAATTCGTGTCTAAATAAAACACTTAAAAATACGTAATAAAACCAACGGAACAGAACAAAAATAAAAATAATATGACAGAACCAAATAAATGTAGCAACTAATGCAATCATATTATAATAATATGCATTCTATAAAATTCTGAATGATACAAAAGTAGATTTACAAGTACGTGGTCGTTAGTATAAAATGTAATAGTAGTTAATATTCATATTTAATCTATCGGAGCACTGCTGTCTCTAATGGTCCACGAATAACTTAATCATATCAATACTATACGGCCATCTCTTTATAGTATGACAGTTTACGGTAAATTGTAATACGTACAATTTACAAGTAACCCGTGAGACACTAGAAACCATATTCGTTCTGCAATGGGGAACAAAAGGCGCACACTTGCGAATGTCGTTGATTTAAGCATGACAATAACTAAATACTTTCAAGTGGGTAAGTATAGAAAATTAAGCTACAAATTCCAAAAAAAACATATATGTGTTTTTATTGACATTAATTATAAAAGCTTCATTTGGTCCTACGCTGAGCATGTGGGCCGTTAAATACAAAAAATGAAAATGTCAAACATTTTTCATAATAAAATTATGTTTGTTGCATTTTAGCCAACCTTAGGACATTATCGTCTCTTTATTATAATAATTATTATTATGAACATAAATTTTCACTACGAGCAAAAATAATATTTAATATTATTTTTATTTGAAGAATATTATTAACCAAAATAAATTATATCGTCACTATACAGGCCAATTGGCATAACCCTCACTTTTCACCGAAGTGACATTTTGTTGGCAATGGACTTATTGCGTACTCTTACACGAACTGGCCAAGTATCATAAACCCAAAAAAATATTTCATATAAAAATAATTCAAAACCATTTTTAAGCCTTGTAACTTACACAAAAAATATTCCAGCCAAATGCTGAAACCCTTTAACGTAAGCCACTAGTATGCCAAGAAAAGAAAATTCTCAATTTATAATAAAATAATATATATGAAATAATAAGTAAATCCAATCCCCACAGTTTCTTTCACTTCCTGAACAATTTGATATTTGAGGGTTGCGCCAATTGGCCTGTACAGTGACGATTATTATTATTATAATGCAATATAGTCCCAAGAAAGTCATTTAAAATAAGTGAGGAAAAGGTTGCCACCTGCATAAGTCATGTATCTTGTAAATAAACCATTTCAAATTGTTGAGGGAAAATCCTGTCTAACTCCAGATAGTTATGTTGATAATTTTTGTCAGGTAAAGGGGCATAACTCATTTTTATTGGTTTTTCTTCAATAATTTCTTTATAAATTAATTATAGATTAAGAAAAAACACCAAATTATTAATTCTAATTTTAAAATTTAAATTCTATTTTATATTTAAACTTTGGCCCAAAATCATTATCAAAACGTTTTTTGTGCCTCCTGTGAAATTTGACTAGTTTGGATAAACTCCTTTTACCTTTCCACAGTCGATATGTAATCTGGTCTGTCAAACTGATTAAAAATAAACAAAAACAACGCCCAACGGTTTACTTACAGTTATTTTATTATATTTATAAATTTAATTTAACTTACGCTAAATGTTAAATGCAATGTTCTTGCCAACAGTGAAAAATTAATGCTAATTGAAAACTACGATATTAATTAAAATGTTTTACAGTTTTGTTCCCTTAATGTTTTGAAACTCTCTTACGTAGTATTTGCTCTAATATACAGGTACTTCTATAAAGGTGTTCTGCAGTTTGTAGTTGCAGTTGGTAGTTAGGAAACGTGTTAGAAGTTTTAATGCAATTAAAACACCCAACACGGAGAAAGTTAGTACCGCTGTACCTATTTAATACCACTATTTGACGTATTTTATCATAGATTTAAAAATACTTTAGTGTATTATAATGTAATATACAAAATAATATTATCATCTAGTATTTACATTATCTATAATAACAATAAAATCCAGCAATCTCGTCAAAAGCTGTCAACATTAATTAATATTCCTACGTCAAAATGTAAAGATGTTGACGTTAAGTTGGACTTCACTAATATATTCCAATAATAATGATAACAATAAGGCAATAACTATGTTTAATCAAATCGCTTCGGATATTGATATATTCCACTTACGTGAGGATAAACTTTGAGGGACGATGTTTTATAAAATTTTAAGATAGGCTCTATCAACCTAGTTCATTCTATGTGCTTCCATGTATTTTTATTTGAAAATTGTTAATACTTATTGAATTGAAAATTAATACGTCATGTCGTGACCGCTTTGAATTTACAATTTGTCATGATTATTATAATTGTAAAATAAATAAATTTGAATTAAATAATTACGTTGTTTTTTTTCATTTCGCAGATTTCGATGGAGTATGGCTATGCGTTGCTTAACCGCTTCGCCGTGGAGCATTTAATTACTGATTACTTAAAATTACCTATGGATCTATCAGTACTTATTCAATACATTCTCTTTTTTCTTCTTCTAAAGGCACTTATGTTGAACTTGAGTGTTAATTTATTTCACTTTCTCCAAATAATAGCTTACAATTGACAGTAAATATCATTAAAATCAACACAATGGATAATTATTGTATTCATTTCTCTTTTTCAGTAGGTACATTAACGTTTACCTAGTAATGAAAAAAAAATAAACCTGAGCATAGGAATGCCATGTGACTCTTTTAAAAAATTCGTGTCACTGGTCAATCTTTTATTTTTTCTCCGAATCATTTGAGCGTTCTATCAATAATCTACCGCACACACTCTTATATTATTTATATTATTTAGATATTATATTATAGGATGCCAAAATTCAGTTTTAGATCAGGTTGAGAATCTCATGAGGCATCCATAGAACATGGTTGGTAGATACGTACAAGCAGTACTAGCTTTCTTATCTACTCGGAAAGTTAACTTATTTAGATATATTTAAACAAAATATATCTGAGAGTTTTATCTACGAGTATGATAATTATTAATTGTATTTTAATGACAATTAAATTTAACAGTATCTGTAATGAGGTACCTGTACATCTGAAGATTTCATAGAAAATATAACTTTACTATTAAATTTAAGTTAATGATGGTGAATTCAGAAAAATAAATCATTAAATACAATGAAGCCTTAGAATCTCCAATACTCCGAACACAATAATATTATGAGAAGACTTTTTTACTAAGTACTTCTTAAGTGAAATTATGTGATGAAAAAGGGAAAATAAAATTTCACGTCTTAGACTCAGTGATTTACAACCTTTTACATTGGCAGAGCCCTTGAATCAAAATATTGTGAAACATCGGGGAACATCTACCTGGCTGAAGGAGGGAAAAAAAACTAAATATAATATGTGTAAAAGGTATCGGCTGGATTAGAGAAATAATAAATAATTGATGCTTTAAAAAAAGTTTATCTTAGTATATCGAGTTATCTTAACGTGAACATATTCATATATTAAGCTAATTAAACACACGTACCTTAAAATTAGCGTTTTAATTAAAAACTCTTTGATATAAACAAAATTAACAATGCATAGTAGGCGGCGATATTCTTCACCGACAACCGCATTTCATAATTTATATTTCTTTGTTCCTAGAAGCTATCAATATTTTCTCCCCAAAAAAATATTTATTTCGATAATATTAACGGCGCAGATAATATAAAGAAGCCAATCTTATAAGAATATTTATTGTTTAAAAGTTGATCACGTAAAAGATTTTTTATTCTATTATCAAAAATGTTTAAATTTCAGTTTCATCATTTTGGCAGTACAAATAGTCAACACTCAAGATGATGTAGAATATCTGGTAAGACATAAATTAGAAGACAAAAACAATGAAATGCTGCCTTAAAAATAACTAGGTATTGCTTTGCAACATTGCTCTGGTGAAACGTTTTATCAAAAAACTACTTAAAAGTTGTAAAATACTATTAGGAAGGTTAGAGATATATCTATTTCTCAATAATCGATTTTCTTTTCCGACATCACGTCTCAATATTTAAGGACAAATATAGAATAAACTAATGCCCGAAAAAATCCCTTTACGTAATCGACCCCATAAGGTTCTTATTTCCGGTTCCTGCTCCGTAGGCGTTTGTTGTTTCCCATCCTTTCATCCTTTGTTTGTTTGCTCTGGATCTAATTGACTTGCGCGAGCAGCTAAAAGCAACACCCTCCCAGAATTAGCCCACACCGCGAACAAGTGTTGCCCAAAAAACAACAGAAAAAACGACGGTATAGAAGAGATCTATTTGAACAGGTGAGCTCAGTAGCATTAGGATATTCTTTGATTGATCGAGAAAACCGCTACGGGTTTTTAAATAAAGATTTTTTTATAATTAAACGTAAAGAGAAGACATGGGAAAAAAAGATGATTATATAAAGTTATCATTTCTAGTGTGATAAGTATTTTAATAATTAGAGTTACAGTAAAGTTATAAGAAAGATTATTTTTATATTGTTTGTTAAAATATATTTTTAAAAACATTTTCACATTCTTTATAACATACCGTTATAGGTTTCGCCTCGTATTGTTATTTATTATAATTATCATGATTTTCCACCAAAAAAAAATAATATGGAAAATTAATGGTACTTATTTTTATCTGATTCATTTACAAATCAATTATCTACCTAATAATTCCGACACATCTATATATTTCTCATATTATAACTCAATTTGGTACGTAGGAGAAGGATAGATTGTTCTGGTATTTTCGCCACGACAAAATCACTTTGGAACGATGTTAGCCGGCTCTCACATCTAAACTCGCCTCGTCTGCAACGTGTTGAATACGTTGATGTGACGTCATCGTTATTCACAAAACACACGTTGCCAAATAGAGCTCAGCATATTGGTCGAATGAGACTTTTTAATTTGAAACATACGTCTAGTGCTGCTAGCAACAAGTCACATGCTTCTCGAAAACGCCAGAATGTATACACACAAATACGAATTGGTCATTCCTATTTCGGTTCACCGGTCGCCGCATCCATATATATATATATATATATATATATGTATATACATTTTGAGAGGTTACACGCGACTGCCGCTAGGTGGATGTGCGCAGTCTTCATATGCAACATCGAAACGACGTTCATAAAAAGTTTGATTTACGACTGTGCGGTAGACGAGGCAAGTTATAATGTGAGAGCCGGCTTAGTGTCATTATTTGAAAGTAACTATACCAATACCTAAATGAATCACCAGCACTGCCAGAAGAATCTTATACCATTTTACGTAATGTTTAATTTAATAATAGTATGATGAACAAACAATGAGGAAAGATTTTATTGTAACTAAAACATATAAATATAATAAGTGAGTATTATAAACGTAGGTTGATACACAGCACCTCGATTTTTAGAAATCATTCTTAGAAAATAATGTACGAGTAACATATTTTCGTAATCTTATAAATAATAATAGGACATATTATGTATATTATTACAATAGGTGTGTAATAATATATTTTAAGAATTTTGCTAGAAAAAATATATTTCAATCTAGTGTTTCTTTACGTCAATGGAGAGGTACTATTTTACTCTTAGTTGAATAACATGTTTTTATAGAATATAATATAACAAATCGCACCCCCAGTAAGATACTGTAGTAATCCAAAAATTGGCATTTTGCAGGAGAGCCATTTGAAGTTTCAAATATTCTTTGTAAATACAGGAAAAGTCTGAGTGTAAAAATTATTACTCATTTTTATGGAAAAACATGATCTATTTTCAACAGTATTCATCATTTTTCTCTAAAACATATACAAATGGAGATATTTGAATATTTCTGAGTTACGTCAGTATTTTATTAGGATATTTGAAAATTTCATGGTAAAATTTGAATCAACTCAATACTTTCTATGTAAATTTCCCTACCATCACTCTAATAATTTTAACTAATTTATTGGGCACTGTAAAGGAAGGTTTTTAAAATATTAAGTAATGGTACAGTCTTTTAAGATTTATTGAAAAAAACAAAAAAAAATACAATTTTTAGTTCAAAACAACAAAAAAATACAAAAATTTTTGGTACGATTTTTAATTTTTAAACATAACTTGGAAGAGAAGCAAAAAAATCATAATAAAATTCCCGATGTTTAGCAGTGCAGAGAGAAAGCAAACCCTTCTTTTTAATTGTCGTTATTTTTGGCCGCTCTTGATATGCTTTGGATAAATTGAGACTATCCATTGGTAATGGCTTGCCTATTTGCCGTTGACGAACATTCAATTTCCTACATTCTTCATGATAACTGGTTTTAAAAAAAATAATGTATGGATAGTCTCTGTCTACTGTTATAACTTTATTCTTCTGCCACAAAACTTTTTCTCCATTTTCATCCGTGTTGTAATTTTTACCGATTTCATCTGCTAGTTTTTTCATGTTGTGAAAATTATTTGTCGTCATGGGTTTAACAATGTATGGTTGTCCTGTTTTCTTACTTGTTTGTACAATGGTAATCATTTGGCTGGGCACAAAAATTGGTCCACTTTTAAGAGTCCTAGTCTTCTGCTGCTCAATTGTAGAATGGACAATATCGCCTTCATTTTGGGTATGCCTGGTGACCAAAAACTTATGAGAGATCGTTTTATTTTTTTGTGAATTCTCGATGGCATATAAATACATTGCAGCAATGTTTTTGTTTTTATTTTTATTCTGCCCGGCACAATTGTCTTTGTAATAAATAGAATGCTCAATGTGGTGATATTTTTCACATGCAATGTAATCGAGTATACAGCTACCAATTTCATTGGATCCTCGTGCAGCTTGACTCTTGTCCCACGTGTAACAGTTTGCAATATTTTCAGTGATATTATAGACTGTAAGATTGTACATTGCCAACTTTCGTTTATAATAGAAAGTTGACACATTTCCGCAAGGAAGCGGTAAAACAGCCAGCAAATCACATACAGCTACATTAATGACGCTATTTTGGCCATTAGTTCGGGACTCTGCTACGTTTTTGGTCTTTTCATCCCTTGCCTCTTTTTTTCCAGGTTGATGTGTCTCGTACTTTTCTTGAAGTTGTTCTTTTTCTTCTGATGAAGAATTATTGTATAGGTCGCATTCAACGCACAAATCTTTTTTAGGCTTAAAGAAGCCAATATTAAATTCGTCATTAAATATGGATGCGTATAATAGTGTTCTTTTCCAAATGGGATATTGCTGTCAGCTTGTTGTTTTTTGTATAACCAATACATTTCAGAAATTGTTAATTTACCATCTAAGTACAATCGTCATAGACGTCTATGCACGCAAATAATGTTACTCGATCACTGGGAAAGACTTAATGTGAGCTCTTATATCATTTTTTCAATCATATTTTTTTTTGTGATTGCCATGGTGACCTCTTTGTTCTGGAATTGGCGTTCCGGAAAGGAGATCTCTTGTTTTCCACGCAGTGGAGCAGTACCTTTCACCCACCTCAAATGTGTTGATAAAGTATTTTTTGCATACTTCTTGTATTTTACTTCCATTTAATTGAAGTTGATAACAAAAATAGTTGCCTCTGCTTCTTCCAGTTTTTTTCTTTGAATACTTTGGAACAATACTATCCATGCAACTAGTGAGAAAATTACGCTGTATCTCAAGATATTCCTGTAGTAACAGAGTTACAATAGTATTTTTTTGAAAAGTATTGTTTTAGTTTTTTAGAAAGCTTCTTGTAAAATACTGTCGTAACTTAGTTACAACACTATTTTATTTTCGATTTAACAGTTTTCGGAAAGTAATGTACTGTATTAAGTGCTTTCTCTCTGACACTATTTGAGTTTGAGATACGACAGTATTTTATTAAAATAGCAAAAAAAAAATACGAATCCAACCACATCCATAACTCGAAAACGCCCATTTCATACTTACGACAGTATCTTACTGGGGGTGCGAAATATAATATAAATATACTAAAACAATGGAGACTGACTTTATCTATTTTAGTAACCTTATTTTTTTTACTACATTAATTTATTAATTTTAAACTGTCAATGGTTTTTTCACCTATTTCTCATAATATACTCGTACTAATTAGTTTTAAGTGTCAATACACAGATGGTAATGCGATTATATTAACTTTTTGTGACAATCTGCTTCGGCCAATACCCATATCCCAAACAGAGTTTTTTTTTCCAAAAAGCAATCTTTGTATAGAATGTAATGATGTCGATCTGAATTCAATATTGAATATAAGGGTGATCGCTGACGGCGACCGCTGGCCGCAGCAACGCGACACAATAGGCCATAAACGGTTGGTCGGTGGGTTAAACTACATACGTTGCGACAGATATTTTGGCGGTGACCCTAAGCTTAGTCGCACATTGAAAATTGTATCGACAGGGATATGCTCTCAAATGAAAATCGGGAGCAATATTGTCCATGTGCATGAGTGAAGGACATGCCCGGACTGTGATTTCACGCAGCTAGCTGAGAAGAATGGAAAAAAATAAGCGTCCGCACATATTCTGATGCGATATTTTGGCATTATACCTGCGCTTCATGTTGAGTAAAATCAAATGTTTGTGTTGTATAAAACACATTGGTTACATGTGTTTTGTGAATACTAACAAAACCACATATTCAACGTATTATGTACATATACGTCAATACGAGCTTAGATGTGGGACCCGGCTAAATGTCACAACCGTTTCTTTTTTTGTCATCACTGATGCAATGAGCGTCAACACAGCACTCATATGATATTATTTAACATCCATCTATTATTCAGTTGAATTGAATATTGGAGTTGAATTTTAGATTGAAAATATATGTTAATCCTGCTTAGATTCAGATATCTACTATCTTTCTCATTTATTAATTCTCATAAAATGATAGTTTTTTGAAGTATTGTTATAAAATATATAATATGTTCAAGTTTGAATATTTTGCGTTCTAGTTGTATTAAATGAATACAATCGTTTGACCTAGTCGCTGAAATAGATCTTAAATGTTATTTTTCACGCAGTAAAAGATTTCAGATATCGTATGGCCTAATTGATTCCATTGTGATATCTGAAATTGGTTTTTGTGTTTACTGTTGCACACTATTTTATTAGCGTCTGTTTCACATGGTAACACCTGTTCAGAAAAAGTCTTTTAATTAAATATGAAAGTACATTTTATTATAATATTTAGTACTTCTTTAATTAAAATTACACGTATTTCATGATTGCTTTAATGGGAATATCTATAGACTGAAACTATGAATTCTATATTCATTGAGTTGTTTATTGAAATTCTTTGTCAGTAATGTTCCGAAGTGTAAATAAAAATATTTGTTTAATATTATATTCTTCTTCTTCTCTTGGTATTGTCGCATATCAAAGATTCTATACCAAATTGTAGAATCTCCCTATCTTGAGCCATGTAGGTATATTAGATACTTACGCTTTATGTATTGATCTACCTGTGATTATTAATATGACATAATATATGCACATACATGTTTATTGATACGAGTATTTCGATTAGATCTAAGACATCATCATAGGTTAGGGTGAATCCACTGCTGGACGAAGGCCTCTACTAGCTCTCTTTAATATTATCTTCTCTATCCGCAGTTTTTTTCTGTGGAACTTTCTTCCACCAAACTAGTCTATTGACTTCATGCCCAACATACCCCTTTCGATAGAACATTGAGTTACTCTTGACATTGAGAGGTTTTGTTTTATATGATGTACATATTTTTATATGTATTAAGATAAACATAAAAAAATATTAAAAACTTAAATTAACGCTTTCGCTGCTGAATAGATAATGAGATTTTAATTGCCCCCTTTAAAATGCACGTTAATTACATCGATCGGCCGCCTGGTCATTACGCACCGTGTGCGTCTTCCGCGTCCAAAGTATTAATATACTTTAAGTACCTAACACACTTTAAATATTGTTTTACGTGGATAGATAGTAACAAGATAATATTATAAATAAAATAGGTAGGTAGTTATAATGATTTTTTTAATTCACAAAAAAATATTCTCTACCCTTTCACAAATTACGTCACGTATGATTGATGAGAGATTTTTCATGAAACTTTCCAACTTATCTGTAAAAATAATATATTTTTGCATTGTATCCAAGAGCGTCTCTTAATTATTATACGAAAGTAGGTATAGATATACATTGACTGCTGACTAGATAATTACTAATTAATTACCACATTTAAATAGCATGCTAATTATATATAATTGCCTCCTGATCGTTACGCGCTAGGCGCGTCTTTAGCGTCCAATGTATTTAAAAAATATATAGATTATTTTTCTTTAATGTTAGTATTTCTTGACTCTTTTGGAAACAATTTATTTTCATTTTATTATTTAAAAAACTTTGCATCAAAATAATAACATTACATACCATGTTTATTTTTTTTAATATAATAATGCTTGAATTTTCTTAGTAAACATTAAAATGATTGTAAACAATTCAAATAAATTCTTGTTTTATAAAAAGTAAAACAATTTTTTAACGAACATGTTATTTTCAAACAAAGAGTTTTGCTGTAAGTACTGAGTTTTTAAGTTTTCACAAGTCAGCTTAAGGAGAATCGTAGTCTTTGTCGGCAGTGTTTACGTGTGCCCACGTGGAAATTTGCTTGTCCACAAAACAATCTAACAAAAATACAGCATAAGGCAGACAAAGGGGAAACGGATGTTCGTTTTTCAGTAGATATCAAACGACTTCATTTTTTAAATATAAACAATGAAAGTGCGGTCAGATCAGAACTAATTTATTTAACTGAATAGTTAAACCAGTTTATAGTTTACGTAATAGTTCAATAATAGATGTATATTTTGATTTAAAAAAATCACAGTCTTTAGATTTAGATAAAAATCTGATGACACCAATCTCATTGAAGAACTTTTAGATTTGACGATAATAAATTGCAGAATATTCGTTTGAAACATAAATACTTTCAGAAATTAATTAGCAAAATACGTATAAAATAATATTTAAATTTAGACAAAGTACAAACCATAGAACGTGAAATAATGTTAAAACCAGTTCTCACAGTTTAGGTTTAAAAATTAATAAAAATCAAACCATTGATTGTCCTCAAATAGTAATAATACAGTGAAACCTCGATTCTACGATTTTCAAAGGACCCTAGAAAAAAACAATAAATGCGGGATATACATTTATAAAAAAAACTCATTTTTCTCCTGTATTTTTTCGACGTCTTGAATTATTTTCAGTTTCTCTGCTAGAGTTTTCTTCATGGGGAGCATTTTAGTTAAGTCTTATAAATAATCGTGATACGAGATGCGAAGCAAGCCTGAGCGTCGACCGACCTGTGCAAACAAAGTGACGCGACTAAAAGGTCTGTAATTAATAGTATGTATAATAAATAGTTCTACGAAAGCGAAATGACAAATATTCAACAAAAACGGTCAATCGGGATAATATTTGTGACGGGACCATAATATTTAGACGATAGATCGAAGAAAATGTTAAATCTGGGAACGGTTAATGCGGGATTATTTAACATTGTTCTTACGGGGTTTGAGGGGACTTTCAAAAATGAACGATCCGTGCGGGAAAACGATTTATTCCAGAACGGTAGATCGGGGTTCCACTGTATTGAACGCACGTTGCGTTTATGTAACAATATGATTTAATGCATTTTATAATTGACACGTAAATATTGAAAGTAATATATTATTATTTAACACATGGCTACGTTTTTTTCCATATTTCTCCACACTTAAGAATCGCACCTTCTTACAACTACATCCAGAAGGTAACGCTGTTCTTATTATTCTTAGTACCTACTTACTGTAAAACCTGGTGTTTTGATTGCATTAAGAATTATGTACCCATATGCAAAAATATTTATGTTATTTTTAATTCGGCAGGTAGCCGACACATAGTAAGGGTTATTTGCGAAAATAAATAATAATAAAACCGCCAGTGCTATGTAATGCAATGCCGCCAGACGACGTCAAACACCACCATCCTGAGCGAGAAAAGAAAGCATCTTCTCCATCTCTGACTTTACGGGAGATGACACAGCCCTGACGATTAACTACTTAGTCCATCTTAAAATATAATGTTTATATTGTTTTCACTGTAAATAAAAGAAAAAAAACTTTATTTAATATTTTCGGATAGGTATGTGAGTAAAATATCTGGTTTGTAAAATTTTCCGTTTCGCGGGTTGTATATTATTCGAAGCATATAAGTGGACATTTCTCATCATCCAGTGGTAGGGCTCAAGAGACAATTACACACATAGAGGTTAGCCAAAAGGCGCTGGATCGATAAGATAATCAAATCAGCAATATGTGACAATGAACGAGTAATGAGAAATATAATAGGCCCAGTTAGTGAGTTAATATTAAATAAATCTTGCGGTGATCGCAAACTAAAGTGAGGTTAAATAATTTTCCTTGAATTTAAGTTATTCGTAGCCATAGGAAACAAAAACATGGGAGAATAAACGAAATATTATGATAGAATCATTATGGGGAGTTTATAATACAGCTGCCAAGCATATTTACTATGTATAATTTTAAGCTAATACGTTCCAGTGTTAGAGCATGTTATGAAAAATACAAGGTACTCGTAGTATCGTATTCCGTTGATGCTGCGCCACGTTGTGTATATTTAGTATTGTCAATCCTGCAACGCAAACACAGTTCTATCAACTTAGATATATGATGAGGGAGTGTCATCCATAACGCTGGAATCCGTCAAGTTAGACCATATAAGAGCGAGGAGTGTAGCTTTCTCAAGGAGAATCCTTCAATTATTCCGGGTTTAATATTAATTAAGTTGCAGTACCTACGTAATTGCAAGTTTTAGCCAGCAATACGCCGTTCTCGGAAATAATATTAAATACATTGCATCTATTAGAGTTCTATACGTAGAGAAATAGTCATATTTTTTTTAAACTTATTATAATGTACGTACACATATTCACTGGTTTCTCTGTTTGTGCCGTTATAATTAAAAAAATACACTACTGAACCAATGTGTATTGATAAAACTTGCATTATAGCTGTAGACTAAATTATCATTCTAATTGATTTGAGATTTATACTATTCCAATTAAATCATTTTTTGCATTCCGTGTTTCGCCTTTCGGCATCTTTAGATAGCATGACGTGTACGCACTAATGGCAAATACACACTGACAACGAATACAGTTAAATATCGTCTATATATCAATTTAATAATAATAATTACTTGTATTCATTGTGAATATTTGCCATTGGTACCTAAGTGCGCATAGTGCCTCTTCAAATAAATGGAATATTAAAAATCTCAAATTAATTAGAATTTGTATAAAGACCCATCAAGTACCCTCGATCGATAATATTGATTAAATTATCATTAATGTGAATTGAGTACCAACAATATAGTTTTATTGATGTTTTATTTAATTATTATTACAGCGCATGTCCACCATGAATTGACATTTGACACCATGAAAGGAAAAAATGTAGTGTTTTTCCACCAATACATGTCAGTTAATGTCACTTAACAACTCTAAGTAGCAAACAGTTAAATTACTCATATGAAACCTTTTTTACCATAATGCACTTACAGAATGATTAATTCATACAATACTACTTTTACTTTACAATGCTATTTTTAATACTATAGATGGCCGTGGTGACACATCGGCTAGAATATAACATAATTTGTTCATTTGCCAGAAATTTGAACATACTGCACAAATAAAATTGATTTGATCCATCTGTCCATATGTTAACTTAAATATAGAGATAATTTCTGGGTGTAACGGAGGAGTTGGTTTAAATGAACAGTATGCTTGGAGAAGTTAAGCTTCGTAAATGGACGGAATCTGAGGTAGGTAACTCCCACCTGGTGATGGACCCAATGATATAACTGTCAAAGCCAATGGCTAAACCGCATACGTTACAGACGTACCCAATGTACGTATAACATACACGAGTAGGAATTACATACCTACTTATTAAGTAAGTGGGGAGAAATCAAAACCTTTGAGTTCTGTATCCCTTCTCAATAATTCTTAAGTCATTTAGTGCTAACACCGCGACTGGCGCGTATGGAGCACTTGGCCATTAGATATAATTAACGTGTTATTTAAATGTGGTAATTAAAAGTTCAGCAGTGATTGTGTTTTAAATATTTATTTTTTTACATACAGTAAATATTACAAATTATAAATTTAAGACGTTTACAACATGATATTTAAAAAAAATAAAGAAATATAATATGTAGTATCACAAAAATATTACACAAAGTAAATAGGTATATACAGCAATTATAAAGCATGGGAGCACACGAATTATCTAAGTGGACCCTATTTTAAGAGTTTATAAAACAACGCCCACATATACTCATCCTCACGTAGGTGGAATATATGTACATTCGAAGCGATTTGGTAGAACAGAGTTATAATTGCTGTCCCAATTGGCATCACCATTGGCTGATTAGTTATGCACCTTACAAACAAACAACTGATGCTCCCGATTTCTAAGATAGTTATCAACTATAACCTTAAATAAAGGAGTCCCAAAAAATTCTTTTGAGCTCGCTCCACCATAAAGTCGTCTTTCAACTGATGCGGGGCCCAAACAGTCGACAACTCTGCTATGGATTGAGTCACTCTGAAACGGACAAAACCGGTCCAAATTTAATTATTAAAGTGGAATAAGTACTACAAAAAAAATGCGTTTTATTAAATCAAACAACAATTTAAATATTATATCTATGCCGTCGCCTGCACCCTGCGAAAAATATCTATATATATATTGGTAAATATTTATTTATTCAATAGAATTAAGTAAAAGCGGCAGATGATGGATTTAAAAAATCTTCAAACGTATATAATTATAATTGTTATAGCACTGATATCTATTTTAATTTGACAAACTGGAAAGTATTATATAATGTTCTGTTTGAGATACCTACATCATTTGATCCATTGTAATATTATTATACACATATCCCAATTATTTAAAGCATACAATTGTTATGCATTCAACTACGTGAAACTAGTTAGTTATCTTTACAAGGGCGCTATAGCGAAAACTGAAGACCTAGTTAAAGTGCTACAGGTTAATTTTCCAAGACTGAGCAACTAACCTTAACTATTATTATAATAATATAATATATATACACATTCACCTTGCACGTGGAGCTATGATAATATTAATATGTAACATTAAAGTAGTTTCTATAGTAGGCAACAAAATGTACATACATCCCAAAATGAAAATATTGATATACAATATTATGACCATTAAAAAGGCGAAGGGTGGAGATCGGCTATGGGGATTCGACATATATAGAGCATACTACACTTCGTCAGTCATACTTATTTATTTCCATTGAACTAAGAATATACATTGCAGGAATTGGTTAGTTTTTATATTATTAAATCCAGCCTAAATTAAATCTTAATAGATAAAAAATATTTTTCTATCTATACAATATCTAAAGTTATTTAGATATAATAATATCTTGTATCTAATAAATATTATGGTTTGCTATAATTGAATTTACCATCTGTAATTAAATTTGGATTCTTACTTCAATGAAAACAAATAAGTATGACCGAAAACGTGTAGTATGGTGTATTTATGCCAAATCTCTACAACTTATCTTCACCCTTCATCACTTTACCAATATAATTTAATACTTTTGTATTTATAGCGATTTAAAATGTTAGATTAAATATGTAAAATGAGTGGGTACTACAGAAAAGACAACAAAATCACAATTTCAAAAAGGGACTTTCAACTATTTTTTTTACATCAAGAATAATTAATATTATTATGTAGGTATTTATTATAAAATGGTATGTTAAAGCGTGCCTTACTTTACTTTAAAAGGTTTCATATTGCTAATTATATTAAAAACATATCGAAGCTACTAGGTTGAACACCTTCTACTTCTTCATCAAAATGAGTAATTTTTATTATATAAAATAACTTTATATTATTATGTATGACTAATTATATTATTTTTTTAATGACTTGAATGTGGCTATGAAAATATTGGATATTTTTATCGCTCATGTACTTGAATCTATTCAGGTACAAGTAAGTATTCGCTTTTGCATTTAAACGTTTCACATAATATGGGAAAATAGCACGAGTTTTAAATATTTTATGAAAATTCATGACATAAAATAAAGACTTATAATACCTAAACATAAATTATAAACTAACTAAGGTAAATTCACTTTATAAATGCAGTAAAAATAATTACAAGATAAAAAGAACTTTTTATATACCACGTTTTTAAATTTCCTGTTGAATCATATAAACTTGACAATTCTATGTATTATTAAAAAAAATCATTTTGATTTCCATAGTAACGCACGTATATAATAATAATTTAGTTGCTAGGACCACCTCCTTAGCAACCAATAAAAGTATTTTACTTTTTACGGATTTCTTCCGAAATAACTTTTCATACAAAACAGAATTAACTGAAAATGAATTCAAAGATGGCTAAAAGTATTAAAAGAATGCATTGGCATCGTGTTCTTATATAGTCTAAAAGTTCAAAATGTCTAGCTAGTCGGGAAGTTAGTTAAAAATTGATTGCAAGATTTGTACTGGATAAACAACCACCGGACAAACAAGAATACGAGCTAAGAAAACGTGGTAAAAATACGGATGGCGTCGTGGTTTTTTGGTAATATAAATAATATTATTGGCAGCCTGTACATTATAATCAATCAGTAGTAAAAAAATACATAAGTACACAAACACATTTGTCAATTCAATAATTTTTATATTATTATAATTTCAATCCCAATATTGCGCAATTTGAGATTGAAGAAAACAAAAAAATGAAAAATATTATAAGTATGGCTGATTCAAGATTAATTATAAAAATAGAGTATTTAGAATAACTCTAAATTGTCAAGGATATGATATTAACGATTTTATTCTTATGAAAAGAATAATGTCAATTATTGTATGAATAAATGAATTTGTGTTAATTAGTAAATCCTACACTAAGCATAGCTATGCAGAAAAAGTATACATTATAAACGGTTTTGTATTTTGGATTTTTTTTTAAATATACTTCAATAGTTTACAGAAATAATATATTATTATATCACATTCTGTTATTCTGGAATTTCAACTTATTCAATCCCAAAATTTTGAGATTCACTCCGCCAAGATCTGCAGTGAATTACTACATATCTTTAATAAGACCCGATATCCTAAATAACTGATATATCACTAATATTATAACATTATTTGGTACTGTTCGGTTATCAGGAATACAGCGGAAAATATATTTGGAAAATAGTCGATTAACTGGATTTTTTGTTAGATTTACCTAACCAAACTTAACATAACCTAACCCAACCTAACCTAAACTAACCCAAACTAACAAATAATCCAGTATATCGGGTATTTTCAAAATGTGTTTTCCGCTGTATTCCTGATAACCGAACAGTATCCATTATTTTTGATAACGATTTTCATTTAAATCTCATTCCTACTTAAAACAATTCCTACTTATTTCTTATGTCAAAATTCAGTATTTTTAAAAGAGTTAAAATATCAACAATTTTACATATTACCTACTCTAATATACACATCAAAGTCATCTAACGTATGGAGAGGGATTATAATTTATATATATATGTATATTATATATTAAATATATATGTATACATATATATATATATATATATATATATATAAGTATGTCTAAGGGCAGTTAGTGAATCAAACCGTCCACAAATTACCGGAGTTACCTGATCATTTCGACTTATTGGCTCATTTGCCACTTACTTGATCATTGTCAGGTATAGATTTATATGCAGTTGTGACCAGCTCGACGAGCTGGTACCGTAGGTACCTATAACTCAATTTGATGAGGTAAGTGATAATTTCGAAGGCAGTAAATAGGCTCCTATATACTTTTTTATCCCTGAATATAGAACGTGACTTCGTTGATTATGTCCGTTCATTATTAATCGACTTTAGCTGATCGGAGAGTGCGACGTTGCCACTGCAAGGAAGAGGTGATAGGAAGGTGAGACAGAACGGGAACGGTGCGTGAAATTTTATAATTTCAATGATATGCGAAAATATCCTTTGCGTAAACTGCATAAGAAATATTTTTTACTGTAGGTACAGGTGCTGGAGACGGGTCCATTGTTTACACCTGAATGAAGTGACACCATTATCAAGACTATTCAGATAGGCCGTTTGCCTTTGCTTAAATACTATACGTATAGATGAAGACAGAATACATTTTCTTATTCGTTGTAACAATATTATGACTTTGTATACTTATTATTAATTGTAATATTATAAATACTTTGAAAACCCTAAGTGGGTTTTTAATGGATATCAAAATACTTTTAGTATTTTGATACTTTTTTGTTTAGTATTTGGACTAGAAGTCATTTCAAGCAACGTTTCGATTCTGAATTGTTGTCTTTCACGATATTGAGAGTATCCACCGCTCCGGTACTTGCCGCAAGTATACTATACTATATTATTTTATAGTAATTAAACGTAAAATAACACATATGAATCAAATAAAATTGACTAAGCACACCGCGTTCGAACACGCGATCTCCGGATTCGTAGACGAGAATCTTAACCGTTCGTCCACGGAGGTCGTCAAATGATTCGAATAGCAAAAAAAGTGCGTAATAATTGTATAGACTACATTTTAGTAGATATGTGCTTAACTATAAGCATACTATTAAAGTTGAAATAAATGGCACGACCTACCAGATGTTTTATTTTTTGCTTGCTTGTATTGATCCAATATGAATACATAAATACACTCAATAAATAAACATCTTTGAATTAACCATTTCTTTTATTCAGTGAATAATTCACAAGATTTTGAGAATGTAACATTTCATATATTGAACATACATAACTTGAAAACACCTCAGATATATAACCACTAGAAAAAATCATATTTGAAAACAAATACGAAACTCGACGAGATTTGAACCCGTATAACCATTGGTTAATGCATTTAATGCAACTTGGCGCGACATGGAAATTTCGAAAATTATTTCCGACGAAAATAATTACATAGGTATATGTTATCAAAATAATACCAATCACTTTACTTACACACACGCATCACTAAAAAGGTATTTTGTTTTTCACTTGAAAAAACAAAAATTTTACAGTTCGTGCACTATTGAAAAATGATGTGAAAAATGTTTTGTTTTGGTACCTGTAAATTTGACTGTATTTAGGGTTTTTAAGAAATTTTGGCTCTCATGTTTTTTCAAATATTGCATATTGGTTAAAATAACAAAAAATATAACAATTGATAATTATTATTATAATCTCTTGTTTTTTAATGATTTGGGTTCTGTAGGTAGATACATAAGCTAGATAACATTAAGATCTTCGTTGTTTTTTAGGTTTGCATTTATTAACAAAATAATAGTACAAAACAGGCATAATCTTCACTGTCTGGAAAGCCCACGAAAATACTCTTGGTATTCCTCTGGTATGTATTTAGCGTTGTCACTAAATCACGATATTTGAATTTAGAAATATGATTTCTTTGGATTCTTAATTATTATAGGTATATCTGGAACAATAACAGGAATTCTTTCTATATTTCGTCGTTAACCAACTACCATAAAATCATTTTCTTCAAATGATGTTTACATGAAAAGAGTCTCTCAAAATCATCTCTTCAAACGTGAAACCACGTCATATTGTATATGGGAACTATTTTACCACACAATGTTTTTTTGTAATATAAATTAAATGGTGCGTTGGGTTATCATATTTAGATGCGAATGATTTAAAAACCTGAAACGTCATTGATACAATGAATTTCCGCATTCTTTGACAAAATTACACCAGTCATTGAATGTGAAAATTCTCATCGTAGACAGTTTTTTTTTTTTGCTTTATTATGCTTTGGCCATGGTCCCCACATCCCGAACCGGGGCCCCATGCCAGGATGTTTGGCGTGCCCCTTTACCTATCACTGAGGTTAAGGGCAGTATGATGTTCTACAGTAGTATTCCCCATATCCCCAAATGATATTCCGTAGAATCCCTGGGTTTGGCGAGGTAAAATGAATGGTATTCTGTGTATTTTTAGCGATTTTTCGTAATTTTTAAATAAATCCACTTGAATTATTGAGCTGTTGGCTTATTATGAACCATTGATCGCGACCCTCTTTCACGGTAACATAATAACATGCGACCCTTCTACATATTGGATAAATAGCCATTTATATTAGTCAGGAAACACACTACAGATAATTATAAAATAAAATTCCAAATGTGAATTATCATCAAATTTAGATAATTTATTATATCACATCAAATTGCATCACATACATACAAATATTATAAAATCTTGGGTCAGGTTGGCGCTAAGGTACAGATTTGGATTTCGCGTTATACACATTTTTATTTATCTAAAAATTCAAAAAAATGAATTATTCAAAATCATTTGAATTTGCGCTGCACAAGAGAAAAACCAATAATCATAGGGTGAAAAACATAACCATAAAATAAAATTTAATAATAAGATGGTATCATTTCACAAATTCAAATTGTATGGTACTTTTATTAATATGTACCTTTTAGGTGGAGAATTTATATTAATTAGTTATAAAATAGTTGGGGTGCATCAAAAAGATTTACAGTAACCATAATAACAGAATGATTTAAAAAACGCCAAATATAAAATTTAATACAGTTCTAAAATCTGAAAAGTTTTTATGAATAAGCACGGCATAAAAATAAATGAGAATCTCGTAAAATGAGTAATTTTTCAATTATTAGTAAACGAAAAAAGGTAGCGATTGTTTAGTGGAAAAAAAAATAAACCCAAGCAGTACAGTGGTAATAATGCTATGTATTGTTCCATTCCATATGAAGTGCAAGATAATTTTATTCATACAAAATATTATTTGGTAGTATGGGTGCCACTGGCACTGGAGACATATTTATAATTGCCGAAAAACTAATTATAATTATTACAGTTCACACCTTCATCTGTCTTCTGCAATAGTATGTACATATCCTTGGTGTGGACGAATTATTTTTTTGCATGTACCTACTTACCTTAATAATTAAGGTACAAAACACCGTACACCACGCATGTAAATCATTCATTTAGGTACAATACCTATCGTCTTAATCATTTCTAAATACTTTTATTCATGATTTTATCAAGATACCGACTAAAAAGATATTTTTCTTATCGATAGTCAAATTTCATTTTTCAAAGCAACAAACTCATTCCAAAATATATCAACTGTATCAACTTGATTTTTTTTGTAAATGTTCAAATACTTATAATGTTAGTACACAAATTTTAATTTTATTTATTTTTCTAATATTATTATCTTATAATTTACATTCAAATATAAAAAGGTGTTAAAAACTCTCATCATAACAATACAACAGCTGTAAACATTAGTTGAACAAAGCTAGCTCTCAAGATAATTTGGCAACGTTGCATGAACGAACAAGTGTGTTGATCAAAATGATCAATGTAGAGACATTAAAAATAGATGATATTTTTTTGGGTATAAACATAATATTTATAGTTAAGTGATAGCTGACCATGTTTTAAATATAACGAAAAAGACAGCAAGTTGCTACCTCATCCATGTCATTATATATGACATGTGAAATAGTGATCGACGAAGGTCGTCTATTCACACATGAGCCGCTAAATGTGGTCGGATATAAATAAATATATATATATATATATATATATATGTATATGCCAGCACAAGATTAGGCATCTATTAAAATATAATAGTCTAACAAATAAAAACCCTTGTCTACTGTATATATAAATCAATCTGTAAATAATGATTAATTTAATTTACAATTTACAATTTACGTATATAGGTATATACACCGTAGTAATATTACAACTATTGTACAATTATATAATATTAATATACATATAATATATAATTAGTGTATTATTATAAATCAGGTAGCTAATTAAAAATATTATGTTTACTTACAATAAATATTACCTAATTAATTAATTTTTCAATCTGTTTTTGCTTATTTAGTAAGAAAATGCACCATTGGTAATTTATTATAGTAAAGTAATTCAAGTATGAAATATAGGCAGTAAGTAATTACTTGGAAAATAAACATACGGGATTTGCGGTGTGGGAAAGGGTATGATTGACGACCAGAAACTGTTAGAATCTAATGAGATCATGCAAACCAGGCTTCACCCCTTCACCCCTACTCTTGGGACTTGATGAGGATTCTACGTCAGTTTCGCCAATTACCCAAAACTGGTGGCAAATACTCATCAAATATCAAGGTTTCGGATAAATTATAATTTATCCATTAAGGTAAATTAAATCCAATTTTAATTATGAAAGTATTATTATTACAAAATATAATGTCTACTTATCAATATTAACGTATTTAAAATTATTTTAGTATTGTCTTTTAAAAAATATGGGAAAAAACCACATGTGTTGATAATTTAAAAAAAAAAAAAAAATTTTCATTTCACTTATAATAATTATTGTATTATCTATATAATATATCTACACGCAGTGACATAAACTAAACATGTATTGAAGAAATGTCGTTTTGTTAATTTTATTTTTTAAATATTTTATTCAAATAATAAAAAATACCAATAAATGATTAAATTTCGTTATACGACATGAAATGTAAAAATAAAAAAAATTTTTCTCTACATGCTCTAAATGCACATACTTACCGAAATCATAGCCTCGATTGTACCACTTTAAGGTCAATTTTATTAAACTGCATAGTAACTTAATATATTGTAATATTGTATAATAAATTAAAAATGTATTGAAAAACTGAGCTATTATCATTATAAACCGTATCTTCATTATTTTTACCAATAATCTATTATTTTGTTTTAGAATTTTACAAAACGTTTAACGAAATAACGAAAAAATATACAGACTTGAAGGTCATATAAGGTCATTTTATAAATCATGTGTTTACTTGTATAATATCTCTAAATAAAATATTAAGTATAAATATTTATTTCTTGCATTTTTATATGCAGGCAAATTATTCTGATGAGATAACATTTTTGATATTATATAATAGGTAGTAAATAAAATAATATATTTTTCTGCGTTTTTACTATAGCTGCATGCCATTTAAATTCAGAAACGTGCTATCAAAGTTGCAACCGTAGTATTGCCTTAAGATATACAAAATTTCACGAAATAAAACAAGACAAAGGAAACTACCTATGTTGGGAACGAATTGTTTATTTCTTATAACCTCAAAACTCCCAAGAGAATTAACCCACATAAGAGAAATACGTTTCAACCTTAAAAAATACGTAATATTGAAAAATTGATGTCATAATTTAGCTTGATTTGACCAAATCTAAAGAAAGATGCATAATAATGTATCTAGAACCGAATGTTATATTGGGAAAATATGTGAAAACAAAAACATAGTGATTCACAGTCTTGTGTGAATGACCGTGCTAATCGTGAATCATTGCTGATATTATATTTACAGAAAATAAAAATTATAGCTGTTTAGCCGACAAAACTGTATTGATGTGATGCCTCTCTAGTGATAACAGTTTCTTTACAATATGATTATGTGTTGGTGATATTTCTATATTTTTATCTACACCATAAATATAGATGTTATAATATCACGGCTGAAGCTTTCGATGTGTTCACATTTTTTAAGTATTAACATTTATAAATATAGATTATATATATATATTCTGTTAACTATACAACAGGCCATGGGGCTCAATGACAGGAGTGTATTGAAACAGTATTGTAGTTGCTAATAAAAGTAAAATAATCACAAACACCCAGACTTTGAGAAAATCACATAAATATATTGTGATCTCATCTGGAATTAAAAATGTAGCCCTTGATGAAACGCCAGCGTCTTACACACTGGGTTAAGAAGGCCACCACACGTATCGTTACTGTATACATAGTCATATCCTCAAAATGCAATGGAATGGAAGGGTGACAAAATAATATTAACGTCCTGAAACAGATGGGCAAAGAAGAAGTGCCTCAGTCATAATATTATAAGCAGTCAACAGTACAATATTTCCTTATGCATTATCCAAAGAAAGATCAACGTTAATCCTAACAGAGGACGATGCTGCATTTAGTGGCTTAAATGCATCCCTGATTAGTATATTGTGTAAAGCTTCACCGATCTCTTCTGAAAAAGAGACAATAGAGCAAAGATCGTATGATGGTGGCCGACTTCAAATAGAGGTGGCATGGGACGAAGATCTACATCCTACTGCCATATGAGTGATTGAATGGATGAATGACTTTAAGGGGATTGCTCTCCTTTTTTGTTTTTAGATGAAAATAAAAAATGCTTAAGATGACCTAAGCTTAAGTTAATTTAAATCATATTAGAAAGATATACGATTTTGTAAAGACGTCGAGTAAAACGACCGAATTGTCTAAAAAATCAAATTAATACATACATAACAATATGTTGTATTTAAATAATTATTAATTCTAAAAATAAATTAACTTTTCAAGGAAAACTATTAACCAATACGATATTTTTTGGTGTTTTTCTTTACTGACAAAACAATAATTATATATGTTACTATATGATATGTATATATAAAAAAGCTTCATATATTCGGGATATCCGAGAGATAAAGCAATATGCTCATAAGCTGCTAGAAATGAATTATCTTATAAATAAAAAGATTATTCGGAAAAAGCTCTTAGAGCTATATTCGTAAGCCAACTGACCCATTAGCATTGAACAATGATATTATCTTGGAAGATTTCTTCCGTTTATATACTCCATAATAGGCTAAGGATATTGTAGGCTTTCAAATTACCTACTATCGAAAGATTTTATCTATGGAGACGCTTAGAAACAACGTCTGATATCCTTTTTATAAAAACGCAATGCTAGTAGTTGTTTTCGGTGTTATCTTTTTTTCCCTTTTTCAGTGTGTTTTCCGTGTATTTTAAGTTTTTTTTACATACAAGTGTGGCTTTGTTTTCTTTTAAAAACTACATTATACTGACTGCCTATAAGAAAAGTATATTTTTTATATACCTACCTATTATAAAATTGAGAATTTCAAAAAATTGTTTGTTTAAAAAAAATAATGTAAGTGACTGAATATTATTATAATATAATGTAAAGAAACTTTACAATATTATTTATATCATCATCAGTTAAGGTTAACCACTGCAGTTTGAAGCCCTATCTTAGCTCCTTCCACTCTTCTCAGTCCTTATTTCTTCGCTGTCTTTTACATCCACTGAACTTCATGACTTCCTCTATCCAGCGCGTTTTATTGCGTCCTTGTATATATATTTAAAATAATAAATTGGGCTCTTGTTTGCATTCAGCTAAAAAATAATGTATGTAATACTATATACATAGCAAATGTCAAATTATTTATTCCAAATTGAATAAACATAAGGTTTCATGAATGCTTTTTTATTATAGAAAAACACAATTTCGAAAAAATTCAGAATCATTCATATTAGAAAAATGGACTGAGGAGAATCGATCTCACATCTTTCACTTTTTGGGTGAGTGTTTTCACCTATAAGTTATCGATCTATTTATAATTGTGTTCATAATAAGGATTGGAAGAAGTATAAAGAGTTTGAAAATGCCTTTATTTAGGAGTAGTAGATAGATCTCAACTATTATTGATTATGTTCCTAAATACAAAATATTTATGAAGGCAAGCTAAGTTGACAAAACAACCAAAGATGGGAATATTATATTATTGTGTTTTTAAAATAAGTCATAAAGTTAAGAAATATCAAATAGAATAGAATAGCAAGAAACTAATATTCGAGCAAATATTACTTTCACTATATCATAAGCTTTACATTGACACTATTCTATTATTTTATATTTAATAATGGTCCAGTTTTGTCGCCCAGCATTCGGTCCGTGCTGCAAATACCTACCGAGCGCCATCTGTCGCCGGCCGCAGAATGCCGCCAATTGGCGAACTCTACAAACTTGTTCCATATTCGGGACGTAGGTACGTACGTTTCGGGTAGTAACTTGTCAATATGAGATTTTTCCAAAGGTATCCTGCCCCCAGGGAAGGGCGACCCTCGATATGTTTATTGTCTTTGTGTTATTGTTGTCTGCTTTTTTTCTACATGTATGCACTGGACTAATAAAACAATAGATAGCCATTGAACAGTCATTTAAATAAACTAACATGAAACTCAATTCTTTTTATTTTTTGTTATTCTTTATTTATTTAGAAAAAGAGTATTATGGCATTACAGCCATTGGTCTGATGCAATAATACACAATAAAATACAAATAATGTAAATTACAATTATAAACAGTATCCATATAATAGACAAAAAAATAACCAATTACTGAAAACAATAAATATAAATAAGTAAAAAAGAATAGAAAATTAAACATTTTGTTATATGAAAGAAACACGTCCACCAAAAATATTAAAATCATATCAATCATCAATATCAATTTTTAAGGTTCTATCAAATAAGGTAAGCGCACTATATACAGCATCATTAATTAATATCACATCCGTTCTATAACGGGGTAGCATGAAGATTGCAGAGCGAGGAGTGATATTAGTGAAAACATAAAACAATCAAACCCTACAATTTTAAATATACTTATTTATATACTTAATAAAAAACAACTGTAAATTATAACACGTTGTACCTATGTATTAGGTCCCAAATCATGTAATTTTGGTTTTCTCGCATTACCTAAAATATTATCTCTGAAAATATGTATGTTTCTACACATTTAAAGTGTTTATGTCTTTCATGGAGAGAATATAATTTAAAAAAGAAATACCATAAAGCAGCTTACGAATCAAGAGTAAATCGTTTTCACAATCCTAGCAACAAAATCTATTTTTTTACATAGGCAGGGTAAAGATTTTCAGATTAATAAAATATTGGCGATGATATGCTACAGAGATCGGGGAAAGGGGGTAAGTACCCTAAATGGAATAAACACGCAGGGCCCAACATGAACCAATACAGACGAGGTCAGTACGCCAATTTATAAAATTATCGAAAAAACCGCACTATCCTCCTGAAAAGTATTAAGAAAATAAATGCATTAGTAATTAATTAAAAAAAAATCATCTCAATTAAATAGATTTTTTAGACTTTCTACTTCATAATTTGTTAAGTCGTAATAATTGTTGAACTTAAAAGTAGTCTATTTTTCATACTAACCGAAATGTGCTTTGTTCTTAGAATCATCATGTAATACAAATAAATATTGAAGAATATTATAATTTCAACCCCGACCTCATAGATATTATTAGAAATTAAGGCAAACACTAGCAGGCAAATTAACATTCATCTGAATTCCCTGACACTAAATGAGCACTTAAAATAAACATGAATAATGAAAATAACACACTCACTCCAACGAAAGCTTGGGAAAGTAATATTTATATCATAGTGTTAGAAAACTTGTTAGAAGTAGAACGGAGCCTTCTCTATTATAAAGTGCCTAAATTATGTAGGCCAGTTGACTTGTTGGCTCTCGCAGTTTTCACGTGTCGAGTGGACTGTCTATAAATATTTTGTGCGTGCAGGGGAAAACTGGGAAAATCTGTCGATGGAAAAGGCAAACGTACCTTGAGCGTGATCTGTAACGCACTGATGGAATATATGACGTCAAACTTTATGTGAAGGAGAATGGGACATTTTGTTGTATAAACACTGTTAAAGATTACGTGGGAGGAGATAGGAAATTTAGCTGACAAAAATATTTTGAAAGGGAGAAAAGAAAAACAAACCATTTTATAAAACATTATTTAGAAGGCTACTTACTCATCGTCATATTATGAATTAATGTTTTATGATAAATTTTAATATTATCTAGAGTATATTTTTTATTATCGTGATTTATTGTGTATTATTTGGGGGAAATTATCCAAAGCAAAGTTTTCTCTCAAAAATAAGTTTTAAATACTACTTGACAGCATTTTGTTAACACTATGTTTAATTATTCAGTAAATTTTAAGCTGTTAAAAACAGCATATTACGTAAAATATAACTAATATCCATTGAGCAAACATTAACTTAGGAGGATATTCTAGCATTCTAGTAATAAAATAAATATGGAAATTGAATATTATGTAGCTATTGATCGATTATAATATTTGGTTTTACTAATATATAATTGCATCTAACAGGATGGTTTAAAATTTGTTTATTTTTTTAATAATGCTCCACTCCTGGAGGTTTTGATGTAATCAGTAGTATTTGAATACCACAAATATAATATTATCTATTACATTTTAATATAGTTCAAATAATGGAATTTTTAAAACTACTATATTTTTGATTAAACAATATTAAATTTAGTACTTATCCAATCCTTATCCGACACTGCCATTGGGTTTCTTTATTTATGTACGCCTAGTTTAATAATTTTGATTTATTATGTGACATGATTTCTTTAGGTGATTCATATCCTTATGTTATATGAAACGGATGATTTTACACGTATCATTTGTCATTATGTTTCCACTCGTAGAATACTATGTAACCAAAAATAAAATAATACTTATTATCAAAAATAAGTTGGTTTCATTTTGTCATGTAAATTAACTCGTGTTCTCGTAAGCAAAACTAGAGATGGTTGATAACTATTCATAAAACCCCTCAGGTCTTTACTCTGGACTAGACAACACGTGATTTATTAGACGTTGAATTTATATCCGCAGACACTCCTTTAAATATGGATGCTATGCCACTACTTTACGACGGTATTGAAATTAGTATTAGAGAGTTCCCAATTATAAAATTTGTTTATAGCACATTTTATTTTAGTTATTTTCAAATATTATCAAATCTCAAATAACGATATATTTTTTTTAAATAGTCCATGAAACGGTTTTTATTTTATTTGCCAAATTACCTAACCCATATTAAATAGTGTAATACAAAAGAGAAATTTAGAAAATTTTAAATGTAAAATAACGTATAAATAAAAACGAAGCTTTTCTGTATAAAAAAATATTTAGTTTGATCGTAGTTGTGAAAAGGTGACTTTATTTAAATTGGATTTACTGAAAACAATGCTTTGACCTTGAGGCCGAATGTCCTTTGAGCATCTCAAACAATAATAATAGAATTCAGTTTCTTGGTTTTGTATTGAAGAGTTGTGAGTTAGATTTTGAACAACTCGTCTATAAGCTTATGGAATAAATGATATCCAGGTATATCATAACATGTCAAGTCTCGAATAAGCTTATCAAGTATTCAGCAAAGTCACATCAAACTTGTGAAATAATCGCGTTGTCGTAGGGACTATACGGAAAAGTTTAATTAATTTCCCAGGGAACATATTGCGATGCCGCACCCCCAGAATGATGGTCGTTGCTTTGATTAAAACTTACGCCTCGTCGTTTGTTAGTTATTGGTGCAAACGCCTCCTGCCGAAGACTGCGAGAACTAAGAAAACAAGATAGTTCAATTATTTCACCTCACTCAAATAATTGTGTTCGCAAACAAACCGGTTGTGGCTCTCTCCTCACGTATTGCATCGATCGAGATGTGCAAACAGAGACGAGCGGTGGGAAAATGGAGCCCGCTGATAAATAACCATATAGACTAATGCTAAAATTATTGCCCCTTGGCAGAAGAGCAATTTTATCTTAAAGTACTCGTAATATAATATCCACACTTTGCATACTATTAACATAACAGCTATTTAATATTTCAATAAATACTTCTATTATTTTTTCACTAAAGAATGTTATTGAACATACATAACTTTCTAAACACTTCTGGGAAAATATATTATAACTAATAGAGAAAATATTTTTTTTTGAAAAAAGTAAGACCCCGCAGGAATCGAACCTGCGTCTCTAGGGTATCGTGCCTACGTACGCACATTGACCATAATGCTAAAGGAGTCATACTTAATTACGACAAATTTAACTAACTGCTTTTTAATACTCACATGAAGCGCTTTCTAAATTGAGCTACATTAGTGTGTTCAAAATTATGTATGTTCAATAATTAGAATGTTATATTCTTAAATATTGTTAATTTGTATTCGTTGATTCACATATGTGATTAATTGAGCTTTATTCATAACATCAGGCGAAAACGATAAATATATTATTGGTTTCATTAGGTATTTTGAAGTAGGTACTATTTATTACATTTGTATAAACCTATTTATATTCATAGAAAAATATAATATCCGACTGCGCTTTTCAGTGAACTGTAAATTGTGACGGAATGATACGTATGTTGGTAGGAGGGGGTTATGTCAAGGATATCAGGCACTGACCTTTTATACTGTTGAAGTTGGCTCCATGGTCTGGTTGTCACTCCTGCTCGCACTATCACTTTCGCGCGGTGTTGCTTATTGAGTCACCCGGTCCACGACACTTGACGGTCAAAAATGGTTTAGGTTATAAATGTTTATAAGCGCACGGTTGATGAATGACTGATCATTAATTTTCGGCCTGGCAAGGATCATGATGTCAGGTGGCTAGACCATTTTTCTTGTATTTGAGACGCCCTAATTCATCATCATCAAGGGCGCGACAACCCGGTGTGGGTCCTGGCCTCCTCCAACAGCTCTCTTCACCTGTCCCTCTCCAGTGTAGCCGCTTTCCAATTTGGTGCCCCCAGAATACGGCAGTCACTGGCAGCTCCATCTAACCAGCGAATCTTTGGCCTCCCTCTTCTTCTACGTCCTATTGGATTGCTGGACGACACTCTCTTTGCTGGTTCATTGTCATTCATACGGTGCACATGACCTAGCCATCGCAGTCTCCCAATCTTAATTGATTGAACTGCGCTGCAATCATAAATCTTAAGCCGCCCTAATTGGCCTAATCAATATCTAATTTTCCATTATTTAAAACAAAATGACCTTTCTCTATATTTAACCAACGTGTATAAGTATAATTCTATTTATTCCGATATTTATTATAATATTTACAGAGGGAAAGAAGTATTAAAAGATATGTCGAAAATTAATGTTGTTGTCAATTGAAAAAAATGAGTGACAATGTCTCTTCAAAATAATAATTTTGAAAAAAAAATATAACTTTGCATAATGTCCTTATGAGGATATCACTTGGTTTGTAATATTATTATTTTTCTTCATGCTACTACAAGCTTGGCTTAGGATGAACACGGCTCCTTTCAAACATCGTTCTTAACCAATTCCTGATGTTTGCTCTTAATCGCCAGGTGAACACGCCGATAGTCTTTTTCCACTTTTGTATATTATGCTTGGTCTCCTAGCGCGTTTTTTTCCTCAAAAATATCCAATTAATATTTTTGTATTTTAGTTTTTAACAGTGTATAACGTCGTGAGCTTGTTTTTTTAGTTTCGGAGCCTTGGATGTGTATATATTATATTATGAGTTGCTCATATCTTCCAATTATGTTGATGTCATCTGTGTATGCTAGTAGTTATACGGGTTTATTGAAGATGGTTTCAGTTTCAGATATTACGTATTCAAATAATGATATTAAGATAATAAAAAACTATGTTAATATTCCATAAAGTAAATCAGCCTGAAGGCAGAACTAAACAATTCTTTTTAATCCGATTGTAATTGCGTGTCATGAAAATTTTTCCGGAGGCGCTTAACCATTAAATGTAGCAAGAAAAGAAAAGTTTTCAAACTCTTAAATCTGGGGTTTGATCTTATTAAAAAACGTCGTGCTTTCAGCGGAAATTTAAAAAGAAATAATTTGCCAAAACTTTTAAATTTAAAAAGGTGTAAAGAAATAACAAAGGTCGTGAACAACTTTCTTCAGGCTTACCAACTCATCAAAACTACGCAATTGATTTCGGGAGAAATATACATACTTACTGTCATACTTGGTTAAGTCATCTTGCTTATGCGTGGAATAATAAATTTCTAATACTTATATTAAACGTAATAAACCAATAATAGCACTCTATAATTATTATAGGTACTATTGTAAAAATGATAACCGGTATATGTATGTATATATATATTATTGGCAATACTTTTATTTAACGATCCTAAAATGATCATAATATGGGCCTCTACAGAGTGGACGTTTGAATTACCGGATTTTTGTTTTATGAGAAATGAATGTTAGTCACTTGCTCAACCTATTAGGTTCATACTTTGAATAATATTATAATAATAATATAATTGATAAATTTAAAAACAAAATGTGTATTTGCCAGACCCATCATTCAAACCTGAGAACCACGAAATTATAAGCCGACGCGTAAGCCGCTTGATCATCGTGGGCGTACAAAATAAATAAAATATAATATAAAATTATTTTAATACAATATTACATTTTTAATGATCATGATTCATAAGTTGACAGGTAACCAATTATTTGATTGAATTATGATTATATCGGTAATTCCAAAAACCATATCTTTATTGAGTCGAAGCTTAAATTTACAAAATACGATTCTTTATATTGTGATTGTTACTTAAATTAAAATATTTTGGCTTTATTTTTAATAATTAGGTCTACGTTTAAAAAAAACATAATGGTTATTACATTATGGTGTTCATTTATTGCATTATCACGTATGTAACATTTCTATGTAGAGTGAGTCAAAAGACAGTATTCAGAACTTGTAAAGTAGCGTAACGGTCGTGAGATTCCCTCCGGAGCAGGCATTCCACACCTTTTAGGTCGAAGGTAGTCTTGAAATATTTTATAAAATCTCGCTGAACTCTTGCTTGGCTAACATAATATATATACTTTATATATTAGGTTCGACGAGGGTAAAAAAAACTAACAATTTCTTTCATTTTTGTGTCCGGTTGACTGGTTATAAACAAACATTGTATTATTGTGTACCAACCTATATTATATTTTGAGTAGATATTCATTTTTATAACTGTATTATAACAAACAACTTTAAAAAATATATATTGTTATACGTTTACTTTAATTTTTTTTTTACAATGAATGTGTAAATTTAACACCAATTTTACCTAGCAAACATTCGGAATTGATTAAACAATGGTTTAAAATTTAAAGAAATATTTGTTATTAAATTTATAATACTATGTTGTTTTTGCGGTTTTGAAACAAAGTCACTTTTTATTATATTAATTCTACTTTAATTGAGTAATTTACCATGGCTATGACTTACTTTAGTTAATACTCAACCGTTTAAAAGATAGTTTTATAGCCTGAAACAGCACTTTTAACGTAAATGACTCGATTAAAGTAGAATTAATAAAATACCTTGGTTTCTAAACCAATATAATATACTTCTATCATGTAAATGCTAGATAAATTAATATTATACTATTGTGTTCGAAAAAAAAACAGCAAAAATAATAAATAAGTTTATAAATTTGTTAAACAATAACCTTTATGCTAACCAGTCAAACTAAACTTTATTAAGACGTGACATAAAAACCTCATTACCTTAATTTTACTTAATTATAAGCATTGGGAAAACTGTTGAGAAATACTGATGGTCGACTATATTATAGCAAATTACGTATTTCAATGCGCGTAGCATAGCAGCCTTTGATGTGATGCATCAGTGTCAATATTGTCTGAAATCTGAGCCCACTGCAGACCGTAAGTTACAGGAGTGTGGCGTCCAGACTACGGACATCAGGGTAGTGCTAAAATTGCGCGGTTAAAACCAAAAATTTCCCTTTATCCTGCGTTACTATAATGAATGGATTTTTTTTAGTTCAATATCCATTTTTTTAAATTTGAATATCACCATTACGTAATACAATCAAGAAACCTTCAAACTAACCAGGAATTTTCATATATTCTTTTTCATACTAATAATTTTATGTTTTTACCGAGGAATTCATATTGATTGTAGGTATTTTGTAAGCTTTAAAAACGCTAAAATGCATTTAGTATAATGGAATAATAGTTTAAAGAGTATTATACTCATTTCGTGATGTCCATTAACGTTATTCTAACATTGATACCGTAACAACGCAAGAGGTTATTGGCCTATTTTATTGTAATATCATTCCTGACATGTATACGGAAAAATCAATATAATATTTGACTGATAAAATAGGTAAGTACCTGAGACAGCGTACTAGCATAAAAATCCAAAGAGGTAATGCTGTCGCTGTTGTAGGTACTCTTGGGGTATCCGAGGGACTGGATGAAGTATTCTGTATTCTTAGAGAAACCTAGTATATCATTAGTTTTATGGTTATTATTGTATTGGTTTGATTTGATATATACTCGTATATACTTATATCGTTTAATTTTACACCTCTTATCACTTATTTTATTTTACTCTTTTATTATTAATATTATTGTTTCTCTTTATAATTATCAATGTACACACTACATAATAAATAATATCATATAACTGTCTGTTTGCCATAATAAAATTGAATTCGATATAAAAAAATATTATGGTATTAATAATTTAAATATTTTGAAAAGAGTTTTCCATTACCGCGTGGTATTATTTTTAATAATCAAATTACCGATTTTATTTATCAAATATGATTATCATGACGTGTTTAGAGATAATGAATAAATTATATTATTATTAGGTAACCAAATATTTGTTTTTCCTTCTTTTTCAATAAAAACTATATGTTCAATAATAACTTTTTTTATTTAACAAATAATTCACCAGATTTAAGAATGTAACATTCTTTTTATTGAACCTACATAATTTGAAAATACTTCTTAGAAATATATAACCAATAGAAAAAAGATTTTTTCGATTGGTCATATTATATTTCTCAGAAGTATTTTCAAATTCTGTATTTATGTTAAGTATATAAATATTTCAAACTATTGAAAATATATTTTCCTCATTTAAGGCTATTATGTTTGTTTGATATCATTGTATCATGTTTTGGGTTATCACGGTGTATTCTTTCTCACTTTTTCCTCGAAGTTTCGGGCTCATTGCAGTGGTCATTCTCTTGATAATTTAGAATATTCCTATTAAAATAAGCAGCAGAGTTTAAAAAAAATAGTAAGCGACCGATATTTTAAATGTGATACACTGTTTATTTTTATACAATATAATAATAAGCAATACATTTACCATTTTCTCCCTCTAAGATTCTTGAGCTTTATTATTATGCTCAATGAATTCCTCATAAAAAATCACACTGTCTGATGATCGAATATTCACTAGGGAGATTAAGTGGAAAAGATACCAGTGAGTTATTGTTGATAGACGACTGAAGGGATGCAATAGAGGACCGAGTATTGTGGAAGCAGATAATTGACAAGGAAAGATGGTGATTTAGAGTTTAATAAAAAGTAAAATTTTAAGTAAAAAAATGTGTGCTTCCTTATATTATGATAAATCTGTGCATGCCGTAATGGTATTGAAAATATTATATGCTTTATTACATTGCGTCAAAAAAGGCTGCATTTTGTAAATTCCGGGTTTTTAAAATTGTTCGTAAGTCAATAGAGGCAAAACCCATTTCCTTTCAATATCCTCTCGCAATCCATACTTCCTGCTGACATGAAAAATTGATTGCTGCAAACATTGTTATACAAAACTCTGTAAATAAAAGCATTGGATATCTGTCGCTTATTTTATTCAACTGATTTATTCCATTTGTTTTTGGTTCATATGCGCAGATGGAGCCTTGAAACTAAATAATGCAAATATACAAAAGGTGGGAACAACGATATTTTGCAATTGAAAGTATGTCAGTATCTTTATTTTGTTCATATGCATATTAAAATATAATATGTCAGAATATATCATATACCTAAATATCTGCTTACAATAAATGGATCGTCTGATACACTGGGTAGGTATATACATTAATATTATTGTTAATTTATAATATACTTACCCAATTCTATCAAATACTTTCCGGCGAACTGATTAAAATTTATTTGTAATATTGTTGTGTTAATTTTTATATACATAAAATCATAACATATTTATTTTTCTTCATATTCTGTATTTATTAATAATAAAATTTTGTTGCATTTTTTTAAAAGAATCTGCATCTTTTAAAGATTATTGCTTAGACTCGTTTTCGCAGTTTTGCAACCAAAAATACATAAATATCAAAAACTAAGTTGGATGTTCTTAACTTTTTTACTATAATTTAATACGAGTATCATACATTTGTGAAATATTTAGTCTTCTATATCTATACCTACTCAACTATTTTTTATTAAAAAATATGTGTTTTTTGATTATGAGTCTCAATACTTTTATTAATTACGCAATTTTAAATGACTTAAACGTATATTACTACACAAATAAAGTTTTAACATTCAAAAACTTTTAAAATTATTTTAATAATAAATAATGTTTTTTATCAGTTGTTTCTGGCGTACCTACTAAATTTATGTTTTTTGAAAAATATTTGCATATAAGGGGACTTTTATTCATATACATCGCATTTCAGGTGCTTAAATACTTCAATAACTTTTATTTACTTACATAATATGTCAATAAAGATGCACTTGGTAGATAATAAACATGACAATAAATTGGAATCGACATACATAAAAAGCAAAATTTGATTGTAATTCAATAGGAAATTATTCAAATATCTAATAATGTATTTTTGATAGGTGGGTAGAATCTATTGAACTGGAAAACTTTTGTTGAACAGTTTTCCATCAAGAAGCTAAGTATATAATAACTACATAGGTAGGTAGAAATAGTATAATCCTAAGACTTTATATTTTATGTTGTTGTTATTTCTTATTTCAGTAAGAAGAATTCCTATTTTTAAGGAAATATTATTAGTTTTATCACATAGGTGGACGAAATGATTATTAAATTACACAATTCGAAGCACGTCTTTTCCTTTATTGGACGTTATGTAAGTTTCTGTATCTTTTTCATTCGCTTTTCTTTCGTGATCTGAACGTTAAACTGTCACTAATGTCTGAGTCATAAAGCTTCTTTGTTCTGTAACTTTTGAATCCAAAAAGGGTTCACGCTTCCTTTGTTGAACAAATAAATTGTTTCATCAAATGGGTACCTGGTTTATACAAATCGGACGCTTTGGGATACTGCAAAGTACTGCTTTTTGGCATACTTTTATTATAATACATTTTTAAAACTTTATGCTAAGTTTTAAAGTAGTTTATGCACATTGAATTTCTGAGATTATTTTTGAAAATATTACACGTAAACCTCAGATATATACATTGAAAAAAATGGATAAAGTAGGATTTGAACTATCATTTTTCATTGTCCGTGTGAGAAAGTTTATCCGTTAGCTATCTATCCGTCTATAGTTCAAGCGAATGCAATTTTTAAGGATTTTCAGAATTATGTAAGTACGAGTATATTTAATTTTAAAAATCTTATATTTTAAATATTGTGTTTTCAGCAGGTATTCAAAACAAAATTATCTGGTCTATCTAAGTTTCCTCAGATTGTAATGGATCTCATATCCTTGAAACAAAAAAAAAGTATAAAATCGTGTAGTTAAATTGAAAGATAATTGAATTTCCAAAACATTATTGAACTTTTTAGTTAAAGTCATTGACTCTTGTGTGATTAAAGTAATCCAGCAACGCAAATAAGTTGTTATCATCTCGGTTACTGAAGGCAACCAATTGTCATGAATGATGATTCACTGTTTAATCAGCTAAAAATAAAAAGAACGATAACTTCGTTTAATTGAACTTACACGTTGATCAACTTGGTTAAAACATAGTTTCCACATTCAATTGACTTTCAACTTTCATTCAATATAAAGTGAACGCCAATTAAAGTTGCCACGTGGGAACGTGATATTAGCCATTTATTATCCAATTATTTTTTTCGGACAAACCAGTCTTCCATTATATTATAATTAAAGAACTAGTATTACGACACTATTTATAATATATATTATCATATAAATTAAATACTTGATCAAAAAAATAAACATTAGGCAGATTAAATTGGACAGTTCTTAATTTAGATGCTCTTCTATTAAGGCTATACTTCAGCTGGGGCACGGTCTAAAACGATCGTGACTACGCGACGCGAAGATTGTGCAAATGACGCGTGCAGAACAAAACATAATTTGTCATAAAAAGTTAACATGCGTCCATTTAATGGACTAATAATTATTGTTCTATTACTATCAATAATATATTCATTGAAATGTTTTCTTTTTCAAGTAAATGGGTAACGTTTTTTAGTCATCTTTACATAATTTAAGAATTAACTCCCCCGCCGCCATCACAAAACAAATTGACGTGTTCACAGCTCGACCTTCGCTCTCCGATTGCCATCAGTCCGAAATTTCGTCGCACCTATAGTTGAAACTTATTTGCCGTTTCACTGAAGTACCGTCTTAAGGATTACATACCGACGGTCCCTACGTAAACTCGGATATCTACCAAAAACCATCCCCCTTGATATAAAATGAAGAGAAAAAAAAAATCTCACTTAATTTCGGAAAAAATGTACGTAAAAACGGACAAATACTTTAATTTTATTAAATGAACCGCGTAAACACGGATATGTTAATGTATCCGTATTTACATCGGACACCGGACAATCACATCCGGTTACATAAACAGATAAATGCCAGTTGTCTTTATGTACGTCGTGCAGGTGGCCAGTTGCCTAAACAAAGTACGTTAGAAACGCACGTGTATTATTTTGACTGTTTTCGTTCATTATATCAGAGAATAGGTATTTTTTTAAATGAGCGGTCACAACAAAAAAAGTCGAAAAAAGTCAAAAATAAAAAATCTGAAAACCATCATAAAAATCTCCGAAACAAGTATGGCCTTCATAAATTACAAAAGATGTTGTTTATTGTAATGAACGCTGGTAGCTACCTACGGACTTCACAAAACTTGGATTTTTCAACCATATGCATGGATAGTTTTTCATTATTGTCGGCGAAAACAACAATTAGTTAGGTACTTAGACACTTTACTAGTGTCATAAACGTAATCCGTCCCCGGCGGCATCCTGTCCGATCGGATTTTATTGCTTAGGGTCGAAATATTTTTAACGATAGACACATTAACAGTATTTTAGCTCGGTATATCCGATAAGTTGCTAGTTAAAACAGTACATAAATATATGGAGAAAATCATAAACCAAAATGTCAACGAATATTTCCTCATTACATCCGAGATCGTAATAACCGAGTTCGACTATAGTGTGATTATTGTTTTATTCGCTGAATGATATCAGTTCCACTGAGGAACAAGCAAAATTATTTAATTATCATCTTCAGAATAAAGAAATCACTCGCCAATTAAAAAATGAGAATAAAGCAGATAAAAATCTACATTATTGATTGATTATTGATAAAAGAAGATTTTTTAAATAAAAAATGTCAGTTAATAGGAAGATAATATTCTTCTAAATATTTAAAATTATTAGGATTTCAATAGTAATAATAAAAGTTGCTAAAAATAATTGATATGAATTTTTCCCACGTAAAGTGGGACATGTGGTGGTTGTCTCATTAACGGATGTTTGGAAGTCGACGTAAAGTTGGACAACTACAGTTCTACCCAAAGTATATAATTTAGAAAGAATGTAATAATGAGTAAATAAACTGTGTATAGTATTTATAATACATCCAAAATTTCAGGTGCCTAGTAATAAAAACTTAGAAGTTCAGTAGAAAACAAACTATTTTTACTTCAAATAGCTCTCCTGTAAAATTACGTTTTTGTAGATGTCCGAGTTTACGTAGGGACCGTCGATACTATAATATATTTAATATAATAATCATTAATTTATCTTATAATATTGTTAAATAAAACACTCATATAATATAGTAATATAGTAAGTAATAATGTAGCTTTATTAAGATTGGGTATAAATGCATTATTAACATTAGAGTTAAATTAAACACAATGGTACCTACTCAATAATAATGGATGTTTAGTAGTTAATTTTGATGTGTTGTCGCGTAAAAACACAGGTTGCAGTTTTTTTTCAATATTTATGAGCCATTATGATATAAAATCAATGATGCCACATTAAAGGTGGATTTTCATTGGTAAATTGTTTTCCATTTCAAAGCACCAGCTCATCCCACAAAGGATTATTTTAAGGCCATAAATATATGCCGTTATTTCTAAAATACAGCTCGCTCAAAACTCACGTTCCTATTTAATTTAAGTATAATACAATTATAGTTATATATTTTTTAAAGATTTATTAGTTATTTTTATAATATAGTACATATTATTATCTGATAAAAAATATTTCTACGATTTTTCTTTCTTCTTTTGGCCATATTGTATCCTAATAAGATCATATCGGTCTATACAAAGTGGAGGTTTGTAATAATAACAGATATTTGTTTTTACGAGAAATGGATGTTAGCCACTTGCTCAACCTATTAGTTCCATACTCTGACTCCAAACACAAATTGAGAAACAATATTTTGTTTGCTAGGCCCAGGATACGAATCTACAAATTATACGATTACGGATATCAAAATAACGATTTATACGTCCCATGTCACTTAATTTTACGCACAGTGGCACTTCAATGAAGATCTTTGAAATTGTATGTAGTAATAATATCGATTAGCTAACAACAAAAAAATCTGCTAATAAAACGGGAGACAAAGGTTATTGATTAAATTAGGCACCTACTAAGTACTTAGATAGGTAAGTTATATTTATATTTTACGTGATGTTTCATCTACATAACCAGTGACTGTTATATAAAAGGCTCCTTTTATGATAGTAAATAAAAATAATATACACAAAGGTGTTGTATTTAGGTGCAACAGGTCAGTCAACATTCTTAATAGTATTGACTTGTATGTCCGTGATATCTTATAAATCGGGAGGATTAGTTCGATGCCGTTTGGGCATAACCTGTTAACTGCAAAATGTTGAATTTACAGGAGAGCCATTTTAAGCTTTGAATTGCCCACATAAATTTCAGTTAATTTTTTTGTTTGAAATTGAAAAAAACATTTTAAAATAAATAACTGAAGAAGAATATGACAATACTTAGATTGACAATTATTTCACTAATTAGGAAAATAAGGTCACTTATCAGTGATCAAACTATGATAAAGTCTTTGGTCATGTTTTGACCAAACTAACCACTGTGTTTGTTCACATATTATTACAATAGCGTTTTGAGCATTTTAAGTGAAATATAGATATCGGATTATTACCAAATGGAAGCTAATACTATAGTGACCCAATTTTTACTCTTAAGGGGGGACATGCTCGTCGAAGGTCAAAATTGAGTTTTTATTGTATTTTCAAACCATGATCCTGGACACTCCTTAAACGTTGTAGATAATCTATTTATATAATTTTGAAGCCTTATTATCCTTTATAGTTATTTTAAACATTTGATGACTGCATAAAGTATTTTTGTTACATAAAATAGTATTCTTTTAGACCTCTCGCTCTAACGTTTTAGAATATAGTCATATTTCGGTACATAACTGTGCAGTGGTGTTAAGATTTTTTACATTTATTAATTTTTAAACGCATTTATAAAACCATTAGCATAATTTATTACGAGATAATTTTTGTAAAATATTCACGATAAAAAATTATATTGATAATCTCTGTGATCCCAAATTTGACAAGAATTAGGCATTTTATTATTCAAAAAATCGGCAAGATTAACACATTTAAAGATGATTTTAAAGATATTTATTATAAGCTATGTCTTTGACCATTCAAGTGTGATAAACATCTTATGAATAATGATTGCTTTATAATAATTATTGACCTAAGAATTAGGTAGTGTTTTTTTGAAATACGCCATTTCTTTTGTCATTCCTCAGTGGTTAAACTACAACATACGGCCGTAGCCATAAATTGACAAACTATAATTGAAGTAGGGAGTAAAATGATATTGACGCGCGTGTTTGAACATGTACCGTTTAAAAAAAAATTTAAAAAAATTCGATTAGGTACATGTTCAAACACGCGCGTTAACATAATTTTACTCCCTACTTTAATTATAGTTTGTCCATTTATGGCTACGGCCGTATGTTGTAGCTTAACCACTAGGGAATGACAAAAGAAATGGCGTATTTCAAAAAAACACTACCTTATTCTTAGGTCAATAATTATTATAAAGCAATCATTATTCATAAGATGTTTATCACACTTGAATGGTCAAAGACATAGATTATAATAAATATCTTTAGAATCATCTTCAAATGTGTTAATCTTGCCGATTTTTTGAATAATAAAATGCCTAATTCTTGTCAAATTTGGGATCACAGAGATTATCAATATAATTTTTTATCGTGAATATTTTACAAAAATTATCTCGTAATAAATTATGCTAATGGTTTTATAAATGCGTTTAAAAATTAATAAATGTAAAAAATCTTAACACCACTGCACAGTTATGTACCGAAATATGACTATATTCTAAAACGTTAGAGCGAGAGGTCTAAAAGAATACTATTTTATGTAACAAAAATACTTTATGCAGTCATCAAATGTTTAAAATAACTATAAAGGATAATAAGGCTTTAAAATTATATAAATAGATTATCTACAACGTTTAAGGAGTGTCCAGGATCATGGTTTGAAAATACAATAAAAACGCAATTTTGACCTTCGACGAGCATGTCCCCCCTTAACATAAAATGACCAAAAAAGCAGTTAGCAGGTTATGCCCAAACGCCACCAAGTTGTTTGCTCTCCCAAGGTGCAGAAATAACTTGCCTAGCCGATGCTAATTGGGAGGGCAATAATTAATTTTAACCAAATCGCTTCGAATGTTGATATATTCTACCTACGTGAAGATGAGTATAGGTAGAGTTTGTTTTATAAATTCTTAAAATGGAGTCCACTTAGCACATTCGGCGTGCTTCCATGCTTTTAATTTATATATTTTTTGTATCTCTTTACTTTTTATTCTGTAGCTGTGAAACTGCAAATATTGCTTTCTACTTTAAACTGTTTTATACTATTTTTTTGTTTTTTTTAAGTCATGTCGTGAACGTCTTAAATTAAAAATTTGTAATGTTCACTGTATGTAAAAAAATAAATAAATTTGAAAACGAACGTGTCATATGACAGGGCCTTTATCGATCACATTTAAAAAATATTATATTTAGATACTACTTATAGTGTATGGTTATGTACGTAACAATAGTGCTTAATTGCAGTTTTATTAGGTAAGGATTTATATTAAACTGCATTTTTTTTACATAACAGGTCACGGGGCAAAATTGCATAAGTACAGTTGTAGCAGTGAAATAATTACAGAAAACTCAGATAATAAAAATAATATATTAGGTATTATTTAATAATGAATGTTATGTGACCTAACCGGGAATTAAGCCCAGAGTCTTTGATATAAGAAATCAATGGACTATAAAGTTTACCAATTTACGTATCAATAATAGAAGTAACTCATGAATAATATACAAATAGATTGTAATAATGTTTTAATAAAACTTCTTTCGTACTTAAATAGATCCTGTAGAGAGGTGTCAAAACGGCCGTTGCCTCCCGTTTAATATGCCGTTATCATCGACTGTATGCTTTAGTTATTCGATATGCTAAAATAACGCATTGAATCGTATCAACGCGCAGTGAACGAAAGCAATACAAGCGATTTTAGTTTGTGTTCGGTACGGTATTAATGAATGGAGGACTAAATAGTGTCCTGTACAGAAACTTCAATAATCAAATTGTATTAGTTGCATGTCTGCTTTTATGTATATATTTTTTTTAAATTTATTTCGTTATTTAATAATTAGTAATATTGATACTGTCGAAAATGAATTAGAGTGTAACAAAAATAAATTGTCGATAACTACTCATTATATTTCACGTATGTACAATATCAATTATCAAACCCAAACAATTAGTATATTTTATCAGAATTGAAAAAAACTGCAAATAACCGCTTATGCTTGCATATTCTGCAACTGTTGTGAATATGACTTTTAAGTAAAGTTTAATGCCTACCGATAATTATTCATTATGATATTAGTCTAATTTTCATTAACTAGAAAAAAACAAAACTTTGAAAAAATTCAGAAACATACATACTATTAGCAAAAAATTCTAAAAAAAAGTTGAATTGGGTGGGACTTGAACTCTAATGTTTCACTTTTTGGGTGAGTGACCTTCCTTTTATGCTACCAATCCGTCTTCATGCCATTATTTTGAATCATATTTTATACTAATTTTAACTAAGGTATTGGGTATACCCTAAATTGGGTATATTTGTCTAATATTTTATAAATGAATTCCTAAAAGTGTCTATATATTATTATCTATATATATATTTTTTTTGGCATGTCTGATTTTAGTACTGAACGTCTAAAATTTAATATTAGGTATAACCTTTTATTATAGCTTTTCTCAGATTTTTTCCACTGTGTATATTTCTACTCTTATAGTATAACGTAGGTATAGCTTCTTAAATTATATATTTCTTTAAATTATGATTAAAAGTCATTTATTTGACCAAATGCATGAATGTATTTATGTTATAACTTATTATGTAGGAAACAAATAGTTTCATATTGATTACAAAAATTTTAAATATAATAATGAAAAGTTATTGTAACCAGCAAAGTTTCCATGCTTAAATTAAAATATAGATAAGCCTAACAAGATAAAGAGTAAGAATAACATAAATATAAAGAAAATTACTTAAGAAAATTACATGAGGAAAATAAGGAAGAATAATGAATAATTAAATTATATACAAAAAAGTAACATTTAAAAAAAATATATATAAGTATATAATATATGTCTATTTATAAAAAAAATTGGAGATAGCGCGTTTAAATAAATCAGGTGAATTATTAAAAGGATCAACGGTGGAGAAATACATATTGTAATTTGATTATCTACTCACTTACTCGGATTATTTAATAACCAAGCGCGTTTCATTGCGTAGTTTTGGTGTATGCAAATTTATCAGCAGCATAATAAGGTGTTTGAGTAGGTATTACTCTTTACTAAAGTATTTTTTTGCTTAGATTTAGAGAATTAACCCAACAAAATAATTGAACGTAGTTATGCAGATTGTAGCCAGTTCACAATAATGTCGAGCTGAGATAATGGCACTTTAATAACAACATGATTATTAAAAATGTATGTAAAAATGTCAAATTGTAAATAGTATTTTATTTCAAGAATAATTTTTATGCGGCTTGGCTATTTTCAGCAGAATGTAGAGAAAACCTTCTCGCATCTGATCTATATCAAATCTAATTTTTTTATTTTTTGTGGACTGGCTACTTAATGCATAACTATGTCCAATTGGTATTATCTCAAATAGTACATTCGTCCCTCTTAGACCAGTGCGTAAGGCGCCGGCCTTACATCCAGGGACTTCGGGTTGGATTCAATGTAAGGTCACAATATATTTACGTGATTTTATCAAAGTCTGGGTGATTTTGATTGTTATTAACTATACTACTGTTTTACTACACTACTGTCATTGGGTATCATGCCTTTTTGTAGTTTTAAAAAAAATCATTTTATACGTTATGAAATAACGCTCACGAAGAAAAATACCGTCAACGTAATCGATATTATGTGGACATCTGTATTCCTTACACATACATTTATTTAACTAGTTGTTATTCGTAAATTTATATTTGATACTAATTATCATGCCATCATCATTACCATTAGATTAGTTATATAAGCTCTATAACATTCAAATTTTCCAGACACAGGATTCGAACCAAAAATCCATGACTACATAGCGGATACATTACCACTTGCCCGACGCGGGCGCTAATAATGTATGAAATAATTATTTCAATCCCTATATAATGTCTAAATCCAACTATATAATATCTAAATAATATGGAAGAAATAACATCTCTTCTTTAGATTATATATTATATTATATTTAATTAATTACTTTTTAATAACTCTAATAATATCAATATAAAAATATAATAAAAAATAAGCCAATGTTGAAATCTGGTACGGTAGTAAAAAGCATTGGAACAGAATATTGTACTGAAGTATTTTTGACTGTTGTACTCGTATCTCACAGTTAATAAATAAAAGATTTTTTAGACAGAAGTATGTATGATTTTATTCTCATTGTTCATTCAGAACTCTTTTTCATACATGTCCATTTAAAAATATATATGTTTAATACACACACACAAAATATATGACACAATAGCTTATACCAAGACACCATACATTTTACAACAAAAAGTATAAGTAAGTAATAATAAAGAAATATGTCAAGTTTAGTTGATCTTGCAATTCAAAATTAATCATAACCTAATAAAAAATTCGGTGGCTGGCGGGATACGAACCCGCATTCATTGGATTCACGCCAATGTGCTTTACCAATTGAAAAAGACGAAATTAACTAGCAGTATTTAGAAGCGTTTTTGAATTATGTATCAATAACGAATATTACATTCTCACATCTTAATTTAATAAAAAATAGTTTATTACAGCCGTTTATAATGATTGGGATTTATGAAATTAAAATAATATTGTAGGTACTTAATTTGGTACTGTTCGGTTATCAGGAATACAGCGGAAAACACATTTTGAAAGTAGCCGATAAACTGGATAATTTGTTAGGTCAACCTAACCAAACCAAACCTAACCTAACCTAACCTAACCTAACCCAACCTAACCTAAACTAAACTAACCCGAACTAACAAATAATCCAGTATTTCGGGTATTTTCAAAATCTGTTGTCCGCTGTATGCCTGATAACCGAACAGTACCCTTAATTTTATTAGATTTTCATGTTACTACATTACTACCAGCTGTCAAAATATCAATAATAAAAAGATAAACAAAATTTTATATCATATTAAAAAATCATCTACATAGCGGATACTGCGTAATTGCATTTCTGCACATGACATGAGATGATGCAAGATGACTGACTAGCGACAGCGATCCTTTGAGACACCGCTTGGAGTCCATATCTTCTAACTAACCAGCGGACATGTACTGAAAACTAAAACCAAGTAAATAAGTATACATACATGCGTATCCGGAAATTTGTACGTAAACAGTTCACCACAGCACACTATTATTCGTGCGCCGCAGTATGTGAAACATGAGTTCGTGTAACATTATTTAATCAAATAACGAGTTCTTTGTTGAACATTTCACCGTGGAGTATATTTGTACGTATGCTTCAACATGTGGCAAATTTTATGAGATGTCTTTACTAGGTGAGGTTAGGTTAGGGTTAATCTAATTGGAACAGTAATATTTGCAAACTATCGCCGCATTTTGTAAGATACGTACAAATGTATTCCACGGTGAAATGTTCAACGAAGAACTCGTCATTTGATAAAATGTTATACGAAGTCATGTTTCACGTACTGCGGGGCACAGATAAGTGTCCCACGATGAACTGCATACGTACAACTTACATGTACCCACATACATAATAATAATATTAGGTGAGTCAACACTGAAAATCTTATATCAAAACAGAGTTAGTAGTTTAAACATGAAAAAATATGTAAAGTAAAATATATACGAGTAGCACGCACATCATCTTATTAAATTCTTGTACAAATCGTATGACTATTTAATATAATACAGTATTATTTAATACTATTAGAGGTAAACACAGTTATGTTTGATTAAATTTGCATTGTGATACCATCAATGTGTCAAAAGATTTAAATGTTTAATAAAGTGGAGTTGGGCGCTACAATTCAAAGGGAGAATTACAAACGTTCAGCAAAGAGTAGAAGACGTTGGTTTGGAAAATAAAACGAGGGAAATGTGTTTTCCGCTCGCCGAGGCAGGGAAATAATGGGAAATTATTGGCAACAGCCTTCACGGTTCATCGCAAGCCTTTATTTGTTTTGCTTATGATACAGAAATAAGGTTTTAGACGCGAAAAGCAAAGTTTCGTCTTGAGTTTACTTGCATTAGTAATCAAAATCTAGAAGCTTTGTTATATTGCTTAGTTTATATTGCGCTTGGAAGTTGTAAAAAGTTTCGACAAATAAATTTCAATTTTAAAGTTCTCCTCTGATACCATGGAGAGTTATGTTTTGTCCACTTTTTATCAGAAATAATGTGTGAATATTATTATCGAAATATTCAAAATATTTTCAACACTAAATAAATATTAAATTAAACTATTTAAGGCCAAGAGAAACACTTTTTGTGGAAAAAAAATGATATGGTCACAATACAAATTAAAAGCTCTTGATACAAATTAAAATTCATATAAAAAACCATAAATTTCTAAAAAGTCGCAAGTTGACCTTTTAAAAAACTTAATGAACATTTTAATGGTAAAATTATTTACAAAATACCTATGAATTATTTTAAAATTTAAAAATCTTCTTTGAAATAAAAAGTTATCAATAAAATGCAGTTTTCAAATTTGTTAATAAAGTAAATCGCGTTATGTACAGACACGTCAGTGCTAGCCAACGGATCAAACAAGACATAGACTCTTTATAGGGAAGGGGCATGCGTTTTGGATACCACCTGAGATTGCGGCACGTCGCACAATTATGTCGCAGCGACAAGATTTTTTTCGCCGTGTCAGACCTTCGTTGCAGTAATGCTACATAAGCACTCCACGCTTTGTAAGTCTCACATGAAAGGAGGCATGTAATGGACCATGCATGTCGCACGATATTGTCCTTGCCTAATTCTGGAGCGGGTTAGTGTAAAATAAGTTAATAAAAAATTATGTACGTTTCAAAAAATGTATAATGTATGTTTTTTTATAATATATGTATCTTTCTAACATCAAAATGAAACATGAATGTAAAGATAAGTTTCTTTAACCTTCTCTTTATGATGCTAATAAATTTCGTCCGTCCCAATTATGTTACTATAGGTTACCATACGTGATTAACAATATTACAGTAGGTAAAATGTAAATGCGTAAGGTTTTATCAATTTTATTTGCTATCCTTTTTATCTATAACATAATTAAAAAGCCATCAAAACTTAATTATAATCATACGAGTATGTCTAAGTAATAAGACTGGTCATAATACTGTCTTGATTGCATTGCTTACTTTCATATCTCTTTCGCACGATTAAAAGTATGTCTCTCTTTGTCGCATATACCTACAATACATTTAGACCTCTCTTTCTCGTAATCGAATTCGATGTTCTGTTATGTAATGCGTGTAGATTTATGACAGTTTAATGCGATTTGACAAATATATTTCACTTATATTTATTTATTGGATAAACGCCGTTTCTCTAGGAATAGCTAACCTAACCATGAAGATTACGAAGTGAATATTAGCTGAAATATTTTCAGTTTATTTATTTATTTAAAAAAAGACACGTTAAGCATATAACAAATTATTAATTCAGGACGTTCACAACATGATATTAAGAATAAAAAGTACAAGTAAATCAATTAGAGAAAAAAACAAGGTAGAGAAAAAAAACAAAGCAAAAAATAATTTTATATTAGGCTACGTAACCTAATGTGTCATTAGAGTAACGGGAGTGTTAAAGTAGGCGCTTCAAGTGTAGTATTGGTAAAAAGTACTTAATTCTTAAAATTTATACTTAAGTAAAATATTATTATGGACTTTAATATTATTTTTATAATCATTTTTCGAACCATTTTATCGTATTTATTCAGTATTTTTGAATAAGTAAAATAATATAATTATATTAAAATTCTGTAGTCTCAGAGATAAGCTGCGTTATTTGAAAGACAACTATTTCATTCGATGCAAAAAAAATATATTCCAAATAAAATGAAAGTAATTTTAATCGAAGTGTGTATCATGTTATACCTACTATTTCAAATTTTGTTATACATTAGGCGTAAAACCCACTTAACGGAGCGAGTGGGGCTCTCGCGCAAAATTTCACAAGTGGCGTGTAAATCATCAAAAATACAACGTTATCAAATACGCCAGCGCACACTGGATTTGACGACGCATTGTGCCCGCCTGCCCCATGAGTCACCGTTATGTGGCTTTTCAGCCGGACGAATTAACGAAAATACAACGTAGTCCATTCATTGAACACGGCGAGCAAAATCACGCTCTGGAAGCGTCATCGATAGACGGGCGAGAAGCCATTATTTAATAACAGAGAACTCATTGTTTAGTTATTGCGTAATTATAAGCCCCCAGAAATAATATAATATTTTGATTGCTTTGTTATGAGAGACGCTGATAATAATAATTATTTTGTGCTTCTTGGGCCCCTTATTACATAGGTGAAGGGTAATGCGCGGGTGGGAGGGGGCCTACTCAGTAGTGAGCGCACCAAACGCTCTTTTGGTGGGCTTTTTGCCTTATATTCGTCAATAAATAAACGAATTGTGCACACAAACAATAACAGAATTACAATTTTTACATCGATTGAATAACCTAGTTAACCTAATAGGTCTAAAATATCATATTAATTCTCGGCGTCATACATAATTATTTTATCTTTGATGCATTATTAAATTAATAATGTCTAAGAGATGTTAATATGTTTTAAAAGAAAAATAAACAATAAAAACAATTGTACATAAAATTCTAAAATGCAGTTTCAAAACTTGTATACTCTCTTTAGCCATAAAGTGCAATAAAGAGGATTCGAAGTAGAATATACGGACAGCATTTTTGTCGATGCAGAAAACTTGCAATATCGGTTTTTAAATGAACACAAAACTAATTTTTGTAGATAAAGCAGGTACCTTCTATTACTAGTAAACTAAATTAATTAGTCGTATATTTTTGCTTTCCAAAAACGAAAGCTATCGTTAAGATAAACTTTTAAATATATAACATGTATAATTAGAAATATTAACTAGAAAAAATCTTTGTAAAAAATACGACACCCGACAGGATTGGTAGTCATATCCACTAGATTTGCGCCAATGTACTTTACCATTTCAGCTACTAGTGTGCTATCTAATGACGATAGAATTAACGAGTAATTTTTATTTATTTGAAATGATCATACAATTTAGTTCGTTTTTGGCTATCATCTTTTGTATTTTATACCAAAGTATTAATTAGGTACCTTAATTAAGTATGACCAACCGGCGTCTGGATCTTTCTAATAGTAAAGTGTATTATTAAAAATATATTAATAAAATTCATATTGTCAAAACTAAATAAGATAAAATATGTAATACTTTTTTCAGAATACAAAAATAGGTAGGTATCAAAATCTTTTTCGTATTAGTATCTAATATACCATTTATTTTTCAATAACAACATATATATTTAAAACTATAGACGTTTTAATAATATTCTGTAAATATCTTAAATATGACATGATACGTAAAGTGTGCATATTATCCTAACTGCGACTTTCAACCTCCATTATGATATAAAGTCAACTTTTCTAAAAGCTTTCATATACAGCTTTGCCGATATTCGTTGCAGCCCTCGATGTTTTCAATCACTCCAAAGTTGCCATTATGAAAAAAAAATGATTTGCAAACTTTTGGATGGAGCTATCAAAATTCACTTCGGGATGAAAATTTCGGTAGAGCTTTCGCTCGGAAGATCACACTGGGGTGGCTAGATGCTGGCTGCACCAAACATAATTTTTACTCCGAAAGATCCGCCCAAGGACTTACAACTTTTGGTCTACGTGGAAAGTTTGAAATTGTAAACTTTTTTGTTCAGAGAGCCTGGGTAGTCGAATGCTCTTCGTTTCTTCCTTCTTCCCCTCGCCACTACTCTGGAGATGTTTTCTTTGCCGTAATTGAATTTTCTTTTAATGAAATAGCTCCAAGACTGCAGCAGTCATCTCTAGAATATGCGCCGTGGTACATTGTAAATATTTTTTTTTATTTCCTTTGCTGTAATATAATTATTAGGTTTTATTTTAATAATTAACTGAAAGTGAAATTTTACAGAGTTTTAATTTTTAATTAGTACTAATATACAAAGTAGCTTAATATGCTTTTTTGGTACATTGCTAAAATAATATTGAAAAATTTTATAGATGTTTGTTCTTTGATATAAAACGAAATGAAAAATATTTAGAAAATTATTATTCAATTAAATAATTAACCGCGTAGATTAATTCACTGCTAGTTCGTTCAGCCTCTCCAAATTGATTCATCGAGTATGTGTAATGCATTACAATGGATATCTACATAATCCAACTGTACTATCGATTCAGCAGCCAATGTCTGTTTAATTTTCAAACATTTACCGAATCAATACCTGGATGACTAGATTTATCCAGTAATTTTTAATTAAATACAAATAATAACATTGACATTCTAGCAGTCAGAAATTTAAAATCATTTTTCTTCACAACAAAAAAAAAATTGTTGTAGTTTTTTTTTATAAATAGACCGCCCGCGTTAACGACGTCAACAATTATTGGAAAATATAATATAAACGTATAGTGCCTCTTCTATATTAAGTAGGCCATTTTTTATTACAGTTATCAATTGGGCTAGAAATTTCTCATTTTTTCATGTAGGTACATCTTTATCACTGGATAGTGGATAGAAGTTGCATTGTATGTATATTATTAAATTTTATCAAGGTAGTTAATTTAAATGGTAATACGGGACATATACTTAAATTACTTTTAATTTTATTTTTATACTTAGGCCAGCAAGAATTGCTTTATTAATTTATTAGTGTTAAATATATGGGGACGTGAAACCAATAATATTTTATATTATTTTGTTCTCCTGTAAATTTTTAGACTGTATCAAATATTGGTGGTCATCAAAGTACACGTCGTAGTGCCCTCGGGTAACGCTACAACAATACAAATCTTAATTAATGTACTAATATACTGTCTTAATGGTAGACATGTATATATTTAGATTACCCCTTTTCAGGTGATTTCAGAAATTTAAACTGCTCTTCCCTTATCATTTACATTACTTATGCTGTAAAAGTTAGTTATGACAAACGACCAATCATGAATTGACACCTTTCATATAAGTTTTACGACAAGTGCTGGGCGTGATTCTGAATGGAAACAATTGACACATAGAACCAGCTTTGCTCGCTTGGCGTTTTTCTTGCTAGGCATTAGATCGAGCAATTTTCGACTCTGCAAACAGCTTTAAACTTATCATTAAATAGTTAAAATTCTTCTGTCATTCTGGCTTTTTGTACCTTACATCTACCTAAGTTATAAGAATAGAAAAGTAAATAAGAAAATAAATCTTACGTACAATATGACATGATGACCAAATTTCTAAAAAACCTACATTTATTTTTAGTTGTACGACTTGTTTATAAGTTGCAAAATAATACATATTTTTCAATTTATATCGTCAAACAATATCAATATTTTGACCTATTTTTTGAAATGATTATTTCTAGAATTTTTAATTTTTTTGAAAATCGACACCTCCTACGTATAATATTGTAACTAACAAAATGACGTTTTTCACTTTTTTTCATTTTTCGTATCCATAGTATGTATTACATATGATGCCATTTACAGAATTTCAAAATTCGTATTATAAGTGCGATTTTCAAGCATTGCATATTATTGTATCTCAAATTTCTTGAAATTTTTCCGACGTGAAGTATGGTAACGTATTTGGCAATACTATACGCGGGAAACGCGCGGAGATCTTGCCGCGCGGGTGTATTGTTACTGCTAATTACGATACTTCACTTCGGACGGGAGGTGACACACTGCTACCACTGTGAACTTTCGGTTATATTGTATTTTTGTATGGTTTGGTAAATATTAAATACCATAATGAAGAGATCTAGACAATGTCAACAAATATTGCGCAATATATCCGCCCCTACAGGACTTTAGTGTCAAGAATACAAAAATTGATAGAAAATCTATGCGTGCACAAAAATGTGTGATTAGGCCAGATGGGACAATTAATAGTACAGCGTATAATATTATAGAAACGGATAATAATAGTAAAACAACAATGGACGAAATAAATTCTACCCAGGGAAACTGTGACTTTAGGATTCAAGGTAAGTTAATATTTTTAATCTTTTTCTCGTACGACAACAAAAAGTATCGTAAGTTATACTTACCATTGTTTACGTCGTTTTTTGCGTGTAACTATTATTGTATGTAATATTTACCATATTTTACGTCGGAAAAAACTGAAAAAAAATATTGTATTTATCACTTATAATAATTTACGTCGTGCTTATTCGAGTAAAATATATTGTATGTAGTACTTATCATATTATACGGCGACATACAATTTTAGTTGCAATATTATACGCGTGATAACTTTTATAAATTCATGTTTATTTAGTTGTTTTGCTTTTTACAGAGTCATCACTGCCTTCAGGTGCTGATTAAAATATGATAATGGAACTTTTAGACATTATTTGTGACGATGATGAGACTAGTGACAGCGTTGCTGATACAAACAGACTATACATTCTCTCGAAAAGATTAACAGTAAAAGTAATTGGATATATTATAAAATATAGAGCTAGTTTTGTGAAAAATCACCTCAAGAGGTACTGTTATCAGAAACTATGAGATTTATAATGCTTTATAATTATTTTTTTTTAAAAACCTCAATTCGTATTCACAGCTTTGGACAAGGTGGATAATGAAACTGCCGTTTTAACACCTGATCAACGAAGTCGACACAAAAATTGCAATGTTGTATTAACTGATGATATGAATACCAGTGTTTCCGACCATGTTAAGTCCATCCAACCGGTCGAATCAGATTATGTTCGACAGCGATCAAGCAAACTTTACTTAGATGGTGACCTGGATTTTACCCATTTATTTAAACTATATAATGAATGGTATGAACCCATAATATACACACATAAAGCTCAAACAGAAAGGCAGTATCAATTTTATTTTAAATTGTTTTGTGTCACTATGTCCCTAAAAAGGACCAGTGTGTCCAATGTCACATTTTCAAAAACTTACAAGTCCGAGTAGCATCCACGGAGCAACTCCCAGTTTATGGCAAGAACCTTGGTCGTCAGTTAAGATTATTTGATAAACATGATGTTCAATCATTACACGGCAAAATTGTATCTGCGAATTTTGACTTCCAAAAAATTTTGAATGCCCTTCACGGAAATTTGAGTAAGTACATTTCATTATAAACGTAAATTATCAGTTTGAAATTTCACAGTTTTTCAATTTACACAAAAGGTAGCTACATGATACATATAGCAGGAAGCTGAAAGCAAATGAGGTGCAAATGAGGACTCAAGTTGCTTACTTATTGTGGTCTATAAGCAAAATAATTCAGGTTTTGCTCTAACAATATAGGCCAGAACAGAAATCGCATTGTTTATGACTTTAACATGACTGTATTTGGTCCATAAATACAATGGTAATGTAAAGCACACATTTTTGGAAAGGGGACGTACGCAAAATGAAGAGGACTGCGTTTAAGCCCTGATTGAAAGATGTTCGACAAACAAACAAATTTTTGCACCTCCAGAATGGTAATTTTTAATTGGATGGACAAAACAAGAAGGAAAACCTGAGGATGTGGTAGAGATCAATCACATAGCATGTTTGATTTCAGAGCTCTATTAAATTATCATATATGGACTAATACAAATTAATATAAATCACAATGATCCGTTTAAGATTAATTACAAGTGCGACTTGTCCAGCACTGTCTACTCGACCATGGTCGTGAAAAGTAACACATAGCACACGCAACGAGAAACTTCATTTTCGGTAAAGGTTCTTTATTCACAAATATTGCCAATTCCAAAAGCTAAGACAGATGATTTACTGCATATGTGCAACAATGGAATCATTCCTGAGCGTTATCTTGAGTTTTTCAGTAATTTTATACCTGTTAATACCTACCACTGAAATTCCACCAGCAGTTTCTGAGGAATCAGCTTAATAATTAATATGTCAGTGTAAAAAATTTCTTTTCGGTTGTATGTTTTAAATTGTGCATGCTTCTTTTTTCGCATCATATAATTGAAAATTAATTCCAAGCTAAAAATATAGTTGCAGAATGATTTCTTTTTCAGTTTCACTTATATTTTAACCTGAAGTGCACCCTTCCACTTAATCACCCATTGTTATTCTCTTGTTTGATTTTCCTTTGATATTTGATATATTATTTAACCAAAAACATTGGTTTAAAGTGATTGTAATTTTTCTTTTTTGCTTTTAATTTTATTTCAATATTTACATACTTTCTTGAATTGGATTTTTGATTGAAATTATTTCTTCTCTGTTTTTTTCTGTATGTTTAATTTTTATCATGTCATGAAAGTCTTAAATTTATGTAATGTTTTATTAAATGACAATAAAAGCAATTTTATATAGAGTATTTTTTCCAACCTACCTATCTGACGACCCATACCATAACTTTTAATTATTGTTATTACCGAATTATGATTTTAAATACGCAAAAATTCCTAGGTGAAGGATTGTATCTAACATATACAATATATTTCACCAAAACCATGACGACGTAAATTATGATAAGTATCACATACAACTAAATGTATGTAAGAGGTTCCGCCGTAAACTATTGTATGTGGTTTATACAATATTTCGAACAAATTCTTTTCCGCACTATAATGTTGTAACTGCATTTTCTGATTAACCACAGAAAATATTAGATATCCTTTAATGCAAAACAAATCTATTTATAATTTACAATTGACATCCCAAATTTGGTGCAAAACATTCAAAAGGTCGACTTACACCAAGCTTTTGTATCTTTAAACCGCTCTCCTGTAAAGTTGCGATTTTGAAGTTACAATACTCTACGTAGGAGGTGTCGAAATATAACTTTATTTCTGCTATCTAGCTTATTTTATTACTGCATCTGATATATTTTTGTGAATCTCAGTTGGTAACACTACTCAGAACATGCAAATTTAAGTCGCTTTTAAAGAATCTTTATACACTAGGCCCTAAGGGCACCAAGAGACAACATATATTGAAAACCACTGCCATAATAATATGTCCTTTAGGCTTAATGAATTCGATAGGCACTATAAAATCACGTTATTTATATGACAAAGAAAAATATAAATCTTTGATTCTGGATGATAACAATAGAACATCCAGATTGGATTTATCTCGGGGGTAGAAAATACGGTTCCACCATATATGATGTAAATTTATACAGAGATATACATCCAAGGCCGTATAACGTAAAAGTTTTCCACTAAGAGAATAAAACGTGACATCACAATAAAGGGGTTATTAATGGTCGACATACAATATAATAATATGAGATGTGCACACTATCCGACGCTATATTAGGTCCATAATAGGTATTAGACTGCTCATTCTTTCACATATTTATGAAACATCTGATTCACGCCTCAGTGAAATTGTCAATAAACATAACGTCAGCACATCTTACACGTATTATTCGGAATTTAAAGAATATCTTGTTCTGATAGACAGTAAGTGGTTTATACTAAGCCCTATATTATAGGGAGTATCACCAATTTAACCATACTAAAATTTCATTGTAGTCCCTATTAACCCGAGCAGGTAATATGTCAGCCTGGAATATCCCGGGACCTTATATAATAAGGTCCCGGGTTCGAATCTCGATCTCGGTTCTGGCGAAAATTTTATATATTGTTTTTAAATATATAAAAATCTAATAGGTTGAGCAATTAACTAACATCCATTTCTTGTAAAAATAAAAAAAAATAATACAACCTCCACTCCAGTAAGTCCATATATTATGGTCTTCTCAGGATTGGACATGGTAAAAAAAGAAAATAACTATTTATATAATATCTCTACGTTCGATGTTTATTAGTCCTCTTTGCCATGTTCACCAAATTGATGACATTGAAATACGTCATAATATTTATAAATCATGATAATGCCCGAGTATTTTCATCGTAATAATACTTTATATTACATTATTAAAACTGGTGAAAATTATAACGTTATATAAAATATTTTTGAACATTTTCGGTTCAAAACTGTAGAAAATTTATCATGTTATTTTAAAAAGCTTGATGTACTCATTGAAATATTTTTAGAGAGCGATTTTTTTATAATATTGTATTTAATTAATTTTATAACGGCAATAACTTTTTTTTCAACAGTTCATAATAATATAGCCTCATGTTTGAATATATTTTGCATATCTCTTAAAATATGCTGTTAAGTGGACAAAATTGGTCATTTTAATAAAATAAAGATGCGCGCTTCATAACATTATGATAACTTGGTTCCTACTACAGAATATTTAGATCATTTTTTACGACTTTATCATTAAAATAAAGCTACGTTCCGTTTTTACATTATTGATTATATTGTAATAGGAAATAATTTATATTCACACTAATTAATAGGTACTTAATTACTTAGATTTATAAATATATAGGTACTGTCCAAAAGAATGTATTGTAGCACTTTTCCAACCTATTGTAGCATTTTCAAACGATTTAATAAACAATAAATAGTAACCTATTTTATATTTCTGTCCCAATGTTTCATGTATTTAATCATGTTCAAATATTGCCGGACGATGTCAAGTGTAGCTGAAGCGCTTTGTTTTGTAAATTTGAAAGTTGGCGTCAGCTGAACATTTTTTGTTTTAAACTTTTAGTTGCTTTTTATTTTCCTCTCAAAACTTGGCACTGATTTTGAAGTTCCTCGCAAACTTTTAGAGTTATCGAAATGAAAATTAGCAAACTGCTTGAGGATTCATGAAGGAAATTTATGACTACAAGCGTTACAAAGCTTTTTTCCGTAAGGCTTACCCACCTTTTTGTTACGGGAAATACTCAAAGTATTATTTTTTTGGATAAGTGCTAACCGCTGAGGGAAAGTTTAAATTTATACTTTTGAAATTTAAGTACTTATGTGTTAATATTAATGTCCTTTAAACAACTTTAAACATTTTCATAAAGCTGCCATAAATTATTTATACAGTTTTATCACTGGATATTATTATTTGTCTTGCATATGTGAATTAGTACATAGGTAATAAATATTATTATCTTTATTTTTTTGTAGATATTTAAAACCTTAGAAAATGCCTACAGATTTTCTCACAAAAAATCTCTAAATAAATGTAAATAGAAATCATACTTTAATAATCTTTTTAATTATAACAACAATATTTTATGTTATTGATTTTACGAATATTATTATTAAAATAAATTTCAAAGCATTCAAATGTATTGTGATAAGATTAAATAAACATATTTATTATTGCCATAAAATTAAGAAAGAATTAATATTTATTTCTAAATTTAGAATTTTTCACCGAATATTTATTTACACTGTACCGTTGAATATTTGAAAAACTATGATGAAAGTGATATATTTCTTTATAAATTCTTTTTAAATTATAAGAATATAAATATAATATGAAACGCCGTATTCTTCCCTGATTTCTAGAGAATCGGATTATTCTCCCGGAGTTTTATTAATAGTTTTGCGAGTTACGAAAAAAATACCCCAGCAATTATTCAGCATCGCAATACAAGACGCTGTTTCTTTTTTCACCATACATATTGTAAGGAATCCTCAAGGATCAGTCTGACAGGACAGCTTTATCAGGAGGATCAGTTGCAGCGAGGTCTGACCACGAGTGGCGCTTACAATAGCCTTCGCCTTGATAAATGATTAGCCACCCCCGAGGTCTCCTTTGCCAGCCCCTTGACAAACTGCTCACGTCCCCGCAACGATTCCTGTCTAGTATTGCCTCAAGGGGAGACGCGAGTTGAAATTCTTCGGATAGACTTCCGTCCGTTTTTCAGCGGAAAAATCCGGCGGGCTTATGAATACGCAGTCATGACTTTGATCGTTGAAATTTAAACTACATGATAAGGCTTCTGTATGAAATAGGACGCATAAATGTAGCGTAATGCCAACTTATACGCATATCTCAATTTAGAATATTATGTTTATTATGTAAAAATGAAATACAAAAGTATTTGATAAATACGTACCTACATCATAGAATCCTAACGGGTATTTTGATATACTTATATTTTTATATGTATTTTTTTTTGTCACGTCGGATATTCCAATTTTAAAACACGCTATTTTTTCTTAAATATAGTCGATGAAACTATTTTCAAAATATATGAAATTATTTTCTGTTATTGCTTGTGCTCAGAGTGGGCAAGCTAAATTGTAATAATTTATTTATAAATTAGTTATTAATAATTCAAATTATAATTCTCTTAAGGCGATATCTCTACCTACAAGAGGCACCTAGTAGAAAAATACAAAGCTGGCAATTTGAGATTTTTTTTGATAATTTACAATTTAAACTGTATTATTTAATAAACATGTAAGTATTTGAAAACATAAAAACGAAAAAAAAAGGTTTGAAGTCAAAGATACACTTACATATATTATTATAAATATATGTTATAAAATGTGAATTTGTTAAAGGATCCCATCTTATATTTTTTTATGCTCATATTTATTATTAACATTTTGTTTATTGAGTTTTCTATGTTTTATCATAGAGATTTTTGACTAATTCGTAGTTTTAATGTTTTTATTTTTATTTTAAGAAACAACGATTTTTATAAATATATAAATATGTATAACTTGAAATCCTCTAAAAATGAGAAAAAAATATATTTTATCTCCAATTTTTAAACATTGTTTTCTAATAATTGTAATTTATATAAAGCCATTTTATTTTGCCATTTGTGTTTTCTAATTAGGTAGGTAATCTATTTATTAATATTCTATAGACACTTATTTGTTTTGTCTATTCAAAACACTTAATTTTTTTTTAAATTATTCTTGAAATTTAAACTAATTTATACATATTATGCTTACAATTATGCTTTTAAACTACTTATATTTTATATTTTTATTATTTTAAAATAAGCAAGTTATTAGAAAAAATGAAAATATTACTGGTCATGATAAATTTATTTAATATTATCAAGTAATAATTATTGCGAGGTTCATATAATATGTATTAAATTATCATAACTGTGTATGTTATATTGTAATTTTCATTATTTGATTTTAATAGAATTAAACCAATTAAATTAACTCTTATGTATATTTATGTCTTGGAAATATGAACTAAACGTACCTTCGTCAATTTATGATAACTGGTAATTTCATTAAAAGCTATTGAAACACATTTAAAACGGTAATCTTTTCATGTGTAAAAAAAGAAACTACATATTTATATATCAATCAATTTCAAAAATCTATCAATATAAAAAAGGGTTGATCAAATGGAAGAGCTCAATAAACATAGTGAAACTGTAAACGTTTCTCTATATTAACATATGTGCAGTTATCACAATTTAACTACAGGCATTATAAATTAACTTACATTTTACGGGTATTGCTATCACAAAATTTTTAATTACGTTTATTAAATTAATTATAAAACTTCTTATACATCCCTCTATTACAATCAATCATCAACACAGGGTCGCGCCAATCGCTTTTATCCGTCACCACGTTCCACGTCTACTATTAATACATGCAATTAATAGGTCACACGGTAAGAAAATAGTGATTTAATAATACATATATTTTATTATGAAATCAAATTTATCATCTTCCGTATACATTTAAAAAAAAGTGTTTTTGCTTTTTCTCATAAATGAGAATGGAATACAGAACACAAACGAAAGTATTGATTTTATTAATCAAATCAAACATGTTTATGGAAAACAGTGCACAGGATTTAAAGCTTTGGTTGAGATTTATGAATTCAATTTGATATATTACAAATGCGAAGAAAATGAAATATGGACGTCATAAACAACATGTTGGTTTCCAGTTTTATTTTAAAGATTTGAAAAAAAAAATGTTAAAACGATAAATAATGTAACAAGGGAAAATTTTTGAAGTTATTTTTAAAGTAAAAAAGTTTTTTAATAGTTAGATAAATACTTATTGAAAATTTTCCACCGGTTTCTGTTTCCATCAAGATATAAAAGGGAGTTCTTTAATTATGTCACGATTCTCAAAACACAATTTAATTTTCTAATTCCTGGTGGAAATAAAATTAGTATATTAAATTAATTAAAAGGCAATAATATGTTATACTTTTTTTTACATAAATTAAAAATGATCTGATGAAATTAAGAATGAAATTACATTCTCAACTGGTCTCATCGTTTGTATTTAACAAATAATGTGGATAACGGTAGGTATGTATATCGGAAATTTATATTTAGTTGCAAAATATATGGATATTATTATACATAGCATGGGTAATACTATTAACTTTCTAAACGATTATTTTATTGGTAATATGCCAAAATACTACCAATATAATATAAAATTTTCAAAATAAAATTTTATATTATACAGCAAACAATATACAGCTTAAATGTGGTGTAGTATGGGACTTACTGTCTGGCAGAGAAAAATATAATTAGTAGGTATACCTAGTAAAAGTATTAAATTTGTGTTATATTGTTATATAAAAGTGAAACATTAATATCATATTATTATGAGGCGTCTAGAAGCAAAATCCGATAAATCCACATTTTGTCAAAATCTAACAAAATATACATACATTATTATATGTGAGTTATTTCAGACAATATTTAAATATATTTAACTTGTAAAACCCAACAAAAGCATACGAAAAAAATGTTTAAACTATTAATGACATGGAGATACAGACGAATTAAATAATTACATGCAAATGTCGATATGTAAAAATTTACTCCAATTGTCGGTTGACTGGCTAATAAAAATATGTGTATTGTTTTGAATTTAAAATATTTTTCGATGGGAAAATTAAATTATCGTTTAAATTATTATTATAATTGCTATCAAGTGGGCAAATTATTGATCTTTGCTTTTAGACGCTTCACTATCACTATTATAAACTGATTTTTAAATAGTTTATTACCATGTGGGCCTCCTCTACGGCAGTGCATAATACGAATGAAAGCAAAATATATGAAAATTTAATGCTTAATTTATTTTTATATAATATAGTATAAATGAATATCGAATGGAATACCGAGTCACAAAATCTACTCTGGAGACTTTTCCTACTTTAAAGAAAACACAAACAAACGATCTTTATTTCATACATTCCATATCGATACACATTAATTTATTTTTTCATCATATTAACTGACATAAAACGATAATAAGAAGAGCACGTAATTGCATAGAAATATCATGCAATTTAGAAAAAAAAGATTTATAAAATATCCAAAGCGGTTTGTAAAATTTTCAGTTAGGATTTGTGACTCGACGGCTCAAATAATGTATTTCAAAATGAGAATAATTTGTCATAACAAAAATGCTAAATATATATATATATATGTATAAATGGTTATTTTACTAAGTATTTATGTAAGTAGTTATAATAATATCAACTACTATATTTCTTTTTATCAATACAACTATTTTTGGTGATGAATTCAGTATTGTAGCTTAGTTATATTGTAATATTAAATTATTAATGTATTACATTAGTCTGTTGTTGAACCCTGACAGGTCTTGTGATTTGTAGCAGAGAAGTGTTTGGGCAAGATAGTCTGGCGGTAAACACCAGCACTTGGGGAGGTAATTGAATCTACCAAACGTATGGATTATGCCACATTGATGTGATCAAAACAGCTTTGCCTTAGTGCCGATGATTCTCAGGCATGGCTGCCACTATAGTGTTATATAGTCGTTGGACTGACTCATCTGTAGTTAATGCCAAAACGGTTTTACGTAATATGATAGTAATGTACTTATTGCGAGGCTTATTCTATTATTTAGCAGCCGTGTTCATATATTATATAACTTTATTAAATCAGGCATATAATTAAAATGTATGATATTAGAAACTATTTAGATTAACGTAGTTTCATGATTTATAATAAAATAACTATTTTGTTTAACTTTAATATTCAACGAATAATTATTTACAAGATTTAAGAATATAAGATTCTATAATATTAAACGTATATAATTCAAAAACACGAAAGATTATGAATTAAGAGATAAATTAACTAATAAAAATATGTACATATTGTTATTCAATGAATTTAAGAAGTACCTATACTGGCTTACAAAATATATTTTTTCAAATTCGATAATAAATAAAAATAAATTAGTATTATTCTTTGTATGGTTCTGCAACAAGCTCTAAACGTCGAGGAAGGAAGATTAAGGAACAACAGCCGTTGATAGCCCAAATACCCGAAAAGATAATATCAAATAACCGTGAAAGTATCAAGAAATGTAATATTATTTGTATTAAATCTGAAACAAAAGAAAATCTTAATTTGATTTTGACCGTTCATACTTGTTGCTGGCTTGAGTTTTTTTAAGGAATAGCTTGTCGGTTTTTTGCATCAATATTATAATGTTTGATTTACGGAACATTAAACTAATAACTGTTGATTCGGTCAGTCATTCCGCTTCTTTTTTTTTTACTAAACACCATTCGTAATGAAAAACACCTTTTCGACCCGGATGAGAGTACCCGATAAATAAAATATGTACATACGTAAAGCGGACTGAAAATTTTCTGGAATACCACTGAATACCTGTGGATATTAGTCATATTTAAAAATCTTCCTTGAGTGTAGTTTTTAATTTTCGAAATATCCAGAAATCACAAGGAGCTAAGATCATGTGAATAGGCAGGATGATTTAATTGAATGATCGTAGAAATCGACTAGAAAGTCTTTAACTGTAAGCGCACCGTGACTTGACGGATTGTTTTCGACTTTGCAGAAATCTTTTTCATTCTCAATTTTTCTTGATTAATCTACAATTTTATTGTTCAGTTATCAAACTTAACGAAATCGTATGTCGGTCAATACCCCCCCATCTTCTTGGTTAAATTAAATATCTACTGCCTACTTTTTGATCAAATTACATTCGCATATTTATAGCTGTCACATTCCTAATCATTGACAATTGAAGATCTTGGCATAAAAATAGCAAATGTCACAAAGCACTTTTTTTCAGGCCTCTCCTAAAAACATAATATCTTAGTTGTCAAATTTTTTTTATTAATTTGACAATGAGAAATTATAGAAAAACCTTATATGCACTATATAAATGTAAAAAAAATATTAAATTTATTTCTGTTAAATAGATATTTAAAAAAGTATGAGTGTGACATTTGCTGTTTTTACACATTTTTTGGACCTTTGTTGTTTTTATTGTAAAATTGAAAAGATCGAAATGTAAATACTATGACTAAAACTATAATTTTATTAAATAAAATAAAGAATATATATTTCTGTTATTTTTTAATCATAATATAACTTTTAATGAGGTTTGGTCAAACGACTAGGTTAAAGACGGTCAAAGACTCTAAAAAATCAAGAATTAAATATTTGAAAAAATGTTTTAATCATGTGCGGGTTAATACTGATTAGCTTCATATTATTTAATTTAATAAAACACATTTTTTTGTATCTACTTATTCCATTTTTAATAAATAAATCTTAACCGGTTTCGTCCGCCTCTGTTTTTCAGCCAACTGTTCTCAACAGTTGAAAATGTCCCTCTAAGGCGGACGAAACCTGTTCAGATTTATTTATTAAAAGTGGAATAAGTACTAAAAAATGTATTTTATTAAATTAAATCATTAACACAATGGATTTCAAACATGAATTAATAGTTACAAGTTAGTTAGTTAGTTAACAAGAAAAAAGAAAACCGATTAGCTTCGTCTGACACCTTCACTATCAGCAAATTAAACGATGCATTTATTGGGTTTTGTAAATATTTAGCTAATTTTAAAATATATTTTTTTAGCTTCTTTCAATGGAACTAATCCACCATATATGTTGTTTTAAATGCAATCGTGACTTGCATTTGATTTTTCTTCACTACATTGAATCTATCCCACAGCCTAGAGAGAAACTTAAATGTTCGCAAAGCACTTCTCCCTTTACTAGCCTGGTCTATTTTGTACATTATAACTATCCTACAAATTTTTACCGAAAAATACCAAAGTTTTAACCTATATTTCATATTAAAAAAATCTTTTTCTCCGGTCTCTTTAGATTTTATAATGAAAGGCCCAGAATTTTCCTTATTGCATCCAATACCACCATATTCAACTGAACTGAACTATCAACTGAACAATAATGAAAGTCACCGTTATTTGGTAAAAACGTAGCTTGGTTTTGTTAATTTTTCTCTTTCGAGACGTTTCAGATGTCTATGCTAGTAATATCCATGATAAAATATAAAAACAATCATAAGAAAACGTTATAAGAAGCAATAATTAAACAAATCAAGGATAATTTGACAGCTCAGACACTCGCAAGGGCAAAATTCAAAAAAGAGTTAAATAAAGCCAAGAAAAAACACTGGCGGGATTTCGTCTCTGAAATGGGGGGCTATAATCCGTGGGGACCGCCTTTCCGCGTGATAAAGCTGGGCTCAAGGCCTGGTAAAGTCATGGCGGCTATGCGGCGCCCCGATGGCACCTTTGCGATGGACAGCGCAGAGTCTGCATCCATACTGCTGGAAGCTCTAATTCCACAGAACATACCTACGGCACATGAGGTTGACAGAACCTGTCAACTAAGACTATCTGAAATCTTGCCGTTGGAGACTCACCATTCTCCTGAGCTTACCCAGTCTGAGGTGGGATTAATTTTTGATAGCCTCAGGGCGAGCAAAGCCCCCGGACCTGATGGGATCAGCAATGTGATTGCCAGAAGGGCGTGGCTTTGAGCGCCTCATGAGATAGTCGGGCTGTATGCTGACTGCATGAGCAGGGGCATCTTCCCGGACTGTTGGAAGAAGGGTCTCCTTAAGATTATACCTAAGATGAGCACACGACCACCGCATGATCCAAAAGCGTACCGTCCAATCACTCTTCTGCCAGTGCTGGGTAAGATATTGGAGCGGTTAATCAGCAGAAGGCTGGAGGACCACCTTGAGAGAATCTACCCTATCTCGGATAGGCAATTTGGCTTCAGACCCGGCAAGTCTACTGAGGACGCCATCAGATTTGCACAGAAATTTGTTGACGACTCAGAAGGAGTCATTGTAGCAAGCTTCTTTTTGGACATAGCCAGTGCCTTCGACACCGCATGGTGGCCATTAATTCTGTCTAAGCTCGGCTCCGACAGATCCCGGGGGACCTGTTTGCGCTAGTGCAAAGCTATTTTAATAAAAGGGAATTTATATACGACTCTAGCACTGAATTGATTTACAGGGAGGTTTCCGTGCTTGGTCCCTTGCTATGGAATATACTTTTTGACGATGTTTTGACGTTACCTCTGCCACTCTGTACGCTGACGACCTTCTTTTACTAGTTGGCTCGTCGAGCCGTCCGACACTCGAGCGCGTAGCTAAGGACGCATTATCGAGAATCCTAAACTGGGGTAAGCTTAATAAGCTTGCATTTGCACCTGGCAAAACAGAAGCTATCCTTCTCAAGGGCAGCTCAAAAATAAACATAAATAAGCCATCACCCGCAGTGCGTTTCGGCGACTCTGCTATAAGGTTTTCTCGAGAGGTGGCCTACTTGGGGGTTCTGGACGAGAAGCAGACCTTTTTGAAGCATGCTTAAGTAATTGTGGCTAAGGCCAATTCAGCCTATCAGAAGGTTGCTCGCCTGGCGGGCAACAATTGGGGCCTAAAGCCTCGGGCCCTGAAAATCGCCTACGAGGCTATATTCATGGGCATCGCTGGCTATGCCTCCAGCGTGTGGCAGACCAAAGCCTCGCTGACAATAATGAAGAAAACTCTGCTTAGCGGACAGAAGGTTGCTCTGATTGGCCTTACTAAGGCCTATAGGACCACATCTTCGGATGCCCTGGCGGTCCTTGCGGGGGTCTTTCCCCTCGACTTGCACGTTCAAATTAGAGGATCGATCACTCTCCTTATGAGGAGGATCAATAAAACTCTCGCCGGTGTCCCTCTGACACCGCCATCGAGAGTGGAGGGCGTGAGCTACAGAAAGACTGTATCTGAGCTGGTCTACAAGACCGGGCAGGCCGACGGCCGGCATGGCAGGCGAGATAGGTGGCCTCCCCTAAGGGCCGCCAGACTTTTCTATACTTTCCAGATGTCTCAGTGAGACACATAACAATGAGACTTGTGCCGACCCACTGGACTAGTCAATTCATGACTGGCCATAGAAACTTTGCGGCCAAACTGCAGGGGTTTGTTTTGGCAAGACATGGGTCGGGTTGCTCATGTGGACACGACCATCAAAACGCAGAGCACGTCCTGTAGGAGTGTCCACTTATGGGCTCCAAACGAGCGGAGTTGTTTGCCCGGGTCCAACCCCATTCGGGTCCAATAGGACACGCGGGCATGGTGGCAACCGAGGCCAATTTTGTGGCCTTTACTAAATTCGCCAGAGCGTACGGGTGGCGGGACATTCTCGACTCCCCTTGCGACTCTTCAAATTAAAGTCATTCTGATAGTTGCCATATAAATTAACATCATGCATTCGCACTTCGGTGCAACGTTGCATCACCAGTCCCGTGCGGCTCTGCTTGGGACAAAATGAGGGCTTAAATCCTTTGATCTGGCACACGTAAAGGGTATGTTAGCCGGCCGCGTATGACGTGGCTGCATATACATAACGGGAGCGGAGGTGGGAGTTTTACACACCAGCTCAGACACTGAATTGTATGGAATGTATACTAACATTACTAACGCCGCCTGGTGATAAAAGTGTAGAACTACTCGACCTTTGCTGTTTTCATACAAAAATTCCTGGACTATTGCGGTTTTTAGAAAAGTGGCATATTTTTTTAAATATATCTTTGCACAATTGTGTATCATCATACACTGGGAATATTGCAATAAAATGAAAATGGAAAAAAGTGGACATTATTTGATGTTTTTATGCCAAGATCTTCAATTAGCTTACGTTTATTATATGTTCATACTCAAATGTAAATAATAAAATTATTTTATTTTATGAATTAAATTATCACAGTAAGTATTTCTTAATAATTCGGCTAATATAGTTTCAATATATATTTATAAAGATTATTTGTACACTTAAATTTCACGAAGAGTTGAATGAGATGCACACAACTAAATTACAAATCCGAAAAAATGAAAAGCTAGCCATAACTTTGTGTCAAACTTTTAAGGCGTAAAAAAATATGGCAAAATCGATACGTATATTAAGTCTATTTAGATATAAGGTGCCTACTCAATTAAGTGGGTAATGATAAAGAAAAATTAAAATGTTATGTTAAATGTTATGTTAAATGTTAAAATGTTATAGTTATCTATATTTCTTAGATCACTTGTCTACATATGTTAAAATCAAATTAATTGCCTTTCTGATAAATTCCACTTATAATTTCCAATTTCCTTCCAATTAAACTTGGAACTTACCTTATAAAAATGATTTAAACTTAGTTTAGCATTTTCGTTAATTTACTGAAACGGAATTATTCAAGCCGGAAAAATAAATTATAAGTACAAAAGCACACAAAAGAGTCTACCGTTTAAACGCATAATATTATATAAGTTCCTCGCGTTTTCAATTTAGCGCCTTGCAAAACTTTAAATTAATTCAATGAGCAGTTAATTTAAACTGCCTAGTTCGAATTAAAAAATAATGATATCATCCTTCTTTGGGAGGGCGAAAGGGATGGCGTAACTTAATTACCATTTTAAATGACGACTGTCTCTGTCACCAGTTCCGGTGACATAAAGCCGACGCCACAAAAAGCAAGCGACGTCGGAAAGACCCACGACGCTTCATTTGCAAAGACACATCCTTAAAAAGAGTTATAATATTAGGGCGCTGAACAAATTCAGTTAATGTTTAAAATTGCTTTTACCATTATTCTGTTGACAAAAAGATAATGTTAATGACTTCGATTTTAAATATGAATTTGTATACAATTTTTAATTAAATGTCGCCACATTCTTAAAAGACTATCTACATGATTACGCAGATTAAATTACTAGTGAGACTTATCCAAACTCATGTTTATAATATTATGCATAGAGAAATACTTACTTCAAAATTGGGCTAATAACAGTATGTGTTCAACAATTACTTAATTAATTGTACATCTTTAAATCTTGTGTATTTATTCATTAAATAAAACATACATCTTAGTGTAATAAAATTTTTATATTTTCACGTTTTACCATTAAAGAACACTTATAAGTTTTAAAAAATCACAAAATGACATGAATAATACAAGGAAAATAACAAGTAACATAAATGTATAAATAAAACAAAATTATAACGTCATTGAATTAAAATTCTAAATTCTAAAAAAAACAAGGATGTACACTTAGAGAGTTAAACAGACGCAATCCTATGAATGGAATCACCCAAATCTTACAGGTCTTACTTTCATATGTGACGATCTTGATTACTATGAAACAATGTTATTCATTGCTCGCCTTGTGATATGGCTTCTTCAGTAAATTCCTTCACCTGGTCACTTACAAAAATCTGCCACCTACCTCATTTTATACTCAAGTAATTAACAAAAAATCGTAGTCGTCTAAGTCTTAATGACCGGTGTGTTATTGGAATAGCATAAAACACAAGTATACATCAAACAATATTATACCGATGTTCATATTCTACAATATTATGATAATGGTTTTATCTTCTGACCCTGTTAAGCTGAGCAGTCACCACAAGTATCCAATATACTAACTAATTAAATTATTAATAAAATTAGCTCAAATCTATTGTGTTTTACTTCAATATTATCGTATATTTTTTTTAATAAATAAATATAATATGCTAATGAAACCATTATGTATGTCTGATTATACAGAAATACCACACTTGATACAGTTCATCGGAATATATGAATGATTAAAATATAAACGGTTGAATGGTGAGGTAAGGAGTCATAGAGGGGCGCGTACCTACACCCAAACGTTATCAAATTATCTTGCAACCATTCATCACAAGTAGGAAAATGATCAGATAGCAGCGATGGAGTGGTGAGGTGAAGTACGGGTAGACGTCGAGCGCAGAAAACTAAGCGATCTCTATATAAATGGATATATTACATTTAAATCAGTCTCTTTCTTTATTCCGTATATTTGTATACGTTTTATTTTTTAGATCACCACTGTATTATGCTGTAGGTTCAAGTTTTAATAAATTATATATTATGGTTGGGTTAACAAAATTTTTTATCATGTTATTAAAAAAAAGCTTTAGAAAACTCTATTTTGGTTTGTTAAAGCTCACTGCTAACCGTTGAAAGCTCTATTTCGTCACTCGTTACACGAAACTAGGAGTTATTTTAATGGACATCATTATGTGACGAGTTACCCGCCTAATGAACGGTGTCAAAATACCAGGCGGTGCGCCACGACGCTCATTGAGTGATTACTTTACAAAATATAATAATATTCTTCATAATATACTCTGACAGATTCTCTCACGTTAAAGATGGCGGCTTAAAAAATTGTAATTACTCACTGGTAATTGACAGTAGTAACGGAGTTACTGAATTGGGCGTGAATATCAATTTTGTTCTAACATAGATAAACATAGATAAAAAATAATTATGTATTTTATTCACATTTCATTATTATGTATGTAGATACTTTAAGTTATTGGTAGTGTGCTCACTGTTTTGCAGATAATAATGCAGAGGATATTCGATCAGTGAACCCGGGTTTTAATCCCACTATATGAATAAAATTCAACTGTTGTTTTGTTCTTATATAACTTAATTATATTTTTTAATTAAAATTAAATCCAATGTTAATTAGTACCTACCTATGTAGGTACTAATTTTACTAATTTTATAAAAATCAAGAACAATTTCATCTGCTTCAAGCGGTAGTTTTGTACTAATATAGAAAATATTATGATACACATTTTTATTAGTAACATATTATTGTATACTCACAGTAAATATCAGTTTTAATGCTGGTCGAACTCTCGAGGTTGGCGAGATGGTTGGAGAAAAGAAATCTTGATAAATGGCTTTCGGTGGCCATTTTACGTACATAACTTAATGAGATAATCGATCTGAATATTTACGTTTTTCCTTGTAAACTATTCATTCATCCAATAAAAAAATCAATTTTAAAAAAGAAATTTAATGTTGAACTCGTTCCGTCTTCGTTGATAAATCTAGTTCTACATTCATAAACTCACTTCGCCAGTGAAATACTAAAACTTTTTAATTGACTGTTTATATTATGTACAATTATAATAATATGTTGGTGGAAATAAATTGAATACTACAATTGAAATATATTAAATGTTTGGTTTTATTTTACAATTACAAAAGTTTATATGACCCCAAAACCTGTTTTTTGCAACATTATCCTTCTGGTGAAAAAAAAGTTTAACAACACATTATAATTTATTCGTTAGATTTGTATTTAAAGCAATAACATTGATTATCTACTTGTTTAATTATTCGTATAATATTCATATAATATTGTGGAGTATCATCTAATTTAAACAATTTCGAGTTAATTAATAATTAATGAAAACCTTCAAACCGTAAAATGAACCGTTTTAGTGAATCCCGAAAATTCTTAGTTTTTTTGCACATAATAATATATAACTAACGTAATAACAAGTAACAATAAACTATACTTTTAACGGAAATCTTTATAAACGGTTATTAATCTAATTGAATTAAATAATTATGATCATTGTAGATATATAATTTTATATGTAAGTATAATTGCGTATGGAAATTTTATATGATAGGTTTAAATTGGTTAAGTGTCATATTATTAATAAATCTGGCATGTGTAGCTATAAAAATTTCTTAAGAATAAGATAAATATATTAAAGTATATTAAATGTATAATGTGATATTTTCGTAAGCTGTATAAAAAGTATCTAAACATAAAAATAAGTAACTTATATACTGTAATATTAAAGATACTCATAGATTTGATTTTAAAGTCATCATATATTAAAGCTGGAACAATACAATGCATTGTTTTCCTATATCAAAATACATCTTATAAACCATTTTTTATAAAGCACGCACCATTTGAACGATATTTACTAAGAGACATGAGATATATACCACAGGGTAAACGTATCACTTTATTTGTCCAATATTGCGTGCCCTAAATGAGATCATTCTATTTGATTATACCCGAGGGTTTATTATGTGGCAGGAGCAAATAATCATTTTGCGATTCCTCCAAGCAACGTGTTGTGATTTCAAGGTAATCAATGAGCAAACACACAACTACGAACCAGGAACAAACAGATTGCTAGCACGTAAATACTGCTACTTCAGAACGTATATTATGCATTGTTATGAATTCGTAGCATTTTAGCATACAATACAAGTAAACCAATATTCAGGCAATAGTAGTGACATAATGCTTTGATTTGACTTCGCGTATATTATTTCTGCTATAAACTTTAATTATTATATGGTGCATAACTGAAGCCCGCGGGCTATATGGGCTGTTCAAAGTCCATGCCATATACTGCAGCCCACTGGCTAAATAAAATTTTCTAAAAAATCCCAGAATACCCAAATAATATTATCTACACTAGATTTTTAGATAACTGCATTCATATATCAATTATGTTTAAACATTATTGATTGCGGTGAAAGATTTTATGAAGAACTCATCATATTAATTATATTATTAGTAAATTCTACATTAAATACCTATCTCAATGTTAACACATTTACTTTAACTATTCTTTTGGTTAATATTCTTTCCAGAATAATCTCTTAATATTTATTATTGCATATTCTCTATGTTGCATTCATTATCAATATATATTGAATATTATTTGTCAACTGGTGTTGGTCTATGATTTTAACATCTATATTTTGTTTCAAAAGAAGAAAAGATTTATTAACTCCTTTTATATTTTGACCGTCAAGAAAAGGGTTCAAGTCAACACCGCAGTGGGATAAAATTATATGGGTACTCCCATTATGTTAGATAACTTGTGGCATTAAAGTTTGGAATATTATATGTATTTATAAATATATATTCATAGAAACTGAGGAAACCCGTTCCATAATAATATTATATTATCATTGATATGAGCTGTAATAAGCTATAGCCTGGAACGTATTACATAATATTATAACGTCGAATTATTTATTTATTTATAAATAGCACGTGCACTTAAGAATGATAATTTACAAAGTTGTCGTCTTAAAAAATAATAATATTGAAACATGAAATTATATACAAAACAAATTGAGATACAACAAAGATTATTCATTTACTGAAGTGCCTTGAGCGCCTGATTGTGCATCAAATTGTAAGTTTAAAAAAAGAACATAATTTTTTGCAAACTTTCAGCTTCAACAATGACGTATGACAAACGTAGGTATATATTTTAAAGCAGATAGTAGAAAACACAGATAAAGTTATCCATGATATTTATAAAATAATATTGACAATTATTATATCATTACATATTATTTACTTATGTATATTTTGTTACCCATACTTGATAAAACTCACCACTTACATGATAAAAATACATATCGTCAAGTAATTTTTGTATGTGGTGAAACTTAGTCATTAACTCGTTTACAAAAAATCAGTAATATACGACCCTGTATTTTATATATATTATAATAATTATTATAAAATGTATAGTCTATTTGAGAGCCACAATGCAAAATTTATTATCTTTTATTAAATTTTACCTTAAGAATTTCAAAATATATTTTTAATTTTACCCAATTAATGCACTCTAATTTGTTGAAGTCCTTATGGAATATGCAAAAACAGTTGCGCGAATATTTGCTACTTGAGATGTTTTAATGAATTCAATTAATTAAAAGCGATAAAATATGGGCACGTGAAGCCATTTTTTTTTTTTTTTTAATATATTTTAACTCGACAATTGAGATATAGCTACACTCTACAATTGTATACTTACATACAACAAGAATGAAAGTAACCAGGCAAAGTTGACAAAAATAAAAAAAACTTGACAAAAATTTCATTTCCTGTGTAGTAATTTTACGTCTCCAGATAAAATTCCTTTTAAACAACCGACGTCTTTAGACAAGACATTTAAATATATATTCGCAAAATAAAAATAAAAAATCCGTATAATGAAAGATAAAAAGTAAAAGCAGGATTGCGGACCATTTATCCTTCCGGCATCAACGCGCGAAAGTCTTGGCTATAAAACATCCCGAACAAAATCCCATTCACGGTCTCATTTTTAAAATTCTGCCAAAACAAGAAAATAAAATTCTACTAAGCGACGTCGCAACTTGACAAGGGTTGGTTCCTGTAAAGGGGGTGAAATAAAGCGACCCCTGGATAGTATATGTATGTGTAAGTAGAGTGAAAAAATTCATGGCTTGTCTCTTTCCCGTGAAATTCTGGAATTTTCTTATTTTAATATCTCTAAATGGCACAAAGGCATTTTATTAAACAATGTCCAAAAAACTACTCTTGTCTTGAAGGAATTTTTCTCCATAAGATTTTTGAATACACAAACGTATATATTGTATAAACGTACTATTTCACAATGAACACCTTAAATGGGGATTCAGTGTCAAATAGATCCAAGCACAATAACATAATCATTCTCATTGTTATCGAAGAAAATTGCAATAACAATACTTAGTTTATTTATAATCATTTTTCGTCTTCTTCTTTCGACGACGGTAAAGCTCAATTCAAGGCCTCCCTCCTTTGCTTTTCAACAGCCTGCACAACCACTCTACACGTCTCTTTCCCAGCGCATCTTTAGTCTCTCTACTGGCCTCTTTCTTCCCAAATTCTCAACGTGGACCATTTTTGGTATGCGCATAACCATAGCTTTGAGAATTGTATGGAGGTGGTAAGGTAAGGAAGACTTTCGAATCATGATATATGCGATACAAAACATCGTTATACGAATTGTTTCTCGATACTTCACTCCCACGTACGGTAACTAATGTATACCACAATTTATTAGCTCCATACTCTGGGTCCAAACCCACATTGCCAAACAATATATAAATTTTCACGGCATCTATAACATTTATTATAAGCTGAAAAGTTACCGCTTTGCTATCGTAAGTAAGAAAATAGCACAAAACACAATTATTGTGATTATATTGAAATTAAGCAGACAAAAAATGATACTTTTAGAAACCTACCAGTTTTATATTTGTGGCACTGTATCAATTTCGAGTCAAGTGTTGTGTAAATTAATCAATTCCAGTTTGTTATTTTAGATGGTAATTTTCAAATAAAATTAATATTTATAAGGTTTCATTTTCATTTGAGTGCCACGTGCTTTAACATGCACAATAACTTCCCATTAATGACTCCATCACCACAAGCGTGGGAGAGAGTCTGTTTCAAAGTTTCATAATGTGACAAAACTATCATCTATTTATTCTTGTTGCCAAACATTTCCCTCGCATGTGACGTGTGTGTACGATACTTCAGCGAAAGTTAGTTTGCACATATATTAACATATATTTGAAGGCGCGCGATAGTCAGATTAAAGTTCCTTCAGTTTGTAGAAAATTTTCCACATTATGTGCCCGACGCGTTGCTGTTCAAGTTCCGAAAATCTTGGCAGGCAGAATAGAATGTAGACATTAGAAACTAGTAAAAGTTTCTCAGTGTAGCGATAGGTACAAGCAACTGAAACATAGTTTCTACCTGCAAGTAAATTACGCAACTCTTTACGGTGCTTATTCAGGTGTAAACATGTTATCGGATAAAAATTCTAACAAAGCAGCAACTTTAGTGTTATATATATATAAAGTTCTTAAACTTTACTTTTACTGCATTTAAAACTTCTATAGGAATTGTTTATTCGACATCAACTTTTTTCCTCCACGAATTAGGCAAGTTATCTGAAACAGCTCTTATTAACATTTATCGATATGTGACTTTATTGCACAGAAGCATCAAACACCGATATTTTTAACATTTTAATTAATTTATGTTCTTTATTAAAAAAAACAAAAATTATTACAAAACAACGATTAACCAATGCGTAACAATACAAATCAAAGTATAAATGCTTACGTAACATACATATTTAATTTATAACAAAATAATTATTATAGACTTAATACACCTGGGTATTTAACGCATCCAGTTTATTTTTTTCTAAATATTAGATAAACTTTAATGACGCTATCAAATAGTTAAATCGCACGATATATGGCATCATGAAACATCTATAGAAATATTTAAAAAAAAAATTTTTTTTGAGCATTTTTGTAGTCTTTGGAATAAAATTATTATATCCAGTGCACAACGTAATGAATTGTACGTACCTTTCTTAAAATGAGACCCCTCCTTAGCAAACGAGACCCTAACCTTGGTCTGAGACTGCGTATAGTACGTTGTTATGTTATCTCAATTTTTTCTATGGTATGGAAGTATGGACGCTAAACCAAGAGATGTCAAGGAGACTTTAAGCTTTCGAGATGTGGCTGTATTGACGCATTCTCAAAATTTCTTGGACTGACCGGGTAACAAATGTTGAAGTGCTCAATCGAATGGAAAAGGACCGAGAAGTTCTACGTAGTATCAAAACCAGAAAACTACAGTACCTCGACCACATTATGAGAGGACAAAAGTACAGCATTCCCAAACTTGTCATTCAAGGAAAGATCAATGGTAAGCGTAACAGAGGACGGCGCCGCATTTCGTGGTTTTAAAACCTCCATGATTGGTACGAGTGCAGCTCCACTGAACTATTCCGGGTAGTAGACGAAAAATCTAAGATCGTCTTGATGGTGGCCGACCTCCACTAGGGGATTGCACAATAAGAAGAAGAACAAATATTTTAGTTTTTCAACAGCAAGCATTTTGCTGCGCATATGCCTTAACATAAAATTCAAATGTAAATAAATGGAATTAACCCCAACATGAAGGATTAATTATGGGGTCGTAACCGATGAACATTCCATTTTTGACAGATCAATAATTGTAATATTTCAACACGCATACGGTATGTAAGGAAATGTCGATTTTAAGCGTGGCATGTCTCTGAAAACATAAAATAATTTTAAATGTATCCCAATCAAATTGAACTATTTTTATGTATGCATAATGTCAAAAATCAAGAAAGTGGTGATTAAACAAAAATATAATTTGTTATCCATGAGATTTTAGACTACTATTGTATTGATCATTCTCAAAGTACGTCTTAACTAGGTAAAATTTACAGTGGCATCTCTACATTATTTGAAGATAAGACTAAGCGATTAATACCACAGCTGTAAATAAAAAATAAAACTTAGATACACATACCTACACTCCAACGGGCAAAGTGTTATAGATGCTCGTTACAATTGCATTCTCATTGCCCGTCTGTCAAGTGATCGATTTTTTACCTGTATGTAATAAATAACAGCTTCTTAATTTAAATAGATATAAATCATCTTCTAGAGGTGTGTATATTTAAAAGAGGAGTCAGCTGTTAAAGTTTATAATATATGTATAGAAGGATTTTAAAATCCACGCCGGATTGTGGAATCACTGATTAAATTCATATATATTTATTTACATGCTATTTTCCGATATTTTTAATAAATGCATCAATAATTTTTATATTGTTTTCCATCTACCTTTATCATATTATGGATGCAATATTTTAATTGTTTTAATTAATTAGCGGAAGTTATTATTATTTGTTAAAATAACATTCATTAAAATTCGTTATTAAATTTGTTATACGCACTATAATATGAGTTAACATTTTAATTCAATGAACACCTGAACACATTTTAAAGTTTTCTACGAAATAAATATCAAATAATAACATGTATAGGTACTCGAATTCACAATAATAATAATAAGTATGCCATTTTCTTACCGCTACGTAAACAATTATTATGTGAAAATAATATTTATTTCTTTGTTTATATGATATTCCTACAAAAATCCCTAAAATAGGTAGGCACATATAAAGACTATTTATGTATTTTAGGGTTTTGAAAAATATAAACTACACTGAAATTATTTAAATGCTGTTATTTATTCAATGCATCTTCAATATGCTTATAATACATATTTACGAAAAGAAGTCTTGGAGCATGAATAGATATTTATTAGACCAACACTTACGTTTTTTAATTTTTTTTAAATGCTTGTTATTCACACTGTTACTTACAACCATACTAGTATTTAAATATTCACTTAATAATAATTAAAATTAATCGTTGCTAATAAAAAGTCGGATATTCGCATTTGCATTCTTAGAATAATTCGATATTATAGGTACATAACTTGTAATTACATAATTATTGTTGGCGCAGTAGGTATTAATTTTTGTCTGTTTTGTAATTTGTGAAAGTTACTAATGGTAATAATATTTTCTTCCTCTTAAAGAATACACCATCTCTACTAATCCAAACGTTTGATGCCATTTATTTATTATCTACAATATCATTGTTAAACTCGTTTGTATGGTTACCATAAAGTTCCTTCCATTTTTGAGTTAAGGTCATATTGTCAACATTTACTCTCGATATGTTGACTGTGGATTGTGGAAATTGTAAACAGCAAATTTATATAAATGGAGAAATTAGCGATCTGAATAAAATATCCAAGAGTGACACAATCTCTAAAGTGTAAAGTGTTTTACCCATCTGTTTTTTCTAGTCTTAACGTATGGGTAGGTACGCAAAATATACTTTTAATTCAAAATACGTTAAAAACAACTAAATGTTATTAATACTAGATTAGAAGTGCATATTGGACATAACGTGCAATGATCGAAAAATAAATATGAGCGTAAGGGGGGAAAACGAAAGTGTTTGACACAATACTAATTATAGACCTTGAATTAGAGATGAGCAGGCTATATTTCCCGAAGAACCGACTATCGCTGGGTAATTAATTTTAGCATTGAGTAGTACTCAAGATATATAAAAATACCTTAAACCCGACCTAAAGCCTAAAATGGTTACGATATAAAGAATTGATTTCATCTGTTATTGTATAGCCAATAAAGTATATTATATTCCGTGACAAAATATATCATATTGATATTATTAGTAAGTTATAACTTCCAGAAGTTACATTTCTATACTATAAGACGATTATAATAATATGGACCTTTACAGAGTGGAGGTTGAATTAACGATATTTTTAACGAGAAATTGATTCTTGTGACATGATCAGCATATTAGGTATTTACTCTGGCTCAAAATTCACACAAAAAAACAACAAGTGATTCTGTCAAACCCGGGATTTGAAACTCAGACCCATGACGGTCAATATTATAACGCAACACGTTACCGCTCAACCATCATATTATTAAAATAAGTACCTACAAATTTACAAATGAAAAATATTTATATCTTTTGTTTATTTGTATTTGCTAATACTCACTGGACAACTTGTCATCTTTGCCGTGTAAACGGCTAACAGCTTACAATATTGCTGAACAAGTATCTAGTTTGAAGCATCATCCATTAAATTGAATATGAACAATCCGGCCACTGGAGTTGGTCTTGTCTCCCGCAGCGATACCTGCACATTCATGTTGCAACCTCTCCATATACCAGTGGCTCTCAGAGAAACTCTGATTATTTAATAATATCTTCAAATTAAAATGAAATATGGACTTACTATTAAATTTATTACGAAAAATCCAAATAGCGGAATTAACATTATCTGTCTTATATTATGTCCTTCGTATTTTATAATTAATATATCCGTAATCCACTCTATAACAATCATAAAAATTTATTCAGTAAAAAGGACGTAAGTGATGTTATGGCGTAAATGAATTATTTATCGGGTTAGATTATCTATCGGAAAGATTTATTCGGTGACGAAGTTATAGACACCTACTGAGTTTCTTATAATCTGGTTGAAAATATAAATATTACAAAATATAACAAAAGCGTTTAAAATGCTCTCATTTAACCTTGCAAATTTTCACTATTAATGCTTTTCTGGCTTGGTATAGTCGATTTGAAATTATTTAAAATATTTATACAAGAGCAATCACGTCTTTTGTTAATAATAAAAACAACTGATCTACTTGTAAGGCTTTCATCCGATTCAGAATTCTGGAGAATTTAAAAATGCCCCCAACTAAATTAATCAGGGCTTAGCCGAAGTATATAAGATGATGTGATGTAATTGCAGTTGTTTAAGTATATGAATATCTCAAAAGTATCAAAGACTTCGGTTACCACAAACGAATGTACGCTTGATTAGAGCAAAGTGGAAGAAGAAAAGAAAAATAATAAAAAAAGAGTCACCTACTGCCTACTACCTAATAGTTCTCTCCAAACTACCCCGTCTGATACCACTCTTAATAATTGAGCGTATCACAAAGCCATACGTTTAGATGTGAGGAATCAACAGTTGTGTATGCCTGGGAATGTCTCAGGAACAGATGCCCGAGACTGAGTTTACTGAGACTTATTTTAATAAAAAAAATGCCCATGGGAGAGAGCACAAAGAATTAATAGAAATAAATGATTATAATTAATTTAGATACTCGTATGATATATAAAAAAAAAGCTAAAACAATTTAATTCCACTCGTCAGATATATGATGCCACAATTTTTAAATGCAATACTATTGGTATTTTGCATTGTTTAGGGAGCGCTGTATTGGAGATTTTTTAATATAAAAATCTACTAGCCGACTTCAAATGACTTCGGTAGATATAACTCGCATAGTGTATAGTGATGAAGGAAAAGAGGTGTAGAGCGGGTGCAGATTTGACTGATACTCGGCAATCGGTATCCAGTAGGTACTGGCGCTTGGCAACGGATGACTAAATCATCATTACAGCTAAGTTTTCCATTACTATTCGAAATAATTATAGCGCCATCTTCTCCACTTTGTCTTTATGGATATCTCAGAGAATACTTAAATAATAACTGCAGAAAATCAGTTAAGTATATATTTTTTATGCATCCTAATTTGTATTACATCCACTTCAGATATATTTAGTACATTTAAATTAAGAGTAAGAAAAACTTTTTAATTCCGCGGCTATATAGTAAATTTTTCTCGTATTAATTCATATAATTGTGATTATCTTGTATTTTATAGAGATTTTCATTTCTATATTTCTTCATAATAATTATGTACGTTTAAAATCTAATAATATGGAATTACTATTTGTAAATTTTTAAAAAATGCAATAAAAATAAATTATTTGAGAATTACTGATCATCTGCTATTATAAAGCTCAATAACTTGTTGTTATAGATAGTGCTTAGAAATAATAAATACCAGCTTTTGTATCAACCCTACAATACAGAAGTTTAAAATGTAAAACAATAGTGAGACACATTGCTTTTGTTCTTTATGAAAAAAGGAAAACAGCATTTGCAGTGCAATCGCTTAAAACAGGAATAAAAATGGCTCAGATATAGTAGCACACCCACCTTTGGGGTTGGATACAATATTTCTATTTCATTGGATATATTTTGCGTAAGTACAAAAGAATATGTTTAAAAATTACCATTTATTATTATTCGTAAATTTTCGATTTTCGAGTCCACGTGCCATGTAAAGGTAAACATCAAGAATTTGAAGGTAAGATAAATATGTCATTATAATGCCCTGGCTTTTATACTAACATTTAAATGAATATTTTATAAACACATGTACAAGTAAGGGATGTCGATAACATTTTTAAATAGTCTTCTTTTGTCAATGTGTTTGGTATCAAACAGTTCATTGAACAATATTAAACATACAACTCATTTAGTGCTAACACCGTGACTGGCGCGTTTGGAGTAATTGGCCATTAGATATAATTAACGTATTATTTAAATGTGATAATTAAAAGGTAATTAAAAGGTCAGCAGTGATTGTGAATATATTTGGTGACTTTAAGATTGTAGCTCGAGATTGATTTGCTATTTTATGATAGTTTAATAAATTAATATGAAAATCCCCATTCTTGTGCATAATATGAATTCTAAAATAATTGAAAATTGTAGAAACACATTATTTCAATACAAAATAATAGCTCAAGAGTTTACTTTGATGATTTGTCAGCCAATGGAAACACCAAATTCTAGACAGACATGACTGTACAATCATGCTCCATTATTAAACTTTTTTGATACCTAAAATTTATTTTACAGCATTTGATACATTGGCAGATACTTACTTACTATGTACTTTACTAGTCTCTAAAATTGTGTCATGTAGATTGAAATCACCCGACTCTATTCGGATCCAATGGATATGTTCTGAGGATTTATCGAGCTTCTAACAATTGTCCGTAGTATGTAGTAGGTATATACATTTGCAGGTACTCATCGTATAAATTAATGTTAAATTTATTAACCTAATGCACAATACTACCTATCTTTTTCTGTATTAATAAAGAATACAATATAAATACAAATTTGGTTTTTAAGGAAATATATGTATTTTACTTAGGTAATATGATAAATTTTAGTTATAACGTTGTAACACAATTTTATAAGATAATGCGTTGAAAACAAAAAGTTACATTTTTATGCTGATAGTGCGTAAAAATGTTTAAAAATAACGACTCTAGCGTGCAACTTAAACATACAGAATCGCTTTTTATAAAGCCTTTTGCGTAAAAAAAAAACAAGCAAAAAAACAGAGAAAAGTCATGCTGCGCGGAAGATTTATCTTCTCCAACGCGATACAGCGAATACTTATTCACTTTGACGTTTTTCGAATAAACTAAATCAACGTTGTAAAATTTCATGGTAAATTTTCACAACCGGCCATGGAAAACTGTTATGTGAAAGTCATCTTTATTAATCTTATTATATACAAAAATAGTTTGTAAATAAAAAAAAATATGAAACATCTCCTCCAGTTTTTTACGTCATGATGATGTAAAAAATCGTCAATATTATTAATTTTTACAAAGATTGGTAGCGTGGTCATCTTTCGGTAAAATGGTTTTCTTTAAGGTCTAGCGCAAACACAACCACTTCTGGCACTTAGCTATTCGAACATTGACCAATCTCCTCCCTTCTTACATATATGTCGCTTCGTGTTCGGGAAAATTGTACGTATGCAGTTTACTTTATAACAGTTTATTGTGAGCTGTTGTATCAGACATGTTACACGGTTATATATTTTTATTACGACAGCTCATGATGTAACATGTACATATAATTTACATGTAACCATGTCGCGCTGATGCAAGGTGAACAGTTGAGCTGCGGGATTTGTGGGGTCTATTGGTGGGTATAGTAACTTTCTAGTGGCGGCAACTTTTTCCATCCACAAGTGGTCATGTATATGTGTGAGCTCTATTTACCGTCTCTTCTACTAAGATTTTTTTGACCATCTCCGATCCTAATAAAATCATATGGGCCTCCACAGAGTGGAGGTTTGTATTAACCGATTTTGTTTTTACGAGAGATGGATGTTAGCCACTTGCTCAACTTATTAGGTCCATACTCTGACTGATACACAAATTAAAAAATAATATGTGTACTTACCAGACGCAGGATTCTAACCTGGGACCCACGACGTTATAGGCCGACGCTTAAGCTGAGCAGCCATTGTGGGCGTTGACGTAGATTGGTAATCATCAAAACGATTTCCACTATAGATTGATTACAGTATATACGGTGACGATCTCCTTTATTACCCATCGCCACGAAGTAGTTATAACTAACCAAGTATAAAATAGTAATACCTATGGAGCATACATTGTAGAGATTTTTAAACCAAAACTTAACCAAAGTGATATTATAGCAGTGGGGTGGGCATTGATATAGCGAATAATTAGACATCGATATTAAAATTATAATATTATCAACTAGTAATTTATCTAATATTTCTAATATTCGATGATCAGTGTTTTAAAAGGGTTCACGATTTCGTGCACTGTACAAAAGCAAGTAATTTAATTAAAATCGAAAATCAAGTGATTGACAATATCAAATCCATATCAATTATTTCTAATAAGTGCTTGGCCTTCAAGAACAAATTATATGATGATTATCCATAAAAACGAAGATACGAATATATACTACCTAAGCGAGTCCGACGCTATAATACAGGCCTAAACTTAGTCCCCATACTCCACTGATGTTACAAATTAATGGCGATTAAGTGGACGGCTATGAAGAAGGTCTATTGGTCCAATCCAGTGCTCGAAATGGAAAATTTTACGAACCGGAGCGCTCAATACTTTGCCAAAAATATTAACACAGTTATCTGATAAAATTGTATGTAGGCATATTTTATAAAAACAAGTTTGTCAGATTTTTTTATTATATGGCTTATCTAGCTCAGCGCATCTATTCTATACACAAGGCTGCTGTTGGTGGCTATCAAGGGTAGTTTATCATATTTATGTATTATAATTGTTACAATAAGTTAGCCGTCTAAACTGTCAAAAGTGTCTATCTCGCTTTAAAAGTTAACATAGCCAAGAGAGTTGATTTTAAAACATTGCACCTTTTGCAGTTCAGACAGTTAACTTATTTTAACAAATAACCTCCTCAATACATAAATATGATAAACAACCCTCGATAGCCGCCGATAGCAGCCTTGTGTATAGAATAGATGCGTAAACGGTTAAATATTTTTTTCCACGAGACGGAGCGATAATTTTTGTGGATTTCATGAACCGGAACGGCGCTCCGGTGCGCTCCGGTCCATTTTGACCCCTGGGTAGTTTGCGAGGAGTTGCAGATTATAATTTTCAACAAATTGGAGATTCTGTTGGGCGGGATATAAAGAAAGAATGGACAATACATCATAATTGAAGCACCATGCGATAATCAATTCAGCAAGAAAATGTACCACAGAGAGACCATGATTCCTATGCATGGACTGGAGTGGACTTCCAGACTAACAGTGTATCTAACTGATGACTAACATGTAAGGAGGTTAAGGAGAAGAGGCATGCCAGCAGAGGCACCTAGCGGAAAAATACGAAGCTTGCAATTTGAGACATTTTTTTGATAATGTACAATTTCAACTATATTAATTAATAAAAATGTATCTGAAAACATTAAAAAGATTTTTTTAAGTCAAAGATAAACTTACAATTGTAAAAAATGTAATAAAATGTGAATTTGTTGCAGGGTCCCATCTTATTATCACATTATATTTTATGGTAATATTTATTTATTAATAAAATTTTGTTTATTAACTTTTTAATAATGTCATTACGAGATTTTTGCCTAATTCATCGTTTTATTATTTTTTATATTTATTTTAAAAAACATCGTTTTTTATAAAAATATAAATGTGTATAACTTGAAATCCTTTTTATTTATATCAAATCAAGCTTCAATATTGGGACGATATCTAAAATAAAATTTAGAAATGGAAGATTTTATGACATATTTACGACAAGAAATTAAGCAATTAAAAAATAAGTAGCTTTAATATAACAATTATTATTAATTTTAAAACGAGGATTTTTGATTTTAATTTTATTTAATCAGTATCAACATATTGTACACACGTATTACTTACTAATTTACTATACTGGAATATTTTATTAAGCAACGTTTAAGAAATCTCAACTTAGGTAATAATTAGTATGTACAGTAATATTGTAATATTATTACACATAATAGTGTTTGGTACGTAACATCGTCAGGAAGTTAGGTACTTTAATATATAATAATATAAATTATTTAGCGTTGACTAGAAAATAAGTTGTTTGTTTATATATTATATATTTTTTATATTGACATGAATAGAAAAACACAACAAAAATAACATGGTCTACTTGATTTAAATTTGTAAGCCTCCTTACCAAGATCAGCGTCACTAATACTAAAAAATCCTCCCGGTTAGCCACAGTTCAAAACAACTCAAACATTTTAAGTGAATTCCCGCGATAATGCGATAAGGGTGGAAATTGCTTAATCCCTCAAGCCTTCCATTTTCAGTCTATTTTGCCTTAATCCCACCCTCTTTGGATATTTCTTCCTTTTTTACCAGCATTTTGCATTTGGGACTTTTGTAAATTGTTTCCCCGTAAAGAATATGGCAACAATTTGATGAAAAGTCCTACATTACTTCTGTTAGCTTTTTAATAGGTATGTCAATGGATATTTTATGTTGAATAATGAATGAACGTGCTGAGAATTCTAAACCAAATTAAATATTACAAAACATTACCTTGTTTGGTTTTGTACGTGGATTAAGAATTACAATATGTGATATTTTAAGGTTTGCGGGGTGGGTGAGCTTTGCAAGAACTTTTCAAATTCGCTAACCAATTTAAATGCGATATTTTTTTTATTCATTTTTATATTATTTGTAAGGTAAACAAAAAAGCTTATGGCAAAATTAGCCTACCATGCTATATATAGCTATATTATAGTGTATATAAAAAATAATATATAATATCCTCTTTCTTCCTCGCTGCCATCTTCATGAATGCCGATCGTGATTACTCTTCAATAGATATTAATAACCACATTTTGTGTTAGCTTTCTATAACAAATTTAAAGTATAGTAGCGGTAGTTAAATGAAAATAAATGTCATTATACTTAGTTATATGTACCGTTAAAGAATTTTTAATATTTACTGTAAAGATTTTAGCATTCAATCCACAGCTGTTGATAGTGAAATGACTTGAAAACGTTACTACAGATATCGGTAAAATGAAAAAAATGATTTTCAAAATATTTATATTACCTGTAATGTAATATATACCTATTTAATATTTCATATTTTGTTTTGAGTTTTGTTATAATCGATAAGAAAGTATGTTAGAATAATATATATAACATAATATTTCATTAAATGAGTCCTGTATTTTCTACCAACGGATTGAACATAGTGTTATACAAATTATCGAATGTTGCAATAATTAATCAATTGTAAATAGTACTGTAGCCAAGTACGTCTTAATTTCCACCAATAATTACCCATCAATATTAGTTTATAAAAACAAAAATTCATGATAATAATGTACATATTTATCAGTTAACATTCTCGACAGTAGCTAAATGATGTTAAATAAATCAATATAATAAAAAAAAACTATGTGTACGGCGAATGCATGAAGTAAATATTTCAATTTTTTTCTCCATTCTCTGACTTGCTGTCATCCACTTTTATAGATTTTATTATTACTAGGGGGTACATTTACACAACTTATTTCACGATATTGTTTTGATCGTTGTGCGGCTGATTTCACAATAACTAAATCCGTGAAACTGTATACTCAACAATAAATGTTAGTCCGCACGATGAAATTTAGTTTTACCGGCGTATGAGTCCGACATGTGTCTTGTCGAGAATTTTCGATGGTATTCGGGAGAAATTATATAGCAAGGATAGATGAAATCAAGATTCATAACGCAGAGTGGCGTCTTGTATAGCATACTAGATGGTGACAAGTTGATTGGCAAACCTATTTTTGGTATGGTTTCAAATGGTATTTACAAGTATTCTAGAACATACGGTATTGATTAAGATAAATACAATACAAGTTTTTGAATGAGTTGTTAGGTCACTGATTATGATTTTTAAGAGTCAGGACTTTCTGTCAACTTTCATTTTCTTATCACGATCGTTCCTTTAAGTTTAACTTTGAAAACCTTTTGTTAGTTTATTATTTTATCAAATCTACGAGCTTCAATCCAAGTTTTCCAGTTTTGAGATGCAATGCCAAGATATCCGATAGGTAACACTTCCCATAAAAATGCAGTGAAATATTTTATTCATAAGCAAATTGAAATATCTATCCGTATGAAACTCGCGCCTGTCAAACAATCCATTACGAGAAGTGCACGTGAAATTTGGACTCAGTCAATAAGACACGCCGAACGGGGTACTCTCGTAGCTTGGCACAGCGGCGCCAAATCCGCTAGGCGAATAGCAAAAATAATAAAGTAGGGAAAACTCTATCGCAAGATCGAAGCATGAAACACACCTGTCAGGCGGTAAAGTTTCGAGTTTTATGCAAATGGACGCCTAAGAATATTCACATTTAATACAAGGATGGCATTGATTTACCTTGCCATGGTAATATTTGTAGTAAATATATTATGATAATTGCAAAATGAACTCTTTATTATCGCAAGATAAGTAGGTATACTGACTTTGGACGTCTCAGTTCTTAACCGGACATGGTGGTTTTGACTCCAAGCTCTGTCAGCTTGGCCTAATAGAATTTCCGACTCCCTTATGTGGCGAATTGCAGGATGCTGATCAAATCCTCTGAGAGTGTCCCCATATGTCAGTTAAAAGGGAAGAGTTTCTCAAGTTAGTCCAACCCTTAGTTGAACCTGTCAGCCATTGAGATCTGGTATCGACGAGGGAAAATTTCTCAGCGAGAAGGTCTTTTCTCATCAAGAATTAGCCGTAATACAATATATATCGAAGTAGCAATCACGTACATTCTCGTGCACGCCAAGGTCTTGGGAAATTGCTATTCGGACACTTTGGGCACAACTTTGAAGAGCGCCTAACGTTCATTACACCACAGTATACGCCTGCATAACGGGTGTGGAGACGTGGCGGGTGGCAGAGGGAAAGGCAATTAGGTATATTTCTTTAGGTAGGTACTACGTTTTACGAGTTTTTTTTATTTGGTCAATCAAAGTTATTAAAATGTAGCATTGGAATATCTTTGCTTTATTTATATGGAGAAATATTATTTAAAGGTTTTATATTTTGAAATTGTGAAACATAGGTATTATTACTTATAACATAACATACAAACTGACTCTCTTACATTAATAAATAATAATGCGTTTTGATTGATAGGTTGTCTGATTAATATTGATGATCTCGATTTTTAAGGGGAGAATAAAAATAGGTAATTAAAAGGATTCTATGTATTATATTCGATTTTTTGGTTGTTGCTATGTTAGCAATAATTTTATTTAGTTAAAAAACTGATAAAAATAAATTAAACATTAAAGAATTGATTATTTATCTAACTCAGCAGGAAAACAAAGATGTATTTTTGAAGTTATACTTATTTTAGTGCGTTTGGGAAATCAGATCAGAGTGTATTTTTGGTGTGTAACACATAATTTATTTTTTCACACGAAAAAAATGCACTCGATTGGATTCGAACTACCGATTGTTCGGTTATCGGATGAACGCACTATCTTTACGCCACAGTATGATACTGTAGTCGTGACGATTATACAGTATAACATTATAGTTTAGAATTGTTCCGTTGTCTAGGTAACGAATTTATTATTACAAGCCATTTGCAATTCCTTCATGAACAAACGATTAAACGTCAGAGTGAGGTACTATATACATAAAAACAACGTGAATTTAGTAATATAAGTTAAAGTGTATAGAAATAAACCAACAGTGTTCCAATAAGCGGTTTCTTTTCTTGAGTGTGTAATTTACCAAGATAATTATTAAGAGCTAGTCAAAGAATCTAGTTTAGCACAAGTTTTGTTTTTGTTTTGTTATGCCAAAGAAGTACAACTTCCAACGCGCGTACATAAGTACACATACCGTTTTTTTTATAAATTACTAGCTGAAGTACCCGGCTTCGCACGGGGTCGCTTCGTGGTTATATTTATCTTAGATATTTGAAAAATAATAAGAGGTAATTATTTCTTTAATATTAAAATATCTGTGTAATACAATATGGCAATATGAAAATAATTATAATAGGAGTAAAGGTCAAACATAAGAACACTAAATTAATATCGAATCCAAAATATGAAAACGTTATTAATGTTATAAATATGTAGTAAAAAAAAATCAAAATTGGATGGAACAAACAAACAACAAATTTGTATGTTATCTATATATATAAAAGAAAGTCGGGTTAGTTACACCATTTATAACTCGAGAACGGCTGGACCGATTTTTACGATCTTTGCATTGTTGGATTTGTCTCAGGGCCGAATATCAGAATAACTATTAAAACATCGGAAAAATTCACGGGGAAAAAATTATGAAGAAAATTAATTTTCTCATACATTTTGACATTTTGAACAATGAACACGCACGCTGATTGGGGGGGATTGATGGCGCCACACTGTCCATGAATCGGTAACGTGTTCCAAGCGTTATCCATGAAGTTTAACGGCGGAGACTATCACTGCCAATGATGGTTATCCACTGTATCGGCGTCGATCACCCAATGATAACGGTAGAACTATCACAACGAAAATGAAGTGAAACGATATCGCGGTCGACAACACTTGGATTGTTCCGTATTCACCACTTTTTTCCAAAACATTCAAGGTGCATTGCAACGTGGAGTTTTGCAATTCAGTGAAATCCATCAAATACATCTGCAAATATGTCAGAAAAGGCAGCGATATTGTAGTTTTTGGCGTTCAAACTCCCAATACCAACGATGAAATCACGCACTATAAGTTGGTCGATATGTGACCTGCAATGAAGCAATTTGGCGTATTCTCTCATTCCCCATTCATGAACGTCATCCCACTGCTGTACATTTGGCGGTGCATCTGGAGAATGGTCAACAAGTTTATTTCAACGCATCGAATGTTGCTCAACGTGCTGAAATATCTCCAGCGCCAACATTGACCAGTTTCTTTTCGATTTGCCAAAGCGATCCGTTTGCACGAACGTTGTTCTACTCTAAGATGCCACGTTATTACACTTGGAACGCTTCATCGAAGAAGTTTCAACGTCGGAAGCAAGGCGATGTGGTTCACAGTTCATCCGAAGAATGGCGAATGATTCTACTTGCGGTTGTTGCTGGTAAATGTTCGTGGGCCGGCATCATTTGAATCACTTCGAACTGTCAATGGTGTAGTGTGAACAACATTTCGTGCTGCATGTCAAAAGCTCAATTTGCTTGAAAATGATACTCATTGGGACATGAAAATCGCTGTAGCATTTGTTTTTGCATCTCCAAATCAGATACGCACATTATTTGCTATCATTATTTCGACATGCTTCCCATCAAATCCACCTGAGCTGTGGAACAAGTACAAGGATGACATGTCAGAAGACATTTTACATCGAATTCGTGTCAGTTCAGAGAATCCCGATCTCGAAGTGAATGAGGAAATACATAACCAGGCTTTGCTTTTGATCGAAGACATGTGTTATCTCATGTGCGGCAGTTTGTTAATCAAGTTAGGAATGTCAACGCCTGATCGTGGAATGAATGACGCTTTTAATCGAGAATTGGAACGTGAACGTGAATATGATCAAGATGCATTGAACCTATCGGTTCGATCGAATGTACCAATGTTGAACCCCAAACAGAAGGAAGTGTACGATACGTTAATGAAGGCAATTGATGATGGAAATGGTGGTTTATTTTTCCTAAATGCGCCTGGTGGAACTGGGAAGACATTTCTCATTACATTGATTTTGGCCACTGTTCGTGCGAGATCCGAAATTTCTGTAGCAGTTGCTTCTTCTGATATAGCGGCCACGTTGTTAAAAGGATGCCGTACGGCTCATTCAGCGTTGAAATTGCCGTTAAACCTTCAAATGACTGAAACACCGACAAGCAGTATTGCGAAACACTCAGCAATGGCCAAAGTTTTGGTAGCAAGTAAAATCATCACCTGGGATGAATGCACAATGGCGCACAAATACGCATTGGCAGCACTCAATCGAACTATGAAAGATCTGCGCAATTACTCAAGATGTTTTGGTGGCGCAATGATTCTACTATCTGGCAATTTCTGCCAAACACTACCAGTCATTCTAAGATCGACCGCTGCCGATGAAATGTACGCTTGCCTCAAATCATAGACTCTGTGGCGCTATGTGAAGAAACTTCGGCTGACGACGAACATGCGAGTTGCATTGCTAAACGATCCATCTGCCGACGATTTCTCTAAGCAATTGCTGACTATCGGTAACTGCCGTGTTCCTGTCGACGAATCGAACGGATTGATTTCGTTTCCGCCGAATTTTTGAAATTTCGTCTCAGCGAAGGACGACCTCATCAAAAAAGTGTTCCTGAACGTCATTGCTAACCACAAAAATCACAATTGGTTGAGTGAACGAGCAATTTTTGCGGCAAAGAACAAAGATGTGGATCACTTAAACTCCACAATTCAAAATCAAATCGTTGGTCCAATGCATTTCTTCAAATCTATCGACTGTATAATAAACGAAGAAGAAGCAACCAACTATCCAACTGAATTTTTAAACTTATTGGATCTACCTGGCTTGCCACCGCACAATTTACAACTGAATATTAACTTGGTAGTTATCATGCTTCGAAATCTGAACCAACCAAAACTATGTAATCTATTTCATTTTGATTTGATTTTTGCACATTTATTGAACTTAATTCATTTTAAGTATTTTAATTCAGCTAATAAGTTAACACAAGATTGTTGATTCTGAGGCGGTACGAAGTTCGCCGGGTCAGCTAGTATAATAATAATTTAGAAACCGCACACAACTGTCAAAAGTTTCATCGCAATCGGATGAATGGTATAGGAACGCATACGAATTGTATAAGAAGATGATTTTATAATTCAGAAACCTTTGTGGGCATGCGCATGACAACTCACCAAAGTTTCATTGCAATCGGATTAATGGTATAGGAACGCATACGAATAGAAGAAGAAGAAGATGGTTATACTAATTCAAAAACCTTCGCGGGCTTGCGCACAACAACTGGTCAAAATTTCATCACAATCGGATGAATGGCATAAGAACGCATACAAATAGAAGAAGAAAAAGATGATTGTGGTAATTCAGAAACCTTTGCGGGCAAGGGCACAACAACTCACCAAAGTTTCATTGCAATCGGATGAATGGTATAGGAACGCATACGAATAGAAGAAGAAGAAGATGGTTGTACTAATTCAGAACTCTTCGCGGGCGTGCTCACAACAACTGGTCAAAATTTCATCGCAATCGGATGAATGGTATAAGAACGCATACAAATAGAAGAAGATAGAATAGAACAAAAAGAAAATAGTTGTAACAATTCAGAGACCTTTGCGGCGTGAGCACAACAGTTGATCAAAATTTCATTGCAATCGGATGAATGGTATAGGAACGCATACGAATAGAAGATAGAATAGAAGAAGAAGATGGTTGTACCAATTCAGAAACCTTCGTGGGTGTTGGCACAATTACTAACGAAAAATTTGTTGCAATCGGATGAATGGAATAGAAACGCATACGAATAGAAGAAGAAGAAGAAGAAGATAGTTGTACTAATTCAAAAACCATTGCGGGTGTTACCACAACAACTGACGAAGGTTTCATCGCAATCGGATAAATGGTATAGGGACCATACGAATAAAAGAAGATAGAATGAAGAAGACGAAGAAGAAGATGGTTGTACTAATTCAGAAACCTTCGCGGGTGTAGGCACAATTACTAACGAAAATTTTATTGCAATCGGATGAATAGAATAGGAACGCATACGAATAGAAGAATATAGAATAGAAGAAGAAGAAGAAGAAGATGGTTGTACTAATTAAAAAACCATTGCGGGTGTTACGACAATAACTGATGAAGGTTTCATTGCAATCGGATGAATGGTATAGGGACCATACGAATAAAAGAAGATAGAATGAAGAAGAAGAAGAAGAAGAAGAAGAAGATAGTTGTACTAATTCAGAAACCTTTGCGGGTGTTGGCACAATTACTGACGAAAATTTTATTGCAATCGGATGAATGGAATAGGAACGCATACGAATAGAAGAATATAGAATATAAGAAGAAGAAGAAGAAGAAGAAGATGGTTGTACTAATTCAAAAACCATTGCGGGTGTTACCACAACAACTGATGAAGGTTTCATCGCAATCGGATAAATGGTATAGGGACGATACGAATAAAAGAAGATAGAATGAAGAAGAAGAAGAAGATGATGATTTTTCTAATTTAGAAACCTTTATGGGTGTGAATACAACCACTTACCAAAATTTCATTGCAATCGGATGAATGGTATAGGAACCATACGAATAAAAGAAGATAGAATGAATAAGAAGAAGAAGATGATGATTTTTCTAATTCAGAAACCTTTATGAGTGTGCATACAACCACTTACTAAAATTTCATTGCAATCGGATGAATGGTATAGGAACCATACGAATAAAAGAAAATATAATGAAGAAGAAGAAGAAGATAGTTGTACTAATTCAGAAACCTTTGCGGGTGTTGGCACAATTACTGACGAAAATTTTATTGCAATCGGATGAATGGAATAGGAACGCATACGAATAGAAGAATATAGAATAGAAGAAGAAGAAGAAGAAGATGGTTGTACTAATTCAAAAACCATTGCGGGTGTTACCACAACAACTGATGAAGGTTTCATCGCAATCGGATAAATGGTATAGGGACCATACGAATAAAAGAAGATAGAATGAAGAAGAAGAAGAAGATGATGATTTTTCTAATTTAGAAACCTTCATGGGTGTGCATACAACCACTTACCAAAATTTCATTGCAATCGGATGAATGGTATAGGAACCATACGAATAAAAGAAGATAGAATGAATAAGAAGAAGAAGATGATGATTTTTCTAATTCAGAAACCTTTATGAGTGTGCATACAACCACTTACTAAAATTTCATTGCAATCGGATGAATGGTATAGGAACCATACGAATAAAAGAAAATATAATGAAGAAGAAGAAGAAGATAGTTGTACTAATTCAGAAACCTTTGCGGGTGTTGGCACAATTACTGACGAAAATTTTATTGCAATCGGATGAATGGAATAGGAACGCATACGAATAGAAGAATATAGAATAGAAGAAGAAGAAGAAGAAGATGGTTGTACTAATTCAAAAACCATTGCGGGTGTTACCACAACAACTGATGAAGGTTTCATCGCAATCGGATAAATGGTATAGGGACCATACGAATAAAAGAAGATAGAATGAAGAAGAAGAAGAAGATGATGATTTTTCTAATTTGGAAACCTTTATGGTTGTGCATACAACCACTTACCAAAATTTCATTGCAATCGGATGAATGGTATAGGAACCATACGAATAAAAGAAGATAGAATGAATAAGAAGAAGAAGATGATAATTTTTCTAATTCAGAAACCTTTATGAGTGTGCATACAACCACTTACCGAAATTTCATTGCAATCGGATGAATGGTATAGGAACCATACGAATAAAAGAAAATATAATGAAGAAGAAGAAGAAGATGATGATTTTTCTAATTCAGAAACCTTTATGGGTATGCATACAACCACTTACCAAAATTTCATTGCAATCGGATGAATGGTATAGGAACGCATACAGGACAGACACACAGACAGACAGACAGACATTCATTTTTATATATTAGTATAGCTTATACTCTTCCCGCAAGTGCAAGCAATAAGTTTACAAAGTTTTATCGCAATCGGATGAACGGTATGGCTGCGCATTAAATACGAACAAACAAACACACAAACACACAAATATTAATTTTTATATATTAGATTTTCCATACTGTTACTACTATTAGTCAAATTTGGATTAATAAACTGAATATTATTTTTGGGAATGAATGTATTACCTGTGGAATTCTCGTTTTCTAATGCCATAATGACTAGGTATAACTATTCAAAATACTAACACGTGTAATTTAATATCAACATTAGTCAGTACGATGTAATATTTTGCAAGCGTCGGCGATATTTGAATTTTTGTGGTTCTTAATTTTATTTGTGGTATTTTTATATTGTATTTTGATGATATCATGAATTAATAAAAAAACAAGTTATTTGAAGATGGTATCATGAACTCACAGTTAAACCGTTTGGTTAACTAATTAATGGATGTTACATAGGTTACGTTCATGACACGTAAATAAAAATTTACATAGTCAGAAGATGAGTTCAATATTTCAGATTTATTGCAGCAGATATACCTACTATAACAGTAAGAAATAGTTCATTGAATACACCTGTAAACATGTATACGATATCTATTAATTCGACTTTAATGAATACTATTTTATAAGACAAGTATAGTATAGTAGTAATCGTATTATTACAAAATTTTGCCATAATGGCCAGAGGAAAAAATGGCAATCGTTATTATTATTACCCGCCGATCTGATGCGCGGTTGGCAAACGAGATGCTGCAACTACCAACAGTAATAATTTATGCAAAGAAAACGCCCGGAAAAGCATATTGGCAGATATACCGATTATATCATGATTGTATGATTGCAAAAATTGTTTCATAAATTAGTCTTTCTTTATAAATACTCGTATCATAGTATTATCTTCGTTGAGGTGTTAAAACCGTCGATGTGACTAATAATTTCTTGATATTTTTTTTAAATTTATAGATCACAATAATAATGGTGTTTATATATTTATTTATTTATTGTAATAGCATAAAATATATAACTCTAATTATGCCAACTGTTAATTCTTGGCGAAAAGTCATTTTTTTAATTAAAATATGTATAACCAATTTTATTATTCTAAATAATTTAATACTGAACAATGATTCAATGTGAAATTATTGTCAACTGATTTGACAATTTTATAACTAAGTTTTAACGCCATCTGTAGTTCCGTATTTATGTATGTATGGACCTCTCTAAGCCCCGCGCATACATATCCTGCTGACTGGCTCCTACTATTATTTATTACACTGGAGTCAAGTCACGACGCGTCGACGGCCAGACGGTTAGTGGGCGAGCGCGGTTATACTATTAAAATAAATTTAAATAATACGAACAATAAATAGTTATATTATTCTAAGAACTTTTCTATTAAAGTGTATTAAGCGTGTCTGTAACATGATTAAATTAGCCTGTTTTTATAGAATATATTAAAAATTGTAGTATGGTAAGTCAATTCTAGGTAACTATGTAATTGACACCCATAATAGCTGAGCGGCTTAAGCGCCAGGTTATAATGTCGTGGGTCCCAGGTTCAAATCCTGAGCCTGGCAAATACATATATTGTTTTTCAATTTGTGTTTGAAGTCAAAACATGGACCTAATAAGTTGAACAAGTGGCTAGAGAAGGTATTATATATCGCGGATTGAGAGCATTGTGCCATCACATTAGACTGTTGCAAGTTTTCAATAGGAGGGAACGAGAGGGAATGCAGTACTGAATGCTGAAGCGGTGGGAAACCGCACGCCAGCTTATAGAATACAGACTATAATATCCATTTTTCATAAAAACAAAAATCTGTTAAAAAATATTCACTCTGCATTAGGATCGGACATGGTCAAAAAATATTGAAATGGACAAAACCAGCCTTGATCATTATTGAATAATGTGGAATAAGTATTACATATTGTGTTTTATTTTGATTGATATTAAAAATATCGTATGTACTATATTAATTTTTCCATACGCTTAAGCCCATTGGAGCTTAGCACTTAATCAAAAGAACATAAGTAGTACATAAGCTTGCAGCATTTAAATATTTATTTAATTTTACTATAACTATTTAAAAAAAAAATATTTCTCTTCTTTAATTATTTTTATTCTTTTTGACTGAGTATATACAACGATGGCCGAGCGGTTACCGCATTGGCTTATAATGACGTGGTTACCGTGTTCGAATCTCGCGTCTGGTAAATCCATATGTTATTTAGACCCAGAGTATGGACATAATAATTTGGATAAGTGGCTAAAATACAATATTTCTCGACAAAAGAGAAATTTGTTAAGTAATTCAACATCCACGCTGTGAAGACCCGTTTGATCTTGTTAGGATTGAACATTGTAAATATATATATATATATAATATAATATTTCGAGGTATTTTCGCTTATATTTTAGTATATATATAAAAAAAATTAAATCAATGAGTATTAATATACCTACTTTGAATAATTACTTATAATGAAGAGCGCTGAGATTTAATTGAAAATTGAATTTGTCGTATATGTATAAAAATACGGATTTTAATCATTTGCATCCCATATACATATTATGATATTAATCACTTTTAGTAGTGTAGTGTGTAACTAATTAAATCAACTGTTGTTAATTACTATGCAGAGAGATATAAATTAACAAACGACCTTAGTTGACCCACATCCATCAAATTCCAAACAGTACATTGATGTATATCAATTCCGAAATAGTGGATTAATCATTAAATCTATGTCAACTAATACCATTTCAATTGGAATAAATACGTCGTATAACTACTTCTTGTAGGTACACCAAATTTAATCTAATATTTGTTTCCAAATAAATTTATTTTTAGGTCTCTACTTACTAGACGCGCGCAGTGGTAGAATATTAAATCTGTTATAATAAAATAATATTATAATAAAACAATATTAGATTAAATTGCTTTATCATATTATTACGTTATATTTTATGATTCAATCTTAATCATTAAAATTTGTCAAATGTATAGAAAAGATTTATTAATTAAACATAGGTAATTTTATGTTTTTCAAAAAACTTATTTTATTTTAAAATATAAAAGAATGTTAAACTTCCAATCTTTTTACTTATATAACATCGGTCTTCAATATTATACCATAACTAATTATTTTAATAGTAAATTTAACAAAATATATTTATCGTAAAAGAAAACGTCTTCATATTGAAAATTAATCTAAACAATAGTAATCATTCTACCATATAGTACTGTAATCATATTATATTATAAGAAAAACTCCATTCATATCGTGATTATTATTTTTTAAAGCTCAAAATCTTATATTTGTGATAAAATATTTCCATTAAAATATAATTAAATATCTTTGACAATAAAAATAAATTTCATCACTCGTAATATTACTAATTTAAAAGATTTTATAAATCTTTACTGTAGGTACGTATAATTAAGTAATACAACATGCCTTATATATATATATATATATTATATATACTTAAATAGATCCAGTCGTGTGTATAATAATTATATATGATGTAGAAAAATAACTCTTTTTTATTTTAATTTTGTTCGTGAAATCATGTTTCCACCGAATTTGACCACTTAAAAATAAATCGCGGCGAGCTTTGATAAAAAAGTTTTTATGAGCTGGAAAAGTTTTTTTAGGACTGATAAAAATTTACTATCCAAAGTAAGAAAGCCAATCATAAAATTCTAAGAAAAATCGATAGGTACTCGAGGCTTTCTGCTTTCTTTCATAATTAATATCGGTAGTTATAAAAAGTTATTCGTTTATTTAAATCGTGGGGAACATTTTAGAAAAGAATATATTATTTATGAAATTTATTAAATAAATTTAGCGTTTTGGTAATGTTTAGTTTATATTTTCTACAGATTTATATATAAACCATGGAATAATAAAATTACATAGGCGACTCTCGTGGTGCAGTGCGTAAGATGCTGGCCTTTTATCTGGGAGCTCTGGATTCGACGCGGTGAGGACACATTATATTTATGTGATTTTCTTAAAGCTCGGGTGTTTGTGATTATTCAAAATGACTAACAACCACCTTGTACGAAAAAGCAAGGACATAGCAATAACAATAAAAAAATATTAGTATATCTCGGAATATGTAACCTAGTTATTTAGACTTATACTGTATTAAAAAAAATAACAAAACAAAAACTAGAATTTTTGGAGCGCCGCTGGTTTATTTTAATACTTTAATATACTTTATACACTTTAACTTATATCACTAAATAAATTATATAAAAGGTGTGACGATCCTTTGGTGACGTAAAGTATTGCAAATGGCCGACAATGACTGTTTTATTGGTATGTTGGTATACCTTGATCACACGGCGGCTGACTTCATTTCCACTATATTCCAGTATAACTTCAATAGATTATACCTACTTAACTTTAAACATATTTCATTTAAACAACGTGTTTTATTTAAGGTGAATTTAGTGATAGTTACGAAATGCTTTTTCATAAATATAAGCTTAAACTGACGTAAACAGTATATACAATTTTACGAAAACGTTAAGTCTTCGCCTAAAATAATATTTATTGATGATAAATGCTTATGATATTGATTAAAAATACAGTATGTTTAACGATATTCAACTCATTTAAACATTTTTCGAATGTTTGTTTGACAATCAAATCTGAGTGACATGATATGTCATTAAAAAAAATTGTATTTGTTTTTATTTGTAACAAAGTATTGACTTAATTTGATTTTCTTAATCTTAAAAATAATATAATGTTCATAGGTAACGCAATATGTCGAAAAAAATACAGAAAGGGACAAGGTATAATAAAAACCCATGCTAACAGAAGTTCAATTTAATTTTTATTGAATGACTACAACTTACTGCGATGTTGTGAAATTTATTGTGTAACCACTTCAGTTAGCCATCGTCCGCAGTTAATATCTATATCATTAAATTGTCAATATCGTCGCCAGCTGCCAAGCAAAAGGTCGGCGGTTCGAATCCACTCGTGGACGCATTTTTTTCATTTATATTATTAAAAATATATTATTAAGCATATTAATTCGCAAATGCACGTTGATATACCTTGATTACGCAGCCGGCGACATTTCCACTTCCGTAACGGTTTCTCAATTTCACTACTTCCCAAAAAGAAGTATAATTTCAAAAATAAAAAGGCACGTTAAAACTGAAGTGTTTTTGATATAGCTATTGAATAATATGGTGCCCACGGTGGCCGCACGGCTTAAGTGTTGGACTATTACGCCGTGGGTCCCAGGTTCGAATCCTGGGTCTGGCAAGTACACGTATTGTTTTTCAATTTGTGTGTGTCAGGGTATAGACCTAATATGTTGAGCAAGTGGCTGACATCCATTTTTCGTAAAAAACAAAATCTGTAAATACAAACCTCTACTATGTGGAGGCCCACATGATCCTATTAGGATCGGACATGGTCGAAAGAAGAAGAAAGAATTGAATAATATGATTTTACATTTCCTTCTCTACAAAATGATATAATTAGATAAGTCAGAAGTTAATGGGAACTGTATTAATTTTGTGTTTGAAAATATTGGATATCTATCTTTAAAACCATGAACGCATTAAATACGTAAAATAATATTATCTACAATATTTTTTCATACAATTGAACATTATTTATTTATTCCCAATCAAACAAGCACAAGATTTCATTTTTATTTTAAACATTAATTATAGCCTAGATTTATGTTAATCAAGTGAAGCTTAAATTTCATTTTTCCAACAATTACCAAATCAGAGTTATCTAGTTGTAGTATTGAAATTACGATTTGATAAGGCATTTATACCAATAACAGTTAGACATTATTAATATTCAAAAGACTTGAAAGACATACAGCATCCTTACAGACTCTATGGGTCATCGAGAAAGTTTGTAGAAGAGGTGAATGAAGACTTTCCGTAGATTACTCTTATGGTTTTGTTATTTATACAATTAGAAAGTAGATATTATTAATAACTTACTTCTTATAAAAATGTGTTGGTATTTGTAATTGAACTGATTTATTTCATCTGTATTTGATAGTATAATATTATAATTAGAGATAATGAATGAATAATAATTCGTCACATTTTAACTATAACGAGATAATTTTGATGTCGACGCCATTGAAGCATTGAATTTTGAACATAATACAGTGCATGTAACTGTATTGGATTAGATCATTAACCACTTGTATATGCAAATATTCAGACATCAATAAAATTAATATATTTAGTATAAAGTAACAACAAAATTATTGGTAAGTATTTCTATGTTATTATAACTATGCTATTTAATAATTTATTCGTAATATTTGCTATTATAAAATTACGAATTTGTCAATATCTTATCCATATTAAACTTTTTGTAAAAAAGGTTTTTGCAATATCCGCTACGGTATAGAAAAAACGGATATACTTCGTTAAGTGAATACCAAATTTCTTAATAAAATTCTAAAGGATTATAATAAGCCAAAGGTGATTTCAAAAATCTCTCACGTGACGGATCCATCAAGGAAAATCAGGAACGCCGGAAAATGGGCATCTCAGTGAGCTCGCACAAAGGGGTTGCTACAACACAGTAGAGTTAAGTAGTAGACCTACATTTTGTTATTTTATCTTGTAGTAAAAAAATACTATTTTATTCTATTTACAAATGCATGATGCAAACAAATAGTTGCAATATATAAACACCAAATAATCAAATAAAAAAAACTGCATGAAATAAAAAAAAACAATAATACACCGTAGAAAAAAATAATAATAAATTATGGAATTGATAATATTATGTTAACTTCGGACTAAGAAATAATAGAACCTTTACTTTTCTAAAGATTGTCATTTTTATCATACCTATTTAAAGAAATATAACAACATCCATATACTCGTACATAATATTGTGGATAAAAATTAATGTACATAAGTATTTATTATAATACTAGCTGCCCAGTACTACTCCCTGTCGGAGCAAGTATGGCGTGTTCATCTTACATCGATAGATAAAACATGTTTTACAAATATCGCTGTCTGACTAAAATGCATTTCTTTTTAATACCATTCTGTCACCGAGAAATAGCATAATATAAACATATATAGAATGAGATGACATTATAGGTATATCGTGTTCGTTTTTTTTTTTTTAATTTTGCTAATGTGAGATTATCTACGAGACTATCGGAATATGTATTGAATTTTGAAATTGGTATAACAAAAATGAAAATACTTAGTTATATATATTTATACCTAAATATCGGAAAATACCCCATTTTTATAATATAATCTATTATTATGATGTGAGAAAATAGACATACCGAAGAAACGTTTTATGAGTAGCTTCATATACATAGATATACAATACAGAATATATTTTGAAATGTATAGAATTATAACCAGATAGAGAAGAAGAGAAATTTTGAAAATGATAATATTGCTTATGATTATTTTTAGAGTTTCCATCGCAGATCACACTGCCACACCTTTTCAAGCGTATGTCTTAGCGATTTAGAGGTAGCCTCCTGTTATAATGGGGGTATCCCACCAGAAACTTTATAATACCCTGGTAGTGAATGACGTATACTGAAAAATAATGCACAATCCATAGTTTATATTATAATATTAATATACATAAATCCAGAATAGTGTTATCGGATGCATTCAATAATATTATAATACATTGCATTTTTGTGCACATATTATTTTAAGTTTAGTAGCTAATGTTACATATTATAATCTTTGTATGCGAGCGGCCTGACATATCCACTCTCCGTGAGACAGACTTGCTCCAGTCACTGGGGGTTGGTCCCGTCACGTGGTTTTAGCCAGATCGTCCGCACACCCTCCGTGATCCCAGCCATAATTTAGGCAGGGTGCTATCCATGACTAGCGTCCCTAATGTGAAATTATTTGAAGTGGTTCCAAGTAAACACTTTTATGGCAAAAACGTGTGCTTGCGCAAAAAGTAATGATAAACAAATACTAAGCGGAATGCGCACAAATACGCTCTCTGAGTTGTTGAATTTACATTTCCCAATACACGTTTAGTCTGGGTAAGAAATAATATATTGATGTCCACCGTGACGTAACTCGCTCATGACAATTTAACTTAATTAACTATTATCCATAGACATACTAATATGCGATTAAGTAATAAATAAGCTACACTTTAGAAAATTAAACGGCCCCATATTTAAGACGTATAAATCTGTGGCTTCAGGGTAAAAGATCTTAAGTCATATTTTGTTGAAATTGAGATATTAGCGTCATCGCATCACAAACAATCTACTCTATGTATGGGAAAAAGGGCTTATGTCATTCAAAACTAAAAAAAAGAAGATATAGCCGGTGAACATAAGACCATATGTTAAAAATATGATGATCAGTTTTGAGTAAAATTACTTAATTGTACTTCGACCATGTCCGATCCTAATAGGATAATATGGGCCTCCACAGAGTAGAGGTTTGTATTAACAGATTTTGTTTTTTTTACGAGAAATGGATGTCAGCCACTTGATCTACCTATTAGGTCCATACCCTGACTCACACACAAATTGAAAAACAATACGTGTACTTGCCAGACCCAGGATTCGAACCTGAGACCCACGGCGTGATAGTCCAACGCTCAAGCCGCGCGACCACCGTGGGTGATTGTACTTAAGCATCTATAAATTTTATCATGATCTGTGTAAAAGTTCTTTAGTGAACTTAGGTACTTTTACTCGCACGAGTGCATACACAACATAATGGTTCAAAAATTTTAAGTCGAAGTAAGATGTTTTACCCGCAAACACCAAACACCTTTCAATTTTGGCGGGTTATTTTGTCTATGCTTAAGTCATTCATTACCAAGTCTAGTTAGCAACGCGGCTGTCAGTTGTAATATTATTAAATACATTTACGTTATTTTAATGTTTCCAATAAAGTCAAAATGTATTCATCAAGATCACAAAGAATAATGTCAATGTTACGTAACCAAGATAATCGCGAAGGTAAGCTTTTTAATCTGTGGTTGAATCATGAGTTATGAATTAATGAGATCATGAATCCATGATGTTTTCATCATCAACCGGCGTCGATCTACGGTTGGATAAAGGCCTTTTCTCAGTGGCGAACGGTTGAGTTAGGGCAGTTAGGCTATGGAGATCCGACAAAAATAGTGTAGAAACTATGAACACATATATTTCTAATGGTGTTAGTTAGTTTTTATAACTAAATTAAACCCTGCGTAATAATAATAATGGCAGTATTAATTATTATTCTTTTATCTGAATTCATTGATTGAGCATATGTTAGTAAAGTTTAAAATATATATATATATATACATAATATATGTGCAGTCTTTTTCTCAATGTGTAAAAAATATAGTTTTATCTGAAAGAAATTATTGTGGATGTTAATTATTTTTCGTATGAAATTCTTCAAAATTATGATACTTTTAGCATATTTGGTACAAATTTGTCGTAGATTTATCATGTTTTGCGAAATCAAAATTATAGTATTGCACTATAATACTCACAGTTAAACCCCGTTTACACGTGCATGGATTTACTACTGATATTACGTATTATCGCGGACATAACAAAAAAATGCAAGTGTAAATATATCGTGCAAATTGCAAGATTGGATGCATGAATCAAAAAAGTTCAGAGACTTCTGAATTTTCACGCGATGATTGGACCGTGCAATATCTGAACGATAGTAGCAAGCCTGTCGATAAAAACAAACTACAACGCGCAGAGACTCATTTTGAGTTTAACCGATTTTTACGACCTGTCAAATAGTACCAAACAATGATAACATCGCGTCACGCTTACTCTTTTGAAGAATGTGATTGGCGAGACAGTGAGTACTTTTACGTGTAAACAGTTATTATCGTGATAGTTTAAAATACACACTATTGGTGCAAGTAAATCGCTATAAGGGACGTCATAAAATTATCAATACTTTTTCTCGATAGTGATACTGGTTTTCAGAAATAAATCCGTCGCGGACAAGCACCATATTTTGATAGTGATAATTTTTCTTTCGATATTATGTTACTAATCATAGTATGGTTGGTAATACTCATTCTGTGATTAATAAAATAATAAAGAATTTTTTTTTAAAATTTAAAACGTGTGTCCTTATTTTAATTGTATCATTATAATTTGTGGTGTTATTTTTTGGTGGCTAACGGAATGTTTCGTGGAAAATTGAGACCGGCTCGAAATGTGTTTACGGTGTAATCGCGCGGACCGCTGTTACTTGATTAAAATAAACATTAGCAGTAATTTTGCCTGATAATTGCCTTCCCACAATAAATACAGTTATGTTGAAAATTTTGCGGGGAAAAGTAAATATGTAAACATATTATTAGGACTGCTACGTAAGTTGTTTCTTCCGAGGTCGTATTTGATAGGCGTATAAGCATATAATCAACATTTATGGCACCCGTTTGATTCGAAGCACAACCTTCATATTTAGCAATTACAAAGTGTACCTATTAATGATAATTTTATCAGCCATCTATCTGACTGTAAAATACCTAAACAAATATTATTTCATTAACAAATTACATACTTAATAGATTACTAATTCTTCTATACATAATAATATCAATTCTGATACAATGTTATTTTAACACTAATTACCAGCTGGCCTGAGTTTACTAGTGTTATTATTTATTTTATATTATTTGCGGACCCGTAGAAATTTTTTACGGAACATACTAGTAATGTATTGTAAATATCTGTCAAACTATTATGAGAGTATTCTATCATTCGTTTTCATTCACGACCCGATTAAAATACACGATTCCTTTATTTGCGCCTCAGTTTATTTTACAAAAATTAAATTACTTTTTTTTATACGTTTGTCTCGCTGTTTTCCACGTATTTACATAATATTATTTCTCTCATACATTACAGATAGACAAATAGATAGATAAATGAAGACAAATATTATAATGTATTAATTCACCCACTTCTTTCTTCTCCATATATGCTAATATCATGGAATTCACAAAGAAAAACAAAACATTGCTATACAAAACATATTGTATTTATCCCACAGGTTCTTAACTTATAGGTCGAGACCCCACGTTATGTATTAATTTTTAAAGAATCGCCAGCTATTCCTAAATACTTATGAAAAGTAATACTTTCATACACTTTTCATGCAAATTAATTCCATCAATAGCAAAAAAAGTTTCACTACTTATGTAGTTTTAAGTTTATTAACATTAAACAATTAATTATGTAACAGGTAATAGAAACATTTGAAATTTTTAATTTTTGTATGAAGATAGTTGACCACGTTCTGGTTACTCAGTTTGGCACTAATCTGGTTAATCTTTTATGTTGAAAAAATATGCTAATTATGAATTACCGTAATTTTTAACTTAAGGTTTATGTATGTATGAGGAAAATTCTTTCCATCATCACTGACAAATTGACAATTATTCACAAAACTGGTTTGACGTCATATATTGTAGAATCTATCATGAATGGTTCTTTGTTCATAAGTTATTTTTGTCATTTTTCTACGTTTTATCCGACTTTAAACCTATTGGATAATCAAACTGATAATATTCACCGAATACGAGAACAATTTCCTTAGCATCCAAAAAATAACGGTAGTTTAAAGGAAACTAGAAGGTCTTTTCTCATCGAGGATTGACCGTAAACTATTATTACGCCAACTATGATTTTAAAGCCACTCCTGGGACACTCTTAGAGCAATGTCAAAGGGTGCGTAACATCCACGGCATATGCCCACATAACAGTCTTAATAATAGTCTGACAATCGAATAATCCATTAAATCGAATTAAATTTTATAAATCGTATTATGAAGGCATAGTCGCAATGGATTTGACTCTACGAAATGGAAAGCAATGGAAAACTGGCACATTAAAAATATATCTTTAGTAATCATCGTACGTAGATTTTACACTTTCGAGATATGACTGTATTTACATATTAATATCCTCAAAATTCATTGGACTGACAGAGATACAATTATTAAGGTTAATATTATTAATAAAATCGGAAAAGTGTGAAAAGTTCTACGTAATAGCTAAACTACAGTACCAGGTACAGCATTTTCCAACTTGTTACGGTTACTCAATGAAAAATCTATGATAAACGCTGTTTGAGGACGACGCCGCATTTAGTGTTTTAAAAAACTGTATGACAACAGCTCCACTGAACTGTTAAGTATAACCGCCGTTAAAGTAAGGATTGCACTGATAATAATCAACTTCATTTAATGGATGATACAAGAATAAAATAAAAACTTTTTAATATTATTCCCATCGTGAAAATGCAGCTAAATATTAATTTAACATACCTATTTTATACGTTTTATGAGTTAAGTTATACTATCCATAACATAATATTACGTACTAGAGTATTTTAATTTCTTTGAAAAAACTTTTTTCTTGAAAAATCTGTTTATTTTCCATGTTATAAGATCAGTGAAGGCTCGAAGACTTTCTAGGTAATAGGGTTTAGCCATTAATTATTAAATATACTCCCCCACCTACATTCTCATATTATAATTATGACCAAGCTTACAATTATCGGTTTTGAACAACTAAATAGTACGGCGAGCTTTTTTTACTCACCTCGGGGTTATTTGAATCGCTCCCCAATATGCGTATACTAATACTAATGCATTCACATCCTTTTTGGAAGGAGATTTGTACCGCGACGACTCGATGGAACTGAGTCATCCCGGTCAGCAAAAACTACACCATAGCTTTCTTAATTTGTAGGTACATATGTGCCACCGCCCAATGGAGTGTATTTAATTCAATTAATACTTATTTTATTACTGTCTAATTATCACTATATTTTAGTTACACAATACACAACCATTGATTTATTTATTTGTATGACAATAATAAATATCTCTATAAAATAGCGTCGAGTTTATATGGATATAATAAATAATTAAATAAGTAGTTCATGTAATGAAGTAAGTATATTATCTCCTATAATAAAAATATCGGACGTGGATTTTTGACTTGATATGTATGTGGGGATGATCCTTACGAACCCTTCAGGTAGAGCCGCCGCTGTATAAGATTGATGTAGTATTATATTAATATTGTTTTCACTTGTGCATTATTAAATAATTATAATTAATATAAAATTAATGGAAACAATATAATATCGTACACTTTTTAAACGATTTAATAATTGTAAAGTTTCAATCGCTTCTACCACAAACCGGATTATTGTTTAATTATTACATGGAATAAGTACTGCATAAGTTATCGTGTTTTATTTATTTTATTTTTAGGTCATTCAACCACATAGAATAAGTAAAATGAGAATATAGAATAAAATAATATTATTTGGTCCCAACAACAGGCGGATACAAAAATCATAATTAATCAAATTGATAATTATTGAAAATGGTTAAAAAAGAAAATAAACAAATAAGTAAGTAAGTAGTAATCATAAAAATGCAATGAAATAGTGAAAAACTATATCTTAATATTATTTGACAATTTAGACATTATTTTTGTGTTTATTAAGGAGCATCTGTATAATCATGCCAATGAGCTAAACGTATTTGATATTTTAGGTATTCTCAGCTCGTGGATTTATAAAAAAAGAAATCATTTTATAAGAACCCCGTTTCAGAGCCTTCAGATATCCATTGGTATGAGAGCTCCTGGCACGCGTAACTCCGGCATATGGGATTTTGTGTGGCAATTACTTACAGCAAGTAACCTCTGTTGGGTAATCGGATTTACCTGAAGCGTATTGAGATTACGTGGCGGCCGGGGATTTCGAATCGGTTTAAAGTTTAAAATATTTATTACGTGATGCGCAGTGAACAAGAAATAGACTAAAGAAGAAATTAAAAATTCCGCGTAAAACCGCGTCGACATACCACAAATACTCGAAGGCATACATAGTAGACCAAATCTAATTTTAATTTATTCAGATTTTTTGATAAAAACTACCGATAGCCCGTGACATCCACTTATTATCTTAGGTCCAAGTCATATAGAATAGTATATTATTTGCAGTCCTAAACAAGCGTGACGGCTTTTTGCCATTATTATTCCAATATTGCGGAATATGGAAATTATCGACTTTAAAACTAAAAGCTTTTATAATTATTCTTCTATAAATCAGGAAAAAAATATTTAGATCCACATAGAACACGGAACACACACTTTCAACCCAGACATGCTTAATAAAATTTTAATTTCAACAAAATCCTATAACCTGGGGGGAATGGTAGTGCAGTAAATTTGTCAGCTTTTTGAGTGACAATGTAGAAGGGAATAATAGTAGGTACTACTAATAATATCATACTAAGAAGACATTAATCTGAAACTACCAATGTTTTTAATATCTATTTTAGTGATTCAAATGTCACTCGTATATTAAAATAAAAACTTCTTTGAAACATTGAGTTTGCCAGATAGCCACCATCAAATTAAATATCAATTCCGATTCATTCACAATGCAGTAAATACAACATCAAAATAGAGTTTTTTAAATAACGCATTTGATTTTTTTATATTTTTCAAATTACCTACATAAAAATTAAAATTAGTACTTATCAGCAATTTAGTGTACTATATCTTCATTTTAATTTATGAAATTTATCATATATTATATTCAAGGATTTTTGCTTTAATATATTTTGAAAAATATGTATTTCTATATAGATAGGGCTCGAAATGAACCGGAGTGCACCGGAACGCCGTTCCTGTTCGTGAACTCGGTAAAATAAATTATGGTCCGTCTTGTGGAAAAAATAATTTGACCGTCTGAGTTAGATAGGCCACATAATAGAAAATCTAACACATTTATTTTTATGAAATACACGTGCAATTTGATAACTATGTAAATATCTTCAGAAAGCTGCCGAGCGCTTCGTAACTGAGCTCGTACACTTTTCCATTTTGAGCGTTGCATGGACAATAGCGTTCGATAATTCAGGGGGTATCAAAGAGAGCGATAAGGAGGTCGAGTGAGACAACTCGATACGTCAGGAAGTACTTAAGTAAAGTTTGTAATATTAACTATAGCAATAATTATTATACATAAGTAAGCTCTGCTACACGGGTAAAAATGTATTTGTATACTAACATTACTTCCTAGGTATAACTATTATAGTAGTAGATAACTATAATGTAATCATCTAAATAACACTTCATTGTTCAAATAATAATCACTCAATTCGTTATGTATGTTAATTTAATTAAATATAAATTAGAACATCTCATCATCATCATAAAAATATGATTTGAAAAGACATAAAAAAATGTGTAAGCAGGTAGGAAAATGTAAAAATACGATAATAACGATTTCATTGAACATAAGTTTTTTTTTCTTATAATATTAAAATAATACAAGAAAAATGTATCAAAAAATAATCAAGTTCCTGTTCTGCATGTCAAAAAGCGAGGAGAAAAAACCTGACATCTTAAAAAACATGTCAACAGTTCCTAAAATGTATCCATTGAATGACACGGTAGGTAAAAGTTTCGGGGAAAGCAAAACTATCCGAATTTCGGCATTCGACAATACTCCTTGCCGAGTAAACAAAAATAAAATAACTCCTTTTTGCCACTCACGAGTAAATAACAAAATAACAATCTGTATTCCCTGGACAGTTTATTGCGGTAGTAAATTTTGTTTTGTCAAGCTACAAAAATACTCAATACTAATTCGGAAACGGTATTAAATAACAGAGCTTCCAAAGGACTTAACAACAACTTGAATCTCGGTTTTTTATTCGCTATCGTCGCAAAATATTTTAGCTAAATTAATAAAATCGTTTCAATTATTATTACAATGTTTAACCCTGGTATAATAGGTATTATTATATAATAAATTAAAGTTACTTTCACTTCTACTTTTTTAAATTAATACAACAGAAAATATGAAATAATTTATTTTCAGAAGCAACACTATCAAAATTGAGATTTTTTAAAAAAGATCGTTTCTTGGAATTGTAGGTAGCTGTAAAGAATCTAAAGGGTTAGTAAATAAAAATACATAAAGAAATCATTTGTTGTATATTACTATCGTCTCATTTATGGTTTTATTATAAAAATATCTTAATATTTTTAAATTCTGATTTTCATTAAAATATGTGTAACTGTTTAAAACTACATTACATTAGAATAATGATAATTATAATAATTAATAGCTCCAATAAATTTCATGGATACCGTTAATTAGCATTATATACATTTAATTAAAAAAACAATATTTGGATGTGTTTACTTTTTATATAAAGAATCGATTAAATCGAGATCTATAAATCGAATTTCTATATAAATCGCACGTCCCTAATCAAAATAATTATACAATAAATATGATAATATTATACAAAATACGATTATCTATTAAGGGGGGACATGCTCGTCGAAGGTCAAAATTGAGTTTTTATTGTATTTTAAAACCATGATCCTGGACACTCCTTAAACGTTGTAGATAATCTATTTATATAATTTTGAAGCCTATTATTTTTTATAGTTATTTTAAACATTCGATGACTGCATAAAGTATTTTTGTTACATAAAATAGTATTCTTTTAAACCTCTCGCTCTAATGTTTTAGAATATAGTCATATTTCGGTACATAACTGTGCAGTGGTGTTAAGATTTTTTACATTTATTATTTTTTAAACACATTTATAAAACCATAAGTATAATTTATTACGAGATAATTTTTGTAAAATATTCACGATAAAAAATTATATTGATAATCTCTGTGATCCCAAATTTGACAAGAATTAGGCATTTTATTATTCAAAAAATCGGCAAGATTAACACATTTGAAGATAATTCTAAAGATACTTATTAAAAGCTATGTCTTTGACCATTCAAGTGTAATAAACATTTTATGAATAATGATTGCTTTATAATAATTATTGACCTAAGAATAAGGTAGTGTTTTTTAAAAATACGCCATTTCTTTTGGCATTCCCCAGTGGTTAAGCTACAACATACGGCCGTAGCCATAAATTGACAAACTATAATTAAAGTAGGGAGTAAAATTATCTTAACGCGCGTGTTTGAACATGTACCTAACCGAATTTTTTTTTATTTTTTTTTAAACGGTACATGTTCAAACACGCGCGTCAATATCATTTTACTCCCTACTTCAATTATAGTTTGTCAATTTATGGCTACGGCCGTATGTTGTAGCTTAACCACTGGGGAATGACAAAAGAAATGGCGTATTTCAAAAAAACACTACCTTATTCTTAGGTCAATAATTATTATAAAGCAATCATTATTCATAAGATGTTTACCACACTTGAATGGTCAAAGACATAGCTTATAATAAGTATCTTTAGAATCATCTTCAAATGTGTTAATCTTGCCGATTTTTTGAATAATAAAATGCATTATTCTTGTCAAATTTGGGATCACAGAGATTATCAATATAATTTTTTATCGTGAATATTTTACAAAAATTATCTCGTAATAAATTATACTAATGGTTTTATAAATGCGTTTAAAAAATAATAAATGTAAAAAAATTTAACACCACTGCACAATTATGTACCGAAATATGACTATATTCTAAAACATTAGAGCGAGATGTTTAAAAGAATACCATTTTATGTAACAAAAATACTTTATGCAGTCATCAAATGTTTAAAATAACTATAAAGGATAATAAGGCTTCAAAATTATATAAATAAATTATCTACAACGTTTAAGGAGTGTCCAGGATCATGGTTTGAAAATACAATAAAAACTCAATTTTGACCTTCGACGAGCATGTCCCCCCTTAAACAAAGAAAAAATTCCATATTTTACGAAATATTTTGTTTTACAAGATATTTAAAAAAAAAACTTCTATAAAGTTTATTTTATATTACACTACTTAACCAAAAAAGGCTTGTCAAGATTCGTTACGCATTTAATATATCAAGTACAGCGTACTGACGCCTCCACTAAAGAAACATCACGTAATATTTATTATAAAAGTAAGCCAGATTTTTTCACAAGCAATAGGTACAGATAGTACCTACCTAATGTATTGAATCTAACTTCAATCTTAACCGTGATACTTAAATTTCCTATAAATAACTAAAAGTCAGATAACGTAGTTTATTGGAAAATAATGGACCTTGAGATAATAATACATTAAACCATCGTAAAACACATAGGTATATTATTATTATCATGGCGAATATAAATTGTAAAATACAACAATTTTCGAGTCAATTAAAAAGTATAATAGAAAGATATTATATAGCATTTACGTTAATTATCGTAATTTTAATTACCTACCTGCACATTAAAATATATGTCCAATGCCCGGATTAATGAAATAATAATTCTAAATAAGTGCAAATACTTAAACCATTTTTAGGAAGTTTTATACCTCTTGTGTACCACTGGGTGACTAGATTTGTCCAGAGATTGCCCTCTCTAGCCATGTGTCGAGTCCATTTATGTTTGAGGTTGAAAAATCAGGAAACTCATTATGATGACATTGATATTTTTCCAATAATATAAATTACTACGGCAATTCCTAACGTAGCCTGGATTCTTAATTTTTTGCTTTTAATATTATTATTAGTATTATTGCCAATATTATTTGGTACCCAGGGAATCATGTTTTTGTTGGTATACTTTGTAGGAAAAGTATGTATTGATTTTACTATGAAAGTTGGTGCTTTGTATAGTAGCCTAATCGAATCAGTAAAACTAATATTATAACCCGCCTTTAGTTTCAAGGGTTTCGTCGTATTGTGGAAAATTGAACCTTTTTTTGTCATGGGATAAAAATCCCTTTTTTGTGTAAAAATGGGATAGAATTTTCTGCAATATGGTAAAAATTGAGAAACAAAAACAGATGACACACATTTGTAAGAGGCTGAAAACCTTTATTCATACTTTTTTGAAATGGTTTCTTAAATGGGTGTAAGAAATAAAGTAAAATCATGAAGATTTGCATTCGATGAACACTAACTATAAAACAAAATAATGTGACGTAGAATTTTTATTTTTATATTAACTCGATGCCCTCATATTTAGATTATGATACACAATAACCAAAAGATAAGCACTTTGATTTTTAGTGCCAATCTATGGTTTACGTATACGGGTCACAATAAAATAATAATTGTTACTGGTCACCATAAAAATAAGTTTGCCTTCGTTTAACGATCGTATAAGTGTTATCGGAGGCAATTTCACGGTTTTCACTACTAGTGTGAGATTTAAAAATAAACTCGCAGAAAAACATAATAATTATATAATATATTTAATTTTAAACCATATAAGTGTACCTATATAGAATGAATGGTGTCTTGCATACAAAATAATAACATTAAATGAAACTAAAAGACAAACAAAGATCTAGTCGATCTTATATTATATGAGTGTTTCACAAGCATAGTGAACCAAGTCCATTCTGGTTATTTTTGAGTAAGCTAGGTTCAAACATAATATTTAAGTATTTCTAATTATGTAAGGGTATGATTGCAATTCTGAAATGTTACTTTGAGTACATTTAAGTTATTATGTAAGGGAAATCATACCCTTACAGAATAAGAAATACTCAAATACTATGTTTGAACATAGCCTACTCAAAAATAACCAGGTTCACTATGCTTATATAACACTCACATACGAGTATATATATATATATATTACAGAATATTTAACGATAAATAACATAATAGTTATAATCGTCATAGAAAATTATTATTAAATTTTATTGTATTTATATCTGGCTCGATTGGATAAAATGTGGGTACCTATTTCTTTGAATTCGAGTATTATTTACCATTTTTTACAAAGCCATTTGAAAAATTAACTGAAATATAAGGTTTGTAAACTAAATCATAATATTAAGCAAAATATTAATATTTATTAATTGATATTAAGTAAATATAAATAATTAAATCAATAAAATGGGCTAATTTCAATTTTGTATGGCAATTTTTATATTTTATAATATCATTATAAATATTGATAGTAGCAATAACTATTAATTATTGTTCAAACATATTTATTATTTTTATAATGAATATTCACCCTATTTATGACACATCACTTACTAAATATTAAAATAATAAATATCGGCTAACGTTTTTCATGATAGAAATTTATTCAGTTTGAAAGCCTCGAAAAAAATCTCCGACCTACCTAAAATCATAAGAATCAAAATATTTTCGATAATGGTGAATAAATTAAAAAACAGCTAATAACTATAATTTTGCTTTAATTGATGTATTTACTATTTAGAATGTACAAATATATTATTGAATGTAAAAAAATTGAACGAAATATATGAAAAAGTCTCTTAGGGTAAAAAGAAAAAATGTCAAAAGGATACTAGGTATAACCATTAAAAAAGATTTGAATGCGCACAACCCTCATTGTAACATACCAAGGTGGAGGGTTTTGGCTTAGGCCAGCTTAGGCTCAGTATTGTTACTCCATTGATCTCGCCCAAAAAAGGAACTTTGTCCGATCCCTTTGTCATTGGAGGTAGGTACCTAGCGCGAACCATGTTTTATTCAAAAATATTTAGGTTCTATTTTCCATGAAGCAGATAGTGAAAAACAGTTTTCCGGGACTGCCGTCAAAGTGTAAATATAAGGAATCGTTCATAAATAAATAAATATCATATTTAAAGTAAGATGGCATAATGTTGATACAAAGATAATATTCTGTATTATTTATTTGAACATACCTTTAGCAGTATTTCCGATAAAATATTATGAGACCCAGAGTAATCGGTATTTTTAGTCCCTCACACCTTTCAAAATTTAAAACTATGAAGTAGTAGTATAAGTATAATAATAATAATGGAATTATAGTTTTTTTCATGATATATAATATTATTTATTTGCAGTAAAAAACTATGTAGGTAACTAAAGGTTTTCATAATTTTATTTATTCCACCAAATTTATTGCTCTTGACTCGTTATCGTAGAAAGTTTTTAATCCTTCTCAGTATGTAAGTGAACCAAACTTAATGATCTTTCTCTTATTTTTTTACTCACAGAAATGGTTAGCACTCTGCGTTAATTATATTTCTAAAATGCATTAGAAACACATTAAAAATTTGAGGCCTCAAAACCATGAAGTTCAGGGCAACTTCCCTCCCTTTGAAAACATTATTAATTTTTATTAGCAATATAATAATCTGAATAACCATCAACATTTGTAAACCGAAATTAATAATAATAATATTATATACATTACTGAAATACATATTAAACTAAGTATTGTGTAAAATTTTGTAGTAGGTAACTTGATAACATTATTATTCTAGAAAATACTATTCAAACTAGCTATTTTCTAGAATAATTATTATATTTTGAATATTAGTACCCCGACCATGTCCGATCCTAATAGGATCATATGGGCCTCCACAGAGTACAGGTTTCTATTAACAGATTTTGTTTTTTACGAGATCCATGTCAGCCATTTGCTCAACCTATTAGGTCCATACCCTGACTCACACACAAATTGAAAAACAATATGTGTACTTGCCAGACCCAGGATTCGTAGCTGGGACCCACGGCGTGATAGTCCAATGCTTAAGCCACACGGCCACTAAGTTATTTTTCGTTTTTTTCGCTACTATATCATAAAGTGAAATTTTATCTACTTCTACCGCCTTCCGATGACTTCTATCTCTCGCCATTTCTCTCGGCCACCATGGGCGTGAATATTAGATTATAGTTTAATAGAAGTTAATTTAGAATAATAGTATTTAGATAAATATTAAAAAAAATAATTTGCGATTACACTATGAAATGAGTTTGACTACTAAGAAATCATTATTTTTAGCTATATTTCTTATACTAATATGGTTAACGATAATAATATGTGTTTGGTGTTCAATGCCTTTTAACTTACTGAGTTACAAAAATAGGCTATAATTACTTTTTTTCAGAATAAGTAGTAAAACTAATTCTTATTAAGCAGGACATTGAATAATTATAGTATATGATAATATTTTTGTATATGCCTCAAAATAAGCTTACAAATCAAATATACTAAATATGGAATTTAAAATGATTGATAGGTATTACTATTAAATAAAAACAGCCATATTTTTTTAAATTAAATAAATTGTATTTAGATTCCTGTATTAAAATATTTTGATTTGCTAAGAGTTTTCTTGGAAATAATTTGCAAACTTTTATAAAATATTGTAACAATGCACTAATTTATATGATATTTTAAGTATATTTACTTTCGCTGTAATTTAAAAGCTTGCCTCAAGGCATCTACTATTTCAAATAATATTTAACTTGGCCTTTAAATGGAGTTTCGTAAAGTACTCTTCCTTCTCAAGATAAGACTTTATCTGTAGACGAGCTTTTAAGGAAAATGCATCGCTCTTTAATGATGATGTAGGTACATATTGACAATATGATATCTTTTCTTTTATCTAATAGTAATAAAAATTATGTATTTTCAGTAATAAGAATGTAATATTCTCAAAAATATAGTGCTATCCAGTAGCGAATAGAAAACAATATAGTATTTATTTATTATTATTATATAATAAATTATAACAAGTTCAAGACATCATAACTAAATTTGGTTAACATCTGACGCCATCTGTACATCACATATATCAGTACTTCTCAAACTGGGAGGCGCGGCCCCTAGAAGGCCCTGGAGCTCCTGACAGGGAGCCACGAAATATTTCAGTATTTCAACAAATATGTCCCAAACATGAATGAAGACCAAAAGTACAGTTGGCTAAGAACACCATTTGCTAAATCCTTAAAATATGATCATATTACGTGGGCAGCTCAAGAAGAATTGATTGATATTAGATCAGATAATTCCCTTAATATCGAATTTAATGAAAGAAGTCTTGCAGAATTTTGGATAAGGTGACAGCAAGAATGTCCATCAATCGAAAAAACAGTATTGTTAATCATAATTCCTTTTGCGACAACATACCTATGGGAAACAGCATTTTCATCATTACTGGTAATAAAAAATAAACACAGGTCGTGACTTTCAACGAAGACTTTGGAGCAAACCCTGCGAATTATCATTTCAAACATTGTACCAGATATTGATTTATTATGTAAAATATCAATCACCCCCTCTCTTTAAATTGTTTGTGTAGGCTGTAGCCGTAAAAAATTGTAGTTAATTTTTGTTGAGTTTTTTTTAATTTTTTTCTCTACAAGCAAGTAAATGGGAAGCACTGAGTAATAATATCATAATTTTGATTTTATCACAAACCCGGTTACTTTTCCTCGGCGAATTTTGAAACATCTCCAGTATCACAGTTCTTACAATTAATTCACACGAGTCATAGGAATCCATAACTGAAATAATTAATCCGGAAGCGAAAGATGTGAATTCGAATTCCACTCCGTCCCACTTTTTCTAAAATTTAGAATGTGTTTCAGAAATCATGTATTTTTTCAAATATTAGCTGTACGTTTCATTCCTGTTTTTAAATTTTCATTTTGTTTTTCAAGCCAGTATTTAGTTTATAGTCAGGTTATTAAATTTCATCATCTTGGGTGTCTGATGACTTTCACGTATGGTACGACGTGAAAATCATTACATAACGTACATATATAATAATATAACAGTTCGTCACATGCTCATTGCATATGACTCCAAAAACTCTTCTCAATATCCATATTTCAAATATATCCAATTTCTTTTATTTTATTTTTATTTTTTGATAATACGTAGCATTTTTATCCGTGCGTTAATATGTAGGTATCTAATAAGAGCTTTTTACAGCTTTTTTATTTGACATTAGGTGTTTCTAGAAGTAGGAATTATATGCCAGAGTAATCATTTTACTCTATTGTTTTTAGAAGACATGCGTGATCCCATATTATTATATACAAATTTATCGACATTCAAAAATTCGTACCTATTGATCGTGTGAGGTGAGCTTGAAGGAGCATCACTAGCTTTTATTTGATTGACTTGGGGTCCCATTTCCTTAGCTCTTTCGTTTTGGGTAAATACTTCTTCTACGGCTGGTTTACCACTATATCATCGGCACACATTTAATGGTAGATAAATAAAAAATATATAGAAGCAAAAACTTTAGACATTTTGTTTGTTTTTAGAGATATAATATTTATATTAGAATGTTTATTCAAATATTTCCTAAAAATATGCATTTAAAATCTTTTGTCATATGATTTATGTTAACAAAAACCATCTATTTTATGGAAATTAAAACAGGTTCTAACTAGATTTTAGCGGTTTGTTATCAATGTATCTAATATAATTAATCAAACGGTGTTAAATAAATACTTAACAAAATATTTTGTTTTAATTAAGTAGGTATAATATTTTTTTTTAGTATACAACATATTAATTTTTATTTTGTATTTCTGAAATTTATTGGGTGCCATGATGTTGTCAACTTAACGTGCTTAAATTATCTTTAAATAGCATCACCAGATATAAATCGTTAAAATAATAATGATATATTATTTGAATCTCAATTCACCTGATTTTCTTGATAAATTACGTTGAATATATTATAAATAAAATATAAGTACCTATTGCTAAATTTAAAATGTGTTTTGGCCATTAAAACGTTGTCAAATCTCATTATTTAAAATTTGTAAAAGAAAAGACATTTCCTCGTGCCGGTCTCTTAGAAATATAATTAAATTTATAATGCTCCTAACCATACTATTGTGTGAAAGCTTTAAGTTTTGTAATTCACTTTAATATTGCGTTACGCATAATTAAAAAACATTATTTTGATTTCATTTTGCGCTTCTAGGCGGTCGTCTCCCGCTTGGATTGTAATTAAAACGTGCATTGTTTTAAGCCAAAAAGAAAACTCCGAAATAAACGTTTTATTATATTCTAAGCGCTCTAACGGTGACGTTTACTGAAAACCTAGAAAATTTTACAATGACATATTCTTATTCTCTTCACGTCCGTACAGAAGTGGAACATACAACCACAACATCATAAATGTATCAATAATCTCTTTAATGCCATTTTAGTTAAGCATACACTCACTAATTATAAATATGCAAATACGTATTAATGGTTTTTATTTTTACATTTTAATCGTTTTGAAATTATATATTTTGTTCCTATACTATAACTATAAAATTATACTAAATAACTTAAGACTATACCTCAGTAAAGTTGAGGCATGGTCTAAAAAGATCGTGGCTAGGCGATGCGCGGATTGCGGGTCGCGGGTGCAAATGATGCATGCCGAACGAAATATAATTTGTCATATAAATCCAACATGCGTCCATTTAATGTTATATTAGTAACAATAATAATATATTCATTGATATGTTTTCTTTTTCAAGTAAATGGGTAACGTTTTTAGTCATCTTTGCACGATTTAAGAATTAACACCTCCGTCGCCATCACGAAACAAAGTGACGTATTCACACCTCGACGTTCGCTCTCAGATTGCCAGCGAGTCCAAAATTTCGTCGCGCCTATAGTTGAAAATTATTTGCCGTTTCACTGAAGTATCGTCTTAAGTGAACACAAAATGTCAACACTAATTTTCTTTACAACCAGTGGTGGGTTAATGAACTTGGAGGCCCGAAGCCATGACTGAATTTGAGTCCCCCTTACAAAAAATTAAATAAAAACCATAAATTTCAAACGCATAATAAAAATATTAATGCACATAGGTACCTCTTTCCTATCCAATTAAAAATATTGAAGATGACATAATAATATTAGTGATTATTAATAATATTGTAAAATGTACTTGTCTGCTTGAGTGGTTATAATATAGGCCTTTTTTTGTTAGTTGCAGGGTTTTTGTCATGCATTGGACAATATTTAATTTTATACCTAATTTGTGAGATACATATAAGAATCTTTTTAAAATTCTGGTTTAATTTCATAATTGTTTGAATGATTTCAACTATTTCAAGGCCCCATTTTAAACCTTCTGATGAATCGTTTACGTCATCTGCATCAAAGAAAATCGCCGCTATTTACGACCTGGTGAAGTGTTTGTCTTTGAAATCATGTGAGCGGTTTTAATATGTAGGGGGTCGTCGATGTGAGGGCTAATGGTGTGGTGACGAGGAGAGATAATAAGTCGTTGTCGTGATTATGAAGGGTGTGAGTTTATTTAAATTGCATAAGTACATGTGTACAATTGTTACAATAATGCGAATCACAGCACAGAGCGATGTGCTTCGGTCGAAAACTTACAATTGAATAATTCTCTTTTTATCAATCATGAAGTACCTACTGATTATTATTTTATCAACTTATAATTATGTAATAATTAGGCTATTAACTAACTAATTGAGAACAGATACACAAAGATTATTGTCGCGGTCATTGATCTACAAAGTTAACTATGACTTGATACCTACATGGAAATGCCTATTAATTCAATTTGTAATATGTAATATCGCCATAAATACTTACGTATGGGAAAATAGAATATATTTTTTTCAACGTTGTTTTAAATCAAAGCAAAGATCAAATGGGTTTGTCGATATTGCTTACAAAGATTTTTCGTAATAAAATAATTTTACGTCCATTATGTTTCAGTTTATAAATTATGGTCCACTTTGGGTAGAAATGATGCTTACTTACTTTATATTGCAAACAATGTATAATAATTATCAATTAATGAACATATATTTCTTTACATTAGAGGATGAACCACGGAAGTCCAGTTTTTACCGTTTCTGAGTTAAATATGCAGAAAATTTTCTTTTATTTCATTACACAAATGAATGAAACACTGAAGTCCATAAGTAGTAAATTAACCGATATAGCTAATTAAAAAATCACTGAAGTCCCATTCACTTTAGTGCATAAACAACGGGTGTCCTTTTTACGATGTTTATGCTCTAAGAAAAATGTTAATAAACCATTATAATAATTCCATAAACACGGAAGTCCAACAAACGTTAGGTAGGTACGTATTATCTAGTCTAGTCTAGTCGGATTTCGACAAAATTTGGACAGTAGATGGGGGCTGACGAGCCGGAGTGCGTGGTTGGGGTCTAAAGTTTCATATTTAACCCGTTGCAACCCGGGGACAGTTTTACGGTTTTTGCGGTAAAAAAGTCGCCGCGTACAAAGTCTTGAAACGCGGAAGTTAATGCTGCAACCCCCATTTTTATTGAAAATGTCGCTAGAATGTGTACATTTAAAAAATATTGGCGTTTATTTCAGCTTGATCGGAGGTCAAATGGCAAAGTTAGATTTAAAAAACTAATAACCGCCAGGTTGGCGCGGGCGACATGTTACGCGTAGATCGGAATGCTTCACTCACGGACAATGTACGTAGTGGCATCAGAGCCGGAGTGCGTGGTCGGGGTCTCGAATTTCAGTTTTAACCCGTTGCACCCCGGGGACAGTTTTATAATAATAAATAGAATTTGTACTACTTTTTTAGATGTTTAAATGCAATAAATGTACAAAAAAATTAAAATCTAAAATATTAAATGTTTTTACTTTTTTATATTCAATTCCTTGCACTCTACGTAACTCCCGATCAGCGCCGGGTGATGCAACTAGTTATACATAAACAAGTATTACAAAAATGTTTGATTTATTCTCCAAAGAATATAACCACATGAATGAACCCAAAATTGTGGCTCTATCGCCATATACCTATTCAAAATGGATTTTCAATTAAATAAAATAAAAATTTAATTCTGGTTTGATTTGCCAAGCAAAGATGAGTCTTAAAGATGTCAATATTTCTTTTGAAAAAAAGACACCTTTTGGAAGACCACATACAGGAAGCAGCTGTAATTAAATAAGATTGATAAAACTCTTGCAAGAGAAAAAATTACCAGTATGAAAGTTACAATGGTTGACTTTGAGAAGTGTTTACCTACTCCATATAGTTTCCATCTGAGAAAATTGTGGACTCTGAATTTTACAATTTACGATGATGCAAGCGGTGAGTGAGACACAACACTGATGTGGATGAAATAAAAAGTGGAAGGGGTGGCAATAAGATCGGCTGCTGCTTGATGAAATAGGCATCTAGCAATGTTTTAGCAAATATTGAAGGGCTGACGATTTGGTATGATAATTAATTGCCCTGGCCAAAATAGGAATATCATGATTGTTTTTCATATACCTGGTTTCTGAAAACCATTCCTACGCTGAAAATCATAAATCACAAATTCCTATTACGAAGCCATACACACATGGAGATAGACACTGACCACTCTATAACAGAACGTCAAAAAAGATGCTGAACGGTATACAGATTGTTACTCCATGGGATTGGGTTCAATTTGTAGGGACATGTAAAAAAAACAAGCCTTTTAAAGTTATTAACATGGAGTTAAATGATATAAACAATTATTGCTCTTTGTATGCATCATCTTCAGCTCCTTTTGTGGCTCGAAAAAAGAATATTGATGGCACACCTTTCTTTTTCTTTTTTACTTATATCTTAATATGGCGCTGGTTATCTACGTTATAAGGCGAAGTTCTCCGATGAAGATTTCTAAACTGTGGACCTCCGACCTTCTCGCTCGCCGTAAAACGCCGCAAACTTTTTAAAAGCTGACAAATTTTCCCCCGTAGATACCAAGTTGCAATGGCCGACCGGTCCAACTGAGGGTCAAACCGACTTGAGAAGCTCTTCCCTTTCAACCGACATAATATGGGGACACTCCCAGAGGATGTGATCGGCATCCTGCAATTCGGCACATAAGCAAGTCGGAGATTCTATTAGGCCAAGAGCTTCGAGGCAAAACCTCCGTGTCCGGTTAAGATCTGCAAACTATGAAACAATGGATATCTCCAGAATTTCAAGAATTTTATGATAGAATTCCACATAATTCCTCATCAGCTGATGTCCCGGAGAATGACCAGGAATAATTCTCATTGCGTTGATTTTTTTCTAGAGCAATAATAAATTTCAAATAATCTTGTACTTATGTAAATTAAAAAATATATAATTTCTTTTCATATTTAGACTTACTGAAATATTTTGTGTATTTATAATAAAATAATTATTAATAATATGATGCACAGGAAATAAAAATAATTTATTCCTACCTATATGGACTTCCGTGTATTATCTATAGGTGAAGTATTGCTTAGTGGTACTTCTACATTATATGTTAGAACATAAAACACGGAAGTCCATTAATTTATTAATTCTAAATAATTTGGTATTTCTATCTATACTATGGTCAAAAATAAATGTAATTATGAATAATACCGTTAACAGGCCCTAATTACTATAGTTCTTTAAAAAGTTATAGAGTTTCAAACATTTAACCTACACTAAAATCACTCTCCTGAACAAAAGTCCAAACGTGACTTCCGTGGTTCATCCTCTAACGTATTGATTTTTAAGTTGATATACATAGAGCTATACAAACTAATATATTATTATCTTAATATACGCGTAACGTAATTTAAAAAATATCTCTGAAATAAATTACCACTGATAACCCAGTGGTTTTAAACTACGATTTTTTGATCTTATTATAATCAAATGAACAAATTGTTTTACATTAAAATTAATATGAATAAATGCGTAAACTATTAATAAATACGATTAATGTAATAATCTGGGATATCAACGTAAATAGTATATGATTATGTATTTGTTTGTGATAAAACTTAATAATATCATAATCAAAAAGGATGATGGATAAAGTTATAACACATTTTTTTTTCTTACAGGCAGTAAATAAATTTCATTATAAATTTTCTGGGGTTCTGAAAATAGAAGAACAAAATATATAAGCAGTGTGAGGAATGGGGGAGACGTTGCCTGTCGCATCTATTGTCCAACAACCTGATGACTTTAATCTTATAATGAGGGTAGGTGGTGGTACCGCCCTTTACCGCTTCACTGGAAACACCAGTGAAGTGCCTTGCTTATGTAGGCCCCATTACTTAGCAAAATCCAGTTTTTTGCTTTTAAAACAATTAGATACTTAAAAACTCCATTAAATAATACCTTTTACGTAAATGGATTAGTCGTTTTCTTTCCTATTTTATGTTTTAAACCATCACCTTACATTTATCTTAACATACCTAGTTTTTTATACAGTTATTAATTTAGAAAATAATATACAGAAAAAAAAAAAAATCACAAACTGGGCTTCCTGGTGGAGCAGCAAACCATTGATAAATTATATAATGTACAAAGACCGCAATGATTGAGTCTCTCTCACAGAATGGCTTATGATAGAGTTTCAACGATTCTGATCGAATGGGTTCCCTTAGTTCCTTATGCACCGGCTAGACGGTAGCGACTTGCCTGCGCAGTATAGTTTGTGCGAAAAATACGGAACACGCCGGCTGCGCTTTTTGATTTGCGTGAGCTACAGTGTTCTCGTCCATACACACGGGCTTCCCGATACAAACGTGTGGTAAAGCATGAGCATCTAGCCGACACTTTAGCGGAAGCGTCCTACATAGAAACAAAGTGGTTGTAAGGAGAATGACTGGAGCAGGATATGAAGGTCTTGAAACTGGAGAGAAATAGCGAGAGATTAAAAGTCATCAAAATTTAACTTTGTGATATAATAGCGAGGAAAAAGGAAATAAAACTTATTAATGTGTAAATGGTCCTTAGTTGGTTTACCTATCGAGATTAGGACAGTGTACTTAATACTTATGTACCATGGTTGTTGACGATTACAGTTTTCTGGTAAACTTAGAATCCGCACGGGCATAACGATGTATGCATTTAGCTAACATAGATTCGCGTGGGGTCAAATACTACCCGCAAAACAAGTGCGAATCTTGTGCAATTGTATTGCTATGAAATGTGGGATCTTATCAAGGTCCAAAAGTCTTGACTTTTTTGCAACCGTGTGACACATCCTCACGAATTCTGTCGCCCCACTGTGCTATTACATATTACCTCACATGGCAGCTGGAGGCGTGGTACGTAATGATGGAATAAGTGAAGTAGCGTGACTAGGTGATGAATTTGATTTAGGTATTCTTGGTAAAATATCGTTTTTTTTTCAGTTAGGTACATGTTAAAACACTCACGTTAACATGATCTTACTCCTTATTTCAGTTATCGTTTGTCAACTTATGGCTACGGCCGTATGTTCTAGCTTAATCACTGGCAAATGCCAATAGAAATGGCATATTTCAAAAAAATAATACCTTATTCTTAGGTCAATAAATATTATAAAACAATCATTATTCGTAGGATGTTTTATCACATTTGAATGTTCAAAGACATAGCTTATAAATAGTATCATTATAATTATCTTCAAATATGGTAATCTTGCCCATTTTTTGAATAATAAAATGCCTAATTCTTGTAAAATTTGGGATCACAGAGATTATAAATATAATTTTTTATCGTAAATATTTCATTATAATAATGTCAACATAAATTTTACTAATGGTTTTATAAATGCGTTTAAAAATGAATAAATCTTAAAAATCTTAACACCACTGCACATACATGATATGACTATACTCTAAAACATTAGATCGAGAGGTTTAAAGGAATATTATTTTATGTAATAAAAATACTTTGGTGCAGTCATCAAATGTTTAAAATAAATATAAAGGATAATAAGACTTTAAAAATAATAAAAATAGATTATCTACAACGCTTAAGGAATGTTCAGGTTAATCCTTTGAAAATACCATAGAAACTCCATTTTGGCCTACGTTGGGCATGTGGGCCGTTAAGGTAACATAAAAAATGTGAATAAAATCATTCCTTATTGGAAGTCGCACGTCTTTGTCGTGATCTCTCGTCAATTTAATTATGTTTTATCCGCCTCCTGCCTCATGGCGTCGGGAAAAACCTAAGTTTTATCTTGGTAATTATAAGTTCTTTGACTGGAAGATTATAGAAACGAGATGTGAAGAATGGCGGTTCATTATCGAAAATGTCTACTGTGGTTAATAATTAATGTCACTCAGGCATTTTTTCCAACAAAAATTATAAGCACATATTGTAATAATTACAAGATAAAAAGAACTTTTTATATACAACGTTTTTAAATTTTCTGTTGAATCATATAAACTTGACTTGACTAGCTTAAACGATCAAAAAAATTTGTACTTCATAGAAATACTGAATAATGAAAATGTCATTTCATATTGATTTCCATAGTAACGCACGTATATATTATTTATTAATAATTTAGTTGCTAGGACCCCCTAACAACCAATAATGGTATCAAAATAACTTTTCATACAAAAAAGAATTAACTAAAAATGAATTCAATTCTACTTAAAGATGGCTAAAATTATTAAAAAAATGCATTGGCATCGTGTTCTGATATATTCTAAAAGTTTTAAATGTCTAGCTAGTCGGGAAGTTAGTTAAAAATCGATTGCAAGATTTGTGCCGGACAAACAACCACTGGACAAATAAGAATATGAAAAATAAAAAATAATAAATTATTACGGAATAAAATAAAAGAGTCAGTTAGTAGGTATACCATAATATTATATAAGTTATAATAGTTTAGAAGCATACATATTATTGTACAAACTATATTTGTACGGATCGGAACGTTAATCTACATCCACGGCAACCGTTAAACAACCGCTGGAATACTGATTACGACACATTTTACTACTAACTATGCATTGTTATCTCAATCTAATGTCATATTATTTACTGTTTAATAAAAAAAATCTTACATTCAGATATATTATGTTTCCGATTTGTTATTCATACAGATTCATATACAAGAGGAATAATAATTGTTATATAAATGAGAAAAAATGGTGATAAATAAAATTAATATAACAATATTTACTATACAATTAAATTATATAAAATACCATCATGGACAAAACATTGTACCTATAATGTTATTGGATACCGGTAATATTTTGTTAGTGGTTTTCAGAAATTGACAACTTGATAGATAAATAAATAGTGCAGATTTATTTTTGTATTCGAATTCTCATAAATTTTATGTGGGAATTTAATACCGAGCGGACGCTTTTTTATTTTCAAGAATAATTATTAATGTAATGTTTTCGAAGAATAACATAAGCCCGAGGCTTAAAAATTTTCTTGAAATCTAGAATCATTTTTTCATCACTGGCTATCTTGCACTAAAGTATTTTACATAGCTTAAAAAATTGTTTAAATTTTTTTCAGATTTATCTTAAAAAATATGAATTTTATTTTTAAAACTTTTTTATTATTATGACAAGGTAGTTTGAATTGGCAGGAAAATGTAATTATATTAATCTCATAAAATATTACTATTACCTTTGTCGTAATATAACACTAGGTATATTTAATAAATGATTCAAATCTAGGAGTAAATAGATATCAGAGAAATTATTCAATATCATTACAGTATATAATTTAAAAAAAGAATAAAAGGTAAATAATACTTACTATTGTAGTAGGTTTTAAAAAATAAACTTATTACTTAATATTATTATGAAATAACATTTCTAACATTTTGAAGAATGTATTTACACACTTATTATAATAGTAGTATAGGTACGGTGATTAGATAGAAGAATAATTGTGAATTATTTACAATTAAGTGTGATGTCTTATTACAATCTTCTTTTGAGACTCATTTTTAGCTCCCATGCAATTGCAGACGATCGACTTTTTATACCGACGCATGATACTTTTGCAGAATTAAATGAATGGTGTGGATTTTAAAGCGAATAGATTGTTTTTTAATATTCCTGTCCTACGATTTTTTTAGTCAACTATCTAGCATAAAGTGATTGTGAGCTAGGGGAAATTCTCGTATTCTTTGTCTTTTACCTCATCATCATTATTTTCAGTGAATTAACAAACCAGACCGAGTCTCAGCCTACTTTAAGAACTTCTTCCCTGGCCTGTCCTGGGATAGTGTTCTCTGTGTGTCTTCACCGGCCGTTCATTTGTCTCTTATTTACCAATATTCATTACAAATAATTCCAAGTTTGTATTTATTTTTATAATAATGAAAGTGATAATTTTGAAACTATTTGAAAATAGGTTGTTAATTATGAAAAACCTCAAAAATCCTACTTTTCGAAAAAAATCAGATGAAAAAGTTGGACTGAGTGAGATTCGAACTGACATTTTTCAATTACTGGATGAAAGCTCTTATCTTATAACTATTGATCCGGTTGTAAAACATGCGAATTAATTCTAATAACTACGCTACTATTTATATCTGAATTTAATTTTAAAAAATGTCACATATACACAAAAAAATCGGCGCCATCTATAAATCATATTATTAGTAATGTAATTTATAATTTAATTTAAAAATTAGTTGACAAAGTTAACGTACATAGTCTTAGATGGATGGATAGCTCAACGGATTAGATCACTCACCAGAACAGTGAACAATATGAGTTTAATTCTCACGCGCTTCAAATTTTTCCTATGATTTTTTCTAGTAGTTTCAAAATTGATTAATTGCAATTTTAACATTCTTAAATCTTGTTGGAATATATTCGGTATTGATTTAATGTATAATATATACATCTATTTCATTAGTTATTATAGATACATACTTTTATTTTACTAGTTAGGTACTTGTATTGTTCTGTATTTTATCTTATAAAGTAACACTAGAGTTGGTTAAGATGTATAAAAAAATCTTTCGTATGTTTAAATTGTGGAAAATGTGCTGCGTATACTCGCTTTTGTATCTATTCTCCTTGTAGTGAGTAAAAATATGAATGTTTACTTTCATAACTTGCCCCTAGATACCATCAAGTATATTCTGCGGGAATATTTGCCTTTGGATGCTACTCTTGTTTATATTGTGTGTTTCTAAGATAGCCACTTTTTATATGAAGAACGGCCCCAGGCGAAATGTATATTGAAAAATCGCACAGCAGTAAACCAGTAGTTCTTATATTTTCCATTAAATTCTATAGTGTTATTTTACAACTCGAGTTTCTCTATCTATTTAAAGAGTAATCCTTAGCGGAGTTCAATATAAAATATTTTGTTGTGAACACTGTTTATTTTCCCAAGTAAATTGAAGTAACCCTCCATACTAACTTTTACTTAATCACACTGTATTGTTGTGTAATTATTTATACTATTATAATATTATGAACATCAATTAGTACGTACCTTTGTAGGTAATAAAAATAGAAGAAAGTAATATAATTAGGTGTTTTTTCTGTTAAAATGGTAAAAAAAAATTATAAGTCAAATACGAATTAAAACTATCCATTTTTTCAATCACATCAATACACAAAATGATAATATAAATTGGTAGCTGAAGTACCCAGATTTAGAAAGAGTCACTTCATTGATAAATATAATATGATAATGACATTAGTTTATTTATATTGTTATTTAATTTCAAACAAAAATATATTTACATGTGTATCTACTGTTATTTTATATTTTTAACTATAATATTTTATCTCTCCATCAAATGCAATAAACATTTAAAATCCAATTATATGTACCTATAATTAATATAATTATTAACTTGGATTTACTGGCACCAATAGTGTGCGAATTCAGCTATCGCGAAAATTGTTTACACGTAAAACAGCTGTTGACTGTCTCGCCGATTTCATTCCTCAAGCGTTATCAAGACGCATTGTTGTCATTGTATGGTACTATGTGATAGGTTGTGAAATTTGATAAAACGTCAAAATGCGCTGTGCGGTATAGTTCGTATTTTTTCCGTTAGGCTTGACACTACCGTTCTATGACGTATGCGCATGAAGTTTCAACTATCGCGTGAAAATTCAGAAGCTTGTGAACTTTTTTAATCTAAGCATGCAATCTTGTAACTTTCACGACAATATGTTATTACACATGCGTTTTCTTATTATGGCCACGATAATACGTATTGTCAGCAGTAAATCCATGCATGTGTATACGGGGTATAATAATGTTTCATTAGGTTGATTGATTGATTGATTACATCCAGGTATTTACTTATTTTATATTTGTATTATGGTGAATATAGTTAAATATCATAATATCTGAAATGTTTTTATGTTATTTTTCGCCTACTCTACGCAGATATACAACTAAATAAATTACTATAACTCGAAACAGAAGCTTATAACATAAAGTAAACAGTATTATGAGAATCTGTTTGAGTTATATAACAAATTCTGCATTAAACGATTACGCCATATCCTATTTAAAATTTTATAAAATATTCCAACAAGCATCAGAAGTCAAACAAACTCTCAGTATGTATAGAAATTTTCCTCTGTACCCTTTAGTATCGTATACTACTGACAATTTAAAACGCACACGAAAATTTTAAGTAGTCAGTTATCGCTAAAAATATTAAATTAATAATTTGTATATCTACTTTTCTTGCAACTTTTAAAATAACTATTTTATTAATATGATTTAAAGCATTTTTTTATGGCAACAAATGTTTTGCAAACAGTTTTAAAAATCCCAAATATTTCTCATTCGAAAACAATAAGTAGATAGTTGATTATGAAAATTTTAAAAATATACTTAGGTATTTCATCTATTTAACTAAGCCTACATTTATTATACTTAGACAATGGAGCGATATTACTTACCGCTAACTATTAAGAAAATATTTGACCAAAATGTGTCAGATAAGGGACTGAAAGCCCTTACAGAAAATCATAAATCAATTTTCCTAGACAACGCAGTTTGCTTAGCCCATTATTAAGCCGAGAGGAAAGTGGCGTATAGGTGATTTTATATTATGGGGTTCAAATCAATAACGACGGTAATAAAGTTTGCTACGTTATATAAACATGCTTGCGTCATAAATTATATATCGAATTAACTAGCACATATGTACTTATATTAATGAAAGTATAAGTTTTTTTATATCTTAATTTATTATTGTCAAATAATGGTGATATACCTAATATATACCTAGTATAATACCTCAGGAGTGACTTCCCAAGTTAGAGGTCATCATACTCAAATGTGCTTTGACTAAATTTAGGTGACTTTAAATTAAGAGTGACCATGGGAGAGAGGCATATAGAGAGATAAAATTATAATTTCCAATACCTACCACATTTAAACAGTAATGCAAGAACTACGCGAGACTAATAATTTGTTTATTAAATACGGTCGCTATCAACGACAGTGTTTATATCGCTTTTATCGTATTGGTTTGCCTCGCACGTTCTCTTTTCCGCTGTTTTTTAAAAAAAAATCAACCTTACTTGCGATATGATATTATGCGAGTGTTAAATATCTTAACAATACTAAATAAACTAGTTCCAAATGGTTTAGTCTCGGAGTTTTGTGAAGTGTAATATAGTAGAATCTCTGTCCGTTGATCGCGGCGTTAATTCTACAGTAGGTACGTAGAGTGTGCTTATAGTATCGTGACAGCACGATAACTTTGAATACAATAGATATGATTGAAACGTAAGAATCCCGAATATCAGATTTTATACGGCATCCTGGAGGCTTGTCCAAGCCACGTCGGTAACATTATGTACAGTGTAGAGGCTTAATAAAAGTTAATTGATTAAATTACTTACAGTATTTTATACGTAGGTATGTATGTACGTTCTAAATTTAAAAAAAACTTCAAACCAAACTCAATAATACTCTCATTGAAGTATTATTTTGAAAATATTTCTATAAAACTGCGATAACACGGCGGCTTGCGAAAGGCGTATTCAGCTCTAAGGAGACTTTATTTTTAAAAAAAAACCTCATTTACATTATAAAATCATCAGTAGTCTGATGATGAGTACCTCCGCTACACGGAAGTATATTAGAACATGTATAATGTTTGAGAGCAATTGAAGACACATATCTATTCCAATGTACTTCCATGTAGCGGAGGTACTCAGCATTTACCCACTAACCAAATATTTTTTTCAAAATTGATTTTTTTACCCAGTCTCTCAAAAGGTTACCGACCACCGACTACATTGTAGATAGTGTTTGTCACTTTTTAAAATTAAATAAAACTCTAAATCCATGTTAAATTTATTAGATAATAGTAAAAAAATATTCATTTATTTATTAAATATCTAAAATCTGTACCTCAGAGGCAGACGGATGCAACTCCGTTTTTGGGGAAAATGAGTTTTTTTAAGAAGCGTCATGCTAAAAGCTTTATCTATTAGTGGCAGAGAGATGAAAGTCCTAGTCCAAGATATGCATAGCATAAATATGCAAATGCCATACCTACCTTAGAAGCAGAAGGATGCAAATCCAATAATCCACTAAGATAAAATTCTCTCAAACCATCTGCAATATGTACTAGACGAGAACCAGCCAGGAGAATGAGCTTTAGAGGAGGATACAGCACTATAAACCATATTATCCAAGTGATCAGAGAAATCAGAGCGGTAACAGGAATACAAGCTGCCGCTATCCATGGGTTTTATAGACTATGAGAAAGCGTTCGATTCCATAAAGAAATTTTCAATACTCGATGCACTCAGAAATCAAGGAATCCCCGGGCGCTATATAAATATTTTCAATAATATATACAGTAGCGCAACAACATCTCCATAAACCATTGCGCATTTCCTATCAGCAAAGGAGTCCGACAAGGTGATACAATCTCACCTAAACTATTTACAGCTACATTTGAAGCCTTATTTAGACAACTTGACTGGAATGACACGGGTCCCCATAAATGGAGAATACGTGAGTCATCTACGCTTTTCCGATAACAATATATAGTAGTTTGCAAGACTCAGAAGGCCTCCAAAGCAGAATGCAGTAATTCGCTGGAGTAAGCAACAAAGTAGGCTTGAAAATAAATGTATCAAAGAATAAAGTCATGTTCAACTGCTTTGCGGGCCAAAAAAAGATCCTCATCAGTGGCATTCAGTTCGAACAGGTGAAAAACTACATCTATCTGGCACAATAAGTGTCTATAGATGGATGTATATTTGATGAAATTGTTCGCAGAGTAAAGCTAGGCTGGAGTGCTTTTGGCCGCCTGAATAATTTCTTCGAAAATGCCTAAAGTGCAAAGTGTTCAACCAGTGTGTACTTCCCGTAACCACATGCGTATGAAACATTGAGCCTAAGTAAAAGAGAGATCCAGAAACTTAGAGTAGCACAACGTGGTATGGAAAGGTGCATGCTGGGCATAACGCAAAAGGACAAAAAAAGGAATGAGTGGATAAGGGAACAGACAAGGATTAATGATGTGATAGAGTTTGCTAAAAACCTCAAATGGAAATAGGGTGGAACATGGCTCGAAGAAAGGACAATCGTTGGACAAATTTAGTCATCCAGTATCCAAGAGGTAAAAAACATCCGCAAGGTAGACCTGGAGGCCACTGGATCGATGAAATGATAAAGTTCTGCGGAAAATTTGGCAACGCAACGCACAGGAACAAGAGAAGTGGAATCAGCTTGGAGATTAGCGAGGCCTTCATCCAGCAGTGAATAGATTCAGGCTGGTGATGATGATGATGACATAATAAAATTTAAAAAAAAAATTTGCTTTGTTATATTTATACCTATAAATTTTTTTAACTTATAAATTGTTTTATTTTGGCTAGGTAAATAAGATACAAATCCACATTAACAAAATATCTTTAGAGGCAGAAGGATGCAAATCGACACTACGTTTTTTATTTTATTTTTTTTAGATATAAAATTGTATTATATTTATTCCTTTCTTACATATTCCAGAAGTACTTTAATTGAATTAGAAAAAAAAATAATGATCATTCTATGTATATTTTCTTAGAAGTTATGAGTATTCGTTTAAAATAAAAATTGTTTTTTGAACAATTGGGTACTTATTTGGATTTGCATCCGTCTGCCTCTGAGGTACAGAAATTATGCCATTAAACTACACAAAATTTTAGATATTTTATGAATAGAAGAATATTTTTTATCGTCAATTTGTTAAGTCTATAGTGTTCACTTATTAACGGATATTTGTCTTCCTAAGGTTAAAAATTCGGTCGTAGATCGTCCGGCCACCATGGTCGTCGCGATTTTATGAACAATAATAATTGTAATAAAATGAGTATCACGGTAATATTTTGAGTTACACTCGAATTTGGTGCACAGAATTTTACTTTAATATCACGGCGAGCGGTAAAACATATACATGTAAAAAATAAATTAAACAGTATATTAAAACCATAAAACAGATTAATACATATAATTCTGATAGGCTATATCCCAATACACTACATTTTGAGAGATATAAATTTTTAATATCTATGGTAATGTATTATTCTACAGTATTTGTCTATGAAATCTATTGCGAATTATATATCGATATATACTATTAAATACCTACAAGTAACAACAAAACTTTTAGTCTAATACTGCTAAGGTTTTAACTTTTATCGGTTTACTCAAGAACAAATGGAGGGCAAAGCTTACAAAATACCCATGCTACTAATAGTACTAATGTATCAGCAAGGTATAAACTTGCCATTGATTAAGAAACAAAGGTCATAGACTAAACCTTATTACGTAATAACATACAAATGATAGTGTAGATAAAATACAGCAGCTTTCTTGTGACTCTACTCTTAATATATACACAATATGTATCACCGACCTCAAAAAAATATTTCACGCATTTATATAATAGAAAATACAACAACATGATAATATTATGGTTCCCAAAATCAACACAAAACATTTCGGTATTGTCGCCCTCTTGAACATAAATTTCTTGTATTGTTTTATGGTTGTGTTTAGTTGTTATCACTGAAATTATTCACAACACCCATGATTCATAATATTATGAAGAGTTAATAACAACCACAACACTACGTAAGTCTGGTGAAAAAAATATGATATTATAAAACAGTTTCTAAATAAATTTTATATACAGATATTGTTGTACGAATATAATATTATCTTTACGCCCGCTGATATCGAGAAATTTATTTCGGGTGGCAGAAGAGCAGCTGATTCAAATGTTCGATAATCTTGGAGAAATAGTGGGCCATGGATGGTGAATATCTAGAGAGAACTACCTCCATATTATGATGATAGACATAATGGTTGAGTTCACAGGCATCCAAATCTTTTGAAAATGCCACATTGGTATCAAATAAATATACTATAATTATGTATACGTTTATCATGGATATGTATAAACTAAATCCATTTCGCATGTCTGAGTGCACAGAAATGCCAACTACCTACCAAAGTTATTGAAACTTGCGTGGTTTTCCCTGCAAAAATTTCATCCACCCACCAAAGTGATGAGGATATATTTTTTGCATAATCATCAGAAGCCTGAGTGAATACGGAGTACGTCCTGGCATCTTCCAATAACTAACTCTACATATCTAAACTTCCCAGTTCGACACTCCAATTTATTAGGCAGTTATTAGTAGCGCCATAATATATCCAGCAAATATTTTCCCTCTCTTCTTCTGCGCCAACCTTAATTTATCGATATTACTCTATTTACCGGTTCATTGTCATTTATACAGTGCACGTCATGATCTAATCAACGCAGACTTTCAATATTAATGTCGCAGCAATATTAAATTTCTACAGCATTACTTAAATTATATTTCTATTATTAGCAGTGCTCGAAGTGTAAAAATTTGAGAACCGGAGCGCTCGATAATTTTCTGAAAATAATTACATATTTATTTAATTATATGTTTATCATAATATGAAGTAACCTTTAGTTTTTTTATATACCTACCGAGCTCAGACAGTAAAATGGAATAACAGACATTAAATTTGTGGTAAGGAAATTTTATCAGCCCGCAGGTATAAAATGGGGTTTATAATACGTCATAAATAATATTTTTTTGTCATGAGGCCAATTTCTATATTAAACAATAAATAATAAATAAATTAATACAATTACTTTTTAATAATTCACAAACCGGAACGCTGAATTTTATTTTTCCATGAGATGCAATGATAATTTTGGGTATTTCACGAACCGCTTTGGTTCATTTTGAGCCCTGATTATTAAATGGACTATTACTTTATATTTTTAGTAGGCACCTATTCAGTGATAACATTATGTAGAGATAACCGCTATTATATTGTGGCCTATCCGATATCTCAACAGTGTGTTTGAGAATTTTCGCCTTTCTGTAAAATCACGTAACGAAATTATTATGGAAACGTGTAAACAAGTGAATTCTCATGAGCCCGTGAACGATTGGAGCAGCATTTTTAGCCGGGTTGCCCGTCTGCTTTGCCTTTGTGCGAAATAAACACAAAATATTTGTTTTTGTTTGCCGACACAACCTTAAAGCTGCTTATTGGCCAAGCAATAACTTTATCGCCTAATCGGTGCTTTGAATATTTAGGCAAATAAATTATATTTGAGTTCGCGCTCAAATTAAATGCACGGACGGATAAAGGGATTTGCTTTATGTACTGGCATATTTATAGATTCCTTTATTAACTGGCAAGACAATAGATCAACTGACCTAATAATAAAACGATGCTTCATTCATTTTATTATTTTATAATAAGTACAATATTTTTTTAATATAAAAAAATAATCAAAATTACGCTACTTTTGTAAGTACTACAATCTGATTTTAAGATTCCTTGAAACTAGCTTTTGTGTATTGATAAAAATGAGCCTAAACTTTGGCTTTGATGCATGAAAATTTTAGCTAGTATAAAATGTTTAAGTGATACTCTGGTCCCTTCTGGTCCATAATAATATAGTATTAATGTAGATTTTTACCTACCTGCCGTATCTGCAGCTATACCTCTATTATGTATGAGTAATATTTTGACTCGAAGGTTTTTTGCAGAAGCGTAAAGTTATTATGCAGTAAAATACATGACATATTATCTATAGTAGGTATATCACTATATTTGATCATAATAGGGCTTTCAAGTAGTGAAGATTGTGTTAATAGATTTTTGTTTTTAGAAAAAATGAATTTTAGTTACTTCCTCATTGTATTACGTCTATACTCTGGGTTTAAATACGCATTGAAAAAACAACATGCAAATTTTCGACACCCGTAATTCGAAGACTCATGATTTTGTAAACTGATACGTATTTTTTTAACTGTTTATCGTTAAAGATAAAAAATATTTATAAACCTAATTAGTACTATCAAATATGTTAGCAACACCACACCATAGACAGCATCATGCATCATTACGTCTTTTCTTGGATTGAACATTTAGAAAATAACAAAATTACGAGTGATATTGGTGTGCGAATTACAACTTACACCGGTTAGTACCTACCTATAGAATGATTATAAATTAACCCACTGAGAAGTAGATATTATTGTTTTAATGTTAGGGTTTACTACCAATTATTGACTGCACGGATGTCAGTATAATATTTTCTCGTAGTGATGAAATAAAGAGACAAATTAATAATAGTCACAAGCTATGGATTCGGGAAAATTATCGGCCTTGAATTTAATTTTGTAATAACAACCCTTTAGTTAACAATGTACCTACATTATTATTGTTATTAATATTCAGGGATGTTAACTATATGCTATTTATTCAGGTTCTCTAGTAATGTATTTGTAAATCTATTTTAATATACGTTCTCGATTCCATACTCTTATATGTGTATTTTATAATCATTAATGAATCCTTGCCGTATTCAATGAACTCTTCATACTTAGGTTAACTCACCATTTAAAATAACAATAAAATTCATAGTTATTGTAGAGATCTGCCTCTTGCCCCTCCGATTCGACCAAGCAAAGCTGTTTGCCGGAGTCCGTCCACACACAGGTTCAATAAAATTATTAACCAAGACCAACTTTGAGGCATTTGAAAAGATTGCTGCGTTGTGATGAGGACGGTATAATTACGACCTCTCCTTAAATTCATCACTTTTACCTCCTGATTTCTCTGTTTTGGTAAAGTTTCAGTATACGGGTACAGAGGACACTTCATGTCACTAAAGATAAATGAAAACAGAGAAAGTCAAAAAAAAATTTTAATTTTTAAAAATCTTTATTTTAAGCATCGGTTCATGGTTGCTACATCAGTTCCGTGCAGCTTTGTTTTTGAATAAGGAAGTGTGCCACTAAAATATTTTCATTCTGACACATTTATGGCGTCATAAAAGATGGCCGTACACAACTCGCGCCTGTATATTATACGTGACGGGTGGAGATATGGTAACCCAAATCATTGGCCGTTCGTGAGGAATAATGGAAGAATAATGATTAATTTGATATTATAAATTTCATTAAAATCGACAGGTTTTTTGAGAAAATCTAATTTTGAAAAATCTGAATCGATAGAAACACAAAAAACGGACGCATTACGTAGATGCATACTTAAATGGAGACAATATTTTCTTAAATACTGTATTTTGACGTACTGCATTTTTCTAGCATAAAAATATGATGCAGAACGACGTTTTACGAAGTAGGTATAATTAGTAAATATCGGTCAAAACTAAACATATAATAATATATTATATTCTTTTTAATTGCCTCTACAATCCTATGTAGAACTGGACCGCCCCCACGAAGAGATTTCTTAACTGATTATCATATTATATCAGATGGTTTTCTAAGAAGATCGTATGGACCTCCACAGAGTAGAAGTCGTATTTTTGTTTTTACAAGAAACGAATGATAGTCACTTGCTCAACTTATTATATCCATACTATGGGTCCAAGCACTAATTGAAAAATAGCATGTGATTTTTTCCAAACCCGGGATTCGAACACAGGACCCACGACATTTTGATTTTGACACGTAGCCGCTAGGCTATCGTGGGCGCATATTAAAATACAATAATATTGTATAATATTGTATTGCACAGTGGGTAAATTTGACATATTACTGAGATAAATAAGTAACTTCAGTTAATAATCCACATTCATTACTTTTTTAATATTTTTAGTAGTTTTTATACAAGGGTAGAAAAATATTAAATACCTACCCACTTTTAATTATTTTAAAGTGGGTAAACAAAACCTCGTAAAACGAAAAACGGTGGTGTTTTTTTTTATTCGAGGATCGACTAATTTTGCGTCATTTTTATTATATTTTATATAATAATAAGGTGTTGGAGAGTTGGCACTAATCTCTCACTTTGGCTATCGCACACGTCTCACCGAAATTCCAAATAACCTACACTTCCACCTCAAGCTGCTGTTGTTTGCTCAAGACAATTTACAAGAGCTAACTTATTTAAAAATAATATCCTAAAAAATGGAAACTCACTTATCCAATACTATTTATTTACTGATCCAAGATTTCTAAATAATACTATAAGCTTAAATAATATCCTTTAACTATGCATTGAAGGTTAAGCCGGTGGTGTTTAAACTTATTGTTTTGTGTCTTTTTTTGTCATGTGACCTTATTGTTCACCACACAGTTTTTCAAATCGTTCATCTCCAAGCTCACACTAGAATGACAATATATAAGTGAAAGACCGGCGTTTAAAATAAAGATACATACAAAAACGGACAACAATGTTTTTGTAAGTTACTACAGTGGATAGTGTATAGGTATACTGTATACAGCTATCGTAATAAGACATAAACATGACAATGCTTAAATTAAATGTTGATGGAATCTCAAAATATTTGAAAGAAAGATATTGAAAATGGTCAAATATGACGAATATAATACCAGAGCTAGATTTATTGTAAATGAAAAAACGTGAAGCCATTCCATTGAGCGAGCCATGCCTCAAGAATTGAAAATACCCAAGCATCCACGAGTCTCGTGTTCAATAAACTAGAAAGGAAAAATATCAACTGCGGTGGTATCACTGTAGAAAAAGACAAGCAGCACCATTGAGGCTAAGGCAATAAAAAGAGATTATGTTTGGAGTACAAACCTTTTTTGGAGACCAATATCTGTAATTAATGATTTACATATGAACAAATATTAATAATCATCAAGAAATAAGGATTACGAAACACAATTCATATGCGTATATGTAGGTTAGTAAACTGTACTTTCAACTACTTATATATATATATTAAAATATAGGTACCTAATTTAAATCATACTTAATTAAAAAAATATATATATTTATTGAAAATAAGAATAAAAAGAACATAATATACACGTAATTAATATAACTGTTTAGCCAGAATTAAATTTTCTTCGAAAATTTCGTAGAAACTTATTTTCTTTCTAAAAAGTGGCGTTAGCAGTAAATTCCATTGTACGTATCTAAGTAGTTAATATCGTCTAGTGAGAGCAAGTGAACAATAACCAAGAGAAATCTTTGAGGCATTTCTATGGAATCAATACATTCATTAGGGGTTGTATAGCGGATAATTTTGATGGACATTTTTCGTCGAGTCATCATTTAGCTCTCGCGAATTATCCAATATGGCGCCTCATCGCTAAGTGCTTCTTGCGCAGAGAACGATTTAATAATTTCGGCACCGCACGCTTTATTCAGAGCTTGCAAACAACTAAGGCCATATTAAGCAAATTGGAAAAGTAGGTACGTACCCATAAAAATTAGCGAAAGCTTATTCATTGAAAAAAAGATTTTTTCTCAAATGAAGTTTGTCTGATACGATTTTTTAGGTCTATGTTTGTGTTTATTTTTCTGTTATTTTTCAATCGATTAACTCTGCTTAAAGCCACAAAGTGAAATGAATTAATAAAGTCAATTCGCTTATTTATATATAAGATATACCTACCTAAATGATGATATAAAAATGTTTGCAGAAACAAGACCACATTATCAAGAATTACTTGTTGCTACCAGTACTGATGTAGCGTGAATATACGCATTTTCATAAGCTTGGAGGGTAGAAGCTGGTCTCAACAATATACTCAGTGATTCGATTTTTTATTCCCATCTTAATCGAAATGTATGAATTATATACATATGGTATTGGGTGTATCTATGATTACTTAACGGTATATCGTCATCTTATACGAGTTTCTTACACTTAATGTCTGCCATTCATGATGCCAGACATACACTAAAGAGGGTGATTTTTTAGAAGTTATTCATATCTTTAAAAATGAATTTTTATTGATCAACCATTTACTTCTTATTGTTGTGCCTTATTCTAAGTGCCTGCCAATTCATTTTATAGGATTTTTTTAAAAACAACATCAGAGTACGAGTACATGTTAAATAAACCCTAGAAGTGACGGTATACATACTTGTTGGACACCGTGATAAATTTATGTTTATAATAAGTTGAATTTACCTACATCGATTCTTTTTTTGTAAATATTGTTCTGGATATATTATTATTATATATAATTATGAATATAAAATGATTAGGTATTTAATAATTTTAATGAAAATATAAGAATGACATGCTGATAAATTAAAGGTTACCAAATCACAAAGTATCAATATACATTAAGTAACCTCAGGCTGTTGGTCTAATTATCCATTTCATTGCGACACTCGTAGTCAAATTCATAAGGTAATGACATCACACACTAAGAGTTCCGAGAAAGTACCATAATTGTAAGGTCACAATACGTAATTAAATACATTATAATATTATTATGATTTTGTTTAGTCTGGGTATTTCTATGATTATGTATAATCGGTACCTTTATGATATTATGTTGTATTAAAAATGTATCTTCCTCACACCAGTCCTATATAAAAAATAACTTAATAACAACTTGATTTATCAGTGTCTGAAAAAAGTTCAACAAAGCAATATCCAATTACAAGTGCAAATCGCATCGTTATTACAAGTGCTGTGTGATAATATATTGATTATCCACTTTGTGAGGGCAGTTCTCCCTCCTTCGAAGCCGGATACGAGTAACAAAATATAAAGGAAATGTAATCTTTAATTGATGTACGCACGCGGTCAGTGTGCGTATTGGGGACACGCCTTCGTAAGATAAAAGATTTATACCATTTAAAGCTAATGCATATTTCTAAGATCCTGGAATTAACTAAAAAGTAAATGGTCCGTGACCCCTATCCATCAAGTCAGACTCATCAGTATCTTTCTCCATATTATTGTTTAAAAAAAATAATAATAGTCATGATCTGTTTCGTGCGTTTGACCAGATGGCAATGTCTCTTTAATGCAAATGAAACCCATCCCGCCTAATATTAAAATTACGTAGAAGTATTACAACATATTTCAGGTATTTTATTTTAATTAATAGAATCCATTCCCATTAAGAATTCTTAGTTATCACAAAAATGTTAACTGAATAAAACACCTACAGTATAAATTACGTAGGTATGTACGTATATTTTATATTATTTAAAAAGTTTGGAGCATACCTATCATAGATCGGATTAATATGTAATTTAATCTTCCGGAATATCATGAACTACTAACTAATTTATTATCCATTAGCGGTATATTTTGTGTAACTTATGATTTATTAAAAAAAACTCAATTTAGACTTAACCATACAAACGAATATCTTAATTTAAACTATGTACCAATTCAAAGCAAATGAAATATTATATTAAATCAAAATGCTTTGTCACTCTGTGATTTTAGTGTTTTTGAGTGTAGTTTGAATCTCTTCAATTATATTACTGGTATTATTTATTATCAGGCTTTAACAGAAGATAAACTTTGCTTTATGAAATTTGTTCATTGTCAATTTACACGACTATAATTTTAATAAATACTGATAATTTTGAACAAAAAATACGTATATGAACCTATTTCTTTGTTGTTAAATTACAATTAACCAAATGAAAACGTTAAAATTGAAATTATAAGAAAGTTTCATAGAGCTGCAAAGTGCTCACGCTAGATAAAAAAAAGATAATTTTTGGATAATAAAATGGCGAGTACATTTTCACAACTTTGTAAGAGAGCTAATTTATATTTGATTGCATTACCCACTAGGTTGTTGAATCTAGATTTAATTGGGTTATTCATTTGCTCTCAAAGCTCGTTTCAGTTTGCACCAGTCACAAAGATAACAAAAAAATAAAAATAAAATCATTTTTTAAAACCAATTTATGTAGTTTATATGAAATATATTACAATTGTTTTTAATAAAAATTGATATTTTAATTTTTAAATAAATATCATAAATAAATAAAACTATATTTATAGCAACTTATATGGGGAAGGCACATAAAAATATTGGAATCAAAAGAAGGCCACAAGCCAAAAAAGGGTGATGCAACACTAATGGTAAACACAAAAGAGATAGTATCACGAGTTTATAGTGTAACAACATCTGATGGAAAATCTGAAACCTATTTAGTGTGGTGGATTTAGTAGTCACAGACAATTTATATTGATTAGTTGACGCATCGAGATATAGCAGCATTTTCTATAGCCGACATCTTTATATTGACAGTTAACGTTTCAGTAATTTATATTATATATTAAATATTATATGACATACATACGCGATTTAAGTAGACGTTGTCTAAATATTCTATATAAGTATAGTTTTCCATATTTGATTGTCTTTTTATCTTCAATAATTGACATGGTAGGGTTGTTTTTCACATGACACGTTTACATTATAATGTTAATGTTTTAGTTCTCTTACAAGTCAAACTTCATGTTTTGTGTTGGAAATAGTCATGTATGTATAAACAGTGTCAGCTCGTCCATATGCACTGCGAAACTGCAGCTCCCCCAAGCAAATTGAGAAAATTAAATATTATAATATACATAAATTTATATATATTATATGAAAATATCAATAATATTTCAGCGTGAATTAAACTCGCCCGCGCACCGATATATCCAATAATAATTATCATACACCGCGATACAGCAGTACCGTTTTCAAACGAAGATGCTCGAATGGGCGAAGGAGGGGTGCGAGGAGCGGAGAGCGGGGAACGCAGCTGGGAGATTGATCAGTACAGCCGGCCCGACAGTATATCGCCGTTTCTTTGTTTGTACGTGAGCACGCGCGCGACAGCGGAGGAAATAAATATAGCTTTATTAACATTGTTAAAATTTATTTCTGCAAGCAATTTATGCAAAATTCTTTATTTTAATAACTTATTAATATAATTAATAATTTATATATAATTTTGATGTTAATAGTAAAATAATATAATAAAATATAAAAAAATTTCTTATTTTTAATCAATCGCAGCGCCCCCAGATATCTTATCCACGAGCCGCCACTGTGTATAAGTGATAAAACAATAACATATACATATTTGTGACAAATGAAAAGTTCATCGATTTTGTTGGCAATAACTGCACTATATAATAATTTATGGAATTCATTATTTGATTTAATTTAAGATGTTTTCGTAGAATTTTTTCAGATATATTTATAACAAATTAATCCATAATGAAATATAAGTATAAAAAATAACGTTACTTTATCATTCCATTTTTATCATATTTTTAGCATCCTCCTAGTTACTTCTTAATTATTTTTTGTACCCTGACAGTATGGAGAAATCTTTAGCTAACTTTCTAAAAAGTTTGGGATCGTTCACTCAACCATGTATCCAAATAAACATATCGGTTGAGTAAATCACATGTAAATTTTATTCAGCTAGTGAGAGTCCACGTGGTCCACCGATCAGAAATGCAAAACGATACCTAATACGGTTTTGTACGATGGGCGGTATTTTATATACCTTAGCTATGTACGAATATAGTAATAGGCAGTGGTGTAGTAGTGCCGTAAATAGTACCGGTTCGCAGTTTTTTTAACATCCCAATTCTCCCTCTATCCCAATCCCCAAATTTTTTAATGGACGTGTTTTAAAAATATTTCGACGAATACGTAACAATGACAACGATTATTGATAGACAAAAAATCTAAGCAACGAGAAACTAAATATCAATAAACTTTACCATCACTTAGAACTGAGTTATCTCATGTTTACGGATAATTTACTGGTGTTCAATTTTAGTGGACATAATTTTCTTTATTCACGTAACTCAAGACCTGTTTGTGTTTTAATATTGATGAAAACAGTTTTAAAAAGTATCAAAGTGCTGCCCATGTGCCTTCTGGCTCCACTATACCACTGGTAATAGGTGAATTTCATTAGATAGATAATATGAAAATAAATCAATCATAATATGTCAACGTTAAAATATTTATTCCATAATAATAATATTTTGTGATGTTTATTCAGTATTAAGTTCGTAGATTGAAGATGTTCGTATGTTGGGTTAGTAGGCCTTTAGACAGATGGAAATAGAAAATTCACTTTATAAGACGTTTTCACTTTAAGTTTATTCGCCTCCTTCGCCTCCTTCACCTACTTCCGGTTGGTAAGCCATATCCGTTGGTAAATTTAGTGTAAATGTTTACATTACACGTTGGCTCAAGTGTCAAGTTATAACATCACATGCGGGACTCGGATGATTACTATTTTGGGTAAACACTGGAAAAGGGATGATTGATTTTGTGAGAAACCTTCAATAACGAGCGATACAAAGTGAAATAATATACTACAAATTTACTCTATAGCATATGCTGCGTCATAATACTATTATATTTATTATCTAGGTACTAAGTTGAGTAGGAACTCTATCATAAATATAATATTGTATATTCCTTTTATAATAATTCGTCACGTAGACAAAAATTACATCTGAAAACTACCTACCTATATACCTAATTACTTAACAAGTTATAGGTATTAAGAAACATGAAATAATAACAAATTATTTTTTATAATAATTATATAATATATAACAATGTGATAGTCATTAGATATACTTAATAAATACAATTCTAACTATTGTTTTGATTCTATGAAAATATTCTACACTTTTTATAACATTATATATTTCAGCTTACGTTATACTACCTAATTACGTACCTAATTTTTCATTATACATGATTACAATACTTATTTAAACCCTTATAAAATGTTCAACTTTACATACGGATGAAAATCATATAATTTTTTCATTCATAACCGATAACAATAGATAAAGATATGGAACTCCAATGATGTCAATAGTAATCAAATAGGAACTAAAAGCTGTGTTCTTCATAAATTGTTTATACACTCAATTTTGAAGGAGCGAACATGATAAATGGATTGTCGCACATAATCCAATTAAAATTACTACATTTTCTAAATGTATATTTTTCAATATGAAACAAGATTTCATAAATTATATGTAAGTACGAATGATTTCAGTTTTGAGCCTTTTTATTTACATCGTTTTATTTTTGATCTTGGTCTCTGGTGTTTGTTTTGTGCCCAAATACTACAAGTACTTTAATATAAAAAAAACAGATTTTCCAATACCTGAATATTTCGTTTAAATCTATTATTAATGTACTTTTGTGGCCCTCTAGCATATTGATGTAATATCTATACAAATAATGTATAACTGAGTCGCTTAGAATCATAACTCACATATTGCAATTTTGTCGTTTTTTAGTTAAATATGCCAAGTGATTCTAAATGAATTAATCTATATACCGAAAAATAGTTGAGTATTAAAAGTTAATTTAAACCATGTAAAAATTGTTGACAAAGTTCATTGTTGGTGTAATATGTCGTATATTTCAAAGAAAGGAGTTTTGTCACCGACGCCTTCCTAACCAATCGGGGAGCTCTATTTCTCATAGTATGCTGTATGTCTGCAACGTTAGGACTATTAGGTATATAATATATTAAAAAAAAAAGTTATTCGACTCTCTCACTCATTAATATTCTAGGGAGTTCAATACTGTTCTTCTAATTACAAAAAATAGTGCTCTGTTGGTTTTTAGCGATTATCTCAAAACTTGATTTTTGGAATATGTGAGTTATGATTCTAAGCGACTCAACTATATTATGTATGAATTGTACCTTTGCTCATGGTAAGTGTACATATTACTCGAAGATATCGAAAGACAAATCCGATTTAAATATAAAAATAGGTGATTAGAAACAAGAACCGGCAGTTTTCATTTTTGAAAGATGTTGGCGAATAACTAAATATATTTTAAAACGTTGTTTGTATTATGATAATGCATAAATTTGAAATTATACATGTAAAAGGTGCTGGTTATGTATCTTTTGATTTTCTTATGGTATGTTTGTTGTATTAAAGCAGTACTTATATAAAGTCCCATTGCAATTAATGATGGCATCCAACATCCAAAGAACTAAATTCATTCTAAAAAAAATCTTAAATTTTCTCAATACTATAAAAATATGTATTCTCAATGCTATCAGAGACGCTGTCTAGATCTAAAATATATTAACGAAAAAAGTCTGCAGTGTGTTTTCAACCATTGATAATATCGATAACCTCCATATCATTTTTACTTGTCAAAGTGTTCGGGATTAGCGACATCTCAACAGGAATAGCAACTTTATTAAAAACCTTTCGGTAGCGTCATTGCTGCATCAATAACATGGAAAGTGGGTCAGGCATGACTCAGTCAGAGTAACAAGTATTACAGCTACGGATTATCCTACAAAATTGCTTCCATCGGTGTTCAGAAACTTTAAGCTCTATCTAATATATATAATTTAGAGTAGAATTTTCGATGCACGTAATAACTTTATGCATTTAAGTGCTTAGGAAATGCATCATTCAAAATCATTCACTCAACTCAAGCAATATAAATTTGACATACATAATATATTATCTAAAAACGTATCATTTGAATATAAGTTTTCATCTTTACTAGTTTTATTATAACGTCTTCATCCAGAAAGCTTAAAACTACTAGGTTTTCACCTGTTTCGGAATTATTAATATATACACTGTAAAGAAGGTTAACTTACTAACTGAACATTTAATTTTAAAATAATCTAATGCCACAAAGTCCCAAAATATTGGTTTCAAAGTGCATAAATTGGATGCAAAACTATCAACAACTAAAAAAATAAAAAGGTAAATTATTACCATTTTGCTCCTATCACAGCATATAGATCTCTAACAAGTGAATGTTAATATATTAATAGATTTTAATAAAAATTAGCTATTAGTCATTCGGTTAAACTATTGAGTCCTCGTATTCGATCAAACAGAGTTAAAAATGTATGTTTGACAGAAGGTAGACACCACAAAACTAAGCTACACTGAGTTCCAATGTAAAATTGACAAACAACTAGCTTTTTGATTGAATTGCACTAAGAACACCTAAAAAATTATTCCATAAAAAACATAAAATTAGTGAGGAAGTAAGAAGTGAATATATAAAGAATTAATAAGTACCTAAATAAATTGAAAAAACGTTCGATTAGAAGTTCATAAAATTCGGCAAAGTATAAGTTTTTGTGGCGCTGGCGAACTTTTGTATCGTGCTTCGTATACTTATATTAAATTTGTTCTGATGTATAATTTTAAATAATAATATTAAAATAAAATAATTTATATTGAAGATTTTATTAATAATTTGCGTAATAATAGAATTTAGTATAATTTAAATCTACGTCCATATTATATTTAATATTTTGTCAAATTCATTTTAAAACTATAATTTTGTCAAATAAACTTTAGTACTTATCTTCCTATCCAGTATTTGTAGTGTCAATGAAATTTTATGAAAAAGTTTAGGTTTTGGATACATGAGGTTATTTTTTTTTTAGAATTATTAATAACCATGTCCTTGCTTTTCCGTACAATGTGGTTGTTAGCAATTTTGAACAATCACAAACACCCAGGCTTTGAGAAAAACACATAAATGTTTTTGTCATGACCGGGAATCGAACCCAGAACTCTCGGGTGGAAGGCCAGCGCCTTACCCACTGCACCACGAGAGCCGCCTTACATGAGGTTATTGTCCGTATGGTTATTGACAGGGAGTTTGTAAATGGTAGATTTTTGATACTAGGAGTTATTGTTGGAGTGGTTATTGACAACGGGTTTATTATAATGTCGTAGAATTTTATATAAAACTTCTTAAATATAATATCTAGTTAACATCCGGTAGCAATCATATTATTATTACTAAAGTTTTTTTCGTTTTTGAAACCTGACGCCTTTGTTATGCTTATAATATTATGTTTCTATGATAAATTACTTTGTATTTTGCGTTTTTCAAAATTTTCGATTTAACTAGATTATTATTTTGATTGAGGATTGTTTATTACTCGTTTATTTAATTCGCGCAAGAGTGCGGAAAATGATATTAATTATATCATAATATTGCTCTCATTAGGTACGTGCTTTTTCAGCCAGTGGTTTAAATATGAAAAGGCTTTGTTCAAATATATTTGTTATTTATTACTCAAAAATTATAATATATCATTGAGTATGAATGGTAATTCGTTTTGCGTTTTAAAAGTATTTGACACAAAAAAAAATATTTATTCTTATGACACCAAATTTGTCAGTTGACTTAAATATACTTTAGAAGGATATTATTATAAAAGAATAATTCCAAATAATCAAACGATGTCCAGAAAAATATCGACATGTTATTGTTATTATTATGGTTTGATATAATATTTACTTTTTATATAATATTCCAAGAGAGATTTCGGTTTCAATAATTATTAAACAATCGTTAGGTAAAATCCGGTAATTGTATATCTTAAATATGTATTACATAATAATATTATATACTAGCAATATAAATATTTAATAAACACACAATAATAATAATGATGTTGCTATTTTTTTCTCCCATGAAAAAACAGTAAAGAAAATCAATAATATAATTGTATTAAATTTATTTAAATAAAAGCACTTTATAATATTAAAAATAATATATTCTTGGTAAAAGGCAGAAAATCTTACAACCGATATTTGAGTTAAATTTAATCGAACAATTGAAGTAAATATTCCTAAAATAGATGTCGTTTACAGCAGCTTTTGTGAGTTAAATTATTTTTGTTTAGCACTGAACAATAAAGAACAAGACAGAATTTCCTCTCTCAAACCACACCTTCGCTACCAGAGGCGTGCTAAAAATTAGTTACGGATGAACTATCGGATGATAAATGCTATATCTTGAAACGAAATTAATTGTAATGTAAATATTTTGTTTTCATCACTTAACTGAAAATTGATCAATTAGTACAATGATTCATAATGCTGACCATTTTAATTCATTTATTGAAATAAATCAACAATATTGTTATGTATATATTATTAAATTTTAAGTTATCAACGATTATAATTAATAACTTTAACACAATAATTATATTTATAAACCATACATATTTTTGCAAACAAGGCAAATATCAACCTATTTTTATGCACATTTAACTTTTTTTTTAACTTACTCGTCCTGTCAGAATAATAGATTGTATTATCTTCTAATATCTACCAGTACTGTGGGAGGATAAGAAAGGTAATAACCTACATATTTATAGAATATAATATATTGATAAGTGATATAGTAACAAACTAAAACAAATATGTTATTTAAATCGCCGAGTCGCAAATGCGCTCTGAACAAGTTTTTCTATAAATTACATGATATTTCCATGTAAATTTTTATATTTATCATCACCGCTTTATGTCAGTATAATGTGATGAGAAAATATAACGATATTATATATTATTTATGTAGTACATATGAATTTAAAACCGTTTTTTGTGACATTTTCTTAAGGAAAAAGTCGCCAGAGCGGTTTTTGTGACTCGACGACTAATTTATGAAATAATTTCTCAAACAAAATTTTTACAGAATTGTGTAAGTCTAATTCTAATAATGCGTAATCCCATCTACGTACGGTACTGCTGTTAGTGACGAAGGCTGAAGTAAAAGAAGGGGGAACGCAAGTGGAAATAAAAGATAAGCCTTTTAGAGGACTAAAGTGATAAAATAAAGAGTGAAAAGGGACACTGACAGGAAAAACCAAAAATTTGGCAAAAAAAAGCAATTTGATCCGTATATAAAATTTGATTTGGCTGTTGATGTCATTTTATATGACATTAAAATATTATGACCTTTAAATGAAATTATTATATCGCCATTAAAAAATTAAAAACTAAGGTATATTTTAAACGATCAGTTCAGGGTTGATTATTTCTTAGTAATAAAGTACCGTAAAATATATTTTTTAAATAATAAATAAATTTGAAAATTATTTCATTATAATTTTATAAATAATATATACCAATTGGGTATAATTTTATTACTTCGAACTGTACATTCAGAAAAACACAATATTTATAGTTCAAGAATAATAAATAAAACATTAATTTTAGAATAATTACATGACAGAACTGAACTATAATACTTAATATAAGTCAAAATATTATGTAATTTTAGATAATCAGTGTAAATGATTGACTTTCTACTTTTAACATGGAACATGTTGTACTCATGGTCTCCGACGCAAAAGTGTTACGATAAATAGACGTAGAATAACTAGACGCGCAGCCCGCCCGCGTCCCGCGCCCCGCTCCGATTACTTACGCGCGCCGATTATTTTAATTTTACAATCAGTAGCCTACATTCTGTGCGACGTATCATTCGTCTGTTATTATTACTTCTTTAATTTTATTATTGTAATTACATAATTTTCAGAAAATTAAAATTGTTTGAATCCTTTGGATTTGGTTACTTTGACAAATAAATTTTCTTTCGAATTTGGTCAACCAGCATTCAGAGAATCAGTGGGCAAGGCATGTTCCATGTTTAAAAATTTTAGCCGTCAGGGTTTAAGTAATCATCATCTGAGGGGCCCAGGGGTGCGGAGCCCTCCCCCCGATTAAGAAATCTTGATAAATAAGGAAACAACATCTTAAATAGGTAACGAAATTAAGTTATAAATTTTTTATACATAAGTTAGTTAAATATATTATTTTTAATAAAATTACCAGGTGGCAGTACCACCTGTCAACATTATTTTTTATGCATTCAATAATATTGTTTTGCTAACAATGCTATGTTAACATCATAAACAAAGCAGTATCAATAGTAGTTAAGGAACGCGTCAATTTTAATACCAATATGTGTGAACGAAATGCATACACGACGTGATAATAATAATATATAAAAAAAAACTTTTGGATAATTTTGAATGCTTAAATATATTTTATTTATAATTTAACTCATAATTTAACATAATTTCAACTCAAAAGTAAATTTCCAACTGATTTTTTTTGCTAAGGTAACAAAAGATGTACATAATATAACACCGAACTTAAATATTTTTTTTGTTTTCAACTGAAAGTATCTACACAGATATATATTGATTGTGTTTGACTAAGAAATACGCATACCAAAAATGTTTGTTTTGTTTTTAACCATTGTTTTCCTTTATTTATACACATACGAATGCGACATTTCACTCCATAGTTAGTAAATCATTGGTTTAGGTAGTATTTCTGGGTTGGCTGAAGTCCAGCGTCAGTTTCACATGAAGTAATGTCATCGTGGCTACAGACAATCCTCGCTTCACAAACTTCTGACGACAATAGGAAGTGGTATGTTTTGACAGCTGACAGTGACTATGAACGTTAGATATCGCTGCTATTATAGGCAAGCTTGCTACAGATGAGCTAAGACCACATCATTTCATTATAATATACATACTATTATAACAGTAACCTGTAATTGCTATTATTAACCTGGATCAATCCATCACTAAAACCTAACGAGTATTGTTTTTCCAGTATTCGATGCTTGGCAGAGTTCTCTCACAAATATCATCTGTAAGGGATCTTGGCATTATGTTTGATAGTAAACTGACATAAGGTGGTCATATGCATACCATTTGTAAAGACGCTATAAATGTTGGGCTTTGTCTTGCATACTTTCCTTATCATTTCGATTTACTCAAATTTACGATATTAATAACACTTATTTTTTGTCGTATTGTGAAGGCTTTGAATATATAATTTGTCATAATAAAATAAATAAATTTGAATTTGAATTACTAAATGAAGGCCTCCCCAAATTGTACATCCCCAATATTTACCTATTGAACTATTTACAGCAAGTGTCTTATCTTAGAGATTTTAATATCTAGTTCATTTTCATTTAAGGTGTTTAGCAAATAATGATACATCGCAGAGCCTTGTTCGTTTTATTATCCAATCGTACCGGTGTTTGCCCATTTGCCCATAATGCACCGCTTTTTGCATCTCTTTTTCACTAACGATCCATGTTGTACATTCATGTGTGATGTTGTAGATTATGATTATAATCGTTATCAATTGTGATTATAAAGTAAATGAATTTACTTGTCTTATGAATATGCACTCCCAATCTAAATGAATTAACCTATGGAGTGGAGGTGAGTCTTTGTGATATAAATAACAATTCTATAATATTTCATATTAATAATATGATGACGTTTATAAAAATATCACATTATATTTATCTGAAACAAATTGTATTTAATGAAAATCTTCCAACATGATTCGTCCATGTGAATGTATTTATATTATTCAGCTTCTTCTTGTTGTGACGTTTTAAAACAAATTTCAATATGTACGTCAAACGGTTATTAAGAAAAATGGTTATGAAACTTTTTAAAATTAATTTTACAATGTTTGATGTTACGGGCTATAAATCCATATTTAGAAGACTATAACTACTTAATCAAATTTATTCTAGCAACAAAACCATTTATTATATAATTTTAGAAAAACACTAACTGAGAGAGTATATCACAACCAATAGAAAAAACTTTTTTGAAAAAAGTAAGCCAACCGGTCGGGATCGAACCCGGCATCTCCAACGGGTAAACGCCCCAAACTCGTCGCATTCAACCATTATGCTACGGAAGACATACTAATGACGACAATATTTAAGCTATTGGCTATTAAATACCTACCACTCAGCGCTCTTCGAAGCTTCTACTCTCAGTTAGTGTTTTTCTAAAATTATATAATGCTCAATAATCAGAATGATATATTCTTAAATCTTGTGAATTATTCGTTTGAATAAAAGAAATAGTTAATTAAAAACCATTTATGCTTAGATAGGCATCATATATCGATAGTGCATACTATATTAATATTTGCTTTTCTCCTTATTAATAACAGTGGTATATTCGTAATAATCGTAATATAGCATTTTATTTTTTTAGTTATTTTTATTACCATTATGTACATTAGAAAAAAACCGACAGACTTAAATATACTTCAATATTGAGAAGAGAATTATTACTCAGGTTAACATATATATTACTAAAGGCATCTTTTGACTTTTTGTAATCTACTTATTTATCTCAACTTGCTTGATGACTCTTTTCACAAAAATAACTTTTAGGGTAATTTATCGTAAACCATTCCAAACACGAGTTTATAGCCTAAAACAGTTGTCAAAGTAAATACTCCAAATATTGTTGTATTAACAAAAAAAGATATTTCAAAACCATTATACTGGAGCTACATCACGTACCTAATCGCTAGTTCAATTAACAGGATATTGAGTTATCCTATCCTACACATTAGTATCTATACTATATATCTATCTCACTGTCTTTTCCTGCATACAAAATTGAAGACATACTTTTTAATTCGGAAAATGTATTTTTTGTCAAATATTTTCGTATGCTTGTTAATTTTCAGTACATGTGACTTTCGATTAGCTTATTAACATTTTCATTAAAATGTCATTATAGGCTTGAATCTTTAATCTTCTATGATACGACCCTATCTAGCATTCTGTTGTAAGATTTTTTTTTACCTGAACCATGTTTTATAAATATATTATTATAATTGTATTCTAAATATAGAAAACCATCAGTGATCAAATTCCTAGTTTCTTATAGTACACTGTATGTAGGTACCTACCTGACTATTTAAATTTATTTTTCATTCTTTAATTGGAAGAAAAACAAATTCCAAATGGAGATCAGAGCTAACATCGTACATGGTTTTATTGAAGTCTGTCAAAATATAAAGTTAGTAGATCTCTTCTTTTGGAAACAATTTTAATATCGCAACTCTCACAAATACTAGAGCGGAAGATATTTGGAATGAAATGTACCGATATTGCTGTTAATAATTAATACGCCATTATGATATGGGTCGGTTTGAAGAAAGAGCGTTTTGCCTTATAATCTTTTCAATTAATCATTTCATTTTAAACCACTTTCGATAAGTAATAATTGTAAATGAAACATTCACATCCTCAATTATTATCTTCTGTGAAAAATAGTCTCGGTCGGACGCTTGATTTGGTGCTATCTAACGTTGGTTGCACGGTGGTCAGCGCGTGTGATGAGCCTCTCGTTCCTGAAGATGTCTATCATCCTTCTACTTGCACAATTTTATCTTTTAAGCATGTATCGCACAGAAATGATTCGTCGATTCCTCCACTGAATAGGCATAATCCGCAATGGAATTTTTCAAATGGAAATTTTTTAGCGCTGTATAATTCTTTGAGTACTACAGATTGGACCTCTTTGTATGAACAAATTGATGTAAACATGGCATTAGCTATTTTTTATAATAAATTTTATAATAGTCTGGACTCCTGTTTCCCTCGCCGGCTCGTTCATCTACCGAAGTACTCATATCCTAAGTGGTTTACGCCAGAAATTATTTATAATCTAAGGTCAAAGGCATATTATCATGCACTGTGGAAAAAACATAGACGGACTGCAGATTATAGTAAATTGTCCTGTCTTAGAAACTCATTGAAGTGTGACATCTCTTCGGCTCACAAATTATATCTAACGTCGATTGGTCGAAATATTGTCTCAGATCCTAATTGTTTTTGGAAATATATTCATTCGCTTAGTTCCAGTAGTACTACAAAAGACAATGCCATGATGACGTTGAATAATGATCCTATAGAGAACCATGTTATATCTGATGCATTTGCTAAGCATTTTGAATCACTTTTTAGCTCAATAGAACCGCTACTTGACCCCGATTCTGCTGGTCCTTCGTCTGCAACGCAAGATATTCAAATCTCAGCTTTTGACGAGAAAGATATGGAATATGGGTTTTCAAATTTGTCTCCCAAAAGTTCATTTGGCCCAGATGGCTTGCCACCTTATGTGGTTAAGGGCTGTTACGAACATATATCCTTTCCGCTTAAACATATATTTAATTTAATCATAGCATCCAGCACTTTTCCTGATGCATGGAAAATAACCCGCCTAAGGCCGCTTCATAAAAAGGGATCTAGATCAGAGATCTCTAACTATAGGCCAATAGCAGTTCTTTCGGCTCCATGTAAATTATTTGAATCGATATTACATATAAACATCAACCGTCAAATAGACTCTCGCCTCTCCGATTCGCAGCATGGTTTTCGACTTAGGCGGTCCACAGTAACAAATCTTATAGTGTATAATAATTTTATTTCAAATTCTATGGATAAGTCAATTCAAGTTGATTCTGTGTACACAGATATTTCCAAGGCATTTGATCGTGTTGATCACGATATTTTATTACAAAAGCTTTGTACATTTGGCGCGTCATATAGTATAATATGTTTTTTTGCTTCTTATTTGAAAAATCGCCGTCAATTCGTTGATTACCATGGGAATGAATCGCGGATTTTTAGAACAAACTCTGGTGTTCCTCAAGGTTCAAATCTTGGCCCAATTTTGTTTTTAATATTTTTTGATGATATTGTCAAAGTTATAACCAATTCTTCTTGTTTGCTATTCGCAGATGATCTTAAACTTTTTCGAACTATTGAAACCCTATTATGCTGTGCAATGTTGCAGTCTGACCTAGATGCTATCTCGCAATGGTCTATCTTAAATAAACTTGAATTCGCTACCTCCAAATGTAATATTATTTCATTCAATCGTTCAAGGCACACCTTATTGTTCCCATACACATTGTCTGGTATAATATTGAGTAGGGTAACGGAGATAAAAGATTTGGAAGTATTGTATGATACAAAGTTCACTTTCAATCAGCATATTCTTAACATCAGTACTAGATCTAGCAAAATGCTTGGTTTTGTTATGAGGGTTTCAAAATCATTCGAAAACGTCCGAGTGCTACGTACATTATATGTATCATTTGTGTTGAGTATTCTTGAATATGCCAGCATTATTTGGAGTCCTAATAGGTTCATGCACACAATTAAGCTGGATCGGGTCCACAATAGATTTCTTGGATTTCTCTACTTAAGAACATACGGGTTCTTTCCTTATGATAATGACAATAAAATGAATTTCCCGACTCGTTTTCTTCTGGGTATGCTATCAGTGCAATCCCTGTCTACCCGAAGAGTGATTGTTCTTTTAAAGCATTTCTTTTTACTTCTTCGTGGGTTCATTTACAATCCGCATATACTGGCAAATATTAATTTTCATGTTCCCACCAATATCACTCGCAGCTCCACGGTCTTCAAGATACCTCGTCGCAGGATAGATGTTATGTTTCATGATGCTGTGTATCGTGCAATTAGCTTATTTGATGGCACCATAAAGGTTGATTTGTTTTTTATTAATTATATAATGTTTGTAGACGTTTTAAATAGGATAAATTATAATTGTATATATTATCATATTTCTTTAATATTTACACATGCTGTCTTTTCCACTTTCTTGTAATATTAGTTGTTATTTGTAATTAAGATATTTTTATATATTTGTATGTATTATGTATTATGGCGCATTGGCCAAAAGCTGTAATGCCGTAATACTCTTTTTTATAAATAAATAAATAAAATAAATAAATAAATTATTTATTTCTAATATGAAAATATTATAAAAGTACTAATACGTTGGCCGCAGGGGTTAAGCGTCAGCCTAAAGTGTCGTGGGACCCAGGTACAAATCCTGGGTCTGACAAGTACACATATTGTTTTTCAATTTGTATATGAGTCGGAGTATGAATCTAATAGGTTGAGCAAGTGGCTGACATCCATTTCTCGTAAAAACAAAATCTGTTAATATAAACCTCTACTCTGTGGAGGCCCATACTATGATCCTATTAGGATCGGACATGGTCGAAATATATATATCTATTGTATTATTATTATATAATTTGAACAAAATTTTGCGACAAATTTTATTGTTGGAATCGATGCCACGTGTGAATCGATGTATTATTGAAGTTATAGTCGATTGACCAAAGCAGAGCCGATTTGATTAGTGGCGAAAACAAATATCAAAGTATTAATATTATCGACCGAAGATACTTGATGGAATTTTAATTTAAATTCTAATAGATTTAAGTTGTATACTATTCCATTTGAGTCGCTTTTTGCGACCCAGGTTTCGCCTTTCGGCATCTTTAGACATTATGTACAGTGTGTATTTGCCTTTTGGTGAGTTCTTAAGAATTTAAATATCATAGTCTTCGATTTCCGACATTATTTGAGATACATGAAAAAATGACACGAAGAGGCATCCCTTTGAAATTTAACTTTACTAGGCTTGTTTTTTTTTCAGGGCGAGAGAATGTATTGTCTCTAACCACTTTCAATAAGTAAATAAAAATCTATACAATACCCGTGAATATTGTATATTTATCATAAAAATGTGTTGTTCTAATTTTTAAATAATTACTACGAAACTAATAAAGTGCTGATTGTCAATTACCTACCTCACGAATCGAGATTATGTCCAATTCGCCGTCATTTTTCGCAAAGTATCTTAAACTTTAGTATTACACACGGTAATTTTCCAAAAAAATGACATTCTAAGCAATCTACTTTACCCCATACAAACTAATTTTCGTCAAAACTAATCAATGCACTTTTGGCTTAGCGCTCTTGATTTTATTGTTATACTGATTCTTATAATGTCGACAATATTATAAAAAAATATTTCTCAAAAATACTTTTCCGATTGAAATTAGTAGGTATATTTAAATTAAAATAGACGAAACATTATATAACAAGAACAATAAGAAGAAACATTTATTTATTTTAGTTTAAATAATTCCATATATGATCTTTTTATGAGTTTATCTATAAGTATACAATATTTATATGTACAATTAATATTATACTTATTAAAAAATGTGAATTATTTATTTTAATACAATAAAGACAAAATTACTGATAGTAATTGAATATTGTTTACATAAATTTATTTGTAATCAAATTATTGTTTGTTTTAATTTTTTTTTAAAGTATTTGTGTTTGTGTAATAAAATAATGATAAGTACCTCAAAAGAGTATAAATTTCATGATAAGTCCTTCATTAAATAAACGTTGTCAGTTGACCATATGAATGCTGCAACTATTTAGTTCTATAAACCAGGCCGCTTAATCAATTCCAGGGAAACGTGGACCCTTTTGGGGAAAAAAACACCACAACGTGTGAAGGAAAAGGTGAAAAAGTGGAAATGGCCGGTGTCGTTTACCCTTTTATCTGGCCCAGACTGCGGCAAAAAATAAAATGACCAAAGTGATCAAGTGTCTTCTATATCCACGACAGGAAATGTATATAAAAAGCTCTCAGTGGCTTTATTAAAAGCTGAAATTCTACGAAACGAATGTGTCGGCCGTACGTGCGACACATTTTTCTGTCACTAATAAGCAACATCACTCACAACTTATAAGATTTCTTCATAAGGAATGTACCTTCCCTGTATAAGGGCTGGTACACTACAGCCTTTTAGAAATATTAGTAGACTGTAAGTATAGCTTCTTTTTAAATTTTCTTTCGCTCGATTATTGTATAACATATATATATTAATCTTATTAAAGTAATTCGTTATATATTTATTATAAATAGTTTGTTTATATTAAAATCACTCATTGAATTCTTTATAAGTACCTACCTAATTACATAACTCAAGTAGTTGAATAAAAACATTGAATTTCATTTAAAATTGTAATTAAAATTAATGTGTTAATGAAAGTGACTCTTGATATATACTTCAACTGCTATTTTTAATTTTCATTTTTTTATTTATGGTCTATAACTGTGAATCTTTCTTTTTTTCTTAAATTGTAATTAAAACTGTGCTGATCCGTAACAAAGCAAAAAAAAAATTTGGCGATAAGTAAGCTATTAAAATGCACCGAAATTCCAACAATATTCATTGAGACAATGGACTACGTTGGAAAACGTCATAGTTTCGAGTTTTTTTTTGTAAAATTTGATGTCCGATCTGACAATTTTGATCTGAGTTGACACAGTAATCGCACTTTTTTAAAATTGCAACGTTTTTATTTGCTCATATTCTTGTTTGTCCGGTGGTTGTTTGTCCAGTACAAATCTTGCAATTGATTTTTAACTAACTTCCCGACTAGCTAGACATTTTAAACTTTTAGAATATATCATAACACGATGCTAATGTATTTTTTTAATACTTTTAGCCATCTTTAAGCAGAATTGAATTCATTTTCAGTTAATTCTGTTTTGTATGAAAAGTTATTTCAGAAAAATCCGTAAAAAGTAAAAAACTATAATTATTGGTTACTAAGAAACTAAATTATTAATATATACGTACGTTACTATGAAAATCAAAATGAAATGTCAAAATGATATTTCAGTATTCTATATTTGTTTTTTATTTAGTTCATATCAAGTACAAGTTTGAGCATATTGAGCAAAATAATTCAACAGAAAATTTAAAAACGTTGTATATCAAAGTTCTTTTTATCTTGTAATTTTGTATTTTAAGTAGATTTTGTTATCAATTAATCTTACGACACTTTTTGGACCAACATTCGACACTTTACCACATTGAGCTTTGAGAATAACTTCTGCAATGAGTCTAGAAGTGGAAGAAGATAATATACAGAATAAAATACAGAAATATATTTGTTTAAAAGATAATCTATTAAAATAGCTACTTATATTATCACTACGTCAATATTAAAAAAAATTATAAAACATTATTAAACTGATTTTGAACATAAGCGTTAAAATGTAGTTTCTAAAAGCAAATAGTAATTATTATCATAATATTAAAAAATCTTTAACAAAAATATTGATCAAGACAAACCGTAGATATTTAAAAAAAAAATCGGTAGAGAGAATTACGAACTGAAAATCGCGAAACCAAAATCCTGTTTGTTAACAAATGGAACCTTCATTTCCATTAATGTATGTAAATTTATTATCTCCTTAATCCCTTAATAGTGAAAAGTTAAATTTGATTTTCAAAGTTTTTCTCGGCACCTAAATTCCGTTGTTATTTTCAGTAATAAACGTTGATGGGCGTAAATCAAATTAATTTTTAATATGAATGCACTAGATATCTGACGACAAAATAATAATGACTTCGAAAATAAAATGATGCCTAATAAATGAGTGTATAATATGATTATAGCGAGTTTTATTTTATTATACCTATTTTATAAACCACTCCTGAAGCAAAAAGTAATTTTAGCAAACATTTTAATATATATTTATGAACGAAAGAAACTATGTCTGATACTTACATACATTTTGTTATCGGTCAGTTGAGTTGATTTTTTAATGACATACTACTGTAAAAATGATAATACTGTTTATAAAAAATATTATTATAATATTAGTGTTTTATCGTTTATTATTTTTTTAATCGTTATTAATTGGCACTGACATTATTGAGAAATAATTACCATATATCCAATTTTTGTTCATATTTATGTATATTACCATATTCTGCTTAAATTCATTTTATATATACTTATATATTTATAATTATATTAGTGATTTGAGGATCAGTTGTCAATCACACATGAAGGATGTAAAAGAAAGCTAGAAAAGGGTAATATTACAAAATGTTATATCCCGAATATAATTATTACATATAATCGCACCCTCAGAATAATACTGTCGTAAGTCTGAAAAAAATCATAATTTGTTGCTATTTTAATAAAAAATAATTTCGTATATCAGACCCAAAGTATCAGCAAAAAGGCAATAATATACTAGTAATAAAATACTGTCGTAAATCGAAAATATCTCCTTTTTTATGTTTTATAAAGAAAAAGATAATTTATTTTCACCTAAATAATTACATTACCTACTAATCGATACAACCAGTATTGCCTGAATAATAAAAAACTTAAAACTTAAATTGTATTTTTTTTTTTACTGAGTGTGCGTTATTTACATGTCGAAATAATATATGAATTGCATCCATTCAACGGAATCACTATATAACTATCATCTTTATTTGCATTAGAGTGAAAGAAGAAATACAATTTAAAACAAAAACTGTCATAGCATAAAATTAAAAGTGATATGCCAGTATAATGGTGGATCATTAAGAGTATAATAAATTCCATTATGAAATGTTGAAGTCTACTAGATTTAGCTGGTAAAAATCACTAAAACATATGCATCGTTCAGAGGCTCTCAACTTGTGAGAACTTTTCTGAATACGCTTATGAGGAATGCGTCTCGCTTTTGGGAGAAGAGCTTAAGCAAGCATCTGAATGTTTCGTGGGGCGTGCTGTCAAAGGGTTCTCCCGACGGTATGCAGATTGTTTTAATTGGCAATTAGAAGTTTTGATTATTAAGTCGAAGACGTTCATGCAATAACACTCCGCGAACTCTGCATTGAATAAGCCAGCACCGAGAATGACGGGGGCAAAAAATAAAACGAGAGTCGAAATCTGGGCAAAGTGGTTTTAAATTAAGTCTCGAAATCAAATGCAAAAAGCTCTGAGCGCTGGTGTTCAACGACAAAAGGTAGGTAAGTATAAATCTTTTCATTCAATACTTAACATTCGAAAAACGTTAAAAGATATTCCTTATAAAGATTAAAGAGTTTTATTTAGTTGAATGATAAATTTTGTAATAAATGTGTCTTTTCATAACTTGAAATGGAAGTCATTTCATTTTAATACTATATTATAAAATATATATTATTTACGAATTGTGATTTGTTTATTTTGTATAACATAATGATATTTTCAGACGGATTTGGGCATCTAAATAGTATCTTCAAAAGTGCCCGGAAAGTGTGAAAGTAATGTGTTCTAAAAGTGCTTACATATACTTGTAAAAAATGAACCCTTTATTTAAGACAAATCCAAAAACCACAAGTAACCCAACTTGGTATGGTAAGGCCAGAAGCTAAAACAATGGTTAATGAGACAGACTAGAGTACGCAATAATATTATCGAGGTCACCATGCTGCTAAAATTGCAATGGGCTGGACATGTCGCTTAGTAAGTTGACAATCATTAGACAAATGCAGTTATAGAGTGGTACCGAAATAAATGACTACCGGATGCCATAAAACTCGATGAATCGACGAACTCATAAAGTTCGGTAGATGAACATGACAGCAAATGACTAGGAACCAAGAAGGGTCAAATAAGCTAGGGGATGCATTCATACAACAGTAGATCGACCCCGGGGATGATGATACAATAGATAATATATACTATCTATTCAAATACTTCAAAGTTTTAACAATTACGGGTATTCATTAAATATATGTTTACTGTCCATATATTACTAACTGTCAATTAATAATTATAGATGCAAATATATTTCATTTATATATTGAAATAAAACACAATTTTATTCCACGTAATTTAATAATTATCCGAACCGACTTTATCCGCTTGATTTAATTATTTAATTATGTGATACAATATAATATTGTACACAATTTAAATATGGTGGTCGAACTCGAAACGGATGTTGACGGCCGAGCAGAATATTGATTCCATCATTAAGAAGCTTCATATTCGAGACAAACTCTCTCCGATTTGATTGTGCCTTACCTTACAGTTGTTTTGCTCACACGCTCGGCAAAAAGTATGGATACCTGTAAAACTAGTAATATTTGGTCGAATCCCTATGAATTTTTTGCTGATAGATAAACCGAATCAAGAACATCACTGGTTCTCTCCTGATATAGGCTCTGCGTACCGCTAAATGTCAAACGAGGTGAAATAGCCTGCTATCCGATAGGAAAACTATCATGAATTACCGACTAAGAAACATAATCATACATGTAGGTGCATATAAAAGAATCTAAAACAAACACCCCCGAAGATACCCGAGTGAAACACAAAAATCGTTGAATAAAAGAAAAGGTGTATTAAATTTTTTTTAGCAAGTTGAAGTGGACGTTATAACCAAATATTTTGCGATAACCAGACGTCGGTTTGTAATTATTAAGGTAATTAATATTCCCTGATTTAAAACACAAAAACAGGAATAGATAGTCAATAAAAACGCAATTTGATAAGCATTTCATGTACGACCTAGTAGTTTAAATTATTGAAATTAAGTAAGAAGCTTAATCGGTTAACGCATATTGGCGCGATACAAGTGAATAACCGGTAAAAATACTATTGAGCATCGTATTTTTTTCAAATGTGATTTTTTCTAGTGGGTTGAAGTATTTTAAAGATAATATTATATATGTTCAATATATGGCATGCCACATTCTCAAATCTTGTGAATTATTCGTTGAATAAATGAAATGGTTTAATAAAAAAATAACCGATAATCGTTTGGTTTTTATTAGCCACTAGATATATCGGAATAATATTTAACTATTTTTATAGCTATCTACCTATCTTGTTTTTTGATTTAATTTGAAATTATACATCATTTTTTTTTCATAATTCTGGAACTATTTTTATAGATTTGCGGAAGCCCCTCTCATTTTTTGTGTTGCCGGCTGTGACGCTCAAGGGATCATTCATAGACATCAACGTGGACCTGTAGTATTTTTTATCAGAAGTTTCATTCCATTATAATTAGTAATTATGATATGAAAAATAAATGACTTCAAATACTTTATGCTGGCTTTCGAATAAAAAAGGAATTACAATAAATTAGTATACAAATAACGAAACGAAAATAAAAAATATATCGAAAAACACATTACAATGTAGGAAACCATATTATTGTGTCATGTATTTAAAGGCAGTGTATTTAGTTGCCATGGACAAATTTCGATTACTTCACGACAATTGTATGACCATCGACAAAAATGACGTGTAGGTAGGTATGTAGTGAGTGTCAATAGTCGGTTTTTATTGAATATACTTTTTTCTTAAATAAAGACGTCATTGTTGTTTGATGAAAAAAAAATAAGGATGAAATATCACAAAGGAAAATTATTTCACACGGATACGTTAAAAAATACTTTAATTACAAATATCACTACGGTTAGGAAATAAACTTGTTTTACAGGGAAATTATTTATTATTATGCAAACAATAAGTTAATGTTTATATTAATTATAGTAAAGGTACCCTTTATGGTTATATTTCATTTCATCTTAAAGTTTTAGTTTCATTGTACAATACCAATAATTGATCAATAACAATGCGAATACGCTTCTGTAATCTGTCTCGTTGTAAACATTGTACACAAAATAACTACAATCGTTTTGAATTTCTTCAACAAGATTTTGATATTTTAGTAATTGAAATTTAATATTATATTTTATAGACTACTAGCTGAAGTACCGGGTTTCGCACAGGGTCGCTTCGTGGTTATATTTATCTTAGATATTTAAAAAATAATAAAAGGTAATTATTTTTTTAATATTAAAATATCTGTGTAATACAATATGGCAATATGAAAATAATTCTAATAGGAGTAAAGGTCAAACAAAAGAACACTAAATTAAAATCGAATCCAAAATATGAAAACTTTATTAATGTTATTAATATGTAGTAAAAAAAAAATCAAAATTAGATGTAACAAACAAACAACAAACTTTGTATTTTATATAATACTAATTCAGAAACCTTTGCAGATGTGCGCACAACAACTGACAACAGTTTCATCGCAATCGAATGAATAGTATAGGAACGCATACAAATAGAAGAAGAAGATGATTTTCTAATTTAGAAATCTTCGTGGGCATGCGCACGACAACTCACCAAAGTTTCATTGCAATCGGATTAATGGTATAGGAACGCATACGAATAGAAGAAGATTGTTGTACTAATTCAGAAACCTTTGCGGGCGTGAGCACAACAACTGGTCAAAATTCCATCGCAATCGGATGAATGGTATAGGAACGCATACGAATAGAAGAATATAGAATAGAATAAAAAGAAGAAAAAAGTAGTAGTAATCAATTCAGAAACCTTTGCGGGCGTGAGCACAACACTTAATCCAAATTTCATTGCAATCGGATGAATGGTATAGGAACGTATACGAATAAAAGAAGAAGATGGTTGTACAAATTCAGAAACCTTTGCGGGTATTACCACAACAACTGACGAAGGTTTCATCGCAATCGGATAAATGTATAGGGACCATACGATTAAAAGAAGATATAATGAAGAAGAAGAAAAAGAAGATAGTTGTACTAATTCAGAAACCTTCGCGAGTGTGCATACAACCACTTACCAAAATTTAATCGCAATCGGATGAATGGTATAGGAACGCATACGGGACAGACAGACAGACAGACAGACATTCATTTTTATATATAAGATATAGCCTATACTCTTCGCGCAAGTGCAAGCAATAAGTTTACAAAGTTTAATTGCAATCGGATGAACGGTATGGCAGCGCATAAAATACGAACAAACAAACAAACAAATATTGATGTTTATATATTAGATAATGATAGTACAATAACTTTTACAAAAGACGAGTTTTCACTATTTGATAGATAATTATTAATTTCTTATTTGAAAATATTCATGATTTTTATTAAAATTATTTAATAACTTTCTACGAGGGATTTCTGGTAAACAATGTAAAAGATTTATTAAAGCTGTATTAAATTGTCATAAATTCAAAACATGAGTGTTTGTTCACAGAAATCTTCGTCCTTGAGTTAATACATTGGTACCTACATTAGAATTAAATATTTTCAGGTACATACTTAGGAACAAAATTTAATTTTAACGGAAATTACAAAGATTGTCAAGCGATTTAAAGAAGGCATTCATCCTCAAAGTGAAAACGTTTCTGGCTGAATCACTTTGATCTGTATTTAAATTATTTCATTACGAATGGTTGAAAATCATAAAATGATATCTTCCTTTAGAAATGGTTTTCTATTTGAGTATTACTGCTAATCGAAATTAATATAATAATGAAAATATTATTTTATTGGCAGATTAATTTATCGCTTGTCGCGTTGTCAAGATTTATTAATGTTATTATTATATTAAAGTAATTATGGTTCATTTTAAAATTGGATTACGAAAGATTCCATAAGATTAATTAATATAAATATAAAAATGTTGCAACACTCAAAATATTATTAAAATAAATACTTACATATTAATAAAATATATTTTTTTAAATATCGTTGGAATAAAAATTACAAAAATTGAAATTAAAAGAAAAACATATTTATTAAAAATCTATGTAAGGTAAGATAGATAATTAACTAAGATTATATTAATTAAAATAATTTATTATACTGTTTGAATATAATATAAATGGCAAATATTTAGAATAAACACGTTAAAATTATTGAAGTCACCAATAAATGTACAATTATAATTACAATGACACAGATTATATTTTACCCAAGTAATTATTACGATAGCTATATTCAAATTATTATTTCAGGTACTTAGTACCAAAAACGAAAATGTGAGATATTATGTTAAAATGATGAATTTATACAATATTTATATAATAATTACTGAATTCAATGAAAATATATGTAGGTAAATATAACATGGTATATTGTTTATTGATCCTTATTTAATATGTAAGATATTTAAAACTCTTTTAACATTAAAAATGTTTAATTATATTATTCAAAACCCCTTTAAAAGAAATCAATTAATAAATAATATAAAATATTCAAAACTGTAAAGAAAAATAAAAAATTGAACAATTTCAAAGAAAGATGAAAAACTTTATCAAAAACAATTAAGTACCAAAGAAAATCGTTTATCTGTTATATTAGAATTTTTTTAGATAAATAATTATATACTGGATCAAAATTTTTTTATATAATATATTACCTACTCCCAGTTTTGAGATAAAAGCGTTATATAATCAAATATCATTTTTTCGCAAATAAAATAATTTCCATACGCTGTTGTCATGGACCGCTTTCGGGAATACAATTATAATTTATAAAATTAATTCAATTTCGGTCGCGACCTCAGGCATTATAACATTCTGTTAAAAAAACAAACGTTTTTTTCGACGACCTAATGGAACGGAGTACTACTTGTTTACATCGAGCTACTTTGAATTAAGAAGAAGGTGAAACTGCCATTTTCAGGATTGTCAAAAAAAATTTCAAACAGTAGATAAATAGTCTAAAATATCGTGGGTTTGTGTGTGTTTCAACAATCTTCTATTACTTATTTTTTTTCATACTGATCGGAAGAGCTATTTTTTTATAATATATATTTTTTAAAAACACGTAACCTCCCAGTTATATACATTCAATTTTAGTACGAGTACATTTTTGAGAGAAAAATCTTACAAACAATTATTTTTAATGGTTCTTAGATAATAATTTAATTACGCTTATTATCAAATAAGTAAATAAAGTGTATTTTACCGAATAAATATTATAATGCAATACATTAATTTTCTTTTTTTCCAATTAATACGATAATAATTGTTTTATTTATTTTATGATAGACTAAAGCTTATTGATGATATTATAATACTTGATAAAAACATGGTAAAAATTGGACAAAATTTAACTGAAAAAATCTAGTGAGTTTCATTTGGATGAGTACCTGAATCAATGTATGTCAATTTAATCAAGAATGCAGCCACTTCAACGAAAATATAATTAGATTGGGGAAGTATTATTTATACCATTTGATTGTTATCTAGCATCTCATTAATATCAATGATGATGATTAAACTGACGCTAAGGTCCATTTAGGTCCTTGGCCGACTGCACAACCATCCTCCAGGCGTATCTGTTCAGAGCTTCTCTTTTCCAGTCGGTCACACCCAGCTTCGCTGCATCCCTGCTGACAGCGTCCGACCATCTCTTCCGAGGTCGGCCTAGAGGCCGGATACCCACTGGGACTCCCTTGTAGACCCTGTAGAGAGCTCTGCTTTCTTCGCACCTTACAACGTGACCGGCCCATTTCAGCCTTCTTGCCCTCAGAATATTTCTGATCTTTGGCTTGAAAGACTCGTAAAGTTCGGCATTCTTACGAATGCGCCACCCTTAGTCCTCTTTAATTGGTCCAAGTATTCTTCGAAGAATTTTGTTTTCAAATACTTGGATAGCCTTTTCTTGTTTCTCCGTAATGCTCCAGGTTTCGCATATAAATACAATATCAATACAAAAATAAAATGTTAAACAAAAAATAATTTCGTCACTTAAATTGAAATTAAATAATAAAAAAACTACCGAAGTGATTTTGACAATTGATGGCTTGAATGTAAGCTCTGAGTCTCTCCCAAGAATAATGCAAAAAATAAATTATTAGCGAATGAATTAGACAAATATAGTCAATCTATATTCAATAAAAATGTAGTCTGATATACCGATGTTATATTGTAAGCATAGCCTCCACAAGGGGAGGTTAACAGGGTTTAAACCAAGGAACCCGGGCTTAGGGAAGCTTGGTGTGGTGGCTCGAATAATTATCGCTAATTTTATTTTATAATTATTTTTATTGTGATTCCTTACTATAAACATCGCTATTTATCCAATGTTGCGAAGGGTCGCATGTTACTTGGCTACCACAAAAAGTGGTCGCAATCGGTGCTTTATTTACGATGCTGAATTTAAAATGAATCTATTCAGAAATACAAAAAATAAACGGAATAATCTTAACTTTACCTCGCGAAACAATTGGGTTCCGCAAAATACCATTTAGGAATCACTTCTGTAGAATCATTTTTAAGATTAATAATAGATAGAGGCCATGTATTGGGATATAAGGGCCATGATTGTAAGTATACAAATGTCCCAACAAGCAACTAGTTTGATATACTAGTTATATTTTCTATATTTCTGCTAATTTTATTTAAGATACTAAAACATGTTTAGTGTTGTGTAATATATAAAATTTAATATCATTGTAGTTAGCAAGTATAGTGTAATATATATTACACTATCAAATTGTATTGTTCACTGAAGTGATATTGTAAAGATTTTTGCTAGCTATACAAACACCTCAAAACGCTCTGATTTACATTTGCGTTCACCCTAACACACGCATGGTGGTAGACATAATCCTTGGAGAGGAATTACTGCGGCGGTGTTTTATGTCTACATTTTGATCTGAATTCATTTCTACCCTCTTCTTTTCTCTTCATCATTCCCTGCCATTTTACTGGCTATAAAACGGAAAAAGAAGAATACTACACTAAGTTAATAGGTTACGTTTTGTTTATGGCAATATTTGATATTCAAATAAAACCGGTTGATTTTCTTAATACTATATTCAGACGTATAAATAAATAATTTATTCGAAGTTTTATTTTTTAAATTTGCTGTAGTGATTTGGTAAAAACTTGTGTAGTTAATAAATTTATCAATAAAAATGTATCAACTGTAAACATAAATATATAAATTTTATTTATAAAATTAATACCTATCTACTATCAGCGGGGGAGGGGTGTTGACGAACTTTGAAATTAAATTCTAGTTGATTTAAATTTTGTATTTTTTAATTTGAATAGTTTTTTGCGACCCAAATTCCACCTTTTGGTATATTCGGGCACTATGTTAGCTGTTGGCCATTTGACTTTTATGAGTGTGAATATATTGAAAGGCAAATCGCAGGTTTCAAAAATGATTCGATTACAAAAGTACAAACTTTAAATAGATCTGTCTTTTTCATTAAATATTATTTGAAATCCCCCTGTAGTCTCACTCGTGAAAGTGGGGCAACTTCGTTGGGCGGGCCATGTTTCAAGGATGGAAGACACCCAACCATCAAAGAGGCTTCTCTTCAACAGACCAGAAGGAAAAAGAATGGTCGGGAGACCTATACTGCGGTGGCTAGACTGTATAGAAAGAGACACAGCATCACTGAGACTAAGGCGGTGGAGGGAGCTTGCGGCAGACAGAGGCGAGTGGAGACGTTTCCTGGAGGCGGCCAAGACCCACATTGGGTTGTAGTGCCGATGATGAATTATTTGAGAATATGGCATTAACTATTGATTGTATAACATTTGGAATACTTCAGAAACGTGGGTAGTTTATATTGTTAATTTGAATCAAAATTACAAAAGATGGTCACCAGTATTAACAGGTTTTCAAAAAACATCTGATTTCGATATTATTAGGAAATATCGACGTGATTAGTACATTGATTATTTAATTGATATAGCACACCACCCGAATTGCACAATTTTTTTTTTTCAAATCAGTCCATAAGTATGTTTCTGAGATGTTTCATATTATAAAATATATTCATTCAAATAAAGGTTTCGTATCATAGTAGGTACCCATAGTAAAATACGCCGTACTATGTTGCATGGTATATAAAAAAGTATTAGTCGCACGATTTACGAATTATATTATATTTCTGGCCTCAAAACAAAAAAAAGTAATCATATTGTATTGCTTGGAGATGGAAAGTAGTCGGCTGCTTATTATTTGGTTCAATATTAAAATTTAATTAAAATAATTTTATGAAGTAATCTTACATTATTTATTTATAACAAGATTATTATAAATGGTTTTAATAATAATAATAATTAGATCAGTTTAAATCAAATAATGTCAATTTATGACTGTAGTGCTAATGCTTAAATATAATGTAAGATGTCCGTAGACGAATATTTAGTATAAAAATTTACAGGTAAATTAAAATATTCCAAGAATAAATTTGTCAACTGATTTTGAGGTTAGAATATATGCAAAATAAATTGGCATTGTAATAAGCTATTGGCATACACAAATTGAGTTAAATATAACATATTGAGCATTGATCATTCCATTGGACTTTTAGGTATCTTTGAAATACCTACATCTTTTATCAAGAAATAATAATTTAAGTAGTGCATTGTTTTTATCATAATTCAATTATACAAATATAAGTAGATACGTCAATCTTTGGTTATAATTTTGATCGCAAAGTGTTGTTTCATTTGACTGGGACAAGTAGGTACCTACTAAGAAAACCGCCTAGGAGTGTGATAATCTGTGCGCATATGGCACAGTCGCACCGATTTTGACGTCATGGTCAACCCTGCCTCATCTTGCGGCGCGCGACGCTACTACAAGAACGATCTATATGCTACACGCGTCTCATATGTAGTGAAAAGCACTGCTTTTAAATCTTATCCGCATCACCTTAAATTAACATATAATATTGAGATTTTCTTCTGAAAATAATCTCCTGGTGGAATTATTTGTAATATATTTTCAGTAATAGCACAATAGGTATAATATGTTACCTGATAATAAAAACATATGAAAATTTATCGGCAGTAAAATATGCATTACACTCATTACCGTAATAATAAATTAATGATATTATGAAATATTAATTAAATATATATTTTAGAAAGAATAAAAAAATTAATTTCAATATTATTGATGACAACATAAACTCAATGAAAATTACTCTTAATAATATATATGCATTTTTAAACAGAACGCAATTTTCGTGTCTAGCTATTCAAAATATTCTTGGTCAAGACAATGTAAAGATGACCTTTTTGAATTCCTGATAGTTACCATCAACTGTAGGTAGGTACACAACAATATTTTGCACACCAAAAATCGTTCACAGCACACCGATTGAGAACCTTTGATATAATGTACGGAAAGGGGTGGGGGTGCGTAGATACGTGGGTGAAAGAGCTTGGGGATTTACAGTTCCATAGATCGCTGTTTAGATGTCCGTAGCCTAGTTCTATAGTAAGTAAATTTCTACATATACCTATTTATGGTAATAGCAACTAAATCATCTCTTGGGGATTTTACTCTATGCTACTTTAATATAATATTATTTATTTGGAATGACGTCATATTTAAGAGGTGTCATCTATGCAAACATGAAATATTTCTATTTTGGCAAAAGTCCGTAGAATGGAAATATTTTTATCGCCGGAGTACATTTTTTACCAAAGAAGCAGGCACAATCAAAAGGAAATATGTGTAGTTTGTCGCTATCTTTTCCCTATTTTTCTTTAGTAACCACCCCGAGTATCTACGATATTTTATCTGCCGACGTTAGGTTGGCACCAAAGCCTAATATTCTTCGACAGAGGCGTCACGCTCGTGATTTCTAACGATATGACAGATATAGCCCGATAATACATTTCACCCTATTTACGGCAAAAATATTGAAATAAAGTGACGTGGTGCGCTGTTTTTTCCTTCTTTTCACTGCAAGGTAGTCTCGCTTTGATAGAGAGACGAAAGTATTTCAATATTTGAAAAGAGTGAATGCTTTTCGTAGACTTTTTTGACACTGAAAAGATTTCTCCTTCTGCCGTAAACATTTTTTAGTACTGCGAGACTAGTTTTTTTCGCCCGTAATAACTAATCAATGTTATCTTCCATCGCTTGAGAAAATACATGGGTGAGGTTCTTTTATTTTTATTTTACTACAATTTTCTTCGGTTTTTTTTCATCTTATTTATTTATATGCTTGTTTTTCAATGGAAAAGAAGGCCGTTTATTATAAGGTTAAGCATGATCGTAATAAAACGGGTTCAACAGCACTGTCGACTTCTTTCGGCATTTTGTATATATAGGAATTAAAAACATTTACATAATGTAAAAAAAAATATAAGTTAAAATCTGCAACATTTTTCATTACCTAAGTTTCTCTCCCGCGTTTTTTCTGTTCCGCTCAAAAACTGTTTTTGCCTACTAACAGCCAGAGATTTAAAATTCGGTAGACATTTTCCAATACGGTGTATTGTATTAAAATTTGGTGGTGGATTTATTTCGCATTTGAACTGTTCTGAAATATGCCTGTCAATCTATGTTTCCACGTTTTTATTTGCTTCTATATACTTAATATTATATCATATAAATCATAAAATATAAATAATAGTTTTAATTTGTATAATTTTTCTATTGGGTTATTTTACTTTCTTTTTTCGCTTTTTTAGTCTTTTCATTCACTTCATATAGAACCTATATAATCAGAGATTTAAAATGTGGTACAATTTAAGATACTACAAAATAGATTTTATTTAAATAACTAGCTGAAGTACCCGACTTCGCACAGGGTCGCTTCGTGGTTATATTTATCTTAGATATTTAAAAAAATAATAAGGGGTAATTATTTTTTTAATATTAAAATATCTGTGTAATATATGGCAATATGAAAATAATTCTAATGGGAGTAAAAGTCAAACAAAAGACACTAAAATAAAATCGAATCCAAAATATGCAAACGTTAACAATGCTTACGGGCCCTTTTAATTAATTTTGTAATTAACGTGTTAATTTGCATTTGAAAAGTAATTAGCAAAAACACAATTTTGTGTGGCCCATAAACTATGGGTTAATGTTATTAATATGTAGTAAAAAAAATCAAAATTGGATGGAACAAACAGACAACAAACTTTGTATTTTATATATTACTAATTTAGAAACCTTCGCAGGTGTGCCCACAACAACTGACAAAGCTTCATTGCAATCGGATGAATGGTATAGGAGTGCATACGAATAGAAGAAGAAGATGATTTTCTAATTCAGGCATCTTTGTGGGTATGCGCACGACAACTTACCAAAGTTTCATTGCAATCGGATGAATGGTATAGGAACGCATACGAATAGAAGAAGAAAAAGATAGTCGTACTAATTCAGAAACTTTTGCGGGCGTGCACACAACAACTGGTCAAAATTTCATTGCAATCGGATGAATGGTATAAGAAGATAGAATAAAAGAAAAAGAAGAAGAAAATGCTTGTATCAATTTAGAAACCTTCACGGGTGTTGGCACAATTACTGACAAAAGTTTTATTGCAATCAGATGAATGGTATAGGAACGCATACGAATAGAAGAAGAAGAAGAAGATGGTTGTACTAATTTAGAAACCTTCACGGGCGTGCGCAGAACAACTGGTCAAAATTTCATTGCAATCGGATGAATAGTATAAGAACGCATACGAATAGAAGAAGATAGAATAGAAGAAAAAGAAGAAAAAGAAGAAAAAGAAGAAGAAAATAGTTGTATCAATTCAGATACCTTTGCGGGCATGAGCACAACACTTGATCAAAATTTCATTGCAATCGGATGAATGGTATAGGACCGCATACGAATAGAAGAAGATGGCATAGAAGAAGAAGAAGGAGATGGTTGTACCAATTCAGAAACCTTTGCGGGTGTTACCACAATAACTGACGAAGGTTTTATCGCAATCGGATGAATGGTATAGGAACCATACGAATAAAAGAAAATAGAATGAAAAAGAAGAAGAAGATGATGATTTTTCTAATTCAGAAACATTCGCAAGTGTGCATACAACCACTTACCAAAATTTCATCGCAATCGGATGAATGTTATAGGAACGCATACGGGACAGACAGACATACATTCATTTTTATACATAAGATATAGCCTATACTCTTCGCGCAAGTGCAATCAATAAGTTGACAAAGTTTTATCACAATCGGATGAACGGTATGGCAGCGCATACAATACGAACAAACAAACAAACAAATATTGATTTATATATATTAGATTTGTGCTGAAATCCACATTTTAAGGGGGGACATGCTCGTCGAAGGTAAAAATTGAGTTTTTATTGTATTTTCAAACCATGATCCTAGACACTCCTTAAACGTTGTAGATAATCTCTTTATATAATTTTGAAGCCTTATTATCCTTTATAGTTATTTTAAACATTTGATGACTGCATAAACTATTTTTATTACATAAAATAGTATTCTTTTAAACCTCTCGCTCTAATGTTTTAGAATAAAGTCATATTTCGGTACATGACTGTGCAGTGGTGCTAAGATTTTTTACGTTTATTAATTTTTAAACGCATTTATGAAACCATTAGTATAATTTATTACGAGATAATTTTTGTAAAATATTCACGATAAAAAATTATATTGACAATCTCTGTGATCCCAAATTTGACAAGAATTAGGCATTTTATTATTCAAAAAATCGGCAAGATTAACACATTTGAAGATGGTTCTAAAGATATTTATTATAAGCTATGTTTTTGACCATTCAAGTGTGATAAACATCTTATGAATAATGATTGCTTTATAATAATTATTGACCTAAGAATAAGGTAGTGTTTTTTTTGAAATACGCCATTTATTTTGTCATTCCCTAGTAGTTTAGCCATAAATTGACAAACTATAATTAAAGTAGGGAGTAAAATTATGTTAACGTGCGTGTTTGAACATGTACCTAACCGAATTTTTTTTTATTTTTTTTTAAACGGTACACGTTCAAACACGCGCGTCAATATCATTTTACTCCCTACTTTAATTATAGTTTGTCAATTTATAGCTACGGCCGTATGTTGTAGCTTAACCACTGGGGAATGACAAAATAAATGGTGTATTTCAAAAAAACACTACCTTATTCTTAGGTCAATAATTATTATAAAGCAATCATTATTCATAAGATGTTTATCACACTTGAATGATCAAAGACATAGCTTATAATAAATATCTTTAAAATCATCTTCAAATATGTTAATCTTGCCGATTTTTTGAATAATAAAATGCCTAATTCTTGTCAAATTTGGGATCACAGAGATTATCAATATAATTTTTTATCGTGAATATTTTACAAACATTATCTCATAATAAATTATACTAATGGTTTTGTAAATGCGTTTAAAAATTAATAAACGTAAAAAATCTTAACACCACTGCACAGTTATGTACCGAAATATGACTATATTCTAAAACATTAGAGCGAGAGGTTTAAAAGAATACTATTTTATGTAACAAAAATACTTTATGCAGTCATCAAATGTTTAAAATAACTATAAAGGATAATAAGGCTTCAAAATTATATAAATAGATTATCTACAACGTTTAAGGAGTGTCCAGGATCATGGTTTTAAAATACAATAAAAACTCAATTTTGACCTACGACGAGCACGTGGGCCGTGACGATGAGAAATAGTTTTCAACAATGATCACATATAAATTATTACACAGTTTTTGTACGTTTTTAATTATTAATAGTAGTGGATTCAACCCCTTATGATTAAATTTAATAATTTAAGTATGTATAGATCTCTCAGTATTAGCTGGTGACTCTGAGTGATAACGCTGCATATTACCATTAATATGTATCGTATTTGTTTACTTTAATAGGCTTAGTTCCAAATTCAACCACCGGACGATTTTTGATTAAATTAAATATAGACCTGTATTTTGATACAATTAACGAATTTATGATAAAGGATTGAACTATCAACAGTTCCTAATAAAAATATCGTCATTATAATATCTACTCCCAATTATTTCGTATTCTAATCCACACAAAGCTTTCATAAAAGTAAATAATACGAAGATACCTAATCTGGATAACGGATTAAATACTAAAATTGAAATGGGTTATTTTATTTCAGAACTTAAAAGTGATTATAGGATTAAAAAATATCTAAATATGATTTATTTATTTAAAAATTTACCAAATTTTGATGAATATTTTAAAAGCGGCAACCACTCACTCTCCCTCCTTCTCTCCACCCCTTTTACTCTATCTATCTCTCTTGCGTTGAGATGATAATATATGATATTATATATAGGGATGGGCCTGTATTTTATTCATGTATATTCAAGTGTGTTATTCAAAGGATTATATTACCTGCATTTTGAGTAGTAACGACTTATTTATACCTTTTTGGAAAATCATATAGTGACGTGGGTTTACCGAGACCTCAATATAACTAGCGGTATGACGGTAATGGGTAGAAAGGCTTACCTTTTTAAAGGATAAATGCGGTGACCATATAGGAGTACATTATTCAAAAGTAAATAATTTAATTTTAGACTTGGAATATATTTCATTTTCACATTTGTTATAAAAGTATTTATTTTGTTGAAGTGCTTTAAATGAAATCATATGTTATATAACAAAATATATGAAATAAAGCTTACCTCGTTAACTTTGTCGAGATAAAAAGACAGCTTGAGTATTTTGGTATGTTAGTCGATAAAATATATTGATGTGTGGTATGGAAACATGACGTGTGCTTGTCTGAACATGTTAGAATAAAGAGTGTAATAAAATATGGATGTGCAAAAGCATAAAACTTGCAAAAACTAAATTATGTATTCACCTAACAAACGTTCTTTAAATATTATATCAGGCATGTCAAATTTTGTAAAGATATTTTGATGTAGAATATGCTTTACGCCGACAATGCCCGAGAGGGTATGAGCAAGCATGAATCTTGGGCATGGCAAACACAGATATTTTTTTTAACTAGTTAGTGCATCTCTGTAATTTCTAAAATTTTAAGTGACAAACAAAAGAAATTTTGCTGAAAAGGCATAAATAATATCGCTTATAAACTAAACAGTATCAAACACTGTATGGTAGTCGAGACTAGTTTGACGTACTGGTGCAAGATATTAGCACCCTGGCTACTTACATAGGCAACTATTTGAGTTAAATGTTGAACGACTGAAGTTAAAAGGATCCCAAATTTGTTCAGTTTAACTTTCAACACGTACAGTACAATATTGAACGACAAAAATCGTCACGTGATAACACGGCACAACTTAGAAACTTATTACATCCCTGATATAACCTAACACTGATGTTCAATGACAGATCTTTGCAAAGATCATAGTTTTACCGCTGGTTCTAGATTTCATAGTTTTAACCAGTTTCTGACATATAATAAATATGTAATAATATACTGAAGAACAGCAAAATTAAAAACAGCTAGCATACTTCTTCTTTTGTAAAAATGATAGGTAGGTTAGATTAGCAGATTAGCTTATATAAGGTGGAAGACTTATTAATTATATATCTTATTTTGACATCTGAAAAATCATTTTATTTAAAACAAACCCACTGGGCCCGAACGTTGAAATTTAGAAAAAAACTCATTTCTATTGGTACCTATTTTAACACGTATTTTAAAATCGGGTGAAAAAATATTCATATTTAATTTCAGCGTGGTGACTATAAAACAGGGAACCAATCTTTTGGAATAGAGCCATCAAGATTTTACCCTGCGAGAGTAGAGTATGCGGATTTGCGAAGGTGGATACCGTCTCATCGACGTAAGTCAATGGAAATTTTAATAATGTTCCCTTTACGAGAATACTTACTTGCAATAAAATCCTTCGAGGGGTAATGGAATTGTTGAACAAAGAAAATCACGAGAAAGTCGGAAACACGGAACGAGGATACACCTCGAGATATTCCGAATATGTAACGAAATGAAAAAATAAATGCTTTTATAAATAGAAATATCAATTTTAATTAAATACCTTTACTTATATTTCATTCTAAGAATACGCATGAGTATTATAACGTAACGTTATTAGTTTTATTTATATATTCTGGTATACATTACGCTTTCATAATAAATACTTAATGAAGATTAATATATGCAAAGTAATATAAAGTTAACAAAACCTAAATGTAACATTAGTTTATTAAATTTTAATGACTATATTTGTCTAGACACTAACTAATAAATAAAGATTAATGTGTATTTAATACTTATTTTATAGAAATATAGTAGTAAATAGTATGGCGTTAAATACGTGGCATAATAAATTGGGATTAGATATTTGAAATCAATAAATTTTCACAAAACCTATTAAATTACTTTATTTATTATGAATAAAAATTTATTACTTTCACTACAATTTATTATATCTCAATCGTTGTCAATGGTTTATAAAGATTACAAAATACTTTTCTAACAGTAAATTATATTACAATAAACAACATTGTATACCATACCTTCTTTCTAAGTAAAACAAAATATAATGTAGGTATAAGTATTGTATTTATTGAACATAATTTACTTACCTACAAAATGAAATTGTATTACCTTGAATTAAAACAATATCTTTCCATCAAGAATTCTCAGTAGTTAATACGTATTAAGTGATATCTATAATTAGATAACTTGTGAATAATGAAAGATTAAATAACCTGGAGAGACTGGTTGTTTTTGGATAGCCTCCAGGGAAGGCAAAGAAGAGAAAGGGCGTTGTTGCGCTAGAGCGACCAAGTGAAGGAGCTGATTGGGGTGGCATTTACTCTACTCTGAGAGAAGCAGAGGACCAAAAGGGGTAGAAAATCTTGGTCGCTCAAAAGATGAAAAAATGCCAAGGTGGTCACGATTATCAGCCATGAGGGAATCAGCAGGAAGAAGAAGGATAAAATATAATCGACAATAATATTATATTATATAGTAGGGAACATAACAAAAGAAATATCACATTCTATTACTTTACACAAGAAAATATCTTGTTATCTTTAAAAATATAAAAAATTTTTTTTTTAATTAATTCAAAATTTTCTGAAAATTTCATCTAATTAACTGAAATGCGTAAATTATGTACTATATAGTGTAATGTGTGCATAGTAAAAGTATTTGGTAGAATTTAATATGTAAATACATACCCACAATAATTATTACTAGTACTAGAGATACTTTCTTAGGTAAAAATATTATCTCTATTAGAATTTGTTATATATTGTATGCATATATAATATTTTAAGATATATAATATTTTATTAACAACATTGTTTGCTTAAAGAAGTTTTCTCAATAAGCTGTTTATTTTTTAAAGAGTTAAACTCATGAAATGTTTCATATTTTGTCCAACACAAACTTAAGCTATTCCTCGAGAAAAAGACTATTGCCGTTTTATGAGAAATTTTCACGAGGCGAAGTTATTTCCAATCCGCGAGAGATAAACTCGCTAAACTGTAAGATGAAGTTTGGTATTCCAACAGAGGAAATTACTCAGGGAAATTTCCTGTCGAGATTGGCTTGAAAATACGTATAGGTTCACACGCTCATAATACTATCATCTTGTACTATTGGTAAACACTTAAACAAAGTTAAATGTTTAACAGTTACAGTTTACAGTTTACATTTTGAATGTCGTTGTTTGTATTTGATGTTATAGATTTTAAGAAATAATGTTTTACTTTAATATACATATTTAAATAACGGTAGAATCAAATTTTCCAGTTTTGTACTGAAATAAATATAAAATTAATATGTAAAGTTAATAATGATAATTAACTATTTTTTTGCATTTAAATTGAATTGTATAACTCATATATATGTACCTTTTATAAATCTATAAAAAAACAGGAGGCAGTGATGCCTGTCAATATTCTTATCGATGAGATAAATAATATTATTGTTATATTATAAGCAATCTTCGTAGCCAAATAACGCTTCGATTTGAATACCAATACGTGTGAGCGAAATGCCAAATTGTTCTTTACATTTTTTATGTCAAATTACTTTGTGTCTGTTTATTATAGACTGATAAGATTTAAAAAATGCTCACGATAGTCGAGCGGCTTACGCGTCGGCTTATAATGCCATGGGTCCCAGGTTCAAATCTTCAGTCGGGAAAAAAATACAAAATATTGTTTATCAATTTGTGTTTGAAGTGTGGACATAATAAGTTGAACAAATTGCTAATATCAATTTCTCATAAAAACAAAAATCTGTTAATACAAGCCTCCACAGATTTGGTTCGGCTATGATCAATAAAACCCGATTATGAAAATCCTCATAATACTTAAACTTCCTCGTCAACCCACTGTATGTTTTAACTATGATAAAGTTAACTGCATAATAGCGATATAATTAAAAACTTATTGGTTGCACAATTAATATTACTTATTGGTTGCACACATAAATTGTCAAAATCATTCATAAATATCATTAACACGTAAAATCTATGCAAAATTAGAGTTAATGGCGTTTCCTATATACCTACTTAGATATCAACAATCTAACCAAGCATGAATATATTATAAAAATAAAATCTTGTTAATTATTAAAATACTTTAAAGTTATAAATATTTTGTTGTACTTAAAAATATATTAAAACTTTTCTTATGCACTCTTTCCTGTTTCTCTAACAAAAACATATCCAAGAACTCTAAAAGTAAACGATAAGCAGTACATGGTTTTCCTTTGCATAAGTCAGAGTATATTTAGCAAACACTTTGAACCACCGGTGCATTAGCTTCTTATCTCACCTATAGTAGCTACGTATCTAGGTACAATATTATGATATTTTTATAAAACGTATCAAGAAAAAGCTAACCCACCAACTTGCGATATATAAGATAATTATGTACTTATTGCAAGATTCACAAAATCAAACTGTTTTATTTTTAAAAAGTAATCAAATATTACAATTACTTCATTATTCTGTAAGTAAATATAATATTGATAACTAACTACACATAATAGTATTTATATAATAAATATAGTGATCCTGTTAATTAATGCCTATTTTTAAAATACCGATGAGCCTGAAATTCAATACTAGTTGTAAATAAAGTTTTTACATGATATATTTCAAGCGTACCCAACTAATTGGTTTTAGCATTCATTTTATATTTGAAGTCATACTTCTTTAGGCGCGTTTGGAAAATCAGATCAGAGTATATTTTTGGCGTGTGACATGACGTAACACATAATTTATTTTTTTACACAAAAATAAACGCACTCGATTGGTCGAACCACCGATTGTTCGGTTATCAGCCGAACGCACTACCATTACGCACACACCACAGTATGATACTCCAATCGTGACGATTATACAGTATAACATTATAGTTTAGAATTGTTCCGTTGCATAGGCAGCAAATTTATTATTGTCGGCCATTTGCAATTCCTTACGTAAAAAAAATATTAAACGTCATAGTAGCTCATAGTAATGATAAATGATTATATAATTTAGTAATAAGTTAAAGTGCATATAAATAAACCAACGGCATTCCAATAAGCGGTCCTTTTCCTTGAGTGTGTAATTTAACAAGATATTTAAGAGACAGTCGAAGAATCTAGGTTATCACAAGTTTTGTTTTTATTTTGTTACGCCACACACCGATTTTTTTTCATTGTACATTGGTATTCTATTTTTTAAATAAAACAATACACATATTTTTATGGCAGATAAACCCTTATCTTGGCATTTATTTGTATCATTTAAGTAATCGGTTTCCCAGTAAGTTGTCAAACATTTGTTCCATAAGATATGAAGGCGTTTGAAAGTTATATAATATTATGCAAAATTACACAATAAATAATATATCTACAATTTTTTCATTCGCTTTTGATTTTAATTTGTGTACTTATCGATTTTTGAATACCTGCCAGGTTGCATTGTTAATTAAATCATTTTTTTATTTAATGACTAAGTCACAAGATTCAGGAATGTAGTTTGCATTATTAAATAAATATTTATGACTTTATTTGATTTTTTTTGGTAAAGACTCGAACGCGATACAATACTTTTCTGCCAAATTGTTTGTATATCACGATGGAATTAAATAATATATAAAGTTGAATAAACTTTACTGAGAGGGAATGAGAATCGATAATGAGTAAAAATTAGAAGTTTTTCTTTTAACACTGGACCAGAACCAGATATTTAAGCCAGTACCTGTATTGAAAAAAATGTAAAAATCTACCGTTTATTTAACACCACTACGTGCATTTTTAATGAACTTATTTTATTAATTTGAACGAAAAATTGTTTAAAATTTTCGTCAAGTCATCATAAAATTATTATAATTGTGATGAATTAAGAAATAATGTATTCATAATGTAACAAAGGATTCTAACAACCATAAAATGAAAATAATTACTGTTCTGTATTTTACTTTGTATTTTTTTTTCATTGTATGAAATGATTTTTTTAAATATATAAATCTTTATTGTTTGTATTTCGGATATTCTATTTTATAACACCCCCGTTTAATTGGGTTAATTTTTAACAAATATTAGAGTAAATGCTTATATTATTTTTTTGTAAAAATGTATCTTATATAAAATATATTATATACTTATACAATTTTACTTTATATTTAGCGATATACGAGCTCTATAATAACAAGTATTATAATATAATGGTAGGTATTGATGATATTCAGTCAATACATTTCCAATGTATAAAAATACGTCCTCATCTATGAATATGATATATTTAGGATTTCACATATGAAATAATGCATTTTTTATAAACTTGAATTAACTTTTTTTAATGTCATAGTAATAATTAATACCTTGTATAATTATTCTATGTTATTATTATTTTTTACTTTTTATACACTTTTAACATCCTAATATTTTAAACCCATTATACAATTTTAATTTAATAGTTTATTTCAATCGAGATTTTCAAAAGTAATATCTCATACATTTTTCTAATCAAGTTTTAATATCATATTATTATTATTTTATTCCCCTTTTATATTAATTTAAAAATATATATCTGTATCATACGCTAAGAGCTGAAAAGGAGTTTACATGTGTGTGTTTAGAAACAGCATCTTTGTTTCTCTGGCATTCTTTTTATTTATTTATATACTACGTTTAATATAAAAAGGCTGCCTTTTTGGATTGTTAAACATTCATATTATTACCGTGGAGCTTTATTTCATCCTCTTTCTCGTAAAAGGATAATTTTACTGCTCGCATTTCCTCCGTCGTAATGTCTCACCCTGGGCGCTACGTCCTACATCCTGCGAGGAGATTTCGGCTCACTTCCTGCCGGTAACCTAATGTCCGACTGGAACCTTCGCTTAACGAATCAGCAATGTCTGCAAGGCCGTCGAAGCTCTCGCTGTGACGCTGCGGTGATCTAAGATTTTCTACTACAAAAGGGGGAGCAATTTATAACTGTTCACATCATTAAATAATGAATTACTCTCCGTGGTAGAGATTCGCCGAAATATTAGAGTTTTCAAAACGACATTACTTTGAAGCGATATTACGTATCTACCAAAATTTCTCCTTATTATTACAAAAATATAGATATTAAACATAAAATGGTCTTCAAATTTTGTTAATATTATATCTAAAAATATAATATTTGTTGTTATTCTTGACATATTACATATAGTATTTCATTTTTTTATCAAGTACGTCTAGGTATTAGAATAAGTATATGAAATTTATATTACAATAGGGTCACAAGAAAAGTCGTGCCTTATACATTGATAATACCTAATATAAAAAATAAAAAATGTGGTATGTATTAAAATGCTAATTAATGCCTTCCCAACTTACTTATATTGTACTATCCAGGTAGATAAGTGACTGCACAACCATCATCCGGTCATCTATTACATCAAGCTCTCTCTCCAAACAGTATGTTAAAGAGTAGAAAAGAAATTTCCAAAATATTTAATGTATTAATTATATATAAAATGCGAGTATATAATATTCTCCACATTTGATTCATAGATTAAAAAAAATATAACTACAACTTGTCTACGTCTTGTTTAGAGGATTCAAATTTATTGAGTAACATAACATTAACGGTGTATATTGAGAAGGTGTTTAATTAAAAAAATAATTAAACACCTTCTCAGGTTCACTTACAAACATAAAGACTATGTTTATTTGACCAGTATTACGTTTTCATTAAATTAGTGATGGTTTAATTGGAAAGTGCGCTTCTTTAGAAACACACTAGCCGTGTTGGGTTTCACATTGCGGCCGTGTTTAACCTTTGCGCGGTTAATCCGAAAATCCAAGGGCTGTTGGGCCGGCCCGGATTGTGTTACTGGTTACTGGCGCCAGTTGAATGGACCAAGTTTTAATTGGATAGCTTCACTTTATACTTGCAGATACCACTTTCTGTTCAACTTGATTAGCTTAGAAATCGCTATTGAAAAACGATACATGCCAAAGATTCGCAGCCGCCTGGTTTATCAAAGCACCCAACGGCTGATGACTGCCAACGATGCAAAGGGTTTACTCAATATGTAGTTATTTAAACTTTAATGTGTATTCACATGGAATACGTTAGTAACACAATCCGAGTACCATATTATGTTATATTTCTATCAATGAAATGGTTTTTTATATATGCACTGTACTTTATTTTTTTTTAACCTATTTTTCAAACTCTTCAGCTGATAAGTACCTACTTTTATAATAGAAAGAAATAAAATAAATCATATTATGATGTATTTATCAATTGATTTTATTATACTATGCTTCATTGTATTATTAAATTAAAACTTTTTTATTTTTTATTCAATACTAAATTTATACATAATAATGGCTTAACAATAAAATAAAAAAACATAATTTTGGAAACGTACAAATACAAAAACGTCATCAAATCTAGAAAAAAAGTTGGCACGAACTCACGTCTTTTACTTTATGGATGAGTGTTTTCGCCTCTAAGGTTAGAGTTTATTATATTGCTGAGGTTTTTCAAATATCCAAGAAAAATATGTCATGCTTAATAATATGTACATATTGAATTTACAATTAAATTTGTTCATAAATATGCTCATATTGTTTCATATTGTGTATTTGGTGTCATACAGTTCCATATTGTCTCATATCAATAGGCATACTATTTAAAATTACTATGTATACTTACCTCATAAAAAAATACTTAGCAACAAATCTAAATATTTACATATAAATTTTAAAAGGTGCTCGATGGTACGAAAACGATTGACACTTTCTCTTTTATTGATTTAAATTCATATGTACATAATAATATTTAGTCTATATCAATCAACTACTAGATAAAGGCGTTTCCAAGCTCTATTCACTTTTCTGTGCCCTGTACATTGGGGTGCCACGTAGTATAAATAACATAGCAGTTTTGTCGATCTATTGGCCACTAGGTCTCCCTTAATGGTTTTGTGTCCAGTGATTATTCTCACTTCGAGCGCAACCTCTTAGATCCAAACACACATTGAAAAACAACATGTAAATTTGCCAGACCCAGAATTAAATCTCGAGAATTACGACACTATATACCAACACCTTACTGCTTGGTCATTATGGACATCCAGGGTCTACAAAATAAATAAAATTGCATTATGTCTCGATTAATCAAAACATCCAGTGACAGGATTCGATTATTAACTTCTCGAACCATTATACACAAGTTGCATAATATATAATATCTTGGCACCGAGCAGTAACATGTCGGTCTTCAATGTCGTTGATTCCGTGTTCAATTCTCAAGTCTGGCAAAAAAAATATTTGGACACAGAGTATGGACCTAATAGATTGAACAATTATTATTGGATAACATCCATTTTACGTAAAGAAAACTGTTTTTCCAAAAACCTCTTCCCTGTGAGACCCATACAATATATTATACACGATTGAATATGGTTTTTAAAAAAATGTAGGTATAATATAATATGTATGTTAACTGTTTAAAAAAATCTGATAATATTTTTTTCTTTATATTTTGGAGAACTCAGATGAGACGTATTTTCTTCATATCATTGAATACACAGTGTGAAAATTTTATTTATAAAATATTTACAAGGATAGAAATTTCCATCTAGAACATCGAAGCTTAAAGCTTATTTTTCAGTAAAATTCGTAGCCTTTATGTCTAAAATGCTCAAAAACTTTACTTTCGGTAACAAAAGAGGAAGAGAAAGTATTGGAAAGTAACATCTAAAAGCTTGAAATAAATAATATCAAAATAGCTCGCACGCGTTTTCCAGGAATATTCCACACACGTTCAGTGCTTTCCTTTGGCGTAACACTTACGCTGAAAACCTAAAAGTTGTAAAGAAACATTACGCAAGTTCGTGAACGGACTCCAAAAGTTAATTTGTCTCATTATGTATACAAAATTGATTGGTCTCGACGATTTTTAAGCGGCCTAGCTTTCAGAATATTTTGTCAGCGCAGCAGAATTTGTAAGGCAGTTTACTTGTACACTTTAGCCTATTTACGTAATTTTACCAGAGTGCGTCATCACGTATTTACGTAAATGTGTATTCGCATGGTTGCTTTTATACAAGATAAATAATATGACGGCGCCTTACAATTATTACATACAATATTTATTCCATGACACAATGCTTTATTATTTAATGCTAAAGATAGGAAATACGACAATAAATCAATTCCATTATAATATGTCGACTTTAATAATACCCAAGATTTATGTCAATAAATAATTAAAAATCTATTACCATTTATCGGTATTTTCATGTTATTAAAAATATAATATTATGTAAGATATATTTAATCATTATTAGTCATTATCTATTTATTCTCTTGCTCTACATAACAGTCAAGTGTTATTGGGGTTACAATTATTTAGATTTGGTTAAATATTTTATATCTAATTTTATTTCATTATCAATGCATAATATTATAAAAGCAGCTGAATGTTTTATTGTGAAAGTTATGGAATACGTTGCAGTAAATAGCTATCGATTGAAAAGACAAGAAAGAAATTAACAAGCGAGAGGTCCTCTAGCTACATGGGTGTAATGTAATTTTTATTTAGATTTATATAAATTTACAGTCTACTGAAATATAAAAAATATGAAACAAAAATAATGTTTTTTATCGTGTGATGGACATGGTATTTGTTTAATTTATAAAACAAAAAACAGTTTTAAACTTTAAACCGCTTTTGCAAAAATGGTCTTATGCAATTTATCTCTCTTTTACTACCGATTTAACTGATTCTGTTACTAATCTAGGTTTTTAATAATTAATTTTGACGTATTTACCTGAGTTATTAAATTAAAACTCTGATCATACTATGGTAGACAAATATATTTATCAAAATATATATGCAACTCAAAATAATCGAAAAACCGTTTTAGCCGCTTTTGAAAGTAAGCGCTTCTATAAAAGGATTCAATTGAATGGAAAAGGATCGAGAAGTTCTGCGTAGTATCAAAACCAGGAAACTACAGTATCCCCCAATTTATGATTCAAGGAAAGATTAATGGCAAGCATAGCAGAGGACGGCATTTCGTGGCTTAAGAACCTCCGTGATTGGTGCGAGTGTAACTCCACTGAACTGTTCCGGGCAGTAGCTGATGACAAAGCTAAGATTTATTTATTTAGAAAAGAGTATTATGGCATTACAGCAATTGGCCAATGTGCCATAATACATAATACATACATATTATAAAAATGACTAAATTAGAAATAACAAGAAAGTAGAAAACAAAGTATGTGCGTAGATATTAAAGTAAAATGATAAATACAATTATAAATTTAACCAAATTAACACGTCCAAAAACAAGATATAGTTAATAAAAAATAAATCAATCTTTACGGTGCCATGAAATAAGTTAATCGCACGATACACAGAAGATTGCCTTGATGGTGTCCGATCTCCGCTAGGGGGTGACACAATAAGAAGAAGAAATATTTTCTTATGAAATGATGTTTATTAAAAAAAATGCTCAGGATCCGTTTCGTTCACATAGATAGATATTTCAAACTGTAAATATGTAAGTAGGTACTATATGTTTTGTATTGTATTATTTAATACTTATTATGAAAAACGTAACGCATAAAAATCTTAAAAGGGTATTGAGTTAATATCCTTGATTAATCAAATAATTAAAAGGAATACTATAACTGTATACGAAATAATTTAAGTGGTTCATATAATACTCACTAGATGGGTCGTTAAATACCATTATGACTGACCTCCCATCAAATTTAGTAATTAAACTTGCCAACATTAGAGTCCCAGTGATAATTTGAGAGCAACTAAAACGGCATTAGGCAGGATGCATCCTTCGTCGCAGCGTAATCGTCTCATCCCATCAACAGCGCGTAGATTGCCAGCGTGAATATAATAATCAAGCAAATAAATATGGCTGGTGTGATCCGTTCAGTAACGGTGATAAGAGATAGGAGGGGTGTGATTCTTCCGTAACACATTAAAACGCCCGCTATGTGTACCCTCATTAATACACGCGGGGTCCGCAAAACCCCTCGAGGACTCCATGTCTAACCCTCCTAAGGTACTTTTCACACGAGAGAGAAATATGTATTTGAAATAAAATAATTCAAACGATTTTCACGAAGACTTCTGCGGTTAGATGAAATGTATATTTTTCTTTCGATTCAGCGTCTTGTATTTTTATTTCAATATATTACCATTATTAACTTTATGGATTTCACATCATTTGTTAGCTATAAATAATTGTTTTAAAAATCGTGTCGGGCATCTAATTATACTATTTTTTTTGGTTAATCGCAAATATAAGGTACCTACTTATATATATTATGTATATATTTTTTATGACATAAATAAAAAACATGCTTTGTAAATTATAATGGCATCAATGCTTGGATCAACAAAAATGGAGATTATGAATATGTAAGACGATTAAAATAATTGTGTCACTATCGTAATACATATTATATAATATAACAAAAATAATTTGAAAACACCTCTAATATGTCGGTACCTACAAGAAAATACTGCCTGCTAACGCCTGGCGGGACATGAACTTGTATTCACTGGATTCGCGCTAATATTCTTTTCCAATTAGTTTACGGGTATCCCATCTAATTACCACCAAAATAACTTCTTCTTTACATGCAATGCTTATTAAATTGCGTATTTTTCCAAAAGAGATTTTTTATAGTAGGTATATAATACTATAATTTAATATCTGAGATGTTTTAAAAATATGTATGTTGTATATTATAAAGTATGTTACATTCTATAACCATGTGAATTATTCATTGAATAAAACAAATTACTCATATATATATATTTATTTTCAAACCTACTTTATTACTTACTTCAGCGAGTTCCTGCATTCTGCTTTGGAGGTCTTCTGAGAAAATTACTATGTCATCTTATCACATTAAAAGCCTTAAATGGAGATGGGCTGGACGCATAGCTCAAAGAAAAGACAATCGACAATCGCTCAAAGAACAAATCTAGTCATCCAGTGGTATCCAAGACGTACAAAACGTCCGCAAGGTAAACCTAGAGGCCCCTCGATCGATGAAATGATAAAGTTCTGCGGAAGTACTTGGCAACGCAATGCACATGACCGAGAGAAGTGGAAGCAGCTTGAAGAGGCCTTCATCCAGCAGTGGATAGATTCAGGCTGATGATGATGATGATATATATTATATTGATTATGGTAATTTTCAAACATGTTTTAATTTTAATCTCTGTATACAACCAACAAAAAACAAATATTTGTATACAGGTTTTTGTTAAAGCTACACAATATCTCAGTAAAATAAAGCAGATGATATTGTAGACAAATAATACTAGTAGGAATAGACGATGTTATGCATTTAAAACATATAATAATAACATAGACAGAAATGTAATTTTTTATTTTACTCGACATAATATTTACTTTTCTTTAAATTTTAAAATGTAAAAAATTCCGTATGCGTGAGACTTTATTTTCCCATAATATACTCACCAACCCACCATACTTTTCATGCGGACTGGTTTGTCTAATAAAAATATACTGGTGAATTAAAATATTTCATTAGCAAGGTAATTAGTAGAAATACAAAGTGAAATGGAAGACTAATATAAGGCTTTTTTTATCTGTCGTCGAGCTTTTATAAAACCGTTGTAAAAAAAACTTTGTATACTCTAAGATTGTTATAAATAGTTTTTTTTTGTAATCCACGTCTTTATTTTGTAACATGGCGGCGTTGGTAGGTACTTAATATATAAGATATTTGATAATATGTTAAAAAGTACCTATTATTTATTGTGCGTATTTGTATTGATTTTTACACAACTTTTAAAATCGTCTATTTAAATAGTACAAAATAATTAGATAGTAGAGTTAAAAATGTTATGTAAGCAAAGTTATAAATAATTAATAAGTAGTAAAGAAATAAATAATTAAAACATTTTATTTTATTGAGCGTACATAAGTAAAACGGCAAATAATTTTCAACAGTATGTGGAACGAAATTTCGCAGTCGTCGCCAGTCGGAGAGCGATAGTCGACCTGTTTGCACGTCAATTTGTTTTGTGATGGAGTCGGAGGAATATATTCTTAAATCGTGTAAAGATGACTAGAAAACGTTCCGCATGTACTTGAAAAAGAAAACATGTACCTAAATGAATATACTATTATTATTACGAATATAATAATAAACATAGCATTAAAAGGATGCTTGTTGAATTTTTATGACAGATTATATTTCGTTCGGCTCGCGTCATTTGCACAATCCGGGCATTGCCTAGTCTCGATCTTTTTAGACCATGCCTCAGCTGAAATATAGCCTTAATATTTTGTTACAGATAACAGACATTTATTATATTATTTTTGACAGAATTTCTCACATAAAAAAGAGCATAAACTTTGTAAAAATACTATACATTGATTATTGTATGTAAGTATAGATGAATCATTACAATAATTATTGACAATGGTTGTTCTGTTGCTAATTGGAACAGTGTTAAACATATTTATTAAGTATTTGAGTTTTGTTTGTTGTATGTTTACAAAATCGGAATCAAAATGGAAGTTTGAAATTGGATAAAAAGAACGTTGCTATTTTTTTTCAAAGGTAAATTTATTATAAATATTTAATTTACTATATCATAAGTTCAATTAATAATTATATAAAAGTAAGCGATAAGTTATTAGGTAATTAACTAATATTTTAGACTAAGGACCTTGCTATGTCATACCTATTATATTTTTCTATTAAGTGACTAAAATTTTAGCTTTTATGTGGACAATAATAATATTGTCAACAGTTAATAACACATATTTACATTTTGAACTAAGTAAATAGCTCCTACGCACGTTCAATAAACAAAACTCTTCCGACCAGAATTGCACAAATATCTCAAAATGAAATTACGGAAGCGACATTTGACCAAACAAATAAACAAACAAATAATAACCAACACAAAAATTTTAAAACATTTCATACTCACACACGCCCAATTATGCTTACGAGGCCAGAATAAATACAGAAATTAATTCGATTCGAATGAAAAATATCTGTATTAATCCAGTGCCATGCCAAAAAATATATTCCACTAATCTTTTAGCTTTACTAACATTCACAATAATAGAATTTTCTTATCATAATTATATTATTTATTTATGATGATTTATCCGTCTGTAATTTAGCGCAACACACACACACACTTTTTCTCTGCTGTGCAATTAACACAATGAACGCATTGAGTGTATCATGAAGAATGTTGACAAGTGGCACTGTTACATCATATTTTAAACATTATAGCGAAATTAGTTATTTCAGATATACGTTCGTTCGATTAAAACGAAAAAAAGTGAAACGAAAATTGAATCCATGGGTTCGCTTTGGTAATAACAGCGCATCGCACTTTTTCTGCCACACCCTCAGTAGCAGTCAATCGAAGGAGTACAAACGAGAATAATATTATGTACCTACTATGCCGTGATTTCATTATACTATCACATGTGAAAATGAAGCGATTCAGTTCAGATCCATAATGTTTTCATTTGAATACAGAGTACAGTGAGGCAGGTTTCGTTTTAATTTTACAACTTTCAGTGTTGATTCAAGCGCTATATTATATTATAAGTAACATGTACCATTACTATCAATAATTAGTTCTTTTCAAAATGGTAGATTGTCCGTGTCGAGAGTGCTTTTTTATATTAAAACAAAAACGATTTTACGGACAACGGCAATTCATTTAAGTGTTTTAAACACATAGAGCGGAATGCACAATCTAAGATTTTGATCCTAAGGATAAGTCGCCGAAAAGCATGACTTAACTATAGACAATCCTGAGTATAGAGTTAAGGAATCCTTAACCATATACTATTTTTGTTATGAACACGCCCCCTTCTGTATTACCATTTACCACTGACAGCTGCTGTCAAAATAAATTCAAAATCATTTAACAATGTATCTCAATATGGATATTGATAGTGTTAATTCGTTTGGCATGCACTTGCAGAATATTATTTTACTTTTATACGCAAGCCCGCAGAAATAAAAAATGCCAGGTGAAGAATGACACTTGACGCTAGTGTTACCATGTTAAAAAAATATCTTGCGGTGCCTGTGGAATCACGTATAATGACTTATAACGGAAAGATAAGAGTATTATAATTAAATATTAATATGTATTTATAGTTATTGCATTTATAAAATGCAGTTGTCATATTTTTGTCATCGTTTAACAATTATAAAATAATTTACCTAAACTATAGGAATATGGTATTATTTTCAATAGAAATGATCTTAACTAAGGACAATGTTTCTGCATAGTGTTTTCTGCTAAGGAAATTTTAGTTATGACAAATGTTTCTGCATTCCGCTCATAGTATAAATAATATTTAAGTAACAACCTTATAGTACACAAGTACACGTGTGTCGCTCACTTAGTAAGCTTTGTCAAGTATTAAGTTTCAAATAGTAAAAGCTTGCAAAAACTCATATTATAAATTATCATGAAATTATCACCAAATAAACACTCGATCTCATAAAAAAATAATTACCTACTTTTAAATAAAAATGTAAATTTGAAAGAAAAAAGAATCGCTGTACCTATTGATTGACCAAATTCATAATACTTTGTAGGTGGGAAAATTTGTGTGATATTATATAACTACATTATTATCTAATATTTATTTCATATTATTATAGTGATTTACAATATAAATCAAAAATATGTATGTACAGATTATATTAAGAAATAATCTTTGATCAATAATACTGTGTTTATTGAACAATGCGGTTATCAGAGATTTTTTATTGTATCTGTGCCATCATTATGGGGACATGATAAATTACTTTCCTCACTCCCTGTAATAATCTTGCGCACCCCACTGATTATACCCAAATGATAAGGGGTGTCCTTTCATTCGAAAACAAGGTACGAAGTAATGTCCGAACGAATTGCCACTCAACGCTTATGGGATAACCTCATGTCACTCAGTGCGGAAAACATTTAATGAGTTAACGCTACTCTTTCAAAGATTAATGGAATATTTAATTTATTGGGATTTTATTTGATAATAATAATTTACCTATAACAAATAATAATACGATGAGGCAACAAAAACTCTTCTAGGTCAGTACCTTATTACACAACATATGTCCGTGATTGTATATAGATAATTATATAACATAACATTATATTATGAAAACAAGTCTGAGCGGCAACTCACATAAAAATTTGACGTCAATTCAACGCAACATTATTCGTTTAAAAATCAACCGTAGGTAAATTGTAATATAATTGGTTTGACTCGACACGTTTGTCGCACTCGATTGGCGTCGCAGCTGTTGTGCAACCTTGCCATTTGTATGTGGGACTCACACGAAAATGAGCATTATACTATAGTTTTGTATTCAAGAAGTGAACATATATATGCCTATGTTACTATAACAGCAGAAGGTGCCACCCCAATAGTTTTTTTTTGTCTGACAATATAATTTTGTTAAATAAATTTAGCCATCTTCAATGATGGACAGTTGATAATATTCTCGCATCTATAGATTAAATCGCTTTTATGTGTATGCAATTTTGTTGACTTTTGTCTTTCAAAGCCAGATTAAATTGGTGTCGCGTTGAATGTTTGTGTGCTAGGTGCCTAACGTATTGACAATATTTACAAAAATGTACCTACATACAATGTTAATATGAAAAATATAATTTTTGATATAAATTTACTATAATATATATATTGTGTGAAAATTCTATTTCAAGATTCAGGCAACTCATATCAAACAATATAATATTACGTTACGTTACTTGAATATTATAATTTTGTGAAAATTAAAATTACAAACATTGAAATCACAAATTAAACACCTTGCTTGCATTGTTTATAGTAATATCGTTTATAGTTTATAGTACTATTATAAACATACGTTCATATTTTAGATAATTTAAGTTATATTTTTTATATGTTTCCTTAATATATAGCGTCGTTAAGGATTTGTTATTGTATTCGACTTTAAATCGACAACAAGTTCAACGTTTTGTCAGTAAAATTCTGAAATCTTTAAAAATAAATCATTGGCTGTCCGTTTTTAAGAATCAAGTTGATTGAATATTAAATACCAATAATGTATAATGTGACTCTCTATTAATAGTGTTTTTTCAGTAATTTTAAAATAAGCAGGTTTTTATCAATTTGTTTATATTGTTTTGTAAGAATGAAAAATAGCAATAAATATGAAGCCTAGCATTCATAAAAATAAATCGCACCGTATCTGAGGCCTACTGCTTTCCACTTTGAGGCTTTCATGAATATTCCCGCGTGTGTTTATTGTCAAACAAGCTTTTAATCTTGTTCCTACATTTGTCATGGGAGATTTTTCTATTTGCGTTCGCAAAAATTCGCTTGTATACGAAAAATGACTCGTCCGTGATTTACACTAAAAGTTTATTTTCGACATGCAAATGGATTACTATTTAAACTAACATAAAGTTACAAGTATCTTTATTAACTTCTATGACGAAAATCAACATCTGTAAATACTTTCATATGATAATATAATTATACATTTAGTAGTTTACCTCAACCTTTTTCACGACACGGCATGTCACACTTTTCATTTTTTGGCACATTAAATAATGCATATGTTAATACTTTATTTTTTGTGATCCTTAAATGCCATAGTTTGTGCATTTTTTTTGAAAAAATAAATAGATCAAAAAATGCCTATAGGTAAAATTTATCTTATGGCGATATTTTACGCTTGATAATGATTCCAAAATTATTTACTGTGATGGAATTGATACCCAGAGAAAAACATATTCAATATGCGTATAAAAATATGGGGACTATAAACTCATTTATATATCATTATTATAACCGCAATTTTGGCAGTCAGTTTTGTCATTTTATTGTAATATTATATTACATATTCTGTCATTTATTATTATTCATACTATTATCCACACCAATATAGATAATAACTACATAGACATATGTAACCAGTGAAAATATTTAATAAAAATATGGTTAAGCATTCATACACTTATGATCATATTTCATAAAAATATTGATATACAGCATCAAATACAAAAATGCCATAGAATAAAGAAAGTAGAAGTTAATTGAAGGAACCGATACTTAACAGTAATTGGAAAATAAAAAGGTTACCTGTGGTACTTTTAAAATTTTGGAATATTATAAGTAATTTCAAATATTATAAAATACACTCTTAATACACGACTGACTTTTAATAGTGATATTTTGTTTTGAATTTAATTGAAAACACGGATTTAGGGCAATTGAATAATATTAGAAACATATTTATATTATTCCTTTTAACATTTAACAAAAATATAGATACAAGTTTTTTAAACAATTGTCAAGATGTCACGGACAATTCGTTGTTAGGAATGAAACACTATTTATTTAGATGCTCCTACTATGCACTAATATTTAAAAAAATACGTCTAGGTTAATAATTATTATTAAAATATGTGTGAGTACGCGCCCTTTGGTATGAAATGTAGCATTGAAAGCAGTGACGTCCCTAGACAAAATGCCGCCCCTAGGTAGCGTCAAAATGCCGCCCCAATTTTTTATCATCCTTTCATTACTCCAATATCTACGAAATGTGTTGTATGAAGCATGGCCCCCGCATCCTGAAGCGGGCCCCCAGGCCAGGATCTTTGGCAGCCCCCCTACATCGCTAAGGATAAAGGCAGTGTGACGCTCTACAAGTCTACAGTAATGTTTTCTAAATGGTGTACGCGTTAAAATTGATGTGTATATTTAGTGTTTTTTTGTATATTTTAATACACCCATTTGAATTATGGAGTTTTTGAGTATCGCTACACAATTATAAATTGTATTGTACAACCACATAATTTTAAATATTAATATTATTGAAGAAAATAGCGCCGCAGGCGAATTTTTTGCTATTAGAGCAAATTTGTAATATGTGTTTATTTCACTTATCGAGCCCGGGACACAGGCTAGAGCCTAACTACTATAAATTACTAACAAAATATATACCTACCACTAAGCTGAATCATAAAAAATTAAATTTAGATATTAATAAATAGATAAGCGAATAAATATATTATTAGTTAAACACTTACCCAAATCACCAGAGCCTGAGATGCCATTTGGTTGATATGTCTGACACATTAATTTAGTAATACCTACGCAGACGTAATATTTTTACACCATTTGTTCTATGCTATTATTGTACCCTATAATATGTAAACACAATAATTTTCCTCATTATTTATTTAATATAAACCTATTTTTAATCATAAATACACTATTAATTAATAGTCTCAACACTCAACCGTTGATGATTGAAATAAAATACCCAAATCCACACTATTATCAGCACAAAATATGTTTACAAAAAAATGACTTAAAAGAAGGTATTGTTATTCACAGCACGATAAATACGATATAATCTAGGTAGGTACCTACTAGTGTACATTTTTATTACAATTAGCTGGTACTTAATGTAAATACTATTATATGCACGAATACTAATTGATTATGACAAATGTCGATGGATTATTAATCATTATGAATATCTATTTTCCAATAGGTACATCCGGCAACTTTTAAATCTCGGGAGTGACTGGCAAAAATATTTGGATAAATTAAAAAATATGGAAGTATGTACCTACCTTTCGTCACCAACGTTGAAATCTATATAGGTAATATTATTTTGTTTCAATACCTACCTACGTCGCTTGTTCGGCGCCACCTATGGCGCGACGGCTTTTGCGCGTATACCTATATAATATCACTGTTATGAAAGGAACTCTTTAATCTGAGTAAATGACACTATATTATTATATTATGACTGATTTAATATGTGTTTTTGGAGTTTTACATTCATCATTCATAATGTGTCTACGTGCCAATAGTAAAAATATTTTTTATTGGTATTTTTTATACAAAACCGAGCAGTCAAAAATAAAACAAAAATTCCTCGCGAAGCGTGGTGACATCATACTAAAATATGTACTCTAGTAAGTACTGGATAAAAAAAACATCCGGAAAAAACATCTCCAACGCTCTGGTTATAATATAACTAATATAGGTAGCTATTTCTATATAATACCAAATAATTCTCCTCGATTTGCCGCCCTTCGAGTATCTGCCGCCCCCAAGCGACGCTCAATCTACCTACCCCTACGGGACGTCACTGATTGAAAGGTATTTGCATGCGCCTAGGTGGCGAATTTAAGGTTCGATGATAACTAACTCTTCAAGCCACACTGGGGTGAAAATAATTAAATTATATAGTTTGCAAATTCCGTGCACTTAGTCATAGAGATGACACTACATTACAGGATACATAAATGATACATTTTATTGCAGCACAATAAAACTGAATTAAGGAATAAAATCATTTTCATTTAACTTTGCCTACCTATGTAATTATTTGGATATGCTAGGGTTCTTTGCATATTTCATTTTGTCGGTGGACCGAAATAAAAGAAATAGCACAATGCATGTAAAATTGTAGTTAAAGAATAATCTAACTATTCCGTTGATACTGCAACCTCTTGGTTTACCTTTAAAACATTTTCTACCTTTTGGATAAAACTGGATGACTATATTTAACCATATTTTTTTCTTTCTTCAAGAAATGTGATCAGCCCATTTTAATTTGAAGTTTTTAGCGAACTATTACATCGCTTACTCTCGTATGGCCCCTTATCCAATCATTCCGTTTTTATCTTTTCACGTTATGCTCACCACGCACCTCGCCATATCGAGCTGTGTTAATTATTTAAATATTTGAATTTTTATTTTTCTGGAGGTCTACATTTTTCATATAATATTATAATATATGATTATAAGAGAGGGCTCTTTTAAAGACATTTTTCTGGCAGCCAAAAACGCTCACAAGTATTAATTGATACCCTAAAGGCATGAAATCCTAAAAACGTTTCATTATATTGCTGAGTTGTGTAACTAAGTTTGCATTTGTTTATTTAAAAGGGGAGTAAGTTGATGAAGACCTTTTACTTAACATACATTTTCCAACGAATCAGTCAAAAGCGTACAAACAGCTTAGTGTTCATCGGTCAGTGGCTTATCCCTTAGCCAATGATAAAGCAGTCAAGAGTATTATGGTGAACCTGAATATATATCGGCTTTCAAATACGTCAAACTTTGCACGCTGTTAACATCGCTCTATTTCTCGCAAGCAACTCGATAATGATACTCATCACTATACGCTTGTGAAGAATAATGACATGCAACAAATTGCAATAAATTTCTCTATACCCGCATATTTATTTTTGACGTAAAGCTTTATATACGTGCCATATGAAAATTTTCAGGAGGGAAACTTTTAACGTAGCGGGCGTGATGTATTCATAAACCTTTCGATATGTAGGCGCGTACACTGCCGATTGTACTTTCCCGGCCATCGACTGACTTTTAATTGTCGCCTAAATGATTTTTCTTCAAATTTATTTCTAATAACATTTCAAGCAATATTTCTGACACATGATTATACAATTAATAAATATAACATAACAACACAACAAATTATTAATTTGATTGAAATAATATCATAATATTTTTGGCCTAAAATAAAATTTTGCAAGCATTTTCTTTGCATAAAAATAGACAAATGCTATTACACATTACACGTTAACTAATAAATGATTGATTTTAAAAGTAATAGTTTTGATAATATTATGTAGGTCCATATAAATATTACTATATTTGTTTTAAAAGGTGGTGGTAAACATATTTAAATAGTTTTTTTAGTTCAAAATACAAATAAAAATTGCATTTATATAATACGCAAAGGTTGGATCTAATAATCATGAGTCGTGAGAATGGAGAGAAAAATATAAAGTTTCAATTGTGTTTCGCGTTCTACGTGCACACTTTTTTTTTTAAATATTCAAGAAGTGATAATACACATTCATTCTATCATATAACGTTAAACGGCAATAATGGAGTCAGCACTGCTGACACCGAAAGATTTAGGATTATTGTTTTTTTTAAGAAGCTAAGTGAAAAATTATGACATTTTTTAATAATGAATTTGTAATGAAATATTGGATGTATCAAAATGGCGTTATAATTTTATCAAGATCCACTATAGTCAAGGCATGATACGAATCTGTTAATTTCGATGGGAGTTATAGTCAGTGTTCATACTTCAATTAATGCAACATGATAAAATGAAATAAATGGTAATACTTTGGACGAAATATTCAATCGAAAATGTACATAATATATCGTGGACAAGATACAGAATTACTTTCAAAGATAATCAATAACTAACATAGTAATTCGCAGTTCATTGCGATGATCTTAATATAGTCGCTTTTATAGTAAACTAAGTGAGGTATTTGTCATACTAAACAATTTATCTTTACAATACTTAGTTTTCTTGTTATTATATGCAACTTATAAGTCTAAATACTTATACATATATTATGGATCTAAAGAATTTTATAACTGAAAATGTCCAATGATAAATAAGCAAGTTCAAATGACCTCATATAATACAAAAAATGAATTACGAGTAGTTATCACATCATCACATAAAATGTAAGTGTAAAATGGGATACAAACATGAAAGCTTCTCAGTTATTATATTGAATTATATTACATTAGCCACCGTGTATAAAATTTTTATATTTTTTTATAATAGCAGGTTATACTATATTTTAATCTGTATATATATGATTTTTTTTATTGAATAATTAAAAATGAACAAAAATACGTCAATTTTAAAGTCTCAAAAGTTAACTTAAAAATATAATATATATTATAGAATTCTGAGAATTAGTAGTTATATAATATATTTTGTTCAGATTGTTGCATTGTAGATTTATTATGTTGTAAATTTATCATTATCACTTTGTTACTTATTAAGTCCTTAAATAGTCAATATATTAAATTAATGTTAGTCAATAAAAATAATAGAATACTAAATTTGATATTGAATAAGAATAATAAATAAATAGAAAAGAAGCACGAAAAGTGATCAAAATTGCAGCAAAATTATTATACGTATGCTGTGAGAATGAGAAGTCTGCTACTTTTGATCATGTTAATCTATAAGTTATTTACATACATAATTAACTGCCCTGCCACAAGTTATGTCGATTAAAAGAAGTGTTCATTAAAGTTGCTTTGGAAATCGATATATTATTCCACTTGCGTGAGGTCAATTTGTAATTTGTTATATTATTTAATTAGATGGCGTATCCTTTACTCACTCACAACTTTCTATAGTTTAATACCATAACTCTCTTGCTTATTTTTATAACTTGTAATCATTGTAAATATTTTTGTAAATGTCGCGTTGAAAAAAAACGCATAAATAAAATCATTCCATAATATTGTTGACAACCAGTAACCGATTTCTAAATTTGTGCTTGACCGGAAATATCCCGGCAAATTAATTCATTTCTGCATTTGACATTTGGAGCATCCACACCCGCTATAGTATTTCAACTATTTTACAGGAAATGCAGACATCAACATGACATCTCGTGGGTTTTCCGTAAGTAATATTTTTGACGGGTTGCCAAAATGGCATACTTACATGTAACGTGAATATAAATGGTATCTTCGACTGCATTTTGAGACACGGGTATTGATGCGTTTTTGTGACTGCATAATCTACATATTTAGAATCAGAATATCGTTGTGGTGGTGTGGCGAAAATGTTACTTATAATACTTTAAATATAACTATAATATAACAAACATAATAATAACTTGCTTTTCTCTTCACCATCCGGCACGTCTCCACATCCTGTTATATAGGCGTATACCTTGCCGTAATGAACGTTAGACGTTAGTTCGAAATTATACTAAGAGTACTCTAGGAACAACTCCTAAGATCTTGGTTGGCGTGTGTACATGTTCGTGATTCCTATAATAATATTTTATTTTATTAAATAATATTTTCTATTTAATTGTTGGGTTCATACATAACTTTGGTGTGCTATTATTTAATTAGTATTCTTCAGTAAATGAAATTCATCATTTTTGTTATTAATTTTTAGTCAAATAATCAAATATCAAACCTTTATTGGTTTGAAACATCTCTGTGAGACATTTATAAAAGCACCATATTGAAAATACCAACGTAAGTGTTATTAATGAGATCAATTAAAAACATGGCCTGTGGCAAAGTTAGGTAAGCATTTGGTTGTAAAGTCTCCGAGCTTTAAGCTTCGCGAATGTGTATGGTAAACACAGGGGCGGAACAAAGAAATTAACAAACTTTGGTAAAAATAATACTGGAATCTTGATTATTGCCAAATGAATTTTTGACCCACGGGCAAAAGATTTATAAGCCTCCTTTCAACTGCAGTGAAACCATTTCTTTAGATGATCAAAGTTTTCCAATTCTGCTTCGAGCTATTGCTGGCAATTTAGAGATAAAACTTTATAAAATAATCAGTTTTCAACTTTTATTAAGTACCAATATTAATTAATTAACACGCGGAGAGTTTTAAATTGCTAAGAAATATCTACTATACATTGGTTGTCGTTAGTATTTGTTTAAAATATTTTTTTTATTTATGTGTTTAAATAATTTACTCGGTATAAAAATCAACTCTGTAGAGGCCAATTTTAACTTGTTGGGATCGAACAGGTTGGTGAAAATTTAGTAAATATGTTTTAGTTGACCTCTCTTTTAATTGACATATGACAAAAGATAGTCATGCGTATTGGTGCTGCAACCGTAATCGACATCGACTTAAAAAAAATAAAAATGTGGAATTTTAGTGTATTAGTATATTATTATTGTCTTGTCATTAATGTGTAAAACTTAAGTAAATTTTTACAATGTTTTTATTAGCTCGTATTCTTATTCGTCGGGTACAATCTTGCAATCGATTTTTAACTAACTTCCCGACTAGGTACACATTTGAAACTTTTAGAATATATCAGAACACGATGCCAATGCATTTTTTAATACTTTTAGCCATCTTTAAGTAGAATTGAATTCATCTTCAGTTAATTCTGTTTTGTATAAAAAGTTTATTCGGAAGAAATCCGTAATCCAATCCACTCTTATTGGTTACTAGGAGGTCTGGGGTCCTAGCAACTAAATTATTAATATATACGTGCGTTACTATGAAAATCAATATGATATTTCAATATTATTTCTATCAAATACAATTTTTTTTTGATCGTTTAAGCTAGCAAGTCAAGTTTATATGATTCAACAGAAAATTTAAAAACGTTGTATATAAAAAGTTCTTTTTATCTTGTAATTATTATTATTATTAATAAATATATATATATATATATATATATAGGTATACAATCTTATATATAATAAAAACTTCTTTGAAGTAAAATAGCTCAGTCTTTAACTACAGTAAAATATATTCACAAAGTCGCGCGTTTTATGGAACGTATAAAAATCTATCTACATATTATTATGTTTGTATTTTGTAATGTATTCTTACTACGAATACTCTAAAGTTTTAAATATTTTTTTTATTCAAAGAATAATTTACAATATTTAAGAATATAACATTCTTTTGTTGAACATACCTACATAATTTAAAAACAAAATGTCAATTAGTAACTCAATTTAGAAAGCGCTTCAGAGAGTATTGTAAGAACCATACATACCATTGTCGCAATTAGATATGATAAGCGTACCTATAGCATAGTGATCAGTGCACATGGGTGTAATTCTCGACGCAGGTTTGTATGCTGCTGGGTGTAGTATTTTTTTCAAAAGATTTTTTCTATTAGTTATAATATCCTACCTATTTCTCAGTAGTGTTTTCAAATTATGTGTATTTTTAAAGTATTGTTTTAATTATAATTTTCTATAACATTGGTTTAGGTATTGAAACTACCACTGAATATTTTGTTTATGTAAATGGTATTAAAATCTATTAAAATTATAGTTATTATAAATTAAGTTCTGAGGTACGTGCTCTGTTTTATAATAATCGTTAAGTTTGATATATTTTTTCTGGCTAAATACAATGTTAAGAAGAAGAAACGAGGGCAATTTTCTTTCACTTTCATGCTTATTTATTTTGTTTCCACCACTGTAGAGGCCTCTTCAGCGCCTCAATTAGCCAGCATTACATCCATCCCAGCTCCCGAGCGACGGCGCTTGGGGGCGTCGGCGTCGGCAAAATGTGGCGTCCTGAAAATTCGAAACTATCGCAAACTTTCGAGCTTTCATTGCCGACCATTTGAAATATAACCGCATTAAAAAACAATGAACGAGAATCGAGTCGTAAATCTTTTATGGTTGTGTTTTCTTCTGAGGTTTATATATTTTTTGTAGGTGCGACACTTTCTCGCCTTTTATTACTTTTTTTAAAGGGCTATTTATTTTCTTCAAAAATCGCATAAATTGTACGAAAATTTGGCCCAATTTTTGCTGAGTACTTTTCTTACTTTAATTTCTGATCAAAGTTTTTAAATAAAAAATATGATTTTTTTATGAACAATTTTAAGCAAAGTTTATAATCACATAAAATATAACATGCTTTTTCGTGAACTTATATTATTTTATATCTTATTTTATGCCCAATGCCTACCCTATTATGTACGCAACCAAAATAAGGTTATATCAAAACGTATTTATAATATGGATTAATTCACCATGTCAGACATAAAAATGACAATTAAAAACACAGTTAATGATAATTCAATAATATGTATCATGTCAGATTTATGAATAAATCGACTGAATAAATATTATCTATACACCCATTTAAATATAATTATTATTAAAATGTTTTTCAAAATCATTTGCGCATATGGCAATACTCAAAATAGGGAGTATCTATTGGTATAGCCGTATAAGAATGGGGAGAGATAGCCAGAAGTCTCCAAGTAGCTTATGTTCTTAATGATACGTAAAACCTTGCTCTTAACAAAACTTACTTATCCTACAAATAATTATATTGTATATTATGTTATTCAAGCTTTAGCTTTCAGTAATTATTTCATTTTTACAATATTTTAAACTGTATATAAATAATTTGACTGCTTTATAAAATATATTATTTTGAATTATTTATAATAAATAACCATTTTACACAAACCGGTATCATTCATTTACCAAAACAGATGAAACCAAATAAAATGTAAATCAATTGCAAATATAATATTAGAAGTACGAAACCGGCCCCGGTCAATATTAAATTGTGTGAGAAAAGAATTAGATTATATTTATTAGGAAGTCTTTCCAACAAGAATTAATACTTTAGATTTTTAGAGTGATTTAAAATGTATTTAAAATCACTTAATTCAGATGTTAAGGATTGAATGAAGACAAGTTCAAGTAAGCAAATTGACTTTGACTTTAAATACAGCACTGTAAACTTTACATACCGGTTTGTAATATTCTGTAATAAAGTCTACTTTTTGAGTGGTCCGGTTATTTTTCATGAAAAAAAAAGAATATTTATTAATGTTTTCAGTGACTGATAAATGACGTCAGATAAATCATTCAATTTAATATCCATACACTGCTACAAAAATAATTACTACATATACAAAAAACTCAATATTTCAATTTAAATGTGTATAACTTATCACAATTTGAACAATCCTTTAATCCATAAATAGGTATGCTGTAATGTAAAAACTTAACGTATTTTTTTTATTTATTTGATATCAAGGGACATACATGTCGAGGAGTTTTGTCTTATTTTAATTAAAACCATGAATTCGGATCTTATTTTAACATAGAATTAACAATATAACATAATAATATGTGAAAGTTTATCGAATAACTGTCAAGATGTTACGGGCACTTTGTTGTAAAAGATGAAATACCTACTACATATTTATTTATTTTATGAACTGACTTTAAGAAATTTCTTTAGGTCTTGGTTCTGAAGTATTATTAAAATATCAGCGTATACAATGCTTGCTTGAAAAGTGGTGTCTAGGCTTGGGTCGCGCCTAAGCGGCGAATCAAAGGTTATATGATGACTGCTTGCCATCTTTATTTATTCCAGGCAAGTTGGGATATAAAAAACTATATATACTTTTTACCTCATGCGAGGAATTTAAAATTATTTATTTTTTTGTCGGATTGATTAATCTTTTTAAATTTACTGCTATTAGTTTTCATGCTATTAGTTAGTTACTTATTCAATTTTATAATTCATATTATCAATAAATCTTGTTGTATTGTGATGTTTAACAGAGCATGCGCCGTATTGATGTACATTATCATGCAAGCGTCTGACACTAGCTCGACGCAATTCTTGGCGTTCAGAGATTCGCTATTCAGTACATCGCGTCGCTGCTCGGCGCCGAACGCGTCCATCGCTGTTCGCATCTAACGTCATACAAAACGGAAATACCTTGTCATATATTAGCGCAAAAGGTGTTGTGATGTTGTTTTTACTTTTTTGTTTCGTTTACCGGCCGCTAGGGTGATTCATGAAGTGATTTAGCTATCTCCATAATTAAATCTCCACTTTATGTCTTTTTGTGTCGGTCCAGCGAAAATTAGGTATGTTGTTTTATTTTCCTACAGTAGGTCTTTGTTAACATTACTTGCTTACCATTTAACAACACAGCCTAAATTTGTTCAATAGACTAACACAGATTTATTCAAATTAAAACAAAACAAAACCTTTGGGTTAAATCTCAATTCATATGCCAACGTATTAAGAATACGGCCTTCTTGACATAAATCTGCATATTTATGAATCTGGCTTATTTACAAACTATTACACTTTGGAACTTTTCATCTTTCATGTTTCAAATTTACTTTACATTGACATTATATTTTTTTTTGTATAAAAATAGAGAAAAAAACTTCATAGCGAAATAAAATGGACGGTTCAATATTGATTGAGCTTAAATAAATGAAAAGTTTTTTAAAAGCAAAAATAAAATATGAATTGATGATGGGCGTATATTTTGTGAATAATATTATAAAATTATAGCTAGTAATAATATAGTATATAATAACCATTTTTTTATCCATAAAATGAAGGAAACCACTTCATGAACATATTCCACACATTGTGTAATATGTAATTAGATTATCATATAAAAAGCCAGTCATACCTAACAAATATTTAGAAATTTACATGATTTTCAATAAGACACTTTTTGACAACTTCACCAGATGTTATTTTATAATTCCATGCATCAGTGTTTCTCAAAATGCAGTCAAATCAATATACAGTAAATTTTCAAGGTATACGCGGATGAGTTTTTTTAATGTCATATTTTAAATAAAAGTCAGGACTAATATGAAGAGTGAATAAATATGTGTAACAATTAACCTCTCTTTTTTAGATTTAATCTAAAATAAGACATAACGGTTAAATGTCAAATCGATGTCTTGAAATGGGTACACCCACGTTGTAGGCTTGGGAAATTATATTTGTTATAATATCACATACAAACAATATCTTCAATAAATTTTAAAAAAATCATGGTGGAAAGACTTGTGTTAATAAAATACAATATAAAATAGTAATAAATAAAATACCATAAGTATAATATAATACATGTTCCAAATACTTTTCTATTACAGAGGAAACTTTGTCATTAAATAATTATGTGAAATGAATATTACATACTGTTTGTTATTTTTATTTATATATTAATTCTAGTTTTATACGCCAAAAGGACATCAGAGACATAATGTTAAAAATTATTTATGTATGTGGTAAGATTATTAAAAATGTCTTCCGTTTTCCCAAACTACTTAACCAGGAGTTATTCTATTTTAAAGTAACGATGGTCTTTTCACGTCTTAAGTGAAAAATATATAAGGAATCCAATAACGTTTTTTAAATGCTCTCGTGACATCACGTTCTCTCAAATTGTTGGCAACGCTCTATTAGTTTAGAGCTTTTGATATTAAAATCTCATGTTTTTATATTGAATAATATACATAATTTGATAATAGTAGATAAATATAGATATTTATAATATAAATAGTTCATGATTTTATAACTGATTGATGAACCCTTGCATAAGGCCCCGGAATGTTTTTCTGTGACCCGACAAGGATTTTTTTATATAATAATATTATAGCGAGGTATGAACATTATATACTGTTTTTATTTTTATTTATATATTAATTCTAGTTGTATACGCCAAAAGGACATCAGAGACATAATGTTAAAAATTATTTATGGATGTGGTAAGATTATTAAAAATGTCTTCCGTTTTACTAAACTACTTAACCAAGAGTTATCCTATTTTAAAGTAACAATGGTCTTTTCACGTCTTAAGTGAAAAATATATAAGGAATCCATCCATCAAGGATTTTTTTATATAATAATATTATAGCGAGGTATAAACAAAATTGTGTAGTTTCATAAAATAATCGGTCATTATAATTATGCAAAAAAATATGTACTTATATTTATAAATGCGGCATTCTTACAAACAGTTTTTGGTATTTAACTTGGCCCTCAATAAAATAAAGTTTGCAAATCACTGTCAGATAATATTATGTAAGTAATCTTTTACGACTTAAAATCTGTGTATATTGATATTATTTATGTAAGTATATTTTTTATCATATAAATAACCCACAGCGAAAATCAGTCGGGCGCCGTTCACACGGTTGTGTGGTTTTCATGAAAAGCGTAGGCTTCGAAGCAATTATTTATGTCACGGCACATTGCAACGTTAAACATTTCACACAAATGTCTGAGGCCGCTTGATTATGTTTATGAGTAATAGCCACGAGCTAACCTTAGTGGCAATTGTTTCTAAAGATAATAACAGGCGAAATTCTAACGTCTTTACTTTACACTTCCTCACTTGCTTCAATTGCAAAGCATTCTAGCAATAATTGGAAACTATCCAAAGCTGGAATAAATTATAACTAAAAATAGCATAGGACAGAATGATACTAAATCACAAATTATAAATTAAAATATGTAGACACTTTTCAAAAAACAATACTATAATTTTTGAAAGTAAATTAGTATTTTTTCATGATTTTGGTTTTATTAATTTCATGAATATTATACCTACATTTAAAAAAAATACAATATAATAAACCACGAGGCCCAATTACAAAAGTATGGATAGTGAAATATTAGAGTAAAAAAATTATCGCCCACCATACCGAGCAGGTAACGCGTCAACTTATAATGATGTGGGCACCGGGTATGGATCCTGGGCCTGGAAAATACACATGTTATTTTTCAATGTGTGTTTGGAGCCAGAGTATGGATCTAATAGCTTTATAAATTCTTTAAATACGGTCTGCTTAGCTCATTCGGTGTACTTTCTTGTATCTAATTTATATGTTTACTGTATTTACACTTTTCTAATGTTTAATAACTTTTATATAATACTGTTTTAATAATATTTCTCTCTTTCTAAATGTCATGTTGTGAACAACTTAAATTGGTAGTTTGGAATATTTACTATATGTTAAAAAAAATGAATTTGAATTTATATGGATACAAATTTGATTAAAAATGGTTTATAACACTCGGACAAAATTGTAAAGATATATTGTGACCACACGGGAATCGATCTCGGAGCCCGGGAATGAGAAGACAATTCCTTACGCATCGGACTATGAAGGTTATAAATACAGAACAGATTAATAATATATAAATGTAAAATCCATAGTATCCATATTCGGCTATTATCAATATTTTATGACTCACGCCAGTGAACACATAGCGCGCCGACTCTCCTCAAATATTGAATGCGCGTTTTGTTGGCATCACAAACTTTAATGCATATTATGATACAGACATAACTGTTGAAAATAACATATTCTTCAACACGTGTTTAAGTTTATCCCATATTTATTTTCTGCAAACTCGAAATCCGAACCCTGTTTTACTACACCCGTCAGGGTAAGCCAGTTTCTATTCATTTTGTATTCCCTAGTCATGAAGGTAGGGAAATTGAAATATACCACATAAATGCAAGTTCAATTACTTATAATGTTTTTGCATATCCATTCAAAATAATTTATAACAGTAACTAAATAATTGAATAAACAACATTCATACGCACCAACTATTTTTTTTGGCTTTTCATAAATACTACAATGTAAATATTGTATGTAAGAAAAATATGGTCCAATGTCTAATATTGCGCCGTCATCAGCGGTGGAGTAGTGGCAGAGCGTTCGTGTGCAAAACCTTAGGTTACGGTTGTTATCCTGTTTATAACAAAAAAAATCACGTGGATTTTATCCTATGATTGATCCATGGCAGGATTAAACCGGTTAAGTGAATGGCTAACAACCATTATAAAATGTCTATATAAACCTAACCTTATGAAAGCTCATCATAAATTTCCTGTGATATATTTAGTTAGTGATAGGTTAGGTAGGTAAAATCAATCTATTTTACATTATTTATATTACATCATTTTTACTTTTACATACAGTATTAATTTAATCGATTTTACAAATAAAATCTTCTTATATTAAAATATCAAGTAGAATTATTATTATTGATTGACCTCAAATGAAACTATGTAGGTATGTGGAATTTCCTACCCTCCATAATTATCTATAATATAACAAGGAGCCCATTAAATATATTTATTTCCTTTCGGTAGATTTGGCTTTGATTTGATGGTAATATATGATTACCTAAATAAACTTTCAAATAAGTATATAATATAATCATATAAATGTATCAACAAAGCGTATATTTTTGGGATAGCAGATAATTCTAATATAAAGCATGATAGTTTTTAGCATGCTTTTTAATAGAAAAACACGTTCTGTAAAAATCAAATCTATATTATTATGTGGTCAAAAAAAAATTATCTAGGAAGTACTATTTTTTACTTTCAAACATAGTTTTCTGTTCTCTTATATTTTTAATTTTTCTTTTCTCTTCTTGGCCGTAGCCTCGTGGCTAAGGAACGTGACCATCTCTGAATTTTATCATCCTTTCATCGACCAAGACTTTCCATCCCTCTCGATATTCTGCTTCTCTCGTGGCAGGTCATTAGCCTAATAACACTCATTGTAGTTGATTAGATTTAAAAATGCCTAGTTGCTTACTTCTTTGATAAAATCAACTAATTTTACCAAGATACATTTTTATTCATGAAGTCTAATCGATATTCAATCTTAATAAACCTTAATGCTGTTTTTTCATTAGTAAAATCATACAAAATTAAGAAATAGCTGACATATTGAATTTCAGATGAACAAAAGTGTTAGGTACAAATATTGTATTTTAAGAGCCTTTGTTTTAAGGTCTTGGGAATTTCTTCATTCCAAAATGTTCTATGCTTTCAAACCTGTTTGTCAAAGTCTTTGAATGTGACAAGCTATTTGAATGAAATAGTTTCTGCCGAAAGGTTTTTCCAAGGTTGAATATTTCATCCAAATTCACAAAAAACATAGCTTTGTCATGGGATTTTTTGTATTGAAAATTTTGAAAGGTCGAATATTTTAGCACGTTTCTGAAGTGATCTATTTTCGAAAAACAAACTCTAAAAAGTGAGTAGATATCTATTTTTAATAAAATTAAATAAAAGTTTCTAAAATTAAACTCTGGAGATTATAATTATTCTAAAAATACGTATAATTACGTTAATTAACGTCAATGACGTCGGCTTGTAACAGTTATGACATGATGTCAATTTTCAGATATCATGGCTTTTACTTTAATTCACTTCTCTGATCTCCCAATTTTACTCAACTCTCAACAGACGTAGTTTTACGATAACTACCAATATCTGTGAATATATTTTTTGAAATATATTTATATAAAATAATTACTTTAATTACCACGTTAATCACATACATACCTTTTAAAATTCGAAATTTTGTTAATTCAGGTTTTCATTCATGAGTATATTCATTAAAAATAAAAATCACTTTAATGTTATTGACTGTCAATTCATTGTGGAAATAGGTTACGTAATTAAAATAAAATAGAATATGTAGTAGGTACATAATAATTCCATACAATTAATGCATGAATATATGCTTTATAATATATACGTGGTTTAAAGGCTTATGAATTATTTATAAATGCGTAATATAAAATAATAAAGTTCAACGTGGCGTATATTTGAGTAGGCCGTAAAATAAAAATAAAAATCCCTCGAATTATCTTCCGCAGCCCAGATTGGTCACTTAATTCCCGTGCTCTAATCGAACCTTATTAATCAGCCGAACGAGCACGTGTCCAATCAATCAGTGAAGTGACACTTACCCTCTGAGTAATAGGATAGGGGTTGGTGAACGGAAAAAAAATGAATGTGTATAAATCGAGAATCGTGACGCGGAGAGAGTGACCATCAGATACCGCGGGAAAATTGGAGCCTGTTTCACGCCAGTGGCTGAACCCGACTGCCGATAACAAGGGGCTGTCCTTAAAAGGATCATTCATGCAGAGAATTAGCCCTCCGAACCCTGCCGGTCTGCTTTACCTGCTTCTGTTGCTGTCGGCTGCTGGTGAGTGCCCTCTCTTACATTTTTACTACCCTTAACAATGTTCACAAACATAATAGATATTATCACTGATTAGAACATTTTACAATATATTTAAAAGCTAAAAAAATATTATATTTTTAGTTTTCTCAATTATATTCTGTCTGCAAAATAAAAAGTGAGTCTGAAAGAAATAAAAAAAAATTAAATATGATATGGTAGATTAACTGTAAACCTAATATGCGTAAATAAGAAAAGGGATGAATCAACTCAACGTCCCTAAATTAGATAATTTTACATAGTTACATCGAAGTTAAAACTACATAGTGCTATTTTATGTATCTCCCTTTTTTCGCACACTTTATTACCACAAAAAGTTTTATCTACATGTTATAGGTAAACGTATTGCTGTAATACACCATATTGTTAAAACATGCATGGTGTACTTGTCTTAAAGCTCGAAACTTCATTTTTTTTAAATCTGTTCCCGGATCATTTAATGAGTAGTTTGAGTTCCGAAACTAAAAATGTTGTAATCACATGTATGCGGTACGTGTATTTTGCGAATGCCAAAAAAAATCAAATCGACAAATTCGACGTGTTACTCAGTCGAGACAAGTTTGTATGTACGACCCGGCTTAGGGCTAGTAATAGCAATGATACACATGTTTCCCAGCTGACGGTAGAGCTAGCTCACTTCTTTTACGTGTATTATTAGGAACGAATCCACCATGTTAAAATAGTAAGAAATTATATATGTACAAGAACATCTTATTTCTGAATATTCGTTTTTTTAAACATGACATAGGTATATAAACATTTAAATGTGGTAACGTATTATTGTTATATTAACAAATTAATAATCTAATGCTTTAACACTAATTACATCATTAAAATATTTCAGCGCTCAACACTTTTTTTGTTTGTAGTAACCAACCTATTATAAAAAGATGTCTAAAATATAATAATGTGCTGTAGTAACATATTATTAATATAATATATTTTATATTTTTATTTATATATATTTTATATAATAATACATTTTTATAAACATACGAAGTACAATCACGGGCATTCGTCTAAAATTATTCTGAACTGTTAAAATATAATATTATCTACCTAATACTTTACAAGTATAATACTGATATATTGTACTTAATACATACTACGCACTCTCGATCAATTTCAAACACAGCCTTTATGCATACTATTATAAGAATAATGGAATGATCAATCACTGTCAAAATGAAAAACGGTTACAAAGCCGAAAAAATGCTGACACCCGCATTTTAAAGTAATACCAATTGAGGTGTAGGTACATGTATTATTTAAATCATCCGTAAATGTGATACCAATATTTTTAATTATTGTTCATCTAAGTACCACAGCTGGAAAAATAAATGCATTGAGAACAATATTCTGGAATCCTAAGAATCTCGAATTATTTTGGGGTGAGAACTGAGACCGGAATCCTTGATTTCAAATTCTGAGTACCACAAGCTGGAACTCCTAGAAACGACGGGGTTCTGGAGGTTCCATTGTTATATTTGTGCATGCTGCAGCCATTTGCTCTAAAACGTATTAAATAATAAGATATTACAAAAATACCAAAGTTCTTTTTACTAATGTGGCAAAACGAGACTTCGAGTTTTGAAATTAAAATAAAATATCCATAATATAGGCTAAGTAAATATTTTATTTATTTTTAAAACTAAAATCGATTTTCATTAATCTTTCATTATGAACCTAACCCACAACCGAACCTCAAAAATAAGGTTTTAAAAGCTCTGCTAAATAATCCGATTTGGTTGTTTTACAAAATATTATCTTTAGATACTCAAAGTTGAATTTAATTTTAATAGTCATATTTGTGGTTTATATAAAATTACCTACATAATTTATTATTATTATTATAATATCACCTAATAGATATGAATTATTGCTCAAAATATTTATGGATAAAATTTGATTAGATTATGATGTAATCTACATAAATAACTCTTAATCGGGAAAGATTTTTTATTCTTATTTTCATTCTCAGTATTATAATTTCCTTCATTATTTGAAAAAAATAATACAACTTACTCGCAAAGCCTTTTATTTGAGCCGTGGGCCAGTACAATAGAATATCTTCTTTTAATCCAATCCAAAAGTTCCGAATCTCGAGTGAATCTCTTTTACTTGGTTAAAGTGTAATCCTATTAAAAAGAAGGCCATAAGAAAAGATAAAAAAGATAAATTCGGTGGGAATAGAGTACTATTGTTGGATGCCTTAGCGTGGTGTGATGGAGTGTTGAATAATGGCCACGATGAGGGAGGGCAATCACGCCGAGGACTTTGACGACCGCCAACTTTTATCTCATGGCACTCTTAGGAAAGATATTGCTACGTTATATATTACTATAACAGATTATATGGTAATAAAATTATCTTACGTTATTTGACTGTTGCATTTAAAGAAAAAGAATATTTTATCATAATAAGAACATTTTAAAATTATTTTTATAATACAAAATCTTGAGCATTTATGAATTTTTTTTATAAATTTGTTATGAAAAATATCGTTTTAAATATAATTTATTTAATTTACATAAATATTGTTTTTTCCGTATAATTCTAATTTTATCACATTAAGCAATTATATTAAACATTGAAACGATCATATAGAAACATACATATTATATAAAATTATTATCACATCATCGGTCTATCTTTTAAAATAGTCATAGCAAGAAACCATCAGAACAACTCACTCACGCTAAGTATCAAGTCACATCCTCGCGGCTACTGGCAACATATCAGAATGAGCTTCTTTGATAAAATTTAAATATACTATATAAGCATAGGTAAATATATAAGGACATACCTACACGGGCTGCAGGCATGTGATGGCGGTATTAAAGTTTAGCAGAAAAAACTTGAGTGTCAGTTTTTTGCCTAGCATAAATCGAAGAATTATTTATATCTTAGAACATTTATAAAATAATTATAATTATGAATCTATGATAAAAATACTCCATTTATGTGTCATAATTCAAATATTTCATTTTATTTTCACCATAGCATGGCCCACACTATACTAGATTTGCTCTCATAATATGGAGCAGTGCTGGGAAGATAATATTATTTATAATTAAAGAACCAAACTCAACTCATACTAGAATTTGTAAAATTTATACAAAAAGCTTTTACGACTACCAACTAGACCCGAAAACATTTTTAATTTTCCGACAATAACGTATAAATGTAAAAATATATTATTTTATAATATGGTTTGTAATATGAATACATTTTGTTTACAAAATCTAAAGCACTCACAGTTTTTTGTTATAATTCAAATGGTTCCTTTTTCGAGTGCAAGTATCGAGTTTTTCGGTAATGCTTATTATTATAATTCACAATCAAACGCATGAAAAAATGCAACACAGTTAAAAATCTGCATGTGAACCAGACGTAGCATGACTGACGCATGTTACAAATTTTACGCGGAGGAATACTTTACATATATATGGTCCCAGAATACAACCAATATCTTATGTGATAACGATCTAATTGAGTGAGCCAAAAAACCATATAGATATTTAAAATATTTAATATTATCACTATATAAATATAGTATGTACAAAAACTTTTTTTTTTATTTATTTATGTTTTTATTTCGTATTTGACACGGGCGTTAGAATATAAACTTCTCAACATTAAAATGTTGATAATTTAGTTAAAAATAGTTACTTATAATTACATAATAAAAGGAAATAATTTAATATTTATCTTTTTAATTAATCTTCTTTGATTTATTTATGAGTTCGTTTGCATCACAATTAATTGATAAGAGACTGCGATTTTTTGTGTGTCACCAAATATTATATCGGCATCTCTTCGGGCCGCAAGTAGACTCTTAAAGTTGTTTCTGAACACCGGTTTGATCCAATTGTCTTCGCGAGTGATTCATTAATTACTTGTAGTATCGTGTACGCAGACATATCAGAGTAAAAATATCTGACAATATGAAGCCTGTTGTGTTTCCATCAATGAGAAATTAATGCTTTTTTAGTATACCAATTCTTAATTCAACATGCATAACTATAGCATGATTCGTGCAAATTAGGGAAGACTTAAATGAAACGGCAAGGTCTAATTAAACAGGTCATGATTTTTTTATGACCGAATCTTTACAGATATTTCATTAAATTTTAAATTAATTTCGATATCACAATGATTTTGGATCAAATAAAACGAGCATATTCAACGCGTTAATCGAGGATATATTTTGGTCAATTGTACCATAGGTGTATTTCTATTTTTGTTTCTTTAATCAGCTAACATGAAAATAATTTTCATAATTTACCACCAAAACACCCGCGTGACCTCCTAGTATCACTTGATTCGTATTCCGTCACGTATGACTTACCGTAAGAGTGAGAGAAAGAAAATATGTGGATTATTGCACTACTGAAGCGTAGTTCCCCGTACCGTCGCGCATTATGCTCTTTGAACAGTATAATAATACTTTGACAGCGAGTGCCTAAAACAAGATCAAAATCAATAATTGTTACGACGAATGGAAAATTGAGTAAGTGTTCCTTTGTGATGCTAAAATATAAATATTAACTCTCGGTGTCTTCAGCCAAATATAATATGCTTCCTAAGGTTGAAGAATAACAATTGAAAAGTAAGATAGTTCACTGCCGGTTTTGATAGTGAATCATTTAGAAATAGTTACGATGCATTTCGTAATATCAACAGTATCTTATGGCATCATAATACTACACTACATCGATAATATTATTATGTAGATTATAATAATACTGTTTCACTGTTTGTAGATATATTTCATAATATAATATTGTTTCACTGTTCTTAGTGGTTGAATGTATAATGTACCTTTAATACATATACATCAGTATAAATTTTAATGACAGAGGTAAATATTATATTACTATTTTGTATATACCTGTAAATTTTTGTGTGTCCATAACTGATGACTATTACCTTTGTCGGAATAAATTTTTTAATATAAATTATATAAACCAACTTCTTTACTCTGTTGTTAAATCTACATAACACATTTAACTTTATGTTTTTCTTCATTGTGTCACAAAATCAAGTTAATCCCATAAAACGGGGAAACAGTTTGACCTAAGGCCGATTGGTCCGTCCTTTCCGCACAACGAGGAAATTAGATTAAAGTCCTTAATTTAGAGTGCGTCTATCACAAAACGAGAACCGTAATTCCCATCACGGTAAACAGATGTCGGTAGTGTGCATTACACGCTTGTAAGCGGTGCCAAACCCTGATTTATAGCAAAGAAACATTTCGTTTATGAAGGGAGAATAATAATGAACGATATTAAATTCTTATTGCATACTCTATCCCAAGTCCGGCGTTTTATCCAGAATTAAGACATAAAGAATCACTTATTTATCACTAAAAATATGTTTTTAATGAATATAACAATAAGACTCGACTCTCAAAAACTCATTAAACATTATGTCATTAACGTTGGCGTAGCCTAACTTGTATTTTGGTAATCGTCTTTTTTTGTCTCTACAATTGTTGTGCTATAACATAATACAAAAGTAGCTAACTGACTTATTTTTGAATTAATCAACGCCCAAAGAGGCAATTGTTTTTGACAGTAAGCGGCTTGTGATTACGTCATTAATGATTTTATAAGCGTTAGTCTATAATACTATCCTCTTTTTGTGTTCAATATAATTGATTATCCTAAACAACAAAATCGTATAAAGCTATTTAAAATATAGAAAAGTTATGTCCAGGCAAGATGATAAATATTATCCACTTTAACTGTTTTGATGGCATTCATTACACAAATCAAAAACTGAAACTATTTCGGTTTCCCGACTATCAGTGTCTATTAGTTCTTCTTCTCCCTTAATCGACGTGATATATTGTTATCAATTACGGAGCACTCGGTGGACATTAAAAATATAATACGTATCTGACCTCGAAACAAAAGTCTGGGGTGCACCAAATAGTACGTTTTGTGGTTGGAAAGATGAATCCAATAAACAACACCAAAACCCCGATGATAAAATTAATGATAACGGTAAATTAAAAAGGTTATTACTTCCAGTAACTTCTCTTATCGCATTTTAGAAAATATCAACTGTATCTTTTTTATTCGGAGCAACGTTTGCTATCAACTAATTTAAACATCTATTTGAATACAACTTTTTTGAGCACCATTCAAATTTGTATACCTATTTACGTAAAAAAATATCTAAATTTTAAAACACAATATTTTGAAAATATCATATATTATACAGCTATCGTAATCCGTCAATAAAGACATAAAAATACAATGTACGATAAAATTCTGTAAATATCGAAAAAGGCAAATAACGTTGAAAATCTCAAGTAAACATAAAGTAAATTATTATAACAGATATTCAAATGAAAACAATATTATGTTTACATTATAATTTTTACGATTGCCATTAGAAGAAGAAATAACATTTGTAGTAGTTCTTGAAATATTTGCGAGAAAGATCGTAATAATACTATACCGGAGAAGTAAACCAGATACAGCATGGAGTTGTATCGCCCGTTTGTGGAGGCAAGAGACGCGATGGCACTTACGATGGACAAGTTATGTTTCAAAAATGGAGGTGAGGTAACACAGACCTCAAAATTCTAATTACAAAAAACCCAACATAAGTTGAGATGACTTCCCAGGAAATCTGATCTAACTGAACTGAAACTGACTTCTGAATTTTACTAAACTGAACTGAAACTGAAAACTGACTAACTACAGCTGAGGGTAGACAAACATAAAGAGATATCCTGAAGAGGGCTCATATCTACATAGGATTGTTATTAATAATTCGTATCGGTTATGGTGTATACATATTATCTAATGTGTGTCTAAATTTATATGATTTTAGTACTTACCTAAAGTAATTATTACATTTTTACTATTTTTTAACGAATTAAAATGTAACTATTTAAAAAATTTGATGCTCCTGTTCCTGTAAGGTATTTTTTTATAAACGTAGTAACTTCGCAAAACTTTTATAGAATTTTTGAAGTTTTGTAGGTACCTAAAATTCTTTCTGCAGTTTTCCGCGGGTAGATTTCAGAAGAATGCATATAATTTTCTTTTGAAACTGTGAAAGAACTTTACTTTTTGTAAAAACTCTTTCATTCTAAACTTTGCTAAGCAATGGTGCTCGTAGCAGTTCATACGTTTCATAACTTTTATTATAATGTATAAAAACTGTTTAAAGATTCTTGAAAAATAAACCATTATAAGTACCTACCTACCTATATTTTTTTTAATAATAGTATTTTTTTACATTTATAGTAAAAAATATATTATTGGTTAGTTGATTAGTTTATAGTATGATTAAATAGATAATTCTACTACATACCTTGAGTCTAGCTAGACTCTAGAGCAGCAGTGTCAAACCCGTAGCTCAAGAGCAACGTGTTGCTCGCGTACCGTATGAATGTGGCTCGCGGCTCGCGTATTCAGATTGTGTATTAAGCACGCAGTGTATGTAAAAAATCGTCAAAATGACTGTTAACTGTGGCATATGACTAAAACAGACATACACTTACAATGTTCAAGAAGATTCGTAAGAGAAATATTTTTTTATTTATTTTAAGGTATTTGTTTGGTTGCGCTTCAACAGTGGCTATTGGAAAAAAATGCAATGTAGAACGAAATTTTACAACAGTTCATAAAAAATATGGTACTGAATATCCTATTAACAGCAGTTTAAGAAAATCTAAAGTGAAAGAATTGAAAGCCACATAAGTTGCCCAACAAGCTCTATTTACTAAGTCCGTAACTAAGTCAAGAGCTGCTACAATTGCTTCATTTATGATTGTACATATACTTGCAATGCACAAAAACTCTTTGACGACGGCAACATAATTAAAGAAGCAATGCTTGCTGCACAAGAAATATTGTGTCAAGAATTTAAAAATTAGAAGTAATAATAAACAGTAGTAGTGTAATATTATAGTGTTTTCTTTTACCTATTGTTCTGATTTTTTCAAAAAAAAGGTCATCGTCCAATGTGTGGCTCGTCTAAAATTTTTAAATTCTTAATTTGCTCGAGATAGACTAAAGGTTAGGCACCACTGCTATAATGTATAAGTAAAATAAAATTACATGTCATGTTTATTTAAATTTTGAGTTAGATAATACACGATTTAACAATTATTTTTGATTAAAAATATTTAAATTAGCAAACTACTAAGACTAATAATGACTTACTATACTATATATAATTACTTAGTAGACTGATAAAAATGGTACGGCGCACTATGGAAAATAAATGATGACATGGTATTCTGTGATGAGCAAAGCCTCCAAAAGCGGTGAAATTTAAAGCTTCCATGCATGCAGACAGTTTCATGTGAGACATGTCCACTAAAATACAATTTCAATGAGATCGTACAAGCTGAAGTGTGTTGTCTGCTATATTTTGGAGCGACACTATTATAGCTATTGTATACGTACATGATTAAGAAGACGAATAATGTCTTATGTATACAGCAATGGCGAAGGGTGACTTTTTGAAAGAGGTAGGCTGTGGGAGTAACCATGCTTGTCAGATATATTTGCGGGAAATAAGAAGATAACCTAATATTACTACTGATGAATCAGTACGCTAAAACGAAGAAATTTCAAAAGCTTAATTGGTTTGTTATAATTAGTTCAATTGTGTCGCTACATTTCAAAATCAGCCAAGTCTACCTTTAGGTATTTTTGACTTTTTTTGTAAATTGCTGAAGAACTAAGTCTTTCTAACATTTCTGCATTATTAAAATGTGGAATTTATTAATTTTAAATATTCTATACTCGAAATAATATAAACTTTCACCCTTGTGACTGTGTATCTAAGAAAACAAAAAGCTGTTTTTCTTCTATTTATTTATTATGGACTTGGCTGATTTTGAAATCTAGCGACACAATTAGTTTGAGTTACTTATGTATTTTCATAAACATTTATAAACGTAACATACGCTCAAAATATATTACCTATCATCTATGAAAATATCCGTTCTTGTATATATATTATGTTCCATAACAATTTATAATTTAACCCGTAAAACTAGACATTTTAAAATACTTCTATATTAATTAAAACACAGACTTGGGTAGGTACAATATCAGATATCTGTGTAATGAGTAGACTTATAAATAAATAAAAATCACGAGATAAATTATTTTATAGTTTTAACAACAATCAATACATATTTATGTAATTGAATCCCATAGAAATTAATTTTTAAATTATCTTCTTATTAATTATTTTGAATAAACGTGCTCTCACGACGTAAGCGCCAACAAAACAGCTTGTGCATTTGTATGCGGAACGCCAGACATTTTGAAATAATGAGAAAAAAACTTTGAAAAACCCGTCGATTCACGCGAAAATAATCCTATACAATATGTGAAGCGAAACGCGGTGTATTCTATTTCGAGAGATGCCATAGATGGTGCTTATTGAAATATGGGAAAAGATCGTAAAATTATGACAATTATACGATAGATGTCTTTGGGCATATTGAATATATTATTATTTGGGAATATATATATACGTCAACATGTAAATAAAAATGATTTTTCTTAAGAAGGTATGCTTTAAATAATCGCCAGTATGGAGTCTTCGCCACTGGTATACAGTATACATTCATATACCTACACTATTTCATACATACCTATCACACGGTCAAATTCAGTAATGCTAATGTGGTAGAAGATTATAATAGATACTTAAATTAAAAAAATATATTTTTCCGAAAAAATATTTTTAATATACATAATAATCTTAACATAATACGAGACTTGGTTTCTATTTAATATTTTATTTAAAACACATGAAGAAAAAGAGATTTAATATGACGAGTCAATAACAGAGTGCTGAAGTGTTTGTCTACGCAGGATTTTTCTCTACAGTAATGATTATATGGAGTTATGAATAAAAGATTTTTTTATTTCTGCGCCATTGGTCTTTCTTGCCCGCAGACGGTGAAAAGGTCAGGCTCTTATTCCACCGTGAGGGCCAACCACACTTTTACAGTTATCTGCAAGCTCTGACATAAATTTTCAGGCAGGGAAGGACTCTGATAATGATAGATAACGAACATAAATAAATGATATGGAACGGCTTTGTCATTGAAATTAACGATGCATATTTAAGAAAAACTTTTTTTAGAGTCATTTAACACTATTCCAATAACATAACATCTTTCTACACAATGTATTTTTTTTCAAAATATGTAAATATAATTATGTTTAACTCATTTAACTCATCAACAGGTCAGCATTCATTCTGTTTTAAAAGGTCTTGTGATGTGTAAAGGTCTAAAATGAAGAACTCAGTGTATTTTTGAAAACTAACTCTGGCCAACCTGAAGACTATAGGAAAAAAGTATTTGACATTATAATGTCCTCTATTTTCTTCTTTCAGATTAACATAATGTCATGATCATAAATTAAATACTTTAATACTATAAAAGGATACCATTGTAATCAACTTAATTTGAAATTCATATTTAGTCATATTTAGTGATTTACTAGATGTTTGTGACTACAACATTTTTTTAAATACATGCATTATATTGGTAGGTTTAATTTAAAAGAATAAAGAAAGTAATATACTTATTCGGAAAACTTTACATTCAACTTTGAAATTGGCACGTTATATTGAAAGAATTACAACTTTTTACGTCGCTTCTGTATTTGTCATGATAGATACGAGTACGTTTATTTTATTATGGTATATATTAATAGAATTATAATGTTTAAGATGAGAATAGACAAAGCATAATAATTATAAATATATATTTTCTACAAATTCAACACATTTTTCAGACTTCTAAATTCTTAATTTTCGACCACTATATTATGTCATGTTGGACCTTGATCCGAAAATGACAACGCAGAGTTATTCTATAATATACATATGCGACTGTAAATCTATGAGTGTTATATAATATGTGTATTGATTTAATACATTAGTGCTTATCGTATATGTGTAGGTATATTATACATACAACCACATTGAATGTGACATCTTCTCAAGAAAGCGTAATATTCACCGCTTCATTATTATCGACATATTTTTTCTTTGATTCTATAGTCATATGTGAATCTTGACTACCTCACTTAAAAGCTATTTAAAAATTTCTTGGCGAGGGATGCATTACTACTTATTCATCGTGGACATCTACCGTAGACATGCTTGTATATAATAATAATAATTCCAAAGCTGATTTTCAAAGAACGTTTTTAGCAGCTGTACTTCTAGTATATAGACATCTATTACTGTATCCAAGGCTTCCCTATTTCTCTACATTCCATCCAAGCTCTATGCAGCCAACATTTCAGCGACTTTTGTGATTTCATCTATCCATATTATATTGTCTCCATTTAAGTACCTTTCTTCCCCATTGGGCCTTGTTACCGGGCCACTCTATCACCTTTGGCCCTCGTAGTCGAGTGCGTAAAGCTCAAGCCTTACTGTTCTTTGGTTTTAATTCCCGGTGAGGTCACAATATATTTATTTGTGATTGTTTCACTTATATTACTCAATACACTACTGTAATTCGGCCTGTTGGCCTATTGTTACGTAGTGTTATAAAGAATGTACCTAGATAACTTGTTTTTTTTAATCTGATGATATTTTTATAATATCTGAATTTATCAAGCAATGCCATTTTTAATATTGGTCGTTTAATTGTTTGTTATACCATTCTTAATTCGTAGGTGTCGAGTGGCTGTCAGTATCCGGGTCTCCGATCCGTATCACAATAGGTACATGGAGCTGAGATTCTCAGAATTATTTATGAAATAATATTATAACAATCATTATATTTGATCACCTAATATTAAATTATAAATATGACACAATAATATAATATTATATTATAGATTCAAAATTCTCTATGATTAAACGTAGGTACGTACTTATTATACGCACTAATAAAAATATTTATGGTTATTTTTTTTATATCTAAGTTAACTAAATATTTTATTATCATTTTTATAATGTCACTTTCGAATATCGATGACAAAAATATTTATTGGTACTTATATTATAAATCGAAAGCTTTGTACTTATTTGATATTTTGCTATTAAAAATCGATATATACATTCTACACATTTTACTATTATCGCATCATAAATACAATAATGAAGGAAGTATTTGTAAGCTTTATGTGTTATTAGAGTAGGTACATAATATTTTAATCATCGAATTTAATACGTTTGGTGTATGATCCATTATAGTATTTGATCACATTACCTTCCTTTGATGTCTACTGTTCAAGAAGTCTATAAAGTTTGATTTCAGATTACGTAATAATTATGAAGCCCGCATTAAATATCCCAACTTTATATACGTACCTATATTATAATAATAAACATTTGCTACGCTATTCAAAATGGCAAAATAAATCCTGTCAATAACTTTAACTAAGAAAATTGACAGGCAGTTGTTGTGGTATTGACATAAACAAGGAACCGTATTTCAAAATTACAGTTGGTAAACCCTTATATACCTACCCTCATTATTAATCAAACGATTCTATGAAGAAAATAATAAACATTGTTTAAATAATTTTAATTTCATAAGAAAATAATATTGTTCAGAATTCATATTCATTTCGCCCAAACCAACTCTAAATATTTATAACAGAATTTTTGAACTACTTAAAACATAATTAAATTTGATTAAAATTTGTATTGTATTCCTTCTACTGTTATTTGATGTAAATCTTTGATGAAATAAACAGATGATCTAAAAACGCTATAAAAATAAGAGAAAATAATTAAGTGGTAATTGTAATTTAATGTTATTATTTTCAATGTAGTAGATAATTAAATTGAGGTATAAAAGATGTTAACATAATTACAATGCTAGATAAATGTAAAAATAATCTTTCTTAGTAAAATATCAATATTCAGTTTCATAGTTATGGTTATTATTAACAAGTAACAATTAGTTTTCCCTTTGTGAAAATTAGCCGCTTCACATACTAGTAGGTACTGCACTGTATTATTATCTCATACTTCAAAATTAAATTGTATATATTTTTTTTAAATAATTACGTATTTTAAACGAAATAATTAATTATTAATCTTGACAAATTGCAGGAAACATATTCTTACATCATAATATCTACCTTGTATATTATTTACGTGGCTACAGGATTTTTCCAAAGCTCGTTGTATTCACTCAACACTCGAAGCTTTAACACTTTTAAATAATTAAAAATACTTTATGTTTGTTACTTAGTTACTAAACGTTTTCAAAATGTACAATATAAATTTTTTTCTTGATTTTTAGATCCTAAGTGATGGTTTATTAATTTCAGTGTAGTAGGGATGAAAAAATAAATAGCGATTATTCAATACTTTGCAATCGATAATTTTTCCATTGGTATGATATACCAAGGTACGAGGCATGCAATGGAAAGATATCTAACTTTAAAAAATAATGAAGTTAAAAAGATTGTATAAAATTATGATACAATTTATAGTAATTCATAATACTGCTGTATAGTATTACGATGTTTTCTTAGAAAACTCTTCTTTAAGAAAACAAAATGTGTTTTTGGATAAAATCTTCGAAAAACCTTTACCTTTACAACTAGTTTTATTTTGCCAAAAAGTTCTCTTTTAATACAAGAAGTATCAGGAGACACAATAATATTATCATATATAAACGAAAATTGTATGAAGGAAAAGTTAATTTCGGCAAATATATATGCGTTCATGGCGCCAGGAGCGGAGCACTTACGATAAGTGTGTAGCATGTTAATTTTCAGTCGCTTACTGAAAATTGTGTTCTTGAATATGACTTTGTGCAGGGGTGCGTAAAGTTTGTCAACAAACATGCTCAAAGACACACACCCTCACTATCTCACACACGTTTAATCTGAAACACCGAAAAAAGCACGGCACTTCCATTTTAAATCGTTTTTCAAAAGATTTTTAAACACTATAATTTTAAAAAGAAACAAACACATAATTTTTATTAATTGAGTTTGCATTTGGTAGAATTCCATTTTACAAGAAATGAAAAAATATTTAATATTAGATTCTACAGGTTTTTAAAAAGATTTGTCGATAGCTATTTCGGTTGTAACACCAATATCAAGTCTATATAGTGTTACAACCGAAATAGCTATCGACAAACCTTTTTAAAAACCTGTAGAATTTAATATTAATTATATTTTCATTTCTTACATAATTTTTAAATTAAGTGTATACTATTATAATCGATGGAATACTAATAAAATTTTTAAAAAAATACTTATAAACTACGTCACGTATTATTACTACAATACACAATCAAATGATTGTGGTTATATTATTATTTCATACGTTTTGTATGGTTATTTTTTTCATTAGGTACTCCTTGATTTTAAAATATTATGGGTTTTATGATCATTAATAAAATGATAATTGTAAAAGTGTAAAATAGTTAATATAAGCTACAACTATAATAATACAAAATCATGATAATTATAATAGTTTACTGCTAAAAATTTTCCACGCTGTAAATTATATATATTATGAAAGAATATCGAGATGAAAAAGTGTACATTACAATGTTAATTATTATGGAAAAATAAATTATTGAAATGCCTAACCAACTGTATCTATTAATTATTGAACTGACACTAACGTGGTAATAAGAACTACAAATATATTTTTGTTAGTGTTAGTATTTAACATTTTTTTTTTCAAAATCATTAACTAACTGTAGTAAAAGCGATTATTCTCTTTTTTTAAATCACTAAAAATAATACCTAAATAACTTTTCGATGTAGATTAAAGACAGTAAGAGATCGGGTGTCGGTAATATGGTGCTCGAAGATACCCAAATGCCCGCGAATCGTTTTTAAAGTACCCACTACTAACTTTGAAAACTGTTTTCTCAATTAATCATATTATTTACCTTAAATCTGTTTAATTACAATATACCTACCAAAACGTTACTTGTAGCGCCATTTTACAGAAATATTAAAACCAACATTGTATTTAAGTACATGATAGATATTTTTCAAGTTTTAACTGGCCAACAAATATGTCTATAGTTATTATTGCATGCCCTTTGCGATTAATATTATTAACATTGCCCCCTATCTGGAAAAATGTTGCAAACTTCTGATTTACGTACTAAATTTGATATTTATCGAATTGTTCATTATAAAAATAAATACTTTTAAACAACATTTACACCAAAAACCTTTTTTTTTAAATTTACGTACTAAAATTTCTATAGTGAATGAATGTATCGTCTTCTTACGCTAACCTTTAACATGAAATATTTTGTATACTTTTTGTCTGCGATCTCTACGTGTTATTTTAAATTGACGAATATATCAAACGAAATTCAGAAAAATAGGTGTTTTCAAGGAAAAATTTATAATATAGTTGGCGTAAACAAAAGATCACGATTACATATACCGCAACCTACTGTTATTTATTACATGAACATTTATTAGGCATTCTAGAAGCAAAATGAAAGAAGATGTAATATATCACAGAAAGAGTTGTACACATCTGACAATAACTACATCTAATAAATATTAGTTATTACTGATAGTAATCTTATATTATATAGGCATATTTTTAATATAATAAAATTCTCGACGCAAGTAAACAAGACTTTATCGCGTTGCGCTAGCGATCGTTTTGAAATCTGCTAAATCGGTTAGATTAACGTACCCACAAATTATTTTTTGGTATTCAATGTACATAATATTCTATTCTGGCCAAAGTATTGAATAGAATACTCAACATTATATAATCCGGATATATTATTTTGGTACAATGCAGTCAATCTATGTGGTCCATTTTTGATGACATTTAATTATTAAAGGCTTTTACGAGTACGGTAAAAAAAATATTATGCAATAATTTAATTGGGTACTTTAAATATAATCCTTTAAAAAATGTAGATACCTGACACCTTTTTAACGGGAATAAAAATTATTAAACATGTTCGTAATTTTTTGAATTCGAACATTCTTTGAAAAAGCAATACAAAAAAAACTATATCTGGCCGCAAAATGTAAACGAAAAGGAACACGTTTTGTATAGCACGTTTACATTGGTTCTGCGCAATGCATTGTTAAATTTAATATCATCTTGCTTTTTTCTTTAGGTTTTAGTCATAAATTCTATATATGAGGTTCATAATGCATTAAGTATGAATAAATTATTATAATATCTTTTTAAAATATTCGTACAGAAATTAAACAAAAGCAAGCATATACCTCTTCAAAATTTTCTAGATACCAATAATATTATCTATTGCGAGCAACCTCGGAGGTCCACTGTAAAAAAAAAGAATGAATTCGTAGCCATCACTTATTCACTGCACCCTTTTTTGGAAATGAGAGTGATGTTACCCAAACTCTTTGTGACAGTAAAAGGGCCTATCAAATTGTCATAAACTCATCGTAAGAGTATAATATACTTTTTGTGAGTGACAAAAGGTGATGCCAAGATCGATTTCTTTCGTTGACATTTATAAAGGTCAGACAAATATGTTGCTCCTAGAAAAAACAACATTATGACGTAGATTTTTATCAGTTTATCAATAATATTCTTTAAATAATATCCTTTGCAAGTCAAATAACATACTCACGCATTCATAAAAAAAAATCACGTATGTATTATAAAAATATTTTTTTCTATTACATACAACTAAAAAATAGATATAATATCATACACAATATAAATATTGTAATCTGTGAGTATATTTTATGATATAAAAACACGCTACTCGTGATCACAAACAATTAGTATTTAAATTAATTTCTAGTAAAATAATAGCGACGTGGTTTAATAAAATCAAGATGAAAATAGCATTTATAATAAATATAAGATAGTGTTATCCTAAATAATAGACATTTATTTTAAACACACCGTGTTAACTAATGACTAAACTTTGTCTCTGCCATCTTGCTGAGTAAGTTTTGTTTTTTATTGTTTGTCTAGTTGTAACCAATTTAATTTATTGAACTTATCACTAATTATTTATCTATTTTTTGTTAAGTATCTTTATCCAAATTTTCTTTGTTTTTTATTTTCTTCCTTGATTTAAACTTATTGATAAAGAATATAGAATGTCTCAACACTAAATTATGAAAAAAGTTAGCCTTATACCTAATTAAATTCATAATCTGAATAGACAATGTTTATATTATATTTACACGGCTTGATAAATCGCATTCTAAGGAAGATTTTTTCTTAACAATTTTTTTTTTCGATAAAATTTATATTAGCTATTTTTTTGACTTATTAAGTACATGCACTTGATCTGAAGACATTTTCAAAAAAAAACACGTAAAATTGTCGAAACTTCCATTCGACAACTACGGGCGCTGTCATTTTGCGTACCTATGTATTGAATATAGTTGCAGATATAATATTTTTCTGTTATTTTTACTTGTTATTGTATGATAAATTTGTCATTTTAAATCGAATTATTTTAATAATTCTACAGGAGTACCGGCGTTGCGAGATGTAGAAGTATCAGTACCCGAAGCGGCCGCCGCCGGGGATACGGTCACCCTGCACTGCCGTTACGAGCTCGAAAATGATCCACTCTACAGCGTCAAGTGGTACATGGGACGGAGGGAGTTCTTCAGATACATTCCTAAAGAGCTTCCCAACACCAGAGTTTTTCCTTTGACAGGAGTGGATGTTGACGTAAGTTAAAATAATTTTGAATACCTAAGGTTAAATTAATAATTACTTCGATTGTTACTCCAGTCTTACTTTGAAAAAATAGGATACATTTTTTCCCAGTCATGCTATTAAATCTAAGATCCATAGCTTCATATACTGTCACTTTGTTAATTCGGTTACTGTAGATGCTTAATAATTTTATAGTTTATGCATTTTTAAGAGAATTTTTCAAAATATTTACACAACATAGAATTTTTTTAATGTAGACAAAAAACTCTCAAAATCTCGTAAATTCATATGAAAATTAACGATGTATAGTTAGCACCTAGATATAGTTAAGTGGGGATGATATAAATATTACTAGCAATATCTCGCGACAGAATACAAAGCATTTGATCATTTATATTATTCAGAAAAACATTGAAAAGAAAAATAAATATATTTTTTTAAATTCAAAAATATAATAAAAAACTTAATAAACATAGTTTAAACATTAATAAAAGTAAAGTAGAAACATACTCGAGTACATAACTTACTTGAATGAATGTAGTGTAATTTTTCATTAATTTAATGAAAACTCATTACTATTTATATGAGATAAACAAAGTATGTACTTATTTTTAATTTAATTATGTAGTTCTTATTTCATGTCATGTTTTATCATGTCTCTTCATTAAAGTTAAATTGCGATTCGCATAGTTCATGAAACGGACGCAATTCGAAAAATTCCCATTTCTCTGGAAATAGAAACAGTTCACATACGCAGAAAAGTTTCTCACACTTTTTTTACGATTAATGCTAACAACGGTGGAATTGTTCTGTATTTTATTAGACATCATAAAAATTCGCCGGATAGGATGCCGTGTATGGTTTAGTATTTATCTTGTATTACTTCGTGTCTTTCAGCCGAAGCCTCATCGTAAATGCGAAATTACAGTTTGTGCGATAAATTCCAAGGAATGTTATTACCTTTAGTAATGCTCAGTCATATTCGCTTCAATTCAACACCCCTCGATAAACCACATTCATTCTCCAGTCGGCCAATCGCATAACAAATACTTCCACAAATCTAAGAGGTGGTTGGAATTTCTACATTATTCCCAACAAATTACTGACAGACATCCGTTTAATGACCACTAATTTGAAATAACTCACATATTTACTAATAAAAATAGGTAATAAAAAATAAATTATCGCCGTCATAGGTATATTTTTTATATTGAATTGAAGCGTATTTATTTACAAAAAATAGTTTTTCAACTTAATAATTATTATCAAAGCTAATTTATGACAGATGGTAATAATGGGATTGAGACCAAAGCAAACACAGCCAAAACCAAATAATATTACGTTAATAATCAAATAAAATAAAACACAAATATGTAGCACATAATTATTCAACACAGTTTCATAACAATTAGGCCCAGTTTCATCCGCTTTGATGGAATATCGTAAACGGATACAAAAGTTCAATACTACAGATATTAAATTATTTTTTGAATATATATTATGGACAGTTATTAAATAAAATTTTCAGATATTCTCTGTTCGAAAACAAATCGATTAAATTTACCCAAATTTTCAGAAAATATTCATATAATTATTTATTTAGACAAATTGAATAATAATATTTTCTAATAAAAGTTATGAGAAATTAAAAAAAATGATTGAGAAGGAAATTAATAATTGCTTATTATTAAAACATGTGGACCAAGTACCACATATTAATTTGTGTTATTTTAATAAATAATACAGTGTCTTTCCAGCAAGAATTGGTAGTTATCATCATTAAAAAAATATGTTCCAAAACCCTCAAAATGAGTATACCCAAATGCATTGCAGATATTATATTACATGCAAAATAAACAAAATATGTAAAACTGAGGATGCCGTTTGATTAAAAAGATAATAAAGACAATTATGGAATGCCCACGTGGAATTTTAGACAAAACATGAAGAATTCTCACGGTAGACATCGCAAAAGATCGAAAGATAATTAGCACTCAAATTCACAAACTCTTAAACCTGAATAATAATAAGTGACACGCACAACATATTATAATAAAATTACAAAATGTGCAATAAATATTAAAAAAGCTGAGGTTAATTATATGCAATTGACAAAATAATAATAAATAAGAAACAAGAGTATTATAAAAGCATAATAAGATGAAAATTAATACTTTAGCAACAGAAAAGTTCAATGAAAAATAATTATGATGAACGTCACCTACAAAAATTAAATAATTTGGGAAAAATAAATTAATTTTAATAATATGTTAACCGCACAATATATGTGATTATGAAAAATCACATCAATCCTACGATAGGGTAATATAAACACCGCAGAGTTATGGGTGACATTTGTGGAAACATGAAAAATACCATTTGATATTATATTATAAGAATTATAAACGAACCGAAGAAAAAGTAAAAAGCATTTTTTAAAAAGAAAAATAGCACTTCGAGTTGACAATAATTTTATTAATAACAAGCTCATGAGAAAATGTGTTTGAAATTTACTTTAATTTTCATTTTCAGTATGAAAGAATCCTTATGATAGAATTTCTATCTATTACGATATTAATTTGAATGTTAACTTATTACTATTCCAAAGTTTCACAATAAAGACGCGGCAATTTTTTATATTGTAACCTTTGCAGGTTTCACAATGTCGGAATAATAATACAAGTACTTACCACAACTAATTTCCAATTAGCAAATTTAAGAAATGTTGGTCTTTCATTAAAAAATTTATGGATATAAAATTATTATTTATTTTATTTGAATTAAGCACTGTATTCAATTGTATATTAGTTATAATGATTATGTCATGTTGTGAATAAATTTTCTATGTTTTATTTTGTATCTTGAAACCGAATACCTAAAATCTAGATAATATGTTTTTTAACCACGGTGGAGTATTATATTTGTATATTTTAAAATATAATTACTAAACTTGAGCTCTCGCTGATTTTATCGTTCTTTTTATAAAATGAATAAGTTTTAAAACATCAATAATTTAATAACTGCTTTGCATAAAATTTGTAGACTTTAGAACCAATTTTTCAGGAGATTGCAATATTTGCAACCAAGCTTATGTGTTAATCAATTTTTATCTAGTTAAAGTTATATTTCCTTCCAAAATACGAATATTCACTTAAATAATAATATAAAATAGCGTAGATCCTACTTTCTATTTTTGAGCCTTTTTGTAGTATCTAGGTATGTTTCCATTTGAACTATAAATAAGTATAACAGAGTCGAAACATTTTGATTCGTTAATTATCTAAGGCTATTGGCTTCAAAGTCGATTAGTTATATTGTTTTATATTTATTTTTTTTGGTTTTGATTCCCTTAGAACCTCTCCATCAAATCCATCAAAATAGGATTAAACCGGAAGTAGATTTCAAACTTGGTTATATTCATTAGCCGCCGTTTTTTATACCACCAACATTAAACATATTTTTTTATTAGTTTTAAGGTATTTTAAGTTAATTTATTTCTTTGTTTGTATTTTTAACTTATTTGTTATAATGTATTTTATTAAAATAAAACATTCGATTTGTAGTTTTTACGGTTTTTTTTCGATTATCTAAAAATGGTGATCTTGGAGTTAACTAACGTAGAAACTAATAACCACATGTGATACAAATAACCACTGATAATATCATTCATTTGTTATAAGAATTCTCACTTCTATTAAGCGTTTACTACACATAGATCTTTTTTATATATGATTTGTATCATGTTTTAGTCCATGTTTCTACTGAAACGTTCCACAGTCAACAATAGACGACATTGCTGAATTCAAAACTCCTGAAAATAAAAACATCGTTCGTTTTATTATGGCATGTTTTCAGTCGGTCTATGCCTTTGTTCTCGCTTCCTTATTTCACACCATCACCTGGATAAATATCCATATATAAACATCACACGTTTCCTACTCTAAGAACAAAACGACCTGTTCCAACACAGTAGCGTTGAAAAGGGGGGCGGAAAAGGTTTGATCACCCACTGTTCTTTTGTGTATATGTCATTGAAAGAAGTTATATTGTAATATTATTATATCATCATAGTAATCTTCACTATTCAAAAAGCGATTCCCAAAAATGATAGGTAATTATTATTGTAGCAAAAAAGTGATCTCAATATTTTTATTTATAAATAAATATGTAGCTAATCAGATCTTATTATAAATTCTTGTTCAAAGTTATCATTAGGTTTAATATACCAGGTATTGATATCTCTCAGCTCCGGCAATCTTGAAGAAGATTATAAACTAGGTACCTCATTGCCAAGATGGTAAGCAAACATTTTGATAATACGGGTTATTATAGAATGACAACTTCAAATTTGGTAGTGTCGTTTTTGTTAATTTGTCGTTGCTATAGGGCTTAACACATTATGACAATGTATTTATCCCCGCGGACAGATATATCGTCAGACCGGACTGACCAGCGGAGGAAGAGATGCTTCAATATTGTGAAAAATAAAGTCGCCTCTCTTCAACAATAAACAAACTGAGACCACGATTCCACTGAAGTTCAAAGATGGAGCGTTATGATGGAGTTACCACCAGCATTTTCAAATACACTACAAAATTTTACTATACAAATCTTTTGAATGCTTAGAGTAACTCAATCAATCTCGTATTGAAGGCGTAAATGATTTAACAAATAATCTCTTCCGAGTATAAAAGGATGAAAAGAATGGTAAAAATGATTTAGGAATACACAAACTACTGAGCCTCCTAGTATTTACAATCTACATAATAGAAGTAGTCTTTATCTCTAAGTGAAAAAAGTGTCACGTCAGAAAATTACGACAGACAATTACGTACCTACCAACTCATATATGAAAACTTATTCATTTGAAATCATGCAAATAACTTTAAATGAAAAAATATCAATCACATAAATATGAATTATAACTATATAACAATATTTATAATTTGATCATTTTAAAAAAGCAAATATTCATAGTAAAAATTGTATAAAAATAACATTTAATTGAACTATGAAAGTTGTAAATTTTTAATAATATATATATTTATGTTTTCTATTTAATCGCATTTACAATCAATATTCTATAAAAATCTTCTTCGAATATAACATTTTAATTAGAATATAGTTGACAGAAAAATAAATGGTGAGAGTTTAAAAGTACAATTTAATAATCATTGAGACAATATAACTTTACAAAATAAAAACTTATCTTCTTTTTGATTAATGAGCAGACAAAGTTTTACTTATTATTGTATATATTTAATGTGAAAATGATATTTAAATTAGAACTTGCCATATTTCTAAATAAATATCCAATGAAAAATGTCACAAAATAACCCTATGGATAAGGAGGCAGATAATATTACGCGTAATAGTAGTCGCCAAGCAGATGAAATGACAATGGGCTGTACATATTGTTTGGCGAGTGAACAATTGCCGAAAAACTCCTTCAAATAGCGATACCCATGAGCCACTAATCAACCACAGGTATACCCGCTGGATAGACAAACTCAAAATATTCGGTAGAAGTAGGTACGTGGCAGCGAAGAACTAGTGACCAAAAAGCATGTAACGAGCTAGGGGAGGCCTTCATCATGAGTGGATCAACTCTCCGGCTGATGATTATGTCTGAATAAAATACAATTTATTTACTACTTTTCGTATTTCAGTTACATACCTGCCTATTCAATATAATATATTGTAATTTAATTTTAACGTAAAGTATACTTAAGTAATTGTATATACCTATGTATCGTATGTGTAATACACATTACATATCGTTAAAATTAAATTAAAGTTTTAATGTTTTAAGCTACGTATTCATTAATTAAAGCAGTTTTAAAGTAATCTTTCAGGAAATTGTGTTTAATTGTAGTACCTGTCACACCCCCTTAAATACCGAATTTCTCCGCTACTGATTTGAAAACCTTTCCGGAATTTTCGAAGGGTTAAACTTATTTATACAACAGATGGCGCAGACTAAACGTCGCCCACATAATCTAATGCGTAATTATTATGTTTTGTTTGGATATTCGCCTCAAATCCTTAAATAGTTTTATTGTATGTTCATTGTTCAGCTTTCACAAAACATTTTGATAGTTTGAACTAGTCGCCATTTTATGGCTGACGATTTTGTTTTTAACTTTATAACATGATTGCGTGGTCTTGCGGCCATACTGCAAATAAAACAATGTACGAATTCCTTACCTAACTAAATATTAAATAATATTGATATAAAATATTTAGGTACTTAAGCAATATAATCTAATAACGTACTGAATCCACTTCACTTGTTTAGAGCAGTGTTTCCGAATGAGCGACATCACCCGTTAGTGGTCGCTGAAGAAATCAAGGGATTGATAGTAGTCTCAAATAGAGTTGGATATTTCCCGAGCAAATCTCAATCTCGAGATTCGGGATTTCCAGAACAGAATTTTCGAGAATTCTCGAGATATCGGGAAATTTAAAAAAACCTGTAAAAATCCTAAAATCAGTGTAAAAACAGACAAATTCCAAAAAAAATATGATTTTTTTTTATTTACGTAAGAAGACAAATAAAATAGAAATAGGAAAAAAAAATTCAAAACATTATTTATTAAAATAGAATTTCAAAAACACAGACAGTCAATCGCTGCGTCTGACAATCGCGTGCGCTTTTGAGACACAAAATTCTTTTATGTTGCAAAAATTGCACTCATTTTGAGTTGACGTTGGCTTAATTGTGTTAAATGCCCTGATCAGTCCTTGAACGTTTTCTGTTTTTTGTCCACTTTTTACATATATAAAATCGTATTTTTCAATTAATATTTGATAATAAAGAAATTCCGAATCCCTATAAAAGATTCTCGAGATCCGGGATTTCCCGAAATGTAAAAATTTCAATTCTTGAGATTCGGGATGGAAAATCTCTAAAATTTCTCGAGAATTCCCGTCGGGAAATTCCCGAAACCCAACTCTAGTTTCAAATATGATTGGCGGACATTAGAGGTAAATAAGGAGGCGGTGGAAGTAAAAAGAAAGTAGATGAAAGCCTGATTGAATGATTTTTGACACTTTTTCAAGTACGTACAGAAGGAGAACTAATACAAATAGCAACAAACAAGGAATTAAAATTAAAATTTAATGATGTTTACCAGGAATTCTGGCTGTAAATTATACATACATACACTTTATACTTCATTATCTGCTGTGGAACATGGGTTGAAAGTGGTCTCAAACCTGTTAAACTTAAAAACCCGACTACGACCCGAAAGGCGCTGGCTTTTCATCTGAGGGGCTCCGGGTTTTATTCCTGGTGAGCTCACAATATAGTTACGAGATTTTCTCAAAGCCTGGGTGTTTGTCACTTTTTTACTTATACTACTACCTACAATACTATTTTACTACACTACTGTCATTGAGCCTCATAGCCAGTTGAAGTGGTAAAAAATGTAACTACTTTAGAAAGGAAAAAAGGACATAACCCGTGCATGAAGATGATTATTTTGGTGATATTATATATTCCCAATCTGATATTAATTATTGAGATAATTAAATAAAATACAATAAAAATTGTGTCTTTTTCCCACTTCACTTCATTCTTTTTTTAATATTAGCAAAATTAGATAATAATTCTGCATTTGCAGCTAATTTCCTTTAGATACAGAGTGAATACTGAGAATTTTCAATGTTATTGTCCAATAAAAACTATTTTGAAGAAATTGAGCGTTAGCTCTTTTTCCGTTCTAAAGTCGATATTACGTATATTATATAATATATTTCTAAAAATAAAAAATATTCTTCTCTCTAATAGACTTCTCTTACTTATTTTTAATAATTATAATCAGGTTATAAGCATGTCTTGTCATTCATTATCCTTCAGCGAATTATTGGTCTTGCAATAATTTATTATGATTTTAATTAATAGACTTGTCTACCAAGAAATAAGTATCTATATTATGAATTATATTATTTTTATTACTTTTTAATTACGTAGGTAACAATCTATATACCTTTACGATATACAGGTAATTTTAATTCATTTTTAGAAAACAATTTTAAAAAGTTCCGATAAGTTCCCAAAGTTTCCAGTAAGTCATTGAAAGTTATTTGAAAACAGTTTGTCATTCTATTAGTGGTATTGTAACGGTGACAGTAGAAATTTCTTGGTAATGGCAACTAATTAGAAACGTCACGTCCGTCAGTCAATAGTAATAGAACTCAAAATCCGGAAGAGGAAAGTTTAGGATCCAATTTCGGCCTATTGTGACACATTTCAAGGAAGAAGTTCGTCCAACTGAAGAACAAAAAGAAAACTTCAAACAGAGGATACTTAGGTACTGAAAAACATTCATCTTAACGTTTTTAATCTTTATCTTAATATACAAATTACTAGGGATTTTTAATAAAGTATTAAATTTAAATAACCTGAAAATAAGTAGTATAATTATTACTCAATTAGCAAAGCACTACTTTAACGTAAAATTATGTGACATTTTGTAGTATGGGTATGGCGGTACCCGGTGGGTCGCCAATTTATATGAAATAATGAAACCTTATAAACATAATAGTATTATGTATTTGGTATAATCATAAAGACTTGTATTTCGGAAGTATTTCACCATAATTGCAAGTGATGGCAGTGTGTGTACAATATATTAAATTATTTTAAACAATTGATCGGAACTCGTAGGTATATAATGAGTGTTAAACACATCGTTTATACACGCTCATTTTCTATAGCCGGCCTAGCGCGCACGGAATTGTTGAGCGTGTAAACACATCCAGTTTGGATTGAGCGTACCTTCTACCTTTTTTATTTTTTTAATATGAAACAATCTATTAAAACCATAATGCAAAAATCATTATGACATCATTGAAATAAATATCAAACATCATTTTAATGATTAAATATTTCAATATTCTTTTCACCATGTTTGCTGCAGACCTTTTAATTAATATTTAATTACCACATTTAAATAACATGCTAATTATATCTAATTTCAACCTGGTGGGTAACGCACCAGTTGCGTTGGACAGAGTGAATGGGTTGAAGATCATGTGGGCCTTCACAGAGTCGAAGTTGTATTAAGTAATAGATTATCTTAAAATATCTAAGACACTTTCTCAATCGATTATGTTCATAATCTGGACCCAAATATACATTGAACAGTAACGAGTGATTTATTTTATTGAAACCTGCGATCCACCACATTATAGGCTGACATTTTACCCGCTCGGCCATCGTGGACGTTGGTTTCAATAAAATAGAATATACTCATTAAAATCGGATTTTCAATGAACGCATATTTGAAGTTTGTTTTTCATTTGAGTTTATTTTTAAAAATCTTTATATGACATATTAAATAGTTAGATTGAAAATCATTTATCAGCCAAATGTATTTTACTAAAGACATTACTCTCACCCCTAACTGCAATTTTAACAAAAAAGAGTCAAAGTCAAAGAGTTGAAAATGTCCCTTTGAGGCGGACGAAGCTAGTCCAAATTTATTTATTAAAGTGGAATAAGTTCTACAAAAAATGCGTTTTATTAAATCAAACAACAATACCTACACTGCAGTTCCACTATGAATTGACAATTACCAAATAAAAGAAAGAGAGTCAAGTATGAAAGATACGAGTACCTTGAATGAATGAGTTCCAACTTCAAAAAGTCATATCCGAAATCAAATATTTCTTTAAAACGTCATTTCTACACAGATGTAGGTAAACTATCTTGAGTTTTTATTTTGCAAAGTCTTTGTTATTTGTTGAGGCTTGACATGCTGAGAAAAAGAGAAAGTAAGAGATTAAAAACATTTCGATTATCATTTATAATATTATAATGTATATAAAATATAGATAACATTCATAATATCTGTATTGAATATTGATTCGATATGAATAACAATTATTTAAAATTAAACACATTTTTAATTTCTAGATAAATATGTATAATCTTAAAAAAATGTGTAATACAAAGATTAACATATTGAACGAACGGACATAATTACCTACTATGTATAGTATGTTTTTAAATTCTACATCTGTCTTTTTTTTGTTTATTTCTCTTTCTAATGTATTTAGATTATTATACACCAGTAGCACTATATCCACCCAAAGAAGCAATAAATATTGCACATACTTGATTATTATAACGGAAGTAAACAGTTTATATGATTTCATTTATTCTATTTTATTTCGTCAAACACCATTGAATATTAAGACGTTTTATTGAAAATTTCGTATAAAATTTCGCTTTACCAATAGGATACTGAACAAAATGTAGCCCTAAAAGGGACTTTGTATTTGGATTTACTTTCAAAGCGGCGATTGCAATACCTTTTTAAAATTATTTTGCCCCCGCTCGGGCTTCGCACCCAAATCAGCACGCTTCTTCGCAAATCTCCGGGCATAGACCAGGTGTGACCAATATGTAAATACTGTCAAACCATCACAAAGTCACAAAATATTACGTTATTATATTATACTTATTTTAAACATCATTTTAAATAGTAAATTGTTTAAGAGATAATATACTACTCATTGTATTTTCTTATGAATTCAAAGTAAAACAAAGATCAAAGTCAATTCTAGTAAAAAAATATATACTTATATAAATATAGATCATTTACGCTGTCTCTTTTCTGTTAATTAAATAAACAAAATATAGTCGCTTTGCTAATAAGACAGAAAATAAGCCTAACAGTACAAATATCCAGATTATTAAATTATTTTATTGCGTATATCTCAAAACGTTGTCGTTTATAATATTTTATTGCACATATTATTATGTTTAGAGTAAGGGAACGAAATAATGTAAATAATATAGTGGTACAACTCTCATAAATTCGTGTAGATTTTTTGTCAATGTACGAAAGCAAATTTATGAAATCCACAACGATCAAAAGAATGTTATAAAAATTCAGTTTAAAAATAAGCTTGGCTGCAAATATTACAAAATTCTAGAGTTTCGAATCTTACAAAGCCTATTTCAAACAATAATAATAAAGCAAAGTTATTTATTATGTTTTCATAGATACTCGTATCACCACTAGTCGAGTAATTTTAGCTACTTCTAATAATATTACATACCTTGATTAATATTACTTTTAACAAACTAATATACATACGGTTTTAAACAAAATATGCATTTTCATTATCAGTATTCATTTTTTCCAACCCCGGTAAGATCATCAAGGAGAAGAGAGTAAATTTTTATCAAATCTAATACAAGGAAAATTTAGCAGAAATTAACAGTTTATTTAAAAGTATTTAAATATACGTATACGTAACTAAACACTGTGAGCCATAAACGATCTGAAAAGATTGTAAATAGCAACCAATGGCTACAATTTTGAATACAAATGTAGTAAAGTCCTTCAATTAAACATAAAGCCAGAAATCTACAATAATAAATTAATGATAATAATATGTTAATAATACTAATTTTATAAATAGAAAAATTAAGTGATCTGATAAATAATTGCATGCACAAATAAAATTGTTAAAAATTCTCCCACGTAGCACTAATATAATTTTTTTTCTTCAAAAAATTGAATAATTCTTCGTATAGGTTCTGCTTATAAAACTGTCACCCCCATAATTAGGTTGCACAGAGGGATCTTTTTCCGAAAAAGTATTAAGCTTATGTGTACCCACTTTCTTATTTGTAGACTGGGTACTTAAGTTAGGAGAAAATATTAATGATCACCCCTGATGTATAGCCTACTCTGTAGGCTGTATGATGGGTAGGCAGCCATGGGCGAAAGGTAGACGCTTTACTCCGAGCCCGCCCTTTAACGGTCCGTTACGCCAAGTTACTCCACCTATGCGGGGATAAATATTTGCTTCGCAATTTTATTCGAATTCCTTTGCTGGAAAATTCAATCAAAAACACAACAAAGTATCGATCAAAGTGTCAAAATGTGATTCCAGTTTCGTAGGTATGCTGGAAACGTGTTCTTTTTATCAATTCTTACGACAGAATTTCATTTATCCCACACCAAAATGATAAATCAAGACAAACTAAAGCGCATTTATCTTAAATGAAATTGATCAACTGCGTAGGTACTTTCATCACAATAATAATTTGTATTTAACTTTTTAAAATAAATATATCTATATTTATAATATATATATTGATTGCAAATCTGGGAATGAATCAGGAATCGGGACCAAAAATCTTATTTGCAAAATTTTGTGAATTCCTTAAATCTGTCGAGTTTTCGGAGGCATTTTTTTTAAAATCAGTATTATTTTCATTGTAAGTACTATATTTAGCCATCATCCAGCCATGCCGGACAAAATCATTATATAGATATAGATATAGGTAGGTACATATTATTTATTCTGAAGTAAACAAAAATTTAAGTTTTATAAAAAAAAAATCTGTCAAATCAAATAATATTGTTTAATAGTACTTGTACAATGCTAATAAATACATACAGCTACTATTTGTATGTTAAATTAAAAATAATATTTCTATAATATACCTCAGTTAGTTTGTGTATTTATTTTTAAGACCCGAAACCGAACCTCAGAACCATGTAGTATTCGATTTTGAAATTAATTAAACTTAATTCGATTTTTCCATTATAACTGAACCTATGAAAATTAGGGTTGTGGCAGTATAATTTTTCACGTCTCATGAGTATTTAAATATAATATCTACCAATTTGTAAGAAGCAGTTGACTTTTCAAAACATTTTTTTCGAATGTTCGGTTTTCTATTTTATTAATTTTGGCATTTATTGATACGTTAACGTTAACGATTGTCCAAGTATATATTTTTTTAATTAATTCTTATCTAACGTATTGTGGTCTTTATATTCATAAGGAAATTGCATTTCAACAATGAAATAAAATTACATTATTATTCATTCAAATATAATTTTTATCATTCCTATTCAGACTACTGTAAAAATTTAATTGTCCGTTTTGAATAAAAATTGTATAAAAAGCTCACTCCAAATTGAGTCACATTTGCCAAAAGCTTGCTAAGTATTTGGTCTCCCAGCAGTGCGCCGTTCTGGAGCCAATGTACTCTCGTAACGATCTTTTTTGGACAACTTCTGGCTGCCGAGCATTAATTTTTATTCCAGATGTTTTTTGATACTTATTCACAAGATTGGGTGACATAATTGGCCGTTATACTCTGCTTTACGACCTTCCGTAAAGAACAAACTGAAAACATGTCCATAAGTTATGTCCGTGTAATGATTGTGAAACGTTATATATAAGCACAATAAAATATTTATATTTAACTTTACACTGTACATCCTAAATATACAAATACTGTAGTACATAACATTAATATCTTTAAATATTATTTCAAGAAGAAAAATACTATCAATAATTATTATCTGACTGCAAACTGTCTGTGCGTGAAGGGTTCGTCTTACAGGACACAATGATCTAAAGTCCAAACGGTGTTTGCACCATTGTCGAAAATCAGAAATATATTATGTTCAATAAAAGACTCACAGCTTTTGAATCAGGTAGGCGCGGATCAGATAAACTGTCGCAGATGTCCAATAAAATACATCAGGCAAATGATAACTAAAGAAACATTATGAATGAACACGATAGGAAATGTCGATTAAAACACTACACAGTAAGAAAAATTAACACATGATGAACACATGCCACAAATTTGACTCTAACGCCAAGATATTTTCCAGGAATAGAGGATATTTTTCACGTTTAGTAAAACAAGCCAACAATATTTACAAGAACTCTGCCAATACATATTCGTAGAAACAATGGGCTATTTAGGTACGTTTAAAAACGTTATGATTTCGAGTATTTTCACCTAAATCTATCTTCGGATATCACAACTGACACAATATACTTTCGTTTTATCGTTACAGTTTTTCTCCATATTTATTACCATGTTTATATTTTCCCTTCCATAATACTTTGGAGGACTTTATATGTACCTACTATGATGGGCTGACAATGAAGTGTCCGATAGATTTTTTTCACATTTCTTAATATTATACTAGATACGTAGGTATTAGATATTAGATCAAATAAATAATAGTCTGCAATTTCCAATACTATTTTAAAACATCTTCGGTTTATCCATGATTTATACCAGGTTATTTGTGCCAAGATCAAGAGTAAATATAGCGTACAGAGTAATAATACTAAATAACAAAAACATGATATATAGACGATTAAGTATTCGCTTTGTGTAAATACTAATAAAATTAATATACTACAATTAGTTTAAAGCTTTCATAACTAACCTAAATGGCTCGGTATAAAACTATATTTAAAAAAAGGTATTAAAAAAGAATATGGCTGTGCTGAGGGACATGAAGATAGTTGAATGTCATAGACATAAAACAGAATATTGTAAATAAAATAAGAGAGCTGATATTAATAATCTTTAGCAGTACATACCTACATAGATATAGTAAATATAATACACTACCTAAGTAATATAATATGGAAATAATAATATTATAATATTACGGTCAAGGCTACTCTTTGTTGTATTTCTTAGAAAAAAATAGAACACAAAGAAATATACAGATCAGAAAAATCTTTGAATTTTCGATGAAAAACTCTACGTTCTTAATTCCAGTGTACTATATTCTATTTCGAATGAAAACTAATTCAGAAGGTACGAGTAATATATAATTATACATGTTAGGTACATTGTTTTTAATGTCTTTTTTTATTGTAAATATAATATATCGTCTTGACGGAATCTGATAATAACATGAATATTCGTGTGTAAATATTATGCTTTCAGAAATAAATATTATTTTCCGTTACAAGATTTGTTGTAAAATTAAAGTTATTAGAAGTTGTAAAACTGTATTTTTTAGATTTAAAACATGGTTAAAAAGAGCGTTTTTTTTGTACACCCACTTTAATGCATCAACTTAATTAAATTTACGGACATTAAAATTTTAAACATGTTAGCGTCAATTTTTGTTGAAAACAGATTATAATAATGAAAATAAATTTTGTTTTATTTTATATTAATTATTATTAATTATATAATTAATTTAATAAAATATACCACACAATTATTTATTACTAACATTTATTTCATGTATAAGAACAATATTTACATTTAAATAAAATAGGTAATACGATAATACCTACATAATATTATTATGATTTACTTGTAATATTTTGTGTATCCAGCATCTAATGGTAACGTATTCTCATGTAAATATTATATTTTATCTAGAGTTTTCTTTTCTATTTAATAGGTTAGTAGATCCGGTCCCCTAACGGTAGTTTTACGTGCCGTGCAGCCTTCCTTATCCGGTCGATATCGCTGCGAAGTGTCGGCCGATGCTCCATCATTTCATACAGTTATGAAGACAAGTTATATGCATGTAGTCGGTAAGAATTCGCTAATACATCATAATATTTTTATTTGCAATTTTATTATCCTATAAATGCTGTATATTATTATATTACATAAACATTTATAAATACTCGCCTAACATATTATTTTTACATGTTCTTTTGTAAATATGTTTTACATTTACGATTTGATAATTTCAAAATAAGAAAATAACAGTAGTATTCATCATCAAAATTTTGTTTCAGAAATCTTATTGATCATAAAGAATTGTCTTAAGTACGCATTTACAAGCTAATTTTAAGCTATTTTTTTATGTAGATACTTAGGTAGAAGCTTAAATTTGATTTTTATTTATATGTGTCACTTTTATTTATTTAAGTATAATTGAACTAGAATTTACATGGTACAAGTTTATTACAATGTTACAAATTACAAATATATTCTACGATAGTTGAATCAGTTACATTAATAACTATTTCAACCTTCAAATCCATTCTCGAGACAATATTATAAATATAATTATAGCTAAAAATTAAATTAGCAAACGATCACTGCCTGCGAATTATGCCAAAAAGTAATGGAATATTTTATCAAACCTATATTCCTCACCTCTTACACGTGACAGTGGCATAGTTTTAATTACATACAGTTTAATTTTATGTATTTTAAATAATTTGTATGCTAAGAAGATTTACTCTTATAATTTAAAACATATTTGAGCATTCTGTTAATATGTCATGAGTTTGATTAATTAATTTTATCGTATAAATTAAATAAACTTAAATTTTTCATATACTATAAGGAAAGAGACTTTATTTTCATCTTTATGGTATTATTTTTATAAAAAAAATATATATTTAACAATTATTACTAAAACGGAAGAGACTCCTATTGAATGAAATTATTTAAATTGAGGTTTTTGAGAATTGCGTGTTGACTTTAAATAAATATAAATAATTTTTCTAAGACTAACTTAATAATAATTGTATGTGAACTGAAATTCAGAATGTCTAAGTTTCATAGACTATGAAACATATTTGTTCATTAAATCGATATGTATGATTTTGATCGCAGAATAAATTCAATCAAGGTAAAGACATTAATTTAATATAAAAGAGTAATACACCAACGTAAATATTTTATCAGGAAGATTCACAATGTATCAAAAATATCTTCTCACCTTTCTTACCCCGATCATTTGACTTTTAGTGCTGAAGGGAATGTTAAGAGCTCCACGAAAAAATAAAATGAGTCCATCGTCAGTAAGACAACCATCTGGAAAAAAATATAATATTGGTCAGATTTCGGTTACGAAAGTACGAAAAACAGCTCTCTCCAAATTATAGATTGACAGTCCAATTCAATAATGCGCAATAGTTCGTAGAAAGACAGGACATAGAGTCAAGCAAATTCAATTGCCTAACAATGACCAAACGATCCAGGCCATGCTTCTCAGTTATGAGGCATGGAGAAAAAGTTTTGAGTATAGTACCTATATTGCATAATATTATTATCATTAAAACTTTTGATAATAAACACAAAATTATTCCTTTTGACACTTAAGTAACAAAACTCTGTTGCCAAAAACTTTTTACCACTTCAACTGTTCTTGAAAAGCTAACATTTTGTAATATCTTTTTGTGCAGAACTTCCTGATTCTGCGCCAACAATCTCTGCCGAGAAACTGCGTGTATCTGTCGGAGAGAACCTGCATGCTACTTGCACGGCACCACCATCGCATCCACCTGCCAACCTTACTTGGAAACTCAATGGAAAAGAAGTGAGTAATTCTTACATATTATTATGAATTTAGGTTAGTCGTAAGTCGTAACTCGTAATATTAACCCGAAACTAATAAGACGTTTTATTTTCCCATACGAATTTAAAAATATTATAACAATTCAAATTGTTTATATTTGTGTAAATATGTCCATATTTAAAGTTTCAATTTGATTAAATATTTTCTTATTGTTCACCATAAATTTCAAACGAAAAATGTTTTTTTTGCCTACATTTAAATATTGTTTTTAATCTTGACTATCCTGAGATCGTATAATCTAGTTTTATGTCCCCACTTGATATCCTTATTTATTATAAGTTAAATTTTCCTACGAGTTCTTCAATAAAATATATTATACATTTTAATAATATATACATTATACATTTATTCATTCAAGTAGTTACACATCATGAAATGTTTATGCTGTGTATTAAATTTGTTTTACATTAATTTACCATCTCTCTGAATGTTATGTAAATGCTTATTTATATATACATTATTTAAAATAATAAGTGTTTTTTTATATTGTATTTTACTGCTAAACTGCATTCGCGTTATTTTTTGGTTTAATTGCTTAACGGTCATATTTTTTACGAAGCGTTAAAAAAATCATTACTCATGATTAAGTGTAGAATGAAAATGAGAAAATAAAATAAAGCTATAATGCGAAAAGGATGTCAAATGTCACATGATTATCACATATAAAGCGCATCAATATACGTTATGATAATCATTGATATCCTTTTCGGATTAGAATTTATTATGGTATATTGAGATAAGAATATTTTTGATTTTCATATCAAATCAACACTTTATTATCATGTGATTATATAACATGAACATATTGATAAAATATGTGCCTACGTAGATTATTAGTTTTACGCAAAAACATGTTTTTGAACCTGCATTGCAAAAAATAAATTCAAAAGTAGTGAACTTATTATTTTTAATGAAAATTACTCATCATATTCTTTACTACAGCAATAGAATTATATACGTAGCAGTAAAAACTAAAAAAAATCGTGAATCCTCTATAAATAATGTTATACAAATACATAAATAAAAAATAAAAAAATAATATACCTAAAACCCCAACATCTTTATTTTTAAATGTCATCTGCAGCAACAGTACGGATCGATGAAATTGATTTTTATTACCACGTTTTTCTTACCTCGTATTCTTGTTTATCCAGTGCAAATCTTGCAATCGGGTTTTAACTAACTTCCCGACTAGCTAGACACTTGAAACTTTTATAATATATCACAACATGATGCCAATGCATTCTTTTAATACTTTTAGCCATCTTTAAGTAGAATTTAATTAATTTTCAGTTAATTCTGTTTTGCTTGAAAAGTTATTTCGGAAGAAATCCGTAATTCAATCCACTAGTATTGGTTGCTAAGGGGATGGTCCTGGTAACTTAATTATTAATATATACGTGCATTACTATGGAAATCAAAATTACATTCAGTGTTCTATATTTGTTCGTTTGTTTGTTGCAAAGTAGCAAAAAAATGATTTGTTTACAATTGCCTTATTTGTCTTAAATTATTAATACATAGAATAGATTGTCAATTAGTGTCAAGTGCAACAGAAAATTTAAAAACATGGAATATAAAAAGTTCTTTTTATCTTGTAATTATTAATTAAACCTGATCGATAAGTTAAAAGCTTTCAGCAGATGATTTTAATTATTTCAGATAACTTACTATTTTTTAAGTAAAAAAACAGTGGAACTGATATAATTTTAATTTCACTCTTGAACCGTAATATACATAAATGATTTATGTTTCTTGTCTTCAGGTAAAAGGGACTTCATATCAATTGGACGCAGTTGATTTAACAACTAAGAAACCGTATTACAATACGCCAAACTGGAGTAAACAGATAATAACTACAGACGATAATCTGGCAACTGACAATAGTCACCATAATGATCAAAACTTTAACAATATGGTATTAGAAATGGAAAATAAATATCACATGAAACCATTTAGTGAAAATTTACAACCAAATGAGAAAATACCTGCATCCGATATACCTGAGGAGGTTTCACGTAGACACGAAGCAAACCGGGAAGATTTTAATTTGCAGTTCAAAGCAATTCCAGATCCTACTGTGAAACAAGAACAAATATTTAAGAAACGGAATCGTTCAACTTTAAACATTCCGATTAGTCAAGAAGTTTTTCAAGACGGGTTGATAAAAATTAGCTGCCGCGCGACTGTTTTCACGTTATACAGCGCAGAGGCTCAAGTAACATTGGACGAAGATAAGCCGCAGATAGCACCGATTCTGGGAAATCAACTAACAACTTCTACTAATGGTAAGAAAGTTATACTCACAAGACATTAAAGTTTGTTTAGCATATCAATTTTCCCGATATATAAATGTTATCCTGGCGTACCGTTTCTTGAAATAATAGCATTAATATAATACCTACGCATAAACCAACAAATATAAATGACTTTTTTATTCATTACATGATTATTCAGAAGTTTTAAGAATGTTAGACTCTTTATAAATTATTAAATCATAGAGAATGAAAATTAACAGAGTCAGATTCCAACTCACATCTTTCGCTATCCAGATGAGTGCTCTTATCTTTTGAGCTATCGATCCGTCTATAATATATGCAAATTATCACTAATACCTAAGCTATCTGAAGTTCTTGAATCCTGCGAATGAAGGGTGACGACCCTATCTGTAATTAATTAAGGTAAATTAAAACTAAATAGCTGGTGGCAAATGTTAATTGTATTGTTAAAATTCTTGTACTTACGATTAAGAAAACAGTAATTTCTTATTCAATAGTGAATATACAGAAACTTAAGGATTGTTAATTCGGAATCCCATTAGGTGCATCTTTTTTTAGAAGATTTTTTCTATTAGATAATATATTTCTGATATTTTAAAATAGAATACGGGTGAATAATATGTAACAAAACCATTAACACATTGTATTCTTTTGTGAAACTTTATCAACACTGTTAAATTGAATATACCTATGTTAAGATTTTAATCAAACATAATATGAATCTTAACAATTATTGTACTACACCACTTCATCTGATTCATAGTTATGCTAAATATTGTACTGTCTTTCAAAAACTAATTGTTTAAACGTCATTATTTTAGCTGCATTAATTTTTAGGTAAACTCATATTATATGAGTATTATTTTATCGTAATTATTTGGATAACAAATAATGTAGATATTATATATATACCGAAGTTTATAACTTTTGTCAATTTAAAATAATCAATATAAAAATTTGTTTTGTATGATTTTTATGATTTCAATTAATATATTTCAATAAAATATCATCAAAAATTTTAGTGATAAAAGAAAGATTATGGTAATTTTAATAATTAATGTAGCTTCATTCTTGTGCATTCAGCTAAATACCGTACGTAAGAGGTAATACTCCAGCTTGAGTAAATTAATAAACTTATACTGTATCTTGACGTTATCATTTGCAGGTGCGGAAACTTCTACCAAAGGTGCAACTGCATTTTGCATATTGTTTTTTATACTGCAACACTTGGCGAGCTAACGACTTTCAACGAGCATTCATTCAGTTTGTATTTACTTCAGAAGAAACCAATTTTTAATAAGTATCTATCATTTGTTACTTTAAAGAGATGTATTAGATTGTATCCCTATTAAGAAACAACAGACACTTAATATTGTTGGTTATTTTATTTTTTTTACTATTTGGAAACTTAATTCTTAAAATATTGACACCCCCAAGCGAATCAAAAAAAACTACAGTACCTCGGATACATTATAAGAGGATAAAAGTACACCACTCCAGAACAAATAGATTGATACAGATTTGACTACTGGTACTGACTTAGTGATTGGTTTAGTACAAGCTACAAATTCAGTTTAACTGAACTGTCTCTAGTAGAGTATGGATCACCCTGGTGGTGGCTGATCTCCGGTACCTACCTAATAACTGTGACATAAATAATAGGAGTTTTGATGATTTAGAAACACTGTGATTATTATTATTTCATCCAATATATTAATAATATTTGTATTACCTGTTCGTATCTACATATTATATTGTAAATAACGTATATTAAGTAAGTATTTATATGATTTGTATTAAAATTGTATTGTTTCAATTTAATAAGACATTTTCTTGCCAAATCCGTATTCAATATTTTTTAATTATTTCTCATGTTTATTCATAGTTTATATCATTTTACCTGTGGTACACTTTCCATATAGTTTTACAAAATAATAATGATATGATGATATATAACTAAAATGTACATAGGTATACATATATATATTATATTTGTAGATATAATATTGTAATGAGAAGAAATGTTACAAATAATTAATTGTATATCTTTTATCACATTTTATCGGAAGAAAACTTCTTATGTTACATTTTAATTTGTATATAATTACTAATTATTGTCTATGATTATGTTATGTAAATAAAAATAGATGAAAATATATTGAGATATAGTAACAAAATGTCTTTAATTTTACCAAATGAATTAATAAATATTATTATGTTTTCCCCTAAACCCTACAAATTTTACATTGGAACGTATATGATACTAAATAATTAAAATGTATCTAATAATAATAAATAGTAGCGGTGGAATGACGAAGAGGGATGTGGGTTAAAAAGCACGTGCCTCGATTTACACATGTCATTACTTAATCGCTCGGCCATTGTAGGCGTAGGTAATAATATAATATATCCACAATATAACAATATTATAAATTGTTCAATTAACTTATTTATCTATCATCCGAGGTGCTAGTAAAGTATCTTTTGTCAAGTCACATTGCATATATATATTCGTTGAATTAAGAATACTTACTTATTTTTTTTTAATTCACTAAGCCCTGCCTATACTAAACCATAATGAATAAAAATATTCTTATATTTATATGAAATATTTAAAATTGTATGGTTTAATGGCATAATGTTAAATATTTTATAGATAAACGAATATTTTTTGGCTATTATCTAATATGGCTTGGATTAGGCAGGATTTAATTGAATTTTAAAAAACTAACAAACACTATCTACACATTGTAGTGTTAGTTCAACGTTACGTTTGACTCACAAGAGTTTAGTATGCACTATATAATATTATGTAGGATCTTAACCGCCTATCTCCACCATTCGCCACTGGTACGTATATACTTTTTTTTTTAATTCGCACTTTATGTATTTTGTAACAAAAATATTAAATTCACAAAAGCACATTCATATACTTGTGTTATAAAATATTGATACATCGAAACAGATACTAAGATTAATGGGTCGGGTTCTGCTTTTGACAGTATAATGAAAATCTTTTGCACGGCTGTCCGCGATCTATTTGATTCCGTTCTTTTGTGGTCCCAAAACACCATTTACAGCGCAGTCCAAATAAATTGGGACATTACAGAGATCCGTTTTACTAGCGGGGTTCAAGACTATTTTCTCGACTGGATATAGAAGCACCTGTGATTTTAGTATGTTACTGCGCCATTTATTTGAATTAGTTGTTTTGGAAGCGCATAAAAAGAAAATGTAGATTGAATTTATTGAGTGTTTTTATAGGAAATACAATACTAAGAGTATACTAACAATATCTAACATTTATATAAACCCAATAAATTGAAAGATCTTTTAGTTACTCGATTTTTTACGATATACATAAATGTTTAAGATAAGTTGGTCCGTATTTTATTGTAGTGCAATAATAATAGGATTTGACAAAAGGTACTTTACTATATATGTAGCATCATAAATCGTGATATGTTCGAACTAAGAACTAAACTCATTACAGTATAAAAGTATTAAATGATACTTATGTCAAACATATTAGCATGTGGCGCCGTCATACAGCACCTCAACAACTTATAATCCCTAGGACGATAGATAAATGAGTTAATTGAACAATTTATAATATTTAATAGAGATATATATTACACCTACAATAGCTGTGTGGCTAACGTGTCAACTTATAATGTTGTGGGTCTCGGGTTAGAATCCGAGGTCTGGCAAGAAAATCACATGCTGTTATTTACTATGCGTTTGGATCCAGAGTATGGACCAAATAGGGACTTACTTACTCTGTGAAGGTTCATAATTATAATGATCTTCCAAGGATCGGATATGTTAAAAAAATGTATATTGAAGGAATGTCGTCTGCTGGTAACAGAAAAAAGTACCTACTGAAACAGCCATATTTACTGGACTTGAATTTGAATGTTGTCCCATCTTCAGTAATTTACTAAATATATAATATTATGTTTTACTTTTCAATAATTTCACTATTTTTATAATTTTAATAATTAAATAGAATGCAATTTTTAGCTTCTGAATCACAGTAATTAAGTATTGCGATACGTGTAAAATACGGTATATTATACTGTTAATAAACTTTTCTTCTATTCTGTACTTATAATAGTCGTAATTAAGTAGAATGTCCGTAGCTTATTGCATCAGACCGTCCGACTTGGTCATCACAAAGGATAATTTTGTTGCATTCAGAATATTTGCGGCGTCATACTGCCTACGTGAAGATCTCTTCACTTAGAATATTCGGCAGTGTTATATTAGCTTTTTTTACTTACTACAATTTTTAATAATAGCTCTGGGTATGCATAGATACTAAAGTCATGTAACCTTAGTCTTGGGTAACTGCTCCAGAGACATTCACAGTCATACAAAAATGATGCTTCACACTAAATGTAGGGTCCCGTGATACGCCCGATTAAGACTGGATGGGGGTGCTGCGGGGCGGGTGTAATTTGGTGGGGCCATTAACTTGCTACGATGGACATAACTCAATTGAAGCACACTGGCGCGAATCCAACGGTTACAGGTTCAAGTACCGTCGGGTGTCGTAAATTTTTCTGAAAAACATTTTTCTAGTTTATATATGTATGCATGAGTGTTTAGTATATGCAATTAACTACACAACAATTTATTACACTAAAAAGATTATATTTCATTAAACAAAAATTGGCTCACAAGATTATTATTATCGTATGACGAACATTTTTCACATACCCAAATTGGTATAATATATATAGGCTTAATGATAAACAGCATGACACTAACTCGGCAACATGATACGTATGTTGATGTTATTCACGTATTTGTTTACAAAACGTATGCATGTTTTGTATGCGTAAATTACTCAAAATACCAGCAGCCTGCCTCGCTAGAGCTACCATAATGGTGGTAGCTTATATGGCAGGACACGATGAGTAGGACAACAATCAAATTATAATACATACATACAGATGGCTCTGTGGACTGGTGGCTTAAATAATAAAATTTTTAAATTTCTACAGAATATAATTTAAACATATACGTTAAAAGGCAATAACAAATATTTTTGCTTAAGATGGTAGGCTTTTAATAATCACCTAGTATTTATAAAGGCCTTCACGTCTGATCTATGTAAATATAAAATACCACTTTTACTCAAATGCAGATAACATGTTTCTTCTTACGAGAAATGTTGTTGTAGAGAAAAAAAAAGGTTGGTCATACTCAATCCACTGGAAACATAGCCTGACCCTAAGTATTTAATCTGAAAAAATATAGGTACGTGAATTTAATCCAGCTGGAGTAAAAATTGCCATGTATGAACTTTGAAACGGGCGTGTTATTTATTCACAATAATTTTAGGCCCGACACAGGTATGTCATAAAAATAATAAGACTTTTGTTAATTTATATTGGGAGTTAAGTGTTTTATTTTGGAATGTATAGTATTCTTTCATAAATTGTTTGAAAATTAATTTGATTGATTCTAAATATTTTTTTTTGTGAAATTTGAAGAACATTTTATCATTTAGATAAATATAAAAGGCATCTAGCCCCTTATAAAAGCAACTACATATATATATTATTGTAGACATATTTATGTAACCTTTGCTGACCTTTTCATTGAACCCTACCATCTTTTAAGATACAAAGAAAAATAAGTCTGATTCAATTACTTTCAATGCTGTCGATAATACAAATTGGTATATCAAATAAAGAAAAATCCGTATGATTTGAGAAACTTTTTTAAAACGCGGTTAGGTATAAAAAAGTCATATATTTTTCTAAAATGCGGTTTTAAAGTGTTCAAAATCTTTTAACGTACGCAGTGTTAAATTAAATATAATCGAATTATTCACAATTTATTTAAAAATGATCTTCAATATATAAAATATATTTATACATTCTAATTCTCACATAAAGTAATGCCGAATATCATGAATTAACATCATTTTATTTTTTTACATACATGTAATGGACAATGTATTTACGATTTTATTACAGTAGTAAACATAAAGTATATTAACTCAAAAATATTCCTGACGAATATGATGAGAATAATATTTTAAAAAAATCTGATATTAGTTACAAATCATACTGGTTATTTTTAATAATTTATTTCCAAAAAATAAATCTTTCTTCAAATTCTTGGCTCAAAAGAAATACTCATATACTTAGACATAATTTAAAATATTCTTGCACAAAAAAATTGGAAACGTAAAAGATGTTTTTGAGAAGAGATGTTAAAAAAATAAGCACTGTTTTATAATGTACTTATAAAAAGATAAGTACCTACTCCTGAAAATCAACATAATGCTCAATAAAAATAGTTCAATAAAAAATATAAATAAAGAAGGTACATACTCAATTATTCTAAGGTAGGAATGTGAATATAATATGATAACACTAGTATAAGCATAACGTGATCAAATATTTGTGTTAATATAATTTATTGAAACTTACTAGAAATTCTTTTTCGGCCATGTCCGCCCCTTACCGGAGCCCATGGACATCATACGGTGCATCCAAGAATCCCTGTTTTTCGCAAATTTTCTTTCGTCATGCTAGTCAACCCGTAGCTCCACTGGTCTATATATAGTATATTATAATGTTTAGCGGTCTTGTAGGAACGCCGCTTTTTCACTCTCAGCATGATGAGAGGTTGCTTGTTCGTTTTATAATCTCCTCAATACTCTTAAAGTCATACTACTGCACACCCAGTGTCCGTCGCAAATGTCTGTTCTCGACGCTTAATATCATATGGTTTCTCTGAGCCTTCGAAAGGTGGTATGATTCGCTACCATAAAGCACCACCATCAGAATGCAAGCGTCGAATAGGCAACGTTACTAGAAATTACTTATTTTTACTTAAGTGTTTTTGTGTTTGTCAGTATATAAAATATAAACATATAAGAATTATATTCATATTGCATTGAGACAATAATTCTAATTTTATGTATAATACTTGAGTTGATTACTTATATTTATTTTACTTTAGTAGCTCCATTATTGTGATTTACCTTGTATAAGGTAATAATATGAGGTACGCAAACTTGTGGTTACCTTTAACTTAAATACCTGAGTCGATATTAACTTAGTTCTATTGAGACTTAATCAAATTGTATACTTGGCAAAGACATTCCTTGTCTCTCTATATCCACCGCAACAACAATGTGATTCAAGTTTTAACCAAACACAATTACGTCAAAGTACGGCGACATTAGTGACCAAATAAAGCATTCGTTTAATTACATTATATACAGTTAAAACATTTCTATTGTATGAGTAGTACGACAATAAAACCAAACCCAATAGTTAAAAATAATACATTATACACATGCCTTAAAACCAAGATATTATGAATTACATAATTATCAAAGACATAAGACAACAAAATAATATATTATGTTTCTCTTTGTATTAATTAATTTTATTCGGGTCTAGGACGATTCGGCGCCGGGACAACTGAGCGCCACGCAATCGAATGAAATTCGAAAATAAATAGTCGTTCGTGAATAATTGGTACTTACAAAATGTTTATTGATAATATTATTTATATTTAAAAAAAAATTAAATATGCACACGTAAATAATGATTTAATTGTGCATATATTTAAGTTCCAACGAGAAAAAAGGTCTTTTATTTTTATATAAAGCCTTAGGCATGATAATTCTCAATCCGCAATAAAAAACGGTATCTTAAAAGCAAAATGGATTAAAACTATTAAGTAGTAGATAGTAACTGATTCTACTTCTGTATTCTTCTAATTTCTGTATAAAATCGTAACGAACGTCTATATATTTCATTCGACAGTGCAGCGCCCAGTTTTCTCATTCCTTTTGATTTTTATACAAGACATATTGTACTTAAATGGTTAGATTGTCAAGTTTGTTTTTGGAAAAATATCATTCATTACTTACTACTAAGTAAATTCATAATTCATTTAAAAATTACAATCAATATCAGAAGGCTTAAAATACAGTATCAGTAGCCTGCGGTGATTTTTACTTGTAGGAAAGCTGTTGAAAAAAACATAATAATATATGGGTTACACATATTTTCTGTATATTATCTACTTAGGTTATTGTAAATGATTGATTCTTGGACAATGAAGTTTATTATTGCAAAGTGATATCTCCCCAATATATTTATGTTATATTATTAATATAGAAGATATACACTTTTAAAATATCAAATTTTAATTATAAAGTACTTGCTCTTTAGTAAACTATATTTTTATTCAAATGATAATTCACAACATTTAAAAATGTAACATTCTTTATTGATCGTACTTAACTTAGATAATATACTGATTCTAAAAAAATGGAAAAAGTATGGCGCCGGGCAGGAATATAAAGTATCATGATCAATATTGTATTAACATTAGTATTAACGATAGTATTTAATAACCATGACATAATATTACTATGTTATTAAATATTCAATCAACCTACTGACTAAATCAAAAACATAGTCATTAACAAATTCAGTGCAATGATTGCTTATGGCCGGAATGCAGTTCAAATCCCAGTCAATACAAATACTTTAAAAAAATATTTTTCAAATTGGTATAATTTTGAGGTTTTAGATTTTTTGAATTAAATTATCAATAATTTACTACTTCGTTAATTAATGCAGTTGAAAGTATATGCTATTTTGTAGTGTATAAATAACAAACTTGTTTATACCATTATAATATACCTACCTTTGCAATTCTATTATACTATTTTCAAAGCATTTCATTCGTTTCAGCCTGTTGATGAAAACCGTAGTTTTACTGAAAACGTCCGTGTGCCAGTTGAACGATACCAGGGATTAGCCACCCACAAGGGATTACAGAGCTGATACATTTATTGGTGTTTTATTTGAGATTTGTACGGCGCTATTTCATAATACACGTGGATCGCTGGATACACGTATCGCAAAATTGGAAATATCGATTTTTCAGAATAATTGTATGCCAAACACTGTCCGTGTTGTGAAAGAATAGTACACGGCGTGAGTACTTGGGAAAATTATTTACTTTTTAATTGGATAATCTAAATTTGAAAAATATTCTTGCCGGAATCAAGTATAATTCATTATTTTTATCCACTACTTTATTAAAAAATATTTTACATATTAAAAAATAACTATTTATATGGTTATAATATATTTATTTATAGATATGTCATGAAATATTAATAAAACTCATTTTTAAAAATAAGTATTGAAAATAATAATAAGTATTATTTGACTACACGGAAAACGTTACAATATTACAATAATATCTTATTTAAAGTCAATTTAATGTGATTGTATGTACTCTATTTTTGTTTTTTGATAAACAGTCAAAAACATAATGTAGAATTAAATAAGGAAAAATTCTCCTTCTTGTGGAATTAAGGAATTACTTTATTTCAAATGAGTTACTGATATAATAGGTAATAATTATTATAGTCCAGATGCAGTGAACCATATTACGACTATTATGGTTAGGTGTGAGCTCTTTAGTTAAATTTCCGTCCAAAATCGACTAATCATAGTCGACACCAAATTTTAGGTCAGTCTTTTTCATGTCAGGTTTAGGTCTTTCCGCCAACAAAAGCTGTTCCGTCCTGACTACAATCTATTGCACTACCTGTGCCGTTTATTTGGCGGTCAGCTTTCTACAAAAATGTCAAACTAGACTAACATTCTAAAGACATCTCACTTTTTACGTTTTTTTTTAGTGCTTGTCAAAAGCTGAATACAAACGATATAACAATAACAACGATATGTTTACATCTATTTAATATAAATTATAAAATTATAATTTTTTTCTGGTGAAAATTACAATAAAGGGTTCTATTTTCAATTTTTTCTTTCGAAGGTAATAGAAAAATTATTTAGACATATTAAAAAATTACAAGTTGCCAGGACGAAAAATATTTGTTTGTATTCGTGACCTATAATATAAACCAAACAAAATTCTCGTGATGTACACAGAATATTGTTAAAATCATAATTTCCACAAGGGAATATGCCTGCCTAATTTAAATTAAAATGTGATGGGTTTTCCAGAAAGCAGCTTATTTTGCTTGGATATAAGTTTTGACCTTTTGTCAAAAATACTAAATAGGCCATCATAATAATTTATCATTTATATTTGGGTCCTAACAATAGAAAAATATTTTTATTATATTGGAATTAATTAAAGCTATCCATTCGCTTAGGTGCCTACTGATTTATTCAATATTAACATCCAATTGTATACTTTATTTTTCGCAAATATACTTTTCTTTTAGTCATAATCAAATAGGTGTAAAAAATACACTTCACTTGGTGTGTGGGTTTTGTTGTTAAGGACTTTATTTTACCCAATGCCGGGGCACATTTTCAACTCCTCGGTATTCAAGGCCGGATCGTGTCACACATACAAAATCGTCTCGACTGCAACGCGTCGAGTTTGTTAACATTCAAAAAACACATGTAACTTAATGTGCATGAATGCAATATTTTTAATTGAAAAAAAACATCTACTATTGCATGAAATATAATTATTTGAAAGCACACCAAGATGAATATCACTTCTAGGTATGTAGATATTTACTACAACTACTACGCTTAAATTCCACACAATTTTACATCGCACCAGTTACCTTTCCGCATGATCGGCGTATGGCTTGTCAGTATCAGATCACGAGAGAGGTAAAATTACAATTAATGGCGGTGATCATAATGAAATGACATTTCACGTTAAGAAACATCCTTCCAACACTGTGCATTTGTATATTTCTAACTGATAATAATTAATGTAGGCACCCAATATTTCCGTCAATACAAATCACTGGTTCTTCGTCGAGTACATAATGACGTTTATCAGTTTTGACAGGGGTTACGTCAAGCTACTGTCGCGCCTCTATGTATTGAAGACTTGCAACATAGATGGTAGTTATGATTTATAGCTATGTTGGTGTTGAGTTGAATTTATGTATTATTTATTGAACAGAAATATTGATTAGGTACGTAACTGTAATATTACTTGAGAATTTTACGGTTGACTGTTACTGTTTTGTTTTTTGTCTTCTACCTTCTTTCTTCAATGCTTAGTAAAGCGTACCAGTTGAAGTAAAGAGCAGACTTGGGTAAAGATAATATGAGGGACGCAATTTATTTTATCATACCTTTACCTGAGATGGTAAAGATCCGCTGAGATAGACAATTAATAAATGAAAAGGTTTTTCTCTCAAATTACTCGTACAAAACCAAAAAACATACAATTTACCGGGGTACGAGTCAGCGGCGGCTGGTCTAACATCATGCAAGTGCACTGCACTGCTTGCATTGCTTTGAAACATCGTTCAACATCGTTAATCATATTTTTTCTTCATAGGTTTTTAATATTATCGCTCACTTATTGTAATGCAAACCATAAATCGATGTGCCCATATTGCCAATCGGCGATAATACAGGCACTCTGCACCGTATACGTCATCCTCACTGAAATCGTTTGCGCCCCGGCAATATATTTTGTTTACTTAAAATGAACCCAAAGCTTAGTATTAACGAAAGCCATTATAAAGCAACTTAAACCGTGCTAATAGTTTTCGCCATGCGTAAGTTCCAGAATATCGTGCGCCGACCGTGTAAAATGACATCATATTGTTCTGAGTAGAGAGCAATTACATATTTGAATTATGGTTTGTTATTATAGACGCTGCGACGTACTGTTCACGCTCAAATTATGTTTAGTATCATATTTAGCAATCTCGTATGTAAAATGCCTGTTAAACTAAATTCAATAGAATTCATTATTTTCTAAATTTAAAATGGGTAAGAAATATAATACAATGTCGGTAAGATTATTTTGATTTATGTGTACTGCAAATTAAACCAGTGAAGATAAAAATAATTTTAGTACCTACCGCATTTCTGGAAAACTATTTTTTTATTATCCTGTGTGTTGACTAAACGCGAAATGATGTCGGTTATTTATAATAGGTATAGAAAAATATTAATTCATGAATTCTAGTGGTTACCCAATAAATCTTAATACTATTTCACAAAGTGCAGTTTCATAATAATCATTATTCATTCAGTGTACAAATTGCTAAAGATAATGTACTTATATAGAATAAGATGGCTTACGTTAAAAGTAAGAGGTATTTATCTACTATAAGAGATGCATTCGTTTCTTAAAACTAATCCAATAAAGATTTAAGTAACTCGCAACATGTTTTATTAAAAATATAAAATATACAGGTAACTTCCCAAATGTCAATAACGTTTTCTCAAATCAAAAATAACGCCGAATTAATTTCATTTTTCAGTAAGGTAAGTTTCCAGCGCACCCTCAAAAATTACAATCCAAAAAATCACCGGCCGCCACTGGTACGAGTGAGAACCATGACCGCTACCGGGGCAGAGATCATGACTTTTTGTGTATACTTATACTCAAACGTCTCAGCTAGAAGAATCGCAAAAGAAGCTGACTCCTTCATACCTCATATTTTATAAGTATACTCAATTCCATTATCTACCCAATCTATAATAATATACCCCGTTTACACGCGCATGGATTTACTGCTGACAGTACGTATAATCGCAGCCATTACAAAAAAACTCACGTGTAAACACGTATAATACAAGTTGTAAGATTGCATTCATGGATCAAAAAAAATCAGAAGCTTCTGAAATTTCACGCAATAGTTGGATTGATCGAACCACATGCGCATACCTAATTATAATAGTGTGCGAACCTGCCGGAAAAAATACGAACTACACCGCACAGAACATTTTGATGTTTACCGATTAGAATATCCTCCAGATAACCATGCTATTGTACACAGTGACAAGGATTTGTGTGTATACAGAACCGTATAATTGTATTAGTAAAAGCCAGGCCCTTGATTGGTTTACTCACGTTTTAATTTAAAAAATCTATTCCAAATGGCAAGGTTAGGTGGCGGTCACTCTACCAATGAACCTGTCGGAACCTGTCAGATACCACCATCCAATGATAACATCGCGTCTTACTTATGCTTAAAGAATGAGATTAGAGAGACAATCATCACTATTACGTGTAAACAGATATTATCGCAATAATTTAAAATACCCACTATCCGTCCCAGTAAATCTATCCACGTGTACAGGCGATATTACATAATAAATTTTAGTATAATATCGCTTTAAAATGACACCCACAACAATCTTGTGGACCGAAGAAGGAGAATAGTATAAAAAAAATACAATATCATCATTCAAATTAGATTATTGATCCTGTCTTTCAATTATTTTAGTATCTTCTTTTTATGTTGACAATTTTAAATTAATATAAAAATCAAGCTAGAAGATTATTTTTTATGGTAGTTATGCATGCTTTAGGAAAATATTAATACAATAACTTTACGAGTATAAGTCAACCCAAATAGTTTGAGATATATCTAGAGAACGGGTTAGCAACGAAGCAATACATGATTTCGTAAAAGACATAGCTTCTACAAACAGTGCGTGTTACAAAACAACTTGGTTATTTTACCTAGTAAATTAATTACTGCGGAAGACAGAGGTCGAAACATCGGAGGCTCTGGCAAAAAAGCGATATGTCAATTATGGTTGACGTGTCGTGCGTCTTTTTGCGGCCATTTTTTGCCTCCTGTTTATTATCTCACCGCGCTTTGTCTTCATTGGGGATTAGCTCTAAAAGTTTTTATGCCGACCTGTATATTATTATTTTCGGGCGCATTTTGCAAAGATTTATTATTATACCAACCGTAAACCGCAAAACATTTATTTACGCAAGCGTGTATGGCGGTCCCTTCGACTAAATGAAATTCATAATATTATTTTTCCTTCTGTCTGCGGCTTATGATATTATTATTTTTCATAATCCTCAAATTTGTAAACATTTTAAGCCTCACAGTAAATAAACGCGTCTGTTTTATTCTACAACTGAATCAAAATGACATAAGTTGGATCGTTATTCTTTACTTAAGTACTTGTAATAAAAAAAAACATTTTTACAGAATAATTATATTAATTCTGCTTACTACGTTTCTTTTTAAGTAAAAATATTTTAATACACCAGCTTAGATATCTATAATAATACATCATAATATAATAACTAAAAAAATTGTATAATATGAATATAAGAAGCCATATTATAAGTAAAGTTAAACTACGTATAAAACTGTAAAATGTAAACACAAATTTAAAAAATAACAATATTTAGAAACCGTTTCCACTATGATCACTCTATGCAATAATTATAAGTATTCCGATTAAAATCTGGCACAATAAAAATTTTAAGTTGTATATTGGTGACGTATTTATAAAAAAAACCGGTGCAATGAGTGAGAGTCAGCTTTGTAATACATGATTTTTTAATAAATCCTTATTTTTTTTAATAAAAATTTTAGATTTTATTTAGTGTACACGAGCTCACTTAGTTATCCTAATACGAGTAATAATATAATATTTTCAGTCAATCTGCCTACAAAGCTGTAAGAGTTAACCATACAATAAACTAAGCGACTCAATGCCAGTGTGTAGTGAAAGAGTATTGTTAAAACATTCACATAAGCAGCCTTCAGATAAAAATGTACCGTTACTTCAGGACCGAACGCGGAGTCCCTGGATGAGAATCCAGTGCCTTATACACTGGACTGCCAGGGCCGTCATTAATTGATTGTTGGCCATTTGATAAATTTATTGGAATCTTGCCTTCGATTCAGATACATCTATATTGAATATAAAAGACAATAAATGGTAGCATAGAAACGATATCCAGCCAGATGTATAACTGTGATCCACCAATCAAATGCGCAACAAGCTTTCAGGTTGCAGTTAAATGGTTGCTTGAGGCGTTAATACGTTTGAAGGCACCTTTTAAAATTTTTCCCCGTACGTAAGTTTTATTCAACATATTAATTAGGAAGACATGCATCTTTTTCAAATTTCAGTACATTCCATTATAACAACAAAAACATGATTATTATACTTTATGTAAAACCACGACTAGTAATACGATAGATTATGTATACTAACATACGAGTATGTATCACTAATTTAAATCTAAATACAAATAAATTTAAACTTTTGAAATCATTACCCTAATTATAAATTTAATCTTAGATACGCCATTTTTTTTGTTGCTATAAACCACTATCTTTCACATGAAATAAAAATAATTAATAATATTACCATTGGTTGCGCTTTTGTGGACTGTAATGAAGAAAGGTTGAGGATTTGGATGTTGCTGAACACAGCGGAAGCAGGGGGTATATTCGGGTACTAACCTTTGATGTTAAGCTAGTCCAGACTACAGGCTCTTTAGGCGCTCTTCTGACTCCCGGGACCTGCACGCACACACCTGTTGCTGATTGTTATGTATACCACTCTCATTTTTACACGAATCAACAGGAAATTTCTTTTTATAAATGTTGACACTTAGTGGGTAATGAATTTATGATTGGATGAATTATGGTATTGACGCAGTGGTCGAAACGTAACTCGTGACTGAATGATTGTTGTGGTGATGCGTGGCAGTCTTTATACAACACGGTTGAACTGTCACTTATAAGTCATCCTATATGCATTTACGATTAATTCATAAGACCCTATTTAACGGCTTGCCAGGTGTTTTATCGATGAGGTTCGTAATGAGCTTCGAATTTAATTACCGCATTCACGATGTTCAAACTCGACAGGTAACTCCATAATGAGTTGAGCACATGGACGGTGACAATAATTTGGTTTACAGGTAAAAGGGAAATATTGTGATTAGGGCAACCATAATTGGCCCAACCAATCAACAATTTTTTTAAATAACAAAATACTTGAGTACTACCGTGACTGATTTGGCATTTATTTTCAATGTGATAATATGTAAACAACAACACTCAAAAGTATTTATAAAATTTGCCTTGTCCTCTAGAATCGTACTCAAATAACCAACCCAGGGGACAAACTGCACACACAGATGAGTCCAAATGTTTTTTCAAAAAACTGTTAGCTCCTAATCAGTTCCACCACTAAAGAAAATTAATAATTAAAAGTACAGTAGGTAAAAAGCATAATAATTATGTAGCGTCGCTTCATCAGAAATAAACGGATTGGAAAATTTCATTTAGAATTGAATTGTTAACAATTCTAGAAAGATATTCCTAATTGAAAGACTTATATTATGCCTTGTCCATACTGGCAACAAGTTGCTGGCAACTTCATTAAATTTCACGATAATTATCAAAATTTGTTTGACCAAAAATTATTTTAATTTAAATTTAATGAGGTTGCCAGCAACTTGTTGCCAATGTAGACACGGCACAAGAAGAAAATTATTATTTTTATCCAGTAATATAATGCAGTAACCGTTAAGTATACAAAGAAAAACTTTGTGCTCATCCGCGCTCAATAACTCGTGGCGGACAATTTTCCAAGAACTCGTTGGAAAAGACCCAAAATATTTATTTTTATACAGCACAGGTAGGTACATAATTATAGTTTTTGACTATCATTAAATTTACAATAACAATAATAAATTCGTTCGTAAATATTTTTGTCAATATACCCTCATGACATGTTCATTGTTTTATGAAAATGGAGAATATTGCAAAAATACTAGTGTATGTTTGTTGTGAAGACCATTTTTTTAATCGAATTTAGTGGATAGGTACTTATAAAATGGCTATTATAGTCTAGTTTTGATCAGTCAATTATTATATTAAAGTTTACCCACTTGAATGTTCTTTATAATAATATGATTTTTTCAAAAAAAGCTAAAAAATTGTTTAGGTAGGTAATAATATTATGTCTGTGTATGTGATCACGTCTTGAATACAATTTAGGTATTTATTACCAAAAATTATTATATTTATCTGATGTTGATTGGTCGAATTGATAGAAGTTTACTAGCTCTACCTAGTTTGTTAACTGCATAATACCAAACATGAGTTTTTTGTAAATTAATATATACATATGTCGGGTTTTGATTCTAAACATCATAATTAAACTTTTTTACTACAAAGATAGATATAAATCTTATCGACAAAAGCACGTTCCGCTTACATAATATCTGTCAAACTGTAGGGATTGATTAAATAAGGCAATTGTGCAAGGGCATGAAAGCTTCTACGAGAGAATGGGCTAGAAGAAAGATTGAAGCATGAAAGCAACAACGCATTTATATCACGTCAGTTGGTGTACGCGAAGGGTAGATAGAATAGACAGGATTCCCATAGATAGAGGTAAATGTAGAGAACATTAATACTCGTAGTAATCAACAATATTGCAAAGAGTAAGTATTATATATGACAATCAATAAAATTTTAGGTACCGCTCAATATGTTAGTAATTGTTATAGTAATCAAAAAGTTCTACACATATTTTTTTGGATACATTGCTGTCAATGTAGTGTTTGCTACATAGATCAAATTTTCTACCCCTTCGTGGATTTATTTACAAATTTTCTACGCCTATTGACATTGGTAAAGTAATAATTTCCACATTCCCACCAATGTCATTAGTCGGTAAGTCTGGGATAATTATGCTACTCCATCGTAGGATGGATGTCATATAATTCATGATGCTGCATAATATTGATCTATTTTTCTTAAATCATTTTATTTTCTGTTGAAAGCTTTAAATAGGTGAAGTTTATAATTGAATAATAGAAAATACCTATAATCTATTAAAATACCTAGAATTAAAAAAAATGTAAATTGTTTTTACTATATTAACGTAAATACATCTCGTTGTTTCCGATCACAATTCCGCTGGGTTATTTGTCCACCTCCAAGTCCTGAATCCAGACGAAAATCTATACCAAGAAACAAAATGACAGCGTGTTTTTACTTTCGAAAATGGAGGGAAATTACATTATCTACCATATATTAAACGAATATTTTCACAAGATTTAAGTGGTCAGGGTAGATGAGTGTGAATCCCGGGAGCACAGATTTTAATCCTGTTGGGTGCCGTATTTCTTTCAAACATTTTTTTCTAGTGGTTTTATATTTCTCAGACGTGTATTCAAATTATGTTTGTTCAGTAAAAAGATAAACTGAAAGGAGGGGACTGAGGTGTAAAGGCGACCTGATATAAAGCTTCCTAATGCAGGCTAGGTCGTTGAAGGTAGCTAAAGGATTATTTTATCATTATAAGAGTTTATATCTTTCGTTTTTATAATAATATAAACCGAGAAAAAAACTACCTATGCCACGTTTATAAAACTAATCATCAAATACTATAATTATTTCAATATTTTTGATTGACCAAACGAAAGAACTCACAAAACTTAAATTAAACCAAAATTAAAATTGTATTTTTTCACTTTCAGTACCCATCCACTTGGTTTTGGAGTATTTGCTCAGTTGGTCCAGTGCACCGACGTTCATCATATGTTTTTCTTTCCCTGAAGGCTACCCATAACCACCAGTTTCTCCAGATCCGCCGGATTATGACTGGGAAAATTTCAGAATATATATTCTTATATAAATATTGTTGAGTTATTCACAGATGTTTCTTTATTTTTTGATTATTGGTTTGTATTTTATGTATCTCTGCTCAAAAAATTGAAGCGTCCAGCACCAACACCATATTTTAAAGACATAGATTGCAAAAGTATAGGTATATCTACCTCGAAATGACCGATTTCGCACTTATCATAAATTGACGAAAAACCACAGATATACATGTAGGTATATTATGTTTATCGAGTTAGATAACTTTATTTTGTTAATTATAACTTATATGTAATATGTACAGTCAGATAAATTGGATTACAGTATATGGCCTAGATGGTACGACTAGTCCATTTTCCGGGAGGCAGCCGCGGGGTGTTCTATCTCCAATCCGCAGCAGATGTTTTGCGGCGGCTGTCACAGAAGAAAACTAATTAACCCCTCAAAGGGACACACCAGAAAACATATCGGCCGCCCGTTCGGCCTGGCATCGGCTCCAATCGCCCGATAGTTTACGGCCGAAACCAATTTAACCGTTTGTGATTGCTCGGTTTAATATTTAATGAAAAACTTGCGCGCTATGTCAACAAAAAAGGTTATATAATATTATATACTTATATTTTTGCGTAAATAATATGTATGTAGGTACATTTTTTTAAAGAATTATAGTCATTTAAGGATTTTATATCATATACGTACAGTCGCACGGAGGCCAATGATTTATTTTACATTAATTAAAATAAATCAAAATAATATTATGTACTACTTAATTTCACATTATATGATCAGTGATACAAAATTTACAATCTCACATATACATTTAATATGAACGAAGTTTAAGAAAAATGCATTCTGATAATCAATTACCGCTTGTTTATGACTGTTAGACATTATATCTTACGAAGGTTGCAAAGGTGTTAATTTTAGAGCTTTTAAAATCGATTTCTTTGCTAAATCGTACACTTACACTGATACCACCACATTTCGAACACTTGAGCACATAAGCTGCTCGTCAGTCTTTTGTAATGGATGTGATCACGAAGAGGTGCTTACAACAGTCACGTGTATAGTATTCATATAGCTTCAAGTATATAAATTCCTCTGCAGTATAATACTCTGGTCGTCACAGAGGGTGATATTGTAATGTGGTCAAAGGATTTTGATTAATCCTAACTCAGTTTTTACGTTCATAACAAATCTGTCAGGTGCCATGCTAAATGGAGTCTGGCTGGATATAATGCTCGTAGATAGGGTAGTCACTGAATTAATATAATAATCAAATGGTACTTGAGGGCATGAGGGCATGACTGAAAGGCCGTCCCAATGTATGCTGGTTTGAGTAATATTAAGATTTGATGGAATTACGTGGTAATATAGAAAAAGAACCGAGAAGAGTAGATTGAGCTTGGGGCGGTTTTTATTTAGCAGTATATTAAACAGTCTGATGATGATTCAAAGACTCAAACAAGATGGTTTGCTATATTTTGTTTTTTTAGAAAATTAAAAGAATGATAAGGCAGCTTAGATTAATTTCTCAACTTGTGGCAAAACCGTTTAACTTACCCAAAATATATTACATACTTTTTTATGTAGAATTTAATGATCTATATTGTTTATCTTGGAGTAAAATTTCGGTTAAAAAAGGACTACGGTTATTACAAAAACCATTTTTCTAAGATGATGCTATTGGCAGGCAGCAAATATGTAACCAGCGGAAAAAATATCGGAATCAAAATCACTCTCGACCCGGTAGGTCATGCTACGTTTGTATGTTCAATAAGGCAAACTATTCGAGGTCTTATCGATTGATCCTATATTGATAAAATCTATATAGTCATAAATTTGTTAGTGTATGTACTTAACTTATTACGTACTTACGTATGCTCCCAATTTATTAGAATTTAGATAGTTATCTGTATATAATGATAAAAACACTTGGCAGAGATGTAAATTAGAAAAAAAAACATTCTCTTGATATTACAATATACTTAGTTTATAATAGTGTTAGAATAATATCATTATGAATACTTCCGAGAAGTTTTTGTCTCGCAATATTGTGGTAAAGTAAACACTCTGTACAGTACGCGTCGATGGCCTGGTGGTTGGTGTATTCCACCATCTGCCTGTTTGGGTGGAGTGTTATTTCGATTAACTCTTTTTCTCTTTTCCCTGGGGCACTCTAACCCTTCAATACATTGCGCTTGTTTTGTTAAGCCATTGTTTTCCCATTATGTATGTAAAAGCCTTTTTCATGAAAAAAACTGTTCGCTTTAATAGATTTCTTGTTTACTTTATCGTTTCCCACCCGAAAGGTATTTAGTTTTTTTTAATCTTGTTATTGATGTATATTGAAAAAAAATATATATACATTAATATATTAGTACATATTATGGTTTATTAATTTTTATTGTTCGTTTTTAATATTCTTAAAAGCCTTTAAGTACTTAAAATAAATCCGCAAAGTAAAATATTTTTTGGCTACGTGATAATATTTAATTACCTATACGTTGGTATTAACAATTATTGTCAACAATTTAACATAATATTACAGTTTGATCATGGACCAAATTTCTTAAAAGTATTCATAATTTATATAGTATTTTCATAATATTATTTATCAATTTTATAATGAAAATACCAAGCAGTTTCAAATTAACAGTACGCTTGTACCTATCTCTTTAAAGACATAAATTTTACCAGCGTAACCGATTCGAAAAATCGAGTTTTTTTATTCGGAATTGTCAACAATTTTATATACAGTCTGGTCTAGGACCAGATTCTTAAATAAATATACAATATTATCTTAGTGATAATATTTTTCAGTATTTCTCAAATAGATTTCTCAAATAGACATAGATTCAACCAGCTTAACCGACTTGCAAAATCATTTGTATTATTCGGATTCATAATAATAAATCTTTGTAGTTAGCTGATATTCCGCCAATTGTTAACATATCTCTGTTAATTTTCATACGTAAAAGAATATTTCTTATATGTATGATAATATAGAAAATTTATAACAAAAATATAATAAAATATTATAAAAAATCTTATCTAACATAGTCTGTTGTACATCAAATACTATAATTTATAGTAAGTGTGCATACTATTACTTCATTAATCACTCAAACTTTTTTGAAACAAAAGTTTAATCGCGTACACTCTTAATAAAAATATGTTTCATACCACCAAGGGATATATCTAGCAAAGATTTAGAAACACTTATATTATGTAGATATATAACATAACTAAACCATCAGTCCACACAATAGATTTCAAGAAAATATTTTTTTGCAAATAATGTAAAGTTTGATAATTCCATTGTTAACATTGAGATTGAAGATCAGCCTTGAATTTTTCTTTAACCATTCTAATCCTGCGGTAATGATGGACAGCAATAAATAACAATAACTCCAATTCAATATTAAAATTATCATCCTATCCCGGTCATTAAATCTATGTGCGACTGCGAATGCAAAAGAAATATGTCTAAAATCACTAGAGTAGAGCCAAAAATATCGAGTTTTAAAAAACTAGTCATGGTAACTACTATATGGTTAATATTATATGGTTAATTTGGTATAAGTACTCAACTCAATTTACAAATTTTAAGACTCATCTCCTCCTTCCTTTCGTATACAGAAATAATACAACAACAACATTTCACTATATTATTATTAACTTATTATTATCTTTATCTTATATAGTACCTAATAATATGAATCTTATAAAATATTTAAAGAGTATTACTTGCAAGTTTTCTAACAATTTAAGTATTATTTAGCTAATTTATGACTTATCAAACAATTTTTAAAGCGATGATTATTAAAATTATTATATGAAATGTTTTGAAATCCGTTTATTAATTACCTAAATTATTCTCTTGATCTTTTAACATATTTCCCGTTTAAGTGTTATGTTTTTGCACAAACTTAATGAAACTGTTTTATTATTCAACAAAGTGAAATCCTACATTTCTCTTAGAAATTCTCGCATGCATGTTTTATCAAAGTAATACTTAATTTACACTTAAACTTATTCAAAAGAACTGTAAGCTACTTTAACAGTAATTCAAACAATAATATTATGCTTATGTTACGTGTGAGTAGCATACGAGAATTATGTAACCTCATTTAACATCGTGATCAATATTTTGCTTGTAATTAGGCAAGTCTTGGTAAGTCATATATGGTTATTTCCGTCAATAATTTCAGAAAGTACATTACAATACATGAAACCTCCATTATTGGTATATCCTTAGTATTTTATTACAACGTTTTTCTTAGCTCGTATCTTATTTGTCCGGTGGTTGTTTGTCAGGTACAAATCTTGCAATCGATTTTTAACTAACTTCCTGACTAGCTAGACATTTGAAACTTTTAGAATATATCAGAATACGATGCCAATGTCCTTTTAGCCATCTTTAAGTAGAATTTTATTTATTTCATTTTCAGTTAATTCTGTTTTGTATGAAAAGTTATTTGGGAGAAATCCGTAAAAAGTAAAACTATTATTGGTTGCTAAGTGGGTCCTAGCAACTAAATTATTAATATTTATATATACGTGCATTACTATGGAAATTAATATGACATTTCAGTATTATTTCTATCAAGTACATTTTTTTTGATCGTTTAAGCTAGTCAAGTCAAGTTTATATGATTCAACAGAAAATTTAAAAACGTTGTATATAAAAAGTTCTTTTTATCTTGTAATTATTATACTATTAAATTGGAGTAACGTTACTATTTATATGGAAGGGTTTATGTGAGAGGGTTTATTTCCACTTAAGTTAAAACCATGTATTCAAGGAAATTACTTATTAAGTATGTTTTGCTTTTCACATGAGATATAATATAATATAGATATTGATTGAAGTAACAAAACGATTGGTTTACCTAAATGTTATTAATAAAACTAAGTATGCGTATATTGCCGCAAAAAAATGTAGCGATTTAGGTTAGGTGGCTTCAAGGGCTCTTTCCCGACTATCTACGCTCTATCCCTACAGCCACGCAGAGTCAAGCAACGGTACTTTATCTTCACTGTGATATGATTAGTGATTTTTTTTGCATTGCTGTGCATCCCGGTTGAGCATTTCTCGATCGCCTCATTTAAAGTTACAAATATTATTATGTACGAGTTATTTTCTTCCTAACTCTAAGATTATTGATGGGGGATTTAGGCATTTATTTCATTATTTGGTACCTCTCACTATTAATTAATGGAGTCAAACTCACAAAATTGCATTATACTTATATTTTAAAATAATAAATTTTAATAAAAATATCGAAAGTTTAAATGCAAATGCCCACACAAATGAAATTTTACAGGTGACACTAAAATGTTTTTATTTTTGGTGTTTTATTTTCCCAATCTGAGTTAATCATTAAGGTTACTAAAGAAAAATCAATAAAACTAATGGTTAAGACCTTTCTCCCCACTTCGCTTTCAACTGATTAAAAAAAATACAAGCTAAAAGTTTAGATAATAATTTGGCAATTTTGAAAGAAAGTGGTTAGGTGTACAATATTATTATCAAAAAAAATATTTGGAAAAACTGAGGATTAAATCTTTTTGCCTTTCTTCAGTTGAATTATATATGCTAGGATAGTTACTTGAGACCGTGCCATAATTCATATTGAATAATATTATCTGTCAAATCAGCGTCTTAGTCAATATTTGACAGCCATCTAACTAAATAATAATTATAGTATTACAATTACCGCAATAATGGAGAAACTATTTCTGTGCCATCATACACTTTTGTTTGAAGTTGCGTAGTTGCGTAGAAAATTTTGATGAAAAAGACAGTTTATCTTTAGATTAATGAGTCTACATAACCACACTACCACCAAATGGCGATAAATTGGGCTGCTGACATCAATTGAAGTCGTCACTTGCACGATATTTTTTTTTCTTACGGTATTAAAAAAAGGAAAATTAATTGGTTCTAATTAGTTACATCAAGTCCAAAGATCTAAAATTGGACTATGTTGAAAAATAAAATTATTTTGTGCAATTTTTTTTTTTTACTTAATTGTTTATTTTTAACAAACCGATCAAATAACCCTCATATTATATCAAAACTACATCATTTATTTTATCTTTGTCAAAAAAATCGACTACAAAATATTTAACTACTATTACTCTACTGTATAACGCTCTAGAATTGGATAATGGGGCAAGCACAAAGTTTCACCATTTCCTTCTGTCTATCGCCACGTCCCACTCTTCTTGTCATATTAAAAGACCTGCAGCGCGTACATCAGTTTTGTTGCATCCTTGTAGAAAGGGGAAGATCGGTCGATCAATAATTATGAATAAAAAACAAGTAAGTATAAACACCTAAGTTGCGTAAACGCTGTAACTAACAAATCTACAAGAGTATACTGAATAAAAGCATTTTTTTTATTTTTGTATTTTACGACCTTTATAATATAGCAGCTAATAATTATTCAGTACTACAAAGGCAAACAAATTTTTAAAAAAATCCTGTATCCCATTTCTGGATACGCTTGATAAAACACAAGTCGTATTAATTCTTTTCTTTTCAATTCTTAATACTTTAATTTCTGTACGTTCTGTTATTGCCATCATCTACCGAGTAATATTTTAAGCCGAGAAATGGGTGAGGCGGGGATTTCCCATTGTGCTGTTAGGCCCCTTTAATTTCATTAATGCGGCAAGACGTCGCTTCCTGCCTCTGCAGCCGCGGGATTTGTTGCCATTTTTGTTTCCGGAAGTGTTTTGGGTTTCTTCATCAATGTGCCAAAAGAGAAAATGTAACAGTAACTCCGACGCTTACCCGCTACGACAAAGCTTTGGCGCGCACCAAGCCTGAAAGAAAAGCAACGAATTAGTATTGTCAAAGCTCAATTCGAGCTTTATTTTCATTAACGTAAACCTATCGGAACATTATTAGATCTATATTTCCCTGTTTATAAATGAGATACTGACAATTTAATGAGTAGGTACTTACAATTAAAAAGTCATGATCAGTTTTCAGATCACAACATACCAAGGAATTCAAAGTTGTAACTGTTTTGTTTGAAAAGTTATACACATTTCATTTCTAATATTGGATTATATCCGATACATTTTGTGATTAAATAATGTTTATTATTATTTTCACACCATCGTGTATTTACAATTAAAATATTATAGCAAAATTTGTCCCCCTTCAATAATATTTTATTTTAATATAGTACCTACTAATGAATTATTTTAAAACAAGATCTCATTTTCAAAATTTACAAGCGTATTTTATTAAGCTTTGAGGTAGATTTACTCAAAATAGTAATTATAATTAATTATTATATTTGTTTTGAAAATGTTTACTTTTTAAATAAACCTTTTTCAGCCAAAAAACCATATAATATACTAAAGTAAATAAATATCAGACCAAAATTCATAATGAAAAATCGATAAAGTATTAGGGCAGCATGATAATATGTAATAACATGTTTGATTTTGAGATAAGTAACTTAACATGAAAAACAAAGACATATTTTAAATAACTGAAAAAAGGTTTCCTATAAAATCAATTAATTAAATATAAAAGATACTTATATTTTAATAAACAAACAATTTGTATTTTCCAACCAAATTTTACCCTTTGGCATCTTAAAGGGCTATGAACCGGGCACTTAGTCGACGAGTCCTCTTCTCTGTTTTTCGGGTGTAAAATTGTTTCATAATCATTGCATTGTAACTTATAATAATTTCCGGCCACACTTGTTTTATTTCTATGACCATTTATTATTTATAGAACCGTTACAATAAAATTAACGAATACTTATATGAATGTAAAATATTATTATAAATATCATCACTGTATAAAAAATAATCCAAATAATGTATTTGGGTGAGTTCCCAATACAATAGATACCACAAATAATTATTTTCATAATTATTAAATGCATATATGTATATTATGATTATTAGATTATCGTAATTATGTCATAATATATTTTATTTGCAAAATGAGTAAATGACATAATAAAAATAAAGGTGTATCGGTGATAATAGAGTTGACACTAACTTTATGATTAATGGAGATGATCCCCATAATATTTTATAGAAAATAACAATAAAACATTTTTTATCTACAATAAATACACCGTTACAAAGCTTTGTTACACTTTACATCAATATTTTTTATTATTATTTGATATTCCATCATTAAGTTACATAAAAAATATTAAATATTTTTTAATATCTTTACTTATCTTTCCTGAGCATCAATAACAGAACTCTGTATGTTACTGAGGGACTTATTCATTGGGAATTTGTCCTCAAATAGTCATAATAAATCGTAAATAAGTCTTGTGATTTTGCCTTGAATATAATGAATTATTTGGTAAAATAACACACACGTCCATAAAGCCTTTTGTATTTACGGTCGAATAGTATGTTATAATTTTAACTACGACTGCAATGTACTGATAGCCGATATGTAGGGTTTGGTATAGTAGTCTCTATGGCCGACGACAAAATGTGGTCGCCAAAAACTACAGTTATGTAGTCGCAAAAAATTCCCCTGCATAAGTAGGGTTTTACAATACGTAACCAGGCCGGACATGAATAACCAATTATTATCGATAGCCATTACTCATTTAGTGCTGACAACGCGACTGGCGCGTTTGAATTAGTTGGCCATTAGATATAATTAGCATTCTATTTAAATGTGCTAATGAATTATTAATTATGTGGTCAGCAGTGATAGTGTTCACCGATGGTAGGGTACGATAGTAGATATAATATCCCTTCTTTCTCATAACTGAGCTCACCGGCCATATATTTCAGCTTGTACCTACAAGGTTATGTCTAACTATTCTTACTGGCGTATGCATAGAACAGCAAACTACATTCAAGCTATTTAATGCAAATTTGCATGCATAAACCTAAAACAGACTCTGTTGAATAGTGACGTCACATCTCTGACGTAATAAGCGTCATGCCGAGACTAATGTTACCAATTTTTAAATTTTGATATCCCGATAATTTATTTAAAATATTGAAATTGTGAATTGGTGTAAAAATGTGCAAACGGTACCATATAAATTTAATAATTATAAATGAATAATTATCATGTATTTTAAATAATTTATTAGTTATGACATCATATTTATTTTATACTTCTAACAATATAAATATTTATTTAGGAATCGAGTGGCCACACTTTTGTCTCGCAGCTAACTTCATTTATGTTATGAGATGACATTTATTGACTGCGAGAATCCTTCCTAATGTATCATACAGAAATAAAAAAAGGATCTAATTATTATCATATACCAATCAGCCTATTACCAGTGTGTTTGAGATTTTAATCTTGTTTATTACAGTTTATGTGATATTTTGAAACAATGCAGACTGCTTCCAATTGCATATATAATATCTTAAATAAAGCAGTAACTACCTAGTAGGCTCATATACTATTATGTAGTACCTATTTTATCGTAATGTTACGTAAATCCATCTTATCCATGGGAAATACTACATTTTTTATGACGTCTTTAGTGAGTAATCGAACCACGGGAACATTGTATCTAGACTATGGATTAAAATTCACGTTGTGTTTTTTACATTATTACATATGTTATAGTATAATGACAATTCTAACCAACAAAAATTTGTAATGAATTCATTTTTGCCGACTCTTTACGTATGTATATAAGTATGCTCCTGTCATGTGTCAAACTGACAGGAGGTGGACGCCGCCATGTTTCATTTCCGTGCGCATTCCTGTGCGCATCTCATTTTTTATAGGTTTCTTATTCGGCCGATAAACCACTGACTGCGTTGAGCGCGGTTCAAAGCTGTATGTATACGGCTGTTAATGCTAATTAAATTTGTTCATATCAAAACATTAAGCAAAAAAATAAATGCTATTATTATTACACAATGTTCGCAAACTCCTAGTATAAGACTACCAGAACCCGATTCCGGCCAAATCTCTAAGAAGTCATTTTAGTGGATGTTATCATAATGAATTTTTAATTTTAAGTAGGTAATTATTATTTTTATTTATTTTTCACACCATGTTGTGAACGTTTAAAGCATAATGCTTATATTTTATAATAATTTCGCTGATGAAAATAAATTAATTTAAATTTGAATAGATTCGAATGAACACCAGTATAATTCATATTTAAGCGTAGAATAAAATGTGAGAAGATTTAATGCTGCAAAAGATTAAGTATACGTAGTTGATGATAAAATTACCGAAAAGCCTAATGCCGAAAAGCTAACTTTATATTCAAACTTATATAGGAAAGAAAATGATAATTCTAGTCAAGTTTATACTGAGCTCTATTGAAACAGCGATATTAAATTTCGCGATTATTATTCATTTTCGTTCTTGTTATATTTCATTACTTGGAATGATATCAAATGCGAAAAATATGGACAGTTTATTGCTCGCTATATACAAAAGGTATAAATTTTCAAATGATTAAATATTTTATATAATATAAAACCAGTACTTATAGAAAAAAAACTTATTAAAAATGTCATCAACATAAATGGAATATTTTAATTTTAATGTACTTACCTACATAAAAAATACAAGCTGATAAATTGAATAATATATTTAATATGAAAGAAAACACATCAATATAAAGAAAATAATCCAAGAATAACGAAAAGATATACGTAACGGAAGCGTCTATCTGGTTATAAATCAATTCCGATTGATGGTTTATGACGATAAAATTCTATTCCTTAAACGCCTAAACTACCGTATAATAGTCGAAAATGAAAATTTTTGGGTAAGTTTAATCTGTAGCCTTTGTAGAAATGATATATATGCCATTATGATGCCCTGTCCTTGACATATTACTAACAGAATAATTTGAAAGAGTGCTACAACGAAGGATACCTCATGTACCAAAATAAGACATTTTCTCAAATTTCAAATGACGAATAATAATTTAATAATTTATGATATTAGTTTCTAAGAGAAGAAAAAACAGAATTTATAATTAAATAAAGGGGCATATTATTTCCTTTAATATTTACAGATTTTCAGGTTTGGCTTACAAATTTATACAAATTCATAAATACCTTATGATGTATTTATTGTTATAAATCTAGTTTAAGTACATTATTATATTAAAATATCACATAGTAGGTAGGTACCTTGTATTGTAAAATATGTAAAAAAAAGTTTACGATTATGATTATTAAAACTGATTTAAAGGATGGTCACGTCATGAATGGAAGCACTTTTTTGGAATTCAGCTTATATTCGTTTAGTCTAGTCTAGACTAGAGAAAACTAACAAATAGCAAAAGACAAACCAAACTTCGGCCTTTAAATGCCTCTTCAGAAGTTGATTGCGACTTTGTTTTAGCATATATTAGAGTATGTGTCTATATGCAGGTTTACATGTAACAGAAGTCTGATGACATGTTGCTAAATTGATTAGGCCCAAAGCAAATAAGGACAAATTCATTTTGACTGGAAAGTTGATAGGAGCTTTGAAAGCTAATTGGGAAAACTTTCGCCAATTATTTTCAAAATAATGTTACCAGCCAATCAATACAACGTAAATATAAACCTCACTACACGTCGGCAACTTTTCGAAAACATATCCCTCTTCATACCCTTTCCAAAACGGGTTTAATTACAATTTAATGTGTTTCATTTAAATCTACACCAAAGTTTTAAAATACATTTACTACCAATAAATTTGTACTTTACGAGTAGTAAATAAATAATTTCATACAACCTCTTTTTTAATTCTTAACTCAGAGAGTGTACCCCACTTTTAGTTATTCTAATGATTATTTAGATATATTTTAGAATAATGATTTAACGGATATCATAAATATACCGATATTAAAAGCATAAATAATATTATTTTCTAATATCTAAATGTAACTACTTCCGTCTCCGTTATTCCAATTTTAAAATTTATTATTAAGATAATCTGATAGGTACTCATTTTATGCAAGATTAATAAAAACAAATTAATGTGATAACTAATGTCATTGCATTACTTTCCATATTTTTATGACAGTTCTCAGTGAGAAAATCATACTCAAAATGCATTTTAGTGGTATTTACAAAACGTATCTCTATCGATTTATGATGACTACGCTGTATTTTTATTCAGCTCTTGATATTGTATTTAGCCAAAATGCGAATTTCTTTTTCATGCGTGTACTTTTTTTTACTAATATATTATAACCAATAGTCCAATAATTCTCTTACATGGCTTCATAATAACAAATAAGATTGAAACTGCTGCTTGCCAACGGCAAAAAAGAATTGAGACATAAAAATAATGTACGTTACTTTCTGGGGGTGGATTGGATAAACAATATAAGGGAATATGTTATTTTCAAAATTTACAGCTGTATCATAATAATATGCATTAAAGTTTGTCACGGAAACGCAATACACATTCAAAACCGAGAATGAATTGCGCTTTTCATGCTTGCGTTTGGGGTAGACAAGGTAAACAGTAAGTAGTGATCTATTTACAACTTAGTTATTAATAGTGACATATAATAATAGTATTACAATTATAATTTTAAAATATCCACTGAAATAATTTTATTACAGCAAATCTCACACCACGCTACACATTCTCCCGTAGGGGGTATTACCGGGTAGCTAGTATATTTTTACATTCCTAATAAAAGTCTCACATCAACTGGAGAGTGTCAGCTCTGGATCCTCCAGTATGGAGAAAGTTTTTGAAGAAGGCCAAGACCCACCAATGGTCGTAGTGCCATACATTATGATTTTAGTAATTAACACAGTAAATATTTATCCTAAAACATTTTTTATTGTTTGTATGGTCATAATTATTTCTTATATATTTTCTCATTATTTCTTATATTACCAATGATTTTTGTAAATGTGTAATTTAATATGATGAAATCGTATTATTTATTTGAAATATTAGTTATTGAAAAGAACTTCAAATAATGATTTAAATACATTTCGAGAATATAACGTTTTCATTTTGATCCTTTTTATACCATGTCCGCTTCTAAGAAGATCATAATACTTGCGTCCACAGAGAATGGTTGTATTAATAGATTTTCGTTTTTACGAGAACCATCCATATATTCGCTACTTGTTCAACCTATTAGGTTCATACTCTAGTTCCAACATACAACAACAACGTGTGATTTTTTTGCCCGACCTGAAATTAAAATCCGGGACTCACGAAATTATAGACTTTACCCGCTTGCCTATCGTGTGTATAAGTTTTTATGAAATAATATATCAATCTAGATAAGGTTCATTGAATGGATCAAACCTTACATTTTAGTTAGTTTTTATTTTTAATTAAAAATATAGCATATCATTTATTATTTTAAAATTGCATGAATTTATAAATATTCAAGTTGTACTGTTTTTCAAGAAATAGTATAATAAAATCTGAAAAATCACCTTTCATTTGTTTATATATAAGTACATATTATATTATGTACCTACAACAAAACCCTAAAATATTAAATGTAATGAAATATTTTAGTGAAATGCATTGATTTATTATATCAAATTACTTAATATGAAGCTGAATATATTATTTATTTTAACGAAATGAAATAGAGCCAGATTTCATAGATATTATATTATTTAGCATGTAATTTAAAAATACTATAATAATATTATCAAATGTACCGTATTCACATTTACAATTTTTACAGAAACTAAGTATATTTATTTGTAGAATACATTCTTTTGCATCGATATCATTTTAATTCTCTCTGCAATGCAACTAAAATAACACTTGGATGTTGAGAATATCAAAATCGTCGCGTAACTTATACTGTTTCCTTTATAGGTCCAAATTTATGACCTAAGTAGTCTGTAGCTCGAAAATATTTCGTCATATACAATGTATTTCAATCATAACTTTACGAATTAAACTCAAAATGGCTGACATAAAAAGCCACATTTCTACCGCAAATAAACAAACTCATCAAGTAGCATTCTCGAGTGAGTGGAACGAAAAAAAATAACATAATTTCATCAACAACTTTACCCGATAAAAAAAATAAAAGGGACTCCGCTGAATTTCTCAAAATGTGTTTCGCATGAAAGAGTAATATTGATGATAGATATAATGATAATAATTTATTTTTAGAAATAATATTATATCCTTCATTGCATACCAATACTATGACATATATTAATCGTCGCTTGACAAGCTAGTAAAGTAAGCCGGGTCATACATAAAAACTTGTCTCGAATAAAACACGTCAAATTTGTCGATGCCATTTACAAAACACTTGTAAATTAATTTAATTCGTGTCAACGCAACATAAGCACTCAGCATGAATGTCGCTTGTGTGCAGTTAAAGTCACCGCTACCACACCGCATAGATACCATACTATTCTACAGCGCCGCAGTCACTTTTCAACCTAGTACACACAATCCGAACCATCCTGTGTCAGATCACGAGAGAACAGAAATGTTAAATGACGGCAATCATACTGAAATGACATTTCAGGTTACAAAAAAATATCCTTAAAAATTTGGCAATAAATTAGTATATTTATAATTAACAATCAATGTACCTAATATTTCCGACTTCTTATGTTATAAACACCAATACAACATCGCTGTTTCTTTATCTGATGGTGATATAATGACGTTTATTCATTTTGGCAATAGATTCCGTCACGTCATTGTCACCGCTGTGTTGTATGAGGGAAAATCTTGAAGCATGGCTGGCAGTTATGATTTATGGCTATGTACATGTCGAGTCAAATTTCAGTGTGCATTGCACTTCATTCTTTGTGAACATCTATTGCACGCACATTAGTCGATTATCTAATTTAATAAATGTATACTAATACTCTATAGCTTAAATTAATCATTCATGTTGATAATGTGTAAGATAAATAATTACATTTTTTTCAACGCTGCACATTAAATTTGGGACTTCATATATACAATTATATCATTGATGTGGGTATTGGGTAGTACAAAAGGTATATTTTTTGATTTAACAAAAATTAAAACTGTACAAGAATTTGATCCAGGCTTTGGTTTCCAACCCAGTGACTCACTCACTTACAAGTCGGCATTCAGATCACTGCAGCACCATAAAAATGGTAATTAATTCTCCACCTCGAAAGGATGTGCTTATTTGTATTAAATTTGTCATATTTTAGATCTGATTAAGAGATGTTTTAAATTATACTACTGTAGTAGTTTTTCAATGAATTTCTAAATATTAGTTAAATTATTGACGATTTTAGAAATAAAAAATAAAAAATAAACATGTATATTTTTAAAGAAAGTTAAGTGTATTTATTATCCATCAATTTTATAAATGGACCAAAAAATGTTTAAATATCATTTGGAAAAGATCATCACACAAATTTTAATACAAAAAATTAATGAACAACGTTTAAATTGTTTACATTCAAATGTAACAGCTACGTCAAATTCAAATTACCTTTAGCAATTGTATTCCGAACATCACACAAAGTTCAGCTGGACGAAGATTCAATATATAAACATCATAAAATATGAAAAGGTTGAATTAAGAATAACCGTTGCTCCTACAATCAATACATTCTACTAATATTGATAATGATGAAAATAATATGTTGAATAAAGACTAAGATATATTAATTTAAATATAAACCCAATTTAAATACGTCAACTTCATATATGAGGGTGTCTATGTATTAAAATAGTTATACACTTGTAGTTACGTACAAAATGTGAGGTTGTGTATCTTTTATTTAATAAAAATTTATCCAACACATTATTACTTGATACTAAGTACATATCATTATTGTAAAAGATTTTTTTAATTAATTTATATGTTAACTCAATGTTTAAATCACCAGACTACCCTCATTTTTTTAAATAATGTATTATTACCGCCGTATTATTGGTATATCATAAATCATGTATCTTGTAAAAAGAAAAGAAAGCCCTTAGTAATTTTAACACATATTATGTATTTATACTATACTGTATTTTCATTATTATAATATACAGTATTAAGTTCAAGTTAAGTTAAAATAAGGTTAGTAGAAAAAGAAAACTTGTAGGATTTTTATTTTTCACATCTTTTATAAGTCAGAAAAGTTAAAGCGTGCCTGAGTCGACGAGCACTCGTCTGTGACGAGAAGATTGAATAAATCCCCGTTCTGGTGGACCGAAACGGACCCCAAAAGTTTTTTTTTTCACCGCCGGATCGAGGGAAGAGTCATTAACTCAAGTAAAGCTACCCACCTCACTAAGGGTAGTTTTGGGCAAAGCTTTCAGTTTGAATTTGAGAGGATCACAAGTGGGATTGGATTAATTAGTCTAAATTAAGTATTTGTTTTGTGTTTCATGTTTTCAAATATTAAATTAGTACAAGTATCAATTAAGAAGATTATTAGTGGTATTTAAATAACCACACATTCAGTAGCTTGATTAAATATTTAAAAAACCAAAATACCACGAACCACTTCAATATTCAACGTTTTTAATGAACGTTTACGGCTAATAACACTTTTGTAGCTTCTATCAAACATGGATAATTTAATTAAAATAACATCATCTATAATTACCTAAATCATCATAATCAACTTTAGTCAACCCACTGCTGTATTAAGGTCTCTCTACAATGATTAAACAACTCTTCGATAATAATTTACTTTGTATATTCACATGCTTTTGCATAACTTAACTACTCAAGGATCCAGAGATCTCTAGGTCTTTTCACTACTATTAAGGTATATAAATATATTCCTATAAACACCAAATTTTGGATGTTCTCTTTTGGCATCTTTAGACAATATGCGCATTTACCAATGGCAAATGCACATTGAAACGGAATGCCGGTGATACTCGTTTATATAACAAATTAATCAATAAAATAACGTGAAACCCTATTAATATGTAATGAAGCATGTTTAAAGACTAATGTTGTAAATTTTAAGTGTTTGTAAATAACCGTAGTAGATATATTATTACAGTTTGTATACATGCTTCTTTACTTAGTAATATGGTTTCACGATATTTGAATGTGTTATATGAATGAGTAGGTAAGCTATGTATTATTCATTTTGGTGCCAATAAATCTAATCATATAATGTTACACAATAAGTAAACAGATATCAGGAAGGTAAACTAATTGACTACTGGATCGTCGCGATAGTTAAGTTCTACTTAACTACATAGCAACCCAACTCAAATGATTAAAATGAATGGAATCAGCTTTGTGAGTCCTTCATCCAGAAGGTGGTTGATTAATTAATAATTAATTAAATGATTAAATATGATGATTATACATCCTAAAATTAAATCATATATTTTTTTTACTTTCAAATATATGCAAAAGTATGTGTTGTAATAATAAAGTTATATTATACACAGAACACACGTTTGTTACTTCATTTTGCGTTAGATGATCCGTTAAAATTATTACACTTTAGACTTCACTATGAGCCATAGTGGCTGAAAGCCTGAATTTAAATAACGACTAAGGCAAACATAAAACATAACTGAGGGTCTAGCGTGGCAATCACTGTCCTAGGTACATTGCTGGGTCAATGGCGGACCAAATAAGAACATAACCCGTACACAGAATAGAGCTTTCGTTGAAAGAGAGCTTTCTTACACATCCTCTAGCCTGGCGGGAGGTCTACACTCACTGAGGGAGATATGCAAATTGCTCCAATATCGTCGTTATATAATGCCGTTAGTCGAGACAGCTGGGTGCGCTACTATGTGGAAATATACCTTCAATTTAGTCACACAGATTTTGACTGGGTGACAATGTCATATAAATATACGGAATATCTCTCTTATGAACAGTTTTATTTTAAAACGTTATTATAAAATGATTTAAGGTGTATTATAGCATTTATGTAACATTTGTAGAATATTTTATATTTAAGAAACTAGAATGATTATTAGAAAAAGTAAATGTTATGTTAGCATATTAAAACGTTAATACCTAACTAAATATATTATTATACCTAGTACACATTTTCCTATCTTGTGAAATAACAAACCAACATAAAAATGTTAACTTTTCAGAAAACAATAAAGCGTAGCTAAAATCGTTTTGTTTACACAAATATTATTAAACTACTAACTTACATAACCAAATAATGAATTATTAAAAAAAAACTAACTAAATTATGACTTTAGTTCATCATATTATTCATATTTTTTTTTCATTCTATATTTCACCGTCAAAATAATATATCTAGATTATATTTCCTCACCCTTTTTAATTATAATAGTTATCGACACATACATAGTGTTTTGTTTCCGATAATATTTTTATTCTACAAAAAAATCGTTTCATAATAATAGGAGTTGGTGTTTTTTTTCACAATAATCTTTGACCCATTGTTTGATATATTTTTTACAGAAGTAGCTCATCAACTCAACATAATGTCGTATTTAGTTTTATATAACTCAAAAAGTATTTTTAATTCCCGCCATTTATCCTATTTTATTACAACGTTTTTCTTAGCTCGTAGTTGCTTGTCCGGTACAAATCTTGCAATCGATTTTTAACTAACTTCCCGACTAGCTAGACATTTGAAAACTCTTAGATTATATAAGAACACGATGCCAATGCATTTTTAAATACTTTTAGCCATCTTTAAGTAGAATTAAATTCATTTTCAGTTAATTCTGTTTTGTATGAAAAGTTATTTCAACACCATTATTGGTTGCTAGGGGTCTGGGGTCCTAGCAATTAAATTAATAATATATACGTGCATTACTATGGAAATCAATATGAAATTTCAGTATTATTTCTATCAAGAACATATTTTGTTGATCGTTTAAGCTAGTAAAGTCAAGTTTATATGATTCAACAGAAAATTTAAAAGCGTTGTATATAAAAAGTTCTTTTTATCTTGTAATTATTTTAATATAAAAATAATCACAACTCTACGTTAGCTATTGGTACTTAATTAACAAGGCTTATTATCTTGAAACCTGTGAATACACACTATTTTGGGACAGTGTGTTATTCCATAAGGTAGTCAATATTGTAACTACTTATAATATATTGATTAATGTAATTTAAAATAAAGGTATTACAATAAACAATGTTATGTCAATAATTTTCAATACGTTCTAGAGTTGGTTATAATTAATCCATTTCAAACTTATCATTTAATAGAATCGTTTGTTAAACCAGATAATATCAAGTAATAATTAATATCTATACAGAGGTTTCCGTAGTGAATTTACCTCAATAACTTTACTCTAATAGTATAATATAGATAATAGTACACACTTAATCCGTGATAGCATTGTTTACATAATCGATTCTGTTATTACGTAGGTATTCAGTGTTATTTTTTTAATAATATAATAATATATGAGTAGCGGAAATACGATAATTTGATAATAATGCATACATTACTGTTTCCATAAATGTGATCATGTATTTTAATGAATTATAAAAATAATTGAAATGGGTTATATGAAAAGCTCGAATTTAAACCACCGTTGAATATAAATATATCATATAAAATCGTTATATTTTTATTACACTTTATTTCTAATTTTTATACATCAACTTTATTTCAGCTATTCGATGAAGGTACCTCCTTGATTTTTATACTCATTTAGGTCCTTAGTATTTCCTTATCACATACATTTTCCAAACCTAGTTTACGAAACTCAAAGCTACGGCTACTTGGTCGTTCTTTAAGTAGGTAGTTAGTTTAATATCTCTTGGGTACGACTGGATGATGTGATTTATTCAGCGATGATCTGTTTTTCGAGAAATGTGGCGAACCCATCTCAACTTACAAGTTTTTACACATTGTATTTACGTATGTCTGTCACATTTGTTTGTTTCTTTACCCATTTATTTTATTTATAATCGTAGGTTGTAATATATAAATAAGTTTTATATACCTACTCTATTTTTTATAAATTATATTATTATCATGCCTACTATTACTACATAATGTGCATATTTACTTCTCGATAGTAGTTATTCATTTTTATTATTATTGTAAACCTATTATTTTATTAATTCTCTGTGTAATTCTAAATGTAAATATTATAACATGTATCTGTTTGTTTACGATAAAAAGAATATTTCCGAAATATTAATAAACACTAAAGCCATTTTACTATTATTTCAACTATTTTTTCATCTAATAAATACTTATTTAACAAATATATATTTTTCTGCTATTAAGTACATTCATGTTTATATATTTTTTAAATATTACAATATATTTTTGGAAGATATATATAATTATTATATGAACTTACGTTAATAATATATTTTTATTGTAAATTGATGTAATAAGATGTGTTGGTGTATGTTCGTTGAAACATGACTATGTTATAATGATGTAACTGATATTACAGGACTTTTCCGTACTTAATTTTACATATTTTATAAGAAAAAACTTTCAATATCTCTAAATTGCACAAGAAATCGTCAAAAAATCTGAACGACCCAAAAAAATCCATCCTTTTCCCAAAATACAAAAACCTCTTGCAAAGTGGAACAAATTATACGAACCCTCCGCCCTAATGTCACCCGAGGGCCCCGGATTTCGGGCATTCAAGTTAAGGACGCCCACCGCAGGACACAGCCTTCTCCAACACATGTCACCTGTCACGCGGCTGTCTTCCAGCGGAAAAGTTCGGCATAAGGATGTCCGCCTGAAAATACTTGACATCTGTCACTACGTGAGATATGATTGCGGCCGGGCTTCGTATATAGTGATATATTAACACGTCGGATACACTTCTTGTATTCTGATTTGGCGATAACATAGTAATATACTCAGCCAATAATATTTCAAAAACAATATATTACATTATATAGTAGGTATATATACCTACTTCAATTATAAAAATAATTAGACTAACAAATATATTGGTATATACCTGTGTCATAACGTACACGAGTACGCGATGCGACAGAGACTGCTAAGCAGACAAATGGAAAAGGGCTGGACATGTCGCTCGGCGTGTGGACAACCGCTTGACAAATGCCGTCATATAGTGGTACCCAAGGGGCGTTATACGCCCATAGGGACGCTCTAAAACCTGCTGGATAGAAGACCTCATAAAATTCAGTGGATGTTCGTCACAGCAAAGAACTAGAGACCGAAGAGAGTGGAGAGATTGGGGGAAGGTTTTCATCCATCAGTGGATCGACCCCAGCTGATGATGATATGTTATAACAAAAAAATGATTTTGTACTCTTGATGCCATCAAAAATCATGTAAATAATATCACTATGAATTAAATTACAAAGATTGTAGCCGACGACGGGTCGGTAATTTAATTGGTTGAAATTACAACAATAGGAATAATATGTATTCAAATCAAACTTCATCAAAAATATATTTTTTCAGTCTAAAATAAATGAAAACATTTAGTTCATTGTTATAATATAGGTAATATAAATAAAACACGTTATGAAAAACAAAGTTTTCATCATAATCACCAATTTTTCACTTTGGTCAAAAAAGATCTGAATTTTCGTATTTCATATTTTTATTTATGGCAAACAAAAAAATTGTGAACCAATAATAGTATGTTGTATTTATGAATAACTGTAAGTGCGATTGTAATCAGTAAACATCCAAAACACATGCATTAAAATTGGGTAAGACTATTAAGATAATTATTGCTTTTCAGGATTATTTATTAAATGAGAAATATATTTTCCTACTCACTTCGAAAAATGGAGAGTCAACTTTACTGTACATACATGTATCACTCAATAAATGGCTTTTTTAATTAAATCTTTCATGGAACTATACAACAGGGTCACGTTATTGATGCACTCGTCCATATTCTTCATTAGGTACATAATACACTTTAGTCATATATTGTACATCTGCTTTATCTATATAAATAATGTTTGTGCCTTAAATTAACTTTCAAACATTATCATTTCATCTCAAAGTTACTTAACACCAATAATAAATACACTAATTAATTTATTCTATAACACCGATGTAACGTTTCGATAAACTGAATTACCATAAAATTTAATTTATTATAAATAAATTTAATAAACCGTTAATTTGGTTTTTTTATCCCTTAAAATTATAGATTCTTGATTTTTAAACTCAAACAAGCTTTAATAATTATAAGCAATATAATGGAATGCATCATTGTATAAGTTATATAAAGTGTACGATTCTTGCAGTTATCACTTGACAAGAGCACTCGATGTTATTGAGGTAAATAAGCAGATAAAATGGCAATGGGATGGACATGTTGCTCGGTGAGTGGATAGCCAATGGATAAATTCCGTCATACCCGAGGGGCACTATACGACCATGGGGATACTTACCCTAAAATCCACTGGAAAAACGAACACATACATTGTTGTGGATGTACGTTGCAGCGAAGAACTAGGGACTGACACGAATAGAGGGAGCTAGGGAAAGCCTTCACCCATGATGATATAGTTTTAACAAACAGGTGATAGTAGAGACATTTAATAAAACAGATAAAAAGTTGAGCTTACTTACCAAAAATGTATATTGGCAAGATTACAATTGTCATAAAACCTTTGTATATTATTATGTACATATTAAATTAAATAAATACCACTAAGCTATAGAATAAATATTACACCATTTGCTCAAACTATTAGCCATGGTTTGAATGCAAACATACTTTTTTGACCACATAAAGATTTTTTGCACCGAAGATATTATGAACCCTAATACAACAGTTTCAAAAGTAGACATTCTACTTATCGTCAATTAATTATCGTACATTGAATAATGTATGAGACTAATAATCAATACTATCGATGAAAAACTATATGCAAACGCTAAAATAATATTTACAACTATTTATACATAATTATATAATAATAATATAAAATAATATCCATATTATTATAATTATATCAAAATAAAAAATAATCTAGGGATTTTATTTAAATACCTATCTAAATATCTTAAAGTACATCAGGTATATAAAAGTTAAATTATAGTTTCCATGTATATATAATGTGTATAATATTATTGAAACATATTTCAGATATTTCCAATTTTTACTTCATGATTGTCATAACTATGATTAATCACTCTGCTAAATATGAGTTCTGTACCTTATAATATTACGTAGCAAAAATGTGAAAACATTACATTGCTGTAATATTAAAATGTATAAATAATTGAAAAAATGTCTACTTTCACTAATTATATTTATCTTATTTATTAACCATTCACAAATAAATAATAGACGTTCCATATATTTATGTTTTTGTATCTCGTGGTTGCCAACCGTTCTGGGCTACCTAGGATCATCATAGTATTGTCCCTTTCTTCTCTTCTCGTTTCGATCATATCCAGGACGTAAAATGTTCTGGAATGATGGCAAGATTTATTAATAAATAAAAATTGAAAATCTTTCTCTCACGTGAATTCATCGTTATTGACAACGAGGTGACTACTTATTTACTTATCATCTGCGGGGTAAAAAGTTTACTTTCAATTTAAAAGAAAAAGTTATATTAGTATTATAAGTTATAAGTTTAAATAAATTCCCTTATCAAATATTTGATTAGAACAAATATGACATATATATGTATCACATTGTGATGGTCAGTTTTTTTTAAATTGAGAATATTGCGAATCTAAATATATTTTTGTTTCTTTATCGGGAGAAATTCCGGAAAATCTATAAATAGTTGGCAACTTTAGTTGTGATATTTTTAATCTATAGGTATCTAGACTATCTAGTAAAATTTAAAAAAATACTTATGCATATTATCATCATATCATCAATCCACTGTTTGATGAAGGTCTCTCCAATTTGATGCAATGTACTTCCGTAGATAATCATTTTCTTTATTCACAAGCTTTTAGATCTACCTTTTGAACATTTTCAACTTTTTGAGTACTTGGGTACCACTGGATGACTAGATTTGTCTAACGGTTGATTCTGTTTTGAGCTATGTATATTGTCCGTTTCGTCGATATTATTAAAAAGGTTTATTACATTGCATACTTGCATAATATGATCTGGTTACCTATATAATTCGTTTAATATCGAGTGCTAGTACCTATACCTAACATAAATAAATTGTATATGATATATTAAAAATTGTGTAATGGTATGAATAATATAATTACAAAGTATAATAATATGATAGTTTAAAAAATTCTTCTTAGGAAAAACTCACAAAATAATAAATATACATTAAAGCCAGTGTGTCTCAAGTCAGATTTTTTTGAAAATGAGTTAATTAGTATAGACTATCATAATATATTTCTGAGCTAATTATTCATTTTTAAGTCGCTTCATAACAGAAAGTTGAAATTTTTAAAACTACGAATTTATAACTACATTAACATTTCTTAAGGCATAATAAATGATTAATTGCGTTTCTTTTCGTGCTTTTTATGATACATTGGCTCTCAGGTAGATATTATATATTATAATATATCCAACCTAGTACACAAAATATGCCGTACCACTATGTAATTTCACTAATATCGACAAAAATAATTCGTCAAGATTCCTGACAGCGGAAATCATTTTTGTCACAATATGTCAAATGTATCATTAATCAAAATTGAGTATTTTGTTACCTATCCATATTTATAAAAATCTCACTCCATTAGACACTTTCACTTCGGATGAATAATAAATCATCTAATATTACGATGTGTGTCATATTATTTAAGATAAAGATTTATTAATATTCCTCAGACAGTTGACTTCGGTGTTTCAAATAATTGCTGTCAAAGTTTGTTTAATAATATTGTACACATATATTAATTTGTTTTTAAATTATAATAATTATTCGTGAATATTTGTTAGGACATATAAGAATAATTACCAAAAGACTCGCATTAATTGGTATGATGTTTTATTAGAAGTAAATTTTAGGAATACAATTTTATATTATTAATAATAACATAGTTTAATAATTATTACTTGTTTCAAAATATTTCTTTCGTTTATTCGTTGTCTGAAGGAAATGTATTATTTTCCAAGCACGATTAAAACAAACATATACCTATAAAGTAATTGTTTTCTCATGTAACTTTTTCCCATAGGCGTTCAATAAATTAGTCAATGATTCTCGGATTTGACTAAAAATGCTAATAAAGTACTACGTAGGTATCACAAAAAAGGAAAACATTTTTTGAATTATATTACATATTATAATATATATTACATACTAAGAATTTATTATTTATTTAAATTATTCAAAGCTGTGATAATGGAGTTCTAACACGTAAAATCTAGTTAAATTATTATTTCAATATTAAATAGCTCAGACAAGGTTCGAGATGAGCGTCCGGTTTAAAATCATATCACCTCTCCTGACAATGGTTGGTTTTACCGTCTCCGAAGACATTAACCACCGAACACTGCATTCCACCCCCCTTGAAAATGTAGAAAGAAGTAGTAGGTACGGTATTCCTGCGCGGGGGATAGATGAGTTAACGTAACCACCAGACGGCGTCGTGAACGAAAACGATAAATTAAATTGTATTTTTTTGTAAATTTTTATCTAAGTACCATCTTTTTATTCTGTTAAAACTCAAAAACTACTAAACCAATATTATTATAAAATTTGCACAGCATATAAATAAACGTCAATATTTGTATGAATTTAGAAAAGTTTCATTTCGATATTTCAAAAGGATAAAAAACAATGCACAAATATTATATAATTCTTGCATTTTCAAAATTGTGAGGTAAAGTTTGACGGGTAGACTGGCACGCGCCGACAATCAACCGTTGTCGATCGCGCGGGCTTAGTCGTCACGAGTAGGAAAAGCTCAAATAGCAGCAGCGGAGTCCTGTAGGCCGACATCCAACCCTTGTATTTTTACTATTTGAATAAGTATATTCAATCAACACTAATTTGAATAAGTATATTCAATTCGAATCATTATAATTCTGTATTCTATTTGTCGATTTTTATATCTATCTATATTTCACGCGCTACCGCTAATATTTATTAAGATTTAACATATTGTATCGCATAGACTAAGTCAGGTGGTATGTAATTACAAAATGGTAGGTACTGTGTTTCTTAGTCTATGTAATTGGTATTACGGCGTGTCTAAGTGTTCTGATCTTGATCTGAGAAAAGTTGTCGAGTGCGCGTTCGGCCGTAGTGAAGCCTCCATCTTGAAAAGGGCGTCTCATGCATTTTTCTTATTAAAAGAAACAAACTACCGTCTACACTACAGTATGGTGCTTTTCCTGCCTACGATACTATGGTGCTCTGTAATTTAAATTATTTAACATTATTATTATCTTGTACCAAAACATACTCTGGGATATTTTTTTCACGGTTATTTTGAATCAGTAGCTAAAACCAAGACAATAATTGTATATACTATCATTTTTAGATTTTTTATCAATAGCCGATATCAAGTAGTGAATCATAGTATTAATAATAATGATCAAAAATTAATTGTTAATTCAAATATCCGTATTTTATTATATTAAACAGTTCTATGCCTTGAGCAAGTTTTTTCGCCTTACGAGGCCGTGATCGACAGGCCGTACATATTTCGCGAGTTATTTCGTCCGACTTTAAACTCAAAATACCAGCCACTGTCGATTGATTTGTATAATATAAAAAAATAAACACACAGTGACGTCTGTTTGAATAATAACGAAATACTAAGCCACACATTATCGGTATTACAGCAATTTTAGTAAGAGCTACGCTATTCATTCAACGTACTGTGTCGTTAAAAATCTGCGGCCTGTCAGATACTGACATAGTAATATCGTGAGGTATATAAAAGGTTAAATAATGTAATATAATATATAAAATATGTATAATATATCACTAGCAATAACCCGTTGCTTCCTTCTGCTAATTTGCCAACTCCTGGTGAAATGTTGCAAGTGCAGTATTCAACAAATTTTAGATATACGTGCACGCTTATCACCTCACCACTCCACCGTTGCTATGTCATCACTTTACCAAATCATTTACACTCTTTTTTCGTTTTATCTCATAACTTTGGAAATTATATTACCAATCTACAAAATTAGTGACAACGATGTATTCCATACGAGGCGCAAATTTAAGTATGATTTATTCAGTAGTTCTTTTAGTTATAGCCAAATAAACGGTTATATGGGTTGAAGGTTATATGAATATCTATATTTGGAGTACTAGAATAAGGTGAAACTCTACTTTGTTAGAACTAATAACGAACTCTATAAGCTGCGCTAGTTTCATCAGTATTGTTCAATAAGTTTTAGATTATAGCCGAAAAAACAGTTTCATCGGTTGAAGATCGTATAAAGACAAGCTTAGAACACCAGAAGAAAATTAAAACACCATTAAGGTGGTATAAATATTTTATTCATTGTACGCTTCATAAGTTTTATCAATACTAGACTAGTAAGTGTTGAGTTATAACGGAACAAATAGAAAGTAGGCACACTACAATAATTATATTAAGTACCTAGTAGGTGCAGATATTTCAACAAAGAACGAGTGATACAATGTTCGCGAATTTTTGACGTCCAAATGCCTATACTTTGTCTCTCCAAAACAACGCTAAAGCCACGTATATCAAATATTATATAGCAAAGAAGTGGCAACAGTTTTCGCATTCAATTTTTTAAACCATTTCTCAAAATTCAAGAATTTCTATTAACTGATTGACTTCTGATTATTTTAAATACCAATAGAGTTTTTGTATAATATTTTTTAGCATATAAGATATGTCGTTTTTAATGTTTTTTTGCATTATTGTTTTATAATTTAAAATTAAAAAATAAATAAAATTATAAATTTTTATTTACAATTGAAAATTTCTCAAATTTAATGTTTTTTTATTTTTTTTCCTTTTTATCCGCCCGAGCAACGCTGGAAAATTCACATCGTACCTACTATAATATATATATAAAAATATTTTAAAAATATTAAATATAGCAGTCCGTAAAGCGTTTCACCTATTTTAAGTGGTCTGCATATGTAAAAAAGTTGAGAAACTTTATAAGACAAAAACTTTGTATTTCCAATGTCTGAATGACTCCAGAGTAGGGACGTATATCGAAAGAAAAATATCGATACCAAAGTGTCGGAGTATCGGTCAAAAAGTATCAATATTTTTTGACGTCCCTACTCCAGATGATTCTTTTCTGGATACGCCCAACGGTCATCAATTTATAAGAATAGAAAACAAAGTTACATATTATACTTATATTATATTATGTAAATTATGTATTTTTATCGAGACTAAAACCACGCTGAGTTCTAGTTATGTTTATTATTTACCCGTCTGCGTTTTTTGTATCCGCTGTATTTTCAAATTTTCAGACGATATGTCTATAGAATTTTTACTTTTCGCAATACAATCGTTCAGTGAAGAGTATTTCGTCAATAAATATTAAATTTGTTTAGGAACAGATGCCGCAAAGTCAAGGGCTAGACCGAAAGTACGCAAACTTTGGCTCAAAAAACGTTCAAAATAATATTACAACAAAGAAATTCTAGCTGTCTACAAAATATACAGTGAAAAACACTTTTCATGCAACAATATTATAAAAGTTTTCATATCAAACACAAAAATATTTGAAGTGCTGTTAAGGCCATGCATTAGTTGAGGCATGGTCTAAAAAGATCGTTGCTAGGCGATGCGCGGACTGCGGGTCGCGGGTGCAAATGACACCTGTCAAACGAAATATTATTTTTCATATAAATCCAACATACGTTCATTTTATGTTCTGTTTATTGTTCTATTAGTAAGAGTCTCATGCTCTACCGACTGAGCTAGCCGGGCGTTTTGGCCAGACCTCAGTGCGTTTCTCCGAAAGGGTTACGTATCTGGGAGTAATTCTTGATGACAAGCTGTCTTTCGTTCACCACGCCAAGACGGCCGTCTCTAAGGCCAATTCGGCCTATCAGAGAATGGCCCGAATGGCGGGCAGCAATTGGGGACTTAAGCCTAGAGCCCTTAAGGTTGCATACGGCGCAATTTTCATGGGAATTGCCGGTTACGCCTCCAGCATTTGGCATTCTCGAGTAAACTCCTTAACTCTCGTGAGACGCGCACTATTAAGCGGGCAGCGACTTGCGCTGATCTCGCTTACCAAAGCCTACCGCACAACTTCTACTGACGCGCTTGCCGTACTCGCGGGGGTGCTACCCCTCGATCTGCACGTCCAAGTCAGAGGATCGATCACCCTCCTCTTGAGGGGGATCAGCACAATACTCGCCGGTGTCCATCTGACACCACTGCAGAGATCCGAGGACGTTCCTTACAGGAAGACTGTAAGTGACATTGTGTACAAGACCGCATTTGCGGCATGGCAGGCGAGGTGGACCGCCTCCCCCAAGGGGCGGCACACTTACCGTTTTTTTCCAGACGTATTCTGCAGGCACCAAACTAGAAGACTCCAACCTTCGCACTGGATTAGCCAGTTCCTCACCGGCCATGGCAACTTCGCCGCCAGACTCCACGAGTTTGGCTTGATAGTAGATGGGCCGGGTTGTACCTGCGGGCATGACCACCAAGATGTTGAACACATCCTCTGGGATTGCCCGCTTATGGAATTCGAACGAGCGGAGCTGTTTGCCAGGGTCCGTCCTCACACGGGCCCAATTGGTCATGGAGATCTGGTAGCAACCGAGGCCAACTTTGCGGCATTTGAGAAATTTGCAGCGTCGTATGGGGAGCGGGATAGTCCCGACTCTTCTGTAGACTCATCCATTTCAATTCGTGACACTCAGTATGCGGGTACACAAAGCGCTTAACGTCAGCGGACAGCAGAGCCAGTCCAAAAACAAACATTTTCTTTCTTAACTTTCTTCTTTCAGCACTACGGTGCATGGTTGCAGCATCAGTCCCGTGCGGCTCCGTCTCGGGACGGAATGAGCACTTAAAATCACTTCTTTCAGACACGTTTAAAGCGTCATAGAAAGCGGCCGTGCATATCCACGGTTGTGCATATATGACGGGTGGTGGTGGGCACTTTTTTTTTTTTTTTTTTGTTCTATTAGTAACAATAATAATATATTCATTGACATGTTTTCTTTTTAAAGTAAATGGGCAACGATTTTAGTCATCTTTACACGATTTTAGAATTAATTGACCCGTCGCCATCACGCAGCAAAGTGACGTGCTTCTGGCTCGAGATTCTCTCAGTGAATGGCAGCGAGTCCAAAATTTCGTCGCGCCTACAGTTGGAAATTATTTGGCGTTTCACTGATGCGTCACCTTAAGCCTACAGTAATATTATACAAGTCCTATAAATACTCACATTTTTTTTCAAATAAATGCTCCGTTTTATAACAGATTTGTTAATATAAACTTACATTTAAATTCGTCAGCAGTTTTATTTTAATATATTTCTTTCCAAAATAGTACGTTTTATTTAAAGAATCGTCAATTATTTATGAATATCTTTATAATATAGAGGTATCGAAAAACTGAGTGAAGGATAATAAATATAATAATGTCTTCACAATGTATCAACTACGACGTACGATGATGACGATTATATAAGTATTTTGTAGTACCTTGTCAAATCTTTTAATACTTTAATGACGATATTTTGAATAGCTGGCTCTCTTAAAACGTTAGGCTATCTTTATATATATATATATTATATCATTTTAGTGATGTGAGGTAAAATATATGCAACATTATTTGGAGGTCGTTATCTGATTCTGCTATGAAAATGTTGATGATTTCTCCCTGAAAATTCCGAATGAAATTAATTCATATAAATAATATAATATATTAAGAAAAATAAACACAAACGCATTTAAATTACTCACAATGATTTGTGAAGCTGAAATGCATATGATTAAATAATGTATACGCCCTCCCAACTCGCTTGCATTCACATTATAAGACAGCATCTTAAATCCGGCCTAAAAATAATAACTCCATCTCCCCGTATTTAATTTCGAGTTTGGCTAACCGCACGATAACGGTTATGGTCGAGCTTAACTCGCATCTTGGGTGGTCTGCCTAAACATAATATTCATAATAATTTACGACGAGCCATGCGCTTAATTCACTGCAGCTTTGCTACAAGAGAGCTTTCTCGAAGCTTCCAGAAGAGATTCTCGTAGAGATTGCTCCATTCGAATCGTCCGGCCAGTATTACGATGGCATTATTATCTTATTGAAGTAAGGAGATAATTTTAAATATTATTATTGATTAATAATATTTTGTATTATTCGATATAGACCGGCTATATGGATGGTTTTGCCTTTAGATAACTTGAAGAACTGTGCACTTTTCTCTATCATAAAAATACAGCTGACACATAATTGATTTACAAACAGCTTATGTATAATCCTACTAAATTGACATATTAAATGGTCGATAAAATGTTAATAAAAAAAATATTTTTAAAGATTTAACATTGAGACATAATGATCTAAAAAAAATCTGATACTAAAAATTGAAATACCTACCTGGAGAGTTTCTGTACGAATTTGGTTATTTTTGTGACATTATAATATATGGTAGTATTTTATTTATAAATAGGTACCATAAACATGTAGTACTGAACTTTTTCCAATGGAAAATTAATAATTACTTAAGAATAATGCCTTTCATCACTTGTATAATATTTACCATAGACAAACGAAGATCTAGTCGACCTCGTCAAAAAAGAGCATAATGTCAAATTGGATTTAAAACCCTTAGACGTCATAAACTTATGGTTTTGGATAGATCTGGGTGGAAGCCAAAACCCACATATGGATGTAGCGTCAAGGAGATTACGTACATTTTTGGCATTACGTCAATGATTATCATTTACTTACTGTTGGTCAAATAAATCATCTGGCTACATATTCGCGTATCTAAGAGGCAGTAAACGGTCAAAGACTTAAACAATTTAGCTGACATAAAAATTGGCGAGAGCCTTGTTGAAGATTAATTAAAAAATTATAAACATTCACGATATTATAGTGATTAATACTATCAACTTACAGTATTTGATTGAATTTGATTTTTAAAACGTCTTAGCCAGTTAGTGTAATCTCTATATATATAAAAATCTCGTGTCACGATGTTTGTGGTCGAACTCCTCCGAAATGGCTCGACCGATTGTTATGTATGATGTTGTGATTGTATGTGATGTATGTGATTTGTTAGGTATGAGAATAGGTCAACAAGTATATTTCATACCGCTAGGTGATTAGGGTATCTCTATCCAGAAAATTTTTCTTTTATTTTTTTGACAATTTTTTTTTTGTATTTTTTTTATTATTTGGCATAAAAAATACCTATAACCTCAAATTTTCATTTTCCTACCCCCATCCTCCCATTTTTTTAATCGCGATTTTATTATTTTTGTATGAACAAATTTAACCGTCGTTCGTATTTCAAACAGAACGAAATTATTTATGTTGTTGAATGACAGATGGCACTACGTCCGAGAAGAATTCAAGAGAAGCGTCGCGTCATTTTGACATTTCATTCGGAAAATCACAACGCAGTGCGTGCAAAATTTTGTACGATTTATTTTAATATATATATTTTTATGTGCGTGTATTACAGTGCACAATGCCACCAAGACGCAAGGGGGGGCGTTTGGGCCGTCGAACGAATAAAGCAACAAACATGCGAAATAGTAGAGTAGAAAGAACAGACGAACAAATCCAACAAGATAACAAAAACGTGCGTGTAAGCATGTCGCAATTGCGTGCATCTCAATCACAAAAGGCACGAGCTGAACGAAATCAACAACGACAATTGGAACGGAGCCAAGCGCGCCGGTTCGTAGTTAACACACGCAGAGCAAATGACCGACAACGCCAACAAGTACATCGAACATTTACATCCGCTTCGTTCCTTCGTCTCGCATTCGAGTACGAGCCAGATATTGAATATTCCGCTCATCCGAAAGTGCTGATTGGTGCTATGGACAAAGAATGTCCCCATTGTCATGCGCTCAAATTCAAACATGAGTCAGCCGGGATGTGTTGCGCATCAGGAAAAGTGCAACTACCAGAAATTGAGATACCACCAGAACCATTGAACAGCTTGCTCATTGGCACGGTTCCAGATTCAAACCTGTTCCTGAAGTCCATTCGCACATTCAATTCATGCTTCCAAATGACTTCGTCCGGAGCAACAGAAATAGTTCACAATACTGCGGCAAATGGTCAACAATTCCATTCTACGTTCAAAATCAAAGGTCAAGTATACCACAAAGTAGGCTCATTGCTGCTAATGCCAAACGAACCACATACATTTTTACAAATCTACTTCATGGGCGCGGCGCTGAGGACATCAATCATGTGGATGCACGTTGCGGCTACAATAGCCTCAATTCGCCTAATGCCAGGCGCATCGTCGGCGAACTGGACGCCCTGTTGAATGAGCACAATGAATTATTGAAATTCTTCAAAGCACACATGCACGAATTGCAAAGTGACAATCACGCTATTGTCATCAATCCTGATAAAACACCAGCTGGAGAGCACGTACGTCAATTCAATGCGACTGTTGTTGACGACATTGCTGGAATCATGGTTGGCGACCGCACATCGACGCGAGAAATCGTGATTCGAAGAAGAAACAATAATCTGGAGTTCATCGCTGACACACACCGTTCATACGACGCTCTCCATATTCCGCTAATTTTCTGGAAGGGACAAGACGGATATTGCATAAACATTAAACAACGAGATCCTGTCACAGGTAATTCATTCATTATGAACATCATTACTCATTTTGAATTGAAAAAATGAATGGTTGATGTTTTTTTGTTTTTATCGGCGGTCATCGTCTACAGTGCTCTATTCCTCTTTCAGTCATAGATCCCATCCCCACACACTTACGATACATTTGTTACTTTTTATTTAACAACCAAAATATTCACTAGAAATAATTTATATGGCAGAACAACGTTTGCCTGGTCAGCTAGTATTATTATAATATGCCAACTAATATTATACATACTTTCACAAAGCCTGACATTTTATATCACAGTTCAGTAACAGCGTTTAGTTTACCGATTATGGATTATAATATAGAGCTACATTAATATTGTTATTTTATTTTTATTTAATATAATATAATAATATTATATTATATTATATAGGTTGTGACATTTCTCAATACCCAATTTTATTATATTCCCAACACATTACTTATGTCCAACACTCACTGAATATTTTAAATGTGTATTATAATGTACCCATTTTGGTATTTCCAAATATCCAGTATGTACTTGCTCTTTTATTTAATTAGAAGGTATTCACGTTTTTTTATTGTGTTCATTTGTTATATAAACTAAATTATCTGTATTCCGTATCAGAGTGCATTTTCCATCGGTGAGTGTGTATAGGACACAAAATACCGAGAAATAAAATCTGAGTCGCAAAAATAACCCAAATAGTACTAAACTTAAATTAATTAGAATTACAGCGATTTTTAAAGTTCTAATGGAATCACCATGTAAGCTGGAGACTGCCAGGCATTGTCATTTTTTTGTTGAAATAAAATGACATAATGATGGATCAATGTGAGGGGAAGTGCCTGTGAGTAATTTTATGAATTTAAATACCACTGCGTACTCTATTCCGAATTTATTTTAAGCATTAGAATCTAAATTTATTTCTTATATAATAAACGCGGCTAATGATTATTAGTTTCTATTTTGTGCGATGCTTCGTTTTGAAATATAACTATCTACAATCAATATAATATGTATTATCCCATAAATATGAAAAACACTTATATAGGTCAATTCAGTGCCATTAATTGATAATACTTGGAAGAAATGCCTTGTAATAATTAAATTTTAAAAAAAAACAATGAATTATATAACTTAATACTTATATAAATTCTAATTATAATATGTATTCAATATCATTTAATGATTATTAGACCATTTAATTATATTTTTGTTGTATATCATATATTTATTATTAATTCTTTGATTATTATTAAATGAATAGTCTATAACAAAAATAATTAACATATTATATAACACAATAATAACAATAAAAATATTTAAAAAAAAAATAGTAAGTATCGGTGTAAAATTAACAGTGTATATTTTATAAACTAATATTTATAAAACTCTTAATATTCCAGGTGTCCCCTTTTAAATAAAATATGTCCCCTAGTCCAAAAATATCCAAAAACACTGATTGCATGAGTTTTTCTGATTTCTATGATTATTCTTTATCTCAGATACTCAACACTCACTTGTTTCATCAGTCAGGGAATAACCGGATTCAGCTTCTGTCTTGAAAGTTGAGGGCCTTTAGGTCCATCCCTCAATACCTAGAGCAAGGACGATATAATTTAATGATAGACAGTCGTATTTTTTGGCTTTATTAGGATCATCTAAAAACCCTACTGAACCTGATGGTTCCAGTGATTTTATCAGCTGAAATGGCCCGAGTGTTAATAGTTACATATGTCACGATCAACATTTTTTCCACAATCGATCTACTGCTAAATGAATGCATTTTTTTACTGTTTCTATTATTCTCGGTTTAAAATAATTCGTTACCATATTCTGCGTTTCGCTATACCTGATTATATTATCGGCACAGCGGCATCTTGGTCACTGTATATATCTTAGGGTTCATTGCTTGGTAAGATTTGTCTAACGATGATCTATTTTTGAGAGATGTAAGTATCATAACCGGTAAATTCAGTTTATTTTCTTTAAATAATAGTAAATTATATATTTTTTCTATCTATGATATTTGCTATATTTTTACGTACGTAGGTCTTTAAAATTTCCTCGAAAAATTGATTAAAATAATATACTTAGTATAATATCAAATTATTTTATTATACAATTTTCAAGCAATCAAACATAATTTATTTAGGGCTGAATACGAAAACGCGTACCAAAGTTATATGCATGGCTGACTATTATTTTTCATTACCTCTTATAAATATCAATTATTTTTAATTTTAATTATAATAATATTACATTCAGCTATTTAGATTGTCAATTACTAAAATTATAGTTTACTGTACTTAACACGTTTCAGAAAATTGTACTTATCGGAATAATTAATTAATAATATGCTTCTATAATAAATAAATAAATTTTAGTAATTCTAAAACTACTGAACAATAAATCTACTATTTTCCCACCTACTTACTACGCATTGTTCATGTTTGTTTTTACCAAAAAAATTAAAATGCTCGCTAACGTTACAGTTCTGTTTATTATTAAGTGTCTATTTATTGGTTTGCTAGATTGTTTAAGATAAATTTGGTATACTTAGATACCTAATTTACGAATTAAATTTTTCGACCATGGCAATTAGAAACTATGAAATTTGAGATTTAAAATAGGGAAGGCATTATAATTTATCTTTCGGGACCTTAATATACAGCAGATTGACAGGTATTTCTCAAAATTTTTTTGAAAGGTTCATCAAATCAAAAAAGGTCGAAAATCACTGGTGTATGCTCTTATAGCACAATATAATTTTGTTTTATTTTTACCTAATATTATTAATAACTTGAAATTGTGTATTGCTAGTAAACATCGATACCCTAAAGAGAGTCCGAGTATTTATTAAGCAAATAATAATAACCACGTGCCTGCGTTCAATTGTTTCGAGAGTTATTAAATCATAAGATTCATAAGGTTAGTGAAACGGAAAATTGGCTCGATCCACTTTTGAAGGGAGGGAGGCTGCCGAAAGATATTTCCAGACGTCTGACTTTCAACGGAATGTCTACTGAAGTTGTTTTCTCGTACAAATATGTGAACAGTTATCTCCGTGGAATGTTTGATTTTCAATTCATGCACATATACAGCAACTTCGCAGGCATTCTTCATGCTCTGAGGATGAGGCACTTAGCAAGTTGTATTTGTGTACAGCGAAATGAAGGTACATTTAAACTTCGTCATAACACAAAGAATATTAGTTTCTCTAGTTATTCTCTTCCTTGAAATGAATGATACCTGAAATTCTGACTTATGTAAATAGTTGACAACAAACACGTTGAACAATATTATATATGTAGCATTTACATATGAGGGGTGTTCATCATATTATTATCTACCTTAAAAACGATTACAGTTTAAGAAAGTTATTTTTATTATTACTTATTAAATAAGTTATTTTTTAATATAGTCCAGTAGTAATTAAATTCACATTAGCCTTTACATGTGCCACGACGTCAACGCCTTTTACAATTTATTTTTATTGATTTTGTTTCGATACACGGAACAGGAAATAATGTGACGGACCCAGGTCAAAATTATAGAATTAGTGGTTTAGCTGATGAATTGCACATTTTCGAATGGCTGGGTACTTATATCTTAGTATACACATTATGCACTGCACATCATTGTGAATGAGCAGCATGCTTTATTATTTGATCTATTCACGACTTTTCTTCCTTATTCTACTATTATATTGGTAACATAACTATGTACTATTATGGGGGTCTTGTGTGACATGAACATATTGAGAAAGAGTACTTTCTTATCCCAGAAAAAGGTTGCCATCACCTCTTTAACAAATCTTTCTGTATTGAACTTTTCACAGCTGAAGAAAGTCTTGTACTTCAACTGCATATGCATATAGGTACCTAGTTAAGATTTAACTCAAGATGTTTTCAATATATCTACCTTCTTTTCATTTCTAGTTACGAAACAATGAAACATAATTCTTAGATTCACCGAGCAGCTCCAAGTTCTCCTGGCAGTATTATCGTCTAGTTTATTTCTGAAATAGTTAGTTCACCGCACAGTAATAGGAGTCCATCTCATGCTAGCCTTGGGGATTATTCATAATATCCAATATTCACAAATTATTTACCAAACAGTATATCTAGTAACGTAAATTTATTCAACTATCAAAAAAAATATATCATTTGTCTGTCTGCTAAAATTATACATTGAAATTTCTTGCATATTATTTCGAATGTTTCTTCTTCGTGTTGAATAGTATCTACAATCTTATTTATTATTCAACTTGCTAAAGCATTTTAGTTTGGTAGTTTGAAGGAATAGACTTATCATAAGCTATCACTTTGCGTTCATGAATCTTCTTTGGCTTCTAGGTAAGAAAATACATGGAACTGTATTCCAAATCAAAAAACATATTTAATAATAACACAAGAAGTTACTTGGCATATTGTTACTTTGAATTTCATAATCATACTGAACTGAAATTGTATAATAATATATTGTATACTATAAGGAATAGTTTCAATATACACTCATTTCTTTTACCGCATTCTTCATTTTCTTTCATACTGCAGTATAATTATTATGAACGCCCTACGCTTGTGTGTATAGGTTCACTTAGTTATCAAATAATTTATAAGACTAAAAATACATTAATATAATATTAACAATATTATTTCATAAAATGAAATATACGTTATCAATATTTCCAATTTAAATAATATTGTAACATTTATTTAATTTCAAATATTATCATACAACACAGATAAACAGCAATGATGTAATGGGATAGATGCGTATCGATCCGACAATTTGGGACTTTTTGTTCAAAACGGACACTATCACTTTTTTAATACATCTCATACCTTATGTTTTGTATATTATATGTATCTTTCCCAAAAAAATATTTTAATTTATTTTAAACCTCGTTATTTTAATGTTATCTATTTAGATCCTGAAAAAATGTGCGCATGTAAAAATCTTGAGAAACAAACGGTAAATTCAATTTCTGATTTCAAAATTCAAGATGTTATTATGTTCCAAATTTTTTGGTAACCGTCACGATATTCACACAAATATTACCTGTATGGTTAGAATTAGGAGCGTATTACCATATAGATTTTAATCAATAGTTTATTTTATACCCCACTGGCCTGTATAATTCTAAAAACTTTATTGTAAAATATTTACCAGATAGGTATAACGGTTTGAGTATTTTAATTACACATACACCATTCAATGGCTTATATGAATTGAGGTATCAAAACTTTTTTAATAATATACCCAGATACCAGAACAAAAGAGGTGTTCCTAAAAATCATTTTATGCAATGTAATTATTTAAATAATTATTAACAGTAGTTTAAAATTTTGTGATAAAATAACATCGGAGGGCTTGAATATTTATCATTCATTCATTATCGTTGCCCTTATTAGGACACTCGAATTTAATAGATACTATAATCTTTTATAAGCGCATGTTAGTAATACCGATACTCTGGCGTCTCTCGTGGTGCACTGGGTAAGGCGCTGGCTTTCCACCCGAGAGTTCTGGGTTCGATTCCCGGTCATGACAAAAACATTTATGTGTTTTTCTCAAAGCCTGGGTGTTTGTGATTGTTCAAAATTACTAACAACCACCTTGTACGAAAAAGCAAAGACATGGTTATTAATAATTCTAAAAAAAAAAAAATACCGATACTCTTAGCAGAGTTTTCCACAGTACCCTCCTCGTAGTAAAATTATTTCACGATAAAAAAAAACCTTAATAATACTGTTGTTGCTGTGTGTATAGGAGTGGTGGTGGCAGAAAATACCTAGTTTTTTGACACAATCGAATAATAATAATAATAATATGAACTATTCAAATTTGTTCGACAAATAATTAGTTAATCTGTTACAATCGCGTGCGTTATGGATACTGATACTCTCATCAGAGTGACTTGAAATTTGTAAGTGCCTTATTTTTTTAGAAAATCGTTATTTAAATAAACCTACGTAAATGTACACAGTATATCATTTAAAAAAACTATAACAATATAAAAATAAAGTTGATATCTGATTTTTCATTTTTGCTTATGATAACATTGATAACATATTTGTTTTAGATTTTTTCCTATTGAAATCTAAAACGATAGTCGAGTGCAAAATTTCACACAGTTCGTTTCACAGGCTTTGGCAGTTTTCAATTTCACAAATGCCCTACAGGCATCTTTGCGATAGTAAATTGGCTCCGAAACCGCACACAAAATATTTCCAGACATATAGACAAACATTTATAATACTCGAATACCAAAATGCTAATAATACCATGCAAACTATAGGAATCTCATTCAGACTGTTTCAATCCATTTTTATTGTTGATTTTATGACGCAAAAATTTTGTTTAAAAAATATTATTTACTTTTTCATACTATAAGTAGTTTTCATGATTTTTAATGGATTTTTAATCATTTAAATCTTATTTTTTTCTCATTTACGGCCAATTGTATTAGAAAATCTGTGATAGCAATCCACAACCAAAATTTAATAAATCATTTATACACACTCACTTATTCTATTAATAATAGTTTCTCACCAGTGTTGCCACAGTTGTGGGTTACTATTATGATTATGGTTTTGAGTGTTCCTGTAGAATTAATAATGTTAAAATAGTATGTAGTATTTAAAAATTGTACAAGACTACCTACATAAAAGTTTTTAAAAATATATTCTACATAATTTTAAAAACTTGCGAGTGTGTATACATCGAAGTGAAATGATGTTTTAATAATATTAGAAAAAATTTAAGAGTATGTTTTATAATATATAAAGGGTAGGTAGTAGGTACTAGCAACATAGTGTACAATACTAAATAAGCTACATTGAGATATTGTTGATTAATACGTACTCGTCCCCCATTATCTACGTTCCACAGTTTATTTTTTAAACAATTCCGTTTTTTTTCAACGCGGATAAAGAATCTTTCGTTTGATGTGGTTTGCTTTGAAATGTACTTTAAGTTTCTTTGTAAAGCACACAAAAAGTTTTATTAAAGAATACTTTTGGAGAGCTTTTTTCCGAAATGTTTTCATATTATGTATAAATTTTACTTTCAATATTTAAAAACCAGTTGGAATTTCAAATTTGTCTTTCTTGAGTTCTTTTTGCGGCTTAACAATCTTCCATCAGGCTTAAGAATTATAATTGATATATTTTTGTAATTCGTCCAACATATTTCGTATTTGATATTTTATGCAAACACTTTGCAAACATGCTTAAATAAAAACAGTGATTTAAAGGTATTATATCTTTAAGATACATAATTTAAACAATTTACTAGATTAATACTATTTCAGAAACTTCCTTATTGTAACTTTATCATTTAATAACAGTACATTGTCGCTAATATTGTTTTAACTAATTTGTGTTGAACTATAATGTTTTATGATGCCTATATTCAAACATTATTAGAATACCAGTATGCATATATTCGCAATTGATCCTGCCAATATTTTCTCACAATTTCCGAAACATAAATTATTGTGCACTTTCGCAACAGGAGATTAATTCTGTCACCACTGGAGACTTTGGTTTTGCATCAGGAAGAAAGTTAAGAAACATTTGCAGTAAATTTACATAAGCACTAAACAGTTAATTCAATGTTATTATATTATAAAGTTGTATAAGAATAAAACCTCATCATATAATATTTCCAATTAAAGTGTTAAAAAAACATAAGTAATTTACATTGTCATTTAATGTTCAGTTACGTATGGTAAACTTAAAATTGTTAAAAATTAAGATAGGTTTCTTTCACTGTAAGGAGCCGATTTATAGTTATTTATTTTAAATTTAGAAGATAAGACACTGACGCTGTTTTTTTAAGATACCTAATTAATCCATACCATATTCATTCCTACGCCTGACTTATTACGTTTCTAAGAATATATTATAATATGTACGTCAAAACCAAAATATTTTTTGAGTGTTATTAAAAATAAAACAAAATATAATTGCAAACTGTGTTATACTTAGGTGCCAAAAAACTGAAAAAATATTTGTTAAAATGGTTTGGGATTATAATCTTGCCAAGAGATTTAAAAAAGCATTTATAACCAAGATGTTTTTGTTAGAACATAGGTATCCAACCTTTTGTAAAGAAGAATTCTCTTGCGAGAGTACATTATTTATAAAATAGTAAAGAGTATTCTTAGTTCTTCCTGTCAAAAAAAAAAATTATAAGTAATATTTATTTTAATATAAATTTATAATATTAAATATTACTGTTTTATCAAAAAATTATTAACTATAAACAATATTAGATAATGTATATCTCGCATAAAAACTTTTATGAATGACAAAAAAATTGTTTTAATAGATTATAATATAATTATTATAATGTTATTAAGTAAACATTCATCTAATTACAAATAATAAGATAATCTTTTTTAATATTTAAAAAAAAAATGGAAACTGTAGAGGCAATAGGATAAAATTGATGTAGAAATAATTCTAGATTTTTTCAATGTCAGTAATAACTACCATTTCTTTTTATTAATTGGACAAACCATATTCACTTATCTCATTTTGAATATATTTCTAAAACTATGTCAATGCTGTGCACAGATAATATGATTTTTTTTACTGGCGAACCATTTCCACTGTGCTTTATTGTTTGCGCAAAATTTTCGCAATTATGCAAATGCTCGTTTATAAGTTACAATTATACGTAACTCGAAACTTGTAGTGACAAGGGGCGTGGCCGCATTAGCAGGCACTGGGGGCGACGCGAAATGTTCCTATCACTACACTATTTACAAAGTAATTATTGCTTCTGTGTTTTGCGCGTGCCGCTTGATGCTTTGCAGACATCGTTGAAAATATTTAAGACACTTTTTTATCACGGAAAGGGACTTTTATTTTTATGATAACTTAATGTAACGTCTGCTTGCCAAGGATCACTTTGAAAATAATTACAGAATTGCAAACGTTTTTTTTACGTTGTACGAGTACCTAACTCCTTACCGGATATGTAAAAATATTTCCATTATTTGGTATATTATATTTATTTTTGTGTTGAAATAATTGACATTTTGATATATCAATATGCTAGTTCAAGAATTCGAAAACTACAAGTTGCATCAAATATTTTGCCCCGTCTCTTTTTGTACGACCCTGAAGCTAAAAATAGATTTAACATTTTTTACCGTTGTCATTGTCAGACGAAGCATTCGGAAACAATACTTTACAATTTAAGTGCTTCTGCCTACCATTCAATTGTAGCTGATTGAACTGTAGTATGATTATATGCCAAAAAGGAAACTCTATGAAATCTACCTAACTGAATTTTATAAATAGCTTCGAAACGATGACTGTTGAAAATACATTTTCAATGATGACATATTATACATTACGTAAAATTTCAACATTTGCTATCAATTTTGATTTAACTTACATTATCATTATCATTACCATTTTTTTTTCTTAAACAATTGCAGTATACTATTTATTAGCATTAAGTTATATTGAAGTCAATAAAATGGTGAAATTTTATATTTTCTCATATTTAAGTAGACTTATTACATAAATAACTTCGAGTTTCTTTTTGGGCCCGCAAAGCCTCAACTATTTACTACTTGGCCCTTTACAAAAAAAAATGCCGACCCTTGCCTTAGTAACATACATTTTGTTTAGATTTAGTTCCTTATAAAATTAGATAATTATCAATGAAATATTATGATTTGATAACGAATGAATGATTATGGAAATGCAATAATGATTAATCTCAAAACAGTAATTTTATTTTAAGACAAATTTTTAACTTTTTGACTGGAAAGATACAGATTTTTTATATAAAATAGCATAACTAGCAAGGCTATCATAATTTTAATACACATGCAAAAATACGCAGATAATATTTATGTTTTGTATGGATATACCGATACACATTGACAAAAATTTACTCTGGGCGTATATACCTATTTGTAATATTGCCCGATATACCTATATGAATTAACGCTCCTGATAACTAATTGGTAAAACCAGATCTATTCAATTATGTATCAAAATCTAAATAAATAAAACTTTGACGTATGAGGATCATTAGTTTTTGATCATGAAAACTTTGTTTATATTTTACATGACATGTAAATTGAAAATAATTAAGATTTCATTCATTTAAAACTTTTCTTTTATTGTTAATTTACATTATATGCCTTTATTAAAACTATATTACATTACATAAAAATACCGAACACCGTTGGCTGAATCTTAATATTATAAAAGTAAATATAAAATTCATCTATTAGAGTACATAGGTATATAAAGGGAGAAGAAAATATATTTAAAATTAGATTGTGTTCATAATAATTTAGATTTTAGTATGTAAGTAAATAAATATAATTGTGAAGAATAAAAACAGCTCACTAGTAGGTACATAGTAACTATTTTTATGTGAAGTTTTTTGTTGACAAAAATCCAAATAAATCATAAAACGCATCACTCATTTAAAATAGAATAAACATCATTCATTAAAAAATAAAAACAAAAACGCAGCAAGAGAATGATGTGAGCGAACGGCGCATCCGGTTTACCGTTTCCGCCACGGTTTCAACTTTTTACGCGCGTCTGTTTCGAATGTAGCGCCTATATTAAATTATTATTCACATCTGGTGACAAGAGCCCGCGGCCGACGACTGTTTGCAAGTGCGTGCTCAACTTAATTACGCCAGCGAGATTTATGGACATGTAAATTGGACTATTGCAAGAACTATCAATGTTTTTACGGTTCACAATAAGGAGCGATGTCGCACTGCGGGGTACATTAATGAAAATCGGTGCCTCCTTACAAGGCTCTGCGAAATGAGTTTTTAGAGGGGCCTTAGCGGAGTTTTTTACGAGGGTTACTAGATATAAATCTTCGTATGGATATAGAAGACGCTTCGTGAAATAATGATTTAATTAATTAAAATACATCGTGTCTTGCTTAACGAGCGTAAGTGTTTGCCAACGTGCGTATTTGGAGTAGGGTGGGCATTAATCGCACATCGCGTTAGTCAAAAGTCACAGTAGCAAAAAATATTCAAATATTTAGATAATAGTTTTCACATTAGCTAATAAAATAATACCAAACAAATAAGTAACGTAGGTATTAATCATATTTTAAAAATATTTCCCACCATGTCCGATCCTATTAGGATCATATGGGCCTCCACAGAGTAGAGGTTTGTATTAACAGATTTTGTTTTTTACGAGAAATGGATGTCAGCCACTTGCTCAACCTATTAGGTTCATAACCTGACTCACACACAAATTTAAAAACAATATGTGTACTTGTCAGACCCAGGATTCGAGCCTGGGACCCACGGCGTGATAGTCCAACGCTTAAGCCGCGCTGCCATCGTGGGTAAAAATATACTTAATAAAAATACAAATTTTGTTTTGATAACTAGTCACATAGAAAAAGGACGAAATTCACAAAGCGAAACCATATTTCAACAAGCAAAATAATCGGATCTGTCGAAGAAAGTATGATATTACTATAGAAATTGTTATTTTAATATCTCCATATTATATTTTTGATGACATACGAAATACCATATTGTTTTATACTCTATCTATATAATAATTATTACGTTTCATCAAATTGATCATTTATTTTTTAATGAGTGTGTTCATAGTTTTATTATACTACATACATATCTGAATATAATATTATGTACAATACTATTAAGTATACTTGTGTGAAAATAAAATGGAAAATGTATTCTCCGTCGATACACTTCATCATTTTTGAATGTTAAAATAATCTTAATAATCGACAAGTAAGATCTATTTCTTACCATAGTGAAAGTTTACGATTTAACAGTTGCCATTTGTGGAAACCATCCATTTCATGTATGAATTTTATCATTTCCAATATTATGGCACTTTGTGAAAATAGTATTTTTTTAGTGTGCGAATATTCCCCTTTAAAATATAAATTATTATATATTGAACGATATATAGCTTGGTTTAAAAAAATGTGCAATTACGTATAGCATTGGAATTACGACACTGTGAGTTTTATAATATATTGAAAACTTTTTTTATTATTTAATGTAATACATTGATATGCATTTAAACAATATAGGATCGACACGATAAAGTGAGGTGATCTATATTTTGGTCCGACTGAGTAAAGAGCGCTGCAAGTCTCTCAATCCCTTGACCTATATGCTGACGATGAACTACAGGGATTTTGGTAGGACATATAAAAATAATCATAACCTTTAACATTGAGCAACATGGACATGAAACATTTATCATAGGGTATAAAAACTAACCAGTTACAGTTGTTGTTACTTTTATTTGTATCTAATGACCTAATTAAGAGTTTATGTTCTCGCCGTGAAAGAATTGGCTGGTAGTTGTGTTACAGTTACCGGCTATTATATTTAAACTTGCCGCAAGTTTTCAAAAGCATGGCTGTATTCCTGACAATTAATTTATTATTGATATCTTTATTCCAACCGTGTTCGAATCGCGGAAGTTTCTCGCGAATAATTCCGCGGTCTCTGTTGATTGCGACAGCATTAAAATCGGATACACTTTACCGTCAAATAGTATAAAAAAATCGTTATGATTTTATTATAAAAATCTATAAAAGTTACATCCAGTTTTATACAATTACTAGCTGACCCGGCAAACGTTGTTCTGCCATATAAATTATTTCTAGTGAATATTTTGGTTGTTAAATAAAAAAATAACGAATGTATCGTAAGTGTGTGAGGATGGGAACTATGACAGAAAGAGGAATGGAGCGCTGTAGACGATGACCGCCGATAAAAACAAAAAAACACCAACCATTCATTTTCTCAATTCAAAATGAGTAATGATGTTGATCTCGTTGTTTGATGTTTATGCAATATCCGTCTTGTCCCTTCCAGAAAATTAGCGGATATTGAAGAGCGTCGTATGAACGGTGTGTGTCAGCGATGAACTCCAGATTATTGTTTCTTCTTCGAATCACGATTTCTCGCATCGATGTGCGGTCGCCAACCATGATTCCAGCAATGTCGTCAACCACAGGTGCATTGAATCGACGCACGTGCTCTCCAGCTGGTGTTTTATCGGGATTGATGACAATAACGTGATTGTCACTTTGCAATTCGTGCATGTGTGCTTTGAAGAATTTCAATAATTTATTGTGCTCATTCAATAGGGCGTCCAGTTCGCCGACGATGCGCCTGGCATTAGGCGAATTGAGGTTATTGTAGCCGCAATGTGCATCTACACGATTGATGTCCTCACCGCCCTTGAAGTAGATTTGTAAAAATGTATGTGGTTCGTTTGGCATTGGCAGCAATAAGCCTACATTGTGGTCTGGCCTTTGGCCTTTGATTTTGAAAGTAGAATGGAATTGTTGAGCATTTGCCGCAGTATTGTAAACTATTTCTATTGCTCCAAACGAAGTCATTTGGAAGCATGAATTGAATGTGCGAATGGACTTCAGGAACAGGTTTGAATCTGGAACCGTGCCGATGAGCAAGCCATTCAATGGTTCTGGTGGCATCTCAATTTCTGGTAGTTGCACTTTTTCTGATGCGCAACACATCCCGGCTGACTCATGTTTAAATTTGAGCGAATGACAATGGGGACATTCTTTGTCCATAGCACCAATCAGCACTTTCGGATGAGTGGAATATTCAATATCTGGCTCGTACTCGAATGCGAGACGAAGGAACGAAGCGGATGTAAATGTTCGATGTGCTTGTTGGCGTTGTCGGGCATTTGCTCTGCGTGTGTTAACTATGAATCGGCGCGCTTGACTCCGTTCCAATTTTCGTTGTTGATTTCGTTCAGCTCGTGCCTCTTGTGATTGAGATGCACGCAATTGCGACATGCTCACACGCACGTTTTTGTTAACTTGTTGGATTTGTTTGTCTGTTCTTTCTGCTCTACTATTTCGCATGTTTGTTGCTTTATTCATTCGACGGCCCAAATGGCCCCCCTTGCGTCTTGCTGGCATTGTGCACTGTAATACACGCACACAAAAATAGATACATTAAAATAAATCGTACAAAATTTTGCACGCACTGCGTTGTGATATGCCGAATGAAATGTCAAAATGTCAAAATGAGCGATGTTTCTCTTGAATTCTTCTTGAACGTAGCGCCATCTGTCATTCAACAACATAAGTAATTTCGTTTTGTTTGAAATACGAACGACGGTTAAATTTGTTCATACAAAAATAATAAAATCGCGATTAAAAAATGGGAGGGTGGGGGTAGGAGAATGAAAATTTGGGATTATAGGTATTTTTTGATGCCAAATAATAAAAAAAATATTAAAAAAAAATGTTAAAAAAATAAAAGAAAATTTTTTCTGGATAGAGATACTTTAATCACCTAGCGATATGAAATATACTTGTTGACCTATTCTCATACCTAACAAATATACATAAAGAAATTCATAAAAATCGGTCGAGCCATTTCGGAGGAGTGCGACCACAAACATCGTGACACGAGATTTTTATATATATAGAGATTTATTTCAGGAAAGTTTCGTCTTCAACTATGTAGTCTAGGTGAGTTATTTTTTGTTCGTTTTAAAATTTATAATATTATATAATATCAAAAGTTTCACGTAACATCTTTGATTTTCATACTAATAACAAGACGTATTATTATAATTATTATTCAAATATCGCTTCCAACTGACATCCTAGGGTGAAAAATATGTGGAGATAATAACAGAAACATAGTAAATCATCCGCCATCTGCAAATCTATTGTCATTTATAATTTGAATATTGAAACAAATCGTTAGGTGTCATTACTATGTAAATTACTGTGACTAATTACGAATTACACAGTACACACGGTATTCATACCGTGCGTAATGCGTACTACCAATGCGGCGAGACAATCGCTACGTAGTAGTTCAGTTAGCCGTTTTCCCGCTAGCGGTAATGACGCCTCTCTATGCATTTCGACCGGCGCCCGTTTTCCGATTGGTAAAATGTTAGAGTAACGTAAACATTATTATTATATATTATAACAAAATGGTTCTGTTTGATAGCGCGGTTAGTAGCGGGTGAATCGCGGCGTTTTACCTGCTCATGGTGAAGTCTTTTCACCTACCAGAGGCACCTAGCGGAAAAATACGAAGCTTGCAATTTGAGATATTTTTTTCATGATTTACAATCTCAACAACTGTATTCATAAATATGTATCTGAAAACACTGAAAAGTAAAATATTTTTTTATTTTAAGTGAAAGATAAACTTATAATTTAACAAAACTGTTATAAAATGTGAATTTGTTAAAGGTTCCCATCGTATTATTACATATTATTTATGGTCATATTTCTTATTAAAAATTATTTTATAAAGTTTTATATATAGTCATTAAGAGATTTTTGTATAATTCATAGTTTTAATATTTTAAGCTAATATATAAATATAATAAATATTATATACAGAATAAACTTACAATTTAAAAAAAATGTTATAAAATATATTCGTATTTTTCCGCTCTGGTAGGTAGAGTATTCGCTTTCTAATTATTTAAAAAAAAATACTGCTAAAACGCCTATGCTAGATTCCTATATTCTTATGGTATGTATGAACAGTTATAAATTGTGTATGTATTATTTTAGAAAACGTCTTTCTTAAATTAATGTCCATACTTTTAAAGTCGCATCAGGGCTTGTTAATGTGTTATATTATTTTACCTTGCGAAAAGCTTATAATTAAATCGAAAAGTTTGAGTGTGCGCCGTTAGCAGGCTAATCTTGTCATTATGTGCATACAATATTATAAATATGCAGCGTTAACCAGGTCTCGACAAGCTTTTGTGTTATAACACGTCGTACGGCGTGTAATTTAAATGATAGCTTTAATGTTGCCACCCGCTACTGTATCGTTAACTTAAGTCTAAGTTAGCTGCCTCCACCTAAGTTAGTTGAATTACCTTTCCCCTGTTAAGTTAGTCTTAGAGTCCCGCTGCTTCTTGTCTGGGGAAACGCGCGGAAAAGTTTCATCGAGATGCCCAGACCCACTGTAAATGTTAAAGCCATTGTTTTAGTGAAGGTTATTTTTTATTTACACTGACCCTTCGCCCAATGATGTCTGATTATATGATATACATATAATTGAGGTGGGTTGATAAATACATCGTTTAATTATTTCGGATATTATTGAAAAAGTTAAACAATACCAGCGAAATAAAAAAATATCAATTAATGGTTTAAAAATACTTCAAGCATTGAAATTTACTTAAAATTACAATATGTATACTTAGGTATTATATCTTTTTTTTTGGTGAATTATTTTACTAGTATATACGAAACGATATATGTAACTGATCTGCTCATAATTTATCTCTTTATACACCTACTGGAAAAACAAAAAAGGTAAGTTTTGCAAAAGTATGCGGTAGCATACCGCATAATACCAAGAGGAATGGAGTCAAGTTGGAAAGATATTTATCTAGAAGTGGATAAATCTAGGCTGATTAATTAGATTGAATTCAGTACGCCTATTAACAAGTTTGCTTTATTTAAGGCTATACCTCAGCTGAGGCATGGTCTAAAAAGATCGTGACTGGGCGATGCGCGGATTATGCAAATGACGCGAGCCGAACGAAATAATTTGTCATAAAATTAACATGCCTCTTTTTTATGTTATGTTTAATATTATATTCGTAATAATAATAATATATTCATTGACATGTTTTCTTTTTCATGTACATGCGGAACGTTTTTTAGTCATCTTTACACGATTCAAGAATATATTCGTCCGACGCCATCACAAAACAAATTGACGTGCAAACAGGTCGACTATCGCTCTCCGAATGGCAACGCGGCCGAAATTTCGTTCCACATACAGTTGAAAATTATTTTCCGTTTCACTTATGTACGCTCTTAACGACAATATAAATGATATTTATGATTTTTATTAAATTTTATTGTGAAAATACTAAATACAACTAATTATCTACCACAAGTATTTGACACTGACTAAAATAAATTATTTAAATGATCTAGGGTTAATACTTGTAGAATACCGTCTTTGTCGCAAATTATTAAATAGATAATAATATTTTAAATTAATTAGTACGATTTCAACAGGTACCTAAATACTTGTACTATTTTTAATTATTGAACATACATCATTTTTTAAAACACTTCTGGGAAAAAAATATAATAAAACCTATAGAAAAAATCTTTTTGAAAAAAGTAAGACGCAGGAATCGAAACTGCATCTATCGGGTTTCACACCCACGCACATAGACCACTATGCTAAAGGTACAATACCTAATTACGACAAATTTTAACTAATGGCTCTTCTTAAATCATGTGATTTATTCTTTGAACAAAAAAAGTAATTAATTAATTATTCTTAATTAGTCTTATTTCTCTAGTTATTGTTATCTAGATTTTAAATTATGAAGCACAATATTGAAATAAAAATAATTGTTTTTACCCACGTAACGTCTAATATCATAACATCGAAACATCTCAATTGCAATATTGTGATATGAGGTTACATTATTCTTTGTGCTATTCAATGTCTGATAAGTTCGTTGATCTCGTCTATCATGCTTTGAAAGCGGTAGACGGGTTACGGCTTAAGATCTAATCTAAAAACCACAAGCTCCGTGTAATTTATTACTATTTTCATAGTTTATAAAAAATAGTTTATTTTAATTAATTTTTCAAACAGCAAGAGTAATTATTTATTGCACAATATAAAGTAAGTATGTACTGTATCATATATATACGTATATTTAAAAACTATAAGTAATAACATATTAACACAATGCTTACGGGCCCTTTTAATTAATTTTGTAATTAACGTGTTAATTTGCATTTGAAAAGTAATTAGCAAAAACACAATTTTGTGCGGCCCGTAAGCATTAGCCGAGCATTCTTATTCTAAGTTATCTTTTCTATATAATGTATTGTCTCAATCACATCTGCGGTTAATATTATATCACATGTGTATATATTACTATATCATCATCAACATCAACATAAGCAGCCAGCATCTATCCACTGCTGGATAAAGGCCTCTCCAAGCTAATTCCACTTCTCTTGGTCCTATGCGTTATGTTGCCACTTAATTCAGCAGAACTTAACCGTATCGTTGATCCAGCGGCCTCTAGGTCTACCTTGAGGACGTTTTGTACCTCTTGGGTTACACTGGATGACAATATCCGTCTAGCGATTATGCTATATAGTATAAAATAAAAGTAGATATTTTAAATCTATCCAGCGTTAATGTGAATAGCATATTATTCTTCATTGAAGTTAATGGCCCCACTAAACTATATCCGCCCCATACGACATGTGATCTTAATCGAGCTTATCACGGGACCCACCATTTGGATGGGAAACATCAGTATTTTTGTGACCAGGAAGTCTTAGAAGCAGATACCTAATACTTAGGTCACCACACACTCAAGTATACTTTGACTTAGTTTACCATGATACAATATAGTTATGTCTTTACTTGGGAAATTTCTTTTATCCTCATGGCTACTTCAAATGTCATATATCGATATATATATATATATATATATGCATAACCTTTGAATTACATAGACTTTGTAATTTTAAATTGGTATTTTGGGGTTTGGCTTGTTTTTTTATTACCACTTTTTTTTTAGCTCGTATTCTTGTTTGTCCAAATCTTGCAATCGATTTTTAACTAACTTCCCGACTAGATAGACATTAAAAACTTTTAGAATATATCAGAACACGATTGCAATGCATTCTTTTAATACTTATAGCGATATTTAGGCAGAATTGAATTCATTTTCTGTTAGTTCTGTTTTGTATGTTTCGGAAAAAATTCGATAAAAGTAATATTTACTACTCACTAATATTAGTTGCTAAGTGGGTCCTAGCAACTTAATTATTAATATATACGTGCGTTACTATGAAAATCAATATGAAATATTAAGATGACATTTCAGTATTCTATATTCAGTATTTCTATCAAGTACAAAAAAAAGTATTTATTAATACATAGAATTGTCAAGTTTATATGATTCAACAGAAAATTTAAAAACGTGGTATATAAAAAGTTCTTTTTATCTTGTAATTATTTTTAATAAATGTTACTCTCTTAATTTTTTTATCTTAAATACTAAAAATATTATATAAGATTTAAGAATGTACGATTCTTTTTATTACCTGTAATTTAGTTAAATATCATTATGTTCCTATATAGTAATTACTTAACTGTTATCGGCAACAAGATAGTCTATACATAATATATATATATATATTCTGTGTAATAATATTTACTATTTGAATAGGGCAAATAATCTTGAAACGTATCCGGGTTTAAGGTAATAATTTATAGATGTCCAGTGAAAAATGTGTTGAGCCACACTTTGTAGATTTTTTTCGACCCCTTGAATTAACTAATGAATCGTAAATTTAAACAAAAACAGTCGAAGGCTCACGTTTCCCTTTTTTCTCGGCTAATACATCACGTATCGACTGGTGCCTTTTACGAACTCGCCCTGCAAGTGTATCACGGCTTGGACTCGAACAATAGTACGGTATTGTTCCTGCCTTCATGAAAATATATTGTCGCTTTCGCAAGAAGCTTTTAGTGCAAAGCTTTTGTGAAGAAGTCTGCCAGTCTATTTACTAACTTTTATTTAACCATGAGATGGGAGAATTTTCTAACACAAGATAATGTCGTAAACATACTTACCCTTAGGTACTTCCAGGTATATGAATAGTCTTTTTTAAATAAGAATATTTATAATGCATTACAAAGTGACATAAATTATTATTTTCCATCTATTTTACATAATTTATTAATCATAAACTTTCTCCTTCCGATTAGTTAATACACCTACTCAGATAATCGGTTATTTGTGTATTTTTTACTATAGATAGAAAATATAGATCGCGTTGATAGAACTGTATCAAATTAACCATTTGATCACATTATCATCCAAAAGTAATGAATAAAATATGTAGGCAAAAACCAATCTCTGAAGCAAAATACAATTACATGAACCCAATATATCGTTATTCATACCAATCATTTTAGCCAATAGATTTTAACATAACAATTATAATTATTTTACGTATTTCCCAAAATGTAGAAATCATTTATTTATTTATAAAAAGAGTATTACGACATTACAGCTATTGGCCAATGCGCCATAATACATAATAATAACACATATATAAAAATATCTTAATTACAAATAACAACTAATATAACAAGAAAGTGGAAAAGACAGCATGTGTAAATATTAAAGAAATATGAAAATATATACAATTATAAATTTAACCTATTTAATACGTCTACAAACATTATATAGTTAATAAAAAACAAATCAACCTTTATGGTGCCATCAAATAAGCTAATTGCACGATACACAGCATCATGAAACATAACATCTGTCCTGCGACGAGGTATCTTAAAGACAGTGGAGCTGCGAGTGATATTGGTGGGAACATGAGAATTAATATTTGCCAGTATATACGGATTGTAAATGAACCCACGAAGAAATGCTTTAAAAGAACAATCACTCTTCGGGTAGACAGGGATTGCATTGATAGCATACCCAGAAGAAAACGAGTCGGGAAGTTCATTTTATTGTGATTATCATAAGGAAAGAAACCGTATGTTATTGAGTAGAGAAATCTAGGAAATCTATTGTGGACTCGATCCAACTTAATTGTGTGGATGGACCTATTAGGACTCCAAATAATGCTGGCATATTCAAGAATACTCAACACAAATGATACGTATAGTGTACGTAGCACTCGGATGTTTTCCAATGATTTTAAAACCCTCATAACAAAACCAAGCATTTTGCTAGATCTAGTAGTGATGTTAAGAATATGCTGATTGAAAGTGAACTTTGCATCATACAATACACCCAAATCTTTTATCTCCGTTACCCTACTCAATATTATACCAGACAATGTGTATGGGAACAATAAGGTGTGCCTTGAACGACTGAATGAAATAATAATACATATGGAGGTAGCGAATTCAAGTTTATTCAAGATAGACCATTGCGTGATAGCATCTAGGTCAGACTGCATCATCGCACAGCATAATGGGGTTTCAATAGTTCGAAAAAGTTTAAGATCATCTGCGAATAGCAAACAAGAAGAATTCGTTATAACTTTGACAATATCATCAAAACATATTAAAAACAAAATTGGGCCAAGATTTGAACCTTGAGGAACACCAGAGTTTGTTCTAAAAATCCGCGATTCATTCCCATGGTAATTAACAAATTGACGGCGATTTTTCAAATAAGAAGCAAAAAAACATATTATACTATATGACGCGCCAAATGTACAAAGTTTTGTAATGAAATATCGTGATCAACACAATCAAATGCCTTGGAAATATCTGTGTACACAGAATCAACTTGAATTGACTTATCCATAGCATTTGAAATAAAATTATTATACACTATAAGATTTGTTACTGTGGACCGCCTAAGTCGAAAACCATGCTGCGAATCGGAGAGGCGAGAGTCTATTTGACGGTTATGTAATATCGATTCAAATAATTTACATGGAGCCGAAAGAACTGCTATTGGCCTATAGTTAGGGATCTCTGATCTAGATCCCTTTTTATGAAGCGGCCTTAGGCGGGTTATTTTCCACGCATCAGGAAAAGTGCTGGATGCTATGATTAAATTAAATATTTATGTTTAAGCTCATCTAAGAATAAAATTCTATTAATCCATTAAAACTTTAAGTTATTAGGTAGATTCATGTTTTATTTAGAATACGTGTGACGTTATAGTTATAACCATACCACATAACCTTGAAGTTCGATAGTTTTGACAAGAAAATATACAATAGTTAGAGCAATGCCGAGCAAAAAAAAAACAATGCAGTAGGCTTCATGTAAGAGCAATTGAAAATAATAACGGTAACAATACTTTAATTTACCACCTGAAATTCGTGCGCAGTAGAATCGTAATCTATGCAATTTCAAGTTGTTTCACAAATAGTAGAGCGATATCTAAAGCTTCGGGACATGCGTTTGTTCCGCAACTGTCAAAAATGTACGCTATTATATTTTAAAATACGTGTTTCATACAGGGGAAGGTTTCAATGAGTTGGTGAATGTCTAACTATCATTTATCGTAGTAGACAGTATTATAGTTTGTTTTACCCTTACATCATGGATGCCTATATTCTCTGCCTACGAGCAAACATTGTAATTTACCTTTTTACTTAGCTCTCTCAATCAAACTTACCCCCCTCACACCCTCTCACATTGTACCAATTTATTTTTGACAATAACTACATACCAAATTTATTATCTTCCAAGGATCACCCTTTTTCATGGTTAAATGTGGTCATATTCTTATAATTACTGTATCATGTTTACTGACAATAATTTATCTACCTACTTAGCCCAAAGCAGATGCACACACAAACTAGTTATATGAATCTGTTTTTTTTACCGCAGTGATATTTAATAAAATAATACTTTTAATAGTATCATACACCATTTTTAAAATAAGGTTTCGCGGGTAAAACTATTCTATGACGTGCTTTATAACTATTTATATGTTCAATAGATCGCACCGGAGCAGTATTCCACTAGTGGTTATAGGTGAAGGTCAAGCGTTTAATGCTAGAATAAAAGTGTAAAAAGTTTTGCCATGGGCATCGTAAAGTGTGGGGTTCGTTGTGGAAGTGACGAGACGCGGTAAGTAGTAGATGAATTAAAACTGGAATTCAGTGGTATTGGTTAACTTTTGACTTTCTCATCCATTCCATAGTGAGTCATATTCAGTAATCACATAAAGGAAGGTATGAAGGTATTTTATAGACTTTTATAGACATATAATTGATTGCCGTTGGCTCAACCTATTAATTCGATTCTGTGGATTCATATACGTAAAAAATAGCAATAAATCCGGCGACCCACTATTTTAGAAGCTGATGTTATATTTGTTAATCCACTGAGAGTACAATAGATTAAAAGGGTAGATATTCATTAACTTTAAGAGACCAATATTTGAAACACAAAAAAGTACCTTTTTTTAAAAAACAAAGCCAACTTGACAAACGAAAATGAATGTTACATTGCAATAGATTTTTTTATTATCGCAAAATAGAAAAGGTTTTTTCTACAATGAAATATGTTTCGAATTGAAATTGCTTCCGTAATCCAAATTGCGTTGGTTGTTTTAGGATTAGCCATGTATTTATGTATCAGTCAATTCTGTGCCTGATTAATTTTATGTAGATACGTAATGATACTTCATAATTTCCAGGTGATAAATTTTACATTTAAAAAGCAATTATTTGCATGGTTAAGCAAATAACGAATTAATGTAGGTACTTTGCTTATTCAATATTTGTAAATTGGATACTTTAAATTAGACGTACATATATAAAAAAAACGGTAAGTCTACATGTTATGGTAAAAATATAAAAAAATATGTTACTATAGGTATATGAAAAGAATGATAACTATTACTTTCAAAATCAACCAAAAGCAAACTGAAAAAATCTTTGAAACCTCAAAACTTAAAAAACCAAGAAACTAAAATGATACGAACAAATACCGATTTGTCAAATTTTATTTTGGTTTATGTTATTACATAATATTATTGATAGGTATCATACAATGATAAACTAAAAAGAAAGTAAGATTAAAAATATTTTTTGCCTGAGACATAAAAAAGTTGTTTACCGTCAATATTGGTTATTGAACATATCGATATTGGAAAATATGCGCCTCAAATTTATTATGGCATCATATTTTTTATAACAAAAACATTTCAATGATACATTAAGTCATGAAGTCTAGTGACAGTACTGTAGTGAAACAGTAATAATCATAATAAAGTATAATAAACCACTCAACGAATAATTCACAAGATATGAGAATGTAACATTCTGAACATACACAATTTGAAAACATCTCATGCATACGCCCGACTGAACTTGAACCTATAACTGCTTGATTCATGTCAGTGTGCTTTTCCAATCCACTGGCATTCCACTTAATTACGATGATCATCACTAATAGTTCTTAGATGAAATGCTTATCAAATTGTTAACTTATTATTAACTGACACCTTCCTTTATTTAATATACAAAAACCGATAGCCAGCATGATTAACGCAATTTGATAAGCATTTTAAGAAAAAAAATACTAATTAAAATCGTCGTAAGTAAGTAAAATGCCGTTAGCTTAATTATAAAAGCACACTAATGCGAATCCAGCGGTTACAGGTTTAAGTCCCGTCGGGTGTCGTATTTTTTCTACAATGGATTTTTTCTAGTGGTTATGTGCATGAGATGTTTTCAAATTAAGTAATACAGTAGTAGAAGTAAAACAATTGAACACCCAGGTTTTTAAGAAAATCATATAAATATTGTGATCTCACCGGAAATCGAACCGAGAGTCCCCGGATGTAAGACAAGTTCTTAACGTGCTGGACAAAAAATCATTATTGTTTATATTATCGACTAAAAATATATACCTTATTGATTTTATTACATACATAATAACTGTTAATAACGTTATGTAAAAAAAAAAGTGGTAGGAATTCAAAAACAAAAAACAAAAATGATGGTGATTTGTTTTGGTATATGTACATATTATTTCTGTAGAAGTATAAAATCCTCGACAAAACTTTTTTTAACGAGTATATAATATACATATTATGTAATTTCATGATATGATTATATTATATCCTTTAACAATCTTCATCTACATTAAATTACTGAGTGGCTCTGGTAACTATTTCTCAACATGCTGCCGTACAATGTAAGCATTTACTCTTCTAGAACTTCTTGAGAGAGGATTATTAGAAATACATTGTGTTATTTTTCAATCTAACATCATTTAGTTCGAGTCAACTGTGATTCTTCGACTTCACTGAAATTATTTTTGCCATGCTTAATTATGTGACATAAGTTTAATGATAAAGAAACACGGTTGTATAAATGTCAATATACTTATGATTAAATAACCATAAAATAATTTTCTGTTGTAGAACATTTATTATTTTAATAATAAGAAAAAACATGGAAACATTACACTCAAAAACCATCGTACCACGTAAAGGTATATAATTAAGAATTTGGAATTTCTTTGGGACGTAGACTAAAGGATACTAAAATTGGTAGATTACCCAATACATACAAAAGCCTTAGTTGTCAAAGATAGTTGAAGTTTCCTACGCATGGCATGTCATTTCTAAATGTGGTGGTCAAATACTCGAAATATGGGATATCCATAGATTTTTTAAATAGCTTTTTTGTTCAGGACGCTGTGGATCTCAAACTTTTACTAATAAGACGATAATTCAAAAACAGCGAGAGAGCAAAGTCAAGTGGGTGGCGGGGCTCTATATTTTAAATATATAAAATTAAATAATGACCATACTTATATTTTAAATATTAGGTATATTAATCCGATAAGAAAAAGATCACTTTTATCATTATGGTAGTCATCTGATATATTCAGTCAATGCTTTATATACGTAATAGTTATTAAAATACTCATATCACTAAGTAACTAGTTAAAACCTCAATTATATCTAATTAACTGATTGGTTGGCCCAGTCTCTTTGACAGCGTGTGCAATATTTAAACCAGGTAATCAAGGATTTTTTTTGTGAAAAAATGCCAACCAAGCTGCCAGCATACAGCTCCTGTACTTCGCTGTATTGTGCCGACAGTATGCTATCGGCCGTCACAGCTGACATCGGCTGACACGTCACTAGCTACGAGGCTACGCCATACCGTAGCAGCGTAGACCGTCTACGCCGGAGATTGATTACAGTGAGGCCGACGCCTGTGGATTACGCCGCTAATCAGTGCCGACTGAATGTTCTATAGCCTTTATAATATAAACCATTCTGAAGTATATTTTTACCGTAAATTCCGATATTTTGATGCCTACAACCTCTATTTGGATACGAGCATAATAGAACGAAATAATAAAAATAGGTAACAAAGAACTACAATGTATTTTATTATTCAACATGAAATGGGTCAAAATGATGTTTATTTTTGTATAATTTATCATGGCAACACATTTTGTGGTATTTTTTTTTCCTTTGGAAATATATTATTTAGATTCTGATTATTTTGATATTCTATTTTACTGTGAAGAAGGTATTATTACATTATTTTCAGTATGTCTTGACTTTTAAAACTTTTAACATAATACAACACACTATGTTTTTTATTCAAAAAATATGTCACAAGGTATGTATATTATCATAATAGTTGAGATTTTCAAGATGCGGCTGTATTGATGCATCTGAAAAAAATCCTTGGATTGACTTGGTAATATTGGTTAAGAGCCCACATGCGCTACGTAGATCAAAATGGAGATTTTTTGGTATTTTTAGAGCATAAGCCTGAACATTCCTTAAACGTTCTAGATAATCTATTTATATAATTTTGAAACCCTATTATCCTTTATATTTATTTTGAACATTTTATGACGCATAAAGTATGTTTAATACCTAAAATAGTATTATTTTAAACCTCTTGATCTAATGTTTTAGAATATAGTCATATTTCAGTACATCCATGTGAAGTAGTGTTAAGATTTTTTAGATTTATTAATTTTTAAACGCATTTATAAAACCATTCCTAAAATTGTTGTTAACATTATAAATAGTGAAATATTTACGATAAAAAATTATATTTATAATCTCTGTGATCCCAAATTTGACAAATTTTATTATTCAAAAAATGGTCACGATTAACACATTTGAAGATAATTCTAAAGATACTGATTATAAGCTATGTCTTTGAACATTCAAATATGATAAAACATAATCCGACCAATGATTGTTTTATAATAATAATTATTGACCTACGAATAAGGTAGTATTTTTTTGAAACACGCCATTTCTTTTGTTGGAATAAAATGCCAATAGAAATTGACAAAGATTTTTTATTTAAATACGCAAAAACAATTATAATATAGCAATATCAGTAGTAAATAAAGCTATGTCGCCTGTTTACGAAGCCAATAATTATAATTGAATATATAAGGTGGGATGCTCGAAATGGGCAGGTCATATTGCAAAAATTGAAGAATCTCAGTCCCCGGAAATCTAAAGACAACGAGCTCGAAAGGAAGAAGAAAATTCTAATACGCAAACTGGGATAGTTTGACTACAGTAATATACGGCGTCATATCGAGTCTTTAAATCTAGAGAACTACAGCTCAGAATAGGCAGGCATGGATGCATTATCCTGAAGATGTTCTATACAGGATCGTTGACTCAATGATTATATGGATGTTTTTTGTCTTTTTTATTCAATAATCTCGATGTGTTGGTAGTATTGTAGCGCACTTAAAGCATGCATCACATGCATGAAATAATAAATCAATATTGCTAACAGGTCACACATTGTGGGCTACCATGGTCTTACACATAAGCTGTACTGTCAATCAATCAGTGCCAGGTGCAGGTTATGCATGAATGAAACTTCTAAAATTGTGTAATCATTAATTTAACGTAAAATTATTAATTACTAACAGAAGCTTTGGCAAATTCCCCTTCCAATCTTTGTTAGTGGTGAATTATGAAAGAAACCAAAAAAATATATAAGAATTTACTCGATCTGGGGTGCTTTTTTGTAGTGGATAAAAAATACTGCTGGTTGATTCCAAAAGAAATAAAAAAGACATTTTCCAGTGACTCGTTGGAATATTTTTTTAGTAAGCAAAGTTTTATTATCGTACATACAGATTTATTTTTCAACATCAGTACCATATTTATGAAAACTTTACAATTTTATTATTACGCAGAGTTCTTTGAAAATTATTTATTCTTAATACATAAATCTACCTAACTAATTGGTGCACGTTTTTCATTTTAACTAATTTAGATTATATATTGAAGAATAATGTTATATCATGCTACCACCTATTTAAAGGCATTTCAATAAAGTTTTCAGCTTTTATGTGTTATAAAATGAATAAATAATAATGTTCAACTTTTTCAATTTTCAAAATTCGATATCCCTTCAAATCATTTGAGTAGGTACCTATCACAATATGTATATTCATACAAACGTTTCGGAAACATTGGTATTATTTAATCTTTTATACTATTACTATAATAATTGTACACAAACATAGGGTTCGTAGAATTAGTATTAACAATATGCATTCGAATTTGCTTGATGGTTGGTAATAAATCAAGATCTCTGTCAAAAGTGTAAATAGTACGTCAAAAAGTAAATGGAAAAAAATGGCATTTCCTATTATACTCTACATTTTTTCAAAACAAGCCCATGAGTAATTCACGATTGGTAGCTAAATTATTTTAAACCTTTCTAAAAATTATAACTGTATGTATATTATAATATAATATAATTGATTCAGATTTTTTAAAATATTTTATCAGCAATTAAATCTATGAAAAATTGTGAGTGTATTTTAATATATAGGTAAAATACAGTTATATATTAACGAATAATTTTATTATAAATTCATTTTTTAAATATAAAACAAAGAAATATACCTATGAATAAACAATTAATTTTTCATTAATATTATTTACTATTTGTAATTACGATTGGCATTTTTTGTTTATTTTATCATCAATTAATTATCCGCCGAATATGTGAAATGAATGAAATTAAACTTTTTTATTAAATGTAGACTTACAATCGCAATGATTACTTAGTGCCCGCAATGACATGGACAATATTGTTGTCAAAATGAAAAAAAGTGATCCACGACACACTGGCTCTCATAGAAGCACTGTTTTTTTTTAAAATTTAATTTCATTGGCTGTATTTATTTATAAACAAATATCTTCAACTATCTGATATATCATGAACATTTTTTCTTTAGAGTACGAATAAAACCATCTTAAAAAGTTAAGATCAAACAAAAGTATATTTGCGTTGATAATGGATTAACTCAAAATATGCTTAGCGTAATAATAATATCGTTTTAAATTATTTATCGCACCACAGCTTTTTAGCCATATGCGGTACTTATCGCTTAAATGAAAAATGTTTTATAATAATAATTTTATAAAACTAATAAACTCTTTTGTGTTCAATTTACATACTTACATAATAATACTACAACTCTAATAATTGAAAACTAGAAGAACACTAACTTAATTTAGTTATAAGTAAATGCGAAATGTTTATATTAATAGTTTAATCTTGTAAATAAAGTATCTTTTTATACTACAATCGAAAGAGAGTTGATCAATCGTAGTACGAGTATTAATTATACGATTACCATAACATTCTTAAAAAAATTATTACTACAAAAAATTAAAAATATTTTTTTTCAAGAGATTTATTGTTTACATTACGTATTTACTTTGGCTGAGACTATGAAATAGTAATATAATTTAACTTAAATCGATCAAAATTACAATAATTAATATATTTACAGATGTTCAGTTGTTACATGTATAAGTTTATATTATATATTAAATTATTTTCATTACAATCCTGCAATAATTTTTACCTTAAATGAAATTTTACCTAGTCAATTCTCATTTTTCATAATTTTTCGTATTTTATGATGTTGATAATGCACTATGAAGTAAGAAACTATATAATATTGATCTTTTTGATATGCGGTGCATACCCTATGACCCGACTGAGTAACGGATGCTAAAGTTTCTTAATATATTTTGCTATGACTGCTGGAAAGATAGTAACAACAACATTTTATAATGAGTGATGGTCCTCAATAAGGTGGAATACAAAAAGGAAGATCACCATTAAATAAATAATAAAAACTTTGTAATATTTAATTGTGGTTAGCGTTAAATTTTCCCGATTTATTTGAGAAATAAATATTTATCAGAACTACTTTTCAGTCGAAAGAAAACTTTTGCTAATGGCAGCTATCTTTTTCAAGTAGCCTGTTAGTTTTAACTGGCTTCATAACCACCGAACTGCTTTCTGTTATTTCACCTTTTCAATACAGCGAGCACTTTTTATATACCATGTCTTTTTACGTGATGCTAAATGAACAATGGCACAAAAGCAAACTCGATAAAGTGGCTAATTGATTTTGTTTCTTTCGTTATTTTTTTAATTTATTTAAGTGCTCTAACTGAAAGGCGTTTATAGCGACTTTAAAAATATTCAAAACTTTTCTTATAAACAAGTTTAGAAAAACAACTTCTTCTTAACGAAAATGGCTTTCAAAATGAATAACTATTACACCAGATACATTATAACGATTTTTAGGTGAAAATATCGTCTCTGTTCTGGCAGAACACACTAACTGGAGAATACTAGTTTTGAGTAATTTGACTTTGAAGTTGTTAAAATGTTTGAAATGGTCTATCATGTGAGTTTATTAAGTAATCGTAAAAAGGATGACTTTAAAATAAAGACTGTTTATTTATTAAGAAGTTTTCCAGACGGTAAAGTTTGAAATACGGAACATTTTGGTATAACTAACTCAATATGTCATTTTTTCGAATTAGTGTCTTCTGCCAGAACAGTGACGATGTATCCATTTATTGAATGAATTATTACTGCCAAATATTTAAAAAATATATATTTTTATCTACATAGGCAAAATACTAGGAAACTTTCCTTTTCAATTTAATAATTATATAGTAAAGGTATGTCTATACGAAAAACCGACTATAATAGTATATATATTATATAATATAAAACATATTCACTAATACCGGAAACCCGGAAAAATTTTCCCGCATACTCAATAACTTCAAATCCTGTATGCAGAAGCTAATGCGGTGACAAATTATATTCTAACCAAATTTGGGCATGGTCCGGTAAATACTAGTCTTTATACAAAGTTTACTAATAGACCGATTTTTAGATATTAATGTAAAAGGCATGGGTGTCATCGATCTATTTTTTGAGATACTTGATGAAATTTATATAATGCATTATTTTGCGCGTATTGCAAACGAACGTTAAGAACTATGCCAGAGGCGAATTCCCTGACGGATGCTGTGCTACCAAAGGAGAGTGGAGCCATACTTGTTAGATATAAAATATGATTCATAATAAATAGAGTCTTCACTGTGATTTTGTCTTTTCTTTTGTGTTCTTTGTAATGTGATAGTTTTGCTTTTTTCTTTAACAATAATTTATAGCTCTAAATTAATTTATTTTTGTTTATTTATTATGTTATTTTATTTTTCGGTTTCGCGTAATGGGTTTTATCATTAATTAATAATTAAATAGTCGTTTTATATAATCTTCACTCAGATGTAATATAGCGTAATGATTGGGCATAGTACTATCATACTACTGCACTCTAAAGAGCAGTTCTTTTCAGTTGCCTCACAAGACGTCTAATTGAACGTAAGGTACCATTTGGACGATTCGCAGACCTCGCTTGCTGACTATGCCATTTTGTAAGGAATCGTTGACTTCATCACTTGAAATTGCATCTGAGGACGAATGAAGCAAAACCGCTGGCGATAGATGCCGACTGAATGGTTTTGCCTTTTCAAGCATCCGGCCTCGAGTGCCTTCTACAATGTCTCCCTAATAGAATTCTTTGTTACTCATCTCCCGGCGACGGCCGACAATACATTGTTCATTTTATTTCCCCGCCGCTATAAACTACCAGTTAACAAAAGCAACGGAATTTATTCTGCATAGAAAACGACTAACAAATAGGGCTACAATAATATCACTCCAAAATTTTTGAACTGCGCGTGTCAAATATATTTCATTCATATTATATTATTTTTACCTTAGTCTAATTTAAGTTTAAAATTGGTACCTAAATTTTCATAATATTTATCAGGCCCATTTCATACTTTAAGTTTATTTAAAATGTTTAGCAGAAATTATTAAAACAATAAAACCGTAATTACATTACCATTAAGGCATAAAAAATCTTAAAATATGTTTTCCCGAAAGTGTTCTGGAGATGATGAGATGATGAGAAAGTCCAATTCTTAGGTACAGAAAATATAGTATTATACAAAACGGACAGCAATATCATTATTTATTAAAGATGTATATACTATCAGATAAAGTCTTTAATATGGCTAATAATATGTTTCTACTTATATTCACTAATTATGCAGATCATAGACAGAACATCGCGGCTTCAAGAATTCCTGCTATTCCCCAATTTAGTAACATTACTGACAATCGTAGCTTATAACTATACCAACCCACATACAAAATATTGGCAAACGATAGGAACTATATATTTAGCGGCTTTTAGAATGCCGGGATATGGCTGGTTTAAAGAATGGATTGACTAGATCAGCGTGTTATATTATTGAAGTATTCATTGCATCACTATCGCTATATTATATATCGTCGATGTTTTGTAAAAAGGGTGAATCAACCAAAATGCTACTTTACCGGAGAAGGATTTTTAACTTTTGACATTTATTTGTTTTTTACATGTAGATGATTATAAATATCTAACAAGTTTATAGTAAAGCTTAGAAAGAATACTGTCATTATAATAGGTATTATTATATAATATTTTAAAAGGCCTAATATGTCACATTTGCTTTTTATTTCGTAATTTTAATTAATTTAATTTTAGTCGATTGTCGTTTTTAAGTACTTTTCTGTGGAGATAAAAATTCGCTGTTTTTACACAACAAAGCTAGTGGGATACATATTGTATTTTCATTAAAAAATCGATTTCGCCAAAATGGTTGATTCGCCCTTTTTACAAAACACCGACGATATGTAACTTACATATATCTCTGAGTATTCATTAGATGACATACCGCTACCGTAAAAAATCTCCGTCCAATTGCAAATATTTAACCGGCAATATTTGCTTCAGACCAAATACAACCTCTCGTTCTCCAATCAAGCCATTTATCTAACAGCGTTTAGGGATGGCAATATATGTCGTCGTTTCTTTATCGGTTATTTACTCGAGAAATGACATATTTTTCTACGTTCCAAAAAAAAACATAGTTTAAACTACATTATATAAATACGGTAATACTTATTCTCTTATTATGTTTAATCAATAAAAACATTCTTTCATTATTTATCTACAAAGTATATCCAATTAGAGAATAAAAACTCGTTTTCCTACTTTAAAATAACAGATTCGAAGTCCACTAGCATTTTATGATGTTTTTGTGGATTACTTAAAACAGCGTTACTTTCTTAAAGAATACTTAGAACAATCATAAAATAAAAGCTCCGTAAGTGACAAACGCTTTATCGCTTAGTCTATGTCTTTCGCGAAAATGGAAATTTAAGTGCACTCAAGGTTTTCCGCCAGAAAATTAACCCTAATTAAACCTGCAGTTGAGACGCTTAGCACAGTCTAATCGTAACCAACTGAAAACATCGCAATGTTAAAAACATTAAAACTACGACACTTTTCTTATAAAGTTATACATATGGCCAGTCGAATTAAATAATTATTCTAACTTAGTATTTTTGAGAAATTTCATACGTTTTCTTATTTAAAAAAAACCTTACAAGGTAGGTACTAACCAGTATAACTACAATTTAATACCTACCTTAATCAATACAGAGCTGCATTCTAATTAAATTTTACGACTTGGCTTACTAGTCTATAGTAATTTCAGTTGTCACATTATTAATTATTATGTATATAACGGTGTTACAACCGCACTTGCTATCAACACTTATAAACCAAACTGTAGAGTTAAAAAATGATTTATATTATCAGTTTGGGAAATGTACTTTTTTCGAGTAAATGTCAACCTAATTAATAATTTTATCAATTATAAGCTTATGGCCTGCGCACAGATAACTGGGGTTAGCGGTATGATCTGCGGCCACCACAAGCACAAAATCGTGCCGCATATAGACCAGCTGCATATAAACGCGAGTAGCGTCATGCATATTATAGCAGACTAATCGATATTAATAATTATGTATTACGTATTTTTTATGATACCCGCTGGTCGCCGTCGCTTGTATCTATGAAGAACACACGCTACATTCGCATATCAATATATACTCGTATATATTTTCATGACTACCAAAACAAAACACATTCATTGTAATATTCTTTTATTTTGAACTATCTGTAAATATTTGGTTAACAATTATTTTTAAAGAAATCTCCTAAATTTTTCCATTCAAGAATTGAATTATTTACATATTTTTTTGTCTTTTGACCATGTCCGATCCTAATTGAATCATATGGGCTTCCATAGACTGGAGGTGTTTATTAACCGATTATTGTTTTTTACGAGGAATGGATGTTAGCCACGTACTCAATCTATTAGATCCACACACATTCAAACACAAATTGAAAAACAGTATGTGTATTTGCCAGACCCAGGATTCGACCCTGGGACCCATGACACCGACGTGTAAGCTGCTCGCCCATAGTGTGTATGCGCACATCGTCTTTTAAACAAAGGCAAGCTTATTTTTAATGAAACTTTTAATCTGTGTCGTATTTATTGTAGCTCTTAAAATTGACTCCGTGCTTTGGTAAAATAACTAACGAAATTAATTTAACGAAAAATTTGTCATGGTTGTCGTCTTCTTTTGCCTTATATCTTTATTTGTATGATTAACTGAACCAGAGCATAATAATTTTCATTTTGCATAGTATGCTAAAAGAATATTTTTTTTTGTTATTTTACAATGAAACTGTTTTTTGTGTCTTTTAAGCCACATTTCTATATAAATTTCTATAACAAAGTATCGTAAGGACTATTCAATAAATTCATTATATCTTCAATGCCCCAAATTCGGGTATTACTCATTGGTTAAGGAATAATTCGTGTCTCTGCTACATATAAAAGAGAAAGTGTGGAGATATTGTTTATTCAAATTTATGTGCTACCAAGAAAACCAGAGTACTGATTAAGATAAATTTCTCGGTTCATTTTCTCATGGTTATACGTCTAAGAGCTGCGTATTTTTAAAAATAAATGTTTGTACTGAAATTCAGTTAAAACAAACTCATTAGTCTTGTGTTCATGTACTGTGGACAAAAGAAAGGTCTCCACAATTTACATTGTAAACGTTTCTTTGTAACAAGAAAACAATGCAAAGTTTTGCCTCTCGGCGAGAAATACAATAGCGCAAATGCACTAATTGCTCCAAGTTTTCTGACAACAATAACGCCTTCGAGAAACTTTTAACACTACGACGTTAAAGTGCTGCGGCCCTTACTCAACGAAAACCGCTGTAAGAATATAAAAAAACAATAGCGGACGGAGTGTATCTTCAAATGAAAAGATAGAATTAAAATATTAGTTAACTTCCTCCGCCGTTGGCAGTTACAACGGTTAATTTTGAACCTCCCCGAACGTCAACAACCGGGTTTAAATCACCCACAGTAAAATTATACGGAAAATTTTGTTCCAAAGTTTTAGTAGTTAGTTCTCTGAATACTTTGAGCGATATTATGATTTTAAAAAAAATCTATTCCTAAGGAATAATCTATTTCTTTTAAAATAAATAATAATAATCATTTACTGTATTTAGATGCTTATACGTATACGTATTCCTACAATATGGTCTGTCTTTTTACATGTAGTTAGAACTAAATTAACACTACAATGTGAATATTATGGTTTTGTTCGACGTTTAAAGTCGACCGTCTTTTGTATTCTTACAATTTTTGTTGTAAATAAAAACATAATAGGAAGAGCTACAATTATTGGCCAGTTAAGGATTTTTTCAACTTTGTTAATTTTTTGTGGACAGATATCATTAGGAAGGTGAAATAAAAAAATATTATTTGTTAAATTGTTTATTTGTTTATAATTATCATTTATCAGAACATTTAAAAAAAATATTTTACATCATAAAAAAAATAATCAAAAAAAAAGGCAGAAATCTACAATTATTGGCCACTTTTTTCAATTATTGGCCACCAAAAAATGCAATTATTGGCCACCCCGAAATTGCTGTAATAACATTATTTAAACAAAAATTAAAAAACAGTTTATGTAATATTATGATCACACATCATTATTAAGTGTTCAATCAAGTACTTGATGCAACTTTATCGTCATTTTATTAGACATACGTAACATATTACTTAAAAATACAAAGAACACATTCACATTGAGTTACAGTGAGATAGGCATATTTAATTAAATACGTAGAGCTTGTTGGAAATTGATTTCGAAAATTCAAAAGAAATTTTATACCTCCCTAATAGAAGTTAACAAACATCTTGACGTAGCATAAAGGATAAATGAGAATCATTGAAGTTCACGGTAGGAACAGCATACAAAACTTTTCAGTAGAGGATTTTTGCGGAAGGAATTATTTTAGTGTGCTTCTTGGTATTTCAAATCTTCTTGTTACTGAACGCGAAGACTCTTCACTATGGTCTTTCATATACTCTATTGCTTCTTTTATTCTTCAGTTCTTGACTATATTTCATTCGTTTATTTTGATGCATTTTTATTCTGGAACAATCAAGAAAAAAGTTTCTATTATCGGCCATCAAAACTACAATTATGGGCCAGGTGGCCAACATTTATCTACGAATGTCGGAGAAATATAATAAAAACAAAGATGATTAATAATACTGTTAAAAAGTGTTTATAAAATAAATATTCTATTATTAGCAAGGCCGGCCGATAAAGGAAAATCGACGTATTTTGGAATCAGTTATTGGCCACCATCATAATATACCTACCCACCTATTTTATTCCAAAATATATCTCTAATAATGTATACATAAATCAAATACATAGATACTTGTCAATTGGATTAGCATTTTGTATGATATTAAATGTTTAACATACCTTTTAACAGAACTCATGTCCTTGTACAATTTACAACTAATCGCACTTATTTCACGGTTTCGCTCGAACTGTCAGATAAAAATGCGGTTTTGAGGTTGTTTTATAATGCTAAAAGTAACAATTATCTGTTTTACCAACGGAGGAACAATTGATGAGATTTCTTAATAACTTAACAGATGGCAATGTTGATTTAATATCTTAAAAAACTAGATTTTATCTGCAAGTGGCCAATAATTGAAGCTGGCCCATAATAGTAGTTCTTACCTATCCATTCGGAAAAAATCAAATTTCAGTAAATCTAGTTTATTTTTGCAATATATACGCATTTAATAATCGTAAAATTTATTACCTATTAGATTACATCTAAAATTATATTGAAATAATTCGCCTTTTAACTAAATGCAGCCGATAACAGTGTGAAATTTACTATAAATGAATAATATGCGACACAAGATGACTAATTTTATAAACGGTGACTGCACACATGGTGCATGTATATGACACTCCATAAACATTTATATAGTTTCAAATATTAATGATAATGACATACACCTATATAAACTAACTTTACTCATTCAAATAAAAATTAAAATATACAATAATATATTCAGATAAATGAAATGAAATAAACAAGATAAGTGAAATAAAAGAACAAAAAGGTTAATTTACTGTAACATGGTTATGCATTGTTAACTTATGTGGGTATTGAAGATAGTCATATACAAACTATTCAAAAGAGAATACATTCTTGGTACTGAAAAAATCACTGTGGAATTCGATTTATAAAAATCAACGTCAAAATATCCTGGATCAAACTTAAGAGTTTTGGGGCAGTTTTAAATTTATAGTCAATGGTCATTATAACTGTTTCAGTTTTCTCCTTACATATATTTAGTTACCCTCAATTTAGTAAAAACCCTTTTTTATACGCTTTTAGTTTTTTATACCTACAGAAGCATTCATAGTATATGCCTACAATGTGGCGGCCTCTTGCTCTATACTGTAAATAAACATAATAGACCTTGTAAGTTTAATAATACAAAGTTTACATGTATCGTGGACGCGAATTGCGGATTTGACAGGAAATAAATTGAAAGAGAGCGAGAGACAAATGTGTAACCTCTCGCAAAGGAGAAAAATCCAACCGCGGTTATAGAAAGGGGAACAAAGTAACTATGTTCCCGACGACTGTCTTTTTTATGTAGTATATATTCATGTCATTGCAAAGCCTTCTTAATACCGTCAAATGGTATCTATGTCGATGCCCGGGGGAAATCACCGCGCTGGAGAATATCTCAGATGTTTCTTATAATATTTACTAAAAGGAAAATTAAATGCCGTTCCTGAAACGGGGCATTTTTCAGCGGATGTTGTGTTAATCAAAATAGGTACGCTGGGAATACTTTTTTTTTCAGACGAATATTTCAAAAAATAATATGTCATTTGCTTTGTGTGTATTACTACTCAAAGCTTTGAAGGTTTATTAAAAAAAATACACGTTTTTTTCAGTACTTAGGTATTTCAACTACGCACTGACCAACTCAATGATTTTAAAATATTATATTAAAACCACTTACCTTTGGATTTAATTTTTGTTCAAATTAATGCACTCTTTTGATGATACTGGATATATAAGACTAACAGTTTTACTGAAATCATATCTTCTTCTTCTTCTTCTAGAGTTTCTTGAGAGATTGTTACCTAGCATACATAAGATTTGGTACAAATTTATTCAATACTTCAACTACGTACTAAATAACTCAATATTTCCAATACTGCAGATATATCTCATCGCATGCTTTTTCGCAACATCCTAGTATTAGAAGCCAGAAAATAATGTAGATATGCTGCTAACAGTAGTTATCTGCTTTTCTATCCGAGAATTTTTCAGACTTATTTCTTCAGTTTGTTTATCAACTTATATCACGAATGTAATAAGTACCACAGTATCTATAGAAGTTTTTGAACATACCGTAAAAAGAAGGTTGGAGAAAAGTTTGTATGCACAGGATGAGTGACTCCAGTAATACGTAGTTATGTTTTGAGCATCACAAACCAGTTCGTATACATATTTAAAAACTTGACATCCCTAACAAACATTTATTATAAAAATTATTAATTATCTCACAAAAAGTTTCTTAAAAACAGCTTCATTTATATTACTGAAATGTAATTAAGTCGAGCCTTGCTGTCATTTATATGATGCTCTTAGTTTGTGTGTGTACCTACAGTGTTCAGTGTAGGACATGCTTCAATGAATCAAGTATTGAAACCAAATAAAAAAAAATATTGATGCCTTTTGGATGTCATTTTATATACCTACGAATTTTCAAAATTATTTATTTTCTGACAGATTGACTTATTTTGGCGTTGTCAAAATTTGAAAACAATCATTTATTATTTCAACCAAATGTACAAAGGTAAACATTCTCCAACTCAATACCCAAGAAATATAATATTCTATATTATACTACATACCTAAGAAAAATAAAAATGCTTCTTTTAATGTTGTTAATCCTGAAAATTTACCTTGATAATCTTTGGTCTTTTCTGCTTTTATATAAATTTGAATATCGGTAGCTAGTCAAAAAAACTCTTAATATTTAAATAGTAAATTAATTCTTTGTCATAAGTTTATAACTACGGGTAACTTAAGGTAAAAATATTAAGGGTTAACACATCCATATAAAATATAAATATATGTATATGAATTGGCGATATAATCCGATGTGGATCTTGACCACCTCCTAAAAAATTTTGAGAGAAATATAATATGTTCACTTCTCCAGCCTATCAAGTTTATCCTTTAGATCAAACACATGCATCAAAACCAATATGTGAATTTATCAGTCATGGGATTCGAACCCGCAATGGTTTCATAAACGGATAATTTATCAGTAATCCATTGCCACTAATGCTATTCTCAATGTCAGATGTCAAACTGATATTAAAATTAAGATAATGTTACACCATGGGCAAGAGATTTGAAGTGATTGCAGTTGTGATTAATGGGCTTAATAGGCTAAATTTTAAAGACACCGAGAAGAGATGCGACTTGAAAATGTCGTTGAGAACATCGAAGCCTCAAATAGTTCTAAGAGAATTGGAGAGAGAGCCTGAAGAATGGATTCTCAGTCAGAGATGAAAAGGCGATATGTCAGTGAGTTGCACTCAAAGCCTCGGTAAAATTATATTTTAAAAATATATGAATTTGCCAGACTTGGCATTCTAACCGGTGACATATTGCTGCTTGGTTATCGCGGATACTAATTTATGATATAATTTATTTGTGAAAAAGTGTTAATAATAAATATATACCTAATGCATTATATTATTACATATTATGGCGTTTTCATATTTACAATTTAATGTGTGGCAATTATAATGAAGCGTCACAATGTGATATCACCGTCCTCACATCTGTCTCCACAATCCATTTTTCACCCGTCAAATGGAATTGCATTTCCAAAAAAACAATCTCACATGTTGATCCAAACGAAGTCAACCCCTCACGCCGCCATAGACTTTCTGCGAGCACTGTCGCAGAGTTATGCAAATAATAATATCAAGGTATTCAATAACCCGTCTCCCGCCTGCAGGGGTTGCCAGTTGCGGCCCGCACCGGAGATGTATGGGACTATTTAGCATTCGAGCCGCAAGCTTCTTAGTTGATTTGATTCAGGATAAGTCGACACCGAACGCTTAAATCTTTTATCAAAAACGTATTGCAAAAAACGGTTATAAGATAAGTATCTGAACCTGAGAAAAGTGGGTTATAGTAAAAGTGTAATCTTTTCAGTCAATTCCAAATACGAAATACTCTTATGTATTCCTCTATAACATGATATAGGGAAATTTTGAATAAATCGCTTGCGAAATTATTACATTTTTTTTTGATTCGACTGAAAAGTTTAAAGTTTAGATTAACCTAGTTTACTTGAATATAACATAATACGACTATATACAGGGCTCTAAATGGACCACAACGCACAGGCACATAGCTCCGATTCGTCAAATTCTAAAGATTTTTGCTCTTGAAAAAAATAAATATAACATTTCGGTTCGTGAATTATTAAAAAGTAATAAAATTATTTAAATTAAGGTATATAATATTATTATATAACGAAACTTGTCAGACTTTATGACATTTCGTAAACCCTGTTTTCGCCTGTGGCACTGACACCATTGTCATGCATAAATCTTTCATGCCTCAAGTTTAAAGACTCTTATTCTATTTGACCATGAACCAGGTAGACATTTACTCTAAAAATCTAACACGTTTATGTTTAATATTTAAAATACATAAAATTACGTTTCATAAAAATATTTATTTCGAGCACTGCATATATACATAAAAATATGGTACCTACTAACTTAATTAAAAATATATAATAAAATTTGTATAAATTGTTCTGTAAATTTCAGTTTACCTCTCGGGTATATATATACCTAAAAATAGTGTAATTAACTATGTATAATGAAAGTTGCCTCAACTTGATTAAATTTGTTGAGTTCTTACCTTCTGATCCTTAATATTGTTATAAGTTTACTATTATCTACATCTATTATTAAGGAGGCGAGCGGACTAAATAGAGTGATGAATTTTTCATTATTCATTTTTAGACGAACTGTTTTCGTATCACAGACTGACTTTTGTCGGGGCGAGAAGTGTTTTGTAGCTAATTTATTCGATTAAATATTAAAAATCTACGTCGCATGACTGCCATGCCATGCCACCGACTCAAACTCTGGCTACATTTTAAAGCGGTTACTTTTTAGAGGAACATTAAAAATAACTCACATTCACTCTGTAGGATTTTCCTACTCGTTGCCTTCATAATATTACACTTAATTATAATTTAATTTACCGTTACTTAATCTATTTCAATTTACCTTTTAAGAATATTATTAAAACGTCGTTTGGGTTATTTAGTAGAATTTTGTTATCTTGTTATGGGCATAAAATTATTATTTCAAGATGTTCACAATTATTATAGATACTAACGATCAGAGAAAACTCTACATTAGAGGTTCATAGGGACCATCCCCACATCCATAGCATATCAAATATAGACATCTAACATTTTTATTATTTATTATACATAATATAAACTATGTATATTATATGATTAAATTAGCCATTTAATTTATTTTATTTATCTCAACCCGTCACTATTTTATGGCACCCTCACAAAACTGCCGGGACATTGCCGCTCAGACATTGCCACCCAGACATTGCCGACAAACCAAATCCCCCCGTACCAATGCTTGTCAACACCGCCCTGATAAATCCGCCTAGACAAAACCACCCGCAAAAAATACAAAAATATATAAAACAAATGCTTTTTTGGTTTTTCGAATTGTGTTTTTGCATCAGTGTAATTTGAAATTCAATCCATTGCAGTTGTTAGTAAATTAATAACTTAAAATCATCAGCTTTTAACACGTAGCACTAAAAACTAAAAAAATGCCGATAATACTTGTTTAATCCGATGCAGTTGCATAGTTTATACCTGTGTTCCCTAATAGAATACCTGAAATATCCACAATTTTTATAGCTTTATTTATATATAATATCTTTATTCATACTTATATTTTTTTATTTGTGTATATAAAATATAATATTAGGTAAAAATAAAAATTGTCTCATTGCTAAATTATTTTGGCGGCATTGTCTGGCCGGTTTTGGTTCGGGCGGTTATGTCAGGACCCCCCTATTTGATAGATATATTGATTATCATTAGGTATAAAATAAAATAATTATGTAATACCATAATGCTGGGTACACGTCAATAAAATATTTTTATTAGTTCAATTAATTGGGCGCCAGTGGACGGTGATACCTATGTACGAATTAAGAAAGCTAGGGCGCATATTTCTTGCTGACCGGGATGATTGCGTCTCATCCCGTCGCCGCCATACAAATCTCGTTACACAAAGGATTTAAATGCATTAACGTTAGTTTACGCACTGTATGCATATAAATTTAAAAATCATAACTTTACCTGCAATAAAAATGTGAATCAAATATTAGTATTCGAAATAAAAATGGATCAATAGAACCAACTTTGAAAAACGAAACGGTGGTTCACTGAAAATGTGTACGTCTCTAAGGAGCATTGATTGGTCTCATAGTCCTCGCTATTGATGCGTTATAAGTTTGATATGAGAAAACAGTTTTGATCCAGTAAAGGTCATGACTGTTACCATCTAGAAATTCTTAATATTCTTAATAACAACATTGTGGGTATAATGTATATGTATATTATTTAAATATTTTTATGGATTTTCACTTCTCTATTAACGTGTGATATACTAAGGTAGGTTCATATTGAGCATTATGCGTAGGTATCTAAAATAAATATATATAAGCGGCGACACAAAAGTGGCTAGCATAATAGTATGGATAATTTAGAATTCAGAAACATACTTATTAAAAAATGTACTTAGTACAAGTTGAACAAGTTATGCGAAGTTATGTATATTCAATAACGAATGTTACATTCTTAAATCACATATTTTTTTTAATCATTTAATGAATTGAATAAAAAACAATTTTATTTAAAAATAGCATGCACCAAGGTCTCGAAGTCAGGCCAAACCACTCGTTGGACAAAAATCATCGCTAGTTCCCAAGAGATAGGTTCTATAAAATCTAAAGGAATACTATCAGCCTGAAGGATTGGCGAGATGATTAAGTTTAACAGGAAAATCAATGGAAACCATTCATTCGAATCGAAGAAGGCTAGATGATTTAAGATATTATTAATAAATCTTTGGGTTTTAATGTAAACACATCTTTAATTAAAATAAAATACAGTATGTAGTACTAATTCCACTTTGTTTAGTAATAAACAAGACCAGTTTTGTCCACTTTATAGGGACATTTTCAACTAAAATTCCTCTTTGATGGCTAATTCTATATTCTTTAATAATAAGTAGGACGGGTTAGTTGAAAATGTACCTTTGAAGCGGACAAAACTACTTATGTTTATTAATACACTTGGTGAAATTAGTACTCATGACATAGTGTGTTTCATTTTATTCAATACCTACAATGTATATTCACTAATAATTGATAGTAGAAACACATATTATATTAATTTTATTTTAAATCGTTTTCTCATGTAACGATTTTTGTTGATTAACTCACTATTAAAAGTCAAATTGACTACCCACTTTAAACATTGTTCATCAACTTTTCACTCGGGTAGGAACAAGTACATAACTTATTAACTTTTGGATGAAAGATGCTCTCAACTTTAATTCATTTGTGTGACAAGCTAAATATAGTTCATAAGCTTATGCGTATTGTTGAGACAAGTAGTGAGTATATCAATTAAACTTCTATTTTTCTGTTTGATTTTTTTAGGATTTTGTTAATAATAATTAAAGGTTTTTTTTAAATTATTAATAACCATATCCTTGTTTTTGGTGGTTGTTAGTAATTTTGAACAATCACAAATACCCAGTCTTTGAGAAAATCACATAAATATATTGTTTCCTCACCGGGATCAAACCCAAAGCTCCCAGATGGGAGGCCAGTCCCTTACGCGTTGTACCACGAGAGTGGCCAATAATTAAAGGTTAGAATATATAATTTACTAGAGAGTATTTTAATATGTTAGAAGGTTAAAAAAATGTGACACATAATTTACATTAGTTCTAAATGAAATAATTAAAAAAAACCATCTGATTCAAAATGTTCTATTTTATTTTAAAACCTTTATATAGTTAATCGTTTAAAACATTTCTAATTACTACTATATAAATTGAAAGGATTTTCATTACAAAATAAAGAGAAAAACTGCTTATTCTGTCACGATTTGTCGTTAAATACAATTTATTTCTAAAAAAAAGTTACCTTATTATTCTGTGAACACTTCTGCCATTAGGCTTTTCCAAGGCTGTATTCCGAACCCATCGTCTTAAAGCTTTATTGTAACCCTCGTCAAATCTCAGAGACGGATAGCGCACAATAGTTTTTCCAAGTTGTAAATTTTTAAACAATAATTTATGACAAGAATCTGAAAGTAATTTCTCGCCTTTTCTGAAGCGTAATATATCAATAAAAGTTTATTGCTCGGATACTGCATATTAAATTGTATGTGATACTAATATTCCAATCCCCTTAAAAATGTTCTAATAATAATATGTACGTATCTATAAATAATCTTAAATTTCCAATCTATCTACACTTATAATAAAATTGAAGTGTCTGTCTGTTCCGTTATAACTCAAAAACCACTGGGCCAATTAATTAGTGTTACATGCACACCTTACATTAAAGGTTTCAAATTTCAATGAAAATAACACACAAAAACATACTTCTAACATAACAATGCATTACAAATAAGTAAAGTGATCTGATGCAGCTGTGAAATGGTGATATGCGATGCGATTAGAGGAACGTGCATAAAAACACGTGTTTCGGTCACCTTCCTTCATCAAGTATGAGTACTAAAATTTAATGTTGGAGTATATTTAATACTATAAATTATTGTCAATCTTATGTGATGGGAGTTGAAAAAGTGCAATGCAATCTGAGAAAGAACTGCTGATAAAATTTCCTAGTTACAATTAAATTGAAAAAAAGGTCACTGCAAATTTTCATCATGTAAGCGAAAAACGTACCGTAAAATAATTTATATCAATTTAGTAACCACTAAGGTGATCAATACAGCTTAATAAAAGACTATTTCAATCTGAAATGCCTATGATTATCATAATTACCTTTAATTACTATATTATTAAGTACCCAGGATGGCCGCGCGGCTTAAGCGTCGGCCTATAACGCCGTGGGTCCGAGGTTCGAATCCTGGGTCTGGCATGTGCACATATTGTTTTTCAATTTTTATATCAGTCAGAGTATGGTCCTAATAGGTTGAGCAAGTGGCTGACATCCATTTCTCGTAAAAACAAAATCTGTTAATAACTTCCACTCTGCCCATATGATCTTATTAGGATCGGACATGGTCGGAAAAAAAATACATAAGTAAGTTTTTTAAAAATTAAAATAAAGTTAATGTATTCCCAACAATAGATTACTATAAAATGTAGACAATACATTAGATATATGCCTACATAATGTATTTATAATCATGTTTTTAGATTGTGTTGTGATTAAAGCCGTAATTATAACATGTATTATTGTCGCAAACAAACAAGCGTGCAGGCAATGTTTATCATCAAGTCAATTTGTTTTAATTTTTGTATTCGGCAAACTTAGTTTAAATAATGTCGTAATTTTAACAACAGACATGTCATTTGTGCTAACTTTGGAGGGAGCGTTAGTGTGTGTAACGTTTTTGACATGGAAAATTATATTATGAAAGGAAAATTCGGGGGAGCTATATACGTATATAGACTGCTGACGCATAAATGCCGCCTTTAATCTGTGTGTGTTCCTTCGTGTTACTGTGATTTCTCTTGTTCTCTTCCACCCATTATCACTGCTGATGACAATTTATTAATTTGACGCATTAACTTAGTCTTCACTCTACTGCACTGGCATTTAAATGAGTTTTATTATACTAACTTCTTCTTCTTCTTTATGTACCGTCTTTTAAATTCAAATGTTGGCAATCTCATTCTCTATCTTATTTATTGCGACTCTGAAAAGTGACTCTGTGATTTGATCAAACCACTGACGCAGCTGTGAATTCTTTTTCGTACTGGGCTTCTGTTTCTCTCTAGCGTCGTCTATAAAATAAACTAAAACCATGCATATTATTTTGTAATTTAGCAATATACGTCCAAATATCGATTCCTTTTATCTTTACAACTAATAATATTCCAATGCTCGCACTAAGACAAAAATATGTACATATAAACAAAATGTTGTCTTTTTATTTATATCAAATCAATTATTTTTATAAATATGAATAAAATATTTATATAAATATAAATAAAAAGGATTTCAAGTTATACACATTTATATTTTTTATAAAAATCGATGTTTTTTAAAATAGATATAAAAAATATTAAAACTATGAATTAGTCAAATATCTCTTAGGTGATGCTTAGAAAACTTAATAAACTAAATTTTATTAATAAATATGACCATAAAATATATGTAATAATAGGGTGCGGTCCGATACAACAAATTCACATTTTATTATATTTTTTACAATTGTAAGTTTATCTTTGACTTAAAATAAAAAATGTTTTTCTTTTTAATGTTTTCAGACACATATTTATTCATTAATATAGTTGAAATTGTAAATTATCAAAAAAATGTCTCAAATTGCAAGCTTCGTATTTTTCCGCTAGGTGCCTCTTTAAAAAAGGCTCAGTGAAGACTTCGCCTTAAGTAATTTATTCATCAACTTTAATCTCACTGCCTGTATATTGTAATTTCGTACCCAGAGAATAAAAAATAAAAATCATAACTACCAATTTTTTTTCTAAAATGAATCATAAATGAGCAGTCAATATTGCGGAAGTTAATTGAACAGAAGTTTTTTCAGAAAAAAATATTATAAGCCACCCAACACATTAGGTCCTTCCTCTGTGCGATACATGTATTAAAAAAATATCTAGATACCAGATGTATATGCGTACATAATTTATAGATTTAGAAATCCAAAATATGTATAAATTAATTGGCCATGTAAATAATTTTGTGGGTATATCTACATATTCTTCAGAAAATGCATCATCGTGGTGCAAAAATAATGATTCACTTTACGGATTGTGTTATAAGTTATAATACGTACATACACATATTAAACTATATACCTACCTACCAGGTAAATAAAAATACTATATTATTTAGTTAGTAATACTAAAGGTTCTGGATGTTTTATCACAACCAGAGTAAAATCTATTTGTCATTTATCAATGTTGTATATAAATCCAGTACCCAAGTGTCTTCCTAATATTATTTTTTTACGTACTGTTTATTTCCACCCCTCATATTATATAAAAGCTCTCAACCAATCCGGGTATTTAAAAATACACACTGCATTATGGGAATAAAGTTTAGATATATTTTTTGTCGTATATAATATAATATTTAGATGAATATCAAGTTTGTATCATAATGCCTATATAAATTATTATCTGTAAAATATATATAAGTATATAATATTCTTTATAATACTACAACATGCCAATAAACCCAATGACAGTTGTATAAATAGTGAAACAATCGTGTATTTATTAATAGAAGTGAAACAATCACAAACATTCAGGCTTTGAGAAAATCACATAAGTATATATTGTGACCTCGACGGGAATCGAACCCGGGACTCTCCGATGAATGGCCAACACTTTACGCACTGCACCACCAGAGCCGCTTCAATGCACAAATGTCAACGTAATGATATATTATTCTGATAACTTTAAATTTAGTGAAATCACCTAACAATAAAATTAAAATACTAGATTAAACTATGATTTGTTGTGTATGGTCGGATTCCCGAAAGTGTTAAGAACGTGCCTGCTATATCATCTTGTCTCGCATGGTATCTCACCCACTATTTATTGTTTCCTGACAAAACTATCATAACTTACTTATAATTCCGTACAAATAATATTGGAATACCAGTAGTATTATTATAATATTATGAGTTTCATGATATCAGTATTCAGCGATAATATTTTCTAATCAACATAGCCACAATATAATATACGAAATCATAAAACAGTTAGTATATATTATTCCTTTTATATCGAATTTGAAATGTTGATGAAGTATACATAATACAAAAATAAATCGTGTCAATAACTAGATCCAATATACTTCTCAAACGTTGCATCGATAAAATTACTTTCTACGTATTATTGTTATTACTGTGTGAGTTATTTTTGTAGCGACAGTTTTATTGCGTTGCATTTCAGGAAACGAATTCTGTCTTGGCCCAAATCAACATTCTCTGAGCTCACATTATTAAAATGGCCCGGGGGTAGCAAAGCTTTTGATATTATGTTTAAGTTAGCAATGGCTTAATAGAAATGTCAGGACTTTTTTTCATTATATTGCTGGATGATTTTTTTCGAATTTATATATTATTATATCTCCACTACCAATGCTCATTTTATTGCTTTTCATAATATATTTTTGCCTCTTTTGAAAAATGCATGAGAAAATTTTTATTACATACACATTATAATATCTTCTTCAATATAATATAATTATGTTTAAATCGTATGACGTAAGATATTAATAAAGTTCTACCATCAATGATGTAATCATAAAAATATGTATCGGAAGTATTTATCGTCAGTTATTTTATTATTGATTATTAAGAGGAGTTTAATAAATTGACTGAAATTTTTTTTGTAGATAGTCAATAACTAATAAATATAAATCGTAGTTGTTATTTTTAGAATACTATAAAATCACCTTTTATATGTAAGTTTGATTTATATTAATACTTTAGACGCTGAAGACGCACCTGGCTCGTAATGACCAGGCGGCCGATCGATGTAATTAACGTGCATTTTAAAGGTGGTAATTAAAAAATCATTATCTAGTCAGCAGCGAACTACGTATTTTTAGTCATAAGTACAATTACTAGATTTGCTCTTGACTAATTATAACATATAAGTAGATATACTATTATTATAATGATTAATTTAAATTGCAAAAAAACGTTCATCAAAAAACATCCTTAGCAAATCGCAACAACTTTTACTCGACATGAATACAAAATCACTGTACATTTATTATACATATACATGTGGTGTTATAATTTTACCGTTCACTTAGCATATTCTTCATACCGATATTGTTTAGTAAATTATTCCGTAAGTGGGTAAAATATTGCAAGTGACGTCTTTCGATTTTGCTATCAACTGATATTAGACTCATATAGTAAAGTTCTAGTACCAAGCTACTAACTCTGGATACATTACACTATTATCGGTGGCCTAAAGTTTAATGTAGACACAATCACTTATGGCTGCGACCGATGGTAACCATACGCTGCGTTTGCTACCTCGTACGCGTGCGACTTACCGCGGAAGTCATCTAGTCCGCAGTTTTAAGTGCCATCAGCTTTCAATCTATCCCCACACATATACGTAGCACATAAAATACGCGTCGCTTTGACATAAACGGTGACACCTGGACTATTAACAGCTGTCACTTTTGGTAGCCATGGATAGTTACGTGTTTGCGTAACTTAAATCATATAAAGTTCATAGAAACTTTATCGGTTGCAACAATTTTACTTTAAAATATTGTATACGTATTTATACGTCTTGTAAAATCAATTGTCCATTTAAGTTTCTCATTAGTGACAGAAACTTAACTGAGAAATAATTAACCTCACAAGGATATTTTCAACTATCATTTACATTTCAGTTACCTTGTAATAATGTAGTAAAATATTGTTTAATACGCGTGCCAATTAAGGCCCGTTTCAGACGGGACACTGATGTCGCGCTCTTATATAATAAGGAGGCTATTGTATTCGAATAAAAGGGCCTTTGAATTATGTTTATTAACGCCCCGAGTTAATGAGTCAAAGCGTGTTCGGTACACTTTTCCGTCGGCCGCTATATTCTCAAGCCGCTGATACACATGTTTTTTATGACCGCAGCCAGTGTTATGTTCTAATTTATATCGCGAAACTATGCGTTGACTCATTAGCTCTGAGCGTTCATAAACATAATACAAAGGCCCCTTTATTCGAATACAAAGGCCTCCTTATTATATACGAGCGCGACACCGGTGTCCCGTCTGAAACGGGGGTAAGAGTCAGTTTTTTATATTTTTTCTGGTTTCAATAAAATTGTACTAAGCGGCTCCCACAAAGTGATGTGAACTGGTAGTATCACAATAATTGATTCATTTTAACCAAAGCTTTCCTTCCAATATAAAAGTAATTTTAATACTTTTTCTAATGGAGATAATTACAAGACGTTTGAATATATTTTATAATATATTTTTGCGATACTTTATTTAAGTATAAACATTTTTTTTAATATTTAGTTTAATAACACCACTGAGTAAAACTTTCCATCGGTATATTTAGGTATGTATATATTACGTATCTCATATCAGATAGAAAAACTGTTTCTATTCAAATTTTCTAGATCTGTCGTGCGGAAGTTGAACCGTAGGCGACATTTTGTGTTTACAAGAATTCCTGAAACAGCCTCGTGTGCCATCAGTATTTGTCAAGTGTCTCCTTCTGTATCCTTTCTCTTCCCTCTATATACTTTTTCCACGCATGCTTATTTGAATTCAAGACGCTCTTGAATAAAACAAACTATAAAAAAACAATACCGTCTCCCTTAAATACCATTTGAAATGCAATAAGAACAGCTTTGTCACTGGCACAATTTTAATCGCAAGCATTTATTTGAACCCCAAAAACTAGCGCTGGGTTTTTTAAAACTGAACATTTATTTAAAGAAATGCACAAATAAGTTTACATTTTTACAACGTTTACATTATCAACATAATAAGTACTTATACTACCATATATTATGTTGTATGTCGTCTAGTTATCTGGCATCCTTGGATATCGATCATAAAGTCGCATAATAGTGCATGTAGAATCTTATACCCGAATAATATTTAAATAATTTGCATACATAGTAACTTCATTATTCATTTTTTAAATTTGAGCAATGAGCAGTGCTCAGTTAATAAATTTATATAAATATTATATATCCATAAATCCCCCCCCCCCCCCCCCCGCCTATATGACATTTTCCCAATGATAATAAATTGTCTTTTGTTTAGTTCATCGACACTATAAGTAACTAATTATGCACTTGTTGCTGAGAATGTGATTTTGACCATTGGAATGTACCTACCTACTTAATATTATATTATTGATCAACCTCAATTTATCCACCATATAATATAACTTTACACATATAAATTATTGTACATGAACTAAACGTCACCAATATTACATACTTACTTTTTCATAGTATGTATGATATTGTAATTGATTCTAATACCATTAAACTTAGACCATTCAACTTGTCCAAACTTAACTCAGTTCTTCTCTCCTAGTTGTTTCACTGCGGATAAAACTCTCTTGGGTTCTTTCCCTTTTATTTACACCATGTAACTATACATTGAGATTAATTGACGAATAAACACCACTGAAGATTAACATCCACTGCGTCTTATTACCAACATACACCTTCCACTCGACCACGTGAAGGATCTGGAACCGTTGTAAGGATTTCCGTTGCCGAACAAATAACATAAATAACAATATTGTGTTTATAAAAATAATTTTAAAATGAGACAGATTTCATTCAATTACAGTGACGTATTCAATGGATACCAAAAATAACGTTCACGGCAAAAAATAATGAAATATTTTTATTTTACAAAATTTAATATTAATATAAAAACGCATTTGGTGCTACTTTAAGGTAGTGTGTTGTAGGGTCTAGGACAAATCGGCGCCTGGACAACTAACTGGGTGCCATGCACTCAAATGATATTCGGAAATAAATAGATAGAATAGAATAGATAGAATAAATTATAGGTAAGTACTTTTAAAATATATATTTAATGCTATTATTTAAATTATATAATTATTTAAATATGTACATGTAAATAATGATTTAATTGTGCACTTGTTAAAGTGACAACAAGAAGAGAGTTCTTTTATTTTTATATAAAGCCTCAGGCGTGATAATTCTCAATCGGCAAAAAAACATTGTGGTAAGAGCAAACATAATATTAAAACTACTAACTAGTAGATAAAAACTGAATAAAATTCCTCGTCTACTTTCTGAATAAAACGTATATTTATTGCTTTCGATAGTGCTGCGCCCAATTGTCTCATTCCCTACGAAGGCTCGGAATAACCATACACTGAGCTTTGAAGACAGATTTTCGACTGATACTGGGTGTAACGTGGGGACGTTGATCATACTGCAAGTGAAGAGGCGATAGACCTGACTGACCTGACCTGAAGGGAACTTCAACCTAGCTTGCCTGTTCTTCAAGCTAACTGGATTTCGGCATTTTGGAATCCAGCTAAATACCTCTATTGAACATACATAATTCTGAAAACATTCATGAGAAAATATAGTTAATAGAAAAAATCTTTTTCGAAAAAAAGTAAGACTGAAATCGAACCAGCGTCTCTTGTGTTTCGCGCCCTGTGCATTACCACTATGCTACGACTGCCATGCTTAATTGTGACAAATTTTAACTATGGGGCTTATTAATACCTGCTCATAAGCGATCTCTAAATTGAGTTACGGTAGGAATTCGATTTTCGTATTCTAAATTAAAATACTTATTATTTTAATTACTAACCGACGTCACGGATCTCTCCGATATTTTTCTGTTGCAACTTTCTTGAACTTGCTAATAATTTTTAATTAATTATTTCTTTTATTCAACGAATAATTCACAAGATTTAAGCATGTAGTATTTTAATTATTGAACATACATAATTCTGAAAACGCAAAAACACTTGGGCGCGAAACCTAAGAGACGCTGCTTCGATTCCAGCCAGGTGTCTTACTTTTTTCAAAAAAAAAAATTCTATTGGCTATATTTTCTCATGAGTTTCTCATGTTTTTAGAATTATGTATGTTCAATAATTAGAATAGCACATTCTTAAATCTTGTGAATTATTCGTTGAATAAAAGAAATAGTTAATTAAATATGTACTATCAATTGGGTGTATACGGCGGAGCTGACATAGCTTGGAATAACACAATAAGACTGGCGAGTGACAGGGATTCTTAGAAGCGCTATATTCTCTGGCTAAAAAGCGGAAATGTCCGAAGAAGAAGATCCAAACTATTTAAATATTAGTACCTTATTCACTGTCGAACCGAACAGTCGTAGTTACGTAGTAATTAATATGACGCGTACAAATATCTTATTATAGGCCCGATGATATTTGATATATTTTTTTTTTTTTTTTTTAGAATTATTAATAACCATGTCCTTGCTTTTTCGTACAAGGTGGTTGTTAGTAATTTTGAACAATCACAAACACCCAGGCTTTGAGAAAAACACATAAATGTTTTTGTCATGACCGGGAATCGAACCCAGAACTCTCGGGTGGAAGGCCAGCGCCTTACCCACTGCACCACGAGAGCCGCCTGATATTTGATATATTGGTAACGTCAGAATTAATATTATAATTAAATTGCCGCCAAAATGGAACTGAAGATAAAAATATTTTCCGGTTTCGGTATGATTAATAAAAATGCCCTTCCCTTTCACCTTATGATCGAATGAAAAGGAAGAAAAACTTTTGTTGTATGAAAAATTACCTAATATGTAGTTGTAATGTTATATAATATGATGAATTTCCAAAATGATATTTAGTTTTAATATATTTATACTCAACGTGGGATAAAATATCTTATTTGAAAAGACAATTCTTGAATTTGTTTTTCTCGAGTATTTTTAATAATATTCGTTAGTCATCAATCATTCCCGAATGCTCTTACATAAACATCAATTCAAATCTCCAGGACAACTAAATTAGTTTTCTAAATTTATCGCCACTTACGCAGGCATGTCTCGGTGCTTTATGTAAATACGCCAGCATTAAAAAACATGTTATTTTATGTTTTGAGTGCCATGATAAATTCATACCAACTCATATCTGTATCTCTTCAAAAATAGGGAGAGAATTTAATACAGAATGAATCTTAAAATACCCACCTATTGCAACAAACACAACGCAATATGAAAATTCCAATGTAAATCGGTATATCCATAAAAACATTACTAATCTATAGTATAGTAATAATACTATATTGTCTAGACATCTGGGATGTAAAATATTGTATATGTTACGCCGAATGTGCGAAATTGACTATTACATGAAATGAGCAAAATTTTGCCTAAATCATGAAAAATGCAAGCCAGTTGCCTTATTTATGAATTAGGCAAAATATCTGCGAAGTGCGTGAATAGTGCAGTAATTTTTTTGCCTAGTTCATGCATTTGGCAAATATATATTAGCGCTACAGTGGCGTTTTTTGCAACTAAACCAAATGTGTCAAATGCTCATGCGTTGGTCAAAATAGATGGTCGCGCTCCGGTGGTGTTTTTTGCAACTAATCAAACTAACCAAATGTGTCAAATGTCATTGATTATATAAAAATATACCAATCAATAAATACAATGAGGTTCATATCCATTTACTATGCCCAAAAAAATCTAGAACTATAATATGATAACGGAAGAATTTTATTATAAGGTATTTTCGCGTTTTGATTCGTGCTTGGGTATCAATCGTGCAATGGTCGATTGTTTGTTTGTGATAGTATGATTTGATAGTTTGTTGACACTTGTTAGCTAATCTCAAAATGGACATTCAGTTGAATTCAGAATTACAAAACCTAACCCTACCTAACCCAGCCTAACCTAACATAACCTAATAATAATAATATTTTATTATTTCCAATTATAACTAATAAAACCATCCGTATTAAATTTACTTTTTCTACTGTCATGTTGACAGTTTAAGAATTCTTATACTAACTAAAACTAATACTACTAACTTCTTATTCTAATACTACGAATTCTATACCCTGGAGAATTCACGCACTTGGCAGATAATTTACCTAATTCATGAATAAGGCAACGGGCTTGACTATTACATGAATTAGGCACAATTTTGTCCATTTCATGTAATGGTCAATTTTGCACATTCGGCGTAACATATACACTGAAGTTGGTAAGTTAGTAAATTACAGTACAGATCGTCGACCAGGCTATGTTTCGGAAAAACAGTAAAAATGTAAGTAACTATTAAAATAATTTAGTGAATTGTCAAATTTTCTATGTATATACATGGCTTAATGAAACAGTTGAAGATAATCTGTCATTAGAAAATAATGATTCCTTAATTACTACGACAGATTGTTTAAAATTTACTAACGTTTCTTTATAAGTAGGTACCCTTAGAATCAAATTAATGTTTGCCTTAACAATACAATAAAATTTTAAAATTTAGTTAAATGTTATTTATTTTATGTTGATAAATGTCATTCCAAAGACATAAAAATGAAACATTTTTTTATTAAACATATGTAATAAATGGTGTAACAGGTTTTTTAATAAACAAAATTGTTGCATATGAAAAGAGACCATACAGACTCCATTACATCCACAAAAATGTATAGTTTGGTGCGGTTTAGATTCTAGTGGTATCATCGGACATTATTTCTTCGATTAATTTAAATGAGACCGGAGTTCGCGTTACGGTCAATGGAAATCCTAACCCGACCATGATCATTTTTTTTAAATATGGATCTGGATGGCCACAGGATGGCGCTACGTGCTGTAAAGCGATCGCAACCATCGACCTATTGAAATCATGAGTTGATTTAGAGAAATTAACCTGTCAATTGGCTTCCAAGGTCATGCAATGGACACCTCTGCGCCTCAGACACTGTTTCGTAGAGAACAACTGCAGTGGCCGTAAACTCTAATTCATTTTCAAATGTTATATATATATTAATGATTCGAATACGAAGAAATGATTAAAAGTTAATTATTTGTGTTATTTTTTTACAATTTCAACTTCTATCTGACTTAAACAAATACCGTTCTTACAGTCATTCATAAAAAGTAAATGTTTTTCATGATGAAAACCCATTTTGGCCAATTATTTACTACCATGTGCTTAGAGTAGCTATGAAAACCAAAACCGACCATTTTGGATAAAGACAGTTGGAAAGAGTTGTTCGAATACGTCATGAACCACCATGGGTTTTCGCCCTTTTGATGATAATGACCATGTACCTATATAGGAAATAGCTCAATAGAAGGACATTTTTATATACTTCGTAGACATTTGACACGCCCGAAAATAAATTTACATAATTAATAGTAAGAAGAAAAAATACTTTATCGTATCGAGTAAAATAAAATTCTTGGATTTTTTTAAACAAGGTATTTATTGCGTGAAGGAGAAAATGTGACAATCAGAATAATTAATAAGTTTTAAGACTAGAATTCTACTACGCGAAGTGACATAAAATAAAATAAAAAGTGTCACTGGGCAAGTAGTGAAAAGCACCCAAGTGGCAATATGCAAAACAGGACAAATAAAAGGCTTTGCTTAAAAATTCATGAATATTAATATCGAACAAGGCGCCATGTTTTTGTTGGGTTCAACCTATTTATAACTAGAAACGGAATTGATTTAAATAAATTTTCTCGAGAGCCAAAATATTTGCACTTTTTGAATAGCTGCAGGTGATAAAGGGGGCGACAGAAAAATCGTTGGCAAGAAATTATCGTACAATAGATGCTAAGATGTAAATTTACTTTTTATTCTGTTGGTCATTGTTGAGTAAAATAAACATCTCCACACTAATAAATGGGACAGATATACACAATAAGTAAATTAATTTTAGAGAATGTTATTCATATTTCAACATTGTTATTCATATTAATTGTCAACGGATTATGTTGATTCATTAATGTAGTATAGGTATTTTTTATTACAAATTATAGTTCCGGGAAATTTAAAAAATCTCTCCCGTAAAATTTTGCATAGTACCTACCACTTGGAATCTAATATCAACATTTATCAATACGATATGAATAGTACCCTTTAAAAGGCGTATCACCAACACCGCACTAAATACATTACGTGTGATGCCCCTTCTAACTTGAACTAATGATATTAATATCAAGTACTGGATTAAACACATAAAGACTTTTTTTTTTAAATCAATAAGACAATTAATTGGTATAATATAAATTATATTATAATACTACAATGCATACTTACGGCTCCACGCCATCCTAGAAACGAAAAAAATCACCGTGATATTTACTGTAATATTATACGCCTCAAATACAGAAAATTCTGCGCGGACGACACAAATGGCCACAAACGTTTCAAAAATGCCACGAACACAATATGACTATGTTTGGTTGCGATGAGTTACAGCGACAAATTAGAGAGTATCCCATCTAGGGCTGCATATGCATACTAGGTTTTCATTATTATACCAAAGCGTCGTTTAAACATAAAAAATCATTAGGGAATGCTTATGTGTCTATGATGTATGACAAATGATGTGGCATGATAAGTAGCAGGCATGAAAACAAGCGGAAGCTCTATTCTATCACAGATGAGTTTTTTCAAATGGACCCTTCTCAATACCAATTCTCTGTGTGCGCACCTGCAAGGCTGAGATTTTCATTTTAAAGAGATTCAGCGTTGTTTCATTGTTTCATTCAAGTTGTATAACATTGAGTTGAAAATGATAAAGGGACTGTACCAGAATACAAATATAATCATTAGTTTAGTACTCGTACTGGATAAATCTTACCATGTGCTGGAAATATGTGTCATAAAACAATCTTTATAAGATGTGGTGAGTACCAAGTTATATTATCGTTTACTTAAAATATGCTATGGGGAGATACATAAAAACACGTTATGAAATATGAAGCTTACCTTCACAGCCACTTTCGGAAGGAATCTAATAAATAATTTCTGAGTGAAACTACCAAATAAAGTGCGCCGTCATTTCCTGTCTTAAATTCCTACACGGAGTCTAGTCCGTTTTCTATTTATTCTTCGCCTACCTGCATTCTTATGCACTGCACGTGCATCCACCAGTTGGCACGTGCACGCCACGAGTGCGGAAAACCTGGCGCCGCCAGCAGCCTGTAAAAGCTCGGGCTACCCTGTATCAACTTTCATGTCCCGCGAGATCTTTGAACCATAGAAAATATTAGAATTTCCACCATTGAATGGAATATTCGAAACTACTCCCTCCGAATTGTTTTATTTCGTGTAAATATGTATATTGATGTATTGCCGAAAGTTTTAAAATAAAAATACAAAAATTTACATACGCGGGTGCCCAATCAATTTTTTTTCTGATAAGTACCCAAGCAGTATTTTTCAATGTTACTATATTTTAAAAAAAAATTAACGAATACCTAATCAAAATTACATCATTATATAATACATCTTTAGATAATTACAAAAACGTGGTAGTTTTTAAATTGCAATATATGTATAGGTATATAAATGATACTGGTATTTTATAAATTCTTTTTTATAATATTTAAGTATAATACATAAAATAGAAATTCATCATATTTTACCTTGACGATGCGAATAGTATCCTAAAATAAAATAGGTTATGTTTGTTATAATATCTGCAATTCTTACCTAATGTTAATTTGTATATATCTGATACATATATAGGAAATTTCAAGTTGCCTGTAATTTATTAGTAATATAATGTATTATTAATACTATCGACTGAAGGTACTTGATGGAATTTGAATTTAAATTCTAATGGATTTAAATTTTGTACTAGTAAGCACCGCACACTAGTAAGTACTAGTAAACACCGTGTACACTCACCAAAGGCAAACATACACTGTCACTGTATGTTTACCTTTGGTGAGTGTACACACGGCGCCTGAAGATGCCGAAAGGTAAAACCCGGGTCACAAAAAAACGACTTAAATGGAATAGTACAAAACTTAAATCTATTAGAATATAATATGTATATATATACTAGTTTAGAAGACAATGTCTACGCTACTAACTTGCTTCAGATATCGATATACTTATTCCATGTAGTTGATGGTGAGTTTAGGCGGACGTTGTTCGTAAGATAATAATAATAAGGTATATTTAATTTACTCGATTTAGGTACTGTCTTGTATTTACATATACCCTCCAGTAATTTAAGACATAGTTTTTAAAATTATATCTAATTTTAATTAAAATATTTATTATTCAATAAATAATAAATACGTTTTAATAATCCAAAATTCTTTATAATACATTCATAATTTAAATTTAGATAGAAGCATGGAAAAATGTACCGAATACGACTTGAACACACAAGCATCACAGTCATTCCGGTGTACTTTCTTTCTCAATCTTCTCTCAGTGTCCGTATAGCGATAGATGTGGGTTGATATCCCATTCACAAAATAATAGACCCAGGTTTCCGGAGTACCTACAAATTATGTATAAATATTTACTGTTTTTCATTTCATAATTTGAACATCTTAAACACGTACTTTTAAATGTTTTCTAAAATTAATATATTTATTACAATTCTAATTAAAAGGCAAGATTTATATATCGTCGTAAAACCTATTCTCGAATGTCATATTGAAAGAAAAAGTATCTGTATCCTATCAGAAGAAAAGTATCTTTGGCATAAAGTATGGATGATGATGGTGTGATGAAGGTGTGGAGAATGAAGACTTTTAGTTGCTGGCGGAGATGGCAAGTTTACTTGATAGATTGACAGGTAAAGTTTACATACAATATTATACAAGATATAATATGATAGCCCGAGGCAGAGTGACAGGTAGACGATTAAGATACAATGAGGAGTGAAATAGTTTAGCCTTCGACGCGACGATACGTAGTGAGATTTGTTCCATCGTGGATAACCTTTTTATTGAACTCATCATGATGGAAAATGCTTATACTGAGTATCTCAGGCCTCGGAGAGAAAATACATTTTTAATATAATAAACATTAATAAATTATGTTGTTGAGATGAAAAAATGCTTAGTTACTAGTAATAGGATTGTGTGAGAAATGTATGCAAGGCATGACACTTCTTGGTACTCATCGAACAATCACCTATAGATACCAGCGTATTAATTTATCGGTCAAAAACTATCGTGACTTCAAAGAAGTATCGATACTTTTTGACATCTCTTATCATAGACAATATTTTTTTTCATATGAGTAGTTTTAATCAATACAAAAATAATTCTGGTACAAAGTCATTTCAGCAGAAATTACGTATCTGCATTGAAAATAATATACTATTTTATAGAACTATTGTATTTTTTTGGTGTGTTAAGTTTTGTATTCTAAGCGATCAATTTAAATTTTATTTTTAAAACATTCATAAACATTTTTGCTTCTAAACGGAGCATACAGAACATGTGCCTCAACTTTTATAAAAAGTTAATTTAGAATAGTTTTTTTTTTATCGCAGCGATAATAATAATTCTTCTCAACCTCTGGATTATTACCTAATTTCACAAATAACCATAATTTCATTTTTGCCGCATGGTTATCATAAAAATGTGAATGAAACGTCAGGGATTTTAGATAACTTAATTTTCTCCTTATACATAGAGTATTCAGAGGCATAAAATATCATCCGCTTTATAGAAGGGACTTTTTACATATCGTATAAATTACACTGCCAAAATTTTTAGCGAGTTTTCTCCGTTTTTTAAGCCAAAAAAGTCTTTTAATATAATATTAGTTATAAAATAACATATTAGTAAATTGAATTTAAATTTATAATACATAAATATGATCTGTATCAATATAATTATTATTATATTTTTAACGATTTTTGCACATATTATACAAATTAATATTAAGAAGCATTTTTATTTTGAAATTTCTTATATGGCTATTGATGTAACGAAATTTCGTATTTAACAAAATAAGTTATAATTACCGAATTTATGATTTACGACTTCTATGAATCATTAATAACTTAGGTACAATGACTTATTTTGATAATTAATTGAAATAATTTTACATAATATATTTACATTTATTTTGTATGTAATATTTTTCTTAATTATTGTTCTTTTGATCTCCATGGACTTTTCAATTAGATAAAATTAGACCTCGCCATGGCCATGTATATCCCAGCCGTTGTTCTACCACTACAAGTTAGTAAAAATAAGTATGTAGATAAAGATACAGATAATAATTTCATTGCATACTTACTGACTTACATGCTTACCTACCTTGTCACACAGCGCATTACGGCAAGCACAAATTCTCATATGATATATGCAGCACGTAGATCGCTTTTGTAGCACCACTGCAGGATGAGGAGGGTTGGTGAAGGATCCTTTGTGGTTGTACTACAATGGTACAAAATCTGGTATTCTCTGGAGGCTATATAAAATATGCTTTCTGTACAATATGCGAATCTAATTTCATCAGCATTATTTTATTTCAAAAATATACTTTTCATCATTTTTTTTGTTTCATAATAATATAATGTATACTGTACGAAGTAGTCTTTTTGAATTCATATTTATAATACCGTATATACCTACATGTACCATGAGAAATCTATCGATTGGTAGTCATTCTATACTAAGGAAATTTTGGATAGAAGAATATGTTTCTTGAATCTGTGTATTCGTTATGTTTTGTTTGGATGAAAGATAAACCATGCATATATGAAACTATATAAGGTTTTAAAAGAATATTTTCCCTTATGGGTAATGGAATAAAAATAAACTGGGAAATTGTTATGAGTTCAAACCGTATATCTCCTAACCGTAAGGTTCCTATTTAAGAAACGCGTGATAAACGATTCAAAAATAATATTTTCATACAGTAAACGAGCCGTGAAAACATCTGAAAGAAAAATAGGAAGCGTGAAATGTTTGTTCATAGTCGCGGTAGAAAAATAATAGGAAAATATTGCCAATATCCGTGCGGTGTTCGGTGCTTTAGGCAAATTTTATAGTAGCTAATTTATCGAATTGGAATCGGCCTCAAAAACTTATTTAATATACATCCATAGATATCGTTCAGCTGGATTAGACCAGTTTGAATTTGGTATATTCTATACACAAGGCGGCAATCGACGGTAGTTTACCATATTTATGTATTGAAGCAGATAAAACCGTCTAGACAAAACCGTATAAACAGAAAGTGCTATGTTTTAACAGCCCCTCTCTTGGCTGTGTTAACTTTTAGAGTGAGATAGACAGTATTGACAGTTTAGCTGGCTAACTTATTGTAACAATATTTATAATATTTACCTCAATACATAAATATGATAAACTACGGTCGATAGCCGCCGATAGCCGCCTTGTATATATAATAGACCCACAGAGCTAGTTTTTCACATATTGACAAGCTGAAAAAAAATAATGAGCTGTATTTAGTAGTCATGTTGGAACAATAACAGTATTTATTGTCATTATAATACCGAACCTATTGTTTGATAAAATTTAATGTAGGTAAGTGTTTTACATTAAAAAATATTTAAATTAGTCAATAGCAGGGAGACAAATGATGACCGAGTGTTATCGTATCCGCTTGGTAAGTCGAGCGTCTCGGGTTCAAATCCCGGGTCTGGCAAAATTTCTAATTGTTTTTCAAGGTATATTTGAATCAAGAGCCATGGACCTAACAGATTAATAAAGTGGCTAACAATGATTTCTCGTAAAAAAATGTTACGATAGCTCTTAGTTAGGCGGCCGAGATCCACGCCGGATTGTAGGGTCAATTATAAATATACCTTCTGTGTGTGGCTGTAAGAAGGTCCGATTCTCTAGAACTTAAACAAAATACGTTTAACAATTACGTATTAACACCGCCAAAAGGCGTCATCACTAGAACCCGAAAGAGCCCGTAACCAATAACTCATAGAAGTATGAGCAGGGTTGACTAAAAGACTTATCAATTTTTAGTATAACTATATATTATTAGCATTGAATTTTGCCATAACGATTAATTAAACTATATTATGTATGTAAAGTTAATAAAAGTAAAGCTTATCGGATTTCTTTTAACATTCTTAGAGCAACGTTTACATTTATATGCCTACACTATATTTTCATCATAAAAATATCATGTCTTGATAATGGCCTCTGCAACGAGCCCGAAACGTCGAGTAAAGAAAAAAGTAGGACACATGGTAGAAACCCAAAAATCTACTACGATAAAAATCAACCGTGAAAGCCTTAAACATTATCTATACTATTTAAGTGATCCAAAGTTGGTATGTGTATAATTGTAATAGCATATGAAAATTTCCAAAATCAAACTAATCACTTTTGTATGTATATAATATGCTTCTTCTGAGAAAATGATAACTTTGATTAATTTTATTTTTTTTAGAAATATTCTTAGCATCGTCCTTTTCTTTGGCTGACATCAAAGAATTAATATAATATATGAGCCTTTTTACAAAGGATCTAATGATACCTACTATCTACTTTTTAGATACTACTACGTACTAATATATACATTTGCTGGGTCATTCAGCACCATTAACTAGTTGTAAAAAACCGGAGGGTTTCAGGTTTTAAATATATTATATGTAACCGTTTGACCTTTTACTAAAAAAAGCAAAGTTACGATTTTTTGTAGTTTTGTCATGATAGATACGTATAATAAAAATGGATATTATACTTTCTTAAATTTTTACTTTTATTAAACTGCTTTAAAATAATTAATGGAGAAATATTATGTTACTCTGTTATAAGATTGAATAGAGAATGGTAAATAATTAAAATATATCTTTACTGTCCAACAACAAGATCTCGTCAATAACCGGAAGTCGCCATAGTAACATATGACTTTTCAGTGACGTACCTGTGATGGCGGCAACGCGTGTTTAAATAATGAATCGTCTCTCTTTTTAAGTACGTCTCCTTTTCTTTTTCGCAATAAACAAAAAGTTTACTAATAATGATTTTCCTTTTCTATATTCTTATTATAAAAAGCATCAAATTTCGTAAGTTTATAGACCTGTACATCACGGAAGCGTAAAATGAAATGATAAATTATTTAGGGGCGATTCTCATTTTTTAGAAGTGCGATTAACTAAACAGGAAGGTGTTGTTAATTCACAGTTTTAACACGTGGACAAGAAGTTCTTGTTCGATAGTAGTGTTAATTACACCTTGGCCAAAACTGCAACCAATTTGGAACTGCAAAAATATTATCACAATGACTAGGTATAATTTGTATTATATTTTTATCCAGAATGATATATTAAATGTCTCTGAAAATTAGACGGTAAAGACAGGTGAAAGTCAGGGATTAAACACTTTTTTTAATGTAGTGCTGAAGGTGGATGGATGCCGACAATCTCTGGGATAGCCAAACGTACTAACGATGCCACAATCGGCTTAGCGCTGATTCTTTAACCATTGGTTATTATAACCCGCAGATAAGATGATAACCTTGAAATTATGTCAGGTTGAAGGTCAAAAAAGACGAATACGAGGATAAGTCTATCTAGATGGGTGGATCAAATCAAGAATGCCACACATTTTACACTGACAAAGGTCTTGTGTACCGCTTGAATTCCGGGAAGGATGAAACGAAGCCGTAGAAAAGACTCTCAGATGTACAAATAATCTGAGTTACGATCATCAGTCATGAGTTCCTAACGAAAAATAAATTTTTCAGTAGTTTTATCAACGATTTTTTCTTATATTTTACTATGTCCGCTCGCCAGTTAAATCATATTAAATGACACCACATGATGCCTATAATAATATCCCCGTCAGTCACCAGTTTTCTTGCGTCTTCCTAGGTTATGCTAGCATCACGTAGCTGCACCGTATACACTCTGCGGTTAGTATTTATCGGTATTCTAAGATGCTGGAATCGGGTTGGCTTAATGAATAGGCAAACCAAGTTTTAATACCCTTGAGGCATCAGCAGTACATAGCCACTGCACGATTGGGCGAATGGTTAAAAACTATACCCGATTAAAATTAAAATCTTTTAAGTAATAACATAATCACCCGTCTGTAAAGACTCTCAATATATTGTTCTTGGAAGGCAAATTGATAATAATTAATTATTAAAATTAAATAATAATATGCTCTGTTTCTTGAGAGAATATAGAAAAAATATCATTCAAATAAACAAATCGTCTTTTTGTAGTTTATAATATAATATAAGAATGTTCAAAATAATGTGGTAGTTCCTAAAAACAGTAAAAAACAACGTCATTTGACCTGTTTGATAATTTACGTAGGAAAGGTTTCCGGAATTACACCGCAACGAGTCTCCGGGGACAAATATTTATAGAAACAACCTGCGCAGCCTATCCATCATACGGAAGAACACAACCCTAAATCAAACATAGTTTTATTTGAATTTCAAATATGTTCACGTTCACTAACCGTATTATACAGACAAAATGGACATGTTATGGCATAAATAATCTTAATCTCAATTTTAATTTTGGATTATTGTGTAATATTTTCATTGTCTAGTATTTCATTCGTACAGCTATTGACATTGACACCCACAGTGGCCGCGCGGCTTAAGCGTTCAGGTTCAAATCCTGGGTTTGGCAAGTACACATATTGTTTTTCAATTTGTGTATGAGTCAGGGTATGGACCTAATAGGTTAAGCAAGTGGTCGACATCCATTTCTCGTAAAAAACAAAATCTGTTAATACAAACCTCTACTCTGTGGAGGCCCATATGATCCTATTAGGATCGGACATGGTCGGAAAAAAAAAGAAGAAAAAATAGCTATAGTATCATTTAATTAAATAAATTGTGTTATTTTTAAGAGATTGAACTACAGTGATAGAGGGAGTATATGGACGCTTTAATAGCGACTACATAACGTTTAATGCAAATAATTTAATAAGAATTTTGGTATTGATAAATACTGGAATACCGGTTTTTAAATACCGGTATTTCAATCCCTAAATATAGTGGTAAGGAATATTGGAGATATCGAAAGCCCACCCTGGGCTGCAGTGCTAGTGATGATGATACATAGATTATCCTGTGATATTATTTTGATATTATTATGATTTAACATAGGTTTAAAGTTAATATTATATTAAAAGTTTATTTAACAGCTTATTTTAAAAGTTAAACTAAATTTCTCATCGCTTAACTTAATCAGAGTAGAAAGACTGTATTCTTTGTTTATAAAAATCAACATTCTTTGCTTACGCTACCTCTGGTTTAAGGGCGTATCTCAAGTACAATAGTTAAGGGGATCAACTAAATAATGAAAAACAGTTTAATTAATACATCGCATAAATTACTCAATTAAATTTAGCTTTACTCTTGATTTTTCTGAAATGTATTAATACGATACTGAAATTTAGTTTCAACTTTTTTATTGAATTCATTTCAATGGTACAATACATATATATTATTATTATTATAGTAGATTATACTCAGTATAAATATATTTTATAGCGATTTAATATTATATTTAAAATTTAATTTATTTATATTAATTCAATTTATTGTCAGTAATAAATAAAACATAGAAAGATGTCATATTTTTTTTTAAATTTAATCGTTTGTCGTGGTACTTTTCATTAATCTGAATAAGAAGATGAATAAACATGATCTAATAATGAAATTAATTAATATTATTTAGTGATTTATATTATTTTTAAATTATCATACCCTGTTTACGCGTGTATGGATTTACGTTTACATGGACAGTACGTATTATCGCGGCCATGGCAATAAAATGTACGTGTTAACATGTATTATTCCGCTATATAGTTGCAAGATTGCATGCAGGAATCAAAAAAGTTTGGTAGCTTCTGAATTTTCACGCGACAATCGGCACTCGCTTACTCTTGAAGAATGACATTGGCGAGACAGTCAGCATTTTTACGTGTGAACAGATATTATCCCGACAGTTTAAAATACACACTATTTGTGCAAGTAAATCCATGCACCTGTACAGACGCTATCATGCCGCATGATAGTTCAGTGATCTAAACTTAATACAAAATAAATATCGATAGTGCACATACTTCACTTCATCATTCCTCTCCAACGTCGTGCTATTTATAATAGTCAATATTAACTACCAGACTGAGGTATAGGTACAAAATTTATTGTACCCAAATGTTAAGCTTTCCTATTCTAAAACTCAATCGGAATATTCAAAAGATAATCGATAGGCTGAATAACAATTATTCATCCCACGTTGATTAAAGAAAATGAATGCAAATAAAACCAACGCTTTGAGCAGCCGCCCCTAGCCACATTTCCTTTTGACCAGCGATGGAAAAAAAAATGAGAGTAGGTATTGACAGCTTTAATTACCTGCCACCTCCTAAAATAGATTGCAAAAAGAATGACTGGTCAACAATCAATTCAGTGTAAAATGTCTGGAACTTGCTATTATATTATTTGATTAAAGACTACCTATTCAACGCTTTCGTTCTGATGATGCTAATACATGATAGCATATACTGATCATCGAGACTTTTAAAGTAACGAATAAATAATTAAGTGGATCAGAGAGTTATAATATAAAGAAAGAAGACAGTATTGTTTGGCAAAATGAACCCGTGTTTCAAGCGAATAACGCACAGTAGAACCTCAATTTTATTATTATTAACTTAACTATGAAACGTTATACCATCATGTTGCTTCTCAGTACGACTACCAAATTTAAACGCAACATTATTAACCATATTTTCTACTAAATTAACTAAAAATAATATATTACCACTAACTTTATATTTAACATAAAAACAATAAATTTCAGCAACACGTGCTCACAATTTTTAAATGACTATAGTGTAGTCATTCAAATCAATATTTACCTGCGTCGTGTACAAAAACATATTTAATTCAGCCGTAGAAACCCTATCTCACTCTAACGCATATTGCGGAGATACAAGCGAGCGGAATGCTTTCTCACTCGCACTTATGATTAGTTTTTATTCAGGCCTTGAAGTGGATTATGCAGACTTTTGTTATTGAAGATGCAGTACCAATGTTTAAACTAGCCCGCCCACGTCCTATGGGTGCCACAAGGGAGTCTCAATATGATCTGTCTTTTTTTTAAAACAACTGCTTTGCGACATTTCATTAATCAAGCATATCACGATTTTTTTGTATTTGTAGCATCAGAAGTTATTTACGCCCAACAATGTCAACGCCCACGATGAACGAGCGGCTAACGCATTGGCTTATACTATTGTGCATCCCAGGTTCAAATCCTGCCTGGAAAATACACATATTATATATATACACACATGACAAAACAGAACAGCCAGGGGAAAAATAAAACATTATTTTTTGTGGAATCTATTTATTAACTAAATTTTAAACGAAATACATATACTTATATATAAATATTTAATATTTAAAAAAAACAATTTTTAAATGAAATCATGAAGGAATAATAATATATACTTTCATTTTTTTTACAATACCGTTATTTTGAAAATAATGCATTTTTTTATATATAGAGTATTTAAAATTGTATAATGTAATCACTGCACGTTGGCCATTTGGCGTAAATACCTCAATTTATCTGTTTGTTATTGATAATCATGCCTAACTATTGCAAACACAAATATTAAAATTCTGTTTTTTATCTCTGCAGAATTATTAAACTGATAATTTCGTTGTAACTAGTCACCCAATCATTTTGAACATTCTAGGAGATATTCATTGAGATATTCTAAGCTTGTCGGCAACACCGAGTTAAGTTTATTTGAGGCTTTCTAGCGATTAGTAATGCAGAAATTAGGTATATAATTTGATTTATTATGGCGTATTGAAAATCTGTGCTATTAAAAATCTGTCAACATAATAGAGATAGGACAATTTCAATATTAAATTTATATGTTTCCTGAAAGGTCATAGTTATATTTATCGTTGTTCTGTTTTGTCACTATTCTGTTTAGTCATGTTCTGTTTTGTCGTGTTCTGTTTTGTCGTGTTCTGTTTTGTCGTGTTCTGTTTTGTCGTGTTCTGTTTTGTCGTGTTCTGTTTTGTCGTGTTCTGTTTTGTCGTGTTCTGTTTTGTCGTGTTCTGTTTTGTCATGTTCTGTTTTGTCGTGTTCTGTTTTGTCGTGTTCTGTTTAGTCATGTTCTGTTTAGTCATGTTCTGTTTTGTCATGTTCTGTTTTGTCGTGTTCTGTTTTGTCGTGTCCTGTTTTGTCGTGTTCTGTTTTGTCGTGTTCTGTTTAGTCATGTTCTGCTTAGTCATGTTCTGTTTTGTCATGTTCTGTTTTGTCGTGTTCTGTTTTGTCGTGTTCTGTTTAGTCATGTTCTGTTTAGTCATGTTCTGTTTTGTCGTGTTCTGTTTTGTCGTGTTCTGTTTTGTCATGTTCTGTTTTGTCGTGTTCTGTTTTGTCGTGTTCTGTTTTTCCACTGTTCTGCTTTGTCATGGAACTGTTCTTGAATACATGTTTAGAATAGATCGAACAAGTTACTAACATCAATTGCTCGTAAAAATAAAAATCCGTTAATACAAATCTCTACACTATGGAGTTCCATAATATGGTATTTTTATGACCGGACATGGTCTAAAAAAGGAGCGGTTACCTATGACTGAAGTCGCTACGTACTTTCACTCAAGTGTTTATATTAGTGAGCGACAGGAAACATCGGAGGCACTAGCTGATAAGTTGACATGGATGGAGAAAAACGTAAAAGGTGAAAGATAAAATACGAAAATGAAGCCATCAGACTAATTTCAATTAAATTATCATTTACACTACAGTATATACAATCAAGATTAAGTTGACAATAAAGACAATAGACATAAAGAACAAGTGAAAGAATTTAATTATTTTGACCGTGCCTGCGGGGCACTCCACTGTCATCCGGTATGTCAACAAAGACATTTTTCTAAATCTGGGATGATTTGCGAGAGCTTGTTACCCGAAGCTTCATTATTTCGCCCCAAGAGCTCGCTAGCTGTGATCAATACAGCTCAAGGTTACATTTTAGTCGAGTGAAATATTTCAACGCTGTTTTGACACGATCCAGACTACAAAATATGACCGCTCTGTCCATTTACAAAGAGAAATTTGAGATGTAAACTAATAACACAACACCAAAAATTTTTAATAAAATAACTTCAACATAGTTCAAATTTATTTCTGTTTATTTCACACAGATGACTGATATTTTTTTGTTCTCACCTGTTATTTTTGTTCAAATCAATCAATACGTCTGGCTGAATAATTAGATGAAAGTTTTTCTGGCAGTAAGTCAATAAAAAAACAATAACTTTCAAAAAAACTCTGAGTAAACCTTTCTAAAATATATCAAAAAAATAAATCACATTTTTTCACAAAAACGTGCAACTACTTGTTAGTTTATTAAAGGGTCTTTATTATCATGTAGATATTTTGATTCGTAGAACAGCCACATAATTTTGAATTTTAAATTCGTTTATTAAGATGGGAACATGGGTGAATAACATCAGGAGGGACGCAGAGAGGCTGAGTGTGAAGAGAGTTTAACATAGAACTTCTTTGAGGATTGTTGTATGGATGGATGGTTGGATGGATGGTTGGATGGTTGCCATGGACCTGAATGGTCTGTAGTGCCAAGCAGGCAAGTTAGTAAGTTTGTAAACATGCATAATCTGGAACACATCAGAAACAAATCTATGAGAAAAAATATTTTTGCAAAACATTACTAGCGAGCGGCACTCAAAAGTACACAAGAAATCACAGTGGTATGAATGACATAGATGCAGATTTGAGTGGTTACCGTACTAAATTGTACGTAAAACATTTCACCGTGGCACCGTTCACCGTAAGCTTTCTTATTGGAAAGAGACGACCAAATACCTTACTATACGGTCTCTAATTTTATTAGATTCGTTAATATTAATTCATCATTAATTCAATTTTCATAACTGATTTTGGCAAAATTCATGAATTCAAGAATAAAAACCTAACCTAACCTAACAAATAATCCAGTTTATCGGCTATTTTCAAAAAAAAATTGCTGCTGGCTTCTTGTAAAGTGTAAACCGACAAGAACCGTATTATATTTAGACATGAATTTTATGTCAGTACTATATGACTCAACGAGGTTGGATGATCTTTAATATACGGCCATATATTTCCGATATAACATTTCACGGTGAAGTGTGATACGGAGAACGGCATACGTATAAGTTTCCGGACACGGATTTGAGTTCCACTCGGTACCGTGGTGTGCGGTCCATAGATGCTGTAGATGCGGCGCATACACAGAAATAATTGATATAGTACTATTGACTAATACTGTGTATTTATTCTTTAATATATACCTTTTCAATAAGTAAAGTCACCAGATACTTCAGGTATATATTATGTTTCTGTTGTATTCCAAATTACGGAAGTAGTTTCATTAATATAACGTATCTAATCAATCGTTATTAACAATTATTTAATAGCTTATATACATTACAAGAGTCATAACCACTAAATTCTTATTTATAAAATAATCATGTATTATATTTTCATACAAATTGTCTTGACACTAAGCATTCCTGTAATGTAGGTGCTGCTTTTTTGTATGCCGGATATTCACCACACACATAATGAAACAGTACAAATATAACACACTTCATCAATTTGTTTCACTTAAGCTGTTTATTTATTTATGGTACGGTTGTGAGAAATGATCTCACGTGTCAGCATACACCTATTATTCATGTTAAAACTGGGAGTTTTCTTTAAGACATATATAAATTAAATCCATAACAATATACACGTGTGAACGTGTTTCCCCCGAGAATATTATTTTTGGAAACCTAGAGTAATTTCAGAGTATTTTTAATACTATTTACTTATATTATATTTTTAATCGATATCCAATAGGCAATTGAATTATATTTTTCATTTTAATATAACAAAGTTCTTACTGAGCCAAACTTTTGAACAACAAATTGCGGCAACTATTTCAAATATTTTTCTTGTATTATTTATATGTACGAATAAATTACTTTTGAATTTTCAATTTTTAAATAGAGAGAATATTTATAAGGCATACTATTATTAAATGTTTTAATAAACCATATGTATTATTAATTTTTACCTACATAATTATTTCGTGTCATTAGACAAGAATAGCGTCACATCCCATACATCTTGCATGTTAGATATGGAGCGCGTGAATTGTTCTTGTAGCAGTGGTTCATGATAAATCAAGGTCAGCCACGACGATAAAATCCGTGAAGCTATGCTATAAAGACACATAGAGATGCATTGCAGCTGTGACAATGATTGTTAATTTACCACAGAAAAAAATTAATTTCAGTTTGACACATTACCTAATACCACGTGAACTCATGAGTCATTAAACTAAATTATTCATTTGTTACGTTTTCTTTCAAATCATGGGTGTCCAATAATTTGATTTTACTAAGCCACATCGAATGAAGAAGAATTCTCTTGGCACGCACGTATTTTAGCTACCCCTGCTTAAAAAACATAATTATGTAATTTCAAATGCTATTCAGAATCTAAGTTGAGGGCTTTTTTATTTCAATGCGATCAGTTTTTCATCCAACATTAAAAATTCTACCCAAAATTGACGCAAGCTGTTTTATCATAAAATACAATTTTCAAAATAAAGGAAAAAAGCTGGGTTTGTTGGACTAGGGCCGCGGGTTGGACACGCCTAATTTAAATAAATAATTAACTTGCGACGTCTTTTAATTTAACGTTATTTTTATCCTATCGCTGATTAAATTGAATAAAAAATGTTTGATCAAAGAATAATCGTTTACAAAATTATCCGGATATTAAATTTATTTTAAATGTATTGAAAGTTTTTGAAACAAATAGTTCGACACACGTCTTTGTTTAATGTTTCTATTTCCATTTAAAGCCACGAGAAAAAACATTATGTGGGTTTGAAAACTGACAATAATTGGATGTTTTGTTAACTAAAAAATGTTTGTATACTTTTTCCGACGTTTCTTTTGAAAATGAAAGAAGTTGAATACGCACATCAAACAACTCATGATAATGCGTAAATTCACATTTCATTTAATGAATTACTTTCATAAATGTATTTGCCGGGCGTTGAACTTTTTCGCGTCGGAAAGTTCATTACATTTTATTTCCGCTGAAACGTTCTTCTTTTAATAAAGGCTGCAGAGAAAATGTAACAAAGCCATTTTTTCTTGCATATAAAACTTTCGTTTTGAAAAATGGCTCAAAAATTGAAAGTCTTAGCAAGGTGATAGACTGGATTTGCATAAGGTCTTCTTCTTTCATTATTTTCATGCAAAATTCAAGTCGCTATTACAATAGATAAAAGAAAATGCATAATGAATTTTGACACCTGCGATGCGTTAATACAAATAATATCTCTCCCTTGCCACATACTAAGATAATAAAATTATTAAAAACCTCAAAAAGATATCTAATATATTTGAACACCTTAAAATTAATGTCGATACATTATTTTGTGTTCCAAAAATATACAGACAAAGCTTCTCACCAGAACTCGGGGTGTATCAGAGCTTTTTCAAAGTATTATTACAGTACGTATGATAGGTTCTTGCGTACATACGAGGGTGGGTCAATAATTCCTTAGAAAAAAGCATTAAAACAGTTTTTATTTTTGTATTTTTTTTTTATTTCTCAACATAATCTCCTTGGAGCTCAATACACTTGGTTAGACGTTTCTCAATTTTTTTTAAACCGTCAGAAAAATAAGTTTTCGGAAGGTCCTCAAAATAAGCATTTGTCCGATCGATGACTTCTTCATTTGAAAAAAAACCTTGTCCACTTAGCCATTTTTTTAAGTTTGGGAAAAGGAAAAAGTCACTGGGGGCTAAATCTGGCGAATACGGTGGGTGGTCGACCAATTCGAACTTCAATTCTTCAATTTTAGGCATTGATCGTAAACATGTGTGAACACGGGCATTGTTCTGATGAAAGAGGATTTTTTTCCTGTTTAAATGAGGCCATTTTTCTTCAATTTCGTTTTTTAGCTGGTCCAATAAAGATGCATAATAATCCCCTGTTATTGTTTATCCTTTTTCCAAATAGTCAACGAAAATAATTTCACGTGCATCCCAAAATACAGTAGCCATAACCTTACCAGCTGATTTTACGGTTTTCGCCTTCTTTAGACATGGTTTGTCTTCGCAATCCACTGCTTTGACTGTTCTTTCGTCTCGGGAGTATAGTGGTGTATCCATGTTTCATCTACAGTCACAAAGCGACGAAAAAATTCATCCGGATTGCGTTGCATGAGCGACAACAGGGCTTTAGAGGCCACCACCCTATTGCGTTTATTGTCGACTGTGAGCAAACGCGGCACCCATCTTGCAGAAATATTTTTCATGCCCAATTTGTCATGTAAAATAGAAATGACGCTACCTTTTGAGATCCCTGTAACCTCAATTATCTCACTCAACTTTAATCTTCGGTCACTTAACACCATATCGTGGATTTTATTGATCATGTCTGGTGTAGTCACCTCTACAGGATGTCCTGAGCGTGGTTCATCCTTTGTTGATGTACGACCACGTTTAAATTCATTTAACCAGTTATAAATAGTTGCAAGTGAAGGAGCAGATATGCCGTGAACTAAATCCAACTCATTTTTTATTTCCTTTGCTGTTAAGCCTTTTATATTAAAATGTTTAATAACAGCTCTAAACTCAATTTTCTCCATTTTCCATTTTTCCATTTTCCACAAGCAAATTTTTTTTTTAAATGTACGAAAAACACACAACAACCCGACCAATCTGATTGAAACTTCGCAGCATACTGAATCGGTAGTGCCGCTGCATGAAAACAAACCGCTTACAGTACTAGTCGCGCCACTTGTCGGCTTTTCTAAGGACTTATTGACCCACCCTCGTATTACAAACACGTTAGAGAGATAGGACAAAGTAAATTTTACTGCAGAAATGAAAACACGGATGTTATTATACAGTGACTCTCATAGCCCACTTTATCAAGACATTAGCTTCATCATACTCTCTTTATACGTTTATCAAGACTAAACAGTTTCAGAGCGATAACTATTTTTAATTAATGCAGCAGGCTGAAGAACTACAGTGTTTTGACCTCTCTTGGTGTATTTCAGTGCTCGAAATGGAAAATTTCACGAACAGGAACGCTCAATAATTTTTCAAAAATGTGCAATATTAGATATAATATCTGTAATATAAAAAAAATAAGTATCTTAGTTTTACATAATGTACTTTATAAAACATTTTCCTCATCACCTTCGCCCGAATCAGTTGTTTGTAACATAAAAAATATATCATAATATAAGTTTACGAAATCGTTTTCTAAAAAATACATCATTCATAATAATAATAATTATACAAATATGTATACCTAAATGTAAGTATATGAATCTAATTGGAGTAGGAAACATAAAAATATATGAAATAATGGACAAACCAATACAATTGTCCATTTGTTTCGTCAGTAGTTTGAATAAAAACATGTAAATCAGTGTAAATGGAAACATGAGTGAAGATGCCTTATCGTTATTGATTTTTGGGTTTTCACCACGTGTACTTCTTCCTTCTTTCCTTGATATCATATAATATCTCTTGATAATGGCCTCTGCAACAAGCCCGAAACGTCGAGCAAAGAATGAAAAATTACACACGGTGAAAACCCAAAAATCAATTACGATGACAAACAACCGTGAAAGTCTCAAACAGAAGATAAGTACATTGGTTAAACCAAGTTACATGCTACTTTATTTAAAGCTAGTACCTAAATTGGAAATATTTTGATTAAACAATTTTTTTAATCACATCAAAATCCATCATGTACGAAAAAGTAGAAGCATGGTTCATAATGAATTAATTTAATAAAATTAAGTACTTAATGAATACACAAGTTTTACGAATGTAGCATTCATTATTAAATATGCATAATTTTAAACAACCCCAGACTTGTAGATATTAGAAAAAAAAATTCAAATATTTACACCATGTGGGCATGTGGGATAATTTATTCTAATAGGTTTCTGATGTTGTTGAAACTATTAATTATTATGTAAGTAAATTCCCATTGGATTCCTCTATGATTTTATTAAAATGTATGCCACCTCTTTTATTTCGACAACATCTATCGCATGAGTTTTCGCAATGTATTATTTGCTCAATTCAATCTATATGTTATGTTTTATATAATATATAGGTGCATATGAGGGTGAGAAAAAATACGTCACACAGTGATGTTCCTAAACAAAATGCCGCGTCAATTTTTCTACAGTATTTTAAATCTCCCTATGATGACTCAAATACCTCTGTAATAAGGAATCTGTTCTATGAATATATAACAAAAAATACCTTTGCGATAATAGGTATATGAAATTAATAACTAATACATAATATTTATTCGCTTTTTATGTTACTAGGTATAAGATAGAGTTTAGACACTTACCCAAATCACCGGAGTGTAAAGTCCTATTCGATACCCAACTTCTATAGGGAAACAACTCAAAATACATTGTTCTAAGATTTCGTCGTTACCACTTGGCAATACCTACACAGTTTTGTTATTTTTACTCATTTGTACTCTGCTATTATTGTACAGTAGGTACCTATATAAAAATCCTTAGTACTATCATAGTACCACTATGTTTGTGGTTTGCATAGTATGCAACAAGTTTCTCCAATCACAACACAAACAATAATTCAAAACATCAACAAAAACTCACAATCAAGACACGATAATTAATATAGTACCTACTTGATTTAGGTGGGTATGTACTTTTTTATAATTATTATGGTTTTATAAATAAATACTACGACGATGTAAACGACCACGACCACGACCTCTTGTTAGTCGAGGATTGCTGTTTAAACTAATATTTTTTAAGAAAATTTATTCTTTCAAAGCCCTCAAATCAAAAATTACATGTGCTATTAGTTATTGTTTATAAAACCTTTTTTTGAGACAAAAAAATCTCTTCAAGCAATAAATCTTCACCGACAATATTTTTTTCAATGCACAATAGGTAGGATTCATTGTATTATTATTAAGTAGTAAACAGCTTTGCTACGTAGAAGTTTTGTGAAACAAAAAATATGAACTAAGTAGTTACCTACCTATATTGATTTAATGATTTATTTCAAAGGACCGTATTACTATGGTTATTTTAATATCCTCAACAATATATTTTTTCCATTAGCTTTATTTTCTGTATAACATGAAGGATAGGTAAAGAGTTTAGGTAGGTACCTACCTACGAGTATTTTTTCACTGCGAAGTATTTCTGCCGAACTAAAACCGAAATAAAAAATAAGAGTAGGTACCTAGCTCAGCATGATATGGGTAATACTATGAACGTTTAAATTTGTTAGTTCCCCCTGATGAAGATGCCCATACACGCAAAAATTGTACAGAGACCACGGACATTTTAATTTACTTGCACAATAGCGTTATTAAACCTCCTTGGATGTATATCGCTCCATACCGATGGGAAGTCACCTTGTTGGTTGCATACCATCTAATATCAACAGGTCGACTAATGAACGGCCTCGATTGTCTTATAATGTATTGTGAAAACTATGAATGCGTCAAGCCTACCTAGTACATAAAGTTAGCTATCCTATATCCTATATTTTACGCAATCGTCAATCGGACAGTTATTGTTTTGTTTCTTCCATCCATTTCTCTCCCGTTTCATTCCATAAAATATTGTGACTTCCACTCCCGTATTGATTAAAAATTTAATGTACTCAAAATCATAACTGTTTGGGAACCCGCGATTTACACTCTTACCCAAGTCAGCTAAGCCCCGTGGTTCATACCAAAGTGTCTAAAATCCAAGCCTTGGTAGATACCTACACAAAGGTAATTTATTTATTCATAAAACATTAATTAACAAATGAATCATTTTTCACAATACCTATGTAGATATTTCATGTGTTTTAATTGAAAATCAAAAAAAAGGTGCGTAATAATTTAACGTTATTATCGATATTAGTAGTAGGTACCTACCCTAAATAAATGATGTATTTTGTGATTTTGTCTGCAAGCAAAAAAAACTTGTTGAATAGCACTGAAGAATAGAATAATATACTATTATCTCATATTGTCTTAAAGAAAACGGAAGAGAGCAATACAGTCATGTAAGGGTGCTTTCTTCAATAAAAACTGTATTTTTTATTATCAGGCATGGGTTGTCTAGAAATGCATTGTTAGGAAAAAATATACCTAGATGCATTTCTAAGAAATTTGCCTGTTATTATCGACATGTACGAATTATTAAAAATCAGGGGTAGTCAACAAGTAAAATCATTGTTTAATAAAAAAAAATTTTTTTTTTAAATATATTTATATACCAATTCATATTCCTCAATTTCAACACAATCTGAACCGGAACGCTATATTAAATATTCTGATGAGGCTCGAGAATTTTACGAGACATCTCGCTATCAGGATTCCACGAGAAGGAACGGTAGATTCGAAGAATCCACGAGACGGAACGGAATTGTCAACGAATTCACGAACCGGAACGGCGCTCCGGGGCGTTACGCTCCATTCCGAGCGCTGGTGTATTTATTTTTTTATTATAAAATCTTTGACATCGATGGTTTATTAGATTAAAAATCATATAAATTTGTATAGAATTCAATTCTGCACCTCTGAAAATAGTGGGCGTGATTTAGTAGAATTACATTTAACTACGCACGTTGTTACAGAGCGATTAGCGTAGCAATTTTTTTTAACCAAATCTAAAACTAGAAGAAAATGACAAAGTGTATATTGATGTAAGATAACGGTAATTTGTTTGAGCACAAACCTATTTAAATAAAAAAATTTACGTCAAAAAACTAAACTCTGTATTATTATTGTGCTAACTTACTCAAGATTTTCATTGTCATAAATTTTTTAGAGTTTATAAATTAAAACAATAACTTTTTTTTTAATTCAACGAATAATTAACAAAATTTGACAATGCAACATTTTTTGTATTGAACATACATTATTTGAAAACACCTCTGATATATAATATACCTACCTAATATAAAAAAAAATCTTTATTGAAAAATACAATGCCCAACTGGACTTGAACCTGTAACTATTGGATTCGCGCCTATGTATCCTATCCAATTATGACGAAATTAACTAGTAGTTTTCACATGAAATGCTTATCAAAATGCGTCAATTTTGGCTATTGGTCTTTGTTTTTAAAATCTAGGTATCAATTAAGTGCCCTTACTACTAATCAGTATCCTGGTCACTCCACAATTTAGTTATCGTACTTGCACATACTAATAATATAATAAGCTATTTTTTTTATTCAACAAATAATCCAAAAGAAAGATTTTTTAATTTCTTTTGTGTATAAATTTTTATAGTCCTTTTTTCAACTTAATTAATTTAATAAAGATTCTTTATATTATTGAATATTATAATTTAAAAACACTTCAACACAACAAGATTCCTTAATAATGAAATTAAATATTTAAAACTTAGTATACTTATTTTTATTTCATAAAGCGAGTTCAATGTTTTCCAACTTCAATTTGAAGTATTTTTAAATTAAAATTAAAGAACCTTACTTATTTGATTATAATTTTCAGAATAACCATAAATAAGTGAACTCATGATATGTTTTAAAAATAAAATTCAAGCTGTTTGCCCATTTAAATTAATTATTCATGAGTAAACATCAATTACTCCCCTACACATCATTCTATGAGTATACCATCATGTTAAAACCATTTCAGTTAATTTATTAATCTGATTGCAAGCTCGGATTATTACCTAATAAAAATAGACATGGTTATTTTTATTACTATTCATAAAATGTTATATCGTATAAATTTGATTTAAGTTTACTTTCATAACGACTCCATCACTATTATAGCTCAAAATTTTATATTTCTATGTATATTTACTATACTCTCTATCTACTGTATAATATAAAAAGATAAATTAAATACTCAAATACCTTTCTGTCATGGATTTGTGATAAGTTTTTGTCTATTTACAATATATTGACGCTAATGTGCTAATATACTCGTAGTTAGGTACAATAATATTATATTCTATTCAGCTTCGGGAATAGTCCAGTACTCTAAACATAAGGTCTCCTTTCCATGTTCTTAAAAACTTTAGTTAAATATTCTGCATTAGTTATATTAATTTCTAGCCAATAACTTCACTCTGTAGTGGGAATGGGACGATTTGACACCGCGAACTGGCCTCCGGTTATTGGCCGCCGGTACAATCAGACACCGACCCAATTGGCCTCCGGGACGATCGGACGCCGGTACAATCGGGCGCCGACCCAATTGGACACCGGCCCAACTGGCCGCCGGGAGATTGGACGCCGCACGGCTGAATTAAATGCGCAAAGGAAAAGACCTACGTAACGACTTGGTAGAGAAAGTAGACACGACACTTTAATGTGCTTCTATCTACTTAGTGGTTGTACCTTATACATTTTTCGCTTATGATTGATAATAATTATTACTTATGCTTTATGCTGTTTATAAAAAGAGAAGAATTCTTTCCTCGTCAGAACTTGAAGATGTGCATAATTAAGTAAGTTATTTATTGTGTATTCTATTCATATTAAAAATATATAATATATATTAATAATGAATTGGTTAGTGAAAATAATATCTTTCGGCGTTTTCTCGATTTCATGTTATTATAATTGAACTTTATATTTATTCATCATCCGTAAATAAGTATTTTGAAGTTTATGAAATTACAAACAATATAAGTAGGTAAAATACTTGAAAGGTACCTACATATTACATTATATATTATATTATTGTTTGAAATGTGTTGGTCAATCGATCTTTAATAATTAGGTACAATTTATATTAATCAAGGCGTTTACGTAATAAGTAAAATAAGTCTATAATAATTGACAAACTATACCGTATTCAGTACCTACATGTATTCTGTACCTACATTATTATATATTATGTTGACAAAGCGAATTTGTATGTAGGTGCATATTATTATCAATAGACTATTGTTTGAAATAGGTGTTAGGTTTCTTAGGCTTAAAATTGCTTATTCCATTTTTATTACTAAACGTATTTTATAAAAAACGCGCTAACTCACATTAGAAAAATTTCAAGAAAAGTTGACTCAAAAAATTCAGCACGGTGCATAGGTAAATGAATATTTTTTCATAGTGTGGTATATTTTTTTACATTATTTTTAAAATAACTGGAGTAGAGTGTACTAGATATTAATTTAAGTCGAAATGTTCATATGTTAAAAATTTCACCTTTAATTTAAAATGTGTACACATATTTTTGTTGAAAGATAAATAGTATGGCTAACATCAATACATTATTATAAACATTATTATGGACGCTAAACCAAGAGATGTTACTGAGACTTGAAGCTTTCGAGATGTGGCTGTATAGATGCATCCTCAAAATTTCTTGAACTGACAGGGTGACAAATGTTGAAATTCTCAATCGAATGGGAAAGGACCAAGAAGTTCTACGTAGTATTAAAACCAGGAAACTACAGTACCTCGGCTACATTATGAGAGGACAAAAGTACAGTATTCCCCAACTTATTATTCAAGGAAAGATCAATGGTAAGCGTAGCAGAAGACGGCGCCGCATTTCGTGGCTTAAAAACCTCCGTGATTAGTACGAGTGCAGCTCCACTGAACCATTCCAGGTAGCAGACGACAAAGCTAATATTGCCTTGATGGTGTCTGACCTCCGCTAGGAGATGGTACAATAAGAAGAAGAAGATAAATATTTATTTCTGAAGAAAAAATTCACTGTTGGAATATGAATACGTATAATATACCAAAAACAGTAAAACAAAATAGTAATAAGTAGCAGTGTAAACTTAATAATTATATATCCTCTTTGACAACAAAAGTCAATACCACCACCTGTCACCTGACCAAGGCTACTAAAAACCATCCACACATTATATATATGGTGGATACAGAATGGTGACATGACTTGGGAAGATAATAAGAAAATAAATAATCTAGGGAAAAAAATTATATTGACTGGTGAAACATTTCACCAAGCATGGATTTATATTTTACGAGTTGTATTGTTTTGTGTAACTACGTCGAAATATATAATATCTATTATATTAATCACCAGGAAGCCGATGTTTGTAATAGGGAATTATTTTTAATTTATCTGTGGAAATACCTGGGTACGTGGGAAAGCCCCAGATATTTAAAAATAATCTGATCTAACTACCTCATTAGCTCGATCAGGGGTTAAAAAATGATTGACCTTTGTCATGAGAATTATACAACATATTTTAATAGCGTTAAAAATATTTTTAATAGGACAAGAATTTCGAAAAATGTCTAACTCATCGGCTAACAGTCTAAGAGCCGGCTGTCCAGTGAATCCGTCCAAAAATATCAGCCAAATATAATATAAAACATTGGAGTGATCCTAAAATCGATAATTCAATACCTACTTTGATTTAAAATACAAAAGCCGATTGCCAATAAGTAACGCAATTTAGAAAGTGCTTCAGAGACAATTATAAAAGCATTAGCTCACTTCGATACAAGTAGATAGGACTCGTATAGCTTAGTGGCCAGAGCACGCATCTGGGCGCGAATCCTGTTGGATGTCGTATTTTTTTAGTTAGGTTAAATAATACTGGGTAATTATTGAGTTTGGAAGAAAATAAATCATTAAATCGACATTGACTGATTATATTGCAGCACGTTTTTATAAATTAAATAATTAGTATAACACAAATTATGACTTAATAAGTAGAATTGAACAGTAAACATATTATTAAATATATCGATGACCCAATCACATGAACCTTTTTTAACTGCAACCGGTTTCGTCCACCCAGAGGCTAGTCTAGTCAGTACGATAATAATTGCGTTTTATTAAATTAAATCAATAATAGGATTCATTTCCACCATGAATTTACAGTTAACATAATTAATAAAAGAAATATTATATTAAACAGAATTATACGAGTGAACACAGTTTGAAAACCCCTTTTTTTGAGAAAAAAATAGGTTTAATAGTATTATTTCGATCAGGGTTGGCGAACCTTTTTACGTACGTGGGCCAAAATTTTCCTATTATAATTGTTCGACTGTCTGAAATACCGAGATTCATGAGAAAAAAATGAAAAACAGTTTTTAAGAATGCTATTGAAAAAGTTTAAAGATTATAATTGAGTTCTTGAGATTCTATTTACACTGTGTTTCTAGCCGAAGGCTAATCTTTTATTCGTTCAATAATTTTTTCCTTGTTTTCAAAATTTCAAGGAGATCGTAGAAGCATTTTAGCAACGTTTCTTTCATATTATTATATTCCCTATCACTAACTAAGCGGTTTTCCGTTTTTAGCGATTATATTTGAGGTAAAATAATAAGCAGCTGTTTATATTTGAATGACTGCCGATAAATTTCACCAAGTTGTCATCATTGTTGGATGAATATTTTTATTTTTAATCTGTCATTCTTGCCTGACTTTCGTTGATTGGTAAAAATAATATTAAAAACCGAAGAAAACATTGCTCTGTCGTCATCATTTTTTAATATTATATACTTACTTATAAGAACATTAATTTATTTGCAAAACTTTCTTGTATATTATTAAATTATTGTAGGTTTTTTTCTCTTTTCAAAATAAAACATTCGCGTGCCATGAAAAATCATCTCGCGTGACACTCTAGTGTCACAGGTTCGCCATCACTGATCTAGATTCATTCCGCTGTAGGGTTAATGCTTTTAATTTTTGCATTATATACTTAGTATTAGTATTTTGAGATGTTTAAAAAATACCTAATGATTATTTACCTTTGTATACATAGACCATAATTTCGGAGTATATTTTCGGGGCAAATTTTCATAACAGCTAAATATGGTAAAATAAAAAAATGTATAAACCTCGTCATAGACATTTTCTTTGATCATTGTAAGTGGCAATATGATGCAAATCCTTACTGCTTATTTTAATAATAATCTAGTTTATATTCTAAATTTAATTAAACGTTAAATTTTTTTTCTAACAGTGCTTTAATGAATTAAATTTACAGAAAAGATGATCGCATATACATTAAAAGTTTTAGGTAGATAGGTAGGAAGGTACCTAATATTGTATTATTAGGTTCCTCCATTTATTCCTTTATTTTTATGGATAGTAATAAATATTTTGTGTAGTTTTCGTATGTTATTTTGTTATGAGGTTTTTTGAGATGAATATGTACGTATATTATGTTATTTAAATATCATAAGCAGGATTATAAAATACCCATACGATGTGTATTTATGAACTGCATTTTGTTTTTATATTATTAAAATGTATTGTCTAAAATAGGTTGTCATTGAAAATAAATGTATTATTATAATTGTCGTTTTATTTATTAATTTTGCTTAGCACTGCATAATATTGTGTTTTATTTTATTATTTAATATTGGTATTGTCTTTTCATCAAGGCTTCACTGTGAGTTAATACCGTTAAAGAAATTCATATGTAAGTATTATAATAAAAATATGACTTAGCAAATAGTGAATATTATTAATTACTATAAGGTTACTTTACATATGTATCCATCAACCTACTGAAATATTTACAGCAGATTATTTTCTTAAATTTTTAAAGATATTTTTATTTACCCTAAAACACACTTTAAAATGTATTGTTTTAATTTAAGAAAAGTCTGAAAGAATATTATTTTCATTCAAACTGGCTCAATTTAACTAATAAACTAGAAACAGACAAAAAAATAAAAAACACACGACAAAATAAATAACAATAGCTTAAGTGTTTTATGGTTGTATTTTAAATCATATACATTTAATAAACTTTAAAAAAATATGTACCATATACGAATACATATATTTTGGTTACTTACTGTTTTTATTTGGTGTTTTTCCTCGCTTTCTGTAAAGTTGAGTTTCGCATAACATATACTTAATTATCCCCTTTATAGGGACACCTACAGATTCGTAAATATAAATAAAAATACGTAAATTTAATTGTGCACATCTTTAAAATGTTTCCATTATTTTTATAAACATCATATATATACTATACTTAAATAAAAATGACTAAAACTTCCAATAAAGTTACAAATTCGCTTTGTCAACATAATATCTAATGTAATATGTATATACCTTTCAAGTAGTTTACCTACTTATATTGTTTGTAATTTCATAATCTTCAAAATACTTATTAACGGGTTATATACACATATAAAGTTCAATTATAATGACATGAAATCGATAAAACGCCGAAAGACAATATTTTAACTAACCAATTCATTATTAATATTTGTTGTTTTTAATATGAATAGGTAGGTATACACAAAAATTACTTAATTATGCACATCTTCAATTTCTGGCGAGAAAAGAATTCTTTTCTTTTATAAACAGCATAAAGCATGAATAATAATTATTATCTATCATAATAAAAATATATTAAGCGCAAAATGTATTAGGTACAACCACTAAGTAGATAGAAGCATTTATTAAAGTGTCGTGTCTACCTTCTCTACGAAGTCGTTACGTAGGTCTTTTCCTTTGCGCATTTTATTCAGCGGTGCTGCGTCCAATCTCCCGGCGGCCAGTTGGGCCGGTGTCCAATTGGGTCGGCGCCCGATTGTACCGGCGTCCGATCGTCCCGGAGGCCAATTGGGTCGGTGTCCGATTGTACCGGCGGCCAATAACCGGAGGCCAATCGGCGGAGGCCAGTTCGCGGTGCCAAATTGTCCTAGACCCCTCTGTAGTTATGAAGTTTTAAATAATATTTAAAAACATTATTTTATGGAATGAAAAAGATAATTATAAATGTGTATTTTTTGTTTTTTAATGAAAATATACAATATGTATACATACATATTATTATACCCATAAAATGCAAAAAAAAATAATGAAAATATTTTCATCGTTAGGAATGTATATGGATATTCCTATCTCAAAACAGTCATTTAAATTTGCATCATGGAGTCACGATATGTATTTCAATTTAATTATATCCATTGTTTAAAATAGTATTTCACATCAATAAATGGAATAAAAGCATGATTTTATCTTATATGCCCAACTTTTTAGGAAGGTAGATGTTTGCATTAATATAAATTATTAATATATTTATACAAATTTTTTTATATTAAATGTTTATATTAATCGATTTATAATAATATTATAATTAGTACCTATATTTTTTTTTTTAAATTACATAATGCACAAATGAGTTCATGGGTGTACGCAAAACATACGTGCCTCTGCGGGCACAGGTTTGAGAATCCTTGTTGTAAACTGTTTGTAATATAATCGTTTACAGTTATTAACTATAATCTAAATGCTACACCGTATACTAAGTAACAAAATAATCTAAAACTCATTAAAACCAATATATATATATATATATATTACAGTCCTTATTCCCTTTATGTATGGAGACTTTTTATTCAGCTATTGGCAATTAAAAGAGATTGAACTGTTATAATAAACAATCAAAAATAAAATAACTTTGCATTTATTTGTAGGTATATACCCACGGTGGCCGCGCGGTTTAAACGTTGGACTATAAAGCCGTGGGTCCCAGGTTCGAATCCTGGGTCTGGCAAGTACACATATTGTTTTTCAATTTGTGAGTGTCAGGGTATGGACCTAATAGGTTGAGCAAGTGGCTGACATCCATTTCTCGTAATCTGTCAATACAAACCTCCACTCTGTGGAGGCCCATATGATCATATCAGGATCGGACATGGTAGAAAAAAAATTACTTTAAGTTGTATAGAAGAAGATTGAAATTTTCTCCTCAACCTGTGGAACTAATAAATACTCTCATTAGTAGAATACAATGATATCAGTAATACATTTTATGTCTACCGAATGAAATATTGGAATTATGATTTTCAACAATGTGACTCTTTTCAATTCTATCCAGATATAACGAAAAATACATCAATACAAAATCGTAACTACATTGATAACTGAACGTTAAGTCTTCTTAAATCCTGTAATATGTTAGACACAATTTATTAGTGGCCGTGGTCGATATTATGGATGGTTGAAGACTTTAGAAATATTTTAGACTATGCAAAAAGTCCCTTAGCATAAAAAAAGCACGACCAAGTCGCCCAAATGGCCAAAATTTTCGCATCGTTTCTCATGTATAATACTTATCATGTGAAGTGAGTGATACTTGTGAGATGATAATTTTTATTTAAATTTCCTTAGATATTTAATAAAAAAAACTAATTCCGCCAACATTATGTTGGTAATGCATACATACATGTTGAATACAACGAAAATTAACTTAAGAACATTAACCACCCACATGGTAGTGTGTATATCTCATGTAAGTCATAAGTCGTGTATTTGTTTGTCAATATGTGTTTGATCCATAACCAGATATAAGTTAAGCAAATAACTATTCCTCAATCCTCAGTAGAGGCCAATACGCTTTACATTTCCTAGTTTTCTTTTACGAATTTTACATTAACAACGCTTTCATTATATATTAAATAATAATTCCACAACCGTACATTCTGTTCGATACTAATATGTAAATAAATATTTTGTGTTATGGTAACGACCTACTTACGATAGATTCATATTATTTAGTTTAATTTTAAATATTAATAATACTATTCACTGAAGGTACTTATTGAAATTTGAATTGAAATTCTATTGGATTTAATTTTAAATATGTTTGACTTTTTATTTCGTGAGAATAATCTGACCATAAAGAGCAAAATGAGCTCTTTTTAGTTTCCATGTCGAGGGCCAAGAACCAAAGGTTCAACGAAACTCTGTCACTAATTCAATTATCGTTCTGCAATAAAAAAAATCATTTCAATAAATTTAGCAATTATTTGTTGGTAATCCATGATAATTCTAGGAATCTATCTATCACTTGGTATTCTAATTAATCTACTACACGTATTTGCTTACAATATGTTGAAGATATTTTTCAGTAAATATTATGTACTAAGTAAGCAAAACAAGTATAGTAAAATATTTGTTATTCGTTGTGAACATAAAGATAATACATGAATTTTATAAAATAGCAATTATGAGAAGGTACATTAAAAAATTAATACAAATGATTTCTTTTGATATTTTCTTATCGTGTAAATGTAAGGACCATCATGAGTCTTCTGGATATTTATTACTACAGTATTTTATTTATTTAAAAATAAAATATTGTGTACACAAAAAATCAAAGTTCATGACGTTTGCAATATAAGATTTAAATCAGTTCTAATAAAAACAGTTAAATAAAAATTGAAAGAAAAGAAAATAATGTTAAATAATGAAATAAATTTTTAAACAAAAAATTCACAGCATATTACTGAAAAACATCCTTGAGGAAGGGATTGATTAGTCTCGCACCCCTCGCTTATTTTGCCTGATAAGCCTAACACAAGGAAAATGTTCTGATCCTAGTCATGGTAGCGATCATGTAATAGTTGCATATAAATTCAAATTATTTAGGACATTAGAATAATATAAACCATCTCCTGTGAGAGCAGGCAAAAATTTCGCAATATCAAAAGTCCCCTATCAGCTTTAAGAGAGGGAAAAGCGAGAATGCCTTGAAGAAAGGCAGTTGGTAAATAATCGTCTGACGAATTATCGAAATGAAATTTATGTTTTAGTGAAGAAGCTTGAAAATTATCATGATCAAATAATAATTGTTATTATTCAATAGATATGATAATAATTGATACATAGTAAATAGGTCAACAGTGTTTTTCTTAACTAGAGTAGCGAAGCTCGCCAACTTTCCATTCCGGCGAGTGCTCTATTATCAATATTGGCGCAAGTTTACTCGAGCGTGAAATATTTGAGAACTGCAGCACTTAGGTTGCCTGCTAAGTGGCAACTTACTCCGGAGGCCGTTCATTCGCCACGGACTGCGTATTTATTCTCTACTCAAACACACGCCTGCGTTCAGGCATTAGTTAGTTCATACCTCCCAAGTAAATTCCAAAGAAAACGCGTCTTAGAAATTTACATATGTCTTGAAATACAATGCCAATGTACAAAAGCTATATTATTAATTTAATTTATTGTATATTATGCAAAACTGAATATACACAATATTTATAAATATAGCACTTAATTTATAAATGGCGCATGCAGTTAAGAAAGAAAATAGTTAGTATAATATATTAATATTATACAAATATAATATTAATATTATAGTAACTGATGGTATCTATAAATTACGTTTATTTAAATTTGAAAAAAAATGCTTTTCCAGACAACCGAATATTGGCTATTTACACGTTATGATATTATAATTTTTATTTATGTCTAACTTGCGCTCTAGTAATATGTTGCAACTCTATAAGACTTTTTTTAGGCAACTTAATTTGATTACATTGACGGTGTTTATTATAATATCAAGAGTTTCATGAGAAAGTTCTCTTTTTGCCACAAATTTTTGACTATGCATTATACAGTTTATGACAAAAATATTTAAATATTACATTTTAAATAATCTATATTTCTGGTATAGTTTATTTACATATTGAATTATATTTCATTGCATTTCATATAGTTGTATCTGTGCTCCTTCCAAAAGTTGATTTTTGACCTGTGGCTACGGTTATATAATATCGACTACCTCATGGAATAACACACCAATTCAAAATAGTGTGTTTTATGTTTTTTGAGCTATTGTTGCATAGAAAAAAATACCACACCAGCCAATTTTTTTTTGGATTTTTTTCTCGAAAAACACCCAAAATACTGATTAAAATAATACTTGTAAGTAGAGTTATGATTATATAACATTTTTTGTTAAATCTTAAATAACATGGAATAATAATCCACCTGTAGTTGGTTGTTTGTTATTATTTTTTATGTGACACTGAATATGACACTATGCCGAGTTGGTATGATATTACTCGGAAAAAATATACACGCTCCCTACACAAATCATTTTAGTGTATTATTTAACTATGATTTCACCATGGAATATGACACTAATTCAACTTTCACCTTCAAATCTCGCCTTTATCAACATAAAACAACACTGTATTGAAAAATCATTATCCTTTGTAATGAATCGCACATACTTTCATTATCGCAAATTGCTTTTGTGACAGTAAAGTTGTATTATTTTTGTTATTGTGAACAAGTGACTAATTTTAATATTATTATTGATACTGTCGACCGATGGTAGGTACTTGATGGAATTTGAATTTGAATTCAAATGGATTTAAGTTATGTACTATTCCATTTAGTTAATATGTCTCCAACTAGATCTCGGATATACAATTAGCTCAAGAGACTAATAAAATAAAAGATGGAAACAATACAGGTAAATAATATGTAGCTTTAATAATCTCCTACTTCAGACAACACATTTTTAGGTTATAATTATAAATGATTCAACCGTAAATATTCTGTCGGTACTATTGGCTCCTACAGAATTTTCAATGTTTATAATATTCTGTGTTTCGTAATATAAACTATAACGTCTTCCTATCATTAGTAAGCATCGTATAAATGCATATTTGCACCGTTAGTTTCTAATTTACAACCTACATTAATTCTTCTTCTTGTATTGATACCATGACGACTTGTGATAAGTAGGTAAGGTAATACTTGCCTATTTTTGCATATGTATTGACAATACTTTTTACTATACTTTTTTGTTAAATACGGTAGTGAAAAAAGTCGAAAAGAATCATTGCATGTCTGGATGAAAATTGCATAGTCTACGATGATAACCAGGTTGATTCTACCCCATCTGAAGACTCCGAATACATATCAAATTCTAATAATACTTCTAATGATCCTAAATTATTGGGTTTTAGCTGTTCTTCCAGTGTGCCAGATATTACACAAACATTTGGAGGGGATTTGGGAATGATTGATGATTTGATCGAATAAATTACGAAATCTCCAGCAGATCTTACACAGAATGAAATATATGGCTCTACTTCAGAGCATAATAACATTAAACTTCTGTCTGAGTACTTTGCCACCTTTAGACACAAATGCACTTGTAGACATCACATCACCAGACATGACGTTGTCCTTACCTAGTGCATATGCACAGAGTATTTCCACCATTGACACACCTGAACTGAGAAAAAGAAGAGAGCTGTAATTTTTAAGACTTGTGGAAAAGGAAGAAAGCCAAAAAAGTATTATATTCGGGTGAAGAATATTTGAATGAATATTAGAATATTTGAATACCATGAAAGCACCGTGTAAAAATTCTTGTCTATTCAAATGCGCTTCAAAAATGAGTGAATCCGAACGTCAAGTTAGTATTGATTCATTTTGGATGATTGACAATCATGAGAGACAATGGAGAGACATGAGACATCTTACGATATGTCAAGTCAGTGCAAAAGAAAACCCAAAAACTACCTGCTGCAAGACGTCCAAAGGCACTTATTTATAATTTTCCATGCAACGACGAAATAATAAAAGTGTGAAAAATTATGTTTTTACAAACGCTTTCAATTTCAAATATGTGGGTCACCACCATATGTGGGTGGTGAGTGCTTTAAAAAAATGAAGAGTCAGAATAGCTATTGGATAGTTGAGGCAGGCACAACAACCGTCCTCATGCACTCAATGAAGCAATAAAAAATAGTGTAATTGAATATATTAATAATATATTTCCGTAAAGTGAAGTATGAGTCTTTCATTATAATAGAAAATATGCCATATACAATCTCACTGTTTATGATATTGTTAGCAAGGATGACTATTGTTATCTTTAGCATCTACAAACAGCTAAGCAAGGTGCGATAGAAATAAGTAGCTGCATAGAAGTATAAGTCTTATAAGTAATATTTTTACACATTTTGAATCTAATTTTAAGAATACAGTTGTATGTTAGTTGATAGTTTTCTCACACTTAATACCTATAAAAGAATATTTATTTACATAACGTTCCATGTAGTGATACCGAGAAGAATGGGTGAAGAACTCACATGTATGCTGGCAGCGTTCTTCACGAGTATCACCTTGATTGAGGGTTGTGTGGACATCAGGACATATAATTCAAGATAAAACACGTCTTTGATTTGACAATTTCCCTGCGCAGGGACGTTTAATTACATTAACTTTCCAGACATTGGTTGGGTTACATTATTAATTACACTTAAAGGAGTCTTAGATTTAGCTATGGCACAGTCACTATGTGGGAGCACTATGTGGGAGCACGTGTTTGAACACATTGGCCAAACGGGCGCGAAAACGTTTTGTCGGGGACGCGACGCGTGGTTTTGAGGTGGTTATAGGGATTATTAATAACACAATAACGGGGAAAGAGATTCACTAACTTATCATATTGAGACAAGCGTGGCCAGGCCACGCCGAGCACGTGGTCCTGGACACCTACCACTCTCCCGGGAGAATTTGTACTGCCCGCAATTATCTACGACGGATCTATGGGTGATGAGGCAAGAGGGAGGGGCAAAGGGATGAAACAAAAATTACGGTAAATTTTTGTTTGTCTCTCGGCAAGTTACCATTTCCTAGTAGCTGGGCTTAGGTATTCGCCCTTTTTGCCGCTGTTGAAATGTCCCGTGGCGATGTTATTTCGTAAATCAGGGGTGGTGAACCCTAATTCGAGGGCGTATGATTAGGTTGTGGATATGTGATTTGAAACTGCGGACCGGGGGTTTTTTCCATCTGGTGACACCGAGAAGAATGGGTGAAGAACTCACATGTATGCTGGCAGCGTTCTTCACGAGTATCACCTTGATTGAGGGTTGTGTGGACATCAGGACATATAATTCAAGATAAAACACGTCTTTGATTTGACAATTTCCCTGCGCAGGGACGTTTAATTACATTAACTTTCCAGACATTGGTTGGGTTACATTATTAATTACACTTAAAGGAGTCTTAGATTTAGCTATGGCACAGTCACTATGTGGGAGCACTATGTGGGAGCACGTGTTTGAACACATTGGCCAAACGGGCGCGAAAACGTTTTGTCGGGGACGCGACGCGTGGTTTTGAGGTGGTTATAGGGATTATTAATAACACAATAACGGGGAAAGAGATTCACTAACTTATCATATTGAGACAAGCGTGGCCAGGCCACGCCGAGCACGTGGTCCTGGACACCTACCACTCTCCCGGGAGAATTTGTACTGCCCGCAATTATCTACGACGGATCTATGGGTGATGAGGCAAGAGGGAGGGGCAAAGGGATGAAACAAAAATTACGGTAAATTTTTGTTTGTCTCTCGGCAAGTTACCATTTCCTAGTAGCTGGGCTTAGGTATTCGCCCTTTTTGCCGCTGTTGAAATGTCCCGTGGCGATGTTATTTCGTAAATCAGGGGTGGTGAACCCTAATTCGAGGGCGTATGATTAGGTTGTGGATATGTGATTTGAAACTGCGGACCGGGGGTTTTTTCCATCTGGTGACAGTAGGTACTTATTTACTTGACAATGCTGCAATGCAAACGTAATTTAAGTAAAATATATAGGTAACTAACTATCCTATCATTTTTTTAAATATAAACTATCAATCATTATTATGTTGAGTGAAATATTCATTTTGTACCTTTCGCAATTATCTTACTATAATAGTATGTTCTGTAAAACAATTACCTGAAACTGACTGAATGGTTAAAATACAGTTTATTGCGATAAAATATTGTTAAATTAAAAAATCTCTTCATATTCCATCAGAATATCTAAAAATATTTTTGGTTTCATCAAATATCATCGAGAAAAAAAAAACTAAGAGCATATAGTATGTCATTCCTCGTAAAATTCAAAACAAAAATCACTCTAAGTCGAGATATTTAAGATTATCGTTCAGAATTAGCATGAAAAAAAACACCATCTCAGGTTACGTGGTACTTTTTTTATGAAAAAAATAATAATTACGTGGAAAAACACACCAAGTATAGATATATACACCCTCTAAAAAATATAAACGGAAAAAATCACACCAAATCTAGATGTAATATTTTAGTTGTCAAACTTACCGTGGAAAAACACATTAAGGGTGTTATTTCCTAAACTAATGTCATGCAAAAGTTGATTGTCTGCTTAAACGATTCGCTATTTAAAGATGTAAAGTATTATTTAAATAATATTTGCACACAATAAACGGCTTATGCTACACATTTTTTTGATAATTTAGAGTTAGTGTGTTATTCCATGAGGTAGTCGATATAGTGGATAAACTTTTGACAAAGTTTTTACAAGAAATGAATGTAACTCCCATTCCATTAGTCATATGCCCTGAATCCTGTGTGAATAAGGCAACACAGGATTCAAACCTCCAAACTATGCCTTTGAAAGTGATCATTCTCGCAGTAAGTACCTACCCGTACATTTTTTGTTATTATTAATGTTAATTACGGTTTTCTATCACCACATATTATGTCCCCTTTCTTCGATAAACTTAAAATAAATAAATACCTACTATAAACTATGTACATAATAAGTACTTATATAAAAAATAAAAAACATCCGTTTTTGTCAACCTTGAAAAGATATTTAAACTGTATATTATCCTATTATTATCATGCTAAGCATAAATCTAATATTAACTAGGTTAGTACTGTGAAGGTTTTTAGTTGTAAATTCAAAGCTTTTTTATAGCTTATTAGCAATAGTAAGATAAAGCTCGTGGCTCGTCGCTGTATATTGTCAAGTGCTTTTCACTCACAAAGTGGATTCAAATGTAAACTTCCACTGTCTCCGGAATGTCCCCGTTTATTCACAAAGCTTCGCGTTTCTCGTGCATTCTGCTTGTTCGGAATTTGAGCTTTAGGTGACTTTAAGTAATATTGCATGTTTAAGATAGTCTGTAGGGAGGCTGGTCTCGGAAAACCGTCTTCAATTTAGCTGCCGCGCTCCCTGAAATTGTTCATATTTTTCTCTTTTCCTCGGAAAATTGTCTGTTAAAATAAAATCATATAAACTTTTCTTATGACTGCTATGCCATTCAGGACAATTCTATGTCAAAGAATAAATTACAACAGACTTTTTATACAGAAGTGACAATTATATTTTATTCATTTTTTATAACAATGACTTGTGTTTACAAATTAATATACTTATATACAATATTATATATTATTATATCAACTGTTATATTATTAATATAAAGAAATAACTAAGGTGCATTGTCCAAATAATGTAGATTGGTACCTACCTATTTATAAAAAAAAAATATTCTTTTATCAAGTATACGTAAATATAAAAAAATAGCGCCCGTCCTTTTTACATATTTACATAATAAATTAGTGTTATGGCTTCGTCTTATATCGAAAGTTGGTCACCAAAGTATAAATGGCATATTTCTTTATCCAAAACCTGTTTGTCAGATCACCAACGCTTTGGACATTAAGCCACTTAAGAAGGTTGCATAACCAATAAAATCTTTTTATTCTTGATCTGTCGTCTATCTTTTCCTGCATTGGAGATAATGGTATTTTTCATTGTGGTAAATATGTCCGAAATATGAAACTTTTCTGTGTTTGATATTGATTATAGATAAAAGTGACTTCCTCAGTAGAGCGGCCGTCTATTAAGCCGTAGATTGCTGGTCAGGTGTTGCGGCTGATCAAAAAAATTTGCTGATTTTTCATTTTATGTTTGTTTTAGTGTTAGTGTCCAAAGGGTTAGGCAAATGGCTAACAAATGTTTACTGTAAAACAATATTATAACCTCCATTGTATGGGGGTCTAAATTCTCTAATTTGTAGTGAAAATGAGCAAAATATATGGTATATACATATTACCTACATAACAAATTACAAATAGTGGATAGTACACGTACTTTGAAGACCACAATGCTCAAATGTCAGTTCGATAATAATTTTGTTAGGTATATCAAATACACACTGGTGGGATACCGAAAGGTTAAACCTCAGTCGCAAAAATTACTCAAATTGAATAGTACGAGACTCAAATCAATTCAAATTCTATCAAGTACATACCCTGGGTCGATAGTATTATTTATTTAGATTATCATTTAATTGTACACTGATATTTTATTTGAATTTTTTTTATTGGCTTAACATTATTTATTTATCTATATATCATAATATTTTGTATTGCAAACAAAAAATGACATACTATATTACATTTAGAATTATATAGAGAAACAATAATAATAATAAAAGACTTAAGCAAAATAAATGACAAAAACTGTAAAATATTAAGCGATATAAGTACCCACACATAATAATATATAAACCAAAAATACAATAATTATTATAAAACCACTAATATACTAGTTTTCCCCAAGTAAATTAAATACTTCCTCCATTCTCCTTTATACCTCAAGAGTACCTAAAACAGCAACTGCATTACCTATTTCTATGTGTATGCTTATTTGCTATTTCGTATACTCAGTTGAACGGCACTCACCTGTTTTACCAGTCAAGCGACTATCAATCTCAGCCACCGTCTTCAAAACAGATGGCCCCAGACAATATCATTTATAAGGTAACATATTTCTTGGCTTTATTGGACTCAGCTAAGAGAGCTGCTAAACCTAACTTATGCAGGTGAAATGCCGCAAGTGTATCAACCACAATGGCATCCCAAACTAATATACCTACCCTCCATGGAATCATCGTGATAACGTCAGCTCACTTGCCATCTTGTTAACACCAAGAAGCTCCTTCCTCGACGGAAACGACAAAAAAAAACAAAGATCGACAGGTCACATCACAACATATCAATATTCTTTTATTTTGTAAGTGCCTATATATTAATTCACGATGTAATCTATGATTTTTATAAGCATTTTTTTTAAATATATTATAATATATAACATATTTTTTCCATTAATGTTCTTATACATATCTCCAAGTTTTCCGTGATTTATTTTTTCCGACGAAAAAAAATAAATTACGAAAAACCAATTTCTTTAAATTGTTTAGCCGTTTCGAATCTCGGAAAATCCCGAGACCAAATTTAAGCTCTATCATTAAATTCGGAATACGAAATTCCCTATTTTGAAATTTCGTTCAGTGTATTTAACATCCGCATCCTAATTCACTCGTATATGCACTTCAAGGCTGCTTATTTAAAACGTTGCCTCAGAAATCCCGAATTTCCTTTCTACACTCCAGTGGGAAAGCGTTCAAAGAACTCCACTCGCAGAGCGGATATCAAAGAGTGGTATACCATTTGAACTTTCAAATACAAATAATGTACTTTATAATATCACTGGCAACATTATGTGTTCCAGGAAAACACTTTAAATAACTAATTCTACATAGACATGTTTGATTATTTACATAATGTTTTGAGAATAAACTTTTAATATACTGAAATAACTTTAATAACTAATACTCATGGGAATAGTTTTCAGCTTAATGTGAAATAACTATAAGATTTTTTGCAAGTAATACACAAGATACCCTTTTATTTTTGTATTAAATACTGAATATGCAAGAATAGCCGCCTGATTGATGTAATTTGAAGTAGGTACCTTAGCAGTCCAACTTTGTGTCTAGAATTTTTTCTAAGATGGTAAGTTTACGACGCTTTTCAAAATCGTGTTCTTTCTACTACACAAGAGCCTTTCAATAAACTAAGCACTTTAAATTCCCACTATTTTTATGTGGGTACTATTTATCTTATACGATAATTGCTATGAAAGTATATATATTAATGTTATAAAACAACTTGTAAATAAAGATAATTTATAGCTAATCCAAATAATGAAATAATATATTTATAGTTATATATTTATTATTTTTTTATGAAATTCAGGCTAGGTACAACCAGTACTTGATTGAAAGTACATGATTATCAAGTAATCACGTATTCTTTTATACCTAACTTAATTAGTTAAAGTATTTTGGCGCGATACCAGTGGATATACCGGTTCAAATCTCGTCGGGCGTCGTATTTTTTTCAAATGTGATTTTTCTAGTGGATATAAATATATCTGAGGTGTTTTTAAGCTATGTGTATTCAATAACTTATTCGTAGTCATCCCGTATAAATAGTATCTTACTACACGTATTTCACTCACTTGGTATGCGGAGAAAGGTAGACGGCAGTAGAGGCGTAATCAGAAATATATTTTTTAACTATGCATCCTCAGTAAGTAATTCATTGTCCAATGCACCAGTAATATGATATACTGGTATGATGATGTACCAACAGCATTTGGTTGATAATTGGTATGAAAAGAAAAAAGCTTTATCAAATATGAGTAAGTGCTTACGAAAATTTTATGTTTGAATATTACAATAATACGTCAATGACATGATGTGGGGTTGTGTTTAAAATTTACTATGTATCTACTTAATATGAGAAACGGAAAAATGATATAATTCCTTACTTTAATTAAGTGGAGGAAGTAGATTTTTTTATGATAAAATCGTGGAGAGCAATTAGGATTATTCAGTCACTAAATAGTCGTTAAAATATATAATGAGTATGTAAATTGTATAAATTATATAATTTATCATACTCCAACCTCTGAGAATAAAGCAAAAGGACTAAATTTATCCTTTTCCAATCCCATATAATATTCATACGTCCATGACAACATAGAGTAATAGGAGGATAAGAGAGTAGACGAAGCAACCTATTATCATATTGAGCGTAAAAGCTTGGCCATGCGCTATTGACGCCTTAATTGATTTTTAACTTGGTTCACCTGTCTCAAGATAACTGTATTAGACGACCGCTACATACCATCGACAGAGTATATACGGCAGAAATTTGGGATGCTGACATTGCCTGAGAATATGAAAGAAGAATAGCAAGCGACAAAAGTATTCTTGGAGGCACCGTTTGGTGTCCATATGCTCTAACTAAGAAGCGGATATGGTCGAAGAATAATATTTTTTCCATATGCTTTTTACTTTTCGTTTTTGATCTAGAAATATCAAAAATTGATCAGAATATTTATCTGTAATATTTGATATTTACTAGTATTATTTTGTTTAAAAAGTAAAATTTAAAAATAATAATATAGTTTCATTCCAGAAGGTAACAGCATGCATTTAAGGGATATAATACTGGAATATTAAACTTGCATGATAATAAAAAAGCGTGAACGCAATTGTATAGATACACTAGATGTTATCTCGTTCTGATTACCAGCAGCTATGAGCGACGTGAAGTGCCCCACTCTTTCAGTGAGTTTTACGATTTAAATCGGATTCTGCACTCACGGGCCCCTATGCGATAATGTTCGCCTCCCCGTCATCCGATTCAGACCGCCCCCACATCTTTCCCTTAAGTTTCCACTCTCACGTATATCCAATTTTCACTAGCATATTCCACCTCGTTTGCAGCACCTTTCATAGTGCGTAGGTATATAAGACTCCGATGAAAATTGAAACTATCGCTAAGATTGAAACAAAAAAAAAGTCCTGAAATTTTGAAAATTTAACTGTTTATTTAATTACATAAGTCAATTATTAACATTACCTTACATATATTTTTATGTCCATTTTGGCAAAATTATTATTATATATTTTTTTGTTTTTTTTTTGGGCAGCTACTGAATACAAATAATAATATTTAAAATTAATGATGGAAAAAATTATTTTAAAAATTAAAAATATTAAGCTCTTAAAATAATTTTCAACAATTTTCATGAGTAATTAATCAAAACAAAATGTTAAAGATAAGCTACTAGTTGATATTATTTTCAAATGGTTTTCAATATGAAGAATTCAAACATAAAAACCGTCATAAAATTGGTGTCAAATAGAATTAAAAAACTTGGTGTTCCTCTCCCTACTATATAAATTCTTTAGTTTTTGAGACTATATAATATTATAGTATTTTACCTATCGTATATTGCGATGCAAGAGAACGCCTAGACAAAGGGCGTGGTAAAACGGAAATCACGATCATCTAAAAAGCCTAAAGGGCTATCACGATGGCATAATATATTTTTATGATATTTTATCAAAAACGATAACATTGAAATGAATGAAATATAAAAGGGATACTATTTTGTCTGTAAGTCGGTAGTAGGCTGTGTCAAAAGCGATCCTTATTATTAATGACTACCTCATACAACAAAATATGTATATATATGCGGAAGTTAATTCTTGGAGAACCAAACTGGTATAGAGCACATTAGGGCATCAGAATAATATCTTTAAATGTGATCTACCATTGTATCTATAGCGTTATGTGTTCAATCAAATTGTGTTACCAGTGCTCACATATGCATATTGTGAAACATGGGCCATTAATGTAAAATAAATCCAAAGTTTTGATATGCGCATAAAGGTATAGAAAGGTGCATGAAAAGACTAGAAAACAAACCAATGGATTACGAAACAGACAAGAAATAGCAATATAATAGAGGTTGCAAAGCTGATGCACCTGAAATATTTCGGAGTGAGTGGACCATAAATCCACTGGATTGACAAACCCATCAAGTTTAGTAGATATACGTGACAAGAAAGAACTAGGTGTCAAGTAGATTGAGAGGAGCTATGGGATGATTTCATTCAGCAGTCTATCGGCCTCAGCTGATGTATAAACTATACCAGAAATAATATATGCGCCTACTAATAAATTGGCATGCATCTAATTTAATACAATTGCGTGTCTCTTAAACTTTATATAAAAACATAAAATAATGTTAACATTTTTGAAAACAAATGACTGTTTCACTATAATAAAAAAAGTGAAATTCCGATTTGAAAAGCGTGTTAAAAATTTCGCATTCTTTTCCATGTTTACGGTTTCACACTTCAACCAATTATGAGACTTGACTTTATGCCCGCTGAAAAAAATAACCAACACTTTCCACAGGGGCATAAATTACTCGCAAACGCAATAACACCTTGAGTGGCCGTGTGCTTTTTACCCGGAAGCTGAAAGTCGAGGGCTAAATCATCTCTACCCCTCGTGGAAAACTACCCCCTGCCGAGACACTTATATAATGCAATTACGGCACAAAGCCTCTAGGGCTTATTGCGTAAAAGTCAAGCTTACACACTACGTTCCTCTTTGGCCTCTAAATGAATGCTTCTCATATTTTTATCTCGTTCCCAGAATACAAGACAATGGAATAGTTTTTTCTTGTTTTAACGCAATCTTCATCAATATATATTTTATTTTCACTCTGTTTTAGTACTCTAAATAACTACTTAGTAACGTATTTAAAAGATAAATTCAAGTTACTTTTTTTTAATTATTTATAATCAAGAAAACCGTTGAAAAAATAGAAAAAACCAAAACGTAAGAAGGATGCCTTAGGGATGTGGTATTAGAGTCGCGTGCTAAGGATTTTATATATTATTATGACAAAGACGATCAATATAATACTATCTGTTCTAAAATACATAAACGTGAAACACTGGCTCTCTAATATATCACTCCGAAAAAAACTTCAGTGTTTTGGCCATATGGTTAGAAAAGAAAACAATCATTTGGAAAGACTAATCGTCAATGGAAATATGGATTGGTCATACGATGGTCCTACAAAATTATGAGGCGTCAGGTTTCAATACTTTATAGAGAATATAATGAATACGGGGATCGTTAGAGATATATAACTAGAACATTCGGAGAGAGTCACGATCTTCAAAATTGAATGATAAATTATTATTTGGTAAATAATATTAATTAAAGTAAAACACAATATAATATACCAATTATTACTTTATTACTTATTCGACATAATTGAATAATGATCAGGTGTCATCCGCATCAATAGGACATTCTTAACAGATCAGTTGTTCTTCTCAGATTGCTGAGTTTCTTGTCAACCGTTGAGAATATCATATTAAAGCCTAATTTTATTAGTCCCGATTTATGAATATATATCTAATATTATGTTTTATTTTAATTAATATTAGTAATGTATTTCCATCAAGAATTGACAGTATTTAAGTGATTAAATTTAATAATAAATATAAAAAAACCATAATGTGAAGCACTCGTAACGTAGTATAAAAATTTAGCGACCATATTCAATAATAATTGCAACGTTATGTAATATTAATTAAATACTCACCCAATGTAGACGAGTGGTGAAATGTCCACTTGTGTTGAAGCCGGAAAATGTGAATTTGAATTTTGTGTCAGACAAATAAATGTACCTATCTTTTATCTGTTTAAAGAATTTTAAGAAAAACTTTTGAGAGGTGGCCAAAACTCATACACATTGTATAATCAATTTAGTTAGCCGTTATGATCAATTGTGGTTATTTTATATTTGTTGTAATTAATTCTGGGCTTCTTCCAGTGTTTCAAGCATATTGTTGTTTAAGGTTATTTAACTAGTTACATAGCTTTTATCTTACCAATCCCACCGCCTCTAAAAGCGGCCTTTAGGACTTTGGTATCTCTAAAGCCCCATTAGTTGGCTAATTTTATTCAACTCCTGTGCGTTCTTAGGACAATTTTCCAACCCACGCTCATTTAAGCCTACGAAAGTCGAGATATTAAAAAGCGAAATGTTCGTACATTAACTATTGTTGTGCAACAAGTAACAATATAACAGGTCTGATAAGCGTGATAAGTCGATCTAAACAAAGGAAGTTGTCTGAGTTAATAATAATCACTCCTTCGACGGTTCACCGAAGTCTGTTTCGGCGAAGATAAGGAGCGAAGTTTACTCAGAACGATTTTCGTTTATTTGAACATTCGGCTCCGCACGTTTTCTTTGGTAGTTTTAATGCAAAACAATCACAGAAAGAAAATTTGAATTTCGATTTGTTTTGCTCATATCACTCAAAAGCATTTTCACATAATACATTTATAATATAATATATTTAAATTTTAAAACCGAAAGAGATTATGCTACAATTTTCAGTTTTATAGAAGAGCTATTTAATATATTATTTATTACTAACTATTAAAAATAGGTATAAGTTTTCCACTAAATAATTTTTACTCACGTTCGTTTGACGGAAATGGGCTTATCATATAAATAACTCATTTTCAACAAATCTCCCACAATCTTTCACTAAGGCCATCCTCCCACGGCGCAATTGAAGTCCGACGGAACTGAAACTAAAATTCCAGCCAGTATCTAGCTAATGTATTTCAATGGCGGCTCGCTGACGGCGAGACTGGAATCTCTCAGCTTCAAAACGGTCGCGAAGAGACGCGACATGCTAGTCGCGCCGTCTCTGAAGTTTCCAGTCACCGTAAAACAGTGGTACCAACATCATTAGATTCGGTGAAAAATCATATTTTCTTACCAAAATTGGCCGCACTGCGAATATGTGTCATGCTATAAAAATCATTAACAACCCAAAACGTAAAAAGTACAAGATAAGCAAAATTGAAATAATTTAATTCTATTCGAATAAACGCAGCAGCGTGCGTGTTGTCGGTTTTTGTACAAAACAGCTGATGGTTCAGTTTGACAGTTTGAGGTTATGTGATTATTATTTCAAGTGGTTTCAGTAGCGCCGTGTGCGAAGCATCACATTGGCCAGTTTATGAGTTCCTTCATAAACCAGTTCTGTCAGATTTCAGTTGCGCCGTGGGAGGAGGGCCTTAGCAATCACGATATTATTGTTTTACAAAATCAAATACTTATTTATATTTTGTCATTTTCTTCGTAAAATAAACATTGCTAACTCCAGATAGATTTTTTTTATTTTACTTTGTCTTTTTCTGGGATATATAAATATCTGATAAAAATACGATAATGATTTTATTGTAAAAATTATTTCAATACAATCTTTCAATATAAATATAAAAAAACCGTTTTCAAAACAATATCATAAAGGCAACAAAACGCTATGAAGAGAAAATCTTATAACAAAGAGAAACAATTGCGCATTGAATCAATCGTTATAACAGAAGAAGTGAATTAAAGATTAAAATACATTTTAATTGTAAATCAATAACACCTATACAACTATATAAACCTAACAAATTATATAACTTGTATCCCCTATGAATATATATCCTAAATTCGTCATAATATATAAAACATTTTCTTCACCTATTGTAACCAGGGTAGCAAATATTGACATTTTCATTCGATTCCTAATTTATCAACACTGCAACCTCATTTATTATATTATAAAACATACATCTTAAGTGAGTTTAATATAAGAATATCACAAACTGTACAATAATACAAGAAATGACAATTCTTCTTCTTTTGCCATATCCGGCCCTTAACTGGAGCATATGGACACCACGCGGCGCGTCCAAGAATCCCTGTCGCTCGCCAGTCTTCTTGCTTCGTTCCAAGTCAAACCAGCATCCCGTAGTTCCGCCGTATATACTCTGTAGATTGTATTTAGCGGCCTTCCAGGACGCCGGAATCCGGTCGGCTTGAAGAACAGGCAAGCCAGGTTGAAGTTCTCTTCTGGCATTGGCAGCATGTGGCCGAGCCAGGTCCAACGTCGCCTCTTCACTTTCAGCATGATGAGAAGCTGCTTGGTGCGTTCTCTTATCTCCTCGTTGCTCCTAAAGTCATACCACCCGCACACCCAGTATTCGTCGCAAACATCTGTTTTCGAAGCTCAGTATACGGTTGCTTTGAGCCTTCGTAAGGTGCCATGATTCGTTACCGTAAAGCAGCACCGTCAGAATGCAAGCGTCGAATAGGTGGCATTTGGTTTTGACCGAGTAAAATCGTGAGTCCCAGACATTCCGCATCGAGTTGAATGTTTCTCCAGCTATTCCCATTCGGATAGCGAGCTCTTTCTGCAAAATGGCATCTCCCGTGATGTGTACCCCCAGGTACTTGAAGCTGTCGACGCTCTCGATGTTTTGTCCGTCACTAATCAGAGGGAAATCTGGATCAGGACAGGTGCTATTACACAAGACGTTGGTTTTTCTTCGCGTTGATTTTCAAACCAACGCGAGAGGAGTTGTTATGCAACCTGTCGATTGTCTCTTGAATGCCCTCGATTGAGTTGTCGAATAGGACAGCGTCATCGGCGTATTCTAGGTCGCATTGCTTCACCGTGGGGGTAACAGGTATGCCTCGGTCGGGTGGTATTGACTTCCCTAGTATGAAGTCAAAGAGAATGATGAAGAGAAACGGTGCAAGAACACAACCCTGTCTGACTCCGGTCGTGACCCCGAACCATTCTGTGACAGTGTCTCCAATTCTGACACAGCATTCGCTCGTGCAGGTTTTTGATTATGGCAATGATCTTGGTAGGGATCCCGTATGCTCACAGTATCATCCAGAGGGAGGGGCGGTGCGGACTGTCGAAATCCTTCTCATAATTCACAAAGCAGCAGACCCACGGACTGTTCAGCTCATGGCTCTGCTGGAGAAGACATCGAAGGTTGTGGATTTGGTCTGCACACGCTCGACCATGTAGAAACCCGGCTTGGTTTTTCCTGAGGACGTGCATTATTGGGTCCCTTATTCTCATCAAGAGGATGTTTGCCAAAATCTTTCCCGGAACACTGAGTAGCGTAATGCCTCGGTAATTGTCGGAGCTTAGAGGGTCACCTTTTTTGTGAAGTGTGATGACAATTAATGAATGGCAAACATTTTTTTATTATTATTACCTAATTCAGACCAATATTTATCTTTCGGCAAAGAAACTATACAATTGTCTGTAAACGTTTGCTGCCTCTTAAAAATGGATTTGAAACTCATCGTACGTACGCGCTTTAATAAAAACAACATTCCACGGGACAACGCGTCGCTAATTTCTATAAAACAGTAAAAACCGCCTAAAACATAGCCACACATGTTCATGTATCAGTGTTATACAATATAAATATTTTCCGTTTACTGTGGATTACAAAAAAAGTACGGGAAATTAAAAACATTTTAAATATTTCACAACAGTTTTAGAATATGTATTTATTTACGTGCAGCTGAATGTCATTCCGGACTAGAGTTAACTTAATCTAATGGTAAAAATAACAATTTTCACAGAACCATTTTATTTTTAATGGTAAAAATAGTATGATAAAATAATTTGTACTTAAATCAATGCTTGAAATTATTGAAATATTTCAATGGGAAGTATGCTTTTATTACGAGCATTCATCTGAAAAATCCTTCCCTCTATAATATATTCGTTCGCTTGTCAAAAAAATTATACGACACTCCTAAGATGCAAAATACGTTGGTTGTTTTTTTTAGTTAAGTTAAGTTTATTTTAAATTTACATCTTATTCCGAAAATCCGGAACCTTTCTAAGCCGTGATCCATCCTTACTGGAATGTATACGTACGACTATTGTCTTCGTCTTTTCTTTTCAAGTTTATAATACCAAAATTTTTTTTTTTGTATAAATTACAATTCATTATAATATAGACTTATACTAAAAATGTTATTGTTATTATTATTTGTCAATTATAACATATAAACATCAATAACATTCTCGACTGCGACATATTAATTGTCAGTGACGTCCCTAGACAAAATGCCGCCCCATTTTATTATACAGTATTATGTAGGTATCATCCATTCATGAATTCAATAACTAATAAATGTGTTGTATGGATACATTACTAACAAAATATATACCACAAAAACATACAAAATTATATTTAGATATAGACATTTTAGACACTATCCAAATCATCAGAGTCTGAGGTTTTATTTGATTGATATTTCTGACACATTTGCTTTGTACCATTTAGCAATGTGTACACAGATTTATCATTTTTACTATGCTGTTGTTGTACAACATGTAAACAATTTTTTTTTAGCTATTTCTATATACCAAATGATTCTCCTTGATTTGCCGCCCTTCGAGTAACTGCCGCCCCCAAATGACGCTCAATCTGCCTACCCTCACGGGACGTCACTGCTAATTGTAGGTAGCTACTCCAGAAGCCAACTACGAGTACCACACGCCAAATCCTCATGGTACAGACCCTCTTACTCTATCATCGCTGCTGAGCTTCCAGCTTCGGCCGCTTTCTTTACCCATTTCGAGAAATTGCGTTATTTTTCTCTATGTCTTGAGGCTGGACTTAGATAAGGTGAAGAAAGTAACTAAATGCCGTGTCCACACTGGCAACAAGTTGCTGGAAACCTCATTAAATTTCACGATAATTATCAAAATTAAATTTATTTGACCAAAAATTATTTTAATCAAAATTTAATGAGGTTGCCAATGTGGCACGTCTCACGGTTAAATTATAGTTATAATTATTGTTCCTAGAAATTTCGTGAGATTATTTTTAAGTATCTACTTTAATTTTTAGTATATCCAATAACTAATCTGTTTAACACGTGATACAATACGAACTAAAATAATTATTTGTTCACCTCTTATGTAAACTTTATGGTTCTTATTATATAATATATTATTATATATTAAATTTTCGAATTATCTCAGTTTAGCAATTTAGCAATGCCATTATAATAAACATTCATATTTAATTTTCGTTTATGTCATCATAATTAAATAACTGACACATTTCGATGTATGGATCTTCTTCACGATTCAGCGTAAATAACTCGATACCGCAATAATATTTTAACTATAAAATTCAACGAAAAGAAATATGTTTAATTATTAGCTATTTCGGTTATGTAAAATCATTGTCAATATTATAAAAATAAACTGTTTGGCTACAAATACGATCTTTCATTATATCCACGCGAGTAATTGTATCAAACACAATAGTTCTGGAAGCTTTTAGTGTAAAATAGGTTTTTATTATTATTTACTTATGGGTTTCCATGCCCTCGGCTATTTTCTGCCTATATTAAATTGAAATACAATCACATTATATAGAATTAAAATTATTAAACTGTATCCTTTGACAATATTTACAGCAAATATATTGAATTACAGGTGGAATTTAATAAAAATGAAGAAAGAATAATAATTTTTATATATAACATTATTACATCAATATTAAACATGATAAAATTTATATCTCATTTAAAAGTAAACTTTTCATGAAGGTATCATCATCTAGCTCCATTAACTCTTCGAAGTCCCTAGTTATTCACTACTACAACTTCATGAGTTCATATATCCATCGGATTTTAGGATCTCCCTGTGGTCCTTTATTGCCTCCTGGGTGCCACTGTGACTGTATGACGACATGCGTCCAGTGGTTGTCCCTTCACCGAGTGACATGTCTACCCCATTGCCATATTATCTACTTATCGACCTATATCACATCACGTACTATTGTTACTACTTCATTAATCATTGGTTTATATTGTGGTCCTTCAACGTATGCCCAACATGCACTTTTCCATGCCGAGTTGCGAAATTCATAATTTTTGGATTTCTTTCACATTAACAGTCTATATTTCCTACGCATACTGGTACCACACATTTATTAAACACTTACACTTAAGATACAATAGGAGGTCACTTATGCAGATAGGTATAGGTAATGCTCAAATTCACCGTATCCGGAAATTTGTATGTATGCAGTTCGCCGTATCATACTTTACCGTTAAATGTTGTATCGGAAATATATGGTCGTATACTAAAAACCGCCCAAACTCTTAGGTCGTATAGTACTGAAATAAAATTCATGTCTAAATAAAACACGGTTCTTGAAGGTTTACAGAAAGACAGCAACAAACAATTTTTGAAAATAGCCGATATACTGGATTATTTGTAAGGTTAGGTTTTCATTATTAAATTCATGAATTTTGCAAAAATCGACCATGAAAATTAAATAGTTGTTAATATTGAATCTAATAAAATTGGAGACCGTATAATATACGGTCATCTCTTTCCGATAAGAAACTTCACGGCAAACAATGCTACGGTGAAATGTAATACGTACAATTTACATGTAACCCAAATTCACTCCATACCAGTTTGATTCCGTTGGCTTAGATTTAAATAATTACTAAATTGAACAATAAAGTAAGTACCGTCCTTTCTGTTATAAAATTACTATAAGAAAATATAAATTTTTTATGTGTATAGTCTTTAAACAGTAATCAACTTATAAATGTATTTTTAGAATTAAATATCTATCATTTATAAAATAAAATTTTCTCAAGTGAACGTTAACGCAATTAATAAATCAATGGTTAGAATATTTTTAAGTCAAATAATCAAATGAAATCATAAATTACTACAATCCAATAATGCGAGTTATGGAAAATTATTTGTTGACTTGAGCTTTATGGTGTATGTGAAAAGTTGAGAAAGTTTTTATCGCAGGCGTATAGACGCGGGTTCGCGAAGGCGAGTAGTGGAGCGATGTTTCATCTCGCCAGTCGCCCTAACGACCTGCAAATGTGTTTCTCTAATTTACGAGCGCCAAAGTTGCCTACAAAAGTGTATAATCTATTTCTTTCTTAAGACAGGTAAAGTGCCGATGGTTATTCTGTTAACAAGACAATTGCTAAGGCAGCGGCAGTCAATGGGAAATTTATCTGAGCACGGTCAATCGGAGGGTCTGTTAATAGAATCGTGCAATATATTACATTGTTAATTAACATAGCTTACTTTAAGTTTTAAGAATAATTTATGTACTGTTTTAAACTAGAGGCAGGGTAATTAAATGTCTTCTTTATCATGTTGGGTATTCGGTAGGATATTGCTTCTGAAATTAGGTAAAGAAGGTTATTTTTCTCAGCTTGTAGAATCTCATTTAATTTGAATATTAATGAAATTACCTTGCATGAAAACAAGTATTGAGGCGTCTAATTACAAAAAACGATAAGTCCACAATTCAATATTTTCGGCAAACAACGTTTTTATGTTTCAAGCTTCAATTATTTGTTTCAACGTGAGATTATTATCTCCGCTGTATTCTATGTCGAAATTAGAACCATATGGCAATTTGTTTCAGCCGATGAACTCTTAAATGTAATAATTATAGGCAAAATAAAATTGGACGTAGCGCTATTTGTACTTCACTTTTTAATTTACTCCGCATAAGGCACATATTTCCGTGGCACTGTCATGAGTTTACCAGATGCTACGGCATAGGAGACGCCCTTTGCAATATTGAACGTTCCCTTATTGGTTGACTTAAACACGCGCAAAATCAACCAAGCTTTAAAAATAATATGAAACACGGACTTGGCACTTTTTGTAATAAATCGAGACTTAAAATATTTTTTTTCGTAGGGTTATGTCGCGTTTTGGAATTTATAGATCAATACATATTGTGTAAAATTATACAAAGAATACGTGCATATTTTTTTCTCGATTTTGACCAAATGTGGACTTATCGCTATTTGGAATTAGACGCGACGAATATATTATATTTCATGCTTTCAATTTTGCAACATTTTTAGTCTTGACCATCAGTAAAACTCCATTTTTCCATACTTTCTCGAGTAAAAATCTACCATGGTTCACATGGGGTACGCTTAAAAAATCTCCACGTTTGTGACCGCTTCCTGGAAACGGTAATATTCATCAATCATTGGTCATTATTTACTCTTCATATAAAAATATATAAATGGAAAATACTACATAATTATATGAAAGTAATGTATAATAATAATAGTATTATTATTGAAGTCGATACAATTGTATATTTAAACGCATTCATATACCATCCGTACGATAAATATTACGATTGAATTAATTTTAAACAACTACTAACAAATTATTAAGTATTGATTAACTTAATTAATGTTTATATTAAGATAGTGAAAGGATTGGCTAGCGGTTTTGATAACATTATCTCAATTACTTGTTTTATAATATATAGATTGGCCTTCATATTATATTCCTTAATATTAGGCGAATCTATATATTATATTATGTCAAATATGTGGATATTGCAATAGGCTCATATTGCAACAGGATATTTATGGCCTATTATTAAACATTATTAACCAAAATCTACTTGCTCGTTGGAATCGATAGTCCTGATATACAAATATCTAAAATAGCTAAGATTGAGAGAAAGCGGCAAGAAAATAATATCAACATTCACTGTATAAATATATATCAGATATTCCAAGACATGTTGAAGTTGCCGAATGAGTTGAATTGTTTTCAGAAGAGGGAAAAATAAAAAAAAATAACTTACTCAAACCTTGACATAGCCTTTCGTTTAGGCCACGAACTGCATCGGTATCCCAAGACGTAAGATGGAGCGGAATAGATGAGGCATTTCAAAATGTCCCATGTGAGTGCAACAAAATACTGGATTCCAGATATATGCCTATCTACCCTCATGTCGAGAGAAAATGTAATGATGAGCATCTGCTGAAGGTACAAAATAATTAGATTATCTATACTGAAATGTTTTGGAAAGTAGAGATAAAATGATTCTCTAAGTACCCACATAATTTTAAAATTTTGTCAATAATTGAGCTATGAAAAATTTTTCCAATGCATATTATCATTTTAATGTAAGTACCTTGTTGCCTATTACAAATTTTAATATTTCTACTCCAAATTAATATCAATTTTAGAACAGTAATGTCACTAGATTTCAAAATCAGCCAAGTCCACAATGGATTATTCATCCACAAACAGCTTTTTTGTTTTTTTTTCAAGTACACAGTCACAAGTATAGAATATTATTTAATACCTTACCCGCAAAAATAAAAAAAATATAAACTCTACCTTCATAAATACCATTTTTTAACTGAATTTATTAAAATAGAATTGACTCTAACGATTAAATTTGATTTGATAATATAATTAATTAATGACTCATCCATTTTCCGGTAGCAAATATTGTATTAAAAATAATTCAATTAAAAATTAATTAATTAATTAAACAGAATACAATACTATCATGATGAGTCAAACAGATAAGGTAAATTATTTTATTATTATCAAAATTTACGAACTATTTGTAACGTCACTAATGTAATTTATCAAAGTTAATTTTTGTCTATAATATATCCTAATACGACAAAATTTTTACACCATATATTTAGTTCTATAATGTAAAAAGCTTAAAATACCTACTGTAACAATACTAATATTTAAGACGTTGTAATACAGTGTATTATTTATTTCGTTTTCAGAGATCAGATAAGCGCCCTGAGAAGTTCTAAGGTAGATTTTGGAAGGTGTAGATTAAATGTAGCAGATAGTATTGTAATGTAGGATGGAACGTATTATAATATGTGGTTGTATAATACTAAAATGAGAGAACGTGATTCGGACGGAAGTCACTCGGGCACAATAATTTCAGGGTTTAAAGCACGCAATCAATGCGAGACCTCGTTTGAAGATTCTCTTAACCCAGCTTATGTTTGAGCACACATTTTGAGTGTGTAATATCTTGAGCTTTGGTAAAAGCTCGCTCTAGCCACAAGTCCCACTACCGGTTATTAAATCTTCAATATCCGGCCAAGAACTTATTCCTACCCACGGATGAAACTTTCGATCGTTAGGTTATTAATGTATGAATATATCTTGCAACACTTACAGGAAAATGTATATATTCGAAATCAAATTCAAAAACGATACAAAATGAAATATAAAAGTTTCCAATAAAATGATAGTTTGATATACAGTAATATATTATTATCTACATACTGTTAATTTAATCTCACATATATGAAAAAAAAACTGTGTTTTAAACATTATTTAAAAAGCTTAATATTCTTGCAATAGTGGGTATATTTTATAAATTAAGAATGAAAGCCTCTAACTAATCAAAATATAATAATCTATTTAGGACCACCATGGTCTATATACTAGGTTGTAGTCCCACAAAAGAAGTAAAATCCACTAGATGATAATATTTACTTTAATATTAATTCTGTGAGGTCCTAAAACCATAAAATATATATTTCATAATAATAATAGTAAAACAAAAAATACAAATAATTATTTTAATACAAATCGTAGTAATTGAGTTTCCATTTATTTTGTAAAATTACGCTAGACCTAAAAACAATAATATAATTTTGTAAAACATGTATATTATATACATACCAGGAATACAAACTGCCATTATATCTTGGTTTTATAGACTATGAAAAGGCGTTTGATTCCATCAAAAAATTCTCAATTATAGACGCCCTTAGCAAACAAGGAATTTCCAGACGCTACATAAACATATTGAAAAGTATATACAATGATACCACAGCATGCGTGAAACTCCACAAACGGTCGTGTAAATTCCCCATTAACAAAGGTGTCCGGCAAGGTGATACCATTTCACCTAAACTATTCACCGCTACTCTTGAGGACTTATTTAGGAAACTTGATTGGGAGGAAAAAGATGTTCCAATTAACTGAGAGCACCTCAGTCACCTGCGCTTTGCAGATGATATTGTTATACTCTCACAAGACCCGAAAGACCTCAAAGGTAGAATGCAAGAACTCGCGGATGTCAGTCAAACGGTAGGTCTAAAGATAAATGTCTCAAAGACAAAAGTGATGAGGAACTGTTTTTCGGATCCTGCGATTATCTGTATCTCTGGCACCCAACTCGAGCAAGTCAGCAGCTACATCTATCTCGGACAGCAGGTGTCCATAGACGGAAGCATGCACGATGAAATTGCTCGAAGAACAAAGCTGGGATGGAGTGCTTTCGGACGTCTGAATAGTATCTTCAAGAGTGACCTACCATTATGTCTTAAGCGTAGGGTGTTCAATTAATGAGTGCTACCCGTGCTCACGTATGGCTGCGAGACATGGACCCTCAACACGAGAGAAGTCCAAAAGTTAAGAGTCACACAGCGAGGCATGGAGAGGTGCATGTTGGGCATCACGCAAAAGGACCGTAAGAGAAACGAATGGGTTAGGAAGCAGACAAGAGTACGCGATATAATAGACGTTGCCAAACAGCTGAAATGGAGATGGGCGGGGCACATTGCTCGCCGAAAAGACGGCCGCTGGACAAATGCCGTCATCCAATGGTACCCAAGGGGTACGAAACGACCACAGGGTCGCCCTAAAAGCCGCTAACTGGTAAAGTTCGGCGGAAATACGTGGCAGCGAACGACACAGGACCGAGAGAGTTGGAGAAAGCTTGGGGAGGCCTTCATCCAGTAGTGGATTGACCCCGGCTGATGATGATGATGATATACATACTCTATATATTACAACAAACTAGATTACTAACAAAACTGAGTGCAGTAAGAATATTACAATTTTAAATTTTGACAGAGCTTGGTCAGCGGTCAACTCTTTTATTTTAAATAAAATTAAAATAAATAGTTCACTTAAGAATAATTTTTAGTACTATTGTATTATATTTGGATACTTTCTAAATAAAGTACTAGAATTCAATTATAATAGTGCAAAACAATTAGTAATGAAATATGCTATTAATATAGTTGAAATAATCCAATTAAGTAAGTGGTAACAAATAGTATTAAGTACTATAATTGCTTCGCAATAAAATTTAATACTGAAGATTTATAGTAGACCATAGACATTCACATAGAGACGATTTTCTACCTAGATATATAAAATTGTGACAAAGTAAAAAGCAAATAACAACAATATTTTGCACTAGCAAGGGGCATTATTTTCGCTTTAAGGAAAGTAAGTGTTTAAAACGAACCTTTTCTCTGTTAAATTGTATGAATTTCTCGCTCACAGAGCTTTGTACAGGTAAATTTCAATTAAATCGTCTGTCAATTTGCGGCAAGACCAAAACTACGTATACCCAATGGAACATCGTGGTTTTCTACTTCGCATGACGTATTTCAATATGTTTATTCAATTACCGAAATATATTACGTTCATAATCATTATGTATGTTTCATACTACACAAATATTCAAATTGATATTTAGGTTTATACGATAATAATTAATGAGTTTCATCATATGATACACCTTTGACGTAAGCTATTCAAAATTTTAAGGTAATGAAATTCTACGAATTGGATCGATTAATTAATATTTTATGTTCCTATATAGACATAATTTTTATATAATTATGGTTTATATCTCTGCCCGCAAGATTGAAATATTTAAATAATGACAGTTCGCTGCGGACCTTTTAATTAATATTTAATTAACAGCATGCTAATTATATCTAATGGCTACCTGATGGGCAACGCACCAGTTGCATTGTACGCAGTGAATGGGTTTAACTGAGTTTCGCCTTTTAGTATTTTCATCTCCAACCGTACCTAAGCCCTAATACTTTTTAACCGATATTAGTATTTTTTATTAACACAGTATTATATATTTAAAATAAAAGCTCTGGAACCTGCTACATAAAATAATTGTTAGCGCTTGCAAGAGATAATAATATATTACATCGTACGATTTTTTTATTTCTGGCTAGTTTACTTTGTTATAGTTTACAATTTTAATTCGTACTTTTTATTATTTATTATATTAAACAAAATTTCCTACAGCAAATCGTCTTTCATTATCTGCCTTTTCTGTCAAAAAGTAACGTTATTTGTCACTCGTCGGTGTTGCCGTATTTCAAATAATTCCAGTGTTGCAAAGTGGCAAATATAATATTTTCATCGGATTATAGAACGAAAATATAATAATAAAAAAAAATTTGGAGCAGTGAAGCACCACAAATTTTTGGTGCTCCGGGTAAAACCACATTGCTCCACGGTTCCATGCTCCTGCTCTGAGCTCCGCTCCAACGCTCTGGTATTATGTTTAAATATGAAACAAATAAATAGTAATGTTTATAAAATTGCTACTTGGGTAAATAAAATATATGAAACAATCATGAACATTCTATTTATTTTTCATAAATAATTATTTTGATTTTATGATAATCATTTTGCACAAGATTGAAAAAACAAAATAACATTGCATCTAATATCAATTGTATACAATCTACATTTATATGACAATTCTCTATGACAGACATTCAAAACAAATAAAATCACTGTTAATGTAAGAAAGTGTTTTTTCTTTATATTAAATAATAAATATCTATTCTATAGTAAAACTGTCCTACGCGGATTCACATTCACAAGAACGATAAAAATTGGCTGCTGCTGCTTGCCAACGACCAGTAGATCAATAATTTCTGCTCTTCAACAACAACGTCTGAAGCCGCATTTAGACCAAGTGAGCGAATGTTTGTTCTTCCCCCACTCCAAAAAAAAACGTGAGAATTTCGCTGTAGTGGGGTAAAATAAAGATTTATTAAATTGTACTTGACAGACATACGTTCTAAAAATTTCATTCGGTAAAAACGAAACCATTATTACTGAACGACAAAAGTACCTATTAGAACAAGGAACTACACGCCTATTTCAGCAGTTTGTATCCAAATAGTAAGATAATAATAGAACAGCGTGCTTGCAACTACTAGCAAAAAATCAAGAAGGGCTGCTTTAGCGGAATTAAACAGCACTACAGCGTCATATGCGACTACATGCAAGTGATCAGGCCTATCTGCAAGCGTGTGATGCTGTTAAATGTATGTTCTCTGTCGCATCATGATAAATTTTGATTCAATTTTTTGCCCAGCATATATCGTCGGTGTTTTGTAAAAAGGGCGAATTAACTATAATGCTACTTTACAGGAGGAGGATTTTTAACTTTTGATATTTATTTGTTTTTTACCTGGAGATGATTATAAATATCTAACAAGTTTATAATAAAGCTTAGAAAGAATACTGTCATTATTATAGGTATTATTATATAATATTTTAAAAGGCCTAATATGTCACATTTGCTTTTTATTTCGTAAATTTAATTAATTTAATTTTAGTCGATTATCGTTTTTAAGTACTTTTCTGTGGAGATAAAAATTTGCAGTTTTTACACAACAAAGCTAGTAAGGTACATATTGTATTTTCATTAAAATCTCTATTTCGCCAAAATGGTTGATTCGCCCTTTTTACAAAACACCGACGATATTATCTAAGAATTCCTCATCGAACAACATTGCGTATTTATAGAGTGAGCTGGGTAAACGTTGTTTATTTAAAAAATGACTTACTGTGATTTACTTATAGTGATTTTTATGATAATAACATTCCATTTATAATTAATGTAATAAATATTAAGCCAACAATTTAATACTTCTACGAAACCAATTATAATTAATACAAATATCAAATTTCACACTTCAGAAAATTTGCTACCATAGAGAATAATACCGGGGATCTAGTCTTTTTGCGTATATGAATAAAATAATATCTTAACTACTAATCAAACCATTTGAGATGATGAAGCTTTCACATGTCTAATCTGATCGATTGAGCGATCTAACTGAACACGTTTGTTACTGTCCACTATATTAGTGCACACGCGACTAGTATATCCGGCCATCGGATATGTTAATTCCATTACGGATAACACTCCCAGATGTCAGTGACAGTGTTCAGTACAAGACCACTGCTACTAATCCTGCACTACGTCTGGCAATGTAGGCCTCAAACCATGACATGGCATATGAGTAACAAAAAAATAATAATATACAACCCAGTGTTGCCAGTTTGCCATTCACAAAAATATACCAGATTGAGTAATAAAATAAGCTAGATAGAATAAAATGCTGTTTTCTCAAAATTTTAAAAGTGTATGGAACTAGCATTTTAAAAAAATATGTCATTATTTTATTATTAATGTTGTTTTTAGGAGAAACCAGATTGAAGAAGAATTTCGTGTCTTAAAACTGATAAAATAAGTCATAAAATTAGAAGTATACGCAGATAAAGAATTTAGTAATTATTTTGTATGTATCAGTTTATCTATAAAAATTATAAGATTAAAAAGATCAGCATATTCATTTTCAAGCAAATCTGGTATAATTTTCTAGTTTTACAATAAAATTTTTTAAACTGTTTGCGGTGTCGAAAAATATTAGATTTAACGCCATGCGCCAAATGCAAATTTTGTAAGATAGATCTGGCAAAAAAAACAAAGTTATCAACGCTGGTACAACCTACCTAACATTGGAATTACTTTTGTTAAATTGCTGTTCATATATAAGAAATGCAGTTCCGTTACTACAAATTCTCCCCCCCCCTTACATCATTTAAAATCTGAAGAAATTTCCTAATATAATAAATTAAAATAAACAAGTGGCGCGAACTTGTGCTTGCCCTGTGCTTGCCCTGTGCCCCAATGATGGGACGTGACAGAGTGAAAGAAAAAGAAGAAAGACCTCTGATATCTAAAATAACTTTCGACATCCGACTTCATACAATGAATTAATTTCATCAGTTTTTATTGTAGTGTAAAACTTTCCTTTTTTCTTAATAATGACTGCTTTCATAACTAAAATATAGTAAAAAGAATAGATACCCGCCCTTTTCTAATGTAAACAAATTATTATTCCAAAATTATTATTTAACGTAAAATAATATACCACAACTCGTCGGTGTCACAATACCTGCGTAGCTGTTTTACAATACAAATTTCCAATTTGGGAAACAGAAAATTTTACTCCACGCAAAAATAAACGAAACAAATTGTTGCAGATTAAAATGATAATTGCAGCATTTAATTAATTATATTATGCCACCCACAGCCAACATCAACTGCACGCAATCTTTACAGAGGAAAACAAATTAATAAATTAAAATCGTGTTATCTGCTTTTAACACAATTTATTTTAATTTTAAATATCTAAATAAATGAAAACGTGGACATTTAAATTAATTTAGTGTTATTTCAATAGTTTTAGGACCAATAAGATCGGTATTTTATATAATATTAAAGTGTTCTTATAAAACATTTTCTCTCAAGACGTATTATTTAATGGCATCTGGAAACTATGACCATAATTTAAAATTCTCTTTTCAGATGTGTCAGTTCGCAAAGCTGGAGTATTTTCCAATTTTATCCAATTACAGTCAAGTCTGCCGTTTACAATTTGCCTTGACTTGGAATGCGATTTAAAAGTTTCGATATTATCTTAACACTGGAAAATGTCAAAGTTTTTCTTTGGCCGTGCTTAAAAACATCGAGTCGGTAATAATTAATTAAATTTTTCGTCTACTAACTATGGACAATGACTATAAAGAATCAAACTTTTTTAACAAAATAAATATTAAGTACCTACCTACATTTTAGAGAATAACAAAATTTTGCCTAACGTTGTTTTAACTTAGCAATAAGTAAAACAACACTTGAATGTTATTTTTTAGTATTTTTATTACATAAAAATTATACGTTGGTTTTATATAAGCGTGTTGAAAATAAATAAATACTTCTTACTTACTATCTACAAAATATGTTCAAATGTTTTTTTGTACAGTTTGTTTATTGTTATACTATTAAAAAATACATTATTTTGAAAAACCTCAAAAATATTAGTACCTAAACAATGTTGAATCAAGTGGATCTCAAATTCATACCCTAATCTTTCCGAGTCAGTACCCTACTTGGCTCAAAAAAAATATTTACATTTTTTTTCTTTTAATGCCGTCCTTTATTTAAGGTTTGATACATTTTCCTATCCTGGACCAGTTGTCTGAAATCCGCACCGCCTTGGACATTGAGCCACTTACGCTCTTTTCGCGCTTTATAGTAACAATGGGTTGTCTTATTGCTTCGTCTTAAAAGCTCCGTATTGGTAATGTGATCACTCCATGATATCTTTGTGGTATGCCGATACAGCCACAGCTTAAAAGATACAAGTCACCCTTTAACTACACTTGTATAAGGTAGGTATCTAAAGGTTGCTGGGGCTAACAACTGTCTATAATTATACGTCTTACGTTATAAATTACAACAAAATGCACAAACGAGCCGTTATTGCAGCAACTAACAGAAAACGAATTCCTCCGTCGCTACCAATCCAATGACACTAAACACGTTATGAGATTTACATCAAGTGTTATAATACAATGTCTCTTTGGTTAATTTTAAAACTCATTGGTTTAATCTGGTTATCTACATAAGTAAAGTTATTTATGGATACATTTAAAAAAAATCTTCTGTGTTGTTAATGATGAGATAAAATTTAAAGTATTTATGTTAATATCGCTGGAAAAAAAACAATAAAATTATTACCTATATGTCCAATGTCACGTGAATCACATAGTATAATAATTATCAAAGTTATATATAATATTATATAAATGACCCTTCTATACACTAAATTACTTAACCTAACATAAATGTTGTTAGCTCATGAAACATAATAAAACTATAAAAATATACATTTTTGACATCTTTAATTACAGCACTGCAATATTCCGCCCATGTTTTATTCTCCCGTAATATAAAAGAGGGGCAATTTGTCTTTGATAAAAATTCTCGAGTTTTATAAATTGCCCGAGTCCAGGAAGCAACAGTGACGTCGCACCGCAACAATGCAGGAAGCATGTAACGCGAAATGAAGAGAGAACACGAAATGTCACATAAACTTTAAAAACAAACTAAGTTGTCATAGTTGGTCGCATCCGGAAAACGGTTTTCCACTTTCCGCTACGCCCAAACTTTTGTTTGTATATCATTACACACAATATTAACTCCGACGCGAAGTAATTCTTCAAGAATAGTTGCACATCATTGTCAACTGTTGAAATAGAGTCTCTGATATAACGCTGTCAAGTTTTCTTACAGAAACAAATTTAGTAATAGCTATAAAATTTATTTATCACAATATATGAAAATAGTTTAACAACGTGTGTTTCACTCAAATGATAAACTTACAATGTTATGTTATAGTTACTGTCCATGGTATTTTATGGTAGAAAAATAAATGTGTTGTGGCGAAGGTATAATTGATAAAATTTAATAATATTTATTGAGTAGAGAAGGTGTAAATATTTATCAAATCAAATTTATTTATTTTACATATAATGAACATAACAAATTATAAATTCAAAGCGTTCACGACATGACATAAAATAAGTGTTAACAATTTTTAAAATAAAAATACAGAGACAAAATGTGACAAACAAAAATAAAAGTAGATGGAAGCACACTGCGTGGACTAACATAACTTGTCACTTCACGAACATGAATAGCATTGTTTCTTTCCTTCCAAGGATTAAATTATCTATTTTAATTTATTTTTAAAGGATAATTATCAAAATATGTAGACATCAATATTTTCAAATCGATTTATATCAGTAATAAAATTATGGTGTAATAATGCAAAACCTACTATCCTGGTAAGTTTATTTTCATATTTAATTTACCGAAAATATATTTAAATAATAATAATTGTAAATAAATTAATCATTTAGCAGACCTTGCTGTCTTCCAATCGTGGTAACATCTTATTTTAGTGCGCTATATCCTGAAATATAGCTTGCTCGTTTTAAGAAAATTCCATCATCATTCTCGGTTGTTTAATATTTACCGTCCTTCTCCCATAATATTTTGACTCCAGTTACCAATGTCTTGATCTGTCTGTACAATGTTTTTTATCCAATAACCTGCTATTTATCGATGCTCTAGCATAATATATTGAGAATAATAAAGTTGTTAGTTATTATACAATATTTAAAGACAAAGATTTTCCAAAAAAAAAAAACTGGTATTTACGTCGTCAGAAAACCTGAAAGATTATAATGAAAAAGACTCTAGAATCAGATCCAAAAAGAAGAAAGTATACAGTTCTGTGAAGATTATCTGTCTTCCATCGCCATACAATTCTTTTCTAATATAGAGTTTACAAGGATTTACTTTACTGTGGAAGTTACCCCACTCTGTAAAATGCTCATACGATCTGCTTACGAGCGAACATGGTATTTTTTTTACTTACTGGTGTGTATGAACTCTTAGACATTAACTCATCTTATTTTATAATTAATAAAGTTTATAGATAAAAATATGTATATCAATCTGTTGTATACAACTGATTTGTACCCGAATCGTATGCTATCGTATCAAAATTAGTAATTTCCAAATAATACCTGTGTTTATTAAAATATATAGATAGTTATGGACATAATTTATTTATTTAGAAGTAAACAGTGACAATATTATTATTATTATGTTTCCGGCTGTCAATATTGTTATATGTTTTGATTTGCGGTAATAGTTTGCGTAGCATTTATACTGAAGTATCAGTGTTTCTGTATATGTATTACCCTTGCTAACTAATATCGAAAAGGTATTCAGGCAAACACATTATGATAGGTTTATTGACGTATCACTTCCTATATTGTGATTATCTGACAGTTATTGTTTTATGCAAAATGTTTGTAAGATAACACGAATGTTCACTTCAGGTGTCATTATGAATCGTACTTAATCTACTAAGTACCAAATCAATAATTATTAAGCGCATGATACTCGTAAAACACTACATGAGAAATAGTATAATACGTGTAATATTAATTAATAATTACGACTGAGCATACTTGATGGAATTTGAATTTAAAGTCTAATTTATTTAGACTGTAAAATCGGTACCCACTTATTTAAACTTTATAAGTTATATAATTAAATTATATAATTCAAAATAAGTTAGTTTGTTTATAAACCGTTTAATAGAGTTTTACTTTCGAGGTAATTAAAAAATTACATATAATGTTCGAGGCTTTCACGGTTGTTTTTTATCGTAGTAGATTTTTGGGTTTCCATTTTTCAAGAGATGATAATGGCCTCTGCAACGAGCCTGAAACTTCGAGTATAGAAGGAAGAAGGACACACGGTGGAAACCCAAAAATCTACTACAACGAAAAAAATAGATATTAGAAAAATTATATGATAAAATTCAAATTAACAGGGAAAATTCTTGACTATGCATCTACAGTCTTATTTCAAATCTGCCATTCTTAGATATTTAAATTTACGTGTAATAAATATAATAATGTTACATTCAGCCTTTAGTAAAAAAAACAATCTTTATTTATGTATTCTTTTTTCTTGTGTGTAGAATTAATTTTTCGCCGTATTAAAAATCTAATAAATATTGTGATCACGGATTGGTTTCTAAAACAATTTTAATATTCAAAGCATAAGTATTTCATTTATATGATATTCCGTTATTAATGGGATCATGAATTTTTCCAATAAGCAGCTCAGTATTGCATTAAAAATATTTTATGTACCTAAGGCTGCGCGCACACGGCAAAGCGAAGTTTCGGATTCATCCGCCAAACGACGTTTGCGTTTTGTTTGCGAGCCGATTGCGTTTTAAATGCGTGTCAAATGCGTCAATATTTCGACGATGCTGTCCAAGAGAAAACACGGTTTTCAAGGGGATTCATAAACGCCTTTTTTTGAAACTGCACCCTGCTGCGAGAGTATTTATCTTTCATTACAGTGGCGTACAAGGGTAAATAAATCAATATAAAATCAGTACATAATATTGCATTATACCTACATTTATTTTCCCACTATTGCTTCTTTTGGAGCTGGACTGTTTTATATCGAAAGCGTTTTGAAAATTACCTATTGTTGAGCCTATTATATACCATTATCATCAATACTATCGACCGAAAGCCATAATATATAAATAGTAAAAAAAATACAAAATCTAACATAAATTTGGATATTTTATAGATAGGATAATACAATTTATCTATTACAGTTTGGTTTAGGCATAGCTTGATGAATTAAAAAAATGAACTTACAATATGTGTGATACGTATTTTTAATCTAAAGTTAAAAAAATAAGTAAGAATGAAAAAATGTGCACAATTTTGTGATATCGCCTAAAATATACCAATACTATTATGGTTTGGTAAGACAGGGCTTAATTGATTTTTAAAATCCAACCAATACCATCTGTAAATTGTAGTCGTATTTCAATAAGAACATATACAATTGACTGAAAAAGGTTAATGTGCACTATTTATGGCGGACCTTAACAGCTTACCTGCACCCTTCGCCACTGTACCTACATTTATTTTCCCACTATTGCTTCTTTTGGAACTGGACTATTTTATATCGAAAGCGTTTTTAAAATTACCTATTATTGAGCCTTGTATGTATCATCATACACTTTGTCTGATTAATACTATCAACCGAGGGTACTTGATGGAGTTTGAATTTAAATTCTAATTAATTTAAGTTTTGTACTATTCCACTTGAGTATTTTTTTGCGATCAGGCTTTTGCCTTTCAGCATTTTGCGCACTCGCCAATGGCAAATACACATTGACATCAAATTCTAGCTACAATAAAAAAAGATTATAACTTAATACACGAAGAAAGGGTAAAAACCTTATTACCTAGATACCTACTAAGTAAATGATGAAGTATAAAAACAATAATATTTTGAATAATTTGAATATTTGCAGTGTTTCTAAAAAACCCGTTGTAAATACGATTAATACATTCGGTAGGTAAGCGTATTAAAATGTCATTTCTCGTAAACAATAGTTTTCTCGTTGTGCAATATGTTGGGAGTTTCATAATATTAACTAATGAGAGATGTCACCAACTGTAACTACTCACTAAATAAAAAAAACGAATAAACAATGTTAAGGTATAGTTCATAATATGCAAATTTAAATAATTTTTGATGAATACCTATATACCTATACCGAAAATATTTATATAAGTACCTATAGATACGTATTGAATTACCCACCTACCTATTCATATTATTATGAAATACATATTTAAAATAACACCATTCTTTTGGGAAGAATACAAGTAGGTGTGCATTTGGTTATATTCGATATTAAATAAGTATGTATCTTTAATAGAATCATGCCTCCTTTTTATGATTGTAGAATCTTTATGTAGGTATCGAATCTATAAAATATTTTTATTAAATTTAATCTGTTTTTAAGCGTGAAGGCTCGCCATAACTATAAGGTAAACTAAACCATTATTATTTATTTTGTAGTAAGTATGTACTTCTTTAATTATTTTTTTTATTAGTTGACACTTTTATCTTCTATAGATACACTAAAATGGAAACGGGTGCCAATAATAACATATTGAAGTGAGAATAATGAATACCTTCCTACTACTATCGATAGGTATGTTCCTGTGTACTTGTGTAGGTACATGTATATTTATATTAATTATTGTTTTCGTGTTATAATATATTATTTGCGATTAATTGATAACAAAATTTAGATAATTTATCTATTCACCCGTTACAGTAAAATCTATAAAATATTTTAATTAAATTATATCTGTTGCTCTACATTGCATAAACGCCACTGTAGCAATGGAGTAATTAATTATGTCATACAATACGTGCCATGAGTATCCTACCTACCACATGTTCTTTTAAATCTTCCCATTTAGGCCAGGACCGAACTTTTGAAAGCTGAAATTTATGGGGGCGCGTATTAAGAAATATTACTGATTAACCACATAATTATGTTCAGAAAGGCCTAATAAATTTTATTTACCAATGACAAACTCATGACCGGATGATTGGGTATTTTTCATTAAAAACTTGGGTAAGATGTAAAGGTTTAAGCCTACGCAATCTGCACCTAGCACATTGTCATATATAATAATATGAATAATGTTAAATCTCAGTCGGTTCCATGACAAAACAGGACAGTGACAAAACAGAACATGACAAAACAGAACACCTGGAGAAAACCTGGCTGTTCTGTTTTATCATGTTCTGTATTGTTATTGTTGTCGAAGTCATGATGAATTGTTTGCAACCAGAAAGATTCACTTGGATGATTAATGCTTATTTGGACTATGTCTGCATTTACGTATAGCTAACAAAAATCCGCATGAAAGTCATTAAAAATAATTTCTACACTATGAAAATATCATCAAATTAAAAAACGCTTTCGATATAATATAACAGAATTCTATTCCAAATCAAGCAATAGTGGAAAAAATAAGTATAGGTAAAATGGTAAAAAAGAAATACTTAATAATTATGTAGGTAATGTTTACATATTATATTTTTATATTTTATTTATCTTAGTTCGCCACTGGCGACAAAGAAAAGGTTTTTTTTAATTCTCCGGATAGTGCAATAAATAAATTCGTACATAATAACACTAACGGTGAAAACAAAAAGTACTAATATCCATAATAGCTATAAGTTTGCCGAACACAATAAGGCACATATTGTATGACATAATTTATTACTTTAGTCCGAAAAAATTAAAAAAATCTTCCTTCTTTCTTAATTAGTGTCATCAAGAATTTCACAGTGGCGTTAATGCAATGGGGAAAACAGATATAATTTAATTAAAATATTTTATAGGTTTTTTGTATATAATTTGTTAGAACAATGTAATATATTATTATACCTATTGTATCTTTTATTAAATAAACATTTAAAACATATTATTCATAAACATTTGAAATATCTCCCCTTAAAATCTGTTCATATTTCCAATAGAATATTATTGCTTAGAATTCAATAGCTACATATTAAAAAGATAGCTATTGTAATGAGACTATATCAGGTAATTTCGTGTTAGTGTACCTACTAATATTTCAATCTATTTTTTATGAAAGGTGTTTTGAATTCATAACTACCAACTTGTTTTGAATATGTAATTGAATAATATGGTACTGTAGCGGCTAAATAGATAAATTATCTAAATTTTATTGTCAATTAATCGCAACTAATATATTATAACAAAAAACAATAATTAATATAAATATACTTGTACCGATACAAGTACACAAGCACATACCTATCAATAGTAGTAGGTGGGTATTCATTATTCTCACTTCAATATATTATTATTAGTACCCGTTTCCATTTAAGTGTATCTATAGAAGATGACAGTGTCAACTAATAAAAAAATTAATTAAATAAGTACATACTACAAAATAAATAATAATAGTTTAGTTTACCGTATAGATATGGCGAGCCTTTCTTCTCGTGAAATACTTCTTCTCATAGCTGTGCTGTGTCACAACTTTTTATTATATTTTGTAAAACTGCTTACCTACCGAATGTATTAATAGTATTTACAACAGGTTTTTAGAATACTGCAAATATTCAAATTATTCAAAATATTATGTTTTTGTACTTAATCCTTTACTTAGTAGGTATCTAGGTAATAAGGTTTTTACCCTTTCTTCGTGTATTAACTTATAATCTTTTTTTATTGTATTAATAAATAATAATAGTACAAAACTTAAATCAATTAGAATTTAAATTCAAACTCCATCAAGTACCCTCGGTCGATAGTATTGATGATGATGGTATATAATAGGCTCAACAATAGGTAATTTTCAAAACGCTTTCGATATAAAACAGTCCAGCTCCAAAAGAAGCAATAGTGGGAAAATAAATGTAGGTATAATGCAATATTATGTACTGATTTTATATTGATTTATTTACCCTTGTACGCCACTATAATGAAAGATAAATACTCTCGCAGCAGGGTGCAGTTTCAAAAAAAGGCGTTTATGAATCCCCTTGAAAACCGTGTTTTCTCTTGGACAGCATCGTCAAAATATTGACGCATTTGACACGCATTTAAAACGCAATCGGCTCGCAAACAAAACGCAAAAGTCGTTTGGCGGATGAATCCGAAACTTCGCTTTGCCGTGTGCGCGCAGCCTAACATTACTATAACCACCGAGTTAGTCAATAAAACTAGATTATTGGTTTGGTTTTCAGCGCACATGTGTTTCAAAAAAGCTTTCACGAACACACAAAACGAATCTTAATCGCTTGTAAGTAATCCTTAATGGAAGTATTACTGTAATAAAACTTCACCATAAGCCACACAATGTGTTCCGCTGAAATTTATCGCTGCGTAATAAATACGAAATCTCAAGGATTGCTTTTCAAGGTTTAGCTTATTAGAAAACCTCAAAACCTCAAAAACTCAAAAAACTCAAAATCTTACAACGCCGCGAAACGGAATCTCGGTCGTGTGTAAATAATCCATGGGAAAAGCATAAAGAGCTTGACACATCTCAGATTTTTTACGGAAAATCATTCCGAAAAATATCTACACACTAGGTTCACATTTCTTTTTAAATTCTTGAATTTTTCTTCTCTCTTACAATATTATGAAATGAGATTGTATATCATAGAAAAGTATATCGTTAACAGTTTACAGAAAATATTTTAATTTTAATAACATTTGTCAATTGTGACAAATAATAATATAAATCTGTACTGTTTCAGTAAAAATAAATGTGTCAATTTTTTTAAAAATGGGTTATAAATAAAATATTTACAAGATAAAAAGAACTTTTTATATACAACGTTTTTAAATTGTATGTTGACTCATATAAACTTGACAATTCTATGTATTAATAAAAACTTTTTATTGTACTTGATAGAAATACTGAATAAATATAGAATACTGAAATGTCATTTTTACATTTCATATTGATTTCCATAGTAACGCACGTATATATTAATAATTTGGTTGCTAGGACCACCTTAGCAACCGACAATAATAACTTTCCATACAAAACAGAATTAAGTGATAATTAATTAAATTCTGCTTAAAAATGACTAAAATTATTAAAAGAATGCATTTTCGTCGTGTTCTGATATATTCTAAAAGTTTCAAATGTCTAACTTGTAAGGAAGTTAGTTAAAAATCTTCAATCGTCCAATACAAATCTTGGACAAACAAGAAAAAAATGTACTGGACACACAAGACAAAATCTGTACCGGACAAGCTAACAAAAACGTAGTAAAATAAAAATAAACTTAAACCGTCAGTCAACGGTTTAATATAATAAACTATTGCATAAATGGAATAAAACAAATGATATAAATGCAATAAAAAATGTATTCAAAATACCATGTTATATAATATTAAGTACCTATATCAAAGATTTTTATTTCTGTATAAATAACTTTAAAAAAAAGTGTTTTCGACTTACGTAGTTTAACGCGAATATCACAGAAATATATGCTAGAATGTTGTGTTAAAAAAACATTATTTCACGTTTAAGTTTTAGTTTTAAAAAAAGCGCTTGTTATCGTTTTAGTCGTATTCTTTGAAATGCTGCGTTATTCTAATATTACTTTACTATATTTTATTTATTTATTAATATTAAAAACTATATCACACAAGGGTGTGTATTTTGTTGGTTTAAATTACTGAACTGTAATTATTACATGTGTGTGACAGCCATTTTTAGTCAGATAAATCAAAAGCTATTCTAAAATTCATCTGTACCTACATCATTATTTTTTTATTTCAAATATTATTATACATCATAATATTATTTTGTATTACTGCATACACATTGTCACGTTGTGGATACGTACCTATACGTAATTTGAGAGTAGCTAAATTCTCAGCGATAGAAGAGGAAGCAAGATCGATTCTCTTTCACACAAACCCCCACCCTGCGGCCGGAGCTGATACCTACTTGTACTTTGGCGGACAGGAGGGTTGCACCTTTATCGATCTCGTTCACTTTTACCCTGACTTCTCAACTGGATGGATCTTTCAACTTAACCTACTTTTTGTACATAGCCGGACGGACGCCGGCCACATAAAAATCAGTTTTTCTTTCACTTTTATTAACATTAATTTCCAAAATTCAGTGTCTACAATTTGAAGGAATGCAGAGCAGATGAGTACCCTATTATTTTTATTTATAATGTTTTTTGTAGAATAGCATGTCTTCGCATAAAAAAGATCACCGAGTCTCCTTAATAATTTCATGTCTCTATAATTATTATACTTGTCAAAATAAATTCTATGTTTTTTAGACTATAATAAACAATTCTTGTTATCTCTAAATCTAGTGTTTTCTTTATTTATATGCTATTTCATTATGTACACACTAAGGAAGCACTTGGCGCCCTTTTTATCAGTCAATTTTATCATACATTTACAAGTCTCTTTTATACATAGTTTTCTTAGTCTATTTAAATTCCTTTTTTTATATATTTTATAGATGCTAGTTCTCTGATAATCGCATACATTTGTCAGCGCGATCTCATGGCCCTGAATAATTCAATTATCCGATTTTACTATTTACGCTTAAATCTAATCATGCTCTACCCTTAACTTGCAATTTCTCCAAGTTATATTTTTATTCACACATTCTCTCCTCTATTTTATTCACATATTTATAATCCACTATATCGCATATCACAACATATATTATTAGTAGTCTTCATCTATTGTGTACAACCAAATAATCTTTAAATCCATTATTATTTCTTGTTAAATTTATATTCTTTGGTGAGAAAATGTTAAAGCATGTAACATAAGGAGGTTTATAAAGATTCAGTAGAGTCATTCCTTTTTTACAAATAAGAACGAACATTGTTCGTGCCGCGCTTGAACGTTGAACTTAATATGAGGTGTCATTTCTTACTGCAAAATTGTTTTGGAATGGAGGCGGGAAGGGTCATTATGTCTCGCACATTTGACTTCATACCATTATTCTACTGCATTTTATGTAAAGAAAAGTTGCCAAACAAAAACTTCTTCTGTGTTATTATACTATGTATATGTGTGAATACGAATATAACCAAAGTTCTTTGAACCACTGTTAATTTGAAAAGTCATCATTATATGAGCTGTTAAGAGTTGTGTTTTTAGAACTTTACTTTTTACTATTTACAAAATCTCAAAGTTTATACTGTAAAAACTACATCAATGTCTTGTATATTGCTATATTAAAGTTTTTTTTTGTATTATAAATATGATGATTGATACTTTTAAATTAATTTAGTATTGGCGCCAAATGCTTCTTATTTCTTGGGCAGATTACAGGACGAACAAATCAATCATCCAGAGACTTACAGATAAAGGAACTGTTCTTGACACTATGTTTGATATGCATTCTACAGTTTTTTTTATATTACTCAGCATGGACTTGCAGATACTGATGGTTTTGGATAGCCTCTAAGAAAGGTAAATCAGAGAAAAAGCGTCAGCGCGCTGGAGCGGTCAATGAGCTTACTGGAGGCAGCCTCACTTTGACCTGAGAGAATTATATGAGCAAGAGGAATGGAGAGTCTTGATCACTTAAAATATGGTCACAATTCTTATCCACGACAAAACAACCAAGAAGAGAATAGAAAGTGATAAATATCAGTTCATTTATTAGATAAAAATATTTGTACTGCGTAATTTACATATTTAACTATTAAATACCTTTTGGTTATCTTTCTTTTAAAAATAATTAATGTAAAGTAACTATCATCGATAATAATTAATGATGAAAACGCGTTCGGTAATAAATAGGTTACTTTATTTTTATATAAGTTATTATTTTTATTAACTGACATTATAACGACGTTCATTGTATTAAACTACATTTATATTTTTACTAATATAACCATCCAAATTGTTATATCAGTTATTAAGTTTTTAATGAATAATTAATTTGGGCCTATAAATACTGTTTGGTTGGTTGGTCTCAATTCCAAAGATTAATATGATCAGCCCATATCAATTGGATAGTTTCGATTTCATGGGTAAATTTATAAAAATTTTCTTTATTTGTGAAAATGCATCACATCGATCTCTCATTTTATTTTCGACAAAAACAGCTAGTTTTTGGCCTTATATTATGATGCAATAAAACATTAAATATAAGTTTCGATATAAAATATTTGTCAGTTGGATATTAAAGTTATTTAAAGAATTAAAATATCTTTTTATTTAAATAAATTTAGTTTCAAATATAGAATGGCGCTTTTTTAATAATCCCATCATTGTGACGAAATTTCTGTGTGATGTAACAAAATTAATTCGGTCGAAATTAATAATATGCGTTGGGTTTTTTTGCTACAGCTGGTGACAGTCCCGCAAAATTGAATTCTAATCAACAAATAAAAAGCAGCCATGAAAATCTCGGCGCGTAGTCGCGATTGAAAATCGTCGCTGGAACGGATTTAAAAGTTTGCCGGTCCTTTTGCCTTTGCAAAAAACCGCGCAGTTTTTTCATTCATTTTTTTTCTCTTTCTTCCTTTTAATGCAGCGCTTCTCCAAATACTAGAGATTTACCAGCTATTAATATTAATATATATTACAAAGTTCTCAAAATTTGTACACTTTTAAAGTCACGACACGAAATAGGGTTTGAAATACTTAAAATAAAAATATTTTATCATACTTATTAAAACGAGTAATTTAGATAATATTATAATATGTTGCTCTAAACGAATACTTACTTAGAACAAGCTTCGTGCGCATAGGCTCCGAGGTTTAAACAATTGTGACATGGACTTACCATTGTTTACCGCTGTAGTCGGATTATAAGTTTCATCAAAAGAATTGTATATTTTCGTACTGTTGTTTACCTCAAATAGTTATGGAGTTACAATGACATTTTTATTTTTTAACTTTTCTAATAAGAGTAATATGAGTTACAGCTGTTTACCACGTATGCAGGATAGGTAATGAAGTAACAAAATAACAATAACTTCATTTAACGATTTTTGGAGTCACGATAGTTTACCTCTGGTATGCAGACATATTCTCTATAACACGATGTAGATTTTGGCCAGATTATTTTAACTGATTTTTACGATAAATATATTATGTTAGCTACTTTAGGTATATTAGAGCTTTGCATTGAGTGCTAACATACATGTAAAGTTACCAGATCAGGGAATCAAATTTAAATCCTAGTCGTATATCGCAGGTACTATCTCTAAAGTATTATTATTTATATATAATAAAATTAATCTTTTCGGTTCATAGGTTTCTGTTTAGCCAATTGCAATGATTATCACGATTTCTAGATGGCATCAGTTGAAGTTTCTTCACGCTTTTCCTAATAATAGCCAAAGCGTCATCTATGGCTATCACACACAAATAAAAACGACCGTCCACATGAAACAAATTTAGCCTTGAGAGTTTCAGCCCTTCCAGCCCCAGTTTCAAGTGCAATATTGTATAACGAGGATCTCTGATGACTAAGCCTATAAATGAGGTGTAATAAAAATTATCGAACACTTGAAATTTCAACATAAAAATTGTTTTGCCCGTGCAAACTTTTGGAGCGACACCTGATAGCCATTTTTGACCCGATTTGTTGCAGACGCTGATTAATAATAATAAAACACAGATATATGATTATTTTATCATTTATAATACAAGTTAATTTCTTATCTGAAAGATACGTAAAACTTTTACTAAAAAAAATAATGTATTGATGCATTATCATCATGTATAATTGATAACTAACTAGTAAATTCAATTTGTAGAACTTTAGACAATAAATTAAAACAATTGGACAATTTACGGTAATTATTCACGTAGTTACTTTTCTGATTATTACCTAATAACAAAGTAACAAGACTTTGAAATAACAATATTATAACTAATAATATGAGCCTAAGAGTGTGATAATAAAATAGTTTCCAAGAAAGTTATGAAAACTTATAAGTTGTCTAATTACTTTAATTTCAATGGCTGTTTACCTGAGTTTTATCTATATTTTCATCACCTATGGGTACAAGTTTTGAATTTTAAACAAAACCTATGTTGACTAATTACTTTTATTCTACGTTTTATGGGCAATTATTAATTGTGAAATATACATAAGAAAATTAACGTATAACTCATTAACACAGCCAAGAATTTTTATAAACATAATATGTACATCCAAAATTAATTCACATATACTTATATAATATAAAGCAAAAACGGTACTTAATGATTATATTATATATAATAGTAAGTACCTAGTGTATAAATATTTTCTTATATTCCCACCAAAGTCACTAAATAGTATGCTGTCTTGAAAATATTTCATTCATGATACTGTTGAGCAATCGGTGTACCTATGATTTCAATATATTATATAAATTAGGGAGTTACAATGTAATTAATATTAAATAAATTGGTTTCACATTGATATTTTGTTTCATTAATGCGTCTGTTTATCGCTTAGTTACATACTTATCGAACAAAAAGGCCGAGCGGTTTCATGTCAGTTTATAAAATCGCGGGACTTGAGTTTGATTCCGAGGTCTGGAATTTTTTTCAATGCTCGTTTTGGTTCAGAATATAGACCAAATAGGCAGATAATATGGTTAATATTCATTTCTCGTAAAAAGAAAACAAAAACCTGTTAATACAACCTCCACCCCGTGGAGGCTCATTTGCTCCGCTTAGGATTCGAAAATGGTAATTCACTTTTTACAACGTTTTTATTAGCTCGTATTCTTGTTTGTCCTGTACAAATCGTGCAATCAATTTTTAACTAACTTCCTGACTAGCTAGACATTTAAAACTTTTAGAATATATCATAACACAATGCCAATGCATTCTTTTATTACTTTTAGCCATCTTTAAGCAGAATTGAATTCATTTTCAGTTAATTCTGTTTTGTATGGAAAGTTATTTCATAAAAATCTGTAACAAGTAAAAGACTATTATTGGTTGCTAAGAAGGTGGTTCTAGCCACTTAATTATTAATATATACTTGTGTATGTATGGAAATCAAAATGAAATGTCAAAATGACATTTCGGTATTCTATATTTGTTTGTTTGTTTGTTTTCTATTTACTTCATATCAAGTACAAGTTTGAGCATATTGAGCATAATAATTTAACAGAAAATTTTAAAATGTTGTAAAAGTAAAAAGTTCTTTTAATCTTGTAATTATTAATTACTTTATCTGCTTACATAGTTCAATTAGTAACTTTAAATATTGAGACATATTAATCTGTTTAACTATAGTATGTCAACTGAAAACTATGTTTTTATTTTTAAAAATAAAACCAATGCACGTAGTTAATAATATTTTTTTTAATTCTTGTATAATTTAAAGTTGAGCGGAGAAGTTTGAGAAGCTGCAAATTCTAAAGCCCTGCGGGTACTGATACAGTTTTTTTTGTGAACGCGCGTAGTTCAGCGCCTTTATGCTGCGAGAAAACGGAGCCACCGAAGGAAATGTGGTGGCTGATTAATGCGGCCACAGTGAATAATAACACCACGTAAGAAATTATTAGAGTCGACTGGCGGGCGCTCGCCATATATCAAGCGTCGAGGGAAGGAGCCGCGCCATTTATTTCGCGCGAGCAATAATAGGGCGTCGGAAAAACTCGTAAAGCGAAGTGAAAGCCGAAATCAAAACTGTTAATCATAAACCGGAGTGCGATGTTTGACTTGCCTCCTCTTTTCTCTTTGACGCGTGGGCTACAAGGTCAGTATTGATGTAAGGCCGCTGGAATGGCCATCGATATTTTTTATCGATATTCTGACTCAAGTTAGCTGGCAGCTAAAAATGAAATCTTGCAAAATATTTCGAAAACCTGCCAATTTTTTGTACATTCTATTTTTCATAAAATACTTTGGAATTGTTCGAGATTTGATTTATGAAATATTAATTCAATCAAAGGTAAAGAATAATTACATACAGTTGAATCAAAATTTATTGGAGTAGATATAGAGATATTATATTGACCGGATAACTATTTTTCCGGTTCATACCAAACATCGTCGAAATTATTAAAAACTCTGCAATTTATTATATATAATATTATATTCCAATCAAATCACACTAAATGTTGTAGATTGAAAGTTTTAAGTTGGTACTTACTAGTTACTACTCTGTTTGAGTAGTAACTAGTAAGTACGTGAGTGAGAGTTTTTGCGACCCGGGAATCGTCTTTCTATAAAACTATAGTTAATATAAGAATATTCAAGAAAATTATAAAAGAATGTGAAAATTTTATTAATAATTAGGTAAATAACCAAGTTAAAAACTAAGTATGACAATATTCGAAGTGTTTGGGAAGTATCAGAGAGTATCTAATATACTAGATCTAATAAATGATATTCACTGTTAAAACCAGTTCGCTGCGGACCTTTTAAGTAATATTCAATTACCACATTTAAATAATATGGTAATTATATCGAATGGCTACCTGATGGGCAACGTCTATTACAATATTCTTACATACTCATAAACAATAAAACTAAGTTTAAATATTGTAAACTTAATAAAATTAGATACCTACTTAACAAGCAAATGTCACTAAATAATATATTTTTTTATATATCCTTGTTCAGGTCAAGGCTTGGAGTAAAAGAGGAAGAGCTCAGAGATGTGTACCACGGGTTTTTCACTTAAACAGGCTCTGCATGCCGCTGAATGCTGAAGGTTTCAGCAATTAGTCATGAGGTATCGACAAAGAATCAAATAAAGAAGATTTCTTGGAGACGGAGATCATCGTGGTGATTTTAATAAATATCCATAGAAGCTACTTATATTTTATTAAGTTCTATAAAATTAATTTCCTTAACAGAGGCGGCTGCGGACAGTTATAAAAAGAGAAAAATTCCCCCATCGCTTATCTAAGATCCAAAATAATTCTCGGGGCAAAGTAGTCTTGTTAAACAGGTCTGACGTTAGTTAGGCGGTGGGGAAACAGGAAGCCTGACGAAATCCGGAGCGGTGCGCGACTCGCTTCCGCTACCGGAAGTCCACTGTACAAAACGAATCCGTGATAACAGAGTCACCTCCGTGTCGCTAGACAGATATCGCGGCTAAATGATTTTTTTCGCGTGCCTGCCACGGAATCTTTTTACATTTTTTCCGTCTTACTTTTGTATGTATATTTTCTGGAAAAAAATAGACCTAACGATATTGCCGGAGACTTGTCATATCTGGATTAAACGTCTCAGCGAATCAGTTTAAATGGACGTAGGTCACGATATACCTGGCTTTGTATTTTTCTGTAATAGCTTGGGAAGTAGTTTTTTAATTTAAAAACGGAATTCTCGTTCAAAATACAAGATGAAAAAGTAATAATTTTCAAAACTCATTATATGTACTTCAAAATATTAGAACTGGGTTTATTAAATAAAAACAAAGACAACCTTATTTTAATCTTAAATCATGAAAGAGTCTGTTTCACCAGAATACATATTTTTAAAATTCAATTATATCTGACACTGAACTAAAACTCCTAACATACCTTTCTCTAAATTTATTGCAATGCAAATGTTATTCATTATTCAAGTGTTGTAATTTTAAATACAGTAAGCAAGCAATAAATTATTTAATAATGTAATTCATTTAACAAATTTAGTTCTTAATGTAAATGCGCCACCTACCAGAGGCACCCAGCGAAAAAATAAGAAGCTTGCAATTTGAGACATTTTTTAATTATTTACATGTTAAGGTATTTTAATTATCTAAAATACTTGTAATTGAAATGAGGAATACTTTTTATTTCAAGTCAAAGAAAGGTAAGCTTGTAATTAAAAAAATTGAATTCGTTAAAGGATCCCATCTTATCATTACATTTTATTTAATGCTCATCTTTGTTACTTAAATTTATTTTATTAAGTTTTCTCTAACATATTGAAAACATATTTGAGTAATTCATACTTTTAATTTCATTTATATACATTAATTTTTGTAAAAAAAAAAATACTTATTAATGTGTATATTATCTTGAATTGGAAATTGCATGCGTCGCATTTTTTCTGCTAGGTGCCTCTATTAGGCGGAATATTTACCTCAATAAGTTGGTATTATTATTACACTTGGTTTCATTTTTAAAACTACTGAAGATAATAAATATTCTTCAATTATTTTCTTTAACAATGTTTATCAAACAACAATTACAAAAATGCTACTGGTGTATTTTATGCTGCGTGGGTAGTTGTAATAAAAAATTAATACGTCTGATCATACGCCTACTTAGTCTTTTATTTAATGTGGATTCTTTCATAAATTGATATTTTTTCACAACGTATTATAAATGTTTTTTTTTCTTAGAATATAAGCTTACATACTAAATTTAATGCTTTGATAATATATTTTTAAATTTACTTCAAATAACTAATATTTATAGAACTTATATTTTATTAAAAATATTTTCTTACAGTTTTTAAAAGATTAACAAAAACAATCAATCTAAATAATTTCATTAGTTCAATATTGCATTAAATAAATTATTTTCATTCAATACATGCACAATAATATTATGTATTATTTAATAACATAAAAGCATACTATTTTATTTTCAACTGTAAAATATTAACATAAAAACAATAACAAAATACACTAAACATAAACGATTCTTTTGAATAAGACTTCAAAATTAAATAATAAAGTTTTAATATTAAAATATTATAATAACTATCTTTCTAAAACGTACGAATAACACTGCAAACAAAGTTAACAATTTTATCAGTTATCGATTTTTGAGGATATTACTTTTTCAATAACCAGAAAGCTTTTCAGTGGCGCATATTTTATCCGTTGTGTAGTTTTCATTACATGCACATTTTAGTCAACATTATACATCAAATTTAATATCAGTTTTCCTTCATTGGAATCTGTCATCTGCAAAAAGTCAAGTAGTTTTCTCTCATATAAAATACTGAGCGTTTTTTAAATATTTAAAATTCTATGTAATTTGATGTCATGGTAATTAAACCAAATTAGTTATTCAGTCACAAGTTAAATTAAATATAAAAATTAATAGTTTTAATCACAGTATGTCAGTATATATTTTTACAATATTATATTACCAGCTTGGATGGATCTACTGCTAGAAATAAGCTTTTTATTTCTAGCTACGTACCTACATCAGCTCTTCAAGACTTTTAAAGACCATTTTATTTTTTAAAGAAATTAAAATTAGTATTTTCGCTTCTCAACAAAGCATATCGTCTTCCACAAACCTGACGTTATTATAACAGTTGACTTACAAAGATTTCTTGATATCCATACAACATATTTAGGTCCTTACTTTGGATTAAATCTTTATTATTCAATATACGTTCATATACGAATTTTTCTAGATGCGAGGTTCAAACCCGCGTTTTTACTCCAGTGTTTTTCCATAGATTTTTTTCAATTATAAAATTGTCATAAAAATCAAATATTTTGTACACATCCTATTTTTTATATTATTTTTTCTTTCATTTAGTACAGAAATCGATTTATACGATAATACCATTTAAAGATCCGTATGTTTTGAGTTTATAAAATAATTATTATCTCCAATTACATACAGAAAGTATATTCATTATTTTTAAATAAATACGATACGTACAGATATAATTAAAGATACTAGATATAGATAATACCTACGTAATCTGTATCTGCCAAAAATAAATTGAAGAAGTAAAACAAATAAATGAAATTCTAAGCGATGACAACAAAATTTAATAAATACCTCCTACTCTAGAAGAGGTGTCCTTTATTAATAAAAAAAACTATATAGTCTTCAATCTGAGAAAATGTCCTCCTGAAAATGTGTTCGACAGGCTCAATTGAAATTGGATCGAGACTCAATCGCTAAGCAACCACGATCACTGGACATAACTGGTTCTCCTTCTATCTATTCTCCTTTTCCATATTCGAAGTAATGTATTGTATTATGATATCAGCAATGTACCTATTCACTTACTCTATAAGAATTATATAATATAGCTTTATCGTATTTCAATCGTCAATCATTCCCAAACTCGTGATTATTAAAAACACACACGATATTATGTCCAATGGTAATTAAATAATGTTATACAATAATGCTCATAATACTTTGATTATATGTGTACATGTCCGTATTTTTGGAAGGATCATGATGCAATAATACTACAGAGAAAACTCTCGCTTTTATATTGTGCTTTAATATAATATGATCAAAAATATTATTCCACGTACTTAACCGAGTGTAGACAACAACAGATATATAAAAAATAATACAGTAGAAAGTCTGATTAATAATACTTTTGTCTACAATAATTTTGGATTGAAAATGAGTTAATTATTACATTAGTATTGAATGGGTTACTACGACCGAAATATTGCGCACTTTCTTTGCATGATTTTTTTCCTACCCCTTTTTTACTTATTTATTTCTACATATTATTATTATTTACTAAATTTAACATAGCATGGCGCCTAAAATTATATTTTAATATTTTCCAGTGAGAGTCTTGTTCATATGTTTATCAGTTTTTTTGACATATTTAGGGGGTGAGTAATGAATTCTTCTAGCCAAATTTCCAAGTGTTATATTAATAAAAACTGAAAATCTTTATTTTAAAGATTGAACATTGATTTATGACTACAATACTAAATTTTTATCGATACACAGAAGAAGAATATCGAGTAATAATAATACATATAGTTAATATAATATATTCTAACAAAATCGATGTTTTTTAAACAAAAGAAATCTTCAATTTTAACTTGTTATTGATAAACACAGCTCGAAGAATAGACAATCGTTGGACAAATCTAGTCATCCAGTAGTATTCAAGAAGTACAAAACGTCCGCAAGGTAGACCTAGAGGCCGCTGAATCGATGAAATGATAAAGTTCTGCGGAAGTACACGGCAACGTAATGAACAGGACCGAGAGAAGTGGAAGCAGCTTGAAAAGGCCTTCATCCAGTAGTGGATAGATTCAGGCTGATGATAATGATGAATGATAAACATAACCATAATTTAATATATATTAATAAAATGGATTTATTCAATAAATTCATAAAATATATAACCGTTCTTTTCAGTTTCAAGTTTTTTTTAGACTAGCAATGATAACTATTTAAAATCAAAAATTTTAGTACAATATATTATTTTATTTCTGTTTTTATATTCACTTGCTAGAGGCATTACGGTTATAAAAATTGTCGGGATAGCAAACATTTATTTCATTTTGATCAATAATTAATAATATTGAAAGAAAAGAACAAGAATTACTTAACCTATATGTGCAACTAGATTAACCATAGTGTTACAACAATATCACCACAAACATGGCAATAATATTTCAAAAGTGGGAATATTTATAAATTACAAGACGCACTGCGTGATAATTATTATTGGTTGCATATTATAATATTCAGTACTATAATTTGAGCATCGTGGTTTTATTAGTTTGGAAAAAAGCTAATAATCTAAAGGCAAATTGTCATTATATGGTTTAATGGATGATCATATTATGTATGTAAATAGGTGAACTTATGGATTATGCGTTCCTCCTCGTGCCAAGTAAAACATAAGCTCAATTAGATATAGGGATATTTAAGAATCTATTTGATTTTTTAATTGTCTTAATAATTTTATAGGTGCATTGTATGTCTCGACCCTCTTCAATAAACGCTTCTGATGCAAGGCAAATGCTATGGATTGGATGTAAGTACAAGACAGAATTGAGTCTGGTATCACAACCATATTCATTCAAATGCTAAGTTGAGGATAGTAAGAAAGAGAGTATTGCTTCCATAAGCTTAGCATAACACGATTTTCTTTTATGACGCAGTCCTTGTATTGGAGAGTCATCCATGCAATTTTATATTATATTCATAGTATGTATTGTATTATTTTATGTCCGTATAAATTATATTTTATAAAATCTAGCACACTATATACTATAATAAATATAGTGGGGTTCAATTCTTCGTTAAATATTAAATTATTTTAGATTGAATTTAATGTATAAAAATAGTATATTGTATTATATTTACTAAATAATAAGTATATATGTTATCACCAATTTTTTATGTAAGTATTAAGTTATTGTACTTTCATGCTGAGATAACTTTACTTTTGATTGTAATGATTTTTACGTTATTTTAAATTTATAGGAATGTTTTTTTTAATTTATTATATCGTTTTGGGTCAAATAAGAGCAATTTCACACGAGACGCAACTCACTCCTCGAGTCGCCGATACACTTTTTTTTGCCGCAGCCAGTTTTTATGTCTCCATTGTTTGCATTTCTAATTTATGACGCGAAAATATGCGTTTGATCATCGTGCAAAAACGTGGACATGTAACTTTGGCTCTGACATTAGAGACAAATTAGTAATTCGGTGGCTAGATACTTAGGTGTCCCGTATGAAACGGGCCTTATTGTATCTGCGTAATGACCATTGGCAATTCGAAAATATTACAGTTATAATAAGATATTCCAATTAATAATGTCTTATTTATTTAATTTTAAAATGAATTTTCAAAAATTTTCAATAAATATTTAAACATTATGTCCATATAAAGATTATTACAGCACATACTCTATATCTCTAGGGTGGGGCTCATGGAAGATAAATGACAGTGGAAAATTGTAATTACGCTGGAGTGACCAAGTGATTAAGGTATCGACTGAGAGCCGTCTTTATTCTGCTCCAAGTATAACCGTGAGGATGTGTCATGAAATCGTAATCACTCAGCGGAGTGTCTCAGCATGAAGAATGTACGCAGGAAATGTACGGTAAAAGCTGTAAAGTGCGTTTGGTAGTATATGGATACAGAGTGGAAGGATAACGACTTACTGGGAACTTACTGAAATCTGTAGCAAATTGTATTCGCTCATCGCACCTTACGAACTATGTACAAAAGTCCCATAAAAATAGTATTGAAAATACAGCCTATAGCATATTGTTATTACCGGTAGATGTAAGTAGTCGTGTCTGCTCGTAAGGTATCTCAATTTAATATTTCATATTATATGTACAGAACAGATTATTATGTATTATTTAATGCAGTGTTCTCACGTGATGATTTGTATCGTTCAACTGTATGTTAAATGACATTTTAAAGTCAATGGATATCTGTGAACTATAATATTTCAACTAAGTTGAACAACTTGTAACTTGAATTGAACGAAGTTGTGGTTTATTCTACTTTTAATCAATTCAACAGTGAATAATCCCTCGAAACAACTGGCACGTACAAGTTTTTTCGACTTGTATGCGGTTAGATAGTTGATTGTCGTGCATTAAAATGTGTTAGTATTTTAGTTACTGATTTAAATATAAAAAAATGTTTAAGTAGTCGGACGAAATGAACCATCAATTATTTCACTAGACGCCATCTTGGCTACAATTATTGATTCAACTTAAATTGATACATGGGAACATTCCTTTCATTTTCTTTTTCAACGTTCAATATTCAACATGAAGTTGAGCAAGAATAATTGTTTCGTGAGAACGTGGCATAAGGCAATTAAAAAATAATAATTAAATATAGGTACGAACGTTTATAGGCAGGTAATAATATAAGGCGCTTTCGGTCGTAACACATTTAGAAGCAAATCATCGTAGTGATGAAGAACATTTAGGTAGGTAATTTTATTTTATAGCATACTATCTATACTGATTGGTTTATAAACGCTCACATTCAGCGCCACCATAAAACATAGTTAAAGCGAACCTTTCCGCTTATCCGACATGCCGCAGTCAACACGGGCCGCTTTTTTCTCTCTGCGGCGTAAGAAATCTTGGGCCGGGGCGCGTTTACTTGGCTGGCGAATTAAGTTCATTACGATTTCCGCTCCTGGAACACGACAGGGCGGAATAGTTCATTATTAAATCACAAAGGGCGGTACCCGGCCGCCCTAGCAATCAACATACCGCCGCTCCCACCGCCATCATGGAATTTACAGACCGGGTTGAATTCCTGGCCGTAGTTATACACGTTGACTTGTCAACTTACAACCATTATACCACACCGCGGGAATCTGTGTCGACACGAGGCAAACAGAAAATAAAAATAAATTACAGAAAGAGACATTTATTCTTTTTATCTCAGAGTAAATAATTATTCTATTCATGAAATACTCTAAACTCTATCAACATCGACACTAGTGATTGTAGTTTATAAACTTCACTATGTGTAAATAAATTATTTTAATTTGAAATTAAATATACTTACATAATATTTTAATTTCTAAATTATGTTCTCTTTCTTTTTAATCCTCCTTTTTGTTCTACCAAATAATATTATATTCAACAAAATATCCTATTATGATAATTATTATGTTATCTAGGATGGAAAGGATGGAAAGTCTTGGATGCTCAAAGGATGGTTAAATTCAAATACCGTTACGATCCTCAACCATGAGTGCACGACCAAGAAGAAGAATGTTATCTAACAATAAAAAAGTTAATTTTAGAATACCTATTAATTAATGAGCTATAACTTCTAAAACGCACAAAAATCATACGAAAAAATATTTTTAAACTTAGAGAGTGATACATATATAAATTAAAAATTTTAATGTTCATATATTTTTTACAAAATAATTTTATATAATTAAAATAATTAATATTAATTTACAAAAAGAACTTTTTGTATACGTTTTTAAATTTTCTGTTGAATCATATTATAAACTTGACTTGACTAGCTTAAACGATCAAAAAAAATGTACTTGATAGAAATAATACTGTAATATCATTTCGACATGTCATATTGATTTCCATAGTAACGCACGTATATATTAATAATTTAGTTGCTAGGACCCCAGACCTCTAGCACCCAATAATGGTGTCGAAATAACTTTTCATACATAACAGAATTAACTGAAAATTAATTCAATTATACTTAAAGATGGCTAAAAGTATTAAAAAAATGCATTGGCATCGTGTTCTGATATATTCTAAAAGTTTCAAATGTCTAGCTAGTCGGGAAGTTAGTAAAAAGCGATTGCAAGATTTGTACCGAACAAAGAACCACCAGACAAATAAGAAAACGAGCTAAGAAAATCGTTGTAAAATGGTTTTTTAGCTACTCAATCAAAATGGTCAGATGGTTGGTTCTAAATTTAAAATCAAATACGGTATAAAAAAATAGACTAACAATAAAATCAACCAATTATACTTGACGCACAAAAACATAATTAACCACATATTTATATTGAATTGCAGACTGATTTGTATTTATAAGTATACTTAACTATTTCTTTTATTCAAACGAATAATTCACAAGATTTAAGAATATATCATTCTGATTATTGAACATTATATAATTTAGAAAAACACTTTCTGAGAGAGTATCTTATAACCAATAGAAAAAATCTTTTTTGAAAAAAGTAAGCCACCCGGCCGGGAATCGAATCCTGCATCTCCACGGGTAAACGCCCCAATCGTCACATGTATCCAATATGCTACGGTGTGACATACTAATAGCGACAAATTTAAACTATTGGTCATTTTAATACCTACTCATTAGAGCTCTTCGAAATCAAGCTACTTTGGCAATCGGTTTTTGTTTCTTAAATCAAAGTAGGTAACTATTTACTATTACTTTAGATTACTAACCGACGTCGTGGATTTTTTCCAATATTTTTTAGAAGTAACTACTTGCACTTGCTAATAATTTATAATTAACTATTTCTTTTATTCAAACGAATAATTCACAAGATTTAAGAATAAATCATTCTGATTATTCGACGGCGAAACCACTTCAGTACTATCATGAATGGCACTCAGATTAGACGACTTTTGTAGATAGGACATGTGCAGCGCATATATGATGACGAGTCATGCAAACGGATGTTGTGAAAAGAAGTTAGTTATGTCTTCTAGTATGCTTCAATGCATTGATACCAGCTACATCGTATTAACCTTAGATAGCAGAGAACTCTTGGCTGTGCAACCAAAAATGACGCCATGGTAAATTTAATTATACTATTATAATAAAAATCAATGATTTTAGATTTGCCCAGAGGTAATGATGAAATTTAAAAAAATATAAATTATAATTACCATGTTGATACTTGATAGTTTGTTCTATGTTCATTTACTAGATTAGTAAGCTTGTCTCATTTAAATTAGATACTTTTTTATTGTCTGTAATTTTGTTTGTTGGTAAAATAATCAAAGAATGCAAAGCGTAGACAAACAAAAAAGTGCCCGGAATTCCCAGGAATCGTGAAGTGTGTTTTAAAAGATAACCCCGACATCGTGCTTCTTTATACAATTTAAGGTAGCAATTTCGATTGCAAAATAATTCGCTGTGATAGTTTTTTTACAGTCTTGCCGTACATTTTATGTTTACCTTTTGTCCTCTTTTGCAAAACGTTTACGTTTATTTCTCGAATTCGTAGAAATATTTCATTACAGTAGAAAAAATACTTATTTGGAAGTAGACAAATAGGTTTTCTTTCTCGGGAAATACATTTCCAAACAATTTATTTCACGAAAATATATTAAATTCAAAGCATTACGATCGTTTAATTGTAAATTATATTATTGTGCCAACGTAAACACGCACAATTCTATAATATTATGGATTACGTTACTATTTTCATTGCGTAACTTATTTTTGTTTATATTTTTCATAACGCGTTTATGTATTAACGCCTTATATATTATAATAATAATAGAATCGTAGGTATACAAACAAAAAATCATTTCATTATTCATCTATTATTGTTAATTTTTAATTAACAATATTTACAGATGAACAGTATTGTAATTTGTTGGTTGGGCCAATTATGGTCGCTTTTTCCCTACTGACTAGGCGACCAGCAGTTACGGGTTCGAAGGTGATTGGGAGATACATTCAGTTACTTCAAGACATCGGACGCACCTAGGCTTCTTAAAGCTAAAACTCACTCTCGCCGTGATCTGATACGATACGACCGAAGCTGCGTTAGCCACAGAGTGATTCATCCAAAACGCATCTGTTCGACCTCCGTTGTGCTAAATCTAATTGGGTTCGAGCGAACGTCGCGTCTATCAATCATCTTGAACTTGTCATCAGCATTTATCCCAAAACTGAACCGAACCGTCCGTTTACAAGTGCGCGAGTGCGTGAACACTGAACCAGCTAGCTATATAAATATAAAAGGTCAGTGCCTAGAATCCTGTTTAAACTCCCCTCCCCTAGATCTGTAATCCACATGCATCTTAAAATTATAGTCCAATGCAGAAAAGTCCAACTAATTATATACAACGTAATTAGAAGCTAAAAAGGACACTTTCGTAATAAAAAAAGTAGTAAGATTTAACGAGTAAAGCTATTTTATTTTTTGTAACATATATTTTAAATGGCTTTTGTTTTTATAGAGTCTGACAGTAACATTATGACCAAATAATCAATAACGAAAGATGATATTTATCAGAATCTTACTTATATAGTTTGCTTATAGTGACCAACATAATGATACATCAAACCAATATAAATTAGTATGCTGGAAAATTATTTTGGCGATTTTTTTTGTAAATTCATTTTTTGCATGGTTATGTTTTAGTATACCTACAAGTTTCATAAATTCGTCTTGTGTCGGTGCGCACAGTTGAAAAAGTGCCACGTAGGTTCAAAAAAATATAAGATCAACGGGGGTGTTTTCATATCCACCCCTGTAAAAAAAATAGACGTTCGATCTTACCAAGGTGTGCTCGAAATAATTTAACATGTAAATTTAATATTACTGGGGGAAAAAAGCAAGATTCTCACTCGCTAACCCCCTTGTAACTCTTAGTTGTCAAAATCTTTTAACTAATAAACCTTCCTCGCGGTATTGTAATTAAATTCACCAAACCCCTCAAGTTGAAATCATCACTCCTGTTATATAGCTCTATGTACAATGGAAAGATACTAGAAGAGGAACGAGATTTTACTACATAATTAAATAATAATAATAATTTATTATTTATTTTTTTCTATTTTTTGTCTATCTTCAATTCATTCATCTATTTTAACATATAAATAACAAATACAAAAAATGCTGCTTTCATTCAATCAACATCTAAAAAAATTGTAATAAATGGAAATATGTAGGTACTTGTATTAGATGATAGGTTATGAATAAAATAGTATTTTTATAACATATAATAAAAATAAATACCCGTTAAGTAGCTTTATAGTATAACGATTTAACCATTGATATGCACAGATGCAATTTCAGGTAATGTTCAGTAACTATGCAGGGTCAATGTAATTATTTTAACGGTTACTATTGCTGACTTTACTGACATCAAGCTTTACTTTCTTTTCCACCTCTCCCACATGTTTAGTCTTGTTCCGCTACATTATTATATTTAAATCATATATAAAATTATACCTATATTCTAAGGTAGGTAAAAAATATTTAGCAAAGAATTTGAAATGTTTCTATAATACATATTGTGCGTTTTTGATAGTGCTTCTAAATAAATTAATATAACGTAGATTTAATTTTAAAACTTTACTATGCAGTCTGTTGACTTCGTGACATACGAGTAGCGGCATTGAAAGCGATACCCCGGCTAAACCAGGCTTAAAACTAAAAGAGTGCCAAGCTTACACGAGTTCCAAACTAGTTTATTCCGTTCTTATCAGACGGAAAAGATACGGCCTAATCACGTTGATCGTAAAATAGGTATGTATGTACTGATAAATCTCTATTTATCTAAATTAGCATCTAATTTAATTTAGGTAAAACGTAATAAACAATACTATTTTTTTCGAAACATTGACTTACATCTTATAGGAAATATTATATTATGTAGTAAATCACTGTGATTTTGATAATGATGATGAATAATTTTAGTGATAATTGTAAAAATAATTTAATATTATATAAGTTATATTTATTTTGTTTCTCTTAGGTACTATTCAAATATTATTAATTTAATACTAGAACAGTTTTTTTAAAAATGGACATTAAAGTAGAAATTGTGGTAGAATAAAAATTGAAACATCATAATATACAGATTGTGTTTTTTTTTATAATATTATCATTTCTTTTCATCAAGTATTTACAATAGAAAATATAATTTATATAAATTGAGAGAGTACTCAATTGTGACCATCGTAGTACAAAAGCCTTTTAATCGGAGAATTCCGAGTTTGACTCGCCTACGCTACGACTACGCTGGTAGGATAAAATTTACCTTATTCACATAATGAGTATTTAAATAATTATTACAATCGTGAATATTTGTGTCTCTCTTTACTCTTCTTTCACTCACAAGTAGATGTAGATATTCCTCATAAAAATATAATATTTCACCTGACTGATTTTATGTAGTATTGCTTCTTTAAAATTCATTATATATATTAGGTACGACATGGAGTTGCTAGAACGCGTAAAATAAAAATATTATTTCAAAGTATAAAAAGCTCCGTCGCCGAATTTATCTAAAGCTATCAAAGGTAAGACATCTACCAGTTTACATAAATAGCACATCGTTCTTGATAGCGGGCGTAGTGCCATATTCCGCGCATTATGCATTCATGGTTCACCAAAGCCAACCTGGTCTGTATCCCAGTTTGCAGAGAAGGGCATGGCAAATAGCCGAAGTCCATCTGTGTGCAATAAAATCTAGCCGGGCGAAAAAACACACACTAAAAATAGATGCCAGCTCCAAAAAGAGTAGTAGCTGCAGGAATAAAGTTTTCAACGCGTGCTGCATTACCGGTGGTTGGCTGATGGTGATACATAATAAATAGTCGATAGTAGAAAGCAAATACATGAAAATATTTTTCTTGTACGAATAACATGAAATATGCGATGTTTACATTATTTAAATTGTGCAATAAACACGGGTAGGTGTATAATCAAATATTTTATAAATAACTGTACGTTATTATATATTATGTATACCTAATATCAATATGCGCTTGATAGACTACTAGTAAAGTACCAGCTTCTGAATCAGAGGGATCGAATTATGTGTCTGACGGGTTTGTATTTTGTTACTGTAATGTGCATTGATATTGAGATCATAATTAGTTGAGAAAGTTGATACTTTTGTAAAAAAATCTCATATTAAACCTGTCTTTAAGGTAGTCAAGATTCACATCGGATGAAGTTAAATCAGATTAAATTAAAAAAAAAAAAAACATAACTTCTATGATTTTTTGGATCTGCAATGTAAAATAATAAAAGTAAGTACCTGAAAGATATTTTCCGATCTGTACTATTAACTACTTACCTATTATAGTAAGTTACGTAAAATTTTTGCGATAATTAAAGCATTATTTTTAGTTTTAATATATTTGCATTTTTTAGTAATTTTAAATAAACTATTTTTTATTCAAATTAATAAATCACAATATTCAGTAATGTAGCATTCGTTATTGAATATACATCATTTAAAATACCTCAGAAACATTCATCTGATAGTAGACCTGCAGCGTAGCGTGGAAAATTCGACAAAATGTGCACTTTTTATAAAATCATGATGGATTACATATTCTATTAAGATATTGAGATCCTTCAAATTTTACGCAAAAGTTGTTAAATTCTAAAATGGTGAAGAAAATTAAAATTTTCTATAATTACTATCTGATTTATTTGATTTTAATTTTATTTTATAATAACAAATATGCTATGTATTCAATTATAAGCTCATTTTATAGCCAAGATAGTGGCCAAAATATAAATTTTCTTTAATTACTGTCTGACTTGATCGATTGTCAATTTAGATACATATTTTATGGTGTTGAATACTAATTCGTTATAAAACTGGATATGTTGTAAAGTGTATAGTTATTTTTATCTATGCCACCGGATTAATATAAAGGTATGCTTCTAATTTGTTCCAAATTATATATCTATATTCAATAACGGAAGATATCTACTTCAATCTTGTGACTTCATATTAATTATTATATGAATATAATGTGATTACTTTACATGTTGAAATAATTTTACGTCTGTCAATATTATGATGTATTACTTTCTAATCTATGATTGAAGCAGACATTAATCGAAATAGTATTTTTGTATTTTCTTACCACGTCTTGACATCTGTTTGATAGAACTCTCGTAAAGGCTAAAGAAGAACTTCAAAACAAATACCGATCAATCTTCCCTTATCAGTCAATCGTACTCAAACAAACATTACTACGGAACTTTAACCTGAAAAATATTAACATTTTTCCTCGTAGAGGAATAAAAATATATTTTTAAATATTCAGACATGTAAACACATCTCACCCTAGAAGTTTCAAGCAGCTCTCAAAATGCCAATGCTTTTACACGTAAACTGTCAATCGGATATACCTACACACTTTAAGGAATTTCCATTGAAAATGGTATTCGGCTATTTTCAATGAATTTGCGTAGGTACCAACTTTGCATGTGAGTTATTTATTACATACGCGTCACCCGGCCGGGGTTTGAGACGTCAATCTCGTCAGAGGAAATAATCACTCGGGATGAATCAGGGTATACGGGGGATAGGGGATGATGGGGGCTTAATACAGTGCTTTTCAAAGTAGGTGACATGCTACGTTGGGCTGTTGCATATTGCATACATCATATTTTGAATGTTTTGTAACCTTTTCAATAAAAATAAATAATTTTGATAAATAAACGTTCATTATAATTAAGATCCAGGTACTCATTTATAATAAGTTTTTTCTATCGTACATATTCTTTCATATAAATATAAAAACTTTTTAAAACAGATAAGTAAACTTGCTTTAACGGTCCACTGCACATGATATTACTCCTTACTTCATTTATCGTTTGTCAATATATGTCTACGGCCGTATGTTGTAGCTTAGCCACTGGAAAATGCCAATAGAAATGGCGTATTTCAAAAAAATACTACCTTATTCTTAGGTCAATAATTATTATAAAGCAAACATTATTCGTAGAATTTTTATCACATTTTAATGGTCAAAAACATACCTTATAATCAATATCTTTAAAATTATCCTTAAATGTGTAAATCTTGCCCATTTTTTAATAATAAAATGCCTTATTTTTGTCAAATTTGGGATCACAGAGATTATCAATATATTTTTTTATTGTAAATATTTCACTATAATAATGTGACATTAATTTTACTAATTGTTTTACAAATGCTTTAAAAGTTAATAAATATAAAAAATCTTAACACCACTTCACATGGACGTACTGAAATATGACTATATTCTAAAACATTAGAGCGTATCTACAACGTTTAAGGAATGTACAGGATCATGCTTTGAAAATATCATAAAAGCTCCATTTTGATGTACGCTGAGCATGTCCCCCCTTAACGGTAATTAAACAAAATCTTTTTGTAAGTTCCTTTCCAAGCCGCGAGTTCATCGATGAGTCGACCTTGTATTTTCTCATTGTTTTCGAATTATTAATATCTCTATAATCACCATGTTAAGCTTATACATTAATTTTGAACTCACTTTACTGGGTAGGTACTCAATGTATTCGACTTATTTCTCCATATGATTTAATGGAAAACGGAAACCTTATATATATATATATTTTATATTTCAGGTAAGTGATATTCTTCTATTCGAGTTGGACCTTGGACTTCCATTCTCACTATTATTTCTGTAGACTATCAAACCACTGAATTCATAGTCTTCCCAAACTCAGTTTTCTATCTAGACCACTAAACGAAAAACTCTTCGCCAGTGCTCGATTGTTATTACTTTTCATGTGGCCGAATATTCCAAGCATTCAGCTTTTATAAATCTGACAATGACAAGCTCATCAAAGAGCATATTGAAGGCAACTCAATTTTCCAGTCACGATATTTATAGATATTCTTTCTCTTTGGTCGATATCCATATTTTTATATTATGTGTTAAATGTAATCAAGTTTAAGAAGCACTGAGTAATAGGAAAAGGAACACCAGACTTGTGTTTTGTGATAATGATTGATTGCAACGTGTAGAATCTAAGAGACGTATTTATTTCGGTAAAATAAGCTGTAGGTACCATCTCAAAGGCTGTTAGAATCTTAGAACCTTAATCCATTTTGAAGCGGGACTCCGTTTTCGGGAATCATTTGGATGTTCATTAGGATTTGTAGAATTTCGATTCAAACGATATTAATCTTCAATTACACATACTTTAGAACTCTTTTACTAGCTTAACTTAAAAATAAATAATAAAATACCAAATAATTTCAGAATAATTTATACCCCAAGCCGAGTATTATATTTATCGCAAAATAAAGATAATAATAAAATAATTTTATCATTTTTATGTATAAAACTACATATTATTGTTTAATTGATTAACAAACACTTATTTCCTATCGTAGTATTTTTTTTTTAAATAACCTAAGTATTAGTGATCACACATAATATTGTGTTTTAACCATTTTTTACAATAGTTTAAATACTTAAATAAACTTAAACACATAACTAAATAATTGAAATATCTCCTTCCAGTTACCTGGATATTTCAAGTTTGTATATATAGAACAGCAGCCGTATTACATCTTTGGATTACTTGGCTCATTCACTGTCACAGATACTTAATCGAATGGCACTCACCAATATCTACCACCGCTTTTAAACAGGGGACAAAAATGTAGTTTTTATGATATGTAGTCATATTTAAAAAAATGCGGTTTTTATTAAATAAACAAACATTAATAAAATGTACATGTTGTCATTGATACAACGCAGTTATAATCATTGATTTTTTCGGAGTGTGATATTATTAAATCTCAATGTATAATATATTGTTTATAAAATTCATTCACATTTTAAGATTCATAAACATATTTTTGCTTTGCTTTAGATATACATATTATAATTTTCTATATAAAATACTCTTCCAATAAAATAAGCCTGTTCTATTATTTAACATGTTTAATTTAAGACATTTGATTATGTTATAATTTTATAATTTTCACTAATAATAAAATTTGAGTGTCTATCTATCCATTTTTTCGTTCATAACTCAAATTCTCTTAAAATTATTGTTAAAACTTCCACTAATTATTCACTACATTACTGGGTCATATCAACTTAGTATACTGTTAGTAGACTGAAAAGAAATTTTTCGGAAATAACGCATGAAGAGATGTGCAAGTTGAGAAAAACGTTCCTGGAAAATGAAGAATTTTACAAATTCTTTATACTCTACATATTTCACAAGAATGCATTTGTGGAGAATCTTTAGTTCACTACAAATTTACACAAAATCAGTTTTAATTTTTAAAAAAAATACGCTGTTCACATTTCGTATAACTTTTTGCAACATGCGGATTTTTTCACGAAATATCATTTTAGTGATTGGCAATCTAAAATAATTTTTAAAAGTTTACATAATCTAAAACCCATCCAAGCCTATATGAAATATTGTTTGTTCTATTCGCGTATATTTTTGAAAGAATACAAGGCTTTAGGGATTTTGATATACATCCGGCAGACAAATTATTCAGCTTACGTAGTCAGCCTCTTTTGCTGTGCACTCCATCTTTCATTTGGAACACTATTAATCATACAAAGAACGGAGTGATTCGCTATCAACTACCTACTCATACTACTCATGTATTCATTTGGTTATCCCTTCACATCTCAGTGAATGATATATTTTAATTAAATATTTATTACATAATAATAATGCTATTCAAATACTAAAACGTAAATATAATACATCTGCTACCAACCTAATACCATTCCTAGATTTGAAGAGAATGGTATAATATTGAAAATTATAATGAATGAAGGATTGAATTGGAATCAAATATCTTATGTAGCCAGCAATACGTCCACAATATAATTATTAATAACTAGAAATATTTACAGATGGCATTACCACCTGTAAACATTCTCATATATCTTCTCCTTGTCTCCATCTCTCTCCTAGACGTTTGCGTGTATTTTCTTATTGTTTTTATTTTAATGTTACAGATCAAATTATTTGTCTGTGAGTTGTTGCATCAGCCTGTGTAGTGTCCTGACTTTAATGAGCATGCCATCGCTTATCTCATTCATCTCATATATATATATATATATATATTATATTATGGTCTATGACGATTTCGACCAGTCATGGTAGGTAATTAATTTATGTTACCAAGCGATAAATTAAGCTCTAAATACTATGAAAATTTGACAAGTTTAGTATTTTTTGGTACCTACTTTATACTAAGCTATTGCTACCTACTTTCTATTTAAAAGTGTGAAATATGTGCTTTCCTTTCTACAGTGTCCGGCAGAGAAAACGGGTGGTATTGTTTTTTTTAGAATTATTAATAACCATGTTCTTGCTTTTTTGTACAAGGTAGTTGTTAGTACTTTTGAACAATCACAAACACCCAAGCTTTAAGAAAAACACATAAATATTGTGTCCTCGCCGGGATCGAACCCAAAACTTTCGGGTGGAAGGCTAGCGCCTTACGCACTGCACCATGATAGCCGCAATAGGGCGGTATTATTAATCAATTCAATAATAATATTTTAAATCTACTGAATATTATATAATTAAATATTTATATCGTCCAACTATTTTGTCAGACCAGTTACATTTTATTTATCTTTATGCGCGCCAAGATGGCAATCATCCGGTCTTCTTCTTATATCTTGTCCATGCGAAAAATTGCCAAGACTCTTCCCAACCAGCGCATCGACCTGACCGCGATGGCCATGATATTGGCTTCAAAAATATCATTGATAGTGCAGCTAGGTGCAATGAGCTGATAGACTATCACTAATACGCATTGGCGGACACATTCTCAGTTTGGAAGATCGTTGTAGTATCTCAACTTATTATTATTATCTTTAGTTACTCCAGTTCGTATCCGTTTCATCGTATTTCAAACTGCAAATTCCTGCATGACCCTACTAGTTGATAGCTTCTTGTCGGGCACCTTTAAGAAAGCATCTCGCTCCATTTTGCTAGTCAGCAACCAAAGCAGTTAGCAGCCGTCTAGTTTTCCTGGCATCAAAATTGGGTTGTTAAGATTCGGTTCAGATACGGCGGATTCCGTGCATATTGGACTGCGTGCAAATTGATAGCTGTTCATAAACATGCAATTTCCGCGCAGAAACCAAGGTCAGAGGTTCATTGTTAACATAATAGTCGAAAAAGCGTTTGAGTTTTTGAGTGCTCTATAAAAAATAATAAAACAATTAAGAAAATAGCAGTATTGAGTGCACACGATATTAAAAATTAGGCTGACAGTACGTATTATCATGGCCATAACAATAAAACGCACGTGTAAACATGTATTATCATGCAAGTTGCAAGATTGCATGTGTGGATCAAAAAAGGTCGAAAGTTTCTGAATTTTCATGCGACAGTTGGCATTTGTTCTATATCTGCGCCTGTACAGCATAACGATAGTAGAAAACCTGCCGGTAAAAAACGAACTACACCACGCAGACTCATTTTGAGGTTAACCGATTTTCACGACCTGTCAAATAGTGCTATAAAATGACAACATCGTGTCTCGCTCACTCTTGAAGAATGAGATTGGAGAGACCTCAGCACTTTTACGTACAGTAATTATGGGAATGGGACGACTGGCCTCCGGACAATTGGACGCCGCACTGTCGTAGACACGTGTAGACGAGGTATTTTAATCAGTTTCTATCTACTACTTAGTAGTTTGAATTCATTTTACTCTTAACATAATGTATTCTTTATCGCGGATTGAGAATTCCCATGCCTAAGGCTTTATATAAAATAAAAAACTCTTTTTTCGTTGGAACTTAAACATATATGCACTATTAAATCATTGTTTACGTCTGCATATTTACATTTTTACCAACTATTAAATTATAATAATATAATCATTGAAGTATAAATAATAATATTGAATATTTTATTAAAGTACCTATAAATACCTAACGTCTATTTATTTTCAAATTCCGTGGCGTCCAGTTGTCCGGTGCCAAATCGTCCTAGACCCATTATTATCGCGATAATATATAATACACACTATTATTGCAAGTAAATCCATGCACGTGTACACGGTTTATAATTTCCCAAATCGATTTTTTTTAACCAAAATTCTTTAATTACTACAGAATGTCGATAAAATCGTTCGACGAATTAGTTGCGATAATTCAACAAGAAATTTCAAACTCGTGTATTTTTATAAGGGACCACGCGGTTTCCATGCCTCAACCGAACGCCCTGTAAGCATTCCATAGAAACAGAGCCGCGCGGATTCCGAGAGGGATCCATTTTTTGGCGGCTGACTAGCGAATTGCTGTTCCGCGCAGACAAGTGTGAACGAATATAATATTATTATAGCTAGTACAAATTGGCCCCGCGCGGAATTTGCTGCGTCTTAACCGAGCTTTAATTGTCTCATTCCATTATCACAAATATATAACGGTCTAAAACTTTAAACCAATAATAGTTCCAATAAACAATAACAACACAAAATTCCAAAATAGTTCTGTAAGTCTTATTGATTCCCAGGACGGCGTTCAATTAAATCAATATTGAATGTGCGACGACATCTTCGATACACAGTTTCCGCCCATTGCCTTCCGCAACATTTTCTAATTGTTATTAGGGACGCCGGCCATAAAATATCAATTGGAGAAGCCGCCCGCAAACTTTGTGTTATTTATTTTCCTCTATCTAATGGGATAAAGTTGTGCCATTAGTCGCGGCCGGCCAATTTACGAGAGGCTAAAAGACCTCCCCCATCCTTTTCAATACACAATACCAGTGCCAAAGCAATATATTGGCTTATCCGTATATTGAGTATCACATTCGGATGGGATTATTAAAATATTTTATCTAATAAACAATTCATATATAAAATATCAAAGAGTAATTTTGTTAATAGCTGATACAGCATATACATCTTCTGTGATTGGGTTTCAATAATAAGGGTTGTTTACTAAAACTATAAAATATATGAGAATTAATTCTTGGCAACCATTTATAAATTATTAAAAAAAAGTAGATTCATTACTAATAACTATGAAGAGCATATTATGAAACCTCACAAATAGTCCAGTTTTTAGGTCAAACATAATATTTCGATATTTTCATCCGTTAATGAGATATAGCTGAAAAACTGAAAATCATCCGTGATTTTCCAAGATGGTGTTGATTTTTTCTGGGTACTAATACTATACATTTACAATTTCTCCGGTTTAAGCGAATTATTTATAGATAAATCCCTAATATGACTGCACTTTTATGGACTTTAGACTGGTTTTTTCTTACTTTGCTCATGATAATTATACATATATTTTTTTAAATGCGGACTTGGATCTATGGCTTCAAAGATGGACTATGTTTATCGTCAGACTATTTTATTTGTACGTAATAAAATTGTTATTTATTCAATAATAATGATAGAAAAATAAACTTAATTATTCTCATACGATGAAGTGAGAAGTTTTTTATAATTCAATTTTACTACGTTTAAATACTATGTAAGTAAATCAGAATGCTTACTTTGGGTCTTTAGTGAGCCAGCATAATGATATCACAGAGAAAATTAACAAGATAATCATGTTAGTGAGCAAACGCTACAACGGTATATGAAAGGATTAAAATCATTTCAACGCTTTCCAATTATTTATAATTGATTAATTAACTGCGTCAATATTGCCCATTGCAATATATTAAGACATGTTAAGTCTTCCAGCGCTCGAAATAGACCGGAACGCACCGGAGCGCAGCTCCTGTTCGTGAAATCCCCGAAATTATCGCTCCGTATCGTGGAAAAATTAAATAATGCATTCCTGAATTAATAAAATTAATTTACTTTCTATATATTATGTTTTAAAGTTCATACAAAACTTGTCGGAATCATAGTAAAAAAAAAATCGTCTACGGACGCCGACAACGTTATGCCCTAAACTTGCATGCCACATGTTTAAAGAAAGGTATTCCGTTTGACCATCTGATCTTGGCAGGTGTATTTCCATACAATACATACAACTACTACGTAAATATGTAGTTTCGGGAAATTATCGAGCGTTCCGGTTGGTAAAATCTTCCATTTCGAGCGCTGGTCCTGCCTGTTAACTCGCCTAACTATAAGCACACACAAAAGATACTTGTTTTAGTACCACACTTCCTTGTCTCGAAACGAAGCAGCGCGGGACTGATGTAACAATAATGCACCTTGGTGCTTAAAGAAAGAGTTTAGAAAAGAAAAAATAAAAAAAAGAATCTCGACTTGTTCTGCCGTCATTTATCTATAGTGACATTAAAGTGTCCTCTGTGTCCGTGTACCGAAACTCTACCGGAACAGACGAGTCAGGAGTTGAAAGTGATGAATCTGAGGAAGGATCGGAATTATTCAATCCTCCATATGACGCAGTATACTTTTCAAATGCCTCATAGTTGACCGTGGTTGATTTCAAGTATGCGTGGCGAACTGGACTCGAGTGTACGTGGACCCTGGAAAATAGCTCTGCTCAATCGGATCCCATCAGTGGGCAGTTCCAAAGAATGTTTTCAACGTCTTAATGGTTGTACCCTCATGTGCATTCCGGCTCATGTTATATCAAACAAAAATCGAGTAACTTAGCTGCAAAGTCACTATGGCCGGCCACTGGCTTACCCAATGTGTTGGTCCAGTATCAACAGAAATAAATGGGCAAAAATTAATGTCGTGCAATTCAATAAGTTATAGAAAAAGCGGGATGTAGCCGAAAAATTAGCTGTTAGTATGTAGTATGTAGCTAATGAGCCACAAATATCTGCCCTACTAAACTGGAATATGGATATCAGATAGAAAAATTTGTTGGAAGAAGCCTAAACCCACCTCTGGGTTATCGCAATGGTCATTATGATTAACAATACTGTGGTTGGCGAATACGTGGTTTAAAATAAACTTTTGAACTAAATAAATTGTTATCAAAAGCTAGTTTGAGACGCTTGCGTTCATACAACTGGTTCATTACAAGATATTGTTTTATGAAAAGATAAATAATTCTGAAATCATAAATTTTGACATATTATCAAATAAATCAAATCTAACAATAGCCTTCATTCACAAGGTATGACCATTTATGACTTTTGTATTTTTTCCGCCGCTCTATCGTCCGTGTAACTGCACAAAAAGCTTCCACTGCTAATTTTTTACTTGACTAGTCCGAAACGACGCGAAACAAAAAAAAAAACTGCCCCAACCAATGGGAGCTTTCAGCTACTTTTTTCTAGCAGCAGCCCGTTCTGGGTATTGTAAATTGAATAAAAACAATTTATCACCTGCCTCTTTGCAGATAAAACGCTAGACTGGTGAACTGGCCGATCACTCAACTTGTTTTATTAAACGTTGTGCAAAAAAAAATGTTAAAAATAAAACAAAATTAAATTCAAAGTATTACGCGCATAGCCTTCAGTGTTTCGTTTCTCTTTGTGAGCGATGTTCACTTTGCTTGCGATCTGTTTCGTAGCTTGGTTACGTCAGTGCTACGGCGTTGAGCGCATGCATTATAGTCTCGATTTTTTTTTTTGTCAAATTGTTCACGATGTAAAACGGTTCAGGTAAATTGTAAAATACTCTGAACTAGTTTCCATTGATATAAAAATAAGAAATATAAATACTGAACTTTTCTTTCAATAAGTTGTTTGTGTCATGAGCTGTATGGCATGTTGTACCATCTTGTTGGAACCACATATCGTCTAGATCAAAATCATCTAATTTTTGCGAGAAAATCATGTTTTTGTAGCGTTCTTCATTGACAGTTAGTCGTTTTTTTTAAGTATTTAAAAATACCGACCGTATGGTCCAATAATTATACCTTAAGACCATTAACCACACCAAACTGTTAATTGTTATGAATTTAAATGTGTTTCAAAAATAGCATGTATGTTTACATTATTTCAAATGCGATAATTGTGCTTATTTACCAAACCAAAATTGTGCTTCATTTCTGAAGAGGATTTTCATCAACACTTTGATTTGCAACATGATTATTTTCACCAGTGCGTTTACATTTTGACCAGTTGGATTTCTAACATCATAAACACTACAATTTGAATTACAATATCGATATTTTTAGCAGTACGTTTACGTTTTCGACGAGTTGGATTCTTAAAATCACACACCATTTGACTCAAATTTTCTAATTAAATTACGTATAGTAAACTCTGTGGTTTGGTTTTTTTGTCAATAAATTACACAAAACGCCGGAAACGTAGCTCTAATAGATTCATTATTGTTGATATAGCAATTTTTAACAATTTGTATACGCTGTACAACTATGTAACTTTCCATGATGATTTGCCAAACAAATCTTCTTGTTTTTCTTTCACCCTGTCACGTCCCAGCATTAGCACATAGAGAAAGCACAATTTCGCGCCACTTCCCTCGGTCCATCGCCAACTCTCGCGCCTCCCGTCATGCCAGACCTGCAACGTGTACATCACTTCTGTAGCATTGCCAAACAATACTGAACACAAATTTCAATTTTGGTGGAAATCAGAAAAATGGTTGCTATGACATTTTAAAAATCTATAGTACTAATTGTTGTTTACTACATATTTGAATACGGAAAACAAAGTATTTCTTAATATTATTTTTTTATAATCGTTAATAATTTCACATTAGAGAAAATTATTATGTTCTGTATACTCTTTATTTTCTTCTGCAAGTCACATCAAAATAAAGCTTATTGAAAAAATGTATGCTGTATAGGTAATTTTATTTAAGTATCACATTTGATATATTTTATTTTCGCTGTATATATATATATGCTTGCCGGTGCTTATGAAATTGTTTATAATTTAGTGGTTGCGCCTTGTCGCTCACAAACAATATCACACAAGAAAACTGAATGAAAGTACATGTATTTTATTCACTCTTGCGTTTAGATAAAATAATATTAACATACAAGAAATACTGAATAACTTCAATTTTTAATAAGGTAGATGCATATGATATTGGCTGTACACTTTACTGTACAATTAACTTAATACTTAGGTACTGTAAAAATAGTAAAAATTGTTTTGTATAGGTACCTACTTATTTTTTGACATAGTTTTATTATATGTATATTATTGTATACTATATTTCATATATAAATAATTAGTATCATCATCAATGCGACATATTTACATTATAAAGTAATATTTGTCTTTACCGACTTATTCTCAATTTATGTAGGTACTTATTCCATCAAATTATCGTCAACACCCTTGGTTCTATAAAACGGTATGGATCGACCCCCTCTCGAGGTTTTTAACAGATTTTTATAAGTGCCATTTCGCTCAATCTGGACAGATAAATTGATTCGGACCATGCTCTGCATTCAAACAAACGGACATTCTATCAATTATAATATAATAATATGACAAAATAGTATCATAATTAAATTATTATTTAAGCAGTGTAACCTTACCTTGATAATTAATTATTTATATAATAATAATTTATGTACATAAGTAATAAAGCATTGTAATGATTTTAATTATATGCAATTTTATGTATGTATGTTTTCATCGTTAATTTCCTTAATAAGATAGGTCATAATAATTAATTTAACATAACAATTTCATTTCTCCTTCTACAAAGGTGGATACTATAAAAAAGATACTTATTTAAATGGCCATCCAAGTGTTTGAAAATAAAATTCTCCAACGAATACTTGAGCCAGTTAATGAAAACCAAAGGTAATGGGAAAACATACTGAGCTCTGCGATCAATTTAAGCCCAGTATAGTTCATTTATTGAGGGCACTTAGACTTATATAGACTGGTGACGTTGTTAGATGCAATAGATGTAGAGCTCTTCGTAAAGTTTATGAAGGAACTCCTGTGGACACTCGGTTTCTGAGCCACACCCAGGGGAGGTGAGTGAATAACATCACGAGAGATACGAGTGTGACCAACTGGAGAGAGATAACTCGAGATATAGATATTCAAAAGATCGTTGCATAGTCTACCATGAACTAGAATGGTCTGTATCACCAGATTACATTAGTATCTATTAAATTATATGACATTAAATAAACGCTCTTTCCAAATTACCCCAGTCAAATAAATCGACTGCAAAAACCATTAAAATTGTAAATGTGAAATAGATAATAAGCTTTACCCTTAACCTTTATTGTATTATATTTTGAAAGATAGATCGAAACATTTATTTGCTTTCACGCTTACGCCCAAGATTCCTGTTTATTGAAATATTACTAAGTAAACGGCAACGACAAAATTCGTTAAACTTATAGACAGAGATACAAATAATATATCTATTTTGAAATAACTTAACGCCGAATGTCCCACATAGAGCGCTCCATTCATCTCGCAGAAATGTTCCAAGCAGTGGTATAGTTTCCTCTGTCACCTGCGGTTAAATTATAGCAACAATAACAAAGCATTGTTGGAGCCCAAAACACGACCAACTTACTCAACTACTTGCTAAAAGCGAAACTTGGTTCGGATACTTAAGTTGGGCGCCCCGACGCTACAGCTCCCGGAAGGGACGCCGAGGAACCTTTGATAGCGACGCCGGAAATACTTGCCGGGGTCCCGATGATTTGTGAGGTCAGATGTGGCGCTTTCCAATCGAAAGATGTGCTCAAAGCTGCGTAGTTTATTCATAAATAGTGCGAAATACATTTTCTCCGCGAATGAGATATCTACTGCTGCTAAAAATTGCAACCCCAAAAAAGTGATAAGATTTATTAGAATCTGATGCCACAATATATTAGTTATACACATTTTTCTAACGAATAAACATAGTACTTACATTTCTTTCACCTTTTTTTCTATGTGTCATATCTAAAGGCCCAAGATAATAATTTAAGTATTACTAAAACAGCCTTTTAACTGGAAATCAAAAATAAAATAATGCCAAAATTTACCTACTTAACGCACAAATAATTGTGTGTAATGTCCTTTATTACATGGAAAAATGGAATACCTGTTTCAAAAATTTTAAAAACTAATTAACTAACTAAACTGACTCAAAATGATAATAATGTATGTTTATAAAATATTCTACGGACCAGGAGAGATACTTAAAGGCGACTAAATATAACAATGTATGTAAATCATTCAAAGTGTTATAATATTCAAATCATAATCCAACTTAATGTTACATAATAATAAAGTACTATTCAAGTATAGTTGTAACCTGACGCTCAAGTTAGCTCCTGTAGCTTAGTGGCTTGCAAAAGTTTGCCTTTGTTATAAGATGTTATATTAGGTGCTCGATTTATAATATGGTGTTACGATGTATATTAAATTAAATATTAAAATAATACAACACTATTATTTTAATAATTAAGTTAATCATGAAATTTTATATTTTTCCCTAAATTCAATGAATGCATTTATTTATAAAACCCTCGTAGTCATTTTCATTTTTCTTAGTCTTGTGTATCTACTAAATTTAACTACGAGGGTGGGTCAATAAGTCCTTAGAAAAGCCGACAGGTGGCGCGACTAGTACTGCAAGCGGTTTGTTTTCATGCAGCGGCACTACCGATTCAGTATGCTGCGAAGTTTCAATCAGATTGGTCGGGTTGTTGTGTGTTTCTCGTACATTTAAAAAAAAAATTTGCTTGTGGAAAATGGAAAAATGGAAAATGGAGAAAATTGAGTTTAGAGCTGTTATTAAACATTTTAATATAAAAGGGTTAACAGCAAAGGAAATAAAAAATGAGTTGGATTTAGTTCACGGCATATCTGCTCCTTCACTTGCAACTATTTATAACTGGTTAAATGAATTTAAACGTGGTCGTACATCAACAAAGGATGAACCACGCCCAGGGCGTCCTGTAGAGGTGACTACACCAGAAATGATCAATAAAATCCACGATATGGTGTTAAGTGACCGAAGATTAAAGTTGAGTGAGATAATTGAGGTTACAGGGATCTCAAAAGGTAGCGTCATTTCTATTTTACATGACAAATTGGGCATGAAAAATATTTCTGCAAGATGGGTGCCGCGTTTGCTCACAGTCGACAATAAACGCAATAGGGTGGTGGCCTCTAAAGCCCTGTTGTCGCTTATGCAACGCAATCCGGATGAATTTTTTCGTCGCTTTGTGACTGTAGATGAAACATGGATACACCACTATACTCCCGAGACGAAAGAACAGTCAAAGCAGTGGATTGCAAAGGCAAACCATGTCCAAAGAAGGCGAAAACCGTAAAATCAGCTGGTAAGGTTATGGCTACTGTATTTTGGGATGCACGTGAAATTATTTTCGTTGACTATTTGGAAAAAGGAAAAACAATAACAGGGGATTATTATGCATCTTTATTGGACCAGCTAAAAAACAAAATTGAAGAAAAACGGCCTCATTTAAACAGGAAAAAAATCCTCTTTCATCAGGACAATGCCCGTGTTCACACATGTTTACGATCAATGGCTAAAATTGAAGAATTGAAGTTCGAATTGGTCGACCACCCACCGTATTTGCCAGATTTAGCCCCCAGTGACTTTTTCCTTTTCCCAAACTTAAAAAAATGGCTAAGTGGACAACGTTTTTTTTTCAAATGAAGAAGTCATCGATCGGACAAATGCTTATTTTGAGGACCTTCCGAAAACTTATTTTTCTGACGGTTTAAAAAAAATTGAGAAACGTCTAACCAAGTGTATTGAGCTCGAAGAAGATTATGTTGAGAAATTAAAAAAAAATACAAAAATAAAAACTGTTTTAATGCTTTTTTCTAAGGAATTATTGACCCACCCTCGTATATAATCAATTATAGTTTTATTAAAGTAGTCATTTGGCTAGTGTTTTCTTACTTATTTATTTTTACTACAACGTAACCACTAATTGTTATTATAAATAATTTTGCAGCGAATATCATATTTTAAACACGACTTAAAATAATTTTTTTTTTATTTTTTTTTTTTTATTTTTTTTTTTCGACCATGTCCGATCCTGATAGGATCATATGGGCCTCCACAGAGTGGAGGTTTGTATTGACAGATTTTTGTTTTTCACGAGAAATGGATGTCAGCCACTTGCTCAACCTATTAGGTCCATACCCTGACACACACAAATTGAAAAACAATTTTTTTTGTACTTGCCAGACCCAGGATTCGAACCCGGGACCCACGGCTTTGTAGTCCAACGCTTATGCCGCGCGGCCACCGTGGGCGTTGAATATTTATTTATTCTATGGTATTTTTATGGAAAGCTTTAATATAACATTTCCATGCACTATTTTTTCATAAAATATTATAAATAGTTCAAAAATAATATGATATAAGATATATTATGGCCAAGATAGAAATGAAAACATCATAAAATAAAAATCATTAATAATCGTTTTTTTTAATTATTACAAAAATAATAGTATTTTTCTTACGTTAACTACTTAACTGAAGAAAATACACGTCTATTTTTAAATGTGCTTTCTCGTATTATCTGAAGCGTGAGTGTTAATTAAATGAAGAAAAGTAATACGATATATTCAACGAAAATACTCCAAGGATCCTCGACAAATCCGTATCGTTTCGAGAAGATACAGTAGATGGAATGAATTCGATTAAAGCTATACTGCTTAATGACATACCGAAAACATGAGGGTTAAATTAATATCGTAATCACTTGGAATTCAATCAACTTAACTTAATTACTACATATTATGATACTGAGAATTAGTTAGATTACTAAAATATTCTTAAGACTTAAAACCAAATCTTTATTGATATTACTGTAAGTATTACTAAATAATATAAACTGATTTTATTTTCACATCATCAAGGTATAAATTTTAGATTCACACTCTTCATGAACGTTTTACTTAAAATAAACCAAATTGTATTACTCCCGTTGCTTTAGTTGGTGGAGCATCCGTTTTTGAAACAATAGGTGCGGGCTCGATTCACTCACTAACAAAATTACATGAGATGTTTGCAAGTTGAGTTTAATCCAAGGCGACGACTGCAATAACTTCACAATCACCTTTTCCTAATTAGTGCGTATTCACCGCCACCCAATAAAATATGTCAAAGTGAAAATTATTTTGACAGCACCAAATGTCAAACAAACGAACGTCATGTAATTAAAATCGAATTGAAAATTATTATATTACGAATTTGATATGCAGCATAAATTTTAAATTTGGAATAAACAAACACACATATTTAAATAAACAGACTACATTATTTATCGATTTCTTTTGCGATCAAGTAGAAAAACTAAATCAAAGAAATCTAAAGTATAATGTAAAGTTTGCAATATATGCATTTTCGTCGTGTATAACAATCAAAAGTTCATAATTTTTGCTTACTTATATTGTCTATAATATATTCGAATATATTATAGCTAGAGTTACTTGAGAGAAAGTGAATTTATAAACATTATTTCATCTAAATTTTAAACGATGATAGGGAAATGTGTCGTTAATTGTACTTTATCCATCTAAGATTTGTAAAATAATAATCATTTTGCATAGTATAATGGCATTAATGTTGGCAGTGCCAAATGTGCTGTCTTTATTAGATTATTCTGAATTTTAATCGCAATTTTAGCATAGCAACGAACTCAATCTTCCTCCTTTATGAGTAGCATCGTAGCATCTCCACCTAGCAGGTCCCCCTATGGCGTATTGTAATTGGAGTTATTAAAAGCTCCCAGCAAAGTGCCTTCGTGAGATATTACGACCATTCAAAATATAACAGTCGACAAATATGCAAAATCCGGGGAACTGATGCTGGAATTTATGTTATTTGAAATGTAAGTGGAGATCCTTCAGTATTACGTTATCGCTTTGTTATAGTAAGTGTCTTCACTGTCTTCATATTATTGTGATTGAAGAATGTTTATAATTTTTAATACTTTAATAAGTTTAACAATATTATTGAATTACACACTATATGTGAGCTATTAATCCTATAGATAATATGTTTTATAACGTATTGTCGACTTTGAACAAGATGTGTGGATAGTTTCGAGTTGAAAACTGGTTAAATTTTAGACATACCTGTATGATGGCCGATAATGGAAGTGATCAATACCCACATAAGGTTGTAGTACATAAAGAAACCATATAAAAGTAAATTTTGAGACTAGCAAAGACTCAAAACTAAATTTCTTAATTTAAATAAATAAACTGCAATTCTTGAGTTAGGTATATTAATAATAAATATTTTTCCATCATATAAAAAAATATATCAATGTAACCTTCAGCATAATTTATGAACATGCGTTTTTTCTAGTACGCACCGATCAGGCAGGCCAGTTATGATTATTTTAATGGTTCCTATCGTACATCAAGCAATATTACACTACTTTCTTTCGCTCCGCACCCCCCTTATGATGTCTAGTTTTCTGTCAAAACTATCAAACCTTACGCTAATATATTAGTATGTTTATCAGTACGAATATCTAGTGATAGAATTGGGAAACATGCTACTCATACGTAGAAAGAAATTCTCGTAAAATTACATTTATAGGGGTTGTGTAATCACACTACGTAGGTAGGTATCCAAATCCCTAATAATAAAATATATTTATATTTTTTTAATTGAATGTAAAATGTGAAATACAAAAAAAACTATTATAAAATGGCCGATCGGCATCCATATTATTCTTACACTTAAGCTAAAAAAACAATAATACCAAACAATAGACCATAACCACATGGGGTCTATATTCACATCTTTCACTGTCTGGGTGGGTGCTTCATGAGTGATTCATGTGAATTAATCCTGATAACTTAGTTATCTGAGTAATGAAGAGGAGGCAGTTCGAATGGCAAAGTTTGAAAAATCTCAACGTTATAATTTTATGTGTTAATTTAAAATATACAAAAACAAGTCAACAAGGGTGTCATTTTTAGGACTAGGCGAAGAAGATATTAGTTAGGAATGATATGTTTACTTTTATAGAAACGGATAATATTTTGTTGTATTATAAATGAAAATTAAGATGTGAAAATATCTTTATTTCATCTAGGTCGACAAAAATGTTTATTTTTTCTCCTGCATTGCCCAGTTGTAAGAATTTTCTGTTTTTACATCTGCAAGGAGACCCTTTTAGCAGAAGTTATTGCTCAACTTATTCATAATATTCATGCAGAATAAAAGAATTGAGATGTTTACTCCGCGGCACAAAAACAAATTTTAATATGATAATATTTTCAAATTTAAAAAAAGTGTCGCTATAAATTTAAAACGCCAGCCGACGCGACTCCAAAGAAAGTGGTAAATTCATTACCGCGCTAAAAAATGGGAAACTTAATAGAGTTATGGTGGACGGTCATTTACCTTGTCACACTCGGTAGGGAAATGGAAAATAAACATTTATGATTTCCACCGCTAGAGAGGACCTATGCATCACTTCTCCCTGCCAACAGTGGCATTCGCCGCTAGCAGAAAACAGTGCAATATTCAACTAATATTCAACTGAGAATTTTTCACGGTTGCTATATTCTTATAATTTTATTAAAACATTTTTTTTTTTCAAATAAAAAAACATCACTGTAAAAATTCAATTTATCAAACAAAATAAAAATAAAACTTTGATAACCTAATTCCAAAGAGCTTAGACCAGACATGAACAATCGTTATGTTCTTAAGGGCCATATTTTTTTTTTTAAATTACCCGAACTGATTATTTTATAAATCAAAAAACATATTTATTCTTTGTTATCTTATTACAAAATTCCTTACCATAGACCGCGGGAGAGAATAAAAATATATTATATCTACCGTATTTGGCGAACTTTACTATATGAAAATAACATACGCAATTTTAGGATTGTTTCATCATAGTCATCAGACGGGCTTTATCCACTGTTGGATTAAGGCTTTCTCGAGCTCCTTCTACTCTTCTTGGGCCTCAGTTCTTTGCTGCCACGTACATCCACCGAATTTTATTCAACGGGTTTTATAGCGTTCTTGTAGTTGTCCGTTCACCACACATTAAAAAACGCTCACCTGGTTCCTTTTATAGTCTTTCTGTGTTATGCTCAACATGCACGTTTACATGTCACGTTAAATTGGATTGCTCTTTCATAAAGCGATCATGTTTTATATGCATACGTGAGCACTGGTAGCACACATTGATTGAACACTTCACGTTTAAGACATAATAAGACGTCACTTTTAAAGATACTATTCAGACGCCCAAATGTGGTCCATTCGCAAGTAAGTATTTATAAACATCAGTAATTAACTAGATATAGTAAACTTTTTAAAGATTTAATGACTCCCTATGAATACAATGACCCGCAGAAATATAAGCAATACATCAGCTTCGAACTATTGTCGATAAAACCAGTACAATCACATCAAACCATGAGACTGTGAATTCAGTGGCTAGACATAGTAGAAAGTCAGTCTCAGTCTCCAACTAGCGTCTCAACGTAAGGAATTGGTAAAGGAAGATACCAATGTTAGGGAGCAATGTTGAAAGCAATAATTGGCTCCCACACGAAGATGTAGTATAATAATAATAAAAATAGTAAAAATAAATAATAATAAAGCTTCGGAATTTGTCTTTGAATTGACTGTTTGGGTTGCGTTCAAAAGCTTGCAGTATTTTACCGGTTCGGGCGATAATATAGTTTTCTACAAATTAATCCACATTGCGAAATAACTAATAATTTAAACGTTAGTTCTAGTAGTCTTTTTTCAGGTTCACTTCAATATATTTAGGCTTATAAGGTTTTGTTCAACGTTTTTATTTAATTATATTTGTTGAATAACAAACTTTGCCGGGTGTTTTCTATAAAAAAACAGATCATTACTATTTATACTACATATTTTTAGTAGTAATAATATATATTATAATATATAAATTATATTTGTACTGTATACATACTCTATATCATATATATTTTTTAGTATTCTGAGCTGTTCGCAAAAACCAGTATGGTATTGATTTAGTGACCGACAGTTTTTTTTTTTTTATTTAATTTATTACTCTTAAATTCAATTTCGAGCACATCACTGTAATATGGTAAAAGCTCGCAGTGAAAAAAATGTGAAATCTCCTCTTCTATTTTTCTACTCGTGCTTGTTGGCGTACATGACAAAGATAAATATCGTCCATTCAAATTTCATCGTTAAAATTTAAGGATACTTTTGAGAGATATTTCATGTCATTTTTTATGGATACATTATATTCAGTTTTATACCGTCGTGAACATATTGTTAAAATATATTCAAATTTAACGTTGCAAATTTATCGCAGTTTGAAAAAAATATTCACCCAATTTTCGTATGGACAGAATATAAACTACAACTCATTTTTCAGTTAATATATTTTCAGTATCATTCTATTTTAACTTTGATGTTTATAAACTTTCCGAAATGCGGCGCTAATAAATGACTACATTAGTAATAATTAACTTAACACATTGTTATTGATATATTTTATAAAAAAACAAAAACTATTTACCTGAAGGTTTTATAATTCAAATTAACCACAATAATTCTTCTTCGTTATCATCTTTCTCATTGATGAGGACCATGACTCCTTATATAAATGTCCCAGTCGTGTACCTTCTACAATCCCTACACTCCATCTTCCTCACAATTGAAGGTATCTAGACCCACGTAGTATCTTTCACTCTGGACCATTGTGTTGATGACCTTTTTTTCCACGTCGACCTTCGATGTTTTCACCGACGATTAACCTTTCAAATTATTTTTCGCCTCTCTGAAAAAAATTCCATTAGGGAACAAGTTTTATATGTGTGTAATTAAATTTAATATATCTATGCCACTAGCATGGTTTAAATCAGTATTTTAATTTGAAATATAAACTATAATATATGTTATATTAGATTCAGGAAATTAGTTCAATGTATGTGTACATGGAATATATTATACCACCATACCTCGGGTAAGGGGAAATTACACCTCGGTTTAAAACATAAGAATTCACGTGTTCTTTTTTTTATACGCCATTCTGACTTGGCAATTTTTGTCATTAAACTGTATGTTGAATGAGAGCTGAAAGACAATTGCAAAGTGTGAACTATATTTCAACCAAGTTGATCAACTTGTAAGTTGAAATGAACAAAACTAGCGAAACGAACACAATGGTTTTTAAGTGGTCCATCAATATGATATTAACGAACTAACAACTTCACTCGACGCCGTCTTGGTTATGACTATTGATTGAATTAAAATTAAAACGTTAAAGCATTCCTTTCAATTTCTTTTTCATCATTCAACGAGCAAGAAAAATCGCCACGTTGCACAACTTCTACGGCAGGCCATGAGTGATGAAATACGAATCAAGAAATACGACGAGGTCATACAGGGTTCCTCATGGATTAATTTTAAAACAACTCTCAAGTAAGGTAGTTAATTAAATAAAAATAAGAATGATTAATACTCCCCTTTCAAAATATCTATAAAATCATAGTATAGTACAACTAACTGTATACGTTTTTAATATTTTCACAGTCAATAATCAACGAATTTCATCGATTTCATTTTTTATATAATTTATTAGGCTTTTGCCTGTGATGAATCTGAATAACCTCATTTTAAACTTATCTAATAAGATATTGTTATACGTCGAACTTGGTTATTACGAGGAATATTGTACCGACTGAATTTGCTCGTTATAAGCGGTACTCGTTATGAATATCAGAGAATAGGTATTTTTAATCGAGCGGTCACATAACAAAAAAAGTCGAACATAAAAAATTTTAAAACCATCGTACAAAATCCCGAAACAAGCATGGCCTTCATAAACTACAATATAAGTTTATTGTAATGAACGCAGGTAGGTACCTACGGACTTCACAAACCTTGGATTTTTCAACCATATGCGTGGATACTTTTTCATTATTGTTGGCGAAAACAATTAGACACTTAACTAGTATCATAAACGTAATCCGTCCCCGGCGGCATCTTGTCCGATCGGATTTTATTGCTTAGGGTCGAAATGTTATTAAACGATCGACACATTAACTGTATTTTAGCTCGGTATATCCGATAAGTTGCTCGTTATAACAGTGAATAAATGTATTAAGAAAATCATAAACTAAATGTCAACGAATGTTTCCTCATTACACCCGAGATCTCGCAATGTCCGAGATCGGAATAACCGAGTTCGACTGTAGTTTATGTATTTGCTCTAACCTCCATTTTATATATAATAATTGGTTTACAAATGCTGTTCGTTTACTGTCTATTGTCATCTCTTTTTTGTTCGTTCAAACAATTCCCTGTCCTGAGTGACTGAAACTATATTTACTTGACATTAACTTTCAGTACCTATTGAAATATTAAGAAACAAATTAATTCAATATATATTCTGCTTAATGTGTTATGTTGTGTACATATTACGTTACATAATTGGTTTTGTTCAAAAATTTTAAAAAAAAACACAAAGTAGGTACCTATTTTGTATACAAAATCTGTACTACAAATTATTTTTACGTCATCATATCAATATCAAACTCTATTTTTCAACATAATCTAATTAATAATTTTATGTGTTCGATTATTTAGTTTTTTTTTAAATGTTCATATCATGTCTACGTTATCAGTTGACAATATTAAATATTTTAGATAAAGAACTACATGTACATTATTCTATTGAAAACCTTCCGCCCTAATCCTAACATTAACTTCAGTGCGTATCTTTGAACGGTCGCGTTTGCGAGAGAGAAAAAATCCAAACTGTTTGTTCCCCAGAAGGTAGTGTGATCGAACTCAGGACAAGGTGTCACACCTGAAATTGGGTTAAAGGGAGAAAATAGCAGGGATGCAAAACTGATGCAAATTTTTCAACGACTAATGAATTTAGAAGTATTTTTTTTTTATTTTAGAATCTCTTACTATTGATATGCCGATTTCTTCATAATCGCATCAAAGTATAAAATTACACTAACTTACATGTACTTATACATAAAAATATCTAAAAGTTAAAAAAAAAAAAAAAAAACAGATAATATGGAAAATCTTGGACAGGGTGGAATTCGAAGACATATCATTCGTTTTCGGGTGAGAGCGCTTACCAAATAAAGCTACTAATCTAAATGTGCTTCTTGCAAATAGTCCCTGATAACTAAACTATCTGATATTTTAGAATTCCGTCAAAGAATGGCTACCACCTGTGGAAATTAATTTCAGATAATTTTTACTAACACACTTTTATCGGTAGCATCAGGAGTAATCCAAGGTTTAGTTTATTAATTATGATGATCCGGTTGTTCCTAGATCTTTCTAATATCTGTGTTTGAGAATTTTCAAAATTATGGTTATTCAATAAAAAGAATTCTACATTTGTAATTCATATGTACATTCAGTCTTGATTCTGAATTCAGGTGTATATATTTTTATTTACTTAAAATATCGTTCTAACTTAGTAATACAAATAAAAACTTTAATAATTTTGAAAAACGTCAAAAACATACATACTTATGGTACAAATTCTAGAGAAAAAAATAACCGTTTGGGACTCAAACTTACGTCTTTCACTTTTCATGTGAGTGCTTTCACCTCTAAGCTATTAATTCATCTATTATTATGCATACAAACTATTACTTACTGCGTACTGTGAATTTTCTGTAGATAGTATATAGATATAAGTACATACTTGTGCAAGTAAATCACAGATGTACCGCAGGCTGTTTGTAAAAATACTATAATATAATATAATAGCTTATAATTAGTATCTTTAGAATAAATTATCTTCAAATGTGTAAATCTTGCCCATTTTTTGAATAATAAAATGCCCAATTCTTGTCAAATTTGGGATCACAGAGATTATCAATATAATTTTTTATCGTAAATATTTCACTATAATAATGTCGATATAAATTATACTGATGGTTTTATAAATGCGTTTAAAAATTAATAAATGTAAAAAATCTTAACACCACTGCACATTATGTACTGAAATATGACTATATTCTAAAACATTAGAGCGAGAGGTTTAAAAGAATACTATGTTATGTAATAAAAATACTTTATGCAGTCATCAAATGTTTAAAATAAATATAACGGATAATAAGGCTTTAAAAATATATAAATATATTATCTACAACGTTTAAGGTATGTCCAGTATCATGCTTTGAAAATAGAAAAAAAGCTCCATTTTGACCCATGCTGAGCACGTCCGCCCTAAAAGTTTAAATTTAAACTGCACTTGCCTTATTGCTAATGTGCCAATTCATTTTTTACACCACAATTTATTTTAGAATATATTATCTGTATTTTTTTCATTATATTTCAAACACTGAAATGTAACACCCAAAAATATTATATTGAAAGTGAAAATGATTGAATTGCCATTAAAGATTCTTTTCACGATAAGCTTAATATTTATATTTATCACTTTTTATTAAATATTTAAAAAAAAAATAGTAATGCGCCTAGTGTTTTAGGAGCCGATTATTACGACGTAAAAATTCTATTTTAGGATAGATTTTCAACAGCCAAAATGTGTCAAATGTACGACGAGTTAAGCCGCGCGAATTAAAAAAAGTTTTCAAATTACTGTCGCAGCGAATTCGATAAAGAGTAGCGAAAGGGGAGAGTGGGGTGGAGTGGGCACCCGGCTTGACAGACGTGTATTTATAGCCTATTTATCACGATGGCTCCGCGGATCCATTTCCACGGCTTTCCTCCGCATGATGCATGGCCGCCGCGCTTTCCAAAGGTGACGCAAGTGATATCCGCGATTGCGACAATCCTACACTCGCCCGCACCTATCACACCTTTTTTCCTTCTCATTTATAAAAAATAATGAGTAACACATTCTTCTACATCCATTGCTACATCATCCTCTTTATTGCAGTGTAACTAAATCATCCTGCCTGATATCCTACTCAAATAAATTCTACTAAAAGGATTCCTTTATTAAATTTATTTGAATGTAATTTGAAGCTGTGTATCATAATAATATTTAATTTAAAAATAACGAATACTAATGATAAATTTTAATTGTAATATAAATATTATGTAATCACTGATGCAATGTTAAAAATATTCTCATATAGGTACAATATAACATGTTTTCGATCGGCGTATCCTTTATCACATTTTAATTAATGCATCTTTATTTCAATCGTATCAAAACGTATTATTATTATAATGCGTTTATATTTTATTTATTTACTGACTTATGTATTTATTAAAAAAAAATACACATTTATTACATAACAAAATATTAATTCAAGACATTCACAACATGACATTTATAATAAAAAGTACAGGTAAATCAACTTAGGAAAAAACAAAGCAAAATAAATAAAATAAAAAAACAATAATTCAAGAAAAATACAAATTAAACAATAAGATAGAATTTTGAAAACAAAATATATAATGCATCGCTAAAAATGTCGATATTTCTAGGGAGTGCATTGACCAGCCGCACAGCCCTCGCTATTGGTGCCTGGTGAGCCTGACATGAGGAAATAGATTCACCCAAAATAGGTAATGGCTGCGAATTCTGGATTTCTGGCTGAAAATTCAAATTTTCTATAATTTCGGGATTGGAAACTAAACCACGTGAGAGCAGAGAAAAAGAACAGAAGTGACCTATGAGCTTCATTCAGCCTTGAAGAAAGTTAGTCGGAAAATACTCGTTTAATTGTTAATTAAACTAACAGTTTGTGCTTCACCCAATTCTATCATACGTAATTTTATTTTTTACGGTGTCTGTAATGAAATCTACTTTGAAACGCTTGTAACCAATTCAGCGGGTCGATGGTTCGTAACCCATACCCCTTCCCTCCCACCAACTAAAATAAATTTACGCATTTTTAGCGATTATCTTTGAACAGTAAATGTGTTATAGTATTTTATAACGTTTTTTTCTAAGCTATATAATCTAATCTATGAAAAAAAAATGCTAACAAAAATGTGACGATATATTTTAGGTAATTTAATAGAACACTGCCCGTTTTTTGGTTTTTTATCTCATTTTCTGTTTTCTACATTGTTTAAATAATTAAAGCTAATTTTAATGTTATCAAATTATTTAAAAAAAATTAATTGATATTATAGGTACATTCTATTAGGTTCGTTTGAATTTGAAACTAGTTTGCATATTCCTCCATTTATTATTTTCTTCGTGACGTTGAATATTTATTTTTGGAAAGCAATCCCGAACGCTGTGCTTTTTATTCAGTATTAAAATGAAAAATGAATATTCAATGGGTGTACTTTGATATGAATTGCAAAATCTGTCGTACCGCTATTACACCTGGCATAGAGATCTATTTGATATTTATTTACTTGAAGAAATATAATATATACAAAAAATTCAAATTCTATTTTAAAATTAAAATTATTTTATATTAGTCATAATTTTATGCAAATTGTATAAAATAAAATAAATATGAAAACATTATGTATGGACTTAATAATTAATTCAAAGAATCTACCTATGTTTATTAAAAAATCTTTACTATACTAAATTTAATCACTGCAATTGAATGAACTAATAATAATTTACCCTAAACAAAATCAAAGTATAATAATATCACTCATATGTATGTATTGAGGCGGTTAATTTTTATAATAAGTTAACTGTCTAAACTATCAAAATTACTATGTTTTAACAGCCGCTCTCTTTGCTGTGGTAACTTTTGGAGTAAAATAAACATTTTTGACAGTTGAGTTAGACGGTTAATTTATTATAACAATTATAATACCTCTATAAATAAATATGATAAAGTGATAATATGTATTGCTTTAAGAGTGAGCTGAACAGCAAAGGTCATTCATAGATCAGTCAGAAAGTAATCTCAGCGTTGAAAGGACGTCATTTTAATTCAGTCTAACCTCAAAAACCTCTAACCATCGGGGATTTATTTTAAGAAACGCAATAATTATTAATTACAATTCTCGGTCGAATGAATAATTATAATTACTATTATTACCTTCAAACATAACATGTATGTGACGTAACCTGATGCCGGCCAAAGGAATACAGGGCTGTCAAAATAATATCAATCTAATGGTACGTTTTAAAAGAGTTACAAATTTATAATTAAAAATAGCTTACTGTACAGATGGAATAATTACATTTTTCAAAGCATCAAACGGTATACAACATTCATCTAAAATAAGTATGAAAAGACTAGCTGATTATGTTATGTTATTTTTGTATTATTCTTATTTTTTTGCTTATCAAAATATTTCACATATTATCTGATGATGTGTATTTCGAGTATATCGTAATATGTATCTTGTATCTATTATTGCTATTAATATTATTGCTATTAAGTTGATATAACATAGGTAAATCATTAGAATGTTAATTTCCTTATAGTTATTAATTAAACCTGTGCAATTACATATTAAATTTAAACACTGTTGTACTGTGTGACTTTTATAATATCAGATAGCCTTACGCGAGATGGGCAAGATATAAAATAAAACTATAGGATGTCGGCAGAATATTAAACAAAACCCAGCTCATTGGATAACCGAATGGTAAGCAACTGTATATTTTATATTTTTTCGCCAAATTGCACACAATTAAAAACAACTTATCATAAGAATAAGTAAGACGTCTTCGACAACCCTGTCGTGGCTCAATACTGTCGGTACATTTGTTATATTCTCAGTGATCCGCTAGTTTTGAATAAAAAAATAATCTGTGGGATACTCCACGTTAATAATCATTTTTTATAAGTATAAATTATTTCTTGCATTGGCTTTACTTACCGACAAAATACAATAATTATTGTACCTACCAACTAAAAGTAAATTTGCGTTACTTGTTTGTAAAAGTGTCAGACTAAATTTAAACCAATCGGGTAAGTAATAAAAAGTCACTTTCTTTTTATAATAAACTATATTCTACGTTTTTTTTTAAATATGCGTTAGAATTAAACAATATGTACCTATTTTTTTAATAATTATGTAATGAGTCTTACACATTCAAAATAAATACTATTCATTAATAATGTTTTTGGGATAGCACATGAAATAAAAATGTCGGTAGATATGTATTTCAACATCCTTCGTATATTTAGTTCTCGGACAATTTCAGGTTAAAACGTTATTAATATATTATTAAGTTTATATCGTGGCTATCCATCATATTGGTTGCAATACTTCCCAATAAATAGCTGATTAACAAATTGAATTTAGTAACATTTACGTATATTAGAAGATATCATTTTTTGGTCATCCCATACTTTATTCACTTTGACAGTGTTTATGATTTAAATTTAATTAAGAGAACATTATTATTACTTTAGACCAGGGGGAGGCAAACTGCGGCCCGCCGGGTATTTTTTTGCGGCCCGCCATTATTAATTGTGCTTCTGATTAAAAATATATAATATTAACAATAGATTAAAATTTAAAGAATTTGTTGTTTCGTAAATCTATTATCTCAGTACGTCTTCCTTGCGTCTCGTCTCACACTATATAACCACTATTTTCTACGTTGAACATCGATTGGAAATGAATGGAAAGAAATTTCGGATTGTAATCTCGCTCTGGATGTATTGTATGTAGATCAATGGATATTGATAGTGTACCGACAGAGCTACAACTTGAGATTATTGATCTGCAGTGTGACACTGATTTAAGAGAATTGCATCGTCGTGAAGAAATCTCCAAATTTCACAATGCCCTTAATTCAGACAATTTCGACCAACTTAAAGATTATGCAAGAAAAATGTTCGTTATTTTTGGATCAACCTATATAATATGTGAACAAAAATTTCCGATCATGAACCTCAATAAAAATTCTTTACGATAAAATATCTCCGATGCCCATTTAGAAGCAGTTTTGAGAATATCAACTACAAAATTAACACCTGAATTTAAAAAAATTTCAAAAATGTACAACAGTTTCATTATTCTCATTAATTTTTTTGTAATGTTTATTTTTCGTGATAATAAAGAGTGTATATCTAAAAATGCTATTTTGCTTGCTGCCCGCCGCTCATTTTGAATTCTTGAATTTGGCCCTCCATCCAAAAAGTTTGCCCCCCCCCTGCTTTAGACCAAAGCATTGTCGGCGACCTTTGAATATTACCAGTAGAGCAAAAATTCCGGACCACATGTAAAAAAATCATATTTTCAATTCTCAAGGGCATTTCTGTAGAGCGTCCTCTTAACTGTCGATAGCCGCCTTGTATATAGAATATACCTCTTGGTTCAGTTTGAATTGTCGTCGACTTATAGTGAACTCATATTATCAATGTATGTAAACATACCTTCAAACCAGCCTGGTAAATAATATTATATACCAATTGAGATAGCATTTACTTGGTAGAATTCTATTATACAAAATTAATGATATGTAATACAAATTACTTTTATATTTAAATTCTGTTGTCAACGATTTCCATTTCATCGACACTATTTTTACGATAACTGATCGGATGCCGGCTACCGGCTTCTGCTTCATAATTATTATCAAATAATCTATAAACAATTCAAGAGCTGGAAAATGATTAATTCATGTAGTCCCACAGAAAACTTCGAACGGTGTTTGAAGAACAGTTTTTCCAATTCACATAATATAGGAATTGAATTGAATTGAATTGAAAATGAGTGAGTCATTAAAACATCATCATGGTGATTTTTCTTCAAAAATCTTCAACATTTTATTGGTCCTCTAATGATGAATAATAAATATTATAATATTATACTGCTGGCGTTCTAAAACGATTCATATTCGATAAGCACAACGATCGTAAACATATAAATTAATATATTTTGTTAAAATGCATTACATTGTGCCATATAAAATGTAAACTTTTTATAAACGGTGACAAATTTGGATTTTAACTGACACTTTTGGTCACCGAATGGGACTAAGGCGATGTACATTTTCTTTCAAAATATCACGAAGGTAAACGTGAAATATTTGACACAATGCAATATTTAACAGTGCCACGATATTTAGTAGAATCTACATCAAGAATCGACAACGAGGTGCCTCACTGTTGTTGCCAACTCGTCGACAAACATAAATGATATAATTATAATTTAAGGAAAAATCTATTTGACATTTAAAAATACTATATTTTTTTAAATCTACATTATTTCAGAAGTTCATATTTTTCTTTACATTAATTTTCATGTTTTAATGCCGCGGCACATTTTTGAAGTTATACTTCTTTTGGCGCGTTTGGGAAAACAGATCAGAGCGTATTTTTGGCGTGACATGACGAAGTTGCGCGTGCTGATGCAACACAATTTATTATTTTGATTAAATTCATTTCAGTCTCGAGGGTGCATTTGCATGCGCATATTGTCATTTAGTTAGTCGTTCAATACAACCAAGTAAACAGCACGTATTGTAAACATAACCAATATTTCTACACTGTTAATTTATATTAATAAAACTTTATTATTATTGGAGTGTTTATTTATTTTTCATTGTAAATATTGTGTATCAAGATTTGAGGCTATATTTATGTTAGTATTATTTATGAGTAAAATTATATATCAATAAATAAATAAATTTTGTAAATGTTGAGTTGGTAAATAATTCAAAAAATATATTAAAATTTGATTTTTTATTATTTCATGATGGGCACTTCTGAATCGATTATAATCGCTGTATGGCAAAAATGAGTTTTGGTCCAATACAATAATTAAATTACAATTATCATGTCCTATATATTATATGAGACACAAATGAATCGCGTACGTTTTCATCAACCTAATCCACTGTAATATTAATAGACGCAGGTAACGGCTTATTTTGTTTTATTACCCCAAATAAGTATAACGTTTAACGCGCGTACATAAGTACACACACCGATTTTTTTAAACAACTGTGCATATTTAAATAACTTTTATAAATTAACATAATATTATGTTTTTAACTTAAATTTTTTGAAGCTTTTATTTTGTTAAAAATTCTTAATTTTTGTCAAACTGTCAAACGTTCTAGTTTTAATGAAATAAAAATGGTAATTAATTCTAATCATATTGGACCACCCTTTAAAATTAGGTAGGTACATATTATATGTCTCAAGGAGAGTGTTTGTTTTCATGTTAATATACCCCGTTAAGCCGAGAAATCTTACGCCCAGACAAAATGTCTTCAAACACAAGAAACTTTGTTTCGTTTCATAGAGAGAGCGTAACGCCGCCGACATGTTTGTAAGTAAGTTTATCAACGTGACCTTAATGCGTGGCTGTAAACTTTTATGACGGCACTTCCAGCGGACTTGCTGCATCTTGATTCAAAGAAAACCCCCATGTAAAGTGACAACAATGGCCAATGCTTATTATTCTTTTGGCGACATTGCAACACCACTTATCGTACATTCAAATAAAGCTACTTACTTTACTAAGTTATTGTCTATTTCATTTTTTTGGGCGAGCCTAAATTTTTCGTCAAAAATATAATTCAACTTTTCAACAATATCCTCTGCAACAAGCTATAAACACCGAGAAAATAATGAGGGAGAACAAACGGTCGTTACCCAAAAACTAAATACGACAATGCTTTTAATGTATGCTGTCGTCTATTTATACTAAGTATAGATACTATTTAAAGAGACATTTTTTACAAACATTGGTTTGATTGAACCGGGTTATAGCTTTTGCCATCTTCGGGTTTGATTATGTAGTTATATTTATAGTATAAATATAGTCATCGAGGGGGGACATGCTCAGCGTAGGTCAAAATGGAGCTTTTGTTCTATTTTCAAAGCATGATTATGGACATACCTTAAATGTTGTAGATAATCTATTTATATAATTTTGAAGCCTTATTATCGTTTATATTTTTTTTAAACATCTGATGACTGCATAAAGTATTTTTATTACATAAAATAGTATTTTTTTAAACCTCTCGCTCTAACGATATAGAATATAGTCATATTTCGGTACATAACTGTGCAGTGGTGTTAAGATTTTTTACATTTATTAATTTTTAAACGCATTTATAAAACCATTAATATAATTTATGATGAGATAATTTTAGTAAAATATTTACGATAAAAAATTATATTGATAATCTCTGTGATCCCAAATTTGACAAGAATTAGGCATTTATTATTCAAAAAATGGGCACGATTAACACATTTGAAGATAATTCTAAAGATACTAATTATAATCTATGTCTTTGACCATTCAAGTGTGATAAACATCCTATGAATAATGATTGCTTTATAATAATTATTGACCTAAGAATAAGGTAGTGTTTTTTTAAAATACGCCATTTCTTTTGTCATCCCCCAGTGGTTAAGCTACAACATACGGCCGTAGCCATAAATTGACAAACTAAAATTGAAGTAGGGAGTAAGATTATGTTAACGCGCGTGTTTGAACATGTACCTAACCGAAAAAAAAATCTTTTTTTTTTAAACGGTATACCTGCCAACGACAATTTATTAACTGTTTTTTTTTTCTTTATTTGTATACGTATGTGTATAAGCGTTCTGCTGTTTCTGCGTCTAGGCTAGCTACATAGTGTAAGTAAATAGTAAAGGTATCTGAATCAGCTTATTTTGTAAAGAACAGTGGTGGCGAACTTTTCTTTCGTTCGACCAGTCATAGGTATCCAGCACTTTGACTGACTTTCGAAGAATAATTCTTTTGGGTGGCCGTGCTTAGAGAAAAGTCAAGTGCTATTAGCTTTTCTGCCTAACATCGGTCACGCCTTATTAGAGCATTTTTATTAACCTTCCTGTAGATCAGTTTTTTCATTGAAAATAAATTTTGCATCGAGAGTCTAGAGTTTAAAAATCTGGTAAGTTTTGCCTCGCCTTGATTGAGGAATTGAAGTTTCCAGCGCGTGTTATACGTTTGTCACCGCTGGCATAGTACATATGTTTTAAGCAGAAACACATTGATTGTTAAGTTTCATAACAACCGACAATCATAAAAAAATTTATAGGTTTATAATTGTATTACAACGTATTTGGAAAATACATATTGCAGACAAATTGACATGAAAATATTAAATTTTATTAGGTATGAAATTGTTATATAAAAATTGCATGACTTCTCCTGTTGAAAATTTTTGGTTGATAGTGTGATATACAATAATTGTAAGGAACGTTTAATGGGTAATCGTTACGCTAAGAATCTATTAGTATAATATATTACAGGAGACATTTAATAAACAAAATCTTATTAAATAATAATATAAAATACTGTATGAAAATTACACATCGCTGCAACGATTCAATTCTAAATGCAATATTCAAACTTGTTGCGTGATTTGCATTATGAAGTTTCTGAGCAGTGACCGCCATTTACCGACAATTCAAAATAATGCTACAATATGATCGTGGAGCCATTTTGCCTTTATTTGCTCAAACAAAGTGCTCCAAAATCGCGAATCGCGTGCCTTTGAACTGAATCGCGTGATAATTTTATCATTTCTAACTAAAATCTGAAACACCTGTTTACTGCCATATCCGCTAAGCAATTTAACGATTGTCATACCCTTTTATTACTGAGCAGTGAGCTGTAAACACGTCACAAAAGTTTTATGAAATTATTATTGAATCCGCAAAATTCATTGAGGCACTTTGACATTAAAAAATATTATTTTTCAGTTTTATGTTTATGATATCAATCAAATATACATTATTTTTCGATAAAATGTACTGAACTTTTGTTGTAACAAAACTAATTAAATTGTCTTTTTTCTTCCACTATTAAAAGCCAAATTAACTTAATCAATAATTATTCTTCTACACTATCAAGACTTCGCGAAATAGAATGATCATCTGCAATGACATTGAATATAACTTCATACTTAAAATTTCTCAAAACTCGAGACAAAAAAAATAAATATGTGATAAGCCGCCATATGTTAAAAATGTTGTTCGCTACAGCTAACAAGAAACGCTTACGATGACTCTCAATAAATTTATTTAGGTATTAATCACATCATAAATACGCTGCATCAGCACTTCATTTAATCATCGTGATACCATCAGGTCTCTTGTCATCTTGGCCATAGACATAGAGGTATCTGTCTTCATGGAACTTCAAAATTATTGATTTCCCGATAAAATTAAAATGAGATTATGATGAAAATTACATTTTTTTTGTGAATATTATGTCATAATATTGTGATATACATTATAAGATTATTATAATTCTCATAATGTGTCTGAAGTCAGAGATAGAAAAATGTTTTTCTTATTTTTATAAACTATTAACAAGAGTGCTTAAAGATAATATACAAAAAGAACATACGCATGTCTCTGAAATATGAAACGAGATTTTTGTCGTGTCAAATAAATATTTCGTATTTTCCGCAGCAAAGGGCGCTTGCGATTTTCTAAGAGAAATACTTTCACTTAATTAAATTGCCACTCCATTAGCGTTTTCTTTTTGCATATAAGAAAGCTTTCATCAGTTGAGCGCTTTTAAACTTAAACAAAAGTGGACAAATTCAAATTAATACCAAGAGTTTTTTTTTTAAATCGACTTTACCAAGACTGCGGTTTGTGTACGGTTTCAGGATTCCATTATTCTTCAAAAACTACGTTTTATTGATTTGAAGACGTTAATTTTTAAAACCTATTTTATCTACTATTATTTTATTTCTCTATCCAAGTGAATGAAGCACATATAAGAAAGCCGCTGTCCTCTTTCTTTTTTTTTCTTGTTCATCAGTCTCATTGTTTTTCATCTAATATCACATGATATTTGTATCATCGTCATTTTAGGCATTACAATCCAAAAAGGGTATTGGTCACCTCCCGGAAATATATCCACTTTCATCTGGCTACTTCAAACTCCGTTAACTGCATTAGTATCAAAGAGACAGTGTCGCTTTCTGCATAGTTGAACCGTCGCATTCAGATTCTTCTGATATCTTTTTTACCATTTGATTTATTGAAAAGGGAGTAGTTGGTTGTCTTCTATTCATTCTATCAGAGATATGGTGTACCCAATGGAGTTTCCCGCTTTCACGTGTGGGATGTAGTGGAATCATCGTACATTGGGTAAAGTTTATAATTGTATCTCCTTCGCATACGGTTTTAAAGACCCTTCTCAGTGAGTTATTTTTCAAAGACGTATGATATTTGCAGTCATAGGACACAATAGATTCTGAGAATGGATAAAATTTTTGTATCTTTAGTTAAAAAAAAAAAAAACATGTCTATTAATATGACCTATATGTTCCGATTAGAAGCTTTCAACATATTGTTCGGTGCAGACCAGATAACCTGGAGAGACTAATAGTAATCATTTATTTTATGGTTTACTGTATAGTTTAAATTAACTTATCTTGATAGTAATGTAATTGTATTAATAAAGCATGTAAAATTGTATTTTTTATTGAATAATGTGTGTAATATTTACAGAAACGCTAAATTTAAATCTGTCAAAGGTAGTCAAATTACTAAACATATTTATATTATTTATATTTTAAGATAATAAGAGCTCATTTATTGAAAATCATCTGCTAAAATGTCCAATAGCAGGCCATTATGCAAAGCACGAAGACAAAGAAATGAAGATCTCCACGGGAAATAATCAAGCATAATCGCTAAATAAAAAACAACATCAAAGTATTATTCCTTGTACACGTGTTTTGTTTAGCTATTAGGTGTGAATTTCTCTCAATTTATATTTCAAAAGAAAAAAGATTATAATAAATGAACTACCTACTCTCTTTCTTTATACATTTAGATTCATATTTTTTTCCAATATCAATAATATTAAATTAAGGCTATACTTCAGCTGGGGTACGGTCTAAAATGATCGTGACTACACGATGCGAAGATTGTGCAAACGACACGTGCAGAACAAAACATAATTTGTCGTAAAAATTCAACATGCGTCCATTTAATGTTATGTTTATTGTTCTATTAGTAATAATAATAATAATATATTCATTCATTCATATTCATGGGTAACGTTTTTTAGTCATCTTTACATGATTTAGAAATTAATTCCCTCGACACCATCACAAAACAAATTGGCGTGTTCACAACTCGACTATCGCTCTCTAATTGGCAGCGAGTCCGACATTTCGTCGCACCTATAGTTGAAAATTATTTGCCGTTTCACTGAAGTATGGTCTTAGGATACCATTAATCCACATTAACTACAATCAGGATTCATTATTTCGTCTACTTATAAGAATAATATCAACCAATATTGTGCGTGTCCAATGTCCCTTCACGTAGACCACACCTATCTTGATCGATATAGAGTTTGTTTATTAACAACTTTTTTCAGGGCACGAAGAAGCATTTTGTTTTCGTTCAAATATAAAGTGGCGTTTTCTGTATTTTGGTAGAAAGGAAATAACTTCTAATGTCCATCTAGGTTACATGTAAATTGTACGTAAAACATTTAACCGTGGCACAGTTCACCGTGAGCTTTCTTATCGGAAAGAGATGACCGTATACTATACGGTCTCCAATTTTATTAGATTCAATATGAACATTAACAATTTTCATAGCTGATTTTGGCAAAATTCATAAATTCAAGAATGAAAACCTAACCTAAAACATAATCTAGTATATCGGCTAACCGACAAGAACCGTGTTTTATTTAGACATGAATTTTCTATCAGTACTATAACGACCCAAAGAGTTTGGACGGTCTTCAATATACGGCCATATATTTCCGATACAACATTTCACGGTGAAGTGTAATACGGCGAACTGCATACGTACAAGTTTCCGGACACGGTCCGTCCAACCTTTGGATAGACCAATTCACCATTGAGACTTTTGTCTCTATGAGGTAAAATTTTCTCAAATTTCAAAAATATTAAATAACCGTGTTAAGGTCGAAACTTATTATTGTATTTACTGTTCTAGGTAAAATTATATTCCGACATTAAGCTGTAGGCGTAAATAACGCATTAAAAGTGGCACTCCGTTCGTATTATTGTTAATAAAAGGTAGCATTATATATTTGTTGGTGAAAAAGAAAGCAAACGTATCGCGTTGTATCGCATTAAATATGAGGTCACGTTATATTCGGACTTACATTATGATAAATATTTTTTTTAGTATTCCCCATTATTATAGAAGGCAATATTTTTCTATTCAGCTTTATAATACATTTTTCTAATATAAAATAACGCACTTTTGTAATGGCTTGAATGCACTAATTTAGGCATGCCTGTATTGTATCACGAAGGAGTTTCTCAAACATAATAGTTAGTTACATTATAATATAAATCAAATTGCATAACATTGCTCAGTGGTGTGATGGAGATATACCTCTGGCCCCCACAACATTGATTTACTTGAGAATTAATTGAGTTATTTTGACAGAAGTGGATGAGAGGAACATTAATATTATACATTGAGTACGAAATGAACAGATGTGGCTCATAACCTCACATGATATACATGCAATAGTGCTTCATTGTAAATCAACTGCTTATTAAATACTTTTTTTACTCGACTAATAATTTTTTTATTATACATTTCCTGTTTTTTATTAACACTAATATTATTATATTATTAATTAATATTAATATTATCGACCGAATATACTTGATGGAATTTTAATTTTAATTCTAATGGATTTAAAGTCAGTGTGTGTTTGTCATTGGTCGCAAAAAACGACTCAAATGGAACAGTACAAAACTTAAATCTATTAAAACTAATATTATTGGTCAATTCCTTTTGACTGAAAAATGTTTTAACTTTTATTTATATAAAAAGCATAGCGGACAAGGTGGTATTATATCTAAAATGCAGTGTTTAACAATTAAGTAGTATTAAATTTAATCTAATTTGCTCAAAACGCTAAATGAAAATGATAAAGCTTTTACATGTACAGACGAATGATTCATATCAACTGGAAGACCAATAAGTTCAATTTCGGTATCTTATCATTCTAAGATTTTCTAGATTCTAATAATAAAAAATGAGTAAACTATGCTCTGGTAGAAGAAGAATATCTTGGCTTAATAATTATAGAGCTCAGCACTCACTTTATCCTTGCTTAGAGTAGATAACGACATGGAAAATATAGCCAAAATTATTTCCTATGTCCGATATCAGATATAATAATATTATCTCAGAACGATTTTTTTTACTGTACTTCCATTTTTTTTTTTTTTTAGAATTATTAATAACCATATCCTTGCTTTTTCGTACAAGGTGGTTGTTAGTAATGTTGAACAATCACAAACACCCAGGCTTTGAGAATAACACAAAAATGTTTTTGTCATGACCGGGAATCGAACCCAGGAACTCTCGGGTGGAAGGCGAGCGCCTTACCCACTGCACCACGAGAGCCTTGTTATTGTACGAATTATTGAGACATTCTTTTTAGATCAATAAAGAAGAAAAATAATACCCATTCAAAAATAGAATTCCCAAGGAAAATTATATTATTATACGTGACAGAGTAAGGCGCTAAATTATCCATTATTGTTACGAATGCATCTCCAAAATATATTTATACGAATTAACAATGCAAGGATCAACATGATGGTGGATGAATAAAAAAGATCACATCTATGAGCAGGGATAGAAACTTAAAAACTTTTCAATTTCTTGATCACTATAGTTATTTTTACACTATATTATAAAGAATTTAAATAATGTAAAAAAAAACATGACTAAAATATTTATTTATACATATTTTAGTATATAGTATTCTAATGACTCCATTAATTAGTGACAGTCATTAAAATAATTATTTCATTTAGTAGGATTATAAATTTAATGCGAATTGGAGTGGTTGCTATACATAAACAACTTACTGACGACGGTCCAAGAGTGAAGAGAGGCGGGGTAAACTTGAAAGAGAGGCTTAACTGGGGGTGCTTTGAAATGCTTCAGGCTTAGGAGAAAATGTTCTGTCCCCCTTCAATTGATAATCTTGGTCAGGCCGTTGTAGCAGTAATGCACTTTGTGATGTTTGTAAAATCCAATACAGCTTCGGTGATTCCGTGAAATGGAAGCTTTAATGTGATTTCGTTGACCTAAAAAAATATTTTACTTTAAAAGTAAATATAACCGTGCTTTTGCGTGTTATAACCAATAATGATTTGATAAAATTTTACCAACATCCCTCAAATGGATTCCACGTAAGGCCCTATATTAGTCAGCACACGTCATCAAATTTTTTAGTTCAATCGTAGAGACAGTTACCGCTTATACCTACTTCAAATATAGTCTGATAAACTATTTGTAGGAAACAATTTATATTTATATTTTAAAAATGATAACACGAATTAGTACAAACAAGATCGTGACTCACTAGTTCGTGGTGCAACCTGACTATAGATGGCCATAGTTTGGCTATGAAAAATTAGGAGCTTTATTTATCAATTCTAGTATTTTTATGATATGATTTTGACAAAGGGGTTGACTATCCTAACATATTTCAAACACATATTGAATTGTGCCAAACTTAATTAAACATAAACCGTTTCAGTCACGATAATTTATTGTATTGTCAATTTTAGCTTTATGAATTTATGGTTAATCACAACATCACATCACTGCTTTCACCATTGTATCAATCATAAGATAATATTAAGGCCCACTAAAGTTAGCCCGTGATGTAAAAAAAATAATTTCGAGCATAATACTAATTATTTCTCATACTTCAAATTCAATATGGTAATATGTTTGTCGAAAATGGTTATTGTTAATAATTGGTAAACGTTAATTGATGTGAACAAAATCTACAATCAAAAATCTTCTTGTAATGCGAACAAGTTACAGCATTGCATTTTGAAATAACTGATAACTAGCACTATCATCGTAACTTACAATTCGGTGCTCCGGCCTGTCTAAAGTAAAGTCCTCGTTAAATTGTTTGAATTCTGGAGTTGTTAGCAATTTTCCATATCATAAATTTCGATTATTTCGTTGGATAATGTTTTGTGATCATATGTATTATTATCCCAAAGAAAAATATTAATATAAGAAATGAGACATGTTTACGGTCTCGTACATTGTAATTTTGGAAGTCTGCTGTGGATCAAAATAATCAACACATGATTTTCTTGAAAAACTTGATCTTGTGGAAGAAATTCATACCTAAGCACATTTCTTTTCAAAAATTAATCTGAATACTTGCAGTATTTATATGGTAATAATACGATGTAAATAAAAATTATAATTAGTAACAATTATACAATCAATCACATTTATGCATACAATATAAATAGAAAAAAGGTTAAATGCTTATATTTAAATAGTATTAAATAACATGAACGAATTTTCAAATTTCATAAAAATTACGATAAGAAGAAAACTGAGAAATAAAAAATATAATATTCATTTTCAAAATTGTAACATGTTGGTCTATTTTTTTAAAAGTATTTTTGTACAAGTTACCTAGAACTTGTAGGAACCAATTTTTGATGTAAATAAAATATGTAAAATATTCAATTAATTTTCCCAAAATGAATTTCCCATATTTATCCATGTTAATCAGAAAGTAAATTTTGGATAAAAAAAGAATTATAACTTAATTTAAAAACTCGTACATTAAATTAATATTCAATAATATGTACTCATTAATAAATAATTAATTCAATGGCGTCAATCAAACCAGTTTTTTTTTTGTAGCAGTAAGGAGAAATGTGTTAATAATGCTAATTTTGTGAACGATCATCAAATTTTCTCATAGTGGTACTTTCTCAGATAGTTTGATTTTTCTCGGTAAATATTACCACACAAAGTTAGATTTAGTAAATTAGACTTTCTAAAAGAAACGTCCAGCTTCCTTTAACCTCTGAAATAATATTAAAAACTTTTCGTTGAATAATAATATCGGACACAAACCCAAATGATAGCGCGCTTTCCCAGTAGCACTATAACGTAATTTTCTTTTCGTATTCTTTTAAATTGCGAAATTAAATTAACTAATGAAAAAATTACAAGACATCTTGATACCGAGAATATCCATGGCTGGAGGCAAAATTGGTGATAATGACCGAGATCGCGCGCGTCGGTGCATTTTTATTGCTTATAATTGGGAATATAAGTGAAAAGGTAAACCAAAAATAGATTCCACCCTCTCTTTTTGTTATCACTACAGGATGTGCCTACAAATCTTGAACGAATTTAATATTAATAATTTTTCTTATAATCTGAATATTTGATATCACTGTAGTAATTATATGATTAAATTAACAAAACGCCTTCGATGGCCGAGCGGTCACGCATCCGGCTTATAATATCGTGTGTATCGGGCTCGAATCCCGAATCTGGAAAAAATACATGTTGTTTTTCAATGTGTGTTTGGAACCAGAGTATGGACCTAAGCAAAGCTAACATTTATTTTTTATAAAAACAAAAAACTCTGTGGAGGCCCATATTATGATCTTCTTAGAATCGAATATGACTTTAAAAAAAATAACAATAATTGGAATGTTTTTTATAGAATGTATTTTTTAAACATATAACTCTTCTATTATTATTTTGTATAATACAGTAAAATACTTAAACTCTCGAAGATCTGTAAAAATCCAATTATAACTAGGTGCCCCCTTATCTAGCATTTTTTATGGTGTGGCTACCTAATAAAATGTAAAGTGTATGTATATGTGTAGGTATTTAATTAATATTTAATTACTGATTGTTTATTGTAAATACTGTTTATTTAATATTTTTTTTACTGATGCGGTCCAACCATACATCACTTAGCTCAGCCATATGCTACGGATTCAATAAGAAGATCAACCAAGCCTGTTTTTCAAGTCACCCAAGTTTATGGTGTATTCGGCAAAACCACGAGATGGTGGCAAGATTTATAAAAATGCTGGAAGATTGGCGAGTATCCAACTATATCGGGGTCGATACGTGGTCTTCATATGGATTACATGAGAAGCAACCGTGGAATAAAAAGAAGAAGAGTTCACCTACTCAGATATTATATATCATCTCTGTTCTGGCAGAACACACTAACTGGAGAATACTAGTTTTGAGTAATTTGACTTTAAAGTTGTTAAAATGTTTGAAATGGTCTATCATGTGAGTTTATTAAGTAATCGTAAAAAGGATGACTTTAAAATAAAGACTGTTTATTTATTAAGAAGGTTTCCAGACGGTAAAGTTTGAAATAAGGTTAATAACATTTTGGTATAACTAACTCAATATCTCATTTTTTTGAATTAGTGTCTTCTACCAGAACAATGACGATATTATCACCGGTTAGATTAGAGTGGAAGAAACCGGTATTATAAAATTATGTGGATTTAATACTATATAAGCGTTCTGTCATTTCATATTATTATGTAGATTTATGAAAATAAAAATTACAATTAACAAAAAAAAAAACAGAAATAAATAAGTGTTAAATATTTTAATCGTTTTTAACAGTATCGGTGATATTTTTAAAACATTCTACACAAGTGAGAGAGACAGTACTACACCATACTCTTCCTCATTGAAGGAAGGGTTGAAATATACCAATTTTGGCTAAATCCCATTTTAATGCAATGACACTTCCCTGAACTGTAATCACGTTTGGCTCAACAATCTCAATTACGAATAAAGATTTTCAGAAGAGATATCTTTGAAGATGTTCAACCAAAAAGGAATAAGTAATTTAATATTGGCGTAAGAAATTTCATTCGATATATAAATATACATTAGCATCAAACATAATTTCCCATAATTACAAATCCCAGATATATTTATACCCAACAAATATATTACTCCGTTCAAATATTACCAATATTATACCGTGCATTTTTTATAGTAATAATAGTTGTATTAATTCTTTTAACAATTCTTTTATTCGTATTTATTTATTTAGTAATTCAAAATAGCTTTTATCTTCCAGAGATGGTAATGACAAAATAAGCAATAATATACTAAAAACACTACTTTTACGGACATTGTAAAGTTGCAAGGGTAGTGTCATGATTCCGGTTTAATTCTCACGTATAAACTTTTCAAATGAAGTCATTTATTTATCATCAATAAACAGTATTACATTTTACTTATTTTCATTCGCCTATATTTTATACTAATGGTTCGTATTTGTAGCAAAAATAAAGAGACGCAACGATAGACAAACCCGAATAGAGACGGATGCTGGTATAAGACACGGATTAGATTGTATAGACAGGAATCTCGACAAAATATAACAAACACTTTATAACCTAAATTATCTTAATATAACATAAATTACTGTTTGAACTGGCGTTTATGAAGTAGACCTTCAATATTAAAACAATGTATTTATTTGACATTATTCGAAAATAGCATAATTAATTTCGGATGGTTCTGGCGATGGGTTGATAACCCGAAAGAACTGTCAATAAATATTTAAAAAAAAATAGTTATTAAAAATACCTGGCTATAACCATTAAAATTAAAATCAATAAACAACATTGGTTACAGTAACACTAGTATAATATACCAAAAAGTTCATCTCTCTTTGAAATTATTAATGTTGAATTGTTAATGATAAATTTTCATTTTTCGTTTGTTTTGTTTTACATATTAAAATTATTCAATCAAATTATAATAATAAATTTATGCAACCACACAAAATTTCACTATGTTAATCTATTTACAAATTAACCACAAAATAAGCCGATGAATCGTTTGAAAAAGCGCTTTAGGTTTTAATGATTTCACGTATTTGTATGAATATTTTCGTCACTGTGATAATTATTATTAAATAATGTTCAATTCGTAATTCATGTGTATCCCAATATTTATTTTTGATCAATTTCATCACATCATTTTCCGATATCTATTTAATTTTACACTGCAAATAAACAATTTTTCTCTTTTTCAACCGACATTATGTCAGACAAACGTTTTCGTGTAATATTAATTTTAAACATAAACTTTATCCTTTAAAAACGTCTTCGCAATAATTTAAGCAATATAATATTACAGTAAACTGAATCGAAGTACCATAATATATTATATATAGCCCGACAAACTCGTATTTTATATTCTGCGTAACCACAATATGGAAGCGAAATTACAACACGACATAATGTAAATTGTCGGGCCTATATTCAAACTACATATCCAACTTAACTAATTTGGTTTAGTGGAAGGAAAATACACATAACCCTATCAATATATTATGCATTGTTGGTATATTTTAATCAAAAATTTCAAATAAACTTATGTTTCATTAGTTTTTGATGGTTGTCTTTTGGTTTATACTCATTGATGTGGTCGCCATATAAAGTATCAATTATAATCCTTACATTTTAATTCGTGGGTCTAAGCTACGAATTTCGAAGTCAAACTCACGTGTTGTTAATTTAATAAGTATTTGAATTTGCATTCAAGGCATAGAATCAATACCACTAACATGCTTTAATACAAAATAATAAGAGATGTAATTGCGTATGTGGGTTTACGGGATTTTAACAAAAACCCTTATTAATTGAAGGCACGAACGCAATACAAAACACGTAGCCTGATCAATGCAATCTAAAAGCTTATATGCAGAGGGAGGTTCCCATCCTAATATTATACCATTAACGTTTAGTTTTCGCTTGCTTAGTAACTTTTCTGTTTCCAACTCTACAAAAATAACAGGGAACAGCTGCATTATTATTATTTTTAGAGATTTGAACCATGTTGCCTATTTTATGATATTGTCAACTCCAGTCAGGTCACTACTTTACCCATCGACCATAATGACTAATTAAGTATTGATATATTATCTCTAATGAATAGTTCGTGAAATAATACCGTAACTAAATTTATATATCTTAAACTCGGATGAATGCCTCTTCAAGCTGATTATATGTCTCTCATTCACGAACTTTGCTTTATCACGGACGTTTGCAGAATTTCTCGTCAATCCAGTGAGCTATACATATATGTTAATAACAGATCTTTTTACCTCTCGCGTAGTACTGGATAAATAGTATACCTACCTAGGTACTTGTCCTTTATTAAAACGTTGTGTAGGTACTTCCCGTTTCCATTTAAGATTGCTAGCTAACTATATTACATCAAATATCCTGATTTGTTCAGTAATGTGTTCAGTTATTTTGCCTTTTGTCCTCACACGTTATGCCCCAGCATGCACCTAACCATACCGCGTTTGTACTTCGAATATTTTGTAAAATAGTTTTAATTTAAACAGTAAATATCCATTCAGTTAGTAGTATTTAAATATCTACTACCAAATATTTATATGATGTTATCTTTAATTATAGTGCCACCTTATTTTCAGTGAAGTAATGACTGAGCACCCGTCTTTGAAGCCGTATGTATGGTTTCAAAACTTGCGTTTAGTCCACGTGTTATTTTTAAATATGTTTCTTATATCCAGATGAAATACACAACATGTTAGATATACGACAAAAAACCATTTGTCGATAAAACGTATTATATTACAACGTCTATTGCTTGGACTTCGACCATATCTACATTACCTTAATAAAAGATAAATAAAATAATATGACAAAATATAACATAGTCTTTACTTAGAAGAAGGTAGGTATATAGAATGATAATATTATGTAATAAGTAAATAATCAATTATTTTCATTCAGTGAATTTTTCATGTCAATATTTGTAGATAACATAACACGACGTTAATTAACATGTACAGTAATATTTTGAATCGACTTATATTAAATAAACTTCATGTAGATTTGTCAAATAGACTATCCTCTCACAATTGATTCAATATTAAAGATATTCCTAAACACACGGAATTTGAATATGTTTTAAGGATAGCAAATCTTACAAGAGACCTCTGACTCTTCACCCGTCTCACATGGGATAAACCTAATGTTAACTAATGAAAACTCCACAGTGTTTCTGGCAACAGTAACCAAGGATCGTCCTTTGGTGCAGGATCAGGATCCTAGAGGCGTAAGCCGCGGGGCTTAAAACCGATTGCTTTGTAATTTAAGAAGGGCTCATCGATGCGAGAAATCCTTTGGTTAGCTTATCCCGAGTTTGGCTATATTACTTGGCCATATATGGACGGATTTATTTATTGATTGCGTGATTGATTATGTAACATGGATTTAATTAAAATTAAGTATTAATTAGTGTAATAATTGATTTAATTAGTAAATTAATGAAAAAAATAATGACATAATAAAAGAAACTCTCATAACACTCTACTGATCGCTGTCATATTAATGTATTGAATCAAATAATATGTAAACTGCCAATTTATTAGAAGCGCTGACATTTAAGCGTGAGCATTGGACATATACAATTAACATATTGTGATTGTTAATTAATTGAGATAGAGTTTACTAGTTCTTGATACAATTTCATCTTACCGCAATATAATATTAATTCTAGGAATTAATCATTTGTGTAATTTAATATAATTAACATTATACTGTTATTTCATAGTATCATATCAATCCATAATATGTATATATTATTATGATTAAGTTGAGCAAACAACTAAATAGATATGTATTATATTATACGTTCCTGCTTGAAGTGAAAATTCCAGTTCACTTTTCTTTTAAACAACGTCTCTTTATTTATATTTACGTAACTACGTGATAACAAAATTATAAAAGTATATATACATACTTATATAAAACACCTCGTTTTATATATTTCGTAGACAATATTCATAAATCATTAATACGAGTATATAGCACTGTGACAACTACGTTGCTTTTTTATCCTTGTTGCTTTACTCTATGCTAGACTTCCTAGTTATATATTATATATCTACTATGTGGTGTTATACTGACAAATATATATTTATTTCTTTTTTTTTTCATAGTCCAATGTAGATTTTTTCCAAAAAGGTTTGTTAATAGATTTTTATGAGAAATGTTTCTCATCCATTCTCTTAACCCATCAGGTCTAGGTAGTGAATTATATTAGGGTCATTTAATGATATTTTGGTGGCACCAATCTATAAAATCTTTAATTGACAGGAACTATTTACATTCTATAATTTCCTTGACTCGTGCGTCAATTTATAATGACAATTTATTTTCTGGATTTGGTCTTTGCTGTAGACGACACTAACAAGTTTCTTAACCATACTAATTCTCTAGTCGAGAAACTAAAATTATAACCATGTTTACATAGCTACAATTTTTTTAAATATCTATTTAGTGAGGAAAAAAATATTTTTATTATGAAATCAGATTTTCATCAGATTAGTTTATTGTAACAAGAATACACCTATTGAAAACATAATTATTAACGTATTATTTTACTATAAACAATAATTTAAGTATACATGTTTTTAAATAACTTTTTTTTTAATTTACCATTGAAAAGTAGTTGTGATCTATATATTATGTGGTCTGATAAATGTATGATAAATGGAAATTTATATTGTTATCAAAAGAGTTGGAAACATGAACAAAACAGCAAAAGATACGGCATCGGTAATTATCTAAAACTATGATTATGTCAATAGGTTTGATACATCAAATAGAATATATTATATATTTCAATACGTATCTCGATGTTAGCAACTTTGTACTAATCATAATTTATTAAAAAAAAAATTTACTGTTATTTTTTTAAATTTAATAATTTGTAGAAAAATTCATAAGCTTTTAAATATATTCTACAATATAAGGCGATAATTAAAATCTATTATAATAAGGCACAACTTTAGAATGCGCTGTATCATATCAACATAAAAAATTACGTTATCAAAGTCGGGTCCCATACAGAATCCTTTTGTTTGAACCTAATTATTGAACGCGCTGCAAAGCGGTTGGCGATCAAACGATACGTGATGCTTATCGCAATTATCGCTACAAAAAAGGGTAACCGCATTAAAACCGATGACAGCGCATACCGTTTTTTGTGAATTTCACCTGCCTATTCTATAAGTTTCCAACGTTGATTTCAATATGTACATGAACATTTTTAATTAAGTTTTTTTGTAATGAATGTGGTATATTTTTATTACCTACTAATAATTATTGTTAAACATACGAATACAAGCTGATAAAATCCCAACGTTGGAGGAATAACACCCGTGGACCCACCGCCCAACACCACACTCGGCCTTAATCGATCGTCATCAGTTTTTTATATCTATGAATGTCTCAGGACTGGTTACCCAAAACTGAGGTGACTGCGCACTTAAGTATGCTTTGACCGAGATTAAATTAACTTTTTTAATAACATATAACCGTGGAAGAGAGAAGTACGGACAACTAATATAAATAAAAAAATTGTACATAATACTAATAAAACTAATATAAATACTAAATAAAACGAATATGAATACTAAATATAAACTAATAATAATGAAACTAATATAAATATAATTAATAATAATAAAAACTAATAATAATAGGGAAAAGTAATACAATACAAATATAGAATTCAAAACTGACGAACAATCTATGTGAAGAGATTTCGTGTCTGCAGTGTCTGACGACCAGATGGTTGGTTGAATTGATTATCTTTTTTTTCCGTATACATTATAGACATTTTTAGATGATGTGGCTTTCATCATGTATTTCTCCGCCACATGGATATGTTTGTCGACTAAGTAGTCCAACCTCATAGAACTTGGCAGCATTTTTACCGTGTCCAGTCAAAAATTTACTGGTGTACCTACCTAGTGGTCAGAGGTCAGTGCAATTATCTCGAGACATATAAACAGCGCTCGAAATGGAAAATTTAACGAACCGGAGCGCTCGATAATTTTACGAAAATATTAACATAGTTATCTTATTTTATGTGTATTTAAAAAAAAGTGTGTTGGAGTTTCTCAAACGGTCAAATTAATTTTTCCACGAGACGGAGCGATAATTTTGGGAATTTTATGAACTGGAACGGCGCTCCTGTGCGATCCGGTCTATTTTGAGCCCTGCATATAAATATGTATGCCTACCTTTATTTTATGTATTCCATTTATACTACCAAGTCTTCGACGCCGAGGAATATAGCATTTTGTTTAAACTCCAAGTATATCAAGTGTATCAAGTGTTCATGTAATTCTGAATATCTTCTTCTCGATAGTTTTTTTTTTCCATATTATTACATTGCCCTGTATTGAAATTACTTACCAGCAATATAGGTATATATTTTACGTTATACCATTATTTCACATGGTGAAATGTGGCTTTACTGGCGTACCTATAGACTGGTCATTCACAGAACCGTGGCGTGAGTTGCAATGCACATACTTGCCTAGTCGGGATCTCCGACTATATACAAAATCGTGACCGCCATTCAAGTGTCATTCGTTTTCGCGTTACACATCAGTAGTATTCACTCTGCCGCAAGTAAAAAAGTTTTACTTCTAACTTTTCTTGCCTCTTTTAAGTTTCCTCTAAATTTACGATTCATTATAACTAGATGACTGTTTTTTTATTGTATTTTTTTCTTATATGCCTATCTTCTCTTCATATTAAGTATATACTTTTATATAGTTTCCAGTATTTTTTTAAATATTTTTCATTCTCTCAGTAATACTAATAGTTCTCTTCAATATATTCGTTATAACTTTACTGTATTTAATATTTTTTTAAATTTGATTTTGTTATGCTTTTGTGTCCGCCTATTATTGGAACCATTAAAAATCGTTTTATTTTATTCTGTTGGTTGAGCTAAATAAATTTTAAAAAAATCAACAACTCAACTAATCTAAATAAATAATAAAACCGAATTTTATATTACCAAAATATAGACCGAGCAATGATATCAACTTAAAACTGATGTAACGTCATTAATGTAACCTTAAAACTATACTTCAGCTGGGGCACGGTCTAAAACGATCCTGACTACGCGATGCGAAGATTGTGCAAATGACGCATGCAGAACAGAACATAATTTGTCATATAAAGTCAACATGCGTCCATTTAATGTTACGTTTATTGTTCTATTACTAATAATAATAATATATTCATTGACATTTTTTCTTTTTCAAGTAAATGGGTAACGTTTTTTAGTCATCTTTACACGATTAAAGAGTTAATTCCCCCATCGCCATCACAAAACAAATTGACACGTTCACAGCTCGACTTTCGCTCTCCGATTGCCAGCCAGTCCGAAATTTCGTCGCACCTATAGTTGAAAATTATTTGCCATTTCACTGAAGTACCGTCTTAACAATTAAAATAATCATTATTATAACCTAATATGTTTATACAGACTTATTTTCTTTTTTTTTAATAACCGTCCTTTATAAAAACAAAATGATTGATACATTCAATTTTAAATGGAAATATTCTCTTCTCACACGTCCAATAATATTAGGGAATTTATGGTGAAGTTTGTCAAATATGGTATACGGAGATATTGTCATATACCTACCCCGTTTCCTATGTTTGAAGTTTCTAAGAACGCAGTTCGCTGTTGTTGTGAGTTTACAAATTTCCATTAATGTATCTAGACGTTTCTATTGTATGCATTTCAGCATTCGTACGTAATTTCCTTGAATAATATTCAACTAGAAGTGAAGATCCTATTTCTGAACTGTGTGATATTAACATTATATTTCTTAGAAACCAAAATAGGCACCCAGTCAATCTTGAAGCAACTTCGTTCAACATTGCCGCAATTGAATTTGATGCCAGTTAGTTCATCTAGTAATGCAATTATAAATCATATAATATGAGGATCTGTACAGAACTACTCGATCACAAAGTGATTAGAATTTGCGTGTTAAGTTTAACCAAAACTATATTATAGTAGTTACATACTTATTACTACGTAATTATTGTACTTACTTACCTCCCTAATCAAACATGTTTCTATATTAGGTGCATTCAAAATTATTAAACTGTTTAATTTTTAACGTTTTTGTGTTTATACTATGAAGGCATTTGAACATAATAAAAAAAATATTTTGCTGAATAATATTAGTATTTATTATATAATTACTATCGTAGATATGGTTCTACTTATCGGTTGACCTGACGTTTATATGGTAGAACATTATAAAAAAATACTACATTAGCACTATAATGGAATTAAACTGTATAAAATAGGAAAATGTTGAACTAAAAGTAACGAGTTCTCATTGAATCAATTGGTACAATTATGAGAATACATTTAAAATGTAAACTCATCATAAATACATCATCGATATGATAGAGCTTTTCTTCATTGTAATAGTGTCGAGTATCATTTTACAACGTTTTTCTTAGCTCGTATTCTTATTTGTCCGGTGGTTTGAAACTTTTAGAATATATCAGAACACGATGCACATGTTTTTTTAATACTTTTAGCCATCTTTAAGTAGAATTGAATTCACTTTCAGTTAATTCTGTTTTGTATGAAAAGTTATTTCGACACCATTATTGGTTGCTAGGGTCTGGGGTCATAGCAACTAAATTATTAATATATACGTGCGTTACTATGGAAATCAATATGACATGTCAAAATGAAATTTCAGTACTATTTCTATCAAGTACAATTTTTATTTTGACCGTTTAAGCTAGTCAAGAGTTTATATGATTCAACAAAAAAATTAAAAACGTTGTATATAAAAAGTTCTTTTTATCTTGTAATTATTTACTTATAAAGCTCTAAATTCATATATTCTTAAATTTATACAATTTTAATATTATTTTTTATTTTATTACAATACATTTACAATTTTCAAATGGTTCTATAATCCGCTATGGATCTTGGATGCCTCCTGAAGAGGTTTCAACAGAAGTGTTCAAGGAGTGGTTGTTTTCCATTCCCTTTACTTATTAAATCCATGATTCGTATCCAAACAAACATTAAACGATCATTTTAAAGCCGTAAACAACAGCATCAGGAGCGAAAATTCTGCCACTTGATCATGATGAAGTGAGTAATAATTATAGTATGGATGAAAATAATCACAAAACAATAACAAAAATCAGAACTAAAGTAAGAAATAATAAGTAATCTATGTACCTACAATTCGTCTGCGTACAGGTGAATTATTATGAACGACATTCAAAAATTATCTTGCCCAATTTTTACAACCAATAATATATAGCATTTTTATATGCACACTCCTTTTGATATATTTAGTTGTTTATGGGGTTTTTTAAAATAGTTACTTATAAGTTTTGTGTCGTTTTAATTAATTCATCGGAAACAATAAGAAATTTTTTATTTTATTTTTTAAATATTATCTTGTTAAAGTAGGTACGTTTAAACTTATTCAAATGGAATAGGTCGCATGCATCATAACATATTCAGTAGGTATCACTTCCGTATTTACTACGAATTCTTTTCAAGGATTTTTTTTGTGAATATTATTATTTGTCTCGCATATTAAGTTACGTCTGTTTTATTGTGTTATGTTATAAGTGTTTCTGGCATCCCGCCTAAAACCACTTGCAAGGATAGTAAATGTGGTTGATTTTTTTGTCACGTTATACGTTTCTTTATATTCAAAAAAGTATTTTCCTTTATAGAAAATTATATTTGCAGCGGCGCATAAATTTATAATCCCAAATGCTCGTAAATATTTAACTTAATACTTTATTTTTTACGATTACTAACACATAAAAGAAAGGTTTTTCCATTTCTGTTTAATATCCAAATGATTTTTTTATTTTACTTCTTTGATACTAACATAAAATGAATAAGCGTAATCATGGGTTTATATGACCAATTTCAAATATTTCTTTCATGTTAATAAGTATATACTTTCTGTACATCTGCGACTTGTATTTGGCTGAGACATTTAAATGGCTTTATTAAACACAAATTTAATATTACGCTAGATTGGTACGCCTGGCACATAAAACATTTACATTTTGAAAACCGTGTTAACTCACTTCCCCGTCGGGGCTAAAAGGCGCTCAAAATTCAATTAATAAAAACACAACACGTTGCAATTTTACCCCCGTTTATCCGGGCGGGCCATTTATTTTATTGCCTTGCAGTTTCGCCCAGTTGAATTCAGCAACAAATTAAAATTCACAGTCACTTGAGCAGGGAAAAGTTGCGGGTCCCGCTCGATCCCCTCTTCGCAGGGGAACCCCGAACGGGCTCAATTGGCGTCATTAATTACAGACCACTCTGCGGCGGAAGTGGCCGCAAACAATCCGGATAACTTTTTCCCCGGAAACACTCGGAAACTTTTTAATTTGAAACGAGCTTTCGAATTGACTTAGTGCATCGTGGGGTTGTATCTCTTTCCCCTACTCTCGGAGCCTGTGTTCTGTATGTCGGTTAACAGGAAGGGCGGCCGGTTCAACAGCAATTACAGCCGCCGTGATAGCTGGCGTGGTGCCAGAACACGCCACGGCTTTCTCATGCTTGCGGTGTTTACGGTTTTTGCACAGATATTTTGGGGTTTGGGAATTTTTGTCGCGTTCCGTTTGTTCTATAGGACAGCGGGAAAATACATTCGGCCTGTACACTGTGCTTGGTTTGTTGAATATAATTGTAAAAATACTGTCTCATGTCAAAACCTTCTTAACCCTTTTTTATGATATAATTTAACTGCTATCTTTTTACATACCTAACATACACTCAAATTTTTTGAACTAATTTAAAAATAATAGAATTCAAAATCACGTGATTTTTATTATTCTATTATATCTATGTTTATGATAAAATCATTTACACATTGCTTTTCAATGGTACACAGGGCCTGTGTCAGTGGAATACCCAGATTCCAGAATCTTCTATGAATATATAACTATTCGAAAATCAATATTCACTGCGTTATCAACATTGTACAAGACAAGTATAATGTTTGTAAATAAAATGAAAATTTCACGGGTTTCTAACCCTTCGGTCGCAACCCCCAAGGAGGACAGTAATTATTATAAACAGCTAACGTAATTATTAGTCTAAGCGTGAAATTGTCAGTGTATGGAACATTGTAGAAATCTTATTCGACAAAACTAATTGTATGACATAATATTCGGTATGCCACTAAATCTTTATTGTAAGGTGTATTGGGGTAATTCCGACAGAAATTTCTATGAGATGACTAGAGGTTATATATTTCGGTTAATTATTCAAAGTGTTTTATATTTACTGCCATTATTGTTTTACCTCTGTGTACTAAAAGAAAAGATGTATGATAAATATATATTAGATTCTTGAATATATAGTTGGGTACTTTAAATTGAGAATTTGAAATATTGAGTCATTTTTTTTTGGTATTGGGGAAATTACGAACTATGTTGGGGTAATTCCAAAATTATTCAAAAGTTGATTTTATTGTACTTTGACCGAAGGTTTACCTTTCTTTTTCGACCGTAATTACTCCTAACACAAAATATCATCAATTTTGTTAATAGTATCCATAATCCCTAACTTTTGATACTATTAGTTCGGAATTACCCCAAAAAAAGATAGTGGTTCTCAACATTTCAGTTAAGTACTTAGGATTATAGGGATTGTGGAACGGGATGGAGCAAAGCAGGTTTATTCCCGGTTGTCACTACCAGTTTTGTTCCCACCGGTGACAAATAATGAGAAAAAATATCCCAATATGACACAAGTACCTACCACATTAAATCAATAAAATAAAGACGAGGAAAATCAAAGAAAGTGATAATTTTAAAAATCAATTTTTATTTGAGTCTACATTCTTATTTGACTACCTTGATAGAACAATATTTTTTATAAATATATATTTTGCTTACTACTGCTTTTTGCATAGCAAAATAAACTTTCTTCATACCCATACAATTAAATTAGTCAACATTAAAAATGTTAAATCAAAGTCGGAACTTGTCTTTTTAATCATTTTCATCTACTTTTATGGCATAAGCTTATAATTTATTCCTGCTAGCAAACCTAAAACTAAAATGCGGGCTACACTGTTAAAAAAATATAACAAAATTGCTGAAGACATGGTCTGAAAGCCTCGTGAATATACATAATAATGATCTATTGGTTTGGTACGCAATCAGTCAAAATAAATTCTATCTTTATCATGTGTTGTCTTTGTCATCTCTTTCAATGTGTCTTTTCTCTTCGTTTTGTGTCTGTTTTATCCACTTGATTTTCTTTACCTTTACTTTTTTTGCCAACACCTTTACTCTTAGTACAGAGAGAATTTGAATCGTTGTTGGTGAGTATCTTTTTGTCAGTTAAACTTTCATCATATTTCACATCTTTTGTTTTTTTTTTAACCTTGGTTCTTCCTTGTATATTTTTAAATCATCCCCAGAGTATTCATCCATCAATTCTTCAAAATCAAGATAATCTATAATATCATAATCGCTATATTCGCTCATGATGTCGGATACACTAGTTATGCTGTTAAGTGAAGGATGGCATTACCGCACTTACCCAAGATTATAATAGGACGTGCGATAGCTTCTTATTAGGACGACGCTAAATTTACTTACTTTAATATTAATTTAATTAAGTATATTATGTACATCTAAATTAGATATAATTTTAGTTTCTTTACAGATTGAGAATCACTGCCAATTACTATGAAAAAGTTAAGTGGGCTATTGCGGAATGAATATATATCGGAATAACCCCAAAGGGGTATTTCCGAAAAAAAATTAAAAACATAGCTAGGACGTTGTGTTCCTCTAACAAATTCGTAAAAAACGATAATCTATCGTAAAACCAATCACTTATTCAAATAACTTACCAGAATTCCGAGATATGTAAGTTGGGGTAATTACGAATCAGCAAAAATGGCGCGAAAAACACTTCTCCGAAAAAACTTGATGGTATGCACGCATTGTTGACACTAGCGACTAGCGACGAATGACGAGGCGAGCACAATGAATATGGCGTTTAGACTAAATGTTGCCAATAGGAAAATATCGCTTCGATTGGTAGAATTTTTGAACTTTCGGAATATACCCATATTCGGAATTACCCCAATGCACCTTATACTCCTCTGTTCATAGGTTTTTTTGGTCTTTTTACGTTATACCCACCCTTAAACCTACTGTATCTATAGAAACTGATTGTGTTCACCAAACATATGAGGCAGGAAAACGCTAAGGACTAATATAGGAATGAATGAAAATTGATTAAGCCTTCATCAGATAGTGATTCAACTTCCAGTAATAAGTTTGTGTTAATTTTTACGGTTCACGTAAATTGCACACTATCTTACCGTTAATAAATAATTTTAAATTATCGTAAAAATAATAAGAATATTTTTTTCATAATATCCTCTTCGTGTTATCTGTTTGGTATTCAGCAGATGGGTTCATAGTTCGAAACAGTATAAATGTATTGACAATTAATAAAAAACTTCGATTCCAAATCATTGTTAAGGCTCATTAAAAAAACAAGAAAATATGATCATTGTTAATTCATTTGAAAAATAGACAAAATCAGTTAGTGTAACAAAGATTTATGACGATTGATAATTAAATGGTAATTTACGTATAAAGTTTTGATTTGATTATGCATGGTAAATTTAACTAATTACGGTTAATTGTACAACAATATTTTCATCATTCTCTTTGACTTCATACTACGGAAGTCAATATCACCCGACCGAGGCATACCTGTTACCCCCACGGTAAAGCTAGGCAACCTGGAATACGCCGATGACGCTGTCCTATTCGACAACTCAATCGAGGGCATTCAAGAAACAATTGACAGGTTGCATAACAACTCCTCTCGCGTTGGTTTGAAAATCAACGCGAAGAAAACCAACGTCTTGTGTAATAGCACCTGTCCTGATCCAGATTTCCCTCTGATTAGCGACGGACAAAACATCGAGAGCGTCGACAGCTTCAAGTACCTCGGAAGGCAGCTAAATACAATCTACAGAGTGTATACGGCGGAGCTACGGGATGCTGGTTTGACCTGGAATGAAACAAGAAGACTGGCGAGCGACAGGGATTCTTGAAGGCGCCGCGTGGTGTCCATATGCTCCAGTTAAGGGGCGGATATGGCCAAAGAAGAATAAGTACAATAATATTCTTTTAGGTTTTTACCACTAATGCGAGACGTTTTTACTTTAAGAAAATATATCTCAGAAGAAAATTAGTGTGAAACTGTAAATGAATCTGAAATGAATTACAACTATTTCAATCACATCTCTAATTAAGTTTTCTTTTATTTAACTTTTATATAAAAAAAAAAACCACATCTGTAGCAAATAAGATTTCTCTTCAAAATTTTTGGTTATACCAAACTTTGCGTTCTAATACTAAAAACGGGAACCGATTTTCGCCTTGTAAACAATATTGCACTTAGAAATTCTTAGCTCTGTAATATCATAAAATAATGATCCCTGTTGTTGACTATATTATTTATCTTTGAAAATGGAGATGGCAGCACAGACGAAAAGGAGAACTTGACATTTCAAACGTTACTAGTGTTACCACTGAACAGACTCGGATAACAGTCAATTACGAAGGCAAGAAAACACCCATACTACAAAATAATATTATGTATTTCTCTAGAATTGTGCAAATATTCACATATAATAATTTAGTAAAATAAAACACAATACATTAACATTATTTTTTATCTATTATTGAATTTAATTTCAGTATGTACGTAGGAACTTTATAAAAATATAAACTATATTATTATTCAAACTAGTTTGTCTTGTATTCATTTTATTGATTTTTCAATACTTTTAATCATATTAAATTAAAACGCATTATAAAATATTATCTAATAGGGATAGTCTCATTTTTTCATTGTCTTAGCGATCACGAGATAATATGTATCTTCCAGGCATCTCATTGGCTATTATTTTTATCTATATAACTTTTATACTTACTTTATAGAAGTACTTTTAACGTTTTAAGTCATATAACTTTTTTCAATAGTCACAGCTGTTATCGAATTTTGCTTAAAATACTCTTACGTCAAAAATCTTTTGAAAATTTAACAATTCGTTTTAGAGATATGGATATCGGAAATTAAATGAAATATTATTTTTAAATATTTCATCATTACAACCAGCTTGGATTTATCCACTCTTTTATGAAAGCCTCTCCAAAGAGATTCTATACATTGTTGTCCTGGTGATTTGGATTGTGATGATGATCCGCGGAACTTAACTATTCTGTTGATTCAACAATTTATATTTTAGATGTTTTTTACCAATTCTATTCAAGATTATTAGCTAACTCTATCTTATCACGAATTCAACCGTTTCATTTTTTTTATCTTTATGCGTTATGTTCAGCATGCACTTCTCAATACCAAATACCACGCTGTGTCATTCTTTGTTTCTGGATATTTTCTTTACTGAGTCAATGTTTCATACACATGTTTAATGGGTAAATTTCAAGTACATACTAGTTAGGTTAGATTGAAGATCACTTTTCAACAGATTAATCAGGTTACGAAAAGCACTTCTACTCAGCTTTGTCATAATATGAACGATTTCATCGATATATACATTAATCTTTAGATATGTATCTTATTATGTATTGTTTTCTAGTTTTATTGATGTGAACCTTTTTCGGTCAGCAAAAATAACCTCTTCAATATTATACCATATGTACGGTGAGTTTTAAGCTTACTGTGCCATTTATTTCAGTAAGTTCCTGCATTCTGCTTTGGAAGTGTTCTCAGGTGTTACAATCTCACCCAAATTATTTACAGCTACCCCTGAAGACTTATTTATTGAACTTGACTGCATCAAGTTATCCATATAAATAGAGAGTATCTGAGTCATCTTCGCTTTCCCGATGACATAGTAATAACATATTATATAAATCGCACAATAAAATTAATAATAAGACGCAACTGGAACAGTGAATACAATTAAAATAAACCATATTTTACAAGCTTGAATTTTTCAGTTTTAAAAAGTTTTCAGCTTCTTATAGCAAGCTAGAATGCCTATATCCATAAAGACTTAGCCATAATAGATTACATGAGAATAGAAGTAACGCACTTTCTAAGTACGCGCTGACCAGATCATATGATGTTGTTCTTATGATACTTTGAAGGGTTTATAACGTTTGTAATGCCAAAGTACATATCATTAAAATGTTTGATGAATGGAGAATCATATTATACTATTCTCCTAATTAGTGCCTAACTATAATCATACCTCGTATGCGGCCTTTGTAGTCTGGTGGATCTGGTAAGGTTCTGGCTGTTCATCCGGGCTCTCAGGGTCGCAATAGGTATATTTATGTGATTTTCTCAAAGCATGAGGGATTTTGATTGTTTGACACTACATTACTGTCATAAGGAATTATGGTCTGTTGTAGTGCTAAATGAATGTAAGAATTATTTTATACGTAGGTAATTACTAATCACAATTAAAATAATATTTATTCTGTAGCGCTGCAGCCAGGGTGACCCTTGGCCGCCATAAAACGACACGACCATTATGATCGGTATAAGGTTCTTCTTCTTCAGCTATTATTGACTCTCGTGAATTTTTCATTTTTCTCTTCTGTCTCATTTTTAAGTATTTTTAATACCACCATTCCACGTGGTATTCCAGCACACCATTTTTCTTCCGGTCTACTAAACATAAATTGCTTCATCGATCTCATCAAAGAATTTATAGAACGCATGATTGTTACGACGTCGGTATACTACAGATGGGGCCAAGGTATTGTATAGCATATTAAATAAATGTATTATTGTAGATCCAATGAAAAAGTTTTTAAAAATATATTCATTTAATTTTATAGAACAATAAACACTTTTATTGTTATACTGCAATATTTAAAATATATTTATCTATTCAATTAGTTATATTCTTACTTTCAAGCAGTGACAATGGGAGATATTAATTTAATTAAACTTATTTCTACTTCGGTATTCAAATTCCAGGTAGAATATTATAACCAAAGTTTAATATCGCAAATCCTTCTATTATTACGAAAATCAAAACGCTAAGCTCTCGTCTAGGCAAAGCTGCATTTTGGACTACCCAACTACCCGTTGTATATTATAATGATGATAACTTTTATAAGCTTTGCCAACCCTTTCGAGAGACCGTCATCTGTTTCTGATGTTAACTCAATATCTTCAAACATTCCAATTTGAGCCAAGTTGCTAATAATCATATTATCTTTTTCAGGGATTTAAAATAACTGTGATTTTTAATAACTTCATCATAGTCGCAACAAAGTTTTCGATTATATTTACTTTTAGCTTGTTATTCATTTGATTTTATTGATTAATTTTTTTAAAATTTACTTGTAATTAATATTACCTATAAATTTAAGACGTTCATACCATGACACGAAAAACTATTGAAAATAAGTAAAACAATATATACTTACAAAAAAATGTAAAATAAGAAGGATTCATACCTAGTGTACTACATAAGTAGACCATATTTTATGAATCTATAAAACAATGTCCATCGAAACTCGTGCAAGTGGAATATATGAATATAGTATGAAATTTTGGTTGAATTTTTTAGTTATTGCCCTCCAAATTGACATTACCGATGGCAGATTATTTAAGTACCTTGAGAGGATATAAAACTAATATTTCTACTGTAAATATCAATCGATTTTCAGACCAACATTAGATCTCTATTAAATGTACATTATTACTGTAAGAATATGGATAATAATAATATATCGCATCTTATAATAAAGAAAGAAACGTATTTTTTGTTACACTTTTAAAAATTCCTAAATTTAAGAACTTAACCTAAATTTATTACTAAAATCAATTTCAGAAAAACGCTTAAGAATGTGTTGAATATATTAATTGGTGTTTCTCCATATATTATATTATAATACATATGTTATTTAAATTCAGAAGGTATATTTTCACGTTAAAACATGTGTGTTTCAAGACTTATATAAATACCTTTATTTTAACTGAGCTGCCATAAAAATGTTCTAATTGTTTCATTACGGCAACCTTAAAGGTATTTTTATGCAAATGAGTATGAGTGGGAATTTAAATGAAAGAAAAAATAAAATACCCATATATACATATATCATTTCGACATAATAATTGATAGACTATGAAAATAAAGGAATTTATTAACCAGGCATTTTAAGAACTTGACTCAGTTTTGATGTTAAAATTATACGTTCAGAAAATACAACATCGTTCATTCAAATATGTAATAGTACTATTATTACTTCTTATATTGCACTAATTATATCAATTCAATGCATTTACATTATATATGTTACAATTATTAATATGAATAAATTTAAAAATATAATACTTACCCCTAATTTTATTTAAAATGAATCACTTAGAACCGCCTCAGAAATATAGCTATTAAAATTATCACGATTTTTTTTTTGCGCTGACTGAGATTTGGTGGCTTGAGTCGGTCTGTCGGTAGCTGGGTTGATAAAGCCCTCTCTTAGCATGCAAAGATGAGAGTTAAAAGTGGTCGAAGATTATTTGATGAGTGTTTTAAGGCTGTTCAAAACAATGTATTCTAATATGCTTTTACGTTTTATCGAGTAATCTCTATTCAGAAAAGTATAAGAACAGATTTATCAGGGTTTTCGTATGATACAGCAAATAAACATTAAATCGAATAAATGAGTTTATTAAGATTTGTAAATATTTATTTAAAAAATCCAAAAACATACCGGTATATCAAGATAGTTGAAATTTAATTAATTTCTGTGAATAAAGTTGCATCAAAAAATTCATATTTTTAAATACATTATTGCATAGTAAGTAGAGGTTGTGATCAAGAATTCTCGAGAAATAATCAGAAAATGTCAATCTCGAATCTTGCGAAATTATTTCTCCGAAATTTCGAGAATTTTCATTTTTGAGAAATCCTCAAAGCGAAAAATTGTTAAAATAATACAGAAAAATGTTGAAATGAAAAAAAAAACTGCCTGTAATCGGAATTTTAAAAATGCGTAGGTTAAAAAAATTGAGGCATAAAAAATCTAAAATCAGGACAAAAAAAATATTCTTAAATTCGAGAATTCTTAAATCTCGTAAATTAAAAAAAAAATATGTCGAGAAATCACAAGCTCAAAAAATAAGTTTTTACCAAATAAGGAATATAGAAATATTTGATTCAGTTTAAAATTCCTGGAAGTTTATACAGAATTAAATCGTTTTATGGCCATAGAGAAGTATCAGATAAACGTTACGCATTAATATTCATTTTTCCCTCATCCAAACGCTTAACAAAGCTCTCGCAAAGTGGCCAGCACTTAAAAATAATTGCGTACCCCTGATTTACACTCAAGTCTCGACATTACATCGATGTTGTACTGTCGCTTTTTTCTCGATATTCAATTTCCGTTTCATTGATAAAGCATAAATAATTTCTAAAAGCCGAGGGAAAATTTACTCATCAATTTCTGAAATTAAATTCACAAAAAGAATGTTATGCTTCTATAAAAAATAAATGTAACGAGAAACGTGACCTTATTAAGTCTCGTTATTCTAACGCTGTTTATAGAGTTACTCAGAAAATTTAGATTAAGTACAAATAGAAAACACCCACCACTTTCGAAATAATAACAAAACTATCTTTGAACAATTAAATCTTTATTATCATCAATGTTGACATAATTATAATAATTCAGTAAATCAATAATGTATTTCTGTATCAAAAACATAATATTCTTTTTATAAATACTTTACAAATTGATAGATTTGATTGCGTATTCTTCTTATTCTTATTTACCACATCCTCAAATTTATATTTTGTGGGTCTGTTCATTTTCACATAATTATAATACCTGAAGGTTTTACCTGTGACATATTTGAATATCGAAATCTTTAAACTTTTCTAGATTGAATACAATATATGATCAACCAAACTACGTTTCACTTTGAACACAACATTTTAAATACTTTGATTTTTTTAGTATACATGTAGTATTATTTTTTTATTATTTGTATACTTGTGAAGATAAAAAATATCTATCTTTTACACAACTAGAAAAATAAATTTAAAAAAACAATTACCAACGAGTATGTATATTTATATAAATACACCATTAAAAATATATTATAAATATGGTTAAATAACTAATCTAATCTATATTATTTAAGAATACCTAATGTTTTAATCAACAATAAATTTAAATTAAACAATCATAACGTCGTCATTCCAATAAAAAATCAACACCATCACCAAAACCGTCGTTTATAATTATTACTATTTGAAATTATAAATCTGTATGAAAAATCAAGTGTTTGACACTCTTTCATTTGTCGGGTTTAATATGATATGTATCTCATTAAATTTAGTGAGTTAGACCATTAAAATGTGTAGTATATTTTTCTGAATCAAAACTGCCATTTCTGCTAATAGTGGTGTCGTTTACCTTAATGGTGACGATTATACGTAGTAAAAATAGAAAATGATGCATTATTATATTTAAGTTCTTTCTATAAAATTCAGCTAAACTCAACTTCTATTGTATATTTTCATAATAATTTTAATTGAATATGTCAAAAAAAATTGGTTATATTTTAAATTAAAATTTCCATAATATATCATATACGTTTTTTTCTATGACTTTAACCCAAAATAATATTTAAAAAAAAAACTCTCCAAAACAGCTGCCAACAATGATTCTATTCAATTTGTAAGCTCAAATAATTTATTCGTGCCATTAAATACAGCATTCATAATGTTTATCCGCTATTGTAAAGGGATGATGTAGGTTAACATGGATATTTATTTATACACGCTGCCCACAGCGAGTTCTCAATATTTCACCCCCGAAGTCAGCTTAGAAACTTGTATTTAGGTAAGTATATTATTCCCTCAAATTTATAAAACAAATATTATTATACATAAATAATTTATAATGTAATAAACAGTAATAATCACTCAATACAATTGTACATTTATTGTCTAGAAAACTCAACATTAGTTTACTATCAATATTAAAGTATTTTGTATAGTTTTATTGAAATTAATAAGATTTAACATTATATAAGGTAATTTAATTGTAATAAGTAATACAAAATAATTATTACCATATAAGCAGTTTATGCATTATAATTTTATTTAAATCAGGTATTGTATATAAATGTATTGTTATTGTAATTTGACAATATTTACTATAACCTTTGCCTTTGTGATGTCTTAAAACGGGTGGTATAGGTAAATCATTCTACATACGTTAAAGTGCCCACCACCATCCGTCATATATGCACAGCCGTGGATATGCACGGCCGCTTTCTATGACGCTTTAAACGTGTCTGAAAGAAGTGATTTTAAGTGCTCATTCCGTCCCGAGACGGAGCCGCACGGGACTGATGCTGCAACCATGCACCGTAGTACTTAAAGAAGAAAGTTAAGAAAGAACATTTTTGTTTTTTGGACTGGCTCTGCTGTTCGCTGACGTTAAGCGCTTAGTGTACCCGCATACTGAGTGTCACGAATTGAAATAGATGAGTCTACAGAAGATTCGGGACTATCCCGCTTCCCATACGACGCTGCAAATTTCTCTAATGCCGCAAAGTTGGCCTCGGTTGTTATCAGATCTCCATGACCAATTGGACCCGTGTGAGGACGGATCCTGGCAAACAGCTCCGCTCGTTCGAGTTCCATAAGCGGGTAATCCCAGAGGATGTGTTCAACATCTTGGTGGTCATGCCCCCCCCAGGTACAACCCGGCCCATCTACTATCAAGCCAAACTTGTGGAGTCTGTCGGCGAAGTTGCCATGGCCGGTGAGGAACTGGCTAATCCAGTGCGAAGGTTGGAGTCTTCTAGTTTGGTGCATGCAGAATACGTCTGGAAAAAAACGGTAAGTGTACCGCCCTTTGGGGGAGCCTCAAATGCGGTCTTGTATACAATGTCACTTACAGTCTTCCTGTAAGGAACGTCCTCGGATCTCTGCGGTGGTGTCAGATGGACACCGGCGAGTGCTGATCCCCCTCAATAAGAGGGTGATCGATCCTCTGACTTGGACGTGCAGATCGAGGGGTAGCACCCCCGCGAGTACGGCAAGCGCGTCAGTAGAAGTTGTGCGGTAGGCTTTGGTAAGCGAGATCAGCGCAAATCGCTGCCCGCTTAGTAGTGCGCGTCTCACGAGAGTAACGGAGTTTACTCGGGAATGCCAAATGCTGGATGCGTAACCCGGCAATTCCCATGAAAATTGTGCCGTATGCAACCTTAAGGGCTCTAGGCTTAAGTCCCCAATTGCACCCGCCATTCGGGCTATTCTCTGATAGGCCGAATTGGCCATAGAGACGGCCGTCTTGGCGTGGTGAACGAAAGATAGCTTGTCATCAAGAATTACTCCCAGATACGTAACCTTTTTGGAGAAACGCACTGAGATCTGGACAAAACGCACCGTGGGCGGCCATCGAGTTATGTTGACCCGAGAACTACCCCTGGGGAGGACAGCTTCCGTCTTGCTCGGGGCAAACGTCAGCTTGTTCAGCAATTAAGCAATAAGGATTCTGCCCAAGGCGTCCGTGGCTGCACACTCAAGTGCCGGTCGACTCGTCGCCCCAACAAACAGGAGCAAGTCGTCGGCATACGCAACGAGCGTGCAGCCCGGAGGCAGTGGCAGGGACAGAACGTCGTCAAACAGTATGTTCCACAAAAGGGGTCCCAGGATGGAGCCTTGGGGACACCCCATGGTGGTCCTCCTGTGAATCAGGCTGGGGCCGGAGTCTTAGGTTATCTCCCTATTGCTGAAGTAGCTTTGAACCATGGCAAAGAGGTCCCCGGGGATCTGTCTCAGCCGAAGCTTTGCCAGAACCAAGGGCCACCACGCAGTATCAAACACACCCGCGATGTCGAGAAAAATCCCGGCAACGAGGTCCTTGCCAGAGCTCTCCGCAGAATCGATCACAAAGCGAATCGCATCCTCGGTAGACTTTTCGGGTCTAAACCCAAATTGTCTTTGCGAGATTGGACAGTTTTCCGACACGTGGGACACAATCCTGCTGTTTATCAATCTTTCCAATATCTTCCCGGAGACGGGAAGGAGCGTAATCGGTACATAAGCTTTCAGGTCACAAAAAGGGCGACTGCCGGCTTTGGGGATCACCGTGAGGTGGCCTTTCTTCCAGCAAAATCATTCTACAGTGGCACCATAAGTGATTCGCGCGTGTATTGATTTGCTTGCGATAATACAAATAATAGCAAACAATACTACTACAACTGCAAGCCGCATTTGCCGTACCCATGGTGCCACTGTTAAATGATTTTCTTTTATGATACGGGAAAAATATGTTCTGTGCACCTTGCACATTAAGGCCCCAACTCTGATGGAACTGCACATTCAGTATAGTTACATCTAAATTACACGTTAGGCATAAAGCCCACCAAAGCGGCGCTCGGTGCGCTCTCTACGAAGTAGGCCCCCTCCCACCCGCGCATTACCCTTCACCTATGTAATAAGGGGCTCAAGAAGCACAAAATAATTATTATTATCAGCGTCTCTCATAACAAAGCAATAAAAATATTATCAAATTTCTCGGGGCTTGTAATTAATATTCACGATGATATCATTCTACCAGCAAAATATTGGACACGCAATAACTAAACAAAGAGTTCACTGTTATTAAATAATGCCTTCTCGCCCGTCTATCCATAGATAATATACGTAACGTCTATCGAAGCGTGATTTTGCTTGCCGTGTTCAATGAATGGACTACGTTGTATTTTCGTTAATTCGTATCGCTGAGAAGCCAAAAAACGATGAATCATGGGGCAGGTGGGCACAATCTGTCATCAAATCCAGTGTGCGCTGGCGTATTTGATTACGTTGTATTTTCGATGATTCACATTGAATATGCGCGAGCGCCCCGCAAGCCCGATTCTATGTGCACGACGCCTTATTACATTTCACCTGTTGTATCGGAAAGAGGTGGCCGAATAGCATTGTGATCAAAAAGTGACCCGCTGTTGGTGAAGCATTTTGTTGTGAAATAAGTTTTGGGTGTATTACAAAACCATTTAAATGCAACCCTTGTCTGCAGATAGTCATATTTTTTTTCTTTAGATTTAATAATAACATTAATTTAGGATTGATTTCTATCAAATATCTGATAATAACGCAATCATTATCATCAGATATTTTATAAGAATGACTTGACACTTACGAGCATCTACTTGCTTGCCTACTTTTGAATCATTCATACGTTACATTACGACATGATTGTATGTCTAATATACTTGCCTACCTATTTTCATTTTCCTTTTCCTTTTTCTTGTATTCTGGTGGTGTTTTTTTTATATATTAATATTTTATATAAATATAAGTGTTTTATTTAGACATCAATTTAATCTCAATGCTATAATAAACATAGGTATCCAATTTAATAGCTCACGGTGAACTATACATACAAATATTCGTACAATTTTTCGACACAATTCAGGATGGGCTCTCGGCGTTGTGTGTAAAAGGCATCGTTCTTTTATATATTACCTAAGGTTTCTTCAGCCGTAGTCCGAAGAAGCACTGATAATCTAGATTCTAGAGAAGCTAATAGTTATAGAAAGAGTGAAAAGACGAAGCAAAACGCTGGCAAGATACAGTGAACAGACAGGTGTACAGAAACTTTACAGGTTAAGGGTAGAAAGAAGGGCAGAAGATTGTCATGGGTAAAGGAGCAATTCTGGTCAGTGGAAGTAGTAATCCTCAACAATAAAAATCTACAAGAAAGAAGTAAGAAAATTATTGGTGAATATTTATCGGCTTGTTATAATTTTGAGCAGTTATCAATACTATTCAGTATTACAATGGTAGCATTATTTTTTTCCTATTTTTCATTTATAAAAAACTATTGCATATAATAATATATTATGAGACTATATTTTTAAATCTGCAAATTCGAACGCAATGTTATATGAAACTACGGAATGAAATATTTATGTTTAAATTTTCTACGCCAAGCTTTACATGTTTCTAGACATTTCAGTGTGTTTGCATTTGAAATAGTTCTGTTGGAGACGGTCCGCATTTACGAAACCATTTACCAGTGTGCGGTCACCCTGTATAAATATTGCCCATAAAAAGCACATAAACAAAGCAGATCGCACCATATCTCAGAGGTGTTTTTCGTGCAATTCATTCCACATCGCATGCAGTGGTATAACGAAGGAGGGGCCTTTATCTTATTTGCATTACAAAAAACGAGTCCAAAATTTATCTCATTTAGTGTACAACACTATTCATCAATATGAAAACTATATTTGTGCGAAGAACAATTAAACTTACCAAACTAATTAATATACTAATAATAGTCATTCATTATGTTTCGTACAATTTTCAAATACTTGGGTTTTGTTACACTTTACGAGTACTTTACTTTGTTTTAGAGAGAGTATGATACTACTACGTACCCCTAAAGACAGAATACAAAACATACAATTGAATACATATTACTGATAATATTTGTATTTTTCACATTAAAAAACATCAATAATAAAACAAATATTCAAACTCTTTAACGTAGAGGTTGAGTTAGACAACACAGACTACCAGATGCTAAGGTAAAAAATACATCAATGCATATTATAATAACTATTTTTTCTAAACATAGAATATGTTTGGAATTGGTCGTTTTTGTATCTTCATGCTCTTATTTTTTCAAATTCATATGAATAGACATTTTTATTATTCTAATTACATAATATATCATTAATAATAATCGTACAGCTTGAGGTTGCACTTATGCTTTCCGCCCCCTGAGTAAAAATATGCAGTTGCGCCTCTGAGGTCATGCAATTGGGGAGAGATGGCGCGCGGCAGGAGCTTTCGCTGAATTATAACCGAAAGCTCGAGTCAAATGTTAACGATAAGGGGGTGCGCCAGCCCGTTTAATTAATTGTGCCGATGTTAAGCCGTCGGCTGCATGTGCCATTTGACTCCGGAGACCCTGCCAGCCTACATTACGCCCAGTGCCATGCTATGATGTCCGCATCAATGGGACAAAATAATGGACTACCATACAAAACGTTATGTTATTCTGTATTGCCTTAAAACTTATAGGTTCAGCGATTGATAAAAATAATAATAATTTGCCCATTCTATTCAAAATATTGTATGGTTCGCTTTTGGTTTGATTTAATAATGGTGTGACAACCGAAACTACTATGGACTAAGAAACAATCGTGTATTGTTAAAAAAATATGTATTTCTTAATTTTAACTATTTTGAAAAGGCAAAAAGATAAGATTTATTAATTGAGTTAGCATTTACTTGATAGAATTCCATTTTACAAAAAATGAAAATATAATTAATATTAAATTCTACAGGTTTTTAAAAAAGTCTTGATAGTCTTGATAATGGTGTTACAACCGAAATAACTATCGGCAAATCTTATAAAAACCTGTAGAATTTAATATTAATTATATTTTCATTTCTTAGATAAGATTTAATTATGTTAATTTCTTTATTTAAAAATATAACTCAGATATCTGACGGTTAAAGTATTAGCCTGGAAAATGAAAGATGTGTATTCAAATTTCATTTGATTCAGCAAAAATATGATATATTTCTTCATTATGTGCAATTAAATTCAGAAGGGTTGTATGAATGAAATAGAACCAATTCCAAAGAAAAAAAATCAAATGCCATCGCTTAGAACACGTTACACAATAATAATTGTAAAACACCAATGGTTTTTTAGCGTGACGTTTTATACCTACTCTTGGTTGTGACCATAGATGTATTAAAAGTAGGGATAGGCAACGATTTGGCTTCCTCACAGAACTGAATGAAGCATGCCGACAACAGCCGATAACTCACGAGAAATGGCGACGCGATAAAAAAAATGCTGGGCATCACGGAGGATCTACTTTTGTCATTATAACGTACCCATATAATATAATGTTAACGTGGAAATTTTGCCGCAAATTGATTACCAATCTGTTTCATCATACTTTTTCGCCATACTTGCCGGCTTCACCATGCTTTCATATACCATGCCGCCCCTAGGTTGTGACCACACCAAAACTTAATTCGAAATAAATAAAAAGGATTTTTAGTAATATACCTACATATGTTTATTTTATATTTTATATAATGATAAAAAAATCAATAAATCATGAATTCTTCAAAATTCTTTCTAATGCAATTTTAAAAATTATCATGAATTATGTAATAATAAGATGAATTTGATCAACAAACCCACATTTTCACTTTATAATACAAATAATTATCAGTAACCGTTTGTATTCTGTCGCTATTATATGCCGAATAAGCAATTTTAATGGATATTTTATTTAAATGTATTGGTTTGTAGATACGGTGGTTGGTGGAAAATTGTTTTAAAACTACGGCTATTGAAAACTAATACTTGTCCTGCAGATACCATAGATAATATATGTATTATAATACTTATATTTATTTACTCGATGATTTTTATTGGCCGCTTACTGCCGCGCGATGATAACCTTCGCTCAATTGAACGTCAACCTGAGCGACGCCGGCTCGGCGGAGTTGATTGAGACTATTCGGGCCGCGGGCTTGTCTCTGGCGCTGGTGCAGGAACCGTACCACTGGGGCTCTGATAAAGGCCCCAGGTCACTGAAAAGGGACTCGGGTGCGCGGGCCTTGTCGTCAATGCCAGATGTGCAGAGCCAAAGGCCTGCGTATTGGCTCTTGACCGCCGCCTTGGCGTGCTGTCGCTCTCGCACCAGTCAACTGAGCTAGTCGCGTGCGCAGACATAAGCTTTCCCGGAGGAGGCAGCGTGGTGGTTATCTCCGCCTTCTTCAGCTTTAAGAGCACAAAGGAACACGTGGCATCAGTGCTCGACGGCATTCTACGCGCAGTTGATGGCAGGGATGTCATCATCTGTGCGGATGCCAACTCGCAATCCCCCCTCTGGGCGCCCGTGGATATCCCCTTGCACAACCTGGTCGTCCTCAACGACCCCAACAGCATGCCAACTTTTGTGTCGCACGCAAACCGCGGAAGCACCCACATCGACATCACCCTGGCCACTGAGTCCGTCGCGAGACGGATCAGCGGCTGGAGAGTCCATGAGAGCGCTTCCATGAGTGATCACCGGTTGATCACTTTTGAGCTGGCCGCTGACTCCTCGCACGATGGCGTCTCTGGCGTATCCCCACCCCCACCTACGCGATTTAGAACGCGCGACGGGAATTGGGAAAAGTTTGAAGAGGTGCTTTCCAAAAAGCTTGACAGGACATCTAGAACCAGTTTTCCGGACCTACACTCGGCCGCCTCACGACTAACTGCAGACATCACCGGATCAGCCGACGCTTCGCTCGGACGCTGCAAGCCCAAGCCACCAAGCCAGTCGCCGTGGTGGACGCAGGATGTTTTGCGCCTGCGTGACCTTTTCAGAAAAGCACGCAAGGCCCATCAACGTGCACGCCTGCGTAAGCAACCACCTGCCTCCATCGATCCCCTTGCAACCATGGCCAAATCTACCCGAATGGAATACAAGAAAGCAATCACTCAAGCCAAGAAAGACTACTGGCGTAACTTCGTCACCATCGAGGGAGGTTCGGACCCCTGGGGTCCTCTATACCGCGCATTGAGGCTGGGACTCAGACCAACGAGCCTCTTATGCGGTATCGAGAAACCTACTGAGTCTGAAACGGCTGCGGTCCTACTCGAGGCCCTCATCCCCCTGGATGATGAATCCAGGGATGATGATGCCATGAGGATGGCCCGCTTCGAGGCTTCTTTTCCCATCGACACGGATCACTCATCGTTGCCTTCCGAACAGGAGATCAACCACATCGTACGCACGTTGATTGCTGGCAAAGCCCCAGGCCCGGACTGCATTGACAATTTACTTGTCAAACGCACATGGACCATCGCCGCGCCAGAGATTACAACCCTCTTCAGTGACTGCATCAGGAGCGGCACGTTCCCCGACTACTGGAAGAGGGGCTTACTTAAGGTAATCCCCAAAGCTGGCAGCCGAGAACCGTCTAGCCCCAAAGCCTACCGCCCTCTAACACTTCTGCCTGCTTTGGGCAAAGTGCTGGAGAAGCTACTGTGCTGCAGGATTGAAGCCCACCCGGAGACACACTCGCCGCTTTCCGATAAGCAATTTGGATTCAGAAGAGGCAAATCAACAGTCGACGCCATAAGGAATGTGATTGCCATTGCTGAAAATTCCCGCCGTAAATACGTCCTAGGAATTTTCCTGGACATTGCAGGTGCGTTTGATAGTGCGTCCTGGTCTCTTATACTTCAAAAGCTCCGGTTGAAGAGACTACCAGGAAATTTGTTCGCGTCAATTCAAAGTTATTTCACCAATAGATTGATCGAGTTTCGAGTTGGATCAACCACAATAGAGAGGAACACCAGCATGGAATGTCCCCAGGGCTCAGTCCTCGAGCCCCTTCTCTGGAACGTACTCTTCGACGATCTCCTTAGAATTCCGCTTCCAACCGACTGTACTGTCATCGCCTACGCAGACGATGCGCTGCTACTGGTCCAGGCCGACAGCAGGGCGAAGATTGAGAGCACTGTTTTAGCCTTAGCATCAATTGAGGCTTGGGGTAGATTAACTAGACTATCATTTGCGCCTTCCAAGATAGAAGCTATTGTCCTCAAAGGACCAAGACGACTTAGCTGTTCGAGACCACCCACAGTCCGATTCGGTGACACGAGAGTGAAAGTGTCGAAGATCGTCACCTATCTAGGCGTCACAATGGACACAATGTTAAATTTCCAACACCATGCCGAAACCCAAGTCCAAAAGGCTGGGGTGGCCTTCCAGAGGGTCGGCCGCATGGCTGGTGAAGGATGGGACTTAAAAGTAAGGGCGCTCAAGATCGCCTACGGCGCCATTTTTATGGGAATCGCGGCTTATGCCGCCAGTGCTTGGTGCCCGCGCATTCCCATAAGTGTCAAACTTAGAATCTCTCTTTTCAGAGGACAGCGCATCGCGTTTCTGTCCATTACCAAGGCCTACCGTACTACCTCAACTGACGCGCTCCCGGTCCTGGCCGGCATTCTCCCACTTGACCTGCACATTCAGGCCAGCGGCGCTTCAATATTGCTCCTCAAGGGCGAGGAGGCCGACGTTGGTGATTTTCACCTCGTCCCCCCTCCTCGGCTAGCTGGCGAAGGAGTAGCATTATTGAAGCGCAGAATTAGACTTATGTCGCTCGATGTGGCCATTAAGACCTGGCAGAAAAAGTGGGACGAATCGACCAAGGGCCGGCACACATATACGTTTTTCCAGACATACAGTGGCGAATGGAGATAACCAAATATCTGACTCCAGACCATTACACCAGTCAATTTGTGACTGGTCATGGTGGATTCGCTGGCAAACTCTTCGAGCTTGGACTTGCCAGCCGTCCGACATGTCCATGCGGAGGGGAAATACAGGGTGCCAACCACATCCTATGGGAGTGTCTGAGTATGTGCTCCGAACGGGAGGAAATTCTCAGGTCGGTCCAACCAGCTGTTGGACCCATCGGCCCGTCCAACCTGGTTGCTACTAAGGCCAATTATTTTGCTTTCAAAAAATTTGCGGCGTCTTACTACGGGCGTGAAGATCTCTTCACATAAATATCGCTGCCTGTATGATTAGCTTCGTTATTTGATTTAGAAACAAGTAGCTTCACTTTCTTTTTAGTAATTTCCATGTACTTTTTCTCTCCCTGGCACTTTGCATTAGAGTAAACTCAGTAAAAAGTGAGCGTAGCAACCTAAATCTTGGGCACTTTCTCCCAGGACACTCCCAGGCCAATTCTTATATGCTTCACATCACCAATTGACGGGTCCCGTGATACTCTCGATTAAGACCGAGGGTGGTACGGGGCGGATTTGGTAGAGGGAATTTAACTTCAATGGTGAAGATGTCATTACGTGACAGCTGTAATTTTAATAAATATTTATGTGTTGGTATTTCTCGTTGATAGTTAAAAGTGGTTAATTAATTATGTAAGGCTAACATAGTTTTTATGACAATAATTTATAATTCAACATTTATGTATTTATTTATTATCGATTATAATATTCAATATTTTAATTGGATACGCCACTGTGTCAATCCTTCTGTGCACCGCGTCAAAGAACCAGGCACTGGCGTCCAATGTCGTGTGTAATATTGACTCGGCGGTGACCGTAGAGGGACCGCGGGTCGACTCCGACACGCCCAGCTATTCAATTGCAATCTGATATTATCGCGTGCAATATTATTGCCTTCAATAACTATACCGCTAACTGAGATCGCATCCCATTAAACACCTATGCCCGGGATATTTGATACCAACCGTTTATCCTGTTGAGCGAAATTTATTTATTGTGTGTATTCAATATTAGTCGAGATTTTGTCACGAATTTAGAATTCAAAAATAGAATATATTACACAATTTTGTAAAACCACAGAAACATACCGATTTCATAAAAATCTAGAAAGAAGGTTGCTCTTAGTGTGACTTGAGCTGCCATCTAGCTGACATGAACTCCCATCTTTTATTTTACAGGTGAATGAGTGCTCTGGTCTTTCTAGCTATTGATCCGTACAATATGATTATTAAGGATTGTATTTGTAATAACTACATTTTATCTTATGACAATGTATTTAGCGCCTGTCTTCGGTTACAATTAAGTAAGTTAGTAAAGTAATATACCTTAATGTATTACAAAGCCAATTGGCAACGTTTTAAACACCTACCTCAAGTAAAGCGTATTGAAAACGAAATATGTGAGTTCAAATCATATTTTTTCAAACGTTATTTCTATATGTTTTTTCTAATATGTACGTTTTTTGATGCGTTTCAAAATTTGCGTGATCTCCATAATAAAAATTCAAACATTCTTAAATCTTTTTTGTGCTGTGCTAAAAAAAAATTCATAAATATATTTCGAAAATATTGCAGTGTTATCGATTTGAATTGTCTTACTTTATACAAAATATTATTCAGATAGCATATAATTTAATTTCTGCAAACGAATACTAATGATCTATTATAACGAATATCTACTTATATACTTGTATAAAGAAAACGAAATCAAAAAAACTCTATATAATTTATATTAGTAAATTTGCGGCACCATAATATGACGTATTCTCATCAATGCTTGGCCGAAGTAACAATATACATCAAAATATGACTCTTAAGCAGGATTTTCTTGGGCCGCTCTCAGTTGCATCTTCAAATGGCAGTTCACGTTAGTTACGCCATGCTTTATGGATGGAAAAGTATGTAGACATAAATAATCACAATCAGAAACAATTTTGAAAAATCTCAGTTACATAGAAAGAGTTGGATTCAAACTGACAACTCTCACTGTCTAGGTAAATGCTGTTATTCATTTATCCACGTGAATCCGAATCGCACTCGGCACAAGATTTTTTAAAAGATATTTACTATTAATACTAATATCTACGTTTTTGAGATATTTTTTAAATAACGTATTTTCATTAATTAGAATTTTTATTTTATATTCTGTTCTAATAGGATAAATCGATTTAAAAACTTATATTTTATGAAAATTAATTGCGTTTGATGCGTTCGATACTGGTCATAACTCATAACATAAGTATTCGCTCAATCAATTTAATGATAACTATGCTCTGAACTATAAAACTCGTATTCAATCATCCTCAGTGACCAATCAAATTGACAGCTTTTCCGATTGCATCCCGCTATAAAATTGAATGGCATAAAATTGGTATAAAATATGATGGATTTTTTAATTGATGTACGTTTTAAAAGTTGGCGATTCAAATTTACCGCCATTTTTCAAACTCATGAGCCATAACATTATAAAGTTTTATAGCGTGATACCAATAATTAATTGAACATACATTTCCACTGTCGAAAGGAAAAACGGCGTAATCCACACGAATCAAATTTTACAGAAGGCACATAAACTTTTTTTATGGTTTTTGGTCAAAGTGAAAATACAAAATTGAAGTGCATGATAATTGGTAATTTGCTTTTTTATCATATATATATATATATATATTATAACTATATATATTACAACCAACGTATTGTAATTGTTACAATAAGTGCTAATACTTTGATACAAACCTACCCTAAGTTTGATAATATCTATCACTTTATCACTTTAGCGGTCGATAAGTACATAATAGACCCACAGGTATATATATTAATTATTATTAAGTTAATTAAAAATAAACAACAACAAAAATTATGGTATAGTCGTTTTCCCTGCGTCACTTTCTTCTTTTTTTAATTGCTAGCTGAAATTTAGATAAATCGGCATTTGAAGCTTATATTCTTTGAACATAATGTATATTTAGTCGTGTATAATGTTATTATGCAATAAAACCCATTTTGAAAAAAAAACTGAGGATTACGCCCTTTTTCCTTCTACAGTCGATTTTATTGACGGAATTCTATTTCATATTATTAGTGATATAAACAGTTTCTTTAGTGGATAACTATTCTATATAATATATACCTATATATAATATTCTTTTAGCCCTACAGCAAGCCATGAGCACGAATGCCAATAATCTAGTCACTAGTGAAACGGTAGTATAGTTAGTAATAGAAGTGATAAAATCGCAAACACCCTGGCTTTGAGAATATTACATAAATATATTGTGACGTCACTAGGAATCGAACCAGAAGCCCACGGATGAAAAGCCATCCTTACCCATTGTACTATGAGGGCCATCACCATCATCAACACTCTATATATTATATAGACGATGTGCACTCACTTATATAAGTATTATATTATTTACACAAAGAGACAATATCACCCATCGCACTCACTATAGCACCTACAGTTAACAAAATACTATTATTCTTAAAATCTTTTGTCAAGTGGTAGTTTTACATAAAATCATATTTTTTATCAGAATCCATGTTTTTGTGATCTTTATTATCATTGATAAATTAAAGTTAAAACCACATTTTGTGAAATATCTACATGGAATTTAAAATCATTTTTGGATAAATTAAATACTTATACGCAAATTATCAATCAGGGACTACCTTGGTAATGTATTAAATTATTACCGACCGTAAATTTCATGATAAATTTAATATACATATGCGATGTATAAATTATAATAAAAATGTTTCGTTTAGTATTTCTATAATTCCTGCGGTATTTATAATATAACAAAGGAAGGACATTGTTTTGGTCAAAAAACAAATAACTTGAGATTCGCAGATGAAACTACACTTACTAATCGTTGTTGGTGAAAAGGAACTCACAGAGCTGCTACAACAGGTAGAGGAAGAGAGTCTCAAGCACGGGCTCCTTTTTAATAGGAATAAGACCGATTTAATGGCTATCGATCGGACTAACCTTCTACACGTTGCAACTATCTACAGTATAAGATCTTGAAGCAGTAGACGAAATTATATTTATTTATTTTATTTATTATGGAAACAAACAGTTACATATTGATTACAAAAATTTAAAATGTAATAATAAAAAGTTACTGCAACCAGCAAAGTTTCCATATATACATTATAATATAGTTAAGCTTAACAAGATAGAGATTAAGAATAACATAAATATAAAGAAATTACATAAGAAAATTACATGAGAAAAATGAGGAAGAATAATGAATAATTAAATATATACAAAAAAAAGTAACATAATATATATATATATCTATTTATACAAAATTTTGGAGATAGCGCGTTTAAATGAAACAGGTGGATTATTAAAAGGATCAACGGTGGAGAAATACATATTATAATTTAAATGAGAGCGCCGAATAAAAGAGTTTTGTGCATAATTAGAACCGCTACGACTGATATGGTACAAAGATTGGTTTCGCGTAAATCTTGATGGACAATGGAAACCAACCCTTTCGAGTAGGTTTGGCGAGTCAACAAAACCATTGATATCTTTAAAAAGAAAATATTGATCATATATAGAACGTCGACTTTCCAAAGATTAGATTAGATTAGATAAAATACGATGATCCGTCTTACCACTTATATGGAAAGATCGAGAAATTTTAATTGCCACAAAAATTATGCTTGTGTATATTAGTGATATTTGTATTTTTTATGATATCAAATCTTGGACCCTGCAGGGAAGGGAGCGGTAGGCAAGCGATTCCTTTAATCACCCAGAGACATTCAGAGAAAGATAAAATAACGATTCTCGATAATATGTCTGAGTCGGATTCTGCAGTTTCTAAACATATTATTCGGTGTAGACCTGAGACCTTGAAGAAACTGATAGTTTTGGGAAGGCAAAGCAGAAGAAGAGCACCGTTTCACTAAATTGACTAAGTGAATGAGCTAACTAGGAGTGACCTTCACTTTTCGCTGAGAGAAGCAGATAATTGTAAGGGGTGAAAGTCTTCACTATCTTCAGCCATGAGGTAAAGACCAAAAGAATAATAATACTACAAAAAACGTAAAGTTTCTTATTAAAATGCATTTTTTTAAACATTATAAACTATCTTTTTTATCCAAAGAATAATTTACAAGATTTAAGAATGTAACATTGTTTTATTGAACACTATTTTTAGATGTATTTTTTTTTCAAAAACATTTTTTGTTGGTTATATAATAATTCTCAAAAGTGTTTTCAAATTACGTATGATTATTGTAGTTTAAATACCAGTTCATGCATTTTCAATACGGTAGACAAGCAGTATTTCTCAATCAATGTTGTTAATTATGTCCATTTACTACCTAAATACCACTGCATGAAGCAATATTGTGCTTACTAATCATACTAGTCAATAACGCAGCGTAAATGCACAATGGCCTACAACCTGAAGGTGGCATTTTGAGGTTTCAGTATAACGTAATAACAAACCATTGTATTGTAAACCTAAATTCGGGGGTCTAGGATCATAAGGACGAAACTACAAAAACACTGTACTGAGATAAACGGGAAAATAGGGTAAAATAGTTTTTATTGTTAAAAAAAACAATTTCACATTGTAAAAATACAAAAAAAAAGCTATTGTAACATATTCATAAGAGTAATGTAGAGCATCAATATCGTCATTTTAGACATTAGTTAGATGGGAAAAAAATAAAATATAATTAATGGGAGACATTCGCCCTTTTGTCTCTCAAAATATTTTCAAATAAGGTTACTGGTAAATATTTGTTCATAATACAATATAGATAATACAAAACATAGGCGAAATATCTTTCATCAAATTCTATTCCTAAATCTAACTATATACATAATTTTGTTATGCATCTTCTTCATCCATGTTTTCCTAATTATTTTCAAGATTTGACAACTTTAAAGAATTGTAAAAATAATGATATTGTTCCTGAATAATGCCCATTGATATCTATTTTGCAGTGAGGGAAAGTGCTGCGTTATATTTAGGCTGGAGTCGAAAAGATGAATGGTTAATTATTCTGGTTTCTCTTCGTATGACTTGGAGCATTTTGAATGGCTCGTCATATCCATATTTTCTCCATCCGTATCAATCCGTATGAATCGTATAACACTTTCTCCATCCGCATCAATCTTCTTATTTTTATTCTTTTTTATTTTTATTTTATTCTATATTTCTTATATGCATTTTTTTAATTCAGAAAAATCAAGAAAATCTTGTTGATCCATCTCAATTAGATTGTATTTTTTGTGTGCCATCTGAACAGCAGAGTACCATGCGGATGGATGGTATTTATATGCAAATGCTTTAATTTTCGATTCTCGCATGAACGGAATCTCATTTCATTTGCGAGTGCCCGGTGTTTTGATTAACTATCGGAATTTTTGGGAACGACTATGTTTTATAATGAACATCTTGTGGCACCATCCGGTCTTTGTTTTTCAATATCGCCTAAAGACCAATATGAATTCAACATTGTCAGCCGTACTGTTTCGGTAAAATTCTCATTGCACTTTCTGGGACATTTGGAACAGTCTTTGGGCTTTAAATAACTTCCTTCAATTTGCTTACCTGTAACTGAAACATATGACATTCCGTTTTGTCTATTAGTAATTTGTTTATTTCTTTTGCATTCGTACAGCTTAGCAATACGTGTACGTTTACTATTTAACTCATCAAAAACACAATTTTATTTCTGAATTGAACATTATCGGACATCACCGATATCATTTCTTATTGTAATTTCTTCTGGGCATCCATTACATTTTTCAAAAAACCGGTTGAGCTATTCAAACACGTAGTAATTCCTGAGATGCTGTAAATGAGTTTGTTCTACAGGAAATCGATGAATTAACTCACTTTTTATCTGTTTTTAATAATATAATATTATGAAGTATATACTCGTACCATGGTTAAATTCAGCATATAATGCTGGTTCATGCGTAGGTTCTAATATATTTTCTACTGACAATAATAATTGTTCCGAATGTCCTGGTAATGGTTCAAATACAATCTCTTCAAAAAATCCTGTTTCACTATTCAACCACGCAGTAAATTCTGGGATGATGTGCACGTCTAAGAAAAGAAATAGTATTTTTAATACAAAAGACAGATATTTTGAGTCCGGTTTTCTAAAAAAAATATAAAATATTAATTACATAATACATATGGTTCAATTCTGTCTTTTATGATGAGTGAATATTCTACATTATTTTCCATTAGTCATTTTGCTGGCCATCCTGGTAACGTATCAGGGAGAAACTCTCAAAAATATTATCTTGAACTCTACAACCACGAAGTAACTCCTAAGATGATAATATGCATGTCTGAGAAAAAAAATCGTATTTTTAATACAATCAGCTAGTAGATAAAGCCATATCTGAACAAATGAACAATTCATTTTAATATTTTATCAAGGTTAACTGTTTATCAAAGTTATTCTCTTTGAAATTATAATCATTAGTCGGTGTATTATCTGGTACATGATTTGAGTTCAAAACATTCAGTTCTTCGTCTTCCAATTCTGTATTTTGATCTGCAAAAACATGATTTATAATGATGCTGTAAGTATATAAATATTTATTCAGATTACATTTAAAAACAATTTGACCGGTTAGGAGTCGAAATAACATAACTTAAATATACATAAGTAATTACTTACTTCGCATGTACGTTGGTTCTGTTTAATGATATTCACAGTCATTACCTCTCCAAAACATTGTTGATATGCAAATATGAACCGATAACAAGTGTTTACTTAAGTCAAATTGACAACTTACGGCAAACTAAAAATTACGAAACTGCCATAAACTAAACTTTATGCTAGTGACATAAAGGCGAAACGCCGCTTACGTCGAAGTTTCTTTGATTAATCGGCATTAATGTCAGAGTCACACAGGTGTAAGAGGACATTCACCCATATGACATTAAAATTCCATGTGGATTTGTAGATACGCCAAGTAATATCTAGCAAACCGCTATACGTACGAGTTTCATCTTTGTACATAATATGATAGAACTGCGTTCTAGCAAGACAATGCAATATATAACTCAAAACAGCCATTTTTGTAGTTTCGCCCTTATGATCCTAGACCCCCGAATTGTTCTACTGATTAAGCAAGGCTTATAATAATATACACAAAATATTTTATTTTTCTACATATTTGTATGTTATATTATCTTTTTCTTTTAGTGCTATAAAAAATGAACATTATTATCTAATAACAATAAAAGAAATTCTAATAAGTAAATTTAATTAGTGTTTATATACCATTTGTGTGGGTATATATATAAGTATTATCCACATATATACGTATTTAGTTATGAAACAAACCACATCATCGTTTTTCATTTTCAATCATGAAAGTTACTTAACTATTTTTTATTCAAACGAATAACCACAAAATTTAAGAATGCAACATTCTTTTTATTGAACATGCTTATAAAACACTTCTGAGAAATATATAACCATTAGTAAAAATCTTTTAAAAAAATCGACACCCAGCAGGATTCGAACCTGTGTCTCTCAGAATCCACGCCTAAATTTTAGTCCTAACGTACTTGCACTCACTAAGAATTTAATACTTAAAATATTTATTTTATTCAACGACCTAAAATTTGTACAAATCCTGACGTCGGCTATAAATCAACCGTATCAAACCATAAAACCGATTGCCAATATTAACGCAATTTTAAATGAGTTTCATTTGTATATATTACTAGTTAATTTCATCGTAATTAGGTAGGACACAAGTGGCCTAAAGAGGTGAAGCACACTGACTGGAATCATTTGGATATGGGTTTGACCCTCGCCCGACATCATATTTTTTTCTATTGGATATGTTTCTGAGGTGTAATTATGTATGTTGAATAAAGAATGTTATATTCATATGTGTTGTCAAAAATAGTTCACAAATATTTTGATGTCGAAAAGTCTAACATAATGTTATAGAAATTTCTACATAGTAAAAAAATGATATATATTTTTTTACAATTTATTTTAATATCAGTACAATTATTGACAGTAGCTACCTATTTCTGTCGAACGTTTGTAACCTACAAATTCCTGCAGATGCTTTGTTTGCCCAAGTTTGTTTCATAAATTTTATATAATGGACTTCGGTAGGGATTGCAATACTGGTATTTAAAAACCGGTAAGTATTCAATTATTTATCGATACCGAAATACCCTTTTCAAAAATCAAAAATACCGGTTTTTTCGGTATTGAGAAAGCATATACGTTTATGTTTTTTGAAAATGAATTTAATGTTATTTTTTCATTACTTACTACTACATAATAAATATTGTAGGTATATTAAATCTAGTGTTAAAGACTAATGTTGCCAAACGCACATGTATTGACTGAAACCAACAAAAGTTAAAGAACAATTTTAAAAAATCCCTCAAATATACCTACTTATATAATAATTGTCGTTTCAAAAAAGAATTTCGTGGCAAATATTTCAAATTGTTCCACAAGTATTGATCAAACGCTGGTAGTACATCCAATAAACGTAGAATTTGAGAGAGATTTTCCTATACCTGGACTTATAGTGTTTATAAAAATTAGCAGTTCTAAAGTATTATGATCTATACATATTTATAAAGGTCAACATAATAAATGTAGGTAGGTTCTTTAGATTGCTATAAAATAGCGCTTTTAATATATTTTAATAGCTATACTTATCGATAGGTACTTCTTTTTTTACTATAATATGTTTTGACTAATACCGGTATTAATACCGGTATTCAATAAGAAATACCGATATTGATATATTCATTCGATATTGCAATCCCTAGATCTCGGGGCTTCTATCTTTTTTGGACCTCTGGGCTATAGCCCCTTTAGCCTTATGGTAAATCCTACCCTGCCGAACGGTTCCATTAATAGTTGAACCGATTTGGGTATCTTTACTGTCGTATTTTCTCATCACAAGACGTTCCCACCAATTGTAAATTATTCTGTAATATTTACACCATTATATTATATTCTAGCAAATTCGTTATCATTCGTCAGATTAAACAAAATAGGCACGACAAAAAACTAATATACAATCAAATCGTAGCACCTATTCTGTATGTTTATTTATGTACACAATGTTTTGTGCGATATATTGTAAACAGTATTTGGCATTGCTTTCATGTCACGTATCATACAGCTTGAATCGAAACCTTTGTACCAACATACTGCTATATATTACATTTAGGGAAAGTTCTACAAAATATCGTAGAGATATTTACATCGTATTAGACATCATGTATACAAAAACTTTTTTATGTTATTCCTTTAAATCTGTCATATTATACTTTGCTATATAGGTATATATATATATGTTTATATTAAACACAATTTCTCGCCATCTCCCTCAGTCTAGTGTCGTGTATTATACCTCCCGCGCTATCATCTCCACAACATGTAGATCACTCTTGTAGCATCGCTGTAGATTGAGAGAATATCTACCATGAGAATCTGTATAATATCATAATAAAGGAAGCATATTAACACAATCACTGCTGACCTTTTAATTGCCACATTTAAATAACACGTTAATTATATCTAATGGCTAAGTACTCCAAACGCGCCAGTCGCGGTTTTAGCACTAAATGATAATTTTAATAATAAAAATAAACATCGTAACTACCAAAATTCACAAATATTAAAAAAAAATCAATTTAAACCAAAACCATTTCTACTACTACCCATGCAATCAATTATTTACTGCATCAGAGTAAATGTCATGAACAATGTTGCATCACTTCTTTTTGGACCATGACAAAGTTTTGCGCCTCCCCTGATACATTAAGCCAGTGGCAAAGGGTGGAGGTAGGCTGTTAAGATCCGAAATAAATAATGCACACTAAACGTTGTAAACTAAGTAAACGTAAACTAAGACTACAGTGTGTAGATAGTGTTTGTTAATTTTTAAAATACATTTAAACCCTGCCTAATCCAAGCCATAGTACACAATAGTCAAAAAATATTCGTTTATCTGTAAAATATCTAAAATAATGCGATTAAACCATACATCATTTTAGATATTTTATAGATAGGAGAATATTTTTATCGATTATGAGTTGGTTTAAGAAGGGCTTAATTAATTTTAAAAAACTAATCAACACCATCTGTATTCTTAATTTAATGAAAACAAATAATTATGACCGACAAAATGTTCACTATTTTTATCATATCACCCATAGCATACCTTAACTATTGTGGTTTGACTTAGACAGGGTTTATTTGAATTTTAAAAACAAACTAGCACCATCTGCAAATTGTATTCTTACTCGTAGTTCAATAAAAACAAATAAGTATGTCTGACAAAGTTTAATACGCACTATTTATGTCGAATCTTAACATCCTAACCCTCGCTAATGCCTTAATCACGTAGATCACTTTTGTAGCACAGCTGCAGGGTGAGGTGAGGCACGTCAGATCGGTCTTGGCAACGGAACTGTCGAATCTTTGCTTTAAATTTTAAATATATATTGGCTACTTATTATCGAATATTGAACGGCTAAAAAGGCAATAAAAAAAGATAACTACCGAACGACAAGACGCCGGATTTATCGCATATGATGTCAATCAATCGTTACAAATTTCTGTTGCATTTCAATAAGAATGTGTATAATATTGTGTTCGTGGTTCACGATTTACAATACTATGTATTTATACAAAGGTTTAAGAGTCCTTAAAGTTCGGTTATTTTAGATAATATAACGAATTTTATGATGGTGAATAGGTACTATTTTATAAATATTAATAATTGCATAATACATTTTGTTAAAAAAAAATCAAAGCAATCAATGCACAATACTAAACATGATGCTGAAAATGAAGTTCCGTGGTTCCATCACTGTATAAAAAGTCCGTTAGACTGCACTTAGAATCCTTTCTCCCGTAATGCAGGGAGTAGTGCTCGCGGCTCGTATTTACATCGCACTTATGGAAAACGGCTTTAATGAAAATTCGGAATATGCTGCTGCAACGAGCTAGCGCATTTGAAGATAATCATTATATAGTGAGCAATATTTAACCGAGCTTATACCAGCCGTTCGGGCTAAAGTCGCAGGAGCTGCTGCACTGGATTCCGGATATCGCATTCCGGCCACCGTCAATAACGTATTTACAAAGGTGTTATTTCCGGATTTCGCGAGATTCATCGCCATCTACCGGCCAACTTTGTTAACTACGTTTTATTATAATTAATCCATAATTATATTATACGATAGTATTAAAATCGTAAAACTTTGGGATATACAATCACGGAAAAAAAGGTTGTCGATCTCATAAAATACCTATTTGTGTCATGTATGTTCAATAATTAGAATGTTACATTCTTAAATCTTGTGAATTATTCCGTGAATAAAAAAATAATTAATTAAAAATTATTAGCATGTTCGAGTAAGTTACAACAAAAAATCTCGGAGTGATCCGTGACGTCGGTTAGTAATTAAAGTAATACCTACATTGATTTTAAATACAAAAGCCGATCGCCAATAGTAACTCAATTCGGAAAGCACTTCAGAGAGTATTAAGGGCCATAAGTTAAAATTCGTTGAAATTAAGTATGGCGCCTAGAGCATAGTGGTCTGTGTGCATTGGCGCGAAACCCGAGAGATGCAGGTTCGATTCCTGCTGGGTGTCTTATTTTTTTCAAAAAAGATTTTTTTCTTTTGATTATATAATATTTTTTCAGAAGTGTTATTAGAAATAATATAAAGAAATATATAGAAATAAATAGAAAAAAATAATATATAGAAAATTATGTATGTTAAATACCTATGTCATAATCTAAGACAACCGCGTTAGCATAGTAGTAAAATGCCTGTTTCTGAAGTCGTGGATTGCATATTATATATAATCCACAGCATAGACCTAATAGATTACGCAAATGTCTAACATCAATATATAGTAAGAAAAAACTGTTAATAAATCTCTTTTAAATGTGATCAAGGTCAATACATAGATTTTATAATCAAAAGTAGATAAATATAACACATATTTTTAGTGAGAATTTAACTCTATCAGTGACATTTTGTATAGCCAACTTCGTCGAAATAGTGAAAATAAATAACAATAGCTTTTACTGAGATTTGATAAGCGAGCTAAGATGTGTTTATAAATTCATAATATTGGGCAAGTTTTCTACTCGGCATGACTTTCCACATAGTGGAGGTTATATTCTTATATATTTTTAAAAGGAATAGATATTAATCATTTACTTCCACATTCTGGAACAAAGACACATTTCGTGATACATTACATGAGATGCGTATGCTTTGCTATTAATTCTCAAGAGATCTCTAATGGTAGTATTTTCTATCCATCGTAATTTTTTTTTACGTGTAGTATGTCTTATATTTCCGGAATATCACTAGTTATATTAATAACATGGATAGATAATAAAAACAAATTTTAATACATACTTAACTAATCAAAACAAGTACCTATCCTTTAAAATATAGAGATTATTGTCCCGTTGCTAAACTTAATAATACTCAAAAAGAAACGCATATCAAAGCCACAGCATATAAAACCTAATCATATAATTATTTTCTAAAACCATAAAATACAAATTCAATACTCAATTTTATGTCGGTGAGCTTTTACGTCAAAAGATTTCGCATGAAATATTCATTAGTGTGTTCATCACTAATGTACACTCAGGTGTCCAGGTGTACACTTTTTTTTGTTACTCATTGCTTATCTCCCTCCAACAGGAATTCTTGGTCACTACTAAATAATATGATCACAAAACAAAATAGGGAAAGTTATATATTTATCATATTAACATGTGTTTTTATAATCCACCTTAGTTCTTTCTAATATTTACATTCCCGCCCCCTACGAATTTTTATTTTAGACTTATCTAAAAATATGATAGGTTATTTTTTTCTACAAATGTCATAAATGCATGACTACTAATCGCTTCCCTCCACCACCCGCTACGTCTCAAATTCATTTGGCGGACGCATACCGTGGCGTATCAAAAGAATATTAATCTGGGAGTGTCCCCAGAGAAAACTCTCACAACCTTCGTTGGCATTTACTAGAGCGTGCATAATTCCTATATTAGGCAAACGTTGATGAGATGAGACCTTGTCGCTCAACTAATTTCCCAACCAATAGACTGATGCTCTCCTCATTTTTACGGCATAATTTACATAGGTTCTATCATCGGAAGGTATCATGCCATTATTCGGCAATGTTACCAATCATTTATAAGAAAAATGCAGTCAGATTTGAAAACAGAGTCGTATTATATATTAATCAAGTTTACAGCCCTGATATTACATTAACGACAGTTCAATCAATAACATTTTTTTTAGCCTTCAGAATTCAACATGATTTTTTGTTTAAAAATATAATAATATCTAAGATGCATGTCAAAATTTAAACACGCATTCATCATTTAATATATTACAGTTAGAAATACTATCAGACGAATCTTTACTGAAGAAAATATTTTTAGAATTGATTGATTTTGTGATTCCATTTAAATTATTCTTTTCTCGTTAGATACATACTTCACATAATAATAATACATTAGTTATTTATGCGAATATTCTTGCGAATTGAATAATATTCATTCACTTTGTATCAAATAAAACAGAAGTCTGTTAGTAAAGGCCACGAGTGCTTGGTGGCCAAATGCCAACGTTGTGTTTTGTTGAATCAAGTAGCAGGCGTATTTCTTGACTAGTTTATAACTTGGTATTTTAGTACAGTTTCCTTAATAATAATAATTTTCAAGACAACTTTATAGCAGTAAAGCCATTCATTACAATGGTAAGAAACATTAGCTAATACTATTAGCATCTGGACAAATTCGGTAAGAAAGTACAAAGCGTAGTTCCATTTCAGCAAATAATACACGATGTTTACAATTCGCCCACTTTGTTTCTTCACGCTTTTACTATCCTCTTTTTACTATACGCTTTTATTATCTTTTATGTAGAACTACATATTTTTATTCAATAAAGTAGACCGCTAATCACTTCGTTATGATGTCGAAAAATGAAAAAAATTACGGTACAAGTCGGTTTATGGGAAGCCAGGCGGGAACCGCGCTAATTTTCATAGCCGATTTTGGAAAAATACATGAATTCAAGAATGAAAATCTAAACTAACCTAACCTAAAAAATAATTCAGTATATCGGCTATTTTCAAAATTTGTTTATCTCTTGCTTCCCTTAAACCGACAAGAACCAAAGTTTAAGGTAGGTAAATTAACATTTTTCTTCTTTTCAATGCCATATCCGCCCCTGAGCTGGAGCATATTATGGACACAACGCGGCGCCTCCAAGAATCATTGTCGCTACCAGTTTTCTTGAATCTTTCAAGATCATACCAGCATTCCATAGTTCCACCGCATACATATATATAGTATGTAGTGGCCTTCCAGGATGCCTGAATCCAGTTGGCTTGAAGAACAGGCAAGCCAGGTTTAGGTTCTCTTCTGGCATCCGCAGCACTTGGCCAAGCCAGGAAGAATGTCGTCTCGTCACTCTTAGCATGATGAGAGACTGTTTGGTGCATACTTTCATCTCCTCGTTACTTCTAAAGACATATCACTGCATACTCAGTTTGCATTGCAAATATCTATGTTGTCCAAGCTAAAACAAAAATTATACAACTGTACTTATTAAGAAATCTTTAACAATAAATATCAAATTTAGATTGGCTGAATTCTTAGAGTCAACATGGCGGATGAGAAAAACAGGCCTTGATAACTGTGTTCTGATAGTCATTTTATACGCATAACTACGAAAGGTCTCAACTGATCTGGACGTTTACGTTGTATTTCGTAAACTATTCATTTAATAAGTAAAACAAATTCAAAAAACATTCTTTTCAATAATTTTACACAAAATCGTCTTTATTGATAAATATGTAATGCAACGTCTATAATATATTCTCCAGCTAGTGCACTACTGACACTTCTTTGCATATCACAGTGATTTTAGTATGTTATATAGTAATGTAAAATGTTCAAAGTATTATGTCAATTCACCCGTACTTCCCAACCTTTTTCGCACCATATCACATTTTATTCAAATTGTAAAATTTTCATGGGATACTGAACTTAATTAGGTACCTATTATCAAACTTTTAAACTAACACATTTTACGTATTAATTCTAAAGAAAATAATCAGATATATTCGTTGATTTAACCAACCTTTAATTAACCTAACCTAAGCTAACCAAAAAAAAAATATTTTTTTAAAACGGTACATATTTAAACACGCGCGTCAGCATGATCTTACTCCCTACTTCAGTTATAGTTTGTCAATATATGGCTACGGCCGTATGTTGTAGCTTAGCCACTAAGAAATGCCAATAGAAATAGCGTATTTCAAAAAAATACTACAGGTTTCTTAGGTCAATAATTAATTATTATAAAGTAATTATTATTCGTAGGATGTTTATCACATTTAAACGGTCAAATACATAGCTTATAATCAGTATCTTTAGAATTATCTTCAAATGTGTTAATCGTGCCCATTTTTTAAATAATAAAATGCCTAATTCTTTTCAAATTTGGGATCACAAAGATTATAAAATATATTTTTTTGTCGTAAATATGTCACTATATTATAATATTAACATTAATTTTACTAATGGTTTTTTAAATGCGTTTAAAATTAATAAATCTAAAATCTCTTAACACCACTGCACATCGACGTACTGAAATATGACTATATTATAAAACATTAGATCGAGAGGTTTAAAAGAATACTATTTTATGTAATAAAAATACTTTATATAGTCATCAAATGTTTAAAATAAATATAAAGGATAATAAGGCTTCAAAATTCTATAAATAGAATATCTACATCGTTTAAGGAATGTCCAGGGTTATGCTCTGAAAATACCATAAAAGCTCCATTTTGACCTACGCTGAGCATGTGGCCCGTTAAGTATTTATACCAGTGTCAATCATTTTTTTGAAGTGATGAAAAAACATAACTTAATTTTAAGAAAAATATATGGATTTCCATTAAATTAAATGCTTGATAAACACATCATTCGATGAGTATTTGCACTTATTTAAGACAACATAATCTTTTTATCCCCCAGTTGATGCGTCAATAAGCTACTTGTAATTCTTAGTCAAGAACTTTTAAGCCTCGTCATTTGACTAACATCGGTCTTGGAGTAAATAAAATAGTAGAAATTGTTCAAAAAATATAATACAATAATTAGCATATTTAAATTAAAAATATTTTTAATGTTCTCAAATGAATTTTTTTAAATGTTATTAATATGTCACGAATTATAAACATTATGTCTCTTGAGCACTATATTTTTACGTAACATGATTCCACAATCCTTCACAATAATCTATATTGAATTAATTTATCATATTCTAAGGTTATGTTTTAGCCCGTAGGGTTGCCACACGTCCCGGTATTTTTGTCCGAGATTTTATTTGGATGATATCCAAAATGCAAAATGTTCCAAAATATTAAAGAGACACATCGACAAATATCACTTTACTTTTTATTGCATACACCTATGTCTTTCCTATTCATTACTTTTATCAAATTATCATTACTGACCATAAAAAACCTCAGCTAATTGTCTACTTTTAAACACTACAAGCTGTCGAGTTGATTAATATGATTAATTGAATTACAAACTTGCTTATTCTGAATATTATTTGGAAGTTTTTTGGCCACACAAGTCGTAAATCTGAAGTTGCCATTAATTGCAACCGTAATCTTATTCAGATGGACAAAAACCTTCACATATTTTGATTATGACTGTGGTATTTTAATGAGAATATCTTGAAATTCGGATAGCGTTATAACAGAAAAAGGCACACAAAAATAATTCCACAAAAAATTAAGACGATCATTTATATTTTGGAATAACAATTAATTATTGTATAATTTTTAAAATATAATTACCAAAATTCATTCATTATCAGCTTACTCTAAAATGTTATTCAAATATATTCCACCAATATTGGTAAGTATCTAGTTAAATTTGTTGCTAAAATTTCTATACCATTTAATATTGGTTTGTTTCGCTTTGGATTATTACCCGTATTAGTTTAAAAGTTTAACCTGAAAAGGAGGTGTCTTTAAATATTACGTAGGTAGTAAGCTAGGAATAAAGCGTTGTGTATTTGCATATTGCAAGCATATTTTGCAGCGCTTAAATTGCTTTACCACCGATAGTAATTGATTTTGAATATCGCATTGAAACACATTTTCACAGTGTTCATTAAACCTTTTAATTATTTTTTCTATCTAATGAGATATTATCTGGGCAGATTTAATTGAATATCATACTAAAAAAATATATTAATACTCTCAAAGAAATCATCGTATCTGCAAATAATTCTAATAGCTAGTTACGTATTTTCTCCTTAGTGTTTTGTGCATTCCATTCATTATTCGTAATTACGTAATTAATTTATTTAAGAAAATAAAACGTTGTAGATATAACAAATCAAAATTCAGAACGTTCACAACATGAAATTTACATTATAACAAATATTACTTTCACAAGAGAAAAGAAGAATAAAATTTAATAAAACATAAACAATTTTATACAGTAAAATAAAGTTTCAAAAACAAAATGCATAGTACATCATTAAAAATGTCTATGTTTTAGGGAGCACATTGACTAGTCTTGCACCCCTCGCTGATGGTGCCTGAGCGTGCCAGTCCTGACCGATAATAGGTCATGTGTGCGACTACGTAGGTAATTGACAGGTGCATATAAATTTTAATTCTTTAGGACGCCAGGATTGGAAACCATCCCTCGTGATAGCAGGCAAAAATGTATCAAGAGCATAAGTGACCTAAGATATTCAATATAGTAAAAGTGAGCATGCATATTATAGAAAATAAAGTAATCATTTCATGAATTATTAAAAGGAAAATAGTTATATGTTTTAAGTAAGGTGACATGACTTGCTACCGTAAAACGGTACCATCCGAATAAGCGTGTTTTTTAATCGTAAGTCCCAAATATTCTTCATTAAGTTCAATGTCACTTTAGCGTTTTCAATTATCAGCACTTGGATAACGAGGTCTCTTTTCAAGTTGCCGTTGCACCAAATATACACCCCTAGAAATTTAAAGCTGTCGACACTCTCCATATTTTCCCATCGCTGATCAGGAGGAATTCTAAATAATGACTTGACAGAATTTTAATACTTATCTAAATGTTATCAGAACTATTTAACAGAGACCAATAAGCATATATCGATCAATAAAAATAAATAAATAATAAAACACACCATTTATTGGCTGGTCTAAAATTATGGGCATTTCACTAAATTATAAACGTATTTAAATATGTTAACTGTATTTTTTAAGTAATATAATATACGAATCAGTTTCAACTTTCGTCACATGGTAAAAACAAGTAATCGAGAGTCACAGCAGAATGTCCCAATTATTTTACATGCCCCTTATTATTATAATAGTATATACCTATATATCTTCAATATATCCTTAAATTATGAGAAATCTATCTTATCGTGTTATTTTATCATATTCGATACTAGCTTAGGTTTCTCGGCTTCGCACAGGGTCGCTTCGTGGATACATTTATCTTAGATATAGAAAAATAATAATAAGTATTTATCTTTTTAATATTAAAATATCTGTGTAACACAATATGGCAATATGAAAATAATTCTAATAGGAGTAAAGCTTAAACAAAAGAACACTAAGTTAAAATCGAATCCAAAATATGCAAACGTTATTAATAGTGTTAATATGTAGTAAAACATTCAAAATTTGATGGAACAAACAAACAACAAACTTTGTATTTTATATACTTAATACTAATTTATAAACCTTCGCAGGTGTGCGCACGACAACTCACCAAAGTTTCATTGCAATCGGATGAATGTTATAGGAACGCATACGAATAGAAGAAGAAAAAGATGGTTGTACTAATTCAGAAACCTTTGCGGGTGTTACCACAACAACTGACGAAGGTTTCATTGCAATCGGATGAATGGTATAGGAACCATACGAATAATGTATAAAGTATAAAGAATAATGTATAAAGTATAGGAAACATAAGATATAATGAGGAAAAAGAAGAAAAAGATGGTTATTCTAATTCAGAAACTTTTGAGGGTGTGCGTACAATAACTGACGAAAGTTTTGTGGCAATCGGATGAATGGTATAGGAACCATACGAATAAAAGAAAATAGAATGAAGAAGAAGAAGAAGATGATAATTTTTCTAATGCAGAAACCTTTGAAGATGTGCATACAACCACTTACCGAAATTTCATCGCAATCCGATGAATGGTATAGGAACGCATACGGGACAGACAGGCAGACAGATAGACAGACAGACAAACAGACAGGCAGACATTCATTTTTATATATAAGATATAGTCTATACTCTTCGCAAAAGTGCAAGCAATAAGTTGACAAAGTTTTATCGCAATCGGATGAACGGTATGGCAGCGCATAAAATACGAACAAACAAACAAACAAACAAATATTGATTTTTATATATTAGAAGATATTATAATAGTTAATGGATGAAAATCACTAAAAGTGAAAACAATTCAGTATTATAAAATAGTTCAATAATAATTTGTTAGTTCATAAAATAATCTAATATATAAAAATTAATATTTGTTTGTTTGTTTGTTCGTATTTAATGCACTGCCATACCGCTCATCCGATTGAGATTAAACTTTGTCAACTTATTGCTTGCACTTGCGCAAAGAGTATAGGCTATATCTTATATATAAAAATGAATGTCTGTCTGTCTGTATGTCTGTTAAAATTATCATCTTCTTCTTCTTCTTCATTCTATTTTCTTTTATTCGTATGGTTTCTATACCATTCATCCGATTGCCACAAAACTTTTGTCAATTATTGTACGCACACCCGCAAAGGTTTCTGAATTAGAATAACCATATTTTTCTTCTTATTCCTCATTCTATCTTCTTTTATTCGTATGGTTCCTATACCATTCATCCGATTGCGATGAAACCTTCGTCAGTTGTTGTGGTAACACCCGCAAAGGTTTCTGAATTAGTACAACCATCTTTTTCTTCTTCTTCTTCTTCTTCATTATATCTTCTTTTATTCGTATGGTCCATATACCATTCATCCGACTGCGATGAAACTTTCGTCAGTGGTTGTGCCAACATCCGCGAAGGTTTCTGAATTAGTACAACCATCTTCTTCTTCTTTATTATATCTTCTTTTATTCGTATGGTTCCTATACCATTCATCCAATTGCGATGAAACCTTCGTCAGTTGTTGTGGTAACACCCGCAAAGGTTTTTGAATTAGTACAATCATCTTCTTCTTCTTCTATTCGTATGCGTTCCTATACCATTCATCGGATTGCAATAAAACTTTCGTCAGTAATTGTGCCAACACCTGTGAAAGTTTCTGAATTGATACAACTATTTTCTTCTTCTTCTTCTTTTTCTTCTATTCTATCTTCTTCTATATGTATGCGTTCTAATACCATTCATCCGATTGCAATGAAATTTTGATCAGTTGTGTGCACGCCCGCGAAGGTTTCTAAATTAGTACAACCATCTTTTTCTTCTTCTATTCGTATGCGTTCCTATTCCATTAATCCGATTGCAATGAAACTTTTGTGAGTTGTCGTGCGCATGCCCACAAAGATTTCTGAATTAGAAAATCATCTTCTTCTTCTATTCGTATGCGTTCCTATACCATTCATCCGATTGCCATGAAACTTTTGTCAGTTGTTGTATGCACACCTGCGAAGGTTTCTAAATTAGTATTATATAAAATACAAAGTTTATTGTTTGTTTGTTCCATCCAATTTTGATTTTTTTTACTACATATTAATAACATTAATAACGTTTGCATATTTTGGATTCGATTTTATTCGATTCGATTCGAAATGACCTTTACTCCTATTAGAATTGTTTTCATATTGCCATATTGTATTACACTGATATTTTAATATTAAAAAATAATCACCTCTTATTATTTTTTTAAATATCTAAGATAAATATAACCACGAAGCGACCCTGTGCGAGGCCGGGTACTTCAGCTAGTATATTATATTATTTACAAATCTACAAATACTGTTTGTTTAATCATATACCAAGTTCTAATATTATTCTCCTAATATATGAAATATATGGCATTTGTAATTATATTTTATATATAACCTTATTAATAAATGAAATCGAAAATATTTACTAAATACAATATGAAAGGAAATAAAATATACCCATTAAGTCTTTTTCAGATTCTTTGAGTCTAATTATCTTCAATTTTGTTATTCGAATAGTTGAGCAAGAAGGAAATATTTTATAAAATAACTTCTTTTGTTACGCTGAAAATTTAATTTTCTAAATTTCCTTACTTACATAAAAACAATGAAGGTTACGTGAAGGGACGTTTAAAAATAATAAAGTATTATTTCCATGCCTTTGCCGAGGCAAGTCAAAAAATCCAATATAATAATCACAGCGTTTTTAAAATATCTTATTCATGTTGGTGGCTTTATATTGACTTTTTGTCATGTTACGCGTTGAATTTTATTTCCTGTCTAAAAATTCTTACGGAAGAATTGTACTGTGATTTTCTGGCTTTCACCGGAAGCGGATAATACGCCACTGTCAGGAAATTCGCTGAAAGAATATTGAAATGTCGGTGAAATAGGCACAGATTCATATGTACAGCGTGCGTTCGTCTAGGGATTTGATTATTCCTATATAGATTTTGAATATAAAATCAAGCAAGAATTGGTATAAAAAGAGCACAATTTTTAAAATGTATAGCATTCATCGCCACGTTTTTACCACAAATTGAACAAATGGAAAATAATTGAGAAGAATTTCTTTGTGACTATGAAAATAAACTTTCAAATATTTATTCAAGATTGTAAACAAAGATTAAGGATATTTAAAAAATAATTTGAATTTTTTGTCTGTACCTTCTTAAACTTAATTTGAAGTAGTACATAAGAATCGTGTAACATATTTAAATATAGAAAACCTTAGTTACACATAAATAAAAAAACCAAATAAACATAACTAATAATATATTCATTAAGTGATAGTAATCATAAGTATTGTACATAAAAATATCGTGATTGATACTTGTTAATTTATTAAATATTTGAGACATACCTACAAATTGATAACGGCATAAAAATGGCAGTTTGACTTAAGTTTTCCATTAAATCTCGAAAAATAAAATACAAATGAGCATATTATTATTGCTAAATGAATAACCCATTAAAATAATTTAACGTAAAATAAACATTGAAATTTTATTAGGTGGTTAACTTTTTCTCAATTTAGACAACTTTAAACTTGTTAATTGAGTATTTATTTGTTAAATTAGTATCTACCATGTATTATAATATACGATACTTCCTAAATATTTACATATAATTACATAATTCATATTATGATATTTTACGTACAATTACATTTTTCTCTCTAAATCTTAACTTTATTTCTTTTCTCCTCAATTTGAACGTAGGTAATGTCTGACTGAGCTACATGCTACAATTTAAGCAAATATTCCATAAAAATGACAACCAATTATTTTGGATCTTACGTAAAATAAGCTTTTACTTCCAATCGGCTTACAGAACGAGGCTTTATCTTAAATTACTTAGATTCACTAGCAGCATCCTCTTGGGAAAGCGAAACATAAGAGATATAACGTAATGCGATACCCCATTTTTTATCTTACGTTTGAAGGGGAGTCCTCAGGAAATCATGATAGGTCTTTTTTGTGTAACCTGATCGTCATATCTCGCTCCAACATGTCGGATTTAACAATATTTTGAGAGATATTCGATATTGTTTTGTACAGAAATACGGTCTCCATTAAATGTCGTCTAATATGATATTGATTATATTTTATAACCACACATTTATAAGTGAGGGTGAATCTCCATCAACCCGGTCGTTATATTTCGAAACCGATACATATAAAATTCAGATACCTATCTAGTTTTATATTATTTGTATATTTCCTGAAAATATATATTGAGGTTTTTCCATTGTTCGTAAAATTATACATCTCATAATGATATTTTTTTCTTGAATACTATCTTAAGTATTATTTAAGGTTTAATTAGATTATTTCTTACTCAATACTGAATAATACAAAAAAACTTATTCATTTTGTCGTTCCAATTTCTTAGAGGATTTTTATTATACTTATATAAACGATCCAAAGTAATAATAATTTATATTCAATAAAGATCTTAAATTCTAAATTCGTATATATTATACTTGTCATGAATAAAAATTAATCAAAGTAAAAAATATTAATATTTACAAGTAGGTAGGTACATCCATTGGGAACAAAAAAAATCAAAAATAAAGAATAATCCTTAGGTAATAGTCGTTGGTAATTTTTCTTCGATTTAAAATTGAAAAATATTTATACAATCAATATAAATTTGTAAAACACTTTAGATGTATGTATATTAATAATTATCGATGTACAGTATTTGGGTAAAAACCCCTCGTCCAAATTATAATAGCTGTGAGTTCGAGCCCTATTCGGCCCAATATTCTCTCATACAATTTTCTAATATGTATATTTCTGAGGCTGATCTTAATTATCAATATTATTATTGGCTAAATTTTATATTTAATGTTTTTTTTAAGTTGTTTTGTATATTTTATATAATATTGTCATAATAATAAACAATATTTTATTTCTATCGAAAAGATATTACTAGGTTTACTAAATTGTATAATGCATACACACTTTGAGTAATATTTTCAATTAAAGTAAAGCTACATATTATTTCGTAAGCGTTTTTGGTTGATCTTTTAAAAACAAAATTATTAAAAAATGACTTCCTTCAAGATACTGCAAATGGGGCGATTTTATTTTCCAAATATGTTTCAATACTGAAAAGAATGTAGTCCATCGGATATTTTATAACTGACGATGGTTAAGAGTATACTTCCGTACATACCTATAAACGCTTGGTGCATAGAAGAATCTTTTCAATTGAAATCTCTTTTATGGAGGACATTAAAAGTGCACTGCGCTTCGAGAAGGATAATCAACAATGGCTCGGGTCCATTATTGGTGATGAATGTTGAAGCACACGAGATGTTTTATTCTCCGTGATTTTATCGATTTTTCTAACATTTTGTAATATTTATATTGTAGTATTGAAACTACGTCAAGTTGGTTCTTGACATTTTTATTCAATTTTATGCGGAAAACATAACTATAATATTATAAACCTATTTAGGTAATAATTACGTTAGTCTAGAAAAATACGTTTTTCAAGACTGTTCACTTTATTTTTTATAAATAAATCAGGCAAGTCCAACTTCAAGTAGGCTACGATTTACTATCCAATATCAAAACACTCGCCCATTCACATTAATTATATAGCTGAACACTGAAGAAATATTCAATATTTTATTCGTCGTAAAAATTATAAGTTTCGGTCTTTTTTTGGTAGGTTTTCATAGCACTCATCGTCAAGCTATTCTTATACTGTACATATTGCATGATGGAAAGAGGAAAGTACGCCTCAGATTAAAGCGCAAGGATTTGAAATCGTCTCTAGCTCTCACTCCTGTTGAAATTTATCTGTGATGCAATACGAATCTTGTGATATGACGACATCACTCATGCTTCCTTATGATTAATTTGAAAACGACTATCACGTAAACTTGTTTAAAAATTAATAATAGTTGCGGTTATGCTTATCCACCAAAACCACAATTAAATCGTGATTTATGTTAAAACTAAATCTACACTTTTTTATATTCTCACAATATATTAAAATATATCCCGCGATAGACACGTTGGACATGCCTTTTATAAATAGTTATAATACGTCAAAAATGATAATGGATAGGACATAGCAATAAAAATGGGATGCCTTTACTAAGGGGGCAGGTGCATATATTGATTTATTCTAAATATTCAATGGCAATTAGAGATAACCAGTTTGACTGATCATTTTTACTCAATTTTTGACTGAAAACGGTGGATCCGTTGCTAACCTATTTGAGCTTGGACTTGTCACCCGACCAACATGTATATATGACGGAGAACTACAAGATTAAAACCATATTCTCTAGGAATGTCCGAAAAGAAAGATACGAGTATGCTAAGTCAGTCCAACCAGCTGTTGTACCCATCAGGCCCGTCCTACTTGGTCGTAACAAATATGGTTTAAAACAATTGCGGCGCATTATTGTGGACGTGAAGATCTCTTCACATAGTTTTATATGTTCGTATTATTTAAGTTTTATTTTTTTGTACTATATTTGTACTTTTTGTTAATTCGTCTTATTCCTTTCTCCTGTGAATACTTTTTATTAGAATGAGTCTCAGTAAACTCAGTCAATGCACACTTGAATGCATGGCAATCTCAGTCTTGAGTATCTGCTCTTGAGACATCTCCATATGTGAAAAACTGCTGATGCTTCACACCCAAACATAAGGCATTTAGATTAAGACAGAGAATTATGCGAGGCATGTTGGTTTGGAGGGTTCTATGTTTGTGTAGTACATTCTTTTTTAATGCTGAAATCATATGTTTTCATTTAAGTAATGTCGTACTCTCCGTGAAATCTTCATTTGTATAATATTAATATTAAATGAAGCCCTATAAAATATTTTCTTAAATAAGTGTCTAATTGGAATTTTTTACCAAAACTTTTCACATTTCTTCAAATAGTTAATTGAATCGCGCTGATAGAAAAAGCCCATACAATCAGTGAAGTAGATGCCTGTAAAAGAAATGTGTCATATACGAGTAAAAGTGAAACCACTAATTGGATTGGCTACCTCAAAAGAAAGTAATGTGATAGTATCAAAGATCAGAGCTGTAAAAAGAACAAAGAAACCCATTTCGTATTTAAAGATTTTCTCTCGTACGGCACGAAACTAATTTTATTTCTTTTTTTTCGGTGTTGGAGTATTTTTTTACCTAATAACATACAAAGGCAACCATTGGTTTGTCTTATAAAATGTATCATTATAATGCCAGATGGTTAACTCATATCTTGTTATACGAATAGTAACTTGATAAGAAAAAATTAGCATCATTATACTTAATATATTTTAACATAAGTCTTTAATGATAATCGCTGTAAAATAGTAATACACAACCCGCTCAATGACATTTATTACAACCTACTAATTAGGGATTGCAATACCGGTATTTCAAAACCGGTATCCCAGTATTTTTCGATACCGAAATACCTGTTTTAAAAATCAGACAATACCGATACATTTGGAATTGAAAGTAGAATCAAAATGTATTAATTTACATAAAAGGCTTAACAATGTAATTTTTAGTCTGTTTACGCGATTTCCGGTTTAGGTTCTGCTATGATCCTTCATCGTCCTTGGTGACTAGCAATGACCCATGCTAAAACATATTAATATTTTTAATAGATTTTTACATTATATTGAGTAAGTAGATACTTCAAATTATTTTACGAATACTGGTATTCAATAGGAAATACCGAAATACCGGTATTGGTATTTTCATTTGGTATTGCAATCCCTACTACTTAACTAAATGAAATAAACGCAAAAAACTTTTAAAAATTATAATCCAAACAAGATTTTAAATGAGACCTGTAAAATATATTGAACTCTAGGCAACAGATATGCGACATTTTAGAATTATATTGCCCTCGCTACAATTTAGAACGTGGGGCATACAACGAGAAATTTGCAATTTTTTTTACGTTATAAATAGACAGAATTTTTTTATTGTTGACCACTTCAGTGTCAATGATCTTACTGATGCTAATACTGAGGTATGTACACTAACACGGAGTGGATACTATCCGAAATAAAATAATTATGTTTCTAGATTGAGGAATATCATTAATATTTGTACTTTTTGCGAAGTGAACTATTAAAAAATTAGTAAATTGGCCTTACTAAAAGATTATGTATCACTGTTGTAGATATGCGCTATAATTCCATTGTTTATATATTTAAAAATATCATAAATCTTACTTACTAATAATATTTACATGTGTTTTTTTTTGTTGCCAGACCCGGGATTCAAACCCGGGATCTGTAAAATTATAGGCCAACACGTTATCCGCTAGGCTATTGTGGTCGTGAATTAATATATAGATACACAATAATAACAATAAAGCGTAAAACAAAACAACAGTTAAAAAATATGTAAAATTAAATGATAGGTACTCGTATACATACATATTATAAACTAATATTTATAAATTATTTATTAATTGAGTTAGCATATACTTGGTAGAATTCCATTTTAAAATAAATGAAAATATAATTAATATTAAATTAGAATTTAATATTAATTATATTTTCATTTATTTTATAAATTCTTTGACAAATAAAATATTTCCTCTTATACCCTAGATACCTCAAGAGTATCTAAAACAACTACTGAATTACCTCTGGATTTCTAAATTGTATTAGAAATCCAAAGATTAAAAAAATATATTTTTTTTATTTTAAAATCCAGGTTTTTTAAATTGAAATAAAAATTTTTATGAAAATCTTAGAGCAAGGTTTTTTTAGTTGATTCTGTACTATGATAATCACACCGTGGGTGTAAAACCACGGCAAGTGCAAAATACATATTTTGGATATATTAGGGTTCGAAGTCTTGTTTTGTTAGCACAAATAAAGTTTCAAAAAAAAACATAATATTTAGTTTATATCTACATTATATTGCATGTTCTTTCAGTTACTTCACTTTTACATTATCAAGTTCACGACTTTTGCAGTTGTTTTGCATTTAATCTCGAAATTGAATAATTTGCAGATGCCTTGGTTTTACACTCACGGTGCGAATATCAACACAATATGTTTTAAATATATTTGAATTTGAATTTGATAAAATGTCAATAGTAGGTACCTAACAATTAAAATCCACGATAATAAAACGATTTCCATATACTACTGATAAAAAACATCAAAATGAAATGTGTTTTTGTCTTGTGTGAAAAAGCGCTAAATTCAAATAATATTATACCATTGCTTTCAGAGTATCAAAATAACGAAAGCTGATGATCAATAAACGTTGAACCTATTTTTAACCTGGCTTAGCAAAGACCAGTTATAAGTTCTTATAGAAAAGGTTTTTCGATAAGGCGATGACAATGGTCCAAGTTTTTATGCAAAGTATCCCACCGCCTTTAACCTTTATAATATAACAGCTGTGTGCCAACGCTGGCAGCAAATACGACTATGTGTAATCTTCCGTAGATTTAGATGTTGGGAGATTCGCCATTTACAAAGAGACTTTCGGATAATTCTGTCAACAAAAAACGATTTCATAGAGCTCTGGAGATATCGTATTATCGCTTTGCAGGAATAGTACGCATAACTTTTCAATACGTCTAACAATACATAAAAAATATTCTTTATAGTATCTTTATTACGCGTAAAATTGTTATTCTGTTATATCTATTCAAATTGGATATCAATAAAAGTTACCTGTAAAACGACAATTAATAAAATTTATATTATCTATTAAATAATCATGTAAATTATTACACTAAGAGATTTACATCAATCTCTTGTTTAAACCCATTAATTTTTAACACTTTAAGTGATAAACTACTAATATATTTCCATTTGAATTGACAATATTATCTTTAATGAAATTGACACTTAATAAGATATCAAATGTTAAAAATCGACATTTCTTTGAGACGCCATATTACTTTTTTCGAAATTTACTATAAGTTTTTTTAAGAATAGTGTATCGGTTATGACCTTTTAATATTTTATAATTTCAAAAGATACTTCAATAGATAATCCATAAACGGAAATTGGCGCACAAATAGTTAAATGAACAAATCTCAAAATTTGATATTCATGCAATGCACTTCACTAGATATTAATTTATAAGTACACGATTTATTATACAGATAAAATTAATTCACCAAAGGCATTTTAATAATTGCTCATTGACCAAATTCGTTTAATTTACTGAGTCTGTAATCTCTTTGTAAAGAGTTTGATGCTAATTGTGTTGAAATTATAAGCGAGCGAATATAATAATTGAGGTGCCCTGGATAAAACAGCGTTAATGCTCGTATATTCAGTTTCAAGAATAAATAATTTAAACATTTTCGTCATTGAAATCATCCGCATAACTTATGTATTGATATTTGATCGCCTGCATTAATTATATGGCAATTTACCAAATAATTTTGACTATAATTGGAAGGAGTCTTATACGTTATTTATGTTATGTCATTTGAAATTATTTTGTAAGCGCAAGAAACATAGTTCAGTTGGTAAACTCGACAATTATTATTAAGATCCCTCTATTACCATTATTTTTTTTTACGTAATGCCGGCATTTTTATGTCCATTGTGATTTCTTACTCAAGTGCAGATATAAATCGTTTTACATCATTTTTAGATAATTTTTCAACTGAATAATGAAGTCAAAGTGTAGTATTATTGGCTGCTTATCTTTTCACACAGACATTTACAGACACATTCATAGACAGATTGTTTTTTTATACGGCCTGCATATTGGCAAATAAATATCATAGCAGTACTGTGAAGTTCTCTGCAAATGAACCTTTAATGCAAAGTCACTTGTAGCTAACTTAATCATTATAACAGTAATCTTTTTTTTGCTTCAATTTCAAACATTTAGGCTCCATTTCTATAGAAGATTTTTTTATCAACATATTTGTAATTTATGTACCACCACGGTGTATATACGGCGGAGCTACGAGATGCTGGTGTGACCTGAAATGAAGCAAGAAGACTGGCGAGTGACAGGGATTCTTGGAGGCGCCGCGTGGTGCCCATATGCTCCAATCAAGGGGCGGATATGGCCGAAGATAATTTTTGGCTGACACCATTTTACCTCAAGATATTTATCAAAACATATCTAGATAAAAAGATATCACAACACAAAAACGTCATTACCGACCAAAATTTAATTCAGTTTCTTTTATTCTCGTACTTAGATAACACACTCAAATTAATTTATATCAAAATGTGGGTCGATACTATTTGTGATGATTAAATTATTTTCGTCCTAGCTACAATATTATGCGGCCTCCCTCGGCATATATTCTAGTCTATCCAAAGCTTCCTCTTTCCAGCCCAGGACCTCCAAAATTCTTCACTCCAATTCTAAACCACCCCTTCATCGTGTACGAGGTCGACCAAGTATTTGTTTGCTTTTGGATATTAGTTTCTTTGTCTTGCGTGACTCGTCTATCCATCTAAGACCCCCGCAATTTCATATACCGTACGATTTGCATTCTCTTGTGCAAAGCGTACAATTCGATATTGTATCACTGTGTCCATTCCTACTATATGATTCCGCAGCACGCTCTGTTCAAATTTAATGAACCTTTTCTTTATTTTTAGTCAAACACCAGGCTTTGAGCTATACATGGCAACTGGTATTATTAGTGTTTTTTTATATAATATGCATTCCGATTGTCTGTTCAATGCCTTATTAACGTAGCACTTTTGTTAGATCGATGTGAAATTTTTGATTGCCAATATTTCTCATTTCAAAGCTGTAGGAGACTTTATTTAGGGACAATGAAATATAAACAACAATGTACAGTTATTATATAAACTAAATTGTTTTTTTTTTCTTTTGACAAATACAACTATGAGATGCTCATTTATCCGGAAAGAAGCTGATTTCTCAAAACGACGAGCAAATTCATTTAAAAATACCGGTTCAAAATCAACCCTATGTTTTCTTTTCGAAAGATTTCGATGTATTTTTTCAGCTAGAGGGAAAATGCTAAAATCATACTGGGGACAAATATAAAAAAGAGCAAAGGATAAAGTAAATCAAAAGTAACTTTTTCCACCTGACTAGAAAATATACGAGCAGAGAATTATATGCTTGCAGAAGCACAAACAGAAATCAAACACATATAAACGAGCCATATGGAGTAAATAAAAATAAATACATGTAAACAAGTGTTGAAAACGGTGTACATTTGAAGTGAAAAAAAAAACAATTCGGCATTTGGAAATTCGCAATATTTATCGTAAAAAGAAAAATTTTCGAACAGCATTTGAAGAGAGAGCTTAAAATAGTATAATTTAATTTTTGAAATACCATACATATGAATTCGCGAATGCTGATTTACATGGAATGCCACATACATAAATACTAATAATATCGCAAATTACTTTTCTTTATATTTTGCCTTATCGTATTTTATATTATATTTGTAATATAACTGTTTTTATTATTCAAATTAAAATTTATTAACATATAATGAATATGACAAATTATAAATTCAAAGCGTTCACGTCATGAGATAAAGTAAGTGTTAACAATTTTCAAATGTGAGTAAATAATAAAATAAGAAAAATACAAATACATCACACAGAGTGAACTAAGTTGATAGACTATATCTTAAAAACTAATAAAACAATTTCTACATAAATTCACCTCACGTGGAAAATAACAATTTCCGAAGCGATTTGATTAAACATAGTTATTGCCCCCCTAATTGGCATTACTAATGGCAGGTTAGTTCTGCACCATGGGAGAAAAAACAACGGATGCACCCAAATCTTAAAATAATTATCAGATACACACAAGCCAATACCACCAAGAATGGCAGAGTTCCCATTTACGCCGGGTCTAAGTCGAAAAAACAATACAAACCACTAACAAAATATTATCATTGTGTATTGTTTACATTAAAACGTCTTAAATGTATAACTATGGTACAATGCATCAGATGCCGAGTACCTCCGCTACACGTAAGTACATAGGAACATGTATATGTCTGAGAGCGATTGAAGACACATATCCATATTCCAATGTACTTCCATGTAGCGGAGGTACTCAGCATTTACCCACTAACCAAATATTTTGTTCAAAATTGATTTTTTTTACCCAGTCTCTCAAAAGGTTACCAACCACTGATGTAGATAGTGTTTGTTACTTTTTAAAATTCAATTAAGCCGGTCAAAAAATAAATATCCTGTTTTCAATATGTACTTGATCCCGTCTAAGAAACCAATGTGTTGGGAAAATGGCTAACCACTATTGCTTGTAAGAAGTCTATCAATGCAACCATCACTTTAGGAATGCCCATATTATGCTGGATCAGGATTTAACATGACAATTTACTTTTTTATCACTGGGTTATTCAATTGAAATAATTCGTTAGCATATTTTTTTTTATATACGACTAATTAAATGTATAACACCTAGGCTACTACGTACGAATCGTTAGATAAATTTATGTATTATTTAATGAAAATAAACGTTTCTTTTTTCAATAATAAAACTTCTAAGGATAGACGCCATAATGGTTAGTGATGTTTTATTTAGAGCGTAACCGCTGCAAGTTGTTTGAATAAGTTTTCCAACTTTGAAGTATGATTTCAACTATCACAATAAATTTGAAACTTTTCATCCACTTCAAAATACTTTACAAATTAAAATTATCGTGAATGCATTTCTTAGATTGTTCATTATTGCCACGGGTCTTTTTCAATTTCAGATCTGTATAGCATACAACACTTTTGTAGCAATACTATAGGGTGGAGAGGATCAACTACGAATACACATGTCTACTCCATAAGGGCATGAGTGATCACACTCCCAGGCGGCATCCGCAGTACATATCCCATCCACGTAAAGCTCATTTTTGCTTATATCACATACGTTACCAAGGATTAGACGTATATTTACAAATTCGAGTATTCGTGACGCAGTTATAGGTACCAAGTGACTTACCATACCAGCCATTTACAGTGTCTTCATGTCGCCATTTGCAATGATAATGTTTTTAAATTAATGAAAAAAACCTACACACATCGTCTTCCTTTTTACCGTTATCCTCTCCTTGGTTGGAGGTTATGGACACAGCGCGGCGTCTCTAAGAATTTCGATCGATAGCCAATCCTCTTGCATCTTCTCTGGTCGTGCCAGCATCCTGTACATCTAACATTAACCGCATTGTTTATATACACATATTATATTTATTTTAACTATTATTCATTCATTTTTCTCAACTTCTCAATAACGCTTGACTTCTTATTTGTCTGCAATATTGATCATTCATATGAGAAAAATTTAAAATCTACCGATAGATTAACATTGTATGTAAATTTTTATGTTAAACATAAAGTGGAAACATCACAAAAGAAAATGAAAGCTTACGCCTTCATCCAGCAGTGAATCAACCTTGGCTGATCTAATCTTTTCTAATACTACAATATACTACGAGCCTGAATTACAATTGAGTAGTGGTAACGAAACAATACTACAATAGTTTAAAAAAAAAACTGAACCCAGACCCCGTTATAAAAATCCAGTCCACTCAATATTAACCAACACGATTCTGATGATGACATGTTGTGTATATAACGGTAGTCATTTTTAAAAAGCTTGAGAACAGCTGCTATACAGCATTTTGTTTTTTTAAGTAAAGGAATGAAATTAGCAAACCGTTTATTAAACAATACGTTACATACGAAAAAAGTTCTCCCATAAATTTGATTTAATTAAATTAGCCAGGTCTCACGTATGACATTAATCTGGAGGTAATTGTACATGTAACGTTCGCGGCGTGTTGATATTATATTCAAACGATCCATACGTGCTCCAGAGTGAGTTTGGCAAAAAATATATTTAAACAAGAATATAATCTGAACCCCACTCAACAAAATCCGCGAATGCTCCCACTGCACGAAAATTTACATGACATGACCGCTGGGAAATTCAATTTAATGAAAATGTCAAATATGTCTATATTATTTTTATATGAAACATAAAATAATATATCAGCTTTGTTTTGATTGAGGTCTTTGTCATTGAATAAAATTGGGGTTTCCAGTTCCGAAATCCGATACTTATTTATTTATTTGTAAAACAAAAACATGTTATGCACCAGTTTGTTTTAATTTGAGGTGAGAAATTTATCTATTTCCTTATTCCGGAACTTATTAGTACTTTTCGTTTTAAATACTCATTGAGGAGGTTCCGAAATCAATATTAATAAACTATATTTTGCATGGCCATGTACGACCATAGTATTTCCGAAAACCGCAAAATATAAATCTTTATTTCTAAAAACCATTTAATGGTGTTGTGATTTAAGCCATAGTTAAGCTGCCCGCCGACATAACCACAAGACGTTGTGTTCCCCTCCCCCCTTCCCCTACCGGCTGGCTCCTACACTTCTTAAGGGGGAAGTGTCTGGTGCGTGTGGTGAGTGTGCTGGAGCCTAACGTGACTGCTGAATTTCTAGTGGTCGGACGGGTCTAATGTAATACTAGTACATATAAAATTATTATTCACAAAGTTGTAAAAGAAAGCAAATTAATAGATTATAGGTGCCTAATTCTAAAATTAGCGATGATAAAATTCAGTCGCGTCACAGAGTATTTTGGTTTTATATAGGTACATAGAGCCTAAAAATGGCAAAAGACAAAAGCAAGACAGCTTATTTAATACTTCAAAAATTGTAATTCAATTTGTATTAAATACCTTCACTCGATGGTAATAATTATAATATAGAGTATACATTTTTAAGGATTAATCATGAATTATCAGATCCGTGAGGTGCAAGGGGAGACCCTAGGGGCATTTGTGGGCATCAAGCTATCTTTCGGTGAAACTGTAAAAAGTCATCAAGGGCTTTAAAAAATGAATAAGTATTTTAACGCTTTTACCCTATTGAGCTGCTACAAATCTTAACAAAATCATCGCGAGAGTTGCTATTTCGTGATTTATTAGGATCAATTTAAACAAAAATGTTTTAAATAATATCTATGTATTATTTTGCAGTAATTTTGTCATTCCGTATTGTTTTAGTTTATTTTTACATAAATTTTATGTAAAATAATTAGAATCATTTATTTTTATTAATTTCCCGTGCTTTTCTCTTCCATGGGCTCTTTATATGACTTCATTATGTCTTAGTAAATTCAATCAAAGCACAAATTGAGTGCAGGGCAACCCCAGTCTTGGGCATTTGCTCCTGAGACATTTCCAGACATAAACAACTGCTGATACTTCACACCAAAAGAAGGGCCTCGTGATACGCTCGATTAAGACCGAGTGTGGTGCGGGATGGGTTTGTTTGGAGGGAACTATTAAGTAGTTTTAAAATCGTAACCACTGCGAAGAGTTATCAGTAGGCTTAGGATTCTTAGATAGGCCAATTGGAATAAAAATAAGTACAAAATTAAATAGTGATTTAAATAAAAATACTGGACTTCAAACACTGCAGAATATTAAAGCTGTTTTTTTCTATTTTTTTCTACTTCAGAAATTCATTTACATAATATGCTATAATAACATCTGTAGAACCAAGTAGAAAGAAGTTTTTCCATGTATAAAAATTTGCGCGGATCAAATCGTCAAAGATTCACTTTCGAAAATTTTAAGCATTATTTTATTATTTCTTGTAATAAGGCGTTTTCTATCATCAGCATCCTAGCTTGTCAAGCCATCATCATATTTTTTTTAACGTTTACTAATAATTCAATTTGACAATACAACACGTAATAATGAGTCAGCATATGAAATATTTGTCAAAAGTATTTTTTGGACAAGGCAATTAAGAAATTAAATATCCCTGAATGCTCTTTAGATATTTTCTTTTGATAATATGGCCCTTGGTCTAAAATGATTCATCTCACTGGATTATATCAAGCATATTCTAATAGATGCATATCAATGACTTGGAAACTTGTTGCCGGAACACTCTTTTTGTATTATTTTTTTTATTTTGAAAAGCATTTAACATCCATTTCTCCTCACCTGTAAATCTAATGTGATATAGAACTGACTTTTGCATGAACTTCATCTACAAGGATGGCATCTGTAGATAATGTTATAATCATACGCTCTTTAATACTATATTATTTGATGAACCTGGCGTCGTCATATTTATCAAAACTCAAGATTTGCGATTGACTGACCACGTAACACATTAATATGGATGAACAACCGCATATAAAGCTTCTCGCGTCTAGTGCTCCAGAAGAAAAAGAAGAAGATTACGAGTTCTGTGGTTTGATGACTTACAGAAAGAGACTTGCTAGCGGTAAGGGTGATCAATTAGAGAATAAAAACGGAGGATTGAACAGTGGCAAAGTCTGATTGAGACGGCTAAAAAACATCACGGGGTATAACTCTAGAGGAAAAGGCGTCGATCATTAATTAGACATTCTTCTTCTTCTTCTTTTGCCATATCCGCCCCTTAACTGGAGCATATGGACACCACGCGGCGCCTCCAAGAATCCCTGTCGCTCGCCAGTCTTCTTGTTTCATTCCAGGTCAAACCAGCATCCCGTAGCTCCGCCGTATACACTCTGTAGATTGTATTTAGCGGCCTTCCAGGACGCCGGAATCCGGTCGGCTTTAAGAACAGGCAAGCCAGGTTGAAGTTCTCTTCTGGCATCCGCAGCACGTGGCCGAGCCAGGTCCAACGTCGCCTCTTCACTTTCAGCGTGATGAGAGGCTGCTTGGTGCGTTCTCTTATCTCCTCGTTGCTCCTAAAGTCATACCACCGCACACCCAGTATTCGTCGCAAACATCTGTTTTCGAAGCTCAGTATACGGTTGCTCTGAGCCTTCGTAAGGTGCCATGATTCGCTACTGTAAAGCAGCACCGTCAGAATGCAAGCGTCGAATAGGCGGCATTTGGTTTTGACCGAGTACAATCGTGAGTCCCAGACATTCCGCATCGAGTTGAATGTTGCTCCAGCCATTCCCATTCGGATAGCGAGCTCTTTCTGCAAAATGGCATCTCCCGAGATGTGTACCCCCAGGTACTTGAAGCTGTCGACGCTCTCGATGTTTTGTCCGTCACTAATCAGAGGGAAATCTGGATCAGGACAGGTGCTATTACACAAGACGTTGGTTTTTCTTCGCGTTGATTTTCAAACCAACGCGAGAGGAGTTGTTATGCAACCTGTCGATTGTCTCTTGAATGCCCTCGATTGAGTTGTCGAATAGGACAGCGTCATCGGCGTATTCTAGGTCGCATAGCTTCACCGTGGGGGTAACAGGTATGCCTCGGTCGGGTGATTAGACATTAGGTGTACATTTTACTTAGACTTTATATTATATAGGTATTTCTTATCAATAAGTATTAAGCCACGTAGCTTGAAGTACATATGCTTCGCTTAGGTGCTAAAATGGTAATTTGTTTTACTATATTTGTTATCTCACTACCGTAAAGTAACACCATCAGAATTGATCCGTGGAATAGGGGGTATTTGGTTTTAATTGAGTACAGTCGTATGTCCTAGACATTCTGGATTTAATTTGGCTATAAAAAGTATTCCATGAAAGATCTGCAAAAAACGTTGCATTTCAATAATAATAAATTGTAAAAATTGTACCTACTTTATTTTATAAAATTATCTTTATGAATTATTGATGACTTTGCAAAGAATAGTATGTGTTTCTTTAAACCGAAATTTTTAAATTAACACACTCTTGAATATTTAAAATCATTCATTGTGTTTTTCTTGTTACTATCGTTAACTTAACCGGGAAACGTATATATTTTTGCTGATATTGAAGACTCCCGATTATCCGATCTAAATGGGATTTCGGGAGGGTAGGATAACCTATAAAGACGGATAATCTGAAACCCTGTACAACTTAATAAAATATATAAAAAATATGTTGTTTAATACATAGGACCTTTAAATTAAATATTGCAAGTGCAAGTTTAAACTCTTTTCACTTTTTTTATTTAAATCACCATTACATTTTTTTTTACTTTTTACTATAGTCGGATAACCCGCAATATCGAATAATTATTGAAAGTCAGATAATTGAAACCAGACTTTCACATGGGATAAATAATAATTATATATGTGTATCCGTTATATTGTGTTAATCCGTAACTACATTAGGTCCTACCTGTCATCTCGACCAAGCTAGCTGGCTTACAAAAGTTGTGTTGGTATTGTGTGCAGATTTCAAACGCGGGAATATTTATATACATATAATATGTTACGCCGAATGTGTGAAATTGCGTATTAGGTACATGAAATCGGCAAAATTTAGCCTTTTTCATGAAAAATGCAAGCCCGTTGTCTTATTCATGAATTTGGCGAAATATCTGCCGAGTGCGTGAATTCGGCAGTAATTTTTCTGCCTAGTTCATGCATTGGGTAAATTAGATAGTGGCGCTCTGGTGGTGTTTTTTTGCAACTAAACCAAATGTGTCAAATGCTCATGCATTGGTCAAAATAGATAGTGGCGCTCTGGTCCTGTTTTTTGCAACTATTCAAACTAACGAAATGTGTCAAATGTCATTGATTATATAAAAATATACCAATCAATAACTACAATAATGTTAATTTTCATTTATTATGCCTAAAAAAATCTATAACTATAATAATATGATAACGGAAGAATTTTATTAAAAGGTATTTTGACGATTTGATTCGTGCTTAGGTATCAATTGTGCAATGGTCGATTGTTTGTTTGTGGTAGTATGATTTGATAGTTTGTTGACAGTTGTTAGCTAACCTCAAAATGGACATTCAGCTGAATTCAGAATTACAAAATCTAACCTAACCTAACCTTATATTATAATTATATTATGTTCAATTATAATTAGTAAAAATATAAAATTTACTTTTTCTACTGTCATGTTGACAGTTTAAGAATTCCATACCATACGGCAGATAATTTTCCTAATTCATGAATAAGGCAACGGGCTTGCATTTTTCATGAATTAGGTTAAATTTTGCCGATTTCATGTAATACACAATTTCACGGATTCGGTGTAACACATATATTGAATATATAATAATCTATTATATTTTATTGTCTTATACTCTTTAAAAATGAGTTAAAATATAGATATATTTATATACTATCAATGTATTGGTTACTAGATAATTCAAGTATCATCTAAAAATAGATCAGTAACCCGTCGTAATCACTAGCCTAGCACTAATAAACTTCGGTTATAATATTACATTGTTATTCATCATTATGAATCTATTTTTGGACTCGGTCAACTGCCGTATTAGTATTAATAATAAATTATTATGACCGTGTGATCCCTTACCCTTGGTGAATTGGCCTACATATCTATCACTTAATTATTAGAAGACATTAATGCGGATGATGGGTGCGCTGTCACGGCGATGGCGTATTTGTAAACAAAATTTCAGCCATACTAAATTAACATTTTCATACAAATGGCGTATTTTTCTACGGTACTATTCCAATATAATAAATATATTCAAAATCGATCTTATATAACAACTTAAAAAAATATTTATTCAGTCGTATATCAGTAGAATGTAAAAAATATGTACTACCTTGCCATCAGAATCGGTCCATCTGTACTGGATTTTAATAATTCCTCACTCAAATTCTAATACTCTAATTTTCGATGGCAGCGAGGCTACCCACCAGGCTTATAATGTCGTGAGTCCCGAGTCTATAAAGTTCATACGTTTTCAATATGTTTGGACCCAGAATATGGACCTAATAGATTGAGCTTCTCATTGCTGCCCATATTCAAATCCAGAAATGTCCACAGAAAAACTAAGAGCCGGCTCTATAAAACCGTCATACGCACAGTCGTTGTATACGGGTGCGAGTCATGGACGCTAAATATGAAAGCAGCTGAAATGGTGGACTGCTTTGAGAAAAGGATCTTGAGGCAGATATACGGACCCATGAATGATGGTGGGGAGTGGAGAATTAGATACAACACGGAACTATACCGCTTATACCAAGATTCAAAACTCTCCACCTTCAATAAACTCCAGAGGCTAAACTAGGAGTCACGGATACCGAAGAAGATCCTCGAAGGAAACCCAGGGGGGAAAGGTCAGTGGGAAGCCACGCACACTATGGGGTGACAACATTACAAAAGATGCCAACAAGCTGCTAAAAATCATGAACTGGAAAAGACGTGCGGAGAACCGTTCCGGCTGGAGGACGGCAGTGGAGGAGGCCAGGGCTCGACTTGAGCTGTAGCGCCATCGAAAAAGAAGAAGATTGAGCAAGTGGCTAATATTCATTTCTCGTAAAAACAAAAATCTACAAATTTAACATACATAACTTAAAAACACGAAAACACTTCCTACGTGAAATCCTTATCGAACTACTAGTTAAAATTTTATTGTCGTAATTAAGTAGGATATCCGTAGCTTAATTGGATAAAACACATTGGCACGATACCAGTGGTTATACAGGTTCAGATCCCGTCGGGTGTCGTATTTTTTTCAAACGAGATTTTTTCTAGTAGGTATATATCGGAGGTGTTTTCAAGTTATGTATGTTCAGTAAATTACAGAATGTTGTATTCTCAAATCTTGTGAATTATTCGTTGAATAAACGAAATAGTATAACAAAAATCTATTAACACAACTTCCACCCTGCTCAAACCCATATGATTAAATTAGTATCGAACAATAAGTCATGGTAAAAAAATCGCAGTTATCGCAAAATATGTGCAGTAAGCTATTTAAGTTGTTGCTACCTAGAATTCTAATGTACCGTATTCACCAATATTGTATATCATATATTAAATCGATACGACATATCAAAACTAATAACAAGTGGGCGCAGAGGAAACTGCGGGAAACGTGATGGCTTTTGATTTGAATTACCCCATCTCCACCTGCCATATATATGCAGCCGCGATTTGTGTACGTCCGCTTTTCATAACGCTATAAACGTGTCAAAATGAAGAGATTTTAGTGTCATACTTCCTTGTCTCGAAACGAAGTTGCACGGGACCGATTTAGCAAACATGCACCTCGATGCTTAAAAAAACAGTTTAGAAAATAATAAAGAATCTCAACTTGCTCTGCCGTTATTAATCTTTAGTGACATGAAGTGTCATAATATGTACCCGTGTACAAGAAACTCTGCCGAAACAGAGGAGTCAGATATTGAAAATGATGCATCTAATAATTAGTAATGGCCTGTCCGCTCATTCCATCCAATTGCACTATCGATGACATATTTAAAGTTTATGACGTGGACAACACGTGATTGATAAGAGTTTACACGCGTCTTCCGAACGGATACGATAAAAGAAGAAGAATAAATTTTAACCACAAAAAATCAAAACTGGGACTACGTGTTGTCCAAGAATTTGTACGCACTTGACTTAAAAATCATTTAATTTCAATTCTTAAACATACCAATACTTTATAATAATATGTTAAAAGCCCGACTAGCTTTGAATGTCAATAAATTTTCTTCAGATATATGTTTATTTTCCAAACTATAACCCCTTACGTTAAATTTTATTTTCTGGATTAGGTTAAGAAAATCATGGAAAACTTATATTCACGACAAAAAATAAAAAATATAAATATAAAATTAAAATATAATCGAGACAGTATAAAATTACACAACGGGCCTCAATTCAATGCAAGATTACTAAAATATTAATTTAAAAAAAAACCCATGGGGCAGGTCTGAATAATTTGGGATGCTTTATACTAGCATTGTGGGTATCATAGTGACCGATAAAATTAACAGATCGGTCAATAGTTTTGTTCCCTACTCTGACAGAGTAATGCTATTACAACTCAAATCGTGGATGGGTAATGTTAATATAACATAGGTGTACGCTCCAACTGCCGACAAAAATGACGATGTTATAGAAGAATTCTATGAACAGATAAATGAAATTCTAAAATCGACGAAAGATAATGAAGTTATCTTGATTATAGGAGATTTCAACGGAAAGATTGATAAAGATAAAAGTGGAGAGTTAGTAGGAGAATTTGGTTTAGAACAAAGAAATGATCCAGGAGAAAGATTACTACAATTTTGCCAGGAACAGAATATGGTTGTTTGTAACACATTATTCAAACTTCCAGCAAGGCGATTGTATACATGGAAATCCTCATAAGATGATGGTAATAACATTGTAAGAAATCAAATAGACTATAATATATTAATTCGCAAACGTTACAAAAATAGCATAACATCTACTAAAACTTATCTAGGAACTGATATCTCATCTGACCACAATCCTGCTGTAGCTACAGTAAAAATTAGATTAAAAAGATTACTGAGGGAACCATGCGCAACCCAACGTGTTGACATTAATCAACTAAAAGATCCCGAAGTCAAACAACACGTGAAAAGTGCACTGAACACAGAAATATAACAAATAAAAACTTCAGTCATTACATCCTCTGACATAACAGACAAGTGGGACAGGATAAAAGATGTGTTCTCCTCCATATCTAATTATCAATTAGACTATAAAAGAATAGCTAAGAGGCAAAAATGGATGACAGATGAGATTCTGTCTTTAATGGACGAAAGAATAAAATGGAAAAATAAAAATGAAACTCAATATAGTAGAATTCATTATACCATAAAAAGAAAAATTCGTGCAGCTAACGAAGAATGGATGTCCGACCAATGCAAAGAAATTGAAAATCTCCAACGAAAATACGATCCCTTTATTATGCACAAGAAGATTAAGGAAACCTAGGGAATTACGAGAGGAACCTCATCAACTATCTTGAAAGACGAAGATGGGCGTATTATATTAGATATAGAAAAGAAACTGATTCGTTGGAAGACATATATTGAAAATCTGTTTGATGATGATAGGGGACCTATTGGCTATACTTTTAATGAACGTGAAACAGCCCCATGCATAATTAGGGCAGAAATAATAAACGCAATACGAAATTCTAAAAATGGTGAAGCTGTCGGCCCTGATAATATTTACAACGAAATGATAAAATTATAAGAAGAAGATCAATTAGAAATTCTCGTGGATTTGTTTAATAAAATTTACGAAACGGGCATAATTCCCGATGATTGGTTGAAAACAACATTCATCACTTTACCAAAAAAGGCGAATGCAAAGTAGTGTTGTGAGTTTAGAACAATAAGTTTGAAGAGCCACATGTTAAAATTATTATTAAAAATTATCCATAATAGGATTTTTCGAAAATGCGAAGAAGACATGGATGACACACAATTTGGCTTCAGAAGTGGTTTGAGCACTTGCAAAGCTCTTTTCAGCTTGAATGTTCTAGTGCAAAGATGCCTAGATGTTAATGTTGATGTTTATATGTGCTTCATCAATTACGAGAAAGCATTCGATACTGTTAGGCATCCTAAACTTCTCGAACTCTTACAGGAGAAAGGCATCGATGCAAGAGACATTCAACTGATAGCTAACTTATATTGGAATCAAACAGCGAATATCAAGATCGAAAACGAAATCAGTGGAGAGGTAAAAATTCGTCGCGGTGTAAGACAGCTGGGGTGTATATTGTTACCTCTGCTATTTAACATGTACTCAGAAGCTATTTTCAAGGAAGCCTTATAAGGTGAATCGGTGGGTATTTTGGTTAATGGCAAACATATTAACAATATACGATATGCCGATGATACTGTGCTGATTGCTGATAGTTTAAAGAGTTTACATCAACTGGTAGAAAATGTTAATGAGGTCAGTAATTCTTATGGTTTAAAAATGAACCTCAAGAAAACAAAACTATTACTAGTATCAAAAATAGCGACACCAGACACCAACACAAATTTTGTCCTTAACCGCTAAACCAATCGAACGTGTGACCCATTATAAATATTTAGGTATATGGGTCAATGAGAAATGGGACCAGTCTCAGGAAATAAAAACTAGAATTGAGATCGCAAGGAGCGCTTTTCTCAAAATGAGACGCCTCCTTAACAATCGAGATCTTAACTTAGGTCTGAGACTGCGTATGGTACGTTGTTATGTTCTCTCAATTCTTTTCTATGGTATGAAAGTATGGACGCTAAACCAAGAGATGTCACGGAGACTTGAAGCTTTCGAGATGTGGCTGTATAGGCGCATCCTCAAAATTCTTTGGACTGACCGAGTGACAAATGTTGAAGCTCTCAATCGAATGGGAAAGGACCGAGAAGTTCTACGTAGTATCAAAACCAGGAAACTACAGAACCTCGGCCATATTATGAGAAGACAAAAATACAGCATTCCCCAACTTGTCATTCAAGGAAAGATCAATGGAAAGCGTAGCAGAGGACGGCGCCGCATTTCGTTGCTTAAGAACCTCCGTGATTGGTACGATTGCAGCTCCACTGAACTGTTCCGGGTAGCAGACGACAAAGATAAGATCGCCTTGATGATGGCCAACCTCCGCTAGGGGATGGCACAATAAGAAGAAGATACTAGCATTAAGGATGCTGATTTAATCCCCACTTAAACTGTCCTACTTTAATAATTAAGATGCGTTTGAAATTCACTATATTATATTTTTTATGGATTTTTATGAAAGCTCTACTATTAATAAGTTCTGCATAGTATGTTTGATAGCTTTAATATCCACGGATATGGTATTCTTTGTATTCGTAATTGTTTCACTATATACGTCATATAATACAGTATATTGATAATTATTTATTGTTTGTGCCAATTATAGTAGCTCTAATCCCATACAAATTCCTAACCTTCCTCCCACAATCATTGTTGTGCGTCCAGGCATATTATAAACAATTAGTCACTGTTCAACTGTATTATCGTAAACACCTGTTACCGCAAGGTGACTCATCTATCAGTTATCTTTCGACCTTCGTTGTCTCTACATCTGCCAGATTGGCGTCTCTTCTATCATAAACTCAGTACCATCTTCATCCCAAAAAAGTACCTACAGTGTAACCGTGAGAGTGATAAACCGAACCGTGATAATACTAGTGTGAGTTCGTGAACACGGAACCAACTCCAGTGCACCAGCCTTGATTGATTCTGTGTATAACCGCCCCCTTCCTACATCCAAAATCTTCCCCAATTACAGTCCATTGAAAATCGCCGCCATTTATCATTTCTTCTTCTTCTTTCACCCTGTCACGCCCCACCATTAAAGCATAGAGTAAGCACAAGTTCGCGCCACTTCCCTCAGTCCATCGCCAACGCTCGCGCTTCCCGCCATGCCAAACTTGAAGCTCGTAAATAGCTTTTGTAGCATCGCTGCAATTTGAGTAAAAGCCAGCCACGGCGACGAAACCCTTGAGGCTGTGCCTTTACACTGTTGGGTTTCCGGTCTGCCCGTCGAGCTGATGGCCAGATTGAAATACTTAGATGCCACAGTTGCCGACGACGGTGGTCTTTCCAGAAAACTTGAAATCTGCATGAGTGTGGCGGGCTGCACTCAGGCAAATTTCTCAGTCACATGGAGGTCAATGTTGTATTCTTTGAAGATCAAAAATATCGTTTAACATTTAATAAAATGATCAAATTTTAATTTATGACTCAGCATTTTTCTACACATTATTGTTTCAGATAAAATTACAGTTTTAATATAATTCAATAATAATGCAATCAAAATTGCTGTATATTATATAATATAATATTTACTCATCGAATGTTCTTTAAATTCTACTCACAAAGTTTTGATGAAGTAATTTATGGTTAATTTTGCTTTGCGTAACTTTATAAAGCAGACCGGATCCCTGGGGTAAATGTACATGTAATTTTGCATTGTATGTCTAAATATTAACGCTTATAACTTTATGTTGTTACCCGAAATTTCTGTTGAAACTTTCTTCACTTAAAAACCCTTTTCGAGCCTAGATTGGCCGGCCTGTGGTATAATGATTAGAGCTATATCTGCCTAACTGAATAATGAAACGTGACTTTAATATAGTTCTTAAGATACACTTAGTATTTATTAATACTATATAATATAAACAACATATTTTTAATAGGTAATATTTCCAGGTGATACTTTTATCGCGATCAGTGTCATTCTTTTTTATGTAGGTACCTACTGTATAACTGTGAACACTCTCACGAATCCGCATCAAGGCGAGGAGATTTTCTTGAATGAAGATAAAATAGTAAAATTTCAGATTGATCTCAATCCTTATACATAAGTTAGACGATGAAGAAAAGCCTCATATACTTTCCGTCCACCACCCTTAGCGTAATAAATTTAAAGTACTTGTTAAAGTTGTCCCAGGAACAACTTTCAAAGTATTCCACTTGTGAATGGTGGACACATTAATGTGCTAGATTCCTTTTTTTATGTCAACCCTTACTTTGGTTAAACCTAGTTGCGTATAAGCCGTCTCTCTCACTGTATAATGCCGTAAATGTACTAAAAACTAAATAACTGTAGATAACTGTAGGTATCGCGTGAAAACCAGGTGGCAATAGCCGATGGCCCAACCAACGGTCAGACAGATGTAAATGGATCTTCCTTTTTAACCGACATATGGGGACATTCTCAATAGATGTTATTGGCATCCTGAGATTTTCCAAATAAGATGTAAGTGATTAATAATGATTATATTTTGAAGAAGAGACTATGAAACATAATAATTAAACTAGGTATAAAAAATAGGTACCTATCGCGTACCTCTAAAACATTTTTTTCCGCAGATTGTATCATTATCGATGAAATTATTTATTTATACAAGATACATTATAAAACTCTACGTATTCAACAAGTCAGAAAGTATAACACACTTTGTTTGACCGTTTAAAAGAATTGATCAATATTGAAATAAAATACTGAGAGATCAGTTTGGATGAATATGAAGGATTTCTCTGATATAAACCATATTGATACTAGAGAATATAATATGGTGAAGATTATTAATTGTAGGCAAGTCAATGCGATGGCACCCAATAAAATATACTGAAACAACACCATGGCAAGTCGATCAAGAAGTCTGCTAGATCGATAACAAAATCAAGCCTATCGAAAGTATACAGCACAGCAACGAAATACTAACGACCGAGATGAGTGGATACAGCAAGAAAATTCCTTCATGTAGCAATGGATTTAGAGTGAGTAAGATGACGAAGATGATGATTTACTATATAATAATGTAAAATATTAACAACAGTTACAATTAAGTTAGTATCTAATTATTATTTACCATAATTAATAACAAAGTCGATCGCTTTCGATTGGCGGTATATGCAGTACTCATACAATCGTTGGAAATAATTTATATGGATCGATAGCTTAAAAAATAGAGGATAAAAATGATAGGTGTCAAACTTTGTTTCTCGGGTTTTTCAAAACAATATCTTTAATAAAGGATGTAATATTTTAAAATCTTGTGTAGTCGGTACTCATTGAAAAAAATAATAATAATTTCAATCGCATAATATTCTAAAGTAAACTTATATGAATAATGTTCTCTACGCCCACACGTGCCGTATGTATAATTATCACTTTTCTTATCAGACCATGAAAGGTAATCTTTTCATCCGAATAAAATGCTCATTGTCCCTTTGCTCCTTCGCCTAAGCATTCATCCCGACAATGGGTCTTAATTAAGGTGTGCCAAAACCGCCCTTAAATGTGCTGCATTCCACTTTACACCCTATTATTTTCAAGACTACGAGGTCTTTATGCTTAAAACTTGCCCCTTTTTTATATTCACGAGTAAAAACGTTCAAACCGTAATGTCTGGCCGCGCGGAACTATCGTACTGTCGTATTTCATTAAAGTTTCGCGGCTAAATGGTAGTTCACAAGAATATTATCGTGTTCTCAGAATACATAAAGAAAGGCTTTAAAATGTTAAGTAAAGCTTTGAGATCGGAGGCTGCTTCCAACTCTCCTCTTCTGCTCACCGCACAAAATCGTTGCCAGGGTAAATGAAAAACTCGTTCATGGAATAGGGTTGCTAAGTACATATTGATCCGAGAAAAATGTTATTAATATTTAAATATACCTCACTTGTCTATATTCAAGGATTTTTCAACAAGCTTCACAGAAAATTCAGAGAATAACTATTTCTACAGTAAATTATAATCATGTTTGTAGGAAATGTGTAAATTTTCAAATTATTAACATAACTAATGAAATTACTTTTTTTACTTAATTTAATTAGAATCAATTATATATTAATAATATATTACGTTTAATAAAGTTTCTAAATAGATTTTTTGTACGAAAGAAGTATGTTAGCCAATGGCTCATTCTATTGGCCCGTTGGCACATGCAAAAATTTTTTGACTGGGATATGATCATAAATGAAAACTGCCGGAGATGTTGCAACTCTCTTCCGAGCACAAAAACGGGACCATTCTGGAACAGTGACATCACGCAGATAGCCAAAAAAATCAGCATCTGCACGTGCACTGACGCAACATGTTGTTATTCTACCTGCGGCCGATTTCGACAAAAATTTGTTACATGCGACTAACGATTTTTTTCTACCAAAAGTGCGGCAGTGTATTAAGTTACGTGTGTTTTGTAAATGACAATAAAACCGACATGTTGCAGTCGAGATGAGTTTGAAATTCAGAGACCGAGAAGAGTATATGGAACTTGAGTGTGCCGAGTGTGTGTGTAATGGATCGACCCGTTATTGATATTTTATCAATTATATAGAGTGGTGTTCTAGACTCTAGAGAGCATATTTTCTTAAAATCGATGGTACGCGAAGATTTTTGGGTGGGCCGCAAAAATTTTCTGCAGTTCAAAAATAGTTACCTAGAAATCCAACATTTGAAGTGGGGTTGTATTACATTTCGACAATTGTTTAAAAAATAGCGTAAATATAAATATTTATTATTTTATTCCAATGTTGATAGTCCGTAAAACATTCTTTGATTTTTATGTGAACCGTGGATGTAAAAAGGTTTAGAAACATTGTTCTAGACTCACTAGAGCATTGGGACCCAATCGATTCGATGAAAAGACGGGCAAAGATCAGCTTTGAATTTACGTAAGGGTTTTATTAGTACCTATTATAATAATGAGACACATATTATAATATACACTATAGCGGTTTTATTCTTTTTCAAAAATAGTTACCCGAAAAATATTTACATTTATATCATCATTATCATCATCAGCCGTCGCCAATCCACTGCTGTATGACGGCCTTACCTAGCTCCTTCCACTTTCTCGGTCCTTAGCTCCTTTACTGCCATATATATCCACTGAACTTTATATGTTCGTCTTTCCTGCGAGTTTTACGGCATTCCTGTGATCTGTGGTAATACTGTATGACAATATTTGTCCACTCGCCGAGTGACGTGTCCCGTCTATTGCCATTTCATCTGATTAGCGACCTCTTATAAATGTCATTGCCTCTACCACATCGCGTACTCTTGTCTGTTTCCTTATCTATTGGTTTCTTTTGTGATCTTTACACGTTACAACCAACATGCACCTTTCCACGCCGCCTTGAGTTAATCGATTTTTTTAGATTTCTTTTATATTAAGAATTCATGTTTCACCAGCATACGTAAGCGTTGGTAGCATGCATTGGTTTTTAACATAAGATACTATTCAAGCGCCCAAATGCACATCAGTTTAATTCTGCGAGCAATCTCGTCATACATGCTCCTCGTCAATTAACATTTTTGGTGTCCAAGATAGATGTAGGAGACCCGCTTGATTTTTTTTGGTTCAGCAAAGCAATTTATCATTATTTTTTGTCTTTGAAACATTTATCTGTAAACTTGCTTTGCAGCTTTCATTTGCAACCTCCACCATCCTGTTCTAAAGGTCTTCTAAGTTGTTTGCAACAACAATCTCATCTGTAAAACGCTGGTGAGTGAGGTATTCACCGTTCATGGCGATCTTCATATATTTCCAGCAGTCTAAATGGAAAATTTTACGAACCGGAGCGCTCGTTAATTTTCTGAAAATATTATCATAGTTTTCTAATTTTGTATGTATTTTATAAAAATAAGTGTGTTATATTTTTTGTTATATAGCCATTCTAGCTCGAACGGTAAAATTATTTTTTCTACGAGACGAAACGATAATGTTTCCAATTTGACTACCCGGAACGGCGCTTCAATGCGCTCCTATATATTATATATTATATTTCTAATAAGTTATAAACTATGTACGAACAACTATCTTATGTAATAATTTAAAATAACTTTGTTAGGAATATGGCTTATGAATGCATAAAATAATATTTACATTTCAATATTGCAATATGTATTTGTTAAAGTTATTTTTGTTGTAAGCCCTGTTTTTGCAGCGGAAGGCTTCCGCTTAGGTTTATGCTAATGACCTGCCAATACAGTCGACAAGTGCAATGGAATAGAATCAAACATTTCAACTTAAATTAATCCTTTGCGCTTTGTCTTCATGCAATTGGAACGGAAAAACATCAAGCTGTAATGATAATTTTAAGGTAAATGGTGAATTTTACGATGAACAATTTTAGTTTTAAGATAGCAATGTTATACATATACGTTTCATTATAATCTGAGATTAATACAGTATATATATTTAAAGTTCCTAATCATTTAATTTCATCTATAAAAAAATCTTCTGTCAAAAAAAACTAACGCATACAACTCATTCCACCAGTAATTTATTGTTAATGAAATCTATCACTAATTTTCATCTCTATATATTATCGCTCTTTTTAATTGAACATTAACGAATTAATAAAAATTTATAGATAGATAAATTAAATAAAATGAAAAATGAATATATAAAGTAATGCCAAATCTTTGGCAGGGTTATCGATTATACATGCGTAGTTTTGTTGCTGGCAGTACGTATTATCCTGGTCATAAAAATCAAATGTAAACACAAAAATAGTCGTGAAAATTCCAATACTGCATGCAAGGATAGTTACAACTTGGCGACCCTATCGGCAAAATATACGAAATATACCGCGGTGCACACAATAACAAACGCGTTTTTCTTATATTTAAAAAAATAGATTGGGCGACAATCCGTATTTTTGTGTGTAAAGAGTTATTATCGCAATTTTATTTGCACGCTATTGCTGGCAGTACCATAATCCAAGGACGTGTGGATGCACTATTAGGTAGCGAATTGAAAAGTACTAACTAATTATGATAGTGATAGATAGAGAAAGTTGTTGGAAGAAATCAGAACCTACCTCGTATTGTTGCACTCCTGATGAAGGAAAGTCTCCCGACTCTCCTTGGTGGTCGGGTGCCTTTAGACATGGCCTTCCCTACGGAGATGCTCTACTTTTACATCAGAAATGATGGAATAATCACTATTAAATGGATACCGTCTGTAGTCAGGTATACCTTCCCTCTTATATATTTTTTTAAATTCCAATATAATTAATTATTATTAATCATCAAACACATTACGTTTATACAAAGGTACATATATTTTTGAAATAATATTTAATAATTATTTTTATATTTTATTTTTCCAATTTTATTAGTGACGAGCTACACATCCCCTTAATATGTAAAATACTTCTCCAATTTACTTGTGACATCTAGTTAGTGTAATCAAGACAGCGGTACTACTTTTAGATTTTCATACTAATTCGCAGTCTCAGATACTCACTCGAACAAAACTCACCAGTTTTTTTCCGCTAATTGTCGCCCAATTTCCACGATTCTTATACTAATCGAAACGTTACGAGTTGATTGTTAGGGTCGTATTTTTTTACTTTTTACTTTCTGCAAAGTAAGCGAATTATACATGCTTTTATAGACATGTAGCTCCGGTGAAAAGTTGCAATCAATTATCTAAGCACCTAATAAAAACTACGTTGTCTACAAATATTTATATTAATGATAATAAAATACGTTGTATAGGGACCTACTTATTTAAAAATAAACATATTTTTATCTCTCAAGTGTTTTTTCCGGAATATAAAGTGACACGATATCCATTTACCACTTTCAATTCAGAATATTGCTCCCTGAGCTTCGCAGAAGAGAAAGCTTAGCAAAACCACTAAACCGCTCCCGGTTTCAGAAAACCCAGAAACTCTCTCACAGAGTTTACCGTGGACTTATATGTTTTTGAAATCTGAGACGTGATTCAAAAACATTCATCGTTCAGTGCATCTGCTGGTAAGCATTTTATGGCTGGCCATACAATCATGAATATCATGTAGACCAATCAATATATTGTTTTTCTCACCATCTCCATTCTTTTCCATCGATAAATTGTATTTGTATACATCTTTTCATCGAAATAATGTTAAATTAAATTAATAAAATTATTAGAAAATACTACCTTCGAAGTTTTTCATCTCTTTTTTTTCAAAAAAATATTGTGAGGGTATCTCAATGAGATTCTTATTAATTATTAATGAGAACATATAAAGCTTTTTTGGTGTTTAAAACAAACTTTTATAGGAATTCTGCAATTTTATATATGATAGTAACTAATAATTTATATTAAAGCTCATGAGTAGAGAGAGAATTCAGCGTAATACAAAACATAATATGTCATGAATAGTACCATAAATTATTTCAATGAAGTTTTGGGATAAGTTGACGACAGGGCCGGCCGACCATTATTTGTACATTCTAAACGTGCAATGCATAATAATGGTCGAATTTATTGAGTTTTTATTTAATTTAAATGTGTTCAAAGATGACGACCGTCACGTGTCTTAAAAATAACCTCCCAGTTGATCCAAAAATCAGCAAAAACTACCGTAAAACTATTGAGTACTTATAGAAATGAATCCTCAAAAATGTTAACATCTGTTTTAGTGTGTTTGTATTTGTAATTCTTGCACATTTAAAACACGTAGGAATATCGAATAAGCTCATTTTTGCCTTAATTCGTACAAACCCATGTGATTACTTTAGTTTGCAAATGTACTTCCTAGTACAAAAAAATATTCATAACACATTAAGCGCAGTGTCATGTTGATCAAAAATATGTGTAGGGATGTGCAATTAGATAAAGACACCAGATTGATTTTCTGTTTTACACCATTGGAACGCTGCGGCAGAAGAGAATGGCTTTAATTTCTAATCACTCATTTTAACCTTGACTCTACTGAACAGTGTTGTACGGATCTCTTTGATAAACCGTTTACCTTGGCGGTTGCCACTCGGACGGCATCCAATTTAAAATTCAGTATAACAAGTAGGTTCATTTGGAATTTATATAGTATCAGTGAATACCGATTGACGTACAGATAAGTATCAAATAATCTATAATGTTTTTTTGTAATCTCTCTGTCTCTGTGAATATTGACCACGAGTCTACATTGTTAGTAAATACCATGTCTCTACTTTTTAATTTATTTGAATTAAATTTATATGTCTTTTAGCTCTTAATAAACAATTTTGAACTCAAATTTACAGTGTTTTCTTTGCATCTACAGTATTTAATCATGAACATATTTAAATCACACTTTGCGCCAATAATTACTAATATACACACATATTTACATATTTTATATTCTACTTATATCCATTTTTATATGTCTTATAGATTTAAAATAGTCAAATGTGACAGCATGATCACACGCCTTGATATTGAGTCAATTAGTTAATCATGCTATAACCGTTGTAGCATTCTTTATTTTTTCTTACACATCTGCATTACTTTTTCTCGTATTACATCAGAAATATTATGTAATATGCTTAATTATACTACTTTCTTAGGGAATTTTTTTTTTGAAGTTATACTTCTTTTGGCGCGTTTGGGAAATCAGATCAGAGTATATTTTGGCGTGTGACATGTAACACATAATTTATTTTTCACATGAAAAAAAACGCACTCGATTGGATTCAAACCACCGATTGTTCGGTTATCAGCCGAACGCACTACCTTTACGAAACAGTATGATACTGCAATCGTGACGATTATACAGTATAATATTATAGTTTAGAATTGTTTCGTTGCCTAGGCAGCGAATTATAATTGTCGGCCATTTGCAATTCCTTACGTAAACAAACGATTAATTTTTATTTCTGTTCAACACTCAGCAACTTCGTATTTTTTCGTGAAGATTCGGGTTGTTCGTGGAGTTTCTAGGCGATTGATATATTTATTTTAGTTTTCATAATGTCTTCAACAAATGCGGAGTATTAGTTATTAGTCCAACACAAAATAATTGCAATATTATTTTGTTTTTGTTTTGTTACGCCAAAGAAGTATAACTTCTAATACACGTACATAAGTACACACACACCGATTTTTATTTTTATTTGCAAGTGTTTTTTAATAGAATTAGAATGCGGCGGGTTATGGAATTTTGTACGGAGGTGACTGAGTTTGGGCTGGCCTAATTGATGACTTCCTCTATTGGCAACTACGCGGAAATAAATGGCAACAACTTCCATTTTATGTGTTTGAATTGGTGCTAAAACAATATAATATTGCTACTTTCTATAATCTTGTGATGTAGACCTTATCTAGATGTATTATTATTTTTCCCGTAACATTGAATTATGACGTATCATTTATAGCACAGTCATGAATTTTAGAGTTGCTTAAAACAAAATAGTCCATACTTAAAGAATCCGAAATGTATTTATTCAATCAAAATGTCTCCGCGAGGTCTCCACGTAATAGAATATAAATGAATTAATAAATTCCAGCTGCCAGATATAAGAAAATGAAATAAAACCATTTCTCGAATTTCTTATATTTTATTCAGTACAAGCGGCGAATGGATTATGACAATCGCAAAGAGACATTACGACCACGTTATGTAAGATAACCTTTTTGAAAGCGGTTTAAATTATTCAGAACTGTATAACGACGCTTTCCTTTGCCCCAACGGCAAACCGGAGTATGTACATAACACTGGTGTCCGGAAAGATATTTACCGACAATTGGTCGCACAATCTCAAGAGCAAAAGTCTAACATTCATTTAGTTTACTATTTATTCACTATGACGGAAGACAGTGATAATAACAAAAAATACTTCATTTTCCGTGGAATTTAAAAAAATATTTTCACAATTTTCGAACTTGTCTTTTACATACATAGTATGTTGTCATAAAAATGGAGTCAGTTTATTTCTTAATCATGTATTTCTATCAGAATTGGTTGTCCTAAATAAATAAATAATAAAAAAATAATTTTGTGAAATAATATCAGTCATGTCTGAGGAAAAATACGAGAAAATTAAACCCTGACGGCTAAAATTATTAAACATGGAACATGCTTTGCCTACTGATTCTCTGAATGCAGGTTGTCCAAATTCGAAAGAAAATAAAATAAATTGCGGGGCGCGGGTTTACACGTCATTCCCGAAGCGCCGTTCGCGGCCGACTGGAGTCTCTCGCGGCTGCGCTCCTTTTCTTTATTTTTCGTAACGAATCTGCCCGGGAGTTTAAGACAAAAGCATGTATTCATGCTAAAAATTGTAGGTAGTACAGTAACCAGTAAAAATATTTGGTACTGTTCGGTTATCAGGAATACAGCGGAAAACACATTTTGGAAATAGCCGATAAACTGGATTGAAACTGGACCTGATAGCAACATGATTCAATTAAATTCACTCAAATCAAGAAATAATTTCAATTGTTTTTGTATTATCCATTTTTCTCGGTTTGACATTCGTCTATTTATAATATGATAAGTATATCACAATTCCAATAAGGAGTGACGTCCATGGTAATAGGCAAGCATTCGTTGCATAGGATCAGCACATAATAAAGGGCGGTGAATGAACCAACAAGTATTTCAACTTTTGAGATCAATGTGTGATTTTCATGAAACAGACGATGCGGTTGCATCATTATAACGTATCTACATATTAGTTTAAAAAATAATTGAAGCATATAAAATCTTGACAATGTTGTCACTATTGTTGTATTAAATCTAACATCCATTAGCATACATATTATTATTGCGATTTACACAAGGAAATTTTTCACAGGGGTACCGCCAAACCTGTCAATTCTACAGATCTCCACGTATATAAAACCGTTTAGATAATTAATAGAAGGTTTCGTGGAAATGCTCTAATTCTCGATTGACGGTGTGTATGCCAATTAAATATTTTTGGTGTATTAGTCTGTTTCAGATAGCCGAAAATACATAATAAAATAGGTAAGTAGGAACTTAACAAACTAGCAGACACTTTTAAACTAAAAATAAGCTCAGTCTGCTTAAGGGCAGAACTTTGCCTAGGGATGCCACTGCCAACAAGCAATATAAAAGTACTAGGTACTAAATATGTTTATAATCTATTTCCTCCATTTCAAATTCTTGTATGGAAATTACTATTCACTTTATGCAACAAAATGCGATTATAATACAGTTTTTTGATAAGCTAAGTAAATGTAATCGATTTATTTTTGAACAGCGAATTATTTGTTCATATTATCTATTCTACAAAAATATCTGTATTATTTTATATTCTTTACCAGTTGACCATGTCCCTTTGAAGTGGACGAAACCGGTCATGACCAATATTTTTAAAAGTGGAACTAGTACTAAATGATATTGTTTATTATTTTAACTAATACAATGCACCCCCACAAAGTTTTTATAGTTAACACCATAAAAGAAAATATATTATTGATATTATAATTGTATGATGGCAAACTGTTGGAGAAGACTTATTTTCTTTTTTCTGGGACGATGGATTTTCCATCTAAGAAAGGTTGCAAAAAATCATCGGCGGAGAACTTTTTAAGTCAGTACTACATGGGGAAATGGAATTTTGCGTTCTCCTGTAGCGAAAGGCTAACAACTCGATAGAATGAGTCGCGGCCTGTTATTGTTTCGTTACGTCCGTTCGGGCAAACACAATCAGTCTAATGACTTGACTTTCTTGCTTTAATTTTCGCTTTTACTCGAAACAGAAATGGAAACGCTTTGGCAAACCTTTGGTTTAATTATAAGAGCAAACGACTGCTTAAAATTGATAATATTTTTTTTTGCTGCGTACTTATTTCTTAAAAGGCTTTTTAATGGTGAAAACTGTTTCTTAATGCCCTTTCATTGCGAATTACTTAAAGTAACATTTATTTTTAAAAGATAAAAAATATAATAAAATCGTTTTGACATCTATAATATAATCTTAATAATATTTAGACGAAGCGCAATGCTACTGTAGTTTCACTACGGATATCTAGCAACAGAATATAAAAAGTGTAATGTAATAAAGTTTACCGATCATTTTATTATGTATTAAATGTTTTAATGTACTATAAACTATTTTCCACAAGATTTAAGAATGTAACATTCTTTGGTTTTATAGCCCGAAACAGCTGTCAGCTTAACTAACGCAATACAGTAGAATTAACAAAAACAACTTTGGTTCAGAACCATTATGATGAAATTCTATCACATAAACACCAGTTCAATTAATGAAGTAACATTTTTTATTGAACATATTATTATAGTATGTTTCCTGTAGTAACACCTCATAAACATTATAATATTAGAATAAATATTGCTGGAACTCAAACAGGCATCCATTGGATTCCGGAAAATGTTTCCCACCATTGAAACCACCTGTGACATACCGAATGACGACGAAATTAACTAATAACTATAGGTATACGTCTGCGTTGTTTTAAATCAAGGTAGATATTTTTGGTCAAGATCTCTCAAAATTTTAGATTTAATGTAGGTACTTGCTAATAATTTGTATTTAAACTATTTTTTCCAGTTATGTACGAGTATACTCGATAAAGAATGCTACATTCTTAAATCTTGTGTATAATTAAAATACTTATCTTTGTAACGAACATATTGAGAAAACGTTCCATTATCATCGACTCGGTGATATGACCATAATAATATGGTAGTTTTTAATACATTTAAAAATAAAGTGACATTACTATAGTGTTTCCATGGAGATGAGTGTAATATGCACATCCATTGTGTGGTATAGCTTTCCACACAGATTGATTCCCTAATTACACGACAAGACTCGCGAGCAATCGTCAACCTTATACAGCAATTCGACGAATCAGATGCTAATACGATCGTCCTAACACTTGGTTGGTAGGTATAAAAATAATATTGGAAATCCAATCGGATATCGCATTTATATACAATTAGTAACAAGTCGCTGATTATATTAATTAACATATTTTTTTATTATTTCTCATTATTATTTTTTATTAAAGTCAGTATAGAAGTAAACGTCAATCTGCGGCTGGACACGGAAGCTCACGTCTTCAAGCGAATCAATCTGTCACCGCAATTATTGAGTTGAATCAGGCTGAAATAAATATTTTTCTATTATCGACTATAATATCCAAAACGACATATTTCAATCGGGCCAGATAGTCGACGTGAGTCCACGATTCTGCGAATCTTTTTGTGTAATTTGGGCATGAGCATTTTGATCATCACATTGGTATTATTCCAAGGTAACATATTAAATTATATTAATAAAAATTTAGAACAAAGGCGTGTTTCCTTAATATATCCTAAGAATAAAGAATCTTTATTGCTTGTTAAACTTTCTTTATTATTTAAATCTTTAAAATTATTTAATTTGTCAAATATAAATCACTACTGTCGATATGACTATAAAATATTATTATTCTAGAAATACACTTTTATCTCACTCCTGATACAAAAGAGGTCAAAATTTTTTTTCAATTATTCTAGAAATCCTTTTTCATGATTTATTTGACAACACATTTATTAGAAAAATAAGTAGTTATATTTATGTACGTATATAATTATTAATATGGTGTGTTTTATATAGAGATATAGTATTTCTTTTAGATACCTATAATTTCGAGATGCTAAATAATCATACAGCATCTCCATAAGGCGACAAGTAGTTTTCATTACCTACTGATAATAAATGTTTTAAGTTTTTTTTAATTATATAATATGATCAACATCTTTTATTTATAACAATGCTAGTTAGGTTTCTTTTGAGAATGCGTCCGTAGTAAAATTATTTCTAGTGATCATAAATCATTCAAAAGTGCAAGTAAAATACATCGGATGAGCTAAGTAGACCATATCTCAATAATTTATAAAGCGTTAAGGGGGTACATGCTCGTCGAAGGTCAAAATTGAGTTTTTATTGTATATTCAAACCATGATCCTGGACACTCCTTAAACGTTGTAGATGATCTATTTATATAATTTTGAAGCCTTATTATCCTTTATAGTTATTTTAAACATTTGATAACTGCATGAAGTATTTTTGTTACATAAAATAGTATTCTTTTAAACCTCTCGCTCTAATGTTTTAGAATATAGTCATATTTCGGTACATAACTGTGCAGTGGTGTTAAGATTTTTTACATTTATTAATTTTTAAACGCATTTATAAAACCATTAGCATAATTTATTACGAGATAATTTTTGTAAAATATTCACGATAAAAAATTATATTGATAATCTCTGTGATCCCAAATTTGACAAGAATTAGGCATTTTATTATTCAAAAAATCGGCAAGATTAACACATTTCAAGATGATTCTAAAGATATTTATTATAAGCTATGTCTTTGACCATTCAAGTGTGATAAACATCTTATGAATAATGATTGCTTTATAATAATTATTGACCTAAGAATAAGGTAGTGTTTTTTTTAAATACGCCATTTCTTTTGTCATTCCCTAGTGGTTAAGCTACAACATACGGCCGTAGCCATAAATTGACAAACTATAATTAAAGTAGGGAGTAAAATGATATTGACGCGCGTGTTTGAACATGTACCGTTTAAAAAAAAATTAAAAAAAATTCGGTTAGGTACATGTTCAAATACGCGCATTAACATAATTTTACTCCCTACTTTAATTATAGTTTGTCATTTTATGGCTACGGCCGTATGTTGTAGCTTAACCACTAGGGAATGACAAAAGAAATGGCGTATTTCAAAAAAACACTACCTTCTTCTTAGGTCAATAATTATTATAAAGCAATCATTATTCATAAGATTTTTATCACACTTGAATGGTCAAAGACATAGCTTATAATAAATATCTTTAGAATCATCTTCAAATGTGTTAATCTTGCCGATTTTTTGAATAATAAAATGCCTAATTCTTGTCAAATTTGGGATCACAGAGATTATCAAAATAATTTTTTATCGTGAATATTTTACAAAAATTATCTCGTAATAAATTATACTAATGGTTTTATAAATGCGTTTAAAAATTAATAAATGTAAAAAATCTTAACACCACTGCACAGTTCTGTACCGAAATATGACTATATTCTAAAACATTAGAGCGAGAGGTTTAAAAGAATACTATTTTATGTAACAAAAATACTTCATGCAGTCATCAAATGTTTAAAATAACTATAAAGAATAATAAGGCTTCAAAATTATATAAATAGATTATCTACAACGTTTAAGGAGTGTCCAGGATCATGGTTTGAAAATACAATAAAAACTCAATTTTGACCTTCGACGAGCATGTCCCCCCTTAACCCAACCTCGCTCGAGTGGAATATTAACGTCCGAAGCGATTTAGCAAAAACATAGTATTACCAATGGAAAGAGAGTTCTGTACCTTAGGAGAGCAAACAATGGGCCCCTATTATTTTTAATAAATGAAAGAATTCTCATGTCTACCTCTATAGTTATGAAAAATTACAATGGTAACTAATACTTTCAAGATGTTATTACAGGACCAGTCAACGTGATGGCCTCGATCCAGTACATAATCCAGCAAAACATAATTAGTAAATACCATCAGCTTGGTCTCTGTTGACCAGCCTACTCTAAATCAATACTAACCCATACCACATAATTACCAAGACATTACAAAGCAATAATTGCGTATCGACTATTTGTTTCACAACAAATATCGTTTATTAATACGAATAAATTATGGTTAGATGGGATAGTGCTGGTTACAAACTTATTAAACTTATCCAGCCAATATTAGTAATATCTATCGATTTTTGTTTTTATTCATCCATAAATAATAAATAATTCAGAATACACAAATAAATGGAAAAAATACCTGGGGTTAAAATACAATTCAGTCTTTCGTCTGCGCACAATTTATTGTTGGAGGTGGTCAATTTTCCGTGAACAGCTTTCTGTAATTAACGGTATCAATTCCAATATTTTAAAAGCAACGCCCTAAAACAACAGTGTTCTATAGAAGTCCAATGAATCGTCTTATCATAATTAAAAGACAAATACAACTTCCTATTTCCGATTCGATTTGGAATACAATTTGTGTTATCAGATTTTGTAAACAATATAATAACGATACCGGAAATTTCAAGCGCTGTAAAAGAAAAAAGGGATTTTATAATAGGGGGACGAAACATTATATTATTCTGTTGATCTACCAGTTCAAAAATATATTTTATTTATATTATCCGGGATGAAATCCTTACTTAATTTCATTTTTTTCCAACAAGTGTGTTTCTGACGTATTTCCAAATTACATATTATGTGTATTCAATAAAAAATATTAGACTCTTAAATATTGTAAATTATTCGTGTAATCAGGGCTCGAAATGGACCAAAACGCACCGGAGTGCCGTTCCGGGTCGTAAGATCGGCAATATTGTCGTTCCGTCTCATGGAAAAAATAATTTTACCATTTGAGCTAGAATGGCCATAATATAACATAAAATCACACACTTATTTTTTATAAAACACATAAAATTAGATAACTATGTTAATATTTTCATAAATTTACCCAGCGCTCCGGTTCGTCAAATTTTTTATTTCGAGTGCTGCGTGTAATAAAACACTAGTTTAATTCAAAATAATTAGCACTAAGACCAAATTTGAAATGATCCTGCCGCCGACCAGATAAAAGCAGTTCCCAATATTAAATTTTGTCGCAATTAGATAATTTGTAAAGCACATTGGTCAGAATCCAATGTGTGGCTGTTCGAGTCCCGCCCGACGTCTTTATGTGTTAATAAGTGAGTTACTGATTTGTATCCGAATTGTATTATATTTTTTAAGGTTTTTATAACCATACCTACGTTACTGAATTAATTTACTTTAGAATAAAATTAGAATACTGTTTAATTATTACTATTAATGGTGGAAAGACTGATATAAATGATAATACTTGACAGAAAAAAATAGTGGCTCAGATAGTACATTGCTTCTCATACCGGGGCTTCTAGGTTCGTATCCCGGTGAGGTCTCAATAAATATATTTTTTCAAGACTGAGTCCTGAATGTTCATGTTTCACTACTATTGGTGCTCTCGTGATCTATTGTAGTGGAAAAACTGAAGTAGTATTATTATTTTTATGTTTTATAGAAGTTTTTCTATTTATATTAAAACTATTGAATGTACTTTAAATAAATATAATAACAATACTGAAGTTATTTTTTTCGACTAATATTAAATATTATTGCGTATTTTGAAATTCGTTTTTCTCTTAATAATTGGTATACAGTCAACAAATATATGAGTATATAAACAAAAGAAAAACTGAATTGTAAATGTAAAAACAAATTCATATGAAATGTTATCTCACATAAAAACGAAATGTTAAACATCAATATGACAAAATAAAATATAACACGTTATAAAAAAATGCCAGAAATCGATTTGAACAAGGGATGTTCCGTAAATGGCCATCAAAGGAGTTGGCATTTACAATCAAGTGATTTTGGTAGGGACATTTCGGCGTGCCGCGTGCCGCCCTAACGAGGCGCTCGTTAGCGAGCGACAGGAGGTGCTCAATGTCTGCTCCCTGCTCCGGCCCTGTTCGCCCTTTCAAGTAATAACGACTTTCGCTGTAACGTCTCACAAAAAAACCTCGCCGCAATAACACTGAGGCCTATATCTTGTAATGAAGTATTTTTTCTTTTTATTATTTTTTTTTCCTTTTTTTACATTTTATATGCAATATTTTTTTTTATTCACTACTTTGAAAACTTACATGTCAGTCAGTACCTCAGGTATCATGTCTATTTTACATTATTTGTTTTGGTTTCTCTTGCTGTTGAGGATCGTGACTATTTTTAAATGTCATAGTTATGTTTCTCCAGTGGTCCCTGCATTCCACGATCTGCATATCTGAGGCCCGTAGCATCCTTTCACTTTATCGAAATATCGTATTGGGACCGTATGGCCAAAGAATTACACAACTATTTTGAGATAAACTTATGACCGGCAATGCTAAACTAACATACCATTTTACTCCAAAATCAATAAAAATAAGTGATAAATATGATATGTTGTATTCAGGCAGCTAACTATAGGTACCGGGAAGTTAACTGTCAGGCGTGATATTTTTTAACAACCGCAGAGCTGTCAAATTTCGTTGAGTAACACAAATTACACGTCTTACTTGATTCCAAATGCATCCCATAAGAATCTTTTTTTTTTAAATCCAAATGGAGGTTCTAATGGAATTCATTTGGAATCAAATAAGACGTGTTAACTGTGCTAACTAGTAGATAACCGCCTTGTTTATGGAATCAAAGTGATATCCGTGTTATTTTGGAATAATAAAAATAACGGAAACCTTTTACCGTGTTAATTAATTGGAATGGATATTTTATAGATAGGTTTTTTACGTTTATTTCTTTCAAAACGGGCGAATGCATCAATTAAATCCTCCATTGACACTACATTTGAAATGCATCAATTTTACGTCTTTTTCTTTTTGAAAATCAAAATCTTGACCAAGTGAATATTGGTAAAATATTAAATATAGCACTACTGTTCATAATAATATAATATAACACTACAGTATTTTTAACAACAAAAATTTGATACAGTAAATAATTTACTAAAATGTGTCTTTTCGTTTTCAAAGAGCCACATATTGATAAATGTATCCTGCCAAAAGGTATTTCTATAAATTGAATACTTTCTAGATTAGGACATTGACATACAATTAACATAGTAACTTCGCGAGATTTTATACTGATGGAGAAGATCTTTTCTTATCTAAGTTAAATCAAGGTAACAATAGAGGTGGTATAACGCGAAATTAACACGTTGTGCACATCACTGTATATGCCCGAAAGACAACGGACGTTCGGAAAATATATTAAACTTAATTAATATTAATATGTCATGATCGTATAGGATTTTTTCATATCCTTACTTTTATACTATAGTTATATATGAAAAGAATAAAACTTACATTCCAAAAATAGTTATACTTTTGGACTGTAGCACTTCCGTTTCCTTATTTTCTCATATATCTCTAAATATAATTTGCAGCGATAAGAGACTTTCAGTATTTTGTTAAGGTAGACGTATATGAGCTGTGATGTGTTATCATACTAAGTATATTGGCCAGACGCCGCGGATCTTTAAAAAGTGTGTGTTTGAACATCAAAGGACATATCGGTTAAAACATTATCAAGTTTCGGCAATTACTAAACACCTAATGGTTACAAGCCACAAATTTTACTTCAAGGCTAAGATAAGATAAGACATGGGCCGTTACAAAGAGTAGTTTTTGTACTAAGTATCTAAAGCTTTCGAAATACCCTGACAATATTAATAGTGAAAATGAAAATGTCATGGTCAGTACTATCAATTGTTTCTCGGAACCACATTAAAGATAACATTTTCGACAAACGGTAGCGTTCGTATCAACAGTATCATTTGGGTAGACATTCCTCATGAGCCTAGAACATTAGAAAAAGGCGGATATGAAAATGATATACGAGAACAGTTTAAAACAATATACACTAACTATCAATGATCACCTAGCGTCAATATATAACTGAATAAATGCCTCATGTAGCTCAATTTACTCTTTTAGTCCCTGATTCTTTGCTATCATGTAAATCCACCAAACTTCATAAAGTTTGCGATTGAGTGGATTTTGGTGCATCCTTGTAAATCGTTTATTTCCCTTTGGATACCAGTGATACCATTATATTGATATGAATGTATTTTATACACTATGCAATTTCATCAGCTTGGCAACCTCTATCACCTCTCTGCGCCCTTATCTATTGGTTCGTGTTGTGGTCTATCCGGGTTATTCGCCTTTTCAAGCCACCTTGCGCTACTCGTAGTTTTTATATTTGTCTTCTTCCCCTTTCTATTAATATCGTCAATATTAATTGTAACCCGGTCAATCCAGGGGAATTTTGAGGATGCGTCTATAGTCTATACAGCCACATCTTGAAAGCCTCAACTCTACGCGAGATCTGGTTTAGCATCCATAAATTTCATAGAAAATAATGAATCAAAAGAATATAACAGCAAACCATACGTTGTCTCATATTTCGTAGTCGTGAATGCTAAGGAGGATCATTTTGAGACAGGCAGTCCTTAGTATGTCAATTTTTGTTTTTATATTCTAAAGCCGCATTTAGACCAAGCGAGCGAATGTTTGATCTTCCTCCACTCCAGCAAAATTCTCTTGACGTAAACGCTTTTTGTTGAGCGAGCATAAAAATTTCGCTAGAGTGGGGGAAAAACAAACATTCACTCGCTTAGTCTAAATACGGCTTAAGACTACGTACGAAGACGACACATGTTTTTAAATATTTTATAATAGGTCACACGTCCGATTGGTTTACTTTGACACAAATCGTGTTGGTGTTGCTATTTTGTCAAAATTTGGCTACCTAATATAATAAAAAATACAAGGTAATGAAATATCTTAGGTACACCACCAACGTCGACATTTCTGGCTAAACATTTTTTTTACGGATCTATATTACTAGCGTAGCTAACAGTTAAGAAGTATATTGTCTATATCGCTACACGGAAAAGTTCTTCGTGCGGTAATATCTTAACGTCCTGTATCAGTGTGACGCGCCTACATTGTGCGAGAACTAAGTGGAAAGTGGATCGAGTAAAAACCACTTTGTAGTATAATTTTGTTTGGCATTGTCAAGCTTAAGTGAGTTTTACAAGACGGTTTTATCAACTTCGCGATACATTGGCTCTGTTTATTAAGTGATAATATCGATATAATAATATATTAAATTAAGCGACACACCAATAATAATTGTGATAACAATGTGTAATTTATATTTATGGAGATATTCTGACAGAAAATATTTTGTAATTAGCTACGATGATTCAAAATTGTACAGGTGATATAAAAAAAATCGGTGTGTGTACTTATGTACGCGCGTTAGAAGTTGTACTTCATTGGCGTAACAAAACAAAAAATAAGCCGTTACCTGAGTCTATTAATATTACAGTGGATTAGGTTGATGAAAACGTACGCGATTCATCTGTGTCTCATATAGCACATGATAATTTTAATTTAATTATTGTGTTGGACCAAAACTCATCTTTTCCATACAGCGGTTATTATCTATTCAGAAGTTCCCATGATGAATTAATAAAAAATCAAATTGTAATATATTTTTTGAATTATTTACCAACTCAACATTCACAAAATTTATATATTTATTGATATATAATTTTACTCATAAATAATACTTCCATAAATATAGCCTCAAATCTTGATAGACAATCTTAACAATGAAAAATAAATATACACTCCAATATAAATAAAGTTTAATGAATATAAATTAACAGTGTAGAATGTTAGTCTCCAGTATTGGTTATGTTTACAACACGTGCTGTTTACTTGATTGTATTGAACGACTAACTAAATGACACTATGCGCATGCGCATGTACTCCTGAAGCCGAAATGAATATAATCATAATAATAAATTATGTGTTGCATCGGCGCGCGCAACTTCCGTCACACGCCAAACGTGTTAAATCGGCGCGCGCAACTTCGTCAAACGCCAAAAATACACTCTGATTTTTTTTCCCAAATGCGCCAAAAGAAGTTCAACTTCAAAAAGAATTCAACAGTAAGATTATCAAAAAACAAGTGTCACATCCTGTCAGTGTTGCCAACCGTAAAAGTGTCATAGAAACAGAATAATCCTATATATTTTCACTAACAATTTAATATTCAATTCAATGAATCGGTTTTAACAATACAATTTGGTATTCTAATTTTCAACATTAAAATTATCTGCATTTTTAATTAATTGATTACATAATATTGTATAATATATAATTAAAAAAAACCGATCCGCAGTGAAGAGTTGACGGAACCGTTATTTGGGGATAAATTCTTGGGACTGGGTCGAATTCGCATGTTACATATTTAAATAATGTGTATTTAAATATGATTGTGCACAATCATTGATATAAATTCAAAATGCTCTATCACATACGATATTCACGTTTTAGTGAACTCTTTTGTAGAATACATCAAAGACATGAATAAAATCTGCAATTATTACACTTCTTGTAAAAGCATGAGTAGGTAAAGTTTGTTTTTTTACTATATACCACATATATTTTTACAATACGACATGCGGATATCTATGAACGTATAATCAGAATACTGTAAGAATATGGAATATTATGCTGTGATGGCTCATATTGTAGGGTAGAAATATTTTTTCAACCACAATCATCTGTAACTTCACTGTGCAAATGTATCACTGTACAAAATACTGTTTTTTATGGGTAGATCAAGTTGTATATGAGCAGAGTCGTTTATTACGGCCCCTTTAAATGTCACATTATATGTCCATTGGAAAGTTAATGCACTATAATGACCTCCAGCCTGTAGTGAAACTGTTAATAATAATGCTGCACGAAGGTAATGAAAACGTTAATATACCTATTGTCATTTTCAGTTCTTAGTTGAACGTAATATAATGTTGTATTAACAAATTATTTCACGAGGAACTGGCGAGCACACAGAAAAATGGTATAAGGACTCAATTTTGTAAATATATAATATGTGTTGTTTTAATGTTTTATTGATTTTTATGATAGCAGCACGGAGCGGGCTTAACAAAATTTTCCAAGTACCTACCACTGACTTCCGTATTTACCCCACCTACTATATTATATTTATAGTTTTTTGTCGTTTCAATCGCTGACCTCCGTACTTTTCCGGGTACATATCTCATATTCAAATATTTCTTACTTTTGAGTATAGTGATGGACATCTATTCTACAGATGTAACTACGGATACGACCCCCCCCCCCCCTTTGGTGCATGCCTAACGAAGAACGATTATTAACAACTATTCGCCCATAGTATGGGCTAAACTGTCGACCCCTGCCCCACACCATCGAACTCGTTCTAAGAATCAAAATATAACATATTATGATTTTTGCCATTCGTTCACCTATATACAAAATTAAAAGTACATAATATTTATATACATTATATGGAGGTTGTATTAAGAGATTTTTATTTTACGAGAAATTGATGTTAGTGACTTGCTCAACCAATTGACCAAATTCACAAACACATTTAAAAAAACAAGATGTAAATTTTCCCGACCCAGAATTCGAACCGCGGACCCACGACATTATAAGCCGACATGTTACCTACCACTTGGCAGGAGTTTATTTACTATTTTTAATGATATTAGGTAATAAATAGTAAAAACCACAGTTTAAATGTTTGCTATTGGCATGACTTTGAAGACGACTAAATATTGGTAATTACCGATCACCCTTTGAAAAGTGTGTATTTTTTCTTTTTGTATAATATAATTGGCAGCAAGATAGTGATTACAAATAAGAGAATTTTCAATTAACATAGAAAACTGTAAACTCACTCAAAAAACTGCAGACATTTACTGAATAGAGATTTTTCTTGGATATTTTCCAACTTTCTTAAGTACCTTTGTAATTGATAGCTTTCTCTGGATTTCCAATAAACAAATACCAACCAGCCTTATCTGTTTTCGGAGAGTTTCATTCTTTCTGCTATTTATTGCCCTTGTATTTGTATTACTGAGTCGATGGAATTATAATGGCCGAGTTTTTAAATTCTTTCTGTATTACCATAATAAATCAGTTTTTAGTAGGAACATAATATTATTGATTATTATTACGATATAAAAGTATTTTTACATCATTTTTATCGAAAGATATAATTTTAATATCTTTAGTAATAAATTATGAGCAAGAAACTTTTGCTTATTTTTATAACACATACCTATTTTAAGTCACATATTAAAAATATAAGAACTATGCCATACACGCTTCGTGTACTTCCCCATGATCATCCCCGGGGGTTGATTCACTGCTGGATGAAGGCCTCTTTTAGTTTTTTTCACTCTTCTCGATGCCTATTTTTTTGGTACATTTATAACTTTACTTTTCCAGTGGTTTTCCACTGAATAAGTGACATTCCGGCAAATAGCCAATTTGTTTACATGCATACACCAATTATTATGTACTTATTTATTTTTAAAATGGTAAATTACCAAAACCTTACGTGTGCGGTTCGGTAAACAATAAAGCGTAACATTCATAAAAATATTTAGGGATTAGCCAGTACTGGCTACTGACAGTCTTAAAACCAAAAATTGGTTACAATTTATCAAAGATTAAGATTATGTTGTATTTCATTTAATGTTATGTATACTAACTAAAATTTTAAATTATAACTAAATGCCTGATAAAATGAATTTTAGTATACCTACCTAAAATTCTAAGAAAGGTCACACGGTAATCAGCTAGCGATGACATTTATATATATTTTAGGATACGTAATTTGACATTATTTATTTATTTATTGTATACAATGTAATCGACCTTTTTAAATTTTGATTTTTTCCCCCTCCAGAGATAACAAGCGGTATCCTAATAGCAATGACTATGACAATTAGATGATAAGCTTTCACTTGACCCGGGAAGATCCGTAGGCAGGATGTATTTTGTCCATGTCCTTCACTATTAAGAATCATAACTCCTTCAAAATATCATCCAAGTCTAAATGCCATAAAAAATATAGAGAACATCAGACTCTTAATCAGACGAACCTTGCTCCATTTTGGTATGTCACTGCTTTTCGGTATTTTTTTTCAACCCCGTCATTGCTCCATTTGCGAAGTCAGATTAAAATACATAAATTCACAAAGATGGTTTCGAACCCGAGGGTCGTGGATAGCGAACATTTTAGCTTTTACTCCACGTGGGCGCAATATATTTAGCCAAATCTGAATCCATTTTTATTTTCATTATACATTTATTTCAACAAATTTCAGTAAATAGTTTTACTATATAAATTTAAAAAAAAAACAGGAATTATGATGATACTATGTTAAATGTTCTGAATGAAATTGACGGTTGTTCAAAATATTCGAATTGTAAATTTATGATATATCCATTCAGTCTTTTTCACAGCAGAATAATATCATGTTTATTGGTTTTGAAATAATACTCGTAATTTAAAATAAACGCATATTTCAATAACAATTTTATAAAAAAACGGCCTTTATTATCGGTGAATAGTGCTATTTCACTACACACTAACGAAAGGATTGTTACGCGTAACACGAAAAACGTGTCAAATACAGTGTTGATTTGTAGTTAAATTCATTTCGATGTTGTTACCCAACCATATAAATATACACAATTATATCAGTGGTGTCCTTAAACACATATTCATTTTTTTAATTTGTAAATAACATATATATAAAACTGAATAAATAAACTTAACCTAACTGTGCTAAAAACTTAATTCTGTACGTTTCGTTAGTTATTTAATGTATTAAATTTACATAAAACTATGTATTTTATTCTCCTATGTTCTGAATTCAAATGTTATAGAAAAAATACCTTTAACTAACTATGCGATGTTTGCCAACTAAAAAAATAAATAATCTTACTTATTTTACTTTACCCTGTTTACTTAACTTTCATACGTTATGTACAAAATTATTTAACAAGGTAAAAGGTTTTTTCTACTTTATTACATAATATATTATTGGCCAGTGATTCACAACTATGTTTCTTGAGAATTTATAAAATTTTACGAAAAAATAACAATTTTTAATGTTAAAAAACCTCTATTCCGTCAATCATTTGAAACGATTAAATTGATAATAAATTGACATATTTTTATTACATTTTTGCAATGCGGTTTTTTAGCAGCAGTAGTAGTTATTTACTATCGTTTACTAACTACAATGAGAGTGTCTTCCCGCATTTGAAACACGTCATAGATTACTCAAACACAATCTATGGGGGTGGAAAATTATGGAAAAAATGGAAATAATATAATAGTTGCTGAAAATAAATCCCGTGGAGATTATCAAAATTTATTGTTATATAGGTCTAAATATAAAAGGTGTTTGTGGAAGTTTAAATCAACACGTTTAAAATTCACTGTATGCATCCATTTTATACGCAGAATTAATAAGCTATATCATGTAATGATCATATAATATTATAAATGTTTGCTTCAAATCTGTAAATTTTTGTTTTTTTCTCGAAATTGTTCAAAATTCTTCGAAGGTTCCGCCGAGAAAAAATATTTGGATTTGCTGGCTTATGGGATTTTTTATACTTTTAAACTTTATAACTTTCAAATGTATAAATAATGTTGATTTTATCTAACGAAGGCGCATCCACACTTCCTCGCCAGTTTTCACAGACTAGTATCTTACTTGAATTTTGCTATTATGCATACTGGAGGGTATTTCCAAGAGATAAATATACTATACTTTTGCACACGATAGACGAGTGGAAGAACCCACTGATGAGTTGCGACTTTGTATCCTGCGTTTATTAAATAAATGTATCTGTTGTTTTTCAACGTGTTCGGAACCAAACCGTTGACTAAATAGGGAAAAATCCATTTTTATAAATAAACCTATTAAGAAATGTCTTCGAGAGGTGGCAAATGCCGTGTCCACACTGGCAACAAGTTGCTAGCAACCTCATTAAATTCCTCGATAATAATCAAAATTTGTTTGACCAAAAATTATTTTAATCGAAATTTAATGAGGTTGCCAGCAATTTGTTGCCAATGTGGACGATCTCTAAGATACATAGTGCAAATGGGAGAAAAAGGTAGAAATGCAATTCCAGATTAAATAAATTAAACAAATGTCCTTTATTTATTACTTTACATACAAATTGCTTCGTAAGTAGGCACGTCACTGATTGTATACGGCCTCGTTGTAGTGCTTTCAAATTAAACTTGGGGCAATTTATCAGGGACCAGTCAATAAAACATAAGGACAACTTGAACCTAAGCTTTTCACAGCGAGCTTTCAAGGGTAGACGACTGCGACATTCTCAATTCTATCTACAGAGAGGGAAGATTTCCATTGTTGGCCTGTACACATTTCGGGTAATCTACTACTCGTTATCTGTAAAGTTTCACAAATAAATTACATCATTTAAGTAGAACACATTCGATAGTTTTACATCATCATCATTATATCAATATAAAGTTGTTTTATTGCCATAATTTTCTTCTTATGACATATTTGGTAGTGGTTCTATTGTAATATAAAAAATTTATTCATAATAGCAATATGTTACCTGTATCAATTAAAAAACACAGTATATTTTATTTACATATCATCTCCAAAAATATTATTATTATGTTTTCAATAAATACTTTTAAAATGTATTGGTTTACCGAATATTGATATATTATTTTATTTTTTAAATTAAGGTTTTTGAAAAATGCTTTTATTTGATGTTCACAATGTAATATTGAATATAACTAGATACGCGTTATATAAAAAGGAAATTAGCCGCAAATATTATTATCTACTTAAATTCATTTATTATTTTTGTTAATATAATTATAAACCTGTAAAATCTGCGTCCAGGAAAAAAGAATCCACCCTCATCCATAGTAAAAAGTATTTTTCGCTCAAGTAATATTCTACGGCGAGGTAAAAGGCGGTAGGCGGCGTCCAACAACTCTGCGGCCATTTGGCAAAATATGCACCACAGATAATAAGCAAGTAACTTTTCATTCTTACCCAGTTACTGACAGATACCATTGTTTTTTCATAACTGAATTTAGATGGTCAGTGTTCGTTTAAAATACAAGTTATTATAAAATATTATTTTTTTGTCATAAAACATAAAGCATATTATTTTAATAAATATGTTGGTATGTATTTGTATACTTTATCAATATTGTTAAGTAGGTAATAAAAAATTGTTACATGATACCGTATTCATAAAACATCAAACACAAGTGTTAATCTAATAAAAATAAAAAAAATCGGTGTGTGTACTTATGCACGCGCGATAGAAGTTATACTTCTTTGGCGTATCAAAACAAAAACCAAACTTGTGATAACCTAGATTCTTCGTCTAGCTCTTAATTATCTTGTTAAATTACACACTCAAGAAAAAGGACCGCTTATTGGAACGCCGTTGTTTTATTTCTATACACTTTAACTTATAATACTAAATTATATAATTATTAATCATTTTTATTTTTAAAGTAACAACTGCTATGACGTTTAATAGTTTGTTTATGTAAGGAATTGCAAATGGCCGACAATAATAAATTCGCTGCCTAGGCAACGGAACAATTCTAAACTATAATATTGTACTGTATAATCGTCACGATTGCAGTATCATACTGTGGCGTAAAGGTAGTGCGTTCGGCTAATAACCGAACAATCGGTGGTTCGAATCCAATCGATTGCGTTTTTTTTTCGTGTGAAAAAATAAATTATGTGTTACATGTCACACACCAAAAATACACTCTGATCTGATTTCCCAAACACCCCAAAAGAAGTATAACTTCAAAAATTGTTACATGATACCGTATTCATAAAACATCAAACACAAGTGTTAATCAAATAATAAAAATCTCTTCTAAAATGTAACGAGATAGCGCGACTCTATTTACGACTCTCCATTCATAAATATATAATAATATGTTCATATTTATTCTCATAAATAGGTATGGATGAAAAGTCTCAACTTAGTCTGAAGTTAAGTTCTGTCGTTATGAAATTCTCTGGGATCCATTAACATGTTTGAAATATTCTCTTACTAAAAACTCAACTTTTTAACTTTTCTCAGAATAATTATTATAAAACTTCGTTAAATGATCTTTCTAGTAGGTACCTAACAAAAACTTTTCATATATTATAACATCACAACCAACCATTTGTACTATTATTTTTCAATGTATTTTTATTATAGTAAACACATCATATCGATTAATTATATTATTGTAAGTGATTGATGATTCATCTGTATGCATTCGAAGTAGTAACAAAATAATAAGTACACATTGTTAAAATTATTATAATTTATTGTATAATAAATTCATAAAACTAAAAGTATATCGTACCCACGTTTCATTGTACAAGGAATCAATATTTTATGACTATCTTTGACAATGATACGGAACTATGTAAATAGTAGAATATAATGCTCGTGAATATTAAAGCAAGTCACAATAGCGAACCCTAAAAGAAAATAACAAAATATATTTTCTTTGGAGGCTTATTTAGATTTGGTGATTGAAACCCCTATTTATTTTCGTAATAATAAGAATCAATTCCCTTTTCCAGCCTTTTTTATTTGACAAGTCTTTATTTACAAAAATATAACAGTATCATCAATATTTACTTTTCTTCTTTTATAACTCTAATTTAACTTTATTTGGGACATTGTCTACTGTCGGAGAATATCAAAAATTCTTTTTGGAAATTTATTGAAGCTGTTTTATCAAATCGAATTACTGCTTGTCACTTTGTCTTTATTCCGTCACTCCGACTTGCGAATTTTTTTAACGAAAATTGCCGTTGGAAAGTTTTCTACAGCTTTTGGTTTTCTTTGCACTGATTTCATTTTAAATCTATAAGCTGAATTTCGTAAATGTTTATTTTTTTGAAGATGGGTGTCGTTTTCTACGCTCATTGAAAATCTGTGATGGAATAAACTTGTTAGCTTTTCTAACCTTATTGTGCTGTCACTGTGTCAAATCGTGCGACTTTTGGAATGAAACATGGCATAATTACGAACGAAAGTCAGTAATTATGTATCGCTAATCCTTAACAATTCTTAAACTGGAGCTAAATAATATAGGTAATTTTTTTACACATTGGTGTGAATCGCTTATCCCATTAATATTTTTTTTCTTGAATACAATATAAAATCACTATCACATAATTACTACATCATATACCTACTGGATTTTATTTTATTATTGATTATTATATAATATTTATTTGTTTCATTATAATTAGATTACAATTTGTGTAGACACCAATTAACTATGAATTGGTTAAAATTTGAAACAATATGATACATTTTCTCAAGTGTGTATCTCAAAATATGACATGTATTTTAAAGCTATTGCTTAACTATACTCGTATAATATAATATATGTAGTTGAATAGGGCAAAAGTAGTAAGTGGCATGTGAAAATATTTTTATACTTAATAAAAATGGACGCAATGCCAAAACAGTTGGAAATTACTGATCTAATGATAAGATATTCTTCGAGAATTTGTGTTGTTGCTTTTATTAATAGCATCTCGAATTGTCCCCTATAGTATTATCGTGACATGAAGGTATAATACTCTATTCCATTGCATTAGTGTTTCTCAAACGGTGGGACATGCACCCCTGGTGGTACGCGGCGAACCATTATTTTGAGTAAAAATATTATTAGTGGCATACTGTAATAATTGGTAAGTAGGTGATATGTAGGCATACTATGATAATACACTAAAATTAATATAAGAACCCTTACATGTGAATCTGAAAAGAAAATTTTCAATAGGGTACGCCCAGGTACATCAGGAAATTCTGTGTATTTAAAGGGGTACTAGCATTATATTAGATTTGAAAACACAGTATTAGATGATACTACTTAATATCAAATAATTCTTCGCAATATAATATTTTGTTATACGTATTTTACGATATTATTGTATAATAATATAATCTATATCCGAACCATAATATTTACTTTCTTTTGCATTAATTCTTTCTAAAACTTCCTTTTTCTTCCGGTAAATAATACGAAAAGCACGCCATCTTAGCTTTAGGAGCCTATGTAGTGTATAAACTGCTTCACCCATGTCAAAAATAAAATCTCATTTTCTGTATTTTTTTTTGTTTTTTGAGAAAATATTATATTTCTTTTTTTTTCTTGTATCCATTATTATTATTATTCGAGTCATCGCTTGTTCACATAAAATAATATTCCGATTAGTACAACAAATATTAAATATATTCGGACCGTTTACGAATGTAATATAATTATTATTTTCTGAAAATTTTTTGTGTCAATCATTATTTTGTTTCGACAAGATAGTTTTTCAGCTTCAATTTGAAATGTTCAATCGATTATTTTTTTTTAGAATTATTAATAACCCTATCCTTGCTTTTTCGCAGAAGGTGGTTGTTATTAATTTTGAACAATCGCAAACACCCAGACTTGCTTTTCCCTCCACCACCCGCCACGTCTCCACACCCATTATGCAGGCGTATACCGTGGCGTAACGAACGATAGGCGCTGTTCAAATTTGTGCCGAAAGTGTCCCAGGAGCAACTTCCCAAGACCTTGGTTGGCGTGCACTAGAGTGTGCGTGATCCCTAATTCCATATAATGTATTACGGTCAATTCTCGATGAGAAAAGACCTTCTCGCTCGCCGTATAATGCCGCAAACTTTTTAAAAGCTGAGAAATTTTCCCTCGTAGATACCAAGTCGCTATGGCCGACCGGTTCAACTGAGGGTCGGACCGACTTGAGAAGCTCTTCCTTTTCAACCGACATATGGGGACACTCCCAGAGGATGTGATCGGCATCCTGCAATTCGCCACATAAGCAAGTCGGAGATTCTATTAGGCCAAGCTGACAGAGCTTGGAGGCAAAACCACCGTGTCCAGTTAAGAACTGAGAAGTCCAATGGTCTGGAGTCAATCTGGTTATCTCCATGCGCCACTTAATACTAGGAAAAAACAAATGCGTTTGTCTGCCCTTGGAAGAAGTGGTCCATCGCCCCTGCCACACACGCAGCGCCGTGTCATACGCCAGGTCGCGTACAATAACTTTTCGAGCGCACCGGCTCACGGATCCAAGACCTAAAGGCGGCGATATAAAGATACCGCCAACCTCCGCCCCCAGACCCCCGAGCAAGGCGGTTGTGGCACCACGGACTTGAATGTGCAGGTCTAACGGAAGCACTCCGGCAAGGACAGGCAACGCGTCGGTAGAAGTCGTCTTATAAGCCTTAGTGAGGGCAATTAATGCTGAGCGTTGACCGCTGAGAAGAGTTTTCTGGATGGACAATAACTTACATCTATGATACCACGTGCTGGCAAACACCCAGACTTTGATAAAAACACATGAATAGTGTGTCCTCATCGGGATTCGAACCCAGAACTCTCGGGTGGAAGGGCACTGCCTTACGCACTGCGCCACAAGAACCGCCTTCGATTATTTCATAACTAATATAAATGCAATACAGTTACGTCATTATTCAAAATTATTTGCTTAGTTGATAGCTTAATGGATAAAACATTTGCATAGTAAATAAAAGTTGTTGGTTTAAATCCGACTCTATCCATTTTTTTAGAATTTATATGATAATAATAATATATACTGTATATTTTTGTGGCTATTCCAACAATAAATAGAACGCGTATTTATAAATTTGGTGTATATTCAATATTGAATATTGAATAAAAAAAACAATGAAATATATAAAAAAAATGTGTGACATATCTATTGGGTAGGTACTCAATAAATGATTGTTCGAACGAACGGCTTTAATAACAACCCCTATTGTGAATTCACTACGTGTTTATCCTGAAGTTATGTGCAATGTTAGACGATCAATTCGGTGTTCTTTTGTTAAAGTATGCTGCTTGACCGTCCCTCTGAAGTGATGTTCCCTTCCCGAAGTTGGGAGCACGTACAAGACAGAGTCTGGGAGCGCGATCATCAATTAAATGGTCACGTCCGCACGACGACTAATGGTACAACTTTGCACCATCACATAAATGAAAAGTTTAAACAAAACGAAAATAGAATAAAATCACCCCATCTGTGGAACGTACGAGAAAAGCTTTCACGGTATTTAAGAAAGTTCTTTCGTTTTAAAATGTAGATCAACTCGGTAGTATAGGTATGCTATAAAAATTACAACTGCCAAATATTTTAAAAAAATGCAGATACGTATTTAGTATCACAAATAAATCCCATCCCGTTTTAAAAACAATAGAATTCTACATTCTGTAATGCATTTTAATTATTTAGAATAGTATCATGTATATTGAATAATCTTACAATCCTGTAAGACATTATTGATACTCTCGACAGAAAAATTATAAGCACATTAAGTATACATATTATGTACGCAACAGGTGAACTACGGTACGCCCATATTGCTAACTTTACAAGAGAGATTTATTAAAGAGGTTTCATATTTTAAACATCCGGTACTTAAGTGTAGGTAGTGAAAAGATTCAATTATTTTAACTAACAAGTACCGTATTCTTTTCTAAGATGTATTTTTTTGTTTTGTTTTCTTTCCGTAATTAAATTGTTTATTCAGCTTTTAGTATTTTTAATACCCAAAATATTTACTTTCAAATACTGAAGCAATACCTACTTGTTTTCGATTAAGACTTTTCCAATTATAACAGAATTAGTGTAGGTGCCCACTATATACAAATAACTAAAATTAATCATTATTTAAATAAGTATTCGAGTATCAGTTATCAGCAATATCACTCCATGATATAATATTTTAATTCAAGAAGTACGCAAAAAACGTATTTATTTTCATTTTTATTAAGGCGATACATCAGTGAAACTGCAAATAATTTTCAACTATAGGCGCGACGAAATTTTGGACTCGCTGCCATTCGGAGAGAGAACGTCGAGCTGGGAACACGTCAATTTGTTTAGTGATGGCGACGGGGGTGTTAATTCTTAAATCGTGTAGAGATGACTAAAAAAGTTACCCATTTACTTTAAAAATAAAACATGTCAATGAATATATTATTATTGTTACTGATAGAACGATAAAAAGAACATTAAATGGACGCAAGTTGGATTTATATGACAAATTATATTTCGTTTGGCATGCGTCATTTGCACCCGCGAACCGCAATCCGCGTATCGCCTAGCCACGATCTTTTTAGATCGTACCTCAACTGAGGTATAGCCTTAAGACAACAATAATATTAGTTTCAGTAAATATAAATATATTTTGTCATATAATATAATATTATATAATAAATAATCTTTGAGATATTGCCATACTTGGGTACCATATCATGTAAATACCTTTCGTGTAATTCTAACTCCCTAAATGAATTCTTGTACATTTCCAAATTAATACAAATAGGTACTGGTTGACTTATTATACATATTGATATTTATGAATGAAGAGATGATTGACTGATATTTTAACAGTTTGAAACATTAAAATCATCCGATTCTATAGATAGTGCATGTGTACTCTTATCTGAATTTCAGATTCTTTTTCAGAATTTCAGAGTCTGTTGCCAATTCCACAGATTAACAACTGGCCATATAATTAACTTCGCTTTTTTTCTAATTCAAATATTTAATTTGAAAAAATAATATCAAAGACATAACTAGTTACTGCTATTTATCACAGTATAAAAAACGGAAAATTAAATTTTAATAAGCATCGTGATACCTTTTCTACAATAACCCAGCATCAACATGCACAGTAAGGTTCGAAGAACTGTTTCAAAATACTCTTGTCCTACAAGACATAATGGGCAATGTCTCAAAAATTAACAACACAATATTCACAGAAATTAGACTTTATCGTAGTTTACCGAAACTGCATCCGAGATCGGTTTTCTGGTAAGAGGTGTAACCAGGGCCATCGAAAAATAGATAAATATTTATGTAGTAATCATACCACTCAGCATTAAATGAATTATATATTTTAATATGTATGTTTTGCTGTCAAAACAAAACAATAGAGCGGTAATATTTTTACGGTACGTTAGCATTCCCTCAAACATAACTAGATCAGTAGGGTCTGTTATGATTAGTTAATTGCAACAATATCTCTTGATATATATATATATATATATAATACTGCATTTGTATAAATTGGAAGGACAACGCATGAATCCTCACTCACTCATCGTGTCCATCACGTGACGCACTACTATCGTCACTTGTCCTTGACATAGTCAACCATTCCACTTAAACCAAGTCTCTCAGTTCATTAATATAATCAATCACGTCGTTCTCACCAGTACATCATTACCTGCAATTATAATCTCACGCTGCCATCTTTATTGTTGTATGTATTGTATTCTCGTATCGATAAATAAACTCCCCTCGAAACATCCAAGCAACCACGACCTTATTCACCCCACTCACCGCCAAAGTGGTGACCCCGACATGATAACGACGTGAAACGACGACGAACAACCAAAGCTATATAATCATATAGCGATAGTCAAAAAACATTTCTTTTAAAAATAGAAATAAAAAAATATTAATGATTTTCAGGTCACTAGTCAACTGCGGACAACACTATTCTATATACCTATATTATTAACACACCTTATTTTCAAAATTTATTTATTTTACATAATATTATAGTGAACATGTCAAATTATAAAATTCAAAGCGTTCACGATATGACATAAAGGTAGATACCATATTATTTTGTTTATTATAAATGATATAATTATTTTTTTCCAACCGAACGATTTTCTACCTAAAATATGTTTTTTGTCAAATTCTAGGCCGGCCCTTAATGTAGGTTTTCTTCCTGAAAATATTTGTACCATCTGCGTGATTTTCCTCAAAAAAAATATTCCATCTAAAATCAAAATCAGTACACGGTACAACTTTGAAAACATGAAACGAAAAGGGGTTTTCAAACTATGTAAAATCAATCTAAAGGACATCACGGCCAAATAATGGGATGAGCTTTTAAATATGGATGGATAATCACTGTAAAATTAATATTTATTATTGATATATTTTATGTGTGAAAACCTGATTCTTTTTTTTTAATATAACCTCATTTTTTTTATATAATATGATTTTGTTCAGACAAAGCCAAAAGAATTTTTTCCTTTCCAAAAATTCCAAACAAAACATTCGCAACAATATTATACTGTAAAAACAGTGACCTCAGAACCGACCTAACCAATATTAATAAAATATGAACTGCGAACTTCATTTTCTAACTCCATAATATTATTTGTGTTGTACCTTCTTAGAAATCTTTCTTTTCTCTTCCCAGAAAGTAGTATTAAATAAAGTCAAAATGTCACCAAAACATTTCTTTTTAAAGGAAAAAACAATATGTACTTACTTAGAATTTTCCTTACACTACTTACATAATAGGTTCCTCTCATTTTTCATTGTTTTATTATACAAAGTGCTTGACTTGTGCTAGAAGAAGGAACGCAACATTCTTAAGTTATTAAAACATACTTTATTTTAAATCATATTATATATTTATATCAAAAATTATATTAAGTACGAAGATAATATTTTATATGCATATTTTTTAAATTATTTATGGTATAATCCTTTTTTAGTCAGATCTATTATCTGTTATAAATCGTGGGTACGTTTTGAAGAATTTTATTAACCAATTTTAACAAAAAATAATTCTCCCAAATCTGAATCAAAGCAGACGTTGAAAAAAATACATTTTCAACCAAACCAACTTATAAAATATATTCGATATATACCTACTAAGAAATGAGAAATATAGATGTTTCTAATCTACTAAATAATACTAATATATAAAAATAATGAGGTGCGGATAATGAAGATATTTACTTCTTCGGGGTCATATATGTACGGTTGCCTTTTACTAATGAGTTACCTGATGATCAGAGAGAGAAAAAAATATTCTTACATCAAATTTAATAGTACTCTAAAAGCAATAGTATTGGCATGAAGATAAATCGCACCGTGACTGTAAAATCACAGTATATTAAAACTACATAATTTAAAGCAATTAAAGTTTAAAAATTTAATATTTAAATACAGAAAAAAAATATTTAGTCAATTTGGTTCATAGACAAGTACCTACATTATACCATATTCTTTTATTCATTTAGATATTTTTGCATATAAATTAAATTTGTTAATACGCAAAAAATATAAATGGAAAAATCAAAATAATTAATGAAGGTACTTACTAGGGTTTTACATTTACATTCTCGGTGTGATGTGATATGTACAGTGCTGATACTACAACGGTTATAGCTGATATTAGAATATGTATATAGGTACCTACCCTTAAGACTAGAAATTCTTCCAAAATATCATCAAACCTTAATGTTGCATGTAACGAAAATGATTGATAAACTCAAAATCAACTGAATTTGCAAAAACAAAATTCCCAACTAGAACGCATTTTGAATCGTATTAATTACAATTGTTTATGTTTAATGTTTATGTTGGGCTTCATTCCAATTAAATATTTATGAAACCCGTTTGAAAAGTTTTAATTATATTCTTGTTGTAGAATTAATTTCGGGTTACAATTCAGAAGTTGAAATAACAATTCGTAAAAATTACAAAACACCAATATTATTGTTTTGTGAATTACTAATGTTGAACAAATGAAATCTGATTAACCAAGTGTACATACAAAATATAAAACAAAATTAATGTGCACCTACGATTTATCATTCACAATAAGTATAATGTCGGTATAAACAAAAAGTGTATATATTATAACCTATCTGAATTCTATTTATTAAACTGTTCTGTGAATGGAACACAGATAAAATATGTTTTTCAAGAATTAGTTAGCTTTTTTACGTAAATTAGAATGATTATAAATGAATATATACTTATTTATAATAATAATAATATAAAATTGTATGTACCTTCTAATATTCTGATTAATGTTGAGATAGGTATCCTGATCGTTAAGACTGTAGCTTTAGTCTATCCTATACTAAGCGAATTATTAATATCATCATACTATATTCTCTGACATAAGAAGACACTATAACCCCGCTAACGGTAATTGTCAATCTTAATTTACCGTAGTCCATACCATTTTTAGAAAATAAAAAAACATATCCCGGCCAGACGGACATGTAATGAAATGTATTGGATACGTTGGCAATTTTATAAATAATTCAGATGTGTTACGCCATTTTCTCACTACAGTGGGTACGGCTAAGACTTTTGAATGCTTCTCTAATAATAGTGGTGCTAAATATTTGGTACTCCTATTTACAATAGTATTTTTTTATCTATGTAGTATAATATAATATACTTATGAAATATAATATATGTTTGGTTTAGTGAACATATATTCGCCTATCGTTAACTGGTGATATGGCGTTAAATTCCTGTCTAATTGAAATTTTATAATATATTATTTTTGTATTTTTGCTCAATGAGCAATGTGTGTATTTAAGGTTAAATAATTATCGATACGTATTCTTTCTATCAGTGGCGAAGGGTGACTTTTGGAAAGAGGTAGACTGTGGAGATCTGAGAAATAGAGCACACATGTCAGATATATTAATTGCGGGAAATACGAAGATAATACTATATTAGGTACTACAAATGAATAGGTATACACAGTCACACTAATGATAAATTCTTCGTCACTGCTTTTTATTCATTAGCATCTGTATCAATAAACTAAGGCGAGTCCACATGGGGGGGGGCTCGTGTCCGGATAATAGTACATTCTTAAAACTGTGTATTATATTCAGTATTCAACAATAAAAAATAAAAAAATTAAATTATTATTGAATGCAAGGACGTTACAACAAAAATTTGGACAAATTCTAACGCCATCTATGAATCATATTTAGTAAATTGTAACGATTGCAGATACTTAAATATATTTTTTTAGAATTATTAATAACCATGTCCTTGCTTTTTCGTACAAGGTGGTTGTTAGTAATTTTGAATAATCACAAACACCCAGGCTTTGCGTAAAACACATAAATGTTTTTGTCATGACTGGGAATCGAACCCAGAACTCTCGGGTGGAAGGCCAGCGCCTTACCCACTGCACCACGAGAGCCGCCAGATACTTATATTATTTCAATTATAAATTTGAAGTACTCTCAGATATTATGTGTTGGAGGACTAAATCCACAATTAAAATACTTGGAACAATCACTAAATGGTTAGGGCAATAAATTGCCTAAAAATCTTAAGATATACGATATAGTTCCACTCGGTCTAAGCTATTTTCTAAGAAGTATGTTTTTACGTATGGATATAAGCAAGCAATAGTATGCGATGTGATAGAGGTCGCTAAGCAGATGAATTGGCAATGGGCTGGACATATCGGTCAGCGAGTGGATAACCGCTAGACAAATAATATGCCATCATAAAGTGGTTTTTAAGGGGCACTAAACGCTACCAGAGACGCCCTCAAACCCGCTGGATAGACGAACTCATAAAGTTCGGTGGATGTACACGGCAGCAAAGAACTAGGGACCGAAAAGAGTTGAGGGAACTTATGGTGGCACTCATCCAGTAGTGGATCGATCCTGACTGATGATGAATGAATACAAAGTTTAAAACATAATAGTTACCTACCGATTAAATTTATGAATAATTACTTAGTGTATTATTAGAATGTATACAAATAAATTTATTTACTATCATAAATGTTATCTATGTACTGCCAGCTTACATAAATTATAACGAAAATAAAATCTATGTAGTTGTTTTAGCAACAGTATTTTAGACAGAAGTCGAGAGCTGCTATTCATATGGTATGTATATGTAAAATATATATAAAGGTGAAAGGATTTGCATCATGGAGTAAACAAATGAGTACATACCTACGTTGTTAAGCAATACTAAGGTTTTTAGACTTAACGCTTTGTTAAATTGAAAGCATTTCTCAGTAGCAATGAAACTTTTTACTTTGAAATATAATCAAACTGCCATCTGAATAACAATAATGTGATACAACATCCTGCCCATTTATGTCACGTGAGCAGAACGTTTAGTATGTAGTTGAATTATATTGTCCTGACTCTGCGTTTGTCATCTAAGTGGTCGACTGGTGTGAGGTCATAATATTTGTAATTTGTAAGAATATTTATATGTACGCATATTACATATAATATGAAAAATAAATATTATTGACTAAGAGCGCTATATTATCGAATATTAGAAAAGCCATATCGATCTTAATATAAGTACGATACCATCATACATATTGAATTAATTTCTACTAATTGTAGTTGGAGACTTTGTAAGAAACTATTGACATGAAAATATATATGTTTCAACTTTATTATTACAATAGTATGAAACGAACTTGAAGGAGTTGTTAGGATTGTGGTTTAAAAGAGCAAAAGATAAACTTTTCTATAAAATACCTACTTGATGTATGTATTAAATAAATATACAGATAATCATACAGTAATTTTTAGTAACCTTCAAAAATTTTCCTCGAGTGCTCTTCAATTTAATAAGAGAATCCATACTCTTATAGATGAGATTTCAGCTTAACACTCAGTGGACGTTTTTTAAATCCTAAAGAGTATTGTGATTAAACTTCTTGGCCAAAATTCACAATTTAAATGTTCGTATCCCAATCACGTTTTTAATTAAATTCTTAATCTAACAACTTTTATACACATTTCTAAACATTTTCACACGAAATATTCTTTTCAATGGGATAAATCGTTTAATTTTACATTATGAAGTTTACTTTCACAAGTAAGCAGTATTTCTTTGTTCAGAATCACGAAAATTCAGACTTTTCAGAAAGGTATAAATAATATACCTAAATAATACAATAAATTTCAAAGCTCAACTCCTGTTTAATATTTAATCCACCTACCTACTTAGATTGTTTTATTAAAATTGATTTATTTCATCCAAAACAAGCCTCGTCTGGATTATGTCGGCAGTAAATTTTACGGTTGTATTTTGTTTGTTAATTACTAGATTACAAGATTATTACATCATTTTCTTACTCTTCGCAGTACTTTGGGTTTAAAAACTTAACTGAACACCACTCATAAGTCGACTGAAATGTAAACTTACTTATCGTTGGTGTGTTATGCAATATCGTGCAACCGTTTTATTTAAGAGACACATAAAACTGTAAAGTAAAATTAAGGAAGTTGGCAATGCTATTTAATAACATTATTTGAATTCAAATAATGGAAATATTACATTGAGGGTATCAAGTATTTATAGGTTGTAGAGTTCATTTTTATTTTTAATCTTCTTATGTACTTCTTATAAAGAAAAAATAGCCTATCCAGTGTTGTATGTCCATACATAATACAAAACGGTTTAAAGTAAACTCAAATTTATATTACATATGTATGAGTCATATGAGAATTAGCGCAAAGTAAAAAATGTCGCTGACTCTACATATCGTAGTTGTTACAGAGGACAACAAACAGATGACAATCACATTCCAATGTCCATGTACCTTCAGTTTTCCCCAGAGAGTGTTCCGCGACATTATATCCGTGGGTATCAAACAAAGCTTAAATCTAGAAGAACTATATGGTGACAACTAGGGATTCCAATCCCGAGCTATTTTCGATACCTATGAATCCCGGGATTGATAAACATAATCCCGGGATTTCGGGATTGATTTTTTTATCAATTTTTATGGAAAATAAAATAAAAGCGAAAATATAACAGAAAAAATACTTTTAATAAAAAATAACTACATTAGAAATAAACTGAGTTTGAATGAAGTTTGATTTATACCCATGTGTAGGTTGCCGATTCATTTTATTTTTTCACATTAATTATTAAAAATGGAAAGATTGGAAAAAAACAATGCTTCGCACTTTTAACAAAGTAATTCCACCACGAGATCATACGTTTTACGGCAGTTTCATATTTGGCTGACTAATTAGATTTATGAAGCGGAAAGGCAATAAGTACGCCATGATTATTTGGTTTAAAATTTTAAATCTCGCTAATCCATCCATTAAGTTTTTACTATCAGAAACAGCAATCTCCTATTAAATTTACATTATTATTTATATTACAATATTATTTACTCCATTAAACTTGTGTATTTCCAAGATTGAACGTATACAATATTAACAATAAATGTCTTAAATAGTATAAATTATACTAGATTTATTTTTGACCGATTTTATCAATATTATTTGTAAATATAAAAATTTTATATTAACAATGGAAAAAATGCCAATCCCGGGATTGTCAAATTGTAATCCCGAAATCCCGGGATCAGAATTTTGGCTCGGGATTGGATTCCCTAGTGACAACCGTACTGACCGTCTTATTAGAGAAATACCAGTTGTCTGGATGGAAAAAAAGATTAACATCTTCTGAGAGAAAAATTGCTAAAGCCAACAGATCATCAGCCCGCGGTCGGTTTTATGTACCGAATATGGTACTTTAAAAATATATTATAAATGACCATAAGAATACAATAATAATGTTTCGCAGTTAAATTGACGTTACTAACATAAGTGGGGCAGTTACTAAAATATTTGCAGACTTAGTAAACGTATGTCAAAATAATTGTCAAATTTACGTCCAAAGAATATAATTGAAACAAATATGGGATAGTATTTCGTTAAACCAGACACGCAAGATAAAATTAACATGATTTTCGAATGAAAATTGAACAAAATTATTTTGACACGTGTCGCTAATCACTAAACGGTTGATTTTGTACCTTTTGAGCTTAAATAGCACCTAACTTATCAAATAATCTGGTAATTAGGGTAGCATTAAAAAATATTGGCAAGCTGCTAACAATTCTACAGTTTCCATTATGTTAATAATATATAAACCCCAGATCAATAGACATTGAAAATTACATCGAGCAGTTATATATATATCATTTGTTTAATTTTAGAAAAACTTAATAAAAAAAATCTTTATATACCTATACGTAGTATAAAACGTAATTTACAGAAGAAAATATGTTTCTCTAAAATCATTCAAATAAAAACTGCAAAGCGACATAAATCAATATAAGCCCCTATTATGCGTTAATTTATATTTATAAATACGTGTATATAAACTTAAATGCGCGATATGTACTTAATAGTTCCATTTATTACTAATTGAATGGTTTTACTGTAAAGATTTTTCTCAACTATTTCAAAAACCAATAGATAATAATAATCTAAACACACCACATAAGCGTGAAGTTCGATGGTTATGACAAAAAATAATATGATGTAGTTAGACAATACCGAGCAAAATAAAACGATGCAATAGGCTTCGTGTAAATAGCAGTCGAAAATAATAACGGTAACAGTTACTCTCTGTAATTCGTACGCAGTGAAACAAATCATAATCAGTGCAATTTTAATGTTAAGTTGTTCAACTATAATATAATAATATATAACTGACCTTTATCTACATTTCTTTACTTGTAGACATCTGGGATTCATAAACTAAATAGGTCATCATAGCCAACATAGAACTAGTCCTCAAAAGGTTCATATCTACTGACACTTCCTTGAATTAACAATGCCCGTACATTCCGTGCCATTAACACTCAATAATGTGTGGTTTCTGGAATCCTGTTCATTGCATAGTCTTTCAGTGGGTCGTTCGTTGTTTGAAGGCGATTATGCTGAGGTTGAATTGTTGAAACAGCGGGCAGGTTAATATTCAACGCCGCGGCGATAATCTTGGAGCCGTTTCAGAATCTCTCAATCTGATAAATTATGCATCGGACGCCCGGGCACGAGTGGCCGACATCCCATCGTTTGGGCTTGCCCTGGGCGCCTTCCTTTGCCTGAATTATAGATGTAAAGTACTGAAGGCAGAAGCAGATAGTGAGTGGCGTACCAATATCATAGCAATCGATTAAAAAGTTTAATATCATTAAAATGCAAGATAAACCACGTAAAGTTCAATCGCGCTCCGACACAATCAAGTGACTTAGCGCAGCTACTTGAGCGCTAGAATAACTGGACGATTGTGTTTGGTTTACATATTGGCGCTGGTAAAGATTAATAAACTACAAATATAAGTCTAAAATACAGTACCTACATAATATTTAACCATGCCAGAAAGTATAAAGAGAACATATTATCGAGTTGTCTTGGTTTTTAGTGCTTTACGTACCCTATAGTACAGCCGGGATCGATCCAATCCTGGACAAAGCCGTACTCGAGCTCTGTCCACTCTTATCGATCCCAAGTTCTTCACTACGACATACAATGCGAGTTCGTCGGTCCAGCTGATTTTAAGGCAACCTGTGGTCTTTTATTATCATTTTGGTGCTAACGGATTTCCACTCGCCGACCCACATATCCAGCTCATTATCGTTAATTAATCATCTCTCTTACATTATCGGTCCATATTTTACACATTAACTCACTCTATGACAACATCTTCTTGTCTACGTGTTAAAACTGTGAACCAACATGCTCCCCCAATTTTTAACCTCACTTCCATTATATACTAACAAGCTCCTCCCAGTCAGTCGACAACAGCGCCTTCTTTCACGTAGCCAAGAATATGTTGTCGTATAATAATACCTCACATTGGCTAAACACTTTACGCTTTAGTTTACAATAGGAGATCATTTTTGAAGATTTTCTTCAAGCGCCAATTCTTAATGACAATTTAGTTTAACAAACAATGTTGTCATCAATAAATATTTGTTTAATATAATATTATATTACTCGTAATTTTATATAATACTCACTCTCCGCAAATCTATATATTTTTCACACACAATTTCTCTCGAGAAAATCGAACGCATTTTCACTCACTTGTGATCCTATTCATCGCTACGAGTATAAACAGAATAAAACAACTGACCGGATGAGTATCACTATGTTACAATAGGTAGTATTAAATTATAAAACATTCATGCTCTCTCTCTCTAAAATCAAGGTATTACAAATGAACAAATTTCATGAAATGCACACAAATTAAGGTTTTTATCAATGTGATCCAACTTATTAGGCATTAATATTCAAAATATACTTTAAAATTCACGATTAAATTTTAAAATGCTGCGAATATACTTTCAATAGAGCTTTTTAAAATAACATATTAACCACATATGCTATAGTTTGTCAATACCACAAAGTAGGTATATAGTTGATTTTTATGGTATAATTCCGAAATGTCATAAAAAATGTTTAATTTTAGAACTAGAAAAATCATTTATTTTAATCCAGTACATGCATATTCCATTACCTCAAATTCTTCGGTCATATAAATAGAAGAGATCAGAGCACCCTGGAGAGGAGAATGCTCACTGATGACGTCGAAGGTCGCGAGAACACGCGCCGTCCTGATAGACTGACATCATCGAGATGGCAACTGAATTAATATGACGTAATGACTGAAGTAACAAAATCAGCATAGCAAATGGAACGAGGTTGTTGGCAACGACTATAACTTAAGTGATCACCATCCAATAAGGCAAATCTTATCAAGACACAATATGCAGATTGTTCTAAATTTTCTATGCGAAGAAAAACTAAAATGATAACTGAATTGATACGAGACGAATTTAACATGACCTTGATTGAATGGGAAGTATTCGCCAATAATAATATTAAAAAATAAATCACTACACGCCACTGAAAGAGGTAAATATTTTCACCGATGCCAGTTATTTTACCTAAAGAAATCCGAATTAAAAGCACCAGCATCGAGAAATATATAAACACATCACCCCCTCTTCTCGCAATTAACATTTTTTAATGAATTGAATCCGTTCTTGGCGGACGCGAAATTTATTTTTCGTTTCTCCATAATGAATCGTGCTTTCGATATTGTTTTTTTTTTATTATTTTTAATTAAATTTAAATTTGAAAGCAAAGCCACTCGTTTGAAGCGTTTTGTTAACGCTTTTTAATCTATCGAAATGAAATGTTCTGTGCAATCCATTAAATTCATTTTATTCAAATATTGAATAGAAAGCCATATTTGATGGATGCGAAATAATATTTTTTATCAAAGGTGTTATACAATTAATTTTAATAAATACCTTCTACTCCTCTATATATTATATTTTTTTAAATTCTAATCGTTTATATCAATTTTCCTGGTAAATAACATGTTTAATTTAATAGAAAAATGTTTTTTGAATTATTATTTCAATATATAACAGATTTGTTTCGAAAATGTATAACTACCTATATAACAATACAATACCATGTAGGTATACACAGAGTATAGGGCAATATATTATCAAATCTATGGGACGCCTATAATAATATACCTAACTTACTTTTATGTATGTAAATATGAGAAGGTAAAGTTTAATTACAATTTATTTTGGATAATACATTGTTAAAATAATAATTTCCGACAAAGGAATTAAATTTATAATATACATAAATGTGTGTATGTGTGTCGTTTCACAAACTCACCTACATGAAACTCAATTTGATTTAAAGGGGAAGATAGTGCTTCAACAAAAATATCTAGCGACCGAATACGAAAAATGAAACTTATATAATCTAGTGGTAATATAGATTAAATCTCGTATCTAAAATATTTAAAACAAAAAAATCAAGAAAAACATTTTTTTTTCTTTTTTTTAACACACTACAACAGGTCAAGAGGCCCAATGACAGTAGTGTATTTAGTAATAGAAGTGAAACCATCACAAACTTCCAGGATTTGAGAAAAACACATCAAAAAAAATAATATAGTGTCCTCACCGGGTCGAACCCGAAACTCCCGGATGAAAGGCCAGCGTCTTACGCACTGCACCAAGAGAGTTGTTTTAAGACAACCCATAAAATATACGTTCGTTTAAGACTTTTACTCTATTATAACATTATATTTTATGGCTATTTCTATCATTAAAATGTAATTTAATAAGTTTTCTTGAATTTGCTACAGAAATTTTTGTATAATTTATATTTCTAGTGTTTTTATTCAAATTTTATATTTTTTTCTATAAAATACACCAAAGCTCTATTCCTACTAAAACACAAATTATTAGGTAATAAATTTTATGAAATTGCATATTTGATATCCTATCGATATAATATGTATCTAGCGGAACTACGGTGGTACTGCACTTCGCTGTAAATATTTTCACTTCGGTAAACGTTGAGAGAAAACTGAGCCAGCTGACCTGGAAGTAATCGAACTAATAAATAATCATTACGATCGTGATAAGATGTGTATTTATGAGACCTTCGCGGATGCAAACGCTTTCCTGCATTTGTAAATAATTCAAAACTACCTCTGGGACGCAACGATCGGGGAAGCCCTTCCAATACCAGAGTAACCAACCAGTAAATATCCCCAGTATCTGTGCATACTAAGCAATACGAATAAATTTCGCTAATCCTCTTAAGTCCCATAGCCTCGCTGTTTGTTTTAAATCGTAAACCTCTATACTGCGCAAGAGTCTTCGGACTGTCTTTATTAACACACTTTGTTTTAATTCTTTAGAAAAAAACGGGTTACTCTTGTAATTTTGTTAAGTAGAATTAATACAAAAAAATATTTTTTACGTATTTTGATTACCAAACAATATACACAACTAGAAATGAACAGACGCCATTTTTTTTAAATTGTATTATATTATGTCGTCAGATGATGAAAATATAGGGAATACGTGCATGGGAAAGATCGGCGAAAATATAATCCTACATATCATAATGCATAGAAGATCCGCTGACTGCCATCCTCCTAGCTCAGTTGCGGGCTTAGAGACTTTGAAGTCCAAGACTTTGACTGATTTTGAGGCCCTCACAATAAAAAATAAAATAAAAATCATAAATTCCAATCACCAACTGTTACATTTATTTCCGAGAATCAAATCTTGTAATTAAACATAATTATTATTATCAAAGATGACAGTGATTAATGACGTATTATAATATAAGTACCTAGTCAATTTTTTGTGTTTTTGTGTTTGAGTACCTAGTTATGTTGTAGACTCATTTAATGTTGGTTACAGTGATTTTTTTATGCTTTAGGAAATATAGTATATGTACTCAGTTTGTTATAAATACATATATTTTTAATATGTCTGATGATAGGTTTTAACTATTTCGATGCCCTCTTTAAAATCTTTTAACAAATCCATTTTGTCATATCCGTCAAAAAAAAAAATTAAAAAAAATAGGTAGAAGGAAAGCTTGGAATTCGCAAAAATCTGAATCTGAATAGACCCGATGTTCTATAGAAAGAGATACCTACAGGTTTCTCAGTCCATTAATAATAGTTTTATAATGTTTCTTATCCTACCTACTTTTCATTACCATCTATCAGGAATGACATCAGCTCTATATTAGCTGTGTGAACATTCATATCATAGCATGTCGAATGTTGCAAAGTTGTAACTGTAAACCCTTAATACTTTAGTTGTCGTACATCAGAGTATGCGTGTTTCCCACTTCAATCATGCTGAAAGAATGATAATAGTGATGTTCTAAAATAATTTCTAAAATAATAAATACTCTAGTTCCATATGGTAGCCATCTCGTCATCGCTATCATCCGGGGCAGACGGTAAGATAATATTTGATGAGCTCTCCTCAATTTTCGTTGAAAAAATACGCCAGACGAGGTAAAAAAGAACCTATTTTCCGATAATAATGTTAGTTGCCATTTAAATGTTTTCTTAAGTTGACATAAGGTCAGGGAAAATGTTGCCGACATCTGATCTGGAGAATAAAAATCCACCTCCCTTCGTTATTTCACTTACATCTCTATGCTACTACCCTCCATTTTCATCCTTACACACAGCGGTCTAACGCATCGGCCGTTATATAGAAATAGCGTTGTAGTGAAGTTGTAGATACATATTTACATTAGTTACATCCTATTATGAGGTCTTACTTTGTTGGCTAAAACGTGTTATACTGATTAACTTTATTGGTTATATTTTTTTATAGAATATTTATTTCCAATTAATGTTAATTTTTAATATATTATCATCTTATACTCGTATAATGTATCTTAAAAATTAGATCTGACCCAACCTAAAACTCCATTTACTGTTATTTATTATATCATTAAGAGTGTCTTCGATATGCAAAAAAAATGTTTTTTTATATTGTATTATTCAGTCACGCTAGACGTTCCTGCATCTTCGTGTGACCACGGCTGCAATTCGATGTATTATCTTTTCCGATCATAGCTTACTTCATTCCGAAGCCACCTAAAAAGCCACTTAAATACATATCTCCCATTTTCATCCAATCAGTCTGTGATCTTTTCTTTCAATTAATTGTAATTTTGGGACTAGAAAACAGATGACAAAACGTGCTGTGACTACATAATTCATGTGATAAAGCAATTTATATGAGTAATGTAACGGTATTTTTTGGCAAAAATAGTAGACATTTTTTATGTTTTACGTCTTCTTCGATTTTCGACCTTTTTATCGCTTTTAATATGCCAATTAAACGGTGTATCCGTGATAATCAGACGTAGACAGGGACGCGTCAAGCGGAGGTATTGGAAATGTGAAACACCCGGGTGGCAGGATTTTTGGGGCGGCAAAAGTCCGAAAAATACATTTTAAATGATTTTAGTAAAAATATAATTTAATAAATTTAATAAACTGAATCTTACAATGAGACCTTTCCTACCTAAATCTCAATTCATCACAGTCATGTGTAGCACACTAAAAAACATTGTTTCATAATCTCAAGAGGGTGGATCAGTGTAGTAGCATAATTAATAAAACGTTCCTGGAAACAAAATATATTTCTTTGTATGATTATTTTAAGTCGCTACTTACATTCAGAATGTTAAATATTTGGGGGGGGGGGGGATTTCAGCTGGCATCCGGGCGGCAGCCACCCTTAGCACGACCCTGTGCGATATTTTTGGGTCCTTATTACTTTTCCGTTTATCACAATTTTAACAAAAATACAGAACAAATATTTTTTTACCAAAAAACACAGCTATGCGCTAAAACTAAATGACCGTTCTCTGCACCAAATGATGAATGGTCTCCGTATGTATGATCGAAAATTCTCTATGATTGACCGATATTATTATTTTATGTTATTATCTGATATTTCGTGCCTAATTTAATCGTGTTTTTTATTAAATGTGAAATGATTTCTAATTTATTTAAGTAGGTACCTAACTACATATTACGTTTTGTTTTAAAAAAAATTATATCTTACCATTTTCATTCTACAAAAGTTACTATCAGTAGAAATATACTTGTCTGATAATACCATTTGGAAATTTGAAGGTGTGGGAATAATGACCATATTTACTTTTATTTATAATATAATGCGACTTTCACGAATGTTTGTTATCGTAATATATTTTTGGATAATCCTTCTTTCCTTCTCACCTTCTTTCCACGACGTTTTGGATTTGTTGCAGAGGCAGTTCTCAAGAAATAATATACTGAAGTATACTGTAAGATATATGAATGCAAACGCCACTCTGAGTCTACGTCAAAAAGGAAATTATTGAGTGAAAACTTTGCTCAGAGTAAAAAAGGGTAATTGTGTATCTCCGGTCAGTTGTGACGTTTTATTTATTAACTTCGCAGGTTCAGTAATAGGGATGATATATTGCATATGACGCAAGTGTGGTAAATATTCATTAGAGTTCGTTTATAATATCTACATAACCATATGTTTACTATTTTTCTTTTAAAAAGTAAATATTACATATATTACACGTGTCGTCATATTTTCGTATGAAGCATATGAGAAGCACATAAAATGAACCTTCTTTCTCGTTTCAAGAAACAGCGAACAAAATATTGCTCTATTCAGTTTGTAAATTGAAACAGGGTATTTTGCAATCACCCTGTAATATTTCGTTAGTTTAAACTGCGAGGCGGAAAACTACCACTCCTAATAACTGTCAACATAAACTCTCAATTTCTTAGACCATATACCGGGTGATTCAAAACCTTAACACAGCCAGTCGACGTCTCCCTCTGTTCCCACGCCAACGAATATCCTCCCGTTCACTGTTTCGTGTACATGGTGTTTCTCGTATTATGACGACTCGGTTTTTCCCGAACCACAATAACAGCTATAATGCCGTATTCGTTACAATAGACGTTTCTTTGAACGTAAATGTTAAATACTAAGTTGTCGATAACATAGCATTTTTTTAAACATCTACATTGTATTTCAATGGATAAATTTAATAACAATGACATAACCTTTGTTGGCCTTCTCAAATTAATGTATAATATTCTGTATATCAACCTCCGATAGTGAATGACACAACAATGAATATGTTATTTTTTTTATTTAATGAACTTTAAAAATTGAAATTATGTCAGTAGAGTTAGCGAAAAAAGTAATGATACGAGGGTGGGTCAATAAGTCCTTAGAAAAGCCGACAGGTGGCGCGACTAGTACTGTAAGCGGTTTGTTTTCATGCAGCGGCACTACCGATTCAGTATGCTGCGAAGTTTCAATCAGATTGGTCGGGCTGTTGTGTGTTTCTCGTACATTTAAAAAAAAATTGTTGAAAATGGAAAAATGGAAAATGGAGAAAATTGAGTTTAGAGCTGTTATTAAACATTTTAATATAAAAGGGTTAACAGCAAAGGAAATAAAAAATGAGTTGGATTTAGTTCACGGCATATCTGCTCCTTCACTTGCAACTATTTATAACTGGTTAAATGAATTTAAACGTGGTCGTACATCAACAAAGGATGAACCACGCTCAGGACGTCCTGTAGAGGTGACTACACCAGAAATGATCAATAAAATCCACGATATGGTGTTAAGTGACCGAAGATTAAAGTTGAGTGAGATAATTGAGGTTACAGGGATCTCAAAAGGTAGCGTCATTTCTATTTTACATGACAAATTGGGCATGAAAAATATTTCTGCAAGATGGGTGCCGCGTTTGCTCACAGTCGACAATAAACGCAATAGGGTGGTGGCCTCTAAAGCCCTGTTGTCGCTCATGCAACGCAATCCGGATGAATTTTTTCGTCGCTTTGTGACTGTATATGAAACATGGATACACCACTATACTCCCGAGACGAAAGAACAGTCAAAGCAGTGGATTGCGAAGACAAACCATGTCCAAAGAAGGCGAAAACCGTAAAATCAGCTGGTAAAGTTATGGCTACTGTATTTTGGGATGCACGTGAAATTATTTTCGTTAACTATTTGGAAAAAGGAAAAACAATAACAGGGGATTATTATGCATCTTTATTGGACCAGCTAAAAAACGAAATTGAAGAAAAACGGCCTCATTTAAACAGGAAAAAAATCCTCTTTCATCAGGACAATGCCCGTGTTCACACATGTTTACGATCAATGGCTAAAATTGAAGAATTGAAGTTCGAATTGGTCGACCACCCACCGTATTCGCCAGATTTAGCCCCCAGTAACTTTTTCCTTTTCCCAAACTTAAAAAAATGGCTAAGTGGACAACGTTTTTTTTCAAATGAAGAAGTCATCGATCGGACAAATGCTTATTTTGAGGACCTTCCGAAAACTTATTTTTCTGACGGTTTAAAAAAAATTGAGAAACGTCTAACCAAGTGTATTGAGCTCCAAGGAGATTATGTTGAGAAATAAAAAAAAAATACAAAAATAAAAACTGTTTTAATGCTTTTTTCTAAGGAATTATTGACCCACCCTCGTATATCCATCGATGGTTTAGTGCATTTCTCATGAAACTCAAAACTTAAAATTAGATTTTCTCGAAACATAAAAAACTGGACATGAAGGATAAAGTCTTAAAATCATATTATGGAGCAATTGCAATTTGAAATTTGACATGCCTTCAAAAATCAGGCATAATGCTAATTTCTTAGTGCTTCACGTACATGTTCTATTATATATCGGGTGATCTTGAATTTGTTTTCTATCATAGGTACATATTTATATAAAAACACATAATCCGTTTTTAACTCTAAATACCTAAATTATCGAATTACCAACTTTTGGCAGCAACCCCACGACAATATGTATTTAAAAGACAAAATATCTTTTTAAATATCCTATTTGGACGTACAATATTTTACAGCATAAAGATACGATGCGTACGAATGTGTTTGTGTGTGTGTTAACTCAATTTCGACAAAAACTGGACACACAATATCTTTGCACTAAGCCATCGAATGTAGTAAATAAACAGGTGGAGTTTTTTAATATACAAAAATACTACAAAATATTTAGTTATAAAATTTAAGTTAATCCAAGAGTCAGTCATAAACGCTGAATACTATTCTATGCCAATCAATGCAATTGGATACTAAAACTTTCCTTGTTTTCAATCAATCTCTGCTCTGCGCTTGGCTATAATATAAAACTTTTGGGATCATTAACCCACGAACTATAAAACACTGGGATTTTGTATTATTTTCTAGTATGAAAATATTGTAGGCATCTATTTCAGGAAATGAAACATTTTTATTTAGCAAAACATCATTATCAGATTCTGCAAGTCACAATGCTGAGATGGTCGGGTATTAAAACATGTACCTTTAGTAAAGACACCGAAAACAGACTAAAAAAGAGGTGCGCTGACCTAGTAAAGATTAGAGGCACATAGAAAAGCCTGAGTACTGGAATACAGTATCAAGGGATAAGAGTGTCATAGCTTAATGAAGAAATATAGTGGATAAGGTAGAATTCTATATCAGGTTGTAGAGCTATTGTTTATTTATCTTATTATTATTAACAAAAATTATTTCAGTTCAGTAACACTACTTCTACATTGAAATTTATCATGCCGATGTGTTTCATTTACTCTTGAAAAAATAATAAATAATCGATAATATAAAGTCAAATAATACATCAATCAACTTCAAAAATAAAGTAATAATATGTGAAACTTTGAAATGAGTTTCATCGTTAAACTAAATAGTGTTTACAACTAACAGATTCTTACTCTCTTCGTTCAATACTTTCAAAAAGTATCCACAAATGTTTATTTCAACCAATAAGCTTCAAGACTTCTCAGCCGCTTTGAGCTGTGTAAAGTCTAGCTCACATATATTATATATACACACATGGATTCTTATATATGCATTAAAAAGAAACTTCTGATGATAATAAATAAACGTGGAATTTTATTCCAGTCAGAGCTCTTCGATAAGAAACTTTCGTACAGAGATACGTTGATACTACGTTCTTCTTAGTAAACACTTAAACTTGGAAACATTCCGCGGGAAACTGGTGTGCAAGTTTTCACTGAAAATATTTATGGTAAATAGAAACAACTTTTTCATTGTGATTCTCACCAAGCCCTCGCGAATTCTGGTAGCATTGACGAGCCTCGAGCTTGCCGCGCCTAATGGACATATCACACGTCCAGACACGATTATATTATTCTCTATGCGACGATTAAGCATAATTGTTGAAACTATACGAAAATAATTAACAACCACACAGTGTTAAAAGAAAGGATAAATAGTAATTAAAAATAATAATACCTAATACTTATAATAACGAAAATAATATATTAATTTATTAACTATTGAATCGAATTATTTAGATTAGCATATTCTGTTAGGTATATATAGCCTTACAATAAATACTACATTACATTATACTTGTCTTGATTTATCTATCTGTCTATCTAGAATGCAGTACAGCAAACACACATAACACAGATCGACACACACACACACACTCTCTCTCTGTGTATCCTATCTCTGATGGAAATAAATTAGCTTGTATAAGAGTTTTCGTCTTTGTTGCGCAATCGCCTAAAAAGAACATCCACGATCCATCCCTATCATGCATGCTGCACTTAATCGCTCAGTCACGTATGTGCATTTCGCTCACACGCTTCTAAATCCATTCCACTATATTGTATCAAAGGTTCGTTATTTTTTTTTATAAATAAAAAAAACATTTTAAGACAATGCCTGACAACAACTGGTCTGACAAAATAGTTGGACGATATAAATATTTAATTATATAATATTCAGTAGATTTAAAATATTATTATTGAATTGATTAATAATACCGCCCGATTGCGGCTATCATGGTGCAGTTCGTAAGGCGCTGGCCTTCCACCCGAGAGTTCTGAGTTCGATTCCCGGTCATGACAAAAACATTTATGTGTTTTTCTCAAAGCATGAGTCTTTGTGATTGTTCAAAATTACTAACAACCACCTCGTACTAAAAAGCAAGGACATGGTTATTAATAATTCAAAAAAAAAAACACCGGCTTTATCGAAATAGCTACTTACTAATCTATATTGATATTCAAATTACCGCGTTCTTTAGCTATGAATATTGTTTTTCTATGTTGTTTTGCTAGTGATATAAAAATAGTATTATTGTTAGCTTAATAGTATTATTGAACGCATTGACATACTTAGTATAAATAATATTTAACAATAATTATATAATAATGTTATACTATACAATAGCTGCATTCTCTCCTGGATTCATTTACCAACTGATAGGTGACTAGTCACATCATCTTTCGCTGCAAATGCTTGCCGTATCATTTGCGGCCACGATATGTCATGGTCGGAACCGTCATTGTAGCCTCAATACGTGTGGAATGTTAAGAATTTCTACTCTACAAAAAAATTGGTCATTCACAACTTCCCATGTAAGAGACATTTTTCCACGATCTGGGAACACTGCATTAATATGTACATACATCAAAGAGCATAGATCGATTGAAAATTGTACAGACCATCAGAGTAGTATAACTAATTTTCCGTTTTGAAAATATACTACCATGACGTGTTTAGTATTTACGACAGTCATTATCAGTTTAAATATCCTGGCCAAGTAGTGATTGGTAATTTTTTTTTTATTTAAAAAATGGGCAAGCTATTTATTTCAGTTTTAGTGGACTATACCTGGGCTGGACACATAGCTCGAAGAAGAGACAATCGTTGGACAAATTTAGTCATCCAGTGGTATCTAAGAGGTACAAAACGGCCGCTAGGTAGACCTAGAGGCCGCTGCATGGATGAAATGATAAAGTTCTGCGGAAGTACGTAGCAACGCAACGCACAGGATTAAGAGAAGTGGAATCAGCTTGGAGAGGCCTTCATCCAGCAATGGATAAATTCAAGTTGATGATGATGATGATACCAACAATAATTATTTTTATAAAACAGACTTAGGTCATATTTTTTATAATCAGATCAAAAAGGTGTACGATTTAAAAACAGACTTACGTTTCAATTGAGGGATCGAGTTTAACCGATTTGGCTCTTCAGTTGTAATATGGCCATAACGATTGCTCCGATCATTTGATTTGTAGTTTAGTAATTGGGTACTTTACACATGCTGGAATTGAGGCGGTAAACGCGCTTCCGGAATGGATTCGCTTGAATTGATTAGGCTTCGAATTCCACAATACAATAGGAAGCTTCACCTCGTGAACTTTGAGGAGATCAATTTAGACAGAAATAATCACAGCCTACCGAAAATAAATCTTAACAAAAACGGAAAAGTAAGTTTCTTTTATATTACATACGAATCTGTTGACTGCGTATAAAATACACTTAGTTAAAGGCCAAGGTTTATTTTTTCCAGATAATATTTTTTATGTACATAATACCGAAGTATACATATTTTGATTGATAAAAATATTTTTTGTCTGCCCCTAATTTAAAAGTATTTTCTTAAGTTTTAAGCAATCAAAATAACACAATGAAAGGGACAATAATGTTGTTATGATGTTACCATCATTCATTAAAAATGTGGATTTTTGCCGTTTACTGAAGAAGTTTTGGACCATTTTTTTACGATAAATGGAAGTAAATCCGTTTACATAATTAAGATCATACTCTGTTTTACAACGCACGTTGAAAAAACAACAAATGAATCTTGCTATCCTTTATATCGATATATGGTATCTCTGTATGTCAGTTGAAGCACTAGCCATCGTTATAAATGTTGCACTGATGTCTCATATTAGGTGACTAAAAGAATCTTTTAAAAATACATGCCGAATGTAAAAAAACTTATTTTTAAAATTCGCACAAATTACCACTTTGGCCAACATTGGTTTTACCTAATTATTTTCATCGTACAAGTATTTTCGTAAAAACTACCGAATAATAGCAATAATTATTCTCGTAACGTGTGTATTAGTATTGGCTCTCTTTAACAATGGCGCGGTCATTTCCGGATAATTATTAACACAGAACATAATAATTATTAATAACAAAATATTTGTAGAACAACCAAAAAAAATGTTGCCTCTACACCCAGAAAATTCTTACTTAATATATTATTGTTTCCATATTATTTAGTTTTCGTAAGATTACTTGAGGGTACCTACGTATGTTTTGTGTATTTTTTAGCTCTACTCCGGCTTCCATGCAAGCTAATTTAAACTAAACTTTTAAATTTATAATGATCAGTCAGTACATCTCGTGCAGTTTTCTTATCACAAAAGCAATTTAATGCATCTGGTAAGTAAGTCAGGGACAAGTTTAGTTTACTCTGCCAATAAATGCCTGCAAGGAATAGTGCAACGGATTTACCTAATTAAATAAGTTTAACTCGGGCACATTGCGCGAATATCTTTCTAGTTTGAGGAATTTCAATAAACGTTAGCTCTAACTGATTTTACGATCATCGTTGTATTATCAACATTAAATTAGAAATATTTTAGTGACATTATCTGCTATGTCATAATATTTCAAAATACCTACATGTTAAACAATTAGTTAATATTATGTTCCTTGACATATTATAATAATTTATAGACAAGGATTAGCTAAACATAATACAACACAATCGCCACGAATTTTTCGAAAAGATTTATTTTCCATCCATAAGAATCGAAATAACAATTTGATAAACTAGCGTCATTTTTAAATAGGAAATATAATTTTTTCTATCTCTGAAAATTATTACTACCTACCTACACAATTTCAAGAAATAGGAAAGATTCAGAAGTTAATTAAAACGATATTTAAAGTAAACTGAACATTATAATATACTAATACTATCGACTAAAAGTACTTGGTGGAATTTTAATTCAAATACTAATTATATATTTTTAAACTCTATTTTTTTTTAATATTTTTGCGACCACACTGACATAGAATATAGTTGATTCTCGTTTATATATCAAATACTAAAAGATCGCAAGAACAGTATTATTAAGTAAGTATTATGGCGTGTCCACACTGGCAACAAGTTGCTGGCAACCTCATTAAATTTCGATTAATATAATTTTGGTCAAACAAATTTTGATAACCATCGTGAAATTTAATGAGGTTGCCAGCAACTTATCGCCAGTATGGACACGGCATTAGAAACACCGCCCATAACGACGGCCAGTCGGTCGGCCAACTACCAGACGTTTTTGACGCACAGTGGTTCCCTCTCGCCTCAGTGCAAATCTTACCACGCCTATTACTCCAGCAGCGGTATTTCCGCTTACCCCGATCCATCTCTCTCGATACCCAGACAGTACAAAATATACACGGACTCCGTGTACTCACTTACCGGCAGTGGTCTAGAGCAGTGCTCTGCAACCTTTTCTCACCCACGGCACACCAAAGGTCTTCCCAGAATTTCGCGGCACACCACACGTAAAACAATTTATACACCAAAACATTGATCCCACATCCTGAAGGGGGACCCCAGGCCAGTATCTTTGGTATCAATGGTATTGATTGTATGTTTAGCGATTTTTTTTTGTATTTATTAATATATTCACTTGAATTATGGTTAGTTGTCGGGTTAAGAATAATTATTTGTCGAGTATTGAGACAATAATAATAAATTATATTCTACAATCGCATGTTTTAAAATATTAATACCAGCGTAATAAAACAGCATCCTCTGACCTCTTTGAAATCACGTCAGGAGTCAAGCAAGGATGTGTACTTGCGCCCTTTCTTTTTATCATCATGATGGATTTCATAATGCGTAAGACGGTTTGCCCCGACAGTGGGATACGCCTACATCATGATGACACAAGCGATCTATGCGAAGAAAGACTGTGCGACTTGGAGTATGCAGACGACGCAGTCGTGTTTGACTCGACGATCGAGAGGTTGGAGGTGACCGTGAACAGGCTAGCCGCGAACTCGATGCGTGTGGGTCTTCATCTGAATGCCGCTAAGACCAAATCCATGTGCAGTGCTGCTTGCATCGACGCCGACACTCCTCTGCGGGTTTCTGGTCTGCCCGTCGAGCTGGTGTCCAGATTCAAGTACTTGGGTGCCACGGTTGCCGATGATGGTGGTATTTCTAGTGAGCTTGGAATCCGCATGGGTGTGGCGGGCTCTGCGTTCAACCAACTTGGAGTCGCATGGAGGTCAAGGCTGTATTCTGTGAGGACCAAATGTCGTTTGTTTAACGCGTGCGTGCTACCTGTGCTCCTGTATGGCTGTGAGACATGGCATCTTACTAAGCTTCAAGAGTCTCGGCTTTTGAGCTTTGAGAATCGATGTCTCCGCAGAATCTTAGGGGTACATTGGTACGACCGCGTTACAAATATCCGAGTTCGTGAGCAGACACAACAGCCTTCGGTGATTGAAGTTATCACGAAGAGACGATTCACGTGGCTGGGACATGTATTCCGGATGCCGCCAAATAGTGCAGCACTTCGTACCCTTGTGGCACAGCCTCAAGGGTTCCGTCGCCGTGGCCGGCCCTCCCTCACCCTGCAGCGATGCTACAAAAGCGACCTACGTGCTGCAGGTCTGACATGGCGGGAGGCACAGGAGTTAGCGATGGACCGAGGGAAGTGGCGCCAACTTGTGCTTGCCCTTTGCCCCAATGTTGGGACGTGACAGGGTGAAAGAAGAAGAAGAAGAAGAAGAATAAAACAGCGCCGTAGGCAACTTTTTTTACTGCTAGAGCAAATTTGTAGTTTTTGTGTATCTCTCTTATCTGGTTGACCTGCCACGCTGGCCCCCAGGCTAGAGGTCTGTCAGCCTCCCCCCCTTGGACCCGGGGGCCATGCTCCAAAATTACATTAATTTATGTGATTTTATTTGAAAAATAATTCAATATACAAACAACTTAACACAATATGACATACAATTAAATGTACATATTTCCATGTATTTGTATTAACAATATAATTAATGTGATACCTGAGCTTGTTCCAATGAGCATACAAGTTTTATATATTTTGACTTGATATTTGAAAGAGCAACCCGAAGTTCTTGGTCAAGAACCTTCAAGCAAGACTTCTTATTATTTGTAATTATAACTTGAGTTGAAAAACTTTTCTCACCTAGATATGTCTGAGTATATTCTTTATTAATCGAAATCCAGAAAATAGCCAATGAAACATCGGCGAAGTTCAGTTTTAGCTTCCAGTCGTATCTCAATTCAACAAATTCCTCTCAAATTTATAGGGAAGGCGCTTCTATAAAATTTTCGGCATTGGTTGCAAAAGGGTTTCGAATCCAGTAGTATTGATTGTATGAAAGTAATGATGAAATATCTATTGCAGCAAAGTTAAATGTTTTTGAGAGGGATCCAAAATTAATTGCTTGTTTTCAATGGTGGTCTGGTAGGTCCTTTGGTACATTTGTAGAGATCCTTGTCTTAACTCCTTCTAATTTATCAGAGCACGTCAATATATTTTCATTCTGATCTTGGATTGTTTTATTAACTTCATGCAGGTGCTCAAATCAATATATTACCAGCCATGTCCGCAAATTTGGCTATTAAGTAAGTATGTAGGATTATTTGTGTTTTTATTTAAGCAATGCTCAGCGGCACACCGGTTGCGGAGCACTGGTGACATCGACCGACCGTCGTCATGGGCGGTGGCTCTAAAGTGTTGACATTTTTTAAGTATTTGTATATATAATACATTATCATATACATTTTGTTAATATATTGAATAAGTCAGTTAAAATACCATTAATCATAAAGAAATTGCAACTCTATACAATATCAATAATAAGCGATATTGTATTGAACACATAACAAATATCAATGTTATGGTATGATCCATAAGTACGATACTATATAATATGGTACAAGATATATGAAGCTTGAAGTAGTTTAATATATATACATATATATATTAATCTGTGATTCACCTTTCGTATGTAAATATAACGTTTTGAAGAGACATAAAAAATACTCAAATGGTATTGTACAAAACTTAAATTTATTCAAAATAAAAACATATATTTGGAGTAAGCTTAATATGCCACTACAAAATGCAGCACGTCGCCTCGCGTTACTTGCTAATGTATGCTCTCAATATATTGATCACTGTATATGTGTGTATATACTATTTATTCCTTTCGTTTTTTTAATACATTGTTTACCTCAGCCCTTAATAATAGTCATTACCACTAATCAAGTGAACATAATGTTTTGTTCTTACATCTCTCTCACAACATGCTATAAAAACCATAGCTACAATACCTATCTATTTTTCAGAAAGAGTGGAAATTCTTAAACATAAGAATATCTATATAATGATATATATTATCATTTTTTATCTTAACAAAACTTTTATGAATTCCACCAATAATTAAATTATTACTTACGTAACCATAACAATAAATCAATTAAGACAAACATATTATTTATTATGAAATAATCAGTCAACGAGAAGTGGCGGATAAAAAAACAATTTCGTATACTGTCAGTGTCGTTTCATATGAAATTCAAAATGTAAGGTCCTTAAATTTCAGTTTTATTCGATAGCAATGGCACTAAAACACGCGGTGGTGTGGCAAGTAGATTAGGAGAAAATATTTCGCGCGAAACCAGAAACGGATAGGCCATAAATTGTATTTCATAAAACGTACGCATTTGGAGAACAAAGCAACCATTCATGAAAAATAAATGTTTTAGTGGTTATTCAATTCTGAACGCACCCCTTTCTCAGTTCTTTGATTAAATTTAACGCCGTGAGTCAAAACTTCTAAATTGTTTCAGTAAAAATGTTCAAGGTTCCGGCAGCAGGCAGGCGCAAAGTTGCGTTGACGCCAAATCACCCAACAAACGAAAGAGCCATTAGAAAAGCCGCGAAAATGATTCGCCGAAATGTGTGAAGGCAAGAATTTGTTTCGCAAACAAATCGAATAATTTCTTGCAAGCCGAAAAAATAACGCCGCGACGTTGAATTACGTCTATTCCGGAACGAGATTGCGCCGAAACTTTTTCCATTAGCCAAGCAACGTTTGCGGAGTACAAATAGATGTCGATGTTTTTTTTACAACTGACATTACGGTGCCATGGTGTTTGGAATTTAAGCAACACAATACGGAGAAACGAAAAATCTGGTTTGAATCCGAGATTATTTAGTTATAATAAATCGCATATTATAGCGATAGCAACTATGTTTTCATTGAAATATTTTAATTTCAATCTTTATTTTGCATGGCACGTTTATTCAACTATATCTGTGATAGTAAGCCTGGGTGAAACAGATTATCCTTTAAATATTGAATTTTAATACTTTGGACGCTGAAGACGCACATGCGCGTAATGACCAGGCGGCCGATCGATGTAATTAACGTGCATTTTAAAGGTGCTAATTAAAAATTCATTATATAGTCAGCAGCAAATGAGTTAAATCTGTACACCAAAAGTAAAATTCCGGGTGTCATAATAATAGAAATTAGTCAGAAGAGCTGATCATCGGCTAACTTTATTTATTTTTCATTCACATTAATTTATTTGTCTTGTCAGTTATACAGACTACCAAAATATTACTATTCTCTTAAAATTCCACATTAAAAAAAATTGTACCTACCTATCTTTATTACAGAACTTCTAAAAGAACTTTTTACTTTATGCAATGACATAATTTCATCAATTTTCATTGTAGGAAATCCATTCTTTAACCAATTAATTAGACGAAAAAGTTAAGAATGACTACCTACTTCCATTTTCGTAAAAAAAACGGACACCCGACCTTTTACTTGTATTGTACAGTAATCAAATACAACTATTATTTTAATAAAAGTTCATTCAACAAGTTTCCACACAATTTAACAAGATTTTTATTCCATCCGTTTCTCGTACTTTGTATGTGCTTCAAATGAACGGATGCTCTACGGGAAGTTCGATCAATAGCGACCAAAACTGTCGGACATCGCAGTTTTATATCATAACATTGATAGATAATTTTAAATCACCTATTGTATAAATTGCGGTTACAGACCTCTCTTACCTCTTCTTATGACCATTTTCTGTGAGTGCATATAAGTCTTGTAAAGTGGATAGGTGCCTACCTACCAATATAATATAATTCACTTTCAAAGATTTTCGTTTGTATATTTCGATAAAATAAATAAACCTATAACCATGTAATCCAATATGAAACAATAATCATATTCTACAGTATTCAGTTGCACTTGGAGTATGATCAATAACGATCACTATAAGACCACCATCACAAATTGGCATAATGGCAAAATGACCAACTAGCTACCCCTCCAATTTCACCACACGTGGTTTCTAGTTTGAAATATCCATAGCGACAAGTTACGTCAATTTTGTAAGTAAAATGTTGTCATGGGATAAAATTTTCCCCGTATTTTGAAAAGTACGGTTTGGTCGCATGTCAAGATAAGTTCTGTAAAATGACTAAATTAGAAACACTAACCAAAAACGCATTTAAAACCATAGCACTCGAAGAATGGCAGAAATAATGTCAGCAAATAACTTACATATAAGAAGATTATATGAAAAACGATCGATGTATTTATACTATTGTTGATGAAATTTAACATTATGTTCCATCTTACATGGTAAATTATGAAATTTCTAAATTATTTTTTTAAATCAATAGTAAATCCTAACTGTACATAATATAATAATATAATTAAAATATGAGTGTTAATAATATTAAATTTGGTTTACTGTTAATTATATTACGTTATTTTCTTTCAAGATATTTATAATAGGTATTCATAATAATAAATATACTTAGGTATATACTGTAACTATTACTATTATTTAACATCTCCCATTTGATAAAAATGTTCTGACTTACACGCGTAATGTAGTTTTAATTTACCTTCATTAAAAAAAACCTTAATTTATAATCTGGAGTAGAAAAACCTAATTATTATTTGTGTAGTTCTTTGAATTCAATCAATAATACTTACCTATCACTAATTTACTGATGATAAAAATATTATTATTTAAAAACTTATTTCGTCCGGATTTTTTCCTCAATAATAACAACACTGACTATGTTTTCCATTCGATGTGTAGCGACATCCGATTTCCACCTTCATACAGTAGTAAGACTGTAGATCGAAATTTACTGTTTGGTGTCACGGCCTATAGCGACCCTGTAAAAACGCTAGTGTATCTCTCCCAATCAGGATGGATAGTTACATATTTTATTTGATGACAAATAGGTATCGTGACTAACTTAGTATTTTTAGTATCTTTAATCCTTTTTTTTAAATAGATCAACAAATATATTATTCTATTATGTACGAGTATCTTAGATATTTTTTTATTTTGTGTTTTCTAAACTTAGGACATTTCAGAGGATTTCTAATGTAATTTCTGTTGTAATCCACCTACTTATTAAATAAATAAATTTATTGAAATGAAACTTTTTTCACGCACAGCATACTCACAGACACACTAACTTTGATATTTAAGGGATTGCATCCAATTGATAGTCGACTTTTTTTTAGCTCATCCGGCCAAAATATTTAAAGGATGTTTAAGAGCTTACATCCAGGATAAGGGTCGTTTTTTCCCGGGAAATTATAGAATTTCCGTTTATTGGTTGGTTTTACTAAAAATCTCTGGATATTGAGCGTCTCGGGTAAGCTATTACCAGGATCTTGGACAATGGCTTCAATTCCGGACGATCACGGCCAAACTGGAACAGTTGGAAACCCTACCTAGGTATACATTGTAGATTGATTTACCTGTTCTCAATGCGAATCAAATTGAGTTTCGCTAACTATGTTATTTGTATACCTAACATATATTTTTTAATTTATAAGTATATGAGACATATCAATTATAGTTTAATCATTAGCTTAATTGAAAGCGTCGTACTAATATTTGGTTAATTCTTGTAAAAACAAACTAAAGAAAATATAATGTAGGTACCTATATAGATATGTGTTGAATGACATTTAAGCTGTACAGCTCCAAACAAAAAAAAAACCTCGGTCACAATCTGGAGTAAGCATAGAGAGCCAGTGGTATCGAAAGCAAGCCTCGCTTCGCCGGCGGTTGTCTTGTATTTTCCAAGCGGAAAATGAATTTCCCGACTCCTGTAGAGCGCGTAAATTTATTTAATGCAAAACAGTTTTCCAGCGATCGTTTGCATGGAGAGCGAAGAAAAAATACCGCCTTCGACGAATCATTGGGATGCGTCGCTACGTGATAATGTTTGATTTGATTAAAATGTGCACTCTGCCGAACCAAAACCCTATTCAACATGGTACAATGTCTGCTACCTGAGAAGGAAAGGAAATTTTAAAAGCGTTAAAGTGAAAACGTTTTTAAATAAACACTTATTTAGCACACGTGTCCCATAATGTATTAGTATTACTGCTTTGAATATTGATAATGGTAGATACTGAATATGACAAAAACATAATACGCTAGTAATGTCATCTGATTTCTTTTAAATTTGTGGTATATTTGAAATGTAATAATTTAATCAAAACTGTGACCTTACTATTATTAAATTACTAAAGCATTGCTACTATATTGACCTTTTTATCACCATAATTCTCACATGCAAGTATTGACTCTTAATAATTCTGTGATCTTTGAAAAATGTATTGTAATAACTTAATCCATCTTTTTCATTACTTATAAGAATTAGAATTTTTAATTTCTCTCTATAAACCAAAAAAGAATTGTAAAATTTGTTGAACTAACTAATCAAAATATAGGTGTATTATTATGTGTAGGTATATTATTTCAATGGTTTGGATTGACCTTCCGAAAGACCTGACAAAACTGTCTCGAAATTATTAATTCTTGACTTATAAATTGACCAAAGATCAGCGATACATTTCTCTACCTAGTAATATAAATACAATTATAAAAACCCCTCCATTATTACTCAGTACCGGTAGAATAGGTAGGTACTAGGTACGTATATATATATTATAGTTAATTGTATAAATTGTTGCATAACTTTTACAAAATCATATATTTTTTACAATTTTTAAATGATGATATTATACAATAAATGATATTTTACAATATAATTTAAGCACTGCGAGAAAAAACCACATTGACATAATAATATGATTTTCATAAAATGCAATATTTTGTTAGAATACGTCATTAGAAAGGGGAAACTATTTTATTTTGGGGTTGAATGCCATAATGTTTTGCTTAACACTGCCATCTTTTAAGTCTTTACTGATACTGTAATACCGCACGTGCATTTTGTGCTGCCTTTGAAAATGCCTTCACATGCTATAACCAGATGGTATCATATTTTTAAAGATAATTTTCTTTTCTAAAATATTTTTTCGGGTCGAATTTAACTAACTCTGTGTATTCCTTATCGATATATTTTTGCAGTTAAGCGAGCTCTTCAATCTAAGCTGAACAATGTTTTTATCAATTTCAATGAGTGCCAATATTATTACAATATAATAAAATAAAATTATAACAATTTGTAAAAAAAAGTTTATTAATATATTTTACAAAACAGGACCTTTCGGTTGTTACACGTTTCAGTTCTTATTTGGGCTTTCAGAAGCCTGTTTAAAAATGCTATAAGTAATAAATACGAGAGTAATTTAACATAACAATATTATATTATGCTAGAAAATGAATGATTTTCAATTTTGTATAGTTTTTGATTATAGTATGACAAATAAAAACTGTTGACGTTCTATGTTGCATTTCTACCTAGGTAAAAATAAGAATCTGATTTACATAATAAGTACATAGTATGATTGTCATATTTTTTAGAACATATTAATTTATAATACTGATGGGAAAATATTCACAAAAACTGATAAGTAGGTAAATGAAAAAAATATTGGACACTTAAAAGAATACTGGCTTGTTTAATTCTTCAATGGTAACTTTCAACGGACAACTTAAAAATAGACACACTCATTATGCATCAAAATGTTCCGTCATTATAAAAAATAAGCACCCATTTTTTTATTATAACCTAAAATCCATTATTTATATTCACTGTTTTCTCGACGTTCTTCCAAATTCTTCGATGTTTTCATATTCTGAGTAATGATCTGCATTATCGTAATATGCGTAATCGTAACTGACATCTTTACCCTTCTTTGAAGAGGCAGGTTTTGCATTCACTGGAGGAGCAGCTTTAGACTGCACCTGCTTTTGCGTAGGAGGAGCCACTGATGATTGTACAGCTTTATATTGCACCTGCTTTTGTGTTGGAGGCGCTGCTGATGACTGTACAACTTTATATTGTACTTCCTTTTGCGTTAGAGGTTCTGCTGATGTCTGTGCTGGTCTTAATGAGAATGGTCTTGGGGCTGAGCTTGTAACAGCTGCAAAGTTTGCGTAAACACTTCTTGCCGGAGCAGATGTTGTGACTACACTACGTGGAGGCTCATAGCTGGTTATTTTTGGAGTGATGGCTGGTAGAAGTAATGGTGTAATAGTTGAAGTAGGATAATTATTAACCTGTGAGCGAGCGTTCTCTCTCGCTAATTGATTTTTGCTTGCAGCAATATTTATAGAATGAGCTGCTTTCAGAAGTTCTGGCTCTTGAGTTACTTCAAGCTGTGCTTCTTTTCGTGAACTTTGTCTTACTGTTACGTCGTATTCGCCTCCTGATTCACGCTCGTGAATTTCTGGTCTATATTGTCCATCGTCGTAATCATCTGGTTTATTTGATCTGAATGGAGCTGGCGTAGCTTTTTGGCGGAACTGTTGATCATTTGATGGTTGTCGTGATGTAGGATATTGTTGTCCTGATGTAGACTTTTGCTGATTATTGTTATTGTAATTTACGGCAGTGTTGGAAGATGTAGGACGAGCCGTTGAATATTGCTGGTATTCAGGAGAAGACTTCTGTTGGTATTGTTGATTTACATTATAATCAGCTGCTGATGAACTGGCTGTAGAATATTGTTGTTGTTGATAAGTTGACGATGGTGCTTGACTCGTTTTGTATTGTTGGCTATAGTCTGCACTATAATAGTTGGGAGTTGATTGCTGGTTGTTATCGTATTGAAGATTTGTGTTGTATTTGGGAGCTGGCGTCTGTTGTTGATTGTATCGCGCATTGTCTGCATTATAATTATACTCAGGCGTCGATTGTTTGTTGCCATTCAATTGTTGTTTTTTCTCTGAATATTTTGTTGTAGATTTTATTTTATCAAAAGCTTGAATATTTTCAGCATTGTAGTTGCTCTGAGATGATTGTTGATTGTACTGCGGAGTTGATTGCTGTGTGGTTTTTGTAGTAATTTTACTGGCATAATTTTGATTATTGTTGTATTTCTGATCACTTTCTGAATTGTAGTTATATTTAGGTGTTGTTTGTGGTTGAGTATTTTTATTTGCATTGTTATTATTGTATTGAGGAGATGTTTTTTGTTCATTGAATTGCACACTTACATCTGAACCATAGTTAATCTTTGCAGCAGTTGACTGCTGGTTTTGGTAAGTTGGTTGTTTTCTTTCTTTGTTTAACCTTGCAGATTCTTGGTTTGCATTATAGTTATCATTATTGTAATTATTATAGTCAGATGGTTGTTGTTGTTTTCTGTCAAACTGTTGGTTACCACCAGTGTTATAATTATTATAATCTACCGTGCTAGATGGCTGATTATTCTTGTATTGTTGATTATTATCGGTGTATTTATAGTCGGGAGTAGATTGTTGTCTACCTCTGAAAGCTCTATTATTTTTATTCTGGGCAGTTGTTTGTTCAGTTTTTACAGATACAGTTTCTTGTGTAGCCTTAGAATATTTGGTCTGGTCATATGATGGAGCTGAAGTGGATGATGGTTGCCTATATGACTGTTGATAGTTATTTGTTCTCTGACTATTATAATTATTATTATAATTATCATTATTCTGAGGTGCTTGAGAAGTTGTTCTTAAAGTGGTTGAAGCAGTGGTTCTGGAAGTAGTTGGTCCATATGATCCAGCAAAGTTATTGGTAAACTGCCTGGCGGTAGTTGGAGGTGCTCTCGGTCCTGGGTCTGTGGGACGCCTTTGCAACTTCCGGACAATCTTCTTTCGTTGGGGTTGGTCTACCTGGTTCTTGGTTTGGCCGCCGGTTTCTTGGGTATCGTGATTATCTTTTCCTTCGCGATTGTTGAAGAAATTGGAAGAATGTGCTCCACTCAAAATATCTGGCTCTGCGCGTTGCAGGTGGAAATCGGGTTCATCCTCGAAGGCAACTGGTGCTTTCTTACTTTCGAACCCTAATAAAATAAAAATAAATATATTGTAATAGGTTAAGTGTTAAGTCACATTTTATTGGAAAAAATAATTAAATAAACAAGGGTCAGCGAGACTTTTGGTAACACAGAAGTGGACCGTAATATTAAAAAAAAACTAAACTATAAATTTAATATAAATATAAGTACTTGAGAGTTTAAATATTTAAATAAGAATAGTTTTACTTTACAAAAGAAACAAAGCTTTTTGTGAAACTTATTTGAGCATGTTATTGTGAAACCCAGTATTCCTTATTTAAAATGTATTAAATTAATTTAGTAGCCAACTTTCAGGCTGCCTGTATCTCAAAGCTTTCTGAGAGTAGCTTTATTAACGTCACTGATAGTGAATGGTGTATAGTATTACCAGAACCGATCCTGTAAAGGTCAAAGTTGTCGCTGGAGTAATAAAGGGCGGCTGGTTCGCAAGCAACGTCCTCCCACCCCGCGCAGATCTGAGCTTCCTGGTCGAACGCCGTACCGTTGGGGCACAGGAACCGGAAGTCTTGGATCTATGTAAACAAATCATCTATGTAATATCCTATTATGCAGCAAACCATGTGAAAATCGAAGATTTCGTTACGCGATATGAGAAATATATTATGCAAGTGAATATTAAATACTTAACCAAAATGGTATCACTTTCATCATAAATAAATACGACTTTAGATGCGTGATTTTTAAGCAGTGGGTTGTGTAATAATTTTCAGATATTGCAAAAATTGGTAGTAGTAGACCACAAAGAAATAATGTTATAATTCAATAATGTTCACATACACCACATTAATAATATTTATAAACTGTATACTAATTTTTCATAATCACTAATTGCAAACCTAACCTTTAGGGCAGGTCATACCCTGGATCTAAATGGGTACGTGTTATTTTAAATAAGATAAATAAATTTTATATTGTAGGTTACAAGGTCAATAATATTGTCAAACTCATAAAATAATTTACTATAAACAATATTAATAATTAATTTGTGATGATGTGATGAATGATTACATTTATCGTTTAGTTACATATCATTATATATTTAAAAAAAATAAAAAATAATACTTTTTTGTACTTATTTCTACAATAATAATTATTATATTTATAACAAGACCGGTTTTGTTCTTAGGACATTCTTAAGTAAGAAAAAATATTTTTAATTTTCTTCTTTTTTTACTAAGTCCGAAGCTGATAAGATTATTATAGGCCTCCGCAGAGTGGAGGTTTTTTCTTAATGACAATCATAAATTATTTGCTATTTGTAATATTTTGTTTTCCACTGAGTACATAATATTAAAGTTTGATAATTCATTGATTAAGGTTTTAAATTTTCATGTTTGAGATAACTATTCATAAAGTACCTTCCAACAATGAAGGTACTGAATAAATATATTAATATTTACACATAATTCCATATAACTATATGCTTATAGACGTTTCTACAACTAAGTATAAGACAATGTTTTTGCGTGTACCTACGTTATATTCGGACGATCCAAAATGAAAATTAAATCTGTTTAAAACAGTTTTCGCAGTAATTTGTCATCAAAGAGTTTCTAGAGCATTTAGCAGCGTACTCCTGGGGGAGACATTAATCAAAAACACGTGTAATAAGGTTGAGAGACAACTTACCCCCACTCCGGCGACCTTCACACACACGTGGAACATTTGACATTGGGCATCAGGATCGGCGTAGTATCCTCCGAGGACCTTGTCTCTGCACGAGAACTCGGTGTCAGGGAGAAGATCAGCTCTGTGCTGGGGTGCAGCTGGCTGCCTCCCGAACACCGCACCTAGAAAACATAACAAAATACATTGTATAATAACAAAATTATACATGGTTTACAGTTCACTTAATATTTTAATTCCATTACAATTTATTAAAATTTTTTACCAACGTCACGTTCATCACTATAAGAGATTATTATAATCAAACGTTTTTAGTGGTCTCTATATGAAAGTAATAATTGAACAATATTCCTGATTAAATTAATATACCTACCTACATAATACATTTTCTATTCGTATATAGAAATTCTTAAGTTATAAGGATTTCACCTGGTAATGATTGCATAGGTACAGAAAATTCACGTAAGGAGAAAACCGGTATGACTTGATAGTTTAAATGTTACTACAGTTAACTCTCAATTATCCGTAAATCACCTATACCTTCCCAGTAAAAAGTCAAAAATAAAAAAATCTATAAAAAAAATGGGATTTACCGTAATTGATTTGTATGCAAATCGAAAAACTACACGACGTATTATTTATTATATTTTTAATAGATATGTAAATATCATTTTATGTACATGTAAAAAAATTACTCCTTTATGTTTAAGAAAAAACTCCGAAATGATAATTATTAGATAATAATTGTTTGTTATTTTTTTTAATTAATTTTTTTTGGTACTGTTCGGTTAAAGCGGATACAGCGGAAAACGCATTTTGAAAATAGCCGATAAACTGGATTATTTGTTAGGTTAACCTAACCAAACCGAACCTAACCTAACCTAACCTCACCTAACCTAACCTAACCTAACCCAACCTAACCTAACCTAAACTAACCCAAACTAACAAACAATCCAGTTTATCGGCTATTTTCAAAATGCGTTTTCCGCTGTATCCGCTTTAACCGAACAGTACCGTTTTTTTAAACATTCATAGTTTGAAATAAACGTTTATAAAATTCATTATATTAGGAATATTATACTTCATTAATTGCAACATAAACATCAGTGGAGTGTGTTAACTATTACTAGTAGAAATGCTGTCGAAAAAATACACAATATTATTTACCCACCATTCACTATATTATCTACTTTTCCTAATCATTTGAATCTTGGAAGTTATGTTGTTTTTGTTACTGTAAAAATATTTACGTAATATGAATAGTATATAATCGTTTGAAGTAAAGTTTAGTGAAATTTACCTTTACACAATAAATATACATTGAACGTTCTTGATTATTTCTGGGGATGCTCCGCATCTACAGCATCTATGAACTACTCGCCTTTGTAATTTAAATAACTCCATTCAATAAAGTGCGGTCTTTAAATGGTACACACACCTTTACACTTTAAATAAACAACCGTATGTAGATACTTTCACTAGCATTTACAAGAGAGTTGCAATGACATATCTATTGGCTTCAAAATAATTAAGAAAATCGTAGGAGATCGTTTTGTTTTTTATAAAAAAACTTCTATAATATTATAAAATATCTACTTTAAATCTACGATTACAACTCGAACAGTTTTTTGACAGTGCGTATTTCACATTAGGCACATTATCAAATAGTCACCTAATATGTATTAAACTGAAAACATTCAGCAAATCGTTGTGAAATATGGTTCTTTAATTAAATATAAAACCAAAAACAACCAGTCATGCAACGTTGAATAGAAAGGTGCATATTAAGCACAACGGGAAAATACGATAAATGAAACTGATCGATAAAAGGTTAGATATATATAAACACGCGATGTGACAAAAGTCGCCACGCTGACAAAATGGCAATGGGCCCCGACTGGGTGAAACACCGTCAATACTCAATAGATACCTAATGGACACTGAACGACCACATTTCTGCTCAAAAACCAACTGCATCGACGGACTTACCGAATTCTGTGGACATATGTGATGACGAACAACCAGACTTATAAGAGTGGAATGAGATAAGGGATGCCTTCATAAAATACTGGATTGGATTCATGGATAATTAGATAGAATAACTTTTCTAATGAAATTCTTGCCCATAGTGCATAGTAAATTTCATACATCGTAAATCGCTATGATTGAAAAAAAACATATGCATATTAAATCAAAATTAATTATTATAAAATTGAATACATTATTTATGAGCTAAATGTTAAATTATTACACAATTTAGTCGTGACTAATAATTTAGGAAAGATCGATATTATATACGACAATAGAGAAAGTCAAATAGATTCAAGGGTCAAATGTTAAACCGTTGTCCGTCACTTTTATTGTATAAAATTTTACATGAGTGAGAACCTTTGCCATTCTCATGAATGAAGTTTGCTCTGTACTATAGCTACGTAATATAAAAGAAAAAAATAGCTACCAATTGACAATATTATTGATATGTCAAAGAAGAATAATTATATCTCACAGTCAAGTTTATAATTAAGTACTGACACATCTACAAGACTAATTTTGTTATTATAATGTAGGCTACAATAAATGCGGTGGCCCCGCGGCTTAAGCGTTGGACTATCATGCCGTGTATCCCAGGTTCGAATCCTGGGTCTGACAAGTACACATTGTTTTTCAATTTGTGTGTGTCAGGGTATGGACCTAATAGGTTGAGCAAGTGGCTGACATCCATTTCTCGTAAAAAAACAAAATCTTTTGATACAAACCTCTACTCTGTGGAGGCCCATATGATCCTATTAGGTTCGGACATGGTCGAAAAAAAAAATTGAAAAAAAATTATACATCTTACTCATTTCTTGTATCTATGAATTTTATTGAACTTTCGTTTATTATTTAGATAATTTTTGTCAATAACTATATATTTTTGTTCTCGCACGAACTACTAAATCATTGTGCTTGCTTGAAACATCAATATAAAATTCATCATCAATGATTATTTATTTTATCTTATCAATAATTCTTCATGCATGATCGATGGCATAGCATGATAAAGGTGACAGAATAGATTAATAAATAAAATTCAGATAGGTTATACCCCACATTATACACTACATTTTCACGTAGGGTTTTCGATGTCTGAGTTTCATACAAAAAATGAACCACATATTATAGACGTGCAATAGTATGTGTTGCAACCTTCAAATACACCAATATTGAATGAGCATTTGTGTATAAACCGAGAGCAGTTGTTAGAATAAAATACAGCGTATTCTTGACACGTCTTTAAGTTTATCCAATATTCTTCTCCGCATCCATTCATTTCAGTTCCCTGGTAAAGACATAACGAGAGAAGTCCACAAAATAAATCAAAGGATAAAGGGGCAGACGATATGTAAAGGTCGTCAAGTCGATGAAACGCTAATGGTCTGAACATGTTGATCGGCGACTGTTTAGCCGGCAGTACCCAACCGGCATTACCCATATTCACTGATTTTTGTTTCCAATCTAAAACTGTTTCTGATGTTTCGAAAAACTAAATCCCTTTTTTATATCGATAGGTACTAATGAGACCAAAAGAAATCCATATTTCTAGACATACTCGTAATAACAGAACCTATGCTTTTGTTATCTTTTATGTTAGTTTTCTTTTTTTTTTTAAATTGTCAGAAATTATGATTTTTCCGACCTAGTTGGAATCTCACAAACGCCCACCAAATTCTTCAGAATTTCTTCGCGTAAGGCTAACAGGGTTCTTGGACAATTGCCAAATACTTGTTGGTAAGCCCAACAATACAATCATAAATATTAACCAAAGCTGAATAAAATTCATATTTATTGTATCAGCATAACTTGTCTCTATATCGCATTGTGATTTAAAAAAAAAACATTTTTGCAAGCTCTCTTTGCGAATAGCTATAAAAATATAATATGTATTTTTGGTTTTTTTTTTTGCAAAATTGAATGTTTGTCTTAGAAAATATGTTGAGTTGACTATCTTTTATTGTAAGTGTCTGAATGTCTGCGTGGTATATGGATTTAAATTTTTATGTTAATATTATTAACTTATAGAAACATGATTTTAGTATCTACCCAATAACATGAAAATGCCAGGTCATATCATATTATAACGTATATTTTATAGAATACGTATTTTTTATATCACCCTAGAAAAAAATGACCTAGTAAAATTCTTTCACTACCCCGGTTATTAATTTTATCCTTTAAATTTAAACTTTCAATCCGTAAATGACTTTTTCCGTTTGGTATGTTTCTGTTTTTTTTAATAAAGTAGTTATATATTTTCAATAATAAAAATCTAACGTTCTTAAATATCGTGTACAAATTCAGTATTTAAGTCTTTCAGTGCTAAAGACGCGCTGGGCGCGTAACCATTAGTTGAACATTAGATATAATTAGGATGATATTTAAATGCGGTAATTAATTAGTAATTATCTGGTCAGCAGTGAATGTGATTAATAATAATTTAATTATTTTTCAAGGTACCTACATTCATTTTCTGTAACTAAATACTTAGTATGAAGAAATATAATTGACCGTTTGATATATTATAATATAAATAGGTAGTAGACAATATTATACGTAATGTTACAAACACCTTGTCCTACAGTAACGATTTTTACCTATACCATTATTAATAAATGAAGCTTTATATGACATTACTGGCAATAAAAAAACAATTAAACAGGTTTTGTTAAGAGAAGTAAATATTTGAACTTTAAAAATTGTAATTAATCAACCTTATATTCATCTTTTCAAGGCCGTTTATTATTGGATATTTAAAAAAACTAGAAAAACACGTAATACATTAAAAACTGTTTACAAAAAATTAACACGTTCTCGCAATTGAAAGTTTTCGTTATTTTACAATAATTTACGCCTATTATATAAATTTATCGAATTGAGTAATAATCAGTCAGTATATTAAGAAATTCTTTTGCTGAAATTTATAAACGATCTCGAAATTTTCATTATGCGTTTGATAATATAATTACGAATATTATGTCTGACACATTATAATCACATCGCGTATAATACTTTATAAACCGTGAATATTAATAAAAAATATTGTATGTACAATAATATATAAAATAACTAAAACTTTAAATTAAAAATTAATTATTTACATTCACGTACATATTATGTAAATATAAAAATCACTATTTGCTGTTACAACAATATAAGACACTGGCTGAAGTATTTGACTTGACACGACGTCTCATCGTTGATCAATGATTTGAGTTACCCCATCTCCACCGTCATGTATATGCAGCCGATCAAAAAAATAGTAATTACATTTTTCAATATCGAAATAACTGTATCTATGCATATAATAGTCAAAATGAAAATAACACTGACAGCAGTTAAACTCAAATAAAAGAACACTACGTTAATATCGAATCCGTAATATTCAAACTGTATTTTAATCCGTGGAAAAATTTCAAAATCGTAAGATAATAATATTAAGTATAAGTATATTATAATATACTAACTGAAGTGCCCGGCTTCGCGCGAGTTCGCTTCATTGATCGATATAATATATTATTTATCTTACTTAAGGGTGGACGTGTTCAGCGTGGGTCAAAATGGAGTTTTTTTTCTATTTTTCTATTCTTAGGTCAATAATTATTATAAAGCAATCATTATTCGTAGGATGTTTATCACACTTGAATGGTCAACGACATAGCTTATAATTAGTATCTTTAGAATTATCTTCAAAGGTGTTAATCTTGCCAATTTTTGAATAATAAAATGCCTAATTCTTGTCAAATTTGGGGTCACAGAGATTATCACTATAATTTTTTATCGTAAATATTTCACTATAATAATGTCAATATAAATTATAATGATGGTTTTATAAATGCGTTTAAAATTTAATAAATGTAAAAAATCTTAACACCACTGCACATTTATGTACTAAAATATGACTATATTCTAAAACATTAGAGCGAGAGGTTTAAAAGAATACTATTTTATGTAATAAAAATACTTTATGCAGTCATCAAATATTTAAAATAAATATAAAAGATAATAAGGCTTCAAAATTATATAAATAGATTATCTACAACGCTTAAGGTATGTCCAGGATCATGCTTTGAAAATAGAACAAAAGCTCCATTTTGACCTACGCTGAGCATGTCCCCCCTTAACAAAACGATAATAATTACATTCTTTAATATAAGAATATCTATCTCTAGGCATACAACATGTCAAAATAAAAATAATTCTGAGTGCCGAATCAAAATCGAAAACAAAATATGCAAACTTTATCTGTCTTGAAGATTCAAAATTGGAAATGGCAAGAAAGGTAATTTGAACAATCAAACTTTGTATTTTTACCACGTTTTTATTAGCTCGTATTCTTGTTTTTCCAATACACATTTTTTCTTGTCTGTCCAGTCCTAGCAACTAAATTATTAATATATACATGCGTTACTATGGAAATCAATATGAAATGTCAAAATGACATTTTAGTATTCTATATTTATTCAGTATTTCTATCAAGTACAAAAAAAGTATTTATTAATACATAGAATTGTCAAGTTTATAATATGTTTCAACAGAAAATTTAAAAACGTGGTATATTAAAATTCTTTTTATTTTGTAATTTATAATATTATTTAGATTTCAGGTTATTGGGGACAAGCCGGAAAATTAAATCAAACAGATTTTGACTTATATATTATATTATTTTGATAGATAGATAATAATACTATTGAAAGTTTACTATGTTCATATTGATATTGGGTTTCAATCTATTACAAAAGTGTCAAATAAGTTAAGATTGATCACATCATTTCTACTATAGTTATTTTATTATTGTTATATACACATCTTTTTAATTAACATATAAGATCGACATGTTTATAAAATTAGGTTCTCATTGGTTTTGCATATACTTAATTTTGATTCACATAAAATGAGCATTATTTTAATACGTACGATTTACATTATTAAGTTTATTATTACTTAACTATTATTTGTTAAAGTAGGTAATATTATGTATTATTTAAACAAGTAATTACCATTTATAATCATTAATACGTATTATTATAAAAGTTTTGTTAGTATCCAACACATACAATAAAATAACCTTGTGCATTCGCAATAATTGACTCATCAATAATCCGTATGATTGAAAATTGACATGACGTTGTAATTAACTTATGTATAGTGTATAGTTAGTAGTAGGTACGCAATAAATTTTCGTAAAAAAAAAGCTATAATATTACACCAAATTTGCTTGAAAATGAACATGATTGCCTTTAAGTACCTACCTACCTCATATCTAAATAATAGTAGGTACATTACTTTAGTACATTCAATAGTTTTTATTGATTGGTCATAAATGCTTCTTCAATCTTTGCTCTTATAAAAACCATGTCAATAATTAATTTTGACTTTTTTTGAAATGTTATTTTCTATCATTTTTTATTTTGTAAAAATGTGGCAATTTTTCTATCATCTAGCTTATTTTCTTACCCTATCTGCCAGATAGTGGAGGCAGAAGGGTAGAGATGAGTTATTAAGATCCGACATAAATAGTGCAGTCAGTCGTGTCAGACAAACGTGTTTGTTTTCAACGAAGACTACAATGTGTAGATACTAGATAATGTTTGTTAGTTTCCAAAATTCAATTAAACCCTGCCTAATCCAAATCATAGTAGATAATAAATGAGTATCTTGGTATCAAAGTGGGACATAAGCCATTTACAAAATTTTATAGGAGACTCACAACCATGTGTGAAAAGTGTCTGTTTTTCATATAACATACGAACTTTAAACTTTTGAAAAGAGCATCACTTGCACTACCATAATCAATTAAAACATGAATTTAGTGGGAGGTGGCGTTCGTCCTACTTTGATACCAAGGTACTCAAATAGTCAAAAAATATTCTTTAATCTATAAATTATCTAAAATTATTCCATTAAATCATACATAGGTTTAGATTTTTATATATAGAAGAATATTATTATCGATTAGGGTTTGGTTAAGGCAGGGTTTAATAATTTTTTAATCAACACCACCTGTAATATGTATTTTTAATTCAACTAAAACCAATACAACTCTGAGTCACAACCCCTCGATATATGGCGAGAGAAAAGATAACCAATTCACATAAAACTCCATTTAGGAAACACTTTTTATTATGGTGGATATGATACAGTATTTATTTAATCTTTGAAACTACATAAATAGGTAACCATATACTGTATGGTTATATAGAAGTTTGTTTTCAAAATAATTGAGGAAAAAAACATTTCATCTCGTCTATGTTATGCCATAAAGTTAACGTTATACCTACTAATGTTTATAAAAGATAATTGAAATGCTTTTTTTGCCGAAACAACATAAAATTATGTAAACAGTGTAAATTCAACACGACCAGCATCATAATAATAACATGTAATCGAAATGGTTTTTTTAAACTAAGGCAGTTGAAATAAAGTGGGGCAAGAAGCTATTGAGCCACACCGTGAGAGCCTAGATTCAATCAAATTTTTACAAGAAACCGATAGCCTCGATCACTAAAACAAACACGTAATTAAAATGCTAATATAAAACATAGCCGTTGTATTTTATTATTATTGACGTTGTATATAATAATATGTTAAATGAAAAATAACATGCATTTTAACAATGCATAATAATGAATTTCCATTCAACTGAAATCTTTTTAATGAATACATTCAATGAAAGAATGTGATAGTCATATTGTTTTTTCTACCCACGTATTCGTCATAATACTATCAAGGCTTTTTATTTATAGCAAATACATGAATTTTCAGATAAATTTCAACATCGCAGATGACTCGTCTTGTAGGCAGCTTAATCGGTACAGAGAACTGATCAACAAAATCGAAATTCCATATAAAATTATATAATTTTTATGCGCAGCTATTAATATATTATAATATTATGTAGATGCTATAAATTATTCTTAAAACTCAATAAAGTAATACATACCTATCTGTAAGATTTTTTTAAAATAATATTTAATTTAATTTTAATTTCAATATTTTTGCAGCTGATATACCCTATGACATATTTATTAAAACTCTGAAATACATACCCACAATAATTCAAAGAATGTTAGCGCCGCAGGCAAATAAAAATCGTCTCTATAGAATCTACTCTCAAAAGTTGTATTATTCGCATTCCTACCAAAGAACCTACCTGTGCGGCCCCTTAAAAGCGCATCATTTAACTACCTCCACTGGATTGGAGTAAATTACTATTAACTGATAGTTTTGGATTCACGAATATTAACACAAAATATATTATAGCAATAAGTATTTTGCTGTGACTGTACATTTAGCGTACATAATATTGTAATTGCTTTCACTCAGGGAAAAGGAACAGTGCATAATAGGTGGCGGCACCAATTAATGTCGATTTTTTATTCTATCATCCTTTTTTAAATATGTGTCTTTCTAGGCAACTACTACTTTAAGACGATATTTCTAATCAAGTAGACATATTTTTTAAATAAATTAATTGTTAAAAAATTGGATATGTTGAACCTTTTATCACCATATTACTAAATAGTTTATGAGAATTCTCGCAATGCCCAAGGGTTTCGCGGACCTGGTTTGGAATCACTGGTATAGCCCAATGGTTGCTACAAGATAATTATAAATTAATCCTAAAGAATTCATTGACCCCTAGAACTTCTTTACATAATATTTTGAAATGAAAAACTATGCATGTTTTTAATAAGCTCACTTTTTCATGACTAAATTTTGTTTGTTTCCGTGTCGGAATTCGAGCATGCATCATTATCATAATGTATTATTTATATTTGCTGAGACGTGATATTAATTTATCACAAAGGCTGTTGTTTAGGAAAGTCGAAATAAATTTCTAATATCACATTATTGTGAATAATCTACGAACAATACAAAGAAACTCGTCGTTAATCGTGAATAAAATCAAATAACTATTTCGATTCGTTTTTAAGTGAACATGATATTGAGTAAGACAATAAGTTAATGCGATATCGTTATTATATAAAGAAACAGAAAGCTCAAATTATTCCTAACTGTGAAATTACTACCGAATTATATACATGTAATAAAATATTTATTATTGACTTGAGTATAATCGGAAAGCTAAAAATAATAAAAAGTAAGTATCTTTGATAAATAAATAGGCTAATGTAAGAAGCACGATAAGTATTTACTGTACACAAAAAAATGGCCTATAAGTTGTTTGGAACACATGTGAATAAATAATAAAATTAGATAGATATGTATAACTTTGTGATGCGAAGGGTGACTGAATTTTGTTTTACTAAAAAACATTATTGCAATAACTTGTAGGTCCTTACTATATATTTGAATAAAGAATAATAAAATCCTGAATTTTTCTTGCAATATAAACAAATAATATGAAAACTTAAATGTTTCAAACAACAACGAAACAATGTATAAACAAACTATTTAGGAACAGTTATTATACATCCATTCAATCAACTGTATCAAGAGTGACATCCCTAGTTAACGTACATCCCTAAAGAACGTCAAAATACTGCCCTCTGCTGAAAAAATCATTATGCATGTTCCTTTGACAAATGAGTTTATACGTAAAAATCGCAATCTACGACTAAACGTGTTAATACATTTGATTGAAATCAATCAAAACTAATATAATCTGGCGCCACGTATCGATACCGGATCAAAAAGTGTAAAAAATATTATGCAAGCATTTGATTGGAATAATAAACAAATCACTATACATGATGAGGACCTAAGTTATGTGCGCTTTGATAATGGTATTATCGTATTCTCGCAAGGGTCAGTAGACTCCCAGAATGAAGTACGTAGCAAAGTCGGCTTAAAAGACGAAAATCATGATTAACTGCCTAGCTGCCCGATAAGAGATCATTGTCAATGGCATATAGGTTGCTCTAACAGATGAAGAACTATATCTATCTGGGACAGCGAATATCCATATATGGATGTGTGTTAGATGACATTGTGGGTTGTTGTGGTTTCAACCGCCAGAAAGCTTTCTTCAAAAATGACCCCGTGTGCATTACACGAAAATTACACACCCATGTTAAATATAATCTTTCAGTAAAAGAGTGGTTCAGAAACTTAAAGTAACGCAGTGTGGTATGGATAGGTGAACGCTGGGTATAACGCATAACATAATATTATCCGTAATTCGAAATAATTCGGGTACACAGCTCGACGAAAATACAATCACTGGATAAATTTATTCATCATAAAAGGTTGTTTATATTAATTCATGGTTGAAATGCGTTGTATTATTAATTTAATTAAAGGCAAATTTTTGTCGTACTTCTTCCACTTTTATTAATTATATCCGAGGCGGACAAAACCGGTCTACATATAATTAATAAAAGTGGAATAAGTACGATAAAAAATAGCGTTTAATTAAATTAAATTAAATTAATAATAAAAGGTAGTACTTATAAGTGGACTCAGCTTGGAGAGTTGAGCAGTGGATTGATTTATGCTAATGATGATATTTGAAAACACTTTCATCATACCTACCCCCTGAGATTGTGCCTCCATTAGGCAGTAACTCACTTTGTTACCCCCATGGGATATTACTGGGTAGTAGTGATATTAATAATTATATTATTAATGATTGATTAATGCGTTTTCTTTAGGTAATATTATAATTTGGTCATCCAATAGTAGGTAGACAAGAAGCATTAAATATGTTCGACTATTTCGATAATTTAGCCTTCGTCAAACAGTATTAATACTTAGCTGATTGTGATTACAATCTTTAAGATAGTTTATTCCAATTATACTCAAAAATTGTAATAGTCTCCAATTGGCGGATCTCGTGGCGCAGTGCGTAAAGCGCTGGCCTTCCACCCGAGTTCGATCCTGGTGAGGACACAATATTTATGTGATTTTCTCAAAGCCTGGGTGTCTGTGATTGTGCAAAATTACTAACAACCACCTTGTACGAAAAAGCAAGGAAAATTTTTAAATGATTTTTCACCCCAATAAATAATATATAATAATTATTTTGAAGGGCCTGTTTTTATCTAAAATGCAAATTATTCTGAAGAAACTTTTATAGTCGAAGTACTCAATAATATTATACTATTAGTAACCGTAGTTGTAAAATATATCTTCTTTACTTCTTAATAATTGTGGAAGTGTTGTGAAATAAACTCATTACTGTTTCCCTCAATAGACGCCTCAACCTTTTCAATTATCCTTTATGAATTGAAATAATCAGCTGAATATAATATAACGTAGCTGAAACTCACATACAAATTATAGCAATTGTATCTATTGACATGCCTCAATACAAAAATATGTGAATTTCTTCATTAGATATAAATCTCACACGATTGTTCGGCGAGACAATGCTCATTGAACATGTTTGTAATCAAGAAACAAGCAAGGAGGTTTTTTATAATTTTCCCACTTAAATACAACTTTTGTTTTCTAGCATATGCATTGCAAAATGCACTTGTGTTAATTGTATATGCCGAAGCATATATTATTATAAGTGATATTTTCTCTTTTTTTTCTCTTAGCAAATGCTGCTGGAGTCTGACTGAATCAGTAAAGATTTCATATATTTCCTCGTTAATTAGCATTTATAATGTCATATCGTCATATATGTGACAAAAACTGTGTGAATAAAATAAAGCTAAAAGCAGTTTCTTCATTTCCGCTGCTGGAAAAACTAATAAGAGATGAAAAATAATGATGATAATGAAAAAAAATATTTCTAAATATGCCAAAACATTTTGTTTGTGTTCCTTTTTAATAAACCAATAACAAAATAATTTTACTTCTAAACAATTTTTAATTAAATGATATACTTAAATATGGCGTAGTTAATTAAAATAAAACAAAAATATTATATAGGTTAGGTAAATGTATACAATGCAAAGATGGCGAAATGATTATGAAGGGTTTTATTTTTTGACTCTTACCATCCTACGTGGATGGAACTTAGCCGCCTCGGGAAGAGGTTTTTTTTAATCAAAAATGGGTATTATCCACTTGCTCAACCTTTTAGGTACATACTCAAAATCTAAACACTTATTGAAAAACAATATGTGAATTTGACAGACCGGGAATTCGAACCCGAGACCGACGACTTTATAAGCGGTCGCGTTACCACTCGTCCATCACGGGCGCCATTGTGAATGGTGGATTATGAAGGTTATGAATTTAAAATAACATGTAACAGAAATTAAAAAAATGAATTACTATCAAAATAATGAAAAGGTATACCTAGTGATGACTACGGTGTTCTAAAAAGTGTAAGTATTCTCGTATCAAGATAGAGTTAAGACGTAAAAAAATACATTTTTATAATTGGGTATTTGAAAAATTTGTGGTTCACGATGCAATTATTAATTATGGACATTATGGTATTAGTTATATCTTAATTCATGCTTCTAAGAATAATTGTAAAGAAATCCATATTTTTCCTAATTTCTTAAATTATAATGGCATATTTTTTCAATAAATACACAATTCTCTATAATCACTTAAACTAAGATAAAAGTCCATCAACAATAATTATAGAATTAACTTTTTTTGCGCATAAATTTACTATGTATCTGAAAATATAAAACAAACACTTTCCAATACATTTTACGCAATAACTTTAATAATTCACATTCATCCGTTTTCAGTTGCGCAAACCTGGCGCGACCGCGTACTCAATAATCTAAAAAACCATCCATAAATATTGAAGAGGATCCCATGCAACGAGCGTGCCCAATTTCCATAAGCACTGTACATTCACTTTGATCAAGTAAGGTGATGTACTCACCTAGCAAACAACACAAGGAGATTAGGCGATACATGCCGCACAATCTGAGGACCACAAACGACTGACGTCTCACGAGAGGGCATGAATAGTCCCTCGGTGCTGCCTCCGTTTAACACCACCTGGTGGGGGTGATGCCGTGGAAACCTTCCATCTCCAAGCATCTAGAACGCGACGTCTGAAGATGTACCCAAGGCAACGATTGTCTGCGAGACTCGTGTTGTTATTATGGCATCTCCGGTAACGTTCACGTAATACTTGCGGCGAATTTTACGATCGTTTTAATCATTTACGACAATGCTTTTACCCATCACTGTTAAATATAAAATTAATACTCTCTAATAATTGTGAAATTATATTTAAAATGTACTTAGTAAAATAAACAAGAGACTTCTCATGTAATTCCAAATAGCAAACATGGTATTATTACATACTTAATAAAAAAAATCTTTTTGATGTAACATTATTCAACATATGTTAAAAACACAGCACAGAGATGAACGTAACTCAATCTTGATAACATCATTACATGTTTAGATTCATCAAATTTTCTTTAAATTGATAATAACCAATGAGATTGATAAGATTGTCAAACATATACTTAGCCTTAAAAATGCTGAGAGTTAAAAACCCATGTCACTAAACCTGTTATATAGTATTACAAAACTCTAAGCCTAAGGTATTAATGAAAATTTTCGTAGTTATTCGTGTCATAAAGATATATATTATACACTCTATAGATTGTACTTATATAGCCGACAAAGAATAATATTTGCTCTGCGTATATAGTAAATAAACATGTCACCCAATCGTACAAGAATAGTAAAATTCAATATTTTATGGAAACAATCAATAGCATGTCTTATAAATGTAGTCAATTATATTACACAAACTACATAGTACAGATGCTTATAGCCTGGAGATACCAAAAGCTAAAACTCAGCTCTATAAAATGAATTCGTATTGGAAATAAATAATTTAAATTCACTTAAGTATTATTATATGTAGGTACTCTCGATCGAGGCAAGTATTTTTATTGAAATTTATTAAATGTATAATGTCGTCCATCTGCCATATATCGTCTTATTTTTGTTTGCAAACATAAATTTAATTTTAGTATTGAAATAGTAACATATTTACTAATCTACCTATATACTTATTCAAGAACTATTTTCTCAGATAATCTCTTTAAAGTATTCATTCAGCATCGATCGCTACTTTAAGCCCTGTCCAATTCTACCAGATGACGACCCGATAAGATGAAACAGCTGCTGTCGACAATATCCCATTAATCATTCTGCAAAACAATAACACTGTCTAGCCTCTTAATATATTTAGAAATAAGTTTACCAGCTCAGACGGATACACAGGAAAATGGGTTGGGGGTGGTCCATTTTGAAAAAATATCCATAATATTCTTTAATTCATTTTAAGGCGGCGAGGTTAAGGAAATCTAGCAGGTGCTATTGACTTCTCATCGCTGCAATCGCAGAATACCACACTTGTACAGGTACATTCTTCATACTGAGATACTCCTTACTTTAAATCTAGTGATAAACACCTGACCTGCAGGTATAACTAAGAAGTGTAGCTATCGAATGCGCGTGGCTTAATGGTCATAATCACTAGGATCGTTAGTGTCCGTTTATGTCGTCCGCGTTGTCTTGTATTTTAGACATTCCATATTGGAATATTAAACCAAACATTAAATTTCCCGGATAGTTACACCAATTTATGAGTGCTACGGGTCTTCCAGTGGCCACAGATCTTGCGTCTCTAAGAATGCCGATAGGAGTGGGTTTCAAACCGTTTATAGGCTGTTAAATACTCAAATCATCCAGGACAGGACGCTCACTGATGAAGTCTTATCAAAGTTGTATTCCATTTAGCTCAATAATTTGTATTTTTTCGTATCTGGAAGGGGTCCGGATACGAAAACCCCCGCATGTGTGCGCGCCTGTACTAACTCATCTTAATATTTTTTTCATTCAATCCAACCGTTGACTTATGTTTACACAATGTCACTAACATTACCATGCTTTTTATTTTATAATTACTATTAAGAAGCGTTATCTTTCCTGAGTAAGCCTGGTATTAAACTATAAAATAAGTTTGATAAATATCTTTTAGGAACAAAATTATATAAAAATAATTACAAGATAAAAAGAACTTTTTACATACCATGTTTTTAAATTTTCTGTTGAATCATATAAACTTGACAATTATATCGATAGTTCAATAGGGGAACAACTCATAAAACCTTATTCCAAGATAATTGCGTTTGAATTTTTTGCAGTAATTCTCATTTTAATTTTAAAGCCTTGATTTCGTTGAAATTGTATGTTTTTTTATATTTAATTTAGTGGAATTAATCAATACACAATGAAATTGTACATTTTAATAAGGAATTAACCAATAAATTTGATTATATAACGGAATTACTAATTAATCTCAAAAAAGGTTATTCGATTTTATGACACATTGAAGACATTTTTGACTATTTTTTCGCTGAATTATAAAAAGGAGACTTTTCTACATCGAATGGCATTGATAACTCAAAACCATTAAATTTTGAGTTGTTCCCCTATTGAACTGTGGTATCGATATGTATTAATAAAATACTTATTTTTGTACTTGATAGAAATACTGAATAAATATAGAATACTGAAATGTCATTTTAACAATTCATACTTATTTCCATAGTAACGCACATATACATTAATAATTTAGTTGCTAGCACCCCCTTCATCTTTCTTTCGACCATGTCCGATCCTAATAGGATCATATGGGCTTCCACAGAGTAGAGGTTTGTATTGACAGATTTTGTTTTTTTACTAGAAATGGATGTCAGCCACTTGCTCAACCTATTAGGTCCATACCCTGATACCCACAAATTGGAAAACAATATGTGTACTTGCCAGACCCAGGATTCAAACCTGGGATCCACAGCGTTATAGTCCAACGCTTAAGCCGTGCGGCCACCCCAACCAATAATAGTGTTTTACTTTTTACGAATTTTTCCGAAATAACTTTCCATACAAAACAGAATTAACTGAAAATGAATCCAATTCTGCTTAAAGATAGCTAAAAGTATTAAAAGAATGCATTGTCATCGTGTTCTGATATATTCTAAAAGTTTCAAATGTCTAGCTAGTCGGGAAGTTAGTTAAAAATCTTGAATTATCCAATACAAAACTTGGACAAACAAGAAAAATTTGTACTGGACAAACAAGAATACGAGCTAATAAAAACGTGGTAAAATACAGTGTTGTGGTCTATATTTTATAAAATATTTTTTTCATATCATATAATAGGACGACATTACCTTGTATCGAATATTAGTCTATGGTATGGATCGCCAACCCTGTACCCGAGGGTGTAGGAGCGCACTCGAGCTCTATTACTTCCACCCACAGACTCACTGATGCGAACCTAAACGACTGTTTAAGAACAGTTTCCACATACATCCCTCACTACTTAAAATTGATTGAACAAACCCAATGCCAAAGATCCCACTAATGAAAATATCATTCTATTTTCTGATATTATATTTTTTTGCATATAACGTTAATTAATATAATATGTTTTTAATAATATACACCATAGTTACATTTTTCACTATTTTATTATATTTAAAAATGTTTTAAATATAACTAATAGTTATTTGTCACAAATATAATAATATTTAGTATTCTCTGTCTAAGTTTACTGTAAAGTAATGAACCCTCCATTCTATTTTATAAATGATAAATGTTATAAATGTGCTCCTGGTTTAAATAAGGTTTGTATCCCTTGAGAATGAACAATTTTACTTGACTAAAAAAATAATTCGTGGCCTTCTATATCTGTAAGTATCTTCTTAAAACTCGAATGTGATTTTTAATACAATATTAAAATATATCAGAAGATCTACTGAAATGTAAACATGACAACACTGAGTAATTGTTGTGACAGCTCGTTTCAAAATGGAAGACGGCAAGAAATTAACTAAAAAAATATTGATTGTAAAACACGAAAAATATAAAATGCAATATAATAATCGCCACCCAGATTACAAAAAATATAAATAAAAGGTTGAAACAAAGGCGTACAACACAACAGTTTTTAAACGTCTTGACTTCCATAAATATTTTTATCAGTGTAATAATGCCGTCTCGTATTTTATAAAATAATTATTTTAAAATAAATCATATAAAACATCTTTATCAAAGATTTTTTTTATAGTCTAATACCAGTCCAATTGCCATATCGATAGTATGGACGTTGTAAAAAGTAAACCTAGTTTCACTGACATAACAAATACCAACTAACTTCGCCAGATATGAATAGACTTTATGGTTTTTTTATGATGAAAAATAAATCTGCTCGAAAACTTTTCGCTTGTTAAAAAGCTCTTTAAATTCCCTGCGGCAAACAAGACGTAATAACGAGTTTATAATTGCAAAATTAGAGATGAGGAGATAATTTGTAATATTATACCTGAATCTGATATTTTTACATCGCCAATTATGATTCACAATAGTATATTTTATTTCACTTTTTTCAACATATTTTCAACGTGAAAACTGACAACAGACCAATACACATCTGCCCGCAAACAAACAATGTATAAAAACTCTTGGGTATTTCGATATTTTTGACCCCCCTCCTATCATCACATTTTGCCATAAAATCTTTTACCACCCTGTCTAAAAAACTGTGACGTAACATTTTCTAAATACAATCACCTACCTATCCCTTTCGCCACAAATCATCACATCATAATATCAAACCCTATCCCCATTGGGTGCAACATCATATTATATGGACGACTCATTGCAAACAATTCTACGAAAACATTAATGCTTTTTTTGTATTACTCCTCAGGCGGAAGAAATGTGTAAATGCACTACGTATGTATGTTTACGCGATTTTTTAAACTCTTTTGTCAAAAGTATCGACGTGTGATCTTGTAGAGTATTGTTTTAATTGAAGCACTTTAATTTTTCCAAGCAAAGATGTTGAAGAAACTCTACTTGTATATAAATGGAGTCTAAAAGTATGAAAGTGAAGCAACAAAGGGACCCTATAAACAAAGATTCAACATCTCTCTTTATAATTTGATAATATGATTTTGTAAATTACATTTTTGAACCATCTTATACGAAAAAGGAAGGGCATAATAATAAGTTAATTACAGTGCATTGAGTTTCAAACAAATGATTGCGCACGTGCATTTGTGTAGCGGGAAAGTGTATGTCGGTCTTTACTAGGCTTGATTATTTTCTCATTTCGTTTTACGAATGTATATATTATTATTACGTAAACCCAATGTCATTCCGTGGCATCTCTTCGCATACCGCGAGAATCAATTTAAAAAGAGAATTTCGACAGGTTGTTTCACTTGCATCATCGACCAGATCGCAGGAAATTTATATCACTCTTTTTAACAGAACCATTAACTTTTAGTGATAAATGCATATTGATAAATTTTATTACTTTCTTCATGTGTTAACTTAATCATAAATCTTCATTAATTTAAATACTACACAGTTGTATCTCCGCCTAATACAATTTGTCAATCTACTTGATGTTACCTACGTAAATATTATTATTTATTCGATCGCATTTAAAATCGATCGCACACGACTTCATTCAGGTGATATATTTATGGAAAGACAAAAAGTAGACAGATAGACACGATGAATAAATAAAATAGACTGATACATATTATTAAGGGGGGACATGCTCGTCGAAGGTCAAAATTGAGTTTTTATTGTATTTTCAAACCATGATCCTGGACACTCCTTAAACGTTGTAGATAATCTATTTATATAATTTTGACGCCTTATTATCCTTTATAGTTATTTTAAACATTTGATGACTGCATAAAGTATTTTTGTTACATAAAATAGTATTCTTTTAAACCTCTCGCTCTAATGTTTTAGAATATAGTCATATTTCGGTACATAACTGTGCAGTGGTGTTAAGATTTTTTACATTTATTAATTTTTAAACGCATTTATAAAACCATTAGCATAATTTATTACGAGATCATTTTTGTAAAATATTCACGATAAAAAATTATATTGATAATCTCTGTGATCCCAAATTTGACAAGAATTAGGCATTTTATTATTCAAAAAATCGGCAAGATTAACACATTTCAAGATGATTCTAAAGATATTTATTATAAGCTATGTCTTTGACCATTCAAGTGTGATAAACATCTTATGAATAATGATTGCTTTATAATAATTATTGACCTAAGAATAAGGTAGTGTTTTTTTGAAATACGCCATTTCTTTTGTCATTCCCCAGTGGTTAAGCTACAACATACGTCGTAGCCATAAATTGACAAACTATAATTGAAGTAGGGAGTAAAATGATATTGACGCGCGTGTTTGAACATGTACCGTTTAAAAAAAAATAAAAAAAAAATCGGTTAGGTACATGTTCAAACACGCGCGTTAACATAATTTTACTCCCTACTTTAATTATAGTTTGTCATTTTATGGCTACGGCCGTATGTTGTAGCTTAACCACTAGGGAATGACAAAAGAAATGGCGTATTTCAAAAAAACACTACCTTATTTTTAGGTCAATAATTATTATAAAGCAATCATTATTCATAAGATTTTTATCACACTTGAATGGTCAAAGACATAGCTTATAATAAGTATCTTTAGAATCATCTTCAAATGTGTTAATCTTGCCGATTTTTTGAATAATAAAATGCCTAATTCTTGACAAATTTGGGATCACAGAGATTATCAAAATAATTTTTTATCGTGAATATTTTACAAAAATTATCTCGTAATAAATTATACTAATGGTTTTATAAATGCGTTTAAAAATTAATAAATGTAAAAAATCTTAACACCACTGCACAGTTCTGTACCGAAATATGACTATATTCTAAAACATTAGAGCGAGAGGTTTAAAAGAATACTATTTTATGTAACAAAAATACTTCATGCAGTCATCAAATGTGTAAAATAACTATAAAGGATAATAAGGCTTCAAAATTATATAAATAGATTATCTACAACGTTTAAGGAGTGTCCAGGATCATGGTTTGAAAATACAATAAAAACTCAATTTTGACCTTCGACGAGCATGTCCCCCCTTAACAAGTATTATTCGATTACTACCCTCTACGCCTCAACTCATATTGTTGCAAAATATTTTAACTTGTTCCAGGCGCGTGCTTCTCAAAACGCGTCTCATCTCATATTACGAAATGTGCAAAAAAAAATTACCAACAATGTAGTATATTATAGGCTGTACAAGTTTCATCAATATTGATATGTAGTTTTTAGCTACGAGTATAACCAAACAGACGGATATAAAGACTGACACTCGAATTTATATTATTCATTAATTTATAAACTGACTAAATATTATTTACTTGTACAAAACGCACGTGCCTCTCTTCTCTTGTTATTTCTTAGCAGGGCTCGAAATGGACCGGAACGCATCGGAGCGCCGTTCCGGTTCATAAAATCTCTAAAATTATCGCTCCGTCTCGTGGGAATATTAATTTGACGGCCTGAGCTAGATATGTCATATAATAAAAAATCTAACAGACTTGTTTTCATAAAATACATATACAATTAGATAACAACGTTAATATTTTCATAATATTATCGAGCGCTCCGGTTCGTAAAATTTTCCATTTCGAGCGCTGTTTCTTGGTGGTAACAAATTATTATAACTCGCATTCGATCTAATTTAACACTAATTTTATATGGTAACCAGAATTACCTAGGTGAAGATTAAAAAACTATTTTTAATATTGTATTTAATCAGTGGTTATGTTTCGCAATAAATATCTTTTATTTTTAAATGTATCATTAACTAACTAACTTAATGTAATTTTTTTATTTTATTTTGTTAACTGTTAATTCATGGTGGAACTGCATTGTATTGTTGTTTTTATTAAATAAAAACAACAATATAACTTAATGTATATTTTGAATCAGTTGAAAATGTCCCATTAAAACGGACGAAACCGGCACAAGATTTACATAATATATAATTCTTGTACAATATTATTGTAATTTCATTTAATTAATACAATGAACTTCCATCAAGAATTGACGGATTAAAACCATTAACGTAATATACTTTGTAAGTATGTTATAAGTGTTAATCTCCTACTAAATAAATAATATTCCAAATAATATTATCATGCAACTTTTTAAATTATGTGGTTATAAAATATTAATTTATTTCTGTATGCTCATTTATTTTTTGTAATTAAACGATTACGTTTAATTTAGCATGTAAAATTAATTTTTGGTAATTGCTATGGACCATGTAAAACGGCTATTAAAATATAATAATTAGGTAATGCAATATTTGAGTATATAAAGATACTCGCTAATTAATTCTTCTCGCACCACTATTAGACGATTAAAGTAAACATTAATTTTAATAGGGCCAATTAAAAAATACGCATCCGAAGAAATCAAATGTGAATTTCATTTAAATAATAGTACCGCGTATAAATCAATCTGTAAATGTCTGATTCGACGACATATTGAGACATATGGGAGGGTGTGGTATGATGTATGCTAGACTAATATTGGCAGTGGAATCAATACCATTTGCATGATAGAATTCATTCATTACTGTCGGGTAAACAGTTTCCTGTATTTGCTTCAATTGACATTCACACTATACGCGTATTAGGTATATGTAATATTAAAATGTTGTTCTGTAATATTGGATGATTTTACACTAATTAACTTTATTACATAAATAATAGAAAAATAACAACTCAAAATTCTTTAATAATTGTATTATACTTGTTACTTATACTAAAGTAGTTACTAAATATATTGATCTGAAAATTTAAATTAAAAATCGATTTCAATGCCCATCCATCACTTATGTATGAGCTTGTTTTAATCTACTTTCATCACTTACTATTAGGGATTCAAATCCCGGGATCCCGAGCTATTTTCGATACCTATGAATCCCGGGATTGATAAACATAATCCGAAACTTTGGGGATTGATTTTTTTATCAATTTTTATGGAAAATAAAATAAAAACGAAAATATAACAAAAAAAACATATAACAAATAACTACATTAGAAATAAACTGAGTTTAAATGAAATTTGATTTATACCCATGTGTAAGTTGCCGATTCATTTTATTTTTTTCACATAAATTAATAAAAATGAGAAAGATTGGAAAAAACAATGCTTCGCACTATTAACAAAGTAATTCTACCATGATCTCATACGTTTTACGGCAGTTTCATATTTGGCTGACTAATTAGTACCTATACCATGATTTTCTTTACTATTTTAAATCTTGCTAACCCATCCATTACGTCTTTACTATGAGAAACAGCAATCTCATATTAAATTCACATTATTATTTATATTACAATATTATTTACTCCATTAATCTTATGTATTTCCAAGATTGAACGTATACAATATAAATAAATAATATTAAATTATACTTGATTTATCTTTGACCGATTTTATAAATGTTATTTGTAAATATAAAAATTTTATATAACAATGGAAAAAAATGCCAATCCCTGGATTGTCAAATTGTAATCCCGAAATCCCGGGATGAGAATTTTGGCTCGGGATTGGATTCCCTACTTACTATAATAAATTATAATATAAGGCAGCGAAGCGTCTTTAATGTCTGGTAGAATGGCTGGAATATTTGATTCCTTTGAAAGAAAGGATCTGAGTAAAATTGTTGAACTCATGTGGGCTTCCTCTACTGTCTTTGATTATGGAATGATATTATGGCCCTTTTACACAGTCCAACCACATCAGTTCAGGTTTACCGACAATCTCAATTACTAGTGATTAATATCAACGAAAAAACTGAATAAAAAATATACTGTAACACATAATAATTTACGACGTAAATGGCCGAGCGGTTTTCGCGTCCGATTATAATATCATGGGTCCCAGGTTAGAATCCTGAGTCTGGCAAATATACAATATATATTGTTTTTCAATTTGTATGTGGAGTCAGAGTATGGACCTAATAAGTTGAGTGGTGCCTAACATCCATTTCTCGTAAAAAGAAAAATCTGTTAATATAAACCTCCACTTTGTGTTGTGGAGCCCCATATGATTATACCAGTATCGGACTTGGTCAAAAGAAAAAAAAGAATAATATATAGACAGTCTTAAAAATAAATTTGAATGAAAATGATATTGATCAAAAATTGATTGGGCAATGGCTGGAAAACATAATAATTGGCACCGTGCTAGCCTGCTAATCTACATCTGTACTAGTTGAACAACTGCTTCTATTTTATTTTTCATGACGCGTCTTCAGCACTCATCAGCAGGATTCACTATAGCAATACCAACATGTGTGGTCACTTCAAAAGTGTTGAAACAATTATTACAATATTGTCCATAGATCTCCTAAATATCTATAATACGAAGGTACGTTATTAATAGTATACATATTATATTTTTAATAAAGGATAAAATGTAGTCTTGTCAACAAAAATACTTAAATGGATTATTATAAAATACTGCATGTTTATAATAATTATCGTTAATTTAACTTAAGTAGGTGACGCCTTGTACCGTACGAAACGTCGCTTTGAATCGCTTCTGTTCACGTGAGGTCGATTAAGTAGGTAGATGTACTCGAGGCGCAAAGCATCGTCTTCGCGATCCATACTTGGCCGATGCATGCGGCGGTGGATCCAAGTGGTCCGAAAGCGAAAGTGCTCTTCTCCGATCGACCTCGGCCGCCTCATGGGAACCGAACTCAGCGCGCAGAGTAGGAGATCGACAATCACGCCACACGACGCCGGACGAGCGCCTAATCGTTGGACTTGGTGCGGATTCACCACTATAATATGAAATATTTACATTACAACTCATAGTCAAAACAAATACACACAACATGGTTATCCGATTATTTTTAATACATTTGATTACCCGGTTGTATCCTAATGACATAGTAGAACTACAGGGATTCACTGGATTCAAGGACTGTGCATATCGTTTTAAGTCAAATGTGCATGACAATCTGTGGACAATTTAAAATAATAATAATTTTATTAGTTAGTTATGTCATATATTTTTCATACAAAACTATTTTTTAATTTCCTGACACACTTTTTCATGGAAATTTTCATTTTCAAAAATTTACTGAGGGGCGGGATTAGGGGGTGGCATGGTGAGTCGACAAACTAAATGAGATAAACACACACACATATCACAAATTTTCTCCGAATGTACAAAAAAGTCGCCTGCGGCGCTATTTATTAAATGATAATTTACGTATAGATTTTTTATTTATAATTATTATTGTGTGTTTCAACATTAATAAAAATATCTATTTATCCAATATGGCGAGGAGTCACATGTCTACTACAAAGGAGGGTCGTGATGAGTGGTGCATATGATGCCGAGTGCCGATAGCTCAATAATTGAAGTAGATTTATTTTAAATACAAAAAAAAACACGGAATTATCTTAGTTATTCTTCACGAAACCCTAGGTCTCCATGGAATACAATTTGGAAAACGCTGCCCTTAACCATAGTAAAAGGTTAGAAGGCCTGGAAATGATTCTGACATGATGGGTACGCTTAATATGATATTCTGAACTGTCTAAAACCATAAATAACCTATGTTTGCCAAAACATCCCTTACGGCCTTTTACGGTCTATAGTTTCCATGGGTCACGTATTGACAATATCAATAACTGAGTACATATATCTAGGTACCATATATTATATCTACCTAAAAGTAAACTATATACATGATATCTACGTGTATTATATATACCTATAAGTAAACTACTATAGAAGTAAAAGGGGTGACGAAGGACTTCATTCAGCAGAAGATAGATATGGAATAATGGCAATATGAAGTCATTTCACGTTACGAGATTTTGGTCTACATATTATGGTAATCAGCTACAAGATGTAACATAGTGTCACTATGTATTTTTGTCGCTATGTTTACGAGTTTTGTTATACATGCAATTTTTCTGCGCGTGAAATGTAAAAATATCAATACGGATATATATGCCATATATAAGTATAATATAACATACTCATGTTATATAATGTAGTATTATTGTCACTGGGAATATAATCATTTTCAAAAATGGCTGAATATTAGGTAACATTACACATCACTATTAGAGTAAAGTTTATAAGTGTGAGAATTTCTATCTATGTTATTTCTTTGTTTTAGTTATTAGGCTCTACTGACATGGTTAAAGTTTTGACTACATTTTAAATAAAATTCTATATTATAATAGTGTATTGTCAAATCACTTTTTAAGAATAGGGAGAAACTTAAAGACAACTGACAATAAAAATGAATTAATAACATGTATGTAGGTATTACAATAACATACCCATTATTTTTTTGAATTATAGTTATAGTTGTAAAAACTACAAACACATCTTTGATAATTATAAATATTTGTATTATACAATAATTAGACAGTTAGATATTTAAACTCTTTTTCATTTAAGCATAGTATCGCTTAGACAGTAGCGACAAAGTTTGATAATTTGAAATAGTATCGTTATCAAGATTTCAAAAAACGTCGTTTGCTTAATTTTCTAGAAATATTTCTCTTACCTTTCTTATCTACAAGTACCTGCCTACTTAATTGTAAAATCATAGAAAAGTAATTCTCTTTCAAAGATATCGTAACATCTCTCGTATATTTGTGCGGTTAAGTTTATTTTTACAATGGCTATGGTCTATTTAACATCATTTCAAATGAGCGACATCCAGATTCAATTTCACGGCAAATCGTTTTTATTAATAGCAGGCATTACATTATTATCATAAAATAGTTGGATGCAATAAATATCTACTTACAATAAAAGATTTATAGATCTTACGTCACTTTTTTTTATTTATTGCATTCAGAACGAATTGAGAAACAGTAGATCTCTTAGAATAGTGAGTATTGCTCACCAATTACCTATACATCGGTACCTAATGTTTCGATAAAATGTAATGTTCTATAACAAGATTACATAATAAATTTAATAAAAAGGTAAATCTATATTTCCACACACACATAATGTTCTACCCTCCATAGCATTAGACAATATTTAAACATATATTTTACATGGAATCTTTGTTACTTTGCCGTTTTACTATCCCCTAATGCCAATTTATTGAATATAAATAAAATGAATTTCATGCGAAAATTTATGTTTTTTAAAATAAATATTAAAAAAACATGAAAACTATAAATCAGCAAAAAATCTTGTCTGCACTTCATAGAAAAGTTAATAACCTTAATTTTAATAATAAAAATTACCAGAAAATGATATGGAATAATAAGATGGGATTCTATAACGAATTCACATTTTATAACGTTTTTTACGTAATTGTTAGTAAATTTGTATTTGATGTGAAAATATTTATCTTTTAATGTTTTTAGGTATTTACGTATTTAACACTTTTCAATATAAATTTTCAAAAAAATGTCTCAAATTGCAAGCTTCATATTTTTACAACTTAACAAAATATAATTCATGCAATATATTCACAAATTATAGTGTTTGTAATATTAATCTTGTTTTTATACATTATTTTAATTAATTTGTATTTCTTTAAAACTAAACATATTCACATACATATGTACTACTTTAAAAAAATTCACACACAGACTTACAATAATATAGTAAAATAGTATAACATTATATCCCGAATTTAAATATGGTTTCCTAATGATCATAATTTAATCATTTTAATTGTACATAAGTGATATAATTTAAAAACACTTCTGAGCACTACATTATAACCACTAAAACCACAAAAATAAAATCAAAAAAATTAGACTCCAGCAGGATTGTTTTTAAATTATATTGAATAAAAAAATGCTACATTCTTAAATTTCGTGAATTATTATACCTTGAAAAATATATAGTTAATTTTAAAAGTTTTTAACTCTTAATGATGAGACATAATGTAACAATATAGATAGATAATAAAGAATTGATAACTTCATTAAATCGGCTACACGGCTCGACTCGCTCATTATATCTCGGAAAAGTGATAAAAAAAATTACCATGTATTTCATGTATTGATAGAGTTTCCAACAGAAAAAATATCACCAAATTAACTCAATTAAGATCATTTTCACACGTGTACAGTCTACACCCTACACGATACTATAATTTATATAATAATTTGGCCAATATAATTCTCAAAATACTGTCTATAATAAATTTCTCTCATTATTAATTCTTTATTGTAAATAACATAAAAATATGCCAATCGGTTTCTAACCACTGAGTTAAGCCATTTCATCCATACGTAAGTATTCAATACAACAACGCTTGCCGCGTCTTCATAACGTCATATATTATTATCATTTGATATATCTAACATACATGACACTGTACCGCTGCGGGATATGACACTGATTGAGATAAAAACCTTTATATTATATATTTGGCTATATTGAATAAACCAATCAGAAGCTTTGATATAAAAACTTACGCATTTTTCATGAGTTAATTACGAAATTGTCGATTGTCATCTATTGCGATTTTTTTTATACACACCTTTGGCATTTCAAATAAATGGAAATATTTTCAAGGCGTAAGGTGTATGTTGATTTATTGGATGTTTTGCTCTCATTTCTTTTTAAGTAGCACAAAAATCTTGCGTGCATAACTTGTTTCTTCGTCTTACATTTTTGTTAATATTCAGTTTCGATTTTTTAAGCGGTCAATTTTTTTTACTAGATTTACGTAATTTACTCACAGTATGGATTCCTCTAATAAATGTCTTCTAATTATCGATTAAGCATATAATTTCCTGTATTGGTTATTTTTTATCTGTTAATACCACGATTAAGGCTATCGTAAAACATTTAATACATATATCATAGTTTTAAACATATTATAACATAATATTACGTTTAAACATCTAAAATGTGTTACCGGTTTATTCGTAAGATTCGATTAAGCTTTAAAATATATGGCGTTGATATATGAATGTGTTAAAACTATTATTAGATGGTGACTTAATCGATCTAACTAAATATCAAATTAACAGAAAAGTTTTAGTAAACGATTTTTTTAGGATGTCAGGATATTATGAAAACCAGTTAACATATATTTTTAATATACATAAATTGTGAAAGTATTATAATATTATTAATATTTTCTCACGCCATATAGTTGGATATAATATATATATATATATACGTAGGTAGATAAGTTAGTAAAATACCACGTATAATATGATTAATAGCATTGAATATTTGCTTCCTAAATATTTCCGGTAATACATTGTATAGCGTTGGACGTACATAGTACGTACTACAGAAGAAGAAAAACAATGTGTTGATCATTCTATACAAAAAAGGATTTCAAAAAGTATCTCTACTATTATCTAAATACTATACTTCCAGTAAATACCGGTATATTTAGATACTTTCATCATTCATTTCGATTATTTTTAGGGAAGACCCACAGAACCAAACTCGATCAAACTCCTTCGATACTTTTATTCTGATAAAATACAGATTATCAAACCATACTCTCTTAATATACATAATTATTGCGACTGTACACGTGCATGGATTTACTTGAACCAATGGTGTGTATTTTAAACTATCGCGATAATAACTGTTTTTCTTCATTATATCGTAAAATCGCTTAATCCCACAATGAGTCTCTGCGCAGCGTAGTTCGTATTTTTACCGGCAGGTTCGCCACTCTTGTTGTACTGCGCAGGCGCAGATATTCCACAGTCCAATTGTCGCGTGAAAATTCAGAAGCCAATGAACTTTTTGATATATCCATGCAATCTTGCACAATAATATGTGTTTACACGTGCATTTTTTTTGTTATGGCTACGATAATACGTACTGTCAGCAGTAAATCCATGTACGCGTAAACGGGGTATTAATAGTGACCTTGGATTTTTTAGTTAATCTTTTGCGGTCTTATTTCTACAGATTATAAATATGTCGAGTGACACAATGTATAAGTATATTGTAAAATATTGCAAAAAAAAATATTTAAAAAATGGTTTTTTTATTGTCATCAACTCACGCTTGAATTGACTTCTCGTTGATATATACGATCCAAACAGTGAACTAAATTGGTAAAATAATAAAAAAATATTCATAGTAAGTATCTTATAAGTATAGTGGAAACACTTATTTCAAACTAAAAAAAAACTCTAAGGACCGATAAAGGTTAAGGGGAAAGACCTTTATGCGAGCATTGCGTCTTTTAGATTTATTTTTCCTAGGAAACCTCTGTTTTGACATTGAAAACATATTCATAAAAAAATGAAAACATAATTATATAATTTATATGTAGTTATTATACTGTATTGTACTTTTTTTAAGGAAAAACATCGACAGTTCTGAAACATCGGGAAAACGTCGAAAAAAGTAATCATGTCTCATATTTCCACCTAGGAAGTATGGTCACCGTATATTTGTATACATAATATCTACATACAAAATAATTTTGATTTGGTATACCACTAATTATCTTTTATTTTTTTTAAATAAAGAACTACGATTGTCGATTATATTCATTACATTGATTATATAAACACTATTCAACTGGACAATGACTATAATTTATCAAACTATTAAAAACAAAAAAGTGATTGATTGTCAGTTAAGTAGTGTCTGTTGTTTTTCTTGTTTTGTACATCATTCATATGTCGCGATGTCATGGCCATTCCCCTATCAATGAATCAGCGCTTGGCATTTCCTCCCAGAGCATCAAATATTTATGACCCGTGATGATTTCTTCTTCAAATTATTTTATTAGTCTTTTTATAGTGGACGGCCTAATAACTACAGCGTCTGCATGTAACTAACGACCCATTATATTTTAGTTTGTTTTATTAACACATACCGCAATTATTGCGTTTTCTATCTTTTTGTGAAAAGGCATTGTTTAATGTGCGGAAAAATACATGGCCAGTTGTGAAATGAAACAGTTAAAAGGATATTTTTATTGTTCATATGATGTTACCTAATTTATCGTGAAGTTAATTTTATATAATAATAACTTCACGCGTAAAAATATTAGAATCATTATTTTTATACTGGACATGCCAATATTTACCTCCATAATCGTTAAATGAATTCATAAATAATTCGTGAGAAGATGAAAACTATAATTATTAATGTAATGCGTAAATTAAACACAAATCGACTAATTCCGATTATAGTCAAGGCATTTGATAGTTTTACATTATATAAAGTTTTGCGGGAGTTTTGATACTTTGCATTTGTACATATTTTGTGAACGTTTCGAACTTTTACTTCACTACCTCGGATTTTTTCGCGTTGCGCCGGTATTCGTTAAAAGGTCGGAAAATAAATTCTTTTGAAAATTTTCCGATTCTACATTTGTGTTATTTTGTGATAAAAATAATTATGTAGTAAAATAATCTGGAGAAATGTTCCTTTAATGTATACCGTATAGCGCAAGAGCACGACAAATTTTCGATTCGATTGTGACTTGATATCATTTTAGAAGAAACAAATATTTTTCATAATTAACAATGTCCATTAGGAAGAAATCATAACACAATTTTGTGTTTTAGTGCCGTCTTCTAACGAAGGTTGGAAGCCAAATTTTGATATTATGTCTATCTCTCTATTTTGTACCAATCGTATCACCAACTTTCTGCTTAGGTTCACCTGCGTTGTAAACTAAAGTAAATCGTAGAGAATTCTGAGTATTATCAAAACTGGACGTATTTAAGAGGAAAATACTGAGAACAGTCTTCGGAACCGTATGCAAAGAAGGTACAACCACGAACTATATGCGCTGTACAATGATTGTCCGTCGTCTCACTCATGAAATCAGGGGACTGCATTGAATAGGCCATGTCACAAGGATAGAAGAGTACCAACAACCAAATAGGCTCCTTTCTACACACGAAAAAGAGCAAATAGAAAATCGATAGCTAAACTGTGTAGATAGAGTCCCCACATCCAGCGCTCGTAATGGACTGAAGCGCACCGGAGCGCAGCTCTGGTTCTTAAAATCCTCGACATTACCGCTTCTATACATAAAAATTATGTAGACAAATATGTCGATATTTTTGAAAATTATCAAACTCTCCCGTTCGTAAATAATATATTTAGTATGATGGCCGCATCCCTGAACTAAAACAATGAAGGGAACTTGCGACAGATGGTGCGGAGACGTTTCCTGGAGGTAGGGAAAAGCCTCATTGGGTTGTAATGCCGATAATGATGATATACTCATACTGGGTACCCATTTCACATAGATATATTGGCCGATTTTACCCTCTTGATAACACATAATCTCTAGCTGAGTTGACAAAACTGTTTCTACTCGATAAGCGATAGAGATTACTGTTACAATTCAAACGGAACCAATCATTAATAATTTTAAAACCATTGACGAATTTTTCAAAAAACAAACCACCTTAGAAATAGTCATTTCTACAGATAAGTCCACCGGATAAGAAAAAGGGGATCTAATTCCCAATAAATTTATATGATGACATGCAGGCAACGTCTTGGCTGGGGAATATCCGAGACTGGACAGAAATGAGACAAGCCAAAGAGCTGTTTCACATAGTGCAGGACAAAATAATACGCCCTCACAAAATCAATTACTTACGTCGGGGGGACCTGATATGGCACACAAAGAATAATATGTTAAGTACCACTTAACCGAAATTTTATTTTTGACAGAAGGTATTTATTTAATATAACACAATGCTATAATAAAAAATACTCAACGCCCACGACTTGAATCAAACGACTACCAATACATTTCAAAGTACATGCTGCAATATGGTACACTCACGGGTAGACGGGCTACTAATAGTAAACAATGCCAATTATCACTAGTAGCACATTAAGTATTTATTATTGAGCCGTACACAAAAATATTTCAAAATTACTTTTTCAATTTCTATGTATCTACTTTATAACAATATTTAATTTCCATATTTTAAAAAGTAGATCAACTGCCTCCAAATTTTAATATGATATCTTATTATCGCATTAACATCTGTGTACCGAATTATAGACTTTGATATTTTTTATAAAAATAGATACAAAATAATACATACAAAAAATGAAGGAATTTATATATTATATTAATTGCTAAACGATTCTACATAATTTGTTGTCGAAAGTTGTTAAAGGGTGACAATAAAATTGTCTTATGGGCTAGAAATTGCTGTCTCGAAGTCAACCCTGCTCATAATTCTATGAGTCAGCTCGATAATGATTCTGACGTCTTTAGGGTTTTATGGAATTAGATCCTTAGGGGATGACACCTTTTGGCGATGTTACTAGATATTCATTTTTGTAGGGAATTTATTTCATGTGTTATCGAATAAATATTTAGTAGCTTTATTTAGCTATTATTTCGATGTCCCAACTACGTTGAGCGTCTCTTCGTGATTACTTCAATCACCGACAACTACCATGTCCGCTCACAAACTCGAGTGTCTGTAACGTGATCGTACCGATGTATCCTTACGATTCGGCAGAAACATAGATTCTCAAAGCGCAAAAATCGAGACCATTGAACCTGGCAAGATGCCACGTCTCACAGCCTTACAGGAGCATGGGTAGCACGCACGCGTTGAACAATGGTGACGTGACATGTCGCGCTCCCCACGCTCCCACGCCCTGCCGCGGTGCTACAAAACGATCTACGCTCTGCAGGTCTCACGTGGCGGGATGCGAGAGACGTGGTGAAAGTGGGACGACTTTGAACTTTCCTTCTGCTCCAAAACTGGGGCGTGATATGATGTATTAAGTAAGTAAGTAATATTTCTATGGATCAATTCAGAGTGCACATTTATTTTTTATTACTTTTGTAATTTTTAATGTATCAAATCCTTCTAAGGTGTACGATTATATTTTTCCTTTCTTCATTTAGATTTAGAAATAAACTAATTAAACCAATAACAATGAGATAATTGCATAAATTCAAACACGAGTCGCCTCATTGGATAATTCAAAATTTAATTAAAATTCGTGAATGCATAATACATTTTGCGTCACTCTGAAATATTAAATTTATTCATCTGCAATTAATGATACATCCCTGAAATGTATAATATGACCTATCTAACAACTACTTACTGAACTAAAATCATACAAATATCGCTTGACTGGTATTTTTTGTCTATAAAGTATACACATACTATATATATTATTATAATATAAAACATTACAAATTATAATAAATTATAGGCCATATTTTTGTTCATAATCATTATCCTTCTTGAATTATTTTTTATATCTCAGTTTTTTTCGTATATAAATAATAGATATCTGTTCGTCCATACAAAAATAACTATGTAGATATAGGTAGTAGGTACCTACACATCTTAGAGCATTAAAATCCCACCGCGAAGTTGTAACTAGCTTCCTTATCATGACTCTTGAGTTTGGGCTCAACCATTTTTTACCAATCAATACCTATGTGAGCTCGTGGACCTAATAACACTAATATATTAAGATATTTCCACACTGTATAGTGTAGAGTACTATTGCATCACCTATTAACTATTTCTTTTATTCAATGAATAAGACACTAGATTTGAGAATTTAACATTATATATATATATTACAGCGCTAGGAATGGAGCGGAACGCCCTGGAGCGCCGTTCCGGTTCGTGAATTCCTCGTGAATACCGTTCCGTCTCGTGAAATCCTCGAATATACCGTTCCTTCTCGTGGAATCCTAGAAGATAACAAGACGTCTCGTAAAATTCTCGAGCCTCATCAGAATATTTCATATGGCGATCCGGTTCAAAATATTTTTAAAACATAATAAAATAATAATCTTTCTATTAAACAATGATTTTACTGGTTGACCGGATTATTGTTCCTACATAATAATATGTCGATACAAATGGGTGCCACAATAGGTGGCCATATACGTACAGTTTTCGTAACAGGTTGAACATGGCACAGACAATAACTGTTCAATAACTGTACGTTAGTGGCCACACCACAGATCAGTTTAACTACCCCATTTAAATCTGTCGAACTGTCAACAGACGTGCCCATATACGTACAGTTATTGTCTGTGGCACAGCAAGTGTCAAAAACTATGGAGGTTAGGTTCGCGGAGATATTACACAGGGGTATTGTTTCAATTAGTTTTAGGTAGGGTATACTTGAACGATGATACACGAATAATTTTACTTTGAATTTATTATGGTTATAATTGTTTTTATTAGAAACAAATTGACATAAAATACACACCTAGGACTTTGGTAAAGTAAATCATGATTTCGCTAGTGGATTGTGTATTTTATCGATTCACCGAAACAATATTATACACATTCGTGTAAATATAAAATATAATATTTTCTTTTGAATAAATTATTCCCTTTAATGCAGGGGAGGGCAAACTGCGGCCCGCCGGGTATTTTTTTGCGGCCCGCCATCATTAATTGTACTTCTGATTACGAATAACTTTTTTTATATTTTTTTAAAAAAATATTGACATTAGATTAAAATTTGAAGAATTTGTTGTTTCGTTAATGTATTATCTCAGTACGTCTCGTCTCACACTATGTAACCACTATTTTCTATGTTGAACATCGTGACACATTTAAATACTTTTAACTCTGCGTTGCAAGGAAAAAAATATATGCCCACGATAATATGGTGAAGAGTTTGAATGGATTTCAATTAAAACTCAAGTTGTTCCTTCGACAAATATCGAATAAGAACGTGGACCACTTTCCAACTTTGAAGTTGCTGAATATACCAGAATATAAATTTGAAGAATATGGTAAAATTATTAAAGCTCTGAATTACGATTTTTTACAAGGATTTGGTGACCTCCGAAAAATTGAGACAAGTTTAGCAACAGTACGCGATCCATTTTCAATAGATATTGATAGTGTACTGACAGAGCTACAACTTGAGATTATTGGTCTGCAGTGTGACACTGATTTAAGAGAATTGCATCGTCGTGAAGATATATCCAAATTTTACAATGCCCTTAATTCAGACAAATTCGAACAACTTAAAGATTATGCAAGAAAAATGTTCGTTGTTTTTGGATCAACCTATATATGTGAACAAACATTTTCGATCATGAACCTCAATAAAAATTCTTTACGATCAAATATCTCCGATGCCCATTTACAAGCAGTTTTGAAAATATCAACCACAAAATTAACACCTGAATTTGATAAAAATGTACAACACTTTCATTCTTCTCATTAATTTTTTTGTAATGTTTATTTTTCTTGATAATAAATAGTGTAAATCTAAAAATGGTATTTTACTTGCGGCCCGCCGCTCATTTTGAATTCTTGAATTTGGCCCTCCATCCAAAAAGTTTGCCCGCCCCTGCTTTAATGGACAGTATTAATTAAGTAAGAAAACGGTAATATTTATAAAGGTATTGATTTTATATACAATAAATTTAAACATGCCACAAAATTATATTTACATCAATCATCAGTATAATAATTAATTACTATGATATTATTAAAATATATACTTAAATTTTATTTAGATTTAGCGACATTGTCATTCACAATTAGGTATATTAATTTATGCTGTGAACGCCTTAAATTAATAATTTTTAATATTCACTACATACAATAAATAAAATTTGAGTACTGAGTTATTAGTCTATATTTTCACAATAACTTAATATTTATAATGCTCTCTAAAATTTTAACATTTATATTACGAGTATATTGTATAAAATAATATGTTTACATAAATAACTATTACCTACTTTGTTTTACTCTCGTAAAAATAAATAAAATATAATATTTGCGATCTCCGCGTACATAATATTATTACATTTTTAATAATAAATGAATTTGTATTTTATAACAAGCAACACCAGCCGCAATTGTATCGCGCGGTATATTCTACTTTACGTTACCAACATCTAACGTCACCCGAAAACTTTCGGCTAGTTGAAATTCCAACATTTTTACAAAAACACGGGAGTGGGGGGTTGCTGGCAGTTTGAACATGGCACACATCTGACAGGTCGAAAAGTGTCCGTCTATGTGCGCAGCAGATTATCTACCAAAGATAACTGTATGGCCGCCATTACGTATTAACTGGCATGTTCAACCTATTACGAAAACTGTACGTATATGGCCGCCTAATTAGCCAAGTTAAAATTTTGTTCATAGAAATGCATCTAGGTAGGTATATTTTTTCCCAACAATGCATTTCTAGACAACCCATGTGTCTAATAATAAAAAATAAAAGTTTTTATTAAAGAAAGCACCTTTAGATTTATTGTTCTCTTCCGTTTTCTTAATAAGACAATATGAGATATTATATCATTATAACAATGTTTTTTTTGCGTGCAGACAAAATCACAAAATACATAATATATTTAAGGTCAGGTACCCAGGTACCCAGGTACAGGTATGGGTATAGATTATAGAAGGACGTAAGGTAAGATGGCTTGTGAAATACAAAAGTATGATGATGCAATCAATCCACTTTTCGAATATTCACGTCATTCTTATAATAATAATATATACAATGGAAAATGTATTAGGCACTCATAAAACAATTGCAGGTAGGTGTATATTGGAATATTATATTATAATCAATTAATGAATTAAAAATTATCATGGTAGTGGCAATGCCTCCTAAAATTTTCATGTTTTTAAAACTTAGCCTTAAATTTTAATAATATCAATATTGCATATTTTAAAAAAATGTATTAGGTTCTCATAGACCCTTGCAAGTAGATTGTTTATGAAAAATGGCAATGCCTTCTACAACTTTTACCTATTTATTACTAAGCTTAAAATAATATTGATATTCCATATTTAAAAAATATATATAAGGCTCCCATTCAACCCTGCAGGCAGATTGTTTATGGAAATGGCAATTCCTTCTACAATTTTCACCTATTTATTAGTACGCTTAAAAAAATATTGATATTCCATATTTTAAAAAAATGTATTAGGCTCTCATAATACAGAGCTCATAGATAAGGTAGATTGTTTGTGAAAAAATATAAAATTATCATAATGTAATCCTACTTTTCAAATATTCACTAGGTACATTCTTATCGATGCACTGGAAAATGTATTTGGCACTCATAAACTTATGTAGGTATATTGCTTTATAATCAATAATTAAAGAAAATTGTTTTTGATTATTTTTTAATATTATCTACATGGTAATGGCAATTTCTTTTAGAATTTTTGCATTCTTACTAAGTTTAAATAATGAATAATGATATTTTCATACTAGGGCTACTAGGCGAATGTATTAGTTTCTCATAAAATCTTTTTAGAGTGTAGGTAGTAGATGGTTTATGAAATACATCATGATACTATTTACTTTTAGAATATTCTCTTCATTCTTATAAAGGCACTGGAAAATGTCTTTGGCACTCATACAACCTATGCAGGTGAAAATATTGTTTTTTAAGCTTTTTTTAAGTTATACTTCTTTTGGCGCATTTAGGAAAACAGATCAGAGTGTATTTTTCGCGTGTGACCGGCCGCAATGTAACACATAATTTTTATAATTTATACTAGCTGAAGTACCCGGCTTCGCACAGGGTCTCTTCGTGGTTATATTTATCTTAGATATTTAAAAAATAATAAGAGGTAATTATTTTTTTAATATTAAAATATCTGTGTTATACAATATGGCAATATGAAAATAATTCTAATAGGAGTAAAGGTCAAACAAAAGACCACTAAATTAAAATCGAATCGAAAATATGCAAACGTTATTAATGTTATTAATATGTAGTAAAAAAAAATCAAAATTTCATGGAACAAACAAACAATAAACGTTGTATTTTATATAATACTAATTTAAAAACCTTCGCGGGTGTGCGCACAACTGACAAAAGTTTCATCGCAATCGGATGAATGTTATAGGAACGCATACGAATAGAAGAAGATGATTTTCTAATTCAGAAAACTTCGTAGGCATGCGCACGACAACTCACCATAGTTTCATTGTGAATAGTAGAAGATAAAATAGAAGAAGAAGGAGATGGTTATTCTAATTCAGAAACCTTTGCGGGTTTTGACACAACAACTGACGAAGGTTTCACCGCAATCGGATGAATAGTGTAGGAACCATACGAATAAAAGAAGATATAATGAAGAAGAAGATGGTTGTACTAATTCAGAAACCTTGGCAGGTGTTGGCACAACCACTAACAAAAGTTTCATCGCAATCGGAGACCATACAAATAAAAGAAGATAGAATGATAAAGAAGAAGAAGAAGAAGATGGTTGTACTTATTCAGAAACCTTTGCGGGTGTTACCACAACAACTGACGAAGGTTTCATCGCAATCGGATGAATGGTACAGGAACCATATGAATAAAAGAAAATATAATGAAGAAGAAGTAGAAGAAGATGGTTTTTCTAATTTAGAAACCTTTGCGGGTGTGTGTACAATAACTGACAAAAGTTTCGTCGCAATCGGATGAATGGTATAGGAATCACACGAATAAAATAAAATAGAATGATGAAGAAGAAGAAGAAGGTGATGATTTTTCTAATTCAGAAACCTTTGCGGGTGTGCATACAACCACTTACCAAAATTTCATCGCAATCGGATGAATGGTATAGGGACGCATACGGGACAGACAGTAAGACAGACAGACAAACAGGCATACAGACAGACAGACAGACATTCATTTTTATATATAAGATATAGCCTATACTCTTCACGGAAGTGCAAGCAATAAGTTAACAAAGTTTTATCGCAATCGGATGAACGGTATGGCAATGCATACAATACGAACAAACAAACAAACAAATATTAATTTTTATATATTAGATTGCGTTCAGGTTACTTAATACTTTAAAATATTTATCGTTGTGTTAGGTGGATTCAAATTTATTTCTGTTAACTTTCCTAATGTTATTCATAAAACTTTATTTATTATCATCAGCCTGAATCCATCCACTGCTGTATGAAGGCCTCTTCAAGCTGCTTCCACTTCTCTCGGTCCTGTGCATTGCGTTGCCACGTACTTCCGTAAAACTTTAACTTTATTTATATTGGAGTGTATATTTATTTTTCATTGTATTGACTAATAAATAAATAACAATAATAAGTAATGTTACATTGCAGATTTAATTGTAGCAATTTTCATATTAGTATCGTCGTCATCTACAGTCTACACAAACCGCAATTAAGTGGGTATTTTAACACAATTTTAGATTCACTTAATCAGCTAATTCCATTAATTATTAAATGTGCAGATGTTGCCAAGATATACACTGAAACTTTAATTCATCATTATAATATGTACATAATAATTCAAAGTTAAAATTGTCCAAAGGTGACGGAACATATCCACCACTTCTCAATGCAAACAAAATTTGAATAAGAATACGCTAAATTCGCTAATGAATTATCATCAAATGTTATAATAAGAAAAAAATATAACATTACGTAGACATATTAAGTATTAGTTGTATTACAAGCTTTAGTGTATAATAGATATAATATTGTATAAATATATAGAAAAAATCGACATAGCATTAAATCGGTAAAGCACATTGACCGGAATCGCAGGTTCCAGTGCAAGCCACCGCCATTTTTTTTTTAATTGGTTAATGTTTCTGAGAAGTTTATAAATTATATTGTAGGTATGTTCTATAACAGATAATGAAGGTTTTGTATCAATTTAATAAATAATTTACTCAGAATCACAAAAAATATAAACTAAAAAATTTGAGAATAATTCATAATGAATGAAAATTCACAGTAGAATTTAGTAACTATTTATGTTCTTTAACCACAAATATATTAGATATATGGCCTCATCTTTACCTGTTTGCGATATCATGTTTACAACTCACAGCATCATTACGCATGATTACGGGATTCCACTTTTGACTCTAGTAGGTACCATATTATCTGGGCCACGGTATGAGAGTGGTTATTATAGCGACTGTCAAACTTTCTTTGCAAAATGATAATATGATGTATCTTAAAAAAATATTACGTATTATTACATTAGTTTGTAGGTCAGTTATTTCAATATCATAATATACTCACTAAACTTTTTATAGTACACCTATTATATCTTAAATTATTAATATACGATATTCTTGTGTGATTGACTGATTATTCATTACGATCAGATTTAAAAATATATCTCTTTCAACATAGGTAATCAATTGTTTTGCTACTTGATAACGATTTTTTAAAATAACTAATTCCATTATACATTATGCCGGGTCCACACTGGCAACATGTCGCGCGACAACCTCGTTAAATTTTACGATAATTATCACACTTACCGTAAAATTTAACGAGGTTGTCGCGCGACATGTTGACAGTGTGGCCCCGGCATTATGAACGTACATAGTTACGTTTAAAAAATAGAAGGATTAACAATTTTTACATAATTTAAAATATTTAAATATATTTTTAATTACAGTAAGTAATTCTTTAAATCACGTAATTAACATTTTTTATTTATTACTTTTAATCATTCATATAATAATCATATACACCATTGTTTATATTTTTATTGGATCAATAATGTTCTTAATTATAAATCTCTCTGTCACTTCATCAAGTTTAATGTAAAAAGGACCTAAAGTTCTATTTAAGTCTTCGAAAAAATCTGTGTGTACCAATATATTATGTACTGATAATAATTATAATAATACGGTCTTCTTGACCATGATATATCTCAATGTCTGCTATTTTATTCTTTGGAAGGTTTTTTCTATATGCTTAAAACAAATTAATTGTGAATTCACAGCAAATTAAATCAACTACATACAGTTCTCACAGTATCTTTTAAGCCCAAACGTTTATTGCAATTCTCATAATCAATACCTACCAAATATTCTGTATCTCTATAATTAGCTAATGTACTAGATTACAGATTAGGTTATGTTAGGTACTTTCTGTTTCTTTCTGCAAATCCATTCTTCTCGTTTAGGGTGCAACAGAAAATCAAGTGAATCAATCAATCAATTCTTCTGGTAATTCTGTTATAATGATATTTATCCTTGCTTTACGCTCAGATTTAGTACGAATTGTCAAATATAACAATCCGGTCTAGACTAGTTTGTCCAAACTAGGGATTCCAATCCCGGGATCCCGAGCTATTTTCGATACCTATGAATCCCGGAATTGATAAACATAATCCCGGGATTTCGGGATTTATTTTTTTATCAATTTTTATGGAAAATAAAATAAAAGCAAAAATATAACAGAAAAAATGCTTTTAATAAAAAATGGCTACATTAGAAATAAACTAAGTTTGAATGAAGTTTGATGTAAGTATACCCATGTGTAAGGTTGCCGCTTCATTTTATTTTTTCGCATAAATTATTAAAAATGAGAAAGATTGGAAAAAACAATGCTTTGCACTTTTATCAAAGTAATTCCACCATGATATCATATGTTTTACGGCAGTTTCATATTTGGCTGACTAATTAGATTTATGAAGCGGAAAGGCCATAAGTACGCCATGGTTATTTGCTTTACTATTTTAAATCTCGCTAATCCATTCATTATGTATTTACTATCAGAAACATCAATCTCATATTAAATTTACAATATTATTTATATTACAATATTATTTACTCCATTAAACTTGTATTTCCCAGATTAAACGTATACAATATTAACGATAAATGTCTTAAATAGTAAAAATTATACTAAATTTATTTTTGACCGATTTTATCAATGTTATTTGTAAATATAAAAATTTTATATTAACAATGGAAAAAAATGCCAATCCCGGGATTGTCAAATTGTAATCCCGAAATCCCGGGATCAGAATTTTGGCTCGGGATTGGATTCCCTAGTCCAAACTCATACTTTATGTAAAAAAAAATTATTTATCGTACCATTTTTTACCTACCAATATTCTGCAAAGGAACGTTGGATTGATATGTCAAAATTCCGAAATAGCCGTTTTTAATATAATATGAAGGATATTATTTTAATTATAAAAACACACACGCAGAATATGGTTTCGACGGAGACTGGCTTTTTATTTCCAATTTCATAATACACATCAAGTATTGGACTTCACTAAAGATAGTTACCTAACTCAATTATTTATTATAGCATTACTCATTAAATCATAATTTAAAAATGGATACAGAAAATACCTAAAATATATCAAACATTAAAATTAGTGGAACAAAGGTATGTTATGGAAATCTATGTTAGACATACCGCAACCAAAGAACATTATGGATAATGAAAGAAACATGGCGTGGAAAAAATAATATCATGCATTGATACCCGATAGACATTGAAAGGCGACAGAGCCGTTTTTGTTCCCGTTGGTTCAACGAATTGATTTAGTTCGCAGAAAATACTTGACAGCGAAAATCTAAGCCAGCTTGCACATCAAAACTCGTCTCGTCTGCAATGTGTCTAATACGTTGATGTGACGTCATCATTATTCAAAAAACACACGTCGCCAAATGGAGCTCCGCAGATTGGTGGAATGCGACTTTTTGATCTAGTGCTGCTAGCAACAAATCGCATGCGTTTCGGGCTACGAGTCGAAGCCGCCAGAACGCATACACATATCTACGAATTGGTCATTTCTATACCGGCTCGCCGGTTACCGCATTGCAATATATCCACGTTTCGAGAGGTTATGCGTGACTGTCGCTAGCTACCTATATGCGCGGTCTTCTTATGCAACATTGGAGCAACGGTTTTACGGACGAGTTTAGATATGAGATCCGGCTTATGGCTACGAGGGGTCTTCTTCCAGCACAACAATCAACAATAAAAATAAACATGTAAATATTTATATTCATTTTTGAGTTAATATACACCGATTAGATTCCATTAACAATTTAAAAATGGTACTTTAAGTGTCTAATGATATATAGTTTTGTTTTTTTTATACGTACGTCATCATAATTACTAGTGCTAAATATCTAAAAAAATATATTACAGTTTTTATCAGTCGGTAGTAAATTTTCTAATTAAAATGACTTCATGTAATTTGCTATGCTTCAAATTTCATAATTATAAAATAATATTACGATCATCATTTGCAATCGTAAAGCAGTTTTAATCATCATCTTCTACTTAAATATTAATTAAATCGAACGTAAATTTAAAAAAGTTTTTTTTCATTTGGAAGCACTGATATAACAGTGAAGTAGTTGCGCTTCTTTTCCGAGAGGATGAAAGAGAAATGGAAAGTGGTGTCAGATCTTGTACATCATAAGTACTTAAGTGAGCGGTACGAAATCCAACGGTTCTAACGCACAGCATGCATAACAAAAATGTACATATCAATATAATTATAATGTATTTTTGACTCTTCAGATTTCATATCATACGAGTACATTGTGGTAACGAAACGCAATGTTATTTAGATATACAAGTTTTCATACCACGTCAATTGCATAAAACTTACTCAATGCATAATAGCATCTGTTCTACATATTGCATACTAGGCTGTTTTATGCATGATCGATCACACGCCAAAATTCCTACATTCGATTTTAATGTTCACGTCATCTATATAACGCTGGAAAATTTATCTTTAGGTAATTTAACGAAGTAATAAAAACACTGTAAGTACTAACTTACATGCATACATATTTACAAATGCGATAATTAGGTTGTCATATTTTTCTCAAAAATTTAATTTATTTATTTTACTTATAAAGCTTTTTAATATTCAGTTGAAAATTGACAGTTTTTAGAGAGGATTACAGTGCTATTACATCTGGCAACAATGCAATTTGGTTTAATTTAGTGATAATTTACATTTAAAACTAGGTATTTCAATTCATTAGTACGTACCTAAATACATAAAACGATAAAGGATTTTTTTTAACTTTAAAGACTTACAATGAAAAACTCTGTAATATAAAATGTGTTCCATATAATAGGTGTAAGCTCCACATACCAGAAATAGGTACCTAGCGGAAAAATGCGAAGCTTGCAATTTGAAACAATTTTTGATAATTTACCTTAAGTGTTTTGAATAATAAATACGTATCTAAAACCATTATAAATAATGTTTATTAAAAAATAATTATGTATAGTATTAAAGTTTTGTTTATAAACATTTCTCTAGTGTAAAGAGAAGATTTTTGACTAATTCATAGCTTAGCATTCAAATGGTATAGTTAATAGTACAAACTTAAATCAATTAAAATTTATATATTTTTTTGTTACATAAAAATAAAACAAAATGTAAAATAAAGCGTCTTCTTCTACTTGTAATATATCGTTAGGTATGTTTTATCCAGATGATTGCTGTTATTTTTAATCCTTTGAGAGGTCTGCAGCGGAGACGATAGCCAGCGGGTCCAACGTGCATCACGATGTGTGGGATCCTAGTTTCGGTCATCCTTTCCTCGTGTGCATTGTAAAATACTCTTTGTCTTCTCCATCTGACCATATCATCCGCTTTCTCTGATCTGTTAAATTGTTATTTATGATATCTCTAGATGCCGCTACTTCTTCATAGTAAAACTTCCTCGCGTCAATAAATGTGTTTTAGTGTAAATAATTTATATTCAGTTAAAAAGAGCATAAATTTACGAGTAAATAATAATGTATTATGCGCCCTTGACGTTTTACAAATGGCATATTCCGCCTTTGATGATAAAAAGGTTGCCGACCTAGTATATCGAAGATATTCTGGCATAAATATTACACTATTGTTGATTTGGATTAATTAATCTATAATATTCTCACAGTGATACAAGTTTTAATGAACAAGTTCCGCATCGGTAATAAAGTTTATTTTTACGTTTTTAGTATAGTGATAAAAATCACATCCGATACGTACATCGTAATAAATTGAAAAATTATATATCTCGAGTCACGATGCCTAATAATTATAAGGTAGGCATAGGGTGGGTAGTAGAATAGTTTTCCGAAAGCTATTATATCTATGTATTAATGGTAAAAAAAAATAATAAGTTATGGGTAGAAACGTACGTAAAATTGTAGATTTTCATCAGAATGCAGCTAAGGCCAAAGCCATATATAATGCTGCATGCACAGACGCCGAAACTCCTATATGGATTTTCTTTCTACCTGTTGGGTTAGTGACCAAATACCACGCGCCGATTATGGCAATTTGTCAAGTGAATCTGGTTCAAATCATGTGTGCTACCTATATAGTCGTATGGTTGTGAGACATAGCATCTTACCAAGGCCGTGGGATCTCGATTTCTAACTTTGAGAATCAGGTTATTCCTTTACCAAGTGCTGGACGATGCGAAGGACCAAAGATAATTCCACAATATTGTACTTGATCTATACTCACATAAGTAAGTAAATAATAATTACCATGTCAAACACAAGGTTGCGCCACTTCCCTCGGTCTATCGCCACGTTTTACATATCCCGCCATGTAAGACTTGCAGCCCATAGATCTTCTGAGGGAGAGTTGGTCACTGTAGCGGAACCCTCTAGGTTGTGCGATAAGAGTACGAAGTGTTGCACTCTCTGGCTGGATCCGAAACACATGTCCATATCACATGAAACGTCTCTTCATGATTCCTTCAATCACCTAGAGCTGCCGTATCCGCTGACGAACTTGAAACGCGATCGTACAAATAATATACCCCTAAGATTAAGCGAAGATATCGATTGTCAAATCTCAAAATTCGAGATTTTGCCATATCTCACAGCCATACAAGACCGCAGATAGCATAGACGCGTTGAAGACAACTTCAATACAATAATAGTACAATGATATAGGCGTATCTTACTTTCGGGGCAAACCGTCTTACGTATTATAAATTCCATCAAGATGATAAAAAGAAAGGGTGCAAGCACACAGCCTTGTTTGACTCCTGACGTAATTTTGAAGAGGTCAGAAGAATTAATAAATAATATTTATATAAAAACCCACAGCGGAGCAAAAGTATACCTGCTTGCCCATTGGCCAGTTGGTATCATGTAAATCCAAGGGATGGAATAAATCTGTTTGTTTTTTCTTCAATCAATTTACATATTTGGATGCAGTACCTATATGTAATTTTTTTTAAGATTTTCAATTCACACAGTAGAGGTGGTGTTAACGGATTTGTGTTGCTACAAGAAATTGATGTTAGCCATTTGCTCTACCTATCAGGCCCATACTCAGGGTCTAAACACACAAAAAAATAACATGTGAATTCACCTGACCCGGAATTCGAACCCGGGACTCACGATAATATATACCGACATGTTACCACTCGGCTATACCAAATTGTTAACAATGAATCCTCAAAAAATACATACACGATGGAGGTTTCACAAAATCCAATAATTTATAGGTATACAATTTCTATTCAACGTATTCATAATCCACCACTCAGCTACCGACCCAAGTCATTTGACTTCAATGAAAAATATTACATTTTTAAAACTTGCATAAATTCTGCCATGAATAAAATTTATTAGGTAGTTACGATAGTTACCTAAGAATAGTATCACATATACCAGTGTAATAATAGTGTGTGGTTTTCGTTGATTGCTTAGGCTTAGGACATCACAACAAAATATTGTTACATATTTTTATATTCCTATATGTTTTCTAAAATAAATATCTCGTTATTTTGTAACCACCGTGTAAAAGAGCAATCCTTTTGTTCGTTAAAGATTTATAGTCATCAGAAGAAGGATTTCCTTGAATGAAAAAATCTGCTCTTAAAAATATTTGATCAATCACGGATCTACATATTTTACAAACTGAATGAATCCTTTCATTACGCTGAGCAATGCATAAATCATTCATTTAATTTTGTATCCATTTTTTCACGATCACTTTTTATACACACAGAACATGTATCTATCTGTGAATTTTTAATTCGGCGTGTATTTTTTAATCACTTACTGGGTCTTTGGTTTATTTATATCCTGTTGATGTATGAAGAATGTAAATACCAATTCTTAATTCACCTTCACCCATTTTGCAATATCTCATTCAATCGAAGAAAAGCATACAACATTCACTGGTGGATTATTTCGATATTACATATTTTGCATACACTGAACCGTAACATTTCAAAAACGGTTAATATTAAGGTTATCTGCATCGAGATGTGTTATTTTTTTCAAGTAAGACGTGATATTGATTTGCTGTCGATCAAGTGAATAGCATTTATTAGGTATCCGGGATAACGTTACCACGACTCAAACATCCGCAATACAGCATGAATTTTTAGTATTTTTTTTACTCTTTTAAATTAGTTTCAATATTAATAATACGTTATGAATATTATGATTGTGAACGCTGGTATACTTATCTCAATGTAGATTAAATCGTTCATATTATCATACTCACATAAAATTCAGTACCTATGCCTTGTCAAAGATTGTCAACCAAACAAAATATAAAAGTTCGGCCGCCATCTTAAAAAAGTGGTGCCGAAATATGATTTTTGCATTTATCTCAGAAATAGTGAACGCTTTAAAAACTATTTTAATTGTTCTGTTTTATTCAATTCTAAACATGAGATTTGACATTTCAGAATGAAAGGTTATTGAAAAACCTTAGAAAGATTCAAACAATCTTAGAAAAAAACATTAGAAAAGTTGATTACTTTAAAAATATATATATAACATGAATAATAATAGTCATAAAATGTATTTTGTACTGCCATTCATACAATATCAATAAAACATGCATCACCTTTGTTGTTGTGTTTGTAAAAGAACCGCGAGAGAAAGGAGAAAAAAATATTTAGATGGTAAAATTTCAAAGGGTTGAGCAGTTCTCTTCTTGTATCCTTTATTTGGAGGTGAAAGGAAATCTCTGTTTCATGAGAATTTATAAATTAACCTTATTGCGAAACCGTTTTTTTTAAGATAGCGGCCGAAATACTTAAAATTCAACGTGCCACCACATTTTATTTTGAACTAGCTGAAGTACCCGGCTTCGCACAGGGTCGCTTCGTGGTTATATTTATCTTAGATATTTAAAAAATAATAAGAGGTAATTATTTTTTTAATATTAAAATATCTGTGTAATACAATATATCAATATGAAAATAATTCTAATAGGAGTAAAGGTCAAACAAAAGAACACTAAATTAAAATCGAATCCAAAATACGCAAACGTTATTAATGTTATTAATATGCACTAACAAACCAAAATTGGATTAAACGAACTTTGTATTTTATATAATACTAATTTAGAAACCTTTGCAGGTGTGCGCACAACAACTTACAAAAATTTCATCGCAATCAGATGAATGGTATAAGAACGCATACGAATAGAAGAAGATAAAATAGATGAAAAAGAAGAAGAAATGGTTGCCTCAATTCAGAAACCTTGGCGGGCGTGAGCACAATACTTGATCAAAATTTCATTGCAATCGGATGAATGGTATAGGAACGCATACGAATAGAAGAAGAAGAAGATGGTTGTACTAATTCAAAAACCTTTGCGGGCGTGCGCACAACAACTGGTCAAAATGTCATCGCAATCGGATGAATAGTATAAGAACGAAGAAGAAGATAGAATTGAAGAAAAAGATGAAGAAAATAGTTTTATCAATTCATTAACCTTTGCGGGCGTGAGCACAACACTTGATCAAAATTTCATTGCAATCAGATGAATGGTATAGGAACGCATACGAATAGAAGAAGATAGAATATAAGAAGAAGATGGTTGTACTAATTCAGAAACCTTCGCGGGTGTTGTCACAATTACTGACGAAAGTTTCATCGCAATCGGATGAATGATATAGGGACCATACGAATAAAAGAAGAAATAATGAAGAAGAAGAAGAAGAAGAAGAAGATGGTTGTACTAATTCAGAAACCTTTACGGGTGTTACCACAAAAACTGATGAAGGTTTCATCGCAATCGGATGAATGATATAGGAACCATACGAATAAAAGAATACATATATAATAAAGAAGAAGAAGAAGATGGTTGTACAAATTCAGACACCTTCGCGGGTGTTGGCACAACCACTGACGATCGGAATCGGATGAATGATATAGGGACCATACGGATAAAAGAAGATATAATGAAGAAGAAGAAGAAGAAGAAGATGGTTGTACTAATTCAGAAACCTTTACGGGTGTTACCACAACAACTTATGAAGGTTTCATAGCAATCGGATGAATGATATAGGAACCATACGAATAAAAGAAGATAGAATGAAGAAAAAGAAGAACATGGTTGTACTAATTCAGAAACCTTTACGGGTGTTACCACAACAACCGATGAAAGTTTCATCGCAATCGAATGAATGGTATAGGAACAATACGAATAAAAGAAGATAGAATGAAGAAGAAGAAGAAAATAATGATTTTTCTAATTTAGAAACCTTCATGGGTGTGCATACAAACACTTACCAAAATTTCATCGCAATCGGATGAATGGTATAGGAACCATACGAATAAAAGAAAATAGAATGAAGAAGAAGAAGAAGATGATGATTTTTCTAATTCAGAAACCTTCATGGGTATGCATACAACCACTTACCAAAATTTCATCGCAATCGGATGAATGGTATAGGAACGCATACGGGACAGACACACAGACAGACAGACATACAGACAGACAGACATTCATTTTTATATATTAGTATAGCCTATACTCTTCGCGAAAGTGCAAGCAATAAGTTGACAAAGTTTTATCGCAATCGGATGAACGGTATGGCAGTGCATTCAAAACGAACAAACAAACAAACAAACACACAAACAAATATTATTTTTTATATATTAGAAGATATATTTAATCGAAATGCACATTCCAGAAAATGAACGATTACGTTACTAAGTAGGTAGACAAATCGTAAAATTAATAATATCGTGTTGTATTTAGCAGAATTTTATAGTTAAGCAGTAGGTACGTTCTCTCACTATATATGTGTTTGAATAATTACATACGTTAAAATCTCGAACATGTTATTAATATGTGTCTGATTTTTAAATATCAGGTAACTTTTCTGATCATATTTTTACAGCATACAGATGATTTCTTGCCTTCTTTAGTATAATATATTAAACTGGCTTATTATACTCGTAGCATCGCTGATTCGTTTGCTCAACGTTAACCGTATGTAATTTGTTAAGAGCCAGCCTAATGAGCTGGTGTATGTTTCAAAACGATACTCGTACATTATTATGTTTGAAAAGTGCAATACTAACATAAATGCCAAATTCGATTATTATATTTGCATTAGAGCATTATAAAAACATAACAAACATTTAGTTTTTGTAGTAAATAAATATATTTCGCAATTTTACTTATTTACGACTACTATTACGCGAATCTAATCTGATACAAATATAATCACAAGTATCCAAACCAATGAATATAAAATTCGTGTCTCGCATGTAATTAAGAGAATTTGAGACTATACACCAGGGGTGTCAACTAATTTTTACATAAGATCTACTTTGGGGAAGAAAAATCTTCCGCGATCTACTTTTTCTGAAATTAAGGACATATATATATTAATATATAAGTATAGTATACAATATATATATTTTTAAACCAAAACTTAATCTTAATAAAAAAAAAAGCATTTACATAGAAAAATTTTATTTACTTAACTGTAATTATTTTATTTCGAATAGGTACATAAATTTTATTTTGAGATTCCGGATGCTACAGTGCTTGAATTTCTTGAATCCTACATTGTTATGTGTCTACAATTTTTGAGCAGTCTTATTAAAATTTTTTAAACTGTTTAATAAATCTTCACCTCGTGTTTTTCTTTTTATCGGAATGAGTGTTGATAAAATTAGATAATTAAAAATTTTAATAATTGAAATATGTATAATAATTAAAATCCCACTATACTTACAAAGTATGAATAAAAAAATAAAATATTTTTGTCAATCGACCAAAAATCATTTCGCGATCGACCTTTTCGATACCCCTACTATACAACATCTTAAATTCAGTAAACAAATAGCTCTTTCAAGTGACCAATTGGACATTTTCTCTCCACAATACAAGGTGACCGGAACATGTTTTACTATGTAAGTATGCATTCATATGGCGGTATCTTGTCACCGACATAAGAAACAAAAACACGGTGTCACAAAATAGACACAATAATATTACACCAGTAAAGTCTGGTGTGACAGTCCTAGTCGGTTCCGTTAGTAGCGGCAGTTATTTTGAGCCCATTAGATTAATAATTTGGTTGCCGCTACCAATTTATTTTTTGACTAATACTCAAATTATATAGTAAATATTTTCGGTAAATATAGCTTGGTCGGGAAATAAAAACTCGTGCCCTAAACTATTGTCTAGTCTTGTCTTGTTTGATCCAAACGTGTTATGATTGAAGAAGTACACTTCCTTAAATTATATTATAAATTTACCTGCCTGAGGGGTACAGACAATAATTTAGTTACATAGGCTCACGGACCTCAGTATCCTAGATGCTTTCAGTATCGGTGACTAAAAGATGAACAGTTACGTCCATCAGGGAAGAAGGCAAAGGAATCAGGTGACTTGTGTTGAAAGGAACTAAAGTGGTATGATGGTGTTCTCCTTTCTTTGTCTCCTTACCAAAGACTAGATTTTCGTTTAAAGACCGTCGTTTTGATGATAATTATCAGGTGATTTACCTTCAGTTATGTGTTCAGATTATATGACGAGAAGCTTATCGAGAAAAAATAACACTTTCACGAAAGTTAAAAGTATTAAGGAAAAAAAAATATTAAAGTTTATTCAACAGAATAAGCGTTACAATGAAATATAAATACATAGACAAAGGGCGCAACGCGTGACCGCTTTTATATAATTTGGTGATATCATCATAATTAGTTTATTTACTTCTTATCCACACTTGTGTTTATCAAGTTGGTGTAAATCTGTAGGTATTGCATCATTTTACGTACTTAGGTAATATTTTTTATCTTGCCTTATCAACTTGGAAAGTTTGGTAGATATTTTACCAGCTTTAATAGGTTTAACATATTCTGGAGATTGGGAGGTCATACGACAGAACGCTAAAAAAATGATTGACGCGGTAACAGGCTTTTCTACCATATTGGGAACACTATTGGTATTATATTATGTACAATATGTATCGAAATAAAAGAAGATTTACCTTTTAAATAATATATGTGCTATAAATAACTAAATATAATACTGTTTACTGAATTCAGAGGTAATAAAGTACTAAATACAAAAATTATTTAATGACAGTTTATTTATAATATTGTCTTATGTATCACACTATCAAATAAAATAACGTGTAGGTGAAATGAATTGAAAAAAATATAATATTGTATGAAAGTATAGTTACGTACTTTTTTGAAAAGATTATTAAATTTCCTGATACCTGTATTTTATTTTCGCTCAATATCTCGTTAATAAGTCTCCATTTAGGTATAATGTTGATAAATATGGTAGTTAGACATGTTTTCTAGCGGCATATTACACTAATTATGCGAAAGTTCCTTCCTAACTGCAAAAAAGTTTAATTTTCGTGTCATACGCTTGATACGTTAAGTGGTTCTGGAAACGTTTCCTTTTTTTCATATGTTTTTTTTATATTCAAAAAATCAAAACATTCACATGCCTTCTAATGCACACATTTTAATATTTTTTTTTTATTTCCTCTCGCCCAGAGACATCACGCCAACGTCTCAAATGGACAGACCAACATGGTGAAAGTCATCAATATAATAAAAAAAAAAACTAGTATAAGACAAACCAAGAATCATATTTCACAAATTGATTTACGGAACGGTATAAAATAAACATCGGACGGTTGCCGTGGCTTAACACGCCCAAATATTTCATTATTTTACATACTACATAATTGCAAAAACACACACTGATTATTATAGTGTCAATGATGCAACACTTTGTTACGATCATCGATGTATTTTAGACATTCTGACCTCATCGTAATTGTTTTTTTATAGTTATCCAAAACTAAAATAATATAAAAAGATAGTTTCATTGAACAAGTATTTTTTTGGCCAAGCACGTAGCATTTGCTAATATTGTTTCAGTACCTACATAAAAGCTTCATTTTTTTCGTAACTGCTTGCTGTGATTAACTCATTATCTATCATCCATTTTTCTTGATGTGTATTTTTCAAACGGTAATAGCAATCTGTCTACGGCATATCCATTTACAGATTAGATTTCGATTACACAAAACTACTATTATTATCTGGATACGATCATGCGTACATTTACACTATGTTAAATATTGCGATCGTAATCGAAATACGTGATAAGTAAGTGTTCAATTAATGATATGCCAGAAATATTCCGCGCATCTAGATCCTAGTAGGTAACTGTAACTAGGGCCGTCAAAAAATACCGATACTTTCTTTCTATACCGATTCTATTATTTTGCGTTTTCGAGAGAAAAAAAAGACTCGCAGACAAGCATCATTTACAATTGAGGGGTATACTTGCAAAAGCACCACTGTTGACTTTTTGTGAATTTTCAGTATAAATAAAAAATGATCTACAGGTTTATTTTGATGGAAAACCAAAATACCTTAGGTTTTATTTAGAAAGTGTTTCTCCAATTTACCGTTAATAATGATGTTATTCAATTATATGTACTGGATAAGTATATATATTAAGAAAGTTTTTTTGACAGTGGCGGGTTTGCAGTGCATTATATTGAACAGTGGCGGTTTTTCTCGAACCTGAATCCAATCTGACAGTTCATCGTGGAAGAATTTCAAAATAAATTAAATATTGTAATATAGGTATAATTATGATATGTATTAGAATTCAACAATGAAAACAAGAAAAATTTAAAATAGGTACCTACTATAGTTAGAAGAAGTTTACTTTAAAAATATATTAAAATAATATATAGCGATACAAAATAAAACGAGTTTGATTTTTTTTTTCATATTTTCAATTTTAAAACTATTAACACTGTAGGTACATATTGGTTTTGGACAGATAGTTCGGTACTTTTAAACTATGTTTAAAAAAAACGTTTTTTTTTCGGTTATGTACATGTTCAAATACGCGCGTTAACATGATCTTACTCCCTACTTCGTTTTTCGTTTGTCAATTTATGGCTACCGCCGTATGTTGTAGCTTAACCACTGGGAAATGCCAATAAAAATGGCGCATTTCAAAAAAATACTACCTTATTCTTAGGTCAATAATTATTATAAAACAATCATTATTCGTATGATATTTTATCACTTTAGAATTATCTTCAAAATGTTTTAATCGTGCCCATTCTTTGAATAATAAAATGCCTAATTCTTGTCAAATTTGGGATCACAGAGATTATAAAATATAAATTGTTATCGTAAATATTTCACTATATAATGTTAAAATTAATTTTACTAATGGTTTTATAAATGCGTTTAAAAATTAATAAATCAAAAAAATCTTAACACCACTGCACATGAATGTACTGAAATATGACCATATTCTAAAACATTAGATCGAGAGGTTTAAAAGAATACTATTTTATGGATTAAAAATACTTTATGCAGTCATCAAATGTTTAAAATAAATATAAATGATAATAAGGCTTCAAAATTATATAAGTAGATTATCTACAACGTTTAAGGAATGTTCAGGCTAATGCTTTGAAAATACCAAAAAATCTCCATTTTGACTTACGTTGGGCATGTGGACCGTTAATTGATTTAAATTCTCTGGCAAAGTATTTCGTACTTTTTTTTGTATATAAACACTACGTCTGTTTATTTAACCTATTTTAAGGTCACAGTGAAAAATAGTGCCTATAAGCAAAATAGCGACCTGTTTTAACTGACTGCATTCCTGTCATCAGGACTGTCATCGCAATATAATGGGTATTAATTACTATCTACTCGAACTATAATAGATCAATTGTATATATGATTTTTACACTTAAAGCTCGTCCAGACAACGAGTGTCTCGCCGCGATACGCAGCGAGTGCATGTGGACAGTGAAATGAAGTCATCTGTACCTCGACCGCGCGCGAGAAGTAACATGCGGCGATCATATGTGGACGGCTCAATGAAGTCACACGTAGGTACCTGGAATGCGTGCGAATCAAATCGCACCATCTGGATAAGGCCTTAGGTGCATACGGATCATTTTTTATCAGACATGGTTCCCGGTTTCGACACTTGACATACTTACCTATTTTTATTTGTTTTAGGTAGAAAGGCAAAATTTTAGTCAAAAACATCGACATGTATCCCTCATTGTAGAATATTACAAATTTACAATTATTAACTTTCATCAAATGTTTAACTAACGTAGATTCTCAGAATCCAACATTTTCCGCCATCACAGGCTCATAATATAAAATATTCTTATTATTGATCATCCATTAAATCACTGCTTACTTATCAACGACTTTATAACTAGTAATAAGACACATCTCACTATTATACTTAATTAACTTTTCCTCTATGAGTTAATATTGCATAACAAAATCTGCAACAACCGCATTAACTTTTTCATAAGAAATTAATGTAGCTTGTAATATTCAACATTTCTATGATCAATAATATTAATAAGCCTGTATAATGAATCCCATTATTATCTAGTATAATAAAAGGTTATAGGATACAAAGTACTGGTGATCAGGTTTTGCAATATCTAGTTCCTAAATCCTGATATTTCCGGATTAGTTTTTACATGTTCTTTTACAACACAATATGTTTTATGAACCAAAATATCTTACCATAAAGCATATGTAAAGAATTATTTAAGACGATACATCAGTGAAACGGCAAATAATTTTCAACTATAGGCGCGATGAAATTTTGGACTCGCTGGCATTCGGAGAGCGAACGTCGAGGTATCAATACGTCAATTTGTTTCGTGATAGCGACGGGGGTGTTAACCACCCGTCACATATGCACAACCGTGGATATGCACAGCCGCTTTCTATGACGCTTTAAACGTGTCTGAAAGAAGTGATTTTAAGTGCTCATTCCGTCCCGAGACGGAGCTGCACGGGGCTGATGCTGCAACCATGCACCGTAGTGCTTAAAGAAGAAAGTTAAGAAAGAAAATGTTTGTTTTTGGACTGGCTCTGCTGTCCGCTGACGTTAAGCGCTTTGTGTACTCGCATACTGAGTGTCACGAATTGAAATGGATGTGTCTACAGAAGATCTATCTATCCCGCTCCCCATACGACGCTGCAAATTTCTCAAATGCCGCAAAGTTGGCCTCGGTTGTTACCAGATCTCCATGACCAATTGGGCCCGTGTGAGGACGGACCCTGGCAAACAGCTCCGCTCGTTCGAATTCCATAAGCGGGTAATCCCAGAGGATGTGTTCAACATCTTGGTGGTCATGCCCGCAGGTACAACGCGGCCCATCTACTATCAAGCCAAACTCGTGGAGTCTGGCGGCGAAGTTGCCATGGCCGGTGAGGAACTGGCTAATCCAGTGCGAAGGTTGGAGTCTTCTAGTTTGGTGTCTGCAGAATACGTCTGGAAAAAAACGGTAAGTGTGCCGCCCCTTGGGGGAGAAGGTCCACCTCGCCTGCCATACCGCAAATGCGGTCTTGTACACAATGTCACTTACAGTCTTCCTGTAAGGAACGTCCTCGGATCTCTGCGGTGGTGTCAGATGGACACCGGCGAGTGTTGTGCTGATCCCCCTCAAGAGGAGGGTGATCGATCCTCTGACTTGGACTAAACAGAACATTAAATGGACGCATGTTGGATTTATATGACAAATTATATTTCGTTCGGCATGCGTCATTTGCACCCGCGACCCGCAACCCGCTCATCGCCTAGCCACGATCCTTTTAGACCATGCCTCAACTGAGTTATAGCCTTAATAAAGAAAATATTCAAATCGGCGAAATCAATCATGAAAATGCAACCTGCTCGACGCTGCCCTTCCAAAGGAAAAGGCAGTAACTCGCAAAATTTGTGAAAGTGAGTTTTTTTAATGCCATCCGTTAGGTTATTTTGAAAACTATATATTCTGTTCACTTTAAAATCAGTATCACTAAAATACCGTTAAAATCCTTAGTGAAAAAATAGACGTCTGCTAAAATAATACACATTTCTTAGCAAAAGGGTAGTAATTTCACCTATTTATTGCAGTTTCTGCTTGTTTATTAATTTTTGTATGTTAACATCCTACTAATAAAAAATATCACTGTTTTTTTATTAATTCACAGTAGGTACTAAAATTTGAAAAAACACATTATGTCATTTATCTCGAAAGTGTGTGAGAGTCAGTTACTGCCTTCTTCCTTGGAAGGGCGGCACGGTCGATATATAAAATAATAATTTAATGTGCAAAATTTCACTTGAAATATCGGAATCCCGATAATGAAAGAAATACTTATTCCGTAATTTCGTAATTAGAAATTCCGGATTGTAAAATATATTATTTATTATATTTTCATTACATAAAGATTAAATAAATTAAGCACCATCGTCAGTGAGCATGTTGAACTTATTATAACGTAAATGTAAAAGATATTTTGATGTGTGTCCATTTTACATGAAGTACGATTACCTTTGTGCTTTACTCTCGCAATATTCAAACCGTTGGATATATACGAGTAGATACTTGACTAAATACGAGTATAACGCTATCGCCTATGGTGTGCTAAAGTTGTTTCGCATACAATCAATTATTACAAAGCAAATTTCTGACAAGCGTCTTAACTTAGTGAGATATTTGTATAAAATACGCGAGCTTATCATATTCAGGCAAAAGTGATTAAGGTGTTTTAAACGCTCACTTAATGATCAAACAATTTGTTATCAAAATCTGGCACATTTAAACCAGTTTGCTTGCGTCACGGTACGTACCCTATTTAATTATTACGTGTGAAGATTTTGTTTCACTTCTTAACTACATTTTAAGCATCAGCCGTGTATGATTTGCCCACCTACAGCCTTTTTTGTATACTCTCTGACCATGAGATCGAGATAAAACACGTCTCGGTGTATTAGTCTGATTTATATCATCAAATTTGTTCCAGTTAAATTTATGGTTAATTAACAGAAAAGGAAACTCGTCAGATTAACCTAAATTTAATTACACCAAACTCATCATTTCAATGACTTTTGTATAATATAACTAAGTAATCAATGCTAAAAATACGTATACATACAGAAAATCGATCCACTTTTATTATAATTTAACAGTTTAAAATAATTAATATCGATTTAAAAAATGAAATACTGTAAATATACTTAACAAAAATGAATCACATGTTATTTATAAATGTCAAGGAGTAATTTATTATTTATTTTAAATACACTTCATGTATACTTTTCAAACTATTTTAAACTCAATTACTATTTTAAGATCGTATAAATAAACTTACAATTATACCGCAGTTTCATCTGCAACCCCCCCCCCCCCTCCAAACCACTTGCTCTTGCATTCCTATTTAATAATAAATTAAGCTATAATAGTATTATTACGTGAGTTAGTATTTAATTGATAAAAATTTATTTTACGATATTTTAAGTTTTTGATTTTATTTTTTGATTCAACAACAACTGTTCAATCTTTTTGATACTGTTGTGAAAACTGAAAATAAAACTCATAATTAAATATATTACATAATTATATAAATACATAATTATTGAACATCAAATCGTTATAGTAAAAATGAGTCATCAATATAGACATGACTTTCAGTCAACTTAATCATTAGCGTTGTCAACTATGTTGAATAAAATCTTCTTCTAATTGTTATCTTATTCGAAAAAAACATTACCATTTCCGATCCTAAGAACATACGGACCTCCACAGAGTAGAGGTTTGTATTAACAGATTTTTGTTGTTACGAGAAATGGTTGTTAGCCAGTTGCTCAACCTATTAGGTCCATACTCTGACTCCAAACACACATTGAAAAACTATATGTGTATTTACCAGACTCGGGGTTCGAACCTGGGATCCATGACATTACGAGCTGACGCCATAGCCGCTCGGCCATCGTGGATCTTTCTTCAAAATCTTTAGTTAGTACCTAATCATTATTTAGCTTTGCTTTTATCCGGTAAGAATCTTCCAACAGTATTAATATTTCGGTAATTTAGTAATATGTTTTTAGTATCGTGATTAATTATTAAATTGCGATATGGCATATACTAGGTATATTCAAATGTCAACAATATATATTCGGTTATTATTTGTGGTAGAAAATACGGTTGGATAACATAAAACAAAACCTTTTCGATAAAATGAAAGGAATACAAATGACAGCCTAGGATCATTCTGGGCATGAACCTATTACATTCAGACGCGTTCTTGAATAAATTTAGGATTTTTGAAAGTATGGCTTGTCTTGTAGAGATAACAAAGTCAATCGCTGCGGATTTCATAAAATTGCTACGCAGCTGGCGTAGCACTTATCGTAGCAAGTTTAAGCTTCATATATCTAAACTAAACCAATGGATAATATGTAAATTATAGTAGGTACTATAGAATCATGCTAAAATCATTTTTGCTTCGAAATAATCTATGTCTAGTGGAATGTACGTCATAGTGGAGTAGCAGACAAAAACTTATAAGTCGAATGGTATTGATCGAAAAATCCAACAAATTATGCACTTTTGTATAAATGCAAGAACTTTGACATGACACATCTAGTAAGTCTATGAAGTCCTAAATTCCAAACTGGCGGCTGATCTTTTATTTTTTTATAATTACCGTCTGATTTGATTTATATTCGTTCCTTTGTCCAGATGACGCAATTTGACGCGCGCGCATTCCAGATGCACGAGACCTCATTGAGCCGTCCACATGTACTCACGGTGTATCATCTGTCGCGTGACAAGCGCAAGCGCTCGCTAGATTCTCGACAATGCGACGTTTTTATAGCCATTCCAAAATGAATCACGACCGCCTCGCGCTGGAAACGACAATGGGATGGCCATTTCAAAATAAAATACGCTACTTAGCTTGTACACCTACAAGAATATATCTTGTGTGTTTTGTATTCACTTATAAAACGCGGTGAGGCACGCGCTATCTGGACAAGGCCTAAGTATTGAATTGAAGTAATCTTGATATTTCACAAATAGAAGCCCATAAAATACCAAAATGATGCCCAAAATATTTTTTGTATAATTACTGATTGATTTTTCAGTTTAGACAATATGCATTTTGGTGCTCTATCAATCAATCAATCAAAACATACTTGTAACGATAGATAATTAATTTTTTTGCTGCTACTTTAGATTATAGGGGATCCTGGGAAAATTTTGAAGTGGCTTAATATCTTTAAAATGACACATAGGATATGTTTATTCATCAAATTAATGGGTTTGAACAAAAGTACACCTTTTTAGCTATGCCGCTGGACTACATGTATTCCTATATGATAGACGAAATCAATTTTAATATTAAAACAATCACCATGAGATTTTAAAGACATACGTATAAACTTCGGCTTAGTACTATTTCTTAACTGACTTCCATTATAGTTCCATTTGAAATGAATTCATGCGACTGTCATAAATTTTGACTATATTGTCAAATTCGATAGATATGTAATATATATATATATATATATAATAATACAATCTATGCATAATCTACATAATAAATGTTGTAGGTATTCTAATAAAATGATGCTTAATACTTTGCGATATACTTTTCGTTTTTCTTCCCTTATTTAACTAAAAAATTTCAAAAATAGTATCAGTTATCAATAACATGTCGGCATAAAATTTATATATGCTACTTGAGCTGTCTGATGAGACTCGTGATTATCAGTGTCTTACTTACGCTAAATAAACCGAAAGTAAAATCGTATTTTATTACTTTTTTCATATTGCAACATAATGTTATTTTTATGTATGCGAGTAGGTATGTCAGTTGAATTTGAAATAAAATATTTCAATACTGCTAATTCATTAATATTGTGCCTAGTACAATGTCTATTGAAAGATATGTTAATTTTCCAATTGAGTCGTATTAATAAAACCAATATTTTTGGGCATATTTACATAACCTTAATGTGTTCTCAATCATTAAAACGTTCAATCACGAGACATTTATGGTAACATCAAATTAAACACATTTTTATTACAGATATCATGCGAGATCAGTAGAAAGTGTAAACGGCATATAATCGAGCATTCATAAACAAGATTCATACAAAATTAGCACGTCGTAATGTTCGAGAAATTTCACATGAAAATCTAAGTCTGTCGCAACTAGGAAGAGGCATAATACAACAAACATACCTACAACCATTCCGTAACTAAGTCTTCTCATTAGATGATTTTCTCTACCCATTAAAACCCATAAATACCTGAAATTGCAGAATATTATAACACCATGTAAACAAGATTATTATGACACATTAATATTACACATTTCTTACTTAATAATATGATAGTTGTTTACTAAGATAGCACTACTATTTTAACAACATAATATTATAATATAAAATCTTTTCTAGCATTGTAAAAAATAAACTTTAATTAGTTAGCTAAATCTACTTCTTTATAATCGCTTAATGGTATATAGACAAATAACCTTCATTATGCCGATGACCTTCAATGATTACTAACTGAAGTGAATACTATATAAATAAGGCATACGGTCTTAGTACGAATATGTAAAAAAATCGTTATTATGGTTGTGAGTACGTAGGTCATAACACACATAAAGTCGGAGATTTCCGCCTGTATATTGGAGCAGGCCTGCAAAGAGGATGAAACATTGTAACATTCCTCGGTTGTCATCTACACGAAGACTGGAGAACAGGCCATGAGATTAATATTAAAATTTAGATGGCAAAAAACTCTTGAGAACAAATTAAACATCTCTTTTGCAGACGATACATGAGTTTGGGCACTCGACAGAGGGTGGTGAGGTTCTACATCATACGACCTATAGAAACCTGAACGTTAAAGAAATGGACAGTGAGAAGACTACAGACCTTTGAGACGTAGTTTTATTGATGTACCGTGAAGATATCCTGATTTTATCACATTATCAGTGAGGAGGTTTTAAGATAACCCAATAAGACAAGATAACTTATTGCTACTATCAAGCGCAGAGACGCTCCATACTTCAGCCATATTTTCCGCAATGAGAAGTATAATTTTCTCTAACTTATACTTCTGAAGAAGGTATTGGGTAACATAATCATAGGTATAAGAACATTATCTTGTCTACGCAACATCCGTAAGTGGCTCAATGTCTAAATCTTTGGAGATTTGAGGTGGCTGGCCGAGGATTGAAAGATTTACTGCAACTTGGTTGCTTAATAAACTTACTATTGAATTAAGATAAATAGCAGATGACACATTTCATGTTTTAATTATCAAAAAGTAATTATCTAATCTAATTAATTTTATACAAAACCCAAAAAACACTGACAACATCGAACCTTTTAAACATATACTTATGCTCATAAGTATCGTAAATTATTGATTTTACAGTGCATGGTGTTACACATTGTCTCTTTAAAAAAATACCGAATTCCCTTCTATTCGCCGTCAAGCTTCCACGTCTTGGTTCTACTGGCTTTTCAAAAATCAAAACAAGACAAAACTGTTTTTAAAAATACATAACAAGGAACAACCTCAACCTCAAAACCTATTAGAAAAATTGTCGAAAAAAATTCCATACGCATGGCACTCAAAATTCAAACACACACCGAGTTAGTAGATATTTTTTTTGTTAAAGCACTGCAAATGAGATATTATGTTTAATGTGTACCTACGTGTTTGAGCCTGTTCCAAGTGATATATTTTTGGTATATAACACTACATTCTTAAATGTTGTGTAGATTCCATCTCAATAACCCAGGAACACAAAAATAATGCGTTAACTTTAGGTGTGGTAGTCAGAAGGTCCAATTCTCAAGTGTGGAGAAATTCATAATGAACTTAAATACAACACGTGTTAAAAGATATGTTATTTTAAATAGTTACATCTATATCATAATATCAAGAAAAGTTTGACAAGTAAAGGAAACACGCATTTAATATTGTTAATATTTGATGAGATTCCGGAAGCTTTGTATTTCTTGCATTTGTGGCCTAGCCAACTGACAAAAATCTGACTTCAAAATATTGGTCTATGGCGGATGGCTTCTTATTTTTATATTATGAATCTGTTCTGTGATAAAAAATCTTTATACAATCATAAGTAAAATAATGTATTCAGTATTTTTTCTGTAGTTCATTAATTAATTAATTTGGTATTCACTCACAAAAGCTCTTGTACTCATATTTTGTCTGCATTCTATGTCTGAGGCACTCTTAAATTTGTCGATTGTAATTTTTTTTTAAATATGTAATCAATATCTGTCAAAATTTATTTATTCATGATTATCAGACACTGGGTGTCATTGTATTAGAATAATTTTGATTAATTATAATAAAATGGAGTGATGAACATATTATTTTTTATTTATTTTCGATGTATTGAATGGGTTAAGTTCAATCGGTTAGGTCAGGGTTCATCGTATGCGTGAGAGACTTGTGTTATATGAAATAAATAAATGTTAATAAATCACCAACGAGCAGAACTAAATTATTCATTGCAGCCAAAAGAACAACGTGTTTTTTAAATCATAATAATTAACTTTTGCTTTCTTCTTCAAATATGAATAATATTAATTTACTTATAAAAAATACCTCGATTCCGACTCAGTGGGTATCTCTTTCGTGAGATGTGTAGACGCCAATATGTATTATAATAATATACACATCAATGTCTTTTTAATATACCTATTTGTAACTATTTTAAAATATTATTAATCGAACTTCAATATAGAAATATTGTTCATCTGGGAAGAATATATTGTTTTGATTTTTTAAATATTTACGTTATGTTATTTTCCGACCATGTCCGATCCTAATAGGATCATATGGGCCTCTTGAGAGTAGAGGTTTGTATTAACAGATTTTGTTTTTTACGAGAAATGGATGTCAGCCACTTACTCAACCTATTAGGTCCATACCCTGACACTCAACTCAAATTGAAAAACAATATGTGTACTTTCCAGACCCAGGATTCGAACCTGAGACCCACGGCGTGATAGTCCAACGCTTAAACCGCGCGGCCACCGTGGGTATTAATTTTATCATTATTTTAATGTTATTTATCAAGTGTTATTGTTAAGACTTTTTTGCTAGTTTTCCAACACAATAATATAAAATATATTGCAATAAGACAAAACAGACTTTTTATAAATCGTTGAAATAACGTGTAAATTATAAATACCAGTTTTGCATCATCAATTTTCAAATATCTATTGTAGTTATTCATAAATAAAACTATTCTGATAATAAATATACATAGTAAAAATACACTCTTCTAGTATTAAAAAAGAAAAGTTACTCTACGTATAACCTCATGTTATTTTTAATGGTCTTCTTAGTACCTAAATACAGACCTTTTCAAATATGAAAATATATAATCACCCTACAATATTTCTTAGTAGCCTGACATATTAATAATATTCGCTTATTCTATTGAAATGGGTATTGGATGTGCAAATCATGAGATATCATAACGAAAGTGACATTTTCTTTTACGATTTAGAGTCTGGGACGATCGCATGGCTCTTGACTTATATGACCTGCTAAAGGTTATACCAAGTACGATCCAAATAACGAGAGAGGAATTATGAAAATATAATAAAATAATGAAACTCCATCGAGCGATCAGCTTTCATTAAAGTAAGTGCTTACAACGAACAACTAATTGGTTATCTATTTAGATAATATTGGGGTTATATTCGATGAAAAATGTATGTGAAAAAAATTTTCACCTTTACAATTATTAGTCAAATGATATAAGGTATAAATACCTATCAGTGGTATGCGGTAACTTTTAAGTGTAGGGATACTTTTGAAAAAAAATACTGTGTTTTTACTAAGTACTTAATTTCTACTTATGGTTTTATGACAACATACTTAATTAAAATTTCACAGGCAGCCGATGAAGTAGTATGGTTTGTGATATGTAGATATGGAGTGTGATAGCTTTGATTTATTCTAAACATTATAATGTAGAACATTTAGAAGAAGTAAAAATAAGTGAAATGTACCATATGATTGTACAATAAATGCCGACATGAGTAATATTATTACATATTACTTTATCTTCTGGGAATGCTCCTTATCTACAGCATCTATGGACCGCATGCCATTGAACTGTACGTGGCATGACTGAAACCAAGGAACTCATAAATAATGGGAACTAAAATACCTAACGGGTGTCGAGTAACAGGCAACCGATCTCGAGTGTGGAAGTATACGGGATAAACTTAAAAGTTAAAACTAAAACTTTTAGAAAGATGCTTCTATGCACAATATGATGAATTGATTGCAACTTAAAGCTAACAAGTTCGATTTTTTAATATAAAAATAAATTGCTACTTAGGTACACGTTATTTTCCCCAGTATAAAACCCATCCCAATTCTGGCTTTTTTTCTTTATAAGTATAAATATGTGTGTGTTGATAAAATATTCCCCCTCAAAAACTTTTTACATTGTACATTCAGACATAAAATTATAGGGAGCATTGCTCTCAAGTATTTTTTACAGCGTAGTCGCCATTCGCTAACTATCCGCTTTCTTTCACCTACCCTCTACTTATCGAGTATTAAAAGAAATTACTCACACCCACATTATATAAGAAAAAAGCTTTTATAATATATATGTCGAATGTCTGGGGGAGGGAACGTGGGGAAAATGTATACGAATAAGCATTACTCACGTCTTATGAATAAGGTAGGTTTACTGAAGTTTAAGTAAGTGAGTCAGCCGAAGACGTCGCCACAAAGTGTTTGCGCAAAGCGATCTCATCTCAAACACAACCTAAGCTTTACTTTCACCACCACTTTGCATTTTCACAATCAGTATGTCCTATCGGTAAATAGTTTTATTTCGCAATACAGAGGCTTTTCTCTTCACAAATTTACTCTTATACGTATGATAACATTGGACCTCGCTAACCTAATTTAATGATGTGTATTTCGAAATGTATACATTATTCTTATCATCGTATGACAAAGCTTCTACACATTGCTTTAACTACATTTAGAGTAACAGTTTAAGGGGGTTTATACTATTGTTATTTTTATGCAAGACTTTAAGATTTTATATATTTTACCAAAATAACTCACTGACTTCTCTTTTATATATAAATGCCTATTACTTATCATATTATATTAATCATGAAGATATATTATATTTTATTTTTTATTAATCAAATTACAATGACATAGGCACACACAACCAACATTTATTTATTAGTGACTGTAACATATTCTTAGATTGGCGTTACAAGTTACAACCGACAGTATTCATTCACTCTAGCAGCAGAGTATAAGTGACAGCACAGAAATATACGGAAAAACAAAACCACAGTAATCATCATAAAATTTCACACATTTTCCAGAAACGGTGTTTATTACGGATGGCAAAAAATCCCTCAGACAACGCGTACAAACAACAACAAAGAATGAATTTAGTTTCCACTTATGCATAGTGTGCGCATATTCTGTATGTCACCCTTGTATTATTGGGCTGTTGTGAACTCTACCATTTGGTTCTTGGTTTCGTTCACGAAATGGTCCTCATTTTCACCTTAAATGACTACCATTCACGTCAACAGATTTCTTAATCACCTTATTATATAATGCGGAAGAAGATTTCAACTCATTTCAAACCCAAAATGCGTTAGTGGCATACTAAAAATCGGCTATATGCTCCAGGCCCAATGATCAAACTTTCAATAATTGATTAACACAATATTACATAATAAATTTATATTAATATTTATATACAAGTTACGCTCAATGTCCAAGGTGCTGGTGGTCACCTTCTGCGAAATGAATGACATGTTTTTTTTGTTACCATCAACTGTGTTCAATGTTCAATAATGTCCACTACATTCAATAAATTCAGAACGCGGAAGAAAACTGTAAAATTCGATCGAACTACTATAGTTATCGCTTATAATTCGAATGCAACGGGGTAAACTGTTTATAGAAAATGATGATTATTACATATTATGGTAATACGTCAATTACTATGAAAGATAATAATTAGTGCATAGAAAATCTTCATTTACTGCGAACATATTACATAATATTATGAACATTCGAAATTGTGCAATAATACTTCCACCAGAAATCGCAATACAGTGCCGCGGCCTTACTATAGACGGCTTTTCCATATCAGTTCACTACAAATTGTCATCAAAAATAATATATCCGTCGATCCAACGGATTTTAGAGATGAATTGTACCCATTTAGTGCCCCTTGGGTATATCTACCCATTGTCTACTCACAGACTACTATGTCTAGTTTATGTAATACCTCTATGATACCCAGCCTATCGCAATACCTATAAAGATATTTCCTTCAAATTCCATAAATAATTACAAGATAAAAAGAACTTTTTATATATCGCGTTTTTAAATTTTCTGTTGAATTATATAAACTTGACAACTCTATGTATTGATAATTAAGGACAAATAAGGCAATTGTCAACAAATCATTTTTCTGCTATTTTGCAACAAACAAATATAGAATACCGAAATGTCATTTTGATTTCCATAGTAACGCACGTATATATTAATAATTTAGTTGCTAGGACCACCCCCTTAGCAACCAATAATAGTGGATTGGATTACGGATTTCTTCCGAAATAACTTTTCATACAAAACAGAATTAACTGAAAATGAATTCAATTCTACTTAAAGATGGCTAAAAGTATTAAAAGAATGCATTGGCATCGTGTTTTGATATATTCTAAAAGTTTTAAATGTCTAGCTAGTCGGGAAGTTAGTTAAAAATCGATTGCAAAATTTATACTGGATAAACAACCACTGGACAAACAATAATACGAGCTAAGAAAAACGTGGTAAAAAGTAGGTATAATCATAAATCATAATAATATGATAATGTAATATTTATATTATGATTATCGTGTGTAAAATGGGCAATGTTTTATTATGGCATATTTAGCGATTATTTATTAGTCACGTGAATCTATTCATTAAATGAACTAACAAGATAATAATAATAATATGATGAAGATGTACATTATATAATATATTAATTTCATTCAAAGTCTGATGCCTCTAGGTTTTCCCGAAGATGTCACTCACGATTGGTCACGCGTGTCTAACTTTCAGCCTGTGGGCTTGTTAATTTACTCTAATTTTATGTACGCTGTAAGTATCATTTAACTCTAATCAATGTATGCTAACTTTATCTTATATATTATTTTACTTGTACCAATAACAATATGAACTTATACTATACATCGAAGGATATATGAAAAATATATAAATTCTGGTTTATAACGCTAGGGCCTAACCCTATCATCTTTTTTTACCACTGCCAAAGAAAATGACTTATTTATGTCAAAGTAATATTTCCACAATGAATAATTTTAAAAGTCATCTAAACGGTTAGATTATTTTCTAAAACCTTCCAATAAATCTTTTTCGTGATTTGGTAAATATTTCGTATTATTTAAAAGAACCACCACAATAACATTGTTATAATATTATATCACGTATTATTAACTATTTTTCAGCGCGTAATGAGAATAACACAGATGTTATTTTCATTTGATTAGCTCGTCTGTCATGGAGTCAATATTTTATTTACCACGTGTTTATTAGCTCGTATTCTTGTTTGTCCGGTACAGATTTTTTCTTGTGCAGTACAATTTTTATCTTGTTTTTCCAAGATTTTTAACTAATTTCCCGACTAGCTAGACATTTGAAACTTTTAGAATATATCAGAACACGACGACAATGCATTCTTTTAATACTTTTGTCCATCTTTAAGCAGAATTGAATTCATTTTCAGTTAATTCTGTTTTGTATGTTTCGGAAAAAAATCGTTAAAAGTAATATTTAAAACTGGTTTTATTGGTTGCTAAGTGCGTCCTAGCAAATCTTGTAATTATTTTTTAATTAAAGGCGCATTTTAAGCTTTTTTATTTTGGAAAATGTAAAATTATATATAAGATACGAAACCAAAATCAATCTTTCGTCTATTCCCACGCCAATGTGAGGTTCAAGTGTGATTGAACTTTTATTAAATGATTCACACCGAAAGGGAGAGTTAGTCATTTACTGTTATACCTCGTTGATAGTGTTATTACTTATTAATATTACATATTATTGCTTAACACTTTTACCATACTCAGCGCTCGAAATGGATAGGAACGCACCGGAGCGCCGTTGTGGTTCGTGGAATTCCAAAATATACCGTTCCGGCTCGTGGATTCATTTAAAATTGCGTTGCGGTTCGTTAGATTGAGATATTTATGTGTGAATGTATCTTTTAAAGTTTTTCTCAAAATTAAAAATTAACGAAGTTATGTCATGCCGGGCGTGCAAGGGTTAAAAATAAAATTTATGACATCCCTAAATTTCATTCAATTTTCTTTTTTGTGTCGATACATCCGTGTCTAAATGCATTGTCTAAACACTCCAAATAATTGCATACTTACATAAAAAAAAAGTAACTACAGCTACAAGCTACAAAAGAATTGTGCCTTTGCTGACATTGTTTGAAAACCTTTTGTACTTAAATAACTTAAATTCAATAAAAAATAAAGTTGGCACCTACATATTTGTATAATAATTTCTAAAGTATGAAACATCTCAGTACAGTCTCGCTTTTACCTTTGACTGGTATGCATTGCGAATTTACTTACCTACTAATTTATTACTTATATATTATTGTGAGTGATAAAACTTATTTATTTTCATCGCCATCTAATCGCCGTGTTAATTTTATACCCACGTCTATTTTTGCGGGCAAAATTTTCGGTGGTAAAATTAATATGATAAAGTTTGGTAATTTAAATCGTACAATTCCGCTAAAATCTACTTATTAGTGATAATCGCTTGTTTTATAAAACATTTTGTATTATTTAAATTTTTTCTCTTTAAATTTGGTTAAACATCTCAGCAGGCGATACCTTTCTATATATTACATATAAGTATATTTTTTGTCGTTGGTATCCAAACTGATTTAACATATAATGCTGTTGACCAGTGGCCACAAGCAGAATTTTTTCGTTTTGAAAATGATAAATATGAGTGGATATTTATAAATTTTATGAAGGTTTAATTAAGTAGTAGGTACTTCGTGTAAATCTGCTAAAACATTAAGAATTCACTCCGATAAGCATTTAAGATCGACAATACAGTTGAAACAGGGTTTTATGATTCAATGTCATTTCGACAATTGACTCGACGTGTTAAAAAATATTTATGACGTGTCGTAAACCCTTATTTTTACAATGAATAATAAATGAATGCACCATTATGCCATTTTCCTACAAAAATGTTTTTGGTATGAAACTATTGAATAGCCTACCGTAATTAGTTTATTTTTAAGGGACGTTTCTATTGTGTTATAATTACATACGTTGTAACTTGCTATTTTAAAAATAATAGAAATAATAGATACCTACTATGTAGAGAACTTTTAGTTAATTTTTGTTTGTAAATTTGTTTTAAAAAAAAGGAATATCCTACAATAAAATTTTATTACTATCATAATAATAAATTATTGTTCTGTATTATCATTATTCATCACCGTGGCAATAATAATGAATATAATGAGACTAGGTAAGGACAAACATCACAAATTGAATCGTTTAGTTTAAAATACACTCACAAATTAGGTAGGTACGTGTTCAGTGCGGACAACAAATAATTTTAGATGGTAGTCATAGATTAAATAAATACGGTGGTAAGTTCTTTAATCTGAGGTGGTAAGTGTACGTATATTACAATAATGGTAACCAAAGCATCATCATTGTAACATATAGGTCATGGTCTCCACAACGAGGGGCTGAGAGGGCTCTAGCCTGGGAGCCCATGCTCAGGAGGAGCCCGGCGAGGCGAATCGACCAGATAAGTGAGATAAACACACATCACAAATTTGCTTTAATAGTAAAAAAAGAATTTTCTTACAATACTATTATTTATAGTTATGTGGTTATACGAAACAATTCTTAATTGTTTATCAATACTCGACATCTCCATAATTCGTATGGATGTTTTAAAATATACAATAAAACACTAAATATACAGATTATTGTTACCCCGTATATACTGCCTTTATTCTTAGCGATAAGAAGGGGGCCCCACCAAAGATCCTATCCTGGGGGCCAGCTTCACGATGTGGGGCCTATGGTATAGGTATATACATACACTACAATATTAGTCCTTATAATGTTGAATATAGGTAGGTACCTACTGATTAATGACAATTTTATATTATTCTATAGGAATCGTGTTTAGCAACTCGAGTTGCACCTTCCGTCATGTTTTATCTTACGAGCGTGGGTCAATAATTCCTTAGAAAAAAGCATTAAAACAGTTTTTATTTTTGTATTTTTTTTTTATTTCTCAACATAATCTCCTTGGAGCTCAATACACTTGGTTAGACGTTTCTCAATTTTTTTTAAACCGTCAGAAAAATAAGTTTTCGGAAGGTCCTCAAAATAAGCATTTGTCCGATCGATGACTTTTTTTAAGTTTGGGAAAAGGAAAAAGTCACTGGGGGCTAAATCTGGCGAATACGGTGGGTGGTCGACCAATTCGAACTTCAATTCTTCAATTTTAGCCATTGATCGTAAACATGTGTGAACACGGGCATTGTCCTGATGAAAGAGGATTTTTTTCCTGTTTAAATGAGGCCGTTTTTCTTCAATTTCGTTTTTTAGCTGGTCCAATAAAGATGCATAATAATCCCCTGTTATTGTTTTTCCTTTTTCCAAATAGTCAACGAAAATAATTTCACGTGCATCCCAAAATACAGTAGCCATAACCTTACCAGCTGATTTTACGGTTTTCGCCTTCTTTGGACATGGTTCGCCTTTCGCAATCCACTGCTTTGACTGTTCTTTCGTCTCGGGAGTATAGTGGTGTATCCATGTTTCATCTACAGTCACAAAGCGACGAAAAAATTCATCCGGATTGCGTTGCATGAGCGACAACAGGGCTTTAGAGGCCACCACCCTATTGCGTTTATTGTCGACTGTGAGCGAACGCGGCACCCATCTTGCAGAAACTTTTTTCATGCCCAATTTGTCATGTAAAATAGAAATGACGCTACCTTTTGAGATCCCTGTAACCTCAATTATCTCACTCAACTTTAATCTTCGGTCACTTAACACCATATCGTGGATTTTATTGATCATTTCTGGTGTAGTCACCTCTACAGGACGTTCTGAGCGTGGTTCATCCTTTGTTGATGTACGACCACGTTTAAATTCATTTAACCAGTTATAAATAGTTGCAAGTGAAGGAGCAGATATGCCGTGAACTAAATCCAACTCATTTTTTATTTCCTTTGCTGTTAACCCTTTTATATTAAAATGTTTAATAACAGCTCTAAACTCAATTTTCTCCATTTTTGTAAACAAGCAATTTTTTTTTTTAAATGTACGAAAATAAAAAACAACAACCCGACCAATCTGATTGAAACTTCGCAGCATACTGAATCGGTAGTGCCGCTGCATGAAAACAAACCGCTTACAGTACTAGTCGCGCCACCTGTCGGCTTTTCTAAGGACTTATTGACCCACCCTCGTATATAATTAATGATACTTCTTCTTCTACCCTGTCATGTCCTAATATTGGGGCATAGGGCAAGCATTGGCGCCACTTCTCTCGGTCCATCGCCATGCGCCTCCCGCCATGTCAGACCTGCAGCAAATAGGTCGCTTTTGTAGCACCGCTGCAGGGTGAGGGAGAGGCGGCCACGGCGATGGAACCCTTGAGGCTGTGCCACAAGGGTACGAAGTGCCGCACTCTTTGGCGGCATCCGGAATACGTGTCCCAGCCACGTAAATCGTCTCTTCGTGATAACTTCAATCACCGAAGGCTACTGTGCTCACGAACTCGGGTATTTGTAACGCGGTCATACCAATGTACCCCTAAGATTCGGTGGAGACATCGATTCTCAAAGCTCAAAAGCCGATAATTATTGATACACCATTGGTAATTTAAAATGCTATAATTACGTAGTTTGGTGATGATGGCTTGAAGCTTTTCTTAGAAGTAGGTATGGCCTAATGGCCCTTATGGTGGAGAAGGTTCAAAAGAAATCTTTGAGGATCCTTTGTTTGAAGCTGTGTGGATGCCATCCATGGCTTTATCCGATTGATTTATCTTAAGAACGCTTATACACTGTGTTCAACCAAATCGCTTCGGATATTGGTATATTCCTCCTGCGTGAGAACGAGTTTATGTGAACGATTTATAAATTCTTTGTTTTATAACTTCTTAAATAATTAAATGGCGTAGTTAGCTCTATCGGTGTACAGATATGTACTGTATAAATTTTGTATTTACTCGTCTCTGTATAGGTACTTACTATTTTTTCTAATAGTTGCTGCATCTATTTCTTTATTTTTAAACACTATTTTAATACTATTTTTTTGATTTTTTTTTTAAATATTCTGTGCTCGTCTTGAATCTATAATCTGTAAAATTTGTTATATGTAAATTAATTTTTAATTTGAATCTTTATGGTAGGTATGTGGATATTTTGTTTTTTAAGTTTAATTAGTTAACAAACTGAACTATCCCAAATGAGACAGTAATATAAGTTATAATCAGTGACGAGTGGTGGTAGAAGTAACATGCCTGCTGATTATGGGTGGTAGATAAAGTAAGAGTAAAGAATAATACAATTCTTGACGGTATACTTTGTTGAGACGAGGTTCTTTCGCCTGCGGCGCTGACAATCCTTGCCCACTTGCTCAATATACATCCATGTAAGAAGTTCAAAGTCTATTGTTGCATTTATACATCCAACGTATGAAAAGAAAAAAATTAAGCATACCGTTTTTTCGGAAAATTATAGAGCGTTCCTGTTCGTGAAATTTTCCATTTCGAGCACTGACCATACTTTATACCGGCGATCGAGAAATTTATGTAATATCAACTAATTGAAATTATACGATGTAAGTATTGGACACATTGAGCTTTTACTTAACATAATAATTGTATACCTACCAAATATGTACAATTAATTCACGAATACAATGACTATAATATACATAATTTTTAAGCGTTGTTTATTCACCCTTATCATAATTATAGATTATGTTATAAACATGCAATGAAAGCATCTCGATCAGTTTTGCAAGGATCGGTATTGGTTATTCGTTCAACAGCTATTCGTTATGATTTAAAATATATATATATAAATACTTAATGAATTTTATGTTCAAAAATTTCACTATTTTTTTATTTTATTTTGTAAAGTTCATTCGGTAATTTTGTTTATATCCAGATATACATATGATATGGGGTGCTGGGAGTCCGTATATAATAATATTAGGTTACTCAAAAACGATTTAGAACTTTAATAGTTCAAAAAATGTGTTAATATACTATCTATCATTCCACCTAATTTAATGTGAACAATGTAATAAAAGTTCAAAGAAAATATTAAATATCAAAAATGCCAGAGTAGGTACCTACCTAACAATCTTTAACATTGTTGTCGGACCATTTTGCATAATCCGTACCATCTTTAAAATAGAATGTTTGACACAAATGAACCATAATTTCAAAAGCGGTTTGCTCTTTATTGCTTTGGAGATTGCTTTTCAATGGAGGCTCTATCAGTTGGGACTTAGTTCGGAATGCAAGTCGACATCATCAATCACTCTTGTGATTAAACTCAACTTTGATATATTGAATCACACTTACAAAACAAATGGCTCTTTAGTAATTCGCAACAATGACTTTTTGTCTATCGAATAAATCTTTTCGTCAGCTTTTACTATCACCATGACGTTTGAAATATTTCTTGTGATGTGTTCTACAACTGGGCCATCAAATTAAATTACCTACAATTAATACGGCTGCATAGTTTAGAATAAATAATATTATTATACCAACTTTCACTTAGAAAAAACTTCTAGTTAGGTATTCTCAGAACTATAATAATGTTGCGTATTACGCGACAGCGTCACAAAAGAAATTAATAGAACAAGAAGAAAATAATAGTTACCGTTGTCAAAGATATTTCTGAAATACCATTAACTGGCATGTTGCTCAGCGAGTAGATAATCGTAATCTAGTGTTAGGTGGGAATAATATAAAATTACCCTCAAAAAACCAGAACCAACTGATTGATCATTTTACTATATATACATGGCGGGTGATCATTTATCATTTAACCCAAAGTATATTATCTAGTGGTAGATCAAATTATTAGTAATATTTATTTTTTTTAAAAAAAGAAAAAAACATTGTGGATCACACGACGCTGCAGTTTGCAGCAAATTAACGCGTACTGTGATAGTTATATAACATTAGATGTTAAAATTATATATTTCAGCCCTGTGAAATTGAATGTTTAGGCTTTTAACCATCGCCCATCTGTTGGAACTATATATTTTTTTTGATATCCTTTTAATGTTCAGCTGTTACGTGGTTCTTGCTTCTTTATTTTTTTAAAAGAACTTATCACATAATTATTATTAAGTACCCTGCAATTTTTTTCTGATACACCCGGTTAAAAATAAAATTGGATACATTTGGAATCAAGTAAGGTCAAGTTAGGCGTGGACGCAACACCGTCTACATCGATTTGCTACAACCTGTGTCTTAGCCCTTAGATGCGATGTATGTTTGCAGATAGTAATGTTCCAATTTTATTAGATTCAATTAGAACATTATATTGATTGACTTTAGGTTACCATTGGTTACTTGATCCTTACGAGTATCTGCTTGGTAACCTACTTTTAAATCATTCAAATTTATATATAAGCATATACTTACTTACGATAAGATTGTGTTTCTAATTTCCTTACTTACCTATTTTTTTCTGTCTTCCTCTTGTATCCCGGTGCTTTTTGTTACGTATTTTTCAGTATTACATTTAAACATAAATTTGATATGTATTCTGTTTCCGCTGCAATATATATATACATACCTATCTTATATGCCAATAACACACTGAAACGTACACATACAAATTTAAGAAAATAAAGCTTCGAAGAAAATAATAATATGGTCAATATATATATAAATATATTCACATACATACATTGTAAGTAGACATATATATTATACATGTACACATTTATGTATTGATAGACACTTCTGGTAATAAAAAAATATAATTCCAGCAAAAGTTCGATAGGCCATTCGGTAGAAAGTAATATGTAATTGAAAATTAATCCGTATTATTATACGAAATAATGGTCTATTTTATTTATGTACCTGCGCTTCTGCAAATAATTTCGTAGCAAACATCGGAAAGCTGTGATTACCTATAATTGCTTGTGAGGTAGTGAGATTTTAAAAAAATAACGCTGCACTCCTACGGATACCTATTCGTAGAGCTTTATCATCTTGAGTATTTCGCTACCATTGTATATAATTATTATTAAAAATAAATACATGCTGTATACTTTAGGTTAAAATATAATTATACATAGATAAGTAAGTTGAGTAAATGGGGTATTGATATCAAATATGAATCAAACATAACTGTTATCAACAATCTGTAGATGAGGTTTTTTTCCTTTGGTCTTGGATGTTGGCGAACAATTTGCAGTACACTTCCTTATTTAGGGTCAGTATTTGATTTATAATTAAAATAGGTAAATAAAAAATATGTATGCAAAATATAAAACAATTCAGAGTCATCTATCGTCAGAATTTAGAATACCGTTTAATTTAGTTGAGTTTCGAATAAAAAATAAGTGGCCACAAGCGCCATCTATTATCAACTAAATTAGCTTCGGATTCCGATCGACAGAATCTAAACTACATTGTGTATGGCTATGACGTCACGTAACATCAAGCATGTCTGTAAATTTGAACCAAATCTATAAGCGCTACAGAATACGCTTACTGTAGGCACCTACACTCTTTAGGAATATGTTTAATGTCGATGTCTGTCGCTTTAAGCAAATAATAAATACATAAAATGATTGAAAAAAAAAATTCTATTGGATTCAATGAGATATAATTAAAAATTGATTTATAAATAAAAAATAATTGTATCTTGTGATGTGTGTCAATGGTGTTATGTACATATTCATCAGTAGTAATATCGGATTATCTCCTTATTACCCGTAAGTATATCTGACAAGTATATTTTTTTCTCATATCTCCATAGCCTATCTCTTTCCAAAAGTCACCCTTCGCCACTGGTCAGTCGTATCAAATCCTCAACGCCATAGACAGTGAGCCACTTACAGAAGCTGGGTAGCTAAGAAAACCTCTTCTATTCAAATTTATTTTATATATAATGAACATGATAAATTATAAATTTAAAGCGTTCACGGCATGACAAAAAGTAAGTGTTAACAATTTTTCAAATAAAAATACAGGGTAATGTGACTAAATAATACAATAAGTAATAAAATAAGAAAAATAAAAGTACATGAAAGCACACAGAGTGAACCAGGTTGATAGACTCTATCTTAAAAACTCATAAAACAACGTCCTCCTACATTCACCCTCACGTAAGTGGAATATATCAATATCCGAAGCGATTTGATTAAACATAGTTATTGCCCTCCCAATTGGCATTACTAATGGTAAGTTACTTTTACACCTTGGGAGAACAAACAACGGATGCCCTCGATTCCCAAGATAATTATCAGAGACACACAAGCCAATACTTTATAATGGAGTTTCCATTTCTCCTAACGCTTCTGCTGCTCTCTACGTCCCCTGCATTTGCGATAGAGTAAATCATATTTCTCATTGCGGAAAATATGGCGGAAGTACGCAACTTCTGCGCTTGATAGTAGCAATAAGTTCTGTTGTCTTATTGGTTAATCTTAAAACCTCCCCATTATCATGTAGATAAAGGATTGTTCTTAAATGATCTAATATTACTACAACTGATTCTCTAGAATGGTTATATCGATCGAGCTGTATCTATTTGGCGGAATGATTGAAGCGATCGGATGCAAAAGTCTGAATCGATTTCAAAGTGATTTATTCCTTTGTCTTTCACCCATCGGCGTCGTTTCTGTCAAACTGCTTTCTTTTGTTCCATTCCATGTCAAAAGGTTATTAGAGATCTAGTGAACAAAAAACTTTGTAGGATGCAATAGCAAAAGTCCATTTAGAAATATCTAACTATACCTCTGCAGAAAACAGAAAGCTGAGACATGCTGTACACGATATTTTTATAGTTAATTTGTTTTCATTGTATCGAATATTTCATTGTAAAAAGTTTCACAAACGTACCCACTTCCTTCAATTATTTCATATTATAATCAAAATCATGAACGGTCTCAATATTTGTTAGTTGAGCGCGTTTTGTTAACTATCTTTGTAATATTTACATTTTTTTTCATTGTAATATTTGACCACAATTTAATATTATATACCGACAAAAAAAATCAAACAGGAAAATTTTGTAATATTATTTAATATTATGTTGTATGATAACAAACGTCAAGCCATCTAAATCATTATAGACAGTATCATGACGTTGCCTATACTATACAGCTTAAAATAATAATGATTCCTAAAGTTGAAGCAATTTCACCCTGGTGTGTTGGGGTTGGAAGCTTCAAGAGGGCGCAAAGGGTAATAAGTGGGCATTACATTACTCAAAATTATCGTAGAATACAAAAATAGATTCCTCATATAATATCTCGGTGTAAATTATTTTATATTACTTAAAATGATACATTCTGCTTGCACAAGAATAAACATCCCATTTTAAATAGTTTTTTTATTTTAAACTAAATTAATGCTAAAAAGTGGTGGTAGTCCGAAAAAATTTCAAACACTATCTTTTAATAGTATGCTAAATGAAAAATGATTCTATTAAAAAATATCCTTTCTTGCAATAATGTTTGAGACTATTATTACATAACTAAAAAATCATTAACGGTGTACTGGTATTAATGGTTCTTACTAAAGTAATGGCTTATTTTCCCAAACAAATCCAAATTTGTCATTTCAATGAATACATTCTTTGTGGGTTAACTACTTAGTTAAATAACTTTATTGTGTAGTTAACTTTCTGTTTTTCACAATCGCGAGCCAATATGGCTTGTCAACCCACTTTCATTGCGATAAAACTAAATCGACGCTAAATAAAATTGTGCCTAAAAGCTTTGTTGACTAAAATTCTTTGACATCGTAAAATTAAAATCACGGCAATCTTATTTATGATTCTCATATTTTTCCAGAAGTCGACGTAATGGATAGGTTTTTTGACCAAGCGACGTGAATATGAATCATTTTAAATTGGTGTTATAAATTTACTATTTGATAATTGATTTTAGTGTCATCCGTAAAACATGCCCACGTTCAATATGGAAATTTATGCATATTAGCTAGCTCATAAATGAAATATTATGCCGCTTGGTTTTTTAGTATATTTATTGAAGTATATCAATTTCCAATATTTATCATGTTGATAGCCAGTTTCGTAAATTTTATGAATGAAAGGATATTTCGCTATATTAATATAAATATAAGTATCTAGTAAATCTAAGACAACAACAAATATTTTTCAATCGTTAGCTCTATAATCTAGTGTGGATCTTGCCACCTCCCGAGGATGTTTCTTTATTTAAAAGTTTTACAGCTTTCTTGTGGATTAGACTTTTCTTATACTGTTACTATTGAATGTTGACAATAATAGGTTTTTATTGATTTCGGTACTTTGGTGATGTAATAAATATTTTCTGAATTTGACACTAGCTGACCAGGAGATACTTAGTACCCCTACTTCATTTAATGGACGCCCGCATTGTGAAAGGTTTTATCAGTCTTTATCATTAGCCTGAGATTAATTCTCAAACAATTTTCACATGTCTAGAGTAATATTGATTGAGTTTTCAGTCTGGCTACGCCGTGTTCTGTTTACCTTAACAGGGTCACCTCTATCTACTGCTTGATACGAATACAAAAAATATATTTTATTGCTTCAATTTATCTTGAACGTACCCGTATCTATCTTTTTTAAATAATAAAATTGCTATATGACAAAAACAAATATCGACACTTCTAACACAAGATGACATTATTATTGACAATTTGAAACGTTATATGAAGCCATTTAAAAATAGCTTTACTAGTTTTGTCTATTTTTCACTTACTACACTGCCAAAATAGCGGTAAAAATTTTACTGAATAACTCTTACCGATGCACATTTTGAAGGCAGAAAACAGGATTCCAAACATACTAACCTAGCCCCATAAATATCTCCTCATGACATCAGTAACTCATCAATCGAGGTCTGGGTGCACGGACATTAGTTCAGATGACGACCTGTTTCACGCAATCCGCAACAGAGAGGACTTCCAGAACCATAGTACTTCGCCATAGTCAGGAACCTAACATCTGAATCGCCAAGTTACATACTAAAGATAAAAAAAACCCCTTTACTACCACGTACTTTTATTAAACTTAATGAGATCGCTTATACAGCGCGTCTATAATAATTATATCATTTAAAAATATGAGATGAATCTAAGAAATGGTGACTAAACTAGTAAAAAAACGTATTTCATAAATTAATTTTAAAATAACACCTTGACAAAGGCGTAAATCCGTGTGATTGTGATATTTTAAATACCTACAAAGTTTTTAGTGATTAATTGCGCATATTATTTCCATAGATATTAAATTATTAATCACTATATTCTCAACAATAATATCGAATAATTCAAGAAAACTTTCAACATAAACAATATTGTGCGCTAACTTGGTTTATGCTAATATTTTTTTATTGAATCAGTGACCTTTACGAATTTCTTTTTACTATTACGGAACTATCAAGATGACACGTCAGTATTTCTTTTATCGGATAAATAATTCTTCATCGTGCGGACAATTTTGATATAAATCGAAGAGTTGTTTTTAAATAAATATTTTCTGTGTCCTTAAATACTTCGATTACAATGCTTAGGAAACCGATACATTGATAATTGAAAATCTTATTTTTTTAAACCATGCCCATCTTATTTGCAATATTTTTTATAATACATTTGTATGTACAACATGATATGTATTAATATAATACACGTACCTACTGATGTAATTGATATACACTATCACCACTCACCAGCATAATGAATAATTAATATCAGATGTATGTTTATTTATTATGAAATCGCAAATTTATATTACTATCAGTAATCTGGATGGTTTGACTGTGTATATTCTATCATTGAAATTTTAAGTAAAATTATCACAATTACAAAAATTGTAATTATAAAATAATCATCATCATCCGTGGGGGTGACGCAAGGGTGAGCCCCAGCCTCTTCGAATAGTCGTCTGTCAGATCTATCCTTCTCAATGGATTGGATTGGAGAAAGAATCCATAATTTAGATCACTCGTGCTTACCATCCAACCACCGCAATTCGGGTCCCCCAAAACTCCTCCTCCCAGACTGCTTCGCATCAAAAACTTTCCAGACTGATTGACCCAGGTCCATTCATTAAACATTCCGTTGAATAATTATATAAACAAAAGAACAATATTCTAAATGTATTCTATATCCTTCAAATGTTTTGTTCCTCGTTAAAATTAACACGTAAAATCATCAATTTTCATACGCCATTATGTATATAAAATATGATAAATACGATAACATTTTAATTAATTGCTAATAAAAAAACTAACTTAGTGGTCTTCTTCAAACTTTAACGATCGGATATAAAAGACTCGTGCGAACATTTTGAAGAATTTGGCTTTTTAAAAAGGTCATGTTCAATTCGTGCATAAAATAGACACAAAAGATTAAATGACCCATTAATTTATTTTCATAAAAAATATTGCATGTAAGATAGTTGTGTAATAGATATGTTTAAATTATGCAGAATTAATTTTTAATTTATAGTTCAAGTACTCTTCACCTTAAGAACCTTTCTAAGACACCTATAATTAAAAAAAAAAAAAAACATGCATACCTACTTTCTCTTAATTTTATACAATATATAAATAGCCATCAAAAGGGAAGATGCCTTAGCGTAAATAAGTTTTATATCACTTTACGATTCAGAAACTTTCGTCACGAAAGAGGGTGTTAAGGCCAGTTATGTTCCGTAGGGAATGCAGTTTATGCGCAGTGTAGGGACGACACGTTTGATAGGGCGAAAACTTAAGTGAAACATCACCAATTCAGTTGGTATATTTCATTGAAGTTTTTTTCTATTTTTCTTATTTATACTCCATATATAATATGTTTAATCAACAGTAAAAAAATAGATTATGAATGTGTATAATTTTTTAATATTAATTTGTTTTTAAGGTGTAAGGAGTGTCCCGAAAAAAGTTTTCTTCTCTAAAAAAACAGTGTTAAATTAATATGATTTTGTCGAAATAACATTACATACATTTTTCAAATAATAAAAAAACAAAAATCATTATTTTACAAATTATAAAAGCCAATTCATGGTACCTTGTAACGACTACGCCAAGTTTATAATATTATTACTATCGACCGAAGGTACTTAATGGAATTTTAATTCTAATGGATTTAAGTTTTGTACTATTCCATTTGAGTCGTTTTTGCGTTGGTCAGTGTGTATTTACCTTTTGGTGAGTGCACATAGTGCCCGAAGATCCCGAAAGCCGAAACCCGGGTCGCAAACAACGACTCAAATGGAATTGTACAATAATTCTTAAATCCATTTAGTATTTTAATATGATATTACGTTAGCGGTAAGTGACATATTTTAATAATGTAAAGTGAGCTAAAATTGCATTTTGATAAATCCGATGATATTAAAAAAGACATTTAAATAAAAAATACAATTCATATTTAGAAGGATTATATTATTAATCTACGACAACTTTCATTTTCTGCAGTTCTTTTCATAATTTCCTGCTTGGGTTAGGTAATAATTATTATTTAGTAAATATATTACAACTGGAAATAAATTTATTTTTTTATGTTATAATATCGATTCTATTTATTTTTCTGTTGAGTTTTTTAATATGCTTATCTATTATAAATGAAATACTTTGTCTTGAATACATTTTTTTATCCGATTTTTCACAAATATTATTTTAAAGCATGTACCTGGTACCTACATTAAAACTTTTGCTAATAAATTCATTTCATTCGTATAGTTATGAAAAATCATTTTTATAGTAACTACGTAATCTATATATTTATAATAATATTATGTTTCATTGCATCGGCCAGATATATATACTGAAGCTTATTAATGTGATATGATAATTTTGCATTTTTTTAGAACTGGGAATGTCTAGGAAGCAACTAAGTACCGAAGAAAACGGTTGCTACATACTAAATTAATAAATTATGATCAAAAATTTTAATTCATACAATCAAGAAACGTCTAAAACAATAATGAAATAATAGATTACTAAAGTATCGAAGGGACCATATAAATTAACAGTGTTTATTTCAAACAGAATATTCTTAAATCGTTCAATCAATATAAAAACCAAGTCTTATTAATAAATAATATTTAAATTTTTTATCACGGCGACAATATTTATTTTATAAAATGCAGCAAAACCGACAGTAACTTAGCATTCGTTGATTGATTGCATACAGTTCACCGTTAAAAAACTGCGGCATTTACACAGCCTACTATAAAATACTATAAATACCGTTGGGAATTGTTCTGAGATAACTTTCTCATGTTGGCATAGCGCATAAGAAAGAGAAGGGGGCCGCAAAGGTCACGCGCCAGACCTCGGGTTCGACTCCTCGCCATGTAGCATCTTCAATTCTTGCACGAAGCCGGGTTACGGAATTACTCCACTGGTAATCTCTTCGATGCGGGAACCGGAAGCATCATGCATAATCTGAATGTACAAATAACTTATACTATTATGAATGGTGCTATTTTTTTATTCTAAAAATTTTGCAAGATCATCTTTTGTTTTAGCTTCTTATCAAGATGATAGGCATTTTAAACACATTCCATTATATATTCGGATTAATGTTAAATAACTTTAGAAATGCTTATGAAACTATTAAGTGTATAATACTACGGAAATTCATTCTTCTTATTAATTTTCATTGTAATTATTAAAAGGTAAAATTGAAGGGCAGTAGGCTAAAGGTGAACATCACACCTGATCAAAATTATGTCGTAATAGGAACCATAAAGTTATAAATCCCCATAGCATATGTTACAAAGGACTTTGACAAAGTACCTAATTCCCACAATCTGATCAGTGATCATATCAGATACAAGAAGCGAACTTTTTCACAAATACAACCTTCATCTATCTATTAGCAGATAAAATCTATGTAATAATCATTTGTTTATATCGTATAGTTATTTCATTCAGATGATTCAATTCAATTCAATATAATATAATATGACTTTTATAAGATACTAAGCTGACCCGGCAAACGTTGTTCTGCCATATAAATTATTTCTAGTGAATATTTTGGTTGTTAAATAAAAAATAACGAATGTATCGTAAGTGTGTGGGGATGGGATCTATGACAGAAAGAGGAATGGAGCGCTGTAGACGATGACCGCCGATAAAAACAAAAAAAACACCAACCATTCATTTTCTCAATTCAAAATGAGTAATGATATTCATAATGAATGAAAAACCTGTGATAGGATCTCATTGTTTAATGTTTATGCAATAACCATCTTGTCCCTTGCAGAAAATTAGCGGATATTGGAGAGCGTCGTATGAACGGTGTGTGTCAGCGATGAACTCCAGATTATTGTTTCTTCTTTGAATCACGATTTCTCGCGTCGATGTGCGGTCGCCAACTATGATTCCAGCAATGTCGTCAACAACAGGCGCATTGAATCGACGCACGTGCTTTCCAGCTGGTGTTTTATCAGGATTGATGACAATAGCGTGATTGTCGCTTTGCAATTCGTGCATGCGTGCTTTGAAGAATTTCAATAATTCATTGTGCTCATTCAATAGGGCGTCCAGTTTGCCGTCGATGCGCCTGGCATTAGCCGAATTGAGGTTATTGTAGCCGCAACGTTCATCCACACGATTGATGTCCTCACCGACCATGAAGTAGATTTGTAAAAATTTATCTGATTCGTTTGGCATTGGCAGCAATGAGCCTACTTTGTGGTATACTTGGCCTTTGCTTTTGAACGTAGAATGGAATTGTTGACCATTTGCCGCAGTATTGTGAACTATTTCTGTTGCTCCGAACGAAGTCATTTGGAAGTATGAATTGAATGTGCGAATGGACTTCAGGAACAGGTTTGAATCTGGATCCGTGCCGATGAGCAAGCCGTTCAATGGTTCTGGTGGTATCTCAATTTCTGGTAGTTGCACTTTTCCTGATGCGCAACACATCCCGGCTGACTCATGTTTGAATTTGAACGCATGACAATGGGGAGATTCTTTGTCCATAACACCAATCAGCACTTTCGGATGAGCGGAATATTCAATATCTGGCTCGTACTCGAATGCGAGACGAAGGAACGAAGCGGATGTAAATGCTCGATGTACTTGTTGGCGTTGTCGGTCATTTGCTCTGCGTGTGTTAACTACGAACCGGCGCGCTTGGCTCCGTTCCAATTGTCGTTGTTGATTTCGTTCAGCCCGTGCCTCTTGTGATTGAAATGCACGCAATTGCGACATGCTCACACGCACGTTTTTGTTATCTTGTTGGATTTTTTCGTCTGTTCTTTCTGCTCTACTATTTCGCATGTTTGTTGCTTTATTCGTTCGACGGCCCAAATGGCCCCCCTTGCGTCTTGCTGGCATTGTACACTGACTGTAATACACGCACACAAAAATAGATAAATTAAAATAAATCGTACAAAATTTTGCACGTTCTGCGTTGTGATATACCGAATGAAATGTCAAAATGACGTGACGCTTCTCTTGAATTCTTCTCGGACGTAGCGCCATCTGTCATTCAACAACATAAATAATTTCGTTATGTTTGAAATACGAACGACGGTTAAATTTGTTCATACAAAAATAATAAAATCGCGATTAAAAATGGGAGAGTGGGGGTAGGAAAGTGAAAATTTGGGGTTATAGGTATTTTTTGATGTAAAATAATAAAAAAAATACAAAAAGAAATTTTCAAAAAAATAAAAGAATTTTTTTTAGGGATAGAGATACCCTAATCACCTAGCGGTATGAAATATACTTGTTGACCTATTCTCATACCTAAAAAATATACATTAAAAAAATCACAAAAATCGGTGTGGCCATTTCGGAGGAGTGCGACCACAAACATCGTGACACGAGATTTTTATATATACCAATAGAGATATTTTAGAAAAAGTTTTACTTTTGATATTATTACCTACAGAAAAGAAATAAATATTTTATATTCTAGCGGCATAGGTCGGAAAACTCAACAAATTGTTCACTTTTGTATAAAAGCTTGAACTTTGATAAGATGAATAAATTGGCATACTTATACATTTATATCCTACGAATATTTATTTGTATAAGATATTGCATCGCTTAAAAATTTACCCAAAAGCCCCTAAATTCTAAAATCACGGAGAAATATTCAATTTTCATTTTGGACAGGTATATATTTTATAATGCTGAAAACTTATTTGAAGTTAAACTTGACATTTTACAATTATTGGAAGACTATAAAAAACCACGATAGTGGCCTAAAATTCAATGTTATATTATAATCCTCTCTGATTTTGTTTGATTTCCAGTTAAGACATGTATTTTATGGTGCTAAATACTTATTTCAATATAATTACACATACGTGTAGAACTTTTTACTTATGCTTTTGATCTAATAGATGTTTATTACGATTAATATAATTGGCACGTATTGATTGGGAGGACAATAATAATTAAGCCAGTAATATTATCAGCTTTGTTTTTATTTGTTTTATTATGGCCTTATCACGTATATGGATAGTAACCAAGAATAATAAAAAAAAATATTTAATTCCATTGAATATTTTATATGAATGAATTAAATACATAACTAAAATTATAATACTATAACATCGTATATAATCACCAGTCACCACCTACATACTTCATCGAGTTACTAATAAATTAACGTTACGTATACTTGGGTTAGGTACTATGATCATTGTATCATGATAATTTCGCCGAATTTTAGACGAATTCAGTAATATACAGTGGTACCCTAACGAGCACTAAACGGCTATAGTGCCTCCTTAAAATCCGCTAGATCGACGAAAAGGTCAAGTTTCTCGGAATTACTATATGACAACAAAGCATTAGGCAGCGATATCAATGGTCGAAGCTACGAAAAGTTTTCATTAATAATTAGTGCATAATTTTCCAAACATACAAATGATGATAGTACAGTGATGCCAACCGTACTATAATTATAGTACAATACTATAATTTTAATTCCACGATAAATGTTAAATACTATAATTTTACGCCAAATATACCAAAATACTATAATTTTAAAGGATTCAAGACGAAAAATATTCCTGTAGTATATATTTTTCAGAAATACTATAATTTTATGCCTTTGTCCTATAACCAGCATAGAAAAAGATGGCAACACTGTGCTAGTACCTCTTTAGGGGCATTGATTTTACCGACTAATTCCTCATTTAACTACATATTGCTTATGAATCATTTCCTCGATGTAAAGAATTATTTTTCTTTGTGTCAATGACATCTTGGCATATGCAATATTATTTTTACCAAAAATTTTATACTTACTTCACCCTGTCACGCCTCAGTTTTGAGGCATTTTGGCAAACACAAAGTTGCGCCACTTCCATCAATATATCGCCGTGTCGTGCCTTCCGCCACATGAAACGAGCAGCACAGTGATCCCTTTGTAGCACCGCTGCAGGGTGAGGGAGGGTCGACCAGCCATGAAAAGCGTCTTTTAATTAACACATGTATTACAATTAATATAATACATTTATAAACACTACATGAATCCCTGATAAATAAAATTACATGTTTAATTAAAATAAAAATCGCAAAAAAGGATTTCGAAGTATTTTTTCGAGATTAGCCTAAATTATCTATACAAAGACGTAGGTATACATCATTATTAGAAAAGTCTTACAAATTTACATTTAGTGACCACATAACTACCCATTTAAATTGTTTGTGTGCAACCAGGGGTACGTATACCACAATTTGGGTAACACTGCATTAGCGGATCGATGAATACGATGCAAATACTATAATATTATGTAAGAATATGGTTTTATGATAGCATCTTAAAAATATTTGTATTTTATTTATTATACTTCTATTGTTTTCCTGATTAGCGCTTTATTAAAATAGAAAGTAAGTATCATAATCACGAAATACGATTCCTAATTATCTATAAATCAATGGATCCTCACGAAAAAAATATATTGCCAATCCGAAAAAAATATTAATCATTAGCGTGACTTGATGTTAAATTTATTACTATGTCATATGCATACATGGAGCTGTAAAATAATGGCCAGTAATAAAAATGCTGTTCACACCTAAATATGTAAAAGATTGATTCTATTCACTGATTCTTTTAGGTTCCCAATAAAACCCACGTAAATGAGTATATACTTTGAATGAGTATCATCAGTAAATTATACGACGCTTCTAGTTGTAGGACAGATTTATGATACAACCAATAATAATATTAATTTGAATAATCTAATATACACACAATATTTGTAGTATTCAAATGCATTCATATGTTATGTTTGCACGCGTTAGTAAAATCGATACATCAATAATATGTCCATGGACCTCCGCAAAGTTCCATTCAGCCGATTTCTTTCATTCTATGGATTCAACACGTTATTCGTAAAATGAATACGGAAATCAGCACCACGGACCAAATAATTAATTATTTAAATATATGGTAGTTTCGTAATTCAAAATAACTCACCAATTTTTAAATAAAATCAAACTATTAAATATTTAGTAAAAACTCAATAATATTTAACTATTTTTTTTTATTTAATTAATTTATATACTTATATAATTATACATATATATGTACGGAATACTAATAACTTATTGTAGGACTGGCATGACTCATACATCTGTGAATGTATAACGTACCTACTTCATAAAATCTAAGATACCATACTACTATCAATATATTATATAGTATCACTATTTCCTTTATTACCGATTGTTACGTAATAATTTTAGTATTCAATAAGTTTTATTGTTATCCTTATTTAGAATCGTTGTGAAATTTACGCAAATTTCGCCCAATTATAAAACTATCGAAAACTTTCATCTCTATGTAATTGATTTTCAAAAACCGATAATTATTTATATTTGTAATAATTATTTAATTATAATAAAATCAAACTATTAAATAGTTAGTAAAAACTCAATAATATTTAACTAATTTTTAGTGGAAAGCAACAAATGTCATTCGTGGCTCTGGGACTAATACGGTGGCAATTGGGAGAGAATGGGTAAAGGGTTTTTAATTGGGGAATGGCTCTTCAGTAAAAACACGGTTTATGGAGGTACAGTAGAAATTACAACAATAAGTATATAATATTTCGTTTACACAACGCATGTGCGGGGAAAGACTTTTTTGTATAATATATGTAACGTATCTAACTGCTTCAACATGGAAGTCGGTACTTTTCAAGGTTCCTGACGTCGCGCGTGGGAACAGTATGTTAGGTACATATTATTTCTATCCTCGTACAACGCATGTACAAGAGAGGTGTATTTATTAAAAACGCGTTTTGATCCCGCGGAATAAAAATATTGCATTTGAATACCACTGTTCAAATGGGTGGAATTGAACTGTGATACATCGTAAGCCCAAAATGTGTGGCGAATCGGTTTTCCGACCGAGATTGGGCTGGTGTTCATATGGATGCCTGTCATAAAAATGGTGTAACAATTTTTAAAATGTATATAAAATGAAAAATAATCAACTAGTAATATGGAAGGTTTGTATTTTTTATCAATAATTAGCTTATTTAAATCAGTAAGTACCTACATTCTGTTAAGAAAACTTTTATGAAGTGAAAAATATTCACATCGAATTTTAGACCCAGTGAAAAAAAATATCTTTCGATAAAAAATTAACGTTTTTATTATCATTTTTTCTGGTACTGCCCAAAGGATATTGCCTTTAGTTTTTAAATGTTATATTCATTAACATTTTCAAAAAAGAGTCAATAGATTTATGGCACCGCTAAAATTAGCTTATCTGATTACAACACGGTAAGCCCATTGCTTTTGAAACTCATATTTATGAAATCGACACTGATTTTTTTCATATGTGTAATCACTTAAATCAGATAACGGATCCATGGTTACAAATTTCACAGAGATTCTTGAAGAGTCTTTTATTTTCCTGCCAGCGGAATCTTCTTTGTAATTATATTCCCAAATTCTACAACATATAACTAATGTTATTCTTTCATATTACAACATTATCAAAAACACTTCACACACGATTGAAGACGTTTACCGTTTAATACTTTATGCATCATATTATTATAGAAACACAGTGAAATGTATTATAATAAGTTCATAGGCATCACGAATAATACCAATCCGCAGCCGTAATCAATTGAGTTTCTCTTTTACGTAACTGAAGATGAGAAGAACGACCAGCCATAGACAGGTAATGAACAGCGAGTTTACTGTGCCACACGCAAAAGAGGACATGGGCGAACTTGCCGGAAGCTTTTCAACAGAAGCTGTCAACATACGTACTGCTTTAGTATGTCTAATATATACATACATATATATCAATGCTCTACTACATTTCGGTGAGTTAGTACATTGCATATTATTTTTTGTTTATCTATTAAGGGCCAAACTGGTTAGTTAGAATGTTATATAGGTAAAAATGAAGATATTTTGATATATTATCAACAAAATTGAAGTAAAAAGTTATGTGATAAACATGTTAATCTAATATATAAAAATTAATATTTGTGTGTTTGTTTGTTCGTATTTAATGCGCAGCCATACCGTTCATCCGATTGCGATAAAACTTTGTGAACTTATTGCTTGCACTTGCGGGAAGAGTATAGGCTATACTAATATATAAAAATGAATGTCTGTCTGTCTGTGTGTCTGTCCCTTATGCGTTCCTATACCATTCATCCGATTGCAATGAAATTTTGGTAAGTGGTTGTATGCACACCCATGAAGGTTTCTGAATTAGAAAAATCATCATCTTCTTCTTCGTCTTCATTATATTTTCTTTTATTCGTATGGTTCCTATACCATTCATCTGATTGCAATGAAATTTTGGTAAGTGGTTGTATGCATACCCATGAAGGTTTCTGAATTAGAAAAATCATCACCTTCTTCTTCTTCTTCATTATATTTTTTTTTATTCGTATGGTTCCTATACCATTCATCCGATTGCAATGAAATTTTAGTAAGTGGTTGTATGCACACCCATGAAGGTTTCTAAATTAGAAAAATCATCATCTTTTTCTTCTTCTTCATTCTATCTTCTTTTATTCGTATGGTCCCTATACCATTCATCCGATTGCAATGAAACCTTCGTCAGTTGTTGTGGTAACACCCGCAATGGTTTTTGAATTAATACAACCATCTTCTTCTTCTTCTTCTATTCTATATTCTTCTATTCGTATGCGTTACTATTCCATTCATCCGATTGCAATAAAATTTTTGTCAGTAATTGTGCCAACACCCGCGAAGGTTTCTGAATTAGCACAACCATCTTCTTCTTCTTCTTCTTCATTTTATCTTCTTTTATTCGTATGGTCCCTATACCATTCATCCGATTGCGATGAAACCTTCGTCAGTTGTTGTGGTAACACCCGCAATGGTTTTTGAATTAGTACAACTATCTTCTTCTTCTTCTATTCTATATTCTTCTATTCGTATTCGTTTCTATTCTATTCATCCGATTGCAATAAAATTTTCATCAGTAATTGTGCCAACACCCGCGAAGGTTTCTGAATTAGTACAACCATCTTCTTCTTCTATTCTATCTTCTATTCGTATGCGTTCCTATACCATTCATCCGATTGCAATGAAATTTTGATCAAGTGTTGTGCTCACGCCGCAAAGGTTTCTGAATTGTTACAACTATTTTCTTTTTCTTCTATTCTATCTTCTTCTATTTGTATGCGTTCTTATACCATTCATCCGATTGCGATGAAATTTTGACCAGTTGTTGTGAGCACGCCCGCAAAGAGTTCTGAATTAGTACAACCATCTTCTTCTTCTTCTATGCGTATGCGTTTCTATACCATTCATCCGATTGCAATGAAACTTTGGTGAGTTGTTGTGCGCACGCCTGCGAAGGTTTCTGAATTAGTACAACCATCATCTTATTCTTCTATTCGAATGCGTTCTTATGCCATTCATCCGATTGCGATGAAATTTTGACCAGTTGTTGTGCGCACGCCCGCAAAGGTTTTTGAATTAGTACAACTATCTTCTTCTTCTTCTATTCGTATGCGTTCCCATACCATTAATCCGATTGCAATGAAACTTTGGTGAGTTGTCATGCGCATGCCCACGAAGATTTCAGAATTAGAAAATCATCTTCTTCTACTATTATTCGTATGCGTTCCTATACCATTCATCCGATTGCGATGAAACTTTTGTCAATTGTGTGCGCACACCTGCGAAGGTTTCTAAATTATTATTATATAACATACAAAGTTTGTTGTTTGTTTGTTCCATCCAATTTTGATTTTTTTTACTACATATTAATAACATTAATAACGTTTTCATATTTTGGATTCGATTTTAATTTAGTGTTCCTATGTTTGACCTTTACTCCTATTAGAATTATTTTCATATTGCCATATTGTATTACACAGATATTTTAATATTAAAAAAATAATTTCCTCTTATTATTTTTCAAATATCTAAGATAAATATAACCACGAAGCGACCCTGTGCGAAGCCGGGTACTTCAGCTAGTAACATATAAAAAATACTTACTTGAGTAAAACACAATCTTAAGAGAAAAAAGATAATTTGTTGCGACACGCAACAATTAGCCTTATGACAGGTTAAGTCAAAATCTAAATGTAAATGATAATAATATAAAAGTACCATGGTATCTTACATCCATTGATATAATAGTACTTCAATAGTTCTACAATCAATATAATTGACTATTTATTCAGAAATATAGGTATTTATTGATTTAAATAATTATACTTTTATTACCTGTCCCCATATGAGGCCAAATCCCATGAATGTGTTAATATACTGTAATTTTCATAGGAAAGATGAATATTATGTCGTTATGATTCACTATCCTTTCTCATCTTAGAAATTAACATTTCATGATCTCAAGAAATATATTAATACCATAAAAGAGTATTATTATAAACACAATCCTGTTAAAATTAATAATAAAGCCATTTTTGTACATCACATATCCGTGGTTATAGCACATTTTCAAAATATTATGTTAGTAACACCTATATTATACCTTGTATTGTATTAAACAATAGTATACAGTAAAGTATATTCGATAAACTTTTCATTGGTGTTTTTTACGTCTACATCTTGCCTAAAGAATAATGAAAGCATAGCTCCCAAAGATACCCCGAATTCTTAACTTTCGATCTTCACACAGCACCCGGGCCCTTAAGAAATATTTACGACATAGCTATGGTTGAAAATGAAAGAAAAATGTGGATCATCAGCATAATTAATTTTGTGGAATTTGATACTATGGCTAGTACGCTGTTACACTCATTAAAAATCAATTTTATTATCAGGTAAAAAAAATGTGGTTCTTGGGTAAAAGTTATTACTTCACATTTTGACGAAATTGAGATTTAATTATTTTAGTGTTTGTAACGAATGATGCCCTTTTTGTGTAGCACAGATTATATCACATGTTGACAGCAAAAAGATTACTATAACTGGAAAAAATCTTAGAGTTTACATTTTTTTAATTTAAGATAGTACATTCTTCGAATATACTCGATTTTAATAATATCAGTAAAAATATAAAAGTTAAGTCATTTTGGTTGCAGCTTTGAACTTCATTGGCATTTCTTCAACATTAGTAAAAATACGATTAAATTCTTGATGCTGTATTGTGTTATTCTATTTAAAGTTGTAATATTAAATATCGCCTCGACACTTCATGTTATTTTCTTACATATACACAGTATATAAAAATAACTTTTAAAATCATATAATATTGAAACTAAGTGCCTATACAATTTTCAAATACAATTTTTAACTAAATTATCAATTGTGTTATAATGGAAACTATTCGATTTAAATCGATAATGAAGTAAAGGCCATGCACCGTTTTTCAAAACATCGATATATTTCAAATGCGATTATCTCACCCCACAATCACAGAAATAATAGAATGGACAGTGACCATAATCAATTACTGTAATAATGTTATGTGGATAATTTTAATTGTATATCTATATAATTATACATATATACGTAATGCTAATAACTTAATATAGGACTGGCATAACTTATAATATAATATCTTTGGATGTAGGCTGAAAAATGTAAAATAGGCTGTAAAATGTAGAATGTAAAAAAAATAACTAGTGATCTTGATGTCAGAATAAAATTTAAACATTATGTACATATATCTGCTTAATTCAATAAACAATAGTTAATGGTTGTTGATCAGGCCAACCTTCTACCAACACCAAGTACACTCCAAAACCTCGAAAGAGACGACGAGTTTATATATCTTGGATCGACCATCAGTGGAAAGGGCGGATGCGAAGCGGAAATAAGAAGGCGCACACAGATTGCAAAAAATGCGATGACAAAAATGATGCTTGTGCAAACATTAGTGTTATCGATATTTCTATACGGAGTCGAGTCGTGGACCCTGAAGGCAAGAGAACGGAAGACAAGACGTGTGCCTTTGAGATGTGGTGTTGGCACCGAATGCTTCGCATTTTTCGGACGGAGCACAGGACGAACCAGTCAATCATCCAGAGACTGAAGATAAAGGAACGGCTCTCGACGATATGTCTGAGAAGAATTCTGCAGTTTTTTGGACATATTGTCAGGCGCGGACCGGTCAACCTGGAGAAACTGGTAGTTTTGGGTAGCCTCCAGGGAAGGCGAAGCAGAGGAAGAGCGTCTGCGCGATGGAGCGACCAAGTGAAAGAGCTGACTGGGGGCACCATCCATTCTGCCCTGAGAGAAGCGGAAGATCGAGAAGGATGGAAAGTCTTGGTCGCTCAAAGGATGGCGAAATTTAAATGTGGTCACGATCCTCAGCCATGAGTGCACGACCAAGAAGAAGAAGAAGATTTATAAGTTAGCGAGCGAACATCGGAAGAGATTAACAAGGAAAACGATATAATTTTGTAATAACTTTACATTTTAGTTCCTATATGGATTTTCGATAGGAATTCACTAGAAATCTTCATTAAAATTTACATAACCAATTTACTTTAGTCCATTAGAACTCAATATTTTTCTTATAATCTACGATACTATACTACTATAAATATATTATCTAGTAGCACTATTTACATGTTTTTATTTTAATTACCGATTGTTACATAATAATTTTACTATTCAATAAGTTTTATTGTTTTGTAAATTGACTATTGATCAATATCCTTATTTGGAATCGTTGTGAAATTTACGCAAATTACGCCCAATTATAAAATTATCGAAAACTTTCATCTCTATATAAATGATTTTCAAAAACAGATAATTTATATACTGGTAAAAACTATTTATCTACTATTTGTTACATAATATCCTACGGTACTTATACTAATTAAGTTTTAACGAGCGGTCAATAAAGTAATACATGGTGTGGGGTATAGTGGAGTAGTAGCCCCTCTCTATTCTGAAAATATGTACGCATTATTACTAATATTAAGTATACCTATAACGCTTAGTAGAACTATAGTCAAGTACAATTTTGTATACAGTTTCACAATAAATACTTATGGGGATGCTCCTCATCTAAAGCATATATAAACAGCACGCTACTGATTCTATACTACCATTCTTTTATGCGATTGCATTTTTAAAACGACAATTTTATTTATGTATCTTTTAAAACTTACATTATTTTATCTAAATAATACATCTTCAAAATAGGCCAATCCGTTTTGACTCATCTTAACTACCCAATTATTTATTTTATCAATACCAGCAACCTACCGTTATATGTTGCAATTGCGAACACTTATTTTCTTCCTCTGTGTCTTGTTAGAAACTTTTATGAACATAATATGACTCTATTTCGTGGTGAAACGACAATCTCGAGGTCTCCTAAATAGATAATTGAGACGATTAGCAGTTTATAAAATTAATAACCGCATCAGACACCGTTTCGTATTATGTGAGAAAATTTACGAAAACTGTAATTCTGTTAACCTTACAAACCGTTATTTAGAGACTCGTATTGTTACTAAAAAATATTATGACATCAATTAAAATCCACGTACAACATCCACATATTATATTTCTAGTTTTATTGATCCGGTCCATGATAACAATAAACCGTTTTAGAATACTACAATTTATCATTAAACATCTAAATTAGCTTAGTAGTTTAAATTTGAGCAAGTATTTGGATATCAAATTAATGTTTATATGTAATAATATATATTGGTTTGGCGGCTTTCGTGGTGCAGTGCGTAGGCGCTTGGGTTCCACCCGAGAGTTCCTGGGTTCGATTCCCGGTCAGGGCACAACTATTTATGTGTTTTTCTCAATTGTTTCTCTTCTTCTTATGTCTGGGTGTTTGTGATTGTTCAAAACTACTAACAATCACCTTGTACGAAAAAGAAAGGACTTGGTTATTAATAATTCTAATATATATATATATATTGGTAGGTATACTTAATAGAATCTAAAATCCTTATAACACAACCTATTATCATCATTGGGTCCACTATAGGGTTGCCAACTGTCCCAGTTTAGCTGGGGTCACCCTGGAAAATAAATCACTGTCCTGGATCCCGGCTGAACTATAACAGGGACGCAAAATTTTCCGAAATTTTTGAGCGAACCTTTTTTTCCTTTTATTTACCTAAATCTGAGAAATTAATTCTTCATGGGTATGACAAGCTGAAAAAATACAGCAGCTTGAATGAATCTGGAACATAATTTAATATGGGGAAAACCACGAGAACGAATAACAATATTTGGAAGAAAACCTTTAAAATAAAGCTCTTGACATTTTAAGGATCTTTTTTGTCGGAAAAGCATTTTAAAAAAGCCTAAAACAAATTCTAATAACCATCAACTTTTAATCTGAACGGTTTGTAAGGAATGCTTATTGTTTAACTGAACATATTGGATTTGTCTTATGGAAACACGTGTAAAGTCAGAGCCCGTAACGCAACTGTAAAATCAAATATTTGTCCACTGGTTCAAAGCGTCTGTAGTGCAAAAAAGTAACACGTCTCGTAATGTAATCAATTCGTTATTTTTTAGATTAAATAAGTACTTACTTCTTATTAATATATATACCTATATACCTAAATAGTGTACACTAAACTTTGTCAGTCATATTTATTTGTTTACGTTGAACTAAGAATACAATTTGCAGGTGGTGCTGGTCAACGTTGCTAACTTAGCGTTTTTCTTGCCATATCTAAATTTTTTAATAGGTTTCTAGCTTGCACCCACAATGGCCGCGTGGCTTAAGCGCCGATCTATAGTGTCGAGGGTCCCAGGTTCGAATCCTGTCAATTTGTGTATGAGTCAGAGTATGGACCTAATAGGTTGAGCAAGTGGCTGACATCCATTTCTCGTAAAAATAATCTGTTAATACAAACCTCCACTCCGTGGAGGCCCATATGATCCTATTAGGATCAGACATGGTCGAAAGAAAAAGAAAAGAAGCATGCAAAACACGCATCTAGCGTATGGCGTTAAATTTAACGTTTTTCATACCAACAAATTAAATTTAACATACGATATTTAAGTGGTGACCAATTTTTGTTGTGTGACTTATGATCTTTATTATTTGCGAAACAATTGATTCTCTTTCAATATATTTTGTTTTCTCGCAAAACACTGTTCAAAATTATGACTTAATATTTTAAAATGTTAGTTTCCACTTTTAATTTTTTTTTTAAATCTAGTACTTTATGCCATTTAGCTTATTTTCTTACTCTGTGTATTTTAATGAATGACAGTTGGCAACACTAGTGCTGGTTAACTTTTAAAATTCAGTTAAACTACTTAAACCAAACCATAATTGTTTAGGTAGATATGTTATGGGCGATCCGACAAAAATAGTGCACACTTTTTCAGTCATACTTATTTGTTTTCATGTCATTTTTTTAATATTATTCACTATGGCATGGATTAGGAAGGGTTAAATTGAATTTTAAAAAGTAACAAACACTATCTACACATTGTAGTCTTACTTCAATGAAAGCAAATATGTCTGATTGACAAAGTTTAGTGTGCACTATTTATGTAAGGTATTAACAGCCCACCCGCACCCTACACCACTGATATATTTATATATTAGAGTAGAACATTTATAATGACTTATTCTATGAAATGATTTATAACGAAATAAAACGTTTTTAAAGGCGACTATATATCATAGTATTACGATGATCGCGTAAGATAGATGCGCGAGTCTCATAAATTTTATCAGAAAAAATCAATAAAGTCGTTCTTAATTATTTCCGGATGAAAATAGCCATAAGTATAAACACTTTCTTTTTTACGATAAAAATGATTTAAGAGCCAAATCCAATTTGTAGAAATATTAATTATGTCTAGTTAAGTAAGCGCTGCAGTTTTTGTGCATTACTCAATTCTTGCTACGTCATTGGTTTCTGTAATGTAATAATAATTAAGTTATTGTTATTAGACAGTGCATTTAAAATTAAACTGAATATATTATGACCGTATTAACATATTATTATCATCTAGTCATTCTACTCCAACGACAGGAAGAATCAAAAATTTCCAAATGACTGTAAGTATGATAGCCTTCTTCGATAAGTAATTCCTATAGGCAGCTTTTTTATCATGTCCTATCCTAATAACATCATATGGGCCTACACATAGTGTAGGTTTTATATAAACAGATTTTGTTTTTACGAGAAATATATGTCAGCGACCTGCTTAACCTATTGGGTCCATACTCAATGAAGACTCAACAAACTCAAAAAATAAGAAAAATTGAAAAACAATATGTGTACTTGCCAGACCCAGGATTCGGATCTAGGACCTGCGACGTTATAGGCCGATGCTTAAGCCGCGCGGTCATCGTGGGCGTTGATAAACAGCTATTTATCATTACAAAGTAGGCCTAATAGGCTGAGCAAGTGACTATAATCAATTTCTCGTAAACACAAAAATCTGTTAATACAAACATCCACTGGAGGCCCATATGATCTTGTTACAATTGGACATAATAAAAAAGGGTATGCATGAGGTCGCACAAGGGTAAGTGGGGAACACTGTGATTCGAAAACGTCTGGTGGTTAGCCCACTCTCCAGCCGTAGCGTTGAGTTTCAACTAGACACTTTTTCAAAAATGCATATTTTTGCTAGTTACATTTTCCCATAACTTAAATAATTTAATTACATTTCGGAAAAAAAAATTATATGAAAATCTTTAAAAAAAAAAATAATGACATCTAAATAAATAAGTACCTCTAGAAATATGTTAGAATCTAGAAATAATAAATGTAGTAATATAAATCATGTAAAAATTGTTATGATTATTGACAGACCACCATATATGAAATGGAAAAAAAATATTTAGAAATAATATGATTATTTTTTGACACTGTCAGGTGTATTTTAATGAATTTCCTTAATAGATACAACCACGCCATATAGGAATATGTCATAAAGTTACATGCGATTTACGAACTTCTTAATAATATATTACATACAATTTTCACGTTCCCATGTACCAGCGTGTGCAGATAAAATCCTACATATTGTGATAATGACATGGCAGATGTGAACACTTAATTGCCATAAGTCTTCCTCGTTGCACAACACAAGGCTCACGTCTCGTCGTCAGATCGCGCTAAAGATTCACAGAATGCTGCTTTTCCTTAAGCGGTTGCACATTTCAAAGGAGCTTCAAAGAATTTTATTTTTGCAATCACTTTTGCATATTTTATAGGTATTTACCTAATAAAATATATGACTATCAATTATTTACGGAGTGATATGGAGAGAAGCCAACCTACAAATGCACGATATTGAGATATATGTTTTACATGTTTGCAATAATATGATTGTTCGTTCGCTTGCAACAGTTTACGTTTACACCATAGTGGCATAGTATATGGATGGACTATTTATATACATATATGTAGAATATTATTTTATAAGTAGTGCACTACAATCATTGCGTTACATTTCATATATTATGAAATTAATTTATTAATCGGAATCGAATCCTTTCTGATATATTAATATTTTCCGCAATATTCACTAATAACTTAAACTGCATTGCATTATCAAATCAAATGTTCTGAAAAAATACTAGAAAGATGTGTGGGAAAATCAAAACGGTAAAATTTGGTGACAAAATGCCTACATAGCATGACATATAATAGGTATTTATATTACCGTAATGGCAATTTAAATATAATACTAACTATTTATCTTTCGTTTCAAATAATAATTCTCTCGGTTTCAATTTGTGTATAGCTGTAACAAATAACCTAAATTTTCATAACATATAACTGTGTGTACTATATTGATTAGTGTACATATTATTATGTAAAATATCGATGTGTTCGTCTTTGGGAGAGGGAAAGGGGATACCTCTAAAACATTATTATATGCACATATATCTATTTTCCATTCATTCACGATTATTTTCTAACTGCCTTTTTTCAATGCATGCTCGTTTTTCGCTGTCTTGAAACTGGTAATATGTCACTTCTGTTCTCAAGACATTTTGCCTGCTCACTTGCGAGATGGTTTCCGGTCCTAGCGTCCTAAATAATTATAATTCATATGGGCCCGTCAATTATTACCGACCTCTTTTTCGTCAGAACTGTTTCCTCGTGGTAGACTTATCAGGCACCGTTAGCGATGGGTGCGAGAGTAATCGATGCCCTACAAAGAAACATGATGTGCTTTGTTTTTTTTTTTGATTGTTCGACATTGTTTATGTTTTTTTCTTGTGAGATTAATATTACCTATGTATTTAATATTTTTTTTATTTAACTCGTTTGATTATAACCAGTCCTTTTCAATTTAAATCTCATATTATGAACGTCCTAAGGAATTGTAATTAGTTTTCTCCACAGTGTTTTGTTTTTAAATGAGTAAATAAATATTTTTTGGGAAACCCTTTTAAATTTATCAGGAAAAATATAGATTACAGGTGAGGTGATTATAACAATATCCACTTAATATCTTCATTTCTACGAATTTCTGATCTTTATCTTAAACTCACAAATATTTCAAATAATTTTCCTTAAAAAATATATTTGTCGAAAAACATTCCCCCCCCCCTTCGTTAAAAATAAATTCGTTATCAATTTCAGTATATTACGGAATATTTTACTCTCGGGGGAAAAAAATTATGACGTCACATTTTCTACAACCCCCTCTAACCCCTTCATCACAAAACATCTCAATATTTAAATTCTGCTTACATGAGAATAGAAATACTTTTTTCGTATACTTACATGATATAGGTTTATTGGTTTTTTTCATAACCTCGCTCTGAAATTTCATATATTATTAATAACATATATTACGAGCATTTATGTCATGTTTGTACGCCTCCCTCAAATTGACCATCAAAGCACTTGTTTATTCAAAACGCATAGGTAATATTTATTAGTTGGTTACTTTAGAGAATGTTGCTCCAGGGCATTGCCTTACATTCGATCAAATCAAATAATAATGATACACATCATTAAAACATCTTCCAAGGTCTGTTTACTGATACTCACCAGTGACGAATTCAATTGTTAGCAATAAATGGCATGACTATAATATTATATATTCAAATTATTAGTTGATGACTCTCTAGATATAATATATATTACAATTGAACCATATATCGAGAGTCGCACTGGGTCTAGGGCGATTCTGCGCCACCAATTAGACGCTGTCCACTGGACGACGAACACCTGGGCACCGCAAATATGAATGAAATTCGCAAAAAAAACACTCGTAGGAACGTTACGATTGGGTGTGCTATATTCGAATGTGAAAATATAATATCATTGACACGAATATTTGGGAACTTTGGTTTATAATAAATATATATTAGATACTTTATACTAGACTTGCTGTTGCAGGTTACGTTAATTTCTTCACGTATTCCATTAATCTCTAGCGGTTCGTTGTCCTGTTGTAGCATCATCTCGTTGTCAAGTATCCAGTTACCGACACTGACTTGTTCCATTCCCCCACCCACATTTTTTTTACCACTATTTGGTGGCGGCCTCACTTATGTTTGTTTGGCTAAATTATAGATGACTTCTCTATATATCGCCGTTAGACATTGTCTGAACTTGTAATCTGGCGTGCGGAAATTCCAGTGATAAACAATTTCATAATATTCTGATATTTCCAATAACAATCTATGTACTGATATCTTAGTTAAGTAGAGCCACATCCGGAATGGTTATGATATTTTTGCATTACTTTTTAGGAATTTCTATATATGGATTGTACGCATAAAAGTTGGCGTAAGTTGTCTTACGATAAAAGGTCAGATGTCTGATAAAAATATAATATGGAAGTGAAAATCAATATTCTGTTAGATATACTACAAAATAAATTACATCAAAAAAATGGGTAATTTTAACCATTGGTACGTGCCATTTGAACATTTTATTTTAAAAACGTGACACCCAACATTTTACTTTGGACGTACAGATGTTATTATAATACCCCGTATATCAATAATAATTATTAATTATCAATATATCAATACAATTATTGTATCTCTAAATATTTTTTTTAATTATATTGATAATACTATTATTGTTCATAATATTTCTTAGTACAGCCCATGGATGATGCCCATCCCGAGGATCCGATGATGAGAACTCGAGCAGCAGTGAAGGTCGAGAGAATGGTGACCGAGGTGAATTAATTCCTGCAATCACGTCTGCCTGCATGAGCAAATAAATACTATATTAGTCGTGCCATAAAAATGATATTCATATCCTTAACAATACGATTAGTGATTGCACTGTGGATTTCATGTTAGAAAGGAAATCATTAAGTTTAGTATTTCATCATTTTAATAAATTAGTGTGCTATTTACTAGTTCTAAATAAAGTTATTATTCATTGCCTTGTAACTTACACATTATACCTACTATGCTTTATAAAGTTTTGTAATATCATATTATTATTGAACGATTTAATTAAATAATTATAATAAGGAACTCACGAAGAAAATTAATAACATGCATCATTTTGTACATATTGCATTGAAATATTAGCATTTTTTATCATCATTTAAAATACAAATGAAATATTGAACTTTTCGCTATTTAAATATTAATTTCATGAAAGATGCCTATTTTTTACATTTAACTTATCCACTTCTCCGTTTATTTAGAAGTATAAAATTTAATTACATTTATTATAGGTAGCTACATATTCTCTTCTTCTCTCGCGCTACAGCTCGAAGAGAATCATTGCCGCCTTTAACAGACTCCTCCGTTTCTCCAGTTATTTTTTAAAGCTATTACAACAGGTCATGAAGTACAATTATTACAGTAGTGTAATATTAATGTAGTAGTATCAGTGAAACATTCACAGAAACACGCGCTATTGGAAAATCACAAAGATGTAGTATAATCTCGCCGGGAATCGAATCCGGAACCACAACATAAGAAGCCATTCCCTTATGTATTGGACTACCATAGCTACGTAAGTTTCCACTATTCGCAACTTTTTCTGCTCCATCATGGCAACACCATAATAAATATATAATTGCTTACATATTATCTTACTCCTATGTAGAGTTGGGTATTTTCCGAGAAAATCTCAATCTCGAGATTCGGGATTTCCCGAAATGGTGAAATTTTGAATTCTCGAGATTCGGGATTTCCAGAAAAGAATTCTCGGGAATTCTCGAGATATCGGAAAATTAAAAAAAAAACGTGTAAAAATTATAAAATCAGTGTAAAAACAGACAAATTCCAAAAAATATGTTTTTTTTTTATTTATGTAAGAAGACAAACAAAATAGGAGGAAAACATAAATAATTAAAAACATTACTTATTAAAATGGAATTTCAAAAAACACAGACTGTCAATCGTTGCGTTTGCAAAAATTGCGCTCATTTTGAGTCGACGATGGCTTTTTTTTTCGACCATGTCCGATCCTAATAGGATCATAATATGGACTTCCACAGAGTAGAGATTTGTATTAACAAATTTTGTTTTTACGAGAAATGGAAGTCAGCCACTTGCTCAACCTATTAGGTCAATACCCTGACTCACACACAAATTGAAAAACAATATGTATACCTGCCAGACCCAGGATTCGAACCTGGGACCCACGGCGTTATAGTCCAACGCTTAAGCAGCGCGGCCACTGTGGGTATAAAACGTTGGCTTAATTGTGTTAAATGCCCCGATCAGTCTTTGAACGTTTTGTGTTTCCTGTACACTTTTTTCATATATAAAATCGTTTTTTCAATTAATATTTGATAATAAAGAAATCCCGAATCCCGTGAAAAGATTCTCGAGATCCGGGATTTCCCGAAATGTTAAAAAATTCAATTCTCGAGACTCGGGATGGAAAATCTCGAAAATTCCCGTCGGGAAATTCCCGAAATCCAACTCTACTCTTAAGTTCTAATAAAATATTACAATTTGCCCAATTTGTCCTAGAAAAAAACATTTCACTGTCGTGCAGAGGTCAAATTACTTTTATAATCAATTGCTTAATTACATTACCAAATAGTAAGTATTAAAAATTTACAGATGACAATAATTCTGGTAGAATTAATCCTGGGCGCCCATTGACACAGTTTATGGCTGATGTGTGGTCCCTCTTAACCCCGTGCAAGCATACCGCGCCGACAATCTCGTACATTTAGCATAATGGGGTCACGTCTCGACGGCCAGTAGAGTTAATAGACGCGCGCTATAAAACGAAAACCAATCAGATATACTTTTACTCTTCTTTAAATTATTTGTTCTGCTCGAATTCTACATCTGGAAAAAGGTAGTAATGCTTAACAACTACTACTCACTAAAATTCTCTTAATATAAAGGCAAATTTGTGGAGGCTAATAACTTTGCCGAAGATTTAAACAGTAGATTACTTTTACTTTTACTATACAGTCAAAGGTCATCAAATTAAAATTGAATAAAAAAAGTTGTCGGTTAATACTTACTAATTAGTAATTACCTGCTGTCAGGAATATTTAAAACATTAATCATTCTGACCAAAAACTTTCAGAACGTAATAAAAGTTTATCTCTAAAATAATCATTTAATTCACATTATTATGTTTAAATTTAAGTATCCAATTTAAAAAGTCTAATTGAGTTTTAAATAATTCAATGACATCCATGTTCTAAAAAAATGAATACGCACTGATTGTCCATTGAGTGGATAAATTTAAACAATTAGTTTGTAGACAACATTGGCCAATCATGTGATAATAATATCAATGATAAAAATAACAATAATCTTCAATCATAGGATTATTAAACAATTTTTCACGGCTATTATGTTGGTGTAATTGCGTTTTTTAAATTCTGTTCATCCGCAAAATGGATCAATTATAATTATTATTACTACACATAAAGTTCATGGACAAGATGTTCGTCCAAATTGCGAGATAAATTCTTCTTTACTCGACTGAAATTGTTTTCAAAAATGTCATGGCCGTTCTCAAAGGTAAATATCGTAAATGTATGGGAACGGAATCATCGGTTTACGCGTAAAGTTTTATTTACGAGAGTTAACCTTTTACTTGGTATGTATTTCATATTTTAAAACTATACAAAATATATTGAATTGTCAAGCTTGAAAGTGTCAAGAATCAATCAAAAATAAGCTATGTAAAAAAAAATATTATGAATACCAACTATTTAAATTATAATGGATATGTAAAATAACGTACATGATTATTAGTTCTACTTAATTATATTATTAGAGAATAATTATTATTATAAGTACATCGATGTTTAAAAAATGTGAAATAATCAATATTCCAATACTATCACTAATACACCTACTTTTGGCTGCCTAAATAATGTCTTCAAAACTTCACTTATAAGTCCAACCAATTTTAAGGTGCTTCCCTCAATCACATATGAGTTAAAATTATGGATCGTCGCGTAAAGGAAAAAGGGAATAAGTGAGCAAACAAGGGTAGGTATGCGATGTAAATAAGTTTGCTAAAAACCTCAAATAGTGAACTGAAGACATAGTTCGAAAAAGAGACAATAGCCGGGCAAATAATATTATAGTCATTCAAGAGGTTTAAAATATCTGAAAGGTATAAAGAGATGCCACTGGATCGACAAAGTTGCTAATAAATATCACAGAACCGAGATTAATAGAATCAGCTTGGAGAGGCCATCATCCGCCGATGGATAGACCCAGGTTGATGATGATAACGGTGAGCTAATACAAATTATTTAAATAAATCGTTTCTTGTTTATATTTTTCTAATATTTAACAAATATTTATTTCATTTAATCGGTCGTGATAACGTCTTTAAGCGCGCAAAACAACATAAGCATACAATAGGACATAGCTTACCTCTCCTTGATAAAACTTCCCAATGCCCTCCAGCTTATATTGTTATATTGTTTTACATAAATTAACTTTGTAGAAGTACCTCTAAGGAAAAACACTTATTTTCATATTTTTTCATTTTTCAAGAAAATGTATCAAAGTATATTTTTCATTTTCAACTTTATCCAAACAAACTTAATTGATTATCTCTAAACACTTAATAATAGTATTACCATCTTCATATGTAAAACCATCAATGGAAGCATCTTCAACCTTTTTAACTTTTCTCGACTTGTAGATTTTCTGTACATACATTTCCGCTGAACATTTTATGGGAAAACGTAGAGATGAACGACCCAAAGTCGAATCCAAAAAAATCGGATACTGAATCTGACTTTGGTGGTAATATTAATGAAAACTAAATACATAAAAATACTTATATGTCAGGAGTAGCAAACCTTTGTATGTATAATGTCATTATGAGCAAGAGTTTATTAAAAATCAGGAACAGCATTATCAGCTTCGAACGAGCGCTTTTCTCCGCAGATTTTCTGTTATAGAGGGTGGGTCAATGAGTCCTTAGAAAAGCCGACAGGTGGTGCGACTAGTACTGTAAGCGGTTTGTTTTCATGCAGCGGCACTACCGATTCAGTATGCTGCGAAGTTTCAATCAGATTGGTCGGGTTGTTGTTTTTTATTTTCGTACATTTAAAAAAAAAAATTTGCTTGTTTACAAAAATGGAGAAAATTGAGTTTAGAGATGTTATTAAACATTTTAATATAAAAGGGTTAACAGCAAAGGAAATAAAAAATGAGTTGGATTTAGTTCACGGCATATCTGCTCCTTCACTTGCAACTATTTATAACTGGTTAAATGAATTTAAACGTGGTCGTACATCAGCAAAGGATGAACCACGCTCAGGACGTCCTGTAGAGGTGACTACACCAGAAATGATCAATAAAATCCACGATATGGTGTTAAGTGACCGAAGATTAAAGTTGAGTGAGATAATTGAGGTTACAGGGATCTCAAAAGGTAGCGTCATTTCTACTTTACATGACAAATTGGGCATGAAAAAAGTTTCTGCAAGATGGGTGCCGCGTTTGCTCACAGTCGACAATAAACGCAATAGGGTGGTGGCCTCTAAAGCCCTGTTGTCGCTCATGCAACGCAATCCGGATGAATTTTTTCGTCGCTTTGTAACTGTAGATGAAACATGGATACACCACTATACTCCCGAGACGAAAGAACAGTCAAAGCAGTGGATTGCGAAAGGCGAACCATGTCCGAAGAAGGCGAAAACCGTAAAATCAGCTGGTAAGGTTATGGCTACTGTATTTTGGGATGCACGTGGAATTATTTTCGTTGACTATTTGGAAAAAGGAAAAACAATAACAGGGGATTATTATGCATCTTTATTGGACCAGCTAAAAAACGAAATTGAAGAAAAACGGCTTCATTTAAACAGAAAAAAAATCCTCTTTCATCAGGACAATGCCCGTGTTCACACATGTTTACGATCAATGGCTAAAATTGAAGAATTGAAGTTCGAATTGGTCAACCACCCACCGTATTCGCCAGATTTAGCCCCCAGTGACTTTTTCCTTTTCCCAAACTTAAAAAAATGGCTAAGTGGACAACGTTTTTTTTCAAATGAAGAAGTCATCGATCGGACAAATGCTTATTTTGAGGACCTTCCGAAAACTTATTTTTCTGACGGTTTAAAAAAAATTGAGAAACGTCTAACCAAGTGTATTGAGCTCCAAGGAGATTATGTTGAGAAATAAAAAAAAAATACAAAAATAAAAATAAAAATTGTTTTAATGCTTTTTTCTAAGGAGTTATTGACCCACCCTCGTATAATCGGTGGTCTCTGCCTTTTTACAGTGAGTGAAGAAGAATTCTCTTAGGGGTCTAGGACGATTTCGCACCGAGCAACTGGACGCCACGGAATTCGAAAATAAATAGACGTTAGGTACTTATAGGTACTTTAAAAAAATATATTCAATATTATTATTTATATTTCAATGATTATATTATGATTTAATAGTGTGTGAGAATGTAAATATGCAGACGTAAACAATGATTTAATCGTGCATATGTTTAAGTTCCAACTAAAAAAGAGTTTTTTATTTTATATAAAGTCTTAGGCATGGTAATTCACAATCCGCGATAAAAAATACATTATGTTAAGAGTAAAATGAATTCAAACTACTAAGTAGTAGATAGAAATTGATTAAAATACCTCGTATATACGTGTCTACGACAGTGCGGCGTCCAATTGTCCCGAGGCCAGTCGTCCCTTCCTTCTCTTGGGAACTCACGCATTTCTTTCTGTCCAGAATCTTCAGTCCTGTCAGCTTATCCGCACATTGGCCACATCTGCGCGTTCGAGCCTCTTTTTAACTTTTATTCCGACCAGTTTTCTCACGAAAAAATATAATATCCCAGTTTTTTTTAGATATTCCAAATGCGACGTATCGTCTACATCCTTCTAAATTCCAAGATGTTATACATCGGTTGAAGTTCTTTCACGTAACAGCAGAATCCTCCCGCGTGCCAAAAGTGCCACGCGTTCCATAAGTTCGTCACCGCTGTTATATATATATTGTCATAAAGCCCACCAACGCGGCGCTCGATGCGCTCTCTACGAAGTAGGCCCCCTCCCACCCGCGCATTACCCTTCACCTATGTAATAAGGGGCTCAAGGAGCACAAAATAATTATTATTATCAGCGTCTCTCATAACAAAGCAATAAAAATATTATTAAATTTCTCGGGGCTTGTAATTAATATTCACGATGACATCATTATACCAGCGAAATATCGGCACGCAATAACTAAACAAAGAGTTGACTATTATTAAATAATGGCTTCTCGCCCGTCTATCGACGACGCTGCCAGAAGCGTAATGCCGGGTCCACACCGAAAACAAGTCGCGCGACAACTCGTTAAATTTTACGATAAGCATGATAATAATTATCGTAAAATTTCTTAAGCAATTATGATAATTATCGTAAAATTTAACGAGTTGTCGCACGACTTGTTGCCGGTGTGGCCGCACTTTAATATTGTTTGCCGTGTTCAATGAATGGACTACGTTGTATTTTCGTTAATTCGTATCACTGAGGAGCCAAAAAACTATGAATCATGGGGCAGGCGGGCACAATGCCTTGTCAAATCCAGTGTGCGCTGGCGTATTTGATTACGTTGTATTTTCGATGATTTACACGCCACTTGTGAAATTTTGCGCGAGAGCCCCACTCGCTCCGTTAAGTGGGTTTTACGCCTAAGACTTTCATCTTCGTAATATGATGTTGTATTATTGTTGGAATAAAAAAATCATTGGGCGTCTTATAATTGATGTAATTAATACCGTATCACATATCGAATGAAAATCGTTTATTATTTAAAACATCAATTTAGTCAAATACCACTAGTTAATACAGCGTCTTATAAATTATCAACATACACCTTTTTGTAACAATGACACATTAGCAAACAGATTGGAAATAGTTATATCATTTATTCTAGAAAGGTGAGGTGAATAGGGCAACGAGGTCGTGGAATCGTACCATATTAGGTTTCTTTTTTCATATTATTAAAGCAGGTGCTCTATTAATTGGTGTGACTAACTTAAAAAAATAAGTATCTAAATTAATATAATACAGTAATACAAATGAGTATTTCCGAATTATGTCTAGATAAATATGAAGCGATGTGTTTGAACTAATCAAGGAACTCTATATGTTTTGCAATAAGCTTGTTACAAACATATTAAATTTCATTGGTTTTAGGAACGCTCTAGGGTAGATAATCTTCGATGATAGATGCCCAATGAGGATGATATATGATGTTCAAAATTATTACATGATTATTTTTGAAATGGCTGATTTCCTATCCACTTAATCTTTTGCATTCATAAGCCAAAGCTTTTTACCAAAACAAGGACAGTAAAGTCAATAGTGTACCTGTATTAAAATATTTTGTAACAATGTTCTTCAGTATTTTTGACTGTATTAAGACATCTAAATTTTCCCAAATTTGAAACATACATATAATTGTATTTGTCATTTGATTGCTCTTAAAATTACATTATACTTTATTTGCAATGTGTGCAAATTAAGTGCCCATTATTTATATTATTCTAATTCAAATATTTCCCAGTAATTGTCTAAAAGTTATAAAAAAATTAACACCGGAAATTGGCAGAATAGTCACATTTATCTCCGTTCATTTTCAGAGATTTGTTCTTCAGCCGTATCCGCCTCTTAGCTGGAGCATATGGACACAACACGGCGCCTCCAAGACTCCCTGTCTCTCGCCAGTCTACTTGCGTTATGCCAGCATCCCATAGCTCCGTCGTATACACTATATAGAAAGTATTTAGGGGTCTTCCAGGCTCCACGTCCCCTTTTAACTTTCAGAGTCTCCCATCACTCTGCTTGATTCGCTCTCTTATATTATCGTGTGTTCTAAACTCACACCAATGCACACCTAACATAATTATGTTCTCGAAGCTCAGTATACGGTTTCTCTGAGTCTTCGCAATCAAAGAATGAATTTTCAAAATTATTTCTGTTTTACAGAGCTTTTCAAATAAAGCTCCGGAAAATAATTTTCTGTATTGATCGAATAGTGCATAGTGCATGTTCATATCCGACCTTAATTTATTGCTACAATTTGTACATTTAAATGTTCTTAATATCGAAATAATCGAAAATTGAAATAGCAATAATAAGTGTATATTCAATATATGTAGGAAACAAAAAAATGTAAATAAGCATAAATGCTAATAACCAAAGTACAACAAGAGATATGTATGTTGTTTTTATTTAATAAAACGCAATTTTTTTTATAGTACTTATTCCACTTTTAATTAATATATTAGGACCGGTTTCGTCCGCCTCAGTGGGACATTTTCAGTTGAAAAGCATGAATTGACAGTTAACAAAATAAAAGAGATATGTATAATAATTTAAAATAATGATGTTTCGGGTAGGTACCTACCTAGGCCTTGTAACATTAAAATAATGATTTGAATGATCATTCCATTAAACAATAATAATTGTATTGTTGCTATCTATAAATAAATGTGCTGGCATTGAAAAAAACAGTCCATCATTTATTTGGGTGCTTCCACTTCTCACCGCAATCAACCAAATTAATAAACATAGCCCAAAATCGTGACGAAGGATGATTTCTGTGTTACAATTTACATAAAACGATTGTAACACTTATTCGAATCGTGATCTTCACACTGAATTTGTTACATTTATCTGACGAGCAATCGATATCTTACTGTATTACACCGAATAAGACCGTCCGAACATTTAGTTAATAAATCGCCATCACGATTTCTTAATACACATTTCAATTCTACGATAGTAAAATTATTATTATGCAAAAAATCAACGCTTGGTAATTATTAAAACCTGACAGCAATTTCGGTTGTATATTATAATTTATCTGCATTATCTTATTTTATTTTTTTCTTTGTGCATTCTTAAATTATTGAATGAATACATTTTTCCCATCGTACGTGTAACGGTTATTTAAAGAAAACCTTGTGGGTAAATTTATAAATATACCTCTTTAAATATTACTATATCCCTTGATCTACTTTCAAATAAGAAGGCCCGTTTCATATCGTACGACATAATATGTCTAGTAAATCATATATCCATATTCCCTCTATTACATCTTATTTCGAATACTTATGAGTAAGAATTTATATTGGAAATCTTAGAAATGAGGACACTCAAATTAATCGAAGGTAAAATAGTATCATTTAGAGATCGTTTATAATATTGTAAAAAAAAATAACAGAACCGAGAAATTTATAATGACGTGGTCACATGAGAAAAACAAAGAAAAATATTCTGGAATACACACGTGGGTAGGATTGGAGAAACTAGGACCTCACAAATCGTGATGGAAATCTGCGGGCCACCGATCTCCAGAACCTCCCATAACTTTAGAGATATGTGATAAGTAGGTTTATTCGTTTGATTTGCATTTTCCTTCTACTTTTTGTTGTAGTATTTCATTTATAAATGTTTATGAAATTCACAGTGTAGAACTCCATCGAGGATATACCATTATATTAATGGGAGTTTTCGCATATGCTAGGCTAAATCAGCTGGGAGTAAAAGAGTTAAAAATATCACAATAATTATATAGTTCATGTTAAATATAAATGTGTTCTCTGTAACTCCTGTGTTAATAACACATTTATCTATTCACAATATAACCGTTTGACACAATCATACACTAGATTCGATTACAATGGGTATGTTATATATTGATTGAAAACAATATGTAAATTTATTCTAACTTCGGTATTCGAACCCACGCCCCCATGAAATAAGAAGCAAGTGTTCTAACCTCATCTACAAGTTGAATAAAAAAATATAATGTACATAATATCTAAAAATATTATTTATTTTATTATCACTGAAATACCTCCCCAGTCATTGACTCGAATCTGAAGGTTGACAAAATCAATTTAACGAACATGAAACCATAATAGGTTTCATAATAATTCTCTTGTAAACATATTTCTAAGATGGTATTTATTATAATATTAAAAAAGCCTCCCATTCGATTCTTCAACAATTACATTATTGTATTATTGTTGTTTGTGCTTTAATATATCTGAAATAACCTTGGAAGCCGGATAGGCAATAAAACAAATGCTTGATCTTCCCGGATAAACATGGCGGTTTATGACATCAACACAATTCAAAAGGATATGAGCCATAAAGAGAAACAAATTGAATGCTCTCCAGGAAAGATTAAAATATTGCACCTACATCTGAACAAATCTACCGAGGCATAGCACGATTATTTTCTTAAAACTTTAATGTCTATTGCAAATTATTAACGCATCACAATTTTATATTTTTTTACTATCAGGACCATTTTTAAATAAACCTTTTGACTCACACATACATACACATGATCATTATTAAGTTTGTTTACGTCAATTCGAGACAAGTGTTTATTATATTCATTTTTTCTATACTTCAACAGATAGTTTATAAATAATCCTCCACAAAGATATGTGAAAATACCTTCAATGATCTGGACCATCAATGGTCTTTTACATAACTATATATATATATATACTAGTGGTTCACAAACATAGTGAACCAAGTCCATTCTGGTTATTTTTAGTAATCTAGGTTCAAACATAATATTTGAGTATTTCTAATTCTGAGCTTGCTCAACAGTCGTTCTAACAAAAATGCTCAACCATTATTATTAAAGAAATGCTTTCAAGTCGTCTTGGTAATGTACGTTATTGATGTCATTAAATTAAATAACATTATATTATAATACGTATGTTAAAAAGATTCTATTTAGGTCTTACTCTCTCAATCAATCACTGCCTTTGGTTAACTATTGATATTACTGATTTTTCGCCATTCAACTACTCGAAAAGTAAATGTTGATCAGTTACTTTCAACATATTAATATTCTCCGTGCGTATGTCAAGCAATCAAACTAAAATCTTGTTACTATAAAATAGAATGATTTGATATCATAATACTACTTATACGTGAGATAAAAAATAAAAAAGAAGTGGCAGCGCTAAATAATCATTTATGTAACCTGACATGACGTTTATCAAGATGTCACTTTTTTCTTTCTCTTCATGATTGTCAGACGTAACCGGGCATATATATATTTTTTATAAAGTGCTAGAAGAAACGTTTAAATGTGTGTTGTTGGTATATTTATTATGCTGCGGTTATAAATACAAAAGAAAAATAATTTATGTGCATATAATTAGATCAAACAAAATAACAATGATTGAACACGTTATGCATTTATAAAACAAGCGTTGTCAAAAAATATAATTAAAAAAATTATATAATATTAATATGTTTCTGTGATGATTTTTATAGAATATGCATTCAGTTTACAGTTGTAAAAGCGTTCGAATGAAAACCATAACCGATTAAAAGATTTTGCTTCTATTATGTTGGTAAGAGTAGACACATTGAGTTTTTAAAAATATACTTTTGAAATTGGGAATAAGATTTAATTATTGACCACGAAGATCTATGATCTATTTATCGCTTAAAAGGATCGTATTTTCTTTTATTCATCAGACGTTTGTTCCATGGACAGTGTTATCGAAATTCTGAGATTTGTAGCCAAATTTCGCCCACGATGGCCAAGCGCCTAACGTATCAGCTTATAATGTCGTCAGTCGCAAGTTCGAATCCTGAGTCTGGCAAATACACATATTATTTGTCCATGGGTGCTTGGAATCAGAGTATGGATCTAATAGATTGAGCAAGTAGCTAACATCCATTTCTCGTGAAAAATAATCTTCTTAGGATCAGACATTGTCAAAAAAAGTAATACATCTAATGAATTCAAAGTGATTTTCTTCTTTCGTCTTCTTTCACCCTGTCACGTCCCAATGTTGGGGCATAGGGCAAGCACAAGTTGGCGCCACTTCCCTCGGTCCATCGCCAACTCCTGTGCCTCCCGCCATGTCAGACCTGCAGCACGTAGGTCGCTTTTGTAGCATCGCTGCAGGGTGAGGGAGGGCCGGCCACGGCGACGGAACCCTTGAGGCTGTGCCACAAGGGTACGAAGTGCCGCACTTTTTGGCGGCATCCGGAATACATGTCCCAGCCACGTGAATCGTCTCTTCGTGATAACTTCAATCACCGAAGGCTGTTGTGTCTGCTCACGAACTCGGATGTTTGTAACGCGGTCGTACCAATGTACCCCTAAGATTCTGCGGAGACATCGATTCTCAAAGCTCAAAAGCCGAGTCTCTTGAAGCTTAGTAAGATGCCATGTCTCACAGCCATACAGGAGCACAGGTAGCACGCACGCGTTAAACAAACGACATTTGGACCAAATTGATTTTACCACGTTTTTATTAGTTCGTATTCTTGTTTGTCCAATACAAATCTTGCAATCGATTTTTCTGACTAGATAGACATTTGAAACTTTTAGAATATATCAGAACACGATGACAATGCATTCTTTTAATACTTTTAGCCATCTTTAAGCAGAATTGAATTCATTTTTAGTTAATTCTGTTTTGTATGGAAAACTATTTCGGAAAAAAAAAAATCGTAAAAATTAAAAACTATTATTGGTTGCTTAGGAGGTCTTAGCAACTAAATTATTAATGTATTTCGTGCGTTACTATGGAAATCAATATGAAATGTAAAAATGACATTTCAGAATTCTACATTTATTCAGTATTTCTATCAAGTACAAAAAAAGTATTTATTAATACATCGAATTGTCAAGTTTATATTATGATTCAACAGAAAATTTAAAAACGTCGTAATTAAAAAGTTCTTTTTATCTTGTAATTATTGCAATTAAAATGCATATTCTAATGTTATTTAAATATTATGATACTTTCAAACTTTTCAAATATAGATGAGACTTGCTATTTATTTAATTGATTCTAAAATTAATGTTTACAATCAATAATATATCATTTCTTCATATGTCTTTCAATTTTTGTAGAACGTGAATGATACGTAGACAATAACACTGTTTATCTAGATATTGTGGGAACATTCTACTATGGGATATTTTAGATACCTACACGTATCGTACTTTTAAAACGGCATTCTTCTCTTATGGTTATTATAGAAAATTACTAAAACCATTATGCTTCGACAGATATAAAATTGAAAAGACAACAGATGGGTGAAAGTGACAATCATTATCATTGTTCTACTTGATATGCTTTGTTTTTAATGCGAGCATTTAATATAATGACATATTACATAACTTATAATGAAAGTAATTTCCACGTGCTTTTCAGATTATACTCGTATTAGGAAAATGATCCATATTATTATTATAATAGTGACTGTGCAATGTTATCATTGTTATCAATAATAAATTCTCACATTATTTAAAATTGTTTTTTCTTGATTTATCTACCAGTCTTTTTTAAACGTAGCTGTTTTTTTACAATAACGAAAAAAACTAAGAATACTTTTTTAATTAAGATATTATTATCCTTGAATGATTTGTGATTTTGGGTACCTATCACACTACGGAAAACCTAATCAGAATTCTTATCTCATAAAATAGTAATAATGCAATCAGTATTTTGATTAAAGATTTCCGATAAAACAGCCAATAAGTAGAAGAAGAATTGTGTTCTTAATTTTGTACTGTTTTCGTCAATAGTTTTCTGTAGATTTTAATTTAAAATTAAAACCTGGATTCGACTGATGAATATTTTTTAAACGAAGAAATTAATGAAGCGTTTATTTGATAGATGTTAATTATATATTAGTACCTATAACAATAACAAGTGTATTACAAATAATATAGAGAATTAACATATTATAATATACACAATAAAAAGATGTCACAGTAAAAATTGTACATATAAAAAAACATTTGCATACTAAAGTCCATGGATGTCCCTTAGTCATCGCCCCCACATCCTGAAGCGGGCTCCCAGGCCAAGATCTTTAGCGGGTCTCCCTGCCTATCTCAACGGTTAAGGGCTGGTGGTGTTCTACAATAGTGTTCCCCAAATTAAGGGTAGGTATTTCATGTATGTTTAGTGATTATTGTATTTTTAAATAAATTCACTTGAACTATTGAGTTATTGGCACTCGTCATAATATTATTATGAAGTACTGATTGCAACCCCCTAAGATGGTAGTCAAGTAACATGCGTCTCTTCGCACTATTGGGTAAATAGCAATTTTTATTAGCCAGAAAGCACACTAAAATAATTATAACATAAATTTCTACACGTGAATTATCTTTTAATTACATCAATCATCATATATACATAATATATTGTATCACTTCAAATTCAAATCTATTAGAGCAAATTTGTTGTGTGTATTTATCTCACTTAAATGCTCGATCCGCAACACTGGTTTCCCCAGGCTAGAGCCCTGTCAGCCCCCTTCTTGTGGGGGCCATACCTTTAGTATATAAAATATTTCGTCCAATCCCCTGTATACCTTGAGAATACCAAAATAACGACCACGTTACCGCTTTAGATTTATATACTTATTCACTGTCTTACTCAGCTGATTGGCAATCACCTGTTCTATCAGCCATGCGATGATTGATCTTTGCGACTACCCCCTTTAAAAACTATATGTTATATTTTCAATAATATTTGAGCACCCACTGAAAAGTCATTGAAAAAACTACTACAAGCTGAATTACCACTGTAATGATAATATGTATTAGAATTTATACATCTACTTTTTATTACCTATTGATTGGTAGTGGAATTTTGTTGTTGTCGATATATTTTGATTTATTTTTAAGTCAATTAATCCACTAGATATTTATTCAAATTGGCAACGATATTTCAAAAAAATGGACAGTGATCGTTATGCACATTTCGACATTGAACTACTAATAATTTGTTTATACGAAACACTAATTATATCTTTAAAATACTGATCGACTATTAACACTAAAAATATTATCTCTATAAACATGATAAATTGAAGGAAATTACGCAAATTACATTTATTTTAGTGATTATATATACTAGATTTAAAATAATGATGATATAAATAGTTGTCAAAAAAATATTATTTGATTAATGATTTATGGATGCATGCCAATACGAATGTTATCCATTACTTTGACTATATAATAATATGATTTTATTATTTTGAGTATCTAGTATTATTTGACGTCATTTCATTGCCTCAGGTGCTTTTTTTATATGTATATGGTGTCATATTTTTTAGTCTATTATTTGGAGTCGTTACGTTAATATACCATATCTTCTGTTTTGCGTTAATGGTCGTAACTGCTTGCCTTCCCACAGATCCATTGTCTTTGTTATTGATGATGTCAAAATATTGAAAAGTACTATTTTTATTTATTAAAATCGTGTTTTATTTTTAATGTTTCGAATATAATATGTAAGTATATTACGTAATAGATTCAAACTATTCGACTACAACACCTCACTATTCCAGAATGATGCGGCCTGATAATATTAAAATCACTACTAGTCCCATATTTAGGGGACATATTTCGTTTTTAATTTGATATTCCACAGTCCATGTAATGATTTTCGGGACATTAATGTAAGTGATAATATGTAAGTATGCTTTCATATTGGCGTTTTAAAGAAGAGCCACAAACGACAAAAAAACGCCAACGTACGCGTAAACCCCCATAAGTGATGCCACTTTTCGTCAAGTATGTACTATGCGACATGCGTCATATTTAAACGTATGTAAATAGAAAGCCAGTGTAAAATCTATACACGGTAAGCTTCAATTATTACAGGAACATCAAAATTAATTGATATAATATTTTTCACGAAACAACATAAAGAAGACGACGTTATAAGCTGAATTGACGGCTTCGTTTCGTATTTGAAACATTGTTTATAGATCAAAAACTCGGCGCTTTGCGCCTCACGGAGGAGGCTCCGCCCCCCTGGGCCCCTCAGATGATGGTTATTTTGGTTGACTGACGGCGGGGATGGCTGACGGCTAAAGTTTCTAAACGTGGAACATGTTTTGCCTACTGATTCTCTGAATTCTAGTTGTCCAAATTCGAAAGAAAATTTATTTGCCAAAGTAACCGAATCCGAAGGATTCAAACAATTTTACTTTTCTGAAAATTATGTAATTACAATAATAAAACTAAAGAAGTAATTATAACATCATGAGTAAAACATGTTCCATGTTAAAAAGTATTCGTTATTTCTATAGTTACTTTATTTTAATATTAAAAAGAAACATTGTCATATTATGATAGTACAATTATATTGCAATCTCCCTTGGTGATTAATATGGAAAATTATTGAATATAAGATACCATATCTATTTTTTCGACAGTTTACATTTTCAAAATGAGTACTTTCTAAAGACAGTATTTAACTATAATATGAACATATAATTATATTAAAAATATTGAATTCTACTAACTTATTTTTTTGGTTATTAGCTATATCTATGTGCAATGATAAATATGTAAACAATAAACCGCCTATTATTTATTTTTGGGAAAATTAACTAGAAAATTTCCCAGCCGGTTCCAGGCTACCAGTCTCTACCCGTATGTAAATATTGGTACATATATGAAGAGATTCAAAAAACCGTTAATAATAATTGTCTTAAGTTTGTAGAAAGATCTCACAATAGTGACTTGAAACCAAAAAGGAATAATTACAGATTAGCAGTGTGAATAACATCATTAATCAAAGAGTCGCCGTCACTACGTTTGTATTTCTCATTTTAGATTTTTTGAATAATTCCAAAGTAAATTTATCATCACGAATTTTGCCGCGTAGGATTGGCGGAAATATTTACTTGTAGAAATATAAATTATTATTCACTCCAACGCTTAATAGAAATCTCAAAATAGATAAATATCCTGTCTAATTTCATGGGCTCGTCCCACTCAGGTACACCCTTTGATGAGTGGAAATACATCATCGTTACCAACATATAAACAGCTATTGTTTTTAAATATAATGAAGATATTGAACGATTAATGTCAATAACTAGTGCTATAATGTTCTAACTTGGTGCCGTCTTTATTGTATCATACCCCCAAAGCCTTGGACATTGAGCCACTCACGGATGTTGCGTAGTTGAGATAATCTATTTTACCTACGCTTTTGTTGTCCTCTATTCATGAAGGAAGGACTAACAGAGGTGTCTATGTGCCCGGACTTAAAGAAGAGCGGGTCGACCAGCTAAGTGAAATAAACACACACCACAATTTTACTATAATAGTAAAAAAGCTATATTACTTGGTGACTATTAAGGTTTAAAAATATGTAACTATGCAATGCAATTTTAATTCAAGTATAGAATAGTATGTAGTTTATAATTATTTTTAATATGTGTCCTGACTAACAAATAATTACAAGATAAAAAGAGCCTTTCATATACAACGTTTTTCAAATTTTCTGTTGAATCATATAAACTTGACTTGACTAGCTTAAACGATCAAAATAATTTGTACTTGATTGAAATAATACTGAAATGTCATTTTGACATTTCATATTGATTTCCATAGTAACGCACGTATATATTAATAATTTAGTTGCTAGGACCCCAGACCCCTAGCAACCAATAATATTGTTAATGATTGCCAATAATTGGATTACGGATTTCTTCCGAAATAACTTTTCATATAAAACAGAATTAACTGAAAATGAATTCAATTCTACTTAAAGACGGCTAAAAGTGTTCTGATATATTCAAAAACTTTCAAATATCTAGCTAGTCGGGAAGTTAGTTAAAAATCAATTACAAGATTTGTACTGGATAAACAACCACCGGACAAATAAGAATACGACCTAATAAAAACGTTGTAAAATGGCTATTTATCCAATATGCAAGGACGCGCACGACCGGGGTGTTCGAGGGACGGCAAACGTCTGACAAGACATTTTTATGATATTATTAGAAAATATATATTATTTAATTATATAAAATGGACTCGATGATGATGAAGTCGCGCAATTCTCTTTCGTGTCATTTATAAATGCTCCACCTATATATCGATTTAAGACACTTTATATTATAATTCAGAAAGTTATATTATGTACCTAATAGGTAAAAGAAGTCAATACAAAAATTATTGTTTCAACTTTTCTTTGACTTATATTTCCAATATAATGTCCAATAAAAAATCGCTTTTATTTGTAAGGGCGGCAATTTTAAGCTGGCACCCGGGCGGCAACCACCCTTGGCGCGTCTCTGCCAATATGGTTATGGGTCGCATGTTACTTGACTACCACAAAGGGGAATCGTGATCAGTGCTTTATGTGATGCTGAGTGCCAACAAATCAATATTTATGTAGATTTATTTAAAAATACGATAATCGGTCAAAAAATACACGGAATACCCTTAATCTTACGTCGCGGCACACTGGGCTTCCACAGAATCCGCGTCTCATGCTGGAATTTTAATATTTGTTTCGATAATGTAACATTACCTTCCTTGTTTCTGAGTATCTAGTATGAGCGTACTTCATCTCAATACCTAATCAATATGGTTCTAAAAACAGTTAAATGCACGCGAGGCTCTTTTAGGGTGCGAATCATAGTCTCATAACAAGTGAAAATTCTTTTGTCTATTATAAAACTGAAATCATGACTATACTGACATCGCCAACACCCATCTGTACATATTTATTTCCCTAACATACATACATACATACATACATACATACATACATACATACATACATACATACATACATACATACATACATACATACATACATACATACATACATACATACATACATACATACATACATACATACATACATACATACATACATACATATATACATACATACCAGGGAACTCAGAAATAATGGGAACTGAAATACATAACGGGTGAGGCGATAGCAGGTAACCGACTCGAGTAAGGAAGAATCCGGGGTAAATTCGATTACTGAAAACTGTTCTCGGTTTATGAATTTACGCTCATTTAATGTTGGTGTATTACACACACTATTGCACGTGCGTAATGGGTGCTTCATTTTCGTAGGACACTCACACATTCAAAACCCTGCATCAATATGCGGCGTATTGAATATAGCCTATCGGTATTCTATTTATTATCTGTTCTGTGGTACATACATACATACATACATGCATGCATACATACGTACATACGTACATACGTACATACGTACATAAGCCCCGCTATATGTCGTAAATCCGATCCATGATAATATACTCGTACAATGCGTATTTCGAATCTACGAAATGTATCCTACTGTTTACTTTATAAGATAGAAGCGTTCTAAGTATTCTCCGCATACGCGTTGTCTAAAAGATTGATATAATTGTCTTTGTAATTAATTTATACTGTCACCATAAATCAGTTTTTTTTTTAAATCAGTGTTCTTTCTGACACAAACGATCTTTAACCAAAACGTTCCACCCTTTCTTTCCCGCGACTCACTACCCTATCTTTCTGGAGAGCGGCTTGTTATAAACAACTTACATAATATTATTATGTATGAATAATTATCCCTTAAAAAATATGTATCACAATATGAGCTAATGCTAAAACAATACAGTATCATACCTATTATTAAAATAAACTCACTTGTAAATTTTAATCATTTATAACCATGCGTCACTATGTCGATAATATAATTGAATAAATTCGCAATTGAATAGTTCATTGGGTGTATAATTTAATTGATGATAGTAATTTTAGTATGACAGATAGTTTTGAGACATCAAATTTAGTAGATATTATTTCAACATGGAGTTTACCTTCAGCATAATTTAATTCACTTAATAACCCGTATAATCATTTATCTTTGCATCATATGTATGGCATGTCACTCACATCTCTACGATATACGAAAAAAACTACTAATAGAATCTCATCAGAATAAGTAAAATATAACATTAGTAATTTTGACGTATAGTAATGAATTATTATAAAGCACATCTTTTAATATAAGCATAATACATTGTATACTATTTTTACATCAAATATACGTCATGTATTATTTATTGAGCATTCGATTCTTTTGTTTTGCAATATAACATGTAATTTAATAATACAAGCTACACAAAATAACTAAAGCTCTGACTTCTGATATTTGTATTTTTAAAATACACACATGACTTATATTAGGCTATAATTTGGTTCTGAATGATGAATTCAATTTATTTTTTTCATATTGTTATCATTGTATTATTTAAATAAGATCGCTATAATCTTTCCGTGTCTTGAATTTAATTAAGATAATTATGACATCATAAATCTTTATCTAACTATAAATAATTGGTGTTATTGTGTATAGTGTATAATCTGATCAAAGATTCAATGTAAAATAATTAAAATTTTCTTTGTCCGTAAAGCTATATATCTAATTTTAAAGATATTGTAGATTGTAATTTAACCTTTATATATTATGATTGTATGAAGTTGCCATAACGTATGAACGGACAATGTCTATCCGCCAAGTGTATCGTGAATAGTAGTACTCGTAGGTCGAGTGACAGTCCCAAAATTCATCTGCTGAAAGGTGGACCGGTTCCAACAGAACCCTAAAATAATTAACAAAATTTAATTAGAATAATTTATTTATTAGTGCACCGTGATCTCTCCCTCGGGCACTTTTTCAGTAAGGCCCGTTTCACACGGGTCACCCGTGTCCAGTCACTGGTGTGTGGATATGGCGCATTTACATATAAATGAACGTGACATTCGTGTTTCTCCGTCTGAACGAGCCCATTCAGTGATGTGTAAATGCAGCCGCTCAACACAGGTGTCCCATGTAAAAAGGCTCTAAGGCCCGTTTCAGACGGGACACCGGTGTCGCGTTTGTATTAATATAGGACGCATTTGTATTCGAATAAAGGGGCCAGAGCTATGGCGCCACCGGCATGGCGAGATTCCGCATGTACATATAAATGAACGCGACACTCGTGTGTCCCCGTCTGAACGCGCCGCGTAAATGCGGAATCTCATCACGCCGGTGGCGCCATACAGGTGTCCCGTGTAAAACTGTAAACTCAGTCTAAGTACGTGGCGATCTAAGTCTTTTGTATCTGTTCCTGAGACACTACCGGGCAGAAATAATTACTGATACATCACACCCAAACGTAGGGCCTCGTGATACGCTCGATTAAAACCGAGTGTGGTGCGGGGCGATTGGCTTGGAGACGTTCCATATTTGTATTGTAGAACCTTTACGTAGGACAGCGGATATGAAAGCGGATTGGATGAGGCTAGGACCTGGCCTGTGTTATCAAGCCAATGATAATCATTATTTTATGCGTTGCTTCTAAAATTTAAAACATTAGTTTGTTACGTACTAAAATAATGTGAATAAGAATTTACTCAATATTCTTAAAAATGTTGGTGTGTGTTGAACAAGCACCCAATGGGTTGGGCGTATGGCTAACAATGTTTCCTCTAAAAAGCTCTGTCATTATAGCCTCTTTATAAATGTGGCTGTGTCGGTGTACAATGGAAATTTGTTGATCTGATCACATTACCAATGTGGAGGTCGTGAGTAGAGCCAATTTGCGAAGATATCGTATAGCTACACTATCAGACGCTGAAAAGCTGCATACCTACTTCGGCCATTTTTTCCGCAATGAAAAGTATGGTTTTATCCCGGCCATAATGCAGGGAAAGATAAAATGCAATGTAGACGTAGGTAGAAGGAAATTCTCTTGGCTACTCAACCTCTGTAAGTGACTCAAAGTCCAGAGTGTTGATGATCTGATACGACTGGCCTAGAATAAGGAAATATACTGCAATTGAGTCGCCTAACTCCGATAGAAGATAGTAATACCTACCAAAAGAAGAAGAACTATAGTTTCGAATCTGTGGTGAACCCTATGTATGCTCCACAATGATAATTAACTAAAATGTTCTTTATGATTCATTATACGATAAGAACTAGGAATTATAGTAAAAGTTCTAAACGATAAAGTAACATGATTTATTTATTGTTAAGTAAATTCTTTAGTAAGTAGATACTTATATTTTATATTACTTGGTTTATATAACAAATAAATATCTCTTCTCAGTTACCTATTTGTCAATGCGTTTCATCATACAAAGGAATTCCTTTCTCGAATTACAATGAGACATAAATCAATAAAGGTTAATCTTGCAATTTTGAAAGATTACCACTCATGACTTTATCAGTTGCATCTTCAATCATTTTATAAGTAAGAACGTCTACCTACCTATATAATTGTACGTAAACTTAAACAACTTTACTGTTTCTGGTACATAATCAATTGTATTTTAACGATTGTATACCAGAGCATCTCAAGTTCAACAACATCTTTAAACATTTGTAACCATGTAAACATTTTTAAGTATTATTTAATACTCATTGTTGCCATAATTCATTCGGCTTGTCATAAACGCGGATATAATAAAATTAATAATTATACTCCTTTACAGCAATCTCAACAATATATAAAATAAACATCATATCTAAATATCATTTAGCTTTTATGATGGCATTTTATCTTTAGAAATAAATACAATATATTAATCAGTGACGTTCCGTGGGGGTAGGTAGATTGAGCTTAGTTATAACGAAAATACCTTTCCGTTAAATAATTCAGCTCACTGTAGGTATATTAAGTAACATAAAAGGTTTAACAGGTCTGTAATTTATTTTTGTCGGGTTCGCGATGTCTAGTTTACTTCCGTTGCCTTTCGCCGTCCATAGTGACCAGTAACGACCCGTGCACAGGTGATACAAAATACTGTATAAAAAAATGGGGCGGCATTTTGTCTAGGGGCGTCATTGACTGCATTATGCTTACTGTAATAAAATGCTGTATTCGTCACATTCAAGAAACTTAAATTTGACGCACTTCAAAATTTATATTATTTTATAAAAGTACTAACCTAAAATATAAAAATGCTGATTCACACAAAACGCCACCTACAAGATCGCAGGTTCCCCATCCCCGATATAGATAATTTAAAGAAATTCTGTTTTATAATATGTATATCATAATATTATTATTTCCTATATACCTATGTGTAATCGTATTAAATGGATAATATATTAGGTAACAATTTAAATACGGCCCACGTGCTCGTCGTAGGTCAAAATTGAGTTTTTATTGTATTTTCAAACCATGATCCTGGACACTCCTTAAACGTTGTAGATAATCTATTTATATAATTTTGAAGCCTTATTATCCTTTATAGTTATTTTAAACATTTGATGACTGCATAAAGTATTTTTATTACATAAAATAGTATTCTTTTAAACCTCTCACTCTAATGTTTCAGAATATAGTCATATTTCGGTACATAACTGTGCAGTGGTGTTAAGATTTTTTACATTTATTAATTTTTAAACGCATTTATAAAACCATTAGTATAATTTATTACGAGATAATTTTTGTAAAATATTCACGATAAAAAATTATATTGATAATCTCCGTGATCCCAAATTTGACAAGAATTAGGCATTTTATTATTCAAAAAATCAGCAAGATTAACACATTTGAAGATGATTCTAGAGATACTTATTATAAGCTATGTCTTTGACCATTTAAGTGTGATAAACATCTTATGAATAATGATTGCTTTATAATAAGTATTGACCTAAGAATAAGGTAGTGTTTTTTTTAAATACGCCATTTCTTTTGTCATTCCCCAGTGGTTAAGCTACAACATACGGCCGTAGGCATCAATTGACAAACTATAATTAAAGTAGGGAGTAAAATTATGTTAACGCGCGTGTTTGAACATGTACCTAACCGATTTTTTTTAACGGTATATGTTCAAACACGCGCGTCAATATCATTTTACTCCCTTTCTCATCACCGTTTTCATCACCATTTTCATCACCGAAATATGACTATATTCTAAAACATTAGAGCGAGAGGTTTAAAAGAATACTATTTTATGTAACAAAAATACTTTATGCAGTCATCAAATGTTTAAAATAACTATAAAGGATAATAAGGCTTCAAAATTATATAAATAGATTATCTACAACGTTTAAGGAGTGTCCAGGATCATGGTTTGAAAATACAATAAAAACTCAATTTTGACCTTCGACGAGCATGTACCCCCTTAATAGTTTTAATTTTCATTTGAAATCTATAAGTACCTTTCAAAGGTTAAATGAAATAAAAACCAATGCCCATTAGTTTTGAAGTTATACTTACTTAAACTGGCGTTGCAGACCATCTAGATACATGGCCAACTGTACAACCGTCATCCAGGTATCTCTATCCTAAGCTCGCTCTCACTCTCTCTCTAGTCGGTAGCGCTCTGCCTCTTTGCGTCCCTATTGACAATAGGGGGTTCCTTCATAAAATTTATGGAGAACTCTATATCCATCGCATTTGAAGTGACAATTGTTTTTTTTAATTCGTACTATCAGCATATCGCTTTCATACACTGGATGAAAAATAAACATTTTTTTATAAATATCGGAAAAATATTAATGTATTTTTTTTAAAACATTGACCAACTCAATGTAATTTTGGTACCTATTCTATTTTTTTTAAAATGGTATAGGTATATACGTAGTAAATAAGTAACTACAACACGACATACAAAGCATGATATATTTTGTAAACCATCAATATTAAAGTGGTACCTGAGTAAAAAAAATATGACGGAAGAAAACTCTACTTCAAAAACTATTAAGTACTTACATATTTCAATGTATTTTTAGAATTCATATGTAACAAACAAGCCGAAGCCAATTGCGATGAATAAATAAATACCTTTACGAGAATCATTTGTAGGTACTTTTAATGGTAATTGATTGTATTTGGCAATATTATAAGAATCGTTTTTTTAAACAAGTTTCTAAGCACGTTTGTTCTTGAATCGTGCCAATAGCTTGTTATATTCAATAATGTAACTTTAAGAAGTTAAATTTAATAATAACGTCTGCCTAATAAAAGACATTTTTCGTCGTAAAGTGAGTGGATAATTGTTATTCTTTGTATTCCTAAACATTTCCATATATTATAATTTAATTAAATAACTGGAATATTTTATTTAAATAATGATTATACTTAAATAGTTTCTGTAAAAATAAATATATAAATATTAGTACCCACTTAAAGCTGCTTTTACAATTCCTTGTCGGCCTGATTACAAATGTATTAAGTAAAGCTTTGCATAATAACTAAGTGTAATGTCGATCTAATCTTCTGAATTATGTACCTACTTACAGATTTTTTTATTGTAATTTACATTAGTTTGTAACGAGCGAATAATTTTTACACGAATATTCGTTGAATACATATTACGAAATGTGAAAATTAAACTACCTTTATAATATATTATTTATATTTACTTGCATACATACTTTTAGTGGCCAATTAAATCACAATAAATTTTGATATTGATAACATGATAAAATACTGTCTCAATTGGACATTATTTTATTTTATATTCATGTATTTTGGCAATTCTGGCATAGTTTTCATATTATTAATATTTATATTTAGTGAATTATATTATACTTATCTGCACAACTTTATGAAGAAAGTATTTTTTTTATTTCTACAATTATTTTGAATTTTGAAACCGATAATAGTAATCGTAAATTTTAATAATGTAATATTATTCATACGGGAAGTAAGAACATCTTGTATGATTTCTAATAAATAGTGAATATCTTCTATTTTTATTGTATATTTTCATCTAGAAATTACAGGCAATTCACCTTTCACACTGCTCAGTGATCAATATTAGAATCTAACCTTTACGATTCGCTTTAAACTAATAAACGGATAGTGAAAACACATTTAAATTTTTATTTACGTAACCTGTTTGAAGATGAATTTTCACATGGTTTTTTTTTGTTAATTGATTTTAAATTACTGAATCAATATATTGTCAGATAATTTTACGTTATTTTTATTTTGTAATATTTCATTTAATCCAACATTTAGAATACTGTGACATCGTTGATACTCTATCTATAATTAAGTTATGTTAAATAAGTATATGAGCTAGTAGGCAAGTATAATAAAATTCCTATAAAATATAGCCGCTCCCATTTATTTCATTAAATTTTCTAAAGATGAATGTCAAACGTTGTGTTCCAACAAAAGAATCTGTGGATGGAATTTCAGTTTGTAATGTTTAATGTCTACTCAATTATTCTGCAAAGAAGTTTCTCCAAATTATACCCTTGCAAAAGAATTCCTTACAACAAAACAAATCTAATTTATTTAAGTCTATCTATTATAATATAACGAATACAATCATTGGTGAATGTAATCTTCTTTCAGATTGATAGATTGAGTTAAATAATGATCTTTGCGTATTGAAAGTCAAATAATTTATTGTTAATCAAATTAAAAGCTTTATTTGTTGCTATAGTACTCGTATTTATTTAAATACCTTTGTTACTTATTGATTTCTCATTATTTTCGGACAGATTCGAATGAACTTGGGAATATGACAGAGTATTATGGTGAAATTACGAATAATGCAACGAAATACAGCGTCCTAAAATTTTAATTTTAAATAGTTTTCAAAGTATATCTATGTGTAAGTTTATCTGTAACTAATAATATATAATATATATATATATATATTAAATGAGCACTCCCTGAACATTTTGCGTTTATTACCTACTTACGTTTTTATTATTATTTGTATCATTAATTAATTGTAGAATGTAGTTTGATAAATTCTCTTGCGTGTGTTAAGGATAATTTTGAAGATTTAATAGTTTTTATTTTATAAAAAAACCCATTTTTCATGTTAATAAAAATGTGTTTAAATTCAAATTACCAATTTATATTTAATTTATATTTTATTCAAGCTTGGGTATTGTGACAATCTACCTACAAGCATTTTTATGAAAATAGGTAGTACCTACCTGCCTACATTTTTCAATTTATCACATAGGTAGATTGAAGACGCTTGAATCAAAAATCATGCGAGATTAAAATAGATAACTTGTGATTCATGTGTCATACGTTTAGGTATAGGACATTATATAAATAAATACGCCATCTTCACAATTAGCACCATGTAATCAATATGCATTCCCCAACTTGTTATCCATGGAAATGTCAATGGTAAACGTAGCAAAGAACCGCATCTTACTTCGCGGCTTAAGAACCTCCGTGATTGGTACGATTGAAGCTTTCCCGAACTGTTCCGTGTAGCAGCTGATACAGAAAATGTCTCCCTGATGGTGGCCTCCATTAATGAATTGCACGATAAGAAGAAGAATCAACATACATAATAATCGACGCAATACCGCGTGGAGTGGAAAAGTAAAAAGATAAAAAATAATAAGTATATAAATATTATGTTAAAAGAAAAACTAAAGCAATCAAGCAAACGAACATAATAGGTACTACATATTACAGACTAACTATCCGTAACATAACAAAATAATTATATTCTAGTAGATACTTATTATCGTTTTAATGATAACAATTATAATTCGTCGTGGTAAAGAGGTAAGGCATTAAATATTATAATCCATTTAGTTTAAACCATCCCAGGGACGATGTGCAGAGGACTTTCACTGCAGCGTCTTGCGCGGAGCTCATGGCCACCGTGTTAACCATACTTAGTTAGTGCTTACAGCCTCACACATCACCGCCAGATATGGAGATGGTTACATTACTATTGTCAGGAGAAGCAACAATTTGTACTTAACCAGAACCGCACCAAATCAATAATTTGCATTTCAAAAATTTTAAATAATTAGGTAAATCAGTTTTTTTTTAAAAAGCATCAATATTTGTCTGTTCGGTTTTTAAAATTGAATAGGAACTACTTCTTTGAATAATCATATTTATCAGTGGCGTGGCGTAAATGCCCAACACTTAACGTAACTTAGGTAATAATACACAGACAAATAATTGAGATTGAGCCACCAAAACAAAGACATTAAAACATAACATTTATATTATGTAAACATATGAAAGTAAGACAGGGAGAAGATGTGGTCGAATGTTGACAGGTGGTACTGCCACCTGGTAAATTTTTCGGTACTATTCGGTTATACGGAATACAGCGGAAAACACATTTTGAAAATAGCCGATGAACTCGATTATTTGTTAGGTTAACCTAACCAAACCCAACCTAACCCAAACTAACAAATAATCGAGCTTATCGGCTATTTTCAAAATGTGTTTTCCGCTGTATTCCGTATAACCGAACAGTACCAAATTTTCTAGTAAAAGTATAAAACTCCTGTTCGAGTAGTGTAAAGACGAAGTAAAAACCAAAGACATTTGTGCTGTAAAATTTACTAGAAGCATTTTTCCCCGCATGGAAGAATATATTATTTTGCATGCAAAGTATTAAAAAATACCCTCGATCCATTTCTGGTATAATCTGTTAATCTTGAAGTCGGTACACGGCATTTGTTATTTCAGCCCAAAGCATTTAACTTTAACATGACTAAGCGTACAACTACGCAAGTCAAGAAGCACAATTCTATTTATAATAATTTCAATTTCAATTCCGTTTCCGGTGAACTTCAATCGAATTTAAATTCTATATATATATATATTCTAATAAAAAATAATAAATTGAGAAAACTTTTAAGATTAAAAATAATTTCACTATCACGAATCTCAAAACATCAATAAAACGAACCCCCAATTATATAAAATGTAATCGATAATAACATTCTTTGCAACTGTTTACGTATCAATAAATAATATAATAGCGCATATAGACATGCATGGATTTGCTGGCACCAATAATGTGTAAATTAAACTATCGCGATAATAACTATTTACACGCAAAAGTGCTGACTGTGTCACCAATCTCATTCTTCAAGCGTAAGCGAGACGTGTTGTTGTCATTATATGGTGCTATTTGTAAGTTGTGAAAATTCGTAAACGTCAAAATACTCTGCATGCAGTTAGTATTGTTTCTGACAGGTTCGCCACTACCATTCTACTATGCAGATATCGCGCAAGTTACAACTATGGTGTGAAATCTGCAATTTGCACGATAATACATGTTTACACGTACATTTTCCTGTTATGGCCGCGTTAATACGTACTGTCAGTAGTAAATCCATGTATGTGTAAACGACCTGTAAGATTAATTCATATTATTATGATAGCTAACACAAGAATACTATTTGCACCTGTGCATCACAAAATTAAGTCAATTTATACACGGTGATTAAAAATTATAATATTATACTCGTACCAGCATTATTTTATTTTTGGCATTGACAGAAAAGAATTTGATTTTGACATTTCCAAACCTTCGTAAAAAAGATAATAACGAATATATTAATTAATACACACAGACCTCAGTAAAAATGAAGGTTATTAATGTTGGAGTCAATGTCAAATAATAATATGAAAATAGTATGTTTTGTGATAACATTGATACGTTCGATTTCATATTAGATAATTGTAATGATAGGAAGCTTTTGAAGCACAGAACAGATAATAAATAGAATACCAATAGGCTATATTCAATACGCCGCATGGTGAAGCAGGCTTTTGAGTGTGTGAGTGTCCTACAAAAATGAAGCACGCATTATGCACGTGCAATAGTGTGTGTAATACACCAAAATTAAAGGAGCGTAAATGCATAAACCGAGAGCAGTTTTAAGTAGTCGACGTTAAACGTATTCTAGACACGTGTGTAAGTTTAACCCGGATTCATCCTAACTCGAGTCGGTTACCTGCTATCGCCTTACCTGTTGTGTATTTCAGTTCCCATTATTTCCCGTTATTGAGTTCCCTGTTTTGAAGATTACAGAATACTGTAATAAGCATCCAACACCCATTCAGTTTCCCTTCCCTTCTCCCATGTATTTCTCACACTAATATAAGTACTTAATATACTCGTAACATTAAAATAAAATTAAACTTGAAATTTATTATTTTTGCATTTAATAGTGAATATACACAAGGTTTTAAGAATATTGGATTCTTTATTACCTATAGAAAAAACATAATTTTGAAAAATGACAGAAACATACTTAAGTATATAAAAAAATAGACCAAATGGGACTCGAACTCACATCTTTCTCTTTCCGGGTGAGCGCTATCACTTGTAAGCTCTCGATTCTTCTGTGATTCGAGGCAATCTACGTTGTGACTAAGATAAATGATATTTCTAATTTAATCGTAACGGACGTCCGGCGCGAGCCAAATTTTTATAATTGACATGTTTTTTTCTACGATAAAGAACTTTTAATCTTCACTCAATGTTTTCTAATGTCACTATAAATGCAAAATCCTTTCATCCTTGGCAGCACAAACCAGTAGCATAGCATTCCATGATCCATGGGTTGATCAATATACCAGTCTAACTTTCAATTATTCGATCTAAATACAATAAATATCATATCGGACAACTGTGACTTCTTGAAAAAAAATTCCATCGTTATTAAGGGAAAATCAATTTAAAAATAACATTATTAATATAATTTTCCAAACTTTGAAATACTCGTTAACAAATTTATAGATAGTGACTATATTGCGGATCCACATATTCATATGAAAATGGTCATCGACATAACGTAGAAGTAAGATGAGATACTTAAATAAATATTTTTTAAAATGCCCGAAAACCTAATTAATGTAGATGTAAACTTATTTGATAGACCTTTCTTAAAACTGTTAAGGGCGATGTCATCAAAAATTGTGATTTCATAGAGACATCTATTACACGATTTGCAAAGCATATACGAAAAATCATATTGGAATATCATTCCAATTCAAAGAACCTTCGAGTCATCTTAACTAGATGTCTCCGTATTAAAAATCGATGAAAAAATCGAAAAACCGGTGTTATAATTACAGTTGTTATTTAAACAATGGTTTTATACATCTATATAACATATTGCATTTTATTTCAATCGAACTGTCTTCATATTTTTATAAAAATACTGAAAATCGACCTAGTAATAATAATTATATGAATGTAACTGAATAGTCCAGATTCTGGATTTTATAGTCATTCTAATGAATATATTATTGTACAATGTCCTAAAATTATATGATATTATGGAATAATATTTAAATTTAATATTTGATTGCCTATCAAGTTGGTGATAATAATATTTTTTATGTATATTGTCTATGGTATTTGCATGACATTTGGTATATCATAATACTCTATACATAACCTAAAATATTTCGTGTTTCACTCAATTTCAAAGTTTGACTTAATATTGTTCTACAGTATCATAATTATTATCCATGTTGTACATATTTAAAATATATGCCTCTCCCCCTTAACACCAAAGATATGTCAAGTCCGGATAACTAATTAAATGCTACTACGCTACTGGTGAGCAAAAGAGGCAACATTATACGAACAACAACGCACGCTCTCTTTCTGTCATGTCTTTGGGAGCGACGAGCGTTCAGTTTTTAATTTTAAAAAAAATTATGTATCTTAGTGTTGTTTTGGAGATGGGTTTATAGCCCGAAACATCTGTCATTATAATTAACATAAATTTATTTTCGTAGAGTTGAGAAAAACTTTGTTTTGAAATCATTTTAATGGAGTTCTACGCCACTTAATTAATATGTTAATGTGTATAATAAACGACGCTATCTAACCTCTACGTCTTGTGTGAAATAACTATTTCATTAGAAGTAATTATTATATTATATAATCCAATTACATTATCAACTTTACTTCCTAATAGAAAAAAAATGTTCAATCATCGGACATTCTCAAATGAAATAATACCTCATTTAATATCTTATAGAACCGTTTAAATTTTCTGAATCATTAAAATGGTATTCTTGGAATATTCATCGTTCTTCATTACTTTTGATTGCGTATTTCCCGGTACGTCAGATGTTAACATACCTTCTATAAAATATTTAAGTGTGTGTGGCCTTTGTTTACATGACTAAGCATTTTTTTTATTAATATTTGACTTACAATAAACTGTATAAATGTTTCCAATTTAATAATTGTTTTATTACTATTTAAGAGTATGAGAACGATGATAAATATTTATCATTGAATATACATGAACATGGCATAATTATTTGTTAGAATATATTATGTCATCAATAAATTTGATGGTCAAAATATTACAATAAATAAAAAAGCTACCTCTACACACCTTTGTATTAATTGGAAGTATTTTTTTTATTGTTTTGTTGGATGAAATATTTTTGTCTTCCCACATAGAAGAGTAGACCGACCCCAAAAGATAAAATAATATGACGTTGTAAAATATGTTCGTAAATTCATGCACCACTATTTTAAATAATATATTATAATAAACTAGGTGGAAAGCCCATACAAGGATGTACGAAAGAATAACTAAAATATTGCTATGAATTGTATGCTGTTATCCATAATTTAAGAATATATCTCATGTAAAATAATAGAAGAATAATAATTATCTTAAGTCTCCCTATAAAGTTGATACATAATCCCATAACCATTGTTTTAACACAACTAAAAAAATGTGTTAAGTATTATTTCCATAATAATTAATGAATAATGGAGCCATCCAGATGGCCAGATAATGTATTTTTAAACTTTCTAATAAATCTTTTTCATGATTTTCAAAAATTCTTCATTATTTTAAAGAACGACCGTAACATATAATATACGCGTAGGTACGATTTAATTAATAACCTGTTTTTAGTACATAATGTGAATGAATGGACAGCGACGCTATTTTCATTTGTTTTTTTCATCTGAAGCCGAGCTTGGAACTGCGCAGAATACCTGTACGCATTTTAGACTCAGTGTTTGGAAAATGTGAAATTATATACTTAGAATAGCATATGTACACGTGCATAGATTTACTGGCGCCAATAGTGTGTAATTTAAACTATCGCGATAATAACTGTTTACACGTAAAAGTGATGTGATGACTGTCTTGCCAATCTCATTCTTCAAGCGTAAACAAGACGCGTTGTTGTCAATATAATATAGCGCTATTTTACTTTTTGTGAAAATTGGTAAACGTCAAAGTGCTCTGCGCGGTATAGTTCGTATTTTTCCGGCAAATTCGTCACTATCTTTCTATTGCGCAGGTGCAGATATCGTGCATTTTCTTGTAATGGCAGCGATAATATGTACTGTAAATCCATGCACATGTAAACCCGTTATAAGATTAACTAACCAGTGAGTATGTTTATGTTAATCAGTTAACATGATATTTCGAAATGTTTGAATACGTGGGATGAAACATAATAAAAAATGTAATATAATATATATTTATTAGGTACATAGTAATATTAGTGCATATATTATAACTTCGCAAATCGATTAGGTAAATACCTACCTATATCTAAATCGTTATTATGTTTACGAATATTTGTCTAATGCAGTGGCTTTTCCAATTATATTTTACGCAAGGTACAATATTAGATACGTGTAGTAGCATCAAATATAGCTTTGATGCACTGCACCCCTCACAGGCATTGTAGTATTGTTTTCGTATTAGTTTTAACGGTAGTTTATTACATTACGTTTTTATTGATATTTAAAAAAAAATGGTTCTTAAATTCTCCTCTGCGCCTTTTCATTCCCCTGAATACATTGGAAGCATGGATCGATTTGTCTATATTACCGCGCGCGGGATTTGGAGTAGATATATCTACATAATATATAAAAACGCAACCACAGACGGCGTTAATGGGTGCGCAGGGTTATTCTCTCTCGGTAACGAAATGTATCTTATACGCGGCTGGGTCAGAATTACTATGGATCAATTCCACAATTCATAAAATTTGACTTTTATTATTTCTGTGAGTAGATAACACAGATCTCTATATTGTATGTTAATACCACAATAGTACCTTTGCACTTTTCTCCATATATTGCAATATTGATTGGAGAGATCAATAATTGGATATGAAATTTTGAAATCCTTTTTGACATTTCATTACTTATAAATCTTCTAAAATATTAACGAATAATTTTATTTATAACTCAAGCTTTGGTACGATATCAATACCAAAGCTCGATTCGATATAAATAAAAAGTGTTTGCATATTTTTATTTTATAGAAAAATTACATTATATCACCATTTTCGATCCTAAGAGGATCAATCATATGGGCCTCCACAGAGAGAAGGCCATATTACCAAATTTTTGTTTTCACAAGAAATGTGTATAAGTCACTTGCACACGATATTATTACAGGGATGGCGAACATATGGCACGCGAGATGATTTTTTATGGCAAGCGAATGTTTCATTTTGAAGAGAAAAGAAACTACTATTATACATTTATACTTAAAAAATAATGACGACATAGCCATGTATATTTTCTTCGGTTTTTCATATTATGTTTACCAATCGATGCGCAAACGGAAACGACGAGATTCATGCATAAATGACAAATCGCATTTTATAAAAAAATAGAAGGCAAATCCTGTTCAAGAATAATCGTTAAGTTTAATGTAATTATACAATTGCATAAGTCGGTCCGGTCCTTAGGATCGGTCAATTAAAAATGAAAATATTCAATCAACAAACATTATGAAATTAATTATCGGCAGTCATTCAAATATAATAGCTGCTTATTATTTTGCCTCAAACATAATCTCTAAAAATGGAAAACCGTTCAGTGATGGTGAATATAACATGAAAGAAGAGTGGTTTAAATGATTCCACAAACTCTTTGAGAATTTTGAAAACAAGGAAAAAAATATTCAAATAATAAAATACATGCATTCGGCTAGAAATACGTTGAAAAATAGAATATCAAAAATTCAATTAATTGTAATTTTTAAACTTTTTTAATGGAATTAAACTATTTTTTTAGAAAACGTTAAAAAACTTTTTTTTCGCCATGAAAATCTGATTGGCACATCAGACAGTTGAAAATATTATTTGGGGAATTTTGGCACGCTTACGTAAAAAGGTTCGCCAACCCTGTATTATTATGTCCATAGTCTGGGTCCAAACATGCGTTGAAAAATAACGTGTATATTTTTTCCATACCCGAGATTCAAACCCGGGACCCACAACATTATAAGCCCGTTACCGCTCGGCCATCCATATTATAATTACATTTTTTTTAAATCATCCTACAACATTCAATAGAACGTATTAAATTATGTATATTTTAATAATAAACACATTTTATAACACAAAATTTTGTTAGTTTTAATTTTAAGTAATTTTTACATGAAACATATTGATTAGTACTGCAAATTACAATTGTTGTATTCTGTCGCTAGAGGCATTACGCTCACCTTTAAATAGTAGTTATGGTAAAAGTGGTATACCTAGATGTTATAAATAACATTGAGTGTTGTAGTCTTACAACTATGTCTACGGACGTACTAGCGGCGAACTGCGGAACTACGTTTTCCCTCCGCATTTTCAGGTGTAATTTTACGGCCGCGACCCCTGCTAAAATCGTGACAACTGCATAATGCGCCATAAAATCCTAGCCAAGATACAATGGTTCTGGTATAATAATACGTTTAGCCCACACATAAAAAACCTTCCTCTATAGAGATAGAGATTAAACATAATATTATGAAAGTATGTAAACAAAAAAACGTGCATTTGTGATTTTGATAAGGAAACCACAGACCCCGTCTTATATTTAAGTGCATGCAACATCTTTGATTTAATGCAAAGTTTTTTGTGCCAATTGCAATTACCATAAATTGGCGTAAGTCGAATTTTATGTGTTGAGACACAAAGCCATCAAATTATCGAGATAGGTATTTTAAGATTATTTGCTGAGATTGTTACTCGCTTTGCGTTGAATTTATTATGAGAGATTAAAGGTGGGGGGGGAATCACAAACACCCCTGAACTGGATTCATGTAGGTACCTAAACATTTTATTAAAATTTACTGCAAAATAATGGAATAGTTTCTTATCTGTGTGTAATAAAACAATTTAGTTACCGGATTTTTTTATATTTTAGGTACGTTACTGGGTCGCAAAATGCAGAATTAATCAGAAAACGAAGAGCCGTGTTGCGGATGTCGGTGGAAGAGTGGCCTCGGCGGTTGGCAAGTCACGACGACGAACGTTTTAACTAAACTTATGCCTGGGAATCAAATTGCCTCTAAATGTTTTTCAGGGAAAAATGAAGCTCCCGACAATATGATGCGGCACGATCATCTTCACAGTACTTGATATCGAAATAATATACTACCCAAAGTTATGGTTTTACTCCGCATATCAAATAGTATTAATTAATAACAGTGTCTTTACTTTAAAATAATAACAAAACACTGATGATTTATTTTTAGATGACAATTTCACACTGTGGTCTTAGTAGTAGAAATAGTAATGGTAAAAAATTAGTACCCAAAAATTCTAAAAAGATTATCACGACAGAACAGCAGAACTTGATTTCATTTTTTGATATACAGCCTCTATTGCTTTTATAATGTGGACATTAAATAATAATAAATTCTTATATTATTAATACTATCGACCGAAGGTACTTGATGGAATTTGGACGATTTATATATGCTTATCGAGTGGAGTATTATTGATAAGGTAGGGGTTTTTTACAACCACTTAAACTGTTCATAATTTGTTTAAGTATATATTTTTTTATTGACTTAATTGGTAGATGCTAAAGTTTTTACCTACTTTATTGTATCGATTTGTTATGTAAGTTAGAGTTAATTGTATTCGTTATCAGTTTATATTTCCTTTTTGGTGAGTGTACATAGTGCCTGAAGATGCCAAAAGGCGAAACCCGGGTCGCAAAAAACGACGCAAATAGAATAGTACAAAACTTAAATCCATTAGAATAACAAATTCATTAAAACGTTATTTTGTAACATCATAATGGACTATTTTGCTTTCGCCCAGATGTTTTAGAAAATGCAAATCATAACTAAGTAGGTATATAGATATTAATGTTATTTAAAACATAACTATCAAGGTTTTTCTAGTTGCCAAACAATAAATTTGCTAAATACTTGTATTAGACCTTTCATAAAATTGCGTACAAATAATGCAAATGAGTATCAATTATTATTATTATGACCTGTTATAACAAAAGCCTTCCTCGGTCGTTAATCAAATACGAGACAGCTAAAGATAACCGTGTCGGACATGATTTTTTAAAGCAAGCGTTCTGTCACAGGCAAACGCAATCCCGCAATTTAAAAATGTTCACACGCTGATTTCTGACATACAAAACTAGGTTGGTCTGCCTGCACAGTACGCACGCACAGACACTCAATTAAACGATAAGCGTCTGCATTGTCCCTTGTAAAAACCGACGCGTTTTTCCATTGGCGGAAAATATTGCCTAACTACTTTTCTAAATGCACCTAGGTACTGTAATGAATTTGTATACACATATATTATGAGAAAATGGTTTGTTGTTCTGTTCCTTTGGGAATGCATTGAAAAGTGTGCGACAAGGGAAGAGATGCTCTGGCCCAGTGTTTCCCAACCGCAAAATTTCTGCCGGTCCATAAATAGTATTGTCACAAGTCACTACACAAGTCTTCTCTGTCGGCTAAGTTTCTTACTGTGGTTTCCACAAGATGCAATTACTTAGCATTTAGTAAATTTACAACGTCGTATGCTCCTAGAAAAACTGTGAAAGGCGTCTCTTATTTGTTACGGTACATTAGACACCAGTAAGCGTGTGGAGAATTATTAGTAGTGATTGGTTGTTCTGGTAATATCACAATTAAGGGGGAAGGTGTTCCATGTCAGCTATTTTCTGGTATTTTCGGAGGTTAAGCCTGAATCTTACGTAAGATTTATAGAAAAACTATTTATATAATTATGAAGCTTATTCATCGGCAAATATTTATGTTAAACATTTGATAACTGCATAAAGTATTTTTATGACGTAAAATAATATTCTTTGGAACCTTGAAATGTAATAATTGATAACGAAGCCATATTTTTGTGACATTAATAGACTGTGTTGATAACCGTTTTTTCCACTAAATATTATGTCAAAACGTTTATTATAGATAGCTTTAATGTTATCAAACATAATGTAGTAAACTATATTCAGTATAATTATAATATTTGCAGTTTCTGTTGGCTCTAAATCTAACGGAATCGACTGGATATTTTGTTATTAAAATATGCGATAATTATAGACATTCCAAATAATCTAAAGCTACGTATCAGAAGGGTTATCATTAATCATTGAATAAATGATGAAATATCTTGTTAAATATAAATTTATAATACTAAATAGATACATTTTAAAAACAACCATTTCACGAAATATTTGACCAACTCGATGGGACGTCAGACCGCCTGCAAATTTGGCGTTAGATGTATGGAATCTTTAGCTGGTGCTATTTTCACTTCATATGACCAAAAAAATACGCCAATCCACGAATATTGTATAAAAATATGTTTATAAAAGTGAATGCTACAAATTGAGCACAAAAATAGGTGATACAAACATAAATTCGGACAAATTATTCAAAAGGAAAACATATTTTGACATTTGAGGACAAAACAAAAAAAAATCTGAAGAAATTTGTATTTGCGTCAATTCTACGTTATGTCATACTAAATCATACATTACAATTTTTAACACTGTTGCAATCTATTTTGCCTAATATTGCAACATAGCAATCAGTTTTCTGTCCCTTTCTATAACTATCTCCCTCTACATTCAAAATAATTATGATTGTAGTAGGTATGTATTTTATAAATTGTGATAGATTTTATTTTATTTCAGTGAAATATATCAGGTCGTCTAGTATTGCCATATCTACTAAAATATTATTGGATTGATATTTTAGTAAATAATTGAAAGAAGTTTTTCACCATTTGTATCTACTATTAGTTTTACTATTTTTATTTAATAAATAATACACATGAGGTTTTACGAATTTCACATTTGTTATTAAACATACTTACATAATTTAGAACACCTCAAACACATCGCGAAGTAAAAATATCTATATTTTTTACTTAGCCAAATTATGAATCTACCTAGGTTAGGTACCTACTGATATTTATATTACAGAAAATTTAACTTTTACTAAATTATGAATTTGCGAGATTATAATAATACAGATGATTTTAAAGAATACTTTCATCAAATAATAACATAATAATGGATGCCTGTACTTACATAATATTTTCCAATGAAATAGTTTTTTCTTTTAAATTAACTTTAATTTCGAAAGTTTAGCCTGGCAATACTATGAACGTCATTTATTTCAGCGGGAATGCGAAATTTTCATCCTCGGTTTTTGACATAGGTACCTAACAATATTATCACAATTATTTATATCGATTGTACTTACAAAAAATGCCACGAACTCACTATCCGATGGCTGGAAGTTCCAAAAAAAGACGTAGGAGAAAAGATGGAAATATTAATACATTAAAAACACAAAGGTTTGAATTTATTATTTTATAATTTGACATAATTATACATAGTTGAAAAAACCACATTTCACAGAAAATTTTGGTTCACAATATTTATTTATCTTGCAAAAGGAAGTTTTGCGTATTACTTATTAATACACACAATTAAGTATAATGATCATTTGTACTTATATTATGTTTGTGCCATGTCTTATTCGAAATTAGTGTGTCTGTGACAAAAATTATAATCTGGTAAAATAATTAATAGCAGCTATACATTTTGTTTTCTGTTAACTATCTACTAAACTAATATTTTTGAATGTATTATAGTATTGATATATTGCCGAAGACTATGCCTGAGCATGGAAATCCTCAAAGCATACTACCTGAACCAGAATTTCATCCCACATTTGAACACGAACACGAAGAATTTATTATAGAAAATGAAATTGAAGATTCAAGCCCTAAATTCCGTGTAGAAGGCCGTAGAATTATAGACTTTTCATATTTTTTCCAACAACTTCAATTAATTAGCCACCATGATTCTCCATTTAATTGTAATTTATCACATTTAGAAATTTTTGGGGAAAATCGGGATAACTTTAGTAGTACATTTTTTATCCAATGTAAACTTTGTGGTAAAAAATTAAAATTATATACCACTGAAATGAACAAAAACAAAATGAATCTGTGTGACGCATTTGTATCCAGTATAATCAGTATCGGCAGTGGATTTTCAAATCTGGAAGAAATGTGTTCAGCAATTGACGTACCATCGATTACAGCAAGAACATACAGAAAGAGTCAACAGAAGGTGTACGAGTGGTTTGAAGAAACCAAAAATAAGAGTATGGAAAACGCTGCGAAAGAAGAGCGACAACTTGCAATCGAAAATGGTGACGTCGATTCTTCTGGTATTCCCATGATATCAGTTGTTGCAGACGGCTGTTGGTCGAAACGTTCATACAGATGCAATTATTCCGCAGCATCTGGCGCTGCCACGATCATTGGTCAAAGAACCGGAAAGATTTTGTACATGTCAGTGAAAAATAAATATTGCGATTTGTGCGCCAAAGCTAAAAATAAAAATATCCCTGCTCAACAACATAAATGCTTTTTAAATTACACCGGTCCGTCAGCTGGAATGGAATCTACAGCAATATTAGAAGGCTTTAAAGAATCTATTAATACACATGGATTGATTTATTCAAAATTGATTGCTGATGGAGATTCCAGCACATACAAAAAAATTCTTGATTGTCACCCATATCCGAATGTAACTGTCTAGAAAGTTGAATGTAAAAACCATTTAATTAGAAATTATTGTGGCAAAATAGAGGCATTAACCAAAGACACAAGATATCCCTTGAATGTAAGAAAAATCATTGCGTCAAGAAAAAGACGTCTGCGGAAAGCCGTCATAGGTGCAATCAAGTATAGAAAACTACAAGATAGTATTTTCGAAGAAAAGGTTATCGCTTTGAAAAAAGATTTAATTAATGGACCGCACCATGTTTTTGGAGACCATACTTCTTGTCTACCATATTTTTGTACAAATGAACCAAATACAGAGGACATGCTTGATGTAAATTATGTACCAGCATTAAAGTAATGCAGTCTATTTTCTCAATTAATGATATATAATTCTCGTTTGGTGCTAAATTCAAAAAGTTTAATTTATAATTTTTCTACTAATATTTCAGAATCTTTTAATAACATGATTGCAAAATTTGTAGGCGGCAAGAGAATTAACTACTCTCAAAGACAATCGTACATGGGACGATGTGCAGCGGCGGTAATCGCATTTAATACAAATAAGTTACATTGCACAATTCAAAAACAAGTTTATAAAAATAGCCCAAAAGCCTTCATAAATCGCTTAGAATCAAGAAGGTTGAAAATAAATAAAAAAAAAATAGGAAAACCTTGGCGAAAACCAATACATTCTGTTCCTTTATCTAATCCAGATTATGGAGAGAGTTGCCAAAAACCTGATATGGACAAAAATCAATATCAATTGTTAAAAGAAACTTTTTTGAAAAAACTCAAACTGACAAACTATGAGAGGAGGGATATAGAAAGACGCACTGTATTACAATCTGAATGTGCAGAATGGCTAGAAAGGCGACGAAACCTTCTTACTGCCTCTGTTTTTGGAAAGGTGTGTAAGCGGCGAGAAAATACAAAATTTGGGCCTTTGGTAAAACGTTTATTATATAGCCAATCATTAGCCAACGTGAAAGCGGTAAAATATGGTAAAGAAAATGAATCAATAGCTTTACAACAGCTTAGTGTACAAGAACGAATTAAGATTGAGAGATGTGGATTGTTTATCGATGATGTGTATGATTTTATCGGTGCAATGCCAGATGGCATCAGCGATGATGATACAATTATTGAAATAAAATGTCCTTTCTCAGCTGCTGGAATAAGTGCAGATGAAGCTATTGTACAGAAAAAAATTAAATTTTGGAAAGTAGATAAAGACAGGAATATGGTAATAGATAAAAATCACGATTGGTACTTCCAGATTCAGGGGCAGCTTCATATTACTAAGAAAGATGTCTGTTTATTTGGAGTTTGGACGGGACATAATTTTCCTGTTAAAATAGAATTAATCAAAAAAGACGAGACATTTTGGATTGAAAAGATTGAAAAAAAGATATATCACTTTTATATGAATTGTCTACTGCCAGAAATAGTAGATCCCAGAACCAGTAGATCTATGAATATTAGAGAACCAGAAAGGCTGAATTTCTAAATTTTTATTTTAAATTTTATTATGCTTAATATATTTTCAACAAGTCTATATTACATCACTATTTTATAGTTCATCAAGATATATCTAATTTACTAATATAGTTTACTGTTACTAGACACCCACAACGAGTGTAATTTTATGAAATTCAAAATAATATGTATACTTACATCTAAATAATGATACCTAAAGATCTTGCTGGCGATTCCACTGTGCCATATTTTGTATAAGCATTCGTCTGCAGCCGTGGAGTTTGGTCCCGTGTAAAAATTACATTTTGTTCTCAAGGTCAAAAACCAAATTGGTTGTGCCAATGGCTTATAACCATTCCTCATAAATGATTATAACTGATATCACCTCATAACTGATCAGTGCCATGCACGAGTTAACTCGCGGGATCTTTTAAACGTCATAACTTCTGAATGAACTGTTTGTGTATATTTTCTTAACAATATTTATCATTTTAGTGTGAAAAAATTCACGTTAAACATGTTGATTTGGTAAATTTTCACAAATATTTATCATTCTATTCTTATTTCATATTTTTTAAGGGATTCATTTTATTCCAAAAATAACTGACCTACAAGTACCCACCTGGTAAAAATTGGATTTGGATTGGATGGAATTTCCTAGTAGATTTTCCAACTAAACAACATGACGCTTTCTATATATTATTTACTGTTAGTTTTGAAATTATTGTATTTGAAATAAATAATGTATCAATAATACACATAGAAATCAATAGATATATAAAATAGATATCACAGTTTAAAAATCAGAAAGATCAATGCATATTACCATTGTTTATGTTACAATATAAAACAACATTTATCATTGAACGTAGGTACCAAGAAAAATAGACTTCATTAAAATGTGTCAATATAGTATATACCCGATATAATTATATAAATTATTATATTGTTAATTACTCTGTGGGGTCCATATATACTGCTTCAATAGTAATTTAATTTTGTACTTGATTTACTTATTATATGTACAAATGTAATATACTTACCTACTTATTAGGATATATCTTGGTGAATTTTAAAATAAGAGGAAATTAAATGTAGGTCATCGTGTCTAACTAGATGTCAGCCGTTGTTAAGTCTTATATAAATATTTATACATTATTAAATTGTTTTTCTGTTTTTTATTGATGTAAAGACATGGCATGTATTCAAAGTAATAACAAATTAGCTGTGTACTATTTATTTAACTTATATTAAAACCCCAAGATTGATTTCGTCTTACGACATATTTTATTCTTCTAAGTTTTACTATGACATTGTAATATGAACCATGGATATAGTATAGTACTTAAAAAAATCAAAACTGGTAATATATTATTTCAATATTTAATTGTCAATTTTCATTTGAAGTCAGCATTTAATTACTGGTATAACACATAATTATTAACTGATATCTACAACTTCAGATGGACAAATTAATTGATATATCATATTATCAGTTTTCATTTCCTTTCAACAATGTATTCATTCTAGCAGCTATTTTAAATATCTTACTAGTTTTTATGTCATGGCACCTTACAAAGGCTCCGAGCAACCGTATACTGAGCTTCGAGAACAGATGTTTACGACGGATACTGGGTGTGCGGTAATTTTAGAAGTAACGGGAGATAAAAGAACGCACCAAATAGCCTCCCATCACGCTGAGAGTGAATACGCAACTTTGTACCTGGCCCGGCCACGTGCTGCGAGTGCCTGAAGAGAATCCCAATCTGGTTTGCCTGTTCTTCAAGCCAACCGGATTCCGGCGTCCTGGATGGCCGCTAAATACTATCTATATAGCATATCTGGCGGAGTTACGGACTGCTAGTATGACCTGGAACGATGCAAAAAACAGAGTGACAGAGATTCTTGGAGGCGCCGCATTGTATCCATATGCTGCAACTAAGATGCGGATATAGCCGAAGAGAAGAAGTAATATACAGTATCTAGAAAACTTAAAGCCTTTGAAATGTGTGTGTATAGATACATGCACCTTTCATTGGTGTTGGAAAGACAATTTTTCTAATATCAAAGTGATATTGAGACTGAAAAAGACAAGACTTGGAGAGTAAGCTCTACCAAATGACATACCTAATATGATACAAGTAACTGATATGCACAATTATATTATATTTTATATTACGAATCAAAATAGCAACTTTTATATCATTATCGATAATAAATTTAGTGCAAAAATGTTTTTATAAAATTGTTTTATTTTTTAAACATTAGTCACTTTATATTTACCTTGTGTAATTGTACTATTAAATCTATAAAATGGGTGTATATGCTTGATGGTCGACGTCATAAATCACGCCATGTTCGAATCGTACGCCGAAAGTTGGATTTATTTCATTATTAATTAAAAGATTTATTTCATTCCATCTTATTCATATGAAACCGTCGACAAGCAAAGATCTCGGTAAACATTTTCTCCATCTGCAAAAAACATAACATAGGAACTGTTAATAGTGTGATTTTTAATCTTTTATAGTTGGCGACTGTTTGAAGAGTGGTAATTAAAACGGATTAGTGATAATACAAAGCATCAAAAAAGATTGATTAACTAAAATAAAGTAATCAGGTAGGTAACATGTTTAATAACAACTAGAACGCCTTAGATTATATCAAACAAATATATATGAAATCACAGGTTTTATATAATTCTGGAATGAATGTAACTAACCTCAAAAAAAGGATTGTATTACGTCGGAATTATGAAACATTGAAAGCATGTATAGACTAAGAAAACAATAAATAAACACTTGAATAATATATGCAAAACACACAGAATACTACGATAGTAATAAATAACATAATATTGTACTTACAGATAGTGTTTCTTATTCCTGATATAAAACACAATTGTTTTAGGTACCTTGCAATTTGTAAACATAATATTTGACACTTTTGACAGCAGAGAGATTTTTATATTAGTCTATGGCCAAAAATACGGATTTATTTGGCCGGCTAATAAAAAGATTTTAATAAAGCAAGAACATTTTAAATATGCGACAAATAAATAAAAGTATATATAATAAAGTTGTTAAAAAAATCTGTGTACATTATAAAATATATTTAATATTATAAATACATATATTTTTTAAATTTATGTTATAATTTGTAAACGACGAAGCACGTCAGCTAATACGCATAGTAAATGTTTAAACTTCGGTAATCAAATTCGAATGTGACAGAAAGAGAAAGAATAACTTTTTGATCATATTAGCATGCGTAAAAGAGATGTAACATAATATCACTTTCACTTTAAAAATCATACCTAGTATTCAATGTCATAGTTCAACTTTAAATGAAAAAACAGAAACTCTAGGTAAGCATGTGTGCCCTTAAAATAGAATTCCCTTCTAAGCATTTATCGACTGAGAGTAGGTACTTGACGGAAATTGAATTTAAATGTGTATAAGAATTTATTACATTTCCATTAAAATATATTAATTATATCATATATTATGTATTGATTTTAGGTTCTCCATCTCCACTCGTCATATATGTACAGCCATGGATATGCAGGGTTGCCTTCCATGACGCTTAAAACGTGTCTGAAAGAAAAGATTTTACGTGCCCACTCTGCTATCCCGATACGGAGCCGCACGGAACTCATGTAACAACCATGCACCGTGGTGCTTAAAAGGGTTGGACAGGTTCGGCTAGTCTCGGTGACATTCAGTGTCATCAGTATCCGCATACTGAATATCAAGATAATTCGATGATGACTCTACAGAAGAATCGGGATCAACCCGATTAACCTTCTGTCCATAAGATTCTGCAAATTTCTCAAATAATAACAATTACATTGTTTTTAAAATGAAGTGTTTATTAATTTAGATCGCGTCAATATTTATTTACTCCAAGGTACATCAGAAAAGTCGATTGTAATATTGATGCAAAAAATTCTAAAATTAGACTAGATAACATAACGCATTGACCATTGTTAGACAACATTGTCGATAAATAAAATAAAATAAAAAAGCCTTTTTATTTCTTACAAACAAAAGTAATGACAGTTAATTGACTATATCTAATGAATACCTATATAATATATAGCCTATGAATATATCTAGTATGTATGTATATCTATCTATGATTGTATTATCTACTTATTTTCTAGTTTATATAATATTAATTTTTTTTTTTTTTTTTTGTGTAATAATATATATATTAAGATTTTTTATTTTGTATATTGCTATTAGATAATGTTTATAAATTAAACAGTGATATGTAATTGTTTGTTTGGTTTGTAAGAACCCCTTTTCGGGTGAAGGCCTCCTCCAAAAAGTCCCACTGGACTCTGTTTTATTGTAGATATCATAATATATTAATCCATTTACATCTAAAACATATTAAAATCATAAAGGGCCTCGCTAGACCTCAATAGGTTAAATAAATTAATAAATTTGGTGGTACGTGGAAGCACTCTCTGATTTTAACGGGGCATTCATTCAAAAATCTATAAATATCTCCTGCTGCGGATCTAATAATCGGGATTTAATTTATAAATTTTGTATTATTTTATATTCGAGTCTGTATTTTGTGATTTAGATTTATTCTTCATCTTTGGATGAGACAGTTTCAGGTGAAGGTTAATATAATTATCTACAGTTAACATATTTTCGGCTCGTAAGGAGTTGTAAAACTATTTTTGTCTTATCGGTTGTTGAATCAACAATATGCATTTGAATAATTAGTGTTATGAATGAACAGATACACCTAATAATTTTGATTAGCGACCTTGGTTAAAGAGAACAATCCGTGCGCAGGTGAAAAACATAAAAAGACATGACAATCATATTATTTTAATTGCACCATTCATGTTTTTTCTATGCACAAATGAAATTTCGTCATTTTATGTATGATAGTTTGCGGCATGGAATCATTGTATTACGCAATTCTTTTGTGAAAGATTTTTTTATTGTATTTATTGTAAAAATGCAATGACAGATGAACTATGAAAATATATTATTATCCCACAAAAAAGCTGGTACTTCGTTGAAATAATACACATTATATTTTCAGTACAAATCATTAATTTATTATTGTCTATGAAAATATCGATAATTACGTTTTTTGACCGTTACTATTTTTCGATACTGTGATTTCAATTTATTGTGCTTGTAGATACTTTATTTCAATACGATACCGATAAAAGTATTGACACTTTTTCTTCCTTACTTATCCGATGTATTTATTATTCTTATGCGGATACGACTTATTTAAGTGTGGGTAATTATCTACATATCGAGTCCAGGTGACCCGCGCAGTTCAGTATATACACACTTGCTTCTCATCTGGGGATTCCAAGTTCAAACCCGGTGAGGCCAAAATACATTCATGTAATTATCTAAAAACATGGATGTTTATGTGATTTATTTTACACTACACTACTACCCCAACCCCCTTGCCAAGAAAGGGAAAAATTGTGAATTATTTACCTAGGTAAATGGAATATTCTTCTTATTCTTCATCAGGATTCAGGACCTTATGACTGAGGATCGTTACCCAGATGATTTTTCTATCAAACAGTCTTCTCAACGGCCGACACAAACGGTTGCTAACGGTTCTAATAATTATGACGTTAAGCCACACGTATTCGACAACCAATAAGGGATACGACAGCTCACAATAACTCGTATGTCAACACCCTTAGTTATACATGCAAGCGAGGTGTCTGAGTCCAGGCCAAATGTCTGGGTATCGGGAATATATCTGGAAAATTGCGGTATTGAGAAGCTATAAGTAGTAGGTGGAGTAAACATAGAAATTACCTCGTAGATTTCACCTACTAGTTTTCCTAACCTCGCCCACTCCCGTCACATTAAAAATTAATAAAAAAAATATGGATATTTTTTTCAAAATGGAGTCCCCCCCCCCTCCAATCATTTTTTTGTGTGCGCGCCTGAATATACCTATTTATTGCTCCACTCTTAATTATTGCAATACTGTCTCTATATTGAGTTTTCAATTTTAAAATAATAGATAAGGCAAGTTTTGACATATTAAACAGCATTATATGGCCATCTTTCAGTTCTGACTAAATTTAAATTAATTACCCAAATTCGCATGTTTCATGTCTAGCGCAATACACAAAACGGTCAAATAAAATAATATGGCGTCGTAAATAATCATTTTCAATTCGCAATAACTTTAAATGTCATTTACGCCTATCGAGTGAGGTAACATCACTGGTATGTAATCGAAAATATCATATAATAATACAAAATACTAAATGTTAGTATGTTCACATAAGTAACATGATTCACATAAATTTGTCTGGCATTCACTGGGACCTCACGATGGTATTGAAATATCAAACGAGTGTATCAAAAAAACTACAATATTTAATTTACAATAAATATGTATGTAAGGATGTTGTATTGTTATGAATTTTACCATTTACTAAGTCTAAAATGTTGTAGCCGCTCCGAAAGTTCTACGTTTCATCCGCATTCAAATTGCATTACGTTAATTGATTGCTTGTACAAGTAATTTTATTCACACAGCCACATCGCAAAATAAGTTTGTGAGCAATTTATTATAATTAATACCTACCAGCTAGTTGTAAAGCATAAGTTGTTTATGTTAATTGTATTGTAAAATTTCGTATTAAAAAAATGACAGCTGCTTCAGGCTATAAACCAGATATACCTATATATCTATTTAACTATTTGAAGCTCCGATAAATACTATCGGATGCGCTAACAGTTATACAATTTAGAATAATATAATTATATAGTGGGTATACTTAATACAAGCTTAGTTGTTTTTTTTCAAAATATAAGTCAACAGTCGAAATCTGTCCACTGTTAAATAAAGGTTTCTCGTTGGTTTTTCCTTTACTTTCTGTCATTTACTTTTCGCTGTCTCGTATTTCCGCCGAATCTAACTAAATAATAAGTTAGCGATAGCCACCACTACTTACCGAATGACAATTATGTTTAGCCTAATATGATTTAATTTCTGGTATGGTAGTATAACAAATGACGTTGGACCTGGCTCGGCCACGTGCTGCGGATGCCAGAAGAGAACTTTAACCTGGCTTGTCTGTTCTTCAAACCGACCGGATTCCGGCGACCTGGAAGGCCGCTAAATACAATCTACAGAGTGTATACGGTGGAGCTACGGGATGCTGGTTTGACCTGGAACGAAGCAAGAAGACTGGCGAGCGACAGGGATTCTTATAGGCGCCGCGTGGTGTCCATATGCTCCAGCTAAGGGGCGGATATGGCCAAAGAAGAAGAAGTATAAAGAATAGTGTTTTTTTAAGTAATAATAAAAATAATGCACTTTACAATGCCTTGCGTAGACTTATTCTAATAACATATTTAGTTACACAAAATGTTAATTCTTCCAATATAGAGCATCTAAACCTACACTGTATGGCTGCCAGCCATCTCGATCGTTCCGAGAAGAAGTCCCTGTCCATGATCCATGGTCCATGTCCATGTTCAACTACATCCGACACCAATATCGACCATTACTTATAACACATTTTAAAAGTTCACATATGCGTCTTATACCAGATTTGTATTTAATAGACCCGGAAAGCGAAGATAAAAAAGCTCGAAAAGCTAAATGTGGAGGAAAAATATAAGTCATTGAGGTAAGGAAAAATAAAACAGTCGAAACAAAATGTTTCATAGAAATAAGTTCGACTTTGAATCTGGACGGCGAGCGGTTTGTCAAAATATAATGTACGAAAAAAATGCTGTATTATTTTTACTATCCTACTAAACCAATTTTATTATATTTATGCCCCTTAATATTTAAGTTTAATGACTCAATTTTCATGATATACATATACAATTACATTTTCAATAAACGGTTCTATTCAGATTTTGAGAGAATACTTTTCAGTATATTTTTATAGAACTTTAATGCATATCATTAGTTATATATTAGAGATCTTGAAACTTGAGAAAGAAAATATGATTATTATTATGTAACAATATTTAAATATATTTTGCATTGATTCTTTGATTTGCTGGCCTTTAATAAGTGTCACCTTTCGGTAGTATGCAACACACGTCGACCCGTTATATTTTTAATAATAAATATTACGTTTTATAAAATGTATTTTCTGTGTATTTTGCTGCCTCATGAATTCTGACGTCCGGGTACTGTGGACTCCCAACACCCCCGTTCGATACGTCCCTGACCAGACATGACAAAATTGGGCCAGGAAATCACCAACATTGTATGTAAGTAATCACATAATGCTGTAAACAAATATCATTTTGTGAGGTAAGTACCTAAGCCATGTTCTGTTGCCTATGTGTAAATTGTATAATATTTTGAGGCCAATGTCGTTCCATTGAATGATGCGCCACGACCGTGTCCGATCCATCAAGAAAAGGAAAGGTGAAAAATGTACGCAAAAATGTACTGCCTATGCATGTATAATATATCGCAGGCTTGAAATAATATCTTTAAAACACAACTTGCATTATTTAAAAACTGAGGTTGTGCACATATTACATTTGTATTATTAATAGGTTATCCATTGTCCGAATGATGTTATGTTTATTATTCGAACTATTCCGTGACGCGACGAATAATAATTGTAGACTCAACCACATTTCCAGTTGTATTCCAAGTAAGTATTAATATTTTTCTGTTTATTAAACTTAATGACTATTATATTGAACGTGTCAGAAGACAATGATACGCGTAGGCGGCTCTCGTGGTGCAGTGCGTAATGCGCTGGCCTTCCATCCGGGAAGTCTGGGTTCGACCCGGTGAGGAGTGAGGACACAATATATTTATGTTATTTTCTTAAATCCTGGGTGTTTGAGATTGTTCTTGAAACCGTTGAAATTACTAACAACCACCGTATGTGAAAAATAAAGGACATGGTTATGAATAGTGTAGAGCTTCAATTGCTATTATTTCAAACTTATGTACATAACCTAAAAAATCAATAAAAATGCTTAAAAATCACAATTGATTATACAAACCAATTTCGTCTTCTAGCGTGCGGGCTTGTTTACACAGCCTTAGTACTAATCATTAGTACCCACTACTCACACTAATATGAATGCTTATTACTAATTCGGCTTGTTCACACGTAGCGGTATTTAGTGCGAGTAGTGATTACTAATGATCAGCATTAAACCCGTGTGAACAAGCCTTAACGTATTTTATTTTATTTTATTTTTTTACCTACATAAGTGGATCATTAATGCAATTAATTAGGTATGTAAATCGTAAAATAAACATCACTAGGTATATGATTCAAAATATTATAATTTATAATATGCATGTGGAATATACTTAGTCACTAAATTTTAAAAACTTACTCAAATAATAATCGGACGACATAAGTCTTTGTTGAGAATGTGGTGTTTGATTAATTTTTATTTAACTTTAATACCATACAAGATAATTATTTTTCGTTGATTTCTTAAAAAAAATACTTCTTGCAGTATGTAATTATAGTTGAAGCATACAAATATTTAAATTGAAGGCCTATAAAATTACATATGCTAAATTATTTCAGAGAATTCAGGGCAACATTGTTTATTTATATGTGAAATATAAATCTTAACGAGAAGCAAAACAACCAACATGCACTGTACACCTAGATCACTCATAATATATTATTAGTACCTACAGGTCTACAGAGGCTCCCAATACACTACTATTCACAAAATTAAAGAATAGTGTTTATATTAATCACTTTTTTATTACAATAAATTATATTTAAATAGATATGTGTTACTACAAATTATCTTTCAGTCTTACATAACAATATTATAAAAAATAAATAAAAATGAAAACTCACTTTGCCATTATCGGTGAGGCCAGGTGAGCTACATACCTAATATGTTTCCGACGATATCCAGACCAGGACTCAAATTTGAAATATTTAACTTTAGTACTAGTTGTCTCATTCTAAGAATGGGTTTACAGTCCGACACAGTTGCCAGCATGAATATCTTTAAACCTGTAGAATTAACAAATGTTTTGGTTCAAACACTGTGTCGTATATTTTTGTCCGGAGTGGATGATGGGTTCTAAAAGGCTGAGAACTTGTGCGGCAAGCAGACGTCAGGTTCCAAGGATTGGGAGCTTATGTGACTCGTGTATTTGATGTCTCATTTCCTAAGCCTCGCCGAGTCGGCAGCGTCGCATCATCCAAGACTCCAAATATCAGCTTTAAATGGGTAGGTACTAAAAATATTATCAGTATAAGTACATAATATGTAAGTAAGTACCTACCTCCAAGTATATCTATGCTTCGCCAAACTCAATCATTGTATAATGAATTCAATAAAAAACAACATTTAGGAAGATACCTATCTAATTATGAGAAGAATTTCGTTATCAATCAACCTAATCAAGTTATTGGTTTACCGCACCTATTGCTGGTTGACAATTTATTGTATATTATCTAATATGTAATATACCAATTTGTAATTAAAATTAAAAGAATATATAGGTATTCACCTGAACTACCTCATGTAGTCTTCCAGATATTATATACGTTTAAAATGATGCTCTTTTAAAATTGTATATCTTTATGACTTTATGTATAGTAAGCTTTTCTGGGTTTATTAAATAGTTGGCGTCGCGACGTCATCGTCAGATACACCAGATTATTTTATAACTTCCTTCCCAGAATACTTCTTCAAAACCACTTTCAATAATAGTAGCTACCTACCTGATTAAATAACGCAATCCTACGTTATCTCATCGGTTTCGCCTCTTATCACTATACTTGGTACCTAGATGTTTAGATTTCCGAGTACGGATCGCGTGTATAATGCTGCAGAGTTATTAGAACGACTGACAATAAATACATAGGTACTTGTAAAAAAAATTACAATCACAAACCTTCCATGTACACATACCTGTATTAACAGCGTAATGTGGACGAAGTTGATAATCTCTGTCGCATAATTGTATGATAATCTGGTGGTCCGGAGATGGAAAAGTGAGTAGGTACCTAGGTATTCGCTGGGAGGTTGGCAGGTTGGGCAAGTACCCGTGAGAACTCTCAGCGGCCGAATGACGACACAACGTACCGCCATCCACCATAAAACAATCTCTGCCAAACGTTTCGATTGCGAAATTATTATACCGCGATACTAGTTTACATTTTTGCAGCGATGCATCGCCATAATAATAATGGTAAATAATATTATAAACAGATTCATTCACTGGACAGGTACGGATAGATCTGATTAGTTTACCATTACTGTAAATGGGATAATCGTTGGCAGAAACCCTGGGGCGTGTTGCGAAACCCTACTTATCAAAAAGTAAGACAGAGGCAATCTTCGCGCCTACATCGATGTAGCTTTTGGCGACCGCATTTCAATGTCGCGCATATAGACTACAGCCCCAAAACCTATTTGAAAACATTGATATGCTTCAATTCAATTCAATGCTTGAAAATCAGTAGGTACATCGCGTCGATGCGAGCGCGATCGCGACGCGGTTTGAAGCGAAATAAAACAAAGCGGTGCGAAGCGGCTACGTTGTCCTATGTGGCCAGTCACTAGTCAGTCACCAGCAGTGTTGCCAACCGTACTATAATTACAGTATTTGTACTATAATTTTGGTCCGCGTACTATGTATGATATATAACAGGTATAGTACGCCCAAAATACTATAATTTTAAAAATCGAAAAAAATATGTAAAAAATACTAAAATTTCGATATTTTCATTCGATAAATTGGTGCAAAGTACTATAATTTCGCAATATAAGAAGATTTGGAGAACTTGGAAAAAAATGCTCGAAAAACGTAAAAAAATCCCTTGACTGGTTTAAATATGTTTAAAATGAAATTTCGGATTGAATCTTCGGTAAGCATTTTTGTTTGATAGATGTACGAGTACCTAAATAAAAAGTGGTCTCGGAGTTTCTCAAATACTTCTTTTAAGTTCTTAGAGCCGACTGCAGAAACATTTTTTGTCTTAAGGTGGCACATCAGTGAATCGGCAAATAATTTTCAACTATAGGCGCGACGAAATTTTGGACTCGCTCGCATTCAGTGAGAGAACGTCGAGCTGGAAACGCGTCACTTTGCTTCGTGATGGCGACGGGCCAATTAATTTTTAAATCGTGTAAAGATGACTAAAAACGTTACCCATTTACTTAAAAAAGAAAACATGTCAATGAATATATTATTATTGTTACTAATAGAACAATAAACAGAACATAAAATGGACGTATGTTGGATTTATATGACAAATTATATTTCGTTTAACAGGCGTCATTTGCACCCGCGACCCGCAATCCGCGCATCGCCTAGCCACGATCTTTTTAGACCGTGCCTCAACTGATGTACGACCTTAACTAAAATTTCCTCAGTACAAAACACTATGCACAAACATCGTCCTTAGCTAAGATCATGTTGTCTATGGTTCACCTCGTCTTAAAGCTTCGCTCGTTTTTTCTTTAATTTCTTTTATTTTGTTAACTGTCAATTCATTGTGGAACTGCATTGTATTGTTGTTTTATTTAATAAAAACAATAATTCGTTTTTTCTATTGAAAATAATACCATATTTAAAAATTCTCTTTCCTATAGTTTACGTAAATTATTTTATAATTGTTAAACGATGACAAAAATATGACAACTACACTTTATAAATGCAATAACTATAAATACATTTTAATATTTAATTATAATACTCTTATGTTTCCGTTATAAGTCATTATACGTGATGCTACAGGCACCGCAATATATTTTTTTAACATGGTAACACTCTTGTATCTTGCGCGGTATCAGGCGAGCATAAGTAGAGAGGGGGGGCAAAAATGAATTAATACTGAATTGTCTATCTATTGAAAAAGTATCGATACATGGAATGGGTATCGTATCGAAATAAAGTATCGTCCTTTAAGGAAAGGATGGCCCACACAACCTGAACCGGGCCCCCACTCCCCAGGTCAGGATTTTTAAATTTACTTAGGGTTAAAAGCAATGTGACGCTCAATATTAGCGTTTTCAAAATGAATGCTGTATTTTGAAAACGTTACAAGTCACTATTGTGTTTTAGTCAAAATAGTGAAAACAATCCTATAGGTATAAAAATAAATAGGTAGGTAGATGTAAAATCTATTATTTTATAGCAAATGTTAACCGTTGTCTTTAAAAAAAACTACTAACTTTTGTGTATTTAGGTAATTTGAAGATTTTTGCGACTTATGTGTGTGTGAAGCAACGTTTTCGAAATACAGCATTCAAATGGTGTTCGAGGTAAAATTAAGAATATTCACTGTATTTTTAGTGATTTTTTGTATTTTTTAATATATCTCTATATGAAAAGGTCCGCAGTCCCCATTCACTGCGGGCCATTTAATTAATATTTAATTATCACATTTAAATAACATGCTAATTATATCTAATGGTCACCTGATGGGCAACGCACCAGTTGCGTTGGACGCAGTGAATGGGTCATTTTTATACGACCCGGGTCGGTGTGTCAATTGTATTTACCATTGGTGAGTGTGCATAGTGCCCGAAGATGCCAAAAGGCGATACCCGTGTCGCAAAAAACGATTCAAATAGAATAGTACAAAACTTAAAACCATTAGAATTTATATCTATTTGAATTGCGGAGTTGTCAAGTATCGACATACGATAATAAAAAAATGCATCGTACTACTATTGTTAAAATGTTAAAATCGTTGAAATAAAATAGTGCGCAGGCGACTTTTTTAGTATTAGAGCAAATTTGTGATGTGTATTTATCTCACTTATCTGATCGACCCCCAGGCTAGAGCCCTGTTAACCCCCCGCCTTGCGGGGCCATGTTTGTAAATATCGTTGTCAAATTATGGTTGTTTGCGAAGGGTTATTTATAATTTTATTATATAATATCAATAGTTATCGAAAGAAAATATCAATAGCAAAATATCGATGTATCTTTCATAAAGTATTGATACTTCAAAATATCGATATTTTTGTTACGGTCATGCAGTCATGCGTAATACGGAAGGGGGCGTGTTCATAACAAAAGTAGTCTATGGTTAATGATTCCTTAACTCTATACTCAGGATTGTCTATAGTTAAGTCATGCTTTTCGGCGACTTATCGACTATATCGAAATCTTAGATTGTGCATGCCGCTCTTAAGTAATAGAAAAACCGATGAAACAAAAAATATAAAGTTCACGATTTGATTCTGAACTGTTTTTTTGGGAAATGCGCTCCGCTAAAAAATTCCTCGTGAGACGCCCTTAATTTTATTATTACAATACTAAATTAAAATATTTTTAGTTTGTTAGCACCTTAGCATAAAAAGGTTCCCAAAGCATGTTTCATAACAAATTGTTTTTTAATATAATGGCTATGCCAGGGTGATTGCATTTTGCTATGTATGATATTATTATAAATTAGTAGGTAGGAAATAAGTAAAAAAGATTCTCTCCATTTTCGAAATGCACGATATAGTCACACTCTGAAATATTCAAATTAGATCAAATAACTCGAAGCTGGGTAAACTTTATTATTCGAATTCGACTCTTTGAAGTCCTAGAGATAGGGTTTGCCTTCCTTCTTCGCGTGAGGTGTTATTCTACTAATTTAATCTCATTTTTCTTGTCGTTGGTCATTCCTCCCTTTTTATTTACTGGTCATACCCGCGCGTCCCTTTTTTATGTAGGGAGTTTGGGACTCTTTTGTCTTCATTATGGATTTCCCTTTTGACAGTTTTAAGTCTTAAGAGGACGTTCTACAGAATTGGCCTTGAGAATTGAAAATATGATTTTTTAACATGTGGTCCATAATATCTGGTCTACTAGTTAATATAAAAAGGTCGTGTCAAAGTTGTTTGTGTTAATAAATTTGCTCTGTGACTGATCCGACTCATATTTCACATTTATTTCATCAGGGCTGTCGAAGACATAAATCATAATATATATCGTCACCGGTCAGGCAAAAGTCACCAACCCTGAAAATGGCAGTTTTGAGTTGAGTATGTCACCCGAAGCGTAAAATTATGTTCTTTAAGATGCAAAACTCACCACGGTACATTAGTTAGTAAAATTTTGCTTAAATCCGAATTATTTGTTTTTCACTAAATGACTTTCGATAAAATCTTAACAAGCAAAAGTCATTATAGGTGAATAGACATTATTGACTATATAAAAAAAAATCCTTCGTTATAAATATACAAGCAAAAGTCACTATACTATGGATGGTGAGTTTTACTGATCATTCTTTTGGCTAATATTGTTCAGATTATTAACAAGCAAAAGTCACCAAACCATAATTGAGCTACCTTGCCTCCTTCAAAACCTTCCAGATGTTTTAATTAGCATCAAAAAGGAAAATTACCTTAAAGAAATTATTAAGAAGACATGAGAAAATAATTTAATGTAGATAAAACCTTAAAAACATTAAAATCTGATTTTTCCTGCATTTTCAAACTTTCAAATTGCGATATCTCAAAACTATGTTTTTAGGGTTGGTGACTTTTGCCTGAACGGTGACGATATTTATAATTTTAAATTTTTATTTATAATATATATTATTTAAGTTTTGTGCATCTAATGCCGGTTCCACACTGGCAACAAGTTAATTTGCTGGCAACCTCGTTAGATTTTACGATAATTATTGTAAAATTTCTTAAGCAATTATGGTAAGTATCGTAAAATTTAATGAGGTTGCCAGCAACTTGTTGCCAGTGTGGAAATGGCTTAATATCCACTGTGGTTCACGTAGTGGCATGGACCTGGGGTTAGCTAATTCAGGAAGTCAACACCCATGATAGAATTTTTTCCAGTTTTGGTTGCATTATATTCCAAAACTCTTCTGTAAAAATCGTTTCCGAGTTTATAAATGGAAATTTCTCGGTGTACATAGTAAACAAACCTACGAATAAAAAAAGACAAAAAAGAACATACTGATTCATCGCAGTAAAATCTGGTAATCAAATTCGCCATTTTGAAAAGCGACGATTTTGCGTAAACAAATATCACGTGGTCTGTACGTGTGCGGCAAACTTCGAATGTGTTTGTAATTTTGTGCAAAGTGCGAATGTAATGTTTTCAAATAATTGATATGGATTAATTATACCATCGTATTATTTTCTCGAAATCATAAACATACTATAATAGTATTTGAGTATCAACCTATGTTCAATTTGAATTGGGTTATAATAATAATATACCCGTATATATATCAATAGTATGTTTGCTACAAAATCCACCCAAGTTATCAGTACGTACTTGCACAGGTTTGATTAAAAACCATGATGAAATTAACATTTAAAAAATATGAATGCTTAATATTATTTTGACAGCCCTGTTTTCTGATCGGCTTCATCTCGCAGGTGTTCATAAAATAATAATAATTCTCCGTGCGGCAGAAATTATCAGTAATAATAATAATATTTCTTGAAATAAAATCTCCGATGATTAGTGATTTTTGCGAAAAGATCGATTTAAATTGACGTAGTTACGACGCCGAGGTCCTTTTTATACTGAATTATATTTGAACGGCAGGCTCTTCAGCGGGCCCTTAACCATAATACCCACCGATTCACCTTGTAAGGCTTCCTTGAAAATAGCTTCCGAGTACATGTTAAATAGCAAAGGTGACAATATACACCCCTGTCTTACACCGCGATGAATTTTTACCTCTCCACTGATTTCGTTTTCAATCTTAATATTCGCTGTTTGATTCCAATATAAGTTAGCTATCAGTTGAATGTCTCTTGCATCGATGCCTTTCTCCTGTAAGAGTTCGAGAAGTTTAGGATGCCTAACAGTATCGAATGCTTTCTCGTAATCGATGAAACACATATTTATAAACATCAACATTAATATCTAGGCATCTTTGCACTAGATCATTCAAGCTGAAAAGTGCTTCGCGAGTGCTCAAACCACTTCTGAAGCCAAATTGTGTGTCATCCATGTTTTCTTCGCATTTTCGAAAATGTGATGAATGTCGATTTCAACCAATCATCGGGAATTATGCCCGTTTCGTAAATTTTATTAAACAAATCAACGAGAATTTCTAATTGATCTTCTAATAATTTTATCATTTCGTTGTAAATATTATCAGGGCCGACAGCTTTACCATTTTTAGAATTTCGTATTGCGTTTATTATTTCTGCCCTATTTAGCACGGGGCTTGTTCACATTCATTAAAAGTATTTTCTTTTGGTTTCTTTCGTAATTCCCAATGTTTCCTTTATCTTCTTGTGCATATTAAAGGAATCGTATTTTCGTTGGAGATTTTCAATTTCTTTGCATTGGTCGGACATCCATTCTTCTTTAGCTGTACGAATTTTACTTTTTATGGTATTATGTATTCTCCTATAATGAGTTTCATTTTTATTTTTCCATTTTCTTCTTTCGTCTATTAAAGACAGAATCTCATCTGTCATCCATTGTTGCTTCTTAGCTGTTCTTTTATATTCTAATTGATTATTAGATATGGAGGAGAACACATCTTTTATCCTGTCCCACTTGTCTGTTAAGTCAGAGGATGTAATGACTGAAGTTTTTATTTGTTCTATTTCTGTGTTCAGTGCACTTTTTACTTGTTGTTTGACTTCGGGATCCTTCAGTTGATTAATGTCAACACGTTGGGTTGCGCGTGGTTCCCTCAGTAATCTTTTTAATCTAATTTTTACTGTAGCTACAACAGGATTGTGGTCAGATGAGATGTCAGTACCTGGATAAGTTTTAGTAGATATTACGCTATTTATGTAACGATTGCGAATTAATATAATGTCTATTTGATTTCTTACAATGTTATTGCCATTCGTGATTTCCATGTATACAATCGCCTTGCTGGAAGTTTGAATAATGTGTTACAAACAACCATACTCTGTTCCTGGCAAAATTGTAGTAATCTTTCTCCTCGACCATTTCTTTGTCCTAGACCTAATTCTCCTACTAACTCTCCACTTTTACCTTTACTAATCTTTGCGTTGAAATCTCCTATAATTAAGGTAACTTCATTATCTTTCGTTGATTTTAGAATTTCATTTATCCGTTGATAGATATCTTCTATAACATCGTCATCTTTGTCGGCAGTTGGAGCGTACACCTGTATTATATTAACATTACCCATCCATGATTTGAGTTGTAATAGCATTACTCTGTCAGAGTAGGGAACAAAACTATTGACCGATCTGTTAATTTTATCGGTCACTATGATACCCACTCCATTTCGATGGTGGTTATCATCATTTCCCGAGTAATACAAGGTGCCGTTGTCAGTTCTAAATCTGCCGTTTCCCTTCCACTTCACTTCGCTGATACTAAGGATGTCTAATTTTAACCGATTCATTTACATTATAACGTTTTGCAATTTTCCACTTTTAAACAAAGATCGCACATTCCAGGTCACAATCTTCATAGCCGGCCCGGGGATTCTTAGCACCCTCTGACCATTGAAGGCCTGCCGGGGACTGAGGGCCTTGCAATTTGATTTTCCACCCATGATAATTACTAGGGATATAGTTAATGTGAGAGTTTCTCGTTGCTTTCCACATCGCAGTGTCAAAGCCATTAAAGCCGTTGCGACCATGCCTTCAGTTATCTAAATGTAAGCTGTACCGAAGTCCATCCTCTCCACCTTACATCAGTACTGGTAATTGCTGCTGCCCAATGCTGGCACCACGCACAGACGGTCTCGGTAAGGGAGAGGCTAATGATCTGTTTTAGATCTATATTACGCATCCATTTGCCTTGTAGGACAGCGAGGACCAGTGTCTGGTTTACTCAAAATAAAGGTACTACCTCTGCAGTCCAACTTAACTGCTACAGGAGAAAAATTTCAACGTACGAGCGTCGATTAAGATGCTGATGTTTGAGGTATCCTCGTTACGTACCATATTTCAGCAGGGGGACCGGCAAGGAGTGGCACAACACCCAAAAACAATTCTTGGAGGCCCCTACGGTCGTAGAGTTAGGTCTGAATGACGAGTTGCGTCGGTACGACCACTCGTCATCAGCTAATCATCTGACGGAGAGGACCATCGCGGCCCTCCAGAATGCGATGTTTTCCCAACGGGACAGATTCTGGAAGGGTATGCAAGGGTTAGTGGATTGGGCAACCAATCCTCAAAACATCATAACAGCGATGGGCCTGTACCAAAAAATCGAAGAGGGTTTTGGGGACAACGCATAATAAAATTTGCGAGGACATCGATCGATCGTACTCTAAGCGGAGGTGACCGCATCTGGACGACCAACAACATTGGGGTCCGTCTAAGAGACTTTCGGGGAGTCTGGATGGCGTAGTGTACCCCCCCCCCCCCCAATATTGGTAAAAAATAATAGCCGTAGCCCGCATACATTGTATGCGGACACCACCATTGGTAAGTCCTTCTTTACTTTTACGAAAAGAATTTCAAACGCAACAATCAGCAGAGGTCACTCTCGAGATCGAGGACTTAAAGAACTCAGGGGTTCTAGAAAAAGCGGGTCCAACCCCAGTTTTCTCTCAACCCTGTTTCTCATCAAGAAACAAGACGGGACCCCATGCCCTGATATCAACCGAAAGCGTTTGAATGCGTTCCTACAGCCAAAGCCATTCAAATTAATTCACCATTATGAGGTTCCAGCCGTCTTACAAAAAGAAGACTGGCTAGTAATAATATATCTAAGCCAATGATACTCAACCTTTTTTTTCTTCGGGCCAAATACATATATTTGTAAAGTAACGCGGGCCGCATCACTACTGGTGTGACGAAAAAAATCATGAACACCCCACCCCTTTTTTACAAAACATTTGTGAGATTTTAAAAAGTATGCGTGTTTTTTAAATTAATCGTGTGCAATAGCAACACTCTTATACCAGATCTGATGTGGACCATAATGACAATCCTCTTCGGGTGTCAAAGTCAAAACGAATCTCAAGATATACGAAATTCCTGATAATAATTGTGTTTCGGGCCGCAGGTTGAGTATCGCTGATCTAAGCCAAGCGTACCTCCAGGTACCCTTGGCTTCTCAACATCGTCGATTCGTTCGATTAGCCTACCGAGGGGAGCTCCTACAATTGACATGTCTCCCATTCGTGCTGTCGGCCACTCCGATTATGTTTGCATCCCTGATCAATTGAATCGCCGTACGCCTACGAAAGAATGGCTGAGTATAGGTATTCACTTACCTAAACGACTTCTTAGTAGCCAACCAATCCGAGAAACAGTCTCGGTTCAGGTGGAATACAGGATAACCTTCCTACAGTCTTTAGGGTGGTTAATAAATATAAAAAGATCCTGTCTGATCCCAAGCAGGGCTCGAAATGGAACGAGACGCACCGGAGCGCCGTTCCGGCTCGTGAAATTTGTAAAATTATCGCTCCGTCTCGTGGAAAAAATATGTTGACCATCTGAGCTAGATAGGCCATAGAAAAGAAAATCTGACACACTTATTTTTATAAAATACACATACGATTTGATGACTATGTAAATATATTCAGAAAATTTGTCGAGCGCTCCGGTTCGTAAACTTTTCCATTTCGAGCGCTGATCCCAAGCCAACAATGAGGGTTCCTGGACATCACGTAGGACACACACAACAAACGGAGGTTTCTATCGCCAGAGAAGTGTGTAGCACTCCGTCACCATCTGCTAACACAGGTACAATAAGGCAGTTGGTCCATCAGACAGGCACATATCCAATCCCTTCTGGGGCGACTCAACTTCACATCCTACCTCCACGAGGAAGATTGCATTTCCGACGGCTACAACGCTCCAGTCATCAATATGGCTGAGATCCCATCCTCGCCAATTGATGACAATCCCACTACAGGCCCAACAGGACATCATGTGGTAGCTCTAGGCGATAGGATCCTCAGAGTTGACACAACGCAGGTACAAAAAGGCAGTTGGTCCCTCAGACAGGCACATGTTCAATCCCTTCTGGGGCGACTTAACTTCGCATCCTACCTCCACGAGGAAGGATGCATTGCTGACGGCTACAAAGCTCCAGTCATCAATATTGTCGAGGTCCCATTCTCGCCAATAGGCGACAATCCCACCACAGGCCTAACAGGACATCATGTGGTGGCTCCAGGTAATAGAATCCTCAGAGTTGACACGCAGAACGACATTCAATCACTTCTTGACGACAGACGCAGCCGACACAGGCTGGGGAGCCTAACTGAATGAACACCACCTATCACGTATGTGGAAATAAGACCAGTTAGCATAGCATGGCATTCCAACAGGAAGGAAATGTTTGCAATTCAATCTCGGGTACAAGCAACCATAGGATCAGATCTGCTTCTGCAGACAGACAACAAAACAGTGGTGGCATACATCAACAACGAGGGCGGCACAAAATCTGTCACCCTCCTAAACCTATGCCGTCAGATACTAGTATTTACCAGTCGAGCCAACATCACGTTTACTGCACAATACCTCCGCAGACATTACAACTGCACGGCAGATCATCTCTCCCGCAGACAACTCATTCCCGAATGGCACCTCATCAACACCGCACCACCCCCCCTGTTTCAAAGATGGGGAGTTCCCGAGGTGGATTTATTCGCAAACGAAACAGCACATGTCGTTGCAACATACGTCTCACGAGACGTTACAGACAGTGGTGCGCTGTTTCACGACGCCTTCAGCCGAGTATAGGACTTCAGACTGGCGTGGATATTTCTCCCACCAAACATACTTCCACGAGTCCTAGCGCACCTGAACTCATCAAAAGGGAAGTACTTACTAGTGGCACCGAGCTGGAAACAATCTTAGACTATAGATACATCTAGACGCCACCCACTGCATTGCTAAATAAAGCTGCGTGCCGTGCGTTTGGTTTGTGGGCGAGCGAACGCATTCGTCTACAAATGTTCGAGACCATAGACCATTTCGCTAGTGCTCGCACTAGACGCTCAGAATTAAAATATAACTTTCTATTTTTTTACGTTATATAGTATTTTTAAGCGGTCAAAATGCAACCATTAGGTAAAGATATCCATAATTTAAGTTATTTTAAAGAAACACTAGGTCACTGATATTAAAATATATAATAATATACAAATAAATTATCACGAACTTACCTATGAAACGTAATACCATCTTCTTGCTTATCAGTACGGCTACCATATTTTAATACAACACACAGAACCATCTTTCCTACTAAATTAACAAAAAATATTTACCACTGACTTTATGTTTAACACAAAAAATAGCAATTTTAGCAACACGAGCTCGCAGGTGCGACGGGTAGCGACGCTACGTGAAGCGATTCACCACGACTTTCCAGCGATTCTTTTGGAAACTAACTCACACATATGTAGACCTTTTATCTTACCCTAGCGCGTGTCGCAGAGATTATAAGGGTGCCGAATACTTTCTCACTCGCACTCATGCATCGTTTTTGGTTCTATAGTACAACACACCAACTTCTATTTATGACTTCCAGCGCATCTATTCTATACACAAGACTGCTTTCGGCCGCCATCTAGGGTAGGAAAGTATCCAAGTATTAGCACAATTACAAAAAATTTGTTGTAATTGTTACAATGAGTGCTATGTTTTAACTGCACCTCTCTGGGCTGTGATAAATTTTAGAGTGAGATAGACAATTTTGACAGTTCAGACGGCTAACTTATTGTAATTGTTACAATAAGTGTTAATATTTCGATACTTTCCTACACTAGTCAGCTGCTGTAAAGGCTGAAAACAGTTTCGTGTATAGAATAGATGCGCTGAAGCGGGTGTAGTACGTGGTGGCTTGGGGCACTGTCTAATTTCGAGGCACATCACGATAAAAAGTAAAATAAAAACATTAGTTTCAACTACCAAACGTAATACAAATATTAATGTAGGTACCTCTTTCCTAGAAGCACACCTTGGAGCACACAGTGGTGACTCATAATACAATTTATAAGGTAATTTTGTGTACCAGTGGCGGAGGGTGGAGGTAGGCTATTAAGATCAGACATAAATAGTGCACACCAATCTTTGTCAGTCAAACGTATTTTGTTTTCATTGAACTAAGACTACAATGTGGAGATAAAGTTTGTACCCTTTCTAATCCAAGCCATAGTAGATAATAGTAAAAAAAATATTCAATTCTTTTTCTTTCTTTTGACCATGTCCGATTATAATAGGATCATAATATTATGGGCCTCCACAGAGTAATACAAACCTCCACAAAAATATTCATTTATCTATAAAAAAAAATCTAAAATTATGCCATTAAACCATAAGTAAGTAGGTACATACCTAATTATTTTAGATATTTTATAGATAGAAGAATATTTTTATTGCTTATGGTTTTGTGTAGGCAGGACTTCAGACTTATACCTCAGCTGAGGCATGGTCTAAAAAGATAGTAACTATGCGACGCACGGATTGTGCAAATGACGCGTGCCGAACGAAACATACCTAACCATATTCCGGCGATACTTTTGGAAACTAACTCACACATATGTAGACCTTTTATCTTACTCTAGCGCGTGTCGCAGAGATTATAAGGGTGCCGAATACTTTCTCACTCGCACTCATGCATCGTTTTTGTTCAGGCCTTGACCATAATGCATAATATAAAAACAAACTATGTGTAGCCAACTGTAAAAAAACATTACACTCTCGATATCAAAATACCACTTATTTATACATAGTTGTTTTTGTGAACCGTTGTTTTGAACCTTACACATAGCTGTTTTTTATTTTAAGAAATAACTTCGGCGCGAGTTTACCCAACACATAGATCTTTTTACTACCTAGCATATAAAGAAAAAAATAAGGAATGACACGGTATTTAAAAGTCATTTTTGATAAAAGCGACACATAGATGGTTTTGCTAAAACGGTGACGATATTCTAATCAATAATAATTTTAACTGTTGGCAACACTGGCGCTCAGTCGGTAAGGTCGCTAATGCAGTTTTGTTCAAATAATCAGTGTGGCCAATCGTACTATAATTATAGTATTTGTACTATAAATATTTTGGTCCGCGTACTATGTACGATATAAAACAGGTATAGTACGCCCAAAATACTATAATTTTGAATATCGGAAAAAAAATATGTAAAAAGTACTAAAATTAAAGTACTATAAGTAATATACTACTATAGTAATTTTAGTGTAGTATAGTTTAATATAGTTTTAAGTGTGTACTATAGAAATAAGTAAAGAAAGTACTATAGTTTCGCAATATATAAGAAGATTTGGACAAGCAAATTGAAAAAAAAAATGCTCGAAAAACGTAAAAAAATCCCTTGACTGGTTTAAAATGAAATTTCTTGAATTCTTCGGTGAGCATTTTTGGTCGGAAGAGATACCTAAATAAAAAGGAGTCTCGGAGTTTCTCAATTTTTCATTTTTTTTTTTTGAGAAACAAAAAACCTATACATTTTTCAACCGATCTGATGACAACGCGTACTGTATTTTTTCCCCAAATACTATAATTATGGAGGCTCTGTACTATAATTCCACTTTGAAAAAATGGCAACACTGCACTGATATTATTTGAGGAAAAAAGAAACGTCAGATTAGCGAGCATTGAGACGGTTAGCGTTCAAATTGCCGCATATCTTAATAATTTCGCAAATTAATCTAGTCTTCAAGCAAGTCATTGTTATTTTGTATACTCCGTATTACAGGTTTGTTTTTAATTCTCTCATTATGTAAAATTTCCTCAACGCCAAATATTTCTGTGCTAGTACTTCATTTTTAGGTTATTCACTGTTGCTTATGTTCTTTCGTTGTAGAAATGGAACCCATGACCCTTGGAAGTCCCACACATTCTCCAACAGGGAGTCCAAACACCAGTTTTCTCCCCCCATTTCTTATGGGTGAATTTAATCAACCCACTACGCCTAGAACAAATAGCTTGTCTCCCACCAAAGGAAGAAGCCTGGCATTTGGTAAGTGAACATTATATTATTATGAGATAGTTTTAGATAAATATGCAGTACCCACTCCAAATCCTTTTTTTGGTGGTGGTCATTTGAAACTTAAATACAAACGAAAACCTCTATAGAATACACATCCTGAAAGTCATTGTTCATTCTCTAAATATGTATATTTTTGTTGACAGGAAATTCTCCACCCATTCGTCCATCTCCGCAGCAAATATCTCAATACAACTCTCCACTGAGACAGAAGAACAATCCCAATGTCTCTTTCTCCAACAAAATTAATGGACCTCCGACACAAGGATTATTCGATACCCTCCATCAGCCAGACTGGAATACCACACCGACCATCCAATCCCCTGCAACGCAAATTACGTCTCCTCTTCATCACTCAAGTTTCACTCAGCAGCACCAAGAAAATCTATATACTCATAATGAATCTCCTTATATTAACAAATCGTTGAGTCAAAACCATCAAGGTTATCCTAATCAATCTTTCGGATTCAACCAATCGACAGCAGGTCAAACCTCCGTGTTATCCAACAATGAAAGCTTGTGTTACAATACGCCCATGATGGATTTGAATGCAAATCGATTTGGAGATGACACAAATGAATATTGGGTGACTGTTTTTGGTTTTCCACCCAGCGCTGCCTGTATGGTGCTGGCACAGTTTTCAAATTGTGGAAACATTCTAGGTTAGTATTACATTCTACACCCCTCTTGATAAAAAGCTCCAATGACAACCTTTATTTCAATGTACTTACTGTACTAATCATAATATAAAGCGAGACTTCTTTCAAAATAATAATCAACTAAAATTAGACTTAGGCAGGTACTCTGTTACGAGTTTGAAAAATTCAAACAACACATTGCTGTTTCAATATTACAGGACTGTATGCAACATCTTCATATTTTTCAGTAATATGTATTATGTAGTTAATAATGGCTATATTTATTAATGTATACTGAACAGCACCCCTTTATCTGATATCTACAAATAATAATATAGAAGTCACGCACACTTAAAGAGATCTATATGTACCAATTTAATGTTGTACACATTTAGATATGCGTAGGCAATGCTTTCTTTCTAGAAAAGTAGGTAGTTGAAAAACGTGGCTATGTATTCTATCACTATTGTTCAGCTTAAAAAATTTTGTATATTTGAACAGTATGGTCAAATCCATTTCTGTTTTGATACGGTAACGCATGATAGGTATTTAAAAAAATACTTATCTTAAAAAAGTTACCGCATATACCCAAAAAAAAGCACAATGTGTGGGTATACCTAATATGTAATCAAATAATTGAAATGTGTCAATAAATATAGAAATTGCTCTTGGTGTAGTTATAGCCCTACTTCTCAATTTGTCTATATTTTGATTCATATTGATTTATTTTCTATTAATTTTACAGAGAAGAAATTTCCCACTCAAGGCAACTGGGTATGGATAAGATTTGGATCCCGCTCTGAAGCTGGAAGAGCACTTGCTCTCAATGGAAGAACTTTTCCAGGAAACCTCATGGTGGGCGCCCTGCCATGCACACACCCGCCACAAACAAACAGGTTACAACCCATTATTTTAATACTACCAATTAGTGCATTCAAGAGGTGATTTTCTAAAATGGCTGAATCTATTTAAAACTGAAAATACATATAAACATTTTCTCAAAATGTATGCATAACAATTCTTACAACATTTTAAATACAAAGAAAAACACATTACACACTTTTTTCCCGTAGCTGCAGTTTACTGTGACAGCAGATAACATGATGATAATGTATTTGATGCATAACTGCAGATTTACTTGTTCACATAATGACAGAGAGTTTGGATGTGTTATTTACGTTTCTTTAAATATAATAAATTTATGTACTATTTTCAGAGGAGCTCGTCAACTGACATCTGGTATGTCAAGATTGGAAAACACATTAGCATTAAGTCCTCCTTCCACAAGTGCTGGAGCACAAAGGTCTTCTGGTCCTCTATCGCGTGCTTTGGAATATGTTTTTGGGTGGTAACCTTAAAATATTGCATACATAGGTAACCAATTAAATAATATTACACTTATATAATCGGGATAATTTTGATATTACGAAATAAAACTATAATAACCAATATTATTAAATACATACTTATATAATTTTTATTGCTTTTCTGGGACTAACATTTTAAAGCACTAGGTATGATAAATTATATAAATGGGAGTTTCACGCATTGTGGGTTTATTTGTAAAAACTGTCAAATATATATTTTGGTTTCCATCAGATGCTTTAATTCTTTAATATTTCTCACTTGTTAAAGCAAGATTTGTGGTTATGCTTCGTTTTAAATGCGTTAAGTTAATGAATATGTATTGCAGAAATTTCATTATCCAGTGATGTAAGTATGGAGTCATAATATGGATAATCAAAACTAGTTTTAAGAGGTTACAGAATTCCGGGAACACGTTTGAAGAATTCCATCTAATTCAGTAATGTTTTTCGTATTCAATCTAAATAATCGTGATCTGGATAATGAGGTTTCTGTTATTACTTGAATTTTTATATCTGTCAAATATTTTTATGTTACTATTAAATCATTATAGCATGTTACTGTTAATAATATTAATGATGGATTTCTTTTTTAATATTTTACAGTGCATATTAAATAAAATTAGAATACTCAAAAATGTAAAAAAATCAATATTTAATACTCTTTTTTTATTTAATGAATGATTCACAAAATTTGAGAATGTAATATTCTGTATTGAACATGGATAATAGAAAACACCTCAGATATATACCTACTAGAAAACATCTATTAAAAAATATGACGGCTGGCTGGACTCTGTCCGCATTCACTGGATTCACATCAATCTGCTTTACCAATTATTATTGAGCCACGTATGTCCCATCTAATTATGACAAAATTAACTAGTAGTAGTTAGACTGTTTACAATGGAAATACTGCTAATTTTAATAGTTTTTTTTAAATTATGTTTAATCAATATTCGTTTATTATTCTTGTCATTTTTATTTTCTCATATTGGACATTTTTTATGTATATAGTTTTATTTTCTCTATTTCAATTTCCTATTATCGAATATTATTTTAATTAGTAAAACTGCAAAACAAGTTTACAGAAATGGTTAACATTTAGTATGTATTGCATACGTCATGTTAGACTGTTATTTTAAAAAATGTTTCGCTGATTTGATTTCTGTTATTATTTGATTGTAAATAAATATTTTTGTGTACATTTAGGCTAAGTAGGTAATATTATAAAATTCCATTACCATATAAACCCAAGTCTGACTAACAGAAATGTTGAAAGAATACAGTAGTTAGGTTTAAATTATTAGTTACATAGGTAATATTATAAAAATAAAATGGAAATATTTTTATGTACTACGAAATCTACAGAATAACAACCAACTTGCATGATTGTCAGCTCATCCATTCAACATTATTTAAAAAAAAAAAAACTTGTCACATCTATGTGAATGATTTGATTATGACCAAGCAAAAAAGCAATGATAATTAGTATTTATAGGCATTCATATTCTGTATTCTGTAATATTCCTAAAAAGTGTTATAATCCCTTCTCTCTGCAATGAGCTATTCACTCTTCAAAGCGTAACAAAGATATTCCCATAAACACATTTAATTAAATAAATTTTACTAACAATAATGTAATGTAAATATGTGCTGGATTTTCACTGCAAACATTTGTTTTTTTGTTAAAATTACACAGAATTAAGATTGATTTGCAGCATATAATAGGATGATGATCACAGTATTATATCGAAATTCTTATTTTGAACAATTTAAATCTAAAGACTCCCACAACAGCACATCCTAAAACGAAAAGTACTTCCATTCATTTTTCCAACAATACCAATTTGATAAAAATGCTAATCATCGGATGTGGGCATAATAATGTCATCGGTTGACCTGCGTGATATGATAAAAAGTAACTTATTCTGTCTCAATATTTTGTATACGTTTTTTTTTCTTAGATGCCATCTTTTAAAAACATACATCACTGACATGAATTACTATTTACATGTTATAGTTTACTTAAATACATAGCAATAAAATGGTTGTTTTTTACAAATCTTGTTTTAATCGTCTATCTTCCTGGTTACCAAATTTGTTTTCCAAACATTTATATTTTCAACATGTACATTCTTCTTTTTTGTCAATGTCCACTCCATAAGTAGAGTATATGGATAAACCACGACATCTCCAAGAATTCCGTCGCTCACCAGTCTTCTTACACCTTTCTGTCTCATGCCAGCATCCTGTAATCGGCCGTTAACATCTTGTGGATATTATAATTTAGCGGTCTTCCGGGACACTGGAATCCGGTTGGCTTGAATAAAGGGTGGGCCAGGTTGAGGCATGGAATAAGTTTTAAAAAGTAATACAATTTATGGCCTGTGACAAATCTTTTGTTTTATTTCAGGAGATACTTTTCCATACAAAATCTTAGTATTTAACATAAATATATTGCATATAAATTAAACACTTAAATAACCATTGCAACATTTATCTCGCATTCAGTTCAATTTTGAAATAAAATCCATTAAATTTAACACTAACATCTTATATACAATTTTTTCACATTGAATTTCATTAACTGATCGTGAAAATCAAAACCCGTAGGAAGATGGATAACACGTATATTACTTGTATTCGTTATCACAAAACTACAGCAGAAAAAATTAAATTTTCTCAATTCAACTCAATCTATTCTGGGTACCTACATAAAACTAAAATAACTATGTTTCCATGTAAAACTGATACTGACATCTAACGAAAACAATGAATATAATTTGTATGGTTGTCATGTGGTTATAATCAATACGGATATAAAATTAATAATAATTTAACGTGCCCCTAATCAGAGATACAGTTATCAGTGGTTGTAATTAATAATTATCTAGCTGTGGCTAAATCAAAAACTTAACTAAAAGTGTTCTATCTATGAAAAAAAATATATACTCTTAATTTTGATTATATGGATAGATTCAAAAATATTATGTATGTAGTATTCCAGTCAAAATATATTTCATTTCATCTAGTAAAACCTAAATTTACTTGTTCCATATAAAGATTATACGTATAATTATTATGATGGAATTAAATTTCATATCTACAGATACATGACAATTCAGAGAATAATCAAATAACTGAATTGACCTTTGTGTAAATTTACTAAATACATATTAGAGAAACTGTCAATGAGAATAGATGTTATCTAAAACAATTTCTAGGACAATTTTTAAATTCATAGCAATGGTAGTGCGTATATCTCTCTACGTCTGATACACTAAACAGCAATAGATTATAATAGCCACCAGAACTTAAGATCTCAATATTCCTCAACCAAAAAACAATTAGATCATTAGTATTACTTTGACTGTTCAATTGTAGCATTTGCTAAATCTGTCATCTTAGGGTATTTTATATTTTTCTTGTCAAGTTCGGCTTGGGCCCAAAGTATTAGCCTCAATAAACTTGAGAGCTTGGGGCTAGTGAATTCCTGGTGCTCCATCCTTAAAATTGCCGCATTGAGTTCGCTAGCGATCTAAAATTAACAGAAAATATACATTCAGTTTCAAAATATTTGTAGTGAAATTTTATTTACATTACAGGTGTCATTTCTGGAATTATCAGATTTGTCATATTTTACAAGCAGATTAATTGAAAACATACTGTTTGACTATACTGCGGTTGTAGAAGGTCTGCGAATGGACTGTTGTTGGGATCAGGAAAGGCGAGCAGGGCCAATGACCTTTCCAGTTCGGGTAGAGCAGCGGGGCGTGCAGCAGCCGCCTCTGCAAGCGCGGCACGGGCCCATCCCAATGCTGCTTCTACACGTCCTGCTTTTACCAATTCCAGCAATTGTAATTGCTGAAAACAAAATGACAACACGTGATCAAAGATGTTGAAGAAAAACCTTCTTATATGAAACTAAAACTAGCGAATAAATTAATTGCAAATCATTTCAGATTCTCACAATTATTGTGCTCTGATTTATTCGCCAGGTCCAAACTGAGATAAAAACGCATTACATCAGTGTTACAAGCTAAAAAAATTCTTTACGATGCATCATTATTATTCAGGATATTTTAATGAATCACAATAACAATATGTAAATAATTAACCATTGAAATACAATTAATAGAAGGCAGTTGCTTACAGTGGCCACGGGTGGAAGTAAGCTGTGGAGATTCAATATAAATAGTGCACACTAAACTTTGTCAGTCATACTTTTTTTCATCAAACTAAGAATACAAATTACAGATGGTTTTTAAAATTCATTTAAAACACATTGACTGCTGAGTAGATAATTACTTTTTAATTATCACATTTAAAATGCATGCTAATTACATCGATCGGCCACCTGATCGTTACGAGCTAGGTGCGTCTTCAGCGTCCAATGACTTAAACCTTGCCTAACCAAACCGTAATAGATTGAAGAATATTTTTTATCTAATATTATAGTTTGCTGTAGGCAGAGTTTAATTGAATTTGAAAAACTACCCAATACCATCTGTAATTTGCATTCTTAGTTCAATGACAACAAATAAGACGTATAACTGACAAAAATTACTTTGCACTATTTATGTCGGATTTCCACAGCCCACCTCCACCCTTCGTTACTGTTTGCTTTCATTTTATTTACAAAAATGTATTCACTGTTGCCAACACATATTATTAATATTTCTTCTTTTCTGGCACAATTTGGCATGGTCCTTGGCTTCCTCAAGAAGACTCCACCATTCTACTCGGTCCTCTGTTCTCCTCCAGTCAATTACTTCTAGCGCACGCAGGTCTCCTTGTACAACATCAAGCCACCGAAGTCATTATTTTCCCGCACTCCATTTACCATTTGGACTGAAAAAACGCGAGGCGCTTGTTCATACATGTGTTATGTGGCCGGCCAAGCATTATGTTTTGATAAATCTGATGACGTCAGGTTCACCAAAGAGCTAGTAGAGCTCATGATCATAATGATGTACAATAATTCTACACTTGAAACACATGTAGCTTATGGGAATCACTGACAGTTAATGTCGACGCCTGATCTGTAACTCAATAGTGAACTCAATAGTGATCTCAACAGTAAGTGTGAGGCCTCAGTGCCAGCGTTCGGCGCAGCGTTGAGCGTTTTGCGCAACTCAAACGTATAACCGTGTGTGAAAATGTTCGTAGAGAATGTCTTTTTTTGGTTATACATTTATACGATTACGTTTTGAGTTGCGCAAAACGCTCAACGCTGCCACTCAGGACGTACACTAAGGGGACCTTCGTTATCATGCCACGTGACCACACACAAGCTCACACCACAGACAAAAAGTGTGCAATGACATTCAAAACCACACCGAACCCACCTCACTTGTATTGTCGTACCACCAACCTCATGAACCTAAGAGCAACTGTGTTTGTTTTTAGTGATTTTGAAGGAAGCTACAAATGACAGGTAATTAATAAACACAATATTTTGTCAGTCTTTATTATTGAATGTCCTGATGATTTTAGCAATGAGTTCACTTGGCATAATCTGTTTCTGGCCCTCCTTTTAATTTCCTCATATTGTTATTATTATTGATATGTGATCCAAGATAAATAAGCTCTTCAACTATCTCTTTGCACACGTTGTTTAGTTTGAGGTGGTCCTGTAGGCTGATTTGGAGAAAGACATACATTTGGCTGTTTGGATCTTCATTTTTAGTTCCATTTTACCTGCTGTAAGGAAACAAACACCCCAAGAACTTCTTTTTTTGAGCAACTGATGACATCAACGCCATCAGCCGCATACCCCAGAAGCTGTACAGACTTTGTGAAAATTAACATTTCTGATATCCCGATGTCGGCTAGGAATCAAAAGTAAGTACCTATTATTGGTACCTTGATTCAAACCACAAATGCTCAGTATAAACCAAATTTGGGAGGCACTTTAGTTATTAGATAATTTCATCATAAGGTAGGGTGCAGATGGCTACCTTCTCCTGTCCGGCATTATATTTATTTCCAATATGAATGTTTCTGAGGTATTTTCCAAATGATGTATTTCTGACTCCAACCCAATGACAGTGATTTCAATAGTCTTTATTCCAAACTAGAGGTGGGAAAACTGGTCAATTTTGAAGACTGAGTATACTTACAACCAGTATAAAAAAATACTTAGGTAGTATGGAAACTTGTTCCAAAATACTTACTAGTATTTGAAATATCGGCTTTAATAGAATCGTTAAAAATACATTGGCTTTTCGAGAAGTCCCATTTTCGAGACAGGTACAGCTGGAACTGTGGCGCTAGTCACTCCTGTTTCAGTAGAAAATACTGAAGCATTAAAAGCACTGGTTCCATTTATTTGTAAAGTATTTTCATGTACACGTGGAGCTATATTTTGCCTGGCAAATTCAATATGAATAGTTGGGTGCTTGCGCTGTAAATGTTTCTTCAAATTTGACATTGACTTATATGAAATTTTTATTTTACAAATATTACAGATGGCATAATTTGTATCTAGTTCTTTGAAACGATTCCACACAAAACTTAACCTTTTAGAAGCCATTTTTACACAAAAGGTTTATAAAGTATAATATAATTATTATCCATTTATACAATCACGCATATAATTTGAATTCAGTTTATGTTTATAAGTTCCAATTATAATAATAAAAAATCGAGAAACTCGACATGACGAAACCAGATAAACACGTAGTCAGTTAGCGTTATCAGAACTCGAATACTAGCACCTATTCCGAGATTTGCGACTGACGTCAACTCGATATAAGTGTCATACTCAACTGAAACTAAAACTATCTCCGTAGTATTACTATAAAACGAACATGTTACCATTTCTGCCCTTCACTATACCAACTTTACAACTGGGGAGAAAGGGATAGCAGTGACAGTTGAGTATATCACGACTAGACATACGTGTATTATGCTATCTCACTCGCGCGCATTTAATATCAATAGCATTGAAAGTCAACCAACAGTACCGACTAGCGAGCGCGGTGATGATATCATCGAATGCGTTCAAACTCGAACTTCTAATATGTTTCAAGTTTATTGGGCCACACGTACTGAGTATGGGTAGTACATGCCGAGACTTGAGTACGTAAACTGGTGACAGTATTTCTAACTAGCATCTATTCCAAACCTTTTAGTTACATAAACAGTCACTATAGTGTTCTACACCCGAGACGTACAATAACTATAAATATTGAAATCTATCTTTTATCGTTACAATGAGTAAAAAACTATAAATCACTGCTTTCATTTCAAACCAGGGCACATATGAATACTTAAATACTTTCAATAGTCCATATCGTCGGAAAAACCCCAAGAAAAAAAGCCCATATGTCACATTTATTTATGTAGAAATCACAATGATTGTATATTATACCAATTTATATTGTTCAAGACAATAAACGGTTATTAAAATGCAATTTTTTTTATAAAAAATAGGTTTTCCTTTATTTTTGGGCTACAAATTAATAGGTTGTAAGTATTAGGTTTTGATTTTGATTTAGATCTCAAACGTCCACGACCAACAAACCTTACAAATTTCCTGAATCGAGGACTACTTCGTGATCCGTTCTGATGCTGCTGTCTCTCAGAATTCCACACCCGTCGATTATATAGCTGGCTAATCATGATGTAGAATTCGTGCGTGTAGCATTTATTATATATTTTTTTTCCGAAAAAGTTCATTAAGTAGGTATATTGTCTATGCTTTATATTTTCGAAAATTCAATGCGTGTGTTTGCCATTTTGCCAGCCTGTTGTCGATGACTAAAATCCGGCGACCGCCATTGTTCCATGTTGTTCGTCAGTCGATTCGAATTGTGTATATTATTGATACACTGAACTCCCTTTTTACACGGTTTTTTTACACGATTTCGAAATAACAGGGTGCAAAGCCATCAACACTGAATGCATGTTGGAGACCAATTTGGCCAGAATGTGTTAAAACAGTGAATAATTTTTGTTACCTTTGATTTTTTAAAGTATTTTAGTGCATACTTTTTTTTGCACGTTTTTTTTAATACGGTATCGCGTGGAACATGTCTGCCGTGTAAATGGGGAGTTCAGTGTACTTATATTTTTTCATTATTATACGTGCACTACATAAATTGGTTTGTAATACAGTCATTGTGATTTCTAAATAAAAAATGTGACTTATGCGCTTTTTTTTTCATGTTTATCTTTGACGATATGAAGGACTATAACTTTACTTTACCGAATATTTTATGAAATTTAAATAAGTACAGAATTCAGTCAAGTTCAGAAGAACAGGCAGAATTCTTTTATCGTCGAGTCAATCCGCCCCTGCATATATAAGATTGAATTGATAAGAGACGCATTAACATAATGTAGTAAAGCAGAATGCAAAAAAGAAAATTTGGTACACCATAGTGTTCATGTCTTGTTATTTGATATTAAGATATATAATTCGCATGACAGTTACAATTTTGCAGTATCCATTTTATTATAATGAGGATATTCAGATCATTCTTGCAGCAACACTTATTACAATATTATAAAATATTGTATGTTAAAACTAGCTATCATTAAAGTAATAATAAGTCTTAATTAGTTATCATAATAATTACATACTTGAAGGTGAAAATACAGGTATCGATCATTGTCCAGCAGTTCGGGATGTAGAGCATTAACTAGAGCTGTGGCTTCTTGAATTCTACCACTCTGCACAGCTTCTCTGATAAGAATTCTCTGATCCAAAGAACCAGAGAGAGCTGGTTCTGATAAACCAGCTTCTTGTTGGAACTTCAGAGCTGCCTCTTTGAAACCTTCTACAAATAAACAGGAAAATGGTGTTACTTTAGACGACTCACGGTAAACAAGTGTATTGCTATTGTCTATAGGCTTTCCAGACATACCAGTAACTAAGTAGTTCATTATGAGCATATTCATGTCAGTTCTAGAGATTTGCAGTCCTTCGGATCTGGTGTAGACATCATCCTTCAAAAAATCATTTTTGTCATTATTCGTACTACTACTGGTGGTATCGTAACTCATGTTGGATAAAATTTTGCTTTGTTTCAGAGAGATTGAATGAAAATTCTAATGTCACTATACGTCTCGTATACAAGCGCACAATAGAAATGTCAACATGAATTTTGCACGTTTGGTGTTGCACATAGATAATTATTCTTGATTATGATTAAGTATCCTGATACTTATTATGACAAGGTAGATACCTATTCGTTTTGGGAATAGGACAACTGGACGCCAGGACAATTGGACGCCGCACTGTGTAGACACGTATACAGAACGTAGACGAGGAATTTTAATCAGTTTCTATCTACTTACTAGGTAGGTACTTGGTAGTTTTAATTCATTTTACTCTTGACATATTGTTTTTTTATCGCAGATATTATTGCCAAGGCTTTATATAAATAAAGAAAAACTCTTTTCGTTGGAACTCAAACATATTCAAGATTAAATCATTATTTATGTGTGCATATTTGAATTCTCACTAACTATTAAGCCTCCCCCAAACCAAAGCGAATATTCGCAGCGAATTCGCAACGCCCTCGCTATCGCTGTCGCTACCGCTTGGATTTGATGCGAATTTCGCGTTTGGCCCCACACCAAAGCGTCAGCGACGCAGCCATAGACTAAATAATTTTATTTACGCGCCAGATTTAAAATTGTAAATATTATTTATATTTTACGCCAATTATTCTATAATTTTTATGAATTAAATATAAAAAATACACGTACACTATAGCGCTTTCAGAATTGCTACAACTTTTACCCACTTTGCGTAAAGTGTATTTTAATTATCTGAAACAAGGTGGCAGCATTGGATGCAGCCATAGACTAAATACATATACGAATGTCAAAGTGACAGTTGTGTGTTGACAAAATGTACACGTCTTCTGAATGCTTATTACACGCTGAAGATATAATGAGATGGCGTGCGACAAATTACATCGACATTTAATATAACCTTACTTTATGACAGGGCAAGATTGCCATGGCTCATAGGTAAGATAGATTTACTCAGTTTCATAACTGCACATATTATAAATAAGCATTTACCATGAAGGGTTAACAGGATTTGAAGGTAATATGCTATTGAAATAACATGTCTCCGTTATTTGAATTGTAGGTTTTGACTATTTTGCGTTTCTACGCAGAGGGAGCGTACCAAAAACGGGTAGGCCAAGTCTTCTGCGCAATGAGCCAGGCATCAGTAAGCAGATGCATAGGAAACGTGTCCGATGCTATAATAGCAGTGCTTAGTAATACTTACATACAGTCGCCATACAGCGCTGACAGTCTTTAGTGTTGTGTTGATACCCTCTGATCAATTTATACAATATTACAATGTACATGTCATGTAACTAGAGTAACTGCGCATAGACACAACAAGTAAATTACCTACTCAATAAGAATTTAACGGGAATATTATTTTGTGTCGGTAAAAATATTTTTTAATTTCAGACTTCAAGAAAGGGCAGGTTTCCCGAAAATCATTGGGTGCATTAACTGCACCCATGTGCGAATATACCCGTCATACTTGGAGACTTTCAAAAATGAGCGCAGAAAATTTTCTGTAAATGTGAAATTCGTAATAAATATCATAACATGACATTTATTTTTATGCAGGTATCTGACATGTCTGACATGGACATTCTGGCAGTGAGTGCCAGATTTCCTTTGAGTGTTTATGACCAATTCATATTTAGTGGATCGTTGGTAAAAACTGAAATGAAACATCTACAGAACGACAAGAATTGGGAATTTTGTTTTATTAGGGAAGTATGTTAAACTTTACTTTACTATGGCAGTACCAGTAACAAATGTTTTTGTTTGGTTTATATTCATCCGTATTTTGTACAGGTACTTCAAAGGAATCAAAATTTTGCATAGGTATGAATATGATATTTAATGAAACAGTTTTTTAATTATTTAAATCCTGATTTCTAATATTTTTACAACTTTCAGTCGAAAACATATTCAAATTAACAGACTGTGTATATTGAAATCATTCTAGTGCCACCATAGGCCAGCCAGACTCACTACACGGCTGCCCGCTGTTTGACCAGGGATGTGATTGAGTGTTTTTGGATAATGGACCACACCAGATCGCATAGCTACAGCAACAAGTGCAAGACCAACCGTGGCTATACATACAGTATACATGTATATATTAAATATAATTTATGTATATTTATTTATGGCTTATACACTGAAACAAAATATGTCACTTAACTGTACTTGAATTTTTTGCAGGATCATTCAATAAAAAATACTTGGTTTAGGTTAAGAAAGTTTTAATAATCATTTTTGCACAGAATACAAGAAAAATATTTATATAATTATTAGAATTACAATGAGCTTTAAAAGTAACACGATATTGTAATAAAATGGACAAATATGAAAAAAAATAACAATAAATTGTATATAGATAGGTGACAGGGTTCAGATGATTCTGGCAGTGCAGGCGACTCATTTAGGTGTCAGTATTGTTACTTTCAAATGACAATAACACCGTTCCAATGTGATTCGGTCGTGCCAGAAGACTCTGTCCTTCCTCTATTTAGTAACCGGGCGTTTTACAACTTTAAATGAAAATTAAGTGGGTATATAGATAGTATATTTTTTCTAGTATAATATTATTTAATTAGGTGACTTTTTATTTCTTTATTACTTGAAATGGTGTTTATATGGTAGATGGATTATAATGGTTTTGAAATATAGTTATTTTTGTTAATGAGTCATTTACCTTGACAGCTGTTTCGGCACATAAACTCATTTTCGGAACATTCAACAATAATTTGTGATTATAAAAGAGCTACAGGTCACGTAGCAAATTAAATACGCTTAGTTAAATAATAAATACATACCAAATATTTTACAAAATACACCACATACATCCATCGAATATGGTATATAAAATACAGATTCAAGTATCAAATAATTCTTGGATAAATAGATGTTTATGTAAGTATATGTTTTTTTAAATACTTACATGATACTGTGTTGTATAACATTTAAATTTATATTTTTGATTTTGATTTACATACTTAAATGTACCTACATAAATTTGTAATGTACAGTAGGTACTTAATTACATTTTTAACATTAGGAAATTACCATTATTCGATTCTATCCACCCGCCATGTCTATAATCACCCCAACGCTGGATAGAAAGAGACATCACACAAAATTGGCTGTTTGATAATAAATGGTAGTTGAAAAATATTTTAGAGTATGATTATGTCCATAGAAACAGGTTTTAAGTCATTCATATTTGTCCGAATAATGTGTAGCAGAAAAATAGAAATTTTAAAAAGGGTCTATTCAGTATTCACCCCATTCTACGGCAAACATTTTTCTTAATAAAAATAGGTACATCAATAGAGGAATCATAAAATGGACCTTGGCCCTCGCCCACGCCTTATTCATCCTTGTATATTATATTATCACACTTAATGTTTTGGAAAATTCATTAACATTGTGCACAAATGCCACTTTTGTTGATTGACACTTCACTTAGTTGATCTCTTTGTTCACGTGAAGTACAATAAAAGTATGTAGCAGCGAAGAACTAGAGACCGAAAATAGTAGAAGGAGCTAGAAGAGGCTTTCATCTAGCAGTGGAATGACCCCGACTGATGTTGATGATGAAATATTATTTTATTCCTGTTAATGCCGGGGATTTCATTTTTAATTTCTTCTGGTGCTTTGTACCTACGTTGAAAGGTTGAAGATCTTTGCTAAAATTAAATTCATCACAAAGCATTAGTATATCTCCAACATCATTCAGGTAGGTATCCATGATGATAATATAATATTATGTACTTAGAGGAGGTACCTGACCTTTATATTTACATGCACATAAAATTATTAATCTTATTGCCTAATGCAGACCAAGATATACCTACCTACATAATATTACATGAACAGAAGTTTAAGAACATCTCAATTAAGTTTAAAATGTTTGTAGGTAGGTATACAAATTAATGTGAAACAGAAAACATTGGTTATGTTAGGTAGGTACATGGAACATGTAGATATTATCTTGGTTCGCGGTCGGCACTGGGCAAAACCAGTTTATTAGCTCAATATACCTATACATAATGAAGGAAATATATACCTAGTAGGTATATAGGTACATAATATCGTTTTTGTGATTGAGGTCTCTTGAGATCAAAAAACAAACAACCTAGGTACCTATGTCCTACTGTAAATAACCCGATAGTAAGTAGTATGTAAGGTTTTTGGTCTAAAACCTTACAAAATACCACAATGACGACATGGAGTACCTACTTATCTACCTATATGTATATTATATCTTTAGCTACAATAGAAATGCTATGCTGCATAATGTTAGATGCAAAAAAATAATCTTAAAGACTACCTATCTAACCTAAAAAAATATTATCAACGAATATAAAATGGGTATTTACGTGACCGATACCGAATATGATTGAAGTAGGTATTGTAAATGATACCTAATTATAACATTATTGATATGACTGCTCGTAAGTCGAAACCAAAACGTCAAACGATCGCAATAAGTTAGAACTGTCAGTGCCCTAACAATCAAAGTTATAAAGTTTCTGTTATTAAAGGCTGTGCATGACGCAAATTAATAATATGTATTTTTTAAATATCGGGACCTTAGATTAAAGTTATTTATTTATAATAGCGTATTCATCCTGTCAAAAAACTTTACATACTTTGGTTAGACAAAGATAAAAGATATTATTATGACGACCTTCATACCATTTTCAACAATTTCCCTGCCAATTTCATCCCATATCTTATCTTTCTTTCTCATGTTTTGTAGTCACTGTCAGAGAAATTATAAAGGATTGGATATTTCCGGACCAACTCGATCAGCTGCTCAATGTCTTCGCCATTTTGATTTTACTAATTCCCTTGGCGAAATTGTCCGCCGCGAATAAATTCGCTGTCGACAGAGTTCCCGAAAATCGCAGCGAATATTCGCTGCAAATTCGCACTCAAGACGCAAGGCGGTCGCGCAAGCGTGCTCTGTCCCGTAAGCCAATACGAGCTTGATTGGCGAATAATTCGCTGCGAATATTCGCCGCGAATATTCGCTTTGGTTTGGGGGAGGCTTTAAATCATAATATTAAATATATTTTTTTAAAGTAGGTACCTATAAATACCTAGCATAAGCCTCCCCCAAACCAAAGCGAATATTCGCAGCGAATTCGCAACGCCCTCGCTATCGCTGTCGCTACCGCTTGGATTTGATGCGAATTTCGCGTTTGGCCCACACCAAAGCGTCAGCGACGCAGCCATAGACTAAATAATTTTATTTACGCGCCAGATTTAAAATTGTAAATATTATTAATATTTTACGCCAATTATTCTATAATTTTTATGAATTAAATATAAAAAAATACACGTACACTATAGTGCTTTCAGAATTGCTACAACTTTTACCCACTTTGCGTAAAGTGTATTTTAATTATCTGAAACAAGGTGGCAGCATTGGATGCAGCCATAGACTAAATACATATACGAATGTCAAAGTGACAGTTGTGTGTTGACAAAATGTACACGTCTTCTGAATGCTTATTACACGCTGAAGATATAATGAGATGGCGTGCGACAAATTACATCGACATTTAATATAACCTTACTTTATGACAGGGCAAGATTGCCATGGCTCATAGGTAAGATAGATTTACTCAGTTTCATAACTGCACATATTATAAATAAGCATTTACCATGAAGGGTTAACAGGATTTGAAGGTAATATGCTATTGAAATAACATGTCTCCGTTATTTGAATTGTAGGTTTTGACTATTTTGCGTTTCTACGCAGAGGGAGCGTACCAAAAACGGGTAGGCCAAGTCTTCTGCGCAATGAGCCAGGCATCAGTAAGCAGATGCATAGGAAACGTGTCCGATGCTATAATAGCAGTGCTTAGTAATACTTACATACAGCGCTGACAGTCTTTAGTGTTGTGTTGATACCTTCTGATCAATTTATACAATATTACAATGTACATGTCATGTAACTAGAGTAACTGCGCATAGACACAACAAGTAAATTACCTACTCAATAAGAATTTAACGGGAATATTATTTTGTCGGTAAAAATATTTTTTAATTTCAGACTTCAAGAAAGGGCAGGTTTCCCGAAAATCATTGGGTGCATTAACTGCACCCATGTGCGAATATACCCGTCATACTTGGAGACTTTCAAAAATGAGCGCAGAAAATTTTCTGTAAATGTGAAATTCGTAATAAAATCTATGTTGTTTCTGATACATTCATATTCATTACGTATAATATCATAACATGACATTTATTTTTATGCAGGTATCTGACATGGACATTCTGGCAGTGAGTGCCAGATTTCCTTTGAGTGTTTATGACCAATTCATATTTAGTGGATCGTTGGTAAAAACTGAAATGAAACATCTACAGAACGACAAGAATTGGGAATTTTGTTTTATTAGGGAAGTATGTTAAACTTTACTTTACTATGGCAGTACCAGTAACAAATATTTTTGTTTGGTTTATATTCATCCGTATTTTGTATAGGTACTTCAAAGGAATCAAAATTTTGCATAGGTATAAATATGATATTTAATGAAACAGTTTTTTAATTATTTAAATCCTGATTTCTAATATTTTTACAACTTTCAGTCGAAAACATATTCAAATTAACAGACTGTGTATATTGAAATCATTCTAGTGCCACCATAGGCCAGCCAGACTCTACACGGCTGCCCGCTGTTTGACCAGGGATGTGATTGAGTGTTTTTGGATAATGGACCACACCAGATCGCATAGCTACAGCAACAAGTGCAAGACCAACCGTGGCTATACATACAGTATACATGTATATATTAAATATAATTTATGTATATTTATTTATGGCTTATACACCGAAACAAAATATGTCACTTAACTGTACTTGAATATTTTTGCAGGATCATTCAATAAAAAATACTTGGTTTAGGTTAAGAAAGTTTTAATAATCATTTTTGCACAGAATACAAGAAAAATATTTATATAATTATTAGAATTACAATGAGCTTTAAAAGTAACACGATATTGTAATAAAATGGACAAATATGAAAAAAAAATAACAATAAATTGTATATAGATAGGTAGACAGGGTTCAGATGATTCTGGCAGTGCAGGTGACTCATTTAGGTGTCAGTATTGTTACTTTCAAATGACAATAACACCGTTCCAATGTGATTCGGTCGTGCCAGAAGACTCTGTCCTTCCTCTATTTAGTAACCGGGCGTTTTACAACTTTAAATGAAAATTAAGTGGGTATATAGATAGTATATATTTTCTAGTACAATATTATTTAATTAGGTGACTTTTTATTTCTTTATTACTTGAAATGGTGTTTATATGGTAGATGGATTATAATGGTTTTGAAATATAGTTATTTTTGTTAATTCTTCTTTAACTGAGTCATTTACCTTGACAGCTGTTTCGGCACATAAACTCATTTTCGGAACATTCAACAATAATTTGTGATTATAAAAGAGCTACAGGTCACGTAGCAAATTAAATACGCTTAGTTAAATAATAAATACGTACCAAATATTTTACAAAATACACCACATACATCCATCGAATATGGTATATAAAATACAGATTCAAGTATCAAATAATTCTTGGATAAATAGATGTTTATGTAAGTATATGTTTTTTAAAATACTTACATGATACTGTGTTGTATAACATTTAAATTTATATTTTTGATTTTGATTTACATACTTAAATGTACCTACATAAATTTGTAATGTACAGTAGGTACTTAATTACATTTTTAACATTAGGAAATTACCATTATTCGATTCTATCCACCCGCCATGTCTATAATCACCCCAACGCTGGATAGAAAGAGACATCACACAAAATTGGCTGTTTGATAATAAATGGTAGTTGAAAAATATTTTAGAGTATGATTATGTCCATAGAAACAGGTTTTAAGTCATTCATATTTGTCCGAATAATGTGTAGCAGAAAAATAGAAATTTTAAAAAGGGTCTATTCAGTATTCACCCCATTCTACGGCAAACATTTTTCTTAATAAAAATAGGTACATCAATAGAGGAATCATAAAATGGACCTTGGCCCTCGCCCACGCCTTATTCATCCTTGTATATTATATTATCACACTTAATGTTTTGGAAAATTCATTAACATTGTGCACAAATGCCACTTTTGTTGATTGACACTTCACTTAGTTGATCTCTTTGTTCACGTGAAGTACAATAAAAGTATGTAGCAGCGAAGAACTAGAGACCGAAAATAGTAGAAGGAGCTAGAAGAGGCTTTCATCTAGCAGTGGAATGACCCCGACTGATGTTTATGATGAAATATTATTTTATTCCTGTTAATGCCGGGGGTTTCATTTTTAATTTCTTCTGGTGCTTTGTACCTACGTTGAAAGGTTGAAGATCTTTGCGAAAATTAAATTCATCACAAAGCATTAGTATATCTCCAACATCATTCAGGTAGGTATCCATGATGATAATATAATATTATGTACTTAGAGGAGGTACCTGACCTTTATATTTACATGCACATAAAATTATTAATCTTATTGCCTAATGCAGACCAAGATATACCTACCTACATAATATTACATGAACAGAAGTTTAAGAACATCTCAATTAAGTTTAAAATGTTTGTAGGTATACAAATTCATGTGAAACAGAAAACATTGGTTATGTTAGGTAGGTACATGGAACATGTAGATATTATCTTGGTTCGCGGTCGGCACTGGGCAAAACCAGTTTATTAGCTCAATATACCTATACATAATGAAGGAAATATATACCTAGTAGGTATATAGGTACATAATATCGTTTTTGTGATTGAGGTCTCTTGAGATCAAAAAACAAACACAACCTAGGTATGTCCTACTGTAAATAACCCGATAGTAAGTAGTATGTAAGGTTTTTGGTCTAAAACCTTACAAAATACCACAATGACGACATGGAGTACCTACTTATCTACCTATATGTATATTATATCTTTAGCTACAATAGAAATGCTATGCTGCATAATGTTAATGTAAATGCAAAAAAATAATCTTAAAGACTACCTATCTAACCTAAAAAAATATTATCAACGAATATAAAATGGGTATTTACGTGACCGATACCGAATATGATTGAAGTATTGTAACTGATACCTAATTATAACATTATTGATATGACTGCTCGAAAGTCGAAACCAAAACGTCAAACGATCGCAATAAGTTAGAACTGTCAGTGCACTAACAATCAAAGTTATAAAGTTTCTGTTATTAAAGGCTGTGCATGACGCAAATTAATAATATGTATTTTTTAAATATCGGGACCTTAGATTAAAGTTAATTATTTATAATAGCGTATTCATCCTGTCAAAAAACTTTTCATACTTTGGTTAGACAAAGATACCTAGGTACATAATATTATTATGACGACCTTCATACCATTTTCAACAATTTCCCTGCCAATTTCATCCCATATCTTATCTTTCTTTCTTATGTTTTGTAGTCACTGTCAGAGAAATCATAAAGGATTGGATATTTCCGGACCAACTCGATCAGCTGCTCAATGTCTTCGCCATTTTGATTTTACTAATTCCCTTGGCGAAATTGTCCGCCGCGAATAAATTCGCTGTCGACAGAGTTCCCGAAAATCGCAGCGAATATTCGCTGCAAATTCGCACTCAAGACGCAAGGCGGTCGCGCAAGCGTGCTCTGTCCCGTAAGCCAATACGAGCTTGATTGGCGAATAATTCGCTGCGAATATTCGCCGCGAATATTCGCTTTGGTTTGGGGGAGGCTATCGAATTCCGTGGCGTCAGATGTTGTCCCGATGCCAACTCATCCTAGACCCATCGTTTTTGCTTCAAAATGTTCTACAGAATGGGACATTTTAAATAAGTAGGTACCTACCTACCTATTGCACAGTTTTTGTCCGCAACGAGAGCTTACCTTATTTTTTGGAGAAATAGTGTTGTATATTGTGATCATCTCAAGAATTTTTGCTGGATCAGAAAGAACAGTTACCGGCTGTAATTCCACTGATGACCCTGTACCTACGACCCTTTTGGATTGAAGTAGCTTTTGACATCTTCCGCGCTTTCGAAAAGATACCTACCCATCTCCAATGTGAGATTAAAATATACTTAATATAATATGAAACTGGACCTTCGGCAAGGTCAACACCTACAACCCTTTTAAACTTGACTTCTTCTTCTTCTTTGCCCATATCCGCCCCTTAACTGGAGCATATGGACACCACGCGGCGCCTCCAAGAATCCCTGTCGCTCGCCAGTCTTCTTGCTTCGTTCCAGGTCAAACCAGCATCCCGTAGCTCCGCCGTATACACTCTGTAGATTGTATTTAGCGGCCTTCCAGGACGCCGGAATCCGGTCGGCTTGAAGAACAGGCAAGCCAGGTTAAAGTTCTCTTCTGGCATCCGCAGCACGTGGCCGAGCCAGGTCCAACGTCGCCTCTTCACTTTCAGCGTGATGAGAGGCTGCTTGGTACGTTCTCTTATCTCCTCGTTGCTCCTAAAGTCATACCACCGCACACCCAGTATTCGTCGCAAACATCTATTTTCGAAGCTCAGTATACGGTTGCTCTGAGCCTTCGTAAGGTGCCATGATTCGCTACCGTAAAGCAGCACCGTCAGAATGCAAGCGTCGAATAGGCGGCATTTGGTTTTGACCGAGTACAATCGTGAGTCCCAGACATTTCGCATCGAGTTGAATGTTGCTCCAGCCATTCCCATTCGGATAGCGAGCTCTTTCTGCAAAATGCCATCTCCCGTGATGTGTACCCCCAGGTACTTGAAGCTGTCGACGCTCTCGATGCTCTGTCCATCGCTAATCAGAGGGAAATCTGGATCAGGACAGGTGCTATTGCACAAGACGTTGGTTTTCTTCGCGTTGATTTTCAAACCAACGCGAGAGGAGTTGTTATGCAACCTGTCGATTGTCTCTTGAATGCCCTCGATTGAGTTGTCGAATAGGACAGCATCATCGGCGTATTCCAGGTCGCATAGCTTCACCGTGGGGGTAACAGGTATGCCTCGGTCGGGTGGTATTGACTTCCGTAGTATGAAGTCAAAGAGAATGATAAAGAGAAACGGTGCAAGGACACAACCCTGTCTGACTCCGGTCGTGACCCCGAACCATTCCGTGACAGTGTCTCCAATTCTGACACAGCATTCGCTATTCTCGTGCAGGCTTTTGATTATGGCAATGATCTTGGGAGGGATCCCGTATGCTCCCAGTATCATCCAGAGGGAGGGGCGGTGCGGACTGTCGAAAGCCTTCTCATAATCCACAAAACAGCAGGCCATCGGACTGTTCAACTCATGGCTCTGCTGGAGAAGACATCGAAGGTTGTGGATTTGGTCTGCACACGCTCGACCAGGTAGAAACCCGGCTTGGTTTTTCCTGAGGACGTGCATTATTGGGTCCCTTATTCTCATCAAAATGATGTTTGCCAAAATCTTTCCCGGAACACTGAGTAGCGTAATGCCTCGGTAATTGTCGCAGCTTAGAGGGTCACCTTTTTTAAGAAGTGTGATGATTTCACCGTTCACCCAGTCCCTTGGGCAGCGCTCTTCTTCCCACACCTTTGTCATCAGATGAAACATAGGGTGCAGGATTGCGCTCAAGCTGTACTTGAGGAATTCAGGATGAATCCCGTCTCCCCCCGGTGCCTTTCCGTTCTTGAGCCTTTTCACAGCCGATTTTATCTCGGTGTGCGTGGGCGGGCAATCGGAAATGTCGGTCGCTCGGGGAATGTCCAAAAGTAAAGCTTCCGCAGATATGTCAAAGGGATCCAAGGGGGGTGGGCGGTTCAGCACCCCGCAGAAATGATTCTTCCAAATCTTCTTGACGCATTCTGCGTCAGACTCTATTGCTCCACTGGGACCACGAATGGCTCCGGGAGTCGGTGGTCGCCTGCCGCAGACTTCACGGGTGATTCGGAAGAGTTTCCTGGTGTCATTTCTGCTTGCTGCCTCCTCTGCCGCTTCAATTTGCCGGTTCATAAAATTGCGCTTGTCCAACCGCACGGATCGTTTGACTACCCTGTCTTGGGTCTGGTAGTCAGTCCGGCGGTCCTCGGTTCGGTCGGGGTCTCTCTCCTCGTCTCTCAGGGCTTTCAGCCTGGCTCGTTCACCAATTTCAACCCACGTTTCGTCAGACATCCACTTTGGCTGCTCACTCCTTCTGGTACCAAGGACGGTACGAGCCGACGACACAATCGCACTCTTTATGAGGCTCCAGTCCGCCTCAATGAGGTCGGATTCAGATTTGTGCCGCTCGTAGATACAATCTACACTATCTCGTACAGCAGTTTCGAAGTCGGTCCGAATTCTTCGGCGTCGGAGCTTTTCAACGTCAATTCGTTCGCACTTTGGAGGCCTCGCCTGGCGACTGAGTTTTACTCGGATGTTTCCAATAAGTAACTCATGATCGCTATGGATATCGGCGCCTCTGTAAGTACGCACGTCGAGAAGTTCCTTTCGGTGCTTCAAGCTGTATAAGAAGTGGTCAATCTGCGTCCTCGTGCGTCCATCAGGAGACGTCCACGTATATTTGTGAATGTCTTTGTGGGGAAAAACAGTGCCTCCGATTGCAAGCTCGTTCAGAGTGGCGAATTCTACGAGCCGCTCACCATTATCGTTGGGGTCACCGAGGCCGTGTCGTCCCATCACCGTGGGGCCAAGCACCGGGTCTGCTCCTACTCTCGCATTATAATCCCCCATTACAATCACGCGGTCTCTACGGGGGATGGCGGAGACTGCCGCGTGGAGAGAATCGTAAAAAGCATCCTTTGTCTGCGCGTCGGCATCCTCAGTGGGGGCGTAGCACTGAAAGACGGTCAATGAGCTACCAGGCGTCTTGAAGGAGGCACGTATCAGTCTCTCTGAGATTGGTTCCCATTTCACGAGGCAACGGGCCGCTCTCTTTGACATCAACACTGCCACTCCCTGGCGATGGTATTGCTCCTGACCTGAGTAGACAATAGAGTAACCCTCAATCAACTTTCTCCCGGCTCCTTTCCAGCGCACTTCGCTCAGCCCTAGGATGTCCACACCATAGGTGTGCATGATGCGTGTGGCGTGCAGGTCCTTTCCGGGGGTACGCAGGGTGCGAACATTATATGTCCCAATGCGCATACTCGAGTTGTTAGAGAGGATTACTCTACCTGTTTCATTGTCCATTTCCATGCAAGGTCGTCGTTTTACAGAGCCGGTTGTCGTCCGAGGCTGCTGTGTAGGTGTTATGTTAATCTGTTTCGTTTAAGGAGGCAAGGTGATTAGCCCAGCGCTCCCGAGGCCTGAGCCACGAGGGCCCTGAAGGTCGGCTCGACCAGGTTTTTCTGTCGGGGACTTCCTTCCCTTAGCCAGAAGGCCAGTTTTATGGCGCCGGTCACTCGCCCTTCGCCCCCTGCTGTTAGCTACAGCATACGCTGCATTGCCCGGAGGTCGCCACGGGGAGGCCAGCAGATGGGACTTGCTGGCAGTTTGGCATTTCCCAACTTTTGCTATGAACACATCTACTGGCGTCAATGTGTCCACTTGGGGCCGACCAGCCGTTGACTTAATGACCACCAAATGCTTCCTCCGCTCAATGTCCGGTTACCTCGTCGCTCTTCCAGCTCATCATATTGGTAAACTCACCATCTGTTTTTAATGATTTCACATGAATCCAGAACGATTTAGGATTTTCGTGAATGCAATTTCCTACCGTTTCCATTATGAATGTTTGATACGCCCGTTAAACAACTTGTCTCACTCTCAAACGATTGAGGCTTAACAAACCAAATAATATTCCGAAAAAATCAGCTCGGGCATCGCCTTTCACCGCGGCATGGTGACTTCCTCAAAAAACATTATAAACAATCTAGGTATGAGAATAGGTCGTAAAATATATTTCATACCGCTAGGTGATTAGGGCGTCCCTATCCAGAAAAAAATTCAGACAATTTTTTTTTATTTGGCATCAAAAAATACATATAACCCCAAATTTTCACCCTCCTACCCCCACCCTCCCATTTTTAATCGCGACCCTCCCAATTTTTAATCGTGATTTTATTATTTTTGTATGAACAAATTTAGCCGTCATTCGTATTTCAAACAGAACGAAATTATTTATGTTGTTGAATGACAGATTGCGCTACGTCCGAAAAGAATTCACGAGAAGCGTCGCGTCATTTTAATATTTCCATCTCTGATATTTGATTCGGCATATTATCATAACGCAGTGCGTGCAAAATTTTGTACGATTTATTTTAATTTATCTATTTGTGTGCGTGTATTACAGTGAACAATGCCAGCAAGACGCAATGGGGCCATTTGGGCCGTCGAACGAATAAAGCAACAAACATGAGAAATAGTAAAGCAGAAAGAACAGACGAACAAATCCAACAAGATAACGAAAATGTGCGTGTGAGCATGTCGCAATTGCGTGCAGCTCAATCACAAGAGGCATGAGCTGAACGAAATCAACAACGACAATTTGAACGGAGACAAGCGCGCCGGTTCGTAGTTAACACACGCAGAGCAAATGACCGACAACGCCAACAAGTACAAGCATTTACATCCGCTTCGTTCCTTCGTCTCGCATTCGAGTGAGAGCCAGATATTGAATATTCCGCTCATCCGAAAGTGCTGATTGGTGCTATGGACAAAGAATGTCCCGATTGTCATGCGCTCAAATTCAAACATGAGTCAGCCGGGATGTGTTGCGCATCAGGAGAAGTGCAACTACCAGAAATTGAGACACCACCAGAACCATTGAACGGCTTGCTCATCGGCACGGATCCAGATTCAAACCTGTTCCTGAAGTCCATTCGCACATTCAATTCATTCTTCCAAATGACTTCGTTTGGAGGAACAGAAATAGTTCACAATATTGCGGCAAATGGTCAACAATTCCATTCAACTTCAAAATCAAAGGCCAAGTGTACCACAAAGTAGGCTCATTGTTGTCAATGCCAAACGAACCACATATTTTTTTACAAATCTACTTCATAGGCGGTGAGGACATCAATCGTGTGAATGCACGTTGCGGCTACAATAATCTCAATTCGCCTAATGCCAGGCGCATCGTCGGCGAACTGGACGCCTATTGAATGAGCACAATGAATTATTGAAATTCTTCAAATCACACATGCATGAATTGCAAAGTGACAATCACGCTATATTGTCATCAATCCTGATAAAACACCAGCTGGAGAGTACGTGCGTCGATTCAATGCGCCTGTTGTTGACGACGTTGCTGGAATCATGGTTGGCGACCGCACATTGACGCGATAAATCGTGATTCGAAGAAGACACAAAAATCTGGAGTTCATCACTGACACACACCGTTCATACGACGCTCTTCAATATCCGCTAATTTTCTGGAAGGGACAAGACGGATATTGCATAAATATTAAGCAACGAGATCCCGCCACAGGTAATTCATTCATTATGAACATTATTACTCATTTTGAATTAATATTTAAGAATGAATTGATATTTTTGAATATGTTGTTACAGGAGCCGAAACAAACAAGAAAGTGAGCTCGATGGATTTTTATGCGTACCTATCGTATGATGATTCGACGCTGTCAGGACAACGTCATTCTGCGATGTCGTGAGCTGTACCAACAATTCATGGTCGACATGTACGCGAAGGTAGAGAGTGAACGACTGCGATTCCTACGACACAATCAACAGAAGCTGCGTGCGGAAGAATACATTCACTTGCGAGACGCTATCACGAGCGACGCCGACACCGTCGAAATTGGTAACTCTATCATTCTACCATTATCGTACGTAGGCAGTCCACGTCATATGCAAGAATACATACAGGCTGCTATGACTTCCGTGCGCGAGTAAGGACGACCGTGTTTATTTATAACGTTTACATGTAATCCAAAGTGGCAGGAGATTACATCTTTGCTATTGTCAGGCCAAAATGCAATACATCGTCATGACATTACAGCACGTGTGTTCAAACAAAAATTAAAGTCTGAAATTGAAAATTACACGTATTCGGTCCCGCACGTTGCTGGATCTATTCGGTACCTAGATTGGCAAAAGCGAGGATTACCTCATGCAAACATTTTGATTTGGTAAGTCGACAAAATACGCCCTGAGGAAATCGATAGTGTAATTTCCGCGAAAATTCTAAATCCGTCTACTGATCAACTACAGTTCGATATTGTTACCACAAACATGATTCATGGCCCATGCGGTGATCTGAATCATTTATCGCCTTGCATGGCAGATGGAAAATGTACAAAGCGTTTTCCTAAACATTTCACCAACGACACGATCACAAATGATGACGGATATCCAATACATCGTCGAAGAAATACTGATAATGGCGGACAATCATTTACGCTAAATATCAATAACGCAGACATTGACATTGACAATCGTTGGGTGGTACCATATTCGCCTCTGCTGAGCAAAACATTCAATGCTCATATTAATGTTGAGCTCTGCAGTTCGGTGAAGAGCATCAAATACATTTGAAAGTATGTGAATAAAGGCAGCGATGTGGCTGTGTTTCAAATTCAAAATACCGATGTGAATGCTCCTCGATTGAATGACAACGACGAAATAATGCGCTACCAAATTAGCCGGTACATCAGCTCCAATGAAGCTGCCTGGCGTATTTTTATTTTCCCAATTCATGAACGGGATCCAGCAGTTATACATTTAGCCGTCCGTCTTGAAAACGGCCAGCGCGTATTTTTCACCAAGAGACAGCAATTGAGCGTGCCATAAATCCACCAAAAATTACACTCACCGAATTTTTTAACTAGGACCTGGCAAAACATTTATCATTTCGCTAATTCTCGCCGAAATAGATCGAATAATGGCATCGCATTGGCCGTTGCATCATCTGGCATTGCAGCAACTTTATTGGATGGAGGCAGAACAGCTCATTCAGCATTTAAGCTGCCACTGAACATTCAAAATAACCCAGACGCAGTATGCAACATTAAAAAACAATCGTCCATGGCCATAGTGCTGAAACAATGCAAAATTATCATCTGGGATGAATGCACTATGGCACACAAACATTCTCTTGAGGCATTGAACAGAACACTCAAAGATATAAAAACAACTACAATCTATTCGGCGGCACTCTATTACTCCTTTCAGGTGATTTCGGACAAACACTTCCCATCATTCCACGTTCAACGTACGCTGATGAGATGAACGCTTGCTTGAAATCATCGCCACTGTGGCGTAATGTTGAAAAAGTCCAGCTAAAAATAAACATGCGCATCCAAATGCTACAAGATCCATCCGCTGACACATTTTCGAACCAATTGTTAGATATCGGAATGGATGGAAAAGTTACTGTCTATGAAAATACTGGATGTATAAAATTGCCCACTAATTTCTGCACAATCGTTGATTCGCAAAATGCTCTCATTGGCCGCATATTTCCCGATGTACGCACACAATACATAAATCATGCGTGGCTGGCAGAAAGAGCCATTTTGGCTGAAAAAAATGTGGACGTCGACGATTTAAACTTCAAAATACAGCAGTCTTTGCCAGGCGACTTGGTATCTTACAAATGGATCGATACAGTTTGCGATGCCAACGAAGCTGTAAATTATCCAACAGAGTTTTTGAACTCACTGGATTTGCCAGGGATGTCAACACACCTTCTACGACTGAAAGTTGAATCTCCGGTTATTTTTCTTCGGAATTTGAACCCACCACGGCTGTGCAATGGTACGCGATTGGTCATTAAAAAATTGATGAAAAACATTATCGAAGCCACCATTTTGAATGGCAAATTCTGAGCCGAAAATGTTTTGCTGCCACGAATTCCAATGATTCTCACAGACGTGCCAATTGAATTCAAACGCGTTCAATTTCCTATTAGATTGGCATTTACAATGACAATAAGTTGCCAGGCCAAACGATGTCTGTTTGCGGCTTAGATTTGGGCACACCATGTTTTTCACACGGACAATAATTATACGTGGCATGTTCTCGCGTGGGAAAACAATCGAGCTTATTTGTGTTGGCTAAAGACGGACTAACAAAAAATATAGTACACTCAATAAATTGCTGTTCGAAATTAATATTGATTTTATTTATTTCATTTTCCTACTCTAGGATAAAAAATATATTAAGTACTTTTTTTCACTTTACGTTTAATTTTTAAGAGACCAAACAATGAATATGTACGTTACTTTAATGAAATACATTGAATTGAGAAAATGAATAGTTGATGTTTTTTGTTTTTATCGGCGGTCATCGTCTACAGCGCTCTATTCCTCTTTATGTCATAGGTCCCATCCCCACACACTTACAATACGTTCGCTATTTTTTATTTAACAACCAAAATATTGACTAGAAATAATTTATATGGCAGAACAACGTTTGCCGGGTCAGCTAGTATTATTATAAAATCATTGTAGGTAGGTACACACCGCTTCATTCACATCACAATTTCAAACAACTCACTCCAATCTATTTCACTCATCAATGAGTAAAAAGTACTTTGATGTTTCCGCCTTCTAACCTCCACCCCACCACTGGTTGGTTTCGTTAACCGTAAGAGGGAATTGGAGTTTGAAGCAGAATCGACTGAAACCTGAGTAGAAAAACTAAAGTTGGGTGATACCTACCTAGATACCTAAACAACTTTGCGTACAAGTGGAGGTGTGCATCATGAAAGTGATAAATAGGTACTTATATGTTTTTCCCCGAGATGCCTTTATGGATGCCTCGCATTTACTATCGAGGTTTCTTTAAGAACTTTGGCACGCAAACTTGGTGCCTACCTAGGTACTCTACTTGATGCTAGTCAAATGAAAATTGTGCTGACTGAGAAAGATGCCTTACCTATTGAAAACCATTCGTCTACCCGCTTGCTGATTTGAATTCCATCAGAGCCTATTAAAACACTTTGTAAAAACCCTGGAAATTCTTTGTAGCGCATGGCGGTGGTGATTCTTATAAATATTTCGTTATATTTATTGGGAACCGAGAACTGCGAAATATCCATAAAGGCATTTAGGAGAAAATGTTATTATCTAGGTAGGTATAATATTAATACCTATACCTACTGGCATAAATAAAAACAAACTTAAAGAAAATAAAGTTGACTATTGTATAAACTATGATGTCGAATAATTCCATTCCAAATACCATTCTGGAAATTGTTTTAAAATAAATTCCTTTGCACACCCTTCCAAAAACTGTGCCTTTGGGAAAACATTGCATTCTGGAGGGCCGCGTTGTCCTCTCCGACAGATGGATAGTTGATGACGACTGGTCGTAGGACGCAACTCGTCCAGCCGAACGTAGGGGCCGCCAGGAATTGTTTTTTTTATAAAGGTTCTTTAAAAACCCTATAAAAAAATAGGTAGATACTATAAAATTAAAAATTTTTTTTCGGTAAATACAGTATAACATTTTACGTCGGTCAAATTATAATAACAAATTTGAATTCTTATTGTAAAGCTGATACAATGATAAATAAATTTGTTACAGAGGGTTTTACCTACCATTCATCTACGTAGATTTTTTACCTATTGCAAGTATTTTTCAAGTATCACTATTCAAACAGAGCTGAATGCTGATGAATGATGAAATAAACTGTCATATAAGTTTTGAAATGGTAACACAGGAACATGCCAGCATGGCCGACAAGAAGCAGGCTAGGGAGATCCTCACAGTATTATTTCTTTGTATTATTTGGTATGTTGTCAGTTCGAGCAATAATGTCATCGGCAAAATGTTACTCAATGACTTTCCCTATCCGATGACAGTGACAATGGTGCAATTAACTTCTATAGCAATATATAGTGGTCCATTTTTCAACTTGTGGGGTGTAAGAAAGTATGTTGATATATCATGGAAATACTACATGAAATTAATTGTGCCCCTGGCGTTCGGAAAGTTTTTGACTTCTGTGTTCTCACATGTCTCGATATGGAAAGTTCCTGTATCGTACGCCCATACCGGTAAGAGAAAAATCGTTACTATATATTATAAAATTGTAATTGATTATTAGACGTTCCGTATGTCAAAATATGACAGCCCGGAAGAACCTTTCTCTCAGAGGTATGTTTTTATATAAGTCATGTATGTATTATTAAATCATAATTTTCATTATTGAATATCATCAAAAACTACTTTAAATACTTTTGAAAGATATATGCTCGACATTTTAGTAATATGCGCCTGAAATATTCAAGGTTATGATTGCTGTGATATCATGGTACATAATCGTGCACTTATGTTTCTATATGGCCAAATGCCAACACAACGATATTTTACAATATTACGTTCATTTGTTTCCTTGTTGACATTGTCATTCTGTTTTCTTTTCAATATCCTGTTGCTATATTTTTGGAATAAATACTTATTTAAGTAATTTTAAATTCAACAAAAATTTACCATACCTTTGAATAGCACGAATTATTGTTTATAGATAGAATAATATCCAATAGCAAAATGTTAATTTTCTATAGATTTTTTTAATGCTGCCGAGTAAGTATTCTAAAATTACCATTTATAGTATTGTCATTCATTATTTCGTCATCTAACAGGGTGTTCAACAGAGCAAAGTAACATGTTTTTGTATATTAGATAGAACACTGAACAGAACATTGAAGACTATTGAAATTTTAAGTTGATGTTGCATTGATACACTGTGTGTGAACTGCGTAATATATTTTTTTAAATTTTTTTTTAGTGAAAGCTACCATGCCACTGTTTACAGTTGTGTTGGCCAGAGTCATCACAGGAGAAAAACAGACACTGAAGGTGTACTTGAGCCTTGTTCCAATTATAACAGGTGTTACAATTGCAACTATGACAGAATTATCATATGATGGTGTTGGAATGATCTGTGCTCTTGTATCAACAGCAGGATTTTCACTACAACACATCTATTCAAAGAAAGTAAGAAAAAATAATTTATTTGTAAATGACGAAGGAATATGAAGAAATTGCAAGACGAACAGGTTGTGTTCTTAGTCTCGAAACAAATTGTTCCCAATTTTATAATAGTGATATACCTAGTTCAAATTAACACTGTTTTATGGCATAAATCTAATATATAAAAATTAATATTTGTTTGTTTGTTCGTATTTTATGCGCTGCCATACCGTTCATCCGATTGCAATAAAACTTTGTCAACTTATTGCTTGCACTTGCGCGACGGTTATAGGTTATATCTTATATATAAAAATGAATGTCTGTCTGTCTGTCCCGTATACGTTCCTATCAGTGGCGGCCGGTGACAAGAATATGAGGGAGTGCAAAAAAAACTCACCTATTTATACAAGAAGTCCATCTTCCATCGATTTTGAAAACACTTCGATAAGACGAACATCTATACTTAACATCGCAAGAGCATTTAGCCTGTCTTGAGTCATTGTATTTCTCAAAAATGACTTAACCTTTTCTAAAGTTGAGAAACAACGCTCACTTCCCACTGAAATCATCGGGATTGTACAAATTATTTTTAATAGGGTAACACTTTTGCCAAATACTTCCAGTAAATTATTATTAGTGAAAAGTTGAAGTATCAATAATGCTCCAACAGTAACGTAGAAATCTTCTCTACTGTATAAGACTATTAGTTCATTTTTAAGTTTAAATTTGTCACGTTAATAATAATTATTCATTATTTATAATTAAGTATTAAATTACCCGATTTAAAAAAATTAATTTACTAAAATATAAAGCCAGCCGGCTAGGTAGGCGGCTAGCTCTCTTCAGTACACATTTTAAATATACGTATGATTTTGAAATGATTAATGCGAAACATAGCTGATAATTTGGCATAATTCGGTCGCGTTGTTTACGGAACTCTAACTGTGACCGCCGATTTTTAAAAATTCATTGCGTGCGGCCGCATTGTAGATATGTTTCAGACGATGCATATTTACATATTCCAAAGTTTTAGCGTTGTCCATCGAGTAATAAGATAGTTATAATAAAAGTTATAAAAAATAAATGTCACCTCCGCGTATTGCCAATATGCCCCTATGTTAAACGTCGAACTGCAAAAAATGATATAAACTTTGCAATGAAGGAATTTCGGCACATTTAACATGATGAGTGACATGCTTATTGAACATAATCAAGCCGAAACGTCGATATTGAGTGGAAAAAATTAATATCTTCGGTATTTTCTTTAAAATCAGCCCATGTCAGATTCAAATCGCAGAACGTTCCCGCGACACGACAGTGCTGTGATCTGTCATATAAAATCGCAACTTCGTTTAATGAATGCATTTTCACGATACCTACGATGACGTTATTGAATTGAATCGTCGATTTATGCTCTAAATTCCCATTGATGACATTCTGCCGCTACGGCAGCTATCCAAGGTAGGGTTGTATCGAAGTATTAGCACTTATTGTGATCCAAAAGCAGTCTTTATACTTACCCACCTATAGAATAGATGATGCGCCGATGTGAATAATAATTGCTTCATGAATTCGACTCGGAAAATTAATTCCCATTAAACTATAGGACAGTGGGTAGTTATCGACATACTACCTACACAATTACCTACCTAATGATAAGGTTAATGATACCCACCTAATCTCAAAATGACCACAAAAGAAATGGGGCCTTTTTATCGTACTTACTTACCTATCAAAATAGGTACCACCTAATCTCAAATCGACCACGAAATAGGGCCCCATTATCGTTTCAAATAAGAAAAATTATAAATAGGTAGGTAGGTACCGTTCAATTAATGAATACTTGGCTGAGCTAATAATATCGGCCAATGTAAACTGTCATCCGTCTCGATGTGAATCGCTAATTAAAATAACGATGAACAATAATAATTTCACTTGTAAAATTCTCATTCAACGACAGTACCTATGCTCCATGTTCCTTCTTATTGAATAGATACCTACCTACCTATCTGTACAAAATAAACGTAATAATAGATATTATAAGTCCTATGTAACTAGGTACCTACTTCAATGCGGCAAACACTAGGCTAATTAATTGTTAAAAGCTACCCACCCACCTACGTCTACAATTCTACACCTAAGTACCTATTTATTCTCAATAACAGCCTTTCTGTGGAATACCCACCTGATTAAAATCACAGTACCAAATTAACAAGCTGAACTGAACTGTGTGTACATCAAATTTAAGATACCTACCTATTGAAACACTAATAGTAATAGGGTAATCTCAAAATGAAAATAAAAAAATTAATCCACCAACGTTAGCATAATAATATCGGCGAAATCGGTGAAACCGGGAGCGGCTTACGTTGAACTAAACTTACTAAACTAACCGTTTGATAAATAAGTCGGGAATAGGTATGTTTCTATTTTTGCACTGCATGCATCGACATGACATTAGTCATCAATAATTAGGCTTCCAACTATATCTCGACGCGTGGCCTAAGCGCTTGTGTTGGAATATTTATATCGGCCAGTGTATGATTTTATTGTCCGAACGCCGAGTTAAGCTTTGTGTGCTATGGCATTAGGTACAGGCAACCTCCTGAAGAATTAACTTGGAAAACATCATTTCCAACGAAGATTCATGTAGTCTTATAGAACTTTGTTGGTTTTGATTCTACTAGCCTCATTTGTCGATCTAAATTTTTAAATGTATGCGTGAAAAATAGTGTAAATTCAAGGTACACTTTGAATTTTGCTCCTTGGCATGTCTCACCGATGGAGGCATGTGTGTATTGGTCGCGTCTCATTGGTGTAGTTACGTGTGTATTGGTAGACGGTGGCGTTGGCGCGTCGAAATCACATGTTCGAATACGCGCGGAATTCAAAATGATTGATTTCGTATAAGTTTCCGATATCGCATTTTTCGGAATACATGGGGGTTGTATATTATATATTTTTATTTAATCGATGATGGGAGTGCAGTGCACACTTTGCTCCTTTACTAGAGCCGTCCCTGGTTCCTATACCATTCATCCGATTGCGATGAAAATTTGATGAGTTGTTGTGTGCACACCCTCGAAGGTTTCTGAATTAGAAAAACCATCTTCTTCTTCTTCATTCTTCTTTTATTCGTATGGTTCCTATACTATTTATCCGATTGCGATGAAACTTTCGTCAGTTGTTGTGGTAACACCCGCAAAGGTTTCTGAATTAGTACAACCATCTTCTTCATTCTATCTTCTTTTATTCTTATGGTTCCTATACCATTCATCCGATTGCGATGAAAATTTGATGAGTTGCTGTGTGCACACCCGCGAAGGTTTCTGAATTAGAAAAACCATCTTCTTCTTCATTACATGTTATTTTATTCATATGGTTCCTATACCATTCATCCGATTGCGATGAAACCTTCGTCAGTTGTTGTGGTAACACCCGCAAAGGTTTCTGAATTAGTTCAAACATCTTCTTCATTCTATCTTCTTTTATTCGTATGGTTCCTATACTATTCATCCGATTGCAATGAAACTTTCGTCAGTGTTTGTGGCAACACCCGCGAAGGTTTCTGAATTAGTACAACGATCGTCTTCTTCTATTCGTATGCGTTCCTATACCATTCATCCGATTGCGATGAAACCTTCGTCAGTTGTTGTTGTAACACCCGTAAAGGTTTCTGAATTAGTACAACCATCTTCTTCTTCATTCGATCTTCTATTCGTATGGTTCCTATACCATTCTTCCAATTGCAATGAAACTTTCGTCAGTTGTTATGCCCACACCCGCGAAAGTTCCTGAATTAGTACAACGATCTTCTTATTCTATTGTATTTTCTTCTATTCATATGCGTTCCTATACCATTCATCCGATTGCAATAAAACTTTCTTTTGTTTGTCCTTTACTCATATAAGAATTATTTTCATATTGCCATATTGTATTACACATATATTTTAATATTAAAAAGATAATTACTTATTATTATTTTTTAAATATCTAAGATAAATGTATCCACGAAGCAACTTTGCGAAGCCGGGTGCTTCAGCTTGTATATTATAAAATAATGTTTGTTTGTGCAAGTATCATAATATGATTAGAAAAAATGTGTATTATGATGATACACATATCTTTTTGGGATTGGTCAACCTTTAGCCCAAAATTTTCTAATTATTCTTAATTTTCAATCCATTAATCCGCATGCAGAGTGTTTGTTTTTACATTAAGTACTGAAATATTGTGACTAATAAAATTTCACTGCGATGACGTCTACGAGTTGCGGCCAGCTGGCATTGAATCATGGCAGACCTCGTTTAGATACATTTTATCAGTCGAGTCTTGTACAAAGTCTTCACCACCAAAGTTGCAATCGAGCAAACACCTGTAAAATACATGTTATTTATTCAACGCTATCCGTGTTCAGTAGAGTAATGTTTTAGTTATAACTTCACTACTATCAGATTTATTTATAGGATTTTATAGTAAAGAGTTGTGAAGTAAGTTAATGGAAGAATATTACTGTCTCCTCTCATGCCAGGTTTTGTTTTCAGGTATTGCAAGATACTGGAGTGCATCACCTTCGTCTGCTACATATTCTTGGCCGTCTGGCATTGTTTCTGTTCTTACCAATATGGTTATTCTTTGACTTTCGCAGCGTCATTAAGGATCCTCATTTGGTGAGTTTATTTAATTTTGAAATGAATGGTCAAGCACTAGTGAACTTATTGCATTGTTTTTATGTAGAGTATCATAGGCAACTTCAATTTTATTGTAGCTGAAATTAGTGAAACTTTTCAAACTAAGTAAAAATAGTACATATTGCATTAATTTTATTCAATGTTGAATATACTCAAATTTTTTTGAATGCAAAGCATTTTCATTGAAATAAATAATTTGGAATACACTCGACAACAAGTAATAAAAAAAATCATTAGACCAGGCTGGGAGAATAGGAATAATAGATGCCTTAATGGTTAGAGCACTCCCTTGGCAAGCGAAAGATGTGTCTTTGAATCCCACTTGGTCTTAATGTCTTTTCTGAGATTTTTCAAGTAGGGTTATCCAAGTTCTGGTATGAATTTGTTTGTTTTTTTTTTAATAAAACATTCTTACGTCTTTGAGCGCGTACCCATTAGATATAATTAGCATGATACTTAAATGTGGTAATTAACCCATTCGCTGCGGACCTTTTAATTAATATTTAATTACCACATTTAAATAACATGCTAATTATATATAATGGCCACCTGATGGGCAACGCACCAGTTACGTTGGACACAGTGAATGGGTTAATTAGTAATTATCTGGTCAGCAGTGAATGTTATTAGTTAATAGTGAATTATTGCGAATATATTTATTTTGATCGATAATTTGGCCTTTGCAATTATACAGAAAACAATATCATTCAAAAGATTTCCCTGGGCTATCTTGCAGCTCATTATCCATCCACTTACGGTAATTTTGATGACTTTTTCACACATTTCGCACTCTATCTTAACCATAATGCTGTGGGTGCTGTGCTTAAGTTTGTCAAGAATTTGCGGATTATTGTCATGTACGCTTTCTTTCGTGTAACAAGACAAAAAGAAATCCAACCGTATCAAATCGCACGATTTTGATGGCCAATTAAAGTCAAAGTTTTGAAGTTAAACAGCCATCAAATTTTTCACACAATAAAGCCATTATTTCACATGCTGCCCATGTTTTCCAAATCAAAACTAACTACAAAAAATCAGTTATCATTTGCATATAGCGGGTGCCATTGACTGTAGTGGTCGCTCTTTCACAATATACAAGGACGGCCCAAGACGTCTCCAGTTCGAAAACTGTACCAAACAGAAACTTTCGCAGCATGTAACGGCCTCTCTTGAATCACTTGTGGATTTTCGTAACCCTAAATACGGCAGTTTTGCTTATTAAGGTACCTATTGAGGTGAATATCTACCTCATCAGTGTATACAGCAACAATGCCTTCGCGTAAACAAGCTGTGCAAACATACAGGTATCAGGTGATCCAAAACACTACCAAATTTTTTAATCAGCTTGCGAATATAGCCTTCAGTTGGGTGATAATTTCTACCGAATTCTGACCTTATTTTTCGCAGTATGACTGTTGAAGATTATCCATTTTCGTGGTCTGATTGTACGATTTTTATCCCTTGTGCGATAGAGAAACAAGTCATTGTGTTAAATGGTAGAGTTTTAACTAACGATATGTCAAAAAATACGGTCAAAATATTTGACAGGACGGTATCAAAATCTGTGAAATTTTTACCACAAGTCAGATAACCCTGTACAAACCAGGACATACTTTAAAAACTATTCTTGAACAAATTCTCACATGGTTAACGTATAAATTCTGTTTCCATCCATTTATTAAAATTAAACTGATTGAAGTTTGTATTTAAATTATAGTTTCACCAAGTATGTATGCTTACTTGATAGAAATTTATGATGGAGCCTACCATCGTAGTACAGTGCGTAAAGCACTCCCGGTTTAATATCTAGTGAGGTCACAGTACATTATATTTGATTTTCTCAAAGCCTATGTATTTATGTGATCTTTTCACTGCTATTACTACACGGCTGTAATTGAGCCTCCTGTGTTAAAAAGGTAAAAAAGAAAATATCAATCATGGTCACTGATTTTAGTATGATCACAATATTTCAACTTTTATGAGTTTACAATCAATAGCGGAGATTTTCTAACACATTAGTCTTAATATTATATTTCAATCTGTAAAATATTTATTCCTGACTGTTTATTATCATTTTTCAGACTTCGGGATCTCCAAGAGTCTTTGGACTTTTGTTCGCTGACGGCTTGTTGTGTTGGGTGCAGAATATTGTTGCCTTTAGTGTGATATCCTTAGTAGCTCCACTCACATATGCAGTAGCAAATGCGTCAAAACGAATCTTCGTCATCGCTGTATCTCTCTGCATTCTGGGAAATCCGGTAACCGCAATGAATGTGGTTGGAATGCTGCTGGCTATATTAGGCGTATTATGTTATAATAAGGTTTGTTATCTCTGTTTTTATGATATGAAATACAATCATTTGTTTGTTTCCCAATTTTTTAGTGCAGTGTTCCTGAACCGTGTTACCATATTATCTGGTGTACATTTATATACTTACAAACAAAAGGTTTCATGACACTATAATATAAAAAGATAAGCTAAAATCTGCCATATTTTTCTGTTTTTAATTTCATTTTATACACTCAATTATCACCTACTTCCCATATATTCGGAGACTTGAATTTCGGTACACAGGTGCTAATGCGGTGACTATACATTCATTAAAATTTGTCTGTAATCTGGTATTCCCAATATGGAGACTCACTAGGTTCTTCAAAAAAACTTTGTTGTTAATGTTTCTCCTATTGATCTGAAACTTTCATTAATATATTTCTCATGGATGGTTTCCAGGTAGAAATGTAAAAAAACATGGTTGTTGTTGATCTATTTTTTGAGATAATGGAACTTACAGATTGCATTAATGCACATGTAGTGAAGGGCAGGTAGGGACTCTGGCAGGGGCGTTTAGCCCCTTTTTGATGAGTTGGCTCGCCAAAGGGGGTAGAGCCCCACTAGCATATCATATAAAAGTTACATATTGACATTATTATTCCAAATATCTCTAAAAGACATTCAACAAGTCCATAATAATATGGCAGGAAACCATCTGACTGTAAATTATGTGATTATAAATGTAGGCAAACACGTTTCTAAAATACCATTATTATTGTACAGTTATATGTTTGTATAATTATCTTTTTTTTTTTATTATGTGAAATGGAAATAGTTGTTTTTATTTTTTTCACATTCTTTGTAGTTACAAAATTGTTTCCTCGGGTGTATATGACATAATGCGATAGTTAGTTATTTTTCAGTCTAAAATTTTGTGGTATCCTATAATATATAAGTATGTATTTCTATTTTTGTGTCGTAAAATGTCTCAAAATTTTCTAAAAAAAGTTGACAAGCCACATTTTTGATTCTTTGGATTAAGGAAAAACTAAAGGGAAGGGGGGGAAGGAAAGGGAATCTGAAGGGAAATTTTTCAATCGGCAGTTCAGAAAATATAAAGAGAAATAAAAATGAATTGTTGGCAAAATGGGATACGTTAAATTCTATGTCTCATGCTATCATGCTAGCGTGTTGTGAGTTTGAGAAATACTGTTTCGTTTATATGTACTTTATTTTATCAGACTGAATACGTTTGAGTATTATTTGTCGAACGTCATGATATGCCACCTATGCATCAGTTATATGTGGTATTAAAACGGCTGTGTGCAATGGGTAAATTTGTTTAAAATATCGTCGCCTTGGTGGTAAATAAAGTTATTCCACACACATTTAAAAAACACTTATTCAACCAGATGTCACTGGTGGATATAACTTAGTGGTATTTTGATAGGAACTTAATGGGTTTAACACACAAAAATATATGTATGTAAGACATAAACTTTTCAAATGCCTGTAATATGTATCTCTGAATTAATTTCAGTAGTAAGTAATTCAATAGTTTGCAGGTTGGATTACTTCCTGTATAAGTAATACAAGAAAATATTATAAATAAACTGATAAATTAATGAAATATATACTATTCAACTGGAATTAAACGCAGCACAAAACTCTATAGTTTAATAATTCTAACACCATTTAATTTTCATTAAATTATAATAATATATTATTTTTCCACTGTTCCAAATATTTGCCTTGAATATTGTATGGTACTACTGCTAAATGTGAATAAATTTATTTATTAAATCATTTCAATCACTTTTAGGCTAAATATGATCAGAGACTTCATCACAAAAAGGTACCTATGTTGCCGATGACTCAGAAATCTACAGAGCACCCCCTTGTGAGGAGTTTCAATATGGATAAATCTGAGTATAGCAACGGATCGCTCCGAAATGGCTATCACCTTTTAGCGACTTCACAGGACTCCTCACCTAATATATCTACAGATGTTGCAAGAAGTCATAGTAAATTATTATTTGTGTAATAAAAATAATCAATAGACAATAATTATTAATTTAATTGATAGGTATTTATTTTAAACAATTTATTTGTACGTAAGTAATGATTATCTAATTTTCAATATGTGATATGTTTTTAATCAGAATTTGTATATTTATGATTTATGGCATATCTGTGGAATCACAGTTCCTTGTAGATTTAGTTTCTGCTTATTGTATATAATTATGAGTGTCATATTAATTATCTAAATAATACTATACTGCAACCACATAGTGCAGCCAGTAAATCCTATAATCATCCTTACAGATAGCACATCGTTAATAATTGCCACAGTGGTTGATGGGTATTATTATAATGATTGATATGTACATATTGTAATTGACCAACAGGTGTTAAAAAGAAAAAGATCTCCAAATCCGTACCTTCATCGATAAAGAGAATAATATGATCTTCATCATTGTAAACCTGAATGTCCCAATGAAATTCTATAATACATAATAGTAACTTATTTTGATTTATTTGAAATATTGTGACTATTTTTAATTAGTGTTCTTTAAACCTGAATACGTAATTACTTCAAATGATTGCAATGATTGAAGTAGAATAATTAAAAGAGCTCTTGGAAGTGTAATTTTTCCTTGCACATAATATTATGTAGTATGAAAAATAGTTCAAGTTTTGTGAATTACATATGCATAAAATGACATTTAACATTTAAATCATTTAAATTTCAACACTGAAAATATTGAGAAGCTAACGCAGGGTTGTCAACTCTGAAAAGGCCTTCGACCAGTGATGTTTCCCAGGGTAGACATGGTGACTTTAAGAATTTTGTGGGAAAAAATCACCAAAGATTGGCATTTTATTAGAAAATAATGTGCTTACAGGAATATGACATTTTCAATTAATTTTGAAATGGAAAGATGAAATTTGTGAGGACATGCCTTTAAATTTTAATTATTTTGAGGAATATTTATGAAAAGTGTGCCCTTTTGTAAAAAAAAAATCTTTTGGTTGAGATATCGATGGTTGCATTTGAAGGTTAAAAAAATGGTTCAGAAACACTAGTATCTCAGGCCGAAAAGGCAAAATTTGCTGCACAGGGCTGGTGATCTATTAATATTCAACAATATTTTCTGGACATTTATTAGTATTCCCTCAAATATGTAACAATGCTTTGAAAAAAACTTGTTTTCTTTCGATTATTTTCATAATATTATTATAAAGACTTAAAGTTTACGTCCTAGTTTAAAGAATTTTTTATTGACAAATATATTATTCTTTTTATGACATTTTTTCTGAGTATAGAGAATACATAATATTATTATGTAATTATTGTGATATAGATCATAATTTGTTGTAGATAGTAGGCTACATTGATCTATATAAACTTGCCTTTAAATTATGTTACTTTTAAAAATCATTCTCTATTACATAAGATATACAGGTGTTCGTCAACATATTTATGACCCCTCGACATTTTGCACTTGCGACTGAAGAAAATGATACTTTTTGACTAAATAAATTAATATTGATGATGATTTATTTTTGCATTTGAAAGTGGTCAAAAAGTGAAGAACTTCAGTCGTGAACTAATATTTTATATTAAACTCAACATGACCACAGAGTTAGTAAATAACCCAGTCGTAAACCGAAGAATACCTGTATTTATTCAACTGTCGTATGGTGGAAAGTAATGTTTTTTTGAATTAAGTAGTTTATATAAATCATTTCTGTGTTAAACTAAAAAATCACACATTAAATAAATTCAGTTAATACTGAAAAAAGACAGTATTCAATGACAACATAGGTATAATTTTGTATACAAGTTAAAATGGACACGAAACATTCTTGATTAAAATTATTTAAAGCATTCAATAATAATATTTTTTATTTCAACAAAGACTTTTGAAGCTACTGATATATTACAGTGAAAATTTCAGAAAATATTGGAAAAGGTTTTTATCCACTGTACAATGTGTACTAGTGTAAGTATTTTACAACCCAAAGTTTATTGTTTTCTTTTATCTCTAATTCAAAATTTTGACTATAAACTTTGATAACTCTTCAAAAGGAGACATTGTATATTCAATTCATTTTGTATGACAAAATTGCATGTTTCTAAACATTTCACTTCACGTCGTAAGGGGGTGGTAGGTAAACATTCAAAGTGATTAATAATGTTTGAGATAGATTTTATTGTTATTCCAACATCTTAGGTAGATTAAAAAAGGAAATTAAACACATATAGGTCAACAAAAATTACATTACTTCCTCAATAAATAAATCATGAGAGGTGAACTATTGAACATTCGTATTGTGAATAAATTCATTGATATCATAATTTGAGATCCACCAATTTTAAATTCAGATATAATTATTTATGGTGTTTTGTTGCGTGTACACATATATAGTGTTTTTTATTTCAGTCCTATTGTCAAATAATTGACATGCCTGATCTATTATATGTTGCAATCACATATTATGTTACTCGTGAGTGAGCAAAATTTTAATTGGCCATGAAACCTTATCTGAATATATTTTTATGTTTTGTGAAATAAATATGCTATCTGCTCTAGTAAAGTGATTTATAATTTTTAAAATATACTGCATAAGTAATATTGTGTATTTTCAAAATTTTATAGTAATTTGGTTACCATATTATGTATTTACAATAATGAACACGCAAGTATGTGTTTTAATCTGTAATATATCTTTCCAATAATTAATGAAAAATGCTTTGGGGGGTTTTTTAGGTGAAAATATGTTTTTAAGAATGGTGATATTATTAAGTCAACTATAAATTCAGTATGACATATTCATTATATAATTTTGGGTAAAAACCATCCTACCAACCAATTCCTGAGAAAGATAATCAGTGTAGATTATAATAGTATGAATTAATTCTTAAATCGTGTAAAGATGACTTAAAAATGTTACGTATTTACTCGAAAAACAAAACATGTCAATGAATATATTATTATTATTACTTAAATAACAATAAACATTAAATGGACACATGTTGAATTTTTATGAAAAATTATGTTTTGTTCGTCACGCGTTTGCACAGTCTGCGCGCCGTGTAGTCAGGATCGTTTTAGACCGTGCCTCAGCTGAAGTATAGTCTTGCAATGTGAGACATTTCAGGTATTTGTGGTTTTTAAATTGAGATCTACATACATATTACTTTTTGCTGTATCATTATTTCAGTCTATTAATGCTTTCCAGATACATACGAAAGCCAATAAATTTTACTTTTTGCATAGTATGGCCATCTTATACCATTATGTATCAGTAAAGTTGTTTCATCTACAGTAACCGATCGGACATACATTGATTTAAAAAAAATACAAGTAAAGTAATCTTACAATGAATGTAATGTCATTCACTGACTAGTATTCAGTTGAAAAAAGTCATGCAATTACTAGAATTGACATATTATGTAACTTGTGGTCAGCATGTAAAAAAAAATTGTTTAATCATGATCCACTTATTATTATAGTCATGTTTTCCAACTAACTTCAATATTATGTTACTCAACAGTATTTTCAGAAAAGGCAACATCGAAATTGTAATGATTTTTTTTTAAATTAAACCCTGCTATACTTCTTGATGAAACTGATTTCCCTATGACTAAAGTATAAAACTATATGTAAAGAGGAACATTGCTACAAGGTATTGTACTTAAATTAATTTTGCTGTTGATTTTTTTCTGGATATATATTTTCTAGTGCTAGTGATTTTCATTTGAAAGTGCGTGACACACTACAACCACTATATAAAATCACTATATTTTAAGATATTGTGTTGGCATCTATTTTTTATAAACATATTTTATATACGTAGTAAATTAGCAAGCATATTGATTATGTTCGTTTATTTTATACTTTTGTTTATGTTAATTTAAAAAAAATTTTGAATTAATTATTTATGATCTGTTAGTATAGTTTTGGGAAATTGAAAGCAAAAGCACCATAATATAGCAAGTGAATACATGCTATAAATATTATGTACCATAGATTTTTACTTGATTTTTAAATACATCCAAAAGTAAGGTTTTTGCTTTTATGTGCCTTATGTGTTTTGAATATATTGTGTTGTCCTCAATGACGTATGTTATTAGAACTTTTACTTGAGAGCTGTAATATGTATCAGCAGAAATAAATGTTCTTTATGTTTGTCTTGTGATACGTATACATTGTAATATAAATATTATGTGTATATATATTATATTATTATGGTTAGCACAATAATTTATTGTAAAACTATGTATATTAGTTATAATTTCCAGGTGTATTTAATCACCTGCAGTAAAAACACAGGTGCTCTATCGTCGATGTAGGTACTTGAAAATTCATTTATTATCGATCTTAACTTCTTTTCTGTCACTAGACACTAGTTATCTGCTGAAGCAATTAAGAATTTTGAAGAGTTCTTGTGTGGTTATCACATTACTTGCATCGAGTATTTTTTTGAATTGAGTAATTCAAAATATTAAATATGGTTATTTGTTATATTATTATTTGTGTTAAATGTTGCCATTTTTAGTATTTATTAAAAAAATATTGCTTTGAATTCTTTCCTACATCAATAATAGGTTATCTGGATAAAGGCGATGTGTCCTTATACAATTTTTTCTCAAGTTCAGCAGTAATAAATTAGTTTAGACCTGAAAAATTTCCACGTTTCGCGGTATTTTGTATGGGTTAATAAATAAACTATTTCAAAACCTTATAAGATAATATTATCCTAGTCTTTCCGAGTGCTATTTTTTATGTGCAATTCGTAAACGTGTATTTTTTGTATAATTTTGAGACAATTTTACGTAAACCTCGCTGTACGTATTATTTATAATTTATTGTAATGTTTCTTACATTTTAATTTATCACCTGAAAGACATAATATAGGTAGAACACACATTAAAAAATATAATATATGTATATACATATGAACTGCATTGAAATAGATATAAAAAAATGAAACACTAAATTTATTATTATTTAATAGAAACAAGTGTATCTAAATGGATATGGGCATATATGTAAATATCCAATAGATATCTTCCGCCACTATTGCGGTGAGTAATTATTTAAAATGTCACTAAATGTATGTGAAAGATAAATATTTCCTGAGTAGTTCAAAAACTATCTCGGTCCGGGTGGTATGATAAACAAAATTAATAATCATTAACACAGCGCAGCATTGTTAGATTACATGCGACGTATCCATATTGCATAATGCATTATTGTCATATTTTGTAATTAGATTTTTCAGCAAAAATGTTTAATTAGTTTTTCTATATTTCCAGTATATTATGATAAGAGTAGGTGTTTATATTCCGTACAAACTGTATAAATTTGCATAATAAATATGCACGGGAGTTGACTACTACTAAAAATTATGTAATATTTTGGAATTCCGTAAAATTTTCTAAAAGTGTGAATATTTTTTAAATTAAGCAAGGTTGTTGCTCAGAAAATGCGTTAAACGCAACTTTATTCAATAAACGATATTTGAAAATATTGATGTTAAGTTTTAATTTCCTTTCACAGTTTTATAACATCTTCGGTGTACAGTAATACCTCAACTTATGCGAACTTGGAGTTACGACAGAAGGTCTCAGCTCAATTGAAAGGGGGTTAAAAATTTTAGAAAACAGACTCCATCAAAGAACCATCATAGCTACAAAACAAAGAATAAAATATTATTAGCATGCTACGAAGAAATTCTGCGTGAAAAAAGAAGGCATCGTCAGACGAATTTGTTAGATTTTATGAAGCCATCGACATCGAAATAACCTTTTTTCGTAACTCTTTTAATATCTTGTACCTACATATATGTCCATACAAAGAACTGCAATTTTATTAACTATTTTTCTTCTAAACAAGTGTTTTTGTTAGTTTTTCGTCCAAGTTAAACAAATTTACAGTGAAACCCTGATTCTACGGTTTTCAAGGGACTCCTAAAAAAACGATAAATGCGGGATATAAAAAAATAATTTAAAAAAAAAACTCATTTTTCTGCTGGATTTTTTTGACGTCTTAAATTATTTTCAGTTTCTTAGCTAGAGTTCTAGGTTTCTTCTAGGAGTTCTAGATTTTAGTTGCAACTTTCATGTCAAATAGTTTCTTTGTTGTCAGCTTAAATCAATTCTGCATATTATTATGAACCATATTTGAATTAAGTGAAAACAAATCTAAGTTTATTTGCCTCTCCTGAACGTGTTTGAAAAGGTACAGTCGCAGTATTGCACTTTCACCAATGATCGAACTATGAACATTGTTTACCTAGGATCGTTCCAGTAACTAAAATAATATAGAACTGATCATACAAATGTGATTGTTCATTGAACTTTTATTATTAGTAGGTCAAAGGCTCTCTGCTTATGATTGACAATAAGGAATTCGACAAAAAAGAAAAATCTACAATATGATACACTTTTATCCACAATCATGATTCACCAACGTTTAGCTGCCCATCCACATACTAAGAGACTCAACAGCCCCCATGTGAAACAACAGAAAGCCTCCCCGAGCCTATCCTTAAAAAAAATATGGACATCTTATATGGTGATATAAATCTATTAACATTCTTTTAGGGAGGCATTCATAAAAATATGTAATACACTGGGCTCGAAATGACAGTGACACGCCACAGTCCAGCTCCGTTTCATGAAATCCCCCAGATTATCGCTGTTTCTTGGAAAATTTAATTTGACCGTTTGAGTAAGGTAGGCCATATTAAATGAAATCCAACACTTATTTTTATAAAATATAAATAAAATTTTCCATTTCGAGCGTTGGTAATTCAAAAATTAACGAATCCTGATATAGATAGCTAAATAATTGTACTAATAATATATGCTGGCAAAAGTTGATAAGTCAATAATTTAGGTATTCAGAGTTAACAAGAGATTATGTGTCTGTATATAAATACGTATGCTAGAAAAAAAATCAGTGTCATCCGATATACAGAACACAGTGGCGCACCCAGGGGGGGGGGCAAGGGGCCCTGGCACCCCAAACATAAAAATTATCAGAATCATTACATTGAAATTGAAACCCAATAAACTATAACTTGGGCTTAGACAAATAAAAACACGGCAAAAAAATGATTTGTAACTTTCCAGCACCCTTTTTAGAAAAATTTCTAAGACAAACATTTCAAAATACTAATGTCGAGTTTTTTTAGAAACTCAATCCCTAATGCAACTGTCAAAAAATTCTCGGTGTCCACCCGAATTCCGGAGTGGTGTAGGTCATGGCTGGAGAGGGCTGACAGGGCTCTAGCCTGGGGGTGCGGGCCGTGGGGGGCCCGGCATGTCGGGTTGACCAAATAAGTGAGATAAACACATCATAAACTCGACTGCTTCAATAGTAAAAAAAGTTGCCTGCGGCGCTATTATACTTCATGGCCATGAACATTTTAAATTATATAATTGTGCAATATATTTTCTGATTATTATGTGTCGATACTCGACAGCTCCATTATTAAAGTAGATGTATTAAAAATCGCCAATAATTCACTGTATAAGTACCATTAATTTGAACTAAAACACAATTTGAAAAACGTTAATGTAGTATTTCACACTGCCTTTAATCTTAGCGGTAGGTAGGGGGGCCACCAAATATCCTAGTCCGTTTCAGGATGAGGGGGCCATGGTGTAGGTACACCGAGTGCAATAGACAAAAGACCGATAAACGAGAAATTAGGCTGTGATGTGTTGAGTAGGTTTGTGTATAAGTTAAATGCACTAATACTTTTTTTGTCCATTTTCAATTAATATTTAGGAACCTCAATATCAAAAAACCAAAAATCGACGATAAAAATTCGGCGAAAAGAATGACTACACCCACTAGTCCGTGGTAGTGTAAGTCAAAAGAACATTTTTTTTCAGTGGAATTTGGCATAAATATTGTAGCTCTCGAGACCAAGCAGGTAGCACAGCCAATAATAGTTGAGTAATGTTTTAGCATACTAGGCGCACATGTCCAGCATGGTCGCTGTTAGTCACTTCCAATCCGCCAGTCGCTGATGACACGCTCAACGGTTACCGCCGTTATGCCTCCAATTTAATAAACACTAGGAGAAACTGTACAAATATACCGCTGTGTATTGTGAAAATATGTAAAAATAATTATATGAAGAAGAAAAAGAGCCTATGGGACTAATTTACATTCTCCTCCTTGGGCCCCCCCCAATATTAGATCTTGGGTGCGCCACTGACAGAACATGTACATAAAGCACAAAGAAATTAGCATTGTAGCTCCTATACACGTTCATGAATTTACTGGCAGCAATAATGCGTATTTTAAACTATCGTGACAACTGGTTACACGTAAAAGTGCTGTCTCTCCAATCTCATTCTTCAAGAGTGAGCGAGACGCAATGTTGTCATTTTATGGTACTATTTGACAGGTAGTGAAAATCGGCTAACCTCAAAATGAGTATAGTTAGTTTTTTTGCTTGCAGGTTTGCCACTATCGTTCTACTGCACAGGCGCAGATCGAAAAAATCCATACTGTCACATGAAAATTCAGAAGCTTCCAATCATTTTTGATTCATGCATGCATGCTTGCAACTGCAGGATAATACATGTTTACCCATACAATTTCTTGTTATGGCCACGATAATACTTACTGTCATCAGTAAATCCATGCACATGTAAAAGGGGTATTATTGCGCCTATACATGTGCATGGATTTACTTGCACCAATAGTGTGCATTTTAATCGATCACAATAATTACTGTTTACACGTAATAGTGCTGACTGCCTCGCTAATCTCATTCTTTAAGAGACGCGATGTCATTTTATGGTACTATTTGACAGGTCGTGAAAATCGGTTAACCCCAAAATGAGTTTTCACAGTGTAGTTCGTTTTTTTAATGGCAGGTTCGCCACCATCGCTCTACTGTGCACGCGCGCGCAGATATCGCAGTCGCGTGAAAATTCAGAAGCATCTGAACTTTTTTAATTCATGCATGCAATCTTGCAATTTGCATGATAATACGTGTTTACACAAATGCATTTTTTTGTTATGACCGTGATAACGATAACATATAGGTACCTACTGCTGTCAGCAGTAAATCCATGGAAGTGTAAACGGGGTAATATGCCTGATTTTAGAGGGCATGTCAAACTTCAAATTGCAATTACTCCATAACACACTAGTTTAAAGACTTACCAACTTTTGGCAGAAACCCCACGAATTATTATGGTATTGCTAATAGGCAGAGTTTATTGAGTTTTGGAAAGTAGTCAAATGGGGCAATATCTTCGTGAAAGATGGTCAATCATTGAAAATTTGAATAGATGAGGGAAAGAGACTGATTTTTTGGCCATCCTCGTGCAATGCATACCTATGGATGCCCGTCGCCTGCTTGGCGATCCACAAGACAGATGGGTAATTCTAAGCCATTTTAAAACAAGCATAATATTATGTTCATTTTGCACAATAAGATTGTGAAAATGGTAATTATTTCACTTTTGGGAAGAGGTCTAACCAAAAAACAACAGTACAGTTATTCAACCTAGCTAAGAAAAGAAAAAATCCTGTAGGACCATTATTCCAAATCCCCAATTCAGTTAAATTTATATTTTATGGTTTTCGTTGTTTTGAAAACGGAAACTACGCTAATGAAAAATATTAACTCCTTCCAAAGAAAATGAATTATAGTAAAAAAAAATCGTTTGGCAATAGCGGAAAGGGATAGCTATTGTTGAAAAAGCGGGAACGAACGATCAATGTTTTAATTTTCATTGATAATTGAAATTACGATGTTGCCAAGTCCTCTGTCGTGGTCTCGTAGTATTTTCGTTTCCCCAGTGTAGATTGTAGAATGTTGCCAGTTGCCATTCGTGGAATATTCTCTTCGTTTTCGCCGATTTAGATTCCCTTTCCAGTTAAACGTCAACTTCATTCATATTGTATTGCTCGCGCTTTACTAGTGTTTGTCTTTCTAACGTAGCGGCCATGTTATTTGTTATTGATTAATTTTTATGATAATGTGATTTAAGTGAACACTGGTGTTTTGTGTGTGAAATGTCGGTCATGTGAGTTATTAAGTGCTTGTGTTTAAGCAGAAATGAAAATGTGGGTGCCTGTTAAAACAAAGAAGTACGGTGTCGGTGAGTCTGTCACATTTGACACTTTATACTTACTTCCTGTCTCAAGTCTATTTCCGATTTATTTAGATTCATCTCACACTTATGACATCCGCTTCTATCTTTAATAATTCAGTTTTATATAACGGATTAAGAAAAAACACAACCTTTTTGATTTTGGACAAGAGGTGGCATGAAAAGGTTATGCGAAAATATGGGGAATATTATTGCTTCGCAATATTTTGCGATACCATCACTCTAATCTCAAGAGTAATAAAATTAACACTAGATCCTTGGAGACTGCAATAATTAGTAAAGTTATTGAATCACATTTTACTATGAGGCTTTCAACACATTTATGTGTATTCAGAGATCTCTTAAATCTTAAAACATCAACGTATTGCTATTGTATTGTAAAAAAATATTTGCGCTGAACTGTGCAATTTTTGTTTACATATATATTATATTCTTCTAGATAGGAAGATATTTCCGTAGTGTATGTATACATTTGACATTTACATACATACTAACGTGGTTATCTTGTTATATTTAATTGTATTTTGAATTTTCGTGAGATATTTTTTGGAGGTTATATCGCGATACCAAAATTTACAATTTCTTTAGACAGCTATTTTTTTCTTAAACAGTATTATTCTTATTTATTATAATCATGGATAATAAATATTATATGTACATAATTTATTATCTAATCTCATTTTATTATTTTTATTTCCCACCCTACTTAATGGGTTGGGTATCAAGGTGTCAAGCATGAAGCAGTGAAATGGAAATAGGTACATAATATATTCGTAAGATTAGTCGCCATAGATTTTCTACATTAAACAACACTTGTCGAAAATAATATTATTATGAATTTCAGATATTATTATGTTTTGTGCAATAGGTAGGTAGGTACGTATGTATTATTATAATTATTTTTCTGTTCATTAAAGGCAGAAACACATTGTTATCACGTCACATGAACTTTACTCATGCTAAACCACCGGAACGGTCAATAATAAAAATTGACAACCTCCAAAAATATTGTCAATTTTATTACCTGTCATTTGCAACTCTTTTCTAAACCACTAAAAACAAAATACGTGAGATCACGTGACTCCAAAATGTGTAAGTAATATCTCAAAAAGAAAAAAAATATAGCTCTTGGTGTTTTCTACTTTATTGTATGTGGTGGACATTACTTGTCAATGAAAAAAAATGCTCGATGTTTTCTAAATGTTGCGCTGGCGACGACTGCTGAGGCTGAAGGTATCCTGGACAGAATATAGAACTAATGCCTCGATACTGCAAGAGCTGCACACCAGTGAGAGACTATACTCTGTGTTTTGCGTTTATTTAGTAAATTTAGTCATAATATACGCCGTGGCCTAGAAAGCCTCGATAGATTAATATTTTTCTGAGCAATGTGCTTGGTGAAAGAGGCAGAGGGCGAACACCTGAGGTGGAGTGATCGCGTGAAGGAATTTACTGAATAACCGATTGCATTCACTATAAGATTTAGAGAAGATAGGGAAAACTAAAGAAAACTGATCCGGAACGTCAAATTCTGGAGTTTTTACACTGAAATACCAAATAAACGACATTGCACACATTTTACTTATCTTACACGCTTACTGTGAACTCGCGTGTGGTCACGTGCCGTGATAATAGTGTGTTTCTGTCTTAAGGGCGGACGTGCTCAGCAAGGGTCAAAATGGTGTTTTTTTCTATTTTCAAAGCATGATCCTGGACATACCCTAAACGTTGTAGATAATCTATTTGTATAATTTTGAAGCCTTATTATCCTTTATATTTATTTTATTAACTGGGATCATCTACTGGACACTGTTGTAGAGTTTTACAGCGCTCTATACAAAGATGACACTGACATCAATTCAGATCTTCCGGTGAACGAAGAATATGGAGATCCTCTTCCCGAGGTTACTACCACAGAGGTGGAATATGCTATAATGTGCATGAAGAGTGGGAAAGCCCCGGGAGAAGATGGGCTGACTATCGATGTTCTCAAACGGGCCGGGAGGACGGTGAGCGAAGTGCTCGCACGTCTGTTCACGTCTTGTCTGCACGAAGAGAACATCCCAGAGTCATGGAAAAATGCCTCCATTATTATTCTCCATAAGAAAGGAGACACTGAAGATCTGAAAAACTATCGACCTATTAGTCTACTGCCAATTCTGTATAAGGTTTTCACGAAAATACTCTCAAACCGTCTCGAAACAATTCTAGACGAGAACTAACCAAGAGAGCAAGCCGGATTCAGAAGAGGCTACAGTACTATGGATCATATACAGGTCGTCAGGGAAATCATAGAGCGCTACCAGGAATACAAACTGCCATTATATCTTGGTTTTATAGACTATGAAAAGGCGTTTGATTCCATCAAAAAATTCTCAATTATAGACGCCCTTAGCAACCAAGGAATTTCCAGACGCTACATAAACATATTGAACAGTATATACAGTGATGCCACAGCATGCGTGAAACTCCACAAACGGTCGTGCAAATTCCCCATTAACAAAGGTGTCCGGCAAGGTGATACCATTTCACCTAAACTATTCACCGCTACTCTTGAGGACTTATTTAGGAAACTTGATTGGGAGGAAAAAGGTGTTCCAATTAACGGAGAGCACCTCAGTCACCTGCGCTTTGCAGATGATATTGTTATACTCTCACAAGACCCGAAAGACCTCCAAGGTAGAATGCAAGAACTCGCGGATGTCAGTCAAACGGTCGGTCTAAGTCTAAAGATAAATGTCTCAAAGACAAAAGTGATGAGGAACTGTTTTTCGGACCCTGTGATTATCTGTATCTCTGGCACCCAACTCGAGCAAGTCAGCAGCTACATCTATCTCGGACAGCAGGTGTCCATAGACGGAAGCATGCACGATGCAATTGCTCGAAGAACAAAGCTGGGATGGAGTGCTTTCGGACGTCTGAATAGTATCTTCAAGAGTGACCTACCATTATGTCTTAAGCGTGGGGTGTTCAACCAATGTGTGCTACCCGTGCTCACGTATGGCTGCGAGACGTGGACCCTCAACACGAGAGAAGTCCAAAAGTTAAGAGTCACAGCGAGGCATGGAGAGGTGCATATTGGGCATCACGCGAAAGGACCGTAAGAGAAACGAATGGGTTAGGAAGCAGACAAGAGTACGCGATGTAATAGACGTTGCCAAACAGCTGAAATGGAGATGGGCGGGGCACATTGCTCGCCGAAAGGACGGCCGCTGGACAAATGCAGTCATCCAATGGTACCCAAGGGGTACGAAACGGTCACAGGGTCGCCCTAAAAGCCGCTGGATTGACGAACTGGTAAAGTTCGGCGGAAATACGTGGCAGCGAACGACACAGGACCGAGAGAGTTGGAGAAAGCTTGGGGAGGCCTTCATCCAGCAGTGGATTGACCCGGGCTGATGATGATGATGATGATATTTATTTTAAAAATTTGATGACTGCATAAAGTATTTTTATTACATAAAATAGTAGATATTCTTTTAAACCTCTCGCTCTAATGTTTTAGAATATAGTCATATTTCAGTACATAAATGTGCAGTGGTGTTAAGTTTTTTTTAAATACGCCATTTCTTTTGGCATTCCCCAGTGGTTAAGCTACAACATACGGCCGTAGCCATAAATTGCCAAACTATAATTGAAGTAGGGAGTAAAATGATGTTAACGCGCGTGTTTGAAGATGTACCGTTTAAAAAAGAAAAAAAAATCGGTTAGGTTAGTTATAGAATTCCGACTTTATTGAAGAAGAATTTCGCAACGACACTGTAGAATCTACAATCTACAGTGTAGATCATCTCCACAATTTCACATGTTTATTAATCAGTATTTTACATTCATAAATGAAAAAAAATTTTTAGGTTTAAGTACTTACTCTGGACCCAAAATCATGTATCGAAACTTACTTGATGCGGCTCGAACCAAGCAAATAGGTATTTGCAATAATAATTAAACTGGATATAATTACGAAGAATTTGCCAAAAAAAGGATAATATTACATTCTGGTCATTCAAATGTAATAGTATGTTGCAACGAATTGTATACCATAATCATGGGCCCCACACCGTGAAGCGGGCCCCCAGATTAGGATATTTGGCGGGCCCCCCTACCTATCACTAAGGATAAAGACAGTGTGACGCTCTACAGTAGCGTTTTCCAAATGGTGTACGTTTTATTGTATATTTTAATACATCCATTCGAATTATGGAGATGTCGAGTATTGATACACAATTAAAAATTATATCGTACAACCACATAATGTAAAATAATAATAATGTTGAAGGAAAATAGCGCCGTAGGCGACTTTCTTTACTATTAAAGCAAATTTGTGATGTGTGTTTATCTCATTTATCTGGTCGACTCGCCTCGCCGTGCCCCTCCTGAGGCCGGGCCCCCAGGGTAGAGCCCAGTCGGCCCCCTTGTGGGGGCCATGACTATAATAGTATCGCTTCATTGGGTAAAACGTTAACATCTCTCCATGACAAGCGTATAAGTACAAGTAGCTGCATTTCGTTAAAGAACATGAAAACATGAACACCAACATACCTCCTTGTATGCACGCCTGCTTTGATATAATACTTATGAATTATGTAACATAAACTTAATATTGGAACTAACAAGCATTCATTTTTGGCTATGGTTCAAATCCTTTTAGGTAAGTTCAAAAAATCGGGACCGTCGCGATGAATTTTGATGTGAAAATCTGCGGATGCTTCTGGTGAGCACCGCGTGACGTTCCGCTTGCACCTGACCGTGATAAGAATATTAAATTATGCGACAACAATACAAGACACTTTCGGAAATCCGCTTATAATTACGAGAGAATGCCAGCTATTAGTTGACGTATTATTATTATATTATGCAAGTTAGATACTAATTAATGCAGTGAAATAGTTTACAAATAGGTACATCATTCGTTGAATTTATAGTATTAAACCGGTCCTAGAGAGTGCGAGGCCCAATATAAACATTTGTGCTAGGCCCTTTGGTACGAAGAGCGAATATTATATTATTAATATCGTCAGTGGGAAACCTTATTTAACGCCGGATGTGAAAGAAATCTCATCTCCGCGAGAGGTATCTACTCTGAAAAGTTTTTATATTTACATATTCTTAACACTATACATTACATATTTTAAACTAGAATTTAATACTGACAGGTGTTTCTGTATCACTTTTTCTAGGTCAAAAACCCCAATTAAATTTAATTACATAATGTCAAAAAGTTCATTATAGAGCAAATCTGAGGCGAAAGATCTTGCTATAATTTTTGACTCTTCGTTATCTTTTCACTCGCATATAACTTCTACAGCTCTACGTGAAAGTAAACTTTTAGAATTCATCGTGTGACAAGCCAAACCATTCAAGAATCCAAATGTCATACGTAGGTACTCTCTACTTCTCGTTAGTGCGTAGTATTATTGAATATGCGTCTATTATCTGGAGTCCTTATGAAGTATACCACAAGTTTATTTTACAGCGCGTCCTGAAGAAAAATTTTCGATGTCTTTATTTTAAGACATAAGTACTTAGCTATTTTCTTTTTAATCATTCGTCTAGCGATTACTGCCGACTGCATGCTCACTTTTCACTCTCTTGAATCCCGTAGGTCACTTCTACTCTTGAAAAATTAATGCCTGCTATCACAAGGGTTGGTTTCCAATCCTGGCGTCCTAAAGAATTTAAAGTTATATGCGCCCGTCAATTACCTACGTGGTCGCAGCCGTGACCTATTCTGGATCAAAACTGTCCTCGAGTCAGATTTATCAGGCACCATTACCGAGGGGTGCGAGACTAATAAATGGTTCACGACATCGCATGTTGTGAACGTCCAGAATTTTGATTTGTTATGTCCACAATGTTTTTAGCGTGTAATGTGTTAAGCCAACACTTTTCTTGTAGTTTTCTTTTTTGTTTCTTTCTTGTGACTTCCGTCCATCTAAGGAACGAGGCCCGATTGGGCCCAATCGGTCCAATCACCTTAGACCGGGCGTGACACTGCCCATCGACATAATTAAATATAGGTACAAAATCTTCTGTCATTTTGTTTCCATATTGTATTTACGTACCAATGTAGTATTTTATGCTGGTGGCATTGTGGTGTAAGATGTCTTTCGTATTAAGCCTAGTCCAGACCGAGTTATACCTGCCTCAACTCAACATGTCCGTTCCCAATCGTTATCAGCTACTTATTAGTTTGATAGTTGTGAAACTCAACGCACGTCGATACGTGCAAATAGTGCTATCAAATTAAATGTAGTCTGGATAGAACATTGTGTATATTATCTGAAACCACAAGATGACTTGTCGCTACTTCCTATGAAATATTAAAAAAAATATATGGCCAATAATGAAAAACATACATATGTATTTGTATACAAGGATTTTAAATGTTCGTAAACATTTTTTATACAATGTTCATTTATTCACCACATGTGTATCTGGGCCTAGGCATTGGCTATTTATGATCTAGTAGGAGTTACAATATAAAATAATTACAAGTTGACTCAAATTGACTGAAATTTTGATTCAATGTGTAAGCAAGCAGTTTAGATTTTTGTAATTTATTGAAGAGATTTACGGAAAAAAATTAAAGTAGGTATATCCTAATCATAATTACTTATTGGATACCCAGTGACCATGGGCAACACCCACTATTATCCAGTACATACATATTATTATGTATTCTGAAAACATTATAATTTAAAATATTTATTTTCTTACTTATGAAAAAAAATCTTACTTATATATTTATTGTCTAATATAAATATGTACCTAAGTATTTTCGTGAAAAAAGGCAATTCTTGAAAAACTTTGCAGACGGAAAATCGATTTAAACCTACCAGTGACGAAGGGTGGAGGTAGGCTGGTAAGATCCTGTATAAATAGCGCATACTATACTTTGTCGGTCAAACGTATTTGTTTTCATTGAACTAAGACTACAATGTGCAGATAAGTATTGTATGTTTTTTTTTTTAATTAATTAAACTCTGCCTAATTCAAGCCATAGTCGATAATAGTAAAAAAAATACTTTGATATCTTGAATTAGGCAGGGTTTAATGAATTTAAAAGAACTAACCAACACTGTCTGTTTAACGGTTCGATGCCTTCAGCTAATTATCTCGCTATATGACGCCGCGATCGACAGGCCGCACATACAAATTTCGCGAGTTATCTCGCCCGACTTTAAACTCAAATTACTAGCCACTGTCGGTTGATTTGCTTATAAACACACAGTGACATCTGTTTGAATAATTATGAAATACTAACCCATAAATTATCGATATTACAGCGATTGTAGTAAGAGCTTAGTTCTACATTAAACTTGTATCGGCCTGTCGGATACTGTCAGTAATATCGTGAGGCATATAAAATGTTAATTCAACGAATTTTGTAATTGTAATAAGTTGAAAAGGTATGCACTATTTTTCGTTGAATCGCCCATAGCATACCTAAACTATTATGCACAGAACAGATTTGAGTTCCCTGCTATTATGGTTTGGTTAGGCAGGCTTTAATTGAATTTTAAAAAACTAACCAGCACCATCTGCAAATTGTACTCTTAGTTAAATGAAGATAAATAAGTATGACTGCAAAAGTGTACACTATTTATGTTTAATTTTAATAACCTACCTGCACTCCTCGCCACTGAAACCTACTCTTGTCACGATTTCTCTCAGCATGCCTATAGATTTTAGCAAAGCCTTATAGTTAGTTACCTAATAGCAAGTGTTTTATAAATTATTATTTTCTGGATAACATTTGTCTATTTCTCCAGAAAGTCGATAATCCAGTATTATTTATAAGCAATAATCGATGCAGTTCCCCTACGTATTGTATAAAAATATTTCCTGGAATCGTACATTACGTATTAATGATATTATGACTATAAGGAAGGTCAGCTGAGATTAGTCTATCAAGCTGATTCACCGCAAACTTAACACTTTACGAGTTCTTTTGTTAACTATCATTGGTTGTAACTTGCAACTCTATACCTACTGAAGGCCTCCGACTTCCTGACTAGCTCAGGCACTTGGAAGTGGAGGTTCATTAATGTGGAGGAACAGGCAGGAATCTCATAGACGTGGAGTAACCAAGAAGTTACGGTAGAGAAAGTAAGTCGATAACTCAAGAAAACACTGGTTAAACTTCATAACTGGTATATTATCAATGTTGTTACACAATTTAACTTATGATCACCCTTTATTCAAAAGTTTATAATCAAATGTCAGTGAAATAATGTTTATATGTAACTAGATTCTCGTTAAACAATCACGATAAGTCGAATGTCAAAATTATTTAACGTCTACAAGCCACAATTATCCAAAAGGAAAAGGTCTGAATTGTTCGCATCCGAAATTCACAAGTAAATTATGAAAAGTCATTTATTTAAATCTCGAAATTAAAAAAAAAAACATTTGAAAACGTCTGATTTATTTATATCTCGAAGTCCACAAAAATAACCACATTTATTACTGATTAATTAAAAATTAATTCGAATATTATTAATTACTTAATTATTTTCAAATTAACTTGATTATTATTAACTAATTATTTAACATTAACTTAATTATTTCTAATTAGTTATGCAGACGAGATCGCGTGGGTCCCGGGGCAACAAAGCGTCACAGAGACGCCCCCCGGAAATCCCCAAGCAGACTGATATCGGATTTTAGAATCTTGCCTTTTTATCCGTTAGGGGTGGTCGTATTTCTTACCTATTCACACCGATACCGCCATATGCTACACATTTATATAAGGTTGACGGATGTCAGTCTATCAACCAAACATATAGTGATATCGATGTACATAATATGATTAATATGAATATTACTTTAATTACATTAATTACCATATACTATTAACGCCCGTCCATATGTCCCACTTTATTATTTCGCTAACCCATTGCATATTACATTTCATTAACCATTATATTACAATTATACATTATCAATTATCTTACAACCAAATCATATTTTATATTTAATCTATCTTAATTAACCCTTTACCTAAGCATATTATATTTAGTCAAAATTTAATCCTATTATCTTATTACCTATATGTACATGGTCTGTGACCGACTTATCTCTTCCACAGTTCACCCTGAGAAGTGGTGGAACCTGCCAGAGCAAACTGCGGGACTTCTACATATATTAAATATTGTTCTGCTTTGTCGAGGGTCGTAATCATCTAACCGGTGGTACATTGACTACCAGTATCAGACCGAGCGGTTGGGAGGCACTACTCTTTATGGGAGCGCCCCCCACAGGGGCGAAAAATTAAGTGTGCGTCACTACGTATAAGTTAGTGCCTGCTTAAACTGTTGTAAATGCCCCAAATAAGTAATAAAATAAGCATTTGATGATGATTTTACTTTGACACGACCAGTGAAATATTTCACTAAGTAGCATACATTAGCGCAGAGGAAGTCCGATTAAAATTATCGGAAACGGTCGTCTCCATACAAGTCACTCGCAGTACAGTTTGTTATTTGTCAACAATGTCAACACTCCATTATTGATAAGTGCACCGAGATCTGAGCTCAGATTCGTCGTCGGATTCTCCCCTGGTTATATCGCACTTAGGGGTATAATCCCGGCGCCACCCTTCCTATCGGGATTTTCAAAAATATATATATTTAGATTGTGATTTAAGATTTAGATTTACGTGCCAATCATTTAAGGTTTTTTTTATCAGACACTCATTAGAGAAATATAACAAACCAATGTTGATAATTGAATTATAATACATAGTTGCTTAGTTCTAAAGTAATCGTTAAATAATATACCTTAAACAAAGCACCGTATAATTAGTTTCGTATTTAAACAAGTATTTTATCATTACTAGAATAGTCACGATTCTGATGGTTAGGCAGGTACCTATGTAAATCATATTATTTAGTTACAAATAATATAAAAAATAGCATTCGATAGGACAGATAGGCACATAAGTATATTTTATTTGTTGTGCAAAAACGCGACTAAGTATTTGAGCAGGTATGGCAGACTTTGAATTTTGATGAATCAGATGTGAATCATTTTCCATAAAGGTAGTTACGCATTGTATAATTTATTCGAAGTTTTGGCAGGTATTTTATAAATACTTAATTGAGAATTAAATTTGATTAATTAAATACAATTTAAATTGTGTCAAGCTCAGTAAGCGATACTTATTTGACATTTAAGTCGTCAACGAAAAGAATAGGTACCTACTGTATATAATGTTTGAGACTTTCACGGTTGTTTTTTATCGTTATAGATTCTAGGATTTTCACCGCGTGTACTTCTCTATATCTCTATATAGTGTATATCTCTTGATAATGGCCTCTGCAACGAGCCTGAAACGTCAAGAAAAGAATGAAGAAGTTCACGCGGTGGAAACCCAAGAATGTATTACGATGAATAGGTACTGCATTCAGTAAATTATGATTTTTTTCCGGAAGAAACGTCTGTTTAAATGGTCGAATTTTGTATGACTAAATAATTAGGTAAGTATAGTGGTGTATTGATTTGTTTGCTAATTATATGATACCTAGGTACTTGTTTAAATTTCAGATATAGGAGACAACACTATGTTGCAGGCTGGAAAAAAGCCGTACAAAAAATGAGTCAAAACCATTATACTTACTTAATTAATAATGGAGTTCTACATGTAAACGCCATCTCAATTATTTACAAAATAATTGGCTACTATGTGTAAATGTATTGTGGCACACCATTAGTTATTTTTTTGGTAAAGCCGCGTTGACACGGTCCAAGTACGATCCAAGTAGACTTGGATAGGAATAATTAGTATGAAGATGTCTCATCCAAGTGACAGCTTCATACTATTTATTCCTATCCAAGTGCACTCGTATGTGACATTTTCATACTAATTATTCCTATCCAAGCTACTTGGACCGCGTCCTACTCATACAAGTTAACTTGGATAGGAATAAATAGTATGGAGCTGTCACTTGGATAGGAATAAATAGTATGAAGCTGTCACTTGGATGAAACATCTGCATACTAATTATTCCTATCCAAGTCTACTTGGATCGTACTTGGACCGTGTCAACGCGGCTTAACGATAACGCTTATCATATTTGAATCTAATAGGTACATACAAGAAATTATTGTCAATATTTATCATTGGAATCGTTCCTGTATAGTCTTACATTTTACGTTTATTTTTAAATATGCGCGGCGAATGAAATATTTAATACTAAAACATTGAATAAAGACAATCGATTATCCAATCGAAACAATATTGACACATATATTATATCCACATAGACTTGTGCCTTCGGCCCGATTTACGACCGACAACAGCAGAACTGTCAGTTTTATAAAGATTATTGTCCAGGACACTCCAGGACATACGATGTGAGCCGAGACTGATGGTGGTACATTAAATATTATGTAATATTGTTGTTTTAAGTATCATTTAAATTTAAACAATACCATATTTTTTCACAGCTACAATAGAATACTTATTGTCTTGTCAGCTATTATTACCACCTATATTAGACGGCTCTGATTTATGTACAATGAAAAAAAACCTCAACACAGAATTTATCCGCGTAAAATATGTGATAATGCGGAAGCAACAAACACGTGAGAGATAATATTTCATTTCATTTTATTGCTCGCTCCCGAAATCCCAGAATCCGTGCCATAAAACACGATAATCCCGACAAGATATAATTCGCCGTCGTTCCGTGATCGTGCTCCCTGTTTGTATTGTAATTGAATGTTGCCGTACAAGTCGACGAGTATTTTGTTATCATGTCATTGCACCCAATCTCCGGTACTCATTTACAAATCATTTTTGATCCGTCGCTATCAATCGGTAATGTGCACTAGTATGTAGGCTGGGTAGACACCTACTACTTTACTGTACCTACGATGCGTGAAAGTTTACGTATGCATACATACGTAACTGCAAGATGCACTTACCTACTTGCCTTTTGATAACGCGGTTTATTATTTTGCAGGTACATAATTTATCTCTAGTCATTGATATAACACCCACGGTGGCCGCGCGGCTTGGGTCTGCCAAGTACACATATTGTTTTTCAATTTGTGGGTGTCAGGGTATGGGTTGAGCAAGTGGCTGACATCCGTTTCTCGTAAAAAACAAAATCTGTCAATACAAACCTCTACTCTGTGGAGGCCCATATTATATTATGATCCTATTAGGATCGGAGATGGTCGAAAGAAAGAAGAATTATAAACTATTTTAGATGAGAATTAAAAAAAAATAATGTCTATTATTGGGTCGGGTTGATTTTGCAAATAACTGCAATCCATAGGACAAAAGTACAGTATTCCCGTCATTCAAGGAAAGATCAATGGTAAGCGTAGCGGAGGACGGCGCCGCATTTCGTGGCTTAAGAACCTCCGTGATTGGTACAAGTGCAACTCCACTGAACTGTTCCGGGTAGCAGACGACAAATCGAAGATCGCCTTGATGGTGGCCGACCTCCGCTAGGGGATGGCATGATAAGAAGATATATTAGTATAATAAGCTAATAACTAATGACATATATTTTATTATCCGGAATAAAACTATCCCTCTCTATTTCTGTCTAATTGTCGACTTTCACCATGGAGTTATACATATTATATTATGATTACAATCCCTTGTAAAATATTCATCAGGGATGAGTATTTTTAAAATCCTGGGATGAATGAAACAAATAAAATTTTGCACAAAAACTCATTCAGTAGGTATTTTCTCAAAACAATATAGGTAGTATGGAAAAATAATCAATAGGTACGAAATAAAATAAGAAATTAGGTAAATATATTTTATAATACTGAATATGGTAGATTTTTTCTAGAAGAAATCTCGAGAAAATAAATACATATTATGCATCCCTGGTATATGTTTTTTAAATCGTAAAATCTTCAACCTTCACTCAATATATTGAATCGTCATAATGTCTACCAAAGACGAAAATCATGTAGGTACTTATTCGAACAATTAAAAAATCTTAACGTGCTTCATAATCGATTTCCATATCTGATTATTATTTTCATTGTTTAGAACTGATAATTTTCTTGAGTAAGCCATAAATGCCTAAACGCTAAAAATCGCAGCATTTCGACAGTAATTAGATATATTTTTTGCTTAGGTACCCAATGTTCTGTGGTTTTTTAAAAGTTAACGAAATATCAAATGTTTGGATCCACACATCTAATAAATGAAAGCTTAAATCGCGTGTTTATATTATTATTTACTATATCGTAATAATAGTAAACTATTTAGGTATTATAAGTTATAACTGTATCATACAATGATGTAAGTATGGATTCCAATCCCGGGATCCCAAACTATTTTCGATACCTATGAATCCCGGGATTGGTAAACATAATCCCGAAACTTTCGGGATTGAGTTTTTCTATCAATTTTTATGGAAAATAAAATAAAAACGAAAATATAAGACATAAGTACTTTTAATAACATACAAATACATTAGAAATAAACTGAGTTTGAACGAAGTTTGATTTATTACCCATGTGTTGCCAGTTCATCTTATTTTTTCACATAAATTGATGAAAATGAGCAAAATTGGAAAAAACAATGCTTCGCACTTTTTGTCATTTTTTTTATTTTAATTGAACTTGTATTTGTTATCTTTTCATAAATAAATAAAACTGTTTTTCTTTCACATTATTATTTATACATATTATAATATTATTCACTCCATTAAACCTATGTATTTACTATTTACAATATTAACAATAAAATGTCTTAAATAGTATATAAATTATACTAAATTTATCTTTGATCGATTTTATCAACGTTATTTGTATATATAGAAATTTTATATTAATTATTGATGCCAATCCCGATCCCGGGACCAGCCCCGGGATCGTCAAATCGTAATCCCGAAATCCCGGGATCAAGATTTAGGCTCGGGAATGAATTCACTAGATGTAAGCAACTATTTTTTAATCCACTTAATCCGCGTAGGTATTAACTATTTTTTACGGATGCTATAGTCATGCGTAGTTTTAGCCCTGTGTTACTTTTTTCATTTGTTTCAACGGAACTATAATATGTAGTTAAATTCTTCTTCGCAGTCGAAGAGTCATTCCAATCAATATTTTTTCCTAGCGCTAAAATAACGATAAGAAACTACGATTAATTTGGACCTACGCACGTACAATTAAGATTACGGATCTTTTTGTTAGTAAAGGATAGACGGCCTTTTAATTTTACAATTATTTATCGGACTGAATACATTCCAGAATTATAACATTTTCGATCCGGGTAGAGTATACGTTTTATAAATTTGCACTTTTGTTGCACTTTTTACTATACTGATACGCCTCTTGCCTGATTACCTCGCATAAAATTAGATCAAATGAAATGCACTTGTATTAATATATTATATCGTAATAAACACATACTTAAATAGATAATTATGTAAAAAAAACAATTTTTAGAATAAATTACACCATTTTCATCCTAGAGCCGAAGTGCAAAGTTATGAAGCATATTTATACTCTACGTATGGCCCCCACATCTTGAAGCGGGCCCCCCTACCTATCGCTAATGTTAAAGTCAGTGTAACGATCTACAGTTGTGTAATACGAATAGTGTAATTTAGGGTATTTTTTAGCGATTTTTTGTATTTTTAATACACCTATTTGAATTTTTGTGGAGTTGTCGAATATCGACAAACAGTAATCGAAAATTGCATCGCACAAGTACATAATATTTTGAAACGTTAGTATGATTGAAGTGAAATAGCGCTGCAGGCGACATTTTTTACTATTGATGCAATTTTGTGATGTGTGTTTATCTCATTTGGCTGGTCGGTCCGCCACGCCGAGCCCCCCTTAAGCCCGGGCCCCCAGGCTAGAGCCCTTTCAGCCCCCCCCCCCTTGTGGAGGCCATGACTCTACGATACATCGAGAAGCTGAGTGAGAACTCTAATTTCGATATGTGCACAGTGTAATTTATTGGTAGGTATTGGTTTAAACATAAAGTGAACTATTATACCTTTGTCGAATTTCTGAGGCCATTGCTTGATAGACCAAAAATAATTGATGTTAATAACACTGCCCTTGAATAATTTCTCAATCGTTGTTTATTTTTCGCGGTCTGTGATGTTAATGTACAACTGATAAAGACCTAGCTACCCACGTACTAGTTTGTAGTGTTTAACATTGTTGGTACCAATGACATTCATTGGTTGATACAAAGAACAGCTCTACCAGTCGATTTCCCTGCAGAAATCACCTATAGAAAATGTCGTATAATAATATAGGTACATAGGTACTTAATGCAATTTTGTTCTCACGTTCACGGTTAATATTATTATTATTATTATGTATGTCATCTTGCACTTTACTTGTTTCGAACTTAACTTGCTTAAACCGGATTTAAATAAGTTAGCGACTGAACAATATCATGAGAAAATGGTAAATATGAATTTTATACGAATATTATTGCAGCGGTGGTGAACCTACGGCACGCGTGTCACGTTTAAAAGTGGAAATCGATTACAATTTAAATCATCTATAGCGCTTAATATGTTTATTTATTTATAGACATTTTAAGGCTTCGATGAAAGATTTTGAAATTACAAAGTAGGTTTATAAATTTTGAAAAATTGTTCTTAATCTAATTATATGTTAATGGTTTTGAAACAAATTTAGTTTTGTTGATTCAACTTTAATTGAATCAATTACGTTGACAGCTGTTTCGGGCATTAAACCCATCTTCGGAAAGGTCGTTTATGAAGATGGGTTTGTAGCCCGGAACAGCTAACAAATTAAATGACTCAAAGTAGGATTAACGAAATTTATTTTGTTATAAAACTATTATAATGGAGTTATACCTAAGTACCTAATAGTATATTCATTAACTTGTTGACCGCAAAGCATTTAATTATCTACTATTTAATTCTCACATTTAAACAACATGCTAATTATATCGAATGGCCAATTAACTAGTAATCTATAGGTTTATTTTTGTCATTGGTATTTGTTATTTTAGGTTAACCAATCAAGCAATCTTTATATGATGTGAATTATTAATATCAAGTGATAAACTCATTTTATAGTTATTTACTAAATATTTAAATGTGGTATTGGTTTCATAAATAAATCTAGGTACCTACAGTGGTAGGATTACATTGAAAAATGCCCAAATGGTCTGTAGGTAGGTATATTCAGGTCGCGGCATGAAACTGAGCGTTCGTCCAGCGTATGCGCAATCGGCGGAGCGGTGAGCGGCGCGCGCAACTCAAACGTATAACCGTGTGTGAAAATGTTCGTAGACAATGTCTTTTTTTTGTTATACGTTTAAGTTGCGCGCGCCTACGCTGGACGGGGCCTGAATTTCGATGGTTTGTAGAAAATGAAAAAAGTGTTAATACGTTATGAAATATGCAATCTTATTGCGAACAGTTACCGCATTCGAAGTTAAGAATTAACTCGCCATGACGGTCTTGGGGGTGGGGGGGGGGGGTTCTTTAAAATAAGTATTATATTTTTAAATAGTCAATTCTATGTACACACATTAACTTAAATATTATAATATACATTGGAGGTTACTCAGACCATTCCATTGTTTTAGGTAGCACAAATTTTTAACTAAATTGTTAAAACACATGATTGCTAATAATATATTATAATCTTATTATTATCCGCCGATTGCGCCTACGCTGGACGAACGCTCAGTTTCATGCCGCGACCTGAATATACCTACCTACAGACCATTTGGGCATTTTTCAATGTAATCCTACCACTGTAGGTACCTAGATTTATTTATGAAACCAATACCACATTTAAATATTTAGTAAATAACTATAAAATGAGTTTATCACTTGATATTAATAATTCACATCATATAAAGATTGCTTGATTGGTTAACCTAAAATAACAAATACCAATGACAAAAATAAACCTATAGATTACTAGTTAATTGGCCATTCGATATAATTAGCATGTTATTTAAATGTGAGAATTAAATAGTAGATAATTAAATGCTTTGCGGTCAACAAGTTAATGAATATACTATTAGGTACTTAGGTATAACTCCATTATAATAGTTTTATAACAAAATTGTAAATACTGATGAAGTAATATTCTTATACTTTTAAATAAACCTATTTTTATAATTTATTTTTCAATTTATTATATTTTTTAATATTTATTTTTAACATATTGTGGACATTACAAATTATAAGTTTAAGACGTTCACAACATGACATTTAGAAACAAAGAAATATAAAACAGTATCACATAAAAAAGAGATAGATTAGTATAGAGATAGATAGTATGTTATTAAACAGTAGAAATGTGTAAATACAAAAAATATAAATTAGATAGGTACAAGGAAGTACACCGGATGAGTTAAGCAGACCCTATTTTAAGAATTTATAAAACAACGTCCACCTATACTCATCCTCACGTAGGTGGAATATAATTATCAACACCCGAAGCAATATCGTTGAACATAGTTATCGCCCTCCCAATTGGCATTACCAGTGGCAGGTTGGTTCTGCACCTTGGGAGAATGCTATATAGCTATCTGTGTCAGTCAGTAGTCGGTGTGTTATAATTAGGGCCCGGATTTATATGCTAGTGCATGTTTTGTTAGGGTGTATGCACAGCGATGAGAGTTGCACAGAAATCTGTTTTGAAAGGCACAGAATCCAAAAATAAAATTTTATTGTGCATATAAATGCATATTTGAGACGTTAGAGCATATTTGAGACATTAGTGCATATTTCATAAATAGATGCATATTTTAGAGCGTTTGAATTTATAATTTTAGTTTTTTAAATTATTTTATCGAAATATAACTAAGTTAGGAAGGAAGATAGTTTAGATGCACTTGCATTTTTAATGCCATCTCCGAGCTGTGGATTTATCAGTGAAAAAAGTGAAATCAACTCGGGCACTATTATTTAAAGTTTGCCCAAGTGGACGTTGAGAGGTACTTTTCCGCATATAAACAAAATACTGACAGATACCTATGCGGAAAAATTTAATGCCAGAGCATAATATTGAAAAAAATAATGTATTTTTTTTCGGGCAAAAAACAGAAAATAGTACGAGGGTGGGTCAATAAGTCCTTAGAAAAGCCGACAGGTGGCGCGACTAGTACTGTAAGCGGTTTGTTTTCATGCAGCGGCACTACCGATTCAGTATGCTGCGAAGTTTCAATCAGATTGGTCGGGTTGTTGTGTGTTTCTCGTACATTTAAAAAAAAATGGCTTGTGGAAAATGGAAAAATGGAAAATGGAGAAAATTGAGTTTAGAGCTGTTATTAAACATTTTAATATAAAAGGGTTAACAGCAAAGGAAATAAAAAATGAGTTGGATTTAGTTCACGGCATATCTGCTCCTTCACTTGCAACTATTTATAACTGGTTAAATGAATTTAAACGTGGTCGTACATCAACAAAGGATGAACCACGCTCAGGACGTCCTGTAGAGGTGACTACACCAGAAATGATCAATAAAATCCACGATATGGTGTTAAGTGACCGAAGATTAAAGTTGAGTGAGATAATTGAGGTTACAGGGATCTCAAAAGGTAGCGTCATTTCTATTTTACATGACAAATTGGGCATGAAAAAAATTTCTGCAAGATGGGTGCCGCGTTTGCTCACAGTCGACAATAAATGCAATAGGGTGGTGGCCTCTAAAGCCCTGTTGTCGCTCATGCAACGCAATCCGGATGAATTTTTTCGTCGCTTTGTGACTGTAGATGAAACATGGACACACCACTATACTCCCGAGACGAAAGAACAGTCAAAGCAGTGGATTGCGAAAGGCGAACCATGTCCAAAGAAGGCGAAAATTGTAAAATCAGCTGGTAAGGTTATGGCTACTGTATTTTGGGATGCACGTGGAATTATTTTCGTTGACTATTTGGAAAAAGGAAAAACAATAACAGGGGATTATTATGCATCTTTATTGGACCAGCTAAAAAACAAAATTGAAGAAAAACGGCCTCATTTAAACAGGAAAAAAATCCTCTTTCATCAGGACAATGCCCGTGTTCACACATGTTTACGATCAATGGCTAAAATTGAAGAATTGAAGTTCGAATTGGTCGACCACCCACCGTATTCGCCAGATTTAGCCCCCCAGTGACTTTCCTTTTCCCAAATTTAAAAAAATGGCTAAGTGGACAACGTTTTTTTTTTTCAAATGAAGAAGTCATCGATCGGACAAATGCTTATTTTGAGGACCTTCCGAAAACTTATTTTTCTGACGGCTTAAAAAAATTTGAGAAACGTCTAACCAAGTGTATTGAGCTCCAAGGAGATTATGTTGAGAAATAAAAAAAAAATACAAAAATAAAAACTGTTTTAATGCTTTTTTCTAAGGAATTATTGACCCACCCTCGTATTTAGGAATAGTTCAGTGTGTCGTTTTTGTTTTTGTTTTTTAAGTTATGTTTGGTTTACATTGCATTTATTATTCAATTGTTTGTAGGTACTTGTGAAAAAAACTATTTTGAAAATTGTAATTGATTAACTTTATATTCTTTGTTTGTGTTTTTTGTTCTGATATCGTATTATGTTGAAAATGATTAACTAGTTATTCGATTTTTTGTCAGTAATATTGGGTAAAGTGGGTATTTACAATTTTTTCCCGCAAAAAATTTCAATTTTTAACTGCATATTTCTTCGGTTTTAGTGCATAATTTATTGATTTTAAGTGCATGCATATAATCATGTTTTTTGTTGCATACAAATCCGGGCCCTAGTTATAATCATAGAACGGTTATAATAATGTATATTATCTGCCTATTACCCTTTTTGTTTTTCTGTGCTTGGAAGATGTGTAACTTTCGTTTTTCTTTTCTATTTCCAGCCGTTTATAACTGGCAAGGCGACGTTAGATATGGGCTACCGTTGGAGATTGGAGACTCCGTCGAGATACTCGAAGAGTATGCAGGTGAGGCCATTCTTTAATTATTATGAACAATTAATTGCATGAGATTTTTTATTGACATTGCAGAACGCTACAGTTCTGACCACAAAATTTGTCTGTTCCCACGCTCGAACTCACAAAATATCGATAAGACAATATGCGTATGATGATAAAAATATATGGATTCATTTCTTTAATAATTGGGTATTATATTAAAGTAAATGGCAGTATTATTTATCTTGCGTTATATTTATATCCAACTTACTCTCACTGCATAATCATTAAATACATACTATATAAGTAATTATATTAGACTTTGTTGACAATAAAAAGAACTTTATCATTTATTGTGGTTTCGAATAAAATTTTGTAGAAAGTGTTAATTTCCAATAAATTATCACTTCACAACTACGCAGTGTTGGTTTTTACGAATTAAAAAAATATATACGATCTGAGACCGTTATGTTATGATATGAAGATGCATATTATGTTCTTTTTATAAAACAAACTGTCATTTATCATAATATTTTTAAGCCATAATATCATGTCTTCATAATATTATTTTAAACTGAATGTACCTACTAATGTTTATTCTCATAGGTGTATAATATTATACTGTATGTAGTTAGTGGGTACCTACCGTCACCACCGTAGTAATGCACCGTATTTGTAATAAACGGATACCTTATTACGATCGGGATAACCAGTGACGTCACGTGGCGTAGGCACGCCATGCATTGCATAGGTGCGGCAGGATGAAGGAGCAAATACAAATTGTATTACAATTTTTGAGAGCAGTGAACGACTTCATTTGATAATGTCGACATCTTAGTGTATTAATCGAAGTATCTGCGTGTGTCAATTTAAGATTGTTTGTGTATTTGTTTGTCAGCCGAAATTAAATTACAAATAGGTAAGTAGGTAGGTACCAAGCAAATTAACACACAATTTGACACTAAAAACAAAATAGGACAACATTCTAAGTCTGCTTAAGGGTAGCACTTTGCTTAGGGATGTTACTGGGTATAACTGTTTGACCTAAATATGTCAAGTATCTCGGACCACGGGTAGCTATTTGAATTTGTTCGAACCTTTTGTCAGTGACTCCATGTTTACCCCGTTCGCTCGTGGTAAAACTACTCAATGTTTTAAAATGTAAAACCACGCCATTTTGTGCTCTCCGGATTCCGGTGAGGTACTTGATGATGGTCATGGCTCTGGCCGCGTATTATTGCCAGCCCTACTAGCAGCGCTCATTGATGTAGTTTTTGGCGACCTCATTTCAACGTCTCCCATAGGTACATAGCGCATTGCCGAACTATACTTATGTACCACTAGTAAATCGCTGTATGTTTTGGCAAGTCTTACATCGGAGAAAAATGAAAAAAATATATTTATTGGTTTAAGTATTTAATAGTTTTAGTAAATATTCCCCATTGTTGGGATATTTTTTGTGATTTGAGCAGTGACTTGATTTTAAAATTATTCACATCCTCCTCCCTGTCCAAGAAATTGTGGCAATTTTACGTAAATTTGTAGGATAATATAGAACACTTTTGATCACTTTCGATAAGAATTTATTTGGAAGTGAGATAGAGAGCCGTCAGTACTGTACCTAATATTAGTAATATTTATCCAGTCTTATAGCGGCAGGCTCCATGGTAACATAGGAAGCACAGGAAAATGCCACAGGAAGGCATTTCGTGTCGAAAGAAAGACGTATTCAAATTTCGAATACCAAGTATCAACAGCTATCGAATCGAAAATTTTACTAAGTAACTGAATTATTATTAGAAAATCTTCCTACAGCGTTTGATTTAACTTATTAAGCTACAATATAATGATAAAAATAACTATGAAATATATGTAAGTGTTTTTTTTATCCGAAAAAATCTTTTAAATATATTGTTGATACGTATTATCAATAAAATGTATTTATTGCCGTTTTTACTGTCACTCCCATTACAACTGTTTTATTCTCAGGGTATACAGCTTGTGACTAGAGGTTGTGATCAAGTTTTTTTTCCAGAATGTCTTGATTATTATTTCTGGAGAAACAATCAATGAGCATCTCGAAAATATAATATAAAGATTTTTTTTATCAGGATTACATAAAAAAATAAAATTCTGATTGAATTTAATTTTTTATGGAAGATGACATTAAGATAACTTAAGTACCTAGTTCACGTTGTCATATTATTGTCGTTCTGAAATTGGGTGTATAGTTCGTAATATCTATCGATATAAATAACTTAAATATCGTATAATTATTAGAAAAAAAGTTTGTTTTTAAAACCTTTATAATGGAGTTCTACCACGTAAACGCCAAATCAATTAATATGTAGGTAGGTACAGTATTCCTTAAAACCTATAATACCTATAAGTACTGTTATTTTTTCGTATTGAACCCTTCAAAATAATACCTAAGTAATATTTATAGTTGGATTATTATGTAGAATCCAAATTATAATATACTCGTAATATTATGTGCTATTATTAATTATTATACATAATACGGTTGGAAACACTGGTTACAATATATTATAGAGGACCTTGATTACAATATACATAGGTACACTGCTCAAGAAGTGCATAAACCTTTTTATGGCGGATCATAGCACCGCTTGTCATTTACGGCTTAACCCCTGACCTGTCTTCTTACGCGAAGTTTATCTTTATGTATCATTTACTATTAAGTACGAATAATATAAAATAATATTATTTAATATCTAATTATTTATATCGGCATATTAATATGCTTCTAAACAACAATCTAACGGATATAATATATACTAGGTATTGAATATGATATTGATAATATGCATAGAAGTAGTTAGGCACTTACCCATTTCGTTGTCAAAATGCATTTCCGGTCTCTGATCATTTTTTAATTTAATTTAATCAATGAATTGCATTATGCAAATTGATAACAACGCCTATGCCGTATGCATATGAAAATGCTTAATCAAACTGCAATGTTTCGAATATATTGCATTCTTATTGAAGCGAAAGTTTTAAACTGGCCTGTGTAGTTGGAGTCTTGATATAGGATAGTTTTGGCTAACCGACTACTTTTTTGATCTCATTTATTCGACCTCTTGGAGAAATTAATACATCATTTTGAAAATCCATAGAAAAATTAGACCATTTGGGAATAGAACTCACATAATTTACTTTCCGGACGACGTGTTTGTGAGGTTTTTGAAAATTATGTATTTTAAATAATAAAAAATGTTTTAAACAACATTAATAATTTTATTATCTCAAATTGTTATTAATCTCTGTATTAATCACTTGGATGCAAAGATAAATAAGTCAGCACAAGTTGCATTTTATGTGAGTGTTCCACTTCCTCACATCTCGCTTCGCTTTGTAGAAAGCGCGAATCGACTTCGCAAGACAGAGGCATTTTTCCTTGCCAGTATCTGCATATAAGTACTCACAACTTGAAATCATTTTCGTTTACATACCGAGTAGATATGATTAACTGACTATAATGTGGTCCCAATGGGCTGGACGAATGATTAACAAGGTTACTTAAGTAGGTACCTACTTCATAAAGAATATCTGTTAATATCCTTAATTATGTGCAGGCTCCCATACATATACATCGCTTTTAAAAGCGAATCTGGTGATTACTTTTTTATATCATACTTGTCTTGATAATGTCTGTTTTGTAATTATGGGTCATAAAATAATTTCTTGTCATGTGGTTATGTAAACTAATTTAAATTAGTTGGTTAATTAATCTTGAATGGCCACGAAGTTAAAAATATATTACATCATTTTCATCCTAGAGCTGGAATGCAAAGTTATGAAGCATACTATACTCTTAAGTGGCAACTTTACTAAGGATTGCAATACCGGACAGAACTTTCAATCCCAATATTATGGGATTAGTATTTTTTTAATTCCGGATTTATCATAGTAATTTGTACTTATATTCGGTGAAATAATAACATCAACAATTTACTTTTCATTATATTGCCCATTATTATGTAAGTACTTCGTCGTACTCCTTACTAAATAGTAATGTTACTATTTGAAGGGTGCGCTAGCACCCCTCCTGACTGTGCGTGCCGTAAATGTTGCCAAAAATAAATATGTTTTTTTCATTGCTTGAATTTGTCTCGTGGCACATAACCAAATCGCGGGAAGTAGCAGTCTAGGTGTAAATTTTGGAGACGGTTCGGACGGACATTGAGGTTTGAAGGTCTCCTCATGTTCGAAACGTCCCTGAAATGTACATCTAGGTTGCTACTTCATGTGATTTGTCGTACTGTCTGATGAGTCTTGATTAAATATTAAACATGTCAATAAACTGAAATGTCAAGAGGAAGCTGAACTTCCTTGGAAAAAGTGTTTGGAACTTTATGCAACCTAGATGGCTCGTGGCGAAAAAGATACAATCACAAACTATACGCATTGAATAGTGGTCCCCTGTCGTGTCACACGGGAAAGTGGGGCGACTCCGTTGGGCAGACCGTGTCTCAAGTATGGAATACCTACATCTAACGCTAACCACACAAGAGGCTCTTCAATATAACTACCAGGAGGTCGGGAGACCTAAACTACTGATGTGGTTGGACAGTGTAGAAAAAGATACAGTATATCTGTTGCTTAGACAGTAAAGGCAGCTTACGGCATACATACGGGAGTGAAGACGTTTCCCGTAGGCGGCCAGGGCCCGTAGTTCCGATGATGATAATGAATCTAATTTTATTCGTATTTTTCGTGGTCATATATTATGTTCTAATAATTTATCAGTGATTAGTAAATAGGTTTAGTACTATCCATATAGTTCGTTATCGTTTGCACATGTATCCTTTCTACCCAATTTTCTATTTTCTGATAATTTGCCACCCTCAATCCGAACGCTTAATGTCATATTACAATTTTCATTAAATAAGCATCAATCCTCAGGACGGTGTAGCGATATTTTTACAGACTATGCCAGGACTTATCCTTTCATAAGAAATCTTATTCAGAGGATGTGGAGAATGAAGATGAGTATTGGAGTGTCTGTCACAAGCATACATTCAAACTGTACGATATAGATTTTTTTTCCGACCATGTCCGATCCTAATAGGATCATATTATGGGCCACCACAGAGTAGAAGTTTGTATTAACAGATTTTGTTTTTTACGAGAAATGGATGTCAGCCACTTGCTCAACCTATTAGGTCCATACCTTAAGTCGCGCGGCCACATGTACACAACTGTATACTTGATAGTTTTCTTGATTCTGGCGATTCATCCATCATAGGTATTCATAAACTAGTTATAAAGTTAAGTTACATATAATTAAACCGGAGGTGGAATCAACCATTCCAAATTTTATATTTAAGCCGCCATTTTAAATATTTTATGACTAACTTTAAACACGATTGTTTTATATGAATTTTAATGACATTGAGGACATTTTATTTCACTATTCACTTTTTGTAATAATTGTATGTTAAGATTTTTGTAAAAAGACAATATTTTATTTGCGGTTTTTTGCAATTATCTCAAAATTGCGGAATTGAAGCAATATATTAGTATCCGTAGTCAGATGGCAAAATATGATGTCCTTTTATTTGAAAAATTGAGTTATGTATACATACCTTCAGACTCATCTCAATAAGATTTACAAGATATCAAAATATGGCACGTCTAGGTCTTATAGGTTGGGAAAAATAAGCTGTGTCAATATGTGATATGTTCATTGTAGGAATATCTTTCGAAGTTTAAAATTGCTCTTCTGAGCAATTTAAAAAAAACGGACATATCGTGTTTTGCCATCTTACTACAGACACTAATAGCTTCAATTATAATACATATAACTACGAGTATATTATGGCTACCGACTGTTATTTATGCTGTATTAATTTGTGTGTCTTATATTTAGGCTGGTTTCGCGGAAGATGCCGCGGTGCCGTGGGGGCCAGTGGGGGAGATGACTCCCCCCTGGGAATCTTCCCCGCGAGTGTGATCCGTGAGGCAGGAGCTACAGGCGGCTCGCCTCCAGAAGCGGAACCTCTGGTTGCTGAAACTGCCGCCGTGCTCAGAGACTGGGGCAGAATATGGAGGAAACTTTATGTGGTGGGTACAAACTACCTATTGTTATATTTCATATCTCAATTATTATTGAAACTAGTAAGCAGGTTTACTATAAAATGTCGTATCGACTAACTGTAGTGGATAAAAATATTTATGGTGTTTATAAGATGTGTTAAAAATAAGACCTTCTTTCCGTTCTACAATTTGCGCGGAAAAAACTTTTTATGAACATTTAAAAAGTTTAATATGTTTGAACTTTTTATGTTTTTTTTTGTATTCCGCCGCAGATAGAAAAGATGTGCTAAATACTGTCAAACAGGCATGTATATGTTTGGGGAGATTTTTTTCAGTATTTTATTAAAAGTAACTCAAATGTGTATGACGTAGAATGTCCAACCTATATTTAATTTAAATATATAAGTATTGTTTTTAAATATAATATATTGATAATTTTAAATGAAAATTGTTCTTAACTGAGTCAGTATTTACTTGGTAGAATTCAATTTTACAAAACGATATTATACATTATTATTAAGACTACGATGAGACAAGTCTTGATAATAATATATATGGCACATAACACTATATTTTAATAGGGTAAGTATGTCTACTTACCCTATTAACATGTTTTTTTAATTGGCTCTACAATCCTTTGATTTAGAGAGACAAGAGGTTGTTTTACGTCTTACGAGAAGTGTATGTTAGTCATTTACTAAACCTATTAGGTCCAAACACATATTTGAAAAACAACATGTGAATTTTTGCCAAAGCCGGGATTCGAACCCGGGACCCACGACATTATAAGCCTGACGCGTAACTGTTCAGGCATCGAGGGCGTTATGTTACAGTACACTTATAAAACATAAACATAATTATGATTCAATGTAGAGGTTGTTACCGAGAATTCCCGTTACGAGAATCTTACTTTCGAGAGATCGTTGATGTGAGTTTCGAGAATTCGAGAAATTGTCGCAGTGTATGTTGGAGAATGTATTTAATTCAGTAACGAAATTATTAATAAAGAGGGAATTTTCGTTTTGGAAGGAATGTGTAAAAATAAAAAAGTAGTCGACCTAATCTTGCGAGGAAATAAAAAAAACTCACATCTTTCATTCTAGACGGATTTTTGTTGTTGTGATTCTGATTTCGAGTGGAAATCGGGAAGAAAGTTAAAAAAGAATATTATCTTAAGAGATTTTTTTCGAAATTTCTCAAGAAATCAAAATGTCCTTTATTTCGAGAATTGTTTGATCTCCAAAATCAAAAAAGTTTAGACATCACACGCTTAAATTCATTGCAATATAACTTGGCGAAGAATGATTTTTTTCTTATTTATGGAATATGGTAGATATTTATAATATTATACATATTGTATAATATATGTTATACCTATTACAAACTTAATACCTATTCAACATAACAAAATGTGTTATTCGCGCAAAAAAACATTATGCTGCAGCTAATGTTTATAAAGTATTCCATTACTTGATAAAGAGTTCAATAAGTACATTATATGGTCCAATGGTCAAATGACTCATGGAGATGAAAATTTATTACATTTTGTGTGATAATAGATGTATTTCCAATTTTCAAACAAAATGAATCATTATTTAATATAGTGCCGATTATTAATTATTAAATATGGGGGTGTTAAAAAATGGTGTTGAAATATGAGGTGTAGGTTTTGAATTTATTGCTTTTTTCATTATTTTTTGAGTGAGTGTAATATAAATACTAAACTAGGGACATCTAGTGACGGAATTACGAAACTTGAAATTAAATACTAATCACAGAAAATTAAAATATTTTAATTAATCAGTAAATAAGTAGGTACCCATCAAAGATCAATAAGAATTCAAATATCAAATTACAGGTTTAAAATGGCCAAATTTGTGATCTTTTCTTGGACCGATTTTGTTTATTATTATAAGTTTGTTATGATACTTTTTAACAATGAAATGTAGTTTAAATAGATTTTGTAAAAAAATTGTCAAAGTTATTGAAGGAAAACATGCAAATATGTGTGGAGTGAGCAAAAAAATCAGCTGCAATGTGAATGGTGTTGAATGACAAAACGCTGAAATCATTAATTTTTTCATGTATTCATGCTTATAGTCTGCCATGCAATCAACATTATTTATAGGAATACTGTACTTTTTGAGGAGAGCACCAACCATGACATACATCATGTCCACACCCATTGTCGACGTTTAGGAAGGAGATCCACCTGAAGTTTATCCCCCTGACAAAATGCTCCACATTAAAATTGTAATTAGGTATAGTTAGGAATCAAAGTACAGTACACTTTCAGTAATCCGCCATCTCAAAAATCAGACAAGTGTCCAATTAGTGAAAACGTCAGATTATAGCGCATACATACAAAATAATATGGTAAAAATGATAACAGGTATAGGTAAAACATTCTACAGTGGCACCATAGGCGATTCGCGCGTGTATTGAATTGCTTGCGACGATGCCTGTTTCAATGCTAGCAAACAATACCACTACAACTGCAGGGCGCATTTGCCGTACCCATGGTGCCACTGTAAAACGATTTACCTATACATATTTCGTAAAAATAGTTTTTATTGAGAAATTTGTATTAGCAACTATGTAATGGTTTTCTTTATAATCAAAATCAAGTAAGTATTAATTATTAAATTATACATATTAAATAAGCTAAGTTTATTCCTACATGTATTAAACCATGGGCGGCAAACCAATATTGTACATTTTAGCGATGTCAGTAAATGAAGCACCGCTATCTATCTTTTGTAAAATTTCCAATTTTTGTTTTAAAGTTAATGTGTCATGTTTACTCTTTTGAGGAGTCTCCATTTTGTTAACTTATTCAAACAAAGAACTGAGAGAAAACGATAATATTATTGACTCAGGTTAAATTTAATGGTCAACGGAGCTGGGCTAAACGGCGGACAGCTCATAAGAGTCGTAAGTCATAATATTGGCACGCGGCGAACTACTGAATTTGACTTACGCGTACCGGCGGATTATAGAGCTTGATTTTGTGCTTTCGACCAGTAAAAATAACGGCGGATTATAGTAGTTGTCGGATAAGCATGCGGCGGATTACTGAAAGTGTACTTATATGTTTTTCGGGATGCTGAATTTAAGAAAAGGCTCTACAGCGATGCTGTAAGTTTATAGGACGAGATATTCAACATACCGACCAAAATGACTGCTGTGTTATTCTTTTTTAAGCTGATGTATTTAATGAAAAGTAAATATACAAATTTTTTATATTAAGTAAGAGATGGCTCGTAATAAGATTGTCTAGTAAATGAGATGGCAGCTATTTTTAACCTACAGAAAAATAGTAAGTGACTGTTTTCATTGCGATGGCATTCATTATCCACAAATGATTCTAGAGCTGAAAGACTACATCTGATTAGCAGAAATAGAGCCAAAATGACCTAAATTTGATAGAACATTTTGCCAGATATCAGTAGCGAAGACTACAGGTATGCTGTGGAGATCCGACATAAATAGTGCACACTTCGTTAGCCACACTTACTTACATATTATTTTCATTCAACTTCAAATACAAATTGTAGATGGTGTTGGTTAGTTTTTAAAATTCAACAAAACCCTCAATAATTGGTAAAGCACATCGCTGCAAATTCAGTGGCTACGGGTTTGAATCCCTCCGGGCGTCGTATTGTTTTTAAAGATTTTTTCTAGTAGATGTTTTTAAATTATGTACAGGTATTATGGTTTGGTTACGCAGAGCTTAATTGAATTTAAAAAAATATCCAACGCCACCTGCAATTTGTATTCTAAGAAAGCAAAATATTTAGAAGTAGGTACGACTAACAAAGTATGCACTATTTATGTCGGATTCCCACAGCCAACTTCTACTCTTCGCCACTGCCAGGTATCATACCTAAGAAACTGATTACGACATTATTGTGTGAGGGCAACTTTTATATTTCATATTAGATCACATTTACCTATTGTATGAACAGTCCACTTACAGAGATTTTTCAACTTTTGTTAACTTATTTGTAAACGCATGACTGTTTTAACATACAATTAACATAATATAGTATTTAAAATGTTGTGATTGGAAAGTATTTCTACAAATATTTGGTAGTTATAATTTTGAAATGATGAGTACCTTAACTGATTTTATAAATTACATTATCTCTTGAAAATGCCCTGTCGAGTGAGTATGAAACGTTAAGGAAAGGAAGAGAAATAAATGGCGACAACCCAAAAATCTAAAACAGTTTGAGAAATTTTAATTACCACTATTGTTTAATGATATTATTTAAATATGAGAGTTTTTCTAAGGGGATGATTTTTTTAATATTGTTTATTTTATTTAGAATTTTAATAAGAGGCATTTCAAAAGTTTCATGCTTTATATACAGAAGGGGACAATATAGGTATCAGGATATAATTATTATAGTATGTATTGATTGGAATAATGGATTTGTAAAAATATATTCTATTCCTTTGAGTATGTATTGTGATATGTTATTTGCAGGAAAATGAAGTGTACCGTTTCCAAGCAGTGAGGAAAGTGATGTGTGAGCTGTTGGCTGGCAGGCGATCTCTTCTCGCAGGCGCACTTCCAAGAGGTCCCGCCGAAGCACTTAGAAACCAAATTGCAGCAAAGCTTGATTGGGGCAATCGGTAAGTGTTATTATATATTTATAAACAACTGATTTTAAGGGTTTTTAGCATTGTATATCTTCCCATGAAATGCTATCTTTTCTGTATTTCCCAAAATATAAATATTTTATACTATATTCTACTTTAATCTTTGGAAACTGTAATATGTAATTGGTACCTAGTTTTTTTTGTTACAATGGAGACTCAAATGTTAATAGTGCTCAATAAATATGTAAAAATTTTTACTATAATCATTCAAAGAATTCATTCATGCTATTTTTTTAAAACTGTCAACTTTCACCACAATACATTAGTGGCGAAGACTACATACTAGGCGATTGCCTAGTATGTAAAGCCTACCTTCTTATTAAAAATAATTTTTGATTGCATTATGACGTACACTTAACACAAATTACAAATTAAATAAAAATAATTTAATTTGCCTGGGACATGTGTCGTATATGTAAGAAAGTAGGAATGCATTATAAATGAATACAGATTACAGCACATCAGTTAAAAGTTTAAAACAATACGCCACGGCGCGACATATGTCTTTAACAAATTTGTCTAATTATTTGCGCGGGAAAAGTGATGTTTTTCTGTATAAACTTTATGTCATGTGACCTCAGGATGTCTGGAGCATTGCATACAAAACGATAGGCTCTAATGCGTAAGCCTAAATCTCTCCGTATAATAATATTATTAACCTATGTGTCACGATATTACTATGGTAGTATATGACAGCTGCAGATTTTTAACGACACACGTTAATTGTAGAGCGAACTTTTACTACAATCGCTGTAATACTGATAATTTGTGGCGTAGTATTTAATAATTATTCAATGAATTGTCACTGTGTATTTAATTTTTTAGATTATGAAAATCAATCGAAAACAGCTAGTAATTTTGAGTAAATTCAGATGTGATAACCTGTGAAATCTGTATGTGCGGCCTGCCGATCACAGCCTCATAGAGCGAGATAACTCGCTGAAGGCATAGAATCAGTTAACTCATTCACTGCGGACCAGTTAATTATAATTTAATTACCACATTTAAATAACATGCTAATTGTATCTAATGCCGACACAGCAGTCTTGTCGTCAGCACTGTATGAGTTAAGTAAAATAATTAATAATTGAATAATTAAAAAAAAAAAAATCTATGACATTCAATCACATATAAATAAATATAATTAAGTAGGTACCTACCTACTAGATTGTTTTTAAAAATAAAACATAATTTTATCTAATGATTTTGATGTGTATAAATGTTTAGGAAAATACTTTAAGCTCAACGTGTCGTCAAATCTCATTAGTGTATACCAATGACATATTAAATGGACAACTCACTTCATATCGGCGCGCACGAAAAATTGTGCATGAAAGTCATTCACAGATGTATAGGTAGACGTCACGTGACCATATGACGTATCCATTTCCATTATGCGATACAAGCTTCGAGAATTTATAGTAATATAACCTTTATTGTAATGGCGTATTAGTGTCATTATTCATTTCGTTAGAAACAGATTCTAGGTTACTTATGACTTCTCGGAGATTAGACGCATGTGAGCCCAGCGCATCACAGGCGTCTGTCCAATGGTTTCTGTCATTCAATTGTATTGAATATCAATATCTTAAAATGGCATTTTATCAATAATAAATAATACTGAAATGAAAAGTGATATCCCATCTTTCTTGGAGTGCATAGTAGATTTTTTTTTACAATTTTTAACTAGGCACATTGGCATTTTGTAACACAATAATAACGGCGGAGTCGAAACCTGACAGTCAGAAATTTTGTATGGGCAGACCCAGCGGTGTCGCCAGACCGCTTGCAAGCAGAATGTTCATTTGAGCGTAGGATACCGATATTAAAATATGAATTTCGCCATCCGGCAGACCCGACACAAAGTGAGTGTCATTTTATTTTCCAGATGCTTCGTCCATATTAATGTCATTGGTGTATACCTATTCATCTGTAGTAATATGGTATTATCTTCTTATTTCCTGTAAGTATACCTGACAAGTGTGTTCTATTTCTCTGATCTCCACAGCCTACCTCGTTCCAAAAGTCGCCCTTCACCACTGCAATACATATTATGAAATTATTTATATATGACACGTTTCCTGCAGATAATTTATACCTATATGAATATAAATTATTGATACTGCTATTTATAAAGAGAGTTACTTGATGTGAGAAAACGATAGTTGGTAAATTAAGTAGAGGGGTTTTTGAATCATCAATCGAAAAATAATGGAAAACAATTGGGATTTAAAATTACATGTTTTATAGGTAATCAAAGTAAAGAGTGTTTTTTTTAGAGGTATAGAACTTTAAGCTGGCAGCACTTTTTTAATTGGCGGCCATTTTGTCAGCTGTTAAGTGATTTATGTTTAGTTTGGTTTGGCATTTCAACATGAATAGACTGACGCCTGAACAACGCTTCCAAATTGTGAAAATTTATTTTAAAACAAGATTGCCGTTGATCCCGATTTTCATAAGCGAGTTTTGTTTAGCGATGAAGCTCACTTTTGGTTGAATGGATACGTCAATAAACAAAACTGCCGTATTTGGAGTGATGATAATCCTCAAGTGTATGTTGAGACACCGTTACATCCAGAAAAATTGACTGTTTGGTGTGCTTTATGGGCTGGTGGAATAATTGGTCTGTACTTCTTTAAAAACGATGCTGGCCAGAACGTTACAGTCAATGGTGACCGCTATAGAGCCATGATTACTGACTTTTTTGTTCATCAATTGAACAACCATGATGTGCAGGAGCTGTGGTTTCCAACAAGACGGCGCAACATGTCACACAGCTCGTGCCACAATTGATTTATTGAAGGAAACGTTTGGTAACCGCATAGTTTCACGTTTCGGACCCGTGAATTGGCCTCCAAGATCGTGCGATTTAACGCCGCTTGACTATTTTCTGTGGGGATATGTGAAGTTGCTAGTCTACGCCGATAAGCCCGAAACGATTGACCACTTGGAGGACAACATTCGCCGCGTTATCGCCGATATACGGCCACAAATGTTGAAAAAAGTCATCGAAAATTGGACCTCCAGATTAGACTACGTCCGAGCCAGCCGTGGCGGTCATTAATGCCAGAAGAGCATCTTTCGAATAAAGTAAATTTCATGTCAATATAAAAAGTCATCTTTGTTTTATTCCATTTCAAAGTTCTATACCTCTAAAAAAAACACCCTATATTAACAACAATCTCCATGTGAACAAAACACGTGTCATATATAAATTTATTGGTATCTGGTGAATAGCAATTGATACTTCTAACCAAGGATGTTAAACACCTTTGAATTAAACCCTATTTTCCTGTCTTACTATTTTGTGAAAATTTTAGTCTGTAGTCAGCTTTCTTTCGTAGAAATAATTTAGACGGCAGTTAAATGAACTTCCACTTACTACGTATTGTCATAGCATGCGGTTGATTATTCTCTTGAGTTACCTACAATATCTATTCAGAAAGCTTACAGATTTATCTAAAGTTCGTTTTCTAAAATTTGTTAAGTAGGTACCTTAATTATCTTTGTTATTTCCGATCTGTCTTGTATACTAAATATTCACTAAATTACACATATGAATTGTTTGATAATTTTTCTGACAGGTGGATAAGAAAAATTCTATTGGTGTGTAAGTATATAATCAGTGTGTAAAAATATATTATATGTTTTTCATAATATTTAAATCTCATGGGGCATAGATAGAATGAATAAATTAATAGAGTTGGGTATATTAAAATCCTGTTTATTGATAAAATTGAAAAATACACAGTTTGTTTCATAAGTTCGTTTGAAGGATATGTTTTTTTCTTAACAAATGCACCAATCTATTTTATTAAACCTATTACAATAAAAAAAATGAATAGAAAGAGTCTGTTGAGTATTTATTAAAGATCTAAGTGAAGCAGTAAGCATTTTGAGTGGACTCGAGTTATAATAGCCCGAAGAGCTTTTGCGCGTATAGTCAGAGAAGCTTTTAAATGTTTTCGAATTCGTTTTTATTTTTATAATATATACTAATTTTTACAAATAGGATTGCACTTTTAAAGAACATCCTATGGTTTTTCGTCGAAATTTTCAATACTTATAATTGCCTAAAAGTAACGAAATGCACTCCATTCTTATGCAAGTAATAACAAGTACTTTAAATCAATACTGAATCGCTTAAATTCTAAACTGTTGTTTAAAAATAATTTAATGTTACAGTTAACATAAATTTTAATATGACAAAATAAATTGTTCTACCATGCTTCATCATGACATTGCATTGACTGGTCAAATGGATTCATCATATTTAATGCCTGAATATTATTTTTATGCATTTCACAAATAACACAGACTCGCTTACTAAATACTTATACGTATATCCTAAACAATTTATTTATAAAAAATACAAATATCTCTCTTTTATAATCTTAAACAAATACAGCACATAATATTTAATTGGTCCGAGGCAAACAGTTCATAACATAGATGATGTCAAATTTTACTCATAATATACAGGTAAAATTTGAATGGCAAACTTCAAAGAAATACGATAATATAATACAAATTTATATGTATGTATTTACTATACTACCGATAATATTTATGATATACATAAAGTTAATTTTGAAATAAAAAGGCAGCATTGTAATGTAAATCTTAAATTTAAAATACATTATTTATTTTGATTGTTTTATTATAATCATTAGATAGGTACACGAAAATGAGAGATTTACACTTTCTGCCTAGAATGTAAAATTATATAAATATTTATAATATAAAATCATAAAAACTGATAATACAGTAAAATAATCGTTAGAAAAAGCCTTAAAATGGAGATCTATCTAAAATGGCAGAATGTTTCATTAAAACATTTTAAAGATAATATTAATTTAAGATACACAATATATTTTCAAGTATGTAACACCAATTCGATTGCCCTTCATTTTTAACTTCCTTCTCTTCATATAAATTGAATACCAACAATATTCAGAATGTTTCAAATATTATCGTTTTGGTTAAATTTAATTAAACTATACAAATTGCATTAACGGGGAATGCTATTTTGTATTTTGTTGATACAGAGGCCAAATAATGTACAAAAGGTATGCATAGAACAAAAGTTTCTATTACTTACAAAGTATTTTATGAAAAATCATTGTGTAACATTGGAATGCTTTATTTCTTGGAATAAGTAAAATGTTTCAATTACACATTAATGTTTTGAAAACACTGAAAACATTCACAAAATAATAAAAAATCAATTTCACAAACACTTCAATATCCAGAAATTAAAAAATCTTTCTTTCATCATTTAATTACATTAAAAATTCGTTACACTAAATTTCACACAACATACACATTAGGAAGTCAGGGGTACATCATCAAATGTAAAATAATTTCATATAAAATTGATATTTTTTCAATTTAAATATCCCGAATCGCTTTTTAGTTAAGGATATCAAAAACTTTGAAAATAACCTAAATGTTCAATAAGTCTTAAGAGTCGGTTTCTTTCGAGTACTTATCTACATCGGGATATATTGGCACCATTTCGACAGTAGACGGCGCTGACGGCGGACTGTTGTCCATTTGAATGCGTCTCGATAGTTCATCCAGCACCTCCCCAAACACCAAAAGATTCATATTTTGGCCTAACAAATGAAGAAGTAGGAAGTCTCCCACCTGTAATGAAAGAAAATGAATATTTATTTTCCATTCAAATAGCATAATTGGCAGTCACAATGTAAATGTTCTATGTATCTACGTAAGATGTGAAAACAATTACTCAATGGGTAAGTACTTACCAAAAAGATACCGGGCTACTAAATATACATAAATTTTGGACATTGCCTTTCAATAAATACATTGGAGTAATTGTATATATTTGATTTTGTGCTGTCACCATGTATTTTTCCTTCTCTTCCGTTGTCTCTCAGAATGGCTTCCGAAATGAGCACGAAAAGTCAAAGAAAGAAGGAAGAATTCACAGTGTTACCAAATACAATAACAATCAAGCTTTATAAAGTCTCAAGTAAAAACAATTGAAAACAAAAGTTTGCTTGACGTAGTAGTACTTTACTTTGACACGCTGTTTAATTATTCCACATCTTTACTTATTACTAAGGAAACAAAATATCATATAATGAATATACCTGAGTTTTTTGCACAAGCGCATCAACTCCGGCAGGTGTCCCAAACCGGAAGCGTCTCTTGAGGATAGTTTCCCGCGTACTGGGAAGCATCACTACAGCCGCGGAGTAGATCAATGCCAGGCCAGATAGAACAGACAGAATTATGAGCCTGAAATAAAAAACATAATAATTAGTATAATACATAATATTATGTACTTCCAACATTTATATTAGTTTATTATGGGAATATTTTCAACACACTCTCACTTTTTTTAATGTGAATTCAGCTAATTTAACACATTATCGATTGCACATAAATAGTGTCAAACATAAAATGGCTAGCGCCATCGCCATCAAATAATAATCCAATAACTACTTCTAAAATACATATTGTAGTAAAATACAAACTACGAAATGAATAAATACAGAGAAAAAATAACTCGGTTGTGAGTGATTGTTACTCTCTATTTCACTCTGTTTAATATTGATTGCAAGTTAGGGTATAGAATCCACCTGACTAAAAAAAATATCTTACCAGAACCACAAAAATATGTATATCTTCTCATTGAGAATGTTCAATGCCAATACACAGAGGGCGTCATGTTTCTGGATAGTGCCCGAAGCTCCGAACTTATGGAACGTGCATTTTGTGATCCTCGGAAATACTTCAATCTGGAAAATATTAAGTATCATAAATATTAATTAGTTTTCAAAAATAAATGCTAATGGAAGAAAATACAATCACTACACACATTCTATAAATTATAGTGTTCTAGGTTAAATTGCAGACTTTTTTCAGATATTTTAAATGTATTTTAAGATAATTACCATCGGGTCAGTTCTTTGTTCTTGGTTCATATTTGAGAATTTCACGACATCTGTTCCATATGTTAAAAATGCGCCACCCAAGAAAAGGTCAATGAAGAAAATATTTCCAACCTGAAAATATTTAAATAATTAAATAGATGGCTCTACATTGTTAATTTATTGTTATACAAATCAAAAATTATTGTAGTTATGTATGATGAAATAGTATATTCACTCCGTTGTTGGTTAAATTGTATAATATCTCGTGATTAAAACAGATTTATTTTCCAATTAGATAAAGGATATTTACAAGAAGTAAATGTATATTAATTTTGGATATTTCACACACATCTAAAGCTGTCATCAGCATAATAAAAGCATTGTTATGGAGCATAAAAAAGCAATGCAGGGAAAACACAACATCAATAATTTAATAACACAAATTCTTACCCAAAATTTTTATTAGTGGGCAACATTTCCGGAAAGCTGTCATGATAAAAATTAAGATTGTAATTTCATAATAATGAAGAATTTTCAAAGAGAAATTACATTTGATCTAATGATATATCATGGCAAATATTATCACCTATTTACTTATGTTGGAAGCATTATGTAAATGTAAACATGTAATGTTTTCACAAGATAATGTCATTAACTGCAGATAAAATGTATTATAAAGTACTGTTTTATTTGAGAATAAAATTCATGGGTAATTCAACTATTTCTCCTAAAATGATTCAATTTAAAATATACATACAGTCAATGTAGTATTGTTGTCTATTGATACACTGTTGGAAAATATATTCAATATTTCATATTGATGATTTGCTTTTAAGTTGTCATTAGGGTATATTCATAAATTCGAGAATCTAGTTTCTAATTACCTACGTACCATTGGAGTTAAGAGTTAGGGTACTTTGTAGAATAATATGATACTTACAGCGTTAATGAAGTTGAGAACTTCACAGAAGAAATAGCCAAATGAGTAAACGTTGTGCATGTGTAGAGTCTCCACCATGTATTGAACGAGACGATTCTGAAACAGATGTTAAGTGGGAAATTATCAATTGAGGACATTTCGTTTTCAAGAGATTATGATTCCCTAGTTGCCAAAATTACAGCGCTATTATTAGAATGTTACCAATCTGTATGGCCAAGGTTTGTTTCTGTAGATACTTAAAAATATATATATTACGAGTATTCAATACAATATCCAAGTGCCACACATACACATAGTGAAGATTACAATTATTTTATTATATGTGCCTGTTTTAAATCATCATCGTGATGTGATAACAGCACCACCTATGATATGATACTCAAATATTGAACAAATGGCTTCAGGTTGTTTGAAACAAATTATTTAATGTTGTATGTAAATTCATAACAGTAATTATCAAAGCCGGGAGTTTCCAAATATAAAACTGAATAAATTCGATTTCATAAATCGGCACTATTCTTTTCGTGTTAGTCTTGGTCACTGATAGGGAATCCAATCCCGAGCCAAAATTCTGATCCCGGGATTTCGGGATTACAATTTGACAATCCCGGGATCCCGGGACTGGTCCCGGGATTGACATATTTTTCCATTGTTAATATAAAATTTTTATATTTACAAATAACATTGATAAAATCGGTCAAAAATAAATCTAGTATAATTTATACTATTTAAGACATTTATTGTTAATATTGTATACGTTCAATCTTGGAAATACACAAGTTTAATGGAGTAAATAATATTTTAATATAAATAATAATGTGAATTTAATATGAGATTGTTGTTTCTGATAGTAAAGACATAATGAATGGATTAGCGAGATTTAAAATAGTAAAGCAAATAATCATGGCGTACTTATGGCCTTTCCGCTTCATAAATCTAATTAGTCAGCCAAATATGAAACTGCCTAAAAACGTATGATATCATGGTGGAATTACTTTGTTAAAAGTGCGAGGCATTGTTTTTTTCCAATCTTTCTCATTTTTAATAATTCATGTTAACAAATAAAATGAATCGGCAACCTACACATGGGTATAAATCAAACTTTATTCAAACTCAGTTTATTTCTAATGTAATTATTTTTTATTAAAAGTATTTTTTCTGTTTTATTTTCGCTTTTATTTTATTTTCCATAAAAATTGATATAAAAATCAATCCCGATATCCCGGGATTATGTTTATCAATCCCGGGATTCATAGGTATCGAAAATATCTCGGGATCCCGGGATTCGCGATCCCGGGATTGGAATCCCTAGTCACTGAGCTACATAATCTACTTTGGAAGAATATTGTTTGTCACTCATAAATCTTTATTTTAAAAAGAAGTGATGTGATGCTTTGGAGAAATGAATGAGTGGATTGTGTTGGTACCTGGCGTTCTTTTCTCTCTTCTCCAACTCCGACGATGGTTCCTCGCATGCCTTCAGAGATCATCCGAACCTTGCCTTCTTCCCAGTTTTTCCAAATCCAATGCGGGACGTAGAAAAGAAGACCCTAAAATATTACAAGAGTCTTTTAAATAAAAATAATAGAAACATTGAATAATTTGTAATCTTACATTTTCAAGAATAAATAATATCCTAGCTGAAAAGTTTCGAGTTAGGTAATAATGAATGTCATTTTTGATATAGAAAGATTTTCTTCTTTATCTTTCAGTAAGTTAAAAATTTCTTGAAAATCGAATAACCAAAAGGCGGCACATAATGACCCAAAAGGTCACAGGTTTTCCAAACCAGAACTGGGTTATCGTTATGACAACATACATGATGCACCAGAAAATACTGAATACCAGGAATTAAATATAGTCAGTCTCTGGTGGAAGACCATTATTAAATGTTCATGCAAAAGATCATTAAAAATTGAGTTGAATTGAATCAAAAGGACTAATTATTTATTTTTGCAATATCTTTTTGAAATTTTAATTTGAAAATGTAAAAAATGTATTAAGAAAATAATATACTTACCTACTTATTTAAAAGTGTTTTTCATTTATAGTCGAAATATTAGAATATGGGTAGTTCTACTTGTGATTCTATATAAATCGATATTTATTTTTGATTTACCACAGACAATTTTGTTTAAAATGATATTTCTAAATTTGATTTGACAAGATCTCGCAAAACACATAAAACAATGGATTATTAATTATATTATTATTTATTTAATAATGAATATACACAGGATTTAAGAATGTTTGTAAATGTATGTAAAATTGGTCGCATAGAAAACACTATCTTACCTGGAAAAATAGCATAAACGGCACCCACTGATAGTAACTGTGTACTTTCTTGTCTCCGAAGTTGTCATTACCCAATCCCGGGTGTCCAGTGTTCTTGGGGTCGTGTCCGGGCATCGTGAAGGTATACGTAATCCAGCAAAATGTATTTATCACGTGGCCAGGTATCGCTCCGTCATTTATACATGATATGGGATCACCTGAAAGTTAACAAACAAAATTTTATAGCACCTCGATTTTGAGCATCGCATAGGTATATAATTAAGCTAGAAAAATTCGAATTTAGGCCTCATTTGTTATGTCAATCAGTGTCGTTAGGAAAACAAATCAGTCAGAATTCTAAATTAAAAAACGTGTCACATTCTACCATACACAGGTCTCCTAGATTTTACATTGTCAAAAATGACGGATTTATTTATCAATGCAGTTTGATATATTTTTGTTATTTTTTAATTGTTTATATACAGGCGTCGCAGTGGCGAGTCTCATATCTGTGATATTTCGCCATTAGAAAAACGCTGAGAACCCTGAACTAGATCATTGGGGTAGCTTTTGTATTAGAAAATATTTAATTGTATCTACTGTAAAAATGCCAATGCACATTACAGACAATATAGTTTTTACTCTTTTGTAAATTCCAACAAGTAAGTAATATAAATACATTAAGAATACTATGCATTACATGTATATACCTACTTCACACCCTCCCCCACACGGTAGCGATACTACAAAACCGATCGACACGCTGCAGGTCGAGAGATTGGACCGATGAAAATGATGCGAACTTGTTTTTGCACTATGCTCCGATGCTGGAGCTTAATAGGGTGAAGTAAGTAGGTAATTGATTATTTCCTACATTACATTTCTGGTGACGACTATAAAATATAGATAACTATATGGGTACACACATGATACATTAATTATATCTGAGGTTAATACGAAAAAAGATAATATACTACTTGCACAGGCTTACAACAAGGACAGATTGTATTAATTATATTAGTGATTGCAAAAAGTGCATCACATTGATACCTGCGATTGAGATTTACCTTATGTGGTAAATAGTATAAATAAATGCAGTTTTATCCGCAAAACTTCCCGGTTTGTTCTATTAAAACTCCTTATTAATTACATTAAATATTTCGTACTAGCCCACGATTTCGTCCGCATGAAATTCGAAAAGTAAAACTAGATATTATATACTTATACACAATGAAGAAATAAACTGATTCGTATTATTAATTGTTCAATATTACTGGCGCGCGCTTCTCAATCCGAGCTTTTCATCTCATATTGTTGCAAATGCGTTATTTTCGTAAAATAAATTTATTTTGACACATTGAGAATTGATAATATGAATGTCTGCTGACATGCTGCTGACCAATATTGGTTCACTAGATATATTTTAGTTATAGCAAGCGGACATACACTCAAATTCCATGATTAGTATAGACGATTTTATTTGTTCAGTTAGTTTAGTACATAATTAATTAATAATTATCAATATTATCATAGTATGACATTTAATGGCTCACTATCAAAAATAGATTAATTAACACACATTGTGTCAATGTTGATAAACTTTTTACGATTACTACACATAGAAAATTTTCGGCCAGATGTTTCTCATTAATAAATGCATAATAATTGTTTAGAATAATCAAATAAATGGTGTCGCCTCTGTAGAATGTTAACAATGTATAATAATTGTAATGACTAATGAGTATCATTGACCTGGAATTTGTTCCAGTTCAAATTGCAATAGGTACCTACTCTGAGTTATCGTAGGCAAGATGTATTGTTCATAATATTATTAAGTACGGAGACCGTGTAATGTTTGATTGTTTATCGCTGAAATGTCAACAAGTGTATCGGAATGAGAAAATAGGTAGTTGTTCGATATTTTATTTAAATCAAAGATGCATTATATATTTACCATATCGATCCTAAGATCATAATAATATGGGCCTCCACAGAGTAGAGGTTGTATTGACAGATTTTTTTTTCACGAGAAATAGATCACACTATGTGATCCAAACACACTGATAAAGTGAACACGTGAATTTGCCAGACCCGAACCCACGAAATTATAAGCATAACGCGTAACCGCTAGGCCATCGTGGGCATCATTCATTATGACTGGTAGGAAAAATATTATTTATAACCCCAGACTAGTGTGGAATAATACACTTTGTCCGGAATTTAAAGGTTTCGAAACGGCAGGCTCTAGAGAGCTGAAAGTTTTTACTGAAGATTACTTGGCTAAAACGCAGATCAACGCAAGAGAATAAAATTAAATCGTGGTTTCTCGAGACTTGTTGCTTTAAATATCCCATATATTATCAAAATTCAATTTATGGACGTAGGTACCTACTTTATTGTATACTTATTCCTTTAATAATCGGTAACAACAAAATAATTGTGTAGACATTATTTTGATATTGTCAAAAATATATCGATTTAAATTGAGAATTCGCCGATATTTTTAATCAAGTAATAGTGGATGACTATATTCTTGAAATTGCAGTAATCTACCTCATTCGAAGAACAAAGGAATTGGAAAAGCTAAGATTTTAAACAAGAAAACTAACAATACATTCATTATTTTGTTTTCGTAACGTAATATGGAACAGTAAAAAATATACAAACACACGAGGAAAACACTCAAGCGAAGCTGGGTACAAACGCTAGTATCATACAGTTAATGTAACATAATTGTCATGCATAAGTAATAACTAATACTTAATCAAGATAATAAATTTATATAATTTAAAATTTTAAGCATTTCATTATGAAGTTACGAAGAGTAACAGTACATATATTTTGTTTTATTTCTAATTAACTACATTGTATAAGCTACAGATTTTACAGCCCGGTTCTATTTTGTGACATTGGTAGGAATTAAAAATCAATAAACATAAAATATTAACCTGATATTGTAGTAGGTAGGATGTACATAACTAATGAGATAGGTACTGAATATAACAGTAAGCCATGCATGAATATAGAACATCTACATAAGTAATTAGTGGTTACCCATGAGTTCAGAATAGGAATCTTCTGACGATTACAAGAATTTACAATGATTTGAATAAATTAAATTAGTTCTCACGACTGCTAATATTAATGAATTATTCAATCAAATGTAGTTAATATTATCAATGACGATAGGTGTAATATGCAAGTAGACATTACATAATTATTGTTTATAGTATCTAAGTACATAAGTAATTGGGCCGAGCATTTATTTTCCCATTCTGAATAGGTATAATGAATGGATCATCATCATTGCCCCTTCGCAGTTTATCTTGTCAGTGGAGCTATTCTATTGCCAGTCAAGGTGAGTTTAGATGTATCCTGTAAATTATTTATTTGCCTGGCACGTGACAATTATCTGAAAGTCACCAGTGGTGTTTTATGTCAGTTTTATTGTGTTTGGCATTTTTGAATTATATCGTTATTTTAACAATCATTCGATCTTGCACTTACGTATAATGAATGATTAAACAAGAAATTTGAATTAAAACAAGCTTATAAGCTAATAAAAAAATCTGAATATACTATATTTCTTAATCAATCTTCTATGTGATCGAAACACACGGCTTTAATCCATGTTTTATTATATTATATTTGATTGGAAATGCCATTGCAATTTAACATGATGAGTTAGCAGCTAATACAGACCGAAATATAAACAATGGAATTGTTTGGGAAAACTTCTGCAGCCACACAAATGCACGTGCATAAACATTTCTTTGAAACTCAACGCGTGTTAAATTAAATATAGTTTGGACAGACCATACTGTAAAAATGTATGCGCTTTATTGATCAAATCAATACTGCACGAGACAACAAAATAATACAAAGAATACAACACTAGTTCTGCTCAAAGAATAAAAATAATCCAGTAGCTGCACATGTTCACACTAATTGCTTGTTTGTAGGTGCATTTACACATTTTCCACCCGTAATAATATTTGTATAAAAAGCATTTCAAGTAATTTATACACCTGTTTGTAAAGATTGCTTATACCTGTTACACTGTTTGTTTGCGAGCAGGTGTATGTATACCTATCTCCATACAGCGACTAAAGTTTTAAAATTACATAAATACATACTTATTACAGTACACTCTAAGTAATCCGCAGCTCGATTATCCGACAACTACTATAATCCGCCGTTTTTTTTTTACTAGTTGAAAGCACAAAATCAAGCTCTATAATTCGCCGGTATTCGATTGTCAAATTCAGTAGTCCGCCACGTACAAGTATACAGCGCAGATGAGACGGGTTTATTTTGGAAACTTCTTCGTAAAACGTACGTTCATCGCGAAGAAAGTAATGTACCTACCAGGGAGGAAAGTGCCCAAGGACCGCATCACAATTATGCTGTGCTCTAATGCAACTTGGACACACAAAATGAAGCTTTTGGTCATAGGGAAAGCCAGGAATCCTAAGCCATTCCAAGAATATCTGCCTCACTGAACAAGTGGTTGTGTCAAGTGATTAACTATATTTAGTTAATAAACTTAGTTTATAAATATATGTATAATTTAGTAAATAGGACTTGATTTTAATTATAAGTAAAACCGTAATTTTCTAGTACAAATTTCTCAAAAAAAAACTATTTTTACGAATTACCTGTTTTAATTATAACCATATTTTTTCTAAGCTTTTACTAATTCGACACTTGTCTGGTTTTTGGGGTGACGGATTACTGAGAGAGTACTGTATATAACTTTTTATTAAAACCATGTTCGATCTGTAGAAGATGATCGTAGACTTCCATAGAGTGGAGGATGTATTAACAGATTTTTTACGAGAACTGGATGTTAGCCACCTGCTCAACCTAAGTATTAGGTCTACACTCTGGGTTCAAACACACGTCGAAAAACAACATGGGAATTTATGACCCGGGATCCACAACATTAGGTATAAGTCGACACGGCAGCCACTCGGCCACCGTGTGCGTTGTGACATGTATAGTACAATATTATTACATATGCACCTACTTGATGATATTCTCCTACATGAGGTGAATTTGTGACCCGGGATCCACAACATTATAAGTCGACACGGCAGCCGCTCGGCCATCGTATGCATTGTGACATATTATTATATAGTACAATATTATTACATATTATGTACTTGATAATTTTCTCCTACGTGAGGGATGATTCCTTCTTTTGATATAATGTAAGTAGGTATACGATTATATTGCTATTTTAAAATAATATAAAAGTACCTAAATCTAAACTAAATATTCGAACATAACCATATTTTAATTAAAATGGTAAACATAATTTTAATATCTACATAGTATTTCATGGAGCTTAATTTAATGTGTGTTAGTTAATTTAATGCATTTATTCTAATTTTCCGCTAAATTGAATATACTGATAATAATCATTATGTTGTAGTGCATTCAAGATGCATACTATAAAATTTGTGTAAGTAGGTTAAAGGCGCTACTAAAATTACGCGCACAATGCTTTGTATACTGCTACAGTTTTATTGCATGTACTAAAATAATATTTATTTAATCTGATCACTAAATGCCGTACAAGTCAATTAATTAACTAAGACGTGTGGGCCGGATGAATCTGAATAAAGTTAAGTCAAAGTAGGTATACATTTTTATAAAAATAAATAAAATAATCTTTCACTTCTACATCATTTAGTAATAGTTATCACGAATGGAATATTAGTGTACCTATATGTATATATTTTAGCAGGATTTTGGTGATGTTTCTTCTTTTTGCTAATGAGTAAAATGATAAAGTGAAATCAGCGGTTCTATTCTATACACAAGGCGACATCGACCGCCAAAGTGATAAAATGATTATTACATATTTGTATTGCGGTATTATAATTGTTACAATAAGTTAGCCATCTAAACAGTCAAAACTGTCTTATCTCGCTCTAAATTTTATCACAGCCGATGGGTCTATTATACTGAGTATTCTATACTATCGACCGCTAAAGTGATAAATATTATCATTTATCAAAGTTAGGGTAGGTTTGTATCAAAGTATTAGCACTTATTGTAACAATTACAACAAGATGGTTGTAATTGTTGCAATAAGTACTATATTTTAACAGCACCTCTCTTGTGCGTCTATTCTATACTTATCGACCGTTAAAGTGATAAATATTATCAAAGTTGTAGCATCTCTCTTGTTGCTGTTAAAATATACCACTTATTGCAACAATTACAACCATCTCGTTGTAATTCTTACAATAAGTGCTAATACTTTGACACAAACCTACCCTAACTTTGATAATATTTATCACTTTATCACCTTAGCGGTCGATAAGTATAGAATAGACCCACAGAAGTGTGTGATATTATAACGTATAGGTAAATAATAATTGAAGAGTGACATTCCAAACCGGCCTAAGTCTAAAAATCTGATTTTGAGATAATCATATTTTTGTGATTTGCAATTTACCTCTTAATTTTTCGGTACTATAATGTTTGGCAATTTTATAGAAAATTCAAAGACTCAAAAACATAGTATATAAATAACATTAAAAAGTATAGTAAAACTTCAAAAAAATTCATTCAAAAACTGACTTTTTTTTCAAAATGGCCCTAAGTCTGTACTAAGTACAGGTTGGGACACAATAAAATAAAATTGAGTGTCTTTTGTGTATACAATTATGATTGTGTAATAGAATGTGGTCATGGACAGTTCTGTTGGGATGATTAATGAATAAAAATAATATAAAATTTCTTTCACTTTGATGCATTTTTTGATAAAAAGGTAAACATTGTAACTTTTACAGCATAATAATATATTATATTATAATACTACAATGTAGGATCAGTTTCAATAAAAAAATAGTTTACTGATGTGCACATGAACTTATAAAACACAAATTCTCTAATATTTACTCTTCATTTCTAATCTGACGTGTTACAATATTATATTATGGCCGCTTGGAGCGTAAATGAAGCAAAAAGAGTTCAACTGCGCATGCGCATATATCTTTAGGCCAGTTTGGAAAGAATCAACCGTTACCTTAGTGCTGTTTTGAGAAAAAAAGGCACATTTCGACATCAAATTTAAGAGACTTAGGATTTTTTGTAAAATATAAGTTTTAGTGAGAATATAGATCTCAGCACACTCTATCGGATTCCATCAAAACATGAAAATTTGTAATTTTGGACTAAGGCCGGTTTGGAATGTCACTCTTCAATTGTACTTGAAATCCCAAAGACTGGCGATCATTTTTGCAAAAGCGCCCCAGTTTCGAATAGCTAGACTGATTTTCAAGAACGACATTTTCTAGAAAATTTGGATTGGATATGACCTGCAGCTGGTTTCCTTCTTTTAATTGGGTACCGTTTCACAAGCAAAAAATTGGTGCGAATTATGAATGGCGTAAAAAGCAATGACAATAATTTTATCTTGGAAAAAATGTGCATGCATAAAAAATGAAAGTAGAACAAATGGTGCAAGGTAATTATTATTTCTAAGCAGTTATTTTTTTATTTATTTTTACACAGAAGGTAATCGTGATTACGCGGTTTTGAAAAGGTCGTAAATAGAGGCGACCGATTGCATTCAATTTGTGTGGCGGTAATGTTCGGTATTGCACTATCTTGCCGTGCATTGGTTTGCTGCACATGGAGTAGCTGCAACAGAGATGCAACCATATTGTCGTCTCTCTCGCGAAAGGTGACCTCGCATCTTGGACTCTAGCTTCTTGGCAGTGGCAACAAATCTTCCATTAATCCCATGTTATCAGATGGAATAAAAATTGTTACACAGCCTTGCATGATCTTTACTGATATTGTGTAAATTGATTTCAATTAGGTTATCTACAATAAATTTAGTATTTTATAAATATAAATATTCGCTGATAACGTAAATTATGTAAATGGGGATGATAACAATACATGAAAAAATGTATAGGTAGTTAGTTATTGAATAAAGTAAATCCTTTAGATCACGATTATCCAGTTCATTGATAATCCGGTTTGAACTATGATCCATCAGTATATTAAAATGTGACGAAAATTGGTTTTTCCGGAAGTACTCAAGTGGGTTTTTTTTTTACTGTCCATTAATTTGGATTTATCATTATCTGGAGTACATTCATCCCTATTATTTCGGTCAGATAATACTGTCATTCTACTCTTATTTATTACTCTGTGGTTAGGCATCTCTTATTTTATTTTTATATGGGTGATATATAATGAGTGTCATGTTGGTTTGGTATCTATTTGGTATTCGTGTATCTAGCCTATATATTGGGCGCTATAATGTGTTGACAATATTTAAAAAAAGGAAAAAAGAAACACTGAATAGTAGTTTGTTGCTATATTTTTGCAGTTAGATTTTCTATTTACTAGGGATGGTTTAACAAACTAATACATCATGAATAATTGAGTCACATTTTCTTGATAAAACTTAAAATCCTGTTGTGTTGAATTGTGCCTTCTTTTCGGTTTGAAGTCACTGTCTAGTATGCGGGCTGTACTAATAACTTTGCTGTCTTATGAAAGGCGATTTCCAGTGACAGGGCACAGTTATGGTGATTCAAGACTTAGCTCCAAATACAGTTAGACGACTTCCACACTCGCAATATGAGAAGTCTGTCTCTAACCACAAATAAGTACAATGCCATATTAATCTATTGAAACAATATCTACAGGTGTACCGAAATTGCTTTTAAAATATTTTTAAAACTCCGGCTGCCATTTGAGATAGTAACAGTAATCAGTAAACATATTTAAACGAAAAACATCATTCCAAATTAAGAACATACTGGAAAATCACAAGACAGTTGTAATCTTGAAAAAATGTACCTAGGTATGTGATTTTTAATGTGCACTCATAACTCATGAATGGTTCAATTTGAAGAGTGAATCAGAATTGAAAGGGATTCATTATATCTATACATACTAAGAATGGTACCGTCATCACATCTCTATTATACGTCTAATAAGTAATAGACTTTGATTTGATGAACATAAAAAGCGAAGTAGAAAATTAGATTTATTTTACCCAAATAAGTTTTTTCTTAACCCTATACCACGCTATATATTTAGTGTAAATGGCGTATGGACTATTGGTAAAATGTCAGATTCTAGGACCGTCGGTCGCAGTTCGAATACCGCGGCAGACAAATTCACATGTTTTTTTAATGTATGTTTATATCTAACTAATGTAAGCACAAAATAGGTTGAACTTACGACTCATAAAAATCTGTTAATCAAAACTCAGGAGGCGGTCATGATCAACACCAGACTACAGCCAATGATGATAATAACTATGTATTCGAATTAGAATATCATATAATGTATGTATAGTTTCAGAAGTATTTTTTATGAATATGAGATACAAATTGAAGACTCCATACTACTCACTGTGCGTGATTTTTATTAATAGTCATTTTTTTAATAATTTGATTCCACTCGATATTGTTTTATGGAGCCGACACACTCGCGATGTGTAGCTGCAACCACGCAATGTCCATAATAATTGACTACAAGCTCATACATAAAGCCGAGATGGAATAGAAAAGATCAATGAACGTGGTCGCTTGGCATTGTGGTGGGAGATCTGATGATTCTGTTTTGTAAGACGACTATTGATTGTTTAAATTTTAAATTAATCACATGACGTTGGCCTACTTTGTTCTTATAGGTACAAAATATGATTCAAACATGCCATGCTAGGAGTTATGACATTACGAATGATGAATGGTTTTGTAGGAATGTAGGTACTTATAAAATGCAGCTAATTCAAAGGTGAATTATTATGAATAGTATGGAATTATTTGTTTATTGTCTGGAAGACATTGTTTTTACCAATGTCAATCATATCTTTGGTTACTTACACAGTTTCATATTGGTATTGTGATAAAAAAACGACAATGTGTTTTATTTATTATTTATGTAATTTAAAAATGATAAGCCTGCTTTAACCTAGCCACCAACAAACTTGTACCTACAGGTATTAGAAGTCATTCGTTACATTGAGGAAAAAATATTGTTTGGTATAAAGATAAAATACCTAAAAATAGGTAGATACTTACTTGAATAGTAATCAAAGTATCTGTAAAACATATTACTCGATTATTTATTGACAAACTTGTGCTACATTCAAGTATTATTTATTGCATAAGTTTTGCAATATATTGCATGGATTAATATCTGTGTTAGGTATATACGTGTGTAATAACATATTTGATACTGTATTATTGTTAATTGATTATATCAGCTCTAATAAAATGAAAAAAAAAACGAAATATGTCAACTACAGCATAAAATATTTATATTTTATAAATATCGTTTGAAATTACCTCAAACGTATTTTAAATAAATAATAAAATACTGCTAAATGTATTTAAGTATATCAATATGTAGACGAAAAACATACATACCCACTAGGATAGGCTTTTAGCTAAATTCATGTTAGAGATGATACATCCTTACACAATCATTCGCTCATTGGTCGTCGTATTGGTATTAAACAGTATGCAGCATATGAGATGTATATTGATTAGTATGGAGCGGTTTTTAGCCAATGATATTTTTACATCGTTGTGATGCAGGTGAACGTGAACCCAAACCGAAGATGGGCAATGTACGATTTTCGTTTGTAAGGGCGTCTCCGTGAATGTAGTTAAAAAATCAAACACCACTGTGGTGGAATAATAATTATTGAGGCTAGTGAAAAATATAAATATGTACCAGTTAAGAATAGTGTATAATATGATTTCATAAATATCGGAATAATAGCTATAACCTTGCACGAAATATTATGAAATTTGTATTTAATTCTTATAGTCTGTCAAGTGCGACGAGTATGGAGACCGGAATTAATTATACTTACTAATTAGTTCATTAGGCTGTTCGGTAGGTGGTGATACAGCTTATACCTGGTGAATTCTAGTGATTCATTATTTAAACAGGTAGAATCAAAATAAGGCGATTGATCATAATTTAGTTTTCAAAACAAAATTCAAGTTAGAATACTGAGTATTATTTATGATGAAACATATTTGCATTTCAGAATTATAATACCTACTTCTTCACCACTGATAATAGGTATCAAGGTTTTAACTAAATATTTTAACTGAGATTTATAAAAATATAATTAAGAAGCGAGAAATATTTTGATCACATGCATTTTATGTATCCAATGTTTTAGGACTTTTAGGTAATGACTAAAAAACACAATATGTGAGTCCATAATTTCTAATTTATTATAACTGCTGTAAACTGACCATCACGGGATAAATGTTGATTAAATTATGCGTAATATTTTCACGAATTCAGCAAGTACGTACCATTTTTATCATTTCTAACAGCGAATTTATTTGCTATTGCCGACCACTTCCGTTGTTCCGGATGTATTATCTAAAACACGAATTAGCTGATGTGGCTGCCAGGCGACAATGAATGAAGTACGTCATAATAACATCCAAATATTGTATGAGAAAATTATATTCCTTTTGAAATAATATTATCGACATTGTTTCGAGTAATTCGAAATTTTAACACGATTCTCAGTAAATGCAAACTGAGTCTGGCAAAACATCAAAAGTTACACTAATTCATTGATTAGTAGGTATATTAATATGAAATTATTTTACAGTTTTATTATTAGAAATAAGAATGGTCGTGCAATATAAAAACTCAAAACTTAAATTAAGACATAAATCCGTTGTATTCTGATTAATTATAGTGGCATCACACAATATTATAATGTGATGCATACACAGAACATTTATTTCTGAGTTCCCTGGATGCATAATATGAATTTATTAATCATGTACTTGTTACACAGACAATTATTTAGGTACATGATGGAACAAAATATTATATTGTGATGCATTTTAAACATTAACACTTGGTTAGGCGAGGGGTTCAATTGAATAGCCTACGCCCTACAATAACAGAGTTCCAAGAAATGCGAGTTAAATATTTTTACCTGTAACGTATTACCAGCCCATTGCTAACTTACGAATAGTTTAGTTTGGAGAAATCATTAAGAATTTATAGTAGGTACTTGGTAGTTTTATGAAATACTTTTAGACGAAACTTAGTAAATTAAGTTTTGTTAATTTAAACTGTAAATAATTAGTTGAATCCATTTGTAAGTAGTATTAAGACATAATATTATAAAAAATATACATAATTCAAATGCAAATCTTATGTTGACACACATTTGGAAGATTCGTCCGCTCGAATAGAATAGATTTAATGCAGATTGGTAAAGTTTTAACTTTTCAGCATCTTCTGCGAATCACTTCTCGACTTACGACTATTTGCTCAGTTCTATGGCGATTTTTTGTTCTCATGAAACATAATTGTTTGAGAATCAAAATACACATTATTCGCTATCACGTGGTCCATCGGCGGAGGGAACCGGTTATATTAGCGACTACAGACTTATACAACAACGGTATTTAAACGAACGCTCATAGATTAAATATAATTTAGATTAATGGCTGGCTCACCGTTGTTTTGACACCTTAATTTTGGTAGTCCTCAGAGTTATTGCAATGCGTTTGCGGCTTGAAATGTTGAATTTGGTTTACCGCTTATTCGACTGATAACGCATAACCAGTATGGAAATTTGATAATTCTATTTGGAAAACGTGTTCAAAAGCAGTATCTTTACACTATATATAGTTTTATTTGAAATGCATATGGTACTGTAAAGTGTAAAGCGTCGTTCAGTCGATAAGGTCATAGATATTTAGCTGATAGTTCATAGGCTATACAAATATTTACAAAAACGGTGGGTCTGGGTAGGTAGAGCATGCGCCAAAAAATGACTAAATACATACCAAATCAATTTCAAGAAACAAGACCACCGAAAGAAATTAACTTCAGAGTATAGATGGCCATGCACTGTTCTCAATGTCTTGGGGTAGTAAGAAGACGTCGATGGCACCCAATTTTAATAATTTGAATCAAGCCACAAATAATTTTTACGAAGTTTAATAAAATTACCATGAACGTGGGTTATTAATCTGAGCTTTTGAAGTACTAAAACTAAAGTAAGATTGTAAGAGAACCTACATACAAGAACATTCGTATAGGTAGGTACCTATATATTGTATTAAATTTAGACACAATATTTTATAATTTGGTACGTGGTTTAATTACAATTTGGTTGTTATTATGTAAGTATTAAAATTAAAGTATACAGTGTTTGAATGCTTATTTATAAAATTTAATACTTCATTCATAAACGTTCAATACGGGTACCGAGGACATTTAAAAAAATGATCTTGTATTCTATTTACAACTATCACAAGATAAATTGAGGTTATTTTAAATCAAGTATGTGAGATAATAAAACAAAATAATTATGACGAGGTAAATTAAATTCACTCTCTTTATAAAAGATACTGATGAAAAAATATATGAACTAATATTATAATGCGATCGTGTCGAGACAATCAGAGCGTAACGCTACAGGGGTACAAGTTCTATTGAAAATCTTAAAATTTATTATGGTGTATGAATGCCGAGTATAATAATATCCTACTCACTACTGCTTCGACGTAATAGTGGTTGTCGACAATTACAGAATATACATTTATTCTATATATTATATTATAAGAATAATTCAACATCGTTTATATTACTTTTATTATTATATTTAATTCTCGATTCAATCTTACTGATTAAATTCATCGAATAAATCCTTTATCGGAGTTTGTATTAAAATTGTAAACAAGTATCAGAGAGAGCATGAGAGCCTTCAAACGACTATAAAGAAGATATGATTATTTTATCCCTAAAATCAAATTCTGTGAAAAAATGCAGTATTTCTCAGCAGAAACAATTTTTATCGAAAAATTTTGCCTACGGCGCTGTTTCCTTATATAGTATGTTATATGAAAAATTATATAAATTACCTATGAGGTTGTTCGCCGTGACGAGGATACAGCATAAGAAGAGGATGGCGGAGGTGATGCGGTAGTGCATCCGGAAGACCATGTTGTCGATGAGCGCCTTGTCGATCAGGTAGCGGACTTTGACGAAACCCGCCACCGCGGAGACCATGCCAAACACCGCCATATTTTATTGAGCTGTAAGGACAAAAACAACAGATTAGTCTCATACACAGTAGGTTATTAACACTTCATTATATTTTACTTACAGAGTAAATCTTTAATCAATGTAATAACACTAATAAACAAAAATTGTTTAAGTTAGCATTCTACGTAGAGACATAATACGAGTATATAATATGCACTTGTTTGAAAATGAATTAAATTCTCATAGATATGGATAGATATATCCTAAGATCTTTCGTACTAAGATCTCAGCAAGACAAGTAAGACAGACTTATATGGTTATTGTTCTACCAACTAAATACATTAGTATGAATGTTTACAAGACAACGTTTGCAAACTGCAGGCATGTCAACGCGTCGATCGCGAGATGGATTTTGGTCGATCGTATCTAGGAATTGAATTGATTGTAAATATTATAAAAAGCGTGTACCTACATTTAATTGTAATATAATAAATTATGATTTCAGTGCAATTTCAAAGAGGAAGCATTAATAATTACTAATACTATTTCCTTAACCAGCTTACGAAAAATTAGTTTTCAAAATAAGCCCTCACGCTTGATTCATATTACACTACTTACTCACTACTTGCCACGAGAGTGCGAGAAAATGGAGATTTAAATCCAAGCGCTTGAAACAGGGGCGTATTTCTCGTTACCGTCAAACATAATACGCTCTATACACAGTAGGAGAATAGTTTGATAATGAGTATACATAATGAATTCCCAAAAGAAGACCAAAAATATCATTTTCACGATGAATGGGATGTTGAGCGTTTCTTTATGATTGTGAAAGACAAGTTTAATTGTCTTAAGTCAAATATAATAAATTCGTTTGTTTAAATTGCAAAGTGACAATGGATCATGTGGTAAATTTTAGTACGTACACACTTTCAGCTGCGATACTGAATTGAAAGGATCACAGCCTATTTGGAGTTGGACATGCCTGCGCTAGTGAAATTCATTCGTTATACGGAGAATCGGGAAATATAATATCATATTGAAATTCAGTGAAAAATTATTCAATAACATTGTTAGCAAAATTGCAATTGGCATCATACGAGTTTGCCAACATTGATAACAATGATAACACACGCTGCAACCAAAGCTCGCTGGCTTTGAGTATTAATTTATCCTCTTGTGGGTATAGACAATGGAACAGGATGTTAAACAATGGAAACGGGAAATTTTCTTGAATAACATAAAATACAATTGAATAAGTTTATCATACTCGTGTTTCAAGGTGATGCAATGAACATCATATTTTCGGTTGAATTCACATTGTTGAATGGCAACTTCTATGCATAAAAAAGTGGTTTAATGTGTTTAATATTCGACTCATTTTTCTCACACTTTTTGTAATATTTAGTGTATTTTTTGTGTTGCTGACGTACATAGCTAAATAATACAATAATTCTCAGTAAACGTACTTAGCTCAAATCACATTCAAGAGATAACTGAGTGTTCGGTATGTATCCAACTTGACAGCAACATCTCTATTAAGTATTTCGTATGGCGTACACTCGTACAATGTTCTGTCTATTATAGATTATGTCAAATTCCTTCATCAAAATTACAATTTTCGACGCTAGGTATCCGGTTATAAATGATACAATAGTCTCTCCAATGAGTCCAAAGTCTCTGGATGAATAAAATATGGTGGACATACTTACCTAAATTATTTATACTGATTTTGACTGGTTTTTTCAATTGAGTGAATGGATAACAAACATTTTCTTATCTTAAACTCTGTTAAATGCAGAACTTTACTATTCTAACGCACATTTGGAATATGTTACAGAGGTGTTCTTTGAATCATCATATTTAAGTGATTTAATATTTATATAACATGTATATCTATCAATTATAGTCCTAATAAAATAATATGTTGTATGCATATATCATCATCAGCCGGGGTCAATCCACTGCTGGATGAAGGCCTCCTCAAGCTTTCTCCAACTCTCTCGGTCCTGTGTCGTTCGCTGCCACGTATTTCCGCCGAACTTTACCAGTTCGTCAATCCAGCGGCTTTTAGGGCGACCCTGTGGCCGTTTCGTACCCCTTGGGTACCACTGGATGACGGCATTTGTCCAGCGGCCGTCCTTTCGGCGAGCAATGTGTCCCGCCCATCTCCATTTCAGCTGTTTGGCAACGTCTATTACATCGCGTACTCTTGTCTGCTTCCTAACCCATTCGTTCCTCTTACGGTCCTTTCGCGTGATGCCCAACATGCACCTCTCCATGCCTCGCTGTGTGACTCTTAGCCTTTGGACATCTCTCGTGTTGAGGGTCCACGTCTCGCAGCCATACGTGAGCACGGGTAGCACACATTGGTTGAACACCTTACGCTTAAGACATAATAGTAGGTCACTCTTGAAGATAATATTCAGACGTCCAAAAGCACTCCATCCGAGCTTTGTTCTTCGAGCAATTTCATCGTGCATGCTTCCGTCTATGGACACCTGCTGTCCGAGATAGACGTAGCTGCTGACTTGCTCGAGTTGGGTGCCAGGGAGGTATGCATATATATACTTATTCAAATAATAAATAATTATTGAAGTAGGATGTTTCAAAGAACTCCCTTCTGCAATATTTCAAAATGTGAGTTAGAATAGTAAGATCTGCATTCAGCTGACGAGAAAGAACAAATAATAATTATTTACTCTTATACTTAATCGTTTCGTTATCGCAATAATTTGTGGGCGTTTCCAAAGTTAATAATATTATATATGTTCGAAAGAAGTGCTCTTTTGTAAAATGAAAAAAAAAACAATCATATTATTGAACTGTACTAATATAAAATAAAATATTTTTATACTATTTTATTCACAAAAACAATGGATCTGAGTCGGTATTGTCTTCTTTTTTCCAAAAATAAACAAATTTTCCTCAATTTTTCTAGACGTACCAACCTCGTGTAGCTTTATTATGGTAGTATTTTAATCTGGTATCATTGTGTCAAGTTGGACGTAGACTAATATGTCCATCGGTTGTCCGTCCTTCTGTCCACTGTATCGAAAGAATGCGGATCGTTGCCTAATAGAACGAAATGATTGATCTAATTAATTAAACTGCCAGAGACTAGTGGATGCGACTTCTTTAGGCATACGAGGCCCTGCAACTACGGATGCTGTAAAGCTCGCAGCTTTCAGGACTCTAGTAAACAGTGGCGAAGGGTGGAGGTAGGCTGTTAAGATGCGCCATAAATAGTGCACATTAAACTTTATTAGTCATACGTATTTGTTTTTATTAAACTAAGACTACAATTTACAGATGTTGTAGATTAGTTTTTAAAAATCAATTAAACCCTGTCTAAACCAAATCACAATAGATTTGGTATAAATTTTAGCGATCTGACAAAATTGTGCACACTTTTTCATTCACACTTATTTGTTTTCGTTGAATTAGAAATACATAATATTACAGTTGTTGGTTATTTTTTTTTAAATTCATTAAGCCCTGCCTAACCAAACTATAATATAAAAAATATTATTCTATCTATAAAATATCTACAATTATATATGATTTATTGACATAATTTTAGATATTTAGAGTATTTTTTGACTATTATCTATTATGGTTTGGTTTTCGCATGCTTTAATTGAATTTTAAAAACTAGCCAATGCCATCCGTAAATTGTAGTCTTAGTTCAATGAAAACAAATACGTGTGACTGACAAAGTTTAGTGTGCACTATTTATGGCGGATCTTAACAGCCTACCTCCACCCTTCGCCACTGATAGTAAATGTCCAGAACGTTAGGAAAGCTGATAGATGACAAACATCTAAGAATATACATACATTCAACGTATATAAGGAAATTCTGTGAATTAAAATTGTATTGACTTTAATCGTACGTTTCCTGCTTTTGTATAAATGATATGCGTGCTTTCTTCATTGTGAACTTTAGGAGTTACATTTATTTCTATAATGTTTGGACTTATCTATATAATAGTCGATTGCAGTTTGGTCAGTGGGAATTTAAGGAATTTGGATCACGTATACTTAATTATAAATGTGTATGTCATTATTATTACGGTCTGTTACCCATAATATTATAATTTAATTAATTCCCTATAAGGTAGCGGTATTTTTTCTAATGTGAAACAGGTACCTATCTGTCAAACGTGTTTTTAACGTATCGAATCTTCTTTTTGTTGAGAAATATGCAAATTTTTGTGAGTCGCATATACTTCGACTCGGTTTGCGGATGCCCTCTATCAAGATCTAACTATTCACTTAATACAGTCAACAGTTTTCATGTCACGTATATTTTATCTGATGATTGACGATCCAAAAACTTAATCTAATCGTACTGGTTTGTGGGAGAAATATTCATACAGGTGAATAGTTTATTAACATTCGTAACACATAATGAAATTTAATAATAACGTAATTTTGTTAGACTTAAAAGTTGTTTTTTGCGACTTTATACTTTTAAATTGATACGACTTAACCTACGTTAAAATATGTATGAGTCTCTACTTAGATTTAACATGTTTTTCCTATTACATAACATAACACATAAGTATTATTATATTACTAATTGCCGATCAATCGCGACGTTTAAATTCTAAATAATCAATTTAATTTATATTACAGTTAGCACTAATGTTTTCATTTTCTTCACTTTGACATTTTTATTCCACCATAGTGAGCATCTCTTATTCATTGTAATGAGTATGTACACACTATACGTAATATGCAAAGGCAGTTAATAAATAACTATGCATTTAATTAAATTTTAATAAATAGTATTGTATGCAGAGTTGATTTATGTCGTAGTACCTATATAATATTTTTTCTCTTATATAACTCACGTTATGAAATTTGTCTGAAACATGTGGAGTTATTATGTCATCGTGGTGAAACAAAACCAACATCTGTTCAAGATTCAAATTTAATGAAATCAACACTTTTTTTGGTCTGATTTAGTTGGATAATTTAATCTCGTCGGATGCAATAAGCCCATACGAAACAAATCGTTCGGACATATTGTTCGCCGCGTTTTTATTCACGACTGCTGAACTTTGAACTATAGTCGTGCGTAAGTGTACCAACTGGTCTTGGATCTTCTGTAATTTGGGCTTCGTGAGTGCCAGCATTCCAGCGTGTGGGACGATCTCCGAGCGTTGTTTCCAATATTTGATATAACCCGAGAGATGAGCCTGCAGAGTGCATTGTCCGTCAACATTATTAACAACAAAATTAAATCAGTCAGAACTAAAACATACTTTCAATAGAGACGTACATATTGATTTCTGATACAAAACTTGCTCTACAAATTTTGTATTGCTGTATTCAAATAAAATTGGTTTCAATCAAGTCTATAATGATGAACTACATTCAACCGGTTTGGTTAATTTACAATTTTAGGCTTGTCAGTTTAATTAAAAGTGTTAAACAACTATAATAAAAATAGCTTTCGATGTTTGATTGAATGGAAATATTCTCGATTTCGAATATGATTAACATTCTTTTTTTTTTAGGTAAACATTGCTATTTTCAATAAAAATAAACATGTTTAGACTGTTTAAAATTCTGTCTCCTGAATAAGTATTACTTATAATCGGAATAGAATGAGATAATATTCCTAAACATCCTTTCTAAAACTACTTACATTTTCGATATACCTATTATCCGTTTTACGTGTATTTTTACCTCAGTAGATTGTTAAGAATGTCGCTATCGATTCTGTGTATTTGTCCCATGTCTGAGATTGGGGACATAAATTGTGGAGGAATAGTTATCCGTTTTTGTCACCCGTAACAAAATAAATGTCTCGGGCCCAAGATTTGACTAACGAGACAGGAAAACCGGTTCTCCGTAGTCGACTTGCGAGGGCTTATACGAGAAGAATGGCCGGCATTCGGTAGGAATCCGCCAATTGGAGACATTCCGCACAATGGACATCTTAATTAACTGCCGGTATCAGGTGTCGGGATCTTAATTATTTCAGTCGCACGCCCCATTTGATTCTCCTATCATAAATTTTAAGCTTGTCAACTGACCTTCTGGCCAGCTTCTTGGTTGACCAGCTCTATTGCAACACTTTGCTCGCGGCTATTTTGAAACGGGTCAAGCAATTTTGTAAATGATTGCAATTTGTGTAGCGACGAGTATTCATTTCAATAAAATTCTTAGGCAGCGGAATGCATAATTTGATAAACACAATCAAATTGTCTACATCACTGTATAAAATAAATCATGTGTTGATTGGATGGAAACAAAGAAATCTTCCCAGCTTACCTACGTAATACTCGAATATATTGCGTTAAAACAAATCTTACGAGACGTTTTTATTCGTGTTGCACATTATTTTGTGTTGCTAATGTCAAAGACTCTTTTTCAACGTGGTCTCTAACGAAACGAACGTCAATTATTGGCATGGCCACTAAATAAATTATGTAATAAAATTACTGACGTAGGTATACGTATTGGATGCAGACGAGTTTTTTGTCTCTTTAGAAATCCGTTTTCGCTAAACTTTCATAAAGATATTTTTGACTCTGTTGAGACAGACAACTCGAGATTTAGACAGTCAGTTTATTATTATTAATCCATAAATTTGTTGTAACGCCACATACCATAGTCTGGTTGGTTTTTGGTGCTATATAATATATTATATATTTTATTTTGAAGAAGTGTTATTACTTCGAAAAGATATGCAAAACATTATATGTAGGTAATGCACATTATGCTAAACAAAATATTATTATCTACTATTTTGTTTATTTATTATCCTACGCATTGATGCAATGACAATAGGCAAACGAACTGCTAAAGCATTTTGTTCTGTTCAATTCGTAACGCAAATTTATAATTATTTTGCCGTGTAATTCGAGATGTTTTTTTTTTTTTTTTAATACCGATTTGGCAAACATAATTGCTGTCTTCTGTCCGCCATGATTGTGGATGACTGGAGATTTAAAAAAATATATGCCAGTTATGCTAGTCACACGTTTACCACTGGAATTTCCGGCGAAATTTACTGACATACTTGTGAGGGACATTGTAACAATCCAACCGGATCAGAGACGCCAGGAACATTACGTATTGGCCTCATAGACATTGTTGGCTTCAAGGTTATTTTCGGTGGTATTTTTTTACAGCCATATCCATGAATCACATTTTTTTTCGAGTTGGATAGAATGCGGGTTTCTACTATAAATAGTTACAAGACCTCATGGTTTTTTATTACCCCGAATTGGTGGCTGTATGGAAAAGGTAGATACCAACATATTGACCACAGTATTTATGTTTTTATTCATAATCATTTTAACTCGGAAATCTGTAGAAGTACATTTATAATCAGAAGATTTTCTCCATATCATGATTGTAATATACCTACACAAGTTTCTTAGATAGAATGTGAAACAATTTTATTGAAAAACGTTGAGAAACTTCAGAAATACACAGGTAAAAAAAACTATGGGATCAACCACACATCTTCCGCTTGCCTGGCGATTGCTCTAACAGTCTAACCCTAACCAGTAAAGTATCGCTCCAAATCTGGCTTGCACGTATTTCCTAATACAGGTACCTACCTATACGACAAATTAAGATGTTTTCAAATTCCGTCGACAAAATATAATGACTACCACCTGTACCTACATGTTTTTGAATAAATGCAGGTAGGCAGGTTATTTGTACAGCCTACAAATATTTGAGTTATCCAGAACCCATCTATGAATTATATTAAACCATAGTAATGATTATTGGGTACCTAACCTAGTTTAAACACAGTAACCATTCTTTGTTAATAGATTTGAAAACATCCACAGTTATCGTTCATATTAGGAAATATCTGCATAGTAGTCAATACTTGGGTCAATAACATAGTTTTCACACAGTTGTTGCCTACTGTGCTCACGTTTATAATGCTGAAATAATCGAATAGGATATCTACCTACCTAGTTAGGTGCTTAAAAATTTGCGTACCTACATAATTATACCTGTAATAACGTATGTAGTATTGTATGTAATATATATAATATAGTAGTGATATAATGATGAATCTTTACTGAAGTTGAGACCACCCACAGGAAACATCTTGATAATAATTTTCTTTAAATATTGTGTCGTGACAACAGAGTGCCCGCTCTAGCATGACCGATAGCATCAGATGTACAATATTTTAATAAGATGAAGCACTACATCTTGTCGTATATATAACCCATGCATTTAGAGTTAAGTTTAGACAAACAAAACCACTATCATTAACCAACCACTCAGAATCCTACAGCTTGTCCTGTCTTGCAGGTGGGATTGTGTGAATCATAATGCTACCTGATGGATGTTTATTTAGAAAACGTATGAGTCACTTTTTTTAGTGTGGTGAAATATTATATTCCAAGAAATACCCGGCAGATTTATGAGAAATATATTTCAGACAGGAAAACAACGAATCGTAGATAGGAGGTCATTTCACGTCATTTATGAAATTATTAACTAACACGTTGAAATAGTTTTATTTTATCGGCGGAAGATGATAATGTATGAATTGTGGAAAAATAATGAAATATTTGATTGACAATTGATTCACACCTATTATTTTATAGTATTTACTTAGAGTATAGATACATCAATATTTGTTATTAATGTGTATTTTAAAGGCAAATCATACGGTTTCACAATGAATTTGAGTTTCTATTATCAATTTTCCTCATTTTTTGACGATGATTTTTTTCCAGCGAAAAATGTCTTAAATCTAAAGCATTTGCGGTTGTGGTTTGAATATTTTGATTTTCCAAGGTTTATTAATAATTTTGTGTTTGAGTATACAATAATGTACAGTAGTATCTAGTGGGTATTATTTATGGATTTATATTCAACACTACTCCGGTATCAGTAAAAATACTACACATTATACAATATCCATTCATTCATATTAAAATTTGCTAGGATATTGTTTATGTTTATACCGAAGACACAGAAGAAAAGCTTCCTATATAGACGGGAGCCTAAATATATGAAAATGACAAGTACTCGTGCTCTACTGATTAAGCTACAAGTCAATCTCGCAATTTATTGATTCACCAACTATTAATATACATTATTATCTACTAATAAATCTGTAAAAAAATAATTTTACGTATGAACACAATTGGTCAGGTCATTTCAACATTATGTCTTATATTTCATAACATTTATTTTCGTAAATTTAATCTTTAAAAAATTGAAAGGTCGCCATTTTTGTATTATAGTAAGTATAGAAGATGGTTGGTAGATTGTTAGAGCTACTCAGGAACCAGCAATTGTACGTTCATCCTTAAAAACAAAGTTTTAGTTATCGTTAACGTCTTTGGTAGGTATGTACCCAATATAAATTCATCAGAATAAACATAGTAACACCAACATAAAATACCGTTTAAATATCTATGATAATATAATATATATTTGATGGCCCAAACATTGTCACCTAATCTTTACCCCGGCGGCTTTATAAAACTCGTAACTAAAATCCCTTGGAAAATCGTCAATCTATCTTTCTATTTCAGTTTAAGTCCTCGCCCTGTGTATGCACTGGTGTACACTAGGTGGGAAGAATTTGGTAAATTGAAACAAGTATGCGAGGTGACGAATGGAGTCAATAGATTAAGTAAATATTTAAATTGTTTAATTATGTTTTCAAATAATATGGTATGTACATAGCACGTAAGTTTTAAATAAAGAAATATCTTATTAATAATTATGTATACTCGTATGTGAGGAAGATGTAAAATTGATATACTATAAAGGAGATGAATGCCGGAGAGAATGAGAACTACGATAAATAAATATAAGCATTCATTAAAATATAATAATATGTATAGCAAAATTACCGAAGAGGGTTACTATTAAACTCAGTAGTTTTGTTTTGTATAATTAAATTCAGTAGCTGCATTTTATAATTTAAAATAAATAACGTGTTTAAATAAAATCTGTAAATTTAAAATAATACACGCACTGCACTGCGTATTCTGTCAATCACTCGATATGCGTGAATCGGGACTATTTTGATAGTGTGTGTGCACCGCTCACACCGATTCTAAACAAAGAGACAATTTTCGGCGGGAGATATGTTTTTATAATTTGGAAATTGAAATAACTTCTTAAATACTTAACTTTCTACATAGCTTTCTTCCGTAATTATGCTTTAAATAATTTTACCTAATTGTTTATAGATTAGAATAAGAGTTTATAACAAATTAAATGTTAAGGAATAATACGCGCGATCGCACTGCTAATTAGGTGGTGCCTCTGAAGGGGGACAGGCTTTAAAAAAATAAGGCCTCTCCCGAGATCGAGTGCGTCAATTCAAAAGTATATTAGTCTAAGATCAGTTCGATTTCGCTCTTCTGATAGGATAGTTGAGTTCGATTCGGCTCCTCTAGGAATATAGTATAAAACCCACGCTCCTTTATGGCGTGCCAGTTAATAACTAAATAAGTAAAAATTATCAATTGAATATTAAAAAATAAGTTCCTAAATAAATAATCCTTTTTATATAAAGTTAAAAATTAGATGTATAAACCCTGAAATGTTTTAAATGATAAAAACCGTGTTATAACAAAATAAATAAATAAACAGATTTTAATATTTTCTTTAAGACTTTAATTCACATTGTATACATTTCCAAAAAAAACTATAAACATTAAATAACCACCCTATGGTACGTGCACTAACAAGTGAGCTAGCCAAATTTGTGTCGTGCTATTGAGGGTGTGTTATTTTGGCGCCCATAACGTGCAGGCTGAGGAAGTGCATGGCTTCTTCCGGAACCATGACCTGGTAAAACGCAAAAAAAAAAAAAAAATTTTAAATATAATAATACATGTGTATAAATGCTAACGCGCTCCAAGACTCGCACCATGGCCAAAAATAATTCGGAGGACCCCAACCTTTTGGAGGAGGAGGTGCTGACTCCTATTTCAAAATTAGAAACTGCTCCGCTGTCACTGGATATCAGACCACGAGTGGAAATGACACTGCCGACAGTGACATCACTGACAACACCGAAGTCAATGCCAGAGATTACGTCGGTAGCGCCGCACTCATACCAAGCTCCGTGGGCCTTGAGGCCTGAATTAGAAGTATTTTACACCGGAAATCCTAAATATCGAGTGGCCGGTTTTATAAAAGGATGTGAGGAGTTTTTTGCATTGGCCAAAAGCTCGCCCGAAAGCTGGACGGGACTAGCGCTGAATCGTCTTCGGGAGGAAGCGAAGATATGGGGAAAGACTATCTCTTCACACGATTCCTGGGAGTCGTTTATATATCGACTGGAGTTACACTTCGAATCACCCATGAGACGTCGTGAACAACAAGACAACCTCAAACGAGTGGAGCAGCGAGCTGATGAAGATGCTTTCAGCTTTCTGCTCAACAAAAAAGATTTGGCGACGGTTCTTTTACCTAAAGAATCGAGCGAAGAGCTGGCCGAACTCTTCTTCGAGCTCCTAAATGAGAGGGACCAGTTGCGAGTGGGCCAATCAGGTTGGTCCAATCTCGAAGGACTCATGGAGATCACCAAGCGACTGAAGCCAACGAAAATAAAAACACAAATAGTAGTGGCAGGGCAACGACCAAAAGAAAAGGAATGCGGATGCCCATGCAACTGCAGCGGAAACCAGGAGCGGACCAATACGCGCGCTTCAGTAGGACGACAAGCCCCTAAAATTGATATACGCCATGAACCACCTCCGCCATTCGAAAGGCCTATAAATAACGGCCCAAGAAATGCACCGGAAGGAGGTTATGTTCGAGGATCCGCAACACGAGGAAGGGGATTTTTAAATGGTAGACCTCGAATGCCTCACGAGTATGGTACCCGGCCGTGCCAAATCTGCAGGAACGGGTACCACGAAAATTACACATGCCCCGATTATCCAGCCTGGAGAAGGAACCAGGAAGCATCAAGGCGAGAAGACCAGTCACAACAATGAGGAGGCGACGCAGGGCCTGGTCACCGCCTCCGACTCAAGGTTAGGAGTCCGGACGCTGCTGATGTCTCCCCATATGACGGCGATACGTTTGAGAACTTTCTTCCAAAGTCTACTAGTGTAAAGTGTCATAGTAACTTTCTTAAAAAGCCTGTGAAGTTAAGTGGTATATTAGAAAATAGAAACAATACTTCGACGGACAATGTCAATACCTATTTTAAAAATAATAATGTAAATTCAAAAGAAAGAGATGTAAAATCACAGGCATTGCTCGCCGACGTTTGTTTAAATAATAAGTTACTTAAAGATAAAAATATTAATAAGTGTGAAAGGTTGAATGAATGTAGAATGTCAGAAAAAAATGGTGTACGTGACTTCCACGATGCGGCCGTTGGAGAGAATTCCCACAGAAAAACAGTAAGTTATTGTTTAAATCCCGAGACTGGGCTGATAAAATTAGAAAAACAATCTCATATTATGGCGCGTAAAAATTTTGAAACGCCTTACGAAACTGTAAACAAATATTCTCTTTGTCCTACACAGAATATAATAATGCCTTATGCAAAGTTGAATAAATACTTTAAGTATAATCCGTTGAAAACCTTTCAGGTAATTAATTCTAATAAAATAGATGTGTATAATAAATGTAGAAATATTCAAGATAACAAGACTACAAAAAAACAAAACATCGAAAATGCCATCGTTCGATAAACCAACGCATAAAAATGTTACGCATCTAGATTTCAGTGACGGCTCATCTTGTGAAATGAGTGATTTACGAAATATTACAAGTCAAGAACAATTAAATTTGTCTTTGTATATGACGCCATATAGCTGTTAAATATAAAAATAAAACAATTACGTTACCATCGGCCGGTTTCAAGAAAAGGATAATAAAATAACATAACGTGCTTGACATTATTCTAGAATGATGCAACGACATCTGATATAGATAATATTATAATCTAATATAATAGCAGTGTTGGTACATATTGAGAAAATTGACAGTGGCGTACATGTAAAGAATATAGGAAATAAAAGTGTGAAATATAAGAATTTCCAAAGTCGAGGCCAGGGGCGAATTCGGGCCTTGACCCTCGTTGGTCGGGGCCTCATAAAATTATATGGAAGGTAGGTCGGGTATCGTACTACGTATTGCGTCGGGGCAGACCTTTTAAGTTCCACGTGGACCACTTACGCAAGTATTACCCGCCGATTGTACCAGAACTGGAGCATATTAATATCGATGAAGAAGAAGAGGAAGATAACACGGAGGCACCGAACACATCCCTTCAGGAAGTACCTGATACTCAGGACATCGTTACAAGACGAGACACGACCACTGGACACGACATAGCGCAGGGAACTGTACACTCCCCGCCTGCGTCGCCGTATCGTGACGAGTCTACAAATGATTTGTCCCTGGGACATGATGATGCAACTGGAAGGACATGTGAAGCGTCGACGTCAAAAAGTGACAAAGTAGTGAGAAATTGGAAAAGAATCAGGACTCCAGAAACGTCCTCGGAATCTTGTGGGGAAGAGGGGCAGGTAACCGGGTTCGAAACCGGGACAACTAACCATAATCTCTCCTTGACAAAGGTACCTGACGTAGAAGGATTGACTGACGATGATATACCGCTTAGTGAGGTGAAAATTGCATTAGACGCCTCTCGCCAGAGGACAACCGCTGTACCGACGGGTACAGTCCCTCATGACACAACACTTATTCACCCAGTGAAAAGAAGGGCTCGACGTCAACAAAAGACGCGACCGACGCTCAAAAAGAAATAAAATAAAATAAAAAGAAAACCAAAAACGATTGATATTCTAGACATCAATACGAAAAACATATACCCAGCAAAACTCAATGATCTCGCACAACGACGTCTTGAGTGGATGACTGGAAAATAAAATAAATATACCTAGCACACTCAATAATCCCGCACAACGGCGTTTTGAGGAGATGACTAGAAGTAAACAATTAACAAAATAAAATGAATAACGAAAGTAAGTTCTAACGCTTTTGACAACGTAACCAATTACGTCATATCTAACAAAAAGTAACGCGAAAATGTAAAGATGAAACGGTAATAAGGTAAATAAAAAAAAAAAACAAAAAAAGATGGTAATAAAGAGAAGTGTTGAACGAAAATTTTAATAAATAAGGTTATAAACATGTAAGCATTAAAATATACACTGAACGAATTATTGAGGAATCGGGAATATGGCCGAGAAATCAGGGTGAACGTACAAATCGCTGAAAGGGGGGACATTTTGTTTTGTCGATCCCTACACCCGCTCTTTAATTGGTAAAATAACCGGCTTAACAAAAACATATAACCAGATTCACCAATAACCTATCAGGATTGTAGGCTAATACAAGTCTTTTAAGTTACTTTAAAGTTGGAATCGTATAACAAATAAAATGTAAATGTATGTACCTTAACATGTATTGACGATCGTCCAAAGGACAAAGTACGTGGCCGTGAGATTGGGATCGACGTTTGTGCATCAAAAATTAGGGGCGAATTAACACCAACATAAAATACCGTTTAAATATCTATGATAATATAATATATATTTGATGGCCCAAACATTGTCACCTAATCTTTACCCCGGCGGCTTTATAAAACTCGTAACTAAAATCCCTTGGAAAATCGTCAATCTATCTTTCTATTTCAGTTTAAGTCCTCGCCCTGTGTATGCACTGGTGTACACTAGGTGGGAAGAATTTGGTAAATTGAAACAAGTATGCGAGGTGACGAATGGAGTCAATAGATTAAGTAAATATTTAAATTGTTTAATTATGTTTTCAAATAATATGGTATGTACATAGCACGTAAGTTTTAAATAAAGAAATATCTTATTAATAATTATGTATACTCGTATGTGAGGAAGATGTAAAATTGATATACTATAAAGGAGATGAATGCCGGAGAGAATGAGAACTACGATAAATAAATATAAGCATTCATTAAAATATAATAATATGTATAGCAAAATTACCGAAGAGGGTTACTATTAAACTCAGTAGTTTTGTTTTGTATAATTAAATTCAGTAGCTGCATTTTATAATTTAAAATAAATAACGTGTTTAAATAAAATCTGTAAATTTAAAATAATACACGCACTGCACTGCGTATTCTGTCAATCACTCGATATGCGTGAATCGGGACTATTTTGATAGTGTGTGTGCACCGCTCACACCGATTCTAAACAAAGAGACAATTTTCGGCGGGAGATATGTTTTTATAATTTGGAAATTGAAATAACTTCTTAAATACTTAACTTTCTACATAGCTTTCTTCCGTAATTATGCTTTAAATAATTTTACCTAATTGTTTATAGATTAGAATAAGAGTTTATAACAAATTAAATGTTAAGGAATAATACGCGCGATCGCACTGCTAATTAGGTGGTGCCTCTGAAGGGGGACAGGCTTTAAAAAAATAAGGCCTCTCCCGAGATCGAGTGCGTCAATTCAAAAGTATATTAGTCTAAGATCAGTTCGATTTCGCTCTTCTGATAGGATAGTTGAGTTCGATTCGGCTCCTCTAGGAATATAGTATAAAACCCACGCTCCTTTATGGCGTGCCAGTTAATAACTAAATAAGTAAAAATTATCAATTGAATATTAAAAAATAAGTTCCTAAATAAATAATCCTTTTTATATAAAGTTAAAAATTAGATGTATAAACCCTGAAATGTTTTAAATGATAAAAACCGTGTTATAACAAAATAAATAAATAAACAGATTTTAATATTTTCTTTAAGACTTTAATTCACATTGTATACATTTCCAAAAAAAACTATAAACATTAAATAACCACCCTATGGTACGTGCACTAACAAGTGAGCTAGCCAAATTTGTGTCGTGCTATTGAGGGTGTGTTAATAGGTTTAATTAATTTACATTTTTAACTTACCGAAATGTTAACGAGTGTACTTGTCTTATTCGATGTTCAATTGCCACTTTTATATTTGAAAAGATGTCAAATAATCTCCGTGCGTACCATCACTTCAAAATGATCGTTGTGTCGAGTGGCCCATTGACTAAACCTGCACACCTGACCATAACATTAGAAAAACGCAGGTAAACAAAACACCACGTGAACGATGGGAGCGAAGTGAGCTATACGAAGTACGGGGGCCAGTATTCACGTGAAAAGCCCCGCGGTCCATTCGAGACGAAACGCACAATTTTCATTTGCTCACGATCTCGCGTAGCCGTTGCAGTAGTTAGTTGAGGGAGGCGGGCATTAGCATAGGCCATGCACACATGGCATGCGTGCCCAAAAAAACTTACCACCAAGACGTAGTTCGTATACGGATGTGGTCAGACGCGTGTTTCCTTAAGGGTGTCATATGGTACAATCCACGTGTAATTTACGTCTATGGATGGCATCTTTTGCATGTAAAACTTTTATAATAATTTTCGATTCGTACGTAAATTACATTAGAACAAAGCCCCCAATCAACCACAATATACCTAATAAAATACATTACTTCGAAGTTAAAAAGTAAAAGTTTATATGTACCTACACTGATTTTTTGATAAACTTTTGATAGACTGTGATAAACTGTATTCACTACCCACCATACACCTCACCATACAGTATTGGCAATACTTTTAAAATAGATTTAACATAAATAACTTTGCTATAAAAATAACTCAACTAAAATCTAAACCGGTAAAATTGTTTTGTTCTCTTGCTTCTTTTAAAAGAATTTGCTCCAAAACTACATACCATTATCCGTAAAACATTGTATTTTTTCTTATATTGCCTGTCCTTTTTTATTTTTCATTGACTTGCTTACCTATGGATGGCAATTGTTTTTGTAGTAATTTAATGTCAACTATTAATAACATACTGCATTAACTATTTGATTTAATAATTCTTTCTGTGTTCGTGTATGTATATCGTAACGATGTATTGTAATTCTATGAATTATCCTGTTAGTCAATACAAACTGATAAATTTAATATAACTATTCTGTACATTCGTTAGTTAACGAAAATCTAGCATACTGGTAGGTGGATAGGTAATAGTAAATTTCGATACAAAAAAATGGTGTTGAAACTAGTTCGTTTGTATAGAAGGGCTTGTGATACTGTGCCAACGAATTGCGTCATCGGAATAGTTAAAAAGGTTGTCCGTCTGCTGCGATGGAGGCCTAGGCAGAGGCAGCGGCCGCGCTTACCCGGCGAGTCGGGGTTACCCGCTTCGGTAGCCGGGTCGGCGGCTGGTCGGAGGCTTCGACGCCGCCGGCCAACTGCGCCATAACGGTCCCGGCCGGGCCAAGACGGCCGCGGTGCGGTAGCGTGTATTAGCCTCGACGAAGATAAATGGAGGTTTTTTCGCGAGCGAGCGGGCCCCTCGCCGCCATTTTCATGTGACGAAATCGGACGTCTCGCCAACTAGTTCGAACGGAGTCACACGCAGTGTTGCCAACTGTCGTCGATAAAAATATACTATACGAAAATAAACTAATAATTGACATAGAAAGATACTAGAACTTCTCAAAATTAAAAAATCTAACCTGACAATATAAATAAAATCGTTAAATTCTCTCGAAGTACGTGGTAACGCAATGCGCAGAACCATCACGAGTGCAATAATCTTGAAGGCGTTCAACAAGTAGTTGATAGATTCGCCTGTTGATGATAATAGAAAACTATCAAAAAAGTTACTTATTCAAATAAAAAAAATGTATGCAAAAAATTTGGTCACCGCCTATATTTAATATCGTATGTTACATTAATAATTATTTTATTGTTAAATTACGAGATGCGCACATAATAATATACTTAGCAAGTTCGTTGGATATTCAAAAATGCTAATCTGGCAAGAAAAATGCCGAATTAGTAACGCTGGTCAGACGCTAGTCCATCCATCCTAGCGTCAGCGGATGCTGTATAATGAATGACGTCTCGGTTGGAGTAACACCGGCGTCCTTTTCAGGGACGCTCGCCGCGTGGAAAACTGACCACAAACATAACCCATTCATGGATAAATACACCATTGAACTGAACTGTTTTTAAGTGTTGTTCCTCTGATTAGCGGTACCCATTCGGCATTCACACACACGTAGGCAGCTTCATTCGATTATTATTTGTACTGTCAAATGATTATATTATTTACATTATATTATCATAATTAAGTACTTACCTATGTAGTAAATAAAAAATTAAATATTCTATGTAATATAAATATAACGGAGAATTTCTTCAAAATCAAGGAGCTTTTGCTAAACGAGAAAATTTGACACTTCAATCAATTGAATATACAATATCGTATTCATGCGTTGTATGTGAAATTGAATATTATATTGTAATCTTGACAATGGTTGTTTTTTATTAGCGTATGTGCAATTTCTAGATTAGTCGTGATTTTATTCGCGATTATATGCAGTCTTGATGTTATTTACCGGGTAGCGGGCAGAGGAAAACCTCAAATATTTTCCTTTCACCACTATTCATCATTGATTGTTTGCACGCAAACTGACTAAACACGTTCAAAAGACAATTAGCATTCAAGACACGCGAATAGCATATTATTTAGAATGACAACAAACGTCTTAAATATCACATGTCTGAATGACACATACATTTTGGAATAATTTTAATAGGTTGCGTTTTTCTCTCTCTTATGTTGGTCGGCAATCATTAACATTAAAGTAATACTAATATGTATCGTGTTTACTATATTTTTGTCAACGTCATTTCTAAGATCATAATGTTACATTTTTTAGTATTAGGCATGTACATAAATATTTTTTTATTAAATACCCGAAAAATGTATCGGTGTCTATTCGTCTTGCTCAGGATATCATCTTGTCAGTGACGTCCTTGGATAAAATGCCGCCCCTAGGCAGCGACAAAAAGCCGCCTCATTTTATTATACAAATTTTTTATCATCCTTTAATAAGTCCAATTCTAAGACATGTGTTGTATGGATACATTACTAACAAAATATCAGACTAATTATTCACAAATCTGCACGTGTTGTTTCTGGTCACCAAGGACGTCGAAGGGCAACGGAAGTAAACCAGATATCGCGAACCCGACAAAACCAGTGAGCTGATTTTTTTAAGTTAAAGATATTATTTTTGTTATTACTAGGTACCTATTTCTATATATTGCAAATGATTCTCCTCGATTTGCCGCCCTTCAAGTAACTGCCGCCCCCAAGCGATGCTCAATCTGCCTACCCCCACGGGGGGACGTCACTGCATCTTGTCGTTCAATCGGTTGCAAGTAATCAAACAACGTAGATTGTATTTACATACTGTCACTGTCTTTATAAAGAAGATTTTAAAAAATCACCATTAACTTTCTAAGTGTACCATTTACAATCCACTTTAGACGTGTTTACTTCGAGACAAAATCATGGCTTCAAAACACGGCAGACATTTCATAAAATTTACAAATATCTTTGTAAATTATATATTACTATGCAAAACACGGCAGTTATATGTATAATAGTCTATACTTAATAATAAATAATAATACCAATTGATTTCTTGCAATAGTCATACGTGTGGTTTATAACTATTAATTGCCAATAGAAAAGGGGACAATTTTAGTAAAATGTGTACACGTAACCTGTCCAATGGATTTGGCGTTGTCAATTCAGTATCTTTAAAATTATTAAAATGTTACATGGTATGATTCGTTTAACACACCGTAAATTATAATTATTATAGAGTGTAAACAAACGAACCAAGTATATTCAATCAAAACAATTTCGTGATTAAAAAGGGATTTTAATACAGTCTACTAAACAGGGTCATCACAATCATAATTCATTATAGTCATGACCTGTCTACTGACAATTCTTGTCTAATGGCTGGTATCTTTTCACAACAATTTGCTTGGTGTATGTGCTCAGACGAAAGTGCTTCTCACGATGGTAACAGGTCCAGCCTCCGGAGTGGAGCAAGTCTGCTCGACGGTGATGTCATAAATTTATAATAATTTCGGCCCGTGGAGTTAGTTGCTGGGGTCACGACGAAAACTGGCTGTGAATTATATTGTGCTCGCGAAAATAATATCTAACTTCATGAATCATTTCGGTTTAAAATTTGTCTGAGAAATAAATAGGCATAAACATTTATCTCTTTTGGTTTAGAAACATTATAGTTTTTTAAAACAATGGATGTTTGCTTATTGTGGTTTGGTTCTGAATGCATTGGAATAGATGATGTGTCATTTAGGTATTGCAGTAATAGGTATTGCAGTAATAGGTATTGCAGTAATAGGTATTGCAGTAATAGGTATATAGGTAGTTGGGTGATTTCATTATAATAGTATAGTGTACACTAATAATGAAGTAGTGTAGAATGTAGATCATGGTAGTCTGTTACGTGTACTTTATTCGAATGCATATGACGGAAAATATGTCATATGGCAGAAGAACATTGAGAACTTTTAAAAGAATTTGTAAAAATTAAAAAATGTGAAATTTATTTATTGATACGAAGTTTATTTGAAGACAGTGATGTTCCAATTCGATTGTAATAGAAAATATGCCATTAATTCATAACAAACATGACAAAAGGATTAACGAGAATGTACTTACGTTACACGTCCATATTGTTAAATCTTTCAAAATTCTTCAGGCACTTACCACGATGTTTTTATTTATGTTTAACAATTTCATTATTAGCTAACTATTATTATCAAATATACTTAGGTATATCAAATTTGGGAAATCATTGTCTTGAAATGTATCTCAAATAAATGACACGTTTTCTTCGAAGTCCTCTATTTTCAATATAATTAATTATGAATATTTGGGTACCCACCTAGGTACACGGTTTGTTTTATATTAAGTTTATATATAATGGTCATATTGTAAAATTATTGGTGATCTTGCCGGGCAGTGAAGTCTATATTGGTCTCATAAACGGGCAATCATACTCTTTTTTGTGTATCAGCAGCAAAAAACATTTTTGCTTCATTTCCCATTCGCGTATCGCCGGCCAATTTGATAGGTTTGATTGTTTAACTGCGTCGATTCAAGTCATTGTTCTATTGCGAACTCTATAAGGCCATTACCACGCTAACCGCAGCCCAAATGGAGTTATCGGCTTGACTGCTACAGGTAAACCTTTTTTATATACAATTCCTGACCGAGCGGCAGGGAATTTTTTTCGTTCATTGAGGCAAACATTCCCATTCGATATCGTTATCAATGTATGTTAATACCCCGGTCACGCATAAACATTGTGTTCGTGCCTGTTACTCCCACGGGTACCACACCACGTGTGACCCCACCGCACACGTGGACTCTTCGATCTGACCGATCGATCGACTACACATAAAATAAAACTGATATACATTTGACTATAGTGCATATAGATGACTTTGATCGACAGCAGCTAGTATTTTTCTTATTTTGCGATAAACATGACAAGAGAACGTATTTCATGTTGATATTCCTCAATTTACTTGATTGACTAAATACAATTGTAACTAGGTAGCTGCCGACACGCGTAATTACCGCCAAATAAAATACATGTAATAGTAGGCACACACCCGTCGATAGGACTAGCTCATTAATTTAACCGTTCTGTCGATCTATTAAAATTAAATTATCATCATACGATTAGAAAGCAAATACTTACTATGGTTTAGCCGACAATATTGGCTGATTTTGAGGCACTCATTTTGAAATATGCATATCTTAGATTTTAGTACAACTTTATGACAAATTTGAACCATTTAGAGGTCCCCTTTTAGATTTTTCTGACAAATCGGTTGCAACATTTGTGTCAGAGAAAATCGCCGCTGACTGAAAGCATTGAAAAGAATTAACATTTTCATTTATCTGCGGAGATACTAACTTATTGATATATTATTCATATTTTCCAAGTCATGATTCATAAATAAATGTACATATGATTAGTGATAACTGATTAGTGATTACACTACGTAGAATATATTATTATAAAAAAAATGATTTATGCACTTTTAACGCTTCATTTGACTAATGCCTCATTTAGTTTGAATATCATCTGAAGTCCGAATAGAGCTAGCTGGTAAATTTCTGTGTCTATCTATAATGAATCGCGGTGTAATCTGGACAATAATTTAAAGTTATTGCAACAGTAGCTTGGCGGTAGCGGAATGCGGTCCCATTCGGGGGACCAGTAGCCGCCTGTTATAACTGAATTTCACCTTATATCGCGGACTTATTTGTTTGTAAGCAATCTCGATAATGCTATCCGATATTGCTTTGCGTTTGCATACAACGTAGCGATTATCTTAGCCGCAATGGAGTACCTACTTACTTGTACTTACGTTAAATGGTGTTAATGCACAGCTGCAGCTTTTTTCTATTAATCCGGTTCGATCTATCAGTAATTATTTATAATAGGTATAACGTTTCTTTCAATAATAATCTTCAGCCATTTAATTATGCTCATTGTTTTATTATCACAACATGCAAAGGATACATTTTGACGCACACTGCTCACGCAGTATTTTTCAATGTATCGACAAAAATGTGGCATACGAGGTAAGGTGTGAAATCATAATATGGACCATCTAAACAAAATTATGCAGTATGTAAAACTCTGCAAAAAATCTTATTACGTGAGAACACTTTGAAAACATTGTGTTTTTACATTTAAAAAAACTTAGATTTAATGTGACTTTTCTTTGGACGGATGAAAAAGGATTTGGGAAGAAAAACGCTAAAATTGCCAACGCTATGTTTATTCGTTGGTGTATTGTACTAAACTAAACCGTCTTGAGTTGGATGCTTTAAAATTTAAATATACCATTAAAGGATATTATGTATTATATAGACACCGAGGGATGACTATAATACACATAATAATTATCACAATAAATATCCACAATTATTGTGGATTATCGATAGGTACCTACTAAGTATGATAGAAAATAAAAAAAAACACTATTAAATAACACACTTAATTAAATAATAGGTACGTGGTGGGTAGTGTTAGAAATAAAATAAAATGCCTAGCTATTTATATCAGACGCTGGGTTCAAAGTAATAATTTGAAAAATCCGCATTACAAATTTATACTCTACGATAAATCGAAAAGCTGAGTGAGAACTCTAATTTCAATATGGGCATAGTGTAATTTAATGGTAGGTATTAGTTTTTAAAATAAAGTGAACTATTATACCTTTGTCGAATTCCTTGACGCCATTGCTTGATAGACCAAAAATAAATACATACTATGGAAAAATCGTCACTATTTCTAAGAAACTTTTCAATGTAAAAGTCATGTTTGACCAACTACCTAAGTCAATATTTGTAAATGCTTTTGACTGACTCACTTAGATTTATAATGAACTTTGATGTTCCTATCTACATATTATAATTATGTGATACTTAGTCTCTGTCAATCTAAGTACGTAAATTTATTTTAAAATACTTTATAATAAGAATTATTCAAGTACACATACCAAAGTCATTATATTTTTAAGTCAAGGAATTTTGAATGTAACTTTCAATTTATTGGCCGTCGTTGGATTAATGCATTACTTATGTATCACAGCTTTTGATTAATAACAAAAGTGATCTAGTTTTCGAAGAATCTCATATAAAACGTGACTTTTGTTATTTAGTTTCCTAGCCAATTGCGCAGGAGAGACAAAAGTGTCATATCGCTGAATCGTTACGAGGTCCCAGTGAAGCTATTAAGTACTCCAATTTTGTTTAATATCCGGTGAACGTTGCGCTCGGCCGTGGCTGGTGGCAACTGGAACTCGAAAATTCAATGGCGTTTTTAGAAACGAAATACTTTTGTTGGTCCGATCCAATTTAATGAGACCTTTCCGAATTGAGCCTGTCTCAATATTGTGCCTATTATTTTGTTATTGGAGTACACCGACCTGTGATACTCATTTACACAATGTGGGTACTATTACTCGTGCCCCATCCTTCTCAGACCTTAACCAAGTCATAGTTATTTATTTTCTATGAAAATATACAACTTGATTCCAATAGTACTTACCTACTATGGGCTGTCAATCGTATAATCAATCAAGCACAACTAGTATTGCGGATAAAATAATGCGGAAGAAATATTTTCCTATAAATGATGACTTTTTGTAATTTTTTTATTTCACTGTGGGTGTTAAGCGGATTATTGAATGCGATAACCACGAGATAAGTACGACAAATACAGGTCTCCAAAAGGTCAATTGCTAACGATAATAAAAAGTTTTACCTAATATAAATAGTGGTAAGACTGGTCACAAAAGAATAATTTGAAAAAACCCTGGGATAACACATCCACTTATAAAATTTAATATTATCGTCACTGTACTAATAAGCCAATTGCCGTAACCCTCACTTCTCATCAAAGTGACATTTTGATGGTAATGGACTTATTGCATACCCTTACTCGAACTGGCCCAGTTTCATAAATCCCAAAAAAATATTTCATACTAAAATAATTCAAAACAATTTTTAAGCCATTTGTAACTTGACAAAAATTATTCTAGCCAAATGCTGTAACCCTCTATAGACGTAAGCCACAGGGTAGGTACCTACAGAGTAAGCCATTCTATTTGTAACAGTAATAAAATAATATATATATAAAATAATAAGTAAATTCAATGCCCACAGTTTTTTTTCACTTCCTGAATAATTTGATATTTTTTTAGGGTTACGACAATAAAATTGGCCTGTACAGATACGATATTATAAAACATAAAATGTCTTAATTCTCAATTTTGGAACAAAGCTGTTTAAAAATTGGTTCGCATGATGAGAACGACTTTATAGGAAATGCTTTCCTACATATTTTCCAGGCATATATCAATTTTTCGATTAGGTATGTTATGTACCTATATATTATGCATTACGTGGTAAGCCAAAGTGAAAGTATGTTTATACCTACATGCTAAAATTTTATGAATGCAATATAAGACTATTTAGTTTATCAAGACTTTATATTATGTTTGTAATATATAATAATATGACAATGTTACTTGATACTCTGACACATACTTCGATTACAATTTAACTATAGAATTTTCACCGCCGTATATTAATTCCGTCTTGAAATATGAGTAAAAGTGTGATCTTAAACATACATTAAATGCATCATGTTATTATCATGGTCTACAGGTGTACCTTATCAAAAGACGTCAATGGAAGACTCATGTAACGTTATCAGCTAAATGGAGTAAATATGTATGGTACAGGCTTGTATTTCAGTTTTTACCGTTACCCGACTCAAAATCATTTATCATTATGTTTTTTTTTTGCATATTCACCTATTCGCATATTATGTGACGACGATGTTGAATGGTTTTACTTCATCTCATCGTCGTTCTTCTAAAAAGTGCCTTTCGATAGTGACAAATTTACCTTAAATAGTACATTACTTTGTCACCATGGAGGCGTCAACAATTAATAATATATTACATAAACACGGGGTACGGTAATGTGTTAATAACAATGTTAGTTAAATTATGTATTAAGTATGTCAGATATAGCAATGCCATCGAACTACACTGTAGACGCCACAGAATAATAATATGTAAGGTGTGTAGATAACATTTTTCCCGTATTTATGCAATATAAACTCTAAGTGGATTATAAACTCGTGCTAAATTATTATTGACTACGGTTGCTATCGCAGACACTTAAAGCGGGGCCACACCGAAAACAAGTCGCGCGACAACTCGTTAAATTTTACGATAAGCATGATAATTATCGTAAAATTTCTTAAGCAATTATGATAATTATCGTAAAATTTAACGAGTTGTCGCGCGACTTGTTGACGGTGTGGCCCCACTTTTAGCTCCTGTCGTATCGGGTTATCTCACTCGCCTCCCGGCAAACTCTTTGTCTGGAACGGATCTACGATCGGGCTCCTATTTGCAGCACTTTTGGGTCACCATATAATTTAATACCTCGAATTTGATAATTATTGTTGTATATTGTATGTTGATAATTAATATTGTAATGATTGTTCAAAATTTGCCAACTATTTTTACTAGTTAGGTGGAATTATTGTAATCTTACGTACTCCTGCGCGCATTCAGGGTGCGTACCTGTTGGTAAATCCGACCCTGCCTCATGTTGCTCGTCCAACCTAGATTTTACCCGATTTTACAGTGTGTTACAATTTATAGAGGCTTAAAATCTACGGTCTATTAAAAGCCCATTAGATTTTGACTATACTCTTGGTACAATTTTTTGCATTCATACACGTCATTATAGTAACCATAATAACATGTGTTCGGGCAACGGCAATCGTCGCATTAATTTTGAATTAAATTAAGATACGGCACTGTAGAGAATGTGGATGCCGTGTGTGCATTTTCTAATGTGAGTGACAAAGCTAGTATTAGTATCTCGTTATCAGACGGCCTCATTATAAAAAAATATGAGGAGCGTTTTATCTTTTTTATGGTGTTGATGTGATGTCTTCATCGTAGCCTTCACTTCTCATGAATTAGAGGAATTAACTGTATGGCTAATGTCTAAACATAATTACATGTAATCTGTTATGCATTTTTTATGTGTTTAATTTGATTATAATGTATTTGTACCATTTCATTAAACGCATACAGTTATTGTGTTTGCAAAATCATACATTATTATTACCCAATTAAAGCTGCCGGGAATATTCGCGTTCTTTGGCATGGTTCAAAATCGAACGCAACCTGTGGTCAATGATTTCGATCGGTCGGAGAGCGAAAGTTCGCTCTCCGATGATTTTTATGTTCCATCACACCCAACCCCCGCGGCCGCAAAAACCCTGTTCGCGCATTCTTGCGGAACCCAGAATAACTCGTCGCCGATTCGAGTGAAATTTGTACTTTGGATACTCATAGTTATACTATTTAAAAAATAAACGAACATTCTTGAATCAACATAAGTAAATTAACAACATGCACATTTAGGGTTCGATCGGATGGGCAGGAAATAAGAAAGAGTAAGAGGGGCTCTGTACAAGACAAGGCGATACAACACAACATGTGCGATTTAAACAGTATCGGCGATAGCGACCACGGAACATAAATACATTACCATCGCCAATGTTTTGCGAACGGGTAGTCCTTACTGGTTAAGAAGCACCACTAAAGTTTTTTTTTATTATTCCTCAAACTTATGTACTTTTCAACTTCCATTACTTTCTTTAGTTTATTGCAATAAGTAAGTTAATCAACTATTAAATTTTGGCTTTTATTACAAGAAAATAATAATTGATAATCACAAAATTGTGATATTATCAACGAACGAACTGCTTGGGAATTGCGGAATTAGGTACCGTAATTGAATTTTTCCACTACGAAATCTCGGGTAGAAGTACACTCAGGTTTCTTGCATATCAGTAAATTCTAAAAATAAATAAGCTGACTGACGATTCGAGCGTGTTTGCATCATCCATTTTCTGTCACCCCGTGACTATGCAACTTTTAGCAACATGTAACTAGGGACCAAAATAGACTTTTCACCATTGTCTGAGGACGAATAACAAATTGATTGTCGGATTCGCCGCCGCGCACCCCTGCGGTCGTTTTACCGGCCCTCTGTCGCCCAGCGCCCGTCTCTCCGACCGGCCTTTGTTCCTCGACCGGTCTGGAGAGGCCCCACCCCCGCCTCGGCCCCCGCGGCCCCCCATTTGGGGCGCATCGACAGCGCTTCGCACTTTCGACACCCGGGTGATGGATCTGAGAAATCTTATCCCCGGTCCCAAATACCGGACCCGATTGTGGTGGCGGGTGACCAGAAGATCCTGCCTAATAGCCATTATAATAATATCATGTGTATGGATTGTTGGTTATTTTTTTTGAAAAATATAATTATTATACCCAGCTACTTATGTTAACACTACCGTTTTGCTGTAATGTCACATTGGGTTACCTTGCCCAATAAATTGCAAATATTTCAGTTAGTCATCTTCATATTTCGACTATTCTCAGAATCATCAATATAATCAACGTAATATAATATACCTATCGCATTATCCAGTACTTAATTTATAATTGATCGATATCCGTGAGATTTCATTAACTTTATAATTATGTTTTGATGCCTTTTTGATCACTTTATAGACAAGATCAAATAAGAAATAATTATGATTAAATCTTAAATAAGCATTCCCCTTTTACCTACAATCCCGTAAATCAAGGTGACATCACCGGAACAGACGAAATTTATTAGCACTGTAAAGGGAAGGTTGGGCAAATCATATTATGCATATCGCATTTTTTAATTAATCGGTTGACATTTTTTGTCATTAAATGATTACTTTTATCATATTACTTAAATACATTGATTTTTTTGTATTTTTTAGAATATGTACAATAATTAATAACTTGCTAAGTATCGTGTCAATATCACGAAATATTACTTACTTATGTACATAATATAATTATTATAAATTATTGTATGACAATTTATGGTTTCATTAAGTAGGTACTATTAAAATATCACATGCTTTTACTTAGTAATTTAGTTATACTTACATACCAAGTAAAAAAATAGTAATACTTTTATTAACTAAAATAAAAATAACTATCAATAAATATGTAGGTATATAGGACGTACGTATTGACGCTTTCAAATTTATACTAGGTACCTTGAATAATAATTATAATTATGGTGAAATGACAATTTCCGAGGTAGTTAGGCGTCTGAAACTTATTGTCTATTCCTGTAATTCTAAATTTAATGATACTTAGATATTTCAATCACTATGTACCTATCACTCCCCGAATATTAATTGTAACTTTCATGAGTGTCTACCTACTTCCCTAATATTTATTTATCCCGTTTTGGAATCGAGCTACTTGATGTTTTGTTTGTCTCCAGCAATAATCAAAATTGTATGTATGTACGTACTTATATTTTCAGGAGAAAAATGTAAGTTTACTTACACACGCACTGATAAGGACGTACTGTTTACTAATAGTTCTAGTGTCATCGGTAATACCCGCATATTCTGTTTAATATTATTAGTTAATTATTATGTAATGATCCTAGTAGGTATTTAACCGTAAATAACGAAATGTCGTGTATATATCTACGTACAACGATCGTAAGAAATAGTACCTATAAATTTATTAACGTTCAAATATGTTGGAAAGTCGTAATAATTTATTATTCATGAAATATTTATGAAAACCGCAATAGAAAATCTGAATTGAAATAACTTCAGTAGGTATTTAAATTTCCTTATACGATCATAGAAATGTGTCAGCACATTCCATTCGTTTACAAATAGATGATTCACGGAAAGTTCACCGCCCATTGTCTTGTATCTTCGATTATATATTTTTTAAATTTAAATACTTACCTACCATAATATTGATAAATCATAACTCATTTAATTGGCTATAATGATCATAAATTCTAAATGAGATTGTATCCCGAATATTTTGTCAATACGCGATTTTATTATTGTTTTCTCCCCTTCAATTTCAATTTTCTGCAATTTCGCCAAGTATGTAATACTTAGGTATAATGTTAAGTTATTATTGTTATGAAAAACCTTGTTACTTTGTATGCGCGTGCATTTATGCAGGTAGCAGTCGATTGATGGCATAATTAACTGGGTAGATAATATGCAGAAATATTTGGCAAAGCCTTTCCTGTTAAATGCGTACTTACCTCCATTATTATCTATTTTGTCTATCCATCATTAAGTTGCTTATTTACTAATTGACTGGTTTTATGCTGAGCACTATAAAACTTGGAATTTGTAATTGTTCGTTAAATTAGGGGTTTAATATTGCCCCACCCCGACAGGACTGTCTAAGTATACGGGATATTGTCTAATATAGCGATAAGTATAGTGGACTATTTTAATGTAAAATATAGTGGTTAATCAGATAATTGTGAGCATGACAGAATAAAGTTGTTGAAATCTAAAAAAAAAATTACAATACCAAGAGTTAATATTTTCTTCTTTTAACGTTATTTTTAATCAATGGGTTGCAGAATTGTTGCCAACATTTTATTTACATAACATGTTATTATTACATCATGCTATTTTGGTCGTATATAACATTTTGCAATAGACCTATACACTCTTTTGTCCATCATCTAGATTTTCTTATATGAGTAATTGAATACCCTGATCATTATAACCATAGCCTCACCTCGCCGATAATGATAATATGACTGCAGAGTTGAATCTTCAATAAGACCCCAGCCGGGTATAACTTGCAGATAACAGACCAGGTAATGTACAGGTAGGTACTTACGAGTACAACCGACACCTTTCGTTCATCAGTTGCTTACATAACTCTGACTGGTTGTCGGTTGCATACCTAGGCATTATTGATAATATTATAATAAAATTGTCATCCTCATCTCTTATGGATTACGGTAGGTATGTACCTACATAACATTCAGTCTTTCATAGTTATGCGTAATTTGACGTGTCAATGAAAAGGGAGGTAAGCCAGAACAATATGACATTGAGTTATGTATACTAACTACCATTTATTTTAATGTTTATTAAGGAATAGGGAAATGGATCAGTAATTAATTCTTCTCTGCTTTCTTACTATCTAATCGAGAAAAAATATTGTGATGAGTGGTGGCATATAATATACTTAAGTATTTAAATTATCACATGATATACATCTCAATTTCACGTGTATGGCGGACACCCTTTTCCTTGAAACCACATAATTACTTATATTCGAAGCATTACATTACGATGTTTTCTCTGTACAACTACTACTTAGATCTTCAATGTAAAGTCTGGCCAATGTTTGTAATTATTCTAATAATACCCATGACATTTTAAACAGAATACTTTTAAGTACCTATATAATTTTACTTGTGTCGTGATAGCTGACGCTTTCTGTCAAAACGAAATTGCAGCTGCCACTAGGTACTTGGTATCATATTTTGCCCAAACAACATAAATTATAGTCATAACACCGAAACGCAAAGACGAAAGACGATACAATCGCGTAGTTTCATGTTTTCATATTATGTCTACTAGTCTATACTAATAACAATAACTAATGAGTACGTTGTATCTGGTCGTTATATTGAAACTGTTGTCAATTTTATAAATATTTACGTAATAAAATTTATTGGAGACAAATCAAATACCTACGAGGACATTTGTTTATATTGCAAAAATAATATATAAGTATAGACAGGTACTTGATATATTTTTGGATGCAACTTAAACAATAGATCGGTTCTTGTCCAATTCGTTTCTTGTGTGGTCCATGTTTAAGCGATTTATATCATGCTTGACGATTAATTTAAGAAAGTTGAACAATGCAGGATCTGTGCGAAGCGAATCAAAAGTAATTTATTGTTCTATTGATTGTCTTGTTGAGCATTAATCGCTCTCTTCTGGTTCATTATTCACGTTTGAAGATTACAATTCGGGTTTTGGTAGTGGTCTGGAACAGTAACATCAAAAAAATTCACATCCTGTTTCTTGATACGCTGTGGTTTTGATTTTTCAATATTATGGAAAAAATGTTCCCCCGAATGAAATGAAAATGAAAAAATGTATAGGTTGATTTTTAGCTCTGAAATTAAGTACCTGTGTAGTAATTTGGTATTTATTGTGAACGCTGTGCTGAATAATGTCCACCAAAATGTATTGGTTTAATGACCTTTTTTCTTCTTCAGATCACTTTTAAATGTAAACAATAATTATTGTGGATAGCTAGGTAGGTATTGTAAAAAAATAATATTGATATCTGTGTAAACAAATAAACATCACTGGATTAATATTGCGATCAATTATAAGAAATAACTTAAATACTTAGGTAATCTAATATAGATTCATCGGAATGAATTATAATATTATGTATTTGATTCATTATCATTCTATGAATGATTCACATACCTACCTACATATTAAAAATATAACATAATACCTATGTAGGTACGTATTTGAATAAGCGTGTCATTAATTATTACTGATGAGTTTCTGTATTTTTCTTTTGTTTGATCACGTACCTAGTAAATCTGTTATTTTGATTGAATTATTATCTAAATAGTAAATTATGTACAGTACTTAAGAAATAATGAATTTAAATATATATTATCCAAAATGTTTCAACTATTCGAATTAATTTACCATGCTTAGGGATAAATATATGAAAAAATCCGATAGCTGAATGGACGTTTATTGATGTGTTACTTAACCTGACGTCGGGTATAATAATAACCAAATCGTGAAGTGGTCTTCATTCTCTTTCTCTAGCCGCGCGATGTTAGCTCTTAACAACAACGAATCATCCTCAGCCAGACACAAATGAATGAACAGTAGTTTAACTTAACATGGTGAGTGCTCACTGCTCTGCCTTCGGTGGGCTGGTGCCACTATTCTTCAGACTGATAACAGCGATGTATTTTTGGGGCCATAATAAACAAACTTTATTCCGCATTCAATGCGGGCTGCCTCAAAATCAAACAAAGATAAACTGACGTTTTATTTATGATAAATTGCTTTGTTTCATTTGTTTACTAATAAACATAATTCTTGACTATATAAGCTAAGTACTTATTTAAAAAGAAAGAATGATTTCAAAACATTCTTTCATTGAAATGTGCGTATAGTTTGCAAACTGTGCCAGTTTTTTTTTTGATGTTGCATCAATAATGGTTATTTTGAATATGAGATAGGTATCAACTGTCGTTAAGTTGTGCGTTATCGATTGTTATCCGATAAGCGATTGTTTTGTATGGAAATATCTGCAAAATACAATGAACTTTGAACTTTTCTGTATACCTTTTCATTCTTCTAAACGCGTCGAAGGAATTATCAGTTAAAACTGTCGGAAACGGAACAATGGGCTATAAATAATGCTGCCAGGTAAAAAGTGTAATGTTTGTTTGTTCATTAGGAACACCATTCAAATAATATGAAAACTGATGCGTTCACCTCCGAGGCGGTTGAAGTGGATATTCCAGGTAGAGATCCTGGAACAAAACAAGACACAAAGGCATCGAATCATTCAACTTGGGGTTAGGATTCTGGAATTACGTCCAGGGTGGCTTCCGTGCGAGGACGTACGTCGCAAAGCTTTACACATCATTCCTTCTCCTTCTTACCTTTAATATACGCGGCGATGTCAAAACTTTTACACAACACGAAGTAACCACTATTCAACAACAGACGTTTGAAATCGTTTTCACTGCACTTTTGTACACGTTTTTAAGGTTATGACGCGGTCATTTTGTAAGGATTACCTATTATAATTCATCAAATAACTTTTTCGTTAGAGAAACAATACAAAACGCGAAGACTTTTTGTTAGGATTTCATACACAAGCAGATGTTAGCGCTACCACAGAGCGCGCTCACGACGCGTCCCAACCAAGTGGCGTTTACCGTGCGACTAACTTCAAAACTTGACTTGCCGTCAGATGTTTCGGGTCTACCACTGCTCGTCTTGTATGGGGTCGGAACTGACTGAAGTGGCTTCGCAGCCTTTGCTGCTGCTATCTTAAAAGCACATTTTAAAAGCTAATTCTACAATTTATAAATAAAAATTACAAAATATTTTCTGAAGAAAATTTATTAATAGGTAGGTATCGAAAATATTGAAAGTATCACGTAAAAACTAAATTACCACGTTCGCTACTAAGTGGAGCATATGGCCTCCAAAGTTTTTTTTGTATTATTTAACGATTTTTAACGGAGTGTGGAGAATTATGGGATAAAGGTGTACACGTGTTAATGAATATTGTGTTATTTTCAATAGTTACGCATATATCATTACATGCATTAGAGTGTGTCACATAAACAAGACGTGCATTCAATATTGGTAGTATCACTGATGCGTTTATTTGACGCAAATGACGTGCCGACACGTCATCAAATTTAAAAGGACGAATAATTAACACCAGTCGTCAGTAACAAGCCGTTAAATTATAGATAAATTTAAAAAAAGATACGTATTTCACACAAATTTGGTATAAAATATTACTCAAAGCATAGCAAACGTTATACTTCTTTAGGCGCGTTTGGGAAAACAGATCAGAGTGTATTTTTGGCGTGTGACAAAGTTGCGCGCGCCGATGTAACGCATTTGACGTGTGACGGAGGTTGCAACACAATTTATTATTACACTGTTAATTTATATTCATAAAACTTTATTTATATTGTAGTGTATATTTATTTTTCATTGTTAAGATTGTGTATCAAGTTTTGAGGCTATATTTATGCAAGCATTATTTATGAGTAAAATTCTATATCAATAAATAAATTTTGTTAATGTTGAAGTGGTAAATAATTCAAACAATGGTATGTTGTAAATTTACAATATTTAGATACTTAATATACAAAAATACATATTTTTGCAGCTTAGGATAATATTTGTCGTATATCCCTGTCAATTTATTTATTAGCGGTTTATAATAATTGAAGACAATAATTATTATGTTTCATCACAAAAGCCAATATCACGTTTCAGTTAAACCATTAAATAAGCTATGTTTTACTTTTGATTTGTAATAAATTATTATTGTTACCCAACGAAAATAGTTGTACTGTCATCAGCAAAGATGGTCGAAATAGCGGTTTGCTAAATTTTTCATATACAGGTTTTGACATTTTTTTCTTCCAAATTAGGTACATTCTGCAATAATATTATTTATTCGCATACATAATATTATTGCTGACGGTACCTATATCGATAATATACCTTTGATACCGAAATGAATATAATCATAATAACATGCCAATAAAATTTGATCTTTTATTAATTCATCATTGACACTTCTGAATCGATTATAACCGCTGTATGGCAAAGATGAGTTTTGCTCCAATACAATAATTATTTGTTTTGTTACGCCAAAGAAGTATAACTTCTAACGCGGGTACATAAGTACACACACCAATTTTTTTTATCATATGTGGCCTCTAAATCAATCAGTGCGTCGGGTTTCTATGTCACTAAACGCGCCACTGGTGTAATATTTTCGTAAAATAAAAGCAACATAAATTACATAAAGCTGAAAAAATTGTAGATAGAATTATGGGAAAAAAGTTAACTTTTTGAGATTTTACAAGGCTGGTTGGTGATCTTAATAATATTGGTTATTTTTCTCAGTACGTGTTGGTATGTAAAAATTTTAACTCATTATAGGACCCGCAATATAGCTTGTCACCTCACGAACACTAATACCATTGTCGCTTCCTCCACAGTTTGGACAAGTGACATGCTATAAAAAATTGACTACAAAATGATTTTTTATATAACCGACTTCGATATTATAAATAATTGAAAAACAATGAATAAAGATTCTTGTTTCTACTAATCCTAAGATTCCAGGATTGAATATTCTGTCCGGCATTGCAATCGACCTAGTGTATATATGTATTGTATTATATTCAAGGTAGAACTTCCAAAAAATGAAAAGTCTAATTTATAATAATATAAACCCAAAAGACGCACGAAGAATATAATATTAGAATAAGAATTTAAATCTGTAATACGTAACTAGTATACATACTTAATTTATCACAAAATTACTTAAACAAATGTGTCGGATGTGCGAATGCTCAGGTAAAAGCGCATTTTCATGCTGTTGCTTGTAGTTACATATGTAAAAGGTATCTTTGGTTTGTCGTTGTACTACGTTACCTATTGATTGCATATGAGGTATAACGTATAAGTGCATTCACACACGCGTTGTTTACACGTTATATCCACGGGAGTACTAATTTGATTATTTTGTTTTGCCTTACCTTACGACTTTTACAATCCAAATTGTTCCAACGCCGAATCTCGTCATGTAAATTTACCGTGTAATACCGGAGCCGGCGGGGACCACCGTTGTAACATGTAACTCACACGGTCATTCCAACGACAGAACAGTACCCGTCTCCTTCTCTCGTTCGCATTTCGGTATGCCATCGTCACATTCTTGTTCTTTTCTCTTGGTTTTATTATTTTGTGGTGAATACGAGTTTTGCGGCGGACTTCAGGGATTTTCAACTCTTCTTCGAAGTCGAGTGGTGGGGGGATTGCAATGTGACCTTTTCACACTAGACTGGTCAATGCATTTTTTAAGTCACATCGACATCTTCATAAATATTTCTTTATTGAATTTCGATTCTGTCCCCTCTGATTTAGAGTGTCTTATAATACTCTACCACATGTAACATTTTTGGATCACACTCGCCATTTTGAGAAAAAAAATATTTTAGTACCTATTGATTTATTTACATATTATTCAGTTTATACGGTGATTTTACCGACACTACGTATCTAAATTTACACATGGATGGGTGAAAAGCACTTTATTCAATGTTAAACTTGTTTTTATCTTCGGTGAAGCATGGAGTGTAGATCGATTGGAGACGAGGCTAGTTTTAGTATGCCAATTGCATTGTCTGGCATAGTGTTGCAATGAATCAACCGGTAGTAAAAATAGCACGGTGACGTATTACAACGTTCTTAGCGTTTACAACTCTTGGATTAGCTTAACATTAATTTCCAGTCGTTTCGTAGCATGTATGTATATAAACACTCCATCTGTATATTTACTACATCTACTATATCTTCGGTGAAATAACCCTCTATTTTTTCACTCTCGCTCCTCTTAGCCTCGATTGAAAAATAATATGCCAAGGCATCGATAAAATACCTTTTCTACCTTTTACGTGTTCATAGTGTGCTAATAGTAGGTATGTAACCAAGAATGACGTATAAGGGTGATCTGGGGATGTCACACATAACACAAATTACATCGCAATTGATCATACATTTTCATGACAATTCATTATAATGGCATTCTAAAAAATAGATTTTATCGCGATAATCTTGTTATTACTTCTCCAATTTAAAACATTTTCTACTAATGGCACTAATGCAATCTCATGAACTGTCCATTTTAGACTAATAAGTTAACGTTAATTTGCTTGCAATGCTCTATTATTATTGTATTACATAGAAGAAGATAATAACATACATGGCTATAGAATTCTGTAATTTCTAATAAAAGTTAAATTAGTTGTTTGATCTAAAACTTCCCTACCTGCGTTACGTAAAAGGTGCAGTTAACTAGTTAAAATAATAATACATGGCATCAATCTGCTACTGTACATAATACTTTTAAGTGTTCATATTTAAAATATAAATAGAGTTTATTAAGAGATCTATCTAATGCTAATGACATATAAATTATGATAACCTGTTACTAACACACTTATTTATAATCTGAAAAAGCTGATCGCCTAATGAGTGGATTATTAATCTTCATATTGTAGAATGTAGAGCGCGTGGTAAAAAATGATATTAAAAATGATTTTCGCAGCCTGGCTGGAGTGGTGGTGAAGAAATTCTGTTGAGAGGCAACGTACCCCAGTGAGTCATCAAGAAACTGCGCTAGCGTCGAATCCTCGGCAATCCATTTTCATTACGCTTCTCAACATTTAAAAAAATCTACATATAGGTAGTTTTACTCATAATGCATCCTTATAATAGAGGCGAAACTATCTTCTTTACTTTTAAACTACTTCATCATCATCAGCCTGAATCTATCCACTGCTGGATGAAGGCCTCTTCAAGCTGCTTCTACTTCTCTCGGTCCTGTGCGTTGCGTTGTCATGTACTTTCGCAGAACTTTATCATTTCATCGATCCAGCGGCCTCTAGGTTTACCTTGCAGACGTTTTGTACTTCTTGAATGACTAGATTTGTCCATCGATTGTCTCTTCTTCGAGCTACATGTCCAGCCCATCTCCATACAAGGCTTTTAATAAACTCTATTACATCGCAAACCTTTGTCTGCTTCCTTATCCACTCATTCCTCTTTTTGTACTTTCGCGGTCCATGTTTCACACGCATATGTGATCACGGGAAGCACACACAGGCTGAACACTTTGCGCTTTAGGCACAGTGGAAGCCTGGAAGGTCACTTTTGAAGACATTATTCAGGCCGCCTTAAACTAATTACTTACCTATATTATTTAAGTAAGCTAGTAAACACAAATTATATAGTATCTACATAATAATATGTTACTTTTAGGCATGTGAAGTCATTAAAAACTCAGATTTTACAATTAAAATATTCAGACATTTCAATCAACAATGTCCGACTTTTATTTTCTCGTTTAGTACCTACTTTAGTAAGAATACATCTAAATTGCGATTACCTAATTATGCAAAATATTTCGTCGAATGCGTTTTTCGAAAAAGGTAGCCAATAAAAATCGGTCGATTTCTGACGACTTCGGAAAAATAACATAAATCTCCAACGTCAGTAATCTTAGACAACGTACCGCTCAAATGCCATTCTGTAATATTTATAATCTCAACCTTTGTGTAAATACATTATCTACTAAGTAGGTACTGTATTTTTATTTTGTCTCTGCTAATTCTAACAATATGCACTTCCACTGATACTTTGGTCAAGAAACGTGACAGTGCGGCAGGCGAAAATTTTCTCACTATCACGAAGCCTACTCTCCAAATTTGTATTGTTTGATTTTATTCCTAATTTACCATCCAATGCATCGCACGCAGTGACGTCCCGTGGGGGTGGGCAGATTGAGCATCGCTTGGGGGGCGGCAGTTACTTGAAGTGCGGCAAATCGAGGAGAATCATTTGGTATCTATATATAGTTACCTAAACTTAGTAATAACGAAAATACCTTTCCATTAAAAAAATCTGATCACTGGTTGGAAACAAATTGTATTAATTAAAATAAAAGGTTTAAGAGAATTTTTTTATCGGGTTTGCGATGTCTAGTTTACTTCCCTTGCCCTTCGACGTCCTTGGTGACCAGTAACGACACGCGCACGGATGATAAAAAATACTGTATAATAAATGGAGCGGCATTTTGGCGCTGCCAGGGGCGGCATTTTATCTAGGGACGTCACTGAGCGCATGACTTACCCAACTAACCCCACGGGAGGGAAATTACTTTGTTAGAGTTGTTGATTAACAATAAGTAATTAATAATGCGACATTCCAAGTGATCTGTCGATGAGATGCAATGGTTCTGAACACCCAGTTATGACTACTTATGAATAATATATCCTTATTTTAAACGTCGAAAGTAGATACGTTTCTATTAGATACCTAGTGAATTTTAAATTTATATTATTCTATAATTATTAATCTATATTTAGACTTCCAAAGTTGGGCGAAATTTATTGGGGACTGTACGTAAACGCGGTTATTTTTATGTGTTATTTATGTAGTTATGTTTGAGAAGCTCCCGTCCAGAGAAAGAGCAGGTAAAATAAAGTAACTTGTTGCTAGCCGAGAGTCCGCGGTCCAGTCCCGACAGGTAATATGTCTGCGTCGAACGGGTCGCAACCGACCGCTTGCCAATGTGGCAAAGTTCATGGACGGCAGTAATCACATTACTCATGTATTAATATCGCCATAATTTTATTAATTACCATGAAAATTGCAGCTGAATATTACAGGTAATAATATAATATACTTATGAAGTCATTGTCCGTCATCGTCGTTAATTTTCAGTATCTAACCTGACATGTACTTCGGCATGTACAATGTACATATCCATCCATAGGCGCATTAATTCATTACATATCGCGTAAATTATTTGTCCTCTTCATTTGAGTTTTTTTCCCATTTTATTTTTCCAATTTTATCCCTATTTAATAAAATTTTACTTATCACAAGCAAAAGTTATCAGATTTTGCAGGCATGGTAAGTGATCTGTCGTAATATTAAATTGTTACCTACTTAGATGAAATTAATTTTCATAAATATATCACATGTGTGTGCATGTATATATTTTCCATATTTCCCGAATTCGCATGCATACAAAAACACCCAGACCACACGCAGTCTCTATCGAAAAATGCACCCAATAGGTTAAGCTAAAGGTTCAGATAAATTAATAAATACATAATATAATGTAGGTATATAATGTTTCTATACATCATACAGTGGTAGGTACTACTAAACAGTTTACCAGAGACTTTAAGCCAATTCCAATAATTGTGTTACCTGCTATTTATTTAAAAAAAGAAAAAAAAAAAGAGGAATGAACCATAGTACGACCGTGCCGATAGCATGGTAGAGTTTACCACAATATCAATCGATATATGCTCCGACGACGAATGTCAATTCGATGTCGATAACAAACGCTGAAATTAGCAGATAATTACCTAGAGATAGCTAGGTAATTACCGTTAATTAATTATTATAACAGATGCATAACAGTACGTAGGACTTCGTGAGTATAGCTATACTTATTCGTTGTCTCTAAAGAGATTGAACTACTTACTGTACGCAGTTAGGGGAACATTTCGAACTTTTTGTATTGCATCCCTTGATAGCGATTTCAGATCGTTTTAGTGGTTAATTCGATAAATAATCTTGAAAATTTTTGTTCACCACGTTGGAAGCATTGAATGATTCCTAGTTTTGATAAATAACCAACGTGATGATAGGTATTTGTGATTATTCATTAAATTTAAATAATGATATATTATCTCAAACGCAGAAAGGCTGCATACTTCCAGAAGCGTCGACAAAAGAAGATTATTTTGGCTACGCAACCTCCGTAAGTGAACTAATGTACAACGCGTATGTGATATGATACGACTGGATCAGGAGAGAGATACATTGCAATTTGAGCGCTAATCTTCGACAGAAGACGTAACCAAAATAAGATCGTGCAAAGAAAAAGTACTAGGGAAGCTTTATTTTGACGCGGTTTTGAAAAATAAATCTCAGAGTGAAATTTGAATCTCAATTATGAAAAGACTTGAATATAGTTTAATAATTTAGACGAGTAGATTTCTATCTACATAACCCATTTTTTCAGCTTCACTTTTTTATATAAAAGTTCCATCATATTTAAAATGTTTTAACATTTTTGGTTATATCGCTTCTTGCCAAACTAAATCTTTAAAATTTGTGGCAAAGTGTTGCCCAAAAAGGCTTGCCCCTATGTTCCTATTCAGTTCAGCAGCGGTCTCGTCTTATTAGCGCTCGTTCGTTTATTTATCGTCGTTCCGGTGCGCTTAGTAATTACGTCCTCAAATTTGACTGTTTACCTTATTATTAGGTACTGTTTTTATTTTAGGATAATCTGCCGTGACGTGTTAAATGGACTGCCTAATCCTTCTCGATTATAATATTAGTATTCTTGATTGAATCGGTTTTCTGCCGAGACCTCTTTTTATTGGATGAAATTAATATCCGATATCTTTAAATAATTATTTACGTGGAATTGATGGTATAATGATAATGCTTGCATATTGTTGTATATGTCGCGTGATATTATGTTTTTTTAAAGGGATAGATGGGATACAGCGCTAAGAATCTGTGATATTATGCGCTTACGGAATAGAAAGACCTATTTCCCTGCTGTTATGCTTGAGCCTGGGGATGTTTGAAATCAATCCTCGTAAACAAATAGTTCCTATGAAAATTCGAGACCTGAGGAAACCGATATTATTTAGCCCTTCCCCACCCTTTTAATATTAATATTAGTGAGGCAGATACGGCAGATATAATATAAAATACCTATAATAGTTTTTTTTTTGACAAAAATATACCTAAGTATTTGAAAATTACATTTAGCGTTGTCAGTTCATTTAGTAGGTAGCTTTTGACCTATTTTTGATAACAGATCCTTTTCAGTTAAAAGATTTCAGTTATGTATTTTACCAACACAGTTGAAAATTGAGGTTCCTAAAATTGTGCGGTCCATGGCAGCTGCCCTGTCTGTCACTTCGTTATCGGTGCCCATATGCTCCATCGTGATCTACAATTATGCATTTTCTTGATACCTGTTATAAGCAGGCGTTGTTTCAATGACATTTTGACTACGTACCTAAGTAATTAGGGAAGCTATTACACATTCTCGGCAGCTGAGCATAAAATACATCAATAATGATTTAAGTTGATCTAAAATTAATTGGCTATAATAATATGGGCGTAAATTTTGGTAGGTAGTAATATTTACGTTTATGGATTAACTTGTTGCAGATTGTTAAGTAAGGATCATAAAATAAGAATAACCAGTTATTTGCTGATTCTTTTGTCTTGTAAATTTACGAGTCTTAACTTTGGAGATCTAAAAAAAATTCTGACTAAAAACGATTTCGGTTTTAAATTTCAATTTCGCAGTTTTTTTCGTAAAATATTTATGGCTCGTCATGTTCATGCTGATCTTATCGCTGTTCGCAATATCGAGTTTTATAAAATAGCGTAGATACATTTGTAAAAAAATACATTCTTACCAATTTAAAATTATTTTTTGGAAGCCAAAAAGAAACTTCTTGTAAAATTATCAAAACCTATATTATTTTTTTCTGTGGAAGGTAATAAACAATACGATTATATCGCGAGGAAACATGTGTTTTTTTTTAATAAATGTTTAAGTAAATAATTCTGTATTTACCATATTATATAATAAAATATATTATTATGACACGCGTTTAGCAATGTGTCGTTGTCTTTACTAGGTATACAATTGAAATTTGCCAAAAACCTTTAAAATTGAATTTGGCACGCACATTACTCAGTTGAACCTCCAGTTATAGGTACCTAAAATTAGAAAACGTTTTAATGGTAAACCTAAGGCGCCGTGCACATAGAATCGAGCTTGCGGGGCGCTCGCGCATATTCAATGTGAATCATCGAAAATACAACGTAATCAAATACGCCAGCGCACACTGGATTTGACGACGCATTGTGCCCGCCCGCCCCATGATTCACCCGTGGTTTGGCTTCTCAGCGGGACGAATTAACGAAAATACAACGTAGCCCATTCATTGAACACGGAAAGCAAAAGAGGCGCGCGCTGCTTATTTTATCCGCTTCTGGACGCGTCGTACGTCGGACGGGCGCCTCGGCATTATTTAATAACACTGAACTCATTGTTTAGTTGCTGCGTGTCCGATATTTCGCTGGTAGAATGATGTCATCGTGAATATTAATTACAAGCCCCGAGAAATAATATAATATTTTTATTGCTTTGTTATGAGAGACGCTGATAATAATAATTATTTTGTGCTTCTTGTGCCCCTTATTACATTTGTGAAGGGTAATGCGCGGGTGGGAGGGGGCCTACTTCGCAGTGAGCGCACCGAGCGCCGCTTTGGTGGGCTTTATGCCTAAAGACCGCTGGATCGATTTAGTTAAACTCTACACATAGAATCGAGCGGAATGGAATTAACTTGGAGAGGCCATTATCCACCAGTGTACTGGTCCAGGCTGAGGATGATGATGTCGAATCAAACTACTATTTTCACTTTGAACCCTATTTACGTAGGTACTCGTAGCTATTTGACATTTTACCTCATAATATTATAAATTCCTCGCGTGTGGTAGCTTCTCCTACCTATGTGCAAATATTTTTCCTGATTTCCAGAATACGCGCGGTAGATTTAAAATGTCGTTATTGTGATTGCCAGACTGGCCGTGTGTAAAATTCGCCATGGACTTCAAATTCTATAGGCCTTCAGTCTCGATGTGAAACGTTTCAGAACGTATTATGCATGCCAAATTTCGTTCGGCCGGGACCCGATTTTCATATGATTTGTTCTGCGAAGCTCATGCACGCGCACACATTCACATACATTCGGTCGATTGTCGTGATGAGAATGCCAATGTTGTAATACAATATTGTGCCCATCGCGGTAAGAGGAAGAAAACGTTCTTTTTGAAGCGTTAAGTGTTCTAAAAATATCACTATGCATGTAATGACTAAACTATCTTCGTGTATCGAATACTGATGGAAGTACTTCAGTATTCAGTATTCAGACTATAGATACAACATAATACCTATAATGACCAACAATGTTGTCATCCCCATTGCAACATGTTAGGATTGTAGAACGTAGACTAACCCGTATTTTACAATAATATTCATCTTGCGTTGCTCCATTGTTGACGACATCCCGAAAAAATATTAGGTTTATCACTTTGTTGGAAGACGTTCTGGGATCTTTTCAGACGATTGTTGTCTAAACGTTTGCACACATTCGGCCATCTTTTGTATGGCGTCGTGTCACGTGTGACATGACATTATAATGTATTGTAACTTGTAACCAACCTAATACTAATTATTATGATTGTTTATACTTAAACCTACTTTTTTTCTGGAGCCATCGTAAAGCGGATGTTAAAATACTTAGGTATATACGTTTTGCGACCCCTCAGATCGGCCAAAAGCACGCCATGCTATATTAATTAGTGTGTTTCAATCTTAGAATCCAAGTTTTGAGGAAATTTACAAAAATCATTTTTCGTAAGAAGCCTGTTAAGAATTCTCCGCATTATGAAGGCCCATATTCTACGACGGAAATGGTGATTTTAAATGTATATATTAGGGGTCATATATACATAACGTCAAGGGTAAGTTAGTCGAATGGGGTAGGGATGCTTGTATCAAATGTGACTGTGAGGTCACAAAACAAATAAAATATGGACTCATTTTTTTCTGAAAATAAAATATTTCCGGACAACACTAGATACATATTATAGGTATGTAGGTAGAGATAGGTACGAGGGTGGGTCAATAAGTCCTTAGAAAAGCCGACAGGTGGCGCGACTAGTACTGTAAGCGGTTTGTTTTCATGCAGCGGCACTACCGATTCAGTATGCTGCGAAGTTTCAATCAGATTGGTCGGGTTGTTGTGTGTTTCTCGTACATTTAAAAAAAAAATTTGCTTGTTTACAAAAATGGAGAAAATTGAGTTTAGAGCTGTTATTAAACATTTTAATATAAAAGGGTTTACAGCAAAGGAAATAAAAAATGAGTTGGATTTAGTTCACGGCATATCTGCTCCTTCACTTGCAACTATTTATGACTGGTTAAATGAATTTAAACGTGGTCGTACATCAACGAAGGATGAACCACGCTCAGGACGTCCTGTAGAGGTGACTACACCAGAAATGATCAATAAAATCCACGATATGGTGTTAAGTGACCGAAGATTAAAGTTGAGTGAGATAATTGAGGTTACAGGGATCTCAAAAGGTAGCGTCATTTCTATTTTACATGACAAATTGGGCATGAAAAAAGTTTCTGCAATATGGGTGCCGCGTTTGCTCACAGTCGACAATAAACGCAATAGGGTGGTGGCCTCTAAAGCCCTGTTGTCGCTCATGCAACGCAATCCGGATGAATTTTTTCGTCGCTTTGTGACTGTAGATGAAACATGGATACACCACTATACTCCCGAGACGAAAGAACAGTCAAAGCAGTGGATTGCGAAAGGCGAACCATGTCCAAAGAAGGCGAAAACCGTAAAATCAGCTGGTAAGGTTATGGCTACTGTATTTTGGGATGCACGTAGAATTATTTTCGTTGACTATTTGGAAAAAGAAAAAACAATAACAGGGGATTATTATGCATCTTTATTGGACCAGCTAAAAAACAAAATTGAAGAAAAACGGCCTCATTTAAACAGGAAAAAAATCCTCTTTCATCAGGACAATGCCCGTGTTCACACATGTTTACGATCAATGGCTAAAATTGAAGAATTGAAGTTCGAATTGGTCAACCACCCACCGTATTCGCCAGATTTAGCCCCCAGTGACTTTTTCCTTTTCCCAAACTTAAAAAAATGGCTAAGTGGACAACGTTTTTTTTCAAATGAAGAAGTCATCGATCGGACAAATGCTTATTTTGAGGACCTTCCGAAAACTTATTTTTCTGACGGTTTAAAAAAAATTGAGAAACGTAAGGAATTATTGACCCACCCTCGTACCTACTGAAAACGATAATTTTCAACAAATTAGTTTTTTAACGAATGGGTGAGAATGGTGGGATTAAAAATGTTTACGTAATACTTAAGATAATGGCGGGGGATAAGAATACCGAAACTCATGTTGAAATAATAGATTCAAATTAATTTATTTACATAAGCATAGTGAACTTTAAAATTTACAAATTCAAGATGTTCAAAACATGGCATAAAAACAAAAAAATTGAAGCCGTATTAGAAAAAACAGAATGTAACTTGTAACGAGTAAATACAAAAATTATGAAAAGTAAGTAGGTACGCTGAATGAGCTAATTAGAGACCATATTATTTAACAATTTATAAAACACCGACCGCCCCATCCTCATGTAGGTTGAATACATCAATATCCAAAGCGATTTGGTTGAACACAACGTTAAAATCTCTATTACTTATACACGAACTTACTTCAACGTATATTTTAACATTATTATGTTGTACAATGTAAAGTGTCATCGTAGGCTTGAAAACGGCATGAAAAGGCACTTTGCTATTCTATTTCACATAGCCATAGGTAGATATAAGTATAGGTACGAGTATTATATATATATACGAGTATGTTGGGTTGTTATGAGAAATATTATGAATTTGCTTTTGTAACACTTTTAGCCAGTTTATTGGGTTGCTGACGCCTGCTGACACGCGGATCTACAAGAAATGCCACCAATTGGAGATGTGTCTGCGTCCGTCGATGTCGATGAGGCTCATCAATATGCAACAGGCGGAGTAGGTACCTACACATACGCTTCGTGTCGCGCGATAATCCGTTAACGCGAATCGTAACCTCATCGACAAGTTCAAGACATAGGCATCGACACCCGACGTGATAGCTATCGTTGCCTCGATAATGTCAACACTTTAATAATACATACTACAATCGATATGGTATCGTAAGCCAATGACTCCATAAGTGTTTGTCAGCGTGGATTATTTAATAAATTAATGAATGACAATGAATCGATAATAGTGGGGCCCACGTTTCATTCAAGAAAATACTCTGTTAATATACAACTTTATAAACCAAGACTGCCTATTGATAATCGAGCATGTTCACCACGTATGTCTAGTCGCCGTTCTCAAGTATTAACCTCAAACAGGTCACTGTTTTGATTATTTGCAAAATTCGCATATCATATTTTGGAATGTGGCGACGTAATTTGGTAGGTAACGTTACTACGAATAGTTAGATACCCACTAGCTATATTAATATAGTATCTAACATGATCTTAAAATACCTACACATGGCCCGCACAAAGGGGGGCTGACAGGGCTCCAGCCTGGGGGCTCGGCGAGGCGGGTCGACCAATTGTGTTTATCTCACACTTAAGGGGGGACATGCTCGTCGAAGGTCAAAATTGAGTTTTTATTGTATTTTCAAACCATGATCCTGGACACTCCTTAAACGTTGTAGATAATCTATTTATATAATTTTGAACCCTTATTATCCTTTATAGTTATTTTAAACATTTGATGACTGCATAAAGTATTTTTGTTACATAAAATAGTATTCTTTTAAACCTCTCGCTCTAATGTTTTAGAATATAGTCATATTTCGGTACATAACTGTGCAGTGGTTTTAAGATTTTTTACGTTTATTAATTTTTAAACGCATTTATAAAACCATTAGTATAATTTATTACGAGATAATTTTTGTAAAATAATCACGATAAAAAATTATATTGATAATCTCTGTGATCCCAAATTTGACAAGAATTAGGCATTTTATTATTCAAAAAATCGGCAAGATTAACACATTTGAAGATGATTCTAAAGATACTTATTATAAGCTATGTTTTTGACCATTCAAGTGTGATAAACATCTTATGAATAATGATTGCTTTATAATAATTATTGACCTAAGAATAAGGTAGTGTTTTTTTGAAATACGCCATTTCTTTTGTCATTTCCTAGTAGTTAAGCTACAACATACAGCCGTAGCCATAAATTGACAAACTATAATTAAAGTAGGGAGTAAAATTATGTTAATGCGCGTATTTGAACATGTACTTAACCGAATTTTTTTTATTTTTTTTTTTAAACGGTACATGTTCAAACACGCGCGTCAATATCATTTTACTCCCTACTTTAATTATAGTTTGTCAATTTATGGCTACGGCCGTATGTTGTAGCTTAACCACTGGGGAATGACAAAAGAAATGGCGTATTTCAAAAAAACACTACCTTATTCTTAGGTCAATAATTATTATAAAGTAATCATTATTCATAAGATGTTTATCACACTTGAATGGTCAAAGACATAGCTTATAATAAATATCTTTAGAATCATCTTCAAATGTGTTAATCTTGTCGATTTTTTGAATAATAAAATGCCTAATTCTTGTCAAATTTGGGATCACAGAGATTATCAATAAAAAATTTTCTCGTAATAAATTATACTAATGGTTTCATAAATGCGTTTAAAAATTAATAAACGTAAAAAATCTTAACACCGCTGCACAGTTATGTACCGAAATATGACTATATTCTAAAACATTAGAGCGAGAGGTTTAAAAGAATACTATTTTATGTAACAAAAATACTTTATGCAGTCATCAAATGTTTAAAATAACTATAAAGGATAATAAGGCTTCAAAATTATATAAATAGATTATCTACAACGTTTAAGGAGTGTCCAGGATCATGGTTTGAAAATACAATAAAAACTCAATTTTGACCTACGACGAGCACGTGGGCCGTTAATGAATATTAACATTTAAATATGTAGTTGTGCAATAAAATTTGATGTGATATGATGCTTGATATAATTACATGATAATTTACTGTATCATTTTACATTATATTTTTTTTAGTGTTTCCTGAATAATAAAAATGACTATTTATCCAATATCGAAGGGTCGAATGTTATTTGGCTACCACAAGAGGGGTTCGGAACCAGTGATTCATAATATCATACCGAGTGCCGACAACTCAATATTTCAAGGGGATTTATTTAAAAATATAGAAAATCACTTAAATACACGAAATACCATTTTGGGAACACTACTGTAGAACAGCACGCAGGCCTTAACCTTGGCGATAGGTATGGGGGGCCGCTAAACATCCTGGCCTATGAGCCCGTTTCAGGGGCCATGAAAAGACAACTACTAAAAATTAAGATATTCAATATAACACACAACACATAGTGTTTTAGTTTATGTCGTAGTATGTATTCAACAAAGTAGATCGCCAACCACCCGGTAATGACGTACAAAAAAGTGTTACATTAGAACAGCTTATAACTTTTGAATACCTAAATAAAAAAGGGAAGGATAATAATTAATAGGTCTCGTTAGCTGTGTTCCGACATTCATTTTATCCGAGATTTCAAATGACACGGACGTTTATGTTGTGTCTACTTCGTAAAATTTTCATTCATTCAGTAAACCAAATAATATGTAAGTACCTACATATACCTATCTACTTATATTTTTTTTGAAAGTTCTGTTTTTCATGCGAGATAATTAATTACTACTTACCATTGTAGTAAATTGGCGGCGTCACACGGTGAGAGAAAGAGGCTCTTCTAATATCGACCGAAGTAATAATAGGAATTCTACAATATTGAAAATAGTCTTCATTGCGCCACATATCGCGTCTGAAAAGGCGTGGAGATGCGTCGTGTGGTGGAGAGAAAATCATAGTAGCTACGTTAGTAGGTAGGTACTTATATATTATTGTATTGTTATATATATATGACATATTTACCAACCATGTTTTAAGTCGACCGTGTGTTGACGGCTGCTGACTTGGACATAGGTCATTTATTTTTAAAACGACTACGCAATGCTAAGTGTAGGTACTAAGTAACTAAGTGTACCTACATAATTATATAGGTATCCAAAGATTGTGTCATTTTTTCTGAGATTTCACTTTGCCAGTCTAATGTATGTTAAAAGTAGTTTATTAAAAAATATCGATAGAAATGCTTATATGTTTTCTATTGCTGGAGAAAAGTTGACTTATTGAGAGCGTTATAGGTTGCCTGTATTAAAAAAATAAGTATCTACTTACCTATCTCACCATAGTTTAATTTTAGTTATATGTGCCCAGGTACTTACTGCAGTAACCTACCTATTTATATGTAGGTATATTTTGAAGGGTTTCTCTTGAAAATCTAAAGTATTATTTTTTTAGGCAATATGTAGGTACCTGGGTACCCACTGAATGCATATTAGATTAATAATTATAAAAAAATGCGTAATTTAGAAAATCCTCAGAAACACATATTAAAAAAAATCATAGATGACATGTTGGACCGGGTGGGACTCGAACTCACATCTTTCACTTTCCGAGTGAGTGCTATCGCCTTTCAACTATCGATCCTTCTATGGTGTATGAAAATTATTTCTTATAACTACGTTTTAATTGCGGTAGGTACCTGCTTACTTAAAATTCCGTAATTCCGTCGTAAATCAGGAGACAATCAACTTTTCTAATCAATTAAGGTACCTACCTAAATAATATGATATTACTCACTTAGGTAATAATAACCGACGTTCGGCGCTAGCTAAATTTTGCTATTGAAGTTTTTGTTTGTAGATACTTGAGAATAATGAATGCACACAATGTTAGATTATTAGTTTTATTATAGAAAATACAAATTTTGAAAAACCCTCAAACATGATCTACGTTAAATGACGAATTCGAAGTTTTTACTTTAGGATACTATACAATTTGTATAAGATGAGTAGGTAGTGTTTAGCTCTCACTGGTATTCCCAAACACATAGACGATAAATTGAATGTTAACATGACAGAGAGGCATAAAAATTGTGATAATAGCTGTGTAAAGAAGCAATTCTGTGTAGGTACTTTGCTTGTTTAAGAAATAAATTATGTCTCGACTCTCGAGTTGTGTAGCTACGCAGTTTCTCTTCTGTCCTACCGTTGATGTCTCTTATCGTTGCCGATGAGTTTACTATACAAAATCGATGCGTCGATTAAGCCAATCTACTTATTATTATTGCTTATTTGCACTGGATTCGTATAATTTAACATAGACAGATTCGCATTCATTCACTCGTATGGCAGCAGGGTGTAGATGATAACATATCCATAGAGACAAACCACACTCACCAATGCAAAATATTATCATTAAATAGTAAGTTCTAACTAGAGAAGTACCAAAGGCCCAATATTATAGTCACTAGTCAGGCCGCATGTAGGTACCTAACATGAAACTGTAAATTTTGATTGTAGACATTGCTCATACGAAATATACAATTGAAAATCTTTATTTACTGTGAACAGGTTACCGTACCTATTGCATTCGAAAATAATCATTAATTAGCACTACCAGCGTAACTAGCAATTCAGTGCCCCGGCCTGACTTAGTCAGCCTTGAGATGCACCGGTAGACCCTTAATTCAAGCCCCGACAATTTGATCAGCTTGGTGGATGGCAGACAGTCCTTGAGGATAGGGCATGCATTAAATAAAGCACTACTGATAGAGCAAATAGTCATAATATCATCATCATCATCAGCTTGAATCTATCCACTGCTGGATGAAGGCCTCAAGCTGTTTCCTCTTCTCTCGGTCCTGTGCATTGCGTTGCCACGTACTTCCGCAGAACTTTATCATTTCATCGATCCAGCGGCTTCTAGGTCTACCTTGCGGACGTTTTGTATTTCTTGGATACCACTGGATGACTAGATTTGTCCATAGATTGTCTCTTATTCGAGCTATGTGTCCAACCCATCTCCATTTAAGGCTTTTAATAAACTCTATTACATCGCAAGTCAATAAAAATGTTTTAAAATTTTTCAGTTAATAGGAATAAGTACCTATACCCTATGCCTATACCTATCTAATGTAATAAATGGTAGCACGATCGATTCCCAGAACTGACGTTGCCATGATATTATTATTTTGCTAAAATGACAACTGTGTATGTACTGTAGCTATATGTACCTATATTATTCATAAGTAGTTAGTTTTACATACCGTCCATAATCCACATTACGTTTATATTTGGATCTGTTTTTGTTTTCAGATTTTGTTAATCAAAACAATAAAATAAAATACACGTGAACTAGCTATACTAAAGCCTACGTTGAAACTGTGTAGGATGTAGGTACTTTATCAATAATCATATTCCATTAACTAATATAGTTTTAATTATGGTTTAGGTATCCTAGATCAATACCTACACCTACCTACCCACTGGTAACACTTGGATAACTCAATACTCGGATAAAGCGAAATTAATATTTTGACAGATATCTTAAATACCGCATTTTATTACCTATGATTCCTCCTAAATTTTTTAAAGCTTATTGATGTGTTCTTAGTGTGTGTAGGCGTAGATAGGCTATAAAATATATTCTTGTATATATACCCTTTTAAAATAATGTTATTATTACTAAAACAATCACAAATTTATTCAATTTTACAAAGTCACATTTCAAAATGTTACGATGTCGTGATTCTTGATCGTTTTACTACCTATTGAATGTTGAATTTGCTAATTCAATTCATTAACACCTTATTAAGCTTCGCCGCTTGAGGTTATTTATGATGTAAATCTAAATAAATAGTTAACCAAACAACTCGTAGGTTTCTGGACTATACAACGTTTATAACGTCACTTGAAAAGTTAGTAGAAAAGTTTTCTTATGAATAAAATAGATACCTAACCTACTTATCACTGTTAAATTATTAGTTATTTCTGCAGGGCGAAGCTGTCTTGTCAGAAGATAGCCTAAGGATAAGTGTATGAGTCCTAATATTACAAGATCAAGGAAAGTATATTTTTTATTATTTGCCTTCATACACCGAACGGTATTCGTGGTTTATAAAATAGTCTCAAGAACATAATGATTGAATAACTGTTGTATCCAGTTGTAATAAAACAATTAGGTACTCGTACCTACATATTATTTTACTATTGTAAAACAACAGTATGTAGGTATCTTAATGTCTAAGGCAGATAAATTATACATTCTTCTTCTTCTTTCGACCATGTCCGATCCTAATAGGATCATATGGGCCTCCACAGAGTAGAGGTTTGTATTGACAGATTTTGTTTTTTACGAGAAATGGATGTCAGCCACTTGCTCAACCTATTAGGTCCATACCCTGACACACGCAAATTGAAAAACAATATGTGTACTTGCCAGACCCAGGATTCGAACCTGGGACCCACGGCATTATAGTCCAACGCTTAAGCCACGCGGCTTACACCACATACACTACTACTACATTACTGGTAAATCATTCGTATCAAATTTCGTATTTCACTCATTATTAATAACATATTTTGGAACAGACTTCGAAACATAGGTACCTACCAATAATATTCGAACCCGATTTGGATATTTTGTTCCCAACATTTTCTTATAGGTATATGTTTATTTCTGAGGCTGTTCCAAGTTAAGTGTGTTGAATGAATCTGGAATAAATTTGGTGTATTATTCAGTTTTGAATAAAAAATAAATTCTCAACTAGGTATCTAGCAAAAGCTTTGTAGCCCTTTAATCTTAATATATGCCCGCAGTAGTTTCATGGGATTATAAATTTAAACCATTCGGTACCTATTCATTTATTAATCGTTGAATAAAAAAATGTGGTTGCTTACTTACATAATATATAAATTCGGGTATGGAAAATAGCAGCCCGACATGGTCAAGTGTACGTACAGTGTACCTACTTTACTTTGCTCTCTATAAATCTGGAGAGTCGGTGTTCGAATTCACCCGGTTGGGTGAAATTATATTCTTAGATACATAAATTATATTACCTAGGTACATACATATTAAATTTCAATCAGTATTTTTTGAATCTGAATCAGCAGCGGATCAAAAAATGGTCATGGGGATGGTCATTTAATTTGAAACGTTTTTTTTTTATATTTGATGTCGTCGCCCTCACGACTGAGTGAGTAGTGATTACTCTGGAATATGTAATCAACTTTCACCATATTTCCCTGTCGGCTAACCTCTGGAAGGCTTATTGGTAGTTGTGGTGAATAATATCGGTTTTTCAATGCATTTCTTCACTCGATCACTCCACTTCATCGGTCTTCGCCCTCTGCTCTTTTTACTTTATGTACCACGGCGAACAGTGTGTCCGAAGACTGGTAGTTGGAATACGACACACAGGAAGGTGGCCCCATTTTTAATAAAAGGACACATTTTCTAAGCTTTGGTACATTAATAAATATTTCATATATTGGGGCAGTTATTAAACGGTGCATTTTTACTTGTTGACGATTTCCATGCATTTTTTGATCTATTCCAGTACTTATTTATAACGATCATAGATGATAAACACGAAAGCGTAAATGAATCCTGTCTGATCTTCGTCCACGGATTTATTTATTTCTTTTGTATCAATTATCATTCTTGATCTTATCGTGATATTAAAAATGCTTGACCAATAAGGATTGCTACGAATATATTTAAATGATGAGTCATCGCCCATCTATTGGGATCATTATAGAAGTAGGTATATATTATAATCTTCTGTTGCAAGTAGGTATCTAAATTTATTTGTTGCTAAGGAAAGAACATGGTATTTACAAGGATGTACAATCCCGGAATCATGAATTCCGGGATCCCGTCTAATTTATTTTTCCTGAAATCCGTAAAATTCTGGATTAGCTTTTGTTTGATTTTTATCTAATATATCATATTTTTGTGAGACACATACGACATACCTATAACTTTATAAAATATACAAGTTTCTCGCTAAACCTGTGTAGAACTATAGCTACGAAAATTATATTTTAAAACCTATATCTTTTACCTACATTAATTTGATTATATTATATGAGAAAATTATGTACCTACACACTTTTAAATACCGTAACCTTTATTCCATTTTTGTCTCAATAATAAACTAAGAATCTGGACATACTTCCTTTATACGATTTTTTCGGGATTACTACATTAGAAAACTATATACCTATTATGTACATGTAATTATATAAATATCAAACTTTTCATCTGCTAGATAACAATAAAAATATTCCTTTTGATTTTTATCAAAATATCCACCCTACAAATACTGGAAAACCTGAGGGGTAATTTCAATATCGGGATCGTTGGGTTAGGATTGGTAATATTAATCCCGAAATTTCAGTATTGCAATCCCTAGTATCTACTTGCCGCTCTCCATCTTTAACTACCCAGCCTCTGTAGTAAATTTGGTTAGCATAACTATTTTTTTATTTTTCCCTTGGAAATTTTCATCTAAACCCAGTGTATAGTTTCTTATAGATACCTATCTAGTATTGGTGTGTAAATTGAGAAGTATTTAGTTTAGTCTGAAGAAAATTTTAGTTTACATAAATGTTTTAAATTTAGAATCATCACTGAAATAAATTAAATGAAATTCAATAATAATACGTTTATTATTACGTTTATTTTTATATTACCTGTAAACACTGTGTGGGTATCTTCTGCTGAAAATGATAGCTAAAGCGAATTTGGTCCTTGGGTTCACTTCTTGCTAATAATACAATTAATTAGTCGCGTCCTGTCAGGGGTTGAATGTCAAGAACGCTAGTTTTGGGTAACACGTTCGATAAAAACCTCTTATTTTTACAACGTTTTTCTTACCTCGTATTCTTATTTGTCCGGTGGTTGTTTGTCCGGTACAAATCTTGCAATCGATTTTTAACTAACTTCCCGACTAGATAGACATTTGAAACTTTTAGAATATATCAGAACACGATGACAATGCATTCTTTTAATACTTTTTGCCGTATTTAAGCAGAATTGAATTAATTTTCAGTTAATTCTATTTTGTATAGAAAGGTATTTCGGAAAAAAATCGTAAAAAGTAAAACACTATTATTGGTTGCTAAGGGGGTCCTAGCAACTAAATTATTAATATATACGTGCGTTACTATAGAAATTAATATGAAATGTCAAAATGACATTTCAGTATTCTATATTTATTCAGTATTTCTATCAAGTAAAAAAAAATATTTATTAATACATAGAATTGTCAAGTTTAATAAAATTTAAAAACATGGTAGGTAAGTATATAAAAAGTTCTTTTTATCTTGTAATTATTTGTGTTTGGTTTGTTTGTATTTTTGGTAAAGTTTCGATCGTCGTAAAGAACGCCCTTTTTCGCCAAGTTAAATTACATAAATACTGGCTGGAACACTAATTCGTTGGGTGAAATTTTATGCAATTTAATCATTCTTGGAGGTTCTTCTTTACTGGCAGTTCGGTTTTACGGAATCTTTGTCACTCACGAATCAGCAGTGGGTAACTAACTATTTACCTCCTATTAATTTTATTAAATATTGTTTTCAAATATTTTAGTTTGAAATTAATTTTTAATATACATTTCAAAAAAAAAATGATTTTCAAATCGAGCAAACTCAGCGGTGATTTTCTTTGACGCAGATAACGCAATCGATTCGTAAGAATATTTAAAAGGGGGCCTCAAAACAGTTCAATACAGTCATGCACTTATTAAATTATACCAAAATCTTGAATGTTATTTTAATTTGATCAGACAGCACGTCGAGTTTCTACGACCTACGTCACCAAACGCGCCACTGGGTAAAGTTCTTATATACCATACCTAATATTATGTACCTAATGTACTTATTAATAGTTTATAATAATAATATTCATTTAGCATTATTAACCTATTTAATGTTTACTGTCAATATTTAAAATACTTATATAGACGTTCATCGGTGTGATATTGCTTTTTACTGATTCCATCAATATAGAAGAACACATTTGATTGAAATCTATGTTGGTGGAAATTCCTTTTTGCTCAAGCCAAATCGAATGCGTTAAGTTGGCGTAACCTCTACCGCCAGGTGACACATCTATGCAGCGCGAAATTCTCATGCTTTTAAAGGTCAATGACATTCGGTCGCAGAGTTATGCTTTGTGCATTATTATTTATATTTCGTTTTGTGATCGTAAATAAATATGTAGGCATTATTTACTGAAAAAAGGTTTTAAAAAGATTCGTTATATCGATGGTCTGCAACTTGGAGGAAAGATTTAGATAGGTACTATTTATCTCCCAGATATGTGATGGGTGTAATTCCCAAATAATTCCCATTTTGATTGCCAGTACCACTCAGTAAAGTAACAAGGACGTATTTTTTTGATTCTGTATTAATTGATTCTCTTAGTGATTTAAAAACATCGGGAAGCGTATATCTACTTACTTTCATTGTTGCCATTATTTCATGCAATTTAAGTATCTAGGTAAGCAATGTGTCAATTATTACATTTTTTAGATTATGATCTATCCGTGTGATAACAGATATGAGTTTTTCTTTTATTCTTAAGTGACACGCCAAATGAAATAATATTATGTAGGTATCGCTGTTATATTCAATCGTTCAATGTATCCAGATTACGCTATATTTTCTTGGAGGAAGATGTGTCGACTTTTTCTCGGTGGAAAATCTTTTCTGATAGGAAAACAGGGTGGAATGAAAAATTGGAAGGAGAGCTATAAAAAAGTTCTCGAAATCGATTCTGAATGATTTTTTTACATAAGAAAACAAATCGGGCAGAAAATTGTAAGAGAACCTTAATAAAAAGCTCTCGACGTGATTGTGGATGAAAAATCTTTTTTGAACCGTTTAGAAACATTAAACACCCTAACGTCTCTATTTGCGATTGGGAAATATGGTTTCCGTAGATATCCGTAGAGATAAACAAATTTTCGACAAGGAGCGTGTATTATACCTATCCTTCTTACCATGAAAGTAGGTGTTCTGTACCATTAAAGTCCTTTTATGACTGAAGCCACAGTTGATCGATAAAGGAAGTAAATAGAAAATAAGACAGACATAATGTTGGTAGACATAGTTTGGATCTTGGCCGCCTCACAAAGGTTTCGTAACAAATTTTTGTTTTACGACACAATTATGTTAGCCACTTGCTCAACCTATTAGATCCACGCTCTGAATCCAAACACATATTAAAAACCAACATGTGATTGTACCACACCCGGGATTCGAACCCGATACTCAGGGGCCCTGGGTTAAAACATATTGGACGGGCGGAACATAAACGCAACTGATCAAAACATATTTAAAAAATTTGGCTCGAAAGTCTCGTTATGTATTTTTTCGATTTAGTTCTAGGGCTCCGGGACCCTATAACGTTAATAAGAGTTAATAATTGAGTTGATAATTAGGCACCATCAGCCATTGCAATGCAGAAATATTCACAACGTGCAAACACACCTTTGTGTGCGTAGCAAATATGTACGTAATTGGATATTATATTATTTTGATATTATATAACGCCGTGGTCTTGACACGAGTATTTTTATTTTGTACTGTGGACATTCACTTTCAATGCATAGGTACATACTGCCTACATATTGAGACAAATCATTTTTCGCGCACTAATTTTGAACGTTGGAATATAATAGCACCTATGTTCGATACGGCATCTGGGTATCTTTTTCATTTTTATCATTGTAGATATCTAGTGCGGATCTTCACCGCCTTCAGAGAAGGTTTATTAACAGTTTTTTTAAACTAAACATTACGTTTAGGGTGACTACAACCCCTAGAAATGCGGGTTTATTTCGCTGCGGCTTTATATGGATTGTTAAATATAAATATTTAATTGAACGTACTACATTCTAATAATATAAGCTACCTAGATAGGTATCACAATAGATTCTATTCTAATACGTATGGAAATCGTATAATATGTTTCCTGATTTGATTGAATTTTGGCGGGTTCCACATTCGATTTGAATATTTGGCACATCACATTGACGTGAGCATAGCACATGACCCGTTCCCCGTCGCCGTGGCAGGAGATATTATTTCCGCTGCAATCCTGCTGCCCGGATAAATCGCGTCGCGTCGATCGAAAACCTGTTTGGGGCTGCGTTCGGCCCCGCAATCGCACTTTCATAAATAATCTGCACAACCAGATACACCTCTATAACATACCTGACCTGCCGTCTCGCGTGCTCGCCTGGTCGCCAACCCGCCCTGCAACAAAAGACTCGCTGTCAAATCTGCGAGAGCCCGAATACTTTTTTAATTTTTTTTATCCTTTTGCACGCACAGACTTCTTCGTCCTGGAGAACCATTATTGCACTTTTGCAACACTTATTTCTACCTACGCAGGTACATATCTCCAGTCAGTGACGTCCTTAGTCCTACTTATTTTAGCATCTGATATCCGTACACTGAGGATTAGAGCATTTCTACGAAACAAACAGTGGTGGTTTTACTGAGGCGCTGACAAGTGTGGAGGCTTCCTTCCAAGAAAGTGACCGCATCGTCCGTTTCATGGAAAACTGCCACTGCTTCCAAATGTTGTAATGATCGGATTCGTTATTTTATTTGCCTCCCCTTAGCTACGCATGACCTGCCTACCCCTACGGGACGTCACTGTTTATAGAACCAATTCGATGAAGGCCATTAAGGGTAACTAGGTATGCCGAAATAAAATTGTACCTGGTAGTTGTGAACTGATAACCCATTAAGCAAGGAACCTAGTTGGTATTTAATATTTTAAATCGTAGGTAGGTTATCAGCCTAGTTCTAGTTAATAGATCGAAAACAATACACGCGGGTATAATGTTATGTTATCATACATAATGTACTTAAATTTGTATCAATTAATATCACGCCCACGGTGGCCGCGCGGCATAAGCGTTGGACTATCACGCCGTGGGTCCCAGGTTCGTATCCTGGGTCTGGCAAGTACACATATTATTGTTTTTCAATTTGTGTGAGTCAGGGTATGGACCTAATAGGTTGAGCAAGTGGCTGACATCCACTTCTTGTAAAAAACAAAATCTGTTAATACAAACCTCTACTCTGTGGAGGCCCATATGATCCTATTAGGATCGGACATACCTATATTATTTACTACCATACTGCAGGGAAAAGTAGTGTGCAGCAGAGGCGTATTTATAAATAGATTCCCTCTTGGCAACGCAACCTCCGTAAGTGGTTCAAAGTCCAAGTTGTTGGTGATATGATACGACCAGCCCAAGATATGAAAATGTAGGTATGTACTGCAATTTGATCACCGACCTTTGCTATAAGACAGCACCAAGAATATTAATTATTAAGAAATACCCTGGCATATAAATTAGAAAATAATTTATAGGCTGGATTTCGTAGGACATCAAAAATATTTTTCTTCTAACACTGCTAGCGTTGAAAACATACGCAAACAGCATTTATTTTAAATTTAATTATAACTGTGTATAACCAGAAAGTATGATGGAGAAATTAAGATAATTAGTAGGTAATGTAGAGTTCATTAACAATTTCTAAGATAATTATAAAATATTTGTACTAATCAAATAAAGTATTTAACTACGTTTATGTATAATATGTATGTCTATCGACGACTAAAATGTGAAGACAAATAAAAAAACATAATTAAATAATACTTAAACTTTGGCACTTTGAGCATAAATTAATTTAGATTATTATTGTTTTAACCTTTCACCTTTCAAGAGAAAAATATTATTGATTATATTGTAGTAATATGCACATTTTATATTAATAGCTACTTTATGTCGCATTAAATTATAATTTAGTTGGGAACGTTTTCATTATTAATTGACCTTTTCTGTCTGCACCGCCACGCGTTGAAATATTTTATTGAAATATTCCTCATAATAATATATTTGGTTATTTTCGTCTTCCAAATCTTTTATAATTTTTATATTACTTGTTTTTTATGTTGTGTAGCTTTTACGTAACTATATCTGTACCTCACAAGTGTGTCATAGTTTATTGCCGAAAATTAGTTCAGTAAGTATAGATTTTGTAGCTACGTTATCATTTACACTTTTAGAGTCACTTCACTCACTTCACCTTTTGAGTTAATTCGAAAAAGAATACTAAAATTCTTAAAACTAATTATTTTAATTTTAATTATTTTCTGACTCTCTTCACTAGCTCTCAGATAAAGATATTTTTTTCGTACATGGGTACACACGCGTATGGGCGTAATAAAATAATTCCCGACGCCTTTGTATTATTTAAGGTGAATTATCCACCTAGCAGAGGCACCTAGCGGAAAAATGCGAAGCTTGCAATTTGAAACATTTTTTTTTGAATAATCTAATTTCGGTATATTGTCACAATATTAAAGGTCGATTTGATATAAATATATGTAATGTATTTCATGTTATACCTACACATATTATATATATTTTTTTTATAAAAATCTTTTTTAATATAAGTCAAATACATTTATAGAAAACTTAATAATCTTAATTTTAGTTATAAACGTGACCACAAAATATTAATATTGTGTAATAATAAGATGGGATCTTTACATTCATTAAGGGGGGATCATATAATATGATGTTATATTATATTATACTAGCTGAAGTACCCGGCTTCGCACAGGGTCGCTTTGTGGTTATATCTATCTTAGATATTTGATAAGTAATAAGAGGTAATTATTTTTTTAATATTAAAATAAATGTGTAATACAATATGGCAATATGAAAATAATTCTAATAGGAGTAAAGGTCAAACATAAGAACACTAAATTAAAATCGAATCCAAAATATGAAAACGTTATTAATGTTATAAATATGTAGTAAAAAAAATCAAAATTGGATGGAACAAACAAACTTTGTATTTTATATAATAATAATTTAGAAACCTTTGCAGGTGTGCGCACAACAACTGACAAAAGTTTCATCGCAATCGGATGAATGGTATAGGAACGCATACGAATGGTAGAAGAAGATAATTTTCTAATTCAGAAATCTTCGTGGGCATGCGCATGACAACTCACCAAAGTTTCATTGCAATCGAATTAATGGTATAGGAACGCATACAAATAGAAGAAGAAGATGGTTGTACTAATTCAAAAACCTTCGCGGGCGTGCGCACAACAACTGGTCAAAATTTCATCACAATCGGATGAATGGCATAAGAACGCATACAAATAGAAGAAGAAAAAGATGGTTGTACTAATTCAGAAACTTTTGCGGGCAAGGGCACAACAGTTGATCAAAATGTCATTGCAATCGGATGAATGGTATAGGAACGCATACGAATAGAAGTATAAGATGATTTTCTAATTCAGAAATCTTTGTGGGCATGCGCACGACAACACACAAAAGTTTCATTGCAATCGGATGAATGGTGTAGGTACGCATTCGAATAGAAGAAGAAGATGATGGTTCTACTAATCCAGAAACCTTCGCAGGCGTGCGCACGACAACTCACCAAAGTTTCATTGCAATCTTATGAATGGTATAGGAACGCATACGAATAGAAGAAGAAGAAGATGGTTGTACTTATTTAGAACCCTTTGCAAGCGTGCTCACAACAACTGGTCAAAATTTCATCGCAATCGGATGAATGGTATAAAAACCCATACAAATAGAAGAAGATAGAATAGAAGAAAAAGAAAATAGTTGTATCAATTCAGAAACCTTTGCAGCGTGAGCACAACACTTGATCAAAATTTCATTGCAATCGGATGAATGGTATAGGAACGCATACGAATAGAAGAAGAAGATGGTTGTACTAATTCAAAAACCTTCGCGGGTGTTGGCGCAATTACTGACGAAAATTTTATTGCAATCGGATGAATGGAATAGAAACGCATACGAATAGAAGAAGGAGAAGAAGATAATTGTACTAATTCAAAAACCATTGCGGGTGTTACACACCACAACAACTGACGAAGGTTTCATCGCAATCGGATGAATGGTATAGGGGCCATACGAATAAAAGACGATAGAATGAAGAAGAAGAAGAAGATGGTTGTACTAATTCAGAAACCTTTGCGGGTGTTGGCACAATTACTGACGAAAATTTTAAAGAATAGAATAGAATAAGAAAATAGAAGAATATAGAATAGAAGAAGAAGATGGTTGTACTAATTCAAAAACCATTGCGGGTATTACCACAACAACTGACGAAGGTTTCATTGCAATCGGATGAATGGTATAGGGACCATACGAATAAAAGAAGATAGAATGAAGAAGAAGAAGAAGAAGAAGATGGTTGTACTATTACAGAAACCTTTGCGGGTGTTAACACAACAACTGACGAAGGTTTCATTGCAATCGGATGAATGGTATAGGAACCATACGAATAAAAGAAGATAGAATGTAGAAGAAGAAGATGATGATAATTTTTCTAATTCAGAAACTTTTATGGGTGTGCATACAACCGCTTACCAAAATTTCAGTGCAATCGGATAAATGGTATAGGAACCATACGAATAAAAGAAAATGTAATGAAGAAGAAGAAGAAGATGATGATTTTTCTAATTCAGAAACCTTCATGGGTGTGCATATAACCACTTACCAAAATTTCATCGCAATCGGATGAATGATATAGGAACACATACGGGACAGACACACAGACAGACATACAGACAGACAGACATTCATTTTTATATATTAGTATAGCCTATACTCTTCGCGCAAGTGCAAGCAATAAGTTTACAAAGTTTTATCGCAATCCAATGAACGGTATGGCTGCGCATTCAATACGAACAAACAAACACACAAATATTAATTTTTATATATTAGATATGATATAGCATATTATGCTAACAAAGAACCTAGCGGAAAAATACGAAGCTTGGAATTTGAGATTTTTTTTGATGATTTACAATTTCAACTGTATTAATTAATAAATATGTATCTGAAAACATTAATTTTTTCTTCAATTTTTTTTCAATTCAAAGATAAACTTACAATTATTATTATTGTAAAAAATGTGAATTCATTGCAGGGTCCCATCTTATTATTACATTATATTTTATGGTCATATTTATTATTAAAATTTAGTTTATTAAGTTTTAAAATTTTCGCCGTTTAGATTTTTGACTAAATAATTCATAGTTTTAATATTTTTTATATCTATTTTAAAAAACATCGATTTTTATAAAAAATATAAATGTGTATAACTTGAAATCATTTTTATTTATACAATTTTTTTTTTACAATTGTAAGTTTATCTTTGACTTTTGTAAATTATCAAAAAAAAATCTCAATTTGCAAGCTTCGTATTTTTCCGCTAGGTTCTCTGTTAGCATATAGGATCCACCTTTGTTTTTTTTAATTGTAAGTTTATCTTTGACTTCAAATATATGTATATTTTTCTTTTTTGTGGTGTTCTTAGATACTTGCGTAAAAATGTCAAATTGCAAGCTTCGTATTTTTCCGCTAGGTGGGTCTGCTAGGTGGAGTATCAATTCGTAATAATCGTAGAGTAGGTATTTACTATAAAAAAATCCTGAGCTAGATTGGGGAGATATTAATTGTTTGTTTGGAAAAGCTACATTTACCTGGCATACTGCCCTGCATTTAACAAAAGTATAATATCTATCTGACATTATTTTTTTTATTGTTTCAGAAAACTTGGCTTGGAGCTGGTACCCAGAGAAGGATCCCGAGCTGTACAGCCTGGGGAACTTGGAGCAGTCAAATTATACAGAGTTCACCTCAACAGTGCCGATTCCGTTTCTGTAAAAACAACTTAATTTTCACTTACATAATATTATTTTATTACTAAATCGTCAAATTAGTGACATGGCATATTATGATATTGTTATCATCAGCAATCGAAATTGAAAAAAATACCAACGGGAGCGTTCGATAATTTTTCTAAAATGCTCAAAGGTTTTCTATTATCTTGTTATTTACCTACCAAACGAAATATACTTCTGACATGCATATATACCAAAGATTAAAGTAAATACAATTTCAATGAAACAAAAAAAAATGTAACAAAATAACACAGGCGGTCATTATTGTTCGTAAAAATAAAGGTTTGCGACATGTTATAAAATAATTTTTCACAAACCGGAACACATTTATTTATTTTTTTACAAGACGGAGCGCTTGTCTCGAGAATTTAAAGAGCTGGAAATGCGCTCTGATGCGCTCCGGCTCATTTTGATCGCTGGTTATCATGCTGGCCGTCGAATGATCTTCTTACGACCGAAGATCATTCATTTTCTACATGTACTTTATATGAAGACTTTTCCATGTAAGTATAATTATTATATCTTACCACATTATTTTATTTATACTTTCAGTCGGGAACTCTCCGCCGTGTCAACAGTCATGGACATGGCACCAGTTCAAGCTCCGTCGGAGGCAGCTCAAACAGTATCGTCTCCACGCCAGCTCTTCCAGCACATTTGTGGTGCTGTGCCAGGGAGTGTGCCGCCGGCGGTGGTCAGCCAGCTCGCGCCATGCTCAGCCTCTACGATGCCAGGAAGCAGACCTTTGTGTCGGAGAGGTTCCTCGTCAGGCTCGATTCAGATGGATTCAATAATTACCTCGACAGACTGCATACCAACTGTGCTATATTCACGGTGTGTAAATAATTGTGTATATTATCTTTTGCATCAAAATAATAAAATTTTGTCTGATGATTTGACCTGGTGCGTTTTCTCCGAATCGTGCAACACATAGCACTACTAGAAAACCCCGGGTTACAAAAAAATACTCAACCGGAATAAATATTCCTTCTTCTTTCTTCTTTTGACCATGTCCGATCCTAATAGGATCATAATATGGGCCTCCACAGAGTGGAGGTTTGTATTCACAAATTTTTGTTTTTACGAGGAATGGATGGAATGGACACGCTCAACCTATTAGGTCCATACTCTGATTCCAAACACAAATTGAAAAACAATATGTGTATTTACTAGACCCAGGATTCAAACCTGGGCCCCACGACATTATAAGCCGACATGTAAGCCACGCCGTGAGAACAAAGAATAATTTCTTGAAATTGAATTTTTTTATTATTTACAATAAATAATTTGCCTTTTGAAATTCAATAGTATATCCTTGAATGAAGTACAATTTAAATGATTATTACTAAAATAATAATATCTAGGACCTAGCGGCTGGTGTGGTTGATATCCTGTGGAATCACTAAGATCTACTGCTAAATTCAGTTCTGCCCAGCTAAATGTGGCTAGACCACACAACTTTGGTGCAAAACAAATCCGTTATCCACATCTGTCATAGTGAAGTCATAATAAAGTAATTGTAAATGTAAAGTTATCGAAAATAAATGATAGAATGTACACGCAAATATAAAAAATAACATCCAAAACTTTTTACAAGAAATTTAATGATAATGGAAAAAAAGGAATCTCGATCCTCATTAACAGTTGTCATAAATTGTTTATTTTTCTTCCAGGACTTGGGTAGCTCTGATCTTGCACGTGAGTTATACTTGGTGGCCCAAATAGTCCGCGTAGGGCGAATCCTGTCAGCGGAAGGCACAAGGAAGGGAGGAGGGCTCGGAGGTGGTACCTGTGATGGATACCGAAGACCTCTGGCTGCTGGGGTTCTTCCACTTGCTGATTTGCTTGCAGCGCCACCTCATCAAGACGAAAGGGAGTATACGTTTAAGGTGAGATTTTTTTGGAAATACATAATATGTAAATTATTAACTTATGGACTGGTCTATTATATTAACCCAATGCTTACGGGCCGCACAAAATTGTGTTTTTGCTAATTGCTTTTCAAATGAAAATTAACACGTTAATTAAAAAATTAATTAAAAGGGCCCGTAAGCATTGCGTTAAGTAAGACTGTCTTATGTTGTTTTGTTTTAATTACACAACTAAAAATATTTTTTAATTTCGGTTGCAATGTGATTCGATACATGTGCCTTTCAAAATAATATTAATGATATCTGTTTTTGGCACTTAAAATAATTTACATGTATGTATCCAGCGCTAACTTATATATTGTTTTATATCCAGGTATACCAGTGCGAAGAGAAAGATTTTCACCAGCTTCATGAACTAATAATCAAAAAGCAGAGCAATAAATATAGCCCCATATCAGGACAGCCAAATTATGGTTTGTTGATTTTAAAACGTCTAATTACTCTAATTACACCAATCCTCATGAGCAATTGTCAACCTTAAAAAGCAATTACACCGAACGATTTAGTACCAATTCAATCGTATTGACACTTGATTTGATGGTTCATAGCTTTTATATTACATAATATATGTAGTGTTGCTATTCTTAACAATTATAAGTAACATACACATTTTGAAAACACCTTAGATAATATCTAAATATTTCATACTACAAATAACCTCTTTTTCAAATAAATACGATGCCCGATATGACTTAAAACTGTAACCACCGGATTCATGCCAACGTGCTTTACCAATTAAGCTACCGGCATCCTATCTAATCACGATGAAAAAAATAAGAATTAAATTTAAATTATTTAGGAATGGTGGTGTCTCTACGACTCATCCGTGGTGATGCAATGAGTGCTGGTGCTGGAGGAGGAGGAACGAGCCCCGTTGGTGCGGTGAGAGCTTGCAAACTCGGCTTTCCAGATGTCATCATGCCCGGCGACATCCGAAATGATCTCTTCATCACTCTAGAGAGGGGAGAGTTTGAACGAGGCGGAAAGCCCACTCCTAAAAATGTTCTCGCCAGTATCTCAGTGTTTGATTCTGCTGGAGCTTTAATCGAGGTAAGAGAATTTATTTACTTATATCATATACCCAGGGCTTTTTTTTAAAAAAAAAAGGTGCCGGAACTCACTTCATGTCAAGCTTTTTACTAAATAAAATTATATTCAAATGTCACTTAAATGAAATTTAAAGGAGCTATGCCACGAAGCGAACAAAAAAAGGTTGATTTTTACGATAATTTTTTATTTTAGTCAAAACAAAGCTACAGAAACAATAAAATACATACATTATATTTGAAATATATTGTACAAATAAGACTAAATAAGACTAACTTTAAAATATAATTGTAAATACATATGTAATGTATTTATTTATGAACTTGAATAAAAGTTTAGAGTGATTTCCAAAGTTTTTTCCAATTCTCGTCTGATACATCATCTCGATTCCCTTTCTTAGTGTTAGAGTCTAAGGCCGAATGTCTTCCTTTAAGTAACCACCTATCAACATATTTTGAAGGATCGAAAAGTGTCAAGGGTGGTCCCACGAGTTTGATGAACAAGAGTGCCGAAACTGTTTTAGTGTTTAACGAAGCTCTTGTTGGGGTAATAATAAGATTCATTTGCGAAAACCCCCGTTCACATTCACTTGAAGAAATGGGAATAGAATTCAGAGCATATACCAAACGCAAGAGTTTTTCAGAATATGTCTTTTCGAGAATGTATTCGCGAAATCCACGAATCATTTCTCGTTCATCTAGTTGTAGCCTGATCGAAATGTTTCTAATTTCCATCTCTCCAAATGTCAACCGATTATCAATGTCTTCAGGCCAATATTTTTGGTCAAGTACGCGAGCCCAAAGTGCAAACTCAACATCTTTATTATCTAGCAGCCTTTTTTCAATTGACGTTTTCAACGTGGAATAAAATATTTTCGGATCAATAGGAGGATCATTTTTAGAAACTTTTTCGTGAAGTAAAACTCCACGAAAATGCAGATTGCTTATAGCAGCTGCAGCACATTTATAATAGGGTCCAAAATTCTGTTTTCTTTCTTCAAAAACTTGAACGAGTTCATTTATTAACTAAGTTCCGACAATTCTTGGAGAGCGTCGCACATCAATGCTAGATCCAATAAAAATGCTGTTGATGCAGATGCACTCCATTTTTAGAACCTAACATCACAGCAGCGCCGTCGCATGCAACCGAAACTAAATATTTTTTTAAATATTCTTCTGTCATCCCATATAAATCAAGAGATTGGAGTAATGATTCAAATATTCCTTTTGCCGTTACGTCTTTAAGTTCAATCAAATCCAAAAACAAATTAATTGGTGAATTCATTCCAACACTTTCGACACAGCATCGAACATACACAATGAGGGTGGTTTTTTGGCTTATGGTGGTAGACTCATCAATTATCAAAGAAATTATATTTTTCGATTGAACAATTTCTTTGAAAACATTTTTTCTCATTTCATCACATATATGATTTACAATGTTAACACATGCGTTAGTGGAATGGAGAATATGACCCATTTCGATCCCATTTAGTTCTTGGAGATTAATTTCACTTTCAAACATATTGAATGATTGATTTTCCTTAGCTACTTTATATGCAGTTCGAAAAATGTTTGCTGTTATTACTTTTTCGCGAGATAACGATTTTAAAAAAGTATTTTCAATCTGCTTTTTTTTGGCTTCAGAAATGATTTTTAACGCTGCTTTGTGTGCAATAGATCCTCTGTGATCGAAAATTTTTTTTCGAAGTGACCCCAATTGTAGCTTCCTCTCTTTCCCAGAATACGTGATTTCATTATTGGCCCATTCTTTGGATATTTTTATTCCCATTGTCGTTTCAGTTCCAAGAGTTCCAACGTTTCTGCAAATTGTGCAGCCAAGTTTCATTTTGTGTACGTTCAACCATTCGTTTTTTGAGCAAAAATCGTTTTTTTGATCTAATGACCAGCAGTCTGGCCAATCGTTTTGAGTTCGACCTTGATCCCCGAGATCAGCTAGAGATGATTCAGGAACATCTACATGTACCGATATTTCCATATCTTCTGTCATCGTTTCTGTTTTGAGCTTTTTATTTGCGGAATCGGCGCCGCTGCCGGTGGTTGAGAAGTAACAGGAAATTTTTTTCATATTTAAACTTGGGGTTGCACCAAATAATATATAAAATAGTTGCACAACACGTAATCGTAACACAAACTGACTAAACAAACGTAAATAACAATATACGCAGATGCTGCCATGCGATAAACGTCAAACTGTCAAAATCATAATACGCAGCATACGTATGAAGCTAGTTACATACGCATGTTTGCTATTTAAACTATACGGTTACTTCACTAACACTAACACGCCAACATTCAAAATGGCTTCCACCTGTACCTTATTTTATCATTTTAACGAATTATTATTGTAACTACTTAAGCGCAAATATTTTTTCGTTTAATTGATTTTGAAATAAAACCGTGAAAAAAGGTGCCGGAACGCCGTTCCACCGCGTTAAATGGAAAAAAAAGCCCTGCATATACCTATGTAACTATTAAGCGGACTCCATCTTAAATTAATTTTCATTAACAGTATGTTCAAGCGGTAGAACCTTGATTAGCTGGATTTTCATTTATGCTGATCTAATTGATCTGATCATCATTATATTATGACCATCAGAAAAAACCACACATGACTTGAAATTTTAAAAGAATTGTATGAAAAGATGTTTTAATTCAGAAGTGGGTACATAAATTGGTATTTTCGATTATCTGTCTTTTTCTTCTTCTTCTTTTGACCATGTCTGATCTGAACAGATTTTTGTTTTTATGAGAAATGGATGTTAGCCATTTGCTCAATCTATTAGGTCCATACTCTGACTCCAAACACAAATTGAAAAACAATATGTGTATTTGCCAGACCCGGGATTCGAACCTGGGACCCACGATATTATAAACTGATTCGTAAACCGCTCGACCACCGTGGGCATCGATTATCTGCAGTTATCATTATTTGAACGACCTTTATCATAAATTTATTCTAATAATCGAGGTTCTACTGTATCATTATGAAGAATTATAGATATCTATCAATACTATTTCAAGTTTCAAGGTTCTTGTTATAGTTTCATTGTATTCTATTTAGTGTTAACGTTTTATCAGGAACCTATGCGTCATTTTGCTCATCGGAATAGAACACCTGTCAATTCCTTTCTCCTGTCATATTGGCTGCCTGTCTCTCTGGTGTTACCAGGTCCACTGCCACACCATCATTATGAAATCATAAATTGTTCTGAGATGTTACTCTAATAGAGAATTATGGCATCGATTTAAACATCTGGTTGCACTAAACATTGATTGATAGGACATAATGTATTATCTAATATGTTAAAAAGGTTTTTTTGATTATTTAATACCGATACCAAATATCGATGCATATTTTTTATATAGGGTTATTTGCATTGCATTGTGTATATTTCAGGATTGCGTTTGGAGTGCGGCAGGCGCTGGTGCTGCATCACAGCATGATGCGCCTCTTCTGTATCACAACAACCAGCCGGCTTGGCAGGATGCTCTTCGATTGGCTGTTCCCTTGGATCGTTTCTCGTCTGCACATCTCCGCATCGATTTCAGACATTGTTCAAGTAACACAATTTCTAAATTTTCATCGTTTTAATTTAATCAAGATGTATAAGACAGTAATGCAAAATTTGTAGGTATCGATTTTTCTATTAATCTATTCGCAATATGAATGAGGGACAAAATAATTGGTTTTTAAACCACTTACGTACCTATCTATTATATTACTATGTAATATAATTTTAAATAATCTTTTATTTATATTCTAATTGGTTATTTATCTTAACACTTTACCTATCGTGAATATTACACAAATTAGGCACGCACAATACCAGTAATGTTTGATAAACATCAGCAAATTAAATATAATAATGTTATAAACATACTTACAAATTATAATTATATGTTTCACCCAATATATTTTAATCAAACTTGAATCGTCTATTGTCACTAATCTACCAAATATTGTTACTGCAATATTATAAAACTACAACATCAAATAACAGTTTAACTAGAGTTTAAGACTGATTTCACTTCTTTCCACTTTGGAATGTCATATTATATCACCATACTAAAAAAATATTACATCTGGCATACATATTATAAATACTGCGTCCAATGTATAAAAATGAGTGAATGAAACTTATGCAAGTAAACCCAAATAAAATGAATTTCTCAAGGCCTGAACAAAAACGATGCATGAGTGCGAGTGAGAAAGTATTCGGCACCCTTACAATCTCTGCGACACGCGCTATAGTAAGATGAAAGGTCTACATAATTGTGAGCTAGTTTCCAAAAGTATCGCCATCAAATCGGGGCGAAACGCTTCACATAGCGTTGATAACTTGCGAGCTCGTGTTGCTAAAATTGATATTTTTTGTGTTAAACATAAAGTCAGTGGTAAATATTTTTAGTTAATTAAGTAGAAAAGATGGTTCTGTGTGTTGTCTTAAAATGTGGTAGCCGTACTGATAAGCAAGAAGATTGTATTACGTTTCATAGGTAAGTTGATACATGTTCGTGATAATTTATTTGTATTTTATTATATATTTTAATATCAGTGACCTAGTGTTTCTTTAAAATAACTTAAATTATGGATATCTTTATCTAATGGTTGAATTTTGACCGCTTAAAAATACTATATAACGTAAAAAAATAGAAAATTAATTTTATTTCTGAGCGTCTAGTGCGAGCACTAGCGAAATGGTCTATGGTCTCGAACATTTGTAGACGAATGCGTTCGCTCGCCCACAAACCAAACGCGAGGCACGCGGCTTCATTTAGCAATGCAACGGGTGGCTTCTAGATGTATCTATAGTCTAAGGAATTTCTAAAATTAATGACATCTGTGAAAAAAAATGTGAAACATAAATAATTATTTTAATGTGAATTGGTGTTTTGAGTGTATCTTCAACCATCTGTTGATAAATCTTCAAAGTAAACATTGCTATTCAATTTCTTTTTTTTAACAAAGATGCATACGTGCCTAAAAAGGCCATTGTAGGTTGTACGGTTTGTAATGCTTAGATACTATAGGACACCATATTATTAGCGGAGGCAGCAGATAAAGTGTTCATTAAAATAAAACAGAATAGGTATGTATTGCCAGAAACAGATTGTTAATTGAGTGAGTTGACTTCAGTGTGGTATTGATACATTATTGAAAATGACATTGCACACTTTTTATCCACGGTGCGAGCTTGCACTCACATGTGCTCACGTGATGTGGTAACAATCTGTTTCTGCCTTAATACTTATTCTACATAATGTATTAATGATCAGGACCAGTTTCATTGCTTACAATATGACATTTTCAACTGATCAGTCCTGTCCTATTGAAGTGAATGAACCGGTTCTAATATTAAAATATGTTTTATAATATACATAGTGTGTATTATTTAAATTAATACAATGACTTTCCATCATGAACTTATAATTAACATCATCTCATTGTATTAATTGTTATTATAAAATAAATTACTGTTTTCTCTCTTTGCGAAGCATATGGGCCTCCACAGATTGAAGATTATTTATTATATATATAAATGATGTTTTATAATACGGCATATGACTGTGGAGTCTTTCCTTTACAAAATATATATTCACAAAAATATACAAATGTTATTAGGAGTGTGATGACACATAAAATATTCATTAGTTGGTTAAATTTATATCAAAATGAAAATGCTGGTAATTTTTAATTTCAGCTCGAGATAAGGGCGAGAAGAAGCTGTTTGGATTTGCATTTGCTCGCCTTATGGAAGAAGGCGGAGCCACAGTTAGTGATGGCCAACATGAACTTTATATTTACAAATGTGAAGATCTAGCCAGGTACTTCTATTAATGAACACTTTTATAAACTATCACAATAGTTTGAAATGAATGTGCCGATATGCCAATTATTTAATTTTTTAGATTGACAAATGGAAGTTATCTAAACCTACCGAGCAGTTCTAAGGATATTAACTACGCTAAACAATCCAGTGAATGTGTATTCTCAAGGAGCAATAAAGAAGTGGTCTTCATAAGGAGTCTTCTATGCTCAACAAAATTGACGCAAAACAGTAAGAAAATACAATACACATCAACTTTTAATCTCGTGCAGACTACAGAATAATTCATTACTTCATCTATAATGTTTATAATCTAAGAGGAACATGCATAAAATGGAAAATTACAATAATTTGAAGTAAGGTCAATATTATGAAATCGTAAAGAATAGTAAAAGTATGCAAACGGCACAGTATAAATTGAATAGTCATCAACGAATAGTAAAGTTAGTATTATAAACTTGTAATAATTTAATGATAACTTTATCACAGTGGTGTAATTGTTAATCCATGCATGGTAATAAAGTACTTCCAGTAATATTTATTATTCAAATGGCAACACAGTCTCCATGCTACTACTACACCACTTCATGTTTATTGACATTCATTGAAAGATCAATATCAGAAATCAGCTGATAATTATCATGAAAAAGATCTGATTGTTTTATCTATTATCATATTTTATCCTAATCAACCTTTTACATAAAATTTTGTTGGCTCATTAGTATGATTATTCCCAGTGTTTTTGACATTGTCATCTTATTTATTGCACTTCTGTTGCAATTAATTAGGCACCCCGTAAAATAAATATAGATAATATTTTACAATGTGAATGTAAAATGCTTCCAGTGACGTAATATCCTAATGCTTGATTCTAAAAGTAGTTGTAATTCTGGGGCTATAGGTAGGTCCTTTTCGTGTAATCTTCCCCGTAACCTTTTAAATTTTGTACGATATCTTTAATGAACCTAAATATCAATCAAAATTTGGATTTACTATATCTAGAGTATGGATCCCACATATTCCTGATGTAGATACGTCTTTTGAAGCGTACTATTTCTTTATTTCTAGTCGTCATAAATGTTCTGAGAAATTACAAGGTTCTCAATCCCCGCAGCGAATGCAAAACCCTCACCAATAACTGTCAGTTTAACATTAGCAATATTAGTGTTTACCATTTTGTATTATTCTGTGTCTGTTTCTACACCGGTGATGTCAACGGGTTTGTTTACATTTGTTTTGCCATTCGTTTTTAAGCCGTTCGATTTTGTGACATTTCTTGCATCAAGCTATAAGATAATGTCTTTAACAGTTGTTATTATAGTTTGTCTTCTTCTCAGGTGACCTGCTGGCATTGCTCCAATGGCGTGCCCATCCTGAGCGGGTTCAAGAAACTTTACTACGAGTCCTACGCTTAGCAGATCGTTTGCTCTGTGAAGAGTTGGTCAAATTCTTACAAGATGTGTTGGATGCTTTATTTGCACTGTTCTCTACTGAAGACGGAAACAGGTATGATATTATATTAACTCTTTATCTCAGGCAAGTCCAACATGTCGATCACGGGATGGGTTTTGGTTGACTGCACATGCCTATAAGAATTGAGTCGTGAAAATGTAGAAAGGATGTAATATTATGATTTCATGAAAGGAAACATTAACCATTCTTATTTTTATTTCCTTAACCAGCTTATATGACAGTTGTCAAAATTAAAATTAACCATAAGAAAGCTTGCATGACCTCGTTGTATCGCTTGATTCGTATTGCATCACTCGCAGCCTGCTGCGGGAGTGAGTGAGAAAAGAGAAAATGTGAATCCTCACGTTTTAAACTGATGCATTGTTTCCTATTACCGTCACGCAGTAGGCTCTTTGCGCAGTTGGAGAATAGTTTGTATCGTTTTATCTCTTTGTATAGAAAATATTATTAATTTTGTAATTCTTCAAGTTATTTTATTAATAAGAATGCGTGTAAGTCATAGTTTTTAGTACAATTATTTCAGAAGGCCTATAGTGAATTACATAGTTATAACGAGTAGGTAACTAATAAATATGATAACAAAATTTTCAGGTTTTGTGGAACCAACTATCATTTATTATTATTTTTACTATACGCTTAGCCAAATATAATACAATTGTTTTAGTTGAAAATTGACAATGGGAGAAAGTGGTAGATCACTGCCAGTTTTGATACTGGATAGTAAGTACAAAGCCTGCTTTATGTCGTACATCCTATGTTGGTTATTAGTTAATAATGATTTATTTGATTTGTTTCAGTACTCCGTATTCTGGAACAGTATTTCTTGTTCTTGTCTCCATCTTCAGCTTATTGGACGAGAGCAAGTTTCAACACTTCAGACCTGTCATGGACGCATACATTGACAGCCACTTTGCTGCAGCATTAGTTTATAAGTATGTTGTAAATTTAAAAAAAATCCTTTATATTAAAGTAAGATTTTTCTATGGCAAGAGTCAGTGTATACGAGTAAATTACCCTAAATTGGGTGAACAAGAAAATTTTAGGAGTAATTTAGGACTAAAAAATATAAATAAAAAGAGGTAATAGAAAATATACAAAATGAAAAAATTCAATTAATGATATAATGTGTAGGTACGTGAGTTTATTAGGTTTTTAGTATAAATATCCATCCCTTGGCTGGAGCATATGGACACCACACAGCGCCTCTAAACTTGTGATTATATTGAGATGCATGTCAATGATGGAGTAACCTAGTAATGACTCTTTGTGAATTCAATAATATTTTGAACGGAACCCTACCCGGAGACCATAGGTAATAGACAATAGAAAATACATAGTGCCAACCGCTAAAAATAAAAAACTCGAGATTTTGACATGATTCGAAAATGTGTAGGCATGTAGAAAATGATAAAAAATGTTCATTGAGTCATGCAGGTGTCGATGCAGTGCAGTACAACATGAGGTGACCTCATTGTTGTTCTGGTGATTTCAGCAGATTTTGCTAACTGACAATGTTTGCTTAACCTTTCCCTTACCATGATAAAAAAATTACGCCCGTTCCCATGCCGTCCACTCAGTGTCCCGATAGAAATTTGGCATTTTAAGGCATTTTAAAAGCTAATTGATTGCTTCAAAAGGTAAAGTATGTTTTTAAATACTGTTTAGTCATCGTTTAACATTTTATTCTGTGTATATTACATGCAATTATCTTATAATCGTGTATAATATCGGACATCGATAAAAGTACGTCATATCTAAGCCACGGCGTGTCTCGGTCTGTTTTAAATGGAACAACCAACATACGCTGCCATTTCACGGAGAGTGGGGGTGGCTAATTCATCCGAAGCGAACGAGGGATGTTATTAGGTAGGATAACATCTGTGTGGACTTGCGTTATCACGTTCACCACATAAAATAATAGTTATAATTTTGCAATATCGATTCCCTATATAATTTTAAAACACTGTGATCTTATTGTATCATGTTATTAAGTATTTTTAAAAATCGTATTTTAAAACACATTAAAATAATATACTTACATAAGAACAATTAATCAAGAAAAATACTCCGATTGATCGTATAGTTTCCACTAAATATATTTTAATATCATGTTTCTTATGCTGAAATAATACACATTAATAAATATAAATAACTACGCTACTTGAACTTATACGCACGTATTAAGTCTATACCTCTAAGACTTTAGATATATCTTACCTACTTTTAGATAATTTCCCTAGTATATAAAAAAAATACTTATAATTTTGCAATATCGATTCCCTGATTATAATCTATAATATAAAAATGAATATTTGTTAGTTTGTTTGTTCGTTTTTTTATGCGCTGCCATACCGTTCATCCGATTGCGATAAAACTTTGTCAACTTATTGCTTGCACTTGCGCGCAGATTATAGACTATATCTTATACATACAAATGAAAGTCTGTCTGACATATGCGTTCCTATACCATTCATCCGATTGCGACGAAATTTTGGTGAATTGATGTGTGCACTACGGGTGCGAGTCATAGACGCTAAATGTAAAAGCAGCTGAAATGGTGGATTGCTTTGAGAGAAAGATCCTTAGGCGGATATACGGACCCATGAATGATGATGGGGAGTGGAGAATTAGGTACAACACGGAACTATACCGCTTATACCAAGATTCAAAACTCTCCAACTTCATAAAACTCCAGAGGCTAAACTGGGCAGGCCATGTCCAGCGCATGCCTGAGTCACGGATACCGAAGAAGATCCTCGAAGGAAACCCAGGAGGAAAAAGGCCAGTGGGAAAGCCACGCACACGATGGCGTGATAATGTTACAAAAGATGCCAACCAGATACTAAAAATCAGGAACTGGAAAAGACGTGCGGAGGACCGTTCCGGCTGGAGGATAGCGGTGGAGGAGGCCAGGGCTCGACTTGAGCTGTAGCGTCATCGAAGAAGAAGAAGATGTGTGCACACCCACAAAGGTTTCTGAATTAGAAAAACTATTTTCTTCTTCTTCATTATATCTTCTTTTATTCATATGGTTCCTATACCATTCATCGGATTGCGATGAAACCTTCGCCAGTTGTTGTGGCAACACCCGCAAAGGTTTCTGAATCAGTACAACCATCTTCTTCTTCTTCGTCGTCTTCATTCTATATTCTTTTATTCTTATGATTCCTATACCATTCGTCCGATTGCAATGAAACTTGCGTCAGTTGTTGTGCCGACACCTGCGAATGTTTCTGAATTAGTACAACAATTTTCTTCAACCTTTTTTTCTATTCTATCTTCTTCTATTCGTATGCGTTCTTATACCATTCATCCGATTGCGATGAAATTTTGATCAGTTGTTGTGCGCATGCCCGCGAAGATTACTGAATTAGAAAAACCATCTTCTTCGTTATATCTTCTTTTATTCGCATGGTTCCCATACCATTCATCGGATTGCGATGAAACCTTCGTCAGTTGTTGTGGTAACACCTGCAAAGGTTTATGATTTAGTACAACTATTTTCTTCCTCTTCTATTCATATGCGTTCTTATACCATTCATCCGAATGCGATGAAATTTTGATCAGTTGTTGTGCGCATGCCCGCGAAGATCTCTGAACTAGAAAAATCATCTTCTTCTTCTTCATCATATCTTCTTTTATTCATATGGTTCCTATACCATTCATCCGATTGCGATAAAACCTTCGTTAGTTGTTGTGTTAACACCTGAAAAGGTTTCTTAATTAGAACAACCATTTTCTTTTTCTTCTTCATTCTATCTTCATTTATTTTATATAGTTCCTATACCATTCATCCGATTGCGATTAAATTTTGGTGAGTTGTTGTGTGCACACCCGCAAAGGTTTCTGAATTAGAAAAACTATCTCTTCTTCTTCATTATATCTTCTTTTATTCATATGGTTCCTATACCATTCATCGGATTGCGATGAAACCTTCGTCAGTTGTTGTGCTAACACACGCAAAGGTTTCTGAATTAGTACAACCGTCTTCTTCTTCTTCATCGTCTTTATTCTATATCCTTTTATTCGTATGATTCCTATACCATTCGTCCGATTGGAATGAAACTTTCGTCAATTGTTGTGCCCACACCTACAAAGGTTTCTGAATTAGTACAACAATATTTTTCCTCTTCTTCTATTCGTATGCGTACCTATTCCATTCATCCGATTTTAATAAAACTTTCGTCAGTAATTGTGCCAACACCCGCGAAGGTTTCTAAATTAGTACAATTATCTTCTTCTTCTTCTATTCGTATGCGTTCTTATAACATTCATCAGATTGCGATGAAATTTTTCTCAGTTGTTGTTCGCACACCTGGGATGGTTAGTATTATATAAAATACAAAGTTTGTTGTTTGTTTGTTCCATCCAATTTTGAATTTTTTACTACATATTAATACTATTAATAACGTTTGCATATTTTGGATTCGATTTTAATTTACAGTTCTTTTGTTTGACCTTTACTCCTATTAGAATTACTTTCATATTGTATTACACAGATATTTTAATATTAAAAAGATAATTTCATTATTATTTTTTAAATATCTAAGGTAAATGTATCCACTAAGCGACCCTGTGCGAAGCCGGGTATCTCACCTATAATATAATTTCAAAACACGTTAAATATTTATATAAGAATAATTAAAAACAAAAATAATTCAATCTTATAGTTTCCACTAAAATTATTTAATGTTATGTTTATTATGCTGAAATAATTACACATAATAAAAATTAAATCACTACGCTATGTGTACCTATACGCATGTAGTAAGTCTATAATATACCCACCTTTCGAGAATTTCATAACAAGAGGTTTTCTAGTCTATGTTAAAATAAATATATTGTATCTCCATAAAAATGTACTTTCATACATATTATATATTGCCAAACTGGTAGGTGCGCAGTGTTGCGAAGGTAGGCACGAAAAGTTTTACACAAATAAAGCCACGTCATGATTGCAGTTTGCAAATAAAGTTTATAAAACAGCCGCTAGTTATAAACTACATAAAAACAGTCCTAAAAAACGTTGTTTGTTAAACTGTCTGAAGATAATATGTAGACTAATTTTTTAATACCTCACTTCTATACTATTGTTGAGTGTGCTGGCTATCTCGTGAAAAAATGATATACAAGGATCAAATCATAATATTGAAATTTGAGGCAAATTTGTTAACGAATGATAACTGTTGTTAAATTTGTCTATTTAGTTAAAATTAAAAAAAAGTGAATAAATCAATGCAAGGACCACTAATGCATTGACTGATTTAAAAAGACAAAGTGAAGGCATACATAAAAAATTGGAGCTTTGGAAATCAAAATTTAAAAAAAAAATCGTCATGTTTCCACTTTTAAATGATTTTGCGCCAGATATATTGAAGCAAACAAAAATCTATTTACTGAGCGTTATGATAGTTTGCTAATGCACTTTCCCCATTATTTATTTCACAAATTTACTCTAATAGTAAAAAAATCATTTGATTTCAAAACTATGATATATTAAATATGTAGGTAGTTGTACGTTTGATGTGATACCTATATCATGAGTGATATATGTAATGATAACTCCCGTGTATGTGTATAATTTAGGAAACACTACATTATAGTACCACACTGCCCTTAACCTCAGAGATAGGTAGGTGGGCCCGACAAATATCCTGGCCTAGGGGCTCGCTTTTCGCAAAATCTTTTTTAAACATCCATCGCATGAAAAATAAATTAATTTAAATAAGTATAAGTAGTAATATAAGTAGTAAAACCTTGTTTATTATTTATATATTTAAGTTTTCTTTATTTTTGTATTAGTGCCTACATTTTTGACTATTTAAAAAGGTGTCTGAATTATTTAATGAAATAAAGGGGGGAGGCGCCAAGTTTCATTTTTTTTTAAAAAGGAGGCGTAATAACATTAAGTTTGGAAATCACTGATGTATTTGATAGGAACCGTAATTTAATACTTGTGTATTTTTGTAGATACTAAACATTATACTTACCTACATATAATAAAACAATCATTAGATTTACTTAGGTGGAAGATAACGGTGTGAAAGACCCCTTACTTCAAAAATTGTACTGAATTCCACACCACCGTGGAGGTACAGTTAAATTGCGGGTTTTTTTAAATCTGTGGTTTTCCCATTACGACTATTTCATTGTACTACGTTTTAACTTAATTTTCTAAGCATAACATATTATACAAACTACAAATGAATATATCTACATAATATTATCTAATTAAAATTTAAATGGTGACTCATAACTTTATATTATAATATAAAACAATCGAAATAATAAAACTACCTACTATTATATTTCTAAGAAAAATACTCACTTTCTGAAATGCAAAATATTAAGAATAACATTACCTACATAATATATACAAAATACATAAAAACATTTTATACATGTGATAGAGGTATTTTTTGCAATTTACATTAAATTTAGTCAATACCATTATGTACGGACTATGTCCAAAATGGTATACCAACATAAAATGAATTGATTTTACAGACATGGGGTGCAGAGAAATGATATTATATTATGTTTATACCTACATCAGATTGAGTATGATAACATTTTTATAATAAAATAATATTATTTGGTACTTATGACATTAAAAGCAAAATTAATAATTAGTAGGTAATCTTAAATGTATTAGTCCTACCTAAATAAATTCACTGATTTCAGGGACATAATAACATGGAGTTAATGTTATAGTATAATAACTACATGTAAATGCAACAGTTTCAATATAATTAATTATTTAGACATGTACCTACTCACTAATATTATTTTTTTTTTAAAAAAAAAAAAATAAAAATCAGTAAGCACTTATTCATTAGACGTAACCAACTGAAAGAAAGCATAGTGGTTCGTACCACGAGAATGTCGTGTATACTATACTATTGAAAATACTAAAAATACTTTCTGCGACTATTGTATACCTACATACTTCATAAACAAAAGAATATCTAGTTGTATTTGAAATGCATGTCCTGACTAAATAATATTCTTTTCGGGCATAAGTTATTATTAGTAATTTATAACTACAATATAACTTATTATAGAGGTAGAATATGCAAGTACTCATATGCACAAAGGAAAACCGACCGCTTGCTGTGCGTTTTTGTGCAGGTCACTCGAGGTAGGTATATTTTCAAATGCACATGTTCCACAAACTGATGTAAACTTTACAGACCTTGTAATAAGGGTTGGTATTCTTCTAAATCTGGGTAAAAAGGTTTTTATGACATGCCCGAGATACCGGGAATTTAAGGTAAGTGTTTAGGAATAAACGTCATATGAAGCAAAGTTAACATGATAAAATAAACACTAATAACATTACATTAAGGGTTAGTTTGGCATTTATCGTCAGATGCACGGAACATTTTAAATTTCAAGGTTCGTTATATTATGGGAGGATTTATACGAGCCATCAGTCATATAATTAAATTGAACAAACACATAAATTGGTCTCGCTGTTCTAACAAATAACATTTTATAATAGTGTCTCACTTTACAAAATTATTATGTGGGTTTCTCTAACGTATATCTTTTTACATAGCCCTATCACTGTCTTATCAAAATATCGATCAGACTTTGGAAAATGATTAATTTTATATAGAAAACATTCAATTAAACTACTTGTGCATTTTTATTTTTACGCATAAGCATTTTATCTACAAATAGCTAAAAGTAGATTTTTTTGTATATAATAATAAATGGGGTATCCATGATTTAAGGGCCTAAATAAAGTGCGAGTTCTTCATGGCAACGGGAGTGTTAAAGGTTCAAAATGTACTACGGGATGGGAGCATCAGTCTAATAACATTTTAAACACCAATAAAAACGACATTACACATTTTTTTTTCCGTAGCGGCAGCTTACTGTGACATACACCTCAATATATTTCACACTTAAGAATCCCTGTCATTCGCCAGTCTTTTTTGTGTCTTACCAGTTACTCTGTAGATAGTATTTAGCTTCCAAGATGCCGGAATTCGGTTGTCCAGAATATCAAAATTTTAAAATTCAGCAATTTTTTTTTTCATGAGAAAATAGCAAATCTCACAGTGCATCACATAATATGCTTCCATAGAGAGTATTTCCGGGCAACTATCAACTATAAATTAAAATCATGGGATTTTAAGACAGAGAAAGAACAGTTTTTGTCGCATGGGATATTCCAATTTTGAAATACATTATTTCAGCTTAATACTCAATGACAAATAAAAAGAAAATGTAATGTTGCTGTCAATCGTAGTAAAATTAGTTCTTAATTAAATTATACAATGCATATAGTTGGATATAGCAAGTCCCACACTACACTACATTTACTCTCATGGGCATATAATTATGATTCTAATTAAAATTGTTGTACTTAACTCATTTTAATTGAGTCTTTTGTGTGTTTCATTTAATAATCATTTTGTATTATTCTAGGGGTTTGTTGAGTTCAGTACAACACTGTGCCGAATGGGCACTGGGAACTGAAAACCAGGAGCCAATCAAAAAGTGTTTTCGTTCATTGGGAGTAATCCTACGGCTGGCTGTTCAGAGCCGACGGCTGTTTGCCCGAGCCACTGGTGGGCAGTACGAAGACAGTTTCCGAAGAGATCTGCGGGCTGCTGCGGCCGCCCTTGCCACCATGCTGCGCCTGCCACCCACTGATGCAATATTACCAACACAGGTGAAAACCTTATAGTATTTATACCAGTAATCAATTATTTCATATTGAATCTTTTGGTAAGATTTTAATAAATTGTTGAAATTTAAAAACAAAATTACCAAACTTACAGATTGGAGATAGATGTGGGTTATGAGGCTGAACTATAATATCATGAAGATATTATATATGATAATATATGGGTCACAATATGTGACTTATTTATGTCAAATGGTTTTCTATTAACAATAGGATATTCAATTTGTGTCATTGGTATAGAAGTAATAATATGTAGGTACCAAAAAATTGGATCATGTGATTCATATAAGTATTTAAATCTAACGATCCCGGGATCCTGCAATTCTAAAATAACATAGAAATTGTAATTTGCGCCTAATGAAAAAGTGATGTTTCAGAATAATCAATATAATTTTTTAATTATGACAATGTATGTATGTATCACTTTCCTTTTTACATCGAAAATGTTAAGTAGTTTTCACGTTTTTTATTATATTTGATATGTGAAATTTAATAAGTTTGTTATAGCAAATCTTTAACCTACCAGAAACACTTAGTGCAGTGGTCGGCAAACTCATTAGTCAACAGAGCTAAATATCAACATTTCAACAATTGAGATTTCTTTTGAGAGCCAAATTTCTTAAACTGAAATTATATACCTATGTAGGTACCTACACTGTTTATTAACTTAATAAACTTTAGTTAAAGATTTAAGTCTTATTTTACCTATAGGTAGGTACACTGAATAAAACTTGATATCATACATGATAATGATCTTATTTATTGATAAAAATTAAATTGTTAGTAAGATATCTATAAAAGTAAATCATGACAATGACTGACAAACACTCAATGTGAATAATAGCCTTGCATCTCTTTGGAAAGTTTGGGTAAGTCAGGTTTGTATGTTGATGTTTTTAATTTTAAGTCTTATTGATGATTCCAGGTTCTCGTCAATAAGACGAGTTCTCAATTTACTGTTGATTTCCTCTCTTAGAAATCTCTTTACTAACCACAAAACATGCAATATTAATATTGTTGGAAGATTGTATTCAGTAATTAAATACAGAACATGATTTTTCTTGACTCTTCCAAAGTTCCTGAACTGTTTTCTTCCTTGCATCACCGACAGGATATTTAGTGCTAAATGACGCGTGATTATTTGTAAAGTACCCCTCCAAATTTGACTTCTTGTTATGCGCCAATTTTTACCGACAAATAATACAGGTCGGTAAAACACTTAAGTTTTGAATAAATGCGAAATTCTCGGTCCATTCAATTTTAAATTCACGGTTTTCGTCATCCGTTTTTCTTTGCTTCTATTTTGTAGCCATGTAAAATAGGGTAGAGAGCATTTGTGTCAGAGCCGCACTCAAGGGGCTAAAGAGCCACATGTGGCTCGCGAGTCGCGGTTTGCCGACCACTGACCTAGTCTAAACATAGGAAGGAACTTGCAATTTGAGACAATTGAAGCAATATTTAAAAAAATCTTTTACTACATCTTTCTTTTGACCATGTCCTTTTCATTTGTAAATGTGTTTGGTTTCTTTTCGATGAATATAAGTGTTTGCCTAATTTGTGCTTGTGAATAATATTTATTCCAGATCTCCCTGCTGGGGTCATGCGGAGCCGTGATGGAACAGGTTGGTGAGGCACTGGGGGCGGTGGAAGGCGCTCGGGCAGCAGCCGCTCTGCTGGATGCCCCCCAGCCTGCCCCTGCTTCTCCCCCTGCCCTCGCTCGAGCCCGACTTCACGCCGCCAGACAACTTGTTGCCACTAAACTCTTTACTGGAGATGATGGTAAGCTTTTTACCCAAACCTTATTTTAATGACACACTAACACAGCGAACTAAGAAATAATAAATACATAAACATTTTTTTAATTCAATGAACTTGGAAAAAATATACATCGATTATATTTTCCGTCGTCGTTATATGTTTTTGACAGCAGACACCAATAGTTAAGTTGTCTAGGTTCTTATCAGGGTAAAATGCATCCAATTTACTGTAAAGTTCTGTACATGATACTATGGAAAATGTAATGGTTACATATTTTTTCGAAAGTCAACATGGGGTTTGGTGACCGATATTGTTCAGTAATCGAAATTTGTTTGAAGTCGGCTGTCGAAGATTATCTGTTGATTAGATTTCAACAAGTTGGGGTATAGCTTATACTGCATGAAGATCAATGTGCCTTTTGCAAACCATTTTTAGATTGCAAATAATTTCGATCAACTTGAAAGATTTCTTGGTCACTTACATTAGCGAGATTTGAATGAGTCAGACATAGACTGGCAACAGTACAACAACTTAATTATACCAACAAGAAATTCAAGCAGCACAGCCCAAAGTGACTGATATAGCACTCGAAAGAGTTATTTCACGATTTCACAGTTAATTTGAAAAGATATATTTGTATTCTGAATATATGTAACATTTCAATGGAAGATATTGATGAAAACCTTCTTTTTCCAAATGGAGTTGTGTGTGGTTTCCCACAAAATCTAAATCACTGAAGCGAGTTTCAGTTTATCATAAGTGCTATTTTTCTATGCAAAAAAATATTGCCTTTGACTCTTTGGAATTTATATGAAAACTAGTAGACCAGGGGCCCTTTTTCAGCTTCACTTGCATACATTTAGGCTGTATCTCTAAAGAAGAATATCCTTAATTTCAATCGATTTTTTTGCTTTGTCTATGATATTATATATGAGAATTTATGGAGTAAATAAACTCGCCATGACTTATTGGCCATTACAGAATTTTATGCATGCAAGTTATTTAGTTTCATAAAATATTATGTTGTTAACAGAATCTCGAAATGTACTACTCGCTGCCATATGCCGCCACGTCCGCTGTCATTTATCGCGTCGTGATGAACTGGAAGAGTGTGCAGAGCTCCTTGGAGAAACTTTAGCTGCTCTTCACGACAACACTCGAGAAAACAATCCCCTCCCTCCTGCGCATCTTGACGCTTTATGTCTAGGAGTATTAGATGCTCTCGTTGATTCATTGCTTAATCTCGTCGGCCGAACTTCACCTGTTTTGGTAAGCCATTTACAAAATAATATCATTAAGAATATTTTAATTAAACTAAAAATTCATATGATTTATCACAGGTCAGTCAAAAATAAAGATGTGTAAAATACGACAACAACGGAAACAAGATAATACAAACATAAAAACAAAGAAAGAATTATAATAACATGTTAAAACTAAAATTTGGAATAATGTCTTGGGGTTTATATGATAGCTTTTCGATAATCTAAAATTCTTTTCTGTATTTCAGAGCCATAATATGTCTTCTCAGCCTTACGAAGATTATCATATAATATGTGGGGTTTCAAAAGTATTCATAGGTATTATTGTGAACAATCTGTCTGATAACCATGCCTATATAAAAGAGATTTGCTAATGAAATTGCAATGGTTTTCAAAGTGTGCAAAGCAGGCTGTTTGAGAATATTAATAATTTCAGACAATCTTAGTTCAATCACAATGATAGATTCGTAAGCTTTGATAGCAGTATTCTTCAGGTAATAACAGAATGTAAACTGTTCTTCCTTAATCGTTACCATGACCATTGTCATAAACCGTTTTCATAAACCCACATTTAACCTTTATTTCAAAATTCATATTTTCATCTTTATAGAATCTTTATACATAAAGAAGTTTGTAAACCACTAACGTTTAAAAAGAAAAAGGTTTACTATTTTCTTTACAATTTTTTCCCACTATTCAATTATCTGTAGTATTTTGTTTAATCATCGGTTGCATTTTTATTATAGGGTTCTCTAACAGCTTGTTTATTGGGCTTATTGGAACTGGTGGAAGCTCCTCAACTGATGAGACTTTGCGACTCTCTCGCTCAGAAGCCATTGAAAGACTTTCTCATGAGAACATTCCTGTTATTTACACATCTTATTGAACTCGAGGTTTGTACCGTTTGTTACTTATTTTCCCCACCAACTTTGAATAGATCAAATTGAAAAAGCTGTACATATATGTGTTGGATTATAATATTATATATTTTCAATATTAATCATCATTAGTACTACATTTTGAGTTTATTATATTCACTGACAATATCTGAATTCGACAGGTCTTCCCGAGTGATTGGTTATTGATGCGCGTAAGTGGATGTGCAGCTCTTCTGAGAGGTCTTCAATTGCTTGCGCCGCCTTTGCCCCAACGATTCTTAGGACCAGATCCACCATTTGATAATCAGGTAACTCACAAACACCAAATTATACTTAACTTTCAACTGAATACACCATTTGTAAAAATTTTAAAGTTCGTCAAACATTGGTAAAATCCAGTTGTCTAGTAGGATCGGAACACAGAATATTGTCAATAATTTGAATATATATAAACGATGTAAACCAATTCTTAAGATAGTACATATTGAAATTAGAAATATTAGCTGATTAGCTGATTTTAAGGTGAATTTTTGGGGGAAAAACTGTGTCCCAGTTAGAGATGTCAAAATGTATCGATACTAGTTATCACTATCGAAACAAATGTATTGATACCAAAGTATTGAAATATCAGTACCTATCAAAATATGATCATTGACGTAACATCGAAGTATCTGTCAAAGAGTATCAATACTTTTTTGACATTCCTAGTTCAGGTACTTTTTTTATTTGAGTGTATGAATTCTATGCAGTGCCATCTTTAGATTAATAAAGCCTGAGCATATCTTTGAGCACAAGCAAAGATCGGTCCACTTTTCAACTGTCAAAATCAGATCCCAGATTGCTTGACATATTGATTTGCCCTTTCTCGTTTCAAATTGAATTATAAAAATTCTCAAATCAAATATATTAACTATCAGTATTGTTTATAAATAATATACATTCCTGTTATTCATCAGCTGTCAGTCAGACTAGTCCTTCACACGAAAACCGGTGATAATATCGATTTCCAAAAAATATATAGCATTGATATATGCATTACATTTGTAGAATAATGCTAGTGTATGCTAGTGTATGCTAATGTAACTCATCTATCCGAATCAAACCATTCCCTGTGTGAACACGACAGACGCGTCATTATGAGCACTCTATAGTCTATAGAACAATGACAGGTCATCCATAGACAACAACGAGAGGGGCGGAAAAAGTAGGACCAGTCGTTGTGAATGTATCGGCTTTCTACTTGAGTCGGCAATGATCTATGTCATAAAACTATGAATTGTTCATTTGAACTGTTCATCTTTCTTGATACCTTTTAATCATACACATAAATATAAATTAGTAATATATAGTACCTACCTAATAAGAATAACCCCTCTAACAAAAGCACATTTTATAACATTTTTTAAATTGTAAGTTTATCTTTGATTATAAAATTCTTTTTCAGGTTTAGTTTTAGTTAGATGAATAATTAAATTAAAACACTTTAAAATGTAAATTATCAATAAAATGTCTTAAATTGCTCAAGTTCAATAGAATATACTAATTTCTGAATATATTTATAGGTATGGAGTGCTTATTTGGGAGCTATGGTAAGGTTCTTGAGACAGCCAGCTCTTCAAGCCGAGGCGTGGGGCCGTGGTTGGCGTGCACCTTTGCTGAGAGCTCACGGTGATCTAAGAGTACCTGCTGCACTTCATCTACTCTCCATGTGGTCACATCTTGGTAATAATGGCTTTAATGTGTATTTTGAAATGCTTCATAAATATGTTTTCTTTAAGGCCTTATCCACATGACGCGTCTCTTGTCGCGAGTGAATGTGGACACCTCAATGAGGTCACCTGTACCTCGACCGCGTGCGATAGTCGTCACGGCGCGGTGTGCTTGTAGACGGCTCAATAAGTTACGTGTGTCTTGAATGCGCGCGAGTCAAAACGCGCCATATGGACAAGTCCTAAGAGTAAAGTTGTCTTTTTAGATTAGAGTAAGGTTAGGATTGCCCTCTGAGTTTGCCAGTGAGATTTCAGATTTGTTTTGCATTTGGGTATGGGATTTTCTTGTGATTGTGGTTAACAATCGATCTTTGCAAAATAATATATCAGCTGTTCGAATTCATGATTTCAAAATGTATTCTTATTCTGTAGTTATGTATATATATCATCATCATCATCAGCCAGAGTCGATCCACTCCTGGATGAAGGCCTCACCACTGTCATACCACTGTCAATTATCATTTGTATAATAATCCCACTGTGGAGTAGTGTTAGAGTGCCCATCTTTGAAATCTTGGGAGCTTGATCCAGAATTCGTTGGGCGAATGACTTATTACTATGTATTCCTAATACTAACAGCAAAACTCTTAAGAGCATACATAAGTGAAACGGCAAATAATTTTCAACTGTATGTGGAACGAAATTTCGACTGCGTTGCCATCCGGAGAGCGATAGTCAACCTGTTTGCACGTCAATTTGTTTGGTGATGGCGTCGGACGAATATATTCTTAAATCGTGTAAAGATGACTAAAAAACGTTCCGCATGTACTTGAAAATCATTTGTACAATCCGCGCATCGCCTAGTCACGATCTTTTTAGATCATGCAGGTATAGCCTTAATACGAGGGTGGGTCAATAATTCCTTAGAAAAAAGCATTAAAACAGGTTTTATTTTTGTATTTTTTTTTTATTTCTCAACATAATTTCCTTGGAGCTCAATAGACTTGGTTAGACGTTTCTCAATTTTTTTTAAACCGTCAGAAAAATAAGTTTTCGGAAGGTCCTCAAAATAAGCATTTGTCCGATCGATGACTTCTTCATTTGAAAAAAAACGTTGTCCACTTAGCCATTTTTTTAAGTTTGGGAAAAGGAAAAAGTCACTGGGGGCTAAATCTGGCGAATACGGTGGGTGGTCGACCAATTCGAACTTCAATTCTTCAATTTTAGCCATTGATCGTAAACATGTGTGAACACGGGCATTGTCCTGATGAAAGAGGATTTTTTTCCTGTTTAAATGAGGCCGTTTTTCTTCAATTTTGTTTTTTAGCTGGTCCAATAAAGATGCATAATAATCCCCTGTTATTGTTTTTCCTTTTTCCAAATAGTCAACGAAAATAATTTCACGCGCATCCCAAAATACAGTAGCCATAACCTTACCAGCTGATTTTACGGTTTTCGCCTTCTTTGGACATGGTTTGCCTTCGCAATCCACTGCTTTGACTGTTCTTTCGTCTCGGGAGTATAGTGGTGTATCCATGTTTCATCTACAGTCACAAAGCGACGAAAAAATTCATCCGGATTGCGTTGCATGAGCGACAACAGAGCTTTAGAGGCCACCACCCTACTGCGTTTATTGTCGACTGTGAGCAAACGCGGCACCCATCTTGCAGAAATATTTTTCATGCCCAATTTGTCATGTAAAATAGAAATGACGCTACCTTTTGAGATCCCTGTAACCTCAATTATCTCACTCAACTTTAATCTTCGGTCACTTAACACCATATCGTGGATTTTATTGATCATTTCTGGTGTAGTCACCTCTACAGGACGTCCTGAGCGTGGTTTATCCTTTGTTGATGTACGACCACGTTTAAATTCATTTAACCAGTTATAAATAGTTGCAAGTGAAGGAGCAGATATGCCGTGAACTAAATCCAACTCATTTTTTATTTCCTTTGCTGTTAACCCTTTTATATTAAAATGTTTAATAACAACTCTAAACTCAATTTTCTCCATTTTCCATTTTTCCATTTTCCACAAGCAAATTTTTTTTTTAAATGTACGAGAAACACACAACAACCCGACCAATCTGATTGAAACTTCGCAGCATACTGAATCGGTAGTGCCGCTGCATGAAAACAAACCGCTTGCAGTACTAGTCGCGCCACCTGTCGGCTTTTCTAAGGACTTATTGACCCACCCTCGTATATTCAAATGCTCTGCTTTATAGTAAAAATGATAATGATACCCAATGTCTCTTTGTCTCAATGCTTGTTGTGATTGGATCATGATTTAAGTTGTGTTGGTAGTATTAGAAGTCATACGCAGGCCTAGATAAAAAAATATCACCATCATTGTCTGTTTAAAGAATATTTTGAGTGATAGCAAATGTGACCATGCAATCTTGTGCGCCTGTGGCTCCGACTCATGTTTAAGCAGTTGTTGGTAATTTTTGAAACCAATCGTTGACACGGACATCGAGTCTGGTCTGGCAAGAATAGAAACTCTATCTATCTAATAGAATTCCTTTCTATTTTACTCTAGACTCCTAACAGATTTGAAGTGGTTTTTTTATTATACGACAGGGATTATGTTTCTTCATGTAATTAGAGCATTGATAAATTGGGAGCCGGAATCGGTGCAACACTTGAAATGTAAGAACATAATGTCACTTATTACATTTTTATTGTCATTATATTATAATAGGTGATCAGAAGCTAATCTTGGCGGGTGAAATGGTCGGCCCACTCCTGGAAGTGACTTTAGTGGCTGAACTGCGAAGAGCTGCCCTCGGAGCTCTTGTTGAATTGATGGCGAGAGAAAGAGCTGCCGCCGGACATGCCAGGAGACTGGAGGCGGCACTTGTCGATCGATTGGATACACTCGTCTCCGATAACAAGGCTGATGATGAATACAGAAGACTTTTCAATACAATGTATGTAATATTTCTTATTCTAACAACACTACTTCTTTCACCTCTCAAAATATATATAAACACACTAGATTTAGTAAAAGTATTATGTAGCAATTAACTAAATGTAGATACAGCCGAGTGAGATTAAGACTGCTTCCACATAACGACTTGTGGGTGCGACAGGTGTAGGCTAGGTCTTCATGTCATGGACTGTCTGGACATGGAGAATATATATTGAGAAATAAAGATGTGTTACTGCAGAAGCTACTAGGTGCAGGAAAGTAATCGGCGGGAGATAAACTGCAGACATGCACGTCATTTCGGCAAGTCTGTAAATGGGAAATGTGCGGTGAGGCAGACCATATGTTGTAGACTTCACATTCCTCGTAACTAGCTGTTGAAGTAATGCTTGGGCACTATATACCCTCTTTTGTTAAATACCTTATCACGCCTCGGATTGCCCACATTTTCCTGCATCCATTTTTTTTGTACAGACAGTTCATGCCATGAACATCTGGCCTACGACCTGTCACATCCACATGTGTTTGTTGTGTGCACGCAACCTAATACTATCTAAATTGTACTCTCCTATTGGTTTTATGTAATATTTCATTGTTTGGTCATCAATTAGAGACCCTACTGGCCTCTGAAATTACTGTGCCAATTAACACCCTTCACTCGATTTCTAACACACACCTGTTAGTTTTATTACTTTGAATGACATTATTTCTGTTTATGAACTGAATTTAAACTAGTTTAAATTTGTTATGTAAGTCATTGACTTACGAAGACTCTGAGACACAATGATTATTTATGTCCTATATGATCGTCGGTATTATTTGAAGGTGATTTTGTTGAAGGTGATTATTCACTGTGTATTTATATTTTTGAGAATGATTATGCGGTGACAATAAATAATATTTTTCTTAGATTATTTTAAAACTATCGTCAAACGGAATCTGTCTTTCAAATGTTTTATATTTGTGTATATATTATATATGACCATGGGAAAACCTTATTACAGATGCTCACTATCTTGTCTTGATATTAATATGTAATGTTTGTTCAATTAACCTGGGAAGATGTTGGGAAAATCCACATTACCTGCTTTGTTTACAAAATTATTATTATTAAGAAAATAATAACAAAAATCCCTTAGATTTCACAGAACAAAGGTTAATAATGTTATTATCTAGCAGTAATTTGAAAATATGACTACAAATCTCTTGATAAAATTTTTGGAATTTGATGTTAGGTAACACGTGTCAATTTGCTAAATTTAATGAAAAGTAGATCATATTGCCGCACTGTGTGACATATTCTCACCAATAATAATTTGTGTGAATAATCGTTTTGAGTCACAGTCCTAAATCTCAGTTTTCATAATATGGTTTACTATTACATGCCGTTCTTGGGACATATTCAACAGGGAACATCTCAGTGCAGTGTGAGTATTCGAAATGTGAACACTGCCAAATTAGAGCTACTCGTGCCGTTTCGTTTGCTAATTCCCTCTAATTTATTTCAATTTGATAGTTTCTTTTACCAATCGTATTATTTTGTTAAATACCTACCTACCCGAATGATTCATTCATTCATTCCCTGCTTTTTAAAAGCAAGTTATTGTTTTATATGTCCGCTTTGTATGTCTTCATGAATGATTTTTAGATTTTAAATATTAAAGGATAATTAAAATGTTTGGTGTTACTGATAAATTTATAATCCCATCATGGCAGGAGTTCAACAGGTATATTATAATAATTATTAGAAATTCTTGTAAATAAAATCAAAATTGTAAAATATGAATGCAGTGAATATTTGTGAATAAATATTTTGATCTTCTTTGTGACTATCGTCATTGCAGTATCTGTGTGAAATGAAATAAAATAGGGTTCAACATCATCAAGACTAATAAATAAGATAATAATTGGATAATAAAAGTTCTTGAAAAGTGCCTCAATAGTTAGGGGAATAGATTTATAATCTCTGGAGTAGCTTTTGATTTCTTGTAAACAATGTGTTGGAATAGGTTGATGGAGCGTGTCCAAGCGGAAGAGGGTGGCTGGAGAGAAGCAGGCGCTGCTTTTGTTGATTGTGTAACTCGTCTGCTGGAGAGACTTTTGGATTATCGTGCAGTTTTGCAGGGGGAAGAAAACAGAGACAAGAGGATGGCTTGCACAGTTAATTTACTGGTAAAGTTTACGACATAATATTATATTTACCTTTTTCGAACACTTGAAGAATTAGTGGAATTTAAAATCCCGCCCTGACATGTTGTCCTAAAGTAAACTGCTACCCAGAACTTGTGGGATTGTGGGATTGAAGGGTTGCTATTGGCTGTTCGAAAACAATTATAATTACAAACAATCTTAATTAAATTTTTTGATTCATGATACAATGTTAGATTTGTATACTTCGGTGGCCGTTTTCTTCAGCTCATAACTATATTTAAACTACTTTTCCCTTATCGCTACGGTGACCATTCATCTTTTATTTTAGAGGACAGTCCTTTATTTTACCGCTTGGGGACGGCAGTTACTCGAAGGGTAGCAAATCGAGGAGAATCATTTGAAATATATAGAGATAGCTACCTAAACTTAGTAATAACAAAAATATCTTTCCATTAAAAAAATCAGCTCACTGGTTTAGTCAGGTTCGCGATATCTACAGTAAAACCTCGTTAATAAGAACACGGATAATTCAAAATTTTCGCAAAAAAAAAAGTCCCTTGAACATTATTTTCATATAAAACCATACCTTTAATTCGAATTTCGTAATTCGAAATGATTTCAGAGTCCTAGATTCAAAAATATTCAATAAATCATAATAAACTACACTATTTCATGAGCCAGTCATTGAAAATTATGACAGATTTTTCTTAAAACATCATAGATTACTTATTTTAAGAAGGTAATATGAATAATCCTGACATTTTATGACCCATTAACACACACGGAATCGGAAATAATCTATGATCGTAAACAAAATTAATGAAAATCAAAAAAATTTTTTTTTTCAAAATTTTTATATTTTGCCTCCATACATTTTATAATTCGTAATTCAAATTTTTTTTCGATTTTCGGTCCCATGGAATTCGTATTAACGAGGTTTTACTGTAGTTTATTTTCGTCGCCCTTCGACGTCCTTGGTGACCAGAAACGACACGTCCAGATTTGGGAATAATTACAGTCTGATATTTTGTTAGTGATGTATTAATACAACACATTTCTTAGATATTGGACTCATGAAAGGATGATAAAAATATTGTAAGTATTAAAAAATGGGGATGCATTTTGGCGCTGCCTAGGGGCGGCATTTTATCTAGGGACGTCACTGCTTTATCTACACTAATTTTATTATCAATGTGATTGTGAATCAGAAAAGTTTAAAAACTACCTTCTTACCTACTGTGTTATATTATTTTCTCTCAGCAATCTTAAATGAACAAAATTATGACATATACATCAATTTTCTTTTAGAACCAGCATACTATGTCAGCGCTGCTGGTAAATTCACAGAAAACATTCTCATTTTCATAATACATACCTACTCTTGTATAAAATACTCTGTGGTATAAAATAAAAGAATTCCATTGTAGGTGATTAATTTTAATTTTATTTCTCTGTTTTCAGAACTTTTACAAGAATGAAATTGATAGAAAGGAGCTCTATCTGCGATATATTTATCGTTTACATGACCTTCATTTGGCAGCTGAAAACTATACAGAGGCTGGTTACACTATGAAGGTACAAATGAAGCTTTTATTTTCAAATAGGGATAAATCCACAATTCAAGATTTGTGGTAATCGATGGTTTTTTGTTTCAAGCATAAGTAATCAATTTCTTCTTTCCATTGTAATGTATTTTCAATTTAGAATAATATGTCTATTTTTATTAGGTGATGTACCCTTCATTGCAATATTATTCGACATATAAGCATTTATTTATATCATTCGAATTAATCGGTTTCTGTAATATATTACGTTATAAACATTTTTTACGTATGCTTTTGGCGGGTCTCGAGCATATTGTGTGAAATTGTGTGAAGCTACACACAGAATTTGACTGTAGAAAGGAAAAAGGACGTAACCCTCAGTTTTTTCAAAATAGGTTTTATTGAATAATAACATTGTACACGACTAAATAAATGTTGTGTCCAAAGGATGTAAGCTGCAAATGTCGATTTGTTATCTAAATTTAGCTGGCAATTAAAAAAAAAAATAAGGAATTGAACTGGAAAAATCGACTTAACCATCATTTTTGTGGGTTTTTTCTTTAATTAACTCAATAATTTTAATATCAGATTACGAATATAAAAACCAAATTATTAATTATTATCATGCACTTCACGGTTATGTCTATTTTGTATTTTAACTTTGACCTAAAACCATAACAAAAACCTTTTTGTGCCTTTTGTAAAATTTGATGTGTGTGGATTACGTCCTTTTTCCTTTCTACAGTCGATATGTATGTATTTTTTGTTAGATTTTAACTATATGTAGACTTACCGGATTTTGGGAATATAATATGCTTTATATTATTTTCACCAGTCTCACTAAATTAATTTAAAACTAGTATTATATTTAACAATTAAAATGAATTAATGTCATCGTAATAACACTAATAGTATTTTGATGTTTCCAGTTGTATGCAGATATGCTGAGTTGGGATAGCAGTAATACCGTAGCAGATCCTAATCATCCAAACACCTCAGAATGGGAGCGGAAAGAGATGCTTTACCATAAAATTCTGCAATATTTTGACAGGGGAAAGGTACTTGAGCTATATAGCCTTACTATTACAACATCATGGCTGTGTATGTCTTAGCAGCAATCAGCAAATATCTATACCCAGTGGTGTAGTAGTAATAAAACAGTAGTGTAATAAAGGTGAAACAATCACATACATGAGAAAATCATGTACTTATAATATGTATTATGTTCAGACCGGGAATCAAACCCGGAACTCTTGGTATGATAAGCCAGTGCCTTACGCATCGGACTACAAGAGTCATCATTACATATCGTATTGTATTTGAATGTTTCTTTATTTCAGTGTTGGGAAGCAGGAATACCTCTTTGCAAGGAGTTGGCTGAATTATATGAAACTCGTTTGTATGACTATGGAAAACTGGCTCACGTATTACGTACCCGTGCAAGATTCCATGAACACATCCTCACTCAACTCAGGCCTGATCCGGAGTATTTCCGAGTCGGCTATTATGGACAAGGATTCCCATTGTTTGTTAGGGTAAGTGACAACTGATGTTTTAATTTAATATGTTCTACGATCATTTCTAAAATCGTCTTATTCAAATGGAACTGTATTTATTGAACTTCATTTTCTTTCTTTCTACAGAACAAGCAATTTGTATACCGAGGTCTTGAATACGAAAGGATTGGAGCCTTTACAGCACGATTACAAGCGGAATTTCCCACCGCTCAAATACTCATGAAGAATTCACCACCTGATGATGCCCTTTTACATTCTGATGGACAATGTAAGCTATCATTCAATCAAAGAAAACTACTCAACCTAACTCCTTGTTTTGTTATACTGTTTGCAATTAATTTGAGGCATTTGAAAAGTTTTTTGCCTCATATGGAGGACAAAATAATTCCGATTCCTCCGTAGATTCATCACTTGCAACTCTTTAGTATACGGGTACAGAGGATACTTCATGTCACTATAGATAAATGACGGCAGAGCAAGTCAAGATTCTTTTTTTTTACTTTCAAACTCTTTCTTTAAGCACCAAGATGCATGGTTGCTACATCAGTCCCATGCAGCTTCGTTTCGGGACAAGAAAGTATGGCACTAAAATCTTTTCATTGGAAGGTACCCGTGCATAAATCGCGGATGCATATACATGACCGATGGAGATATGGTAATTCAAATCATTGTCTGCGATTATTTATTATTGTTGATGTTAATTTTTAGTTATCCAAATCTGCAATGTCCGCGGTGTGGCAGCTCCCGGCGCTGGTGGGTTGGCTCCGTCGGCTCCTGAAGTCCTCACTCGGCATTACCTCTCGCACCATCTCAAGACTTTCCACTGCGATAGACCTAAACACAAAGGGACTGTCGATAAAGACAATGAATTTAAGGTATGTACTGTCTTCTTGCAATGAAAATTTGACACTTTGTGTTGATTTGAAATTTAATGTCTGTATCAGTACAGAGAAATAATTACGTCATAATACAGCAATACTTTGCGCCATTCTGGTAATTGATTCCGATGACATCCCAGATTACTTGAAACCATTGAAACCAGACTCTTCAAGGAATTAAGTGTATAAAAAAAATGTAACTGGATCTAAGAACATTTTTTTGTTCTTTATATTAACAATATTTTATGATAATTTCATATTAAACAAGATAATTATAAAATATTAAATAAAATATTAAATAATTAATAAATATAAAATTAAAAAATAATAAAATGAAACGAATGAATTAAAATATTTTATTTATGAATAATTCAGTAAAAAATACTTATATCGAGCTATTGTTCTGTTAGCCACTTATGAATGTTTCTTAGTCACAGAAACACTTTTATATATACTTTTTGCACTCATAGTTATTTACAAAATGGTTGATTATAACTTTAAAAATGCTATAAATGATGACTAAAATGACTAATCAAATAAGTACAGTCCTACAAACTTATCTGAAGAACGGTCAACAATGGAACTACGAGCTAGGTACCTTACAGATTCTGTCCAGTTGCGAGTCTTGATTGGGTAGTTTTCGACTGTGGCTCCCCCATCAATTCTTCAGATAAGTTTGTAGGTCTGTACAATGATGTACTATACAATTTTATTATTCCCATTCTTTTTCAGACCCTCTGGATTGAGCGTAGTACCCTCGTCATCGAAAATGAACTCCCAGGCATCTTGCGCTGGTCCGAAGTAGTACATCGGTCAATGGAGGAGATTGCACCTATCCAGGTATGCCCATTTATCAATCGTAGAATATAATATATGTAATCAATTTTTTAACATATTACGTATAATCTTATGTGTTCCTAAATCAATTTTGATTTTTATTTTTAGTATGCCTGTGAAACAATGGAAACTGTTGAAAAAGAACTCAGACAGCTGGTCGCATTATATACAGCAGAACCTTCCCGAAATATTAATCCATTTTCAATGAGATTACAGGTAAAGTAAACATTAAATTTTAAGCGCATTAAAATATTCGATAGTGGTACTTTGAAGTGTTTCTAAGGAATAATTGATTATTTTCTAGGGCATTATCGATGCAAATGTTATGGGCGGTCCGAGCAAATATCAAGAAGCCTTTCTGTGTAACGAGTTCTTGGCTTGTTGGCCTCGCCTCAGTAATGAAGTGGCAAGATTGAAAGCTCTGTTGGCTGCTCAAGCTAGACTTCTGGAAGCTGCTTTGGCTCTACACGGCAGACTGGCACCACTGAGTGTTCAACCACTGCACAGGTACGGCAACAATGCTGATTTTTAGGCCTTTCAAAAATATTGTTTGCTATAAATTGTTATCAGATTGCAAAATGGATTATTCTGATATGTACCTAGCAGTCTTTGCATCTTTTTTATGTTGATTGTGGTACTGATTCTCAAGAAGCTGATAGGTATCCTAATCCAAAAGCATTAAAGATGGTCTGGTGTTTTATCTTAACTAAACGAAACTTAGCTCACTAAAGATGCAACCTATTGTGGGCTCGTTTCACACTACATATTATTATACTAATAATTAGATATTTTTCATGTGGTTATGTCATAGTAAAATGTAAATTTGGAATACATTATATTATAAAACATCAAAATCAAAAACAAAAAAAGTATTTGTGTTGTTGGTTGTGATTATTCGTTATTTATAATCATTTATTTGAAAAATTATTTACAGACGTTTGCTTGAAAGATTCGGCCAATTGAAGCAATCGCTCGGACCAATTGCAAAAATGAAACGGCAACAGTCAGAGAGTATTGTCAAGTAAGCAAAAATATTTTTTTCAGATCAACATTCTATTTCGCGGTAAACTATTTATTCGAACAACTTTAGAAGCTGAACGCCCCACCGAAATCAATCCAGTACTGGCATTTGACGATTAAATATAATGAGTTAGCTGCAATTTCTCTAATATTAAAGTTTCATTTATTTTGTGTTTAGACTACCTTTAAAAGTTTACCTACCAAAAATGTTGTGGGTCATTTCCGAGAAGGTCGCACCGTGCACCTCGCTGGAGACGTCTTTGTGGGAAAGAGAAAGCCATCGATGAGCGGGTTGGCCGGGTTACCTATGGCAGTCGGACTTTTACCTTCACGTGGTCGATACCTTATCGGCTGCATTCTAAATAACTGTACTCATGTCTGTATCCTTGATCTTAAAATAAATACCGTTCTCCGTAACAATAATTGAAGTTACTTGTATAATTATTATTGTATGTATAATTTCTATGTATTTTTCCAGCACTCCTTTGCCACCATTGCCTGTGGAGAGAAGAGCACAAAGCCTCCAAACCGAATCAGTGGAGGTTCCTAATTATGAAGATGCCCATCTTTACACTAAACCTATTGTAAGTGTAGAGCTTTGACTTACATACTTATACATTTTGTTAATTATGTACTGTGTCTATATCTTAGTATTGGCATATTTATACTTCTGTCTAGAAACTGAAATTCATTAATTATTATTGATAATAAATATACAATATTTTTTTTTCATTTGCAGTACACCTCAGAATCAGTGGATGGAATATCACTACCTGTTCGCCCACCTACAAGACTGTCAAGGTTTGTAATGTACAATTTATAATTAAATTAACTTAACACAATTTTCTTTAATTAATAATATTCTTGTGTAAAAACAGCATAATAGAGATATCTATCCTTTTAGGTTCTACAACCCTTGTCTACTCTATCTATGTACTCTGTCTAATTAATCCATCTCGAACGATCTAGCGCTGCTGCTCTCTAATTCTTTTGGCTGAGCATTTTCAAATCTCTACGCACACTCATGTTATTTCAGTCTCAGCCGTTTAGGTCTTTTTCCCCTTAGAGTATGCGTATATCGTCAGGTTTCTGGTCTTTCTGCATTCACATACATAATACTCCTCTCGCTTTTAATGCCTCGATTTCTAACATTTTTTCACCAGAGATTAAAATTTCCCACTCATTACGAAAGTTGTTCCAAGCATTAGTTTTTAAGTAGGTATTATCTTATTTATCTGTTTTAGTGTAAAATCTCTTGAATAATCGAATATGTGGCCGATCCAACGCAGCCTTTGCTATTTATATGGCACATGATTGTTTCATTCCCATAAAGTGAATATTATTGTTTCTTGTTATATTTCAACCTCCTAATGTTATTTTCGTTGATGGATCCAAATATTATAATTATAGAATTATATTAATTATATAATTTTATTATTATTGTAAACGAGTATAAATTTTCTACACTTGCTTAGTAAAGAACTAAACCAAATTTTAAATGTTGATTAATTTGACTCATCGACAATAGATGCCTCTAAAACTAAGATATAAAATTTTCTATTTATATAAGTACTATGTTCGATCCTAAGAAGGTCATAATTATTATGGACCTCATATTGAGGTTGTATCAACAGGTTTTATTTTACGAGAAGTAAAAGAAAACAACCTACATATTAGGTTCATACTTTGGGTACAAACACAAATTGAAAACAACATGTGAATGTTTGCCAGAACTGGGATTCAAACCTCGGCCATTATGGGTGCAATAACATTATTATATATTTATGCCTTTAATTGTGTTTTATTGTTAATTTAGGGATGTCGATAATGATGGCGTCTCACCGACAACTATGAATGACGTACCGGCTCCGCCTCTTCCGCCACGTTCCTCAAGTAAGCTTATCAACATAATATATATTCCTTTGTATTTTATTACGATAAAGAAAACTATTATGTTTCGTTAAGATGATGAGGCTTATAAATTTATTGTCAAATTTAAGCTTTAAACATATTTTAATCGATCAATACTAATAATACATACTAATAAATGTATTATTAACACCCATGCAAGTTAATATCCCAAAATATAGAGAAATATAATACAATATGTTATAAAAAATATATATACCACTGTTTAAATAATTACTGTAATAATTACATAGGTTTTTTAGAATATTTATTATTAATAATGTAATTACCATAATAAGTGACATCTAGTCAAGATGGAAGGTAATTTGTATTGGAATATATTCTAATCTTTCGTGATGATATGTTTCGTGTTATGGTCAATAGATGTCTCTATGAAATTGCAATTTTTAATATGAACATCCTTAATGATAAAATTAAGTACCTACGTAGGTGATTAAGTTATAATGCTGTCAATACTAAGTAGTTAATTCTGCTATAATATGATAATGGCAATGTTGATGTCACTGATACTATCATCGTGTCAAATAAAAATCTAATTAAGTGTCGTAATAAACTATTGCACTCAATGAGATTAATCTATGATATGACAATATTTAGAATTATTAGATGATGCAAATAAAAATATTGTTTCTTTTTAGTTTCCGATAAGCGTGGGTCAGTGGATACTATGCCTCCAAATGTACCGAAGCGGATGCACAAACATCCACAGCAGGAAGAAAGCAACGGACAATCGATCACTCCCGATCTCAGGGACTCAGGAATATCCACAGCGAGCTTGAGTGAACTTTCGGGAGCATTCAACAATCTTTCGTATGAGGAATACCACCCTGCCACGTGCCACTACAATTCGGATTCGAGAGATTTCAACAGGACACCGGACCTGAACGGCAGCTATGCGGCAGCCATAAATTCCAGTTTTAAACTCGATCAGTTCATGAATATCGTTCCCGATGCCGATTTGGAGATTGACGACGGTCCTCCTCCTATACCACCTAAAGCCGGCGCAATGGACAAATCTGAAAACGGTATCATCAACCCTGACGGATACACGGCACCCAAAATGAAGATGCAAGAAAACAATGATAATCACTGATTATAAGATGTAATGTGTATTCATTACTAAAAAAATACTGTGTTACTGCAATAAAAGTATCTGAAACTAAATTTAGAAAAAAACGTATTATTTTATGAAAATCATTGCTGGACAGATGTATTTTGGCACACTAAAGTATTTTATATAATTTAACATTCCATTGTTTATTTAAGGTAATTCAAAATCAATGATTTAATTTTATTGCAAGTCGTAAGCTATTTTTTTAATTTTTAAGTCATACTCATTTTTCTTAATCTTACTTATTTTATTCTTTATTTCGTGAGAAGTTTTGTCTTTTTCAAATATTTGAGAGGTAAACGAAACCGAGTAATAAATTTCCTTATTACCTACTCTCTGTTCGTCAAAACATCTCTAGCACCGCAAAATTATAAATTTTTGATACTCAATATTTTCAAAAGATGAAATAGCTGGTTCTTATCATCAATCCTTTCACGTTTTTACTCATGCAGTTTTAGTAATCAAATTTAATGCTTATGACATTTAAAAACAATTTTTTAAATCATAGCAGAAATTTTTCAAGTTGACAGCGGCAATCTCCTGGACATGATATTTTACTTTTTATAATGTATATTAAGTTTAGGTATAATATATTAATAGTTTCGGCTTTTGATAATATAAGTACACTTGTCATAAGCGGATTATAGTCATGCTAATCATTTAATTTTAAGTTTTTGGTGTATTTAATTAGTGAAATTTATGTGTTTTTAGTAATCTACGATAATTGACTATTTCATATAATTATAATGAAATTTACAATGTTGACGTTGCAATACATACTGTATTTTACCACGTTTTGTATCTGCGATATTTAAATGTATTATATTAAAATAACTGCTGAAATCATTTTTCAAATCAATGATCTTATAATTTAGAAGTATGTTTGAATTATTTATGATATAAATGTATATCGGTGCAATGCGGTTGTTTTTATTGAACAATGTATAACTAAGAAACTTTTAGACTGATTAATTTCCCTTGACTTCCATATGTTAACGCTACAATATAAAGTTTAGTTTACATAAGTAATTCTCATTGTTTTTTTTTTATAAGGGTTTTATCAAATTTGTTTCAAGTTTGACGAAAATGGGATTGTGTAATTGTAAATTCAAAAATATACAAAAATATTTTAATTGGTTTAAATTTTAATATAATTTATTACATTTTAATGATCATTTTAAAGTCATTGGTCCTCATTTCTACATGATACTGTAACAGAGATTTAAAAAAATAGCTTTTCATTTTTTTAATTGTTTTTTTTATTCAAGACTGAAGACAAGATTTAAAAATGCTATATTTTTCATGAAAAATATGTCATAGTTTGGAACAAATTTGTCATAGTTGTGCGAGTGCTTCGCCAATTAAGCTACTGACCCTAATTAGTATTAATTTGTGCAGAGATTTCTTAACTTCTGAGGCGGTTCCAAATTATGTATTTTTCTAATCTAATTAAATTATCGTAAACGATGAATCTCTTGAATAGATATTATCTGATTCATATTTGTTATTTATTTCATGATCTTTAATCTCTCCGATTTCTGAAGTAGGTTCATATTATCTATCAGTATTTTTATTAATTATGTGTCACATTTTGCTGAATAAATAGACAGTTTTTTGGAAAGGCTCAAGAAGTAAAAACCCCGTCATCTTTAAAATCTAAGGAATTTTATATTCTTAATTAAGTAATAAGTTTAATTACGAGGTTGTGAGTAGGAAAACAAACGGACAGACTTGTGGTCATAAGGGTTCCAATATTACATGCGTTAGCACTTTGCAGTTTTGTAATGGGTACAATAATCAACGGTCTAAAGATATTTTGATATTTAATGGCACCTAATGCTTTTGTACAAAATATAATTAAAATTTTGATGTGTCAAAAAAGAGAAGAAACTGGAATGAAGTTCAAATTTTTTACTAATCATTGATTACTTTGTACCTACGGGTTGGAAATTAACTTCATTACTGAATTTGTGAGGTGAAATTTATTATTGGACGGACCTAATGAGCGTAAATGAATAATGAGACTTTCGTAAGAATCTTTATGTAGATAGATTAATCTGTTAGGTCACTTTTTTATAGTGAACAATCTTATCTGGATCTATAACTCGAATACCTAGACTTAATGATTACTTATCTGGAACGAATTGACTAATAAGATAATACATTATAATGTTATATTTATGTAGTGATGTTCTATGTTGTCGATGTTACTTTTGACTAGAGTAAATGAAACTTACCGATAGGTATAAACTTTCAAATCTAAGGTATACATAAAATAATAGTTTAATGACCCATTAGTTGAAAACCCATTTTATGATTAAAAGTTGTTGATTATTTTTATAACATGTCTATTCATCTTGCTTTTTTTTAAGTTTATTCATTTCGATTTGTGTAGATTTTAAAACTCATTATTATCAATTAAAGTATTTACACAGTATGATGTAAAAGTATTAATGTTTTGTGATTTATATTATTCCAATTTATAATATTCTTATCTTACCCTCGGTGTCATATTATCAAGTAATTTTTATCGAAATACATTTTTGCATGTTGTATTTTTTCTATTTCGTAATGGTACTCGATCTGATAACAAATTCAATAATGATTGTCGTTTGTAAATGTAACCGCTCACTGCCATAAAGACCAATAATAAAGTAGTTGATACATAAAGCATTGAAATAATAAAAAAAGTGTATTTTTGCAATAAATGTTCTGATTATTTTGTCATTCAAAATGTGGTTGCTTTTTTGTAAATAAAAATAAATGCTGCTAATTTTTTGCTCAATTTTGGTACGACATGGATGAACTCATAACCACCCAACAAATCAACGAACCAACAATATACTATTACAATAACGAGTAAATTTCTATAAAAAAATCTTTCTACATTGTGTAATACTAATCCTAAAATATTTTTACTAAGGTCTAGCTATTTAATGTTTTTATAAGGTAGTTTAAAAGAATATATCATTAGAATAGTTAGTTATTAAATATTTTATCTATTTCATTAATTTGTTTGTATTCATTGAAATTATTATTTAGTGAAAACATTTCTAGCAATTCAAAGCATATTGCTTATTTATGCTTGCTCGCATATTAATCAAATATTAAATGCAATCATATATTTTAATCATTAATACAAAAATTAAATTGTAAAATGCACAAACATCTTTTTTTTATGTGCATTTATAATAACAATTCTATGAAAATAATTTGCTGACTGTGGACTCACTATAATAGATCTTATTCTGTTTCACTTATTAAATATACTTTGAGATCTGATTGTAATGTAATAAAAATGTCAGTCATTATCATTTTTACAATTTAATATAAGAATTGTCTCAAACAAACGAACATGAAGTACAATACATTAATTTGTACCCTGATATTTTTTTTAAAATACTTAGAAATCCTTTGTCATTATTGTCCATATATAAACTTGCAATATCTGTAAATGTTTATAATATTCTGCTGTGCATAAAACCAGTATACACAGCCAAGGGCAGTGAATTTTATTTTTTCTACATCTAATGAAAAAAATAAGTAGGCACCATGAATTTGCACAAATCTAGATTTTTATATTATTACCTTCCAGTGGCAGAAATATATTATTATTATTAGTGGAAAAAATCTCGATTTATTTTTATGCAAATTTACATAAATATTTTTATTTTATATTTAGATAATTACATAGATCTTAGTAATTTAAGGTCCATAGGCTATTTTATAGAAAGGTATAACATTCTTCAAACAAATGAATTTTGGCAGGATATTTTATAATAATGATTGAAAGAGTATAACACTTTGAAGAATTATGACATTAAAACCAAATGGCAAAAAAGTAATGACAAAAAAATTAACTTAGGTATAATCCCATTGTTTCCAAAAACTGGAAAACAACCTTTTTAAATATTGCTGACAGCCAAGTTCCTGATAATTATTTCTTTCTAATTATTAATAGATAGGTTTATATATTTTTGGCCATTCCAAAAAAACTAACTTGAAATAGTAATTCTAATGACTATTATACATTAATTGAAAATGGAATTAAGAGTCAATAATAAATGCAATTTTTAATTATACCTTAAACCTTAATTTGATGTATTTTTTCTTTTATGTTTTTTTATAACAGTTCGAGCATTGGTTATATCATTTTAACCATAATCATGTTTTGAAATTGTGTTAAGAGTAACAGATATTCTTGAATGTATTATATTTCAAAATGTTATACTTTTTCAATTGTTACTATCTGAATAATCATGATATTTTTCGGGTTGCTATATTTTCAATACTTACATAAAAATGTACTTTCAATAATAGAGAATATCTTGCGGAGACATATTTTTTAATACTACTGTCAAAATCGATAAATAATTTAAGAATAACCTATATCAATCTAAACTGTAGTGGGAATTGTGGAATAGAAAATGTCCTGTTAAAAATGTAACTTAAACATTTACTGCATTCAATGATTATGGAAATACATAACTAGTCATATGCAATCAAGTTTTTCATTTTTAGTCTACATCCCTACTCATTACCTAAACAATTTCCTAAACCTCTGTGGCGGTTGGCATGAAGCAGACAAGGTGGTCGCTTCGTCAGAAAGCATCATATTTAATGGTCCTTATTTTTTTATATTTCGAGTGTAAAAAACTATCAAAGCATTTAACAATATTCAAAATATTGAAATATCCTGTTAACATAACTATTGCTGTTAATTCTCAATGGCGATTTATTACGCGTGTACAATTTTCGTAAGGGGGCCTCAAACCCTTTAGCTTTGAAGATGTTGAAGAAAATCTTCTTTTATAGAGATGGAGCTCAAAAATATGAAATGATGACAAAAAGGACCACCGGGACCACTAATTTTTCACATAGGTACCCTAATAAGTGGGTCTCACAGAAAAACAATTGACATAATGTGATATATTATGTGTTTTATAAGGAATAGATAACTTCATTGAAAATATTTCTACTTGGAACTTAGGAACTTTTTGATATCAACCGATTTCTGTACTTTTGTTTTTAAGTTCATGATAATGTCCGCAGGTTATTGCAAACGCCAAAGCCTATAATGTAAATAAACAACCCTAGCAACTTTTAATTTCTTTCATTTACTCAAACAGTATAAGTATCTTACAACCCCTCAAAATGTATTAACGTATCACTATCTAATGACAGAACCACCTTGTAGGAATAAGTGAGGAGGGTATGGTTCATAGTAAATTAATAAAAAACGTGTGCTTAATTAATTGTTGGAGCGGAGTTCAAGAAGAAGTATGTACCTACCTACCTCTGGCAGTCTTTTCACAGAAGAATGTCATAATAGATAACAGTAGGTTAGGTAGGTATGTAAATGAATAAGTATCTGAATTTATATGTTTATTCAGCCTTACCCTCAAGGTTTTCATTTCTATTTTATTCCGGTTCCCCGGCCCCCGTGTTAAAGCCTGGGCGTTTGCATACCTAAAATTTCCACCGCTACACCTAGTTAATATTTAGAATTAGAAGGATCATATTTATTAAATACCTACTATGTTTAGCAGTTGCAGTCAGGAACACATTATTATAAATGCACCAAATTGTAAGTAAGGTTCAATCAGAAAACGAAAAAAAGTGGGAAGGGTGCTGACCGGGACCAGGCGATACGACAGGGGCGATGTAAACACCGTTGACGATAGAATTGTTGAACCTGTCGCCGATCGATAAATATTCCCTCATAATGTAAAATAACCTCCGTCCAAAAGACAATTAAGTGTAAACATCACAAATTTACTCTCTAAGTGTCCCTAGCCATTGACACACTAATGAACGCAGCATGTGAAGAATACACGGCCCTCGAAACAAGCCTTTTCGTAGGCATCTGTGTTTGTTCATACAAACGTCGTTATTTCATATAAAATACAAATTTGGTTGAAAATAAATTCTACCTACATTACAATAAGGGTCACTATAGCAAATCTGCGTTTACATCTTTACATCATTTTTGTTTTATTCTGCCAGCGTAGGTGTCTGCGTAGATACGGCCATAAACACATAATTGATAAATAACTCTTCTCTATTAATTATTGTTCATGTCTTTGACCTATTCTACAGACGTGTCCACTTTAATAATGAGATTTTATATGGTAGCGTATGTCAAAGTATAGCTACGTCAATGTTCCCAAGCGTTATCCATTTTGTAAAAAAGAAAGTTATTTACTTAGCGGATATAGTGAAAAACGAAAGAAAAGCTAGTCCTAGATTCATCGCCTATTTCGGATGCAGTAATAGAATGTTTTATTATTTAAAAAAAAAAATCGTTAATTTTGATATCATTTTCTTCGGATAACTCTGTATCCATTGATAACATCAAGTGTTATTAATATATACCTACATAAATTCTTTTTCGTTATCACGTATATTATGTCAAAATCACAGCTTATCACTAAAATTATCTACGGATTTACTACATATTTAACTGTCAATCAATATTTACCCAGTATCATAACTTCTAAATAAATATTACGTACCTACCTATCTACAAATTTACCTAATAATCATGTACAAAATAATATTAAATTTAGTCTATCTCGTGCTGTGATAAGCGCAATTTCATATCCATGTAATAATGGCTAGATAATCGACAAACTGATAAATTAATTAATAATTTTATCATTTTTCGTGATTAAGATAATCTCAGCATTTTTTAATTTTTTTTATACATGCTTACTTTTAGATAGATAATATCTGCGTGTTTTTTTGCCATATCTACCACGAAGTTGCTAGTATTTTTCACAATCTGAGTGTAAAAAATCAACCAAACAATTAAAAAAAAAAAAATACATTTTTAACACCGAATTGTAGTTTATCGCAAAAGGGCACCAAAAAACGGTTAGTGTATCTAGCCGCCAAATACTTATCGGCCCAAATTTAACATCAATTTGAACTGAAACACGACATATTAGTTTGAAATCTATGTACACGTATAACATAATTGTTGACAATACAGCTGGGAATTTATAACAGGAACTTGTGGATGCTATAATGCTGGTCAAGTCGCGCCAAGGGTGGTTGCCTTCCGGGTGCCAGCTGAAAATTACCGCCACCCCAATAATAAATATTATTTAATATTCTAAATTTATAACATGTACCTAAGTACGTAGCGATTTAAAATAACCAAATGAGCACAATTTGTTTTAAAAAAAAACATAGCTAGACAGATAAAAGGCAATAGCACCGCAGGAAACTTTAAAAAAATATTCGTAGGTACTTATGAGACAAATTGATTTTCTTAAGATGTATTTATATGGCTCATACAATACAAATAAATATAAATGCTTGCAGAAACGCTTTATTTATTAGGCTACTACACTAACCCATCCTATTGAGACTTTGATAGGATGCGTTTCGGTGGTTGTGCACATGACTGTGATACATTAGTTCCTCACCGGAGATTTGTTATAGCCAAAATAAGAATATAATGTTTGTACATTTCGCTTTAACTTTTTGATTTTCCGCTTTGTGGTAGGAAGCGCCGACCTTTGGCAGTATACCTACAACGTACCTATATCATAATATATTATCTCATCGTATGATTCAGTTAAATTATTAAATTCGCGCGGCATAAGCGTTGGACTATCATGCAGTGGGTCCCAGGTTCAAATCCTGGGTCTGGCAAGTACACATATTGTTTTTCAAAATGTGTGTGAGTCAGGGTATGGACCTAATAGGTTGAGCAAGTGGCTGACATCCATTTCTCGTAAAAAAAATCTGTTAATACAAACCTCTACTCTGTGGAGGCCCATATGATCCGATTAGGATCGGACATGGTCAAAAAAAAAAAATCGTATTAAATGTATTGTTATGACTTTTCCGCCACCTGAATAGTACCGCTCGGGTGTTTCGCACCCCGACACCCCCGTTTGGCGCGTCCTTGGGGCCAATAGATATTGATACCGACCATTACAAGCGTACATACTGATATTAGTCATTGTGCGGGTATTGCCCGCTAGAATCCAATATGTATAAATATTACCATAATGCAAGGTGCCGCTAAATATTTAATGGGGTTTCACGTAACTAAATATGAATAATTTTATCTCTATAAAATGATTTTCATGCAAATCAACAAATCATGTGTTTACAATATCTCCGATATAGAGATATCTTATAATTAGTATGGTAGGCGTCTATCTAAAAAAAATATGTGCGAAATATAGCGATTCACTAAATTATGACCAGTGGTGGTTTAAGATGTAGGCACCAAGCGCTGATTAAGTTTGAGGCTCTAGGTAGGTATATAGATATATAGAAATTATATAAATATCAAGCTATATATGTACCATAAATACCGACGGAATAAACCGCAATACCAAAATATAAATTAGAAATATTTATTTTTATTTTGTATACCTAGGTACTAAGTATACAAATATGGCATGTATGTAATTCATTTACGCATTACAGATTAATTTACATGTCTACTTTCCATTCTGGACCTGTTAAAGTTTTTTGGACTTTCTGATGAAATCCGCCAGTAATCATGAATTTACTATTTGTGATAATTCAGTGAAATCCCGTGGGGGTAGGCAGGACACATATTGCTTGGAGGCGACACATTCTGAAGAGTGGCAAATGAAAGAACGAATGCGAATATTACAAGTAGGTATTGAGAAGTAAGATATTTTTGTCTGCGACGTTGACACGTTTTGCCTATTCTAAAGTGTCGTGACATGTGTATATAATATATATATATATATTTATGAATAGTCATAGTGCATAATATAATAGATAATAAAATAGGTATTGTAGATAGGTATAGTCCACGCACTTTACAGAGTCACTGTTGTACGCTAAAATTGCTTCGCATCTGGATTGGTATTATTTGTGTGTATGCATTAAGGCCTAATTAATAATTAATTATACCTACCTAACTAATGAATTTGTTTTAAGGGTAAGATAAGGATTGAAAGGATGGTATTCTTCTATAGAGTTGTTAGTTTATATAATATTTTTTTTCAATAAATTATAATAAGTAGGTATATATAATTTCAGATGAGGTAAACCATGTCCATAACTCAGAATAATGGTACTATTTGGATAGGTAATCGATTGAAAATAAACAAACCAAATCGTTATAATTCGGTAGTCTTTTTTGAAGATGTTTTAACATCATACTTGACAGCGCACTGCTTCTACAGGTGAACCGCTGACGGATGTTTCCAGACCACGTCCAACGTAAACGTACACGTGAACGAGCAAACGGGTAGGTACATGGACTTGCACATATTTAGTAGCGAAGAGTACGGCGCGGCCGGAGATCAGCTCGGTGCAGTCAAGTTAGCCCGCTGGCTGCAGATCGTGATGCAATATTTTGCTGTAACGTAATTACAATGTTCGGAACGCGCGCGCTACCAGTGGCAGGCCGCGGCGTTTTTTAAACATTCTGATTGTCCCATGCAATAGGTATAAAGCAAAATATAGTGGACCTAAAATGAATGAGTACGCGGTGGAGTGGTTGGTAGAGCACCCGTCTCCGAAGAGGTTTGAAGTTTGAATCCCACGTCTGGCAAAAATTACGTTTGTTTTTCGAAGAATTTGATGAATGTCTAACAACATGTGACGTACCGTGACGGTATGCATTCCATGCGTTGCTTAAGAGCATACTTTAGTGAAACGGCAAATAATTTTCAACTATAGGTGCGACGAAATTTCGGACTGGCTGGCAATCAGAGAGCGAAAGTCGAGCTGTGTACACGTCAATTTGTTTTGTGATGGCGACGGGGGAATTAATTTTTAAATCGTGTAAAGATGACTAAATAACGTTACCCATTTACTTGAAAAAGAAAACATGTCAATGAATATATTATTATTATTAGTAATAGAGCAATAAACATAACATTAAATGGACGCATGTTGACTTTTTATGACAAATTATGTTTTGTTCTGCACACGTCATTTGCACAATCTTCGCATCACGTAGTCACGATCGTTTAAGACCGTGCCCCAGCTGAAGTATAATAGCCTTAAGGAAAAATTAAGGAACGGATACGATCATTACAACTTTTAATAGAAGTTGCAGTTTTCCATGTAGCGGACAATGCGGTTGCTTCGGTAGGAAGTACCGACATTCCAGTTTAAAGTTCTAAGCTTGTCAGTGCTTTAGACCTTCACGTTCCTAAAACTACTCTAAACTACTAAAAATGCTCTAATTTTCAGTGATGGATAATATATATATATATTTTGATATATATTATTTATATATACCTATTTGATATATTATTTATATATACCTATTTGTATTTGCATTTGTGGCTTTAAGATACTAAAATAGGTAGGTACCTCAGAATTCTGCATACTTTATACAGAATACATTCTGTAGACGTTTATAGAAAAATATTGGATTGCAAGGGTTTCCGGGTATAGATAGATCCACCAGTATAAGTTGTCCACTGAGTGAGGGTGCCACATGCTAACTTTTGATATAATCATTCAATACTTTTTATACTGTGATGAACTTAGTTCTAAATTCGAACACCTGACTATTTATGATGGTACGTATATCTATAAATAGCGGATGGTGTAACTGTAATGGTTTCATTTATTTTCCCCATGGAGAAGCATTAACTATTGAGTAAATAATGACTAACATAACATCCTGATTAAAATGCTGTTGGGTACTTCTATAACGTTTTATTATGTAGTGGTCATAATAATATGATACACTTAGGGGGAATTCATATCAGGTAGGTACTTACTTGTTTATCTAACAAACAAATTAATGTGTAACTAACTGTAAAAAAATATTCATAAAATAATGTCCAATTCACAAATAATTTGACAGTTGATGGTTTTGGTATGAGTAGTTTTTACATCTGGAATGTTTTATGTTTAATATTTTATTTAATTAATTTTTCATGATTCTTTTTAGTTATAGGTAGGCTTATAAAACAAAATCTATTTATTTTGAATTCTTATCATGAATATTATAGGTAAAGAGCTAACTATAAACGTAAGAATTAATTATTCACGTGTCTGCACTGGAAGGAGCGAACGGTGCGCGCGGATACGCCCTCACCAATAAAGCGTCTCGTTAGGTGGGCCGGCGGGCGCGGGCCGCGGCCATTATCCGGTCCCGGTCCGGCCCTTGGACTCCCATGCGCCTCACCAGCAATTTCGCAGTTTTTCCCGCGCGACTGCAACGTTCTGTGTCATAACGCCTCTATTTCTATAATTTAAAAAATATATGAATATTTTATACAAATATAAATATACCTAAGCAGTGGTGTAGTAAAAGGCGGGGGCACGGTGAGTTACTGACTCAGGACTTCCATTCCAAGACAACGCAGCTTTTAACAAAATTTAGAATTATATGAATACAAAAATACTATCGCTGTTCTATTTTTAATTTCGATAAGAACCTACCTATGCACTATAAGGATTTTTTTGAAAAACATTGAAATGTTTGAAAATATGCCTACTGGAAGAATAGGGTTCCTTGGTTTAAAAATCAAGCGTTTAAACATTTATATTGGATAATAATTACTTAGCAAAATACATAATTGAGAACTAAAAACTAGTATCTTGGATTTTTATACGAATTTGACTAGGTACGTACCTATCACTTACTTAAATTATTCGGTTATATATGGAAAATGAAAACCGAAATGGTGGCTTAAATGTATTTCTAATGATAAACATAAATAATTTGAAAACACCTCAGAAACATACATATTAGAAATAACATTAGACGCTGTACAGGATTCGAGCCCGAATCCATCAGATTCCGGCCAATGTGCTTTACCAATGCAGTCATCTGCGTCTTACCTAATTACGATGAAGTTAAATAGAAGTCATGCAGCTGCGGCGCTTTACAAATTTCGCTAGTGTTGGCGACTGGCTTTTGTGTTTTGAATCAATATACCAATAAATATGTACTTAGCTTGATTACTAGTCAGCATTAGGAATCTTTTCAAATATTTGCGTTATTTAAAAAAATCGTTGAATAAAAAAAGTCCGTTATGCTCATTTCTTGATAAATTACTTTTCGTACAATGTTTAGATATCCACATAGTGATATATGTATATCGGTATATTATATAATTATATGAAGGTAAGTACATATTATAAGTACTTATATATATTTCACTTGCACGACTGATGTATCATAGATGGACTTTTGTAAATAAAAATACTTCCGCAAGAAAGAAAGGATTATTTTTACCACTTGACCATCGCAGATCGAATCTGTTGGTGAAGGTAACGTCCTATAAAAATCGTAATGCTGAAAAAAATCTGATCAATATAATAAAAAGCATCCAACGTTGGCTAACAAAAAGTCTCTCAGCTTATAAAGAGCAAGTCACAGTTGGGTGTTGAGGTGAAGCTACGCGTCAGGATATATTTTATATTAGTATTTAAAACATTTATAATAAGAACATAAATGTCGTATAATAAAATTATTGTACACACCTATGCAGTACGTAGTATTATTAAAGTAAGATAATATATAATTGGAGGTGTCATTGTAAAATTGATAATTACTATATTATTTACATAAACTATAAAGGGTATTTCAAATGGTTTTTAGTTAGAATATTTATTAATATATAATTTATAACATTTATACGATATAAAATATTAATAGGGATGATGGATTACGGTTAAAAACGTCATGGCTTCCGGCACTATCAGCGAAATCCAATATTCGAGCCGGTATCCGTGGTCGTAACGATTGACAGATTACTCTGAGCAACGTTTGCTCTTAGCTAATCGGATTCCTTTTGACATTCTTAGAGCAACGATTACATTCACATACGTACACTACATTTTCATCATAAAACATATCATATCTTGATAATGGCCTCTGCAACGAGCCCGAAATGTCGAGTAAAGAAGGACACACGGTGGAAACCCCAAAAATCTACTACGATATTTACGAATAGTTATTATATACGATCTGATACAACTTTTCTATTCTGATAAAACACATTGTCCATGTACCTATGTTCAAGCTTAAAGCTCCAGACGAGAATACGTTTCCACGTAATTAATTGTTCATTCCGTTACTGTCTCATTTTTAATAGCTTCGTATAATTTTATAGCAAGATCGTTTGTGAAATATATTTTACCTTATTAAAAAAGCAGTACACATCTCTCTAATTATATGCACCCACAAATTCATGGAAATGATATTTAATTTATTTCATTCGTAGAAAATACGCGGAAACCATTTTGATGATTTACTCAGAATAGCCACAGGATATTGATTGATTTGTAATAAAATATGACATCGTTATTGTTCAGGATATCTATGAATATTTTTGTTTGTTAACAATAATTAACAAGTCGGTATGTAATTAAGTATTGCCGAAGTTCCGGCATAGATTATTGATAACAGTTTTTGTGATTATAATTAATATTATAACACTCTACTATCGTTGGAGGTAATTATTAATAGTGTTAAATTACTAGATAATATTATTTGCGGAGATTTATCACTACAATAATAGTGTAAAGGACAGGGTTTGTGAACCTTTTTATCTGCGCGTGCCATAATTTCCCAAACATTATTTTTCAGCTCTCTGACGTGCCGAGCATTTTTTCATGAGGAAAAAATAGTTCTTTTAAAAAAAAAGATGATGTTCTAGATACCAGTCACAGAATATAGCAGACATAATTATAGCTTTATCATTTTTTTAAATTACGCCATACATCGGTCTACCAATTTTGAAACCGTCTGCCAAAATTACTACTACTAGCTTCACCAAGTTTTTGTTTCTTATTTGGTTTAGTCATTTTTTGAGGGTGGCAATGAAATTGTTTGTTAATGTATTAACTAGTTTTTTTTATCGCACAAATTGACACGAGAATTGCTCCAATCCGATGTGACATTCTCTCGCTACAGTGGTCTCAAGCATTGTAAATAGATCAAAATTAGAGGTTCGTGGCGCGGCATCCCCCGCCGCCTGATGAGGTTTGTGTGATAATATTATATGTGACGCATAACCTCTAAGGATTGACCTATGTAATTATATATTTAAATTAAACGTAATGCTTATTCGTGAAGAGTATTTATTTACCTGCTATTTTTATACAATGCAATCTGTCATTTATTGTTATTATATGTATTTTTTCTCTTCCAACGCGTGCCATGCAAAATCATCTCGCATGCCATAGGTTCGCCATCCCTGGTATACGAGTTTTTGATTAGATATATCATGCACAATTTATAGTCTTCGTCAATTACAATTTTGTTAAATATATTACAATATCAAAGGTATTTTTAAGCAGACAAATTGCATCCTAGGTACATATTATTGTACAGGTATATTATTTTTAAACGATTTATCTTTCAAAAACAATAGCTGGTATTTTAAATATTCAAATATTTTTTCTAAAAATAGCAAATATCCAAATATCTCAATTTTCTCAATACAGTTTTACAAGTTACAACTACATCACAACATAAGTTCGTTCGGGATATAGGGAGAATCTTAAGGATAATGAACTGCTATAGATATACCCAGTGACGTCCCCGGGCCAGTCCCCTTTCGTTTTTGTTAGGTGCATACCTACTTATTTTGGTATCTTAAACTGGCATATGCAACAAAAATCTTCAAAAAATGACGAAAATATCATCTAAGTACGTACATATAACTAAACCTATTCTCAAAAGCGGCGGTTTTAGGTATACGTAGGTCTGAGGCACTGATAGATTTGTAGGCCCCTGTGATTTATTTGATCTAAGATGTCAGTACTTTCTAACAAAGCGACAGCATCATCCTCTAAATGGAAAACTTTGACTGCTTTCAAAAGTTGTAATTCATTCCTTAATTTGCCGACCTTCATAGTTTGCCGTCCCTAAGCAACGCATGGCTTATCTACTTTCACGGGATGTCACTGGATATACTTATGTAGATATGTAAGTATGCGAAAGATTTATTTATGTACGTCATTTTTAAATATTTTATTTTGAGTCCTGTTTGAGGGCGGCGCTTTGACTCTGAACGTCAATGACCACAGAGTAGATTGATATAGAATTCCAATAGGCTATATCTCAATACACTACACTTTGACGCAGGGTTTTGAATGTGTGAGTGTCCTTTGAAAATGAGCCACACATTATAGATGTGCAATAGTGTGTATTGCAACCTTCAAATACACCCAATATTGAATGAACATCATAAGCCAAGAGCAGTTATCAGAACGAAATATAAGCGTATTTTCGATACGTGTTTAAGTTTATTCCATATTCTTCCACACTTGAGATCAGTTGCCTGTTTCTCCACACCCGTTGGGTATTTCAGTTCCCATTATTTCTGAGTTCCCTGTCAATGACACTAAATAGTACATTTTCTGTCAATTATTGAAGTGTGATACTTTGGTATCAATGCCGATACAGATATATATATACTTTTTCTATCGATATGACGTACCTAATCGTAGATGTCTGTCGGTTGTATGTTTTTGTTTTTCTGTGATACCTAAAGTTTCGATATACGTTCGCGTTCACTGGTCTAAACTTCTTCTATTTCTTTCTTCTTTTATTTCTTAATCGTTGGGGGAATGACTAAATTAATACAATATTTGTAAGTAGGTCAACTATCTATAATCTAGAAAATTACTATTAAAATTAAAATATATCTAATATAATAAAACAATATTTTTTCTTTATTCCTCTCCATTCAATGCGATCAGAGCTGATTCAGATACAGCCAATAAGTAATGCATAGTTTCCGATGAATACCACTCACACAAATGCAAGCTGCAGACTGTATTGATCACCTGTGGATACAGGTAGTGCACATGTACTGTTTCACATACACGTGTATATTCGCACACACGTGAACGATATCAGAGGCGAATCGTGTCAGAGCTATATGGATTACTGAAGAATTAGTCTGACATAAAAACATAATTGAAATATTCTGAGAAAACAGTGACCGTTAGAATATAAAATGCACCAGTTTTATTCATCTTTTCATGTTATAATTCCGATTGTTTGATCTACGTCACATTTTGATTATTGATTAGTGATTACTTACTGGGAAAAACGAATGTCTGTGACTCGATACACGAACGAGTTTTCGTAATCTTATTGACATTTTAATTTAAAATCTAAGGCCATATTTTATTTTAGAAGAAAGTACCTAATGATTAGTGAGTTACCATCCGTTGTGTTTTTTTCTTAATTTAAAATTTTCGTTATATTCACCAGTCCCCGCGCTTTGTTACATTTCGATATTGCGGTCAGGTGAAAGTTCTGCCCAAATCTAAATATTTACTAAAATTTAGTCTTGACTCTTGATAATGGTGTTACAGCTAAAAAAATATCGACTAATAAAACGACCTGTTGAATTTAATATAATTTTATATCATCATTTTGTAAAATGGAATTCTACTAAGTAAATGCTAACTCAGTTAATATATTGTAGGAAAGCTCCATTTTTAAATTTTTAAAAACATTTTAAAAATTAATAATTATTTCATTTTTCATTGTTCTATTTTAAACTAAACTAGATTTCATAATATTATTAACTTTATCATTCTGTATGTTTAATATTTAAAATTTAAATTAATAAGTACAAAGAAGTAAAAAAATACCATTTTTTTTTAAACGGAGAATATATTAAAACAGAATTTTTGAAAGGAATGGTTGTCAGTAATTATTCACCCAACATATAGATCAAATACACACTTTGGTTAAAACAATATAATCTGTCGATCGAACTAATTAGTATATATTAGGTAATATAAATAATATGTTCCTTTTTTAAATTTACCTAGCACCTGCACCTGCAAAAATATAAAATTATTTTTACCACGTTTTTATTAGGTAGTATTCTTATTTGTCCAGTGGTTGTTTATCCAGTACAAATCTTGCAATCGATTTTTCACTAACTTCCCGACTAGCTAGACATTTGAAACTTTTAGAATATATCAGAACACGATGCCAATGCATTTTTTAATACTTTTAGCCATCTTTAAGTAGAATTGAATTCATTTTCAGTTAATTTTGTTTTGTATGAAAAGTTACTTCGAAAGAAATCCGTTAAAAGTAAAACACTATTATTGGTTGCTAGGGGGGTTTGGGGTCCTAGAAACTAAATTATTAATATATACGTGCGTTACTATGGGAATCAATATAAAATATCAAAATGACATTTAGTATTCTATATTTATTCAGTATTTCTATCAAGTACAATTTTTTTGATCGTTTAAGCTAGTCAAGTCAAGTTTATATGATTCAATAGAAAATTTAAAAACGCGGTATATAAAAAGTTCTTTTTATCTTGTAATTATTATGATATTTAAATTATACATTACAAACTATTGATCGAACTAAGTAGGTATTAGTAAGATTTAAAAAAAATACTATTTGGAATAATAGATGTTCCATTTTAATATATAAAAAATATTTTTTTTACTGTAGGAATATAAAATCAGATACTTATTCATGTACGACCATTCGCCACTGGTTGCTTGTAATATTTTCTGAGCAACTGCACTCCCGCCCTCAGGAAGCATCCACGGCGTGTTTACATCATTTCAGCATGATAATTTCATCGAAACTATGCTTTAACAATATCGGAGAGCGCAACTCATAATGCGAGACACTCCGACTTACTTACAGTGACTTACAGATCGAACGAGTATATTGTTGTTTTTTTCCGTTGTGTTTAATTCAAGCATATAAAATAAAACTAAATAATATGTATGTATGCCGCTGTTATCTTCCCATCGATGCTTTATATGTATTATTTTGATTCGATTGAAGACGGTAAACTAAGTGGAGAATCTGAAGCCAATTCGGTAACGGTATGAGGACGGTAATCAGTTGCGATTTTCTTTGACGCAGATGACGCAATCAATTCGACAGAAAATTTTAAAATGGCCTCTAAGCCGTTCAAACCAGTCATATAAAAACTTGGTAAATTGAGTAGGTATAAATTAACTAATTAGTACTTGTAAACAAAAAATATACCATTAATATTATTATGTGTTATCACTATTATATATTCAATGATATTTGGTTAAGGAATCGAACCATTGTTATGTTCACTACCTACGTTGCTTATAGGAAATATGGTATTTATTTTATTTTTTATCGTGCGGGGGGGGGGGAGGCTTAAAAATTGGGCCTTCAGTCCCCAAACTCGCCACTGACTGTAATAGTATAATTTTCAATGCGGATTTTGTAGTAAAAAGAAAACTTGTCATAAATTTGAAGTAAACTGTACTCAAAATGATAAGTTTTATAATCATCAGCCGGGTTCAATCCATAATTGGATGAAGGCCATCCCTTTTTTTTCTCTCGGGGTCCTCAGAACATTTATGACGGTATTTTTCGGGTTATATGTATATTCATTCACATTTATTTTAAAATCTTTGAAAAATACGACAAAAGAAGAGATAGAGTGCGACACTTGGATGTCCGTGTGGCACAGTCACATGGATTTCACTGTTGTTCTGGACTCTACATAAACCTGTAGCGGTGTTACAAAAGCGATGTACGCTCTGCAGGTCTCACATGGCGATAGACCGAGAGAAATGACGCGATCTTGTCCCTATCCCATGCTCTTATACTCGAGCACAACAAGATGAAGTAAGTAAAGAAAAGAGTAGCACAAATTGTGAGTTATTTTGTCTACTACGGATGTCTTCTATGTACCACTAAGGATGTACTCTCATATTATGACAAAAAAGACAATTGAAAGTACCTAGGTATCTACAGACATGTTATTTGAAACATGCTAGTATTACAATGTAATACAGTTGTGTGAGACAATAATAATAAAATTTCTGTTTGAACATTTTAACATATTGTGTGAAATGTCAGTAGTTTCACCTGCATAAAATATTAATATATCATGATCCATTCAATGTTTTTTAAACAAAAGATATTTAATTTAATCTTTCTCGTCCATCCTTCTTTCGCCTAATCGTTTGACCTTTTTACCTTGTAGCACCTTTCTATTCGAAGATAATGAATCTCTGACCAAAATCAATCAATTGCCAGCGTGAACAGTAAACTGCATCTTTTGTAAGTATCTATGTAGAACAAAACATATATTTTTTTATATCTACAACTCTGTATAATAATATGTTTGTTGTAAAGTATTGGGCGATACAAATCTAACCATTTTTTTTTATTTAAGTGAAATAAATATTTTACTCGTTTATTCACATTAATTATACAGTGGCATGAGAAATAAAAATGAAAATCATTGAAATATTGAATTAGTATTAAATATAGTACTCAAAGCATTAATTAATAAACATATGTCCTCAGATACTAAAAAAAGAAACTTAAAACGTTAACCAAATAATTGATGAAACAATTTATAGTCTAAATCAGTGGCTCTCAAGCAGTGCGTGCAATAACATGGGGAAATGTGTTATTATTTCAAGTAAAACTTTTTAATTGAACAATTTTGGTGTGTGCGAAGTGATTAGTTTTAAAGCAGGTTGTTAACACAAAAATGTTGAGAAAATCTCGTCTAAATTATCGGTTTAAACGAATACTAACGGAAGTTAACTAGTAAACATTAAACAATATAATAATGTAAAATAAACTATTTTTATTCATGCACAAGATTTAGTTGAATACACATTTAATGTACCTACATAGTCTTTATTGAATATATTATGTACTCACGTAATTTTTCCTAACATATCACTAACATTTTTTTTTCAATTTATTTACCAATAGTGTGATATGTTACTAAAATTGATGTGTTACCTATATATATATATAATATGTAGTTTATCATATAATAATTTTGTCATAAAATAACTATCACCTTTCTGACAAATATTACACTAATGGATTAATAATCAGTCATGAAAAGCATAAAAAACATCGTTACAAAGCCTCCCGAAAACTAGCCTCATGAAAAACATATATAATCATCGTTGGGTATAGAAATGATATTATATATTTGTTAGTATGTAAAGAGTGTGCTTGCATATTTGTAATTAGGTAATACTGATAAACGAATTTAGCTGAATACTTTAAACCCCCTCTCAATTCAATGGAAACTGAAACAAAAAAAGCCTAATTTATTCGTCTAACCATTTGATATGATGTGCGAGAGTGACTGGTGATGTGTGGGTGATCTGGTAAGTTCAGTGAGGTGATGACTTATGATTAATAGTTCCACGGTCTCCCAGGACGAAACCACTTAACGCTGCCGACTCTTCATAAATATCATCACTTAGTTACAGCATCACCTGGTGAGCAGAATGTACCTCAGTTCGTGCGACCACCTAATTGATCATCACGACCTGGCGATTTGTCCATTGCAAATAACTTTCAAAAAGCATAGACTTTGAAAGGTTCGACGAGTCAAAATTTTGACAAACAACTGAGTCGGAATCTATTTATTTTTGTTTTAGTTATAAATTCGTTTATGATCTGATTTTATCTGAGGTCCATACTTATTTTGATGTAGCGTATTTATTTTCATTATTACAAAACTTCCAAACTTGAAAGATTTACGACTAGAAAGGGGACGGACGAAGATGGTGTTCATGGATCCGGGACAAAATGTAGTGAAAAGAAGTATTCCATCTCAGCGATGACTTTCTTTGATGAATATGAAGCAATCGAATCGTCAAAGGATTTAAAAAGAGGCTTCGAAACAGTTCAAACCAGTCATACACTTGTTAAATTTTCGTACAAATTGGTTATAAAATATTACCTCTAAAGCATAACACGTAAATAGCATAACCACTCAAACAGATACCTACTTGTTTGTCGAAAATAAACCCCTTCAATCATTTATTATCACTGCCATTTTCTATAAAAAATAGTTTTGGTTACATGGTGTGATACATTGATATTTCACTTTGTACGTTGGGTTGTTGGAATATTTATGGTTTTTTTTTTAATTTAATTTAATTTTTCAGTTTCAAAATCAAAACCAGTAAGTGCATTGGGCCTCCACGTCCCTAAATGCGCCACTGTTTCAGCTAGTATACACTGTTTTCACAATATCTACAAAGAATTGCAAATTTAAAAGATACAAACTTCTGTACCCAAGAAGAGATCAATTGAAATAAAAAAAATCATACAAGCTAATTCTATGTTTTGCAAAAATGTATACCTACAAATTAGTATTGATATACTTTATAACGACTTACATAGAAAATAAATATTATTCATTTGAGTATTAAATTTTAAATTGGTTGACAGGCAGTTGTTGTATTAGCCAAAGATTAATAGAACCCGTAACTAAAATTCAATAAATTAGGCATATTGCAGGTATTTTGTATCTTATTTATGTTTTCAAATGATATTTAACGTGACAATGATAATCTTTTTTATTCCAGATCATTAATGACATTAAGGACCGTTTACTATATCTACCAGTGAGTAATAAAGTTTAAGTTGCTAGATGCCAATACATATTGACTGGCATTACTATTCACATGTACCTAATATGTAATAATCAAAATATGGTAATTATCTATTTAACTCTACATAATTATTTAATTAATTATTTTTTATTCAATCTGATTAAGAATGTCGTATTCTCCATTGAATTTACATGAAATCTCAGAAACATAATATATAATTATAATAATAATAATATGTAACTATATAATATTATTATATATCATGTATTTTCAAATTCTGTTAATAACGGCAATCATATTTTAAATTTAAATGAAGGTAATAAAAATGTTACAATTTCTTTTCTTACCTCACTCAGATAGCATAGTTATTCGATAGTATCATCAAGGTTAGTTCTTGTGTCGGTAGCTTAGTGGCTAGATCGTTTACCCGGAAATCAAAATATGTATTGAAATCCCACTGGGTCCAATTTTTTTTCTTGGAAGTGACATAAGTCAGTAATCTAAAAACTGAATATACCAACCTAATACACCTATTCATTATTACATCGAAATAAATATTTTAACTACAAATTACTTAATTGAAACACCTACTAATGAAATGCACTAAATAGTAGGTGGGTTTTGTAGTTCATTGTTTGTTGGCATTAAATGTATTTTATTTTATATTATACGCAAAGTACCAACGTAAGGGTAACCTGTAATTACGCTCTCTTAACATAACTGCATCGGAGGCTTTTGCTTGTGAGGAGAATCATCTTCGATTTATGATGCACAAAAAACCTATAATTTTCGGGTATTATTGGATCCCATTAACCGCTATGTTCCCAATAAAGTTTTTAAACATCATTATTGGGTTACGTGTTGACATTAATAGCTGTCAAATTGATTCAAAATGTACAATGTTTCTTATTTAAATTTATTATTACTCAGATTATCGCTTTTAAAGGATGATACACTTTTAATTATATCAATCTGAATTATTGAACGTCGATTTATGTATAATTCAGTATTTTAGTTAATTAATGAAATGCGGCTTCACGGCTCCACAATGCAAAAAACGGCTCCACAATGGAATCTCTATATTATCAATACATACTTCAATATATTTTCTTACGAAAATGTCTAAAATAATATAAATAAGTGAAATAAAGTTTAAAAATACTAATCGTATAAAGAGCTAAGAATTAATAAATTCATCATCGTCATAGATGAGTAGTTGTTTTTGGATAATTATACATGCTGGTGTCGACATAACATAACTTAAGCTTGTGTGCTGAAAATATAATAGAATTTATTATTTACCTAACAAAATTATATTTAATTAAAAAAATCGGTGGATATTAATTTTATTGAAAATACATAAATTCGAAATGTTTTAAAACTCTCACCTTGAAAATTTTTGACCCGATTGGGATTCAAATTTTTTGGTTTCACTCTGCCTTTAGGGACACTTGGGTTGCTAGTGTGATGATTGAGAGCACTCGTCCGGAAAGTGAAAGACGTATAATAGAATTCTCCTCGGTCCATCAAATTAGATTTTATCCTGTATTTTGAATATTTAATACCATAATATAACATGTTGCAGATGCATTCTAGTGACGTCTTATTACCTATTAATGTTGCAAATAAAGTAGGTTAATATAATTTTATAAATCTCCTTACAATATCACTATTTCCGCTATAAAACGAAGACTATATTATTATAGTTAGTATGATTAACCCACTGTATGAATATATCGTAAAAAAACTTTTGTGAGCTTCGGTTGTACCTACTTATGGCCTTTCCGCTTCATAAATCTATTTAGTCAGCCAAATATGAAACTGCCGTAAAACGTATAAGATCATGGTGGAATTACTTTGTTAATAGTGCGAAGCATTGTTTTTTTCCAATCTTTATCATTTTTTATTAATTCATGTGAAAAAATAAAATGAATCGGCAACTTACACATGGGTAGGTATAAATCAAACTTCATTCAAACTCAGTTTATTTTTAATGTAGTTATATGTTATTAAAAGTATTTTTTCGGTTATATTTTAATTTTTATTTTATTTTCCATAAAAATCGATAAAAAAATCAATCCCGAAAGTTTCGGGATTATGTTTATCAATCCCGGGATAGGTATCGAAAATAGCTCGGGATCCCGGGATAGGAATCTCTAGTTGTAAGTAATTTTGCTTCTCACATATTATCTATGTCTTGTATCCTAACATACATAATGTGACAAAAATTGACAAAAAAAAACAACTCGTGGATTTGATACTGAGTTGTGAGATTAGAAAAACCAAACATAGGTTCGAAAGGCGAGATTTCAACATTTGATCCACAACAGGCGCATATTTTTTACTAATTTAGTAATTTATAATACGTAGGTGTCACATACCTACGAAATATTATTTATTAGATATCAAATTGAGAGGAATTTCGATCTGTTTCGCGATTTCTGTGTGACCGTTTATTTTGACAAATGATAAAGTCCTGATCAGGTAGCGTGTAACAATAAGTCATATGCAATACAAATACCAGCCTGTCTCCGACTAAAAGAAAAGAATGTCGAGCATATTATTATGTATAACAGATATAAAAAACTTTAAGGCCATACTTCATTCAGTTGTTAGATTTTAAAGAGTCAGAGGGGAATTTAAGTTAGAACGATATATCGCAATAAATTATATAAGAGTGAACTTTTATTTAGATACTTACACAACACATTGTAAGCATACTACTTTGAGTTCCCTGACTTATACCTATATAATGGCGAAACCTGAAGTTTTAGAATTTTTCATTGATGGTTCATTTTCGTTACAAAATTCCACGTTTGGATGAAGATTGAAGACATGGAGACATTCAGATACCAACGAAATGTGTCTGCACTGGTCGCCCATTGACACTAGAAATTCATTAATAATAAAGTAATCTCAGATGTTATATTCTAATCTACAGGTATGTAGGTTTATTAAAGTATTATAATTTTATTTTGTTTTTTTAGACATAAAACATAAATAACAGAAATATGATATAAATATAATTTATAACAAGCTCAGTCATCACCTCAGCTGGGGCCGATCCACTACTAGATGAAGGCCTTTCCTAGTGCCAACCACTCCTCTCTGTAATTAGTACTTCGCTGCTACGTACATCCACTGAACTTTATGAGTTTATCCATCCAGTGAGTTTTAGGGCGTCCATGTGGACATTCAGTGCCCCTCGGGTTCCACTGTATGAGGGCATTTGTCGAGCCTATTACCATTTCACCTGCATAGCGACATTTATCATGTCACGTACTCTTGTCTGTTTCCTTATCCATTGGTTTCTTTTGTGATATTTCTGCGTTATCTATAATATGAAGCGTTACGTGCAACGTTGCGCTACTCGTATTTTTTAAATTTATTTTACATTAATACAAGCATACGTGAGTGTTGGTAGCAGAAATTGGTTGAACACTTTACGGTTAAGACAAAATGCGAGGTCACCTTTGAAGATACTATTCAGACACCCAAAGTATAAAAAAAATATTATGAATTAATACTTGTCTAAGTAATATTTTGCTATTGTCAAATTTAAAACCCCCCTTTCAGTTGACAGTCCTTAGACGAGAAATTGTCCCATCGCAACTGTCAGTCGAACAGAAGAAATATTAAATTCTGATCATTAAAAATATTATTAAAGAATCCAAAAGAGGAGCAAAGAACTTTATATTCACACAGTGACGGCGAATAAAGAGTCAGCTCGACTTCGTATTTAATTTAATTTATGGCATAAAAAATCTATACTTACGTAGTCTTTCTTTTGTCACGTTAGTGTCATATAGAAAATACAGTAATACACAACCTGCGGCCTTTTATTAAAATTTAAAAAATGTATTTTTTTGAATATGATTGATAGGTTTATACTAAATTCCATCGTGTAAATATGCACGTAATGCAGAGTGGAGAGTGATTGGAGTATCTGATAATACATACTTATGTAATTATTTATTTTAAAATAAATAAAATCTACTTCTTATTTACTTATTTATAATACATCATTATTTTTCGGCCTCATGAACAATTAAAACATGGATAAATTAGCTATTCTGGCAAATAGGTTATGCACCACTATTAATTATACAATACTTATATTATTTTATTAAACCATCTGTATTGTAATATACAACAGAATAAAATGTACATTATTAATTGATGTATTTACCTACATACCCTTTTACGTCTTGCAATATGTAAATATCAACGCACCTAGGTATATATTATTATATGTAGGTATTACATGTAGAGAAATTTTAAACTCTTGACTTAGATCGTACAATTTCTGATGCCTTGACATGCATTTTTATTACATTTTTATCAGCTTTTAGCTTTATCTTTTTAGCTTTAGCTATTTTTTTAGCTTTAGTATTTAGCTTTTTTATCAGAGTTTATGTAGGTATATTGTAGATACATATATTTATTTTCCTGCCCGTCTCAGTCCTTATTACGTCCTTGAATATGGGATTTATATTGAATTACAACGGTGTAATACCTGAACGCACCAAGTAAAATATAAAAATAATTAATGATTTGATAAAACTAGTATTAAATTATAATACATTTTAATAACGCATTGTAAGATTAAAAGGATCATGTTATCGTAAACAAATTCCCCCCACGTCATTGTGCTTAAGCATTGATCTCTCGTCCAGGAGAGTCTGTTCAGAGATCCTAATCATTTCAATGGACCATTTTCTCCTGAAGAAGTTCAGAGCACTCTGTCAACCGCCTTCGCTCCGTCTCCTCTCGTTCTCCACCCCCCATCCTCGTCTGACCTGCCATACGCACGGTGGTTGTAGTCACCACACCCTCTTGCCAACATTCTTTACTAATCATTATTTGAGCTTAAATACTTCCTCACGGCTATGCTAATTTCAAATTATAAACGTATTGTGATTGCAACTTGGTAAGTACCATAATGTAGTTTTAGAATCAAATATTAACAAATGGCACCTAACCACATTAAATTAAATTTATTTATGGAAGAATAACCATTAAAATGAATACATAAATTACTATTAAATTTATAACTAATATGTTTGGTATCATTTTCGGCATATCCCGCTTTGGTTCCTAGCTGTTTGACAGACGCTTCCGCCAGTTTGGTCGGTCTTCCGCTGTTTGCTGACAATTATCATTTTTTTGGAACTGAGTGGAATTCGACCACACATCTTTCATTTTCTGGGTTTTTCCAACCAATTAAACTACATATAAAATTGTACGTCTTCTAAATAATTTGTAATATATCAATATATTAAGCCAACTAATTTAAATAATTTAATTACAAAACTACGGAGTCTTGTGTTTCTGAAAATTTTCAAAATGATGATATGGTTAATTGTTAATTATTGTGACTATACCTATATTCAGCCTAAAGTAAAAAAATAATTTACATAAAAAGCTCACTCTCCAAATAAAATTGCAAAATACCGGTCATCATGCTATGTGATAACATGTCGTTACTATATTTAATAAATATTTTACTATCATAAATAATCGTGGAAAAGTTTATTTTACTTATATGTAGAAAAATTGCCTAGAATTAGTTAAAATATGAAATCGCAATAAAATCAGTTAAAATCTTCTTTTAATATGTTATTGTTGTAGGTATTTTAGGCGTATGTGATAGGTATTGCATTTAAATCAATCAATAAATGAATATCATTGTAAATTGAATTCAATCAGTCAAAATAAATGAGCCACTGGCACAGCATGTGACGTACACCAACACCAACTTCTAAAATATGAATCATTTATCATTCAAAAGTTGCTGACTACAAAACTGCTGTGCTTTGATTCATCATTCATAATCGACCATTTTTAATGTACCTACACGTTTAAGAAATAAACTAATCAATTCAAATAAAGAATTTTTGCAACAGTAATTTCAAATTATGATTTAAACACAGTTAGTCGTAGACACATATCTCACGAGATATATTACATAGTAATTAATATACCCAATAAAATAAATAATTTTCCCTTACTATATCCAATTATACAATTAAAAATAATATTAAGAAAAACAGTTAGATACATACAAAATGGGGATCATTTGTGGTAGATCCGTTACCCTTTGACGATTGCTAGACGGCATAGATCCAACATAAGCTAATTTTAGGTAGGATTTCAGTTCTACATTCAATGGTGGGACTTGGCTTCCTACATAAGTGCCCTACACTTACTTCTGTCCCTCGCGAGTCCTCTTAAGTTTATAGGAAGGCATCGTGCTCCAGTCCTCTTTCACACAGTCAATCCACCTCATTTCACCCGGGGGCCCCGAGTTCGATTCTCGATGAGGTCACAATATATTTACTATCTGATTTACTCAAAAGCCTGGGTATTGTGATTGTTTCTCTTCTATTACTAAATACACTAATGTTTTACTAAGCTACTGTCATTGGGTCCCGTGAACTGTTGTAGTGTTAAAAATAATATATTTGAATGTTAAAATATTATGCAAGTAACTATTTTTTTTAATTATATAAAAAATATATGAGTAAGTAGGTACTTATATATTAATATATATATATATATATATATATATAACCACCGGTGAATGGTCGCAATAACTCGTAGGTAAGCAGCCGCAGTTATAGCTGCAGGCTATGGGTTAATCACTAAAGTTATTGTGCGGACGGTCTGAGTATGGGGAATGTACCCGAAGAAGTGCGGGTTCCGGGATTGATGAGACAAGAAGCAATACGTAGTAGACTGGAAAAATGCGAAACTCAAAGGCACAATATGCCATATTTTATTACTCCTGATCCTTTCTGCTGCTTTAAAATATTAATAATAAGTTGTTTTGAATATTTTATCGAAATAGACTCCCCCATACCATTTATCTATACGAGCGAGTTAATGAGTGAATTATACGTAATTTAAAACATTGGCAACATCTTAGGATGCCTTTGGGTTGTTGCAGAAGTATCGAATCGTATATCCAGTAAATTTTCATATAGTTAAACAGTTTAAACACTATATTGTACCAATATATCACAGACTTACTATAAATAATTACATTTACTATAAATATTGAGACAAAAAAATATAAATTAAATCAATCTGATTTTAGACCTCATCTGATTATAAATCAAATTATTTATTTAAAAAATAGAATGAAAACAATTTGGTTAAAACAGTATTCGCTCATTGTAATGCAGATGGTGACTAGTAAAATCGGTAGGGTATTTATTGGTCGAAATTTGATTGAGTTTTTTTGCAGTAGGTAGGTATTTGTTGTGAGATATAAAAACAAAGAGCCGTTTGAATTGATTTCGGAGCAGTAGTGATGTTGGGTGGAGTCCAATAGACCTCCACTGAGTGTTTAATACGAAACTGTTTATATCATTACTCTGTTGCTAACTATGTAGACACAGTGCTGGAAATGGAAGAAATATAATATGAAACCCAAAATATTATTAAGTTTATATGTTTTTTGCAATGAGTGTCTTTGTATTTAAAGTTGGATAGTTTTTTCAACTGAGTAAAGGTTGTTTTTTAATCCCGATACGACTTGAAATTGTAAAAAATATCACAAAAATGAACTTTTAATCAATTTGTTTTCATTTGAATCAACATCAATACAAGGCATTAACATTTGAATAAGATTTCTTACGTATGGACAACAAGACTGTTCTTGGGAGAGTGCATTCTAGGCCATTTTTTCTAGTAGTTATTGTTGGCCGTATATCACGGACTATGCTAGCTTTCAAAGCGTCAATTTTTGCTGGTTTATCAGTATAAACCAGGGACTTTGCGTAGCTATTAGTCAATAGTATTGTGCCTAGGTACATAATATTATATTCAGTTATAATAGTATTATACTATATTACGTCTATGAATAAACTCATTCAAAAACAAATGACCCAATTTGATGAAAAATTAGAATTATTATAATATAGATAGTGCATATTGTATAAATGGTATTTTGTGTGTATTCAAAAATATAATATCGTCATTTTTAATGTTAATTAGGCAAAAACCAATGTTTTCTATAATTTTATCACGATCAATCTAATGTCAGCACCTACTAATCGCACACATTGCTGGATTTTTTTTATAGCAAAAATACATAATTGATCGCGTAGTTTATTATTTCATATCTAATTTGTAGATATAAATAATGTAAAAACAAGATACAATAATTATTATAAATTCATATTCTCACATTCAAACGACAATTTCTACAGTAATTTCATATTATATTTGACGGATGTGAAATATGTCGTGATGTGACCACTGACCATAGTGACATTAGCCACCAGTAAGGATTATTTTGCTTGGTGAAAAATTGTTTCGCGTTTGTGAATTTCCTCCCCTTTACATGTGATTAGTTGTCAAAACTAAGTTCACTTATAATTAACTAATTAACTATTTTTTTTATTCAACGAATAATTCACAAGTAGCTTGATTTGGAAAAGCGCTGATGAGTGGGTATTAAAAGTGGCCAATAGTTAAAATTTGTCGTAATTAGTATGTCACTGCGTAACATAGAGGTAATGCGCGGATGGGGCGTAAACCCGGGAGATGCAGGGTTCGATTCCCTGCCGGGGTGGCTTACTTTTTTCAAAAAAGATTTTTTCTATTGGTTATAATATATTTTATCAGAAAGTGTTTTTCAAAATTATGTGAGTATGTTCAATAAGTTCACTTATATTTAAAAAAATCTTTTACGTTACTTTTGTTTGGTACATATTATTTAGTTTATGTGAAAACTATTTTCTAAATGTTTGAATATTTTTTGTTGGTGTGAATTTTTACGAACGCAATGTAATAAAGATGGCTAAACCACTTTTGTAGCACTGGCAGTCTCCCGCTGCAAACAATTGACCACTTATTCTTAAAACCATTTAACAGATAGCTATTGCAGAAGACTTTTCACACTTGTCTATAAACAAGTAGGTACATATTATGTTTTACAATATGAGTTTACCTTTATGAACATCATACTAACACTTCCACGTATGAAGAAACCAGTTGGTAAAAAAGATGCAGCAATCATTTATATACGCCAATACTTTAACATATCTAGTAACTACTATTTATTATTCAATTTCTGAAAACAATATCCTTAGACACATTGTACATACATAATGATCATTTTTGCTAGTAAGCGGAATATATGAATTTCCACAGAGTAGAGGTTAAATTTAGGTACTGATTTCTTTATGAAGAATGGTGATCAAACACAAATTGTAAAATACCATGTACTTTTTTCCAAACGAGAGCTTTGAACCAGTACTCACGGTTTTAGAGTCGGGTTTCCTAACTATATGCAGAAGCGGTACCCACCACATAAATAGGTAGGTACTAACTATTATTTATTAATTATTCGCTAATGGAATTTGCAGCTTCCATTAATTTAATCACAATACAATATAAACAAATCGGAAAACCTTTTAAAAATAAGTGATATTTTTTGAAAAATATATTATCTATCGGATGTAGCCAATGTGGTTTACCGAATAAACAACAATTACGCGTCCAAGCAATAAATATGTATCAATATATTACCATATTACCATGGTTACCTAGGTAGCTTTTCACATGTTCGTAAGTATAGATATAACTTCATAATTGAATGAAATTGTCCCAATCTTATGTCATATTCACGGCACACTGATGCAATGAGCAAAAATTATTCACCATCTATGGATATGATGTATTAAAATGTAAATGAATATATATGTCGATTTGGCGTACCTACTATCGTAATCAAACCTGTCGATCACTGAACAAAGATTTTTCTTAGGTTTATAAACTTTTAACTTTCCGATGTCTTAGTCGTTGTTTAAAGATTATTTTTTTAAAACATGTGTTTATTTAAATTATAACATAATAATTATATTTGAAGTTATAGCAGTAATTGTAATATTGTATGGTTTTTAACAATAATTAAGAATATACCTGCAGGAATAAAATGTGTTAGACGTTTTTTAAATTTATCTTTACATGGTCAATGATCACAGAAAATGTTTTTATATTCCGCACGATTCTTTTTGGGCATTATTTCACCCGAAACAAAAATGTCAAACATTTTTAAAAAGGTTAAACGCTAAAATACCTAATAGGCGAACAAACATCCGGTGCATTTTATCAGTGAGATCAGCAAAGGGCTAGAATTTTGGCGTCACTTCTAGACCGTCTAGTTTATTAAGAATAGTGGAAAGAAGGCCAGTCGAAAAATTTATTTACCAGCCGACTGAAGATGAATTCGACATTTTGTGCCGTAACTCAACCCCCGAGCGTCCACACGAGGGCCATAATTCACCTCAGGGACAATCTAAATCACTCCCGTCCAGGTGTGAAAGGAACGACGCTTTACAAAACCTTTGTTTTGTCATATAATGTTACCTGTAAAGCAATAAAGCCACGCTAAGTCAATTTCTCAGTTTCAAGTGTGATGTCTATATCATCAATTATTATTGCCATTATAATAATCGAGATTGATTTCATTATAGCATAGGTATACATACCTAATTAAATATCTGAATTTATAATTATAGGTAATAAGTATTTAGTCAGTCTACTATCCTAGATCTAGAAATAAACTACGTTATTAGAGATGTAGATTTTTCAATTGAGGTAAAAAACTATTTTCAGTTTTTATTATCGTTTCCGTTTCGTACAGTCATTTAGGGATTTATATTTTTTTGACAGGTAACTTGGTAAAGTATAATTTTATCTGAATTTCAATTACTTAACGTTGTACCTATGTATTTTTAATTTTATTAAATAATCACGTTTACCACTCAGGTACAAATTTAGGCACATGCACAAACTGAGTTTAATTAAAGTGCTAAATTCTACAGTTTGTAGGAAGATAGTAGCGAAGTTCATTCAATGCAGATTGAGAGACTGCGCTGCTTTGATCATGTGCACTGTATGTACGATCAATATTATATAATCCTATGCCCTAACATAGAGAGAAACGCAGGATATCGTATAGGTACGTAGGATACCAAACTGAATGACGGTCCCTATGGTTAGGGATAGGTGAAGAGAGTTGTTGGACGATGTCAGGACCCACCCTGGGCTGTCACGCTCCTAATGGCAATCGTGTTTAGGACAGGTATTTACAATTTCGAGTGTAATATTTCAATAAGTTTAGAAGATTTTTTTCCTGTAACACTATAGGTAGTTAGTAAATAAATGTATTTTATTGAGAAGTGTAATAAATTTCATGTAAATTAAACGAGTATGTATTTATTACTACTTACCTAATTGAATATTAGCTTTTATTGTGCAGTAGGTATTTATGCTTGATTAATGATTTATTATATTATTTCTAAAATTGTATTAAGTACCTATAACGTTTCAGGGCAAGTGCACGTTTTATTATCAAGAATGATTATCGAGAATATCTGCACATGAGAGAACACTGTGAAATTAATACAATTTCGCCAAAACAACTGGATAAAAAAAAACGAAATTTTTTTATGATTTAATACACCGTAAGTGCCTGAAAATAGTTTGCTATTGCGGTATAGAGTACATATATCCATTATTGTATACGTAATACCTACTCGTATGTGTCAAAGCGATTTTTCTATAATTGACGAGATAACAATACCTACAGAATATCTTAAATAGGTACTTTCCGGCAAAGATAAAAGTTTTTCATCAATTAATTATTTTTTGACGTAAGGAAACTTTACAAAAAATATCAAACCTTATTAAACACATAATTTTATGTCTATCATATTATAAAAATAACATTTTCATTATTAATTCCAAACAAATTGTAACGTCGATTTCAATTCATTGCTTGGGTGTGATGGTTAATTTCTGTAGTTATTCAAAATTTACTCTGTTTTTTTAATTTATAATGCACTTAGGTATCTACTTACTGTAGGTAAGTATTGTATCTTTGTGATAGATTTTACAGATGTATCTATAGTCTAAGGTTTTTCATCATGTCCAATGTGTGCATGTCACATAATATTTAGTAGATTTTTTTATCAAATGTCTTCCGCCCTTTGATTGGCATAATGTATAAAATCTAAACTGTCAATTTTTAATATTGTAATAGTTTTAATTTTTTCCAATGGCGGAGATTTTACCTGTTTTGCTTCATAATAAAGTAGCGTGATAATGTAGATAATAAGGTTGCGTCGTATTAATTAAATGGGATATTGTTAACAAGCCGCGCACACCCGCCACTGGACTGTAAAACAAAACGACAGTAGTAACGAAATGCTGGCCCCTTGTTTGTCGCGGGATGTGTTCGAAACTTGTTTTTTTGAAAAATATCTGGTTGTTTTTACAAACTGATATTTTAAAGAAATAGGTAGGTACCTATTATATTTTTCAAAAAATTAAATGGTTTGATTAACATTTTTCTCTAATATAAGTGAGATTTATGGTAGGGCGGATGAGACGTACCGATGGACCGAAGGAAATAGCGTGACCTTGTGCTTTCTCAATGCTGGAACGTGATAATGTGAAGTATTTAATCTATAGGTACTGTTTAGACTTGATACGTACATATGTACACGTGTATGGCTAAATGTAACAATATCAGTCGAGGTCGAATCACTGCTAAAAAAGGTCTCCCCTTGCACTCATCTCGGTTATTAAATATTTGCTACCACGTATTTTCGCCGAATTTGATGTGTTCATTGATCCAGTGGATTTTAGGGCAGCCTTTAGGTTTCGTGTTCCTAGGATATGTGCTCATATGTACAATTTTATGTAAAATCATCTGTCTAGCAGTTATCCATTTATTTAGCAACATGTCCAACTCATTGTATGTCTGCATTAATCACATATATATTCTCACAAAAATGATATTTTAAATTATTTTAGTTTAAATTCTAATTAGGAACTAATATGTTTAATGAAGTGAGCAGAAAATTGAGATTTATTTGAATATCTTAATTATTTATTAATTAAGTACGTAGGTACATTGGTTTATCTATTTTTAGAAAATATTTCTCCTATTAGCAAAATTTTATTTTGGTCATGCAAAAACAGGGTCCCAAACATTAGTTATACAATCCTTCAGTTTTAATTTAAAAGGGTAGATAGTATTTTAGAATATTTTTTTTCAGAAATGTGAGTCGTATGTATTTAGTAAGTGCAGTTATTTGAAGAAATGTAATATGACCCTTATTGAATACATATTCGAAATAACTGTAGTTTATATGAGAATCAGTAAAAATTTTACACCCGATGGCGTGCTAGTAAATTTTGAAGTGCCCACCGATAACATTATAATTCTAACCTTTTATAATCTTTAATATGTAACAGTAACTAGAAATCGTGAGATATGGTAATAATTGAATAATAATTTGTCAATTATTCATCCGCGATCTGCAATTATTGATATGAACTTCCTACAATGATTTTTACAAATTATTTTACAACCATTATTATTATTTGTCACGCAATAACCTGGGTGTCCTGCAATCAAATTTGTTTCCATTTATATATATTGTCCTCTAATCCGAGATGTTGATTGCTTACAGATTCAGCCTTCCATCATTCCTCCGAATACTCCGGTCACGCATAAAAAAACGATCTGAGCTAGTCAATCTAAATCCATTTGTTAGATATTATGACAGCGATGCTTTGGATTACGTTTGTTCTCCAAATATTACCACCAGATTTGTTTTCAATTGTCAGCAGACTCTTTGGCGATTTTTACATATGACGCAACATCCTGATATATTAAGACTTAGTTATTTTTAATGAAAGTAAAAAATAGTATCAGAGAGTTTTTCAAATAATAAGTTTCCCAGACTTTTCCTGCTACGGGTCAAACGACAATCGTACTACAGAGATTCTCAGAAATCTCCCTGCCTGTACACCAAACAACAAACATACTGTTAACCATTTAAAATGTTTCTTTAATGGTCGTCAGTCGCGCGAAGGAACGGCTTAAGCGACGGCCGCCACGGGAGAAACCGACGCCCTTCCTGCTCTGAGGCGTCCCGCAGCGTCTTTGAATTTATTATTGTCGTGTATTTGAAACAAAATGTATGGGGACACTGGTTTTCATTTGGTCCTTTTGTTTTAGACTTGTCATAGACGGCTCGTGCTGCGCGCTGTGGGAAAATAATTAAACTTTCATTGGGATTCTTGTGAATACCGGCCGGAGGTAGCGTGGAATATTATTTTTATGACATGTTTAATATTGAATGTCCATTAATATTATTTTTTGTCATTGTCAATGTATCTTATAAATCTCAAATGCTTTTTATGAGAATTTAACTGCATAAAATTATAATAAAATTTCATAATGGTTTCCACATGTATATTTGACTATATAAGTAATATTATATTATTTATCTATGATTAATTTGATTTTGAAAAGACAGTAGCTACTTATTCTTACTAGCAAATATTTACGAGTATTATATATTTATACTTAAATGCTTAGCTAAATACCACTAATTCCCTTAAATTTAAATGAAATGATTTGTATAGGTACATGATTATTATACCATAAATATATAATTTATGTTGACTAATTAATCAAGGTAATACCTACATGTGTGTCAACAATTCAATCATAACAATATCCCTAACCAGAGCAATTAAACCTGACTATTCTGCATGAGTGACGAATAATAAATGCTATTATTATTTATTCGACAATCAGTGCAAAGATATATTATAATATATGTATATTTTTAAAGAAAATATTTATGCTTAAAGTAATTTAGCGATAATTTAAAAAAAAATGAGAAAAGGTCGGATATAAATTGGATCTTTTTTGTAGTTGTGTGATTATTTCGATATTTATTCGATGTTAAATATTTATTGTCTCAATAAAATAGTGGTATTTTACCTGTATTTTAATTTAATTGAAAAGCTTTAAACTAGCAATCATGTAAACATGTTCCTATCATTAAGATTGACTTCGATATAATTTGATTTTTAGTATGGTTTAAATATTTCATGAATTATTCTTATTAATTAAAAATAGTGTAAGTATACACAATATACGCATTTGTTTATTTATTATTAATGCTTTTGAAGATTCACATTATAAGTGAACATCAGTAAAAATATGAATATTTGGGGTTATGCTAGTCAAGGCCAAACATAATAAAATCCAATTTTCATTTAATATAAAATGCAAGAGAAAAACTATTGAATTCAATGGTAAGAATAAATAAGCATAATTTTTAACCTCTTCAAAACTTATAAGCTTCCACAACGTGAAATTTGTGTTGCTTGAATTAGCAAGGAGTAGTTGTAAGCCAACCGCCTAACCCACCGGGTCCTTGCACAGAATCAAATACGCATACAATAAAATTCATTATGCATTTTTTGACCAGCCATGAGTTTGAACCCGTGGCACATGGCTTTGTATTTATATAAAGACGGCCGCTATATGCGTTAAGCCAACGTATGTACACGATTTTATTATAAAAGGTAAATTATTATCTAGTGTGGGGAGAATGGCCTGTGCTTGTACCTATAATAACTGGACATGATGACTGGATCTATGAGCTTGGTTACACGTTCAACACGCCCATATGGCGGAGAAATATAGGATGCAAACCACACTCTGGGAATGTCCTAAAATGTGTACGGAAAAGAAAGAACAAGTTGATTCAACCATCTGTTTAGCCCATTGCATCCGACCCGATCAACAGAAACGTGCTCCTTTGCCCCATGGGTACTCTTACCTTAAAGTCATGTCAATTTAGTCAAACCATATTTGAGTGCATGGCAATTTCAGTCTTGGGTGCTTAACTGCTCCTGAGACATTCACAGTTATTAAAAACATGATGTTTCACATTCAAATTAAGGCTCCTGTAATACACCCGATTAAAACCGGGTGTGGTTTGGGGTGGGTGTGGTTTGGTAGGGTCATTAACTGCAAAGTACATATCTACAGAAATGTGTAATACGGTAAGAAAATTGTATATCATAAGATTTAGGAAGATTCAGATGAAGTTCAAAAGACCTTTCATGCCTTTCATGCTGGTATACTGTTAGTTACGTTTTGAGGTTTGATTATGAAATGGCAGTAGTCCAAGGTACAAGTATGCAGGCGTAGACCGCGCCAGCTCAGCTCGGTTCGGGCCCAGCCGCGTGAGAGGATATTTGAATTCTCGTGTCAACTTTTGGGACCGGGGCATCCATCTTGTGGCCAAATATTTCGTCCGCTCTTCTGTTTTTCGGCTTTTTATACGAAAGGACATTGTGGGAAAGTCCCGCGTTATGAATACGTGAATAACTCTCGTGGGCGTTTTGTAATAATGTATTTTTTACAACATTTTTTTTTCACATGATATTTTTTTTTGAATTGACCACGAGAGGGAAGTTAATGAAAATGGGACGTATATGTTTTTTATAAGGTGAAATCATATTATAAATTATTCAGATTCTAAAAATAAATCTGACGGTATTTGGGGTCGAGGGATGAAGTCAATATATTCACATTTGAGGCGTTTGTTTTGTAAGATACAATTATAGAAACAGTAAAGAAATAAAAGTAAAACAGTTCATAATCCTTTGATAAGTAGGTATTTCTAATATTTCAGTAGTCAAATTAATATTTTTCAGTCGATTTTATATGATAGTTAATACATAAAAATGTATACAAGTATAAGTAGGTACTATAATATTTAAGTTTTTGAACTGTGAACATATAACAATTTAGAACATTAATACTCATAGATAAGTCATGAAACCTAAAATTTAATCATTATACAAATTAGAGTTACGTATTTTATTATGTACCTACAATAAATTTATTTCAGCACTTTTGTAAAATACCTACCGATGAACTAAACGATCATGTAAAACTATTTCACTTATACACTATTGGTACTTATACACTACCTACGTACACACAAAAATAAATTAAAGAAATAATAATTTTTAAGTTTTACTTTAGTCAAAATCATTGTCATTATTTCCAACATGGAACGCTTTGAATTGTTGTCTTACATTTTTTTTAAGATAGTATTAAATGGAATTTTGGATAGAGGCGGTGATGAAGGAGCATTTTTAAGGTACCGTAAATGGTGAAGAAGATTAATGTCTCGACTCCTTATAAGAGGAAGTAGCAGTGAAAGAGCATGTCGCCAGATTTCTGCAGTGATTTGGCCACGTAACCAAATGGGATGCTGATAATTTAGCCTGAGCACTCATTAAACACAATGGTTCATAAACCGCCGATCAGTGGGCTGATCACCAGACGTTCTCGACGTACAATGATTTCTTCTCGTCTACGTGTGTACCTTACCACGCCTTATTACTCCCATAATGGTACTCCCGCTTTACCCAGCTTTATCTCTCTCCATACCCAGACAGTACACATTTTATACGGACAATACTCAACCATCGATCGTCGGGTTCAGTTGCATCGGCCGGCCATCTAATGGGCGCACAAGCTTAAAAAGGCTTCATATCAGCAGAAATATGGAGGGTCAACGTGGAAGAGACGTTTCGTCTTATTTAATGGTGAGAAGAAGTGAAGGAAGCTACGGATACCACAATAGCTTTATCCAAGAATACGATAGAGTTCAGAGATCGCTAGAGAAGACGTATAACATGGCTCATGTGGCGTTTTATAAAAGAGTCACGATTTTCAACAAAGAGGAATAAGATAAAGACAAGGATTTAGGTAAACATCTGTCATGGCTACGCAAGACTTTAGCAGTGGAAAAGATGGAACGAAAATCGGACTATAGTGATGACTTGGTGATTAAAAAAATATACGCGTAATAAAATATTTTTAAAATGGCGTAAACCTACAAATAAAAATTATGGAGTAGGCTAAAATATTTGTTTTGGGGAAGGAAACTATTGTAATTTTGTTCGTTGAATATTTAAAACCTATTACATTGACCCTATAAATTCCTGACTATGATTTGGTCACCATATCATTCTAATCTTTAAATCTGGGCTTTGAGAAATTTCGATACAGCTACCGTAAGAGACGATTTCATGTCATTATATTCGTTGAACCACGGCATTAGTCCAATTCCATTCATATATATGCCGTGGATCAATTCAATACAGACATCTATCATACGGACAGTATCAGTCTTATATCTGATATAATCGTGTCCAGTAATGGTTTGACTACACCAATAGAAGTCAATGATTTTAACACGTGAGATCTAGATACATTGCTGAGAAAATCTATCTATTTTAATTTTGTACTGTTCGGGGCATTTGCGATATTAAATAATTACAAAGGAATATGAATGTAATTATTGTCAATCTAATTCCTAAAATTGCATTGTACTAATATTTATAACACAATAAAAAAAATAGAATTTAGTATGGAAAAAAGCCTACGCGAATTAATAATTTAAGATTATTTAAGATAGTTTTTTTGTCGCCAGAGAATAGAATCGAACTCTACAAAATGATTCGTACAAATATATGTAATTAAAGCTGCCGCCCATTACGCCGTCTGGTGGTTGCGTCTTTACTCTATATACCCCGCGCAGGAATACTGCGCCGATTGGCTTCTACATTTTCTACGGTGAAAGGGTTGACAGGCGAGTGGGGGATCAAACGCTACGTTCGGTCGAGCGTAGTCGGCGGCTAACTATAAACGTAATAATATAAAATGATAATTAAAATTTCTTTTTTTATGTTTGATAGTTTTATTTTATACCGATACATATGTATATATAGGTATATAAAAATAAATAGGTAGTAAAATACGATCAATACGGATGTTATAAAATTAAGATAATATTTATCTTACATAAAATTTCTATCAAGTATCTACAGCAGGGGGGGGCAAACTTTTTGGATGGAGGGCCAAATTCAAGAATTCAAAATGAGCGGCGGGCCGCAAGTAAAATACTATTTTTAGATATACACTATTTTTTTTCACGAAAAACAAACATTACAAAAGAATAATGAGAAGAATGAAACTGTTGTACATTTTTTTAAATTCAGGTGTTAATTTTGTAGTTGATATTCTCAAAACTGCTTGTAAATGGGCATCGGAGATACTAAAGAATTTTTATTGAGGTTCATGATCGAAAATGTTTGTTCACATATATAGGTTGATCCAAAAATAACGAACATTTTTCTTGCATAATCTTTAAGTTGGTCGAATTTGTCTGAATTAAGGGCATTGTAAAGTTTGGAGATTTCTTCACGACAATGCGATTCTCTTAAATCAGTGTCACACTGCAGATCAATAATCTCAAGTTGTAGCTCTGTCGGCACACTATCAATATCTATTGAAATCAATTTTCAACGTAGAAAATAGTGGTTACATAATGTGAGACGAGACGCAAGGAAGACGTACTGAGATAATACATTTACGAAACAACAAATTCTTCAAATTTTAATCTATTGTCAATATTTTGTAAAAAAATATAAAAAAGTTATTCGTAATCAGAAGAACAATTAATGATGGTGGGCCGCAAAAAAATACTCGGCGGGCCACATGCGGCCCGCGGGCCGCAGTTTGCCCCCCCCTGAACTACAGTATCAGATTTGGTAGAGTAGCCTTCTATAAAACTGTAGATAAATCCCGCGGCTTTGAATATAATATATGTAGGTATGTTGTTTTTTTAACGTGTGTTTGACCCAGCGCAACGACTCAATGGATTGGACAAATGGCTTTACAGTAAAAAATGTATTAATATAACCTTCACTTCGCGGAGACTCGTTTGCTTCGTTTAGGACTAATTTACTATCATCAGCTGACAGTACTAATTTTATTCAAATAAACCTGTAACAAATTGGTACCTATTTGTGCCCATTACGTAAAAGCCTTCTTTCTTTTTAATTTAAATTTCTAAAATCAGTAATTTTCAGGAAAGTCAAAATAAGATTGAGTTTTAGACCACCTTGTAAGTTAACTTTACTTTTTTAGTACGTAAGTATAATTATTAGTTCAGAGTCGTTGATTCGACTTGCCTCTTTTCTCATTTATGCATTATGGTAAATTTGGTTATTCAACTAATTTTCAAACGGATTTCCTTTTTCTTGCGCACACAGAATATGTCCCATTAAATTGTCATTCTTATAAAACTAAATTTAACTAATATCTGAGGTCCGTGGTTCCTTGATTTGTATAATATTATTAACAGCACTATTAATCTTGTAGCTGACATGTAAATAAAAGAAAATAAAAACTATAAGTATTGTAATTATTTTAGTTTATAAATTTACTTCTTAACTATTAATTTTATTAAGGTATAGGAAACTAGAAGGTATAATATGAAAATTATTGTTCACATTCTACATTAAAATTTATTCGAGATTATCTCAAAATATCAGGAATAACTTTTAATGTTATAATGATAATAGGTTATACACATAAAGAAATTTACACATTAATTGACACATTCAAATACAATACACAAACTACTAGATTTATATAATAATTATTTGTGTAGTAGTTTCAACTCTTAATACACATTGTATAAGTATTTTAAAGCTCCGCCCTATACTATTTTATAGAACCTGCCGCTGCCTGGTTAAGCATTCTCATTTCAGTCGAAAGCTCAACCTCAAGATGTTCCCTGATAAGCTCTCGAAGACTAACAGCTCCTATTATAACCATTTCATTTTCTATTCCATTATTGTAAGTTTCTTATTATCTTGCAGCGTCTAACAATGACTTCTTAAAGCCATTTTGTTCATTGTGCTGCCCGAGAACGCACTTAGCAATCAGACGTTCTTATAATCAAAGTGATATGTGTTTTAGGCTATAACTATTAGGTATGGAGCAGACTATTCCCTACCGCTATAAATTTACAAAGGGAGGAGGAATATGATGGAAATATTCTGATTAAAAATATCAGTAATGTCTGATATTAAGTATATACCTAGTTACAATTAATACTTGGAGAAAGTAAAAAGAAATTTATAACTCATGTAATTATTATAATATCTACCGAGAAAAATAACAGTCGCTTAAACATTCATAATGTTATCCAATTCCAGGAATGAAAGACGTAAGCTGATGGATCAAAATGTCGTCTGAGAAGATATCAGCGCTACATATATATGTCATAACTAATGAGAATTCAGAAAAATATTATTCAATTACGCCTTATGGCAAGTTAGAAACGATGTGACGACATATTGTGGACCATGTTATTAAGATAGGGTATGGATGGGTACATTCGATCGTATTTTATCTGTCCTTGCAAAAGATGCGCCTAAACTTTTCCAAACCACACCTTGGCCACTGTGATGGCTGCGTCATTATCTTTAAACACATCATTGATGTTGCAGCTGGATGCAACGAGCGGATAGACCATCACGTCTTACGCAGTTTCCTAGCGGTTACATTCGCAGTTTGAAAAATCATTCCTATTCCCACTAATCCCACTTCTTCATATTGTTTTTAGTTCTGGCTTACGCATGTTCGTATTCGATTCATTGTACTCCAAACTAAAAACTCCTGCATCTCCAGGTGGTAGCTTTTTGTCGGACAGTACCTACCTACTGAGAAGATTGTATTGTTGCATCTCTCACGCCACCTTGATCCGCTGATGGTAACTCCGCGATCTTCTTGGATGACCTTATGAAGTTAAAGTGTCTTTCATCACACATTTGAACGGAGTGATGTTCATTTGCGACTTATTTTCTCCAGATATCGATTTAAGCCAAAATATGCACTTTTACCACAGCAGTAGGTTTCAAGCGGGATGATTAGATTGTGGGTTGGTATGCCACAAAAAAAAATCTCAAGTGAGTTATTATAAAGAAATCTGTGCTAGTAGAAGATTCGTTTACCTTTATTAGATACTTACAAACTAGCTATAACGGCTACAGACGTCGATACCAACCAGAAAAACAAAACAGTATGTTTATTAAAATAACAGCCTACATAAAAAATAAAATTGTATTGAAGACAAATTGTACGTTGGTAAATGCCTCGATAGATTAGTAAACAGAGTAATCACCCCGCATGCGAAATACATGTGTTCAAATCCCACTTAACCTAAAGTATTTTTTAATCTAATATATGTCTTAATAGGTTATTTTTAGCAACCAATACAATTTATTACACCAAATTTTCTCTGCTCCGCAAGGGACCGAGCAGAGTGGAGTGAGGTAAAGGTGCCTTTAATCTAGAAGTAGATCGACCCCGGATGATGATGATGCCAATTTTATATTTATTGAAGAAGCTATTTTAGCGGTATAAGTACAAATACAAATGTCGTTTTAAAATAATTATAAATTGGAAAACCATTATATTATGATGAACTTTATGTACATATATGTAAGTAATGTGCAATAACAGCTTTCAGGAAAACGACCCATCAATTCAAGTCGCGGTGTAATTGTATTTATTGAGCCTCTCTTTTGCATTAGGGATTCAGTCAATCCTCTCCGTCGTCGATCAGAACTTGTTCATATTACTGTCGTTTCCCATTGTCAATTGTGTTTCCATCTAGAGCCATCGGCCATATTTGTATCGTTGACTATTCTATTATATATCTAAAGCTTATCGAATAATAAGTTAACTATATAATAATAAACACATTACCTGCACATATACATAGTTTTTTCCCATTTACTGCCAATAGTACCATTTTAATCGAAATTTTTGTTTCTAAACGAACAAATAATAATATAATAGAGTTCTACTATGTAAACACCAGTTCAATTAATTAAGTAATGAATATGTTAAGAGTGCTATAAAATATTGCAATTGTTTATATATCAGAATTTTTTTTCATTTCAAGTAATAATTTTGATGTTGATTTAGACGTTTTAGTGATATTCTATTGTAACAAATAAATTGTAAAGGTAATGTGTGTTTCCAATCAAATGTATGTATTTATTTTGTGTGCGTCTTCTGGTTATATATACCTGACTGTATCGCGGTTTTTATATACCGCGAAACTTGTATAGGAAGTACATTACCTTCTGAGAGCGGTTGTAAGACAGTACAAACCCCGAGTGTGGATAAATATGGGATAGGCGTGTCCAAGAAAATGTTATTTTCAATATTTACATCTGCAACATAATATGCATTAAAGTTTGTCACGTAAACATAACGCGCATTCAAATTATGAATATTTGAGAACATTCAGGAGTTCTGTATTTCTTACGTTTAATGGTGGCTGACCTCCGTTGAGGGGTGGCACGATTATAAAAAAAACATTCGCTCAATCACTATGTATAAGATGCTATTCAACCACTATAATCATGTTTTTGGGAAATGCAGAGAAATCAAACTTTCTATTTTGAAATACAGGGGGCCGAGGAAGAGCTCCATCCAAATGGACGGACCAAATTAAAAATTATACGGGGTTTCTACTGACACTGGCTCTACGTAAAATTTATCTATTTGAAAAATAAGTCGGTCCAACCAGCTGTTGGGTCCATCGGGCCATCCGACCTGGTCGCCACAAAGGCCGATTATATTGCATTTAAACAAACTGCGGAGTCTTATTGCGGACGTGAAGATCTCTTCACATAATTTTGTTTGACCGTATTGTTTTAGCTGTGTTGTTTGTATCTTAGGTATATATACCATTACATTTATTTATTTCTGTTAAGTTTCCATGCCTTTCTCTCCTACGGCACTTTGAATTAAATTATGTTGTTCAGTAAACTTAGTCAAAGCTCACTTGGGCATTTGCTCCTGAAACATTCTCAGGCGTAAAAAAACTGCTGATGCTTCACATCTAAACGTAGGACCTCGTGATACGAACGATTAAGACCGTGTTTGGTGCGGGGCGGGTTGGTTTGGAAGGGTCTATGTTTGTGTTGTTTGAAAAAGGGTATCACTGCAAAATTTGAATTCCACGAATATAGCTATATATTGCTGGCAGTCGCGGTAGAGAAGTGGTAGCGCGTCCACCAACTTTAAGGACGTCAGTCGCCGGTTTAAATTTTGCAAGCTTATATCTTGGTTTTTAGATGTGTAAGTTTTTGATCTAACGACCCAATGAGTTTTGCAAATGACTAACAACTATTTCTTGTAAATCGTTTGTTGAGATAATCTGTAGTCTTCCATGAATGATCAACGATAGCCCTTATCACGTCAACAATTTCTTTGAAAAAAGAAGACTATTAAATATAGGTGTATGGAATAGGTACTTTATGTATCGAATATTGTTTATTAAATGCTACTTAAATGGGATGCAAATGTTTGAATTATAAGATGTTGATATAAGTCAAATGATATGCACGCCCCTGAGCGTTAAGGGCTCTCCGTACGTACGGGTGATTTTTCCCGCGCAGAATTTCCCAGAAACGGTACGGGCCGCACAATGGCGGACGTCAGTGGCGTGGAACGGGCGGCGGCCCCGCGATCACGAGTCCGCGGTTAATATGTAAAACGCGATCCTCAAGACCAGGCTGCTCCGTGAGGGAATGCAAAGAGTGAGGACCTCTTCCGAGAAGCAGGCGGCTGTCACTGCGACCAGCGCCATTACTGTACGTCACAGGCCATTATTGCACGCTTAGATGAGAGCCATGGTACTTGTGTCACTTAATGGGATGGGATGTATTCGACGATTAACGTAACTTGAATGTGATGCATCTAAAACCACAGGGCATGCCTTTATAAGGCTGATAATAATAATAATGGATATTAAAATGTACCATGAGAATGATATTTGGGGTATTTTTATGTTCTCTGGTGGAACCGAAAATAACATTCATTATTCACGTTATCAAAATAATTAAAAGTTATCTATATGATTTTGTATGTAAACTGCTTAACAACTTAATAATACAAATTAACAATTAATATTTATATGTTAAATTGATTTTATATGATAGGTCTTGGTAATAAAAATGATCATTAATGATCATTACCTGGGATATTTAATATTCTAAGTATATTATTAACATTAAAAAAAATCTAACAATTATTATTCATTTTATTGTATCTACCTATTCAAACACAAGACAAGTTTTGTGTTGAAATTTAGTTATAAAAAAATCAAAATATATTTTTTTAAGAAAATTTATTGTTAATGAAAATTGTAAAAATTAAATTGTATGAATACGTCAAATAATCATTGGAGGCAATAATCGTTTTCAATAGTTATGAAGTTTTTTTTAATCCAAAGGATGCCTGACTATGTACATACTATGTACTCATCACCTCACTACGGCTTTACAACCATAGAGTTCATTTCTTGAGGCATAACGACATAACGAATGCGTTCGTAATTATGACGTGTATTATATGAAGGATTTTATGAATGGAATTATATTCACTATTAATGTGACGTAATTTGTGAAAATACAACACTATTCCTCGTAACCGTAATTGGTCCGATTCAGTCAGCACCACACCCCCAGATACTAGATGAAGCTTATAATGACAATACTACGAATAATCTCCAAGTAGATCCTGTAGTCATATTATGGTATTATGATTAGGTTTCAAGAACCTCAAAACAATGTTCATTCCGCATATCTCATATTCTAAAGACATTGTTTTATATCTAAATCACAATGCACTCATATGGAAATGTGCTGAAGGAAGCTGCTCCATATTCCACGGATGAACAAATGAATGAATACCTGTTTCTCCAAAGATAGGTACACATACATACGATATCATACATGGTTTCTTTACCATGACCCGTAGCAGTGCTGAAAATATGGAGAGATGGTTACTGGTAAAAAGGATGAAGATGACGTAGAAAGATCCCGACTTGATGGAGTGGTCAGATAAAAGATACCATGGTATTTTCTTTTCAAATCGCTCTCAAAAACTCGGAGTGCAAGCAAGATAGCCAGTATATAATCGTAGAGGAAAATGGAGTTAATTTAATTCTTGATAAAACGACATGTTATTAGATATAACACAAACCCTTTTGAATATTTAGATATAGATTTTATTGCTACTTACTCAACAATATATTAGTATATTATATTAAAGACTAGTTTCGGCTCAAGACCAATAATTAGCAATGTCCGTTAAGGGTGGACATGCTCAGCGTAGGTCAAAATGGAGCTTTTATTATATTTTCAAAGCATGATCCTGGACATTCCTTAAACGTTGTAGATAATCTATTTATATACTTTTGAAGCCTTATTATCCTTTATATTTATTTTAAACATTTGATGACTGCATTAAGTATTTTTATTACATAAAATAGCATTCTTTTAAACCTCTCGCTCTAATGTTTTAGAATATAGTCATATTTCAGTACATAAATGTGCAGTGATGTTAAGATTTTTTACATTTATTAATTTTTAAACGCATTTATAAAACCATCAGTATAATTTATGTTGACATTATTATAGTGAAATATTTACGATAAAAAAATATATTGATAATCTCTGTGATCCCAAATTTGACAAGAATTAGGCATTTTATTATTCAAAAAATGGGCAAAATTAACACATTTGAAGATAATTCTAAAGATACTCATTATAAGCTATGTCTTTGACCATTCAAATGTGATAAACATCCTACGAATAATGATTGCTTTTTAATAATTATTGACCTAAGAATAAGGTAGTGTTTTTTTGAAATACGCCATTTCTTTTGGCATTCCCCAGTGGTTAAGCTACAACATACGGCCGTAGCCATAAATTGACAAACTAAAACTGAAGTAGGGAGTAAGATCATGTTAACGCGCGTGTTTGAACATGTACCGTTTAAAAAAAATCGGTTAGGTTACAATAATTTTTTCGGTTTGAATTGCGTCTGTTTCGAATCATGGGGAGAGATTGGTACAAGCAGTTCCAAATCCCAACCGGTGGGGTGTTATCTCTAGAGAAACCCAGAGGACATTATATTCATCACTCTGTAAAAATCCGCGTGTACAAACTTGCCATTTTACTGGTAAACTAGTTTAGTTAATTATCCAATCTTGTCAATAGAATAGTGGTTCTGAATTTGATAATAATTATTCAGTATTGTGATGCTCAGTAGTCATTTCGCAGCATGATCGGTAACCAATTCCCCGGTGGTCAAGTGGTAATGCCGATGTCTGTCTACCGGTTCGACTCCCACTAAACTGTTGGGATTATTAATTTAGCCTCGTGGTGTGGGCTGCCGGCTTCTTATTAATGACTGATATATGTTAATATATACACGAGAGCTGAAGCTTCGAAAGAAAACCTTTCCGAGCAATGCTGTTTCGGATCGACTGTAACTGGTGATAAAAAAATGATTATTGTCGTAAACATGACAAGACTATTTAAAAATTTCTGTTACTCTTTTAATATAAAAAAAATCTATACTTTATACATATTCTTAGTCACCGTGGTTTGGTGGAAAAGCACCCATGTAGCTTTCAATAAGTTTATTCACTGATTAAGTCTAGCACTCTCTCCAGTCAATAGTTTTTTTACAATAATTCAAATCAAGAAACTGCTAAAGACCTTTGATAATTTCTTATTAATTTTCTTCTACCTTTCTAAAGTAAAATTCGTTAGTTTTTATTGAGTAAACCAGTAGGCAGGAATCTTTTTCATTTACCTATAATCATATAAGGCCGCATTTCAATTGGACCTGTCTTCACATCAAATAATGACATTACAAATTCATTTACTGAGAGCCGGGCACTCACAAAAGGGAAGGGAGTAGAGGATTTGGACCCGGATCATTATTTGGGTGAATGAAATTTTACTCCTTCCTCATCGTCAGGACCACATGACTGAGGATCGCATTGCGAATGATTTGGTTATCGAATCATTCTACAACACGTAAGGTACAGCTGTGGTCATTTCAAGATCCGTGGCATTCGCGAATTGGTGCAACCATTCATCCATCCAATGTTTGCTTTAATATTCTGTTGCCGAAAATATAAACGGACACTAACGATCCTAATAATTATGACCGTCGGGTCACGTGCTAGTCACTTGGAATAATTTGTACCTGATCGCCCTAATTATACCTACCTGAAGATCAGGTGTTTATAGCCAGACTCAAAGTGCGGAGTGTCTGGATATGAAGAATATATGAGCAAATGTGCGAGGTCGGTGTTGTGTTGTGGTGAAGTGTTGTGAAGCTATAATTAGTAGGCGGGGTAAATGTGGAAGCCTGCTAGATCTCCGCTGCTTGTACCGAAAATCACATTATAATGCAACTATGGTAGCTATAAACTGCCTCAGATACGAAAGACCGTGTCAAATATTGAACATAGATGAGCAGCCAAATACACCGAAACAACATTATTTAGAATATTATTAAGATGAACGAAAACATAATCACAAAAATTTCATATGAAAATAAAACACTTAAAATAATCAGTTCGTTTTTTAATTGATGGGTAAGGACTATTTTACAACGTTTTTCTTAGCTCGTATTCTTATTTGTCCGGTGGTTTTTTATCCTGTACAAATCTTGCAATCGATTTTTAACTAACTTCCCGACAAGCTAGACATTTGAAACTTTTAGAATATATCAGAACACGATGCCAATGCATTTTTAAATACTTTTAGCTATCTTTAAGTAGAATTGAATTCATTTTCAGTTAATTCTGTTTTGTATGAAAAGTTATTTCGACACCATTATTGGTTGCTAGAGGTCTGGGCTCCTAGCAATTAAATTATTAATATATACATGGAAATCAATATGAATGTCAGAATGACATTTCAGTATTCAGTACAAATTTTTTTGATCGTTTAAGCTAGTCAAGTTCAGTTTATATGATTCGACAGAAAATTTAAAAACGTTGTATATAAAAAGTTCTTTTTATCTTGTAATTATTTATGTGGATTTTGAAATGGATATTGGTGATAATAGAATATAGACTTGCTCAAATAATGGAATATTTTTATAATACTTTATCATGAAGAGTGATGATTATTATGAACATGCAATGTTATATTTTTAGAATCAAAACAAGAATGTACGGTAAGGTCGTTGTCAACTGTAAAGTTTTATATTGTACAAATAAAATAAACTTTATTTGAAAGACCTTTCGAAAGGAATCATCATAAAAATGGACTTTATTGAAAATTTCATGGCTCCGCAACAAAACCAGAAGTGACGAAGTATATAAAACACCAATTTTCAAGATCATTAAGATTCTGTATAAATAATCTGCGTGGCCCAGTGGTGTTGGCGGTCCAGCGGACCCCCGACGGGCCGTGGTTCGTTTCCCAACGGGGCACCCATTTTATTTCCCATACAGAACGATCGAGGCCACTTTTTTCGACCGCTCATCTCCGGTTTGATTGGATTGTATTGTGTCTTTAGTGTGTTCTGTACAAAATTGAATGAATCGGTAAAATGATAATAGCTTATAATAAATATGTTATTTAATGGCCTGTACCTATTATAAACCTATCGTTTATTTTTTGATTACATTTAAATATCGATATAAGTATATTAATTTACGCGTTTGTTTCCGGTGGACTAGTGGCAGAACTTACACCTCCAGCGGAGTTTTTTTTCAACGCAGATGACGTAATCGATTCGTCAAATTATTTAAAAGGGGACCTAAAGACAGTTCAAATTAGTCATATAATTATTAGATATTAAATTATACCGAAATCTAAAAATATGCGATTTTCTCACAAATGGAGTATAATATACCTATTACCCAAAGCATAACAAATCCTTAAAATTAACAAACCATACAAATAGATCTTGTACACATAAACAACCCTAGGTATGTCATCATTCATCTTTGTCATCATCCATAATAAGTGTTGTTAAAGGATTGTGATGTGTGATTTTATTTTTATTGTAGGGTTCCTCAAAATCAGTCAGTGCGTCAGACCTCTACATCACTGAACCCGCTGCTGTCCACCTCTCAATCGCGATTTTTGGATTTTGTATTATATTCTCGTGTCTGTACCTATATATCAAAGATTTGTACCGGATTGTAGAGTCAACTTGCTCAGCGCATCTATTCTATCCACAAGGCTGCTATCGGCGGCTATCGAGGCATCGAGGGTAGTTTATAATTTTTATATATTAAAGTATTATAATTGTTATAATAAGTTAGCCGTATAAACTGAATACGTGTATTAATTAAAGCGCTAAGTACCAAAATAATAAAAACTGACATTTTTATGGAAAAATGTTCTACATACCAACGCCAATAACTTCAACTATAGTCTTAGTGCCTCAAGCAAGTCAAAAAAATACAGCAAAATAATTAAACCTGTCGACGTTGTAAGTCCGTTGGCGTGTTTTATTTATAATGGTGTAAGTAGCACTGCAGTGGTCAACGGCATTCAATATAAAATAGCTGACGATGATGTGTTGACACTTGCGAGTTCTTAATACCTAAAATTATAGAAGCTGCCGTGATTGCTTCACACTGTAAAACTACATTTTTCAAAAGGTCTGCTTCATGAAATTTTACTGCAATGACTCGGTATTTTGTAACTACAGGCATTACTACTTTTTGGTACTTAGAGCCTTATTTAATACACGTATTCAACTGTTAAAACTGTCTATCTCACCCCAAAAGTTAATATAGCCAAGATAGGTGCTGTTAAAATATAGCACTCTTTGACAGTTCAGACGGTTAACTTATTGTGACAATTAACCGCCAGTCAATACATAAATATGATAAACTACATTCGATAGCCACTGATAACCGCCAATAGCATCCTTGTGTATATAATAGATGCGCAGAAAGCCTCTTAATATTACAAACATATTTCGCACATTTATTGATTGTTATATTAAAAAAATATGCTACGAGTATTAAATAAATAAACAGGTTGTTAGTGACCTTTCCCTTGTATGCTTTTCGAATGAAAAAATATCGATTTTCTGGTATCGGTAGCATATCGAGAGAAAGGTATCGATTTCTAAATATCGAAGCATCAGTCAAAACTGTCGGTACATTTTTGATGGTCTGCATTTATGGATACATCAGACAAAATGGCGTTTGCTATCGTCGGCGAAAATGGTTGATACTGATTTATCAGAATAATAATAATCTGAATGCGTAAGATACAAATTTTATTGGTACCTATTTCACATAAATATAAATTGCAACATAACAAATTAGGCCAATCTAATGATGGCAAATGTTAATTCAATTTTATTAATATACTTTGTAACTGAAAAAAAATTTATATAAAAACTGTAAAGTAGGTATTATTAAACGTTTCGTAATAATTATTAAAAAAATGATAAGTAGGTAATAATACTATAGCATTAATAGTAAATAATCTTTGAAACTGGATGAATGTCAAACGTTAATTGGGAAAGAAAGCATAAGAATTTGTTAAAAGGCATTTTTAACGATACATTGTTGAAATATTATTCAGTAAGACTATACTGCAATACCTATTATGGATAAAATATATTTACCTACATTAGTGTGTTCTTGGAATAAAGCATAATGGACCACCTGGAATGCAATATCTGAAATAGAGAACTGGTGTCAATCTTTATAAAACAGATCAAAACTTTTAAAATACCTTTATAAAGGTGTGGTGATTTTTTAGTGTCAAATTAAAATCAATCAATTGCCTATTAAATGCTATCGCTATTTCAACTAACTGGCAATTAATTTTTAGATAGTCAAAATTAGCATAAAACTTGTTTGCTGAACCCGCAGACAGATTCGAAACAAAACTTGGAGTGATTTGTTTTCTTCGATATTTATAATTACATAAATTTAAATTCATTGAGCTTCATCAGTTATACTTCACTGGTACATATATGTAGATACGTAGTAATAGATAAGTAGAAGGGTAATATTTAAATGTTCAAATAATTCATTTGTTGACAAACCTTTAAGAATGCTTCCGAATAAAAATCGAACATTACCAAGCCTGATGAATAAATGTCTAATTTCATAGATCTTGTTAATGATGTTGAAGATTGTACCTACGTATTTATTGAGCAATGAAAAGAACTAGGCACCTCCTACCAATAAAAAGATGAATATATCTAATTAGTTCACCAAAGCATTATAGATATATGAAAATCAGTGACATCCAAAGATGTGTAATCTCTTTCCAGGTGCAGCCTTCTCTAGTTTTCTTTAAAAAAATCATTAAACAATTTGCAGTAAGCGCAAATAAGTGCCATTCGAGTATGCAAAAATATATAAAAGTTTGTCTCTCATTTCAGCTTTTGTATGAAAATTAGTGGACTGACGGTTCTTTTTATCTCATTTTCAAATGTTTAGGTTTTCTTTAACATCTTAAATCTTTGGTGGCATGCCGTGTAGATAGGCAATTCATATGTTAGTTGAGGGTAGCATATTCTGAGGATGCAGCAAATTAAGGAGAGAGCGCGAATAATTCAACTTATAGGATCGGATAGTTAAGTTAACATATCTCTTGTCCAAAACTGTTGGATGGGCCAATAAACCATTAACTAATAAAAATAGAAAAATAGTATCGTAATAAATCCTTATTGTGATCACCATGCCTTAGCTGTGATTATGGCGTAATCTCGCAAAATTTTAAACTTTTTGATAGAAACAAAATAAACCGTGAGTAGTAGGCGGTGACGCTCATAACTAAAGCCTTGGCAAGGTCGACTATATTCAGGCTATGGGACTGAATTGCAAATTACGATAGTAGAGGTTATATTCGAATGCAATGCGGTATCGTAATCGAAAATCTGCATTTATTCTATATAGGTGGAATAAATGCAGATTTTCGATTGCAAATTTCGCTTAAATTATTATCATTATGTTATTATGCAACAACAATCGTCATTTTATACAAATGGTTTAAAATATTGCATTTGCAGTTTTGTGTCACGGCCTGACTATAGTGAGCTTTACTATTACCTGGTTTAAAGTATAATTTTATTATGTACTGGTAATTATTATTTTTAGAATAGGTACCTATTTAATTATTTATATCTCATCTCAAATCTTTTTGTAATCATTATCAATTTCGTTTTGAGTTGTAGCTTTCGCGAATTCTTGCAGATCCCCTGACATGGCTCATGGAAGTGAAGGTTTCCACCGAGCTCAGGTTACGAATCACTGCTCTAATGTCATAAGTATTTATTCCGTTTTAAATACTTGTTGGGATGGAAACAATCTTTATCTTCTACGAAGTATACACCTATAAACATTTTATCTTTAGACTAACCCACAAAGAAGGTGTGAATATATTAATAGCATTGGTTGTAGACCATTATTGTTCAACCCTCATATTATATGAGTTAGAATATGAAGAGGAAAAAAGGATTCGAACACTGGATCACCGATGCAATGTTACCCTGAGTGCTACAGTGGGTGGTTAATGTAGTTACTTCATTATTTATTTAGAAAAAAAGTATTATGACATTATAGCTATTTATCAATGCGTCATAATCTAATATATAAAAAATTATATTTGTTTGTTTGTTTGTTTGTTCGTATTGTCCGCGCTGCCATACCGTTCATCCGATTGCGATAAAACTTTGTTAACTTATTGTTTGCGCTTTCGCGAAGAGTATAGGCTATATCTTATATATAAAAATGAATGTCTGTCTGTCTGTATACCTGTATGTCTGTCTGTCTTTCTGTCTGTCCCGTATGCGTTACTATACCATTCATCCGATTGCGATGAAATTTTGGTACTTAAGTGGTTGTATGCACACCCGCAAAGGTTTCTGAATTAGAAAAATCATCATCTTTTTCTTCTTCTTCATCATTCTATTTTCTTTAATTCGTATGGTTCCTATACCATTCATCCGATTGCGACAAAACTTTCGTCAGTTATTGCACGCACACCCGCAAAGGTTTCTAAATTAGAAAAACCATCTTCTTCTTCATTATATCTTCTTTTATTTGTATGGTTCCTATACCATTCATCCGATTGCGATGAAACCTTCGTCAGTTGTTGTGGTAACACCCGCAAAGGTTTCTGAATAAGTACAACCATCTTTTTCTTCTTCTTCTTCTTCTTCTTCTTCATCATTCTATCTTCTTTTATTTGTATGGTCCCTATACCATTCATCCGATTGCGATGAAACTTTCGTTAGTGGTTGTGCTAATACCTGCGAAGGTTTCTGAATTAGTACAGCCGTCTTCTTCTTCTTCTTCATTATATCGTCTTTTATTCGTATGGTTCCTACACTATTCATCCGATTGCGATGAAACCTTCGTCAGTTGTTGTGGTAACACCCGCAAAGATTTCTGAATTAGTACAACCATCTTCTTCTTTTATTTTATATTCTTCTATTCGTATGCGTTTCTATTCCATTCATCCGATTGCAATAAAACTTTCGTCAATAATTGTGCCAAAACCCGCGAAGCTTTCTGGATTAGAATAACCATCTTCTTCTTCTTCTATTTTATCTTCTTCTATTCACAATGAAACTTTGGTGAGTTGTTCTAAAATCATCTTCTTCTTCTATTCGTATGCGTTCCTATAACATTCATCCGATTGCGATGAAACTTTTGTCAGTTGTTGTGCGCACACCTGAAAAGGTTTCTAAATTAGTATTATATAAAATACAACGTTTGTTGTTTGTTTGTTCCATGCAATTTTGATTTTTTTACTGCATATTAATAACATTAATAACGTTTGCATATTTTGGATTCGATCTATTGATCTATTACAATTATTTTCATATTGCCATATTGTATAACACAGATATTTTAATATTAAAAAAATAATTACCTCTTATTATTTTTTAAATATCTATGATAAATATAGCCACGAAGCGACCCTGTGCGAAGCCGGGTACTTCAGCTAGTACATAATAAAATACAATACAAAACTAACTATACACAATATGAAATTATACATAGTCATAGAATGTATAAAAAAAACTTAATTAATAATAAGAACCAATTTTAGAAAGAGAAAGAAAAACAATTTTAAATTTAACTTATTTAATCACAAACTACAAAATAAATAGTTTTAAAAAATCTAACTTTATAGTGTTATCAAATATGTTAATCCCACGATAAACAGTATTATATATTTAAACTAACCCCATATAATTTTATCTAGTATTATGGATTTTTCAAAGGCGCCACATAATCAGTTATTATGTATGCAAAAATGTGGACGATGGTGAATTGAGAATATTAACATACTTACTATTAAATCGTTAAATTTATTTGTGAAGGTGGTTAGGCAATATTATATTTTAATAAAAAATAATGGACGTGGTTTTGTCTTTGGGACACGACTTTTCTCATGGTTTCTACCAAATGTTCCAAAGAGGAATTTTGGTTGAGAAATTAATTGTATTATGTCAAAACGACTTTGCCAAGAAATTTCTACAAGCCATAGCAGGGACATGAACCACAGGTGTCTTACCTGCTGGCTACCGGATTCCAGCTAAACTAAATGACTTAAGTTCATTAAAATATTACTGCACATAAGACCTTCTCGTACAGATCACCCTGGGGGGTCATTTAAGCTTCAAACCAAATCATGAGGCGATTTTTTAGGAAGACAGAAAAAAACAATTTTAAACGACTCGTTTTGTTAATAAATGTACTTGCCTATTAGGTTGTGAGTTTATAATTTTTTATGTTTTTTTTCTTTAAGTAATTTTATTCATTTTGTCAGGTTGTATAGCTATTACAAACATGCAGTGGCGCATTCTTTACCATTGCTTTATCATGTTATATAATAAACTACATGTTTAATAAATACCTATACCTACATTCAAGATTTAGTATGCTTATACTAATATAAACTAGGTATTTACATATACATATTATGTACGCGAGTTCAATGAATTATGGTATTGTCTGTAGGAATGGATTACCTATTTATAATTCAATACATGTACAATTAAGAGAAAGATTGACACTAGACACATTTGAAATGCGGTATTGGAGGTGGGAATGGGACAACTGGGCGTCAGGACAATTGGGCGCCGCACTGTTGAATGAAATGAATAGACGTTCGTTAAAATTTTATACATAAAGTAGACGAGGATTTTTAATCAGTTTCTATCTACTACTTAACAGTTATAATTCATTTTGCCCATAACATAGGTAATGTTTTTTTATTGCGGATTAAGAATTATCATGCCAGAGGCATGAAATCGTTATTTACGTGTGCATATTTAAATTCTCATCAAGTATTAAATAATAATATAATAATTTAAATAAAAATAATAATATTAAATATATATTTTAAGACCTACATATAATTCACGAACGTCTATTTATTTTCGAATTTCATTCGATTGCATGGCGCCCAGTTGTTCTGGCGTCGAATTATCCTAGACCCACTGGAGGCGGATGTTTAGAATCCTGTAAATATAGAAACACGTTTATACACTATTAACTCTACATTCGAGATACTCTCCTTGATTTTCTTGCTCGTCTTTGATCACATAGTGTTTTGGATGGATCAATTTAAGAGTGCCACGATTTTTATACTGCGGCATGCTCTGCGTAGAGCTGAATAACAAGAGGTGTGAAACCCAGCCATGGAGATGGATACCCGAAGACCAAATAATCTAGGTCATGATCCACAATCATGAGATCTCGACGAAAGAGAAATTTTAAAAGAAAACCCTATTTTTACTAAAAGAAGTGGACGTAGAATGTGGATATTAGAGCTTGCTGATCACTTAGTTCTTGCTTTGATTAGTACTATCTATGGTGTGACCCAACAAGAATGGAAAATAGGAAAGATAAGAAAATAAAGAGAAGAAAAAGCCAAGGGTATTAAAAATGAAACAGGTGTTGAATATTATGTAATTTTAACTTACTATAACAGACAAAGAGCGTCATTTAAGACATTATTATTTTTTATAAAAACATCGATAACTCCGATTTTGTTATAAATATCCTAAAACTGAGTAATTTTTGACATAAATTATTATTTTTTTCGCACTCATTGTTATATAGAATTAATCAAACGTCTGTTTTTTTTATATCTGCTGCCACAATTATTGACAGTCTTGATTGATGTTTGATAATCTGATCTATAAAATAATTTATTATTCTAACTCAAATCTTTAAAGTTTTCTTTTAGCAAAGTAGTTTAAATCTATTTTTGTAAACCTTGTACTTATTACGAGTTTATCAATTTAATTTGATGAAACTTTTACAAAGTTTTCGGACAGAAAATGGTATTAAAACTTTTCCGCTCGACCACGCGTTAAATGCGTCGTGGCATACTTGTATTGAATACCAATAAAACCAATAAAACCAATCGCGATAAATTGTAATAAAATGAAACATTTATTTATTCCCAAGTATTTAAGAAACATCTCAGTAGCGCGACCTTTTTTACAAGCCTTGAAAAAAAGCAGCAAGGTCCACTGGTGAAATATCCTTTAGTCCCAAACTACGTTGGAAGCAAAAGAGTCTCTCATCTCGAGATAAACATTGGAGATAATCGGAAACAGAACACGAAATATGTTTCCAGCGAGGCAAACGCGAGATTTTACACAAACGCTCGGATATAATTCCCCATTAAGTTTTATTATGGTATTTAGATACTGTTTTAATTTTACAAGGCAACTTATTTGTCCTGAATACACCCGCTCAGGCAGTGTCAAAGTTATGCTCGGTTCATATATCCTACCATACTTGGGATTCCTTATATTGCCCGTTGAAAATCGTGTACTCGTCAAGATTAACAATGAAACTTGACTTGTCATTTTCGTATGCTTTTCAAAGTGATCTTCATTGTACGCAATATTTAATGAATGTCATTTTTTTATTTGAGACGAATTAAGCTTGAATTATTTTCAAGGTTCCGATGAGATTCTTGGACCTATTATAATATATTATATTACTTTTAAATTTAAATAGGCATGGTACTATACACACGATTTGATATAATATCGTTTAACGACACCCGTTGCTGCTTACTTGCCGGACAAGAATCTACATAATCATCAGTACTTTTAATATAAATAATATTAGGTACATTACCTGCATAATATACTCTAAAATATAGTAAAGAAATGTTAGTCGACCATTTAGAAACAATTTGCTTCTACATGTAAGTTTGACATTAGGTTAGGGTTAGTCGTTACTTGAATTTATTTAATGGTTCAAAATGGGTAGGTACCTATTTACTTACTGATACTCTTAAGTTTTTAACATTAATTATTTTAACTGTCAATTATCGGTGAAAAGTGATTGTTTTAGTTATTTAGATACAGACAATCGTCCTGAAAAACCCGTGTCTCATATTTCAGATGAATATCAATAATTCTAAAGCGTACCGAGGAAAATAAAAATATGTATAAAACAAAAGAAACATGGAAATCGACTCAAAAGACGATTTTTTTTTTGAAAAAAGTGCTTGGACGGGCAGGATAGGCTTAAAAAATAGGTAATGCTGTTCCAAACTAATACTGTAGAATTTTAAAGAGAACCAATGATACGCGCGTAGAGTAGCTAACTTCTCAGGCTAGAAAAAGGAGTCCTTGTTCTAGATTCCGGATGAATATCAACTGGGACGCATAATGTCCCCGAATTTTAGAGGCCACCAGTCTAATATTTTCAAAACGGGTAGATTAGAATCAAACGAAGCACATGAAAAATTTTAAAAGACAGCTAAATACTATTACAATATTGTTATGAAGGTGAGGAAAATTATATTTCTAAGATGAAAAACACGTCCCAATTAGGGTTTTAGAGTAACTTTTAAAAGGTTATCAGACTGAGCATTTTATTTTGAGAAACATAACTTAAAAAATAGTTCCTAAGTTATTCTTGAGTTGCCTAATGAACGAAATTTTTATTTTTATTTTGGGGGGAAAACCTGTTGAGGTGAGGATTTTTTAAAATTATTGTTGGTATTGTATATGTAATTTTCATACGTTGTTAGAGTATAGACAATAATATAGTATACCTAATGTCAAATACTTTAATATGGTTAGCCCACCCAGAAAAATATATTTAGTAACCATTAAATTAGTAAGGCAGTACATAATAATTAGGTACACCAATTTTTAAAATATAGTACTTATTGATATAGGTATCTATATAACTATATCTATTCCATCTGAATCTTCTTTAATATTAATCCTATCGACCGAAGGTACTTGATGGAATTTGAATTTAAATTCTAATGGAAAGGTTTGACTCAAATGAGATAGTACAAAACTTAAAATCATTAGAATTTGAATCTTCGTTAAAACGACATTTATAAATATCAAAGAAAGACATATGTATGTATGTGCTCATAAGATGTGTTTCTCTATTCTCAAGAATATGTAGGTACAAATTAGTCATTTTTATATAATGTCAAAATATTTTGTTATCACTGTAATAATATACCTACATAACTACTATTATTGATTTTTTGTGGCAACTAATTTACATAATAATAGTTTGAATGTTAAATGAAAAAAATGTATACATACATTCGTAATATAATCACATTCTATTAAATTGTACAAAACCAAAACACGGAAAGTGATGAATCGACTCAAGATTAGATAAGACAGCAATAAATGTTTCGCTCAAATATAAAAAGCCTTAATTGGAACGACACTCACTCGAAAAAAACTATGAATCGAAAAGAATTATGGAGGTTGTCAAAGTGTTTCTTTCTACAAAATGAAGAATGTCCATACGTTTATGATAGACATTAATTATCCACCATAAAGAATACCACCATTAGCAACTATACAGTAGCCGTGACACCCGGAAAACAATGAAGCGATTTATCAACGCAAATGTGAACGTACAGAATATAACCAAAATCAAGATTACTCATATTTTAACGTATTCAATTTGATATTTTTACTTAGCTATTATACTAACGGGTGTAGCCGCTAGTTACTATCAGTGACGGCTTGTAGGGGTAGGCGAGGGAAGCAGTGGCGAAGGGTGGCACATTCTCCATAGTAAGAAAACCCTTGTATGAAATTAATATAGCGAAGGTTATTATATTAACATAATTTTAAGAGGGATGATTGTTTACTATTTAACTCGTGTGGATAATACACTTGTTGAAAAAATAACATCTGAATTTTGATCACAGAACCAATTCATAAATAGAATTCCGATAGGCTATTCCCCAATACACTACATTTTGACGCAGGGTTTTGAATGTTGAATGTGTGAGTGTCCTACGAAAATGAGCCACATATTATAGACGTTCAATAGTGTGTGTTCCAACCTTCAAATACACCAATATTGAATGAGCGTCAGTGCATAAACTTAGAGTAGTTGTCAGAACGAAAGACAAGCGTATACTTTACACGTGTATAAGTTTATCCCATGTACTCCCAAACCCGATAGGTATTTCAGTTCCTATTATTTCTGAAATTTGTTTTGATAGATGCGAGATTTGAACTTGCGAGAAACTCACACTCTGGTACTACTCCGCTGTATGTCACTGTTATATTATACTAAATTAAATATGTGGATCTACGAACCATTATTAAAATAACTGTCGGTTCTAACTACCCATTCGTCGCGTGACCAAATAATTGTATGTATGCAGTTGGCCATATCACAGTTCACAATACAACGGAAAGACAGAAGAAAATAGGTAGGTATGTAAAACTGTCAATTGGACTCAAACCATCGAACTTATGAAATGATCAATATCCATGCGTCGGTGGGTATAACGCTCACAATTAATATTATTATTAGGGCATGTCTACTCTCATATTAGTTAGATTAGGTAAGTACCGAGATTTAAAATATATTTTATAAAAAAAGGCTTCATTTATTTCTATCGTATAAATAAAACTATGGTCCACGGTCGCAGTGACTATGACCTGAAAAAAAAAAAGATTACATGTAGGTAATTATCTACCAGAATTTTATATAAATAATACGATATGATTGTATTTATTATACTTACATACGTGTTTAGTTTTATTTAGACACGTAGGTACTAATTGTTCATTATTATTTAGACACGAATCAATGGGCATATATTTGCGATACAACGACTCATGATGAACTGTAATACGACCAACTGTATTCGTACACATTTCTGGACAAGACTTACTGTGACTGTTGCAGAGCATAGTTTTAGACCAGCGATCCTTCGTCCGATACCTTACTTCTATAGGGAAACATCTCGAAATTTCAAGGTTTTCAATTAACAATTCCATTCGACGTAGAAGGGTGTTTTCTTTATAATTCAAAAACGGGTCATTAAATCGTATACTTAACCCATTCTGGGATTAATCATTAATTCAATTATAAACGAGTATGTCTGGGTTGATTATTTGTCAAATTATAAAAATTTGTTGTGCATTGCTAAGTTCAGTTGAACTAAATAAAAAAATAAATACATTTACTTAAAAAAAAAAATTAACATTGAAATGAGAATTTGTGCAAAATTTTTAAACGCTATTATTTTAGTTAGAACAGGGTATTTTGAGTTGTTTCCCTATAGGAGTAAGGTATCGTGGGGGAGGGGTGGTCGGTATACGAATATGCTTAATGGCAAACTAGGGACGTCACTGGTAACTATCCCTCTTATGATTAATGAAGCGTGGTTTTTAAGAGGGACAAAAGAGATTGCGTAACTTGAAGCTGGGGTACGAGTCCGAGATAAGGCCCAGTCGAGTTGTAGCTAATCCATAATCCCTCATTAAAGGTTGTCCCGAGCGTTTGTCCGGCCGTCATAAAAACACCGGTAGCCTATCGCCTGAATCTAACAGACCGTGTGAGCTTGTGTAAGATTCTGCGACAGGGACGGACGTATTGCGAGTGCATGGGATAGCGATAGAAAAATGGTGGATATCATATCACACGACATCGCGGACACATTTTTTAAGACAAAGATATTGATCATATTTGTCATTGTGCTCGGCCACACGTATAATATATATTAATTTATAATCAGCTCCACATATTTGTAAATGTCAATTTATTTAATTGTGTAGTTTGTTTATGGTACATTGCTACAGTAATATAAAAAAGGAATGCGTCTACATTCATAAATAAAAAATGGCTAAAGTCGATAAGCATTATATATTTAAAAAATTATTAATCAATAATCTATATTTGACCACCTACGCTTTCAAAGAACAATGGTTACTAAAAAGTCAACATGGAATGCGTTAAAAAATATGTTTTACTTTCTAATAAATATTTTCTAAAATGTTTACAAAAGAAATGTTACGTAGACGTACACATATGGTAGATATGTGTCGCAGTCACGAATTCTATGAACCATGGGCTTACCAATAATTTCATTTGTTTTTTTTGTTCTAATAAAACAGTAAATGGATGTATGACTTTGAACCAAAACTATGAATAAATTTAAAAAAAAAACTTAGTTACGTCTTAATACCTATATTAACATAATAAATCATATTGCATTGTCTTATTTTTTTACTACCATCTTTTTTTGTGATGCGGTGGTTAAACTGGGAAAAATCAAATCCAGTCCTCAACTTTGCTACTGCTGCCGATAATTTTCCTGCTTGCCGCTCCCACCGTTATCTGCTCAACCTAAAAACTTTCCTATGTAGAATGCCGAAAAACGATAATGTCTTCTATTCTTAATATTTTTCAAAACACCAAAATTTCAAATTCCAATCATCATAGGTACTTACTAATTTTAATTTTATTATTTTTTTAAAAACTGCATAGGTACATATTGTGTTCAAATAATAAAGTAGATACGTATAAAAAGAACTTGAAAATATGTAATAATGATGTTTACATTTTTGGTTGCATCTTTAAATCTTAAGAAAATAATACTGATTATAATAGTTCTACAGAGTGCAAACTCGAGCATTGAATTTGATTTCTTCCGGTTAAGCCGTAAAGTAAATGTGGAGAATGCTGTACATTTTGTTGACATCTAGTCGAGGTATTTTCAGCGCTTGAAATGAAAATTTTACAAATAGTCCAGTCAAATTAGACCGAAAAATACGTTATGGTTGCAAAAGGTCGGGTAGAAGATTTTTTTTTTTAATTTGTTTATATGGTTATGAGTGACAAGAAAACGAGTTTTGCCAATTCGGATGACTTTGGCACAACTTTTGGCGGGCAAAAAACCGCAAAATTGTGGGTGTTTTTTTGGTTTTTCGCTTATATCTCAAAAACGGTTGGTCGTAGAAAAATATTGTTTTTCATAGAATTAAAGCTTATTAAATTTCTTAAAAATATTTATATTACACGTTTTTTCCTATCTTTAACTGTTTATGAGATATTTTCTGTTGAAAACACGCGTTTTATCAAAATTTTGGGTGTTTTTTTGGTTTTTCGGTTATATCTCAAAAATGGTTGGTCGTAGCAAAAATATTGTTATATACAAAATTAAAGTTTATTAGATTTTCTAAAATGTTTATACAAAATATTTTTTTCTATCTCTGACCGTTTATGAGATACTTGCTGTTGAAAACAGTATATCGTCGCTCTAGGATTATATTGTCCAAAGCAACAATATGTGAAATGTTCAGGACACGAAAAACAAAGTTCACTACCTTATATTTCAATATTATTATTTTATTTTTACATTTAATAAATAGGTTGGGTAGGTAATGGTGGGTTTATTACATTCATGGAATTTGGGCCACAGGTAATGGAGTGACTAGTTAGATAAAGTCCATTAATTTCGCTGGGGTTTTTCAGTTAATATGCTATAATATTAAATATTTTGTTATTGTTATTTGAAATTATCCTATAATTACCTTTTATTGGTTTAAGAATATCTTTCTGATTCAAAATATGGTCAGTAATATTAAAATTATTAAGAATTGAAATTATTAGGGTACCTACTTATATAACAATAAAATATTAGTTACCTATTAAAAAAAATATTTGGGATTTATTAATTAGTTAATTTGTTTGGGTTTACAAACTAGTCTTTATTGTCAATGGGCGCAATGTTCCAGATGGTGCGTGGGGATGGGGGGAGAGTTAGTGGGAGTGGTAGAAAGGGCCACATTCTAATTTCTACTTTCACCAGCATTGAGACTCACAGCACCAACATTAACAATCAGTTTATTGTGGTTGACGGAGGACATCTCATACATAAAGTAGTTTGGCCCCAAAATTCATGCTTTGATGACATTGCGAAGATGTATTCGGATTATTTGACAAAACATTATAAGTTACAAATTGAAGTTGTATTTGACGGATATCCATCCAATGCTGCATCCAGTGGGACAAAGTTTGTAGAAAGATTACGCCGTATAAATTTAAAACCATGCCCTGAAATTATGTTTCAATGAAACACTGTCAATCAGGTAGACCAGGAACTTTTTTTGAGCATCGGAAGTAATAAAAATCACTTGATAACACTACTTAAAACACATTTCTCACGGGTTGGCATAAAAGTGAACCAGGAAGAAGAGGATGCCGATGTTTTAATTGTAACTACTGCCATTTCAAAATCAAATGAATTTAAAAGCATAGTAATAATAGGTGAAGATATTGACCTTCTTGTACTGATGTCGGCAAGAAGACAATTCTTGAACAACTTATTCTTTCGAAAACCTGGAAAGGGAAGTAAACCAGATGTGTTGTTCTCGACAAAATCGTTTAAATATGACGCACGTACCATTCTTTTCACACACGCGTTCAGTGGGTGTGATACAACATCCTCTCTATTTGGCCATGGAAAGATTAAATTGTGTGGTATTTTGGAGAAGAATATTCAGTTGAAGGAAGTGGTCACAGTATTCAACAATCCAGATGCCAGCACTGATGAAATAGCTGTAGCAGGAGAACAGGTACTTATGAGGTTGTACAGTGATGCCTGTAGACCTGAGGAAACACTGGACACTGCGTTATCGGCTATTCATGAAATCGGACAAACAGATTAAATTTAATCTTTCAAGACTACCACCAACTCGAGACGCAGCGCGACACCATTCACTTAAGATCCTACTACCAAATGCAAACTTGGCTTGGCAATGTTAAAAAACCAGAATATTGGGGGTGGCAGCGAACCAGCAATGGCCTAATACCCGTGGAGATCATTAAAGATCCAGCGCCTAAAAAAATACTGAAAGTACTTTCTTGTGCATGCAAGAAGGGGTGCAGTAAAGCATGTACCTGTCGAAAATCAGCGATGGACTGTTCGTCAATTTGAAAGAACTGCAGTGGAGTAAATTGTGAAAATGTAGCAGATATTTCTGGATTGGAGTTAGAGGACGCTGAAGAAGATGACTTTTATATTCAAGCAGAACTTCCCAGTAATGAACAGGTAATGGATGATATGAAATTAATATATATATATATATATATATAATATCTCTCCATTCTTTTCAAATTAACGGAATATACCTATATAGTTTTGTAGGATAATGATCCCGACATGGGAGCTGCATTGCAAGACTTTGACGACGTAAAACCTTTGCCTACTCCACCTCACCAAAGCGGCAGAAATGGTTAAAAAGTTAAGATATTTGGTGAATATTATTATTCTGTACATATTAACATTTGTTTTTCAATCATTACTAAAACTATGAATATACTTTATTTGTAAGATCTTAAGTTTAGATTAGTATTTCTTCTCATTAAAGTTTGATTTTTACTAAAACGCGTGTTTTCAACAGCAAATATCTCATAAACGGTTAAAGATATAAAAAAACGTTTTATATAAATATTTTTAGGAAATTTAATAAGCTTTAATTCTATGAAAAACAATATTTTTCTACGACCAACCGTTTTTGAGATATAAGCAAAAAACCAAAAAAACACCCAAAATTTTGCGGTTTTTTGCCCGCCAAAAGTTGTGCCGAAGTCATCCGAATTGGCAAAATTCGTTTTCTTATCACTCATTACCATATATACAAATTAAAAAAAAAATCTTCTACCCGACCTTTTGCAACCATAAAGTACAGATTGACTGGACTAAAACCGGAACGCTCGATATTTTTTTGGAAATAATAAAATGTTCATTTTTTTAATAATATTCCATCTACCATGCGTTTCGTATTGCACTTTAAGAAATAATATAATGTAAATGGATTTATTTATTTTATTCATAATTCACGAACTAGAATGTAATTTATATTTTTTCTACGTAACGAGAATTTCATGAATCAAAGCTACGTTCCGGTAGGTTAAGATTCATTCATAATTCTATTTCTCATTCGTTTAAGGACGCCAATATTAGTTACCCAATCATTCCAAGGAATATTGAAGATACGTCTATACAACCTTATCTCGTATAGGCAAATCAACTCTATTAATTTTTAATGTAAGTATCATGATTTTATAAATAATTTTTGAATACACTTTAGTCCCTAAATTATGAAAAACTATTTCAAGAAATGCTGAAAACTGAAATATTCCAGAAATTTATGTTTTGATAAATACGTCAACATTATAATAAAGTGTCGCTGATAAAATTTTATGAATTAAACTCTTGAAAAGTCTAGCATTGGTTTATTGTACAATAAAAAGTATTGATAAGCATCTGAATAGGCTGCTACTGTAAAACCAACGCGCTTTAATGGCCGCAATATATTTCTGAACGTATCTTAGCATTAAAACTGGAGCGGCTAGCCTGTCATTCTTTTTCATTTCAATATGAACGGTGTGAGACTTATTAATCACGGGTCGGGGGGCTTAGCTCAAAGCTTACTCCGTTTTGTTAAAGCTTATCATGCCTGTCTTTATGAATTGGAAACTTTTTATTGTACATGTTCTTAATGCAGGGCATTTTTGATAGCTAAAGAAATGCCTATAAAAATTTAAGAGTCATCGATTGTATCTGATAATATTGATGTCGTATTTATATCTAAGTATTTCAAGTATAAAATTGATAAAAAATACGATTGACGATTAGTAATATAAGAAAATACTCATGGAAAATTGGTACAATTTTCAATTTTAAATCGATTTGAATCAAAAAGTATCATTCGTTAGTTACTTTTTTAATTATATAATATGTAGAATTGCCCACAGTGGCCGAACAGCTTACGCGTCGTTATAATGTCGAGGGTCCTAGGTTCGAATCCTAAAATACACATATTGTTTTTAAATTTGTGTTTGGAGTTATAGTGTGGACCTAATAGGTTTAGCAAGTACGAGGGTGGGTCAATAAGTCCTTAGAAAAGCCGACAGGTGGCGCGACTAGTACTGTAAGCGGTTTGTTTTCATGCAGCGGCACTACCGATTCAGTATGCTGCGAAGTTTCAATCAGATTGGTCGGGTTGTTGTGTGTTTCTCGTATATTTAAAAAAAAATTTTCTTGTGGAAAATGGAAAAATGGAAAATGGAGAAAATTGAGTTTAGAGCTGTTATTAAACATTTTAATATAAAAGGGTTAACAGCAAAGGAAATAAAAAATGAGTTGGATTTAGTTCACGGCATATCTGCTCCTTCACTTGCAACTATTTATAACTGGTTAAATGAATTTAAACATGGTCGTACATCAACAAAGGATGAACCACGCTCAGAACGTCCTGTAGAGGTGACTACACCAGAAATGATCAATAAAATCCACGATATGGTGTTAAATGACCGAAGATTAAAGTTGAGTGAGATAATTGAGGTTACAGGGATCTCAAAAGGTAGCGTCATTTCTATTTTACATGACAAATTGGGCATGAAAAAAGTTTCTGCAAGATGGGTGCCGCGTTTGCTCACAGTCGACAATAAACGCAATAGGGTGGTGGCCTCTAAAGCCCTGTTGTTGCTCATGCAACGCAATCCGGATGAATTTTTTCGTCGCTTTGTGACTGTAGATGAAACATGGATACACCACTATACTCCCGAGACGAAAGAACAGTCAAAGCAGTGGATTGCGAAAGGCGAACCATGTCCAAAGAAGGCGAAAACCGTAAAATCAGCAGGCTACTGTATTTTGGGATGCACGTGGAATTATTTTCGTTGACTATTTGGAAAAAGGAAAAACAATAACAGGGGATTATTATGCATCTTTATTGGACCAGCTAAAAAACAAAATTGAAGAAAAACGGCATCATTTAAACAGGAAAAAAATCCTCTTTCATCAGGACAATGCCCGTGTTCACACATGTTTACGATCAATGGCTAAAATTGAAGAATTGAAGTTCGAATTGGTCGACCACCCACCATATTTGCCAGATTTAGCCCCCAGTGACTTTTTCCTTTTCCCAAACTTAAAAAAATGGCTAAGTGGACAACGTTTTTTTTCAAATGAAGAAGTCATCGATCGGACAAATGCTTATTTTGAGGACCTTCCGAAAACTTATTTTTCTGACGGTTTAAAAAAAATTGAGAAACGTCTAACCAAGTGTATTGAGCTCCAAGGAGATTATGTTGAGAAATAAAAAAAAAATACAAAAATAAAAACTGTTTTAATGCTTTTTTCTAAGGAATTATTGACCCACCCTCGTAGCTAATATCCATTTCTCGTAAAAACAACAAATCTGTTAATACATAACCTCCACTCTGGAGGTCCATAATATGATCTATTAGCTTCGAACGTGGTTAAAAGAAAAAAGAATATATTTTATTAAAATAATGCAATCAGTAAATAATACATTAATATGAGTGACTATTGACAAGTGTATCATTATACGGAAGGCACTGGCTACGCACATCAGAGAATCCGGGTTCGATGTCCGGTATGGTTAGAATATCTACATATAGTTACTTATATGTATTTCTTAAACTTGTGTATTTTCGTTCGTTTCACTATAATTTTTGTATCTCCGTAGTCTATATAGTGTTAATTAAAATGATAATCCTGACCATGTCCGATCCTAATAGGATCATATAGGCCTCCACAGAGTAGAGGTTTGTATCAACAGATTTTGTTTTTTACGAGAAATGGATGTCAGCCACTTGCTCAACCTATTAGGTCCATACCCTGACTCACACACAAATTGAAAAACAATATGTGTACTTGCCAGACTCAGGAATCGAACCTGAGACCCACGGCGTGATAGTCCAACGCTTAAGCCGCGCGGCTATCGTGGGTGTCTAAATGATAATATCTAATAAAAATATAATATTACTTAACAATATTGTTATAAATATATGCACAACTAAGGTTTCGCCTTTTTGCATCATCATCATCATCATTTTTGACATATATAGGTAGATAATAAAAACACATAATTATCTATTTAAACATGTTCAAATTATCGATAACATTGAAGTTAAAATTCATCTCCAGCAAGTCGAGTATCAAATGAGGCACTGTCGATTTTCTAATTGTTTAGTGTAATATATCAATTTAAATTAAATTCAAAATTATAAACTAGAAATAAGTAGTTTTTTATTATTTCAAATCACGTTTTGAGCGTAGGTACCGTCATTATAAATCTGTAGATATTTTTTATGCCAAAATTATGTTATTTTATATAATATCTCAATTAATATTATTTATTAATTAGTAATATTAATTAGGTATTTACTGTCAATATCTATAAGAATTAACATAATCATCATAAAATTATTACGCAGTATATGATATTACCTGAGTCTCCAGTATGCTAAAATATTATGTGAAGATTTAAGGTAGGTATTATTGATTAGTGGGTAGGTATAGAATATTACCAAAAAGAAAGTTTTTAAGTACTACCTAGGTACCCATTTACTCCATCTTTTTTTTCAATATTAACGGTGAGATTTTAATCTTTGCTTCTCCGCATGAGGCTGTAGTTCTCCAGTTTAATACTTCAATATTTTTTAGTCTTGTTCTATGCTCACATCGAAATACCACAAAAGTACCCAAGCAGTGAGTCGAATAAATAAAATTCCTAGATTATTAAAAACATTTTAGCTTCTGTCCTAATGACATACCAGAAGCAAACGGAATCTTAATTAGGAAATAAGTATGGTTACTAACAAAAAAATAAAATATTATGAAATTTTATTATAATTACTATAATAATAATATTTACATTCATATATAAATTTTGTTATAATTAGGTAAATTAATTTATTAATTTTACTTTTTGAAAGGTTTGTCGGTGGATAAAATAAAAAATATTTATAATCATATATGTATTGAATTTTGTTTGCTAACTGGAATTTTTATTGGCAAATCACTATAGAGATTGTTGTTGACATGATTTAATATATTATAATTACTATGAAGTATTTAGTTATTTTATAAATGCATATTATATTGTTTCAATTTGAGTAGGTAACTGAAATTATATAATATAGTACAGGATGCGCTCGTTTTGTCAAAAATTTCGAAAATATGTGAAAAATCTTTTTCTTATACTATATTGATAGAATAAGATGGCTCTAAACCAGTTGGTGCCTAAGGCCTCTACGTCATTTAAATCGCTACTGTATTAAAATATACCTACCTCCGTGATACTCGTATTATGAAAAACTAAAAATGTTCCTTCGCATTTTTTCGCATAGGTACAACAAAAATGTAAGTATATTATTGTGGATTTTTAGGAATAATTTTCCAATTAGACATTTTATATAAATTATTATTTACATTCAGCAATGTCGGTAAAAACAACTGTGAACCAATAATCGGAAAAGTTCCCACTGTACTTATCGACTATACATAGAGCCGTCGTGTAATGTGATTTGACCAGCTGTCACATAAATACAGCCTTTATCGAATGATTATTAAAAAAACCTTAATAGTTCTTGACTGCTTAAGGTGGCGCTTTGGTTCATATCTAAGCATCATCTTTGGATTAAACTTCTCATACTGATATTTCTCATTGCAGAAATCATTTAATTTAAAAAAAAGCTGTCATGGATGTGATCTGTGATTTGTTAGTAGTCTATGGTAAGATTTTTTTTGTAATAATACGTTACTAAGATAGTACTTTTATATATAATTGTCAAAGAGTTCCCGAAAATGTCATCTTATTCCTACAAAATATCTATAAAATAACAATAGGTAAGCAAAAAGTTGTAGAGAAACTAATGATGTAGGTACCTAGTTTATTCACATATATGTAAGAGCATAATGAAGAATTTTGATGCTACATTTAACAATTTATATAACATGTTACAAACGTTATACCTACCTTTATTCAATATATTTTATAGGTAGGCCCAGATAGTACAGTGTGTCCATGTTTACAAAATTAAACTTATACAGTTTTAGAAAATACCTAGGCATAATTATTATCTAGGTAGTTCTAAAGAACTTTTCTTTAACATATAAAATGTAAATAACAATAACAATACATAAGTTGTTACTAAATAAATATGAATTTGAATATTCATTCAAAATATAAAACAATTAAAAATGCTGTAACATAATTAAATATTACCTATACTTATATAGTTTTGCAAAAAGAAAAATAATTATTATACACATAAATTAAATTGGTGTTAAAATATTCTTCATTGTTGATAAAAATATTTAATGGGGTTGAAATTAAAATAATTAAAGGCTTATTATTTTTTGTGCTTTGGTATTGTAATTTTTATACAATAAATTGATATAATAATTTTAACCGATTTTATAAAAAGTTATGTCATTTATTACGGTATCCTTAAACAAAATCTTAAGACCTTTCTGTCAAAAAATAAATAAATACGAACCTGCTAAATGCCTAATCTCCTTTTCATAAATCTAAATTGTAGGAACTTTGCGTGAATGTCAACACTATGAAATATAAAATAAAATAAAAACTAGCAGTCCTCGTAAATCAGCATAACATGCAACACGAATTATTATATATTTTCAAGCGATTTTTTGTATGATTTTTGTTTACTGGTAACATAATTCCGATGAAAAATTCAAATAAATTTTGTGCGAAAATCTTCCCACGTGTACCCGTTGACAATCGTTGCGGGTATTTTCTCACTTTAATCTGTCCCTTTCCCGATTAAATGAATCGCGCAAGTGCTTGAATAAGACAGCAATATCGCGAGAGGATGAAATTCTGCAAGGGGAGTTTTTCATTTGTCATGGGCAAACTGTGGTTAATTTATCGTCCGATTGTCTTTGAAATATTCCTGTAGCCAACTCAGTTAAAATATTTTATTTGTGTTTAAATACAAGAGTTATTAAAAATTATTATATACTAGCTACGATGAAAATTTATCGGTTGGTAAGCTTATTTAATCGTGTGGTTTTGTATATTTACCTAGAATGTGAAAAAATGTAGATATAAAAATAAACATATTAGTAATTGAAACGCCTAATAGATATTATTTATTGAAGAGGATGTATTGATATTTTACATTGGCTCTATAATATATTAGGTACGTATGACGATTACGTATATTATTGCGTCGCTGTGGATCTTTGCAACCCCCTGAGGTGGTTTTATAATATGGGATTTCGTATATATTTCGAATTTCCTTGAGTATAAATACCTATTCACTAATATTATATTTTAATAAATATATTTAAGGGACGAAATAAATTAAAATACCTATTTTAAAAAGGCACTTTAAAACGATTGAAGTTATACACATTAAAAGGTTGAAAGGATAAGTAAATTATCATATTCATTACTCAGCGGAGCATAAGATTAACCTCCCTCCTTTATAGAGTCAGTGGATATTATATTAACAGCTTTTTATGATGACTATTTTTTAACAATTCGCCCCGCACATATTTTATATATTTAATGAACAAAATCAATTATTCCGACGCACCAATATTAATATATTTAAATGTATATATATAATTTTATTAATTATTATGCAATCAATGTCAACCGTTGCCATATTACAAACATAAGAGTATTCTACTGGTAAGTAAGTATTCTACTGGAATAATAAAAACACAAACATGAGAAAAAACATATAGGTACCTATATATAACGTATTTGTCACATACTGATATAACATACAATAAAATATAAGTATTATAAGCTATTATTTTATATTATTTTTAATATGTCTATCTAATGTCGGAAAATACATACATCATTAATTTTTCTATATAAAATTTGTCAAATAAAAATATTTAAAGAAACATAATATGCTGCATACAAACATGACATAACAATAGAAGTTTTGATCTCTTCTCGATTCAGTTTCACGGACGGTTATAAAAATGACCACGATTAAAAAAAACAAAATAGTTCTATGATGAGCTTTAGTTTAGTGGATGAGAGGAGAATAATACGACTTTGTAGTTAACAAAAAAAATATAAGTTTAATAGTTGTAATTTATTTTGTTTTTTTTTAATGAAATAATTATATCGAAAAGAAAAAATATTATTGTCGAAATATTAAAAACAAATATGATAAAATTGTTGTTTGGTTCATTGTTGCTACTACTATTGATATATATTAGGGAATGGCGTAGTGTACAGTACCTACCTAAGTTATTTTGATAAGATTGGTTGTTATTGTTGATAGTAGTTAGTAGATAAGTCACAATACACCTACATTTAATTTAATAATATTCTTATTTTTGGTTTGTTTCAATTTCATAATATTATCGACTTTTATTTTCAAGTGGTAAACAGCCCTGCTAAGTAAAAAGAGAGTTTAGTTTTGGTGAAATGAGAACCCAAATATTAAACTACCATTCTCTTATATTATGTAAAATCATTGGATTGTTTTGACATAATCTCTAATATACACCGTCTATTTATTAATAATGTAACATTATTTATGTGAAAAGTTATTTTAACTTGGGTTCTCATTTCACTAAAATTAAAAACACTGTCTTTTTACTTAGCAGGGTAGTAAAATTCTATATCTATAAATAGCCTATAAACATATGACTACAAAATCAAATGGTGTATTTAATCTGGATTGTATCCCAGGATTTAACAAAAAAAATGAGTTATAACCTAAAAAATATCAATGTCTGGTTTCGAGATTATGAATTCTTATCAACAACAAAAAGATTATAATAATAAAACTCACATTTAGTCACACTCTCTTAATTATTTGATTAGTTTATACCTACGAAGTTGTTAGAAAAAGATTATAACATTTTTAAAACGAGGATTCAGGGATTTGGAGTGAAAACCTTCTATTCATTGTGTAAGTATATTATAGTTATTGAGTACATAAAAATGAACAGTAATGTTTCGATATTTTTTTTATACATAAAGTTAAAAGTCATAAAGGATTAAAAAAAAATCAAATTACATATTTAAAAGTAAGTGAGTATGCACGAAATTTTTACATTTACAAAAATCTTGCATAAGTATGCATAGCTTAAAACTGTTTATATTGAGTACAAGAACGTCGATCATCATTATTATATTTGATATTTAAAATACTTAAAAGATCTAAATGAAAATAATTTGATAGAGCTTTGAAAGTATTATGGTTCGAGGCGTTTTACAACAATTTAGTGTTAAAATTCGTGACTGGCGGTATTTTATAAATGAAGGCTTATTTTGTAATGAAAATTGCAAAACTCAGGTTTTATTATTTGCACATTATTCATTTTTATTTAAATATTTTTTATTCATGAACAATACTTATAGTTAACAAAATGCACCTGCTCAATGGAATCTGAAAAAAAAACGTAATGAATCTTTGTTATAGTAATTGAAAGCACATGCTCACGAAATAAAAATAAGCTTTACATTATTTTTCACAATATGTACCTACACTAGTATCACTATTTTTTTTATCACTATATTAATTAATAAAGCGTTTTTTCGTCATTATAATCTGTATAAGTACAATCATATTATATTACATGTTGTAGCCTATAGGTACTAACAAAATAAATACATACACTATAAAATACACTTTTTCGAGTGTGGCTATGCAGACATTATATTAATACATATTTATTTTATTATAATATTAAGTATTTGCTGTAGTAAAGAATTGTTTAAATTACTGATAAATGAATGTAATTAGAACATTGCGTACATATACGTTCACATGATATTCTAACTTTTCAGTTATGATAATATGATAACTTTAGGAAAAGTCAGTTTTCAATGTAATGCGTCAAATATTTTAAAGGAATTTATGATATAAAAATTTCTAATAAATAATAGTAAAATTAAGAAAATTTGTATTTTATATTTCTGAAAAATCTTTAATAATCTATAGCGGATGTTTTTTTGTTCGAATGTCACACTATTGATGGTACCTAATATAGTTTAATGAATTAACCATAGCATAAAGCGTAGAGATATTGTCATAGAATTGTGTTCTGAGACAAAAGAACAAGTGTCATGGCCCACTGGCATGAAGTATGTCTTGTCCAATTTGCCAGGCGGCTGTATGCGGCGTCTCCTGCACTACCCTGCGCCATCCGCGCGATCCTTTTTGCGCAACGCCGCGTCCTCCAGCGCCATTCCCGCCGCATAAATAAGCCCATCGGATGCGATTTGTCATCATCCTTTTGTCCCGGTTGTCTGCGGTGGTCCGATAGAATTTTGATGGCGCAGATTCGGGATTTTTTCCGAACCCCATCGAGAATTCCCCGAGCGCCGACGAAAAGATGACAGACACCGATTTTGTGACGAAAAACGCGGACACGTCCATGCAATATTAACAACGATACACAATAATAAAAGCACCAAAAAAAAAACTGTACTGTTATATAAAACTGACGTTATTTCGGGGCACTTTTTATCAGCTGTTCAATAACCAGTATATTATAATTTCAATTAATTCAATTATTTGAAAGTATGTATTACGTATTTTGAATGATAATGAGCCTTATTTAAAATTGATATATTTAATTTTGGGTCGATAAAAAATATAAAAATAAAGCACATAATATAATAATAAGAGTATGTTCCATGAGCGAGTCTCAAAAGTACTGGGGGTAGAAAACAAGATGGAAGCTGTTCAAACGAAATCAGGAGGACGTCAAGAGAAGTTATTTATTTTTTTATATTTACTTAATAATACCCACAAAATTATGTATAAAATATATAAATTAAATCTATGGCTATACCCAATTACCCGATTTCTTAAATTGTACTTGGAGGATGCTATCAAATTTTGATTGGTAGTTATACTATTTTATTTTCCAGTTTTTCAAACCTATTGAAAAATAATGATATTGAATTATTGTTTTCTACTTTTGACAATGATGACATTTTAGGTAGAATCTACCTGGTAGATAGCAGATACCTATCTAAACTATAGTCTTAAAACATAAAAAACGTAGTAAATAATATGTAAACACAAATTTTATATATATATAATATAAAAACCAATCATGGCAAAAATTATCATAAAAAATCTACCAATACGTTCAATTTTGTTATTAGGTAGGTATATAAAACTTTTTCACAACTTCGTATTAGCATTAACCTTTTGCGCTCTTGTCATTTTTTTCTAAATGTGTTAACTACTTTCTTTGTGGTGAATTTACAATTTTTCATAGACATTTTTTCACCAGTTTTGCGTGATCGATAAATGTTTTTTTGTCGTTAAATTTTTGTATTTAATTTCAAGACAGCTGCACATCACTTTGTAGACGTTACTCATTTTTCACGCATGCAATCATTTAAATGTTGTTCGCCTTTTGGCGGTGTAGTAAAAGTGACTATTTATATAAAATAAATACTAAATGTATAAAAATTGTTCCCAAGATTCCGGAGAATTCAAGAATTTTTCACTAGGAATAAAATCAATTCATGATTTTTTTTGAAAACCCGAATTCTGGAAAAAAAGATAATTAATCTGCAAAGCTTTATTCTGAAGAGAGTTTTATGTTGCGAGAAACCGCCCGGATGAAAAATAATTTTCATAACACATATTTTCCTAAAAGAATAAAAATATATATAATTTCTCTTTCGACAATCGAAAAAAGTTGAGTAGGTAGTCAAAGCTTAGAGATTTTAAGGATTATAAGGTCTAATCACAGTAATGACTTATGTATCTAGACGTATTTTTTTCTGTACATTAAACCCCACTAGTTCTAATGGTGTTGAGTTATCTACTAATAATTATTATTTCAAAATACTTTATTAAGACATATCGTCATAATAATGATTAATGATACATATTATACGACATTTAATTAATGTACGATTTTAATGATAGCAAGTGAATTAATATAAATTAATTACGTATTATCAACCGCTATTGTTATTTTAGAAACATAAATAAATCCGATTATGTGGATAAACAAGTTATGTAAAACATGTACCTAGGTATATGATTCACTTTAATGTTATAATGTACTTATTAACTGTCAATAATGATTGGTGAAAAGATATTGTAATATAAGTATAAGATAAAATAAAATAATAAATTAATGTATTAATTGAGTTAGCATTTACTTGGTAGAATTCTATTTTACAGGAAATGAAAATATAAATAATTATTTATATTTTCATTTCTTAATTAAATTAATGTATAGTACATATTCCACATAGTTTAATTACGATTAGGGTCGGTCTCCTCCATTTCAATAAGACATTCTGAATTCTATTTAAGTGGACAAAATCGGCCATATTACATGATAATATAGAGTATGTACCTACCACCTTTTGTGTTTTATTTTAATTATTTAATAGCTGTTATTATAAATTTAAGTTATTTGACAACACAACTGATAACCGACGGAATCACTACTAAGTAGGTAGGTACCTACTTCTAGGAGCACCTTAATCTGATTTTACAATATTGTACCGTATATTATTAACTTTTTATTTTTCAAAATCTTAGTATAATATTATTTTAATGATAAGGGAACTGCTTTCATTGTTAATTATAAGTTCATTTTGTTAATTGGAAAAATTAAAAATTTTAATAATCTATTAATAAACTTTTAATTTAATTTTGGTTTTCACCATTATTTATTTTTAAATCTATGGACTGTCACATAGACGGTAGTTCATTATAATCTAGCTAAAATATCTAAGTAGGTATAATATTTTTTGAATAAATTATTACCTAATTGTTCTAATTGAAATATTTTTTTTATTCGAGGATGAATAATTATACACTGTACCATAAATACCAGAAACATCCCTATTAGAAAAGCTTAGCGATGTTTTAATTTAAATATAATGGAAATATCAACTGTAATATAGGTGCTCGAGTTAATAGGTATCTTCATTGGTTAAATCACTTGCTCGGCAATAGAAAGTCGTATCTTCGGATTTCATAGGCTCATTTTTTTCTAGATTTAAAAAAATAGTATACTACCTATATGTATGAGACTTATTTAAGTTAATTACTTATGTTTTTTCAATTATTATATTTATGAAATAAAATATACGTAACATTAGGCAAAAATTGAGTTGAAACTTAATTTTATTGTTAGTTAAATACCCACATATTTTTCTTTGTGCGTATCGAAGAATACACCAAATATTTGTACAGAAAAGTTTGTTCAGTATTTTTCATTATACAAAGTCCGACAAAAACAACGTCAGTGTACAAACCATATTATTCATAAACGTATTTGAATAAAAAGTATTGTTGGCTTCACGTTGGGAGTGGATTTACATATTGTGGAGACGGGCGGCACAGTGTCTACTTCCATGGACCAAGAGTCAGGAAATTTCCAGCTGGGTGGAGCCACTCTAAAACTTCTATCAATTCAATTCTTAGCAAACATTAGAATGACTATGTGATGATAAAATATACTTGGTTTGTAATTTAATTATTAACTTAAACAAAATCAAGCAACGATATGTAATTTTTCAGGAAGGAACAATAATTATTGACAAGCATAAATTTAATTGAATCCTCCCTACTCCCTACATATTATATACATATTATATATTCTTGATTATATGTTCATTGTTTAAACGTAACATTACGTACCCACTTACTATAAACTGTCTGTAATATAATTAGATACCTACGTGGAGTGGTACAACACCAAACAATATTAATTGTGTACATCGTTTAAATATGCACATATAGTTAATGAATACCGCAACTGCAAAATGAAATAGTCTATGAGTTTAACATTGGCAAAGACTAAATTTTGGAGTGAGGTAATCGGTTATAATCATAGCTAAAAACGGAACCGGAAGCAAACCCTGGAAGTATGAGATTTCCTTCATTATTTTGGAAGCAGAACCGGAATATTTAAATTCTTTCGCAATTTCGTTAAAATATGTATTATACACATTATATATTCCGATACTAAATTAAATTAGTTGTGTGGGTAAATTAATACTTGTGAACAACAGAACCCACATGCTCCACCTGATAAGGATATCTTGAAAAATGATATAAACATCTACCTTTTGAATTTTCAAATATCCGCATAACATAAATAAATAGACAAGATGTTAGATTTACCAAAATAATCTATTGGTAATTAATAGATATTTCCACTGAAACTAAGCTGGAGACAGAACCATTTAAAAAAATGGGGTTGCGCATCGCGGCCTATATATTTATCTACTTTTAATCTTTTAAATAATACTCATGATTAGTTTTTCCCGCTTTGGGGGGGCATTACCAAGTGGTAAGTAAATCATCATCATCATCGGCACTACCACCCAATGTGGGTCGTGGCCGCCTCCAGGAAACGTCTCCATTCCCCTCTGTCTGCCGCAAGATCCCTCCACCGCCTTAGTCTCAGGGATGCTGTGTTCCCTTCTGACCTGTTGAAGAGAAGCTTCTTTGGTGGTTGGGTGTCTTTCATCCTTGAGACATGGCCTGCCCAACGAAGTTGTCGCACTTTAAGTTACGGTAAGTAAATAGTGAACAATAAACAGATATTTATACGAAAAAATTCAATTACTTATACGAATTTATTTTGAAAATATAGTAAATCGCTAAAACAATCCGAATAGCCTTAATTTCACTTCGCCGAACCATGTAGATACCACGTAACACATTTTGGGAAACAAAATGTTAATAACTTTAGCGATAGGTAGGGGGGCCGCTTCAGTAGGTATGTGAGGGGCATAATATTCATACAAATATTAGTCATAATTATAGATTTACTAATTTTATAGTTTTATGGATTCAGTACCTAATATTTGCGTTTTTCACATTGTAAATTTTCTATTTTTTATGTACCTACCTACCTATGTTTAAAATAATCACATTGTATCGAGCCTTCAAAATTGAAGTATATTTTGAGTTTATAAAAAAACCCTCACAGTTTCAAGGTATCTGGCATTTTTTAAACGAGCCACAGAGTCTAGCATGAAGTTGGCCCGTAAAACATGACCATTGGGCATCTCATATCAGACGCGTGTCGTAAATAAATATCTCTCGCAAAACTCCGCTGACGCTCGCTCTGTTGCAGCCTGCTCACAGAATTCCATTTTTTTCCCTTTTGACTGTTCGCTGGAGACAAATTGTTTTCTCCTTTTATTGTTGATTTGTGTATGGAACGGAGAATCATCGATTCGTCATTCTCGTTTTGTCTTTTTACAATATTTAGATATGCACTTGATTCGGTCGTTTGTGTTCAACAACCCTACTGCTTGCTTATTATAGTTTACTCGAAAATAAACATAATACATAATAAACAATACAAGTATTATATTATATATATATATATATATATATATATATATATATATATATATAACATTATATAATACTATAGATAATGAGAGTAGTTAAAAATCGTGATCAAATCAGCGCTTGAAATGACCGGAGTACACCGGAGCACAGCTCTGGTTCGTACAATCCTCGATGTTATACCTTTTTGTAAAAAAAATATTCCGGTTCTTAAATTATTAAAAAGGTATTAAATTTACTTCCCTTATACGTATATACTTGTCGGAGTGGAGTCATGGTAAAAAATAATATTTATGACAAAATCTCACTTTTAGGGTTGCTGTATGGATCTAACACACGTATTTTTGTATAATATACGTAAAATTTGACAAATATGTTACCTAATATTTTTGAAAATTATCATGCGCTGCGGTTCATAAAATATTCCATTTCAAGTGCTGGATCAAGCACACGGGATACATTCCAATAACGATGTTTTTGATCAAACTATTTAATATTATATTATAAAGTGTATGTAAATGATCGGTGGTTAAAAAAACGGTTCAATCAATGATAAATTATTTATAGTTAAAATTACTTACTGAAAAAATATTTCAAAAAATCACTTAGTAAGAATATTATCTAGGTATTATAAAATACAATGCTCCAATTAGGTAGCTGTTAACCAGATATTACAAACATAATGGGAAATGAGGTTTTGGTTCATGGCAACTGGCTGTCACATGTACCTATATCTTATTAATCTGATCACTGGTTCTAAATAGAGGAGAAACGGTTAACAATACAAACATCCATTTCATAACGACGTCCACGTCATCTTTACCATCAACCTAGATACGAATAAAGCTAGACAAAGGCAACATGATATTTCCCTTTGGTACTACCGGATAAATTAATTAGTCAGATAACTCTCTTTTCTTTATGTGTATTCTGTTAACTTTTTATTTAACGCTTTTTTAGCTAATATAGTCTATACTCTATAAGATTCAGAAAATATACGTATAATCCAGTCAATAAATTGCAAACATCGGACCTCTGTATCGCTAGCACAATGTAAGTAGTATCTGTGTTATATACTGGGTAGCTGAAGGCGCTGACCCTTCGTCTGGGGGCTCCGGGTTTGATTTCCAGTGAGATCACCAATATATTTCTGTGATTTTAGTCTGGGTATTGTTAAAAAATATATTTTCCATACATGCATTAGCACAGTCTAATCGTTGTGCAATATGCTATAAACATTCAATTGAATGATAATTCATACACATATTATAAAAAGAGCCTTCACGGGCTTTAGAAGAGAAGAAATTATATAAAAAAAATGATTTATTAGGATTAGGAAATCGTCTTTTAACAATCAGACAGGAACATTAAGTATTTTACCGTCATGTCACCTTAGATGCGTGTCTGAAGTCAATGTGCAATAATTATTTATTTATTTTAAAACAGTCCTAAATATTTAACTGTTATTAATTTAAACTTTAAAAATGTTCGCTGAACACGATATGGGCAGAGTCGACTGCAAAAAGTGCGATATTCTTTCTGATCACGTAGGCGAGCGTGCAACATTTCGATGATTCGCCGCCGACCCTGTCCACTTCTTTGCTCGCGCAACTCATAAATACATGCGCGGAATGACTTTCGTCATCTCGAATGATATTTTCGGGTAAACTTTATGCCCAAAGAGGGCCCTGGGACCAGTGGCAAAGGATGCCGACGCTGCTGCACTGGGTACACGTTCGTGTCACTACACGATTTTTTTTCCAAAAACCATTTTAAAAATATTTTGTGCAATAACAATTTACAACGCAGATACATTTTTATGCGTGACCTCCATAACCTTTTCAGATTAGATTATTTGCAAGTGATATGAAAAGGTTACTATTTTTTGGCAAAGCTACTTCAAAATATATATTCCTTAACTGATTACAATACCTATTTTTATTAGAAATTAGGTACGCAGTTACATTTGGATAAATTCTATTATAAAACAATACGGAATAAGCTCATGTAGCTATTTTTCATTAATTTGTGTAGAATACTTAAAAATACGTAATTTAAAAAAATTCAAATCATTAAGATGGCTTTTACCGATGTTATGAAGTAAGCATATATTTTATTGAAGATAACCTTACAAGGTAATTGCACGTGCGAATATAATCTTATTAAAAAAAACTATTACCCACTCCCTGCAATACTGAAATACAATAGTAATCAGTAGGGAATCCAATTCCAAGCCAAAATCTTGATCCCGAAATTTCGGGATTACAATTTGACGATCCCGGGATTGGCTTTTTTTCAATAGTTAATATAAAATTTTTATATACTTACACAAATAACGTTGAGAAAATCGGCCAAAAATAAATCTAGTATAAATTAATACTATTTAAGACATTTATTGTTAATATTGTCTAAGTTCAATCTATGTGTACTTGCCAGACCCAGGATTCGAACCTGGGACCCACGGCGTTATAGTCCAAGTGGCTGACATCCATTTCTCGTAAAAAACAAAATCTGTCAATACAAACCTCTACTCTGTGGAGGCCCATATGATCCTATTAGGATCGGACATGGTCGAAAGAAGAAAAGAAGTTCTATCTTGGAAATACGTAGGTTTAATGGAGTAAATAATATTGTTACATACATAATAATGTGAAAGTAAAACATTTATGAAAAGATAATATAATAAGATTATTTCTAATGTATATATATGTTATTAAAAGTATTTTTTCTGTTATATTTTCGATTTTATTTTATTTTCCATAAAAATTGAAAAAAAAATCAAGCCCGAAAGTTTCGGGATTATGTTTACCAATCCCGGGATTCAAAGGTATCGAAAATAGTTTAGGATCCCGGGATTGGAATCCCTAGTAATCAGTAATCACTATGCAATTACAAAATATTAATTCGTATCGACTACTATATTATTTAATAACGTGTGACAATATGTATTAAATTATATATGTATCCATTCGAGTTTTGAATATACTGTGTTCATAGGCAATTAAATGATAGAAATCATTTTAACCCTTTTAAGCTATGTAACAACTATAGATTAAACATATACATAGTAAAATTGTATTAGAATTAAAATATTACGTTGTTTTTTTATTTGTGGTTAATTATTGTCCGCGGGTCACCTTTCCGTGAACCATGAGAATCGGTCTGTCATCATTTCCCTTCTGTTTTATTTTTGCAGCAATCAGTCAGTCATAGGACGATTATAAGATTTTTTGTTACTAAGATTAAATTTAATAAAATGATTGTGTAGGATTTCTGAACTAACCCTGGCTCCATCGGCAATAGGTATGAACGATTCAATAAGTTTAATCATTCCAATAAACCTATCTACTTCTAATTTTTAAATACATATTATATTGAAATACTTAGGTATATGAAAAAGTATAAAATTACTAAAGTACAATTCAAATATAATTTTAATTTAATTTCCTTCAGTCGATCGATTTGATACTATTGATAACAGTCAATATGAAAGTTTTTGATAGTAAAGCTAGCATTTTTCATATAAAAGTTTTATAAAAATATGTGCTTTTAGCATTTACAATTTTATATGCTAAAACTAAACTTTAATTAACGATGTATAAAATACCTATTGCAATAATTAATTACCTACAAAACAATATTATTTTCTATATGAGTCGATTTGTAGTAAATATATCATAAAAAACTTCCTCAAGCAATGTCGTAAAATTTCCAGTATTTTTCTCATTAGGTACCTACCTGTGTCGGCATCGTTTGAAGCAGTTGAATTTACTTAAAGGTGTGATTTTATAACAGCGGCGCACTGCAACAACAAAATGGGCGGCAGAATATTATTAAATTATAGTTTGTAGATTATAGACTAAGCCAGTTAATACTTGAAAGGGCATTTCAACATATCCGCTTTGAAATATGACACAGTAGCAATATACAAAATGGAGAAATAAAAATCCGTTTTTGCAATGATTAATTCTAAGTCATTTACCTTAATCCCAGTATTTGTGATATTACAAATACTGGGAATACTGAGACTTTAAATACTTATATAAACTATATATTTCTTTACAAAAAATGATATTTTTTAAGAGAATTATGATTTAAATGAAAAAAACTGACTGATGAAAAAATACATGTTTAACAATTGAGTTTATAACTTTCATATTATATCGTGTAAGTATCAGTTATCAGTGAACAAATATTAAAAAATTAGAACAATTAATTATCATTTATGTTATTATTGTTAACTTCAATTGGGCTCTGTGTGTATTTATGTATTCCGATTCCCGATATTATAATATTTGAACAAAAATGCTAAAATTTTAAATTAATATAATTAAACCCGTCCCATATCGAACAAGAAAATTTGACATTTACAAGTATTAGTATTTGGGATTTGTTTTTATTTAAACTGTATTTAATTAATATTTTATTTTATTTAATCTTATATTTTGCTGATTGAATGGTTAACTATGGGCATTCTGATTTCCATGTTCTCATATACTTAAAAAAACTTGTTTTCATTTATGATTTATTATTTGATTCTCACAAAAAAAATCGATGGTAGGTAGGTACGCCACAGAGTTACAATATAATACTATAAAGGTGTGAGCAATTGCGTTATGCAGCTCGCGGAGAGTGTCAATGTGCGCGCAAATTAATCCATCTACAGTGCACTTTCGGCCAGAGGTCTATAAAGTTGCATTAAAGCAGGAGTTTTCATTTTCTCGAAACTAAAAATTTCATTCATCATTATCGAAACTAAAAATGTTTTAAAAAAGCCTAGAGTAATATATATGTAGGTATATAATATATATTATTATTAATTCTATCGACCGAAGGTACTTGGTGGAATTTGAATTTAAATTCTAATGGATTTAAGCTTTGTACTATTCCATTTGAAATTCTCTGGAATAGTACAAAACATAAATCCATTTGAATATATATATGTATATTTACATATTCGAATTTCATCAACCGTAATTGCCGATTTAATTACGAAAATAAATTTAATGGTCAGTTAGCTTATAAAAATATAGTATGTATCTCTATCTGGAATACAGAAAGTGTCAAATTGAAAAATAGTAAGGTACTATTGACTTGATTTAATTTTTCATTCCTGTAACTTTTGTAGTATTTCATATAAATCAAGTTTAGCTACCTGAGGTTTCCATTCGACATCTTCTATTTTTATTATGAAATCTGTATAAAAAAATATGTTAAAACTTCCAACATTTGGAATTCTCCAATATCTGGACAATTATTCTTTCTTTGATTACGAAAATGTCATGTTTATTACACTTTATTAGTATGTATTTGAACAGTAATTAACACTCAAGTATATATTGTTTGAGCTGTTCCCTAAATATACCATGGGTAAATATAGTGCCTGAAAATGTCAAAAGGTGGAACTCCGGTAATTAAAAACGATTCATATGTAATACTACCACAGTAGATACTACACACTTGCATCGGTTAGAATGTAGAGCTATGTCTATAGCTATACGTGTCGTCTCTAGTAGTAGAACTACGGTACCTAGAACATGGCACCTAAAACTAACAGTTTATTTAGGCGAATTTACCTTGCGGAGTTAATATACTGTAGAATTTGTTTATTGGTGGTGCCTTCTACATAACTACTAGCCACTTTTTACTTGTGTACCTACTCCAAAAACCTTGAGTAGGCATTGCTAAAGATTATTAATATTTTCTTATGACACTAATTTTTTCCATTTCATATTAATTGTGATACCAGATATCTACCACCGTTTTTTTATATAAAGCGGAACATGTAAATCTCTAAAATGTATAGCTATTTTCCACATTAAATACTACATATTAATTTAATTCAATAAAATAGCCATCATGATATCTATTCGAAGCATTATAACGCATGTACCTACATAACTACTGATTTTTAACTTGTTCTCTAATTATTTTTATATTTGTTTTTTCTTAGTATTTTTAGGTAAATTTTTCATAGTTTTGACTTCTCTGAATGTAGTGGCCCGCGGTCCAATGTGGCGACACGTCTCGGCGGCTGATGTTATCGCAGACGCGGTCCATGGTTGACACCTCCACGCATTTTGCAATACAACAAGCAGAAACGTAGCATTTAGAGTATTTGAAAGAAATCAGTTTTTTTCGTTATTTTTATATTCAAATATTGACATCTCCCTTTGACATATACCTAACTATGCATTTACTGAGATTTACCGTTTGATTCCTGTTGTATTTTCATGTAACGACATATAGAATTTATATGAAATGATAGATGTCTCTGCGAAATGATGACATATTTAAATGCCCTGCCATAATTTTATTGAATTGTAATTCTTTAAGTACATCCATGGAACATACTATCATACTCATTAATCAATTTGGTGATCAATACAATTTATTTTGTTTATTCATTTTATTTCGTTTAAAATAAAAAATACAATTAGGTATTACGTGTTACAATAATATTGAGTTTGAGAAGCTACCAAAGATTAAGCAACCAATTATATCAATGATTGAAAGGTATCTGAATTAGCTAGTTATATGAGATATTTACAAACGTATAATAATATATTATTCAGTAATATGTTCATAATATGCTCCAGCATATGGGAATATGGGACAAATTATATTGAACTGACAACATTGAAGCATTAAACATGTACCTACCCCTAGTTGAGCAATGAAAAAGAGTGGGTTTGAATTCCGTGAGAGGTGAATTCACGTCACGTGTTTTCATTTAAATGTGTGATTGGATCCTGATACAGGGTTCAACCAATTGCGCCAATAGCAAACAGTCATGGATCAAGGTGACAGTGGTAATTTATATTATTTTAATTAATCTTAATTAAAGTTAAAGTTAATTATCAGGACCGACGGACATAGTGATATATTATGCTTACCTTATGCTCCGACGCTGGAGCATTAGGTGTTGGGTAACATATTTATTTATTTGGAAAACAGAGTGTTATAGTATTACAGTGATTGACCAATGTTCCATAATAATCACATAGTAAAATACAAAATATGTAGGTATCCAAAAAAAGGAGCCATGAAAGATTTAAGAAAATACTTAATTATTGACCATAACAAGAAAGAAGACGAGAAAGTAACATGAAAGTAAAATAATAAAAACAATTTTACATTTAATACTTATATTTAACAAGACTACAAAAAATATGTACCAATCTTTATGGTGCCAATTAATCAAGTAGGTTAATCGCACGATATACAGCATCATAGAACGACACATCCATCGTGTGATGCGGTAGCATGAAGAACGTAGAGTTGCAAGTGATATTGGTGGAAACATGAAAATTAATACTTGTCAGCACAGACGGATTGTCAATGAACCCACGTAGAAATAAAAAGAGATCTATTTAAAGGAAAATGATTTTTGACCAACCCAAGTCTTAGCAAGATCAGTAACACATTTAAAAATGTAGACAATTGTTGTAGTAACTGAGCCATAATGGAAACTTGGTAAAAGCTGTTGACATTATTTTTTAAATATTCGTTAAGTTAGAAATAAACTTTCGTTATAGGTTATAAAAATAACATAATTAGGTTTATTTAAAACGTATTAAAGATAAAAGCCATCTCCTACTGATTGACAGTAAATACTATTAACAAAATTTATATTCCATTTAAATACTTCAGAGAGATAGATATGTCAAGGATAAAACTGCGGAAAAGTATACGTTAAATACCCGGGGATTAAATAAAAAATTCTCAACGCATATCATTGTTCACACACGCAATGCTGAAACAATAATGAAATACCCATAAACGATCGCATCAATGAATCAAGGAAAGCGACACTCTGGTCTGAGCGAGAATAAAAAATAAATTGCGAAAAACTAGCGCGGAGCTGCGCGGATTGCTACAGCCGATATCGCACCTAATTAAAATGCATTCCGATACAGTGTGACGACAAAATCGAATCCAATATACACGTTCACGAAAGACGAGTGATGGATTCAAAATTAATTTATATTTAATAAATAAAGATATTTATTTACTCACTTGTATGCACGGTACTGCTTACTTAATTTAATGATTGATTGTAGATACATACGACTTATTGTAATAGTGTCGATCTAGTAATTGATCCTTTAACAGTGCACCTATCCAATAAGTGTCACCGAAATATATGGTTAATTGAGCAAGTTGAGACAAATAAATACTAACGATGAGCAAGTTTATAGCTGGAAACAGTTGTCAATATCAATCAACACCAAAGTTCTAGAATTAATAATCTTTGTTCGTCCTACACATAAACGCCATAAACGATAATAACGGAAACACCACCAAAAGACCACATCAATCAATTTAATTCACAATTACACTACCATATTGGACATCAAATCAAGTAAAAGACATTTTAATCATATTGGTGTTTCGTTAATTATAAATTGATATAGCTACTTAATAGTAATTTAAATATTTTTGGTAAATATGTTTTATACCTATATTAATTAACATTATAGTCAATTATAGGTACCTACAGATGGCCCCGAATTATTGTGATAATAATATGCTCCTTTTTTATGTTAATTAAGAAATTGTTATTTTTTTTGTTTGGATATCCCCTTGCGAAATTTGGCCTGTACGATAAACCACCAGTGCTAAAATACAATAATAAAGTTATGCGGCAAAGATATTTTATATTTAAAAATTTCAGATTGTGTAAAAAAAAAATAAAAAAAACTAACGAAGCGAATGTCTTCTACGCTTTGGAAAAAAATATCAACTGTATATTTTAGATATTTTAAATTATAATAACTATTTTACTTAGTTACCAAATTACTTATCAAATAGATTAATAATATGATTTATTTTGTTTCACCTCACATAGGCACAATTGAATACTTACTTGAAAGGTTGAACATATTTCTGTACATCAGAAGTACTATGTCCGGATACTGTTTTTTTTATGAAAATAAGTTATCCGTTCTCCAAATTTGGTGTTTACATAATACAACATTCTATAGTTCAGATAGGTACTTAAAAACATTCAAAATATATGGATTTGCAACAGAACAATAATATTTATTCTGTTAGTGATAAATAAAATAAGTCATAAAAATATGTATAACTAAATTTAATCAATGGGCATGTTGTAGAACAGTAGGAATATTTTACATTTTTATCTCTCTTCGTCAATTTATAATAATGTGATACTCGAGCTTTTACTTCTGACGTAGATACAGTGTAAAAGTTGCTCAATTATTTTGGGGTTGAAAGCTCACACCTCTTTTAAATAGGTAGCTAACTACCTGTACACGTGTCGACACGCAATTCACAGCCTCCGCCAAGAAGTGTCGAACGTCGAAGCAGTCTGAAGCCGCATGAAGACTGTTAATTAACACACCTCCGACAAAGGACCGGGCGCTATCAGTTTTATAGAAATCTATGCATTTGCGCTTTTCAACGTACAGCGGAAAAAGTCCAAACAGTTCACTGTAAGTTCAGTGTCGAAGAATATAAGTAGGTACTAGAATTTCCGGTAGGTATAAATTAACCATTTGATTAGCTTGTAACTTTTAGGGACATTTTAAAATTTATTTATTTTCATGTGCGAATATAAAATCACAAGTTTACTACGCAATATGTCAAATTAGTATAAACAATGAGAAGTAATAGGTACTATTAAAATATATAATAAGTGGGCAATTATATTTAAAATTATAGAAAATCAAATATATATGTAAAATCATAAATAGGTGTATGTAGTCGAACGAAATAGACGTTGTTTGGAAATGTCCGTTTTCTGATAGTCAAATATGAAGGCTCCTTGAAAATTTAAGAACTCAAAATTATCAATTACCACTTACTATTGAGATGTTTATAGCTTAACCAAACATCAATCGTTTTTGTGGATTCAAATGTTTCTGAGATAATTACTGTAATCTGCAAGTGTAAATAATTATAATACCACAGGGTTGAAACTAACATGTTATATTATATATGTTTTTTTTTCTGTTTTTATAATCAATAAAATCGCATAAAAGTAATAACAGTGTACCTATAAAGTATTGTTAAATAAGCCTCAGCCGAAGTTTAAATACCCTGTTTTAAGAATTTATAAGACAACATTTATTTAAATTCTCCCTCTCACAAGTGAACAATATTAATAAACAATTTAGCGGAATACAGTTACCTAGTTAGGTACCAATTGTTCATCAATGACAGGTTAGTTGTACACCTTGGGAGAACAAATAATTGATGCTTCAAAATTCTTAGATTTATAATTGCGATAGTTATCGGGGACATCAAGATGAATACAAGTAGGAATGACCAAAAAATTACAATATAAATTAGGCAATGACATTAATAATTAGGTATCTTTATTAGCATTTAGACGAAAATGAAGACTAAACAAATGTCCTATTTACACGATGGGGAGATGTATGAATAGACTTTTTACGAAAACTAGTTGAAAGCAATATAATATGTTCAACCAATTGGTTCTCTGAATCCCCGTGTTCCTTAGTTATTCACTGAATTAAAATACACATGATTTTATGCTATTGGTCTATGTATGTTGAAGTTAAAGTAGAATTAATTATAAAGGAGGCCCTGTAACCAATATTATTAGACCTTATTATTTTGTTGTATAAAATGGCCAATATGAAATTATTGTTTTGCAATATTACAGCTAATGTGTACATAGTTTTCTGAGTATAGTTGTGTGTTCATTCATTATTGCATAAATTGTCTGGGTACGTATGTTCTCGTATAACTAATAAATCTACGTTCAACATTAGGACAAAGTTTTTTTCCGAACAAAAGAATTGAAAGGTATTTTTAGAAACAGCGTTTAGAAATTTTGTTGCTTATAAAGTAACCCAAGAAAATTATCAAATGAAATAGTTATACACTTTTGTGTCATATCATGTTTATTTTTGAAAATTAACTATATGCTTGGATTTATATCAATGTAGGTACAATAAAAAACTGACCAATCTGATTGATTTCCAAATCCAGCATTATTTTGAATAAGGGAAACATTAAAATACCCTGCAATGCATTACGATTGCATGATCATAATCCACTACTGCAGAGGTCCAGTCTGAGTCTACCCAAGTCACATACCAGATATCTTATTGCTGGTTTCTCGTGAAAGATGATGCATTTAGATAAAGATGCTTGTTAACCCGTTGCATCCCTTAAATTTAACTCGGTAGGAAAATGATTTTTTTAAAATAAAATACAAAACGTTTAGGTATACACAAGTTATTTGTAATCTTGTTAAATATAATAATATCACGGCGGCCAGTGACGAAGATTGTGTATTAGAGGTTGAAAGAAGAAAGAATTTATTTAACAGAATTGGATAGTCGTAATTTACGAAATTGAGGAGAAACCTATCTGACAAATATTATTATAAGTGAACACAAAACTATCTATTAAAATTTCTAAAAGTGACAAAAATACAGGTAGGTAGAGTATACGTTTTATAACTTCCTCACATCAAATTAGATCAATTGATATTTACTTGTATTAATATAATATGTAGTAATAAATAAATAGACAGATAATATAGGTAAAAAACATATTTTTAGAATATATTACGTCATTTTCATCCTAGAGGCGGAGTGCAAAGTTATGAAGAATATACTCTAGCTAGATGACGTACACACAAATTTATGTTCGTGGGGGCTATGAAAAAATTAAATAGGTATATTTTGGTAAAAATATACTAATCTACTGCTATGTGTTATGCATTTTTTTAGAATTATTCGGTTACACCAGCACCAGAATAGGTTACAAGCTTAGAAAGTAGTAGGTGGTAATGCGAAAGCTATGCAAAATATACATTTTAAAAAGTTCGATAATCTTATAGTTCACCACTGTAAATCCCTAATGATTTCCATGGTAGTGTTAGGTTATTTAAACTTTACGGCTCATTGTGGAAGCAAATTTAAAAATATTTCCTGAACAATAAATTAAGTGATTTAAAAAAAATGGATTAATCAAGCGCAATTTCCGCTATTTTTTTCTAGCGTCCAAGCAAATTTAAGAATAAAAGCCTATTTCTAGTTTTTCACTTGGTCTGTCTAGTTTGTAGTGATTAAGCTTCACTTCGAGCATTTGTATCTCGTATACTGTAGGACAGGTAGACTTAATCTTTAATTTAAATTACAAAAATTTTATTTCACCTAATTCGTTTACTTTTATAATCACACGGAGTTCCTCATAGAGCTTGGTTTTCGATTGAACTTAATTGAGTCTATTTTTTAGACCGGGCCTATTAAGAAATTCAGGTTTGTATATGGATAGTTAATGATCCTATTGCCAATTTGTACAGAAAATCCCGAATACCAACACATATTTTTTTATACGAAGAAAATATCAGGAAGGCAAATACAGAAATTGGATATCTATCTACATAGGTAGTGAAACCACGTCAAAATGTCTGCGAGATTCTTGGAGCGATCCTACGCAGTGGGATGCGCCCGCGTCTGCACAAGTGGCCTCAGTCAGGAATCGAACCAAGAGGGACCCTAATCTAATTCGATCCTGTAACGTGTAATTTGCGATAGGTAAACCACACGGCCACGAGTTGAGCGCCCCCGCCGGCGTTTTGAGGAAATATTAAAATAAATATATTTATAGTACAGGGTGTACAAAGATAGGTATAGTCTAATTAACTGTTTTGGATGAATTATTAATGTCGGTAGTTTGGTTATTAATTGTGATCCTTTAATCTTTAATGTATATAGGTCCTTAATATATTCACAAATTTATGCTTGCGTACTTAAAATTCAACGTGTTTACGGAGACTTTTGGTCCTCATATTATATAACATAATAGGTAATATATTACACTTGCGTACAAGATGAATAAGGGGTAACGTATCCACTTGGTAAGTTGTGAGTTTCGGGTTCGAAACCTGACTCTGAAAAAGATCACATATTGTTTTTCAACGTGAGTTTGAACTTAGGTCCTAGTGTAATGGACCTAAATATTAAAATATTACCTTGAGCATGTGACCAACATCAATTTCTTGTAAAAAAGATCTTTTACGAAACCTCTTCGTGAGGTGGCTAAGATCCACATCGGATTGTAGAGCCAATTAAAAAAAAACGTATTGGATAATAATTAAATCATGGGAGTGTACCAACTTCAAAATTAAATGACATGATGAAACATTTACGAGGCTTCTGGTTAATTAAATAATGGTTAATAAGTAGGTACTTATTTATGATAAAATAGTAGACCAATAGATATTATATAATTTATTATTTATAGCATCTGCACAATATTTATATAGATGTGCATGTTATGTTTAAATACTTTGTATTGTACTTATTACTATTATTGAAATTGAATTTTATTCACATGATTATTTACATTGGAAAGTACTGAGAAAAACCAAGTAAAAAAAATGTGTTCGTTTTTTAACAATAATACAAAAAGGAGGCATATCAAAACACATAAAAAAGTTAAATACTTAACTATGCCTAGGTATTTATCAGAGCGCCTACGATAGCCTAGACCAGTGCTCCGCAACCTTTTCTCACCCATGGCACACCAAAGGTATTCCCAGAATTGCACGGCACACTACAGGTAAAACAATTTATACATCAAAACATGGACCCCACATGCAGAAGCGGGCCCCCTACCTATTGCTAAGGTTAAAGACAGTGTGATACTCTAAAGAAGGTAGTGTTTTTCAAATGGTGTTCGAGGTAAAATTAATGGTATTCATTGTATGTTTACCTATTTTTTGTATTTATTACTACAAACACTCTCCAATTGCATATTTAAAAATATTAGTATCAGCGTAGTAATATAGCGCCGCAGGCGACTTTTTTTTAACCATTAGAGAAGATTTGTAATTTGTGTTTATCTCACTTATCTGGTTGATCTGCCACTGACTGATTATCATTTTTATTTATAGCTTGAGTTAAAAAACGTTGCTCACATAGGTATATGTCGTACAAAATGGGAGCTGAACTGCGATAGCCCTGTCGGAAATCCGAGGATATTCTTTATTAACCGAAATCCAGAAAATAGCCAATGGAACATCAACGAAATTCATTTTAAGCGTCACGTCGTTCCTCAATTCATCAAAATTTCTCACGAATATAATTATAGGGAAAGTGCTTCTGTAGAATTTCTGGCATTAGTTGCAAAAGGGTTTCGAATCCAATCGTAAATGATTGTATGAAAGTAATGATGAAATTTCTTTTGCAGCAAAGTTATAAGTTTTTGGGCCGGACTCAGAATTCATTGCTTGTTTTCAATGATATTGAATTTATTTAAAATATGTATGGTAGTGAAGCATACATCAATATATTTTCATTCTGACCATGCACTTTTTTATTAATTTCATTCAGGTGCTCAAATATATTACCAGCCATGTAGGCAAATTTGGCCTTTACAAAATTATTTGCATTTTTTGACACAATGCGCCGCGGCACACCTAGCATCGTCTCGCGGCACACCAGTATGCCACGGCACACCGGTTGCGGAACACTGGCCTAGACCACATAACAAATTAATAAATATAATTTCGATAGGTTATATCCCAATACACTACATTTTGACGCAGAATTTTGAATTTGTAAGTGTCCTACGAAAATGAACCACACATTATCGACGTGTAATAGTGTGTAGCGATTTTCAAATATACTAATATTGAATGAGCGTCAGTGCATAAACCGAAAGCAGTTATCAGAACGAAATACAATCGTATTATTAACACGTGTTTACGTTTATCCTATATTCTCCACACTAGAGATCGGTTGTTTGTTTCTCCACACCCGTTAGGTATTTCAGTTCCCATTATTGAGTATAGACCCTAGCCTAGAGGTAACACATCGGCTTATAAAGTTGTGAGCTTCGGTTAAAATCCTGGGTCTGCGAAATTCACATGTTGTCTTTTTTCAATGTGTCTTTAGACGCAGAGTATAAAAGCAATAAATTAATCAACTGACTAAAATCCATTTCTCGTAAAAAATCTTTTAAGAGATCTCTTTGGTGAACAAGACCCACATCGGATTGTATTGTGAATCGAAAAAAAATATCAGTAGCTAGTAAGTGGATATACCTAATACTTAGGGTACATCGTGAATTTAAAAGGTATATACCTAATTTCTTTTTAATAATAATAATATCAATAAGCCACATTCTTTGGAAAGGATGGAAAGATTTTTTTTTATTTTATGACGGCCAAGCAATAAAACCCAAGAAACACAAAGTGCGCCGACTGTCCTCAAATAGTACCAATATTGAATGCACGCTCCGTTTACATGAAAAAAATAAATTACATATTATTTTAAGAGATGATTAACTTTATTTCTACACACTCAAAATTTTAACCTTATTAAAGCCTCGAATTACCATTTTTGTGTTCCCTAGTAAACGGCCAATTTTTTTTAATCATTGTATTTTATAATTTTATATAATATTCGTCATAAGACATTTTTTGTAATATTTTTTTCAGTACCTAATATTTAACTACCTATATATAATAATTGAACTTTGCTTGAACCGATAACTTTTTTTGGACCACCGATCATTTAAATACACTTTAATATAATACAATATTAAAGAGGTTGATCAAAAACATCGTTACCTACGAAGCTCTCGTTTAAACCGGAACATATACCGATAAAACCAGATTTTCCATTAAATTTTATTAAAAGCATAAACAAGTTTATTTTTGATGCGAATTGCAATACTCGGTACCTACTACCAATCTATTTTTTAATACTTTAATACACAATATATCTTTTAAAATGATATTTTTTTTTCATGTTTAGATACGTAGGTACCTAACAAAAGTATGATTTCGGGGGATAGATTGGTACATATATACCAGTGGCGAGGGGTGGAGGTAGGCTGTTAACATTTGACATAAATAGTGTGCATTAAACTTTGTCAGTACCTAATACTTATTTGTTTTCATTGAACTAAGAATACAATTCGCAGCTGATGCTGGTTATTTTTTTAAATTCAATTAAACACTGTCTAAGCCAAACTATAGATTACGTATGCTATGGGCGATCCGACAAAATAGTTTTAGTTTAGTTTTTTTTTAATTTATTGACCCTGCCTAAACCAACTCATAATGGATTAAAATATTCTTCTATGTATTAAATTTCTAAAATGATGTATGATTTAATGGCATAATTTCAGAAATTTTATAAATAAAAGAATATTTTTGACTGTTATCTACTATAGCCTGGATTGGGTAGGGTTTAATTGAATTTTAAAAAAAGTAACAAACACCATCTATACATCGTAGTCTTAGAGTTCAATGAAAATATACGTTTGGTTGATAAAATTTAGTATGCATTATTTATGTATATATATATTATTTATAACAGAATACCCACACCCTTCACCACTGTTAAATGTTAAAAACAATGCGTATGATTCAATTACATTTAAAAAAAATCAGTACATAACTTCAGTGCTCAAAATCAGTAGGTACCTATACCACTATTCTGTAGGAATTATAGCAAAGACTGCACTGGAGTGTTCATGTGGAATGAATGCCAGACATCAGAAGCAAATAGAGCAGATACGGAATACATGTAGGTACTACTTCACCCTATCACGCCCTACTGTTGGGGTATAGAGCAAGCACAAGGTCGCGCCATTTCCATCTGTCCATTGTCATGTCATCGTAATGTGAGACATGTAGCGCGTAGATCGCTTTTAGTATGTTGTGTCACGGTGACGGAACCCTTGAGGTTGTGCCACAGGCATTGATATACTACTGGATGAATCATATGCTTCTTAAAATGACGCCCGATTTTCAGCGACTCGGCCAGTGTTAAAACTTACTGTTTTAATATCAGCGGACTTAACTCGATATAAGCTCACTTAATATTTGTCTCGAAAATGACCTGGCAATAATTATAAGTAAGCCCGATCTAGCTTGCATCTTACTCTAACTAATAGTCAGCGCATGACGACTTGCTCTGTCCGCTCAGACATGAATTTTTGGTAGCTTGCAAGCTTTGGGTTGCAGAAACCCTTAGGGTCACTATTCCAAGAACGAAAATATAGTTTTACAGCCAGGGCAATACGGGTGAAATTTGGGAATCCATGTTAACGGTCTTAACGCATTATACCTACAAGGAAATATTATAAGACGATATTCGTAATATCTTCTTTTGTGGTACATTTTTAAAATGACACTTGTATGGGAACTCCTCATCTAGTAGTATATCAATGGCCACAGGGTATCCGGAACACATGTCGCAACCCACGTTAAACGTCTCCTTGTGATTACTTTACCGAAGGTTGCCGTATCCGCTTGTGAACTCGAGTGTTTGTAACGCGGTTGTACCAATGTACCCCTAAGATTCAGCGGAGACATCAATTATCTGTGTGAAAGAAACTAAGCACAGCTATGGGTAGAAGTCAGTCGATGATAATATTGTAGCATTTCCAAAAAAATCTGTTGTAAAAGAGGTAGTATCATAGATTTCAATTTAAATATTGGTAATTTAATTATGTAAAATCTATGAAGGTATCTACATTCAAAGGCAATCGTCTTTATCGTTGCCCAAATGTTGAGTATGCTCGACTTAAACTGGTAGTGTGATTCGGCCACATAATAAGCACAAACAGAATCCTCCAAGTTATAATAACGATGATTTTCCTAATTCATAAAATTATCGTGTTTATCGCCTACTTATGCTCGCCTTAATAATCCGAAAAAATCCGAGGCTCGCTGCCCTCTCATTTAGAATTCCCGAAATTCCAATCACCTCATTGTGGATGCACCTCCGGACCCAAAAAATTATAATAGGCACACTACCTATCATAATATATACTTACAGGCTTCGATTATTGTTATAAAATACTTACAGATTGTAATCAAGCACACCCACGTAATCGATGTGCCTTTATATCGATTTAAAATATGCGTCGGAGATAATTTACGATACCGTTTACAAGTCGATCAGATTATTTCGCGTTTTTTTTATCGATCGACGTATTTTATGTCTAGTAGATTTTGCAAATATTTGCATATGTTTAAGTTTTTTTGTTTCAATAAGTCGATGTATTATCGATAAACATTTATGAAGCTTGAATGATGAATAAATCAGATATTAATAATAATTATTATGATTATTTAATTAGCGCTTTAATCCAGTTATATTGTAAATACATAGTAATCGTATCGATTGTTATCAACAAATTTTAATTGTATATGTCCTTAAAAAACGAAAGAATAAAAATATATTCTTGACCGTTATTTGAATATTTTGCTAGCAATCAATTTATATTTGCACAATATAAAAGATTTCTATTGTTTACTTGTTATGCGTAAGAAGTCTGCGTCAGGTAGAGTATATGCTGTATAACTTAAATGATATTCTCTTGTTTTAATATATGTAGTAGCAAATAAATAAATAGATACCTAATATATTTTGTTAAAAAATATTTTTAGAATAATTACATCATTGTCATCAGCCGAAGTGTGAATTTTTTTTGTAGTACTTATTCCACTTTTAATCAATAGATTAGGACCGGTTTCGTCCGCCTCAGAGGGACATTTTCAACTCAACTCAGAGTAAGGAATAAGTACTACAAAAAAGCGTTTTATTAAATAAAAAAACAACAATACAATGCAGTTCCACCATGAATTGACAGTTAACAAAACCCGAAGTGTAAAGTTATGAAGTGGCAACTCTAGGAGTAATTAAATCAAATTTAATGATCCCTAGTTTCAAGTACTTCTACCGCACTTAATATGAATAATTAGTAAATTTATTATCATCAATTAAACCCACCAATTTTTATTAAATATATAAATAGGCAGATACTTACCAACATTAAGTTAAAAGTGTTGATATTACGCATTTATATTTGGGGCATGTATTTAAGTAGGTGTTTAGGTAAATAGGTATCGGTAGGTATATCATGGGTCCAGCGCTCGAAATGGAAAAGTTTACGAACCGGAGCGCTCGACAAATTTTCTGAAGATATTTACATTCTCATTAAATCGTATGTGTATTTTGTAAAAATAAGTGTGTAAGATTTTCTATTCTATGGCTTATCTAGCTCAGACGGTCAACATATTTTTCCACGAGACGGAGCGATAATTTTACAAATTTCACAAGCCGGAACGGCGCTCCGGTGCGTTCCATTCCATTTCGAGCCCTGCATGGGTCTCCTACAAGGAAAGGGGAGTGATAGAGCTGTAGTCTAGAGGCCCAGGGCTACGGAGGACTTGCCATGGCGGATCAGCCAGCTAAATGAGATAGAGACAGAAGACAAAAAGCTATTTCATAAAATATCGACTTTTATTTTGTCTATTTACATTTACATGCACCTTTTTTACATCTTTGTTCCATGAACAGTAAAAATTTTCGCGGCGCTATCTTTAACGAACCTGTATTTACATTGAAAAATACATGGGGTTGCACGACTCGTGCTATTTATTTTTGAATTTTTGAATATGTGTGTCAATATTTAACTACTTTTAATCTGTTAAATAATAATCAGAATCGGTTTCGTCCGCTTGAGGGGGATATAATCAACTGGGAGATACATAGTGCCTATACAATAGACAGATATTTATTCGATACAATTAAATTATACAGGTGTATTTATTTCAAAAATACAGTAAAGCGCTAAAACATTCGGAATATCCTTAATTTTACCTCCCCGACTCTGGGGTTCCAAGGAACACAGTTTGCCGCCCTTAACCTTGGTGATAGGTAGGGGAGTTTTTTAAATAATATTTAAGTATTTTTCACAATAGTTAAAGTATACTTACGATATTATGGTAGGATATGTTATAATAATATATTAAAAGTGTTGGAATAATACGATTTTTTTATATTCACTTTAGGTATATTTAAATGGAAAGTTAAACGAGAAGAAAAGTATAAGTACATATATATGTTTTTCCTATGTAAATTAAGCGCATTCATTTTAAATAAAATAATGCAGAGCACAGTTCGTGAATTTAAAGATATAACAAACTATATTCATTCGATGTATGTATTTTTTGTGATTATAAAACAGCTGCTCCATTTTCCTTTATGTCCAATCCTTTTCCCTGTAAACCACAAAGAATAGCCTAAAGTCACGTCACGCCCTCTCATTTTATCTTGACTCACATCTTCATCACCAAAGTTGATGTTTTTTCAAGCAATGTTACCGACTGCCTCCCATCTAACCGATACATTATTTTTAATTGTTATAATCAATGTGTTTTAGGAAATTTTACATTGTGATTGATTGTGTTTTAAATGTATCGACGCGGTTGGGTTAACAAATATAAAAAATAGGTAGGTATCTACCTAATTAAATTATTATGTAGGTACGAGGGTGGGTCAATAATTCCTTAGAAAAAAGCATTAAAACAGTTTTTATTTTTGTATTTTTTTTTATTTCTCAACATAATCTCCTTGGAGCTCAATACACTTGGTTAGACGTTTCTCAATTTTTTTAAACCGTCAGAAAAATAAGTTTTCGGAAGGTCCTCAAAATAAGCATTTGTCCGATCGATGACTTCTTCATTTGAAAAAAAACGTTGTCCACTTAGCCATTTTTTTAAGTTTGGGAAAAGGAAAAAGTCACTGGGGGCTAAATCTGGCGAATACGGTGGGTGGTCGACCAATTCGAACTTCAATTCTTCAATTTTAGCCATTGATCGTAAACATGTGTGAACACGGGCACTGTCCTGATGAAAGAGGATTTTTTTCCTGTTTAAATGAGGCCGTTTTTCTTCAATTTTGTTTTTTAGCTGGTCCAATAAAGATGCATAATAATCCCCTGTTATTGTTTTTCCTTTTTCCAAATAGTCAACGAAAATAATTTCACGTGCATCCCAAAATACAGTAGCCATAACCTTACCAGCTGATTTTACGGTTTTCGCCTTCTTTGGACATGGTTTGCCTTCGCAATCCACTGCTTTGACTGTTCTTTCGTCTCGGGAGTATAGTGGTGTATCCATGTTTCATCTACAGTCACAAAGCGACGAAAAAATTTATCCGGATTGCGTTTCATGAGCGACAACAGGGCTTTAGAGGCCACCACCCTATTGCGTTTATTGTCGACTGTGAGCAAACGCGGCACCCATCTTGCAGAAATATTTTTCATGCCCAATTTGTCATGTAAAATAGAAATGACGCTACCTTTTGAGATCCCTGTAACCTCAATTATCTCACTCAACTTTAATCTTCGGTCACTTAACACCATATCGTGGATTTTATTGATCATTTCTGGTGTAGTCACCTCTACAGGACGTCCTGAGCGTGGTTCATCCTTTGTTGATGTACGACCACGTTTAAATTCATTTAACCAGTTATAAATAGTTGCAAGTGAAGGAGCAGATATGCCGTGAACTAAATCTAACTTATTTTTTTATTTCCTTTGCTGTTAACCCTTTTATATTAAAATGTTTAATAACAGCTTTAAACTCAATTTTCTCCATTTTCCATTTTTCCATTTTCCACAAGCAAATTTTTTTTTTAAATGTACGAGAAACACACAACAACCCGACCAATCTGATTGAAACTTCGCAGCATACTGAATCGGTAGTGCCGCTGCATGAAAACAAACCGCTTACAGTACTAGTCGCGCCACCTGTCGGCTTTTCTAAGGACTTATTGACCCACCCTCGTATCTTCCTAATTGAAAATATTAAAAAACATACCCATAAATATTATATAATATAGCGGTGATTTTCTTCGACGCAGATGACGTAATCGATTCGTGAAAAGATTTAAATGGCCTTAAAATACTTCAAACAGTCATATGGTTATTAAATTATACCAAAATTGTGAAAACACAATGAAGTTCCATTCGTTCATTAGGTATTTATTGGGAATCTTTTTAATGTAGTCCGTAGGGAATTGAAGTAGGTACCTAGGTAGGTACCCACCTACTCGTTACTATTTATGCTGAATATATAATACTGAGTTAAAAGTATACTTCATTATTATTCTATTGCACAATAATAATTATATAACTTCGGTTTATAAGTACTTTACAGAATGCTCAACACTAAAAAATATTTAATTACTTAATTAGGTACTTTTTTTATTCAACGAGTAATTCCCAAGATCTAAGGATGTACTTAATATTCTAATTATTATTAAACATACGTATTTATATAATTTATGTATGTGTGTGTAATTATAGTATGTATAATATTAAAAAAGTATATAATTAAAAATTATTAGCAAGTAAAAGGCAGCAACAACACTAAAATATTTTGGAGTAATCCGTGAAGTCGGTTAGTAATTAAAGTATTACCTACTTTGATTTAAAATACAAAAGCCGATAGCCAATACTAGCTCAATTTAGAAAGCGCTTCAGAGAGTATTATAATAGCCATTTAGTTAAAATGTGTCGTAATTAAGTATGGTACCTTTAGCATAGTGGTATTTAAATGTGCGTGGGCGTGAAACCCGAGAGATGCAGGTTCTATCCTGAGGGGTGTCTCACTTTTTTCAAAAAGATTTTTTCTATTGGTTATAATATATTTTCTCAGAAGTGTTTTCAAAAATTATGTATGTTCACTAAAAAATATGTTTTATTATTAATAACGGTGGACTTTATAATAGCATGATAGTTATATAATTTCAACTTAACATTCCATAAATATCTATGGTTATTGCTTATTTTATATTGTATTCAAAACTAAACGTTTTCGTAATAAGGCGTCGTGTTTGGTTGTTAGCCCACAATGCTGCATGATTTTATTCATGATATACAAAACACATCCTCGTTATATTATAATAATATGAGAAATATGCTTAAATATTATGGGCGATGTGGATTTTTATGGCTTGTTCTCTGTTAGATAGTTTTTTACCGCCTCCAGCTGCTATATATTTTTGTATTCACCAAGTAGTTATACATTTTCGGAATTTTTGATGATATTCCAAATTTATTTTGTGTGAACACGTGTGGCTGTCTTCTTAATAAAGTATAATTATATGACATGTTTCAGATTATCGCAAGATTTTTTTTACATCAAGTTCATGGTGGGTTAATTTATTACGCGGTATGTAAATATTAACATGCTGATTTACGTGTTCTTTGTAATGGTGTACCTATATTTCAAAGGATGTGATCAAAGAAATAAAATTTGATAACGAAAATACAGTTGATTAACCTAAGGGATCGGCAAACTTTAGATCATAAGAGTCCAATATAAGAAGGTACCTACCTACCACAGCGATTTAGAATTTTAACAAGAGTCATATCTATACTTAAATATATTTCTACGAGTAAAATTGACAAAAAATTATCTGTATACAAGCATTCTATAAACTAAATTTTAACAGTTAACTTTGCATATCAATGTCATTTCTTCAGATTCATTAAAAATAGGTTTATTTACCTACCTAGGTAGTTAGATTACGATTTCTTGGCTCAGTTATTTTAACATTACTGGAATATTGTATAACAATAAAAAATACAGAGGTAATTTAATTTTTCATATTTTCTAGAATTGTGGCGTAAGTTATAATAATATTAAAACCGACAAGTTCACATATGGCAATCAGGAAACCGTATGGTAAGTGAAGACCCGATTGACCTTTTACATGCTGAAGGGACAGTGCTGAGTTGGATTTAAAAAAGTTACAATTACATTTAATTAAAAAAAAAAAAAAAAAAAATGTCATATTCTAGTGGCATTACGGCCGTGACTAAATTACTCTGAAACGGTGTTGATGTCACTTGAAAGTGACAATACCAACACCTAAATGACTCGCCTGCACTGGCCACAAGATTTTGATACCTTTCTACCTAACTATGTAAATAGCATAGCACATACAGGTACGCAATAGGTACATACGTTGATTGTAAATAAAACCAATAGATTCACAAAATATCAAAATTAAAATTTTTACTAACTCTTCACTACTCAACCAACATATCTTTCTTTATTACTCACTGATTTAGGTAGGTAATAATTTAATTGGTTTTTTATTGATATAATTACAAATAAGATTAATAGTTTTCGGAAATATTTAGAATATTCGTAGATACTGTTTACACTTAGGTCACTCAGAATACTGTCTTATTCAATCAATTGGTTCTTTGGTGTTCACCTGATTCACGTCTAATTGTTATAATACGATACCACCTTAATAATTCTATAAATGGATAAAATTTAATCGTTTAAAAAATATTAGTGAAAAATGAACAGATGATCAGACATTCAATTGCTAAAAAATTTCGACTGCACTGCTCTCTTCAGGAGTTCAGCCAATCAGAGCTCAAGTGGCTCCGCCTTTAGTTTATACTATCCAATCAGAGAGGGTTCTGATTGTGGGAACTAAACGTGTGTTCTCAGTGAGCTTTGTTGTTTATTGTATTGAAGCAATGTTGAATTTAATTTATCATATCAGTAAGTATAGGTAAACGAGCAATGATGCTTACTTTCTCGGAGAGGAATTTTATTTTTACTACGACCGGCGTAGAGGCGTACAATAAAAGGGGTAACACAATTGAAAATTGCTTAGATATTACTTTCTGCTAAATAAGGGTTAATGTTTTATCCAATTGGAATTACCCATGCTAATTATTGAAAAGTCTTTGATAAACAAATATTGAAGGCAGATATACCTACATTTGCCAGTCGGCTTATAGGTAGGTACTGCCGTGGGTCCCGGGCTCAAATCCCGGATCTGGCCAATTCATATGCTATTTTTAATGTGTGTTTGAGTCTAAGTATGAAGGTAGGTAATATGTTGAGCAAATGGTTACTAATATCTATCTATTTCTCGTAAAAATAAAAATCTATAAGTAAATCTTAATTATTTGGAGACACCTACATCAACAGATTTGATGCATTGGTACCCATATTTATTTTTAGCTATGCAGGTATGTAGTTACTAGTTTTGTACTAACAATTCAGTGTAGGTAGGTACCTATTTCTCAAAATGTCGTATCTTATATACTTTAATAACGAATATAATTTTAAATCAACCTTTAATAGACAGGTGAGACATTCTAGCTATCATAGGTTGAAGAGAATGAAGGATATATTGCATAAATAGTTTAGCCACTCTAGATCTAGATTTAAATACCTACACATTTTAATTTGAATAACAGTAACATATAGTTGTAAGTACTATCTATTATAAAGAGAGAATAATAACGAGAAAATTTTCGTTTCGTAATTTTCGATTCTCGAGAATTTATGTTTAGAAATTTTGAGATTCTTATTTTTCAAGAAATCAATGATGAGATTCTCGAGAAATCACGATATTTACCAGGAATGTATTTAACCCGCGAGTCGTATTCCTAAATGGAATATGGGTTTTGAAGTTAGGAAAAAGCTCTTCTTCAATTTCGACGGATATAAAATGGAGAGAGAATAAATTTGCCAGAACGGATAAAAAAATCCTCGCGTCATAAGTCAGTAGGTACCTAGGTACCAAAAATTTTGTAGGTACCTACTGTGGTGCTCATTGTGGTATCTAAAATGCGTAAAGCGCTGGTTTTTCATACCGGAAGTTCCGGATTCGATTTAAGATTAAGTGACAATAGATTCCAAGGTACCTATGTACCTACCTATTTATTTTTTCTCAAGTCTGGATATTTCTGTGATGATTTCACTACTACTAGTACCTGTTGTAGTATTTAAAAAATAGGGTACCTAACTACATAGGTATTGTGTTAATCCAATCAAAATAAGTAATGTTTTTACTTTTATACTTATAAAAAAAAATCGTTAGAAATTGTCAATGAAAAACCTCGACAGATGGAGACATACCAATTTCATATGACGTATTTCAACAAGCTCAATCATTCCTCCTTCTTTTTGTCCCTCTTGTCTTTTCAAATTGTATCGTTGTCAGAGGCCAGGGACATCAATCTCCGACTCGCTCGTTCGTTTACCGTGTTCGAATCCGGTAGGTGCCTTTTTAAAATGCTCACATAAAAAAGGAATGAATAAACCAACCAAAATACAATTAACTACGGAGACACAATGGTTTTTGCTTTTGGTCGACGAAAAAAAATCTTATTCGTGAGCATTTATCATCGCAATCCTTTTAAATAAGACTCAACTCGATGTAAATGGCCAAACCATTATAAGCCTTAATCCACGTAAAAAATACATACTCAAATCGTTTACCAATTAATAGCCGTTTGCTTACCTGTGGACGAATACGAAGAGAATCGTTTAAAAACAACCCAAAACCTTTGTCTTTTATAATTGACATTTTTTCTGTTACTACTAATCTCGTATACAGAATATTCTGAATAGCTGGCATTGTCGGGTTTAGTTCCAGAATGATGTATAAGTTCGGTAAAGCAACGGCGGTTATGGCCTTCTTTATTCGTATTTTAGGACTTGTTAAAAAATTGTCAACTTGTTGAAACACGGGTCACGAAGTGTTTTTAGAACGTAAATTTTAAATAAAATTTACTGTTGTGTAAGAATATTGTCAAATAAATTGAATAATAAATAATATTTTTTTCTTAGGTAGATATAATACGCATCAATGGAAATGTGCCTACATATTAAAAACTACACCTGATTGGATTTGAACCTATAACCATTAAATTCCTGGTGTTGTAGGTATTTCGTGAGACGTATAGGTAAATCATTCTACAATGGCACCATAGGCGATTCGCGCGTGTATTGAATTGCTTGCGACAATGCTTTTTTCAATGCTAGCAAACAATACCACTACAACTGCAAGCCGAATTTGCCGTACCCATGGTGCCACTGTAAAACGATTTAAGTACCTATATCTTGGTATAATTATTGTTTGATAAGTAAAATATCAATAAGTAATTATTATGCAATAAATGCAAATATAACTAATAGGTACCTACTTCCCAAATCTAATTTTGAATAAGTAAGTAGGTATAAGTAAGTACATATGTTAACAATTTTTTTTGTCATTGATTATAACTGGGAGGGAGGATGATAATTTAGAAAAATTCGTAGTAGGTAGGTGAGGAAAAACTCCAGATGGATGGATAAAATCTAAAATTCCACGAGTTTTCCACTGATCCAGGCCCATCGTGCCACTGAATGTCGAAAGCAGTGACTTCCCGTGAAGGTAGGTAAGCCATGCAATGCTTAGGAGCGGCACATTATAAAGGGCGGTAAATTAAGGAACCGATACGAATAATACACCCACAGAACAGAGTTCCCTGAACACACCCTTTGAAAGCAGTGATGATTTTCCATGAAGCAGACGATATCCACGAAGCGATGCTTCATTAGAAGTCTTCAAAATAATAAAAGCATAAAAATCCTCGTGAGCTATGTATATGTTATTAGCCAATGGCGGTTTATCGCACAGGCAATTTTTTTACAAGGATGCCTCCGTACCCGTTAGCTCCTCAGACCTCCATCTACTTATCTAAAAACACCGTTGTTTGAGCGCAGGTTTTGTGGAATTGCTCCATATAATACGTATTTCACTTTTTGTTGCACTTGCCTGTTTAAGATAGCCAAACATAAATATGTAGGTACCTAACAAATGTAGATACAATTTGAGACAAAAAATGAATGGGTATGGCCACAGAACAGATTTCTGAGTTCCCTGGGTATGCATTCTAAGTCATCCCACGGGCGGCACTTTGCTTAGGGACGTCGCGAGCCGTGAGGTATCGAACCAAGCCGTGACGAAGGTTGTTGGATGGCAGAATAATATCCTCAGTCATGAGGGTCCGACGAAGAAAAAAATACATGATTAAGTATATAAACGTAATGCACATGAACATGATAAGAATCAGGATGGAAAGTTTTTCAGCCCTCGTAGTCCAGTGCGTAAGGTGCTGGCTTTTCATCCGAGGGCTCCGAGTTCGATTCCGGCGATGTCACAGTATATTATTACATAATATGTAATTGATTGTTTCACTTCTACTACTTACATGACTGTTTCTCTACACTACTGTCATTGCGCCTCGTAGCCTGTTGTACCTAGTGTTATAAGTATAAGTAGGTATAAAGATATACGTACCGATATATTTTCATAAAAATTAAAAAACAAAATTTAGCCCGAAGATCATGAATATTGATAGATTTACTCACTGCCAGCTAAATGTTTCATTAAGTACCTACCTATCAAGATGTTTATGGTTTAGTTATGGACAGTATAGTTCAGATATTTATATTTTGTTGTTATAAGTATGTATCGACTTAATAATTAGATACATGATAGCGATCGTGTTAAGTTTTTTTTAATTCAATTTCACCGAAACGTCCCTTTAGGCGCCTTAAACTCTTTCACCATATTATACAGATTATCATACATTTTCATTTAAACTAGGATCGAATAAAAATAGCGCCCGAATTTTTGGAAAGCTCCTTTTTTATTCAAATTTCAGAGATACCTTTTTGATACGTTTTGGGTTGGTTTTTTTTTTTAAAAATTAAGAGTAAAGGTTTCTCCAAAATTTGTGAATTGTTAGAAAATAGTTGCAGAAAGACTACATGTTCAAAACAAAATCTTTCTAAATAATGAATCATGATCAATGGTCATCTCTTGAGAAAAATTATTGATATCTAAGTAAGTACCTAGGTAGTTACTAAACCAATTTAAAATAGAGTGTATGTAGCTATTATGGCCGGTGGCGGTTTTCTATGAAGTTTGTAATAAAAATATGGGACCAAGAAACACAGAAATAATGGTTTTTAGAACTTTTTAAAATATTTAAAAATTGTGAGCTTATCTTTGACTTCAAACAATTATTTTTATTCTGTTTAATGGTTTAGATAAGTTATTTAATATAAGTTATTTATTTACGTATTGATTCATTTAAACACTCAAATTGTAAGCTTCGTATTTTCCCGCTAGGTACTTCTAGTAGGTGGGGTATCAATTCACTGCTGACCAGACAATTACTAATTAATTAGAGTTACCTAATTTTATTTATAAAAGCTTTCAGAAAATAATAATACCTACGTATTGAATTCATTCAACCTGGCTTACCTGTTCTTCAAGTCAATCGGATTCTGGCACTCTGGAATGCTGCTAAATGAGCACTATCTGTATTTTATAGTATCTTTTATTGTGTTAACTGTCTATTCATGGTGGAAATGCATTGTATGATTAATTTAATTTAAAAAAACGCAAAAAAAATTGTATTAGTTTTTCCACTTTTAATAAATAAATCTGGACCGGTTTCAACTAAAAAAATATATGTTAAGTACCTATATAAAATATTCTATAGAGTGTATACGGTGGATTTATGGGATTCTTGGAGTCATCGTGTGGTGTACATGCTCCAACTAAAGGGCGGGCATAGCCGAAGAAGAAGAAGAACAAGACATATATAATTTATGTAGATAGTTTTCCTATGAAAAATGTAGTAAATAAATAATGATTTTTTAAATATACTTTTCTTAATAAATATTAAATGGAACATACGCTGTTTCCAATGATTTTTTGTATTACCTTGTTTTTTTATAGGAAGAATTTTTAATGTTATTCCATTCATTTATTCAAAACTCGGTTGACTAAGCATACGCCCCAAATTGACAGATTTTTGTGGGGTCTGTTGATTAAAATTTCACTCAATTATTTATATAAATCAGTGCATCTTTCTTATTCTCGAAATTTAAACGGGTTTCGGTAGATATACACAATATTGAGGTGATATTTAAAATTTGATTTTTATTCTATATAAGGTACGTCACTGTTATATCATCGTTACGTAATATGATATTATACAGCCTTCTTTTTGACATTATAAGATTTAGGAACTAATCACCAAATATATGAATAGACTAATATTATGTAATTGGCTTAAATAATATACAACTTTCTATAAATACCTACGATGTATTTATGAAAAACTGTTTTGTTAAAAACGTAATTTGAAATAGGTATTATATGTAAGATTGAAGTCACTTGATATTGTCTTTGGCGTAGAGGAAGTAATCGGGGGGCCTCAAAACTGTTCAAACTAGTCATACAATTGTTAAATTATACCAAAGTCTTTAAACAATGCGTAGTTATGAATTTTTATTAATTTTTATCGTGGACCTTCAAAATCAGTCAGAGCTTCTGGCGTCTAAGTTCCTAACCCCACAAGGGTGTTATCGTATAAGTATGGCCTAAATCTCTTTATTATCAGTGTCTTTAGTGTCTAGTGACCATGGCCCCAACAAAGCGGGGGCTGACAGGGCTCTAGCTTGGGGGCCCGGGCTCAGGAAGGGCCCGGCGTGGCGAGTCGACCAGATAAATAACACGCATCACAAATTCTCTCTAATAGTAAAAAAGGCTATTGTTCTTCTATATTTTTATTATTTAAAATTATGTGGTTGTACGATTTAATTTTTAATTGTGTGTCGATACTCGGCAACTCCATAATTCAAATGAATGTATCAAATATACAAAAAAAAACACTAAATATACACATTAATTTTATCGCGTACACCATTTGGTACACCTGTTGTAGAGCGTCACACTACCTTTATCTTTAGCGATAGGTAGGGAGGCCCGCCAAAGATCCTAGCCTGTGGGCCCGCTTCAGGATATGGGGGCCATGCTAGTGACTGTTTATGTCGTTTGCGCCGTGCTATCCCGTCGATTAGAGATCATGCTGTATGGCAATGTGAAACAAAAATTTTCTTTTTACGAGAACCTTTAAAATGAGTTAATGCTCGTTATCTCAATTTGTCACCTTTTTCATAAATTTGCCATTATGCAGTAGGTACCTACCTACTTCTATTGATAGCTACCTACAATATGAATGTTTTGATATTTTCAACGTAGGTATATTATTACTCTACATGATTATTAGAACTATACCTACCTAACAAGCATTGGTGATAAAAAGTGACTTCTCTTTTGAAGGTCCGCATAATAAATTTTCATTCGACAAATTATCATAAATCATACCCAATTATTTTGAACCGCCCTGTTTTTGATTTTATATCCACAATATGTTATGCACATTTTGTATTGGTCACGACTCGCTAAATGCCCGCCAGATGATACACTGCGGCCCAAAAGTCACGCAACCAACAGTTACGTGAAACGAAAAGGCTTAAAATGATGGGTAATCGATCATTAAGTAACTTTTAATGTTATTAAGGCGATAGATAGCATCTTATATGTTTCTTTCGGGTATTTAATTACTACACTCGTCGGAGTTTTACAAATTTGAAAGTGGGTACAGATTATGAAGTGCTATTTTTTTTATCATGACTCAACAGCGAATAAGATTTTATTTACTTATTTATTGCAGATCGTTGACTTTTATTCGTGGTTGATTTTTTATGATTTTAAAACAGTTGTTTTAATCGGACCACTAAACATTATACGTAGATAGCAGTAACGTGCGTTGTCTTTTGAGATCATGGATGCTCTTCTTAATAAGTAGATTTATATATCAAAACAAAAACTTATTTGTTTACTATTACAATATTCCATATAGTACCTACTCTAGTTACATTTTGAAAAACAATATTATTTACAAATGCTACGTCATCACAATGGATTTTATAAATGTCTCTTTATCAATAGGTACTAGCACAGTAAGCAACGCACAAATGACATCACAATAAGTAAGTATATTATTTTTATTTTAACATTAAAGTATAGTATTATCAGCGCCCACGGTGGCCGCGGGCTTAAGCGTTGGACTATCACGCCGTGGGTCCCAGGATAGAATCCTGAGTTTGGCAAGTACACATATTGTTTTTTCAATTTGTGCGTGAGTCAGGGTATGGACCTAATAGGTTGTGCAAGTGGCTGACATCCATTTATCGTAAAAAAACAAAACCTGTTAATACAAACCTCTACTCTGTGGAGGTCCATATGATCATAATACCTATGATCGGACATGGTCGGAAAAAAATATGATAATAATTTGCCCAATTCTACGGTTCTTACTAAATTAGTATTTTATAGATATTTAATGTCTATGAATATTCTGGAATTCTTTAAGAATGCGCCGCATCCACAGCATCTATGAGCCGCACGCTACTGCTAGATAGGTATCCAACATAGATATCATTATATTCTTGGGATTCTCTGATAAAATTGTGTTCAACGTACCGACAATAATGCACCACTTTATATAACCAGCTACAGGTACCCACGGTGACCGAGTTAGTCGAGAAGCCCCCTACAATACGGTGGGTTGCGGGTTCAATCTCGCGGCTGGGAAAACAATTAATGTTGTTATTGATCCAGTGCAAGGTCCCAATGGTTTAGTTTAGACGAGTGAATGACAATCATTTCTCACTCCGATTGGGGGCAATAAATTAACAATGATCTATCTGGATTCGAGATTTAAATTTTGTGTTTTCGGCATAGTGTTTATGTCAATAAGAACCAGCCGCCATACGAGTTATTGAATTACGCATAGTATATGTAGAGCTGTCTATTAAAGGGAGGCCTTTTATCGTCCTTTTCGATCCTGAAGATGACAAAATACCACGATTCTTTAGGTTGTCTGTTGTTGTGGTTAAAATTGAGTGGTCGCATTAGGACGCTGTTGTATTCGCTAATCAAGCAATTAATCAAATAAAATGCTTAATTTTAGTATATTATTGTATTTAAATTGAATAAGTACCTAGATAATATAGTAAAGAGGATGAGGAATATACAACTTCAGTCGCCATCTACATAACGACTGGAGCTCACACCATGAGATTAAGATCTGAATTGATATGGCAAGAAGCACTATCTGAAACGAAATAATAAATTCACTAAAAAGATGAAATATCTCTTCTGTAATCGAGATATAGGTAGCTCTGGGCACTCAATCGAGGGTGGTTAGGTGCTACATCATACACTGGTCTCCTGGGTCAAAGTCTGGGCGTTAAAAGAACGGATTGTGAGAAGACTGGAGACTTTCGAGATGTGTCTGTATTGGCCAATAAAACAAGAGAACTTATGGCTACTATCAACTGAAGAAAACTGCATACTTCAATTAAATTGTCTAGGTTGAAAAGTATGATTTACTCATAATACAAAGAAATATAGAAAGCAGTAGAACCGTAGGTAGACGGAGATCCTCTGGCTTGGATACGTAACCTCTGACTGTGGATGTCCACGGCGTTGATACTACTGCCCCAGGATAGAGAGGTGTACTGCAAGCCGTGTCCGGAAAGTTGTTAGTATGCATATTACTGTTCACTGTGAGATGTATCAGAAATAGATGGCCGTATAGTATTAAGATCAAATTCAAGTCTAAATAAAATACTTCACCGGAATGCAGAGGAAAAATAGAAAAATAGAAAAATAGGTATGTAAGTAAATTAGAAATACAATAATTATATCGTATAATTTATATTAAATTCTTGTATGTATGTAATATCAAGTCGTAACTACCAAATATTTTATAATAGTGACAGCGTTATTTTCAGATGTTTGATACCAATCAAATTTTTTTTTTATTGATTATCAATTATTATAAATTAGGCGTTGGACTATAAAGCCGTGGGTGCCAGGTTCGAATCCTGGGTCTGGCAAGTACACATATTGTTTTTCAATTTGTGTGTGTCAGGGTATGGACCTAATAGGTTGAGTAAGTGGCTGACATCCATTTCTCGTAAAAAACAAAATCTATCAATGCAAACCTCCACTCTGTGGAGGCCCATATGATCCTATCAGGATCGGACATGGTCGAAAAAAAAAATTTGGAATATTATTGTTTGCAATGCTCCATGAACAATACGTATCTTTTTCCGGTAAGACAGCTCATGGTAAAGTGTGCTACGGCGAAATTTAATACATACAATTTACCATTGCAAACTGGTCGCCAACCTTAAAGAAGATAAGAAATATATATATAAATATAATATAATATATACGTATTTTTTTTACTTTTCTGTATACAAAACAAATATGTATTCTTCCTATACTAATATTTATATCTAACTGCCAGTTAAAGTGTTATTAAAATGCAAAATAGAGCATATTATTTCCTTATTACTTTTAATAATAATACATATTATGTGTTTTAATTTTATTTTTCATAAAAAATCCTACAAGAGGAGAAAGTTTTGCTTTAAGCATCCAACGCAGGCGAAGAACACTTCCTCGGGTTATTTCGAATACGTTATAATTATGAAAAATAATATTGGCAACAGTATTATTTTTGAATCAGATAAAACTGGAAACATTCTTATTATTTCACGCGTGGAAAATTATGTTGATTTTGTTCTCACACTTAGGTATAAGTTATATGGAGTATCGCTGGAGGGAATATAATATGGCTTTATCCACTGCTTATAGATTTTTACATAACTTTTAACGGCATTGTTTATCAATTTATTTTAATATTAATTGTAAAATATTAATTCTATTTATTTTTATTACTGATTTATATATATAAGAAAATGCTTTTTAATTCTAAGTGACATATTTTTCAATTGCAATGGATGTTTTATATACATACTAATTTTAAGGCTTATATTTCAGCTGGGGCACGGTCTAACTAAAACGATCGTGACTACGCGACGCGAAGATTGTGCAAATGACGCGTGCAGAACAAAACACAATTTGTCATAAAAAGTCAACATGCGTCCATTTAATGTTATGTTTATTGTTCTATTAGTAATATTAATAATATATTCATTGACATGTTTTCTTTTTCAAGTAAATGGGTAACGTTTTTGGTCATCTTTAGACGATTTAAGGGGGAGAGGCACGCCAGCAGCTTGCAATTTGAGGTTTTTTTTGATAATTTACAATTTCAACTGTATTAATTAATAAATATGTATGTGAAAACATTAAAAAGATTTTTTATTTTTTTTTAAATTAAAAGACAAACTTACAATTGTAAAAAAATGAAAATGTAATAAAATGTGAATTCGTTGCAGGGTCACATCGTATTATTATATCATATTTTATGGTCATATTTATTATTAAAATTTAGTTTATTAGGTTTTAAATTTTTCGTCGTTTAGATTTTTGACTAATTCATCGTTTTAATATTTTTTATATTTATTTTAAAAAACATCGATTTTTATAAAAATATAAATGTGTATAACTTGAAAACCTTTTTATTTATATTATCATAGCAGCAGCCTTGACAAAATCATAGAAAAATCATGTTTTATATTATTATATTCAGTCTTGAATGACAAATAATTAAATAAATAGGTAGGCAGGTACCTACATCATTCAAAATAAATAATTGTACCTACACATATTTGTTGAAATCATTTACTTGGGAGAATTTACTTTTACAAAATGATAATATAAATTGTATTAAATTCCACTGGTTATTTTTTAGTATACAGTCTTGATATTGATGTAGAAAGTGAAATAGTTTACGACTAACAAATCAACCCGTAAGTAAGTATAATTTAATGTAATATCTACGATGTATCATTGCCTATGTGTTTTTACTAACCAACTTATACCTAATTACCAAGTATGTACCTATAAGTACATATATTTTTTCTGATAGTGTTCAATTTTTATTTTTGTCTATAAGTAACTTAGTTAGAGATCTTATTAGTTAGAGAAGTTATTGATCGTATAATATGTTGAATATATTTAATTTCTGAATACTTTAATTTATTTGGCACTTGATCTTCGTCTGAGAATTCTAACGCGAGTATTAGGTATGCGGTGATGCCGATTAGGTAGAAAACTTATGAATTATTTGTTTTTATTATGGAATTCTAAGCATAAAACGCGGTTGAAATGTTATTTTAATGATTAATAGTATTCAGAATGTAGGTATATAAAAATAATATTTAAATACTTATCGCCAGTTTTTGATCGTATTTTCTTTAAAACTGAAGTCATAAAATAAAATTAATCATAACGTCCATAATAAATAACGCACCCTCAACGAGATGTCAACCAGATTTCATCCCGATCCAGGGCCACTGTCCATACAATTTATTATATTAATAGTGCCTCTTGTTAGATGTGTGTAGTCTTGTAAGTGCGTTTATTTATTCCCGCACGCTCGCCGTATATATTCTGGTTACTCGTGGATGCCTTGCTCCGTAGGATAATGATTGTTCCTCGCGGTTTCAACTGCAGTAGAATTGATTTAATAAGTTCTAACATATTAAAATCATACATTATAAAGAGTATTAAGTATTACTTAGCTACGTCGAATGTGTTTTTTACAGATCAGTGTAATGCAGAGTATGTATTATAGAAATCTCATATTCAATATATTAGTAGGTATCCATGCAAACAGAAGATAGTCCAGATACCTACCTACTAACTTATAGAAAAAAATTATGGTATATGTGATAGGTACTTGCTATTATATGTAAGTACCTACTATAAAATAATATTGATTTTTATCTTGGGTTTTGGACAGATTCAGATAATATTTTTTTCATTCAATTTGTATATCTACTTATTTTATTACATGTAACCTAACGAATCGAGAAAATTTATGATTTAATCCTAAGTGGCGATTTTTTATAAATCAAATGAGGTTGTCTATTTATCAAAGTATAAAACATCCTAGAATCAACTATTGCTGTATTTGTTACACTCAGTGGAGTTGTATCGTAAAGGAAAAATTTTCAAAGCAGGCCTCCAAACCTGTCAGTGCTTTGGGCTTCCATATACCTAAAACTGCCACTTTTAATTCTCGTAACATATACGTAATACGTATATAAGATACTTTCACATTGTGGGTATTTATGTTGTCCGTCTCTCACTGCAGCGCTCGAAGTAGAAGATTATACAAACCGTTATATTTGATAAAATAATAAATATGTCAAATTTTTGATTACGTGGCTTACCTGGATTAAACGGTAAATTTATTTCTCCATGAACGACAATCTCGGAGATTTCATGAACCGGAGCTGTGCTCCGGTGCACTTCGGTTCATTTAGAGCCCTGCGTCTCAAGAAGTAGTGATTGAACAATATTTTCAATTTGTGTGTCGGTATTGATTCGAGTTGGTACACCAATAAAAAGAACGTATTTATTCATACTGCAACAAAGCAAAAAGAAAATGAGATTTTAATCAATATTTCAAATCAAATTTTCTTCTGTTATTTTCATCGTTTTCTCTCAATAAATAAGTTTTACTTTTAAACTAAAATAAATACTAACCATTCAAGTTTTTCGCGGGCTTGACTATGTATTTAAGAAGCTGCATTGTATTTATTTGTCTATTATAATCCAGAAAACTACGATTGGAGAAGATTCGTGAAAATTCTTTTCTTGAAAAAGCATAATGATACCAAACACGCTACAAAGTATCTACGGTAAGTGGGTTCGAGTCTCGGCTCGGGACATCTGCTGGTCGATTCCGAGAAATATGTTCGTTTGGGCGATATCATTTCTGAACGCATACCAACTACGGTAGTCGAAAGAGTAGATACAAGACCTCTAGGGCAGAGAATCTAAAATAAAGATTTTATTGTAATACATACATGAAGAAAAGTTCATAGAAAAACAGTATAATTGTAGAAGTGCATACAAGATCTCTTATGACTTAGGTATAATAAAAAATATGGCATACATACAACACATAGTCTGCGATATTTTGGCTCATCAATGGATCGAATATATTATTAGTTGTATACACACCCACTGGCGATTTTCTTTATCGAAAATGACGCAATCGATTCGTCAGAAGATTTGAAAGGGAGCCTCAAAATAGTTCAAACCAATAATACAATTATTAAATAATACCAAGATCTTAAAAATACATATATTTTTGTCGTGGGGGAGGGGGCTCAGTATCAATTAGTGCCTCGGGCCTCCTCGGGCCTCCTCGCTGCTAAACCCGTTACTGAATATACCATATTATATAAAGTTAAGCAGGGGTACATTGATTTGTATGTCGAAATGCTGAGTCTTATCAAAAAGATGAGATTGAGTCCCATTCGGTTTAACCTTTTTTTCTAATACATAGGTACCTATATATTATGTTTCCGATGTTTTTCAAAATACTGTTCTTCTATAATAAAGAATCTACTTAACATAATATAGTTTATTTATATTCAGTATTGACTAAAAATTAATGATTTTTTAATTGATGAATTTAATTGAATTTAATGATGAAATGTACGTTGATTATTGTAATAGGTACTTATTTCTTTCGACCATGTCCAATCCTAATAGGATCATATGGGCCTCCACAGAGTGGAGGTTTGTATTGACAGATTTTTCTTTTTACGAGAAATGAATATCAGCCACTTGCTCAACCTATTAGGTCCATACTCTGACTCATACACAAATTGAAAAACAATATGTGTACTTGCCAGACCCAGGATTCGAACCTGGGACCCTCAACTCTATAGGCCGGCATTTAAGCCACTCGGCCATCGTGGATGTAAAGTAAATATAATTATGTTTTTAAATCTCTATTAAAGTATTAACTATATCATATCTACTCAAATTTTCATAACAAACAAAATTATATTTGTGTCATACCATTTGTAATGGTATTAGGACACATAATATGTTGAGAGGGCCCTGTTAAATGTATGGACCTCAGATATACGAAAAGGCTTTCCAGTAGGTACGTATATGTAGAGGTCGACGGTTACCACGGAATGTGGCGTTTGGAAAATGCATCTAGAATCCAGATATCAGCATCTAAAGATGTGCATTAAAAATGTCGTCATTTTGGTTAAGCGTTAGTTTTTATGGTAATTATGGTGAGATCTCGTATCATGTGTCGATAGTTTTATTGGCATATTTTGTTTTGTGTCCGCTACTAATGAAAGGCTGTGATTTTTATGGTTAGTATAAAAAATGTGACTGAATTATAATATTATGCTATATGTCAATAATATATGCACATGTTAATGGTTTGAGAATTAAGAATAAATGACTAATATAATAATAGGTAGAAATTCTATGTGTAGGTAGATATAATATGTTTTAAACGTGGATTAGTTTAAATCTTTTAATCTACGACTAGTGTTATAATATTCTGTAAATAAAATATTTGGCACAAAATAAAAAAAAATTATAATGCACTTGTTTGGTAACAAAATGTGGATTAGGGAATGCAACTCTTCTGATTTATATTTTTATTTAACATGTGTTTACCTGTGCCTGTAGCAAATAATTTAAAATGTAGATACCTACTTTTATAAAATATTTACTTAAGTTATTTTCTAGAAAATTACTTTTAGTTTTATGACAGATAACGTAATTGAAAACATCTATCAGGATAAAACATGAAACTGGGTGTACTATAATAATATTTGTGGATAATACAATTATTACTTAATATTTCAAAACAATTGAAGTATGTAGGTACGTTGTCTTACAACGTAATTTTCTGATGTGACTATAGGTAGATGAAAAATGTAATATCTACATAGCATTAGATGCATGATAACTGATAATAGTTACTTACGATATTAAAATAAATTTAACCCGATAGAAGTATTTTTATATAAATACTAGCTGACCCGGCAAACGTTGTTCTGCCATATAAATTATTTCTAGTAAATATTTTGGTTGTTAAATAAAAAATAACGAAAGTATCGTAAGTGTGTGGGGATGGGATATATGACAGAAAGAGAAATAGAGCGTTGTAGACGATGACCGCCGATAAAAACAAAAAAACATCAACCATTCATTTTTTCAATTCAAAATGAGTAATGATGTTCATAATGAATGAATTACCTGTGACAGGATCTCGTTGTTTAATGTTTATGCAATATCCGTCTTGTCCCTTCTAGAAAATTAGCGGATATTGGAGAGCGTCGTATGAACGGTGTGTGTCAGCGATGAACTCCAGATTATTGTTTCTTCTTCGAATCACGATTTCTCGCGTCGATGTGCGGTCGCCAACCATGATTCCAGCAATGTCGTCAACAACAGGCGCATTGAATCGACGCACGTGCTCTCCAGCTGGTGTTTTATCAGGATTGATGACAATAGCGTGATTGTCACTTTGCAATTCGTGCATGTGTGCTTTTAAGAATTTCAATAATTCATTGTGCTCATTCAACAGGGCGTCCAGTTCGCCGACGATGTGCTTGGCATTAGGCGAATTGAGGCTATTGTAGCCGCAACGTGCATCCACATGATTGATGTCCTCACCGCCCATGAAGTAGATTTGTAAAAAATTATGTGGTTCGTTTGACATTGGCAGCAATGAGCCTACTTTGTGGTATACTTGGCTTTTGATTTTGAACGTATAATGGAATTGTTGACCATTTGCCGCAGTATTGTGAACTATTTCTGTTGCTCCGAACGAAGTCATTTGGAAGCATGAATTGAATGTGCGAATGGACTTCAGGAACAGGTTTGAATCTGGAACCGTGCCGATGAGCAAGCCGTTCAATGGTTCTGGTGGTATCTCAATTTCTGCTAGTTGCACTTTTCCTGATGCGCAACACATCCCGGCTGACTCATGTTTGAATTTGAGCGCATGACAATGGGGACATTCTTTGTCCATAGCACCAATCAGCACTTTTGGATGAGCGGAATATTCAATATCTGGCTCGTACTCGAATTCGAGACGAAGGAACGAAGCGGATGTAAATGTTCGATGTACTTGTTGGCGTTGTCGGCCATTTGCTCTGCATATTGTGTTAACTACGAACCGGCGCGCTTGGCTCCGTTCCAATTGTCGTTGTTGATTTCGTTCAGCTCGTGCCTCTTGTGATTGGGATGCACGCAATTGCAACATGCTTACACGCACGTTTTTGTTATCTTGTTGGATTTGTTCGTCTGTTCTTTCTGCTCTACTATTTCGCATGTTTGTTGCTTTATTCGTTCGACTGCCCAAATAGCCCCCTTGCGTTTTGCTGGCATTGTGCACTGTAATACACGCACATAAAAATAGATAAATTAAAATAAATCGTACAAAATTTTGCACGCACTGCGTTGTGATATGCCGAATGAAATGTCAAAATGACGCGACGCTTCTCTTGAATTCTTCTCGAACGTAGCGCCATCTGTCATTCAACAACATAAATAATTTCGTTTTGTTTGAAATACGAACGACGGTTAAATTTGTTCATACAAAAATAATAAAATCGCGATTAAAAAATGGGAGGGTAGGGGTAGGAAGGTGAAAATTTGGGGTTATAGGTATTTTTTTATGCCAAATAATAAAAAAAATACAAAATAAAAATTGTCAAAAAAATAAAAGAAAATTTTTCTGGATAGAGATACCCTAATCATTTAGCCATATGAAATATACTTGTTGACCTATTCTCATACCTAAAAAATATACATAAAAAAATTCATAAAAATCGGTGGAGCCATTTCGGAGGAGTTCGACCACAAACATCGTGACACGAGATTTTTATATATATAGAGATAATATGAAAAATAAAACAAAATCATAATTTTACTTATTTAAATGAAGGCATAAATAAATTTGGCAACGGTAGGAAACAAAGTATTGCATACAACAAAGTTACACAATAACTAGTACTTTCATCGAAACTTGCTATTTCATGTTACGGCTTGACTATAGACGACTTTGGTGTATAATATACGATTCTTGCAAAAATAATGATTCTACGGAAACAAAATTGAAACTGAAGTATCCATTCATTAGGGTATGTTTTTTTTAAACATGGAACATGTTTTACTCATGATCTCCGACGCAAAAGCTTTACAAAAATAGACGTAGAATAACTATAGACGCGCACCCCACCCCGATTACTTGCGCGCGCCGATTATTCTCATTTTACGCTCAGTAGCCTACATTCTGTGCGACGTATTGTTCGTCTGTTATTATTACTTCTTTAGTTTTATTAATTTAATTTAATAATTTTCAGAAAAGTAAAAATTGTTTGAATCCTTTGGATTCGGTTACTTTGACAAATAAATTTTCTTTCGAATTTGGACAACCAGCATTCAGAGAATCAGTAGGTAAAGCATGTTCCATGTTTAATAATTTTAGCCGTCAGGGCTTAAGTAACCATCATCTGAGTGGGGCAGGGGGCGGAGCCCCCCACCCCCGCGAGACGCAAAGAGCCAAGTTTTTTTTTTTTTTTAAATAATATCTATCCATATATTTTTTTATACTTATTATAAAATCAGTTAGGTACTATCCCGGTGGCCAAGTCCGTCTCTAAGGCTGTTGGTTGCGGATTCGATCCCGTGGTAGGCCAAAAAAGTTCATGTTGTATTTTTCAGTTTGTTCCAGTGAAAAACTCAATGGGTTAGGTGAATAGTTAACAACCATTCCTTGTAAAAACATTAATTACATATTATAATATAATCACCATTATGTGGTAGCCCATATGCTTTGATTAAGAGTGAACAAGGTTTCAAAAACAATCATAACAAAAAATATCTTAAAAATTTGGATTTAATTTTTTTTCGAATGTACCTGTCTACAACAACATTTAAAAATAATATGTATTATGACTAAAACATTTTTAAGAAATAATAATTTATCAATCCAGGGAATATCACATAAAACGTTCGTTTTAGTGGAAATTGAAAAATGATTTTTTTGATTTGATTCGTGTACCTACTTTTTAAAGACAATCGATTGATCGTTATTTAAATCATCGATTCTATATCAATTAAATCGAGACAAAAAGTACCTAGTAGGTAGCGGGGTTATACGAACTGTCTGTAAATCCAGCAGTGTTGGTAAACGGTAGTAGTACTTTGATTCATCCAAAGGTCGGCCATAAAGAATTAACGATGGCGGAAAACAAATGGGCATCGCTTGGAGTTGACATCAATATTGTTGACATGGAGAGGACGGTAGGCTGCGCGGTAGCCGAGAGAATGTTAATGATGACAAGTGTCGGACGGGAGGCTGCACGGAGGGGGCTCCAATGCGTGGATACATCATGCGTGGGTGATACGAACAACACACGCCCATACGATTCATATTTAATACTATTTAAACCGTGATACTATGATCTGACGAACAGCTGTAGGCACCTACCTACATATATCACAGCATAACATTTGGTAACAAAAAATAATATAAGTTAGAAATAATTAAGCACAACTTAAAAATCAGAAAGATAACTAAGTATTTCTAAGCTTTGAAACAAAATATTTTCTCATTAAAATGCTATAAACAATAAACTGCAATATCAGAATAAGCTGGATAGATGAGGGATTTTATTTTCCCATAACACCATACCGAATAAATATTATAAGGTTGTGGCTAGGGAATCCAATCCCAAGCCAAAATTCTGATCCCGGGATTTCGGGATTACAATTTGACAATCCCGGGATCCCGGGACTGGTCCCGGGATTGGCATTTTTTTCCATTGTTAATATAAAAATTTATATTTACAAATAACATCGATTAAATCGGTCAAAAATAAATCTAGTATAATATTTTATACTATTTAAGACATTTATTGTTAATATTGTATATGTTCAATCTTTGAAATACATAAGTTTAATGAATTAAATAATTTGTAATATAAATAATAATGTGAATTTAATATGAGATTGCAGTTTCTGATAGTAAAGCAAATCATGGTGTACTTATGGCCTTTCCGCTTCATAAATCTAATTAGTCAGCCAAATATGAAACTGCCGTAAAAAGTATGAGATCATGGTAAATTACTTTTTTAATAGTGTGAAGCATTGTTTTTTTCCAATCATTCTCATTTTTATTAATTTATGTGAAAAAATAAAATGACTCGGCAACTTACACATGGGTATAAACTATAAATCAAACTTCATTCAAACTCAATTTATTTATAATGTAATTATTTGTTATTAAAAGTATTTTTTCTGTTCTATTTTCGTTTTTATTTTATTTTCCATAAAAATTGATAAAAAAGTCAATCCCGAAATTTTCGGGATTATGTTTATCAATCCCGGGATTCATAAGTATCGAAAATAGCTCAGGATTCCGGGATTCCGGGATTGGAATCCCTAGTTGTGGCATTTAGGTATAAGAGTGGCGTACGGTCCGAAAATGCTGTAGATGCAGAGCATCCCTCCAAAAATGGATAGAGTACCATTTTACATTTATGTATGTTAATATTTTATATCATGAAATTACTGTACGGTAGATTTTGACTCATTCGCTGCTGACTAGATATTGATTTTTTAATTAGCAACTTTAAAATGCACGTTAATTACATCGATCAGCCGCCTGGTCATTACGCGCCAGGTGCGTCTTCAGAGTCCAAAGTATTAACTTTACTTCATCTAAAGGGTTTCATAAAAATTAATAATTTTACGTAAATATGTTAAGAATATATTAACTTTGCATTTCCACATAAAATCGACCTTCTTTAACAAAAAATCAAATGCTTCACCTACCATGCTAATTAAAAAAAAATATTCTTACATAAATTATAGAATATTATGTATCTCAATCTCAAAAATATACCACTTCAATACGTCTTTATCCTTCTTCATAAGTGATTAAAAACTTTCACCTGAGTAAATTATTGTCCTGTTGATTACAATGCATTTATATGCAGCGTTGTAGTGTCGTAAAAAAACTACACACACACATAGACATATTGTAAGTAGCTTCGTAAAATAAATTATTAAGTAAGTGATGTACACTGATGATGAATCATCATAAATTAATACTTTATTAAAATATTATATGCAAGCTGTATATTAAATATAGGAAAATCCACGTGAATTGAGCTAGATCCAAGAGAATACAATGTTGTATCCAGACTAAAATATGGCAATCATTAATAAAACATAAAAATGAAAAATGGAACATTCAACAAGAATTCAGATTTTGTTAAAAAAAAATCAATTACTAATGTTGTAATTTTAATACTCTGGTTCATCATCAATTTATTTAAATACTGATATTAATTATTATACAATTGATTAGCAATATTTAAAAAAGATGTCCTCCCCCAAATATCTGCGACACGTCTTCTATTTTCTAAAAGTATTTGTTAACTTTTGAGTAACTCAATTAAATTGCATGTTTGAATGTATTTCGTTATAACCAATATTGTAATTTCAATAAAGTTATTATAAAAAATACACAAGAAATATAATAATTTCGTAATTTAAAAATAGTAATTTCTAAATATGTAGTAAAAGGTCATAGTTTTATCAAACTTGGTATGAAATATTAAAGTATGTATATTCCTAAATGTTGTATTACTTAATTATGTGTTATTAGAATTAAAATAAATTATGCAATATTACCTTCCGGTGCATGTAAAATAATATGTAGTTGTCGCTAATATAAGAACGATATTAATACTAAATCAATTTGTCATGGAAGGGTGCGTGTTAGGAATAACATGGAAAGAACAGTAAAGTAATTGTTAAGGAGGCAGAAAAGAGTACATACTGTGCTAGATGTAACCGAACTTATGAAATAGCATTGGTGGACATGTTGTTTATTGTCTTAGACGTCGTAGTCACATATTGGTAATAATGAGCACTGAATGAAGGTAAGGCAACTCTAAAATACGTTGAATCGTTCAGTTAAAATACGAGATAGCAGATAACTAAAGGGTGAGAAGAGTGAAAAGGGCTAGGAGAGGCCTTCATCCAGTGGTGGATCGATTGCGGATGATGATGGTGATAATATTATTAAAAAGACTCAAAATATTTTCGTGAAATGGTTGTTTGAATTAATTCGTTAAAATTTATATAAAGCATAGTATATTCAGCAACTTAAGTAAATCATCACTCATTTGGCAGGTATTTACCTTTACCACACACCTGTCCTTTGGTCAAACGTGATGAAATGCTATCGTCTTCTTTAAGTACCCACCGACAACTTATTCAAAACTTTTGGTATACAATATGTTTAAACGGAATCTTTTCTGCCTTATGTTGTCTGATGTTTGGACACGTAAATGAATAATTCTACCACAAACTGCTAAATTATACTAACACGTGAAAGCGCTTGAATATATTTCGACATGCTCTCGCGTGCTGAGATGATTTTTTTGTACAAATTTATATCATCACATCAACATAATAATTATCGACGATAATCAGTGGGATTGAGGGATTATAAATACGATTCACTAAATTTCTAGTAGGTTATAAGTTATAACACATTGTTAGTGTAGCCAGTTGATGATGTCAATATACTCGTATCATCAATAATAGATTATTTTTAAAGTGAATCTTTAACTTGGGTACTACCTGATGCATATTATACATATCAGTGGAGAAGGCTCCTAGTAGGCGATTATTTAAAGCGTATCTTCTAAGAAAAATAGATCTTCAAGTACTTAACTAATTTAATTTAAAAAATAAATAAATACACAGAAAAATTCATCCAATTGGGAGTCATCTATCGCCAGAATTTAGAGGTATTATTTTATTTAATAAGGTTTATAACCATATAACCATACTAGCGCCGCCTAGATTCAACTATATTATGAATTAATTTGACCCCTTTTCCAGATCTGTTTTGTATGACTTCAATCTCATGGCGCCAATCACTGTCTGGCTTTTTATTTCGAAATCATAAGTTGTTTAGTTTGCGCTTACATCGCTAGGGCACATTTATTCAAAATAATTATTAATAAGATAATTTTAAAAATAATTTCTATGGGATTCAATCACATATAAATATTGTTTGTTAAAAATATAAAATAATTTATCAGTTATTTGTACCAAAGTCTGTGTTTTAAATGTATAAGTATTTTAAAATGTCTAGTTTTACGGGTTAAATTATAAATTTTTATGGAACATATTATACACAATGGATATTTTCAAAGATGATAGGTAATATATTTTGAGCGTAGGTATGTTACATTTATAAATGTTTAGGAAAATACATAATTCAAACTAATTGGTTATTTATAAACTAATTATCTAATTATATCAAACTAATTGAGCTTTTGAAATTTCATCGATTTAGTGTAGGCACATATTCATCAGTAGTAATATTGGGTTATCTTCTTATTTCCCGTAAATGTATCTGACAAGCGTGGTTGCTCCACAGCCTACCTCTTTCCAAAAGTCGCCCTTCGCCACTGATACATATACGTATGTATGTACTTGAATTATCCTGGATGATTTTTTCGCTTACAATTATTAAATCTGTAGTTGGATATTGAATATTTATACATAGAAAGAATCAGTATAAACTGTATATTTTTCAACATTTGATATCTATTCCATGACGATATTATATGCTTTAATCATATTCTCTGCATTGAAAACATTATTTTTCAATAAAAAGGCAACCAATATTGATATTTTGATTTAATTACTTACTTACCTATTATTATTTGCCACTGTACCTAATTTAAATAAGGAAACTTCGTTCTATAAAAATATTTCGTAGACTTTTAACACATGACATTTTAAACTTAGTATATATTTATATTTGACTTTATCTTGAAGGATTTAGAACATAAGCATAATACGGCAAAATGCACATATAATGCCAAAGGTTACGAACCTTTTTATGCTTAGTTACAAAACATGGGTTATATATAATTTTTTACGTATTGCATTTTTCCGTATAGCTCACGGAGAACTGTGATCTATGGCTATATAAAAAATAATTACGCGTTGTTCTTGGGCCCTTGCAGAGAGTAATGTTTCAATTTTATTAGATTCAATGTGAAGATTAATTCACTGTCATTATAGTTACGACTTGATTTGTATTTCTAATTTACTACATACCTAAGTATATTATTCTGTCGTTTCCTTGTACTTCGATAGCTTTTATTATGTATTTTATTTAGAAATGAATTTGATCTCAATACTTTTCCAGACATTGCGCGAGTGGAGAACTACAAGGTTCTAAGTGTTTGTCCTTGGAGAAACAAAAGTAACAAAGGCGCAGCTTAGAATACTACTTCATTGTTGGGTTTGTTTTTTCAAGGACGAACACTTAGAACTTTGTAGTATTAGGCTCGCGATTGGTTTCCTATAGATCATCTCACGTTGAACTGTGATACGGTCAACTGCATAGTGCATACGTAAATATTCCGGATACGAAAAAATGTAATAACAGGTAGTGCGAGGGAATAGAAACATCATTATTAATTACTTTAACCAAGAGCTTTTTCCTTAAAAATCTGTTCAGAATCCAGATCAAAGCATTATTTTGGGGTCTATGTAGATACTTGTACATTAAGTAGTCTAGACTCTAGAGTTATACAGTATGATCCGAATTGCAATTATTAGTAAGTAACATGACATGGTTCAAATAAATAATGACATACCTAATATTTATAATTCTTTATTAGCAAATTTGTTTTATATAGAACGTTAAAAACGAAATTAAAGAAATTTTAAAGCCATAGCTTCCTATAATAATTGCGTTGTAAGGTTAGCATTCTAATATTGATGTTACCTACTTACAAAATATAATGTTTTTAATACAATTATTTTATTATATAAAAAAAGACAATTTATTAACATATCTACCGAATAAAAATAAAATTTGAAATCAGCTGTTAAATATTGCGTGTCGTTAAAACAAGATCATGTTAATCGATGGGCAGATTGTAATGAAAATTAAACTCTTTGTTTCAAAATTGAAATTTGATGCGTATTATTTTGAATTGTATCGAATAAATAATACTCGGTGCGTGATCAATACACACACTTCCGGTTAAGGATTCATCCAATTTACCAGGAGATATTTAAAAAAATAAAACAATGTAAACTTTGACGGATGTAAACTTGCTCGAAGACTTGCCTATAGTTCATCTACTATCAGAATTAAATTTGAAAAGTTTATTAATTATAATAGTATAGGTACTTACCTAATGTGTAATAATTATTATATTTTGTAATACTTAACATAATCTTTAATAAGTAATGATTGTCAAAACAAGGTTTCTCAAACTTTTCATGCGATGTAACACTTTGAAAATCCTGAAATTTTAAAGGAACACCTTGTTTATTTTGTAGGGAAGGTAAATAATACATAATCAATTAAAAAAATGTATTTAGTAATTATTTTTAAATATAACACATACAAATAGGTACCTATTTATAAGAATGAAGTTCTTAATGACTTTGATTGTTGCAGCCGCTGCAGCATATTATATAACCATTCCGGGTTTTTATTAAAAAAATAAAAATTTTAAAACATACTTAAATAATTATTGTATTCAAATAATGATGTGGAAATATTCAGGGCTGCATTTATCATTAATAGCGACGGCTCAAATTATTAATACGTAAGTAGGTACTTAAATAAAAAAAATATTATTAAAATAAAAGATAGTTATCTTCTTGCTTTCTGTTTGAGGAATCACTTATAAGTAAGATGTTATAAATTTAAAATTTTTGTTTCTATTGTCATTAGAAAAGCTGGCCATGATCGATATTTAGGTACCTATTATAATAATATAGTGTTGGTGTTTTTAATTCGTAGTAATCTAGAAAAGACCTTTCCTCTCAAAATATTTTTTATCCCCTGAACTACAGCCGTTTTAGCACTAGTCCATGCTAAATTTACATATATTTTATTGATAATTAACAAGATTTAAGTACACACTTGCACAATTAAAATAATATTTTAGTCAAACTAACTATGTAACTTCAAATAATGTTTGTGTTTACAAAGTTAATTTTGGTATAAGTAAATATATAAATTCATATCTTGATATCTATAATATAATACTTTTTTAAGTGGGTATTAAAGTAATATATTGTATTGCTTTGTATATTTTACAATGACTTACATACATTGATATATTACATTTTTTTTTTTACATATTTTACATCAATGCTTACATACCATTAACATAAAGATTATTATTTTCAGTCAATACAACATTTAAAACAGTCTGACAGTATTCGAAAGTAATAATTATTGACAGCAAATAATACAAAGGAACGCCACCGTTAAAACGAATAAAATTTATTAGTGCAAAAAATTTGACGTGAAAATTGGACCAACATACTCGTATTATTATTATCCGAAGTCACACGCGATCGGAAGCACTTTTTCTTATACTATCGACGGAACGGTTTATATTAAGCTTCATACGTGGAATCAAACCTTCAAATATTTATTTTATGCCATTTAAGGTTTCAATAAAAAAAATATGTCAGTGTGATTATTTTTTGATTTTTTTTTTTCGAAAATTTGAATTCTTATTCCAAAGAAATATAGTCGTGATGCGATATGTCTAAAGCTAAAGGGTCATTGAAGAAAACAATATTTCAAAATATAATAGTATAAAAAACTACAACTTTTGACAGTATCGATTCAAGCAACAGATACGCACCTATCGGCTTTAGACTTAAAGACAAAAAGAGTAAGGTACTTAGTTCAGTCTGTGTAGAGTAAGCACAAGGTCGCGCCACTCCCTATGGTCCATCGCCACGTCTCGTGCCTCCCGCCATGTGAGACCTGCTGCAAGCGCAGCAGCGCGTGGATCGCTTTTGTAGCACCACTGCAGGGTGAGGGAGGGTAGGCCAAAAGAGATAAAGATTTTTAATTTAAAGATTTGGCGAAATCCATGAATCGACTGGATGTTTTCTTTAGTAGACCTCGCTGGAATGATAGATAGTTCATAATTGTCTTTCACTTGAGTGTTTTAATAAAAACTAATTTTATATGGTTTAATTTTATTTAACATTTAATGTTGTTATAAAAATATAGGTATATGCTTCTGTCTAATTATTTATTTTCTATTTAAACATTTAATAATATATTTAGTAAAGATGATAATAATATATTTCGTGGTGTGACTACTATATCCAGTATCCACACGTGGCACTTGTCGCCGATATCTAATCACGTGATCAGCTGTTGATAATCGTCTGACAATTTCCTTTCTTATCGAAAACCAACCGAGAACGCTTCATCTTCTACCATACATTGCCAGAGAAATGTCTTAAAAATCTTTGTAGCATAGGTACCTACAGATGGTATAAAAATCAAGCTACTATCGAATGTACTTTAAGATCGTTATCTTTATAATAGGTACTAATAATAATGTTGGGTACCTACCTATTTAATGATAAATACAATATTATAATGTTCATATAAATTAGTATTTAAATGTTGTAACTTTGCATGTATGTATTGTCAATTTGCATATTTATCACATATTCTTAAAAGTATGTTCATGAGTTTTGAAACTAACAAGGTTTTGCGGCTAATCGGTAGATTTAGTATTAAACAAAAAACGTCTAGTGATTTTCTTATAGCAGACATGAAATTTAACTTAGTAGGTACCTACCATATTGGTTTTTTGAAAAGAATAAAATGATGTATGAAATATATTTTGGATAAAGATGGATTATAGGTATAGATACAAAGGCAAAATGTATTAATAATGAGCGTTTTTCTAAAATTTCAATATAATAAATAATCATTTATTTTCACTTACAGATTGAACAATAACTAATTGTTTGGCATTTCACAAACAAACGTAAACTGGTTTTTAGTATTTTGTCAGCTGGCTACTCTATACCAACATACATTGTTTCAATTCCACAGAGACGCAATTACAATTTTCACTTCCGTTAAATACTGTTTGATTTGTTTTTTATGTTTGTCAACTGTCTCTTTTAATTGATGCCAATAAAATTTATTGTAGATGTTATCGATTGTAAGAAAATACATCAATTAATTGTTAAAACCAAATAAGTGCATGAACTTATTTATATTAATCATACTTGGAAAAAACATTATCAATTTATAGTGGCTTTTTACTATAACATAATTATTGTTAATAATACAATTACTATGTACCTATATTCGGTTTTATTATTTCTTTATTATAAGAGACCATTTATTGTATAGAAAATGGTTTATTAATTTATTCATGTTCTCAATATGATTTTACAATAAATTATCTGTACCAAAATTATTTAGCATTGAATAGATATTATATAAATAGGTACTATATAAAATGTATGGAAGATATTTAAAAATTAGTATGTACCTACTTCGCGACTTACTATATCTACGAGTTCAGTACCTACTTGAACAATGTAGAAAATGGTTTTTCATCACGATAGCCTAATATAAATAAATTATAAATATCAGTTACATGATACATAATAACAGTTAAGTTTACTCACTAAAGTAATTGATCAATATAAGTCGTATACTAGTTCTTTATCCACACAGCCAGATGAAAAAAATGATTATTTGGAGAAACAATGATGGCCAAAGTGTAAGAGGGAAGTCCTCTTTTCGATAGTCCAACTTACTCGCAGATTCCCAATCACTGGGAATCCGTGTAGTAAAATACCTACGGGCCTCTCAATTACTTCAGTCATGTAGGGATGTAAAAATATTTATAGGAAACGATCAGTAAGAAACACGAAAATGACGTATATATATATATATATATATATATTATATAGTAACCACATAACAGATTAATAAATAAAATTCGGATATTCTATACTCCAATACACTACATTTTGACGCAGGATTTTGGCCATAATAAAGACATGCAATAGTGTGTATTGCAACTTTCAAATACACCAATATTAAATGAGCGTTAATGCATAAACCAAGGGCAGTTGTCAGATCAAAGCACAAGCGTATTCTTGACACGTGCTTAAGTTTATCCCATATTCTTCCACACTAGAGATCGGTTCCCTGTTACTCCATACCCGTTAGATATTTCAGTTTCCATTATTTCTGAGTTTCCTGATAATAACTATTAATATTATTATATATAAGTGATTGCCACCCCAATTAGATAACCTAACTAATGAAAGAAAACAAAATACAACGATATTTCAGCTTACTATAAAAATACATTTAACCAAGTAGTATAAACATAGAAATCTTTTAAACACCATTTACTTTCAGATTATAATATAGTATATTAATTATCTTTTTCAATTAGAAATTTGTAGGTATATTGTGTTTTTACTACGTTCCTACGATGTAATTATTACCTGTCGTTGGTCAACTCACTAAAAATGACGACATTTTTAATTTAAAAATTATCAAACCGTAAAGTGAGAAAAAAACCCTCGTTTTTTTAGTGAACGAAATAACCACGGTTACCCTCAAGATAACGATATAACCTAATTGAATTCCATTGTTGGCCAACGAACTTTCAATATGTTGTAAACCAAACCTAATGTCCAAGATTATCTTTGAACAAGATCATTATCTTGATTAAACAGACTAATATGTTGAAAAATATAACAACAACGCCTATCTTGTGTGTGATGGCCTAAATTCGTACATTTTAATAAGTAATTTATGAGAAACACATTATGTTAAAATACGTCAGTATTTTAGAGCATCACTTATTATAATATGAACACGATCAAAGAATACATACATTGAAAATACTTTTCTAAAAAAAAAACAATAATATCATGATATATTATTATTTTTTTGCAAAATCACCTGAATAATGCAGCTGAATTAGATGTTTTTGGAAAGTTAAACTGTGTTACTGACATTATAAGCTGATAGAGTAATTTGATAAATCAGTCGCCTTATGCTAATGGTTGATTTTTGAAAGCAAAACATTGCTCTTCGTTAATCTTTCCTGTAGAGTTATGATGACTTAGCCAGATATGAAGACAATGGTTTTTGAAGATAATGTAATTATGTGTATTACTAATTTTGGTTTTGGTATGCTTTCTTATGAAAAAAAACAGCACAAAAATGAATATGCAGTTCTAAAAAAAAATACTTACTTATAGTCATATTATAAAGTTTAATAATTAATAGAGTTTTTAAAAAAATATTTTATCTATACATTATCCTCATCAGATAGTAATCAAAATATGATTTAAGAGAATAGGAAATAGGAAATTAGGCGTGAACATAATGGAGGGGGTTGGGTAGAATGAGCTTGAGGGAGAATGAAAAAAATAAAAATTATTTAAATAATTCATTGAATATTAATTTTTCGTCTTCGTCACCTGGTTCGTGACCCAGATAATTTTGCTGTCGAATAAACTTATCAATGGGCTGACTCTCTTCTCTTGGTTTTTTACGACACGCAGTGGAAGTCATGAATTAGTGAAACCATTGGCGGCATGCAATTTTTGCTTTAATATTCTGATGCGGCATATTTAAAAGACAAGACAGTGCGAACTACACAAACGGACACCAATGATCCTAATAATGAAAACGTATATGCATAAAATCTATGTGAATTTAGTCAAATGTTTATCCTTTAATATAGTAAATCAATGGTACCTACTATTAAATTCGCATTAAACAAAACGTTCATTGCAACTCATAGTTTTTCCGTGAAACAGTTTAGTTTGATTTGTACATATGCAAACTTTCCTTCCAATTCCCACAACGTTTCCACACTTTTTATGGTATGTAATTTGGCGTAATGAATGAGACGTGCTTTAAATTATGTTTTGAGCATCCTAGAAAGAATTTCCCAAGATATTCGACATACATTCCAAACAACAAGATTTGCAAAACTACTGTAGTATATTCTTAGTTTGATCGAACAAAGACGAGAAGAGCCCTTTTTTATAATCATTCTGTTATAGAAGTAGTTAATTTACCAAATTTAAGATTTTTAAGTATCTTTAATTTCAACATACCTACATGTGGATTAGTGGCAGAACATCCACTTCTGACGCCGTTAGTGTTGAGATAAATTGCACGACTGGAAATACACAATATTTTTAATATATTATGTTTGTATTCAGATATTAGATCTAACAAGATGAGCGAATAGATCTACAACAATTTAACGTAATTATTATTAATACCTATTATAAATTAAAAAAAACTATTAATTTGTATATTTCAGTGTGAAAAATGATGTTTTTATCATGGATAAAGTTACTTATGCGCTAGTCGGCTGTCCTTAACAAGCCATCGAAGATTCTTCGACGCGTATGACGCAGTCGATTCATCAGAAGATATAAAACGGAGCCTCAAAACAGTAACATAATTATCAATTCACAAATTGAGTATAAAATATTACTAAAAGCATAACAAAGTCCCTGCAACTAACATTTTCTTGGTCGTACACACTTTTAAATTTTGTCATCCTTTGAGCTACCAAGACTTTCAATCTTTCTCGATCTTCCGCTTCTCGCAAGGCAGAATGAATGGTGCCCCCAGTCAGCTCTTTCACCTGGTCGCTTTAGCGCGCAGACGCTCTTCCTCTGCTTCGCCTTCCCTGGAGGCCACCCAAAACCACCAGTCTCTCCAGGTTGTCCGGTCCGCGCTGGACAATATGTCCAAAAAAACTGCAGAATTCGTCTCAGACATATTCTTGAGAGCTGTTCGTTTATCTGAAACCTCTAAATGATTGACTGGTTCGTCCTGTGCACCGTCCAAGAAATACGAAACATTCGGCGCCAACACCACATCTCCCTTACAACTCAAAACCAAAGGGCCAATAACACATATACACAAAAAGATAGTTACTTGTAAATAAAAAATAAACCACTCATAGGTATTATTATGTGTTATTTTAAATAATAATTAGATAGGGAATAGATACATTTTTATACTTGAATTTATAGTTTTTATATTATTTTTATCGTGGAGGGCCTCAAAATTCGTGACTGCTTTGCACAACTATAAGAGACACCATAAATTGCGTACTTTAAAACAATCATTACTATTTCTATTACTTATTAGGTATGAGTAGTGTAGTATATACAATACATAGATGAATGTTTATAGAAATGTATTAAATTTTTTCTTTGCTTTTTCTTTCATCCATGAATGGATTTTGGGAGAATAGTCAAATAATAAACAATCATTATAAAATAATTTTCTTGGATCACATTCAAGGGGTACACATAGATTCAAAAATATATTAACTTAATAAAAGAAAACTTTTTTTTTTACTGTGTTAGCAAACTATAATCATATCAAGAGGGTAAATGTTTAATACCAGAGGGCTTCAAGAGTGTTCGGCAAACGGGATGCCCCTTGCCCCTCACAACCCCTTGCTGTAGGATGTCGGGCGAGCTGATAAAATCTAAAACTTCTGATTGTTAATACGACCATAATACCTGCAGCGCTATTATTCGAGCAAACTAATATAAACATTTGCCGTGGACGGTTACGAGGCCCCGTGGATTAGTTGGCAATCGCGTGAGCCTCGAATCCTATTTGGGGGCTCATTAAATTGTTTTCGTTTCAATTATAGAAAACAAAACAATATTTTTTATTTACTTCCTCTTCGGCTATTACTGCGATTCTATATTGAAAGCATTTTTTATTTCATAACTATGAAACGTATTATTAGTTTCATAAAATTTTGTTGTGATTAAATCAGATGCTACATTTTTTCTATAAAACAACTTATAGGTAGCACACTTGTGACGTCAAAACAATAATCATCAAATTATTTTTAAATCTTTACATACATATGTTATTGTAATCAGGGACAAATAATAAACTGACATATTCTACAACCGACATGTCATGGCTGCAAATTCATAGCACAATAATGCAGTAAGCGGGTGTAAAAAAACTGAGTGATTTGTAGTTCCGCAGATTGCCGCTAAGATATCGGCAGCTATGCAGATAGTCTATAGTTAGGGTGATTTATCATATAAATTTATAAATAGAATGCGATAAATACCTACTTATTTACTGAAATTTATAAACAAAATATGTAATAATAAAAATATACATAGATACCACCACTTGAAAAATACGTCGCACATTAAAATTATAAAAATGTAGTACAAAATCAATGTGAATGACAGCGGACTTGTAAGAAAATTATAGTGGAATTAACCTTGAAATTGCGCAGATTGCAATTTCTTCTACTGCGCACGATTTACATAGGGTACAATTAATTATTGTTAGGTATCGTAATTATTTCAGACTGCTCTTACATAAAGCTTATTGCATCGTTTTTTCTCGCTCGGCGTAGCTTTAACTACGTCATATTTTCTGGCAAAACTATCGAACTTCACGCTTATGTGGTATGTTTATAATATATCGGCATTGGTAAGATTATACAACAAAAAAGTAGGTAAATGTAAAAATACCTCGTAAAACTATACTTACATAGTTTTTTATGATCAATATCCAGATATTGATTAACTAAATTTACTAAATTTTAAATTTAGTCAAACGTATTTTAATGTACATACTATTAACATTTGCTACATTTAATATAAACTATGGATTAAATAACATGTATGTATTATTTCTACATAGTTTGAGATTTTAGCCAAAAGAATTGATCGTATCGGCCAATTAGTAAAGTTGTTTACTAAAATTGCAAAAGGTGGTATTATTTGAAATAGTAGTAATTATTGTCGAAAGCTATGTGAAAAAATAAATAAGCGTAACGATTATGGTAACATAATAAGATGGACAGTTGTTCATTAAGTCACCGGAATATGCATAAGTCGAGCACTGGGCAGTGATGCAAACTAAAGAGGTGCTGGGTTTGAATCTACCGAAGGGACAGGTGATGCTACGAGGACATTAAGCGGAGAAAGGTAACCAAAGAAGAAATTATTGTTAATGGTGTACCTCCACCAATATATGATGCATAACATGTCATACTATAACGTTAACCAACAAAATAGATACATAGCAAACATGAAAAAATGAATTTTTATTATTGGTCGTTGTCCATTAAATTAATTGTATAAAATTAAAATAGATGTCACTAAAATTATTAGAGAATTACAATAATAATATAACTTAATATGTGAAACAATAATATTATACATTTGTAGTATTTATGTTAAGAAATACATAGTTTTACAAAACTGTGTTACTAAGAATACTTATGCAATAAAATATAACATCTATATTTTGTTGTAAAATAACTTAATAACAAAGATTATCTATTTCAAATATCATAAACCAAATATTGTAAACAAAAAAATTTAAACAGTGATTTATTTTTTTAATTAAATTAATTGCTTTGCAGAATGAAATAAATAACTTGACAAAAGCAATTTTTATTAAAGTATCTAACAATAAAAATAATTTTGCAATGGAATTATAAAATTGATCAAGAAGATATGGAATATAATTAAATAAAATATTATAATACGAAATATAATAATGCAAAATATTAGCTATATTGTAAAAAAGTAGGATTATAGAGTTATTTTTCAAATTAGATTTCTAAACAAAGCGTGATTGGTCAAAACATACATATAAGCTACTTTCAAAATATTTTTCACAAGTTTTTTTTTTGTTATATTCGTTATCAAGGGATCTCTAATGCAACTAAAACACACACAGGCGGAGAGCACGGAAATTACCCAAAATTATTGTTTTTGTTACAGTTTAAACGCTGAATATCATTACTCAAATTCCGAGTAATCAACACAATAAATTATATCAGTTAATTCATCTTCATTCTAAGGCGAAACTTTGTGGATTCACGTTTGTTAGCTGACAACAAGTACACAGAAACTTTCATTTCTGCTTCACGCTACGCCGGCCATATAACATGACGCATAATTTGGAACACTTTACATAATTTATGAGGTTATTTTATTAAAAATACTGTTACTCCTTTGTCTCGGGAATCATCTACTCTGCAGGTCATGACCAGTGACTGGTTAGCTATGGACCATGAGCACGAAGGAAAAGATTGCAGAACACCGGCGGATTATGATTACCATTTTTCAATACGTTTAGATGTGATTGAAATAAAACAATGCCTTGTTGGTGCCTGTTCATTTTTCTGACACTTTTTGCATTGAATACAAAATATAAGGTAATTATAAGTAGCCAGTACCAGATATACTCTATAGAGCATGGGTATTGGCACCCCACAAGCAAAATTTCCTATATATATAATATTAAAACATTTTTTTTTGCATTTGACTATGGTAAGACCCACAGCCAGCACTCAAAGTGGAGCGGAATGCCCCAGAGCGCAGCGCCGGTAAAGTTAAAAATGGCGCTCCGGTTCAGAATTATCATGAAAATCATTACGTACCTACTTAAGTTCCAATTTTTTAATATAGTTGAATAAGAAACTTGACATCATACACATATTTGAAATCTTAATTCTACAAACAATAATACGATTTTGTGTTGTTTTGTTACAAAATTTTTAGGCGATCTTAATATAATATAAATTTTGATTATGAGTGTTTTGTACCATTCTACAGGATTTGGGTTTTGTATTTCAGGATTCGCCTTCCGACATCTCCAATGTCTGTGGATATTTTATGACATTATTAATATTACTAATTTTGAGTTAACAATACACTGACAAAATCACAATTGTCAAATGAAAAAGATTTGCTTGAAACCACAATATATTTTTGAGACACATTGGTTGAGAAACACTGGTTTAAAGGATAAAAGCACTCATCCAGATTTTAGACAGTAAAAAATATGACTTTTTATAGGATTTTTTTAAATAACCATGACGTTTCTGAGGCTTTTGAAAAATTATGTATTAAGTACCTAAATGAGAATCTAACGTTTTTATATCTTATATACGAGTAAATATAAAATTTAGTAAATTTGAATACAACAATAATAATTGAATTAATAATATTAATAATATTGTGTGAAAATATAAAATCATGATATAATACAATGATGTCTAATATTTACAAGCTTAACTTTATTATTTATCAATTCAGGGTTTAATTAAATTTTGGTCGGTATTGAATTAATTGGGTCTCGGGGGCTTAGTAGCTTTCTGTCAAAGATTTAAAGTAATTCGCTTTTGTTTATTATTAGGTATATTATAATGTCACATTCTACAATCACTAAGCAGGTATTAATTACAGTCATCACATTTTTTTGGTTACTATGTACTATGTAGCTACTAGGTACTAAATAATCTAAATATTCTAAATAATGCTTAATTGAGTTTTTTACAAAAGGAGAAAATAAAACAAAGTGTATCCTCAAAATAAAGCAAACGCTTTGAACATTGTAAACAATATCGACATTGCACAGTCGACAAACTAAAAACAATGGAAAGTTATCGCAAAAAGTTGACAACGGGCTGCAACGAAAAGTATAACCTGAAATAATGTGATACAGCCGGTACTAAAATTTTGATTCGAAATGTGACAATTGAAATTTTAATATTTTTTTATGAAAAATAAACTGTAAGTATTGGTAGGTTTTTTTATATTTAAAATCATGAAGTAACTTACTGACTTGATTTAAAAAATAGTCCTACTGATAGGTGTGATATTAGGATTCGCTTATTATATAAAAATAGTTTAAAACACGTAGGTAATATAAATAAATCGGGAGGTATCGTAATGTTTTTACACCTAAAAAAGTCGGAGTATGTACATATTATGTACCTACGTAGAGTATAATATTTTATCAAAACATTATAAACCGAGTTTTTACGTGGAATGGTTCTTGACCATTTCATAAACTATACGTGGTTTGATTCTGATCCTTACATATGTATTTAGAGGCAGTATTATTCTATTCCAGTAACAAACAAGGAGACAGAAACAATGTAATTTAATAAATCATTATTGTTTTTTCTTTACTGCAGGGATGGGAGTTATTTATTAATTCCATTTATATTTTTAAAAAATCACCTACTACTTGCTGCTCCTTGTTGTTTCCACCACATACTCCTCGCTTTGCTTTTTACACATGGCCTACTAGTGGGGTGCTCTTCAACAAGTCGCTGTGGACTGTCGCATCCGAAAATGGTCTGTGTGTGTGATCAATGATCAATGCTCTCGATTGTGCCTGTTTGTACCGTCTGCACCGCGCTGTCCCGTCTTTTAGACGTTACGCATAGCAATATTAAAAGAAAATATGGTAAGTAATATTCCACCGACTTATCATTTGTAATTTCCTTTTATATTACATACTTATATGGGCATATGCAGGTACCAACTCTATTACCGAAATTTATTATACTTAAAATTTATCAGACACCAATTATTGATATTACAAGCAAAAATAAAACTATTACATCAACAAAATGCCAATCTTATCAAAATATTTTCAATAAATATATCTATACATATTAATATTATAATAGCGTATTTGCACCAGACCTAGGGCATGGTCGTAATGATATTGAGTGTATAACTAATAACATATCACCGTTAAAAGTATATTAAATGTTTCTATAAGTAGATATTACACTTTGGTAGGTTTTTGAGTGGAAATAGTAAATAGTGTTGGTTATTTAGTAGGTAATTAAAATCACTATTTTTTGTTTGTTGACAGAAATATATTAAATAGATATTTATTTTTTTATAAATCTATCGGAATCACTATCGGAGGTCCTATCGCGTAAATAAAACATTTTTAAAATTTGAAAATACAAAGGATTTAGTTCTAAAGGGTTATCAAATTAGTACTATATAGATTTTATGTCATAGCTGCCATTTTTTCTGATCCCCACCAAAATTGACAGTTGTGTTCAGTATTGTTTGGAAAATCATCATGGAAAGATACTCAATTGTACAGCGTATACAAATTGTTAAAATTTATAATAATAATAAATCTATTCGAGCTACGTTTCGGGCATTACGTGAAATTTATGGTCAAAGTAATTGACCTACAGACCTTATTATTCGTAATTTAACTAGACAATTCGAGTTAAATGATAATGTGATGTTAAGAATGCAACCAGTTAAAAACGAAAACATACTGCTGAAAATATCGTTGTTGTGAATCAAACTGTGGATGAAAATCCAAAGCAATCAAATACAAGTCGGTCTCAAACAGTTTCTTATGGCACTGCATAGAATATTCTTCATAAAGATTTGCATTTGAAGGCGTATAAAATACAGTTAACACAGAACTGATACCGAATGATCATTTTGGTCCGTCGAAATTTTGCTTATTGGGCTTTAGAGAAACTAAAAACCGACCCAATATTTCATGAAAAAAATCATCTTCAGCGATGAAGCTCATTTTTGGTTAAATAAATTGTCGCATTTGGAGTAATGAAAAGTCACATGCTATACTTGAAACACCTCTACATCCACAAAAATTAACAGTTTGTTATGGTTTATGGTCTGAAGGTATAATTAGACCGTATTTTTGTTGAAAACGAAAATGACGATGCAGTTACTGTAAATAGAGAACGCTACAGAAACGTGATAACTGATTTTTTTTAGCATGAATTAGATGATTTTGATCTAGACAAAATGTGGTTCCATGAAGATGGTGCATAATCAACTTATTGAAATATATCTCTAAAACCTCGATAACCTTATACTATTGCATAAATGAAATATTTTCAAAATTTGAAAATACAAAGGATAATGCAGTCAATACGCCAGTTTCATCCGTTCATTTATGACACAAGGCTGACTTTGAAAAGTAGTATGGTGTAGATTTTATATTTACATGATGTATATAGACAATATAGAGGCACGTTTTAAAATACTAACCGATTACAAAGAGTCTATTTTCAGTAATAATGAGCGCATGCAGTTACTACTAGATGGGTGTATAAATATTGACATACGTAAAAATACATCGATGCACCATGTCAATCGATTCAGCGAATCTCAAACTTGAAAAATGCCTATAAAACAAAGCGATTATTGAAAAAAAATATCCACTTACAGACATACAGCATAATTACTTGTATGCTATTTTTTAGGATTAACTTTTGTTATGACTATATAAAAAATTTCTTTAAAGTGTTGAACTTTATCAATTAATTGTTACTAATAAAGATCAAGTCCTATTTTTTGCTAAGGGGGAAGACACACGGCACTAGAGGATAAAAATTCCAATTTGAGATTCTAATTGTTTGCATTTGGAATCATCTTGCGTTGGCGCGTTCAAATTGTAGTGCCGTGTGCCTTCACCCTTAGAAGAACATTTTCAACTGATACCGGGTAGTCCCAGAAGTACCCGACCTGACGTATATGTGGCAGTTGTTGTTTAAAAATAATGACCGTGCTAGAAAGTACCAACCATATAGAACTTAAGTTTGAAGTTTTACGACGCTACGTTGTTCAGTAATTGTTTGTCAGACATCAACAGTGAACGCTATCAGTGAATTTGTAAACATGAAAAAAATTGGTCATCGAAATGTGATACAATACTTTCATTTGAAAGGCTTCAGTCTAACCAATATCAAAGCGGCGCTAGATTCTACTCTGGGGGTGTCTGCTTCTTTGTTTACAACAGTAAAATATTGGGTGGCTGAGTTTAAACGAGGCCGGACAAGCTGCCAAGACGAACATCGCAGTGGTCAACCAAATGAGGTGGAGGTGGAGCTTAGGAACAAAACTCATAATTTACTTTATATTTCTAATATAACAAGAATTTTCATGGTATTTTCCTACTCAAGTACGTGAGAGGGTATAAGTAATTTTAAAAAGAAACTAAAAAGTCTAATAAACAACGTGATTATACATGCCTACATAATTTGTAAACATCTCGGAAACATACCTGTTGGGAAAAATATGACGCCAGAGTGGCACTGTATCGATCGGATTCCGGCCAATATGTTTTACCAATTTGGTCATTTTTACCCTACCTAGTTACGATGAAATTAACTAATAAGCATGCAAAAGGTTTTCAAATTTTCTTAATATTGGCTACCGGTTTTTATGGTTTGAATCAAGGAACTGCTAATAACACCCGGGTCTGTCCAAATTTTAGTCTTACTTATTAAAACTAATAAAAATAGGTTATTATTGGTTATGGTTTGAGATTCTTGTAGTGTACCTATAGTAGAGTATATGGTAGATTTTCACCCATTGCATGTGGGTGGATGGGGTGCATTTTGCTTTTCACAATTTTACATTGCTTTTTGTTCGCCGCGATGCCTGCCATCAGCCAGCACAGATAAATAATAGGAAAGCCTCCGCTGCGCGCCTACTACAATGCCACGATGCCATTTCGAAACGTGTCGATGCACCCCCGCTTTTCATGCTGCCTACTGATAAATTTATTTCCAAATTACACGCGTTTTCATTTTCAAAAGAATGACAATAAAAACAACGATACCATCAGAGGGCTCGCTGTTAAAGGAAATGAATTGAGCATTTAGTTGAAATTGTTTTTTTTTTTAAATTGTAAATGCATCTCTCTGAAATCCATTAGGCACATTACCGATTTCAGTGGTTACAGACCTCTATTTCAAAACAAAAAATATCAATATCGTGATACCAAAACCAATAAAACTCCCTAGTCCCTTATAAACCTTTCAGCAAGAGTTTTGATGGGATAGAAAATCTATCATTCTTTTTCACATTTCAAATAAAAATAAAATTATCTTTTTAGAAATACATTTATACAAAAGCTAATTTTCTCTCTCTCGAAATATTTATCTAGTATTTGAAAAATGATTTAATAATTCCAAATATTAATTGAATCACAGACAGATGTTATTAGTTTTAATAACACGTAAGTTTGATTATATATTAAGTCAACTATTGGAAATAAATATAATTATAAAACATAGTCGATACTAAGAGACTTTTATTTGATATATTAACAATCATTCAAATATCATTTTTTTGCTTTTGTTTTTCACTTTCATTTGAATGCATGTGTAGATACTTTTCCAATAAAGGTTTTGCACTTTAAAAATGCATCCACCGAACCAATCATCCTGAACTTCTGTTCAATTTATTTTTTCCATCAAACAAAAGCTTTCGATTTTTTCATTTAGATCAGCAAAAACCACTTTGATTCTTCTAAAAAGTCATATCCAATCACCATTCTATATAATGAATTGTACTTATATCTACTTACCTGTGTAACTTGCTTAGTATGTAGCGTATGTAAATACTTAACATATATAATATTTCATATTATAATTATATTGAATACAATATTATAATGGAATATGAATAGCCGTTGTTTTCTATTATTTACAAACGTGGTAGTCTTGTACAAATAAATGTCTGTATTATTTCAACAATATTAACCTATTATGTCTAATTTCTCTTAAAATATAATTTTATTATTTTTCAAGCAAATCACGCAAATTTTTTTTCAAAATTGTGTTATTGAAATGAATCATTCTGGAAAAAGTGCATTTTCATATTTTGGAATTCACTTTCAATAAATATATTAATGTTTCAATTCTATTTTTTTATATAATGAACGGAAAATTAAAGATATACAAATATTCTATATGAAAAATTTTCCCGGGTTTTCATTTTGTGTGATAGATTACATTTCGCCGAACCGATTCATGTAGAAATATGGGCACGTTATTTCCTTCTTTTGTCATTTGCATTTCACAATGCATTTCTGATTCACTGAATTTATCATTCAATAATCATTGTATAACCAAAAATCTAAAAACGAAAGCAGTAAAATTAGTTTCACATTTTATTGAAAATTCATTTAAATGAATGAAAAGTGTAATTAGATGAAATGAAGTTGTATTATACCTACTCACTGAATGGCTGTGATTTGTATGTTAAAAGTATATTTAAATAATATCGTTCCAAAAATTTAATTTATCTCTTATATTTAATTTATCTTTTTAAAAGTTTTTTTGAATAAAATGAGATACCTACATTTAGTTTAGATGTAAAAGGGAATAAATTTTGTATAGCGTAGGTATTCATCAAAATTTAAATGATTACTTTTGATATTAATAAACGTTTTTAGTTTTTCTCGTAATCTTTCAAAACAAATAATGCTTTCTGAAAAGTAGGTACTTAGAATCCTTCATATGTACCTACTATATTAAATAATAATAAGTATATTAATTCTATATTGAAATTCTCGAATGAAATAATATGATCAAGGCGTTTTGTAGCTCAAATAACACATACTTTAAAATAAAGAATTTATAAAATAAATTCTATATAACGTATGTTCTTATGTATATAATTATTATGTATTTCTCATGTTGTTTGTTGAAATTCCGCACTGAAGTATTAATTGTTTTTCTCAATCAACGTATGTGTATAATATGTTGGGATTCACAGACTGTATATGATGAGTACCTCAGTGGCTAATAACCAATCACAGTAAAAACAGTTTAAAATACATTTACATTCATATTGAAAGCTCATAATTACTCTCTTTATCGAGTCTCTTTAATAGTAATTTATATATTTTTATTAACTATTTTCCACGGCCATTGCAATAATGGTCAAAGTTTCTTCGCAAAGCCATTATATTGAAGGTTTTCCAAGTCTTTTATAGGATTCTGTTCAGCACAGGATATGAGGTAAGGTGCACAAAGGTGACCCCTGAGGCTTCCTCCTCCGCGACCTCCCCTCCTCCGCCCCCTGGCCAGGCGCACGCAATTGCCCGATTAACCATTTATAAACTGCGACCTGTCACTTTTAAAACACCCCACATACATAAACATGGGGATAAGAAGTGAGTTGACCAATAGGGTGGAGTGTTTTAACGATGTTTAAAAGACTTAATAATATTAACTATAGTAATAAGTGACGCAATCCGCAAAATTATTTGAAATCAGTAACATAAAATTATTATTCTAAAACTTACCTATCATATTCCATAAAATTTAATTCTTCAAATAACACAATTTATGTATAATAAAATGAGTTATTATTACCTGATTTAACGTCGTATTAGTTAGATTATGATTTGATTTATTTCGCAAAATATTTTTTGTCTACGTGTAATTTATTTTGATATAAAAATAAACTGACCCAAAGACTATGCTGAGAGATACACATAGAAAGATTGAACGATGAATCATCATCTAACGTTCACAAAGCCGGACGCACAGTGATGCGCCTGGAGACCACCACTCTGCTGACTGGATGACGTAGAAAAGGACCTCCACAACTCCACACTCTCGGTGTGTCCAACTAGTGATACGTACCTATATCAATCGATCGAAAATTCCTAACATACATGTATATTGTTCCATGTAGTGATATCCCGTGGAGGTGAGCAGGCCATGCGTTGTTTAGGGGCAGAAAATTAAGGAATGAATACTATCATTACAACTTTTAAAAATAGCGCCGGTTTTCCATTAAGCGGATGCAATCGTTTCGTTAGAAAGTACCGACATCTTGATTTAAAATAATCACAAGGGGCCTCCAAAAATGTCGGTGCTCCAGACCTCTACGTACCTAAAAACATCGTTGTTTGAGGGTAGATTTCGTAGAAATGCTCGAATTCTCAGTAGATATATTGTACCTACGTATTATTTTTTTCATGATTTTTGTTGCATTTGTTAGTTTAATATAGTAAAATAGGTAGATGCACTTCACAATTTTGCATACAATTTGAGATTAAAAAAGGGGACCGCATTCAATGTAAGGGTCGTATTTTGCCTAGGGACGTCACTGCTTCCATAGGTCGCGAAAGTAAATTTTCCGTTTGTATTAAAGTAAAAAATTGGTATTTGTACTATATATTTACATAATAAAAAATATGTTGAATCCAACGCGATCACAATCCAACAGAATGAGTTAAGAAAATGACTAACGACCAGAATTTAAAAAAAAATATCTAATGACTATGTCATAATAGAGAGATTCATATGATTTCTCTAGTAGATAATTTTACTTTCATTTTTTATATCACTAATAATTTTAAATTAGAATAAGAATCAGTTAACTATAAAAAACAATATCAGATATTATTATGTATAGAATCTAAATATAGCAATTTTTTGTCGCTTTTTAATATAAATGAGTAAAAAATAATTACAAGTACACAAAGTCTCGTATCCACCCTGTTATTGCCATACACCACAGCAGTTTGCTTGTAATTCACCTACCCTAAAGTGGGGCACATTTGGTCAAAATTTATTCTAAGCGTTTTCAAAGTTTAAACTGACACTTCCACTCTTGATTTTCATAAATTTCGTTATTTTCAGCAAGCAACTAAAATCTAAAACATGAACCAACATTTTCGTGTTTAAGCTATCGGCATCATTGGTCATAATAAATCCTTTACCATTTGACTAATTGTATCATAAATATAATCAGTAGCTGCTAAATACGATTTGCAGTATTCACGTTTATTATTTAAAAAAGTGGCGTAGAAAATAGATATAGAGTATTATATACACGTTTTACGTGCTTGTGATCGTGCATATTATGTTTAAGTTTCAACATTAATTTTTTATTTTTATAGAAAGCCTTAAGCATGGTAATTCTCAATACGTAATAACACTAAAAAAAAAATTGTTAAACCTGCTAACAAATTATGTGAACAACATTAAAGATTTTTTTGATAAATAATGACAATAATGCAAGACTTCGAAGAGAGAAGACAAAAAAGATCACGTATTATGCCACAAGTTTCATTTTTAGTTTTGTTAAGTATCTACAATATTTAATTATCTATTTTCAGCTATCTTAAGGGGGGACATGCTCGTCGAAGGTCAAAATTGAGTTTTTATTGTATTTTCAAACCATGATCCTGGACACTCCTTAAACGTTGTAGATGATCTATTTATATAATTTTGAAGCCTTATTATCTTTTATAGATATTTTAAACATTTGATGACTGCATGAAGTATTTTTGTTACATAAAATAGTATTCTTTTAAACCTCTCGCTCTAATGTTTTAGAATATAGTCATATTTCGGTACATAACTGTGCAGTGGTGTTAAAATTTTTTACATTTATTAATTTTTAAATGCATTTATAAAACCATTAGCATAATTTATTATGAGATAATTTTTGTAAAATATTCACGATAAAAAATTATATTGATAATCTCTGTGATCCCAAATTTGACAAGAATTAGGCATTTTATTATTCAAAAAATCGGCAAGATTAACACATTTGAAGATGATTCTAAAGAGATTTATTATAAGCTATGTTTTTGACCATTTAAGTGTGATAAACATCTTATGAATAATGATTGCTTTATAATAATTATTGACCTAAGAATAAGGTAGTGTTTTTTCGAAATACGCCATTTCTTTTGTCATTCCCCAGTAATTAAGCTACAACATACGGCCGTAGCCATAAATTGACAAACTATAATTGAAATAGGGAGTAAAATGATATTGACGCGCGTGTTTGAATATGATCCGCTTTAGATTGTTAAACAATTGATGATGATGGTGATGGTGGTTATAAGCTACCCATGTATTCCGTTTCTTTTATAATATAGTATATCTGAAAATATAAATATTCATCCTATTATAACATTGTAAAAAATTATGTATACTTTCCTATATTATTGATCTATACCTATAAAGAGCCTCAATATCCTGATATGCAACACCCGGATTGCTAAAAACTCTCTAGGATTTATATTTAATTTAGTTCTTGTATCGAGAATTAATAGTATTAAATATCTATGTATGGTAAAATAAACGAAAATATTTGTGATGGATCCAGAGTATGGACCTAATATGTTTAACTAGTAGGTAAAATAGATTTTTCGTAAAAAACCGTTAACACAACCTCCACTCCGTTGAGGATTTCTTAAGATCTGATATAATAAAAAATATTATAATAATTCTAACTCGTGTAATTAATCTATATGTGCGAATGTCAAAACTGACAATTATTTTCAACTTTACATGAAAGTAAAGAGAAATCAGTTTTTTGGTTTATTCATAGAATTTTCTATGTCTATCCTACCAAAAATAACTGTAATCTCATCATGGAATAATTATTGCTAAAACCCTTTTTTGTACGCCGAAAATAACATTCTAAACAAAAAATCTTCATCCCACAAATAACCTTTAGGTATTCATCAAAATGTCTCAAACCTCCCACCATTTGGCTTAGCGACGTCTCAATATATTTTTCATTTACATATAACACTTCATCAAATAATATTTACGTGCATTATAGTACTAAATTATGGTATGTAAGTCAAATAAACATATATTAAGTTTATTTTCCTACTGTGCCGGAAAGCCCGGGAATTCATAGTTTTTCCGCGACCAGAGCTTTCTTTTTCCTTTTAAATAAGTCGACGTTGTCGAGTGAAAACTGGCTCTTGGCATTTAAACTTTCGTGCGGCCGTGCGTGAGTGAAAGTTGAGATTTTTGTTGTTGTTTGGACTTAGGCTGCTTAAGTTATGGTTATTGCTGATCGTTCAAAAGCTCGGCCACTAAAACACTTTCACACAACTTACCGAAAACTGAGCCACCGCATACAGGTTTTTACCAGTTGAAATACTACATTAAATGAAAATATAACAAATAAACAATGTTTATTTACGCTGTAAAACAATAATTTTCTAAACAATGTGTGCCAAGATTTTGTTTTATTCTAGGCGGTAGCTAAAAATTGCCCGTTGGGCCGAGGTTAACGATACGTCTCTTAACGAAAAAGTGAATATCAAGAAAATTAAAACACACTGATTTTTTACCACTTACCTACATTATAATAATTTCATAACTAATTTAATAAGATCTAGGTATTTAATGTTAGCTTTTAATATATAACTACCAGTTTATCAAAAAATAATATTTTCTCTTCTTTTTTTTTCCCAGATAATTTCCATTATTAGGAATACCTAATAACGTTGACACCCAAAACAATAATTCTGTTTTGATTTATTTTATATTAATGCAAAGTTTATTAATACGGATGTCTCGTATAGAATTTGAATAACTAGTTTTTGCCACTGGTAGAAACGCTTTTTGAAAAGAGACTTTATTGAACTTACTTTTTTTATAAACGTTAACGCTTTTTTGTAGCTTCAAAAAAGTAGTGAAGTATAAAGTATATTACTTCTGCATTTCTGTTTTAACCATATATACGGTAGTGGCGATGATTGGTTGAGGAAGACTGGCTCTGTGTAACTAGAAAAGTGCTGATGATAGCCTTGACGTGACTTGAATTTGAATTTTGTTTCATCTTCAATATTTTACTGACTATAAAAATAGTATATTTTAAATTTTTATAATAGATATTTCACCAAAAAGACAACACGAACTTAAATAAATATTTAAAAAAAATCACCGGTATACAATCACGGATCGAACTTGGTCCGAATATCATGATTTTATTGGTTGCCTAGCTGGCTTCTGTGCCACGGTTCGGTATCAGGATGTGCGTGATATAACGTAGGTACCTACAGAATATACAAAATTAACTACATATTAGAAATTGCATTTGAAAGATCAAATTTTATAAAGGTAAACCCATCTTGCGAGATTATTATTAATCTATGATTTCATACATTTATTTTCACATACACTCTTCGATATAATTCGATTCGAACAGCAAACGCCATGATGTCACTTAATAATATGACATTAATTTTGATGACATCGACGTATTTGTTTATAAAATGTCTGTACATATGTATATAAAATATGTACGACAGGATATCATTAATGGAATAGGCAGGACTACAATCAAATTATAATAGTTACAAAAAATGGCTCTGTTGGTGGTTTAAATAGGAAAATTTAATAAACTCTAAAGAATAAACAATAAAAGCTTACAAGTAAATTGTACGTATTATAGTTTACAGTGAGCTGTCGTACCAGAAAGAGATGGCCATATAGCATTGAGATTAAAAATGACGCATTGTTCGTGGAGCACTGCAGAAAGTAATATACCAAATTTATCAGATAAAATAAGAACATCCTAATTTGATATTAAAAATTATTGGTTCAATTATTTGATAATAACGCTGTCATTATCTATATTTTACAATACGTACATATTTTTAGGTGTATTTTGACATGTATTTGATCTAAATCCTTTATTATGGCCTTCGGTTTCCGGTAAAAAAATTCAATGTGAACTTTGACATGTTCAACTGCATACGTACTCGTTTTTGGATAATTGATTTTTTTATGTCCTGGCAGAATTTTCGCGCGATTCTAACGTGATAGCTGGTATAGGAGAAAAGCCTGAGAAGCAATAAATAATACAGGTAGTAAAATATTATTTTTATGTTAAAACAACAACCACGGTATTAAAATATTAATAACTTCTAAATGAATCTACAAAATATACTGAAATCGTAAATAGTTATAATGCATTGGCTTTATCGCAATTCGCGTATTATTTTATTCATTCATTTCTATTTTTTTTTTAATAGTAAGTTATATTTATTTATAAGTTACATTAAATTATACAGTTCCTTAATAAAATGTTCCATATATTTGTAGTAAAACTACCAAATGTGTTTTTAAATCTAAGATATTGTGAAGTTTAGTAATTCATTAGCGAAAAATAAAAACGTTGTTTAATTGGTTCTGGTTGAATAATTTATAATTACTTTTTCTACTTCCAGCAACACGGAAAAAGGCCGTCTTTCTTCTTATGGAAAACGGGATCAGTGAAGTATCCGTTCTGGTGATGTATGGGGGTAATTAAACCACACACCAATTCATTTTATATGCAAGGGTGAAATAAAGAGTGATTTTACGATACTAATATCAATTAAGAATATTTAAATTAGAGATAGCTCTGCGACCAATTTTTTTCAAAATACGATACAAAATAAGAATTACAATTACATAGGTAATGTTGATTTTATTGTAATATCTTCAAATATTTTCAACAATATTTATACTAAGTAGGAACTTCAATGAAACGCATTAAAATCGGACCACTCTTCCACCAAGGGAATAAAACAGGTTCCGTGGTTTCATCTATCAAGCGTTTAATGAACAAAATAGTAATCTCTGAAAAATACGTAATGGATCTCAGTGTTAAATGAAATATTAAAAAGTTTGCTTCGAAACATTGAATAAATAAAAGCGGTACCCAATAATATGTTTTATACCTACTTACTATATCGTCACAATATAAAATTACTTATAAAGCAATTTAATATTTTGATTAGTTTTAAAATTATGTCGTTAATACAACAATTGCAATTTCACAGGACTACTTACACTTGTTTGCAATTGTTTCGCAATAAATTTATTAGATTCGTCAGACGCACAATATTGTACCAGAAGCATACTAATTTTTCGGTTTAAGGTTTGATACTCTATGCTTGCACTAAAAATATACTTTATCCTAACTCGAAGATAAAGTTTGTAAATCATAAGATTGTGAATTTAGGAGTCAAAAAATCAAGATTAAAGAAATTATTTTTTATTTTGTATTAAAATAAAATAAAAGCTTTATATTTGACATTGTAGTCTGTTTGGAGAGTTATGGACGCCAAAATGCAACATTTTAAAGCTATAATAGTAATTCACCTTTATTTAAATTAGTATATACTATATAATATAGTTATGTCTATTACATTTATATATATATGTGTTTTAAATGTAAGGTTTAAGTATCAAATATGTGTAGGTATTGGTGATATATTAAACTGGCAAATATTTCAACATACGAGTATATTAAACGACATAATAAATTGAAAATGAAATCAAAGAAATATAAGGGATATATTCTTTTGGTCTTTATTTCGATTCGAACTGTTCATTGAGGTAGTTACTCATATATTTTCTGAATACATTTCTGCGACACTAGATTATTGCCATTATTGGACAGTAGCTGAAATATTGGTATTTAATATAATCATTGATATCAATGAATATAATGAAACAATATATAAACCAAAGGCGGGTATGCCTTTTTTTGGGTATTAAATTAATTAGAAGTTTTAAAATAATAGGTATAACAAAATAATGATTTGTAGAGCTCCGTTATGATTTATAGCAATTTGCCTACGTATAAGGACCAAAATATCTAGTGTAACAATCATATTGTGTTAAATTGTAGTGATTGAGTCTTCCGTCTCGCTCTACATGTGGTATTATGGAGTTAATAAATCACAAGCCCAATTTGGTCGTGAAAGGCGCGCTTAGCGAGAAAAATGATCTCGCCGATTGCGAGCAATACCTACAGCGTTTCCAAAAATAGTATAAATCCACGTAAAATGCGTAAAATGACAAAGAACGTATTTAAAATACCGTAAGATTACTTATGTAACTGTTAAGTTTGGATGGGTTGGGGATGAACAGTTCTGCATGGGTTTAGCTTGCGCGATGTGCGCAACCTGCATTAGTTGTAGGTGTTGAATTCGAATGTATTTTATTCGTGAGTAGATTTAAACATTATAAAAAAATCGGTGTGTGTACTTATGTACGCGCGTTAGAAGTTATACTTCGGCGTAATAAAACAAAAACAAAACTAGATTCTTCGACTAGCTCTTAAGTATCTTGTTAAATTACACACTCGAGAAAAAGGACCGATTTTTGGAACGCCGTTGGTTTATTTCTATACACTCTTAATAGTTTCTTTACGTGAGGAATTGCAAATGGCCAACAATAATAAATTCGCTGCCTAGGCAACGGAACAATTCTAAACTATAATATCACACTGTATAATCGACACGATTGCAGTATCGTACTGTGGCGTAATGGTAAGTGCGTTCGGCTGATAACCGAACAATCGGTGTTTCGAATCCAATCGAGTGCGTTTGTTTTTGTGTGAAAAAATAAATTATGTGTTACATGTCACACACCAAAAATACACTCTGATCTGATTTTACAAACGATCCTAAAGAAGTATAACTTCAATAAATTAGTTACTTGAGTGTATTCGTGCAATTTTCAAAATAAGATTAAACTTACATACTGTGTTAAATTAAGTGAATCTCTTAAATTTTTTTTATTTAGAAACGAGTAGCAGGAGATACGAAACAGAGGTCAAAGAATATTATAAACTCACATGATTTGGATCTAGTTATATTAAGTGAAGAATTTATTAATTTTAATTTAGCTCAGCCAGGCGCGCACACAAGTGGGGAAGGGTTTCGGGTCCGGAACGGAAAAATACAAATTACTTAGGTAAATGGAATATTAATTCGTTTTAGTCTTCATGTGGACATCAAGACTGGGGATCGTGACCCAGATGATTTGGCTATCAAACAGCTTTCTCAACGGGTTGCCCCATTTATCTCGGCATTATACGACATGCAAGGTCTGTGGAAACTGAAAAACCCGTGGCAATCATAAACTTGGGCGAGTATCTGGGGCATCCAATGTTTGCTTTAATATTCTGAGGCGGCATGTCTAAAAGACAAGACAGTGCGGACTACACAAACGGACACAAACGATCGTAATAATAAAATATGACCATGAAGCCGCGCGCATTCGATAACCACATGTTATACCTGCAGACCAGGTATTTATCGCTAGATTCAATGTGTCTTGCCATTGAAAAAGTGCGGTGGTCCATGTATGAAGTGACGAGAAGCTATGAGTAGTTGGAGAGGTGAGTGGCACCACCTGATATATTTTGTCCCCGCCCCCTCCCGCGCCTTAAAAAAATAAAAATATATAATGGATGTTTCTTAAATTGACCCCCTCAACTATTTTTCTGTGTGCGCCCCTGAAATCAGGATAAATAATTATTTTTAATTTTAATTATTAATCTTCTTCCAATGTCATCAAGACAACGTATTAACCAGTATATTATGAATTAAGTTTTATAATTACTGTGTTCTTTTGCCTAACCAGTGTCATGAATTTTTCTATACTTATATTCATTCTCCTTACATGAAAAAACGGGCAAACCGAAGATTTAAAAAATGTCTAGTTTTTTATTTCTCTTCCATTTACTGTCCAAGTGTCGCCAGTGTAATATTATAGAAATTGGTCATTAAATGTTAGATTAATAATATTGTTTTATTACATTGATATAATAATGCATATAATAGTAAATAAGTACATGTATCACCCAAAATAAAATTTCATTTTGGGCCAGTTAATGCGATTTCGAAGAAAATAATACTTTCTTGACTTTGGTCATTTTATAAAAAGCTCTTAGCTATTCATGTAGTGGGCAAGCTTTCAGAGTGAGCTTTGGTTATCGCAGCGCGAATCTGGCCCGAAAATTAAATGTTAACCGTCACTGATACGGACTAAATACGCCGGTGGCATGCAAAGCAGTTATTGAAAAATTTTCAGATTACCTTCCACACGATTACCACAATTGGGTTATATTATGTACAATATTTATTTTGGAAATTGAACGAAGCACTTATGTACTCAAAATATAGGGAGTAAAAAATAGGGAACCTACTTACAAGAATTAATATAAATATTTTAAAAAAAATGGATAGAATTTTGTGTATAGGTACTATGTAACCTTCGATTTGTGATTTTAAGATGTGTGTTTGAATCCTAAGCATGAACAGAGATAGCAACTATCTGTTGTAAAATGTCTATTAAGATGCTTTCACTCGATAATCATTCTTATTTTTTATATTTGCATACGATTTATTGATAACTTTATAATTCGATCATATCATAATATACGAGTAGGTACAGTAAATATCGATAATGTGATGACAAACGGTTATTATCTAGAGATGCTATGTATCGGGAAATAGAGACCATTTTAAATCAAAATAAGAGTAGGTGGGTACTCGTATTTATTATCGCTTTCAATATATAATGTATTTTTTAATTGTGTAGATACCTAATATTTATATTTAAAACGTTTGAAATATCAAACGTATTTATTACATTTTAATATTTCTCAGCTCGGTAAATATAACGGTTGCAGATGCACCTAATGCATTTGTTATATTTCTAGATTTCTAGATAAAATATCGTTGTCAATATCAGCATCATCATTTTACAACGATTTTATTAGCTCGTATTCTTATTTGCCCGGTGGATCTTTATCCGGTACAAATCTTGCAATCGATTTTTAACTAACTTCCCGACTAGTTAGACATTTGAAACTTTTAGAATATATCAGAACACGATGCCAATGCATTTTTTTGATACTTTTAGCCATCTTCAAGTAGAATTGAATTCATTTTCAGTTAATTCTGTTTTGTATGAAAAGTTATTTCGGAAGAAATCCGTAATCCAATCCACTATTATTGGTTGCTAACTGGGTCGTCCTAGCAACTAAATTATTAATATATACGTGCGTTAGGTACTATGGAAATCAAAATGACATTTCAGTATTCAGTATTTTTATATTTGCTTGTTTGTTTGTTTTTTATTTACTTCATATCAAGTACAAGTTTGAGCATATTGAGCATAATAATTCAACAGAAAATTTAAAAACGTTGTAGGTATATAAAAAGTTTTTTTTTATCTTGTAATTATTAAGTCATATACCTACTATTTTACGTGTATAATTGAAAACATGATAGGTAAACAATAAAAAAATCTATTGTCTGTTTCACAATATTTTAATAAGATAAATGCTCTTATGGTAGGTACCTACTATTAAAATATAAGTTGTCGTATTTTTCCCAGACCGGAACGTATGGGCATTCACAGAGTAATGGTTATATTCGAAGAATAGTTATTAACCATTTTTCCAGTCCTTATTGTCCTTATAATGGATTAAAAAACATCATCCATTTGTGACCAGCCGCGGATTTGCACTTCGACAAAAAAGGTAGCTACCAACTAGATCAATATTAGTGGAACCGTACCATTACAATGTTTTTAACAAATTTATTTTAAACCGCTTGGCTTACTTTAATTTGTTGTTTTTAAATAATTTAACACACGTACGTAGATATACTTAAAGACGTCAAAAAAAACGATAAGTATATATTTTCAATGCGCCAATATACAAAATACTTTTTTATTGCTGCCGTTTCACAACAATTAAAAGAACTCTGTCTAGTTTTTTATGAAACTTTTTTGTTCGACTTCAAGTTGATATTTAAATTTGATTAAGCTAGATCGATATAGGTAGGTCCATTGAGATTTCTAAGCCACTAGATCGTTAGCGATGTTTAGGTAAATTTAATAATTTATGGGTTTATATTGTTTATAATTTTCAATATTTCATAAGTATTCCAGACATACAACTATAATTTAGTAGCTTAGTTTGTGAAATATATATATATGTATAAATATTATTATGACGAAACCAATAAAAATTTCCAATTATTTTCTTGTACAATTTATTACTTTTGGCTTAGTAACTTGATATATACATATTAACACTAAGTACTTATCGATTTTAGTAATATGGGATACATTTTCCAAATTTGAAGCCGAAATTTTGTGCGTAATTTTATTTTGGTGAAAAGTAATGAAACATGATTTTCCCATAAAAATGCTAGCCCAAGGTTTTTCCGTTACAGTGCACAATAAACAAAAATTATAAATTAAATAAAAACGTTTTCCCATTTTGTACACAACAAGTACGTTATTTATTGCATAATAATTTATACTTCGTCACGATTCAGGTTTTATGTAAATCAAATAGCCTTTGTTGTTAGCATGATATTTTCATATCGAAAATATCAAATCAGCTTTAGTCGCCCGGCGAAAATCGTAAACTATGTTTTTATTTTTGCTATAACTCACCTTTTCTGACTTTATCTTAATGTGTGCTGAATCTTTTATTTTTAAAATAGTTTCAGTTAGTAACTGAGTAAAGGAAAAACATAAATATATAGTCAAGTTTACATTTATGATACCTACATATTTTTAATGGGTATACATAACTGAGAAAGTTAACATTGAAAAGATATAAGTGATAAGTAAAAAAATAGCAATGGGGCAGTTTTAATACCAATTTATATGTCAACCAAAAATGTTGAAGAAAACCTTATTTTATAGAGATGTAGCTAATCTCCCAAAACCTATGAAAATGGTATACAAACTAGTACTTTATATGGAATCTAATATTCAAAATAGTATTTTATTTCAACGATTGGATTACAATCTATGAAATCATGTAAGTATATAAAATAAACATATATAAATATCACTATATTTTCTTGGCTTAAGATTCAATAATATTGTATTATTTGAGAACAAAGCCTCGTTTACAGGATGTTGAAAATAGTAACCCATGTATAATTCAACTTATAATCGTATATCAAATGTTGAAGTCGATTTACTCAACTTTATCACTAATGCACATTCCACTTGGACCATTTTAATCCTCAGGTTTTCAATTTCTCATTCATTCATTCAATCCCATAGCAGCAGAATGTAGATGGCAATCAACTGGTGCTAAACGTCTAGATTAATTTTAAAATACTATGTTCGATTCTAAGAAGATCACATGGACCACTACAGAGTGGAGGTTGTATTAAGTCATTGGACGCTAAAGACGCACCTTGCGCGTAACGATCAGATGGCCATTCTATATAATTAGCATGCTATTTGAATATGGTAACTAAAAATAATTATCTAGTCGGCAGTCAACACATATTTAAAAACAACATGTGGATTTGCCAGATCTGGGATTCAGACTCGATACCCTCGACATTATATGCCGATGCGGTATAATCAATACTATCAATAATAATATCATTTATCAATATTGATTAAGTACAGCATATTATAAATGCCATTGGCGAAGGATTGCTGTTGAACATACGAGGGCTGTGATAACTGAAAATAATTCGTAGGATAGCCATATTATTTACAATACTTGACTTTGATTTTTCTTCATCTTCAATATATTGCTGAAGAAAAATATTATATTTTACCTCTTCATAATCGATATTACACGGAAAAAAGACAACATGCATGAAAATAGATTTAAAAAAATTAATGCCTAACCGCGGTTCGAACTCGGCTTAGAAAATTGTACTGTCACAATAGACGAGTGTTTTGGCCGTGAGACTATTTAGAATTTAGTCTAGCACGCTCGTTAGGCTCACATACCCACAGACTCAGGTGACGTGATAGTATGGCACTAGTTTTGACGTATGTAATCGTATGTATGTGTTGTATTCGTGAAATATTTAATTATTTTGAGCTTTTTTTGATTATATTATGATATAGCTGATTACGTATTAGTGTCAAGTACGTGTCCCGTCCATGGGTATATACATACAGATTTTTTTTAATGCGTTAATAATAGTCAATTAATTAAATAATCGCCTAGTATTATGGAGTCTTTGCCACCGATAAATGCTACAGTCAATATTATTCTTCTATTATGAATTTGTATGCAGTATACGTTGTATGCAGTTATTTCGAAAAAAAATTGTATATGCAATTAATTATGATTTCTCACAGCAAGAAGAAAATATGAATTTACATTTTTCTTAAACAGTTTTCCAACAAGAGCAAACAATCTTAAAATATCTTATAATGGTATTACCACAATAATTTTTGTAATTTTTATCAATATTATGATTTTCAGCACGAATAAAAGGTGACCTTTGTGAATACAATATGGTTTTAATGGAAAATGCCGGCGGTCTTATGTATGCATGGCTAAATGCAACTTTGACTGTTCAAACTTAGCACGTTTTACGATAAGACTTGAGGTGAGACTTTTAGCTACATTAATGATACATTAACATTTTATAGAGTTTTGTAATTTTATTTATACTAGTAGAATGGAGTATATTCACGATATTATTAAAATTTTAATATTTGCTTTTAGTTTGCTTTTACTTCAAATTACTGCAAATCGCAGTTTATCGTTATTTTTTCACAAATGAAAACACGTCATTTTAGTTATACACCAAATTTAGAAATATAGCGATGTTTATAGAATACACATAGCCTAGAAAAGCATAAGAAATATTATAAAACATCTTTGATCGAGAAGGATTTGAACACATAAGTCAGTGGTCGCCAAACTCATTAGTTTATAGTTAATAGAGCCAAATATCAACAGTACAACGATTGAAATTTTTTTGAGAGTCAAATTTCTAAACTTAAACTATATGGTATATAGGTAGGTAAGTACACTGTTTATTCACTTAATAAACTTTATTAAAAGTTTAAGTCTTAGTTAAACTATAAATACACTGAATAAAACTTGATATACTACTTAATAGTAAACTTATTTATTTATAAAAATTAAATTGTAAGTAAGTTATCCATACAATTAAATCATGACAATGATTGACAAACACTTAATGTAAACAATGGCCTTGCATCTCTTTGGAAAGTTTGGATAAGTCAGGTTTGTATGTTGTTGTTTTTAATTTTAGGCATGATTCCAGGTTCTTATCAATAAGACGACTCCTCAATTTACTCTTGATAAGTTTCATGCTTGAAAAGATTGTTCGCATGAATATATGTAAAACGAAAAAGGGAAAGAACAGAAAACGCTAGTTTTTTCAACTGATCATATGAAACAGAGCCGCATTCAAGGGGCCAAAGAGCCGCATGCGGCATGCGAGCCGCGGTTTGCCGACCACTGACATAGGTCATCACATCGTCCGCTTTCCTTTCAGTTCAATAATTTGGGTTAATTCTGGTTTAATCTATAAATAATAAATTATGTAGTAATTATTCCTAATGATTTAATAATAATTAGGACCGGTTTCAATGGGATATTGTCAACTGAGACAAAATATGGATAATTTTGGATTTATACCTGCGCCACATGTCGAGTAAAATTTGTTTCTTGCGTCACCAGCTGTTTTTTTCACAAACTAAACTATTGCGTTTGATCTGTATGCGGATGTACATTGAATTATACGACGTGTTTTGTGAATAAGAGCAAAATACCATCGACATTTTCAACGTGTTGCAGTCAATACGGGCTTAAATGTGCTAACAGGTTTATATGCAATATAGGGTGCTTAATCAAAAATATAGAATCAATATTCAGTGATAAAAAATGTGGTTAATACCAACATTATTTGACTTTTTATTTGAATATAATATTTATAGCAATTCATGCATCATTAGATAAATATTATTCTTCATATGTATATAGGTACCTACATATTATTATTTAGTATTCTGATATCAATATCATAACCAACATTTTGCTGGTAGAAATATAAAATCACAAATTATTATTTTAAATGATTTATAAAAAAATAAAAATTGGATATTAAAAAAACTAAGCTGTTGTAATTGTGAATTTATTTGACATTAAATGAACAGACATGAATCTTTTTAATTTTGATCAACTGATATTGTTTTACGGTGTCACACTCAAGAAGATAATAAAAGTCAGGATTCTGAAATTTAATTCATCTAAGTTTCCGATTAAAAGCTTAGTTGACGCGTCAGTCACGCGATCGAAAGCTCGTCGTCAATTGAAAATGCTGAGCATGGTCGAGAAAAAGCTCCACGTTAGCTTAACGTGCATGTACAAACTCGCATATTAAACCAACATCGTAGAAAAAAACCACTTATACGATTTATGGTCGACTGTTATGTCGCAGAATTTTCATATCAAATTAATTCGTGGTTGAAGTTTGATGTTTTGTTGATTAAAAAATAAAAAAATAAAAATTTATCGTGTAATATAGTCACAAACTTTTCTGTTGAAAGATTGCATGCAATTAAAAATAGCAATTAAATTTTCAGTATGCCACTCAAACCGAATAACTCTTTTTTTAATCCTTTTTACATTATAATTTATAAAACCGATAAGCGACTTGTGATATTAACAGTCAGTGCTATATTAAAGAATATAAACATACGTACGTATTATAAAAATAGAAATAAAATATATTATACGGTATTTCATGAGTTCATAATCAAACTTAAGGTCTGAAGTTTAAACATGTATCTAAAATCTATATAATAAATAATACTGGTCGTCCAAACCATAGAAGATATTTATGTAATTAATAATAAGGTTTAAAGCTAAAATTATATTTACTAAAAAAATTTAAATATTATAGCGGAGTAGAACACACTGCTAAAAGATGAGACAAAGGATTGATAAATCAATCCATTCGGCTCTCGTAATCTTTCAGCCGGGGGCTCCGGGTTTGATGCCTGGTGAGGTCACAATATATATATATATATAATTTTCTCATAGCCTAGGTGTTTGTGATTGTTTCACTCCTATTACTAATTACACTACTGTCTTGCATCTCATGGTCTGTTGCAGTGGTATATTTATATATAGTGTAGCTATCTATCTATATAATATGATGATTAGATAAATTATTTGGATAGCTGTTTCGGTTGTAACACAATTATTAAGACTACAAAAATAAACGACATTTCTACGCTTAAGTATAAAACTCATAGAATGCGACGGGGTGATCTTTCTCCCTCATAACGGAAACCGTATTAGTTATTTTTTTTATAGGTTATAAATACGTTATAACTTGTTAGGTTAAACAATGAACAGAAAATTAATTGTTTTAATTTCTATCTTATAGAAGATAGTAATAACTGGAGAAAGCTGATCGAGGATGTCACAGTACCAATTCCATAGTGATCACGATCCTCAGTCATGAAGGTCACGGCAAAGAAGAAGTTATATCTTTCTATATATACAGCACAACCTGTCTGAGATTTTATAATATTGAATAAATTAATATAATATAACATATTTGATTTTATTGTTAAAAAAAAGTTAGGTGTATATTATATAAGTACCTACATGGTTAAAATGTGGCGAAAAGTATGCATTCAGAAGAGAAAAACAGGCACAAGTGTGTTAGGTATTCACCACTCAAGTTGTAAGATAGGAATGTTAGATTGGAAAGCATGGGAATGCTGCATAAAAGATTCAGGGAATGCCAAAAGGAATATTTTATATTTTTTAAACAATTTAAAAACATCAACATTTATTTTTACTACTTAACTTTTAACATATGTGGCAAAATGTATTTTAATATTCTCGACCGACCAAGGGTTTGAAAGCTTTTCAGACTTATAAGCTGCATTTAAGTTTTAGTAACTTGTAAAAAGTATATATATACTTATCATTGAATACAAACAAAAATACAGTTTAGGTAAGTATGTGACTTTTATATATCTTTTATATTAGATAAAATAACCATATCCAATTTAAAACTTGCGGTACAAAATTGAATTAAAATATATTAATATAGTTTATCAGTCACCCGAAAAGAAATTGTATTTATTTCAAAAATCCATTAATGAAAATGTTTTTTCGAAAGTATATTATATTATTAAATGTCTACGTGTAGATAGTTTAGTATGTCATTAATGTCTGCATTAAAAAGGTTTAAAAATATAAGTGTGTGTTTGTCATCTTGCTGCAGATACAGATTTGCAATATCGATAATTGACAAAGTTCAATAATTTTATTTATATAAAATAATATTAATTTCTTTTATTTTGTTAACTGTCAATGCATGGTGGAACTGCATTGTTTTGTTGTTTTTATTTAATAAAACGCAATTTTTTATTTAATATGTAATTAAACATACGAGCCACGTATTATGTTAGTATGATTAATCGTTAACGAACCCCGGCTGTCGATCACTTTTATTGGAAAATATAAATACTAGTAAAATGATAAAGTTTTATTACACAAATCAATTTTCAATACTAAGTACAATAAAGCTAAATTATAAATTTCAATTTAATTTAATAAATCGTCAATCATCTTTAGGTTCCTAACATATTACCGATACAGATAAGGGTAATCTTAAACAGGTAAGATTACCAACCTAGGGTGCCTACAAACTGTGAAATCCAGAGGGTTGGAGCAGACCCTTTCTTGAGTTGCTCCGCTCCGGGACCTAATACTTTCTCCAGCTCCACTCCAGGGTCTGCTACACTCAGGGTAAAAGGTATTATAATATGTAAAGATTTTTTTTTTTTTTTTTTAAATAAGTAGTTTTGAAATAAGGTTTATTATTCGTCCTTCTAAAACTGCCGACAGCAAATCGTTTTTCATTATCTCCCTCTTCTGTCAAAAAAGTGAGATTATTTATCACTCGGCAGTGTTAAAGTATTTCAAATAATTCCAGTGTTGCAAAGTGTCAAATATAATAAATATTTTCATTGGATTTTAGGATGAAAATTTAATAATAAAAAATCCGGAGCAGTAGGTAGAGCAATACAAATCGTGTATTGGTATTGTATATAGGTGCTCAGGCTCCGCTCCTGCTCTGGGTAAAAACCCATTGCTCCACTGCTCCGTGCTCCTGTTTCGAGCTCCGCTCCAACGCTATGGTTAAAACACCTGTTATGCTTCAGAGTAGGGGTTCCAATCCTGGGATCCCGAGCTATTTTTGATACCTTTGAATCCCGGGATTGATAAACATAATCCAGAAACTCTCGGGATTGATTTTTTTATCAATTTTTATGTAAAATAAAATAAAAACGAAAATATAACAGAAAAAATACTTTTAATAACAAATAACTACATGAGAAATAAACTGAGTTTGAATGAAGTTTGATTTACACCCACGTGTAAGTTGCTGATTCATTTTATTTTTTCACATAAATTAATAAAAATGAGAAAGATTGGAAAAAACAATGCTTCGCACTATTAACAAAGTAATTCCACCATGATCTCATACGTGTTATGGCAGTTTCATATTTGGCTGACTTATTAGATTTATGAAGTTGAAAAGCCAAGTACACCATGATTTGCTTTACTATTTAAAATCTCGTTAACCCATTCATTAAGTCTTTACTATCATAAGCAGCAATCTCATATTAAATTCACATTATTATTTATATTACAATATTATTTACTCCATTAAACTTATGTATTTCCAAGATTGAACGTATAAAATATTAACAATAAATAGTATAAATTATACTAGATTTATTTTTGACCGATTTTATCAATGTTATTTGTAAATATAAAAATTTTATATTAACAATGGAAAAAAAATCCGATCCCGGGATTGTCAAATTGTAATCCCGAAATCCCGGGATCAGAATTTTGGCTCGGGATTGGATTCCCTACTTCAGAGTGAACTATGAAATAGTTTCACACAAATATAGATTATATTTAACAGACTTGGTTTTTAACGATATTTATTGGATATTCACTCAACTTATATTGATGTTATGCGTTGAATAACACAAAAAAAACCAACGTAAGAAAAGCGAATGTTCTAGCTATATTTATTGTAACGTTCATAATCACACAGAATATATAGATTTAAATATATATAGGTAATAAGTATACACCCAATCTCTCTGCGTCCCTCTTGCCGTTATCCGTCCATTACTCCGTAGATAGTCCAGGAGCCGGGTGCCCACAAGGATTTCATCATGAACTTTATGGAGAGCCTGTGAGGCTCATAGCGTTCTTATGAGAGCTGCTAATTTCCATGCACTTAAAAACAAAGGTGCTTTAGAATCTCAAAATACTGACCAAAATATTTACTAGGTGGCTATTCTGGACATTCTTCATGAGACAAATCAACAATATTAATTTATCAAAATAAATCAAATAATAAAATTAATGATAATAACCAATCTTCAAAAATGAAATCGATGTTTATAAGATTAAGAATGCCGATTTAATATTTCTAATAAATGCGTAAATTTAATTTGTTAATAAAAGTATAAAGCATACTTCTATCTGTCAACCTTCTCAAGTCAAGCTTCTATCTGTCAACGGATAACCGCTCAGCCTTTAAAAGATTGACTAAGTAGTATATATAATGGGTATACTTATACTATATTAATAGTCAGATGAAGGTAAGTAGTATTGTAGGACAGTTAAGGAAAAGTCATCGGTCGTGGTCCACCTTCAAGAAATTTTAAGGTGAAAGAATTATCTTAATTTTCAAATTTATATTAATATAATTATATTATATTCAATTACATATTATTTAAATAAATAAAATTAATACATTGTTTCTCTCCACTGAAAAATTAGGTCGCCAATTATTCTTCAAAGCGACATAAATCTCATAATATATTTAGAACCTAATTTTTTTTATTATGTACCTTCCTACAAATTAATCTTCATCCCTTTTTGCTACTGAATACTATGTTTTTGTCTAAGAATCTCAGAAACTTTACTTTTGTGATAAATTCCACTTTTATCACATTTGATATAAATTGAATTTATGTTTTAAATAATATATATATCTATATACTATTTGATCATATGGTGTGATTAATATATTTTTTAAAATGATATATATAAACTGCAACCACGAGTGGCCCATGAAAAAAATAAGTAGCTCTTGCCCCGCAAAAGTCTGCTCAGGCGTAGTAGTAGTGGGTGGTACCTACTCGCGCTGTGTAGACCGGACATTATTTCGACCATAAATTAACTACACACTGAAAGCGCAATTAATATTTAAATTCGATTTGAAAGACGATGGGGAGAAGTGAATAAGTATTTTTATTTATTATGTATTTACTTGGTGTACCTATATTATTTCCAAAATTAACAGATATGTACGTAAAAACTTGACACTATTACTATTTTAATATTATAATTTATATCTACACATGGGAGTATATAGTGATGCAATGTACCTACTGACTGGGTCAAAACAATAATGGAATATAACTTTTGGAAAAATGTTATTTATGGAGACGATGTTGTATAAAATTCGGTACTAACCATAATGTACATACATGCACTAATATTTCGTAAATATTAATAATAAATATGATTTGATCTAAAATATTGTGTGGACTTTATCCGCCTCAATTTAATCACCTTAATAGTTTTTTTGGAGAGATGATTTTAAAAATTTACATTACACGTGACTTTAAGAGCACTAAATAATTAGCATAATTATTCAAGCGACTTTTTTACTATTAATAAAATAATGTGAAAAGTGCATTAGCAAACTAACCAAAAACTACGTACATAGATTTTCGTTTGCTTCAATATATCTGGCGGAGAAATCATTTGGCATGGAATGGAAACATGGCAAACTTATTTATTTTGTAATTTTGATTTCCAAAGCTCCAATTTTTTATGAATGCCTCCACTTTGTATTTATAAAACAGTGAATCCATTGGTGGCCCTTGCATTGATTTATTCACTCATTTTTTTTTTAATTTCAACCAAATAGACAAGTTAAACACCAAAATTATCGTTCCTAAACAAATTTGCCTCAAATTTCAACATTGTGATTTTACCCTTTTATTTAATTTTTTCACGAGATAGCCAGCGCACTTCATAATAGTATAGAAGTAAGGTATTATAAAATTAGTCTCAATCTTTTCAGACAGGTCTGCAAACAACATTTTGTAGTACTGTTTTTTATGTAGTTTATAACCAGCGGCTGTTTTATAAACTATGCATTTACAAACTTCAAACCTGTGGCTACATTAATAATTGTGTTAAACTTTTCGCGCCTCCCTTTGCAACACTTCGCGCCTCCTAGTTTGGAAATCGCTATTGTTTATTGAATAAATAATTAAATAAAATGTGGAATAATCATTTTGTATTTGTCTAATTTAATGAAAATCATAAAATATACACTTAACAGAAATAATTACTATACCTATATAATTTGACTTCAGTGATTTTAATTTTAAAAAATATTACACAAATATAATTATTACTATACCGGATACGAAATAGAAAAATCTCGACAGTTTATTGTAAAATTGTCAACTAAAATGTATGAGATTCATTGGTAGGTATATTACAATTGATTTTTTGACTATGTAATTAGCATTTATTTTATAGTACGTATGTAAATTTGTTTCATTTAATTTACAAATAAAAAAAAACATGTAATCAGGAAAGCTTGAATCGGCAAGTTGTACAAATAATTTATGTTAATATAAAGTCCAAACATTATAACCTACTTTCCCTGGCAAAATTTTGCGATGTAAAAGAAAATAAAAAATAAAACAACAACTTGGGAAGGTAATTAAACAGAAAAAACAGGGGTCCCCTGGTAAAAAAACAACACTACTCACAAAACCAAGAGCCATAAATAAAAATGAAAAACCGGAAGTAGTACATAACAATACGGAAATGGTCAAGGAAGAAAAAATGACGTACGTTCGAAGGTAAGGTGTAATGCTTTCAGTATACGAGAAGAGAGAAAATAAGGTAACGTATGTCGTATAAATGCACGCATGTTCCCGTGATACGTTCTAACAATGCTCGGGTACTTGATTTAGGGAAATCACCATGTAAGCAATTTGCGGTGCCATGTAAAGATCTTTTTCTTTATTTCGTTTAAAATTATTAAAATACGCTAATAATACTTATATATTTAACGTAATATTAAATGATTTGCTGTAAATAATGGCACAATTTGAATTCATACTGCTTTCGTTTAAATTATATTTGTTGATTTGTTAGTAGGTAAATACATTTAGTATGACTGAAAAATATAATAAAAATATTTTTATCATTCAGTTACCATGGCTTTTAAATAAGGGTTAACTAATAGTCAAAAAATGTGTTAACTTATGTAAAGCAATCATGCTAAAAAAAATGTAGCGTAGCCTTAACTAAACGGTCCGAAAAGTTTACTGAATACAAAGCTTTTAGAATGGTCGTTCAACTATGTACCTGTAAAAATTATGAAAAACAGTGTTGCCACATATTTTCATTTATAAATTGTCTGATGTATTTTGAGACGTGACAATAATTAATATTACTATTTATTAAAATAAAAATAATGCTAGTGTAAATTGCATACATAAGAAACGATCACCTGAAAACTATGACAATTTATATGATACCATACGACGTGTGACAAAGTTTTCCTTATTGTTACGGATGAATAATAAGTATATTAACACACGATAAAAAAAAATCTGCCATTATTGTCATCAAATTAGGAAACATGTTAGTGTAGGTACAGTCATATAATTATATACCTTGTCACGAGATACGAGTACAAAGTTATTTTTTCTTAATTAATTTTGATAAGTTTTCTAAATACCTATTCTGAAATTTAAAAAAGGTATTTAGATCCAATTTTATTTAATAAACATATCAACTTATGACGACATTTCACAAAAATAGTGATCTCGTCATCCAGTGTGCAAGACATTGGTTTTTTGACCGCTGGCTCCGAGTTCAATCCCGGTGAGGTGACAATACATTAATTTGATTTTATGAAAGGCTGGGTGATTGTTTCATTGCTACTACTACAGTAAAGCACCACGGTGCATGGTTGCAGCATCAGTCCCGTGCGGCTCCGTCTCAGGACGGAATGAGCACTTAAAATCACTTCTATCAGACACGTTTAAAGCGTCATAGAAAGCGGCCGTGCATATCCACGGCTGTGCATATATGACGGGTGGTGGTGGGAACTTTAACGTAGTACTTACTGTTTCAATTGGGACTTACGTAGTGTTAAAAATAATATGTACCTATTACTATTTATTAAAATAAATATATACCTATATTATATTTCCATTTGAATGAAATAGATACTTAATTTATTTGTTGTAGTTTAACGTACGCAAATAATAAAAAAAAAAATTAAACGATATTTTTGATCATTCCAATCACAGGTAGATGTATTTTGAAAATTGTAAGTACGAATAACGTCCGTACCAGCTTTTAAGTACTGGACATAAAAAAGCGAGCCTGGTAATAACAAGCGGTGAGTTTTATCTAAGGATCTTTCTACATGACTAATATACACCTTGGATGACCACACACTACCACCATTACCAATATCAATGGCACTTCGCCAGGATACACTGTCAGCCAGGGTGGGTACGTACTTACAGCTTGGATGAGTGAGCACCATATGGACAGAGGGTTATAGTAATTACATTTTTTTTACCGAGTTGTAAATATTTAAAATATTGCAAAAAATCATTTCCCTAATCTTTATGTATCAAATTGAATGTACCTATACTATTCCAACATTTTTAAAAAAGCGTTATGCCTAGTGCGATTCATTCGATTGTTGGATATTATAAATATATATATATATATATATTACACGTAATCAAGATATTACTCTTATATCTGAAACAGAAGCAAACAAAGAAATTAAGTATACAATTTTCAACCTCACATTATTTCTAGATCAATAAAATTAGTTTCATCTAAATGTTAAACGTTAATAAGTAAATAGGTAATGAACTAAACATTTTGAAAAATAATGATTTTTGGTAATATATCGATATTATGAAAGTATAAAATATGTAGGTACTTGTACTTATATAATAATGTTTGAATATCTGTGGGAGAAAATTGAGCTTAATATTTTTTTTAAATGTGAACCTAAATCTTTAATGAGATGCAGTTATAAGCAATAAGCAATATTAAGTGAGTAGGTTCAGTAATTTATATATATTAAATTAAATTAATGTAATGTATTGTTACTGTATTAAACCGCTACGAAGTTAAGAATACTAGAATATTAATGAATCCATTAGCTCATTATAATATTCATTCCAGCGTGTACAAGAGTGTGAAACATAAATAACCCATTCATTTCACCTGCTCTGGATATCCCGAAAGTGTTGAAGGGTATTTCAATATATAAGGTTTTAAAATTATGTATAACACACAAAATATTTTTAATTCACCGAATTCAGTTACAAAATTATCCACAATATTGCGAACAATTTAATAGAAGTATTAATTAATTTTTCAATTTTGTTATCGTAATACAAGTAATAAGAATCTAAAAATTGCTGTAAAAATTTGTTAATATCAGGTCGATCCCAAAATGTGTGGTCTAATATAATACTGATTAATAGAGCCCTGTGCTTAATGTGACACTGTCTACTAAAGTATTATATCAAAACAATCCAATAATTGTACATAATATAATAGAAAAAGAGGTTTATATTTGGGTTTTCATTTCACTAAAACCAAAAATACTATATTTTTACTTAGCAGGGTAGTATAGAGTAGCTGGTTAATAATCACATCTCTGAAGGATTTCTGTTCATGGAAATATATTTTTACTAGGTATACGAGTGTGGTATACGATATATTATAAACGGATACGATCAATCGCTTATATTATATTTTGTCGAAATCATAAGTATGGCACACGCTACAAAACCAAATACGGTTTCCATCCTTGGATGATCTCTTAGACTTATAGGCTACGTAAGGTTAGGTTAGGTGCGGGTTTCAATTCTGCGTCTGGAAATATTATATGCAGTTTTGTTTGACATCCTGCCAATAAAGCTCAATTTCGACCACGTTAGGCTGAGCTTTGTGACTCGTCTGTCCTCATTGTTCACCTAACTATGCCCTTAATGATATTCAGTGACCGATTGGATTCGAAAAAAATCAAACTATTGAAAATTTTGTATATTAAACTAATTGTATCCAACAGTGTTGTAATAATATAATATACCTACCTGCATGCCTAGTTTTACCTTCGTCTCATCGCTAAATTTTTTTTTAGTGTTGCATTATGATTATAATATGGTAGGTCCAATTATCAATTTCAATTAAAACGAACGTAATAAAATATATTCTTGCATAACCCTTTTAGTAACAACTAGACTAGGTATACTAACTATTCTTCGAACGATTAGACTATCCAAATCCTTTTTTTTTCATGTCCTGAAATAGGTTAAGGGTTAATTTTGTAAGTGCTGTGGAATAGCATGTACTGAATTTTGTATGTCTGCAGTTGGCCGTATCACACTTCATCGTAAACTATTGTATCGGAAATAAATGGCAATATGGTATTAAAATCAAATCAATGCATACATTAAATATTTCACCAGAATATAAAGGAAACGCAGAAAAAAATAAGTAGAAATAAGAAATAAGTAGGTAAATTGGAAATACAATCATATCGGATATATCGTAGACAATTCTGAACGATTCAAAAGTAGCTTAGTATGTAGGTGCTCGTAAATATCAATTTGTACCTATCAAATGTCTGATAATATTGACAGCGTTATTATCAGATATATTTTGATACCAATCAATATCAAATTAATGTGATTATTGCATATAATAAAATTGGAGCATTACTGTCTGAAATGCTCCACAAACAACGCTTTATTTTTAGTGTTAATGCTATACGGTCATCTCACGATAGCTCACGGTCAACTGTGGTACGATTAAATATAATACGTACATTTCATCATTATTTCCATGTCTATTTATAATCTGTTGGTAAACGGCAGGATATTTTGCAGAATGATATAATTATTAAACAGTTAAAAACCTGATCACTGAAACAGAAAATTGAACTTTAAACGGTCTTTATGGTTTAACTAGATTTTCATTTACTCTGATTAAATATAACTTTAAATTTAAATGTAGATATGGATATATATACGTATATGTAAAAAAATATTATTGTCTTTTAATATCACTGTTAAAGCGACGGTTCATTGAACTGTTATAAAATGTTTTTTTTCTGCAAATAGCCCAAGGTTTTTTTTATTAATAATACATCTAAGCATGAACATAATATTTTCTTTATTACATATTAAACAACATAACGAAACGGTCGTAAGCTAACTGCGCATACATGTAACTCCCTCTAAACGCTCCTGGCTTAATTACAATAAATTAGAAATATATCATCCACTTTGCTGAGAAAACTACGTGTATGTAAACCATACAAATTTCCCCTCCTGTTAAACATAATTTCCTATTACAATCTGCTTTGTTCAATCTGCAATTGACCTTTGCTCCTACAACTGTACCTACATATTTAATAGAGAAAACTAATAGTTTTTTGTTCCAACGTTTATATAAATTATGACTAAGGTTATACTTTATTTCATACGTCAGCTTAATTTTAATATACTTAGGTAGAAGTAAAAATAATTATTTTAATTTGAAAAAAAAAGTTTTTTCAAATTAGAATTTTAGCATATTAGTCTCCGCGGGTGGACGTAGTTATTATTATCAAAAGTTTTATGAATAATTGTTATTGCTATTCTGCTATTCATCTAACCAACCCATTGAGTCCCCTTGCGCTGGATCATACACACATTAAAATACTACATGTCACGTGATTTTAGCTATGTGTGGGATTCAAGATCACACACAGTACTACAGAAACCGGTAATACTCCAACAGAGGGTTTTATAAAAGTTGCTTTTACTAATATTGTAATAGGTACATATTATTATAAAAATGTTCAATTTTATGATGTGAAATAAAATAGTTTTCTTGCATTCATTCTAACAGTTCTCAGTATACCATATAAAAATCGTTGTTTGTTGAACTAAAAAATCAATATAACCTGTCCATACTGATGGTCACGTAATTTACTATCAGGATTCAATGGGAAGATAATACGTACTGTCTTATAAGCCTATGTCCTAGACCCTAGAGCATGGCCCCCAGAAAGGAGAAGGAGAGTTTATAGGGCTCTAGCTTGAGGGCCCGGCATGGCGGGTTGACCAGTTAAGTGAGATAAACATATATAACAAATTTGCTCTAATAGCAAAACAAGTCGCTGAGTTGTTTTTTCATTTTGTTTTATAATTATTTTTAGTGTGTTTCCTGATTAATAAAAATTACTATTTATCCAATATGGCAAAGGGTGGCATGTTACTTTCTTGGCTATCACAAAAGGCGGTCGCGATCAGTACTTCATAATACGATGCCGAGTGCTAACAGCAAAAAATCACAAAAAATACATGGAATACCCCTAAGTTTAGCTAGCGAAACTCTGGAGTTCTACGGAACACCATTTGGAGAACACTAATGTAGAACATTACACTACCCATAACCATAGTGATAGGTTGGGGGGGAGGGGGGCAAACATCGTGGCATGGGGGCCGGCTTAAGGATGCATATATATAAATGCGATGACAATGCCCTTAACTTCAGCGATAGGTAGGGGGGGGTTCAAAGATCCTGGACTGGGGGCCCGCTTCAAGATATGATGGCTATGAGCGACACAGCAAAGATACATCAACATGACTACTATGTATGCAAAAAAATTATAATATCATTCTTAAAGAAGTGTACATGTACATGAAATAGTCTGGTCAACTATAAGACGATCCATAAAAATGTCACTGTGTAGCGACGAGTTGTGGGACGATAATTACAATCAAATAATGTTTCTATATCCAGGTTACATATACCAACCAGTGAATTTATCTATTTAACCAACACTTGACAAATGATAAAGTAGGTATTCAAATAAATGGTAAAAAACTGAAATAAAATGTACCTACCATTGTTTTTCGTATACTGTTATGTTTCTGTGAACCGTTGAGAGTAATGTCATAATGTCAATAAAGATACAATACATAATAAGAAAAATCGAATTACATTATTCAATTCGATTTAAATACTAATCAAATTTTGATTTACATCCAATATTCCCCGGCGTGACGATGAAATGTTTTACCGGGATAAATTGCGGGGTCACGGCTTGTTTTTTCTCATTACAAAAGGCCAATAAATAGAAAGACTAAGTGGCATAAGCACAGAGCCATTGTGGGCCGAAGCGGCGCTCGGGATCGAACCCGGCGTCAAGTGGAAACCCAGCGTCCGCGGGGAGGGTGCTTTACGCACTCGGCTTGTAAACAATCAAAGCGTGTAATCACATGATGACACAACAGATAGGACCATTGTGAAAAAGATAGCTCGGCTTTGTTTGAATGGCCGTGCGTGATTTGGCCTACGCGTCTTAAATGTTGGCGCGTGGGAAATCTACCGACTGAGTACCAAAAGATGAAAATCGTCAACAAACTCGAAAAATAATAATTTTGATTAACTTATAATATATTGTAGTTATACATTTTTCAAAAAAATAAACCTAGAATAGGCACGCGTCTTTTGCTGTTTTAATTTTAAAAAAATCGTTATTTGGAAATCGATGATAGATGAACAAAACAAAACAAATGAAAAAAGCATTGATGTCATTCGCATTACGCATTGAAAAAAATAGTTAAAATTGTTGACATAATAGTTTTACATAGGTACGCAGGATATTTTAATTGGAAGTGATAAAAAATGATTATTGGATTATGTACTAACTTTATACGGAGATTTTAACCAATCTTTTCTTCTGTTATTGTACATTAAGCAAATTCCTCTATTATATGTATATCTTATATTGTATTATAATCTTGGATGGGCGTTTAATTTATTTTTGTATAGATACATATGTATAAAAAACGTTGAAGAAACATTATTCTATAGAAACGGAGGTTAAATACACAGCTGGTGTGTAATCGATAAACAGCCAAAAAAGCTAATGATTGAATTAGCTGCAAATAGTTTCGCAATACAAATTAATTTGTAGCAGATATAACACATGTATGATCTCAGATTTATTTTCCAGGGATGTCCCGGGATAAAAAATATGTATTTTTTGTAGAATGATTTATCAATATTTAGAATAATATTCAGATGTAAAATCATTAAAAAATTGCAAATATCAATAGTTAGGCATATCTACTACAACTTTACTATAACTAAACATAAAAATAGGCCGTCATCCTATTTATAGCTGTCATTTATTAATAATATTTATTATGATATTAAATATGCTTATCAATTTATTCACACTAAAAAATTTTGGACATACCATTAAGTGTTTTCTAATGAAACATTTCATACGAGTTGCCGTCTAGATATACTCTAAAATGTCTTTTTTAACATCTGATTTTTTCCACTTTACACTGATTTGTTGACCTCCGGTAGGTATATATTAATATAATTCACTTTTGCAAGTTCCTAGAGTACAAAATGATATCTAGGATCTTTTCTTTTTATAGCAAATTTTCTCGTTTGATATTTTAATGATAATTTGAATACAAGAAAAAAATACGGTAGTAGTAATTCCTTTCATTTTCGAGTTTTTCTCTGTTGACGGTCGTGACTTCAGCTGTCAAATGTCCTAGTAATGTCTCTCCAGCATTCCCTGTATTCCGCAGTCCATCGTGTAGGTGACGTGCCTTTTACACGTTGTATACTCAATGTTTGCCTGTCTAAAGTACTGTTTTCTCTTCTAGCCGACAGAAAATAATTATTTACTCAATTATTAATTATTGTCGAAATATCTCAAATCGTAGGCGGATTTAAAAATATAAATTTATGAAATCAAGCAGGATTTGGAAATTATAAAAACGATCACAATATAGGCATAACATATATGTTCAATTAATACAAAATGCAAACTTTAAATACCTAATAAATAATTGAATGAAAATAATTTTGCTAATATAATATACGGATTAATATAAAAAATAAAAAATATCCGGAGGCGTTTTAGAAGATTAACACTTGAGTATCAATAGTATGAGTAGCAATTGTCTTATACATAGTAAGAAGTATTGAAAGAAATCGATATATAAATGTCGTTCTATAACATCATTATGTATTAATTATCCTATGAACCTAATAGGTTGAGCAGGTATTCGCGTAAAAACAAAATCTGTTAATACAAACCTCCGCTCTGTGAAGGTTCATATTATGATCAGGATCGGATATGGTCGAAAAAAAATCGATAAGAAGCATTACACACCCATCGTAGCCTGGTAAGTGCAGCAGTCGTATATGAAACCGTGGGTTACGAGTTCGATCTCGTGATGCATGCTGTTTTTTTAATATCCAGTATGTGAACATTATCAGTTGGGCGAATGGCTAAGAACCACTATATGATAAAATGTCCGTTAGTATAACTCCGCTTATGAGCAAACATGGTAATTTAGTTTTATTCTTTGTTTCAATCAACGAATTTAGTTTGCATATAAAATCTATTGATAAAGCTATTTTAGTCTGTGCCAATGTTACATGAAAATTCAAAAGCTAGAATGTGACCGTCGAAGAAAAATTCTAGTTTAAATATTTCTTTAGTCATTAAAACATTCAGAAACATTTATTTAAAAACAAATATATTCGATCGCAGAGTTGGTGAATAATGGGAAACAAATTTTAGACAAGCTCGTTACTGGTACACTGTTACGATATTTGGAGGCCCACAAAGCCTCGAGCCACGGAGAGTAGGTATTGTGGATAATACGCCGCAGCGGGACGCAAACCCGCGCCGCGGATTCTGCCAGTCATTGTTTTAACCGCCGCACCAACAAGCCGCGAGGTCTGCCAAATCATAACCAGAGAGTAATATCAAACGAAGAAGAATACGCGGTATAATCATATTTTTTGCGTCTATAACTGAGTATTATAATATTATAGCATATAACATCACTATTCAATGAAATGGCAAACATTATTAAATTGGACTTCTTTCTAATAATGATTACAGGTAGGTACCTAATATTGTATGTATTTCCGTTGTCTTTCTTAGTTGAAATCTTCATAAAATATAAACAGATGTAATTATTGTACTCATGAATAAACGTTATGATTGAGAATTCTTTAGATATTATAAGAAAGCTAGATTCTCATTTCTCGAGAAGTTCTATTTACGAAATTACGAGATTTCTACAAAAGTTGATAATGAGATTATGAGATATGTTCATAACATTAATTGTACATTGAATATATTGACCATATTATGAATCATGCTGCAATTGAATTAATAAACTAAATTAAAATCATAATATTATAATTTGTATCACATGTCAAATTTAATATTTCTTAATTCATGATTTCTCAAATCTTGAGAAATGAAAATCACAACTCTACTCACAATGTCTTTATTTGCCGACATATGTTTATTTTCTTCATCGCTTATCTAACAAATGTCATGTTTGCATCATATAAACGCGCCATCTCCAATTGGTCAGTGTTGAATTCAGCTTGAGGTTGTCTACATATCATTTATAACTTATTTTATATTATTTTAAATGTTATTAAATATATTTTGTATATGATAAAATTATTATGTATGCACCAGATTCTTGTAGGTAGGTACCTACCGATTCATTATTAGGAATGGACAATTCTCCTGGTATTTATTGTGTTTTTGCTTGTCAAACATTAAATTTATGTTTGTAGATATATACGAGGGATGATTAGATTGAAGTAAAACTAGTAATTTTGGTCAGAATCAGAAAAAATGCCTGTTATGACATTTTAAAAATCTATCAACTAATTTGATAAAGCTATGTAACAAAAAATTTAAGAACAATGGAAAATTTAGTAGGTATAAGACAATTTGTTCTCAAACGATGAACATCCGTGACTGAATAGCAATATAAAGAGATTAGAAACTTATATAGATAATATTCACTAAATCTACGATATAAGTCTGTAATAGAGATTCAATGGAAAATAAAATTTTAACTGTCTTATGTTAATGAATGTATTATTCATTGTGATATAGTTTAATTATTAACAAACTATTATTAATATACTATTTGTAAATATTATATTACTATTAAATAAAGGCAAATTTCAAATATCTTGCAAATTAGAATATTTAGAAAATATTCTTTTCCGATAAAATTAAATTAGAAATCCTAAATGTATTCTTCCTCTAACCATAACAGTATACACACGTCAAACAATGCACCAATACATATCTAATTTGTATCGTCAATTTTCTATATTTGATTTTTATAATCAGAATGATATGCAACTGCGTCAATAAAACTTTGATAAAAGATTAAACAAGTATACCATATAACGGGGTCATTTTTTATTAGCAGAATGTGTTAAGAGCGGACATTATATATATAATGTTGATCAAAAAATTAAAAAACAAATATTAAAATATGTTGACCTATGTTTTTTTATGTACAATTAACAAAATAGTAAGTGTATTCAGTGGAGTATTATTTTCCAGTAGTTGATCATAAAAGTTATGTTCAATGATAATAACTAGATGATTTAAATAAATCTATTTTCATACAATATGAAATAAATCGACGGTGACGTCTTTCGAGGTTATCAATAAAGGTACATTCTACTGACGCATCTGCGTCCTCTACCTTACACATAATAATGAGATTACCTATGCAGCGTTCCTATACTTAATGATTATATCAGCTCTCTTGACTTTTTTTCTTGGTGCTATATCCTAGACCCTAGGGCAAGATTTGGCCTTCATAACAAGTGTATTTCAAAGAAAAATATAATGTGATAAAAAAGTTTTTTTTTTAACAAAATACTTAGTTTAATATAATATACTTATTAAATTATATTCAATATTGTTATGGATAATGGTTTTTTTTCCATTATCACACTATCATCAAGACTACGCTATGCTTACTATAAAACAATTTTGTAGAATTGGTTTAATATAATTGTTATTTACATAATTCGTAAAATGGATTTATGCCAAAAAATATTTGCACATAAGTAATTTATTACTATTTTTCACAAAAATTAAGATTCCATATTGTGTTAGAGGCGCATACTCCAAATAATTCATAATCATCATAACTTGAATAGCACACAGCAGTAGGTGGGGTGGGCCACTACAAAATAAACTTTTTACTAGCCTCATAAACTGGCGTATCATTACATCGCGAGTTTTATGAAATTATTTGAAGTATATAATATCTTGCCGGTTAATAATCCACTTAATATGATATTACAAATCAGCACAATCACATTGCAAACTGTCTTCACTTAGAAACTCTTGAATTGACACAATCACTGCATTACGTCATATTATACACAGTATATGAATATGTATTTTATTTGTATAGTATATTTCACGTTTGTTTCTCGCCAAAGTATGGTGCTTCTTTTTCTATTATATTAAAATCTTTACAAGATACAAAAATAAAGTAGACAAAATTTCGTCACAATAATTCGACGCTTTTCAAAAAGAAAAAAAAACAACGCTTATTATTTTTTTCCTATCGAGGGTTTCACATAAAGAATTTTTAGAAACCCTAGCTGAATTCATGGAAGTGTGCTTGTGCGTGGTTCTACTAATTGATTAATTAGGTTTATAATATTTTCATTACATCAACATTCCTAAGAAATCAGGGGCAACTTTGTTGTAATTTTATCATTTTCTAACGGTTTTTAATATAGAAATATCATAAACGTATGTAAATTATAAAATATATTTAATTTAGATTAAAGACTACGTATTTAATTAAAATGAGTGGGTTTCAGATTTGATTCCGTCGTTTATAAAATATTATACTTGTAGGTACGTGCTGTGTTTTTCGTTGTGTATTTGAATTCATAGTAAGCAACTAACAGGCAATGAATAAACATTTATTGTTATAATCTCTGTTGAAATGGAAAAAAAAATCATTCCTAAAATCTAGTAACCTATATAATAAGTATATACGAGTTTATAAACTCACATCAGACATATTTTTAAGTAAAACATTTTCTAAAAAGTATATATTAAATCGAGAAACTGTACATGACATTAATTTATTACCTACTTGGTGAAGTTATATCTCTTGTAATTTGAAACCAATTATTTGTTTATTTTTTTCTTGCGTTAATTGAACAAATAATTAATTACACGCGAACCGTTATTATGTCTATGTACCTATTGCATAAAGAAAATGCTAATAAATTGAGTTTGCGGATGCTTAATTACTTATCTGCATATCGGATCGTCGATGGTCCCGTTAAATGGGGGGAGAAATGTCTAAGATATATAATTGCGAATGCAAATTCATAAACGAACTATTACATTTTTATGTTTACACACATAATGATCCCCTTCATACGTGTAAACTAAAATAACAGTGTTTAACATCGCAACTATTAATATTCTAGAAATAGAATTTATTATTGCTCGATAGTCTATTTTGTTTATGCAAATGTATTTAAATCTTAGCTAATATTATTTATCTTACATACATTGTAATATTATTGTAAAGTTACATATATTGTAAAGAATTAATAGTAAAAAGCTTGTTTTATTTATTTCTTTAGTTTTGTAAAATAAAATATTCATTTTCCGTAATTAAGAAAAATGATTTATCAAGAAACGTGTGAATAATAACAGATTTATTATATGTAATTATAATGCTGGCAAATAATATTACATCATCATATAAACGTAAATGTAAAAGGTTATCAATAATAATAAAATTGTGCTGCAATAATAATAATTATTAATTTTGTCTTATACTCGGTTATATACCTTAACAATGCAAATTTTGTTTTCATGCAGGATTTTCAGTTGTCATATGACTCAGTTTCGTGGATTGCTGACACCAATGAAAATTTGGCTGCATCCTTAATTTTATCGATCCGATGTATGGGTCTTCCTTTTCTTTTTTTCCGCTTCTAACCATGGCAAGCCTCTCCAAGCCAGTTTAGACAGATAGTTGACAAATTCTTCTTGCAATTCAAGTATTTGTTAGCACACAGATTTTAATATAATATACAAAATAAAAGAAAGTTATATTCACTTATTCAGTACATCATATATGCATTATAGTGCAATTTAGTGCTACCAAAAAACTGGTGTAAATACAACTTTTTATAATTTATATCAAAATTATCCCTAAAGTTTGGATACCTCATTCATACTATAGCAGGCTACTTCAGTGTTTATAATTAAGCACCTTATAAATATTATGTAATCAATAAACACTAACTAATACCATACGTTATAGACTAAAATAAAAAGCTCCTTGAAGCCTTTAATAACAATAAAGTATTCAAAGAAGATTAATAATCATAACGTCTTGATGTATGATATTATCTAAACAAAAATTGCATATTATATTTATCGGCATTTGAGAAAACTTTTGCGTATCCATGTATTTTTATTTAATTTTAGTAAATGCAGAAATAAATAATACCTAATATAAATCAAAAGATTCTACAACTTAAATTCGAAGATATATTAGCAATAATGTACCATTATGATTAATTTTTCATTTATATTTTAATGTGTACTTACTTGTATGCATTGTATGGACACTACATCAAATAGTAATTTGTAGTAGTAGATAGTAATTTGATAGTTTTTTTTTGAAAATCTAATATTTTTGTATTAGAAAAATATAACCTTAATCAAAAATTATAAAATCGTAAGAGTCTTCGAGGTCAGTAACTAAAAAAGCGGTTGAAAACGTTAAATCTCGGAAATCTAACCTTCTCCGATCTTTTTAGATTTCGTTATGTAATATCCGCGAGGGGCCAATCATATTATTACTAGACACATGCGCCCGGCAGAAGAATAGGTGCGTCATCAAAAATCATCATCCGTGTGATAAACGAGCTCTCGATGACGAAGCACCCGGCGACGTCGCCTCAACTGACGGTGGATGTTCCCAGCGCTTGACGACGATGACCGCTGGACCGGCCCTTGCTAAGAGATCGTCTTTGCCTACTTCACACCTCTATTTCTGAACTGATTTTGTGATTAACTGGATTATTGACAAGAGTAATCACACACATCTTTTGCTAAAACCTCCTTGTCGTGATCATTGTAGTAAAATATTGAAGAATAATTAAGGTGCTCAAGATTAGACAAATACCTATAAGTGAGATATAATTAGCAACAAAACATCAAAATAGTTATGATGAATCGTTTAAAAACAAAACGTCATATATTTTATAGAATGTTAAAAATAGTTCAGTTGAATTTACAATTGTAGGTATATTTAACTTTGAAGTCAAATTTATCAACGTAGTTCCTCGATATGATTGTACTCATTCAATGCTCGGAACTGCGGTCTGAATTTAAATTTACTAACTGTAATTTTTGAAGAAGTCATTATATAATATGGAATGAAAAATTATTTGATCGTATGTATTTAGGAACTCGTCATAATTATTATTAATTGATCATTAGTAATAAAACTTATTACATCCGTTATATTAATTTATATTTACAATATTACATAGACACACTAAATCAGAGAAAGATACTGTGGAGATTGTAGTAAACGAGAAATTTGCCTCACCCATTAGGACTTTGCCCTGGATCAAATACATAAAAAAACAATATGTGAATTTGTCAAATACTCACCGACAACACCTTTAAAGATAGTTGCTGTACCATTCAAGGGGATAAATATGGATACTCTTAATTAAACAATACTCGGAAGGACTTTGACTGCTTTAAGCATTTTCCTATTTTCATCTCGATTATTCACCCTTGTAGACAAATTGACTTACGCGTAATACTTTAATTAATTTAAATTCAAAATTCAAATGTCGTATTATTTATGTAACTCAGTCAGTAAATTGCTTCTAAATGAATCAAATCAATTTAAACTATAAAATTTTACCTACGTAACAATCAAATTATTAAATTAAAAGTGTACTTGTGTACAATAATAATGGTTAAGAGAGTGTAGTAGAATTTTGATGATTCGTGTGGCGTTACAAATAAAATGATAGGTACCTATGTTTCCAAACAGATTCATATATATTTGAACATAAATTATTAATAATCAGTCAGTGGCAGCCCTGAAAGCAATTTTAGTAGACACAGCGATTTAAACGCCCATTAGTAACTCATTGTAGAAGTCAATAGGGGGTCTGATCTAATTACAAATCATCCAAAGAACATCTACCTATAATATGCCATTTCACATTTCAACTTTTTTTCATCGGTTAAACATAATAAGAAATACACGGATGCTTAAAGGTAAAAAATATCCATGTCAAAAGGTTCTTACCACAATCATTTGAAAATAAGGTTCCTATATAAGTTGTCACAGATTTATAAGTAGGCTTAAATAGATACAACTTTTATCATAATTAATGTTGGTATCATCTGTGATAGAGGCATGCCACTTTATTTTAAACTATGAAATAAGAAAAAATATAACAATACCTATACCATATTTCCTGACCAACTAAATCACCAATGTAGTAGTTCTTTTTTTTTCACTTTAAATAACAATGTTTTAAATGGAAATTATCCAGTAGGTATCGCACATTTTGTATTTTTTTTTTTGTTTTGCACAGTTTTTTATTTCCCATTCTGACAAAAAATTGAAAGCATAAATAAACAACTTAAATAAAACCAAAAATTTCCACATAAATCTATATTTAAATACCGTCTCACTAAATGCATTCAAAATTAAAATTAAGATAGATTTCAGAAAAATAGATTGAGGTACGTATTCTCATTTCTTGGAAACCTAAATATTGAAATAAAAGGTACGTTATATTATTATGTAATAAATTTTCAGCAGGTGAAATCTAAGAAACAAATAATTTTTATCAAATTCTTTTGAAATCTTAGAATACATAAAGGTTAAAATAAGTAATCTCTTTCAATGTATTTATCGGTGTGAAAAATCTTGCTTACCTGTTTTATTAAACATATTAAAAGAAGTATGTACCAAGGTATACAGTTTTTTGGTGTTTATTTTTTGGAACGAGTTAATTCAAAAAGTTTTTATACATCCTGAAATCGGGTTCTCTGTGAGGTCAGAAAAGGGTTGAGATAAGAATCAACTTCCGTAGAATGGCGTTAAAATATTGACAGTTGAAATTTGAATGAAAGATCAATCGATTGTAAGTGACTTGCTTTATTGTTTATGGATTCCCCATTACAAAAGTCTTTGAAATATAAAGTAGATATTAGCCACATTTCAATCCATTACTTTCATTATCATTGATTAACTAACAAAAAAATAAAGGTTTAATATAGCTAATATTATATTTATATTAAGTATGTATGTAGATATTATTATTATATAATATGACTTTTTATTCTTATATTTTTTGGTTACACAACATAGTATCAATAGCTAACCATTTTGGCAGTAAACTTAAATATTAGCACAGGGGATAATGTCGAGTACCTAAGTACCTAATAATATCGATATGTGCTGGCACTTAACCGATAAAAAAGATGCGACCTTGTGGTTGCGAAGCATGATAGGCTGAAGCGGGTATAATTAGATACCTAGATAAGTAATAGTAAGTAATAAAAAAATACTTATATATTTTTTTTATTATGGTACTTATCTATGTAGGTATCTGATTATCTGATTAAAAATACTTTAAGCTTATTAAAAAATAAAATTGTATGTATTACATTTATAATAATGTTCAATTTTATTAGGTTTAATAAGAAAATTAACTTCATATTTATTGGATTATTGATACTGACGAGCACATACCAGAATTTGATATAAATTATACGATATGATTGTATTTCTAATTTTCTTACCTACTTACCTATTTTCTTTATCTTTCCCTTGTATGCCGGATTTTTACTATTAGATTAGTACTTTATTAAGACATGAACTTGATCTCAATACTACACGGCCATCTATTTTCGGCACAACATCTAACGTTAAACTGTGATATAGCCAACTAAAAACATACAAATTTCCGGACAAGTTTACAATAATTAATATAATGATCATCATTCTGTTTACATTCTTTGGATACCAACACATTATTTTTTCATTACCCTGGATATAATTATGCATATTATAAATTGGCGTTGTATCAAGGCCTGAACAAAAACGATGCATGGGTGCGAGTGAGAAAGTATTCGGCACCCTTACAATCTCTGCGACACGTGCTAGAGTAAGATGAAAGGTCTACATGTGTGAGCTAGTTTCCAAAAGTATCGCCATCAAATCGGGGCGAAACGCTTCACATATCGTCGATAACTTCCGAGCTCGTGTTACTAAAATTGATATTTTTTGTGTTAAACATAAAGTCAATGGTAAATATTTTTAGTTAATTAAGTAGACAAGATTGTTCTGTGTGTTGTCTTGAAATGTGGTAGCCGTACTGATAAGCAATAAGATGGTATTACGTTTCATAGGTAAGTTGATACATGTTCGTGATAATTTATTTGTATTTTATTATAAATTTTAATATCAGTGACCTAGTGTTTCTTTAAAATAACTTAAATTATGGATATCTTTATCTAATGGTTGCATTTTAACCGCTTAAAAATACTATTTAACGTAAAAACATAGAAAATTATATTTTAATTCTGAGCGTCTAGTGCGAGCACTTTGGGCGAACAGTAGCGAAATGGGCTATGGTCTCGAAAATTTGTAGACGAATGCGTTCGCTCGCCCACAAACCAAACGCAAGGCACGCGGCTACATTTAGCAATGCAACGGGTGGCGTCTAGATGTATCTATAGTCAGTATAGTCTAAGCGTTGTATCTATTTACTAGTTAATATTTTGTGTAAATCGACGAAAGACGTTATACAGCATCTTTTCGTATGTAGGTAGGTACCTACTGATGAAAAAAAATTAATTAATTACTCTACTACAACCGAAATAATATACTTATTATATTTTTTTTCTCAGTTTGTATTAATATTAATTAATAGCCGATGCATTGCATACATTCTATATATTTTATATTGATCAGTTTATGTTGATATCAAGGAAAACAGAATTCATATTTCAACTGTTCTATCGTTGATATAGATAGTATAATGTGCCATTGTTATGAGTAGGTACTTCGTGGGTACGATTAATACCGAATCATGATTTTATGGCTGAGAAAAGTAAAAGACAAGAAATCTTTAAACTAATCATTGTAAAATTTGTTAATTCATCTCACTCATCAGAAATGATATAAACAATACATTTTACTGTTTGTCGCAATACTAATTCATTAAAAAAATATAAACAGTAATTGCAAAGAATAATTACAAAGCAAAAACACACTCGCTTAAAACAAACGAACAAACGGCATTGTTGTACTTGTTATTTCTTAGAGGTCTTATTAAAAAATAATTACATTGGATGACAAGGCAAGTTTGCAAGTAATTTTAAATGTAATGAAACAATTAGATGGCAACCCTTATTATGATTTTTAGTCTCTTATAAAAAAACGACTACAAGAAGTTATGTGGTGATTTAATGGTGTGAAAGTGTTTAGTTTAAAATATAAAAAATTAGTTTTCAAACAATTCGTCAGCGACATGCACTTAATAATTATCCATCCAATGCAAAAGGATCACAAGTACTAAAATCTTGATTTTCTGTTTTAAATGCAAAAATAACCGTAGGATTCTTATAAATATACTGTACAAATACCAGAAATATAAGTCATTAGGAAAACAAAAGAAAAATATCTTCATACTCGAGATATTTGATGACCTGTATTTTAAGTAGATGCAAAACTTCAAATGCGATTTTCTCGAAACTATGACTTTGCAGTTGAAGTCCTTTTTCATTGTGTGAGCAATATTAAAATGGCATGCAGGGGTCCATTTCGACAAAAATGTCAGGTTCCACTGATTTCTGTATTTACCTCGCCTACTATTTATAGCTTCTCGTCGTTTCAACCGTGGATCCCCGTACTTTTCCGAATACATTCTCCATATCTATACACTTTGACTCTAGCCATGGACATCTAGCCTGCAGCTTCAACTCAAGCTTACATACAAGTCAGTCGCATCCATGAGTGGTTATCGAAGAAAAAATATTATATTTAAATAGTATGAATTTATACAATTAAAAATCCAGTTTCTTTGGAGTTTTGTTTTTGATTAATTTATTATGGAATGTCTAGATTTATAGTCGTCGGAAGAGAATTGTTTCAATATGTAGACGTAACTTGAAAATTTCGAATCGTGCCGCCATTTTATGATGAATTATCGTCCAAAACAAAAAAAAAGATCTCATTTTGCGATAGCCCTGTCAAATATATAACTTATTTCGTTCATATTATTTGTTGAGATTTATCACTGTTGCTAGAACCTAAACACATGTAACTATCCTAATACACAGTTTTAAGAAAATATGTATTAGTTTGAAATAATTAAGACCATTATTTACTGTGAACTCTAAATCAGCTATTATATAATGTGGGTAGGAATATCACCAATACTTCCCTCATAAAATAAATAAATAAATATATAATCTTACCTCCATACGTCATTACAGTACGTATGTGATAAATGGCACTAAGGTTTTAGATAATAAATATATCAATGTTCATACTTCTGCAAATACCTACATACATTAGATACCTAATTGATACAATAATAATATAAGTGAATTATTATGTAACTAAAATAAAAAATAATATTATTATCTCGTACTTAACTCACCCAATTAAATAATGAAACAGAAGGATTTTAACCACTTTCATCGAAAAAATGTGAAGATATTAAAATGTTTAATAAATATATGAAAACGTACCTAACATTAGAATATTTTTTGTAGTTTTTTTTAAAAATTATATTGTAAAATTTAATTTAAAGTACCAATTTTAATTCCATATTGGAAAAAAATATGACTATTTATTTATTTTAAGACTGTAAATATTGCATACTATTAAAATATTTATCAAATAAAAACACACATTGGATATTGGTGGAAGTCACATAGCACATGCATGATTATATCATAATGTTTGATAATAAAAATATGCGACATGATTGGCATTAGGTATCAACACTTTGTCTTTTTTATATTATAAACTTCTTCGGTTCTAGTATAATTAGTCATTCGTGGAAGCCAACTGGATTATTAATTTGTTAGGTTAGGATGAATCGAAATCGGATAATAAACAGAAATCGGCTATTAAAATTGCCGCTGTTCCCGCTTGGCTTCCAGTAAACAGACTTATACCACTTCTTCTGACTATTATACACAGTCCACATTTTTTTACACGATTTCATAAATAAAATGTGGAAATTAAAAAGTTTTTCGAAATAGCTGTCATATAGCTACCTAATACTTATATTAAAATTATAAGCCTACACTTCGTCATGTTATTGAAAATTTTGGTGCTGTATAAGATTAATCAAAATTTTGAGGTGAAGATTTTGGCTTCATGTATGGGGTATGGTAATGAAACGATACGGTACAGATGAAATACGGAACTAATGTCACAGTACTGTAGGTACCAATTGATTACCATTAGATATTTGCCTTATATAATACAATATATTATTAAATACACATATCAGTTAGATATATTTTTCTGTGAAGAGTATTGTATTGTTTGTACACTGCTTATAGATATAGAACCATAAAGTGTTATTGCAATTATCAATATTTCTGGCCAGTAAAATACGTAGTTTTACCAATGAGATATGAGTGAATATGTGCAACAGGTTGTTCAAATTCAGGAGTATCCACTTCAAGACCTGAAAATTTATAGTACAATGTAAACAGTTGATTCAAAGTCGTACAACGCTCCAAAATGGCTTCAATCCGAGTTCACAAAGAAACCACAAAGAAGAGAATTTTAGCTTAATGTGACACGATTCGACTGTTTTATAATATTCGTTTAATAACCAATAGTAAGGAATATTTTTTTTGCTGTTTTTAATTTTTTGCTACATTTTTGGCATTTTGTTAGGTTTTGCAGTCTGACAGTTTTTGGCAGTTTTTATGCAACTTTTCATATTTGCATTATCAATTCATTTTCTTTGGGTCTATTGAAAAGATAGTAATCGTAACTTTTATTTTTCTGTGTAGTTCTCCCTTTCAGAAATATACATGTTATATACCTACAGCACCAAACTTTAAATAAATACAGTCACCAATCAAGAGCACCGATAGCTCTATTTTATTTAATATTCATGTAATATATAAGAAATTTTATAATAATTGTATAACATACCTACTAGTGTGTCTCTTATGTCTCTACGATTGAATTGAGCATGATGTCTATATGTCTACGCAGATTACTACGGGCTCATAAGTGCTATGACCTACAGTGAAGTGTAAATTGCATAAAAAAGTGTTAAAAGTAACTGAGTATTCACGAGTAAATATTTTATTTATACTGCATCGTTAGTATAAATTATATTGAATAACAAGTCAGTATCAATTTTAAAGTTGATTATAACAAATTGATGTAATCAAAATTAATAGCATGATTACTTAGAATGTTAATCCACGAAAAAAATTACATCCATAACGTTTAATTAAAAAATAATCAACACACGCTGTTTCAGTTCAAACACTGTGGTGTGGTTTCGGAAAGGTGACGAATTTACAATATGAAACGTAACATAATATCTACTACGATTTTTGTCATGATACATGTTTTCCTGTCCTAAACTAGTCGCATCCAATATCAATTATATAAATTCCAGTATACTGAGCAGATTAAAATGCATTAGGAAACTAGTAGTTAGTTTTACTTATACAAATTTGATTATCCTCAGAGTTAACTTTTAATTTACCGAGATACCTATATGGAAAAATATATTCCTTAGTTAATCAATTTTCCGAATAATCCAGCACATTAGCATATTAGCAATTAGCACATATTCAATTTATTTAATTACAATAATACAACCAAGGTTACAAATGAAAAGTTAGTAATATGGTTTTGATGCATACTTAATTTGTTGATTCAATCAATTTTTTTTTCGAACCTGTCCGATCCTAAGAAGATCATAATATGGCCTCCATAGAGTGGAGGTTTTTATTAATAGATTTTTTACTTTACTTTTTGTTTACGAGAAATGGATGTCAGCCACTTGCTCAACCTAGTACCTAGGTCCATAGATACTCTGACTCAGACACAAATTGAAAAACAATATGTGTACTTGCTAAACCCAGGACTTGAACCTGGGACCCACGACGTTATAGACCGATGCTTAAGCCGAGCGGCTATCGTAGATGTTTTAAATTAAATAGGCGAATGAAAAAAATAATATTTGATTTTTTCAACTTTTATTAAAAATACTGCAGTCATAGCTCACATCTTCAAAGACAACTTATATCCGATTCGAGCCGCCATTTAATAAAATCTCAAACCGTTTGATGCATTTTGATACTAAACACTTTACAAAAGGTCAATAACTAGCTGTAAAGTGGTCCTTAATTCCATGTTCAATTAATGGTACGTATTCTCCATGATAACGGTCAGATTATTTAGGCCCGGTATGACTTAATGTTCGTGGACATATCCCGAGGATACATTAAGTCGGATCGATCATTTTGTTACGGCCCACCTCTTTATGGTATCAAAACGTCTTGGATGGAAATACAGGGGGGGTTCAGAGGTTAACCTTGTTTTCAATATGAGAACACTATAATTAAGTATAATTTATCTTTAATGTAAGATTTAAAAATCATGGCGTTATATAGAGAGTATGTCACGATAATGTGATTTAATTTTTAAATATTTTATTGATTCAATTTAGTTTATTATGTTAAAATGAGAAAGCTAATATTATTATTTATTTATCTATTGAACTACAAACATTACTTCACATCTATACTGTTCTTAAATAAATTAATCATGTTGGTATCGATCTGTTATAATTGACATAATAGTTTTTTTTTCCATTGGCTATCTGCTATACAATCCGGCATGGATTTTAACCGCCTCATTTATTTCAAGATTCATAACATTAAAAAAATTAAATCAACCTAAATATTAAGTATATCCTATAAGAAAATGGGGAATTTGATAAGAACTTACAAAATAATGAGTCGATTTCTTCTGTAGTGGTTTGAAGATTAATTTAAATATGTACGTAGAATGGTATAATATTATCATATTCTTTTGGTACCTTCTTCGATCGAATTTCATATTAGATCACCAACGCCTTGGACATTGGCTAAAGATGTGTAGCCAAGATAATCACCCCTATTTTCATCTACCCTTTCCTTCATTATTAGGTGAAGTAAACTATATATTTTTCATCGCGGAAAATAAGGCTGAAGTTATTCAGTTGTATTATACTTAATAGTAGCTATAAGTTTTCTTGTCTTAAATCTCTCCTCAGTAATACTATGATCAACCAAAGAAATCGACATCGTACGCCAGTATACCCACATCCAGAAAGCCTCCAGATTCCCGATGATCTATTATAGTATCAACGTAGAGGCGTCGATTCTGTAGATACTTGTATTATCACGGTTATAAAAACATTACATAACGTTTAGATTATTTCAATAAAAATGATATCATGAGATTGTAATATTCTATCGGTATATTTTAACTATTTACTGCTGGATGCAGTATTCTTCTCTTGTATATACAACCTTTCAATGCATGGCCATTATGTGTCACTTACATAACAAATATCTGAAACACATTCAAATGTTAAAATTTCGAACGTTGAAAACGTTTAAACTAGGTTTTATTTATCTATTGTTTTTCGCGCCAACTCAACGTCACTTCGGCGAATTAAATTATACCTACAACACATATAATATACCAATGGAGCAATCAAGATTCTCCATCGAGAGACGTGGAGAGTCTTGGTCACTTAGAAGATGACTGAATTTCAGGGAGATCACAATCCTCAGCCTTGACGGATGACCAATAAGAGACAATGATATTATGAAATAGCTATCAAATAATATCAAAATTAGTACATATATCAATCGGTCTATTAAGTATATTAGTTCAATGACTTTGGATATGTCCTGGTGATCTTGCCATAGGCATAAGATTTAATATTCACTAGCTATCTGTAATAATGTTTGGCCAAATACCTATAGTTATTATACACTTCATTTGATGGTTTTTAAAAAAGACTCATAATCTAAGATTGACCCTGTCTCAACATATGTAAAACAATCAATTCTATTGATCGAAAGAGCTTAGTGTTAATAAATTAGTCTGCGTTGCCATATTGCCCGCCTTTCCTCTCGCGGTTTCGATAATATTTCACCCAACACCGACCTGCCTGACACAACACGAACAGACAAATAATATTATTTTAAATACACGCTGTTATTATTTTTATCATATAAAAGTAGAATCAGCAAAAGGGCGCAATTGCCATTTCAGCCATAATGTATAATATTATATATTGTTATTAAATTATCTTTTTTAAATAAATAATACTCAATAACGTAAAATCATGTATCGAATATTCTCACATAATTTGAAACAACTTCAGAAATAATACTTTTTGTGTAAAATGTAAAAATCTTAACAATATTTGAGGTGTGAGGTTTTTAATATTCCAGTATTTTTAGTATTTTTCCTAAATTTACTTTAAACGTGATTATACGTGCTGATGTTGTTATTTATCCATAAATTTAATTATACCTCATCTTCATTGGCACCCTTATAGCTGAAAAATGTCATCGCTTTGGAATACTGCAAAATTATGGATCAACTTTCTCCTTCTTTCCTCATCCTCTTCAAGGCTTCTGGCTGATACTATGCGTTTTCCGGTGTTTTGCTTCATCTGGTCACTCTATCTCATCAACGTTGCGTTTGGTTTCTGTACCCTTTACCTGACATAGATACTACTGCTAAAAATTACCTTTCGAAGCTTTCTGTGTCTTGATGAGCTGGTACACAGAATACAGTATTTGACTAAGAACTTTAATAATAGGAAAAAAATATATTGGAGCCGTAACCAATGATACCTAATTATTGCTAGGTTAAGATTAATGTAGGTAAATGTTTTACTAATTTTTAAACATTTAAAAAATATATATAACAATTCGCTTTAATAATAAGTAGGTAGGTACCTAAAAGAAATACACTAATTCTATTTTCGAATGACTAGCATTGTATTTAATTTTCATTCATAAAAATCTACGCTTTGACGAAAACATTTACGTTCAATTTTAATATGTATCCAAAAGTACCTGACCAATATTTTCTTGCTTTACATCCTAGTTTATACAAAAAGTATGTAGATAGTAAAGAGTTGTTGATTTCGGATAGCAAATAAATATATTATTTTGCTTTTACAATAAATATTTTGCATATTTCAAGAAAAGAGAATACAATCTTTTCTATAAGAAGTAATTATATAAGAGGTTTGACAGCATCAATAAATTACAAATATATCAATGTATTTACCTAATATTTTTTTTTTTGTTTTTTTCAATACTCGTAACGAACAGTAGTGTTGTAAGTAATGAAAGTGAAACAATTACAAACACCTAGGCTGAAAAAAATCACATAACTATATTGTGACCTCACTGGGAAAAGAACCCCTTATGAAAGGCCAACGCTCTATGGCCTACACACTAGACTGCGAGTGCTAACTCGAATGACTCTAAGAAGCTGTGAAAAATGACGATACAATAAAAAGAAGTGTATTTTACATAATAATAATCGTCATCGGAAAGAATATGTTATGTCTGTCTCATAATATGCATTCAGATGCACGTAAACGTAACGCGTATTCAATATTTGAGGTCAGTCGGTGCGCTTTGTGGCCCTTGGTTTTATGGCCCAAAGTCCTAAAGTAATAAAGCAAACCCTGCTTCAAAACTGCTACCATACCCAGTAGGGTAGAACAGTTCCGGTTAATTTAGTGTTCTCTTCTTGCCCCAACATACCTCAATATCCTTACATTCAGGAATGCTGCGTACTTTTCTACATACTGAAAATAATACACGTTTTAAATTTGATAATGAAAGAAAGTAAATATTTGAGACTTTACAGGATCACAAGTAGCAGGCAGTAAAATGTGTTGTGGGATTCTTTTTGACATTGTGTGGATAAATAATGGCAACTGATCACTTATGCTCTTTTGGCCGAGTAATTTAAAATATTTCGTTAGGTGTCGTGAAGTTGGCCGATTCGCCGCGAGGTGGCATGAGCTTGTTAGGGAAAATAAAATATGTCTTCGCGGTCTTGGCGTATCGGAGCGTGAGTGACCCTCCCCCTGGACGGCGCCCCCCTTCCCCCGCGGCCCGCACGACCCACAAATCCGCCCCCCTCACGATTTACACTTATCATGGCGTCACTTCTTTTTTCATCTTCACACCTGTTCAATGTGACTTGGATTATGGCTTATCTCCTCTCTTGCTGGTCTGATTCCTCGCGATGCTCTTTCGCTAATATCTTCGCTGCATTCTTAGAAAAGTGTGCAGTAAAATCATTTCGCCAAATCAAGTTGTGCGTCCATTTACAGTAGGTAGGTAATGAGGTTGTCAATTCTGAATATATTTTCCTCTGACAAGTTACATGGAAGGTACATCAGTAGGACAATATATAATATTAATGAAAATATCTCACCTGATTGGTGCATAATGTTACTAACTAATAATTGTAATATTATTATTTTTCTTTATATTCTATACTTACATATTTTCTTATGATAATAAAAATATTATATTGTATAAATATTACAGTATTTTTTATGATTCGTCCTCATTCGCCCTAGTTAAGAACATGTGCAGTATTCTTTTCTTGATCACTCGAACTACACATAATCCGTCGTAATGTTCGCTGTCAATAAGAAGAGTTAATTTTTTAATTTACCAAAAAGGATAAAATTAGGACCTACTATAATTTCATGTGAAGCCTAGACATTAGGAAACTCAGATGCATTTACCGACAATCCCCTTAAAGATAGGTACCTACGTGACAATGGAAATATCGAAAATCCGAAAAATTTGTAAAGATAAAAAAGAGGAAAACAAAAAATAATATTCTGGAACCCCTACATAAAAGATATATACGAATAAAGGATCTCACATATCGTGATGAACGGCTTTCGTTCTTTGGGTAGATTTTCTAAAATATGGAAAGAAACTCAATTTTGCAAACATTTTAATAAAACAGATCTGGTGGTATAAAACATGTCTAAGAAAACAACAACTTGTCAGATATAGTTCTCCCAGTGACAAAATGTAAGTATAACATAAATGTGTTAGAATGTGTTAGAATACATGGATAGTTATATTGCAAAAACTTTTACACGGCGTTTTGTGGATGGCACGTGTACAATGAAGGGATATCATAAAAACGATTCATATTTTGTACAGATATTTTTTATAGAAATAATAATAAGTCATATATTATCCAATTTTTTTTTCTTCATTCACATATATAACGAAATAAAAGTAAATCAGTCAGTAGTACCTAATAGACAAATTTAATTAACATACACCAGTAGGAAAATGTTGACATTTTTTATGTCTTGCATCGTCATGCACGTGTAAACTGGGTAATTTATTAAAAAAAAACCATACTGATAAAAGAAAATGCAAGCGGTTGAAAAGTAGGTACCTATAGGAAATATGACACCTTGCAAAATACAGTATGTGACCTTAGAATCATGCATAAAAGTGGATACATCATTTTAAATTAATTTGAGAGATACGTAATTATCAAAGATGAAGGAATAGACGCTTTTAAAAACTTTGAATACTCAGTCAATCAGTATCAAGATTTTTTACGGTTGCGACGATGTTGTGACATGATTTATTAGCAAACACAGCACAATAGAACATTTATTCCACAATAATACATTTTTTAACTACCACCCCTTTTATATACCTACATGATAAGGGGGCAGTTTGTGTTTGCGTTCCAGCGAGTTAAAATTCCTGCAGTGACGCACACATTTTAAAATCTCACACATTTCCACTCCGCGATAAGTAGGTAAAGTTTATCGAGTAATAATAAGTGAAGGTACTGCACTACTGACAGTGGCGTGTTTGGAAAATATATATGCATAATAACATATTATTTTATAATTTATTTAAGTAAATGATTATATTACATAGATAAATACGGCTAAATAACAGGTGTAGAGCGCATGATGGGGTGGAGTAGAACAGTGAAGTTGGTTAAAGGTTGAATTAAGCTGTGTACTATAAAAAAAGAAATATCAATTTTTGGTCTATTAATACATACTAGATATTTACTAGCAAAAAGAGAAGGATTTTCCCGGTAGAACATCAGGAAAAAATCCGATAAACCAACGAGTTGGAAATGCATTTTTTTTACTAAAATATTGTTTTGGAATTAGTTCATGATTTACAAAATCACGAACTAATTCCAAATAATAGATAAAACTAGACCAAAATTTGAAACTGTTGAATGAAATTATTACACAACACTAAGAAAAGTGAGGCCTGGAAATCATACATAATTTTTCCTGCGGCTTTGTCGTATTGTGTTGATTACATTTTTATCACCCTTGGAAACATTTGATATTCAATAATAGGATTCAATCCTACAAACGCATAAGTATGTGAACCTACCTAATTTATTTCTTGGTCGGTTGACTAGAAAATTTCCAAAATTGATTTCAAACTACTGATCTCCCATTGTCAGCAAAAATTAAATATTATTTAGACACAAGCAACCCAAAAAATACTTAAGTTAGCAAAAGACACACATAAGTTCTTTAAAACCACAATTGCTGCAAACTTAGAAATTTTATATAATATGGTGTAATCGGAAAGCATTTTAAATGTTGAAAAACTGAAGAAAACAAAGCCCTCCCCGGTATGATACCGTCTTACACATTATATTTGGATAACAAAAAATTCAACTAAAATGGACCACACGTTTCATGACTTACCTCTACTAGAAATGAAATATATTTAACCATATTCCATGCTAACTAAAAATTACTGACTTAGCGATGTATGTATGTGTAAGATACAAAATAATATTATTTTTGCATATATTTATGATGCTCTTAAGAGTATGACCCTACCCGGTAAGGCCACTGACCAAGCCAAGTCCAGTCAAATCGGACGCTTCGAATTAACGAGGTCCGTCGAGGGGCGGCAAGGCGGCAGGGCGGAAAGCCGATGCTATCTCTTGGGCGGGACCTCCCCACGCCGCCTACAACCAGCACAGGCGTGAAGATTAACAGGGATCGGACGCAGGAAAGTTGCCGCTTGTAAATAAGTGGAGGAACCAGCTTAGCGTGTGAGAAACGAGCATCTATGGTGTCGGGTCAACAATTAATTATTATTACATTATTTGTTAACATATTACGTAGATCCGTGGAGATCGAGCTATTGATTCCTGTAAAAACTCTGTACAACGGTATAGATCATTTCTTTAAATAAATATTCACCATATCTATATAAGGTAGATACCATACAATAATTGGTTGTCACTAGCGTAAATAGATTTACATGATTATTCAAAAAATTATTACCTACTCAAGTGAGACATTAAAGAAACTTAATAATTACTATGATGTTACAATATTTTAATAATGGTGTATTGTTTCATCCCATTGTTTCACCAAAAATTTACACCAGAGATTTGAGCATCTTCTTATTTAAAATGTTCAGCAATTCGAATTTACCAGGTAAACCAATATTTTTTTACTTTAATTTGCCTATTTCTTAATAATGTATCAAGCATTAAATATATTCCGTACTTAAAATAAATTAAAACAATGGATTAGATCTTCTATCTACTTAAAATTTAACGGTGTTTTTCGTCGGCGATGAATTTTCCGGGCGAAGAATTTTTTGTGAACCTTTGAGGCATAGCAGGGTGGATATACCTATACAATTCATTCTTCCACCATAGTTAGACAATTATTAGAGGTCGTAGGAGCAATAAATAAAATTTTCTATGATTCTGGACAGATACGAAGAAATTCTGCACGCTTAATAAAGATGAAAATATGTATTTTTCCATTCATATGTTTTTTTATTCATTTTATGTATCTATAAATTTTAAAGTGCAACTAAAAATTTAATGATTTTGAAACACAGTTTATGTTATTTCTACAATTTGTCATATACAGATGTATCGGCGTTATCAGACGACAACACCATCTTTAGAACGATAGGATTATAAACAATGGCAGAATTGACAAATACGTTGTTCAAAATTAAAATAATAGATTTCTACTACGTAAATGCTAGTTCAATTAATAAAAAGTTCATATTGTGAACATGTTCCGTAGTAAGTAAGTATAGCAATATCGTAACCTATACAGTTCACTTCACAGCAATAATATTGACCCTTTTATGTTTCCTGCCATAATATTCCATTTCATGTAACTAAGTATATTTTACGTCAATATTTAAAATTTATAAATAAATGTAAATGACTAATTCACTTATAAGTTCAAATTTTATTATTATTCCCACAAAAAATATACCTACTATAAATTACCTGCGTAATCAATATGATTTTGTTGACAGCTAGATAAGTATCTACCTACCATCAACCTCATCGACAGTTTATTAAATCAACCAAAATTGATAAACAGTAGGTACTTAGGACAAAAAAAAACAATATTATGTGATGTTGCTCAGTGGCGAAAACTGTCTGTTAGACGAAGATAAATGTTTATAACAAATAAAAAGACTACCAAGACATGATTAGACCAACACCCACAGACAGTGATCAATGTATTAGAATATAGGATCAGTATTATTTTATTGCATTAACTTCAACAAGAATTTGGTGGAAATTTATTCTGGAATATTTGACTAAATCCGAAAATATCATAACAATATAAATTAATACATTTTAATGTGTTCTGATTAGGTATGTAGCTACTTAAAATAATATTTTTGTTAATATTTGTTTGCTTTACATTTGCTACGGTAGTTATATTCATACATAATATTATATTATTAGTTGCGATGTAATTGATACTTTTTTGGTATGTAACCAAAAAAATATCAATTAAATACATCACTAGTTTATTATGGTGTAATTTCATTATTTGAGGGTGGAATAATAAACTTATTCTTATTATTCGTGGCACTAATATATTTATAAAATACGGGTTATTTTTTAGATGTCAAGGTAACTGCTAAATAATCGTTTATCACAAAACTTACTATTGTATCGTTTTAACCACTGTACGTGCGAAGAAAGAAGATATAATTAGTGTAAAATCACTAATATATTTATGTGTGAAATTTACTAATTCAGAGACGTTGATTTGACTCTTCTTTTTTTAACTTTGTGCGCCATATTACGTATAATATGTAATAAAATAAATTAAGCATTATTCAATTTATCTGCCAAATTTTTATTTTTCATATCGCACACAATATTGTCCAATAATAAATAATTATCGATACGTACTGGTTAATTTTAATAATTATGTAGACACTTCCAGTAATATAAAGTAAATCCTAAGTAAAACTTTTCGCGATTCAGCATTGACTCCGCTCACATCATGGCGAGCTTTATGAAGTACATACACCAAATCTTGTTGATATATTTTACGTTTTTTTTTGGCACAATAAATTAGTGTTAAATCCAATTTATTAATAATAAACTAGATAGACAATTTGAAACATCTCAGAATCAAACAAAGAGAAAAATAGCTTTACTAACCTGTAAAAAACTAATTCCACTGAAATTTACTAACAAAATGTATGCATCCGATGTATCATCTTATTAGTTCCGTTAATATTTGTAACCATATTTTATGATTATTTAACACATTGGCTGTTTTTAGTCTCACTCGATACAAATGTTTTTTCTAATAGGTATAGGTACTTCTAAGGCGTTCTAAATTATGTATGTTCAATATAGCAAACTTAATGCTACGTTCTTAAATCTTGTGCATGATGCAGGTACTCACTGAATAAAAAATATAACGTATTATGTTTATAAATTTGCCAACATATAAATATATTATGAAAAACCATATACCTAGATGCGATATTACCTACTTGGAATTTTCTCACACCTACGCTGAAGCAAGCAATCGAAGCGTCCAATAAATCGGTTCAGCGCCACAATCTTCTGTCGCTGTCTCGTGTTATTTGTTGCGGCTTGTGTTCTGCGTTATTGTTATCAGGAGGTGTTTGGCGGTCGGCGACGGTTTGGCTGTTGGTTTTTAACACCCCTCCATTACCAGAGCTTTCTAAAGCTATGTATTTCAATAGTTATAGGTCTTACGACGCAAGATAGTGGAAAAGACATATTATTGTTCTATGTAAGTTAAGAGAATAGAAACATGCTACAAATCTCAACAAACACTATGTAGGTAGGTACTATTGCCGAGTTGAACATTATTTGAATAAAGTTGGTACGTATGGTAAGTTGTACTATAAACCAATCTGTTACCTAAATATGTATCACCCAAACGATACACTTTGAATATTTTCTATTCATAATAAGTTAATATTAAACAAACTAGTTAACTAGATCATATATGCATATCACTAGGCCCCCACAAGGGGGGGGGGGGGCTAACAGGGCTCTAGCCTAGGGGCCCGGGTTCAGGGAGGGCCCGACGTGACGAGTCGACCGGATGAGTGAGATAAACACAGACCACAAATTTTCTCTAATAGTAAATAAAAAGTCGCCTGCGCCGCTATTTTACTTCAATAACTATTAATAATTAAAATATTTGATTGTACGATGCAATTTTTAACTGTGTGCCGATACTTGACAACTCCATAATTCAAATAGATTTACCTACATATTAAAAATACAAAAATTGCTAAAAATACACCTTAATTTTATCGCGTAGGTACACCATGGAAAACGCTAATGTAGCGCGTCACACTGCTTTTACCCTTAGTGATAGGTAGGGGGGCCCACCAAAGATCCTAGCCTGGGGGCCATGAACTAGATAGTTGAAATAAAAGACAATGTTATGTCGGACTTATTGTACACAATTTAATAATGTTCACGACCAGACCAACTAAAACAATTCTTTCATTTATTGCCAGTTAACACCATCGAAGTTAAAGTATTTAGCAATGCACAATAAAGAAATCATATGTATCGGATTATTGGCAAACAACAAAATTCTATGTATTGAGTAGGTACTTAGTTTACTGGAATACGAGGGCTACCAGTAGAGTTTTGGTTTTTTTACAATGTATGATCCTAATAAGATCATAATATAGACCCCACAGAGTAGAGGTTTGTACAGATTTTCGTTGTTACGAGAAATTGATGTTAGCCACTTGATCAACCTATTAGGTCTATACTCTGACTTCAAGCACAAATTGAAAAACATTATGTATATTTGCTAGACTTGGGATTGAAACCTGGAATTCACGCTATTATTATAAGCCAACGTGTTAGCCATCATGTGCGTAAATACATATGTTTAATATATCCTGGAAAGACAAGATAAAAACATACATTACAGATAATGAGATCCAACTATAAAACGCATACATCTGGATAATTTTCGACATTTGATGCGTAGTGAAAAATAACAGCACCTACAACACATCATCCGGATGAATTTTCCAGGAAAATGAGGTCCTGGCAGAAGATGCATATAAAGACTGAGCCACTAAATAATCTATAGATCTAGTTTTTTAAGATGATAAAAAGATTTTTGTAAATAAAGAGATTTCTTGCAATTTTTGCAGTAAGTACATCTTAACCCACATATACCTACCGAGTAACTACTATGGAGAGCACCTCAGTCACCTGCGCTTTGCAGATGATATTGTTATACTCTCACAAGACCCGAAAGACCTCCAAGGTAGAATGCAAGAACTCGCGGATGTCAGTCAAACGGTCGGTCTAAAGATAAATGTCTCAAAGACAAAAGTGATGAGTAACTGTTTTTCGGACCCTGCGATTATCTGTATTTCTGGCACCCAACTCGAGCAAGTCAGCAGCTACGTCTATCTCGGACAGCAGGTGTCCATAGACGGAAGCATGCACGATGAAATTGCTCGAAGAACAAAGCTGGGATGGAGTGCTTTCGGACGTCTAAATAGTATCTTCAAGAGTGACCTACCATTATGTCTTAAGCGTAGGGTGTTCAACCAATGTGTGCTACCCGTGCTCACGTATGGCTGCGAGACGTGGACCCTTAACACGAGAGATGTCCAAAGATTAAGAGTCACACAGCGAGGCATGGAGAGGTGCATGTTGGGCATCACGCGAAAGGACCGCAAGAGAAACGAATGGGTTAGGAAGCAGACAAGAGTACGCGATGTAATAGACGTTGCCAAACAGCTGAAATGGAGATGGGCGGGGCACATTGCTCGCCGAAAGGACGGCCGCTGGACAAATGCCGTCATCCAATGGTACCCAAGGGGTACGAAACGGCCACAGGGTCGCCCTAAAAGCCGCTGGATTGACGAACTGGTAAAGTTCGGCGGAAATACGTGGCAGCGAATGACACAGGACCGAGAGAGTTGGAGAAAGCTTGGGGAGGCCTTCATCCAGCAGTGGATTGACCCCGGCTGATGATGATGATGATGATATAAACTACAGTAATTTAAGTCCTAAAATTTAGCAGTTTCAAAACACAATATTTTTTTTCATTATTTTGCGTACCTAGCGTTGAGAAACAACAAAAATTATACATCGCAACACAGGCAAAGAGTATACAAAAATAGGCGGGGCAGCCGTAATGAGCGCTTCAAGATTAACCGGAGAATCTTTTACCCTGTAACGAGGTCCGTCCGAGAGAGATCGGACGATTGTAATTAAAAATCCCGTTGCCTCTTTCAAGAGATGGGATCCGGATACTTGAGGCTGTGAAATCGATAACCGGTACCTACTTACCGAACTTTAATCATTTTCGGTATGATGCCCGATGCTTGGCGAGCTGGTATTAATAATAATTTTGATTCGGCTTTTGTTGACTGGGAGGCTATTGTCTTAGTAAATTTCGCGGAATTTTTTTCGCGGATTATTTTTAATTATAAGTTTTCCTTACGATATATAAAATTGCTCACTATTTATTTTAATGTGTTTATTATTGATTTGGCAGGAATGAATGTAAGTTAAAACGAAACATAATGTTTATAATGCTAATGTCACTATAAAGTCACCACAAAAAATCTGGAGAACAATAAACTTGCAATTTTATAAACAGTGCTACCTATTATCGGAGATTTACTAATATTACATTTGGTGTTTTTGAAAAAAATGTTATTTTCTTGTTTTGGTCTATTTTCTATTGAAGGTTACTAACCAATTTGCAGTAGACCACTGGCAAGTCGTTTAAAATCCCAAAAGTCTAGAACATTGAGCCACTTACAGAGATTGCGTAGCCAAGGCAATTTTCTCTACGTGTCTGCTGCCTTATACCTTCCCCAGTATAATGAGTTGGATCAGTGACGTCCCTAGGCAAAGTGCAGTCCATAAGCAGACTTAGAATACCATGCCTTTTACTTTTAGTTTCAGGTTGTCTAAAAAATTGGTAGGTACCTACCTACTTATCTATTTAATTACTTACTTATTTTCGGGTATCTACAAACAGAAAACCCCAAAACTCTTTAAATTGATACACACACAATGTAGTATTTTCACGAAACCTATTATCAAATAGTGGTGGTCGTGGAGGTCTGCGGCAATGGCTGGTTTGGAGACACCCTTTTAATTTGCATGTCTGATAAATTACTTATGTATTAAAACACATTAATACATAGCTGTGTTACCAGGATTTTTATGCTTCGATTATTTATTACTAAGATGTCGATACTTTCCAATGAAGTGTAGTTAGTAATATGTGTAGTCGTTCCTTCATTCAACGGCCTTTATATTGTGCCACACCTATGCAAAGCATGGCCAGCCTACCCCCACTGAACATCACTGAATTGTAGTAAATCATGCTTCACATTGCGAATAATATGGCTCCTTTTAAATCTTCTGACAAATCGATTGCGTCATCTGCGTCAAATAACTCACCGGTAAATGGAATGCATAAAAACGTTTCAAAATTGGTTAATTATTCAGCAAGATTTTATATGAAATTTATAGCTAACTCATACTTATTTCATATAATCGCAGAAACACAACATCAACACAAAAATAATAATCACAAGAATGTTGGCTTTCTACCATCGGTACTCACCATATTAGTATTTTAAAGGGTTTTTTCACGAGACATCTAGTACATTCTTTTAAATTTATAAAACACACTTACATAAATTCTTTTCAATTTTAATAGAAATAATTACAAGATAAATAGAACTTTTTATATACAACGTTTTTAAATTTTCTGTTGAATTATATAAACTTGACTTGACTAGCTTAAACGATCAAAAAAAATTGTACTTAATAGAAATACTGAATAAATATAGAATACAAAAATGTCATTTTGACATTTCATATTGATTTCCATAGTAACGCACGTATATATTAATAATTTAGTTGCTGGGGTAATATAATAGTGTTTTACTTTTTACGGATTTCTTCCGAAATAACTTTTCATACAAAACAGAATTAACTGAAAATGAATTCAATTCTACTTAAAGATGGCTAAAAGTATTAAAAAAATGCATTGGCATCGTGTACTGATATATTCTAAAAGTTTCAAATGTCTAGCTAGTCGGAAAGTTAGTTAAAAATAGATTGCAAGTTTTGTACCGGACAAACAACCACCGGAGAAATAAGAATACGAGCTAAGAAAAACGTTGTAAAATAGGCCGTGAGACACAATGACAGTAGTGCAGTAGTAGTACCTATACATGAAACGATCACATAATAATATGCTAACATATTATTATACCCAGGATGAGAATGCATTGACTGCCTTATATATGACGAGTTATATATTATAGATATTACATAGTTACACCTACCTAGGTATAGATTATAGACCAAAACGCATATTAATAATTTAAACAAACGAATTTCTACAAATAAAATTTCCTGCATTCAAACCAATTCTACCGCTTTTCTTAATTCAAGCTTCGCCTCTGATTTGAATGAAGCCTAATACAATCATGAAAGCTTTATAAAACTTTTGAATAGGTTGAATCAATGCCGATTGTTTTGTATGCTGATATTTTTTGATTCAGTTTTAAAATAAAAGAAAATTGAAATAAAAAATAAATATTATTTTACTGTGTAAATTTGTAGGTACAAGTAAATATGACTACTTTGGCTGGCAATTATTTATTTGTCTTGCAACTCGCGCTGTGTGTTTGTAACATGGCGAAATAAAAAAAGGTGGATCACACCCGCGAGCAAATGAAATTTAAGACCGTTTGTTGATCTTGTTTATAGCTATGGCCGAGTGGCGAAGAGGCATTCCTGGAACGCAGTAGATCTTCCCTTCAAACCCGATAACGCGCTACACAAATAATTAACTGCTTACATGTAAATCTAATGAAATATAAATTCAAAAACTGCGAGGAATTGGCAATTATTTGAGCTATTTTTTAAATGGCAATTTGCATGACTTTCCTTTTTTGTGAACCTATAATAAAGTATTAACACATTAAATTATGAAAATACTTAGCCACGTCCAATTCAATTCCATCGTGGGTATGTACTTATATGGTTAATTACACATTCAGTGAGGGTGGATCAACATTTATATAATGTGAAATTGATTTTATAATTTGTGAAATTATGTACCTAGTAGGAACTTTACGTCATCCATTAATTAATATCCATCGACAGCGTGTGAGTGAACATGGTGGTTAAAATATTACGAAGTGTAATAATCGAAGACTTCAAGAAAGGAACATGGACCACGTCTTGATTCCGATAAAAGTACTAAATAAAACACGGTTCTAGTCGATTTACATGAAGCTCGAGCAAACAAATGTTAAAATAGCCGATATACTGGATTATTTGTATGGTTAGGTTAGATTTTCATTCTTGAATTCAGGAATTTTGCCAAAATCAGAGATGACCGTATTATAGTATAGGTCATCTCTATACGATAATAAAGCGAATCACGGCGAACTGTGCTACGGTGAAATGTAATACGTACAATTTACATGTAACCAAATATAGTGAACTATCACTCTGCTTACAATGAAAACTGTCGTACTCTAAGTTAAACCAAACAATTTACTCTACATGACTACATTATCTCTTGAGAATGGCCTCTGGAACATGCCTGAAACAACGACAAATAAAAGAAGGCGGCGACATAGCGACATAGCGACATTCCAAAAACTAAATAGTTCCATCGTTTAATATTTTAGTGCATTATTAATATTTAGGAAAGTATGTAAATTTCAAATGTAATTATATTGTTTATTAATATAAATAAATAAAAATCATTTGAAAAATCTGAGATACTGACACTATTTATAAACATATCATATATAATCATTTTGAAAAAAATACAATTTAAGTAGGTATAGCATGCGAATTCTGCTAATAAAATATTAAATAACTTAATTTTTTTGATAAAAGTTCAAGTATTACTTTTTTCTAGAGTAGAGCTTTTGTCAGTAGGTATTTTTTTCCGGAAGAATTATTAAGTATTGGTGACTTGTCAGTTTAATAATAAATTATTACTTTTCAGTAATGTTTTTATTATAGAAATATTTTATTCATTGTTGGTATGGACATATTTGCGTACCTATGAAGTAAATTTAGTATTTACGATGCAATGTTAGAAGCTAGATTAAAATTTATTGTTTATATTTGAAATTGGAATACTGGGATAGCTTTTATGCAAGTAGGAGTGTTGGCACTACGCGATCGCAATAAATCAAGCAGCCAATGGCACGCGATATTTTCCAACTGTCATTTCGTTTATTTTTTTACATTTCAACCCGATAAAAACCACAAGAATTAATTATCTTCGATTTTAATTAGTCAGTTTCAACTTTCAATACGAATATTGAATGTTGTTAATTGCTGAGAGGTTTTTAACAGATTCGATATCGTCCTAAGATGCCTTTATTTATCTTAAAATTGTCAATTAATGAAATGGTTCCCTCGCAGGTACTTACATAGCATCAATTTGACAGTGGCGTCGACTTCACTTTTGATAAGTAAATAAGTATTTATAACTTTTCAATACCGCAGTGATTACTTACGACATTTTCATTCATCAAATAATTTTTCGATGCAAAAAATAGTTATGTTTGGATATTTACAGTTCGTGTCTAGTCGTTTTGTAAGCGAGTTGGCGTATTTATCCATCACCTTGATTTCGTCCATTAAATTTATAAGAAAAGTGACACTTTATACCCCATCCTCTATTACAATAATGCATAAAATCTATATATATTTTTGAATTCATATGGTCGGTACAGGTGCGTACACAAGATGAGGGTCCTGACTCCCCATAATTTAGCCGAATGGAATATTAATTCATTTTCTTTAGTACATCATGAACCGAATGATTTGGAGCGTTCTCAGAGGATGTGACTCCACTCCTCTCGGTATTTTACAACGTGTCGCTTATCAATTGGTGCAATCATCTTAGGCATCCAATTTTTCATTTAAAATTGATATCTAAAAGACAAGGCATCGCAGACGACACAAGCGGATAATAAAAATTCTAATAATTATAACCGTTAGGCCACGGACAATCGACAACCACTTGTGGATACGACTGTCGATGATGATCCGTAGTTATAGCGATAGGCTAGGTATCCATTGATTGATAGCAAATTGATAATTAACAGATTTATTTTAGGTACTATTATTAGGCCTAAAAAATATCTGAATGCAAAAATGCAAAGAAATATATTACATTAAATATATATTTACGATCCACAACCTGAATCTAGATTAAAGTAAAATCGCGACCCGAGAACTACAGGGTTCTAAGTGAACAACTGCAGCAAAAAAGTTATGGGCTGTTGAAGTTTTGAACGCTTGTATTTTGTTAATTGTGAATGTTTTCAATTATTTTTTTGATTGAATATATCAATGATGGTACTGCTATGTTGTAACTATCAATAAAACTACGTTAAAACTAGTTTTTAATGGTTAATTTTATATATCATAAATTCAGTTAGAACTTTATCCACCTGAAACTCAAACAAATCGCCTTTACTACAAGGTTCTAACTGAAATTTGTATGGAAATCCTGGTGATATATGTGACCTCCTAACCTGATCCTAGTGACATAGTTTCACTTTTCATGTTAAAACAAATAGAATCCTTGAAAGTTATCTAATAAAATATTTTTTTCGGGAGAAAATGTATGGAAATTGTTGGAAAAATGGGAAATTTGGAAAAACTTAAATATTTTTTTGTATTTTTTGTTTAATACCATTTTAAAACAAAAATTATGTTGAAAATTTAATAACAATACAAAACTATTGTCAATGCAACAAGCCCTATGTTTATTGTTCAATTTCAACTAGCTTGTTGTCTTCATCAGCATCAGATACATTTATTGTAATTGTGTATACAAGATCGTTGTTACTAATGGTTGTGTGAATGGTGTGTAAAAATTCTTCTATTAACTATTCGCCTCAGTTTTAGAATAAACTTGAAGCCAGCAAAAGGCATAGCTTTCAGATCCATCATAACATCATAATGATATTGTCTAATTAATACACTACATCTCTATAGTGTGGGAATTCTCAGGAATATGGATGTTAAAATACAACATAACCATTTCTTCACCTCAGCTACTGAGATTTGAAACATCTCAAACATTTATATCACTTCCAGGAAGACTTTTAAACCTAAAACATTAAATCAATGAATGAAATAGCATTAAAATACTCTCAATATTTAGACATTATTATAACAAAAGGTTAAATAATAAAGTGTACAATGTTCGTTCAACATTCACATTATTAAAATAATCAATTATGAAGGTATTTAAATTAACGGTTTGTGAATATGTAACTGTAACGTCGTTTGTAACGAAATTTTAAAAAATAACAATAATATAATTAAATCTTACTAACGTTTCATAATATTATAATTCATCTATTAGTGAGTTTACAATTTACTGTTGATATCAAATAGGTATCACGACACATTTTATTTGAGGTTACGTATCTCGAAGCTATAGTAGTTTATGTAAATACTCGTGGTGTATTGTTAAATACACTGCATGAAGTCTTAATAATAAATTTAAAATACTAATCAACAAGATTTTACTCTTCATATTGCAATTTAAACCGATTTAACAACTTTAAATGTATTCACAACCACGAAATGTCAAAGCACATAGAACTTTGTAGAACGACAGATCTTTTTAGATTATGATAGAACTCTGTAGTACCACAGATATTTTGTAAAGTGCACATAGAACTCGGTAGTATTGGGGTTTAGTGAAAAAATATAAGAAATATTGACCTCATATTGATATAATATGTAGATAATATGACTTGGAAGACTGCCTCATTATTACTTTAGTTTGGCCAAAAATCGACACTTAGAACCTTGTAGTTCTCGGGTCGCGAAATGTGTATTAAGTGAAAGAAGTGATGTCAGTTCCTAATAATAAGCTCTTAGAATGTTTTAGATGAATTTAACATAGGTATAAAATACTTCTTTCCGTATATCGCCCGCCGTCCATTACAAGACCAAACACAAAATGTGTACATTTCAAGAACGGTTTGGACTTATTTGGAGATATATGACATGCCCATCAACTCACGGAGTGATCAAAACAACAACGGCTGAGTAAATGTTCAAACGGCCCCTTAAATGTGCACTTAGAATACTACTTTTTTTCGATTTGTAGTGACGACTGACCTACATATTGGATGACATACCTTAGACCAGGACATCTCTGGATACAAAACATAATTATAGGCAAGTCACACCATCATCGGTAACCTTGTTGTAAAATCAGCGCTCGGAATAGATTAGCTGGTGATTATTTTATAATGAGTCAATTTTGTATGAATACGCCACTGATATATAGTTTGATCGGCGAGGTTTCGATCCAGCGACAAGAATATTTTGAAAACGTTGTGGCACGCTAGGGAAGGTCTCTCTGCTACTCGCTACTGGACTCGGCTGGCAATTAAAAGATTCCCCGAAGTGACTTTGGTCTTTACAACGCATAAATGTGACAAAAAATATATTCCTGCCCAAAGACTAAAGTCTTCACTTCGTTTCGTATTTAGAAACTAACAAAAGGCGAATACTGGACTGTTTAGTATAAAGTTTTAACCGGAGGCTTATTTTATAAAGACGATTATTTTAATATAATAATAACACCAAAATGTTTATACTGTATTAGGTTATTAACTTTGCACAATATCTGTGATGAATATGAAAATTTTACCTAAAAAATGTAAAAAACTTCTATATATTGCATAGTCAAGACTGGTAAGTCAAACATATGAATTGTACTTTAAAAAATAGCAACTTATAAAACGTATGTTTGTTAGATGTAACAGTGTACACCATACACTCTACATAAATACAACTGAATTAAATATACCTACCTATTCCTACATAAAATGTCACGACTAAGGTCAGTGACGTAACAAGGGATGTACGAGCGGGGCAGTCGCCCTGGGTGCAGCTCGGGTAGGGGCGCAGACATTAAACGTGCAATAATGACAAATGAATGGATAATTTTATACTAAAATTACCAAATCATGTGTGAACTAACCATATTGTAATTAATCGAATACCATCGACCTTAGAATTTATAGGTATAGGTGTAAGTTTTGTATTACATAAGGGGCGCATTTTTCGTTATTTCGTTATTTCCTCAGGTGCTAAAAACCTTATTAAGCCCCTGACTTAGGTATCATAATTATGCGAAAAATAATATAAACGATTATTCAAAAAGTAAACCTTCGCCAAATCTATCAAGTGACATGTATAGTAACTACATCTATGAATAGGTAAATAACAAAATAATTTGTCACTCTAATACTAATACAAAAACTTTGTAAAGATTGTACCTACCTATTTACTTTATTTATTTTTTACTAAGTATGGGTGGTATTACTTTTTAATCTAGTAACGACTTTTTTCCATTAAATTCTTGCGAATATAATATTAAAGGCAGGTAGTATTACACAATATGTATGCAAAAAAATGTGGAAAATACCGTTATTGATGACAAAACAGTAATACAATAAAACATGTTTTAAAAAACCGCCAAACAGGAGACGCGTTCGATTTGTAAGGCTAAATTGGACATTTTAATTGTCAATGGCTCACCTTTCGTCGGCAATCTGACAGGTATGGATTGGTGATACGTATGTGACTTTTTTCGAGTGGTCGAATTAAAAATGAAACAAAAAGTCGAGAGCCACCTGGTTGTCGAAATAAGACCAACACATAATAACGAGCTGTTTTGTTAATTATCGAAGAAGATAAATTTACACGCTGCTGTATACATAATAAATGTGTTGAATAGATCTCCTAAACCCTTTTATACGCCACGAATAACGCATTTATTGATTGAATGATTTCAATTTACATGCTTTTAAATTGATAAGAAAGACTTTATGTCCCATTCTTGTCACCTTAAAAACTTTGCCTTAGTAACAATATGTTATCGGTATCTACGTATCTGATACAAATTGAAACCATTTTTTATGATAACAACAGACTTTTCTACATTTTTAAATGTCATCCTAAAACTAATAGATATTCAATTGGCTTGAAGAAAAAGTACGCCGTTGTAGCTCTTTTAAAGTATGTGGCCAGGGTTACATGTAAATTATACGTAACACATTAAATTTCACCGTGGCGCAATTCGCCGTGAGCTTTCTTATCGGAAAGAGATGACCGTATACTATACGGTCTCTAATTTAATTAGATTCAATATGAACATTAATTGAATTTTCATAGCCGATTTTGGCAATTCAAGAATGAAAACATAACCTAGCGTAACCCTAACAAATAATTTATTTTATTTTGTTAACTGTCAATTCATGGTGGAACTGCATTGTATTGTTGTTTTATTAAATCAAACAACCTAACAAATAATCCAGTATATCGGCTATTCTGAAAAATTGTTTGCTGCTGGCTTCCTGTAAAGTGTAAACCGGCAAGAACCGTGTTTTATTTAGACATGAATTTTATGTCAGTACTATACGACCCAAACGGGGTCTTTAATATACGGCCATATATTTCCGATACAACATTTCACGGTGAAGTGTGATAAGGCGAACTGCATTCGTGCAAGTTTCCGGACACGTGTGGCCAGGGTAGCTGCCACATTTATACCTCAGGTATGATGGAAGTTTGGATACCATGTAAATGTATTTGCAAGGTGCCATACAGTAAAGCAGCACCGTCAAACTTCAAGCATTGAGCAGTGGGCATTATTTGGTTCTGATTGATTACTTTCAGGGCAATATCAATATCCTCAGGGGTTCTAAACACTTAGAATTTTGGTGCCTCACTCTCTCGTGATTCCCCATGTACAGCAGATATTCCACTTATAATTGAATGCTTGTCCAGTCATTTTCATTCGGATAGCAATGTTTCGTAGTGAAATGAGGTGTCATCACTTGACATTTATGATATTAGACTAGTGGTTATTTAAAACTTTTGACTCCAAATCGATTCTGACAAATATTAATTCGTTGCTAATCAAATGGGAATCTGGATCGGAATAGCTAGTAATACATAATATTCATTTTCTTCACGTCGATTATAAGTCCACGCCATCGTCGTGTGGATGTCGTTGTCATAAATACGAATACTTCATAAGTACATATTCATAAAAGAAATATGATGATTTAAAAAAAATAATAACAGAGTGATCGTAAATCTAGTTCTATTTTGTTTATCCTAAAACAAATGCAAACACAATTTCATTTAATCGCCTTCTTTATCCGAATGACAATGAACGTCAATTTATTGGCATATAAAAAGAAATTGAAAACGGTAACGATCAGTGTTTATGCTAAGCGACATCGCCATACAATTACCTACTCTAAAGCCTTTGTTTATAAGAGACATTTTTATTTTCCGGGAAATTTGGTTTTATCGATTCGATACCATATGAATTTTCAATTATTAGATGAAAGACAAAGGAGTGGAAGCAACATAATTAAAGTAGGTAATACAAAATATTCGAAACTAATAGATCGCTGAATGCCTAATATTTCATCTATTATGTTAATATTGATCTTTTTTGTCATTTACCTCATTATTATTGATACCGTTAAATTAATTGGCAGACTTAACGAGCACTCTTCTTGCATATTATTTCTGCGCTTCTCTAGTTCCTTCAAGCATTGTTTGTCCAGCCACTGTCTCGATATTTTCTTCTTTCGATGCTACCAATGATCACCAGTAGCGGACTTGGAGACTTAATATACTAAGTAATTTTGAGGCCCCTTACGATAAAAATAATTTTAATAATCCATAAATTACAACTACCAACGTAAAAATATCAATATACCTATCTCTTTCATAGAATATCACCTGTAGTAACTAAAATAAATATTATTGGAGAGAATAGTGATGACACAATATATTAATAGTATTGGTGTAAATGTTTTCTAAATAAAATATAAATGTGTACCTATTTTTGTTTAAGTGGTTATGTTATCAGCCACTTTTATGTTAGTTACAGGGATTTCGTTATGCTTTGGTTAATATTTTATACTCAATTTGTGAGAAATACGCATCATTTTAAGATTTTGTTATAATCTAATAACTGTATGACTTATTTTAATGCTTTCATTTCTCCATTATAAATCATTTGACATATCGATTGAGTAATCTTCGACCACTTTTAGTAATGTGGTTAAACAAATAAAAAATGTATATCGTTCAAGTAGGTATATATCGAGGGTATACTGACAGAACGCATTATTTCAGTTTTTGCTGTTTTTCTGTTTTAAATGCCAAAATGTATACAATTTTACGCTCTACGTCCTGGTAAAACGCACAAAGGCATAGGATATAATGGTGAGAAAATAGAAACATTATTAAATCATATTGTTATTTTTTATTCTGATAGAAAGCATGATAATGACTTAATGCGTTCTGCGTATACAAAATACAGGATTTGTAGCATGTCGTATATTGTGTTTGCCATAAAGGCTAGTCTTTATAATGTAGAAAAAATGTGTTTAAATCATAAAAAAATCCAAAATAAAGTCCTTTTTGCGATTATCTCCGAACTTGTTTTAATGAGTTAATGCTTTCTGTCAGTATACCCTCGATATATTCCTATATAATAATTAGCCGTCCATAAAGTAAAGAGCATTGTCAATAACTGAATGTATGATGTAATTAGGTATGTATAGACAAGATTGAAAATATGCATAAAAAGTGCAAAATTGTAAATACAACTAATACATTATGGCATAGGACTAAATACATCGAAAGGTAAAAGCTATCATAATAACTTCACTTTAAATGGTATGTAGATACCTTTCATGAAAAAGATATACGTATGTACTGTAGACCAATGGAAATATTTTCCTGTTGTGACTATTTTTGTGGTATCACGGACATAGAAGAAAACTGGATTCAAATCCATAGTTAATCGAAAATTAAATATGTTTTTCAAAATTATTAACATGCCATCTCTTTCTTATTGTTGTTGTAACATAAAAGTTGTTAGCGATATCCGCATTGAAATTTTATTAGATATGCAATGGGTTTTGAGACACATTTAATCTATTTTATACAATTTGTATTATATATACTTTCAACCTTGTGTGTTTTTTTTTATATATTCCCAATTCGGAATTAATTTGTTCTACTAACGGTCAGTTTTAATGCTCCCGTTCAGCAAATGAAAGCTACCCGGAAAACAAAATATTAGTAGGTACACACTGACCATACAAAGCTCGTTAAATTGTACGTTATTATTAAAGCGCCCAACGTCTGATTTTTAAATTACTCCAGCGGTTCATTACGCCTATATAAAATGAACGTATTTTTTTAATATGAGTTGCAAAACGACGTGTAGCTACTGTTAATAAAAATCATATAATTCCAAATCATTATAAGTAGGTAAGTACTCTTCTCTGCCCAGGCGTGGACATCAATGCACAAGTAAGTACTATCATTTAAATAGTAAAAAATGTTATAATAGTCCTATTTTGATAACATAAGTCATATTTTATATATTAAATTTGTAATAATAATAAATTATATAGTCTATGAATGATTCTGAAAAGTATGTCGACATGAAAGCTTGGTACCTATGCACTATGCAGGCATTGATATAATGTAATATAAAGCTAGTCAATGTAATCAAGATAATAAAAATAGTTCTTAGATTCTAAGCCTAAGGAATGGTAAATTTAATGGATCAGTACGTTCTCCCTTCAAAATATATTTGACATGAATTGGTCTTAAACAACCAAAAAAATATTATTTATTGTATGATTTAACAATGATTATGCAGTGTTCTCACTATTGTTATATCGTAAATAACCTACCCCCAACTTCTATTTCATATAACTAGGTACATTGTGTATCTACTCTATTATTTTATATTTCTCTACAGCTTAAGTCATATCGAGTTAATTTGATATACATATACGTAATAATATTTTATACTGTTTAGCTGGATTTTCCATTTTATTAAATAAACCAATTTAATATCTGTATTGATTGAGGCTGTACTCCCTAGAGATGTAGACATTTTTAGCGATATATTATGTATTCTGTTTTTAAATTCCATTTTATTGCTTAATTTGTCTTTTTTTAATTAGTGTTGTTTTTTATTTTATTTCTTTTCTATAAAATTATTTTTTGCTTTGTTTTTTTTCTCTACCTTTTTTTCTCTAGTTGATTTACTTGTAGGTACTTTTTATTCTAAATGACATATTGTGAATTTGTTATATGCTCAACGTGTCTTTTTTTAAATAAATAAATAAATATTTTCTGACTATATTACTAATAAAAACGAATTCCTGATTGCTCGACAATAAGTACCAACTCTCTTTCCCAGCTTATTGACATTAATAAAGTATCTACACATGATCTAGATCTAGCCAGTGCAATGTCCCAATTTTAATTAACTGAATTACTCGGTAATCTTTTTACTGATATAGTTAGGTGTTGTGAAGCAGAATATATAAAAAAAAACGCATCATGTTTAGTGTAAAAATACGTAGGAATGAAGCCTTTATGCAGCAGTGAATATTGGTAGACTGACGGTCATAATAATCAGTTAATAAACAAGAAAAACTGTTCATTTTTTAATCGTTACATAAAAGTATCAACACTGACCTGTTTCTAGTAGACTACCGTCCCCAAAAATAAAATAAAAAAACTCAAAATCTTCGACGATTGTAAAAACACTTGCCGGATAAGAAAGGAGGGGAGTCTTTCACCTGTTGACTGGCGCAAGTCGAATCTCTCACCTGCCGCATCGTAAGTAATAACGCCAGACACGGAACTTTTAAAAATTTAATACTTAATGCACACTTTGCTTTCGCGATCACGTTCCTAGGGGGCGCGTGCAAAGACGTCTAGCTACGTAATGCCAGCTCCTCATTGCTCTGCAGCCATCCCCTTAAATATTTTCTTTATAGTTATTAAAAGCAAAGAAGTTTATTGTCGCTTTTGAATATAAATGCAGTATTAGCGAAAAATATTGCCAACACCGCGAGAAATTTTAAAGTGCGCGTTGGTTTGCATGCATTGTGAGAATACATTGTAGGTACCTTACTTCTCCTAATATGAAATCCGTTTTTTCATTTTTATATTGTTTAGTATGACATTTACATTATTTTATATCAAAATAGTAATGTTTATGACATCGTTGATCAATTGATAATTATTATCGAAACAGGTTATTATTTGAATAATGTTTTAGTAACTAGGTACGTACTTAGGTATCCTGTGCTGTGAAGTCATTTTATTTAAATAGTTCTGATTTTTATAAGGGAGGTTTTAAAATTGGGGATTTTTGATGGGGGAGGGGGGTTAATATTACAACCTATTAGGTCCATACCCTGATTCACACACAAATTTAAAAACAATATGTGTACTTGTCAGACCCAGGATTCGAACCTGGGACCGGGACCTGGGAATAGGCCAACGCTTAAGCGCCGCGGCCATCGTGGGTGTAAAACCTAGGGATTGCAATACCCAATGAAAATGTAAATACCGGTTTTTGGTATTTCTTATTGACTAGGTACCGGTATTTCTTAAACATTAAAAAAACAGAAGTAGGTGCTTATCAATAAATATAGCCATTAAAATCTTTTTAAAATATTATTTTATAGCAAAATCCTACATACCTACATTTATTATGTTGACATTTAAAAATATGTATTGATCATAATTATTGTAGAACTAGTGATTTTTTACAAATAATTTGAATATATTGATAATTTTAACTAAAGCTCTCAAAAGTTTATCAAGTGCAAATAAGTCCTGCTGCAGGAAAAGCTTCTTAAATTAACACTTGTACATTCATCAATAATTATAAAATAAATGAACATTTTTGTCACGGATGTTTTCTATTTCGAAATAATATTATGATAATTCATCGCGACAATTACTTATTTAAAATATATTTGATGAAATTTATTTTATTATTTTTTCACCTTTGTTGGATTCACTCAATATATTTGCATTTTAGCAGCACATAACTTATAATTCATTTTCAAAAACGTAAACGAGTGTGCTTTCTTAATACCGAGAATTCAGGTATTTTGGATTTTTAAAACCGGTATTTCGGTAATGATAAATACTGTAATACCGTTATCCCCAGTAAAACCACATATTATACAACCATATCCTGTTATCTAGGTCTTCATTATTCGGATGCGTAGGTACCTACTTACATCGCTTATATATTTTTTTGTTTCGACCATGTCCGATACTAATATGATTATATGGGCCTCCACAGAGTAGAGGTTTGTATTAACAGATATGTATTTGTTTTTCACGAAAAATGGATGTCAGCCACCCGCTCAGCCACTTTCTCAAGGTCCATACCCTGATTCACACACAAATTGAAAAACAATTTGTGTACTTGCCAGACCCAGGATTCGAACCTGGGACCCACGACGTTATATTACAACGCTTAAGCCGCGTGGCCACCGTGGGCGCAAATATAAAATTTTGAATTTTAAATACTTTTAATTCAATTTAATTTTTGTATTAATGTGTAAGTGTACTTACCTAAAGCTGAATTTGAAATTCAAATATTGGTGGAATTATAGAACATCTATAATTAAATTAACGGTACGAATGGTTAGAGTATTTTTATTACGTTTCTACATTGTATCTCCATTGTGTATTCATGGTCACAAAAGAAGTTATTTCTAGCTAAAGGTTCCTCAGTATTTTGGTATCCAAGAAATTCTGATTTCACGGTTCTCCAGAGGTAGCAACTCTATCACAGAGGCAACAAAGAATACAAAGTCATTATATCGAAGCGTTCGATTTTCCCATATAATGCGTGGACAATTTCATTAAAAATACATTCAAAGTAGATTGAGAGAATCTCGTGGATCCGGATAAATCAATCGTCAGGTATATTTAATATTTTAAACAGTAATTATTAACAGGTATCATTCCATTGTATGAGGATCTTATCGTTATTTATGCATAGTTTAAATGCACCTCAGAAACATATTTATTAAAAAGAAATATGGCACCTATAGAACTTAAACCTGCATCCATCGGATTCCGGCCAACGTACTTTACCAATTTAGCCACCTGCGCCCTACCCAATTACGACTGTCGTATTGTTTCAACAGCTGATATTTCTATGCTGTCGCCTACATCCTATTGGCATACAAAGAAAGCTATTGATAATACTGTTGGTAGTATAGGGTGACAATTCTATAAACATATTAATCCGAATTTGCAATATACACCCCTATTGCAATATAGGAAGAAATTATTTTTCAACCCCATCCGCCTGTTTACAAAATGATAAAATAATATGTGTAAGCATAACCATATGCTTTCCCTTAACATCCGTAACTCAGGCGTATACCGTGGCGTAACGAACGAGATGCTCCATTCAATGTTGTGTTGGTTGACACTAGTTGTGAATGGCGTGTACTACGGTGTGAAGAATTTTTACATACCCATATTTTCTGTTACTGCATCCACTGGTATATCGATGGTTCCAATATATCCCGAAAACAAATGAACATCATACGTAAATAAGAATATATTAAGGAAAAATAAATAACCTAAGTATTTTTTTATGGATCGCTGAATGAAAAATATCAGATGCTTCCAAGAGAATTCTTTGTTGTACCATCAAGCCTGTAACTGTACTGTAATTTTGAGAGAGATTACAAAAAAATCGTATTCTGAAATTGATATGATTATAAAGAAAGCGGCAGACGTGTGGTCGAGGTCGCGTCCAACGAATTATTGGCCCCGTGCCAAAGTCGCCGCGGGTACTCTTTTTGACGGTTCACCTGTCCGTCATTACGCGTCCACAGGGTGCAACCAAATATAATGGATAAAATGTATTATTAGAAGCGGCTAAGTGGTACACCTTGCCGCTAAGAACACATAAAAAAGCTCCAACAATTTGCTTCGGCTGCTAATTCTCGATTGGTCGTGGCTGTATAAGTAGATCGTAAGACTTAAGTATTTACCTACGTATCACGAATAAGGTAAATTAATTATTTTTACTTAATTATAATTCAAGTCGATCGGTGATATTTATAAATCAGTAGGTACATTAGCAAAATATTACATTGAGTTTAATTTTAGAGTAGGCAAACTTTAGAAAGAGTAGTTGAATTTGTGGAAGGTCATGGTGTGGTGATGAAGAAATCGAGATTTGATGGATGCTCCGATGGATGGAGGAGTGAGTTTTATTTGCAGCATAGACAGTCGGTATAAGAGTATGTTACAGTAGTTCTATTACAATACTTATAATACTGTTCCGAGGTACGAGTCTTGGAAGAATGAGATGTTGTGAAGAGCGATGCAAAGAATGAGATACTAACAGACCAGAAACTTATATTCGAGTGACATGTCCAATGAATAATTATGATCTGCTATTTATTGACGCACTCACAATCAAAATAATATATTGAAAAGAATATTTAGGAAATAATTACTATAATCGAGTCAGCTTCTCTATATTGAGTTTACGTCATTGTATATGGCTGACTATGTGGAAAAATGGATACTAAGAAAATTATAATTGCAGTAAGCTATTTACTGAGTTTGCCATAATTGGACACGACGGAAAATGGATATTAAGGAATTTATAATTGCGGTCAGTTATTTAATATCGCCGATCAATATTCTGACACGGACTGAGTTGTTTATCCCCATAAATTCATTATTCTAAGTAGTTATGGAAAAATTTAGTAATACTATCTGAAATCTAAAATACGAGAAATGAAATATAATATAACCTTTTGACCATTTCAATAATAACTCTATCGCGGTTGGTATATATGTTACGCCGAATTTGCGAAATTAACTATTACATTAAATCGGCAAAATTTTACCTAATTCATGTAATAGTCAAGCCTGTTGCCTTATTCATGAATTAGGTAAATTATCTGCCGAGTGCGTGAATTCGCCAGGGTATGGAATTCTTAAACTTTTAACATGACAGTAGAAAAAGTAAATTTAATACGGATGGTTTTATTAGTTATAATTGGACATAATATAATATTATTATTAGGTTAGGTTAGGTTAGGTTTTGTAATTCTGAATTCAACTGAATATCCATTTTGAGGTTAGCTAGCAAGTGTCAACAAACAATCAAATCATACTATCACAAACAAACAATCGACGATTGCACGATTGATACCCAAGCACGAATCAAATCGCGAAAATACCTTTTAATAAAATTCTTCCGTTATCATATTATAGTTCTAGATTTTTTTTTTTGGCATAGTAGATGGATATGAACGTCATTTTAGTTATTGATTGGTATATTTTTATATAATCAATGACATTTGACACATTTGGTTAGTTTGATTAGTTGCAAAAAACACCACCGGAGCGCGACCATCTAATTTGCCCAATGCATGAACTAGGCAGAAAAATTACTGCCGAATTCACGCACTCAGCAGATATTTCGCCTAATTCATGAATAAGGCAACGGGCTTGCATTTTTCGTGTTTTAGGCAAAATTTTGTCCATTTCATGTAATAGTCAATTTCGCACATTCGGCGTAACATATATATGGAAACTAATCTAGTATTAAGAAATTACACATATTTCGCAGTTTTCAGTCGATAGGTATTGTAACTGTCTGAACATTGGTTTCGGAAAATATTCTTGAAAATAAATGGTTTATTTACTTTATAACTGCATTTGCATCGACGATTCTACAGCTAGAGTTATTTAAATCTCTACTAATAATACAATTTAAATGTCTGCAAGCAGAAATATTTGTGTTTTGATTAACGTTTTGACTAATTTCAAAAAATATTTTTTGTTAAATTAAATTAAAAAATTAAATGTTTATCTTGTTATAATTCAAAAACTAATATGAAACTTGCAACTACGTTGCTGGCATCAATTTAGTAGGTAGTTCACCTCGATTTCTCATAAATAGTAATAAGTAGTAATATAACTGGAGTAGTAAAACTGGCCAGACAGCAGCGGTGGAGTGATGAGTTGAGGTGCGGTTAAAAGGCATACCTTTGTCCAACCCATTTCAATATGAAGCTTATTTCGAAAGGAATATACTAAATAAGTATAGAAATTGGCTGGTTGGGTTGAAAGGTGCGCGCCTAAATTCAAATAGAATAGAAAAAATATAAAAATCACATTGTGTGGATGGATAAACAATTATAACATTCACATCAAATTAGTATATTTTTTCTTCTGTTTATCTGCCCATATTTTACGTGAATAAGGTCACAGCCGATCGCTAGTACCTACTTTATTATGTTAAGTATTTATACGCATATTTTTAAAAGTTAAATGTACGTAACACACACATATATAATATATAATACTAAAATATTAGAGTAAAATATCGTTAACAATTATATTTGATTGAATCCGAAGACGGCTTGATTGCAATTACATCAAAATTTCTTAGGGACTTCCGTTTTGTGGCGACAGTGGATTTCTGAAGATACGAAAGACGTTTGGCACGTGTCACTCTCAATTGCACCTGTAGAAAGTAAATAAAGAAAGATTGGAATGGTTATACAGCAAAAGCTTACCTCAGAATTATTTGTGTTTATTCAGCAATTATAACTACACCATTGATCAATAGCATTATTATTTTGTACATTATATTTAATGTATCAACAGAAAAAAATAGCTTGTAGAAGTAGGTAGGTACTACACTGATAATATATATATTATATAATTGGCAACGTTTTGTTTAAGAAATATGTTAAAAAATCATGGTATTTTACTTTAGTTTTCATTGTAGCCAAGTTGGTGTAGCGGGTCACACCGTAGTCATGTGTCGCAGATTCGGTCCCGTAGATTAAAAAAATATACATGTTGTGTTTGATCCAGTCTAAAGAATCCAAAAAGTTAGGCTAATAGTCATTAACCATTTTTCACAACATCAAAAAATAACCTCATCATTGTGGAGGTACGAACTTTGCTTAATAGTAATCATGGTCTAAAAATAAAAACGAAGTAAGATATCTTATAAACAGGGACGGCTCTTGTATAGGAGCAAATGTGCACTGATCTCCCAAATTATTATGTAATAATAATATGTACGTATTCAAATAACTACATTTATTGTAATAATTAATTACTGTAAAATATCTTTAATTTGTCGCCCGTCCGCTAAGTGCATCCACGTAAGTATTTCTGGCGTATTTTTAACCAGCCGCTGAGCTGGAGATGTGTATAAATGTACGTCTTTCATAGTATTTGTTGAATGTTCGAAAGACGACCTGTACCGCCCGAGTGCCCGACCGTAGACGATTTTTTTGCATGCTGCCGAAATGTAACCTCACTGAACGTACAATTTTTACCTTGCTTTGAGCAATGTCCTCCCTCTCAATGTCCTCCCTGTCCTCCTCGCTTCAAGTATAACCGATAGATGTCGCCATTGACTGGCGCGTTTATAATAATATTATTGTACTCGTACGTACGTATGAAGTAGGTAAAAGGTTCCCGCCCAGTATTTAAAAATACTAGGTATATTATTATTTTATACGTTATGACGTTATGAGGTAAATGCTCTGTTGTTTGATGTGCCATATTAATATTGAATCAATCAACATATCGATTAGAGTAATATTGTGATAATTAAGTTAGGTACAGCCATCTCACCATACAAATACGATTTTATAATTTTACATTTCAAAATTAAACACTAAATAATTTTAATATAAATAAATCTACAGAAAAGTAAGTCAGTAACATAATACATACAATATACCTACTTATACTTACTATTATTTTTGATGTTGAATGTCTTTCAAATCAGTCCCATTTGGAGTGCAATTTGGAGTGGAGGTGTACAAAAGTGGCAAATTTTTAATACACGTGATATCCCGTTGGAAAATTAATGATCCATGCCCAGTATTTATAAAAATGATACAACGCGCATATGAGAATGATGTGGGATGACAAATGAGGATTTTACGGCTTTTTCTCAATGACACACGTCTAAAATACTTACATCAGTTACGATTTATGGAAGTTACGAGTGACAAACATGGTAACTATGTCAGCACATATGAAGTGTAATTAGGTACAATAAAAATCGAAAAATGTGTGTACCTATTGCCTTTTGCATCATACTTATCATACCAGAGGCTTGAACTTTGTAACTTTGACAACAAATAAATGCTGTTCGTGAATGTAAGCGTCGTTTAGCATTCGCCTACCTCCACCACGAAGGCTTTTGCAGATTTTTTTTCAATACCATGAAAAGAAAAATGCATTTCTTTATTTGCACTCCCTAATTTTATTATCACCGGCCGCCACTGCTTATAAAATCACCTATATATTAAGTAGTTATATATAATTTAAATAGTAATTTTATACAAATTCGATTGTATAGGTATTTTGATTAATAAATATAAAACACCATACCTATAACAAATAAAAAAAAAATGTATGTTTCACATTTTTTCATTCAGATAAACCTGTACACTGCGACTCCAGTCTTACATTATTGTTGAGTTGCACCTGTAGGGGAGTAAAATACAAGTCGAATCAAAAAAGCAGGTAGCGTTTGCTCACATCACATCGGTCAAGTTATAGGTCATCGGCCCACCATAGCAATTTGTATCGAATCATAACAACACATTTTTTTGTGTAGTTTATTGCAATAATTATTAATTATTTCCCCAACACCAGAGCAATAAAAACTTCCAACTACGTATTTGTTCGACTAAATTACTAGCAACAGTTTTAATTGTTTTATTCTTAATTTTTTTCATGTCAGCTTTTAGTAAATTCAACCACGTCTAGATAAAGACCTCCATTAATATCCACTCACTTTGTCTTCATTAAATACATCGTTTTATATTAATTAGGTAAGGTTAACAAAAATCAAGGTACCTACCCACTGTAATCGATGAGATGAACTCATCCCATTTATTGAAATGATATAATGACTTGTTGAGTAAAGTTTAATTACAGTATGGTAGATCAGTGATACATTAGTGACATATATTCTCGACGCACTGACTGATTTTGAGCCCCATACGATTAAAAAATAAATTATGAAATGAACAAAATTTTTCAAATAAATCCACGTGTTTGGAAGATTTATTATTTTTATTTTGTAAGTATAATTTATTCGCATTAACAGATATTTGAAAAAAAAATCACGTCCACAGAATCTCATAAGTAAGTATCAAAGATGTGGGTATGTATATAATATTTGCAATCTCTGCCTTACTTTTATATTTCCTAGCAACGCACAATCCGCCTACTCCCACGCAACGTCACTTATTTGAAGTTTATTGTTCTATGAAATCTAAATTTATATTATTAAAAAAACATAATAGAAATTTTCTTGAGAATTTGGTATAATTAATTAATTATATGATTGATTATATATTATAATTATTATATTATATGCCCTTTTTTAAATTTTGCGATGAATCGGTTGTGTCATTTGCGTCAGAGAAACTCGTCGATGGGGTGGGTATTGAAACAATAACCGAAACATCCAGGATTGGAAAAAACTGCAAAGATATACAGTGAACTCACCGGGAATCGAACTAAGATTCTTCATAATATGATAAGCCAGTGCCTTACGAATTAGCCTACAAAATTACGAGTACCTACTTCGATATTGCAGATAATTAATAATTACCATGACGTAACAAAACAATTATTTTGTTGACGTGTATTAAATAATGAGGATTGGAGTATCTCCTTTAAAATTTTGAATAATTTGAGATCACATTAATTTCAATTTGCATTAGTGAAATTTTCTCTTAATGCATTTCTAAATAATGCAAAAGCAATAAACGATAAATGTTTAAAAAAATCAGCGATCAATTTAAACAAGGTAGAATTAAGTATGTAAATAAAAAACAAAAGATTAATGTCAGAAAGTATGGATTGTAGCAAATATTGTGTCCGTTGTATATTTAAGATTTATTTATTAATCCTTCTTAAGAGTAAATAATACCTACCTCTGATAGCCAGGTGTTTTTCATAATATTATGCTTTCTATAAGCCGTGTTTATGCATTCAGAAAATTGTTTCACCTGTCCAAACTCGTATCTGGAGTAAAAATATTCAACTGAATTTGCACCTGATTCATTCTCGAATTCCATCACTATAACGGGCACCTACATATTATCTTGTTACTATCCCCTTAGTCAATTTATATTGATGGTGTATTTTATGTATCTAGGTATTTTTTCCTATACATAATTCAAATTATGTAAATAAGAACTGATATTTAAGTGACTTGACACTTTTTTCTTTTATTCAACACCAGGGAACTCGGAAATAATAGAAATTGAACAACGGGTGTGGAGTAGGTAACAGGCAACTAATCTCGAGTGTGGAAGAGTGTGGGATAAACTTAAACACGTGTCAAAAATACGCTTGTCCTTCGTTCTGACAAATTCTCTTGGTTTATGCACTGACGATTATTCAATATTTGTGTGTTTGTAGGTTCCAACACACACTATTGCACGTATATAATGTGTGGTTCATTTTCGTAGGACACTCACAGATTCAAAATCCTGCGTCAAAAAGTAGTGTATCGGGGTAGGTATAGTCTATCGGAAGTATATTTATTAATCTGTTCTGCGTTCAACACATATAAATATTCGATTATCAATTTACCTACTTGTAACATTTTATTAATTTTGAATTATTTATAAATTATACATAGTATACAATATTATAAAAAAAAATCAGAACAAATAATTTAAAAAAAATTAACGGCGATTTAAAATGGTTTTCACTTAGATTTTACTTCACCAGCCCTTTGTATATGTGTCTACCCTACTATGATGATAGTACTAATTATTGATTATCTTTATGCGGTCAGCTGTTCGCAATAAATCAATATTTTTGATTGCATATTTCATTAAAATTATTACCATTTATTTCAGTATGAAACAATCCCACAAAAATCGTTTTCTACAAATAGTTTACCATATTGCATTTTAAGTATGCGTAACAACTGGGACCACCGATATTTATTTTCACTGTTGTATAATTATTATCACGGACTGATTATAATGAGCATTTGGCTACCCCAAAGAAAACTTGCACACCATGGACACTGTGAAAGCTCAAAATAAACCTTCATAAAGAAGCTGCGATAAACCTCAATTAGATAATGTAATGAAACATGTCTTAAAAACAGTACGTTCATGTGAGCTAGAAAAGGGTGGTCATATTTAATCGATTTAATTTTATTTAAAAATACTTATATGAATGCAATAATATATTTCCATTACAATATTTTATTTATTTCATTTTGTTAACAAGTTTTTAAGAGAATACATAGGATTACTTTTGTGCCACTTTGTATAAAGTTAAATTCATTCACTATTGCTAAAGAGTGATTCAATCTGATTGATCTGCAAAAAATAGAAATGTTATATATCTATATATTTTACATGCAAGTAGGTATGTAGATATTATAATTACGAGTATTATAGTTCTATATAACATTGTTCTTCTACTTTTCATTACTAAAAAACAGCTGAGAATATTGTTTTATCATTCATTGAAATCTATAAAAATACCAAAATATTATGACAATATAATTATTGCATGATTGACGCTACAGTATTTTTATAATCACAAAAGTTAAAGCCACTTTTGACTCAATTAAAAAAAATAATGTCATGGAGCCATTTTTTTTAATATACTTACATAAAAAAAGCATAATAAATCAAAAACATAATGTTATCTTTTCCGTAATCGAAGGAAATATTACAATATCACGTATTAAGTCATTAAGTTAGAAATAATGTGAAAATTTGAATCTGTGTAATTTACGCCTTACCTATACCTAGGTATACCTTGCTGATAACTGATAGTGATAAGGATAAGCGATAACGGCTTATCAAAAACAACCTTTGATTTTCTTTGACGCACAAATTAAAACTTCCGTTTCTTATTTCATTTATTAACACTTCTGGTAAATAGGTAGGTAACTTACGTTGTTGGAAAAATGTAGGTTATCATTAAGTGGGTACATATTGCATACTTTATTATCCAATGAATTAGCGACAGACTAAATAATTAAATGATTAAACTGTATGTTATGTAGTTATATGGTTTATAGTAACTAAACCATTACTAAATACCTATTATTTGTTCTATAATTCTGGAAATCTTTCTATGTAGGAAGGCGGTATAAAATTCATTTTAAACTAATACAGTTGTATTAAATATACACTGTATACTGTATACGTATACGGTGGATTTACAGGATGCTGTCATGACCTCGGAAGACGTTAGAAGACTGTCGAGGAACAGTGATTTTTGGAGGCGCTTTGTGTTGTACATCATGGTCCCCACAAGGGGGAGGGCTAACAGAGCTCTAGCCTCGGGGGCTGGCGTGGCGGGTCGGTCGGATAAGTCAGATAAGCACTCCACAATTTTTCTTTACCAGTTACGATAAGTCACCTGCGGCTCTATTTTCCTCCATGAATGTTAATATTTTAACATATGTAGTTGATTGTGCGATGAAAATTTTGAATATTGTGTGTCGATACTCGACAATTCAAGTGGTTGTGTTAAATTTAAATCATACAAAAAATTGCTATAGATATACTGATAAACGTTAATTGAATACTATATTTCGAAAACGTAACATGTAACATTTAAAAAAAGAGTCACATAAGTTGCAAAAATCTACATAAGTATTACCTAAATACACAAATGTAAGGCATTTTTTTTATAGTTTTGTGAAGACAACAGGTAACACTTAGGTACTACACTTACTATAAAATAGTATTTTTTACATAAAAACTATTTATTTTTATATAAGTAAGGGATTGTATTCACTATTTTAACTAAAACGCAATTGTGACTTATAACGTTTTCTAAATAGGTACAGCATTCAATTTGACCTCAAACACTACTTGGGAAACGCTACTGTAGAGCGTCACACTGCTTTTAACATTAGCGATAGGTAGGGAGGTCCACCAAATATTCTGACCTGGGGGCTCGCTTCAGAATGTGAGGGCCATGATGTATTTACATACTCCATCTAAGAAGCGGAAATTGACTATATTGATTAAGATTTATTTTTCTCATGGGTAAGTTAATGTCTGCATCAAATACATATCAAACAAAAACTCTCCAATTTGTCATACGCTCTGCCACTCCTTTATGATGTGCGTGTGTGGAACGGTCAGGTGATAATAAGATAGGTACATATTATAATAAAAATATCCAATATCGGTTTAGGTAGACACATGGAGACGCAAGGCGCTGAAAGGTTTGAATGCCACCGAGTGTTAAAATTACAGCAATAGTTTTGCTGATAGATTTTTTACATGATGATTGATTATTATGCTTCCATTCAGATTTATTTATTTTACATAGAGTAAACATTGCAAAATATAAATTCGAGACGTTCATAACAATACATGAATAAAATAATGACAATAAGTAACAATTGATTGATTTTTAGACATATACCTATTCTGAAAAATATGCATAATGTAAGATGTTGGTAATTAGTAATGAAGTAAATGCCTCATTTTCTTTATGAAAAATCTCAACTGATCCAGTCTTAATATTATCTCATTCGATTTTGAACAATATATTGGTATTCTACGATGTAAAAATTTAAAGCAATTGATCCATTCCAGGATCATTTTTGTTAGGAGGCGACATTATATTCCACGAAGTCTTTCAATCCCGAGGATAAATCCTCCATTTCACGGAGTAGCGCTTTTAACGTCCCGGGAGGTGATTTTAGTGACAGGATCACCAAGGTCCGGTCAAGTGGACGCAAGTAGTTCGGTCGATGGAGTGGAACTAACACAAGGAGTGATTGCGGGGATTACCGGAGACTGTTGTAGCAATCGATTTGCAGAGTGAAATATAATAAGACATTGGTTAGTAAATAAATAGGTTATATCTACATATTATAAAATGTTGAGGTAGATTTAAAGACAATCTTTAACGTAAGTATGTAACTTATAAAACTTATTTATTAAAACTGGTCTATCTAAATATTTAGTTTCATTTTATAAATATAACTTATTAGGTATCTACCAAAAATAGGATGAAAACACAACAGCAGTAAAGAAAAGAATTACAATTTCGTTCAAATTAACTTCATAATTGAAGGTGTTGTGCCTTTATAGTCTAGTGCGTAAGGCGTTGGGCTTTCATCAGGGGGATCCAAATTGCAAAAATATCGCTAAAAAATAACAAAGCCAACTTAGCAGTTAACTGTTAATATTGTTTGTGTCTACGTATGTACCTACCTACATGCCGAATAAATACAGATATTTTTATCGCATATTGGAGATTTTCGAAGTATGGCACCCTCCGAAGTAATAACACATTGTTTTCATGACTCGATTACATTCGCAGGGGTAACGTGTTGGATTGAACATTATATTTCAATTATATGACTGCGTTTGTGTTAATTTAATTACTTATAATAAACCAAAGGTTTTAGAATTTTTATGTTATTAAACAAAACCACTATTCTGTGATAGCTACGCAAACATCCTGTAAACATTAATTCTTCCTTCCTTTCCTTCCTTTCCTTCATTTCATTATTGCCATTTATTTAAAATAGGCAGGGGCGGCTCTAAGGATTCATAGGGACCGTCCCCACATCGTAATCTTGTCAAAAATCCGATAGTTTTATCATTGCCATAATATACCTACTTAATTATATGATTAAATGAACTATTTAACTTTTTTTTATCCATCTAAACCAGTCGCAATTTATTGAGATATTTATTATTATTATTATACAAATAAATAAAGCAATGATTGTAAATTATGTAATAACATAATGATGTTTACGCGGTATTAAAATATTTATTAATTTAATTAAATACGCCCTATTTCACGGTGACACCTACGTACAAATTAAGAAAGCTATGGTGTTTATTTTTCGCTGACCGGAGTCTCTTAGTCCCATCCCGTCCACGCGGTACAAATCTAATTCTACAAATGATGTGAATGCATTAGCGTTAGTATATGCATTCTGGGGAGCAAATCAAATGACTCCTACGTGAGTAAAAACGCCCACTGTATGTCGTTGCTCAAAACTGATAATGGTAGGTCTACAATAGTATCTAATCATTATTAATTAACTTATTATTCTTAAGCATGCTTTTTACATGTGATTAAGTAACAACTCAGATAATCATATTATTTATTCTGAAAAATTACTCATTTCCTCATTAATAAAATCATATTATTATAAGTAGCTTGGTACATAATGCATAATATAAGAAAGTAAGTAGGTAAGTATATTTAATAATTAATGGCCAAACCCCACCACCTAGAAAGTCGTCGAGCCGCCACTGAAAATATGTATAATATCTCAATAACTTGTCTATAATGACATACAGTCATACACCTACCTACATATCCCCCCCCCCTTTCTAATTAAATATCATTCAACACCGTTATTCTTCATTTGTCGTTTATAAGATACTTTTTTTCGGTTTGTTTTCTACTTTTACCATTCACCATGAGTATAATTATAGATACTCATGAACATTTTCTCATATTGTCCACCAATCCTATTGGCAAACTTTATCAGATATCTTTGGCTGTTAAGTGTTAATCCACTTTTGAGCGACAATAATATATAATATAATGTCGTTTTAGCTAATTCTATTACAATATGTATTTCTAATTGAAATTCTCCGTACATGAATCTAATATTAAGGGCCCAGTTACACGGTCACAATTTGGAAAAAAATTATGGAAACTGTAATGGATCTTGCCAGATTCTAATCGGAATCAATTGTATCAGACAACATCTACTATATAGTTTGTAATTGGATCAATAATTGCATACGATGCATGCCTCACTTGATTATTGATCTAATTGGAATCATCCAAGAATCATTACAGTTTATTGTTGCAAATTGTATCTAAGCTTTACTCCTTATTAATAAATTATTGTGATATTTCATTCATATTTAAGGTGAATGCGACTGTTATTTTAGTTAAATAAGCTTAGATATTTATGTCGAGTCTCGTGCAGAATATAAGTGTGTACTTATTTCTAATTCCATCGTGATCTGTAGAATAACTAAATCACTCACATTTTTGATGGTCGAACCAGATTGACGTTTTGCACTCTAATCATTTTTCCAATAATTGTTAGGTTAGGTTAGGTTAGGTTAGGTTAGGTTAGGTTCAGGCACAAAATTTAAAGTAGCGTAATAGTTACGTAGTAATAAATCAATTCATAATTAATTGACGGTCAAATGAAAAACATCAATAGAATTAGTTGTACATGGCTTGAAATTGTACATGAAAAAAATTGCACTTATAAAAGTATTTTGAACAGTGTCATTTTTCTTCCAAAATCTGTAAAATCGATTCTACTAGATCCCATTAGAATCTTTCGGGCCAGACTGACTCGCCTGCAGAGTGGTAAGAGGAATTCGAAGAAGTTTTACTTTATTGGTTGAACTGCCGTTTACGTGATATGACTGGAATATGAATTGTTTGGTAAAGAACGAAAATAACGAAAAAAAACTAATCCACGGTAATTGAGAATGTTGTAGACAGTTATTTTGGGCATTTGAAAGCTTAGGTATGATTAGACCATATTTTAACCATAATATGACTGTAAAATAATAATTCAATATTTTATTTGACATATTAGGCACATAGTTTCGTGCTGGATATTTGTATTTTTTGCAAAATTGGTCACGCCATTGGTGTCTTCTGGCTCTACCGTCATTTCGATTTGCCGGTGGCATACATCTTCGGACGCTTATCTTTCCGTTATTTATCTATTTCTATAGTGTCGGCTGCCATATAAATGTGTAAGTATGAAACTGGCTACAATTTCATGTTAGGGGAGAGGTCACTACTTTATCCTCCTATTTGACTTACACGACGTGTCATTGATTTCGCTTAAATCGAATCCAATACAATCATGTAGTTTTTTCACACATTTTTCGTTACTTATATCTTACAACACAGAATTTTTATACACTATACGGATAGATATTACTCAACTATTTCAGTAGTAAACTATTTACAATAACTATTTTTTAAAACAACATTTTCAAATTATTTTTATACCTGCAGTAGGTACCTACATTATTATGTTGGTAGATTAATAACGATCACAGAACAGATAATAAATAGAATACCGATACGCTATATTCAATACACCGCATAGTGAAGCAGGCTTTTGAATGTGTGAGTGTCCTACGAAAATGAAGCACGCATTATGCACGTACAATAGTGTGTGTAATACACCAACATTAAATGAGCGTAAATGCATAAACCGAGAGCAGTTTTCAATATTCGACGTAAAACGTATTCTAGACACGTGTGTAAGTTTAACCCGGAATCTTCCTTACTCGAGTCGGTTACCTGCTATCGCCTTACCCGTTGTGTATTTCAGTTCCCATTATTTCTGAGTTCCCTGATAACGATAGACAAATAGTACATAATATATGTCAAGCTAGTAAAATGTAGTTACGTATGTGTGTATCACAGACTAGATTGGTCGGCTGCCATAGACCAAGACTTTGAAGCCAGTTTTGTTTTATTACTTAATGACGGACAGGCCATAAAATATTAGAGACATACTTAAACACCGTTTAACGTAACGCGGACAAATTCGGCCCTTAGTGAGTGGTGGTCCCTCTAAATATTTGCAGAATTCATAAACCCGAGTGATATATAATTAGATGTGTATTTTGTTATTTAGTATTTTGTTTCTGTTCGCGGATGCCATAATATTATGTATTTCCTAAGACTGCCACTATTTAGTGAGGACGCCATTTAAATGTTAATTAAGTTTATTTAAAGACACTACATCTGCAACCTACCTAATAAAGAAACTATCTAGTAGAAAATTCACGCTTCGTGCGTCTCTCAATGCATTAAAAAATTGATAGGTCGGTTTTAATACAAATGTCTAATGCAGGGGGGGGTAAACTGCGGCCCGCGGGCCGCGTGTGGCCCCCCGGGTATTTTTTTGCGGCCCGCCATCATTAATTGTACTTCTGATTACGAATAACTTTTTTTTATATATTTTAAAAAAAATATTGACAATAGATTAAAATTTGAAGAATTTCTTGTTTCGTAAATGTATTATCTCAGTACGTCTTCCTTGCGTCTCGTCTCACACTATGTAACCACTATTTTCTACGTTGAACATCGATTTCAATAGATATTGATAGTGTGCCGACAGAGCTACAACTTGAGATTATTGATCTGCAGTGTGACACTGATTTAAGAGAATTGCATCGTCGTGAAGAAATCTCCAAATTTTACAATGCCCTTAATTCAGACAATTTCGACCAACTTAAAGATTATGAAAGAAAAATGTTCGTTATTTTTGGATCAACCTATATATGTGAACAAACATTTTCGATCATGAACCTAAATAAAAATTCTTTACGATCAAATATCTCCGATGCCCATTTAGAAGCAGCTTTGAGAATATCAACTACAAAATTAGCACCTGAATTTAAAAAAATGTTAAAAAATGTACATCAGTTTCATTCTTCTCATTTATTTTTTGTAATGTTTATTTTTCGTGATAATAAATAGTGTATATCTAAAAATGGTATTTTACTTGCGGCCCGCCGCTCATTTTTAATTCTTGAATTTGGCCCTCCATCCAAAAAGTTTGCCCCCCCCCTGGTCTAATGTAATGATTAAAATACATATTTTTAAATGAAATTTTATCAAAAATAATAAACAAATTGATTGCTAACGCGATCGGATTCTAGTTTGAATCATATACGATTTCTACATATTTTTTTATATATCAAATATTATTTATAATATTCTAATGTAGGTAAGTACATATTATGTAAAGTAATATTGCATAAGTGTTAGCAACAGAGCTCACGGTACTTTATTTGATGAGCAGGTGTTTGCCACCCTTTATAAAATTATGCAGAGTATTTGAATTAACGTTAATCAAACGTCAAATTTTATTGAAATAGCAATTAATTGAAAAAAATACTAATTTTTTTTACTTACCTACCTACTTCTTTTTTTATATTGGTATGATGTTTATCATTTCATTACAATGATTTTGCATTTTAAAGTAGGTGAGTACCTACTTAGTTATCATCATAACTCATGCAATATTCTTAGTATGTATCATGGAAGATAATATTTACTATTTCGGAATGTACAATTATTATGTATTTTATTAATATTATAATATCTATTCATGAAGAGAGATACAGAGAAACCTGTTAATAATTACATGCAAAAAGGCAAAGGGTGTAACACGATGTTTTTTTTAATTTTCAATATTTTGGTATAGTCAAGCGTGGGTTGGTTATTTTTAACAGGTAGGTACCTATTTCAATTGAAGATGTCCTAATTAAAAATAAATAAAAAGTGTTTAACAAAATAATAATATCATGGATCCATCTACTAAGGAGGTTCATTGAGGCTACTATCACCCTCTCGGACGAATTGTATTAACTCAGCGCAGTATTGGTAGGATTTTTTGTGGGTGATTATTGAAGTACAGAGGATAGGAGAAGTTTATCTTATTTCCACTATAAAAGTTTTCTGATAACAAATAACATTTTTATATACATTTTTCACAAATATTTTATGCAAAGTCGCATGTTGCGTAATTTTATTTGGTGTTTATTAACTGAATATGGGTGGTTTTGTGAATTACAGTTACGTTTTTTTTATTGAGACATATTATTATTCAATAGTTATGCAGTTTTGTCCGGCTTATAATGTTTTATGTTTAAACTCATTTTTCTAGTAAAATGTGGGTTTTTAGGATCTGTCTCCGTGTGGAAATTTGTCTGCTTTATTACCATTTATCTTATTATATCTACTATCTCTCCGTGTCACTCCCAACTATCGCTACTCTCATCTTTATAATCTCTATTATATTAAGCACGATTACCGAATGGATAACTACTGGAAAATGCAACTAGAGATATAATGCAACTAGAGATATACCTACTAATCGAGCACTAAGCGACCACATGGAGGCCTAAAAATTCCCACAGACGTGGTAACGAAATCCAAGGGATCATAGGGATGGAAGATACTATAGATGCCTTCATCGAGGAGTGAATTACCACCAGCTGATGACTATATTGCCTGGAAATACAGCCGATGTTGGAACCTTTCAAAGATAACTTAAAATCACAGATTTTTGCATGAGTTTTTTTAAATTACATTTTCTGGATCCGCTAGTGATTCTACTTGATACTGATTATTTCATATCTATATTTTTGGTACCTATTTCGTATATATTTTCTTTATTAATGCGTAAGACACAATGTTTTCATCAAGGTACTCCGGGTTTGATTCCCGGTGAGGTCACAATTTCTGTGATTGTTTAACTGCTACTACTATATTACTTCTGTCATTGAGTATCATGAACTGTTTAAAAAAGAAAAGGAAAAAAAGAAAGAAATGGCTAATCTTCATCTCACGATAATAGCACTACTACTGAAACATCACGTATTAATTATGCGTTTGTATGAAATTACACGTAGTTTTCAATTGTTTCACTCCCTGGAAAGGTATGTACTAAATGTTTGTGCTAGTAAGGGGCAAAACAATATTTTTGGGAGTCGATTCCTGACAGGGGCGGATTGTGAGTCCATGGGCGGCGGCAAAAGTATCCCAGAGGCTCGGGGCAAGGGCGGATACCCACACCCGCCAAGTGTCGTGATCTACGGCCGACTGATAATAGCTGTGCAACAGCGACGCCAAATGTAGAGGCGTCTCGTTATGACACAACATACAGGATACAGAATTAATATTTAAATACGATGTATATTTATCAGTGGCGAAGACTCCATCCTAGGCGATTATTTAAAGCCTACCTTCTTAAGAAAAATATTTTTTAATTTTATATTGACACATTAAATAATATAATCACATAATAATATATTCAATATGCCCAACGACATCTATCGTATAATTGTCATAATAATTTTACGATCTTTTACACTATTTCAATAAACACCATTTATGGCATGTCTCGAATGTTTAAAAAAATAAGCGACATCTCGTTTCGCTTCACATATTGTATGGATGACGTTCGCGTGAATCGAAAATTTTTTTTATATGCAGTTTGTTTCTTATAATTTCAAGACGTCTGCGGCGGTCCATATAAATTGGTAAGCTATTTAAGGAGCGCTTACATTTTACGTAAGTGCACATTTATTCAAAATAATTTATAAGATAATTTAAAAAAATAATTTCTAGGGATTCAATCACATATAAATATTGATTGTTGTTAAAATAATAAATAATTTATCTCGTGATTTTTATTTTTGTCAGTTAGTTTATTCATAGACTAAGACCAAGCCAATTATGTAAGTTGAAATCTGATATTTTATCTAAGTCTGTGTTTTAAATATAGAAGTTTTTTAAAATGTCTAGTTTACGGGTTAAATTATAAATTGTTATGGAACAGATTCACAACAACGGATATTTTCAATATATTTTGAGCGTATCTTGTGTTTATATTTAAGAAAATACATAATTTAAATTAATTGCTTAATTTTATACCATCAGTGAGCTTTTGAAATTTCATCGGTTTTTGTGTACCTACCTATTCAGTAGTTATGTCAGATTATCTTCTTATTTCCCGTAAATACGAGTACATCTAACAAGTGTGCTTTCTCTACAGCCTACCTGTTTCCAAAAGTCACCCTTCGCCACTGATATTTATATTATCTAAGTAAACAAGAGTTGAGAGCGTCCAATTCATACTTAAGCGTTCTTCAATTAAACATTTCCCCCCGATATTTTGTTTTGCTCATTATCAGCAAATTACAATAATTATCAGCTGATGTCGTAAAGTCTTAGCAAGTCTATTAAATATTTTACTTGGTGACATAATTGACATCTCTCAAAGCAGTAGATTGTGATTTATAGCCATCAATATGCAAAATATTCAGGTCATAGTGACTCTACCCTACGTATATTAGGTACCTAGGTACTTATACAATACTTTAAAAAGGTACAATATGTCGGTACCTACCTATATTAAATTTAATAGAATAAACTTGAAAAAAATCCTAATAAATGATGTACATTGACTTCATTATTTTACACAATGTTGTAGCTTGCTATAGTTATCACTGATAGTAAGTTACTAACTGGCGTACACACTACACAGCATATCAATAATAAAAGAGGCTTCGTTAAATTGTCTCCTCATAGATTGGGATGAACCTTTATTATTTCGTAAACAAATAAGTATACCTATACAGATTTAGGGTGAAAAAAATCATTTCACTATGTCATATGGGTGCATGTTGCCAATTTACTTGTCCGCAGGTAATTTTCTTTGTAGATATAATATTTCTACATAAATTACAATAAGGTTGCATATTGCGAATATGCATTCATTTTTTGACCTCCACTAACAGGTCCATGATAATATTGAGGTTATAATATAGTGTCTGAGCTCTAGGTTAAAATTTTATAAAGTATTGTGTGAGTATATATTTTAGATATTATAATTGACGGCGACAATGTAATTAATAGATTAAAATATTCAATAATAGAATTTTTTCTTTTGACTTCCTCGTCAAAAATCTAAATTGAATGTTTTTTTAAATACATATATTGATACCTCGGTTTCAAAGTGTAACGACATAAAAATCATAGTTCTGAGATAATTAGGAAACAAGATTTTGGCCAAGTTTAATCTCTTGCTGTGTATCTAAGTTATGTAGATTTTAATGAAATTCTAGGATTATCTAAAAAGTATTTATTTATTTATAAAAAAAGAGTATTACGGCATTTCAGCTATTGGCCAATGCGCCATAATACATAATAAATACAAATATATAAAAATATCTTAATTACAAATAACAACTAATATAAAAAGAAAGTGGAAAAAACAGCATGTGTAAATATTAACGAAATATGATAATATATATAATTATAAAAATAACCTATTTAATACGTCCACAAATAATATATAGTTAATAAAAAACAAATCAACCTTTATGGTGCCATCAAATAAGCTAATTGCACGATACACAGCATCATGAAACATTACATCTGTCCTGCGATGAGGTATCTTGAAGACCGTGGAGCTACGAGTGATATTGGTGGGAACATGAAAATTAATATTTGCCAGTATATACGGATTGTAAATGAACCCACGAAGAAGTAAAAAGAAATGCTTTAAAAGAACAATCACTCTTCGGGTAGACAGGGATTGCATTGATAGCATACCCAGAAGAAAACGATTCGGGAAATTCATTTTATTTTCATTATCGTGAGTCATTAGTTATATCATTATATATTTATAATTATAATATTAGGTAGGTACCTATTATAAACATAATTTTATGTTTTTCTAATATGAATAATAGGAGTTTTCAGAGGTTTCCACAGGTTTATATAATATATCCAATGAGTATAATATTTCTTATTAATTAATATACCTATGGCATATATTATTGGGCATTGTGCATATGATACTAATATGTTTTTATTTATAAATTAATGTACCAACAATTAAAATATGGCGAGTATTTTCATTCTCCGCCGCTGACCCTTCACACTCATGAGCCCGGCAGCAACGACCAAATCCGATTAATTTATTCCACAAATAACTGAAATACTATATAACAACAAAACAATAATTTACAAATAAAATTACAATGCCTCAGAGCAATTCGCACCCGCATTCTTCTTTGATCCAACAGGATGCAAAGGAAAATAATCCTTACGATACCAAACATTAACGTTTAATTTATTTAAACGATGGATACCTTGATATTATAAAAAAAATCATATTCACTCAGAGAAATATGCACTCTAGTGCTTTTGACCATTCTTAATAAAACCTTTATAAAACAATTCTACGGTATAGCTTGTTTTCGTCAAACGTTTCTTCGGATCAAAAATGATCTTATTGTTTGAAGGAATAAAGTTTTACTTTCCGTATATTTTTCAGTCGATTGACACGTAATATTTAAATATATTTGAATTTCGAATCGATTATTCAAGTATGGTTCCTTCATAGTGACGGGCGTACGCTTACAAAACTAAAAAATAGAGTTTGCGGTAATATTAATCAAAAAGATACAATATATTCTTTCGTATTCAAAGTTATTTTATGAAAACGTATAATAAATAGAACATAAGCATTTCCAGTTTATTTTATGGTAAGTAAAAAAATACTTCAGAGCCTAAGATATACCTAATATGGTGAATATATTAAGTATATTAATTCTGTTTTTTTGCGATATTAATATATATCATGTTTTTCGTTCATATCTAACATACAAAATAAATATAATTGTTTTGATTTTACATTTTTGATCAGCAACATAGCTGACATACGTATTCAAAAAACTTTCAAACAAAAATCAACGCACGGACGCATAAACCCAGTCGCACACAAAAACTCGTTTCGACTGTGAGACGACAAATTTGGCGATTTGATTTTGTGATCATTCATAAAACACATAAGTATAACTTAATATAATATTTACACATCGCACCAGTTCGACAGTTTTAGTAGAAAAAAACATATGGTTGCATTGACGTGTATGCAGATGTTGTTTTTTATTCTTTCGGATAGCCACGTGACGTTACCGTTTCTCTGTGCGTGGAAGAGAATTGCAACATTGAGCGTGGTTTTATTTTATGGCCATATCCCAGTTGAGATGATTTAGTGTGTGTGACCGGGCCAAGAACTCTCAACTATACATATGTAAGTATATTGATGGATTAGTGATCAGGTGTATTTTTAGTTTGGTTTGGTATGATAAAATCGAACAGATTGAAAATTGATGGTCAAGTGGAATCATTATGTATTTATTTAAAAATATATTATTATGATTTGGAAGCTCAGACCAATAATAATTTTGGAAGTTAAACAAAATAGTTGAAAATATATTAGGTAGGTACATGATTTAATTATGTGTCCCCATCACTAATATAATTTTGGTAGTTTCTTTATTGGTCGCTAAGTTGGTATTATTTGAAACGCATTGACACGTTCCCGCGCTCGAATGCGTTTTTATAATTGTACGTTTTTAGCAGTTGGCGCATCTGATTTATTTTTCTCGCGGGGCATTTTGGTTCTGTATATTCAAATGTTGTTTTTTTCCTTCACATTATTGTACATTTATCGACAGCATGCACAAAAATTATCAGAGTTTTTAGTATTATCAATTTAGTGCCGTCTATCAAAATAAGAATATGGTTGCTTTACATAATATTAATTATGATGTAGACTTTTCATAATATATTATTACTTCCGTCAAAAAACGCGACAAAAATTGAACACTGGTATAGGATAGTATCTACTCAACTTCATTTTAATTTAGTAAGTACCTACCTATAAATATACACATTACATACCTCTAAATAAATATACCTAACCATTATAGTCAATCACGATTTCACTCTATTTGGATTATCAATGAAAAAATGTGTTGTAGGTACCTACCTAGGTACATAGTGAAAGTTCCTCCTTATGCTAGTTTCTTCTGGGTCGAGAGCCACAAGTGATGATTTTAACTTAAGGCGTTTAATTACCAACATAATTTAACACATGTAATGGTAGACCCACGAATGCTTTATTTAGTAAGAGATTTAACCCCAATTTAAATATAAATACAAGATTATAAAAGTTACATACATTAATAAATACCTACTAGGTACTATATGTTACATCATCATCATCATCATCATCAGGGGCGCGACAACCCGGTGTGGGTCCTGGCCTCCTCCAACAGCTCCCTCCACCTGTCCCTATCCAGTGTGGCCGCTTTCCAATTTGGTACCCCCATAATACGGCAGTCACTGGCAGCTCCATCCAACCAGCGAATCTTTGGCCTCCCTCTTCTTCTACATCCTATTGGATTGCTGGACACCACTCTCTTTGCCGGTTCATTGTCATTCATACGGTACACATGACCTAGCCATCGCAGTCTCCCAATCATAATTGATTGAAGTACGCTGCAATCTTCGTACAGCCCGTAGAGCTCAGCATTATATCTTCTACTCCAATTGGTGCCATCCCTGATCGGTCCATATATACGGCGGAGAATTTTTCTTTCATAGATGTTCAGGATTCGTTCATTTCGCAGAGTTAATGTCGAGGTTTCCGATGCGTAGGTGAGTACTGGCTTTACAAGTGTCTTGTAAAGTCTTATTATGTTACATAGTGGTTAAAAAATTAAGCTTCCTTGTACCCGAAAACAAAGGTGGGATTAATAAATTTACACGAGACCACGTTGTTATGGAAAGCCTTGATAAGACGGAAATTGAAAATAAAATTACGTTCATTGTTTTTAGTACTTATACGACTGTTTTTTTTCAAACTGCTTACTGTCTTACCATGTGTATTTATTTACCTACTGATCGTTATTATTTTCTAATTATTACCGAAATAGATACACATGTATTAAATCAGAGAAATACTGCTTAATTTGAAACCATCATTGGTCTATATTATTGTTTGATATTTTTCTTTTTTGAAGACTGTAAGTGCATCTTTTGTCATATTATATTTTATATGATATGTCGTTTGACAAAATATTGCATTGCATAAGCATAAGGTGTTCGAATTCCCACGTAATTATGCAACTAATTATTTAAGCAACGATTGGTATACTTATTACCTATGTTGAAAATAACTGAGGTATATATTTTTTTAAATTTGCTTCATAATTAGTCGTATTATAAAAATGCCACGATTACACTACCATTTTATATCTTCCTACAGTCCCCAGTTTTCAGTTGTCATCACTAGATGAAACTACTACGTGAACCCATTTTATTAATTGATAGCAGTAGCCACTGAATACAGCAATATTTTATTTCTAAATGTCATGTTGTGAACGTCTTAAACGTCTTATTTTTATTGTCCACAATATGTTAAAAAAAAAAAAAAATTGAAAATAAATTTCGTGTGTTTACAATTTGCATCTACTGCAATTTAATAAAGCACCATATTCGAGACCAAGTGGACCAGGGACCAGACCAGGGTACACAGAAAAGAAAAATAAAAGACGCTTACTAATGTTTTTGTTACACAACCACGGAGAAGCGGGATAACTATAATATAGTTTTTTATTTAATATTATTAATTCTATAAGCAGCTGAAACAAATAAAATATACCTAAGTACCCACTCCTAATTAAATTAATTTACTAACCAAATGTTTGATAGTACTTAATTAACCACCAATATTGATTATCCTAAAGTCTCTAAATTGCATTGTGATATATTCATTAGAATAATATTAGCTATACCTTTTAATATTATACGAAATTAAGCTTTAGTACCTTTTTATTGATGAGATATTCATACAATTTCTTTGCTTTGTATTAACGTCTACTCTCACAGTTTTAATATGCAGGTACTTACATCACACTGGTAGTGTTCGATTATAGGGAAATGAGGCCTCGAGCAAAAAAGTCTTCTTTTTCTTTTTCCAATAGCCTTATAAATATTTATAATATGGACGCGTTCGTCTTGGGGGAGTGTTACGGTTGGGAGATTTATTAACCGGCAAGTCTGTACCTACTAAAAACACCACATTTATGCGACCTTTTTTCTTTTTTGGGAAATATTTTTTAATATTATTTGATCAGTAATAGAGTTCATTAGTTTTAATTGACGTTCCTAAACAGATCACAATATATTGTAGAATGTAGTACCGTACCATACTTATATTTACATATATGTTAAAATTGGTTATAAAGTATTGTTTAGAATGACGAATATTGTGTATATAAAACTAAAAGTGAAACTCTATATTTTGAAGTTCAGTTTTCGTTTCAACTCCAGTGACAAAAATCGAAATCGAAAATGTTATTGATATCATATGGTTTAATAGCGCGAATGTTTTATGTTAAAGAGATGTTGTTATTAAAAAAATAATGACGACATCGCCATGCGTGTTTTCTTCGGTTTTTAATAATATTTACCAATCGATCCATAAATGACATCGCATTGTAGAAAAATAGCAGAGAAGACAGCTAATTATGCTGTTTTCACAAAACATATTTTCCAAAAGATTTGGTTTGGGACCGCCCCGTACATCTTGGTCATCTCTGGCGTAATGGGTAGGTACATATTATTTATATTAGATAAATTATCTATGGTTAATATGGGAATCAGAGAATGCATTCAAAAAGTTTTCTTTGCGTTTAAAAAATAAATAATTATTCAATTATGGCTTACAATAATAATATTCTGTGATATAATTTGATAAAAAGTCTATGAAACCGTTGGAAATTAGATATTTTAAGTGGTTGGTTACAGGTTCTCAAAAATCTAAGACAAAGTTTCAAACTCCAACACTAAAATAATAGATAATAACATATTCTCGTAGTTTTGGACATATTTTCCGTTATCTTTCAGACTCCGATAAAAAATATATTGATATTAATGCGGTATTAATCGCAGGTTGTCTTTGTAAATTCAGAAATAAATTAATATAAACTACCTACGGCACAAAAAATATAACGAATAATTTATTATTTTTTAAATTTTATAGAACATGTACATTATACGTGACTGTTCATGTATAATATTTATGTGTATTAATATATTAATGGTTGTGGGATTAATAATAACATTCATTTTAGCTAAGGTTAGATACTTACTTATTATTTTAACGCGAAGGCACATTCTATCCAAATTGAATTAACTCGATATAAATTGGTGTCAATTTAATGTTAGTGGCTAGGACGCAATGTTCAATTGATTTTTACCCCAACGACGTCAAATACTGATATATCAAAGCATGTCACTAAAGTTGGGGTAGATTCAACCCCCTAAATCTTTTCTTCTTTTCCTCCCTCCCCAGACTCCATATCTGATGGTTGTTCTCGGCTTAGCTTTAACCTCATCATTCGCTCGACTGATTTTTCAATTTGGCCAATGATCTTATTCTATTATTATTCTTAAACAGACGTTGCCTTTGCCACTTACCTAACTTTATAACTTGGCGTCTTATGAAATCGTGTTGACTATCCATAAGAGCAAAGAGAAAAAAAAATCAAAACCAATATTTTCAGAAATTAAAATAGCAAACCATATCATATTAAATACTATTTAGCTTATATAGCTTCCTAAGCCAATCGACGTTAAATATATATTTTGAATATGTACACTAAAATTAAATACCTAAGTGTATACTACGTCCAGGAAGTATAATCCGTATGACAGTTTACTGTGAGCTGTTGAATTAGATATAGATGACCATATAGTATTGAGATTAAATTCTAGACTAAATAAAACAATTAAAAAATACAAAATAAAAATCACCGGAATACAGTCAAAGACAGAAAAATTGGTAAGTAAGTAAATTTAAAAAAAACAGTCATATCGTATATATTTATAATAAATTCTGAATGTTTCAAAATTGGCTTAGCAAGTAGGTGCCCGTAAATAAATCAAGTCGTTCCTATCAAATGTTTGATAATAATGACAGCGTTATTAACAGATATTTTATACCAATCCGATACAGTTAAATGTAATACTCACCTACAGGCGGCTCTCGTAGTGCAGTGGGTAAGGCGCTGGCCTTCCACCCGAGAGTTCTGGGTTCGATCCCGGTCATGAGAAAAACATTTATGCGTTTTTCTCAAAGCCTGTGTGTTTGTGATTGTTCAAAATTACTAACAACCACCTTGTACGAAAAAGCAAGGACATGGTTATTAATAATTCAAAAAAAGAAAATACCCACCTACAATTATCACTTTCAATAAAATTAAAACGATCTAAATAAATATTCTAGCATGACCCTTTTAGTAACGATTAGGTATTCTAACTTTTCTTCGTACCGTTACAGATACACTATCCAAACCATGTTTTTCATGTTCTGAAGAAAATTTTGTGTTAATTTTGTAAGTACTGTGGAATAGCGTGTCCGGAAATTTGTACCTAGTGTATCACACTTCATCGTAAGCTTTTATATCGGAAATAGATGAATATATAGTATTGAGATCAAATTCATGTATAAATAAAATACTTATACGTACTTAATACGTAATAAAAACCATCGGATTACAAGGGAAAGACAAAATAAAATAGGTGTGTAGGAAAATTAGAAATACAATCATATCGTATATATGTATATTAAATTCTGAATTATTCAAAAGTATGTCAGCAAGTAAGTGGTCATACCTGTTAGTTATCAAATTAATATTTTTATTTAATCTATCAACATTAGAACATTAGCTACAACTATTGGCAATGCTCTACGTACAATGCGTCATTTTTAAATGTTAAATTTGTAGCTTTGTAATGTAATTTAATTATGTTAAATTCACCATGATAAGAAAGTATATGTGCGCTTTAATTCTAGCAATGAAAATCTGGTCTATAGATCAACCTAATAGACGAATGCCTTCCTAGCACAATTCGTAAAGTACTGGCTCCTCACATGGGTGATGGGGCTACGGGTTCGATTCCTAATGAGGTCATAATATATATTTGTAGTTTTCTCAAAGCCTGGCCGTTTCTGTAATCTTTTCACTACTACTATACTATCTACTGTCACTGAACCTCACGGTATGTTGTAGTAGAGAAGCAGAGTCATTGCAACCAAACTCACAAATGATTACCTTCCACGCGTGGCTTCATACTTATAGGCCATTCATGGACTGAAACCGTATGCGGCTTCGAACCGTGTGCCATACTAAGCTTATCTTTTCTGTTCATGGAAATATATTTTCACAAAGTATATTATAAGCATCTGATCGTATCTGTTTATACCATACAGTTACACTTACAAATTTAGTGAAAATATAATATTTTCATGAACAAAAATCATAAGTTTAGTATGGCACACGGATCTAAACCGCATACGGTTTTAGTCCATGGATGGCCTCTTACTATGCCGTCTTGTAACTAGCTACCCGCACCAAATGTTACTCAGCTTCACAAAAAAAGGTAAGCTTCTTGACAAAACAGTTGATGTATTATAATAGTTATAGTACGTACCGAGATGGAAATTCAATTTTTTTTACTATGAACACCACTCAATCTAATAAATATAAATATATTATAAATATACATACCTACTGAAACTTTCTTCATTAGTCGTGTGGGTAGTGTGTGGTGGCAAAGAATGTTTATTGGAAAAAGGTAGGCTATGGATAACAAAAAAAGTATTAGGTAAGACTGTCATGCTTAAGGAACTTTAACATGAATTTTGTTTCATAAGTAGGTTACGATATTTTTTTAATGTAAAATTAGTAAGTACTTATATTTTACTATTTTACAAAAACAAATCAGCCACGTGATCAATTCTAGACTCGCGCCACCGCTCTTTTGGCACCATTTTATCAAGCTCTCATACAATCTAAAAGATTATTTATGACGTCATCGGCGTATTTGCTTTAGACACAAAAGTTTTTGTGTTTCGCGTTGAATGCATGGAAAGACTGCGATAATCGAGATTTCACAGCATAATTTCACAAAAATACTGTTTTATTCAATTGCTCATTACATTTAAGTAGGTAGTCGCTAATGTTAAATAAGTATTTTGTTATTGAGTATTGTACATTGTACCTACGCTAATAATACAGATATATTTAGGTAAACTATCAATGTCTAAAATAATAGTCTAGTAAGGAATCTTCGCCACTGTTAGTGGATCACTATGTAGGTAGTAAGTAGCTACCTACTTAATACAGAAAAGGTACCTACGTCACTATATTTCAATATTAGAAAGTTATTAAAAAATCATATTAAAGTGAAAAATAAATTGTTTAGATTTTCTTACATAATTAATTCGTATGTAGTTTTGAATCTAATGTTTCTATTGATAATAAAATAAATAGTATTCAATAAAATATGCAGAAAATAATATCTTAATAATAATGTGTGTAGAACATTTTTTAAGTTATGCTACAATAGTTATAAAAAAAGATTCAAACCTTACTTCGACAATATGTAGAAAAATGCAATTTACGAAATACTTACCTTATGGATGATCAGTGAGTTGAAACATTTTTTTCGAATAAGGCTAATCTAAAATACTTCAAAAGATTCAAGTTGGAAGGTACTCGCATGAAGAAGTATCTAATTCCTAACAAATATACTTATATTTTTAAATGTTTACCTTGCGGGACCGCATAAGAATGAAGTGTGTCCAAAGACCACATTGTTTGTTATGGTTTACCTTTCAAGTAGTCCGGAAAAAAATATGTGTTTATTTTACAGACACATGCTTCATTGGGTAGTATTATTTGTGAAAAAATAGCCAATTTAATTTGACGATTTTTTCTTTTCAAGTTATAGAATAAGAAGTATAAGATTAAAGTATTATTGTTAGCATCATCAGCAATATTTAAAAAAATATATATTATAATAGGTCAATAGATTGTTTTTAAAATAAGAAAGCTGGTAGGGACCTACTCATTATAGACAATATAACATAGCTTCAAATTATGTAGGTACGTTTAAGCAGAGCATAATTATTAATATTTGATTCACCCAATTTCATATTAATCTTTGTTTGATATAAGATGTAATAAAAAGATATGACTGATAGGTATATTCATAACTGTTTTAAATCTCTTACCATTTTTTATCATTTTAAAAAGGTGATTGTCATTACTTACCTTATTCAGTCTTTAATCAAATATTAGTCGGCAACATCATCATAATTTGAAAACACCTCAAAAGTACATATTAAAAATACTAATAAGGGCCTCGAACCCGCATCCATCGCCTTCCGACTAATCTGCATTACCAATTTGTGTGTTCAATAAAGAATGTCATATTATCAAATTATATGACTTATTCGTTGAATATTAAAAATAGTTTATCATAATATAATAAGTACATATATGTTTTAGGTAAGTAACTAATTTCATAATGAAACAACAAATTTATTTATATTTTTATTATCATTATTTGTATGCATTGCCGTTGTATCTCCCACGTCATCTTTATAATCGTTCTTTATATTTGATTATTATTATACACAATTCATTATTTTTCACAATACAATACACTAACATATAATAATTTATCCACTAGAGAAATTTCATATCAATAAATTATACCTACAATCACACGATGGGCAAATCTTAGGACTAATTGTATCCCATAAAACACTACTTTATTAACAACAGTCAAAAGATTTTTCATTAGGATTATGCAAAATGTATGTACAGAAAAATATATTCACAATCCTATTAAAATAATCTTATGTATTTTTCACTATTTAATAAATAAATTTAAAAAAAAAAACTAGATAGAGGAATAGATATCACAATGTAAAATTTATGTTTAATTTGTTAATATTTATTAGGGCAAATAAACAGCAAATAATTAGATTTTTTAATTGAATTTACTGTCACTTTCGAGTATTTTTTCATACGCTGAATAATAATGGAAATAAAAAAAATACTTTTTACTATTTTTTGCAATAAATAGTGTTTATTGGGATTCAAGTCAAATATCAATAAAATAGTCTTAATTATTTTTTATTCCATTGCCTTTTCTATACAAAATTGGCAGCTGACTTCAATTCAACAGATATTAAAATAATAAATACTTTTTAATCATTGCAACTTATAATGTGCAACAAATATTTTGTATGTATTACATTATATAATTTTGGAAACAAAGCGTTTAAAAAATATCGTCAAATAATCGAATACAGAAAATCAATTCTGCCTTCATGGCAATTATTATCACAATTTATTTATTTTCGGCTCAAAAATTGATAATTTTATTTATCAACTCACTTAACAACTGATAACAAAAAAATCTGTTTTATTTACTAAAACCTCAAGTCCTCAAAAAAAACGTTATCATTTCTCCTTTTAACGAGTAAGTTGATTATATGGGAAATCAAATGTCCAACTGATAATATTTTTTGATAAGAGTTGACTTCTATAGAAATATAAAATATTATTTTATTTTCAATTGTCAAAATAATGCAATTAAATTATTGTGGTCAATGCTTTACGGTTTTCTAATTATTATTATTAATCAGTGAACATAGTTTGTTTCTAGAAATATAGGCCTTTCAACAGATATTATGAATCTAAAGTCTTTTTATATCAATAAATATTTAGCCATCTACAGTGAGTGCTCTTACCAGTCAAACTTTAAAGTAAAGTATATAACAGTCAACTTGAATATTATTATAAAACAATATAATGTAGTAATTATTATGTTTAGTGTTTGATAATATAATAACAAATTAATAATACTGGTGAAAAAAATGACATTAAATCAAATGATGTGTTTTTATTAAGAGTTTTGTACAAAAAATAATTAGTCAGTTAGGTATTTTGTTAAAATAAATATACACGTTAAAAATAACTGTGATTTTTAATGGTACCTACCTATTTCAATGTTAACATAAAAATAAATGATAATATGATGAAGTCACTTTATTTAAATAATAAAAAATATCACTCTTTTTATAAAAACACATTATTTGATATTAATCATCCATCCAACCACACTGTTTTCGGTGAACAGCTACAGAGTGATAAAAACTTACATATAAATAAATCCCATTGCACTTTTTCATTTAGTTAGGTCACATCATAGTAAAATGTAGTGACGATTAAACATATTGTTTAACTTAAATTCTATTTTAATAATTACAGAGTTTTAGAATACTTAGTGTCATGTTAGAAATACATCCATATGTCTAACATTTTTGACAAACTGAAACAAATTCACAAGGTGCGAAAAAAACGGTGACTATGTTATATTGTACAAGTATAAAATACAATCGTTTCCGTAAATTTTAATTTATATTGTTTTTACATTTGCATGACTAATTATCATTTAAATACACACCAACTTAATTTTAAATATTTTTTTTAATTTTTCGTATCATTAAAACCCTAATAAAATTTATTAAAAATGTACACAGTTGTATCTTGATAATAATAATAATATTATATTTTATCACTTAAACTTTTCTTACATTATATGGCCACAGTTTTTGAAGAAAATTATGTATAAAAGAAATTTATTTACAAAATAGCTGGCTGACCAGTCTTTAATTTATTCAATACCATATATGTTCCGGATAAATAAAAAAACGTTTATTTTTTTCAAATAAAATGAAATAAATAAAGTTTTACAGTAATAAAAGAATACACATAAATAATGTCTATCAACCAATACGATTTAAAGAATGTTTTTACCTATCAGTATTTGTACTTTCATTCCTTCAGAGACATTTCAAAATCAAGGCGATAAATTAAAAATTAAATAGGTGATATCTTTGCAGCGAACTTTTTAAGGGATTGAATAAGTTATATTAAGTATAGAGCAAATACAAGGGTTCACAGGAATTATGAAAACCATTGGTTTCCAAACTATTTACATTGTGTAAATTGCTAACGAAGCTTCCTTGCTCCTCACCAACTCATCACGTGTATTCTGATCTCCACCCAGACTGTAAAAAATACAAAAATAATAATTAGTTTTCATTGATCACAAAATAAACACAAGCATATATATTTAAATTGCAACCGAAGACTATTTATACTTAGTTTTAAAACCTTGCCTTATATAGTTTACTAGGTACTTTGGTTTATAGGTACTTTGATAGGCAATTTTCAGTAGCGATGTAAACAAAATGTCTTTCAATACCTTTAAACTAAATTAAACATATGCAAATGAAGAATACCTTTACATTATAACAGTATATATTTACTCTAATATTAGTTATAATGAAATAATAACAAATGAATACCATGGAGCACTATTCTAATACCTAATATTAGGTACATAGTTAACAACCAATATAATCAATAACAGCCTATAAGTTTAAAGGTCTAATTAAAAAAAATAACATCTGGGATTGTTAAGCCAAACGGGTGTATGGGGTAAATAATGTACCTATGCCTTTTCGCGTATTGTAAATTATTTACATATGACAAATTAACGATATCCGTCGACCAAACGTTGGTCGACAGGATTATCTTTCACTAATATTCTATGACAAAAGTTATAATTTCGTTAACTACGGGATAACTCAAGTTGATGGACTTGATGATAGATATGCCATTCTAAACCTCGTTACCACTGATTAAGTAAACACATATTTAAAAATATTTTGTCTGGTTTCCTCAGTAGCCTCCATTATAGTCATGTTTAAAGATTTATTTCTTACCATAGAATTAAGTGAGGTGAGTCCTGACATGTGATGGTGGTAGGCGGAAGGAGGTGCTGGTGGTGGGGCTGCGAAGGCTTGGTGTGCAGGTCCTGCTCCGTACCAGTGCGCAGACATGTGCGCATGCGCGGGGTGGACTCCCAAATGGGAACCGTGTTGACCTGTTACAAAATAAAAACAAATGGTTAATAACTCAATACCAATAAATACTATCGATACCATAATAACGTCAATATTCAGTAATATGTGAAGTAATATAAGTAGGCACTTAATTAGTATTTCTTTAAAAATATTGTTTTGAAAATCATGTTATTCACTTTATTGTGAATGGACATACCTACTGCTTTAGAATTTAGCATTTAACTAGGTGTTTACAATTTAAAAAAATGTTATCGATAGTTTAGTCAGTTTAGTGCAAAGATATTATATGTCCAGTTTTTGTCGAAATTGAGTTAACATACATGCATCATATCTTTATGCTGTAAAAATATTGTACGTCCAAATAGGATATTTTAGAAGATACTGTATCATTCAAATACACAATATGTCCATTTCTCATGCATCTCAAATTTAAACTTCGATTTTCTCAAAACATACTAAACTGGACATACAATATCTGTGCACTAAATTATATTAAATCTTGTTTATAGTATAATAATTTTCCAACTGACAAACGGTGAGAGTGAAAGAATAGATCAAAAAAGCTTACCAAAATCACCCATTGCTGATCCAAACGGTGACGCTCCAAATCCTCCCTTGGAATCTTGAAGAGGTTTGATGATATCTCCCATTACTCCTCCAAGGGCGAGGCAGGAGCCTCCCTTCTTTTTCTTACTTTTGCTGCTCAACTTCCGATTCCTCGTCTGGATGCCTTCCTTTTTCATCGTTAAGGGCCTGTTTACCTATGAAAAATAGAAAGTTTATTTCATTAGTTATATATCCAAAATATTTTTTTTACACAATTGAAGGATTACATTAATTATTTTTTAAGATTACCGTTGACAAAAGTATTTATAATCGAATAATATAATAATCTATGAATCTAAACTATTCATAAAATTGTCCGATTTAGTAGATTTTATGAGACTTAAATATAAATTCTTAATAACTTAAAGTCTTACAAAGTAAAACACCTGAAACAGGCGAGAGTAGAAGCGCGTGCCTAGAATTGAACGCGCATACCTACATATATTATTTCTTTTTATTTACATCATATCTTCAATACGATAATTTATAACGTATGTTTAACTAACGTATGTTTATTGGTTAACCAAAATACAACGAAAATTAATACCTATTTAAGTATTAATGAAATGTTCTAAATTGTTAAATTGATTCTTATAAATAAAGAAGATGGCGTCCTCTTTTGATATTTTGATTTGGTTACTTACATAAGGTGTCTATTATTTGCAAAGTTTTTGGACTATATCTAGTGGGAAGATTTTTTTTTGTGAAAACATGGTTGAATTGGTACGTTGTCAAAGTTTTTTTTATTTTATATAAATTAAGGGGTGGCATGTTTTTAAATTTAGTTAAAGGGTAAGGGTAAAAAGACATATTTTGCGCTCGTATCACTGCATCAATGCAAAACATTTTCATCTAAGTGTACCCAGTGTAAATAAATATAACAGTGTGATTTTTGCTAGAACTAAATTTGCAGTGCGAAAATAATAATTTACGGCTATGTAGGTAGTTCTAAAAACATCATGTTAGCTTCATTTGCATATTATATTTAGATATCTGATAAAAAAAATATTTTCAAACGTCTTTGGTTGGAATGTTCAATTTTCAAATATTTAAAACTGGAATATTCATAATTTATCGCATTATTTTTTTGACTACATTGATTGAAACCATTTTAATCTGAATACGTTATACGAACTTGTAATAAAGGTAGTTATTGTTATACAATCTGAAGAGTTTGACGATTATAAGTGTATAAATATTAAAATAACGAAGTGCGTGGGTGTGCGTAGGTACATGATTTCTGGCGTCGCATTTCCGAGAAAGCGTCCACACCAAGCGGTCGGCGAAGCTTTTTTAATTTCCAATTGTGGCAAATATTTTGTCGGCGGCGATTTTTTTACACATCAGGCGTGGGAAACTATTATTGAAACAGCGATGCTATCAATTATTTATTATACAATTTTGACGCGCTGGCAGGTGCCTTTTACAACGAATTGTTTACTTTCATTTTTTGCACGCGGTGGGTACCCACTGATATTTGAATAATTGAATACAGCTTTTAAATATATGCATTTAAACATACATTAGTATAAGTGCGTATAATTTTTACTTGTATAAACTATGAAAGCATTTAATAATTAATCACACCAAAATGTCATAATAAAGGAGAAATTTATATATTTTAAACTTTTTTTTAACATAAAGCCGTACATTTTGCCGAAATGTATTTGTTTATTAATGACAGATTTCCTTTACATTTTTTTACATGTTTTTCAATGCCATATGGTATATCTACAACAAAAACTAAAAATTCTAAAAACCATTAAGGGCAAGAAAATTTCTAATTTGCGTTTTCTCGAAAATGTTCTCTTTGGACTTTATAAAAGTATATGTATCTATATCTCAGGTGCATAATATTATGTACCGTAAAGTAAGTAAGTACTGTTAAACAACTATACTTCTATATTTTATCTTATAATTTAAAAAATGTATTTTATAAAAAACAGTATCATTTATAACACCATTATAAATTATGAGAAAAGGTTTGGTTTAATATCAAAGGGCGGCACGAGAGTCCTTATTGAATAAGTGTATGTCTGGCACTTTGGCCCTGGTGCCAGTGACGTACTAACTGGTGCAATCCAGCCACTAAATAAGTACTTAAGCACATACTCGTTACTTGCAAATTGTAACGAGCTGCATATTAGCAGATACTCGCATATTATAAATGCACTTTATATGGAATGTCTTGTCGGCTTTTGCCGCCTTGGATACATACATTTTTGAAATTTTTCGGACATTTTGCATCGGAAACATGGCAACAAATTCCATTTAATAATAGAATCATTAATTTTTAAAAGGCTGATGTAAAAAATTTGACCGTCATTACGTTGACAACACATATAATAATAATTATTATTCTCGAACTATTTTTATGAAAATCCTTTAATAATTTGCATATAGGTATCACAATTAATTGCTATAGACAATTCAAGTAAGGTTTTAACGAAACATATTTCTAAATGTTGTCATACTCTAAGGTTTTGTTTCTTCTTAAATATGTACACTTAATTCTTAATATTCTTCACATAACATATACGTAGGCACCTATGTGATAGCTTATTTACTTTTTTTTTTTAGGTTATTTAGGTATATAATTAAAATATTTTATTGAAAGTTGTCATAACTAACTTTTTATTTTACTAGATTTAAATATTAATCGTACAAAATTAACTAAAACAATCAATAGCATTATGATTTTTAATAGTAGTTACTTTATCTAGTCATTGTTTTTATAATACGTATAAAAAAGTACTGAGGATATACGGTCTATCCTAATTGTCTTTTGTAAAACTAAAACCACGTTTTAGAAAACAGTTTATTGTGAATCATTTGCTCATACACCTCAAAAACATGGACAAAGTGAATGAATCTTCCGCTTTATACGTATATATGTACGATGATTTTAGCTCATGTTAATTAATTGAGATGGGGAGACGGCGATGACTAAATCAAATGCACCATAATATTATGAACATCAAGAATCCTAAAAAGTCTACTCTAATAAGGCATAGGGGACGAGAAATTAGCGAAGTAAAGCTGTCGATGACTGACGAAACTTGCATTACCGAATAATAATAATTATTGTAAAGCAGCTACGTTGGTTAGAGAGAGTTCCGGGTTGCTTACAATGAGTGAGGATTATGTTTATCTGTTGGGCATCAGCAGACAAGATTGTACACAATATCACTATGTACCCATGGCAAAAATAAATAAAAATTGAGTTTTTGTATTCTTTTGTGGAAAATAGATAGGTACAGACCATGGTTAGGTATATTATTAAAAACTTAATTCGATGTATTATTTACCTTTCATAACAAAATCGATGAAAAATATATATCTAAATTTCACGTTAGATATGTAAAATTTATGACGGCTATTTAAATTAATTTTGCAATTTAATTTGCGGTTTTCCTCTTCAGTCGCGTCGGCTTCGTCAGTATTAAGTTACCTGTTCTATTTACTATTCAAATAGTAACAAGCTCGCCCAAAAATGGTGTCATTACTTTGATTCAAATCGTGTATCGAAAGTTTTTCGCAAGTAAGCTAAGGTCGAATAATATTCATTTAAGGAGGCGGTTTAGGATTCCATCGGCGGCTGGCGGCTCGTCACAAGTGCCGAAGTAGGTGCTAACACCAGACAGCGAAAGAACAGCGCGAATAACAATCGATTGGAATAATTTTTCCGTATCGAATAATTGATTACTTAACACTCTCTGGACATTTCATTCCTGCCTATATTTTATTTTTATTTTATGTAGGTATTCCATATTTCAATCAGAAATATTGGAATTAATGTATTGTGTATTTGGTGTAGGAACCTACCATAATATTTAGGCTTTTGCTGACTGATTTTTTTCAAGAAGCAGGGGCATTATAAATAAACCCATTTTTTAAATAGTGAGAATAAACTACATAGGTATAGGATATTTCAAAGCTTAATACTAGAATGAAATAATAGCCGTGTAAGTCTCTAACAATATAATATTATATGACTGTTAAAACATTTATTAAATTATTTTACCGATAAAATTCTACATACAATAATTATTATTAATAATTTATTGCATGTTTACCAAGAAAACTTGTATAGCAACCATTTACAGGTGAATAAATTGTAAAAACACCGACCAAACATTAGAAAATTTATTTGTTCCCATAGACATATTATTATTATATCAGGGTTGCTTTATCTTTGCATGTATATCAACGAAGGGTATAATACGATAAACAAGGTTATGAAAAAATCTTAGCTATTAAAATATTTCACCTCAATCCCATTTTTTGTCAAAACAGATGCAGTTTTGTATAATCAACCTTCATTTTTTATAATGGCGTATTTGCAACATATCGTTAAAATACATATGTACAATTTAAATATACTTTAGTTTTTAAATATTTTTTTCTATTGTCTTAAATTTTTAGAACAATTAATATTTTACTGGGAATAACTCATACCATTTTAAACTGTCTGATATTTGATAGACTTTAATTTATTGATCATATTTGTGTGCACACTATTAATATAATCTTTAATTTAAGAAAACATTGATCTCTATCAAAAAATTCATGTGTAATAAATTATGCTTAATAATTGTTTCGTGATAGATAGTGTGTAATATTTCGTTTATTTCAATTTCAATGTTATTATTTTTTAACTACTAGGAATCAATAGGCAAATTATATTGCACTGTTATTAAAATAATAATTGAACCATAGTCGTTGTATATGCATCGATGTCTCTTCCAACGGGTGCTTGTTGTGACACATTTGAACGATCCTAGCATTTTAACATATGCTAATTTTAATTTACGTCGCCTTTGTCTTTTTCTGTCTCAATTAGTAATCCTAGCCATAATGCTTAACCCAATCATTTAAAATGCAAAATAGTATCTGATTAAAATGAGTGTTAGAAAACAATTAATTTTGATGCGGTACAGGTTTCGACATTTCCTAACTGAAATTCCAACACTGACATAAACTTTTATATTTAATTAACCAATAAATAAAAATAAATATACGTTTTTTTGTAATATTATAATACCTAAAGTGTAAGTTGCTCCTTATATTTTACTCTGATAAAATACGACATTTTCAACTGTCCTATTGGAGATATATAAATTCGGGTTTATCGTTATTAAATAATATTTGTATTATGTAAGAGTTTTATTGTATTTTATTTTAAATAATTTCATACAAGATTTTATAGTCAACAGTAATAGTCACCGCTTCTTCTTCACTATTGACTTTTTTACTATCAAGATTAGTATAGGTATCTAAGTCTATAAATACGTCAAGCTAAATCAGTTTTGTAAAAAAAAAAACTATAAGTATTTTCAATTCATTCCTCATTGTAGATATCCACATACCCTCACACTGATAATATATAAGTAGACATCAGTTTTGCATAACTTTCATATCTCCCTTATTAGCTTAATATACCTCGATTTAGATTACTGATAATATTTCTTTGTATTATAATAATCTCATGCGTTCATTTTTCTAACTATTAAACTCTAATGTTCATACCCAGTTTTATACAGATGCATAGACACAAATGCGCGATTATCCATTTGAATTTATTTGTATGCAGCATTAATGCACATTTTAAAGCCAGTCCGCTGTGAGTGCGCGTATCATGGAGCGATTAACAATAAAAAATGCACATAAAAAGGACAATGCACTTTTCGCAAGCGTTGACGACATTTTAAGCACTGCAACCTAGATGCGCTTTATGCATACACCGGGGAAAATAATTATTACTATGTAGCAGGTTATTATTTGCTTGGAAAAATATATTTAAAAGCTAATTTAGCTGCAGTCTACTGCTACATATATTAGTATAAGCTTTAATATTTTGATTAGCAATAGATAGGATGCATTTTAAACCAGTGTAAAGTATCTACCTAGGTACCTATACTAATATAGGTTGGTTATAGTACCGCGCGTTATATATACAAATAATTATATATAACAGTACACTTAAACCAATCCACGCTACTAAACTATGTGGTAAATTAAACAAAATCGTATAAATTTATTTTTGATTGGCAAATAATTGAGTACATTTAAAAGTTAGCGTTTTTCGTGGTGGCGTTATGTAACGAGGTTTGATTCATGTGTAAATGCGGTTGAACAAATTTATCCAGGTACCTGGGTACAAACACTAACTCAAAGTCTAGGCTCATCTAGACTTTTAAATGACAGAACGATTTCTTTGACATTAATAAAATGAAATACCTAATTGCATATTTTAATCGGTCAAAATATCAGAATCAAATTTAAGAGTGTCCTAAGATGAACCTCATATAACCCACTTACGCATAATATGTATCTACTAGTGATATGGTAGAAAAAGTGTATAATTATCATCATCATCATCATCATCATCAGCCTGAATCTATCCACTGCTGGATGAAGGCCTCTTCAAGTTGCTTCCACTTCTCTCTGTCCTGTGCATTGCGTTGCCACGTACTTCCGCAGAACTTTATCATTTCATCGATCCAGCGGCCTCTAGGTCTACCTTGTGGACGTTTTGTACTTCTTGGATACCACTGGATGACTAGATTTGTCCAACGATTGTCTCTTCTTATAGTAATATGAAATTACACATCTTCCAGGTGGAGCCTTCTGTGTCAATTTGACCTAAGTGGCATTTTTATACAAGAAACAAACGATAAACAGATTAGGTACCTACTCATCATATTTTTTTATAAATGAAAATTAGTAAGTCGGTAGTCCTTTTTGTGCCATAATTTCATAATGTTTAGACTCCATCTAAATATAATGCTTTATTCAACGCCCCAAACTAAGGCCAAATAATATATTCAGAATATGTCACTGAATTGCGAATTACCATGGTATTGCTTGCTATTGATTATCTTTGAATAACATGCGGTAACCTGTTCGTAATAAATGAACATTTTTGATTGCAAAACGTTCTAATTATTAACAATTATTTAAAAATGCAACAACAATATTGACAATCATCATTTAAAATCGTATTGCATACGAAGAATAACTAGCACTTATATCGAAGTTTGTTTAGTGTTACGACTTGACTTTGGTAGGCCTTTCTCCAAACGGCCTGAACTCATATTAATTGATGACATTTAATTGTTAAACTTAAAACAACGACGTCCCTAGGCAAAGTGCCGATCATAGAGCCAAAGTACACTGCGAGTGACCGTGCGATGCGCGCGTGGCTCAAGAGGTGTATAAATCACTTGATTTGCACACGACATCGTGCCGTTCAGGCGCTGAGAAGTATATAAGCTCCCTTAAGATGTTTTAATCGGTATTAATATTGGTAAATGCTAACAAAGCGAGTGCATCACCAACTTCATGAAAAACCGCCACTGCTGCCAAAATTGTAATAATCGTATTCGTTCCTTTATTTTCCACCCTTTATATTGTGCCACCCCTAAATAATGCATGACCTGCCTACACCCATAAAACGTCACTGACTTTCGTCAAACTTTAGTAATTTTATAGAAAATACCTATTAATTAAATAATATTATTCGCTTCACGTGTGTTTTTTTACAGAAGATGCTAAGAAATTAGCTGATGTTTATCTCTTTACACTGGAATAGCCATAATAGGCGCGTAAAAACTAAATCAAATTTTTCAACGTTCTACGGATATTATAGAAATATTCACATGATTCTGTTGCACGTATGCACGAAATAAACGGCGTATGCATGTTTATTTCGCTAATTACATACACGGCAGTTAATTAGAGATCCGTGGGTGCGTTGCAAATAACACATGCATTAATATGCATTCAGTTTGCCAACTTTACTCTTCATCCAAGCATTGTTCGTTATTCGCTATTCTTTTCTATTGCCGTTCAATGAAAGCATTAGCTGATTCAATCTGACATATGCTTTATATTACCTGACACATTGATTACAATTCACAACTACTGGTTATTTTGCTATAAAAATATTCACGGTGTATATTCAATAATGCATGTTTATCATGTGTTCTAAAATTTGGGCATCTGAATAGTAGGTATATTATTTAAAAGTGATCTCCATTCTTCCTTAGGGCTCAGACATACATCACTGTAGTGGCTGTGCATCATCGCAAGTCGTACTTGATTCCGAATGCATTCGATTAGAATTTCCAGTTGTATAATCCAATTTGAGATTCAAGTAGTATAGATTTGGAATCAAATAAGATCTACGCCGACGCGCTGCAACTGCAGTGCTGTGGGTCTGAGCTCTTAAGCGTAATATTTTCAACCAATGTGTGTTACTAGTGCTCATGTATGCGTGTGAAACATGTACAATGAATGTAAGAGAAATCTAAAAATCACGGGAACCGCAACGTGGCATGGAAAGGTGCACGTTGGGCATAACGCAGAAAAGAAAAACCACAAAAGAAATCAATTGATAAAGAAGCAGACCAGATTAAAATGGCTGTTTGCATAGATTACAGTATTACACAATTTCGCGTTGTTTTGACACCTCTACCATTTCTATGACATAACACTATAAAAATATTATGATGTTGGTAAACATGGCACATTTTAATTTAAAAGCACAAAATGACACCTAAGAAGAACGTTACATCTAATTTTAATATTGTGTATGCGAAGCATATTTATAGTCATTCGAGTAGTAAATTTTGTACACAAAAAATATATGTCGGCAAATAGAAAAATTTTACGTGAATAACTGAATTCGTAAAATTATTATACGGCTATTAACTGAAAATCTGTTATCGCATACCTATGTACTACTTTCTGTTTCTACATGGTATATATGGGAAATGTTTCATTTGCGCATACATTAGTGAAAACGTTGGTCATGGAAGAAAAAGGAGAACAAATATCATCTTCAGATTCGATTATATAAATATATCCTCTACTTTTTGATAGGTTGATATACAAAACAATAATTATTAGTCCTGTTTATCTCTCATTATCAATTGTTGATTGATCTATTTGTGTAATTTTATATAAGGTAGGTACATGTAATTGTTAAATTTAATATTTCTGCCTACTTGGCTTATTGGTAAATAATTGTAATCAAGTGTAGTCAAATGAACTAAATCCAAGTTGTTTTAAACGTCATCGGGAAGAGTTTCAGCGGCGAGGGCCACCTCACCATTGCATAAGTTTCCAAGTGAAGATCCAATCTGGCGGAAAGTTTCAGTCGGTTGCCTTGGAGTAGCGCGCCAGACGCATTGTTCTAGCATTCCAAGTTTTACCAACTTTGCTTTCTGCCAGAGTTTCAATTTCCTGTTTAGACTGTCGGGGTACAATGCATTTTCGAATATCAAGATTATTTTTTCGTCTCACTTTTGTTCACAGTTTATTTGAGCGAATGAAAGTTTAGTTGGTTGGGTTGTAGTTTTCTTGTCTGTCTGACTAGTAAAATTGCTTACTGATGTAAATATTTATTCAATTAATTTTGTTCGTTATTTCATAACACTACCACATTATTGGAATTATTTATGATTTAAATAAAAATATCCACCAACTCAAATGATAGCGAACATAATTCTACATAAATAATAATTTAATTCTTGCCTATTTAGTGGAAGCCAGAGGCAAACAACTTTTAAAAATTGCCGATATACTGGATTATTTGTTAGGTTAGGTAAGGTTAGAATTCATAAATTCATGAATTCTTATCAAAATTGGCTATGAAAATTGTCAATAATTGTTCATATAAAATAAATACCTTCGTGTATTTTTTTTGTTTTACAACTACGTCATTCATGAAAATTTTGATGGGATAAAAATATATCTTTCAATTAAAATTAAAATTATATAATATAATACTCAACACTGGTTTCGCCAATAAAATGATGAATTGAATCTTATGCAAACGAACGCAACTGGTCATGATCATTTTTAAATTGTGTGAAATAATTATTGTATTTTAATTAAAAGTTATGACATACAACAGTGTTCATTAATATTATCTGCTTCTTGATTAATTTTCATATTTCGTTTGATAATGAACTCTAAAATTGCAATACAGGCATCAAATAACGAAGGATTAATTTTTATAAATAAGTATCAATTATTATTTATTTCAACATCATTGAAAAAATCACCCCTGATAATTAAATGTATGTAATAACGGTACTTTTGTTTATTTTATTACTTGTTTTTTTTCAGTTTTTAGTTACCTATTTTCACTATTTTTTAAACCAGTATTTCCACAATTTATATTAGGCATAACTCCAAGACCGGGGTAATCTTTCAATAATAAGGTAGGTGCTTAGATTTAAAACCGTAATAAAATAGTAAGTTTCAAGATTTGATTAATTGAGCTTTAAAAGACAAGACGTTCAAATATTGCCTGCCTTGGAGAATAATTAATAATACACGTCCGTTAAATTTTGAAAACAATAGAATATGTCGAGTCGATTATTTGACGATTCAATTAATTAGGCGTCGGATCCGAGTCGTTAAACTCGGATTCCAGGAAAATTGTGTCGTCCAAGACGACGGCAGGATGAAAGGGGCAGGCCATTGTCCCCCGGGCCTGCCTAGCGCCACACTCCTCGCGCAACTTCCTGGCTGGACGGAATTCTTGGACCCTTATTGTCTGCTGGCTGGTGGCGGAGCGCGGGGTTGAATTCCTAATGCTCATGTATTATGCGACGAATCAAGCACATGAATAGAGGCGAAACGGATATATGTGTATGTATGATTGATGTGCGGTAATTGATATCGTTTCAAATGTTTCAATTGTCGGTTGAAAGCTACTTTAATACTTCCGATGATGTCTACTTTCCATATATGTACCAAATAACATATTATTATCAACATAGATTCTAATAATGTCTGCGGATACTTATATTTGATTATAATATTATGTATGTATAAGTACCTAATTTTAAATCCTCTACTTGTTTTGAAATTGTATAATGTTTTTCCTACTTATGATAATGTGAACATTTTTCAAGGCATTCTATAATGTTATATGTTACTTAATTGCCTATAGGTATATTTAATTAAGATAACGGTGCAAATTATTCATTTAATATACTATCTACAATTTTTTTTCAATAACCTACCAATAATATCTACTTCAAATATGTATGTACCTATATTAATTAAGGCTTTATAGTTAAATATAGTGTACCTATTCATTACATAATACATTGAAAGAGTAAAAATAGCTTTATCAAGGCTGACTATATTATTCAGACCGTGGCACTGAATTGCACATTAAAATAGTAGTGCTAGATATTGATTATCGTCGAATTCAATGCAATAACCTGTTCGCAATAAACGAACATTTTCTATTGAATATTTCGTTAAAATTATTACCATTTATTTCAATATTAAACATTCACCATTACCTACCAGAGTGTCATCACACTGCATTCAAAATACGAGCAATAACTAGCACTACCATCGAAAATTACAGTATAGTATCATCGCAGTCTATATATCATAGTAGCATAATATATATTATGCATAAGTATAATAGTGTATAAAAATAGATTAAACAAATATTGCACCTTTAAATAACCTTATAATATATAAAAAATAGATTACATATTAGCTAATTATATCGAATGGCCACCTAATCGTTACGCGCTGGGCGCATCTTTAGCGTTCAATGTTTTAAGTGGTCAAATAATATATAGCCATGCCTTTTATTAATAAAAGTAAGAAACTAGTGTTGGTCAAGTAAATACATATAATTCATACAATTTAATAATTAACTGGTCCGGTTTCATCCACTTAGGAGGATATTGTTAACATCTATATTAATAAAATATTATCCTTTTGTCACCTAATTTTAGAGTTATCGGTATTATAAACAATGTAAAAAAGCTCTCTAACCGTAACTTTATTTTAAAAAAATCATGTTATAAGGGCTATATAATAAATGATTAAAAACTCATTTTTAAACATTATAATGAGATGACTCATAAAACGTATCCTTGCTGTTTATTCCAGACGCAAGCTAAACCGAAACTTTTATCATTTGCGGCAAATAAAATGAATCAAATTTAATATGCAGGTGATGCACTCCCGCTGCACACGCACTGTCATTCAAATGCACTTTTCGGTGAGAGTTATATTACGTGTGCTATATAATGTTTGACAGTTGCATCACTGCGCACTTCGTTCCAAACTGAACTGCATCTGAATGAATTCTTAACATTTGAAATCAGCGTTAAAATAATTAAATTATCTTTTTTTACACAATATTATCAATATATAAAATGTATTCGTCGAGTCATTATCATAAAGTTTTATTTCTTCTCATTCAAATGCTTTTTACTAGACTACTGATGGGGAGTTATATTCTGCCAGGTATAACGCGTTAAGATGTCAACTGGAATAATTGCATAGTGGAACAGATAAGAATTTCAACTTGATAGAATTATGCGATTAAATAGAGTTTTCTAAAACAATAAATGAATACGGGAACATATAACTCGAAAAAGAAACGATCTCTGGACAAATATAATCATCCATGGTTTTATGCAAATCGTACGTATGTATTTCCACTAGATCACAAATTACTCTGATTTGTTGTACAGGAAACCATTTTGCATTGAGATCGCGTCGTTATTTAGACAAACAAATAAAAAAAAAATTATATAACACGTATAAACACTAATTAATCCTGTTATATAGTGTGAAATGAACACTACATATTTTTGTGTTTTATATCAATTGATACAATGTTATCCCACCAATCCCTACTTAACAGTTGAAGTTGCACCATATATTATATATAAAAATCACCAATTATGTACTTTGTTTTATAACATACGTATAACTTACTAAACAGTGAAATGATCTACGAATAACTCGGTCTCAATGATATACGGCCATATGTTTCCGGTAGGTACAACAGCTTACGGTGAACTACATACGTACAATTTCCCAAACATAAGTTATCCATACCCAAGAAGTAAATAATGTTCAAAAGCCCTGTAGACAACGTGATCAATAAAATAGTTCAATAATTCTTAAGGCACACCATCATTGACATAATATTATGTACCTACCTATTGGGCATTAGGTGGACGCATCATCTAATTTTAAAGCGTAAACGACCTACTAGCATAGACCTATGGGTCCATTAATACACATTTTATTATTTCATAAATAAATATCGTGGTTGAAAAATCAACTTTATCTACATACATTGTACTGTAGTAAATATGCATGTTGCAGATCAATGCCCATGTTTTACATTTACAGTTATATATATTACAATAAAGGTGTAGGTATATTTCAAATTCGTGTCAATGTAGGTATTTGATTTCGGTATACTGCTGACGTGTCCATTTCAATATTGAGCTTTTGTACACAAACGTTTTAGATATTTTTGTAATATCAATAATTGACTATTCAAAAATGAACAACTTTCTTATTCAACACAATTAAATAAACGCTTTTTTTTTTTTTTAAATAAAAATATGTGGTAAAGAAATCCTTAATCATAGTATATGTATCTAATTTATATTTGAATGCTTGAACGTATAAGTTGAGTTATTAAATCAGTTTGCTCTCTTGCGTTTATATTAAACTTGATTCGTATCGATGAATATGTATTCTGATAAGATAAATTAGATAAAAATTATGATATAACAAGATATGCATTTTTACTTAATGATTACGGTGAAATATGGCCAGTTTTATAGCAATAAATAATATAATTAGTACAATGTAAGTCTTCTGCAAAAAAACTCTACTTGATTTTATTGGCAAAACCTACATCATTATTATTATGAATCAACAATGTTATTATCAGTGATCTTTGACTGAAGTAAGACTGAGTAATTTTTAAACAAGCTGTAACCACCTTATAATAAGAAACTGGAATTATTGACGGTGAAGGCTATATTATATTTTATTTAAACGTATGAATTAATGTAAGTATAAAATTGCATGAATTCACATTATTGATAAAAAGCATTTCATTCGTTTCTTTGTAATACCTACTCATAGGCGGTTCTCGTGATGCAATGCGTAAGGAACTTGTCTTCCACCGGAGAGTTCTGGGTTCGATTCCCGGTCAGGACACAATATTATTGTGTTTTTCTCAAAGCCTGTGTGTTTGTGATTGTTCAAAATTAATAACAACAACCTTTACGAAAAAGCAAGGACGTGGTTATTTAATTCTAAAAAAAAAACTACTCATAAAATTATAATGCATTCAATTTAACTGGTTCCAAGTATTTTGGTTTTTAATAATGGCCAAAAAAGTACGAGTAGTAGGTAATTGAATTCGAAATCTGTAAAATTCCTATATATATTACATTTATTATTATTATTGCGTCGATTATTATTTAAAGAGTGATTGATATAATATTGTATTATAATTAGCTGTAAATGTTTGATAAAGGCTGCATATATCGATATCAACAACTCAATTTTTCAAGGTTTTGAGTTTAAGTGTAAGTTTGGTTTTTTCAAAGTTTAATCCTATTTGATGTAGAGAGGTATTCTCCTTACAATTCAACAAAAGAGTCAAATATTTCTTCAATGTGTGATAAAATCAAAAACTCTTTCTGAGATTAATCATTAATTCTGTTATAGTGGAATTTTTGGGTTAATTCCTTTTTAAATTGTCAAATTTCATTGTGCATTGCTTAATTCCACTAAGTTATTCTAAATATAAAAGAAAACATACATTTTCCTCAAAATGAAGACTTTAAAATTATAATGAGAATTTCTGCAAAAAATTCAAACGCCATTATCTTGGAACAAGATTTTTTCAGTTGTTTTCCTATTGAAATATGGTATTGATATTTATATATATATTATATTTTAACCATGTTCGGCCTCCTATGGGCCTCCACAAGGTGGTGGTTGTATCGGTAGATTTTTTTTTTTTTCGAGAAATGGATGTTAGCCACCATTAGCCACTATGTCCATACTATTACTCCGGATCCAAACAACATTTTAATTTATCAAATCCTGGATACCTTTACGACATTATCGGCCTAACGCGAACCCTCTCGGCCATTATGGGCTTTATATGTTATTGTATGAAAATAATCCTTATATTCATTATAGAGAAACGTGGCATGGAAAAGTTCATGTTGGACATAACGCTGAAAGACCACAAAATAAACTAATGAGTAAGGAGACAGAATACGTAATGTGATAGAGGTTGATAAATAGATGAAATGGCAATGAACTGACATGTTGCTCGGCGAGTTGACAACCGCTGGACAAATTTCGTCATACAGTGATACCCAAATGACCACTAAACACCGTTATTTAAATCACCGAATTGACTTTTTGGTTGGTAACGATTTGCTCAACACATTTGAGTCTAAACACGCGTATGTATTGAATGAAAAGAAAATATTATATTATATTAAACAAACCGATTAGGACTTAAGCATGCATTATTGGTTACGGATTACCTATATAATAACTCACTAATTAATTACATAATGAATTTATGTGATTTTTTGAAACCTGTGAGTTTCTGTGGTCGCTTCAGTGCTACTGTTTCACTATTTAAATAGATATCCTAGACCGTGATAGTAATTAAAATAAAATCAAACTATAATTTTATTAATGCACATCGACGTTTGTCAAAATTTTGTTTATAAATACTTTTTTAAGGTACACAATTAGGAAACATTTTCATTTCTACTCGACTGTATAAAATAATAAATATTTAGTGCAGCTCTGTTGTGTGGTTAGTCGTCTAACTATCTATTAATTCGATCGTGACGACTCAGAGCAGTGGTGGTGGATGGAAGCACTAGGTACTAGGGATTATTGAAAATGTACAACAGAGGTTCATTTGTCTAATGAGATAAAATTGCAAAGCATTGTGGCACGTCCCAGATAAACGGCAGACGTGTAATCGGTGCATTCGACTGGAATGCATCGCTCATTGCCCTGGATGCACTTTGCATCGCCAAGTAGCGTCTGGCCTCCTGCGCATGACCTGGATTATGCAACGGCCGGAGGAAGTCTCGGCTCGGTCTCTTCGCCGAAACTCTTTGCTAATTTGCCACTCTTTATGTAGTTATTTGTTGTTTTGCAAATCACCACTTAAATATCACTTTACATCTAATTTGTATCTACTAGATAAGCAATGATTGATTATTGCATTTGGAGAGACCGTTAGAAGTTGAAGCTTAAAATCGTTCAATACTTAATAACATCAATATTTTTTTGGTGTAATAGGTATACTAATTTATTCTTAATAGAGTTTATTTAAAAAAATATATTATTTTTTATATATTATATTTATAATTATAGTCTATTCATAATATTGGAATCATTTAACTAAATTCAGATATACATATTAATTATATAACTGATTATTAATTATTTATATATTGAATTAAATTGTATATAAAACGTATTAATTGAGTAACGTAGCATTAACTATTTACTGGGTACCCAGATATATCTTGATACCTATATCTTTAATAAGTCAATTGAAAATCAAGTAATATAATATCAACAATTAAAAGGGAAACTGAGTAAGTCCATGCTACCTTCTCCGTGTCCGGTGTGGTGCTCTGGTTTCTCGAGTCGCTTTTGAGCAGAAATTAGCGCAAGATGATGTTGAGACTAAGATCAGGATACACCATGAGTAAGATAATTGATGTCCTCGTCCTCAGAAGCCTTTTACAGATCTGCGGTGAATGTGATATCCAGGAGAAATTTTGTACAATATTCATAATAGTACAATGCTCTATATTTGAATGGCAATGTAAAGCTGTGACTTGCAGTAAGTCTTTGAGAACATCGAGGACCTCAAATATGCACTGATATTGGGGAGGACAGAAGAAGTTTGTAAAATTGTAAAGTTTTTTTCAGAGAATTAGAGGGAGGGTCTGAACTACTGATCATCTATGACAACGCGTATAATTATAGTTGATTCACGTAAAGCTCTTCTGAACTAAGTCTAATTTTTTGTGAAAATGTATCTTCACTTAAAGAAAAATACTATGTTTTCATTTAAAATTGCCTTGCAATTTACATTGAATTGAAGCTGTTGAAAATAAGCATTGTTTTATTCAATTAATCAATCACATCACAAAAAGACTCATAAACATAATATTTATAATCCTATGTTTTTAAATCTTATGTATATTCAGTAGGTATTAAATAAGAAATAATTTAATTTATAGTCAATTGTTGAAAAACTATGTGGTAGCTCAAAAGAGCTTTATACAATACAATTGGGATTTAAAAAAACAAAATTACATAAGACGACATGCTTACGTTTTCATGACAAACTAACGAATGCTATAGTAGCTCCCACTACGCTTAAAATATTATGCATTAACAGACCCTTCAGAAAGTTGCAAAGTTTGCGGCTTCTCTTTAATATACGACTACAGAAAGCCGTTTTGAATCACTTTGCTCGAGTAATTTGCGGGCGCGAAATATTGCCAGCCTTTTAAATGATTTTTTAAAACCACACTTCCTTCAGTCAGTTAGAAAAAGAAAGCATCTTCTTAGCGTTTTTGTAGATAATAATATTATTATGTAGTGACAATGAACCAATATATCATATCTGAAAACTTACAAAAGTGATTTGTAACGCTATAGCCTAAATTAAACATATATTCACTATATATTATTATTATGTCACTAACGATTTTTTTTAAATATTTATTTGATTATTATCACTGTGGACCAGATGTTGGTAGACTATAGTTCTTATCGATGCATCGCTAGTTCGAATGCTGTGGCGAAGTGAAATTTCCGTTTTGTTATATCAAGCTATACATAAGTGCCTTTCAAATCCTACCAAAAGATGATCAAGTGGTCCATTTATTGATTTACATTCATTGACAATGAATCATTGATAAAAAGTAAGTAAAAATCTATTGAAAGTATTACATGATTTTCTTCTTCATCGTATTTCATTGTCTATGTCTGTAAGAAGAGCAATGGACAATATGCGGTGCTTTCAAGATTCCTGTCGTTCGTCAATCTTGTTGTGTCTTCCTAAGAAATTCTAGCATCACGCAACTTAGATAAGTATACTCTGTTGGTAGTATTTATCTGCCTTCAAGGAGGCTGGAATCTATTTGTCTTGAAGAAATTGCGTTCGAAGCTGGTACCCTTTTGAGGTATCCATAACACGTAGCCCATCATCGCATTTTCACCATTTTCTTTAAATAATAGTAATTATTTCAATTTCAATTCGAGTGATAATAGTTAGGTACCTACCTACTTTTGGTTAATATTAAGTATTTATATGAAACTAATGGTACTCTTGCTATGTTTTATATATCTATTTCTTTGTATAATAAAAAAAACACATTTTTAAAGCGGTGGCCATAGTAAGTCATCGAGGAGTTGTTAGTGCCTGGGGCGATCCATAAAGAAGCCTCGCGCCACACTAAGCTGTTAACTTTAACTTTTAATTTTTACAAACTCCACTTTGAGATCTCATCCCGTATATTATTTGCTCTGGCGAGGAAGGAAGGTGGCGCAATTTATTTCACTAAATTTATGGACAAAGTAATACGGTGAAATAATAAACCAGAATGTCTGTAAGGAAGCCGTATAGGTTGCCCCAAGAAAAGAGAGTAATTTTTGATATATCTAAACTTAGCAAAAAAAACTCAAAGTCAAATTTCACTGCGTGTGTGTTAATAATTTTCTGTGATATATATATTCAGATTGTTTTTGTATATAAAGTAAAGCATATTGTTTTTTACTGACCTGCTTAATATGTATATGATTATTATATTCGTATATAAATAAAAATAAGAGTGCGTAGGTACTTGTAACATAACATGAAATCTAGGTAGGTACCTATTTCTCATACAGACAGTATCGTAAATCTACAGGAGATTATATTTTGATACATATTATAATGACGTTGGCTTACTGTTACGGGTTATCGTTGAATCTATTATTGAATAAGTTTTTTTTTATAAAAATTTCATTATTTATTATTTAACATCAGGTAAAACAAAATTTCAATCATAATCTGTTCTGTGTTAAACATAATACGTATTGAAAAAATACTATCTTCAGTATCACAGAATAATGACGTGCATACATCATCGATAACAACCATCGTATAGGTTATTTTTCATACATAGTGATTATATAATTAGATATCTAAATTAAATTGTACCTCTTATTATAATAAATATTACTTATCTACAAAGGCAGATATCTACTGCTGAGTAAAAGCATCATTAAGCTCACTCAAGTCCTCTCGTACATTCATAAACAGTTCGGTATATCATATATAGATGCTAGGTCATATTAATATATCTGTTAATGTTTTAAAAGCAATATTATTGGACAATTTTTTGATAAATCCTTTTCCAAAAGTTCTATATAATATATTGATTGATATTTCGACCTTAAGTCATTAATGAGTACGTGCATATTATGAATATTACTATGTATAATATGTTAAGAATATCACATACCTATCACTCAGAAATACCACCCACCAGTATTACCAGTATGATTAAATTCGTTACAAATCCTAAGTAGATAATATGTAGCAAATCGTAGGTAGGTACGTATTCATGTTTTTTTTCAGAGCATTCTTACAAACAATGGTCACATCACGCCCCTGTATTAGACGCTGTAGGTACCTATTCTACATACATAGAACTTCGTAAACCGATATACTACTTCAGAGTTATATTTGAATGTGGTGAAATATTTCTTTATAATATAATAATAAAATACGCAATTAAAAATTAACATTCGGAAATGAAGAGTCCATCCATCTCGTAATATATCATTCCGTATGTTTCTCTTTACTCTGAAATATTTGGTGAAACAATTCACGGTCAATTAAAGAAACACAGAAGTCGTCTTGACGTACATTCTAATGAATTAGAGCCGCGAGTTAAATACTTATAACCAGGAAAACTAAACTATCTTCACTTAACCAGTTTCTAATGTCGTTGATTATTATAGACCGATATCTGTTTGGTAATTATTTAAATATTGTTTTGCTCATGACAGCCGGTCAGCTGCCTGTCTTCATTTTGTTTTACTTATTAATTATCGATGCTAATGCAATCACTATGATTACTACATTTACCCACGTCATTCAATAATATTATTCAAAATAAATCTGATGGTCTTACTTACTCTCATATGCATTGGCGCACCCAGGGGGGGAGCCAAGGGGCCTTGGCCGCCCCCCAAAAACATTGAAATTGAAAGCCAATAGATTAGACAAATAAAAACACGGCAAAAAAAATGATTTGAAATTCTCCAGCACCCTCTAGAAAAATTTCTTAGATTTTAATTTCTAACAAAAAAAATTCGAAACACTAATGTCAGGTTTTTTTAGAAACCTAATCCCTAATGGAACTGTTGTCCACCCGAATTCCGGAGTGGTGTAGGTCATGGCTGGGGAGGGCTGACAGGGCTCTAGCCTGGGGGCCCGGGCTGTGGGGGGCCCGGCGTGTCGGGTTGACCAGATAAGTGTGATAAACACACATCATAAATTTGCTTTAATAGTAAAAAAAGTCGCCTGCGGTGCTATTATACTTCATGGCCATGGACATTTTCAATAATTGTGCAATATATTTTTAGATTATTATGTGTCGATACTCGACAGCTCCATTATTAAAGTGGATGTATTGAAAATCGTCAATAATTCACTGTATAAGTACCCTTAATTTGAACTAAAACACAATTTAAAAAACGTTAATGTAGTATTTCACACTGCCTTTAATCTTAGCAATAGGTGGGGGGCCCGCCAAATATCATAGCCTGAAGGTCCGTTTCAGGATGTGAGGACCATGGTGTAGGTACACCGAGTGCAATAGACAAAAGGGACTAATTTTCATTCTCCTCCTTGGGCCCCCCCCCAATATTAAAACCTGGGTGCGCCACTGCTCATATGCATGTTTAAATATTTAAAACACTTTTGCATATAACTGTATATAGAACATGATAATGTATTAATAACAAATTTAGTACGCTAAGGGACACTAGCTAGAACCGATAATTGCAGTACTTTGGGTCTATACTCTACAAAAAACATATTATCGTATATAAAATACACACAATCATAAAATACTAATTTATAATTTGCTCAGATTTTCTTTCGAATTATCGATATTTTACAACAAACTTTTCAAATAGAATAACCAAAATGTATGTAGTTTTAAAATCATACGAAGACATAATATTAAAGTTGTTCTTTCAATCATTATGATCAATGTCTTAATAATATCACTATTTACGATTGAGTGTAAGTTTTATTTTATAATATACTTTTAAGCAATGCATGGATAGTAATTATTATTTATCTGTTTTGCAACGGAATGAATGAATCTATTAAAGAAAATGAAATAAAAAATACATATTATTATTGTCGATGATCTTTTGCATGTCTGTAGCTGATAAATTATTATTTAAAAATTATGTCAGAAAATACTTTTATAGATTTTTATTTCGTTTATTATCCCTGTAAAAAGCATTCATCATAAACCACACGAAATGAATTAGTATTTGCATTAGACATGGCTTGCCCCTCGTTTGTAATCACTGCCACAAAATAAATAATGCCCAAAAGTTACGGTCAATGTGTTTTATCATCATCAAATTATTACGGAAATAATTACTTTCAACATTTATACGTAACTTGACTTGAGCAACACAATCCCGAGATATTTTTTTTTATTCACTAATCAACGATTAGAAAGATAAACACCGAAATGCACTTTGCTAATTGCACTTTAAATGTCATTAGATAAAAAATATTATGATAAATATTAACTTCATTCATATGATACGTTCTAACATTATATTTTCCTACACTGCTAATTGGTATAATAACTTTACCATTGTAGTGAAATTGACGAAAATAAAATAATTTTAACTGGGTACTTTCACACATTGTTATAATATACTGAAACTTATTTCGACGTCTTTCTCATCACTCTGAATACATTTTATTCTTATCATAATATTCTATATTAACACATATTTTTTAAAAAGAAAAACATTTTTTTTTAGTTTAAGTTTACGGAGAAAAAATAATTCAAATGGGTAGTTTGTTCGACTAGATTTCGGTACATCAGTTATGCATGCATCATACATTTTATTGTAATTCACTGTATTTTTATAGATGATAAATATTAATGTAGGTACCTAATATGGCGGAGTTTTACTAAGTAGTAAAATGTATAAATTATTTTCTATTATTAAGTACAAGTAATATATTTATTCATAAAATATTATTTTCTTTAACAAAATAGCAAAAAAAAGATAAAATCGCATTGCGAAACAAAATCAATGAAAATAGTTTTAGCAGCATTTTCATTTTCGTATTGATTTAAAAGCTTGTGAAGTAGGTAAATTAAAACCATTACATCAACGACCGTCGATATTGAAAATAATTTTTAACTATCAAACTAAACCCGATGTGAGTAAAATGAAAGGATTTTTTATTTTTCATATATTATACGCTAAATTGTCTGTAAATGACAAGCTATTACTCAAAATATCAAAATAATTATTTGAGACTTAAATAAAATATATAAATAGTGAATTAAGACTGATGCTCGCACTAGATAAGTGGTTTAGCTTTTAAACACATTCAGAGCCTATTTATACTCAATACTATAATTAATGTATAAATACTGTATTTAAAAAAAAATATATAATATAATATAATAGTATAATATTTAAATATTAGTTTATCACATTCTTAAGCAAAATACATCACTTCTTACCGTAAGTGATCCTACCCATAGACATCTACATTTGCTCATACAGCATGTAGGTAAAAACAATACGGTTTAAAAATTACACTATATACCTACATTAAAATAAATGTTTATTTTATATTGTAAATCTTCGTACATATCTTTACAGTTACACTTTACAGTTTTCAATATACGATATTACAATATTATGATACGTATTAACACATAACGTCTACATTCATACATCGCATTGTGGGATTATTTGGGAAAGGTGGGAAGATTTTTAACATATCCACTTTAATTTTGAGATTCTGTACGCGAGGGAGTATCATGATTTTATATTAATGCTTTATCTATAAATTTTAAAATATGAGAAATAATAAAATGTCGATGGAGTTATATTTAGCTAAGTCATTGTAATTACTTGAGTTAAAAATAATAATATTAAATTGTAATTTTACTAATGGTTTAAGTAGGTACCCTTTAAGATACTAATGAAGGTTGCAGATAATAAAATAAAGTCCTACGGAAGTGCGTAGTAGCGTGAAGTATATAACCGAGAATATAAGTGGCCTTCGTCCACCGTTAGATTGTCAGCGGATAATTCTACTTATTTATTTTTTATTTTTTAATATGTATCGATTTCGATTGTTATACCACAAGACTCTAATAATTATGACGAATATTTTATACTTATCTACCTATTTTAATAGCTGAATACATTTAAAAATACAAATTTATGAATATTAATTAATTAAAAAATTTTAATATAAGTGAACCTAAAACTTATAATAGGACTTCAAAAATACTTAATTCTGGCTCTCGTCGTGTTATATGATATACAACGCATCGCACAGTTTTAGAGTAATGAAGCGAATCCGACCATGGTCTTGCGCTGTCGACGCGGTGCCAGGGTCGGAAATTTATGGGCCGGGGTCCGCCGGTGGCCCCTTCTAATGGGGCGCGTCGAAACGCTTACATTTTTCTTTAGTAATTAAAGCTTTTACATGGTACCTACCCTTTCAAACAATCACACTACTTGTATTGAAGAAATACTATACCTACAGACATCAATATAAATATTTACAAAACTAAATTATGAAGCATACATTCGTATATTATAGGTACAATAATAGAATATTATTTCATTTGACCGTTTTTGAGGTGATAATTTTGTCGGGTCTGTATTGCGAATTTTTAAAATTTGATTATATAAAATTTAATGAATGAATTAATGAATTAAATATACAGTTTGAGAGGCATAGTTTTATAAAAAATCTAATTTCCTTGCTCAGACATCTTAATTAAATGAAATAAATAAGTGTAGGTAAGTATATACACACATTTAAAAATTCTGAGAACACATTTAAATGTAATATAACATATTAACATTAATTTTTTTTAAATAAAATAACATGTAACTGTAGTTAAAATATGACATTTTTGCACTTGGATTGGGAAGTTGGTATCATATTAAAAGTCCAGTTATTAAATTAGGAGTCGTATCATTAAATATGTCAACGTCCTCCTACACAACTCATATAGACCTGTTTTATTATTAAGTAAGAAAATGTTAAAAAAGCATAAACAGTAATAATAATAATATATTAAAATTTAAATAAAAATCACAATTAAATAAATGACAGAAATGAATATTCTTAATTGACATCGTCACGAATATTTTCTTCTAAAACGTTTAAAAAATATTATTTGGCGGAATTCATTGAGACGCTTTTACTAGACAGTTTTTTTCTATGTGGGGTGGCAAAAACTTTTTTTGTTTTCTTTTTGAAAGTAAATTTTAAATCCTTTCATTGGCGGCATAAACGTTTAGTTCGGGAGAGCGTCGCCAGGGGCAAGCGTTGTCTGGGTTCCGGGAAATGGCGCACAGGCGGGCGTCATGGCCACTTTGCCGCCTTTTTTAAGCGTTTTAAAGGATCCGTGATGCAATTGCTGCACCTTTCTTTCTTCCGAGACTGTGCGTTAATTAGTCACATGTGTCTTGCAATTTATTTACTAGTAAGTACTTGTTTCGGAATTCTGCCGGAGATAAACAAGGAAGATAGCTTTAAGATTTTTTAGCAATGAAGACAACCTGACATTTGATGGGGGTACAAACTGACTGTTAGTTCTAGGTGAATATAATTTCTTTTCAAAACGGTGGTCTGATCTAATACTTAAATATTTATTTTTATTTACTTATTTTTAACGGACACTAACGACTTTAATAATTATGACCGTTAGGCTATGAACATTCGATAACATGTGAATGCGACAGCGCGTAACAACTCGTAATTGAGCATCCATGGTTATGTTTATTTAAGAAAACAAAACATTATGGCCATAACAAATCAAAATTCAGGACGTTTACAACATGAGATTTACATTATAATAAATAATATCCTCACAAGAGAGAAGGAAAAAAATACCAGCAGGAGTGCTATACATACTCACAGTGCGGAGTGTCTAGGTAAGCGGTATGTAACAGGAAAAGTGCAGGGGACGTTAGTTAAAGCGACGAAACGCTTTAAGTAGTAGACAGAATAAATGTGGAAGTCAATGGCACCTGCTAGATTTTGTTAACCCCGAACTCTGTCGCCGCCTTATAAATCAATAATTAATTATTATGGATATTTTTTTCAAAATAGATTTTCAAAATCATTTTTCTATGTGGTCGCCTGACCCCTGAATTATGTACTTATTATTAAAAACACTGAACATGGCAACATGCCTACCGAACATAACAGTTGATATCATTGACGTTTCAATGTTTGTAATAATACAATTTCATGACAACTAAATCGTTAAGAATACGTTCATTTAAATAGCTTCTGAACTTTATAATATAATCAAACCGAATTGCGTTAAGTCACTAAATAATATTGTCATTGGACATTGTCTATTGAGAATTCATACAGTAATATAAATAATATTATATATAGCATCTTGTTAATTGATTTGCCATATTATATTTATTAAATTACATCAATACATAATTTTAAGGGCTATATAGATTTATTCAATTTATGAAAACATTTCGTTTAGATAAATTTATTGTTGTTACAGATTCTAATAGATTTCAGTATTCTCAGACAGTTTATTTACTCGACGTCCTCCGCGAATGGTCACACGCCACTTTTCCACATGACACTTTGACAGGACACGTCCCAGGTGACCAGCTACTAGCGGAAAATACTGGTGCTCGGCAGCCAGCAGCCACTCTCGGTCCTGTCTCCCGAGGACACTCTCGCCCCCTTTATCATGCAAACGACTGATTTAGTTGCTGGTAGCTACAACGACAGTAGCGGCCGTTAGTGATTTAAGAAACCGGCTTGTTAACTCATTATGTTACAGGCTGGACCAATGAGATAGTTAAGATCTGCTTTAAATAAATTTCAATACATTTCTTAAAGTAAAGGTTAGTCTACCTACAGCTATAATATCCGAGAGACTTACGTCTATAAAATACTATTTAAATTTAAATTCCAATTGATTTTAGTTTTGTACGTTTTATTTGAATATTTTTTTACGACTCTGGTTTCGCCTTTCGACATCTTCAGGCACTCACTAATTGAAAAAGTGAAGCAAATGGATATAAATATAATCTAGTGTCAGTTATATCTTTTACATTGATGAGTGTATATAGGTAGCGCATGAAGATGCTAAAAGGCATAACCCCTGCCGCAAGAAACGAATAAAATGAAAAAGTATAAATCTTACATCAATTAGAATTTAAAATAAAACTGCTTTATAAATAGTTGGCAATTTATTGTTCTAAAGATGGGTTTATAGAAACAGTAAAGTTGTCAATAACACTTTTGTAGAATAAAAAAATGTTGGTTTCAAACCCATTATAATGCAGTTATAATGAACACAAAAAAATTAATTCGATTAATGTATCTTCAGTCTAGATTACAACATAGTAATAAGTATATAGATATAGTATTATTTTGTAAAAGATATTTTAAAAAAACTTACTCTTTTCTATCTACTAGAATCTAGACAATTGTACGAATAAGTACATATCGTGAATAACATTTTTAACTAACAAATTATTGTTTACAAATATATTTATATATAAATTATGGTATATTTAAATGTAAATTAAAAGGTTTGTAGTTATAGATTAGCTGGCTCCAACCCAAGTAGTGGACGTTTTATTAAGAAACTTTTATGAGAAGTTTTAGTTATTTTCCCTTCTCTTTGCATTATTGCACTGGACCATACCTTGCATTTGTTTTATTAAAAGCTACAAGGTGAGCTATAATATAAGTGTTTTATAAAATATCCATTCTGACTGATAAGTTTGACGTGCCACTCTGTACAGCAGAAGCGAGAAAATTACACCACGAATTTAATTGGTAAACATAAGTTATTGTCAGCATTTTATAAAAAAACACGCTAATTTAGTGTTTATCTATATTTACTATATTTATTATGAAACTAAGAACAAAACTTTGAATTCAATAAACTCAATTAAATTTGCACCATATATAGATATATACATGAATATGAAAGAAAAAAATACAGTTATGTACGACTACGACCTCTGGTCTTTCTAATTAGTTCTTTAATTTTCAAATAATATGTTTTTATCATAATAAATAAAACCTACTGGTGGAACAAATTAACCTTAGGATTGCGATTTCTCATACTGCGCTTGAATTACTTATGGTAAATGTAATTATTAATTGTTATCGCTATTATTTCCTAATAACTACTTCCTAAAACTATCGAATTTCACGCTTATGGGGTATGTTTATAATTTAAAATATAAACGTTGTAATCCCGTCGTATCGAAATACAAACTCTTTAAATACTTTCTTAGTAATTTCTTCTAAAACCACATTTAATAATATGTCATTTTTCATATAAAAATAACAAAAATCTGTTTTATACTACTTATTATCTCAATTAATGAGCACTTTAGAATATTATCATTACGGATCTATTTTTTTACAACTCTATTAGAAATTAAAAACGTCATATTTTGAAACGTTTACAAGCCCGTATAAAATTAGATCATAAATCAGTTTTTATAACAAAACATTTAAGTGAAAGTGTTTATTTATTCTGAAAACAGTTGTTATCTTAGAAAAAATAAACGCAGATATCAAAATGATTCTTAACTGAAATAAATTAAAAATAAGTTACGCTGTAATAATGTTAATTATATTAGATACCTATGTGAAATAATTATAATTAAGGGTTTTCATCTAGCTGTGTTCAAATTACCCATTGTTATTCGGTAAGTAAATTTATAAAAATTGAGCAATATGTCACGCCGTATTTTTGAAATAAAAGAATTTTTCTTAAATTACTATGAGCAGTAAATTATCCGTCAAATAAATTCGGGTTATTTAATGATATTAAAAATAACTGAGTAGCTGTACTTCATTTTTGTTTATATTTAGATACACAGTTATTTTACAATTATTTTTAATGATTTGATCGATTAATTTTGAATCATGAATAGGAATTATGTACATTCATGTCGTATGCTATTCCTACTGAATTTTTATAATAAACTAGTATAATTCTGCTTCTCGCCACGACCTCTCCATCCCGACACCGTCAGAGATTTTGCTACACACGCAAACTGACGACGGACACTAATGCAATGTTTAAATTGAATTATATTAAAAAATAGATCAACAACACTTATATTTTTTACATTTAATGAACCTATCCACGTGGAATGTATTAGTGGTTTCGAATGGATAGAATCATTAAATTAATGAGATAATGAGTTTTTTTAAAAAACGCTAATTTTTGACTACCAGATCACTATTACTACATGTGTACTGAATTCCTAGGCAAGTTTCTAAGTAGACTAAAGATTATCTGAGCTTAAAAGAAAAACGTGACAGAAAGACATTGTATATATTATTTACTTATCTTTTTATACATTATTTTTAAATGTATCCCAAAATTAATGTCATTCAACTGATTTAAAAAAATGTGTGGTTAATAGTATAGTATTTATTTTTACTTTGAGGATGATGACCTGTCTTTAGATGAAGACATTATGACTATGTTTGTATTTATTTTTCTAAAATGTACATTACATATTTAAATGATAACCGCACACTGCATAATCAAGTGTTTTCAAGAATTATTTACTCGCAATACTATTTATATTGTAATTCGTAATCATAGTTTAATTATGAGGCTTATGGCTCATTACAAATCCCATCAGAAGATCATCGAAGTTGCACGGTAGCTCATTAAGTAATGTTGCCATTACGCTGTCATTATAATAATGTTTCCCCACAAAATAATACATCTTTGTAAAGATCTCGAAAATATTTTGCATTAAATTTACTCATTTACGAGTTACAAAAGCTAATGTGACTGGTAACATTCTAGTGACAGTATCTCTGAGTGGATCGCATTTAAAAAAAAGAAACCACGAAATTCATTTATTAAAGATGGTTACACCGAATGTTTTTTTTATACTTGAATATTTTTTTTTTGTATCTGTAATGTTCTGCACTTTCGTAATTTTCTTTGTTGTGTTATTATTATTTTTTATTGTTCCACGTTTGAATCTGTTGCAGACAAAGAATCAGGAGTTTAATTGTTTTAATTTTAATTGAAGGTAATGAGAAAATTGTGGCTTGCGTCGGCCATGTTGATGCGAGTCTTTTGCCGTGACGACTTATCACAACAATTAATGGCTTACCGAGTTTGCCTAATTCCACGTCAGCGAATTAATAACGGTCCTGTGGATGCTCTATGGAAACAATGACTTTTCTCATACCGACCGCTAAATAATTAATTCGTAACAAAAATGGAAGTTTTCCGCTACGTCATAATATTAAATTGTAAAAAAAACAGAAAATGTATATTACGATTGTATTCATTGCGCTCAACAGCAACCAACGACGGAAAACTACAAGCTCAAAAATAATGGCGTCGGCATTATGCATTAAATAAAAATGTATATAGCTATCTGGAAGCACATATCGCATATTAGTATTGAACGACAGAGTTACAGAAATAAGTTAGGTTGACAATAATAGTTTAGACAGTTTTAATAATACAAGATTGCATCTAAATAAAAATAATTAATAAATAATTATTCGTGTTTATTGTAAAAAAAATATACACACATAATTTGATAGTAATTGATACAAGACGATTACTTGCTCATTGATGAATTATATTATGACTGAATATAAAAAGGAAAATACTTACTAATGTTATTAATTCACTATGATTATAGTAAGTACATAATATATCGATTTTTCAAAATCGTTACAACTTTTTATCGGTTTTTTAATTGTTATTTATAATTTCAAATGCTTCGTTCCTCATTTGATTTGTAGAATATATAAAACCAAAGTAAGTGATAATACCTATGTATTGTAAAAATAGTTACAACGCTTCGTATATTGGGAAAGGAAAGAATCCGTCATTACACTTGCAGAGTAATGTTTTGTTGTATTGTTTCTGTCTAGGTTTTTGACCTAGAGCAAATCTATTTTAAATATATGTTCATAAAAAACTGTCTGGGGAAGTACTTGTCCAATGATGATTGTCGGCGTTCCACTTGTTCTGAGGTGAACCCTACCGTTCAGAAATAGGAAATTACTACGTCACAACACACCCGATTTGTCAAGCTTACCACATACCCAACTCACGAATAATAATTCTTATTTCGTGCAATCGATCATCTTAATCTTGAGCTAAAAATAATGCTCACAGCAAAACACAAAATATGACTTAACTTTGTGAAATATTAGTTACTGAAACATATTAATAACCACCATAATCTTGAACCATTAAAAAATGAAACGACTTATTTCTGTTAAATTACGATGATTTTGTTTAGGTATATATAGCTACAAAAATATAATATAAAAAATAGCCTAACAGCGATTAGTTTATAAAGCTGTCGCATATGTTAATTAGATGATTTATGAGTTTATGTTGTTCCTTTACGAGGTGAGAATCAGATGACATTTGACAAAAAACACAGATCCACCACTATTACATTCATATACTGATATACACCATCATAATCTCAGCCACTAATGAGGATTAAGGACTAAGAGTCCTCTCATTTCGTTGTTTACACTCGGCACTCCTCTCGGTCCTTAATTTTGCGTTACCACGTACCCACTTCCGCAAATCTTAATTATCTCATCAATCCAGTAGACTTTTTCTTTATCGTATTTTTTAGTATCTTTTGGCAATGCCTCTTGCGGTGCAGCTGTGATCTGTCCTACAAATGACCAGCCATTTTTATCATCATATTACCCCAATGATGAATTAATAAATAATGAATATCATTATTACATTGATACTAAATTGGTTATATTAGCCAAAATTCGATTTTCAACATACTATAGAAAAAACCACAATATCAAAATGACAATAGACACTAAAAACGCTGAATTCGAAGTTAGTACTGTTTTTACATTGATTTAAATTTGTAAATAATGCTTAACATTTTTGAAGAATTTTGAAAACACCCCTGATGTGTAATTCGTAGGGAATTTATTTAGTAGGAGGTATGTTGGGTGTACGTCCATATTGGTACCTACTTTATAATTTTGTATTGACTCTTTATACTGTTTTAATAATATTTCTTTGTTTTTAAATGTCATTTTGTGAACTCTTGAATTTTTAATTTGTAAAGTTCACTATATTAATTGAATTTAAATTTGAATCTGAATTTGTTGAGGCTGTTCCAAATTATGAATGTGATTGTTTATTACATGTTGCTGTTGATAATAAAAATTGCAGTGATCTTTAGTATAAACGTGCCGGTACGTAAAATTTTATTTCCTGAAAATATTTGTTTTCTTTCATGTTCGCTGGCCGCTCAAATTTACATACTGCCGCTAATTATATTATAAACTAGTTTTGCCAAAGCGGTGCGATATTAAAGCTGCGAAGTATTAACTCGAGAACATCGCACAATCTGGCCTCTTGAAGTTGGCCCGTCGTATAAGATAAAGCCGGTATCTATCGTCCGGGCCAAAGATAACCCTCGCTTATCATCCCATCTAGATCTGCCGGCCGTTGACTGATGCGCGGCCGTCATAACGACCGAAACGTCGATAGCATCTACGACTGCGCCCGATTTTGCCACCGGACACTCTTACCGACGTAAAACATGTATACCTATGTAACACTGATGTACAGTGGTGTTAAGTTCATTTCAAAGAAAATAATTTCTTAAAAAACAAACGGGATTTTCGTGAAGATATCAGCTGTTCGTTTCAGCTGATTTAGCTAAATTATTTGTTGTGTTATTGCAATCGACGTGCTGAAAATAACATAAATATTTATTGAGCAAAGCATTGTACTGTTTTTTTAGAATCGTATATTCACCTCTTCAATTATTAATTACAGGTTATAGATGCTATTTACATGCTTTTCCGATATTTTTTCATTCTCCATATATATATGTGTGTATACGAATGTATACTTTCTCACAACATTGAGATTACACGCAACATATTGGTGTATTTATTTATCAAGAATTATTTCACTTGTATTATACGTTCTATAGCTATTTTCAAATTAAAAAAACACTTAAAAATAAAATTGGTATAGTAGCTACCTATCTATTATTTCCAATTAACGAACTGATTTATTCAATTTGATAAAGAAAAATAACAATTTTACCTAAGTAATTAATTGTGGGTGCATTTTATAAAATATTTGATCAATACTTATATAGGTATCATCAAACTTCCATCAATTTAAGGTCCAAAATTAAAAAGTTTTCGTATTTCAGTATAAATGACGTGATAAATGGACTCGTCAGTAAAAATCATCTGATGATAAAATAGTAAGAATAACCAACCACACAAAAAAGAATAGGTAGATTATATCGTATATTCAGATTGCTTACATATTTCAAACGAAAACATCTGTTTGTACCACAACAATGAATAAAGTAATGCAAACATACCATCATAATCTAAGTGAAAAGCAGCCTTATCAGAAATCTTCAAACACACCATAAATAAGTAGGTAAATGTGAGTGTTTATCGCGGAATAATCTCAGATTTTGTTACGTGTATTTAGAATGATTACTATTAGACTTAACCAACATTCAGGTGGAAACAAATCCAGTAGGCACTTACACAGATGCAAGGCGCCAGATTACGTTTTTCGAGACGGAGATTAAGAATATAAAGCCTTTGGACAATGCAAAAAAAAGGAAAAGTCTTTTTAAAACATTGCCAATTTTGCATTGTCCGCGTCATATATTGTTTACTTGACTAAGATTAGCCAAACTTGTCGATTTGCAATGTTTTGCCAATACTAAATGGAGATTATCTCTAAAAGGTTTTTGTTTACCTGCCTGAACTATGGTGTTTTATATATCATCTTCGGAATCTTGATTTAAGGTAAATAACGTGTTGTTAGACAACATTTTTAAAACAGTACTAGTCGATAATAGTTATTGATAAGATGCTATCGGAAGTTATAAAAAAGTCATAATTATTTAATAAATCCACTAGGTTACTTGCTACCCACTGAAAATTAAATTATGATATGGATTTTTCAATACCCCCAAGCACATTGGCCGGAATCCGATGGAGGTGATTTCGTATGCCAATCGGCACCATATATTTTTCTAATAGATTTCTGAGGTATTTCTGATCTATGTATGAAAGATATACTTACCTACTTACGTACATAAATAATAAAATATTGTTGGATATGTCTTTAGTTGATAAATTATGATTGCAAACATTTTCAAGCATAGTTTTTCGTGTCTTTGATATAAAATTGTGACACATAGCTTCTTATTGAATTAATAAACTTACCACATCGGCTTTAAAGTGGATTTATTGTTTGGGTTTTGGAAATTTTCTTTTTTTTAAATATAAAATGAAGATAAGTAAGTAACACTTATCATGGAATAGTGTTTGGTTTGGTCCGTTCATTTTTTGAGCTAACTGCTAACAATCAATCCTTGTAAAAATCGTTAAAATCTACACCGTGGTGTTCCGTGTGCTTCATCTTGAAGAGGAAATAGTAATATATATATATATAAATTATTTACCGAAGAGTATATTATAATATTATTACTAAGTATTAAGTATACTATAATAGAATTATTATTATAGAGATATGTTGTTATATATTTTGCTCGAATTATTATCATTTTTTATCTGTTCACGAAATGATACTTTGTGCTTGTTATTTTAGATGCTAACCTGACGTCCTGGTCGATGACTCTGAATAACAATCAATAAAATACGAAGAAATGAACACGGAGAGAGATATCTGAAGAATGCTGACTTGACTGAAACTGAAGCCTGTGCTTCGTCAACCGATCAGCTTACCGGATTCGAAGATTGAGAATCGTGACTCGTGAGTTCCTACTCGTGAGTGATACACAAGTATCCAGCCGGCTTGACAGGCGAAGAGTCAAATGATTCGGAGACGAGGCAAAATGAATAGAGTCTCTTGTGTATCTCGGATACTTAAGATTATTATCAGCTCAGCTGCTCCTACAAAAGTTTAGCATTTATCAGTGCCTATTTCGTTTTTGTCTCGCTGAAAATTTCCAAGTTTCATAGACAGTCCGCTGTTTTATTCCGGCTACTGCTGCTGTCTAACCGAAATGATGTCGCTATTAAGAAATATCTCCAAGATTATTGTTATAAGAAAAAGATTGTGATTATTATAACACGATAATTACAACAAAGCAATTTTAAATGTGATTCAGTGAGTGACTAGGGTTTTATTACCGGTTTTTACCATCTATTTCTTTCTATAAATATCGTTATCATAGATTTTAATTTCAGATTGGAAATTTTACCTCGGTCTTTTATTTATCGTGAACTTAATAAGCTTCCATGAGTTTTCTATGACAATTATAAAAAATATTTTAAATACTTACAGCGTGTCATTTTCTAGATTTCAAACAACTATTATTACGCACATTTTAAGTAGGTATTTTTTAAATCTTCATCAATTTATTGCTAGATTTTTTTGTTTGAATATATTTGTTTTTATGGGAATTGACATAAATTTATAATATCGTGACATTAATCTAGTAATAAGCATGTACATAGTATCACCCATTTTTGTTTAAATATGCGTCATATATAGTCGTTATTTTACAATGTGTGTTTGGATCCAGATTATGGTTTAACTTTTAAATAGTTTAACCAAGTGGTTTAAATAAATTTCTCTAAAAAGTGGCTAATTTCACATCGGATTGTAGATCCAATGATGACGATAGTTTATAATTAAAAATTGTAAATAAACAAGTTGTAAAATTGTGACAAACTAGGTGTAAATCTGATATAATACTAGTTGCAAAATCTGCCTGTTGGACTGACCTAGATGATTATAACAATATATAATTAGGCCGTGATTATTTTATTACAATATACCTATTTTTATCAGCTCACTAATCCAATGTGGATTTTGGACACCACACAAAGAGATTTTTAAACAGTTTTTTTTACGAGAAATATTTGTTAGTCACTAACTCAACATTTATTACGTATATCCTCTAAATTCAAACACATAATGAAAAACAACATGTCAATTTTCCAGATATGGGAATTTAGCTTTAGTCATTCGACTTTATAAGCGGGCACATAGCACTCATCCATCGCAGGCTCTATCTATACCTACAGTACCTAACATTTGTTACATAATTTGATAATTTAAGAATCAACTAAAAACGTATGATAAATATCTGAAACTTTCTTATTTTTTCAAAGTACCTACGTTGCTAGTTATATGCATACAAATATTATTCCTCGTTTTTATAAAATAAATGACATGTGATTATTTTACAATATTAAATAAATTAATTCGCACTATTTGCATCATTTTTATTGCTTGATATATAGGTATATCAAATTAAAAGTTAATTTTGGGTCTTTTATCACTGTAACATATTGCGTAAATTCGGAACTTCATAATTTGTATTTAGTTATTTAAATATTTTACTATTTATTTATTATATATATATTTTATTATTTTACCTCATTCTCAATAACATAGGTATGTAATAAATAATGACTATGTGTTTATTGTAGAGGAGTTAGTAGCAGAGGTTAAATTATTTGATAGAGGTTTCTTCACGGCCGATAAATAACTTGATTCAAAACATTTAATTTGAATCCGACTTTCACGATTCATAAAACTCAAAACTGTTTCACCATAAATCTTATTCACCGGAAATAACAGACCACAAAATAATAATAAAACAATAACGTCTATTTTCTAATGAATGAGAGCACATCCCCTTCCCTTCCGCGTACCGCGAGAGATGTCTTCGTCACCGGTTCAAGAATATTTTCAACCAAATGTCATACGACTTCAATACTATCCTGGCTTGCAGAGAATATTTGACTTTTCAACAGAGGTGAATCTAGAGATTAACTAATATAAGTACCACACAATAAACATAATATGAAAACCTTCCCTATATAAATAAGCAGAGCCTAAGATACGAGTCAACGAAAGTCATTTTGCATTGTTGATTTATTTGTAGTAGACTTGATAGGTGGGTACTAACTTTAGTCAAAAACCGCAAGAGCTCAATCGGTAAATCGTTGGCCTAGCGCCGTAGATTGGCCGTTTTTTTTATAAATCGTAGTTCTAGCCCGCGCCCTCGGATGGTTAAAATTCACGTTGTTTTTTATATTTGATCCAGTGCAAGGACCCAATGGGTTGGGCAAATTTCGAATAGCTATTACTCGTAAAAATATGTTAACACACTCACTCTGTGAAAAACTGTGATTTTCCTTTACCAATCATTAAATTCCATAAATTATATATACCTACCTACTGAATATAAAGCCCTAAAACTTTATTTTGTAAATGAATATATGCTACTTTTACTAATTATCTATATCTCATATAGAAGCACAGACATTTATAGTGAATATACCCACATCATTGAACCATTATTGTAGACTTGTAGAGGACCACTCACAAAAAATCGCTTATAATACGTAAGTATATTATGTATAATACTTACCGAAACGTCAAAAAAACTGTCAATGATGTCAGCTATAAGTAATAGTTTATAAAATCCATGCTTGAATGCACCAACGTATAAAGTGTTACTTTTTCTAAGACTCCCTTTAGTTACATTTGTGGTAAAAACACTATTCAATACTGTGAACTGCAAAATACTACCCATACTATTGGAGGTACCTACTTCTGTAATATTATCACTGATAGGGGAAAGCCTGTTTTCAGTTTTATTTTTACATTGGCACATTATAATATATAATATATTATTATATTAGCTACGATTAAATTTAGTAGGTAGGGACTATAGTAGGTATAACGTCCACCTCATTTTCTGTGTTAACTAATATCTCGCTGCTGAGTTAAATAGATTTTTTTTCAAACAATATATATTACGTACTAACCATATTTGTATGTACATATTCTTATAGTGAATGGAGTCAACAAAGTCAAGGAAATGTCTAATAGTCCTCGTATATATCTGACTGTGTGGAAATGGTGATTTTTCCTAAGTTGTTTTAATGTGCCGTCGGGTCAAATCATTGATTATTAATAATTTAGTAACTAATTTAGAAAGTATATAAATGGATACAAAATATGAAGGTAGTAATAAATTTCATATATTTACTAAGTTTTAATTATAACGAGACAAACTTAATTAAAGAGAGATGGTACATAACATATTAATGCCACCATTTAAATGCCTACAAATTAACTATAGGCAATCAAACCATTTAAGGGGGGACATGCTCGTCGAAGGTCAAATTTGAGTTTTTATTGTATATTCAAACCATGATCCTGGACACTCCTTAAACGTTGTAGATGATCTATTTATATAATTTTGAAGCCTTATTATCCTTTATAGTTATTTTAAACATTTGATGACTGCATGAAGTATTTTTGTTACATAAAATAGTATTCTTTTAAACCTCTCGCTCTAATGTTTTAGAATATAGTCATATTTCGGTACATAACTGTGCAGTGGTGTTAAGATTTTTTACATTTATTAATTTTTAAACGCATTTATAAAACCATTAGCATTTAAAAAAAAAATAAAAAAAAATTCGGTTAGGTACATGTTCAAACACGCGCGTTAACATAATTTTACTCCTTACTTTAATTATAGTTTGTCGTTTTATGGCTACGGCCGTATGTTGTAGCTTAACTACTAGGGAATGACAAAAGAAATGGCGTATTTCAAAAAAACACTACCTTATTCTTAGGTCAATAATTCTTATAAAGCAATCATTATTCATAAGATTTTTATCACACTTGAATGGTCAAAGACATAACTTATAATAAATATCTTTAGAATCATCTTCAAATGTGTTAATCTTGCCGATTTTTTGAATAATAAAATGCCTAATTCTTGTCAAATTTGGGATCACAGAGATTATCAAAATAATTTTTTATCGTGAATATTTTACAAAAATTATCTCGTAATAAATTATACTAATGGTTTTATAAATGCGTTTAAAAATTAATAAATGTAAAAAATCTTAACACCACTGCACAGTTTTGTACCGAAATATGACTATATTCTAAAACATTAGAGCGAGAGGTTTAAAAGAATACTATTTTATGTAACAAAAATACTTCATGCAGTCATCAAATGTTTAAAATAACAATAAAAGATAATAAGGCTTCAAAATTATATAAATAGATTATCTACAACGTTTAAGAAGTGTCCAGGATCATGGTTTGAAAATACAATAAAAACTCAATTTTGACCTTCGACGAGCATGTCCCCCCGCAGATATGATATATTGTGCGCAAAAATTTGGCTGGGCTAATAAATTTTTTTAGGTTTGTTAATTTTTATTGTATACTAAACTTTAATCAAGCATATTATTACATCGGTTTTTCTCGCTTGGCACCCCTCCGACTATATCTTGTTTCGTATCAAAACTATTGAGCGTCATAGTATGTTTATAAGTATAGTTTATAATATATATATTTACAGTAGCGGAAAGTCAGTACCTTTATAACACCGGTGTGAAAAAAAATTCAAGCGTCTACAAATACATTCGATAGATTTAAACGGTTATTCTATTCAGATTATCTTGTCGCAAACACCGCAGTTGACGTTAAGTTACCCAGTGCTCGAAATGGAAAATTTCACGAACAGGAACGCTGTATAATTTTCCGAAACTAAGTACTTATGCTAATCCTTTCTTTACGTACGTACTTTTGATATAAAAATGCAACAATAAACTTTTAACTTTTTACGTGGATCTATATTGGGCAGGTTGGTAAGGATTGTCAGCGCCGCAGGCGAAATAATCTTGTTTTAACAAAGTATACCGTCAAAAATTGTCTTATTCTTTATTCTTACTTTATCTACCACTATAACCAGTGCATGATACCTCTACCACCACTCGTCACTGATTATAACTTATATTACTGTCTCATTTGGGATAGATAAGTTTGTAATTAATTAGTCATAACAAACAACATATCCACATAAGTACCTTATAGATTCAAATTAAAAATTTATTTACGTACTTATAGAAAATTTTACGAATTCCATTTAAATACGAGCACAGAATATCAAACATCAAGAAATAGTATTAAAATAGTGTTTAAAAAATAAAGAAATAGTATTAGAAAAAACAGTAAGTGCCTACCTATACTAAGAATTTATAAAACAACGTTCACATAAACTCGTTCTCACGCAGGTGGAATATACGATTATCCGAAGCGATTTGGTTGAATATAGTTATTTCCTGCCCAATTATCATTAGCAATTATTGCACCTTGGCAGAACAAACAACTTAGATTATCAAAAAAGTTATAAAATAATATATAATAAAATCAATACTAAGTTCCAATAATGGCAGAGTTCTCATTTGTACTGGGTAGATATAAGTTGGAAAAAAGTACGTAGCCTAAATACCTAGTTCTCTTTTAACTTTCAGAATACAGTATGTAAGCATACGTCTTGAGAAATCAATCGGATAAAACCATGGATAGTATCCACTATCCACACAGCTTTAAAGGATTCTCAAAGATTTATTTTGAACCTTTTCCACTATAAGGGGGCATAAGGCCGTACCCACATCTAATAAAAGTTTCAAGTCATCCAAACAACGTAAACATAGCATTATTTGTAATTAAATTACCAATGGTGTGTCATTTTCATTTATATAAGATAAAACATGACGGAAGGTGAAACTCAGGTTGCTAAGCGCGATTCTTATAAAATAATATAAAATTGTCATTAATTAGTACCTACTATATTCAACATTATAAGGACTAATATTGTATTGTATGCATGTTATGTTACAATGGTGATGCTTTGGTTACCATTATTGTAATATACATCTACCACCGTATTTATTTAATAATCTATGACTAACACCACCTAAAATAATTAGATGTCCGCACTGGACACATAGGTACCTAATTTTTTAGTACCTACTTATTCTAAACGATTCAATCTATGTTGTTTGTCCTTCCCTACTCACATTATTATTGCCATGGAAATGATAATAGGTACCTACATACAATACAAATATTATGATAGTCGTACATTTTTATTGAAAGATATTCCTATTTTTTTTAAAACAAATTTACAAACAAAAATTAAGTAAAAGTTCTCTACACACTACCAATGTATTATTTCTATTATTTTTAATCACAAGCTACAATGCATGTAATAATAATTGTAATACAATAGGAACGTCCCAAATAAATAAATTCTGCAGAAGGCTATTCAATATTTTTTCTGCCCAAACCATCAATGGCCCAAACACATTTCTGTAGAAAACTTCATTCAATATTTATTGTAAAAATTGGGGTTTACGACTTATCATAAATATTTTTTTAATATGAGTCAAGTTGTTGAGATGATAATAATTTTTGAATCACAGAACAGATGTTGCCACTGTATTGTCCACCGGAAAGAATTCCTAATGTTTTAGCAGATTTACACGAAGTACCTACTACGTAATTAAGCCTTCATTATTTCTATAAATATCCACAAAATTATCAAATTGTGCGTGTGGCCAGAATTATCTTAAATCAGTTTGGATACCAGCGACAATAGTATATAGGTATATATTATGTAATAATATAATTATGTAAAAATTGCGAATTTGTATCCCACAGGAAAGTACTTATTAAAAACGATAATTGTAAGTGTGATTATCCACCTAGTGTTACGAATAAAAAGCGAATTTAACATAATAGACTTTTTAAAATATTATATTATAAAGCCTATTATAAGGACAGTATTCATATACAGGTAATTAAAAATAAATGTCAAAGGTTAAAAATCCTCCTCCTGTAAAATAGTATTTTGGTTAATTCGCCCTTTTTACAATACACCGACGATAATTATAAAGGTATTCGTATCGCCTGCTGAGAATTTTAACCAACTTTTAAGAGAACAGATTGTTATTAAAAATATGTTCAACACAAAGTTAAAATTAAAACACAAAACTTACCAGAAGCAACAAAATTCACTTACAAAAAAGTATACTCATCATAACCTATGGCAAATAAATGAATGAATGTAGTAGTTATATCACAAGATTTATTGTACTATAGTCGCAATTCAACAATAATGTAAATTACAAAACAAATGTAAACATCGTAAAAATAGGGGTTTACGACACGTCATAAACTTTTTTTAACAAAAGTCAATTGTTGAGATGAATACCATCTGTTGCCATTTCAATGGTTATTGGAGTGAATTCCTAATGTTATGTGGTTTTAGCAGATTTACACGAATTACCTACTACTTTATTATACCTTCATTATTTTTATAAATAACCACTCAATATCAATTTTTAAATGATCAAATTGTGTAGGTATGTGGCAAGCGTTACGTTACCTGCGACAAAATATTTTTCAATAGTTTCGGTTAACACGTTTCGCCTGATGACATTTTTGACCAACTTTTAGGAGAACATTTTTTTATTAAAAAATCAAGTTAAACACACAGTTAAAATTAAAACACAAAACTTACTAGAATGTAGCAAAAACAAAACACCAAACTAATAATATAAACAATTTTGCTTAGAAACGTATTTATATCTTAAATAATACAAAATATTTTAAAAAGCAACTAATAGGAATATTAAAGCGGAATTGCACGAGTCAAATTATCAAACTTTTTTATATTAATTTATTTAACCACCGAAAACACAATTCATTCACCCGAAAATAAATGGCGAAGTAATAATTTTTGTCATTTTTGTCACTCCGAATAAAATAATATAATAAATTAGTAGGTAAGTAAATGAACAATGCGTAATAGTGAAAGGCAAGATTGTATTGAGATTTGAAATGTTTCGTCCTTTAGAAATTATTAAACAATGTATACTTTATTTTTTAAGAGTTTTCAAATAGTGTCAGCAAGGCACATTTTTGGGTAATAAAGTAATTTACGCTTGCAGCTGGTTGTTTCTTGTTATTTAGACAATGCATTTAGGCATGGACATATCGACACAAAATAAGAAGGTTGAAAGAAATTTAGGGATGTCATAATTTTTATTTTTAACCCTTGCACGCCCGGCATAACATAACTTCGTTAATTTTTAATTTTGAGAAAAACTTTAAAAGATACATTCATATATAATTATCTCAATCTAACGAACCGCAACGCAATCTTAAATGAATCCACGAGCCGGAACGGTATATTTTGGAATTCCACGAACCACAACGGCGCTCCGGTGTCCATTCCGAGCGCTGAAGTTACCATGATATTATCGACACTGCTCTTTTTAATAACTACCATCAAAATAATAATTATTAATATGGGCGGTGGGTACATTATAATTTTGGTCTTCTAGTGTCCGCGCGCGGTTGCTAGAGTCCGTCCTACACGTAGGTATCCGACGATCTCTAGTCCGATGTTTGTGTAAGATGGCGAGATAAGATGATGGCCGGCTTCCAGATCTGAGATGCGGAGGAGATGAGCTCGGCAGAGATTCCACCAGCGCGCTATCGTGATGTCCATCAGTTCATCTGTCGGCTATTTGCCGTGTCGTTCCACACCAGAAGTTAACAACTTTTTGCTTTCAATTAGTACTAATATACAACAAGTAAGATGTTATTGTTTTATGCCGTTAATCAAGATATATACATATTCTTGAACATAATAAGCTGACATAAAACAGTATTGTACCTGCACTTAATATATTAAAATATTTTTTTTATTATAATAAAACAATAAAATTCTATTAGCAGGTTCTTCTATGCAAAAACTATTAAATTTAATCGACATATAATTTTAGATATATTTTACATACTTTCTTAACGTAAAACATGTGTTACTTTTATCTCGATTATAGTGGTAGATATCGCTTAAGATGTACAGAATAAATTGTATTATTCCCGTGTGCAGGAAGTGAGTGCAGTGAATGTAAACAGACAATATTGTCTATGGTCGCTATCGCTGACAATGTATAGAACGCGCCTGTTGTATCTTCTTTTCTCTTTCCCATGTTTTTTTTTATATAAAATATTGAACCCTGCTTATAATGTCTGGTACAGAGATATTAAACGGTATCACTATAGTAAAGGAATTGTCAACTGACGGTATGTTCTTTGCATCGTTTAACGAGAATATCGGTTATAGTAAATATTCAACAGGATTTTGTAATTTAAATTTTAACCCAATAGAATAAAAAAGTTTTATACATAATTCTTTTACTCCTTTTTTTCGAAAGCATTTTTTTTAAAGTTTCATCTAATTTTCTAATTAAATTATTTTTTAATGAATAAATAATACTGAAGATTTATGAATGTAGTATTTTTTATTGAATATAAATAATTTAACGGAATTTGAATTACGTCTAAAGTGGGTATTATTATCAAATTTATTATGAGCATGAATATTATTCTAAATACATATTATTTAATAGATATTCTTCTAAGGTGTTACAAATTATATCATTAATTAAATTATATTTACATACCTACTACGGTGATAATTTATATTATTCAATGGACTTATTTTCACGGTTAAATGGTTACTAACCACTATTTTACATTATTTGGCTAGAAGCTGTTGTAATTGTGGACTTATTTTTAATTTTGCGACTAATGACGATATTAATAGATAGAATAAAATAATATTGTAATGTTTCATATGGCGAGGATATTTTAAAACTGTGACTCTTATTTTTTACGAACATTTTGTAATAAATACCAATACCAATGTATTGTACAATATAGATGTAAGCATAACCTATCAAGATAAATTAAATTTTCCCAAGCTTAAAGGTTTTAGGTACCTAATATCATGTTTAAAAATTCATAAACACATAATATTATATAATATACGTACCTACTTAGTTACGTCTAATGATATTATTTTTGTATAATATGTTTGAAATATAAAACATTTTCACTTTTAAAAATAAATAATCAAAGACTGATGAAGAGGCACCCACTTATTTGATTTTTTGACAATGGTTATAAAAAAAAGAAAATTTTCACCTACGTTTAAAAGATTACACAGGAACATGTCAAAAAGACAATGTTGAGATATTTCTTTTAAGACACACGCCTCGATATGTCGCATTATCTTTTTTGGATACAGCACATCTCATCTTATCATGGTTCTAGATCGAATAGACCAGAGACAAACAATATTTTTTTCTCAGACTACTGTCAGTTTTATGACAAAATAATATAAAAGCTATTACATTTATAAAATCTTAAAATTCTCGCAAAAGATACTTCAGATACCTTTACTTACATGAGTTATTTTGTAATTGTCTTTAATACTATCGCCAATGACTTAGTTCAATAAAATTATAGCTCTCTAAGAAAAGATCATTGCAAATAGTATCAATTGAATTTGAAATAAACATAAAAATACTCATGAATTCTCTATACATATTTTACATCACAATTTTCAATTTTATGTAGGCATCTTCATAAAATACAATAATTATTTATGTATGTAATTTTATTTAGATTTATAATACATAAATACAATAATTATTTTTTAATCTTTATGGAAAGGCATTGTGATAATGATACCTAATACTTTTATTTCTAGTGTCCTATTTTTAAAATTCAAATACAAAGAATCTGATTTTAATTTGTTTTAATTGATTAATGTTTTGCATATTGGTATCCAACTCCTCAATATCCTAAATCGAGAAAACGAGTAATATTGGTTTCTAAATAATTCATTATAAGACACGTTTTGCATTATAGGCAGTGTTGACCTGTGTGTCCCTGATAAGTGATAATTATCAGCTTATAAATAGGGAGCATCAGTTGTTTATTCTCCCAAGGTGCAGAATCAACCTGCTACTGGTAATTCCAATTGGGAGGGCGATAACTATGTTCAACCAAATTGATTCGGGTGTTGATATATTCCACTTGCGTGAGGGTGAATTTAGGTGGACGCTATTTTATAAATTCTTAAAATAGGGTCTCCTTAGCTAACTTGGTGTACTTCCTTGAACTACTATAGATGTATAATTGTATTTTCACTGCGTTTGTATGTTTATATTACGTTCTCTTTTTATGTTTTCATTTTTATTCCTTTAATTACTTTTCTTTTTTCTTTCTTCTTTATAATACTGTTTCATGTCATGTTGTGAACGTCTTAAACCTATAATTTGTAATATCCACAATATGTAAAATAAATAAATTGAAGTCTCCAGCAGTTTTAGAAACACTCCCGAATTACTGACTAGAATAGGGACATAGCAAGTTTCGGGTAAAAGAATGGTGAAAGCATTCATTAAAAAAAATCAGAGGCAGCCTTAGAGCGCCAACCGCCGACGATAGATCTCCCGATTATCACCCCATCTTATCTTCGATCCAGTAACGTCACCTGGTCATGCTAACATATTATTTCTTATATTGTGTGCAATATGAATCTTTTTTGCGTTTGAGTGACTTATCAGCGCGCGGAATCTGCGGATCAGATGAACCGACTGAAAATATTTTTGCTATAATATAAGCATCTTTCTATTTGGACATCATTCGATGATTTGTCAGAATTTGACAGAAAATTTATATTACCATAATAATAGTGTAAAATTAAGTTGTCAAATTTTTTTATCGTAAGACATCTTCAATTTTCACTAAGTAATCTCTAAGGCTTGATTTTTTTATACAAATTAATTACACACGATTCAATGTATTTCTTGACATTTTTACTCCAGATATAATACATTAAATCCATAATTAAAAGTATTTTAGCAAAATTAATTGATAGTCGTTCGCTTAATATTGAAGTTGTGGTAAAAGAAAATAGAAAACTAAGAATATTACAATTATTGACAATATATATATTGAAATCAAATATAACTACACATTTATCGACGACACCAGGAAATATGTGGATTTTATCAAACTTTAATTTAAATATAGAATTATAAAGGTATAATTATAATTTTAAGTTTTAGCCAAAAATCACTTCGAATTCTCACCCTGTGAGGCTTTTGCCTGCCTTCAACATATTTCAGGATATTATACAATTATGGTTGGTTGTGGTAAAAAGTACCTATTTCATTTAATTTGACAACATTTGCTTACTTCAAAATCTTTTTGGTATCGATTCCCTTAAACTAATTTTGCTTAAACTACATAATGAAATCTACCTCAAACATATTAATTATATAAAACAACCAAGGATTTTATTAAAATAGTTATTTAAATATAACAATATTGCCTCGTGCTCGTTAAAGAAATATGTTGGTAAATATCATGTACCTATCAAAGTCCTTTATAGAGCTTTTAAAAGCTCTGAATACATGGCGATGCTTTTGTAGAAGTCAAATGTGCTTCAAGTTTCAAATGGCATCCTTTTCATATCGTTGTTATGACGATAATCGTTACAGGGCATATTTTCTCCAACACGTGTCTGTTAAGTACGAGCTTTGGATGATATTATTATTGTAGTAAGAACACCGCGCCTTATCTGATCAGTGATTTTTCAAATCTTCGTCCAGATAGCAGCGATAAGGCTCGAGATGTCCATCTATTGTGAGACTCTGCGGCTATTCTGGACATAAAAAGATGAACTTAATACTACTATGTAACCGTGTTAAAGCATTTATACGAATTATTGTTATATAAAAGTACACAAATAGTATTGTGAATTTGACGTGTCCATTATCAAGCTGCAACATATTTTTATAGTGCATTTAGGTTTTACCCAAATACCATTTAGTTCAATAGAAACAAAGCCTAATAATATAAAAAATAAGCTGGAAACAAGGATAGTAAAACTAATGATTAAATTAAATTTAAGTCATTTTATACTGAAGATTAATGTGAAACAAACCTCACACTTTTGTGGTCTGAGATTTATTTTTCAGTGAAGCTGAAGCACTGAGATAAAAATTCTTTGCATTATTTTTATACACGGAAATTTAGAAAATTTAGAATATTAAGATTAAAAAAGCATTAAAAGTTTGATATACCTACGTGAATAATAACCAAATGTCATAACATGCTGCTAGGTAACATTTTTCACCCTACCGTGGCTCAATAAAATTTAATCAAACCAAAAAGCTTCGTATTTCCCACCAAATGATTTAATACAAAAATTTCCTAAGGATCTCTCCAGTGATAGTCCAAATTTGTTGGTCTTATAATTTTGATATACCTACTTAGTATTGAATTTATTTTTTTAAATATTGAAAAAATAATAAAACAATTAATAATTAGTATTCTAACGTTTTCATTCACCAAAGCATATTATCTTAAATAATTAATACAATAATATCGTAAACGCAGGGATAATCACTGAAAGAAAAAAACGTTGCAGATAGTAATAATTATGTTGGTACCTTAATATGATGGCTAAAAAAACTATATGAAAGGTACGATCGTTTGATACCGCGAACTTATTTAATTATCACTAGTACCACTCACATATTATAATTTTGTCCAAGACATGGAACCGGAACTTTATGTACGCTTATATTATGCTACTTGATCATTAGTTAGAGAGAACAAAATATTTCAATTGTCGTATAATTCAGTCAGTTTTATTAAATATTTTTTTTATTCTTCAAATAATTAACAAGATAATTATATATAAGAGTGTAACATTTTTTTATTGAACATACATAACTACTTTCATTTAAAATACAAAAACCGATTGCCAATTAGTAACACAATTTAAAAAGTGCTTTAGAGAATATTATAAGAACCATTAGTTTAAATTCGTAGCAATTAGATATGATACCTATCTATAGCATAGTGGTCAATGCACATGGGTGCGTTTATTTTAGGTGAAATACTTCAACAAACACAATAACATCTCAGTTTTATGTCAGGTTAACTACTTTAGTTTTTTATGCATGTAGTTAGTTTGATTTTTAATATTAAGATCATGGGTATTCAAAACTGACAATATTGTCTTTATCTAAACGGTTTCGATTCCAAGAATTTAAATGTAAATTATTATATAACTTCAGATGCATTAATGATTCTGAAGAATTTCGTAAAATGACGGACTAATTCCAACTGTCTCGCTTTTTAGATCGGGCAGATCGATAAATCTGTCGATGTACGACTTTATTATTTGGGGCATTGTACTCCACCACTCGGGATGAAGACTACCACCTGGACAAAGGATATAAAAACCACCGATCTCTTTGGCTTTTATAATATTTATTATATAAACTATATAATTCTGCGAACACATTAGGTACTATGAAATACCTCCGTTTTAACTGATATAATACCATTATCTGTATATCACCGGCAAACACTGCATAAGTATTAGTCGAATATAAATGATTAGCAGTGGCGAGGGGTGGAGGATATGCTGTTAAGATTGAGTGTCGAGAGTGTCAGTCTACTAATTTGTTTTCATTGAACTTAGAATACAATGTTCAGATAGTGCTGATTAGTTTTTAAAATCCAAATAAACCCTACATAACCAAACCGTTATAGTTTAGTAATGACTATGGGCGATCCGGTAAAAAAATGCACAATTTTTTAGTCTACTTATTTGTTTTCGTTGAAAAATATTATATAGTAATATGGTGTTTTAAAATTCGTTGAGCCCTTTGCCTATACCAAACTAAAATCGATAATAAATATTCTTGCATCTATAAATTATCTAAAATTATGTATGTATTACTGTAGATATTACTAGATTTCCGTATTGTAATTTCAATACATATAAAAGAAAAAGTAAATCGATTGACATTATTTGTAACAATCGCATTATAATAAGTTTAAGAATGTTCCATAATAAGATTTTTTTATAAGTTACACGTTAAATTATTGTTTAGTATGGATTATTCACAACATGTACATCATGATATTGATTGTATCACTTATAATTATTGTTATAACAATTTATTTTTTCATTTACCTATGTCGTATCCATATAGATCAGCAGTTTTTTTTATAATTTTTAATATAATTTTGTCTTTTATAAAATGCGATAGGTAGGTATAATTCTTTTCTTGCGCCATAACATTTTGTGGCTTTTAGTGAGAATTAAAAATAATATGTAACAGCCTCTAAGCATTTACACATTACACCATAGCTTGTAACGATCTTTGTAAGCACATTTCAGATACAATGCTATATTTTTCACCTTTTGTTTTCCGGCGAATCCCGCCGATTCGGCGAACCGGAAGCGACAGAAGCGCGGGAACGGCAAAACACGGAACGATAAAAAAAAACAACACCGACGCCGGAAATGCGTGCGCAATTCCGATATAGACGTGGGGTAGAATAGAATCTCTTCATTTGGTTGATACATTGTATGAGGACATTGATTTGTCGAGAAATAAAATTATTCTCTCGATATTACTATATTCATATATAAGAAACCGGAGAAACGACCAGACTTTATAGAGCAGCAATGTACGATATACATAATTTCTGTCGTATCTTCAATTTATATGTTTAAGTTTTACATTTATTTTATGAGGTCTGTAGGTACGTATTTACAATAATAAATCAAATAACACTAAGGTATAATAATTATAAAATAATAAACAATATAAGTAGGTACATAATATTATGTACGTAGATTTTATGAATATTTATTGTTTTTTTATAAATATATCATCTATTCTATTTATTACCTACGTGATTTACTTACTTATTTTGTTGGCATAGAAGCAAATTAGTTTTATTATTTACCCATATTTCATTGCGATATAAAAGTATTTTTTTTATAAATCGCAATTTAATAATGTTATATAAGATGTGCCAATAACTAATTTTATTTTATTAACAATATTATATCGACCTCTATTATTATAAAACTGTTGCATAGATTCCCGTAGAAGAGAGGACCTATTCAATGATCCTGTGTATAAAAAAACACTTACGTACAGTATAATAGGCACTGTGAAATGAATCTTGCAAATGGTTCTAAAAGTATAAATTAATTTTATATCGGATTTATTTTATTGAATTCACTTGTTGACTCTTAAAATGATAATAATATATTAATATTTTGAAAGCCACACAACATTACTAGTGAAATATATTGTTCATCTATCTACGATAAATAAATAAGAAAAAAATAAGCTTTAAACCATATTATAATATAAGTAAGTTTATTGTTATAATACATATACCTAACAAAAAAAACAATTCCCATGATGCATTTTATGTAGTGCAAAAATTGCCGTTTTATATTGTCACATCAATCTGGCAGTGTTAAAAAAGGATTTTACGCATGGCTCTCAAATAAGATACCAAAATCCTTATGAAAGAAATTTTGCAAACAAAATTAACATAAACCGTTCTTATATAAAAACAACATAAAAAATAGTAATAATAAACGGTTAACAAGAAAAAAATTCAAATCATTAAAAACAATATAATTTTGTGTTGATTTCTGCGATTAATGTGTAGTGACCTGCGCCCTGTTGGTATACAAAGAGGATGAAGAATACAAACCTTGATAATATTATCTAAGTAGGTAAAGTTGTGTAACAGTTTGAAATTCAGTTGCCAAAATGAAACATTATCGTTTTTATTGCGATAGGAAACATTATAAAGGACCACTTTCCGCCCTTAGAAAGCAATTTAAGAACTAACATCAAACAAGCAATCTTCAGACGGAAACAAGCATCTATTTATTCGTATTTTTCTTATTTAATAAAACGTAGCATAAATAAAACCTTAATATTAGTAAAATCGGGTAACAACATAATATACGCTGTTTTGGACATTTGAATTTCTTTGATTGACGTAATTTTTTGTAATTATTTTTGCTTCACGAATTCATAAATTGTATTAAAATCACTGATATATTCAACTACATAATTTATTTATTTGTTTATTAAGGAAACAAACTGTTACATTTTGAATATAATAATATGTATAAGATTTCGTATTTCTTGATACACGATTTTTTTAAAATTGATTGTTGGAATATATCATTGATTAAACTTGCTGCCTTCTTTAGTTGCTCTGCGTACTACAAATTATATACTCCATCAATGACATTAATACGTCATTGTACTCCATAGACATAATAATATACCTTGACGAAATGCGCAGAAAGCGATTTGCAATAAAAGCTCTAGTCAGGAATAAAAGTGAAACTTGAGACAGACAAAAAGAAACAGTCGTCGGCGGGGACCATTTTTACAAACAATGTTTTCTTTTCTATTGATTGCACTTGAAGATTTTAACGTATCAAAATGTTGTGACTGCTCAACGCTGACATATAAAGCGGGAAGAAAAATCATGCCCTTAAGAAATAATATTTACATATTAATTCAATGTCACGCAACGGTTTGTCGTAATTTTTAACTCAAATACTTTATAAATAAATATTCTATTATTTATCATCAACCATATAAAATATGTATATTGTGTAAGTAATAATCTCAGGTGTAACTTCTAATATGTGCGATTTATTAATGTAAAGTTAATTGAGGTGGAACACAAAACTTAAGTATATACCTACGATGTTATTATATTGCAGAGTCAAACGGTGGGTAACAAATTCTAGAGCCGATTACTAATATATGACTATGTCTACTGAAGATAAACTAAAACCACAACTTTGGACAACATAATGTCAATAAATCAAATTTCTTTTATTTTTCTTTTATTTTGTTAACTGTCAATTCATGGTGGAACTGCATTGTATTGTTGTTTTTATTTAATAAAAACGCAATTTTTTATAGTACTTATTCCACTTTAATATTACTAATATTACCACTATTAAAGTGGAATAAGTACCATAAAAAATTTGCGTTTTATTAAATAAAAACAACAAATAAATCAAATCACTTTTTTTAGTTAATCACAAAAGTTTAAAAAAAAATATTACGTACAACGTACAAAATTAGTTAAAGTTAATTAAACGCACGAAATAGTGGTAAATTGGAAAAGAGTTTACAATTATTTTGGAATATCTTTGCATGGAATGCGTTATTGTAAAAAAAAAAAATAGAAACATCGAATGACTTCCTTTCAGTAATAAAAAAACCTATTTTTAATCTAACCATCTGAATTTAATGCCTTTATTTATTAGTTATTTACCTTGAAACATAAGCGTGAAGGTATGTATTCGTTTTTACTCGCTTGTTATCAAATTTGACATTTTGTTCATTAGGATAGGTACCCAAAATGGAAATACACCCTTTTGAAAAGTTAAATAAAGTATAAGTTTATTAAATTAATATAATTTGTTGCACCAAATTAGAAACTTTCAGTCGCACTGTATACACACATGTTATTTAATAAAAGCAATTGTAACAATGAATACAATATCAAAGTTTGCCTCCAATGAAAAATAACATTGTGCAAACAAGCCGATACTTAATCTGAAAGCATATAAAGTGTGTATTTAAAAGTACGTACTCAGTACTCAAGATTCAGGCAATAAAAGAATCGCTTCCTTTGAGTAAAGCATACTCACGTATTAACTTACCTAAGCAAATCACTAAAGAAAACTGGTTCTCAAAGAAATACTTAATATTTTTTTTCAGTACTTTTTATGAAATAAAACTGTAATACGTATAGGTATATGTTTTAAAACAGAGTGAATTATAAGTATATACCTACTTACTGCTCAATCAATAAAAACTCGAATAATTAACAAATCTTGTGATCCCAATATCTTGAGAGATCAAAGCAAAGTGTGAAGTAAAAAATTAAAACTATAATATTATTATGTTGTAAGTGGGTAAAAATGTTATAAGTTATAATAATAATTACTTAAATAAAAAATAAATAAAGAAATCACGTTTGTCCAACATCAAAATATATAAAAAATAAAACTTCATTACTGAAGCCTTAGTGTTATAAATTATAGATAACCTAAAATATATTTTTTATAACTGATTATTTTTTTTCATTTTTATTAATATTAGGTGCCGTTATTCGTTATTTCACTTAAATGACAAATTTAAAAAAAATACGTATTTTCGATGACGAAAGTTTATATTATTTATATTTATAAAAAAACTTCCTCTTTACGCATCAGCAGGCAAAACGGATTAAGCATTCTACAACATAGGAAGGGAAAGTCACAAATAAAATCTCCCGTGGCTAACCAAATGATATAATAAGCTCCCAACAATGACGCCTCAAAGCCCCCACAAATCGGGGGAATGCTTCATTCAATTGCCATTTCAAAACCTTATATCAGATTATAAATAAGTTTTACGATAAACCTATAAATACGTTAGGTACGTATATATTTCGATTTACTTTTTTTACTGACTTGGCTACGTTTTTATTTACATTTATTTACCCATAGCATGAACTAAATTACACAACATCAATATTTTTAAAAAACAACAATAATTAATCATTATGTATTCAGTTTTAATCGTATTTTATTTACAACGTATTTAAAGAAAAAATAACTACTTACTAACCAAAATTTATCATATAAAAGCGCACCCACAGGATTTTTAGGTAGCTACCCATATAAAATCTCTAAACGAGTATTCTTTTAGTATTTTACTTCTAATTTTTCTTACTTTTTTCATAGTGTGCATATTATATATTGATACATTAATTCAAATATATGAAATTCTTTTTAATAGATAGTTTGCTAAAATAATTTGATTATTGAAAATTTTTGACAAAGTGCCACTCTTTTCATAAAATGGCCTATGAACGACGTATATACCTACATTCTACATTCTATGGGTACTTACTAAATTTTAACATTTCATTTCGGCAATCATAATCGGACAATAATGACTTTTTTACAAATCTGAAATACCTATCTGCCGATTTAGTAGCTTACTTAGTCACTGTCACAGATAAAATAAATTCTTATTTTAGTATCAGAATTAATACGTAATACTAAATATTTATTAATTGTTTTAAGATTACTGAAAAGTATTCAAATGTTAAATAAATGACACTGTTTTACCATTACAAAAATATATTTAAAAAATAATTAGTTGATAAAATATAATTAATTACACTTACATTATGTAGTTTGTAATAGAGTCCACACGCATTGCAGACTGGTTCGCCGTTCTGGTTGCGCCGCCACAAGGTGGTGGTGGTAGTCTTGCAGTTGGCGCACGAGGTCCCTGCTCGCCTCGCTGCACTCTGGAGAGACTGAAAACCAAACGAAATGTAAAACATAAGTAACCATCTTGCTAATTTGCATATGTTTTAAATGTAATTAGAATTAAGAATTTTAAACAAGCTTATTTAGCCAGAGTCACGATTAAAAACTTGCAAGTCGATAATTTGAACGGAAAGAAGCTTTTAGTAATGCTTCAATTTTAAGAATATGATACAAAATGTAAGTAATATTATTTCATTACTTTGTTACATTTACGTAGGTATATAAAATGATTAAGACATTGGTTACGAAAGATGCTTACGCGGCAGAGCTTTTTTATTTCAACAATTTAAAAATATTAACTTCGAGTTCTAGTGAAAATATATTTCCTAAACGAGATTTCAAAAAGTTCTTATTTTATAAACGTGAATTAAATACTTTTTTAAAAAGTGTTTTATTCACTAAAGAGCATGATAAAAATCTTAGATTGATTTTCATTCAATATTATGACATTAATGGGGAATTTGTTTTGTTTTAGATCAAAATCAATAATAATCATTTATGGACGGATTACTATCAGTGGTACAGAGGAGCCAGAGCGAGCTCCGTCACTTTTTCAAACTGTTCTCATCAATATTCTGCTCGCAAAGTTAATTTTAAACATGTTAATTCAGGACGTGTGATGTCATTGTTATCACATTTTTTATTTGGGAAAATAATCAAAACTTAAATATGTATATTTATATAATTTACCCAGTAAATTAAGTGTAAAAATAAAACATAAAATTAATAAGTCCAATTATTCCGAAGTGATGAAGTGAAGATGTATTGACTATTTTACTGATAGCTGTGAAATTCATTGAAATTCATTCAGCGATGAAGCATTTAAATATTGTAGAATATGCTTTTGAATTAAGGGGAGGGGGGATTAGATAATAAATACGCAGCAAATCGGCACTATTTTATCACTACATCACTGATAACAAATTCAAGTTTTATTCTTATCATAGGGTATTTAAAGTAACCAGTTTATGTAGTATAATTCAAAGCTAAAAATTGTAATAAAGCTATGCTTGCTTGTCTTTCCTGTCAGGTCCAATCAATTAATTACAATTTCAAAACATAAGAATGCCTGGCACAAAAATAAAAGAGTGATGATATCCACCTCAAGAGGGAGACAGACGAAGAAAGTATTTTATAAATAAAAAATGTACCCTAACAAATAAGCATTCAATAACAAAACTACTTCAGATCACCTGACATCTTTGCTGTCGTTTTTTATAACATTTTAAAACCTCATCAATAATGATTTACCTGGATACAATATCTACACCGCTTTTAAGAAGTTGGTATATTATTTACCATAATATTATTAAAAAAATATTACATGTGCCGGAAACTCTTTAAACTATTACTTTATTTTGAAATAATTTTTTTTAAAGCATTCATCGAAAAAATATTAGTTAGATCTTTCTTATCAATAATAAAAGTATAGTTAACAGAATATTCTTTTAGTATTCATACAAAGATGTTCAACTTGACTAGGTAAATCACAGAACTAAGTGTATTTAATTATTTATTCAAAGTATCCGCCGATATAAAAATTTATAAATAATTAATGATAGCCGCAAAATTAGTTTAAACAACATTATTCAAAAGTAGTAAGTACAAAAATTGGTAATATTTAAAACTTTTAATATGTTGGATTGGTGTTGCTAATAATTACTTTTTTTGTTCTGATAAAAATGATCAATAATTATTATCACTCAAGTACAAAACATTAAGTGAATCTGAAATTTTAAATATCTTTAGCGAATGAAGGATTTACAATTAAGTAAACTTAATAAAAAAAATCTCTAACGAAAATTAACCAATAAACTACGTATACATAATCATTCTAACCATTTTAAGTAATAAGGTTACTTTACAGTCTACACCCACCAATTCGCTAAAACTGACACCATTCTATAAAAGAGTCAGTCTATACTTATACTATGGGTTTTTTGTAAATTAGCATTTTTCATGTAAGTATTTAGATGTACCTACATTTAATTGAAATTTTAGATAATTTGATCGTTTTTATTTGAGTTGGTAATCGAGCATGTTTTTGAATCCAAAACAAGGACCCAATAGATTTAGCGAATGGCTCATCCATTAATATGACCTTTGCTTCATAAAAGTCGATGATTTGAGATACCCTATCTCCATCCGACATATATATGTAGCCGCAATTTGTTTTGTCTTTTACCGAAAAAGTTAAGTTACTTTTTTATAAATTTAAACTACATTTCTAGTAACCCTATATTTACCGGCCGGCTGTCAAACGCACGCTGTCCCATTTCCAGATGGAGCACTAATGCATCATCTCCGCTTATTAAGACGGACAAAAACGTCCACTTGGCCACAAGGGAAGATACATAGCCCATACCCAAGTACCTGCCTATCAATATATATTATAAGCCTAATAATAAAACCGCCTACAAAAAAGCATATCAAATCTAATTAACAGACATTTTGTTTTATAAAAGTCACGAGTAACAAAGGAATTAGTGCCTTCCATTAAACGAATACTAATGGTAATATGCTATAGGCTAGTCTAATCGAACACAATATAGTCATGTAGGTACCTATATAGTAGACGAATATTATATTAAATTTGTAAATATGTGGTAATAACGATAAAATTTTTAAATATATATTTCTGTCACCTAATACCATGTAGGTACTTACTTACTCTAAATGCAAATGAACGTTATAATTTATATTAGCAATTAATAAAAATTTGGGATGCTCATAATGGAATTCCGTTGATAGGTAAGTTGATTAATTTGTAAATAAATGGCTATTTTTATTAGTAATTGTTTATTTTTTCTTAATATAATGCTATATTAATTGGAAAAAAGAGTAATAACTAACACAATAATATGTCAAATTATTCTAGGATATCTGCCACATTGTAAGGACTTATATACTTGATATGAATTGAAAACAATGAAGGTATTTTTTTTTGTGGTTGAAGTTTCCATGACCTCTAGCCCTTTCATTTAACGGTATAATTAATACTGATAAGGCTTGCTAATATTATGATATTATAATAGAGTTGGTACTCGTGCTAATGAGTCACATTTCATCTGAAAACTAATTCAACGATAAGTAATACTTTTACCAATTCCAGACGAGGTAAAATTAAATTATTACCAATCACAGCAGATTTCACTACTTACCCAAATTAAGATTGTATCTATGTCTCTTTTATGCGTTCATACTATAAAATTATCCATCCCATTCCATCTTACAATAATAATTCCTCGTTGATTATTTGTCCATTTCATTTGTGTGTGAGAGAAAATGGATATGTAGTTATGCTTCTTAAAACATGGTTCGCGTTAATTTATTTGTATTATTTCAGAGTTGTATCAATCCGGTATAATTATGATTTAAAACTTTTTTTCGTGAAGTTTTGATTAGTTTTTATTATCAATTTACGAATAAAACTATATTCTAAATACATTTTCACAACAACCTCCATAAGATTAAGCATGAAAGATTGATTCATGACAAATGATAGTGTACCGATATTATATTAGAGGTAAACAAAGATATATCCCAATTTGGTCAGATTTATAAAAATATATTGATCAATACATGTATAATTATCTATTTGAAATGGAATAGTGTAAAATTACATAGTTTTTATCATACTTGGTAAATGCAGTGCAAAGTTTATTTTTATTTAAAAGTGTCTAGTTATATCGTTAGGTATATCGATAGCTATTTTAAATTATGGGCGTTAATAATTTTTTAATCATCAACATTGATCGTTGTACAAATTATTTAAATATTAAGTAAAGGAAGGACACATTGTTTTGGCATTACGGCCACGACAAAATTACTTTGGAGCAGTGATAGTGTCATTTGAAAGTAACGATACCAACACTTGAAAGGGTCGCCTGCACTACCACAAAAATCTGACACCATTTTACGTAATTAAATAACTCACGTAATTAATTACCTTATAAATTCTGAAAAAAGCGTTGAAGAATACAAATGTAAAGCTTAAAGACATACGTTTTCATTAATATATAGGTAGGTAGATTAGGTAGATAGATTACCTACTTAAAAAAAATTATAACTTTTTTTGAACTAAATTATGAAAAATATATAATATTTCACATCGACTCTCTATCTGAATATATCGATAATTATTTGTCAAATTATATCGAAAACATACAATAAAAGATAGGTATATAACAGAGCTTTACGTAGCTCGTAGAAATGCTGTTTGCTTAGTCGAAAACTATCCTACGAAACGGAAACTGCACAACAATAAATTACATTGTTAACGCTTGAGAATCTGTGGTCTTTGTATCCCTTTCAGTCTCGCAATCTCTCCTCGATTATATCGCTTTCCCGTTCCCTCTCAAAGACTTCTTATGCGTGTGTCCCTCTCAGGCGGGGATAGTCTTATCAGCTGTTGAGGATCGCTATCCAATTAAACCTGACAATAGTGTGACAGGAGCGAGCGCTGTAAATACGCGAGTACGTTGCGTTTTGCCTTCGCTGGGGACAATACAGGAACGTATGTACGGGTACAGCTTGGTCAAGTTATGAATGCCTTCAATAAATTGCCATATGGAATCATAGTATTGTTCGATAATAATTGTGAAACACCCATTGAACTACAAGATTCCGGAAAAATGAGGAATGCATGTTTGCTAGCTTAATAAAATAAAGCAATGTAGTCATTTATTATTAAATACATAATATGTGCTTTTATTACATATTTTGAAGCACACTTGTCCAAAGTACGAGTATATTGGTTATTGGATAATTAATCGAAGCAACAAACTAAAATATGTATTTAGCCTTTTGAAACTACCGAAAGCCATAAAAACAGTAGATTAAACTTTTTTTGGAATTAACATCTACATGCCAAAAATCACTTAAATCACAATGTAAAATGTAAACAATAAATGGCTCTTAAATTAATTAAATTTTTTTGCATTAAACTAGGTAATTGATTTTATTTTGAATTGAATTTATTGCTTAACAATGGTGATTTCATGGCCCCCACATCCTAAAGCTGCCCCTCAGGCTAGAATCTTTGGCGGGCCCCTTACCTATCGCTTAAGTTAAAAACAATGTGACGATCTACAGTTGCGTATTCCAAATAGTGCTTAAAGTAAAATTTACGGTATTTTTTTAGCGTTTTTTTTGTATAGTACACCCATTTAAATTATGGAAGTATCGAATATCGACAAACAATAATCAAAAATTGCATCGCATAACCACATAATTTTAATTGTTATTATGCTTTGCGTGAAATAGCGCCACGGGCGACATTTTTTTTATTATTAGAGAAATTTTGTGTTGTGTGTTTATCTCACTTGGCTGATCGATTCGCCAGGCCGGGCCCCCAGGCTAGAGCCCTGTCAGCCCCCCGTTGTGGAGGCCATGGGTGATTGTATAGTGTTTTAACACTATAATACACTATGTGCCTACGTGTAAAATTAACTTTTATATTATATATCAAAATATGGATAATTAGATAAATAAAATGAATATATTAGCTAATTTCAAAATTCTCAAAAGATGAATAGGAACTGAACGTTATTGTAAATAGGTACATTCAATATAATTATATCGATAAGTATTCAATAGTCAAAATGTGATGTATATCTCTAATATAGTATGGTTTCTGCGTCGCTTTGCTGTCCGAGCTTTATCACCGTAAGCTCGACTTACGAAAGCCCATTTTCCTAACGAAAGCGCGTGGAAATGTTAACCTTTGCGAATTTTGATGCTGGAATCACGTCGCCATTTAATATCGCTGCATGTGTATCATAGATAGATAGATAATCAGAGATAATTGAAATGTTACATATTGTGCTAGCGTCACGTCAAGTATGAATTGGTTAATTATTACGGAACAGTCTACAGGTAAACTCAACATTTTCAACTAAGTTCAAGTTAGAGCAAAATAATACAGAGATGAATATCGTTAATAGTAAATTATTTCACCTAAATAATTGAAGTCCCGAAGGCAAGATCAAGTAATTTGGTTTTTGAGAAATTTGAATAATAATCAGTGTTTCATAGTAAATAATTAATAGATAGTTACCTACCTACTATGTATTTAGTCAATAATAGAGACAATAATGATTATAGTTCAAAATATAATAAAAAATAGTTAATATGTTCCTACATGTTTCTAACATAGGTTTACAAAAAATTTATATAAAATAAAACTAACTAAATCGGATTTTTTTGGCATTTATTTATTATTATTCATAACTGAATATAAATACGATATGTCATTACCTATACTTACAGTTTTGAAAAACTTTAACAACATAAGTCAAATTATAAAATATCCCATAAACAAAGATGGACCGAGTTGGATTCGAGCTCACGTCATTCACTGTTGGGGCGAGTGCTCTTGTCCATTAATTTATCGATCAGTATATGACTTTATTTAGTCTATTTTGTGTTAAATGGTGTATTTGTTTAAACTATCGTCAGTTAGTATGACAAACAGAACTCTTCGATTACGGTAGAAGTTATCAATACACACTCTAATTTGAATTTCATCGATAGAGACTATATTATTGACTATACTATATTACTTGACAAAGTAAATTTATAATACTTTTTCAGGAAGGAACAATGTGAATGTAGCCTAATAAGCTTCCACTGGCGATGATTTTTTATTAGTCATTTATGGTAGACCATACATATTAATCGAAAAATCCAAACTTGGAATTCAAGAGGAGGATGTTCTTGCATGTCGGTATTAGGCCGTATGCTAGTATTTTCACTAGTTATAGCAGCTACGTAAAATAGGAATGTAGGTATGTTTCAGCATGGTGATAATATATAAGTCAAACAGAACTCAGTGCCCCAGTTTAGGTGCACAGTAGGTATATGTTACATCACCTAATTTTTACGTAATGTAATGGAAAAACTACTATTTGACTATAAAATGTGGTTTAATCTTGACAGTATTTGTCTTGGGAAGGTAAACAAAGTCGATAAAAATAAAATTATCTTACGGAATCAAAACAATGCTATCGTATATATATAACATGAATATTTATAACAAAAGCATATTACTTTAACAATCAGTAATTTTAAAATTATTTTCCTTTTTATTAAATACAATTAATATTGCAAAAAGAGTAGTTTTTATATGCGATCGTAAAACTCTTTATTTACTACCTCCTGGAACAATTAAATGCATAATTTATTTGGTTGCGGCCGGACGCTTTCCGGTGCACAATGGCTTTTCCGCCTGAGACACCACCCACACAACAATAGCGCCTAAGTGCACATAGCAACCGACAGGTAGTTACGTGCCGTTGCCACGCTTCTGTCCCGCTCTCATCGAAGGAATGCACAACTAGTGTAATTGCAAGCATGGTAAGGTAGTCAGTATGTTGAAACAATTATGTGTACTTTTATGAAAAAAAATGATTAAAGAAGATTGAAATTTAATTGAACCTGCTGTAATACAGTTCCATTGAATCAGGGCATAAAAATAATAAACTTACATGTATATTTGATCGATATATTAGTCAGCTTTGTCGCAACACTAAACAATCTTTCCTCAGATGTTGTTAGTTTAAATCCTAATAGCGCCTGTACACGTGCATGGAATCACTGTCGGCAATAGTGCTTATTTTAAACTATCATAACAATAACTGTTCACACGTAAAAGTGCTGACTGTCTCTCCAATCTCATTCTTCAAGAGTAAGCGAGGCGCGATGTTGTCATTTTGTAGTACTGACAGGTCGTATTGAAAATCGGTTAATCTCAAAATGAGAAGTTTAGTTTTTTTGCCGGCATGTTTGCCCCTATCGCTCTACTGCTCAGTCGCAGATCGAAAATAATCTTACTTGAGCGTTGAATTCGGAACCTTCCAAACTTGTTTGATTCATGCACGCAATCTTGCCAACTGCAGGATAATACATTTTTCCCCATACATTTTCTTACTGTGCACAGTAAATCTATGCACGTGTAATATGTTAACTTTGGCGATATCTTGCTGGTTGTATTTAGCGGCATATTATTTTTATTGTATTTTTATTGCAAAAATAATGAAAAAAATCGAGCAACCTTTATTTAGTAAGACGTCAAATTTACGCTATGTCAAAATTATGACAGAACACACCACGTGCGGCTCTTATTGGATGGTTACGGCTAAATCGGATATTTTCGTACGTTCTCGGTAATCTTCGATACGACTGTCACCGATCGGCAAGTGAATCAGGTACTAAAAAAAGTAATAATTACGGTATGTTTTAGCCACGATCCCAAGTAATGATCCAACATGACGTTTTGCATAGCTAACCAGCCCTGAGATCATCTTTAAAACGCATGTTTTCGGCTCTACATTAATTCATGTTGCTCAATAGTAATTACTAATTACAAATAACAATATGCTAAAATGAGTTTTGTAATATTTTAATGACCGCCATGTTTGTTTTGAATTGCGCAGTTAGCGATCGGCGAGGCCGGAAAGAGCGCTCCGAAATTGGAAACACGAATTATTTTAAAATCAGCTTTCGGACATGCAAAAAAGATGCCAGTCACTGTAATCAAATTAACCATTGCAGAAAAATAATCGTAATAATTACTGTCTTCCCATGCATTAAAATCGTAAAATGTTTATTTACATCATAACGATAATAATGCATTTAGGTACATTTCAGTGAGACCTAACAACCTATGTACACCCTCAAATAAAGGCATTAAAAACAAGTTTTCCGTAATTAAAAGCTCTATAACTGATGTTTTATGTATGATTACGATCTCAGAATTAGTTACATCAAGATAAATACGAAATATTAAATGTAAAACAACGATACTCATCGTCATAAACAATATTTTGTCAGTGTAAAAAGAAGTTTTTCAGAATAAAAGTGACCAACACATATGTTGGTAAATGTGTTAAAAAAAATACACATATGCTTATTCACATAATATTATATGAGAATAACTGAAACCAGTTAATAAAAGTAATTTTAATTTGACTGCACTTATATTACTATTTCTAACTAACTAATAATAATAATTATAATTAATATCCAATGAAATCTTTAAAATAATATAAAATTCTTAGGTACTATTTTCTCTGAGAATATGTATTATTATTCTACTTCTTCCTTATTTTATCACCTCTACGCAACGCATGACCTGCATATCTACATGTAAAGTCACTACTAGGAGGGCAACTAATAATTAACTACGTTTTTTAATAACTAATTAATTAATTAGAAAATATATGAAGAGTAGGTATTATGTATTGCCAACACATCAGATAGGTACACGAAATATCGTGACATTTTTCAAAATCATTTTATGATGTGGTGTAACTCTAACTGTACATTGGTATTTACATTGATACCATGAAGTTGTTAGTTTTACTTTTTTAGCAATATTTTGAGAATTTTCACGGAACCCGGACACTTGGTTGGGAATAACTGCTATGGGTAAACTGCAGTTTTAGTAACGTTTACTATAAAGTATAGTATGTCATAAATTAAAATTACTTAGATTATTTATTTGATATGTCATCGTAACAATAATTGCCATCGCATTGGTCCACGAGAGTTGACCCGATTTATGGATGACTAGACTAGTAAGTATATTACCCATAATAGTACCTATGTGGTGGAATATTTTGTATATATTATGTATTCATATAAGAAGAAACCACATTACTCTACTACAGCCAGTTATAATGAAAACAACAATCAATTATTAAATTTAATAAATCAATTATACTTAGTACGACACGATTCATAATCGGTAATACCCACCAACTAAGTGCTTTATGAATACTAAAATATAATAATCTCCGGTACTTGTGAATTATGATAAACCTAGCAGCTAATTTACATTCTAATCTATCCATCAACTATTCCAAGCGATACCACCGTATTATCAATCTCCCGCGGTGAGATTACAATGGACCTTGGAAAATTTTGGATATTAACATAAGCTCTGTATATAATATTATTGCCTACTGGCATAGCATGACCCGGATTATGATTCACGAAGATATTTTGATTAATTGGTTTAACAAGTTAATACCGATGCAGTATTTTAATAAACTTTATTATCATTGACAGCATATCATAATTATTTAATATATTCAGTATAATTAAAACCATTAATCATTAATAACACTTACGAAGTTTTTTTTATAGAAAATAAGTACATATTAATAATGCAAATGCAATTATGTAAAATGCATATCCTGCCAATGATAACGTGTTTTGATGACTTTGCGTACGGATCTTTTTTTAAGTAGGTTTACGTTTAAAGCATTTCAAATAAAGTAATGTTAGTAAGATTAGGTATATTATAAATTTAATATCAATATTATCATCAACCAAGGTTTATCCGCTACTAATTGAAGATTTAACTAATTTTTATCTACTCTACACTGTCACAAATTAATCTTTGTCACGTACCTATTTCTAGAGCAACCTGTACCATTTGCCGAGCAACATATCCGGCCCATTGCTATTTTGATCAGTTAAGCGATATCTGTCACGTTGCGTACTCTAGTTTGTTTCCTTGTCAATTGTTTACTTTTACAGTCTTTCCGGGTAATGTCTAACATGCACTATTCGATGCCACGTTGTAATACTATTATGTTTTTCATTTCTCTTACAACAAACCTCCATGCCAGATTTGCTATGCTAGAAATCTCTTTATACATTATACAGAATGTACTTTAAAAAATAATTAATAAATAAATAATATTTTATAAACGTTCAGTTAAATGATAGTATATAGGCACAGTTCTTTAATACGTAAGTGATGATTTTTTAGTTAATCATTATTTAAAAATTTTACGTTGAGTTGAAAGTATACGTTTTGAGACTATTGTGATCATTAAATTATCTTGTTCAACAATCTAAAGTACATATCAACCAGTTAATGCATGATGGGGTTAGGCGTTAGACATAGGGTAAAAGTCACTGCGCAAGTAATCAAGTAATGAGATTAGGAAAAACCTTCAACCACCCCCTCTATCCCCCTAAGCCTTAACATCTCTCGACATTCATCTGATTTTCCCCTCGCCCTTGGGGCTTAGCGATAAACAGAATGATTATTTTATGACTGGAGAAAATGCTTATTTAGCTTTAAGTTCAATAGGGTTTCCAAAAAAGATCTGGTAAGCATTATTCTATATACTTAATATATTTACATACCTACTGTTGAAAACCAAAAGTAGAATTCTATCCAATAAAAGAGCAATATATTTTAGTAATCCATTACGGCATATTTAGATTCCACAATAATCACAACATATAATCACAATAATTATTTACTTAAAAAGTACTTAATCATAACTTGTCATAACTTATACATTATTATTGGATCATGATAGAATTACTTTGAAAAATGAATATTGTTTTGAGTGTATTCCCTTAAGTAAAAATAGATAGGTATTAATTATTATATTTTCGTTCTTTAGCGTAGTATATATTTCCATTTTTTTTCCAGCCGCAGGATAGAACCCGCAATCCACTCGTACCAATAAGGTGACAGTTGCTGCAAAATTTGAATGAAAATACAAAAAAAAACTTTTAAGTACAGGTATTTTTATGATAAGTATTGTAATAGATATGTAGCAATGCATTTTTTTATTTGGAATAAAGTATTAACGAGATAAATACTGGTATAATATAGAGGTATCTTGAAAATATATTAATAGGGAACGTTGGTTGTCATTTGCTCTCACCATCAGATATATACAATGGCTCTAAATAATCTCAAAACGCACATTTATTGAACAAATTCAGCCGTGGGATTCAATTCATCGAAACATTAACACAATGTATCTAATATTAAAAAGAACATTAAATTTAAAAGTAAGAAATGCTGTTTATTTTCCTTTACATGTTTTTATGTCGATGCTACTCGTACTTTGTTAGCTACTAGATAAATCCACTATTTATATTTTATATTGAGCTTTCTATGGCATTAAAAAATGAACTGGCGGTACATTAGTACAGTAATTTAAAACGACATAATATAATAATACACTCGCTTATCATAAGTTTAATTGTAGAGTTTCTAGCACCCCTATTCAAAATCATCTGTAAATAAGCTTGCTGCTCACCCTTCGTGATTCTTTATCGCCAGCCACCACCCTCAACCTACAACGGCATGATATTATTTAATTTAGTGAGGTTTATTTTATCGACTTTTTTAGTTCACTGCTATTATTAACTGCTAACATATGTAGTGCCTTATCATCCCCTGAATGCTTAACATTGTATAGAATTAAACATTGATAATTGTATATTGTTATTTAGTTGTATGATAAACATATAATCGTGATTATATTATTCAAAATATATATTTTTTTTTAAATTTAATTACAAATCTATCTTCAAAATACTGAGGGGTTTTGGCTACTGTAGGCAATAATATTCCATCCAAAATTATTTTCATAACACAAATATTAAATAGGTACATATTTCTATAACACACTAATCCTGCTGGATGAAAGCCTCCATTAATCTTCGTAAAAAAGAAAACTCTCCGTGGCATTACGCTGTGTACCAGCAATATTAAACATTTAATCAATGATAGCAATATTCAGGGTGCCCATTTAGCCCTTCTGTACTTGGCACCACTAGAAAACTAAATCCAGCATTTGTATTGTCTTTGAGCGATATTTCCGGTTCATTACTATTCCATTTCTTTTATTTGGCAAGTATTATGATATCGCATAGATACATTTCCTTTCCAATAGGCTCTTTTTTGTGTCCTACTCACCATTTCATGATTCGCTACGTTACTGTACTTTTTTTATAGTATTGATTTACATGCGAACGACACTAGAATCACACATTGATTGAACACTTACATTTTCTATTATTTAACTGGTTTGATAAATTAGTAAGTACTTACTGTTAATAAGTCATCAACCAATATATTGGGTAAACAGTAATTCAATTGATAAACCCATAACCTAAAACCATATAATATTTCGTGTCTATTTTTTTACAACCAAGTAACGCAGCTATTGGTAGATTTTTAAACCTTTCTGTAATTTATCAATATGAATCTATGCTAAAAACGTATTTTTAGTCTTTGATTATCCTTTTTGACACACCAATAAAAAATAATTATGTGTGAAAGAGCTGCAATTTTCTTTTACGCAGTTGATTGAATCGATTCATCAGAAATTTTTAAAAGAGGATTCGAAACAGTGTGAATCATTCAAATACTAAAACCTTTCATGTTAATGTTTCTGATCGGGCCTCTAAACTAAATGCACCACTGTGTGTACTGCAAACAATGTCATTTAAATGTCTATGTACTTTTATCATTTACAATATTATATACTTTTCTATTCGTTATTCAAAAAACTATTATAGTACCCAATGGCATGAATCGTTAGTCTTGTAACGATCCATAATATAGCAGTATCATTGTTTTGAAAAATTTAATCTAAAATATATATCCCTCCATAAAAATGCACATTAATTTTTACGAGAGCTTTACGCACGGTATATCGCATAAAATGCACAATAACCAAAGCGCTTTTCTTGTATAGCAAAAAATATCTCGAGTTGCACTAACCAAAGGGTCATACACTTTGTAATTTATAATACAACAGTGAACACCACTCAATCTACTTTAATGTTTTCTTTGCATTATTGCATTGTTATATTCATTCTTGTGATTCCCGTGTTTTTTTTATGAAAATAAAAAATATCTGAATAGCCGATCTAAAAATTCTCAATCATTTAAGGAGATGGAAAAAAATGTCATTGCTATTAACAAAGATGCGTTTTAAGTTTATAAAGGAATAAAAAGACATGCCATTATTCCTTGAGCAAGGTCCAGTAGGTAAGAGATATGCGTTTTGACAGCATTTTGGGAACGTATAAAAAATTAAGTGTTTCATAAAAAATATCAAGAATGCTTTTATAATATATTCGTTGGTTGAATCGGTTAATATTATTTTCTTCCTTAGAAAAATCCGTTTCAAAGAGACGAAATTTATTGAGACAATTAATAATTAATAGAGTGGGTAAATTATTTTTATAAATATATAAAAGCTTATTTATTTATCATTTACTTTTATTAACTACCTACTATAATTATGTAATTGTTTATTTTTTCATTATTTACGTGCTGTATTAAGCCTTCACTTTTAAGATCTTCACTTTATCAATTGCTAGAGTATATGCATCATAAGTTTGCACTCTAGCTCTATGATGACAATGACAATGACAAAATATTTTTTTACATATTATACATACGCGATCGATTTATTTATTTATTACCACATACAAGTGAATATCATTTGATCTAATTTTATGCGAGGTAATCAGACAAAAAGTGCAAAGCTATAAAACATATAATATACTCATTTAGTTGGAGCTGCATCCACACCAATCACGGAAGTTATTAAACTATGACAAGGGTCGTCATCCTATGCTACGTTTACCATATTTCATCTTTCCTTAAAAAAATAATAAGGGAATGGCGTATTTTTGTTCTCTCATAATGTGTTCAAGAAAGGTAATGTAGTTTTCTGATTTTGATACTACTTATTTTACTTTACAGATTGGTACCAACCAGTTCTGGTAAAAATATGTTAATTTATTATGTAGCATCCATTTTGTGATAACCATCTCCTCCATATACCCAAATTGGTGAGTATTTATTATTTATACGGATACTGTTAGTAGATTTTTATTTTTTTTATATTATATAAGTATTATTCACAAACAATATCTCACATTCGTCATACATTATTGTTGGGTCTAGGACGATTTGGCACCGCGAACTGGCCTCCGCCGATTGGCCTCCGGTTATTGGCCGCCGGTACAATCGGACACCGACCCAATTGGCCTCCGGGACGATCGGACGCCGGTACAATCGGGCGCCGGCCTAATTTGACACCGGCCCAACTGGCCGCCGGGAGATTGGACGCCGCACCGCTGAATAAAATGCGCAAAGGAAAAGACCTACGTAACGACTTCGTAGAGAAAGTAGACACGACACTTTAATAAATGCTTCTATCTACTTAGTGGCTGTACCTAATACATTTTGCGCTTAATATATTTTTATTATGATAGATAATAATTATTATTCATGCTTTATGCTGTTTATAAAAGAAAAGAATTCTTTTCTTGCCAGAAATTGAAGATGTGCATAATTAAGTAATTTTTGTGTATTCATATTAAAAACAACAAATATTAATAATGAATTGGTTAGTTAAAATATTGTCTTTCGGCGTTTTCTCGATTTCATGTCATTATAATTAAACTTTATATGTGTATATAACCCGTAAATAAGTATTTTGAAGATTATGAAATTACAAACAATATAAGTAGGTAAACTACTTGAAAGGTATATACATATTACATTAGATATTATGTTGACAAAGCGAATTTGTAACTTTATTGGAAGTTTTAGTCATTTTTATTTAAGTATAGTATATATATGATGTTTATAAAAATAATGGAAAAATTTTAAAGATGTGCACAATTAAATTTACGTATTTTTATTTATATTTACGAATCTGTAGGTGTCCCTATAAAGGGGATAATTAAGTATATGTTATGCGAAACTCAACTTTACAGAAAGCGAGGAAAAACACCAAATAAAAACAGTAAGTAACCAAAATATATGTATTCGTATATGGTACATATTTTTTTTAAAGTTTATTAAATTTATATGATTTAAAATACAACCATAAAACACTTAAGCTATTGTTATTTATTTCGTCGTGTGTTTTTTATTTTTTTGTCTGTTTCTAGTTTATTAGTTAAATTGAGCCAGTTTGAATGAAAATAATATTCTTTCAGACTTTTCTTAAATTAAAACAATACATTTTAAAGTGTGTTTTAGGGTAAATAAAAATATCTTTAAAAATTTAAGAAAATAATCTGCTGTAAATATTTCAGTAGGTTGATGGATAAATATGTAAAGTAACCTTATAGTAATTAATAATATTCACTATTTGCTAAGTCATATTTTTATAATAATACTTACATATGAATTTCTTTAACGGTATTAACTCACAGTGAAGCCTTGATGAAAAGACAATACCAATATTAAATAATAAAATAAAACACAATATTATGCAGTGCTAAGCAAAATTGATAAATAAAACGACAATTATAATAATACATTTATTTTCAATGACAACCTATTTTAGACAATACATTTTAATAATATAAAAACAAAATGCAGTTCATAAATACACATCGTATGGGTATTTTATAATCCTGCTTATTTTAAATAACATAATATACGTACATATTCATCTCATAAAACCTCATAACAAAATAACATACGAAAACTACACAAAATATTTATTACTATCCATAAAAATAAAGGAATAAATGGAGGAACCTAATAATACAATATTAGGTACCTTCCTACCTATCTACCTAAAACTTGTAATGTATATGCGATCATCTTTTCTGTAAATTTAATTCATTAAAGCACTGTTAGAAAAAAAAAATTAACGTTTAATTAAATTTAGAATATACACTAGATTATTATTAAAATAAGCAGTAAGGATTTTCATCATATTGCCACTTACAATGATCAAAGAAAATGTCTATGACGAGGATTATACATTTTTTTTATTTTACCATATTTAGCTGTTATGAAAATTTGCCCCGAAAATATACTCCGAAATTATGGTCTATGTATACAAAGGTAAATAATCATTAGGTATTTTTTAAACATCTCAAAATACTAATACTAAGTAGATAATGCAAAAGTTAAAAGCATTAACCCTACAGCGAAATGAATCTAGATCAGTGATGGCGAACCTGTGACACTAGTGTCACGCGAGATGATTTTTCATGGCACGCGAATGTTTTATTTTGAAAAAAGAAAAAAACCTACAATAATTTAATAATATACAAAAAAGTTTTGCAAATAAATTAATGTTCTTATAAGTAAGTATATAATATTAAAAAATGATGACGACAGAGCAATGTTTTCTTCGGTTTTTAATATTATTTTTACCAATCAACGAAAGTCAGGCAAAAATGACAGATTAAAAATAAAAATATTCATCCAACAATGATGACAGCTTGGTGAAATTTATCGGCAGTCATTCAAATATAAACAGCTGCTTAATATTTTACCTCAAATATAATCGCTAAAAACGGAAAACCGCTTAGTTAGTGATAGGGAATATAATAATATGAAAGAAACGTTGCTAAAATGCTTCCACGATCTCCTTGAAATTTTGAAAACAAGGAAAAAATTATTGAACGAATAAAAGATTAGCCTTCGGCTAGAAACACAGTGAAAATAGAATCTCAAGAAGTCAATTATAATCTTTAAACTTTTTCAATAGCATTCTTAAAAACTGTTTTTCATTTTTTTCTCATGAATCTCGGTATGTCAGACAGTCGAACAATTATAATAGGGAAATTTTGGCCCACGTACGTAAAAAGGTTCGCCAACCCTGATCGAAATAATACTATTAAACCTATTTTTTTCTCAAAAAAAGGGGTTTTCAAACTGTGTTCACTCGTATAATTCTGTTTAATATAATATTTCTTTCATTAATTATGTTTACTGTAAATTCATGGTGGAAATGAATCCTAATTTAATAAAACGCAATTTTTATCGTACTGACTAGACTAGCCTCTGGGTGGACGAAACCGGTTGCAGTTAAAAAAGGTTCATGTGATTGGGTCATCGATATATTTAATAATATGTTTACTGTTCAATTCTACTTATTAAGTCATAATTTGTGTTATACTAATTATTTAATTTATAAAAACGTGCTGCAATATAATCAGTCAATGTCGATTTAATGATTTATTTTCTTCCAAACTCAATAATTACCCAGTATTATTTAACCTAACTAAAAAAATACGACATCCAACAGGATTCGCGCCCAGATGCGTGCTCTGGCCACTAAGCTATACGAGTCCTATCTACTTGTATCGAAGTGAGCTAATGCTTTTATAATTGTCTCTGAAGCACTTTCTAAATTGCGTTACTTATTGGCAATCGGCTTTTGTATTTTAAATCAAAGTAGGTATTGAATTATCGATTTCAGGATCACTCCAATGTTTTATATTATATTTGGCTGATATTTTTGGACGAATTCACTGGACAGCCGGCTCTTAGACTGTTAGCCGATGAGTTAGACATTTTTCGAAATTCTTGTCCTATTAAAAATATTTTTAACGCTATTAAAATATGTTGTATAATTCTCATGACAAAGGCCAATCATTTTTTAACCCCTGATCGAGCTAATGAGGTAGTTAGATCAGATTATTTTTAAATATCTGGGGCTTTCCCACGTACCCAGGTATTTCCACAGATAAATTAAAAATAATTCCCTATTACAAACATCGGCTTCCTAGTGATTAATATAATAGGTATTATATATTTCGACGTAGTTACACAAAACAATACAACTCATAAAATATAAATCCATGCTTGGTGAAATGTTTCACCAGTCAATATAATTTTTTTCCCTAGATTATTTATTTTCTTATTATCTTCCCAAGTCATGTCACCATTCTGTATCCACCATATATATAATGTGTGGATGGTTTTTAGTAGCCTTGGTCAGGTGACAGGTGGTGGTATTGACCTTTGTTGTCAAAGAGGATATATAATTATTAAGTTTACACTGCTACTTATTACTATTTTGTTTTACTGTTTTTGTTATATTATACGTATTCATATTCCAACAGTGAATTTTCCATTTGTGAGATTTTCTTCAGAAATAAATATTTATCTTCTTCTTCTTATTGTGCCATCTCCTAGCGGAGGTCGGACACCATCAAGGCAATATTAGCTTTGTCGTCTGCTACCTGGAATAGTTCAGTGGAGCTGCACTCGTACTAATCACGGAGGTTTTTAAGCCACGAAATGCGGCGCCGTCCTCTGCTACGCTTACCATTGATCTTTCCTTGAATAATAAGTTGGGGAATACTGTACTTTTGTCCTCTCATAATGTAGCCGAGGTACTGTAGTTTCCTGGTTTTAATACTACGTAGAACTTCTTGGTCCTTTCCCATTCGATTGAGAATTTCAACATTTGTCACCCTGTCAGTTCAAGAAATTTTGAGGATGCATCTATACAGCCACATCTCGAAAGCTTCAAGTCTCCGTAACATCTCTTGGTTTAGCGTCCATAATAATGTTTATAATAATGTATTGATGTTAGCCATACTATTTATCTTTCAACAAAAATATGTGTACACATTTTAAATTAAAGGTGAAATTTTTAACATATGAACATTTCGACTTAAATTAATATCTAGTACACTCTACTCCAATTATTTTAAAAATAATGTAAAAAAATATACCACAATATGAAAAAATATTCATTTACCTATGCACCGTGCTGAATTTTTTGAGTCAACTTTTCTTGAAATTTTTCTAATGTGAGTTAGCGCGTTTTTTATAAAATACGTTTAGTAATAAAAATGGAATAAGCAATTTTAAGCCGAAGAAACCTAACACCTATTTCAAACGATAGTATATTGATAATAATATGCACCTACATACAAATTCGCTTTGTCAACATAATATATAATAATGTAGGTACAGAATACATGTAGGTACTGAATACGGTATAGTTTGTCAATTATTATAGACTTATTTTATTTATTACGTAAACGCCTTGATTAATATAAATTGTACCTAATTATTAAAGATCGATTGACCAACACATTTCAAACAATAATATAATATATAATGTAATATGTAGGTACCTTTCAAGTATTTTACCTACTTATATTGTTTGTAATTTCATAAACTTCAAAATACTTATTTACGGATGATGAATAAATATAAAGTTCAATTATAATAACATGAAATCGAGAAAACGCCGAAAGATATTATTTTCACTAACCAATTCATTATTAATATATATTATATATTTTTAATATGAATAGAATACACAATAAATAACTTACTTAATTATGCACATCTTCAAGTTCTGACGAGGAAAGAATTCTTCTCTTTTTATAAACAGCATAAAGCATAAGTAATAATTATTATCAATCATAAGCGAAAAATGTATAAGGTACAACCACTAAGTAGATAGAAGCACATTAAAGTGTCGTGTCTACTTTCTCTACCAAGTCGTTACGTAGGTCTTTTCCTTTGCGCATTTAATTCAGCCGTGCGGCGTCCAATCTCCCGGCGGCCAGTTGGGCCGGTGTCCAATTGGGTCGGCGCCCGATTGTACCGGCGTCCGATCGTCCCGGAGGCCAATTGGGTCGGTGTCTGATTGTACCGGCGGCCAATAACCGGAGGCCAATCGGCGGAGGCCAGTTCGCGGTGTCAAATCGTCCCATTCCCATTATTGTTGGTTATATTTGATGAAGATTTTTTTAAGAATATTGTTCTGGTGTGTATGTTAGCAAATTGATTTTCCTAAACGTAGGTCAAAACATTTGTAGTAAACGTATTTTTCTGTGGGTGTCTGCTCTATTTGGCATACATATAAAAGCTCCACTTCCGGGGCATTCAACCTTCCTTGTATATTCAACAATATCCTAAACACGGTCGCATCTATGCGCCACCAAAAACAAGGGAAATTATTACCGCATTTTTTTCAACGGCAGCTGTACCCAACAGAAATTTACTTCTGTTTATATTCAGAGTGCCTCATACATATTCATCGTGCGGTGTGTTCTGACCAATTTGCCCGTTAAAAACAGAATCACGGACCGTAAAATGTATGAAAATATACCGTAAAACAAAAAGGCATTGTTCCAATGTTGTACCCGCTTATTTTTATTCTTTTTTTGTTCCGGGACAGACAAAGAATACTGCTAGCTCAATCCCATCACTGCAAGTTTCTTTATTTTATAATAATGTTTAGACGTAATGCGATGAATAGATAAATGAATTGAATTAAGAGAGACGTGTTTAAAGTAAACAAGATTAGTAATTGGCACAACATTAGCAGGAAATAAATATGGCCAAACAATTAAATTTATATTCTCATAAACAAATTAATAATGCAGATGCATTGTCTGCAGACGATAAGATGATAAAAATATGTATATTTATGTAGGTGTATAATTTTATCCACAAATTACTTAAAAAGACATGCAAAAAATGGATGGAGAGACTTTTTTTAATTGATCAATTAATGTGTGTCATAAATTACAATCGAAAATCGCTGAATCTTTTTAAAATACTTATAGATTATTGTGGTGCCTTGAACATATTTATATACAAATAATATGCCCCTGAATTACTAATCTCCACATAGAAACATTGGAAGTTCCCAAGCAAAGTGATCTTAAAATCAATTTCCATTAAAGTTTCCCAATTAGTAGTCATTTCAGATTTACTGCCTTTTCTTCCTTACCAAGCTGGTATATTGTTTGATTTATATTAATAACATTAGTTTTCTATGCTGATAAAAAATAAAATACCTAACAGGTTGAGTAAGTGGCTAACACCCATTTCTCATAAAAACAAAAATCTATTAATACAAAACTCCACTCTGTGGAGGCCCATATGAACTTATTAGGATCGGACATGGTATAAAAAAAATATAAGTACCTATGCACAAATCTCAAAATTATTCAATGAAGATAAATAATTGTTACACGTGAATATGTAGATAACATAATATAACAATATAGGCCACACCGCTTGAAATTAGATCAAAACAGAACAAACATCATCATCGAGTGATATTATCTCATTTAGTGCTAACACCACGACTGGCGCGTTTGGAGTACTTGGTCATTAGATATAATTAACGTGTTATTTAAATGTGGTAATTAAAGGTTCAGCAGTGCATGTCACTGAAAGACTAAGGGCTGAGAAAATGGAAGACAGAAAGTAATTCCTTCATTTAGCAGTGTATCGGGAGTATATTAGATGAATGAATTGACTATAGATACAGTTTTTCATATACTTCCTCATGAATCAATAATATTATTATAGATTACCTATTTTGTACAACTCTTTTTAAAATAGATTTTTAAATATACGTAGTAAATTATTTTATTTTTATATGATGACATTTTGATAACTTTATATTCTCTATTCAAATGATAATAGACATATAGCGTTCACAACGTAAATGGCTTTGACTTGAATGGGCAATGTGCACATAATAATATAATAGTACTATGCTGTATCGTAAATTCATTGTATGAAAGCTTTTTGAATTATTTAGGAACACAAATACGGGGATATAAAATACTATCTACGAGGCGCTGTGAAGAAGGGTTTTTCCGGTTTCCTGTCATTCCCTCCACAATTCCATATCATCCCCTGTGAAAAGGGAAGCTAAGCCTTCGGAAAAGCAGACATCTGATTGGCCGGGACGTAAGGGGGACGCCATTATGGAAAATTCGATGCGTTGTACTTGGCTCTGCACAGGCGCGGAAGACACTTCATACCTTAACAACTTGTCTCAAAGGAAAATTGCTTTGAGCACTTTACCATTATTCTACACACTTACACATTTTTTGAAAAAAAAATATAATTTATAATTAAAAATGAATGAGAAAACAACATAATTAAAATTATCTTTGAATTATTTACTAAAAAATCTATAAAGATATATAAATAAGTATATTCATAAAATTATTAGTGAATAATGTGGCACCATAATAGTGAATAAATCATCTATAAATAAATTACACTTGGTAAGTATATAGAATACAATAAAGCAACAAAAGTGTATGTAGGTATATGCAATCGAAAAAAATGTCATGATTTCGGTTTGCATATAATAAACTACAGAAATGTTAACGATTGGTATTGCCATCATTTTATTGCCTATAATACATTTCCATTTCTACATCAAAATTAAACGATTTGCAACAAACTTCATAGTTTTAGTTCCAAGTTAACTATTTTACGAGACGCATTTCACGAAGAAGTACACGATAACATTTCCGATATCGAATGCCTAATGTCTCACTCCGCCTTGTCTGTTTCGGATTTTACCCGAAATAATCGTAAAAGATTACACATCCGATAGCGGAGAAATGTTATGTTTAATGTTTTCGTGTTTCGCTTCTATAATAATCGTGCTATGAGGTAACGTGTAGACACCGCGGATAAGGGATCGTATCGATTGAGCCACAAACGTGACGTAGGGTAGTTGTTCGGGGGATGGGGGCGACCATTTTCTCGGTGACGTCATGGAAAATGTGACCGACGAAAAGAGCTTTCCACCCAGCCGACTAACAAATGCGATATGCGGTCTAATCGATTTGTAGCGTCTGCTTTGGACTGCGTTCTTGGTTGTTTCTGTCTCACATTACATTAGTTTACGTTACTATCAATGCATATATTGTAATCAATTAATTACATAAATACAGCCGGTTTTGATATAAATAAATAAATATTTATAAAATGATGTTATCACCTAGTATTCGCCAGATATATTTTTTTTTTGCGAGACATATTTTGCTCACATGGTGCGCTCAATCAAGTATAAGTACCGATATTTACGTTTGAGTGTATGAAGTAGAAAATGAACTAAATAGCTATTTTATGTAATGTGAGAAATGGGTATAGTGTAGAAAATTTTGTTGTTTTCAAAATAGACAGTTATGAGTTCCCTTCTTGACTAAAATATAATATTATTATCATAATAATGTATCAGAATTTTGATTTTTTATCAATATTAGAAAGATGACAGATTTATTATTTTAAAGTAATAATATCGTTAAATATTATTAAAACTAGTAGGCACAATTTTTCCTTTTATTGATAGATTAATTTTCCTTCTTTTCAAGAAATTCTCGGTGATAATTTATGCTAATTTAAGACTTAAATATGTTTATTCAGAAGCTTTGATTGACCTTATCGTATCACGTCGTGTATAAAGTATTGAGTTTTAGGTAAATATATGATTGCATTTAAAAAAATGTATTTTTTAGAAAAAAAAGCTTTTAAAATTTGATATTTTATCTTTAACACCCGTCGTGGGTTTCGAGTTCGATTCCTGGGTGTGTTGAATTTTCATGTTATTTTGTTCAATATTAGTTTCGACTCAAATCTTTGACCACATAGATCGAGCAAGTGGCTAACATCCATTTCTAAAAAACATAAGTTCACTAATACAATCTGCCCTCTGTGGAGGCTAGGAATTGCAATACCGAATAAAACCGGTTTTTCAGTATTTCTTATTGAATACCGGTATTTCTTAAACATTAAAAAAACAGAAGTAGGTGCTTATCAATAAATTAATATAGCTATTAAAATCTTTTTAAAATATTATTTTATAGTAAAAATCTACATACCTACATTTATTATGTTGACATTTAAACATATGTATTGATCATAATTGTAGAACTAGTAATTTTTTACAAATAATTTGAATATATTGATAATTTTAACTAAAGCCCTCAAAAGTTCATCAAGTGCAAATAAGTCCGGATGCAGAAAAAGCTTCTAAAATTCAACGCTTGTACAGTAATCAATAACTATAGAATAATTGAACATTTTAATCACGGATGTTTTCTATTTCAAAATAATTCATCGCGACAATTACTTATATAAATATATTCAATAATCAATATATTTGCATTTAGCAGCACATAACTTATAATTCATTTTCAAAAACGTAAACGAGTGTGCTTTCTTAATACCGAAAATTCCGGTATTTTTCATTTTTAAAACCGGTATTTCGGTATTGATACATACTGGAATACCGGTATTCCAATTCTTAATGGAGCCCTATATGCTTCGCTTAGGGTTGAACATGGTAAGTTACTTTTTAATTTAATTTACCGTTATGTCGGGCATATTCTTCAACAATTAAAATACGCATTTCCAGATATCATCTGTTTTTCGTTTATATTATGTATGTACCTTGTGTTCGGATGTTTTAAATACAATTTATATTTCGTATTTAAAATCTTTTAGTTAGATATTCCGATCTGTTTCCCTTGAATTGGTCCGCTCATTAAACAGTTTTACGAGTTGGTAGCACGGACAAGCTGGTTATGGAACGCTCAACCCTTCCCCGATCGATCAAAGTCAACCAGTCAAGTCCATCAGACCTGTACCACACAAAACTCTGCTTCGGCAACTTGAATTTATTATGTAATTTTACAATTCATTATAAGCACACTTTATGCTTCATTCTCACGGCGATAAAAGATCGAAAAACAAAGCTTTGTTTTTATTAAATAATATATTTTTTTATATATTTACCTATTGTTTTTAGCATAACAAAATAAATACTATTTTTTAAATCTTTTCAAACAATGCTGTTCAGTTATTTGTATTTATTTTGTTAGACAATGACAACCAAAGTTATAATATAAATGTTTAAAATAAATTAAGTAGTATAAGATTTATTGAAAATAAATTTTACTAATCCAAGACAGGTGACATCAAATATTGCTATGGAGACAAAACATCGTACAAATTAATAAAACTGAATTTATACTGTTATATATATAATCTCATATGAAAGCTCTAAATATATAAACGTAGGTATATAAATTTAATTAAAGTTCTTCCATAAACACAATTTCTTTTAATTAACTAATATGTAAGTCGAGTCTATTTTTTAGTAGATAGGTAGGTACATAAAATTATTATATTGAGACTGATTATCATGTTGAACGGTGGTGCCGGTGGTGGTATGTATATTTTTTAACTTAATATGCCATCCATAGACGAAAATCATTAGTTATGTATTTTTGTACCATTTGACATACTAAATTTATGATTTTTGTCGATGGAATTATATTTTCATCAAGTAGAAACATAATCATATACTGTACAGTGTACATAAACGGATACGGCCAAAAGCTTATATAAGTAGGGGAAGACAAGACACATTGATATGATTTTTTGTGCCATCATATCTCCCTAAATAATATTAATATTGCCATTCCTTACTTAAAGGTATAAAGTATGGTTTTTCATACATGGTTTTATGAAAAATTAACATAGTAATTTGTAAATAAAATTTAAACAAAATTCGATATTTGTATCAAGGTGCCCCGGTGTCGACTTAAAGGAGACACATAAAGGAGAAGATTCACATATATAGTATAATTTGTTTTTATAAGATAATTATTATGATAATTTGTTGGAATCAGTGACTAATACAAATGAAACAAATATTTTTACATAAATGAATAAGTAAATAACATAATATATTAATATTTTGAAAAACATATTATATTTTTTTATCTGAACTACTTGTCCATAAAAATATACGTATCCATAAAAATATTTAGATTTAGCAAAACATGTAAACGACCATGTAATATTATTATATTCTTCTGAATCTTGTTAATAAAACACACATGTGTATTGTATTATAACTATTTTTCTTGCAAGATTAAAGAGATATATCATCATAACACCAAATGTAAAAAGATGGAATATTTAGAACTAATCTACGGAAGCTTAGTTAATTATCACTTTTATGCTTAACTGGTAAGACTATAGATGGCATATTCATTTCATTATGGAGTGTGAATTATTTCTCATGAAACTCGCTTGTCATTTGTCAATGTACTCAATATATGTGGTTTTCTTTTCGCTCCGGATGCATTCATTGAAATACATTTTTCTTAATTGATATCTCCGATGCGGGAACCGATTGCGATTTTTCACAAATACTCGTTTCGCATAACGTGATCGGCCAGTTAACACTCACGACATATTACGCGCAAGTACTCACCTACTATTTCATATGAAATTAATTATTTATTGCTCAGGTAACGAATCAATTTGCGCGATCTCACCGGTCCGGTTGACTTACTGGCTGCCTTCTGAATTGGCTCGCTAAATAATACTATGCTAAGCGTAATTTAATTTGAATCCCATTACAACTTCCAACTTCGTTATTCATAAATTCATTACACGCACATTACACTTAATTTTGATTATTTTTTAAATGAAACAGCAATTAAATTTAAATTGACGAATACATACATTGTTTTAACAGACGCATTAATCTACTACTAGCTAGCAAATATTTTGTTACGTATGTATATGTATTATAAATATTATAATTATTGTTATGTTGGTATTACTCCAGAATCAATACGACAATGTAAAGGAAAAATACAACGTGAGATCTTCAACCCAAATGGTATGTGTATGAAGATAACATTTTTATTTAAGTGATGATAGTGACATATTCTACTAATTATAATTCACAATTTTTAAATAAATTTGAGAAGACAAAATCACGTTAAAATATATTTGTATTGAATATTATTCTTTTTTTAATCCAAAACTACCTTTTTTGGTAAGGCTATTCCACTATTTTTTGTACTTGAAAAAAATTATATATAATAAGTATGCAGCGCTCGAAATGGAATATTTTACGAACCGGAGTGCTCGATAATTTTAGAAAAATATTAACATATTAATAACATATATAAATTAAAATATTAATATCTAATTGCATGTTTATTATACAAAAAAAACAAGTGTTAGATTTTTACATTATATGGAAAATCTAGCTCAGACGGTCAAATTAATATGTCCACGAAACGGAGCGATTAGGGATGTTACAAACCGGAACGGCGCTGCGGGGCACTCCGGTCCATTTCAAGCTCTGATTATTAGTTTACAATGTAAATATAAATAAATTCGCATACCTTGATCATAGGTAGGTTTTTCCTTTACGATTGCTTTAGACCTAATTAATTCATGTATGTATGTGGTTTTCATAAGTTTCCCATATACATCATTTCTTAATGGACGTATTCTATCTCATTGTTTAAGTTTTCCTAGGAAGTAGGTATGATTTTAATATTCAAAATTATAACAAGACCGTGGATAATCGTGGTAGTAACGTAAAGACAAGCCCATTATGCATATTACTTCAGGCACGAAGTTGACCATTACTCGTATATCGACGATAAACCTGTTATCAATTGAATAACCATTATGTTTATAAGAAAGGACAGTTTATTTTCAAATAAATTATCAATTACTTACATAAATTTTTATGCAACGTTGTTTTTTGTTAATTTGTTTATTAGGCTTTTATACCATAATAATATTAGGATTTTAAAACAAGTTACTGATATCAATATATTGGTCGTTCTACTATCATAATTTATTAAATAATAGTAAAACGTTGTGACTATATATGTCCACAACATTACGATGTACCTATTATATGAAGTATTAGTTACATCTTGGATGTCTAGTATACAGTAGATATATTTAACAGTACCTACGTATTCGTTTTCTGAGAATAAGGAATACATTCATGATTATCATATCATGACTCAACATCATATTGCATTGCAATAATTAATAATCAATGAAATTACATCGCCAATATAATATGAACAATCTCAGCAATCGATACCAATAATTATTATTTTCCTCACACAAAAGATTTCTCTGGAATTATGGCATTTTAATTATTATTAGACCTTAAGTGTATCTTGGAATTATATTATCACCTTCACAAAAGGTATTTTAAGCTTGCAGTTCTTTGAATGATGAGCGAATAATGGAAAAATTAAAACGGAACATCAGTTATTATTAGTCAAATAATAATTAGATTACCACTATCAATCGTTTATTGACGCAAACTAGTATACTATTTTCTATAAATTTTCATAATCTAATATTACCTACTGATACATTTTCCTTATCTTTACACTGTACGGATTCAAGCCTCCTTCTATAGAAGTTTTTTTAATAGATTTTTTTGTAAAAATGCTTTTTTGTGAGGATCTATTTTATCAGTTATTTTAATCGAGAAATAGTTATTAGCCACTCGCTTAATCTGTCAGTTTCATGTTCTGGTGATTTTACATGTTGTTGTTTTTCAAATGTTACCTAGAATATGGTGCCTCACATCCATTTCACGTAAAAAACTGTTAATGTAACCTCCAATCTATGTTTCTCTTAGGATCGAGCATGGTAATTTATATGTCTATATAATTATGTATACGAGAACTGACATACTTATATATATATAATTTTACATTCTGTTTAATTTATCAACACAATAAAACCACACTTAATGACAACTGAGATTGGCTAATTTTAGCTAATATGCTTCTGTAAAAGTATACAACAAAATGTTTTTTTTGGTTTAAAAAAAGCCAAGGGCTTTGTCAAATGTTACTGCCATCTGATCAATGTGACAATAGGTGAGAATTTATTTTGATTTTCTCATAGTATCAATCCCTTGATCCATTGATATGAAACCTGTTGGAATAAATTAAGCAGCGCGCGTTCCAATATTATGGTGGGTTGGTGTCTGGTGTCTGCGGAAGTTATAAATTGTTGGCGCTGGGCAGGTGCATCAGGCACTGAAGCACCGGAGGGTCCACCCTACTGCTACTATACCCACTCTTCTTCGTGTAAATATTCACTTATCGAGTGTCTTTATTTAGACATGTAGCTAATTTGATAATCTCTATCAAGATTCTACGAGTTAAAATATATTATTAGAATTTATATTATTAAAAAAAAAAATTCTACCAAGTAAATGTTGACCAATTAATATACTACACGTCATAATAGCAGATGGTAGGAAATTTATGTCGAATCTATGGTTGCGTATCAAAATATATCGGAATAGTGTTTTTGTGCTAGTGTAAAAGATTTTGCTACAAACCTTAAATTTAAATGGGCAGGACACATAGCTTAAATAAAAGACAATCGTCGGATAAATATCGTTGTTCAGTAGATATATAAATCGTAAAAAAGTCCGAAAAGTACACCTAGAGACTGATTAATCGACAAAAAAATTAAGTAGGTACCTACCTACCGTGAAAGTACGTGGCAAAACAAAACAACAAGCTTTCATTCAGCATTTGATTGATCCATGATGAAAATTACCAAAATATTATTGTTATATTCAAATACAAACTTACTCTAATAATTATCGACATAATATGTTTCCTCATTTCATATTTACTTAATAACTTTTTATAAAAAAAATACTTTTTAAGTAGGTAAGTAGGTACCTACCTAATTATGAATAATTTAGAGTTGTTTTTGTTTTTAATCTTATTTACTGCTATTTTTTGGTTTGTCTAGTATGATAATGTCGTAAGATGAAACCGAGCTTGAGACTATATTAAAAGTTTCAAAAAAATTAAATAGCTTGCAAAAATAAATAGACGGTAATGTTATATTTTTCCAGTACGTTGTTTTTAAAATAATCGAACGAATATTAATTGGCTTTCATAAAAATTTCAACTAAATTGAAGGAACAATAATTATTTAATAAAAAACATAATTTTATTTTTTTATAAACGTCATAACAATAGCTACAACGACCTAAATACAACTTGCTCATAGTTACATTATTGGTCGCATTATAAAGTTTACTGCTAAACTTTTTGAACTGCCCGTCGTTCATTTCCACCTGCTCAAAAATAAATTGGAGACAATAAAAAACCTTTGTTACGAAAAAATATGGTTAGCAGTAGCACTTTTACCATTCATACATAATAATATGTAGAATAGCTCATATTACGAGCATTTTGCTTGAATAGTTTACTTTATTATTGTTTAATTTAAGGGCATCATGCACATTTTTACTATTAAAATGTTATATTTTATTTTCATAAAATAAATGAACCGAATTTGGACGATAGATTGTTTTGTACCTATTATAAACTTTCTTTTAAAAGTCTTTACGTTAATACGATACCCTACTTTTTTATTGTGGTTAATAAAATGTTTCTTTAAAAGTACCTAAACTATACACATATACAAATTGTAGATACATAATATAAAATAATAATCGGTAAAAAATGTTTTGTGTTTACACTACGTACCTATAATAATACTTTATAAAATGTATCATTTGGTATTCACCAAATTTAATGTATAAACAATGTTACCACACCTGTTGAGCTCAATTAGTGAGCTTTATCAATTTTAATATGAATATGTAGCGAAATTTTACATTTTCGTATATGTAATAATACAATAATTATATACTACAAGATGAGTAATGTTGACAATTGATAAAGCTCAATATGATAGTAAAACTTGTATAGGAAAATAATTTATAATGTAGTTAATACCAAGTAATAAATACATTTTTTTAAATATGAGATTTAAAAATAATGTATCAGAGTAGGTATACTATTATATATATATTGTATTGTATTGTATATATATATATATGTATAAATTACTTGTAGTTATATCTTATTGCATCTCGACTACTGTGTTTTATAGTATTATGTTGATTTATTTGTAGGACGTGTGACGTACGGAAATTGCGCGACTTTCTCGTGAGAGTCAAGTATTTTGTTATTTAGTGTTTATGACACCTAACTTCCTATGTATATACGCTTCTGGTTTCTTACAATATGTAGATACCTACGCCCTGCCATTATGTAATATTCATTGCCGAGTCTCATACACGTATACCTAATTGAATTAATTTATTAATTATATGCGCAGCATTTAAAACTCACCTTCCTTTGATATATTACACTGATACAAAATCGTGAAGATAAAAGATCACGTATTGTTCAGCAATAAGAGTAATTTTAATATTAATTTATATTGTCTTTGCAGAGCTGCACAATTTTTATATGATTATTATTAATTGGTTTTCAAATTTTAATAAAGAGCATACATTCATGGAAAAATAAATATTATTTTACTTAGCTTGTTTTTAAAAACAAAAATATTAATGAATCAATCAATGAATGCTGAACATGCCAACAATATAATCATGATCCTAAGCCGGCTCTCACATCTAAACTCGCCACGTCTGCAAGGTGTCGAATACGTTGATGTGACGTCATCGTTATCCACTAAACACACGTGCCAAATGCAGCTCCGCAGATTGGTCGAATGCGACTTTTTAGTTTGAAACAAACATCTAGTGCTGCTATCAACAAATCGCTTGCTCCTCGGGCTGTGAGACGAAGACGCCAGAACGCATATGAACATTTATGAATTGGTCTTTCCTATACCGGCTCGCCGATCGCTGGATCCAAATATCTATACGTTTCGAGAGGTTACGTGCAACTGTCGAAACACCGGATCCACGTTCCTTGAAGGTTTGATTTATGGCTGTGCGGCAGACGAGACGAGTTTAGATGTGAGAGCCGGCTAAGTTTTTTTCTCTCCAATTTCATTTTCATATATTATTTAGACACCATCTTCACAAAAAAATGTTTTCTTCAACAACTTTTGTGATAAGTATTTTACATAGACCTGCTTTTCTCTCCGCCACATGTCACGTCTCCATATCAGTTATGCGGGCGAATACTGTAGCATAACGAACGTTGGGCACCCTTCGATAATATGTTGAAATTGTCCTAGGAGCATCTTCCCAAGACTTTGATTATCGTATTACTACAGTGTGCGTAGTATACCTACTATATTACGGTCTATTCTCTATGGGAAAAGACCTTCTCGCTCGCCGTATGGTAAAATGAACGAGTGAAAACAAAATAATTTAAGTATTAAAGGTCAACTTATTTCTTTCATAGTGCCTACATATGATTAATCTTCTAGTTTGTGTTGATATATTGGTGTCATCGGGATTGATATCTGACCGAAATTGACGATGTATAAATATCAAACAGGTTTGGAAGTCGTGCGTTACGCCTGACATTATTATCCGTTAATTGTGGTTGCGTATTTTATTTTAGAACTAAAATAACCTGGCCTGAAACTATATTAAGTAACTATAACTACTGCCATTTTTGTTTTTGTTTTCAATCAAACGGATGTGTTTTTTTCCATGCGTTCAAATTCAATTAGGAAATCAATTGAGGTAAGTAATTACTTGAATGACATTCGGCAAAAAATACATCATTATGCTATATGCTCTATAGTCTATATGCAGTAGTGGTAAAATGAATTAACATAAAATTACAAGTCACATTGTTATGACATAGTACCTATATATAGTTTGAAGGCTGAAATAATCAGTTGTAATAATAAACTAGGACATGTAAAGTTCTTCTGAATTATACCATATTTTGTAAATAGTTTATTAACATTGATTACATTATATATTTGTCTAGATTTATATTTATATAACGCAGAGAAATACAGCATAGTACTCACATATAGACACGTACACTGTCTGTCTGCCAGTAGTCACTGCCACCTGATATGAATCATATTTAACAACATTGACTTATTATCTAATGTAAATTTTGAAAAATTGATTTACATGAAAAAATATTGGACGAATTAGTCTGTAGATGAAGTACATAAGTGCGCGCGTGTTAGAAGGAGCACTTCTGATGCCGTAGGCAGTAGATTATGGGTTTGAATCCCAAATCTGGCAAATTTACATGTCCTAAAGTGAACTATGTTTTTCATAAAAATCATCTGTGAGACAAATATTCCATGTCTTATTAGTAGATTTTATAGTATAGTGTCGTAAGCTGACGAGACAAGTTGTTAGGTATTTCATAATATACATATAAAACGCATTTAATTTCCTTGGTCAGGTGCTTTCACATAATATATATATATATATATATATATATAATTATATAGCATTTTTAACATAGGCCATTCCACCCTATAATGATTAAGTACGTTTATAAAACGTCCATAGATAATCAAGCCTACAACATACCTACGCTTAAAATCCTTAATATAAAAAAATATAAGGACAACAAGATTAATATACATATTATTTATATTTGCACAGTATATCAATAAATTTACATATTGCAAAAGCATATGTAACAAATTTGTTATTTCATCTGTTACAAAACTAAAATAAACCGCTCATAATAATCGATTCCAATAAATTTCTTTGTTGTGATTCAATAGTCATAATAAATCTTTTAAAATAAAAGCTGTTTTCTTGGCATGTAAATAGTAGCCATGCTCTAAACTGAAAACCAGTGGTCGTTCCAAAAAAACCTGATTAGCATAACTACGAGTCTGGCTAAAGGTCGTAACTATTAAAACTCCCAGATGAGACTTACAAAAAAAACCTACATAAATTGTGTATGACAATAGTTTCGATGCGATTGTGTTCGCAATGTTTATATGTTTTACTTATTAAACTTTTACCCAATAAGGATACGATGTTTCCGTGGGGTATAATTTATTGATACAGTCAATCCACTTAACGAATTATCTTAACTCGCAGATAATAAATTACCTACTTATTTTTTAACAACTATATAAAAATAATTTCATTGTCCATGAGACAACAATATGATAAAATAGAAAGTTCATTCGACACGTCTGGAGATAAATCTGAATTACAATCGACAATGCATTTCGCTCTCTTTTAAAAACTTTGACATAAGATTATTCGCGAGACGTGATCACTTGCTTTGCTATTATAAACTTATTTTTGAAAGGCATTTGTTTAAGTCGATTTAATTAGAAAATGCTGTATTAATCAAAAAGAATCTTTTTCCGACGTTAAAGATAAATATTTAATGTGTTTTTCTTATTTCAACATGGCACATATATATTTTTATAAATACATTACTAATGTTACCAGTCATATAAGGTACTATTGCAATGTCAATAATAATAATATTATTATTTATTTATGTTTTTTTCTTCAATTCTATAATTTTATTATTATCTTCTGTATTTTCTTATTTTTTCTCACCGACCTTAAGTGGATAAATGCAATACAATAATTCCGAAAATAATCTCCTTTCCTCATAAACTTTGATCAAAATTTGTATTATTCTTAATTCTTCATATATTTGCCGCCCCTTACAATGTATCTCCCCTAAATAGTATATGACCTAGTTACCACCACGTGACGTCACTCCCTAAATATGTACACTTGAAGGAAAATAATAGTTTTAAAAACTGAACTGAACACTGAAAATCTTTAAAATCACCCGACCTGAATCAACCTCATAATTATACAACGATTCAGTAACTTATATTAAACATGACCGATGTTCTCATAATATTTATATGTAACTAAAACACTTTTAATAATATCACGTCATATTATAAAAAAAATGATTTCATAAACTTAATATCTCCCTAATACGTATCGTATCTATATATTCAATGTCAAATAATGTAGCAATCACGACTGGTTAACCGCCCTTATAGCATTCACTTTCCCATATATCTTTTAAACGAGAGCAACCTTTCGTGATTAAGGAGCTACTTTATTATTTATTGCAGTGTTTCAATTTTCGCTACTGCATTTCATTTCAAAATTCTTAATGTCATACATTTAAGACTTTGATTTAAGATAGCGCAACGAATTGTTCCAAATACAATCCGCATTATCTATTTCTTGCTTTTTATATCTTATAATATTTCACTTAACTACCTGTCTAGTGTCTTTACAAGTGTCCATATAGATAACATTTAATTTTTTTAACCTACACGGTACTTACTTAGGTATACATAATATATTTTTATGACACATTGTCTCTATCATCAGGCTTGTAGTATTAAAATTATTTTAATCGGTTATAATGTTCGTGGTGTTTTCAATACAAGTCGATATGTTTTAATAAACACTTCCACATGATAATATTACAACGAGATGATAACAGTGATGTTGTCTATTGGACCATATTTTTTTTCATATATTTAAGCATTAATATTAAGATTAAGAGTATGTAAGTATATTCAGAAGATATATTATATATACAAGTTTCTTCTGTTCCTATGGGTCTATTCTATACGTATCGACCGCTAAAGTGATGAAGTGATAAATATTATCAAACTTTATCACTTTAGCAGTCGATAAGTATAGAATAGACGCACTGAGTATTTAATACCACATACAGTTTAAATAACATCACCAAATTATTGTTTCGTTTAAATTACTCTTTCCTAACAGTGAACTTTAATACAATATAATCTCTTGAGAATGGCATTTTGCAACAAGACAGAAACAGGATTAAGTGAACAAAATTAATCATACCTACTCAAGTGTAATGTATTAATGTGTATTAAAAATTACATAATAATTATTGATTATTGTCCGTATTTATTTATAAATGACAAATGCATAGCATTTATTACGAGTTGGAATATTTGAATAATTATTACCAAACTTGACCCAGATTTAGTGAAGACCAAAAATCAGCACTGCGCTGTGCATCTAAACCACTGTCATGATATTAAAAAGTGACATTCAGTTGTTGTTTTTTGTACATTATTTTTTGTTTACCCTTTAATAAAGCATTTACAATGTCTAAGAGTATGACAGGTCTCCGGTTCACTAAAGTCGCTCTTCTAGTGCTTTTTATTGTGAACCGGTTATCTGCTATTTGTAAGTGGCGTACTCTACCGACTTCGAATACTTCGAGTAGATTTTTTTTTTTTAAATATTTTACCGAATACCTAATCCGATAGACACCTATCAACAATTCTGCACTCTTTTACAGAGTAAGCGTGAAGGATATTTTGAATCGAATTTAAATAATGACTAAAAATATATGTAAGTATATAAAAATGAGACATCATTATTTATGAATGATGCAATATATTCAGTGATTTAAAAATAATAATAAAAGCTCTCAAATTCAACTTAATGGCGATTTTAAATGAAACATTTGAGACAATTGATCTATCAAACAGTACAAAAATTTAATATAAATCACACCTTCCACAATGTGCATATAAAAATCAATCAAATTAAAAAAACAAAAAAAAACACGGTAACATTACATTTTAAAACACAATAACGATAAGTCGTACAGTAAAAAAATCGTTAGGGGACCTGCAAACATGTCAGCGTCCAGGCCTCCACGCACCAAAACCGAAATTATATTATAATACATAATTATTTAAATATACGTAATAATCTGCAGATATCTAGTATTAACTTTAAAATTCGTTGTAATATAAGAACATTTTTATTATGTATTTTAATCGTTATGCACCATCTAATTAGTATAATTATATAATATTTTTTATCATTTTGTTTCCTTTGACTTTTATACCAACTGAAATAAAAATATTTAGATTTTAAAATCTCTAAAATTTTATAAATTTACATAAAAACTGCGTTTTTTTTGTAAGTATTCATATACGGCCCTCTTGAATAATATTCTGTATACGCCAGTGGTGTCAAAGCAGTACACGCTCCGACTATATTTCTTTTTTGTTTTTGATACCTACAAACGTTACAACATGATTAATTGATAGATTTATAACATAATGCGACAATGATCGAGGAATTATGGTTGTGCCGCACGGGAGTTATTTCAAGCACCGAAACAAAACAGATTTGAGGACAAACCAACACAACTTTCAATATTAAATTTGAGAACTCGAATGTAATTTGTCATATTTTTTTGGCAATCTTGGCCAATGCCGCCTAATTGAATACCATACTGAACTGAATATTTTAAAAAATATTTCGAAATTTTAATGAATCTCGAAAATGAGTGGGTAGGTAGATCTTACTTACCTGCTCTAAATTTAAAATACGAGTACATTGTGAGTTTTCACGGATGTACCTACATACATTTTACTGTTTTATAAACTTCATTGACACCCACGGTGGCCGCGCGGCTCAAGCTTTGGACTATCACGCCGTGGGTCTCAGGTTCGAATCCTGGGTCTGGCAAAGTACACATGTATTATTTTTCAATTTGTGTGTGAGTCAGGGTATGGACCTAATAGGTTGAGCAAGTGGCTGACATCCATTTCTCGTAAAAAACAAAATCTGTTAATACAAACCTCTACTCTGTGGAGGCCCATATGATCCTATTAGGATTGGACATGGTCGAACAAACAACATAAACTTCATTGATTTTGCTTACTCGTATTACTTATAAAATTTATGAAGAGTGCAGTTTCTTTCAACATTGACAATTCAGATAAATCATCAAAAAAATATAACCGGTTTTCTAATTAATGTAGATACCTACTTTTTATAATTTTCTTAAGTATCATGCAAATTCAATAATATATTTATTATTAGATTACTTTCAAACAGTACACATTCCATACTTACGATATTACGTGTTTAATAAACAACCAGGTTTAATAAAAAAATAATTTGTGAAATAAATATAAAAAACATAATATGCCATTATTATAATGTTGAAAAAAAATATGTATGTAGGTACTTAATAACTTTTCAGAAAATTCAGTGTATATTTGATAAAAATTCGTGATTTTTTTAAAAATAATCACTAGTTGTTCCTAACCTGCGTAATCGCATTAAATTATTTTGAGGAAAAACGATTAGACATGTCATATTTATATTTCTGAAAAATATTTTTCTAATAATTAAATACAATCCATAAAACATACGTATCGACTGGTTAATCTGAAAACCGGCTAACTCCATTTGGGCAAATTGTTCTGGAAGGTGAAAAAATTTAATAATTTAACAATTCAAAAAATACACTAGAAAATTATTTTTTTTACAAATAAGCTGCACTATAAATTAATTCACTATTTAAGCTTCCCTTTTATATATAAAGACAATTTATATAAAGAGCGGAGTAGTTCCATTTACGATATTGTGAATTCGGCACCTGCAGTCGTCTGTTTTGTATGCAGATCAATAACGCATTTATTTATAGGTTTAGGAATTTGAACTTTGAAATTTGAAATTTTATGTGTGATCATTGGTAACATACTTTATAAGAAAATTCCATCAAAATCTTATTTTTGGTCAAAAGTGCAGTTAGCTGGTTTGCAGATTAAGCGGTCGATATACCAAACAACCAATAAATTTTTAACAACAATTAATATTAAAGGTATTGTAAAATATTAACAATAAGAAAAAACATAACAATTGTAGAGCAATGCAAAATGTGCAGAGTAGATACTAATATAGATATTAATTATTATTTTGAACATATAGCAAGCTAATTTTTTATTTGTGTTCTCTCAGTATGAAGGCAGTAAGTTATTATGTTGAACATGATTTCTGCTCTCAGTTTTAAAATGGTTTCATTAAATTCATTAGTATGACACCCGAGAATTGACGTGGTCCGGTTCCTTTTTGATTAAATATAACAGTGCCAAATAAATTAACACTCTTGGCACTTCGAGTCATAGAACAACTCAACATAGTTGGGAGATGACTGGATAATTTATATTAAAACTGTTTTTAACAAATAGCATTGTTCCTTCAGATAACTGCAATATGTACTTATCCAAAAATGAATGTCATAGCGTTTCCACAATGTTGTTTGTCTATTGTGATAATGTTACATAGTATTAGTAGTTTAAAAAAATGCTGAAACATTGCTCAGTTCGTTGAAATTTAATTGCATTACACCTTACGTTTTACAATAATAATTAAATGCTCTAAATTGCTATACCTAAGTCCGTGGTATCACTGACATAAATCATTTCTTTTATTTCGTAAACGATTAATTATGGATATAATACGACTATAAAAACTGTTTTTATAATTATTATAAGATTACTATTATACCAGTTTTAGGTGTGATTACTCTGTCGGTAAATTATCAAAATAATATATACACTCACTTTTATTTTTTTGTTTTTTTTTTATGATTTATCATTTTAACCTTTCCCGTTCTGTGATGTTAAATCACGTTACGCAGATTAAAAATAGTAAATATTATTTCAGTTAACATTCACTCCATCCACAACATATTATTATAGCTTTTCCGAAAATAATGGACAAAACAATATTTACTTCAATATATGTTGTTGAAGTAGGTATGAATTGCCTAGACAAACAAATACTACTACAGTTTACAGAGAACATTAAGATCAAGACTTTTTTCAAATAATACCAAAATAATGTTAAACGAAAACTTCATATGATAGCATAAGGAGGTTTATACTGAACTTGTCAAATAAAGATGATAGGAAGTTGAATATAATTTTAAAAAGATATTGAGAAGGGTCTTCAAAGCCATGTATGACGAAGATGGCACGTGGCGAGGAAGGTACACTCACAAGCTACACATGTTGTACAGTGCAGTAATTCTCATTTCGTCTCAAAGATGGCGACACCTAGAGTCGTTTCACACAGTCTCACGGCGTCTCAAGTCTATATATAAATTAACGCAATACACGTGTGTCTACCTCCGTCTGAACGCGTCCATTCATTTATGTGTAAATACAGCGTCTCAAGACACCTGTGTCCATACACCAGTGTCTCGTGTGAAATGGATTTTAGTGTTGCTTATTGGACATACCATGGGTGGAAGATATCCAGACGTCAACAGGCTCATGTATACCAGATGGGGGGAGCAAGATTATGTTGGTAGAACTGTGTAATAAGAGACAGCATCATGGTAGTAAAGGAAGCTTTCGGCAGATAGACAGAAGGAAGTGGAGACGTTTCCTGGAGACAGCCAAAACCTACAATGAGTTGCAGTACCAATGATATAAAAATATACCTATGAGGTATTTTTCCAAAAGCGCTGTTTAATTTTTAAAATACAGTTTTATCGCGAATGGAAATATGACGTCGAAGAATGTAAAAAAAATAATAATAATAAATACTGTATAAAAGAAACAAAATTTTAAAGGAAACGGTCGCATATTAAAATATCTTTCGAGGTTTATTTTATTGATTCTTTTTTTGAATATTTTATACCATAATATACCGAGGAGATATGGATAAAATATACTTAAGTAAAATTGAATTGACTTTTCAATACAAATAATTACTGTAGTAAAATAACGTCATGTAGATGCATAAAGCTGTCTCGAGTATGAGTGAACTAGTTTCATATAAACGCGTACTAGTTTGTTGGTGTCGTTTTTTTCTCATCTTAAAATAACAAGTATCCGATCGCGTTTAACGAACTATAAATCAAATTAAAATGTCACACGATACTGTTGTTATGGGTCGCAACAACTTTGTCTGTTAACTTGGGGTAATGAGGGCCTATTCACAACATGTATTTAATCAATAATTGATATAAATAAATCGCCACCTGTAAATAAAAATAAACTTTTTAATTGCTATCACAAAATATGTATGTAGCTTTAGTTTCGTAATATTTTGTTTGCAATTGTTTAATTAAAGTCTTAGCTACCACTTATCAAGAATTCTACTCTGAATATTATATGCCAATATCGCGTATGTTCAATTTTGAATCTCGATTAACTCTAAACTAATATATCATAGGTACCTTACGTTGAGTCAGAACTGAGGTAATGAAATGATAGTAGGTAGCATATTAAAATTATAAATACAACATAGACCAGGTTAAAAATATTTCAATCACACTTAAAAGTGTAATAGACAAAGCGATCCCGATCATTGATTTTATTAAATATCAACCATTAAATTCATATCAAAAATAATATATGAAGATATGAGTAACCACTGCTCAGTTCTCTTTTTTCATTCTGCAATCCGGTGGCATCATGAGATAAAGTCCTCGTCTGAATAATTAAAGTTCAGCAAATATTGTTAACAGATTTTCTGCACTATAGATTTGGATTAACAAATATTTTCTATAACTTACCTAAAATTTTCCTCAAATAATTAGCTAAGGAGAAAAATAAATATATATTTTCCCATAATGTAATAAAAAAATAAATAAAGCATAGCAATGTTACCCCAATCTTCCCCAACATAGATACAACGATATTGATATAATAATATATGTACATATTACATAAGATGCTTAATAACTTAATGCCTTGGAACGGCGTGCTGTGGTTGACCACAAATTACTCAGGTAAAAACAGCCGTGACAAATTTAAGTGCTGAAAAAAAACTGAAGGCGTGGGATAGAAAATTGATAAAAATATATATCATGTTTTCGTTGAAAAAATAATAAATATTTATATAAATAAATCAATCATCGAGTACAGGTAGGTATGCTTAAAATACTTTTACAGTATCGTAATATATATATATATATATATAGGTACATATTTTACCACTATTGGGTATGTGGGTACGTAAAAGATATTAAAAAAGTATGTTTTATAATTGTTTTAACGACCAGAAAAATTCATCGTTGCTTGTAATTATTGGTCGCGTTGTAGTATAATAATACACATATCTAAAAAATAATAGTTGCGCACAAACATACATTTTCCCTGTTAGCTTAGTTTTTTACCACATAGCCTTTACAGATGCAAAGTGACTTATAAATACGCATTCAATGCGAAAACTTCATTGTTCCACAAAGGCTATAAATCGTACAAAACCAGCAATACTTAAACATTAACTGCTTAAATGATATTAATGGCTAAAATATTCAGTACGCTTTTTTAAACTTAATTGTCAATTAGTCAATATTTGCCACGAGGAAATAATTTTAAATGTTACTTTAACATTAAAGCATTAATTCCATACTAGCAACAAAGCATATTTTTATTCTTACTTTGGGGTGGTACATATAATATATTTGCAATAGGGCGGTGGGTATATAATTTATTTAAAATTGATTACCTACCTACGTTTTGTATAATTAAAATTCTGTTTCATATTTTGAACTCCTAATTTTACTTTAATTTTATTAATGGAGAAAAAAAATACTTAGTAGAATGCCATTTCATAATATCGTATTAGTAATATTAAATTCCTAAAATATAGTTTTTCACGTCACAATCAATATAAAGATTGACTCAAAATTAACTTGTAACTCCCTCGCAATAAATGCCATACATAATAATACTTATACAAAGTATAAGGTGGGCATATTTTTTATTAAAAAAATCTAAATCTTAATACAGTACCTACCTAGGTTTAAAAAATACAACATTATGCAAAAACACAACCCTCATTTATAACATTATTCATTTATGATGAGTAAGTGATTCATATAATATTATAGTATTTAAAGCATCTAATTATAAATAATAACTTTAATTAATATTTAGCTGTAAGAAGGGATTTTAATTGTATGGATATTATATTGTGGAATAGGTATGTAGTTACAAACAATAAGCTTATTCATTTGAAAGATATGTTGGTTATTTCTAATAAAATATCATTCTATCAACAACTAACAATGTAAAATAGTTATTTAAAAAAATTGTTTTATTTATATTGATTTATTGGTCACAAAATTTTTGTTATTTTATAGCAATTTAGAAACTTTTTATACCTAAAGTTTAGTTTTCTTGAATTAGTTGGTATTCTATAACTTCAATAATTACTATTGAGAACCGCAGACCTCCCTGCAGCGGTTTTAAACCGTGGGGCGACAGATCACGCGACCGACAGATTGGAATTGTCCCGCACCCCTGATATTCAGACCACCGAGTCAGTCTGCTTGCTTTGTAACTTTGAACAGGGATCCAGTTGTCTGACGCGACACTTGTAGGATCCAAGGAACTGGCCAACGTGTATTAGATACATACAAAATAAATATCATACTTTATTCGCATTTCATAACAAATTATTATCCATGTATTATAATTTATTATAAGCCCAGTTTCCTCTACAATACCATCTTAAATCATGATGTTTAAAAATGTAACTATGAATCTGTCCTTATTTCATAAACTATTTAGCGCCATGATGATATTGTTTTTTTTATTGACTCTATCAACAATTCGATGTAGATCTTGTATGCCTTGCAATGTTTTTTATCATATTTTTACAAGAAGATGCTGTTGATCATTTATTAAATATTGTTTTGAATCCAAACACTAATTGTAAAACTATATGTGAATTTACCACTTGCATGATTTTCATCTACGACATATGACTTCGAAATGTAACATTCTACCCCTTCATATTGGTACTCCATAATAAATAATAAATACTGAATATTAGAATATATAGAATAACACATATTACCAAATCGATATGATGGAATAACTGATATATTTTTTGTACCTATAACCATCTATAAATGAAAATTCTCTACCATGTCTATAATCTTATAATTTGCGATATAAGTTTTCGACACTATAAGAAAAAAAAATAACGTTCTGCGCCAACTATTTAATCAATTTAATTTATCGTCCACTGATTTTTTCATATGTGCATATTATTATAGTATGGATATTGAGTATATAATCATTTACAAAAATAGCCTTTTCAGATAATAAAATTCTAATAAAATATGTGTTGACATTTTAGATCCATAGTATGAAAAAAAAACAATGCATTTAATATTTAAATATATCCAAATGTATAGAAAAGAATCTTGCTTTTGTCTTTGATTTCAGCGACAACTACTGTCAATATCAATAGATTTTAAATATTTGAAATTTAAATTTTAGATGATATATAACCAATGTATTTGTCCAGTGGTATGTTTATTGAATAATGCTAATGTGCTAGGAATAACAGCATACTTGATTCAATTCACTGAATTAGTACATAATAAAAATTGAGTATTTGAATATTAATTATGTTAAGTGTTATCGAGTTTTTTACATAAATAAATACTGATTTAAGTGAAATTTTCAATACGACACGTTTTCGAATAAAAATGTGAAACGACATTTTTAGTAAGTAATAATTATCATTTTACCATACAATTAACGTTTTATTTTCATAATAATTCTTTTTACTTAAGCATACATCATTAAATAATCGTAAAACAATATTGAACAGATGATGAAAAATTCATAAGTTTGTTTTTACTTCTCTATTTTAATTTATAAATACACAACTTATAGAATTTTTAAAACCTACTTATATGCAGGGTTCCTTCTGCACTTGTGCGCACCCATTTTTTTTTTAAATATTGTATATTCAAATGGGGTTTTTTGCAAGACTTACAAAAAATATTATTTATTGCTTTTTTGAGTAGCGTACAATATTAAATAAAAAAAACTATATTTTCACTCATTTCAATCACGTCTACACAAAAATGTGTTTAGGTTGTATCTACAAAAAAATATTGATTGTCGACCGCAGCCTTTGCACCTGCTAAGCGGTGGCCCGGCTAATTATTTACTCAACCCCTACCTACCCTGTAAGCTTATAATAGATTCTTATATTATTTTATTATACAATGATATGCATAGAATTTAAATCCGATTTCTTTAAAACAATTAAATGTTATAATAGTGTAGTTATTAATATTGTGATAATATTTTGAAATAACATGAATTTTACATATTGTTAAATAATGAATTATTCAGCTTTATTACACAATACTTATATTTATATTTACCAATTTATTACGAATCTGATGTTACATAATGACACATGGTTGTCATCCATTTTCAAATCCAAGTCCGGACCGATCAGCTTGAAAAGTGTTTATTATAGGTACTTGAAAATAAAAAATATCTTATGTACGCCTTAGCTATTGGGCCTGAATCTTGTCAATCAAGAACACTTTTTTTATAGTGTTAACTGACAATTCTTGGTATAAATTCATTGTTTTAATTAAAATTGAATGGAAAACACTGTGCAGTTCTAGTTCTACTTATTTTAATATTAGTCAGGACCGGTTTCGTTCGATTCAAATGAACATTGTAAACTGGTAAATATTATACCTAGAATAATACAGATAACTATAGTAAGAATAATATTATAATTATAAAAAAAGGAAGTACTTAATTTAATTTTCTTTCCATCTGCATATACTAATTGTCTTATTTCGTGCGCTAACTCCGTCAATTCAAAGGAAACCCCATTATATAACCCTTATTTACCTATTTATTTGACGAAGGGCCATGAGTTCTTCGTTAATAGGTTTGCAATTGTGAGTACTACAGATGACGAAGATTAAAGGCCGATTGGCCTTGGGGCCCCAAATCATACATATATAAGAATATCTATTGTATTATAATATTAAAATAAATATATATTCTTTACTAGTTGACAATGTTCCTTTGAAGCGGACGAAACCGGTCCTGACTAATATTAAAATAAATGAAAGTAGTACTGCATACTGCGTTTTATTTTAAATACCACAAGAAGTATGGCAATATTATGTTATATACATGATCTAATTTCTCCCTGGCTGCTTGCAATATTTTCTTTATTTGTAGGTTTGTAAGTACGTGCTTTTCAATGTTTATTTATGTTTTCCGAGTGTCCGAACCACTTTTCGCATAAACATGAACATTCTCAGCGCACACAATCCAAATACATCCTCCCACTAAACGTCATTTTATCAGTATAAATCACGCGGGCGCGGGAAAAAACTGCAAAAAGCGCGCGCAAATAACGCGGGTGGATTCAAATATTTGAGTAGTCGAACACGGATCGAGACAATGGGGTGACCACACGTCCCGCGCGCTGCGGCGGTCCCGCGGAAATTTACAAGCCGCGCGCAACATAAAGAGCCGGCTGCGGCCATTTTTTCGGGGCGTCTCGCGGACTTGTTATTTAGTGTCACACGGTGGGCCCTTCATACATTATTTATGTCGGATGGAAACGGCCTTTAACTCGCGGCCCGTAGTCAAAATAATATAAATATTACTTTCGAGGTAACTAAACACTGTTAAATAATCTCTTAAGCTGTGAATAAACAGAATATTATTATTCCTATAAAGATTAATATTCAATTATATGCGCGTCATCGTTTTGAATTCTAATAACGGGATAAAAAAAAATACACGGCTATTTTTCAATAAATTTATTTCTGTTTTTGAATCCATATAATGAACACGAGAGCTTGAGAGATCAAGCGAATGACTGCCAACCATTTTATTTGAATAATGTTTATCACCTTTTACATATGTTACATACAATAATACCTCGCAGTCTAGCACTATAAAGCTATTTACTATAATCACAATAATTACTGTTCCTCGTGGAAACCAGTGGGTCTATTCTATGCTTATCGACCGCTAAAGTGATAAAGTGAAAAATATTATCAAACTTAGGGTAGGTTTGTATCAAAATATTAGCACTTATTGTAACAATTACACGAAGCCGGTTTTTATTGTTGCAATAAGTGCTATATTTTAACAGCACCTATCTTGCTGCTGTTAAAATATCGGACTTATTGCAACAATAAAATCCAGCTTCGTGTAATTGTTACAATAAGTGCTAATATTTTGATACAAACCTACCCTAAGTTTGATACTATTTATCAATTTAGTGTTCGATAAGTATAGAATAGACCCACAGGTCTCAGTACTCAATCGGCCCAGTTTACAATTGGAAAGACTAAAAAGCTTTTGGGAAATTTAGTAGTAGTATTCACAAACAGGGAAAGAAAGTCTTTTCTATGAGATGCTCCCAGCACAACGGTAAATGCATATCGTTCTTTACAGCACCACACACCTACACCATAAATTATGTGAAAACATGCAGATGATAATAAAGCTGATGAACATTTTTATCAAGAAAACTTATTTTATCGGATGTTCTTTGTGATTTAGTACCTACCAGGGAACACAAAAATAATTGAAAGTTGAGTCCCTTCTGAGTTAAGGTTTAAATCTTGGGTGTGGAAACACGATATGCATTAAAGTTACGCAAATGAAGGTAGTAAGTGAGGACACTGCTTTGTTTTCTTACCATTATAAAGAAATAAATCGAACCTGGTTTCAAAACCTTAATCGATGGCAACTGGCAATTACATGTATTTATCCAATTAATCAATTTGATCTGTTCTGTGGTTAGTACAGACTAAAGCATATTCAAGACTGAATATAAAGTGAAAAAAACGTATAAATCTTCTTGAATATTACGTATAATATTATATGGTACAAGGCAGAAAACTGCAGAAAGAAATAAAATATTTGATAGTAATAATTAATTAATACTTATGCCTGACCATTTTTCAAATTAGTTTCCGCTGCATTAATATTTACTCATCTACTCATAAAATTGCAAAATGCATTTCAAATTGTGGGTAGGTACATGTCATAATATTTTACAGCGTAAAAGAAAATATAATTACGAAATAAAAATTTATTATTATCCGGCGAATTGGCAAGTGGCCTGTATTGTGTGTGGCCCCGCAATAAGTTTAGTTTGTAGCCCGCTTCAGAATTGACTCGGCCCCCATACATTATTTATGCGGTCGAAACTGCGCGGACTTCGTCGAACTTTTTGCGTACTTTTTTTCCGCGCGATGTCGCGATCATCGAGGGATTTTTGTCACTGACACGTAGATACCAATAAGCAGGCATTCTTAAAATGTACCCTTCTACAAATCCTTCGATCTTCAACATTCAACACGAGTTTGATTTTTGTTACGGCGCGTAGAGAGCTGAGTTCTTTGACGCAGATCACGCATCGGACTAGTCAGAAGATTTTAAAGAGGCCTTGAAATAATTCAAAACAGTTATACGATTATTAAATTATACTGACACCCTCGATTGCCGCGCGGCTTAAGCGTCGGCCTATAGCAGGCTATAGCGTCGTGGGTGCCAGGTTCGAATCCTGGGTCTGGCAAATACACATATTGTTTTTCAATTTGTGTATGAGTCAGAATATGGACTTACTAGGTTAAGCAAGTGGTTGACATCCATTCCTCGTAAAAACAAAATCTGTTAATAAAAATCTCTACTCCGTGGAGGCCTATATGATCAGACATGGTCCAAAAAATAATATACTGAAATCTTAATAAACACGTATAAAATATTACCTAAAGCATAACAAAATCACCGCAACTAACATCAAAAGGAGCAATTATAGAGAACACAAAAATTTGTTCAGCGAAGCTATTCAATACACAAGGCGGCTGTCAGAGGCTATCGATGGTAGTTTAACATATTTATGTATTGAGACGTTTAATTATTCTAATAAGTTAACCGTCTAAGCTGTCAAAAATTCCTATGTTTTAACAGCTCCTCCCTCATTCCCTCTCTCCCTCCTCAGCCGAGTCCGGTCACTCGACATACTCAACCGTCATTCCAGTCCAGTCTCTCAGTTATAAATTAATATCTTGGTACATCGTCAGACAATTCATTAATATAGTCAATCTCATCAGTACATCCGTACCTGCGATTATAATAGTACTCAGTCAGCTTTGTCATTGTATTCATTTATTCTTGTATCGATAAATAAACCCTTGCCTCAAAACATTTTTTTTAAAACGGTACATGTTCAAACACGCGCGTTAACATCATTTTACTCCCTACTTCAATTATAGTTTGTCAATTTATGGCTACGGCCGTATGTTGTAGCTTAACCACTGCGGAATGCCAAAAGAAATGGCGTATTTCAAAAAAACACTACCTTATCCTAAGGTCAATAATTATTATAAAGCAATCATTATTCGTAGGATGTTTATCACACTTGAATGGTCAAAGATATAGCTTATAATGAGTATCTTTAGAATTATCTTCAAATGTGTTAATCTTGCCCATTTCTTGATTAATACGATAATTGCGATCACAGAGATTATCAATATAATATTTTATCGTAAATATTTCACTATAATAATGTCGACATAAATTATACCGATGGTTTTATAAATGCGTTTAAAAATTAATAAATGTGAAAAATCTTAACACCACTGCACATTTATGCACTAAAATGTCCAGGATCATGCTTTGAAAATAGAAAAAAAGCTCCATTTTGACCTACGCTGAGCATGTCCCCCCTTAAGTACCTACCTGAAAATCTAGTTATAATAATTATGACAACATACAGAAAACATAAGTAAACATGCCTTGTTCTCTAAGTGCAACATAACTATCTTCAGAAACGTTATTAAAATAAGTAAAGAAAAGCTACGTATAAAGAAGTAGTTTTAGGTAGTTGAGAAACACTGTTTTGGAACTTGTAAAACGAGCTTTCAGTTTGTATATTGATTGTTTTATCGCTTGGAACTGTTAAAACATTCGAGGTTCCGTTTTCAATAATATTTTATTGACCAATTTACTCCTTTATTTTATTGATAGATTTTGATTAATTATACCATTTCTTATCGTTGATCTTTTCCTAGTCTATTTAACCGCAGTGAGACGTGGGTTTTCTATGAATTTCAATCACAAATAGGTAGCCGGTAACCTAGTCTCAGTATCTACTTAGTATCTACCTACTAACAAGCTTAAACAATATTATAATATATGTGAGTCATTTTACGATAGTTGCTATAAAAGTTTACGCATAACAAGTTATAATATTTGATAGTTAATATAATTCCCAATGACTTTATTACACCAATTAATAGCTAACTTATCATATTATATTTATATATTTATTAATTTTCGGTTGTAACCTATGCTTTTGCAGTCTAGCACAATGACTAATGTCATGATATTAAACATGTTGTAAAATATCAGTAGGTACACGGTATTGATAATTTAATGATGTGAAAATCGGTATTTCTCTTATGGTCATTCTGGGGTTAATAATATTTGACAATTATTCTGACACTAATAATTATAAATTCACCTTTTTCAATATATGTATTATAGTATAGGTAATAAGGAGTAATGAAATAACCACAAAAGAAACCAATGGATAAAGAAGCAGATAACAGTACGCAATGTAATAGAAGACGTAAAGCTGGCGAAATAGCAATAGGCCGAATTTATTTTCTCGGCGACTGAATAACCAAAGGGTTACTAAAATACCAACTAGATACCCTCAAAGCCGATCGACCCTAGCATATTTCGCAGATGTACGTAGCGGCAAAGAATTATGGATCAATAAGAGTGAAGATAACTAGGGAGGTCTTAATTCAGTAGTGGATCGATCTCTGCTGATAACCATGATGATAAAATACAGTAAACAAAGAGGTATCAGGTATACCTATTACTTAACTAATTCCATTTTTATCGCGGGCTTATTCATGTTTTACGTAAAGTTAATAATGAATATAAAACCCATAAAACTTAATAATATGTCTAAAAGAAACTATCAATAAGTGTCAATTTACATACCTCAACTGCTTAAATTTTTACGACATACCAGTCATAATACTTTCTTAAGATATTTACAGGAATTTGATACTCCATTAGGGAAAGTTATTTTATTATTATCATTAAAATAAATCTCTTATTTATTTGCTATTTTTAAACAAAACAAAAAATACCTTATTAATATTATAATATCTTTTTAACACTATAGATATTTAGGTAGATAGTCAGTGATGTCTTTAACATATTTGTTTTTTCTCTTATCAGACTGGTCACACCACTGTTTTGCCCGTGGTTTCTGGAAATTTATTGAGTGGCGTTCGACTCGAAATTGGATCAGTTTTTTACTTCTACACCGGCAATAAATTGTATACTGAAGCCCTATAGTACAATTACCACACTGATGCTTTTATTGAAGCAATCGAATGACGGAATGTCAGCCAATGATGTTTGATGTTTCCAATGCATCATGTATAACAATGTTACTGCTAACAAAAATCGTGTTACTCGTCGACCCTCTATAAATTAACAACCTATAAAATTTAAATACTGATGAAACAAACTGAAGATACCAAAGAATGTTACCTTGATTGGAAACATACTCGTCGGATCATTTCATTTATATTCAACGAGTTATTGCTTACTTACATAATAATTCGTTAATTTTAAAGTACCAATCTTCTTAATTTTATTCATTCCATTGATATCTTGTATTATGTGATACATTTATATAAAGTTGTAGTATTTTATACAAATACATAACCTAAATTTAACAAGAATTCTTGAAAATATACATTAGTACTCCTACCCAGCATACTATGTAGATTGCTCCTCTGCCTAAAAGTTCTGTAAGGATTTGCTTGGCTGAGGACATTTTCAAGACTATTATTAATCTTGATGATGATGAGCCATAATAGATATCAACTACACAACTAATTTTGTAGATTATATTATTATTACAGTTTATACAATTGTGAATAATTTTTAATTCGAAAATCTTTTTTAATATACTTATCGAAGTTAATTGTAATAACTAATATTTTGTAAATAACTACACAGTTATATGAATAAATGTAAGTAGTCAAATTATCTACACATTAAATCAAAAAAGTAGTAATTTTAGTACAGTAAGATTTAACTATTTTTATCATAAGTAAGTCGATATTATATAAGGAATATTAAGACTCAAATACTTACTTTGAATGTTTACAGTTGTTATTTGAATGTTGTATTATTATTATTATTGAATAATTTAGTCTTACGATAATCCGTCTTATGAAATATATTCACAATAATCACAATAATAATATAATTGAATAAAAAATGAGAATAAGGAAAAAAATACAGATAAAAAGTCCTACCACTAGAAGATAAACATTCGGACATTGCTTGAATCTTATTTGAACGAATTAATGACCACCAAAAAGAAAATACTAGTTTATAAGAGTATGTAAAAAGTTAATGAAAAATGGATTAACTAGTAACAATGAGAATATTATTGATAGGTAATAGTAATAAAAACTCTTCTTCGCATGGTACCATCTTCTTTCGAAAAATGGCTATAAAATTGAAGTAGGTAGGTACATACTTATCCTGGTCCTGTCCATCAAATTACCAAATAGCCACGAAGATCGCGTAATCAAGAGAAACTCTTTCTACACATGCCTCTGCTGATATTTACCATTCGCTGCATTATGATTTCTCATTGGGGAAAATATATATTTTCTCCATTTTTTCCGACAATATTTTTTCATTGATTACGTTGTCAGTCCGTTACATTTTACCGTTAAAAACAGCATAAAAGTACATCTACACGTAATCATTTTCTATGTAAATTTATTTATTAGCATAATAATTATCAACAAAATATTTATAAGTACATTATGTGTATTTTTTAGTACCTTAGTAGTAGTTTTTACCTAAGTGATAATTAATATTCTCAGTATATTTATTTAAATGTGTAAAATTAATATATAAGTATTTTTTTTTAAATATTTTATAATTGTTAAGACAAGGTATCTAAATTGTTGTAAAAGCGTAGGTCCAAAAATATATACTTAAGTAAATTTTATTCTTATTTTATATATAGATTCATTTCAGATAATTTAATATTGTTGAATGGACTACTGTTGTTTAGGCTCCAAGGCGTTAAAAGAGGCATTCTTGAGATAACAGGCTTTGTAAAATGTTTAAAAGTGGATGTTACACTTGTCGCGGTGGTTGGCGGGCGGCGAGCGGCTAACGAGGAGAACCTTCTTTGCACAATGGCCCTTTTAGCGTCAACCTGACGGGAGTCAATCACGGGACTATGGTTGGACAGGTGAGAGGCTGACCGCCGTAGTCCATTATGTACTTATGCAAGGAGTAACTAGTCAGAGATGCAATATACGTGTGTAAGTTTGTTTAGAAAAGGTCGTGAAGATTTTTGATTGTTTGGATAAATTTTTAATTGATTTTATGAATCAGTCTTTATACGGTTTAGTCGATTTAGCGCAATAATTTACGAAAAGAATAGAACTGCAAGATTTTATTTTGGTACTCAAAATCTCTAAAAATACGCAGGTAGGAACTCTAGTGTTATTTTTCTAATTTTTTAACTATAATTAATACAAAACTATATTTTTTTATTGTTAGAAATATTGTATGACAAATTTAAGTGGAAACCTAATAAACGAATATCTGAAATAAAATAAGTAGAGAAGCAACTTTATTTTCCAATACTTTTACAATATTATAATAATGTAATTTTTTTATAAATGTGATATCTCAGATATGGGTAGGTATCAATTAAGAAACAATTTTGTATAGTTTATCATCTGCGCCGACATGAACCACCAAAAGCAGCGTCTAACACTCCGCTCCCCTGTCGACCCTTCCGCCGTAGGAAATATAGAAATGAGTTGGCGCGGTATACCTGTGCGGGAGATAGATACGGCGTTAATGGGCGCTGAGTTTCAATATGCAATATTATTATTTTATAGTTGTTATTTTGTACAATATAATCATATCACTTCACACATTTAATTATATTCATTTTAATAAACATGTAATGTAATATAATTAGCAAAAATATTCGATGATATTGACATTATCAAACCACAAATTTATTTACTTAACTTGACAAACGATATTGGATTTGAATGCTATGATTGCAATATTGAATAAAATAGATATATTATAATATAATGTACTTCAGTTTAATTTACGCGGTGAACACTCAATTTATCATTTGTTTATATTATGTTTCTACCCTATTAGGTTTGATATAATGTTTGACTAAATAAAATATAAGATATCAATAATATTTGTCATACTTTTGCTTTACAAAAAGATGCAAATATTGAATTCAGTGCTATGTTACTCAATAATATTGATAATCCTACCTACCAATGAATGATTTTATGAATGACATTATTTCCAGAAGAACTATTGCACAAAAAAAATATTAATTTATTGAAATAATTTTGCAAAATATATGATACCGACCAAGTCAGTTCAGTGTACACACATCTTTACGCGAGTCGCAGTTTTGAAAATACAGTAGCTTTAAGTAAGCCCTGCGTGGGAAATTATTGCACCTTACCGAGCGATGATGCATTGCAACAAAATCTACTGCATGTGAGTATATTGCTAAGTTTTGTGTCGAATTCGGAAGTTTGTATAATGAATATATATATTAACAGCTTTTCATATCATATTGTTTATTTCTATTACTATAGACATTAGAAATATTTAATTGTTTGATATTTCAGTATTGCTTGTTTCTTTTACATGTCAATCGTAAATATTACATAAAATTCAAATATGTAACGTAAAAATTATATCCCATTAAATAGAAACAAGAAATTTAAAAAAATTGATCCGCAAATCTCCCGTAGAATAATTTTACCTGTCTGGAGGATACATAAAGTGTAAGTAGTTATCCAAAACAACGACCACCTTATTTTTTTAACTCACTCACGGTACTCATTTGAGTAGCACTCACCAGTTAAATTTAAAACAAAATATTGAATCAAATTATATCTTGACATACTTATTTGACAGATTGGATGTATGCCTTAATCGAAAATAAACTGTAAGAAATTTGTAATTTGCATTAATGAAATATTTAACTATTATTTTATGGTCAATATTATTTTGTGTCTGGTGTTTCACCACTTTACTGTAGACTCACTTTTCATTACACGTGCGGCTTAATAATCTTAACGCGTATGACATGCTCTTGAGTATAAATCAAAATGTGGCATTGCTTTGGTGGAGTGGTCCATTAAAAAGAAGTCACTCTACCACAATTATTATTATTAAAGTAACAATAACATAGTATTTAATAGTCAAGACGGACACAATAAAGAACCAAAATAAATAGTCTATGCATCAACATGTCATGTCTTCTGCAATAATTATTGAAAGTATACTTTATCACAATGTACATTAAACTAAATCAATTTAATAATGAACACCTACATATTATATTGTTATACCTACGCATTTAAAATAAGTTAAATTTGATTGATAATTTCCTATTTTTTAAAATAACAAAAAACAATCAACTGCAGACATGTGAGATGTAGAATGAATTATATTAAAGCTTTCGAGGTGTGGCTAAATTGGCACACAGTGAGTATTTTCTGGACTGGCTACATCATAAGTGAGGAGATGTTAAGATGAGCTGAGTCAATAAAACTTAAAGGTTTTATCTAACAAAGAAAAGTTGCATATTTCGCAATATAAATATTATGTTAGTGCTCAATTTGTAATACAGAGGAACGTAGAGGACCGCAGAGACATGGGAAGAAATAGATTATATCAGCTACCCAACTTCCATATGTGGCTCAATCAATGTTCAAGGCATTAGTCTGACATGAGTATACGACTTGTCCATGCTAGAGAGACTATCTACTATAATTTATTTTGGTCACTAACTTTCAATAGAAGGCGGCACCAAGAGAAGAAGAATAGCCTATTAATAATATTTTCGATATACATACAACAAACGAAAACGTGTAATTTATATTTAAGTAAAAAATATGAATGTTTACCAGTTTGATAGTTAACATAATAACTCAGCGGGTGACTCCAAAATAGTGTTACTTTTACTGACAAGATCTTAGAACTAACCATGCATGAATTCTAGGTAATTAATATTTAGTTACCTTATGGTATTTTAACCTAGTTTAATAGGCTTTATTTAAATGAGATATGTTTTTATTACACACATAATTTTTTATGAATGTATGATTTTCTTAACTTTTAAAACTCACTTTATTATACCGAACAATTATAATAAATCTAGGTAGGTAGTTAAGAATAGCACTTCTGTGTCGTTATGTACAATTAATTTTTATATTTAAATATTCAACAGCGTTATAGATATTAATTACGGTTGATAGTTTTAATCAATTTTCGTTTATTGTCATAAAATTGGTTAGCTGTAATTAAACAAAGATCCAATTTAATTACATCCTGCTTGAAAAAAATGTAAATTGATTTTTAAATACATGTCTCACAAAGTCGTAAAGCCATCCATCATAACTGAAATCAATATTTTACTAAACGACGTTCTTCCCTTCATAATCATCAAATTGATTTCATGTGTTGGCGCTGGGCGGACATATTACCATAACTAAAGTACTTGAACACTGAATATTTGATAATGTTATGATGTGGGCGAATCCCTAAGTTGTCTAAAATATATTTTCCATAAGGACTTGACTTCCGTCTCCCGTGTTTGTATGGGAGGACAGCAATTCGAAATCAATTGACAGGAAAATTTTGATTAGTTTCCTTTCGAGTTTTCGAAATATACTCAACTTTAATTTCAATGTTCTGTACCCACTGAACCTATATACGTATAAAATTTTATTTGCCTTATATTTGTTTAAGGTACAACTACGATTAATTATTATGAATAGTTATATTAATAACTTTCACTGATAAAATAGCTTCCAATATAATCAACGCCTACTCCCACTAAAATATTGTTTGATAATAAAAAAAATTAATAAAATTGATGTGTGGGACATGACATATACCTACATAGTTAAATATTAATTATTCAATGTTTGCAGATCAAGTAAATGGAATATACATACAATATTGGCATATTAACTAATTGATATTAATATTCCTATGGGTCGGAATGCTGAGGTTTATCAAAAAAACAATGACAAGAAACTGGACATCTTTAAAAGGAAAATACTGACAAGATTCTTCGGATTCGTGTGCGAGGAAGATGGCACCTGGCGAGGAATATACCACCACAAATTATACGAGTTGTACGACGATTCTCCCGCCGTGAAAGTCGGGTGACTCCGTTGGGCAGACCGTGTCAAAATAATGGAAGATACCCAACCAGAGAGAAAAATGAGGGATGCAAAATTTAGATTGTGGTAATTGAAATGTGTAAAAAGAGACAGCATCCCTGCTAAGGCGGTGAATGGAGCACAGAGTGAACGAATGGAAGTAAAAACGTTTATCGGAAACGGTCAAAACCCGCCAATGACGATTATATTATTTGTATTATTATTATTAGAATTATTTGTTGTTTCAACGTATCACAAACTTGGTCACATAATATTATAAAATACTGGTTTATAAAGCTTAAACTGAATGTAGTATCTATGTTAAATGGATTTTTTAAATTTGATATGCTTAGTAGGCAATATGAGCAGATATGTGTGAAGGTAAGTATGTCGCATAATAATATTATTAGTAGGTATCCTCATTAGAGAAAAATAACTTATATAATGATTATATAGGTCGTATTATATACTTAAATTTATTTAAATAAAATATTTGAATGCAATTGTTATTGACAAAGATAAAGAATTCACCTGCAAGTGAGGGGAATATTTTACTGGCTGCCAAAAATTTAATTCAGTTTTTTGTTTTCTCTATCAAAGTCATAATATAAAGGTTATAGTAGTCGGATTTTTCCTGCTTCAATTAACCACATAGCGTCGAATTCGTTGATTTTACTTTAGTGTGAATTTTCCGAAGACTTCAAAATTAAATAATTCAAAGAATTTATTCATATTTGATCGACAACAAAGATTTTTTTCATTTTTCCTTTAAAATGACTTCAAATAAAATCGTACAAAATAATATTATATAGGTATTCAAGTAGATTTAGATAGTAGATAAGAATAACATAGTTACTTAAGAAGAAAGTCTTTTTAATAAAAATATCATGCCATTTCTTATATTTTCAAATTATACCTACCTACATAGATAACTCTTCTCTGTCATAAAATATATATGCTAAAAATTCTGCACGATTTTTATATGTTATAAATAATATAGTCGAATCGGAGTTCGATAAGAAATATCGAACGGCCTTTCAAATTATTATACTGTTTATACAAAAATTGTATCATATGTAGTAGATTCTCATCTATGTAGATATGTAGATAGATTCTCTCCCCGTCTAAAAGATTAAAGATTTTATCGCTGTAGAGTTACGCTTATTAGGCATCAGCTCAATTATCTGTATTTAATTGACCAGTTTATTAAAACCAATAAGGCTTTTACTCACGGATCAATCTACTGTAACAATTTTATATACGCTATCATATTACCGACAAATATTTTTCTTGCTTCTTTTATTAGAGTTTGTTATAAAAATAATTAACAACATTGAGTTTCAATAAATTCACGGAGCGTTGTTTTCTTACGTATATTTTGTATTCTAAAGTTAGTGAAAATTTGTTTTCATTTCTACGTTTGAAAGTAATAAATATTCGATTTTTAGTATAAATAATTTTAAAACAATATTTTAAGTCAATTATTATGTGTGCATATAAAAATATAATATAGTCAGAAATCAGTATAACTACCCTTGATCTGCAAAAATAATTATTTATTTTTACAATATAACCTACAAATCCGTAAATATATTGAAAAATCATTCGCGATAATAAATGGACACATTATGATGACCGTAACCATATTGCATTTTTACAAGTAGGATAATACTTACATAACAATAAAATTAATAAATATTTTAGCTGTTACAAAAAACCCTAATATCTGCTATACTATCATCTATAATATCATCACCATCAACCGGGGTTGATCCACTGTCGGATGAAGGTCTCCTTTATCTCTTTGATTCAAAAATATATTTTTTCAATATTATACAGACCTATGAATGAATTAATTTTGGGGCGATTGACTAGAAAATTTCCCGAATCGGTCTAAAGTCGATAATTCGCCTCCGCTTATATTATTATATCTAAGGCCATCGATAATAGTCAGACCGCGATACGAAATTGAATGTTCTGATCGTAGTATTGGTTATTACGTGTAAATTGATTGCAATAGTATAAATTAACGTCTTACCTTTTTATTTATTATGAAATAATAATCATTTACTACAAATAGTTGGCCATCTTGCATTCAAAATATATTAAATTATTAGCACTACGATCAATTCGCATTTTCACGATGTGGCCTCACTTTAGTAGGCATTGTTTTAATATATAAAATACTTATCGTAAAATCCACGCTGTTTAAGCCAACGTTATGCTTATGTAGGTTAATTTTAATGAGAAATTTAGAAGTTTCAACGTTTTTTGGTTTAGTAAAAGTAACGCCCCTGTAAATTTAGTTAAAGTCAGGCTTTCTAATAATGTGTTAACACGTTTCTCGGTAGCGCGACAATTTCTCGGGCGTTCATTACGGTTATGATTTATTATGAAAGCAAAGTGTACTGTGGTTGAAATTTTAATGTTTGGATCAGTTGTTCGGGCTTCCTTCCTCCTTGTTAGTCGTTCCCTTCGCATAAGCATGTGTCAGGATAATTATGGGTTTTCAAAATAAATTTATCGGCGGAGTGCGACTAAATCAACGATGCGAGCACTGGACACATTTTGTGCAATCAGAATTATTAGACACTGCTCGCTTTATTAAAGTGGAAATTATTACAATGTGTTTAAAATAGTAGAAGTACAATATTTTAAAAAGAACCCTTAAAATACGCTTTTTTACTGTTTAATACTTAATATAAAATTTACTATAAAAATGCCACTTTCAAAACAATTAAGTTTATAATACCTTTATTGTACGCACGCGAAAGATATTATTACTTTCTTTTTTTAAATACAATTGTTAATATCTTCTGGTATACGATACACCAGATTTTCACCTACTTTTCCACCTAAATAATATGTAGAGTTTATGAGAACAATGTATCTATATGTCATTATGATGCCCTATTTATTCTCACCATTTGAATTATTTTTGATTTTGTTGAATGGGAATGACCAGACTTTGAAATACGAACATATTAAATTGCATAATAATATGTATAAAGGCAATATCCAGATTTCAAACCATTACAATTTCTCTAAAATTATAGAATACAGTGGGAACTTTTACAAATATAATTTATTATATACCTATGGAATATTATGTGAACATTAAACTAAATGAATGTATGTGAAAATTTTCAATTTTAGAAAGGTGTCATTTAAAATAATAATTCTCTTTTAAGGTATTGTTATATTTTATTTCATCAAGTCGGCTCTTGGATTGTATAAATATAGAAAAAATTTTAAAATAAAAATACTTAACAAAAAGAGTGTTTGTTTATAATGATCATGTTTTTCACCAAAAATTAATAGTAAATAAAATCAATTAAGTACATACATACCTACATTGATTTTTATCAAATTACAGGTTTGATTATCTCTCAAATTTAATAACATTTACATATATTAATAATATCCATGCTGATAATAAACAAACAGTAAGTCGGGTTTTTGATATATAAAAAAAAGTAATGCACCAAAACATATTAATTTTAACAAAATCATCATCGAAAGTGAATACATGAGAACATCGTTTAAGCACCATATGTTTTACAACCAAATTCATATCATTATTTCGCTTTAATACGCTATAATCGCCCAAAAAGGGTTTTAAATTCATACTTATGGTACACACTGTTATAACTACATACTCACATGATTGTTGAGTTGAGACACGAACACGGTGCGAGGAGAGTTCGGCCCTCCCTAACCACTGGACTAATAGTCTGTAATTTACTATTATTTTGGGTAGATATTACACTTTAGTGCTTTTTACCCAATTTATCAATAAGCTTGGTATTGAAAAGTACTAAGCTACTAGGCTAGGCATTCAGTTTTATTTTTAATTTATTTTGGTCAGCCAAAAGGATTAATCACTACAATAAGTACAATAAAAATATAAAATTAAATAATATGTGATGGTCCCAATAACAGGCGAACGTTATGATAAGAATAAACTTTTAATTGTTTGCACTTGTGTGCTACCCGGTAAAGTTATTATAGTCTGGTTGCCAGCCCATTTGAACGTAATATGACCTAGAAGTGTTGGCGGAATTATAATCTGACTCAGTTTTTCCGCTGATTATCTTCTATCTGTCACTTTAGCACCCTTGATTAATCGCCACCATCTTGAAAAAATTGCGGCTATGAACGGTTGTTATGTAATATTTAATTAACCATTATTCCTACAGAAATTTTATTCCGAGAGGAAATAAAGAGCTTTGAATTCTACACAACATGATATGTCGCATAATATGTTTTGGATATTTAACGGTTTTATCACAGTGTGAAAAATTTATGTTACCATTTAGCCGTTTTCTCATTGTTCCGACTTGTATTGCTAAAATAAAGCCAATAAATCCCTTTTGATTATGTTTATCATCGTCAGCCTGTTTCGGTACACTGCTAAATTGAACCTTAATCTGCTCAATGAATTCAAAGAGGCTGTTGATTATTTTTTATTATTTGCATGTCACGTGTTTTCATTATGTAGTAAATACTATCAACAGTTACTATCAGTAGGTAGCTAAGTATTTTATTAAAATCAAATGTTGATACCAGAGTACTTTATTTTATTTCCCTAATTAAGACATTTCAAAATTTTCTTTAATATATAAATAAATGACTGCACAGACCATTAGCGGAGCGGATAGATTCACAAGCTTGCTAAAAACGCTATTTCTTGATATTGAACAACATAATATGATATTTCTTTTAATTCATGAATTCATAAAAATGATATATAAATGGTAAAATATATTCAGGAATAAAAAATATACTTATTATAACCCATAAATTATTAATAACGTTTTGTGATTGATTAATGGTGTGAAATAATACATTTCATGTGAAGGTTAGTGATAAATTATTGTATTCATAAAATATTTGGATTGGCTGAGAGTTTTTTTTGCTGTTGTGTGTTTTATATATTAAGGAAAAACAGAAATTTGAGAGTTCCGTATTATGTAAATTTTGACGAGTACATAAACTACCGGTGTGATGTCGCCCCTGTGAATTCGATTCATGAATCACGCGGCTTGCCCTCGAAATTCGAAGTCTGGAGTATGGGATATGAGGCACGGGGCTGCAAGGTAGCGAGTTGCGCTTCCTAACAAACAATTTAGCTGTCGAGGTGGCTACCGCATAATTTGTGGTTGCGGGAGTCAAAAACTCGGGCTTTAAATAAATCATCGCTGCGCAACACTAAACTTGACGACCGCCGCGAGCCTCCTTGGACCGCGCCCGCGAAACCATTTCGAAACGTTGAGGGATGCTCGAGCAGTCAATACATCTGTAAATAATGATTACTCGTCATATAAAATGTGCAAAACGACTCATAAGCTACGATTTTGTGTAATTCTATTATTAAGAAATCTGATCATCTCTACATTTGAGACTTTCCCTTAAATTCTTCAGTATTAGTATTCGCCGTTGTCATGACTTCTTTGTAGTAGTTTGAATAAAGCATTACGTTTCCAAAATATTGTTTTTTTCTGCACTTTATAGTGTATAGGTACAAGTTCTACTGCTTTTTCATTCTCTATCATACTTTGTTATTTCTTATTTTGTCTTTCTACGATATTTTAAGCATACGGGAATACATCTAAAACTCCGAAAACAGAATTCTTTTTCATTAGGTAAGCCTCGTACATACCTCCACATAATACCGAAAAATTTATGAAATGAAAAATCGTAATATACAGAGACGGAAATTCAGACTTCAATTGCATATTATTCATTTCAATGAATACATAGGTATTTTTCTGAACTGCTCTACGTAGAATTTTATTCCTAAGCAGAGGCCTCAATAATCGTTTAATATTATGAATAACAATAAAATAGTTTGTGTTATATTTGTATATAATATAACCAATTCTATTCCTGAATTTGAAACAATAAATAGTGTATTCTTATTTATCTTAATAATAAATTATGTAGACATATAAACATTTTTTCTGTATTATATTTCCTGAAACAATGAATGAAGAAGGTACCTAGTAAGTAAAGACTGATTCCGAGGCCCCCACGATAAAAAAAATTTAAAACCATAACTTTCAACTACTAACACGTCCTATCAGAATCAAATCCTGTAACGAAAAATAATAATTATTATTATTAAAGATGACAGTGATGACAGATAATACCAATTTTGAATAAAAGTGCGCCTATGCTTGAGATGCTATGTTATGTTATAATCAATTAATGAGATATTTTTTTAATTTTTTGTATAATTTAATAATTTTATGTCTGTTTTGAACTGTTTCAGGACCCCGTTTAAATATTCTAACGATTTGATTGGGTGATCCGCGTCAAAGAAAGTCGCCACTGGTAAGTGACATATTTTTGTGTTTCGTACTGTGTTAATTAGGATGAATATGATACGATTCGTTTAAAACATGTATATAGATATCTAGCCAGATTTTGTTATTGACAAAAGTTATGCATTTGATTCCTGGTTCGAGAAATTATTAAACAATTTATTTTAGGTCCTTTCAATTAAATTTCTGTTCAATAAAGTAAAAGTGTGGTTTGTTTATTTTTTAAATAAAGAATTTAGTCGACAAAAGACAGTGTTTACACATGCATAATTAATACTTCGCGTGATTGAATCTATATGGACATAAATCAATAATCATGGTATTGTCCGTGCACACAACACACAACAGATCGATGAAATAAAGCTAATCGCCTGTATTCAAATCGCTTAACTAAAGTGGTGAGCTTCACAAAACAGTTCTCGGCTGTTTCGACTACTGTAAAATAACTTATTCAAAGCAATTACGTTTCGTTGCTCGCGTATTGATTTATTGTTAACAAATTGTACGACACTCTCCTCCAACACAACGTAGAGTTACGCTGCGGCTAGTGTGAATGCCTTCATTTGGTTTGGTAATAACTATAATAAGGCGTGATTAATGGTGGAAAATTTCAAGATAGGTTCAATCAGAGAAGAGGTATTGCTGGGATTATTGGAAGCCATGAATCAAATATGTAGACAGATATTTGTCTTCGAATGTTATTTCACTTAATGATGTTTTAATATTTCATTTTCTTCTATGATAAATTGTCATCAATATACATATTTATATAATCTATGTATTTATACTTGTTTTATTAAAATCAATACAGATGACTAAATATGCAAATATTTTTTTTTATAATAATGAATAAATTGTTCAACATATACATCCACTTACATTGTGTTTGTTTTTAATACTTGATACCTATTATTAATCATTTATTGCTATAGTTATTATTCAAATATCTTTCTATTATGCTTTCATTAATTAATAATCGCATTTTCAAATATACTTTAATAACATCCTTATTGAAAAAAAGCAATTTAAACGTAAGAATGCATTATTTGAGAAATTAACTCATATTTACATACATACATCTATATATTATATAATATTGAATGAATTAATTTTTTGTTCACGATTTGTTATATCTGTTCCATTTGTTCCTCGATATTTTAATTGTAGATATTTTTTCCCTTTGTTTTGAGCAGCCTTTCATTTTCGAAACACTTCTTATAGCTACACTTACATATACCCTGATTTTACCGGGGCTTTTTCAGTTAGAAAATTAATAGATTATTTTATAGAACTCTTCCAAAGTTTTCAATTTTGATATTTTTCATGTTGTGGAGTAGGTACTACCTACTTTTAATGTTTTCTGATTATGAGGCACTCCCAATCTCACCAGAATGGTATTCACCACCATTGACACTGTCTTTTCTGAAGAAAAAATTGTCAACTTTTATTCAACATTTAAAGTTATAATATTCCATAACGTAGATTATCTTGCCCATTTTGAAAAAATAAAAATATCGAGATTACTGAACAAAATGTAGGGAACAGGACTAATGACGTTAAATTGTTTATAATTTAATTTGTATCAAACCAAACGTTTCACCAATAAAAGTTATATTCCATGGCGAAATTAAATCGTGTTTACTATATCGCCAGTAAAAAAATATAAAAGTGAAAAATAGATTTAATAAGAGCGAAATCAATTTACACGATTATAAGGTGGAAATTGTCTCATTCAATATTGGCTGAACACATTCGTAATGGTAATCCCACTTATAGATGACTAACGGATGCAAAATATAGATACCTTAATACCTACATTACATGTTGCTGGCTAAGAATAATTCTGATGTTTTATTTATTACTTTCACAGAATTACTACTATTTAATTTAATTCTAAACACTTACAATAAAGTTGTATTCAAGTAGGTATCTGTCGTAGAAAGCCAGTATCATCAAAAATCGTGATCAAAAAGACAAGAAGGTTTTACGACGTCTGTTGTGAGATAATCATTAATGGAATTAGTCTCGGTTAGTTGAAATGTTGTGACGTATCGTCAGGGCCAAAGTGTTAGGCCCGCGTGGGCGTGCGGAGGGCGGACCGAAGATGGCAGTCACTTGTCACCCTGACGAGGCACCTGACAACAATACACAATGACGAAGCTTCTTCGTCAGCAGGATCCTGCGCCGCCTGCTGGCTGGCCCTCATGTATTATGGAGGGCAGGCTACACGCGAGGACACGTATGACAACGTAGTATGTATATGTCGAATAAAATGTGTACGATGGGGATTTTCGGGTATTCAAATTTTGTGTTTTAACATTTTAATTTGATTTACATAAAAAAAGAATGCCGCTTTTTATTGATTCAGTATCATATTGAATGACAATATAAAATTAATATCCAATGCTCTAGGCCAATCAATGGCCGTTCTAAATAAATTCGCAATAAAACACTGGAATCCAGTTGCTAACTAATCACTTAGGATATAGATTCCTCAGTTTAAACTTGTTGGAAGTAGATATCTACTATGTATTAGTTTTGATTTAATCGAATTTGATAACTTAATTTAAATAAATGCAATGCTGTAATAATATATGCATTAATATACATACGGCTGAGTAGAATTTTGGATATCAAAGATGTATACCGAATGACAACATAATATGACATTGCCTTTGATGAGAGACTACAACTATACAAATTTTTGTTAACTGGTGACAATTCAAATAAATTATTTTTCTCTTTAACATTATATTAAAAACGGCGTGACGATACTTATATTATGGTATTATCTACCAATATTGTAAATCACTGTACAAAAAAAAACGGAGATAGAATTTGTCACTTTGTCATATTATACATATTGTATTAGTGTTTGAATAGCACCTAACCCTGTAAACCAACGTATTTTTTAATTCATTGAGTTTTTCATTAGTTTATTAGTATTAGTAAAATAAACGAGAAGATAATACTATCATAATATAAGAAGATAATATCAGAATATCAGAACATGCAGTTTTTTAACACGTCGAAGGTGAAGAAGTGACGTTGGATTTGGCTCAGCCTTGTACTACGAATGCCTCAGATGTGTTACCACTTACCACCTGGTCTGTTTTCAAGCCTTCAAGTAAATATGCTCTAATTAAGAAGCAGGCATGAATTACTAATGAAAATAAAAAGTAGTCTTAGTAACTACTTAGGCAATCCTTTTAATATTCACTGGCATTACACGAAATATATATAAAAAACGTATTTAACTAATAATGACAGGAATAATAATTACTATTTGCTTTTGATATTGTTTACTTACCCAAGAATCGCAAAAATATGCAATGCATAATAAAATAGAATCCCAGAGGATAAACGGCAAAGTGGGGAAATTTAATAATAATAATATCTAATCATTTCCTCTGCGGTGTGCACACAATTTAAATTTAATGCTTTAAGCGCTAATCAGTGTCTACTCCAATAATTATTCACGTGATATTTTTATATCGAAGTAGCATAACACAACGTGGTGACTGTTTTTATACAGTGACGTACCCTGTCTGCTATATGTTTTATCTTATTAAAATAAAATTTATATTATTACCTACTTATTAATCGGAAACATTTAATATGTCACCGCTAAAGGAAAACGTCTGCACCGGATTAGTGACACAACGCCTATCTCCATACCTACGTGTCACGGGTTCAAACTTAAAATCCCGGTACCTACTGACTAAATTTAGCCGTTATTTTTAATGTGTATTTGAATTCACAAGATAATTTGATTAGTCAAATTTGTCAATAACATTATTCGTAAAAAAATATTAAAATATTCTGATTGCAGTTAACATAATATTTATAACCGATAATAAGCAAGTAAGTAAATTAACAATTTTGTTCCTAAATTGAGTGTATGAGCATTCAAAGATTGGCGGTTATATTAACCCATAGCTTACGGGCCGCACAAAATTGTGTTTTTGCTAATTACTTTTCAAATGCAAATTAACACGTTAATTACAAAATTAATTAAAAGGGCCCGTAAGCATTGTGTTAACAGTCCTTCGCGAGGATACTTGAATTGATTCCTCTGAATCATACACACATTCATTAAAAGAATAACTTTAGAATAATTTTTTTAATTTAAAATACAAAATAAATTATAATATTAATAATCTTTGTTTTTTACTCTACTGAGATAAAATACAGGACATGCCACTGGTAAGGTCGCAATGGTCCCAGAGCGGTGCAACTTTTTCTGCATAATGAGGACCAAAGTGGAGTAGGCTTGTACCGCTGAAGGTGTTTTAAGCAAATTTACTGGTCTTAGTTGCACTTGCAGTCGCTTTTGCAAGAAGATGGGAACGTGGCTTTACTTCAGGCGTTTCTATAATTTCAACCATTTAAGAGCTAGGCTGCGCAATAAAGGTGAAATCTATTAGCGATATTCTTGAAGTAACTCACATATATTTTTATTTTATTTTCCCCCGTTATAGGTATCTACTAAATATGGAGTATGAAGTAGTGACATACCAGAATTTTGTAAAGAGTTAATTTGTTAGACATTGACTTAATTTTAATGTCAGAAAAAAACAAGGAAATAGTGACATGACAGTAATCTATACCATAAATATACGTAATTACAATATAACCAAACGAAGTTTATAGAAAGTGCGTAGCCAAATTCAATAAAAATGACAGTGATATACTTGTGCAAGATTTATGATAAACCTTGTTGTACCTATCTAAGAAATAACAATATTTTTTTATGAGACTTATTATATTATAGCTTATAAATAAATCGAATAGGTAGATACACACCTTCTACCATTTAATAAAAGGTATTTAGATACATACATAATTCGTCGGTGTTTTGTAAAAAGGGCGAATCAACCATTTTGGCGAAATCGAGTTAATAATGAAAATACAATACCTATGTACCCCTCTACCCCACTAGCTTTGTTGTGTAAAAACGGCGAATTTTTATCTCCACATGAAAGTACCTACTTGAAAACGATAATCGACTAAAATTAAATTAATTAAAATTACGAAATAAAAAGCAAATGTGACATATTACCTATTATAATGACAGTATTCTTTCTAAGCTTTATTATAAACGTGTTAGATATTTATAATCATCTACAGGTAAAAAACAAATAAATGTCAAAAGTTAAAAATCCTCCTCCTGTAAAGTAGCATTTTGGTTAATTCGCCCTTTTTACAAAACACCGACATATTATATACAATACCTATGAATTATATTAAGAACCTACCTAAATATGTATTTTAATGAAAATATTGTGACTGCCTTTTTAGATGAGTATTTTACTACAATATTTTTTTTTCATTTATAACGTATTAATTTCGACAGTTTCCATTACTGCTTACCATGTTTAAGTGCTATTTTCATTACCGCTGTCAAATTAATTGCCTCAAAAATTAACCCACATTTGAATATACAAGAAAATTCACTTTCAGTCGTAATAAAAGGAAATAAATCTTTCATGTGGGGTCCAGGTTGCGTATGAAAAAAACGAGATGCTATCGAATTTTCCATCTCACTCAAAACTATAACGTCATAATCGCGTACCGATATCTTGTTCCAGATCAAAAATGTCATAAAATAATAAACCAAAAAAGCGATACATTACTGGCTACACACTACACAAAACAGTCTAACGGAACAGCCTTAAAATATTCTCTCGAGCACAGAGCCGGCACCGGGTGTTTATGGCGCAATTTAAGATCGTATATCATTTCTTATAAAATAATAAACGGCCGGTGGACGTGCGACGCGAGGCAGCTCACAATCGTAAATAATCGGTTCGCGTCCCTCGCTTACGATGCCTTTCTATAAGTGAGCGTTGTACCATCTTCACGACATGATAGTAAAATCATAGACGTAACCAAACTGCTAACACATAGCTTCCAAAGGTCCACTACACAAAGCTTATGAATTTTAATATCCAGTACCAAACTTTGGCGCCGAGTAAATATAAAATCGGCTATAATAGTTATTTATATTCATTTACATTACATTCTCATGTTCGACCTTAAAGGATCAAATGGGCCTCCGTAGAATGGAGGTTGTATAGAGTTTTGTTTTTATAAAAAATGGATCTTAATAATTATTTTCATTAATATAGACATTAAATTTAGTAATTTATTCTTAAATTACATTTAGGAGTAGTCCATATAATATGACATCACGACTTGAAGGTGGAAGGGGTCTGATATTATGTCACTAAGAATTTGGGCCAGGGCGTTAGTAAAAAATGTGACGACACAGCAAAATATAAATATTTATTTTTTCATAGAATAGAGCCATGGGAAATAAACAGGTCGTTTTCCATGAAATTGATTTTTCACGAATAGGGGATGGGGTTAAAATGTGACATAATTTGGATAGGGGGTAAATATTTTGTGATGGAATATGACAATAAACGGAGGGAGGAAAATCAAAGATACCCAAAATCCTAGACATAATTAATAACATAATCATAATATGGGCTATGTGCCCTCTATGATTAGATAAGTGCACTTACGTTAAGTTGACGAAAAAATACATTACCTATTAAATAATATACTTATAATGATAAGTTTAATAGATGTTTTATTAAATGTTGTAAAAATTATCACATTAAATTTAAAAAAGATATAAGTAAGTAGATAATTCTCTTCCTCGTCGTCAGTCTCATGACCAAGGACCATGATCATTCTGGATTAGATACTGCGGAATTCTGAATCTGATATCTTCACCATTCCCTAACCTGTGCAAGCCTTGTGGTGGTTTCTATCGGTTATCCAATAAATTTGATCACTCCACATCATCAGTGTTTACCCTTTATCCTCAGCATTTTTCAATGTCAAATAACTTATATTAACAATATACAGAATAGACCAAAGTTATCTTTGTATACTTTTGTGTGATAGATTTAGAAATAATTATACTATTAGGTGTTAATTATTATAATATTATGGTTTATGAAACATTTTAGTGTAATATGTACTATTTTCAAACCATTTATAATACAACATTATTTTTAAGGGAACATAGCTCAGGTACAATACTATAGATATCTAGTTATATTAAAGTTGTTGCTCATCTTTTGCAGAGTGTTCTATACTCTTCCATCATAGGATTGAGTCATAAAAATGTCTCAAGAAGAATCCAGATTATTTCGCACGGTGTAATCTAAAAAAGAAAAGATTCAAAACGCCTCAAACCCTAATTAATAACGATGGTATTATGAATAACTCAAAAACTTTCCTGTCAACATTTAAAAAAAAATCACTTGACTAATTTCCTTGTCACAGACTTCTAATGGGCGACTAACTAGTTGAAAATATATTGCATATAAATAATACCCATAAAACTAAATGAACGGATTTCGTTCGACGGAAATATTATTTTTGATTTATTAAAATATCTATCACTGACATTCTGAAGAGAATTTCTAAATAGCATAGTGTATTTGTTGAGTATCTAAGATAGTATTTCAAAGAGAAATATTGTTTTTTTATTTTACCCACAACCAGATATTCATATTTCTAAAAAAATCAAAAGTGTTTCTTTTCAATAAAGCGACATTATTTGATTTCTGCTCCCAGATTAGTTGATTGACAATAACCGACAAAAATTAACGTACCTACACTCACAGAAAAAAAGACAAGATTAAAAAAGACAAATAATCAGTAAATGCTCACTGTATAGCTCTTTACACCAATACAGTTTACATAAACGTTCCTGGGACACTGTAGTGACACTTTTAATACATATATGGTACTGACGCACTGACTTTTTCCATTCCACGGACTTAACGAAGAATTACCCTGCTTGCTACACTTTCATATATGTAGGGCATGGCCCCCACAAGGGCTCAGAAGGGGCCCGACGAGGCCAGTCGACCAGATAAGATAGGACCAGACAAATTTGCTTTAATAGTAAAAAAAGTCGCGCTATTTTCCTTCAATAATGTTATTACTCAAAATTATATGGTGGTACGATAAAATATTTAATTGTGTATCGACACTCGACAACTCTTTAATTCAAATAGATGTATTAAAATATGCAATAAAAAACACTAAAAATACACATTAATTTTACCGCGTACACCATTTGGAAAACGCTACTGTAGAGCATCACACTGCCTTTATTCTTAGAGGTAGGTAAGGGGGCCCGCCAAATATCCTAGCATGGGGGCCCATGATGTAGGGCGTAGGTAAATTTTATTTCATTCTATTTAGGTACTAGTACATATAAAAGCATACATATGTTATTTCAATAATTATTGCAAATCCTATTATAAAAAACTTTACGTTTAAAGCTAGCGGATGTTTTTGCTATGAAAAATATTAGATTGAGCATGTAATATACCTACCTACATTATTATTTTGTTATTAAACATATCCCAGCAGAGTGGTTAGATTTTTTGCAAGTCGTGTGGAATAATTTGTTCATTGACTTGATGCAACTTAAATTTACAGTTTACTGATTAAAACAGGTATTAATTTATTAAAGGTAACGTAATTTCATTACCACATTAACAGGTCGTCAAGCATTTTTTCTACAGATATTCATCATGCATCAATAATTTGGCTTGACTTTATTCGATCGATTAAATAAGATTTGGCACCTCGGAATCGATTATCAGTCATAAAAAACATTATCCGACCATTAATCAAACTAAATTATCTCCTCGGTATTATAACAGTGTCAACACATTGAATATTAATCATAGTTGTAAGCTATAGGTTATCACCCAGATTATTTTAAAGGTATATTTACATCTATAGCCAAAATAATAATATTAAAAAATCAATTCGCATTAATTAATTCTAGATTAATAATATTATGACGTAAGTTACCGTTTTCTTAGAACTTTTAACGTACCTAACGCTAAATAGTAGACTTCTAAACTCTTTTTATTATATAATTCGAATGAAAATACATTAAAACATATTATTTATCTAGCTTTCATAAGGATTATTGAAAGTTATTAATAAACTATTTTTTTATTGAAACGATTTAATAATTTAACATTCTTTATTTACATAATTCGGAAGCTTTTATATTTAGTTACTTTCATAGTAATTAGGTAAAACGCAGGTGGCTAAATAATTGTAAAACCACATTGGCCGAAAATCGATGGATGCTGGTTCAAATCCCATCCGGCATCATATTTTTTGAAGATCATTCTAATTCTAATAGGTATGTTTCTGAAGCGTTTTCGGATTATGCCAGAATTTATTCATATTTAAATAGGTGTTATAGGTACCTACACTAAGTAGATTAATAATTAACATTAAGGGCAATGGACAATTGTAAATTATTGAATTTGAAAGCAATTTTAATATGCACTGACTCTCGGGTACCTACAGTCAAAAATTGACTAATTGAAAAATTGAAAATATCTACGAGTGCTTCATTACTGATTTTATAGCATGCCATTGCATGCAATTTGACAGTGCGATCATAAGTTATTAAATCATTCGTGAATCTGTTTTAGTGTGATTCTTTGATGAAATTTACTATCTTAGTATAATTATTTACCACGCTGTTCTCCATGTTCCGTAAATAAAAAGCCAGGCTTTTTGGTATCATAAAATTTCTGAAAGTGGTCTTACTTCGATGTTATGTAATCGGTTGCGAGCTTAACACTCTGTTGGACGATTTTCTTCATTTAATATTTAAAAAATATATATAGATAAGTACTACTTTAACAACGTCTACATAAATCTTTGTTTTAAGTTAAAAAATAATTATCGATACCAATAAAAAACGACGATATTAAAAGAAATGTAACTATGAAAAAACACCCAATTACAAGATTTACAATTTAAATAATAAAGTATTTTGTTACATAATGTAATAAAGAGCAGAACCAATTTCTTCTGTTTAGTAGAACAATCTAAGCGGATGAAACGGGGTCCTGATATTTATTAATATTGTGAAATAAATACAATACATTAAGTTATAATTATTAAAATAATGACTTTCTTCCAAGAATTGAGGTGATATTTGTATAAGTAGGCATTCGAAAAGATAATTCTAAATTATAATTACCTAAGTAATTATTAAAAATGTACATATTTAGATAGTTTTCATTCACAATACCTACGTAAATAGCTGCATTATACTATTTGTAAGCATACATAATGCCATCCTTCATTAAAATAATGGTACCTATTACTAATCTACCTAATCAATTGCGAAATATTCCACTGGCCTTCCCCAGATATCCATCCCAATTCGGTTAGTCCCCTTAGCCTACAGCTAATTTATTTACTTTATATAATGTTTATATAAAAAATCTAAGTTATATAATTATAGTTAATTTACATACTGTATTTACAGGTGTTCAGAAGGATGCAATAAAATAACCAATCTAAATAATATATTCAAATATACCAATAATATTGAGATTAAGAATTAAAATACATTTTGTAGTAAGGTAACGAATGTGTTACGATTGAAGATTCAAATCCGTGCAGTGGCCTAGCCAGCGAGGTGATTTATTTGAGAGGCGAACGCTCCCGGGTTCGAATACGGCAGTAAATTCGACCCGACAATGAAAATTATCGAAAACATAAAAAGAGCTCACGGAATAATCACACAGGTAGCAATCACCTTAAAGGCGTTTAGTATTAATACAAAGAGATGCCTTGTCTCTTCAAGAATAGGACAATGGTGTTTTTAATATTTCGGGTATTATTTTATTTGATTGCCTCGAGACATTGAAAGTAAATAAGACCACATATTATACATTTAGTTGGCTACCTACCTATACTTAGGTGCCTATTACATAAAAAGTTATTGAATGTTTTTTTTTGTTGTTGAGAATATTCTCAATTTTTCAATTTAAAAAATAACCATGGTATTATTTTATATATTATTACAGAAATTAAAATAATAAAGTTTTTAAATAACACTTATTATATAATTCATATCTCTGGTTATTCTGTGCTTATATTTATTATTGTGATAGTTATACGTTCCCTAATTTTCATTTTACGTGTTTCTGTCGCATATTTAATTAAAACTCATTATATATCAATCCAAGTGCGATTTACTCATGTATGAAATGCCAATTAACTTTGATTTATTTTAAGTTTAGTTAATTTAACAATTTAATTAACTGATTAATTTTCATTTGATTAGGTAAACACCATCACTCGTCTCTATAAAACCTTATACGTAAAAAAAACTGCATTACGAATAGAAAAAAAAACTATTGTTGAATAAATGTGATATGTAGGTACCTACCTACATAAGTAATTTTACACGTCATATATATACATTAATTATTATTTCTGAGACATTATAGGCAACAATATATCATATAAATAGTATTAAACTACCAACAATACGTTATTAATTATGGACACAATTTATTTATGAACGGATCAAATTAAAGAGTTAAAAAACGGATATCTATTGCCGGAAAATAAACTGGATTTCTTTTGAGGAACACACAAGAGTTTTTTCACTAATAAAAACGTTTAACAAAACAATATTTACGACCACTTCAATATAGTACAAACACTACAGCCTCGCAATGACCCACATATAAGCAAACTGGTTATTGCTTCTAGTAAAATAGGATTTTAATTAGCGTTTTGTTACTTTTATTATAAGATACTTTAAGAGAAAGTTATTATCACTTGCTTTGCCTGACATTTTTATTTGGCACAATAAATTTGCAGTAATAGAGTGTGAATATGCAATCTTCTGTCTTATCTATTTGAAATTTACATGCTATAAAGTGGTCTTCACTCATCTAATGTGATAATTCCATCAACCGTTTCATGATTTTTGGAATATAACAATTATTTTGTAACTAACATTAACGTAGTAGAACTCCAATACAATATTAACAAATAAATGTAAGTATATTAAAATACAACAGTATAGATACAATGAGTACTTAATTGTTTTAATTTAGTAACCGACAGATAGGTTTTGTCTGCTTAGAATGACATTTCATTTAAATTATCCGAATTAAGTATCATAGAAATATGTCGTATTATTTTAAATAATATAATGCCTGCCTAGTAATTATTGACAGTTAACATCATTAAAGTAATTAAAAAAACCGTTTTCAGATAGCTTTTAACATAATATAAGTTATAAATTATAAAATAATCAAAATAAAATATATCTTTTAAATAAAGATTCATAGTACCTATTGTATTAAGTATTTGTAATTATTGAACGTGAGAATGCTTGCATCTTGATCCGTAGTTATACAGATTTGAATAACATGGCTTGGTCATTTTGTTAATATTGTTGTATTTTTTTCAACCAATATTTACATTTGATTCTAAGGCGTAAACCCATTTGGACAATCTTCTTTAAAAAATCTGTGAAGATCCTCCATTCGGAAGCAAAAATGGTGATTTACTTAGAGTTTTATTAACCCCGTAATTTAATATATGAGAATAAAATATTCCGCAAAAATCATTATGTTGTTAAAACTGATTAACAATACAATATAGGTACTTATATAATGAGAACACTATTGATGCAAGCAGAGAATATTTTTTTAGCATATTTTAATGAGCGGAGGCATATATTATTATACACTGAGTAGGTATATTTGCATAGCAATTATACGATGCACGTTTTAGCAATACAACATACAGATACTTAAAAATCACGGAGATGCTAGGAGTATACTATTATGTTGCGTTATGCAAGAATTTAATAAAAAAATACCCGGCTAATGAATAATAAAACATGAATATATTATTAGCGAATTTAAATAACTTTAATATAATATAAAACGTGCATACGTTTATACTCTGGATTTTACTGACTCATATGCTATATTGTTTATTTGATAAAACAAAAATATGCTTTCCGGAAATAAATCGAAATGCTTTTTTTACTCAATTATACAATAATTGTAATGCACTTTAATTAATATTTTTGTTTTTTTTTAAGTTGTATATCTTATAGTTTCTATCGCCAACGAAGCCTTTACAATATTGTGGGGAGGTTAGCATTTTCCAACATTACCTTCCTTGTTAGATTTTAATATTACTAAACTTTTTATAAGAATAAGTGATAAACGTTATTATGACATCTATTCGAGGGCTTTCATATTAAAAAAAATATTCATGGGGTCTTAGCAGGTGACTTTGTATTCATAATAATTGTAGTAAAACGTAAACATATTAATTACGTAACTTGTAAAAGCTCATATACATGTATATTCTATAATTGAACTGACGTTGATGAGGTAAACCTCCAATGTACCTACCTAATATTTTTTTATATAAATTTATAACAATTTGTGTTTCACTTTCTCGTCTATGATTATGCATATTAGTAAAAAAAAAAACATCATCATTCAAGTAATTACACAAATTCTGCTTATTGTGATAAAACTCTAACCTTTAAGATTTTATAAAGAAAGTTATTTTTTTCAATGTTTGCCTTACATTTTTAAGACCTTGTATACCGATAGACATATTCATTTCGTCTTGAATAAAAATAATTAAATATAAAAAAAAAAAGATTAAACTATACTTACGAATTGAAACTTTTTTATGTTAAGTAGTTAGAAATAGAATGGTAGTAATACAAGAGAATTTTAAGAAAATATATCAATGTGTAGGTACTGTTTAAGCGGGATAGACGGTGTGTGTTCAATAAAAAATAATTATTGAAAAGGTTTTTACTTACTATATATTTTCCCAAGATAGATGATACAATTATATTGACAGATAAATTTTGCACGGATAATATACCTCTCAAAGTGTGCCCCTATTATTCTTTTCAAAATGTCGACAATGACAATAACCACGCATTAGATAAATCGTCCCGGGACATTGAGACGAAAAAAATAATAATAATATTAACGAAACCGGGAAAAGTGCGAATAGCAAGGCGCTGCCGGTAATAAATAAGCGTGATAAAAAGTAGAAATAAATAAAGGCTTTTGTTACCACCCGTGGCTATTGGTCACCATCACACGGGGTGATTGATAGCCATTGATGTGTTACCTGTCCATAGATTGGCCTTCAAAAAGCTTAAAACGTGCCAAAGCTGTATGTATTAAATTCAAATATTTCAGATAAAGAAACTTCAGAAAACAGTAGGTATAAGTAAAGCATAGGTTCCTCGTATTTTTTTAAACAAATCTTTATTTTAATCAAAGTCGAAAAGTGTATTTAGACAGATACCTAGTGTATGATTTACAATAATCACATTTTATATTTACTCTTCCAAACATCTACTGGACATCTTGGTATTGTAATAAAACTGATATACCTAATATAAAACTAACTTACTGCAGTATGAAAGTTAACGGAGATAATATCTCGTAATATACATATTATGTATTCGACTATATCATTCTTGCTATTGGCGATTTACTTAGTAATGTTTATTTATATGAAAATAAATAAATGAATTGAATTCTTCGTTATGCCGTTGAATGGAATCAGGATAGGACTGCGAGAGTTTCGTAACAATAAATCATTTCAAAGACTAGTAGTTAAATATTCTTTGCAAAAAAATGAAAGGTTTTTAGATGGACAACATTAGAAATAATTGGTCCACTGGTTTAAAATTGTATTTATATCAGATACTACAAATTTTGAAATTCAAATGTGAAGGACAGTTGATTTTATTGTTGATTATTTCCATGTACCTACCTATTGTTTTTTTAGTTTATATATTACAATATCTAATATAATAGTATATTATGAAATACGTTGTCAATAATATATTTATTTTTTTTAATTTATCGTTATATAATATTTTCAATCTCACAAAGGCATATCTATGGTTTCGTCATACGTATTACCTGTAATATTGATAGCTCAAGCAACCTGGCTCCTTTTCAATATTGTCTTATTGCGTTTTGTTGTGACCCAATGTCAAAGTCGCGTGGGAAATACTTTAACAGGTAAATAAATTGACATTTTAAAAGACACTTTATTAGGATACATTTTATAATCTATAAAGAAGAAAAGGCACAGTCGTTAATAAACAGGTGAATAATAGTAAAAAGTGAGCATCAAATAAAGTGGGTGACTAAAACTGTTAACTGAGGATGATTCGTGGAATTTCAATAAGTAATAGGCCTGGTTAAGCATAATTACTTATAAGTGTAATTTAGAAAAAAATAATTATAATTTGTAAATTATTAAAACAATAAACGCATATGATGTAATCTGAGAGATGTTGGTAGATATCTTTATTATATAATCATACCTACATCAAATTTATATCCAATAATGGCATAGGCAAAATTGGTATACCTATCTCAGAATCTATAGTCGTATATGTATTTGACTCAATCGAAGGACCCAAGGGGGAATAATTGTTGTTCGTAAAAAGTTTTAAAATATAATATCAACTCTGTAAAAACCCTAGTAGTTTCATTAAGAAAGAGTCAATTTAATTTTTACATATGTCATTATATTTTATATAGACTTAAAACATCGCACCCTTGACATGTTGGTTGTAAAAGATTTAGTGCCTACTACATTATGCTGTAGTGGTGTTGGAGTAGGCAGGTCATGCGTTACATAGGGACGGCACATTATAAAGGACGGTGAATGAAAGAACGAATACAACAGTATTACAACTTTTGAGAGCAGTGAGGGTTTTCTGTGAAATCGACGATGCTGTTGCATCATTAAAAAATATTGACATCTCAGTTTATAAAAATAAACATAAAAAATCCTGACAACATAACTATTATTGTATTGTAATACCCACTGTAATACATATTCAAATGTCGGTTACCCACACAGCCATTTTTTTCAAGGGTGCTTCCAAAACTTCTAGCACTATAAACGTCCGCGTACCTGAAACCACCTGTTTTTGACAGTTAAGTAGTATGTTTTATACAAAAATTCTCTAATTCTCAATAGATGGCGACTGTAAGTGTCTATATCAATAGATACATAGTATAATAGTAAGTAAGTACCTACCTAACGAATTTGCAGATAATTTTAAATTACAAATGAAAGGGGGCTGCATTATATGTCTGCTTAAGGGCGGCGGCACTTCGCTTAGGGACGTCACTGCTATGATATTTATATGATGAATACAATAAAATTAATAAATTATGTCAAAATAACTAAACAAACAAAGATTCACATAAAATAAACATTAAACGCTGCACAAACCCATTAAGAAAAAAAGAAAACAATAAAACAAACAGAGTGAAACCGCAAAAAAATATTAAAAGTTTTAGTGTTGAACACTTTTCTCACTCGACGCGGAAATATTTTTTATTGCCTCCTTAATGGAGGTGATATACATACAAATGCATGAAAATGTTACGACCAGCGAATTAAATCACAGCTAATCTTACATTAACGATTACTTTAACCGCACCAGTTAATTCAACTGCATAACTCATTGCTATTTAACAGACGCAAAACTATCTTTTATTATGGCGATAACAGTGGCGCGCACAGATCGAAACGAAGAGGCATCATGTTATCAAAAAGACCTTAAGAGAATAAAAATTCCGATACTGAACACGACAATAATAATACAGTGTTGTATTCAGGGACGGCTCTTGTATAGGAGCAAAGGTGCACTGATCTCCCAAATTATTACGTAACTATGTAATAATAAGTACTTATTCAAATACCTACATATTGTATGAATTAATTATTGTAAAATATCTTTAATTTGTCGCCTGTCTGCACGCATAAAATGCGCGTAATTTCTGGCGGCCTGCATGTATGCGTAGGTACGTCCTTCGTAGTATTAATTGTGCAGGAGAGAAATCGAACCGCCTGGCGATGATTTTTTTTCACGCTGCCGATAATGTGGGCTCAGTTGTGATCTTTTTTTATTTCCGAACGTGCAATATTTACCTCACTAGGGACACTGTGCCTCCCAATCTGAGCTTACGAGCGCAGACGACATTTCACGACAATGCTGTGTTTGACTGGCGCGAATAATAACAACTCACAAACGCTTTTGAAGTCGGTACAAGATACCCGCGTAATATTTCAAATTATTATATTATTATTTCGTACGTTATGAGGTAAATGCTACGTTGTTTGCCATATAATATTGAATCGATCAAAATATCGATTAGAGTGATATTATGTTCATTAAGTTAGGTGTAGCAATCTCAACATACAAATACCAATTTTATAATTATTTTACCTTTAAAAATTAAATAATTTTATTATGCCTAGAGCAAAGTAAACTTGTAAGTAAGTAATTGATAAACTATTAATAACCTTTACATAATATAATATACATACTACAATTTTTTACGTACCTACTTATACTACTCTAAGAGAAGTAGTTATTTAACAAAAGCGTTACATTGTAACAATTTCTACAATATTAGGTATTTCAATAGTGTATGTGGAGTATGAGCGTTATTTTGAACGTAAAAGAGGATAAAATATTTTTTAAGAAGATGAACAAAGCAATTTTCCAATTTCAATTATTGAAGAAAAGAAATATAAATTATTGTATCAAATACAATATTCGTGTTACTGAAGTATTTTTCATTTTGAATACGTCTTTCAAATCAGTCCCATTTGGAGTGCAATTCTGGAGTTGAGGTGTACAAAGTATTAGCAATTTTTTAACAGATAGTAACTATATCCCGTTGAAAAATCACCGATCCATAGTATTTATCAAAATGATGCAGCGCGTAGGTATATGCGGAGAATGTGGGATGCAAATAACTGAAAGGGGAGTATAAGATATGCCCGAATTGCGTCAGTATGTGAACTTCAACCGACCATAACCCGCGTACTACCTATCGGAGCTACACAAATGAGGAGTTTACGGCTTTGTACCAATGACATATTGTCTAAAATACTTGCATCAGTTATAATTTATGGAAGTTAGGAGTATCAAACGTGGAAACTACGTTGGCACATATGAAATGTATTACAATAAAAATCGAAAAGAGTTTGTATGCCTTTTGCATCATACCTATCATATCCAGAAGCTTGGACTTTATAACTTTGACAATAAATAAATGCTGTCGGTGAATGTGAGCGTCGTTTCGTTTCTAAACCCCCCCCCCAAGATGTATTATATATTTAAGCATAAGCCTACCTCCACTCTGAAGGCTATTGCCGATTTTTTTCAATACCACAAAAAGGAAAATGCATGTCTTTGCATGCACTCCCTAATTTTATGATCACCGGCCGCCACTGGTTGTATTCTATTATAATATCGAATCTCTAACTAGAACTAGATGGATATCATTTTAAAATTGGTTACATCGATTTATCACTGGATAGCATAGAAAAGAAGTCAATGCATGGTCAAGATAGATACCTAATATGGATATAATATTATTATCATGCAAATTTTATTAATAATTAATCACTTCAAATGATCTGTTGAATGAAATTAGAAAACCAAAGTCTGTGGTTTTTTCTATTTTTGAATAACAAAAACATTTATATTGATCAACGTTTCTCTGACATATTTCAATAATTCGTATTACGTACCTATTATTCACCATATTAAATTAATGACATAGGGGTATAATCCATAAAAGTTAACATTTTAAGTAAGTACCTACTTAATTACTAATTAAAATAAAATACGATATTTATATGCCATATATTATACCACAATATATTATATTCTATTTTTATATTAAGTAATAGAATATATTTTCAGAAATAATCGACAGTTTGCACAATTCAAGTAGTTTATGGTATTATATTCTCTGTAGTACCTATTTAGTCGCCATTATCAATATTATGTATATATAATTTTTTGTATTTACACATTAATACTGTAGAATAACTTAATACTGATCTATCTCTTTTGTTATGTACCTAATATTGTTTTAATAATATTTCTTTTCTAAATGCCATGCTGTGAACGTCTTACACTTATAATTTGTAATGTCCACAATATGTAAAATAAATGAATTGAATATATATATACCTGAGATACTTAATTTAATATTTTTAAGTCGCTTGATATCTTTGGACTTTTGCATTTTTGGTATAGAAAATTTCTGGAATAAGCAAAACTCACTCGATACAACAATGTGTCTTTGAGGTACAGATAATTTTATGAATATTTGAAAATTATAAATTTGCATTCCACCAAACTTGAAAGTAATTTGAACGATAAAAATTTATTCAAAAAGTATGGACAACTTTCCCGATTCAATTAGGATACGAAGCATTGCTCAATACGATCTAATCGAATGTAATTCTGAATGTCATTGATAATGTAAATAAATGATAGATACGCCACTGAATATAAAACCCAATAGCTACAGCTACATGTGTCCGCCGAGGAGAGCGAAACAATGGATTGTAAAAGCAGCTTTACGGCTGTTATAAAGCAATATCACTGCTTAAATCTGATACCAGCCGAAGGCATAACCCGCGAACCCGCCAAATAGCAGCAACCACTGTGCAAGTATTATTACTAGACAATTTATTATAACCTATCCGTATAGATACGTACGTATCTCGTCTATTTATTTTACTATCTGTCTATATAATTTTTATCTGACACTTACTTAAACGTCCATCCTGTTGATATTGCCTTGACCAATCGCCGTGCAAATTGATAAATCATGAAGTAACGAGTTGATTTTTTGCTGATAAAAATACGCACAACTACAGGTGGAAACAAACAGACAACTTTGATATCAATATTAAACGTTCAATAACTATTGGTAGAAAATAATGCCCTGCTACTATTTTGGGCGTATACATAGTAAATGAATATTTGAAACGGTACTATTTTTACTGAGAAGGTTATAAGTTCAGACATATAAAGAACACTTTTCTGAGATATCTGGTTTAATCGTATCCAACGACACTGACTTAGTATTTCAATTTTTGAATGACTATTTTATATGAAAGTGCTTCATTTGCCATTACTAATGGGTGTAGAATCTGTATTTTTGTAATCCACTAGTAATTCGCATTTCTAGAAGAAGAAAAATAGAATTAGATGAGAAAGTATTATATATGACCAAGTTCTCCCTCTATCCGAAGGCACCTTGTAGAAAAATATGAAGCTTGAAATTTATGATTTATTTTTAAATAAATATTTTAACCATAACAAAATTAGATTTTTAGAAGAAGTTATTCACATTTTTTTAATGAATATAAAAAACATTAAAGATAATATGAAATAATCAAAAATCTTTTCATTCTATTAAAGAAAACCTAATAAAATAAATTCTAATAATAAACATGACTATACAATAATAATACCTATATAATAATAAGATAGGATCCTTTAACGTATTCACTTTTTATAACATTTTTATGTTTAAGTAAAAACTATTTATTAATCATTACAATGTAAATTATCAAAAAATATCACAAATTGCAAATTTTCCGAAGACAAATTTTCAATACGAATAACAAATCTTTCATCCTTGTAATATCAATAAAGCTATATCGAGATATTATGTAGAATATAGAGTATTAGCGCATAATAGGTTTTGAGCAAATTATCTAATATAACTAATCGTACCTGCTCCGTGCATGGTTAAATTTAAATCAGATTCAGTTCGTGTTGTCTATGACTTATTATGAGCCGCATGACTTACGAGGTATAACTTTTAACTTAACCTTCCACAAGTGGATGACTTATCAGTAGTGTCGCATATCAACCCGTTTGGATATGTCCTATCTGTAACAAGCACAGTGATTTAGTCCAACGCTTGATAGCAGAGAACAACATATCATTTTGAACAACATATTAACTATGCCAAGTCCTATCGGCAATACAACTTTCGTAATTGACCGCATACATTGTGCATATCTATCTTTACCTGTCGACGGGTTGACAAGAAGTGAGAGATAACCAAATAAGCTTGCAAAAATTTAATCAATTTTTTAAATATTTTATCAAACATTAACTAAAATACTATAAATAATTACAAAGGATTACTTACATAATTTGACAATACCTCAGATAGTATAAATACTAGTATTTTTTTAAAATATGACGCCCAGTGGGACTTGAATCCGTATCCACTGGAGTCACGCCAATGTGCTATACCAATTGAGCTATGTACGTCCTACCTAATTAAGTACAAATTTTTACGTGTAGGTATTAAGTGCTTTTACAAATTGGGCTTTGGTGTTTTTAAATTAAAAAATCAATTAGATACCTTAATAATTACTAACCGGTGTCAGAATCTCCCTAAATTTTAGTTATAATGTAATTGCACTTGCTAATCATTCAAAATATTGTTTTTTGTAAGTCGATAATAATCATATTCATCAACCAAATGCTTTGTCATTAAATACTTAATTACAGATTTGAGTACGCTAGAGAATAACAAACGTGAGTGTTGAATCCAGCGTTGAAAGCTTAACACTTTTCTTACTAGATCCAGCGTTTTTGAATTGGCATCTATTTTTCAAAATCTATCTCCAGGGTGTGGTAATGAATCTATCATTTTTCGATACCGCAAACAGCTTAAAATTTTGATAATACAGCTAAAATTTTATACCGTTTTTGCTTTAAAATCAATATGCTGATTTTTTATTTACATATAATCTAATAAAATAAATAAATAAATGCTACATACAAAATGATGAATAAACTTCTTGCCTGCATTTATTTTATGACTTATTTTATTAGTTGTAGCTAAAACACGAAATTTTTCTTCGACAACAATTTTAATAATTATTGTGACATATCTTTTTTTTTATGCCAGTGTCCAGACACTTTTTGAATTTTGAGAAAATCTAGAATTTTTTTTAACTATATATGGTATTATTATATTTGTGAATTATAGTTGGTAACACTGTATGGATCTGGATCCGTAGAAAAATGCATATTGCATGTTGAATCCAGTCTAAATACCTAATAAATTGGGCGAATGAATAACAACAATCTAGTAATATAAATTTCACTCTGTGGGCACCCATATGGCCCGATATTGAAACGAAATAGTAAAGTAGTACTAAAACAAGATATTTTTAATAAATATAGCAAATACAGTTTAATTAAAATAAGTTTTTCAATATTACATACCAATATATGGAATAAATAGGTACTTAAATGTATTCAATATTTTTGATCCTGAGTCCTGGGAGAAAACTGAGGTCATATGTATCTTTTTATAATATAATTATCATGGCAAGTCAAATAAACAATACTATTTCACAAACATACACGTATGTAATAATGTGTGTTGATTAATTTGTGGATCACAAAATTATTAAGGAATTAGTTAAAATTCTGTTACAAATTACGCATTACCAAACGATTGCACGCCTTTTTAAACAAAGTAAATAATGCGACCAGCAAAATGTTTAAATAATTTACTTCGAATTAAATACATTGAATTTTTTGAATGTTTAATTAAAATCAAAGAACAAGGCGTCTGATTGATTCGTTCGACCCCGTTATCAATGCCCTAGGCTCAATTATAAATAAAGCCAATTTATTAAATACCCGTATATGACAACGACTAATTTCACTCTACATATGAGACTCAAGCAAATTATTACTGCTACTTATTGGACAGGGTGTCGATAAACTCATAAAGGCTTCCGTAGTTTTCGCGTGCAAAACATGTATTTTAGAATAAATTATTACATATCGAAGTATTATGTGCCATATTATATAACACCGACCAATAGTTATGATTTTGACTTTTAGTTTGATGATATGACGGTAGATAGTGATTTAAAAAAATTCACATAATATTATCATTTATAATATAAGATAGCAGTTATAATAAATTAATATAATATTGCAATTAATTTGGACCTACTAATAAATAATGAAGAATTATAAATAGTTTTTCGTTATGCCAATATGTTAGCTTAATAAGTTAGTTAGTTTCAAAATTGAAAAAATAGAGCATTATTTCAATAGAAAACTTTTTTTTTATGTTCAAACTATGTTTGAGATTTTTTCATAAATTGGCTTGGCGTCTCTATATTTTTATTATTTTTTATGTATTAGCCTAACTAGCAGTGATACGGTTTAATTATTTTCAATTTAATTGAACAATTAATGTCAAAAATTTTATGCATTTTCGAACAGAGTGTAAAGTTGCAAAACATACAATATTTCTGCGTGCCAACTTGATGGTTCAACGTTCTCACGGTGAATGGTAAAGTGGTGAACGTCGCTACCGACAGGTTGGCCGCTCCGGGTCATGTTCCGCTATGATCTATCGGCAGTTAACCGCGAAGATATGAGATATCCGCTCGATCCCTCGGGGAACTGGACATCTTAATGCCCGCCGTGATCCAAGCACCAGCTTACTCCAAGACAAACGATGTTTTTGTCGAAGAATATGCAGATATTCCATAAAATTTTATGATGTCGATCTGACAATGAGTGTAGACTATAAAAACTGAAGCACAGCCCTGTCATCTATTATTATCAATAAAATATCGTCTTGAGTTTTATCCAAATGAATTCATAAAAAAAATGATCCATTCCGGAATAAATAAATACATTTCAGGAAAATTACAATAAAAAAATAATGTGCGGTTGTGATCAATACTACATATTATGTTTGTACTTACTCTAAAATTGATAACGACTGAAGACTGTTCACGGAAAATTGAAGGAAGACATAATATACACTTTTATATTTATTTTTTTGCTGTAGGTTTCCTGGATTTTTCAAATATGGATAAAAAGTGTCGAATAGTGTAACTTACTTAATGGGCTGTAAAACACTCCATTCAAAATTATTAAACGTTATTTATTATGAAGTAAATGAATAGTAGACAATATTTTTTATTGTTTTGTAACCTCAAAATATTCTTAATTCAATATCACAGTAAGAGGTTAATAGTTTTTCAATAAGCTTGTCAATCTATCGGAGCGTACAATTGACCTCGCGATAATTCTTTAAAAATCTACTTGAATATGATTCTCGTGTGTTTTTCATTACTCTGTGTTTTTGCCAATGTAGATAGGTACTTGTTAGCCTCATTCGTTCAAATTCCTGTAAAGAAATATTCGCAACGCTACGTAATGAGATAAAACGGATCTTACACTCACCAGTCGACGCTTGGGTTTGATGAGGGGGCGGTTCTGGCCGTTCATCTTGTAATAGAGTCCGCACGCATTGCAGAGGTAGTGGCCGGTGCCGTCGCGCCTCCACAGCGGCGTCGACGTTGCCCCGCAGTTCACGCACTCGCGACCCTCTGTTCGTGGACACACAACACAACACAATTAGTATGCGTTGGAAATGACAATTTTACATAATATCATGCAGACACATTGGGCAGATATATTTGTGTTTAATTATCATTTATATTTATATAAAAAATGTTTACCATCGTTATACAAAACTGTTTGTTTTTATTATTATTATATTTAACCACGTAAGTTTAGTGTCATCCTATCGTATATTTTTAAGTGACATATGGAAAATGAATTTAGAAATATTTTATAATGTTTTAAAAGTTAACGTCGTTCTGCACTGTTATAATAATTAGTGTTGACTCAATATTAAGTGACTTTGAAATAAGTGGTTCTTAAATTTTAAAATATTAAAATTATCCAATCTATTAAAATGATAATTAATTAAGAAATAACAACCATGTATGATAAAAAATAACTAGAATCAGTCAAATATTGCAATTCAATAATTATTGTCAAAACTAATTTCGTCTGATTAAAAGGACATTGTCAACAGATAAGTATTTATAAAAAATACTTATTTTTATTTAAATGGTAAAAATTGCTTAATACTAATATTATTGGTTGGTATGCAATATTTCAAAACTATATAAATCATTTAACTTCCTAACCTTAACTCTATTTTGACAAAAATCTGAGTTAGGATATGTATTATATGAGTGCATATTTCTACAAACCAATATTCACAATACTGACAATTGTCTTTTTTATATATTATATGTAATGATAATGAAACATAGCAACAATCAAAATAAGTGGGTACAAACAAATATTATACAATACCTAATCACTTCAAAGATATTATTGAAAACTAAAATTGTGTGTTTGTTTTATATTTTGACATTTTTTATGTAAATCAGACTATTTTGGGAAATATAACTGCTTAAAATTTAAATTTATTGAAATACAATTTATTATAAACACTTAATTAACAACTAATTTTAATATATATATAATTACTACGAAAGAACTGACGTTATTCTACTTCACTGTTAAATATGACTTAATAGCTTAACGTGCACTAGTTGTATGAAATAAAGTTTTTTGTCCATTTAACTTTTTTATTAGATTTTTTTGTGAAGTTACCTGAATCCTCGCAGGCTGTGGAAGGAGAAAAAACCAGGCTCAGATTCTGATGTCTGATAAAAAATAAATTGCAAAACTTTCCATTAAATAGTAATTCGACGTAAGTAAGCTTCATAGTAAAGTCATTGTGCCAAGTGAACAAATAAACGAGCTATGTAAAAAATAAATTTCATTCTTCCCATGCTGTTCTACTAAACAATTTACGAATAACAAAATATAATATTTTTAAAAATATTTCAGAATCTTTTGTTTATTATATTATATATTTTAAATAATTGCATTATTGTAAAGTTTGTTAATACTTTTGATTATTTACATATAAAGTTTAAAAATATATATATATATATATATATATTCTTTATTGATGCAAAAATAACTTAAAATTGCGATACGTAGATAACTAACAGAATTTATATCAGTATGAGTAGGTAGGTAGGTAATATTTGAAATAAAAATTACTTTACAAAAATACTACGAGTTACTTACATGATGAAATCAGATTTTAATTTATTATTAGGCAATCTAATCTAAAAAAATGTAATTATAATTATATCCTACAAAATAAAACACGAAAGCAATCATTGACACATGCAACATGCAAAGCGTTTGAAAGAGAGGAAGTGGATAAAGTTTTGATCATAATACATTATTATTTTAAGTTTTTTTTTATGAAGTAAAAAATAATGAATAATAATTTGAAGGGATTTTTTTGGGACAGGTTAAGGAAAGTTTTTCATGACCGTGCTGTACGGCCGCGCCGACACCTCTATAGACAAAAAGCATAACATTATTAGTAATGTGAAAACAGTGCATCTGAATACGTGAACGAAGGAATCATGTTTGACTCGATATAACATTTTTATTACCCCCTTGTCGAATATGTCTTATCGTTCATTAGTCAATCGAATAATCGACTCGGTCAAATAAAATCATACACTGTTCAATGTACTATGTAACTAATCACATACATATTGCTAGGACTGCTAGTATCAACAATGTAGACATATTATGTTACATATTTCTATCGTTGATTTAAATATATTTTTTAAAAATATTGAAAAAATGTCACAATGATTATTATGCCTGTAAAAAGATGTATAAATACATAGGTAAGAATAATAACAACATACCTACCTATTATTTTACTATCAAAGAGACGCTTTTGATGATACTTGTTGACGTTTTGAATTATATAATCTTTTATTGGATGGAAAGCGCACCGGCAACTTCATCAGAATAACTTGAATATTTAAATTAATAATACTGATTTTATAATTTAGGATACTTTTGGTCATCATTTAAATTTAAAAGTGAAAAAGTTGTGGAATAATTCCGACTCTATAAACTCAAAAGTAACCAGACGCAGGATGACAAGAGCTTTCCTCGCCAACTTACTATTAGAACTACAGAATGTTGTTTTTTGGGATTCGTGTCATATTGAAAACGCTTTAAACTTATATTTGGTATTGTTAAATGAAATTTAATGCCTAAAAGTTACTATAGATTGTCGGGTACGATGAAACTATTCTAATTGGCTGTGATCGTGACCCTCATAAGTAAAAAAAAAACTACTTCAGAGTAGGTACCTATATAAACAATATACTATAATTATATTTCCGTGTAATATAGACGAGAGTTTTCTTAACTAATACGAAAAAACCGCGAAATATAGTGGTTTCTCAAAAATACAATAACTTTTAGACATTTTCTTAGATTCTTACTATAATCAACATAAAAAATATGACAATACTGTGTCAACAGAAAATATATTTTTATTAACATTAATTACTTAACTTAGTAGTTTCGACGTAAATAAATCTTTATATTTTCTTACTGTGATACCTACATAAAAAAAAAATACAAAGCTCGCATTATATTATCTATCGATATATGCGCTCACGCCGATATGTTATTGGCGTTAAATTTTATTAGAAAACCCAATATGTGTTGTAATGAATAACACTGATGAATCTCATCAATGATGGCTAACAAGGAGATATTCTGTTTACTTACAACTCAAGATTAGAGATAAGGTCGGGATCGCGAGGCGTTTAAAAAAAACTTCGTAGCGGGCAACTAATTTTATATGTGGATCGGTTACCGCCCCAGCGCACTAAATTTTAACTAGGCAGCCGTGGGTTCGAATCCGATCGGGGCGTAGTTGCCTCGGCAACGAGAAACGTTTGCCATGCCGTAGGTAGATTTATCAGAAAACCGACAAAAGCACAAATCATATCAATGCGACTAAAATATTCCGGTAAAATTAATTAGGTATCTTAAAACTACAATATAGTTTGACATATATTTTCTTTTCACTAGCCTATACTTATATTGATGTGTATTGTAGTAGGTTAAAAGTCACCATTTCTTCGCCAAGGTGGAGAATATATTATAATTTTTCAGTATGTACGTATCTCAAAATGACTATTTAAATGCCTTGTTATAAAGAAAATACATTAGAATTAGAACTAGGCGCTGGATTCAAATACACGATATTTATACATATTGAAAAAAATATATTGTGATTCCGACCCAGCTATTGTATCATCATATGCCCATTGAGACTCGTTGATCAGAAGCTCGCGTGTTAATAAAATATAACAAAACATCCAGATAACTTTGATTACGACGTTATTGACAAATCTATATCTTAACTCAGCATTGTGCATATGACTGAATTGAATTAGTTCACCAGTTAGTTCATCATAACCATATTCAGTTAACTTTTAAATATCAAAAAATAGCAACAAGTACATTATATCAAAATATTAGTGCTTTTCTATCAATAGGTTTAGTTATATACGACGGTGTACAATTTAGGAAAAAGTTAAAAAGATATAACTTCCGAATAGTTTCCATAAAATAATTAAATGGCAATCAGTGGCGCAATTAGTTACGTAAAGGCCCAACGCACTGACTGATCACATTAAAATAATATTGAATTATTCAAGGAAATATATAATATACTGGCTTCGGTAATATTTAAAAAAACGGTCAAAATCAAATTATCTATTTTAATCATTTTAGTGTTCAGGTGACGATAATAATAACATTAATTTGTTATTATGATAAAAAATTTAACATTTTATCCCAGATTCCTTTGATCATTTGCTAGGCAACATGAATAGTTATCGAGTATTGTGAATGTATGACAGCGACATGCTTTTTTTTTTTTTTAAATAACAATTGATAAGTATGAAAGGAGAAACGTTATATTGCATATATTACATATAAAGATTGTACTCAATTTAATATGCTCCGGTGATGTGAGATCTCAGGCAATAACATAATAGTTTTAATTAAAGATAATCAAAATATTCTTACGGTTAGTTAGGGAAGCGACGTATTTCCACGAAACAATTATTATGTATTACGTGATCTCATAAGCCATGCTCCGGTTATGAAAAAGTTTACCTCGGCGCTATTATCAACTGAGATTTATGTGCTTGAAAACGAGAGTAAAAACCGACAGGAAAGAAAGTGTTTCCGAAAAAAATATTTAAAAAAAGAACATAATATACTTTTACATCGACCACATGTTTTTATCTTGAATAGAGTAAAATCGTTCATTTTTTTATCAACCTTTACAAACATTTTAATTTACATTGTTTTATGGTAAATAAATTGATACAAAACAATATGCAATGATTATGTATCTACCTACCTAATTAAGTTTTTCAATGATCATAACAGTAACACCATGATATAAAAGTCGTTCAGTAATACGTATGTTTGATAGAAAATAATACCCTTGTTTTTGGCTGAATTCCGTTGCAGAAATTTTAAATACTTATAGTGCTGTGGGTCATGAGTATCTCGGGTTTAGCAAAAGTTCACATGTTATTTTTCAACGTGTATTTAGTGTGGACCCAATAGGTTGACCGAGTGACGAAGGGTAGAGGTAGGCTGTTAATATTTGACCTGAATAGTACACACTAAACTATGTCAGTCATAATTATTTGTTTTCATTGAACTAAGAACACAATTTGCAGATGGTGTTGGTTAGTTTTTAAACTTCAATTAAACCCTGTCTCAAGCAAACCATAGTAGCTTATGTATGCTGTGGGTGATCCGACAAAATAGTGCACACATTTTCAGTCAAACTTACTTGTTTTCATTGAATAAGAATACATAATATTGTAGATGGGTTTGGTTACTTTTTTAATTGAATTTTAAATATTAATAGACACTATATAATATCTACACATTCTAGTCGTATTTCAATGAAAACAAATACGTTTGACTAACAAAGTTTAGTATGCAATATGTATGTCGGATTTTAACAGCCTACCCTTCGCTACTGGGTTGACTAAGTGGCTTACACCAATTTCTTGTATAAATACAAACATTTGTTAATACAATCTCTACTCTGCGGAGGCCTATATGATCATCAAAGGATCAAACAAGATGATGTAACAATCTAATTTTTAATAACCATCAATAATAATTACACTAAGAAATGTAGTGATTCTTTTTTTGTGTATAATTTTCTTTATTATTATTATAATCTCGTTGGAACGTAATTAAATAAATAATAAACAAAGTATTGCTAAGTATTATGTTTTAACTTTTTATTTAAAAAAATATTACCGGTTTAGTCATTTTTACAACATTTTTATTAGGTCGTATTCTTATTTTTCCGGTGGTTGTTTGTCTGGTACAAATCTTGCAATCGATTTTTAACTAACTTCCCGACAAGCTAGACATTTGAAACTTTTAGAATATATCAGAACACAATGCATTTTTTAGCCATTTTTAAGTAGAATTGAATTCATTTTCAGTTAATTCTGTTTTGTGTGAAAAGTTATTTCGGTAGAAATCCGTAATCCAATCCACTATTATTGGTTGCTAGGGTCCTAACATCTAAATTAATAATATATACGTGCGTTACTATGGAAATTAATATGAGTGTCAAAATGACATTTCAGTATTATTTCTATCAAATACAATTTTTTTGGTCGTTTAAGCTAGTCAAGTCAAGTTTTTATGATTCAACAGAAAATTTAAAAACGTTGTAGGTATATAAAAAGTTTTTTTTATCTTGTAATTATTAACAAGTACATTTGAATCAATCATGAAATGATAAAAAAGCACTTCTTATTATTTATTTCTAGATACTTAGGTGAGTGTACTGAATAATATTTTCTCTTCTCTCGATGTTTTCGTTTCACATTATAAAATCATAACTTTGATAATATAAAATCCCGCCGAGCCAAAAGCACGTAAGAGAGACCATTCCATAGGAACGCCTTCTTTCGTTAAAAAATAATACTAAAATAAAATTAATATTAAAAATTTGTCGGCCTTGCCGCGTGGTCTGCTCCGGCATAGAAAATAAAAAAAGGGTTGAAATTCGATTTCTTTCTGAGGCGAAAAAAAATGTGAATGGACACACCCACCCTTCAATATAAATTGGTATATTTATTTATGATCAAACTATGTGATGGTTTTTTATGTGAAAGAGTAATAAAATATTATGAGAACATCGGCAAGTGTGAGATCGAGCTGACCGCTTACAAGTAGAACAGTGGTAAACGGTAACAATGTGGCATCCTATTATTTTTTATGATGGACTGTTAATTGAATTTATTTGCAAATAATATGCCAGTTATAATAATTAATTACACAGCATAACACAACGCTAAATTGATTTAGATATGTATTTAAATCAAGATGTTGACAACTTTTTGCATCAATAATGTACGAATTATATTTCTTGTCTAAAACATAATACGTACATATTATATAGGTAAGTACAATTACACTTTAATGTGCGATAAATAAATAAATTTTTAAAACAAAAATCTCATAAAGCGACAAAAATTTCATGAAATATAAATAAACCATCATTGAATCAATACATTATTATGATTGTGATCAAAGAACTTGTTGAATAAAGATGAACATACATTTTAAATGTAAATCCATCGCCAGTATGTCATCTTTATGAACGTAGACTTTTCTTTGCGTATTGCATCAATATTTACCATTTATCAATTGACCGTTTTCATAGAGGAGTTTTTGTGAGAAACGGTTATTAGCCATATTAGGTCCAACAACACAAACATAAACCTTTACAAAACAACCGCACTGCATCACACTCCGTCTTAATCGAGCATAACACAAGGCCATACGTTCTAGTGTGAATCATCATCAGTTGTTTAAGCCTTAAGAGCAGTTACCCAATACTGCGGTAGCCACGCACTCAAGTGTGCTTTTACTGAGTTTAGACTTAACGGAGAAAAAAAATAATTAACATAATATAATTAAAAAAAACAAAGCTAAAATAATACGGCCATACAAAACTAAGTGAACACATCCGCATTTTTTTAAAGCTACAAAGTTACGCTTTTGACGATCAGGGCGGACGGCCCAATCGGCCCAATAGCTGGTTGAACCGACTCGAGCATCTCTTCCCTTTCGGACTACATTCTCGGACCATTCCCAGAGGATTTGGCGCCCATCCTGTAATTCTCCGCAACATGGACATTTTGATATGTTGGTCGGGTAACATATTTGGCCCATGATCCATATTTTCCAAACTCTAGATTCAAATCCATGACTCATGGATTCAGAAGCAGCCATTCTACCATTCAACCAAGACGAGCGTAGTAAATATAATATAAAATAATATTTTTCATTTATGGATGATATTTTGTTATATCTATTAAAGTAGTAAAGACATAGAGGAAAGAGAGTAGGTACCTAATCTGTAATTTTCCATAATGTGGATTTAAATTGATGTTTATTTAATTTAAAAAGCAACCACATCGTGAATGATTAATTAGACCCAGCTGTAATTTGCAAGACATAATAATATATTGATTTTACTAGTTCAAAGCTTCATGATTGACATGATTCATATAATACCTCTATGATACATATTGATAAACGTGTTATCATTCCACTTGGCTACACGATTAAGGATGATGCTTAATTAAATAATTGTTTAGTATCAGTTTAAACAATTTAATCTAATGCGACTCTGTTAACAGATAATGTAAATCAGGCCAACCTCACCCTCGAGCTTATAAAAAGCTTCTCAAAAGCTTGGATATTTTGAAAACAATAGGGTGGCCTATTAGCCAAAGGACCCGTGCGATCTTTTATAACGGTCACGTACCCAAACATTGTCACGACAGGAGTATCGATTCACATAAAACAAAAAAAAAAACACATCTCACATCTAAAATACTCAGAATCTCCTAACTAAATTACATAATAGCTAGCTGGTTAGGATTTTGAACATCGATGTTGTATTTTTTCCTTAAATCTGCATTGCGTTTATAAATAACTGTGTTGACTTAAGTGATCACTTTAAATTGCTTGCGACATTATTATATAATTTTTGCTTATAATAGTTTGACACAATTTATATATGTACTTATATACCGCGGTGATCAGTTTGATTATGTGCTGCATTATCCTACAAAAGGCTTTAAATGTGATACCTACCCATTTTGATCATACGAAGGATCTTCTGTGTTATGTGACTTTTACTCATAGTAAATTGTTTTATATTATATTTTTTTATTACTGAATCAAATTTAGATCAATTGCAAAGCTGTGTCTTATATGGATTATTTCAGCAATAATTACCTTTCTTAATGGTTTCACTGCTAATCATGTACTATACATCCTCTCGAAAAAACTCCTTATTGAATGACAGAAAATTATAAATATTTGCTCTTACTATTTTTTCACTGAGTATAAAAGGCCTATAGGCCTATTGACGGTAGAGAAGTAATAGTGTAAAAGTATTGTAGTAGTTGCAGTAAAATAATTACAAACACATCTAGGTTTGAAAAGAATGTGAGTAATTTTTTATATCACTAAAAATCGAATTAAGATTTCCCCGAATGAGAAACTACTGTGGATATTACGAAAACCGCTAAAAATATGTTCATTTAGGCAGTATAAAATGCCAATATATTATCATATTCATAAGAATACTGACACAAAATATCACTAAGTACAAGATAATGAAAAATTACTGATGTGAAATATCTCTAAAAATTATACTTTTTTAATGAATAACTGGTACTGTTCGGTTATACGGAATACAGCGGAAAACGCATTTTAAAAATAGGCGATAAACTGGATTATTTGTTAGGTTAACCTTACCAAACCTAACCTAACCTAAACTAACCCAAACTAACAAATAATCCAGTTTATCGGCTATTTTCAAAATGCGTTTTCCGCTGTTTTCCGTATAACCGAACAGTACCGAATAACTCTTTTATATAAGTACCAACAAGCTTTCATAGTATTGAAGTTTAAACAATTTTTAAGCCAGATATTAAAATTCAGTGATTATTACTATTGCTCTCCAATGGTGAATTAAAATAAATACTTTAAAATAAACGTAACTAATTTATTTATCCTCGTGAAACTCTTCAAAGCCATTAATCAAATCATTACAAAAGTTTCTTATGTTCAATTAATACCTGTGTCATAATTTTCTATGAGCATTAGTGAATATTACACGTTCTTGATACGCTCTACTTATTTTATTGTTCTGTAAATTTTCTATCGCTCCACCGAAAAAATAATCGTAAGTTTGTATCTGCGGCAAGTAACAAAATGTTTTCAAATAAATTGAATTGAGTAGGTACTTAGATATAATTTGATAACAAGATTAGGTAAGGTAATGTATTTATTACTTAGTAAAAATGGCATAACCATCCAATGAATGGTTAAATAACACCTGCCATAGACATTATTTTAAATGTGTTGCAAATAAAAAGTTACTTTACTAATCTTCAATGTAATTAAGGTAATTCTAAATTAATATTTTATATTTAATTCGTTATAATATACTTAATTTATATGTTTAGTACTATGCAATCAAAATAGAAAACATTATCATTCTTATGATATACGTACCTACGTACTGTAAACAGATTCAAATATATAGGTATAACATTCATTTTTAATAAATGCCTGTAATATAACGAATAACCTATTGCTTCAACTCACTTGTTTTTTTAGTAAAATCATCTTGATTTTCAACAAATTGTTAATACTTTTGAAAATAGACAAAATATGTGGTCTTTTTACAATACGTAACTCAAGAAATTTCCCATGCTTTATCACACGCTACAAAGTTCAAGCACTCTCAAAAGAAAACACTTGCCTTTGTATTGATTTACTCATGAAAAGTAACCCTCCGCTTCAATGTATACTAAACTTAACGTTTCTTTTATAGTGGGCACTTGTTTATTGGTGGCATTTCAATTGTTTCAATACACTGAACTGGCATTATTGAATGCATTCAATTTATTAATATATAAGAGCCGTTTCACTTTAAATACTTTATTGTATATATAACCTTTTGACTGTATCACCCTTTGAATAATTTGACATTTATTACATGTATGAGTATACAATACTTCAGCAGTATTCACAAAATGACAACACAATATGTTAATAAAGATTAATATTTAGCTGACTATTATACTAAATAAACGTGAGAATAATATAATATGCTCAGAGTTTTGATAGGCACATAAATAAAAACAAAATAATCTTCTGAAGAAGTATTTTTTAGGTAATATAATTAATTATTATTGAGGGTCAAGAGTGACTTGTCAAATTTAAAAAAAATCCTGACACTGTTTATCATTCATCAAAATTATAATATCCGCGATAACAGAAATTAGCGTTGGCAAGAGTTTTGATTCAATCAACGACTCTATCAAGCCACCAATCTAGGTAGGTAGCATTGTTATAGAACAGACGCGAATTTTTGAATTGGCAAAATGTACATATTGTAAAGTAAAACTCACTTTCTTAATTCCGACACCTAATAAATACAACGTGTTATATTAAATATTATCATAAATCGGCTCTGTTCGTTTAATCGACAACAATTATTAGAATGCGACAAGTTTATCATGAGGCTTGGTGGCGACGCTCATATCATTATTGAAATATTGTGAGGGTTTTATTCCCCAATATTTCCCATACGGCAAATTTTTTCCCAATGAGTTGGGATATTTTTATTTAAATATATTGCAACATTGAAATATCAAATGATTTCTGTCATTGCCGCGGCTCTTTCGTCAACATTGTCTATGTGTCAAATAAGCTCTTTTTGCCGTTTTCCTTCTATGCAGTACGACTTATAATCTTACTAACATCACTTTTAAAAACTTTTTGCATTATTAACACACCTTAATGACTTAAATCACATACAAATAAGATTATGTCAAATGTTTTTAAGGTAATTAAAACACATATGGAAACGCGAGGTTTAGAGATATCTATTTGTCATTTTCTTTATGATATTTATTATATATCTGAATATTGAAATTATTAAGCGATAGAAGAACTAAGTAGATATTTTAATCGATTTATTTCCACTGTACTAAGCTTTCATACCAGCTTCCAATCTAAATTATTCAATAGTTATTAATAACTTATTACGGAGATGAAAAATAGGAGATATCACTAACATTCTAGAAATGAGTATATTTCACCTTTTTTCATAACGTGATAAATATACGAATAAGAAAATATAATAATTTATAATATAAGTAATTTATAATAATTATATCAGTATGATGTCCACAATTTATTTATGTTGAGTGTGAATAATCTTGAAAATCACAGTATTTCTAACGTTTACTCCCAAGAAAATATTAGTGTATACCTACTATATTTTTCAACTATTTTTTTAAATTATATTCTATGTAGTGTTACTGTGACAATTAACAATAAATTGTTATTCCTCTCCCAATACATAATAATATAATATATATTTTATATGGATTTTGGATATCTGCGAAGCATAATTACTGAGATAGGTGGGCAGTAATATTACAAGTCCGCCACTGAATAATATATTCATGCATGCGATTATGCAAAGAGAATATTAATTCAATATATCCCCGATGTAACTACATAATATAATTATCTATACCTATTAATTGGTATTACCAATGTGTGTTACTGTATCTGAGTCAGTGATGAAACAAATGCAATTACCTAGTTGCAAAAAGAAACAAACACCTGAAGACTCGCATTTATATTTTGTTTAATATTTTGCTAACCTAGTAGTTAAACTTGTTTTATTTACTTTTATATATTAAATTCGTTATTAATTTTAATTAAAAAATGGTATCAGTCAGTGTTTTTAAAGAAAATTTGACTTAATAACTTACACTATATCCAGGAAAGTCCAAAATGGGAAGTGGCTTACCTTGTGGGTGAAATTATTGTAAAAAGGTTTAATTCCCGAGTGTGGAAAAATATGGGATAAACTTAAACGAGTCTTAAACAATGACATATTAATGTCATTGGTCTTAAATAATACGTTATTTTCAATTGTAACGTCCGTATCATAATATGCATAAAATTATGGCATGTAAACGAAACGCGCATTAAATATTTATAATATTTGAAAATATTCGGCGAGCTTTTTTTGTCCTTTATAGCCCTTACCGTGATTAAATACCGTAAATCGAAACTGGTTTCAAAGCCTTGGTCCATGGCAACTGGCTTTTAAGTTTATATCTGTTTAACCTGTTGTGTGATGATATCCGTTCCCTATATACAGAAGTGAAGTTTATTATCTACTAGTAGATCTATTACACAATTCTGATTTTTGTTTAGTAGTTCTCAAAATGTTTATCGGGATTTGGTATTTTTATTACAGAAATTAATACCTAATACGATGTAATAAGAAAATAAATCATAGGTAATAGTTTACTGTACTGTCTTGTTTTATAATTGGAAAAAAATGAAAAACTATAGTAGTACATTTATGTAGGTGAATTGAATATTGTATAAGTATAAACTACACCCACGGTGGCCGCGCGGCTTAAGCGTTGGACTATCACGCCGTGGGTCTCAGGTTTGAACCCTGGTTCTGGCAAGCATATATATTGTTTTTCAATTTGTGAGTGAATCAGGGAATGGACCTAATAGGTTGAGCAAGTGGTTGACATCCATTTCTCGTAAAAAACAAAATCTGTTAATACAAACCTCTACTCTGTGGTGGCCCATATGATCCTATTAGGATCGGACATGGTCGAAAAAAAAAACTATTTAGGAATATTTCTTTAACGGCCCACGTGCTCGTCGTAGGTCAAAATTGAGTTTTTATTGTATTTTCAAACCATGATCCTGGACACTCCTTAAACGTTGTAGATAATCTATTTATATAATTTTGAAGCCTTATTATCCTTTATAGTTATTTTAAACATTTGATGACTGCATAAAGTATTTTTGTTTCATAAAATAGTATTCTTTTAAACCTCTCGCTCTAATGTTTCAGAATATAGTCGTATTTCGGTACATAACTGTGCAGTGGTGTTAAGATTTTTTACATTTATTAATTTTTAAACGCATTTATAAAATCATTAGTATAATTTATTACGAGATAATTTTTGTAAAATATTCACGATAAAAAATTATATTGATAATCTCTGTGATCCCAAATTTGACAAGAATTAGGCATTTTATTATTCAAAAAATCGCTTAACCACTAGGGAATGACAAAAGAAATGGCGTATTTCAAAAAAACACTACCTTATTCTTAGGTCAATAATTATTATATAGTAATCATTATTCATAAGATGTTTATCACAATTGAATGGTCAAAAACATAGCTTATAATAAGTATCTTTAGAATCATCTTCAAATGTGTTAATCTTGCCGATTTTTTGAATAATAAAATGCCTAATTCTTGTCAAATTTGGGATCACAGAGATTATCAATATAATTTTTTATCGTGAATATTTTACAAAAATTATCTCGTAATAAATTATACTAATAGTTTTATAACTGCGTTTAAAAATTAATAAATGTAAAAAATCTTAACACCACTGCACAGTTATGTACCAAAATATGACTATATTATAAAACATTAGAGCGAGAGGTTTAAAAGAATACAATTTTATGTAACAAAAATACTTTATGCTGCCATCAAATGTTTAAAATAACTATAAAGGATAATAAGGCTTCAAAATTATATAAATAAATTATCTACAACGTTTAAGGAGTGTCCAGGATCATGGTTTGAAAATACAATAAAAACTCAATTTTGACCTTCGACGAGCATGTCCCCCCTTGAACGTTTTATATATTCAGTTACAAATAACCATGATTTGTTTTGTATGTGGATGGAAAACATTGCAGATACACGTATGTTATGAATATATACTTACGTAATTTGAGCTGGACAATAATTGAGAAACAGCATTGAAGTTGGACCTACACCAGAGATCTAGAGTTAAAATTTTCTTTGTAGTCCACTTTTTATAAAAATGGACTAAAGCCCGATTTAAGAGCAACATCTATTTTTTTTTTAATTTGTTTAATAATTAATAAATTTATTTTAGTACCACTAAAACGTTTTAAATATGACACACACCGTTATAAAGAGGTAAAATAGGTATATAGTTTGTGCATAGGTGAACAATAATACTAATTATCGTCGTAAATTGCAAGACACAAGCATACATATACTAATAACAACGCAGTATGTAAGCATAAAGATGGTATAAAGGTATAGTTAGTTGTATGCAGGTACATACACTTCCGGCGTATTTCTTCGCGGGACTCGAACGCCGGCCTCTCGCAACCGAACTTAATTGACCGTAGCGCCGAACAATTACACCACGGAGTCAAAGTTAATAACATCTCAATATCACATTCTCTCATCAAAGTCGCATTGAATGTGAACAACTCGTATACCTACATATAAATTTACTCTTCGTCTTTGGTGAAATATTGGTTGAATTTCGAAGGCTAAATTGATATGAAAAAATCGTCCAAAAATATATCGTATATATCATCAGTCGAATTTGATAATCGGTGAATGGAGGAAATATCCAAAAGTTACACGGAGTTTTTTAAGTGTATATACTAACAACTAATTTATCAGTATAAGTATGTAATTTAATCTATAAACTAGCTTATTCCCATAAACAGGCATTGTCAATCGTGTAATATCATCACCTTGCTTTTACTTGTTGTAAGAGATATCGGTAGTTTTTAAACCTTTTTTTTCATATTCTATCAATCTATTATTAGTGTTTGCTGTCCATAATTATTCTACTCTGCCATAAATATACATAGAATACAAAAGTTGCGTATATTTGAATTCAATCTTTAAGCTTAATCAACTCACAAATTAAAGTTGGAACTAAGATTACGGTATGTCACTATCTAAACCTACTAATCAGCATTATTATACATATGTTTTGATTTTTGATTAGATTCATATGTATATACTAATTAACAAAACGGTTCAACGCGGAACATACAAACCTACATAGTTTGCATATAATATATTTTTACATGGATTGGTTGTTAATTGTTCACGATAGTAAAAGGGTCCATGCCTTGAATCCAAATACACGTTGATCGGAGAAAAAAACAACATGAGAATTTAAACTAGTCATTGGTCATCATAATAAAATAAATAACGGTGTTTTATTAACACGCAATGTGGCCGAGTTGGTAGATGAAACCGTGGTTTGGGGTTTTAATTCCGCAGCAGGACAAACAGGCATGTTAACTTTTCAATGCATGTTTGATGCAATGTAAGTATCAAAATGGTTAAACTTTTAACAACCATTATTCGTGAGAATTTTTATAAAAATAACTTCCACCTTGTGGAGTCTCGTGTTCTCCGCCTAGGAACGAAAAGTGGAAGTAATTTACTTACTAAGATTTTTTAGAAATGTTCGTACCTAGTTAAGTATGAGTATTACTTATGTATTGTTTCTAAATTAAGTCACCTTTGGATTAATTAAACCTGATAACTCGTTAAATATAGTGGATACCGGGTTCGAATTCCGGATTTGGAAAAAAATCACATATTGTTTTTCAATATGGGTTTGGACCCAGAGTATTTTTGTTTCTTTATAACACTACAACATCGCAAGATTTCAAATGACAGTCGTGTATTTAGAAATATAAATGAAACTATTACAAACACCCAGACACAAAGGCTAAAATCGAACCCGGAGCTCGCGGATGAAAGACCACCGCCTTACGTACCTACTGCATATGTAAAGAAATTGGCTAACATCCATTTCTCGTAAAAACAAAACAAAAATCTGTTAATACAACCTTCATCCTGTGGATCGAACATGCTAAAAAAGCTGAGAATACAAATCTATTTTAATATAGGGAATATATCGTTGTATTTGTATTTTATTCAGGGGTTTATTGTGTTACAAGGTTTGGTGCAGGCGTAAATGCGACATAAGATAAAAACAATATATGAGTTCAGTAGTGTTGGCTCAACTAATTTTCTGAAACTTTTTATAATGAAATTAACAACGATTTCTCGTAATACAACCTAATCTGATTAAGGTACCTACACATAAAAAAAAATACTATTACATCTTCTACCGTTAATATGACGCCGTCGTAGGTATTTTTATTTTAAAATTTTGACGTTTCATACAAAAATTTGAATTATTAATTGGCTTATATGTACCTACTCTAAGTGAAGTTAGCAGGTAGAGTGCACTGAATATATCTAGTTTTCGGATGAGTAATGTACTCTTAAAAGTATTAGGAAATATATTCAATTGGGTACCGGACCGGTTAGAGTTGGCGGTGTCTATACCTATGTTGAAAAATAATAACGAGAAACAATGGAACAATCGCATTCTGTATTGCATTTTTGCTGGAAACAAGCGAAAAGCGAGAAGAGACCTTAATTCGATGTCATTAAGAATGCAAATTGCTTGATGTATGCAAAAGCGTTTAAGGCATTTTAATACTGCACATTTTTACGCGGAACGAAACTGTTGTTATTAGCGAATGCCTTCAGGGATTGACAAACAATTTAAAATATTAATATTACATATTAATTAAAGTGTCTTTAATTATAATATAAAAGTCATTGTTTAAAGAACTGCGTACTTATTGCTAAGCAGTTCTCAAATGAAAAATATCTTACTTCAAGGTTTTTAAGACTAGTTTACCATTGACGGAAATTTTGCAATAATTTTAACTTTAAAATATTAACCGTACTGCGTTTAACTGTTTGGCATTTTTTAATTATTTAATTTGCGATGAAAACTTCAATGCAGGATTATTTTTGTAATACAAAATATAATTCATAATTAAGAAACACTTATTGACTTATAAAAATACCATAAATATTTTATAAGCCATTATACATTTCAGCAACTCTTATTTGTGTAAGTCACATTATATCAAGTTAGAGAAAAGCATAAATATAATAAATAATCTAATCAAATTTTAAACTCTAATGAAACATTTCAGTAGACTCGAGAAGCGAACCACATATCGGTGGTCACTGGTATAAAAATATAATAAAAATTAATAGTTAAATCCAAATTTTTACGTATAGGTACTATAATAATGTACTCCGGCGAAGGCAGTTGGAGGCTACTTTGGGATATTCCCAACATAGCTTTGAAGGTCACCTAACGTCCGATTCGCCAAATTATACACCAGTATAACGAATTTGGTTGGAGAGAAAGGAAAATTATATAGTTATTTGGAAAATTTAATAAAAAACTTAAATGGTTTTTTTCTATTTTTAGCATGGAAATTATTTATACTGCCGTATACCAAAAAAATGCTCAAATAATATTAAATTCCATTAATTCAATTTCAGTCAGCGCATCATACGTATCGACTTACTTACATGTTTGCCGATAATTTTACTTGTAGTTTCGTTATAAACAACTTATTATTACTAGACAGTCGACAAAAAGGAAACTGCTATACCGATTGTGATACTTCATTCCGTTACTTTGTACAAAACAGGCGGTACAATTATTTAATCGGCATGGTTATTGCAGAAATGAGTAACTTTTAATAGCGTTTTAATACCAATTATGTTATTAAAGTTAACGTAACCAACATCCTTGAGTTTGTGGGTAGGTACTATTATATAGAACAAATGTAATGTTTTAAGTGGGTACATAAGTAGATTTTTAACAGTTAACAATATACGTTTATAGTTCTTAGTATGATTTGAATACCATATTAATATTAAATATCTGTCACTGGAATTAGATTGGAATGAATTGCACATGGTCTATTTCTAAATTTCTAACTGATGTTTCCATGTCTAGGGACGTCAAACAAACATCGTAACTTTCTTTCGATACAATACCGATATCAGGTATCGATATGACGTCCCTACCCATGCTTATTTTCTAACGTATTGGTTGTTATATAAGGTGAGATATATATGTGTATGTAAATATTATATATATATACATTAAACAACAATTTAAGTGGGTTCCTTTCTGTTATATAGGTTTCTTCAATTCAAAAATAATTCAAGGAAAATTACAATAATAATGATCGTCATGAAGAATCATTTTCAGATAACATAATGCAACCATTATTAATATAGGTTCATACCAGAATCTATGTTAAATTAAGTTAGTAGCAATCACAAAAAGATAATGTTTTTATACTTAAATATTTCACCCAGCTCATATAAATCGCTGATTATTTAAATGTTTAAGGTTCTGACTATACTCATGAATGAATGCATAATTAGTATCATGTATGCGTATTCTTTATTGACTACTCCTCGTGTGACACAGTTAATGGTAATTAATTTTTCATTGTGTTTTTTTTATTAATTGGGGAAACGGAAAAACTCCAAAGCGGATTTGTTGAGCAACTAAATGGAAAACTGCCAGCTCAATTAACTCGCCTTCAAATAGCTATGGAAATTGACTCATATAAAACAAACGTGTACCTGAGCACTTATTTTAAAGTGAATATTTTAAAAGCATTGTTTCAATCATACTGCGAGTATTTAACAACTAAGTATTTCAAGTATTTTACGTGGTGCAATAACTCAAAACGTTAATTGAAATTTTAAACTTTATAAAAGTATATTTTATTCATATTATTCATAAGAATTCTTCAGACTTTTCACTCTCGGAATGTTTACTTTTTATTCACACTAAATTACTTCAATAAGAATTAAGCATTGGTAGGTAATATAGTAAATAGATGGAGTATTTCTTCATTTTTACATTCGAATGCATTTACAGTAGTCGAAATTTCTGAGAATTAGACTTTACATAGTGGTTAAACGCAGTAACCAAATTTAACCTATTTATACAGATCTTTTGAATATTTTCGTACGTATGTGACATATATTTAGTAGACAGACAAAAAAGCATATTATTATGATGATAAAAGGAATGGGGAAAGCCCGAAAATATCAACCATAAAGCGATGTAAAACTTGAGATACATAGGTAAACTGAAATCAAACATAGCATTTGCTTGCTACCTATCAATTAAAATTTTCAACAATCACGGTGAATTTTCAACAAGTAGAATGAATATAAAAACAATTATCGTTACTTTAAAAACGAAATAATAATGGTAAGTATGATATTGTTATTTAATACAATATCAACATCGATATTTTTTTATTGTAAGTATCTTATATTATTTTAATTCAATGAAAATTTGCTTGATGTTAATCATATTTTCAGACATTAATTTGCTCATTTTTCGTCGAGTGTAACCATACCTTAATTTTCTTAATTTCCTAAGTTTCTCTACAAAACTAAATACTTAGTTCCTAAAATAATCAAAAATGTAATCGTAAATGTAATTATGGTAGGTATTAGCATTAAATCATGACTACGTGCTTATTTTTGTTTTAGCTAAAAGTATACATTATGACTATAGTATTCGTACGCACTGTTTATTTTGAAGTGACAATTAACGTGACGGAAAAAAACTGTTAATCTCCACCCCGTTTACATACATATCATAATGCTGATGTATTATAGTGTTGATTAGTAGAAATGATTATGAGTTATTATTCCACTCGATTAAGGTGATGTCGTGAGCACAACACAAGCAAACGTTAGTGACTAAATTGAGTGAGTTAAAACGAACACCTCCACCAAAATTGCGACATTTATTGCGACACAACGCCAAATGAGTGATGAAGTGTTGCTTTCTGGCCCATCACAAGGGCCAGAAGTTTCAAGAGGCGGCCCATTTGAGCAAGCAGACTCTTACATCAGTGATTTAAACTAATTGAATTACTATGACTTTATTGTGAACCCCCTTCACCATTATATTAATTGAAATTGGTTAGTTTTTTACGGTTCGTATTCATTTTACTCTTTGACTTCTTTTAGCATAGGTAGTGTTTAAAGTTCAACACCGCATACTTTATTTTCAGCAACTTTTCAGAAAACATATAGCAAAACGTTAATTTACTAAAAACAGTTTTCATTTTTACTGAAAACATATCGTAATATATAATGAACTGAAACATAATGTATAATTTTGTAATAAAAACATTACTAAAAATTGGACAAATACGCGGTTGTACCTATATTTAAAATGATTAAGGTAATTTTTAATAATACAGCTTATATGTTGATAGTTTAATTAATTTACTGGCATTATTTGTTATATTAATTTACAAACAAAGAAATTTTTAACATCTAGACAAGTACGATAAATTCTTTGTAAATCATGCCTAAATTTCCGTACGTTACAAAAAAGGATTAATCTAGAAAATAACCAGATTAAAATTTACAGTAACCAATATTGATTAACGCACGAAGAAGTCAAAGAGCAAATTTAATTAACTAGACTGATATGTTTTAAAACTGTGACTTTTGTCTGCCAAAAACAATAAAAACCATTACATTAATATTTTGAATCAATAATTGGCTATCATTATTCTTCTTATAAATGATAAACAAAAATCTTCATCAAGTTTATTTTTTTTTTGTTTTAAGATTTTTTTGTTTCCAATTGACATCAGTAGCTTGCAGTGAAACACATCAACCTTTGACTACGCACGTACTAAGTAAATACAGTTAATGCAACATCGGGAAGCAGTCGAGATTATTATTGAATCAAGAATGTTGACCAAGTATTAATAGACAATAAAATTGATAATTATTTACTTTAATCAGCTGTGATAACCAAACAAATGAGAAAAAATTACTGGTGACATACAAATACCACATCATTACTTTTAAAGTGACTTTTACACTTTGATTAACTTGTGATATTTCCCGATGTTAAATAACCATGGTTACTTTGGTCGTATGCAGCTTAAAATAGAATTTAAAAGCGCCCATTCCAAGATGACAAGGGGTTAACCAAGAGAAGAGAAGGCGCGTCAAAATCTAATCAGGGGGCTCACCAGCGCTGGTGCGCGACTTGGCTCTGGGCTTGTGTGGCGAAGAGGGTCGCGCGGGCGCGTACAGCGGCGGAGGAGCAGGATAGGCAGGGTAGCCGGGTTCGTATCCCCCGTACGACGCCTGTTCCCCGCCCGCCAGCGAACCTTCGCGTTGCTTCGCCGCCTGCGCCGCGCACGACAGCATCGGCTTCACGTCGTTCTGCTGCTGTTGGTGGTTCTCCGACTGCTGCTGCATGAAAGCCACCGACATTGCAGCCGCGTGCGCCACTGCTGCCTGGTACTCGGTCGCCGAAGGGACGCTGTCGGGAGTCGCATCTTTTGGGGGCGTAGGCGGGAATGAGAAGAGTGGATGAGGCGCTGGAGGAGCTGGAGATGGCTTGTCTTCTTGATATCCCCAAGGTTTGCCTTCCAGCCAGGGAAGTGGTGCGTGGAAGTGGGGTCGACACACTTGCGCACCTCCGGCTCGAGGACCTGTTGACAAAGAAAATAATGCAAGATGAGAAATGTTTATAAATTTCACCTAAAACAACTTAATGTTTATAACCATAGGCTAATAATAAAATCTAGATACGAGTATCTAGGTATATTTAATATTTTTCTTTGCGGAAAAAGATTTACCTACCTAATAATTAAAATAACATGCAATATTTAATAGTTATTCCAAATAATTCAAGACTAGTTTCATCCGTTTCAATGGGACATTATCAATCTGTTCTCTCCATGTGGATTAAACTATCTAATAGTTAGATTCTGTGTAATATTATTTTTATAAAAATATACTGTATATTTCTTTACAAATTTGAAGCCTGTATTAGCCTAATTATATTAATATTATAAATAACTAAAATAATGAATTGTTGTGATACTCATAGCTGTTACGCTACAATTTTTGATTGGCACGTCATTAAAATAAAATCGTAATTAATATTTTGGGCTTAATGAATGATGAATGTATTATTATGTAATTATCTACGTATTGTTATGAAGTGGCAATAAACATATAATTTGTTTTAAGCTCACCATAGACAATGTGCATCAAATATAATGCTTGTGTATTTTCACACGAACAACCCTTGGTATTTTGTAAACCTCAAGCCCCTTTTTAAAAACATTACATTCAGATCTGATTCGTTACTTCCGATTTATAACGGGATTCTCAGCCAATAGTAAATACGCATCAATATGAAGGGGGATCCTACCCCGTCAAACCATCCCCTCATTCATTTATTGCTTCAATTATTACAAAAAAAAAACATATGTCGGTAGTGATGTGGCCACCATGATTTGCTGCACTTAATGTTGCTAGCCTCAAGGCATATGGCTAATGCTATGTTTGCTGTTACTTGCAGTCATTAGGGTATCTAAATTTAATGTACAAATTTTATATCCGTATATTACACACGCAAAATGGTTAAGTCTATTATGTTTATACCATAATTACCCTTTAAGTAAGGTATTTAAATAATGGTCAATACACATTGTATTGATATGTACCTACAAGTATATATACGCTATTAAAATATTTGACAGTCATAATACAGCCCAGCAAATTTTAGTTTTATATATATTTGCTTCGTTTATTGTAATATTATATACTTATACTCTTTGTAAAATCACTCACGTCTTCATCTCAATTGGATACTAGAATTCCGAATTGCAGAAACATAAGGTCGTAGAGCTACATATGACAAACCTATTATATTGAACACCAAAACTTCACATAAGTACCTACTGAGCTATAAAGAGGTGATGATTATAAAACTTAAATTTTAATTTTCCCATACGAGATACAAATCCATCGACTAATGAAAACAGGAGAACGTAATTCTGTACCTACTAATAAGTAAATCTAGTAAACCCTCGCGACGGCCGAGCGGTAATTTGTCCGATTATGAAGTCGTGGGTCTCGTATTCAAATCCCGGATAATTCACATGTTTTTTTTTAATGTGTATTTAAACCCAGAGCATGGACCAATCGGTTGACATGCATTTCTCACAAAAACATAAACCTGTTAAGAAAACTCTTCGTGAAGCGGCTAAGATTCACATCGGTTTGTAAAGCCGATAAATAAAATTTAACTATCTAAAATTTAGATCCCTTAGATTTAATTAAATTATTGTCAGATTTCCAATTGACACTTTTCTTGCTTAGTTAATAATTTTAGCACACCTAATAACATTAAAATTACTTCATTCACATATTATTATATTTCATTCAAAGACGTTAAGAATATTTGGCATGAGAAAATAATGTCTAACAGTTGTGTCTAAAGGATAGACATAAGATACAAAATCGTAAAACTATGTACCTGCTATCAAAAAACTCACTCTGGGTGTGGGTATTCTTAAAATTTAATACCCCTAAAGTCCTGATATACCTAAATGTACGCCTGGTATAAAGTAGCTAGGTAGTAATGTACATGTGACAGGTAAATATTTGACCTCGTAGCTTTCTTTAACAACACTATATATCCTAATAACACTGTATAAAATACTGTAACAAAATATCAATCATCAAAAACACTTAACGTATGACAAAGCAAAATATCCAGCATCGAAACCATTATAAAGCACGGTAATAATGAAATGGTTATATTATTATAGTTAACTAGAAGTTTTCAGCTAATCCCTTGTCGAAGTGGGCATGTTATACTCCCCAGGATATCTGTGGCCCCCCGCAGACCGATAGGGGCCACCGGGATCCAAAATACTACTTCTCTGGAGCCACGTTATCTTTATCTGATTTTCCAATTTGTTTAAGCAATTTTCAGCTGTAACTGATGCTATTCATAATTTTATCAATGAGTAAGCGTTACTTTCACCCATTGGTGTAGTGGTTTATTAATAGTATATAATTGGTACATTTAATTATATAATTATTTAATTTCAGTATCTTTAGGTATATACCTACCTAATAAAATACCTTATATCAATATGTTTAATAAAACCAAAAACCAAAGACTCAATACTGTTTTATTTTTCACTACATCACTGAAAATACATTTAAGATTAAGTGAGAGAGGCACTGCTTTATAAGAATTTAAATAAAACCATTTTTTATTGAGTTCTTTATATACGCTTCTAAAATTGATTCACAATTAAAAATTTTCCCTCTAATTTGAGTGTAAAATTTTAATGTAGAATCATTTGAGATAGGTATACAATAGATGATAACTATGAGGGTACCAACATATTAGTTGTTGACTAAATATAATAAAAATTAATTGTCAATAATATCATATATTCGAAGATGCAGCCTATTTAATTGTGTCGCATACGACTGCACCAGACACAGTAATACGAAAGCTTAGAGTTCCGCAAAAAGCTGTTTCGGAAAGCTTCCGGAGTACTTCGGAACCTCGTCGACTCCACTAATTCAGCAATCGCCGTCCACCCGGAGCGCTTATCTCGCGGAGGCATCGCCGAGGTCGCGATAAGGATCGCGGGCAAGCAACTACATACGTACCTACCCGAAAAATCGTTATGTTTTTATGAAACGGCAGATGTTTACGTTTTTTTTCCAACAGCTAGCAGTAATGCCAACCGCCCTTAGATTGTGAGTTTATAGGGGCAGAGGAAAAACTGTGGGGTGCTTGTTTTGAACAAGAATGTTTATGTTTTTCTCTATTGCTAGATTCCTAATCGTTTTATTAAATTGTTACCAGATTATTTGAAAAATCAAATATTATAATGCACCATTACACGTGTACATACGTGACTTTTCATTTTTCTCATAAAAATCTTATTCGTTTAAAATAATATTAAACAACAGTTATCCGGAAATATTTCACTTACTTTTTATTTAAGGTTTCAATTACCTTTTCCATAGACATTTTTACATTAAAACTTTTTAAAATATAGTAATATTTAATTTTATAAAAGATTTATCTACAGATTAAAATAAAATTAAAAGCATGTATTTTATAATACGTATACAATAATAATTATTATAAGTTAAACTTTAGTTAATAACCTTAGTAGATATTGTTTTATCTCAGTTATTTCTATAAAAAATCATTCATTTTATTACAAAATTGCATTGACTTGTTGATGAATGGAGTATCTAAAGAATAAAAGAACCCTCATAAACGACTGTAGGTAGGTATAGTAGATACATAAAAAATATTTTTGTAAGGCAATGTAGTATTCAAATTGTAGAAATTTGTAGATGTAAAGAATAAACTTATTCATTTAGTTAATATTTTAACGTTTTCTATATATATACCTATAGGTATTTCTATATATATATAGGTAATAATTCGTTTTGTAAACAATGAAATTAAATGGATTAGTGTTTAATGAAATATACCTAGGAATAAATGAATTCTTCACACAGTTTAATCAAACGTCCATTGAATTTTAACCAAGAGTTGGCATAGGTATAAAATGTTTTGAGGGTGTAAGCTGTAAAGACTTAAGTGTATCAACCACGACGTTAGATGCGATGAATCTAGAGTTCTCCAAGAAGTTTATGAAGGAAATGGGAAATAACTCTAAGAAGAACGCAGATAGGCTAAATGTGATTAACTGTAGAAAGAGAATTCGGGATAGACATTCCTGGACGATTAATGTACAGTCGGCCATTAACCTGAATGATTTGTAAGTAAGTGAGTAAGTGAGTCAGTGACACACAAATGTCGATGGTTATATTATAATTAAATTCAATTTCAATGAGACACGAAAATCTGAGGAAAATGGTAGTTGCCTTCGTCGGATAAATTGTATACAGTTCGCCGAATACAATATCGCTGTGAGCTTTTGTATTGATAACAGATTGGTGGAGTATTTCATATTTTTTTACGCACGTCCGTTTTTTTAAATACAAAGATTATTTATTTGATTCAAATAAATAATTAAACATTCATTTATAACCAATGTTTTATAATAATTATGACACGTAATAATGAGTACCTACCTACTTACTTTTAAATCATCAAGAATGCTTATGTTACTTACATTTTCATTTTATTATATATATAATTTTTTGGCTTTTCTTTTATACCTACATTTGTTTGTCTGTATTCCTGTGTTTTATATTATAATGCGTCTGAATTACTAGAAAACAGTAAACTAGGAAGACATTTTCCATCTACTGGAACGACATTCAATAGCTTTATTTTTTTTTAGAATTATTAATAACCATGTTTTTGCTTTTTTGTACAAGGTGGTTGTTAGTAATCTTGAACAATCACAAATATCCAGGCTTTCAAAAAAAAACATATATATTGTGTCCTGACCGGGAATTGAACCCAGAACTCTCGAGTGGAAGGCAATCGCCTTACGCACTGCACCACAAGAATCGCCATTCAACAGCCATTGAAGATACATCGAAGATGGCGAATTATAATTTTAATAATATGCAACTTCTGCCTCAGTCAAGACGGTGTCAAATTAATGAGCTAACAGTGTTTTCAAGTTACTTATTATAGTATGCAAAAAAGAATATTTTATTTTTCTGTTCTTTACTAATGACTGAGTGCTGAGGAAGCATGAAATATTCAGAGTAATTTAAGTATTGTTTCGTACGCAATTATTTATAAAGTTAATTAGACTTTTAATGTGTATGATGATGTTGTTTTTTTTTCAGAATCTGTTATTCTCTGACGTAACGGACGGAACTGATTTAACTTGTTCAAATTTGCTGTTATCGTGACTTAATTAAAGTAGATTTGTACGACACGAACAAATTTATACACGCCGCAGCAAAGCAGGCAACACACAACATGTCACCGCATCGGTGCCCACGCCGACCGCCACCGACTCTAATGTAATTACCAAATTACACTTAATTGTCCACCGAGGTACCTGGTGGCTGATTCCTGATGCTTCATGCCTTTACGTGTGAGGATGGGAAGCGAAATGCGTCGCGAATGCCATAATTATTGCATTGGTCAACGCAGAGACGAGCAATTCTAATTATCAATGTTTCTTATTTAAAATGTTTTGTCAACATCTAATTAATTGTAAGTACCTACGCAGCACCGTAATTTCTTATTGAAGAATAAAATCAGAATATTATTAAATTGATTATTTAGCTGCAAAATATCTAAACGTATATGAAGAACTTTTGGCACTGACAAACGCCAGTATTTATATGAAAATATATTACAAAAATCTTTGATTGATTTTTTTATCGATTGTAAAAAAATACACATATTTTAAAGACTTTGGTATATTTTTCAAAGCAACCGACTCATTTGGTTCGTGTAAAACTGTCACTGGTGAGAAGGAACTTAATAATGCTATAAATTACATTAAAACTACCTAATATATAGATGTTTTAGTGCAAAGATATTGTATGTCCATTTTTGTATGTTTTGAGAAAATCGAATTTCAAGATTTGAGATGCATGAGAAATAGACAAATTATTATTACCTATTTGAAAGCTATAATATCTTCTCAAATATCCTATTCGGACGTACAATATTTTTACAGCATAAAGATATAAGTTTTGTGTATGTTGACTCAATTTTAACAAAAAATATATCTTATATCTATATCTTTACACTAAGCCATCGAATTATAATTATTTTACAAGCAATTATTTTTTTAATATTGGGTAGGTACAACATACTAACTTCAAATATTTAACCAAAATTGTGAAAAATTTGTGTTTTCAAAATTATGTAGGTACGAGGGTGGGTCAATAATTCCTTAGAAAAAAGCATTAAAACAGTTTTTATTTTTGTATTTTTTTTTTATTTCTCAACATAATCTCCTTGGAGCTCAATACACTTGGTTAGACGTTTCTCAATTTTTTTTAAACCGTCAGAAAAATAAGTTTTCGGAAGGTCCTCAAAATAAGCATTTGTCCGATCGATGACTTCTTCATTTGAAAAAAAACGTTGTCCACTTAGCCATTTTTTTAAGTTTGGGAAAAGGAAAAAGTCACTGGGGGCTAAATCTGGCGAATACGGTGGGTGGTCGACCAATTCGAACTCCAATTCTTCAATTTTAGCCATTGATCGTAAACATGTGTGAACACGGGCATTGTCCTGATGAAAGAGGATTTTTTTCCTGTTTAAATGAGGCCGTTTTTCTTCAATTTCGTTTTTTAGCTGGTCCAATAAAGATGCATAATAATCCCCTGTTATTGTTTTTCCTTTTTCCAAATAGTCAACGAAAATAATTCCACGTGCATCCCAAAATACAGTAGCCATAACCTTACCAGCTGATTTTACGGTTTTCGCCTTCTTTGGACATGGTTCGCCTTTCGCAATCCACTGCTTTGACTGTTCTTTCGTCTCGGGAGTATAGTGGTGTATCCATGTTTCATCTACAGTCACAAAGCGACGAAAAAATTCATTCCGATTGCGTTGCATGAGCGACAACAGGGCTTTAGAGGCCACCACCCTATTGCGTTTATTGTCGACTGTGAGCAAACGCGGCACCCATCTTGCAGAAATTTTTTTCATGCCCAATTTGTCATGTAAAATAGAAATGACGCTATCTTTTGAGATCCCTGTAACCTCAATTATCTCACTCAACTTTAATCTTCGGTCACTTAACACCATAATATCGTGGATTTTATTGATCATTTCTGGTGTAGTCACCTCTACAGGACGTCCTGAGCGTGGTTCATCCTTTGTTGATGTACGACCACGTTTAAATTCATTTAACCAGTTATAAATAGTTGCAAGTAAAGGAGCAGATATGCCGTGAACAAAATCCAACTCATTTTTTATTTCCTTTGCTGTTAACCCTTTTATATTAAAATGTTTAATAACAGCTCTAAACTCAATTTTCTCCATTTTTTGTAAACAAGCAAATTTTTTTTTTAAATGTAGGAGAAACACACAACAACCCGACCAATCTGATTGAAACTTCGCAGCATACTGAATCGGTAGTGCCGCTGCATGAAAACAAACCGCTTACAGTACTAGTCGCGCCACCTGTTGGCTTTTCTAAGGAATTATTGACCCACCCTCGTATATTCAATAATTATAATGTTACATTCTTAAATCTTGTGAATTATTCATTGAATAAAAAAATATACCAAAAATTAGGTATGAAATAAAATAAATGTTTATGTACCACTACTATAAAATACAAATAGTATTTCACAAATGATTATCTACGATGGCTTTTAAGTACATAATTATAATCTTACAAATAGTATCTACAATATTTGAAAATATAATATAACTTTCTATCTCAATAGAGATCATTAATATATTTTTACTTTGAATTTGTAATATATTTCATGTCCCATCGTTATCTGAGACTATAGTGATGCATTAAAAGTGGCTCTTGAAATTTTCCGAAATGAGTATCTTGGTATTGCATCCAAATAACTATTAACTAGTAAATAATTTATTTATGACTTTTAAAGAATTCATTAAGTAATAAAATCCATTTTAATTTAATATAAGTAGCCAGCAGTCAACCAATTATTTAAGTATTATCATTTTGTGGTGAAAATAAGATTAATTTCGTTATAAAAGCAAATTAATTTTCTATCAATTAAAATTGAACAATTTTACTGCACAAAATATAACTTCTTTATTGCGTCGTAGAAAATATTTCAAGCCTCTCTGAACAAGCCGTTCAAAATTGACTACAATAAAATGCATTCACTTTCATTACTTACTCACTTCGCATCGGGCAAATGAATTGCTTTTAAATAATATTGCGGCTAACTAATGCAATATGCAAATTTTCACCGTCAAGCTCAATGTTTATTGATGCTAACATCTGTTCTCGCATTTATATATCCTTTCTCAGCCTTGTTAACTGATTACAAACAAATTCATTCTTGTTAATTCAACTACTAAACGGTCTAAGTAAGCACCTACTTCATTTTATATGAGAAGTAGAAGTTTACCCTATAAATCTTCCTTTGTTAGATGACTATCCTTCAATGATAGCATTTCGCTTCTTCCCATCTAAGCAATTTCATATAAAATTATATGTAACAGAATAATTAATAATAATATTCATTCATAAAGCTGTATATACCTATATGGTCAATGAATGAATCATAATTTTAAAACAAGTTATAATAGCAAATACCGAATTAATAATTATATCTCAATAATATGCAGAACCAAACTAAGAAAATTCAGATGCAATGCGAACCAAGGTTTAAAACACCATGAAATTAAAACATATATTCTTTTACTATTTATGAAATAATACGAAAAAATATTTTCCAATGTATGTCATATTTTAGTTTAGTAATCTACATAACATCATAAGATAACATCGCATCTTATAATTACATATTTTTAAGAGACTTCGATACAAACTACAGGTAGTAGCGATTGACGGTTGACACTTCCGCTGTAGGAAACGTCGAAGCCAGTCGGTAGGGTATGCCTGTGCGCGGCTAATACAGGATAAAATACACTCACTTGGCAACCGACACATAATGTTACTAATGAAACTAAATTTTCAATTAATCTCTACAAATAATATTTAATAAAAATCGGAAATGTTTTAGTGTCAAACAAACATCTTCGAAGAAAAACGAAATCAATTCTACGAGATACTTTACTTCAGGGAACAGTTCCTTCCTGGCATCCTATTTATAAATGTGCATATAACTATTACTAATATTTTAATGTGTGTAGGTATTGGTAGACGTCTTCCTACCTATTTATCAAAACTCAAAGGTGTGCGTTAAAAAACGTGTCCTATCATATCGGCCGATCTACTGCCACAAGCCTTCCGGACTGCGCCCTTACTTATTTATTAGACAGATATGACAAACGATCGGAGGTCGAACAGTATGCAATACAATATTATAATATTATTTAGTGTTTCAATTAGAAGGTAGATACGTAGGTACACAACTAAAAATGAAACCAAGATAAATATTTATCAATACAACAAAAAATATATACTACATTAAGATCTATTATCTTTCCTTTTTGTTGTCATTTAGTAGTGTTAGTTTTTATTACAGAACATATTATTATTATATTACAATTTGCATTATTTTATGTGACCTAAATAATGCAAGATATTAAATATTTTTCTGTCAAGTATGTAAGTAAGCAAATCCGTAGATAAACTGTTATCGACTCCTGGTAATGACAGTTTGCTAGCATGAAAATGCTGTCTAGATAAATACGTTCATTCAATTTTTTGATCGAAATGATAAAACATTTTAATGACAATTTACTGATTTTATGCCTAGAGGCAAAGGGAATTTTGAAAGCAGTTGAATTTTCAATATTAGTAAGATAATAATAACTAAAGAATATACCTTTATAGGTACTTACCACAATTCGGTAGTTTATTAATCAAATTTATATTTTTTTCTAAAAACATCAATGAATTTAATTTTTGACATAAAAAAATAATTAAATAAAGTAAGGCGCGCACACAACGGAGTGAGGTTTCGGGTCCGGACTCCCCCACAGAAACAAAAAAAATAGGTAAATAAATGGAATACTACTTCTTTTTCTTCGTCAGAACTTCATAACTGTCACTCGTGGCACTCATGAATTGGTGCAACTATCTGACGCATCCAATCTTTTTATTTGTTGAGAAATTAAGAAATCTCTACATGGAGAGGTTATTGTACCAGTTGCTAGATCGCAAAATTCACCGTTTGGATTGTGATGGATTTGGGTACAAATCCCATTCGGTAAAACAAAAAAATATGCTTTTTCCAATATGTATATTTCTGGGTGTTCCAAATTATGTATCTATTTTCAACACAGTAATATATTATTATTAAATCAAAAAATATTTTTTTATTATTTAGGTAATTTTATATATTTTATTTTTCTAAACCTACCCAGGTATAGATAAATGTGTAATATATGCATTGCTTGTATTAATAATTGTTTAAAAGAAAAAACTCTCTAACAATATAATATTATAATAACATAATACAATGTTTCCAGAGTTTTCAGTGTTTCAACGTATAACTTAGGAAAATATCTTTTATATTAAACACATGTTCGAAAAAGCTTCGATCGATGTCGTGACACTCGGGAAAGTGCGGTCGTTTAGAGCCGACACTCCCACCCCTGTTCGTAAAATTGCTTCAAGTTTCCTATCCCTCGCGCTGATGACAATTTTAATAATAATAATAATACAACATTGAACACACCCGGCTTTCAATCCGGCAGTTTAAACATCAAACTACATTTTGGAGAGATTGAGAGTGCGTCCATACGCAACGGGGAATCTTTTGTTGTACCAGGGGCACAGGAGATGAGCCGGGAGATAGGAGATAGTGTCGATTTATCTGGGAGGCTTCATCTCTGTGGAACATTGTGCTCGGGCTCTCGGTCACATGGCCGTATTGTGAGAGATCTCTACTCCTTTGCCAAAGTCTGGTGCTCTGTGACACAATGAGATCAGCTCTTCATTACTATTCACGGTTTAGGGTGCCGATACGATAGCGGTAGAGGGTATTTTTATGCATTTGAATATTAAACGAGGAAGCAGTTTTTACTTGTTATTTTGAAATCTGATGTTAAAAGGCTCCGTGCCATACAAAAAAAATGTCAAAAATTTTGTACAGACCCGCAAGCATATAAGCAAATATTTTTTTAATTCGTAGGCAACACTGTTTACCATTTATATAAGAATATTTTATATAATTTTATAGGAATTTTATTATGTTTTACCATGAATATAAAACCTATGCAAATGCATTGACACGAGTGATAAACATGTAAAATTCATTCATTCACTTCACCTTGTCACGCCTTGGCATTGGGGCATAGGGCAAGCACAAGTTCACGCCACTTCCCTCGGTCCATCGTCAACTCTCGCGCCTCCCATCATGCCAGACCTGCAACGCTTACTCTTTTATCGAAAATACCGTGATGCAAAATTTTACAAAAAAATGTACTTATAATTAATTATTTAAGGGAGAAATATATTATGTCAATGCTATACTTTATGAAGACGTTTAATGTCTATTTTATATAAGTATACGGTATTAAAAATGCGGAAAAATATTTTTGCGTCGATCGATACGTTAGACATAATCTTGTACACTCTCCGAATCACTAGATTAAATATGGCCGATTATTTTTACGAACATTTCGATTTATAATGAGTCAAATACACGTACAAATAATAATGAAAAAAAACAGTGAATAGTAGATTCAAATAATTGGTCAATTCCGCCAGCAGCGCCGGCCTATTTTGCTTTACATAAACACTGCCACAAAAGCACTCGAACATAGGGCTAATAATACACCCAGTTTGGTTATTATATACTAAGTAACCACATAGATACCCACTAACAATCACATTGTATGCATAGTACCTACCTACATCTGTAGATATTAATATTGCATGATTTTAGAGAGTGATGTCATTGTACTTTCCTGACAACCAGTTCGCAATGCAATTTATTTAATTCACCATCCCATTCAAAATACTGTAGTTTTGTAGCATACATCAGTTAGAAATACAGTATACCTAGGTACTTATAAAAATATGCATAATGTATAGAAAATGTTTTAGAATGTGTCCACAGTGACTAGGTTGGTAGAGGCTTCAAATATGGCTGTATTTGAAGCCTCGGTCTTGAGTTTGATAAAAAAAATGCTTGTTGTTTTTTTTCAATGTGTATTTGACCTAGCTAGTGCAATCGATAAAAAATTGGTTAACAATCAATCCTCTTAACAATTCCATTAATACAATCTCTAGTCTGTAGAAGTTCATACGTTATGCTTAAAAGCTAAAATTGTTATTTACTTCACTTTATAGAAATATCATGATTACTACATTGGTTCCCGTTCGAATTTAAACAGCATTCTTTGCAGATTGAAGAATGATTGAATAGAAAAAAATCAAAATGTACTGCATGCTGTTTGTTCTGAACGAGGAGAATAACTCGAATTAATGACATCACATTTACTTTGTACCAATTATTCACTATCCAAAATCTAACAATGTTATGTCAACTCAGATGTGAAAAGCGAAAAATCACTGCAAAGAATAATTTTAGTATAATCATAATATCTTAGAAATATTAATTTGATGATTACCAACCCTTGATAAGAAGGCACTTGAAGAAGAATACACACATTAATGAAGCATCGCAGAAAAACTGTTTCAGTAATTTACCATCATTCATATTTCAGTAAATTCTTAATAATATTATCCACGGATTTTGACTACTTACACCAGTAATGGAAATGACTCATTATACGGTCCCAAAACGTACAACTGTGAGTAGTATACCAGGAGTTCCACAGTGTCCTATATTTGGTAAGAAACTTAAGCAAGCTTAACACTATCAAGCCACACAGGATACCTGCCAGTCCAAATCACCTGTTTCCTTAAACCACTCACCTGAAGGACTTTTCTCACTTAACAATAACAACAACCGGTTCGCAGGCCATTTGCATTTCGTAGACTCGGACAAATCGAAGTGTACCGGCTGAATAACACCACTGACTCTGGATACCTCTGCTACCAAACGACCCATTGTTATAGGTAATCATTTTATACTACGTCATTATTCATTATAATTTCGAAATTATTAAACTAACAAATAATAATTGAAACTTATAAATAAAGAGATTTTCAATGAATTCTTTGATATTTATAATTATTATTGTCAAGATAATAATAATAATATATACCTATTCTCTAATATTTTCTTTCAAACCTAAATTAACTATAGCCGAACCTATAGTTATACCTAGCATAACATCATATTGATATGCCAATATACAATTAAAAGCATAAAATAATAAAATTGTAACATTCTATAAAATATACGAATGTAACATAGAGTTAGAATATTATTTCATTCAATGCAATAAGTGAATGAATGTTTTATAACCTCCCTACGTAAGATTATAATCTGGCCAAAGCATTTTCTAAATTGATAAGTGACAGAATTTGGCTAACATCATAGACGCCTTGTTTATTTCATAGGCTAAATAGAACCCCTTTCGTAGAGGGAGAATGCTGTGACAAAATTTAATAAAAGGACTAGATACCCAATATTTATAATTTGATTTAAGTCCATGAAAGTATTAAAGTTAATTTAAATCATGTCAACGAAAAAGTTTTACATAGAGTTTACGTCTACGGCGTAGATACCTGAAATATTAAGTACCTATATAAAAAGAAGATATTATTTCACATGTTAAATTAATAATCAAGCGTTTATTGTGATTATTATGTAAAGCGTTAACAATTTATATAATTAGAATGTTCAAACATTTAAAGTATTATAATTGTGGTAAAAGTTATTAATATGCACCATTTTTTTATTGGATACAGATACATACATACTATGTATTTGTTTCCTATAACAAACTATAAAAAGTATTTGGCAACAATTAAGGCTTTTCAATAAAATAATATACCTATGCAATTTGTTAATTCATGACAGAACAAACACACAGTAAATCAGTGGCAATTATATACTTAATAAATATGTACGTCCAAATGTTAAATAAATCTATATAAAATAGCAACATCAAAATAAAACAGACTTTTCTACTGCTAATAAAACGTATATAGATTTTTGCACCTTCTTCATTTAGTAATAAAGATATAACTAAAAAGTAGATTGCATTACTTAAGGATTCATTTGTATGCTTTCGTTTTATATATTATTATGCACGTTGTATGATAGTAATAATGATGATATCTCGTTTAATATTCTTTTCTTTCTAAAAATACTTGGCGCTGATTTATGAAATATTTTTCTCTATAAAATTAAATAAATTCTCTATGAATAGGTTCACATAGAAATGAAATAATTTTACATTAAGAATTATTACTTATTAAACTAATAAGTTACAGCTCATATAGATTCATATTTATCTGTGTTCACGTTGTTAATGTTAATAATAGAATCTTGGCGGCAGCCAGCTATTATTTTATTGTAATTCGTGTAAGAACATTGCATTGTTATAAACTCAATCACGTATATTATTAAATAACTATATTCATAAACAAACCACCATTTGTGAGACGTGCCGGACAATCTATTCTTATTCTTAATGCTAATTATCATTCAGACCTAAGCAAACTTCCCAATGAGCTTCTAAAATCATCGTAATTTTTACTTACCATTGTTTTATATTCTATGCTGATATTTCAAATTAAATGTTCGTTTCCGTTTCATTTTTGGCAGAATGATTTATTGCAGGCATTTCGTGTGTTTTTTATGCAATTGCCTCGCTGAAACTAACTCGCTAAAAAGATTTATTGAAATCCGGCTTACGTTAATGCCGTGAAATAATATCTAGTCATATCGTTAATATTTATTCTACTATTGTAATTCGTGCAATATCACCAAAAACTAAACCAAATGTTATCTGATGATCTAATCTCATAACTAAGAATACCACTTAACTTGTTATTACTTAGGCAATTGTGTTATACTGTGCACCTACTGTTAAATATATTGTTAAAATATAAATTGAATGCTACGACTATGTCACTCAGACAAAGATTATGTTATATGCGATTTGCGAGATAATGAATTAATTTTCGGTCACTGACATTTATATAATATGTTGCGCTTATATTTTTTTTATTGTTATTTATAATATGCATGTACCTATAACATTAACAAGAAACTTTTTCGTTATGTACCTAGCTCTACTTATGGCATTATTAGTGCATTTTAATACAGTATTATCTATATTTATGGGAGGAAGAAAAATAATAATAGGAACATATACTTATTTTTTATAAGTAGGTAAACGGTATGTACATTTTCATATAATTTCTATCACAACGTATTTAAACGTGTGTTGTAGGAGACGTAAATGCATCTAATCTAGATGTTTTTTTCTTATTTATTGTTAGTCATAAAATATGCATCCCCAACGTCAAAACGAAGTAAGTTCAGAGATTCGAGGATTTTTTTAAAGTATCAAGTATAAAATAAAAAGTGGTTCAAATGATCACTAAAATATATTTAACTATAATTAATATTATTGAGATACCTAGATACTTTAATCATATATATAAATTAAAATTACTAACTCCGCGAAAATCTTGTTTATGAAATCAAATGATCAATAAAATATAGTTATAATATATAGATGTATATATTATTACCTAGAATCTTAAACATGTTTTAACGACTAATATGGTTTTTGTAAAATGAGTTTAATGAAATATAATATTAAATTTACAAACAATAAAAATATCCGGAAATTTAGATTTTGTATTATTTATGGGGAGTTTTTTTTAGCGATTGGAAATATGAGTAATTACGCCACTGGTCATTTCACCAATAGCATTTTCCGGATTTGCACACAGGCAATGCAAAAAATGTGTGTGCTGCCTCAAGCAGTCATATATTTGAATTATAAATATACAAATTATATAACGGGGAATCAACGAATTAAAATAAAATCTTGCTTCACTATAAGTTTTATGTGAATAATATCGTGTGTTACAATTAATAATGAAACAATGCCCGAATTTCACTACACAGTATAATATTACTTAGATGAATTCCTACAATTCGTAAAACGTTAAAGCTCGAAGTAAAATAACTGTTCTCATTGATGATGGCTAATAAAAGCAAATGAAAGTAAAAAGTTACACGATTTTTATAACATTGGGGACATTATTGATGTTCAAGCTGTCTGAAATGGTGAATTATTTTAATCACGTAGATACCGACATACTTTTTCAAAACTTATATTTGAAACTACTCGCAAACTTTCAATAAGTAGATAGATGATAATCATTATAATATCGAAAGCTTAGACACGAAAGGAATAAAAAAAGCTATCAAATATTTTATTGTAGTTCTAAGAAATTTGAATAACCTCTTAAATATTTTAGCATTTTAGAGGTCTATGTGGAATATCAATGGCGTTGGACGAGCGCCACCCGACTCAGCTCTACGCCACCGGGATGCGAGCGGGTATTCCCTACAAAACGAAATTTATTTTGTGAGGTCCAGTAGGTACTTCATTTCCGATTCTATATGCAGCTCTTCGTCTGCGATTGGAATATTTAAATGCCCATTGAAAAATAATGTCTCTATAATGAATTTCTTAAAAGCATGCCGGTGAAATATCAGTTTATGTTTATTTAACTACCTGTCTGTGTTATAAAGAATTATTGTGTATAAATATATACATTTACCTTGTTTTAAAATAACGACTGATTAAAATATTTTATATCATGATGCGTCATCTTGATGGAACCAAAGCTCACCATTAATGTTTTCTTCACCAGAAAATATCAATGTTACCGCCCATAAAAAACGGATCAAAACAGAGGTTATAAGCATATTGTGTCAATACAAATAGGTTTTTTTAAATGTAAATACAGATAAATAAACATTGCTTCATGACACTAATTGTCTAGTTTGTTTATTTTTTCTCCAAAATAATTATCCAAAAATCATCACATTATACTGACCGTGTATTTGCCTTTATGTTTTATTTATTTGTTATTGACTTTATGCCTATGTCTACTTAACAAACGTATGTAGTTATGAACTTCTGGCTTATAAAACGACAAAAATAATCGTATAGACTTGTAGACAGATCATGAGTATTTATTTATAAGTGTATAAGTTAGTAAGTCTCACAAAATATAGTACTCTGGACGTTCGTAGATACTACATTATACAACTATAAGAATAATATGAAAATTATACACCATCGAATAGTAATTAAGTCCAAATTGTGAAATGCAAGTATTTGTGTTCCATTTTTTTACTTTGTCCAAACCATTAAAAGTAAGTTCTTTAATATTTGTTCTTGGAAAAACTACGCCTACCTTACAATCTGGGCGTCATTTACATATTAATTTCAAAGACACTCAAACTTTAATAAAAAATATAGGTAAGTATAGGTACCAATCAGCTACAATATAAAATATTAAAATCAATATGATAGATAGATATGTGTTTACTATTGACATATGCTTATTTTATAGTAGTAGGTATATACATATTAAGATTTTTCAAATAGTTACTGTAATATCGTAATTTATAAACCGCACTGAAGTCACATTTTTATATACGTGATTCCAATTTAAATATTTCAAAAATAGAACTAAAAACATGTAATTGCTGTAATTTATTAGTTTCATATCGACCATCGTTCGATAATTATAAATTTCTTCTCTGCAAATACATAATAATTATACACGTAGGAGGCAAAAACCAGTTATTGCTAATATCATTCTATTTATGCTTATTTTAAGCCAGATCATATCGATCGAATCGCCTGATGCAAAAACAGCGTGTGATAAAAATTGAGTTTAATGAATAGAGTTAGAATAATAAAACGTTAGTTTATCGATACTTATTAATCTTACCATCTTATAAATCTTACCCAAAACAATTATTAATTGTATCATTACCGTCTATGGATCCACCATACAGGAGGATTCTGGCATTGCTACAGAGCTTTTTACGTGATAAAATAATAGTGTCAAATAAACATTTTCTATCCTCTACCGAATATTTTCTTTAGTTTTGATATTCTAATTTAATGTTATAGGTACCTATTTTTTATATCGAAAGTAAGTATAGATATATTTGATACACAGTGACAACTATTGGTATTTGCTTTGCCTCATCATTTATCCATTAATGTTTTTGTTAAATTCTATTCAAACACTATTAATACAATGAAGATAAATATATAGGGATATTATTAAGTAATCCGTTGTAATGTTTTTCCAACGAATTTTACTGAATAATATTTAACGTATTTTTTCCATTTCATCCCTAACTTTACCATGTAGAGTGTAGACTACTAGCAATGCAGATTAATTAACAACCATGTTTTCAAACAGTTGGGTCAAAATAAATTTAAATAACATTAATGTGAGTTTAATTCCGCAGTCGTATTCGAACCGGCGACTGAACTAACACTAGTCGAAAATTCAAACCCTAACTCAATAGTTGGTAGTAGGTCCAATGACCTAAACTTTAATTATTGTTATCACGTAACGTACCAAAAATATCAATTACTTATTCAACACTTTCCAATAAAAACCTACGACCATTTCTGCAGTAGTCAATTAAATTTCAATGTCAATGACACGCTACGATTCAACGCACTTACAATATTATCGCGAGAGAAAAGATCTGGAACCGCATGGCCGATCGATAATAATACATCATCGGTTTTCTGGGTAATTATCTATCGGATTTGCATATTAATTAGGCCCGAGCGGGTGTCTACTCGTCTATTTGGGAAACAGGTTTTGATTACATAACGCCAGTAAGGAACCGGTAACGAAATTTTCCAAGAATCGCAAACATATAACGCCGCGGCGACCATTTTTGTCGTAAACGTCTACTGCACACATTGGTATTCAAATTTTGAATAGCGTTTGACTTCACACAATACATTGATAACCCTATCCGCTTATTCTTATTAGGTAGGTAAGTAAATACTTAGGTATATACTAACTTATGAAAACTCATACGCACATTGTTACCTTCGCAAACTTTTATTATTTACTATTTGACGTAGCCCCATTGTTGGCCATTTTGGTTGTCGTCTTGGCAATATTAATTAAAATAAAACAAAACATGTTTACCTGTAGGTAATACTTTACATCCACTTTAATAGGAAAATCGTAATTTTATTGTGTATGTATTAAATTCTGAAAAAAATAGTCCATGCCTTATGGGCAGATTTAGTGTAACTGTATGATGAATTGTTAATGATTGGGGTATATATTATTAGAATTATTCAACAGTGGGTACGTGCAATCACACGTGATAATCGCTATACATTGCGCAGTATCTACACGCGTACACATAACGTGTGTCCGCTACACCCCTATTCCCCTTCCGTCCCGACACTGCATATTGCCTGTGTCCAAACCTTCCCCGCAACGAACAGCTGGGATGTGACTTCCTGAGATTTATCGCAAGGTCTAATGGCTGAGTTGTGCGATGGTGCTAACGATAATATATATTACACATAACAAAAGGTAAGTATTCTTTTTAAAAAAATCCAATACGATATAAATATAGAACTGAATATATATCTAAGTATTTATATAAATATTTATTGGTCAATATAACGTTTCTTCTTTTTTCGTCAAGCAACCTTATAAACATCGTAAATATACATCCCTAAATTGTATCGATCCGCATTTTCAAGCATGATCTATATAAGTAACGATATATTAGAATTTTATCTTATTTCCTCTAACAATCGAATATAGAACCATATCTCCACTTCTTTCGTAAAGTTGAATTTCAAAAGTAAAATGTTTAACATATAATATAATTAATAACAATACATACTAACGCAATGGTTGAACTTTTATATGATACTTATATTTACTAGTACCTATGATAATAATTTAAAATCTTTTTAATAATAAATATGTTTTCAAAATGAATAGCCACCCCCTTTGCCACTTTCCGAATCTTTTAGTTACAACAAATCGCAGCAACTCGTATGTGAGCATTTGTAATTATATCTATAATAAACGAGTTGTTTATTGCCAGAGTATCTAAATATGAGGAATGTACCTACTTGTAAATAAGTAGCACCGACTAGATTTTTTTATCCCCCTTCCTACTTCCCACTTCCCTTCCTACCGTAAAAAATCAATATTATATTATTATATTATGGGTATTTTATCAAAAATGGACTCCCCATAGCAATTTTCTGTGTGCGCGTCTACATTTACGTTCAAAGTTTTATTAAAATGGTTATTAAAATATTATGATGAGTTTCCTCTCTCGCGTGAGTATAATTTTCATTAAGAAGGCGACTGAGTAGGTAGGTACCAACGTGTAATACTTTTGTTTCCCTGTCACACTTTTTTATTTATTGCCAGGAAGAAAACATAAATAATCGCGTAAAATTCCGCATAAAATTAACAGATATTCAGCACGATTCTTTCAGTAATGATATCACCGTATATTACTCGTTGCCTTGGCGTACTGTTGCTAAAATGTGGTAATTTTAATGACTTCATTAAATGTATACAATGTATTTCAGCATTATTAACATTAATTATTAAATTATTAATGTTAGTAACGAAGTACTTATGTAATAAGTATATAGTAACTACTCAATTCAACATTCATATGCACCAATTACCAGTGATACCTCTGTATATAGTTATAATAATATAATTTAAATTTACGTCAATTTTATCATAATAATATCATTACATAGGTAGTCAATTCTATCACACAAATGCTGTGCATAGACAAGACTATTATCCATAACCACCTGTGGGCCCTGTGGCAACCAAGCATTTGTATGGGACGTCTAGCTAGAGGTTGTGATCGAGATATTATTTCGTCTCGAGAAGTCTCGAGAAATTAATTTTCTGAAATATCGAGATTCTCGATAAATCGAGAACTTGTCTAAGATGCCGACCGCAACCGCAATTAAAAAAAATGAATGGAACTTCTCAAGAAAATTTGACATCTCAGTTGAAAAAGGCCTCGATTCTTAAATTATCTGGTTATTTTTTTTTTGATAGGAAGAGCTAAAAAAACTCTTGACTTTCAATCTGAACTCTTAAATTTGTCGGGAAAAAATTGTTGGACGAAAAATCTAAAAAACTAAAGGTAATTTACTAATAATGTAAATTACTCGAGGATCCAAGAATCTCGAGCAAATATTCTTGATTTAGAGATTTCTCGAATCCCGAGAAAAGTCTAGAAATCACCAGCGCTAGGAACGTCCGTCGCGTGATATGCTGCAAACTACAGGCTTAGATACGTGTACAGGTTAACCGGTCAACCTTTCCGAGCGGCCTTACGTTGTCACCACACACCCCGTACTTTTCACATACCCAGACACACCGCGCTATGATTCTACCAATGCTCATATGGCTTTTAATTATACCCACTAATGGGATGCTCGTCTACGCACCCACAAATGATTTTCTTCTGCGCGTGGCTTACCCCACGATATATCTACCAGTAAGTACCTCGCATAATAAAAATACCCAGGGGTATAACAAGGCATTTTAGCGCCCGAGACAGTAACAAAAAATGTGCTCATTACATAATATAAAGCTTTATGTACCTATGCACACTTACTACCGACCTATAAATAGGTAGGTACCTACTAAGTTCGATGGTATCTGGTGAGGTACCGTTAACAGAATTAAATTTAATAACTAATAAAAATTCACGACCCCCGATTTTTGAAGTGTATAAAAATCATAGTACCTACTGTTCATTTACTCAACTATGGAGGAAAGACAGTGAATTTTCAACATTCGATAATAATTAACCAGATGAAAGACTACAAAATCGATAAACAATAACCGACAATAATTGGCATTACATAAACCCATTTTACTAAGATAATTAACGCCAAACAGACTTACACATTTCACTTTAAAATATTACTTTTTATTATACTCATAAGAAGGTTCGTTCCCCCATAATTTGTTAATACCTAAGATGAAATTTTTCGGTACACTTTTTATTCTATTTAACAAAACTCCACTTCTGCGCCCCTATTGGAATTGCGCACGCATCTTGTTACGTACACTCATACATTGTCCAGACCTCTTTTGAGATCAATCATACCTTAAACAGTAGACGCATTACCTTGTCTTGAGTAGATACATATTTTGTGGATACTTTAAGTACTGACCCCGTTCAAATCGGTCCATTTATTAAGATGAGAACTTAATGATCCAATCTATTGATTTAATTATAGGTGTACACCTGTTGATACAAGTCTCAATACATTTTCCATACGTAATTCAAGTAATTGATGAACTAACAATTAGAATCCGATATCTTTATACATTGTCGATTATACTCATAGGTATTTTCTAAAAAAGGTGTGAATAACCTGAAAAACTTAGGGACATCAATTTCATATGGAGGTAATCAAATATGCACCTTATAATACAAAAATTATAATTCCGACGTCGTTTCGCTGTCAGGGTGGGACCATCTTTCACACCAAAAGCGGCAGAGCGCCCCCCGCCGCCCCCACATCCCGCGCAGCCCGCTCGCGTGTCAGCCGAGGCATAGACGTCCAAAATTTCCAGGTAAACGCACCTACCTGCCTATCTCCGAGCTAATAATTTACGGAAAGCTGACGACTCAGAATGCACCGCGGCGTGTGACCCCGCGGACTATCATGCGCAGGATGACATGCCCGTTTTGGATTTCCAAAGAGCCCTGCCAAATCTTATAAATATGCCAACATTACAGTTGAATATACACAAATACTTAACCTTGAAAATTATATCATATTATATAGACGAATACGCTATAATAAAACAGTGCCATAATTCCATAATTTACAGAGCAGCTAAAAAGTAAGGCAGGGGTAAATTAAAAAGAGATTTAAAATGAAGGGTCGGCATTTTTGAAAAGATTTAATATTGTACCTAGTAGGTTCACATCAGATAATATTTTGGTCGGCTCGATTTGACTACAAAACTTGTCTACGTAGGTAGGTAATAAACTGTTTTTTTAATCCAGAGCCAGTATTCTGCATTCACTGTATACTACTGCAAATATGCACTAACCTAACCTACCTAAAATACCAACAAATAAATTAATATACTTAATTAGTTATGCTCCTTGATTAAATGTAAGTATATTTTGTATGTTGGAAAACCCAAAACTTTCCCAATAATCAGTTTGGAGAGATCGTATTGTGCCATGAATTAATAATTTAGGCTGATGATGGTGATAATCATCATAATATTATGTACCTAGATGTTCCTAATAACTCCACCAAAATTGAGAGATAAAAAAATATAATACCTAAGTACTTAGGCAACATTTGTTTGCAATATTTAATATAAGCTATCTTCAATTAATATATAAAGAAAGTTAGTCGAGTACGTATTCATAATGTGACTTTAGTATCATGTGATAAAAAAAATACCCTAGATGAACTGCGATCCGATAGGTATATAATATTGACTAGTGAGCATATTGTATAATATATGATAATACAATATATGATTTATAAAATTGTCAGTGAATATATTTTGGTAATGCGAAATCCTACAATATTGTGTTGATAAGTAAATGTGTATGCGAATAATTCAATAAATTAAAAGACCATCCACTAATAAAACAATAAAGAAAATTACTAAAAGCACGATAGATACAAAAGCATAAAATATGAGGTTTTTGTGCTAAAACAAATAGCTAAGGTCGATCGTAAAAGTCGTAGCACGAAGGCAAATCATGTGAATATATTGCCTCGCTAATTTGACATGCGTTTAGGAATGATTAACAATTCCGCCGAAAAGGTTGTGGAAAAAAGACATAACAAAACCATAAAATAAGAATTCTATGTCTGCTTAACATAACGGCAGTGACAACTGTAGGAGTTCTAGATGAATGAATATAATGGATGACAAATTTATAGCGGAATAAAATGTTGCATTTACTCTTTAACTCAATGTAGGTACTTACCCATTGATGTGTTAATTTGATATATCTACATATGGATTTATCCACAAATGATGAATTTAACCGACTATAGTACGAGTATATACTTATAGTATAATGTATAATATATAGTACAATAAAACATGAATTATTAATTTGGCTATAATATGGTAGTAGTTTGTTAAAAAGCTTATGTTTATGTTAAATATGAACACTGATACCATTATACTGACATACATATAATATTACATAGATAGGTCAATGTCTTTTCTTAATCACTTCATATACCAACAGGCACTTATTAATTTTTATAATAACAACTTTCTTGTAAAACAAATTATAACTCAATCTCAATATAGGGAGGGTTTGGGCCGAAATTCCGAAAGCTAAATGGCCAAAATCTAAAAAAATATAATATCCTCTTTTAATAGATAACATAGTTTTAATTACTATGTCAAATCGTGTAGAATAGATGGTTAAATAGTTATCCAATTAGTTTTCTACCTATCTATTCCGCACATAAAATTGTATTTCGGCATTCGGAATTTATATGATCCGGCACCCCCATACCTATTATATACCTATTTGAAACACTTACTTACATAATATTCTAATAATCAGTGCCATTTGTATAATATTATAATTATTAATGTATCTGCCTACATAAGTATATAATATTTTTTGAGTTTTCATTTTTTCTACTGTTTGTATGTAATAATAAAGTAAACGTGTAGTGTAGTAGGTATTAAAATGTTCACACCAACTTACGTGTTTCTCCAAAATGTTTTAATTGGCTAATACCTACGTGAAAACGACATTTGGCATTACCTCGGATTAAAAATAAAAATAAATTATTAGAGTTAAGTACTTAACGACCGTATCATACCGAAAATAATTTACCATGTAATAGACGGCAATAAAAAACATAAGAATATTCAGAGAAAAACAATGCAATACTCACAGAATTAAACTTATTGCTACTGTAAATTGTCGTAAAAACCTTACCCAAAAAAATAAAATGGAAGTGAAACTAGAATAGTGCGCTGAAGTCATAATTTCATAAACACTAATTATTATTAATGCACAATAACAGTATGTATGCCTAATAATCATACTATAAATACAAAAACAACACGTTTTTCGTTACCTTTATGTATATAAAACGAAATTGTATACCTATTGGTAGGTATGAAAATTAAAAAAGTATTGAATATAGGTAGGCTTAGCAAGTTTACTATAATGCATATATCAACATGTATATTAGAGAAAAGACACAAATCAAATTACCATCGCTCTAATATAAATTGTCTAAAACTTCAAAAAGAATCGATTTTATACTTAGGTATATATTATGTCCTTTCGCACATAATGTTCAAGAATGGTAGATACTTACCTAAATAACTAAACTTGTGTTTGGTATTCGAAAGAATAGTAGGTATTTGTATGTATGTTGTGTTGCTTCGTAGCAAGATTTATTTGGCGTAGCAGCCGTAGAGGGGTGGTATTTACAACAGTTAAATATTGCAAGAAAATTATTTTTAAGAAATTTTATTCTATTCTTCTCTCTTATTATATTTTGGTTATATTTATATCCAATCGTATAATATAATTGTATTTTTCGAATATATAGGTAGTCTACTTACCTACCTATCGACTAAACTTTAGTATTACCTACCTATCTTTTAAAATGCAATAAATAAGACAGTATTTAAGACGTACCTAATCGTACTTTCAACTTAAGATCAACTATTAGCCCTGCCTTGTCACATCAGTGCTTAAAATAAAATAATAAAATATTGATACTTAAGTATATTTTTTATTTATTTATTTTTACGCCGTATGGTTGGTACCTAATTACTTCGGTATTATTAATTTTACGAACAAAAATAGGCTAGTCTAAAAATAATCGTTTTCATTTTACACTCTATTCATATACATTTCCACGATAGGAATCATCTGGGTATCATATATGTAGGTATATATTCTCATTGGTACTTAAGCGTTTTCCTCATATACCTACCTATCTCAAGATTAAGTTGTGATTATTAAAACTATGCATTATGTTTCATGGTTCAAACCGTTAGCATTACCCCTCTGCAGTTTCATTTATTAAGACGTGTGAATGTTGACTAGGCTAAATGAAGACAATCCAGCTCATTTTCCTCCATAATTGTATTGAATTGGCGCTCAACGTTGACAAAAAAATCGGGCTCAAACTGAATTAACGCGAAATTCCCACGGCCGCCATTAGACAATTTACGCCGTGGAGACAATCTGATGTCAACGCAAATAAACGAAGCCACTTATTAGACGAGTTTTGATTTAATTTAAATTGCCCAATTTCATCAACTCAATTTTGGAGCAAGGTACAACTTGCCAACCTCTGGGTACCGATATGAATTAGGTACGAGTACCTACCTACACCTACATATTTTATAGCCATTTATTGGTAGAGACAATTAAAATATGAAGTATCTAGGTAGGTACCCAATTTCTTTTCTGTCAATAATACAACAACGCATTCTTGTAAGGTTCTTAAAAAATAATCACCTACATTAATTATAAACCGAAATAGTTACCTACCTAATCTTGCATGTACTTAGTTTTTGAGTAGATATGATGTACTTTTTATAAACATATTCTCTTATACTTATCATCTACACATTTTATAATAGATATATAATATCTTACTACTACTGGCTTTTTCAGATTTTATCAATACTCCAATGATTTTCACATGTTAAATCAATTAAAGTAACGGAAAAGGGTCCAATATAAATCAAAATCAGAATACTAAAAAGGCTTTTTTCTGGCATTACCTACGTAGGTATCTACGATGCTAATAAAAATAGCTCAATTTCGAAACAATAAAATCTAATTGTACCTATATTGGAACATTGGTGTAAAATTCTCATCATATGGAAACCTAGTAAAATTTAAGTTAGGTACCAAGTGTAAAGTTACTAATAAAAAATGCAACTAAGTAGGTAGGTACATACGTACTCATTGGAATTAAATAACAATAATAAAGTTCGTTTTAATTTCAATAAGTTTATTTTAGTATTAATTACATAGAAGAACGTAGGTATGAACTCTTTTACTGTCAGAATCATGGTCCCCACAAGGGGGGCTGACAGGGTTCTAGCCTGGGGGCCCTAGTGGCGCGTCTACCTTCTAAGTGAGATGAACACAGTCATCACAAACTTTGGCTATTTTACTTTAAGAATATTTGATAACATTTTAAAATATGTGATTGTGTAATGCAAATTTTGATTAGTGTGTGTCGAAATTCTAAAACTTCATAACTCAAGTGGATTTATTGAAAAATACATAAAATCGCTAAAAATACATTGAATACCCTTAATTTTAACTGGAACACCATTTGAAAAACGTTTCTGTAGAGCCTCGCACTGCTTTTAACCCTCGCGATAGGTAGGGGGGCCCGATAAAGATCCTGACTTGGGGGCCCGCTTCAGGATGTGAGGGCCATGGTCAGAATAATACCTTAATAAGTAGATACATATTTAAAAAAATGTTTTCATTAAGTTGGTACCTAACTACAGATATTGTTCTTTCATAAACAATATAGGTAGGTCATAATTTTTAAATATTATAAAATATATTCTACACCCAATGTGTTTGACAATTAATATGGCGGTTTATTTTGAAACACCCCATTATATTATTTGAAACAGAGGTGTAGCTTGCTCACATGCGTGCAGGAAAATAGTTGTTGATTTTAATTAGAAACTTTGATATGCCTCTAGTCTACATTTTGTGACAGAATAACCATTTTTCACGCCAGTGACAATGGTAAATAAATGTTAGGTTGTGCGTTATAAATAATAGGTTTACAACACAACAATGCGTATTGTGTTTATATGAAAAGTTTTAAACAACAGGTTTTCTCGGGCATTAAAACCAGCCATATTGACGGTTTTTATGAACAGATTTTTTTTTCAAATTATATGAAGAGAAAAGTTAATCATTTTATTCATGTAGCAACTTTTAATGTCGCGAAAACATGGGAACTCTACAAACATTGATTTCCCTCTTGTAAGTATTAACATTATAAACTATTTACAAAATTACGAAATATTTATTAATCAGCATAAAAACCATTAGGTACATAGGTAGATAATTCATAAAGATGACAATAAAATTTGAATGATTTAAGTAGATATGCATCTATATTCATTTTATTTTTTACTTTCATACTTAATATTACTAGGTATATCAATATAGAAACGTACCATAGGTATATTAATATGTTAAATATCTCAGAGCAACAATACCTACCTACTTACACTAAAATACATTATATTTTATATACCTACTTATGTATAAGTAAAATACCACATAACATTCCAGTTGATTTTAAAAACTATCTGCGCCATAAAAATCAATCGAAATTTTACTCACATTTCAATAACATGTGATGAATAAGTATTAGGTAGGTATGTTGTTTTTGATGTTAAAATAAATATCGTGAATGCAATTTTGAGATCAATAAGACCTTGGAATAAGTAATACAAATAAATGAATAAATTGAATTTTAGTAATTTATTTAGTTGGGTTTGTAGATATATTATATTATATAGATATATAATTCATACCCTCTTAAGGGCGTACTCAGGGGCGTGTTATGATCTAAAATTATATTTTTGTGTATCTTTGGGGCCTGAGACTGTATAATCTGTAGACTTTTAAGGAAAGATATAATATAATGTCAACACTATCTCCTCATACAAAAATATGTCTTTATTCTCAATTACAACCGACGATCTTTACGATAATAGCTAGCCTTCAATGGTATTTATAAATATGTGAGTATATTGTGATAATATACATATGATCATAAATGTTGATTTCTACGACGAGAAAAGACAGAGCATGATTTCCATTAAAATTTAGGTTGGTAAATATTGTACAGACTTGGGTCATAAATATACTTACGCGAAACCCTTAATTTTCGACCGTCATACGGCACCCGGGTCCGGGTCTCGGATTAATGCTTGATTTTCTTAGATTTTAGATAAAACAGTGACGTAGATAAATTTTCGTTTTACATATTATTTACCAATAGGTGGATAGTTACTACCTAAGTACCTACGTAAGTAAAGGTAATTCTTACGTAGGTATTATCTACATATTTTAAATCATATAGGTACCTACATATTCATTTTCAGATTACGTGGATGACATCAAAGCATTATTGTAAATATACGTATACATTCTGGTACCTGCTATAGCGCCTGTACATGTGCATGGATTACATCGCGATAATAACTGGTTACGCGTAAAAGAGGTGACTGACTCTCCAATCCCATTCTTCAAGCGTAAGCGAGATGCGATGTTGTCATTGTATGATTTTGACAAGTTCGAACAGGTTCGTAGATAATCGGTAAACGACAAAATGTTCTGCGCGGTGTAGTTTGTATTTCTTCCGGAAGGTTCGCCACTATCGTTATACTGTACATGCGCATCCACCATGCAACTACCAATTATTGTGTGTAAAATCAGAAGCTTCTGAACTTTTTTGATGCATGAATACAATCATGCAACTTGCACGATAACACGTATTTACACGTGTATTTTCTAGTTATGGCCGCGATAATTCGTACTGTCAGCAGTAAATCCATGCACGTATGAAAGGGGTATTAGATGGCATTGCGCTTGACAAGTATTTAGTAATGTTTTATTTTTTTATATACTTGTCCACTTAGATAACTACTTATAATAGATAGGTAGGTATTGTTGATTGACCGAAATCCGACAAAAAATTGAAACAGCAATTCAAATGACAAGAACGGTGACATTGATTTCAGCAATCCTGCAACTAGCAGACAGACAATTAAATAAGCTCTTCAAAAGTATTGCAAAAATTTCCATAAAAAGCCTGCCACAATACGGTGGCAACAAAACCGGAACGCGCGACACTGCAATGACAGAGCGGAGCGAAGGTAATTATCGCGCTGTCCCTCTCGCACCCGCGAAAAAAGATTCCACGGGGAAAAGGTAAAACACGAAACGTAGCGTAATGTTATTATAAAAAATCTAACAAAGGAAATGGGCGGCCAATCGCGGGCCATCTCTTAATGTGTTGGTGCGTGTGTGTTTATGTCTCGTCTCGCTGAAGTGCGGGGGGAGGAGAGAGAAAATTCCCGCTCGCGTAATTGCAGGTAATTGTTCAGAGCTTAAAGAGCGAGATGCAAATAAGAACACATGCTCACTGCTGTGCTTTTGCCCGAGAAATTTCGTACACGGAGGGCAGAGGAGAGCTCGGGAAATATTACACACTGTAATGTTGCTATTTTTACGTAAATTGGCATTTTCAAACAATGCCAGTGTAATATACCTACTAGTAAAAAAAACAATGAAATCATTTTTTTTTTTTGCAGAAGTGCCTCCAGTGCAACAGTTTCTGGTTTATTTTAAACAATAGCAATATAAAATATGTAAACGATGCTCTTCAAATGCAACGTAAACTTATACGATGCGTACAGGCCTAGTTTTCCACTGTTTGCTTGCAGCACGTTATAAAACATATTAAAAGTGCATTATGTTACAAGAAAGCTTTTTGACTTGACCTGAGTAGGTAGGTACATACTTATTTACCTCAATTGAACAAACAGTTCATTCATAGATACGTAGTTGTATGAAGTGTCTATTTACAGTACCTGCCTACACAGAACTGAAGAAAAATGAAAATACATATACCTACCTACTTATGTACCTACATACTTACCTATAAATAAAAATATGTTTGTTTGATTTGATTTGCATTCTGGGCCCATCCTTATATAAAAAATACATAGTTGTTTGATCATAATACTTTTCCTGCCAATTCAAATTTTGAATTTTCACGACAGATTTAGATAAAGTTTGCATATTTTGGATTAAATTTTAATTGTATGTTCTTTTGTTTGACTTATTTTCTGTCTGTCAGAAGTATTTTCATTTTGTCTAAATACAGTTATGGTGATATTTAAAAATGTAGGTATCTAATTAGCAATCTTTTGTAATTTGTTGTTATCGATCGATCAATAAAGTAACCACGCGCGTAGCCATGTACCTACCTACGTCAGCTAGTTATACCTAAGTATCTACCTATATATTGAAATGTAAATGTTATATAAATACATATTTTAACTGTTTAATTATATGTAGGTACCTACTCACCTAATATCATTTTTTTTATATATTTTACAAATAGATAATGTACCTAATTAAGTATTTGATGTACCTGGGTACCTACATGTAATGCGAAGTGCAGTAGGTACTATGTAGTTTTACTAGGGGTGGTAAAATTAACATTTGAGAACATTTTTAATAATCAATAATAGTATCTACTTATCTAAGTATAAACATTAAAACGTGTGGAAAAAATTAATAGGATTAATTAAAAAAAAAAACCTTATAAAACGCATTCGTAAACATGTTCATCTCAAAAGTAGGTATCCTCACCATACATTATTTTTTATGTATATTTCTACGTTCACTTGAAGATTAAAGTTTTTTTTTAGAAATCCTTTTCATTTATATCTAATCGAGTTTCGATATTTTGACCATACATACCTCAATTGTAAATTTCATTCAATTTCATATTTCATAGTCTGTCGCCAGTTGGCCTTTGCATCACTAAACTCCACCTTAAGTAGGTAAGTTATGTAAAACACTGCATCATTTAAACTAAAGGTTTCCTGCTTAACGTTACCAAGTATGTAGGTGTTCAAACAACACCCGACTAAATGCTAATTACATGTTGTGTTACTTTGCTTTCCTGTAAATAGGACCTACCTATTTTATTTCCACTTTGGCAATAGGTGCCATTAGCATATTACCTAAGAAGGACTTACCTACGTGAATAATGTTCACGACCTACAACATGAATTTATTTTATAAGTTGTTTCGAATTTAAAATCATTCTATAACATCCTGGAACTGCCCACGCAATAACCATCGATTTGATTAGTTTTGATCTTAAAACATCGAGAAACTTTCAGAATATAGTACCTTGGTACCTACCTACTATGTGATTAAATAATTTCGTAATTTTTTTAAACATGGTTTCCCTTAGACTTTTCTTTTAATGCTGCAGTAGGTATCTACTTCTTAAGTATAGTATAGGTACAATTAATAGAAGTGTGCCTACAAAGTTTTGTTTAATCTTTCAAAACCCATTTCATTTTAAGAAGTAGACTTGTGTTATAATGCACTCACCTACAATCCGGTGATCTTATTGAAGTCTAAATAATATGTTTGTTTGTGAGATTATTTTAAGACAAATAGTTGTCAACCACTCACTCAACTAACTGACTCCATGCTCTGGCTTTTAGCACAGATCGAAACAAACGTGAGAATTTTCCAAACCCAGAATTTAAATTCGCAACCCACGGATTCTGAAACAGACATTAAGCATTCTGCCTCTCGTCCAAATATACTTAGCTACATTTTTAATAATTATTGTAGAATGTAGAGAATATTCAGTAAATTATTAAGAATGTTAAGTACATACTCTTGCAATTGATACCTATTAAGGGTCATGTAGATTAAAATTTACATACTAATTTAATTTTACACAATGCCAAAATGGTAGGTACCTAATCAATTAGTCAGCCAAAACTATTTTCGTACTGTGTATCTGCCTATATTTTTGACTACCTATTATTTTTAATTGGTGTTACAAAAAGTACGTAAAATATAGAGCTTAAACGTTTTTCAATTGCATTGTAAACTTTAAAGTAGGTACAGTCGTAGATAGGTACGTATTTTTTTGCTACTTGATAGTATCTGATAATCTCTACACTCACTGACAGTAAATTGAGTATGTCGGACGTAGAAGGTTTATATTGTTCAAATAAATTGAGCAAAAATAAGAAATAGAAAGTTTAGGACAGTTACTAATAATTATTACTGCATAAAGTATTGCAGACAATGCGTATTAATTAAGATTTCTTTATTATAGATAATGCATGCGTGCAGGTAAAAAAACGCTTCCGGCCGAAATCACCTGAAAACAAATAGAAATCAAATGCATTTTCACGTAGACGGGTAAGTTAAGTGGATACCAGTAATGATTCGTGGATCCGGACATTGAACAATAATAAACACAACTTTGAGTGTGGTAATAATAATATTGGTGGCAGTATGATTCGTGACAGTATGAGGATATTACTACTAGGTAATTAGTATGAGGTAGAAAGCTTTGCTGTATAGGATTTGTTTCCTGATTGCCATAGACAATAAGTGCCTATCGACGAAGTAATGAAATTTTTATAAAGAAACAAAGAAATAAGAGGTAGGCAATATTACAAGGCACTTACTGAAATGCTATAGCAAAATATATAAAACAATGTTGGTATCATAATTTTACTGTGTTTTTTTAATTAATCAATCACAGTAGCAACTCACAGAAACCCCCAGTTGAGAAAATCGTATTTTTATGTACATATTCTGACTTCATCGGGAATTGAAGCCGGAGCCCCTAATGTGCAAAGCTAGTGCCCTACGCATTGGGCAAATGCTGCAAGGGAGTTGTTAGCGCATACTGAATGGACATTTAATTAAGTTACCGACTAGAAATATATCTATACTTATCTAAATATTTCTCTTAGTTAAAACATTTAAACACATCTATTCATAAACGTGGAAAATGCGCCACTGTCTTTAAAAAACCTGATTTTTAATACTCACTACCTATTTGGCTTATTCTACATAGGTATATTTTACGACAATTAAGTACCTAGGTAGGTACCTACATGTAATTATATGACGAGAAACAGGGCTGAATTTACCATTCGGCTAAAGGGTCTATAGCCCAGGGCCTCTGGAGCCCTATAAATTAGTTGAAAAATCCATATACCTAGAAACCCTGAGCATCGTTTTTTTTAATAAATCGCGACCCGAGAACTACAGGGTTCTAAGTGAACAACTGCAGCAAAAAAGTTATGGGCTGTTGAAGTTTTGAACGCTTGTATTTTGTTAATTGTGAATGTTTTCAATTATTTTTTTGATTGAATATATCAATGATGGTACTACTATGTTGTAACTATCAATAAAACTACGTTAAAACTAGTTTTTAATGGTTAATTTTATATATCATAAATTCAGTTAGAACTTTGTCCACCTGAAACTCAAACAAATCACCTTTACTACAAGGTTCTAACTGAAATTTGTATGGAAATCCTGGTGATTCAGGACACATAGTTTCACTTTTCATGTTAAAATAAATAAAATTCTTGAAAGTTATCTAACACAATATTTTTTTTTCTGATAAAATGTATGGAAATTGTTGGGAAAATGGGAAATTTTGAAAAACTTAAATATTTTTTTGTAATTTTTGTTTAATACCATTTTAAAATGAAAATTATGTTGAAAATATAATTTAATAAAAATACAAAACTATTGTTGATGCAACAAGCTCAATGTTTATTGCTCAATTTCAACTGGCTTGTTGTCTTCATCTACATCAGATACATTTATTGTAATTGTGTATACAAGATTGTTGTTACTAATGGCTGAGGGAATGCTGTGTAAAAATTCTTCTATTATATTATTCGCCTCAGTTTTAGAATAAACTTCAAGCCAGCAAGAGACATATCTTTCAGATCCATCATAACATCATAATGATATTGTATAATTAATATGAGTACTAAATCTCTATAGTGTGAGAATTCTCAGGAATAGGGATTTTAGAATAAGTACAACATAACCATTTCTTCACCTCATCTACTGAGATTTGAAACATCTCAAATATTTATATCACTTTCAGGAAGACTTTTAAACCTAAAACATTAAATCAATAAATGAAATAGCCTTAAAATACTCTCAATATTTTGACATTATTATTAAAAAAAGGTTAAAGAATAAAGTGTACAATGTTCGTTCGACATTCTCATTATAAAAAATAATCAATGTAACTGTAACGAAATTTAAAAAAAAAACGATAATATAATTAAATCTTACTTACGTTTCATAATATTATTATTCATCTATTAGTGAGTTCACAATTTACTGTTGATATCAAACATCACGAAACATTTTTTTGAGGTTATGTATCTCGAAGCTATAGTAGTTTATGTAAATACTCGTGGTTTATTGTTAAATACACTGAATGATGTCTAAATAATAAATTCAAAATACAAAACAACAAGATTTTACTCTTCATATTGCAATTTAAACCATTTTAACAACTTTAAATGTATTCACAAACACGAAATGTCAAACACATAGAACTTTGTAGAACGACGGATCTTTTTAAATTATGATAGAACTCTGTAGTGCCACAGATATTTTGTAAAGTGCACATAGAACTCGGTAGTATTGGGGTTTAATGCAAAAATATAAGAAATATTGACTTCATATTGATATAGTATGTAGATAATGTGACTTGGAAGACTTCCTCATTATTACTTTAGTTTGGCCAAAAATCGACACTTAGAACCTTGTAGTTCTCGGGTCGCGAAATACATTTTGATCAGTTGCGCTTTTTAGGTCACCTAAAACGTTTTAGCTAAGGGCTCTTTTGAGTGTAGGAGAAATGAAAACATCAGTTATCGTATTATTGCAGAAGTTTCTTAGTAGAAAAGATATTCCTACCGGCACTTTCGTATGGCGTACATTTCTGTTATGGAACTATAACCCATGTATTTTTTAACTTTACATAGATAACTATATATTACTTTATAAGTATACGAAATTGATATAATGTCACCGTTAACATAATAAAAAGGCACCTATCTAGATTTATCTACATACCTACATATTTTAAATTATAATAAACATACGGTAGGTTCATACTTCCATGCATACGAGTATGATAAAAGAATTATTTTGGTACGGAGGTACCTAGGTATAGTAAGCGGGACAGGACGATGATGCAAAATAAATTGCAAACATACGCTATTGTTAATGTCAATTACCATACTCATACACGGGCTAAAGTTTGTGTGTATTGTGTACAGTTCACCGATTGAGACATATTGCAATAGAATAGAATTGAAACATAATATCATAAGCCGTAGATATCTGATCTAATTATTTCCGATTTAGTAAAACATACATTAATATCGAAATATTCTGCCTACTTGCTGCGAACGGGATCAACACAGGATGTTTACAAACCAGTGATTACCTGCATTAACAACTAACATTATTTACTTATATTTCTATCGTCAAGTAAGTAGTTCTATGAACATATTCACTTAGGTACTTACTAAATATAGTTACTTATCTACCTACTTATATTAATTTCATCTACTTGAATGTACTTTTAAAATATCATAAAATCTTTTAAAGAGATTTATCATTTAGGTACATTTTACATGATGATGATTACTGGTAAGTATTTAAAAAAAAACCTTATCTATAACTTCGCGTTCTAATTCATCTTATTAAATAATTCTTAATCGAATACGTATAGGGAGTAGGGATCACCTTGATCTACCGCGTACAACATAATAATTTTATTTCAAAAGCTTATTCTATTGAGACTTTGAAAGAATGCTTTTAGATATTTTTCGATCCATTGGTCATAGATCATAATGAGGTTATATTAAATCATGAATGAGAATATAATATGATAGTAATTTCAAATACTTATATATCGTGACCATTTTTTAATTTGCCACCTTTTACCATCTTTCGGAGATATGTATTCTTTTTGACACTATAACAGGCATAGAGGCACAATGATAGTAGGGTAGTTTAACAATAGTATATTTAGTAATATAAGCGAAACAACCAGAAACACCCAGGCTTTGAGAAAATGACATAAATATATTGTGTCCTCACTGGGATTGAACCCGGAGCTTCCGGATGAAAGGCCAGCGTCTTACGCACTGCAACACGACACCCGCGAGATATACATCCCATGTAGGGGAAGGTTGCGATCATTGGACCAGTGCTTTCATTGGACCACGTAGGTATATCAGAAATAAAAGACGTTAGAAACCATCAGTGACCTCACAAAGCAAGCTTTCTATGCCTCTTCCGCGCCTCTCTTGTTTCAGTCTCGTCTTGGATGTGGTAAATGAGTCACGTTCGTTGGTGTATTCATCGTGCATAAAATATAACAATCAAGTAAAACTAAAACGAATGTAAGTATGAGTCTATTAACTATATTTGGTTGTACTTACATCAATTATGTTAGGTAATTTATTACTATTTGCAACTATGATAGTAGTTGTTACGCTAATACTTTGGTTTTTTTGTGAAACTTGTTTTTGTGACAGCACCCGTATTTGCTATCATTGGACCATGGATAACCTCTACCATTGGACCGGTCCAATCATGGAAACGATTTTATAACTTTTTTCACATTTTATTCTTTTTGCATTCCATAATGGCGAAGAGAGGTAATAATACCTGGAATGAGCCCAGCATGTCATTGGCATTACAAGTATTAAAGAAAAAAAGAAGTAGGTTTAAACAAGGCAGGTCGAATGTTTGGAGTTCCAAAAGCGACACTGAAACGAAGACTAGATGAAAGCAATCAAAAAGCCAAAGAAGAAATTCAGATAGTTGGTTCCGAAGGTGATCTATCATCAGAATTATTAGAGACAGAGCTTTACGAACACATTCTCGAGCTTGAAAGTTGTTTGTATGGTATCACTTCAGTAGATGTCAGGCGATTGGCGAACTTCAGACATCTATGGATATGCAAGACATTAACGATGCTCGGCGTGTATTCAATATTGATGAAACGAGTCTCTCCAACTTGCAGAGAAAATCTAGAAAAATTTTGGCATTGAAGGGTAAGCACCAAGTTGGAGCAATCACTAGTGGAGAACGTGGCACAACGACCACAGCTGTATGTTGTGCCAATGCTGCTGGCCTATTTGTTCCCCCGCTTATCATATTTAAACGGAAGAGAGCAAAAGATGAATTGAAAGATGGAGCACCACTTGGTTCAATATTTGCTTTCAACCCAGACAGTGGCTATATTAATAAAGAAATATTTTTTCTATGGATGCAAAATTTTGTGGAGAATGTAAAACCATCTCCAGAAAAATAAGTTTTGCTTATACTGGCCGGTCACACAAGCCACACCAAAAACTTGGATGCAAGAGATATGCAAAGAGACATGGTGTAGTAATGTTTTCACTTCCTGCACATACATTCCACAAAGTTTTTTCATTTTTTGTCATTTTTTAAGCCGCTGAGTAGTTATTACATAGATGAAACCGAAAAATGGCTTCGTCAATACCCTAGGAGATGTGTGACGACATTTCAAATATCTATGCTCTTTGGAAAAGCCTATTCCAGGGCTGCTTCTGTCGGTACGGCTGCAAATGGCTTTCTGAAGACAGCCATTTTTCCTCTGGATAAAGATGTATTTTCTGACTATGAATTTGTGATAGCCCATGAAGAATCGGAGAATGCTTTTGTTTCATTTTATAAAATCTTATTATAAAGCACATTGATTGGACCAAGTGTGTAAATTATTATTATTTTTTCAAAGTCCAATGATGGAAACTTAGTGGTTCAATCAAGGAGCATGTGGTCCAAAGACGGCAACAAACAAAAATTTAGTTTTTCTGTTAAATCTCGAAAATGGTTAATTCTATTGGACTGATGCTAAGTGTATACATTTTTTTTTTTTTTTTTTTTGACCATGTCCGATCCTGATAGGATCATATGGGCCTCCACAGAGTGGAGGTTTGTATTGACAGATTTTGTTTTTTTTTTACGAGAAATGGATGTCAGCCACTTGCTCAACCTATTAGGTCCATACCCTGACACACAAATTGAAAAACAATATGTGTACTTGCCAGACCCAGGATTCGAACCTGGGACCCACGGCTTTATAGTCCAACGCTTATGCCGCGCGGCCACCGTGGACCACACATTTGGAGCAGGGTAATAATAATAATATAATATAACATCGGGTCCTTATATCCCGACGCGTAAATTAGGTAGGCATGTATTTCCTAATCACCCTGTGCTGTATGTTGTGCAGTAAAGTAAACATCAAAGTGATGCGCGTACCGACGCCAGGCACCGTAATGGCGCGTCGGTTTGGATATTTAACCAATTTCACAGCGATTGAGCAATTTAGATATCCATCCACGCGGTGTATTAAAATAATACACACGCGCCTCGGCCTGCCACTAAATGAGTTCGGATGAAACATTAAACCAAATTTTGTGGTTTCAACTCTGTGCATGCAAAACTACATAATATTCAAACAGAGTCACATTAAGACTTTACAACGCCTTACTAATCTATTATTTCATTCGAACAACGAATACTTAGTTATGTTATATTTTTTGTTGATAGCCTACTTACTATAAACATACCATATTCGATAGATTTGACAAAAAATAAGCCATAGTCGGAGCGGTACCGTGTGAAAGAAAGCGATGCAATAATAGGCTTGATGTAAGTGAAGTATCAATAGGTAGTCCAATTCTATGATGAAAGTGAGCCTAAACTGAACGTGTAGGTACATACTCTACATGTTTTTCGTCTGTAAGGACGTCTCAATGAGCGTACCGAAAACTTTCGAACCCCGTTACTTATTAACAATACCAATTAAATCACGCAGGTAATCTACCTGAGTCTATATTTGATCCTAATTTTTATTTATTTATGTAGTCGCTCAGAATGACGCCAACAATCAATCTGAAATTTCGGGTAAAATTATATTGAAAAATAAACCCCAAAACCATTAAAAGCTACAACATATAAGAAAATTGTGCATACATTACATAATGTACTTCATAGGTACCTGTGTATGTAGGTAGGTAAGCACCTACTCGCCATTCATCTCAAAATATAAATTTCCAGCAATATGCAGGCAACAGTGTGGTCATTAATTTTCTCATTCCAAGACCCTAAAGTAGATACACAAGTAAATACCTACACAGACGTAATAGCCAACTGGCTGTGCTTAGGTACCTATATGTTTTACTACACATCGGAATGCAAAGCTTACATATACCCACAACCAATTTTCTGAAGCTTTTTAGTTAACTGTAAAATTATTGCCCAAAAACAATCCGATTCTGTTTAAAAAAAAAACGTGAACAAAAAGTCGCCATTAACACTCGTTGTTATCTTAATGGGTTGAAGATAAGTAGGTTTATAATTTATAAACTTGTTTAGGGGTCATTTTCAGTGATTTTTCCGAGTTTAGAATGGTTATACTTAATATTTTATTTATAAGGGGATTATAAACAACTACTTGCCAATGATTATCGTAATGGTTTTTCACATTTTATAGCTTAAAAAATAGGGGTTGAAATAATTTTATATAAGTGGATTTTGGCTGGGTGATTGATGAAAATAACTAAAGGCCTCTTTCATAATTGGTTAATAAGAATATAAATACCTGTCGATAAGAAAAAGATCCACATTAGATTCTCCATATAACCGATAGACATATTAGGCATTTCATTTGTTCATACTAACCTATCAAAATGAACAGTAGGTAATACACTTCATGTTGTCAACCCCGTTGCCATTCCATCAGTTTGCCGACCTACCTATATTATATCATGTATCTACTCTTTTTCGCCTCCGTATTGATTGATTTCTTTTAAGTATTTTTGTGTTATGCCCAGCATGCACCCAGCCATGTCACGTTGGACTTCATTTTTTTGTTCCAAGTTTCACTTTTTTCTATTTACTTTCTCAATAAAAAATATCACAGAGTAATATTTTATATTTAAATAAACATTGCAGACTGCTTAACTAGACGTGCATATAATTTTGTAAAATATTTCCATTTGCGAGAATAATATATCAAATATTCACAGAATTTAGACTAAGCCAATAAAGACTTTATTATATAGGTATGTATCTATATTTAAGGCACTGTGTATGCATAAAACCAAGTCGATTGGAAATTATGGCAAACTTTGCCGGGAGTGTTACTAAAATTTGTTTGCTTTTCTTGCATGTAGTGGAGTGGGTGTGGGGTTTTAACGGTCAAAGTTGGCAGTTTTGGTGTGTTTTACGCGTTAACTTAAGTTTTCTCATTAAGAGAAAAGTCTTTAATTAACCCGGTGAAAGCAAGGCGCCTTAAAACTTATTGTCTTCCCTCCCTTTAACTTTGCAACAGCAGTTTATTTGTTACCTTACACATTATTAAAGTTACCCAATTTAATTTAACTTCGGTAAATATTGAAATGGTATTACAAACACACATTATGTTTTATGAACGTATTATATAATTATCAATATACCTATAGGTAGATACATATTTCCATTAAATAAACTAGAATTACTTGATAATAAAGTTCTTCTATATTCCAAATAATAAAATGTGTCTTCGATCAAAGTTAACTCATAAAAATTATACAGAGAGTTACTTAGATGTTATTATTTTTAATCATTTATAGTACGAGTATGTTTTATCAAAAACCTCTGTTTTGAAAGAAATAAACGTGAAAAACCAACATACTGAACTATGCCTGTAAAGAATTCTACAAGACAATAATGTTGAATGGATAATCGTCAGTGCAAACGTGTAGTATCTACGCAAAAGAGACATCACATACCAGTGGCGAAAGGTGACTTTTGGAAAGAGGTAGGCTGTGGAGTAACCACGCTTGTCAGATATATTTACGGGAAATAAGAAAATAACCCAATATTACTACTGATGAATAGGTAGGTACACTAAATCGATGAAATTTCAAAAGCTTCATTAGTTTGATATAATTAGTTTATAAATAAGCAATTAGTTTGAATTATGTATTTTCCCAGGGAACTCAGAAATATAATATTTTTCTTTTCTGTGTATTTTCCTAAATATTTATAAACGTAACATACGCTCAAAATATATTACCTATCATCTTTGCAAATATCCTTTGTTGTACCTATATAATATTTTCCATAACAATTTATCATTTAACCCGTAAAACTAGACATTTTAAAATACTTCTATATTTAAAACACAGACTTAGGTATAAATAATTGATAAATAAAAATCGCGAGATAAATTATTTTATATTTTTAACAACACTCAATATTTATATGTGATTGAATCCCTTAGAAATTATTTTTTATCATCTTATTAATAATTATTTTGAATAAATGTGCTCTAGCGGATGTAGGCGCTAACTAAACAACCTATGATTTCGGAATAAAAAGCTAGACAGTGACTGACATCAGGAGACTGAAGTCATACAAAACAAATCTGACAAAAGGATCGAATTAATTCATAATATAGTTGAATCCAGACGGCGCTAGTTCAGGTTATAAACCTTACTAAATAAAATAAAACTTCTAAATTCTGACGATAGATGACTCTCAATCGTCTTGGATTTTTCAGTGTATTTATTTATTTTAAATTAAATTATTAACTTGATGATCTATTTTACTTAGAAGGTAGGCTTTAAATAATCTCCTACTATGGAGCCTTCGCCACTATCACATACCTAGGTAGAACGATGGTCCGACCACGTGAACGATTCTACGACCCCTCTATAACTACCTATCTCCACCTATGCGACAGGCAGAATGTAGGAATATTTATAGTTATAACTATAGCATTAAAAATAATTTATAATAATTGACAAGAGATGGACAGTAAAACTAATTGTACCTACCTACTGTATTCGTCATTAATAAAGTATGTTGGTAGCACAGAACAAATTAATAAATATAAAAGCCATTGCCAAGTTCTGAAGCAGGGTAGTTTATGGCCTGATCGCCATAAAACACAAGTAAAAAAACCGCATCGACTGTTCCCAAAGATTGTATGCACGTTACATTAACCAACGTGACAAAGTAAAATAACTATTAGGTACCTATTAACTGTTAAAAATAGCATATTCTTTAACACTTGTTTAAGATTATCCCATATTTTCCACACTCGAGATATTTTTAGCCTGTTATACCACACCCAGCAAGATAAGCCAGTTCCCATTAAGTTTGTGTTCCCTGGTTGGTAGTTATATAATATCCATTTATCCTATGTTTCCATATTTAAAAGATAGAGTACCTAGATGAAAGTAAAGCTAAAAATATTTAAATAAGAACGCATATTATTCAATATTTATGAAGGAATTAGAACTCTTTTATACCCAATACCCTAAACTAGGTGCACATTTGTAATCAGTAGCGATATTAGGTTCATCGAAGTCCGAGTAGGTTTGGACAGGTCTGGAGGCCCGTTTGAAAAATTTTCCGTGCGATAAGCCGTAATCGAGTAATAAAATATAGCAATAGTTACGTTTCCAGAAGGTTTATAATACGAGTATTTCGTTTATTTTGCACACTATGATAGATTTTGATTTTTTTTTCTATCGAAGCGATCGCGATATCTGCTCCATGGAAAACCGATGGTGTGTGGGGTAATCCGTCATTGTATGGAATATACTTATTTTAATCGCATTTTGTATATGAAATTACTTTACAATGTCATTCTCAAAACAAAAAAGAGGAATTCATTGTGTTCACTGTAGAATAATATTGCGATTCGTAATAAAACGCGGAAAATAGCTCGCGCATACCTCGCGACTGCGAGCGAAACGCTTTTTCTGTGTGGAAGGAATAAATTAAAAATAAAATGGATTTCGATCGATAAACGCAACGCATCAACTCGTTTTATTCACCGGATTGAACAGTTTCATACATTCATTCTGAAATTAAATTAATTCCATGAGAAATGAATATTCATCAAAACTTGAGAAAATAGTCAACAAACTAGGAAACTTGATGAAGATACATCATCATGTTTGTACCAATATCAATTTGCAATTACAGTTAATATATTCAAATATAAATATATGCTATATAAATGCAGATATTTTAATAAAATCTGTTCTGATATATATAGATACAAGTAGATATATAATTTATCCACTTAGATAGGTACTGCAAGTAATAAAATAATACAAAAATAAGCTTGAAATTATTCATTTTATGTTATTTATACCTATAAAATATATATTAACATATTATTCTCTCCACATCGGAATATATGGCCCTCCACAGAGCAAATGTTATCATAAATAGTTTTTACGAGTAATATCGTTAGACATTGCTTAACCCAGGGAATACAAAAATAGGGGATGCGAGTTACCTTCTGGTTGAGGCTGTAAGAATGTATAATTCTTGAGTTTGGAGAAATATGGAATAAACTTAGACACGTGTCAAATAATATCATGTTTTCAATAGTTACGTCTGTACCATAATATTCTACATTTAAGTTTGTCACGTAAACCAGACGCACATTCAATATTGGTAATATTTGGGGACATTGTATTTCTAGCGTTTTACGGCCAGACCTTAATTGAGTAATAAACCAAAACTGTATTCGAAGCCTTGGTCTATGGCAACCGGTTATCGCATTTCCATCTGACTAATCTCCCCTGTGGCTTAGCCCATTGGGCCACGTTATACTTAGAGCAAATACACATTGGAAAAATAAGATATTTAGAGGTAGAGACTTACCCACCAATTTATTACTAGTCTCTATGCCTATGGTAGAAGTAATTACCATATTTAATGTAAGTATATTCATTTATAATATGAACATCATGATATTAAATGACTTTTTACGGGACATGGTAATTAGCCACTCACCCAACTCATTGCACCGAATCAAACAAAAATTGAAAAACAACATCTGATTCTTTGCCAGCCCCGGGATAGAACTCACGGTTTTCAAGCACTCGTCCAACTAGATCGATCTGGTTGTTGTTAGGAATGTATAGTTTATATATCAACATACATCTACGTCATCTATTCAATAGCTGATATCTATATCAACCGAAAGAACTAAATATGTAATCATTATATTACGAATATTGAGGGGAGATAAAATTACTAAACGTAGGTATCTAGATAGGTAACTATTGTCAGTCGAAACTTGAGAATTTATAAATACCTAGTATGTATATACTTATGTAGATACCTACATAAAAATGAAACGTTGATTATATATTGTATGTATGTTGGAACCTACAATGTAAATTATATGGAGTCCAAATGCAAATTTAAAAAAAATCTAGATGTTAGGTACCTATAAGTAAGTTCAAACTGTTTTTTTTAATAATCAGACAGGTGAACCATGCACGTTCATACATACGCACCTGTTAATGGTATTGAGAGTGCAGCAAAGTTTTAATTGCAATTAATAAGCGAGCACCCACAATAAACGAATACAGCACAAAAAACACCTGCTTTATTCCAATTGCAATTTTATGTTAAAATGTGGTAATAATGCAAACGTTCTTTGTTATTTGAGATCTTTATTACGGCAATGAATGAAGTAAAATGCCCTCTTAGCTATGAATGACATAATATTTTACAAAAATTACCTAATGGTTAATTGTTTTATTTTAAAGAAATTACATCAAATTAAAACAGGTCAATTTTCTTCCAATTGATCAAAGCGTGTCAATTATTTTTGCAAATCCAATATTGATTTTAAAATGCCATAAAATAAATTACAGCAGTACCCACCAACGTATTAAAAATCTTTACTAGCTATAACTATTCCTTTATATTGATACTTAATATAATAATTCTTATAAAATGCTAAATAAAACAAATCAGATAAATAATACTTATGATATTTTTATAATTATTATACTAATTATAGTAATAAATAAGACCTGATTAGTACATATTACTGTCTTTTAAAATTTAAAAATGGTTAGACCAATTAAGGCGGCCCTAATACAATCTAAGTCTAAGTCCTACCAAACTGACATCATGATACTTGCCATGCCGACAATTAACGGTCAATTATTCATCAATCGTTCCCTTATAAACACTTATAACCTAAACCATTGTCCTGATCCATGACCCAATAAGCAATAGGTACCGCGCGAAAGTGCTATCAGTGCGACCAAGAGTGACAACCAGACCACAGAACCAGCCTCAACTACATAAAATGTTAATGCATCCTATACATAACCCCCTTTCCAGCATCCGAATCATTCCGTCACAGTGTACAGTCTACTGAAAAGCGCAGCCAGAAAATTTACAATGATAAAATGAAACAGCGCTCAAATGATGAATTTCCGTTATACCTTCAGATAATATACAGTAAGTATGTAGGGACCGACTGGTTATCAGAATATTGTTGTAATGTAAGCTATTTGTATTTAGGCACCTATGCAACTATGATAACCAGGATAAGTATTTTTCTATGGTATATTCAATATTTGTACGTCCAACCTACAACATATTATTATGACTCGAATTTATCTTCTTATATTCTTAACAGTATAGAAAATTACTGCTACATGACTTAACAACGTTCATAGGAAGTGGAAAACTGTTCGATTGGTTGATATAAGTACTTATTCTAATATTATTCTTATACAATCAAAACGATTTTAAACAATAACTGCCTCATTTCTTGCTAGGTATTACATAGTCTTTCACTATAGTGCCGATTTTATAATATATTAAAAAATAGAATAATATGTATTAGTAATTGATTGATACGTGATTCATAAAAAATACAAACATTATCGTATTTATGTTATTAACATACCTGTCACCTCTCTATGCTAACGTTTTATTAGTAGAGTAATCAAATTAACATAAAAAATATTATCATAATACCTTTTTATTTACTAACATAAAATCTGTGGGTGAAACAGTAAGCGGTCAAAGGTATCCGTTATCAAAAGCTACAAGGCTTGAAATCGATAGTGCGATATAAACTGAACCAGTGGCACTGAATGTAGGTGGGGATGAAGTAGCTCCCTCTATGAAAAGGTGAGTGGTTTGAGGAAGGTCTGCCTCACCGCAACTTACACGCTAACTTATTTTATTTTCCAGGAAAATTGGAAATGTTGATTTTTACTTTTACTGCCAATACGTAAGTACGTATGGGAATAGTTTGTTATAATAATATATAATATACATATATATGATTGAACCCATTCATATATTATATTATGAAATGAGTCAAACGTATCAAAATTATTCAATTACACTAACGCATACCATTCAAAAGTTTGTTATGACAACATGAATTCATTCCTATGATGATTTATCTCTTTATTACAATGCAGAACTTTTCTAATCGGTACATTTTCATGTGCGTTTTTTTGCTAACGCAAAGAGCAGCCATATTTTTATTGGATTTTGCTTTGAGCAGTTCTCATAAGTAAAAACAACTCCATATGAATTAGTTGAATGCATAAATAATACCCCCAAGTGCATACATTTTATTATACATATGTATCTAATAAAACTTCAAATCGTCAGGTGAATGCAGGAATACCTATTCTAATTCACATTTGAAATATTTTACAGAAGAGTTTTTTGAAACAGCCTACTTCAGTTACTTATTATTTAGGATAGACAAATGTATGCACTTTTTTTTCATCGATTATCCTACTAAAATATGATGCGTGTATTTATACATAATTTCAGTTAATTGTTTCAAAGAACTTTCTCGTAAAATATTTCAAATGTAAGTTAGAATAGTTCTCCTTTCAGCTGATTTTTTTTTGATTTCAATATACCTAAGTGACTTAATCATTCGCCTATTGAACTAATTATTCGAGCGACCATTTTCGGAACCGTGGGCTGGGGGGGGGGGGGCTAAATTCCGTAGTTGACAAAAAATCCTTTTTTACAGTATATGTATTGATCCGATGCAGGGTCACATTGGGTTGGACAAATGGTTAATTGCCATCCCTCTTAATAAATGTTAATATAGTCATTACTACAATATGATCAATAATATTATGCTCCGCATATTGGTGAAAGTGGTTAATTTTTATAATAAAGATTTTCCCTACCAATACTACATACTAATATCGATATCAACTAATAAAGTGTATTGAAAGGATTTTTCAAAATATTAATAATTGACCACTGAATTAGAAAAACGTAAGTATTCAAACATATTGTAACCAGTATTATGGCTTCTTACGCTTCTTGCATACTTTGATAGGTTTAAGAAAAATAATCTTTCAAGGTGGTGCGAACAGCGGCATACAAAACGTTTCAGCAGTATCAAATTACGTATTTTACATACCTACCTTTAGATGTATCATTATATACATACATATTCACTTTATTATCAATCCCGATATTATGTCAGTATATTGAGGTCGTCTACAACATCATTACAAAGTTTAAATATTGTAGAGCCTATTTAAACAATAAAATAGTCAAAGTATTTCTACATTTAACTATCTAAAGTTTTTTGAGCTTTTACCTTTCTATAGTAAGCTATTAATTGAAATAATGATAGCAGGTATTTGATAATTAATTTTATATACTTCACCCGTACCTAGTATAAAATCCTTTATAAATGTACCTAATTAGGTAGAATAATTAAACAAAAATCAATTTATGACAAGACTTTGTTTCAGGGGTACATAATATTATTTTGTCAATTGTCCATTAGGTTAAATGTCATAATTTTGGTTATATACTTCATATTTTCAATAGGCTACCATCATTATAAATGTAGACATGTCCCAACTCACAGAATACTATCTAATTTGAGAAAACCAAAGACGCAAAATATGATAATAACATAAATCAGTCAATTATTTATCAGTTCAGTAATCAAGATTTTATAATATGGGTGTACACTGTAGGTACATAATAAAACTTTATTTTATTAACTTGATTTAATTAAATTAAAAAATGAAAGAATTTTATTATCTTTGCAAAAGCATTAAATTTATAATAGCTGTAGGTTTTAGTTTCTTTTGACAGTTATAGTGTGCCTACAAAATAAATACAAAACGATTTTGCAATAAAATAGCATTAATTGCAGCCAGTTTCAACACTAAGTAATGTGTCCCAACAAAGAGGCTAAGCCAAAAATTTTAGTTTACGTAAACACTATTAGGAATTGTGTTTAATTAACAATCTGTGACGATGTGATGTAGTTAGTATGAACCAACTTATTCTCACAAGCAAGTGCTTTGAAATATTTATTGGGCAGCCAGAATTTTCTTCTTTCAAAATCTTAAGAAATATAATTACTTACACATTAAGTTAAAATTCAATACAGATACCTAATGCACATAGTTTCACGCAACGATAGTACAGTCTGCATTTTTTTTAATATGTTTTGTAAAATAAGATAAATATAGCTAATTAAGTAGGGATATTATGATAAAAATGGTGAGAAATAAAATCCATATTATGTTAATAAAGGTATTGTTTTATTACTAACAAACCAACGAAAATGATACCTATATAGTTCGTAAATAAAAATATATTATTATTTTTTCAATCATAGTCATCTCCGAAAAATCATATGTCCACCTTATTAACTAAGCTCAGTCAGTCTGAGTAAGTTTAATAACCAATTAGAGGATAAAGAATACCATCGTATTGTCATTAATTATTACATTTTTACTAATAAATATTCAAATAAATATGAAACATTCGTAGGTTATATATTTATAAAATATCATAGAGTTTTCCAACCATTAATAAACAGTAGGTACCTACCTACACCATCTTATCTTTTACTAACTATCCATGTCTCTAAACAGAAACTCACGAAATGGCTAATTTTAAAATATGTATGCGATTATTTTGTAATTCTATTGTGTTCAGGTGTTTCGTGCGAGCGACAAATATAAAATTGGGTATCACGAAATTTACCCACTGACTTTGTTTTGCACGCTTTTTGACTCAGAAATTTGGCGGCCGTTATAAGTGTCTTAAATATGCGATGAAAACACAGCTTTATCAAATTTAATTGTCTTCGTTATTACTAACTTATCTTTCTGTACATGAGAATCATTGTGTTGCTACGTATATTTTATTGTTTTCCCTCTAGATAATGAAAATTCGGTGTTGATAGTATTGTGGTTTTTATTAACAGATATGTTATATGTACCTAAATAGATTGGGCACGGGTCTACGCATTCACCATCTACGGCGTAGATATCTACAACGGTCCTAGGTTCTCGTAGACAGACAATATTATTACTCTTCAGCTTCATTCAATATTATATAGCTATACATATTAAATATTCATTCAAAACGGTATGGTATATACAGAATAGTATCACAATGCTCAATTCATAATATCGAACTCTCTCAGGCCATCGAGAGAAGATGTGATGATACAAAAAATATATTAAACTCAAAAAGTATCTCAAAGTATAGAGTAAAGGGAAAAAATGTGAGGTGTGTCTATAATTATTGTCTGTGGTACTATTTGCAATGGTTATATGATAATTGCTCCCTAGACATAACTACCCGAATAACAACGTTTAAAAAATATTATCTTTACACGACAAATAATTGACATAAAATATATTTGACAAAATAAATTTAACTAAATAAAAATTTCAACAACAAAAATATTTAATATAAAATAATATAATTTAAAATCTCTAATTAACAGAAAATCTAGTTTAAGTATTATTTTCAATTATAGGTACTAACACAAAATAAATTCATTAAAAATATTACGGTGTAATTCCTGAGAGGTTTTTATACATCAAGTTTTGTCAGAGATGTTATTGTTTATCGGATGTTTTTCCTACCCTACCACCATTTGCAATGACTGCTCAACATAATAATACAATATGGATACTTATTTGCATTTAGAACTAGTAGATAAAAATAAAAATAGCTAGCCAGTAGGTATCGTATTCAGCATATACTTTTGTACAGGAAATAACCATCACTCGTAATATGTATTATACAGTCATTTGTATTATATAACTAAATATACACCTAGTGCATATGCATATTATAATTGTGTACGTATGTATGTTGACACAACGTACCAATAAACTTACACGTGCCCTTAATATAACTGTATACGGCAATCTTTCTACTGCCGCCAATTAAACAAACAAGCATGAGATAGGTATTATTTTTATTCATAATATCGTTTCTCAAATGAAATAAGAAAAGCAGCTGTAAGTAGCAAGACGTAAAAATATATTTAATGTAATATGTACAAACACGAAGAATGTCTCTTCGTCTCTTGTATGTATTATCTATGACAACTAATGATAGATAAAATAAACAAAAGTTTAGGAGTTGAGTTGAAAGTGTGAGAACGTCGAAGTAATTGGGTGTTTCCCTACAAAAAAAGGGTTTCATTTAAATCAATTCAAATGTAAACAGATTCCGTTGAACAGATCGGAATCTGGTTTTTATTTCAGGCATCATAGGATCTTGCAGCATCTCACGACCGGACCATATCTTTCCATCCAGGACAGTGGCGTACCGACGTACAATTCAATTAACAATAAAAAATATTTCTATATCTACATGTAGGTACATATTCATATTTGAAAAAAAAATACATGGCTTCGATTTATTTTAAATATACCAAATACATAATCATATCAACTAATGTAATAAAATATCTACGTTAGTTTACTAACCACCTATTCTATTTTCCTGTGATAGCTAATAAACCACACTAAGCCATAAAACCTACTTCAATAATGATTTTACAGCCAAATTACTAATTACCATCACACACCAAATATATAACATCGTTTGTGGTTTCCACGTCAAACTTATTGAAGCACGTTTCAGTTTGTGATTTTTCTATGCAAAAAATATTAAACTCCATCTTCTCTATTCATACCATGTATCGCAATATACGAAAATTCCCTCTTTTGCTTCACTTTCATTGATTTTTAAGCTACATTTCTACAGAAGAAAATTTACTTCATTTGTTGTACACTGAACTTTTACACTGAAATAGTAACGTTTAAAATGTACTAATATTTATTTTTATATGGCTTCATATAGGTACCTAACAGAAAACGTAAGTATAATAGCAACAAACTTAATTAATATATCAAAACAATATTTTTAATTCCCTATTATAATATAGTTTTATGCAATAAACGTTTATCTCTATATTTGTTATACTACATAATATATTATACTTATTATTTTTACTTTAATTCATTTTACGGTTGGTGCTATACATAGGTACATAATTATATCATAGTTATTGAAAGATTACGTCAATAGTTGCTTAACTAAAACATTGAAGTTGACCCGTAGACAAATATTAATTTTAATTGTAAATATGTATACTTGTTGTTTTATGGCTTGTCCTGGAAAAATGATATTTTAACAGTTTCTGAAAGCTCAAAAGTGACGTAGACATGATGAACCTACGCCACTGGGCAAGTGCCTAAATAAAAGTAAAAATACTGTCGTATATGTAAACAGAGGTTCTTATTAATGTTACACCGACCCACTATTAATTTGTTACACCGGTTGACGTTTCAGAATTAAGCGAGCGAGCGATCTCAGGGTACCTTTACCCTCCTACCTACCTATTCAAATTCTTACCCACATGGCGTACTTTCATGATGATTTTTAACTGAGCGCTGAATTACTCTCTTCATAATTTAATGCAAAGATATATTTTTCGTAACATAGTAGGGAGGTACCTATGTAGGTGCTATTACAATATAGGTATTGTTTGATTACTCTCATATAATACATAAGAACCTATAGTTCACAACGTCGTAAAGTGCCAAAATGGAAAATCACAAGTAGTGTAAAATAATGTAGTCCCTGAGTAGAAAAACGATTAGAACATGTTGATACTATTTGAAGGTTATTTGGAAAACTAGATGAAGGCAGCTCGTGATGGAGTCAAAAGGAGTTAGGACACACCAAATCCCGAAGTGAATTTAGGTAAGTTAATTAGGTACTTTTAGTCCTAGAACTAGTGTATTTTTGGAATCACGCTAGTTTTTGACAATTTTCGATTTTCGCGGGTAACCGGGATGTTAAGAATTCGAAAACGTATAACATAATGACTCTAAAATATATTACTTATGAGAATATGCCGTATCTACGAATAGAGTATAGGTACCTGTTATGTTTAGTTTTTTAGTGCAATTTAATATATATTAGTCACCTATATGTGAATACCAAAACATAATAATAATTATAATATTTGGTATGAAATTACTACAAAATAATTTGAATATAAAAATAAATCTTAATTATAACTATAATGCAGCGTTCATTTATAAAAAATCTTCCTTTATCACATTTATATTGAATTAAATCCGGTGAATAAGTCCACCGAAATACCTCTTAGGTCATCGATCGAAGAACAAATAAATAAATTATACTATTTTAAATAATCACTATCCATTTATTGGATAAAAAGTTAAAACTCATATAAAAAATAGTATAATAAAATTATAATATAATATAATATAATATGGGTAAAAAGCCACTTGTTAACCAAGCTTTAATATGTTGTAACCTATCCTTTGCGGTTCGCATTAAATTGAATATAACATATAACTAACTAGGTACCTACCTATTATGTATATATTTATATTTAGTAATATCGGTACAGTACCTACTGTTTTACCTATAATAATATAAGTAGGTCATTATAATATACCTACCTACAACTAATTAACTTAGACAATGAAGATCTGATTAATAAACTAATAATATTTCAGATGATCTTTAAAACTTACGTTCACCTGGGTCATTATAATATGAGGCAAAGGCTGCATGTTGCTTGGATATAAACAAATATAATAAACGAAAAGAATGACTCCGCATCTGCTTAGACAGTTAGGCAGTAATGAAAATGTGTAAACTGAATTTTTTCAGATTATTTTAAATAATATTCTCATATAAACACTTTTTATTTTCATACTACTTAAAAGTGTCCTTAATTTGTCACACTATACTTTCAGTAATTAGGTATCTAGAAGCCTACTTAGGTACGTACATAATAACAAATTTATAATGTGTGATATTATTTATGGCAATAAATAGCATTAACGTATTAAGTTTTACAAAATTTCGTATTTAAACGTAAAATAATCATTTAGAATGGTGCATTTGCCTCTGAGATACAGGATATTATGTATGGTCAATAGGTAGGTATATTTTATATCAAAAGAGTAACGATTCAACTGGTATTTCATACAAGCTATCAAGAGCTCCGTACAAACTTGGTTCACATCGCATGAAACACGATATTTATCAAAACGTTTCTTTTTTCCGAGTCAGTCACCATCTTCAAAGCCGCATTCGGGTATTCAAGATCGCGTCTACGTGCGCTACCGAAACTCACATCCGAATCGCAGTCCGCGTGTCTTTTCCCATGGCGCGGGCAGTTGGAAAGGGCGATTTATTGCCGCGTAAGGCGATAGCGTTATGGGAGTTGTGCGCAGCGGTAACAGCCAGTAAACAGTTTATAAAACCTTTCATAGTAAATAAATACAACGAATATCCGAGAATTTGTGTTCCCTATCAAATGTCTCGGGAAAGACACTTTACGATTATGTCCTTGCTTCTTGGAAGGACAAACGTGTTTGGCTAATAAAAATATCATTGTTTCAATAAAAAGTTAATAAATTCACGTTTTATCATCGTTTATGAAAATATTTCTTGATATCCTTCCATAAAATAATTAGATAAATCAGTTAGCTATGTGTACCTATCACAAATACCATACTTAACATACATGTAGGTACATAGTGATTAATGATGTATAACATAGTTACATAGGTAGGTATGTACCTATAGGTATTATTTATAATTATATAGTCAGTGACGACCCTAGGCAAAATGTCGGATTTAAGCAGAATTAAAATGACGCTGCCTTCAAATTTTTCATTGTTTCAAATTGTAAAATGCAAATAATGTACCTATCACATTTTTTTAAGCTGACATAAGTAATATGCAAAAAAAATCTTTGAAATTCTGACACGCATCTAGATACCTACTAACTTTTTAAATAAGTATACAGGTAAATCGAACACTTTGACGTCACCAGAAGGATGAGGAATTATCTTAGGTCAGACGTAAGAAAAGGTCGTCTTTTTAGCTTGTCGTTTCCATAACAGAACCACTCAAATCCAAATAGAGAGCTTTTTAACTCTTCCTACCATTTCTTTTTGCTGGTCATTATTTAAGAAGTAACGAGCTTTTTTGAAGTAATTTTCGCAATATAATCATATTTTCCGCCCTACATGCCGTCCAGAATCTTATAAACAGCTTTTTTCGCGAAAAGTAGGTACCTACTATTATCAAAATAATGAACAGCACTGAGTATTTTTTTGATGATGGGCCCACACTACTAGTTCCCCGAAGCCACGGGTTGGAATAGATGCAAGCACTAATATATATTTGTATGTACCTACCTACCATACCTACTTAACTACATATGAATGAATTATTGTATCCACTGAAATATGCAATTTTTAAATAAAAATAATATTGTAAATATTTGTAAAAAGTGTTTTCCTTACCGTGCGTAGGGACCGAGGGGTAGGCGGCATGCACATTGTGGTAGTATCTGGCACGCGAATGGTGTCCTCCGCCCTCGAGAGCGGGGTGGAAGAACTCTCCGCCCGCGAGGCCCTCGCCAGCAGCGTCGGCGCCGCCCAGCCGCGGGCTTTCATACCAGCGCGGCTGCTGGACGGCCTCCGACGACATCTCCATCATCAGACCTCCGAAACCCGAGCACTCCAACGTTGAAGTCCTTCGCGGGGACGCTCGCGTGGTTTTCAGAAAAGTTCACCGGTTCTGCCGGTATGCACCAATGTGCCACTTTCAGGAGAGTTTAATGATTTTTTTTGCAGGTTTTTGCACAATAGGTATTGTATTTCAACAGAAAAAAATAATTATCACTTAAAAATTAATGCACATCAATACTTATTTTTAAAAATAATATTTTAATCGTTCGTTATCTTTAACTATAACACTACCAATAATTATACGAACACATTTATAATTCCCAAATTTCATACGAATAGTCACTTTTCATAAATTCAATAAAAATAGCACTTAAATATTATTTAACTGATATTATGATATTTATGATTTTAAAATATTAACAATATGTTATGCAAGCACTTCAGTCTTATTTTTAAAGTTGTTTGTAAATAAAATTAATATTTTGTTTTGAAAAAGTCCGGTCCAGAGTATCAGGATGGGATCTGTGAAATAAATATAAAATAATAAGTGTTATTGATCATTTTAGGGAATATATATATTTTTAGATATTTTACTGATAATTAATAATGTTAGACTAGATATTATTATAAATATGCGTTGAGCTTTACATATTATGTCAGTGTTAAATACTGACTAGGTATCATCAGTTGATGTTTTCTTGATTATTTAAAAGATTATCTAAATATTAAATTAACTAGTTTATTGTCTTACGACTACTAAATTTGATGCTGAACGAGATACTAATGCAAAAGTATTGATTTAAAAAATAATTCTTCCTATCTTATCTGCGAAATTGATTATACTTTGAGCCAAAAAATGATCAATTCGCATCATTTAAAATTTATTAGTGCTCACCGTTTTCTCGTCATAAATGTAACTGGGTACCTACCTACTTACTTTCTTAAGTAGTATTATTAAATTTATCTAGTTATAAAAAAATCCTTGACAGCGCTATCTCGGTTTTTTGATAATATCATACACAGTTGTTTTGACACCTTTTTTAGATAATATCAGATAAGAAAATGTGGTAACATACATAAAAATTTGAAATAAACTCACTATGATAGAATTTATAATAGAAATTCAATTTTCACATCAAAATGATTCAACTGGGTAGGTACCTAGGTGGTTTCATTGTTGTATTTTTTATGGAAATTCTATACCTACCTATTATTTAAATACTGCATATAATCTAATAAGTAGATACCTAGGTACCTACTATTGATTGTTAATAATGAAAATTCATTAATATGTTAACTCTCCAAGCCTCATTTGGTACCCATCTGTATTAAATATATTTATTAGGTAGTGAATATGAATAGGTAGATAAATACTTAGCCACCTAATTGTTTAATATTCTTGAATGTCATTGGTTCTCTTTTTCATTAGGTACCTACCTACTTAGGTACCTAAATAAACTTTTTTTGTAACTATTTTTATGGGATGTCAGGGAACCCAAAACCTACCTATTCCTATGAAAATAAGTGAAGAGAATTTCCTTCTGAGTGAGGCTCTAAGGTTTATTGTCGACTGTGAACAAGTATAGAATAAACTTCAACACGTGTTAAAGAATACGTATATTATTTTCATAATATCATTCATTAAGGTGCGTCAGCTAAACGAAGCCCGCATTCAATATTAGAGAACACTCAGCGCGCTTTGTATTTCTTGCGTTGTATGGCCAGACCGTCATAAAATAATAAACCCAATTAGCGCTCATAGCCTTGGCTCGTGTTGACTGACTTTCGCAATTCTGTCTTATTAATCAGTTCTGTGAATAAAAACGAAACATCCAGATACTTTACTGCAGTCAGTGTCGCAATTTATTTACCTGCTTACTCATATCTATTAGTAAATATATATCTAGGTATTTACCAACCTTATTGTATTTTATAAATTTATCATTTCCTAGAATATGTCACTGAAATATGAATTCATTCCTTGGATAGGTATGTGATATTATTATCTAACATTGACTTTATAGATAAGTTTAACATGGACATTTCGGCGTCCTCGTAATTGATAATAATAAAAAATGATAACAATATTATTTATTAATTTAATTTGAAATCATTCAGCGGTTGACAAAAATCAATTTTCATTTACTTAACCAACAATGTAAGAAAGAAATTTCATTGTAGTATTCAGAAACTAAATTGGACAGATTTATTGGTATTAGGCAGATATATCTTAAAAGTAAGATTGGGCTCACACTTGAAAGGGGTCCGGCTTAAAATGTATTGGGGGGAGGCAAAAACACAACTGATCAAAACTTTTTTTTAAATGGTGCTCAAAGTTTCTTTATGGTATTTTTATATTTATTTTTAGGTCTCCGGGCCCATATCAATTCGGAGGCCCTGGTCTATAACCCCTTATAGATATATGGCAAATCCAGTAAATTATTCACCACGCGGACGATTTCATCGCAAAGATATTGAAGAAAATTAATAATCAATACAAAATAAGGGAAGATGGAAAGAAGCGAATCGCAGCTCTGCGATGAATGTCATGTTTTAGAGGACATTGTACACATAGCACTACAATGCCCTAAATATGAACTTCACAGAGTATAGCTGCGAATTGCGGATATCTATGAGAATGTCGACGAATTGAAGGGTGTCCTGGCGGTGGGTAAGACGGAAGAACTAGGCAAAATTGTAAAGTTATTTAGCAGAATAGGATTGAGGACCTGATCGACGGTGATCAGGTGATCACCTTCTAGAAGAGAAGAGGAAAGTCAAAGCCTCGGTAAAATCACAAAAAAAATCAATACAAAATAATAATTATTATTGTGTTTAGACCCCTTTTTCTAACACAAATGGGTGACGTTTATTAATATGAAATTGAGTGTAGGTACATATCCTTTACAATTTAAACAATTACTAGTGTTTCAACAGATTGAATAAGTTGCACCGGTGTATTATTCTCCTTTCCATTCCTGAATAATATAAAAAATACACTGGAATCTCACATTTTTTCGTCAGTGCTCAATGAAATATCATCGGCAATCAGCTTTCAGTGAACAGGATTGGAGAAAATGAAATATATCAAAATACTGATAAGTAGATATTTATCCGTAGAGCATAAATTTATATCGTCCGTTAATGAATTAAGAAAGGAATGGGTTGACATCTATAACTAGTCATGTATATAACATCCATCTATCTATCTGTATTAGAAATTTCGGTAGGTACCTACCTACCTACTAGTCGATTTAAGGGAAACCAGGCGAAAACCGCGCTAATTTTCATGGCTGATTTTCGCAAAAGTCATGAATTCAAGATTGAAAACCTAACCTAATCTAACCTAACAAATTATCCAGTATATCGGCTGTTTTCAATTTCTGCTGGCTTCCCTTAAACCGTTAAAAACCGAAATTTCTTGTTTCTTTCTTGTCTTTCCCAATTTGATACTTTCCCAATTGATACTAATTTCTTGAGTAAATTTCATTTTACTTACCTAATCATGGGAAACTATAATTATTGTCTACTAAAATATTTTATATGATCCATATAAGTACCTAAAGGTTGATATTAAGAAACAATAACTTTGTTTATGCCCAAAATGGATAACTATCTAGGTACTTAGGTACCTACGGAGTCGGCCTCATAATCTTTTCTCCAGTCTTTTTTTTGCGTCGGGCTAATGAAGGAAACTTATCACTAGTTGAAAATGCTTTACAACCACAGAACAGATAATATTTACAGATATTATTTCTGAGTTCCCTGTTTACAACCCATCAATACACTGTCTTTAAATAAAGAAATAATATGTTATCGGTGGGTTGTTCGCTGTTTCTTACAATATGTTTTGTGTACCTTCCGACTAGCTTATTTCAAGGCATACTCGACTTTCATTCTCTTGAAGCTCGTAGGTCACTTCTACTCTTAAAGCATTTTTCCCTGCTCTCACGTGGTATAAGTTTCCAATCCTGATATTCTGGATTTTTTAAATTTACATCCGTCAATTACATACGTGGTAGCAGCTATGACCTCTTTTGGATGAGAACTGTTTCCTCGTGTCAGGCTTATCAGGCACCAATAGCCAGGGCTTCAAGGCTGGTCAATGCACTCTCTAGAGATGTACATTTTTAGTAATACGCTATGTATTTTGTTTAATTCTATTTTATTATTTAATTTATATTTTTTATTGAATTATTGTTTTTTTTTATTTATTTTTTTGCTTTAAGTAGATACATACCTACCTAATATTATTCATGGCTTGTTTTTTTATCCACTAACTTAATATAAATAAGTACCTGTTAATTTCATTCTAAATGCCATATTGTGAACATCTTGAATTAAAGATTTGTTATGTAGGTACTCAATATTTTTTTTAAATAAATAAATATCCTCTATCCCTATAGACCGTAGGTAACTACTTAATTTATAAATTGGTACCCAGGTACCCACAAATTATAACATTTTTATGTTATTTAAGTAGGTACCTATATCTATCTAATAATAAGCGGGTATATAGGTATATACATACCTAAGTACCTACCTACTTACGTATACTTATAGTATATACCACAGAACAGATAATAAATAGAATTCCGATAGGCTATATTCAATACGCCGTATCTTGATGCAGGATTTTGAATGTGTCAGTGTCCTACGAAAATGAAGCACGCATTATGCACGTGCAATAGTGTATGTAATACACCAACATTAAATAAGCGTAAATGCATAAACCGAGAGCAGTTTTCAGTATTCGACGTAAAACGTATTCTTGACACGTGTGTCAGCTTAACCCGGATTCTTCCTTACTCGAGTCGGTTACCTGCTATCACCTTACCCGTTATGTATTTCAGTTCCCATTATTTCTGAGTTCCCTGGTATATACATATACCTACTACTAGGTACTATATAGGTACATCTCATTGGTGTACCTACCTATGATTTATCTTAGGTAGGTACCTACTCATTAAAAAAATATGAAATGTGATATTAAAGAGACATATTTCGAAGGCAATAAAAGACGATTTAAAAACAATGTAGGAAATTATTATTATACGTGTATAGATATATATATGGGTAAGATTTACCATATAGAAAAGTAGCTACATTATACTACTAAGAAGGTAATGTACTTTTATTGCTTAACAACGCTATCAATCTACCAGTAAGCTAGTGCAAGCCAACGAGTTAAGTGATCTGAAAAAAAATCAATGGATGTTTAATTTTCCAAATATTTTTATTTATAACGCTTGCTTAGATATCACAGCGATAAGTCAAAGTTTTCGACTATGAATCCATCAATGTTGCTACCGGTCAATAAAATTCATTAAACCCACAAAACCGAACCTAATTTATTACCTCCACACCGGAATATTCAAAACACATGTTTCGTTAACGTCACTTGAATATTATTAAATCTCTCGAACCTAATAAACATTGTCCGTTTATTGAATTTTAATTGATTACTTTGGTGTACTAAATTTAATTGAAACACGGCTCTTCGCGCGATGCGGTTTTTTTTTTTTCAATATCTACAATGATTTTCCAAGTAATATTACTTGGGTCTAATAAACTTATTGCCATATAAAACAAGTTCAAACGTTTGATGCTAAGGCAAAACTGTTCTTTCGCCGACGGCAACTCTCGCATCAAGGCGAACAGGTAAGCAGGAAGTCAAAACGCAGGCGAACTCGAGTACATTTTAATATTGGACAACGCTATTGTGAAATAATATTATTAATGATAGGAAATATTTTTAACAATGTCTAAGAATTTATTGAAGAGCACACTTCCTAAATAAAGGCTTAAAGAAATAATTTTATTATTAGCTGATAAATCACCAAGTGAAACGTCTATTGTAGATTAAGGTATTTTTTGCGATAAATTTAGTTTAGACAACAATGAAGCTCAGCTGCTCAACTCAATTTAACATTTAAAAAATATACGTTCAGTCAATATTTTTTTTCATTGAAATTCAATTGTCAATATTATACAAAAAATATCAGTTTATTTAACTAGGTAACACAATACTTACTTAAATAATTTTATAAGAAAATTGTATTATTTAATAAATCGTAAATAGACTACTATTTATTTTATTATAGATACCTAGTCAATCTATTCTGTCAACCAGTGGCGATTGGTATGGTAGGCTTTTAATACTCTTATGTATTTGTTTTCATAATCACTGCTTACCTTTTAATTACCACATTTAAATAACATGCTAATTGCAGCTAATGGTCGGTTAACGGGGACACGGCTGCCGTGTCGTCCGCGTCGATCGGGTAAATAAGACTACAATTTACGAACGTTGTTGGTTAGTTTCAAAAATTCAATTAAACCCTGCGAATCTAAGCCATAATTAAATAATAGTCATAAATACTCGTCAATCTATAAAACATATAAAATTATGCAATTAAATCATATATAACTTTGGATATTTTATAGATAGAACAATGTTTTTTATCTATTATAGTTTGGTTTAGGCAGGGCTTAATTAATTAAAAAAATGAAAACCGACAATAAATAGTACCTACTTACTTATGTAGCGCATTTTAAAGTTATTTAGTCAGTGGTGTATTGGTGTTAAAACGCGTGCGGTCGGCGCTTCGCGACTTTTTTTTGGTAAAGCGTGAACCTAAGCATTTTCCAACATTCTACATAGGTATAATATTTATTGAAAATAAACATAAATCACGTTGATCCAAAATATTTTTTCTAGCATTTAAAAAAATGTTGGTAAGAACCCATATATTTTTTTTTCGACCATGTCCGATCCTGATAGGATCATATGGGCCTCCACAGAGTGGAAGTGTTTGTATTGACAGATTTTTTTTTTATGAGAAATGGATGTCAGCCACTTGCTCAACCTATTAGGTCCATACCCTGACACACACAAATTGAAAAACAATATGTGTACTTGCCAGACCCAGGATTCGAACCTGGGACCCACGGCTTTATAGTCCAACGCTTATGCCGCGCGGCCACATACTAGGTAGGTGACACCTACTAGGTACCTATGTAAGTACAATTGCAGTCATAATGGGCTAAGTTTCGACTCAATACCTAACAAATTATCAATAAAGCATATTTTCATTAATGCGCTTCGCCGAAGTCGATCATTTACTTGCGATGCACTGACCACATGGCTAACTTTTGACTGAGCTCCTTCTAAAATTCTTTCATATTAATATGAAATAAATAATGGTAAAGGTAAATTATACAATTTTCTATCTATCTAAAATTCTAAAAGTCTAAATGTGGATTTAGACTTTATATAGAAGAACTATATATTATTTATCACAACACTGCTGGTTGTATTTTAGGTAGGGACACATGTGTCTAAAATAATTTAATGAATAAAATGGATAAAGAGGTAGCAGTGGCGAAGGATGCAGGTAGGCTGTGGAGAACCGATAAAAATAGTGCACACTTTATCAGTCGTACATATTTTGAATTCATTGACTGTGATGGTTATTTTAATTTAATTAAAGCATTCCTAACAACTAAAATCCTATATAAAACTATTATTTTGTCTATAGAATATCTAAAATTATTTATATAGGTAGGTACCTACTTAATTTTATATATTTTATCTATTACGATTCGGTTTAGGCAGGGTAAAATTAAAAAAAACTAACCAACACCACCTGTGATTTGTATTCTTATTTCAAAAAAATTAATGAGTGACGTATGACTAACAAAGTGTACCTACACTATTTTTTCGGATCTCTACAGCCTACCTCTTTTATTCGCCACTGACAGATAGGTATATACCAAGTTAATCACGCATTATGGCAAAATTATTTTACTTAAAAATAATCGATAGTTTTAACTAATAAGTAAAAACATAGCTATAGTCTTTATCATCCTAATAATATACTACATATACCCAGGTAAGTAACAACGTGTTTTATTACCAACCGTAATATGAAAAGTAGAGTTCAAGCTGTCATTGTTTGTTTAAAATTTAAATGCGAGCGTTTGAAAATCAAAAAAATAAACCAGTTTTATTATAAGTAGCAACGATTAAACGCTCATGAACCGTGTACCTATACCTCCCTACCTACCAATATCTGTAGGTAGGTACACAACCAACTTTACTGATCTACCATGTCTAATTAAATTTTGATTTTCACGCTACTATCTATTAATTCTACAGCTTGTAACTTGAGAACTAAATCATGGATATTTTTAAACTTGGTACTAGATATCTACCAGCCAATCACTTTATCAGGTAGGTAGGTAACCTAAGTATTTTTCAAAAGCCAATAGTCTAATTTAAAACAGTAACCATATTAAAAAGTGGATCTTTCAATAATACCAGCCTAGATAGGTATTATAAATTGGTAAGTAGTTGGAAAATACCCCAGATCATTTATTATTGAATTTTAGATGCGAATTGAACTCAAAATATTTCAACAGCACCTGCGAGGATTGGCTGATACCTAACCATTTTCAAACCCAGTGGGTAAGTTGGTTAGTACATGTTAATAGATTATTTATAAAAAAAACAAAGGTGAATTTTTAACCTAGCCGCGAGATTCATACTTTTAGCACATGGAACAAAAATTAATTTTTCTACAATCTCCTCGAAGTAGACAGAGCATTCAAATTCATAGTTATTTGAAATACGATTAGGTAGGATATTAATATTACGATGTTTGTACCTCGATATTTATCTAGATATTTATATAGATACCTACTCATATACTTATTTTTTAAGGTTAGTTAGGTACCTACCTCCCTAAATGGAGAGGTAAAATTAAAATTTAATAACGGGGGATAAAGCTAAATAGTTTGGCATGTCCATTCTACTTTTTACTGCAATTACTGATTAAGAAGGAGATTAAGTACAAAATAATTTTAATTAGAAAAAGGTACCTACTCAAAGGCCTTTGCCACAAAAGAATAAAATATAAATTACAAAAATCAGGCAACCAGTTCTATATTATGATATTGGGTTGATCGATAGGTAGGTACCTACCTACCTAACGCCTAAGTTATAAATTGTACAAAACATATATTCAAAATATGTTTAGGTAAGCCACCTATTATCATATTTAATTTATCTACTTAAGTAAGGAGCTACATAATTACCAAAAACCGTTGCCCAAATTTAACCTAATAGCTAATATGTACTCAACAATAATAATAATCATATATATGTAGCATATATCGAGGTTTCAGAGCCCCTGCAAACTCGGGATTGATAATGCTGATATCCTAATGATAACTAAAATAATAAAATAATGTAGGTACCGATGATTTATCTAGTTAGCTAAAGTATTTTGTGAAATAAAAAAGAAATTTTTAAAACAGAATTATTGTTTAAAAATGAATTGGTACTTAGTAAGTAGGTACCTAGGTATGTAGGTAGCAGTGGCGAAGGGTGGAGGTAGGCTGTTAAGATCCGCCATAAATATTGCACATTAAACTTTGTTAGTCATACGTATTTGTTTTTTTATAAAATTTAAGACTACAATTTACAAATGTTGTAGATTAGTTTTTATAAATCAATTGAACCCTGCCTAAACCAATCCACAATAGATTTGGTATAAATTTTGGCGATCCGACAAAATTGTGCACACTTTTTCATTCACACTTATTTGTTTTCGTTGAATTGGAAATACATAACACTTATTACACATGTTGTTGGTTAATTTTTTAAATTCATTAGGCCCTGCCTAACCAAACTATAATAGAAAAAATATTATTCTATCCATAAAATATCTAAAATTATATATGATTTATTGGCATAATTTTAGATATTTAAAGTATTTTTTGACTATTATCTTTTATGGTTTGGTTTTCGCATGCTTAAATTGAATTTTAAAAACTAGCCAACACCATCAGTAAATTGTAGTCTTAGGTCAATGAAAACAAATACGTGTGACTGGCAAAGTTTAGTGTGCACTATTTATGGCGGATCTTAACAGCCTACCTCCACCCTTCGCCACTGGTTGGTAGGTACCTATATGAAAGTTGTGATGTATCTGTATTTTTAGAGATAAATATGTAGGTATATTTCCTGTAATTAATTTACAGTATTTAAGTAGGTGCCTTTTTATAGGTAGGGTCTTTGTATAAATGCAAAACCGTGGGTTACGGGTTTGAATCCACGGCTGGTCAAACAAAATGTATGCTATTTTTCAATAGGTAGGTACTTAGGCACCTACCTATATTATTTTAACCAGTGCAAGGACCCAGCGGGTTGATCAGACCGCTAACAAAATTCTTTGTAAAGAAAATTCCGAAAATAACCCCTCTTATAAACACTTGCTGATGAAATTTTAGATAGGTGCCTACCTAGGTTTTCTCTCAATGATTTAAAAATACTAATCCCGGATGGGCGGAAAAATCAATCCGGGCATCCAATCCCTTATTAAGTAGATAGGTACCTAGGTAAGTAGGTACCTACAAGTGTATTGCTACCAACGTTTGAAATCTATTTTACAACGCTTTTATTAGCTCGTATTCTTGTTTGTCCGTGGTTTTTTGTCCAATACAAATCTTGCAATCGATTTTTAACTAACTTCCCGACTAGCTAGACATTTGAAACTTTTAGAATATATCAGAACACGAGGCCAATGCATTCTTTTAATACTTTTAGCCATCTTTGAGCAGAATTGAATTCATTTTCAGTTAATTCTGTTTTGTATGGAAAGTTATTTCAGAAAGATCCGTAAAAAGTAAGACTATTATTTGTTGCTAAGGGGTGGTCCTAGCAACTAAATTATTAATATATACGTGCGTTACTATGGAAATGAAAATGACATTTCAGTGATCTATATTTGTTTGTTTTTTATTTACTTCATATCAAGTACCTACAAGTTTAAGCATATTGAGCATAATAATTCAACAGAAAATTTAAAAATTTTGTATATAAAAAGTTCTTTTTATCTTGTACCTAATTATTTTTTAATAAGTCGTAGAAACAAATTCGATATACCTACGTATACGTAGGAATTTACCTAAGTACCTATCTATCAAAAAATACCGTAGGATTTTAATGATAATGTTTATTGACTACAATTTTTTGATTTACCCTCAGGATTCCAGACAAAAAATGGACCTACTTAATTTAAGTGCAATGCGCCTACTAACAATGTACATAGTAGGTACTTACATAATAAATGGTGGCATATTACCTATGTCTAGGCAACTAGGTGCCTACCTAACCTATCCCATTTTTTAGTTTGTGTCATAGGTAGGTACCTACTCAATTATGTTTCACACAAAGGTGAAATATTGTTTTTGTCTGACACTAAGTAGGTACCATTGAGGTTTCCTTAAGAACTTTGACATGCAAATCACTCTACTCGAAACAGCTTCAAAAAATGTCTTATTGGAAATTATTTTTCTAGCCTCATCTTGTATTACTTATTTGAATTCGATTAGATTATAATAGTCTTGATATAGTCTATCCGAATTCTAATCAGCAATACCTATCCCTATGATCGATAAGATCGCCTTGCACAATGCCTGGAAATTTCTTTGTAACGTAAACATTGAACACCTACTAAGTGGCATAGTGAGAATAGGTACAAAACATTATAGCTGCGTAGGTAAGTAGCTACCTACATTGGTAGATAAATAATAAAAACTTAGATTTCTAATAAAAAAAAATTATAACCTTTATGAATTATTAATGTTTTTTTTTCTCACGGTGGGTTAACAAACCATGTCCCACTGAGGCTTAAATACTGGAAGCACTAAGTTCGATATCCGGTAGGTACTTAAGTGCATTAAATTAATTTCACCAAAACGTCGCGTTATGAGCGAGTCCGCCACTTAAAACAGTTTTTCATCCTCATTTTCACCGGCCACTGAGTTTTCCAGCCGTGGTGCAATTTTCATTCACAAGAGTCACGGCTGATTGGTAATTTTAAACACAAATAAACACTGAATATTTAAAACCACGTACAAAAACTATGCATTGTTATTTTCGTCATTTAAACATTATTTATATTTTAAAAGTGCATCCATTGGGTGGAAAATGTAGCTACTTCCGACGCTTTGTTTTTATTTTGTTTATTGCACAAAAATGCACTTTCTACGCGAATTTCTTTGTTTAATGCCTATTATTTTTAGGCATTGTATTTATTAACTTTATATTGAACTGTGTATTAGCAATGTTTTGATATATTACGGCATTAATCGATAAAAAACAGATTATAATATTGTAAATATGTCGAGTTTGTTTTCGAAAGCGAACCGATAACACGTTCCCCGACACGACATCGATGGGACGCGACCCGATACTGAATATAAAACGTAAGTTTTTGCTTTACCGCCCCGTTTCGTCTGGCTTCGGTATATTCCGTTCGATTCCGTGACGGTTGCCATGGGATTCAATCCGGCGCGGCATCTGATTGGCCGGTTTGATCGTAGAATAGGCGGGGCCCGCCCAATGGGGAGGGGTTCCGAGACAAAAAGGCTTTTGTGGGGTGTGTTCGTGACAGCTTTTTTTGTTGAGTTTTTCTCCTTTTTTTCTTTCTCGTTGTATTTTTAGTCTTGTTTTGCTTGTTGTGTTTGATGGATTGTTTTGTGCACAGCACAATGGGGTTTTTATTTATGGAATGTTTGAGTACGGACAACTCTTTTGAAGCATGTATCTCTCAAATGGCTTGTCTTATACATACGATAGGTATGCAACTACCTACCAACATGACATCCGAATATATTATTACATATTGGCACTACTATAATAAGTATCACTGATGATATCAATAATTGAGAATGAGTAGGTACCTAGTTAGGCACTTATTTTTGTATTATTTTTATTATAGGTAGGTAGTTCTAGGTTTTTGCGATAAAAAAGCAAATATTCCCTCGATAGTTATTACCTACTTAGATGAAAAAAATATTGGGACCTACCTACTTATCAGTTGCATTTGATACTTATACTTCCCTATTCACCATTCCATGGAATACATACAATATCTGTTCAGAAAAATTGGTACCTAGATACCTACCTAGTACCTACCTAAGTACCTAACCTACATATCTACAACCGTTACAGAAAAGGTTATACCTAAGTAGATATCTGACAAAAATCTCTAAGAATCACCCTTATTGCAATGTAGGCAGAGTTCAGTTTTAGGTATGTAGGTAAGTAGGTACAATATGTAGGTATATATTTCTAACAATTCGTCTTTAAAATAGTCTATAAAATTTAATTCTTTTCTTGTGTTGTTAAATTAAAGTAGACAGGTAATAATAAAATTAACGTATGTTACCTATTAGGTAGGTACAGTGCAGGTAGAGTTAACGTTACCATTCAACTGTGTTTATCTGTTTTTTTACGAAAGAATAAAAAATAAAAAGGGTAGACAATTTTTGCCTACCTACCTACCTAATTTTCACACACTTCGTTCACATTTCGTCAATGATTAATAATAATTGATTCCTACTTCAATCCATACTTTTGAGTAATAGGTAGGTAGGTTTTACTACAAATTTTTTTTTTCAGAATGTAATCAATTCAAAGGTAGATAGGTACCTAATTATTTTTTAGCTAATTAAGTCACCCACGTCAATAAGTAGGTAGGTACCTACCTACATGTCTAGGTACCTAGCGAAAATAGATAAAAACTGAAATTCAACATATTATTTTATAAATAACTATATAGATAGGTATAATATACACTAATACAGATACCTAGATATTACAATTTTAGAGTACGCACATTTGACGCACCCTCGTGCCAGTGTTGCCAATTTTGTTGATAAAGGCGGACGGACGAACAGAAACCATTGACTGAAAAACACATTGAAAAATAACGCTAGATTTCCTTTTAATCTCGTATCTAAATAGGTAGGTACTGATAAAAATTCATACCTGCGTTATTTTGCTTTCTAATAAATTAATTGTTCCACGTTTAGTTAAAAAAAATGCGCTTGTGGCGCAATTTCGTTAGTTAGGTACTTAGGTAGGTACTCCTGCCTTCTTCTAAAAAGATACTAGGTAAGTATATGAAAATAAAATTAATATAATCTATGCAACCTTGACGATATTTTTTGCTGTAGGTACTTATTGTGCCTTTATGGGGAAAAATGACATGTAGGCATGTGAAAAATAACGTAGGGACCTACCTACTTAGTTATGTGATAAAATCACTCATAAGAATCCAATATGATTTTATATTTGTATTCATATTCTCATTAGGCACCTACCTGTCTTAGGTAGATGCGACGATATCTAATTACCTAATTTCTGTAATTACGTATGTAGGTAGGTACCTATTTACCATAATTAAAGTACCTAAGTACCTTCTTTTATTTATTCTAAAAATATTTTTTTATATATACCCTACCTACCTACCTATTATCTATTTATTTATTTATAACTAAATAGATACATTTATATTACCTAATACAATTCAATACCATTTGATATAATTTTATGCGAGGTAATCAGGTAAAAAGGAGCTTATCAGTGTAGTAAAAGTACAAAAAATGCAAACTTATAAAGGGTATAAGTACTCTACCTTAGAATAATTATTATCCACGCATATGGGTTCATGCACCTTTTTTTTTTTTCGACCATGTCCGATCCTGATAGGATCATATGGGCCTCCACAGAGTGGAGGTTTGTATTGACAGATTTTGTTTTTTTTTTTTTTTACGAGAAATGGATGTCAGCCACTTGCTCAACCTATTAGGTCCATACCCTGACACACACAAATTGAAAAACAATTTTTGTACTTGCCAGACCCAGGATTCGAACCTGGGACCCACGGCTTTGTAGTCCAACGCTTATGCCGCGCGGCCACCGTAATAATTAGTAAATATACGTAATAAATATATTAGTGAAATCTAAACATTATGGATTTTATAGAGATGAACCCACCCTTCCTACATTCCTACATATTCACATACCGATCGATTTATTTGTAAAAATAAAATGACACTCTCGTATGAAATAAAAACTAGTTAGGTACCTAATTATGACCTATTACCTATTACAATAGTCAGTAAGTAGGTACATACTTCTAATGTAGGAGATCCTACATTATATTTCACATGATTTGATGAACAACAAGGCTTGCACACACGTACGCCGCGCATTACAGGGTTTGCGAGCTCGGGCCGACATTTGTGGTGACGATCAGCAGCACACGTGTCGGGCTATCTCAGTTGACACGTGTCCTGTCACTCACCGTCTCGCCACTGACAATGACTCCATTGTTTTCTATTAACTTATACCTACACACAATCCGATTTCTCAGCCGTAGGCGTAGACAATAAAGGGTTGCGAATAGTATTGTTTTTCAATTAAAGGCTAAGAAAAACTGACCTACTTAGTTAGGTAGTAGGTACTCGTGCCTACGTATTTATTGATCTTCAAATGAAATCTTTCAATCGTGAATTCTATTTACTGTCCCACTAAGCCGCGATATTTATTTTCAGCATATTAATTTCACTTATTGAAAGTGATGACACTGTATTTTTATTTTTAAATATCTGTGTGTCAAACCCTACGGGGTTTAGGTTGGTATTCGATTAAATAGTTACATGGTTTGACACTTTTTATTTCACGTACAAAAAATATTCTCACTTTAGTAAATAAATGATAATGAAATAAAAAGAATACTATATACGTCTAGCTCTATGTTAGACATCTGGTGCGCCACTGTTTATGTTTAACCTCCCAGAGGTCGGGTTTAGAATTCGTTAGGTGTGTAACTACATGGATACTTATGAACTTATGCTTATTACATTAATGTTATAAAAATTACGCAGAAAATTTTCATGATTTTCAGAACCAACCTGTCTAGTAGGTTAAGTATTACTACATATGACCTATAAGGCCGTCAAAAAAGTATCGATTTTTTTTCCAATACCGGTACCGAATGATACTTTATTTCGATGCAGATACCGATTTTTTGCGAAAAAAATCCCTTGCGAATAACCATCGATAGGTTACCTACTTACTTTGGCACCGATGCTTTCTTAGATACTATCTATCTATATTCTATACGATACCGACACTATGTATCGATATTTTAGTATGTTTTATTGCAATGAAATACGAAGAGTTTTCTATTAAAAGTACCTACCAAAATATCTTCTTTCGAGGCGACTATCGTAATCTACTTACATAGTAGGTACCTATCAAACGACATTTTTGGCAGCTAAAGATACCTAGGTTTAACTTTAAATTGTGCTTATATGGTATTTAGGTACCTAGGTACCTACTATCACTCCCCTCCATTTTGCGTGTGTGTGTGTGAATTTTTCTCAACTGTCACTTTTATTTTTAGTTTTCTTTTTTATCGTCTGTATTTGGGATGAAGGTGGATAATTGACACACTGGAATGGTTTCGGAAACGACGAGGTTTATTTGGTGTTAATGTATACTATATGGTTACATTTTTTATCATTTAATTCTACGGAGCGCAAAATGTACGCGTTCGCGATTTTGCTGCTTGTCGCGATCTGCCCGCCAAAAAAAAAAACCGTTGGACTCGCGAGCTGTGCACAATGCGACGTTGCCATACGTGTTTTTTTTCTTTGGACAATGTTGCCGGTCAGATATTATTTATTAGTGGTATTATACATTATTTAATTATTTTCGCAATCAGCCGTTATTATTTGTTGGCTTTGATACCGATTCGGGCGTCTCCAGGTACACAAAGACACACCCAAATGGGGACCATACGGGGGTGTCACAAGCGCACCTCTCTGGAAAGGCCCGAATGGGGTCGGGCCAACTAAGGGCTGATTACGATAGCGTGTGTAACTGGACAGTGCGGTGGCTTGATAAGGGGTGGTTGCGTCTCTAGACGTTGAAGGATCGAAGCCCCACCGGTACGTCGGCGGCCGGAGAGACTCGGATGCAGCACTGTAGCATAGTGGTTCGCGGTTCCCGGGCCCACCGTAAAGCTGCTGAGAGAGGAGGGCGTCGCGCCCAGCCCTCTCAACACCCTCGGACCGTCGGCAAACGGAGAGTTTCGGATGCAGCACTACGCCGCTTTGTGGGCGTAGTGGTTCGCGGCTCCCAGGCCTACCGTACGGGCGGATGCTGAGAGAGGACGTCGCACCCAGCCTTCCCAACAGCGACCGTCCGAAAATCAGTCGATCCCTCACGAAAGTGCATACCGGCACATTACTCGACCCCCTTTTTTGCTCGCTTGCCCTGCCGCGGCTATCGAATTACACGCACTGCACTGATATTATACTAATATAATATGCGAAAACTTAATTTTATACTTAAAATGGCTTTAAAGTTTATAAAAATAATTTTAAAAATATATCAGGGCCCGAAATGGACCGGAATGCCATTCTGCCTCATACAACTGCTCCGGGTTGTAAAATTTTCCACTTCGAGCACTGAAATAACTTAATATACATCGCTTCCAAACACAAAACACTTAAAACTAACTAATCTATGATGCTAATGGCTGAGGATGCTGCTTGGCTGCTTTCCGCTGATGGAGGCTGCTTTGCTCAGCTGAAGAAGGCCGCTTTGTAGCTCTCTTCATCATGGTGCATCTGGGCCAGGGCTGATTGCAAGGCTCACAGACACGCTGCTGTTGACGAAGAGGGCTCAAGCGGCTGATGATGCAGGGCATTTGATGCCGTTTTCCCTCGTTGGAGCCAGGGTCTTGCCCGATACACTCGTCCGTGGGCCAAGTTTGCTGGCGGATGCAGTTGGTCGGGAGTACATCGGGAGCCATGACTTCGCAATCCGGGTGTTTCTGCTCTTTTCTTCACTGGCTTGGCTTTGGCAGCATCCTCTTTCTACTGCTTATTATTATACTTTGTTGAGCGCCACCAGAGGCAAGCCTCTGGATGTTTCTTCCTCGCCGTTTCCTATTCCGGTGTTTGGATCTCAGGGTTGTGTGTCCGGGTGAAAGAAATTCCACCTGCTTCTTGATTCCAGACGATCAAAATCAAGAAGCGTAGTCCCACGTTGACTGGGGCCACTTATCACTTCCCTCCATTTTGTGTGGGTGTGTGAATTTTTCAACTGTCACTTTTTGTTTTGTTTTCTGGTTTATCGTCTGTATTTGGGATGAAAGTGGATAATTGACACACTGGAATGGTTTCGGAAACGACGAGGTTTATTTGGTGTTAATGTATACTATATGGTTACATTTTTTATCATTTAATTCTACGGAGCGCAAAATGTACGCGTTCGCGATTTTGCTGCTTGTCGCGATCTGCCCGCCAAAAAAAAAAACCGTTGGACTCGCGAGCTGTGCACAATGCGACGTTGCCATACGTGTTTTTTTTCTTTGGACAATGTTGCCGGTCAGATATTATTTATTAGTGGTATTATTACATTATTTAATTATTTTCGCAATCAGCCGTTATTATTTGTTGGCTTTGATACCGATTCGGGCGTCTCCAGGTACACAAAGACACACCCAAATGGGGACCATACGGGGGTGTCACACTACCTACCTATATTTTGATTAAAATAAATCACTTTCACATTTTCACCCTCTTTAACCGGTATCCCCCTACCTATCTCAGTGGCGAAAGGTGGAGAAAGGCTGTTAAGATCCGATATAAATAATGCATACTAAACTTTGTCAGTCACACGTAGGTACATATTCGTTTTCATTAAACTAAAACAACATTTTCCAGATAGTGTTGGTTAGTTTTTAAAAATCAACGAAATCCTGCCTATACCAAACCATAATATGTAGTTTAGGCGTACTATGGGCGACCCGACATAATTACCTAGTGTTAACTTTTTCAGTCATACTTTTTGTTGAATTAAGAATACATAGATAATATTACAGATGGCGTTGGTTAGTTTTTTTAAACTCATTTAGCTCTGCCTAAACCAAACCGTACGTAAGCGATACAAAATATCTACATGTCTTAGAACTCAATGAAAACAAATATGTATGACTGACAAAGTTTAATGTGTAGGTAGGTACTATTTATGTCGGATCTTAACAACCTACCTCACCCTTCGCCAGTGCTATCTAAGTAGGTAGGTACATAATTATTTAAAACCGAGAATGTATCTAATATGTAGGTAGGTACATCTTTCTGGGAATATGTAAGAACCTAACTGTAAATAAGTAGGAATACCTACCTCACATCTTTACCTATCTACTTACCCGTCATTCAATTAAAAGTACCTACCTACCTACATAGGTCCGTACTCTGTAGGTATCTAACTTTTTTTTTTAAATATTATATTACAATACAGGCACCTACCTAATGACACAATCTTTATCTTCGTTTTATGATCCCTAGACAATAAAATTAATAGACCTATGGGTTTTGTTATATTATACAATAATAAAAACAAGAATCAATCAGTTAGAAGTGTAAAACTTTCTGTAGTGTAAAAGGTATATATTATGTAGGTACCTACTTACTTATCAATGACTAAAACATATATTTAATGTTATACCTACCTCAACATTGATCATAACTGTCCTAACTGACCAAATCAATGTTTTTTAGATGAATGGATAGTTATGTTTTAATCATAAAAAAACAATATCATTGATATTTATATGTACCTGTGTATCAAATAATCCACTATACCTACTCAATTATATCTACATAATATTACAATATTTACTATAGTGGCGAGGGGTGGAGGTAAGCTATTGAGATCCGACATAAATAGTTCACACTAAACTTTGTCAGTCGAACGTACCTACTTGTTTTCACTAAACTAAAACTACAATGTATACCTAGTGTTTCTAATTTTTAAAACCAACCAAGGGTGGAGGTGGGCTGGATACGACATAAATGTCATAAATAGTGCACACTAAACTTTGTCAGTCAAACGTATTTGTTTTCATTGAACAAAAACCACAGTGTGTAGGTACCTAGTGTTAACTAACTAAAAAACTAACCAGGATTGGATGTAGGCTGTATAGGTAGGTACGACATAAATAGTGCAAATTTTATTAGTCATACCTACCTACGTATTTGTTTTCATTGAAATAAGACTACAATTTACAGATGTGTTAGTTAATTTTTAAAATTCAAATAAAACCCTCCGAAAATCAAGCCATAATAAATAATAGTAAAAAAATACTCGTCTATCTATAACATATCTAAAATTATGCAATTAAATCATACATAACTTTAGATATTTTATAGATTGAATAATATTTTTATCTAAGTATTAGGTATAATAGTTCGGTTTAGGCAGGGCTTAATGAATTTAAAAAAATGAACCAACGATATGTGTAATATGTATTCTTAATCCAACGAAAACAAATAACTATGAATGAAAAAGTGTGCACAATTTTGTCGTATCGCCTAAAGTACCTATGCCGAAACTATTATGGTTTGCTTTAATAATTAACTAATATAAATTGTAGTCTTAGTTCAATAAAAACTAATACGTATGACTAACAAAGTTTAATGTGCACTATTTATGGCGGATCTCAACAGCCTACCTCCACTCTTCACTACTGCTACATACTTGATATCACACAATACCTAGGAAAATTATAATCTTTCAAAACAAATAAGCGCTGTTTAACCAGAGGCGCACACAAATTGGATATTATGATCGAAACGCCAAACTGTTCATTGGTTACTTCTAATATGAATCAAGCTATGTTCCATAAAATGTAATTATAAATAGAAATTATTAGGTAGCTAGGTAGGATATATTCTCACTCCAATAAGTATATGCGCGTTTTGGTAGGTGTTAAATATGTAAGTTTGGATTACGGAAATTTTTCTCGGCATGGATTGATGAATAGGAATAAATTATTGAAATTCAATCACCATTATTAAAACATTAAATTCGCTTTTGATATAAAATTATAAATAAAATATAGGTATCTAGTTAGACAGGTATGTGGGTTATAGGTAAGTACAAACCGATTTTTTTTAATTATGCAGATAAAAAGGTACATACCTACCTAAGTATTTCTCCACGACACAAGTGCTCATTCGCTCGAAACTAGCTAGTTAGATAAGTTAGGAGGTATGAAAAAATCTAATAGGTAGGGTAAGTATGGCTACCCAATTACCTTTATTTGTATGATACACTTTTAAACCAATTTATTTTTAATTGTAGATACCTACCCTAACATACGGAATTATTAAATTCCCACTTGTGAAGGTAGCTAATTATCAAATATCGTATATATTTATTATGCTATGGAACCTACCCTTCTACAAACGTAAAGGACTATGTACAAACCAACCCTTTCCTTGCCTAATCAATTCTCCACACCTTTATTCAATATCAAATAATAATATGTACCTACTTAATTATGTACCTATCTATTTACATATCTCTATACGTATTTTTTATTATTTTAATTAGATAAGTAGATTATATGTAGGTATGTGTTAATTTAACCACATGTACTACCTATAATCATCTAATAACCGACCTACTATTAATTCGTAGCCTGTTTAGGTACCTGTCCGCTTTTCTGGTTGCGCCACTGTCATTGTATACATTTCCTATCTGTCAGTTACTTCCTGGATTTAATAAATTTGATAAAAAAGTCAAAGCTCATGTTGCATAAATTTTCCTGTATTTTATTCAGTGAAAATCTACATAAGCGCCTACCGACCTAATTATAGGTTGCACATTTCTGGATGTGCGTGCAACGTGCATTCCTCGTTGTACTAAATCGTTTTGTTGATATGTATCTGCGATAGTTTTCTCGGAGAGGCTGTTGGCCGTCCTCTCTGGGAACGCGTATACTTGCACTCTCAAGCCAAACTGACTGAAGGCGCGATGCGATGGTCTCCCGCGCAAAAATCGTTAAAGGGGCGTTTCCCGCGCAAAGCGTGCGGCCGCCATTTTGGAAAAAACGTAAGCGCGCGAACGCACGTTCGCCTCGCGGCTGCCTGGATATTATTGCAGCATGCTGGTTCAGTTTCCCGATTAGGTACACGTTTTTCATATAATGATTAGATAATTATTAGGTAGGTATTACATATAATTTTCATAATTATCCAGTTAACTATCGACATCAAGTACCTAGGTACCGACCATGCCTAGGTAGATACTATCTGCAGAAAATATGAATCCTGTTAACCAATGCACACATAAGCAATTAAATAAATCAGAGTCATTTAAAATTTCCCATTTATATCAAGTACCTAAACATTGAATCAATTCCGCCCGAAAGTTGCAATCGATCAAGATACCTACTTAGGTAGAAAGTAGGTACATAATAGGTAGGTATTTGACAAAATTCCTGTAAATAAAGTTTTTATATAGGTACTTATACTATTTGGTAGCCAAATAGTAGGTATATAGGTAGGTCATATAAATATATGTAAACAATAGGTCCTTAGGTATGGTCTTAAATTGATTTTGATAACATCATCAATTTTAATTAATCCACGTACCCTACCTAGGTACATCGAAAATTTCATTTCAAATTTGTTAGCTAATTCACTTTTATCCTAAGATGATTCAAATAGAGCCCAGTGGCGAAGGAAGGCTGTAAAGATCCGACAAATTGTGCATAGGTATACCTACTAAACATACCTATTTGTTTTCATTGAACTAATACTACAGATGGTGTTGTTAGTTTTTTTTTATTTAATTAAATCCTGCCTAAAATAAACCGCAATAAATAAAAAGAAGAATATCTTTTTTATCTATAATGGGTTTGGTTAGGCATGGTTTGATTGATCGTGCAATTTGTATTCTCATTTCAATTAAATTAAATAAGTATCTATGACTGAATAATTGTACAATATTTTTGTCGGATCTCCACCCTTCGCCATGGGAATATAATAATATATAAAGCATGTGTATTTTCTATGTGGAAAGATCTAACGACCCACTTAATTCAATGGTGATTTTCTATGAAGTTGAAAAAGCGTTCGCTTTGTCAGAAAATAATATAATCTTAAAAGTTTGGGTATCTTTCGGCAAACACTTAATGGCATAAAGGCATAAACATTTTTTTCCAAGGGGCTCCAAAACTGAGTTGAGCGCATGGGCCTCCACAAGGTGGAAGTTACCTATATGAAAAAACTTTTTAAAAATAGAGTTGATGGATTTCAATTGTCTCAGTCTATTGTCTTCTTGCTATGAATGAGAGACGCAATAGAAAAAGCAGTATAATAATGTCTGTCCCGCGATAATGCGAACCCGCACTTAAGGCAATAGTTGCGGGTGTGACAATTGTAGCATCGTAGGGTTTGCTACGCAACGTAGATAATATATATCAAGCGTAGACCGCCCCGTCACAATCCTTGGCATTATAGCTACCTGATTAAGTATTATAGAAAGTAGGTATGTACTTACATACCTACTATTGAATGGATAATATAAAATAAGTTAACACCTACTAAGTTAATGAATAGAAAGCCTCATTTCGCACGAGGTAGGCATGTCTTAATATTAGATTGGTACCATGTATACTACGCAATACGCATAGTTGCCTACATATGGAATATATTGCTTTGTGTATAAGTGGGTGGATGTCTTATTTATTTCAATAATAATTAAAGTAAATATATTATTTTTTAGATTTAACAATCAATTCAGAATACGTCCAATGTACCTACCTAAGTTGAATAGTAACCAACTAAAAAAATATTGATCAATAAGTACCTAATTATTTCAAAAATTTCTGGAATAAAACATCCAGGAGGCCGCGCTTCCATTCAAGTTTTCCCGGCTCATCATTTTCCGTCTCCCTCTGGCGCGCAGTAAAAATTTTCCGCGCCATAAGTCCGTCCCCCTCTCACCCGCGACGTCGCAAGCAGACGCGTTGCACGTCGCACTTTTATATTATCATTTGCGGAGTTAACTCCTTTATCTGATTGGAGGACTCTCGGATGACTTCGGGACGCTGGCGGGTACCTACTCCGCGTCATCTCGGCTGGATTCGCGCGCCTTCGTGAAAAGCCGGTAAAATTTGAAAGCGTTCTCAAGGGGTTTGTTCTTTCTTGAAGTGATGCTTCATACAAATTTACGGCGTTATAAGCCTGGTAACAAGAAGTGGGTAGGTGATCCATTTACCTATGTAGATGGATTATCTAATCTTAGTTTTACAATAATAATATAAAGGTAGGCACCTACATAATAGTGTTACGTACCTATTTATTCAATGAATGGTAAATGGAGAGTATTTTTTTATGGTGTAAAAAGAAATTGTAGGTATTAATTAAATTAAAACACAAAAAATGTACTTAATGTTTATTCCACATATTTTCAATAAGGAATTCATCAATGAGAAACAAATATTATGTACCTCCCACTTAGGTACCTATTGTGTTTTATTTTATTCAATATAATTTAAATTACCCCATTATAACAGATATATTTTATTTTCAATTATAATTTGTAAAAAAAATGTAATGTTCATAATAATCTGTGTATCATTCCGGATATTGTCTTCCGGCATCTTCAGGTTGCCTATCTATTTGCTGTCAATATACTTTATTAAATAAAATATTCTCCAAAATATATTATAGGTACGGTATCGATTCTAATCCAGGCGTACATTTTTTATTCCAGAACCCCCATATCGTCTAAAGTGTAAACAGTGTAAACAAACGTATGCAGTAATACAGTGGGTAGGTACTTATCTATTCAGTACCCTGTGTGAGAGAGGGCGAGAGCCACAATATCATTTTCCTGGTTCGTTACAGTCACGGGCCCTGGGGTAGTTATTGAACTAATTTTATCGTTCATCAATTATAACGAAATTTAAAAAATAAAACAATTCCAAGCAACTGACCTATTCAATTTTCTGATTGTAAACTTACTGCCACTAGTTTAAAGCAGAAATTTTCTTTAAAGAGGAAATAATCTCTGCGCCCTCCCAAATAGTGATATTACCTGTAGGTACTTTTTATTTTAAATTTCATGTTGCGAACGTCTTGAATTAATAATGTGTTATGTGCTCAATCTGGTTTTTTTTAAATACTTAAATAAATAAATGAATTATGAAGCATTCGTCTTGCGTTGATTTAAAAATAAACGCCAAGAAAACAAACGTTTTGTGCAATAGCACCTGTCTTGATCCAGATGCCCCACTGATTAGCGACGGGCAAAACATCGAGAGTACCGACAACTTCAAATACCTGGAGGTATCTACACACCACGGGAGATATCATTTTGCAAAGAGAGCTTGCTATCCGAATGGGAATGGCGCGAGCAAAATTTAACTCAATGCGGAATATCTGGGACTCACTTATGTAGGTACTCGGTTAAAATCAAATGCCGCTTATTCGACGTGTTCATTCTTATTGTGCTATTTTACGGCAGCAAATCATGACACCTTTATGTTTACGACAGACTAGGTGTGCACTGTGCGGTTGTATGACTTTAGAAGAGAACGAACTAAGCAGCCTCTTTTCACGCTGAGAGTAAAGAAGCCACGTTGGATCTGGTTTGACTACGTGCAGCAGACGCCTGAATAAAACTTCTAACTATCAACCGAATTCCGACGTCGTATAAGACGCTAAATACTATCTACAGATACAGATGCTGACATTACCTAGATTCTAGAATGACGCAAGAAGACTGGCGAGCGATAGTGATTCTTGGAGGCGCCACGTGGTGTCCATATTCTCCAGCCAAGTAGCGGACATTACCGAAAACGGAAGAGAGAATGAATCATCAAGCAAGTGTGTAGGTAAATATTCATATTATCATAAGACTCGTACGTGGTTGCAGAAGTACCACATTTACATAATAAACATTTAGGATATTTGCATAACATGCATTTTTTAAACGATAAAATACTTGTTTTTATCGCAATCATTAGAAGGTTCTTTCTCCATATAAGTAGGTACCTCAGTAAATTTTTCATTTCAGGATGGAATTTATTTGGCCGTTCATTATTTCTGCTATCTACTTTTGAAATTTTCTACAATCTGGGAACACTGCACTGATGTTTGGTGGAAATTAAGAACCTATAACAGTATAGAGGGCGGAATACTCGTAATTATAGTAAAATGTTTCACGAGCTTTACGACCACGTATTGGCCTGCGCCCTCAGTTTGAGAAGCTTTGACTTAATACCTACGTGCAAAGACACTGTTATTATCATCCGTTTCTTTAATATTTACAAAAGTTAAAATGTGGATACGTTTTATTCAATAATCTTCTTCTGAAAAAATGTTGCGTCGGTGATTCGGAATGTGTCTGTGTATCTATCTAACTAAATTAATATTATCTCTAGTTTATGACTTTTAAAAGTTTTAATTTTGCACGTTTGACTTTTACTACGGCCTTTTATTCACCAAAGGTGTTAGTGAAGGTAGGTAGTAATACCTACTTGGTAAAAAAATATGACGAAACTAATAAAGAAAATATTTCAAATTACTTGCCTGTAAAGGTGCAAATCTTCACTTATGCCAATTTTTTATTTTTATCTTTATTAATAGGCTCTAAGAAAACATTTGAATAATGCTTGACATTTTATGGCGTTCACTATTTCCACACTGTGCGTACAAAATTTATTATATTCCATAGCGCAATGATACAGTGAATCGGGGAATACTGACTCGCATACCTAACGACTAGCAAAATTTCGTATTCAGCGTCACAAAGGAAGCGCCCAATCCTCTTCTCCTACTTACTTTGATCGCATTTTAATCGAAAAACTCGTATTCATACCGCTGGGTCGCTGTCTGGAACATAAAGAAAATATCCAGCTTCCAGATTTGGCCTTGCAGATAGTGTCAAGTCCCTAAAACCCCCCCGAAACCCACCCCCGGGAGGCTTTCCGCCCTCCCGCCAGCCCCACTGAGAGATTTATGCGACGTCACATAAATAACAGTCGGGCATGCTGTAAGCCAAATAATATGTAGAAACGAAAATACGCAAGTGGCCTTATTCTAGTGTGCGACGTACCTACCTACCTAAAAGTAAACCTAGACGGTTCGGTGGGTTGGAGAACATAGAAAATTTTCGGTAAACTCTACGATTCTCAAATACTGTGTAGCATTTTTTTCGTGTTTTCCAAGTAGAAATAAAATACTAAAATTGTTTTGAGGTTATTTAAATTTAAGTAGACAACATGTGGACGATTAATTTATTTAAAAAGCCAGTGTAAAATTTAACCAAAGCTGACAACTTTGAATACGGCTTTCCGAACCTTTGTTTCAAGATAGTGGCCGATGTAGGTACCTACCTATATATCTCAAACCTACCTTCCCACTCTACCTATGCAATTGTGTTTAATAGTTTAAAATGTAAGTAATTATATATGCATTTAAAGGTTTATATGACATAAATATACCTACCAATCCTAACACACGTAAACTCATTTGTTGAAATCAAAGACCACTTACAGTCCAGAGAATCCGATAAGAAAAAAATCGAACCATTCGAGATATGGCACCAGCGGTGGATGCTAGACATTTTTCATTTCATCAGACAAGTTCTTCAATGTTTGATCATACCTATGTCCTATTGTTATAACAAATATAACAGATCCGACGTTTAGTGACATATGTCGTAGAGAATATAACAATTCGCGTCCATGAAATCTACTATAAATATGTCGGTACCAGATACCTATATATTATTTGAAATATCTGCCGTATTTGTCTATCTCTTAGCAACGCATCATTTCCCTACTCTCAAAGGACGTCACTGATTTTAACATTGTCGAACGTTTGGTCTCTGAAATTTTAATCGATATTATTAAAAAAATAAAATCATCGATCTGTGAGCAATACGTATCTTTTGTAGATTTTGTATAATTTATTGATTTTATGACGAATCGGTTGCATCATTTGCGTCAAAGAAAATTGACACCGGTGACCGCGAATATCAACAAGATCATCGCAGTCTCATTCCAGGTGGTGAGTGAAGATTATTGGCGACGCCTGTAATTTCAGTGATCACCATCCTCAGTAATGAGCAGCGCTCGAAATGGAAAAGTTTACGAACCGGAGCGCTCGACAAATTTTCTGAAAATATTTACATAGTCATCAAATCGTATGTGTATTTTATGAAAATAAGTGTGTCAGATTTTCTATTCTATGGCCTATCTAGCTCAAACGGTCAACATATTTTTTCCACGAGACGGAGCGATAATTTTACAAATTTCACGAGCCGGAACGGCGCTCCGGTGCGTTCCGTTCCATTTCGAGTCCTGGTAATAAGACATTCGATAGGAAGAACAGACGTGCATGTATCTAAATAGTAAATATCTACAGGTTATTTAAAAAATCATGAATATTTTACGATAAATCACGCAATAAAAACTCTTTTCTGTAAGCAATTTTCATGAATTTAATTACGCACCCGCGATGAAAAAGTGCTAACATGTCCACTTCTAATGTCGTGGGTAAAGTGTTTGATTCTCTCATCTGGTAAATTCGCATACCTACATATCGTTTTTCAATGTGTAGGTATTTGAGCAAGTGGTTAACATACTTAAAAATATCTTAAAAAACCTCTCCGTGAGGTGGTCAAAATCTATATCTGATTGTAGAGCCAATAAAAAAAATACATTCAATTATTTATTTTTAATATGCCTTAGTAAATAAATAGTATTTTGTTACATATATAACTGTTGTATTTGCCAATGTTTTATTCTTTTATTTGGGATTGTGATAAGTCGTAGAGGGGGTAAAAATGAAAATCTCCGCAGAAGAAGCGAACTGAATTAACTAAATTTATGGCTTTGAAAGAACAAGTGGAAAAAGTGGCGTAAGGTAAGATACAGAATAATACGAGAACCTCTCCTATATATTATAATATGTGAGACGTAAAATTTATCTGTAGTGATTCATACACGCTTCTAGTTTTTTTTATTATTTATGGAGGAAATCTGATAATAGAGTTTACGACCACCAACCAAAAGTTTTCCCAGTGGCATTTACTTTACTCTTCCACCAAATATTGACATACCTAACTATTCACGTATAAAAGCGTTTCGTTTGGCAATATTATTCTTTATGTCTTATAAGTTTACACCATTTTATGCGACTACACTCTCATTTTAACATTATAAATACCTACTATTATCCAAGATTATGCTATAAAAAATACACTATTATGAAAAACTTCAGAAACATCCTACCTATTAGAAAATTTCTAAAAAAAAGTTTAACACAGTAATATTTGAATTCACTTTTTTTAAGTGTTTTTCATAATCGTATATTTTACCACGTTTTTATTAGCTCGTATTCTTGTTTGTCCGGTACAGATTTTTTCTTGTGCGGTACAATTTTTTTCTTATTTGTCCAAGATTTTTAACTAACTTCCCGACTAGCTAGACATTTTAAACTTGAGAATTGAATTAATTTTCAGTTAATTCAGTTTTGTATGTTTCGGAAGAAATTCGTTAAAAGTAATATTTACTACTCACTATTATTGGTTGCTAAGGAGTCCTAGCAACTAAATTATTAATATATACGTGCGTTACTATGGAAATCAATATGAAATGTCAAAATGACATTTCAGTATTCTATATTATTTATTCAGTATTTCTATCAAGTACATAAAAAAGTATTTATTAATACATGGAATTATCAAGTTTATATGATTCAACAGAAAATTTAAAAACGTGGTAAGTATATAAAAAGTTCTTTTTATCTTATACTTAATTATTTTATAATAAATTTATAATCCAACATTCTTAAATCTTATGTAAGTATGTATATTCAGTATGAAAGAATAACAACAAATGTTTACATGAACGTGAACGACTTTTGGTTAATACCGGATGCCATCTATATTTTATTTATATCATTCACCTACATTAATTACAAACCAGTTGTCTTTTATTTGGCAGAATTTTAAGTACCTAGGTACCTTAGATAGCGTAGTTATTGGTTATATTTTACATGCATTCGGTAATTGACAGCTTAAAAGATTAGAACTTACCCGGAAAGTGAAAGATGCAAGTTCAACAATTTCTTCTAGGATTTTTTTTTCTAATAAATATATACTTAACTATGTTTTAGAGGTCTCAGAGTATACAAAAAAATATCTCTAATCCCATGTAGGTATCTATACTTATCCTATATTCAGTATTGAATAAAAAATAACAATTGCTTAGGTAGATAGGTACCTACCTACTACCTAATTATTAAAAAAAAAAACATGTCCGATTCTAAGTATATCATATTAAGGGATTTGTCAACGCATTAGGTCGATAATCTGGGTCCAAACACACATTGAAAAACAACATGTGAATTTGCCAGACCCAAGATTCGCACCCAGGACTCCCGACATTATTGTCCTGACACGTAACCGATAAGGCATCTTAGACGCAGGCCGTAGATTATGAAGTACCTAAGTAGGTATAATATAAATATGCAAATCTCAACCAAAATTTACATATTTATTCCTTAAAATATAATGACATTATAGTTTTCAGGTAATGTATCTACAGTAGGTATGTAAAAATAAAATAAACATTTTTTTACATAAGAAAAGTTGATTAAAGGACGAAGAATGAAGACCTTCGAAATGTGGCTATATCGGCGTAAATGAAAATTTTCCGGCCTGATTACATTATCATCAAAGAGGATAATCCAAAAGAACGACTTTTTATAGTCAATATCAACCACAGGAAAGCTGTAGGTATACCTCGGCCATATTTCTTGCGATCTTGCGTGCTTACATAGGAATTGCATGGAAAGTTATAAAGTAGCAAAGGCGTGCAGATGTAGAGATTGCTCAATTTCGAAGATGTTTTTGATATAAGTAATACGACTGACAATTTTCAGACAATCAATTTTAATCAACCATTTCTATCACGCTGATAATGGCCTGATTACTTAATACGAAATGTTTTAAAAGAAAATTCACTCTTCGGGAATAATTCATACCACAATAATAAGGATATTTTTAACCGTTAGATTCATGTAATGTGTAATCATGATTAGGTAGTAGTGTAGTACCTATTTGGCCCGAGGTTTGGCGAATGGTTTATTTATTACCAGCCGTTTTATCGAAAATTGAAACAATCTTTTCTATACAACATATAGAATAAAATCTACGATTGACTTATTTACTGAGACAAATAATTTGTTGCATGCTGGTTACTAAAGTAGATACTTAAATTAACTTTATGGTGGAATATGGTGATAATCATAACTGCTTACTTGGTATCTATCTACTGGCGAATTTTGCGAAAAATATTATGTAGCAGATAAGATCTTCACATTTGAAATAAAACATGTTAAATTAATATTGATTTAAAACAGATAATAGTGAATTACCGTAGTTATTTATCTTTATACTCTGAGTGTTTATATCGGTATGGTGTTACACTAGTTATATTTGAATAATCAGAAACATGTGAGTACATACCTACACATAGTAAAAATAATGAATAGGTAGGTACTTAGGTAATATTTCAATACCAAAAAACTTATATGTGTAATTAAGTACGTACCTGTACCTACGTAGTTTAAGATATTATATTTTGATAAAAACTCAAACAATACAAAACATGTTTCTTTTACGTATTATCTTTATTTTATCACACTATCCATCACATTTATTGTTTAAAAAGTTATAATTTTTAATACAATTTTCGAGAACGAAATCGCGATTTTTTCGTTGATAATACTAATCCTGGCATATTTCAGCGAAACAATTTCTATCTCGGCGCCCAGATCTAAATCCCCTCGCCTACATCCATTTTCACTTTTTTCAACATCACTTCATTTCCATTAACATCCCAACGTCCATTACCTCATCCGAGAGCGCGGAAGCGAAAAATTTCCACCCAAAAATAAATAACCAAAGTTGTGCGCGTCGCTTTCCCGCGCTCTCGGAGGGTTTTCCCCGGCGAAAATGTCACCCGGCCAAGTTTCCTTTAGTTTTTGATATACGGCCCGGAGCTGGCGTAACGTATTGTCCTCGTGGGAAAATACCAACATTTTTCCGGGCATCGGGAAAACGGTACGGATCTACGCAAGGAAGTTTTCGCTCTGGGATTATTTTATGGTTTCTTTTGTTTTCCGTAATGAAACACTTTTTTTCATAAATAAAGGAAACTTTTATTGCAATCTTTCTTTTTTTTCTTTTGCGGGCAAAGATTAAAATATATTGCTTCTTAGGCAATAAACTATTAATCTGGAAGAAAGAATATTTGAGACAGCATTTCCATGTCGAATAATGGAAATCTGTGGTGATGTAAATTCCTAGGTATGTATGCATACCTATGTATGTAATATATAGGTATAATCTGAACTTCAAAATCTATGTATTGTTATATATATTATTATCAAAACAATATTTTAGTTTGAAAAGTACCTATATTAGTAAAGTGTGGCTGCCTTTTCGTTGTTTGAACTATCTTTATTATAAATTATACTGAACCTATCTCTACTAATTCTACTATATAGTTTATGATCATCTATTAGTACCCAAGTGATATTTAAAGACCTATAGAGCAACCAAGATTCTACTGAATCGATAAGAAAATCAAGAAATGGAAAACTCGCGTCAACTATTGTTTAGGGTCTAAGGATCGAGAATGATTGTAACACGGAAAGGCTTTCATCCAGCAGTGGATCACGAGTAGCTTATATGGTAATAATATAATATTATTGATTTTAATTCATATTTTTTTCAGTTTCTATTGATTTCAAAACTGGGTTAAGTACCCATGTATTCGTACCTACAATCAAATCCAAGTGAATCTTTTTGAGAAATTTATAAACGTATCATTGACTGAATAACCAACAAACTAAATAATGTTCAATAATATTTACGGAACCGAACATTTTTGAGATTAATACGATAGAGCAGTGGTCGTCAACCGATGGTCCAAGGGTTGCATGCGGCCCAAACGTGCATTTTCGTGGCATATACCTACCTAATATAATTGTTGATCATACTAACATAACATGCGGCCTATATCCTGAATTATTTCAATAAAAAAATTATGTGAATAAAATTAATAACCCTTTAATGCATGATGGAAACACTTTAATGTAGGTAGGTATATAGTACTTTTCAAATCGATCATATTTAATGTTTAATATTATTAAAAAAATATCCATTTCAAAGAACTGCAAGTTTTAAATAAAATTTCATTCATACAACAAAAATAAAGAATTACACTTTGTTGCTGAAAGATAACACCATGCAATTAAGAGTTAAAGAAAAAAAATCATTTAATACATTGGAAATGTGTCTTTACAGATTAATGGCAAACACAAAACGGCACTTTCTTTGCCATTATTGAAGATTTATAAATGGTCAACAAGTGAAATATGAATGTTTTTGAACCCATTCAATATGAATGTAGACACCGATGAAGTACTAAACTATTTATATGATACCTATATGAATATTGGAAATGCAACATAATAAAATATCGATCGAAAAAAATTGTTCCATAATATTAACATTATTATCGATAATTACCAAAAAACAATTAGGGATTCAGGAATAATATGATTTTGAACCACATAATTATAATAGTGTAGAAGTATTTTTTGCCATGAGTCTTAGAAAGAATATAATATTTTAACTTCATGACCTGATGAACATAATGTGCATGCGTAATGTGAATTCGGGGTTTAGAGTTTTAAGTAATTTGACTAAAAGAACACAACCACAAAAACCACATTAACCAGATAGAGAGATATTTATTTAGTTTTAAGTAAGTAGTATATTATTTTTGCTTTTACTAAATAACATTTTATAATTCGGTTTCGTTATTAAAAATTACGTTTGTACCATATGCCGAATTTTAAATATTTCTATATTTATAATGATTGAAAGTAAATATATATGTATCTTAAGATTTTTATTACATTTCAAATTTTAATTTTAATTCCCAACTCATACGGACTCCTTATGAAATCTAAAAATTGATTGTTGCACACATATACGATTGAAATAATGTTCAGTGTTCTGAGTTAAAATATTGGTATATAAGTAGGTATATACTGTACTACTATATTTATTGACAATTTAGGCAGGTTGTATTGATGCACTACCTACCTGCTCTGCTTTGTAATAGTTGTAGACAATCGGCAGACATCCGATTACCATCAGTTTAACTAAGACATATCTTAATTGAGTAATTTACAAGCAGTATTATGGAAACTATAGAATATTACGCAAGCTATGCATAATACGTAGGGAATCCAATCCCGAGCCAAAATTCTGATCCCGGGATTTCGGGATTACAATTTGACAATCCCGGGATTGGCATTTTTTTCATTGTTAATATAAAAATTTTATATTTACAAATAACATTGATAAAATCGATCAAAAATAAATCTAGTATAATTTATAGATACTATTTAAGACATTAATTGTTAATATTGTATACGTTCAATCTTGGAAATACACAAGTTTAATGGTGTAAATAATATTGTAATATAAATAATAATGTGAATGTAATAGGAGATTGCTGTTTCTGATAGTAAATACCTATCGAATGGATTAGCGAGATTTAAAATAGTAAAGCAAATAATCATGGCGTACCTACTTATGGCCTTTCCGCTTCATAAATCTAATTAGTGACGCAAAAAGGGGGGACATGCTCGTCGAAGGTCAAAATTAAGTTTTTATTGTATTTTCAAACCATGATCCTGGATACTCCTTAAACGTTATAGATAATCTATTTATATAATTTTGAAGCCTTATTATCCTTTATAGTTATTTTAAACATTTGATGACTGCATAAAGTATTTTTGTTACATAAAATAGTATTCTTTTAAACCTTTCGCTCTAATGTTTTAGAATATAGTCATATTTCGGTACATAACTGTGCAGTGGTGTTAAGATTTTTTACATTTATTAATTTTTAAACGCATTTATGAAACCATAAGTATAATTTATTACGAGATAATTTTTGTAAGATATTCACGATAAAAAATTATATTGATAATCTCTGTGATCCCAAATTTGACAAGAATTAGGCATTTTATTATTCAAAAAATCGGCAAGATTAACACATTTGAAGATGATTCTAAAGATACTTATTATAAGCGATGTTTTTGACCATTCAAGTGGGATAAACATCTTATGAATAAATGATTGCTTTATAATAAATATTGACCTAAGAATAAGGTAGTGTTTTTTTGAAATACGCCATTTCTTTTGTCATTCCCTAGTGGTTAAGCTACAACATACGGCCGTAGCCATAAATTGACAAACTATAATTAAAGTAAAGAGTAAAATTATTTTAACGCGCGTGTTTGAGAATGTACCTAACAGAATTTTTTTTTATTTTTTTTTAAACGGTACATGTTCAAACACGCGCGTTAATATCATTTTACTCCCTACTTTAATTATAGTTTGTCAATTTATGGCTATGGCCGTATGTTGTAGCTTAATCACTGGGGAATGACAAAAGAAATGGCGTATTTCAAAAAAACACTACCTTATTCTTAGGTCAATAATTATTATAAAGCAATCATTATTCATAAGATGTTTATCACACTTGAATGGTCAAAGACATCGCTTATAATAAATATCTTTAGAATCATCTTCAAATGTGTTAATCTTGCCGATTTTTTGAATAATAAAATGCCTAATTCTTGTCAAATTTGGGATCACAGAGATTATCAATATAATTTTTTATCGTGAATATCTTACAAAAATTATCTCGTAATAAATTATACTAATGGTTTCATAAATGCGTTTATAAATTAATAAATGTAAAAAATCTTAACACCACTGCACAGTTATGTACCGAAATATGACTATATTCTAAAACATTAGAGCGAGAGGTTTAAAAGAATACTATTTTATGTAACAAAAATACTTTATACAGTCATCAAATGTTTAAAATAACTATAAAGGATAATAAGGCTTTAAAATTATATAAATAGATTATCTACAACGTTTAAGGAGTGTCCAGGATCATGGTTTGAAAATACAATAAAAACTCAATTTTAACCTACGACGAGCACGTGGGCAGTTAAAAGTGCGAAGCATTGTTTTTTTCCAATCTTTCTCTTTTTTAATAATAATTTATGTGAAAAAATTAAATGAATCGGCAACCTACACATGGGTATAAATCAAACTTCATTCAAACTCAGTTTATTTCGTGGGTATTCTGCAAATAAGCATTAAGTCAAAAATACTAGTTTTGAGATAATCGAGCTTGAACGTTTGGACGGTCTTAACTTGTTTTATACATATAAAAGGCAAATTCCTTTCTGCGATATTGCTTTGAGTATGACTTAGTGCAGTTTCGCACGCAGTCCCTTTAGTGCCTTTTCTCTGAATTGATGTATGTCTTATGTCTTTTTGACTTATAACATAAATTATCTTCGCCAGTTTTATAGATATGACTGTGTGTGTTTTTGTAGACTATAGAGCGTACTCTTAATAAGATTACCTCATCATTAAGTCAAAACAGCAAAATTTTGACTTAGTGCTTTTCGCAGAATACCCACGATTTATAATGTAGTTATTTTTTATTAAAGGTATTTTTTCTGTTATATTTTCGCTTTTATTTTATTTTCCATAAAAATTGATAAAAAAATCCATCCCGAAATCCCGGGATTATGTTTATCAATCCCGGGATTCATAGGTATCGAAAATAGCTCGGGATCCCTAATCATACGTTAGAAGTATACTAATATGTAGATACACACTATACTTATATAATAAGCAGGCAAACCCTAAAATATTCATCCACTAGGACTAGGTACCTACATACCTACTAGTGATACCAATTATTATTAGGGAGATAATTAAGATACATTTGTAGGTATCTATAGAATTAACGTTCTTGCTATTGTGTATGTATGGATATACGCAAAGGTAAATCAGTATACAGTGTTACTGTTATTTATCGGTTTTTATAAATAAGTAGGTAAGTATAAAAATATATGCATTTTCTAACCAAAAAATAATCACGAATAAATTCTATATAGGTATGTCATAAAATAATAATACTATTCGGTAGGTACATTTTATAAGTAACTAGTTGAAGTACCCGGCTTTGCACAGGGTCGCTTCGTTGTTATATTTATCTTAGATATTTATAAAAATAATAAGAGGTAATTATTTTTTTAATATTAAAATATCTGTGTAATACAATATGGCAATATGAAAATAATTCTAATAGGAGTAAAGGTCGAACAAAACACCACTAAATTAAAATCGAATCCAAAATATGCAAGCGTTATTAATGTTATTAATATGTAGTAAAAAAAAATCAAAATTGCATGGAATAAACAAACAACAAACGTTGTATTTTATATAATACTAATTTAGAAAATTCGCAGATGTGCGCACAAACATTGACAAAAGTTTCATCGCAATCGGATGAATGGTATAGGAACCATACGAATAAAAGAAAATAGAATGATAAAGAAGAAGAAGATGGTGATTTTTCTTATTCAGAAACCTTTGCGGGTGTGTATACAACCATTTACCAAAATTTCATCGCAATCGAATGAATGGTATAGGAATGCATACGGGACAGACAGAAAGACAGACAGACAGACAGGCATACAGACAGACAGACATTCATTTTTATATATAAGATATAGCCTATACTCTTCGCGGAAGTGCAAGCAATAAGTTAACAAAGTTTTATTGCAATCGGATGAACGGTATGGCAGCGCATACAATACGAACAAACAAACAAACAAATATTAATTTTTATATATTAGATAAGTGTATCATTCTTATTCAAGTATTATTTCTTTAAGTTAATGTTTGCGATAATCGTGACGATATCCATCTTGTAACTTTCAGTCAGGAACAGAAAACTCTTAATTTGGGCGTATGGATCACAATGTATTTCTTTTTCCTGGCATTTTTATGTTTCTAAAATTTGTTTTAGAAGTCTTACCGTTCCATGTGACATAAGTATTGTAATATATTATTTAACCTCTTTAATTGTTTTAACTGTCAATTCATAGTGGAATTGCATTGTATTATTAATTTTAATGAAAACATTTTTTTGTACTGATTCCACTTTTTATTAAATAATTGTACTGGTTTCATCCTCCTCAGAGGGACATTTTCAACTAATATAATATAAAATAAAACAAACATTTTGTGAATATTTTTGTCTCCTTTTTGAGTTTGTTTATTATAAATGTCTGTTTTATTTTATATTATCTTAGTTGAAAATATCCCTCTAAGGTGGACGAAACCAATATAATTATTTAATAAAAAGTATAATCAGTACAAAGAAAGATTGCGTTTTTATTAAAATCAATATTACTATAGATATTTAACAGTTAAAAAATCTTGTTTATTTTGTTTGTCCATTACTTATCTTAAGTAATTCTCTCTAGTTTCTTGCTTTTGACGTATCTATGAAACGCGTAATATAAATTGTTTGTATAAATAATAAATTATAAAATTAAAAATTTTGGATGCACAAAATACGTGTCATTATTTTTTTAAAGATTGGCTTAAAAGTTATATGGAGATTATTATCTGCTTCCGATTTTCACTAAGCAAAGTTGAACTACATTAGGGATAGATTAACTATTCTTTACAAGAGCTTCTTTGACTTCCATTGAGCGCCTTTCTTTTTAAACCCCTTTGTAAAAGGCTTCTGTGAGTTTGTCTCGGTATTATGTGGGTACTCGGGTATTAGGTGAGAGTACTTGGATAGGTTTGTACTTTGTAGGCACTGGTACTACTCATTGGCGCTTTGTAAATTTGTCTTTGGAGTGTTCGTACTAAACAGGGCCTTTGTAGATGCTGTGGGGTAAACCGACCTAACATTCCCAGTGCTCGAAATGGAAAATTTCACGAACAGGAACGCTCTATAATTTTCCGAATAAAAAGTATGCTTGATTTTTTTCGTTACATACGTACCTACGTACTTTGGATATATAAATGCAACAATAAACTTTGAACTTCTTACGTGGATGTATATTGAGCAAGTGAGCAAGGATTGTCAGCGCCGCAGGCGAAAGTATCTCGTCTCAACAAAGGATACCGTCAACAATTGTATTATTCTTTATTCTTACTTTATCTATCACCCATAATCAGCAGGCATGATACTTCTACCACCACTCGTCACTGCTTATAACTTATATTACTGTCTCATTTGGGATAGTTCAGTTTGTTAATTAATTAGACTTAAAAAACAACATATCCACATACCTACTATAAAGATTCAAATTAAAAATTAATTTACATATTGCAAACTTTACAGATTATAGATTCAAGACGAGCACAGAATATTTAAAAAAAATCAAAGAAATAGTATTAAAATAGTGTTTAAAAAATAAAGAAATAGATGCAGTAAATATTAGAAAAAATAGTAAGTACCTATACAGAGACGAGTAAATACAACATTTATACAGTAGATATTATCTGTACACCGATAGAGCTAACTACGCCATTTAATTATTTAAGAAGTTATAAAACTAAGAATTTATAAACCGTTTACATAAACTCGTTCTCACGCAGGTGGAATATAGCGATTAAAAGCGATTTGGTTGAACACAGTTATTTCCTGCCCAATCATTATTAGCAATTGCAGATTAGTTCTGCAGTACAGTATGTAAGCATACTTAAGATAAATCAATCGGATAAAGCCATGGATGGTATCCACACAGCTTCAAACAAAGGATCCTCAAAGATTTCTTTTGAACCTTCTCCACCATAAGGGCCATTAGGCCATACCCACTTCTAAGAAAAGTTTCAAGCCATCATCACCAAACAACGTCATTATGGCATTTTAAATTACCAATGGTGTATCATTAATTATCGGCTTTTGAGCTTTGAGAATCGATGTCTCCGCCGAATCTTAGGGGTACATTGCTACGACCGCATTACAAACACCCGAGTTCGTGAGCAAACACAACAGCCTTCGGTGTTTAAAGTTACCACGAAGAGACGATTTACGTGGCTGGGACACGTATTCCGGATGCCGCCAAAGAGTACGGCACTTCGTACCCTTGTGGCACAGCCTCAAGGGTTCCGTCGCCGTGGCCGCCCCTTCCTCACCCTGCAGCGGTGCTACAAAAGCGACCTATGTGCTGCAGGTCTGACATGGCGGGAGGCGCAGGAGTTGGCGATGGACCGAGGGAAGTGGCGCCAACTTGTGCTTGCCCTATGCCCCAATGTTGGGACGTGACAGGGTGGAAGAAGAATAAGAAGTATCATTAATTATATAAGATAAAACATGACGAAAGGTGTAACTCGCGATGCTTAACACGATTCCTATAAAATAATATAAAATTGTCGTTAATCAGTAGGTACCTACCTATATTCAACATTATAAGGACTAATATTGTAGTGTATGTATATACCTATATCATGGGCCCCACATCGTGAAGCAGGCCCCCAGGCTAGGATCTTTGGTGGGGCCCTCTTCTTATCGCTAAGAATTAAGGCAGTATGTACGCGGTAACAATAATCTGTATATTTACTGTTTTATTGTATATTTTAATACATCCATACGAATTATGGAGATGTCGAGTATTGATACACAATTTAAAATTGTATCGTATAACCACATAACTTTTTTACTATTAAAGCAAATTTGTGATGTGTGTTTATCTCACTTATACTAGCGCCGGGACCCAGGCTAGAGCCCTCTCAGCCCCCCCTTTGTGGGGGCCATGACCTATATGACGTTACAATGATGATGCTTTGGTTACCATTATTGTAATATACCCACACTTACCACCTCAGATTAAAGGACTTACTACCGTATTTATTTAATCTATGACTACCACCTAAAATTATTAGATGTCCGCACTGAAAACGTACCTACCTAATATGTGAGTGTATTTTAAACTAAACGATTCAATTTATGATGTTTTTCCTTACCTACTCTCATTATTATTGCCACGGTGATGAATGATGGTAATACAGAACAATAATTTATTTTTATGATAATAATAAATTTTTATTGGAGTATATTCCTATTTTTTTTAAAACAAATTTACAAACAAAAATTAACTAAAAGTTCTCTACATAGTAGGTACCTATGTATTATTTCTATCATTTTTAAAGTAGCAAGTTACAACGTATGTAATTATAACATAATATAAACGTCCCTTAAAAATAAACTAATTACGGTAGACTATTCAATAGTTTCATACCAAAAACATTTTTGTAGGAAAATGGCATAATGGTCCATTCATTCATTATTCATTGTAAAAATAATATGGGTTTACGACACGTCATAAATATTTTTTAACACGAGTCAATTGTTGAAATGACATTGAATCAGAAAACCCTGTCTCCACTATATTGTCGATCTTAAATGCTTATCGGAGTGAATTCTTAATGTTTTAGCAGATTTACACGAAGTACCTACTACTGAATTAAGCCATCATTAAATTTATAAATATCCACTCATATTTATCATTTTCAAAATGATAAAATTCTGCTTGTGGCCACTGGTCAACAGCATTATGTTAAATCAGTTTGGATACCAACGAAAAAAAATATATATGTAATATAATATATAAAGGTATCGCCTGCTGAGATTTTAAGAGAACAAATTTAAATAATACAAAATGTTTTAAAAAAACAAGCGATGATCATTAATAAGTATATTTTAGCGGAATTGTACAATTTAAATTACCAAACTTTATCATAATAATTTTACCACCAAAAACTCAATTCATTTGCCCGCAAAAATATACGTGGGTATAAAATTAACACGGCGATTAGATGGCGATGAAAATAAATAAGTTTTATCACTCACAATAAATTATAAGTAATAAATTAGTAGGTAAGTAAATTCGCAATGCATACCAGTCAAAGGTAAAAGCGAGACTGTACTGAGATAATTCATACGTTAGAAATTATTATACAAATATGTAGGTGCCTACTTTATTTTTTATTGAATTTAAGTTATTTAAGTACAAAAGGTTTTCAAACAATGTCAGCAAAGGCACAATTGTTTTGTAGCTTGCAGCTGCAGTTACTTTTTTCATGTAAATATGCAATTATTTGGAGTGTTTAGACAATGCATTTAGACACGGACGTTTCGACACAAAAAAAAGAAAATCAAAAGAAATTTAGGGATGTCATAAATTTTATTTTTAACCCTTGCACGCCCGGCATAACATAACTTCGTTAATTTTTAATTTTGAGAAAAACTTTAAAAGATACATTCATACATAATTATCTCAATCTAACGAACCGCAACGCAATTTTAAATTAATCCACGAGCCGGAACGGTATATTTTGGAATTTCACGAACCACAACGGCGCTCTGGTGCGTTCCGGTCCATTCCGAGCGCTTACATTCCCTTGATTGGTAATGCTTTCTAAACTTTAACTTTACATTATTTCTTATTTATAAATTGACTGAGTTACTTTAAGTCGAAAAGATGTTCCTCAATCAAGGTAATTGCCAGTTATAAAAAATATTCATCGGAATTAACAAAATTATCTAAATTACGTGAGCTTTAAAAAGGACCTATTGAATTATGTATTTATTTAATTGATAGTGATAATGAAAAGAAACAAAAAATACTATGATGTTTCACTAATTACTGAAAATATATTAATGATGAAAAAAAAACCACGAACATTGGATTTACCTACTTACAATTATTTAAGGGTGGAAAAATCGGCATGGTTATTTGTAAATTATCTTATATTAATAGGTACTATCAACGAAGGATATTTTATGAACTGAAACTTAAATTAGTTTTGTATTGTTTTATTTAATTTTTGCATAATCTTTTGTAATTAGCAAGCTACAGTAAATATACAAAACCAAGGTTGCTAAAAATAATCAAAATTAAATATTTAGAGAACCAAATCTTCAGATTTGGAAACTTTGTATAAAAACATCTAGTATATATACAAAGTATTTTTCTATCTAAATAATATTACTAATTCAGAAAGGTTTAATCGACTCGTTTCTTTTCTTTTATTATAATATCCATTTCTATGGTTAATTTAGTACAGATATTCTACTAATTGTAAAACATACAGCAACTATAGAAGATACCCACCTATAGGTACTGATCTTTCACCCTGTTTGATCGGTATAATTTTAATCAATGATAATTTGGTATTAATAAACATAGAAAGATACTAACAGAGTTATATCAAATTAATTCTATTAATTATCCATTTATGTGTGTATTTTTTATTTTATTTGACAACAATGATAGATAGTAAAATTCTTAGCGTATGTGATTTGGTGTAGCCAAACCTACTTAAAATTTAACGTCGTACTCGGGGTATCAACGTAAAACGTAGTAAAATTTTTATGTCCCCTGCTTTAAGGCTCCATAAAACTCTCGCTTTTTGTTTTGATTGCCATCTCTGGAAGTTTTGCGACAACCCAAAAACGCCGTCTTTGTATACTATTTAGAATTTCCTACTGACATAAATTTAATTAGACCATTTCTATACTACTTGTTTATTCGTATATTTTACGTTAGGTACCTACCTAGTTGTTTAACTACCCAGCGATTAAATGATTTATATCTTCTCAAGCATGATTTTATATTGACACTAGCACTTATATACAGCACGTGAATATACTTACCAACTAATATAAATATTTGACAATAGTTATCGTTTCGGGGTATTCGTCGTTTATTAAGTGAAATTTTATATTTAATGTATTACATATATATCATTGTACCTATCTACCACTAATAAAAGTAGATAGTTAAATTAAGGGATACGTGTTTCGTCGTGGTAAATATAATCGATTTCAATTAAGTTGCTTTTTACTTTTCACGGAATTTAGATATATAAGTCACGGTAGGTTTACATTATTAGGTTAGCTAATTATTATTATTTAGCAGTGGCGATTACTTTGCACTACTTGCTTTTCTCTCCACCACCTACCACGTCTCCACACCGTTATGCAGGTGTATACCGTGACGTAACGAATGTTAGGTGCCCTTTTCAAATTGTGCTGAAAGTGTCCCAGGAGCAAGACCTTGGTTGACGTGCACTAGAATGTGCGTGATTCATACTTCGATACGATGTATTAAGGTCAATTCTCGACTCTCTCATACTACTAAGCGATTATTTAAAGCGTGCCTTGTTAATAAAAATTTATTTCAAAAGTAAAATATTATATCAACAGAGCCGCCTATCTAAGTACACGTGTGCAATGTGTAAGCCACCTGTGTAAGTAGGATTATAACTTAATTGAAATTAGTATTGACCTACGTGCAAACAAAGACTTGGGATAATCCGATGTATTTTGTTTTGATATGACTTGTCCTTGAGATTTTTGTTTTGTCTACCTTTGAATATATTATAATATATAACTATGTTATTTTACACGTGGTGGACTATCTACCTATTGCACAAGAAGCTCGACTAATGAGGCCGTAATTTTTTTAGCGCAAGTACCTACTTACAATTTGCCGTTGGGAATCACTTTTTTAGTACCAACGTGTTGTCTTTTTTTAATGAAATATCCATTATAAAAAAATCATACATAATATTTTATGTTCAGTAAAATACTAAAGATGAAATAAATTTCAAATTAAATTACTGTTAATATGGCTATCCTAGGAATTTTCAGTTACCTGTAACAGCCTATCTTCCTTCAATAGCCATCTTTCATCACTATACACTTGTAGGATAGGATAGGTGTATTAATTAACCTATTAGTCCTCATATTTAAATTAGAACGTTTTCTTCGATTTTATTCAAATTCTTATTGGGCGAGGAAAGCATCATACATTTTACAAATAGAAAGCGCATAATGAAAATTCATTCCATGGCTCTAAATCTAAATCATTATTTATTAGAAAAAAATGTCATCGACTGCCAAAACCATAGCATATAATAATATTATATAAGCAATCTACATACCCAGCTTATTTAAGTAATGACCAAGCACCATAGCTTATTATCATGGCGTTCTGGTATAAATAATTTATGCAAGAAAGTACGGCAAGTATGTAGGTAAGTATACACCTATTAATGAAAGTAAGAAAGAAAACGCAAAATGATTTTCATTATCAAAAAACTATCAAAGTTAAAATATGAGTGCTAAATTATCCTTAAATTGACTACTACCCTTTCGCTACATTCTCTGTCTCCATTAGGTCATTGTGATGCGGTGTAACCCAGCCCTTCCTCCGGACGCCGGCGAAGGCGGCCGATAAGCCTTGGGCGGAACATCTTCTGAAAATGTCGCAAATAAAAGAATCCTGAAAATGTCGCACGCCAAAATCCCTCGTTTTAAATCGATTAATGCAAAGCATTAGGACAGGTGAGTCACGCTTTAAGGATCAGGATACTTTCATACATAGATAATATAATATATACATATACAGCTATATCTAATTACCTAAAACACTTCCAAATATGTCCATGTAGTTAAGTAGATGTGTAGGTCTAATAATGATTTCTCATTTTTTATTACCTAACTACTACGTACCTACTCCTTCTTCGTTTTTATTTATTGCTGTATGTATTATAATTAGCTAAGTAGGTACATATTGTAATTTGGCAGATTGTTACTTCTTATACCTATTATTGATATTATTATTGGTTTCATGTAAATTGTATGTAATGCAGTTTGCCGTATCGAAGTTCACCTTGAACTGTTGTATGGTAGAGTATCCTCCACATAACCTTGCCATTGTACACATTGACAAGGATTTGTGTGTATACGCAACCGTATAATTGTATTAGTAAAAGCCAGGCACTTGATTGGTTTACTCACGTACGCCATATAATTTTATTAGTAAATTCCAAGCACATGATTGCTTTAATCACGTTTTAATTCAAAAAAATCTATTCCAAATGGGAAGGTTACGTGACGGCTACTCTAAAGAGATAACCGTATAGCATTTAGATAAAAAATTACGCGTTTTTCGTGAAGCATTCCACAGTGAAGTAAGTTATTCATATGATATAAAACCATTTAGATGCGACGCTTGTTTGCAGACTTTATTAGATTCTATAATAAGATTGACTGGTATCAAATTTCTGATAATAACATTGTCATTATTATCAAATATTTGACATAAGCACATAGGTGCTAACCTTCTTTTGAATCATTCAAAAATTTATTAAATACATACGATAAGTATGATTGTATTTTTTGTAATTTACTTACTTATCAATTTTCTTTTGTCTTTTCCTTGTATTTCGGTGGGTTTTATTAGATGTTGTATTTAGAGATGAATTGGATCTTAATGGTATACGGTCATCTATTTCTGATACAATAGCCTACAATGAACTGTGATACGGTGAAATCACACGATTATTATATTACCTAGTTATTAGTAGGTAGGTAAAACAGTGTTATGTAATATATATATATATAAATGAGTTCCTTCGTATACTTGTTTTTAACGGTAGGTATTTAATAATAATATAATGGATAATAAAGCCATTGTACGAATATTATATTATAATACTTATATTCCTATTAGGTAATTTTATACGATTTTCTTTGAAGTTTGATAAATATTCACAGGTGGGTATGTGATACTTTCATCGCTTATTCTAAAGTATACATAGCTATTTTATATGTTAGAAGATAACAGTGGCGAAGGCTGGAGGTAGGCTGTTAAGTTCCGCCATAAATAGTACACATTAAGCTTTGTTAGTCATACGTCTATTTGTTTTTATTGGACTAAGACTACAAATCATAAATGGTGTTGGTTAGTTTTTGGAAATCGATTAACCCCTGCCTTAATCAAACCATAATAGTTTTAGTATATTTTAGGCGATACGAGAAAATAGTGCACACTATTTCATTCATATATATTTGTTTTCGTTGGAATAAAAATACATATTAGATACACGTCGGTATTGTTGGTTCTTTTTTTTAAATTCATTAAGCCCTGCCTAAACCAAACTATAAAAAAATATTATTCTGTCTATAAAATATCCAAAGTTATGTATGATTTAATTGCATATTTTTAGATATTTTATAGATAGACGAGTATTTTTTGCATATTATCTAGTATGGCTTGGTTTCAAAGGGTTTAATTGAATTTAACAAACTGACCAACACCATCTGTAAATTTTTGTCTTATGTCAATGAAAACAAATACGTATGGCTAACAAAGTTCAATGTGCACTATATATATCGGATCTGAATAGCCAACATCCACCCTTCGCCACTGGTAGATAACTACATTTGTAAGTAATAATTACTAAATATGTATGTACCTACATGGGTACAAAATAAATTAATTTGTAAAATTGTCATTTTTCTGAGACTCCCATTTAGTATCTATTATTATAGATTGAGTCATTAGTATAATAAATCATTAGTATTTTGATTTTCCTATCAATCAACAATGAAAGGGAGATTTTTTTAAATCGTGAAACTGCAAATGTTCAACAATCTGCGTTATCATAAAACCACATCAAACATACTTGGAGAGTACCTAAACACGAACAAAAGTCGCCTCACTTTCGGCTTAAATTAATATTAGTAAAAGTTACGCACAATACCTAAAATCATTTAAACACATAAACTCTATGCTTTGGTAGATACGACAAGGGCGTACCTACCTATCTACCAGAAAAAAACATTACTATACAAATTCTTCATCATTAAGTACGTACTTTACTTTTATTATTTTGATAGTGACAACAAAAATTAAACAAAAATAATAATAGTGCATCATTAATAGAATAAGTCATATCCTGGACATAGGACTAAATTCACTAAATAGTTATTATAAATGTTGGGATCATAAATAACAAATGAAATTCGTCTACATGTCGTAATAGTTGGGAATAATGATAGATGGATGCATACAAAAAACTCACAGAACATGAAGATTGTCCCAATTTACTTATACTGACACTATTTTTAAACTGGCATCATTTGAATATTTTTTACCAGACAATTTACTGTAGAAATTAGTTCGTGATTAGAAAATAGAAAATGTAGGAAAAGCAGTCAACTATAAGAACATGTCCGTTGTTTTAAAAAAAAAATCACGGATAAAATTTTAGTTAGCTTAAGCTGAATCTTAAAAATGTTGATGCTAAAGTATGTGAATTTTTTAATGGCATTGAACCTACGTGTCGTAGAAACAACATCTATATATGGCGTTGAATTCCAATGTACGTATATCCAGCGCTCGAAATGGAAATTTTTACGAACCGGAGCGCTCGATAATTTTATGAAAATATTAACGTTGTTATCTAATTGTATATGTAATTTATAAAAATAAGTCTGTTAGATTTTTTATTATATGACATATCTAGCTCAGGCGGTCAAATTAATATTTCCACGAGACGGAGCGATAATTTTGGAGATTTTATGAACCGGAACGGCGCTCCGGTGCGTTCCGGTCCGTTTCGAGCCCTGCGTATATCCTATACCTAATATTCTTTATTTATGTGACATTAATTTATACCTTAGAAATTTTTCGATATTTTTAAATTATTGAGGTTATTTAACAAACTCTTGTTTAATAATTCTTTACATGATAGATATAAAATGAAAATAAGTTTTTAGTGTCAATTAACCTCAAATTTAGTTACGGCACTGATCACAACATACCAAAACAGACTAACACATAAATGCAAACTCATTTACAAATCCCTTTTGCACTCACACTTTAAAAGGCATAATATAACAGAGTAATGCGTGCGGCCGTATTGGTGTTCACGTGAATACTTTGTGAACAAATACACTTTAGAAAGAGGGTATGGAATAAAAGCTCGCTTGTAAGTGTTAGTGCGACGCCACGTACGGGCGTTCTTATCTTTCGGAAAAATCAAATCCTTTTGAAAACACGATGTTTTGGTTTGAGATGTCACCTATTTTCAAATTGAAATGTCACGCAAATGTTGGGCGGGCGAGGGGTGAGGGGTCATGCGGAGAATAGAAGGGGGTGGCGGTTGTCTCTCCCAACTCTACAGCGGACGACTACTTAACTGAATAGTAAATATCGCCTCATAGACATCACGTGACTGAGTTAGCTTAAAATAACCCTGCATTTTTTCACTATGTCCGGAGTATCTTGACAATTATTGTAAAAATCATGCGATACTGTAACAAATTTCTTTTTAATTGTGCATTAAAAGAGTAATATACACATTTTAACTATTTCAGAATCGTATAAATGTAGAATAAAACTATGTAAATATGTAGAGCTTTCATCGTAAACTAACAGACGGAATGTGTATATACCTATTATGAAACCTCCCCCTTAGAATTAATGATATTTATCTAGTTACATTAAGATTATTTCGTAGTTTAATGGAATCATAATAAATAATATAAACTCTAAAATATAATTTAGAGTTATTATTTCAGTAAGTATTTTAAAAGGGCATTCTGCCAGGTCAATTAATGACATGGGATCTACCTACCCCCAAAAATCTTTATTTTGACAATTAATTTTATTATACTCGTATCTAACTATATAAAAATTAGTTGAAAATACTAAAATTATATAATGGTTGAAAATAAAATAAAAACATTATAATAGTACTTATTTGAAGGATCAGTAAGTTGTAGACCTGAGAGGTAAAGTGTGTTAGCAGAATATATATTTTTAAGTTGAGATAAAATCCGACAATATTTCATGGAAAACGCATGCGATTTCAATTAAAATAATTACGTATTAATAATCATCCCTAAATAAATAGGTACATGTGACATCATTTTGACTTTGGCATCGACTTAAAATGGTTGGTTTTTTATTAATCCAACTTACCTGTCGGATTCATAATTTATTCCTAATTACTCCGATTATAAAGTGTATATAAATAAAAATAAATCTGTTATACCTATCCACTGTGGAATATAAATAGATACTGGAAATAATGATTCGTGCGTACGGTAAAAATAATCAACATTTAAAATTGGTAAACGTTTACATGTTAGTAAGTAGGTATGTACATAATGTACCTCTTGGTTTATTTTACACTAAAATATTCTGCGAGTAATTTAACAAAGGAATGTCCGATATGGATCTGTCCCTTTATAAGGGCAGAGTCGTCGTCATAATGGCTGTTGAAAAGGTCGGGGAAAACCTCAAAACATGTGTTCAATAAAGGCACGTGATATTGTTCTGCTTGACTATTGAATGTCCTGGATGCTGATAAGCATCATCTCGTATTCTGGAGTAACAGGCCACAAATTACGCGTGCATTATAATTTAAAGGATCTTGCCATTAATGATTTAATAGCATTTCATCTTAATAGAACTTGAAATTTTATTTTTGAACCGTTTTATTTTTTTTGTTCTTATTACAACATTCCTATACCTATCTACCTACATACATACCTATGCAACTCCTTTATAATATAATACATTCGTTTTGCCAGGTGGTAGTAGCATTAAGCTAACGACTAAAATAATTTGCGATTTTAAAAATCAAACATTCTAGTTTTTTGTTTTGTTTTTTTTCTTCTAAATTTCGTCATGCCTCTCCGTATCTACGACGTAGCAGTTACAAAACTCAACCAACTTGGCCATACGCGAATATTTGAATTCAAATAATGCTACAGTTAGGTACAGTGATTCTCAAGTTTTATAGTATCATTATTTGGTAGTATTGTTTAATAATGTTTTGAACAATTTAACCTACATGGCAAAACAATCATTTAATATTTCATATTATTCAGTACTATAATACATCAGTTCTATATTCTATAAAGTAGTAATGAAACGTGTTGGTTTGAAGAAGGTACCTACACAATAATGGATGACAAATGCGTTTGGATCAACGCTAGATTTTTAGCTTTTCTGAAGTATTAGTTTGAATAAAGATTTTTTGTACTTTCTAATTTCTCTCTAAATGGCGGTGTTAATTATTTTCATACTTACATTTTATTTTCAATATTACCTATGTTTATTATAATATACCTACTTATGGGTATATTTTACAGATAAATTGAGCGCTAAATACCTATTAATTGACGACTCTTTCAATTGATTTAAGGCTTATCTTGGGCTAAAGACCAAACTTTGGCCATTTTCTTAATGGATCATTTTTCCCAATCGCGAATATTATTTTATTTTTTGAAATCGATGAAAATATTTGGATGCATTGCACGGAAACAGCATCCAGGAATACGCCAAAGAAGGGTGTCTGCCGTTCGGGTGTAGCCTAAAATCCCCCCTCTCCAAATTAAAAAATTGTTTTATTGTCATGAAAATATTATATATATTATGACAAATTTTACACACTAAATAATAGATAGGTATATCGTTCTGAATAAAATTATATTCTAAAATCTAAAGTGACGGGAAACAATCGACAGGTAGGTACCTACTTATGAAGCACGGAAGCCCAAATTTATAAAATAATATTTAAAGATAATATGGAAGAATACTGCGACTTTTTACCATTCGTGATTCAAGCTCGTGAAACAAATTATTTATAATTGGAAAACGTGTTGAACCTTTATGACTAAGTTAATTTCCTGATGACTAGTTCTTGGATTTTCCACTCCTTAAACCTGCTGCCCGGATGTTTTGCACTATTAACACCCCCGCTTTGCGCGCCCCTAATAATACACAATGGTTAATAAACAAACATTTTATAGATAAGCGTGTGTTCAGATACTTCCATACAATCCAGTGCCATATTTTACGTTTTGGAAATCTGTGTTTTGTTTACGTTTAATGAATAACAATAGCATAGTGACGACAAATGAAATTAGTAGCAAACTTTAAAAAAAATAGTTAAGTAGGTACCTATATATAAAATAAGAACCCAATTTCAAATTAGATAAAAATATGTCATATCTATTAGTGTTATTATTAAATAAATAATAAAGTAATATAAACTAGCACTTATCTAGGCTTACATTTACAGTACTACTAGTAGTAGCTTTAAATATAAATTCTTATTACCGGATAAATTATTTAAGAACATTTTAATTTTCCTATTCAAATCTATGTAGATAATGAATGATTGTATGGGATGAGTAGGTACCACAGGACATAAATTAAAGGCGGGAAAAAGTAAATTTCTGTCGCTGAGCCAAAAATTCCTTGTTTGAAAAAAGAACAAAACGCAATCGCAAAATAAAAGTACCGCGGGGAATATGTAGGTATAGCTATATGGTGCACGTACCGACTGCCGTACACATAAATAAAATAAAAATAACATGAATAAAAAAATATTTGAAAAAAGGCGCACAACAAAAATGGCGTCGCTTCGGTTTAGTGATCGTACACGTATTTATAGGAGCCGCTGCCTCCGATACACAGACGCCCCAACGGAAAGCTGCGGAATATTTTTTAATTTAAATACGGAAATGTGAAAAATCATCATCTTAGCCACCGTCCATTTATTGCTGGATGAAGGCCTCTCTTCCGCTATTCTCGTCATTTATTATTTTGGCACACGGAGGTAGGTACACGTACACCAAAATTTATTATCTCAACGATCTGGCGGGCTCTTGGTCACCCCTTACCCCTAAGAACTTTTTATATACATTTATATTGGGTACCTACCATCAGATGAGATTTATCCACCGATAATCTGATCTTTGAACGATGTAACCTCTCCGTATCTATTTCGAGGTATATACGTTTGTGTTTTCTCCCTTACCTGTGTATTTATTTTTTAATATCTACACGTAATACCCAACATGAATTTCTCCATACAATATGAATTAAGAAATTTGGGATATTTACGTAGGGAAGTTTCTATATTAATATTTGCTCATTGGTACGATTACGATCTATGATTTAGCTAAATTAAGATGAAAATAAATTTTAGATATTAAAATAATCCATATCGTAGATACCTAATATGTCATCGGCATAGATGATTAACTGCCTTTAACCGATAGCATCAGTGTTAACTTAATATGATACCTAAGTAGACGGTTGTTGCATTTCTATTTAATTTTGAATGAATCCAAAATTACCTGTTGACTTACGTCATACCTGCTTACTACTTCCACATGTCCAAATGTGAGAGGTAAACTGCAGTAGGTAAATTAATATTGCCAAACACCATATAAAATACTTATTCAACAACAGAGACAAATCAATAATTATTCACTCTATACACCTTGTTAATCTTTAAATAATGTGTAAATCAATACACATAGTATTATTTTTTGTTTCAAAAATAATAATAATTTTGAAAATAATAATTTTCATTTTTTTTTCTCAAAATTACGATACAGTTCATTCCCAAACATGTATTGTAAGAATAGAATATCTGAGATAACTGTAACTTGAAGACATGCTATTGCACATTCATTTACTATGATGTTTCTATTTGGCATAGAAAAATTTCCGTCGAAAAAATACAAAATAATATGAAAATACATATTTAATTGTATCTATTATTGTAGAAACTGGCATAGATTTAATATTTAGTGTACATTATAATGTGCTTACATTTAATCTTGACAATCTTGTCAAGAGTAGGTAGTAATATGTAGGCCTTCTAGAAAACCAAGAAAGCTCTTCAAGAAGATCTCTTCATTTATTTTATCTCCGATAGAATTTGGAATTAGAATATTTTGAAAGAAGAAAAAACATTTCACCGCGTAATAGAGCAAGAAAAATATTTTTTACTTAGTAATAAATCGATTGCGTCATAATTGAAACTATCAGGTTTCCCTTGTTTAAGGTGCGATTTTGCTTAGCTAATATAATACTGACTTATGTGCATATGCTTACATAGTTGATGAAATAACCATTAGGTACTGACAGCACTATTAAATGTAATCACATGGGTTAATTAAAATATTACTATTAGTACCTACCGGATTATACATTACTTCATATACGTTCATTCTTTCTTTTTCTATGAACTGTAAAATAATATCTGGGAAAAATATTTAAATAGAAACACTAAATAGAATAAGTTTTACTATGTAACTTTAGATGATAGATTATAGTTGTTTATTTTAAATAATAAATTGTCAAATAATTTCCCCGCTTTCCGCGTCGCTTTCAAAAAACAACGTGGGGTGATTTTTGCGGGCCAGCAGAGGCGGGGGTTGGAAAACCGGGAAGGAGGGTGGTGGCGGCAGAAAAGAGAAAAGCTCGCGCGTTTTTATCTTGGACCATAAATTTTATTCGTAGCTTGATTTAGTGCTGAGATATTGCGGTGCGGCCGGGCGGTGCGCGCGTCTCGGGACTTCCCCGCCCCGCTAGCTCGCTAAACTCCCCGGTTCAAGTCCTGCCAAATAAAAATACACATTTTATATTATTATACATACCTATAATAGATGTAGGTGGGTGCTTGCACAAACTTTGATTGGAAGGGTAAAGGGGTCAATTAGCTTTTCGTTTTTAGTAAGCAAACGATTTGGATTTGTGGTTATATATAGGTACCTATATTTTCATGCTACAAGGTGGAATTGTAAAAAATGCTAAATTAATTACCATTTCGCTCTTTAGCAAACCATATCGACTTCATGGAATGGTGGATATTTTAACAGTCTTTTTACGAAGAATGATCACTAATCATTCAATCAAGCCTTGGGTCCTTTATTTGGATTAGGTATAAGTATAGACAAAAAAACACGTGAATTTACTAGACGCGGGATTCAAACCCATAAGCCAATCCATCAAAAACGGATTTAATGTAACCGCGGAAAATTATCGCATCACTTTGGGTGATCATCACATATCTCGTAAAGTGAGTAGGTATACGTTTAGGTTGGTCCTACTTCTAACACAGTCAAAAGATTGACCTATTACTAATATAAGTAAACAATAATATTTTATGTAAGTATTTGTAATAACTTTAAAATGATTTCACTAGTACTAGTACACATGTAAGTAGGTACCTCTACGCAAAATCATATTAGGTGTAAGTGCCTGAATTTTTGCTATCCCGTCACATCGTTTGATGCAGAAATTTGTCATGTAACGGAACACGATTTTAATATAGGTATATAGTCTTAAGATTAAGGCGAAGTAAAATGATGACGCAAGACTACTAGAGACATCTAGCGACAGAACTTTTTAAAAATTTGCATTTAAATGTGTTAATTAATTAATCTTAAAACACCTACATACTTACATGTTTTATCATTGAAATGTAGGTATGTTGTTAAGTTGCAAAATAAACAATTGTATCTATCTTTTATAATTATGTCACTATAATATTATGTCGCCAGTTACAACACTGCCCCTTAAGATTATTTTATGATATGGATATTAATTGTATTAAACATGGTACTGTACATTTAGAAGTATAGAATTTACTAGCCAAAATATAGTTAGGAGGTATTTTTTACCACGTTTTTATTAGTTGGTATTCTTGTTTGTCCGGTACAGATTTTTTCTTGTGTGTACAGTACAAATTTTTTCTTGGTTGTCCAAGATTTTTAACTAACTTCCTCACTAGCTAGACATTTGAAACTTTTAGAATATATCAGAATACGACAACGCATTTTTTAATACTTTTGGCCCTCTTTAAGCAGAATTAAATTCATTTTCAGTTAATTCTGTTTTGTATGTTTCGGAAAAAATAGTTAAAAGTAATATTTACTACTCACTATTATTGGTTGCTAAGTGGGTCTTAGCAACTAAATTATTAATATATACGTGCGTTACTATGGAAATCAATATGAAATGTCAAAATGACATTTCAGTATTCTATAATATTTATTCAGTATTTCTATCAAGTACAAAAAAAAGTATTTATTAATACATAGAATTCTCAAGTTTATATGATTCAACAGAAAATTTAAAAACGTGGTATGTTCTTTTTTTCTTGTAATTATTAATATTATACTTGGGGATTATAGTATAGTAGATATCTAATCAACATCAGCGCATGGTCGCTCTAATTCTAGAGCTAGAGTCTAGGTAAAAACAGATTTAACGCAAGAATATAATTTCAGTGATCACCATCCTCAGTAATGAGGCAAAGGATATCAATAGTCAATAGATGATAATTAAATAGATTTTTAGGAGTAAAAAAAAGAAATACCCTAAAATATATCTGACAAAAAAACACCGAAAAAGTGAATCTTCGAGAAAACATAATGCATTTATTATGCGCTTACTGGATCTATTGTGTGTCAGAGAAAGGATCAACAAAGCAAAATTCAAGTGTGGAGTTATTGTACACAGAAGTTAAGCACAAAGACGAAATCTCAAAGTTTTGACAGGTGACACAATGAGTGTAATTGCTCGTTGTTATGCGACAAACTCTTTGCAACAGGTAGAAAGGAGTGCAATGATGTCTGCAAGAATCTTTAAAATATGTAATATCTCAATTTTCATCAGTGTAGCTTGCATTTGTTATTATTTTTTTACACAATGATACGAGACTCTCAACGTCAATATGAAGAACCCTTGTGAATAAAATGAAGCTATTCAGCCATTCTTTAAATCGTTGATGTTTGGTATAATTATTTCTGTTGTCATTGGAGATGTCACATTTTTACAAAAGAAAGTTTACGTCTCCTTTATTACAAGAACTAAAATTTATTGAAAGTATTTCCATGATTCAAATCCAAGTTTATCTCTCATAATAGGTATTATGTACAAAATTTTAGGCGTTCACAACATAACATAAAAACAAAGAAAACAAGTATTAACAACATTTACAAAAAAAAAAATGGAAGTACGCCGAATGATCTAAGTAGACCCCATTGTTTAAAAATATATTAACAACATCCACCTAAAGGCATTCTCATGCAAGTGGAATATATCAATATCCGAACTAATATTATTGCACATAGTTATTGCCCTCACAAATGGCAGGCAATTTTATAAAACAACGTCCACTTCACTCACCCTCTCGTGATTTGATTTAATTGAACACAATTTATTATTGCCCACATTTGCATCACCAATTTCATAAATAATGTCGGTACATTATTTAACATTCTTTTAACCTGAATCATTTTTTAACATTGAATTACTTATGAATACATGCACCAGAAGAATAAAATAGTCCTCGTTAATAATTCCGCTCATAGGCATCTGGATCTGCTCATTGTCTCGTAAACAGATGAATTTGTGTACCTATTTGAAAATGGATTCTAATTTAGGTACTTGTTAATCTTGTAATATCTACTGGTGTTTATGATGATGTTTGACCTATTTTATTAATATGCCAACTCATATATTGATATTTGTTATATATAAATCGATGTTTACTCAATTAAAATTACCTACCTATAAGTATTCTAATTTTTCTTATTTTTTTTTTTAAATTGTTTTATTAATAAGTACACAGACTTAATTATACAAATCTAAGGATCAAGATGAATGGAGGTCTTTATATATAAACCGATTTATATCGGTTTTACACTATTTTTATAATAATAAATCTAAATAAATTCTACAAGGTTTGTAACAAAATATACCTATCTAAGATTTACTAATTATGCACTACAATATTGTCCAAAAAAATGATTAGGTACTTTACTTACATCGTGCATAGCATACCTACGAATCAAACTGTCAAAAATCTTCTAACGAATGCATTACTCTGCATCGAAGAATGCAGGTGAGTGAGAAAAAACACCGCTAAAACGCATTAACCGCCGAAAAGATTTCAAATTTTATGTTTCTTTTGAAAACTATTTCGGCGCCATGTCTCTTCACTTTCCATAGACGTGACAATGGCGTTTAAAAGCTTTGTTAGGCCGCAAGCATTCAAAAGTGCAGAATAACTTTGCCACATAAAGAAACACCTATGCTCTACCTCAATAGCCTATTGAGTCGAATTTGCATTAGTTTATTACACAACTTTGTAGAGCCATTGTAAGAAACTGGGGCCAAATATCGACGACACTATGGGCATCGCATCAGTGAGTACCCAACTTGTAACTATTTTGGAATCCGATACGGTAATAAGGAATATTTTTCATTTAATTTTAACGTTCGATTGGTATATAATATTAGTATCATACATTGAATAGGTATAGGCCCAATAAGTTGACTCAATGGCTATTAGTTCTACGTCCCAACATAGATTTTTTTTTAAATAATGAGACATTATAATATTCCAAATAAATCAAATTTATAATACCTCCATATAAAATCAGTGGCGGGCTTAGGGACGTGGAGGCTTGACGCATGAACTACTGATATCGACCCCCCTCCATGATTAAAATAATAATAAAAACCATAAATCAAAGTTTTGCTAAAAAAAAGGATAACAGTGATGACACAATATAATATTGTATAGGTAGAAATACTTAGATCTTCATTAAGTATAATTTATTAAGCGTATGACCGGTTTGTACGGTTTCGAGGCCTCCTTTTAAATCTTCTGAAGAATCAATTGCGTCATATGTGTAAAAAAATCGCCGTTGTGTGTAATAAATAAGTAGGTACTTACCCAGTTTCCATTGCATACTCATTTATGCCATGAAAATATACTTAGGTATAATTGGATTATATCCCTACTTTATATTGTTTCTTCTTACATTCTATATAATAATAGGTATCTATATAATATAATAATAGTATATTCTATGTACCTAATATTAAAATTCTCTCTAAATGCCCTCTCGAAGAAAGCAAAAAAAATCTTTATAAAACTCTCCTGTGTCAATTATTAATACTGTCATATAGGGGAAAGTATGCTATATCGTACCACTTCGTACTTAACTCTCTTTATTTATCGATTGAAAAGAGTCTGGAAAGTGAAAGAGGATTTAAATGAAAGTTTATCTAATTTCAGATAATATTTTATTAAAAAAAAAACTTTTTAATAACTGGAACATATTAAAATATCAAGTTAAAAAAAAGAAGTCTTTCGGTACGATTTGACGAACTGGTAGGATAAATCGTACCACATCTTCGGTAAATCGTACCTAGGTTCAACATTTCAAATTTGCAAACAGGAAAATAAAATATTTTTGGCCATAATTGGCAAAATACCATTGGTGTACATATTTTCTTGTCGATGTCATCTGAAATGATAACATGAAAACAGTTTGTCACAAAACAACTAATGGTTTTATTGTGGTAAGGTAAATCGTACCGGTACGACTTACCAAATCGTGAATGGTACGATTTATCCAACTCTGAGTTTTGTAAAATTAATATCACCAAAACATAACCTATATATTTAAAACATTTTTACCGTGACTCAATATTAAACTGTGTGAACATGTTAGCAAAACTTTGTTTGAGAAAAAATTAAAAGACTTACCCTCACCCACGAAATTACCTTACGCAAGATCTGAAAAAGTTAGATGAAGAATGCAAAAATGCGAAATTACTCAATAACAAACGCACGCGTGCATTAAACATAAATCAAACATGACAGGTCAACTCTGAACTTGGCTACGCATCGCCGAATGCTACTAGTCTTAAAAAATGTTGGCTAGTTTTAGAGATATTGAGGTGGTACGATTTATCTAACGGTACGATATAGCATACTTTCCCCTATAAAACTCACTGAAGTCAGAAATAATGATGAGAAAAAAATCTTAGATTTGAATCATGAATAGATTTCTTGGAGCTAGTAAAGAAAATGATATTTGGAGAGCGAGATAGGTCAGAAGGTATATTCATACCCGCTAATGGTACACATGCCATGTTCATTATCTTTCAAGAGCACTGTTCAATTTAACGTTTAATTACATATTTTTCCAAAATATAAAATAATATTATAATAAATCGATACTTAAGTAAAAAATTAACAATAAAACACCTTTATCTACATTTCAATTGTAAATGTATTAGGTATCACATCTCTTACAAGTAACAATGTCACCAAAAAGATAAATATTGTCAAATAATATTCTTTCTTTTCTATCGCTATAAGAAATCAGAATTACAATACGTAAAATGTTTTTGTTGGTTGAACAGACAGTGCAAATAAATAAGTATTATATACCAATAATAAAGACCACCATTATTACAATATGAAATCCCACCTCTATGTCGTAGAACAGATCCTGCAATTAAGATCGCATTTTCAAAATTGATTTATTCTCTTCAATCGCAAAATAGAATTGTATTGTCAAAATAATGTCAAGGTTTTTGCAAACATTGGCGATATGGAAAAAAATAGAAATAAACAATTAACTCGCCTATCGGGAATTTGCCGCCATTTGTCAACGTCGATTTTTGAAAATGGAATGTATTGTTCGGTGTTGCCACACTGTGGTCGAAAGTTATAATTTATCTGTGCGCCCTTAGGAATGAATGGTCAAACCGTTTTGTTAAAATGAAACATTGATATATTTTTTTGCTTCAAAAGCTATAGATCTTTTATAAATATTATAAAATAAAATATTATTTATTTTCAAACATTGATATACTTAATAAATACCAGAATACTACCAAAGTAAATCTCAATGATAAAGTAGACATTTTATGAAGGTACCTACATTTACATACATGGCTTAAGTACTTTCACTACTTTTGTTAGTAATAACACTAATAACATTTAGCGGACAAGTGTAAAGGCAAAATACATCAACAATTCTGTAAACACCTTGTCGCTAATTTTCAATAGGTCATTGCCGACTCAAGTAGAAAGCCGATACATTCACAACGACTGGTCCTACTTTTTCCGCCCCTCCCGTTATTGTCTATGGATGACCTGTCATTGTTCTATAGAGTGCTCATACTGACGCGTCTGTCATGTTCACACAGGGAATGGTTTGATTTGGATAGATGAGTTACATGATAAATACTACACTACCATTAACACACCTTCTACAAAATGTAATGCATAGAACAATGCTACATATTTTTTTGGAAATCGATATTACCACCGGTTTTTGTGTGAAGAACTAGTCTGACTTGGACAGCTGATGAATAACAGGAATGTATATTATTTATAAATAACACTGATAGTTAATATATTTGATTTGAGAATTTTTATAATTCAATTTGAAACGAGAAAGCGCGAATCAATATGTCAAGCAATCTGGGATCTGATTTTGACAGCTGAATAGTGGACCACTCGTTGCTTGTGCAAAATTATATGCTCAGGCTTTATTAATCTAAAGATGGCGCTGAATATGTACATAACTGTAATTATTTTGTCAACCACATTATCTGTGAATATCTATTTAAGACTGTTTACGAAGGAATCAAATTTGTATTAGCAGTTAATGGTCGCTCACAAGAGCCATTGGTATGATATTTTCTACATTGTAAGACAATAAGCAAAAAAATATTTGGTACAAGTCTGTTTACTGAATACTGGCAAACTTCATAGCCGATTTCGGCCAAATTCATGAATTCAATATTGATAACCCAACACCTAACCGAACCTAACAAATAATCCAATATAACGGCTATTCACAAAATTTGTTTTCCGCTGGCTTCCACTAAACAGACAAGAACCAAATATTTTTAAGCAGACTTGAAATAATTGTATATGAATAAAAATATAAGTACCATTTTCATATTTTGTTTTGCAATTTTGGTTTCGCATAATAAAACGAAACCTGCTAAACCCTGAAAATGTTTAGTGCATCCTATGCCTACGATCCATGCTAGGATTACAATGAAGTTTCTTTAAAAAAAAGGGTGTCGATGGTAATCCACACTGGCCGCCAGCGATACGAGAGCCACGTGTCGTCGGAATCGAACCGCTTATCTTTGATAGCGCAGGAGCCCTCACCAATTCACCAGGCGCCTACTTTTAGGAGGGATGATGCATTCTGAAACTACGAAAGCATGCAGGGATGTAAATATCGTGCAAATTATATTTCCCTTATGGTTGAATAGCTACTTATGTGTATGTGTATGTGTAAATTATGCTCAAAACTATTGATTGCTTTTTAATCAATAACTTTAGTTTTGTATTATTCCTAGTAAAAAAATGTGGCAAATAATATTATATTGTTCGTAGGTACATTAATTTAAGCGACTTTTAAAAATGGTAAGTTGGTACCTACCTAACATAAAAATATGCAATTCGGACTAAATAGTAATATCATTATAAAACCCAGATAATTATATTACCTAAATACCTATCTATAATTTAATATAAATCATGAAAAGTGTACAAAAATATTTTTTAATCTATTATCATATTTACATTTTTTTATTGGCTCAATAATTCTATGAGAACCTTGGTGCCTTATGAATAATTCTCTTAAGTACTTAAGTGATGTATATTGTACCCATTTTCTCAAGCTTTTATGTTCATACTTGTATAAATACACATAGAAAAATAACATGGGATTTTTTCAGACCGGGGATTCAAGCCCGAGTCCAACGACTGCACAAGTGATCACGTTGGTACTCGCCCATCGCGAGTTATTATTATACCAGTGGCGAGGCGTGGAGGTAGGCTGTTAAGAACCGACATAAATAGTGCACACTAAACTTTGTCAGTCATACTTATTTATTGAAATAAGAATACATTATAGATGGTGCTGGTTAGTTTTTTTTTTATAAATAAGTAAAACTCTGCCTTACCAAACCATAATAGTTTAAGTATGTTGTAAATAGTGGGTACTCACATTTGTTTTCGTTAAATTAAAAATACATATTACAATAGTGTTGGTTAGCCTTTTAAAATTCATTAAACCTTGCCTAAACCAAACCATAGTCGATAAAAATATTCTTCTATACTTATATAAAACATCTAAAATTATAAATGGTTTAATGATATAATTTTAGATATTTTTTAGATAAACGAATATTATCTACTATGGCTTAAATTAGGCAGGGTTTAATTGAATTGAAAAAAACTAACAAATATGTACTATCTACGCATTGTATTCTTAGTTAGGTAAATGAAAACAAAAAATACGTGCTGATAAAGTTTAGTGTTCACTGTTTATGTCGGATCTTAACAACCTACCTCAACCCTTTGCTACTGTATTGTACATAATAGTATACTTAGTATAAATATATTATTTTTGATCATCGCTCATAGTAATTATTGCATATACCTACATAAATTTCAATACAAATATTAATTATTGTATATCTACAATATCAATGGAAGATGCATTTTTTTATATTCTTTGGTGCATATTTAGACATGAGGTAAGGTTGATCTAGACTAGATCTACTCATACATAATATTATAACAGGTGTTAAATATCCTAGACGAGATTGAATGTTATACTTAACACTCAATCAAAAGTAAAATTAAAAATCTGATCGAATGGAACGACATTCGGTACAAATATTTACATAAGATTTAATATAACAGTTAAGCCTTAGCCCCAAATTCGATTATGTTTTGCGCGCGAAAATTCAAATGCCTCCCCATAATTTCCGCGCAAACACACAGGGGCAGTGGTTACAAACTTGTGGCATACACCTACCTATAGCCGAAATGACAAATAGTATATAATATACGTAATGGTAAGATGTATTTTTGACGTCGAGGTAAATGTAGATACCGTACCTAAATCATTTTGTAATACACATAGAACACGAAAAAAAAAACATTGATATTAGTAAAACATACATAATATTATATTATATTTACCTGACTATATCCCAAGATAGTTTAGGGCTGTAAATACTTACTGTAATCACATATATTTGTTGTATTTATATTACCTTACATCGTTGTTGTTGAGCAACACTGTACATTAAGATTTGTTGTTAATGATACACAACTACTTAATTAAAAGAAATTTATTTTGGAAACTTTCACACAGTCTAACCCAGAGAACACAACATTAACGGAAACTGGCTTACCCTACCGGGTGTGGTATTACAGGTTAAATGTCTTGAGTGTGAAAAAATATGAGATTAACTTAAACGCGTGTTAAAGAATACCTATGCTATTTACAATTAATAGTTAAAAATAATATGCATTTTAGTTTGTCACGTTAATGTAACGTGCTTTCAATCTTTAGGAACAGTCGACGCGGTTTTTTTACTTGGGTTTTATGGCGGTCAGGCCATAAACTATCCTGCTTCAGAATCCATGGTGATCCATGGTGGTCCATGGCGATGGTTTTTACATTTATATTTTATTAATCTGTTCTGTGGTCTAACCAATAAGAGAAAAGTCTTTAAAAAATCAGTAATTAATGTTGAAACTACAGCTAAAGGGACTGTATGCTTACCATAGTTAGCATTTTCAACTACTACCAACTCAGGAAGAATATTTTTATCTATTATGGTTTGGTTTAGGCAGGGTACAATTAAATTTTTATAATTAACCAACGCCATCTGTCATAATTTTCTCGTATCGCCATTACCATCTTATATAATATAAATTCAGGTACACATATTATTGTACATCCTAATATTACCCTATACATTAAAATTACGATTAATACAGTTTATTGAAGAGAAGGACCATGAACTTTAATTTAAGTAGGTAAGTATCTGAAATTTACAAACTCTCATAAGCATGGCCCCCACAAGGGGGGGCTGACAGGGCTCTAGCCTAGGGGCCACAAATTTGCTCTAATAGTAAAAAAGTCGCCTGCGGTGCTATTTTAGTTAAATTATTATTAATAATTAAAATATTTGATTGTACAATGCAATTTTTAACTGTGTGCCGATACTCGACAATTCCATAATTCAAATAGATGTACATATTAAAAATACAAAAAAAACGCTAAAAATACACCTTAATTTTACCGCATGCACCATGGAAAACGCTACTGTAGTGCGTCACACTGCCTTTACTTTTAGCCATAGGTAGGGGGGCCGAAAGACATCCTAGCCTGGGGGCCCGGTTCAGGATGTGGGGGCAATGCTTATAAGTATATCCCGACATAGGCACGGGTGCAAGGCCGCGCATATCATAAAACATTGTTGCGAACAACACAGAATTATCCACACATAAATGATCAAACTAGGAAAAACATTTTTAAATGAAAATTTGCTTTAAATTTTTATTTTATTTTGACTAATGACGAACTTGGAATTTTATAAAAAGTGAAGTAAAACTTTCATCACGTGAATAAATCGGTTAAAATCGCCGCGAAAAAATATATTATTCGTTGCAACAAGTAAAAAAACAACATTGATGCCATCCATGTCTCCTTTTATGTGTGCTTTCATCATTAGTCGCTACGGTTGTGTTAGTACTTACCTTATTATACCCAAATTAAATTCAAAACGTGTCAAAAAGTGACTTCTGCGTTACATCAACAGTCTGTATTATGGAAATGTGAAAACTTTATGTAACTTTGATCCACAGAAGGAAGCATTTTCATTATCATTGACCATTGTGCAAAATTATTATTTTGTAGGTAGGTACTATATGTAGGTATTTATTAATTATATTTGTTTTTAATACATACGTATACCTTTCTGACAGAAACAGTTATTCTTTATGGCACCTTACTTATAGACTTTATACTAGTATAAGGTATAACATTAATTACCTAACTATCGCAATAACATAAAATTTAATTGCAAAAACTGTAGTTTTAAAAAAATGAAACATTTAAAGGGTTGACGTAAATTAAAAGAATGTTGTTTTTGCAAAAATAATTGATCATTTTCACGGCACGAAAGCAGAAATTTGACAATATCTGCGCGCATTCCGGCCGCGCTAGAAAAGCGACGCATTCAAGCTACGTCGCGACCCTTAAAGCGCGCCCCCCACTCTCCCTTCCCGCCCCTATTCACTATCCAACCGGCCGCGATAAGAAGCCACGCGCCTCAGATAATATCATATCGCTGCGTAATTTATTACAACCTCCCCCTCGCTGTCATTACCGGCTTAAATCATAAAACTTAACAGCCTACTTAAGCCGCCAGTCATCGGACGGTGAGCGAACACTCTTAACTTGCTTTATAAGGCATTTTTTCAGGCATTATCTTTATCTTTATTAATCTGTTTTATACTTAAGTTTTATTCGTATCGTAATTATGTAGCTTACTATATTGATACTTACAAGCTACTGATTTAACATCAATATCAACTCATTGGTTGACGGTTTTCCATCACTATATTCAAATATTGGTTTCTTCTGAATCCTGTTATCACTTCTTAATCTTTATTAAAATAATATAGTACATAAGAACCTACTTACATATTTGCTTAATCATTTAGTTACCTACCTACTAATGTATAGTGTGTTGAAGGTACGTACGTTTCAAAACCTAAGAAGTTAAATATTATTGATTAACATAAATATGGTTCATAATGATTTTTACAGTCATTTTGTTAACCTATCTATAAATAAATAGTAAGAGTGAAACAACTTCACCAATATTAAGCGCAGGTTGCGATTTCTTACTGTGCACTGGGACTTTTAATAATTATGTGTGTTATTGATTATGGTTGCTATTACGAGCTTTCTTGATATCCTGCCCGTTATATTGTTGTTCACGCCTTTTCACTCTTGTTTTCTACCCTATTTATCAAAGATTACTTGTTATGTAGTAGATATGATTTTTTTATCTACCTACACAGTAAACACAAAATCTACAGCTCGGTTATATTTTTTTTAACTTATAAAATACAAGCAGAGATTAGTACGTTTCCAAATATCCAAACTTTACATAAATAATATTCTTCTTCTATGTACCAGGTCTGTCAAGGCTGATCCCACCCAGTTTTGGACGCCCAAAACATTTAATCTAGCTTGACACTAACCCGTCATCTTATCTTTGTCAATAACCATGAAATCTACGGATTTTTATTTATAGAATGAAAATTAATAGCGATTACTATGTTTCCAAAGATCCATGTACTTAATTACAACTAACAAAATATGTAAAGATACTAATCGCACAGTAGCAAACAATAGCAATGCATGCAAATCTTTTCTCTGTGCTCTTTTCTACATTGTAATTCTAACATAAAATATATATGTTTAGCCTCCTCGGACCCAAGGTGTTATTTTAGATTTTTTTTAATATCAACAGTTAATTTGTACCACTTGATTATTTTAAAAATATTGTAGGGCTCTGTTTTTTCCAAAGTTTTTAGTTTTCGAGGTGGGGGTGGTGTCACCTATGATACTTGGGGTCTCTAGCAATACAAAATGCGTTTCGTATAATTTATATAAAAACGCTACCCAGTTATAAATGAAATTTAAAATGGAAGTTTTATCATGGAAACCTGAACCACACTCCCCACCTGAACCTGAACCACACAGAGTCATTTGGATCTAAATGTAGCTCCAACTCATGTAAAATGTAATTTTCAGTAAGTTCTCGTAACCAAAAAACCTCTGTGAAAAAACACCATAATTATCGATATCCTACACAGTTTATCTTGCTGTTTCATAGATAATAATATGGTAATTTAAAAGTTTCTTTAGCAATAAATCAACAAAAAATGTCTGATGTGGAAGAAAATAATGTTTTACCTATTTATATTATAAATGTCGAAACATCTTGACGGCAGAGAATTATCAACTTCCTTCTGCCTTCAATAAAAATAACATCTAAACGATGTATCTATAGTCTAAGATCTAAACCAATATGAATATCGTCCGGACTAATTTGGTTAATAAAACAGTTTCGCACCTTATCTGATACTTCTGATCTTTGTATTAAAAATCCTTCAACAGGGCATATTCTATTCAACAAAAACCATGAGTATCAAATCAATAATTATCATAGGTGATACCCGGAGTCCGAAGAGGATAGAGCTCAGTTGTCAGATGAAGAGTCTCAATTCAAGATTGTTCGTACATTTGTCAAATTGATGTAACTCTATGTTTAGTGACGAACTGAACCAACAATAACTTATTGAGTACTTAAAAAATACTTTTATTGAGTAAATTGTATTCACCTCTTTATATTTTAAAACTCCATTTCGCACCGTAAATGAATAGAAGTCATTGTATCCTTTCGATATAAAAAAACAGACTATAATAAAAAATGACCATAAAAGGTTTGACAAAACATAATATCACATAAATCATAAAACCTTGTATAAGGTTACACGGTTCCCCATTGATAGTGTTATATTGTGGAGAAAAACGACCGATAAAAAATATATGTAGTCAGAAGTATTCAATGCGCGGGGTTAAAGCATAAAAAATTTCACTCGCAAGTTGAAGTTCTTATATTTATTCGAGTTTCATTCCTAATGTTAAGTCTCACACGCAAAACTGTGTTTGAATGATTAAAAAATATAAACTATCGTAGGCAATAATATGTAAGTAGTTGCTATAAATTTACGAATTCACACAAGTACGTTTTCTAATTACGTAGAATGGTGTCAGATTATTCTGGCAGTGTAGGTGATTCATTTAGGTGTTGGTATCGTTACTTTCAAATGACATTAACACCGTTCCAAAATTATTTCATCGTAGCGGCATTCCCAGATCCAGCTTTCATCTTCCCATAGGTATATTTCTCTAAAAAATAAAACATGTATCTACACAACAATTCAATATCTTCTAAGATTCGATGTAAATCGTCACTTTTGAAGATAATATTATACTTAGTCATTAACATATTATAAAAAGGTTAAATCATTTCCAATCGTAAATGGAGATGCATATACCTACGTACGTTAAGGCTTTATAGATTGGGACTATTTTAACACACTGTTTACAAAGCTTGATTCACACCAACCCAGTGGTACATTTAGAAGCTCAATGCACTGACTGCGATAAAAAATGACAATGTATTTTTAAATTTCCAAATAATAAATGCAGGAATTTTGTTATGCTGTTGGTGTATTTTACCACCCTACATACATACATATTTTGACACCCACGGTGTCCGCGCGGCTTAAGCGTTGGACTATAACGCTGTGGGTCCCAGGTTCGAATCCTGGGGCTGGCAAGTACACATATTGTTTTTCAATTTGCGTGTGTCAGGGTATGGGCCTAATAGGTTGAGCAAGTGGCTGACATCCATTTCTCGTAAAAAACAAAATCTGTTAATACAAACCTCTACTCTGTGTGGAGGCCCATATGATCCTATTAGGATCGGACATGGTCGAAATAAAAGATAATATTCGTTTATCTAAAAAATATTTAAAATTATGCCATTAAACCATACATAATGTTAGGATCGGACATGGTCGAAAGAAGTATTTTACACTCAGTTTGTGACAGGTTTTAACTCTTCGGAGGCCCCCTTTTTTTTTTTGAAGAAACGGTTGCGTTATCTGCGTCAAAAAAGCGCACCGCTACACCAACCAGAATATGGGTGTTGATATACATAATTGCCTATTGATTATAAACATCATAACCCAATGGGAATCCCATCACAAACGCTATGTAGATAGGTGCTAACTTCTGATCCATGGACAGTACTTAATATAATAAATAGTAAAGTTGTCGGAGAAAGTAGTAACATAATAATATATACACCGCTTAAATTAAATGCAGGTATTTGCATCAATATAATTTATCCAAAATTTCACCAGTGGGTATTAAAAATATTTATTTTAATTTTAATTATACCTTAAATCTATAATACTCATTATACATAATAAGCAAGCAGGTATCATAATAAGATTATGTGTTGTTTCTCCAGTGCATTAAGTTGTGTATATACTAGAGTTGGCAACATCATAAAAAACAGCAACATGGCTCAACTCACGATAAAAATAAAGCTGATTTTTAAAAACCATTAAAGTAATTTATGGTAAAATAAAGTATGCTGGTTTTGACAAGTATTTTATGAGGCTATCAACTTTTCTTCTGTGTATACAGGGCTTTATTTCTGGATGTACATTCATAATTAATTTCTCTATTTCAATTTTATTTTGTTTACTAATTGTATTTTATTGGTAACTGTCTGAAATATTTCCTGAAGTTTTTCTTTCAACTTCTGATACTTGCATACGTAATTAACCATCATTTGAATAATGGTATTAATAATGGTAGATACCTATGGGTGGCAACAAGTTTATTTATTTTATGATATATAAAAAAGAATCACACTATTAGGTTGATAATAACCAAACATTTTATAATATATAAATAATATTAAATTATAATATATACTACATCTTACAGTTTAGAATACCATACGGTAGGCATGGAGTTACCGTAGCAATGTTTCTATTAGGTTTAGCATAAAGCTTAAACGCCTTCCATTGTAAAATTCAATTTTTCCCTTGAATATGGTCCCATATGTCATTGTTGTAGATACTCTTCCCTTTAAACCTGCATAAAGGATTTTTAGTTGAATTAAAAGATAGTCGTTTATCAAAATGGACCATTCATATTGGTTCGTAATATTAGACAGTGCAGTAGGGGATCCGTTGCGTCTAAAAACTGCTAATTTAATTTTTTCGTTTTAAGTTAGGCACCAACTGCTTCTCAAAAATATTATTAACTTTCCCTGGTTATATCCAAGTACCTACTTATACTTACAGATATTCTTCTCTCTGTGATATTTCACAACTCTCGTTTGGTTTTCATGTCTTCTCATGCAGCTTTAATCAGACATCTCTTCTTTGGTCTTCCACTAATAATTATTACCACTCTACTTGGCCTAGTTTACACTTTATTTTTTGGCATTCTTTCTACGTGACATGCTATTCGCAGTATATGTAATCATTATTAGGTAATATAATGACCTATTCCATACAATCAATCTGGAAAAAATTAACGATAATAATTATAGGGTTAGTTCCTTCGCCGTATCAATAATTATTATTAATATAACCACTTTATAGTTAATGTAAATGCAATTTTTGTCAATTATTTTGTTGTCTCAAAATTTGGGTATTATTCAAAACCGGTCGATGACAGCAAAAAAATGAAAACCTTGATGATGACAACGTAACATACCTATATTATACGTAAAATATTTCATTGTCTATTTTCAGGACCAAAGTGCTGTGTGAAGATCAAAAATGAAGAATTTGTGGATTCTTTGCGATGATTTATAACATGATTTTATAATAACACATGTTTTTTTCATGTGGTTTACCATCAATTGAATATTTTCAGACATGTAAAAATTGCGTTCCATTATTAAACAACTTTGTATACTTAACAGCCCACATGCTCAGCGTACGTCAAAATGGAGCTTTTATGCTATTTTCAAAACATTATCCTGGACATTCCTTAAACGTTGTAGATAATCTATTTACATAAATTTGAAGCCTTATTATCTTTTATATTTATTTTGAACATTTGATGACTGCATGAAGTATTTTTATTACATAAAATAGTATTCTTTTAAACCTCTCGCTCTAATGTTTTAGAATATAGTCATATTTCAGTACGTCCATGTGAAGTGGTGTTAAGATTTTTTATATTTATTAATTTTTAAAAGCATTTATAAAACCATTGGTAAAATTTATGTTGACATTATTACAGTGAAATATTTACAATAAAAAATTATATTGATAATCTCTGTGATCCCAAATTTGACAAGAATTAGGCATGTTATTATTCAAAAAATGGGCAAGATTTACACATTTAAAGATACTGATTACAAGCTATGTCTTTGACCATTCAAATGTGATAAACATTCTACGAATAATGTTTGTTTTATAATAATTATTGACCTAAGAATAAGGTAGTATTTTTTTGAAATACGCCATTTCTATAAATACAATAAGTTGAATTTAATCAAAATTGAAGATATAATCCATGTATTGACAAAATAATTATTTGAAAAAGTATTATAACCACGGACATCTAATGTACCAAATACTTTATTTTCATTTTCAACGCGTTTATAACAATGCTTTTAATATATTGTACATGTGTGGTAAATGGTAATTAAATGCTAATTTCTGAGATATAAAACCAGTTATCATAATTACATATTATACGTTTATCCTATAAAGTCTACAGATTGTCTGGGTTAACTTGCAAAGATGCCCAAAATACTTAATTTTCGACCTTCACACAACACTTCGGCCCTAATGCGTAGTTACTTATTTTTATTTTTATTTCCACGAGGTTCCACTGAAAAAGTCGCTACAGGCGGCAATCGAATCTGAGAACTTCATTTATAAAGTGCTGGACAAACTGTAAGCCTACGCAGTTTGAAAGTTTTTTTTTTATCGTACGTGTTTATTTTTTATTGATTTAATATTTTATTATAACAACATAACGCAAAAATTTTTAGTCTTAAATATGATAATGTTAATACTCGTACTATCGACGGAGGGTAGGTATTTGATGAGATTTGAATTGAAATTCTAATGGATTTAAGTTTTGTACTACTTATTCCATTCGAGTCCATCCATCTCAAATGGAATAGTACAGACATGGGCAAATGCGGCTCTTCGTTGGGTTAAGTGCGGCTCCCAATATCTCTTGATAAAAATATTTATAGGTATTTTCTTTCTTCATTATACTTGTATTTTCGCGAGTTTTCCTTTCTAAATGTGACTATGGTGTAGCTCTTTATACTTTATATATATGAAAATCCAGAATGTAGCTCTCGTTGACCTCATATATCCCTGGAACAATACAAAATTTAAATTCATCAAAATGTTAAATATCAGTTAAAAATTCAAAAAATTAAATATTTAAAAAAAGTCTCATGATGATTACGCATCTAAAAATGATAGGCTTCATTTAACTAAGTACCTATTTATTTATATTATTAAATTGTGTATGAATATCTATTTGAGACAATCATATTATATCTCAGGATAACTGTGATAAATTACTGCTTTATTAATAGAGATGATAATACCTATATACATAATCTCAGACTAATGTATCATACATTAGATAAGTAATTACCTAAAAATGTTTTAACTTATCAGATTTTAAAATATTATAATTCGAGGTTTGTAATTACTCGTACCTAGTTTTAGCTACATATAAGTCAAAAGTGAAATAGGATAAATAATGATATCTATTAATCGGTTAGCGTTTTTTTCCTATCCTTGGACAGCGTTATGTATTGACAGACTAAAGTATAATATTATATCAATAGCGATTTATCATGAAACTGGCCGTCGTTTCATCAGAAAGTGTGATAATTATTATTTTTCACAAATTATCATTTGTCAAAAGTGACGTCTAAATTCATTAGAGAAACGTTTGAAATTCAATGACAATAGGTACCTAATTCGTCAATTACAACCTCTCTGTTACAACATTTGTAACAGAGAAATTTATAATTCATAATAATTATTATTTATGTAATATAAAAATTAACAGGCTCAACATTTTGTGTGGCCCAACAGAATTTCTCGCGGTAGCAATCGACCTCGTCAGGGGGTCTATCCTGTTTCTCATAATACTGTGGGAGTAAACAAATATGATTCGATTAATATGTTATAAAAATCCTTTACAGCTTATTAAACTCTATAGGTAGGGTAGGCATGAAAAGAAGTACGTACCTAACCTTTGGAAAAAGACAACAATTTAATTGTAAAATTGATTATACTGACGCGTATTTGTGCAATAGTTAGCGTACCTATATCCTACTTCGTTCAAGTATATGACTTTTTATAAATTCAGTGGAATAATAAATAACAATATTCGAAGATAGGTATATTGCAATATATTGCAAAATGCATTTTCTATCTATCAATAGATACAGATAAAGTCGTGTAAGCTCTGTAATCCAATTGGCACGATTAAAATCGATGCATTAATCAGTTAATTCTATTTATTATCGTTGGTAAATCTTATAACTAGGCTTAGGATTCTTAGGTATTTAATTTTTTTTTTTGACCGGCCCCACAACAAAGTATCAAAAATATATATCTGTTTCAGACAATTTTGAAATATTTAAGCCCTATTTATTAGCCTTGACCTATTTTTACGTATTTTTGAATAATTAGATATTTTTATATATTCAAGGTTTAAGCACATATTTTCACATAAATACGAAATTTCAATTTCAAAACACAAAAATTTTAATCTTTGACTCAGCCTCTGATGTGGACTTAATTCTTTCAAATTTTGTGAAGATTTGTGCTCGGCGTTCGTGGCGGCTGATATCCCTATAGTAAAACTGTGTAACAAATTCGTTTCATTTTTGGAAAAATACACCAATGAAAAGGTGCCAGATGAATCGACAATCAGAAAAAAATATATGAGAGGTTTCCTTTTTATATTGTAAATCGTAGAAATCTTTCTAATATAGACACTCAGAGAAGTCGATTTTTTTAAAGTTTAAAATATTTTGTGTGATATAGATACGCGATAATCCATTACGAATTGTCTTTATATCCGAACCATTCAATATTCAACAAACAGTAGAATTCATTGGTTTATATTTCGTTATATTATAATACAATTTTTCTATGTTATTTATACGTTTAATTATAAATTCATTAAACTATGGTTTTTATTCAAATGAATAATAAAAAACTACAAGATTTTAAAATGTTTTTTTTGTAGGTTCCTGTTCCTACATGATTTTTATTTAATATCTACCTCCACCCTCGCCACTGCCTATTACCTAACTATAATTTAATTTTAGCTCGATTGATTGAAACATAAAAATTCTCAGGTAGGTAAAGGTCACTAATTCATCAAAGTCCTACAAGTGATGCATATGTATTCGATAAATATTGGGGAATGATTAGGTAGATACTTTGGAAATTGCCCTGGGATATTTTGTTGATTGTTGGGTGCTACGTACATTACATTAGGTATCTACATACTACATTAGGTATTTTATTTATTATTGTTATACGAATAAGTACCCAGGTATCGATAAAAGATATAGCAATCAATCAAATTATTATTTGGTCATATGTCAGTGTCGGTTTTAGGATTAAAACAATAAATCACTGCAAGCGACTCGCTCCTTATCAAATAAAATAAAGTGTTTATTCAAATCAGCAATTCGTCTATTTAAAAGATATTCGTGCTTCTGCCTACCGTTCATACGTAATCTTAAATCAATATCTTATCATCTATCATTTAAGTAACATTGTTACTTACTAAATTAATTTTCCCATATGATAACACAACTCAAACGTTTATGTAATCGATTTATTTAGTCAGCGATATTTCAAATCCGCTTTGCAGATTTTAATAATCGTTCTTAGATCCAAATAAATTTCAGCAAAGAAAAATAATATAATGATTAAGGCTATACCTCAGCTGAGGCATGGTCTAAAAAGATCGTGACTATGCGACGCGCAGATTGAGCTAATGGATGCGTGCCGCACGGAACATAGGTAATTTGTCATAAATATTCAACATGCGTCCATTTAGTGTTATGTTTACTATTATATTCGTAATAATAATATATTAATTGACATGTTTTCTTTTTCGAGTACAGGCATAACGTTTTTTAGTCATCTTTACACGATATAAGGATATATTCTTACGATGCCATCACAAAAAAAATCGACGTACTACCACCTCGAATGCCGCTCGGCGACGTATGCGAAATTTCGTCTCACCTACTTTTATTTACTACTAATATTTTGATGTTACCGATATTATTGCAAAAAAAAATAGCTCATGGATTTCTATATGATATAAGGAAATAGTAGGAATAAAAAATATATTATGATTAACGTTTTCATATCTTTACAACAAGAGGATTTAAAATATGCCATTTGTTGTTATTTAGTATAAGATTTGATGATTAAATTAAAATTCTAAAAAAAATATATTGTTTTTTTTCATTAACATAGTTCAATCTTTCCAAATGATTATAGTTTATTGCATACATTTATTAGAGTATAGTCTTCGTTTGGTGCATGTATATTTGTGATATGAATTGCGATTATTTGCCGTTTCACTTATGTATGCTCTTAAGACTTTCACGGCTGGCACAGTATAATAGATTTTTGGGTTAGCCATTCTCGATAGATTAACCCAAAATAGAGCCCGAAACATCAAGGAATAAAGGAGGAAGAACACGCGGTATTAACAACGCTAACTTATACCCTATCCATACAAAAATTTCGAATGCGATTTTACGCCAGATGGCATGCGAAACGTATAATTGCGTTCATGGAGATTGTGTATATAATCATCTCGCCGAATCCGAGCACAGAATGCCCCTCTACCGTAAGTTTAGCGAACCGATTGCAAAATTTGCCAGAGTCGATGTTTGACAGATTGCAACTGACAGCCCGCGTTTGTTGATAATTGTCATAAGTACTTGTTTTCTTCCGTATTTCATTATGATTCAGTGAATTATTTTGATTATTGTCTAATGGTATTATCTATTTTACAATTGATCCTATAATTGGTGCTTCATTTTATTCAATCATGACCGCTTTATTTCTACTAAACTTTGCTTTCGTAGATGAAGCTAATCTACAATGCCGCAAATTTCGTAAAAGCAGCGACGCTTTCAAATTCAAGAGTTTTGTTAGTAAATACACATCAGACGCAGATTCATGAAAATCTAATAAATATAATATTATATTTTTAATAACTCAATTCACATGATTGTGCTGGAATCAATGTATGCATATAATTATATGGTAGGTAGGTAGGTAAGTAGATACCTATACTATCACCATAACCATTTACTTTTATTTGTTTACCCTCCACGTTAAGAGATTTCCTATAAATAAATATTGTAATGATTATATATTTATTCAATAACGTTTATTCGGTATTCGGATTATCCGGCCATAATATAGTATTAAATCTGAAAATAAAAGAAATATGAAAGTATGTAATAGTGAGTTTAATATATAGAGACTACTAGGGATATCTAGCGGCAAAATGCAAAAATTTATCGTTTATTTGACAGTTAAGCGCCCATACACATCAAAAAGTGACCATAGAGGAAAATATTTTTCTGTTTATATATAATGAATACTTGTTTCAAATAGACGTGCATGTACAAACGCCGTTATTTGAATGGAGCATTATGAAGCGATTTTTGTATACAGTTTCGTACGCAGCTCCATGAACGCTCGATTAGTTAGTAAATGGCTGTAAACGGAAACAGCGTGAGTTTGGAGGGTAATAAACGATTCGGTTTCGCTTATTTCAATGGATACTCTATTAGATAGTGGGTGCAGTATTCGACCTTTGGCTACGTTCCTAATCCACAGCATACGAATACTTTCTGTTAGGTATCTCTTCCACTTCCACTTCGCCCAGATTTTCACTGTTGCAATCCATGCGGATCATATAGGTACGGGAGAATTTTTTGATGTTGTCCTCCATATTGGACAATGACGTGAATATATTACGGTAATTATATATTTAACAGTGTATACCAGTAATTTAACCTACCCACCTACCTACTATTTATTTTCTTAAAACACTTTAGACTTCTCTGTATATGTGCCTAATCTTTCGTCTTCACCAAGCCACTGAGTGAAGGGGATTTTATCTGAGCCGCGCATAAAAAAGTCTTCTAATCATGCAGAATCTAAATCGAGAGCCAAATAACGGTAAAAACAAAGACATATTAATGTCATTGGATAAAAAAGTATATACGATATTCAAAATAAAGGTCAAAATTGGGTTTTGTGTCTGAGACCGCATTGGGTACTTACTGGCCGCAGTTTGAAAACGCCTGGCTTATAGCATTTGTTTAAAAGTTTTGATGTAGGTATACTACCTGTAACTTATGTTTATGTATTCAAATATTACGTAACATTCGTCATATCTCTTGTACACAATCGACCGAATTTTCTTTTTATTACATATTGGATTATTATCAGGCCGTAACAACTGCATTTAGGATATTCTGTTGTTTTAATAATATTGATTCAACTTCATAAATTTAGCACAATTTTGTTTGACCACAACTTAAAGAGATACACATCGTACTTATATTTAATTTGAATCACTATATGAAGAAAATCGTATAGGTGGGTACCTATATTCAAAATAGAGTTAAAATATATTATATTAATGGCATTATACACAATTAACAAATACATAAGTTATTTATATATTAAATTTAATGTAAGCAATAGGTATCAATCATAAATAGATATTTTTCTTGAGAAATATATTTTATCGTGTACATCACAATATACATAATATTATTATGAAACAAAAAAATGTGGCGCCAGGAAAGCTCGCATAATTTTACTGGGTTGGAGATAAATTCACAAAATCCTCAGATGTAGACACCCTATCCTTTGTTTGTTATTTTAGTTTCTCATTAAATTGAGATTTTTATGTATCCTAGGCTAACGTGACAAATCTTCAAACCAAACTATAAACTAGACGTGTCATGAATACTGTGACCATTATTTCAATCAATCAATTAAATTACTGTTTTTTGAAAATAGACAATTCGAGGGAATAACGGCTAGGTATGTATTATTTTACAAACGGATACATAATACAAATCTTCGTAGATATTGTTTAAAAACAGGTACCTACATATATACCCACTACTAAGGCGCGGTCTTAGAGCAATTGGACCGATTGGATCTATTCGGGCCTCGTGCTCTGGGGGCGTAATGCCCTAAGTGAAATCAGCAAAAAATAAATAAAGCAATAGATTTAAAGTTAGTTTCCAATTTCTATGAAATATCTGAGTAAGTAGGTACCTACAAAACATTTAACCGCGGGTTCCTTGTGCAATAGATTCATAAAATTCTCTAAAAAAATCGAGAATGATCGTTTTTACTTTTTCGTATAAAAAGTTTTAGGTAATAATAAATTTATAAAAAATCTTAGATAGGCATCTATGTGATATGATCAAAATATACATACTTACTCAAATACCTACAATATTACTGGTACGTATTTATAAACCATTACTTCCTTTCTTAAAAATATCTCCCTACCTAAGTATATCTTTCCTCCCACCACGCAAAATATAATAATAATCACGTGAAACAGATAACATAAAATGCTGTACTTTGGTTGATTATCTTTATTTGTTTTCGAATCTTTTAAATCTAATCGCTTTGATAAAAGTGTCATCTTTATAATTAGGAATTAACTTTCCGTCCGATAAAATAATAAATTCTGATTGATAACAGTGATAATCAATCATAAAAACATATATTTTTGGTAGATATCATTTCAATACTTATCGATAAATATCTACACAATCTTATTACATGTTAGTTATTTCGATCAAAATAAACATACTTAATAATTATTGGGTACTTGTTTTTGGCTAGAATAAATAGGTTTATATATGATAAGTATTTAAAATAGATATTTAATACCTGCCCTGTAAAATTGGATAAAGTTTCTAGTGATACATCATAATAATATTATTATAAATTTTGGGCTTTCCAAACAGTGTGTCGTCGAATTTTATTCCATTTCATTTATAAATTATGTTAATTATGGTAAAAAAATAATATTGTTGTAGGTACACGTTTCTAGTACATAATAATTAACTTGTATTAATAATAACATTATTTTTTTGTATTTGTTTACACTATATTATCATTACTAAAATTATGTTTACATGATATTATATTTCTCTCATTACGTTCAAGACTTGCATAAAAAAATGTTTTCTGGAATTTAAATAATCTTTCCAAAAGTCAGATGAGGCATTTTTTACGATAAATATATATGTATATGTACCATCAATTTATGATTTATATCATATGATCTAAAATAACATCTGGTTAAATTATTTATTTTTAATAAAAATTAGGTAAATTTTCATTGTGACAGCTACAAATAATGATCTATGTAAATTTGGCGGGAAAAATTGCATATGGCTTCGGTAAATCTTTAGAAGGCAGTGATTAAATAATACAATTATTGCGACACGTGCGTCTACCGCGAATGTAAAATTGAAAATTTGTAATCAAAATATAATTTTAGGTGCTGTTTCCCGGAACCATTTCATAGCTCTGTCTTATTATACTTGTTCTCCATTTTGTTATAGAAAATCTTTGACAAAGAAGTAAATAAATTTCACTTCAGTTCATATCACTAATATTTTTACTTATAATATAAACAAACATTGGTTTTAAACTTTAAAGCATAGTCACCCTCGTGTGATGGAAAGATGACAATTTTATTTATTCCCATCTACGTTTCGTTTTTTTGTAAAGACTGCGGGTCCAAATTTTTATTATGATTTTGCTACACTATTTTGTCTAGTCTATTTTCATTTTGTGAAATGAATAGGCCAAGCGCAAAAGAACAGTCCTAACATAGGTATATTATTTCGTATAATCACATCCAAATCAGTTGGGTTTTTTTTTTTCGAGAAAAAAAACGTGGTAGAAAATTTGACATCTGACCTAGTAATTACAAACATTCAACCTCAGATGACATTTAATTATTGTTCAATAATTAATATCTTAAATATTTGGTGTCAGCCACGTTGAAGATAAGTAATTTCGTTAATTTGACTATAATATAAGTAGTGTATATTACTTTTATATATCACTACATTTATTATGTCATGCACTATTTTAATTAAATGTAATCATTTGGCGCCAAAATGTAGCATATAAGTATATCTACATCCGCACAGGGAGTATCTTAACTTAACAACTTTTTAATTACCTTACCATTATCCTTACCTCAACCTATTGGGTACCTACATATATGTCCCTTATCCAACGACAAATTAAACTTGATCGAAAAAAACCATAATATGTTTGATCAAGTAACGGAATTTATCTAAATGGGATGAAAACCGATTAGATACCCAGCATACCAATTACTGTACCACCTTTACAGTACATCTTGATATTTTGTATCTAATCATCTAATTACTATACTAATTCACCCTACATAAATAAAAACTTACCCCTTCCCCGCCCCTCACAGTCATCCAAACAGTTACAGAGTAACAATCACGTAACTTCCAAGGGTAGATTATATTACAAGAAATGAAAATATAATTAATATTAAATTCTACAGGATTTTAAAAGGTTTTTCGATAGCTATTTCGGTTGTAACACCATTATCAAGACTATTCAGATAGGTCGTTTGCTTTTGCAATAGGTATTTAAGCAAAGGCAAACGACCTATCTGAATAGTCTTGATAAAGGTGTTACAACCGAAATAGCTCTCGACAAACCTTTTAAAAACCTATAGAATATAATATTAATGATATTTTCATTTCTTGTAAGATGGAATTCTACCAATTACCTAAATGCTAAATCAATTAGTAGATTATATTATTAACATATTTTTTTACCAGGCATGGTTATTCGCCATTTACCCACTCCATTGATCCGTGGTATTAGGAGTGTCAAATAAACATTAAAACTATATCCAGAACAAGGTATTTCTAGCAACTAAGCCACAGTAAGAATTCAAATGGAACATGATGACCTATATTATGTCCTGTTACATACATCAGTGAATAGATCTTGTCTGTGGTGAATATTTAATATTATATTGTATGTTATCAGATAAAAAGATATGTATAATTATTGAGACTTTGAACTAATTAAAGAAATAGTCGAATATTATATACGAGATTGTACCTATTTAGTTTTGGTTTACTATCCAAATATTTCATTTGAGTGCAATAATATATTATCACAGCGTGCGAAAGTGTCACCTCTCGTATATGTAATAAACAAATAAACAAATAATAATCTCATAATATGTTATATTACTATGTGTATTTATTAACTGGCATTTGGTAAGGTGATATGTTGACTTGAGGATTCTTTATAATATAAATCTAGAAATCTTAGTTCTTATGTAACAAATTATTCACTAATAATGTTTAGTATAAGTCATCTTTTCTTTCTAATCAAACTCTTTTGATCAATTTATTAAATAACAAACCTAATTCATTGACTAATTATTATAATAACTAAAATTATATTCAGGTGTTAGTTATTTCAAAAATAAGCATGATAAAGTAATATAATTCGACTGTGTTTAGGAAAAAGGGCGTAACCCTCGATTTTTCTAAAAGTGCTTTTATTAGATATTAACAATGTATACAACTAAATACACGTTCTGTAAAAAGGACGTAAGCCGAAAATGCCGATTTATTTTCTAAATTCAGGTTTTAATTGAGTTTTAATTAAGTTTTAATTTAAGGAAAAAAGCATTTACCATGCATTCAATGTCTGTGACTATTTTTTTTATTAATATTAAACCAAAATCATTCAAAAAAACGTTTTTTGCCTCTCCTGTAAAATTTGTTTTGTGTGGGTTACGCCCTTTTTCCTAACCACAGTCGAATTATTTTTAGGTAAATAATACATAAGGTACCAATGACTGATAACATTGAAATAAAAACGACAAGTAAGTATGTAGGTAAGTAGTAAGAAAAGATTTTTTAGTGTGAGGGGAAAACGTCAGATTCGACTCGAATATAGATGCCTCAATATAGTCTAAACCTACTTAACCTGCCTTTCAAGTTGATCAGATTTCGGCGTCATTGAAAGACACCAAATAACATTCACAGCATATATAAATACCTACTACATAAATGCAAAGCGGTCGAAGACTGTCGGGCGACAGGAATTTAATGACAATAGGTAAAAGAAAATAAAATATCATTATCAGTGGAGAATTAAGGCACGTTGATACCTCAGATGAAAATTATCTCTGAGGCCTCACATACAAGTACCTTAGTACCTACCACAACACGGCCCACTATAGTCAGGCCGTGGTGAAAAACTGTAAACTTTAATGGTACTGTAAACTTATATGGTAAACTGTAGAAAATGATGATTGTTGCACATTGAAATAAATAGTAGACAATAATTTGAAATAAATATACAATCTAAAGTCTTCATTTATTGCGAATAGATTACGCGTTGCATTTGAAAATAATCAATAACTAGCACAACCATCGCAATTCGTAATTCAGTGTCAAGGCCTGAATATAGTCGGCCTTTCACCACAAATAATCGTGTCCGGAATCTGCACGTACACAGTTTCCGAGAGCTGTTGTACCGAAAATATTTGACCGTAGATATATCTACTTTATTGAGATCAAATTAAGTTAATTAAGTAGTAAATTAGAAATAAAAATTCCTATATAAAATTCTGAATGATTCAAAAGTAGGTGTTCGTAAGTATTAAGTCGTACCTACCTATCATATATCTGATAATGATGACAGCGTTATTATCTGTATTCAATAAAATCAATATCAAATTAATGTTTTTGTTGAATTTAATAAAATTGGTATAATATTGTCTGCAATGCTCAATGAACAGAACAACACGTCATTTTTTGATCTCAATTCTATACAGCTCTTTCCTGTACAACAGCTCACGGTGAACTGCAATACGGCTAAATGTAATATATTACATGTAACTGTATAAAGTACTCATATGCTAATAATACTGTCGTAGAACTCTGAAGTAGTAGTGTAGTAGAACGCTGAACTCTGTCGTAGAACCCTGCGACTACACATCCAGCCCACAAAATAAATAAAATAGTTAGGAAATATGTAGACTTTTTCATAATTGATTATCTTCAGTTCTAGATTTTGGATGGTGAATGAAATTTTATTAATAAGTAAGCGGAGTGAATTGATTGCTCCGATTAAATTTGACAAAACGATGTGCTGTCGATGCGATAGTTGTATCACTACACTGACCTTCCTCTAACGGGGGGCCCACGACGGGGGGCTCCGATATCCTACCTGCCATGTGACTAAGCAACCATGGGACCCAACTGCGCTCCTGTGACGCCACTTACTACTCCCATGTGTCACTTGCCACAAGAATTCCACCAGGGTAGGAGTTAGAAAATTTTGTGTTGGAGTAACGTAGGTATTTATTTGATATAGGTACAATACGATTTTAATATTAATTCTAAAAAAATCATTCCATGGACTATAACTAGAAGGAATCATATTAGGTACCTACAATTTTGTGTTATAACCTACAATTACGGCAGCAGTGGCCGAGTAGTAACGTACCGGTTTACAAAATCGTGGGTTTCGGGTTCAAGTCCCGGGTCTAGAAAAATCACATGTTATTTTTTAATGTGTCTTTGGGCCCAAAACATGGACCTAATGTGTTGATCAAAGATTTGAGTTACTATCTCCATTCGTCATGCATATGCAGATTTGTGCACTGGCGCCTTCCATGACTCTATAAACATGTCAGAATGAAAATATTTGCCACACTTCCTTGTCCCGAAACAAAGCTGCACGGGACTGATGTTAATAGCAACCATGCACCTTGGTGCTTAAAGAAAGAGTTTAGAAAATAAAACAAGAATCTTGACTTGCTCTGCCGTCATTTATCTTTAATGACATGAAGTGCCCTCTGTCCTCAGTAAACAGAAGAGTCGGGAGTTGAAAGTGATGAAAATATGTTGATCAAGTGACTAACATTCATTCCTCGTCAAACAAAAATCTGTTGATCCTCTATGTGAGGCGGCGAACATCCACATCGGATTTTATAGCCGATAATAGCGATTATTTGATGGCAGCAATTCCAATAAGGCTTTAGTGTGGTTGAATTGGTAACTACATAAAAAATGTTCTCTGCGCGAACAAAATTTAATTCATTCTTTTAAAAAGAAATTGCTGCCTGTGTTTACGTCTTGCCTTTGCCTAGGTTTAATACCCGCGTAGTTGTAGGTTCCTACTGCTCAGCGCTCGAAATGGAAAAGTTTACGAACCGGAGCGCTCGACAAATTTTCTGAAGATATTTACATAGTCATCAAATCGTATGTGTATTTTATAAAAACAAGTGTGTCAGATTTTCTATTCTATGGCCTATCTAGCTCAGACGGTCAATATATTTTTTCCACAAGAGGGAGCGATAATTTTACAAATTTCACGAGCCGGAACGGCGCTCCGGTGCGTTCCGTTCCATTTCGAGCCCTGCTACTGCTATTATTTATGATTCCTCGTCTAAATAATTAAGTATGGTTTATTGTTTAGACTTGTAACACTAATGCAATGTATTTATCTTTCGTCATAGCGCCCAGGCAGCAAATAAACGTCACGGTACGGATGTGAATCTTGGTACAACAATTGGAAAAAAAACTAACTACAAAACTGTGGATGGAGATTATTAAAAAAACTAGAATTTACAGAAAAAAACTTTCATAATCTAGGCATACCTAAGTATAATAAAATAATTATGATTAATAATATTATGTTGATAGACTCTATGAAGTAAAATTAATTCCACTCTCATTGGCGACAATAATATAATAAAATAAAATAATATTGCCAAAAAAAGAAATAAATCAGTTAGTCTACAACTAAAATCTGACACAATTCCACGTATTCTGCAACGTATAAGAGGCAATAAAGCGTTTATTTTATCTGTGTAAAACTACATGAAATGCGTGTATTTTTTATTCAAATACCTGTATGAAAAAATCAAGCGAGGCTACCCACCCAAACATTTTTTATTCCATTAGCAGCAACAGGGGACAGGTAGCGGCGCCCCGCGGCCACAAATGAATCATCCAGGTTTATGTCTTTGCTAAGAAATTATGACAGGAAATCAACCTGTCTGAAGAAGGATCGCAGGTACGAGTACGTTGTTAGATACGAAAAAAAAACAACAACAAAATACACAAACCGCCACTATTGTGATTTTCAGCAATCAAACCATCCAATTATGTTTTTATAACGCTATTTTAAAGTACCGGACTTATCATGTGTCGCCATCTTAGTTTTCCTAATTAAAAACTAAAAAAATATTTATTTTTAAATATAGTGAACATTTCAAATTATTCATTTAAGACGTTCACAACATGACATTTAGATAAAAAGAAATATTAATAAAACAGTATTACTTATATAAAAAAGAAATGGATCAGTATTAAGTTATCAAACAGTATAAATGTGTAAATACAAAAATTATAAATTCGATACAAGAAAGTACTTAGGTACACCAAATGAGTTAAGCAGACCCTATTTTAAGAATTTATAAAGAAATGCCCACCTACCTATACAGTAGAATACGTCAATATCCGAAGTGATTTGGATTGAACATAGTTATTTCCTTCCCAATTGGTATTATCAATGGCAGGTTAGTTATGTACCTTGGGAGAACAAACAACTGATGCTCCCGATTTCTAAGATAGTTATCAGGAACACACAGGGCAATACTATCAAAATTGGATATATAGGTATAACACTAAATAACATAACAATGCCAATTCCCTAAACAGGTAACTTAATATCATGAAAAGGCTAAAGCTAATTTTCATAATCCAGAATGCTACATTTTCTTTATAAGTTTAATACTTTAATCGGTTTAATCCAACAATATTGATGTAAAAATAAATGTTCTATGCAAGTAGAGATTTTATAGATACCTATATGCATATGAAAGTTTAATTGAAAAGTAGTTAATAAGGCAAATGATTAAATCGGTTGCAAATCATTTGATGGTCCTTTTCTATTTTTACGGACATCACTGAGTCAAAAACGTATACACGACGAATACCTATACATAAAGAAGTTATTTATTTACATCATTACTTCGATCATGGTTTCACAATATAAGCGTTAGAGAGATCTGGGGGGAGGATGTTAGAAAGATGCTAAAATTGAATGCGCGTTTCGCTTTCCTGGCAAACTTTAATGCATACACAGATGGCAACCCAGTTCGCGTTATTTGTGTATTTTTTGCCTTTCGCCAAACGCGCAAAATGACACGCACTAATAGGTACACCGCTATAATTTGGATTCCGTCATGAGAATCTATTAGCGAAGGTTTCAGATCGATAGCTTCATTAACAACAAAGTTGGTTTTTCAATTATCACTGTATGGAGACGAATGTTTGGAGTATCGAACCGCCCCCATATGTGAATAAATCAAAATCAAATACGAAATACCCGGCATAATTTAGATATTTTTCTTATTTTAGTATCAGGTGAAATTGAATGATATCAATTCAATTTTTACTAATACGCATCTTCAATAAAAGCTCTATCTGATAAACCTCAATGGACAAAACTTTCTCATTATTAAAACTATATGGGACAATACACCAATAAGTTTTCGTTTGGTGTCTAATATGCAAAAAGGGAGCCAATAAAATCACATATTTTATTGGTTTACGGTTTAATCCGGTATGGATAAACAAAGTTTACAGCATGCGCCAAAAATATGGGGGGGCTTGGGAATGGAACGAATCGCATTTGATATGGAACATCCTTTTCATTTAGATTTAGATATTGTTAAATAATACATTAGACACCGTCGTGTGTAGGAATATAGTTTGAAAACTAGACAATGTATATATATGTATGTAATATGTTATATATTATCTAATTAGTAATATAACTAGGTAGGTACCAACTACGTATGCAGGTTGTCATCACCATGCAAATGGTTCGTCCATGTGCGATGGAGCTTCAAGAGCTTTATTTTCATCCTGATATGATCATGGAATCATCCTAAAGTACCGTAATATGCTGACATTACCTAAGAAGACGCAAAAACATTGGAAAGCTTCTGGGTCGCCTTGCAAAACTAATGCCATCATCATCAGACGGGGTCGATCCACTGGTGGATGAAGGCATCTCCTATTTCCCTCCATTCCTCTCGGTCGTTAGTTCTTTGCTGACACGTACACCCACCGAATTTTGTAAGTTTGTCGATCCAGCGGTAGAAATGTATTCATGATAATTTTGCTAGATAGGTGCCTACAATAATATTGTAAAAAAATAATTACATTAATTTGTTTGTAATCAGTGACATCCCATAGAGGTAGGAAGGACATGCGTTGTATAGGGGCGCCACATTATAAAAGTCGGCGAATGAAGAAACCAACACAAATATTAAAAATGTCGAAAGGAGTGGTGGTTTTGTCGCTTCATTCGAAAGTAGGTATCAACATTTATGTTTAAAAAATGATCGAAACACGAACCTGACAACACAACTCAATTGTTATATTGAAATAACCAATATAATACACATTGTGAGAATAGGTTGCGTGGAATTGATCGAATTCTCATTAGACGGTGTGTATTTAAGTCCAAAGATTTTTTATGTAAACTAAACTAACCTAAAGATTTTACTAACAATTTGAAACTAGGAATTAAAGATGGCAGCATTCTAAGTCTGAATTTTGACTGGATGACCTTAGTGGGTAGGCTTTTTACATACCTACTTACATAACTTTGTCAAACATACCTAAGTTAATTTTGCACATGAACTTTTTTACCAAAACCAGCATCCATAAGACACCAATCAATCTCCATAATTTGGTGATATCAAACTTACGAAGTGCGCCTTAATTCTCGTTTCCCATCGTAAAAATGAATAATGTGACATGAGGTGTTGCCACAGACCGATTTGTTTCCATTTAACATTGTGAGCTCGGTGCCGGAGCTAATGTTAATTGTTTGGAACTGATTTTATGATTGGGCCGCGCGGTGTAGCTATCTTGTTAAATTCGCCGCGGCCGCCGAAGGGATGCCAGCCGTGAAATTGATATTTTGATGCCATGTTTAGAGATTTTGGCAGGACTTTAATATATATATATATATCATAGTAGGTAGGTATCTATTCACTGAACTAACTATTGCGAGGAAATTTAGAGCGATTTTTAATTGGACCGCGTTATACGTAGGTACTTAGATTTTTTATATTTTTAATCGAAAATATTTTTTTACCTCAGTAGTTTACTTTAGTCTTGTAGAATATTATAGAATATTTATAGAAACACTAGTACTTTTCCCAGAGTAATTTCTAAGTATTTCTACCTAACATATCTTTTTAATATAGGTAATTAATGTATTATGATCCATACCATGCTTATCGTAGATACTGTGTGGTTTTGTTATTAGTGGTATTACATAAAGATAAATTAATCACCTTCATATTTGCATTCTTGGAGGTTGAATGATAGTTATGGGTACTGTTTATTATTTTTTTCTAGAGCTGTACCTATATTTATAGATATTAATTAATTCACATACAAAAAAGCATAGGTACTTACTTTTTTTTTTTAGAAAAAAGAGTCATCTTAATCTGCAAACCAGCCAACTACACTTTTGACCAAAAATGATATTTTGGTGTAATTTTGTTATAAAGCATGTTTTCTCTGCTCAGATTAAGTAGTCGATATCACGGGTTGGTGAATATGTCACAATCTATTACCTACGTCCTATAGTAATAGTACAAAGTATCTATGGAATATTAATTTTGAACAACAGAGTAAAGAACATGCGAGCGACAAAATAATAATATGAGAAACGACATTAACCACGAAGCGTCACTCCCGTCATGCGATATTGGTGGAATCATGAAAATAAGTTGCCTAATTGCTTATACCTACAGAAGTATTATAAATGAACTCTCAACGCACGAAGAAGGTACTCGTATAATGCCGGGTCCACACCGAAAACAAGTCGCGCGACAACTCGTTAAATTTTACGATAAGCATGATAATTATCGTAAAATTTAACGAGTTGTCGCGTGTTGGCCCCACTTTAAGGATTGTATTGACAACATATCTTCTATTTCCATTATCATAAGAAAATAATCGATACATACTTAGGTAAATACAAAAAATGAATATTATTAATGAATTTACTGTAAGTACACCTACCTAACACTACACTACTATAATAATCGAAAAGATATTCCCTCATCAGTCTTGGGAGAATTGCTTCACTAAGCACCAGGGGCGGCTCTACCTTAAGAGACCAAGGGGACAGTCCCCCCCATCATTCTTTAATTAATATTCAATTAAATATTCATGTTACACATGCCTGCCACAATACATTGACTTTGTTAAGTATAAATTAATTATGAATTTTATTTGTACCGTTTACCCATCCTTGATTCTTGTTTCTTAGCGCAACCCTGTTAATGCTTCAGTCTACCTACATAGCAGTTATACGTACAATGATAATGTCGGATTGTGACTTCTGAGAACCGAGTTCCCTGTGGCCGGGACCTTCTGAGACGTACCCGTTCAAATCAAAGCAAATATTTATGCTAGCAAAGCAATTATGAGACGCTATATGCGATTGTCAGTTATGATTCTCAAAATTCTCTATCGCTATAACTGTGTAGAACATTAAGCACGTCATATACACGTTTAGCTTTACATGTATTGGTGGTGGTCCGGGGATGCGATTCATTATACCCACCCCTGCATAAATGTTAGTACCTAGGTAAAAGTTGACGTACATATTATTATTATATTATCTTGTTGGTCGGGGCATATCCTGTCACAAGTTGTTTTAGTTTGCCAGTCAGACGTCAGTGAATAGTGATCAACGGTCATTTATCTATTAAAATAAGTTTTAAATTATATTTGTTAATAGCTATACACTCTCTATATGTATTGTGAAGTACTATTTGTAGATAGTCACGTTAGTAAAATAATTTTGATAAATAATATTAAGTAGGTACTATGATGAATGAGGTGGATTATTTATTGAAATATAAGTTCAGTACATTGACATTTGAAGATAAACTAGAAATGAAACGATTAGGTCCTCACCAACCTAGTGATTTAGTTATTGTGTATGAACTAGTGAAACCAAAAAAAAAAAAATATTTAAATCGGAATGATTTACTAAAAAAACGTGGTCGACTGCAAGTGTATCCTTAAAAAGACTGTTTTGTTTTCCTTGTGGTTCGTGCGAAATTGGAATCCGTGGCCTATAAGTATTATATATTTCACCCCATCTGACCCCACTTACTAAAATATGCTAGAGCCGCCACTGCTAAGCACTATCATCGAAGACAATATCGTTCGTAGGCAAGGTGCATTTTTTTTATAAACACAAGATGTTGACATCAGCTACCATTTTTAACGACAAAAATATTGTACATACATATTATGATTATAATAATTTTATTTGCTTCCTTAGTTATTTAAGTAAATATATTCAATTATTTTAAACAGATCTAACAAACACGTCACACATTCACTGATCATTTTGGGAACCAGAATATTTGGTCTTCATGAAATCTACTTTTAAATAAAATTTATATTACCTACCTTAATTTACCACTCGTTTGATTGTGCCGCTCACATGCAGTAAATAAATTATTTGCTTACCCTCACAGACGTCACTACTCACTACTAATGCATATTTGGACTCAATACGCTTAACAGCTTTGATAAATTAAGATTGGTATACGCAGTCAAAATGCAGCTTGAATTACGAAGTCCGTTGGAATAAAACCTTTGAATTAATTTCCTTCCTAATTCCCTTCACGCGCCATCCCTCCGTCAGAATGACAAAAATCTGACAAGTCCATTTGGCCGAAGAGCCTCAGTCGCATTAACAATGACATCTGATCGCGCATTCCACCATTGTCCGACTGACTTTGCTCTCAACTTCTGTAACTTTCATCCGAAAAGATTGGTCGAACGAAAGGTTGAGGAATAAGATACAATAGTGTGACTTTGACTCCAGAGACCGAGAAAAATACTTGGCGCGAGCCATAATAGTAGATAGAGATAGGTAGGTACCAACTTACTTACCTGTTAACAAGTAAGGTAATAAAACTTTCATATATTTCACCAAGTACCCTAACCAGGGAGCTCAGAAATAATGGGACCTGAAATACCTAAAGGGCAAGAAGTATCAGGTAACCAATCTCGAGTAAGGAATAATTCGGGATAACCTTAAACACGTATCAAGAATACGTCATACCTCGAATACTGACAACTGCTCTCGGTTTATGCACTGACGCACATTTAATATTGGTGTATTGCATACACTATTGCACGTGCATAATGCGTGTTTCATTTTCGTAGGACACTCACACATTCAAAACCCTGCACAATGTAGTCTATTAAATATTGCCCATCAGAATTCTATTTATTATCTGTTCTGTGACCCTAACATAAAACTAATACCCATGTACAGGCACACATACATACAATAGTTGGTGTTAAAAATAAATGCCTACGTGAATACTAGGACTATTTACTCATTAGGTACTTATTTCGCTAGAGGTAAACAAGTTTGTGGTGGCTTTACCATGGAGGAAATTACCATCAACAATTTTACTATAACAATAGATTTCTAACAGTTAGATTCTAAATAAACTGAGTGAAATGTCTAATTTTACCGCGAGGTGGTAAAGTGGCTTCTAGTCTTGGTACGGTACACGAAATCCTGTTTGAATTGTATACGAACTTTTACTCTTATATCTTGGAATGAATTGGAAAACAAGAAGAAACTGTCATGTCATCGTTTCAAAGTTGGAGCTTTCAATCAAAAAGAGATACTTCTTATAATATTTTCACCATTTATATTTTAAAACTTAATTTAATTTATTCTTTAATTTGTGTTGAACCCAACATTAATAATATACGTGATTGAAATAACAATAATAGATTAATTGTAGATTTAATATCTACAAAAATAAGGTTACATTTACGAATTTCATTTTATTTTCAAAAACCACGACTTGTATTAGAAAATTATATTAGAACTGCTTATTGTGAGTGTTGGAATTATTAAAGTGATGAAAATATTTTAGAACTGTGTATCAATTGAAAAAAATCTTCACAAAATAGAATCAGATTGATAGGCGGCGGGACTTAGGGATTGCAATATCGGTATTCCAGTATTTTTCGATACCGAAATACCGGTTTTAAAAAACGGACAATACCGATATATTCGGCATTGGAAGTGGGAGCAAAATGTAATAATTGACATAAAAGGTTTATTATGACTCGGGTTACGAAATGTCTGCTTACATTCGTTGCCCTTCAAAACCCTTGAAGATCAGCATTGACACGTGCTATAAAATATTAATATTTTAAAGAGCTTTATATATATATTGGTAGATACTTTAGTTTTTTTTATATATATTTCACGAATACTGGTATTAGTATTTTCATTCGGCATTGCAATCCCTAGGTGGGAGGCACATAGCATTAGGTAGGTATATACAAACAAGATGTCCACAATCAACAAAGCTAAATAAATTTAATTATTTGTAATAACTATATATCACTCAGTACTCACTGTATGTTCCTATAGGCATGTTTTAATATATAACCATGCCACATTTTGAACGTTTTAAGAAGGATTTATTTTTTAATGTTCCACGACAATATTAGTCACCTATTAAAACCTCGTACAAAATTGAATTATACAACTTTACTTGTATGTATCTCAATAATATTCCTTTAATGTTGATGCGATCTTTATAATTATATTTGTTTTTTATCAATTTTAATACTTTAAATAAATTATAATGTTCGTGGTGTATTTCAATGTTACTAAACAACATAACTACATATTAATTGAATGCATACGTTTCATTATCGAAAGGTGAAGTGCTTAGTAGGTACATGCCTACTTATCAACCCGTCCACATTGTCAGCATATCGGTTACAAAACAGCTGAGGTTTATGGTTATTGTTTCTAATTTTTAGCGCGTGCATTTCAATTGCTACTTCACACACTCTTATAAAACAAAACCTCTCCGTTCTGTTGAAAATGTTGAAACACTTCAATAATACCACACACATATTTTTTGCACCATTGTTTTTATAGTACCTATCTAACTACAGACAAAGATTCTAAGTAGATACTTATTTGAAAATAGAGCACGTAACTATAACTATGCTCACCTTTTGTACTGCATGTTGGTAGGTTAGGAGTTAGACACACGACACTGCAGTTTGCGTACATCGACGCAGGTCAGGTATTTGATTCGAAATGACCCCCCATACGTAATATGTAACAATTCTTATTCAGGTACAGCAGGATAACCCTGTATAACTAGTTAAAACGTTAACATGTTTCCGTTATTTTTCTTGATTCAAAATAAGACGAATATCACTACGGGCAATTCCATATTATACAAGGCGGTTATCTATATTAATTGGTAACGCAGTTATAAGCGGGCTGAGGCACACTGCACTGCAGTTCAAGCACGTCGACGCAGGTCTTACTTGCTTGAAAATGGATCCGACTAGAATCACCAAGTAGATTTTTTTTTATCCAATTGGAGATTCTGGCGAGATTCATTCGGCGAGAGGCAAACCACATCCTATGGGAATATCCGAGAATGTGGTCCGAAAGGGAAGAGATGCTCAAGTCAGTCCAACTAGATTTTGGGCCCATCTGGCCATCCAACCTGGTCGGCACAAAAGCCAATTTTGTTGGATTTAAAAAATTTGCGGCATCTTATTGCAGACATGAAGATCTATCCACATACCTAGTTTTGTATGCCCATACTACAGTATAGCAATAATTAGAATCTTTTATTTTTGTTAAGTCACGGTGCTTTTCTCTCCCATGGGCACTGTTCATTGAGAATTCTTTGTAAACTCAGTCAAACCACACTTGAGTGCGTGGTGACCTCCGTCTTTTGTATCTACTCCTGAGACATTTCCAAGCGTAAAAACTGCTGATGATTTACAGCTAAACATAGGCTCTAGTGATACGCTCGATTAAGACCGAGTGTGGTACGGGGCGGGTTAGTTTGGAGGGGTCTATGTATGTGTTGGAGATTCTGGATCTCTCGATCTGGGCATTTATAAAATCCTTTTTTTAAAACTAAATTATGTGAAATTTCCTTGTGAATTTTATTATTGTTTTTTTGTCAGAAAATTATACTATATATTGACGTAGTACCTAAAGTATGAAGTGCAACTAGTTTTCTGTAAAGTAGAAAATATCTCCATAATGGGTTTTGTGATTCTCTTATTATACGAGTATTATATTTCTATAGAAATATTACTCTCAGTAGGTGAGTAGGTTTGTCATAATTTTGATCTCTGGAATTTACGTAGGTGAATTTTGATCTAAAAATATTAAATCAATTTTCAATTGGTGGCACAAATTATAGATTGTATGTTGTAGTTAATGTATGCTCATACTTAGATTATGTCTTTATAAGTAAAAATCAACGTTGAATATAAATTCCATATGGAGTCATTGCTATAATTTGATTCAATAATATCAATATTTATATAATAACAGCTTACCGTTTGTCCAATTGGCAATTACCTAAGTTATTATAATATACTTGACAGTTATATTTTATTGGCTTATTGTTTCAACCGTGCTAAGGACACTCTGTTAAAGTATCGATTACTAAGTTTCCCGATCGTTTTCACGAGCACTTAATGATTGGCTGAGTTTCCTGCAGGAGGAAACCGGCGCAGATGTTCGCGGCATAATAAAAAGCAGATAGCGGCTGTCTACGCCGCCCTTCTACGACACATTTTTGCTGAACAACAATTTTCGCTGATGTAGGTCTCGCTTTGTGACGACACCAGACAATGGGCGGGCGAATTTTCAATGAAGCACCTGCCTACCTCGCAGAACCCTCCCAGCCTAACGCAATCGCCCTCTTTTGTCCTCTGAAAGATCCTTACAAAACGAGAGAACGGACAAGAGCCTCTGTTGACTGCAGTCCTAATGAGAAGGTTTTTTCTAGTCTCTAACAACAGACTAGTAATATCAAGCTGAAGGCATAGGAATAGGATCATGAATAATAATTACATTATGATGTCATGATGGCAGAGTGGTAACGTATCAGTTTTATAAGTACCTATTGGCTCTCGGGTTCGAAGCTCGGGACTGCCAAAATTCACTGAAAGAATATTTAGAAACAAAAAAAAATGTTTTTTACCCAGTGGTGGATTTCATTGAAACTTAGAATGCCATCACTTCATCAGAAGGTTCAGAAAATTGAATCTGATCTTTAAGTGTAAAACACCTCTATTTACTATAATTTTAATACTCGAACGACTTAACGGCCCACGTGCTCGTCGTAGGTCAAAATTGAGTTTTTATTGTATTTTCAAACCATGATCCTGGACACTCCTTAAACGTTATAGATAATATATTTATATAATTTTGAAGCCTTATTATCTTTTATGGTTATTTTAAACATTTGATGACTGCATAAAGTATTTTTGTTACATAAAATAGTATCCTTTTAAACCTCTCGCTCTAATGTTTTAGAATATAGTCATATTTCGGTACATAACTGTGCAGTGGTGTTAAGATTTTTTACGTTTATTAATTTTTAAACGCATTTATAAAACCATTATTATAATTTATTACGAGATAATTTTTGTAAAATATTCACGATAAAAAATTATATTGATAATATCTGTGATCCCAAATTTGACAAGAATTAGGCATTTTAATATTCAAAAAATCGGCAAGATTAACACATTTGAAGATGATTCTAAGGATACTTATTATAAGCTATGTCTTTGACCATTCAAGTGTGATAAACATCTTATGAATAATGATTGCTTTATAATAATTTTGACCTAATAATAAGGTAGTGTTTTTTTGAAATACGCCATTTCTTTTGGCATTCCCCAGTGGTTAAGCTACAACATACGGCCGTAGCCATAAATTGACAAACTATAATTAAAGAAATATGACTATATTCTAAAACATTAGAGCGAGAGGTTTAAAAGAATACTATTTTATGAAACAAAAATACTTTATGCAGTCATCAAATGTTTGAAATAAATATAAAGGATAATTAGGCTTCAAAATTATATAAATAGATTATCTACAACGTTTAAGGAGTGTCCAGGATCATGATTTGAAAATACAATAAAAACTCAATTTTGACCTTCGACGAGCATGTCCCCCCTTAACTAAAAATAAAAACAAATCGTAAATCTAGGTACACAATCTAATATATATACACGCGATAAACAATTCCATACAATATCTGTAAAGATCACCTTTATTAAACCAGATAAAGTTCAGTTTTAAGTAGGTTGGTACATAAAATATTTATTTATAAGATAAATATCTAGCGTTAGGCTACATACGCATTTGAAAAAAACATAATGATGCATACAAATTAACACAGCTAAGTAAAATTGGTCCTTATTACAACGCAGATACAGCGCTCGAAATGGAAAATTTTGTGAACCGGAACGCCAATTAATTCTCCGAAAATATTAACATAGTTATCTAATTTTATGTATATTTTATAAAAAAAATAAGTGTGTTAGATACGTAGCTTTAACACCTACCTAAATAGTATGATGACATCTGTGTCAATAATAACATGCCAAATGAATGGGTGATAACTTTCCGATTGCATTATAAGGATCAGATAGCAGTGCAAGTGTTTTTATCAAGACATTTGTTAGGAACACCAATTACACATGTCCTCGGTTAAACATACTAGTAAAATAATCGCAAAAGGAAACAGTTGATACATCTGTTTAAATTTCACATGCATCTCAAACTGTACAAACTTTTTAACAAAAAATAAAAAGTAATTTAGAATAGGTACAAAAAATTTACCCATTAAAAATCAATTTCTGATAGAATACTCTAGGACTAGGTATTAGGTGGTATGCCTAATGTCGTAGGTAGGTACATATTGGGTTGGTTATCAATTCATTGATTAAGTACCTACTTATAATAAATGGTATTGTTAAAAGATCCATTTATTTTAAGTATGTAACCAGTCACTTTTTAGCAATTGATTTAAATGTGACGCTACATTTCAAACTCAGCCATGTCCATTCATAATGGATGAAAAGGAGAAAAACAGCTTTTTTGTTTCTTCGTGTACACGGTCATGAAGATGAAAGTTTATATTATTGCGATTATAGAATGTTTTAAATTAATAAGAACCACATTATTAGTTTTCATGTAATTTTCATAGATTCTTCAAAAAATGGATTTTTTATATGGACATGGCTTAGTTTGTCACAAAATTAGCCAAGTCCACGCGGACTTGGCTTATTTTGATATTTACGTGGCAGCCATTTTACTAGCTATGATTGTGTCATTCTTCTGGGCTGGACTTAGGAAATGAAAAAGGGCGAAATTATAAATAAATGTTGATGATAACATAAATTTATTTTTAGAAAATTTTCTCTATATAATATTATTAACTTAAGAGGCGTATGCATAGAACAGCAAACTATATTTAAGGGTATACTTCAGTTGAGGCATGGTCTAAAAATTCGTGGCTAGGCGATGCGCGGATTGTGTAAATGACGAGCGCCGAACGAAATATAATTCGTTGTAAAAATCCAACATGCGTCCATTTAATGTTATGTTTATTGTTATATTACTAATAATAATAGTATATTCACTGACATGTTTTCTTTTTTAAGTATAGACGTAAAGTTTTTTACTCATCTCTACACGATTTAAGAATATTTTCATTCGACTACATGACAAAACAAATCGACGTGCGGACACCTCGACTGTCCGTCTCCGATTGGCGACTAGTGAGAAATTTCGTCGCACCTACTGTTGAAAATTATTTGCCGTTTCACTGAAGTACGGTCTTAAATAAACATGCACGAATAATTATTACTAAATCTTTAAATTAATTAAAGAGTAGGTACGATGTGTGTGATTTTTAAAGAAGTACAAAGGGTTCTATAAGTCTCATAAATTAGAATTGTATAAAACCAAATTTATATTCTCAGTACTTATGACTAAAAATGTCAAATGCGACCCTGCTTGACACCGGACGCTTTTTAGGATGCAGGTTAGACAGAATAAAACTTTCCGATTTTCCCTATCTTTGGCGCGTTTTGTCGATTCTGCCTTAATTATTCGTTTTCTCGCCTTAGCGGGGGTCACTTCTGATATTTGAAACATTATTTTTATTAATTATTTCTATTAAAAAATGTCAAAAAAGACACTATTGACACTCACTCACTCAATTGTTTGTAAACTACCGACGGCCATGTTGTTGTAATCACCATCACTGATTGGCCTGAATGGACATGGTTGAGTGTGATAAAATGACTTCAGTGGACATGGGTGAGTTTGAAAAAACTGTTCATCTTTGGCTTCCATTTATTTATTATACAGACGGATTTGGATGGTTTTGATAATGTAGAAATGTTAGAAAGCATTAGTTCTTCCGCAAATCACAAAAAAGTCAAAAATACCTAAAGGTGGACTTGGCTGGTTTTGAAATGTAGCGACACAAATTATGATAATTTAAAATGACTACTATTTTATCGAATTATCTAAATGCATCATATAACATCTACTTTGTTATCTTGTGGAATGTTATTATTGTGTTACCTCATTTTAGATACCTGCTTATACATTATTCCTTGTAACACCCCATAAACACAAATATTATGAAAAAAATATATAGAATATATTACTCTGGCCGCCGTATTTTTACCACGTTTTTATTAGCTCGTATTCTTGTTTGTCCAGTACAATTTTTTTCTTGTTTGTCCAAGATTTGTATTGAACGATTGAAGATTTTTAACTAACTTCCCGACTAGCTAGACATTTGAAACTTTTGGAATATATCAGAACATGACGACAATGCATTATTTTATTACTCTTAGCCATTTTTAAGCAGAATTGAATTAATTTTCAGATAATTCTGTTTTGTATGGAAAGTTATTATTTTTGGTTGCTAAGGGGGTCCTAGCAACTAAATTATTAATATATACGTGCGTTACTATGGAAATCAATATGAAATGTCAAAATGACATTTCAGTATTTTATATTTATTCAGTATTTCTATCAAGTACAACAAAAACATAGAATTGTCAAGTTTATATGATTCAACAGAAAATTTAAAAACGTGGTAGGTATATAAAAAGTTCTTTTATCTTGTAATTATTCGTTTAAAGCTTCCTATCAATATTGTAATTTCAAATTCCATTAATATTAATATTGACGATTATGTTTTGTAATTTTGAATCACGCAAATAAGCAATTATAATTTAGCAAAAGATACATACCTGAATAAGTAAATGAGGCAAATAGCAGTCAGGCGTTTCTGTAATCATACCGAAGGTGCATAATTTAAAATTTATATAGTAATTTTATTATTGAAGTTTGGGAAGAACTTTTAAAATAAGCTGATAATATAAAAGGGATATTGTACCCTTAGTAAAGTTTCGCCTCCCGCTGAGAAACACCCTCAACGAAGTTAAATCGTGTACACATTGCATATCGCCAATATATTTATTCACTGGTTTGATTTCATATGAAATTAAAGCGCCGAGATGAGGGTGCCTTTAATGTGAAATAAAGTAGCATTGTAATATGGGGTGTAAAAATGCACAATATTGTTTGCAAGTCAAATGTTATTAATAGTGTTGATTATAATAATAGTATTGTGAACAAAGCTTTATTTCAGCGAGCCAATTGTTCATTGTTATGTCGGTTTATATCTCGGTTAAAAGTATAATAGTGATATACAGTGGTCTCAATAAAGTTTTATGTCAACAGAAAAAATCGCACTTTAATTTAGCCTATACATAAAATTGTAGTCCGAGGCCCATCAAACTATATCGATGTTAAAACTAGTAAAAATAAGAATTATGAATCATATTTATAGATCAGATTCACGCAAGAAGTGAGTATATTTATTTATAATATTAAAATCAGTTTCTATTCAATGCTCTATTACGGATCAACATAAATAATAATTAATAATCTTTACCACAATAATCACACCATATACCTACATCTAGATACACCACCAGATTATTTTTTTAAATATACGACGCAATTCAAAAAGATTTTTTCTAGAGGTTACATATGTAGCTGCAGAATAATAGCGATCAAATATCTATTGTTTAAGGTATCAAATTACTCTGCAATAACATATTCCCAGCGAATTAATTTCCAGCAAACAATCTTAGCTAAATCATCAAGTTGTTTGGCGACATAAGATACGGTGTATTATTACATCATATCACAGCACATTATACCATTACGGTGTATTAGCCGAATAATCATTTTTCATAGTATCATATTTTCTTACAACTGTAATAACAAATAATATTTCATTTCGCTACTCGATTTAAAACGCTGATTCTATAATTAGTCTAATATGATTATGTACCAGAATTTTATGTTAATGTATTACTTTTTATTGTATAAATAACGAAGAATAGTTTATCTAGATGTCACTCGAATCCAAGTACTTAGCTCGTAACTATCATTGTATAATATACTATTGTACCGATACGCTGCGAATAAATCTCACCCTGCTACATCGTAGACTTCATTATCATCATCCTCAATCTACACACCGAACACCACACTAGTAACCCATCACATATATATTTTTCGTGTGTTTTCAAATTATGTATGTTCAATAAAGACTGTTACATTTTTAAATCTTGTGAATTATTTGTTGAATAAAAAAATAGTTTATGTAAATATTTCAGATAATATCCTTAACTTGCTAAACTTTTCAAAAAATCTATTGTATAAACTAACACGTCTTTCAATAATTAAAAAAATCTCAACACAACCTATCAACGTTTAGTAAAATAGTCATTATTAATATTTTTTATTATTTTGTATACATTTTAAAAACTAGTTTGATTGCAATTAATTTCATTACATATTGATCTTGAGTAGGTATCAGGTTATTCAAAGGGAATAAAAAATAAGGGACATGGGTCACCTATTGGATGTGGCTGTAAGAAGGTGCTATTCTTGAGTGTGGTGAAATATGGGATTAACTAAAACACGTTATGTTATTTTCAATAGTTACATCTATATCATAATAATAATAATTGCATTCAAGTTTTTTATGTCAACCAAAAGTCCATTCAACATTGAAAATATTTCAGGATATTCATCAGGTTTTTTAAATATTGCGTTTTATAGCCTGGCAGTCATTAAGCCAGAAAACAAAAATGACTTCTAAATATTGGTAATATGGCGATCTTTCGCATTATTCCGTTCTATGGATGTTTAGTATGTCAATTATTTATTCGTCCTTAAATACAGGTTTGGAGGCCTCCTTGAAAAATATAGCCTGTGTGATAAACCATTAAAATATGGTACTGAATAGATAGAGTTCATCGGAGATTTTTTCCCATTTTAAAAAAATACGCAAAATCATGCGAAAGACACTTTCAGTTTAGGTACACAACGTTTCACACAATACGAACAAACCCTACAATTAAAACATATAATTTAAAAGGTCTTTAAAATATTTTTACCGACATAATATGTAGTTATTTATTGGCAGTATAGGTACCTGTCTTATATAACACCAAGAAGAAAAAATCAAATAAAATTACTGGTAACACTAACAAAAAATTCTCAACATCATTTGATCTGCAGATTTATAATATATATACCCCTCCGTTTTAAGCGTTAAGTACCATGAATGCGGTGAGGAGTAATTGCGTATTTTGAGGCAATTTATTTATTAGGGTGGAGATAGGTCCAGGAATGCGCCCCCGGGATTCGTAAATCCCCCGGCGCGATATGACATCTAAACATTTCGTTTATCTCTCGCATGGCAACACCGACGGAAAATGGCCTACGTACATCTGGGAAAGCCGTGACAGCTTGCCTATAAATTAAATACTGGACGTATAACAATTTATTGTTTGCAGATAAGATGGCCCCATGTTCTACTTCTGCCAACTTGTCTTTCGCTGCGCGCGAGAGAGAAAAATACGTATTACGTTTTAAATGGAAAAACTATTATTTTATTTTATGCCATGGGAGAGTAATAAATTTTTATCGGTCATGCGTTTAGGTAGAGAATTAATTGGACAGGATGGAAGATTTTTTTCATCTTATTTCGATTGTTTAGCATATGAATGTATTACCATATTTCTTCATTTCGCTTTATTAGAATTTTCTGAAGGTTTGCTATCCTCTACTATGCAATCAACGATGCCACGTGGGGGCAAGCAGCTAAGGCACTGTATATGGAGGATCGGCGTATTGAGGAACAAATATGCAACCTATAATATTTTTGAGGGTATGTTTCGTAGAAATCATTTTGTCGCTTGCGTCTTGTATAATGGTCCAAATCGATTGAGCAAGTGGCTAACATCTATTACTCGTAAATACAAAAATCTACTAAAACCCTCACTTCGTGGAGTATAAAACTATTTTTTTAATTTATTTTAGAATATAGAATACATTTTCTATTAGGCATAGTGACCCAAAATATACCCAATAACTCGTTGAGATAAAGATAGATATTAATTAACCCTTATTTTTCTGAATTAAGTAAATACGTAGTTAATACTAAAAGAATACTCGTAACAGTAAACTTCGTGATATCTATGATGTATTCTATTAGCCAACCTGCGTCATTTAAATATATTAAATACTTCACAATTTTCTCACAGATTAAAATTTTTTGTAAACAAAATGAACTAAGAAGATAATCATATTTTGTGAATTGTCTCGAAACTAAAATGATGTCAAAAAAAACGGAGATAAATCAAACAATACAGACAATGACGAAAACTAACGTCGTTAATGTCGTGAAGCATTAAAAAACAAGATGGAAGCTGCTACAGGAAGTTGACCGGAGATGAAAGCTGCGATACAATATCCGGTACGGCTCGGGAAGCCTCCCTTCTAAACAAAATGCTCCGACACCCTTATATGGAAAATCTTATTAAATTGTTATTTTTAAATAAAGGGGACGTGATATTTTTAAACCGTAGGTATAACGTTTAGCGTTTATAAATCACTGAACAATAAAAATATATTAAATGATAATTATAAGGTGGTTTGAAATTGTGTATTGTAATTGGTTTGAAAAATAGAGATTTTATTATCAGACCTACATAACAAAATAACAATAATATTTAGATACTCATAGTTTTAAGCTCTTGGATACAACACATAAAACCAAAAACACAAGGAACATTTGTTTCACTCTTTAAATTAATTGGTGGTCGATTACCAAAAATTTCAGAACTCTTAATTCATTGAAATTTTCTTTAGTTAAGGTAAATAAAAAAGCATGATAAATAAGAAGCACCAATAATTAATCGCCAAAATACTAAAATTAGCCGAACATTGAGTCGCATTAGATACTCGTACCTAGATATCTTTCGAAAAATCATTGAACTTTCTTTCCTGAAAATCCAGTTGGCTTAGACATACACTTCGGTACAACTTTGTTAGGCGCATACAATGCCTCAAAGAAATCGATGTGGGTAAGTATTATATAAATATACGAAACATGGCATTTAAAAGGCTTTTACATGAGTGAAGGCGACACTACGATGACAGGATGTTCAGCTCGCTCGCTCCCGTCGACGGAAAGGGATGTGACGTCACGCCCTATCTGCCGCCATCTTGGCTAATCTCATTTCACCTGAGCGGCGGAAAGTAGCGAGAGCCTACTTTGCCTAAGGGAGGCACCTTTTGTAAAGGCGTAAAGGTCGGAAAATTTCGATAAAATGCTATGTAGGCCAAGTAGTTTGCTCTTGTTACCATTTACATCTTTCTAGTGGCAATATCTTTAATAATTAGCGATTTGTTTAAAATGATAAATATAGAATAATCAATCATTATGTAAATATCCAATCGTTTTATTAAATCATAATACCTAATTACAAATATAGTAACTCAATGGCGAAGACTGCCTATTTGACGGGGTTAAACGAAAAACAATACACAGACAGTGATCAATCAATGTGTTATGATCACAGATGTTGAATCATGTTCTGAAATCTTCGGTGGTTTTCCTATAAATATCACTAAAGCAATTTAATTTAATAATATTTTAACACACGTGAGTAAAATTTTTGTACGCAAAACAAATATACAGGAGTACTCCAATATTTAATGTATGAAAATTAGACGTCTATAAGTTCTTGTAGTTCCCTGTTTTACTTCATTTTTATATATTTTTGGCTCTAACTCTATAGAATAAATTCGATTCCTCTGTTATAATATATTTAATATATTTTATTTTACAATATTCGTCTTAATTCAATAAATTAAAATAAATTGAATACCTACTTAAATATGTTTAAAATAAATACTATCGACTGAAAGCACTTTGTTGAAATTTTTATTTAAATTCTTAATAGGTAATTTACTATTGCATGAAGAAAACAAAAACTTAAAAATTTTTTTTAGTGAAATAGTACAAATATCAGTCGTCACATTATTATGTTCATGAAAATATTAATTACGATTACAGACCCAATAATTTCATAGATTTTAAAGTCTCGATAGTTTCTCACATTGTAATTCCTTTTCTTAGGGATGGAAATGTAAATCTATTCTAACTATTCGTAGCAACTGCCTTATAGATGTTAGGGATTAGAAAAGTGTCGTATTAATTGACCAGTCAAGGAAAACGTTAAATAATTGAGTCTTCGCCACTGATGTATCCTATGATCAATGGAGCGTTTAGTACAGTAGAGTATAATAGTATAGTACAGGGGTAGTCAACCTTTTTATACATACCGCCCACTTTTGTATCTCTCTCTGTAGTAAAATTTTCTAACCGCCCACCGGTTCCACAGTAATGGTGATTTATAAAGAATATAGTCAGAATCAAAATCTTTTTAAAACCACTACCGCCCACCATGAAAGCTGGAACGCCCACTAGTGGGCGGTAGGGACAGGTTGACTACCCCTGGTATAGTAGTTTGATACAGGCCCGATGCACCGACTGATTCTGAGGTCCGTGACAGTGAAAAATTAACAATCGACTTTTAATTAATTGAATTTTAAACATGGTTTCATTGAATTAATTCAAATTTATATACTTTAACGAACTTTTTTTACAAATCATGCACACATACATTTTTTACATGCAGCACCTCAGCAGTATACCTACAAATTTAGTAGGTATTTAGTTTAATAGGTTTCTTAGTTTTTGTATTAAAACACCAAACCGAGGCAGACTTATCTACAACGTTAGCGCCCATGGAATCCACTATCCAAAATGTAATTTTCTTCTTCTTTCACCCGACAAACACAAGTTCGCGCAACTTTCCTCGGTCCATAGCCAACTCTCGCGCTTCCCGCCATGTCAGAACTGCAGCTCGTGGATCACTTTTGTAGCATCACTGCAGGATGGGGTGGGACCGGCCAGATGTACATACCTATTTGATATCCGATATTTATGCCTTAATTTAATATCTCTAAGCCACGGGACATCACCGATTTCAACATTGTTGAATCGTAATTAAGCGTTTCTTCTATGAATTCTTAATCAATATTATTATTGAAAACATGTTTTTTTGAAAAATATCCATATTTTTTAGAGTTGTCTAGAATTTAATAATTTGATTACTGGTTTGGACTGCTTGAAGACGCCCTTTTATTTATTTTTTGAAAAAGTTCGTAAATAGTTAATTTCATCGTATATCTACCTAGTTACCAATAACAAACTTTATCAGTTGTATTGTATTAAATTGTTTTTATTCTAGCCCATCCAAATAATAATAATATATGTATTAACCTATTTTTACACTACCATATTTTCCATGCATTTGCATCAATACGATTTTCTTTATACATTTTTGATTAAATCTAAATATTTCACACAAATGTCACAAAACGACGAAAGTTTCATACTTATGCAAAATATCAATAAAATCAAGTTTATTTTAGTCAGTTCCATGCATTCTCTGCTCGATTTTTTGGAGGGAAAATTTATGCAAATTGACCGTTTTCTCTCTCCAACATCTTTACATCTTTACGAGCGTGTGTTTAGTAAATCTTCCATTCCGTAGGGAGTTACACCACTAAAAAAATGGTAGGTCGGTGACTAGGGTGACCACATTTACATTTACACCATCTTACGTCATTTACATTATCATCATCTTAGCTCCAAGCTGATTCCATTCTTATCAGTGGCCACGTGCTTCCACCGATATTCCCAATTTACCGCACACAGTAATGCTGAAGAAAATTGAATGCGATATTAGACCTTTGGTTTCTCTTAATAGACTAAACAAATACCAACACATGCGTCCACCAATTTGTTCACATTATTCACCGAAACATTTATCAAATGACGAATATCGTCACATTACATTATTATAGTACACAATTTTGTTATGTAGAGATGTAAAACACACCACCCTATAACGCTGCAACTATTTCGATATTCTGTAAATGAGAGAAACGAGCTGTTACCATCTTTTTTAACGTAGTTTCGTAGTTATATTTAGTAAAAGTAAATAACGACGTTATAGTATGGGTGGTAATAATATTGTGTAACTAATATGTACATCATTTTTTCTTGTTTACTTTTTTCACGGCATGATAATTTGACGAGTTCGTTTATCTACATCAACAACAAAAAATTTTAAATATTTGTGTACATTTTTTTGTACAAAAATTATTGCCCATGTGAGATAACGCTAATAGTGTGCTACCAAATTTTCTTAGATACATAATATAGAGCCTTTTAACATTCACAAAAATATACAAGATAGGGTTAGAAAAATACTAGATTTTCTTAAAATAAAAAATGCGAGAAATTAACTTCAAAACAATAAGGTCATCACTGTCACAAAACCAAATATTTAAAAAATGTTTCGGACCTAAAACGCAAATAAGAAATTTGGTCATTACTTAAATAATAAATGTGTTGTATCTATCGTTGTGCAAAAGGCCAGCACATTGATTAGCTTTTCTTCAGAAAATTTGAAGCTTATTATTTTTTTTTTCAAGTTAGATGCATATTCAAAAATGCTGGCAAGAAAAAAGTTGTCAACACTGCCCACACATGTAAACTGTCGAAAAAACGTTCTAACCGCTTTTTACCATTTTCCACATCACATATTGGTGTATCTATCTATCTACTAAAATACGCGGAAAGCTGCTTTCCTTGAACCATTCGACCTATAATTAAACTTCTCTGTCAAATGTACCAAGCACAAATTACGAATTGATTTTAAAGTGTTGTTCACTTTATTGTTTCATGCCAAAATTTATTTTTGCAAAATAAATATCATTAATGCATTTTTTCATCGTCATATTTATTTTTCTGTTTTTTTTATAAATTTTACATTATTAATACATATTTTACTTCTGTCAACATTTTGAGATGTAGATTTGGATACTTGATAATTATCAAGTCACTTTTTATTTATTCGTACATAGTAGTCGTACCTACCTATACCAAACGTATGTTGGAAAATTGGCACATTGTTTACGGGATATTTATATCTGTACCACCCGAGTTTGATAGAAACTCAGGTGTGTTGCTTTAGTAAAAATGTTGAAAAACACTGCTCTTGTTCTACCATTCTTGCATTTTATACATATTGGTTCCTATTGGATGACTATTTTTGTTAATTATTAAATTTTCTTCCTCAAGCTTTGTATCAAATTCTAATCCAATAAACTACTAATCTGTCTCAAACCAAACTATCGTATAATATAACAAACATCCCTAATAAAAAGCTTAATTTAAAAATCCACAGTAAAAATTAATTTTAATAAAAATTAGTTACAATTTTCGTCAGTAAAACTAAAATGTGTCATATCATCAACACACTATCTTTTTCTTTTATGAGTAATGATTGATAACCACTCGACGAACTATCTCGAGTTGCTCCTTGGTCTGGAATCTGGATCAAAAATACATTGAAAAGTGAACTTTCCCGGCACAAAATTCGAACTTGCATCCACGACTTTAGAAACGAGCATTTGGGCCACCACCCCTTTCTTTCTTTCGACCATGTCCGATCCTAATAGGATCATATGGGCCTCCACAGAGTGGAGGTTTTTATAGACCAAGGCCTGAACAAAAACGATGCACGAGTGCGAGTGAGAAAGTATTCGGCACCCTCACAATCTCTGCGACACGCGCTAGAGTAAGATAAAAGGTCTACATATGTGTGAACTAGTTTCCAAAAGTATCGCTATCAAATCGGGGCGAAACGCCTCACATAGCGTCGACAACTTGCGAGCTCGTGTTGCTAAAATTGATATTTTTTGTGTTAAACATAAAGTCAGTGGTAAATATTTTTAGTTAATTAAGTAGAAAAGATGGTTCTGTGTGTTGTCTTAAAATGTGGTAGCCGTACTGATAAGCAAGAAGATGGTATTACGTTTCATAGGTAATTTGATACATGTTCGTGATAATTTATTTGTATTTTATTATATATTTTAATATCAGTGACCTAGTGTTTCTTTAAAATAACTTAAATTATGGACATCTTTATCTAATGGTTGCATTTTGACCGCTTAAAAATACTATATAACGTAAAAAAATAGAAAATTATATTTAAATTCTGAGCGTCTAGTGCGAGCACTTTGGGCGAGCACTAGCAAAATGGTCTATGGTCTCGAACATTTGTAGATGAATGCGTTCGCTCGCCCACAAACCAAACGCAAGGCACGCGGCTTCGTTTAGCAATGCAACGGGTGGCGTCTAGATGTATCTATAGTCTAAGATATAGACAAATTTTGTTTTTACGAGAAATGGATGTCAGCTACTTGCTCAACCTATTAGGTCCATACTCTGACTCATATACAAATTGAAAAACAATATGTGTACCTACTTGCCAGACCCAGGATTCGAACCTGGCACCCACGACGCTACAAGCCAACGCTTAAGCCGTGCGGCCATCGTGGGGTTAATTACATTTAAATAAATTATTCAACATGGTCGATAATTGATTGTGGGTAAAGTAGATTATTCTTAAATGAAAAATTATTGAAAGCTACAGATTAAAGACGTATGATGAAAGGCTTTTTGTTAATTTTAACTGATAAGCATCTAAAATAATGTTAATGATATGCATCACAGGTATCAAATTAATATATCTCAAATGTAGTACGGTCACCCTCAATTACGAAAGCGACGTTCAACGAAGGAGCGAAAGGAAAATGGGTAGGGCAGTTAAAGGATGAGAGAAAACTGTAGGGATTTTCTCTCCCTTCCCTTTCCAATGCGAAGGCTTGCAAGTCAAGTCTTAGCGTCCCCCAGCGGCCTATAAACTTCTATCTCTCTCCTGATAAAGCATTGACAAAGCCGCTTTGGTTGATGTCGGCGATTTTTCGCTGATAAAAAAACCAAGATGCATTCTTAGTGTAAAGCCAAGTCATCGGATTCTGGGAGATTGTGTCCCGATTTTTTTCTTAATCGCGCGTTTACCTAAATATCTAATAATACCTCATTACTCGTACCTTGATGATTGATGAAATTACGATTATATTAAATGAAATAGGATCAAAAAAATACTACTTACCAGTGGCGAGGGGTGGAAGTAGGCTGTTGATTCGATATATATATATATAGTACACGCTTAACTTTGTCAGTCATACTTATTTGTTTTCGTTGAACTAAGAATACAATTCGCAGATGACTGATTAGTTTTAAAATTTCAATTAAACCCTGCCTAACCAACCATAATATTTTAGGTATGCTATGAGCGTTCCAACAAAAGTAGTGCACACTTTTTCAGTCATACTTATTTGTTTTCGTTGAATTAACAATACATATTACAGATTATATAGGATAGTTTTTTTTAAATTCATCAAGCCCTGCCTAAACCAATCGATAAAAAAATATTGTTCTAGTTCTATGTGTAAAATATTTAAAATCATGTACGAGTTAATTGCATAATTTTAGATACTTTATAGGTAAACGAATATTTTTTGACTATTCTCTATCATATCTTGGATTAGGCTGAGTTTAATTAAATTTTAAAAACTAACAATCACTATCTACAAATTGTAGTCTTAATTCAATAAACTCGGCGCTTGCCCCTCGCAGGGGGCTCCGCCCCCGTGGGCCCCTCAGATTATGGTTACTTAAACCCTGGCGGCTAAAATTAATAAACATGGAACATGCTTTGCCAACTGATTCTCTGAATGCTGGTTGTCAAATTCGAAAGAAAATTTATTTGTCAAAGTAACCGAATCCAAAGGATTCAAACAATTTTACTTTTCTGAAAATTATGTAATTACAATAGTAAAATTAAAGAACTAATGATTACAGACGAACAATAGGTACGTCGTACATAATGTAGGTTACTGAACGTAAAATGAAAATAATCGGCGTGCGTAAGTAATCGGGGCGGGGCGCGGGCCGCGTGCGGGCTGCACGGGCGGACTGCGCGTCTATAATCATTCTACATATATTTTTCACAACGCTTTTGCATCGGAGATCATGAGTAAAACGTGTGCCATAATAAAAACAAATACGTTTGAATGACAAAGTTTAGGCACACTAAACTTTAGTGTGTACTATTTTTGTCGGATCTTAACAGCCTACCTCCACCCTTCACCACAGCTACTTACATATATTATATTTGTATTTTCACCAATTGTATATTGCCTTAAGGTCCAAATAGTTATAAATTTAAATACATAATTATTTCAGCTCCGCATAATGAGACTATGTAAAAGTGTCTTTTTATTAGAATTAATTATTGGCCATCCGGTGAACCCATTGGTTTACACACGGTCTATTTATAATTAAACATACGGTGAGCTTCAATTTGTATTGTCTTAAAAAAAGTTTATTTTTATTTACTTATAAAATATAAGTTACAGTTACAGTTATACAGTTAATGAGTTAAGAAGCGTGTTATCGAGATGCATATACTTGACTAAACGATAAGTGTAACGCGGGTGTTCTATTTATGCGATCGCGCAACAAAGACGCAAACTCTTTCGCATGAAAATTTATGAGCGTCAGATAGAGACAGCTTATTGTTAGATGTGCATACATTTGGCAGGCAGAGAGAGTGTGTGTGTATGGCGTAGTGCTAAGCTGTATTGCACTGCGTTACAGACAAATCAAGAACAAAAAAAAATATAATATTATTTAATTAATTACATTATTGTAATAAAATTAAACATATACAATTCTCGCCAACGTGTTGAAATATCTTTTTCAGTGTCCAACAAACAGGTTGGTACTAAGTCCAATAATACATATTATCTTATAAAATACTATATATATTTAAGTAAGTCAGTCGTAGTCACTAACCGGTACTGGAATGTATAAGTACTAACCTACTGGGCTTAGAAATATGTAGTTCAGAAAAAAATACACCACTTTCCTTTATATATTACATATCCTTTATATTATTCCTTATTTAAGTTTCAAACTTGTGACCCAGCCAAGAATCAGAAATCGTACATTGTAACCTTTGATGCAGGGTAGGTATTCCGCATGCAATGCTAGAGATGTCGAATATTTTTTTTTAACCTAGAGGTAAATTTTGATTAGCATATTGTTACAGTATGATGTCGGTATGAGGTATAGATTTTGCAGTGATCCGACCCTAATGTGCGGGTGGCAGTTCATGGGAAGGAGGGGTAGGAGGAAAAGTGCAGGCGGGTGCGGATTAGAGGGGCGGCAGATAGGGAGCGCCGCCTATCTCAAAGCCTCATCGTCTCAGAGGGAGCGCAGTCCATCAACGTAGATCTGCAAAGTCTAAAATATTTTAAAACATAATTAATACCGAGAACTTAATATGCGATTATATTATTAAGTGTGCAAAATGGGTAATATTATTTATTTAATTTAAAAATACTCATAAAATAAATTTCATTCATCTCCATCCAGACCCATGATGGGTCATGGTCTTGGTCTCGTATCAAAGATACGTCTCCATTCATCTCTATCTTGCTAGTGCAACTTTACTCCACTGCCATAGTATCGTGGATAGTATACCCTTTTCTACAGAACAATCACCACAATCTAGGTCTTCCGACTTTCCTTTTCTTTCCTAGTGTATTGAACATAAGCCACTTGGGTGGCTGTGTGTTTTATATTTTTTAAATTTATTTATCATCAATGGTCTCATCATAGGCAAATAGCTTCTTCTCTAAATATTTAATTTCATATAGTTATCTACCTAATCGTCTCATTTCTTTTAATTAATTAGATCTCACATTTTCTTTAATAGTTAGTATCCCGGCAAGCCTTATCCACAATTTAGCGTCACATTTTTTGGTAGGTACTCTGCAGCCATGTCCGGAAAATTGTACTTGTGCAAGATCACCGTGAGCTATTGTACCGGAAATAGATAGCCGTATATCATTGAGATTGCGTTGTTCGTGAAGTAAGTACGTATGTGAAAAACCCATAAACATAGATATTTGTATTACTTATTGTGTGATTAGGTAATAGGTAGGAATATGGTGCATTTTAAATGGTGGTGGTGTAAAAACATTGTAATACTAATGTGTAAATTGTATTCTACAGCATAAATAAAAACTACTGGAATCAGAATGGTTTAGTTATTTTTTTTATCTTTTTTAATACATTTAATCAGTGTTATTACAACAAATGATTTTGATTTTGTAATTTTTTAGTATAAGTACGTAAAAACGGGATCTTAACGCTATAGGGCCATCTGTTTCCGATATAACAATTTACGGTAAACTGTGATGCGGCGAACCGCATACGTACAATTTACGTGCAACATGCATGGTACTTTTCAAACAAAACATTGTTTTAATAAATGATTTCGGGCACGGAACGGAAACCACGATTCTCTACAATAATATTGGAAAATATTATTGGTACTTGGTAGGTACTTATGTAGGCACAAAATGGGAAATATGGAGAACATTTTTATGCTCATTCTATTCAGTTCAGAAAGTGCCGGCGAAATCGGTAGCAGGCAGCAGGGCAGCGCCCAGTTAACGGATATCCGCCCGGATCTGTAAGGCTTATCTGCACAAGGCAGCCCAGAGATTGGCCGTGATACCTATCTCGCGAGAGCGTCTCCCGTGGGCGGGGAGTGAAAGGAGCAGGCGGCAAAGGGGTTGGGCGGAAAGTTTGGGCGGCAAACAGACTCGCGAAGGGCGGGAACACTGTGCACACTTTGCTTCTGTATGACTTCAAAGGACAGGAATCATTATGATTATCATTGTGATATATTCTTGGTCTACCAACTTCTGGATTAAAAATACTCTTTTACTAGCCTGTTTTGAATTCCCAAAATTTATCTGCACTCTTTTTGTGTTCCCTGAAATATAGTAACGTAACATGGTGTAGTACACGGTTAGTAGATCATCTATCTCTGAATCCCACGCCTGGAAAAAATGTAATGTTGTTTTTTTCAATGTACGCTTAATTCAGAAAGAATACTTAGGACGATACATCAGTGAAACGGCAAATAATTTTCAACTATAGGCGCGACGAAATTTTGGACTTGCTGGCATTCGGAGAGAGAACCTCGAGCTAGGAACACGTCAATTTGTTTCCTGATGGCGACGGGGGTATTAATTCTTAAATCGTGTAAAGATGACTAAAAACGTTATCCATTTACTTGAAAAAGAAAACATGTCAATGATTATATTATTATTATTATTACTAATAGAACAATAAACAGAACATTAAATGGACGCATGTTGGATTTATATGACAAATTATATTTCGTTCGGCATGCGTCATTTGCACCCGCGACCCGCAATCCGCGCATCGCCTAGCCACGATCTTTTTAGACCATGCCTCAACTGAGGTACCTATAGCCTTAATGTATTACAATGGTTAGGCTAAAAACTATTAATCATTTCTCGTAAACAATATGAGTTATGTTATGTAATAGTTATGAACTCATTTAGTGTAGACCTGTTAATTACTAATTAAATACCACATTTAAATAACATGCAAATCATATCTAATGGCCATCTAATGGGCAACGCAATAGTTGCGTTGGACGCACGTAATGAGATAACATTTACTCTGTGGAGGCCATTATGACTGTATGAAGGATCAAAAATAATTATAAAGTGCTATTTGGTCGTAGGAATGCTGTTTAAATATCTATGGGTAGCAGTGTTGCCAACTGTACTATAATTATAGTACAATACTATAATTTTGATTCTGCAAAAAATGTAAAATACTATAATTTTATGCCAAATATGCCAAAATACGAGTACTATAATTTTATACGATTCGAGCCGAAAAATGTTCCTGTACTATATTTTTTACAGAAATACTATAATTTTTACGCCTTCGTACTATAATCAGCATTGAAAAATATGGCAACACTGATGGGTAGCCACTAATTATTATTTGCTACATAGGTAGGTACTATCGTCTTACGATTTTATGTCTAATTTAATCTTGGCGGGTAGTCAATGAAGTAGTATAGTCTGTGGCTTTGCAGAATTGAACCTTTGCGATATTCTGAAAATATTAACGCAATATTAATAATACAGAACTTATATAATATACATATAGAAGGAGTGTGGTTACGTATTATTAAACATATATTATTACGTAGTAAGTATGCTCCTCATATACAGCGTCTATGGACCACACACCACTGGTATCTACCAATGTCGGTACCAACATTACTTTTTACCGATTTTTTTTTTAACACATAAAATGCTTATTTATTTTGGCCACGATAAAATATACAATGCCTTCTGACTTTATATTTGTTGGGTTTGAATCAATTGTTTTATGTATATTTTGTTTAATCAAAATTCATAATTGCATAATAATTATCATATCCGGCTGTAATGCTGTGGTGGTAACTAACGGTTTATTTAAAAGAAACCCAACATACTAATTGGAACAAAATCCTATATATACTTAAGTTTTTACCTGTTTACAAAAGCACCATTGTTTTGCTATACCTAATTAGTATTTAAAGTTTTCCAAGCGTGGATGCTAAAATAAATATATAAATAATTGTATTTTTCGTAACTGCTTACTGCGGTTCGAAGTTAGAACTCTCGGGGGACTCAATATATCAAAATGTGATACTATCTTCACTTCAGTTCGAAGCTAGGGGAGGATTTGAACATAATGCTTTCATCTTTACGTTATATTTAACTTACTGGTAAAAACAGCAAAATGTCTGCTTTTGTTATGTAGTTCTTCGTGAAAAATACATAAATCTAAATATTTTTAGTGGATGTATTCTTGTATTGCAAATATTTTTTTATTAATAACCCTATTACAATAATATATAGGTATAGTACCTACCTAAGAAATATTTTTTATTCGATCAACATTATATCGTTGCCTACTGGCTTTTGTTTTGGAACGTGGATGCTCTGGTCTCTGACATGTTTGGAGGCCCCTTTCGAAAAAAAACCGCCATTAAGTGTGCAATAAAGAATTAATTTCACATTGTTATATTGGGAGATTTCTTTTACACATTGATTAATGTTTAATTGTATGTTTGTAAAATTATTACCTATTTTTTATTCTATATACTCTATATTCTATTATTTTTTACGGTTTGGAGAATGTTATATTCTTTATTATAGGCAAAAATATATGATTTTATTACCATAAGCTTTTTTTGTTTTAAACTATGCATGTTTATAAAATTTTCACTTTTTATGCTTTATAAAAAACCGCCACTAGATTCTATTATAAAAGTTATTTAAAATGTAAACTGTGCAATTCAATTATGTAGGAATGTTGTACATTTTCATCAACATTTTTGGTTTAGTGTTGTGAAAACGTTATATTTCCAGATTAAAATAAATGGTTGTAACCTAACCTAAATATAAAGATTATATCGGGTATCGATGCATTAACATAATTTCTTACAATACTTATGATATTTTGTTGTTATCCCCTCTGCTATGGTTGCGTCTTCCACTGACTAAAACAGATTTGTTACTCTCCTCCGGTTACCCATTTGAAGAAAAATATAATGGTGTCTTTCATCTGGTTACTCCAGCGAGTCGGGATCCTTTCTTGATATTTTCGTCTTTCGATACTAGCCTGTTTATAGTGCAGGCATTCCTGCAGGCAACATGTTCAAATTTCAAAAAATGTATCATGAAAACATGATTAATGTCATGTATTTCCATACTCCGTTTTTTAGTGACAATTTGTTTTGTATACCGGCATAATAATAATTCAGTAAACAATCGGATTATTAAGTCAGATTCTAACATTAGTGAAAAAATTTATGAGTGAGAGAAGATAGCTAGGTACTACCCTATTTTATTTAAAGCTTCATACAATCAACATTTCATTCACCCTGGAATAAGATCACATCTTGGTGTCTGGTGACACTTGAGGCGACATATTTTTTTCAGTTCGGATTATTAAAAAAGAACATCGAACAAAAAGCGCGGGCGCCGCGACGCTCTTCCGGTACGCCTGCGCGTCAATGGCGTCTATCTGGCAGCGCCGCGTGCGACCACAAACGATACTAATTTGAGCGCACGCGCTATCTATTTCATGTGCACATTGAATTGAAAAGATTCTCAACAATACAGACGTTTTATTTTATTCTATATTTTATTTGTATATGTACATAATTGAAAATAATGCAATTACATATTTCAAAATAACATACTTATAGGTACCTACCTAGGTAGAAATAAAATAAAACACAATAGGAATTATACTTAGGTAGAATATAGGTGCCTAATCCATACAATTTGATAGCAGACAGCGCCGGTTTCTCTCGTTTTATAGATATTTTCAACTAATACAAAAAACAGCTATGTAAACAAACAAATTTAACAAATAATTTATTTAGCCTGGCAACTAATTAATAGGTAAATACAATTGGTAGGTACCTAATAAATGTTTTGTATTTTGATAAATTAATTATTAGGTATCTTTAAACAATTAATATATTACTTATATGAAAATGTACACATTATATTATATTTTGTCATGACTCGAAAATATCGGATGAAAGCGGCCGTTATTAAGTTATGTGGAATTAATAAATATGTGGGTAGGTAGCTATATATTATATGGTGAAGTTAATATAATGTTTTACCAAAATGCTTAGGTATATGTTATTTCCATAGCTTTCCAATAATAGTATATTAATATTATATTCCATGGCTTTTACTCAAATAAAGATGTGCATTATCATAAAACACTATCAAAGCAGGTGATGATAAGATATAAGATAATTGTATTTTGGCCTGTACTAAAAAGCATATCACAGCAATCTGTTCTGTGATATTGATTAAAACCACACTAACCTTAAATTAAAATATCTAATGTCTTTATTATTTCTGTGACATTCACTTATATTTTTTAATTCGAGAATTTTTGTTTTTGAAATAGATTCCTTCATCTATAAGTATTATATTGTCTCTGTATTTGTAATAATTTAACAAAATTAATTAAACATTAAGTTTAATTAAAAGATAAATTAGAATACCGTCCGTTCTTCAATTAAATCTCAAATAACCTGAACGTGTCTAATAATGTTTAACAATCGCAAGTAACTACCTACACAAAATTGTTAGAAGCACTTCCTAGTTCCGGTACAGTGGCGCCGCGGTGGTCGACTCAAGAACTGTAGTATCGAATTCGCGGGCTTTTTTACAATCGGTCTGTTTTTAGACATTATAAGCCCTCGCGCGGTGGGCGACATTATTTTTTATCGGGGGGATAAAGCAGTGCAGAGCTTTCAAGTGAGGGTGACATTATTTGAGTATCGGATTTCACGATGTGATTAAAACCATTCACTCGTGGTCGTTCACTTTCACACGATACTTGCTGCCACTTTTATATTTCGTACGTGAGCTCGTTATTCATATTATGTTTTGATTTATTGTTTAAAATAACTCCAATTAAATTGGATGTCTATTTTTAAATTAAGTTAACACTCGCAATGTTATTATATATAACACTTTCGTAGCCACCTCGCAAGGAAAGATGATATTATTATGGAAGTAGTATACTATTTTTTAAATACAATATTGTAATAAATATAAATCTACCCATATAACTAACGAATTTGATGAAAATACAACAGAATCTTATCCTACATTTGAGTCGATTATACTTATGTACATACGCCGTGTTAAAACTTATGGACACCTTCATGTAGTAATTGCCTAGAATCTAGATGTTGTTTGCGATCGAGATTTCTCGTCTCGAGGATTTTCGAAAAATAATCAGAAAAGATGTTTATCAAATCTAAATCTAAATAGAGCTGTCGGCATTGAACCTGAACGGATTTTTTAAAAGTTGCATTAAAAAAATAGTCAAGAAAAGTTAATAAATAGATCTCGACTTTCATCTCAAATGTTACAGAAATATATGCATCGGACATCGATTATTAGGGTGAAACCTTTACTGAACCTTTTTTAAAGAGGCAACTAGCGGAAAAATACGAAGCTTGCAATTTGAGATTTTTTTTTTTTTGATAATTTACAATTTCAACTGTATTAATTAATAAATAATATGTATCTGACATCATTAAAAAGAAAAATATTTTTTATTTTAAGTCAATGATAAACTTACAATTGTAAAAAATGTAATAAAATGTGAATTTGTTGAATCGAACCGCATCTTATTATGACATATATTTTATGGTCATATTTATTATTAAAATTTAGTTTAAGTTTTCTTAGCATCGCTTAAGAGATTTTTGACTAATTCATAGTTTTAATATTTTTTATATCTATTTTAAAAAACATCGATTTTTATATAAAATATAAATGTGTATTACTTGAAATCCTTTTTATTTAAGTTTATCAAATTTTATTTATGTATGTAAGCTTGATTTGATTTAAAGTAAGTAAGTAGGCTCAGTAAAGGCTTCACCTTAATGAACCATTTTATTTAAACATGTTATAGGTATACGAGTACAACAACAAAAAATCATTCACTGAGGTCAATTAAACACATCTTGAGCGGGAAGGGTATTTCTACCCGCGCGCCGTACCGGTGCTCGTCGGCGGGACGGGTAGAAATACCTTTTACGCCGGCTCCACTTGAAGTGCGGGAAAGGTATTTCTACCCGATTATTGCATACGAATATTTTATGTCAACGGTTTGAAAATGTTTCAAACTACACACACATCTACAAAAAAAAATAATTTACCGTCGATTCATTTACTTACACACACACTCTTGCGCAGCCCAAATGAGAGCTTGTGCGTAATCAGGAAATTTGTTTAGAGTCACTAAATCAGCGAACTATATTTCTGTAGACGATAAGAATGCTAAAACTATATGCGTCTTCTTTTTACACTTGTTTATTTTTTGATGGGTGAGGAGGAAGACAACATTTTGTGAAATATCGATGTATTCTTTAAACATGGTTTGTTCGCTGTACTGTGAATGCGATTATATGTATATTTTTATGATGTGTGATAAATACATAGGCCTCCTTTTCATACTATAATATTATCCTTTGTGAGCGAGTGAAAAGACGACAATTTGTGATAGACGGAATGCATTCTTCGCACTTGTGTAAGTGATATTGTGCGGTGCGATAACGCTGGTATGCGAGCGGAGCAATAAATTATAACATAAGTGGAAACCAATGTTATTTAGATGTCTGTAATCTACTACGATCTATATTGAATATCAGTATTGAATTTTCAGTCTTGAAATACGGCGCTATAGAACGGGTGTGTTTTTACAAGTGAAATATATTTAAGTAATCGATATTTTATTTAATCTTTAAAAAATGGCTTCAGACAATTATGAAAGCGATGACGAAATATTTGCCGATAATTTGTCTGCCTATTCGGGTGAAGATTTACCAGAATTAGGCAGCGACAGTGATAGCGACAGCGATAGTGAAGAGTTCCCTCGCACGAGAAGGGTACCAGTGATACCGTTACAAATCAGTGATTCTGAAGACAGTGAAGTGGAGGAAGAGGAAGTCATGGAATGGTCTGAAATAGACAACCCACCGCATATTGAACCATTTTTAGGCAACGTTGGTATTTGCGTAGCACCAAACAATTCTGAAAATGTGATGGATATAGTTAGTTTATTTATTGGAGATGATTTACTTAGCATGATGGTAGAGGAAAGCAATCGATACCGCACACAAAATGAATCCCGAATCAAGAAAATGAAGAAATCTATCAAATGGAAGCCTGTAAATCTTGGTGAGATGAAAAAATTCCTCGGACTCATTTTGCTTATGGGACAAGTTCGAAAAGACACAAGAGATGATTATTGGTCTACTGATCCGAGTATAGAAACACCAATATATTCTAAAACAATGAGTCGTGATCGTTTTAGACAAATTTGGCAATCGTGGCACTTTTCAAATAACGATATCATTACGGATTCCAGCGATCGCCTTGAAAAGATTAGGCCAATTATGACATACCTAATACCGAAGTTTTCTTCGGTTTATAAGCCTCAAAGGGAACTTTCTTTAGATGAAGGTATTATACCGTGGCGGGGAAGACTTGTATTTAAAGTATATAATGCATCTAAGATAATAAAATACGGTATCCTAGTGCGCATGGTCAGTGAAGCCACTACGGGATACATCTGTAATATGCTCATTTACAGTGGGCAAGGAAGACCACTATTAGACACCATCCAATTGCTTCTTGGTCCGTATTTAAATTTGTGGCATCATGTCTATATGGACAATTATTATAATAGTGTAAAAACCAGTGAAGCACTTTTAGAAAATAAAATTAGGACGTGCGGAACAATGCGAATAAACCGAGGCTTCCCAGAATGTTTTAAACACGTCAATCTTAGTGCAGGACAGAGTATTTTCCGTCGGCGAAAGGATGTATTGTTACAACTCTGGAAATCAAAGAGAGATGTTCGAATGATTTCAACAATACATCCATCTACCATTTTAGAGAGTCACAACACCGATTGGAATACGAGACTACACATTTGGAAACCGCTATGTGTTATCGAATATAATAAATATATGAAAGGGGTTGACCGTGCGGATCAGTATCTCTCTTACTACTCGATCATACGAAGAACAAAAAAATGGACAAAGAGAGTTGTCATGTATTTGTTAAATTGTGCTTTTTTCAATTCTTTTAAAGTTTATAAAGTATTAAATCCGACCAAAAGGCTAACTTACAAACAGTTTTTGCGTAGTATAAGCAAATTTTGGATAGCCGACCATATCGTTGAAACCGACGCAATTTTGGAAGAAGCAGGGCCATCTACATCACGATTACCAAGAAGAGTGGGTAAAAGTGATCATCCTGGTAGGTTATCACTCGATATGAAGAAGCATCGAATGATAAAAATTGTTACAGATGGTAAAAAAAAATACCCACAAAGACAGTGTCGAGTGTGTTCGGTGCACAAAAAGAAAAGTTTGACTAGTTATATGTGTACATTTTGTGACGTCCCCCTACACAGGGGTGAGTGTTTTCATAAATATCATACTTTATCCAAATATTAGAATAATAATTTTTGTGCGGGAATTTATTTATAGTGAATGGAATATTTTTTACGAAACCTTCCTGTAAATATGTGATTAGCACCATGTACTTATGTTATTTTAAACAATTTGTTCTAAAAAGAAACACAGCACTGAGGAGCAATATATGGTGAGTGTGAATTCCAAATTTCATTTAAAAATAACTGATAGTTTGGAAGATAGAGCGATTTTTGTAAAATTCGATTTTATTTCAATTGCCGCTGGTTTTCGCCCGCTGCGTGTACCTGTGAATTTGTATTGAGGCCCGCGCAAAATGTGTTAATAATATGATGTTAACGTTAACTATGATACGTAGCAAAAGATCGACTAAGAACTACTACTGTCAAACTTTTATTTGACAGTCACGTTTTCATACGCGTAGCGTCATATAAGAAAAACTATTTTTTTTTCAATTTTTTAATCCTTCATCAAGAAAACAATAATAATTATATTTGACTGTTTTTTTGTAATTCTATCATCGATTTATTTTCAAACCGACTGGTTTCGTTGTTTAAAAGACTTCAACAAGTTAGTTGAAATCAATCTTTATTTAAAAATAAAGTAGGTACATGCCTACATAGTTTTAATGTTTTTTTTACTTTTAAAAAGTTATTAAAATTTAACTTGAAATTATGTTTATTTATATTTAATCCAGCTTCGATATTGTGACAATTAGTTAATTATTTCAGTACCTACCCATATATTTCTGCATTTAGAGATAACTATGGGAATCGATAAGGATTACCATAAATTAGTCACAAAAATAATAATTTCCATTTGTCATCATACTTAATTCCGCGAATCAAACAGCTCATTATTCTAATCTGGGATTGTTTACCCTCCAGCTAATGCTGTTTGCTATAAGCAGAGATTTGTAGAGAAGTAACCGGGCTCTGTATAAAAGTCATTTTCCCACGAGGATACTAATAACATATGTAAAGCGCTTGATTGATCGCCGACCCGACTTGCATACAACTGGCTCCCACTTTATGGTCGCAAAATACCCGATTAGTCGCTCAGCGATACTAAATAAACTCACTGGATAGTTTAGCCATAGGGGGACCATGCAAAATATGTAGAACAGAACATGGGATATATTCATTTGAATTTTGAAATGAAATTTACCAAAATATAAAATTTGTACTTTTTAATATTTCGAAGGATTGATAGTTTAGTTTATAGCTTTATCGGTGTAGAAAGGTAAAATGTATTATTAAAGATACATATTATTACTGGATTAGATTATTCGCAATATTTTTGATAACTTGGTGGTTCAGATATCAATAAACTCAATTAAAACTTGAATTACTTACCTACTTGAATAACATGTATATGTGTTAATCAATATAAAATTTTATTTACGTGATACACCAGCGGAATCAGTTTGAATTTAGAACTAACTGTCTAACTGTGTATCAAAACTGAATAGCTGTGTTTCCCATGAACAGTATTGAGAGTAGTGGAAATAGAGAGAGCAGGGGTGGTAGTCAACTAATGAGTAGGTATCAATCAACTGGTCAACAAAGTACAAAAAAATGAAATGAACAATATTTTTTTTCGTAATGGGTATACATAAAACCACAAAAGTTTATTATATTAATTTGATTACGAATCGTATTATAAGAGCCATCATATTATTATATTGGCTACGATTTTATTGCACGGTGTGCAGTGTTATGGATTATAGGAGAGGTCGGTGGCGTAGATTTATACATATGTGTGGGGGGCGGTCCGTAGTTCCCAGATCACCGTTATAACCTCCGTAGACAAGGTAGAGTACTTATACGTCTTATAATTTTTACTTTTTTACACTTTTTTGGTCTTTTTACTACACTGATATGCCTATTTGCCTGATTTTTGCCTGATTTGCCTGATAAATATTTTCATCCTAGAGCCGGAGTGCAAACTTATGAAGCGTATAATCTATCAGTGGCGAAGACTCCATACTTGGCGATTATTTAAAGCCTACCTTCCTAAGAAAAATATTTTTTAATTACATATTGACATATTTATATACTTAATCACTTCATTATTTTATGTTCTATAAAAATAATTTATTTTCCCACGAGAGATGTCGTAGATGTAGGCATGTATTATAGTATTACACAGTTTACAAAACAATCTGCAAAGGTATTAAAAATATATATCTATCTTGACGTAAATAAATTTCCGATTATGTGTGAAATAATTCTGATTTTTTTTTGTATGGACTTTACGTCTCATAACCTCAGCAAGTCTGTTGATTTGTATGAAATAAGGTAAGCTCATATCGCAGAGCCTAAAGCATTCGCGCATAATATTGTTGTCACGACTGCGCGCTTTGTCCAAAATCATTAATAATTAGATAATTAAAAAAATAATTTCAACGGCGTTTAATCGAATATTAATAAATAAGCAAGGATAGATTGTTTTTAAAAATAAAAATAAATTTTATCTAATGATTTTTGATGGGTATAAATGTTTTGAAAAATACGTAATTTAAACACATCGCTCATTTTTATGTCGTCAATGAGTTTTTGAAGTTTCATTGAATTAGTATATCGTTGTCATTTATTAGTGTGTACCTCATTAGTAGTAAATATCGTACTATTCTCGTAAGTATACCTGACAAGTGTGCTCTTTTTATCAGATCTCCACAGCCTACTTCTTTCCAAAAGTCACCCTTCGCCACTGTACTCTATAATGGTAACCCCTTGTACCCTCTGATAAAAACCCGAGTGTATGTACCTATATGATTAAAGATTTAACATTACATAGTTACATTATTCATGTTCATACTTACATATTTATTATAATGGTATACCAAAAGAATACACACTTAAATACAAATAAATATCTCACTTTTTTTAAATAAGCGAAAACTAGTGAATGCAAATTGAAGAGCCTTGCTGGAATGTCCACTCGGAAGAACAACTTTATACCTATACTAATTTGTCTATGAACATGACATAATGTCTTTTATTGTGTTAACTGTCAATTATTTATGATGGAAATGCATTGTATTATTAATTTTAATAAAAAGTCCAAATTTTATTGTACTGATTCCGCTTTTTATTAAATAACTGGACCGATTTCGTCCGCCTCAGTAAAATAAAATTTGCGTTTTTACTTTTTATTAAAATTAACAATGACATAATGTATAAGTATTCCTCCTTCATACAATGCTGTATTCCCTGGATAGAGATTATTTAAATAGCTGCAAAGTACAAACAATATTTCACATGTTTTAACAACACATTGTGATAGCCACTCCATATTATCTACACGTCTACCTCATCGTGTACTGTTTGTAAGTAAATTTGGAGAAAAAAAACAACTTTATAATATGAAATTAAGGTTACTGCATAAAGTGAATTTTGATTTTGAACATGAATGATTTTGGCGCGCGATCACAAACTCTCCCCTATTTATTTGCGCATTTATCATAAGAGACACGTGACCGACACCCTGCACCTCACGATTCGCGATCCATTTTAGCCCTCTTTCCCCTGCGCTCGATTACACAAGTCACTTTATAGTTTTTGCTCCACTAAGCTCCATAACACAGCAAACTGCATCGTACAACTTTCATCCACTGATGAATGAAGTTCTCTTATAATATGTGAGCAAAAAGCAGAAATATGGAGTCACGTATGCGTCCAAACTCCAAAGCTTCAAAGGGGATGGCTATTCAATTTTAAAACGTAATTCACAAAAATATACACATAATATAAATATTAAGTATGTGATTTCAAATTAACGGTACGGTACCTATATACCAACATCGCGTTTATTCGGATTTAATCTTCAAACTCGACTAACACAAAACTAATAACTCGCACTTAGGTACTACAACCTAGAACTGGGATGACAAAATGCAATGAAAATATGCAGAATTCTGACATATACCTAGGTACATTCAGAAACGTCCGAGCAATCCTTAATGAAAAAATATTATTTTCAAGAACCCCACTCTAAAGGTTACATTATAATTTCATTAATTTATCGCCTCTTAGAATATGCCATCCCTACGCAACGCTTGACCTGTCTACACTGACAAGACGCAATCGGTTACTGGGTGACTCACATTAAATATATCTTCATAAATTCATAAACTCGTTGCTATCAGTTTTGTAGTTCAAGATAGATTGCCGTGTCAATACAACTTCAATGCATTCAATCGCTAGTCGTCCGCTAATATAAGGTCCATAATACGTGAGTTAAGCTGGTAAATTTAAACTTCGATTAAGCCCCAACTCTCTCCACCCCCTTTTGAGGGCCAAGTGACGTAAGGGCTGAACTGAACCCCCTTTATTAAATACAATATTCAACCCCTTTCAAGTATGAGTAACAACGGCCGCGCGCTTTATTTATTATTCATTTATTTTGATTTATTATAACAATGAGGTGTTGTTTTTTTATGTTGCAAAAGCGTGTCCACTGCACATTATAAATTATAACTCTCCAGCTCATTGTTTCTATTAAACAATTTACCGTGTACCTATTTGTATTATGCTGTATCTATATATTGGATACTTACTGTAACAATACTAAAAGCTTTTATAATATTTTTACGTCTTACGAAACATTTTCGTATGGATAACTTACTCGGTGGCGTCGGAATAGAAGGATCAATGCGTTATTCACAATTATTATTGTTCAGTGGAGTGCAAAAAATCGCCAGATTTTTTCATTATAACGGCTCAGACCATTGCCGACTCAAGTCTAAAAATGGCGCTGCTCAGACACACGACACTGCCGTTTGCGTGCGCCGACGCAGGTCTTACTTGATTCCAAATGCATTTGATTGGAATCCAAAATTAGACTTGTCTATCTAATTGAAAATTCTGATCTGATACATTTGGAATCAGGGGCTGACGCGCTCGAACTTCAGTACCTTATGAACTCGCCCTAACAGACGTCTAATTAATAAAATATAACATGAATCTTATTAAAGATAGATGATATACGTATGTCTGTGAATGCTTTTCGGCTATTAGGTACTTACCGATTACGTATGAGTATTTTTTTTAAGGCCGTGTCAAATGAAATAGGTATCATAAGTAGGTATTCGTCAAAATATTGAAGAAATAAAAACAATAGGTATGTAGGTATGTATAGGTAATCGCATATTTTTAGACTTACTCATTTTATTGTAATGCCTAATGTTTAACTATCCACAGATACTTTTTTTGATTTGTTTAGAATTTAAATCGCTGACATGTTATAACGAGTCCTACGATTATAAATAAATTACTTTAAGAAAAAAGACATACAACTAGCACTAGTGTAGCGGTGGCGAATATAATAATATGACACGCGTATGTTCGAGAAAAATCCAGTTTTTGCTAAGCTAAATAACATTATTTAAATATTTTTTTTATTTTGGGAAAGAAAAGCCAAACAAATGTACTAACGTCTCAACTTGGTTAAGGTGAGGCTTAACTGAATTTTAAAAACTGACCAACACTTTCTTTCTTCTTCTTTTGCCATATCCGCCCCTTAACTGGAGCATATGGACACCACGCGACGCCTCCAAGAATCCCTGTCGCTCGCCAGTCTTCTTGCTTCGTTCCAGGTCAAACCAGCATCCCGTAGCTCCACCGTATACACTCTGTAGGTTGTATTTAGCGGCCTTCCAGGACGCCGGAATCCGATCGGCTTGAAGAACAGGCAAGCCAGGTTGAAGTTCTCTTCTGGCATCCGCAGCACGTGGCCGAGCCAGGTCCAACGTCGCCTACTCTCGAGGAGGTCGAAAGAACAATGAGGCTGTTCAATCCAGCTAAAGCTCCGGGACACGACAGCTTCACGGCGGATATCTGTCTCAATTCATTCTTAACTGTTCTTAGCATAGTTGTCGCTCTTTATAATGCTTGTTTGCGAATTGGTCATTTTACAAAAATCTGGAAGGTAGCTAGAGTGGTGATCATTCCCAAACCGGGAAAGGACGACTAAGCTAACATCTCGTCATATCGGCCCATCGGATTGCTGCCCGTGTTCGGTAAAGTACTCGAAAAATTATTTATTAATCGAGTTTCCTGGAAACTTCAGATTAAACATCTGCTCAGCGAATACCAGCACGGTTTCACCCCTCAAAAGAGTACTGAAGACGCGCTTCATGCAGCAATTGATATAATCAGGGGGGATAATCGCGATGGTCAGTTTGTAGTGGCGGTATCTCTTGATATCAAAGGCGCGTTTGACAACGCATGGTGGCCATATCTTATTCAACAGTTGAAATCTAAAAATTGCCCCGCTAACATTTTCAGGCTCATCAAAAACTATCTATCCGACCGAGAAGTCTTCGTCGAATATGCTGGAGCATCTGCTACCAAAAAGACATCAAAGGGATGCATACAAGGTTCGTCTTGCGGCCCTGTACTGTGGAACATAGTTCTCGACGATCTTCTCTCTATGCCGTTTCCTGAAGGTGTACACGCACAGGCCTTTGCTGATGATGTATTGCTGATTATGGAATCCAAAGAACTTGGTTCTCTAGAAACCATGACTAACAGCGTGTTGGAGAGCGTAGAGGCCTGGGGAAGGAAGGTAAAACTGTCTTTCTCCGCGGAGAAAACGAAGGCCTTATTCTTTACTAGGAGGCGCGTCTCTCCGCCTTCGCTGGTGATGAATGGGCAACCTCTATCTTTTTCTAGGGATTTTAAACTTTTAGTGGTAGCAATCGATGACAAACTAAATTGGTCAAAGCACGCGGACAGCATCTGCAAAAGAGCAGCGGCGACTTCGCTCAAACTAGCAAGAATGGCCAAACCCACATGGGGTGTATCTTCTGAAGCTCTTCGAATTCTCTACACTTGTTCTATTGAGCCTATGATCACGTGTGCGGCCAGCATATGGTATGAGCTGCCAAACGGAAAAACATAGCAAAAAAACTCAATACGGTTCAGCGAGCACTAGCGATACGAATATGCAGAGCTTACCGCACGGCTTTGCTCAATTCAACGCAAGCTCTAGCAGGACTTATGCCTCTAGATTTACGTTTAAAACAAATCGCTCTCATTTACAGAGCTAAGAAGGGCGAGGAAGGCCTCGCAGGTTTTCTGCCTGACGACAGGCTTTACGAAAAACCGGTGGACTGTAGAAGGTTGCCACACCCGACTAGACTATTTTCTGCAGTGGTTTCTTATCCTGCAATGTTGGAAAGCAACGAATTCAACATGCCGATTTTCACGGATGGGAGCAAAATTGATGGCGGTACTGGTGCAGGGTTTGTGGCATACATTAATGGCGGTGAGATAGCGGCTCATAAGTACCGCCTTGCCAGCTATTGTACGGTAATGCAGACCGAACTCTATGCCATCCAATGCGCTCTGGAGTGGGCAGGCTCAGATCCAATCCAACGAAAGCTCACCGAAAATCATAGTATTTGTATTTATTCGGACTCCAAAAGCTCAATCCAAGCAATTGGAGATCCCTTGTCTACTAATCCGATTGTCTTTTCTATTCACAGCGAGTCCGCAATACTGAGACGGTGCCACCCCGAGGTGCACTTCAAGTGGATAAGGGGACACACCGGGATAGAAGGAAATGAAAGAGCCGACAAATTGACTCGGCATGGTGCCTCTGAACCCAAGACCGCGATAGCTTATGACAAATTTCCTCTGAGCTACGCGAAAATTACAATTTCAGATATGGTGAAAAACGAATGGAACTCACTGAGTCACGATACATAAACTCATCGACAGGGGAGTTGACCCGAAAGTTTTTACCTTCAATTTTAGCAGCACAAGACGTCAGGGTGCATAAGGGGCTGTGTTTTGAGACGACTCAGATTCTTACAGGTCACGGAGTCATGCGAGCATACCTGCACCGGTTTAAAATAACATCTGTGTAACAAGTGTCCATGCGACGACGGAAGCGACCAGGACGTCCTACATTTACTCCTAGATTGTAAATCTCTTTAGTCTAAATCTCTTTAGTCTTAATCTGTAAATCTCTTTAGTCTTAATCTAAATCTTTAGCAAGGAGCGGCACAACCTGAATTTTTTATTACAGATGGCAGATGTGGACATTCGAGACCTTCCGGGGACCATGGCAAACGAGGCCGGAAGAGATGCACTTTTTAATTTCTGTATTGATGTAATAAAAAGAATAAAAATAATAAATGGTGACATGTAATGATGATTCATGCCTTTCAGATCCAGTGACTGCAATCATATAAGACAGGATAAGTATATGCTCAGAATATCAGTCCTATGCGACATTTCTTTTACCACGGGAAAAAACTCGACTACAAATCGCAGTCCTCAGTTCCCAATGAATACGACAAAATATTCATCAGAATCACCTCCGCCTTGCGCTACTAAGAATTTTCCAGGGTTTTTGCAAGGCGGTTTCATAGGCCCTGGCCGAATTCAAATTAGCAATACCCGATGCGGGTAGAAGAACCAGTGCTCGAAATGGAAAATTTTACGAACAGGAACGCTCAATAATTTTTCAAAAATGTGCAATATTAGATATAATATCTGTAATATAAAAAAAATATCTTAGTTCTACATAATGTACTTTATAAAACATTTTCATCACCACCTTCGCCCGAATCAGTTGTTTGTAACATAAATAATATATCATAAAATAAGTTTACGAAATCGTTTACTAAAAAATACATCATTCATAATAATAATAATAATTATACAAATATGTATACCTAAATGTAAGTATATGAATCTAATTGGAGTAGGAAACATAAAAATATATGAAATAATGGACAAACCAATACAATTGTCCATTTGTTTCGTCAGTAGTTTGAATAAAAACATGTAACTAAGTGTAAATGGAAACATGAGTGAAGATACCTTATCGTTATTGATTTTTGGGTTTTCACCACGTGTACTTCTTTCCTCGATATCATATAATATCTCTTGATAATGGCCTCTGCAACAAGCCCGAAACGTCGAGCAAAGAATGAAGAATTACACACGGTGAAAACCCAAAAATCGATTACGATGACAAACAACCGTGAAAGTCTCAAACAGAAGATAATTACATTGGTTAAACCAAGTTACATGCTACTTTATTTAAAGCTAGTACCTAAATTGGAAATATTTTGATTAAACTATTTTTTAATCACATCAAAATCCATCATGTACGAAAAAGCAGGAGCATGGTTCATAATAAATTAATTTAATAAAATTAAATACTTAATGAATACACAAGTTTTACAAATGTAGCATTCATTATTAAATATGCATAATTTTAAACAACCTCAGACTTGTAGATATTAGAAAAAAATATTTTCACCATGTGGACATGTAGGATAATTTATTCTAATAGGTTTCTGTTGGTCTATTCTATACTTATCGACCGCTGAAGTGATAAAGTGATAAATATTATCAAACTTAGGGTAGGTTTGTATCAAAATATTAGCACTTATTGTAACAATTACACGAAGTTGGTTTTTATTGTTGCAATAAGTGCTATATTTTAACAGCACCTATCTTGCTGCTGTTGAAATATCGCACTTATTGCAACAATAAAAACCAACTTCGTGTAATTGTTACAATAAGTGTTAATATTTTGATACAAACCTACCCTAAGTTTGATACTATTTATCACTTTAGTGTTCGATAAGTACAATAGAATAGATCCACTGATGTTGTTGAAACTATTAATTATTATGTAAGTAAATTCCCATTGGATTCCTCTATGATTTTATTAAAATGTATGCTACCTCTTTTATTTCGTCAACATCTATCGCATGAGTTTTCGCAATGTATTATTTGCTCAATGCAATCTATATGTTATGTATTATATAATATATGGGTGCATATGAGGGTGAGAAGAAACACGTCACACCGTGATGTTCCTAAACAAAATGCCGCGTCAATTTTTCTACAGTATTTTAAATCTCCCTATGATGACTCAAATACCTCTGTAATAAGGAATCTGTTCTATGAATATATAACAAAAAAGACCTTTGCGATAATAGGTATATGAAATTATTAACTAATACATACTATTTGTTTGCTTTTTATGTTACTAGGTTTAAGATAGAGTTAAGACACTTACCCAAATCACCGGAGTGTAAGGTCATATTCGATACCCAACTTCTATAGGGAAACAACTCAAAATACATTGTTCTAAGATTTCGTCGTTACCACTTGGAAATACCTACACAGTTTTGTTATTTTTACTCATTTGTACTCTGCTATTATTGTACAGTAGGTCTTCTTCTTCTTCTTCTTCTTCTTCTTCTTTGCCCATATCCGCCCCTTAACTGGAGCATATGGACACCACGCGGCGCCTCCAAGAATCCCTGTCGCTCGCCAGTCTGCTTGATACGTTCTCTTATCTCCTCGTTGCTCCTAAAGTCATACCACCGCACGCCCAGTATTCGTCGCAAACATCTGTTTTCGCAGCTCAGTATACGGTTGCTCTGACCCTTCGTAAGGTGCCAAGATTCGCTACCGTAAAGCAGCATCGTCAAAATGCAAGCGTCGAATAGGCGGCATTTGGTTTTCACCGAGTACAATCGTGAGTCCCAGACATTCCGCATCGAGTTGAATGTTCCTCCAGCCATCCCCATTCGGATAGCGAGCTCTTTCTGCAAAATGCCATCTCCCGTGATGTGTACCCCCAGGTACGTGAAGCTGTCGACGCTCTCGATGTTTTGTCCGTCGCTAATCAGAGGGAAATCTGGATCTGGACAGGTGCTATTAAGCAAGACGTTGGTTTTCTTCGCGTTGATTTTCAAACCAACGCGAGAGGAGTTGTTATGCAACCTGTCGATTGTCTCTTGAATGCCCTTGATTGAGTTGTCGAATAGGACAGCGTCATCGGCGTATTCCAGGTCGCATAGCTTCACCGTGGGAGTAACAGGTATGCCTCGGTCGGGTGGTATTGACTTCCGTAGTATGAAGTCAAAGAGAATGATGAAGAGAAACGGTGCAAGGACACAACCCTGTCTGACTCCGGTCGTGACCCCGAACCATTCCGTGACAGTGTCTACTGTAAAAAAATTAATACCGTACTTTAAAATAGTGTCATTAAAATAATATTTAATATTATTATGTACTATATGGTTGGCAGCACTGCACTGACGGGGTTCTTAATTTTAAGTTTTCCCTAGATCGGGGGTGGCGAACCTATGGCACGCGTGCCACTGGTGGCACACGAGATGATTTTGCATGACACGCGTTTGAAAAGAAAAAAATACCTATAATAATAAATGACATATCGCATTGCATAAAAAATACTCAAATACTCTTCAAGAGTAGGTACCTAAGCATTACGTTTAATGTAAATACCTATATAATTGCATAGGTTGGTCTTTAGAATTTATGCGCCGCATATGATATTATCACACTAACCTCATCAGGCGGCGGAAGATGCCGCGCCGCGAACTTCTAATTTTGATCGATTTACGATGTTTGAGACCACTGTAGCGAGAGAATGCCTCATCTGATCGGAGAAATTCTCACGGCAAGTTGCGCAATAATCACCAAACTATTTAATAAATTAACAAACAATTTTATTTCTACATATTAAAACTGACTGCACCAAAGAAGAAACAAAAACTTGCTTAAGCTAGTAGTAGTAATTCTGGCAGACAGTTTCAAAATTGGTCGACCGAAATGTACAGCGTAATTGAAAAAAAGTGATACAGTTATACGTGTGCTATGTTCTATGAGTGGTATCTAGAACATCATCATTTGTAAAAGAGAATTTAAAAAAATCGCATGAAAAACTGCTTGGCACGCATACTTAGAAAGGTTCGCTAACCCTGCTCTAGATGGATGACAGATTGGTTTGCACTACGCATGAGCGAGTTGTATCGTGTATTATTGCAGCGGTTAATATGCGTTAGCCTATTATTTTATCATGAACGATATTATGTATGTATATGTTACGCCGAATGTGCGAAATTGACTGTTGCATGAAATGGGCAAAATTTTGCGCAAATCATGAAAAATGCAAGCCCGTTGCCTTATTCATGAACTAGGCAAAATATCTGCCAAGTGTGTGAATTCGGCAGTAATTTTTCTGCCTAGTTCATGCATTGGGCAAATTAGATAGTAGCGCTACGGTGGTGTTTTTTGCAACTAATCAAACTAACCAAATGTGTCAAATGTCATTGATTATATAAAATATACCAATTTACTATGCCCAAAAAAATCTAGAACTATGATAACGAAAGAATTTTATTAAAAGGTATTTTCGCGATTTGATTCGTGCTTGGGTATCAATCGGTCAATGGTCGATTATTTGTTTGTGATAGTTTGTTGACACTTGTTAGCTAACCTCAAAACGGACATTCAATTAAATTCAAAATTACAAAACCTAACCTAACCTAACCTAATAATAATATTATATTATGTCCAATTATAACTAATAAACCCATCCGTATTAAATTTACTTTTTCTACTGTCATGTTGACAGTTTAAGAATTCCATACCCTGGCGAATTCACGCATTTGGCAGATAATTTACCTAATTCATGAATAAGGCAATAGGCTTGACTATTACATGAATTAGTTAAAATTTTTCCCATTTCATGTAATAGTCAATTTCGTACATTCGGCGTAACCAAAGAGATTGGACTCCTCCTTCAATCTCTTTGGGCGTAAACATACATACTTTGTTGCATGTATTACTAATTATATATATTTTTAATTAAAATATATAATAAATATATTTTTAATTTAGTTTTTTTCTTTTTAATGTATCTAACTACATATTTATATGAATTAAGGGGGAAGGTGTTCCATGTCAGCTATTTTCTGGTATTTTCAGAGGTTAAGCCTGAATAGTACGTAAGATTTGTAGAAAAACTATTTATATCATTATGAAGCTTATTCATCGTCAAATATTTATGTAAAACATTTGATAACTACATAAAGTATTTTTATGACGTAAAATAATATTCTTTGAAACCGTGAAACGTGATAATTGAGAACGAAGCCATATTTTTGTGACATTAATAGGCTGTGATGATGACAAATTTTTCCCTTAATTATTATCTCAAACGATTTATTATAGATAGTTGTAATGTTATAAAACATAATGTAGTAAAATATATTCAGTATAATTATAATATTTGCAGTTTCTATTGGTTCTAAATCTAATGGAAGCGAGTGGACATTTTGTTATTTAAATATGCTACAATTATAGACATACGAAATAATATAAAGCTACGTATCAGAAGGTTTATCATTAATCATTGAATAAATGATGAAATATCTTGTTAGTTATAAATTTATAATACTAAATAGAGACCTTTTTAAAACAACTGTTTCCACGAAATATTCGACCATCTTGATATCCGCCAGACCCACCTGCGAATTGGTGTATGATGTATGGAATCTTTAGCTGGTATTATTTTAACTTTATATGACCAAAAAAATACGCCAACACACAAGTATTGTACAAAAATATGTTTATAAAAGTGAATGCTACAAATTGAACACAAAAATAGGCGAAACAAACACAAATTCGAACATATTATTCAAAAGGAAAACATATTTTGACATTTGAGGACAAAACAAAAAAAAATCTGAAGAAATTTGTATTTGCGTCAATTCTACGTTATGTCATACTAAATCATACATTATAATTTTTAACACTGTTGCAATCTATTTTGCCTAATATTGCAACATAGCAATCAGTTTTCTGTCCCTTTCTATAACTATCTCCCTCTACATTCAAAATAATTATGATTGTAGTAGGTATGTATTTTATAAATTGTGATAGATTTTATTTTATTTCAGTGACATATATCGGGTCGTCCAGTATTGCCATATCTACTAAAATATTATTGAATTGATATTTTAGTAAATAAGAGAATGAAGTTTTTCACCATTTGTATCTACTATTAGTTTTACTATTTTTATTTAATAAATAATACACATGAGGTTTTACGAATTTCACATTTGTTATTAAACATACTTACATAATTTAGAACACCCCAAACACATCGCGAAGTAAAAATATCTATATTTTTTACTTAGCCAAAATTATGAATCAACATAGGTTAGGTACCTACTGATGTTTATATTACAGAAAATTTAACTTTTACTAAATTATGAATTTGCGAGATTATAATAATACAGATGATTTTAAAGAATACTTTCATCAAATAACATAATAATGGATGCCTGTACTTACATAATATTTTCCAATGTAATTTTTTTTTTAAAAACTAACTTTAATTTCGAAAGTTTAGCCTGGCAATACTATGAACGTCATTTATTTCAGCGGGAATGCGAAATTTTCATCCTCGGTTTTTGACATAGGTACCTAACAATATTATCACAATTATTTATATCGATTGTACTTACAAAAAATGCCACGAACTCACTATCCGATGGCTGGAAGTTCCAAAAAAAGACGTAGGAGAAAAGATGGAAATATTAATACATTAAAAACACAAAGGTTTGAAATTATTATTTTATAATTTGACATAATTATACATAGTTGAAAAAACCACATTTCACAGAAAATTTTGGTTCACAATATTTATTTATCTTGCAAAAGGAAGTTTTGCGTATTACTTATTAATACACACAATTAAGTATAATGATCATTTGTACTTATATTATTTTTATATTATGTTTGTGCCATGTCTTATTCGAAATTAGTGTGTCTGTGACAAAAATTATAATCTGGTACAATAATTAATAGCAGCTATACATTTTGTTTTCTGTTAACTATCTACTAAACTAATATTTTTGAATGTATTATAGTATTGATATATTGCCGAAGACTATGCCTGAGCATGGAAATCCTCAAAGCATACTACCTGAACCAGAATTTCATCCCACATTTGAACACGAACACGAAGAATTTATTATAGAAAATGAAATTGAAGATTCAAGCCCTAAATTCCGTGTAGAAGGCCGTAGAATTATAGACTTTTCATATTTTTTCCAACAACTTCAATTAATTAGCCACCATGATTCTCCATTTAATTGTAATTTATCACATTTAGAAATTTTTGGGGAAAATCGGGATAACTTTAGTAGTACATTTTTTATTCAATGTAAACTTTGTGGTAAAAAATTAAAATTATATACCACTGAAATGAACAAAAACAAAATGAATCTGTGTGACGCATTTGTATCCAGTATAATCAGTATCGGCAGTGGATTTTCAAATCTGGAAGAAATGTGTTCAGCAATTGACGTACCATCGATTACAGCAAGAACATACAGAAAGAGTCAACAGAAGGTGTACGAGTGGTTTGAAGAAACCAAAAATAAGAGTATGGAAAACGCTGCGAAAGAAGAGCGACAACTTGCAATCGAAAATGGTGACGTCGATTCTTCTGGTATTCCCATGATATCAGTTGTTGCAGACGGCTGTTGGTCGAAACGTTCATACAGATGCAATTATTCCGCAGCATCTGGCGCTGCCACGATCATTGGTCAAAGAACCGGAAAGATTTTGTACATGTCAGTGAAAAATAAATATTGCGATTTGTGCGCCAAAGCTAAAAATAAAAATATCCCTGCTCAACAACATAAATGCTTTTTAAATTATACCGGTCCGTCAGGTGGAATGGAATCTACAGCAATATTAGAAGGCTTTAAAGAATCTATTAATACACATGGATTGATTTATTCAAAATTGATTGCTGATGGAGATTCCAGCACATACAAAAAAATTCTTGATTGTCACCCTTATCCGAATGTAACTGTCGAGAAAGTTGAATGTAAAAACCATTTAATTAGAAATTATTGTGGCAAAATAGAGGCATTAACCAAAGACACAAGATATCCCTTGAATGTAAGAAAAATCATTGCGTCAAGAAAAAGACGTCTGCGGAAAGCCGTCATAGGTGCAATCAAGTATAGAAAACTACAAGATAGTACTTTCGAAGAAAAGGTTATCGCTCTGAAAAAAGATTTATTTAATGGACCGCACCATGTTTTTGGAGACCATACTTCTTGTCTACCATATTTTTGTACAAATGAACCAAATACAGAGGACATGCTTGATGTAAATTATGTACCAGCATTAAAAGAATGCAGTCTATTTTCTCAATTAATGATATATAATTCTCGTTTGGTGCTAAATTCAAAAAGTTTAATTTATAATTTTTCTACTAATATTTCAGAATCTTTTAATAACATGATTGCAAAATTTGTAGGCGGCAAGAGAATTAACTACTCTCAAAGACAATCGTACATGGGACGATGTGCAGCGGCGGTAATCGCATTTAATACAAATAAGTTACATTGCACAATTCAAAAACAAGTTTATAAAAATAGCCCAAAAGCCTTCATAAATCGCTTAGAATCAAGAAGGTTGAAAATAAATAAAAAAAAAATAGGAAAATCTTGGCGAAAACCAATACATACTGTTCCTTTATCTAATCCAGATTATGGAGAGAGTTGCCAAAAACCTGATATGGACAAAAATCAATATCAATTGTTAAAAGAAACTTTTTTGAAAAAACTCAAACTGACAAACTATGAGAGGAGGGATATAGAAAGACGCACCGTATTACAATCTGAATGTGCAGAATGGCTAGAAAGGCGACGAAACCTTCTTACTGCCTCTGTTTTTGGTAAGGTGTGTAAGCGGCGAGAAAATACAAAATTTGGGCCTTTGGTAAAACGTTTATTATATAGCCAATCATTAGCCAACGTGAAAGCGGTAAAATATGGTAAAGAAAATGAATCAATAGCTTTACAACAGCTTAGTGTACAAGAACGGATTAAGATTGAGAGATGTGGATTGTTTATCGATGATGTGTATGATTTTATCGGTGCAACGCCAGATGGCATCAGCGATGATGATACAATTATTGAAATAAAATGTCCTTTCTCAGCTGCTGGAATAAGTGCAGATGAAGCTATTGTACAGAAAAAAATTAAATTTTGGAAAGTAGATAAAGACAGGAATATGGTAATAGATAAAAATCACGATTGGTACTTCCAGATTCAGGGGCAGCTTCATATTACTAAGAAAGATGTCTGTTTATTTGGAGTTTGGACGGGACATAATTTTCCTGTTAAAATAGAATTAATCAAAAAAGACGAGACATTTTGGATTGAAAAGATTGAAAAAAAGATATATCACTTTTATATGAATTGTCTACTGCCAGAAATAGTAGATCCCAGAACCAGTAGATCTATGAATATTAGAGAACCAGAAAGGCTGAATTTCTAAATTTTTATTTTAAATTTTATTATGCTTAATATATTTTCAACAAGTCTATATTACATCACTATTTTATAGTTCATCAAGATATATCTAATTTACTAATATAGTTTACTGTTACGAGACACCCAGAACGAGTGTAATTTTATGAAATTCAAAATAATATGTATACTTACATCTAAATAATGATACCTGCAGATCTTGCTGGCGATTCCACTGCGCCATATTTTGTATAAGCATTCGTCTCTGCAGCCGTGAGTTTTGGTTCCGTGTAAAAAGTACATTTTGTTCTCAAGGTCAAAAACCAAATTGGTTGTGCCAATGGCTTATAACCATTCCTCATAAATGATTATAACTGATATCACCTCATAACTGATCAGTGCCACGCACGAGTTAACTCGCGGGATCTTTTAAACGTCATAACTTCTGAATGAACTGTTTGTGTATATTTTCTTAACAATATTTATCATTTTAGTGTGAAAATATTCACGTTAAACATGTTGATTTGGTAAATTTTCACAAATATTTATCATTCTATTCTTATTTCATATTTTTTAAGGGATTCATTTTATTCCAAAAATAACTGACCTACAAGTACCCACCTGGTAAAAATTGAATTTGGATTGGATGGAATTTCCTAGTAGATGTTCCAACTAAACAACATGACGCTTTCTATATATTATTTACTGTTAGTTTTGAAATTATTGTATTTGAAATAAATAATGTATCAATAATAAACATAGAAATCAATAGATATATAAAATAGATATCACAGTTTAAAAATCAGAAAGATCAATGCATATTACCATTGTTTATGTTACAATATAAAACAACATTTATCATTGAACGTAGGTACCAAGAAAAATAGACTTCATTAAAATGTGTCAATATAGTATATACCCGATATAATTATATAAATTATTATATTGTTAATTACTCTGTGGGGTCCATATATACTGCTTCAATTGTAATTTAATTTTACAGTATAATTATTTATGTTAAGTACTTGATTTACTTATTATATGTACAAATGTAATATACTTACCTACTTATTAGGATATATCTTGGTGAATTTTAAAATAAGAGGAAATTAAATGGAGGTCATCGTGTCTAACTAGATGTCTAACTAGACGTTGTTAAGTCTTATATAAATATTTATACATTATTAAATTGTTTTTCTGTTTTTTATTGATGTAAAGACATGGCATGTATTCAAAGTAATAACAAATTAGCTGTGTACTATTTATTTAACTTATATTAAAACCCCAAGATTGATTTCGTCTTACGACATATTTTATTCTTCTAAGTTTTACTATGACATTGTAATATGAACCATGGATATAGTATAGTACTTAAAAAAATCAAAACTGGTAATATATTATTTCAATATTTAATAGTCAATTTTCATTTGAAGTCAGCATTTAATTACTGGTATAACACATAATTATTAACTGATATCTACAACTTCAGATGGACAAATTAATTGATATATCATATTATCAGTTTTCATTTCCTTTCAACAATGTATTCATTCTAGCAGCTATTTTAAATATCTTACTAGTTTTTATGTCATGGCACCTTACAAAGGCTCCGAGCAACCGTATACTGAGCTTCGAGAACAGATGTTTACGACGGATACTGGGTGTGCGGTAATTTTAGAAGTAACGGGAGATAAAAGAACGCACCAAATAGCCTCGCATCACGTTGAGAGTGAATACGCAACTTTGTACCTGGCCCGGCCACGTGCTGCGAGTGCCTGAAGAGAATCCCAATCTGGTTTGCCTGTTCTTCAAGCCAACCGGATTCCGGCGTCCTGGATGGCCGCTAAATACTATCTATATAGCATATCTGGCGGAGTTACGGGCTGCTAGTATGACCTGGAACGATGCAAAAAAACTAGAGTGACAGAGATTCTTGGAGGCGCCGCATTGTATCCATATGCTGCAACTAAGATGCAGATATAGCCGAAGAGAAGAATTAATATACAGCATCTAGAAAACTTAAAGTCTTTGAAATGGTGTTAGAAAGACAATGTTTCTAATATCAAAGTGATATTGAGGATGAAAAAGAAAAGACTTGGAGAGTAAGCTCTACCAAATGACATACCTGATATGATACAAGTAACTGATATGCAAAATTATATTATATTTTAGAATATTATGAATCAATTTAGCAACTTTTATATCATTATCGATAATAAATTTAGTGCAAAAATGTAATTATAAAATTGTTTTATTTTTTAAATATGTATGCGAGATAGACATAGCTATAGGTTACAAACATTAGTCACTTTATATTTACCTTTTGTAATTGTACTATTAAATCTATAAAATGGGTATATATGCTTGATGGTCTACGTCATAAATAATATATGAATCACGCCATGTTCGGATCGTACGCCGAAAGTCGGATTTATTTCATTATTAATTAAAAGATTTATTTCATTCCATCTTATTCATATGAAACCGTCGACAAGCAAAGATCTCGGTAGACATTTTCTCCATCTGCAAAAAACATAACATATGAACTGTTAATAGTGTGATTTTTAATCTTTTATAGTGTGCGACTGTTTGAAGAATGGTAATTAAAACGGATTAGTGATAATACAAAGCATCAAAAAAGATTGATTAACTAAAATAAAGTAATCAGGTAGGTAACATGTTTAATAACAACTAGAACGCCTTAGATTATATCAAACAAATAAATATGAAATCACAGGCATTCTCGCAATAACCTCTAAACTAACCACGCAACTAATGTAGACTAAGAAAACAATAAATTAACACTTGAATAATATATGCAAAACACACAGAATACTACTACAGTAATAAATAACATAATATTGTACTTACAGATAGTGTTTCTTATTCCTGATATAAAACACAATTCCTTCGTTAGGTATCTTGCAATTTGCTATCAACATAATCTGACAGCAGAGAGTTTTTTCTATTAGTCTATGGCCAAAAATACGGATTTACTTGGCCGGCTAAAAAAAAGATTTTAATATAGCAAGAACATTTTGAATATGCGACAAATAAATAAAAGTATATATAATATAGTTGTTAAAAAAATCTGTGTACATTATAAAATATATTTAATATTATAAATACATATATTTTTTAAATTCATGTTATAATTTGTAAACGACGAAGCACGTCAGCTAATACGCATAGTAAATGTTTAAACTTTGGTAATCAAATTCGAATGTGACAGAAAGAGAAAGAAAAACTTTTTAATCATATTAGCATGCGTAAAAGAGATGTAACATAATATCACTTTCACTTTAAAAATCATACCTAGTATTCAATGTCATAGTTCAACTTTAAATGAAAAAACAGAAACTCTAGGTAAGCATGTGTGCCCTTAAACGGTGGTACATTATTGCCTCAGCTTAGACTTTATAATAACATTATATTTTTTTCATTTCGTTCTACGGAAAAAATATTTCATATGGCAGCACTGAGCACTAATTGTCAATTGTCAAAATTTGCCTCAACGTAAATACGGTTTCCTTCGTTTCCTTTAAATAATTCTTCAATTTATTTAAGATGGGGGAAGAAACTGATGACTACGCTTGTGTATCCAGGGGGAAATTGAATTTAAAAAGTGACTCAGGTGTTAGTAAAAAAAAGAAGAAGAAAAATAAAAATAAGAAACTAACTGAACAAACTACTAAAAGCGCAGACTTTGAATCAAAACACACATCATCGGAGTCGAAACGAACACCTGCTGAATTGGCATTTCAGAAAATGCAAGAAAAAATGGTAATTATTCCTAATATTATCTCAATTTAAATAAGCTCTTTCCGATACATAGTTTGAGACTGATTATATTTGTGAACAATATACCTAACCTAACATTACAAATCAATGTAGAATTTTGATAATACATTGCCCTTATAGTGTATAGGTATGTATATGAAAAATATTGTATTATTTATTCAAATCTTTCAATAATATCAAATGTTGTGGTGAAACAAAATGTTGATTTTTTGATCACAAATAATGACATATTTGCGCTTACACATCAGCATCCGGCGCCAAACAGGCGTTTATTGCGCAAACAACTCACCGATCACGGCCAGTGACGTCCCTAGACAAAATGGAACCTTAGGCAGCGCCAAATTGCCGCCCCAATTATTTATATAGTATTTTGTATCATCCTTTCATGACTCCAATATCTAAAAAATGTGTTGTATGTATACATTACCACTCAAAATATATACCACTAAAACTTATAAAATTAAATTTAGATATAAAAAGCGAATAAATACCTAATATAATATAAATTAGACACTTTTTTTTTTTATTTCAATTAGAACAAATAAGACAGCATTAAGTAGTTCCACGACTCGCCACTAGGGAATCTGAACATTACCAATATGTATGCCCTTTTTTCTCTAAGACAGCTAAGAGGTGGGTCCCAAGATTGGAAATTTTTGATAGATGGGTCGGAGCCCAGTCAACTTTGGGAACCACTGGTCTAAACACTTAACCATAAAAAGGAAAAACTATGTCATCACATAAATAACACGATTTAATAGCAGAGCTATCCACAGATCACATTATTATGGTGCCTATTTGATTTAGATACATTTACACATTTAATTATTAGATATAGTTTTATAAAAAATACTGCGACGATTTAAACAACCGCTTAACTACGGACTGGTGTTTTAAACTTAAAAATCTCATGTAAATAAATTTAATGTTTCAAAGTACTCTCCAACAATAATTACTACAACATAACATTTCTCTCGCTTATGCAATATTATATTGGAATGAATTTTAGGGTAAAGTCGCAAACTCATAAATCTTTCCCTACAATATTTTTAGGTGCACATTCTTAAATCATTTTCATACATTGCCATGGTATATGTAGATAGGGCATAAGCCATTGATTGTTTCATTATCTTAACAATACATAACTTTGGTACGTAGAAGTCAGGTTAAACAAAAAAATAGGAACTAGGTAGGTATACTTATTGATTTATTTCAAAAAACTTCTCGTCCTCGAAGAATTCCTAAACATTTTTTTGTTTTCATTTAACTATTTTCAGTATAACATAATTATTATGACCACAAGGCACAGATAGAAATGTGAAAGCAGATCTAAAGCAGTGTGAGATTATACAGAAATCAGAGATACTCAACCAGTGAGCTGAATTTTTGAATGCAAAAATATTTTCGGTATCACTAAGTTTAGGTAGCTATTTCTATATATTATACCAAATGATTCTCCACGATTTGCCGCTCTTCAAGTTACTGCCGCCCCTAAGCGACGCTCAATCTGCCTGCCCCCACGGGACGTCACTGATCACGACTTATTAATTACATACAATATTAGAGATATTATTTTGTCTATTAAACCATAATAGTACCATAATGTTATGATAATATTTGCTCATTTCTACAGTTTTTACTAAATGAATATTTTTAATCTTATGGATATTATATCAGTGGTGGAGGATGGAGATAGGCTGTTAAGATCCGACAATTGCTCCTGTACACATGCATGTATTTACAGGCAACAATAGCGCGTAATTTAAACTATTGCAATAATAACTTTACACGCAAAAGTGCTGACTGTCTCGCCAATCTCATTCTTGAACAGTATGAGAAACGTGATGTTATCATTGTTTGATACTATTGGCCGGGTTGTAAAAATCGGTTAACCCCAAAATGAGCGCGAGATAGTTCATTTTTTGTACTGACAGGTTCGCTAATATCGTTCTACTGTGCAGGCGCTGATATTGCTCGATCCAATTATCACGTGAAAATTCAAATCCTTCTGAACTTTTTTGATTCATGCATGCAATCTTGCACTATAATACGTGTTTACACGGCATTTTTTTGTTATGGCCGTGATAATATATACTGTCAGCAGTAAATTCATGCATGTGTAAACCCGGGTATTACTTAGTTCAATGAAAACATAATATACCTACGTATGAGTTTTGTGTGCATTCATGTTGGATCTTAACAGCCTACTTCACCACTTCTACCACACCCTTCGCCACTGAAATATATACATTATATTAAATGGATGGATGGAATAGTTTAGGGATGCACCGCATCCACTGAATCTATGATCCACACACCACAGGTACCTACCTATGTATCACCAAAAAATACAGAAAGAGATCAAACACATTGGCTTTTAATTTAAAAATGAATGTTTAACCATTGGCCGTGTTCATTATTTAATTTGAACCCATAATGATTCCGTTACATTGTATAGTTTTGTATGACATTAATTTTTGTTTCTACATTAAAAATGAATGGTTTCCCAATGTGTTTCATGATACAGAAAACTGTATATTTACTAAAAATAGTATTAAATAATAAATTATTGCCTCATAAGTTTGTCTTAGTGATCCAACATTATCTAAATATTATTCGTAAAATTATAGTGGAACAATAAATGTTGCAAACACCTAAAATTTCTTTTCCATTTTGTTCTAGCAAAAAGAACGTATTGCCCAGAAAGCTTCCATGACACACAAACAGCGCGTAGAAAAATTCAACCAGCACCTTGATAGCCTCACGGAGCACTTCGACATTCCTAAAGTATCATGGACAAAATAGATTTATTATATAATTTGATTCACCTTTCAAACCTTTGATTATAAATTTTATTACTGTAATTTATTGTATCGAACAGTACATGCATCACTTGATTTTATTCAATAAAGAACATAGATTTAATATATATATTTTTTAATTTCCCTTCTGTAAGGTTACCCATAGAGGACCAATCTTATTATACTAGCTTTTCATTTCACGACACTTTTTTTTTATTTTCAGATTTAATTTATGATAAATAGGTATTTTTGTATGTAGTAGGGATACAAAAGAATTCATTACTAGTTCAGTCCGGCTGCGGGTTGAATTCAGTGCAACCCAATGGGTTGGGCGAATGGCTAACTACCAGTCTGTTAATATGACCACTCTGTGGAGGCCCGTATGCTCCACTGTAAAGCAAAAATGTTAATTTACTAAGTATAGTATCATTTATCGACTTATTTTCGGTGTAGTTTTTACGAATCAATATTGGCCGAAACAATCAGACAAATTTAACCAACCACAAATGGAAAAAAATATTTCACATATTAGTAACACATATATTAGTAAATTACGATTTTGCCTCATATACAAATATAGACTTTCGAGAAATGATTATTAGCCATTCGCCAAACCCATTGGTTCCAAAGTACATTAATCAACCGGTCCTTACTCCTCTGGACACACATTGAAATATCAAATGTAACTTTTGTATAAATATAACCTGCACCCACAGCTTCAAAACCATGTCACCGTGGAGTGGGGTAAGTATAAAAATTTCTAAATACCAAATTTTGGAGAATATCCTTTTGTGCAACGGTAGATTTTTAAATGTAATATTCATTCAACTTCACACTACATAATATGTTTTTATAAAATAGATCACTATAAATAAGTAAAATACGATAAATAGTTATGTTTCTTTATTTATTCATATTACAGTCTATACAGAAAATGTTCATTTTCAAAATATACCTACCTTGAAATTGAAAAGGTACAGATGCATGAAATTTAATGCATTAGTTTAAGAATACATAAAAAATACACAAATCGTAATTTGATTTCATAAACTAATCACAAAATAAATCTTGGACAACAGCATTAAAATAATATAATTAACAAATTCAAAATAAGTGGACGGAAATTGTTCATAATAATAAAAATTATGAAATTGGAATGTTTGTATGCAAAAATATACATAGGCACTTGAACATACTTAACAATATCATCATTACTCATTACTACACTACATCAAAACTTACATAGATATGTTTTCATGTTCTCCAATGACATTAATCACACTGCTTGTCGTTAATATAAATTTACTGAACAGGTAAGAATAAAAAAAATTTAAACATTGATTTGAAACAATCATTTCTCAGTCGAATATATTATATTCTATTCAGTATATAAAACACTCAGTTAATAATATTATGTATCCATGCGAAACAACAATAAATTCATTCTATAAAATTAATTAGCCATGGGTAAAAACGAAGGATATAATATATTACAAGCATGTCATTGTGATAAATTCATTTGATTTTATATCTTTAAAAACCTTATCTTAAATAAAGCAGACAATATTTCACTACCTCACTTCTTTATATTACACAAAATAATTGTGCATTTATTAAACAAAAATAATTATTTCATTAGTTGAGCTATGATTGTACCAAAACATTGTAGATATATACATAACATACAAGACTTTGGCCTGCATTATTTCTCGATTCTTAAAAACTAATCATTATTATAAAAACTACATTACATACATCAGATTTAATGAGAAATTATTAAGGCATTGAATATAAAACAAGATTCAGGAGAGTTTTTCTACACAATAAAAAATATTCTATTATGGTCATTCTTATCTATCACCTATCAGATTTCATTACATAAATTGGCAATACAGGGAATTATTAACTTAATAAATTTAACTAATAAAATAATAAAATTATGCTTAACGAAAAATGTTTATCTGCATGCCAAGAACTGAGGATTAATAGTGTCAAATTTTATAACACGCATAATCAATAATGTATATTATGTGGTGGCTTAATATCATCTGAAATACTTCTTTCATGTATAAACTCCCGGCTCATCATGTATGAATCAACATTATTTCATCTACTGTTTGTGAAAAGGGGTTTTGTTTTAAATGGAATGCTGTTATGTTGCAAATGGTATCTGAGTCATAGTAAAATCCTGATTGATATTGACAAACATATTATGGCTATACCTCAGCTGAGGCATAGTCTAAAAAGATTGTAACTATGACTAGACGCGCGGATTGTGCTAATGACGCGTGCCGAACATAAAATAATTTGTCATAAAAATTCAACATGTGTCCTTTAGTGTTATGATTATTGGGCTCTATATTACGACCGTACACCCTGGATATACGTCAGATTTCTTTTCTCAATACTTGAAAGCATCTAAGCGAGATTTTTTGAGCATAGACAATCATCGAAAAAAACGCTATTATATGGCGAAAACGCTATTATAATAAGCGTAGACAATAAGTACAAATATAAAAATCATTTACAATGTAAGTATAAAATTCAAACATTTTAAATTAATAAAATTCGCCGTTTTCAAAAATCAGTATAGCATAAGAGTTCGCCAATGCATTTCATAAAATTTAAATAATTATAAAGTAACCTAAGACATTCGTGCACACACCAAAGCGAATTATTCGCCAATCAAGCTCGTATTGGCTAACGGAAAAGAGCACGCGACATTCAGATTTCGGAAGGGAATTAAGTTATTATCTTACAAAGTTCAATATGGAGCGCTGCGATTGTTTGACGTTTCGGTATCAAGCATTCAAATAATATATCAATAATTTTATATTATCATTGATACAATTATTTGTCTCCGACACTGCCATCCATTCGCATTTACCACGTCAAAATAACCTGAAAAAAGCACCCGCATCGATATGGAAGGTCCGGTCAAAAGTCTCAAAAAATAGCCAAATATATGACAAATTGATGGCTTTCATTGTATGTTTTGATCCCCTGCGTGAATAAATGTTACGTTTTGTTCATTAACAACAGGTAAGTAGGGAGCATTACAGCGGCATTGGCTTTTTTTGAGACTCTTTTGACCGGACCTTCCGTACCGATGGCGGGTGCTTTTTTCGGGATATTTTGACGGGGTACTTGGTGAATATTCGCGTTGGTTTGTGCGAGCCTTAAACCTTCATATAAAAACGCTCTAAATAGATAAGTAGGTATGCGAAAATAAGGAACATTTTTCAAAATAACGTTATAGATAACAATAGTTTATATATAAACCGTGTTAACTAAACGACATTGTTATAATTTCAGATAATTCCGACTCAAATTTGATCAATAAAATAAGAAATACGAGTGATAATGGCTTGGATGGCTTATATTTACTCTTTGATTAGTGATTGTTCTTATAAGATTGTAATATTTATATCCATAGTCAGTATTCCGTATTAACGCATAACCGAGAAAATTAAGATTAAAAAAAAATACGAGGTTAGTTTGGTATAATATTTAACAGTGGCGAAGGGTGGAGGTAGGCTGTTAAGATCCGCCATAAATAGTGCACATTAAACTTTTTCATACATACATATTTGTTTTCATTGAAATAAGACTACAATTTACAGATAGTGTTGGTTAGATTTTAAAATTCAATTAAACCCTGAGAAACCAAGCCATAATAGATAATAGTCAAAAATTACATGTCTATCTATAAAATATCTAAAATTATGCAATTAAATCATACATAACTTTTTTATAGATAGAATAATATTTTTTATTTATTATAGTTTGGTTTACGCAGGACTTAATGAATTAAAAAAATGAACCAACAATATGTGTAATATGTATTTTTAATCCAACGAAAACAAATAACTATGAATGAAAAAGTGTGCACAATTTTGTCGTATCGCCCAAATTAGACCAAATCTATTATGGTTTCGTTTAGGCAGGGTTTAATTGATTTTTAAAAACTAACTAACACCATCTGTAAATTGTAGTGTTACTTCAATAAAAACAAATACATATGACTATCAAAGTTTAGTGTGCACTATTTATAGCAAATCTTAACAGCCTACCTCCACCCTTCGCCACTGATATTTAATATGAAAGATAACACGCTTCATGAATATTTATGATAGGTATATTATGCCGAAAGGTAAGTTTTAAGTAGGAAAAGTGGCATTTCAATGAAAACCAGTGACGTTTAATTTCAATCAGTGTGAGCCGTTTTATCGAGGCTATTTGACCGGGCCATTTGTTTGTGGAAGCGAAATGTTAAATATCATAAACTGGAGCCTGTTTTATTTATTATACATTTAATTAAATGAATACAAAATAAATACGGAATACTGACTATGGATAAATATTATTATCTTATAAAAACAATCACTAATCAAAGAGTAAATAAGAACCATTCAAGCCATTTTCACTCGTATTTCTTATTTTATTGATTTAATTTGAGTCGGAATTATCTGAAATAATAACAATATCGTTTAGTTAACACGGCTAAATTTTATATAAAAAATATTGTTATCTATAACGTTATTTTCAAAAATGTTCCTTATTTTCGCATACTTACCTACCTATTTAGAGCGTTTTTATACGAAGCTCCAAGCACGAGTGTCTTTGTGTCAAAGGTTACTTTATAATTATTTAAATTTTATGAAATGCATTGGCGAACTCTAATATGCTATACTGATTTTTGAAAACGGCGAATTTTATTAGGTAATTGAAAATGTTTGAATTTTATTCATTGTTAAAGATTTTTATATTTGTTCTTATTGTCTATGCTCAAAAAGTGTCGCTTAGATGCTTTTAAGTATTGAATAAAAAATCTGACGTTTCTCTGCGGTGTACTCTCGGTAAATTGAGCCGATTATTGTTATATTAGTAATAATACTAATATATTCATTGACAAGTTTGCTTTTTCGAGTACAGGCATAATGTTTTTTAGTCATCTTTACACAATATAAGAATATATTCTTACGACGCCATCACAAAAAAATTGTCGTGCAATCGAATGCCGCTTGGCGATTGGCAACGATGCGAAATTTCGTCCCACCTATTGTTGATAATTATTTGCCGTTTGACTTATGTATGCTCTTATGGATAAGAGAGAGCATTTAAATTAAACCAAAAGATGAAAAAAAATGTTTCACAATACATAAATTAGAAACTACAAAACAATAGAATACCCTTTTTATTGCCAATATGGTATATTATATCCTGATACTTAAAAAATAATGTCAGATAATTTAAAAATGGACGGTGTATGAGATAAGATTATATCTAAGACTCTTCACTAAAAAAACAAGACACTCATACACATTTAATATTTAAAGTATGTACACAACAGAAGGCCTCTTTCAAAGGCACATTGTAAATTTTTAACTTCAAGCCATTGATATTTTTGAATGACTCAAATACTGAATGTAGAAATACATGTCGATATCAAAAGAGATCCAATTATAATAAAGAAATTTATGTTTCGTATCCAAGATGCGTCAGATCTACTCCAGTAGCTGTATGAGAATATTTTGATGTAATTTTCAGACTGTACCCAAGGATTCGAACCGTCATCAAAATGCATTGGACATTGATCCCTTTCTCTTTCATACTCCTGCATTTCAATTGCAACCGATGCACCTTCCGTGTAATTCCAAGATGTGACGTCTTGAGTGAGATCACAATACGCACCGATTGCTTGAGACATCAACACCCTGTAATAAAAATTATAATTACATTAACTATTTTTGTTTTCAAATTCACATACCGACTTAATTGGGACCAAATTAAATGTGTTTTAAATTATATGATTCATCTAATTACAAAAACCGAAAAAAGTTCAAAATTCAATATTAGTAGTAAATAACATTTTTGTGCATCAAGTGTAACTGGGTGGTTTTACATTAGTTTCACTTTTCGATCATATCTTATTTTCACATTAGAATATGCCTATTTCTCCACACCTTTTTGTAATAAACATAATATTAACAATAAAAAACACTAAATAATCGGTTTCCGTAAATCATTGAGTTTTTATACATTTTTTTAAGTTTTAGATTACATATTATACATTGTTACATACATAGAACATTTATGTAGTTTATTAGATCTTGACAGATAGCTGTGTAACTTATCGGTTTTTGTTATTACAATTCATACATATAACGTCATATAAATTTAAAGTACTCATTAACACGAACCAGCCTACCAGGTGGACTTGACATCAGGTACGGTAAACTTACTTATCAAAATTATTTCTTATGACTTAAATTAAAAGTGGCTCAATAACATTACTTACAAGAAACCAAAAAATTTTCTTCATTATCATTTTCTTCACTATTGATTTTGGCTCAATTCAAAAGCTCCCCTCATTATCTCCTTTGGATATGTGGTCAAAGAACTGCAGAGCCCTATGTAGCTATATTTCAGAGAGCCGGTTCTTTACCTTTATTTTATCTAGTTACTACATAGTAGGAAGATGTAAGAAACCAAATAAACAAGTCATATTTACCTATTCAAATCCGAACGCTGATAAACCCAACATCTGTATCTTGAGAATGCATCGAGTTCATCATATGTAATCAAATAACTTTTCAAATTCTCTTTCCAAAAGCCAATACATTTCATTTTATAATCGGGATCGCTGTATATATCCACAGGACGTCCTAGATGATCTACTGACAGACAATATGTCTCGTCTACGTGGACTTCTTTTTGATCTGTATCGCAAACTGAGAAATCGGAAATATTTTCTTTGCAATAAATGTTTGGTCTGGGGCTGAGGGTGACTCCGCCTAAAATTCTCGTTTCAAAAGGCACATCTCCTTTCTGAGTAAAATTGAACTTTCCAGCAACGGGACAGCGGACGGCCACAGGATTCTTTGCCAGGAAAAGGTCATACTTCCATTCATTTTTATTAGGAAACTGTACCCAAGAACATACAGTGTGGAAGTCATCTTTAATCACAGCGATACCCTTTCGATATCTAACAAAAGAAAAATACAGTTAGTACATGAGAAATGTTTATCGCATTTTTATGCAATATTTAATAAATGGAATCATTGTGAGTAAATACCTGATTATATTGTGATGTTGTGGTACAAAATCGAAGCAGATATAATCTTTCTGGCAACCATCCACAGCTAAACGAGCCATCATTATACGAGAATCTCTCTGTTCTCTGAAAATTTTAAACATTCAATTATCATCAAAAATAACCGTGTAACATAACAATTTCCTCAAATAGAATTTCTAATTACATGAAATGCAATATTTAGGTTGATGGAAAATTTACCGCAGATGATATATTTGAATTTCAGGATTATTTTTACCATTTCTCTGTATGCATTATGGTTGCCACATTATTCAGGAATCGATAAAGAAAAATCCACTAGTGTAACTCATATAATTGGGATATAAACTTGAATTATCTGAAGGAGACACTAATCCGTTCCATTCAACATTATTCATGGTGATAAGAAAGTGGTCATATGAGAAGATTATTATTATTAATTTTATCATGTGAAGTATAATAATTGTTTACTGGGCATTACAGGATGTAGTACAATACATTTTTGTTTACAAATATATATTTCCTTTCTTGCCGAGCGGCAACGTGTCAGCTTATAATATCGTGGGTCCTGGGTTCGAATTCCGGGTCGAGCAAATTCTTATAATAATGTGTATTTTTACCTAGAGTATGGACGTGATAGATTGAGGAAGTGGCTAACATCCATTTCTTGTAAAAAAAATCTGTTAATAATACCTCCACTCGGTAGAGGCCAATAGGATCGAACATTATGATGTAATGTAAGTATTTAATAGTTCATTGAATAAACTTGAGAATATATCCGTGCAAAGACAACAGTGATTGGAGCATACCTGCACACATATATAGTACGCCTGTAACGACCTTCATCGGGATACCAGGTTTCAATGATATGGGTCTCATTAATAAATACATCGGCATCCAGGTTGGCAGTGTTTACCCAATCACCTGAAAAGTTCTGCGGCAGACGGCACCCTGGTTCCACTACTTCCGACTAAAAACAAATAAAGAAGTCAAAATCAGATGTATCAAGGTTAAAAAAAAAATTATATGATAAATTTTCAAAGTAAATTTTCGTTGAAAATGCATTGTATTCATGTATGTCCATTATAAAAAAAACAAATTCTTCATCGGGATCAATTTGACATAGGATTTTCATTTCTTATTCAAAATGACAAAATGCTATTGACAAATCTTCTTAGGTAAAATGCCATCTGTGTAGTTCTCGTCATGTCATTTATAATGCGGGTGTTCATGACTTGTTATTTATCTGCAACCGGTCCAAATATTTCCATCTTCAATTGTTTATTTCCCCAATTTTTTAATGCATACCTATATATATTTTTACAGGGATATTTTCCCGATGTCGAATATTCATTGAAAATATTTTTTTAGGCTGTATATAAAAAAAACTGGGCCACAAATCGATATTGCACCATAATTAAAAAAGACCTTAAGGCTATACTTCAGCTGGGGCACGGTCTAAAACGATCGTGACTACGCGACACGAAGATTGTGCAAGCAACGCGTGCAGAACAAAACATAATTTGTCATAAAAAGTCAGCATGCGTCTATTTAATGTTATGTTTATTGTTCTATTAGTAACAATAATAATATATTCATTGACATGTTTTCTTTTTCAAGTAAATGGGTAACGTTTTTTAGTCATCTTTACACGATTTAAGAATTGATTCCCCCGTCGCCATCACAAAACAAATTGACGTGTTCACAGCTCGACTTTCGCTCTGCGATTGCCAGAGAGTCCGAAATTTCATCGCACCTATAGTTGAAAATTTTTTGCCGTTTCACTGAAGAGAAAACCTGTTAAAACCTGTATATCCTGTTAAACAGAAAACCTATTAAAAACGAAAAATGACCAGCTTTATAGTACATTGTTTTTCGACCTTTGTGATTGTGATACACACTTAATTTTTTAATTAAAAAGCTTTGCTTGGAATAATAGCACATTTGCACTTATAAAAATTTCATAACAACGGTTGGGAAACACTGCATAAAGAAATTACCTTGACTGGTGTGATGCGCAATCTTTCTGGAGATTTTTCTGGCGTTTTGAGTGTATTGCATTCCGCAGTAATCGAGGCACCAATATATAAATCATCATCTCTGTTTTTGAGGAAGCATCTGTACTTCTCATCTTTACGTGATTCTTTAGTATTGGCAACAGCAAAATAATGATTTTTATCAACGAACCAATCACCTAATAAATAATAAGTCATATTAAAAACACATTTAGATAAATCAAAAACAACACCGTCACAACTGCGTACAAAACAAAAGATTTATGAATGAATAATATAACTGCATAGTAATTCTAAATTACATACCTATTACAATAGCTGAGTGATGAGGAAATTTGAAGTTATTTTTTATTATGTGATGAACATATTGGAATGCATCATCTTGATACTGAATCATTCAAAACAATTCAAATCAACAAATAAAATTATGTATAATTATGTAAGAATTTACCAAGACAACTGTATTCAACTGTGCCGTCGAACGTTCCTGACATTCCTTCGCAAGCTTTGTATGTGATATTGAATTTTTGATTGGTGATCAAAAACTGCGTTCCGGCTGACTGGCATGACCTGATCTGTGCGTCGGGAGCATTGCATTCTCCAGTGAAACGGAATCGGTTTTGATATGCAAACTGCCACACCCCCTCGAGTGACGATCGACAATTTACCTGAAAAATATTATAAATGTATAGAATTACTTCAAATAACTATTCAGAATATAGCATAATTCATAATATAAATATATTAAAACAAGGGTATTTAAAACCCTTCACAAAAACTGAATACTATAGAAATTGATAATAATATAGACAATAATAATTTATATCTACTTACAGGTACATAATTCTCACTAAATAGTGTAATTAACTGTTGATCAGAATTGAGTCCTTGACAAACCCGTGGTACAGTAGGTTCTTCACCCGGGGCCAAATTAACACATGGTGTTTCAATTTTTTCCAAAACATTTACAGTCCGTACCAAGAGTTTCACACAATAATAGCAATCTGTGTGTTTCAATATGAGGGTGTAGTTTACATGGTGTTCTTCTTGAATGTCAACACAACGTCCCCTAAAAATATACAAGTATTTATAATCAGTGGCGGCCGGTAATAATAAAATTAGGGAGTGCAAAAGTGGTATTGAAAAAAAATCGGCAATAGCCTTCGTGGTAGAGGTAGGCTTTTACTTAAATATAGAATACATCTTGGGGGTTGAGAAATGAAACGACGCTTACATTCACGGACAGCATTATTTTTTTGCCAAAGTTCAAACCTCTGGTATGATAAGTATGATGCAAAAGGCATAGGTCGACACTCTTTTCGATTTTATTGTACCTAATTATATTGTATGTGTGCTGACATAGTTGCCACGTTTGTCACTCCTATCTTCCATAAATCGTAACTGATGTAAGTATTTTAGACATGTGTCATTGAGAAAAATCCGCAAACCCCTCATTTGTGTAACCCCGATAGGTAGTAGGTACGTGAGTCAAGGGCATTACATTATCCTTTCGCTCTTTTCATCACATATTCTTCTCTTATAGACTCTAAATGGGACTGATTTGAAAGACATTCAGCATCAAAAATAATAGTATAAGTAGGTACTTTGTAAAAAGTTGTAGTACCTACCTACATATTATTTTTCAAAGGTTAACAGTATATAATATATTATGTTACTTAAATTAAGGTATATTAAAATTATTTAGTCTTCAATTTTGAAATGTAAATTAATTATAAAATTGGTATTTGTATGTTGAGATTGGTATACCTAACTTAATGATCACAATATTACTCTAATCGATATTTTGATTGTTTCAATATTATATGGAATCATACAACGGAGCATTTACCTTATATAACGTATGAATAGTATAACAGTATTTTCAAATACTTCGCGGGAAACTTTTACCTACTGCATAAGTGCGTGAACTTATTATTATAATATGAGCCAATCCAACGCGTCATCTCTCGGTTAAGATTGGTAACTCTAAGGGAACACTGCACCATTCGATGTAATATTATTATACGTTCACTGAGCTCACATCGGTAGAGTGCAAAAAAACGTCTACGGGCAGGGGAGACATCTTTTACACCTTCTACAAATACTATGAAAGACGTATAGTGTAGTTCGTAGGATACACACAGGCTTAGCGGCCGGTCAAAAATACCCCAGAAATTTCTCTGTGCATGCGCGTAGAGGACGGGCGACAAATTAAAAATATTTTACAATAATTAATATAATATGTAGGTATTTGAACACGTATATATTATTACATATAATAATTTGGGAGATCAGTGCACCCTTTGCTCCTATACAAGAGCCGTCCCTGATTATAATAGAAAACAAATTGGAAGTGGCACTTGGAAATCTTTCCAACGTATGAATTTATGTTCATTTATCGAAAAAAAAAAATACACAAAATATGCACTTTAATTGAATTTTTTCTCTCTTAAAGTTCCCCACCAGCCCCATGTGTACTAAAAAACTGTTCAATTAATGTTGAAAGAAATTGGTACACTGTCCCACGGGCCAATACTGAGCTAAAACATTTTGAAACTCAATGAAATTTTTATAAAATAATTAAAATACATTAATGCATAAAATAAACAGCATTCTAGTGTTTATTACTCTGGAGTTGAAATCTATTGAAAGAATTTTGCGGTTTAAATCAGTTTATTTATATTTTAATAATTACAAGATAAAAATAACTTTTAATATGCCACGTTTTTAAATTTTCTGTTGAATCATATAAATTTGTCAATTCTATGTATTAATAAATACTTTTTTTTGTACTTGATAGAAATACTGAATAAATATAGAATACTGAAATGTCATTTTGAGATTTCATATTGATTTCCATAGTAACGCACGTATATATTAATAATTTAGTTGCTAGGACCCCCTTAGCAACCAATAATAGTGTACTGAACATACAAGAAAAAATTTGTACCGGACAAACAAGAATATGAGCTAATAAAGATGTGGTAAAAAGTTTTTAATTACCGTACAATATTTATTATTATCAGTAATCTACAACATTGTGTATAGTAATCTCCCCCCAAAAAGTCCATACCACAAATACAAATGTGTACAATTACAAATGAAAATTCATAATCCATAAAACAGATATCTACTTATATGTACCTACGCACAGTGGCGGTTTTACCGTAAGGAGATTGAGTATTTGATTGAACACACAATAAAAAAAACAACATGCATGTTTTGCCAGCCGCGTGACTAAACTCGCCACCCACAGCTTCAGAGACATGCCTCTACCAACTAGACTACCTTGGTTCTATCACTACAATTTTAGTGAAATTAGATAAGTAAGTATATCATGGAACAATCATTTTTTTATTTTTTTTTAAAGGTAAATTCATAAAATTATTTACCAAATATGTACCTGCTTTTATGTTTATATTAGAGTTTGTAAAAAAAATGATTTAAGTAATTAATATAATACTTTTTGAAAAAAAAATATTTTGAGATTATAATCTTTAAAATACTAAAATTTTGATTGTTTAATTTTTAACAATGGGTGCCTAAAGCTAGGTCAGCAGCTCAGGCCTCTAAATAATTGAAACCACCACTACGCTTGGCTAGTGTATCACAACAAGTTGGAGGGAACGGTAGATTCGTAGAAAGAGTTTAGTATTTTTTAATGCACATAACATTCATTATGCACATAACAGCGAACCTTTTACATAAGGTACCTTTAGGAAAACATGTTCAGAACAATCACAGTTATTCAAATTTGACACCAATTATTGCGGCTGCTCTAACACTATACATCACTTATTTATCACAGCGTAAACTATAATCGCGCATGTTATGTCGGTTATAATCAAATGAATGCAGATACATATGAGGCATCTATTATCATACACAGCCATGTTCTTGCCGATGTTCACTGAATTTTAATACCATATAATCATGTTGCAATATCAAATTCAGGCATTATATTAAAATCACTCAAAAGTGGCCAAGTCGGAGGGGAGGCATCTTGTTTTCAAAACCGCCAAGTCATTGAGAGCCAATCAGATTTCCGCATTTGAATCAGCTGAGAGAACATCGTTCCGTATTTTGTATTGAGTTTCTTATAAGAAAAAAAACATAAAATCTGAAAAAGAAGTTAGACAAACTTTCGCCTCTCCTAAAAAAACAATAGACGCCTCATACTTATGATGATGTCCGACTGTGTGCGAAACAATCTACAAGGAAAGGTCGGGTAATTTGGTATTTCAATAATTGTTTCATGTAACATTTAAGATATCCGGTCAGAGGACAGCATGTGTATTACACATGAAAATTTAATTTAATTACGTGTTTATTAGGACAAGTGACAGTTTTCTAATAAATTATAATTATTCATTGTCTTTAATATAATTATGGGTTTAAGCCAAGCTTACTTTCTAAAGAACCACCTACTTATCTATATATATAAAACAAAGTCAGGTTAGTTACACCATTTATAACTCAAGAACGGCTGGACCGATTTTTATGATCTTTGATTTGTTGAATTTGTCTCCGCCCCGAATAGCAGAATAACTATTAAAATATCGGATAAATCACGGAAAAAATAAATTATGAAGAAAATTAATTTTCTCATACATTTTGTATGGAAAGGCTTTTGATTGACATCGATGAATTTGAACGATGAAAACCTCGCGCATTCGAAAATAAAAGAAAATCAAAAAAAATTTAAATCCGTATACAACGCCATCTCTGATACATGACAGAAACAATAAAGAAGAAACAAACAAACAAAAGAAAGAATGATAGTCGAAATGTCTAACTGTCAATGGTGTAATGTGCCCAACATTTCGTGCTTCAGTCAACAGCTCAATTTGCTTGAAAAAGATACTCATTGGGATATGACAATCGCTGAAGCAATTGTTTCTGTATCTCCAAGTCAGATACGCACATTTTTTGATATCATTATTTCGACATGCTTCCCATCGAATACACCTGAACTGAGGAACAAGTAAAAGGATGACATGTCAGAAGACATTTTACATCGAATTTGTGTCAGTTCAGCGAATCCCGATCTCGAGGTGAATGAGGAGATACATAACCAGGCTTTGTTTTTGATCGAATACATGTGTTACATCGTGAATATGATCGAGATGCATTGTGAACCAATCAGTTCGAACGAATGTACCACTGTTGAACCCTCAACAGAAGGAAGCGTACGATATGTTAATGAAGGCAATTGATGATGGAAATGGTGGCTTATTTTTCCTCGACGCGCCCGATGGAACTGGGAAGACATTCCTCATGTCATTGATTTTGGCTACTGTTCGTGCGAGATCCGAAAATGCTGTAGCAGTTGCTTCTTCTGGGATAGCGGCCACGTTTTTAGAAGGATGCCGAACGCCTCATTCAACGTTGAAATTGCCGACTGAAAAACCGACATGCAACATTGCGAAATACTCAGTAATGGCCAAAGTTTTGTTAGCAAGTAAAATCATCACCTGGGATGAATGCACAATGGCGCACAAACGCGCATTGAAAGCACTCAATCGAACTATGAAAGATCTGGCAATGACTCAAGAAGTTTTGGAGGCGCAATGATTCTACTATCTGGCGATTTTCGCCAAACACTACCAGTCATTCCAAGATCGACCGCTGCTGATGAAATAAATGCTTGCCTCAAATCATCGACTCTGTGGTGCTATGTGAAGACACTTCAGCTGACGACAAACATGCGAGTTGCATTGCTAAACGATCCATCTGCCGAAGATTTCTCCAAGCAATTGCTGACTATCGGTAACGGCCGTGTTCCTGTCGATGAATCGAGCGGATTAATTTCGTTTCCGCTGAATTTTTCCAATTTCGTCTCAACTAAGGACGAAATCATCAACAAAGTGTTACCGAACATCATTGCTAATCACAAACATGACAATTAGTTGAGTGAACGAGCATTCTTGCGGTAAAGAACAAAGATGTGGATCACTTAAACTTCACAATTCAAAATCAAATCGTTGGTCCACTGCATTCCTTCAAATCTATCAACTGTGTAACAAACGAAGACGAAGCAACCAACTATCCAACTGAATTTTGAAACTCATTGGATCTGCCTGGCTTGCCACCGCACAATTAACGAGTGAAGGTTGGCTCGGTAGTCATCATTGAATTGAAATTGAATTACAATATGTGAACTTACCAGACCCAGGATTCGAACATGGGACCCTCGACACTATATACCGGCGCTTAATCCACGTGGTCATTGTGTGTGTACAGTTCAATATAATTAAAATACTTTTCATTTTGATTTGATTTTTGCACATTTATTGAACTTATTCATTTTGAGTATTCATTTTAACTTAATAAAAAACTGAATTTAATTCAGCTAATAAGTTAACACAAGATTATTGATTCTGAGGCGGTACGAAGTTTGCCGGGTCAGCTAGTATTTTTTAAAATAGCTACTTCAGTTTAAAAAAAAAATGTATGCGCCGGAATATTTTCGAAATTCGGTGTTACTATTAATATTTCGATTAGGAAGATTGTCATATTTTTTATAATCTAACATTTTAACAAATTGAATGAATAAAATTTAATAAGGTACTATCAACAGTAACCACATAGTCTTTAGGACAGTGATGCGGAACCTATGGTACATGGTGCCATGCACAATTATCTCTAGTGCCACTAGTGGAATGTTTTATTTTGAAAATAATACCTATAATAATAAATGACAGATCATATTGTTTAAAAAATAGAAGGCAAATACCCTTTAAGAATAAGCATTACGTTTAATGTAAATATAATTGCATCGGTATGTCCTTAGGCTTCATGTGTCACATAATATTATCGCACTAACCTCATCAGGCGGCGGGAGAAACCGCGTCGCGAACCTCTGATTGTGATCAATTTACAATGCTTGAGACCACTGTAGCGAGAGAATGCCTTATCTAATCAGAGCAATTCTTGTGTCAACTTGTGCGTAAAGAACCAAACTAATACTAATACAATAAACAATTTCATTTACACCCAAAAATGGCTGTACCGAATATGAAACAAATACTTGGTAGAGCTGTAATTCTGACAAGACCGTTTGAAAATTGGTGGACCGAAATTTATGGCGTAACCGCCGTAATTGAAAAAATTGATAAAGCTATATGTGTGTTATGCTCTTTGAGTGGTAAATATCTACGAATATACTTATACAGTTAACTTTATCCCAAAAAAATGTGGTGCTGTTCATTTTGAAGCTCCTGCACCCTATCCATTAATTATGGTCTCACAAGCCCCTATTTTCAATACCTCCCCCCACCTCAACAGCTGAAAACACACATAGTAGCTTGTGTAGAAGGAGGCAATAACGATACCCTCTTCATGATAATAGTGTTAATCATACATATTGATCAATGTGCATCATTAAACAACAGACCTTCTAGTTACTTCATCGGCATTGATTTCGGTGAGAGTGCTTCTTCCATTTTCCCACGAAAACCAAGTTCCTCTCATTATCACAGGAATCTGACAATCGGCGGTTACACCAGTAGCTAAAATATACACAATTCACATGATTAATTTCCTATTAAGGGTGGCTGCTTATGGTTATTAACAAAGTTATGTATCACTACGAATTTCAATATTTTAAAAACTACAGCAGTCACAGCAAAACTAATATTTAGTCGATGAACACAGTTCAAATCAAGGCATTAGCTGGGCATACACAGCGAGTTTGACCTCCAGGTTGAGCCTACCACAGGCAATAACTGTACATTAGTGGGCACACTACAGATCAGATCAAACTGGCCCATTTAAATCTTCAAGTCAACAATCATTTAAGTCAACGGACGTGTCCATATACATAAAGTTTGTGCCAAGCGTCAGAAACTGTGGAGGTTGGATTCGAGGAGATAATACACAGGGGTAGCGTTTAAATTGGTTTTAAGTAGAGTATACTTCAATGATATTGATACACGAATAATTTTACTTTGTTAATTATTATGACAATAGTTGTTTTAAATAGAAACAAATTAACATAAAATACATATTAATGACATTGATAAAATACATCATGGTTTCACTAATGTGCAGGGGCGGCTCTTCCTTAGGGTACCTAGGGGACAGACTCCGGTCCCCTCATCATTCTATAGTCAATATTCAATTGAATATTCATGTTATACGTTCCTACCATAATACCTAGGGGCGGCAGGTTATATGAAAGTATGGTGAAGCAGGCAAGTATGGTGAAACAGGCTGGTAATCAATTTTCGGCAAGATTTCCACGTTAACATTAAATTATATGGGTACGTTATAATGACCAAAGTAAATCCTCCGTGATGCCCTGCATTTTTTTTATCGCGTCGCCATTTCTCGTGAGTTATCGGCTGTTGTCGGCATGCTTCATTCAATTGTATGACAAAGCCAAATCGTTGCCTATCTATACTTTTAATACATCTATGCATAATACATTGATTTTGTACAAATTAATTTACTTTTAATACATCTATGCATAATACATTGATTTTGTATAAATTAATTAAGTATATATTTTATTTGTACTGTTTGCCCATTCTTGAATCTTGTTTCTTGGCCCATCCCTAATGCTCTATGTGAGTTTTGGCTCTACCTACATAGTACAATACAACGATACTTCTGGGGTCGAAATTCGGTGGCCCCTTTAAAATCAAAGCAATGTTTATATTATGAGATGCTATATGCGATTGCCAGTTATGATTCTCAAAATTCATAAGGAAGCTGAACAATGCGTACGTCTGTAGGCCGTTTTGCACGTGCTATGCACATTTTACCCACATGTACCGATGCTGGACCGGGGACACTGTAGTAAATACCTGGTCGGTCGGCTGTAAATTCATATCCCATGACCCACCGGTTTAGTTTATTAGTTAGTTTGCCAGTAAGTGATCAAATATGTTATCTATCTCCTTAAGTTTTAAAATATATTTGTTAATAAATACTATAATAATTTATAATACGAGGGTGGGTCAATAATTCCTTAGAAAAGCCGACAAGTGGCGCGACTAGTACTGTAAGCGGTTTGTTTTCATGCAGCGGCACTACCGATTCAGTATGCTGCGAAGTTTCAATCAGATTGGTCGGGTTGTTGTGTGTTTTTCGTACATTTAAAAAAAAATTTGCTTGTGGAAAATGGAAAAATGGAAAATGGAGAAAATTGAGTTTAGAGGTGTTATTAAACATTTTAATATAAAAGGGTTAACAGCAAAGGAAATAAAAAATGAGTTGGATTTAGTTTACGGCATATCTGCTCCTTCACTTGCAACTATTTATAACTGGTTAAATGAATTTAAACGTGGTCGTACATCAACAAAGGATGAACCACGCTCAGGACGTCCTGTAGAGGTGACTACACCAGAAATGATCAATAAAATCCACGATATGGTGTTAAGTGACCGAAGATTAAAGTTGAGTGAGATAATTGAGGTTACAGGGATCTCAAAAGGTAGCGTCATTTCTATTTTACATGACAAATTGGGCATGAAAAATATTTCTGCAAGATGGGTGCCGCGTTTGCTCACAGTCGACAATAAACGCAATAGGGTGGTGGCCTCTAAAGCCCTGTTGTCGCTCATGCAACGCAATCCGGATGAATTTTTTCGTCGCTTTGTGACTGTAGATGAAACATGGATACACCACTATACTCCCGAGACGAAAGAACAGTCAAAGCAGTGGATTGCGAAGACAAACCATGTCCAAAGAAGGCGAAAACCGTAAAATCAGCTGGTAAGGTTATGGCTACTGTATTTTGGGATGCACGTGAAATTATTTTCGTTGACTATTTGGAAAAAGGAAAAACAATAACAGGGGATTATTATGCATCTTTATTGGACCAGCTAAAAAACGAAATTGAAGAAAAATGGCCTCATTTAAACAGGAAAAAAATCCTCTTTCATCAGGACAATGCCCGTGTTCACACATGTTTACGATCAATGGCTAAAATTGAAGAATTGGTCGACCACCCACCGTATTCGCCAGATTTAGCCCCCAGTGACTTTTTCCTTTTCCCAAACTTAAAAAAATGGCTAAGTGGACAACGTTTTTTTTCAAATGAAGAAGTCATTGATCGGACAAATGCTTATTTTGAGGACCTTCCGAAAACTTATTTTTCTGACGGTTTAAAAAAAATTGAGAAACGTCTAACCAAGTGTATTGAGCTCCAAGGAGATTATGTTGAGAAATAAAAAAAAAATACAAAAATAAAAACTGTTTTAATGCTTTTTTCTAAGGAATTATTGACCCACCCTCGTATTATTTTGAATGATAATAACAAAGAGTAGGTATGTGCTATTTCAGTTAATTAAATCAATATTAATTTGTATTACCTAAATATTAATTATTGTAATGTACTAGTTGTGGATAGTTGAATTTCACATTAGTAAAATAATTTTGATAAATAATATTAGGTATTATGCTGAATGAGGTGGTTCATTTATTGAAATATAAGTTCAGTACATTGATATTTGAAGACAAACTAGAAGTGAAACGATTAGGACCTCACCAACCAGTCACCAACAGATTTAGTTATTGTGTATGAACTAATCAAAACAAAAAAAGCATTAACCTCCAAACAGTTTACCAAAAAACATGGTTGACGGCGAGTGTATCCTTAAAAAGACTATTTTGTTTTTCTTGTAGCAATAAGATTCTTTCGAACGCAGGAGGCATATGAAGATGAAGTAATAGCTACAAAAGATATGTTTTTTACACTTTGATTAATATTGATTAGGTAGGTACTTATTAGATATTTCACGCCGTCTGACCCCACTTACTAAAAGATGCTAGAGCCGCCACTGCTAATGTGTATTTTATCGATAAACAATAGGTTCATGTAAATATATGATCTTTTATTCTAAAATCTTAAACATATTATATGTATAACATAATACTTAATATTATGTTTACATAAATGTTTTACCTTCATCACAATAAATGAAATATGTTTGCGATCTCCACGTACATAATATTACATATTAAGAGGGATGCCAACAGAGAACCTAACAGAAAAATACGAAGCTTGCAATTTGAGAATTTTTTTTGATAATTTACAATTTTAACTGTATTAATTAATAAATATGTATCTGAAAACATTATAAAGATTTTCTTTTTTTAAAGTCAAAGATAAACAAACATACAATTGTAAAAAAATGTAATAAAATGAGAATTTGTTGCAGGGTCACATCATATAATTACATTATATGTTATCGTCATATTTATTATTAAAATTTAGTTTATTAAGTTTTCAATTTTTTAACGTTTAGATTTTTGATGAATTCATCGTTTTAATATTTTTTATATTTATTTAAAAAACCATTGTTTTTTATAAAAATTTTAATGTGTATAACTTGAAATCCTTTTTATATCCTCAAGGTTCGTATTTTTCCGCTAGGTTCTCTGTTGGCATTAGGATCCCCCTTAATGATAAATAAATTTGTATAATACAAAAATATTTATATTTTATAACATGCAACACAGTCGCACCGCCTGAACTCCTACTTCACGATATCGACATCTAATGTCACCCGAAAACTTTAGAGATGGCAAAATTTCAACAGTTTTACAAATACATGGGAGAGGGGAGTCGCCGGCAGTCTGAGCCTGGCGGTCGAACTGTAGGCCAATACTGCTCGTCTATGGGCATAGCAGATTTATCTACCAAAGATATCTGTATGGCCGCCATTACGTGTTGACCGGCAGATTCAACCTGCTACTCAACCTCGCCGTGTATGCCCAGCTATTGCTAGGTGGTTGATAAATCCATACTAGGTGCTATTCAAAAACCAACATGGCATGGCTGCAATTTTATAACACTGTTAATAGTGGAAAGGGCAGAAGCAAGGGTCGGGAGAATAGATATTATTATTATATAAATCGTCGCCATAGATGTCAAGGGAGTTAAGCCACAAATTTGGTGAAAATGAGTTAAATATGTACAGAAAAGATGGTCAATGGATTTGAGCCACAAAACTCTTTTGACAACACACAAGTGTACCAGCAGTACATTTCAATATTCGTTGGTCAAAATACACATAACTTCTAAAATACTATTTTTTAGTTATTCATTCAAAATAATAAAAATATAACATCAAAAACTATATTCTAAGTTCAAAGTTTCATCGTTAAAAAGGTTTGATTGAAAAATGTTACATATTTTGTCACACAAAATCTTTGCGCACCGATTTCTCAGGTTTATGATTTTGTGGACTGTCTCCCTTGACATCTACGGCGACAATATGTGAAAAATCAGGAGGATTTGTAGTTCTGCATATCGCCATAATGATGATATAATGATAAAACTATAGCAGTATATTTTTTATATAACACAATGGCTATAGGCACTTTTAAATAATTTGTATTTAATGTGTTATTTCCATTTGAAAATCGATTAGCAAAAACACAGTTTTGTGCACCCCGCAAGCATTAAGTTTTAACACGATGGCCGAGCGGTTACGCATCGGGCATATAATGCCGTGGGTCCTGGGTACCAATACCGAGTTCATAAACGATATTTCTGTTATCACTAAGTCGTAAGTAAGTTTCAGCAAATAACAGTATAACAAATAAAAGTTTACTACTGTAGGTATTATTGGTACAAGTCGATTATCCTGGATACAGCAGCAAACACATTTTGAAAATAGCCGATATACTGGATTATTTGTTAGGATAACCTAACCTAACTTAACCCAAACTAACAAATAATCCAGTATATCGACTATTTTCAAAATGTGTTTGCCGCTGTATCCAGGATAAACGTAGAGAACCATATTATTTTTGTGGTTGTGGTAATTTAAGACAAAAAACAAACCAAAACCTAGCAACTCACCGTAACCGAAAGGGCCGTGGTTTATTCAAGTTTGTAATTAATGATTTGGACCATTTTTTGGTAATTTCATATTACGCCATATCATCATTGTGGTTAAGGTATTTTGAGACCAAAAACCAAACCAAAGCCTACTGAAAAACAATCCATAGGTACCTTCATATTTTTGAGTTACAGTAAGTTGTAATTTTGGTTTGATTTTTGGTCTCAAAAGACCTCGATGACAAAAACTATACGGAGTACTATAAAATTACCAAAAAATGTTTTAGTCAAAACTCCTGTTTCTTACAAGTTTTGTTGATCATTAATAAATGAAAAACAGAATAGTTTACTATCGTCCCATTCGCCACACCCTCGATTTCTTGAAGGAGTAACCATTGAAACTGTAGTAAATACATTAATTATTTAAAAGTTAATTCAGATATATCAACTTCTGAGGTATGCATGGCAATGATGACAAATACAGGAGGGCGTTAACCACAACCATTTGACAAGACAATAATCCAATAAATTACTTATAATACTTACCAAATAATAAAATTCCTCCAAGTATAAAAATATTGGGCGCAGAGACCCAATTAATTGAAAGACACTGCATTCTCGCTACTTCTGTAACAAGCACATAAACTAAAGTTTACTACTCTCGGTGTCAACAAAATGAACAAAATCAACGACGTTTATCGTTCGTTTAAGTTCAGTGTTGCCAATTATATTAGTTATATTATTATCTATGATATTAGCTATGGTTGTCAACCAGTGCTGCCATCTTTTACACCCAACTTTACCCAGCGCTCCATTGGCGAGCCAAAAGTCCGAGGACAATAAATCGTCCGATTTTCTATGCTCTGCTACTCAGTGACGTCCCGTGGGGGTAGGCAGATTGAGCGTCGCTTGGGGGCGGCAGATACTCGAAGGGCGGAAAATCGAGGAGAACGTATAACCGTGTGTATTATGCCCCAAAAAAGACACTGTCTACGAACATTTTACACACGGTTATACGTTTGAGTTTCGCAAGACACCGCCTCCGCACGACCACTACGTTCTTGCACTTAGTTATATTATAACCAAAGCATTGGAGCGGAGCTCGAGGTGGGAACACGGAGCAGTGGAGCAATGAGGTTTTACCCGGAGCAGGAGTGGAGCGGAGCACCGAATATTTGTAGTGCTCCACTGCTCCGCTTTTTTTTTATTATTACCCAGTCGCGGTGATTTTAGTATGATTTCACCACTATCCGATATTTTATTCTTATATTTTTAACTGCTCGGTTTCGTTATACAAATGCCAATAAAAAAATATTTTTTGCGACTCTTTTGGCACCTAGACACATTATGAATATTATGATAATCACAGTACAACCCAAAAAACCATAATATATCAGTCATAATAATATAATGTCATTTACTCAGATTAAAGAGTAAAGTTCCTTTCATAACACTGATATTACGTAGGTATACTGCTCAAAAGCCAATTAATTATGTGGCGCCGAATGAGTGACGATTGACCACGAAGTTATTGAAACAAAATAATATTATATAGATGTCAACTTTGGTATCAAAACAAGGAAAATTATGGTAGAGATTTATAGGCACATACTTATTATCAGTGGCGACCGGTGGTTACCAAAATTGCTTTTATAGGGGGTGCATTAAAAACTTTCTTACCTTATTTAAAAAGAAGATCAATTATTCGGCGTTGTTTCTGCTTAGCGAACACCTCAATCACTTTCTCATTAAAGTCTGGAACTGATTGTAAAAGTTTTTTCTCGATGCTTAACACAGATAGACAATTAAGTCTACCCTGGTCCATGGTATTTCTTAAAAACGATTTAATTATTTTAGGGGTTGAAAAACACCTTTCACTTTCCACAGATGTCATGTCATCGGAATTGTATAAATGATTTTTAAAAGTTTAGTACATTGGGAAAATTATGTCATTAAATTATTATTATAAAACAATTGTAAAATAGCTATAGCACCATCCGCGTTTTTAAAATCGTCCCTATTGTAAATAACTGATAATTCGTGTTGAAGTTTAAATTTATCCAAAAAGTCATATGATTCCAGGGTCATTTTTAAATCATTCTCAGGAAAATTAACCCTGTACCCTTCAAAATGTTCACAATAAAAAAGTTTCGCCGCCAGCAAATGTTTATTATATTCAAGCCTATCTTTCATTTGGACTACGGCAATGCTTACGGGTCCTTTTAATTTTGTAATAATTAACGTGTTAATTTTCATTTGAAAAGCAATTAGCAAATACACAATTTTGTGCGGCCCGTAAACATTGGGTTAAATCACAGACATCTTTATACATTTCTATATTATTAAATTTTATTCTTTTACTAGGAGGCTCGGATAAACTTGCAAGGGAAATTTTAATATTATTAACAGACACTTCAAAATCACAAATAAAACGTTTTATCAATACGGAGTCTATGTTTCGAGATTGCAATTATTGTTTAAATAAAATGTCACAATGAGGCATTATCTGCCAAAAAATGATAGCCAAAACATGAAATGTTTATCTGTGAGATACCGCAGAAGCATATCTGCTTGATTTATTGTATTGCTATCATTTTCACTGTTTAATATTGCTTCCATACACTCCTTAAGTGGTTCGTAATATATTATGTAAACGGTGTCAACAGTTTTAATGTTAAAATTCCACCTCGTTTGTGGGGCTGATGGAATTTTTTTCTTCACGATCTCAGATAGAAATTTTACTCGTTTCAGGGACCGTGAAAAAAATTTGGGAAACGCTTGTAGATTGGCAAAAAAAATCTGCACTGGCTTGTGTTTTGTTACACTTTTTTGAATTATTAAATTTAGTTGATGTGCATAACAGTGTACATAGTGTGCATGAGGAAATCTTTCTCTTATTTTGGATTGCACACCGTTGATTTTCCCGCTCATTACAGATGCACATCGTAGCACTGCGCGATTAATTTATTTGGAGAAATATTTAAATAAGTCAATTCTTCTAAAATTGGTGCTGACAAATCTTCAGCACAGTGTGATTTTGGTGTTAAAAATTTCCAAAAGCGCTCATAAACATTTCATTTCCATTCATAACGAATTATTATTACTTTGCATTACCGTTGACACATCTGTAGTCTCATTAGCTTGTATTGACAAAAATTCAGATTCAGAGATTTGGTTCTTCACCTCATCTCGATAGACTTAAAAAATCGAATCTAAAATATCATTTTGTATTGTTTTTGACGTTCCCTTAAAAACAGTAGATTCTTTCAAATGAGTCTGCATTACAGTGTCAATCTCAGCAACAAAATCAATCAGTCCACGTTATACACCTCGATTTAATGAGTCTTCTAACAGTCAATTAACTTTGATAAAATATACCGATTGTTTTCAACATCTTTATTAAATTGTTTAGTTTCAGCATGATACGCACAATCCAATTGTTGTCTTATATCAACCGAGCCCAGAATCGATAAATTTATTATATTATCTAGATGTTTCTGTGAGAAATCATGTTTTTTAACCTTCTCGCCAAAGTGTGTTAAATCATCGACACCTTTCTCTGTCCAGTTATAATCTTCTCCAAAAATTAGACAAGGAAAACAAAAAAATGTATTCAATCTCTCACAATCATATAACCATAAAGCCTTGTCATATATTTCCTTTCAAAAAGAACGTGTAAAGACTTTTTGTTTTAATCCACATATTGTTTTAATATTTAATTCAGGCTTCGGTGGACCAGCCTTTTTTATTTTGATTCTTTCTTCGAAGGAACTCTTGCTATGTTTAATATAGTCTACATTTATTGACATCATTTAAAAACACACACACTTCACTGATTAAACAATCATATATCGTTCATAATTTCTTTTTACGAAGAAAATTATCGAAATAAAGTGATAAACAGAACGTGACTTTAGATCGCGGCAGCAGAAACTAAACTGAACGGTGAACTGCAATAATTTTTCAAGACAATATAAAAAAAAATATATATAACTATCGTTTGTTTTGAATACGTATTTTCGACACAGAATATTGAATTATTGACAACAAGGCGTCAGACCCTTCGTCTACAAAATAAAATAAAGTCTAAAAAATTGCGTCGGCAATAAAACTTAGCGCGAGTCAGGTATTGTTAAACATATGACATCATGTTATAATAATTCACTCACTTGCTAAAAGAACATGATAACTCAGATATTATTTTTTTTATAAATTATATTCAAATATTGGCAAATATAGAACGATTTAAGGATCGTAACCATAATATTTATGTTGATAATCGATTTGTATTCAATATCAGCCTATTTTCAATGAATTTATATGAGATTTAAATAAAAAAAATCTATATCTTATCAATCCTGCTAAATCTCAGATACTTACTACATTTTCCGCGTATTCCTACTCTTTTTTTTCTGTGTCGAATTTTGTGAACTGGTCGGCGTCCCAAAAAGCAATTAAATCTTGTGCTTTTATGACATGTTTATGACTTTCACGTATCGGGTTGAACTGTTATTACACAATGCAATGTGAATGGCAAACTAAGATCGATATTAGTGCGTTCACCACTAGCGCTCGAGTTCGATGACTGTTCAGTGAGTACATGCTTTTGGTATAAATTTACATGGATTAAATTGCGATAAACGAGTGATGACTTATTTCAATTTCAATTTATTTTACATATTTTAACATATTGTGGACATTACAAATTATAAGTTTAAGACGTTCACAACATGACATAAAAAAAAAAAAAAGAGATGGATAGTATGTTATTAAACAGTAGAAATATGTACATACAAAAATATTAATTAGATATGTACATGGAAATACACCGGATGAGTTAAGCAGACCCTATTTTAAAAAAATTATAAAATAACGTCCACTTATACTCATCCTCACGTAGGTGGAATATATCAACACCCGAAGCAATTTCGTTGAACATAGTTATCGCCCTCCCAATTGGCATTACCAGTGGCAGGTTGGTTCTGCACCTTGGGAGAATAAACAACTGATGTTCTCTATTTCTAAGATAGTTATCAGGGACACACAGGTCAACACTGCCCAGAATGGCAGAGTTCTCATTTATACCTCGTATAAGTCGAAAAAAATACGTAGCTAAATAAAGATTTCTTCTAAATTGCAAACTGCAGTATGTAAGCATGCCTAAGAGAAATTCAGTTGGATAAAGCCACGGAGAGTAGCCGTACAACCTCAAATAAAGGAGTCTCAAGAATTTCTTCTGAACCCTCTCCACCATAAGGCCATAGTTCAACTGATGCGGTGCCCAAACAATAGATCCACTCTCAAGTCTGCTTCGAACTGAAGAATTAAATAAAAGTTTTAATACCGTAACATCCGAAAAGACCCGGGAAGTACGCATGACGAAGCGCAACATTTTAAGCGCCTTGTTACAAATGGTAACTATATGGCTAATAAATGTCAGTTCACTCTCAAACATAATGCCAAAATCCCTTACAGATGATATTCGTGACAGAACTCTGCCATGCATCGAGTATTGGAAAAACAACACTTTTGAGGCTCTGGTAAACGACAAAAGATTGCATTTATCAATATTGAATTCTAGTTTGTTACGCCTGCCCCAATCTAATATATTATATATATCAAGTTGGAGCTGACGACAAACGTCCAAGGTGACAACTTCCAAAAAGAGTTTCAAGTCATCAGCGAACAAGAAAAAAATAGCATTTTTAATTACCAATTCTATGTCATTTATAAAAATCGTGAACAGCAACGGCCCTAAGTTTGAGCCCTGAGGGACACCAGAAAATGTGTAAAAGGTCTGAGACTGATAAAGGTCGTACGATACGTATTGTTGACGGTTCCTAAAATAACTCCCGAATAGCTTCAAAAATCGATCAGACAATCCAATAAGTTGGAGTTTTTCCATCAGGACATCATGATTGACTTTGTCAAATGCTATCGAGAAGTCATTGTAAGAACACGTCGCTATAGGATTTGTTTCCCGAATATCCATTTTTGTCGAAATCGACATTTTAAAGCAGTTCAATTTCTTTTATCGAACTCTACCGAAATCATTTATAAAAACAATATATTTTTATCTAGGAACAGAGATATTTTTTAAAAAAACCCGAATACGCCATGTTAACTTACAATTACTCCGTGGTGTTCTCCCGTATGTCCAACTATTCGTACCTGAATATCCAAGTTAATTTCGGTCGAAGTAGATTTCTGGCTGAGTTTTTATTTCCCGAATATGACTTTAGCCAATCAAACCGCGCTGACGCCGTGCATCTCGCTCCCACATTCACGCTGTCTAGCTCTAAAACAATCACGCCCACTTTCATATTTTTCGGCCTTCCGTAGTCCTCTTTCAAATTTCGTCTTATTGATATTGTTTTTAAAGTTACTATTGTTTTAATAGTGAATTCATCAAATTTGAAGAGATCATTCATAGCTGATACATCACCAGTTCGCCCTGAACTTAGAGTTGAGATATGGAAGTGAGTATTTTAACCTAAATAACTGCATTTTGTTTTGATGTCATTTATCAAAACAAAATCCCAACGGTTATATGAATTCTACAGTATGACCCGCCAACTACTATGACGTAAAAAATAATTATTATTTCAAATTATTATTAATCAAACATTGTTTGTCTTTATTTTACTTTTAATCTAGGTATTTCTATGAAAATAAAGGCGACGCTATTATTTATTTTTGAATGCGCTGATAGTTAATTTAATTTAATATGTATGTTAGTAACTATTTATTTGGTGAATATTATATACTTAGGATATTGGTACCTATCTAATATTAGCAGCCAATGGTAATTAATTTATACGTGCTATTATTTTGTGTCGTTATTCCTTACAATAGTAAATATATAATATTTATTTGGTGGTTTGTAATAAGTTTAATTGTTAATTATAGAAATATATATATAATAATATAGATATATATATACAAAGATTATTTTTTTTTGGAAAAAGTATTAATATAAAATTGTTAGCAAGTACGAGTAAGTACCATCATATAATATTGGAGAAATCCGTGACGTCAGTTAGTAATTGAAGTAGTAGATACCTACTTTTATTTAATAAACAAAAACCGATCGCCGATAGTCGCTTGATTTTGAAGAATGCTGATGAGCAGGTATTAAAAGGCCAATAGTTAAAGTTTGTATTCATAAGTATGTCACCTCGTAGCATAGTGGATAATTCGTGGACTAGGGCGTAAACCCAGGAGATGCAGGGTCGATTCCTGCCGGGTGTCTAACTTTTTTCAAAAAGATTTTTTCTATTGGTTATAATATATTTTCTCAGAAGTGATTTTAAAAATTATGTTTGTTCAATTATTAGAATGGTACATTCTTAAATCTTGTGAATTATTCGTTCAATAAAAAAATAGTTAATTACTTAAAAACTATTTTATTACTTAATCCGAAAAAAACCGAAAAAGCGATTGCCGCATGTTATTATTACATACGAACTTGGGTAATTATGATCATTAAGTATTTAAATAGTAGAAGTAATTATTGACAATTATCGTGTTAATAAATATAACATTTGAGGCACGTACTTTTTGACCACTCAGTAATCCGTGGGCCGTGCAGCAATACGCTCCGGTCTTAAATCCCGAACGTCCATGTTTTGTCCCGAATATCCACTATTCTGTGAGAGCGCTAAAAATTTCCCGAATATCCACAGTGAGTACTTGTAAATAAAATGCATTTTCTGTGCATTTAATGATTTATACCAGTATATTATTCTTGGAATCTATTCTTAGATAATGTTGCAATCATACAGTGTAGAAAGAATGATCGATACATCTACTGATATTTAAATATACGACAATGAAATTTGTTTTTCGTCTCCTGTAAAATTGACATTTGGTCTATTCGGGAAACAAATCCTATAGCGACGAACAGTCAACCTGGTGGCCTCTATCCAGGGCCGATGACACATAATTGGTAAATACCATCAGGTAAGTTTCCGTTGATCGGCCTGCTCTAAATCCATGCTGTTCATTTATTATAAATGACTCAATTTTTGGAGAAATCATGTTGTGCATGATCATCTCAAGAACTTTTGCTGGTGCAGAGAGAACAGCTACCGGCCTGTAATTCTCCACTGATGACTCTGTACCTCTCTTATGGATTGGAGTAACCTTCGACATCTTCCACGTTTCTGGAAAGATACCTGTCTCCATTGTAAGAGTTGCACATTGAGTGATGTTTAGGAAAAAGCAGTGCAGCGCACAGTTAGAGGAGCCGCCGCTGCTTATTATACCGTTTTTTTTAATTTATCCAAATATTATTGCCAGTCACTCGCGAAATTTAAAAGTTGCCGGATGTACCTATCAAAATAAATATTCATAATGATTATTAATCGTTATTGACATTTGACATAATCAACTCGTGCAATCAAAATCACTAAGTCAGCGCAGAGGTGAGTTTTTCAAAACTGAAAATTAATAAAAATTATCTGCGATTAGGATGACCGAAGAAAGGCTAAATGGACTTGCAATATTGTCTATTGAAGCAGAGATGGCATTTAAATTAGATTTGGATAATATACCTACTGTGCGAAAACATCTTCTTGGCTACGCTTCTAGGCGCTGTTGTTTACTAAATGGGAGGAGCTTGTTAGTTTAATGAAAGTGCAGTTAAAAATGGGCGGAGCATGTTAGTTCACAGTTTTAACACGTAGCCAAGAAAATGTTTTCCCACTATAGTTACTGACTTTGCAACAAAAAAGGCCAGGAATGTTTGTTTATTGTAACGGTTGAGTGTTGAGACTATTAATTAATAGTGTATTTATGATTAAAAGTGGGTTTATATTAAATGAATAATAAGGAAAATGACTTTGTTTACATATTGTACAACAATAGCATAGAAAAATGGTATTAAAATAATGCATCTGCGTATTGGCGCACCCAGGGGGGGGCCAAGGGGCCTTGCCCCCCCCCAAAAACTTTGAAATTGAAAGCCAATAAACCTTTGGGCTTAGACAAATAAAAACACTGACAATAAATGATTTGTAATTCTCCAGCACCCTTTTTAAAACTATTTCTTAGATTTTAATAGATTAGATTTAAAACACAAAAATTTCCAAACACTAATGTCAGGTTTTTTTAGAAACCCAATTCCTAATGAAACTGTCACAAAATTCTCGGTGTCCACCCGAATTCCGGAGTGGTGTAGGTCATGGCTGGGGAGGGCTTACAGGGCTCTAGCCTCGGGGCCCGGGTTGTGGGGGGCCTGGCGTGTCGGGTTGACCAGATAAGTGAGATAAACACACATCATAAATTAGCTTTAATAGTAAAAAAATCGCCTGCGGCGCTATTATACTTCATGGACATGAACATTTTCAATTAGCTCCATTATTAAGTGGGTGTATTCGCCAAAAATCGCCAATAATTCACTGTATAAGTACCCTTAATTTGAATTAAAACACAATTTGAAAAACTTTAATGTAGTGTTTCATACTGCCTTTAATATTAGCGGTAGGTAGGGGGCCCGTTTCAGGATGTGGGGACCATGGTGTAGGTACATCGAGTGCAATAGACAACGAGAAATTAGGCTGTGAAGAAGAAAAAGAGCCTATGGGACTAATTTACATTCTCCTCCTTGCCCCCCCCCCCCCCCCAATATTAAATCCTGGGTGCGCCACTGCATCTGCGTATTATTAGGTACAAAATGGTATCTGCAAACCAAATTTGTCAGATGTATCAACCAAATAGAAACTCAGACTTTGGTGATTTGGGTAAGTGTCTACCTAATATTATATTTATTCGCTTTTAATATCTAAATTTAATTGTGTATGTTTTAGTGGTATATATTTTGTTAGTAATACCTCTATACAACACATTTATTAGATATTGGAGTGATGAAAGGATGATAAAAAATGGGGCGGCATTTTGTCTAGGGACGACGCTGCTGCTACTGATCAACGAACGAATAAAAAAGTCGAGCTGTCAAAAGTCAAAAGATGCGATTATCGTAATGTCTTCCGATAGTCCTATAATTTTGTGTTATTTAAAATATGTAGACTTGCATAAAATAATATAGCAGTGAAAACAACACAAATTTTACGTTTTCTTTCATGAATTTCATAAATACAAATAAAAAAACAATTGGTAAATCTTTCATTTTCTAATGTGTAAATTAACAAATTAATCAACAAAAATGTTTAAAACAATTACAGATTTTTTCGGTCCAAATGATGCGTATTAATGTCTAATCGTATTTGCATAGTGATCGACGGATGAAGTCTGGCAACTTGGAGAGTAAAATATCAAACATGTTTGAAATCCAACGAGCCTGGTCTGCGGATTGAAAAGTCTGCAGATCTGGGGTGCTCCACCCGAAAAAAAGTCCGAAGACTGTAAATCGTCTGACTTGCGTGCAAATGGAGCGCCAGTATTTGAAATCCAACGAGCCTGGTCTGCGGATTAAAAAGTTCGCAGATCTGGGGTGCTCCACGCGGAAAAAAGTCCGAAGACTGTAAATCGTCTGACTTGCGCGCCAATGGAGCGCCGGCTTTAAAAACACCACTTTGGCTAAGCGCATTTTCTAAAAGAATAAGGACGCATTAGGTTGCAAAAAATAGATTTTTTTTTAAAAATTCGTACCGAATCATGAACGAGTGGTTACTTTTAAACTCTTTTGGCGATAAAAGTACGTTTACAATTAAACATTTAGGATCGAACTTCGTGGCTTTTTTAAAACTCTACCTAATCGTAAAAAAATCTCTAGAATTAGGGTACTAGGGTACTAGCTAGGTACTTATATATATTTCAAAATTATAGTGGTTCGCATTAATTCAATAATAATTATTGTATGGCACAGTTTACATACCTTCATTATTTTATTAGTGAGTGAGATTAAAATGTTACAGAGAACGCCAGCATATTAATTATCAAACTGGTGTAATATAAGTAGGTATTTTTTATGAAAACGGTATCGACAAAACTTAATTTAACGCCATAGTAATATATTAGGTTAGACATATAGGTTATATGGCCTCCATAAGTGCATAAGGGCAAGTAGGTACACATATTGTTTTCCAATTTGTGGGTGTCAGAGTATAGACCTAATAGGTTGAGCAAGTGGCTGACATCCATTTCTCGAAAAAAAAAAACAAAATCTGTCAATACAAACCTCTACTCTGTGGAGGTCTATATGATCCTATTAGGATCGGACATGGTCGAAATAAAAACAAAGAATAAGTGCTAGAAGCTTTAACATCATTGGCTAGAACACCGTGATCGAGCGGGTGGCGAGGCGGCAGCGGCGTGAGTAACTCAGGTGTATAACCGTGTACCTACCGTGTACCTACCGTGTGTGAAATGTTCATACCAATGTTTTTTTTTGCATATCACACACGGTTAGTGCAAGAACGTAGTGGTCGCGCGGGGACGGCGCAGCGGCGTCTTGCGAAACTCAAACGTATAACCGTGTGTAAGATGTGCGTAGACAGTGTCTTTTTTGGGGCATAATACACACGGTTATACGTTTGAGTTGCGCAAGACGCCGCCGTGCCGTCTCTGCGCGACCACTACGTTCTTGCACTTAGGTATACGTTTGAGTTGCACCCACCGACTAATTTACTGCCATCTAATGTACCGAAAGTTGATAAACGAGAATAATAAATTAATATTCTTGTGTGGAAGATCCACCCCGTTTCAGTGAAATTACACACAATGACGATCTGGCACATTATTATATGCTAATAGCGTTTCAGTGTCTATGATCATATCTATGCCTTTCCGACATATTATACATACATACAATAATTATTATACTATTATGTCAGCTTGACAGCTATGACATCTTATTTGAGGTATCTAATTACAAAAAGGGATAGGTCCACAATTCGATTTTTGCGGGTAACAACAGTTTTATGTTTCAAGCTTCAATTACTTGTTTTAACGTGAGATTATTTTTTTCGTTGTATTCTATGTCGAAATTAGAACCAAATGGCAATTTGTTTCAGCCGATAAACTCTGAAATGTAATAAATATAGGTAAAATAAAATTGGACGTAGCGCTACTTGTACCTCACTTTTTAATTTATTCGGCATAAGAAACATATTTTCGTGGCACTGTCATGAGTTTACCGGATGCTACGGCATGGGAGACGCCATTTCCAATATTGAACGTTCCCTTATTTGTTGACTTAAGCACGCGCGAAATCAACCATACTCTAAATAATATGAAACATAATAAATCGAGACGTAAAACATTTTTTTTCGTAGGGTTTTGTCGCGTTTTGGAATTTATAGATCAATCATAGACTATAGATACATCTAGACCAGGGGAGGGCAAACTGCGGCCCGCCGGGTATTTTTTTGCGGCCCGCCATCATTAATTGTACTTCTGATTACGAATAACTTTTTTTATATTTTTTAAAAAAATATTGACAATAGAATAAAATTTGAAGAATTTGTTGTTTCGTTAATGTATTATCTCAGTACGTCTTCCTTGCGTCTCGTCTCACACTATGTAACCACTATTTTCTATGTTGAACATCGCGACACATTTAAATACTTTTAACTCTGCGTTGCAAGGAAAAATAATATATGCCCACGATATGGTGAAGAGTTTAAATGGATTTCAATTAAAACTCAAGTTGTTCCTTCGACAAATATCGAATAAGAACGTGGACCACTTTCCAACTTTGAAGTTGCTGAATATACCAGAATATAAATTTGAAGAATATGGTAAAATTATTGAAGCTCTGAATGACGATTTTTTACAAAGATTTGGTGACTTCCGAAAAAATTGAGACAAGTTTAGCAACAGTACGCGATCCATTTTCAATAGATATTGATAGTGTACTGACAGAGCTACAACTTGAGATTATTGGTCTGCAGTGTGACACTGATTTAAGAGTATTGCATCGTCGTGAAGATATATCCAAATTTTACAATGCCCTTAATTCAGACAAATTCCAACAACTTAAAGATTATGCAAGAAAAATGTTCGTTGTTTTTGGATCAACCTATATATTAAGGTTCAAATAGACTATATGACGATTGGGCACATATGTGACAAGAGCGTTTTAGTGTCTATGATCATATCTATGCCATTCCGTTTACACATGAGCAAATATATGTCAAAAAAATCTATGACAGAGGCGTGGGCATAGATTCTATGACACCCGTATGTGCCAATCCGTTTACACACGATGCCGTAAAATCTATTGTGTCACATATTTGCCACTGATAAATACTACCAACATGACGCTTGACAAACTTTATGGTTGGTACGCCTTCATAAACGTCAAACAGATAATAATTATAAAACGAAATAAATCAGTACCTACCTAGGCTTGTTAGTGAGATTTTAAATTTATTTATCTATTTGGTTCCTGTCCATATCATATTATAATGCCGGCGGATGGAGCTACTGCCGCGGCAATCGTGGCATATTTATTGTTGGTAGACAATAAAAAACCAAGACGCAGACGAGTTTGAGTTCGTGAGTGGATTGCAAGACGGGAAACTCTCGGATGCTACAGTAATTTAATAAGAGAGCTAAGAGCTGAGGATACGGCAATGTATAAAATTTTTGTACGCTTGTCGCTGGAAGATTTCGATGCATTGTTGTTAGAGATACACACGAAAAAAACATCAGGAATCAAGAATTGAGATCACAGCGATATGGAGTAGAGTATCTTTACCTAGCTTAATACCCTAAACAAGTCATCAATTGAAAAGAGAACTGAGACTGAATGGTCATAGGATAATATTGTGTTTAATTTCACAAAGCATCTGCCTAATATAATACCAAGTTTCAGGAAGGAACGTACCTCAAGGCTGTCTACACTTTTGTGGATAGGTACCTAGGTACCTTTATACATTTCATAGAATAATAATATACTCGTACTATAAATACTTTGCAAAGAGAGCTCGTTATCTGAATTGGAATAGCTAGCCGCTAGAGAAACACTTAACTCGATGTGGAATGTCTAATAAAAATCGTTGCGATACTTGCTAAATTTGAAGTAGTGACGACAGCTATCGAGTCACAGCCAAGGAACTTCAGGAGGCCGAAAAACTTTCATCTCACGTGGTACCTGTCGCTGGTCCCTTGGCCACTCTTTGTCGCCTTTTCCTTATTTTTATAGTCTTTGTATTGGCACCGTTTACGCGTGGCATCATCCACCGAGTACTGAGAACTGCTTTCAAGGCCCAAATCTTGTACGATTTGGACCCTGTTTTTATAATCAGTCAGTGTACAGTCCCACAATAGTGGATTACCTTCTACCAATCCGATTAAATTAATGATTATTTCATCCGTCCACTCCAACACGATTTTGCGACTTCTTCTGTCCATTTTTTACTAGGTATTGTTTCGTTTAGTAGTCAAGATTGTTAAGATGGCGTTTGAAATCAAAGACAGAAAAACACTTCCCGCGCGATCTATGACCCATAAACAATAATATATGACAACATGTTCGGCATAGATGTCACAGACATAAACTAGTGTCACACAAAATTACCGAGGTGTTTACACTGAGCCGAAAATCTATGACATAGAAGGCCGTCATAGATCGTTTGACATATATGTGACAGTCTATGACACAGGACGCCAACATAAGAAACGGGTTTTTCGACATATATGTGACCGATCGTCATAATAGTGTATTTGAACCATTATGTGAACAAACATTTTGGATCATGAACCTCAATAAAAATTCTTTACGATCAAATATCTCCGATGCCAATTTACAAGCAGTTTTGAAAATATCAACCACAAAATTAACACCTGAATTTGAAAAAATGTACAACACTTTCATTCTTCTCATTAATTTTTTTGTAATATTTATTTTTCGAGATAATAAATAGTGTATATCTAAAAATGGTGTTTTACTTGCGGCCCGCCGCTCATTTTGAATTCTTGAATTTGGCCCTCCATCCAAAAAATTTGCCCGCCCCTGATCTAGACGCCACCCGTTGCATTGCTAAATGAAGCTACGTGCCGTGCGTTTGGTTTGTGGGCGAGCGAACGCATTCGCCTACAAATGTTCGAGACCATAGACCATTTTGCTAGTGCTCGCCCAAAGTGCTCGCACTAGACGCTCAGAATTAAAATATAATTTTCTATTTTTTTACGTTATCTAGAATTTTTAAGCGGTCAAAATGCAACCATTAGGTAAAGATATCCATAATTTAAGTTATTTTTAAGAAACACTAGGTCACTGATATTAAAATAAATAATAATATACAAATAAATTGTCACGAACATGAATCAACTTACCTATGAAACGTAATACCATCTTCTTGCTTATCAGTACGGCTACCATATTTTAATACAACACGCAGAACCACCTCTCCTACTTAATTAACTAAAAATATATACAACTGACTTTATGTTTAACACAAAAAATAGCAAATTTAGCAACACGAACTCGCAGATTATCGATGTTACGTAAAGCGATTCACCACGATTTGCCAGCGATACTTTTGGAAACTGACTCAAACATATGTAGACCTTTTATCTTACTCTAGCGCGTGTCGCAGAGATTATAAGGGTGCCGAATACTTTCTCACCGCACTGCACTCATGCATCGTTTTTGTTCAGGCTTTGAGATCAATACATATTGTGTAAAATTATACAAAGAATACGTGCGTATTTTTTCTCGATTTTGACCAAATGTGGACTTATCGCTTTTTGGAATTAGATCCTCATTTACAGTCTGTGACACAGGACGCCAACATAAGAATCGGGTTTTTCGGCACTTATGTGTAATTCGTCATTGTGTGTAATTTCACCATTAGTGCAAGTCCGTAGTGGTTTGACGGGCGCGGCGCGGCGGCGGTGCGGGCAACTCAAACGTATGAACACGTTTCGAATGCGCGGGGACGGGTGTTCGCGCGTGTTGTTTTGGCGCGTCTAGCTCGACGCAGGCAAGATCGTACATGCGGCGGGCTGTTCCCATACTGCGCGCATAGAGGTGTCCGCACTGAATGGATGGGCGACGACGCGGGAAACGAGCGAGTAGCGGGTGTATCAAACTATTATGAGCTTACCGCGCGCCTCTGGTGTATTTGTGGTATTATTTTCACAAAGCATAGATAGTGCGAAGTGATTTAAAGTAGGTATACGTTTTATAACTTGGCAATTTTTACTACACTGATACGCCTCTTTGCCTTATTACGTCGCATAAAATTATATCAAATGATATTCACTTGTATTAATATAATATGTAGTACTAAATAAATAAATAGATAATATTATATGTAAAAATAATATCTTTAAATTTCAATAATTCTTAACGCATATATAATATTGTATACTTATATTTATAAAGGTAGGTACTTGAAAAATGTTTTTTTTTGTCTATAATTATTCAATATTCTTTCTCATTTATCTCTTTATCTAATTTCTCTGTATTTAAATTATAATATGATTAACTATAATTATAATTTATATGGAAACATTGCTGGTTGCAATATCTTTTTCTAGTCTATTTTATACATATTTGTAATCTATGTAACTGTTTGTTTTCCTTAATAAAAAATATAAACATAATTAAAATAAAATATTTTTATAATATATTAACTAGGTACATCATTTCCATTCTAGAGCCGGGGTGCAAAGTTATGAAGCGTATATTCTACACCTACATTTACACCATATGAACCGAAAAGTCATTTTTAAACTTTAACTTATATATTATCCAATATATAATCAAATTATAAAATTGACCAAGGGTACTTGATGGAATTTGAATTTCAATTCATAAATATAAATTTACCAAATAAACAGGTATTAACTGTATTAGATGACAGTGTGCATTCACCATTGGTGGTGTTTGAAGATGCCGAAAGGCGATAGTCGGATCGCAAAAAATGACTCAAAAAGAATAGAAAAAAACCTTGATCAATTAGAATATACTTAATCAAATATTTTCTCATGTTACTCTTTTTCGAAAAACTTGGCTGGTTGTTCCCGCAGTTTCTTGTATAAGTTATAAAATTCTTCTGTTAAAGTGCTTTCCATATTGATTTCATTGGGCCCATATTTTGCTGCATAGTTTTGCCATTTCAAATTTCATTTCAAACTTTTCTGTGTTTATGGTTTCCTATCCCTGATTTGACGCTGGAAACGACTGGACGCGCGCGGGCTACTACGGACACTCTAACCGTGCCCGTCACCGCACCTATTCCGCGCCGTATACGCTGATGACTACGGCCAAGCGCTTAGACTTGAAAAAGTTGTTAACGCGACAAAAGGTTGGGGACCGGGTCCGGTAATGAACGATAAAACTCGCGAATAAAACGACTAAGTCGCTGGTTGACACTTCACCACTATCTGTCAAAGTGACAGTAGGTATGGAGGTAGGTATCTGCCAGTAGGTATCGGGACCTGGGCGAGTACCTCCTCACAAGTCCTGGCGACTTGTATATGAAAAGTGTGAACAAAATTCCGCCGCTGACCTTCGCAGGTTCAGGGTCGTGAATGTGAGCGAAGACTGATATTGAATTTAAAAATATTGGGTTTATATGCAAATCTGGCCGATTTCATCCCTTAGCTCAACGTTTTTCGGGTGACAAAATTAATTAACGGTTTCCTTACGAGAGTGGCGGAAATTGTACAATGACTAATTACCCGCGACATCTACGTAAGGGCCGACTAAGAAAAATTATGGGCGCGAGTCGACGCTCGCCGGCGGGCGGCGTCGCTCACTCGTCACGTACGTCCTTCGAGTACCTAGGAGTACTGAGATCGTGTAATTGATGAAGCAGTACCGCAGTGTTTCTGGGCCAGCCCCACGAAAAACGCACCTACGAAGGCGTGCGAGGCATCGACGGATTCGTGGTTGAATTACCTATCGATACAGCACACCCCCCGCGTGGTGGCGCTCTTCATGGCTGAGGGAGGGGCGTTCCCGCGGCGGCCGGCTTTGCGGGCCCTAGCGGCGCGAAGGTACCTCTCACCCAGAAACAAGGGTACTACAAAGTTAGCCTGGATGATAAGGCGTCATATGCCAGTGGTTAACTCGGCATATTTGAGGCACCAGGCCTCCGACAGCGCATATCAATCCTTCGGCCAACTACCGTTGGGGGGCTCAACTTTGAGGCGCCCCGACGGCCTGAATACCTACTTGACGTTGGTCTAAGAATATGAACTCGGTAGATTGGTAATTTAACTACAAAATAAAAGCTTAATATAAACCCATATCACGCGGGGAAGTTACTCGATTCTAATATATAAACGTATTGGTCGCGCAACCTTTCTCACATTAACAACTAATATAGCTCGGTGTCGCCACAGGTACATACTTACGACTAGTTGACGGATGTCATTCCGTCAACCAAACATATAGGCAGTAATAATTGCTTAGTACATACTCATACCTAGCCGATCAAAGATTTCCCGCACTTTATTCCAGTACGTGGTCTCCTTGATCGACCAAAATCATTGATCCGATTCTCCCGTCGCGCGTGAGCGTGATGCCGTCATACACGCGAGCGAGAGGGGCTCTGTCACTGCAAAGCGAGCGAATTTGTATCGCGAAATCGGTTTCTACACATACGACAGAGACGCCGTCGTATGTGCGAGCAGGAAAGCTGCCAGAATACCGATTCGGAAACGCCGCGCGCGGAATGACCGCGGATATTAATAATCGAAATTGAAATGAAAATTAATTACGCGGGATCGTGATTATAATCGGATCGATGATTGCCTAAGTGTTGCTACGCTTTGTGATTGCACATACGTGCAAAAGGGAGCCTTCGCAACAGGCCTATGAGCATATATTAACAATTACTGTGCCGTGTACGTGCGACGCGCAGCGACATCGATCTATATGCACTTATCACTACGTACATCTTAACTATCTAATTACATACCCTCAACGCCCATCCATAAGTCCCCCTTTATTACTATTTAATCCTTTGCCTTACATATGAATATTTTACAATTTACACTATACATTATTATAAACAAATCATATTTAATTTAATTACCCTTTACCATATTTGGCAACAAAACAAAAATTTAATCTTATACTATATTACCTATTACCTATTATTTACATGGTCTGTGGCGACCGACTTAACCATCCACAGTTCACTCTGAGAAGCCGTGGGGCCTGTCAGAGCAAACTGCGGGACTTAACATGTGAAATATTTTGTTCAGCTTTGCCAAGGGTCATCATCATTTCATCGGTGGCGCATTGACTACCAGGGTCAGACCGAGCGGCTGGGTGGCACTACTCCTTATGGGAGCGCCCCCCACAGGGGCGGAAAAACCTGTCGGTGACAAATCCCCCCAACCAAAGCAAAACCACCGCCAGGATCTGACCTCAATTAGCCACCGGCCCCCCTTGGCTCCGCCTCACAAGACAAAACAATACATGCACAAGACAAAACAGACAATTATCAACGTAAAAAAAATATCTAAAATAATCATACACGCTACGGCATGCACATGACAAGGAAAGGGTAATTATTATTTATTTATTGGCCCAGAGTCGGGTACAGAATATAGAAAAAAAAAGAAAACGAAATTTTATATAAGGCAAAAATGGGATTTTAAGTAGTTCATTCCCGGGCTGCTGGTGACGAAATAGTCTGCCTGTCACCCTCCTGACGTGGAGTGTTTACTAGGACAAGGTCTTAAGAAAGTACCTTTCCACCAGTCCATCGTCAGGGGTGGGTGTACAGGTTTCCCGGTGTGAGCCAGGCAGCCCGTTCTGGGACTTGCAGAATCATACGCCAGGGAGATTCCCCCGGTCGTATACTCGACGTCGCTGGTACATACATATAACAAAGAAGACAAAATATACACGTGCAATAGATATTAGTAAAGAAACAAAAAACAAAAAATATCGCCGTTCCGCTTATTCCATTTCGACGCGGTGGAACCCAACTCATACTCGTGTGAATACTCCGCTACCCTGGGCCTCTGTCCCGTCTATGCGCGCGGTGTCTTTGCCGTCACGCCACGTAAGAGCCTTCTGTTTGAGAGTTTTATTGGGCTAAGGTGTGCACTCCTTTGGCCCACAACTAGTTGCCTTACGTGCGTGACCCTTCTGGCGCGCATCCGGATAGCGGTAGTAAACAACGACGTATAGTTCTGGGCTCCTACCGTACGTCTTCGGACGCCGGTAGAACGGACCCTTTTGGCGCCGTTTTCCCGTGCGTCCCGCCAAGCGGAAAAGGAAAGAACCTGTAAAAGAAACCAAAATGGACCGTCACACATCCTGCTACGCTGCACATGAGCTACGTGCGACGGCCGTCCACCGTCACCCTCCAGCGCCCCCCTACGGAGTGTCCATGGCTAGTCCACGCTTCCGCGGCGTTCTGTCCTGGGCGCGATCGAGTCAGCTACCCAGGATTCCACCTTCCCTCACCACGGCAGCCTCCGGCGATCACTGGACGAGAGGTTACTCCGCGCAACTTCGTCGATCATCCAGACGCCGTGCGTGAGTTCTGGAACGTCGCGTTTCGCCTACGGGCACCGCCAAGGTCACCAGAAGCTCAGGCTGACGACGCTCGCACGCCACTCCTGCTAGAATTTATTTTGTATGAGGTAACGTGTCACTGTCTCACATCAACGCACTCCAGTGTGCCCCGACAGTGCACTCGCGATCACTTCAGGCTCCCTCGATGCAGTGTCTTGGGGGCGATCGTATCCAGCCGACCAAGATTACATCTCTCCTGTCACGGTGAACCCTGGCGATGGTCTTTGACGCGAGGGGCACTCTGGCCACCTCCGCCTGGTCATCCCAGTCACGGTGCACAGGTTCAGGGACGTCGTGTCTCGCCTACGTGCGTGGTCGAAGCCACCAGAAGCTGCGGCAAATGACGCAACTCGCCACTCTTGCCAGAACCTATTTTGTATGAGGCGACGTGTCACTATCACACATCAACGCACTCCAGTGTGCCCCGACAGTGCGCTCGCGATCACTTCAGGCTCCCTCAATGGCATGTCTTGGGGCGATCGTTTCTAGCCGACCAAGATTACATCTCCCCTGTCACGGTGAACCTGGCGATGGTCTTTGACGCGAGGGGCACTCCGGCCACCTCCGCCTGGTCATCCCAGTCACGGTGCACAGGTTCTGGGACGTCGTGTCTCGCCTGAGCGCGTGGTCAAAGCCACCAGAAGCTACGGCAATTGATGCAACACGCCGCCTCCGCTTCTACTAGTTATATGTCCAATAAAAGTCTCCCATGCACATTTAAAATTATTATTACTATTAATTTTTCTTAATTGTTAGTTTCAATTTTAGTATTAATCACCAATCGATTACACAGGGTGCTAGATTCAGCTGTATCGGTTAGCATAATAATTATTAGTCAGAGTTGACACAATGTTAGTCGGTTATTTTACTACACAATGTTGACGCCAGCTTCGGCGTCGATACAGAGCACCTACCGTTTGTCGAACGGCTGTTCGATTGTAGTCTCACCGCAGCCTCCTCCACCTCTCGGGCGGGCAGCTGGCTCGCGCCGCCCACCGCGTCGGCCTTGGTATGTCCACATCAAAGCATGGCGATTTCATACAAAAATTGACTTAATATTACGGTCTGTTTTCTTAATATTATTTGCTGCCAGACTTGGGATTTAATGTTTACTAATCTTGCTAAAATAACAATCCCAAGCTATGATTCGTTTTCAACAGAAAAGAGAAGCGAATTGATGCGCGTATATTTTTTTTTAATTTCCTGTGTTGTTAGACACATGGCTTTGGTCCAAACGGTTACTGGCTCAAAATATGCCACCCACGTTCGGATCCATCGGTGCAACTCACACGCTTCGCTGGACTTATGCAAAACCCCTAAATCTAATAACATGTGACAGTACCTAGTAAAGTTGGACATGACATATAAATTTTATTCAGGTTTACAGAAAAAAGGAATATATCTATTACGCTTTCAAAGAAAAGTCAATAATATTCGTCCACCTCCACGGCACTCGATGCATGTCCTCTATTCATCATTTCGTATTCATCCCATCACCCACTGACATCATCCCATCACCCACTGACACTATTCTTGACAGAAGACCATCGTCAGCTCCATGGCTGATGACGCGGTGCTGGGCGTGTTAGCCGGGCTCTCCACGGCCGCCTTCCATCCTTCAGATGCCTCTGGTCCCGCAGGGGCCGCGTTCGCGTTCGCACGCGGACTCCTGTCCGGATTCGTCTGCTCGTTCATGTTTCGCCCCGTAATTCTGTATACGAGGGTCTCACCGATCCTGGCCTCTGCCCACGCATGCTGACAAGTTATACGATGGTATCAGCGTTTGTTTGGCATCGCTGCGTCGCTTTGTTCGGCATTTTACGCGAACTTTTAACAATGTTTTTGTTTTCGTAAAATTTTTATAAGTCTACGGGTTTTATTTTTAAAATTTCACAAGTGTTTTGATTTTTAACCCAAAATTTTTTATAAGTGTTTAGATAATTTCGAAAAATTCCACAAGTCTTTTTATTTTATCGCAAAAATTTCACTAAGTGTTTCGAAAATTCACGAAAATTTTACAAGTGTTTTTAACACCAAATTTTTATAAGTGTTTAGATAATTTCGAAAAATTTCACAAGTCTTTTTATTTTATCGCAAAAATTTCACTAAGTGTTTTAACACTGAATCATCGTGCAATTATTTTTTTATATGGCAATTGTTTGTATATAATATTATTATCTATGAAATAAATGAATTATTTCGCTGATCGCTGTTTGTTACTGCTTGTTTTTGACACTGACAACTGAATAATATTTGAACGGCATTCGTATTTGCTTTAGCCCATAATTATATAGCAAGAATACTTAAAAATACGCCGTAGATTAAAGTGACAATTTGGCGGATAAACTTTTACGCCTAAAGCACTTAATTAAAACAGAGGTAGGTAATTATTCATGTCATTTTTTATCATGTTGATAATATTATTTTTTAACCTATCATGGTGAATATATACCAATAAATGCTTATGTTAACCGAACGCGTAGGTACCTGTTTCTACCGGCATTATTTATTTACAATTCTAGACAGTAATATGGGTCGCCGAAAATCGAAAAGAAAGCCACCGACCAGGAAAAAGGCCATTGAGCCTCTCGATCTCCAGTTCAACTGCCCTTTTTGCAACCACGAAAAATCATGCGAGGTTAAAATGTAAGTTACTTACACTGTTACCATCACATATTTCATTGTCTATCTAATAAGGAAACTCTGGTTATATTTATGAACCAAACTGAATCGTTTAACTAATAAATAATCGTAAGTTTATGGTATTGATTGATCTTCACATTTTATAATGAAACAACAGCTAGAGTTTTGACTGTTTTATTTTTGTTGTCAGTATTTATCACAATGTTTTATTATTCTATATTGTAAAAAATTAAGTACTTACCTACTTAAGTAATTAATTATGAATTTTTTGGCCGATTCCAAGTCAAAACAATTTGTTAAATTTTATTTTGGATAGGCAAGCCTTGCGTATATAGGTACCTATCACGGAAATATTTAATTGGCTTTGTAAAAAGTCGTGTTATTATTAATTTTTGTTATCGTTCATCCATGGCGGAAAGCAATTTATTATCTTTAGTGTGAACACAATTTTATTTTTAGCGCTTTCTATAGTAGGTACGCACTTCAAATGGAAGTAGTAATTAAAAGGATGGCAATTTTTTTTATTGGTTATTAAATATGTCCACTAATGGCTCTATGATTTTACAATCTTCAACCTTGCATTTTCTAGGGACCGGAGTAGAAACACTGCCAAAATAACTTGCAGAGTATGCTTAGAAGACTTTCAGACATCCACCAATGTTTTATCAGAGCCAGTAGATGTCTACAATGACTGGGTAGATGCATGTGAATGCGCTAATTGAACAATTCACATAATTTTAATGTCACATTAATTAATTGGTGAAATTTATTTATCACATCTCAGGAACAATCATTTCAAGTCGAGTTGCAGATTTTTTGTTTCATAAGGACCCCAGAATTTTAGAAGTATACATGCATTTATTTTGTTATTAGATTTGGTATGTATCTACAGTAAAAACGAAACAATAATGCGGTCGGTCGATAGTGTGCGTGCGTATGGGGAGCCGTGATAAATGCCTAGCAGCCGATGACCGCGTATTCGTAAGTATACAATCGACGAACCACATCATTGTTTCGTTTTTACTGTACTTATAATTTTGAAAATTAATGGACCGCATTATGTATTTATGAGTATAATTATTGATCAAGCATCGTTTTTACAAAACTGAGACAATTGGCATTCAAGTTGAATATGTTCACATAAGGATGCAATCGCTGAAATGACATGTCACTCACAAGCCTGAAAGAATATTATATTTGTGTATTTTTAATATTTAATTGTTTTGTCATTCGTAAATTATTTTTTTTACGTGTTGCTAGATTAATAAATCCATAATGCAGTCCATTATATCCCTGCTTATGTTTTTGAACATCTACTGACAAACACTGCTAAACATGATTTCATTTGTCAGTCTTTTTAATCATTTTTAGATAGTAACCTTCATATTATTGTTAGTATTCTAAAAAAGTAATAATTTTCATTTGTCATTTACTTAAATTGTTCTCATGTATCTTTGATGGAATATAATAATTCATTGTATTAATATTGAATCTTTCCTTTCAAATGTATTTTTTCTATTACCTCACCCATTATTCCTTTGTATTCAAATATTGTCATGACAAATGACAGTAAATAAAAAATACGAGTGTACCATCAGTGTTAGTTAATCACATCACAGGTCGATACATACTTTTATTTCAAGGGATAGAAAAATAAAAATAGACTTAGTTATAATTATGCATGTAATTTTATTTATTACCAACAACAAACAGAATAATCTACATAAATATTTTTTAATAGAAGTAATATAACAATCAATTTATTAATGTGTTAAATATTAATTGCAAAATAAGAAAACTCTATGCAACATTGTACCTATTGCTAGTGTCTACAAGAATATTACCTACAATTTCTAAGTTACCTTAAATGCAATATGACTTGCATAATAAATTATGTACTTTACAGAAAAAGAATCATGTTTCATTATATGATATTATAATCCGATATATTTTACAACATTTATTACACACTTAGCAATAATATTTGAGCTTGGCAATATACTCCTGATATCCCAAGCAATATTGACTATGATGATCATAATAACCACAAAAAATCGCATCGATAATACTTGCACTCATCAAATTATTAATAACAAAAGAAATTAGGTTATTTTAAACAAAATACGTGAAATTCACAGTTCTTCACCATAATAAGTGGGCAATGCAAGAGAGACATCTATTGTTTAATAATAATTGAAGTGAGCAATCAAAATTATCTGAAAATCTTACATACAGATGTACCCGTAATTGAAATAATACTTGTCGATCATCCTATAGCAGGGTTGGCGAACCTATGAACGAAACACATGTATAAAAAATTTTCTGGCACGTAAAATCCATTTTTTTATGCAAAGGATTTCCGGACTTTTCATTTATATTTTCATCTTTCCGTGCACCTATAATTTTTAAGCTGGCAACATTGTCATTGACATTTTTGTTATTATTGGAGATTATGTTTACAATTATACCCAGCTGATGTTCAACATAGCAAGTGTCAGTGAAGACAAGTTCATGCATTTTATTTTATTTAACATCGCTAGTGGAAATTGAAGAGTATGGCATGATGAACAAAGGGCATAAAGTAGTCATTGATAAATCAGTTATTTATGGAATTTTATTGGTTGAGTTAATTTTTAAGAAACTCAATTGTAATTTTTAAACTTTTTTCTTTCATTTTCCCCCCATTAAAAACTGCTCGACAGTCAATAAATAATATTTGAGAATTTTTGGCACGCGCACGTAAAAAGGTTCGCCATCACAGACATATAGGAACAAATTTGGGTAGAGCATTCTGATAATACAACTTGAATAAATCTTCCTGACCTATCATCGCTCCGGTCCATCTTGTAAATCCAAAACAACTTTTTTCAGGAGAAGCAAAAACCATCTTAATTTTCGTTTTAATTAGAATTTCGGAACTTACAAAATGGCCAACAATTTCTACTATTTATGAGTTTTGCAAATTTCTCCATTATGAAAACAAATTGTGAGGTTTTGTGGATTATTCTTGAATGATTAGATGTATTTTGTGTGCAAAAGTGGAAGTAGATATTCGATAATAGCACATTGAATGTCTTATTTTTTACAAAAATGCGATTTACGAGTTTTACAAGATAGAATGGTTATAATATAATATACATTAAATCAGAATCACAATTTTAGATACCTATTATATAGATTAATATTATTAAATACTGGGAACTATTAAAAGATCCACACTGCATTCTCTGCTAACAAATCATGTCTCACAAATAATCTACAATGGAATGTAACATACATCTACTATTAATAATTGCGATGTGGTATAACAATACTGTCAATAGGAGAGATGGAATAATGGACAGAAAATATTCATAAAAAGGCCAACAACACAGACTGCTTCCTAAATTGATAAAATCTTTTATGTCATCATTCATCATAAATTTTTTCCATTCGTAAGGATAAATGAAAACAAAAACTACATTATAATAGATAGTATATATTTAGTATAACATTTATAGCATACATGGTAACAAATAATTTATATATATAAAAACATGTCTGTGGTGCAAACCTATAATATCTAAGAAGCAAATATCCAAGATTAGTAATACAATAGGTAGACAGATACTATGTATCAATAAATTTCAGTGCTACAAACAATATTATTAAGAAATAAATATTTAAAAGTAGATAAGTATATTAATATAATTATAAAATATTGAAAATAAATAAGATGTCATTTCAAAATGGTAATGGTGCATTGTAAACAATATACAAAAATAAACTCTTGTACATATGTCGTAGATCAAACAATGGATTGTGTGATCCATCAGCCTGAGCTTTCGACAGACGATTTGGAGTGAAGAACTTTTAAAAACTATAAGATCATTGCTTATATATTTAATATTTTTTCTAAAAGGACTCCATAAATAATACGGTCACATCGATCACAGCTCCAAATAAAAATATTATAAGTAAATTACACCACATCTAAGTGTGATGTTTCTAATCCACACCTCAATGAGGGTTTTTCACAATTGACTTTAGAATTAATTGATTTTTTATGATAAACTAACTTAGACCAATATTATTAGTAACTATAACAACACATCTTTTGCATTAGCTAATGTAATATAAGTAAAGTTATTAGTTATTAAAGCAAGTGCTGCTCTGTATCCATACAAATATTTTAACAAATTATGCCCCATGACATTTAGTCATTTTGAAAACTTTAAGAAAAAGTAAAACACGTTACACTTAATAACATAATCGTATTTAAATTACGGTAAATTCAACGATTTCCAAGATTATTTTTATGGTTTGTTTCACAATTTAAAGCATAACGATGTATGGTAGGCAAGATTATGAAAAAAATACACATTTACTCTTTATAACTTACATGGAATAAACGGTTACAAAAACGTTTCATCGCATAACAAGGATATGCCAAGATATATTCGATATAACAATTATAATTTCAGTGCAACATAGTAAAACTGCAAAATGATATGGCATATTAACAATAGTTTTCAACAACTGCGAGTAAACATTTTTTTCACATTCTAAACCTTTTTTATACCTAAGACCGCATTCTCCTCATTATATCCACATTTCAATACATCGATTTCTCTGTTTGGTGTTTCACTATTATTTAAATCACATACTCTACACAAAATAAATATTGAAAACAAATAAAAGTACTTATTGAACTAATATTGTTTCCATTTGGTACACTGACTTTTAGACTAAGCATATATTTATGATGTAGGTAGATGACAAAATGTTTGCTGCCATTGTTTAAATAAGGCAACAGCAATTCACAGGCACCCGACAAGGGTCTTCACTTCAAAAAGCTTTGCACCCCTTCGCTCTACACTTCTTCGCTTTACGTCCTACGCCTCGGTGTGCTACATAAAATAAACATAAATCACTTTGAACAAACACTCAAGTTATCTTTTATTAAAATTAGAAAGAAAATATGCCATAATTACTTTTTCATTCACTTCTATTTGAATGATAGAAAAGTTAATCAGGCGGTCAGAAAGAGAAATGACAATACATAATTGTTCACATAATAATTATTATGTATCTAGCAATAATCGTTTAATGAAGTGGAATGTACTTCATTTTCCATTTAAAAAATTGTTTTAGAATTAAAAAAAAATAAAGAATACTGAATAAGCTATTTATCGATGACCCCATATTAAAGTAACTTTACTTTTTGCATAAAAATCGTAGAGATATAGATATAAATTAGTCATGATTTAGCAACTAATTAATAATAATTATGATCTAAATCAGTTTTGTATGCTTCATTATCATTCGATTAAACTCCTCTCACAATGAAAGGTATTCCAGTGGGTCTATTCTATACTTATCGAACACTAAAGTAATAAATAGTATCAAACTTAGGGTAGGTTTGTATCAAAATATTAGCACTTATTGTAACAATTACACATGCAATAAGTGCTATATTTTAACAGCACCTATCTTGCTGCTGTTAAAATATCGCACTTATTGCATGTGTAATTGTTACAATAAGTGCTAATATTTTGATACAAACCTACCCTAAGTTTGATACTATTTATTACTTTAGTGTTTGATAAGTATAGAATAGACCCACAGATGCAGTAGTTTACATAGGGGCCATCGTTGTATTATTGAATATCATTGTTACCATCTGTCCACCAAAATAAAATATGGTTTACAACCCTTAAAGTTAAAAGTTTCTAAAGATTGAATTATTTGTAAACATCGTCGATGATTAACATAAATCAGTAAAGATAGTACATATCGTTAATGTAACTATGTAAATATAACTGACATCAATGGTTTCTTTTACCAATATGATAAATTGGTAATACATATTTTACTTCTTCCGAACCTTTCAATATTATTCAATAATTTATACATATAGGATATGCGAGAATACTCGCACATCAATAAATGCTTTCATTACTACTGAGATTGATACTCCTCAAAGAAGTTAATAATTAAACAAAAGTATGACAAATGAGATTGAATTGATTTAAATATTAGAATTCTCCCATATCAATAAATGTTTCAAACGGTATCAGATCATTACTGGTGGAACTGTCGCAATCATCTGTCTCGGAATTTTCAATAGAATTATCAGCTTTTACTATATCCGTCAGCGATGTCGGATCGTTGCCTTCCGATTCATCAAAATTATATTTTTCTTCCACTGATGTTTGCTGTTCACACATATTAAAATCATTAGCCAAAACTTCCAAATTGCACCTCACTGAAAAAAATGATGAATCACCGTAATCATCCAACGTTACGCCATTTGCAAATGAAGTTAATTCGCATTTCCCATCACTGTTGATTTTATAGTTCTGATGTACGACATCTTGTTTGCTTGATAGAAATGACAAATTATGGGTAGATTTTTCTAAGAGAAGGAAATTATTTTGTAATTCTACTTCAGCACTATCAGCAAATAAAGCGGTTTCATCATCAATGTCTAAAGAATTCTGACTACACGAGATGGGTAATGTAGTAAAATGCGGTCTCAAGGTGTCTTGTATGACTAAATGCTATGGGATAAGCGCCCCTTATTGAATAGTAGTGCCAGCATCCAGTCCACCTTCTTCCTCCAGCTTGCTGAGGAACTTGATCACTCGGTACTCCTCCTCTGTCTGACGGGCCATGTCTATAAGCGCCAGCAGTTTCTTGATTCCGATGAACACTCTGTAAATAAAAGCAAGCGATTATGTATTGTTCAAAGTAATGTAAATCGTTTGAAGTAATGTGGATAACTAAATTACTGACTTGCTGCCTTGGATTTTTCGTTGAATATTTTTGAGATCCGTTTTTGAGAAAACATCCGATTCTTCTAATACGGCCAACAAATGCTCCGGTTGAGATAGATTAGGCACGTGGAGAACAGCAGTAAATGCTGATACCATTTCCATCTCTTCCAAAACCTGTCTGGAAAAGTAAACATTACATTACAATACAGTAGAACCTCAATAATTTGAAACTCGCTGAATCGTATTTCGAATTTTTCGTCAATTTTAACCCCCAAGAAACATCTTTCATAAAAAAATTCCTTATAAACCAAAATATTAATTAATTCAAAATGGAATTACGTCCCAAAGGCTATTTTTATCTATACAAGTCAAAATAATTTTTTTTGGAAAGAAATAAATTTAATGACTGCAATTAAGTAGGCAAAAACCTGCAAATTTACTGGTGGAGGCAAAACCCAAAGTTTTAGTTGTGGAAATACCCATAAACTCCTAATGTACCGTTACATAATAAACTCAGAATCCATTGTTTTATTTCATGTTATAAAGAGTAAATACTCTGTAAAACATTAACGCCCCACATGCGCCACATACATCAAAATGGAGTTTATATGGTATTTTCAGAGCATAAGCCAATTTTGAAGCCTTTTTATCCTTTAAATTTATTTTAAACATTTGATGACTGCATAAAGTATTTTTATTACATAAAATAGTACTCTTTTAAACCTCTCAATCTAATGTTTCAGAATATAGTCATATTTCAGTACATCCATGTGCAGTGGTGTTACGATTTTTTAGATTTATTACTTTTTAAACGCATTTATAAAACTAATGTTAAGGCGATACTTCCGTGAAACGGCAAATAATTTTCAACTATAGGCGCGACGAAATTTTGGACTCGCTGGCATCGAGGTGTGAATACGTCAATTTGTTTCGTGATGGCGACGGGGGTATTAATTCTTAAATTGTGTAAAGATGACTAAAAACGTTACTCATTTACTTTAAAAAGAAAACATGTCAATGAATATATTATTATTGTTACTAACAATAAACAGAACATTAAATGGACGCATGTTGGATTTATAAGACAAATTATATTTCGGTCGGCATGCATCATTTGCACCCGCAATCCGCGATCTTTTTAGACCATGCCTCAACTGAGGTATAGCCTTAACATTATAAAGTGAAATATTTACGATAAAAAATTATATTTATAATCTCTATGATCCCAAATTTGACAAGAATTAGGCATTTTATTATCAAAAAATGGGCACGATTAACACATTCGAAGATGATTTTAAAGATACTAAGTTTAGATTAACATGGCCAATTGAGTGGCAAATTGTTGGACAGAACTATGTAGTTCACTAATAATAAAATTGACTTTAAGTTCACATGACAATTTTATTATTGTTTATGGAATATTAAATTATTTTATTTGAAATACATACACCAACCAGTATTTTATTGTGAATTTGTATGACTAGATTATTTGTGACGTATGAGTATTTTTATTCTTGGTAGGTATCTAACCAACTGGATGTCTGATTACTCAGTGATTGGTGATTATGTAATTACAAAATGTATTTCGAATTAGTTCACCATTAAATAACTTTTTTCACTGGTAAATACCACATAACACTATTTTTCAATACTACATCGTCCCCATACAAACTGATGATTTTTTTTTCTCAGAAAATTCGATTTGTAGCGATTTTCGCTAATTGAAAATCAAATTTTACCGAGGTTATACTGTATATTATAATATTAATATTATACTCATGATTTTAAGATAGACTTAATACATACATATTATTATTTCATACAAACAATAAAATATTACATTAACAAATTGTAATACATATCACTGCAAAGTATTATATTATATAATGCTAAAATTTTTAACATAATTTTCTTTTGTATAGGTGAGTACACGGTTTAAATTTTGTTATTGAATGTTTACTGATTCGACAATCGATTGATATAAAAAATTACCTTCTACTACTTGTGCAGAGGACCAACAACTTCCGACCCTTCGGAGGTTGCTTTTTGAGCAAAACTAGAAGAGCTTGAAGAGTCAAATTGCTGTAGCGAGGTCCAATGGGACCGTAATCCAACAGCCTTTCAATGTTGTCCACCAAAATGCAAGACAATGTTGAACGATAAGCATCATCAAACACCTAGAACGTCAATAATAGTGCATAATATAATTTCTGGAAACTTAATTTATATGTACATTGGGTGTTTTTAACAGAGTGGATCAAGAAAATTAAAGTTTTATCATTTTTATCGAGAAATTTTTAATAAGAATGTCATTTAATTTGAAACCAATGTTTTACTAAGAATAACAATCACTGATAATTTACCTGAATCAAGTACTTACTAGAGGTGAGTTAGAAATACTGTCAACAGTTTGTGTACTCAAGTCTCGGATGCAACTACCCATACTCAGTATGTGTGGCCCAATAAACTTGTTCCAAAAAATTTGTGAATGCATGCGATGATATCATCGCGAGTCGCCCGCTAGTTGGTAGACTTTCAATACTACTGACATTAAATGCGCGCGAGCGAGATTGCACTTGAATACAAGTATATTTTAATTTATTAGTCTATGCACTCAAATGACATAATCTTATATATGAACAAAAGGTCATAAATTTCATGTAATATTGGCAGCACATTCCCTCGGGAATGTGGTGAGAAGGCACAGGCTTGTTATGACAGCTCAAAACATGTTTAAAATTTAAAAAAATCTTTGTATATTCATTTTATGTTAACAAGAATATTATAACCTAACATAAAAACAACTCATAAATTTAAAATGTGTTTAAAATTTTATAATAAATAGGACATTTCGAAAAGCCGAGCTCAGTGTATTTTTAGCGATTCTATTAAAGCCGATATTTCAAATACTAGTAAGTATTTTGGAACAAGTTTCGATACTAAGTATTTTTTTTATACTGGTAGTAAGTATACTTAGTCTTCAAAATCGACCAGTTTTCCAACCTCTAGTACTTACCATAGAATTTATGACGACTTACCTTTCGTATCTGGAGACATTTAGCATTTTCAGTGAATCCGACCATGTCTTCCGGTGAACAAACTTTGACAAATGGGAAATCTGACATCTTTGCCAGCTGCGCCGCAAGAGCAGTTTTTCCAGAGTTGGGCGGCCCCTCCAATAGGACAGAAACCAATCCTGAAGAAAATCAATGAACATTGTGCACTTGTTGGAATTACATAATAATTTCTGTAAACATGCTTTACTGGCGATGATGAATGTGCCAATTCCAACAATAATTTCTACATTGTGTTTTTAGAATATTTTTTAACAGACCATCATTGTATCATGGTATTTGACATCAGGCAAACAATCATTATTGAATCAAAAATTGGAACATTAAATGGACAAATTTTTGTATGCTGATATTTGAATGAGAGTTCAAAATTTACCGCTGGATTCCGTAGCCCGCGCTTGCTGTATATACAGAGTACCATCTTCGAATATGTTTGAAACAGGAGTGCCCCAGTTGATGATGCCTCGTGACAGAAAATGTTCCAGAGCCTCTGCCGCAGTACCGAATGCCTAAAAGATTTGTGAGCAAATTTAGCTATTGTTTTATTTCACAAAATTTTTCAGTATATAAGTAAATTGAAGTGTCAACCTCTCAACTTACAGGTTTAATATCAAATTCAAGGGCGTGCATAAAGTCTTCACGGTTGACATACAGTTTCTCCATGGCCTGCGGGTCGAGTTCCACTTTGCTTGCGGCTTTGATGAGGCGATTCATAGCGGTTGACTGTGCAGCGCGGACTAAACCTTCCAACTCTGCCCCAGAGAAGTTCTTGGTCTTACTGGCCAATTCCTAACAGAGGACATAATAAACATTTGTATTCTTAAACATTTTTTTCCATTCATTGTAAAAAAAATATTACTAAACTATTTATTATAGACTTTCGAGAAATAACATTGTCAGTCGGAGTAGATCAACTGCCGGATGAAAGACTCCCCTAGCTCTCTTGACTCTTCCTGGTCCTTCAGCTCCCAGGTTATCTGCTAGCCGAGACGTCTATAACATTACATACACCTGTCCGCCTCCTTATCTGTCATTTTCTTTTATGGTTTTTCCACGCCAACATGCACCTTTCCATGCCTTGTTAATTTTTACTAACGCAGCCACTCTTAATTTTTGGACATCTCTATTATTCGATATTTCAAAAAAAAAATTAGGTATTATGTATGAATTAACAAACCTTATTATCAACATCTTCATTAATTTTTTTATGCTCTCTCATCCTTTTCGTGTGAATGTCAAGAATTTGCAATCGGCCTTCCTCATTTGGTAGCCCGATTTCCATCTGCACTTCTAACCTGCCAGGCCTCATGAGAGCATCATCGATCATATCTTTCCTGTTCGTCATTCCAATGACAAGAATATTGTTCAATTGCTCGACACCTGTAATATAGAGAAGATTTCCAATAAATCAAAATATCATTAATTTATGTGGTAAGAGATAAAAACAAATAAGTAAAAATAATCTCCACAAAATTGTAAAAGTAAAAGCTAGCCCAGGCATGGGCAAACCGCGGCCCGCAGCGTATTTTTTTGAAAAAGATTCACGTTATTATCTTTTAACGCCTTTCTAAACTACAAAATTCGTAGCTCATGCGCTGCATGTCGAAATTGTCGATGTAACGTCATCGTTAATCCACATAACGTTGTCAAATGGAGCTTCGCAGATTGGTCGAATGTGACAGAACAACAGATGCAACATGTAGAGGATCCACTCTTCTAGCATGTTTCGGACATTTGTTGTACTAGCTTGACGTCAGTGGTCTTTCCACACATAACACATCAAACTGAGACATCAAATAAACAAAAATGGCAGATAAACGGTTAAATATTTCTTTCGTTCAAGAGATAGAAAAATATCCGTGTATATATGACAATTCATGTAATAGTCAAGCCTGTTGCCTTATTCATGAATTAGGTAAATTTTCTGCTGAGTACATGAATTCGCCAGGGTATGGAATTCTTGAACTGTCGACAGAAGAAAAAGTAAATTTAATACGGATGGTTTTATTAGTAATAATTGGACATAATATAATATTATTATCAGGTTAGGTTTTGTAATTCTGAATTAAATTATTCAACTAAATGTCCATTTTGAGGTTAGCTATCAAGTGTCAACAAACTATCACAAACATTCAATCGACCATTGCACGTTTGATATTGGGTATCAAACGTGCAATGGTCGATTGAATGATTGCACGAATCAAATCGCGAAAATACTTTTCAATAAAATTCTTCCGTTATCATATTATAGTTCTAGATTTTTTTTTGCGCATAGTAAATGGATATGAACGTCATTGTAGTTATTGATTGGTATATTTTTATATTATAATCAATGACATTTGACACATTTGTTTATTTTGATTAGTTGCAAAAAACACCACCGGAGCGCGATCATCTATTTTGACCATAGATAATATATGTACATTTTGACCAATGCATGAGCATTTGAGACATTTAGTTTAGTTGCAAAAAATACCACCGTAGCGCTACTATCTAATTTGTCCAATACATGAACTAGGCAGAAAAATTACTGCCGAATTCACGCACTCTTCAGATATTTTGTCTAATTCATGAATAAGGCAACGGGCTTGCATTTTTCATGATTTAGGCAAAATTTTGCCCATTTCATGTAATATTCAATTTCGCACATTCGGCGTAACATACATATAAAAATGGTATTTTACTTGCGGCCCGCCGCTCATTTTGAATTCCTGAATTTTGCCCCTTCGTCCGAAAAGTTTGCTAGCCCGTTTGGATTGTTAGATAATGAATCAATTCTAAATAAGAGACAAGTGTTACATCGTAATATGTAAATCATAACAATATGTAAGGGTACTGAAACTAACCATCTATTTTAGCGAGAAGTTGGTTGACAACAGTATCATGGACTCCTGTCGCCCCGCCAACTGATCCTCTTGCTTTGCAAATGGCATCAATCTCGTCAAATATTATGATATGCAGACCGCTGTTTGGACCACACTGTAAAAAGGAAACAAATAGTCATCGCCTAGCAATGTTATATAGGATAATATGTATTAACTGATAGTTTATTTGAAAGAGATGATTTTATTTGTCGAAAAATGGATAATTACCCTTTTTTCTTCCTCTTCGGCATCAGCAAACAGTCTCCTAATGTTGGCTTCACTTTCTCCCACGTACTTGTCCAAGATCTGAGGTCCGTTGACAATTTTGGGTTCACGAGCGTTGAGCATGCATCCAATCTGTCGTGCCATCAAAGTTTTACCAGTACCCGGTGGGCCGAACAAGAGAATACCCTTCACGTGCTTGCAACCTGTGAAAAACAAATTTCATGTATACACAAATCCACAGATAGACACTAAAATAATGGGAAGTGGGTTGCCTTCTGGGTGAGGCTGTAACAAGTTTTAAATCTTGAGTGTGGAGAAATATGGGATAAACTTAAACACGTCCTAAAGATTGTATCATTTTCTACAGTCACGTCTGTATCATAATGTGCATTAAAGTTTATCATGTAAATGAAACGCGCATTTAATATTGGTAATATTTTAGGACACTCGGCACACTTTGTATTTTATTCTTTTTATTGTGTAAGCTGTGCATTGTATTATTAATTTATCATACTGATTCCACTTTCTTGTGGTTTATGGCCTGACTGTCATAAATAATAAATCACATCAGGCTTTAAATCATCGGTCCATGATGACTAATTTTCACATTTCTATCTTATTTATTATTATCTCGCAATCATTTGTGTACATAGATTATATTGTGTGTTTTAGGTTTTGTGGAATATTTTGTCAAAACATACCCAGTTGTTCCACAACTTCTGGCGGGAATACCCTTGAAGCGAATGCTCGCCTGAAGATAGCATTGAACTCTTTATCCAAGCCACCAATTCCCATCTTTCCAAAGTCCCAATCCGGATTGATAATCGACTGCCTCGGTTGAACTCTGCAATAATCAATGTTTTTTAATCCTATATAGGAGTTAGTAACACAATGTCATATCATAAGTTTTCTGAAATCTGATAATAATAATCTACACAATTTGCTATTATAAATGGTATTTACATTACAATTATTTTGAGCATAAATATTTTGTCAAAATAGTCATACAACTAATAATTATTGTTAAACAACCAACTTAATCGGTTTAGCTATAGATGATTGGATAAGAAATTATTTGATGAAGTTAATTGAGACTTTTTTAGAACTACAACAGGTGCAGTGACATAGTGTAGTAGTAGAGCAACAATAGCAATGCAGTGAAAAAATCACAGAAACACCCGGGTTTTGATAAATTTACCTAAATGTATTGTGGCATTTGATGTGAAGCCGATACCTTACGCATTGGACTCTGAGAATTTTGCAATCATCACGTACAAACAAATATATCTAATATTAAGTCATAGTAGAGTATGCAGTTTGTTTAGAATAACTTGCGAATGTATATGTATTGTACAATAAGGCGTTATAATAAAATAAATTTACCCTTTGGCTTTTCCAGTTAAATTTAATGATGAGTTCTCGGCTTTATCAAATTGCACAAGCGCATCTGCAAGACAACGCCCCAACCTCACTCGCTTTGGGGGGGAAGTACTTGTTTCATTTTTCATGGCTACCAAATCGACCGCTGAAAAATGATTGCATGATATAAGTATTATTTATTTGCGCATAATGGATAATACCTACATATTTTAATATCATCTGATTGAAACAGTTAAAATGGTTTACAACTATTTGACACAGATATAAATACCTTCTAAAGACTTCACCACAACTGAAAGCATTTTCTTGTCTTGGAAGCTAAATGCCAACTGCTGCCCGACTGTGAAGATTTGGCCAGTAAACTGAGCAAGAAAATCACGAGCCATTTGGTCGGAGTCAAACTGTTCTGTTGATGTACTGCAAAAAAGAAGGTAATAAAAGATTCAAACTAAAATTAATGATAAGAGGTTATCATATTTAATAAAATTTATTGTTATGTACATGATTCTAAAAAATGTGCTAATTATACGACAATATATATAATTTATGGAACTTACGTTTTCTTTGACATAAAATCTGCCTCAAGTACAATGGAACACAAGCAATCTGCTTGATGGGCCGTAAAGGGTTTAACGTCAATATTCTAAAAATATAATTAACATATTTTGATTAATTATTATGGTCTTAACATTTCACCGTGATGAAAATATCATTGCAATAAAGATATTCACCTACAATATCAATAAAATATTTAACACGGCAAATAAAATACATTTTAGAAAAAAAAATATTTTTAACTGATACCATTTATGTACGTACCTACACTAATTTGAGATTATAGTGCGAAATCTTTACGGTGATAGGCGGCGGCTTGGAGAACTACATCCCCTCCTCTCGATTTTCAGTACTTAAATACTTTGAAATCGAAAACCATAGTCAAGATATAACACGAGCGATTCGATTCCGGTGGAATAATCAAATGGGGTTCGTCAATCAAATCAAAACCTTGGTTTTTGTTCTTTAAAAAATCACTTTAATACTTACCTACCTACCTACCAAAACCAAAACATCATGAGATTTAAAAGAAAAAATCCTCCAGAATCCCACACTTTGAAGAGGTTCTTGGTTCGGTGTTTTCAAAATTCGGATTTCGGTTCTATTTTCAGCTCCGATTTAAACATACATATCAATTTGACAGTTTTGAATTCAAAGTCAAAAGTTGGAAAATGTAGAAAATAATCTCAATAACATGCAAGTAAAATTTTTTGAGGAGGCATTTTGGTATTTTTTTACCTCGATGAAAGTCCTAGGCACGCCAGTGATTGTGCATTGTCATTCTGTTGATTCATAAACTTGAAAATTCTATGTTTTAATAAAAACTTTTTATTGTACTTGATAGAAATACTGAAGAAATATAGAATACTGAAATGTCATTTTGACATTTTATATTGATTTCCATAGTAACGCACGTATATATTAATAATTTAGTTGCTAGGACCCCCTTAGCAACCAACAATAACGTTCCATACAAAACAGAATTAACTGAAAATGAATTCAATTCTGCTTAAAAATGGCTAAAAGTATTAAAAGAATGATTGTCGTTGTGTTCTGATAATATATTCTAAAAGTTTCAAATGTCTAGCTAGTCGGGAAGTTAGTTAAAAATCTTCAATCGTCCAATACAAATCTTGGACAAACAAGAAAAAATTTATACTGGACACACAAGAAAAAATCTGTACCGGACAAACAAGAATACGAGCTAATAAAAACGTGGTAAAAATAAAAGGTACCTACAGTAATAACGAAACAATGCTGCGGTTCGACAATTGCATATGTACGTATACGTACGAATACGCGGTCATCGGCTGCCAGGCATTTATCACGGCTCCCTATCGACCGACCGCATTATTGTTTCGTTTTTACTGTACTTATGTGGTTAATAATAATTTTACACAAGACATTCCAGATGGAAGAATTTTATTGTTAGATTTAAGCGTAATAATGTCTATACCTGTCCAATAGAAAGGGTGGCCCATTTCCTCTGAGGTGCAGAGAAGCCGACAGCTCCTCTCTCGACCGTCTTATGAAATCGTACCGTAAAAATAAAATGCTGCGAAGGTCCGGTAGAAACTTCCACATGTCTGAAATTATTGTATAATCAGATTTAGGCATTGCAACAGCTTTTCATAAAATTTTTGTTTGTTCCAAAATCTCTCTTCAAAACCTTGAATAAAAACAAATTTACTCGGAGACATGAAAAAACATAAGAGTTGTAGTTTTAACATTATTACAATATGCTACTGCACTCAGACATTCCAGCATAGGGCAAGTACAATGTTGTGTCACTTCCCTAAGTCCCCAAATGAAGCGCCTCATTGTGACTACGTCATCGTATATCACCGTTTGGCTAATGTATCTCGTTACGAATGTACGAGTGTGTGTAATGTCAGTCGTATCAATGTACTTCTAAGATCTGTCGGAGACACCTATTCTTAAACCTCATAACCATACAGGAGCACAGGTAGCACACGCATGTTGAACAAACGGTACTTGATGCTCACAGCATGAAGCGTTCACCTTCACACTGCATCGTCTGTTTACACAAATTCAAACAGTTTTTTATCGCATGCGTCATCAAGACGTAGGCGCATATGAACATAATGATTACTGTTTTCATTTTTTCAACATTCAGACCCAATCTATTGATATTTCGAAATTTAGTTTATCGTATTGAAAAAATAGTATTTAAGGAAATATATCATAATTCAAATCCTCAAACGTACATATTAGAATGAATCCTAAAAAATAGATGGACTGAGTGAGATCGAACACACATCTGTCACTATGCGGTAGTAAATTGAGGACAAATTGCAAAAGTTAAGAGTATATTCAGAGGATATTATAAAATTTGATATAATATGCTATATTTCTTAGAATGTTTGTGTATATCAGAATTTTAATGAATTTGTTTGTATGTGTGTAATATGTATCCATTGGAGAGCCATACAGAAATAATTAAATGCCTGAGGTAATAAAATTTGAGGCTGCAGGTAGTAAGGGATGGCAACTTATGATGGTACCTATGTCATAGCTTACCGATTTACACATCTCTTTTGTAATTTATCCCTCTAGATCTTAATAGGTGTCATTTAGGTAGGGGTTCCTACCTTAACCTCAGTTTCAAAAGATAGCATAATCATTTTCTATATATTTCGAATGAATCAAATACAGATTAATAGCTTAACAGTGATTCCCAATCGTTTTCGCATCATGGCACACTATTCAAATTATAATTTTTTCACAATGCATTATATTATAGAATACTTGCCACATACCACTTTTTGAAACTCTTCAGTTATACCTACCTACTTAAATTTTGTGTACTGTAATAAAAAACCATATAAACATGAAAATTTCATGTAGATAAACATTAATGGTGTTATGGTGGTTACTAATATTCTTAAACCAATATACCTACTTTAAAGGTAAATAAAAATATAATTTAAATTGAAATAAATTTTCCTGTTAACGTCATTTAAAAAAAATACTTACTAAGTTAAATGAAAGGTAATTATTTCGGTGCTTTTTACTGGTTCTTCGTCGTCTTTATCTGTCAGTCACCATTTTGGAATTCAGCTATCTTTTTGTCTTCGAATTATAGTACGCGGTCCAAGACATTAAAGTATTTCGGCAAAAATTATAGGACGTGTTGAAAATGTAAGTTTTCTGTTTGTCACATAAACATAACAGAGAATTCGAGAAATTCCGATCCCTGCTTTAATAAAACACCTCTTACGATCGAAAAATGCTAACAACGGCCGCTGTCATTAACTGTCACGTTTTTTAGAGTATACAACGCAAGACTACGTCCATGGGCTAATATCGCACACTGAGATCTTCTATCATTTATATTATATAGATAATACTTACTACATCCCTCGCTTCACGTTATTACGATTTGCTGTGATTGAAGTATGAACATTTTCCGGAACTTTAAACATCAACAATATAGACAACTTTTAAACGCAATGAAATAAGCAATGGGGAATATTCACACAACCAGAGAATTCAATTAATTCCATTTTTCAAAATTGTGGTATTTTTGACGTAAGTACTATACTTTTTTAATAGTACGCGGATGAAAATGTTACTTTTTTAATAGTACGCGAACCAAAATGTACAGTTCGGTTGGCAACACTGCGCTCACTGACAGATGACAGCGAGCGACGGCGGAGAACCAGTAACAAGACCCATTATTTCTATCAATGAGATACTTGCACTCGCTAAGAGGGCACATTTTTTTGTCCTCGCTTGATAGAACTACCCCACACTAGCGTTACAATTTAACGGTACAGATATAATGTTAATATCAATGTCATTGGCGACAAATGCAAAAAATCCCACAACGTTTAATGGATGTCGATAGTAGGGAACCTCTGGCTTAATAGTTAAGAGCAGTGACCTTGACAGTGAAAGATTTAAGTTCGACTCCCACTCGGTCTAACTATTTCTCTAGTATTCTTTCATTATGATAACCTACCTACGGATTAGATAGAGATGTTTATGGCAAATGCAAATTAAATAATTCCATAATTTTAAATGCAATACTAACTTGACTTCGTTGTCTAAGTCATCGGGGTGCAAAAGTGCACAGTTGGTGATGGCCAGCTCGTCAGATGGACAGCGTCCAACGCGCATCTTCTGAAATATTAAAAAAAACATTAAAATTAAGTATTGACACATATGAACGAAATGATTAAATCAAAAGATAACTATAGGGAATCTAACAAGTATGGTCTTGTTTATATTGGTCTTTCAAAAAGAAAAAAAAAACAACGAAATCAGTGATATCATAGTTATATGAAGCAATGTCGTAAAATGCAAGATTTCACTGCCGTCATGAAGCTTATTGTCTTTTTAGCTATACTAGGATGATTGTTATAAAATAACGGATGGCACTTACTGCTGACATGTTTATTCCAAACAGTGATACTCCTTTTCAGAAATGTCAGTTCCTATAAATTGACACCCTTCAAAAAAACTGAATCCGCAATGCAGAAACTTTAATCAATACAGGATTTTCTTTTCTGTCGTCGAAATTGGTATTGCCATAATTCATCCGTTCAGCCATCGTTCAGCCATGGCGGAAACAGGCGTCTTTATATATTATTAAATAATTTATTATTATTCATGTGATAATATACTTAGTAATAGTTGTACATATACGAAAAACAGCAACATTGCTTCAATAAAAATAAAAATAAACTTATGTTACATACTGCATGACCGTACAGAATAATATTTGATAGGTACTGTTTATAAATACAATGCATAGGTAGATTATTCTAACAAAATCGAACCCGCTATCTACTACATATCAGTTTTCGGCTTGTCGTACCTACCAAAAAATTTATATTACCCAACTATCGTATATTATCAAAAAGATTAGGCACCATGCAATGTCTTTGTATATTATCTACAATAACATTTTTTCGGTAAGATTGGGTATTTTAATATATTTATAGGTACTACCAGTACAATATGGAACGAATGCAAAATTACGTGATTAGGTATTTATCAAAGATTTTGAAAAAAGCCTTTTTGAGATGGAGCCCAAACAAACCACAATAATATGTACTGGTGCATTTCCGACTCAAGTAGATGAATGGTGCCATCGATCACTGCCATCTTTTGGCAATGCATCGATCGAAAAATAATGTCGCAATCATGTTGATAAAACTTTTTCTATAGAGATGGAGCATAAATGTATGAAATTGAAGCACATAAAAACCACTGGCAACTTTTGATGTAATCCCCTTAAGTTAGCTACAGGTAACTCCATATTGCAGGTTCATTTGCAGAGAACTTCAGACTACTGCGATTACATTTACTTACATATTTTGCCAATTTACAAAACATATAAAAAGACAATCCGTCACGAACAGCAAATAATAGACTTCGACAGTATTATTCAGTTGAAAAATCATTTAAAGCTTATGTAAAATCATTTTTTATAACTGCATTCGAGTAATTAATCACATTGAACACAAAAATTACCACCAATGCGTAATATTATGTAAGCACATCGGTATGGCAATTAAGCGATCTTAATATTTTGTGAAGTTTACTAACCTATCCATGCTTCATGTGCTTGCAATTTTCATTGCAATTCATGCTTTTTCGCTTCTGAACAAAGGGAAAACCAATCAAACAATGAAGAACCAAAGACAAAGCACGCTACGATAGAAGCGTCAGTCCTGCCAGCCGGTAAAACAAGATGAGAAACCAGAGAGATAAGTAATCGAGAAGAAAAGGGGGTAAAAAGCGGCTATCACAGAAGAACACAAGGCAAAAAATACGATCAACATCTCAAGGGACTTCAGAGTCAATAGCGAATAATATAATATTTTTATTGCTTTGTTATGAGAGACGCTGATAATAATAATTATTTTGTGATTCTTGGGCCCCTTATTACATAGGTGAAGGGTAATACGCGGGTGGGAAGGGGCCTACTCAGTAGTGAGCGCACCGAGCGCTGCTTTGGTGGGCTTTATGCCTAATAACGAAACATAATACCTAGTAAAAAAAAATGGAGAAAAAAGTCGCAAAATTGTGTTGGAGTGGACGAATGAAGCCTGACCTGAAACTTAAACAGTTAAAACTGTAACTGTTGGCATCATTCTGTTAAATACTGTCAGCATTCCGTATGTTCAAAACAATTTTTGATTCACTTTATAGAAATTATTAAATGTTATTTCCCAAAATAAACACTGAAACTCTAATTTATTATGAATGGATGGTGAATCATTACGGTTATTAAGCTGAACTAACAGTCACGTAAAATTACAAAAACCGTACATAAGCAGGAATACAATGCAATAAAAACATCTTGCGTTAGTTTTACAAACCTACTATATTTTTGGGCAACAATTCTTTAGAATATTTAGATTAGTAATCACAACAAATCCCAAACACCAACATACCGTATAAACATTATAAGAAAACTTGTCAAAACTGTTTACCTAGTTATTTAGTTTAGCTACGGTGATTGTAATTTATTGTCCATCGAAATGCTCTAATTCATGATGATTTATTGTATTCAACGTTGATTTGAATCATGGTGTTTTATTCCAATGCAATCATGTCAAATGACTTTCAGAGTACAACATAAATCTGCAATTCAAATAGCATTTAATCGGCGGGAATATATATTCACACAATTGAATAGACTGTTTTCACAAAGCGCCGACAACATTTAAAAAGATGTTCGACACATCGGAAATGGATGATATTCACAAATCAACAACAACTCTCAAATGATCTATTTGCACCAAGGAAAAAGTAGTCTCCACGTATCAATATACTATTGTAACTAATTAATCATAGAAGAATACAAACACTAAGAAAATTAGGTTTAATGATTTTAAACAATATTTTGGCAACACATAAGTATGTATTAGGTACCTACTTTCAGATTCAAATAATACTATAAGTACCTATTTAAAAAGTGACGTTAAGGTAAATGTACCAGTAGTTGACCTTTTTTCAATAAAATGCCCAAAATAAGAAACGTAGACACGGGATTGCTCTAAATTGTAAAGTCGAGACAAGTGAAGCCATCTGTGGTCGGATTGAGGAACTTACACATCACCATATGTCATAGGAGCGTCAAAGCAGCTATTTGAAAACAACACATCACGCCGTAAGCATTTTATTTTTAATTTCTTAAGTAAATTGTTAAGGATATCAGTGGATGTAAGCATATGGCAATTTAATGTTTTTGACTTCATAATATCAAGTTAATGCATTACGGGCAGTCATAATATTGAAGTATCGATATCATTTGTAATTTGGACAAGGAAGCAAGTTTGTGGGGGGTCAACTACTCAAGCTTTTTTAAATACTTTTTCAGTAGTTGACCACCCTGGTCAGATAATCACCTACATACTTATCAGTAGATAAGTTAAATAAAATTATTTCACTTAGTTTTGAACAATTTTTACATTCATAAGTATGGAACGATGATTATTTATTAATTATAAGTGTCTTGGGTGGTTTTGTCCAGTAGATGACCTAAGGTCTAAAACTTTTATTTTTTATTTTTTCAGCAACGGGTTTGTGTATTTTTTCTTCGGAAAACAAAAATTTCTTGAATTATAGCCCTAAATATATAGCAACTGAATGAAGCAGGCCAACAATTAATAGCCGACAACTTACGAGAAATAGCGACGCGATAAAAAAAATGCAGGGCATCACGGAGGATTTACTTTGATCATTATAACGTACCCATATAATTAATAATGTTAACGTTAGTTTTGCCGCAAATTGTTTATCAGCCTACCTCACCATACTTTTTTATATAACCTGCCTGCTTCACCATACTTTAATATAACCTGCCGCCCCTAAAAAGGAATCGAGACAGTGTACCAGCAGGTAAATGCCGACGATAAAGAATGCATAACCGTCATAGTAACAAGGAGTGTCGGTGGGGCTGTCACACCAACGACAGTCCTCTACAAGTACAAAAGAATTCCTCAAGAAATTTCCGAAAATGTGGACTTTGTCCATGGAGCCCTTAAGCTGTAACAGTACCAGGAGAATCGTAAAGTGTGCCTTCAATGGTTATATCAGAGGAAACCAAGCGTTATTTAGAGAGAGTTCCTGAGTATAAACATTGATGAGGAAAATCTTCAATCATTCCGCAAAGACAACGAACCTGATCAAGATGACAAGTCACTGTTCGCACTGTGACGAAAAGTAAAAAATGAGTTGGAAAATATCACTCCACCTGACCCGGCTAGACTCATCGATGAGGCATTGCAAGAAGAGGAATCCGATGATATGATGTCTTTGGCCACCTGGAATACTATGAATTATTATGATGTTTTATCTCCAATCGCTAGGGCACCTGTGGCTGGTCTAACGACTTGTGATGGTTATTCATCTCCAATCGCCAGTGCACCGAAGGCTGGTATAAGGATTTGTAATGATACTTCATCTCCAATCACCAGGGAACCCGTGGCTGGTCCATCAAATATTCGTAGTCCATTCAAGAGACATTTTTTCTTCCCCGGTGAAGGGGAAGAAAAATTCAAGAAGAAAGCAAGAAAGGGAAAAAACCCTCACCAGTGTTTCCGGTAAACCTTGCCAGGAGTATTTCCTAAACAAAAAGAGAAAGAACGAAGAAATGTAACGGTTGGAAAAAGAACGAGCTGCAGAGAGGCAAAGAAAGAAAGAACTAAGGAAGAAAAGGAAGAAAGACGCCGGTAGTATCCCATATAAATGACCCGACACAAGTAAGCAAAACTCGTAATGTTTATTTAGTTCCGGAATTGGACTTTATTTGGAATATCTAAGGATTTTATGTGAAGTTTTATTTTGGTAAGTACTGAGCCTATGCGTTACTATGTACTATGTATGTACTTAGTTGCTAAAATCAATATAGTTTGAAGTAACTAATTTTGCACCTTTTGTTACCCGAACAAAGCTGATGTCAAACAAAATCCTCTCCTATGTAACTTGTTACTGAACTGCCCATTGCTACCGAGTTGATTCAAGTAGCTATGAGCTAGAGTGGTCTGACAGGAAGCCCTGAGGCAACTCTGATGACAGATTTGCCATAAAGCCTCCTGATTAGACATGGTCAACTACTGAAAAATATAGTGGTCAACTACTGGAACCCCTGATTAGACATGGTCAACTACTGAAACATATAGTGGTCAACTACTGGAACTTTCAATTTTTTGGATGGTCAACTACTGGAACAAAAAAATGGTCTTGAAAAATTTAACACAATTTTTTTGTAACAGACCCTTTCTTAATTTTTGTCTTGTCATATTAATTAAGACATTTGATCCATTATGAGTAGACTTACTTTGCCAACATGCAGATGCCGTCATAAGCTTTTATGGTTTACGAAAACAGTTTTTTCCATGTAGACAATTATAATAAATACCTACCTTTTTCTGTCAGCGCATAGGTTTTTCGATCCAATAATTGTTAATTTAAAATTTGAAAAGATCATACATTCTGATGCATCATTATCACAAACTAAGATTACCTATATTAGGTAACATTAGGTTGGGGTAGGTTAGGTTATGTTAGGTTAGTTTAGGTTAGGTCAGGTCCCCCCTGCGTCTGTCACCTTGTCGTGGTAGGGGGGCTTCCGCTGCCCCGGCAGCTTACTAGGAACAGACAACGTCTTTAACCCAAGATATAGTGGAAGGCATCGTGCTGATGGATGAGTGGCCTGTAGACGCAAAATAACAGGTTGCAAACGATCCCTCAGAGGTACCTGCCAACCACCCTGAGTATTCTGGCTTATCCGGCTATGCGGGTCTCTGGTCGGATGGACTTCTCTTCCCTTGCTATTCGTGGGATCAACTATGGATACTAATAAAACAAAAACAAATACGACGAAGATGTGGGAGACGGTGGAGTTGCTGGAGGCAAAGGTCACGTCCTTGATGGCGTACATCAAGGAAAAAACCAACGTCCACGGCCCCGATAAAGGAGGGACTAGCGGAGATCGCCAATGCGGTATTGATATTGGCTGACCACCGCAAGCATGACATGGGCACCTGCCAAGACGTCGCTGTGACTGAGCCGAAGCTAGAAACCAAGGCTACCCAGACTTAATCACTCACGGAAGCTGGATCACCAAAAGAAGAGGAAAAGTGGCGCAAGGTCACTTCCAAGAGAACGGCCAAAGAAGAAAAGGCCAAGAAGGGGAAAAAAGAATCAAGACCTAAGAAAAAATCACCAAATGGCCCTAAAGAAAAAGAAAAAGAAGACTCTAAAAACAAGAAAGGAAAAGAAGAAAATTCCCAGAAAGGGAAAGAAAAGTCAAGAAAAGAGAAGACAAGACAACTTCCTGGACCCAGAAACGACGCAATTGAAGTCAAAGCTGAGGGCAACGCCTCCTACGTGGAGACTCTCAGGCGCATCAGGAAGAACGTTGGTCTCCCGAATGTCGAGGTCGCAGGAATTCGACAAACCAGGAGTGGAGACTTGCTCCTGCAAATGAAAAGAGGCACAAGCCAAATCGAAGAGCTCGCAAACGCGATCACTAAGGCGCTGGGAGAAGGAGCTCAGGTGAGAACGTTTAGCCCCAGCGTCATTGTCAAAATTCGTGATATCGACGGAGCAACTGATGGCATCGAGTTGATGGATGCTTTGACGGCTGCGTCCCCCCGAATGGCAAAGGATGCAAAAGTCATCTCTCTGAGGCTTGCCTTCAGTGGCACCCAGCTGGTGGTCGCCAGACTGCCTAGAGATGCGTCCGCAGACTTTATCAAGGGGGGGGGGGGAATACGGATCGGCTGGGTGAACTGCCGACTAAGACCTCGGGCTCACCTCCCAAGGTGTTTCAAATGCCATGGATTTGGGTACCTCGCAGCGGATTGCACAAGCCCTGAAGACAGAAGCAAGGAGTGCAATCGCTGCGGGACGGAAGGCCACAAAGCCGCAGCCTGCACAAACAAGCCCAATTGCAGGACATGCGCCAACCTCAAAAAGAGCTGCGATCACCAGATAGGGAGCAGAAACTGCACAGCCCTCAGAGCCGCATTGGAGGACAATAAAAAGAAAAAATGATCCGAGTCCTCCAAATTAACCTGAATGGTTGCCAGGCTGCCCAGGACCTGATGGTGCAAATAGCCGAGAAGCGGCGAGCAGACCTCGTGATAATTTCTGAGCAGCATCGCAATGCCCCAAACCGGTGGTACTCAGGCTCAGGTTCGAGGTCTGCAATCTACGCGCCGACTACCCACTTACGCATCACAGGCGTCGGTTGTGATAACGGAGGCGGCTGAACATGGATATATATCGAAAAGCTTAGACTTTACAGCTGCTATTTCTCTCCCAATTCTCCCATACACGCCTTCGCAAATGACCTCAGACGCCTCGAAGATGACGTGAAAACATCAATCCTACCTGTAATCCTTGCCAGAGACTTCAATGCAAAAGCTCCAGAATGGGGCTCATCGACAACAGACAGAAGAGAAGTCTTGCTTTCTGAGATGGTGTCTCACTTGCATTTACATGCGGCTAACATTGGAAGTCGTCATATCTTCGTCCGAGGCAGTAGCGGTTCGGTCATTGACGCCACGTTCGCGGACGAATCAGTCGTGGGGGAATCAGAAATTGGCAAGTCCTCGACGCATACTCCCACAGCGATCACCGCTATATCAGTTTTGATCTGGAAGCGCGCTTCACCAGACCCCAACCAAATCTCGCAAACATCGGTTGGGGGGTTCGAAAGCTCAACCTGACGGCACTTTATGAGGCCGTTGCCGAAAGAAGGAGTGCGGTGCTAAGCAAATCACATAATGATAGTGCTGAGGACATTACCAGCCCTCTGAACGACCTTCTGCAACACAGTTGTGACGCTTCAATGCCCAGACGTAGCAGCCAAAACCAGCGACGGCCAGTCTACTGGTGGAACGAAGACATTGCTGAGCCCCGCCGCGAATGCCTTTCCTCCAGAAGCCGGGCTCAACAGAGACCTTGCAATGACGACCTTTAACGGAATTACCAAGACCACAAAAAGGCGCTACGGAGAGCCATCAAAGAGAGCCAGGCAAGATGCTGGGCCGAGCTGTGCAGTTCGGTCAATGAAGATCCCTGGAGCATGCCCTACAAAATTGTGAGAAAGAGGCTCTGGACTGCAGTCGTAGATCCCTATCTCGAGGGCCCGGGCAATTTGGAGTCGGTAATAAGCACCCTTTTTCCACAGCACCAGCCCAGAGAAAGTTCCTGTGCTGCGATGGACGAGGTGATCAGCCCATTCTCCAAAGCAGAACTGCTTATAGCTGCCAAGCGCATAAAAACCGCGAAGACACCAGGACCAGACTGCATTCCAAACGCGGTCATCAAACGAATCGCGCTGGTGGTTTTTAACACATGTCTGCGGGAAGAAACTTTCGCTTCGCCCTGGAAGAGGCAAAAACTAGTTCTTATACCAAAGGGCAATGGGACGTCACTTGGCCCATCTTCGTACCGACCACCCTGCATGCTCGATGGAGCTGGAAAGCTGCTAGAAAGACTAATCCTTCAGCGACTCCAGGAGTCATTGGAAGACGAACACAAAAGACTGTCACACAACCAGCACGGTTTCCGTCCTCGTCGATCTACCATCGATGCAATAGCGAAGGTAGTAGCGACAATCCGACTTGCCTGACAAGGAAGTGTCAAGGCAAGCAAGCACGTCATGTTGATTGCACTGGACGTCAAGAACGCCTTCAACACGGCGAATTGGGAACAAACCCTCAATGCACTTGTCGAAATCGGCGCACCAGTGCACATCGTCAGGCTCGTCGAGAGCTACTTCACGGAGCGAGTACTCGAATACGAGTGCATGGGCAAGAAGTGCCAACGTAATGTTTCGGCGGGTGTTCCACAGGGCTCAGTCCTTGGGCCAGCTCTGTGGAATGCGATGTACGATGGCCTTCTTAAAATCCCCTTGCCTGAAGAAGCGACTCTGGTTGCCTTCACCGATGACGTGGCCGTCCTCGTCACAGCCAAAACAACCCAGCTACTGCGCTCTGCTGCAGAGAAGACTCTAAAAAAAGTCAGAAGATGGCTTGACAGCAGAGGGCTTGAACTCGCCGTCCATAAAACAGAAGCCGTCTTTTTCACAAGGCGTAGAAAGCTGGCGCCGCCAAAACTTGAGGTCGACGGCTTCGAGGTGCCGTTCTCCAGATCATTACGGTACCTCGGAGTGCAGATCGACGACAAACTGCGATTCGCAGAGCACGCAGAAAAGGCGGCGTCCAAGGGAACGAGAATTGCAAAAGACCTTGCCAGGCTGATGCCCAACATCGGTGGACCAAAACAAAAAAGACAGAAACTCTACTCCGAAGTGGTCCACTCCGTCCTTCTATACGGCGCCCCAATATGGGCCGATGCCACGAAAATAGAGAGCACGAGGCTCACTCTGGCAAGGGTGCAAAGAAGAAGTGCACTCAGAGTCGCTTTGGCATACCGCACGGTGTCGGAGGATGCCATCCTCGTGTTGACTGCCACCCCGCCCATAGACCTGCTTGCCAAAGAAAGGCAAGCAGTGTACAATGGTCAAAAAAAAGTCGACGCTAAGGAGCTGACCATGCAAAAATGGAAAGAAAGGTGGGATGCCTCCACAAAGGGCAGGTGGACACATCAGCTTGTCGGAAACCTAAACGCGTGGTGCGAAAGGAAACACGGCGAGCTGAACTACCACCTGACCCAAATGCTCACTGGTCATGGATGCTTCTCCAACTACCTTCACAGGATAGGGAAAGAAGTGACCAGCGAATGCCATCACTGTGGAGGCCATGACGATAACCCTGCGCACACGCTGTTTGACTGCCCAGCTTGGGAGGAAGCCAGAAACACCCTGAAAGGGATTGTCAGCGAGGAAGCAATGTCGCTGACGAACATGGTTTCCTCAATGCTGGAAAGCACAGCTGCATGGTCAGCATGGGCAGAATTCGCATCGTGCGTCCTCAAGACCAAAGAAGAAGATGAAAGATCTCGGCGACGAGAACAGGTAGAAGTGGCCTAACAAAAGGCAAGGACATAGCTGCCTCCCTGAAGTAATGCATAAAAGTGGATTCCGGGGGGGCAGCTGAGAAGAGGAGGGGGGTTTTAGTGGGTAAGAATCCCACACTACCATCAGTCAGTCGCCGCTGACTGCTGGTGGTGTCTTAAGAAGATTTCCCCCCGCCGGAAAAAAAAAAAAAAAAGATTAGGTTAGATTAGGTTAGGTTTGGTTCAAAAAAGATAGTTATACAATCTCATGACTGCATCTACGCCACATTTACCAAAATTTATATCGATGAACCAAAAAAGATATACCTAGGTGGTGTTGTTTGGTTGTAGATTTACATCAAATAATATAATATGAACGATAGCAGCACGGATATATACCTATTTATATTACTGCGTTAAACATTATTTATATTGACACCTAAGCATCATTTTTGCGATTTCCTTTCTAATAAATAAATGTTTTGTTTTCTTCTTTATTTTAAATAAATTGTATTGCCGATACAATTATTAGTTTGACATTTGTGAATTTCTACCTTTTCTTTGTGGGATATATTATTTGTCGGTGAAAACAATTTTACAAATGTGTGCAGTTGTCAAAATTGAGTGAATTTATATTTACAATGAGTGATTTATGATTTTTGTTTTGTGAAACAAACTATTTTATGTGATTTCATCTATTTATTTGTGAAATCATTTAATATGTATATGTGAATTTTGATTATTGCAATGTGCGATTAATTCCTACCCCTTGTACAATATCTATCATAGACAACATAAATATCTATTGTCTATGTTTATTGTCTATTAATTGTCTGCATCATGACAGCCATAGACAAATATGCTTTTATGACAGCAACACTCAGTTAATTAAAATGGTGGCTGTTTTGTCCAACGTCGAGCTTAGTTTGGCGTTTATTCTACTATAAATAACGTCTTTTAAGAAATAGAAAGTTTAGATGAGCATTGTGCACATAATACTAATTTAAATATGGACTTACCGCAGCCCCCTCAAGGTTTGTCTTGAGCTTTACATTACATTACTTAGGAAAACAAAAATTGACAAACATAACCTGAATCATAGGAATATACTAACATTATTTCAAAAATATGACAAATTGTTTGACTTATAGCTATTTAATTATTTCAGATACGGATTTACGTAATATAATAGACAAACTAGCACAATTTGTGGCTCGAAATGGTCCTGAATTTGAACAAATGACTAAGTCAAAGCAGAAAAACAATCCTAAATTTAGTTTCTTATATGGTGGAGAACATTTTAATTACTATCAATACAAAGTAACCACAGAACAAGCGAGTAAGTATGACTAGTGACGGTAATTTTATTCGACTAATTATATGAGAAATACTTATGCTGCAACAATACGTCATAATTATATAGAACTACTTGACTTGTTATCCTGCTGTTTGTAGTTTTAAAACAATCATCGGATCGGCGCGGAGACAGCGGATACGCGGCTCAAAGCGGCCAATATAATATAAATCAACCAGCTGGGCCAACAATGAATATACAACAGGGCTTGGCAATGGCTGGCGGACTTCCTGTAAGACCTGATCTCTCGCAGTGGCTCGCCCGACATGTCTTACCAGAACAGAATCCACCAGTAGTCACATCTTTACCGGTGCCTCCGGCTGCTGAAGCAATCACAGCGCAGCAAACTGTACTTCAGGAACAAATTAAACAATCTGAAGCTAATCTTAATGCCCAACAAACAGTAAGTATTTACCTAATGCTTTGCATTTTTTTCTATTCAGTAGTTTCATTCACATAAAACATTATGTTCACAACAAATTATTCAGTACCTTTGATTTTATTGTATATAGCCCTTTTTTCGCCATTCGGCCGCAGCGAGTGCTATAAAAAGTGTGTGAGATAAAAAATATATTCATACTAAACTAGATACCCTCCCTACTAGGTCCTCGTAGTTCAGTGTGTAAGGCGCTGGCCTTTGATCTGGGGGTTCTTGGTTTGATTCCCGGTGAGGTCACAATATATTTATTTGATTTTCTCGAAACCTGGGTGTTTATGATTGTTTCACTTCTATTACTACACTACTGTCATTGGGCCTCATGGCATGCTGTAGTGCTAAAAAGAATATATATATATGTGTAATATATATATATATATATACACCAAACCACAGCATAAAGATGAATCCGCCGTCGGAAGAATGTTATTCTCATATCTTTCTTATCTTTTTTTATGGATAAACGAATATATCATCACCTCAATACTACAATAATTAGATAACTCTGATTTGGTCACTGTTGGGAAAGTGAAATTTAAATTTTACTTGATTAACATAAATCTAGGCTATAATTATATTTAAAATAAAAATGGAAAATTGTGCTTGTCTAATTGGGAATAATTAAATAATGTTCAATTGTATGAAAAAATATTGTAGAAATATTATTTTAATTATTTAATGCATTTTTGTTTTAAAGTTATCTAATATTTTCCTACACAAAATTAATACATTTCCCATTATTTTCTGACTTATTTAAGTACCTAGTTTTATCAATTTGTAAAGAAGAAAATGTAGAATCATATTCAATAGCTATCTCAAAAACAGTGAAAATCAACTTATCTAGTTGTAATATTGATGTGACGATATATTTTTGATCAGTGTACCATCACCAACGACTTGTATGTATTTTAACTTATGGAATAGTTTGCAATAATTTATTGATTCAGCAAGATAAATATAAAGGTCACTTGTTTTTTTTAAATCACCAATATATAAATTATTTTTGCATTGTCATATCGCACAATTCAAAGGGAACATTAATTTTGAAATACAAATTTGCTGTTAAGTCTTTACCACTGATATTTTTTAGGTAAGCACTAAATAATCGTCTTGTAAGGATCTTTGCCATTGAACAACGTAATACCTAATTGCAATTTTTTTGATGCTTGCTGATGCAGCTAATCAATATTTGGTAATTGTACCGCAGATGTTGTCATGAGCTTTTATATTTTTTTTTACGAAAACAGTAAATTCCATGTAGACAATTATAATAAATACCCTTTTCTGTCGGTGCATAGGCTTTCCGATCCAATAATTGTTAATTTGAAATTTTCATACATTTTGATGTATCATTATCACAAACTAAGGTTATATTAGGTTATATTTGGTTTGGGTAGGTTAGATTAGGTTAGGTTAGGTTAGGTTAGGTTTGGTTTGGTTTGGTCTAAAAAGAAAGTTATAAAATCTCATGACATCATCTGCGGCACTATTTAATCAGCTTCATACGACCATTAAATCGGAGACCTTTAATTTATGTTCTTGCACATATAGTTAGAATGTTAACATCAGTAAAAATACAGAGGATAATAATATATTGGTAAATATTTTCAGGTCTTAGTACAACAACAACAATCTGAAATAGAAAAAGCCGTTGCAAATGCACAGACTGAAATGATCCAAAATCTGTCGACTCAATGTAATATCTCTCTCACTGAATTCGATAACATTCTGCAACCCATCATTGACTCTTGTACCAAAGACAGTATATCTGCAGGTAAATATTTAAAACTAAACATTTCGTTTTATATTTTTCTCATGAATGAAGTAATATATTTATACTATTTTAATTATTATTCCAGGTAAGGGCTGGATTTTAAGCCATGCCACTTCGCATGACGCAGGAACTGTTGTGGCACAATACCTTCTTAAAAAGTTAACTGGTATTGGTGCAAATTTCACTCAAAAACTTCACATAATTTATTTGGTCAATGATGTTCTGCATCACTGGTAAGCGGTATGATTTATTTTTTGTGGGTGTCATGACTTTGATTACCTACCTGTTGTTTTGATGAATAATTTTACAGTCACATAATGCAACACTCCACAGTTTTTTTTGTTGTGTCTCCAGGGTCGGGATGTAAAATTTAAAATTGTCTGGAAGGTAGTGTAGGATTTCCTAAAAGAACACTTGTTAAATAATTATTACATAATGTGTATTTTGAATAATTACAATAATTATAAATAGTCAAACTGAGAAATTATGTATTTGTACTAAATGTACCTAATCAAAGTATCACCAGACAAGAGTCAAAGTTTTCGCTAAAAGTGCATCTAGGTCCTACCATCTGGCGATTAATTTTTTCCAGTAGCGTAGTTATTATGTACAAGTTTGAGAAAATGTTTATTCCTTCATTACACGAAATACTATAGCAATGGGAATATTAATTATTGAAACGGATTGAAGAAACATCATTGACTTCTTAGCTTGATTTCTCATATTCACTCGATTATAATTGAATTGTAGCTTATTGACGTTAATGTTAATATAAATCTTTTGTGAAGCTGCGAAATACGCAACTCAAGTGTTTTAGGCTAATAATAGTAGATGGAATAAAAAATGAATTTATGTTTTAGTGCAAGAAAGAATGCAGATGATCTCAAAAAATGTCTAGAGACTGCAGTGGTACCCATGTTTTGCAATGCCAGTATAGGTAATTATGAGTTCATCTGACATACAGTAAAATATGTAGTTAGTTTTCTTAAATGAGTCTTATTTTTTCACGCTTAGTCAATAATATTTTTTGTTACCAATGTGATTGATTTTTTCAGCCATTACCGAGGAGCAGGAAATAAAACTAAATAAACTATTAAAACTGTGGGAGTCAAAAAGCAATTATTTTGAGTCATCCGTCATTGATAAAATGAAAGATCCGACTAATTCTTATCAAGAATATCAGACAAACCTCATTTCGCAATATGCCAATCTCATAACACCTTTGGCACAACAGACTAAAACCACATTTGAAAAGTTAGTATAGATCAAAAATTATCCATAATGTTTATCTGTTCCTGCATATTATTATGATAATGTGTTCCTCCTATTGAAGTGTTTGTAACATTTTCACTTCATGATTGATTTTCCAGTTATCAAAAGCAACATCAGGCGTTTGTGGCTCACACCTTGCAACAGATACAGCAACTTGAAATCCAAAAACAAGTGTTGGAAGGGCAGGTGACTTTGAATCAACAAATCGCCCCCGACCAAAATGCAGTGATGACGCAGAACAATATGACAAATCAAATGCAACAAAATCCAAATTTTTGTCCGCCCGGTTTCACCGAACAGAGTATGTTCCCTCAGCAGGGTCAGATTCAAGGAAACCCGATGATGCCGTACGATCAATCGGGTTTCTGCAATACGAACCCTAATCGACAAATGTTCCCGGCCGGTGACCGAGCTCCGAGTGAACTCGGTTACGGATCATCCAACGGCCAACAAGGGAATGCTGATGAGAGCGGTTACGATTTTGATCACAGTTATAATCAAAACTCAAATAATGACACTGCCAATAGTACAGCGGAAGATGCTATGAATGAATTGAACTTCAATTTATCACAGCCGCCTCCTTGCTTTTTTACTGAGAGCTTGCCCCCGTCCTTCCAAAACGGTCTTCCAGATCTCTCAAAGCCCCCGCCCGGTTTCAATACCGTTCCGGAAGTGTGCCCAGAAGATCTTTTGCCGTCTGTACCATACTTTGAATTACCTGCAGGGCTGATGGTGCCACTGATAATGGTAGGAAAAAATAATATTTCATCATTATTAAAAAATTCATTTCATCTTAATTATGCAAATATTCACCTTTCTTTCATTGTTTTGATTTATTTTTGCAACACCAATTAAATAAATGTGGGTGGCTGTCTGCCATTACATCAATAAATATTTTGGAACTTTCTTTGACTATATTTCAAATTATCGTTTTTGTTCTTATTTTAAATATTTTTATCGAATCAATGAAAACTAGTTTTGAAGAATTTGTTGAAAATTTTTGAATGCTATTTAAATTACAAATCAAGATATGACAGAAAAAGAATCAAATTATAATTATTGTTTAGATTATCATAGCTATAATCATATGAATATAAAATGTACGCTACATATTATAAAACATGAATACATTCTTGTTAATGATTTTGAAACAAAGTTATTTTTGTTATTAAAGTAGAAATTATAAAAATAACTTTGTTTCAAAACCATAATAATGGAGTTCTACCATGTAAACACCAGTTCAATTAATATATTGAATAATTGAATTTAAGCGTACGCATTTCTTAATTTTTTATATGGAGGTGTTATGGAATATTTGTGATAGACAAAATTCTAAAGATATCTTCCGGTTGTCCTGCGATATAATGCATACATTTTGCATTATACTCTTTATTGAATGTTACATAAATAAATTAATATTATTGTTATTCCAGTTGGAAGATAGTGATTATAAACCTTTGGATCCGGACGCAATTAGGTTGCCTCCTCCGGCACCGCCGTCGGAACGTTTGTTATTAGCTGTTAACGCATTTTACTCTAAACCCAATCACACTAGACCCCAAGACAGGTATCAAATTAAATCCTTAGGGTAATTAATACTTATATGCAATTATGATTCTTATTACTTACTATAGTTTTACGTACTTTTTTTTGTAATATATTGTGGAAGAAATTTATGAGCAGAAAGGCTATTTTAACTATTATCTAAACTTTAATATTGGCATGTTTTAACTGTTTATAAATCATGTGACATTTAAGTTAGACGTTAAAGTTATCTATTCTTAAATACGTATGCATTAGTGCATTAGTTCAAAACTCTCTATATTTTTGTCAGTTAAATGTTTTTGTAATTAATTAAATCGCTCTGCTCATAGTTTTCATTCACATTTTTTTAAATGTACATATTGCTTGATCTGTTATGGCATTATGCAGTTCAAATATTCATTTGGTATTAAGCTTGCACAGCTGGCTGGAATAACGTTTAAATGTTGACATGTCTTAAAAAATACACAAACCTAATTTTTATACCAATATGATCCAGTTTGGATTAAACTGTAAAACTGATAACTTGTTTGTTGTTTCATAAATCTTTCTTTCGACCATGTCCGATCCTAATAGGATCATATGGGCCTCCACAGAGTAGAGGTTTGTATTAACAGATTTTGTTTTTTACGAGAAATGGATGTCAGCCACTTGCTCAACCTATTAGCTACATACCCTGACTCACACACAAATTGAAAAACAATATGTGTACTTGTCAGACCCAAGATTCGAACCTGGGACCCACGGTGTGATAGTCCAACGCGTTCACGCAACTCATAAATCAGTTAATAAAAAAGCCTTGAAAAAAAACCACAAACGTATTTTTTGAAGCATATCATCATTTGCTGATTATTGCATCCTATTTATCTAAAAATCATTCTTGTCTGATAGCCAACCATGTTTACCATTGAATTGTCAGCCATCAATTCAGTAAACCCACTCAATCTCCCTGGTCGAAAATTAACTGATCTAGCGGCTTTTTGAATGCATTATGCATTATGAAGGTGACTTGCGAGAAATTTCATAATTTTTATCTATTTTCAGAGAAGGATGGGAGAAGCTAGGTCTCTATGAATATTATAAAACCAAAAATTCTGTACGTCAACAAAAGGAAGAAGACATACGAAAAGGAAAGCGGGTGAAGTCCCGATCGCCGACTCCCGTTCAGTACGACTATCTCGGCAATCGGTCGCCGCCTACCAGAAGATATAGGTGATTCAAATTATTATAAAATGTTGAATGTTCAAAGCAGATCTGGCGCAAATGACATCCCCTTAATACATATAAACTTAAGCGTTAATTACATTAGATTTTTTTTGATTAATTTGGTTCATTTGTGGTTTTCCAAGCTAAATTAAGCACCGGGTTGGGGGGGTTAGATTTATGACAAATCAGCATATATAAACAGAGTCGATAACCAGTAATGTTCGATAATTGGGCAGGGAACAAGAGCCGGTGGGAGGAGCACCAAGGCGAGACAATACAATAGGTGTTATCTTAACAAAGCCCGCAATGCAACCATAGACAATAAACACATTGCCTACTTCCTGCATACTGGAAGAAATCATATTGATGGACAGTGGTTCAACTTTTTATTTTACTAGTCTGGCAATATGTTTAATGTCAGCGACGCCCCCACCATGGCGCAAAGGTGTGGTTAGGAAAAGTAGTGCAGTTCATCTCGCACGACCACAATAAAAGAATTTGATTAGTTTGGCAGTATTTGTTTATTTTTAAAATGGGCGGCTGGGAGGATGTCTTTGTGAGGGGTGGCAGTCAATACTCTTTGGAAAAGATATACTGATATCAAATGATTAAAGAATAACAGATTTATAGCCATTCTCTAAATTCTACTGCCTTTGTGCAATGTCTTTTTTGCATATTTGGATGAGGATTCAATGCTCTTTTCCTAAGTCTTACCATTTCATTGTATCCAAATTAAGATATTACATAATTACGAAACATCTCAACGGGCTATCAGTTGTACTTTGCAAAAAATATGAGAATGGGTGTTTGTTGACAGATCCAAGAGTCGAAGCAAAAGCCGAGAACGGTCACGGTCCAAATCACCAGCGGCGCCGCGCCACCGTTCTGTGTCCCCTGCAGACCGAGATCGAGGCGGCGGCCGACGCGGCAGCAGACGCTCTCGCCGATCTCCCATCCCCTCGCCCCCTCCTTCCATGATGGGGATGGGATCCTCACCCGATAGAGCCTCGCCTGAGATGATCGGTTTCAAGGGGACTGGACAATCAGGCCGCTCCTTTAAACCATCCGAGAGGTCACCTTCGCCGCCTGGCTTTTCGTAAGATTGCTTTAACTATTTTGTTTTTGTCGAATTGAATAGACAGTTTTTCATTTTTTTTTTAATTGATGGCAGTTAAAATTTTATTCACGAGATGCCGACTGTACTAAGCAATTATAATGAAGCGCGTAGGAAGGGTTCATGAAATAACATTTTTTTCTTCACGTAAGTTTATTATCACTATAAAATGTTTCCAGAACACCTATTTGCAGTGAAGAACGAGTAGACATTGAAAATGTAATATGTTGTCGCTCTAACTAAAATAGATTTTTATTGAATACGACAGTATTATCGAATACTTCTCTGTAAGATTCTTGCACCCATATTATGTTTAATCATCTCAAAGGCAATCTACAAAAGTCTCGTAATTTGTGTGTGTACAATGAGAAAATTTTGCAAATCTCGTAAATACTATGAATCATCATTTTGTATGGAATTCTTCTGGTTCTTTTTTTTCATTTAAAAATTTCGGAATTCTATTTATGGTTTTTACTATTTCCTGAAAAAAATGTGTTGGATTTACGAGGTTTACATAAATAATAATAATATTATGTAAGTTAATATTGCATTGATTGTAAGATGCATGTATTTTCCTATTATTTGGTTTTACAATCGCTGTCAAATATTTAGTAGCTGTGACAATCCCCGGAGGTACTGGAGTATGGTTGGTGCGTGGGGGGTAAGCTGATGTGGCGGAGCAAGTATTTGAGATGATGAAAATATAAATTAGTGGTTGGTTGTTTTTCCTGGTGGCATGACCAGAGCCAACTCCATCCTCGTGACGTTTCAGTTAACAAACCTTTTATAATGAATTCTGGTTGCGGATGGATTTAAGTTGACCCCTTCTAGTGAGATAAAAAGAGTGACAGCATTAAAACATGCAGAAATGGGTCAGCTGTTTGGGAGATAATCCCGAGTCAATAGTGGAGTACCTTTAAGAAATGCTGCTTGACTAAAACCCTTGAGGGATATGTTTTGAACACTCAACAGGGGATTTGAAAAACAAAACAATTGACAGCATGAAAATATTTTTTTTCATATACAAAATGAAATTAATAAAATAAACATCATTCATAAAATAAAAGTAACATGAATACGATACATTAAATTAACATTCATTTTGTAACGCGTTACAAAAAATAATCGACATTGTTTACCCTGCTTGGCCTGTCTGCACTTATTATGTAAAATTTGTTGATAACTGAAACAACCTGATCGTACACGCGTTATTCAACTCATTACAATGATTCCTGGCACATGTCAAAATAAGTGGTGAACAAAAAATATTAAAAAATGATCGCGATATAACAACTTTTCTGCAATCGCCGGGGTCGTGATGAACGAGGGTTACCCGTTTTCTAAAATAAGGGTGCATCTTATAATCAATGCAATATGGTATTGGATACTTTTTTGAAAAACAATAATATGGACAGCTGCATTGTTATTGAGCAAAAATGTTGTTTTGTCAGAATGGTTATAATTTATATTGAATTGAAGTATGAGTAATTACGAGTTTAATATGATTTTTATTGAAATATCCATAAATTTATTTGCAACCAGGGGCGGATCTTCCTTCGCAAATTCAAATCAACCTGAAATGTCAGAGCTTGACCCGTCGAACAAAGGTCACCAGATGTTAAGGAAGATGGGATGGGGCCAAGGTCTGGGTCTGGGTGCGGCAGGACAAGGAATAGTTGCACCCATCGATGCTGGTTCCGTGCGAGACCGTCAAGATAAATACAAAGGTGAATTAATACATTTTGTGTACTTATAGTAGAGAAGTAAGTTTATAAATTTTGTATCATGCTCCAAAAGATCAATGTGTACTTAATTGCATTACACTTCCTAGCCATACATTATATAATATTACAAATATAATAGTTTGGCTGGCTTACTAATCAGGCTTATATCTTTTTTATGTTTTAGGTGTGGGTGTAAATTTAAATGACCCTTACGAAAACTTCAGAAAAAATAAAGGTGCAGCGTTTATAACCAGAATGAAAGAAAGAGCGCTAGAAAGGACGTAATAATGTAATAAAATCAAAATCTTGTATAATATTGTCGTTATAACTTGAAATGAGTAAGTAATCTAAGATAGAAAGAATAAATAATAATCATTTTTTTCAATTGTTTTTATTATTCTCATTCCACCACCCTATGAATTTTTTATGCCTCATGGTAAACAAACAATAATTTACATCAGTAGCTGATTATGAATTGATATGTTTTTCCCAGCTTATTTGATAATTAAAATTCTAAATTTGTGAAATAGTGGTCAGGAATCAACAATGAAACATTTTGGAAATGAACAATGAAATATAATATGCGAAATTTTGGTTGTAAATGAATAATGAAACTTTATTTTCATGCAAAATATCACATAATGATGTTATAAATACAATACATAATAATATGTTGAACAATTTATTCCTATTGAGGTATCACTGTATAAAATATAATATTGCAAGTAGCATTAACGAAATAAAGTTGGTAGGTACTCATATATCTCAATAAATTAATAAAATAATATGTACTAACCATCTAGATAGAATGTTACATTGTCATACTCAAAGAAATTACGAAAGCAGTTAGAAGTGTCGTCATCTATCCAAGGAGAGAAGCAACGAGACCGGCGGAGGGAGGTCCCTCTGCTATGGTGTATCCAAGTGGTGCCTAGAAATATTTTGGAAAGAAATTATAGTTTTTTTAGAAAAATTTTACATGAATAGGCAAGGGATCATGTTGTTTAAATATTAGTACTAAATCATATTTTAAAACTTTTTATAATTAAAACTTTGGTCATAATATGCATATCTATAGCGCCACCGAGCCAATCAATCTCTATAATTCGCCAGTATTTGATTGTCAAATTCAGTAGTCTGCTGCGTACAAGTATAATACAACGCAGATGAGACGAGTTTATTTTGGAAACTTCTCCTTCGTAAAACGTACGTTCATCGCGAAGAAAGTAATGCACCAGGAGGAAAGTGTCCCAAGGACCGCATCACAATAATTATGCTGTGCTCCAATGCAACCGGGACACACAAACTGATGTTTTTGGTCACAGGGAAAGCCAGGAATCCTAAGCCATACAAGAATATCTGCCTCACTGATCAACTGGTTGTGTGAAGTGATGTACTGTTTAATATTTAGTTAATAAACTTAGTTTATAAATATGTATAATTTAGTAAATACTTAATTTTGATTATAAATAAAACTAATTTGCTAGTACAAATTTATCAAAAAAACTATTTTTTACGAAATACCTGTTTTAATTTTTACCATATTTTGTATATAAATGCACTATAATCCGCCGTTTTCACTAATTGGATACTTGTTTGGTTTTTGGGGTGGCGGATTAATGAGAGAGTACTGTACATCTTAATTGTTACTAAATGTGCATTCTAAGTCCAAAATAATAAAGTTTGGTAATTCTGGAAAATATTAATACCTATGAAAGAAGGGTATATTAATTTAATCTGGAAAAATTTATGGTGTCACCGGTAAGCATTCATATGTTTGTGGCACTCTAATGAGACTTTTTTTATTTTTGTTCCAAATATAACAAAGATATTATTTACATTTTTGTAATAAAGCACTTTTAGAAATGAATTATACATTGTCAGTATTCGTTTTATAGATATCATTCAAATTTATTTATTTTACATATAATGAACATAACAAATTATACATTTAAAGCGTTCACGACATGGCATAAAATAAGTGTTAATAATTTTTAAAATAAAAAATACAGAAATGTGAGTTAATAATACAATAAGAAATGAAATAAGAGAAATAAAATAACAAAAATAAAAGTAGATAGTAGAGAAGCATACAGAGTGAATTTTGATAGATCCTATTTTAAAAACTTTTAAAACAACGTCCATCTAAATTCACCCTCACGTAAGTGGAATATATCAATATCTGAAGCGATTTCATTAAACATGGTTATTGGCATTACGAATGGCAGGTTAGTTCTGCACCTTGGGAGAACAAACAACGGATGCCCTCGATTCCTAAGGTAATTATCAGAGACACAGAAGCCAACACCACCAAGAATGGCAGAGTTCTCATTTACGCCGCGTATAAGTCTGAAAAAATATGTAGCTAAATAAAGATCCTTTCTAAATTTTAAGCTACAGTATCAAAAATCTGTTAATATAAAGCCGGCGCTCCATTGGCATGCAAGTCAGACGATTTACAGTCTTCGGACTTTTTTTTCGCGTGGAGCACCCCAGATCTGCGAACTTTTTAATCCGCAGACCAGGCTCGCTGGATTTCAAACATGTTTGATATTTTACTCTCCGAGTTGCCAGACTTCGTCCGTCGATCACTATGCAAATTCAATTTGAAATAATTACCACGCGATCATTCGGACCGAACAAAATTTGTAATTGTTTTAAACATTTTCATTGATTAATTTGTTAATTTACACATAAGAAAATGAGAGATTTATCAATTTTTTTTTTATTTGTATTTATGAAATTCATAAAATGAAACGTAAAACTTGTGTTGTTTTCACTGCTATATTATTTTATGCAAGTCTAGATATAAATAACACAAAATTATAGGATTATCGGAAGACGATAATCGCAACTTTTGACTTTTGGCAGCTCGATTTTTATTCGTTCGTTGATCAGTAGCAGAGCATAGACAAATCGGACTATTTTTTGGCTCGCCAATGGAGCGCTGGCATTAACCTCTACTCTGTGGAGGCCCATATGATTCTATTAGGATCGGACATGGTCAGAAAAAAAACGTAAGCATACCTAAGAGAAAGTCAGTCGGATAGAGCCACGGATAATATCCATACAGCCGAAAGTAAAGGAGTCTCAAAAATTTCTTTTGGACTCTCCACCATAAGGCCGTACCTACTTCAACCTCCCAACAAAAACTCGTTTTGGTCATATTTGAGTTGGATATAAAAATGAACCCTCCCAGAATATCTCATCTACATAATTTTAATAAAAAAATGAAATTTTTAAATACATTTTTTTATACAAAGACCTACAAAAGAAGTCATGGGAAACCTGTAGGCCCTGTAACCTTTGGGCCACATCTGGCCAACAAACTGTGGCCCTTGTTTATAATTCTAGAATTGATGTTAAATTTCATTAAATTAATAATTTAACTTTTACTACATTTGGTTATTTGGCCATAATATGTCCTAATTTTTGTGGCCCGCCGCAAGTATTTTAATTTTGGTCTGCAGAGTAAAAAATTTTGCTCATTTCAGGACTGACAAAAATATGAGAAATTCAAAATATCAATGTAAATATCTCAAAACAGTGTTATTTACGTAAAGATAGTAACTGTAAGGGATTTAATATATAAATTTACGAATAAAGTGTTCCATAAATATTATGTCATTAAATAATAAATTGTATTATTATCCATTTGTATCATTGACTTCTAAGGATACTATTAAAATTCTCAATATTTTAGTGGACACATAACAGAATTTGTTGAAGATATTAATGTAGATTTACAATTATCACCCTTCTTTCAATGTAGAAGAGTTCATTTTTCAACTAAATACAATATGTTTCATGGAATAGAAAGTATGGACACCGACCGGTTGGTACAATAACAATCCTATAAAGTGATGAATGGATTGCAATGTAATCAGAGTAACATTTTCGACCATCTCATTTACCACCCTAAATTTTATTACTGTCTGCCATTGTTAACAAACAATTTATTTACCTATATGAGCAGATTATGAATTATTAACTCCATAGAATATGGGTGTTTTAAGATTTTTTTATGAGGATCGGTTGTTGGCTATATTTTGTTTTTGATTGAAAAGACAATTTTGTTAATTTTCAGCCATCATGAGCCGAATCAACAACCCATCGATCAAGTGGCTGGCAATATAATATCTTGTTTAGTTAAATTCAAATTTATTTATTTACATATGCCTAGTGAACTAAGATGTACAAAAATGTTTTAAAAAGTATTAAAAACCAATATAAAAAGAATATAATATTATTGAGTAAATAAAAAAATGATGTGGTAAGTACATGGAAGTACGCTGAATGAGCTAAGTAGACCATATTTTAAGAATTTATAAAACAACTTCCACCCAAACTCATCCTCACGTATGTAGAATATATCAATATTCGAAGCGATTTGGTTAAAGACAGTTATTGCCCGCTCAATTAGCATTACCAATGGCAAGTTAGTTTTGCATCTTGCGAAAACAAACAACCAATGTTCACGATTTCTAAGATAGTTATCAGGGATATACAGGTCAACACTAACAAGAATGGTAGAGTTCTGCCATTGATTGAATATTGGAAAAACAATACCCGCGAGAGTATTAAATGACAAAAGATTACCTACTTATTAGTATGTCTCAATATAGAAGTCCAGTTTGTTACAATTTCCCCAATTTAATATTACCTATATTATCTGTTTCAAGTTTGAGCTGATGACAATTCCAAGATAACAAATTCCATGAAAAGTTTCAAGACATCAGCGAACAACAAAAACATAATATTTTTAATAACCAATGTTTTAAATTAATGTCCTTGACTGATAGACGCCGAACGGTACATATTGTTATAGATTCGTCAAACAATAATTCTCGAATAACTTCAGACATCGATCAGACAATCCAATAAGTTGGAGTTTTTTCATCAGGTTATTGTCATGATCAACTCTGTCAAATGCTTTTCAGAAGTCATTGTAAAAACAGTCAACCTGACAGCCTATATCCAGTGCTGACGACACAATCGGTCAATGCTATCAGGTTAGTTTTCGTTGATCGGCTTGCTCCAAATCCATGTTCATTCATTATAAGTGACACAATTTTTTGAGAAATCATGTGCATGATCTTCTCAATAACTTTTGCAGGTGCAGAGAGAACAGCTGCCGGTCTGTAATTCTTCGCTAATGACTCTGGACCATTCAATTGAACTAACCATAAATATCTTCCACACTTCCGGAAAGATACCCATTTCCATTGTAAGATTAGGTACTTGTGCTTCACGGTGGGCGCAATCGTGGCCTGTTCTTGAATTATGAGTTAGGACAATACTTTATTTTCATAATTAGATTTAAGTTTTTAATCAAATTCCAAATTTCAAAAATAATAACCAATTATGTATTTACTCAATAGGTACTTTATTCAAGTTTTAACCATTAGGTGTAGAATAACTGCTCATATTTTTGTATTTCGAAAACTCTTCTGAGTTATAATCTCCAATAGACAATCTTCAGTCTTCTCATACAGTCTCGTTGAATGTTATAAGTAAAGCATGTCATCTGTTTCCTTCAAATATCTATGGCAATCTTCTGTCGTTGAATCGTATGTTGATCTCGGGTTCCTAAGTATAAAGAGATTGGGGTATATTTTGTAAAATAAATATAATATATTATGTAATGCGCTTATAAGTGGTTACGCTCAGAGCACTGGTTCCCATTTTTAGTCGAGACCTTATGATAGTTAAGTATTTACATAAAAATGCGTTTTTAATAAGGTGAAGCAATACATATAAAATAATCATAAAATTAAAATTTAAATCTGGACTATTGATCATCACAATTTCTCTTACTTTATAACTGTTTCATGATTAAATTTAGTCACAACACCCATTTTTATGCTGTATATACAACATAACAGAAACTTTTGATTATTTACAGTGTAGCATAATATAAAAATGCTTAGTTCAAAATCAAATACTTTTAAATTTTACCAAGGCTAAGACAATACACGTTTCGATTTGTCATTTAAATAAATGTAGCCCCATAAGTAGGTATTGTACTTCAGGACAACCTTTGCCTCGACGATTGTGAATCGAAATGACAATCTAATAAAATGCTGTGATAATATTTTCGATTTTAAGAAAAAAATTAGGTAGAACCGAGTGCTACTCGATTTTTTCCACGGCGTTGTTCTCTGCAAATTCGTGCATAGAAGATTTAAATGCTTCAGGTGATTTTCTCATTTCGACAATTTTATTACATTTGACTAGCTGTGTTTGGTTATTGCTGAACGGTTAGGTATATAATATTGTTTGTTAACATTTTTGTTGATTTATTGTACCTAACTGTTTTTTCCACTTCCAGCCAAATTCTCTGATATTGTTATTTAATTATAATTTATATACTTAATCAATATTTTTTCACTTTTCTATTGATTTTTTGGCAACCTCCTAGAAAACATTGGGAACCCGTGGCTTAGGGCGTCTCTACACTAGCGGCGAAGTGTCTGGCGCCTGAGAGTGAGAGTCTGCGGGTACGGCTATCAAAAATTATTATTTTTTTTTAGCGATACTTCAATTGTTTTGTATTGATTATTTTCTTTCAATATGGCACATACCGGTGGTGAATGAATATGTAAACACCTGTATATTTTACGACTTTTTTGAAAAAGAAAATGACTCACGGACAAACATCATTTGATACGAATAATTGCAAATATCAATACATTATTTTTAGTACAATATACACAGAGTATTGACAGTTTTTCTTTTGATATAACGACTCTATGTGTGGAAAAATGAATACCGGGTGACTGCTGAGTTTAACGTAACGATGTGGACAAGGAGATTAGAGTAACATTTTTGAGATTTTTCGGTATGTTCTGACTTTGGGCGCTGCGCAAAAATCATGATGCAACAAGGTCACCATGAACTGAATAAGTTTGGGAACCTATGTAGGTACAACTATTAAACATACAGCAAAACGTCAAAGGTGCAGAGTTGTAAAAAAATCATAGTATCGCAGAACATTTTATGTTTTAGCCTGTATAAATAATAGTACCTACTCATCAAAAGGACCGGATAAGATAATTCGGGGTTCTAGGCACGAGAAAATATTATATTTAAAAATTGCAGTCAGTTTTTCTGCGATTACATATATACAAATTCAAATGCTCATGGTTGAAAAATATTATTTAATAAGTACCTACTGATCTTCATAGGATAATAAACATATTATATACAAATAATAATTCCGAAAAATGTTCACTGTTATTTGTATAATGTTATGACATCTCTATATATAGGTATAGAATGTTAAATTGCCATGGTCATGGAAATGAAAAAAAAGGATTACGTTCTGACGTTTCATGGAAATAATTTGGAATGCACATACATTTTGAAAAGAATGTTCATTTAATCTTTAATTAAAATTGAAAATTTTTGAAAAATGATTGTGGTAGGGGACAACGATAGAAATATTGAAAATGAATTACAAAATTTTCAGATGATTTATGGACGCAATTTTTGCTTATGAAATGGACAATTAAACTATTTTTATTTTTGCGTGAAATATCACATTTTGTTGGTATAAATGATATTTTTATAATAATGTTATTTGTAGGTACATATTAAAGTGTTGAAAAATTCCTATTGTGTTTCACTGAATAAAATATAATATTGTAGGAAACATACATCCGAATAAAGTAGGTACTTCATATATCTCAATAAATTAATATAGTATATAATAATATTTGGATAGAAGATTATGTTGTCATGGCCAAGGAAATTAAGGAAGTAATTTGTGTACGTGTTGCCACCTATCCAAGGAGAGAAGCACCGAGACCAGAGGAGATATCACTTGGCGGAGCTGGCGTCTAGAAATATTTTGAAAAATAAATCATTTGAGCCTTAATTTTGACTTAATATTAGTGTTTATTAATGTTTAAAACATTTTATAACTAACATATTGGTCATATATTGTATACCTGTGGCGCATTATAACGCTTATGGAAAGTAGCACAAGGCCCACTATAGTCAGATTATGACACGAAACTGTATTTTTCGATGGTAGTGTTAGTTATTGCTCATACTTCGAATGCAATATGTTGAACTATTTATAGAAGAAGATGAAGGTTGCATATTATGTAAATAAATGGTATTTATTTGAACGAAATATGCAATCCAAAATCTTCATTAATCACGAACAGGTTACCAGATTCAATAGTAATAAGAAAGTGCTGCAAAACATCCAATATGAAAAAATGAATTCACTAAAATAAGCCTATGTATGGATACTTGTCTTAAATCGATACATCCATAGTGTCTACTCAATGAGATTCTGATATTTAAAGTAACAACATGGCAAGTGGGTACCAGAGTGTAAGCCTACAAAGAAAATTCTTAATATGTAATGGTAATAGCATTCAGTGATAAAATGTGTTACCAAGTGAGACAAAAAGTCGAAGGAGATCAATGAACTCATGGTGATAGTTTATGGGAGTCTGTTCCTTTAAACTATGTATATAAATTATGAAGCAAGCAGTTTAATAATGTGGAGTCCATTAAAGACGATCCTCATAGAGGGCGACCCATCCAACGTCAAAAAATGGTATTTCAAGTAGGTATCTTGAAAGTTTAGTTTGAAAAATAATTTGTGATATAAGATTTATCAAAGGTTAGTGCGATATGTATCTCGTACATGCTGAAACAATACAAGAATAGTACTGGGTAAGAATTCTGCATGGAACATTATACAAAACAATTCTGGAGAGAGTAACCGCTAACGGAATAACTGCATTACGTAAGTATTACCAAGAAGGCGAGTCGTGGAAAGCTCAAGAGTGCTATTTGTTTACAATGACGCATCGATGCACGTGTCGATAAAGACACAAGCTGCCATCCGAGGATGTAGATTTTAGCAGATAAACCACTTACTTACATTACATTTTTATTCTGGTTCCCTAAAGTTTTTCTAAAGGTTTTTCTAATAAGACTTTCATAGACAGCGATTTTCAAGCAATACGGAAGTCAAGGAAGCGGTAAGGGCATAGTTTTTAGAGCAATAGATATTTTTATTCACAATAGTTAATATTATTGCATGAGTAAGATACGTATGTAGAAGTAGACAAAGCGCATTTAATTGTCAGGATACCGGAGGCGCGTTTCCATTCCGTGTCGACATTGGCAACAAGTTGCTGGCAACCTCATTAAATTTCACTATAATTTCATAATTTATATGACCATAAATTATTTCAATCGCAACATGACGCAACCGATTCGTGAGAAAATTTAAAAGGGTGCCTCCGAAGATTTAAAACTTACCACTCAGTTATTAAATTATGTATATTGAAATTTGAAAAAAATCCTTTTTTCTCACATCTGAGTGGATTATAGGTAAGAAAATCCCTCTTTAAAAGTAGGGGTTTTAATGGATATTGATTATAAGGTAAAATATGTTAATTAACTATGTAGATGCGAACAGTAAACAAAATAAAAAAATGCCCCCTCAACGTAAAATTGTATCTTTGACATCGATTTCTTTTCATTTAGCTTGTAGGTATTTAGGTAGATATATACGAATGCACCTATATATATTAAGCAATTAATAGAGATCGGCTATTATTGACAGTTTTAAATAATTTAATATTATATTTATAAACATTTATTTACCAATATTTTACATATAATCTCTGAATATACAATATTATAATAAACTTGCTACTCTTGAAGTAGTTATCCAGGAACTATATAAACTTATTTCACAAATTCACTTCGCGAGCTTTAAATGAAAGCAGTCACGTCATCGTAGGATTATGCAGGGCATGCGTTGCTTGGAGACATATTAGGCAGAAATGACAAATATTACGCACAGGTTTGATGATAGATTTCGTAGTTGTGAGATGAATGGGTGTATATATATATATATATATATATATATATTATATAATAGAAAAGGTATTTATTAAATATACCTTCATTATTGTAATTCACATACTTCCGTTTAATTCGATGATTGTAAATATAAATCTATGAAAACTATTTTTCAAATAGGTACTAAATTGGTAGGTATTCTACTGTACGTATGTACTTATGTATTATGATTTCTAGACTGTTTCAAATGAAACATGTTTATATAATTTATAAAAAATTAAATTGTTTGAATGCATAGATTTATTTGGAAAATTAAAATTCGATTGTTAATTTTTATCGTACGGGGCGTCAAGATCAGTCATTGCGTTGGGTCTCTACGTCACTAAACACGCTGCTGCAGAAGACTATATTCTATAATATCATCGCTTTCTTTCTTGTAGATAATATGGTGAATCATATCGATATTATAAATTTTCAAAACTAATGTTCACACCACATTTCGTTGATACTACTTTACTGTATTTAAAACAACATAGGTATAATTAAAAAAATAAGCTGAAATAGTTCGTCGAAGAAATAACAATACTTTCCCTTTAAGGCGAAGCCTTTACTGAGCCGTTTTTAAAGAGACACCTACCGGAAAAATACGAAGCTTGCAATTTGAGATTTTTTATTGATAATTTACAATTTCAACTAAATTCATTTATAAATATGTATCTGAAAACATTAAAAAGAAAAATATTTTTTATTTTAAGTCAAAGATAAACTTACAATTGTAAAAAATGTAAAAAATGTGAATTTGTTAAATCAGACCGCACCCTATTATTACATATATTTTATGGTCATATTTATTATTAAAATTTATTTTATTAAGTTTTCTAAGCATCACTTAAGAGATTTTTGACTAATTCATAGTTTTAATATTTTTTACATCTATTTTAAAAAACATCGATTTTTATAAAAAATATAAATGTGTATAACTTGAAGTCCTTTTTATTTTTATCAAATCAAGCTTCAATATTAGGATCATACATAAATAAAATTTTGTAATATCTTTATAATCAATAAATAATAAAAATCGATTATTTTCTTTCAATATGGTACATACCGGTGGCGAATGAATATGTCAACACCGGTATATTTTACGACTTTTTTGAAAAAGAAAATGACTCACGGACAAACATCATTTGATACGAATAATTGCAAATATCAATACTTTATTTTTAGTACAATATACACAGAGTATAGACAGTTTTTCTTTTGATATAACGACTCTATGTGTGGAAAAATTAATACCGGGTGACTGCTAAGTTTAACGTAAAGATGTGGACAAGGAGATTAGAGTGGCATTTTTGAGATTTTTCGGTATGTTCTGACTTTGAGCGCTGCGCAAAAATCAGATGCAACAAGGTCACCATGAACTGAATAAGTTTGGGAACCTATGTAGGTACAATTATTAAACATACAGCAAAACGCCAAAGGTACAGGGTTGTAAAAAAATCATAGTATCGCAGAACACTTTATGTTTTAGCCTGTATAAATAATAGTACCTACTCATCAAAAGGACCGGATAAGATAATTTGGGGTTCTAGGCACGAGAAAATATTATATTTCAAAATTACAGTCGGTTTTCATGCGATTACATATATACCAATTCAAATGCTTATGGTTGAAAAATATTATTTAATAAAGTACCTACTGATCTTCATAGGATAATAAACATATTATATACAAATAATAATTCCGAAAAATGTTCTCTGTTATTTTTATAATGTTATGACATCTCTATATATAGGTATAGGATGTTAAATTGCCATGGTCATGGAAATTAAAAAAAAGGATTACGTTCTGACGTTTCATGGAAATAATTTGGAATGCACATACATTTTGAAAAGAATGTTCATTTAATCTTTAATTAAAATTGAAAATTTTTGAAAAATGATTGTGGTAGGGGACAACGATAGAAATATTGAAAATGAATTACAAAATTTTCAGATGATTTATAGACGCAATATTTGCTTATGAAATGGACAATTAAACTATTTTTATTTTTGCGTGAAATATCACATTTTGTTGGTATAAATGATATTTTTATAATAATGTTATTTGTAGGTAAGTACATATTAAAGTGTTGAAAAATTCCTATTGTGGTTCACTGAATAAAATATAATATTGTAGGTAACATACATCCGAATAAAGTAGGTACTTCATATATCTCAATAAATTAATATAGTATATAATAATATTTAGATATAAGATAATGTTGTCATGGCCAAGGAAATTAAAAAATTAATTTGTGTACGTGTTGCCACCTATCCAAGGAGAGAAGCAACGAGACCAGAGGAGATAGCACCTGGCGGAGCTGGCGTCTAGAAATATTTTGAAAAAGAAATCATTTGAGCCTTAATTTTGACTTAATATTAGTGTTAATTAATGTTTAAAACATTTTATAACTAACATATTGGTCATATATTGTATACCTGTGACGCATTATAATGCTTATGGAAAGAAGCACAAGGCCCACTATAGTCAGATTATGACACGAAACTGTATTCTTCGATGGTAGTGTTAGTTATTGCTCATACTTCGAATGCAATATGGTGAACTATTTATAGAAAATGATGAAGGTTGCATATGTAAATAAATGGTAATTATTTGAACGAAATATGCAATCCAAAATCTTCATTAATCACGAACAGGTTACCAGATGTAATAGTAATAAAAAAGTGCTGCAAAAAATCCAATATGAAAAAATGAATTCAATAAAATAAGCATATGTATGGATACTTGTCTTGAATCGATACATCCATAGTTTCTACTCAATGAGATTCTGATATTTAAAGTAACAACATGGCAAGTGGGTACCAGAGTGTAAGCCTACAAAGAAAATTCTTAATTTGTAATGGTAATAGCGCTCAGTGATAAAATAAGTTTCCAAGTGAGAGAAGAAGTCGAAGTAGATCAATGAACCCATGGTGATTGTTTATGGGAGTCTGTTCCTTTAAACTATGATTATAAATTATGAAGCAAGCAGTGTGATAATGTGAAGTCCATTAAAGTCGATCCTCATAGAGGGCGACCCATCCAACGTCAAAATATGGTATTTCAAGTAGGTATCTTGAAAGTTTAGTTTGAAAAATAATTTGTGATATAGGATTTATCAAAGGTTAGTGTGATATGTATCTCGTACATGCTGAAACAATTCAAGAATAGTATTGGGTAAGAATTCTGCATGGAGAATTTGGAGCTGCTGGGTAGGTGAGGCAGGATCCAGTTTTCCCCATTATTTGGTGACGAGATGAAACATGGATGTATCCCTAAAAGTTCAAGGTGGAGAAATCTACTAACAAAATTGTTTCAACTGTCACCTGAGATACGGAAGGTCTTTTATGCATGGACTTCATGCCATACAAAACAATTCTGGAGAGAGTTACGCTAACGGAATAACTGTTACGTAAGTATTACCAAGAAGGAGAGTCGTGGAAAGCTAAAGTGTGCTATTTCTTTACGACGACGCATCGATGGACATGTCGATAAAGACACAAGTTGCCATCCGAGGATATAGATTTTAGCAGCTAAACCACTTACTTACATTACAGTTTTATTCTGGTTCCCTAATTCTGGTTCCTTTCATAGACAGCGATTTTCAAGCAATACGGAAGTCAAGGAAGCGGTTAGGGCATAGTTTTTAGAGCAATAGATATTTTTATTCACAATAGTTAATATAATTGCATGAGTAAGATACGTATGTAGTAGTAGACAAAGCGCATTTAATTGTCAGGATACCGGAGGCGCGTTTCCATTCCGTGTCCACATTGGCAACAAGTTGCTGGCAACCTCATTAAATTTCACTATAATCATCATAATTTATATGACCATAAATTATTTCAATCGCAACATGACGCAACCGATTCGTGAGAAAATTTAAAAGGGTGCCTTCGAAGATTTAAAACTTACCACTCAGTTATTAAATTATGTATATTGAAATTTGAAAAAAAATCCTTTTTTCTCACAACTGAGTGGATAATAGGTAAGCAAATCCCTCTATAAAAGTAGAAGTTTTAATGGATATTGATTATAAGGTAAACTATGTTAATTAACTATGTAGATGCGAACAGTAAACAAAATAAAAAAATGCCCCCTCAATGTAAAATTGTATCTTTGACATCAATTTCTTTTCATTTAACTTGTAGGTATTTAGGTAGATATATACGAATGCACCTATATATATTAAGCAATTAACAGAGATCGGCTACTATTGACAGTTTTAAATAATATAATATTATATTTATAAACATTTATTTACCAATAATTTACAAATTATCTCTGAATATACAATATTATAATAAGCTTGCTACTCTTGAAGTAGTTATCCAGGAACTATATAAACTTATTTCACAAATTCACTTTGCGAGCTTAAAATAAAAGCAGTCACGTAATCGTAGGACTATGCAGGGCATGCGTTGCTTGGAGACATATTAGGCGGAAATGACAAATATTACACACAGGTTTGATGGTAGATTTCGTAGTTGTGAGATGAATGGGTGTATATATATTATATAATATAAAAGGTTTTTATTAAATATACCTTCATTATTGTAATTCACATACTTCCGTTTAATTCAATTGTAAATATAAATCTGTGAAAACTATTTTTCAAATAGGTACTAAATTGGTAGGTATTCTACTGTACGTATGTACTTATGTGTTATGATTTATAGACTGTTTCAAATGAAGCATGTTTATATAATTTATAAAAAAATAAAAATTGTTTGAATGCATAGATTTATTTGGAAAATTAAAATTCGATTGTTAATTTTTATCGTACGGGGCCTCAAGATCAGTCATTGCGTTGAGTCTCTACGTCACTAAACACGCCGCTGCAGAAGATTATATTCTATAATATCATCGCTTTCTTTCTTGTAGATAATATGGTGAATCATATCGATATTATAAATTTTCAAAACTAATGTTCAAGCCACATTTCGTTGATACTACTGTATTTAAAACAACATAGGCATACTTAAAAAAACAAGCTGAAATAGTTCGTCGAAAAATAACAATACTGCCCCTTAATTCAAAATATAAAATTGTGGTCAAATTAACTTTGGTGCTATAAAAAATTAAACTTTTTTAATGTCGTGTAATCAGAACAAAATTATGATTCACAGTAATATAAAAAATCCAGAAAAAACATATTTCACTAAAACCGACACCTATCTCAAAAAGGTGTTATTTACATTTGGAGACAAGTTTTTGCATAAAGGAACTAATAATATATCACGTATTTCCGAATAAAGTACTCCTTATAAGTATGTCAATAAATTAATATATTATTATGAATTAGTATCTACATAGAATGTTACATTGTCGTGCTCAAGAAAGTTGAAGAAGTGATGGAAAGTTTCGCCATCTATCCAAGGAGTGAAGAAGCGAGAGGAGGTCCTTGTAAATTATGGTCCGGTCTTACAACATGGTGGATATGGCCTGATGATTTCTAGAAACATTTTGGAGTGGACAACGTCAATAAATTTGAGGTCTTTAATTTTAATTCTCGAAAATGAATAAGAAATGGTAATATTATATTTTGAAATTATTAGTGATGAAATTAATTTGATGATAAATGTTAGTATTTGCTTGTTTTTTTTAAATTTTGCATTTTGTTAGTACCTATAGATGTGATTTTTTAGACATTCATAAAACTCACATACATTGAAACTTCGTTCCTATAGGGCGGAATATATTTATGAAAACAAGATGGAAAACTGTAAATTGTATTACCATTTTGATACTAGTAGGCATGGTACACACAGCTCAAAGTATATCTCAATAAGTGAATCTAAAAGTATTTATTTGAGTCAATGCATTATTTAAAATAACAAAAGATGTCACACGAAATAGGTATATTACGAGAATAAATTACCCGGCAATTCGTCCTGAGCAACGAAAATAAATTACTGAATTGCCATGCTCAAAAATTCATGGGTGATTTCATTATTCTTTTATTCATCTGGAAATTCAAATATTCTCTTGAAAAAATACCGACCGAGGTTTCAATGTACCTATGTACTATGAATACAAAATTGTTATTTCGTAGATATTCCCAAATATATTAATATTATTCTTATTTATTCTCTACCGGAGGTCGTGATCAAAAATTCTCGAACAATAATAATTATGAGTAGCTAACTTTTAGGTTTGTTTCTGGAGAATTGAATTTCACACTTCACATCTTATAGCGGAAAAGTTATATGACACATAAAAAGCTTCTAAATCTCAAAAGAAAAATATTTTTCTCCATTCTGATTCTAAAAAGAAAATTTTAAATAAACAGCACAGATAATCTAAATAAATCAGTTGGCTGGTCAGATTATGAAGAGTACCATACAACAATCATTCTAGAGAATTCTTGAGAAACCAATACACCAATCTAAATAATTATGAAATTCATAAAATTAAAATACCCGTAGAATCATAACCTCTGAGTAGTATATGTTATGTTAGCGCAGCAGCGAAGGGTGGAGATAGGCTGTTAAGATCCGACATCGATAGTGCACTCTAAGCTTTTCAGTTATACGTATTTTTGTTTTCATCCTCTGCTCATTGTATTAACGGCCCACATGCTCAGCGTAGGTCAAAATGGAGCTTTTATGGTATATTCAGAGCATAACCCTGGATATTCCTTAAACGTTGTAGATAATCTATTTATATAATTTTGAAGCCTTATTATCGTTTATATTTATTTTAAACATTCGATGACTGCATAAAGTATTTTTATTACATAAAATAGTATTCTTTAAACCTCTCGCTCTAATGTTTTAGAATATAGTCATATTTCGGTACATCCATGTGCAGTGGTGTTAATAATATTTTTTAGATTTATTAATTTTTAAACGCATTTGCAAAACCATTAGTAAAATTAATGTAAAAATTATATAGTGACATAGGTATTTACGTAACAAAATTATATTTAATAATCTTTGTGATCCCAAATTTGACAAAAATTGGGCTTTTTATTATTAAAAAAAGAGCACGATTAACACATTTGAAGATAATTCTAAAAATACTAATTATAAGTTATGTCTTTGAACATTCAAATGTGATAAACATCCTACGAATAATGTTTGCTATATGATAATTATTGACCTAAGAATAGGGTAGTATTTTTTTGAAATACGCCATTTCTATTGGCATTTCCCAGTGGCTAAGCCACAACATACGGCTGTAGCCATAACCATAACCTAACCTAACTGAGAAAAAATATTTTTTTAAAACACGGTACATATTCAAACACGCGCGTTACCATGATCTTACTTCCTAATCGTTTGTAAATTTATGGCTACAGCCGTATGACTGAGAAAGTTTCCCTATTGATGTCGGATCTTAACAGCCTATCTCAACTCTTCGCCACTGATGTAAGGCTACATGGCATGCTCTTGGTTAAAACATATATATATATATCTTCGATTCGAAGCGTCGTTGTTTATCCAAGCAGTGAAGCAATCAATGGAGAAGAAAAACGAAGTATTGTGACACCGCCGCGCCGAGGTTTCTAGAATTCACACAATTCGATGTTCAATAGAGATTTTGACAAAAAAATGTATGTACTTATACAATCTCGTATGTATTTTCGTGTGTGCCAGCAGTATAGTAAAGAATTTATGCACAAGTATTTTTATCTGTATGACCGATTTAATTATTTTATAATATTGTTAGTGAGCGGCATAAGTAGGTACAATTAATGTTGTCGACAGTTCACTGACACCTTACTTATTACCATTATTATGCAAGTAAATAAGCACACGGTTCAAAATCGAACTGCATTGATAACAATTTGCCGGTGAAAGCACACGATAACTTATTTAGGTAAATGTTAGAATATGATACGAAATATGTTCACATATTGTAAATTGCAATAAATTATAACATGGCGGGTTATTGACAACTGATATTATAAAGATGGGATTTTAAATACAACATAGTTTTATTGACCTTTTTCATAAAGAGTAAGAAATTGAAAATGCCTTGTTTTTCAAAAAAAGTATCTAATACTAAAATTGTAAATACTTGGGTAGCATATAATATAAAATCATAGGAGATTAAATAAATTATTTACCATTCTCTGTGTATCAATGCATTCTAGTGGCATTATTTCTTACGAGTGTTGGGAATTCGCCATTTATTTTACTCATCCTATATTCAGAGAATTAATTAAAATAAATCGCAATGTGCTTATTTAATATTCCACCTGGTTTTAATAATAAACAGGACTGGTTTCGACCGCTTCAGAAGGACATCGTCAACTAGTTTTCTTAAAATTTAGATAGTTAATAAATGCGTATTCATTATAATTATATTTAAGCTATTTTTTTGTTTACCATCAGGGATTTCTTATGTTAGTGCAGCACTCAAGAGAATATTTTACGAGCTGGAGTACTCGATAATTTTTAAAACGTGTTCGATTTTTCTATTGTATAGGTACTTACCATGTGCTTCGTATTAAAGTTTATGAAAAAATGTGTAATGTAAATGAATTCAATATATTCTTAATAATTCAAATACCAGAACGCGATAAATTTGTCTTTTGTAAGCAGCGTTTCAGTTCATTTCGAGTCCTGTAGTTAATGAATATTAATTGCTTACTAATTTTTGATTATTTTTTGAATTTCTCATAACTTTTATATGGCTTAAGTACCTAAACACGATTGTTAATATTTTTTGAAAATGTAAGTAAATTGAATTGAACTATGTTTATTAGTGAGTTTCTTAGAATTTCATTAAATTATTGTTCATATCTTCAATAAATAATTTGCTGTTAAAATTTATTATTGTAAATATCTATATTATTGTAAATTATCTACCAGTGGACGATGTCCCTCTTTATCAGGCGAAACCGGTCCTGTTTATTATGACAGCTTAATCAAATAGTACTACTACATAGTACAAATTGTGTTTTATTTTATATAATATAATGTACTTCAAAAACTTTTACATATTCTATATCCAAATATGCCTAGGTACCTACGAGCAAGTGTTTTTTTTTTTTTTAACAAAAACCCACAGTCAGTACCTATATACATTATTATGACGGAATTGCGGGTGATCATTATACCTATCTAAAGGTAGGAGTAAAGAATTGATAGAAAATAAATAATACCACTGGTGCAACTGGAAGATGAGCACCCTCTGGCTTGAATCCTTCGTGATCAGCTGTGTACTCGACGGCGTAGACAACGCCATCTGGGCCGGTGTAGCTGTAAGAACCCCGAACGATGACGTAAGCCTTGTCGGGGTCACCAGCGTTCACGACTTCAGACAATTCTTTACGCTTAATGCCATCGGATGTTTCAAAGCTGGAAATAATAAAAACGTTTTTACGATAACAAAAATAAATATTTCTTTAAATGAAGCACTGAGTATATCGTGATTTGGTTGCATTCGATTTTTAGAATGTCACCGTGTAGTTTTACTACTTCTGTGCTCTATGGTTGTTGTGCAAGCTATTCTTTAACTAATGTGTGTCGAAAAGTGTTAGCCTTAACTGACAGCCAATGCTGTTTAGAGTTAAAAGGGTTAAAGAGGCACTGGTTTCGACCTGAAATGAAATATTGGATATAAGTTTTTGATAAAACAGTCAGAAACCATGGTGATTTTTAGCATAGCCCAACGTCTATATTAATATTGTCAGACTTCCGGCGCATTTTAATGGCCTCTTTTACAAATGAAGTTCTCGAAGTCAAATTTCTCAGTTACCACTGACAGACACTGTGTAGTCAGCGTAGTGTTTTAACTGACATGCTTTACTGTGTTCACGCACACGCTTTTTAATTGCCTGCAAGGTCTGGAATATATATTTTATTTCGTTAAATTTCTAAATGATATTTGTCCTTTGAACTTTTAACCCTTTCGTAATATATCACAAGGTTTAGGTTTTCCACAGTAGGTCATACAATGAGATTATACATTAGGAGGGAGTGTATTACCACTAGTCTTATATAGTATTATATCTAGCGTCGCAATTAATTACCAAACATTAAATAGAATAATAGAAAATATGATTAAAAACAGTTATAAAATGAGCATTCGTTGAACACGTTCAGCTAAAAGTGTAGCGGAGATTTTTTAATAGATACTTTATAGTACATATTAATGTATAAAACATATATTTTATATATATTTTCATGAACATAATCATAGAAATATATAATATATGTAATAATAAGGTGAAAGCGTTACTATTTAATATCAAATAAGTTTATTTTTATGCAGTTTCATAGAGTTTACATTTGAAACCCATGCATACTGCACTACGTCAAGTGCAAACTTTAGTTTCAGTTTTTTGAGCAAAACAGAAATCGATTTTACATACATTTTTATTCAATGTTAGGAATCGTTATTTCAATTTTACCGATATATGTCATTGTAAGTTGTGGTTGTTGGATATAATTTGTAATCAAACGACACAAGCCGGAGATTATTTATATTAATTATTATATGAGCTGGATTTTAACAGCTAAATTAAAATTCAGTTTTAACCACAAATATTTAGGTATTAGATTTTGATTGGGGAAAAAATATTACTGGATTCTACAAGGTGAATTGATGATTATTTATGATAAGCGCTCGAAATGGAAAATTTTGCGAACCGCAGCGCTCGTTAATTTTCTGAAAATAATATTAACATAGTTATCTAATTTTATATGTGTTTTATAAAAAATAAGTGTGTTAGATTTTTTCGTTATATAGTCATTCTAGCCCAAACTGTAAAATTATTTTTTCCACGAGATGGAGCGACAATGTTGCCGATTTTACAACCCGTGGATTTGGATGAAAATATAAAGAAGAAACTATTAAATATTTCAAAAATATTTTCAATAATTATAAAAATCAGTTGCAGGTATATGAGTATTATATCTTTTTTTATTATTAAGTAGAAAATCATGCATTTAAGGGTTAAAAGTGTTTTAAGATGTGTCTATCTAAAAACATTAATAAGGAAATGATTTTTTTTTAATTCAAAGATAAAAATTTAATTTAAAAAAAAATGTATTTTATCATTAAAATGTAGTTTATTAAGTTTTTCGAAGATCATACAAAGATTTTTGAAGAATTGGTTTTAATGTAAGTAATTATTTCATATATCATTAAACATATAGATTATTCTAAAAAATAAAAACGTATAGGTACCAATAATATAGATGAGATAATAATATGTGCTTTTTCACTGATATTGAGTTGATATTCGGTATTGTATCCACACTGCATTTCTGTTCACATTTAAATAATGTAGTTGTTTCTGCCATCTTCATTGTGGGCAGATAAAATTAACATTCTTAACACAAAATGTAAAAAAACTATCGAAAACGCTATTAGGAGAGCGGTGACATACAAAACCGTTCGCAGATGCTATCAAATAATTATACGCGTTATGTAATAAATGCCAAAGTTGAAATACCTACATAATAATTATTTTTCAAAGGTTAAAGTGTATTCACATGCATTTTGAATAATATTACGAAAATAGCAAATAATATGTTGATATAATAGTAGTTTGTCCGGCAGGATGGGTTGACCGTGAGGTATGATGTGTATTAGAACCAGAGCTGTTAGCCCCAATTTTATAATATAAGGTTCGGTTTTAGTAGAAAAATCGAATGTGTGGTTCTAGAATTTGGTTTCGGTTTTATATAAACCCATATTTTTAGTTATAGGTATACCTATCAAGGATATTTTGTTTTGTTTTGAAATCTCAAAAAGGATGTTTAGTATTGTTTCATGAAATCCTTATCAAGTGGAGCATATGAACACTACAATTTGTAGGCATTCAACAATGCTTGTGAAACAGGCAAAACATTGCGTCTGAATCTATAATAATATATATTTTACTATTGTTTGGACTAACTGACTTCAGCCTAAGTGGGTATATTATTACAAATAGGTAATATGAAAATAATGAAACCGTAGAAATCCCGTAATTTTAAGAAGTAGCGGTTGCATTTCGAGGTTCTCAAGATTCCGAATAAAGAGTTCCTGTACCAGTTTAGATTCAGGTTATAAATTAATTAAGAGGTTCTCGGGGTTCTAGGGTTCGATTTTTAGGAACTTTTATAGAATTATAATAAGTGGGTAAACAATTTATATATGTCGAGTCGAAAAATGTTTTTTTTAATAAGTAAGTTTGTAGTAGGTAAAGATAAATATTTTCTTTTGCATAAATGGGTGGCTTCGTTATTTATGTCATAATCTTCCATAGGTAATTCGCGACTCAGTAGTGGTTTTAGGTACGTGTATGCCCAATGAACTGACAGGTTTGGAGGCTCTATCGCAAAATTCTTGACTATGCATGCGGTAAACCAACGGTGTAAATTAAAACAAACGTTTAGTTGTCAGTATTTTTTCACTTTTACACTCATATTGTGAAAAATATGTGACTTTTTACGATTTTGGAACTTTTTGATGAAAGTACCGTCACTGTATTGATCGTTACGCACATTGCACTATTTGTTATTATGAACTTACTCAAAATTGTAATTTCCGTCACCGACATTATTGCTGTTGTAATGGAGAATCGTTGGAGTTTCAACGGGTCCTGCAGCAGCAAACGCGCATGCAAGACACAAACCCAACAGGACCAACTGAAACAATTGTTATATTTTTATTATTATAAAATAATATCATTGTACAAATCCGGGAATACAATATAAAAGGGAGATTATTTTTGTTGACTTTAAAGATCTTGAAGTGCCACATTAAGGTGAGCGATGGCTTCTTAAAATAATCTCGTAGGTAGGTACCTACATCGTTATCACTACTTGAACACTTAATTAACAGTGAATAAGTACATAATCTAAGAATGATGTATATTGGGATTTGCTATTCCGGGATTAAGAATGCTGAAATAACCAACATTTGAAAATATTTTTTAAAATTTTTCCTTTTTTGTGAAAAAATAGCATATTTTCGTAAACTTAATTTTAACTAAGTACTTATATAAAAATAGTAGAGTGGTGTTAATTGTGTTTAAGATAAATCTTTATTTATTTATAACTAACAGAATATTATCGGCTTGATCTTATTTGAACATTTAATTTATCTACTATTTAGGTATACTTACCTATTTACCCATCAAACTAGTTTTTAGTCCTGGACTCTATATCAATAGCAATGCAGCTAACAATCCGATACATCCATTGGATTATCCTGGCAGGTTCCGTTTTCGATTACATTTTAATATAGCTACCTAATATAAAAATGGTTTCATACATTTTCATGCAAGTACCTACCTACATATGAATGAGTGAATTATAAGGCCTAGTTTAGGCCAATATACATCAGCTGTCTTTAAACAAAAATCACTGTTTTAATCCTGTTTACAAACGTTTTATAAATAACATTTGAAATATTTAAATATAAATGTTGTTTTGTATTTTGTCGACGATGGAAAACAAATGCAAATATCCCACAACAAATCAGCATGTTTGACCATTTAACGCGTGGTCTTGTGAATGTTTTTTTGATTAACACGCGCAAATTTGTACGATGTGAACCGTGAAAACTATATTTAATTACATAACAATGTGTGGATGTTTAGTTTCGCAAAGTTAAGTAAATTATAGTGCAGCTGTAAAAGATTTTCAAATAATTGTATAATTTGTTTGCGGACATTCCTATTATGTACTTTAGTTTAAATTGTGATCTAAATATACCTAATAGATATTAAAAATATCATCTAAAATATCACCACCCTGACTCAGTAGTTAATAATGAAAACCACAAAGTTTTTGATACACTTAAATTAAAATGAGTAGGCATAGGTAAGTACCGAATTTAGATGATAATACAATATTATTATCACGAATATTTATTGTTGATAAAACCACAATTACACAAAATTAGTAAACATATATAATAGCTTAATAATTTAGTATGTACTTACAAGTTTCATGATTTTATTGAAATGCACGTTATACTGAAATACGAGCTTGACGCGGTAGGCTATCCTGACTAAATGATGCCGGACAAAAGTTGCTAGCAATTTTATACTGTGTTAAAACATCACATTAAGTGTAAATACGTAATAGTAATATACTAACATGTATTATAATAATAAGCAGTTATTATGTAAAAAAAACACATTTTGCAAAAATATTATATTATATTGTTTTGGAAATAAATTTAATGTCATCGATTGCCGAAAAAACGGATAGAGAATAATCACCAGCTGCATATTTAATTCACAGAAATCACGATATAAATTATTTAATATAGTAATTTAATTACGCTTAAAATTACAATATAATCCACAATGGTTAATTAATTTACTATGCTGATAGAAATATATTTTTTGATGGAAATTGAATGTATGAGTAGCAGTGACGTCCCTAGGCAAAGTGCCGCCCTAAAGCAGACTTAAAATGCCGCCCTCTTTAATTTTAGTATTAAATTGTCTGAATATGCATTGGGTACCTACCTACTTACATGGTTACCTATTATACTATCATCTATCTTAAACAGACAAATACATAAAAAAATCTTTAAATTGACGTACATACCCTACTAATAATTATAGCATTTCCACGAAACTTAAAATAGACTTAAAATGGTGGTTTTTTATTGTATGGTATTAAGATATGATAACCGTTATGTTGTAATTGTTTAAAAATAAGATGTCTTTCTAATGAAGCGACAACATCGTCTGTTTTGCGGAAAACCGCTACTGATTTCAAAAGTTGTGATAATTGTATTCGTGGTTCTTTATAATGTGCCGCTTCTATGCAACGCGTGATCTGTCTACCTCCACGAGACGTCACTGATGAGTAATCTGTTACCCATTGCGTGGATCAGATTATACCATTTTACGTTTCTGATCGATGGGGCACGGGTTCTAAAGTGCAGCTGAGTAAAATTCTTTTTTTGTTGTTTTCATTAGACCATTTATTGTATTCCGGACAGGAGCCCAAAATGTTTATGGAATGGATGACAAATTCTCGTAAAAATCTGCATACATTCAAGTTGTAGAGGTATATACAAAACGTGTGCGCTATCTTGACATAGAAACGGTGTTTGACCTCAGATATTAGATTGGGTAAATAAAGTTTAATATATTATTTTATTGTAGAAATATTAGCAGTTTTTGAAAGAGTTTAAATAATCTTTCAATACAATGGTAGTTAAGTCGGTAATTTATTTGATTAAATCACACGCCCGCAATCTCAAAAGACATGTATTCAAATCCCATATGAGGGTTTTCCAAGTTATGTATGTCCAATAATAGAGTAGTCAATTAATAAATAAGATGGTACCTTAAAAAAGTTAGTATATATCAACATCAAACTAAGAAGAAGCTATGGTGGACTGCATAGAAAAACATCCGTAGGTATATTATATCTACTTACTTATTCATATCATTTGCCTTATTGCTAAAAATCAGGACTATTATGTAGCGGGCCCACAAAATTAAATAAGTTTTTTATACTATTCTCCTTGCTCTTTTGTTTATGAAAACACTTATTAGTTATTTTAAATCTAGTATTTTTATTACTGAAGATTCTATTGTTATTAAAACAAGTGAACTTAATCTAACGGTGTTCCATAAATAATTTTGAAATCATGCCAATTTCTAGATCCTCAGTTTTAATTGATATCAATATTATATCTACGACCTGTCTACTTTTGCCCGGCTTGGTGCGGAGGCAGCGGCTTCCTCTGCAATTAATGTTTTTTTAAGGAATTTTTTAAAACTATTTTTTGGCAAGCTCTTGGCAGTTTAGGAGCACTGGGATATGGTTTCTATAGCTATATGATAAATGCGGCTCTGCTGAAATGGTGTACCTATTACTAAAATAACAGGCGTTACCAACAATCTATTTCTATTTGTAGCAATCGTGACATAATCTGGTTTTAGTAATTTTGTTAATTCAGTTGTTAATGTCGCTGAACTGAACGGAAGATGCCCTCGTAATCTCTTTCCTTTGATGATCAATTTCATCTGCAGGTCGCTAAGATCTCTTCTAACCACGTAACTGAAGACTGTAGAACACATTTCTTGCAAATGGCTTATAGGCGTTCTCAGTTACGTCCCATGGGGATAGGCAGGTCACGTGTGCATATGGGCGGCCCACTATAAAGGGCGGAAAGAACGCATAAAAATATCAGACCTTTTGAGAGTAATGACGGTTTTACACCAAGCAGACGATATTGTCACTTCATTAGAAAGTATTGACATCTTAATGTTTAAAGAATACCTAATCAAAGATTGAAACACTATTGTTTACATAACGATTGCTGTATTGTAATATCCATTGTTATACATATTATAATGGCGATTTGTCGGACGGAAAAACAATCACAAGTGTGTCTCCAAACCTGTCAGCGCCACAGACCTCCGCATGCCTAAAACCACCACTGTTTGAGAGTACCTATGTTTCACTGGATAGCGTTCTCAATAGATGGCATGTATGTAGATTTTTATGTTTAATATAGCCAAAAGTAAATAATAAAATAGTTATGTAGGTACCTGATAAATTTTCAGACAATAATTAAAAATTAAAAATGAAAAGGGACGGCATTCTAAGTGTGCCTCAAGGCGGCACTTTGCCTAGGGACGTCACTGGATATTATTTGATGCAACCTCTTTCAATAAAAATAAAAATGTGATAAATGTTTATCGGTTGTCATATTATATTTAACATATTTACACAAGGCCTTTTACATCGTGAGGATTCACATGCTATACAACGTAGAAGAAATTACGGTTTTTACATATATTATAAAAGGCAACAAGGTTTTAATTTGGTACGACGTTTCTATTAGATGCGACCATCAATGCATTTTCTTAATTTTGTAAAAGAAATCATTATAACAGTAGTTTAAAAAAACGGAATGTGAAAAAATGTTACTACACTTTTGTAGACATAGTTAATTAAAAAACCTGCCTTTCGTTCAATGCCGAGATTTCAAGGTGCTTCAGTTGCTCTCAACGACTTGGATGCGCCATCAAGGCAGACATCTCCTTTCTCTTTAGCATACTATTGTACGAACAAAAAACATCTTCTTTAATATTCAATAAAAAAAAACTTCATTCATATATTTTTCGTCATTCTATGATTGACTTATTTTAAACACAGATATGATATAACTACTAATATAGGTACCTACAGAAAAAATATTATTCCAGAAACATGTAGTACCTATATTTTTATAAAACTATAAAATTCAATGATTTACATATTTGATAAAGTGGGTAGGCTACCCATCGGAGGCTATTTTGTAAGAATTAACAGTAACTATTAGCCGAAATGAATAACAGACCAGACGGTCACAGATCGATTGGTAGAGCCAAACTTTGGTATTAGAACAGTTTTAGCAGAACCGAATTTACTATAAAGCTAAAAAGGCTAAAACTTAGGGCCCCCCGAAATGGTAAGAGCCTCGGAATATGAAAAAAAAATCTTGAACCATTCTTCAAGCGAAGGAAGCAGCTACCTCCCGCTCCAATCCCAACAAAAGTAGGAAGGTAATTTTACATTATTGACATCAATTGCAGCAAGATATATGCCACCAGAAGAAATTTAAATCAGATAGTTAAAAGTACACAAAAATTGTGAGTGAATTAAATAACTTTATTATTGAGGAAGGCCCATTTCGCATTTAAGTTTGTTATTTTTGCAACGTGAGCATGCATAATAAAAACTACAATTAAATGATATAGTTTGGCAACATGCATCAATGGAATTATTCCGTCATTTGACCGATAAAATTTACACGTTGCAATTAAATTATTTAATTGGAATACGTTGGGTTTTTGGGACCCCCCAATATGTAGCCCCTTCAAAAGTAAATCGAGCACTGGGTTTCAGTAAGAATGCTAGAGAGGTCTTGTAGTAGGCTTGGACTCGCCATGGTTGTTATGTCACAGATAATAATGACGATATGCTAGGCATTATGAAGAAGAAGCCTAACAAAAGTGGCAGACATCTTGAAGTGTATTGCCCAGTGGTACGGCTTACACATTCAATATTTTCTGTTTATAAGTAGGTAGTAGTGGCGAAGGGTGGAGGTAGGCTGTTAAGACCCGCCATAAATAGTGAACACTAAACTTTGTCAGCCATACGTATTTATTTTCATTGAACTAAGACTACAATTTACAGATGGTGTTGGTTAGTTTTTAAACCCTGCGAAAACTAAGCCATAATAGATAATAGTGAAAAAATACTCGTCTATCTATAAAATATCTAAAATTACGCCATTAAATCATATATAATTTTGGATATTTTATAGATAAAATAATATTTTTTTATCTATTATTGTTTAGTTTAGGAATTCAAACAACTTAACTAACAACGTGTGTAATATGTATTCCTAATTTAACTAAAACTAATAAGTATGAATGAAAAAGTGTGCACAATTTTGTCGGATCACCCAAAGTATACCAAAACTATTATGGAAGGTAGGTATAATAGATAAGTGGGTAGGTACATAAAAATGTGTCATTGATAACTTCAAAGTGCTTGGATTCTAACTAGACAGAGTTATAAGAATTTTGTAAATTACCACAGTTAATGGCGATGCCACGACCAAAGATGATCTACGACCTACGTAAAACCACGACGTTTTTAGTGAGGTTTAATAAGTAATTGGTAGCCATAGAAATTTTTAATATTTTGTATGTGGTGCATTGAAAGAGGCGGCCATACAATTTTATTTATAGTCGCCATTTTTGGAAGTCTATTCTGACATTGTGTTTGAGAACTGGTGTTTGTGATTGTTCTTGTAATTATTATACATACCAAATGATGGTTCATTGCAAACTTAACTTGTTCCATGCTAATAACACTAATGAAACGTATTCTAATCGCAGCATACTTCTGAAAAATGTATGTAATTTTAACTCGTTCACAGATGCTAAGAATAGATTGCAACGTTTGCTAAATGAATTTAAAATTCAAAATCACATACGAGTAAGTATTGGTAAATTTTTTCAGTTTCATTTTCATATAATTATGCTTCGTAGGTACATAAGACATATAAAAAAGATTTTCAACATAGATAGGAAATCTACTTAAATAATATTAAGAATATAATGTCTGTACACGTTAAGCTGTCCATATTACATATTGCTGCTTACATACTGTAGTTTAAGTGCTAGAAGATATCAATATTTGGCCACGTATTTTTTTCGACTAATACGTGGTGTGAATGAGAACTCTGCCATTCTTGGTAATATTGACTTGTGTGTCCCTGATAACTATCTTAGAAATCGGGAGCATCAGTTGTTTGTTCTCCCGAGGAGCAGAACTAACCTGCCATTGGTGATGCCAATTGGGAGGGCAATAACTCTGTTCAACCAAATTGCTTCGGATATTGATATATTCCATCTACGTTAGAATGAGTATAGGTGGACGTTATTTTATAAATTCTTAAAATAGGGTCTGCTTAACTCATCCGGTGTACTTCCTTGTACCTATATACTTCATATTTTTTGTATTTACACATTTATACTGTAGAATAACTTAATATTGAATAATTACAGTATTACATAATACTGTTTTAATAATATTTATTTGTTTCTAAATGTCATGTTGTGAATGTCTTAAACTTATAATTTGTAATGTCCACAATATGTAAAATAAATTAAAATTGAAATTGAAATGAAAAGTTTACAATATTAAGCCTGATTATTATGTCATCTAAAATTCAAAAAAAATATATGTTTAGCATATGAATAGTGTATCAATAATACGTATACATCAGTCTGGTAAAATATATGTGTGTTAATTGGATTCAAAATTACAAAGAAAACATTATTTAGAATACTGCCATTTCTGAGAAATAGTCATATCACGAACTGTCAAAAGAATATATTTACGAAACAACGAAAAAAATAATAAGGAAATAATAACATCAAGAAGTATAGAAATGTCCATGAATAAACAAAGAATTATCAATTATATAATTTACTCTTGAGCGTAATGTAATAGAAAGTATATATTTAACATCTTATTTAGATAAAATTAAGTATGTCAATATAAGGGTCATAGGTGGAACATTACTAACAATATACTAAAATACGTATGGTTATGCAATAGGGATAAAGATACCTATCTAATAAATATACAAAGATAACTGGATAGGTATGTATATTTGTTTAATTTTATATATAATTTATAGAAAGTTTTGAGTAATATTTTTTGTAAGCTCTTTCGTTTGGTGACTATAAACTCTTGAAATAATGAAAGTATTTGATGGTTAGTTTTTTTTACAACTTAGGTACCATTGTAGTTTCTATTATCGGTTTATAAGGATAAATTAATGTTTCAAACTCTTCTAATAAAAATATTTATCAATGATTCTGCATATCTATTCACAGTTCATGGTATGCCAGTTACATTACATTACATACATGACAGTATACGTCAAGCACGAAGATTCTAATTAATATGGAAGTTTAGGTTAGAAAAAATTCAATATAAATTTCAGTATATTGTCTATATACAATTAATTCCATGGTGTAAGATCAGTTGCTTCGTATTTATTTCAAAACGTGAGCTCACAATACTAATTTGAAATCTAATTATTGGGTCAAAAGTTTAATTGAAGAAATACATACAAGACAACAATTATAAATAATCGTAGTTGTAACAATTAATGTACATAATGTAATGTTAAAATAATTTATTTTAACGTTCTTTGGTTATTTACTAATGTGTCCGTATACTATGGTTTAATGAAATATAGAAATCATTTGCTATTTTTTGAATTTTCAGACGCATCTTTTGCTTGTCACTCTATTGTTTTAAGATTTAAGAGAGAAACATTGTTTTTTTATTTTTTTTTATTTTTTGGCATATTACAATAAGTATAAGTAATTAACTCATAGTTATTATTTTCCAATAGTTTTCCGATAAATTGCATAGTTTTCACGTAACATAGAATTATATTTGATTATTTTGTATTATTTTTGTAGCTGAGGTATTCTATTTTACTTATAAGTTGCAATTATTACGAAACTTTATATTATTTGAATAGTAAAATAAAATATAGAAACCAACCGACCTCGTAATAAATAAGTCTGTTTAACCAAATAGGATCCAAGCCTGCTAACCACAAGGGTCATCTTTCACGTTTTTATAAAAAAAGAAATCCGTAAATCCATTCACATTGTCAGATAGGCCAGCTTTATTTCTTCTACTTTCATTTATCTCAACTCTTTATTTCCATGAACCAATATTTTTAATAAGCAAAATCAGACTTGACAATCCCGATAACCAGTCTTTGTCAAGATCGCTAAAATCAACCATAGTATAAAAAAACTCAAAACTGCTATAAATTAGAATATTAAACATAATATAATAATATGTATACCAATTGTCTGACCGTGGATGTTAGATGGGTACTTGTAAGTTGTACAATGACTCCTTGATCATAGTATAATAATATGTGAATGTGGGGTGATTCCGTCGGTTAGGCCATGTCTTAAAGGACATATACGCCAAGAGTTTTTTCTCTCAATAATTGTACGTCGTTGGACTATGTAGAAAGAGGGCTTGAGTAGTAGAAATATACTACGATATACATGGAGAAATGAGGATGTTTCTGGAGGAGCCAAGTTCCACAGTAAATTGTAATGTCGATGATGATGATTAGCATTTACCACACTTACGTTATGATAAATAAAGCAAATAACCAACATAATATAAATGTCAGAACACTGACACATGAATGAGTAAGTACATAAGAATACCTAAATAAACAGAAATATTAAAATTCTACTTCAAGTTTTACAATATTTTTATTTCAACAGGATGTGTTATGCAAATTAATACCTAATAGTCAGAACAATAATTCAATTGATTTCATATTGTATAACATTATAGACAACAAAAAATGCCAGCACATAGATTGTTTTGTTGATAATATAAACAAAATATTATATATTTGAGAGGCTTGCACTTAAAAGAAAATTTGTATTGGTAAATTAAGGAAGTTAATTGTAAGACTGGTAGAAATAAGTTTACCATGTTTTTCGAACTATAAAATGACGATGATTGTTGATGGGTTTGCAGACTACCATTTCTTCGAATAATGGAAAGCGATTGATTATTTTAAATATTTTGTTGTAAGTATGGTTTAAAATATCGCATTGTGAATTTGGGTATACGGTCAAATAAAAAGTGTCTGGCGGCCAAAAAAAAAAATCACTATTCTGCAAAAAAATACTATATACAAATAAAGGTCCTAGCTATAAATTGAGTTAACTTTGACTTGATGGAGTTCAATTTCACAAAATGATGATATAAATTATATATTTAATGTATATGATACTAAATTGTCATTAAGCATGCATAATATTATAGATATTAAAATTTGAAATATTTGTACTTTTATCGATGGCACAACAGCGTCATCACTTGACGACAATTTGTGATTTATGATTTGTATTATTTTGGCTTATATTATTATGTAGGTATTTGTATTATTATGTAGGTATTAATTTAAAAATAAAATTAAATAAGGAAACACGAAATTTATTTATACATTTAATAAATTCAACTATAAAAAAAATGTTTTACAGAGTTTACTGGCCTCTAGTTTCTTGATATTAAATGACATTGTAATATCATATTCAACATTCTTGCATGATAAATCTACAGCCTTATTACTCACCACCAAAAATAAGACATAAAATATATATTGTGAAAAATTCAAAGATGTCTCTAGTACAATGTAAAAAATATCTATATATCCCATCTGTATGGTTTTTTAAAAACTTTTATGAATTCGCATTATATCATTAACTAGTTTAGATATCCGATTGATGGTGCGTAGAAAAAATATTTATCATAATCGACAAAAATTATGTGACAATTATTATTTATGTCAAAATATACGAACGTTTTAAAAATACACAATATTACATAATTTCTTAATCTTCATCAATTTTCGTCAACTAAATAGATTTCTATTAATTGTGGTTTTATGTTGTTATTTGCATGCTGGGATACATATTAATCGAATTAATTTATTTTTAAAGGACATGCAAAAAGTGTTTATGTCATAATTTTTTAATTTTGTGTTTAAAATTACTATCCAACGAGTGAAAATTTTCACCGCAAAATCGACGTCATACCACCTAGAAAGACGTCACATTCTACAGATATTAAATTTCACGAATTAATATTTTAATGTGTAATAATTTTGCAATCGAATTTAATTGAATTTCAAAGAAAATCAAAGCTTATCAATAGTAAAATTTTATTGTGGAAATTAAAATTATATCGGTTTTTATTTCATCGACAATTGAACAAATACATAATACCTATAGATATATAAAATATTTTATATTCACAAAAACATTTTTATATCTTACAAAAAAAACATAACAATATATTGGTTTATTCATATGGTGTTTATTATAAAAACAAGTCTCAAAAACTTGAAAAATTTTATGTTTCACTCGTGTATCCCTTTTGAATCATATGCTGTAGATATATCAATATAATGCATTATTTTATCTTATTATGCATGAAAGAAGATATTATCATAATACTAGGTACAGGAACGTTACAAGTATCAAGTGAAAGTTTATGATATGGATATTATACTAAAGTAGTTTTATGTGAAACATAAACATCGGTCGTTTTTTGATGGTTTGGTTTCTCGATAAGTATTATAAATTGGTAAATATGTAAGTAATAGCATGGTATTAATTCATTCAAAGAAATTTATCAATTTGTAAGTGATACAATGTCGATGGTGTTAGGGATCAGATACAACTGGCCCAGGATAAGGAGGTTTACTGGAATTTGGTCTCTAACCTTCGATATAAGACCACCAAAAGAAGATTACAATTACGTCCATAACAATAGTTATAGTTAACAATTACTGTGTATTTTCAAGGTTGAATAACAAAATATAGAACATTCAATAAAATTAAAAATTGTAAATATTGCAAACCTGGTCAGAACTTTTAATACCAGAATCACGGCATTAGTATATCTTTATTTTTTTGCCCAAAAATCCAAATTAAATGTTCTAATTTTTGAAACTTTTTGAAATTCTAAATCTAATTTTTTCCTAAATCCAAATTTAGGCAAAAATAAGTAAAATTTTACTAATTTTTATTAGAGTTTGCCGATATAATCTCCTATATATTATTATCCTAAGAGATTTTGGAAAATACGTCAACTTTTTTATTTAAATACCACTTTGTTGATTATTAAAGGAATTCACTTCAATTTTTGGAGTCCCGAATCTACTTCCATTTGAATCGGGCACAATCTGATAAAACTCGACACAATCACAGATAATATATCCGTCACCATACATTTTAGCATCTTGCTGTCCGTCTACCTCAAATTGATTATATTGTCGCTTAATACTTTCTATATAACCGATATTTCACAAATCTTCAAATCTGTAAGCGGCACATTGGCGTGCTACAAGAATTAAATGCATATTTCCTCACTAATTATTACGAAAATATAATCTAAAACCACGTCACTGCTATTTATCTGTCAAACTAATAGACTAATGATTGTCATTTGTTTTCTTTCGCGAGCTACCTAAAACAAGTTCATTTGACGTGTCAGAATTCAAATTTAGGATTTGCAGGAATAATCGAAAAAATGTTACATGTCTCTTAGCATCCATAAATAATAATCAATTTCAATCAAGACATTTATTGTAAGATGAAGATAATTTTAATACTTCTATCAATAAATTGAATAATTTCAGACTTAATAAATAAGAAACTACATTGTATAGGCATATATTACGCTCTTCTCTATATTATAGTAAGTCGACGGTGATCTGACAATAGTATATAATATCTGCAGTTTTGGCTAATTTTAGGTTATTGGTCTATTTTGTACAAAATGGTAACGGATCAAATGGAAATATTATTGTTCTACGAAAAAAATCCTAAAATTCTCAAATTTGACTTGGAAAATGGTGTCTATCTGCATTGAAGTGTCTAAAAACTAAAAAGAAATATTATCTATCTGCTTGATTTATTTTATTATGACATTACAATTTCCATACATCTTTAAATGACTGTTTTAGTACCAATATTAAATCATTTCACTTGAAAAATAAAAATAACACTGATACCGACAAAAACAGTTTTTTGAACCCCCTGAAAAATTGGCTATAAATGTCTGATAGATACTATTGTCAGATCAACCTCGAAGTATCACATACTTCCATATATACTAGATAGGTAGTTATCGTGATTCAGTAATAATTGTATTATTTTTACATTTAGGTAGGTAAATGAAATTGATGTGACGTTTAATACAAGTAGGTAATTAAAAATTAATGATGTTTATATAGTTTATGATAATAATTAATGTATTAATGCATTATGTATTATGCATGCTGTTTGCTTTTTTATCATTCATCACTTATAAGTGAAATATAATGTACTTATAGTGAAATATAGTCAATTATGAAATTTTTATTACACAATTAGGTACAATAATATGTTATTATGCTATTTTTTCCACTTTTGTACATGATAAAAATTATACTTTTTTATTTCCCCACCCAGATATTTTGTTAAATATTATATTTAGCATGTTGGAATTTATTCATTAGTATATTAAGTACTTTAAAGAATTTTAAAATAAAATACCATTTTTGTTCCTAAGCAAAGCATATGGACACACCATTCAGGGTGGTAATTACGAGTATCTTAAAAAACAGTTTGAGAAATAGTTTTTACATTTTTTCAATCTAATGGGATCTTCCCCCATTGAATAAATAAAACGTATTATAACGCAATAATCTAAGTGTATGAAAAATTAGACTATACTGTAGTGGCGATGGGTGGAGGCGGGGTGGATCCACCATAGATAGTACAGACTAAACTTTTTGTTTACATTTAACTAAGACTACAATTTACAAATGGTGTTGATTAGTTCTTAAAATTCAAATTAACCCTGGGAAACCAAGCCATAATACGTATCTGTCCATAAAATATTTAAAATGATGCTATTAAATCATACATCATTTTGGATATTTAATAGATAGAATAATATTTTAACTACTATTGTTTGGTTTAGGCAGGGTTTAATGAATTATAAAAAACTAACCAACAACTACATTAATATATATATATTAATGTATAACGATGGAATTTGAATTTAAATTCTAATGGATTTAATATATAAGATGTTTTGTGATACATTGTCTTGACTTTCAAATTATTAAGTTATTTAGAATAATAATATTATGCACTATAATACTGCTCACGCTTTTCAATTATCTTTGATAGTACCGATCAGTGTTACATTTTTCAAACTGTTTGAAATTGGACCCACTGAAGAAAATTTATTTATTATAAATATTGAGGTGGTGATAAAACTAACTATTTTCACTCCATGTTAGGTTTGGTTTGGTCTAAAAAGAAAGTTGTAAAATCTCATGTCCACCTCTGCGGCACATTTAGTACAGATTTTGTATTTTTACGATAAATGGATGTTAGCCACTCGGTTAACCTATTAGGTCCATACTGGTACAGTTCGGTTATGAGGAATACAGCGGAAAACACATTTGTACACACTGTACCGCAGAATCTTATTAATTGCATTTTTCGACATTTATCCGACTGTCATTTATTTTATCAGCTATCACCATAGACTAATTGGTTGTCACAATAATTCACAATAACAACCATGGACTAAAATATTTTTATTCGAACTTTTATATTCAAAGACAACGTAAACATAATTACTTTTAGGGAGGTAAATTATTAAAAATGACATTGACTATAGGTAATTATTACACAACGTTTATAATATTATTTTATTTTATATTGTAAATATTTTATTACATAATGTAAGTAAAATGCATGCGTGTGTATAAGCAAATAAAATAGTGAATTATGATAATTTTATACCCTAATTATACTATGAGTCGTCTACGTCGTATTATCCATTATTTCCATTTGCGTGGTTATATAGAAGAATTAATATTTGTCACTATGCTTATTTGCATTCCACTACTGGATGAAGGTTGTATCAATAATTCTATTGGTCATATGAACTGCTATATCTATTAAAATTAGTGATATTAATATTTACCTACCCATTTACATCGTCATTATTATCATGAACCAGGATCAATCTACTGCTCGATGAAGGCCTCTCAAAACTAATTCCATTCCTATTTAATATATACATTGCTGCATTTATACAATATTTTAATATAATATATTCATTTCATCGTTATCATCATTAGACCAGGTCAATCCACTGCTGGATGAGGGCCTCTCTAAGCTAATTCCACTCTTTTTGATCCTATGAATAATCGCTATATAATATACATAATCTACCTATTTATAATGCTATTATCATAATCAGTTTAGATCAATACACTGCTAGACGAAGTCTTTTCCAACCTAATTACTTCCTCTCAGATCTATGTGTTTCTTCTTTTATCAACATTTGTTTCGATATGAACGTCACACAGTGGAAAACATTATATTATCGCTAAAATTTTAATTCAAATTTTGATTTTTTAAATATTATTCTATGGCTACAAGCATTTTTTCAATGAAACAAAATAACTTATTAGTTTAAATTTATTTTTTATATGGCTAACCTTCTTCTATTACCTCAAAGGGATACGCACGAGATTAATATTTACATTATATTCAATCGCAATCAAATTGTCAGCTATTCTGCTAGGTCCAGCAGCCTGGGATGGTATCAGATGACATCCTGAAGGCCAAAATCCATAAAAGACTATACATATGACGCCAAATTTATATCGACAGTAACAACTTACAAATTGTAAAAGTGACAAATTAGCGACATGTCAAGTGGCGCCGTCTCTGCATACTTCACAATTTTATTAAAATCCAATATCATGTCATTAGGACGCCAAGCTGTCTGCAAGACCTAGTGAGACAGACTGGCGAGAGCCAGCTGGCTCAGCTAGTCTCCTATATATTATTATCCTAAGAAATTTTGGAAAACGCACCAATTTTTTTAATTTAAATACCGTTTTGTTGATTTTTAAACTATTTCAATTCATTTTTTAGAGTCCCGAATCTACTTCCATTTGAATCCGGCACAATCTGATAAAACTCGACACAATCACAAATAAAATCGTTTTTAAATCGCGTTTTATATTCGTCACCATACATTTTCGCGTCTTGCTGTCCGTTTAACGCAAATTAATTATAATGTCGCTTAATACTTTCTATATAATCGATATTTCACAAATCACAATGTTAATTCCACAAAACTATTCAAATCTGTAATAAGCGCATTGGTGTTCTATGAGTTTTAACAAGATAAAAATGCACATTTTCTCAATAATTACTATGAAAATATAATCTAAAACTACGTCACTGCTTTTTATCTGTCAAACTAATAGACTAATGATCGTCATTTGTTTTCTTTCGCGAACCGCCTATAACAAGTTTATTTGACATGTCACAATTCAAATTAAGATTTTGCAGGAATAATCGAAAAAATGTGACATTTCTATTAGCACCAATAAATAATCAATTTCAATCAAGACATTTATTGTCAGATGAAGATAATTTTAATACTGCTATCAATACATTGAATAATTTCAGACTTACGAGTTATATAAGAAACTACATTATATTATACATATTACGTTCTTCTCAATATTATAGTAAGTATCACATACTTTCATATAAAATAGATAGTTATCGTGATCAGTAATAATTGTATTATTTTTACATTTAGGTAGGTAAATTAAATTCATGTGACGTTTAATATAAGCAATTGAACATTAATGATGTTTAGGAATATATTTTATAATAATAATTATATATAAAATTACAGTAACATTTCTTCTTCTTTTATATCATTAGTAACTATTATTACTCAATAAATATTAAATTGCAATAATGTTTCTTTTAATAAAGACATAATATATTATGCATGTTGTTTTTGCGTGTTATGCATCTTTGATCACTTCTAAGTGAAATATAATATATTTATACTCAAATATAGTCAATTATGACCTTTTTACGACACAATTAGGTACAATAAGTAAGTACCTGCTACTTTTTCCATTTTTGTAGATGATATAAATATTTTTTTTATTTCCCCACCCAGATAATTTGTTAAATAATAAATTTAACAGGTTGGAATTTATTCATTTAGTAGTATATAGTAAATAAAATACGAATACGAATATAATATAGAATAGATAGAAATACGAATTTGAAAATAAAATACCATTTTTGCTCCTAAGCAAAGCATATGGATATACCCATTCAGTGTGGTAATTACGAGTACCTACCAAAAGACTTATTATGAGAAATAGTTTTTACATTTTTTCAATCTAATGAGATCTTCCCCCATTGAATAAATAAAACGTATTATAACGCAATAATCTAAATATATGAAAAATAAGACTATCCTGCAGTGGCGATGGGTGGAGGTAGGGTGGATCCATCATAGATAGTACAGACTAAACTTTGTTAGTTATACGTATTTGTTTACATTGAACTAAGACTACAATTATTTATAGATGGTGTTTGTTAGTTTTTAAAATTCAATTAATCCCTGGGAAAACTAAGCCATAATACGCATCTGTCTATAAATATTTAAAATTATGCCAATAAATCAAACATCATTTTGGATAGTATTTATCTACATATTCATATCGCCATCATCATCATCATCATCAACCAAGATCAATCCACTGCTGGATGAAGGGTTCCGCAACCTGATTCTACTACTATCGGTTTAACGAATTTTGTGATATTATACCTATTTCTATCGTCCTTATCATCATCATCGACGACATCGATAAAGGTCTCCCATGCCTGATTCTACTCCTTTCTGTCATATGAATTGCTGTATTTATCAAAATCGGTGATATTATATTTATTTACATATTCATATCGTCATCATCATCATCCCAGATCAATCCACTGCTGGATGAAGGGTTCCGCAACCTGATTCTACTACTATCGGTTTAGCGAATTTGTGATATTATACCTATTCTATCGTCCTTATCATCATCGACCTGAACCCATCCACTGCTGGATAAAGGCCTCCCTAACCTGATTCTACTCCTTTCTGTCATTTGAATTGCTGTATTTATCGAAATTGGTGACATTATGTTATATCTATTTATATTGCCCATGAACCTGAATCAATCCACTGGTGGATGAAGGCCTTTCTAAGTTGTTTGTATTTCTGTCGGTCATATGAATTGCTATATTTATCAAAATTGCTGATATTATATTTACCCATTCATAATATCGTCAATATCATCATTAACCAATATCAATCCACTGCTGGATGAAGGTTATCCCAACCTAATTCTACTCTTCTTGGTCATATAAACTGCTATATTTTTTTAAAATTTGTAATTTTATATACATACTTATTTATATCGTCATTATCGTCATCAACCTGTATCAATCCACTGTTGGATGAAGACCTCTTTAAGCTGATTCCACATCTTTAGGTCTTATAAATTCTTATTCTTATCAGAATTGGTCTAGAATAGACTCAGATATAATATGTATTGCTTTATTATTTATCGGCATTTGTCTCGATATGAATGTCCCGCACCGGGAAACTATGTTGTTTAAGGTTAATTTTTAAATCAAAATTTGATTTTTGAAATATTATTCTATGGCTGCAAACATTTATTTTTTATAGACAATGAAACAAAATAATGTTTAAATTTATTTTTTATGCTGCTAAACTTTTTATATTATGTAAATGGGACCCGAAAGAGATTAATATTCACGTTATATTTGGATCGCTATTTATGATAATCACGATTGATATGTATAATTATTTATCATATTTAAATGCACATACCTACACATATATTGTATTAAAATTAAAATATCAGTGGTAACAATCGGCGATTGCCAGCTGTTTTGCTAGGCCTAGCAGCCTGAAGTGGTGTCAGACGATATTGTGAAGGCCAGACTCCAGAATAGACTACGCATATGACTCCAAATTTGTATTGGCAGTGACGACATGCAAATCGTAAAACTGACAAATCAGCGAAATGTCAAACTGTCTGACGTGAATGAAAATCCATCCCGAAGGGAAAACTATGGCGCCGTCTATACATACTTTACAATTTTATTATATTAAAATCCAACACCATGTCATTAGGACGCCAAGCCGTCTGCAAGATCTAGCAAGACAGACTGGCGACCGCCAGCTGGCTCTGCTAGTATATATTAATAAAACAAAGTACTAAAATGTCGTATTTAGAACTATTTTGATTTATGATTTGGTTCAATATATATTTTTCTCATTTATGAACCAATAGCTTTAAAAAAATACGTTGTGTTATATATTTACTCGTATATTATATAAATATAAACTAATCCCGGGATTTTTACTATTTTCAATCTTGGAAATTCGGGATCAAGGAATTGAGCGGGATCACCGGATACTGGACTTGTAAGTATCATGGAGGTATTGTCACCATATGTGCAATAACAATTACTGGTGCAGTGCTAAAAATAATAGCGCTGGCTCACTGGGGGAATTTAAAACCCCAATCTCACCTTCCCATCTCAACTGAAAGCACATTCTCCAATATATTTTAATGTTTAAAAGAGCAAATACGTTTTTGGATTGGATTTGGAATTGGACTGACTAATTGCTACTCTGGGTTTTTTACGTTTAGGTTATTGGGTATAAATGTGTCTAGGTATTTATGTTCCCGATTTTTCCAATATTTAAAATAACAATATCATTTTCTAGATTCACTTGATTCAAATTTATTGATGAGAACTATTTGAATAAGTTTTGGAGCGCGCTATAGACTGGACAAAAAAATCCGGGTCACTGACTCGGCGTGCTCTACCTCAACTAAACCAATGCATTTAATGATCTAATCTATTGTTATATATTATATTCCTCGTCATTCATTCGATCCCTTAATTTAGGGAATAAATAAAAGAAAGTTACACAACATCGTTTATTAAGATATCTCCCCGCATAGTAAAGGTTCATATTATTATGTACCTACCGTCCAAAGTAACGTTTATTGGCGGGCAGATAACTAAAAATAATTAAAATTTATTCAAGTTCAAAATAATCATATTATGAAAATAAATATGTAGAGACTTATTGCCATTGTGCTTTGAAATTGAATATCATACCAATTCTTTAGTGCTCGAGATAACAATCTACCTGAAAGGTTTACTGAAAATTGATTTTCGCAAATAAATGTGCACTAAAACTAAGATAAAAACTATGCTATACTTTAATGCAATGATTTGTTTAATCATTCAATTGGATGAAAACGAGATATTTCAGTATGTATTAGTACGTGTTATTTATAGTGAGACAAAGTAGTCAATAAACAAGTATTGTATTATAATGTCATTGACATTTATCAATTTCCTTCAATATGATGATAAGCTTTTTAATATGTTCACACGTGCAATTGTCCGCCCAGTCAATTGTACGTATACGTCCTAAAATGGTCCAAAAATATGATACAAACTACACAAATGTATTACGTTATAAGATAATAAAAATATAATACGCATTATTAAAATCATGTTGTATATAAAATGTATATAAAATATAATTTAGAGAATATTATGATAGCCAAAAATTCTTTAATGTAATTAGTCACAAATAATATTTTTTGCATTGCATGGCAATACGTAAGTTTGAAAAAAAAACATTATTTGCACTAGGTTCTTGAATAAAATAATTTAACTGTATTTAATAAACACTATATGTACCAGTAATCAAAATCCAAATGGCATACAGAAATGAAAACACCAGTTAATTAAAGAAGTTTTTGAGTTTATAGAAACTGAGCCAATTAAATCAATCGTAAATACGTAATAATTATGTTGTATGTCAGTTCTTTTGGTGTCACATGAATCAATACCAATTAAATGTGATATTTTGTTAGGTTCTAACATTTTTATTCAATTCTTAATTATGAATTCGGACTTATATCCGAAAAATAGTAGATTATTTAATTATTTATGATGGTAATAAATGATTAACAAGAAAATTTAGCCAAGTAATAGATATTGTGTATTTATATTGTTATTAATTTTAGATTCATATTTTTTATGGATGTTTAAAATGGGTGCAAAAATAATAGGTACATGAAATAAAATACATATTATTTGATTATAAACTGTTTTATTTTTTTTATTTTTCAATATTTACATTGCAAATATCATTTTTATATGCTTATTATATACTTGTGTAAAAATATAATCGGCTTTGGTGGCCAATATTATTTACAAATACATCCAACTTCATCATTAAAAGAGAAGAACATTTAGAACAAATAAACGTTCATCTCCCTTAATATAATAAGATTTTCAATGTCAGAAAACTTTCAATAAATACACTCTAAAGATAAAAATGACGAGAAGTATTTCTTAGAATACCCCCAAATATTTCCATCTTTAAAATCGAAACCAAAAGCAAGAATTAATACAGAAATCAATAATAAAGCGATTTGTCAAGAAGGTGCCAGGTCCAGTTTGAGATAAACATAACATAACAAATGAATAAATAAAACTTTGAAAAGAATTAAACAAATAGAATGTGTTACTATTTAATAGTAAAACATTTAACTGGCCAATGGTAATAAAATAATAATTGTTATAAAATAATAAACAATAAAGTTTCCAGAAGATCAAGAATGAGTATTACGCATTTGGTGAAATGTCTCAGAAAATTACATCGAAATGTTATCACTTTTTAGAAACAATCTCCGTTTGTATGCGTAATGATTAAATTAATATAATACTATTAGCGCTGGTAATCAGTCCAAAGGGTAATTATTCGATGTTGGTGGTCATGATTAGAATCTGCGGTTGTTATTGTACTGGTTCTGGTTGTATGAGGGTTGTTGTGGCTGAGACTGGATCAGATGGAGAGCCTTGGCGATGGCTTCTGGGATTGGGGGAGGGGTGGGCAAATGAGCTCCCTCGGCACGGAAACCTGAAAGAATAATAAGTGATTAATATAACACATTGATAAATAAATAGTAGGTATACATATTGTCACACAGTGGCATATTGTTGGATGGTTGGACGACAGGATAACAATCATCTCTCATAAAATAAGCCTTTTAATATAATTTTCAGCGTTAATGTCCATATGATTTTTTTTCAGAGCGAATATAGCAATTTACATTTTATACACATTCATTAAAACATTTAATCATATTAAGTTTAAATACGGTTGAGTAGTGCTTGTGTACATATATATTTATATTGAGATCCAAGGCTCAAACTCCTACTGATAATTATTGTAGTAATGTTATAATTATTGCAAAACGTTTTAATTTTATTTTAAACGTTTTAATTTTACGGAATTTCCGCAGTGAGTCACATCACAATTTCACTAATTATTTTCTATTTATTTATGACTACAGATATTGTAGATTTCCACAGCGTTAATTAAGTAATATAATATTTTGATTATGTATACAATGTAATTAAATATAACGGTATTGATGTTATGATTTTCTTACCGTTCTCGTCAGCGATGTAGGTGACGGTGTATTGGACTCCATCGGGTCCGGTGTAGCTGTATGATCCCTGGGCTACTTGAGCCTCTGTGTCCTTGTTTCCGGCGTTCTTCAAGTATCCATTTTCTTGGGCTTGGATTCCGTTTCCGGTTTCGTAGCTATTAACAAAACAGTTATATTAAGCACTCATCATATAATAGATATATACATAATATAATTATATGTATAATAAAATAGTATAGTTTTAGTGTCATCAACTCAATTTACACATCGTAGAGAAATCTATTTCACTAAATCACTTTTACAGAAAAAAAGAAAATCCATCTAAGCTGTGATTGATATGTTAATTCAGATTTAGATGCATTTTAAAAACATCCGTGTATATACAAAAATTTTCTTTTGCGTATAACGGTGCAATAAAATAAATTATTACTTATGTTGCCTAAATTAAAATATAATCGATTTAACGATTGTGTTCAACTGTTTTCCGCATTTCAAAATTAAATTTGAATAAAGTTTTGGATGAATGAATGACGTAGGTACGTCATACATTTAATTTTACTCAAAGAAGACGCTGAATTGTTAATTAGTTAAGTAGGTACACTTTTGAATATTTTATCTCATATTAAAGCGGGTAAAGACTTCATTCAATGATAGTAACCAGTATACAAATTGTTCAAGTAGTAAGCATGCTAATTATCATATTGAATTATAAATGCTGAAGCATATTATATTAAATTTATTGCTTATAAGTACTATGATCGATGGAAATTTCAGTTACCGATTATAAGTTTTCAATAACCTATTTATTCTGTAAGAAATTATAAGTTTCGCTCACAATTCGCATTAAATAAAACTGCGTTTAACGCTTAAGAAAAATAAAGGTTTAAGAAATAAAATTTGTAAATGACCGGAGGAAATCACGACTATGCATACAAACCAGCCCATAATGTATTACAAATATGTCAATTACCGAACAATTACTTGAAATTAGTTGTGAAGCTACAATATTTTGTTCTTAACACAATGCGATATCATTTGTAATAATAGTAACACAATAATCATTTAAATTATACCTTTCACGTTGACAGGATGTTTTGTTTCATAAACGTTTTCCTATGATGATACAATATAATTCAATGGTTTTTCATTATGCTAATTGAAATCCTTTGATCTATGAAAACGTTTATGAAAGACTTTTGTTATATTCTTGTAATATGACGAATTAAAATATTTATTCAGGCGAGTATCCACTCAAAGGAACAAACTAATTTTACTTATAGTATAAATGTCTTACAATTAATAAGAAAGACATTTTAAATTAATATTACCGATAAGAAATCCAGAGTTAATCTTCATTTTACGAGAAAATATTTAGTAGAATATACTGCAACATTTGCATACGTTACATACATAAATATTGCTCAATGATCAAAGGTGTGTGCAATACTGTTTTACATAAACATTTTTAGTTGTATTACAAATAATTTGTAGTATTGTAATTTAAGTAATAATTATTCATGATTTATAAAGTAATTGACTAATTAGATACTTTTTGGCAGTGAAAAATCTAATGTTCCTAAAGTAAGTAATGAGTTCACACATATTTGAGAACAATTTGTTTAAGTATTACTAATTTTATTGCGGTGTTAATTTCACCATGGAAGCTATTATTTGTTATAGTAAATATATTGAATCAAATATCTTTATTGAGTGGAAAAAAAGATACTGTGACCAGCTTAACGTATTTTCACGTGTAACTATAGGAGTTGAATGGTCAATGAGGGATATTTCATTATTAAAAAAATGTATGTTAACAAATAATCTAATTTAATTATTTATTATTATTAGCAAGTAGAAGTATAATATCAAGACTATAATTTAAAGAAATTATAGCAGTCTTGTAAAAATATTGTTAATACCTTGATTTAAAATTAGAAATAGTTTTTGAGAATATCCACGGGAAGTAACAAAAACCTCAGGTGCATAGTTTATTTCGACATTTATATTATTTGAACTGGTTTTTTAATTGGTAAAGCTACTCTCCCGGATTGCGATGGATTTAAAATTATTTGTTCCACAACTAAGTGAATGTAAAAAATCTTAAATCTCTATATACTTTTAAGGTTAATCTCTACCAAATGTTTGTCAATAGTATCTATTAGATGTTTTTTTCTCTCACCTGTATTGGTATGAGCCATCATGGTTGACGTCCTGGGCTTGTCTGACGATTGGGATGACGTGTCCGGGTACGTTGTGCTGGTTGTGTTGGTGGCCGAATTGGGGAGCGGCGGAAGCCAGAGCTACGAAAGCGGCGAATGCTACGAACTAAAGAACAAACAAAAACAATTCATAAATGTTCAGTGCATTTAATACTAGAAAAGTGAATTTACTTGATAGAATTCTATTTATTTCGTTTATAATCAATTTTATATAAATTATTTTTCCAATATTGGTAATGCAGTGGCAACTGAAATATATATCGACTAATTAAACGTTGTTTAGAAGTTGATATTGTAATTATTATCATTTTGTTTTAGAATACGTAGTATAAAATTGATAATATAAGGACAAGTAAATCGCACATACATATTATATACTGTGTACGATCATTAGGTAATCTCATCAGAAGTATTGGCACTGTCGATTAGTTTAATGATAACGTACTAAAAAATGGTTGGTCACTAATTTTAATAAGTATAATGCAGTATGTTATAACTTAATTACAAAAGTGATAATTTTATTCTTATTATTATCGTATCGAAGTAAAAAATATTAATATTTAATTTTTATGCATTGCATAATCAAAGTTGTAGGTACTGTTATTAGATTATTACATTATAAAAATGATTGCTGCCATCGTAATGTTCATACAAAGGTATAGCCTTCCGATTTTAGGCATACACGATGCAGGTGTGAATTTTATTTGACATATCAAATCTATGAATTTTATTAGAATATTGCTCAATATATTTCGTGGGAGTAGATCATACGCTAGTGGCGCATTGTGTTGGTGTAATATGTTGTCATAAAATGCACATTATTCATAAAATACACCAAGACTTCAGCCAATTTTTGGATTGTAAATAACAACGAGCGAATGGACGACGTGCAATTATATAAACAATGAATATAAGTTTGCTGCCTTTAAAAAACCATTTCGGCAACATGAATTAATTACCTGTGTGAACTATGCGTTACAAAGACTCGCGTGACAAATGTCTCAAAATTATTATAGGTATATAGATTTTTCCACGAGATATTACCGAAAATGCAACATTTTATTTTGTAAAGCAATATGCATGCATGTATTACATTTTATTCATAATGAGTTACGTTGGGTTTCTTATGAATATATTAGCCGAAGAACATATTGCATTAAAATATTAGTTTAATAAATGAATGGATGGTAACATGGAATTATTAATGTTCAAGTAGAGTAATCGAAAGTTTTTCTATACGACTATTGTTATTTATTATTAAATAAAACTGATTAACACTGTTGGACTTTTATAAAAAATAATATTATATTATGTTATATACATTAAAGGTTTTCAAACCTGATAAGAAAATAAAAGTATTGTGTATCTCAGTATATACAGAGATAATATGTTAATATATTATTTATTAATTTATTAAGAATAAAAATGTATTTAAAATTGTAATTTGAAAATTATTAATTTTTCTGAAAAAAAAAATGATTTATTTTTTTTCAAAATTAAACTTTAAAAAAATTCAAAAAGTTAAATTGATTAAGTCATTTTGAACTCTTTGAATCAATGGCGATAGTAAATTTAATACTAAAACAGACTCACTGAAAATGTTGAAAGCATTTGAAATAAACTCTTTCTCTGACAAGCCAATCCACAATTATTGAAATTATGATTTTACATCGTATTAGAAGAAAATTACGCAATTTACGATTCACACAGACAGACATGTAAACGATTGTTTTGAAATATCGACAATGCGTTAAAGTTTTTCGTACCTTTTCGTTTTTGCATTGTATGCATACGAGAAAAATAGTTTTCTGAGATGAATACGCACATTGTTATAGAGATTCAATGTAACATTTAATACAGCCGTATCCTATTGAAATTGTTCAGAAAACGAATTTTAAAGAAAAATATTTTTATCGACCTTGTTATCGATTCACTTCAACAATCGCACTATTAAACGATGTAAATATATATATGTATATAAAGACCTATATACAAATCATTTGTGATAAAAAAATTACTCAATCGTTTAAAATTTTAGTATACAGTAATTTTAAAACATCAGCGTTTATTTCACCAACGGTTATGAAATAACTGAGATGCTACTAAGTAGTTATTCATGTAAGTGATTAAAAAAAAAATAACGTCTCCATATCCATTGTAAATGAATATTACACATCTTGATAAATGTGCTTTTAATGTAAGTGAGTTATATTAATACAAATATATTTATGATATATATAGGTTATACAGAAAAAATATATAATATGAAACATTATTATAGTGCAATTATAAAAATTTAATTATTCATGCAAATTGAATGAAGCGACAAAACAAATTTATTTAATATAAAACTATACAAATTCAAAACTGAAAAAAATATTAATTGAATATTACAAATATTAATTAAATCATTAATAAATGTACTTATATCCCTCAATAGTATACTGGAAATCGTTATGAAATATAAGATATACTTATAGAATTAGCGATAATATATTATTATATTATAGTATATTATACTATCGAATATATTTAGAACCTGTTCCGCCAAGAAAACCTGCCCATCTGATTGTATACGTTTTTCACACATTAGATTAATGTCAACTATTAAGTAGGGTTAAGAGTTTATTTTATTTGAAAATTTATTATTGTTTGAATAATGAGTTTATTTTAATAAATTATCAAAAAATAAATTATAAAACTGTGTTATATTCTAAGTGACCGTTTTGATTTAATATCATTTAAAGATATTCCGATAATTAATAATATTGTTTCACCGTTTATAAAATATATATTTTTAAAAATTATTGAGTAATTAAATCACTCATTGAAGTATAAACGTACCGAAATCATTGTGAAGATATCCTTCTAAGAACAAGAAGAGTAATGTAAGATACTATGAACTTCACGAGAAGCAAGTCTGGAATGATTTTTCTCTCTCGAGCCCCATCTTTTTATATGCGTCAAATCACATAGGAAAGTACATCAAATACACTGTGATCTTTTTCATACCACCAAATGTATACCACACTGAAACATTACCCGGTCCAAATGATACTTTTGGTTTGTAATTTTGATCGTTTTGCTAATGTATTTAATGACGAGAATCGTCTGCCGTTAGTTTGATCGTAATACCGACAAGAATATGCAGCATTGAACAGGTAGGAGTAGATTATCGATGTTTAATAAAATAGTTTGGGTGGGGCGAATTCGTGTGCGTATGGGAAAACTATTGGCGTATTCAAATTATTTCACTAAATGGTAGTATTTTCAATTATTTCTGTTAAACAAGCAGATAAAATCTGTATCCGTTGGGCGTAGGCTATGGTTTTCTTTGTATATTGTTCGTGATATTGTTAATTGGTGTATTTGAAAATACAATACAAAACAAAGACTTTCCATAATATATTACTAAATTTTAACCGGCAATATCGAAGTGGACTTAAACAGAGCACGTAGCCAAAATTTGATAGTTCGTATATATAAATATTTCCATATTGATATTTTGAGAAAATCGCTAAGGTTTTTTTTTTATTATATTAAGAAAACTATAACAATGGGAACGTAATATCAATTGTGAATTCGTATATTAACTTAATTTATTTGATATTGATACAATAAGTAGCTATGTAAAAAGTTTATTTAAATAGTTGTTTTACTTTTAGATTTATTTGAAAATACCATCTTTTGAATATAAAAAAAATGTGAGTATAATAAAAGCGACTTTAAAAAATCGTTTACTTAACTATTTTTTTGTTGAATATCATTATTTTAAATTTATTTTGCTTTAAAAATAAAATAGATTATTGTATCTTAATCTTAACTTTTAATTTGTGCAAATTGTTCAGAAAGATAACATCAAAAATAAAATACCGTGTTCGCTCCTAAATGAGCGTATTATGAACCTTTATAGAGTGAGGGTTATATTGACAGATTTTTTAGTGATTATTAACCATTTTCTCAACACATAATTTAAGTTTTACATACATAATTTGAAAACACATGAAAGAAATATATAACCACTAGAAAATCGTGTTGAAAAAAATATGACATTCAGCGGGATTCAAACCCACGCTCCCTGAGATTTGCGCTCATGTACTCTGACCGCTTATTTATGTGTATCAGTGACGAGGGGTCGAGGTAGGCTGTTAAGATTCAACATATATAGTGCAAAATAAATTTTATTATTCATATTTATTTGTTTTCATTTAACTAAGAATACAATTTGCAGATGTTGCTGGTTAGTTTTTAAAATTCAATCCTGCCCAAACCAAACCATAATAGTTTAAGTATATGTTATATAATAGTGTTTATTTGTTTTCGTTGAATTAAGCATACGGATGTTGTTGGTAAGTTTTTTTTAAGTCATCAAGCCATGCCCATCAAACCATAACCTAAAAAAAAGATTCTTTTATTTATAAAATATCTAAAATGATGTATGGTTTAATGGCATAATTTTAGATATTTTATGATAAAAGAATATTTTTTGACTATTATCTACCATGACTTGGATTTAGCAGGGTGTAATTGAGTTTTAAAAAGTAACAAACACTATCTACACATTGTAATCTTAGTTCAAGGAAAACAAATACGTTTGACTGACAAAGATTAATATGCACTATTTATGTCGGATCTTAACAGTCTACTTCCACCCTTCGCCGCTGATATAACGTGTTCTATCTAATTGTGATGAAATTAACTAGCGATTAAATTGTGTTATCATTTCAGCTATTTGTTTTAAATCAAAGTATTAATAATTTACCTTAATTACTAATCGATGTTAGGATCTCTCAACATTTTTATTATAACGTATTAGCACAATACTTTTTTTATTCAACAAATAATTCACAAAATTAAAGAAAGTCAAATTATGCACGTTCATTAAAATATTGTTACATTTTTTAAATCTTGTGAATTATTCGTTAAGTAAAGAAATAGTTTAATACATTATTTTGTCCAGTCGCGTGATCGAACCCGTGACATAATATATTGATAGATGTCCGATCAACATCAATAACAAGATAAAAATATAATATATTGAATAATTTAATCTGAAAACGTACTTGGTGTTTTGTATGTACTTAGGTACCTAGTAAAGTAAAGTAAATTTTGTTACCATCCAATATTACTGGCAGTAGATTTTTTTTATTTAAAAATGTAGCCATACAAAATTTAAATTTGTGTTGTATTAAACCAATTTATTAGTTAATAATTATACTTATCTGTATTTTTACTGAACCAAATTTAATTATGATACTTAAATTTTATTACATTAAAAATCCGAAGCTTTTGTTCTATTTTTCATTTTGGTATGTATAGGTTTTTTTAAAAATTATTTCTTGTTTAAAATTGAGAAGACTCGATTCCTGAATGATGTAATTAATTATATATTCAAAATTTTTAAAAAAAGCCGTTGCATGTTACAATTTTATTTAAACTCATGGTCTGCTTTACTTCATATTAAAAAAAATGTTTTTTTTATTGCCATTAGAAACACACCTGTAAACGACTCATGCATATTACAGTGTAAAAGTGGTAATTTATCGATTCACAAAGGTCAAAAAGAAGGTATTTCTGTGTTCATCTTCGAAAGTCATCTTTGTCCTTATAAAGCGTTCAAGGTTATTTTAAACGATTAGAATGATATTATCAAATTTATTACATCTGACTTTGTTTGGTCATTTGTGATTTTATCTATCTGTCATATAACATAAAATAAAATAAAACGAAGAGATTATTATCTACAATAAATGCGTCAGGAAACAAAAACCAAAAACTTAAATCATAAAATTGAAATTATTATGCAAACAGTTAAATAAGCTCATAAATTAAATACAAAACACTTGGCAATACATCAGGCTAATGATGAGAGAAGTAGAATTATAATATCATCCATTTATATTTTATTGATCGATGGTATAACCGTTCTAACGAAATATTTAATTCTACATAATATAATAAGATTATTTGTAGATGTTATTAAAAATATGCAATTATCAAATATTATCATTTTAGAAACAAATTAAGCTATTAAAGTATTTATTATTGTACAATAGTAGATTTTTTAAAGCGTTAAGAATGTAACTAAAATTCAATGGTTAAGTCGCACTTCAAACGCCAAAAACAGTTACTAAGACTAATAATTAAATTACCTGTAAGCCATTTTACTACATTTTATTTATTTTATCCAATCAGTTAATTACATAAAGTATTAAATATGCAGATATATATAAACCTATATTATATTTGTTACTTAAATACTTGACAATTGAATTTGAAACATAGATGAGATTGTTATAATTGATAATATCGAGCATTTCCGTCTTGTATCTGAAATAAATCTACATGTGAAAGAATAAACTACGTGGATAATTATTGTGCATATATAAGTAGAAAATACACTGAACCACATAAGAACATTTAAATGAATAATCACAAAATATCGTGTATGTTGAATATACAAACAAACCGTTAAAACAGATCAGTTTTTAATATGCATGAAAAGTCAATTATTCAACTACATACTACTCTAACGACATTGGGGAATTGTTATTCATAAATATCCTCTAATAATTACGGTTCAAGAATTATTTGCAATCAATCTTTCTATTTCTGATCGATATTAAGCCCAATATTATGGCTGTGAATATTATAATATGCAATATATCAGTACCTATGTCTTTAAATTAAATTTAGTCCCGATGAGTTATTTAACTTGGCTAGTAACATATTTATGACTCTTAGCGAAAAAGTTATTTTAATCTGCTGTAAGGTATAATATCCGTAAGCTTCTTCTTGCAATTTCTTTTGAATTTTTATATATTCAAATTATTGTGCTATAAAAGTTGATATGAATGATGTCAAGGCATTCTTTCTTATTTAGGAGACAATTGATGCAAAGAATGTTAATAAAATTGGAATATTGGGTTTAATCGATTATATTTGTTTTTGTGACTACTGCAGTAATGATGTCACACGAGTATCCTTACAAATATTGTTATTTTAATATAATATGCTTCAATGTTACGCATTCTCTTTCCAATGATTTAACTTTATAGCCAACATAAATAAATCAAGTTAATACTGTGCTACCACTATTCAAAGATTGTGTAAAATACACAATATTAATTATTAATTTATTTGCAAAAAGCTCTTGATGTGTTTGATTAGCTAAATTTATATAATTTACTAACACATTGACACTTATTACAATGATAATATAATTATATTGATGTGATCTTCGAATCAAATTAATAATGATTGTTTTTAGAACTATAATACAATAATATTGTTGTAATTTTTGAAGACTACTATTTCGTATTTATACATATTAACATTTTAAATTAAGATATATAACAATTAAACACATGGAATATTATCCCATTATATGTTTCATAATGTATAACTCATATTAAAATACTTTCAAAACGTTTATATCGGAAGTTTAATTATCTAATTATATTAAATATCTAGACGGATTAAAAATGGCCTTATTTATTTATATTTAAAAATATACATTAGATTATTATTTATACACTATTTACAGACGTATTCTTTCAGTGCCACTTGTTTCAATAGAAAAACATTCGCAATAACTAAAATTTTGAAGATGTATTGTCGAATAATGTAAGGCCAAATCGCAAAAACGGCTCAAATGAAAAACTGTAAAAAAAATCAATTGGAATTATAATACTATTTTGAAAGCTTCATAAGAATAATTCACGTTTATATTTTCATATCAAGATCGCTTAATTATGAATGTAAAAATATTATTTAATACTATATAAGCCCTATATATAGTAAACGACTTAACATATAAATGCGTAAAAAGCATAGGCCATCAAATTTAAAAAAAATTCTCTTCATCAGGACCTAATGACTGAAGTTCATGACCTAAGTGGTTTGGCTACCGATGGTACCTAATTAATAAATTGGTAAAACAATCATGACCAATTCATAAACATAACATTCTCGTCTCTGTCTAAATAATTTTCATAAAAAGTATGAATTATCGTATCATTCCTTATCAGAAATCAGACAGTATTAGGGTAATATTTGCTTTATCTTCTATTATCAAGCACAGCTTGGTAGAGTTGCACTCGTACCAATCACGGAGTTTTATGAACCACAAAATATAGTGGTTTTCTCTGTTACGTTTTCCGTTTATTTTTATTCGACTATGAGTTGGAGAATACTGTACTTTTTTCTTCTTATAGTTCGTTAAAAGTACTGTAGTTTTCTGGTTTTAACTATGCAGTATCTTTCAATTTATCTATACAACCACATCTCAAAAGCTTCAACTCATCGTGGTAGTCTCTGATTTAACGTATATGTATATCTACATGTCATAGAAAATGATTGAGATGACATAACGGTGGACCACACTCAGGTCGAAGTTGAGGTTTGGTTTGCTAAGTAGGCTTAGGTACTCCTTACTATTTCAATATTATTGTTTTTCAATTATCGAGACTGGTCCCATTTATCATTGACCCATATTCCCAAATATAGTGAAAATTATATAAATAAATTACTAAATGTGGACATTTGTGTAATGATTTCATAACTACTTACAAAGATATATTCTATCAGAAATGCAAGTGAATCTGCTATTTATAAGGTAATGTATGCAGTAAGAAACCTGTTCGTAACAACGATTTTAATTATTACTTATCCTATATGTGTCAGAAATCAAGTTCGGATTCGCATCAGTTGATTACTTGTATCAAATTTGTATTACTTGCAAAATGAAGAAGGCGATATTTAATATACCAGTAATCGTATAACTACTTTTTGCATTCTAAATGTTGGAGATAATATTTACTGGTGTTGAACCCACTATCATAGAAACTAGTTATTAAAATTACTTAGGTACTAATTTTCTTAACGATTCTATAAATGGTGTCAGTAACCACAACGCTTTTGGGTTTTTAGTATCTTCAGGTCGTTACATGAATTATTTTTTATGACCAGATCTAACGAATATAACATATACGGAGAAGATAAATTACTATTTATTTCCGCGTATAAACATATGACCCTCTATTTGAGATTCCAATCGCGGACAGAATTTTGAATCCTGATAATAGTTCCATACCAACATTGATTCCGAAATACCAGGATTAGTGAAACATATTAAATTTTCCCCATTTTAGCCTCACTTTGGGAAAATATAGTAATAGTCAATAATAGATTCCCGTTCTCTTCTACACTATAGTATTGTGGCCGATGACGTTATTACAACTACGCTCATAAAAACTATAATTAACTCTTTATTGATATCCTCCTCTGCGCCTCAGTATAGTACTGGCAGGTACTGCTACCTTTTACCAGAATAGGTTTTGAGGGTTTTTAAGTCCAGGTTGTCTTTTAGAGTCACTCATCTAGCCGTAGCTTTTGGGTTTCGCAAGGTAAATTAAAAGCCGCCATGATCCGGCGTTGAAGATTTCTTTGCCTTGGTAAATTGATAACAATGAATTGGGCGGGCTTAAAAATCCTTCATTGGATAATTTCCAAACAGATAACAACTATCAATGAATTATTTAGTCTAGATAAATGAAATAAATAAGTAAATATTTATATAATTTGTGCCTGCTCATTTTACAGATGAACAGGCTGGCGATCTGTCGGCTACTCTGATGCGGGTGGATTTCATAATCTTTATAAACTTCATCTCTTACCTAAATATATTTCAAAGATATTTAATTTTTAACGTGATATTAATGGGGTTCACTGGAAAAATTGGTAATGTTAATTAGATATTTCAAATAATAACTACCACCGCAGATTTTATACGTATCCTTGTTTTTTGGTTATTATTTATTTTATTTTGTATTACACATCAAACGACGTCTGAAACATTGACTACTGGCATATAAAAATGATTTATATGATTTGATTAAACGATGCTAAAGAAGATGTGACGCCCGCTCCGGCCGAACGGTTACGTATCGGCCTATAATGTCGTGGGTCCTGGGCTCAAATAACGAGTCTAGGCGGCTCTCGTGGTGCAGTGCGTAATAGGTTCCACCTGAGAGTTCTGGGTTCGATTCCCCGGTGAGAACACAATATTTATGTGTTTTTTCTCAAAGCCTGGGTGTTTGTGATTGTTGTATAACCACCTTGTACGAAAAAGCAAGGATATGGTTATTAATAATTTAAAAAAAACCACAAGTCTGAAAAACTCACATGTTGTTTTTGCACCTAATAGGTTGAGCAAGTGACTAACATTCATTTATCATAAACATAAAAATTCTGTTAATATAACTTTCACTTTGTGGAGGCCCTTATGGTGTTCTTATGATCAAACACGATGATGTAAAAAGATGTGAAATTTATTTATAAGTTTGATTATTTCCAATATTAAATACTTTTTTTCTGATATATTTGTGTTAAATAAAAATTATGTTACATTATTAAATCGTTTGTATTCCTATTCAGTTTAGAATACAATAAAAATACTTTTTATTACTTGAATGGTCATTAGACGATAATTGCGACAAGGAAAAACTTGTTGAAGAATAATGAGCTTTAATAATAACAGCGCTTCTAACGCACGCCAAAACTTTTAAGTAATTATACTAACATTTTATTTTCATTACTTTAGTATATAAGGTACTTTTCTTTGTAAATTTGTCGTGTAATAAAAAACGTCAATATACTGTCAAATTTATCGACTTCCTTTATTTAAGTGGGCTTGTATTATAATATTATAATGTTTTTAAGTAAGTGTAATTAATGGCTTCTAAATAGATTAAAAACTGTGTTTGAATTTTCTTGAATTAATGAACAATAAGTTTTCCGCAAACTGTCAAATTAAACAGCTATGTTATTCAATGAATTCACAAATCTACAACATTATAAAGACATATATCCATCGTTAAATGATATCATGCTTTAATAAAGTCGCATCATTATTCTAGTGATTAACACTTTAACCTTTTTTTGATATTTCTTACAGAATATAAATATTTCGAAATGTAAATGCAAGCTTTGAGGTGCGTCAATTTGTTATTTAAAACATTTTTTTTATAAGTTCTGAATAATAATTATTTATTAGTCACACACATAAATAATGGTATTTAAAACTAATTCAAATTACTCTTTGTAAAACCGATTCAAGAACTTTTAAAAACAAATTTAAGTGAAGAAATATAATTTTCTTTTAAATATTCTAGTTTGTATTAAATATTTTGGTCTTAAGCAACTTCTAATATTATCATCTGAATGAATAATGATGGTGTTGTAAAATCTAATAATGGAATACAGTCAATAAAATTGTGCACTGTAAATAAGTAATATTCAACCATCTGTTTTCATTGTTATAAAGACGTAACCTTAGACGTATGAAATTATTAATGTGTTAACATTTTTGGAAGTGCGTTATTACTTCATACTAATTTGAAATTGATAGGTTTATTTTGAGATTGGTATGCGAAGAGGTATGTATTCGGCAACAAAAATATACCCAAAACTTTTTATCTAGAAAAAACAATACATAGTGGCACTAAGAGCACGACCCAACAATTATTCGTTATTGTGTTTGTATTCTATGATATACGATTTATAAAATACAATTTACCTACTGTTTTAACATACAATACATTTGATTAGTAATGTACTTCAAATATTTTTTCGTTTCAAACTAAAAAAGGTTTTTTTTACATAGATTTGGGATGAATAGCTCTATAGTGTTTTGTAGTTTATAAATAAGGTTTAGTTTTCAGAAAAACATACTTAATAAAATGTAGTGTTTGCAATACTTGATTTTAAATATATAAAACGGTTCAATATTATTTATTTTGGGTAACACTGAACTCTAGCTCTTAAAATTCTAAAGGTGTTTATTTACCAACAAAGAATATAAAGCCATATCATATTTTTTATAATATGATACATTAAATTTCTCGTATGTTAACATTAAATATGTAAATTCTGAAACTGCAATAGCTGAACTCTGAATAGCTGGTATTAATTTAATTTTAAATATGTATTTCAAATCACTAAACTAATAAATAAGTTTCAGCTGATTAATCCTTTTCCTAATTTTCCCATATAAGTGATTTTGTTCACACCTTCCATAACTGTTTGAATAACGCAAACACATCTAGGTGCAATGCTCAAATGCCTTACGAATCGATATTGGCCCATCTAATTTTTTTTATTGTCTTTTCCAAAGCTTCCCCTGAATATTTTGTGTAACACCTTGCTCTTAGCTCTTTTTGAACGTTTGTACCACTATTATAAGTCTAAATTACTTTCAACTAACCTTAATAATAAGTATGCTCAATAAAATTTTCGTAAAAACACAATACATCAAGTTTCAATCAACAATCAAGAAAAAAAAATATTGTCAAGTTAAACTTGTGTACCTACTTTCAATTTGATCAGTTACGAAAAATACTAAATTCATGAACGAAACGTTTTCAACAATAACTCAAGTCACAGAAGCAAAAACGCGTTAATAATGATTTATGAACATATAAAACATATTATAATATAAAATACAGAAGAAAAAATTACATATAGCTGATATTCATTTATAACCACATAACATTTTAACGTTGCAGGGAAGAGAATGTTCAATATATTTTTTTGTTACCATGTCTGATTCTAAGAAGATCATATAGAGCGCCACAGGGTAGACGTTGTATGGACAGATTTTTGTTTTTACGAGAAATGTATCTAGAAAAATAGAGGTTAGGACTATGGGTCCAAACAAACATTGACAAACAATATGTGAATATTGCCAAACCTGGTATCCTCAACATTATACGCCGACGCGGTAACGCTGTGACTTAGGCATACAAATAATCGAAAGTAAAGGAAATTAAAATTAATTATTTATCTGGCATTTTCAGATGTTGAAATGAGTAGAAATTACGTATTTTATATAGAAAAATCTGGCAAAACAACACATACATATCTACTTAGTTATTTATAGTTAATACTGTGAAAATTACAACTTTAGATAGGGCCATAAGTTATTTATTTTTAAACATGGAAATACATACTTATAGTAATTAAGTTATAGGTCAGCATTGTATCTTCTTTTCCAAATGTAGTCATACTTGATTGGGATATAAATTATTTCAAAAATGTTAATGTCTAAGCTTTCGTAGCGTAATATGTGACTACAGTCTATACAAATATCTTAGGATGCTCGTTTATAGTTCGATGATATGGTAGGTAGGTGATACTTAAGTTGCATTAATAGCCCAAAGTACCATTTGTTCGGTAAAATATTTATTTCCTCTGTACTTAATATCATAATGTCATTTCACGAGATACTCAAGGCAGATGTAACTGTCCAGTGTATTATAATAAACTTGTACCTACATACCAATATCCAATTCGGGTGCGGTGACAAAGATTGGTATAATTATCTATTGTTTTAGCCATGTTTATATGTCGGCCTATTTTTGGCCGAGGCTTGCAGCAGTATGAATTCTTTTTTCAGCGCCGATTATCACATAGCAATGATACCGATATCATTGGCGTACGTCAAAACCTGCACCGGTTTATTAAAATATATTATTATGCCACTACTGGATCCCGTATCACCCTTTCCTGCACAATATCTCTATTGCCTTTTGATATGTAGTCCAATACGTCAGATAAACCCGGTATATAATTGGTGTCAGGTAAAGCATACACACACCTGATTCAGACGACAGCAGTATCCCTAGGTTTCATCAGGACTATACATCCGCATTATATAATTTTCAACTGATCAGATGAATAATATAGATAATTTATTAATGAAATCGCTGTTGAACAAATACGTAACAATTTTTATTATTTAATTATAACGACCTTTTACAAAAGATTAAGAGTAAATGGTTTATTGTATGACGATAGTTCATCTATAAAAGTAAATAATCGTCAATTTATTACCATTTAAATTAACAGTAATATAGTGAAGTTTTTAAAATAATATTTCATAAACCTAATGCTATTAATATCTATATAATATAAGTTTTAGTATAATATGAACCATTAATTATTTATATTAAATTATTTGGTTATAAAAACAATTATTTGCAGGTTTTTAGTGTTATTTTTGGATACATATCAAATACCATATTGTTTCTGAGTTTTAAGGTCTGTATAGTCATTATGATATTATATTGTGTAGATTTAAAGTACCTCAATTCCATAATTCTTCTATCAAGTTTAAAAATCATTGGTCTATCAGAAATAAGTAGGTACTGTTAATAATGCTATTATATTTAGCTAGAGTGTAACATTTGTTATTTAATTTTAATCCTATTTTAATATTGACACGACGTATTAAAATTATCGATATTAAATGTTCTACCTATTAATTTTTTTTGTATTTCACAGTTTAAAAATTGGCGATAAATTCAACATAAATATTAATAGATTATAAAGTAATGATAAGAAGTGTAAATCTGACAAAACTATTAAATACTAATCCTAAGTGAACCAAATGTTACCATATACCTACAAAATTAAAAAAAAATAATGTCTTCACTATATTCATGATTGTTATTCTATTTTATTTATAATGTGTAATTTTATTTAGGAATCAGGCACGTTTACGTCAATTTACATTCGGTACTTATTTCAACATTAGACAATATTATAACACGCATTGATTTAGATTACCTTGAATAGCGTGGCTATTATCAATGTAGTTTAATTCAATATTAAGAGAATCTTCTTTGACTCACAAAAAGTAGTTTCTTAGAATAGCTGAACAATACATTTTATTAATAACAATAACGCTTTGTTTGTTAAATTTAATAAAATTAATCACATGATTTGAGGATTCCCGCTGTGGCATCAAAAAAACTAAGATGGTTTTTTGCCGAGAATTCTTTTTAGTATTAGCTTTTTGTAAATGAAGCATTTTTTATCGTTTACCACGTATGAATTTCTAGCGATACCTACCTACCAATTAAAAATATGACTGAGTTTCATGAAAAAATCTTCGCCAACACATTGTTTGTTGGAGCACTGTTCTCAGGATTTAATTTTTTTTTACATTTTTTTAATGTCTATAAAGTTTGCTGACCACTAAATGGATTTGAAAATAATTTATTGAATTTATCAAAGCAATGCATGTCAAATATTTTTTTAACACCTCTAAAATACTAAAATAACATCAAACAATAATTAATCATAACAACAAATTGTATTATACTGGATTTTGCTCTATGTATGAAAAGCTTATTTTTGTGGTTCGACGCAGAGAGTAACGTTTTTAGTAAAAACTGCAATTTAATATATTTTAATGATAATTAAATTATTTTCATTTTAAATAATTAATATATACCTAAATATATTAAAAAGTCGTTGTTTAAATTAAGAAATAAACCAAAAATCTGCTTTTATCAAGAGCGATCTTACGCTGATCATGTACCTTTAGTCGCTTCCTTGATACTGTCGTTGCAGCTGAAAAGTGCACACCCTTGCAACATCCTCCGTTTTATGTCACTAAATATCACTCTTCTCTCCAGGATGTTCGGATCTCTTCTTATCATGTGACCAAAGAATTGGAGAACGTGTCACTGTTTGAAGCCAAGCTCTTCTAATATAGATACATTTATACGTCAGGCCATTCATGGAATACGGATCATGTTCCGCAATTCTCTTCCTATCATCTATACATCGGCGTATTAATGAGTCTCTTTTAGTGGTATTTGCTTCTTTTTTTTTTTTTTTTAATTTTTCCATACTTGGTGAGCCAACTCATATCATTTTTTGACATCGCAACTATTCGTTTATTTTTTTTCGCAGCTACTGGAATCATTGAGGCACCAGAATATACCAAGGAATATAAAATCACTCTCTCGTTCCAAATGGCTTAGTCTATTGGTAAGGCCAAGCTCGTCAGTTTGATCCACAATCATTGACTTTAGTATTAGATTCGTAATTACTTATGCCAATTCAGCGCTTGCTTTATCAATCCACTCAAAGAGATCGCACTTATATTATTTTTGCTATTTACGATTAAAATAGTATCATCCGCATATCGGAGGTTACAGATTTTATTACTTAGTAGCCTCATTTCTAGTCACTTAGGGATTTACCGTTGATATATTCTCTTTGTATATTAAAAAGTACCAACGACAGTATACACTCTTTGCGTACTCCTTTTTGAACTTTCCTGGTACAAAATCTTCATTAGAAGTAGGAGATGCACCGGTACTCCCATATTCTTTAAAACATTCACGCAATAGAATGCTTTAGTGTAATTCAGAAAGCATGGTAAAAAAGCTGCTGAATTCCCTATTCTTCTCTATGATCTGTCGCATATCAGGCCTCTGTTTACGTGTACTTTTTCCTTGTTTAAAGTCGGTCAAATCTGTTAGAATTTTCCATTCCAAAAAATAATTTAGTCTTTATTAAAGTAGGTACGTTACGTAGAAAACTTTTGCTAGCATGTGATATTAAAGTTGTTATTCTTTAATTATCATATTGGAGACTTGTAGGGCCTTTTTTGTGAAGACGAACAAATATTGTTTCCGTCCAATCATTGGCCTAACTATTGTCATTGAAATGTAGTTTGATAAGTTGTTTCGAAGATACTATAATGATTTTTTTTGACGATTTGTGGTATTAAGGTATTTTTTCCTTTAATTAAAAAAAACATCGATTTTTATAGGAAATTAACGTATCGGGGCTAATCTCTAATGGAAAACAGACTAAAAATATGATCACAAAATCAACTTAAATATCAAATTGTTTATTAATTTTTATTATATTATAGTATCTGATTTAAAAAAAAATGAAAGTAACCCACTTAACATATCACTAAAATAATTAACCGCGGAAATCTTCAAATTGAATTCCGAAGAGTTATGAAACACAGAATACTTCTGTAAAAAACTAAGTACCTACCTAACTAATTCAGATACAAGATTTTGGGATTTCAATCAATGAATTAAGATATTAATTTGTTTATTTTATCATTTATTATTGTAATAATCACAGCACTCATGGCATAAAATTAAATCAGCTGAATTTATCCAAAAAATCTACATGCATTGAATTTGTTCATATGAAGCTCGTATCTTAAAACTTCATTAAATTGTTTATTATTAATGTCGAAAAATAGTTGTTGTTTGTTTTTGCTCAATTTTAAAATAAAATGTATACTTTTTAAATTTGCCTTCATATAAATTTCATAATAAATTCTTCATAAATTCAAAAATACAAAACTGCGCGAAAAAAAACAATCACGCAAAAGTTATAAATCAGCAAAAAACATGGCAAGTTGAGAATAGATATGTGACAGAAAATCATTAGGTACACCAACTAAACACTGAATTAAAATTGGAATAATTTCACAATTATATTAAAATCTAAGGGTGCCATAAACAAACATAAACAATAAAACATAAGGGTGCCAAAATGGCTACAATGTCTAGCGAGACAGGTGGATATCGCCATCTGGATCTGCTAGTTATCAATATATTACAAATTTCCTATTCAATTTAGTATATTTTATAAATTACAGCAACGTCACTATAAAGTTATTGCTTGTACTTAACCTAAGGGCATAATGTAGGAGGAAGTTAATAAACACAATAAATAATAGCAATGATATATTGATGTGTTTCGTGATGGGCAATTGTACAACAATAAAAACAGTAGTTGTAAAGACATCTAATGATTTTATGGCATACCAACTATTAAAAGATAATATTTATTATTGTATTCGAATAATTTTGAAGCCACTTTGTTTTGACATATAGCTTTACAAATATTTCGCCTCAAAAACATTAAATTTCTTGATCATTTATTACGTGAGTAGGGGCGTCATCTCTGTTCTATTATAATGCTTTGTAAACGTGAGAGCCCAGACTCGTAATATTTATGCACTCGCGAAGTATAACTGATGCAACTCAAATAATCGTGATATTAGTTTTGTTTTATTTAAATAATAATACAAATTAAGTGATTGTATTGTTGTTTCCAAATTAACTGAAAAATATACGAGCATATTATCTTTTATTGCAGGTAGGTATAATTTTACTTGAAGGAAAATATTTGTTCTACTCTTAATCTATAATTTATAGAACCTATCATTTTTTTCTAAAATAATAAATAGGTACTAAAATTATTAACACCGTTTTACATTATAACATTGAATTGGAAGTGCGGTACCTTCTTTGAGTGGTTGTAAGGAGATACGATTCTCAAATGTAGACGAATATGAATTAAAATTGAGTGTTAAAAAGTATGTTATTTTTCAATATAAACGTCTGTATCATAATATGCATTAAAGTTTAAAAAAAAAAAAACAAGACGCATTCAATATGTATAATATTCGAGGACATTGGAGAGGACTTTGTATTTCTTACGTTTAATGCTTTGTCTCTCCCCTCATTCGATCGTGGTGCCAAACACATTTTTTTCAATGGCGACTGGCTATTGTTTTTTGCATTTTATCTTATTAATCTTTGGGAAGAGAGTCCTGAGAATATTTTATGTTAATTAAATACATTTGTAGGTCGAAATAATCTGTATGAAACTATCACATGGCATACATGGAAAATAGTAGTACTGGATCGTACGATTGCATTTTTTTTTTAAAAAGGTCAAGGCACGCCAAGAATAATGACCTATTTTAGAATGTCTTGAGCAGCTTATTGGTAAATATTTTTTATTGGAAAAATATTAATATGACTTATTTACAGGCGTTTAGACAAGAGAAGGATTGTGTCCGGTCTCCCCAAGAACAAAAAAAATCAAATTATGTAGGTGAATATACCTACTACTTCTTCTTCGTCAGGACTTCATGATTGGACACTAAAAATCTGGTGCAATCATCAGGGCTAAAAGACAAGACAGCGCGTACGACACAAACGAACACTAACGATACTAATAATTATAATCGATAGACGACACGCATTTGATAACCACTTGTGGATGCAACGGGTCGCAATAACTCGTATTTACAGCTGCAGGCCAGGTCAAAGTCAGTGACGGCTGGTAGATTTTGTTAATCCCGTCCCTTCCTGCCGCCCTAAAAAACTATAATTAATTATGAATATTTTTTCGAAATGGACCTTACCGTACATTTTTTTGTCCGAGTTCCTGCTCATTTAAATAGGTCTAGTAGATAATATGTTTAATATACAGTGGAGACGTTGCTTACGTATCATATACGTATAAATCTTAGTTAGATAAAATATTTGTTAATGAATATTATCTATTATTATAAGAAATATGAAACAAAATATTTTATTATCTGAAATTTGTCATAAATGTAGTATTAATTGCATTTACTTATAGAATAATGATAATATATAAGTACTGTTTTATTTTCGACCATATCCGATCGTAATAAGATCATACGGGCCTCCACACAGTGAAGATTTGTATTAACAGATTTTGTTTTTACGAGAAACGGATGTTAGCCACTTGCTCAACCTGTTAGGTCTATACTCTGACTCACACACAAATTGAAAAACAATATGTGTACTTACCAGACCCAGGATTCGAACCTGGGACCCACGACGCTTAAAAACAATATGTGAATTACATATTCTAGAATATCTATTAAAATGTCAGTAGCATTTCGTAGGTGCGACATAATAGCGAATATTCAATGAAAAAGATGTAACGTTTTTAAATGCTCGAGAATTCCTAGCCATAAAGTTAAAAGTTTTCACGTAGGAGGTCGAAGGGAGTGGTTTTACGAGGATGTTTGCTGTGTTCGGTTCGATCTTCGCTGCCAGGCTACACAAAAAACCTTAGTCATTTCGCCGTGATGCAATAATAGCCAGTCTCAGATATTGAAACCGCAGCTAAGTCGATTTATACAGATTCTTGGTATTTTAATATTTCCATATTTTATCTTTCGTTTATGATATTAATTTCTAGATTTGTGATTATGGTTCCATAAATAGTAGCAGACGGTCTAATGCTGTGTATTTTATCAATATATCTAGTTTTTCTACTCACTACACTGACACATTGCAATACCTTTGTTATGTAATTATTAATAAAAATGTTATGTATTAATACCGTAACCAGGCACAACGCTTAAAATACTTAATGTGTACATTGCACATGTGTAGCTGTAGCAGGCATCCTGTTAATTTTGTCTTGACTATCTCTAGGTCTATTTCCATCTAAAAGTATGGATAAAACTTTATCAAAAGGCTTAATATTATTTTTATACATTAATATACTTTAGAAAATAATCATTTCACATAAATAGAAATAGTATTGGTATTTAAACGTAAATACTTAATTTTGTAAAATGTTTTTAATATAACGTCTGTCTGAATATAATAAAAATCAAATTATTTATGTGCATTATAATATTATATTATATGATTATTATTTATATGAGGAAGTCATTTTGTATGCAAAACATGTTAATATGTGTCACCGATAAGAATTTTTTTATTTATCTATTGGTAGTTTGTGTCTACTTAACTTAGGGTGGAATTTTATGTCGGATAAAGGAGGTTGCACTAGAATAATGAACGATGACAAATAACAATGATTTATGTCTTTCAGATCCAGTGATTGTAGTCATATAAGTCAGGATACGTATATTAATCCTTAAATTTGCAGCACTATATACTCAGAAGTTCAGTCCCGTGCGATTTTTTTCCACAGGAAAATTACAAAAAATACTGCTTCCCAATGAATACGACCAACTATTCATCAGAATCACCACCTTGCACTGCAAAGAATTTTCCAGGGTTTTTGCAAAGTGGTTTCATAGGTCATGGTTGAATGCGATTTAACAATACCCGATGCCGGTAGACGAATTTTTTTCAATAAGGCACTTCTCAGCCAAGTTTTCATGCCAAAGTTCTTGATAATAAATGCGACGTATCCATAGAGGCATATAGAAAAAAGAGATAAAAAACTTTCGGTGTCGGCACTTATCGTAAGGATACATAAATTGTCGGCCAGTTTTGTTAAATGTATTTGCGAAAAAATTGCAAAATCACTCTTATTGCAATATACGCATGTTTCAGTTTTCAACCACATTTATCTGAGTTAATCTGTTAATGAAAGAACTGATTACGAACTCTGGTAGAGTCATTTACGGAGGACCTTATATTTTTTAAATGGTTCATCCAGTTACTATATAAATGCTTTGTTTCCATTATGTATTTATGTTGTGTAAACAAATCATGGATGAGTGGGGAAACATCCGTCTTAGGCACTAAAGAGTGTAATGTAGTTATGTCATACCAGAGCAACAGATTTCTGAGCAGACAATTTTGCAGTTGACCTTTAAATAATTATTTATTATTAATACGTCCTTATTATTATTATAATATTTGACACTTACGACAGCTCTTTCCGTACAATAAAACTGGAATGGGTCTTCAATACATTAGTTCAAAGTATGTATTTAAGGACGAATTATTTCTTTATAACAGTGAACATGAACAAACATATTATCATAAATATGCGCATACTATCAATACAATCTTTGTCAGTCCGAAGAGTATTTTTTCTTTTAAAAAATTGTTTACGGATCGCTGTGAGTTTCATTATTTAAGGGATATAACGATTCGGCGTCGCTGACTGGGCATCGGGACTACTATTTTAAAAGCTCAACACTTTAAACATTTGAGTTTTGAGAAACGATGTCATTGTCAAATCTAAGGGGCACACTGGAATAACGGTCACAAATACATGAGTCCGTGAGCATTTACATCCTTGAATATGGATGTGATTCACCTGAAAGTGACAGCGGACATTGCATGCAGCCCAAAAGTGTGACATTTCGCCTATAATAAGGTGGTACAGTAACACGGATGCCATTGTCGTGGCTGACCCTGCATCATCTTACATAGCGCTGGAACGAGAAAAATGATGCAAACTCTTTTTTTAATGCAAAGTGATACATGAATGAATAAATTTTTTATTTGATGAAATGAAACAATGTTTTGGTCATTATTTTATTTTAAAAATATAATGTTTGTATGAGTTTCTTTGATTATTTCGGAAGATTCTTGTCGAAAAAGTTGTTATGCGCTAATACTACCTACTTATTCCCATATTTAAATGCAACCAAAAAGTGTTATGAGTCTCAAACACGCAAACCATTTGGTTGTTCTTGCTTATTTTGAATATCTTGAAAAGGAAAAATAAAAAAAAGACGAATCAAAACCACCAAAAAGTAATATTATAATTTATGGTGGTTTTTTATTATCGTGCTATTAAAATTATTATTCAATAGATCGCGAAGTTTTCAGGAAACCTTGTACGACCGAAGGAAATAATAATATATAATTTAAGATATAAGGATATAACAAAATAAAGATTTTATATCTGTGAAATATATATAATCATTTGGGATCTACTACAGCAAAGAGCACGGCCATAATTGTTTCGAAAAAAAACTAAGTATATCAATAATCTAAAATAATATACAACAATATTTATATTTAAGAATATAAGATTATTCATTTCAAATATATACTCAACGAAGAACAGCATTAGAAACACGAGTTCAAGTTATATCAATATAATTATGTAACAGCAGATATGAACGAATTAAAATGTGTAGCATTTATTTAAATACCTATTTAGTTTTGTTTATGAATAACATAAATTCAATAAAACTTTTAAAAATACATTTAGATATCTACATATGCCATCTTTATAATAACAATTCACGAAATAGGCGTTATTTATATAATATGATAATCAAATATTTTTTTTATAATAGGCCATGCAACGAATGATGACCCGTACGAGTCTAAAGATTTTTTTGATTTAAAAAAACTGGTGAACACAAATTAATGCTTAGAATTTAAGAAAAAAATCGAGGTAGTTCGTAAAGAGGACAAACCAATTATTTCAAAGCTTTTAAATTACATTTATTTACCGATAATTGAATAATTTATTGCTTCATATGTTTTGAAAAAAAAAACACGTCAGCTTTCGTTTCAAGGCTGAGGCGCGCTTAAAGCTAAAAAAATGTCTAAGTACCTATAAGGAATTGTTAAAAAAGAGTGAACGTAGTCGGAGATGATGAGCACAAATATTCACGTTTTCTTTTGTAAGTGAGCATTATTTTTGTTATCAATCAATCATTCAAAATTTATTGCTTGATAATTGTTTAAGTATATATTGACGGCGCAATAAAATATTTCCAAATTAAGCTCAATACTCTTATAGGGTATACTTCTTCTGTAGTTGTATATAGTCGGGGTCATAAACTTGTACCCATGAACTAACTATTCATAACGAATATTTATTTTGATATTTTATGCCATTATGGGTTAGTTGCTATATATTCTCTTCCTTATTCACCTTCCTTATCACCCTCATGTCTTTATTATGAATGAATTATAATTATTCCTGAATACTGTGTGATCCTGGATCAACTTTCTTAATCTCTCCCTATTTTCTATAATCCTTTTGGCAAACTTGTTAACACTCCCGTTACTTTAATGTCACCATAGGTTACCCAGCTCATAAAACTGATTTTTTCCTGTTTATATGCACTTCATCATTTTCATATTTCAGCTATTCATAAATACATAGGTACATATATTTAATTAAAATGTTATTATTTTAAAAATCGATAGCATTATCCAGTAAATACCGATAATCCAATAATCGATAGATATCCGTCAGATTTCATTCACCTGTCATAAATTATTATAAATGCACATTGCAAACAGAGCGTCGCACGAATAAAAGAGACAAGTAGATCTAAAAGTATATGCGACAAAGAGAGACAAAGTCAATTAATTGTGAGAAAGAGCTATGAAAATAATAGGTGAAATCAAAATAGTATTATGACTTGTATACTGCAAGAATGTATAGAAATACTCGTACTATTATATATTACGTTTCGATGCCTTGATTATTTCATAGATAAAACAAATACCAAAAAATGATGATGAAATCTTGTTAGACAGGTATGTTGCCAAAATAGGCATTTCCCTATTAGCTACTGTAATAGTGTCAATGTCGTACGGTAACCCAAGGTGGCATCACCGGAACGAATGTAATTTATTAGCATCGTAAAGAAAAGGTTAATAAATGTGAAAGTGAAGCCAGTCGCTATAGACCAAGAATTTGAAGCAAGATTTGCTTTATATTTTAATGACGGTCCGGCAATAATACCCAAGAAATACAAAACTTCCGAAATGTCGTCAAACTTTACCAATATTGAATGCATATTTATTTCGCATTTCCTGGTGTTTAGTAAATTCATTCATTTATCACTTTATCTCATCAGTGTTTGCGCTCTAGCTGCCTAAAAATAACCTTTCGAGCTTTATGACTTTAGTCGAAAAGTGTATTCGAAACTCGCACAATACCTACAACGGAGACACACAAAATATAGTATTTCACTACTTTGTAGTTTCTGCAATACCGAGGCATTTGTTTTATATCCGCGTTATTATAAAATAACGTAGGTATTAATGTTTCCAAACTTAATAGATTATTTGTAACAATACATGGGCAGACAATTAATTCTTCTTACTTCTTCTTTCTTAACCTTTTATAATACGCTATTAGAAGTTAGAAAGTAATGGCACAAGTAGACCAGGATTTACCATAAGCAAAATGTGCCATAGCCTGGATTTCTTAAATTGACAGGAGTGTCAGAGCCTAAATAAAAAATAAATTGCCGATTTCTTTTCTAGATTTTCACAATATAAATATGTGATATTTCTTTCGAGTGGCGCAAAACACATTAACTGGGTTTATTCTGGTTAATGATTATTTGCGTGCTGACCTTATACTAAAAGTGATGTTCCTCAATTTAGAGCAATCGATTATATTTTTTAGAACAAAAAATTGTTTTGAAATTGGTTTCTACATATGTGCGTACTTGTAGACGTAGGTATCCATTATATACCTACGAAGTGTGCCACTTCTGGTATATATATATATAATTACATTAATTCAAACAGTCTGGGGTAGGGCTTGGGCTTTTTTGAATATCGTCATCATTTCATTTTATTCTCCGCTATCTTCATCTAATATAGAAATTGCTTATATATTATGGTTTATTCCAGTCAACCATTGTAACTTAGGCCTTCCAATACTTCTTCAACCACAGTTTAGCATCAATTTTTTTCGGGCTAGTCCATCCAAGTCCATTCATTGGGCAGTGGGCTTAACTTAACCATTTTGGTTGGAAAGTTAGACCAAACGCCACTCTTAGACTTCGCAGTTATGTCAATTGTAACACACTCTAACTCTACATACTTATATAAGCATATATACTGATTGTTGGCCTGAGATCGGTTTGGAAATATTCTACTCAATCGACACAACATTCATTTACAGATTATACATATGTACATAAATGAAATATATAAGTGAATGAATATTATCGTCGAATTAAACACAACATTATAAAGCGTCGGAAATTATTGTGCATTCAAGAGTATTTTTTTGTGATACTTTATTGCTACATGCGTTCGTTGTTCATGGTGTGCAATACAACTTTTTAGCAAAAAAAAAGTGCTTTAGGATTTAGAAATTTTCGCCATATCGGGATTTCTTCCGGTGTCATCTCGGACTAATATGTCTCTGTGTGTATAGGTAAAATAAAAAAGGAAAATTTTTGATTTTTCTATAAGTAAATTGTAATATTAATCTAAAGCAGTTTTGTCTGCCTTCTGCTATTTATAACTAGTAGTTTAATGGCGTTCACGAATATAATATTATAATAGTGGATGAGAGTAAAAAATATAAATATAGTATATAGATATTTCTGCAACAAAAATATTATGATTAGGTAATTAGGTACCTAATCAAATTATCACTTCCATATATAACTATGATTGTTTACACACTTTCGACATAATGAATCAACAATATACACATACGGCATTGCTATCATCGTTTCATAAGAATTAAATTTATCCTTCACAATTAGAAACAGTGATTGATCCGCCTATGAGTATTAAACAATACATAAATTAATTAGTCATATTTCATTGAAGATGTATATCGTCATGTTTTTCATCTATGGTTCGTAACAAATTTCTGACATTTAAACTTATACACACCTACTTTCAGCGTCATTTATTTTCTTTACTGGTGCAATTTCATCCCTGGCATTTCCATTCAACCGATCTGTATTACTTTCAAAATCTTCATTGAAATTCCACATGGTTTTTTTTTAATAAATTTATCTGTTGAACATCAGTTAATGAATTTTGTCTGCATGTGACGTATTTTGCGGATGTTTAAGAATACTCTTGGGGACTAGATAGCCTCGAAAGACTAATGATTATGTTATAAATGAATGACAGAGAAAAAAATATATGTTATGCGAAAATGAAATCGACGCAAAGAAAATCATTGAAAAACCTTTTTGTATTTACTAAAAAAATGTACAGAAGAAATAATGAAGTAGAAATACCGATTCCGAGTATTGCAAGGTTAGTATTTATCTCCAGTGACACAACGAAGAAATATTAGTATTATGTTGAATATGCTAGGACTGAGCTATAAGCGAGATCAAGATGCTCAGATAAAAGAATTGAAAAAGGAAGTGCTGGATCATTCGGGATGGAGAGGTCAAAATCCGACAACCACCGCCAACGTGATATCGTGTTGTTTATGTTAAAATACATCACCTTTTTAAAGACTGTAATCAAACCGTTTGATTTAATGGACAGAACTATTAAATACCTACCTATTTTTATTTTATATATTTTTTAAACCTATACCTTTTTAGTAAGTATATTTTAGTTACTTGTGTGTACTTATATAGTAATTAAAATAAACAATACTATATTGAAAATAATTCACATAATAAGGACTCGCAATTGACGGGTCATATTGTGCCTAAATATTAATTCGTGGGTCTCGGCTTCAAATCCCGGATCTAAAAAATTCAAATATATATTTTCAAAGTATATTTGAATACATGTCATATACCTGATTGGTTAAGCAGGTGACTAACGTCTATTTCTCGTAAAAATGTTATAAAACCTCATCGTGAGGCAATAAAAATGTCTACACAATTAAATAAAGATCAGAAACGTGTTCGTCTCTTTAGATGGATTTTCACAAATGATCAGTGATATTTTCTCTATTTTAATTAATATAAATAATAGCTTTCCACCAACAAATGATAGTTAATAAGTACCGAGGACAAATCATATACGATACACTGATATGCGAAATAATTTTCAAATATGAGTTGGTTCAGAACCTAAAAATCAATTGGAATAGTGACGATATGGATTTCCCACCAAAGTGTCACAAGTAGAATTGTTTATATTAAAATGAATAATATATGTAATTTAACTTTTCTCTAAATTTAATAATAACATTGACATTAGCAATAATCGATTATAAATCAAGTATAATATATTTAACTGACAAAAAGTATTTTTTTCTAATGAATGTTAGTATATTTTACATCCATATCTTATTTCACTGTAATTTTTGAAGAACAGGTAGAGAATAATAACAAAATTGTGTAGGCATAACAGGTTCAGGTAAGTGATAAATTATTCAATACTTAGTATAGGTGTCATCTGTAGCTCAGTTTCGTTTTAAAAAAAGCGTTGTCTAAGTCTAAGGTAGGTATTCGTTAGAAGATGTTTCTGCAATAAGGCCTCCGGGCAAGAGTTGTTAAAACTGGTTAATCATTTAGTCATGGAATTTTAACCTTTAGCCGATATAATTATACTGTTTAAATAGTACGAATGAGTTATTATGACTTGTTGAAGTGATATACATAATTGAGCATGCATATAGATGGGCTAAATAAGAAAAAAATATCATTGATGCTAGTTTCTTTACATTTATTTGTACAAATTCCAAAACTACCAATTCGAAGTCGTTAATAATAACTGTTATAATTTATTTTTTTATTAAATTTAATCACAACAACTTTAACTGACCAATTAATATTAATTTAATTCATTTGTGGTTTATTTATAATATTTTTTGTGTTGTATTTAGCTCACTTAAAGTTTCTTGCATATTGTGGTAATAGTAAAGGTGCTTTCAAAATGTTTGCAGTTAAGTAGATTTACAATGACCACTACATAAGTTCAATAGATGGTATATTGTTACGATGGTATTACGTTAACCTAGTAAACTTTAAATTGTTATAACAGAGCCAGCACTGATCCAAACCATAAATAGCCATAATAGTAGGTAGTAGTAATTGTAAATATATACACATTATTCACAGCTCCCTGTTAGAATCTAAATAATATATTAGCAACAACGTCATTCAAGAAATAAGGATACATACACAAAAAGGATTTAATTTTCTTATAATAGAATATACCTATTTAATCAATTTTTGGCCGCTTTCCGAAGACGTTTCTTGTTTATTTTATTTTTTACGAGAAATGATTATTAAACATTCACTCATAATAAGTTCATGGTCTGGATGTAAATACATATAGAAAAAAAAAGTTACGTGATTTAAATCTGCGATCTAAGGATTTCAAGGCAGATACTCCACTATTCGTTGATCGAGGGCAGTTAAATTTAAGCCGCAGAGCAAAAATCGGCCAAGTACTAGGTTTTGCACCTTTTGTCATATCCATTGTCATGCGTAGATTGCTTATGTACCTAACATCGATGAAGGTTGAGAGTAAAACGACTAAGAATCCTTGGAAATGGGAGTGATAAGGAAAGTAAATCCATACTTTAGTTATCATTTTTAGTAATCATTGGCTTTATAATACGATGTGGATCTAATTGCCCCTCAACAAAGTTTAATAACAGTTTTTTTCAGAGAAATGGTTGTCAGCCATTCATTCAACTAATTGGATCCGTGCTTTGGTTCCAAAAACACATGTGAATTTTCCCGGCGTGTGATTTGAACTTGTAATCGAATGTTTCACAAGTGAAAATTCTACCACTCGCTTATCACAGACTCTTCGTTTATCCACGTGTAACCATAATATTCAAACTATTTAATCATTCGGAATCAAATAAAAATTTTTAACGATTTAATTTTTTAATTATTATGCCATATCCAAATCATACGAAAATTTGTACAAACATCTCATTAGAGTATCTTCTGCGTTTTATCAGACGATGTGAATAATATATTTATATCATTTCCCAAATTTAAACGCCAGTTTTAAACAAGTTAACGTAACGTCTAGGGCCAGTATCACAGTAGATTGACCCCCAAATTAGCTTTGCGATGCGCTTTGAAATGACCGTGATTTAATATACTCTCGAAACGATTGTTGATTCGACTGTGAATCGACATTTCAATGTTGCATTTTTGTTTGCGCACGAATTAGCGATTGCCGAGAATCTGGATTAAAAAAACACGTACTTACACGGAAATCGGTATCAAATATAGATGCAAATATGATGTGTGGATTACATGTCAATTAATTGTATTCCTATGTAGGCTATTAAAGGTAAATTATATAACAAATCGTGCCCAGACTCGTCTAAGGTATTTCACATTCTTCGTCTGTGGTAAAACATGACCTTCTTTTTAAATATACCTGTTGCAGACATAATGGAACCTGCCTATATTCATACATCATGACATTTTCAGATCAGTACTCGATGCTTAATATTCTCACCGCTCACTCAGGAAATATCAAAACTGATGTTCTTTGTATCATCTCATTTGGTTTAGCTGATCAGTCATTTTGTGATTATGAGTTTCAATGCCATACATAATTGGATAGTTCACAAACTAAACTTATACGATTTAGTATTCGTGGGAATGTATACTTTATATTTATATATATATATGTAGATATACGACCATTATAAAGTTCTATGGGTCAGTTGTTCACTAACTTTTGAATATAAGAATGTCTATTAAATAAATATTTAAATTTATCTCAATTTCTAATTGATAACAGTATATTATAATGTAATAATTTCCAAGCCGATTGTAGGTAAAAATATATCTTAAATCATTTTATGAAAGTATACTTACCGTAACAATTATCTCACAATACAGTAAGTAGTGACAACGTGTCCTTCTTTAAAGTCGTGGGTCAATCAAAACTCTCATTGTTTTTTTCAAAATTAAGGATATAATGGGTAGGGCGAATGACTAACAACTATTTCTCCTAAAAAAGTTTACTGATACAACCTTCAATATGTGAAGACTCATAATACGTTTTGCTCGAGAATACAATGGTAATTTACCACTCACTTGTAGTCTTATTTTACAAAACGGATTATCAGGTGGTAGTTGGGTTTCTTGTCTAAGGATGTTATAATAACTTGAATCATTGGATTAAAAAAATAAACTTGTGAAATTTGATACATCTAATATTATACTATTGTAAAATGGAATTATTTGCTTTCCATTCTCAATTCATTAAAAAAATACCGTTTCGTAATTTTCTTTCTTATTTTCAAAAAAATAAAAAGTTTTGAAGCTTCTTAATTAAATTTAACTTCAAAACATTTATACAAATTGTATGAATGACACCATTAAATAAAACAATTTATAAAACCTAACATTTATATGATGTAACCAATTGAAGAAATTATTGAGAAATCTCTCTTTATATCATAGGTGAACCATGTTACAATCTATAACCATATAAGTAGATGCCTAATTATTTTAGATTGTTCATAAGAATAAACTAGAAATAAAATAAACTAGGTAAACAACATTCTAAAGACAATGTCAATAATGATCATCTAAACTACTCTCAATCCACTGCCGGATAAAGGCTTTTTGTTGTTTCGATTCTTCTAAGTTCTAAGAAGAGGTAATGCAAGAGAGATGCCTCATACTTCTGCTAAATTTGATCAAGTATTTTAACTTGCACACCCACGGTGGTCGCATGGCTTAAGCGTTGGACTATCACGCCGTGGGTCCCAGGTTAGAATCCTGGGCCTGGCAAGTCCTTACACATATTGTTTTTCAATTTGTGTGTGAGTCAGGGTATGGACCTAATAGGTTGAGCAAGTGGCTGACATCCATTCCTCGTAAAAAACAAAATCTGTCAATACAAACCTCTACTCTGTGGAGGCCCATATGATCCAATTAGGATCGGACATGTTCGAAAGAATTTTAAATTATTGGTCGAGCGGGCTCTCAACTGTCGTTTATTGGGTATTATTATTATAGGACTGGATGATATTTATCCACAGATACTCATTTCTTGTTTGGTACTCATCTTTACTTTCAACCGATAATTTAAAAAAAAATCTATTACCCATTTATTTCTTGGCCAATCATTATATCACCATAATGAAATATGACGTTAAATTAATTATTTTTAACGTCGTCTGTTGACAATGCTCTTCTAGTGAATACACCCGCTCTTTTATAATTTACTATGTGGAGTAATGATATATGAATGAAACAAATTTAATAATTAATTATATTAAACACAATTTTCTCTTAAATACCGGTTAAAGAAAATCAAAATTGATGCATTCGTACGAATGCTGAGCTCTGTTAACAATTTAAGCCTAAAGTAGTCAATGTCTTGAAGGCAGGCACGGAGATTCAGATGGGTTGGTCACGTTATTAGATGCGATGGATCTAGAGTTCTCCATATAGTTGATCAAGTAACCCCTGGTCTGCCCCTGAAGGAAATGGGTGGATAATATCAAAAGAGACTTAAAGAAGCTGAATGTGATCGACTGGAGAGAAAAAACTCGGGATAGAGATACCTGGAGGAAGGTTGTGCAGTCGGCCATAAATCTGAATAGTCTATCAACTTCAGTAAGTAAGTAGGTACTAACTAAAAACTTAGGTCTTAATATTTAAAAATTACAAAGGTATCAAATTTCAGCGTGTGTAAAACTCAATCATAATTCGTACATGATTTCATGTGAGCAGTTCACATAAGCAAAAACCACTCCATATTAAAGTGGACATTGGACACAGCTAAGCAAAAATGAATTCCTTTCTGGTTTATTACCATAAAAAGAAAATGACAAGTTTAAATAAAAATAATTACAAGATAAAAGGAACTTTTTATATACAACGTTTTTGAATTTTCTGTTGAATCATATAAACTTGACTTGACTAGCTTAAATGATCAAAAAATTTATACTTGATAGAAATAATACTGAAATGTCATTTTAACATGTCATATTGATTTCCATAGTAACGCACGTATATATTAATAATTTAGTTGCTAGGACCCCAGACCCTTAGCAACTAATAATGGTGTCGAAATAACTTTTCATACAAAACAGAATTAACTGAAAATGAATTCAATTCTACTTAAAGATGGCTAAAAGTATTAACAAAATGCATTGGCATCGTTCTAAAAGTTTCAAATGTCTAGCTAGTCGGAAAGTTAGTTAAAAATCGATTTCAAGATTTGTACCGGACAAAGAACCACCGGACAAATAAGAATACGAGCTAAGAAAAATGTTGTAATAAGAAATAGGATCGCAGAAATCTATATTCTTTAATATTCATTGAAATCAGATTTAACATTGTTTAAACGTTCAGCCCTACATCCATTCTGCCCTGAGAGAAGCGGAAGATCGAGAAGGATGGAAAGTCTTGTTCGCTCAAAGGATGGCAAAATTTAAATGTGGTCACGATCCTCAACCATGAATGCACGACCAAGAAGAGAGAAACATTCAGTAGATAATTTATTTTTAAATAATATATATAATTTATTGGAACGTATTACAAAAAGAAATATTGATGACATGAAAGGCATATTATGTAGAAAGATGATTTCTTTGATATATAATCCAAGTAATTGATTAAACATTCATGTATTGATATGGAGCTAATGACGGCGTGAGCTAAATATTTTCTCATTTGCGTTTCGATATCATCATTATTGACAGATGAGGATGCTTGGAGAAAAGCTTTACTGAAGGTTAAGGTTTGATTTAAACTATCACGTCATCGTAATGTATGAAGAAGACTCGTGGTGAGGATTCGAGAGATAAATGCACTAAACAAGATTTCATGAAATTTGGCACAGCAAAAGGGAGAACAATTATATAATTTTACCACACTAGCGACAATAACATTACACATATATTATGATGAAATAATATAATTAATTTATTGAAAAATTATTTAATTTTCAAAATGATTCAGTTTTTATGAAAAAAGAAAAATTAACTATGTATAAGAATGATGCAACTAATGGAATTTCTCTGGGTGCGGAATATTGAGAATCGTTGATTTGAATCCTGTACCACACCCATTGCATTTCAAGATTTTGTGGAGGATTTTCTTAAAATTAGAATGGTTTATTAAACGTAATAATATACATGCTTAATTTTTTTTATATAAAAAAACGATCTTGGAATATATATAGACAAAATATTTTTCGAATAATGTTGATGACTTTGTGTGGCATCATTTGCATATTATTTAAAATTTTATGTATCAGCCTACTCGAAAGAAGACGTATATTTTCCATTCTGGTGTATTATAAATCTGTAAAAAGTCGACTCTTTTTTTATGGAATTAATGTTCCAAGTAATAAAAACATAATTGATGGACAAAAACTGCTCCCGAAGTCAAAAGTTCTTCGAAACGATTGCGTTTCATATACGTTACATAATACGATTTAAATACCATATTGGCCTTTGACACTAAAAGCAAATTTAAATTTCAGTCGTCTCAATCAAATAAGGTTAAAAGCTTTGTATTATCTGTTTTATACGTGAGTGGTAGGGATATTGAATGGTATGTATACTCAATATGGTAACACGTAACCTGCTCTGAAGATCGAGTAACTATGAAAAACATGTAAGTGTTTTTTGCAGTGAAACTACTTTAGCCACGGGTGTACGTTCATTCAATTTAAATCGAAATGAAACGAACATTTAACCCAGACAGCTTGCTATGATAAAAATAGCGTATTGCGTTGTCAGTGAGTCGAGAGGTAGCTATGCTTTGTAATACACTATGCAGACTAATGTGCTACGAGTTGTTTGCTACGGTTGGAATGAGGTGGACGCGTTATTAAAACATCCAAAATTTAGGACTAAAATTTACAATTACAATCGATGAGTTACGTCTCATAAAATGGTTTTCAAAATATACTATCAAGTAGCCACGACATTTCATCAAGATGCCTACACAGAAAACTACAAATGGTGTAGTGAGAGTTGTACGTTGAACTCTCATCGGGAGTGTTTTACACACACAGTTTTATTTTTATATTTAAATTATTCTTTTTTAAGACTTTTTCCTTTAATATTTTTCCAAATTTTAGGTATCCTCTATAATGTACATATCACTAAAAACAGTAAACTTAAAAGCTGCAGTTTTAAACATCCTTCCGCCATGTTTCCGTAGGTTTCTGAGATGGTTTCAGTAGTATAAACCCAAAAAGTAGTAGGTACTATAGTGTTATTAATAAAGTTAGTGAAAATGCAGTAAACACATAACGAAAAAGTTTTATTAATACGTGATAGATACGAGTAAATAATTCTTTAAATTAAGAGGTTTTCAAGATTTTTCAGTATAGATCGTATTTGCTTTCACGCACAAGTTTGTCAGAGATATGTATCACAATGTTGGTACCCTTATAGTGTGAAAGATCAGGTGCGGGAGGGGATCAGGAGTTTTAAGATAATCCTTCCTGAAAGTGATGGAGAGATTGTTAGTTCTTTAGTGAGAATAGTGATGTATTAGCCACTATATAGAAATTGCACTAGGTACTCGTCAGTAGCCTTATTTAAGTATATAATGAAACAATATAGCAAACTTAAAGTTCTGGGCTTTAGTCCTGTATCAATTCAAAACGTGAGTTCACAATAAATATGCAATGTTTATTTATACTTGACAGATGAATAATCGATTCTTATAAAAAATATTATTAATATATTTCTGTCTTATACTAATACTACCTATGTGAGCAAATATGGTATGGTATGAGACTTGTTATTTGATATTGAATTAAATTTAGCGTAAAAGTGGAATATTATTATTATTGTGTTAATATCGAATTTACGTTAAAGTTAATACAATTTAGCTTATTACTCTACAACAACACATTTTCATTCAATCGGAAATTGAGTTAGAAATAATGTATCTCAAGATTTGAATTTGGGGAGACAGGAAATGTTAATCCTAATGATTTAATATAATATTACTATAATATTTTGTATAGAGGTGGAGAAGGTATAATAATTTTCATCGATGCATAGTAAAAACTTGCCAAAATGTATTATTGTTACGAAATAAATTTGTTTAATATTAATTGTAATTGCAATGTAGTAATTTTACACCTAGTCTAGTATGATCATGCCAATGCAGTACCAAACTTCAATTACAGTCAATCAGCTTCTTCATTATACGCTTATTACTATGCTCATATCCAAATTATAGTGGTGTAACGTATAATTAGGTTTTCGCCTATCTTATTTTAATCTAACGTCCTACTATTATGACATTGAGATGAGTGTTTGGCACTACCGTAGTATTAAAAAAACAATTATTTATGATAGCTCGCTAAGACTCCATTATAATGGCAATAAAAAATATCTTAAAATTTTTGATTTAATATTTATTTTACTTCTATACATTATTTAAAATTTAAATAACAATAAAAAATGTAAAACAAATTTTGGCCAATAAGGCCAATACGTAAGTGTCGTGAATATTATATTCTTTTTTCGAAATTAATTATTATTCAGCAGGTACCCACGCAGTCGGCTCATGTTCGTAATTTATTGTATGAGTTTTGCGATGACTTAGAAACATCTTTAATTCAACTTCAATGGGCGTTCACCTTGATTAGGAAGCAATAAAGCTTGAGCCGGGCTGAGATCTGCTACTTAATTTATATGGCCCAGTATTGTGTGTTCAAAATTGCCAGCCATTGTTATTAAGCAATAAAAAAATACGCATAGACAACGCTTTTATAAAAAGTATATATATTTATAATTCGTTGAAATACATGCAATATAATATTATAAAGAAATTAATTACTAATTCACATCCTTTTAAATGGCAGTGGTCGTAAACTAACGCGAGCATTGTCATAATTATATACCTATGTTGGTTATAAATATATAATTATTTTGATATAAATACAGAAAATAAGTATTCAATGAATATCGTAAAAATATGTATTCATTAAATTAGGGATAGAATTGAGATATGATAATAATATAATTTTTATGTATAACGTGCATATATATATAAAGAAAAGTGCAAGAAGTTAAAAAAGTGAAATATAAAAATATAAAAACCAATAATAATTACAGAATTTACAGTTCAAATTAAATAATAAAAAATATATATTTATAAGTAGATTGTATTGATATATATTTGACATACAATAAGTAGGGAGTTAGCGGAGATGTCATTTATATTTTATTTCAGAGTTTCATGAAAGTTCATCGATTTAAAACCTTCCACGTGGTTGATTATTTTGTGGTCTGTAGTTTTCTCCTTGGTCTTCTGGATTTGGTGGTAAAGTCTTTAAATACTCCAAAGCTTTTTGAATCGCTGGTGGAATTGGAGGAGGTGTTGGTAAATGTGCTCCCTAAAATAAAATGAAAATATATAGATAAAATAGAATAAACAAATCTTCCACTCCCTATGTTACATAATACAATAAAATTGGCGATATTCATTTACATTTATTGCTTGTAGTATTTTGAATTAATATTTTCTGTCTAAGAATAATAACGATTGATTTATGGTTTAACAACTCTGTTTTCAGTTGCATAAAGGCAACTTATTTTTATTATTACGCTAAAAGGCGTACAAGCAATATATTTGGATTATAAAAAAGACATGAACTAAATTCATAACATGGATAAACTAGGTTTTAAAAAATTTAAAAATATACAATGGACTATATTTTACGACGAAGATACGCGTAAAGGTCAAGGAGATCAATAATAACACGGAACATCTCTGCAACTAAGCGTCTATGGACTTTTTTTACAATAAAGGTCAGCCAACAATAAAATTACAAGCTATTACCATTTAGGAATGCTTATTGTAACAAGTGTATCATTTAAATGATTATTTATTGAGTTAAAACAAAAAAATGCGTCGTAAAATATTCAAAACGTGTGATTTATATTGGCTAGGAAAAAATATTTTCCATAAGTTTTTGGAATAATTAGATATAAAATAGTTATACAAAATGTTGATTTTACGATCTACATAATTAAAGTTATGCATGGAAGAATTAATTATTTCTTAATTTATCTGTAACTGATACCAAAAACATAAACATTTCGAAATCGATGGCTATTGGATTATTTTTAATTATAACATTAAATGCAAAAAGTTGATCTGAAATTTAGTGGGCGATAAAAATACAAAACCATTAAATTAATGAGAAAAAACATGAAATAAAAAAAAACTTGGACGATTTATAAAATTTAATGGACCTCAAATAAAGTCATATTATTATGTATAAAAAAATCACGAAACCGCATCAATGGGATTTTCCGAAAATGAATATAATGATATCGACAGAAGTTTTTGTTTGATAGATTATGGATTGCGGCACTACCCTTTTAAGGTACATGTTAAGGAAAACATTTCGTTCAATTGATGAGAATTTTAGTGAATTGTAAAAGAAGAAAGAATATTGATTTCGGTAGAATACAAGCAAGTTGTTGAATTCAAACTAAAATTTAATTTCTCAGTGAACACCAATAAATTACAATATTTTATGAAATATGAAAACTATTTGATTACATTAATAAATATGCATATATTTAATACAAAATATGTATGAATCCATTAATTTTATTCACATAATAAATCTTTTTTTTTTTTTAAATATATGTAAAATAGAGTATCTATGTAACTATTGATAAAGCGGTTATGGAGATATGTACATTTGAACACAAGCATATCAATCACCAGTAAAATATATTATTACATAAATTGTATTATAGTGACAATTCAAAGATGACATGAATTGAAATATTATCCTATTTCCATATAGATTCATGTAATTTCTATTTTAGACTGTTACCCACGCAAGGATGATATCGTAAAGCCGAATGAAATTAGCACTGAGAGGATGTTATGCATAATCAATGTTTATTTTCAAATGTATGACAGTTTTATTGTTTTCTTATTTTTGTGAATATTACTCAAGTGAAAAGAAAATTAATTGAATCAGTACTTTGTTGAAATAATATTTTAAACACAATTTTCAAATAAATACATTATCACGTGAAAACTCGTACCAATATTTTTTAAATAATATATTTCTTAGGTGTTATAAATTGTATATTAAATAATTAATGCTACATGCTTATATTTTGTGATTTAAACTCAAACAATAGTTTAATATAACATTTTTTTATCATGAAATGTTATTTAATAAGTTATCTCGACGGCGTCGAAGAAATTTTTTATTAATCTGTAGTTTTAATGTATTATATTTAACATTTATGAAACATCAAATTTGTGAGAAATATAATATAATGTATATGAAATATAATTAAATTGTACGTACATACCAAATAAAGTTTCTAGGCTTTTATGATAAGAATTTTTACTGAATATTGGGATATTTCACTAAATATAAACAGTTTAGTTTATAATTTACAATTAAATTAATATTAAACTAACGTGGAATAATTAATAATATCTCATCTGATAACGCTATTCTTATAAGTGTAGATTATAATATTTGGTTTAAAAATCAATATATATATGTATATATTATATATTTATATATAATACAGGATGCGATAGAAGTTGCCAAGCTGTAGAAATGTTAATGGGCTAAATATGTCGCTCGACGACAAAATATGCAGTCATATACTGGTACCCAACGGGCACTAAATAATCACAGGAGATGTACGTGACAGAAAAAAACTAGAGAGTAAGAAGAGTGAAATAAGTTAGGGGAGACCTTCACCGACCTCTCCTAATGACAATATAATAATAATACGCACTTTTAAAAAACTATTACACTCTATCTTAATACACTCTTATTAAAAAAAAAAATATATATATATATATATACTGGCGACTCATTGAGAATGTGTGCGCGATTATTATCTACCTAGTATGATTAAAAAAAATAAACAAGAGTCATACCTGCTCATACATATATATGTTAGCTAGATATACTCCAGTAATTCAAAAAAAGGCACTGTTTATTTAGGCTATAAAATAAACGATATTGATTTTATGTTCATAATTGAATTGAGGATTATCTTATAAAGTGATCTTTGGGTGTGAACTATTCGTTGATTTCATCACGCGATGGTTAGCAAAGTTTGCAGAGACCAAGCAGGTCAGAAGATCAACAAAGTCTAAGTAGGAAGCCGCATCATGAACTTTTACTTGTTGACATTCAGACCGAGTTTAATGTGCTTTTGAAATCGCAGCGTTCAGTGATGTCTTAAATATTTTTGACATTTGACGTTGTTCTGCTAAATGATATTTATTAATAATAAAACTAGATGGCGTGATAATCTTAAACCTGAAAAACTTAATTTATTGCTTATACATGTATAATTAAGTATTCAAAATCAGTTTTGCAATGAAACCAACAATAAAATCATCAGAGGATTTTAATAATTTTACTATCTTGTGTTAAATTAAGTCGTATGTTCAATCTACCCTCATTCGTTAAAAACAAATTCGTTGAAAATTATTGATAGGTATAAGTATAATGTTCTCACAGAATATTTTATTATCTGAGAAATGAGTATATTTTGTTGGTTTTGTTGGTGCACAAATCAAGACATTATATTATAAGACTCCTTCCTCCTCCTATATACTGACCTCATATATGGACGATCCACAACCAAAAAGTATTATATGTAGGTATATACTGCGAAAACTATTCAGTGAAAAAAAATAATTGAAATTTTATATAAAATGTAGAATCTGGACCTTCAGACAAATTATAATATTGAGTGAAATTTTTTATTGTTTGACTTGGCATAATATCAATCAAGATGTCATAATAGTGATAAAAAAATTGGGGAACGTTACACATCTAGATCCAGAGATCCACATTTTGTTGAAATAACTGTGACCTACAAATTTCACCCAGCTAGCGGAAAGTATCAGACGTGATATCTCTGGATTTAAATATGTATAAGTATGGTATTGTTTAAATTTAATATAGGTACCATCACTAAAATTGTTTCACTTCATACATCATACAATATACATAAATTATATATTATGGGTGTCATGTATGGAAACTGTTAAAGGTATGGATAGTGCATTAAAATAAGAAGTGTGATTGATTTATGCAACCATTTAAGGTCCAAAATTCACGCAAGAATGAGCTTGTATTTTAATGAATCTGAATTGAACTTTATAGTTGACGGGTTATTTCGAAAGCTCATGACTTAGTAAAAAATACGTTAAGCTTTGATAAATGGGTTTTTGATAAATGACGTAGCAGTTTTTGACACATGTAAGAAACAACACATGAAACAGCTCATCGTTTTTTAAGTACTCCTTCAATTGAAGAATTACATCGGTCAAATATTATATATTTTACGACAAAGTTTTGTGTACACATGAACCGGTTAATTTTTAATTCATATAACAAAATATTATTGACTTAATCCATATAATTAAATATAAATCAGAACCGTTTTAGTTTGGTCATGACGATATTTTGCACTGACAGTTAATATTAAAAAAGTGTTAAACATACATACTTTATTCGTAAACATCTCAAAAAAATGCATGCTCTACCAATAATAATTGATAAGCGCTTCAATTGCACTACTATTACTTAAATTTGCAGGTAAATAAATTGGTAAAGCACATTGGGCGAAATCCAATGGATACGGGTTCAAGCCCCGCCTGGTACTATATTATTTAAAGATTTCTTCTAATATATATGCTTTTCAAGTATTTTCAAATTATGTATTTTGGATAAAGAATGTTAGGTACATTCTTAAATATTATAAATTATTTGTTGAAGACATAGATTATTAAAGTTTTTTTTTAAATTTATAACTGAAATGTGTATTGCATTGAGTTCTTAGTTTAAATTAGTATTTATTACCATTTATCTACATATAAAAATATCCTCCGTATATTAAATGATTTATATTATCAACGTATCAACATAAGTTAGTAATTTAAATGACACGATATACTAATTGTATCCATTAAAATGCTATATAAACTTCAACCGAGAGAGTAAATCAACAAGCCAACAAAGAGAAAGAAAACATTCATTAGCTATTAACGTAAAAATCACATACAATGTTGAAAGATCTAATAAATTGAAAAGAATATCGAGTATTTTATAATAATATCAATTACCTGTGGTTGGAAACCATTTTCATCAGCGATGTATGTTAAAGCGATCCTGGTTCCATCGGGAGCAGTGTAAGAGTATTGTCCTTGAGCCACCTGTGCTGCATCATCTCCTTTCTCTGGATTTTTTAAATATCCTGATTCTTCAGCTGTTATCTCATTGCCAGTTTCATATCTAAAAATTATACAAAATAAATAAGTTGGAGTAAGTATCTTAAATACAATAATACAAACTAAACTAACAAAAAATCGCAAACGTGCATAAGCAAAATCAAATGATTAGGCTTGTATTTCAGATAATTAAATTTAATAAACTATTACTAATAGGTGGGTGTATTATAATGACATATATAAAGATTAGTCTACAATTTAACTGTTCTGAATGTTTCGTGTTGTATATAATATAATAAAATACAATACATGACTACTTACGACCATTTGTAACTACCGTCGGCATTGACTCCTTCATTATCATATTTCAAAATGGGAATCTGATCTTGTTTTTGTGCTCTTGCTACAAAAACCACGGCAATCACTAATAGAGCTAGCTGTAATCAAAACAAAATAGTACCGACATATTATTTTTAACATTTCACATTTAAATACTACATAAACAAACACGATTAAACTTATTATAAACACAATTATTTATATCATAATGCATAAATAATCTAAAAATATATTTATATATATTGCAGAATTAGTTTTAATAACTATCTGTTTACTACAATTAACTATACTTATAAAAATAACCTATGTACACACCACGCGCATTTTTATACACTGTTTATCTGATTAAAAGACAACAATAAGACACTATTGCACAATATGTAATTACTATTTTCTTTGTTTATATTAGAGTAAATAATAATGGATGTTAGAATAGATGCAGCACCAAGTAAATACTGAGTGCACAATTATCTGTACATTTTGTCTTATCTAAATGTATTTATACTACCACCAAAACCCTTTGATCTCCTGTTCTCTATGTACCCCCCACCAATTTTATAATCGTTTGACATTAGATTCATATCGTATGTGTACAAAATTGTTCACATTATCTTGGCAGAGAGAGGTAACCAAGTAGAGTTTTGTTTGAACTATGGAAAAGTTTAACCGTTCAAAATCGTGCAAGATTTTCTTTACAAAAACTCTTTTATTTTTTATAATATATTTGTATATATCATTTTTCATGTACTTACATGTATTAAACGTTCAAAAGTAAATATAACAAAAAGTTAAAATTTATAGGCTCTCCACAGAGTGGAGGATATAATAATAGTTAAATAAATAACAACACAACTATTGTACGTACCTACTCGTAATTATTTTATTTATATTGTACTATTTTTGCTAATTTATTTTTAACATAGTTTAAAAAATATCATTATCAATCATTTGGACATTTTAAACTGTGGGTAAAAGCTGAACTTCCAAGTATTGATAAATGTAATAGTTCATATTATAGATAATTTATTAGTATACTATGCTAAGAGTAACAACTGATTAATATGAAAGTACTTTAGTTATATAGTTTATGGAGAGAATTAAATATTTAATGCTATAAAACTTCTAAAGATTAAATTATACAACCAGCATAGTACGTCATAATATAAAAGTAACATAATGATATGTGATCCACTATGATGTAAATATGATATATCCTTATTAAACAAATAAATTAATGTCAAGCAATTACTTACCTACATTTTTATTTTCTCTTTTATATAATATATAATACAAATCAGTGAATTTATAGAAAATCTGACGAAAGAATTACCTGTCACTGTGATATTATTCGAAAAAGTTAAGTCCATAAGATTGTCTTTGACTGACAGATGACATGTATGGATTGACAATGACTGATGGTGTGTTGATAATGATGATGACCTAGGCATGAATGAATATAAATACATGGTGTTAAGAGATTGGGCCCAACAACCGCCAAGGGCTTTGCGTGCGTTATGGATGGTGAACTACCTGCATCGTAGATGATAAACTTCATGTTTTTGCACAATTATTATGATTGGCGCATACGCCATATACACATTATCTTACAATATTAAACTCTTAACTTAATATACGTGGTTATTGAATTTGTGATGATTGATATTGTTTCCATAGGGCATAAGTCTAATAATAATATGTCTTCCCATTTGAAGATTTGTAATAACATGATTAGTAAGTACATACTAATAATTTTGACTGTCAACGTATTAATTATATTTTATCTATTCATTGTATTAGACTAAGATTAAATATTAAATGTAGATTCTTATTTATTTATAACACCTTAATTCTTAAATTCATACTATACCTACCTCACTGTCTAATTTTTCCGGAATAATGTTAGGTACCTACAGATCTTGTACTTACCATCATATCTGTCAGACTTATTTGAGTATAATCATCCAATTAACAAAAGTCCGATATTTTTAGAACAATAAAGCCGTTAGTCTTAATCTTAATTAACGGAATAAAAAATCTTAAATTCTGCAAATGTTTTAATTTGCTTACTTTAAGGTAAGTTGTTTAATTTGATTATTTACAAGTATGTACCACAAATTATAGAGATTTTTTATGATTGCTCTATTTTTTGTTTCATTATGATAAAAACATTAAACTTCTGATATATTTTATTATTTTGAGTATATTTAACAGTATTTCTTGTATTTCTACAGCGGTTTTGGTAAAAAAGATTTATGGTTTAATTACTTAGTTGGTTATTTAGTTGTAAGAAACTTCATTTTAATACGAAGAATAATAATAGCTTGTATAAATGATTATGAGACAGTTTAATAATATCATGTTAGGTATGACAATGCTTAATAATTATTGTGGTAAGTCTCAATTAATTTATAAATCTAACGAAATAGTTGAAAACAACTTCACGGAACAATTCAGTTTTTAAATACCACCTCATATATTTTTTTGTAGAAATAACGAAATTAAAATAGCATCGTGGTATTTATAAAACGATGATAAATTTGTTTGTATACAACTAAACAGATTAAACGCTAACTAAAGTCATGTTTAGCTGTTCATATAAAAAAATGAATTTATTGAACAAAAACACAACACAATTGAATGTTGCTTGCGTAAGGTAAACGCTGCCTTGGAGTGTGATAATTGAAATTCTTTTAAAATATTTTTATGAGAAACTAATTATTATAAAAAGGTGCTATACGATAAAAATAATACTGTTCTCATGAATACGTAAATGTCTCCATTATAAGTTTTATTATACTCAATCTTTATTATACAAAAATAATTTTCATTGAGTATTTATTATGCTATTTTTTTTAAATTGTTAAATATCAAATACGTTTTATTAATGCAATGCATTTTGCATCACATATAGTCGTTAATCTATTTTAAATATGTAAATATCCAATAAAAAATTACATGGATTTATTAATAATTAACGTCTTTAAATTCAAACCACTTTTTTAACATAATGTGAAACATTAATATAAAAAAGTCGGAGAAGACTAGAGAAAATGTTAAATATCATTCAATAATAATAATAATTATAATGAAATGTGTGGGTGATATACTAACATAATATGGATGTATACAAATATCTGCATAATATGCAGGATTTTTAAAAGGTCATTAAAAATAATAAATTACTTATTATTCGTGTACGAAAAAGGTGCCAAAATAGTAATCTGTGCCAAAGTGTAAGGATAAGGAAACGCTAACGATAAATTATTGATTTATTTTTCTAAGACAGCAAGTACCAAACGTTCATCTTAAATTTTCGCATCGATTCATTTATTTAGGCAGTCAACTTTAACCTCTGTTTAAAGGTATTACAGAATACACTTTATCCCACAGTCATGGCTGTCTTATACTTTTATTAACTTAATTTAGGCATGCTCTATCTATAATACTTTATAACAAACAACCAAGAATTAAACTTTAGTTATTTTTATCATTTAGTGTTCAATGTTCTTTGATATACCGGTGAAATTTATCTTTTTTTTTATTAACAAACCTTTTCTTTACAGTGAAAATATGTATAACTTGAAACACTTTTTATTTATACGTATACCATATCGAAACCAGATTTTAAAATATATTGATTGTTTAAATATAAAATTTATTAAATTGAATCCTTTGTATTTTGTCGGTGGTGGTCAAGCCAAGTAGCCTCTCATCACGCTGAAAATGAAGAGGCGACGTTGGACTTAGCTCGGCCACGTGCTGTGGATGCCAGAAGAGAACTTCAACCTAGCTTGCCTGTTCTTCAAGCCGACCGGATTTCGGCGTCCTGGAAGGCCGCTAAATACAATCTACAGAGTGTATACGGCGGAGCTACGGGATGCTGGTTTAACCTGGAACGAAGCAAGAAGACTGGCGAGCGACAGGGATTCTTGGAGGCGCCGCGTGGTGTCCATATTCTCCAATTAAGGGGCGGATATGGCCAAAGAAGAAGAAGAAGGTCTTTAGTAGCATTAAACTACCCCCGAATTCTTACAATTTTGGTATAACTATTGATAAAGTACACACACTCTTCCGCCTATTTAGGCAAAGAAAACAGCAAACAATTTTATAGTTTTATATGGTGAGTAAACTTCTGAAACAAGGACAACTCATTTATTTTTATGCTCTTGATAATGATCTGACAACTGAAATAGCTATCAATTAAGAAAAATAATTCTGAAGTTCTACGTAGCTACTTACGTGGTTATATTATAAGCATAGAATTTTATTATAAATTTAATTGGGAAGAGCCATCATTTAAATTTTAATCTGAATAAGCTGTTTTTTGGTATTATAATACAGATTGTTTTTTAATAGTTTAAAATATATATTATGTCTAATTTTGCCCACCTTGGTCTACTTGGTCTGCGATGCTAATTTTTCGTTTTTTACATAATTTAAGAATTAAAGTGTCAACATCGTGATTGATTTTTGTATACTTATTTTAGCATTAAACAAATTTTTTTATTGTATAATATTGATTATTATTGAAATTAACCTCAGCAACCTATGACCGATGACAAAAGTTGGTAATTAGAGCCATTAGAGTATAAAAATGTCAAATAATAAATTTATTACAAAAACAAGTTTTCACTTGATACGAAACATGACAGAGTTTTTATGTTAATATTTCTACTTAACGATAAATATTTACAAAAAAAAATTCAACGCCACATAAATAGTGCGGTATGATTTCATGTAATAAAAATGTTATGAAGCATTTTTAAAGTAGGAAGTTGATTGCATTGCAAGTTGCACTCTTAAAGTTTGAATAAATGCAGAATGCACCTATAGTAAGTACCTCTCCATGCAGTTTATTGCGATGGGAACTGTTACATGAGATTGTTTCATCGTGCACAAACACCGTAAAAGACAATAACTTTTGGACAGTATATGCAGGCAAGGTTACATTTACACTAAACAAACTATCTGTAGTTTTTAATTTAAGTATTTTTTTAGTCAATGCATAATACAAAATTGAAAAAAAAAATATATGTGGTACAAAAGGAAAAGATAGTTGAATACATATTTTATTTAAGTTTTGCTTATGTATGTGACAAAGCAATGTACATGATTGTATGGTAACAGACCAATGAATGTTTTGATGCCAAATATCCTATCACAGTAATTTATTGATCTTGCTATGTTTCGTCAACCTCCCAATAGTTACATTTTTGATAATATATTCATTAATATTCATTTGAATGAATATACCTAGGTACCTGTATATTTTAATTATTGTTAAATTTTGGCCCAAATAACCAGAAAAAAATTCGGGACGGTAATTACCAATCCAATCCACTCGAGGCCTTCAGTTGTTGTTATGTTAAATGTTGTTTTGTCTCTAAATTAAATTAACATGTGTATTGGTATGACTTCAGCGCTCGAAATGTAAAATTTTACGAACCGGAGCGGTCGATAATTTTACGAAAATATTACCTAACATTATTATCTAATTGTATATGTATTTTAAAAAATAAGTGTGTTAGATTTTTTTTATTATATGGCATATGTCGCTCAGATGGTCAAATTAATATTTCCACGAGACGGAGCGATAATTTTGGGGACGTTACGAACCGGAACCGTTCCGATCCATTTCGAGCCCTGTAATGACTTTCTAATTTTTTAGTGTAGTTCTGAATATGTTTACTATCTACACTCCTATACAAAAGTTAAATGATTAATAATAGAAAGTATTAGTAAAATTGGTGCATTATTGTCTAATTGACTTGATTATAAGTCACTGGTTCATATGTAAACGCAGCTAGCGAGGTTAAAGTATGCATTTAATAATTTGCGGTCTTTACCTGTGCAAGATTTACTATGAAGAAAGTATAATGTCTCATGGGCGAGGCGTTTGATTTATTATCAAGTCTATAAAATGATGATGATTCGTTTGTTTCTTTCGATATGGCGTTAGGATTAAATTTATATTAATTGCTAGACAAACATTTGCAATGTCGATTACATAAACAATCATCAATAAATAGCACATTCAAATCCTACATATTATATGAAATTGAAAAATATTTCATACGCACTTCATAATGTGATTATATATTGACATATATAATGCTATAAGGCTATAGCACGATGGACAACATCCACGTCGTCAAAGAAGTTAAAGAACGGTATCAAGAATACAGACTGCCACTATACTTTGGTTTCATTGATTATGAGAAGGCATTTGATTCAATAAAAAAATCTTCTATTATAGACGCCCTTAGCAACCAAGGAATTTCCAGACGCTACATAAACATATTGAACAGTATATACAGTAATGCCACAGCATGCGTGAAACTCCATAAACGGTCGTGTAAATTCCTCATTACCAAAGGTGTCCGGCAAGGTGATACCATTTCACCTAAACTATTCACCGCTACTCTTGAGGACTTATTTAGGAAAATTGATTGGGAGGAAAAAGGTGTTCCAATTAATGGGGAGCACCTCAGTCACCTGCGCTTTCCAGATGATATTGTTATACTTTCACAAGACCCGCAAGACCTCCAAGGTAGAATGCAAGAACTCGCGGATGTCAGTCAAACGGTCGGTCTAAAGATAAACGTCTCAAAGACAAAAGTGATGAGGAACTATTTTTCGGACCCTGCGATTATCTGTATTAATGGCACCCAACTCGAGCAAGTCAGCAGCTACGTCTATCTCGTACAGCAAGTGTCCATAGACGAAAGCATGCACGATGAAATTGCTCGAAGAACAAAGCTGGGATGGAGTGCTTTCGGACGTCTGAATAGTATCTTCAAGAATGACCTACCATTTTGTCTTACGCGTAGGGTGTTCGACCAATGTGTGCTACCCGTGCTCACGTATGGCTGCGAGACGTGGACCCTCAACACGAGAGATGACCAAAGGCTAAGAAACGCACAGCGAGGCATGGAGAGGTGTATGTTGGGCATCACGCGAAAGGACCATAAGAGAAACGAATGGGTTAGGAAGCAGACAGAAGTACGCGATGTAATAGACGTTGCCAAACAGCTGAAATGGAGATGGACGGGGCACATTGCTCGCCAAAAGGACGGCCGCTGGACAAACGCCGTCATCCAGTGGTACCCAAGGGCCACAGGGTCGCCCTAAAAGCCGTTGGATTGACGAACTGGTAAAGTTCGGCGGAAATGCGTGGCAGTGAATGACACAGGACCAAGAGAGTTAGAAGAAGCTTGGGGAGGCCTTCATTCAGCAGTGGATTGACCTCGGCTGATGATGATGATGATATTGACATTTGTAAATTAATGTTGCAGACTATTTTCAAGATAGTTTTCAATGTAATTTTTAACCTTTGAATAATAAAATACAATAAAATACAATACATTACAAATATTTTATATATTTAGAATGATAAAGAGGCAGACAATACTGCATTCTTTGTAATGGCAATATTGCGTACAAGAATCATATATTTTTATATAAATAAATCGCGCGATACAAATCTATATAGAATTCCGTACGCTTCATAGGATTCTACTAAATCACTAAACTAATTTTGATTGTTGATGGTTTGAATTAAAGCGCTTTATCTTAAGAAAATTTAAAAAAAAAATCAAAAAACAAAATGGGTCGATTTTTGTTTTTTTTAATCGTGTCCAGCAAAAATAACAAAAGGCAATCAATACACTTTAGTAATGTTGGAATTAGAAATCTCCTTTACATTGAATAAAACATAAATCAAAATGTATTTATACAGATAATAATTACTCATTTGTTTTTAGTAGTATCAGTTATAGAACTTCAACATTCTACCTCCCTGCAAAATAGAATTATTAAAAAACGTAATTAAAAAAAGTATTTTAATCACCTATAAATTTAATAATTTAAAAATATATAATAATTTACAAGAATATACTTTATAAATGTTAGTAAGCATATTATCTACTAAGCAAAACGCGCAGTTAAAAAAGAAACATGAAAAATAGCAACTATTAATTAAAGTTAAAGGAAGTAGACTAGAATATGTATCAAGAAGGTCCTTTTAAAATTTTTATTTTATAATACTGAATATGCATGTTGTTGTTCATTAGGTATCGAAAAAACTATCGAAAGATGCTTCCACTTTTGAGTCTCATTATGATTCTATTGTTATACTCATTACTCTATCCTCATATAGTCAGGATGGAATCCTCAAATGGACACACAATGGTCCACGAAAACAAAGACATCGTTAAAGTCTGATTATATATTATTATTGTAGATCGCATGTTAATAACTTGCAATTATCAGAGAATTTTTTCACATTCGACCATTAAATCACGTAAGGGCTCCATCCGATGTTATGGTGGAGATAAAAAGAAAGAGCTAGCAAAAACAAGATAGTATCTTTATAAACATTAAGAACATAATACGAGATACTATTATAAGATAAGGTATAACATTTAGATTGTCACAAGAAACCAGTTGTATTATTATACTTTGAATAATGTAATAATTAAATACAAAATATAATTTAATTTACATTGCACGTAAGCTTCTCGTCAGTAAAATATAGATTTATAAAAATACATAATGCATTTTTTTTAAATACAAATTTTTATGACAATATAAAATATATTAAAATAGTTTAGAAATAATAACGATGTAACGTAATAAATTGCGGGACGTTCGGAATATGTTGCAGATTAACATTAAGATAAATTTTGTTTATCTGTATTCGGAATCAATAGGTATGCATACAAAGCAATATTAAAAAGTAGGCATTCTTTCAATTTAGAATTTAAATCAACCATTGAATAATTGATTGAAACACTTATGGAAATATGGAGCTAAATAAATTGCCATAGCAACTGCTCGTTCTATTTATATTTGTTTATTGAATTTTTAAATTTAACAAATAATCAACCTATTTAGATTCTAACTTTGGAAGGTAGATGTTTAGTATCCTTATTTTGAATGTAAAACTGTAATGTGCTCATTAAATTTATTAAACTAGGCATGGCTGCCTAAAAACCTCACAAAATATTTAAATATTTAAAATATGTATTGATTTTATAATGGCTGAAAAACAAATTAGTAAGTATACTAATATAAAAATTTAAAATTCTCAAATATCAGAAGAAAATATTATATACCCATCATCTATCTACCAATATTATAATTTATAATACAAATCAATTACAATTAAAAGTAATATGATACTCGACGAAATATTATAAAGATATTAACATATTATATGTACTAAATATTCATTGTGTTCTTTTTTTCATAAAGGAAACGTCTCGAACAATATATTGAAAAAAAGTACATAAGGCAATAAATCAAAAGCGATCTACAGAATTTTTATGGCTGAAATAATATTCCAATAATGATTAATCAATCAAATTTGATCCTTCCTGAGAAATTTCAGATCGATATGCATTGGTTTAACCTTTCAACACAACATTTTCAAGGTTTGTTATAGTATACTTGGGATCCGGATTCAAAGACGGATGCGTTAAAAATAAATAAACTCTTAATAAAACTGAAATTACTATTGTTGTACCGACTATGTATCTGATTAGGATTTTCTTTATCAGTTACATATAACAAACTTTGAACCTTCGTAAATGTAACACTTACTTTTAAAGTTTTCATTTATTTATCCGTTTCCCCTCCAAATTGACGTTTTCCCATAGGTACGTGATAAAAATATTATACTAAGTATATGTGTGTATATTTATTACCAAAATATTTGGTTTTATACCAAACCAATTATATAAAAAAAAAACTGTAGAAGATCACTTAATGATGTTTTCAGTTGCTTGTTTTCAGTTCTAGAAACCCGATGTATAATCGATCAGAAGTTTATTATAAATAATGAAAACATTATTTATATATAAAAAAGATATTATGTGATTTTTTTAACTTTATACTACATTTCTGTATGGTTAAAGCTCAAATTAAGAAATATAGGTAGGTAACTAAATAGAAAATGTTATATAATTAGCAACCTCCATTCAAAATAGGTACATTGACTGATTATTACTTAATTATGTGATGATTATGTAATAATTGTAATATATTATATTAAAAAAATATGGGTAAACGTAAGATTTGATTGATTTTTACTTTCAGCATACATTTTATTAATTTATTTTATGGTGTAATTCTTGGTGGAAATACATTGTACAATTAAAATAACACACAATGTATAGTACAGGCGGCCCTCGACTTTCGTACCTACGTAATTGGTTACTGAAAATGTGTTCGAATGTTGAATGTTCGTAAGTAGAGGGGTGTAAAAAAACACATCAAAAAGTATACTTTAAAATATTTATTTATCAATATATATAATAAAGTTAACGAGGCGTACTAGAAAATAGGTGTTTTCTTCATAAAATTGTCAAGAGATAGTTGAATACCACCATTTTACGTATTTGAGAAGGTGATGGGGATCAGAGTAGAGAGGAGCGACTCTATGGAAGCGCACAGTTTTTGCATTATCAACAAAAATCTAAATTTTAAGAAACGTACGAAATAGCAAATTATGCGAAAGTAGAACGTTTGATAGTCATGGGCTTCCTGTGCTAATTCCACTTAGTTTACTAATAATCAGGATCGGGATCCTGATTATTATTTATTTTCAAAATTTGTTATTAAAAATTATTAATATTATTCTGTTGTACTAGTTGACGGTATCCCTTGAATTCGACAAAACCGGTCCTGATTATTATTAAACTAAGTGTTATTAGTAATACATATTGTGTGATATTTAAATTAATATATTTTATTGTAATGAACTCAAATTTTAAGTTAAACTTAATATTTTGCAATAGGGGACCACAACAAAATACCAAGATGGCAGCCAACATGTCCTTTGGCAATAATCATTGTGTGATATGATTGATTTTCTATTATTTTATGAAGATGGATGCTAGTTCAAAGTTATCTTCATATTAATAGTAACGACACTGATTTCTGTTGTTGTAATTTTGACAATTGCAATATAATACAAAGTTAACTGAACTAATGCCCTATGTGTTTTGATAATTTTGCACTTTGTGTAATGCAGCATGACTCTGCCATTAAGCGTGTTTGACTTAAAGATGGCAAAATGCAATGCCCACCTATTTGATTGGATTCTAAAAGTCAACTATTTATTTTTTACATTTAAATGTCACACAGAAAATATATTGTCACACCTCAATGAATTCATGACAGAATATTATTAAATACCAATTCATATTTGAATCTGTGGATTTGTTATAGCATTTTATTACAAAAAATAATCTTTTGTCTAAGGTAATTTACTGATGGATTCATGCACAGATAATAATTGTCCAGTTTATACAAAAATAGACTTATTGAAGATATTGAATAAAACATTCCTGTATAGAGATAGTATTTAAACAAAGTGAATACCAACTTTCATACAAACTCTTAAAAGATTGAGATCATTATTTCATTTGCATTCAACATTTTGATTATTAGGTATATTATAAAAAAGAGCGTCTACACCATCACTTTATGGCCCAAAAATATTGTACAATTGAATATTGAAAAGATATTTGCTCAATATATTCACTTAAACGTTGATTGAAAATAGAAGTCAAATATTTTAAAATCTAGTTATTAAAATGTAAAAATTTTGACATAAAATATCCGTGCACTGCTCTTTCGTTAATATCTAATGTACACCAGATTATATCACTTCATGCATGTGTAATCATCGTAAATTAATATTATGATATACTTATATACTAATATTATATTGGCATTCAAAAAATTTATGCTCTTTGAGAATTAGGCTGGAGTTAGCTTCTGATGTTCTTATAATAAATATTTGTTTTGGGGGAATCTTTATATTATGTTTTATTTAAGTATTTATGTAATTTTATAAATATTTAAAACTAAGCATAAGATGATAACTAATATGAAACCTGGTCTCACTGGTGCTTCACACTGGAAGGAGGGAGTGAGGGAGAAGCTGGCTAGAGATAATAGTACCTATTGCAGGTAAAACAGTCGTAAAACATAATACAGTCGAACTTGATTATTACGAGGAAGATGAGACTGACTAAATTTGCTCGTGATAGAAGGTACTCGTTATATCAGAGAATACCCATGTATTTTGAAATGAGCAGTCACATAACAAAAAAAGTCGAAAATAAAAAATCTGAAAACCATCGTAAAAATCCCTGAAACAAGCGTGGCCTTCATAAACTACAAAAGAAGTTGTTTATTGTAATGAACGCTGTTAGGTACCTAATGACTTCACAAACCTTGGATTTTTCAACCATATACGTCGATACTTTTTCATTATTGTCGGCAAAAACAACAATTAGAAACTTAACTAGTGTCATAAACGAAAGCCGATCCCGGCGGCATTCTGTCCGATCAGATTTTATTGCTTAGGGTCGAAATGTTTTTAAATGATCGACACATTATTAGTATTTTAGCTCGGTATATCCGATAAGTTGCTCATTATAACAGGGAATAAATGTATAGAAAAAATCATAAACCAAAATGTCAACGAATGTTTCCTCATTACATCCGAGATCTCACTATGTCCGATCGTTAGATCGTAATAACCGAGTTCGACTGTATATATTAAAAATATCATTGTGGATAAGATGCAGCCTTATCTTAGTCCTCTTTGAATCTCGGTGCTTTCTGTGACTTTGTTAGTGACTATAACAGTGGAATTTTGTTGACAGTATAGTATTTGTAACTAGTCTAAGGTCTTCAGTATTAATTCCGGTTGTTTTCAATACTTCAATCTTTTGTTATTATTATCGGCAGATAATCTGTGAATTATTCGGATTTTGCTTGTTTTGAATGGAAATGGGCAGAATACATATCTTGAAGAAATTGAGTAGGAAGACGCAAGAGGTAGAAAACGTCCGAAAAGTAAAATTAAATGACGTTGAGTCAATGAGATAGTCAAGTTATACGAAAGTGGTTGGCAATGTAACAGTCAGAAATTAAAGAAGAATTGAATCAGATAAGGGTGACCTTTATCAAGCGGTGAATTGTTCCAGGCTGATGATGATAACGATAATAAGTACCTATATAAAAAGATATTTACTACAGTGATAGCAGAACATAAAATAAACTTTCTTTTTATTTAAAATTACGTATGTTTTGCTCTCAAATAGTTACATATAACGATTGATTAGCGAATAAAAATAATAATTTATTTAAAAAAGGACTTGATTTATAATAGAAAGCTCTTACAAACTTCAGTGTCGTTTGATATTGTTTGAGGTGATTTATCATAGATTTTATGACTAACACAATACGATTATAGTCGACACGCCTTCAAAATTCGTCCTTTTGTGTAGTTATTAAGACTAGAAAGTAATATATATTTATATAAAGAAGCAACATCTTTGCAGAATAATAATAATTATTAATACCACGTTTTTTGACAACGAAAGTGCGAAACATAATATTTAAAAATACATTTTTTCTATGACCGCGTGAGTTTGGATTACAGATGATTTATAATATGAGTCTAACATTACCCATTATTTTGGCCATGGAAAATTTTGCTGCATCAGTATTATATTAATAATGTTAACCGTTTATATATTGATTTAATTTCGGCGTGGAAAATTACGTATTACGCATAGCGCGGATACACCGCAAACTAAACCAAATAGAATATATTCTGTTTTAAAGTATTAAAGATAATAATTTATTGTTATTATTAATATTTGACTTATCCTGAAATCAAAACAAAAAGACTGAATATCGAAATCCACTGAAATGTCAGTTGGTTTTATACTAACTATACGTCGCAATTTATTACAGAACACGGTGTATTGAATGTAAATTAAATTATTGCAACTTCAAACCTTCCTTATAATAGCATATACTTGGGATTTTATCAATCATGTGTGCTGAAATACAACCACTATTTTATGACTGCAGATTCAATTGTTGTAGTCCAATTGAGCATACATAATATCTTGTTTTTTCAGAAAAAAATAACCAAAAACAGTTTGCGTCAATTTTAAGGGAAACGCTTCATCTCTCAAACCCTTTTATCTACCATCTATAACAATTATTTGCTAAACACATGTAAATTAGCTAATACCATAACGCAGTGTATAATGCCCTAGTGCAAGATTGTATTATAGTAAGTAGCCGTTAATTATTTTATTTTATTTATTGTTTGGATAGTTATATCTTACACTTTTTTGTTTGCTTGCTCATACAAAGTAAAATGTAATCTGCACTTCTTTACCTAATACTGATAAATGATGAATAATTAGACAAAAGTTACCCATAGGGAATATCCGTATAGTAGTAGATTTAAATTTGAATACCACGTCTTGCATAAATTGCATAGTATTTCTTCATATAGCACAGAACCAACGTATTTGGCGAATGGCTAACAGTAATTTCTCGTATTATTGTTAATATTACATATATTATACTGAATACTCTTAGTGCAAGAATGATTTTAAATTCTGACGTATTTTTAAAGATTAAATTAAAAATTGGAAATAAAAATAAACAAAACAAACGCAAAAAAATGATTATTAACATATAACAGAGACAGGTCTATTTTTTATAAAAAATATTTAAAAAATATAATAATTGATTTTTTAATGAGTTGTGGTTATTATGGGTATTTTTAATACGATTATTAAGTGGAGATTCCATAAAAAATGAAGGTTAAAAACGAAAAAAAGAACGTTAAACGGTTTTATCAGATCATCGCGTTGATGAAAACATAAAAAAACAATTTCAGCAAAATCTATCATTCATACATTTTTGACAAGAGCAATAAATTCTTTTCGCATGTTTTATTAATCAGGAATTTAGATCTTTTTACATTTTTACTGACATGATTTATATAAACTTCACCTTTTTAACATTTTAAATATTTAATATTGAATTTTCAAGGCTATTCAAGGTAAGAATTCAACGTTATGTCCAAAGGAATGCTACGTATGATCAATTTTTTATTTAATAGTTTAAATTTAAAACATTTCTTTTAACAAAATATATATTTTCTTCCAAAATAAATATTTGATATATGCGACCCTCGGTGCAATAAAGCAGAGATCGGCAACTTTTTCAGACATATGGCCGATAGTATTTTTTTAGTTTTAGTAATATAAGATAGAACGTATAAGATATACTAATTAATTGTGAAGTATTATAATCTTAGTATACATACATAATTGAATAACGGAATATGAAATAAACATTATTTATAAAAATGAAACTGAATTAAAATAATATTATAGAGTAAAAAGCATACTATAGTTAATAATTCACCGTATATTTCCCTGATTAGTGTGATTATTGTGGACCCTTGGAAAATTTATATAATATGTTGGTGAAAATTTGAATTGCAGTACGCAAATCAGTTAATCATGAAGTAAATCAATTTATTGATTTTAAAGCTCATAGAAGACACTGGTTGTTTGCAAAGGTATGTTCTCTCAACTGCAACATCATCATCAATTTTTTTAATATTTTCCACTGCTTAATTACTTTTTATTCTAAAATTCCATCTACAGTTGAATTAGTATATTGTTGATGTATACATTAAGAAGGGTTAAAAAAGGTAACATATTTCTAAATATATAAAAATATTTTTTTTTTCCAATAAAATTTATCGCTAAAATAATTCAACATACGAGCCGCATAATATGTTAGTTTGGTCACCAATATATGAGAATACAAGTCTGGGCCACATGGGTTCGTGGGATACAAGTTGCCGATATCAAAAATTATCCGATAACAAAAATTTTGAATACTGCTACTATGATTGTTTCTAATAATTTATATTCTTACCTCTTCTATCATTGATTCTTACCATATCAGATGATAACAAATTTTTATAGTTTTCGCTAGATGTCGTAAAATAACATCACAAAAATAGTCTATCTATTCTTCTTAGCAATGGCTAAGTCAATGGTTTATTTAAAGTCGCAGTGAAAAGAAATTGACCCAATCCAATTTTAATTGTGTATGCTGTATATTTTAATACTTATAAAGTTAGGTACTGAAATAAAAAGATAAAAAACTAAACTTGTAGGCATTTATTTATTTTATAATTTATAAGCATTTCTAAAGAATATTATTATTATGTCTGTGAATATTGAAATCAACATTGCTCATAAGTACATATTTGAAACTATACATAAAATACTTAAGTAAACATATCAATAATAATTTATATCAACTGTATCAAAGAAAAGTTATTTTTTATCCACAATATTTTCATCTTAAAAATTGAAAAAGTATTTATATAAAAAAAAATATATTTTTAATAAATAGAGTCTAGTCATCTATTCAATAGACAATAGCGCAGTTTTGCCCTGTAACCATCCGTAAACTACTCGCCATAATATACTACAGTGTAGTCACTCTTATTTTTTCTCTCGATATTCTTTAGGGCGTATACTATAACGTAACGAACAAGAAGCCTCCTTCAAAGTTGTGCTTCTAGCATTATAGGAAGAACTTTCAGAGTAGGATAACATGCAATGGTGATGGAAATTTAAATTGAGTTCTTTCACAGCTTTCACATTGATATCGCGACAGGTGTTCTTCTATGATTTTTGAGTCCACACATTATATTTTATACATTGTCGTATTAATTTTAGGGTTATTATTTATTTAATACGTCGAATTAATTCTATGAAGTTTTAAAATGAAAAAATTATGAAGTTTTTAATTTGTATCAATATAGTTGTTTACTTACTGACTTGTTTTGTTGAATAATGTAATATGCACTAAAATAGTCATGTCGATAATATAGTTTTAGTTATAGTATAATTTAATTAGGTAACTTATTATTATGACTGAAATACGACAAATGAAACTAAATTCAATTTTATAAAAAAACCATTTCAAACAGTTTTTATCGATTTATATACTTATAGGTTTGTAATATAAATAAAAATAAGGGCAATGAAAGGGCGGATAATCTGGCAAAGGTAGCTGGCCATTCAAGGATGCCATATTAGTAGATACCAGAAAACCTGAACTGGAATAAGGCTATAAAGAAAATATGCCAAAGTATGTGGATAGATTTTCACCATAGGGCATCATTAGGAAAGGGGAAAAGGAGTAAGTTTATTCTACCATCACCACGGTTGGTGCCCTGGTTTGTAGAGTCACCTTTGAAGAGGAAAGAGCTTAAGCTAATACTGAGGCTAAGAACAGGGCACACAATGGGTAAAAGATTTGATGTCCTCATCGGAAGAAGCGATTTGCAGCTCTGCGATGAATGTGATGTTTTAGAGGACATGGTACATATAGCAGTACGATGCCCTAAATATGAACATATCTATCAGAATGTCGACGAATTTAAAGGTGCCCTGGCGGTGGGTAAGACGGAAGAGCTTGGCAAATTGGTAAAGTTCTTTAACAGAATAGGAGTGAGGACCTGATTGGCGGATCCCCTTATTGAAGATAAGAGGAGATATGATAGCAAATCGCAGTCAAAGCCTCGGTAAAATCACAAAAATAAAATAAGAAATACTAGTTTAATTCCGGGATATAGTTACTCACAATTAAATAAACAGTAATAAAAATAAGTGTTAGGTAATGTTTGTTTTTTTAATTTTTTCAATTACTAAAACGTAGTTAAATAAATTATCTCACTTTAAATAGTTTTAATGTACTTTTTTATTATAAAAAATCGGTTTTATGAAATAAAAATTCAATTTACTCTGAATTATATATATTTTTACTGTATCGAGCTTCTACACCTATATGACAATAATGCCGGGTATATTATGTTATGCTTAGTTTATTTATGTATCAATTGAGTTTTAAATTTATAATTCAATTTGTATTAAAATCATTTGGAATAACTAATCATATCGAATCTATTTGCACGACTTTGATGAAAAGTAGATTTTCTATAATATTTTTTTTTAACTTTTTATAGAATTTGGTATTTATAATACCAAATTCTTTAAATTATGTTATATTATCAAAGATTGTTCTTCAGTAAGCTGTATTTAATTGCATGTTTTATAATTCTATCATTAAATGTTTTTGATTTTCTGATCGAACCTAATATTATTTTTACGATTTTTTAGTAAATCGATTTTTCGGTGACATCAGATATGCATTGTGTAGATACTTACTATATTTTGAAAATGTTTAATTTAAATTTATACCACACTATTGGTATGGAGAGTAATAAATAATACAATAATACATATTTTTTCTTAAAATAAGTGTTTTATTCAAGTGAAATCATTTTATAAAAAAAACAATACAGAAAAATGATTTACTTAAAATGTTTTAACATCCATGAAAAACTCTTTTGATTGCCATTGCCTTATCCAGTCAATATGTAGATAGATAGATATTTACATAAATAGTACACCAAAAGAAAGTGCACCAGAAAAGTGAAGAAAAAATGATCAGTGCATTATTATAATAAAGTAATATACGAATACGAAGAAATAAATAGACGTGCATTATATAAAAGAGTGTGCAAAATTTTGATAAAAGATTCTTAAGATTCACAATTATACATATTATATATAAATAAACATGCAATGAAAGTATAAGTTAATTAATATAATTAACAAATATCTTTCAGTTATGCTAGATACATACTAAGGATGTGACAAGAAGACGTAGTAGGATACACTGTTTAAAATGAGTATTACGAAAATGTAACCTCCTTAAACATACACTTTGAAAGAGTGCTTAAGAAGAAGAGTAGATATAATATATACATTAGTATTGTTGGTAAAAATGTACTCTTATAAAACAATAAATAAATGCATAGGTAGGTATTATTTCAAGAAAAAAAATGAAATTATTTTTTCAGTTAGTTTGTGATTTACCGATTGGTAAATCAAGGTACAAAGTTGGAAGACGAAGAAAAGAATAACCACCAATTATTAAAAAATGGCAGTAAATTGATTCCGTAGAAATGTCTATAAGTGTTTATTGTTGATAATACTGGCCGGAGTAGTCGAAGGCGGCTCTGTCAGCTTGTTTCTTGGCGTAGGCTTCTGGGTTTGCTTTCTCTTCAAGAGCTTGACGTTCCTGAAAATTAAAATTGAATATAATTAATTCACGCCGTAAAAATCATATATACGATATTCGAGTGAATGATATGCTATGGCAGTCATCAGTAAAAACTGAAGGTCAAACCCTCCAAACTTTTCACGTAAATTTATTATACTACATACAGTAATGTGGCATGTCAGCCACAATAATATAGACATCGCATTTCACGTTCGCGCTTTACACGTGCGTTGAACGCATAAATGCGAATTAAGATAATTTAAAGGTACAAATAATACGTTCGAATAATATATAGAAAATGTACAATATTTGGAAGCTGAGCCTGAATAATCTGTAGACTTGCAAGGCATATTTTGTTTAAAGCATTTTTGAATGGGAAAGAATGGATCTTGATATAGTAATAATAATCATGTTAAAAATTATATGTTATTAGAAAAAAGGAAGATTGGAAGATCTAGATCACGATAGTTGGACTGTTTAGAAAAAGACACATCATACCCGGCTCTAAGACGGTGGAAGAAACTTGTGGCAGACAGAGGGGAGTTAAGACGTTTCTCGGAGGTGAGCAAGCTCCACAAAGCGTTGTAATGCCGATGAAATTAAAAAAATACTGAATAACGATGTTGATTTCGTGATCCTTAATGATCCCATGTGGTTTGCCGCTGTTTTTCCAAGAACGTATGCAATATTAGTTATGAAACAAACATTGTTCAAAACCACATCAGAGTTTACATTATTGATAATTATGATCATTTGAGTTCTGAAAATTTATTGTCATAATACACAATATGAAATTACATGATGAGTCCACCATAAAACCGTCAACATCACTATTTACAAAACTGGTGTCAGTTCGAAAATTTATTTGCTATAAAGTATGACCGTAAACAATATTTAACTTTATTTTATGACTTGTAACATCTAGTCTAATAAAAATATCAAAATCCGGCATGTTTCATTCCATAAAATAATAAAATAAAAATAAATATTATAAATGACAACTGTTTATGTAGATGTTTGTTAATTGTAGACTACAATAGTATTGCAGAAGTAAAGAAGGCTAATTAAAACAGAGCTTAATGATAGAGAGAGACGACACAAGTTGTATTCTATATTTTTATTATAGAGTACCTTTATACAATAATTAAAATAACAATAAATCTACATTCCACCTACGGAACTCTTCGACTTTAATCATATTAAACTATTTTCATAACCATAGCTGATATCCCGGAGAAAATTTCTGGGGCTTAGTTGTACACTTGATGCGCATATAGAAGGGAGAAAGAACATAAGTAAATGTAATAACTACATAGAAGGAGAAATTAAGTTAATTTTAAGTCGATATTTTATATTAATTAATAATGCGGAATGGTATGTATTAGATATGAGAGAATAGTATAGCGTTATCTATATCAAAACATGTGCTGCAGGAAACAGCGGACACGACGGAAGCGGAATGTATTATTTCCGTTTCCTCAGTTCTCATAGTGTCTAGTGGATAGATGGTATATTTTATAACTACTATTACTATTATCCCTATTAATATAAATTGTAATTTCTATTTTTGGTAGTTTTTGTTATTTAACATACGTAATTTGGAATACATCAGAAACATACATATTAGAACAATATTTCAATCGAGCTGGACCCAAACGAATGTAACATTTTAAAATCTTGTATATTGTGCATTGAATACAAAAAAATAAAAAATATTAGCAAGTGGATGTGCGTTTGAAACTAAAATAAATAGGAAAGATCCTGACGCCGCCTATAAATCAAGATTTGAGCAATTATTTTTTAGCTAACAGCTCGGACATATTATAGTTTTTTTGTATATTTTGGCGTGGATAGTATTGTACAAGTTGCTTATATTGATCAAAAATGTTAGGAGAAATTCGATGAATGCAAGCTCGAGATATGCACGGTACAAATATTTTTCTAATATGTATAAATGTTTCAAATTATGTTTACTATTATTATTTAAAAAGTTTGGATTGACAAATTTAAAAAGCATAAAAAACTTGTATCCACTAATCAATAAATGGCCAATTTTACTTTTATCATAAAATAACCAAAGATCGATGTATTTGTTGTACATATATTATTAAATCTGTACTATTTAAAGTCAATATTTTTATTGAATGTATTAAAATAGTTTTGTTAACCGGTATTACATGAGGATGAAGTAATATAGATGGCTCCAAGCAGTCTAGTTTTATCGCTGGAAAGCCTAGAGAAAGTGGTCAATGCCTATGCAATATAATCTGATTTAATGATATATTATGTAATGCTCCGATTTATATAAGGTCAATACCTGGTTAGCCTTGATTCCAGCATAGATGAGGTCAAGTCCCTTTTGGATCTCAGGTGATACTGGTGGAGGTGTAGGGATATGGTCTCCAGTTGCTCTGAATCCAAACTCATCAGCTGTGTATTCGACATTGATGAGCTGACCTTCAGGAGATGTGTATGCGTAGGATCCGTGCTGGACCAGAGCTCCTCTCTCATCTTCTCCGACGTTCTTAAAGTAACCGGTCTCTTCGGCGACGATGTTGTTTCCGGTCTCGTATCTGGAAATCAAGGTCATTTAATTACATAACGTGATGGTTGAATTAACCTCGATAAAATAAATTTAATAAACTTATCGTTTTAATGGATTTAAATTTATATTTCAAATACAGAACAATATTAAGAGATATAGGTATTTAATTAATTATATTTCTACTCAGCAGAAATTGGATAAACACATTCAGTAAAAGTACCAGTTGCACAAGCATAGTTAACCAAGTCCATTCTATTTTTTTTGAGTAAGCTAGGTTCAAACATAATATTTGAGTATAAAAATAACTTAAATGTACTCATAAAACACTTTAGAACTGTAATCATACCCTTGGTAAGTATATTAAATATTTAAAAAAACTGAGTTAACTTTATGTCATCAAAATAAAATGGGCAACGTTAAACTGTATATAATAAGTAAATCATATTTAAACTGATTACAATAAGACATTTCAGCGAGTATTCTGTAAATTTATAGCGTTGTTGAAATTCAATAAAAACAATGGGGCCACGCTAAATATTACCATATATTTACATAAATTACACAAAATGTATATAAAACAAAAAAACGTTTTTAAAGTTCATTTTTAATAGATATTAATTTAGTATAAAAGGTGAATTGATTTTATTCGGAAAGAGTCGCTATTTAAAAAAAAATTATAATTAAGTATTGACAAATATTTGATATTTTTTTAATGTTGCCAAATATGACAGCATCTACGTAGGAGAATCCATCCATTACAGAAAAAATCAATTAACTAAAATATATCTTTATGAGGTCACCATATTATAATAAATCATGCACGCACGAGCACGGTGTTGCCATCGAATTTCGCGAAATGATTAAATTCTTAAAAACAACCAAAAATAATTTCACAAGGAATTTAAAAATAATTTTACATGTTATTAAAATCCTTGACATTAGTCAAAATATGTTCAGTCTGCAGATTATGGAACGATGTCACATGAATATTAAGTGGCAAAGTGTCAATACTCTCTTCTTCATCTCAGAAATGTCATGCATGTATTACGTAAAAGAGAAAACAGATTACATCATACTATTTTCTTATTGTACGATGGTATGCTAACTATTGTGTTTTTTAATGTAAATTTTTGTCATTTGTTAATGCAGTTATATGACAAGCTTTATCATGGTTTACAGTTATATACATTTGCATACAGGTCTCATAAAAGAATATTATTTAATAAGAAATATGTTTCTTTAAACTAGTCCCAGTTGTTTCATTAAGAGATTCACTCTCTTCGATTTTTTTTTTTTTTTTTTATCATGTGCAATGAGAATTTATTGTAGAAAAACTTATAAATATCAATAAATCCTTCATATTTGGATAAGTCTTTAGTATTATTAGTTATTTTATTATCGTTTATTGAAGTAAAATGTATTGCATCAAAATTTTGACTACATTAGTTATATAAACTACGAATCGATACTATTTTATTGCTAATTTACAGTTCTTTTAACTCATTTAGTGCTAACACTGTAACTGGCGCGCTTGGAGCAGTTGGCCATTCGATATAATTAATATGATATTTAAATGTGGTAATAAAAATGTAATTAAAACTTCAGCAGTTAAACTAATTTTAGTATGATGCGTAAATGGTCACTATTTCCCATGCACAAGTAGTAGGCGGGGCAATAATTACAGAAAATACTGTACTCAAATAGTCTTTGATCGTTATCGCTGACAGTGTTTACATCAGGCCTATTGTATTGATTTCGGTCATTCTATGATTCATCCACTTCTCCCTTTTTACCCAAAATACCGAACCTCATGATATAATTTTGTAAATTTATATTAACCAAAATGAAATTTTATAGTGGAAAACAAGAAAGAGTGGTCAAAAGGTCGACTGAGACAAGCTGATACGATAGAAGCGATGCAAACATCGTCGGATCATATATAATATCCAAATTACCCCTGTCTATTTATTGGGCATCTGAAAAACGGAATCTGCGCCACCTTACAATATATTTATTGTCAACAATACGTTTGTACTACTTTGATAAATGACAATAAGAACAAATGCTTTTATGTGTAAAATTAGCTTACGATGTCTTGTAGCTGCCATCAATTTCCTGTTCTTTGGCGAACTTGATGATTGGGATCCACGTTGTGGTTTCAGATGGATTTTTTGGCTTATAATCCTGGGCTGCTTGCTGGGCAGGTCCTTGTTGCTTGTAATCAGGCTGTGGTCTGTACTCTTGTGCGACTGGCTTGAATTCAGGAACCTGAATTGGTTCTCGGAAGTCTTGTTCTGCGGGAGGAGCTTCTTCGAAAGATCTGCCTTGTGGTTCGAACTGTTTTGGTTGCTGCAATAGCTGTTTTTGCACTACCACTCTTCTTTGAGGAGTCGCGTTGCAAGCAACCGCTAGCATTATCGTCGCAATTATCTGAAATGAAGCACGATGTTTTTTTACTACATGTCTGTTAGTTTCATGTTTACGACTGGTAAAAAGTGACAAACAGAAAAATGACGTTAAATTATTACTATTGTATAATATGTGAAGACGTCATTTATGTTACAATAATTCATTATTAGAATTAATACCCATATGCTTATACATATAGGTTTGCTGATTAAGGTATAAGGTTTTTTTTTAAATTTTAGAAAATAAAAATGCTCTTATTTTTGAAAATATATTAGTAAAGTAATATAAATAATTAAAAATATTAAAACTATAAAAATACAGTATATTATTATACTTAGGTTACATAGTTTATTGATGATTCAAACCGGTTTTATTTGATTAGTAAAACGCTGTTTACAGCTATACATTCCAATAAATATTTTTGGTATTTTTGGTAAACAGTAATATAAAACTAGTAATTGCTCAAAATGAACTACTGTTGAGAAAAATTTGAATGTGATTCATTTTATTAGGGCAGAATATAATATTGTTTGCTATGTTCATATGGGCCTTCACGGAGTGGAGGTTTGCGTTAACAGATTTTTGTTTTTACGAGACACGGACATTAGCTACTTGTTCAACCTATTAGGTCTATACCCTGGGTCAAAATATATATTGCAAAAAATACCATGTATTTTTTGCCAGTCCCGGGACTCGAACCCGCTAACCATGACATTATAGGCCGACATGTTACCTCTCAGCCATTATCGGCATAAAATACTACTGTAGCCATAATTTTGGGTTATTAATACAGTAGGTTTTAACGTGATATTAAAGCATTTAAGTACTTTTAAAGATACAGAAATTTATACTTAAAAAAAAAACAGGTCATCGAAACTTTGTGGTTTTTGTTTTTGTATAAATGTCCTACATTTAAACAAGAGAAAATTTCAAGAGGAAGCAAAATTATAATTTTTTTTTCTGATATGATAGAATGGGTAAATAATTAGGCATGCAATTATAGATTAGAAAAAAAAACAAAGTAAGTACACGATGTACATGATAAATGATGCTCTATAAACCCCTTGATATGCATGGAAAAACATCGCTGTCAATAATGATTGCCTAAGTGGGACGTCAATAAAGACCGGCTGCATAAAATGATGAGCGCAGATGAAGTAAGATGAAGTAATATGAAGATTTCACGATGGAGTAATATAATTTACCGTAAATAACATAACAACACTCGCTTTGCAATATTTAACGACGCCGAATCTCGAACGCGGATGAAAACGAAAGTTGCCCCCGGGCCGCTGCGGGGCCGAGCGCGTATGTGAACAAGAGGTGTGGCACCGATGGCACATCACTCTGACTAATTATTATTATTATTATTGTCATAGTTAACTTAACTGAATGATAATATTTTTTGGTTAGTGAATATGGTAATTTTTGTCAATGCATACAGAAGTTTGTTGATTTTTATGAAATTTTATACGTGACTAAAATATCAAAATAAATTAATTTTATTTATATTAATTAAAAGTCTTCCGAATATTTTTTTTAAATTATTATAATTGAAAGATTAATATAAGAAGAATACAAATTTATCATAGATTTAATTGAATGTAAAATCGAAATCATTATTAAACAAGTAAATATAAAATTGTTATTTCATACTGCAGTAGTGGTAAATAATTTTCATGAATTTTGCAGTGAATAAGATTAATTTTGAATAAACTTTTGAAAATATCTATGCTTGCAAATGTCCGGGAATGCGCATGAAAAGAGTAACATAAATTGGCAGAAATTATTGATTTAACGGTTTTAACGGAAGTTCGAAGTTACTTATTGATTTATGATATGTGATTTCTACTACTGATGTAGTATTTTAGTAAATTATAATTTTGAAACACTGATGATAAAAGTAAATATGGTTTTTGTTGTATTTTTGAATACATATTTTGTATTTTGCATTCGTTATCGTGAAAAGGGTGGTTATTACTGTGGTCTGTTTTTTGTGTGTGTATTATGAATAAATCAATACTTAGTGTAAGAGTAGAATAATGATTGATATTAAAGAGTGCGAAGAAGAATTTTAATTTTATATATGAGTACCTATACTTATTTTGAATTAAAATAACTGATATTTTTTCCAATGTAATTGATTGACAGCATGAAGATTTTTTATTATAATAAATTGAGTTCGCTGTTAAATATAAAAAGTTCACTATTTACTCGGCCAATTCACTGGTATGCTTACGTTTGATCTTTGAGCGAGGTTTAATGATGAAAGATGATGTAGTTGGAGTGCGGTTCAGCGTGAACCAGTTTTATTGAACTCGATATGGTTCAGATAGTTCAGATGAGCAGCCGGTTTTTTTTATCAGATTAATAAAATGGTGAAAGAATTTCAACCGGTGAGCGATAAATTATTATATCAAATGTCATGTTACAGCATCAAATAAATGAGTGAACAGTTTAATAAATGTTTTGTTCCTTTTCATTTTTTCTGCAATAAAATTATAAACAAAAAATATTGTAATTGTACTTTTGAGAAATGATTTTCGTCATGTAGTAGTATGAGTCAAAAATGAGCATTGTATCTATTTGACATCAGTAATGTTATGTGTCATCATTAAACCAATTTACCGATTGATAATTATATAGTATAAACTATAGAAATATTGAAAGATACTATTTGGAAAATCCATATTCAATGTTATTTGTTTTTTTTACAACCATAACATACTTAGTATTCAACGTAATTTAAGTATATGACTATAATATATAATACAAAAATGCTACAGAGTTAAAATCCAGAAATAAATGTTAAAGTACTAACACCTGCTTATCAAAGTTATATTTTGTTATTCAAACCGAAAATTGAAAAATAAAGCTCTACGTATTTATGTAATTTAGATAAAAATAAAATAACGATGGATAACGGAGGAAATTAAAGTAGAATCAAATATAAAATAATAACATTATTATCCTAAATATTATAAAAGTCATATTGGCCGAAATTATCAATGGCAAAAATATGTTATATTCATGGTATGTAAATAATGACAATAAAAAAATACAATGATATTTTTATTTATTTGATGTTTAGATTACAATATTGTTTAGGTTTATTAGACAGTAAAAATGAAAAGATGTATGGCAAAATAGAAACATTTAAATTGTAAATGTACAAAAAATATTTGACGGATATATGAACAAAACTTAGATAAACTTGACTAATAAAAAGCTTTAGTATATTATGCAGTAACCACAGATAAATAATATGTTTTGAACTTGAATTAGTAAAAAAATCATAAATGGACACATAAATTTAGTAAAGATGTCAGAAAAAAACTGTTTAATAAATTTGGGAAATAACTTAAATATATTTATATAATACATGGCAAAAATATTAACTTTGAGGTTAAATATTAAAGATTTTATTTCATTATTTGCATTGTGTGGATTTGTCATGGTTGTATAATTTTTATTGAATAAATCATAACGTAACATGTTGTATCAAAATAATTTAAAAATATATTAATCTAGCTTTAAATATATATTTTAATACCAAAAATTGCATAAAAATTCTACTTTTAAAACTGTACTAAAGAAGTAAACGTTCTTGTTAATTAAAAATGGCAATATTATTACAAGATGTTCAATATATGATAATTAAAAAAAGGTAAAACAAATATAAATTAGTGTGATTTTAAAATATATATTATTAATTTTTCCCGAGAGTGGTGTTGAAATATAAACACTCACCACAAATTTCATCTTGATTATGTTTCCTTTCTATTAATTTCACTACCCGTTTTCAGCCACGTGCCAATGGAGTCACCTATTTACTGCGTAAAAAGCAAATGTGTAATGCTTTCTTTAGCTATAGACAATCGTGTTTATATACCTCACCCCTGCCCAAGTCCACTTTTAACATCAGCACGCTTCAGACGGTGGGCGACTCGGTATTGGAATGTCGTACTCATATTTCGTTTCATACGTCGCTTAGGACCTATAGATTTGTAAAAGCTCCGTAGAAGGTGATAGTAATTTCCTTTTAGTCTTCTTACATTCAAAAGGAACTAAGTGGAAAGACGCTGGTGAATCTTTTGATTGTTTTGTAACGATTATTGAATCGCTTTGGAAGTGAGGCAAAAAAAATAAACTGAATGAATTATAGAATATTATATAATTAAGTCAAAGTTCTTTTGATTATCATTTTTATCTAATGTCGTACCTAAGTTTATTGGGTATTGTTTATTGAAATTGGTTTTAGAAATATTAATATGAATTCACGATTATTTTAAACTCTCTTTTACTGTTATATAAAAAGGTATATTTTAATTGTAAAGATTTCATAATACATATTATTCATAAAGAAATAATTTGTTTTGGACATCTTGAATCAAATACATGTATGACAATATAATTTACTGAAAATTTTAGTTCTTTAAAGCTCATTTGTTTAATTCATTCATTAATAACAAGATACTACACGACCATAGTAATTATAAAAAAATATTCATTCATTCAATGCATTCGATCATTATCCATCTCTATAAATATGACATAGTAAAAAAACAAACAACTTTCAGTTATTAGTCTCATAATTAGTAAAGAAAAAAGTGATGGCCAAGTGATTTAAAGTCGAAAGTAATATTAAAAAATAATGTTTATTAAATGATATGATTCTTTCATGGTCCTAGTACGTTATAATAAATCACGTTTTAAATATGCAAGTAAATCATTTTACTAGATTCTTCAACACGTTTTATTAGTTGTGATATATTAATGGCGCCTATGGTTGAAGTCACGTTGAGGCAAAATATTTGTTTTAAATAATTCAAGTCAGGTTTTTAATGCATATTCAGAGAAGGGTATCTGGTTTTTTGGGAATGACCTTGTATTGGATGGAAGACGTTCTATTAAAATAACTTGAAGTATGAGTTCTGATGATAAACAAATTAATGTAGGTTCCTATCTATTTACGTGTAAAGCATGAGCTATTTATATATTGTTTTGATATGAGTTTCGCGTGGAGACGAATTTAAAGAAGTAGTTTTTTATGTTTAAAAATAAAATAAAAAAACACATTTTAATTAAGATTGTACCTACTTGCTGACATAATTTCTGTATTGCTCGGGTAAAAGTAAAAATGTTGAATTTGTGCTGAAAATAAGCTAAAAACCCACTATTGAGTAAAACAAAATAAATCTATGTGAAAAGATAAGTAAGTATTGCATATTGAAAAAGCAAAATTGCAGTGCAGCGGTAGATAGAATTTGAACAGAACAGTTTAGGTTTTGATATGTGATAATATAGATTATAGAGATACCATACATTAAGCCCTACTAAAATTATCTTAGTAGATGAAATTTTTGAAGTCATTGGCGAGATTAGCGGAAATTTGTATTATAGCGTAATTGCGAGTCATTCGTCAAGTAACAAGAAAGGTTTCAAATATAACCTAACGTTGAAATCTTTTGACGAATTTGGTAACATGAGTATAATATTATACTCTCCGACGACTTTAACTGGAATCTCGGCTAGTCTAACACGAAGGTCACTATCATCCTTCTGGTTGAAGTATTCGTAGTCTAGTATTTAAACAATTTTACTGATATAATAATGTTGGTATGTTATGGTTATATAAAATACCTACTTATATTTATTGGTCGAGTAATATTGTACGGTCTCCATATTAACAGGAATATGTAAATGGTTATCGATCGGACTAGCATTCTACCAGAAGCAAAGTATACCCTAAAATCTAGAAATAGTGGACAAGTTTGTATATCTGAGACCGGTCATTAGTGAAAAAGGTGGACGTGAAGCAGACAAAAGAAAGAGCACACAGATTGCAAAAAATGCCATGACACGTCTTGCCATTATACGGAAGGGACGGAGAATTTCAATTGGCAGGAAAATTATACTTCTGCAAAAATTAGTATTCCCCATATTTTTGTATGGTGTCGAGTCATGGACCTTGAGAGCAAGGAAGCGGAAAGCAATTGATGTTTTCAAAATGTGGTGTTTGCACCAATTTTTTCGTATTCTTTGGATAGAGCATAGGATGAACCAGTCAATTATCTAGAAACTACGGATGCACGAATGACTCTCGATAACACGTCTGAGACACATTATGCAGTTTTTGGATATACTCGTACTAAACGGTGTAGGCTGAATAATCTGGAAAGACTGATGGTTTTGGGTAGTTTCCAAAGAAGGTAAAGCAGAAGAAAAGTGTCGGAGCACTGGGTCGATCAAGTAAAGGAGTTTATTGAGGACAGCTTTCACTCTGCCCTGAGAGAAGCAGAGGATCGAGAGGGGTGGAGAGAGTCTTGGTGGGTCAGAGATGACTGACAATTAAGGTTATCACGATCCTCAGCCATAAGGAAACGGCCAAGAAGAAGAGAATATTATGATATTACAATTTTTGGCCAATGTGTCAGATGTCAGATATTGCTTTAAAATGTGTACCTACAGGTAAATTATTTTTTATTCAAATCATTAAAAAACTATGTTGTATGAAGAATTTATTATTATGTTGTAGATAGAAGTATAATGATACACTTTTAGTTTCTTTCAATAAAAATTGATTCTGGAATGTACCAACGGAAGATGCACCAATAAAAAATGTTGAAATATTAACGATTGTGGTTTTATGAAATTCCTTAGGAATAATAGTTTGTTTATATTCTGATGAAATAACCATTCACATAAGTGGATATGTGTGGTTTTAAATCAAGCAATACGATATTATTCTTTCATTATCGTGTACAGAATTTCTATAGACGATTGAACTAATGATATCCCTTTATATTAGTACAATAGAAATATGTTTGGAATACAATGCAAAAATGTCAAAATAACCAATAGGTTCCTTCCTTACTTTGAATATTCGCTGAGCCATTTATTGCACCATTGCATATTTTAGATTCTTCTCTTGGTCCAGTGCATATGGTGCTGCGCTCTCACCCAGAGCTCCAGGTTGGATTCCCAATGAGGTCACAATATGTGGTTTTATCAAAACATGTATGTTTTTGTGATCGTTTCATTTCTACTAATGCACTTCTGTCATTTGACCTCGTGACCTATTGTGGTATTAAAAAGAATATACCTATATATAAAAAAATGTCACAAATACATATATTATCGCGAGCTTGTAACCAATTGTTTAAAACATATGTCATATTTTATTTGTAATAAATACAGGTTTACATATACAACAATCTTTTATTAGATATTCTTATAATCGTGTAATATGATAATAAGTTTAGAAATGAATTAAAAATAACAGTGAAAATACCATATTGATTTATCAATATCATTTATGTTGAACTTTTTAAAAAACATTTTGTTGAAAAGCTATTCCAAATATTTAATTATGTATTTGTTTTTGTAATGTTAATAAAATGCAAACAACTATTAGGCTCTCCGCACACGACGAACGCTAAATGTTACAACATAAAGCAAAAAGATGCAAGCTTAAATGGAGGAACAGTTTGGAGATATTATGAGTATAATGCTTGCAATACGCGGGTGTCCCACGTCATTAGTCCAGTGGGAAATAGAAACACGGGGATCGGGAGTGTAGCTTAGATTTTTTCAATTAGTCAGCATGCAATTTATTGTTATACATAACATGTAAACGAGGGTCACATGCCAAAAATAAACGTTTGGGGCACCAAAACAAACTATAAAGCAACTACAGTCAGAATACAAATTTAATAGTATAATATAAAAATCAATAAAAACAATTAAAATTCGATAAGTAAATTATTACATAATATAGATTTAAAAAAAATATTATATTAAAATATAATGCAAGAACAATATAAAGATAGTTTCTGGATATGTAGTGAAATGGCGAGGATTCTTTCATAGATCTGGTAGAGGGTTAATTAATATTGTATTTGAATTGTCTATATTTTTCACTTGTAACCATCTTGATGTGAATATAAGCGAAGTTTGTCGTCACTGATAATATTGAAACCTCTTCTTTTTTTACCATATCCATTATTGGACGGTGGCTATGATTTTAGCCATCTTTTCCCTGTTTTTTGCTGTTCGAAAAAGGGATGGGTTGAGCTCAAATCATTCTTCAAGATTCTTGAGCGAGGATGTTCTTCTTTTGCCGGAACGTTGATTATTAAAAATCTTCCCTTGAAATATTTGAAAGTTGATACCTCTTGTGATGCCGTATGATATGGAAAAGTATGACAGAGTTCTATTTTTTACTGCTGAATTCCATTTTGACCAGATATTTAAAAATGTGCTAGTTTGCATCAGTCACAAGAATAATACTAATTAATATAAATTTAGGAAGATCAGTAACGAATAAGTATATAAATATGTACACATTATGTAGTTCATAAGAAACATTCTATAATTATTTTTATTAAAAATCCTCGTGGTAATTTAAAAATAAACGGTGCAATTTTTAAAGTTTATTCTTTCATTTTCCCCCTCGAGCAACTATCATGGGTGATTCAATTCAATTCAATTAATTTTTTTAACATATTGTGGACAATACAAATTATAAGTTTAAGACGTTCAAAACATGACATGAAACATTACTATAAAGAAGTAAAAAACGTAATAAAAGCGATAAAAATGAAAATATAAAAAAGAATTAGGAATTTATAAAATAGCGTCCACCTAAACTCACCCTCATGCAAATAGAATATATCAACATCCGAAGCAATCTGGTTGAACATAGTTATCGCCATGCCAATTGGAATTACAAGTGACAGGTTGGTTTTGCACCTTGGGAGAATAAACAACTGATGCTCTCTATTTCCAAGATAGTTATCAGGGACACACAGGTCAACACTGCCCAGAATGGCAGAATTCTCATTTGTACCTCGTATAAGTAAAAAAAAATGCATAGCTAAATAAAGATCTATACAACACAAGTTTAGTAGACCCCACTTCGTGATTTCCTACTAATTGTAGCAACGTCTAGTGGTCATTATGTGTGCATGGTTTTAATCGATAAATGACCAGACAGATTGTGCAAAATTATTAGTTTATTGTAGAAAAATATAACTTCATATTGTTGTCAACCTGTTAAAACGTTTGGTGCGACAATTGCGTCGAGATGGGTTTATCTATTTTTCTATTAATTTATGTTACATAACATAATTTAGTAAAACCCTTAATGTTTAATATACCACCAAGAATATAATATAATAAATTAGGTAAGTACAGAAATCTTTAATTTAACATGCCTTATTTTAATAAGACATTGATATATGTAATTTACGTAGTAATTGGACCAAACCTATTACAAACACTCGATGATAGCGAGCCCTTTACTGCGTGTTATTTATATATATATATGTAATATATATACATAATATATAAAGTGATTCACCGACAAATAAAACGAAAATTAAATATATCTTGTAATATTTCAATTTTGTCACATAAGCGATGTCAGCTTAATGACAAAAAATAAATAAAATTAAAGACGATTTTGTTACGCCTACTGTAATATGCGGACTAGATACCAAGACAACTTGACGATGGACATCTGTGCGCCGAGCAGTTTAATGAAATGCGCGAAAAAGCGCGTACACTACGACTTGAAACAGGATGTAAAAAAATAAAACGGATGTAGTGTACCTACAATATAATTAAAAAAATACAGTAGGAACACATGCTCAATATACCGTAGTTTTTAATGCGGTACATTTTGTGCTTTGCATATTTTTTTTTATATCGAGTATCAAAAGAATATGTCACTGCTTTTTAAAGATATGTGCAAATGAATCAATATTTTCGCAGTTTTTATATCATTTTTAAATTAAATGAGTTTGTATGTTAGGATGTATAGTTTTAATTTAAACTATTTCCGCCCTTTTTATCTATCTATAGAATAAAAATGTCACTACGTTTTATTATAATTAATTAGTATGTCAAAAGTGATACGAAACATCACGAAGACACCTTTATCTATGATGATTAAACAATGCTATATGCGTATGATGAGCAAATCATTGGTTTACATTTAATAATTATGTATTATTTAACTAAGCCTGTAACGTATTTCTATGTTATGATGTTTTGGTAAGAATAGTGTTTTTTTAATGAGTTATTTTGGTTTTTCAATAATAATCAATTGTTTACCACTTCAAATTAATATAATAATTTAACCAAAATTTAACTCTATATAAGTACGAAACTCTACAAAAATAATCTACATAATTATTAAGCTACCTATTAATTGGTGTACAATGTTTTGACTTGTGTTTTTATATATTAATACGGTTCAATTAAAAATGATATTAAACATAATAAAGGCATAATATTGTTTATTAATGACTTAAAATATAATAAAAAATACAAATACGTATGACAAAACACATACATATAAAATATATACATAATATTTTTAAATACATATATTACAAAAAATACATAAAATATAAACAAACTACAAATAAAGTATATATATTCTTTGAATTGGAATAAAGCTGATAGTAGATAATAACAATTATAACAAAAGATATCATCATAATATTGTAAAGTAATTTATTTGATATATCGTTATAATAGGCAGTGTACAAGGCCGAAACATTTAATGCTTGACTATAAAACAATTATTAAGAATTATTTGAGTCAGACAATTAAAAAAAGATCTGTTTAAATTAACAACATTTCATTGCATTTAAATGAATGCTGATCCGTTAAACTTTCTCGATATCGACGTTAGGAATTGAGCCGCTGGATTCCTCAGGTGTATTTGCTTTTGGTACTTCGGCAGCAACAACTATGGGTGAAGAAGCCTGTGGCACTGTCTCTACATCAGCATGTGCAGCTGCTATAGACGGAAGGATTCCTTGTGGGACTGGTGGAGGTGTGGGTAAATGTTCGCCAATGGGCTGGAATCCATTTTCGTCAGCAATATATCTGAAAAATTAATATATAATTTTAAAGAAAGGCGCTTTCTCAAATATTATAAGAACTTTGCGAACTAACAATCTGTACTTAATATAATTCTGAAAATATATTGAAATAGAAAATATAAATGAGATATTTTAGTACCCCGTTTACACGTTGCCGAGAGTACAAGTGTATCGTGCAAGTTGCAAGTATCGTGCAAGCTGCAAGATTGCATGCATGTATATAAAAGGTTCAGAAGCTACTGAATTTTCACGCTATAATTGGTACTTGCATGGCGGTGCGCATGCGCAGTAGAACGATAGTGGCAAACCTGCCAAAAGAAATACGAATTACACCGCACAGAATATTTGACGTCTACCAAATATCTACGAACTTGTCCGAACCTGTCTGAATCTGTCAAATAACACCATACGGTGACAACATCGCGTCTCGCTTATATATATTGGAGAGACCGCCAGCAATTTTACGTGTAAAAAGTTATTATCGCGATAGTTTTAAATAGGTACACACTATTGGTGCAAGAACATCCATGCACGTGTACAGGCGCTATAAAACTTATTATGGTATTTCATTAATATATTTTTATTATTATTATTTATGTGATATTATATAGTATTGTAGTTTTGTGCATTGAATTAGGTAAGTATATTTTTTCGTACAAAATATTACACTCCTTCGCAATAGTGCTGTCGTAAAACCCAATTTATTGACGAACCAATGAAGTTAGAAGGAAGTACGTAACGTTAAAAACTATGGAAGGTCTTCATCTATCAGTGAATTGAACTTTTGTGTTTCACGCACTTCGATGTCAAAATTTACAATTCTGTAGAAAAATATCCTTACATCCATATTATATTATATTTATATTACACATTTTTTTTTCTTTTTTACCACGTAATTTAATCACTGTTATATCAACTGTAAGATTTATTTGTTATCATTAAAAATAAATCTCAATACAATTTTTTACATTGTGAAAAAAATACATCCTCGTTAAATCAGATTTTTGTCGTTGTTCTTATCAAGAAAAATCAGGAAATTATTTAGTACAAGATTTATTGATCAACAATTTTATGAATCTATGAGATTGCTTTTGTTTAAATGAAACAACATAAATTCAATTTAGAGAAATTAAAAATATTAAGTACACGTAAAAATAAAAATAAAGTATACATAATAAAACAGTAAAACTATTTGAGTAATGAAAACAGTTACTTAGTTAATAAATGTTTGATGATAATATAATATCATTGCATATCCTTGACATTAATAATACTAAGCCTCATTAAAAATATACTTGCTAATGCATTTACATATTATACATATCTGAAACATACTCTATCAGAAAAATAACTAAATGGTACTTGAACCCACAACCATTGTAATCCGGATGCTGTGCTTAAACGTTTACGCTACCTACACACGCAGCAATCATGAATAAATTTCCTAATAACATTTAACTTTTTGTTTATATTTTAATTTAATTTAATTATTGTCTAAAATCTGTCAATACAAACCTCTACCCTGTGGAAGCCCATACGATCTTATTAGGATCGGACATGGTCGAAGAAAAAAATAAAATAAATAGACTCGATTTGATATTTATATTTTATGAAATATGTCGTTTTTAAAACAAATATAAAATACATTAAAACTATGAATTAGTAAAAAGTCGTTTCTGTACTTTGGTGAAAACTTAATTAATTAAATTTAAAAAATAAACATGACCATAAAATATTATGTAATAATATTATGACGGAATCATTCGACGAATTCACATTTTATCGCGTTTCTTTTTAATGATTTTAGATATGAATTTATTTATTAAAATTATCAATAAAATGTCTCTAAATGCAAGCTTCGTATTTTCCGCTAATTATCTCTGGTAGGTAGATTATTTGCCTTAACATTCATTGGAATAAAAATGATTAAAACAATATTTGCTAATGTTACATAAATAAAACATATTGTTCCTTCTAACCTTAGACTGATTGTGCTGCCATCAGGGGCGATGTATGAATATGATCCTCTTTGGACGTGGATTTCTTCTTCAGCTGGGGCATCTTTTAGTTCAGCATTTTCGGCTGTTCGTCTAAATGGAATGGTCTTAGAAAAGCTTTCTTCTTCTACTTTGATTCCATTGCCAGCTTCAAAACTAAAAAAATATAAAAAAACATTACTTAATTAAAATGTATCCTAACAAATTTAATGAAATAAAGTCGTTTATTTAAAGTTTTATCGCTGAAGCCTAATGAACTTAAAAAATGTTAATTTTAATTATAATAATTGCGTAATAAATTAAATTTTATTCAAATATGTTTTACTAATTCTTATAAAGTTTTATTAGTGAGGTTTATAATAATTTATGTATTTATAAAGAATAATATACAATCCAAATAAATGTAAAGTTATATAAAATTTGCATATTTTTATATGTATGCTATAATCTAGAAATCTGCAGCATACTTTGTAAAAATATATACATTTTTCATTAAACCCAAATGAATGTTTATATTTATGGAACAATTATTTTTAAAAGTACCACTTCTATTGGTTTCATTTTAACTTAAAATATTTATTTTTATATTCTAAGAATTGCAATGTATTTGATATACAAATAATACATATTCACAATACGGGTTGATACTATGACGGAATTATACATTTAAAAGTATACGCTGAAACATATGAAACAATAATAAATACAATTATAATTTACCTGAATTTATAAGTGCCATTTGGCTCAAGTTCTTCAACCTGCGTGAGGATTGGAACCGGAGTTGGTGCATCACCAGCCGGAACTTCTCCATGTGGCGCAGAGTTGCATAACGCAAGGTGCAAGCACACTACCAAGAAACCTGCTTTCCACATATTAACTTTAATGATAATACTTTAAGACGATCACAGTAATCCAACAAGCTTGTCAATGTCTTGACTTGCACTTTGATGACAACATGACCGTAAGACGATTCCTGGCATATTTATATGGGAGGAATTTGTTTGCATTGTAGACCCCTTCCCAATGGCTTTGTCGCTAAGTGATTCAACCTCACTTACAACGATGCGTATAATCATGAGCACCTCTGTATATACCTATACTATTTTGGCATAGTCCAAAGATTGAGAAAAAATGTTTGACTAAATTGTGAAACTGTCCATACACTCGAATAATTCAATAATAATCACTTTGTCTTTATATAGTAGTAACATAGAATTTAAAACCTCCCTTTCAGTGTTGTATATAAATTAAAACCAATAGTTATTTATTAGTCTAAATTAAAATTCATACATCTATCTATATATTATTTATTTATAGTAATAAAATACCATAAAAGTATATTTTTTGATGAAGGTTTTGGTAAGTTACAATATAATCGGACCCTTATAATATATGAGGCTGTATATGTACATATATTAACAATATTAAGTATTTGTATTGATGAATAACGTGACTTACACTTAACACTATAATATTATGAGTAGGTTGCATTATAGGAAATTCGTTTTAAAATATAGAACTGAATTTTAATAGCTACATATATTTATTTATATATATATATATATATATATATATATATATATGTACTAATTATTATTCAATTTGTTGCCAACATAAAATAATTATTATAATTTTTGTATTCATTATTATTAGAACATTTTATATGTAAATTAAAAATAATATAGTATTTCTTTTAATTCAAATACTTTTGTAGATTATACACTGTGTTATTATCTTCAGAATACGTCAAAGTTTATAAGCGTATGCAATTTTTTTTTCTTCATAATATATATCTATACCTACACATTCTTTCATAGTAATATTCCCTTCTACTATTATTTCCCCAAAAGTACGATAAAAATATTACGATAATAAATATTTGGCAGTATTTTCTATAATGTTATATGAAAAATTATTATCCTAGAGATTTACTGTTGAGTAATAATCGTTTGTGTAATTGCATGATATTTATTAATATGCTAATGACATCAATATGGTTTGAATACGATTGTCTATATACTTCGATGTTGAGATTGCCATTGTCATATATCGTTTAAGTCAACAGTACTTTCATACGAATGCATCGAATAGATAAACATTGAAAACAAAGCAAATGAACCATTAGAAAATATTATTTTAATCAGATGAATTACTTCCTTGTAAACTTGGCATAATGTGTGTATAGCGATTATGGACCATTTATAGATTAAACTATAAATACGTAATCAACCTGTATTATAGATTTATAATACAGTGATATACTTATTTATTTATTATTCATAAAATATTTTTTCGATAATGAATTAAAAGATAGATATAACTTACCTATAATTAATATTATTACCACCAGCAATAACATGTAAGCAGAAATCAGAATACGAATAGGTATAAACAGCCAACAAGTTTTGTTTTGGTTCAAATAGTGATCTCGAAAAATAAAAATCCAGACATACAAAAAACTTCTGAAGCCAGTCTTCATATATATTTAAAAAATGTCGGAGCAATATTTGGAGCCAATCATTAAAATCACTGCTAACCTTTTAGTTACCTTTTAATTACCACATTTAAATAACACGTTAATTATATCTAATGGTCAACGACTCCAAACGCGCCAGTCGCGGTGTTAGCACTAAATGAGTACGAAGCGAGGCGAATTCATTAAAACTATGAAATATATGAAGGATCTGGTCAATTGAACAAAATCCCAAGCATCACAATTTTTTGACTTATATAGTCTGGTCATGTCTAATATACGGATCGATTGGTCCGGAATGTCTGATCGAATGAAATCGTCTGGTCACTATACTGATGAAATATATAACCTACAGCTACACACTTATTTTTTATATAATACTAGCTTTTTTATCTTGATTTACCTTTAACGCTTATAATGAGATAGGGAGACATGGGGGTAAGGTGAAAGAAAAGATACACGTAAACGCAAATTATAAATTTGAAAATAAAGAAATCATTCATTATAACCAGGTCGTGAAAGAAAACAAATGAGAGGATACTCTTCATAATAGTTTGACAGATGATTTTAAAATATAAATGTGATTTTAATAAAAAATATATATATCGTAGAACTAAAGTAAATCTAATAATGTTGTCAAGTGGCACTGCCACCTGGTATTTTTTCCTAGTTGATAATATTACTAGTAGCGTAATGTGACATGGGGGTGCATATTTTATACAGAAAGAAAAGACCACAAAATAAACCAATAGATGGGGAGACAGGTAAGATAACCAAATTTATGAAGTGAAAATAGTCAGGATATTTTTTTTCTATGACTGTATAACCGTTGTACAAGTGCAGTCAAATAATAACAGGTACTTATGGAGCACGAAATGGCCAAAAAGTTACCCTAAAACCCGTTTGACGAACTCAACAATATCGGAGCAATTTCGACAGTAAAGAACTAGTGACTGAGACTAATTGAGACACTGAAGACTTTCATTCAGCAGTACCAGCGCAGCAAATGATGATGATGAATGATAACACTATCAAATTATAGTAATTGAATATCGTCTAAAACGTCGTAATAATAATACGATTTTAGTTTTGGAACAAATTTATTCCAAACGCAACATTAAAGCATGCCTACAATAATTGGCATATCCTGTCACTGCGTGTAGACATATAAAAAGTGAATTATTTATGTAAATTAGGTGCTGATTTTTATATTATTATTAAGATGTCCTCTAATAAAATAAAATTGGATTGATATTGGCGATGAAATACATTTTTATAGATCATTATTATCGCTTTTAAATTTAATGTTTTCGTAAATAAAAATGTCGGATATATACTTTTTAACGACACACTAGTTGTATAGTGTTTGTGTAGAATTGAAAATAGTTTAATTTAATAAAAATTTCCACGATTGGCGCAACAGTAAGTTATATAATGTTTGGAACTTTCACGGTTGTTTCTACTGCTAGAAATATTTATAACATATTTTTATGTAGGTATACATACTCATTTTAAAATGATGACGAGTTCTTTATTCAGTGTTCTTTATTCTTGAGATTGATGCAAACTAGCATTTTTTCTGATCACAATGTTGTTAGCAACAAGTGAAGATCACATATTATTATATTCACGATATTGATACGGTTATAAGCCTTTGAGAGCCCTGAGAATACCCTGACTAAAACCAGATTCAATAAAATAATATGTAGGATTTCCTTAACCTTTCCTGTGTTTACAATAAAAATATATAAATTAGTCTAGAGCGGTGGAAACGTACATTGTACGTTTTTGTATATTTAACTTGAGCTCTTGTATCATTTTGCAGTTTTATGAGACTTTTTTAACTGAAGCTTTGACTACGATATGCTGTCATATCGTATCTTCTCATTTCAGCGAGTATCCGTTGTATCAAATTATCTTAAAAAACTTTATATAACCTACAAAGATCTTCCGTCTTTCCCAATGACATGTGCAAGTCGGTGTTCTACTTTGTATCGTTCAAATTCAGGACATCGTACCATTATGTGTGCAATTTCCTCCTAAACACCATATTCATAGTAGAGCTGCAAATTGCTTTTATCTATGAAGAACATCAAATTTCTTACCCACTGTGTGGCTTGATCTTAGTCTCCATATCAGTTTGAGCTCATTTCTACCCAGAGGTGATTCAGCACACCAGGACATCGGGCATAGAGAAAGTAGTATGAATTTACTCCATTTCCCTTTGCTTGGGGATGTCATGTGGTTATAATCTATCCACATGCTTTGAAGCATTTGCTTAATGAACTTATTTTGGTTTAAGCGTTCTAAGAACCATTGATATGGCGTGCCTAATTAACCAGATTTTTTGCGAATTTATCCGATTTTTCATTTCCCTTACCGTACGAGACTGTAAGAGAATGCAATTTAATTTTAACCAATTGCATTCACATCACAATATTTATATCTATCATAGAATTGATTTAAACTTTTATATATAGCGATTAATTATATTTACATAAAAAATCATCATCCTATATTTTAATGTAAATATTTTCCAATGAAGAATGAAATAAGTTGTATTCTGATTACTTCTGATGTTGATTTTTAAAAGGTTAAGCTTTTCGGAAAAAGCAAGAATGACTTTTTTTGACATTATGAGATTAAAACTTTTCACCAATAACTGTTTGTTTAGAAAAAAAATGTATACTTTGTCTAATGATAAATATATTAATTAACTTAAAACTATTCGAGGAATATTTCCTTATAAACCTACTACATATTATGAATTTATATTCCTGTGATAATAAACTTATTCAATTTTAATATTTTTAAATAGTTTTCATAATATAAATACTATACGGAGTCGAGTCGTGGACCCTGAAGGCAAGAGAACCGAAGGCAATTGATGCCTTTGAGATGTGGTGTTGGCGCCGAATGCTTCGCATTTCTTGGACGGAGCACAGGACGAACCAGTAAATCATCCAGAGACTGAAGATAAAGGAACGGCTCTCGACGATATGTCTGAGAAGAATTCTGCAGTTTTTTAGACATATTGTCAGGCGCGGACCGGAAAACCTGGAGAGACTGGTAGTTTTGGGTAGCCTCCAGGGAAGGCGAAGCAGAAGAAGAGCGTCTGCGCGATGGAGCGATCAAGTGAAAGAGCTGACTGGGGGCACCATCCATTCTGCCCTGAGAGAAGCGGAAGATCGAGAAGAGTGGAAAGTCTTGCTCGCTCAAAGGATGACGAAATTTAAATGTGGTCACGATCCTCAGCCATGAGTGCACGACCAAAAAGAGAAGAACAATACAATATTATATTCCTACTTTGCTTTACTTTGGCTTTGCTGAGCACCTCTAGGTGTTGATTTTTTGCATGTGGCTACTTGATATGTCCAGTGGCCACAAGATAACAACATGGCTCCTGGCTGAGAAACACTGTAGTAAATAATGTCATTTTGTAGCCATAAATTTATGTTTCATATAGTAACCTCATACGTACAGCACGTCTGGCTTTAAAGTTATAGTGCATTTGTAAATATTTTGCTTGCCAAATTCATCTGTGATCCAATGTAAGGGATGAATAACTAACAACTAAGCCTTTTAGTAAATTCATGTGTCACTGCGCAAAATGGTAATTTACCTATGTTTTACCTTACTGTTTTCATGTTTATCTGTTATTTTTCTTCATTATCAAGACGCAAATTTGTCACATAGTGTCGTTTCTGACAAAATAAATAAAATGTTACTTGCATGTTCATGTCATAATATACTTCTCAGAAATGGCAAAGGACATTAACTCCATTCGGTAAAAAATGATAAAAGTATTTAATAATGTCGTAAAATTTTTAATACACTTCTGTATTCTCAACATAAAAAAAATAATGGACACTTTTATACATTTTTATATTACAATTTACGTTATTGATGTATACAAACGCAGTTCATATTATAAGAATCAAAAATAAATCTATTTCCATTAATTATTCAAAAAAAAAGCTTAATAGATTCAACGCTACGATGTCATGCAGTTTTTATACGTCTATTGGAACTGTGTTAAGGCAAAAATTGAAGAATTGATCTTGCTGTATTGGTCAAACTTGAGTAGTTCTGCTTATATGATACTCAAATATAATATGTATTTATTTAAGATAAGTGTTTGAAATGAAATTGCATACGTTTAGTATCGTTAATCACTTAATAAACGATGAAAGTGAGAAATTTAGCAAGAACGTGTTGCGTAATTAACTTTTAAAGATTTTGGTAAATGTTAGAAAAATCAGGCGTATTTAAAAATAAACAAATCACCACGTCATTCATCACACAGATAATCCTTGAAACAAAAGCCTGCAAATGTTATTTCAGTAATTAGAAATATATTTCTTTTTAATTTAAGATTTTATTCAAGATTTTAATCTTTAAAAAGGAGATATTTTGAATTGTTTTTTGAATCCTCGCGGTTGTTTTTGTTAAAATTCAAAAAATTGATGATAATACATAATTTCCTATTCGACACTGATCCGACCAGGGAAACAAAACGACTGAAACATTATGTGGTTTTATGATTAGAATACTAAAATAACATCGATTACTCAAAGGGTAAGAGCACTCTCCCGAATAGTGAAAAACGTCACACCTAACTTCTTATATTTACATATTCGACCTCCTTCATTAATCATTGTTAATTTCTAACAAATTCCTAATTTTACTTTTAAATTTATTAAAAACAGGTGGCCGATTATGTATATAAATGAACTATATATCTTTCAGAATTTTAATAAAGTAACAGATATTATATAGATGTATAAAAAATAAAAAGTCCGTTACAGAAAAATCTCAAATCGTTCCGTGTCTGAAACCTCTTTATGAACTCTGATACAGGGTATTTATAATAAACAGTAGGGTTAGTTATAAAACCATGTAAATTTGCAATAATTGCTGAAATTACTTTAATAAAAGAAATATAATATAATATAATTGCTTCCCTAGAGACAAAGACTTTCCATATTTGTTTAGGATGATACCTAATGAAAAAAATACACACACTCGTCTGTGATAATTCTATTTTCGCAAATTCAAATAAATCGTTTGACATACGTATAATCATGACCAATACAATGAAAATTTAACGGTGAGAAAAGTAAATATAAATCAGCTTTCAGCATCCTGTTAAACTTCATTCAAGGTCACTACTTTTACGTGCAAACAAAATGCGAGTGCTCACACCACAACTAATACATTCTAAAGAAGCTCTATGCATACAAATTGCATTTTATTGAATGAAATTAGTTATGCTAGACATAAAACTGTGCCTGTATTAATTTCTTAAAAGAATGCTAAATATTTAAACTGTCAGAAGCTTATTTTTTATCATTAATTTTATGCAGATCTACGAAATATTATTAGAAAAGGAAGTGTATATTTGTTTGATCTTGATAAGGACACAAATAACATTTTGACAGTGACATGATTCTGTTATGGTATCTAACATTAGGTTGTTGTAATATTCTTACAATTATAGTTAACAAACACTTATTTAGTAATATAATTAAAATTTTACACTAAATTTAAACGTAAATTTATTTACAAATTTAAAACTCATTCAGCGCTGACAACACGGCACGGCTGTTGTGTCGGCATTAGATGACCATTGGATACTATTAGCATGATAATTAAATAGTAATTAACTGGTCTACGGTGAATGAGTTAAGGCGTTCACAATATGACCTAAAATAAGTGTTTAAATAAAAATAGGTACATGGTAATATGAGTAAAAAAATATCTATATCTATCTATATATATAAAACGAAGTCGGGTTAGTTACACCATTTATAACTCAAGAACGGCTGGATCGATTTTTATGATCTTTGATTTATTGGATTTGTCTCCGCCCCGAATAGCAGAATAACTATTAAAACATTGGATAAATCACGGAAAAAATAAATTATGAAGAAAATTAATTTTCTCATACATTTTGTATGGAAAGGCTTTTGACTGACATCGATGAATTTGAACGATGAAAACCTCGCGCATTCGAAAATAAAAGAAAATCACAAAAAAATTAAATCCGTATACAACGCCATCTCTGATACATGACAGAAACAATAAAGAAGAAACAAACAAACAAAAGAAAGAATGATTCAATGATAGTCGAAATGTCTAACTGTCAATGGTGTAGTGTGCCCAACATTTCGTGCTTCATCTCAACAGCTCAAGTTTCTTGAAAACGATACTCATTGGGATATGAAAATCGCTGAAGCAATTGTTTCTGCATCTCCATGCTTCCCATCGAATCCACCTGAACTATGGAACAAGTGAAAGGATGACATGTCAGAAGACATTTTACATCGAATTTGTGTCAGTTCAGGGAATCCCGATCTCGAGGTGAATGAGGAGATACATAACCAGGCTTTGTCGGCAAAAATCCTGTCGCTGATGAACTACACTGTTAATCATTGCGTCTTTGGGGATACTCGATGCTAGATGTATTTGATTGAATGGCAAAAACGAGGCTTACCGCATGCACACATTTTTATTTGGTTAGTTGAAAGAATTTGACCAGACCAAATAGATGACATCATATGTGACGAGATTCCTGATCCCGAAACCGATCCAGACCTGCATGATGTTGTAATTACTAACATGATTTATGGACCGTGTGGCGCCATCAACCCCCAATCACCGTGCATGGTCGACGGCAAGTTTTACAAGCGTTATCCACAAAATTTAACGGCAGAAACTATCACTGCGAAAGATGGTTATCCACTATATCGGCTTCGATCACCCAATGATAACGGTAGAACTATCACAACGAAAGTGAAAGAAAACGATATCGTGGTCGACAACTCTTGGATTGTTCCGTATTCCCCACTTCTTTCCAAAACATTCAAGGCGCATTGCAACGTGGAGTATTGCAATTCAGTGAAGTCTATCAAATACATCTGCAAATATGTCACCAAAGGCAGCGATATGGCAGTTTTTGGTGTTCAAACTCCCAATACCAACGATAAAATCACGCACTATCAAGTTAGTCGATATGTAAGCTGCAATGAAACGATTTGGCGTATTTTCTCATTCCCCACGCATGAACGTCATCACACCGTTGTACATTTGGCGGTGCATCTGGAGAATGGTCAACAAGTTTATTTCAACGCATATAATGTTGCTCAACATGCTGAAACACCTCCAGCAACAACATTGACCAGTTTCTTTTCGATTTGCCAAAGCGATCCGTTTGCACGAATGTTGCTCTTCTCTGAGATGCCATGTTATTACACTTGGAACGCTTCATCGAAGAAATTTCAATGTCGGAAGCAAGGCGATACGGTTCCTGATCATAAGGCAATAATGTGCGTTTTGTTGATGCTCTTGGTCATATTTACACAGTTCATCAGAAGAATGACGAATGCTTCTACTTGCGGTTGTTGCCGGTGAATGTTCGTGGGCCGACATCATTTGAATCACTTCGAACTGTCAATGGTGTAGTGTGCCCAATATTTCGTGCTGCATATCAACAGCTTAATTTACTTGAAAACGATACTCATTGGGACATGACAATCGCTGAAGTAATTATTGTTTCTGCATCTCCAAGTCAGACACGCACATTATTTGCTATCATTATTTCGACATGCTTCCCATCAAATCCACCTGAACTGTGGAACAAGTACAAGGATGACATGTCAGAAGACATTTTACATTAAATTCGTGTCAGTTCAGGGAATCCCGATCTCGGGGTGAATGAGCAGATACATAACCAGGCTTTGCTTTTGATCGAAGACATGTGTTACCTCATGTGCGGCAGTTTGTTAGTCAAGTTAGGAATGCCAACGCCACATCGTGGAATGAACGACTCTTTCAATCTAGAATTGGAACGTGAACGTGAATATGATTGAGATGTATTGAACCAATCAGTTCGAACGAATGTACCACTGTTGAACCCCCATCAGAAGAAAGTGTACGATACGTTAATGAAGGCAATTGATGATGAAAATGGTGGCTTATTTTTCCTCAATGCGCCCGGTAGAACTGGGTAGACATTCCTCATGTTCATGATTTTGCCACTGTTTGTGCGAGATCCGAAATTATTGTAGCAGTTGCTTCTTCCGGGATAGCGGCCACGTTGCGAGAAGGATGCTGAATGGCTCATTTAGCGTTGAAATTGCCGTTAAACCTTCAAACGACTCAAAAACCGATATGCAACATTGCGAAACACTCAGCAATGGCCAAAGGTTTGGAAGCAAGTAAAATCATTACCTGGCATGAATGCACAATGGCGCACAAACGCGCATTGGAAGCACTCAATCAAACTATGAAAGATCTGCGATCAAGATGTTTTGGAGGCGCAATGATTCTACTATCTGACGATTTCCGCCAAACACTACCAGTCATTCCAAGATCGACTGCTGCCGATGAAATAAACGCTTGCCTCAAATCATCGACTCTGAGGCGCTATGTGAATAAACTGCAGCTGACGACAAATATGCGTTGCATTGCTAAACGATCCATCTGCCGAAGATTCCTCCAAGCAATTGCTGACTATTGCTAACGGCCGTATTTCTGTCGACGAATCGAATGGATTGATTTCGTTTCCGCTGAATTTTTGCAATTTCGTCTCAGCGAAGGAGGATCTCATCAAAAAAGTGTTCCCGAATATCATTGCTAACCAAAAATTACAATTGGTTGAGTGAACGAGCAATTCTTGCGGCAAAGAACAAAGATGTGGATCACTTAAACTTCACAATTCAAAATCAAATCGTTGGTCCACTGCATTCCCTCAAATCTATCGACTGTGTAACAAACGAAGACGCAGCAACCAACTATCCAACTGAATTTTTAAACTCATTGGATCTGCTTGGCTTACTACCGTACAATTTACAACTGAAGGTTGGCTCGGTAGTCATTATGCTTCGAAATCTGAACCAACCAAAACTATGTAACGGAATGCGTTTGGTGGTGAGAAAACGTATGGGCAATGTGATTCACGCGACGATAATCAAAGGAATGTTCAAAGGTGAAGAAGTTCTCATTCCGAGAATTCCGATGATCCCAATCGATATGCCATTTGAGTTTAAATGAATTCAATTTCCGAATCGTCTTGCATTTGCCATGACGATCAACAAATCACAAGGCCAATCCTTGAGTGTTTGTGGCCTGAATCTAGAAAATGAATGTTTCTCTCATGGTCAATTGTACGTAGCATGATCACGTGTCGGCAAACCATCCGCTTTGTTCGTTCTCGCGTCTGACAACAATGTGAAAAATGTCGTATAGCACAACTTACTTCAATGAAGGGAATCGACCCGAGTGCAACCCATCCACCAAATAGTTTAACAGAAAGTAGTGCAATAATGCTACGCGAATCATATATATTCGCTTCAATAAAGCAAATGCCTTGCTGTCACGTGAATTACATTCATTTCAATGTAATTAAAATACTTTTCATTTTGATTTGATTTTTGCACATTTATTGAACTTAATTAATTTTGAGTATTCATAAAAACTGAATTAAATTCAGTTAATAAGTTAACACAAGATTTCTTGATTCTGAGGCGGTACGAAGTGCGCCGGGTCAGCTAGTATATATATAAAGTACATGTAAGTTCACCGGGTGAACTAAGTAGACCTTATCTTTAAAACGCATAAAACAACATCCGCCTATACTCACGCTCATCTAAGTGAAATATATCAATATTGAAAGCGATTTAATGGAACACAGTTATTGCCCTACCAAATAACATTACCAAAAGTAGGGTAGTTCTGTACGTTGGGCGAACAAACAACGGATGCTCCTGATTTCTCAGATAATTATCAACGACACACATTTTAATACTACCAAGAATGGGAGAGTTACCATTTACATTTTGTATAAGCCGGAAAAAATATATGGCCATTCATTTTGAACTTTAGTATTTTATTAAGTTTTATTACCCATTACAAGATAAGTGCTCATTTTATCATTTGTATACTATGATCACTGGCGAATTGTTTATATAATATAATATGTATCTATCTGTGTAGAGGAATAACAGCCAAATAATAATAATAATTTTGACCTATAGGTATCATAGAAATCTTTTCAAGAGTTGGAATTTCGTACGGTAGATTGATAAGATTATAAAATAGGAATGCTATTGTCGATGGCCAGCCTTGATATTTTTCTTCGAAAACATATGTAGTTTTGTAATATTTAAATAACTTAACATTTGAACTAAATAATTAGTTGAAAATTTGCACATTATACCTATGTCATAAAAAGAATTCTTAAAATAGTCTTCTTTTTCGTTTATTTTTCTTCTTTTATACTGTCCTGGAGTATCGAGATGTTTTTGGTTTCGAAATGTTTGATGATCGATTTAACTGGTCCTGTTTATGTATACATAACCACTAAAGTTGTAGTGATTAAAATATTATATGGGTGCTCTTAAAGCCTTTCATAATATAATATATATTTAGTAGATTAATCACCCATTCTCAGTTTTTCGTTATAGTTTGTAAAAGTGGTATACTTCAAAAAACTATATTTTTATTGAATGAATAATTTACATACAGGGAGAGACTCAAATCCACACCCATACAAAGGCTTTGTGTCAAAATGCTCTACCAATAATTGGGTCACGTTCTTCCCAATTATGATGAAATTCGTTTGCTTCACAAAATGCGTCAATTTTTGCAATTGGTTTTTGTGACTTGAATTAAGGTACTTATATTGATTACTGGACTACATCAGGATCTCTCCCAATTTATTTTTTAACGTACTTCAGAGATTTTTTACAGCAGTAGTATCTGAAGTATTTTTAAATGATGTATAACATGTATATAGTTTTAAGAAAATATATTCATGATTTTCATGGAATTTTTTATTTACGTGGTTTGTGTACCTACCTGTGAAAGTATGATGCGTAAATTTTATTATAATGAAGACGCATTGTGATGATTGTTGCATTTTAACAGTAAAGTTGAGTCAACAATGTGGGTATTTAATTTAATTTTATTATCGATTGCGCAGTTTTCTTGGAACCTACAAGTCCCTTTGTATCTTTGAATTGAATAACATGCACAATGGAGGTCGATAAAACCGCAGTGTGTCAAGTACAATTTCTCTTTTTGGTATTCTCATTTATTGCGTTACATTACACAATCAGTTAATTTTCTCTAAACAATAGCTAAAACTGTCATAGATTCTAGTAAATAATATCACACATGAAATACTGCCCACAATAAAATAATAATTAATAGGTTGTGAGAATCATCAGGGATGTCTAAAAAGTATTGTTGATTTTGAACAATACGTAGATATTTTGGTATGTATATAGTGTTATATTGATACGATACTGGTATTGATACATTTTGTTTCGATGTGAAACTGGTAAAGACACTGCATCTTTATATTACGCAATGGGTGCATGCGAGCATCTCTTCAACTTGTCTTTCTGTAATGATCACTCCTTGATTAAGCTGTCTTTGTGAATGGTTAATTTATACAAACGTTTTTTAATATTACACAGTTTGTTTTTCAGGGATTAATTATCCTTTATCTAATGCACTAAGTATAAAATATATAATGTGTAATATACAGTTTTATCAACATATTTGTTTTTATAAAACGATATAGGTACATGATCTGATATTTTAAGTATGCTCATAATTAATCTTAATTTTAATTATTATTAATTTCTAATTTTATTAAGTGTAAATATTATTACGTTTTATGATTACATATTATTATGCTGATTTTCCATTCGTACTCTATTTCTAACTTAGTATGGCATTGTTTTGATTCATACAAGCAGCTGTAACCCTATGTCCTTTCTTGAATTTTCGGATGATTTTTTTAGACTGACATAAAGACATTTTTAATTATCTTTCGATTCAATACTTATTCGATTCATTATCCCTAAGAATGAGTGTAAATATCGAGAAGTTTCTATTATAATAGATTCACTGGTCACCACCTTAGATTTCTGATATAATATTATTCACCTCGGGTTATTTTCAATCGGACGTTTTAAAATATATTCATATACTTTATAAAAAGGTGACATTTTCCGAAAAAATGTGACATTTTCTCTAAAAATTATTGAGTTTCTGCCACTCCTGCAATACGTATATTATAAAACAATATAATACACATGTTATATTGTATTTTAATCAAATAACCAACCGTGTAAAACTAAATATTTTTCTAATTATTTATGAAGTATTTTATAGAGGATAATAATCGTGTACCTATTACGCCAGAGATTTTGAAGAACCCACGATTTCTGCGATTTACACAATTTTCTCGCGTAAACGCCATACGTTGATTGCATGACACTCCTATGATTTATAAATACCAGCAAAAAAAATGAAGAACTTCACACATACGTTCAATGTTAAAAATTGACATTTCCTTGTGACTCCATGCTATTTTATTAGCTTATTATTCAGAAATATGTCACAAAATTGTACCTACATCACTTATGATCTTCTAATATACTTTTCCCACATAATATTTAATCATTTGATTAATTATGTGTAATTATTCAAATAATACAATGCAGTTCCACCTCGAATTGACTGTTAACACAATAAAAGAAATTAATATTTAATCATTTTAAAGTCTTAGAATAAACATATTAAACCTGCATACTCACATGAATAAGATAAAAACGGAGTAAAGGTTTGAATTAACAGTTTTTTTACAAGAAATGGATGTAAGTCATTTGCTCAACATATTAGGTCCATACAATGATTCCAAACACACATTGAAAAACAACATGTGTGTTGTTGTTACTAGACTCAGAATTTTAGCCTGGGATCCACAAAATTATAAGCTGACGAGTAAGTCACTCGGCCATCAAGCCGGCCATGACACCGTCAAGTTTAGTATCACTATATTTTTTTTCAAATAATTTGAATACATTCTATAATGAATATTACAAAACATCTTGATACACTTTTTTCTTAATAATGGAAGCCCACAAAACCGTTTGTCAATTGTTTTTGTTGTCGTTGGAATATATTAAAATTTTAAAATTCTTGCTACCACTTTGTTTTTCTAATGGCAACGTTATTTATTTAATGTATATTTAAAAAATAAAAGAAAAAAGTTTTTTCTAATCAATTAGTACGATAAATTTTTCATCTACATAATTAACAAATCTGTTTCCTGATAAAGTTATTAAATAACTGCGTATCTATTATTTGTTTTACTAACAGCATACGGCATGATTAGGGGTTCAATACTTATATTATATTCGATTTAACTTTTCTACCAAACCCTTCAGAGCTCTTATTCTGTCAATATACGGTTCGGCCAGTAATTCTGCTAATATAATAATAATAATGATCAAATTCTACAAATGCTTTCTTTATCAACAGCTTTTTAGATTGTTACACCATACCTATGAAAACTAACTCCATATATTTACTTCTCATCCGTATTAAATATAAACAAAAATACATAGTTGAGTAATTAAAGTGTTACATAAAGGAATTCTACTAATTAATACGTCACAACTAGGGATTCCAATCTCGGGATCCCGAGCTATTTTCGATACCTATGAATCCCGGGATTGATAAACATAATCCCGAAACTTTCGGGATTGATTTTTTTATCAATTTTTATGGAAAATAAAATAAAAACGAAAATATAACAGAAAAAATACTTTTAATAACAAATAACTACATTAGAAATAAACGGAGTTTGAATGAATTTTGATTTATACCCGTGTGTTAGTTGCCGATTCATTTTATTTTTTCACATAAATTATTAAAAATGCGAAAGATTGGAAAAAACAATGCTTCGCACTATTAACAAAATAATTCCACCATGATCTTATACGTTTTACGACAGTTTCATATTTGGATGACTAATTAGATTTATGAAGCGGAAAGGCCATAAGTACACCATGATTTGCTTTACTATTTTAAATCTCGCTAGCCCATTCATTATGTCTTTACTATCAGAAACAGCAATCTCATATTAAATTCACATTATTATTTATATTACAATATTATTTACTCCATTAAACTTATTCCAAGATTGAACGTATAAAATATTAACAATAAATGTCTTAAATAGTATAAATTATACTAGATTTATTTTTGACCGATTTTATTTGTAAATATAAAAAAATTATATTAACAATGGAAAAAATACCAATCCCGAGACACGTCCCGGGATTCCGGGATTGTCAAGTTTGGCTCGGGATTGGATTTCCTATTCACAACATTTTATTAATTATGTATTTTTTGGCTATTACATTTACATTAAAAGAATCTCTACAAATTATATACTTTGAGTGTGGAATTTAAAAATCACCTCATTTCCATCTACCATATTTGCTGCTATGTATGATGGTATCTGTCAAAATGTAAAGATTTCACTACTTAACCGGTCAAAATATGTATATCTTGTATAAATATACACAGATGATTTTTCCGCCATTCCGCTATGCATATACAGCACTTTGGCGTATAGTACGGCGTTATGAATTGAAATCACCCATCAAAGTTCTACAAGAAAAACTTCCCAAGACACTGGTCGTGAATGTATGAACTAAAGTGAAAAGTTTTATATGTAAATGTTAAATATATATGAATAATAGATTTATTTTTGAATTTTATTATTAATTATCGCTTTAATATTTCGTTATAAAGAGTTTTATTAGTTATAAGGTGATTGCAGTTTAAATTGGTGATGGATTTTATTGTTTTATCCGTAGTGGTGGTGGTAAGAATAGTTTTTTTTTATATAATTTATTTTTTTAGAAAAAAGAGTATTGTGGTACCTAATACATATATTGGCCAATGCGCCAAAATGCATATTATAATATAAATTAGGTACTATTATTTTAAACAGTAGCCATGAAATAGATAAAAAAATATATAATCACTGACAATAAGAAATATAAAACTTGAAAGAAGAAGAGAAAGTAAGTTATTATGTCATATTATGAAAGTAAAATAACTACCTACTTAAATTAATACTATTTAGAAATTGCATTTCAATGTACTTTATAAATACCTACGTAGCTACTTTAGTAATTTGACAAGTACGAGTAAATGGTCTGAATAATCCAAATTAGTTCAAAATGTTAGAATCATGTAAATCATCACGACAATTTTCATACTTTCATCAAATAAAGGTATCCTGCTTGAAATGACCTTGATTGACTAAAAAAAACTTGTTAGATAATCAGCGCACACACAATAAATTTATTTCGATGCTGAGTACAATTCAAACAATTCGATTTCTTACATTTAAAAAAATAAAGTTCAAGGATTTCGCGATCGAGTAAATAGACAATTGACGCCCGATGAATTTTTATTGAAAATGTTTCAGATTTCAACCGACGACGAACTTATTGATTCAACATAAGTACAGGATGACAAGATAAGTACGAATAAATTTGTATCTTCGCTGTGGTCTTCAAAATAACATTGACTTCCTATTTTTTGTCAGCGAAATAATTTTGTATTATGAATATATCGCAAGTAAATTTTATTGACAAACACTTCAAACACATAATATGGAATAATAAAGTAAGCATTTATACTTTCTAGTCATTTATTTATGAAATTTAATAGAATTTCTTTAATAAGTTGTTTTTATGCATATAAGAGTTATTTTATGAAATATAATAATTTAAACAAAAAATATTAATTTTCATTAAAATGTTTATTTATTATAATATGGTACCAAATATTTTATTATATTATTAGTAAGCAGTGAAAAATCATTTATTTTTGTCACCAACCGAAATAACTATCGACTAAAAATAGTTGAGGTATTTAAAACTGTAAATTTTCGAATATAATTTTCATTTCGCATTTTACTATGTATACTATTTTTAATGGTATGTTATGTCAAAGTGTCTATACTTGTCTTGCAAAGTGCATAAGGAAATTTAACCAATTTGCATACAATACCTCATGGTGATCTATTATTACGTGACATATGGTTTGCTGTATGTATAATGACATAAAACCATTGCATTTTTTCTCAGAATAAAAAAAAACTAGAATTTTAATACACAGTCGTTCAAAACGTTTAAATATACAATAACCTACATATTCTCGTGTATTATAATCACTGGCGGCTCCATGCTTGGGTCATTCGGTCATTGACCTGCCAAAATAAATACCTTACAATCGACATAATACTATTAATAATATGTGCAATGTCATATATAATAATATTAATAATAATCGGTGGATTTGAAATTATAGGGCGCGCGATATTGTGTCAACCCTGTCTATTGGGCTTTTTTTTGTTTGGGCGATAATTCCCCGAACAAAAATATTGTGTTCGCCGGCAGTCTGAAAATTGACCCAAATTGAATATTTTTATAAAATTTTCTCTCTCGTTTCTCATACATAAGACAGAGATCGATATAACACAAAATACGAGATCGAAGCTTGTAACGGTGCGTGAATTACTGTAATATCGGCAATGCCCGAGTGTGAGACAAAAGATTTTTTCACCTAATTAAATGAAACAGAATGATAACACTGACTAGATAATTGGTCTCAAGACGCAACTGTGTATGCGGTTCGGATTCGTTGACAGGTTTTGACGAATGCTTTTGGTTATTTTAATCATATGTAAGGAGTTTTTGGTGCAGTTATTGCATATACACACAACGTTTGGTTTTTAGTGATTTATAATATTTTTGTGAAGCAGTTAGTACGCACGCAGTAGCAATTGAAGTCTGTGATACAATTATAATGGAAATGGAAGCACGATTCGCATCCAACGATCATCTCATTATATCCGATTTGTTCAATAAAGAATATTACACTGATTTTAAAAATAATTTTCCCACACGTCAAGTAAATTTGGTAAAACTGTTAGAAAAAATAAACATAATCAAGTTAAAAAATGAATTATTGGTGTTTTATCAACGAGATGATTTGCATGGCGCTAATAGTGCAGTTTCTCTTCTACATTTTTTACTCAGCAATAATTTCAACGAAACATTTTCCGAGTCGATCAAAGTTCTCCAATTTATTTGCGTCATACCAATGACAACAGTTGAAAGTGAAAGATGTTTTTCCACTCTCAAAAGAATAAAAACCTTTCTACGCAATACGATGGGCCAGGATAGACTGACCGCTCTTGCAATGCTCAGTATTGAAAAAAAAAATATGTGGGAAAAATAGACAATTTTTATAATCGTGTGATTGATGATTTTTCAAAAAGCAAATAAAGAAAAGTGGACCTAATTTACAAAAAAATATAACGCGTTGTGTGCAATTTCGGTTAACGATGGGTTGGCGTTATGAAAAACGGACATTTTTTGAAGGGTAAGTAGGTACCTACCTATAACAATTTCTAGCACTTATTCTATAATATATAAAAAGTCAATTTGCAATACGTCTTTTCAGTATACAACGAAAAGGCAAATTAAAATAATATATTCAAAATTGACCTGCTAGTTTTTTCCGGATTAAGCCGCCAATGATTATAATAATCTTCTTCTACAAAGAGAAAAAGGCTTAGTTGAGACTTGTATCTTGACGTCTATGTAGCATGTGGGCAAGTAGGTTACAACGTCCAGTCTTTTCCTTAAATGTGACAAAAGGCTCCATACTCCACTCCCCAACCTCATCGTTCCTGATAAAGTCACATCGTAGCATACCTCGTATCTGCTACAACCAGCTGTTTCCGAAACTCAGCATGCGATTGCTTTGCGCATTTGTAAAGTACCATAACTCTATAAAGCTTAAACAAAGAAATATCGTGAGATTAAAAGCTTTGAACAGACGGAACGGTTCTGAATTTTCATTAAATATTGCTCAAGTTATTCTAAGTAAGTGAGTTTTTTTTGAATAACAATACCTAATAATAAAATTAACAATATTTTTAATTGACGATCCAAGAAAATTTACCTCTTATTTTATTAATCATATTAAAGACAAATAATCACAATTGTTGAACAAATTCAATCATCCAGTTTGGAAAAATCCAACAGTTACGCAATGGACAAAGCCACCGAAAACGCTGCTGGATTGTAATATTTGGGAGAAATATGTGGCGACTCACCGAGGAGAATAGAAATCATTTGGGAAGGAATTTATTCACTCACTGTTGTCACTAATGGTGCAGTGTGGATTATAGGACAACATGATATAGTTAATGTGTGTTTAAAATTTTATTTTCTTATATTATTTTTTAAATTATTTTATCGATTTTTACAATAATAATTGGCATTGATTAGGGAAATTGGAGAATGGTAGATAATTTTCTATATATAAAAAGAGCCAAAAATTCTGAAATTAAAACCAAAATAAGGGTTAAATGAGCTGAAAGCCATTCTATATTTTCTATACTATACATTCACTCAATCAATCAATTTCATGAATCTATTAAATATAGAAATATTGCCAAGATAAACTCTGAAATTGGAATCTGTTATGGTGATCAATTATTGTATAGATGAAAAATCACGTGAAAGACCAAAAACCGTACATAGATAAACGATGCACAACCTATAAGACCAGTAGTATGTATGGTTACACTGAGATAAACGAAATCTACAAACGGCAGGGAACATAATATAGTAAGAGGTGTTTTATAAGAATCATTATATAAAATATATAAATGAACAAATCACAAACAACTGTATATCATAATATTTACATTATAACGTTAAGTAGTAAAAAAAAATACAGCCTTCCATGCGCTAATTAGTGTACGAGAAATATATGTTTTTTATGGATTGTTATGGAATCGCCATCAAGTGTTGTATTACAATAATTTGATTGAAATCCATTTAGTTATAGTCTGATGCTATTTGTATAGATAGCTTTACAATATAAAATCTGGATGTTACATACACATTAAAATAATAATATACTTTGAGTGTAAATTAGATGATTATCAAACAACATTTATTTCAAATGCATTCGTTGATTTTATTGATATGTTTTACTGTTATTTAAGGTCATTTTAAATGCAGTATTTTGTTTCCATTTGAGATTAGATGTTTTTTTACGTACGTGTGGGTAATGTAAACAAGTAGAGTTTATTAATAAATTGCAAGACATACCTATGCGACAAGAAAATGTCTATAAATACTGTGTATTATTTCAGACTGGGGCAGTCTATAAGTAGCTTTGAGCATCTTCATTTTTTGTACAATAGGATATATAATTTGTAAAGATGAAATTATTCATCTTATTGATCTCTATTGCTGTAGCTATAAATGCCACACCAACTGAAACTTTTGATGAAAAAGATGCCAAAGTAGTTCCAATAATAGCGTCGGAAAATCAGGTGGACGGCTTCGGTGGTAAATTTATTTACAGGTATTTCATTTTTCAAAAATATTTTTATTCAGTATTGAATATACTTACATATATTTTTATATTTATACCTTGACTCCATTTTAAAACGTTGTCAGCAAACGTTTTATGTTCCTGGTTAGAGCAATCATCTAGACAGAAAGACGACAGTCGACAAGAAAGATACGTGTATTAAAATTTCACTCGATTTTTCTCAATATGTATATTTCCGAGATTTTTCTTAATTAAGTATTTTAACAAGACTTATGTCTTTATTTCATAAGACAAGTCAGAAGTCGCACACTTTTCCTTGGTCCAGAACTACGTCCCGCTACTCAGGTTAAATTAGACCTGCAGTATCTAGATCATTTACAAACGTAATTGTAGGGGGTATATTCACAGAATCTGTGTGGATGAACCGCAAAAGCGCGAATGTGTTAATATTAGTATGAAATGGGATATTTTACATTTAATAAAGAGTAAATAATTAATTACATAAATAAGTATGTAATTAGTTACATTACAATATGTGTACTGGGTACATGGAAAATATAAATAGTTAGGATATATTATGAATTAATTATATTTATTGGAAATTTGTTTAAAAATAGTACGGATACATAATAATTTCAATTAAAATAATATGTTCAAACCAATCTATATTTATTATGGCTGACTATTTTATAAATTTGATTTTAAATTATTTATTTACAATATACATGAATATGTTTGATGCTCATAGATATCAATTTAAAATAGCTTAATATTTAATATTGTAATTTGTTATGTACTGAAATAAATTTCAATGTGTAAAAAAAATTATGAAGATTAACAATACTCATTGTACCTATAGCAATTAAAGAACTGTAAGTGAATGTTGTTGATTTTTATTCAATAGTTACGAGAGCGGTGATGGCACAAAAGCTTCTCAAAGAGGGGAACTGAAGATTATTGACGCCGAACATGCAGGGCAAGCAGTCGAAGGTGAATTTTCATATAAAGTGAGTCATAATTTATATATATTTTTATATTGGATTTATTGACGGATTCTAAATTACAATTCGTTATATTGAAAGAGTTCAATAAAATTAAGTGGGATTAGTGAAGAGTGAGAGAAGTTTAGGGAAGTGTGTAAATTAAATGCATGGATTTACTGCAAGCAATGGAAAACTCTCACAATATTAGCTATATTATTAAATACCAAAAAATGCTGATTGTCGCGCCAATCTCATTTTTCAAGTGCCAGCAAAATGCGTTTGTGAATGTGCATACTTTGTAAGGTGAGCGGTGTAGTTTGTATAGTTTACCACCAGGGCCGCGACGATTGTTCTCCCATGCAAGCGCACATGTCACGCAAGTTACAACTCAACAACTTATAACGTAAAAATTTAGAAGTCGCTAAACTTTTTTGATCCATGCATGCAGTTTTGCAACTTGCACGACAATAAGTATTTTCATTTGAATTTTATTTTTATGGTTACCACAATTCGTACTAACAGAAATAAATCCATGTGTAAATGGGCTATTAATTATATTATATAGAAATTAGTAAGTATACACTAGGTAGTTATCTGTTTTGATATTTTATGAAAACTTAAAAACAGCATATTAACCTATTATACTTATTTTACATTCGTTATATTCATGTCCATAGTTGTTTTTAATGTATTAAATTCTTTATGCAATCAAATAAATGCAATATATTTTAAATGGTTTTGATGAAGTGGTTGGAATTATATAACTTATTTATATGTAAATGATATTTTATTAAATATTGAATTTTTTATAAGTACATCAATATTATTATTTGTAAAACATGTACAAAATAAATTATCTATCAATCATCAATTAATTAATTATCTATCAGCAATCCTCTTGATGTAGTTTCAAAACGTCACAATAGAAGCTGTTGATCACGGGTTTTAATCCTCCCCGCCAGAAAAATGCAAATGTTGTATTTTCAATTTGTGTTTGGATCCATAATTTTCATAATCTTGGAACCAAATTTTAACAACTACGAGTATTTATCGTAAAAAATCTATAAAGAATTTTCATCTGTGGCAGTAAAAATCCACTCCGGATTGTAAAGGCAATGCTAATGCAGTTGATTTGTGTAAGTATATGAAAATCATGAGTCAATTTTTAATATAGTTTCAATAATATTATTAATATCCATCTTTCTTTACAGGATCACGATGGACAGACTATTTCTCTCACATACACAGCTGATGAGAATGGATATCAACCAAAGGGAGACCATTTGCCAACACCTCCACCAATCCCACCAGCAATCGCAAAGGCTTTAGCATATCTTGTCACTTTACCACCGCCTAAAGACGAACATTACTGAATATTTATTGTGCTCAGTTTATCGCCAACATACCTACAACTATTTAAATATTTTTACAAATATTGACTAAAACAACATCCATAAAATTATATTTATAAATACTTAAGTTAATTTAAATTATATTCTATGACGATACTCAATATTTGCCAAATTATACATTAACTACTTACAAATTATGACATTAAAATTCTTCATTCATTTAGTTTTATTTTTTGATATCAAAAACATGCTAATATTAATAAATTACGAGAATATTATTCAATATTTTACATGAGGGGCGTTTCTCAGATTGGCAAATAATTTATAATATGATTTTGGATATCATTATAATATCTAAAATGTTGCCGTATGTGTTTTTATTCTGTGAATTGTGCATTATTTTACTGTATATAATTTAAAAAATACTCTATAATATATAAATGTACTTATATTATAATACCTTTGAAATATACTAAACTTTTAGTTATTTTTTCCCTGGAATCCACTTATTATAAAAATTATGAAAAGTGGTGGCTTATATTGTATTCTCAATAAAATGGAGCTAACGCAATATTTAAGAATAATAATAATGGTTATTATGATATAGTATATTTTTTAGTTAATTACATATTAATTTAAATAAAAAAACTCTCTTATTTCGATTAAATTTCATAAAACAAGACAGAAAGATATTTTATATAGTTATGAGGGGATTGTACTGATGCTAGCGACACCTGGTGACTGAGTTATGAAATGTAAAACTAGATCCCAATGTAGAAATTTGACTTATAATTGAGTTTTAATTAATCAATCGTATCTAAAATAATTTCAAAAAAATCCTACAACTGAAAAAAATGTTTTAAAACGAGCGTTAGTTGAATGGTGCTATAGGTATATTATAATTAGTTAAATTTTAATATTTTTTTTCATCCATTGATTCAAGCCATGCATTTTGGCCTAACGCTGTTTCCTTATCTAGGTCCATGGCCGACTGCACAACCGTCTTCCAACCATCTCTATCTCTCTCTCTCTCTTTCTCCAGTTGGTCACACTCAGCCTCTCTGCATCCCTCTTGATGAGTTACTACAGGAGTTCCTTCATAAACTTTATGGAAAGATCTAAATCCATCGTATCTAACAACGTGCCCGGGGTTTTCGCGCCCTCAAGACATTTACTATATTAAGGGGGGACATGCTCAGCGTACGCCAAAATGGAGGTTATGGCTACGGCCGTATGTTGTAGCTTAGTTACTGGGAAATGCCAATAGAAATGGCGTATTTCAAAAAAATACTACCTTATTCTTAGGTCAATAATTATTATAAAGCAAACATTATTCGTAGAATGTTTATCACATTTGAATGGTCAAAGACATAGTTTATAATCAGTATCTTTAAAATTATCCTTAAATATGTAAATCTTGCCCATTTTTGAATAATAAAATGCCTAATTCTAGTCAAATTTGGAATCAAAGAGATTATCAATATATTTTTTTATTGTAAATATTTCACTATAGTAATGTCGACATAAATTTTACTAATGGTTTTATAAATGCTTTAAAAATTAATAAATATAAACAATCTTAATACCACTTTACATGGACGTACTGAAATATGACTATATTCTAAGACATTAGAGCGAGAGGTTTAAAAGAATACTATTTTATGTAATAAAAATACTTTATGCAGTCATCAAACGTTTAAAATAAATATAAAGGATAATAAGGCTTCAAAATTATATAAATATATTATCTACAACGTTAAAGGTATGTCCAGGGTCATGCTTTGAAAATAGAAAAAAAGCTCCATTTTGATCCACGCTGAGCACGTCCGCCCTTTAGATATACTTAACCGGCCCAAGTATTCTTCGGAGAATTTTGTTTTCGAATACTTCCAGAATCCAGATTTCTCACCCATACATTGTGATTGGTTTCACGGTTACTTTGTATACCTGTAACCTGTAATGTTGTCTTCATGGACGGTAGCTTGGACCTGAATACACTCTTTAATGACAAGAACGCTGCATTTCCACAGTTTGCTGGCAAGTTCTAGGTTCATCTCATTCCCTTGAAAGTTACTTTGTTAGTTATACGTATCTGTTTTTATTGAACTAAGATTACAATTATTTACAGATGGTTTGGTTAGTTTTAAAAAATTAATTAAACCATGCCTAAACCAATTCAAAATAGTTTTGGTATACTTTGGGCGATACGACAAAATTTTTAATGCATACTTATTTGTTTTCGTTGGATTAAGAATATATATTGCACATATTGTTAGTTCATTTTTTTAAATTCATTAAGACCTGCCCAAACCAAAGTATAATAGATAAAAAATATTAGTTTATCTATAAAACATTAAAAGTTATGCATGATTTAATTGCACAATTTTGGATATTTTATAGATAGACGAGTATTTTTTGATTATTATTTACTACGGCTTGGTTTTGCAGGGTTTATTTTAATTTTAAAAACTAACCATCATAATCTGTAGATTGTAATCTTATTTCAATGACAACAAATACGTATGACTGACAAAGTTTAGTGTGCACTATTTTTGGCAGATCTTAACTGCATACTTCCACCATTAGCCTCTGCTATACAGTGTTAACGGATTTTACGACTAGCAATTTGTCCACTGGAATTCCTTAATATGGATTATTATGTATGTTTTCCTTAAAAAAGAAGTAGGTATAACATATGGAAATAAATCAGGCAAATGTTTTGTAACTCATGTGGAAAATCGTATGTTGTAATATTATGCGTTGATCATAATGTGTAAACATAAAAGCAACAAATACAACAGAATATTTAAGTCTATTGAATTGTCAGTTTCCTGCTTACATTATTTTTAAGTGTGACTAAGAAAAACGATCAATGTTATGGCTATTTTACTAATGTAGAAGTTTATTTCAATCCGTACCTACGAGTAACTACGCATCTCGTATCTTAACAGTGAGATGTTCATTAGGTGTCGCTTGTCTGATAAAAAATCGTGTCACATCTCTGATTGTCCTTTAATGAATAATGTATGTTATGTTACTCAGAAGTGTCCAATTGATTAGGTATGTATTTACGCGCGACCACACGTGCGATGAGACACGATGATATGCGAACTGTCGCGGCGATTCCGTCCGACAAAACCAAAAGCAGCCTCACAACTTTCACTTTTCGTGAAGCAGACGACTGCGTGAGCACATCTTCTTTAAATAGTTGTTTTTTGGCCGAAGTCTGTGCTGTCCTTTAAAACTACAGTCATCTACCGGTTCGCTAAAATATACTACAACAGGAGTGGGCAATCATTCCAGATGTATGTGTCACATTACTCTCTTTAGTTTTAAGTAGATAATTAAGTAGCTTAAGCAAGTATTTAATTGGAAAAATACTTATTACTTCGATCTTTAAAAATATAAATTTTCTTTTTGTATTTACACTTTTTAATAACGTAATACTGATCTATTTCTTTGTATATACTACTGTTTTAATTTCTTTGTTTATAAATATCATGTTGTGAACGTCTTAAATTAATAATTTGTAATGTTCATATATAAAAAAATAAATAAAATTTAAATTTCAATTCATATTTAATGTGCGTGGCTGTTTTCCCTTAATTGAAATAGAAATTCGAAAGAACGAATATCTTAAACTCGCAGCAGAATATCAATATTTGAAAATTTTAGGGCTTTATGCGACTAGAATATTTTATGCTAAACTGGCTAATTCCGCATTTTTTAGAAAGAGGTCAAAATATTTATATTGAGCTACTTTTTATGAAAATCTATAAGTCTTGTTAAATTAGCAGTTCTTCAATGCAAATGCAAGTGAATGTTTGTGTTTTCCATACAACTGTATAATATACAAATGATGCAGATTTTCTTCGGTCACTTTATTCATATAAACAAATACAGGTTGGATGTTATGTTAGTATGTATGGTGAACCATTTATGTGCCGCAAAAATAGACGTTTGGTCCACGGTCCACTTGTTGCCGACAACTGAATTACTGAATATGACCTATATATTATTTTCATGTATCATAACAAAACATTATTTATTATTTTTGAATGTAGAATTCTAAATATGAAACCAATGGAGTCAATCGTATCAATACTCAATTAAAAGATAATCGTCGTTATCATACTGCGCATTTTTGGAATAAACAGTTTTTCGTAGTCATATTTAAGTATTATCAAGTATTGGTAGATTGCTTTTCTCTAAATTATTGAATGCGGGATTGATCCACACCAAGGACCCAATGAGCAAGGCAAATGCTTAAAAGTAATTCCTTGTAAAAAGCCTGTTAATATATTGTATCCATCACTATGTGGAGACCTATATGCTCCGCATAGGATAACAATTGCCAATTTACTACTATCTACTTTAGACACAGTTCCAATTTAGGGTACCTCTTATTTATGCCAAACAAAATTTTGTTATCCGCAAGATTGTTAAATTATTGTTAAATATTGTGAACTATTTGTTGAAACTATAATATGCTCCTATTATGTCTAGCAAAAATATAATTTTTTTTAGGTGGGAAAGATTCTCATTTAGATGAGCAGACAAAATCAAAGGTTCTACGAGTTTTCTACCTATCCAGTTCCTGTGTATTACTGAATGCTAAGAGAGGCAGTACCTACAGACGATGGAATCATCTGGGTTGTAACCATGATTATGAATTCCCGACAAATAAACCGAAGAATTGCTTGTATTAATCGGGTAGCAGTTAGATGTAAATTGTGTCAACCTGTTCAGATGAGTCAGCGCATGTAATAAATAGTAAGACAATACCGACTCAAATGCAATAAATTTAATATCAAAAGGCATTGGTTCATAGCACTTTGTTAAATAATAATTTAAATTAAACCCACCATAAGATAAAATTACCTGTATAACGTATAGAACTTTTCTATCATATTATTATGTAGGTAGTATATTTTGACACTTCTTAAACATTCGATAATTCAAAATTTTTGTCCCATGTTGTGCCGGAACAATCTGTCGTGTTATGAAAATGCATAATAATAGATGTTGGTATACAACAGGGTTGGATGGTACTTTTTTCAAGTTTTAAATAAAATATTATTTTTATAATATATTATGATATTGATTACAATATTTTGAAGAGAGTTCATCCATATGAAATGGTAGGTAAATAAAAGAATTCAAAAAGAATATATTTTATGGTTTTATGGATATAAATTAACACATTTTCAAGACTTTTTGATACACTTGATTAATTTGATTAGACATTGAAACTCATGGTATCCATGTACCGAGTGCAAAATTAAAATTATTATCAGTGATCATAAACATTAAATAATTTTAGTCAAACTAAGTTAAATAATATATTTTATTATTCTCGACCCAACTTAGGCTTGCAAAATGTGAATTTAAAAATATTTATCACCATAATAATATATTTTTCTAGTTTGCATTATATTATGTACAATTTTAAGACGTACTCGTATAATTTTATCGCGTAGATAAACTCGCCACCATAATTATAAATATAGCAAATCACTGCGATTAACCAATTTATTGTCATGATATTACAAAACCACAATTGACTGGGTTACTTGAAAAAGGTTGTAAGCAACAAAATATGACTTTTAAGAAAACAACATTTTTCTTATGTTGCAATAAAATATAAAATAAAATAAAAAATATAATATTAAAAAAACTTGTTTGACTATCTTGGACCTCAAATTAAAAAAAATAAAACCTAAATTACATTTCAACATTGAAAAATAAACAAAAATAACTTTCCGTAATTCATCAGAATCTTATTCTTCACATGACGTCATTCTTCTATACGTATTTTGCGGGTTTTCCTTTAGTTTGTAAGTTTTGAAGTACCGAGACTCATCACAATATCACCACGGTTCAACATCTTACAACGTTATTCCACTAACTGGCGAATCTTCAGCGGCAATGTTTCCATGAAAACAAAATCCTAGAGTAACTTTTTATAGATCAAACTGTCCGAAGCTCCAGTACAACGTTTTTCCGATGAAAAATCGACTTGACCATTTTGTTGGTTACAACCTTTTCTAGGTGACCCACTCAATTGTATATTGACCATTGTATTTTACCAGAAATAACGATTATTAATATATATTGGAGTGTCTCCTTTATAATATTTATTTAGATTTTACATTTAAATAAATAAATTAAATTTAAATCTGTAATATTTAACTATTCAAAATATATATAGAAACCATAAAGTAAATAAAGACATGATAATCTTACTCCAAGAATAAAAATATATTACCTCCAGTAAATCAGACACTTGGTCAATTTTCTGTGAATTCTCAAATAAAATTGATTTTCCATATCAACTGGTTTTAAAATGATTCATTCTACTAATGAAAAATCACGTATATACGAGTATATCATAAAATGACAACGTTCTTATATATTTACTTTATTTAAATTAATTGTGTTTATTTAATAAAATAAGTCTATTTATATTAATTAAGACGCAAAGTTACCATATAAAAATACAATAATATACAAACTTATTCGATTACCATAAGATTGTTTTTATTATTATTAATGCATTTCAGTTACCAATTCGCTCCATTCAAAGCTGTACGATGCAATATATTAGAAGAAGGCCTATCACGTAACGCATTTGTAGGTTTGTAGGCAGACAGGTTGCACAATTATTATCTTATTATATAATAACGTACGGGTAAATTGGATATGCATATTTATGTTTCCACTTTATAGTTTCATTAACACATTTAGTCGTATTATTTATATGCTTTTAGTCAAGCACACATGAAAGTATATTATTGTAATTGAATTAGGTACTTTCTTACAATTTTTATTTTAACATCTAGGCTAGTTTCGATGACTAAGAAATTATCAATAATATATTTTATATTTATACTACAGTGGTAATAATTGTAGTCAGAAAATAAATTGTGATTACTGGACACATAATGAAATGTACGTTAGGGCCCAGGTACCATGTAATGGTATCTGGGGTATGTAGTTTGTTTTGGATCTAATCGCGAATTATCGGTAAACTTAACAGGTAAGACATTTTGTATCATTATGATGGTCTATCTATTTTCATCACGATAATCAACACTAAATTTAATATCTACATAAAATATAACAACGAGATGAAAGAGTATTATTTAAAATATCTTTTAGAATTGAGAATAATTAGTTGATAAAATATCCGTAGTAATAGTACTTTTTTACAGTAAAATAAATTCGATAAAACTTTTTATTATAGTTTTTAACTGACTTTTTTGAGACATGATATATATTATTATCTCAAGTCCATTATTTCCATTAAGTACCTACATGATTTAATTCCTTTAGATATTGTGTTACCATTCCTAATAAACTCTCCATTTTAGGCGTATTTAGAGCACCCGGGCTATTAAATATAGAGATGTCATATTTATATGATATATTTAATCTTGACAAATATTACCCATTAATACAGTTAACTACAAACCTAATAAATATTTTGAGTGCAAGTTATTTTTAAGATGTTTAATGATTCATTTTCTAAAAGTTACGTTACAAAATATAAAATATTATAATAATTCATTCTTAAAAACTTTAATCGGCGATCAAATATTATAGCTATCAATACGTAAAAAAAATCTAATAGATTTTAACAGAAAAAATAATAGTAGTTTCATTTAAAATAATATTTTTGTCAAAAAATAAAGCGTAGCGAAATCTATCGAAAATACATTTTATATGTTTGGCGTTTCTTTTACAGAACTAACTTAGCAAAACGTGCCAAGATGGCTCTTAACATAAGTGTTAATAATTATAAAATTCATTTTATAAAAATAAAATATTGTATTTGATAAAGCATTATAATTAAAAACACATAGGCTTTAAAGAATATCTTTTATTATTTGTGATTTATAACAAAATATGAATACCCATTAATAACCACTTAAAGGGATGCTTGTACAATAAATTATTTTTTATCTTATTTTTAATGAAATATATTATGTTTTTATATGTCAAGATATTTTATTTCAAGGACTTTTCATTAATATAATATAGTTGTAATTATACATTTATAGCCATGTGATTAAATAATAACGGTAACATAAAATCAACTATCATAGCTGTTCTTGTTTATTAATATTTATTCACATTGGTGAGATAACTTAAGATTTAAATGAGATTTTCTTAAATATAAGTTTCTTGCGATTCATTAAGAGTGTATATGTTTATTGTTTTGCTGGAGGGAGAGATGCCAAATAATCCAGAGCCTTTTGTATCGCTGGTGGGATTGGAGGTGGAGTCGGTAAATGGTCACCCTGGAAGAAATAATAAAATATATTGACAACACACTGAGTAAATTAGATGTATCTTAAATTTGAATATAATATTATGGGGTTATTGCCAAAAGTTGGTAAGTCTCAAAATCATGTTATGGAGTAATTTCAATTAGAAGTTTAACGTGCCCTCTAAAATCAGGCATAATGCCAATTTCTTTTATGTGCACGTTCTATATATAGGATTACCCTGATTTCTTTCGAGCATACATATTTATATATATACACATATTCAGAGTAGTATAACCGTAATGCACAGGTTATCTCCATAGTATGTTGTATGTAGCTAGTATATACGAATAACTAAAAAAGTGATCATAAAGAAGTTAGCGTGGAAACATCGCGAAGATATATTTTTTTATATTAATATTATGAGGATTTTTTTTAGATTGAGAACTGCAAAAGAATACAAAGGACTCGACTACGAGGAAGGTCTGATAGTAGGTCAATGTTTATTTTAGGTATAGTGCTGTTGATAAATAGTATAAAAATATTGTCGTTTCTAATAGTAGGTCTAATATTTATACTCGCATTCAAAGTTTTTACACCTTGAATATCGATAAATAAACACATGATTTCAGAATCGTATGATAATTTTATATTTTCCAAAATATGCATATTTGACACATTTAATATGAGGTTAATAGGTCTATTTTTTAAACATAGAAATTAGTGGTTTATTTATTATTTGTGTAAATAATAATTGAATTTATAGTATCATACGGGACTTTCTGGTAATTATTTATACGTGAACCAACTTGCAGTGCTATTTTACTTGCAAATATTTATTGTAAAATACAGGTTTTATTATTGGCTGGTAATTTAGCAAATATAATATTCAAAATTAAATGTTTCTGTGAAGACAATTTTATATAATTATACTTGAATAATTATCTGATTTATTTTTAAGTTGTTTACGATTACACTTTAAATGTGTAAACCATGCAAATACCAAATTTGCACTAAGAAATACGCACTAAAAACAAAAGGGGCGTTTCAGATATGGGATGTTTTTAAACATGGTATTAAGACAATAATTAATACATATAACTAACTAATAAGACCGTTGTTTATAATCCATCTTATAATAGTTTTATAAAGTAGTTAATTGAATATATTATTTTAAAAGATAATTCAGCATAAGCATAAGTATCTCAGATGCGTTTAACAGCTTTTATAGATATATAAATAACAAGGAAGATAATATATAAAAATGTAATATTGAAAGAACGAACACAGATATTTACCGTACAAAAAATAAGAATACATGTATTACTAAATACTAAGAATTATTTGAAAGGACTGAAGATTAAATTATTTTTTAGATCTATTCGACAAATTAATTATCATAAACACTTAAATTGGCTTAAAATAGCCTCCTTTTTAAAGGAGAATACTGCACCTACCAGTGTCTCCTAACGGAAAAATACAAAGCTAGCAGTATTAAAAGTGTTTTAATTAATAAATACGTATCTAAAATACCAAAAATAAAAATATTTTTTATTTTAAGTCAAAGATAAACTTACAATTACAAAACCATTATACATGTGAATTATTTTTTGGTTATGTTTATTATTTAAATTCAGTTTATTAAATTTTTTCTAACGTCCAGAAAAGATTTAAGTATAAATTCATATTTTTAAGATTTTTTATATTTATTTGAAGATTTAGATTTTATAAAAAATATAAATATATTATGTAACTTGAAATCCTTTTCATTTATATCACATCTAAGAGCTCATACGCACTTGCGGCCTGCCGCCTATCGTTTTTTTGTATGCAAATAACAAATATTGCGTATGGTGTAGGCAATTTGCATACAAAAAACGATAAGCGGCTAGCCGCGATGCGGCCTGCCGCAAGTGCGTATGGGCTCTAATTTTGATATTATCATTATTTTTTCCGAACACCGAAGAATTCCGAATCTAGAAAATTTGCGTGATATCATTTCAATCTAACTTTGGAGCCACTAGGTTAATGGAATAACTCACAATATTATTCCTCGTAGTGTGTCAAGATAACCTCCACTCTGTGGACATCGACATGCTTTGTTTAAGAGTAAACTATAAAAAAAACTAATAAACATGTTATAATGTAACTTACATGAGGTGCAAAACCTTGCTCGTCATCAGCGGAGTAGTTCAGTGAAATAACAGTTCCATCTGGAGCAGTATATGAGAATGACCCTTGAGCCACAATTACGTCAGTGCTTTTCGGGTCACTACTCTTTTTTAGGGTTCCAGTTTCTTGACCTTTTATGCCGTTTGCGGTTTCATAGCTAAAATAAGGGAAGTAATTTCTGTACTAAGAATATTTTTCATTTCAGTACATAAAAAAATCAAATAAAAAATATGATATTTAAACAGAAATAGCTCTTCAACTACAAAGCCTATAACTGGTAGTGGTATTTTTGTATATAGTACCTATACATATAAAGTTGGTATCTAAATTATCATATATTCTTGCAATGTATTATTAATACAAATATAAAATAATATAAAAATATTCAATATCTATGCTTTCACCACGTTACCACTGCGTATATTAAATTATTTAAAAAAGTAAACAATATAGTTTTTTTCTGGAGATTGGATCATACAAAATATAAAAAAATGGTGATGTATTAAAATATACCTAATAAGTAATCTTTATTTTATTTTAATACATTTCATTCAATTTAAAACTTATTTGACATTTAGTGAAGTTTACAAATTATAAATTTAAAACGTTCACAACATTACGTGGAAAAATACAAACAAACATGACTGTTATATTGTTACAATATTTCTACAAAACTCAGCATAATTAGAAGATAAATAAAAACACAGATAAAGAGGTATGCTGAATGAGCTAACTAGACCATATTAAAAGAATTTATTAACCAAAGACCAACTAAACACAATTAACACGCAAGTTAAAGACATTTATTGCCTGTCAATTAACTTTGCCAGGTTAGTTCTACATATTGAGCAAACACAATACTCATAATCCCGATTTCTACGATATATATCATCATATAGGGAAACACAGGTTAATAATACCAAGAATTCAGCTACGTATATTGAAAATAATAAATTGTTATTTAGTATTAACATACTTATATTGATATGATCCATCTGGCTCTGAATTAGAATCTTGGCTGATTATAGCAATTGGTTCATCTTTTCCTTGAGGCGCTGCCACAGACAATGCTATGCAGCTTATGAGGATGAAGGAAAACTAAAAATAAATATTGACAAATACAATTTTAATTATGATATTATATTTTGGAAAAAGTATATAGAATTTAATAAACCAGCGGGATTATTTTGATTCATTGATTATAGTAAGAATCTTGACTGTGTGTTTTGGTAGAAAATATAGGAGCTATTTTAGAGATGGAAGTTCAGGCATACTTTGTATCACTCATGGTAAATCTTTATAATAAGAAAAAATCCAGGCGTAAAGGGGGGTTCGCCAAGTAGGTATGTATTATTTCCTCAGATCTGTATCAACATATTGTGAGGAGAGCACAAATTAAGAATTGAGGTAAACGGATTCAATGTCGGGGGAAAAAATCTTTAATTTGAAATACGTGGGCAACACATTATTCATTGCGATACCACCCAAAAAGATGTCCTTCTTACTTTTTCCGATTGAAAGTGAAATGATTGGCTTAAAGGTAAACATAATATTTAAGATGAAATTGACGGTCGTATGTCAAATGACACTTAGATATGTATAGGTATGGTCAGCGAATATTTTTATCTCGGATCGAGTATATTATTTTGATAAAGATTGATGCACCGCAAATATCAAAAGATGAATAAAAAAATACAAAAAATGGTATGTCAGAACGGCGACCAATTAGGAAGAGCAATAATATTAGCAAGATGTCTGAAATTCATCTATTAAGATGTCTTGTCTTTCTGATGTTTATATAATATGCATCTGTACATGAATGGTACAGATAATAGAAAGGTAGAAGTCAGACCTTTTTGAATTGCGGGGTTGGAGGAGGAATCTGAGAATCTCATGGATGGCCAAACGTATCAATGTCTCCATAATTAACTTTATATGATTTGCATTTGCCGGACTGTAATGTTTGGTCATATATTCCGCAAAGAAGGTGACAACATATAAAAATATGTGATATTGAGAAAGGTCAAAGATCGAAAAGGACGAGAAAAAATTTCATATAAATAGACGGATCAAATTAAGAATGCCATAGGTTTCACACTGACAAAAGACCCTGTGTGCCACTGAATGCCAAGAGAGATAGAATCAGGCCATTGACAGGTCTATCAGGTAGCCGAATTTTCTGCTTTACGCAACTCAGTCACGAAATAGATCGCTACGAAGATCGACGATAAAATCTTTGACTTTAAATAACAAGATGTTATATAAAAAAATGGTTTATAAAAATGAACTGATAAATTAGGGCAGAAATACTTGTCATAGTAATAGATAATATCAAGGGACCAAGAAAAGTGTAAAGAGATAGGAGAGGTCTTCATCTAGCAGTGGACCGACCCCTGCAGATGACGATATTTGTTTATCAGAATATAGCACGAAAGACTGAGATTGAGATGAGTTTACATGAGTTTGAATTTGTAATCATAATAAAAAAAGAGCGTTAACATATTATATATATAAGTATTTAGTATAATCATGCCAAATGCATATTATTAGGTATCTATTATTATAATATAGATTTTTTTATTGTTAAATATTTATATTTAAATAATGAACACAATATCATAGATCGTATAATTCGTCCAAACGTTATAACTATGACAATAATTTATTAATTTATTTTGATTACAACTATTTAGTCAATAAAAAACCAAGTCAAGGATCTGTCCTTATGTTTATTGACATTTTTTGATAATAATTGTATTACAGTAGTTCATATATTTATTTTACAAAGAATTATAAAATGTCAAACAAACTCAGTACTTACCAATTTCATCTTAAGGTTAACAATTGAACTTTGTTCAGGCAAAAGAGGTAAAGTAAATGCAATATGTCCTAACACTTCTTACAAGAACAATTTACTAAACACAATTGCGCTTGAATTCCTAAGCCCTAGTGTATTTATACTAAGGTAAGTACAAATAAGTATTATAATTTGCACATATTGGCTACATAATATTATAATAGTAGGCACTTGCAATTACATCTAAATAATCAGTCCTTATGAAAATAATACGTAGTACCTTCACACACCGATGGCATTGAATTAAAGTTTATATAAATATCAACAATAGTGAAATATATAACAACATATTTTATCATACATCATCATTAGAATTACAACCTTGACCGTCTCCAGGAAACGTTTCTTATGGGTGCTTTGTCTTTTCTACGTAGTCCAATCACCACCATTTAGATCTCTCGACCCTCTTTTATTTTGATCTGTTGAATGATAGCATCATTAATTTGTGGTAGTATATCTCCTATTATTAAGATAATGCCTGCCTAATGAAGTCGACCCACTTTTGCGTGTGAGTTGACGGGGGACCATTGTCTGATATTTTGAGATAGTACCTTTCTCGTCACGTGCCATCTTTCTTGAATATGATTCGCAAGACTAGCCTCCTCTCACATTAACTCATTTAGTGCTAACACCGCGATTGGCGCGTTTAGAGTACTTGGCCATTAGATATAGTTAACGTGTTATTTAAATGTGGTAATTAAAAGGTAATTAAAAGTTTAACAGTAGAAGCAGTAGTGAGATAATTGTTGTTCTTAAATGGCTTCTCTATATTTATATCACATTTTTATTTCGTATAGCTTAACTTTATATTTATACGTAAATATAGGTAGTCTACCACTACCATAGTCACAACCAATTTAAAAAAAGTGTTAAAGATTTTAGATATTTTCATTGTAGAAAATTAAATTGCACGTTGTAGAATATACAGTATATTATTATCAGTTACCAATTGATTATATTCAACAATTTAATATTTTAAAGTAAATACTAGTTTTAAAAAGATATGCATATTCTGTTGGATTATGATTTTTTTTTAAATAATTGAAATGATCCGTTATTGCGAATGCTTTGTAGACCTTCTTAGCTGAAAACTTATACTAAGCGATATATACTACGGTCATACATTAACCTAAATAAGAAAAGTCATTTGTATTGTTTATAAAATAGTTAAATATTTATGCGTTTTTTGTAAACATTACAAAATTGATTAAATACTATTATTAAAAGAAAAATCGATAAATTTTCGTAACAAATAAAACAAGAAAATTTTCACAACTATCATTAATATAATTTATTGAAAATGCCACATTAAGGAAATACTTTATTTTTGATATGTTCAGACCTACTCATGTTTGTCTGACATTTGTGTTTTTTTATTACTCGGTGCGTTGTTTTTTTTGTTAGAAACTGAAATAATTTAAAATTAAAAAGACAAAGCTACTTACGTATATTTCAAGCTTCCAGGTAAATTACCATAAATATATTCTTTGTATGTAAAGCCATTATGTCACACCTACTAAATCTTAACTTGTTAATATTCAAAGCTAAAGTATAGGTGTATTTTATAGTATTATTAAATGGTTATTTTTTTCAAGATTTTTTAGTCACTTATTATGATTTTTCATTGAGCCGTTATCGATTATTTATACTTTAATTAATAATCCATTAAGATTACAATATGAAATTATGTTAAAATCTTTGTAAATTGCACACTAATCTTGTTGTTTACATTATTGACACATAATATTTATTTTTATTTATGATATTACATCGAATTTGCAATCGTTATTTTAAAAAATACACATTGATTTCAAACTGTTTACTACTTACTTTTTTTCATTATAATTCAGCGTTGGAAAATGTCAAATTAATTAAAATTTTAGAGGATTATTACTAACTATAAAATAAAAAGTGCAAATAAGAAGAAAACAATATAATACAACATTAGATGAAAAGAAAACAATTAGGAGCAATTTTCATAGGTTACTAAATTAAATATTACCGAGATTGAGTTATTTTTAACATATGCATTATGTGCCCGACCCAACTATAGATATTTTTGTATAAGAATAAAATTATCTAAATGAATCATAAATGATGAGATTATTGTTAAAAGGAATGTTGGTACTTAAACGCATAATATTATCACGTATATATTTTTGTTAAAATAAATGCATTCATTTAATTGCGCATAAAAAATAGCTTTACACAAAAATGCGTGAATTTATAAATGTATTGTTGTGATGTCACCTTTTCATAAATTAAATATTAGCATACACGTCGTTGTAGACGAAACATGATATCGTATCAATTTTTGTCGTTTTTCTAATAAGAAATATATATTATTGCTAAAATTTTATTCTTACGCCAGATTAGATAATAACTAACAAATATGATTATTATCACAAGAGTTGAAAAGAAATGTCTATTTCTGAATAATTAATTTATTAAAAATGCATGCCAGAAATATTTTAATATTATTTACAGATGGTTTTAAATGGTTGAAAAGTAAAGCAAACATTATATTATTATAATTATTATATTAGTCGAATTTAACATTTAAATTTAAATTTTTATTTCATATACATTATTTACATTAAATGTAACAATAAATATTTATAAGGAAAGTAAGTAGGTACTTAATAAAATTTTAAATTCATTTGTAATAAGGTGGCATTGTGTCCCATGGCGGAGTGATGATAATGCTCCTATTTTTTATACAGTGGGTTAAAATCCTAAGTTTGGCAAAAAACAGATTGTATTGTGTGTTTGATTCAGAGAAAGAATCCAATGCATTGGGAAAATGGTCAGCAAAAATGTTTATCGAAAAAAGTTTGTTTAATATAAATTAAAATTAATCCAATTATCCAAATTATCGACTTATAATATTAATTTCGGTGAAATGTTTGGCATTTAGTGACGACTGTCTTAAAGTATTAACACAACTTCCAATGTAGATTATTTAATCTAAAATATGTTTGAGTGAGTATCCGTTAAACTTCAATATGAAATGTTTATAAATTAAAATTTATAGACTCTAAGAATTCATAATTATTTAGGTATCGGAAGACATATTATTGTAATTACAAATAACTACAAACTTGATCGATGAATTTTATCCATGATAAAGTATGGCGCCGTGCTTAAATTTAATAATTTATTAGTTTAGTTACATATGGTGTAAAGATTTATGGATATAATATATAAATTATATTTTACATTCCATAACCTGTATGCGAAAATATTCAGACGACGCATAATTCATAGATTAGATTTTATAGTCTTGTCAAAGATCGTAATAAATGACACGCCATATATTTATTTATAAATGCACTTTTATTTAGTTTTTCCATTTACTAGAACCGTGTCTAGGATATTGTTATAGCAGTAAGTAAGTACAATCTACTGTAAACAGCAACTATGCGGCTCGTATAACGTAAAATAAAATCCTTTATTGTAAAAGAAATGTATAATTATTATAATTATTAATATATTTAAAAAAATATTATGAGGGATTATATAGTAATTAAATTGGTATGTTCCAAAGTCTTCGTATAAATAAATATACTATATTTATGGTATTTACTGATATTTTTTTTCTTGTCATCTTCTTTTCTTCTCTCAATTAGTATGGGCTGTTGCTAAGTACACCCAATATGTCAACAATCTTAATCTTCCTCATTTGTTTATTTTGTTTTTATGTAGCACTATATAGGCGGTTGAAATCATCAGTGGTCTTATATTCACCCATTTAAGGTTGGTGTATATATATTTAGCTATTTAATGTTTATGGATGTGGTAAATAGGCTAGATTTATAATTGTTTTTATTTTTTGACTTTCATACATACAAACCTACTTTTTCTTCTTCTTTTTTGTTTTATATATAATGCTGTTATTAGTATTCAAAGTAGCTTCTACACTGACTAAATAAAAAATATATATTTAGGGTGGCAGATTTTTTTCCATTTCAAAGACTTAATTTTATGTATTTTGTATCTTATTCGATCAAGTTTTTTATATTGTTGTTATGCAGATGATCAGCAACATCTTGGATGTTTATGCATTTTCTTCCACTATAACAATTAGTATTTAGTAATTACCTAAATATATTTTATTAAAATGACTTATTATATATTCACCATAACCAGATGTTTGTTCTAACTGCAATCAGGAGAAATCTTCATACCCTATATTTGGAATAAGCTGTAGCAACTGCATTCAAATATGGCCACAAAAATGTGTATATTATTTAAAGATAATTAATTTTTTTAGACTAACTAAATTACTTAAATTTTCCGCAAAGTTTCAACTAATATTATTTAGAAATATATCAGAATTTTGTATTCTGTATTATTATATAGTTACACATAGAAAATAATGAAATGAAATGAAAAAACATTAGAACAATAATATAATATGTTATGTTATGTAATGTCATGTTTTTTTCTAATTATTTTTTTAAATGTGACAAAAATACAGATAATAAAGAAGTATTTTTTTAAATGACTCATTTTTACAGTTTTAATTGATACTTAGATAAGATGGCGTCTAGCTGACATAATATTATATGCATTACGAAAAGGATATATTTAATAAAAATGGCGTTGTAATAATAGTAATACGTGCCACCTTTGCGAGACATTCTTGAATTGTTGGGCAGATGTTACGTGGTTTTCAATAAATGTGAAGGTCGTAAGCTTTAAATGGCAAATGGCTACTGGCGGATTATTAACAAACACAAAATTGCCAGGCTTAATGAATACATTGCTAAGAGAAAAAAAATATTACAGTTTTATTACTCAACTTACTGTAAAAAATATAAAATAAAGGTTTTTAAAAATGATGTGACTATTTTTCAAGGAAATGTTTCAGATCACGACTTTTAAAGCTGAAACGGAAGCAAACGACACCGGGTTAAATTTATGACAAAAAATATATATATATGGATAATCTAGGTTAGATCGCTAAACATATATTGTAGAAGTTACTTTGTTTGTGTAGTAGCAATTTGCTATATCTGTGTAGACTGGGGTAAAATTGATTATATATATATATATATATATATATTTACCATATGACAGGACATGAACAATTCTAAATAAGTGCATACCCCAGCTGAAGCGATTTTAAGGAAGGTTAGAAAATATATAGTTTGACTATGTGGAAGAAGATTGGAGTTAGATGGAAAGGCATGAAAACTGGAAAAGGACAATGGTAGAGGATATGAACTTCTATCATGGGTTTTAGCACTGCCAAATAAGAAAATTTATAATATATAGAATGGTTTTAAATAATCGATAATGAATCTCATGAACTGTAGTGTTATTTAGAGATTTACATAATTATTTAAGTTTACCATCTACATTGATTCTTTGTAATTTTTACATTGTTTTATTCATCTGTTTAATATTCTTATATATCTATATAATGTATGTAAAAATTTTGATAAAGATTTACAAAAAGTATATATTAACAAATGGTTATTTAATATGAAAGAACATTGAAGAAATTCTGACAATATATTTTTTTAAAGATATGAAGCCTAATTTTTATATTCATCAAGTATATTTTAAAATTTTATAGAATATCGAAAATATTTCGGAATAAACAATCCCGATAAAATTATGACGCATTGGTGTGTACGATGGCGATTTCTTGATCTGATCACGCCACCATCGAGAAAATGTTAAAATGACCCAATACGCCAAAATAACATCGACTTACATACTTAAGTCATCTTTTCTTTTGACTATGTCTGAACCTAATAGGATCATATGGGTCTTCACGGAGTTGAGGTTTGTATTAATAGATTTCTGTTTATACGAAAAATGGATGTTAGTCATTTGCTCAACCTATTAGGTCAATACTCTGGTTCCAAACACAAATTGAAAAACAATATTTATAATATTTTCCAGACCCACAATTTGAACCTGGGACTTACTCTAGTCATAATATGTATCTTAATAAAGATATGACTTACATAAATTTTAATTAAAATTTAGGAAAGTTACAGCTCGGAATTTATGTAGATAGAAAGAGATCCTTTAGCTACGCAATTTCCCGTAAGCGGTACAATATCCAAGGCATTGGTGGTCTGATACAACGGGTCAAAAGTAGTGATATGTATTGTTATTTGGTAACTACCTTTGATAGTAGAGTATTCCAATACAAGAAAAATATAAAAAAAAAGATTTATGAAACAACAGAAAAATAATTAATTAGATCAACATTTTTAATACACGGTGCTGTCAGTCTTCACATAGTGATATAATTCGTTTAGAAGTTCTTTGTAAAGATAAAGATTGGGAAAAATACTGCAATCTTATTTCTGATTCACCTTAATTTAAAACGTTATTAATATTTTGTTTGCTTTTAAGATATTAGAATAATTGAAGGTTCATTAAAATTTATATAATTTAAAATAAATTATTTTGTCTGAAAAAAATGTAATTAGAAATGCATGTTAAAAATAGCCTTGACAAGAGTATGTTTTCATAAATTATTGTGCAATAAGTTTCATCTGGTGACATCTGACTTGCAAATTGAATGCGTTGGTGTATAAAATATTTATATGGACATCGAGTGACTGGATTATATTGAAATAATTCAATATTAAACGTTTAAGTATTACTTGAACATTCAGTTATAGGAAAAGTAAACGTTTGACTGTCGACGATTTGATAGTTGATCATATGGCAATTATATTACATTGTCAAAGATCTATTGATATATTAATACATGAATAATTTATACCTAGATAATTACATTAGAATATTATATGCTAACAAATAAAATATATATTTTAGGTTAATATTTACTATAGTTATTACAAAATGAAGTTTTATTATCATAACTATACATCCAATTAAAGTTAAGATAAATAATATAACACATTATACGTCATGGAACAATTAAGAATGGTATAATGATTTAATTTCTCAAATTTTGTTCAGGGAAAAATTTGTTTTAATACAATTAATAAATCGTACGGATACCCTACTTAATTAATTCGTTGGGATTTGATATCTAAGGTGACTTTACAATTTGAAAGACTAGATGTAATTGTTTTTTAAACATGTTAATAATTTTGAATTAATACTCAAGAATTGACATATTTTAGAGTATATAAACGATGATAATTGAAATATACTGTAGTTTACTTGTTATCGTTTCTTGTATTTCAATAAAAGTGCAGCAAATTCACTAAAATGAAGTTTTTGGTAATTAAAATATATAAAAAATATATCTGCTTTGTAAATAATTATTGCATATATCCAAAATTTGCCATAAAAATGTTTCATTAAACTACGTTTGAATTTTATTAGTTAGCATATACTTTATAATATTTTGTTGTACACAAAATCATTATTATATTAATGCTGTAGTATTTATGTTTATTTAGATAATTATGGTATTTAATTATAATAGGATGGTCAAGCATCTTATAATCTTTAAACACTATTATGTATTGAAAAGTACCTCACGACCGATTTATACATGGTTTCAATATTTTGATTCAAATGGTAAAGCATCTACAAATTTTAAATTTTATTCATAAAAAACACTATAAATACTATCATAATCGATACTGCAATTCAATATCAGTTTATGTCATCTCCAGCAGTTTTTCAAAAATCATTGATGATTTTTGACTGGCCCAATTTAGTAACTGACACCACTCGTTTTCATTGCAAACGTGGTCCTTCAAATCATGTCACGATATTCTTCTTTCCCATTTCGGTATTTTGAAGAAAACCTATTGGGTGAGTAGGTGTCTAATATTCTAATGGAAATGAAGTAACCCCAATTTCACATATAACTCCGGGGATCATCCTAATAGTACGCTTCCTAGGCACGTACCGTCTCCATTGTATATATCTGAATTGAAATATAGCCAGCTTCTTCAAAGTTTTTTTTTGATAAATCCCAGCACTCCGATTTATTTCACTTATTTTTGTACATTCAAAGTTATTGAATTTTATAACATGATACAATATTAAAACCTGCATCTTAAGAAGTTTCCATATAAACTATTAGGAACATTCAATTTTTTTTTTTGCCAGTATTTTGATTTTTGTATATATATATACTAACCATCATATACCTAAATATATACCAATTGATCTAATAATATGTGTGTTTGTTAAAGGCTTTTTTGTTCTTTGTTGTGGGATTTGCATTGTGTGCTCCTCCGCCAACTGAGGTTCTTGAACATAACCAAGAGATACATCCCGATGGACATTTCCATTTTAAGTAAGTTGAATATCCTTTTCAAGCATTTCTAATCCAGGCAGAAAATAATTATAGACTGTTTTATGATTTAAGTATAAACAAATATAATAAATTTAAAAAAAATATTGATAGGTACTATTATTATGTGATACTATCTCAAAAATAGTAGTGTGCGATGTTCTGAGAAATATAAGCACATATTAATTATATGCTGCAAAAATAGCAACCTGACATGCAGTATTACCATTATGCTTGAATGCGTAGGTATTTAATATTACATGGTTATGTTAATATATATATTTATTTTAGTTATTTTGCATTGTTATTAGAAAATAGTTTAATTAAATAATTATTTATAATATTGATTAAATAGTAATTGTCTACTTAAAAAAAAATATAAACTCTTCATTAGTTTAATAATGCATTAATTTATCATTTTATTTTAAAATCGTTTTAACATGCTGCATATTAAAATTTATATAAATTTTAATCCTTTTCTATATGAAAGAGAATATTCTGTTTGCCACAAGTATATTGAAGAAAACCTTTTGCTGTAGGGATAGAGTCTAATTATAATTATGAAAGTGAAGCAAAGAAAGGATTTTTGGAACCTCTAATTTTTATTCAAACTCTGAAATGAACAATTCCTATTTTAACATAAAAATAGCACTTTGGTGTTTTAATATTTAAATTTGGGATGTACGAGTATGTCTCAGTTTTTTAATAAAAAAACGTAACTGTTAAAAATAGTCTACTAAAGAAAAATATTATATTATAGGTAGAACGTCGTTTTATAAAATAGTTTTTTTAATTTAATTTTATCCAATATCGAGGCAGGTCAATATTCGTAATTATCTATAATTGTATAAATTATTGCTAAAGTGTATGCAAATAGGTAAATTACCATTATCGCTACCAACCGAGCAAACAGACCTTCACTACATAGAAATTATGTTAATAGTATTTTTTTTTACAAAGCATAGTTAATAAATAATTGTTTAACTGATTTGGTTTTTGCTCTAAATCAAATGAATATTGAAAAACACCATGTAATTAATAATATCATTGATATGTATGCAAAATACTACACATTTTGCAGTATTTTACTATCACTTCACGTCGTTAGTATGGGTAACTGTGGTATCGAATGCGTAATCCTGCGTTAGTCATATTTTTCTTTTTAATTTACGTTGAACCTATTAATATTTTATTAAAAATATATAAAATAAGTAATAAATAAATATAAATCGAATGTAATAGTCACGTATAGTTAGAGGATTTTTTAAAAATGAAAAATCATATTATTTGTTTTCCACAGTTATAAAACAAGTGATGGTACCGAGGTGAAGAGTGTTGGAATCCCGAAAACTTTGGCTGGATCTCCCCCTGAAGACTCCCAAACTATCGAAGGTTCATATTCCTACATAGCTCCTGATGGAAAACTCATCAAGGTTGTCTACAAGGCTGATGAAAATGGATATCAACCCACGTAAGGAATATATTTTATCTATTGACTGTGTAAATAATATATTATTTGTCAAAGGAGTAACAATTTCATTATGTATGTATCTATCACTAAAATTTATTGAAGTACAATATTTAGAATAAAAATTAAATAAACAATCTTTTTTTTTCAGGGTATACGTTTAAACTCTGTCGAAGGAAAAAATAGCAAATGTTTTGATTTTAATACAATAAATATTATAAAATATGTTACATTAACCTCGAAAAATGTACTAAGTTCACTAAATAAATGTGTTTATTATTTTCTCTTTTATTTAATTTTGTCCCATTATTGTATTCTGTTTTTATTTTAATTTTACTTTAAATGTATTATTAATTTTTAATAAATTAAATAATCGATGTTTGTAGGCACTTTAACGCAAATCTATAAAAATGATTTCTACCTTTTGATAAGCAGATAAAAAAATACTATCAAAGATTTATAACAGATGTCACTGTATTTATATCGCCATGCTTTATTAAAAATAATTATAATGTAACTAACTGATCGAATTATATGAGACATTTTATTATATATACATATTTGTTTCATTTCAAATAATACTAATACATTAAGAAGTTTTTTTATTGTACACAGTTTATTAACGTGGTCGTATAGCTAATGAGTAATATAATAATTGAGAGGCGAAGAAAGACGCTAATACGTTGATGATAAACAAAATTAAAAATACATAAGAAACGGGATAAATAGAGAGCATTAATATTCATATAAGATTATAAGGGCTACTAAAAAATGTCAATTTTGATATTAAAATTCATTGTATGCGTTCAAATAAATCTTATTTTTGAATATTTGAATGATATTATTTACAAATACGACGTGCTACCGTAGCTTAAATAGCAGTGATAGCTAGTCTAGCTAAGGATCGTGACGAAGTGGCTACCCCAACGGAAGAGACCCAGAGGCCGCCCAAGAAGGAGATGGACTGACGCCGTAGAAGTGGACTGGCTTCATCTAGGAAGACCCGGTAACTGGAGAAGTGTGGAGGGAGACCGGAGTGAGTGGAGAGCGGTTGTGAAGGAGGCCAAATCGCACCCCGGGATGTAGCGCCTTGGAAGAAGAAGAAGAAGAAGAAGCTAGTCAGTGGTACGTGTGCTATCGGAAATTCTGCTTGCATGCGAAAAAATTGTACAGTTTCAATCGGGACGACGTAAAATGTCCCGGAATTTACGTTACATATCAGAGCGTTAGAGCGGACCAAAGGATTGAAAGACTGGAGAGGGAACACGCTATCATTTATGTACTAAAAATACGAATCGGAGAAAGACAGTTGGTAATGTTGGTATTCTGGAGCTTCTTCAAGTTCGTGTGGTAAAACAACATGGCGGATATGATATTGTTATTCTCTCGATTTATACGTATTATACGTTATTATTCGGTAAAAAAATGTTTATTAATGGAAGAATACAAATGAGTAACAGCATTTCGGAACAATATGCAAACTATTAATTATTTATACATTGATAGTTTTTCCTAAAAGATCTTTTACAATAACAATTCAAAACTTTTACATCAAACGTCAAATGGTTGTTTATTGCGAAAAATCCAGGGCCGTATGCATAATATTATTTTGTACCCAAAATATACGATGTCTTTTTCAAAGTAAAAACTGTTAGTGCTAGTTAATGACATTCATTATTTACATAGATTTTATATTTCATTTCAGAGTTAAATATATTTTTAAGAATACCAAACAAAAAATTGTATTTATATGAAGTATGTAATGGAGTATATGTAGCAATTTTATAATGTTATAGGTATAAATTAAATTATTTCAGATTTCCGAAAAATGAAGTTCTTCGGACATTGTGGATTGATGCAGTCGGGCGGGAGAGCTGGGTGCCATCTAAATATTCATTACTGTGTGGGAAGCATTTCTCGGAAAGTGACGTTAAATGAGTGTTAAAGTTAAATGAGAGTTAAAAAAGTGAGTTAAATAGATAAAATATTGTAATTAACTATATAATCAAATTTTCAACATACCTACCTGTATTTTGTCTCTAATAGGTTTGTATAAACAAGTAATTTTATACACAATATGTCAAAAACGAACCCATGCTATATTTTTATTTCATAAAATATTTTCAAAATACACATGTGTAAATAGGTAGGTGATATAATAATTTTTTTTTTTTGTTTGTAATTAACTGTACTTATTTGTGTTTTTTATTTAACCGTTTTATCTAAACAATAATGCTATGTTATTTTATATAGAACAATAATATCTAAAAACAAGATCATATTTCTTATTCCAATATTTAACTATTTGCTATTAACTGATTTGTGTATAATTTTTCGTTGCGGGAACTTTTTATAATGAAAATACGTTTATCATAAATTGGTTGTAAGCTTGTGTTGATAAAAAAAAATACTCAGTGGGGCGTTTTTATGTCCAAGTATGGCCCATTTGCAGCAAAGTGTACCTAATTTCAGAGAAGTAACACTTTCTCTCACAAAACGAGTACACACTGACATTTGTGTGCTACCTCTGGGGGAGGAGTCCAATCTCTTTGGAGCGGACCCTTTTTTGAGTTGCTCCGCTCCGGGCCCGCTCCAGAATCTGCTCCGCTTTGGGTAAAATGTTTTAGTAAGTACCATTATATATATGAGTACAAATGTTAAAAAAAATAAGTAGTTTTTAAATAATCGTCATATGCATTATTAATTCTATTAAACAAAATTCCGACGGCAAATCGTCTCTCATTATTTTCCTCGTCTGTCAAAAAAGTGAGGCTATTTATCACTCAGCAGTTTTGCTATATTTCAAATAATTCCAGTGTTAAAACGTGTCAAAATATACTATTTTCATTGGATTTTAGGACGAAAATTTAAAAATAAAAAAAACATCCGGAGCAGTGGAGCACTACAAATTTTCGGTGCTCCGGCTTCGCTTCTGCTCCGGGTAAAATCCTATTGCTCTAGTGCTCCGTGCTCCGTGCTTCTGCTCCGAGCTCCGGTCCAACGCTCTGTTAAATATCACTTAAAAATGTTAAATTGGTTATTATTCTGGACACATATTTATTTTATTTTAAAAAGTTGATCTTTTTGGAAGGAAAGCAAAAAAAGGGTCTTAGTTATGGATGTTTTTTTTGTGGAGCTTCCAATTTTGATTCTGGGTGTTTTTTTTTTACATATAAATTTAATATGTCGATATGGGCTCTCAATGGAGAAATTCTTTAGAGGTAAAACGCTTGATCATAGCTAAAAATGCTGTCTTTAATTTTAAAAAGCTTGGCACACCACGTTGTTTTACCGTTGTTTTGCCACGCACACAGTGTTTTCATTAGTATTCATGTATCTTAAAACATTTAAAGATGAATATATATATATTAAAATCAAGTTAAATTAACAATAAAACATCTTTTTTAAAATACGTATTATTACACTTCCAAGCCCAATCCTGGGATACTGATATTGATAAAAATATTGAATTAAAAAAAGTTTTTGTATTATGGATAATGGATGGAAAAAATCCATATGAATTTAATTTTAAATGTTTTGAAAGATATTATAGCAGTTATTTTTTATATATTATATTTTTCAGTGTAGTAGTTAAAATAATTTCCAACCAATGTTCATATTATGGTAATATTTAAACTATCATTCGTTTTATTATGACGAATTTTGAAACATGTAAGTACCTATATTATTTTTAAAATGAAAAAAATATGTTACAAAATACAATGGTTTTACGAATAAATAATCAGAGAATTTGTGAATGAAGAATGAAATCTCAATTGTCTAAATATTTTATAAGAAGTATCTAATCTATTGAGAAATCAGCTATTTTATTTATTATATATTTCTTTATTTGACAAAAATTCGATAATTCAGATAACAATCATATAAAAATTTAACACAAAATCTGAGATTTGCTCATTTTAAATCCAAAGATTTCCAGTTTACAACACTATTCTTAAACGGAAGTTGGATATGGTTTTGTTTTATGTGACATACTAAACATATGATTTTTGTTCATGGACATTATTATATACTTATAAGCATCATATCATATAAATGGGTACGCTATTTGCTTAGTACTTTTAGAGTGAAAGATATACCGAGATAGAAAATCTTAACAAATCTTAAACTATTACGTAATTTCATTAATTTTACTTAACTAAATATTATATAGTCGTCATATATAACTAATTCCCACATATGCATAGTCTCCGCCTGATGTAAATAAATACCAATTTCCGCAGTTTTATAATGGAATATTTATCGACATAAGTATTGTAAGTTTCCATGAAAAATATAAACATAAATCTGCCAATAGTAAAACTACCTTGAAAATGAGGCAGTTAATAAAATATTTTCAGTGGTAAAAATGTTCTCGAAAATACGTCATTTCGTCACGACAATATGATAATTCTTTATTTGTATAAATATGTAAAATTTTTAGAGTGCGCGAAGATGCATATGAAAAAAATAATTCAAACACTGATCTGACTCAACAATTTCCACTTGGTAGTAGTTTCGATTCTTATTTTTTCACAATATACATGGTAGTTATTGATTAAAATGTTGTTTAAATAAGATTTTATCAATAAAAAAACAATAATAGTTTTATGTAACTATAGTACAGGTATATTATGTTGCATAAAACTGATAAGCTTCATAACGATCTGTTCGTTAATTTCAAGTAATCAATAAATCTTTCAAGAAACAACGATACAAATTTAAATAATTTACGCATTCAAATAAAACTAACATGGTGTTGATTGACATAAAAAGTAGGTATTTATAAACTCGATATCCAATAATGCTAATAGTAAATTTCTCATCAAAATAGTTATTGTTATCGAATATTTTACAAATTTCATTTAACGATTGGTTTGAGGACCTACAAAATATACTAGGTATTGGAGATACATAACTTGAAAACACCTCAGATATATACCCATTAGAAAAAATCATATTTGAAAAAATATGGTGTTCGACGGGATTTGAACCCGTATTTGCACTAACCCGAACTTTGCATTAACCAATTATGCTACGAACCTCCTATCTAATTATGACAATTTAAACTTGTAGGTGATACATGATGTGTCTTCAAATTATGTACGTACAATATATGGAATGTTACATTCTCAAAATCTTGTGAATTATTCGTTGAATAAAAGAAATGGTTTATTAAAAATTATTAGCAAGTTCAAGTAGATGTTATTACTAAAATATTTGGCGTGAGCCGGGCGTCGGTTAGTAATTATTAAGGTAATTACTTTTCTTTGATTTAATACACAAAAACCGATGGTCAATAATAACGCAATTTGATAAGGATTTCATGTTTGGCCTACTAGTTTAAATTGTCGTAATTAGATAGGAGGCTCGTACCATAATTGGTTGTTGAAATCCCGTCGAGCATTGTATTTTTTTCAAATATGATTTTTTCAAGTGGGTATCTGAGGTGTTTTCAAGTTATGTGTGTTCAATATAATATGGAATGTTATATTCTCAAAATCTTGTGAATTATTCGTTGAATAAAAGAAATGGTTTATTAATACTACGTATCAATTAATTTATCAATTTCGACGAGAATATTAAAAAATACACGATTATTTCATTGATAAATTTTATTGTAAAAATTAAAATATTTACAGAAAAGATATTTTTTATATTATATATATACATATATTAGATATATTCACACAAGAAGATTATGATATTTTTGTAAAATGTTTATTCAGCCAGTCATATCCAATGCACTTAGGTTCTTAGTTGTTTCTCTGAAAAATAGAAAAAAACACGATGAATATTTTTATGTTATTGTATTATTCTTAATCACAATTAATTAATTTGAGGTTTAAGCGAGTCTTATTTTCTTAATTCTAAATCTCTAAAAATAAATAAAATATCGAATCTTTTTGGTGTACTTACGATTGGGTGGTATCCATTTTCATCAGCTGTGTATGAATATGAGATAAATCGACCCTCGGGAGAAGTCCATGAAAATGTTCCTTGGACAAGTTCAACTATGGTTGGTGGGTTACCTCCAAGAGATTTTGGATATCCTTGGGCTTGGGCAACGATTCCGTTGTCGGTTTCAAAGCTAAAATAATTTTCATATTATATAATTATCAATAGAAAAATAAGGGAATAACTCATAACTGAATTGTAATGAAGGTTTCATGTGAGTACTTTGGATATAAGTATAGAAACTTTTTGTTTATTTTTTTAAAGTTCTGTTTATCTGTCATGTAGCTAGGTACTACTATTATATCAATAGTGGTACCCACATGACAGGTTAATTTTTCTAAATTTGAATCCTTCACCATATGCTGTAGAATTATATTGTTTCGTAAAAATATAAATGTTTTTAGGTGTTTAGTTTTCAATTTAATCTAAATTTTTCGCATATTATAGAACAAAATCAAAATTTCAACCAAAATATGCCATTAATAGAATATCATATTAAATTTTAATATAATCATGCATGTACATTGAAATATTTGTATATTCAACACTTTCTTTGGCTTTAGGTTTGAGGTTATTTATGTTTAATCAGCCCTAAAAAGTATATCACAGTTATAGATAGAAATTATACTTTCATGATGTTTTAATCAGACAGATTAGTTAAAATCCAATCACTTGACTAGATTATGAATTTTTTAGATGGATAAATTATTCGTAAAAATGTGGTAATCCGCTTACCCGTGATTGTATGAACCATCTGGGGATATGTCATAGTTTTCCTTTAAAGTCTTGGCATAGACTTCTGGTCCAGTATTTTTTACATAACTCGGTTTATAATAATTGTTATTATAATTATTGAATTTATTAAACTTATTGCTATAAATTGGACGGAACTGGGCGACAGCCACTCCGATGCAGAGAGCAAACAAAATCTGAAAAAATAAATAATAACTAATTTTTGCGTACCAAAAAAAATATTTTTTTATTAATATTATAAAAAACTTTATCTCATAACTTTCAAAAATGATTTCAAATGATTTTTTATAATAGGTAATACATTATATTGAATTATTTTAGAGCTTTACAAGGAGATATTGATTCAATTAAGCACACCATTTTGAGCTGAAAGTAAAAGCTTTAGCTACAATCGAATACCAATAACGATTAAGGGGGAGAGGCATGCCAGCAGAAAACCTAGCGGAAAAATACGAAGCTTGCAATTTGAGTTTTTTTTTTGATAATTTACAATTTCAAATGTATTAATTAATTAATATGTATCTGAAAACATTGAAAAGATTTTTTTTAATTCAAAGATAAACGTACAATTGTAATATGTAATAAAATGTGAATTCGTTGCAGGGTCACATCTTATTATTACATAAAATTTTATAGTCATATTTATTATTAAAATTTAGTTTATTAAGTTTAAAATTTTTTGTCGTGTAGATTTTTGACTAACTCATCGTTTTAATATTTTTTATATTTATTTAAAAAAAAACAATTTTTATAAAAATATAAATGTGTATAACTTGAAATCCTTTTTATTTAAATCAAATCGAGCTTCAATATTCCGACCATACCTAAAATTAAATTGAATTGGAAGAAATTGAAAGAAAGAAAGAAATTGAATTTAACTAATGAAAAAAACTATCACAGTATTAAACCTTAGTAATCATAATGTTATTTTTATATTTATCAAGTTTTTTACAATACTAAAATAAAATACGAATAGAGTCTCAATAACGAAATGAATTTAACTTTAACATAACGTGAAAGTTAAAAGAGCGAATGATGTTCATTTTACTCACCAAGAACTTCATAGTGAATATTTTTGGCTTGTGATCAAAATGAAGACTAAAACTGTTGTGATTAGTTACAAAGTTACTTTCAATATTTATACCAAATGAATGAAAGATACGATGGTGTTTGAAATGATTTCGATTCTAAATAATCATGAGATCACGGGAATTGACAGAAGTGGAAATATAAACGCGTTTTAAAAAGAAGCTTTACGATGCAATCGGACACATGAAAAAAATTCTCACTGGTAACAACGCATACAGAGTGTTTCGGTTTTAGATAAAACATTAAAATCCTTTAGGTACATACGTGTATTATAACATTATTTCAAAGAAGCTTATAACGATAATATCAAATAATCAATTTGCAGTAATTCATTTTTAAATAATACATGTATTTTCCAGAACATATTTGTAACAAACTGCAGTATTGTTTGCATACATGTTTATAAGCAGTAATTTTTTCTGGTTTATGTTCAAAAATTCAAATACATAAGAGTAAATTTAAGTTGTTATCAAATAAATATACCTTTATTTAACATAAACCAATACAAAAAAACTTACTTAAAATACTTGTATAGCAGCATGACTTCAAAAATGGACCCATAGATGGCGCAGCCCATTGACTGGACACCGCAAGCGCTATATAGCCAGATTAGGATTTAACTCTATGTTTAGCGGCGTGACTTAGAAATGAGACCCATAGGTCACGCTGCCAATTGACTGGATGCCGCAAACACTATGTCGACGGATTAGGATTTAACTCTATGTTGACCCCGTAATTGAAATCTTCCGCAGATTTCCCACAGTCTTACAGCCAGCCAGTTTAGTCTGATTAACCCTGTTGATCACATGGGTCCTCTATTTTGAGACTAAGTACCTTACACTACAGAGATTAATTTCTAGTGGTAAGTGTGGTTTCTAGTTGTCAAATGTGATATCTACCTGAACTGAACTAATCCTTTGGCAAGTTCATCTGGTTATTTGGTCGAGCGAGTTATCTTATCTTGATAATCTGTTTTCGTGTACCGTTTGAAATATTCTCTGATTTATCTCTGTGAACTCGGAATAAATACTAAGACCAGAAGTGTTTTTATTTTATAAATACTATAACATACTATAACTGGCGACCAACGTGGGTCCAAGTGCTTTTATGTTATAAATAAATAAAACCATCCTATACCTGTTAAAACTATACCAACGTAGACATAAATAATTATCAAAATTGACATTTTTACAACCAGAAAATGTAATTTTTATTTTAAACATAATCTAATTTCTTGAGATTGTAGACCAATTAAAAAATATATATAGCTGTTTTTTCATTTATGGTGTAACTGTGAATTTTTGGTGCAAATACATTATATTAATTAAAATAAAGTATAATATTATGTAGTACTTTTCCACATAATTTAATAATAATCAGTTTCGTCTGCTCCAAGTCGCTAACCGCCCCATTAAAGTATTTATTTATTTATAAATACTACATAATATAGTGTTTTGTTTCAATTAATTTAAGGCTTCATTTATTTTTGGTGATGTAGATAAACGTAATTTTATTGACACTACAAGTCGATGTGGATCTTGACCGTCTAATCAAGAGGTTTCTGAATAGTGTTTTTTTTTTTGAGAAATGGATATTAGGCAGTTACTCAACATATTAATAAGTGTACGTTCTGGGACCAAACACATTAAAAATAACGCGAAAATTTGAGAGGTCTGGGATTCAAATCAGAGACACACGACTTTATAAGCAGACAAATTACCACTTTCCCATCGCAAGCGGTTATTTATTTATTATACGTCATGAAAATTAAAGTCCGCATTTACGATCTGTATATAATTTTAAATTTAAATATTACATTGTATCAGGAGGCGGCTTTCGTAGTCAACTGCATGAGGTGCTAGCTTTTCACCCGGTGATTCCTGATTCAAACCTTAGTGAGGTCATAATATGTTTATGTGATTTCTCAAACCTAGGTATTTGTGATTATTTCACTTCTATTACTAACTAAACTACTGTCACGGGGCCTTTTTGTCTACTGTGTTAAAAATAATAAGTATAATATATGTTATATTTATTTACGTATTATTTTAATTAAATTTTTCATTATATCTTTCATCATATATAATATATAAACTAAAGTAAACCAGTTTTTTACCTTTATCAAAACGATGAAGATAGTCGATTACATTTTATTTAACTTAGTAGAGGTTGTATTAACAGATTTTTGTTTTTATGAGACATGGATATTATCCAAGATATTAGATACTCATGCATTGAAAAAAAAGAAACATGTATTTTTGCCAGACCTGGAAACAACGACATTATAGAGCAACATGTTACTTCTAGGTCAACTAATACCTATTGTATAATAAAGCATGATTTTTAGAGAATACAAAATTTTGGTAAACCGTTTTCTACTAATATCGAACATAAAACCATATGACTGCACAACCGTCTTTCAGACCTCTCTATCTCGAGCCTTTTCTCTTTCCACATGACACATTGAAACTTGGTACAACCTTATTTATATCGTTCTTTTTCCTGTTGGCGATCCAGGAATTAAGTGCCTACCGGATTTTTCTTGTGGAACCTGTAGAAATTCACGAATCTATCGTATCTTACAGGGTAGCCTGTCCATCTAAGTCTATGCCCACTTACAGCTTTTCTTATCTGGAACTTGAAAAACATTCGGAGCTTATAATGGTTTAATGAATGCGAATTGCGCACTGTTAAGGTTTCTTGCACCGGGCCAAGTATTCATCAGAGAATTTGTCTTCAAATACATCGTTGCCTTTTGAGTATGTCTCCATAAAACAAAAACTCATTGTATCACATTTATACATAAGTATTGTTTTTAAAATGGTATTGTAAAAAAATGTTTATTTTACAGTTGTTTTTAGTCTCTTAGCGAAATTCAAGGAAATTAATAATTTTGATAAATATTAAATTTATTGCCAAATACTTAATGGTGCAACTACATGTTCATATGTTAATTATTCACACTCTCAAGTAGTTTTACTTTATGCGAAGATAGTATAATTATTATAATTATAATTAACCAATCAACTTACAGTGCACCTCCCTATATAGATATTTTACGCTTTGGACATACGCTTTTGCAGCCCTTAACCTTACCAGGTATTAAGAGTTGGAGTAAATCATTATTCTCTTTGCGGAGAATATGGACGAAGTATACAACTTTTTTTGTACTTGATAGTAATTATAAATTTTCTCATCTTATTAGCTTATCATAAAACCTCCTCATTTGTAATATGATCAGACCAGGATATCTTTATAATATGCTGATACTGCCACATCTCGAAAGCCTCTAGTGTTCTTATTCTCAGCTTTGTTAACGTCCAGGCTTTAACTCCGTAGACCAACCAATACGGGTACGTTTTTACATATTTTATTTATGGGTACGGTGTAGCACTTGATCGCCCTCTATTGAGTGCTCAAAATCGAGATGTTTCATTTCATATCAATTATTCTGATTCTAATCTCATGGTCTGTGGTTTGTTTTTCATTTATACAGTAACCGAGGTATTTTACATAATCCACTCTCTTAACATTGTTCTCAAACATAATAAATTATTCCTAATTTTCTATACGCGGTAATTTATATTTGAACTTTCAAAGTTATGGTTAAGTTTGTTTATAAATGCATCAAAGTGAATGTTTATATTTATATTTAAAAATTAATCAAAATAAAGTTTAGAAAATGTTTATAAGCATAATAAATAATCATAGCCATGAATACGATTATATTAATTAATTATTTTATACGAACTATATAAAGTAGTATGACAACTTTAATTATTAAAATAGTATGTATTTGTTATCATTATTTATAACATATTATATCTGTAATTATTACAATTTATGTTACTTCTAGCGCTTCCATTTATGATTATTTGTTTGACTTAGAATACACAAACCGATTTGATAGTTCCATTGTAATTTGTGAGTTGTATTTTTTAAAAACCAATAATTTAGGCAGAAGATATATAGCGTTTAATTCGTTGGGCAAGTGGGTGTCGCAATAAGTTTCTAGCTTCCTAAAGGCAAATAGCATAATATAAATTTGAATCTTGAAACAAAGGTTATTTAATTCAAAATATATTTAAAAGTGTTTTTAATATGGGTGCGTGTCGTTAAGTGACTCCTTTATTTTCCTATACATATATTCAAAACCTTCGATTGTTTTAAAATGGACATAGTTAGATAAAAAATGTGATGATTTTTCAAATTGAAATGTAGTAATTTTAAGTAATAAGTTATTTAATTTACATGTCTAGTCATAAAAGTGATAATGCATTGTTATGTAACGTTTATGTATAATGCTATTTTACCAAGTTATTCTGAATTCATTATTGTTTGTAATGGTCATTAACAAAATTTTCTAAAAAAGTCTTATAAAATGTAGCCCATTGTTAAAAATTTATTTGTTTTTGAATCCGGTGTAGAAATAACTTGTAAAACATAAAGTGGAAATTTGATTTTAGATTTTAAAAGTCGTTCAATTAATCACGGATAAAGAATGTATTGTAATCGTAAATGTAATTTTTGCTTTGAAAATGAGTTAAAATTAACTAGATACCATGTAGGCGATTTAAAAACTATAATGAAAAAATAGATATTTTTTTTATAAGTAAAAATTATAATATTAATATTATGGAAAATATAATTTTATTATATTATTAGACATATTTTTTTTCTGTTATAAAAATGGTTATGGTATTAATTTTATTTATATATAAATCGTTGAATTACTAAGATACGACAAAAAGATCTACAGAAATCTTAAAATGGAAGTAGGTTATTATTTTAAGCCACCATCAGTAATTTTCTCATTATGCAATTCTAATAAACGTAAATTTATTTAACAAATATGACTATGTTCGTTATGATCATTACAATATGTACTAGAATTTATATTTATTAGAATTACATAGCGAGAAAATTACTGATGGTAGCTTAAAATAATATACTTCCATTTTAAGATTTCTGTAGATTTTTTTGTCAAGACATAATTTGTATTTTATTATTTTTACTATAATAGTATAAAATATAATATAAAATAATAGGCATATGACTTATTTAGATTTTTTTTTTGTTTTAATGATACTGACGCTTTTACTAGATACCTGTTATTTTAAATATAATTCCATGTACGAGTTCATATTATTGTGATACATACCATATATTATATAGTTTTATAATAATAAGTAGTACACACATATATTAATATAATATTTTAACATAATTATTCTCTTAATCCTAATTGTATCATAAAATGAAAAAAGTGTAACAATATATTTAGTAAATGAATAAATACACCACATACTTCATAAAAAAGAGTAATTTTAATACCGCACAAGTGAATTATTTAGTAACTGTAATGGCCAATTATTGTCTATTAAGTATTTTTGTAATAATTATTAGTAATAAAATGTTTTCACTTACTAGTCATATAAATCTAGAGTTTCAATTTGTTTTTTGCAAGGTTATACATTTTATAATTAATATACAAAAGATATTTGAATAGATATAATTTCGAATTTATTATACGTACTACAATACAACTGTTATCTTTAATAATAATAAATAACAATATAACTAATATTTGTCATTTAAAATGATAACAAATAAAATAAGTTATTTAAATAAAAGTTCTGGCATTTTTATGTGCTTAGTATTGTTTGAAATATGTTATTAATATTAAATAACTTTATATTGTATCGGGTACTGGTTCTAGTAATGCATGATGAATTATGATAAAACTATAATTTAAATAGTAGCTGCCCTGAACCACTCCCTATGGGAGCCAATATGGTGTAGTGAAAACTTTAAATTTTGCTTTTAATACTACATAAAAGTCAAATATTATAATATATTTTATCACTGTTAAAGATTCATTTTTAAATATTTTTATATTTTTTACCATTTTACGTCCAATTTCATTAGGATTAGATGAATAGGTAATTCATAATTTATTTATCCTAAGTTGAAAAAAACACATTTTAAAAGTCTTGAGAGAGAAAAGTTGTTCTGTTGATCCAATAATATCATCACATGCCTGCAGGTTTTAAAATTAGTTGCAATCAATAAATAAAATACGTTTTAAAAATGACACTTTCTGACATACGACAATTGAGTACCTTGGTATCAAAGTGGGACATAAGCCATTTACAAAATTTTACAGGAGACTCACAAACATGTGTGAAAAGTGTCCGTTTTTCATATAACATACCAACTTTAAACTCAAAAATCTCTATGAAAACTACCGTTTTTAATCCTTTTGGTAGATTTTTTGAAAAGAGCATCACTTGCACTACCATAATCAATTAAAACATGGATTTAGTGGGAGGTGGCGTTTGTCCCACTTTGATACCAAGGTACTCAATTAATTGTCACATAAAAGTAAATTGTATCCAAGTGACAGTAGATGGAACTTTCTATTGTTTTTTAAAGCTATCTGACTCTTGGAATAATGAATTTAAAAATTGGAATAACGCAAACGAAACTGGTTTGTTTTAAATATCTGAAAATATCCCTTATAACGTTTCATATTATACCTATACGGTTAAATAAATATACACATTTCATACTATTGGAGATTTTTAATTTTTTTATTACAACGTTTTTATTATCTCGTATTCTTATTTGTCCGGTGGTTGTTTGTCCGGTACAAATCTTGCAATCATTTTTTAATTAACTTGCCGACTAACTAGACATTTGAAACTTTTAAAATATATCACGATGCCAATGCATTTTTAATACTTTTAGCCATCTTTAAGTAGAATTTAATTCATGTTTAGTTAATTCTGTTTTGTATAAAAAGTTATTTTGGAAGAAATCCGTAATCCAACCCAATATTATTGGTTGCTAGGGTTCTAGGGTCCTAGCAACTAAATTATTAATATATACGTGCGTTACTATGGAAATCAACATGACATTTCAGTATTATTTCTATCAAATAGTTTATATGATTAAACAGAAAATTTAAAAACGTTGTATATAAAAAGTTCTTTTTATCTTGTAATTATTAAAAGTAATATTATGTTGGTTTACATTCAACTAATATTTATTTTGCAAAACTATTTTGCTTATTGTAAGTACATAATTAATACATACAAATTTAACGAGTTGTTTTACTATTGATCATAAAATATATAATTACACCCAATAAAAAACTACTATTAAAAAACTGAAATGTCAGCTACTGAATCCCATTTATGAATAGTTTTCAATACCAAAATTGGTATTAGAAATTTGGTACAGCTCAAAACACGATTGGAAAATCATTTTTTTTTTTAAATATATTAGCTACCTACTGTTCCAAAGAAACGTTATCTTAATGCTAAAGAAAAAGATAAAATGTATGTTATCGAAACACAGTTTTCATCTAAATATTAACTTAGTTTCACATACTCGCAGTTATTTGAATTTTAATTAGACTATAACAATACATATGAAATGATTTAAATTAATTTAGTAGATTTAACAAAATCCATACACGGTAAGCGAATGATTGATATATTTTGCTAAAAATATTACGTGATTTCATAAAATATATTTATACTAAGGTTATGGAAACCAGTCTAGAGATTTAAGATATGTGTTGCCTTTTAATTAAAGACAAGTGTATATTTATCATGTAGTCTGCTGATTTATCGAGTTATAAATTTGCTAAAATGATCCATGCCATTTTTTCGTAATACAGTGTACATTTTTATCCAATATACTGGATAAGTTCACTTCTGTCCAATAAAATTGTGAAAAATCTCTTGTTTTGATATATGTTTGTTCTGGACAAAAGTAAAGTAGTAGATATGAAATAATTGTCAATGTTTTGAATATTGAAAATACGTTCACATAGAAAATTTACTTAAGTATGTCTTAACGGATAATATTTAAAAAATATTATTTATTCAATACCACCTGAAAATCTAGTACTTTGAGAATTGAGGACATAGGATTATTTTATTGACAAAATTTTCCATTCGTTTATCAGTAGTTTATTAGCCAAAAGTTATTGAGGTGAAATATTGGGCATGATAAAATAAATTATCACATTCGAAATTAAGCTGAAAATTTATATTTTGAAATCATTGATAATAATAAATATACATTTTTTTTACAAGCGTCTATAAATTAAATGAGTCCCTCGTATTCAAAAATTGTCACCAAATGCATATAAGTATATTATTTTTTTTTCATTAAATGAATAATTTACTTAATTTAAAAAGATTCTTTCTAGTAGTTATCAGTGTTTTCAAATTATATACTTAATTATGTTCAAATGCAAATAAAAAAATTCTACCGATAGTAAATCATTATAAGTTCTTCTTCTTGGTCGTGCACTTATGGCTGAGGATCGTGACCACGTTTGAATTTCGCCATCCCTTGAGCGACCAAAACTTTCCATCCTTCTCGATCTTCCGCTTCTCTCAGGGCAGAATGGATGGTGCCCCCTGTCAGCTCTTTCACTTGGTCGCTCCAGCGCGCAGACGCTCTTCTTCTGCTTTACCTTCCCTGGAGGCCACCCAAACCTACCAGTCTCTCCAAGTTGTCCGGTCCGCGCCTGATAATATATCAAAAAAATTGCAGAATTCTTCTCAGACATATTGTCGAGAGCCGTTCTTCAGTCTCTGGATAATTGACTGGTTCGTCCTGTGCTCCGTTCAAGAGATACAAAGCATTCGTCAACAACACCACATCTCAAAGGCATCAATTGCTTTCCGTTCCTTTACCTTCAGGGTCCACGACTCGACTCCGTATAGAAATATCAAGAACACTAATGTTTGCACAAGCATCATTTTTGTGGCAATCGAAATTCCTCGATCCTTTCATTTATAGTAGTAAAGCGTGTCATCGCATTTTTTGCAATCTGTGTGCGCCTTCTTATTTCCGCTTCGCATCCGCCCTTTTCACTGATAGTCGATCCCAGATATACAAACTCGTCGACTGTTTCGAGGTTTTGGAGTGTGCTTGCTGTTGGTAGAAGGTTAGCCCGATCAACAACCATTAACTCGGTCTTATTTCTATTAATAAGGGGGCCGTATTTGCGAAAAGAGAGTCGAAATATAAGTAAACATAAGTAAATTGAGTATGGCAATATAAATATAGAAATTAAAAAGGTGTGGTTACTTAAAAATAGGCGAGTGAAATAGATAAGTATTGTATCCATTAAGCCACCAAACCAAGTACTGATACACTTCTAATACATGTATGTAGGGATTCCAATTCCGGGATCCCGAACTGAAACCGATTGGTAAACATAATACCAAAACTTTTGGGATTGATTTTTTTATCAATTTTTATGAAAATAACATTAAAACAAAAATATAACAAAAAAAAACTTTTAATAACAAATAACTACATTAGAAATAAACTGAGTTTGAATGACGTTTGATTTATTACCCATGTATTGCCAATTCATTTTTTTTTTCACATATATTAATAAAAATGAGAAAGATTTGAAAAAAACAATGCTTTGCACTTTTAACAAAGTAATTTCACACGTTTTACGGCGGTTTCATATTTGGCTGACTAATTAGATTTATGAAGCGGAAAGGCCATAAACCATGATTTGCTTTACTATGTTAAATCTCTCTTACCCATTCATTAAGTCTTTACTATCAGCAACAGCAATCTCATATAATATATGTAAAGACTAAACACAATATTGATTTTACGAAATTTTATAAATGAAAATCATTTAGATTTGTAAATAGTTTAACACAATTTAAAAATTCCACATAATATGTACGATGTAAGTAATATCCGTAAAGTGAATTTGAGAAATAGAATAATTAAATCAAGACACATTTAGTTAGACGTTTCAGCCATTTACTCGTACACCTAAGCTGTCTTCTTTTTATAAAAAGTAAACCATTGCGCACTACCAAAAAATGCTATTCTGGATATTACTTCAGGCATATTATTCAGAACAATGTTTTATCTTTAATTTTTTCAACACAATATGTTATTTTTTATTTTATTTTAATTGAAATTGTATTTTATTTGTTATCTTTTCATAAATAAATAAAACTGTTTTACTTTCACATTATTATTTACATTACAATATTATTTACTCCATTAAATCTATGTATTTCCAAGATTAAACGTACACAATATTAACAATAAATGTCTTAAATAGTATAAATTATACTTTTTTATTTATTTTTGACTGATTTTATCAATGTTATTTGTAGGTATATATAAAAATTTACATTAACTATGGAAAAAGTGCCAATCCCGGGATTGTCAAATTGTAACCCCGAAATCCCGGGATCCAAATTTTGGTTCGGAATTGGATTCCTTACTTGTGTGTACCTACTAACACTGCCAAAAAATGTCATCCCTTAAGAACAAATTCCATGAAACCTTAAAGAGGCCGGAATCATTATCGGGTGGACTCATGTATATATGAGTGTCGTTGACCAGGATATATGTGAGATGTGTAGATGTATGAGGCAATCATTTTAAAGCCAAAAAATATAATTATTTGTTGTTGATAATAATATTCAAATTTTGTTTTCATATTCGTAATGTATAAGGGCGGTTATTTTTTTGGCACTGATACGTCACGTGATCAACTCGTAGCCGATTGACTGCGGCGAGACCTTCTGTATCTATATTTAGATGAGTGCATTTTTGCTCGCACATAGAGCGTCAAATGTTTCTGGTAGTTAGCCCGGTTACGCAACCAGTAGCAGCGTTTTATTTTTTCCGGCCATCCGATTTTTTTCCAAGCGGCTGCTGATCTTGTAATCCAATATAATTTATAATATAAAACATTTATTCTATTCTCCATAAATAAATCTCGACTTATTCTAAGTCACCATCCGTGTTTTTATTACCCGAAGTTCACAAATAACAGATGACGCCCCTACACCAAAGCAAGCAAGAGGGATGCCTAAAACTCTCTCTCTCTTACATTTGGAGGTGATAGTACCTATTCCGTATTGAATAACACTGTTAAAGAAAAATAATATCATCTTAATTGAAAATTATATGTAAATTTTACCCAGCTAGCGGGATTGAAATCTAAGGTCACATACACCGCTGATTCATCGGTGGCCGTCCAGGCGCCGTGGCTACAGTGCAAATGCACGGCTGCTATACGGCGCCGTTTCGGTTTTTAGCCGTTGGCGTATAATTTAAAAAGGGCCATGCTCTTCTTCACGTCACTAAAAGAACGTCACCGTTCGATTTTTTGCCTTACGGTCAAAACCGTATAACGTGAAAGGAGCGTTAGGCCCATAGATCAAAATAATATAGAATGCAGTAAGCTCAGTTTAATGATAGTTAATAATTTTTACAGTAACTTTATAAAGAAAGTAATTTTTGACAAGTTTTCATTTAATTTTTGTTATTTATTATTTTTTTTTTCTAAAAAATAATAAAAAAACTTTTTCATTTACAACTATGTTAGTGATTGGAGTTTCAATGAATGTGAAGACAAAAAAATAACTAAAAATCTAAAAATAATACAGCAACTAGTTTTAAAATATGAAGAAAATATTGATAGGTATGTAAATAAGATGCGCAAGTGTTGCCATAACAAATCCATAACAAACATAAAAAGCTTGTGGGCTTGGCGTTGATGTAATTCAATACACATAAAAAACAGCTAATAACGAACGGTTTGAGAATATTTTGACCATCAATGTGACAGCCGTCTTATGTCATAAATCGCACCAAGCAATGCTTTATTACAAATTGGAAAATAAAATTAAAGATGTGAGGTTAGTAGAAAGCATTTTAGTAGAATACGAAATATGCGGTAGTAACATATATTTGGTGTACCTATAATATTGTAATAAAGTGGAATAATATATTAAACAAATATATAAAGACGTGCTGTTAAAACATATCACTTATTGTAACAATTACAACCAACTTATTGTAATTGTTACAATAAGTTCTAATACTTCGATACAAACCTACCCTAGATAGCTACCGTAGCGGCCGAAAGCAGTCTTGTGTATAGAATAGATGCGCTGATACGTAAGCGGCATTTCAATTAATATTATAATATGTAATTTACGATATAATAAACCCATTATAAAATTAATAATTTTTTTTGTTAGTTTTTTCAATACATAAAATGATATCTTCAAAATAACTCCCCTATCTACGATCTCGACAGGCCAACAACATACTCTGTTGTAAAAAAAATAATAACTTTTCTAACCATTTTTTATAAACATTATTCACAAGTCACCGGTTTCGTGTTAATCTAAACAGACAAGTGTGTAACATGATTGTATTTATTTAACACATTTATCCTGCATTTATTCTTTGTATTATCTGTTGTATTTTTAGTTTATCGTGTTATTTCTTTATTTCTCGATTCATATTATACGTGTTTAAATAAAAACAAAATTTATATTATGTCAACATTATAAAATAAAACACGAAAAAGGGGAAAACTCGGGAAAATATTTTTATATTTAAAAATCGTAGCAATCCCATTGTATGGTATAAGTATGTTGAAGATGCATGTTATGAATACACTAATAATGTAAAATTATTCCATTACGGATATAAACGGCTGCATCGTTATAATAGCATATTTATTATTAATCGTCAATTTGTACAATATTTATATAGGCGGACAGTTAATTCGAATTCAATCTTTATGATTTAGCTTGTAATTTTTATGCTACCTACAGTATATTAAGCGAATGTCAAGCTTTTAAATATAAATAATATATTGCTTGCAATAAAACATGTTGATTCGTAAATTAAAATTAAAGGAATAAAAGGATTCACATACCGAATATTATAATGATATAAATTTCTTCTTCTTTGTATCGTATTAGGTCACCGTGATTCTGCAATGATGTGACCAGCGCTCGAAATGGAAAAGTTTACGAACCGGAGCGCTCGAAAATTTTCTGAGGATATTAACAAGGTTATCAAATTTTATGTGTATTTTATAAACACAAGTGTGCTAGAATTTTTGTTATATCTATAGCATATCTAGCTCATACGGTCAAATTATTTTGTCCGTGAGACGGAGCGATAACTTTACAGATTTCACGAACCGGAACGGCGCTCCGGTGCGTTTCTGTCCATTTCGAGCCCTGTATGTGACATGTTATTCACTTGACTAATTCTCATCCATTCACATACTAAATTGGAAGGATTATCTCCTGCCAAGTGTCTAGATCATTTTTACTAATACAATAATAGATTATTTTAATAAGTAGTTGCAATAATATTGGAATCTAAAACAATATTTTTCATTAAACTTTTATTTATAATATTATTATAATTTAAATTAAATTATTAAATTATTTAAAGGAGATTTAATATAATAAGACTAAGAATATTATTTAACGATAATTTCATTTTAGTACGTATTGTATCGGATGATTTTAATTGATGTCACATACAATATTATTATTAAATAGACATTGTTCCTTACACCTATTCCCTATTTTAAGCTATAGAAAAAATAACAATGTTTGTGTATATAACGAAAATTGGATTAAAAAAAACAAAATCACCATATCTAGAGATCTAATAAAAATTTAATACTTTGGTGATCTTTTTTACCACAAATCAATTTCAAATTATTTATTTTAATTAAATATCTTAGTACATACTAATATGGTGTGAGGTGGTCCCTGACTCCGCGTATGTCTATTTTCAGGATGCGGTGTAAAGTGGGCCCTAGAATCATACAACGTCTGATGAAGAAATTTAAAAGTTTACAGTATTTAATTAGTTAGACCCGGAAAGCATTAGCCCTGTCGCACATATGAACTAGTCTAGACTGCAATATGTTGAGATTGTAGATGTAATTTTGTTGTTGTAAAACATTTACTTGCAACATGTATTAAAAATCACTTGAAATGGGCCGTAAGTAGGATAGTAAAATGTTGCATAGGCGCATGTGCAGATGCTGTTTTTAATTCGTCTAGCTACGCGATGTCACTGTCCCGGCATGGTTCTGTTTGTATGTGCGGAAGAAAGGTGCAACATTTCCGGCAGGTTCGTTTTATGACCAGGCCCCAGACGAGACGAGTCTCTATGTGCGACTAGGTTTAAAGTCTGAGTATCTCCAGCAATTTGCTGAATATGAATAATTCAGGTATCTACACAATATATCAGCTGATTCATCCATACGGTAACAAGACCTTGTTTTTACGGCTTGCCTTCTCGGAACTCGATGACCTGGGCAGTCTAAGCAGATAGTTTTTATTAAAAATCTTGTTATTAATTTGTACACAACTAAAATTAAACTTGATATTACAATCGGCTAACTCTATATTATTTAAGATGTAAAACGCTAGCTGTGGATTGTTTTCGGAGGCTGTCAAAATATAGGTACCAGTCACTATATAGTAAAACATGAAACTAATACGACTAATAATATATATACAATTATACAAAATAATAATTAATAATAATTTTTCGATATAAATGTGTTGATGGTTATTATATTTATAAATTAAAATGTTGAAAGTAACGCAATATATTTAAAACGAAGAGTTTGAATAAATAATATGCTTACTGGGTGATTTATTAGAAAAAATATCCTTGATAAGGAAGAAATAAGTAATCTCTAAATTTTATCACCTACTTTAAATTGTTGTGAATATTTACAGCTTACATTATAAAATTATGCAATAAAGTAAAATGTAACACGTTTTTTTACTTATTTCAAATAAATATGTACCATTCAAAAGTGATGAATACATTATTGTAAATGCCATAGCTTATTTATTGTCCTACTTAAGTGGTTACAAAATGGATGCACTCAATTATGCGTTTAAATATATGGAAATGAAAACAACTAGATGTATTGCTAAAAATTGTTTATATTTTCAAATAAAAAATACAAATATTTTTTCAAAGTGTATCAATCAAAATCATCTTCTAAATTTTTGCTTTACATAATTAATTGCCATTGATTCATTTTACAGTGAATTTAGAAAAAAGAACCATGTTTTATAAATTAATCAACAATTATAGTAATTAAGCTTTTGGTAAAGTGGGCAGATGGTCTCCAACTGGGCGGAATCCATTCTCATCAGCGTTATAGTCGACGCGATATTTGATGTTGTCAGGTCCTACGTATTCATAGAATCCAGTCGCTCGAATAGCCTCATCATTGGGTCCCAAGCTTACGAGATTTCCATTCTCTTCAGCTGCGATATTGTTTTCTGTTTCATAATTGTAGTGGTAACTGTTTGGAGATAGCTCAGTCTCCTGGCGAAGGATCCGGCTGGTTCCTTCATGGGTCAACGACCTGTATGGTGAAAATACTGCCACCGGTACTGGTTTGCTGTTAGCATCTACTGCTGATCTGAGGGGGAAGATATTGCTTGGCGCAGATGCAAAACGGTCATAATATTGATTGTTGTAGTTCAATCCTCTATAGTAAGGGAATCTTGAGTTGTAATTATTATAGTTATTGTAATGGTTGTATCCGTGATATGGGATTAATCTGTAAACAAAAGAAAGTAGGTACTCTTAATTCTCATTATATGTAGGTATGCATCAAATAAATTAGACCACTTCAATATATGACTTTATTTATATTTACACTCTTTGTTGGAGATTTCAGAACCTTTTTATATGTTAGAATTGGTAGGTGTAGTGAATGTTTTACTTATGGCCGATTCACGGTGATTCTTTAGAATAATTAAAAAATCATTGTTAACAGAAAAAATACCCTTTTAGTTATAATATGGAACATGATGAAAAATGTCATATCAGAGGTTGATACACGTATTTCTACAATTCAAAATGATTTTCAGCAAATTCAATCATTTCCTTAGAAACCCCGATTTTTTTATTATGGATAAGCTTTATTTGCGTAGGAAAAGGTTTCTATCAACACCTTTGCTTAATCTACATAGAGGTACGTATATTTGTATCGTTTGAGTTTATTTACGATCCGAGTATCTAATTGATTTAAGTTTTATATAATTTTACTTATTTTGTGCCCTTTTAGCCAAAAGGAGTTTTCTTCAAAAGGAAAAAAGTTTTTCTTTTCACCAAAAAGAACTCGAGTTTTGCCTTTCGGCATATTCAGGAAATATGCGCACTTACCAATGGCAAATGCATACTGAAACCGAATAAAGCTAATTTTCGTCCGTATAATGAATCAATGCAATAAAATAACGTGAACACATCATTAATAAGTAAAAAATATAGTATAAATTCTAGTGTTGGAAATTTAAAGTATTTGAGAATACCGTAGTACATTAGATACCTCTTAATCAATTAGATTTATTTAGTAGCTAATTGACTGTATTCATTTACTTAACATTAAGTACATATTATTTTATTTCAAAGTTGTGTAAGAGATATTATAATATATGTATTAAAGGCACGGTAATATATATCTTAATGCAGTACAGTAGTTATTATTTTCTTAAAAAATATTTTAGTAATACTTAATAATATTATCATTAAAAATTAACCCAACTAAAAATATGACACTGGAATATAGTTATGCTAGTAGTAAGAGTTAAAAGATATCATTATACAATTGATATAAATTTACTTTGTGATATGTTTAAAAAAAAAACCAAACTGGTTTGATAGCCTAAAAAAAGTTTTTACTGCATTTTATCCATTATTTTATGAGAAAAAATCAACTAAAATTTAACAATCTCTGGTAAATTTATTTATTTGAGAAACGTATTATTCGTCATATTTTGCAGTAAATAAGACCAAGATAGATAACTTTTCAGAACTGATTTCGTCTGCTTTAAATGGATATTATCAACTGGTGACCAGTTAACAATGTCCCTTTGAAGTGGCAAAAACCAGTCATTAGACTAATAATATCGTGTTTTATTTTAATTAAGATAATATATTTCCACCAAGAATTATTGACAGATAACAACAAAAAAGACATTCATGGTTTAAAGATAAATTATTTCGCTGAAACAGTGAATTCATGAGATGGATAATTTTAATGATAAGACAAAATATTATTTTTAACATTTTAGTCGTAACAAAACTGTATTTCGTATCCAGTTTTGTTACATATTATTTTGTATTGTACTAATAAGGAAATAAATTTGTTATTATTTTATTTTAAATCTAACAACCACCATTTTAAAATTCAGTTAAACAACGCAAGTTATTTTTTATTATGACCATTGTTTATATTGTATACTTTTTTATAGGTATTTGTCGTTATAATTTTAATTTTGTCAGCCTGCTAGACAGTCAGATAGCCAAAATATTGAATTAACCATCTTAAATAGAAACTAAATCACTATACTATAATACAATTGTAAAATATCATAATAGAAAACTCATAGTTAAGTACCCTTTATATCCAGCATAACGGCCGTAGTAACGATTTTCTTGGACTCCGGGACGATAGCTACCATCATCTCCACCATATACTTGTGGTTTATATTTACCATCATCAGCTGCAAATACGGCACCCACCACAAAAGGGACCAAAACAATCTGAAAGTAGATTAAATGATTGGTAATTATAATAATATATTTTTCAAAAATGTAATGTGCTCAATTAATTCCCAGTTGTGTACGAGCTTTCATATTATCAGATAAGCTACAACGTATACTAAGTATATGTGACGTGGTGCAACGTATTCCGTAAAGCCGTGTTGACACGGTCCAAGTACGATCCAAGTACACTTGGACCGAGCGCCATCCAAGCGCACTCGTACGGGACATCTTCATAAAAATTATTCCTATCAGTCCTATCAAAGCTACTTGGATCCCCTCCTACTCATCCAAGCTGGCTTGGATAGGAATAATTAGTATGAAGATGTCTCATACGAGTGCGCTCGGTCCAAGTCAACTTGGATCGTACTTGGATCGTGTCAACGCGGCTTTATGCAGTTTCCATTTTTATATCTCATCACTTATTTTATTTTCATTATTTATATTTAGTGATTTTCCACAATCCACTCTTCACTGTTTATTTAGTTAACTTAATACTTAACACTGATACACAGAGTTTGTATTTTACAGCATCTTCATAGTTTCTAAATCCAAAATCCAATTACAAAACACTAGCACTTTATATTAATTTTCTAAATATTTAAAAAAAAATCACACACAAGTTATAAGACAATATCTTTTTTCTTTAATTTATGCAGTGATAATGTATTTTAGCGACTTGAAATTTTAAAAAAAATGACAAAATAGACTAATTTGGCATTACCACTAAAATCACTTTAATTAACCGAACTTACCAAAAATTTAAACATTTTTGTTTGATTTTTAATGTTGTTTACGAATCAAGACTGTTCAACTAATGTCGTTAGATGATGATCCAGTTGTCTTATATACTGAACTAAAAGTAAACCTTAATATAAATCAACATTTTGGCTGTCACACAAAAAAACGACACTTTAAACAACATTTGACATTAAGTTTTATATCAGAGGAATGTGGGCTGATGTGATATTTATTTGATGGAATTATTGTAATATATGGGGTATTTATTCATATAAAAAACACAAAACTCAAAGCTTATACATAATTTTAATAAAAACATTTATCAATCTGACGGACTTGTCACGCTATTGTTCTCAAAAAGTTGTAATAAATTTGTTGCAGCCTTCGTGAATTATTTTAAAAACAAACAGATATATTTGTATCTGACTCATGGAAAATTAATTTTCCGACCTTCATAAATTTGTCGTCGGCAATGATGTAAGCATTTGACGTATATGTCAAAATAAATGTTTTACCTTGCCACTCTCAATAAACTCATATTTTGGGCTTGGCATTATTTTTAATATAATTTAAATATAAAATACATACCTATATTCTTTATTACAGAAAATAATTATTAGATACTTGAGAAAAAGCTCCGACAGATGGGGTGATTATAATCCATCAGGTATTTTCCTTTTATAAAATTGCAACAGTACTAGGTAACAGAGTACCAACGGCTCAATTATAGCAGAGTAGCAGAAAGACGACGTTAGTGTAATAGTACAATCACAGGAACACTTAGGTTTTAGAAAATCATAAAGGTGAATTGTGACTTCACCAGGAATTGAATCATGAACGTTCAATATCAGAAGCTAGTGCCTTATGCGTTGGACTACCATGGCTATAGAGAGTCAATGGTTATAAATAACTATATGTTTTAAATAGTTTAAAAGTTTGGATACCTAAGGAAAAAATTTGCAATAATTGCTATATTTTAACAGCAGCAAGAGAGGTGCTAAAACTTTGATACAAACCTACCCAAGTTTGATAATATATTTATCACTTTATCTCTTTAGCAGTCGATAAGTATAGAATAGACCCACTGGTTTATGAAATTATATATATTACTAGTACCTAGATAATTAGATTAATAACCTGTTTAATATGTGAAACATAAAATACAAGCTAAAGAGTATTTTATAATTTTTGTTATAATACTGCATTGAATACATAAAATACAGGAGGATCTACCATCTCACCAGTAAGGCATTCACTGCGTCCAATGCAACTGGTGCGTTATCCAATAGGTGGCCATTATATATAATTAGCATGTTATTGAAATGTGGTAATTAATAAAATTAAAAGGTTCACCGCGAATGGGTCTAAAATGTCTATTTTAGGTCATTCGGGATATAGACAGTTTTTGGAAGAGGCAGAGACCATTCCAACGAAATAATGATAATTATTATTGTGCACTATAGCATAGTCGCCCTAAAATGCCAATTAATGAGACAAGTGTACCTGTTGTTTATAACATAGTTTCTAAAATCTTGAAAATCAACTGAACATAGGTCCTCCCATATTTCTTTCTACGTTTGAGCGATATGTGGTTATTATTACCTTCTGTTACTCCTGAAAAATTTGCTTCACAATTAATGTAAGTTATTATAATTATTACAATAAGAGTATGATTTGATTGTTATGAGAAGCTAGGGAAAGTTTTAGCTGTACAAATATTATATTCACCTTTACTTAAATCTAAAAGTCGACAAGTTAAATATTGTCCAATTTAGTTTTAAATGTACCTATGGTCACAAGAAACATAAAAAAAAAACTCATTTCTTCTGCCAACATAAAATGAGGTAGATATTTGACCTTAAATGGGTACTGTATCCATGTAAATATCTCTATATTATCTTCTTGAATATAATTTTGATACATACATCAATCTATAATTGAATACGTAAAAAGCAAAAAAGCTTTTCTCTATAATGCTTTATCTAATGCACATCGGTCACTCTAAAACAGTGATTAACTAGCTCAACATACTCTCTTTATATAATATAATAAATATTTTAATGTACTTCAGAACTCCTCAAAACTGAGTCATTATTTTTATGAGCATGTAATAAGCAATGTGTAAGTCATGTAGAGAATTTGCCATTGATCTACTCAATTTTAATAAGGTTATTATTATTAATTGCCTGCAATTATTAAAATGATCAAATATCTTACAGTACTTATAGGCCCGGAGCACTAAGGCGCACACTTTGAAAACCTCTGATTTATCATTTTATTAATTTATTTAAAATACTGACAACTTTACAACGTCTAAAAATATAAATTACAACAGTGTTCATAATTTAGAAACATATGATTGGTTTTGTAGACAATATAGGATATTTCCATTAACAATTTAATTTATGCTTTATCAGAAAAAAACTGATCCTTTAATACCACTATTTCCATATTATGTAATTTATTTTCAGCAGACAGTAGTCATTTTTGTGAATTGGTTTCACGCTAAAGTTATGTTTGTATCGGCCACAAGTCTCTATTCTTAAAGTGCAGCAAAATATTACTCCAGATTATGTCATGCTTCACTACCATAAAACAGCAGCGTCACTATTATATTCAATCCATTAACAGGTCATATTATTAGACACATATACATTAGAGTGACTAATGATTAAACTACAACTGAGAGATTCAAATCATCTGTATTGAGTTGCTAACATACATTTGAGATATCTAAAATATTCAGTGGTTAAAAATAACAATAGTAATTAATAAAATGTAACAACACATTTAAATAAATCTTTCAATCATTTAAGATTGACATTTTTCTACTAAATAAAACAGTGCTACCTGTTTTGATCGATCCTTGTAATCTCGCGCCTATGGTGATCATATCCGGAAAATTCACAACTTACCATATTGTTGACATATTACATCCATGGCCCATTTCTTGAGTTGTGATCTTCAATCCAGAATTTATTTAGTCGATATATAATAAATTATAAGTATATATTATATTGGTAATAACATATATATTTAGTAATATTTAAGCTATATATCACAAGAAAGAAGGTCTCTTCTCTACCATAACTTATTTTTAAGGACATATTTTGTATAAATTATAATACAGTTGTGGACATTTATTATTTATTTTTAAGGTATTGCTCGAGAGTATTGTTTTCCCTGTCTGTTTAAATAATATGTTTATACGATATTATAGAAGGTATTGTTTTATAATATTTCATAATAGAATATTATAGCAAAATTATTCTGAAGTGACGGTATTTTTCTCAAAAATTAATAAAAATAAGAGTCGTAAAACTAGGAATTCTGAATCATGTTTTATATATATCAAGTGTATTTTTCCAACAAGGGTTTGGATTGAAATCCCCAATGGACAAAATCCCGAATCACCAAAATCTCAAAACCGGAATCCCGAAAATGATCTATCCACTTAAAATACAACTAAAGTGCACTGGATTACAATTATAAACCGAAAAGACATTTTTTGTAATACCATTGGAAATAAACACTTAATATTTATTCAGAGATTTAAAAAAAATATTAAGTTTGTACTCGCTGTAAAAAAACATTGTAAAGTATCGAAATATTATTTACTTCATTTTTTATTTCTGTTCCTATTTGTTGTTGTGTACTCAAATATATTAAAGTATAGTTGTAATGTAAATATTATTTACAAATAAATTACAATCTTGTTTCTAACCTATATTTATAAAGCCCATTTTATATATAAATCTTATTGGGTGATGTTACTTAACTCACAAAGTATCAAAATAAAGAGATAGGTAAGAAACCAAATAACCATTATAAGTAAAGTAGTCCATGTAATTTTATATCGACACGTATTTTTACATTAAAAAGGATACGAAAAAAAATATTTTCGGGAATTCTGAATTCTGGATTCCGGCTTTCGAGATTTTGGCCATTCGAGATTTCGGCATTCGGGATTTCGCCCTGCATCCGTCCAACGGGATATGGAAAATTTACGGGTCGTCTAGGTAAAACCGTTTTTGTTAGAAATTGATTTCATAATTAAATTGTTCTAATTAATAATACGATGACAGTAAACAGAGGCCGAAAAAGTCGATGTACAAATTAAATATTCTGAATTTAAAGTGATCTGGATAAATTTATTGGGTTTTTCTCGGTTTTGAAAAATATTGAATTACATTTTGCTGGTATCGACGCCTATGAGGATATTCAAATTTTATTTTATTTCCGACAACCGAATACGGACGTATAATAAATAAATTTAAATTCCATACCTTGACATATTTTATGTGTTATTTACTTAAATACACAAAATATTAGAAATTAAATCACATTAACATATAATACTATACATTTACAAGTTTATAACAAAAGATGATACATTATTATTCAGTCGTTTATTTTTAATCAGTTATTTGGTTTGATAAATGTTTACGTTATTTGATTTATTGAATCAATGTGGTACTTAACTAAATTAAGATTAATAACTTTTTCAGCTTATTTGATTTATTATGTGTACGTATATATTAACATAATGTACGTAAAAAATATAGTTATAGCAAATTATTGTAATGTGTTGTGGCAAGACGTACTAGTATCTTTCGAAAAAATATTTTTGAATTCTTATTTTTTTAATAAAAATAAAACAATTATGTATTTAAATTTATTTGAGGATTAAAAGAACTTTAAAAAATCTACAAATATTTTTTTTAACAATTGAAGCCTTGCGGTTAGCTAGATAAAAAAATCTAAATAATATTCTGAATACGCTTTGTGTATTTCTTTATTATTATAAGTTTTTAATTATTTTATTTTGGTTTATACTTATAAGTATAAAGAAAAATATTTTATTTTTGTTAGTTATTTACTAATATTATGAATGTTACACACAATGCCTAAGATTCTAATACGCAATACTTGGATCGTGAATATAGTATGCAAGTCTAAATTTTAATAAGTAAATTCTGATCAACAAAATATTACTTAATCCTTGTCCAGATGGCGCGATTTGACTCGCGCTTAAAAACTTGCGCGCATTCCAGGTACATGTGATCTCATTGCGCCGTCCACATGTAATCGCCGTGTGTCACTTCTCGCGCGCAGTCAAGGTACAGGTGACTTTATTGAGCTACCCACATATAGGGAATCCAATCCCGAGCCAAAATTCTGATCCCGGGATTTCGGGATTACAATTTGATAATCCCGGGATCCCGGGACTGGTCCCGGGATTGGCACTTTTCCATAGTTAATACATTTTTTTTATATTTACAAATAACATTAATAAAATCGGTGAAAAATAAATCTGGGATAATTTATACTATTTAAGACATTTTTATGCAACGTTTTCATTCGCTCGTATTCTTATTTGTCCGGTGGTTGTTTGTCCGGTACAAATCTTGCAATCGATTTTTAACTAACTTCCCGGCTAGCTAGACATTTGAAACTTTTAGAATATATCAGAACACGATGCCAATGCATTCTTTTAATACTTTTAGCCATCTTTAAGCAGAATTGAATTCATTTTCAATTAATTCTGTTTGTATAGAAAGTTATTTCAGAAAAATCCGTAAAAAGTTAAAGACTATTATTGGTTACTAAGGCGGTGGTCCTAGCAACTAAATTATCAATATATACTTGCGTTACTATGGAAATCAAAATGAAATGTCAAAATGACATTTCAGTATTTTATATTTATTTGTTTGTTTGTTTTTTTATTTAATTCATATCAAGTACAAGTTTGAGCATATTTAGTATAATAATTCAACAGAAAATTTAAAATCGTTGTAGGTATATACAAAGTTCTTTTTATCTTGTAATTATTATTGTTAATTATGTTAATTGTTCAACCTTGATTTAATCTTGATGAAGTTTAATGGAGTAAATAATATTGTAAAATAAAAATTAAACTGAATTTAATATGAAATTGCTGTTTCTGGTAGTAAAGACTTAATTAATGGGTTAGCTAGATTTAAAATAGTAGAACAAATCGTGGTGTATGGCCTTTCCGCTTCATAAATCTAATTAATCAGCCAAATATGAAACTGCCGTAAAACTTATGAGATCATGGTGGAATTACTTTGTTAAAAGTGCGAAGAATTGTTTTTTCCAATCTTTCTCATTTTTATTGATTTATGTGAAAAAATAAAATGAATCGGCAACTTACATATGGGTATAAATCAAACTTCATTCAAACTCAGTTTATTTCTAATTTAGTTATTTGTTATTAAAAGTATTTTTTCTGTTATATTTTAGTTTTTATTTTATTTTCTATAAAAAATGATAAAAAATAAATCCCGAAATCCCGGGATTATGTTTACCAATCCCGGGATTCAAAGGTATCGAAAATAGCTCGGGATCCCGGGATCCCGGGATTCGGGATCCCGGGATTGGATTCCCTACCCACATACTATCGCAGCGTATCGCGGTGAGACACGCGTCATCTGGACAAACTCTGAGATATTTTACCAGTGTTCATCAATTTAAATGATTAAATAACAGTCATGTACCAGATACATTTCAATATTTTTCAATTGATATGATGATTGAATACACAATATGACATTATTTTTGTTGAACATCTGTCAACAAACAACATGTCCCAATGATGTAAGTTAAAGTAACGTTCTTAAATATTCTGTATTATTCAATAAGTAAAAAAAATAATAATAGGTACTTCGAACTAATATTTTGAGAGATTTTGATAATGTCTATGAATCATAGTTAGTATCCTTAAAACCTTGATTTGAAATTACAAAAGATAGTCACGAATATTAACCGACTTAAAAATTATATCACACATTTACGATTGATAGGAAATTTCTCCATGGGTGTTAATTACACCGATAGCTTGATAAAGCTCATTACTCGGATTGCGATGAATGTTTAAGTGTCATTCGAGATGCGGAATATTTTTCAGATTGTTATTATGCAATTATTTACTTTGCATAGTTTTGTGTAAGATTTTTTTGCAGATTTTTTGAAATTTGAACTATATTTTGGACAGTCGTATTTTTCTCAATGGTTCAGAAAATTGTAAGTAAATCAATAATTGAATGACATTCTCGGTTTATATTTTTTATAAAAATATTCAAAATGATAAATTTTTCAGGTAATGATTAATGCTTTTTAAAGTTTTCATCGTAAACTATGTGTTGTCTATCATGGGCCATAGCGTAGATGTTTGTGGACCTTCAGTGACTTTATAGCAATACATACAATAATAATTATTGATATGCGTTTCCGGAAAGATTTTTTTTTTTATCATATAGTGTTTCTATTAAATTAACTGATAATATTTATAACCCTGTTGCTTAGAAATAAACTAGTACCTTGCTATAATAATCTTGTAGTAAAACATAACATGATTGTAAAAACAATGTTTGAATTTACGTAAGCAAGAAATTGTAAATCAAAAATGAATACACTTTGTATCAAAATAAGATAGTTTACATCTCTTATTAGTGTTTTCACTAGTTTTTTGAATTATTTTATTAAGTTTTTGTTATTAGAAGTGACGTTGATATTTAAAATATTTTAATATAAATCAATATTATTGGATTTTTTAATGATATATTATACTATATTATAGAAACACCTCTTACCTTGGAAAATTATAACATATAGGTAGTCGAGCTGGTATCGTGTCGGCCTAAATGCCGTGGGTTCTGAGCTCGAATCCCGGGTCTGGCAAAACATCATAATATTATGTTGTTTTTTAAAGTGTATTTGGACCCAGGGTATGGACCTCTTAATACAACCTCTACTCTGTGGAGGCCCATATGATCTTCTTAGGATCGGACATGGTAAAGATAGTTGTATAGTTTTGTCACATCAATGAATATATCTTTTTTGGAAGAAATATAAAACAACTGCATCTATGCATAACAGATTTATATCACAATACCTAATTCTACCATCACAGAATCAATGAATGGCCAATATATTTTTGAAATGATATACGGTTTGGATGTTGTTTGTTTTCTATTGGTTTCCAGTTAAAATTAAAATAAAACACTCTTAATAGATGTTTTTCGATTTTGCGATTGTTCCAGGCCAATAATTAATTATATGAGTTAAAATAAATTAAATTATGTATTATATTTTCTATTATTTTAATAATTACATACTTCAATTTATTAATATTATTGTTATACCTATATAAAAATAGGTGCATTATCAACATAATATACTTCATGGCTGTTTATCTCGGAATCATAATATAAAAAAAATTATTTCTTTTAAGAGGGTAGAATAGTGTTGCTCAGTATTTAATGGAAATGAATTTGATATATTTTCAATCTATATATTATATATATATATATATACTAGCTGACCCGGCGAACTTCGTACCGCCTCAGAATCAATAATCTTGTGTTAACTTATTAGCTGAATTAAATTCATTTTTTTATTAAGTTAAAATGAATATTCAAAATGAATTAAGTTCAATAAATGTGCAAAAATCAAACCAAAATGAAATGGATTACATAGTTTTGGTTGGTTCAGATTTCGAAGCATGATGACTACCGAGCCAACCTTCAATTGTAAATTGTGCGGTGGCAAGCCAGGAAGATCCAATAAGTTTAAAAATTCAGTTGGCTAGTTGGTTGCTTCGTCTTCGTTTGTTAGTGCAAGAACGTAGTGGTCGCGCGGGGGTGGCGTGCCGGCATCTTGCGAAACTCAAACGTATAACCGTGTGTAAAATGTTCTTAGACAGTGTCTTTTTTCGGGCATAATACACATGGCTATATGTTTGAGTTTCGCAAGACGCCGCCGCACCACGCCCGCCAAATTACTACGGCCGAGCACTTACACAGTCGATAGATTTGAAGGAATGCAGTAGACCAACAATTTGATTTTGAATTGTGAAGTTTAAGTGATCCACATCTTTGTTCTTTGCCGCAAGAATTGCTCGTTCACTCAACCAATTCTTGACACGAAATTGCAAAAATTCAGCGGAAACGAAATCAATCCGTTTGATTCGTCGACAGGAACACGGCCGTTACCGATAGTCAGAAATTGCTTAGAGAAATCTTTGGCAGACGGATCGTTTAGCAATGTAACTCGCATGTTTGTCGTCAGCTGAAGGTTCTTCACATAGCGCCCCAGAGTTAATGGTTTGAGGCAAGCATTTATTTCATCGGCAGCGGTCGATCTTGGAATGACTGGTAGTGTTTGGCAGAAATCGCCAGATAGTAGAATCATTGCGCCTCCAAAACATCTCTCACAATGCGCGTTTGTGCGCCATTCTAAATTCATCCCAGGTGATTATTTTACTTGCTACCAAAACTGTGGCCATTGCTGAATGTTTCGCAATATTGCATATCGGTTTTTCAGTCGTTTGAAGGTTTAACGGCAATTTCAACGCTGAATGAGCCGTTCGGCATCCTTTTAGCAACGTGGCCGCTATCCCGGAAGAAGCAACTGCTACAGCAATTTCGGATCTCGCACGAACAGTGGCCAAAATCAATGACATGAGGAATGTCTTCCCAGTTCCACTGGGCGCATCGAGGAAAAATAAGCCACCATTTCCATCATCAATTGCCTTCATTAACGTATCGTGCACTACCTTCTGTTGGGGGTTCAACATTAGTACATTCGTTCGAACTAATTAGTTCAATGGATCTTGATCATTTTCACGTTCACGTTCCAATTCTAGATGGAAAGCGTAATTCACTCCACGATGTGGCATTGGCATTCCTAACTTGACTAACAAACTGCCGCACATGAGGTAACACATGTCTTCGATCAAAAGGAAAACCTGGTTATGTATCTCCTTATTCACCTCGAGATCAGGATTCCCTGAAATGACACGAATTCGATGTAAAATGTCTTCTGACATGTCATCCTTGTAGTTGTTCTACAGTTCAGGTGGATTCGATGGGAAGCATGTCGAAATAATGATAGCAAATAATGTGCGTATCTGACTTGGAGATGCAGAAACAAATGCTTTAGCGATTGTCATGTCCCAATGAGTATCATTTTTAAGCAAATTGAGCTTTTGACATGCAGCATGAAATGTTGGGCACACTACACCATTGACAGTTTGAAGTGATTCAAATGATGTCGGCCCACGAACATTTACCAGCAACAACCGCAAGTAGAATCATTCGCCATTATTTGGATGAACTGTGTAAATGCGACCAAGAGCATCAGTAGAATGCACATCCGGATGATCAGGAACCGCATCGCCTTGCTTCTGACGTTGAAATTTCTTCGATGAAGCGTTCCAAGTGTAATAATGTGGCATCTTAGAGTAGAACAACGTTCGTGCAAACGGATCGCTTTGGCAAATCGAAAAGAAACTGGTCAATGTTGGCGCTGGAGATATTTCAGCACGTTGAGCAACATTCGATGCGTTGAAATAAACTTGTTGACCATTCTTCAGATGTACCGCCAAATGTACAGCAGTGGGATGACGTTCATGAATGGGGAATGAGAGAATACGCCAAATTGCTTCATTGCAGGTCACATATCGACCAACTTATAGTGCGTGATTTCATCGTTGGTATTGGGAGTTTGAACGCCAAAAACTACAATATCGCTGCCTTTTCTGACATATTTGCAGATGTATTTGATGGATTTCACTGAATTGCAAAACTCCACGTTGCAATGCGCCTTGAATGTTTTGGAAAAAAGTGGCGAATACGGAACAATCCAAGTGTTGTCGACCGCGATATCGTTTCACTTCATTTTCGTTGTGATAGTTCTACCGTTATCATTGGGTGATCGACGCTGATACAGTGGATAACCATCATTGGCAGTGATAGTCTCCGCCGTTAAACTTCATGGATAACGCTTGGAACACTGTCTTGCCGTCGACCATGCACGCTGATTGGGGGGGATTGATGGCGCCACACTGTCCATGAATCATTTAAGTAATTACAACATCATACAGGTCTGGATCGGTTTCGGGATCAGGAATCTCGGCACATATGATGTCATCTTTTTGGTCTGGTCGAATTCTTTCGACTAACCAAATAAGAATGTGTGCATGCGGCAAGCTTCGTTTTTGTCATTCAATCGAATACATCCAGCATCGAGTTTCCCAAAGACGCGATGCTTAACAATGTAGTTCATCAGCGACAGGATTTTTTGTTTGAAGACACGTGCCGATCACTTGATGTTTGTCCGGGGAGTAGCAGTTGAACAATTTCTATTCATTTCGGATTTCATGTAAAGGTGATGAATAGATCTGGACGACCGTAATGACGAACGTATTTCATTGCATCTTGCGCATATTCATGCATATGACGTGGGCTGACAATGTACATCGCCGATAGAATAGTCAATCGACCAACATTAGCTGCATCTCCTACGGTGCTGATTGCATCGCGTAAATGAATATACTCCTCCGATCGCAGTTTGGCTTGGTTCAACCGAATGAAAGTGAGGCGCTCCGTCTCGATTTTAAGCAATCGACGAATAATAAACACTGGAAAATTAATCACATAATTCAAAATTACATAATGAAGCAGTTATCGATGCACACACAATCACAAATTTGATAACCTCACAAAGTGAACATCTTCGAAGGCAACTTACCGTTTGAAAATCACGATCAAAATAGCTATTTGCGCACCTAGCTGGTAATTGGCTCGACTATTCACGTAGATCGATTGTCGAATGAAGTTCGAAGGATGGATTTTGAAATTGGTAGGTAAATAATGAGCAATACCAGCAATGAGATCATGTAATTTTATCCTTGGCTTTATTTTTGGACGCTGTCGAAGAAGTAAAAAAGATTCAGGCAGGACAACTTCCTCCAAAATTCACCGGAGTATACAACAAAGTCTTTCGGGATTATCTGAGGCTAAACTGAATCAACTGTCAAAGGATAGATAATGCACACAACGCCTTTCATTTGTTTCTTGTTTATTCTTTCTGTCATGTATCGTTGTATATGGATTTAAATTTTTTGTGATTTTCTTTTATTTTCGAATGCGCGAGGTCATTTTTCAAAATGTCAAAATGTATGAGAAAATGAATTGTCTTCATAATGTATTTTTTCCGTGATTTATCCGATATTTTAATAGTTATTCTGCTAATCGGGGCGGAGACAAATCTAACAAATCAAAGATCATAAAAATCGGTCCAGCCGTTCTTGAGTTATAAATGGTGTAACTAACCCGACTTTGTTTTATATAGATATATTAAGTCTACCCTATAGAAGAGTGATTTTATCATTTAATGGCTCAAATAAAATTTCACGTACTGAGTAAAATTCTTACGCTTCTTTTCAGTTGTCCAACGCATTGAGGTAATAAATAACCAATAACCAACCCATAATATTAACAAAAATAAGATATTTTCATAATGTGGAAATTTATATAGTCTATATTGGAGCAGTATTGGTGATTTATTTGTCATAGGTACATATTTCATAAGTAAATATTATTTATCTATTTATCTAAAAAAAATACATTGCGGCAGTGACATCTACTGGAGATACGTCCAAAATATTGTTAATGACAAAACATATCATAGGTTTTGAGAAACAAATACAATTGAAGTCTTTACTTGGTAGATGAACTTGGTTTTATCATTGTTTCGGTATAACATTTTATTACTATAAAAAATTAGTATTTCTTGGAAGATCCACGGTCAAAATAATAGTAAGTGGCGATAATGGGTTTTCCGGGGGTTTTCTGGAGTACGTCAAGACTCGCTGAGGGTTGTTGAAGAGATATTCTACTTTGTATCTGTACATGCATGCATGTTGATAATTTTCTCTTAATTCTGATATGTATATGTATGAATATTAGCTGTGGCTCCTAAATGCAGATCAACGTTATTAATATTATTAGTATAGGAACGAAAATGTTAAAAACTACCTCCCAAAAAGGTCGACGTATTAATTTCTAAATTTGTCAACACAATAAGTAATAATATTTGTTATTATTGAAACATTTTTAAGAATACGTGAAATGTATATTAACTATATGTACTTATTAGTACTTAAACATTTACATTTTGGGTAAATGTTAATATATTATTGAAAAACTTGTTGAATACGTAAACTTACATATTGGATGCAATATTGTAATGGGTCTTGAAAAGTGCAAAATAGCCTACCTCCACATCAACAGGAATACTTTCTTACCAAGACAACGTCCTTGCCAAGGCGTCCACTTTTCAGTTTTGATCATATGGTGTACAGTAGTAATCCAGAAAATCTACATTTGGATTTCTTCGTGTTACGAGTATGTCAAAAGTTTCACTGTCTTGAAGAAGCATTAAATTTATGAATGAGTATTTTGTTGAAATTAATTTAAAGTAGATGGCGGGTGGTGATGTTGCATTACAATATGATGTCAGTTTTTTATTATAACTAACTCTTCTATTGAGACATGCTTTTCAGTTCGCTGTTGGTGTCTCTTTTGCATATCTTTGAATGAATTTCAGACATTGTTCGATTATTAATACTCTTTCTGATTAATCGTGATAATTTTCATTTGATTATATAATATCAATACGTTAGAAGATAAACCACGGAAGTAACGTTTAGACTTTTGTTCAGGAGAGTGATTTTAGTGTACATTAAATGTTTGAACTTGAATAACTTTTTTAATAACTATAATAATTAGGGTCTGTAAACGGTATCATTCATAATTAAATTGATCTTTGACCATAGTATAGAAAGAAAGACCAAATCATTTAGAATTAATAAATTAATGGACTTCCGTGTTTTATGTTCTAACACATAATGTAGAAGTATTACTAAGCAATACTTCACCTATAGATAATACACGGAAGTCCATATAGGTAGATATAAATTATTTTTATTTCCTGTGCATCATTATTAATAATTATTATATTATAAATACACAAAATATTTCAGTAAGTCTACATATGAAAAGGAATTATATTTTTTTTTACATAAGTACAACATTATTTGAAATTTATTACTGCTCTAGAAAAAAATCAACGCAATGAGAGTTATTCCTGGTCATTCTTCGGGACATCAGCTGATGAGGAATTATGTGGAATTCTACCATAAAATTCTTGAAATTCCCGAGATATCCATTGTTTCATAGTTTGCAGATCTTAACCGGATACGGTGGTTTTGCCTTCAAGATCTGTCAGCTTGGCCTAATAGAATTTCCGACTTGCTTATGTGCCGAATTGCAGGATGCCGATCACATCCTCTGGGAGTGTTCCCATATGTTGGTTGAAAGGGAAGAGCTTCTCAAGTCGGTTCAAACCTCAGTTGGACCGGTCGGCCATTGCGACTAGGTATCTATGAGGGAAAATTTTTTAGCTTTTAAAAAGTTTGCGGCATTTTACGGCGAGCAAGAAGGTCTTTTCTCATCGAGAATTGACCGCAATAAATTATATCAAATAAGGGATCACGCACACTCTAGTGCACGCCAACCAAGGTCTTGGGAAGTTGCTCCTGGGACACTTTTGGCACAAATTTTTGAGAGCGCCTAACGTTCGGTACGGCACGGTATACGCCTGCATAACGGGTGTAGAAACGTGGATGGAAAAGAAAGTTTGCAGATCTTTGTAATTTGGCCGTGCTAATTAGACGTTTTGAACATGTGGAATGCCAATGTGAAACAAAATATTTTGCTACCTTGTTTTTCTACGGAGGTCCTCAGTTTGGAAATCTTCATCGGAGAACTTCGCCTTATAACGTAGATAACCAGCGCTATCTTAAGATATAAATAAAAAAGAAATAAAAACGGTGTGCCATCAATATTTTTTTTTCGAGCCACAAAAGGAGCTGAAAATGCATGCAAAGAGCAATAATCGTTTATATCAATTTAACTCCATGTTAATAACTTTAAAAGGCTTATTTCCTTTACATGTCCCTACAAACTGAGCCCAATTTCATGGAGTAACAATTATCTACATACCGTTCAGCATCTTTTTTGACGTTCAGTTATAGAGTAGTCAGTATCGATCTCCATGTGTGTATGGCCTCGTAATAGGAATTTGTGATTTATGATTTTCAGCGTAGGAATGGTTTTCAGAAACCAGGTATATGAAAAAACAATCATGATATTCCTATTTTGGCCAGGGCAATTAATTATCATACCAAATCTTCAGCTCTTCAATATTTGCTAAAAAATTGCTAAATGCCCATTTCATCAAGCAGCAACCGATTTTATTGCCACCGCTTCCACTTTTTATTTCATCCACATCAGTGTTATGTCTCACCACTTGCATCATCGTAAATTGTAAAATTCGGAGTCCACAATTTTCTCAGATGGAAACTATATGGAGTAGGTAAACACTTCTCCATGTCAACCATTATAACTTTCATACTGGTAATTTTTCTTTTGCAAGAGTTTTATCAATCTTATTTATTTGCAGTTGCTTCCTGCATGTGATCTTCCAAAAGGTGTCTTTGAATTTCTTTTTCTTCAACAGAAATATTATAATTTTTAAGACTCATCTTAGGGTTATCGCAGGCGTCACAGGTATCATTGCTTGGCAAATGAAACCCAAATTAAATTTTTATTTTATTTAATCGAAAATCCATTTGAATAGGTATATGGCGATAGAGCCACAATTTTGGGTTCATTCATGTGGTTATATCCTTTGAAGAATAAATCAAACATTTTTGTAATACTTATTCATGTATAACTAGCTGTATCATCCGGCGCTGCCCGGGAGTTACGTGGAGTGCAAAGGATTGAATTTAAAAAAGTAAAAAAGTATAATATTTTAGATTTTTATTTTTTTGTACATTTATTGCATTAAATATCTTAAAAAGTAGTACAAATTCAATTTATTATTATAAAACTGTCCCCGGGGTGCAACGGGTTAAAACTGAATTTCGAGACCCCGACCACTCACACCAGCTCTGTTGCCTCCCCGGGGTGCAACGGGTTAAAACTGAAATTTGGGACCCCGACCACGCACTCCGGCTTTGATGCCACTACATACAATTATTGTCCGTAAGGGAAGTATTCCGATCTACGCGTAACACGTCATTTGCATCTAACTTTACCATTTGACCTCCGATCAAGCTGAAATAAACGCCAATATTTTTTAAATGTACATATTCTTGCGACATCTTCAATAAAAATGGGGGTTGCAGCATTAACTTCCGCGTGTCAAGGCCTTGTACGTGGCGACATTTTTTCCGCAAAAACCGTAAAACTGTCCCTGGGGTGCAGCGGGTTAAATCTGAAATTCGAGACCCCAATCACGCACTGCGGCTTTTTAGCCTCCGTCTACTGTCCAAATTTTGTGGAAATCCGACTGCGCGTGTGGATTTGTACAAAGAAAAACGAAAATTATAGTACAGATAATAATATTATGTACCTACCTAACGTTTGCTGGACTTCCGTGTTTATGGAATTATTATAATGGCTTATTACATTTTTCTTAGAGCATAAACATCGTAAAAAGAACATTTGTTGTTGTTTATCCACTAAAGAGAATTGGACTTCAGTGGTTTTTTAATTAGCTATATCGGTTAATTTACTACTTATGGACTTCAGTGTTTCATTCATTTGTGTAATGAAATAAAATAAAATTTTCTGCATATTTAACTCAAAAACGGTAAAAACTGGACTTCCGTGGTTTTTCCTCTAACGTACAGATATATTGATAGACAACTTGTATAAAATAATTTATTAGTATATTTTCAAAATATACCAGAGACAAAGTAATCAGTTTTAAAAGGTATTGAAATGAATAACCGTAGGTATAATACTTAAACCTAAAGGCGTTTATTCACGGTCCGATCCGGGTCCAGATGACGGACATTTCCATCCGGGAGATGGAAGCACATGACGGAATACGTATATCCACTGCATCCGACTTCAGATGATTAGTAACCATAGGGTATAAACCAATATTCTTTAAGTAATTATTTCATATTTGCAGAGAGTGCACGCAATATGTTTGGTTTTTTGCGCTATTATTGTACGTTTGACTTTGTAAGAAATCTAAAGAGCTTAGGACACATCCAAGAATTTTATGTGGTCTATTATAAATTGAAGCAGCATGAATAATAAGTTATAATTATACCTAGTTTTGATGACTACGACTTTTTAAAATTTTATATCATATTAATTAACTGGTTCAATTACACCAGTGATAAACAAAGTGCGTGTACGCCAACCGAGAAATGTTCAAACCAATCAAGAGGTTGAACCGATATAATAAAATTATCGGACGCTGGAAATACGGATCTTGGATGACTAACATTGTGTGTACAAGCAGCGATACAAATGTGAAGGTTGCCATATCGGACCATCATCATGGCTTACAGATTCAGATATTGAGATCGGATCGTTCGTAGACAAACGGTGTAAGTATTTTATTTTTTCTCATCTTATACAGCCATCTTACTTGGCAAATCTACCTTGAAGTATATAGGTTAAAGAATTAGAATACACTGATATTAGTTATTGTAATATAGATTTTTTACTCTAGCAAGTTTTTTTTGGCAGATTTCTTTATTAGTATTCAAAAATATTTTAATAATAATAAACTATTATTGTTAACTTTGTAAAATTCTTTATATTTTAAATTTTAAAATACAAATATTTCTCAAAATTCATTTTTGTTATATATATATTTTTTGTAAGATTTGCTTTGTATATTTATTCATAGTCCAATTTCACAGTAACACACCATCAATATGATTAGGCAGTAGGGGGGGTGGGGAGGTGGTCACCGACAGCACGGAATCCATTTTCATCAGCGACGTAGTCCACGCGGTACTTGATGTTATCAGGTCCGATGTATTCGTAGAAACCGGTGGCTTTGATACCCTCGTCCTTTGAACCAGCATTGACTAGGCTTCCGATTTCTTGGGCGATGATGTTGTTTTCGGTTTCGAAGTTGTAACGGTAAGCGTTAGGGAGGACTTCTGAGTCTTGTTTCAAGATGCGGCTCTGGCCATCTGATGAGTGAGATGAAGATTTGAAGTAAGCTGGCGCAACGACTGCGACAACTGGAGCCTTAGCGTAAACCTTTGGTTGGACTGATTTGAAGGGGGAGATGTTGCTGGCTGCGGCGTCAACGATGAATCGGTTAACAAACTGGTTGTTGTAGCTAGGAGCGGATTGGGATGCAGCAGAGGCAAGACGAGCCCCGACGTTCACGCTCGGGGTGTACTTAGCTGAACCAAATGAATCTCTGTAACACAATAATAATAATATATTGAATATTTTTAAAACTGTGATTTGAAAATAATCTCACCGGTAAATATAATACGAGTATGTAAACATTGAATTCAATGGAGACGTAGCCTGTAACTGAAAATGATGATTATAATAAGATTACTACGTCATCAGCGAATCATCTTCTATTGCAGATAAAATCATATACATATACTACAATAAACAATACTAAGATAAGTTTCCTACATAATATTATATTAAAATTATTTAGACGAACAATCGCTTATAATAAATAGTATGTAAATAAGTAACAGAGCGACAATGATATAGCCACACATATCAAACATACTTAAACTATCTGTGGGTCTATTCTATATATAAAGCGACTATCAGCGGCTATAGGTGGCTATCGACGGTAGTTTGTTACATTTATGTATTAAGTTAAGTATTATAATTGTTACAATAAGTTAGCAGTCTAAACTGTCTATCTCGCTCTAAAAATTATCACAGCCAATAGAGGGGCTGTTTAAACATAGTACTTTTTGACAGGTTCGACGATTAACTTATTGTAACAATTAACCTCCGCAATACATAATTATGATATACTATCGTCGATAGCCGTCTTGAGTACAGAAGAGCCCCACAGGAATCGTTATGAAGTAGTAATATAAAAGTTGATTGGTTCTATTTGTATTAGTACAAACTAATTTCTTACTGGTATTTTTTTCATGATATAAGATGGGACACATTAAACTGTATATACATCGTTACTGTCATAAAATCTATTATTGAAAATGAGCAACTTTTATAATTGTTTTAAAAAAAATGTACCCTTTGTATGAGCCAGATTGACCAGTGTATTTGCCTTCATCTCCTGCACGGTATTGACCATTGTCTCCACCATAGACTTCTGGTCTGTACTGACCATCATCATCGGCTAAGGCAACAGCCAGTACAATGGGTACCAATATGATCTGAAAGAGAAAATAATAATTCGATTACAAATCATATATATTTAAGTCATTCTGAATAACGCAAAGTTAAACAAATACCTATGGGTCAATTCTCCTGATCGTGAAGGAATTATTATTTAAAAATAGCATTCATTTATTAACAAAAGTAAATTATAATATTAGAAATATTATTAAAGTATTAATATAATATACTATGTTAGTATAAAAGATATTAAAAACGATATTCAATAAAGGTACACAGTATAACCAACTTATAATTTTATTCAGATATATTTTGATGTGAAATGTAATTCAGATAAAACTTTATAATATATAATATGTAAATTGGTTAAGTTATTTATTTTATTTTATCGTGAATGTAAATGACCAGATCATCATAGGTAAAAAATAAATAAAAAATAATTGTGTTAGTCACTAAATGTGAAGCATAACTCAGCATAATATGCATTAATGCCCCGATTGCCTTAGGTCGATTTCGTAACAATATTAAGCCATCGTAGAAACAAACACGGTGATTATGAAATATGCGTAGGACACACTGACGACTTAAAACGTATTATGGCTTTCTTAGTCAAAATATTTTATAAGGGGGGACGTGCTCGTCGAAGGTCAAAATTGAGTTTTTATTGTATTTTCAAACCATGATCCTGGACACTCCTTAAACGTTGTAGATAATCTATTTATATACTTTTGAAGCCTTATTATCCTTTATAGTTATTTTAAACATTTGATGACTGCATGAAGTATTTTTGTTACATAAAATAGTATTCTTTTAAACCTCTCGCTCTAATGTTTTAGAATATTGTCATATTTCAGTACATAACTGTGCAGTGGTGTTAAGATTTTTTACATTTATTAATTTTTAAACGCATTTATAAAACCATTAGCATAATTTATTACGAGATAATTTTTGTAAAATATTCACGATAAAAAATTATATTGATAATCTCTGTGATCCCAAATTTGACAAGAATTAGACATTTTATTATTCAAAAAATCGGCAATATTAACACATTTGAAGATGATTCTAAAGATACTTATTATAAGCTATGTCTTTGACCATTCAAGTGTGATAAACATGTTATGAATAATGATTGCTTTATAATAATTATTGACCTAAGAATAAGGTAGTGTTTTTTTGAAATACGCCATTTCTTTTGTCATTCCCTAGTAGTTAAGCTACAACATACGGCCGTAGCCATAAATTGACAAACTCTAATTAAAGTAGGGAGTAAAATTATGTTAACGCGCGTGTTTGAACATGTACCTAACTGAATTTTTTTAATTTTTTTTTTAAACGGTACATGTTCAAACACGCGCGTCAATATCATTTTACTCCCTACTTCAATTATAGTTTGTCAATTTATGGCTACGGCCGTATGTTGTAGCTTAACCACTGGGGAATGACAAAAGAAATGGCGTATTTCAAAAAAACACTACCTTATTCTTAGGTCAATAATTATTATAAAGCAATCATTATTCATAAGATGTTTATCACACTTGAATAGTCAAAGACATAGCTTATAATAAATATCTTTAAAATCATCTTCAAATGTGTTAATCTTGCCGATTTTTTGAATAATAAAATGCCTAATTCTTGTCAAATTTGGGATCACAGAGATTATCAATATATTTTTTTATCGTGAATATTTTACAAAAATTATCTCGTAATAAATTATGCTAATGGTTTTATAAATGCGTTTAAAAATTAATAAATGTAAAAAATCTTAACAATATTGCACAGTTATGTACCGAAATATGACTATATTCTAAAACATTAGAGCGAGAGGTTTAAAAGAATACTATTTTATGTAACAAAAATACTTCATGCAGTCATCAAATGTTTAAAATAACTATAAAGGATAATAAGGCTTCAAAATTGTATAAATAGATTATCTACAACGTTTAAGGAGTGTCCAGGATCATGGTTTGAAAATACAATAAAAACTCAATTTTGACCTTCGACGAGCATGTCCCCCCTTAATGATTTTTACGTAACATAATGCACTGGTTTGGTAAATTTTCACTCGAGTCACTTTAGTTTCCCCACTTAACTCACCAAAAACTTCATTGCTGGTTGATTTTTTGATCTCTTCTACGAATCAAGACTGATTAACTAATGTCGATATGTGATGACCAATTTGCTTTATATACTAGGCCAAAGAAAACCTTTAAATAAATCAGCGTTTTGGGTGTCTTCGAATAAAAAAAAACGACATCATTAAAACTGTGGCATTATGTTTAGTATAAAGAGGATGTGGGTTGATACAGCAGTCTTGAGATGGTCTTATAATATATGGTGTTTGACTATATTTTTTTTTCACTTGAAAAAATGGCAATATGCCTATAATAATTAAAAATCCAATCGATAGTAAAGCATGCACTAATCGATAGAATTTATGTGGGAAATTTACTTACTTTAATATAACATATAATTTATATTTGTTTTGTTATAATATTTGTTTTTTTCTTTTAATTTATTTAATTAGTTAAACTACACGCTAAAAGAATACATGTCATCAATATTTTTAGCCTAGGTAAATCCATTGCTGTATGAGAACCTCCCTATAGGTTCATTTAGTTTCTAGATCTTTAGTTCTTCGTTTCCACATTATTTTCATCTGTTATTTAGATCAGTTCTATAGTCATTTACTGTACCATGTAAATAGTAATATATAAAAATTAATCTATTATTCTTTAAGAAAAAATCATTTAAAACAAAAACAAAAATGGTTATCGTGCATCAAGTTAAATTGAGAGCAGTATAACTTTACACTATCAATCTTTTTAAAAGCATGGCTCCTTTTTGTTCGTTAGGTAACCAGCGACTCTCTGTCATATTTTCATGAAATAGGCATTGTAATATACAAAAAACAGATTAAACATAATATAAAATTTTGCACATGGGTTATCGTTTATGACAGTTTCTTTTCACTATAAAACACTATACTTTTCCAATTCTCTTGAAGACTAATTATGAAATATTAATATTTTATATCGATTTTTCTACCATAACTAATGTTTATTCATTTTAATAGTAAGTAGGTGGTTGACAACTTTAAAGAAATTATATTCCGATCCCCTGATGGTCGTGATAGTATATAGGTTGGAAATCCGTATTCGAGCGTATATCAGTAATAATATGTATGCGGCCGAATAAACTTATTATTAATGAATAAAACCTACTATAAAATACTACATATCATTGATAATATGGTCTAAATATTTATCAGTAGGTACTATAGTTTTATTGCATATTTTATTAATTTAGTGGTCCAAAATAAGTGACATGGGAAGTCGAATGCATCGTTTATCACTGATTTAATGCATCGATGTAGTTATTTTCGTATGGAATATCAAATGTACAAATTAGAGAAAGTAAACATAATTAATTTCATATAAGATTTTTGAACTGTTCACCATGTGTTATTTCTCCCTCTTATTTTTGACATTTTAGACTCTTTCTTGAAAATAATCTTTTTAATCAGCCCATAATGATGAGGAAAAATGAAGAAGAACATGAACATAACATAACAAACAACCGTAAAAGTTTAACACAATATAATATATTATACTGTATAGAAGACAACTACATGATTACCAATATGTACTTACCTACTTCGTTATTGGGAATATAATAATAATAATATTAATTTCATTATACCTGTGATAAACAGAACTGATTTAATATTAATAAAACAGTAGTCTGACATTTTGGAATTAGTTTCTAAACAAGTTATTTTTACACTCATATTCTTTATAAATAGTTTTACTGATATATATATTAAACTAATTTATTGATGATACATTTTCTGTGTTATTTATTATGTAATATGTGAATGATTTATTATGAACTGACTAAGATTAAATATTTTTTGAGTTTTTTTTTCTAAAGTAATAAATTGGAAATATTAATAAAATAATAATCCATACTGTATCTCGTCAAATAAATATAAAATCAATTTAATTCAAAGCATCCAAAATAAAAATATTTATGCTTTAATTTTAAATAATACTTAACCTTGGTCCATACATGTTGATCGAATATTCTCAATATATCACTCATGATAACGATTAAAATCTGCTCTAGAGTGTATAGTATGGGCGTTTTATGTAAATTATATCATCTTCTTTACTCAAACTATGGATATTTAAGAAGCATGGGAAATTATTATTCGTATCTACTAGCTATTCATCAATTCGGCCAGTATTCATGAAAATATATAGCACTAAATCGGTTTTAATGTCATAAATTCTAACCTCTTTAATCCAAGTTTAATCTTAAATTCTTGTATCAATTGCGTATTAAGCTCTTAAACTGTCATATAATTTAACCAGTATAATGTCACTTAAGTCAATTATGTTGTTTTGGTCTCGATAAAAAATGAATTCATTTTCGTTTTATGGCCTGAATATATAATTACATTATTTAGCAGAATATTATTTGCGCGAATATTTTCATAAATTTTTAAATCTCTTAATTTAGTAATATTTTACGTAAATTGACGTTGAAAAATACATAATCACTGTAAAAACTCACGAGGGTCGACCTCTCGAATATGATATTTATTTAACAATTCTAATGTTTTATTACGTTTGTATTATATTTTAAGATAACATTAACTATGAAGAATTGACTTTGAAACCAACATAATTATATTGTTTAAATTATTTTATATAGCTTTGAAATATCAATACATAATAAAAGTAGTATAAAATATATTTTAATACTATTTATCAGTTGCACATATCACTCGAAGAAGCGTTCTTTGCTCAACAAATTACATAATTTATTTGTACCTAATATATATTAAAATACTGGTAACTAAGATTCTGCTGTGTCTATGAGATAGTTTACATAACGTATATGGCAACAGATGAAAATGACAGATAAATTATAAGATACATTCATCCAGCATTACATCAAAACTACCTAGGATGATGATGGTAATATTTTCAAGCTAAATTTAAAAAAAAAATACAATATTTTTTAGCTCACACAAACGTTTTTGGCGATGTCTATACTTTCAAGAGTTTATAATTATGATTGATTTTTTCAAAATGAAGACCAAGCCTGTAATGGATGTCTGACATAATAAAAAGATGAATGCGTTATTGAGTAAAAGAATGCAAAACGTAACGCTTGCTAAAGGTTGTGGAATGTGTAAAGTTTTTTTTTGTTTTAAAAGAGATTTTGCAGTCAAGGCTGATCAATTATAATTGAAAGACTTGTAAAATTGTTAGTACTACACTTAAAATGATATATTATGTATTAAAAATTATCCACTTTCATTTGCGAAAAAATTGATTATGACACATTTTTAAAACTGTTTTAGGGTGTGTCATTTGAAATTTAATATTTAATGTAGTATTTATAATGTAAACTATGATAAAATATTAAAAATATCAAAGATAAAACAGATGTAATTTACAAATTTATTATGGAATCAGTTTATAAATAGCGTATGTTATGACTGTCATGAGGATTAGATGATTTTTGAAGTATTTTTTGGTAATTCTCATTTTTTATTCGTTTAAGGTTAATATACATTAACATAGTAAAATCAACCGATAGAGCCTTAACCTAGTATAGGCAAGTTTTTGTTGGCTTTTTAGGTGGCAAGTCAAGTCCCACAGAAAAAGCATACAAGATCACGCCTCAAAAACCTGTTGATCAATATAGATTTCTCCGCGCTCGCAGTAAAAAAGGGATTTAATCCTTATGTATGCTTATTGTATGCGCACACTTGCTTTAGGCTTAAGGTTTATTTGCAGAGGAATTAAGCTCTTGTAAGCTTCGCTCGTATCATCCGTAAAAACTTTCTAGATTTTGTGTCGGCATATATGCAGATAATTTATGTCAATATAAAATGGATATTTAGAGTTTTAGAAATTACTTTATTTTCTCTAAATCGATATGTCCCACCTGAGCTTTAATGGAAGGATCTTATTTGAAAGTACCAACAATTTAAGATAGTTAAACATTATTTTTATTTAATGCCATTAATTATAACAGTCTTGGGAATACATTGGAATTAAAAACAACTCTAATATAGACCACATTTACTAAAAGCGGAGGATTGCTTAGGATTTGATAGAGGACGAACATCCTGGTTGAGGCACATCCGTAAATGGAATGGAATAATAAGAATCAAGAAACACACATAGCCGCATACTACTACTACTTCACCATGTTTAATCACTAGAAGATCATATAGAGTTTTACAGAGTAGAAGTTGTATTAACAGATTTTGTTTTTACGAAAAATGGATGTTAGCACCTACTTGTTTAACCTATTAAGTCCATATTCTGACTCCAAATACAAATTGAAAAATAATATGTGTATTTGCCTAATTCAGGATTAAACTTGGGACCTACGACATTATAAGCCGACACTTAAACCATTCGGCCATCGAATAAGAGAGGTCATGAGAGCCAAAAAAAACACATACCTACGTAGTCCAGGATAATTTGGATAACGACAATTTTGCCGGTAATTGCCAATATCGGGGACCTGACACGGTACTTTAAGAAGAGAAAGAAGAATGATTATGTACATATGAATATGTGAGTCTTCGTAAAGCATACAAGAGGTTGTGAAGGGACTCATATAACAGAATTATCTATGATTGATAAAATAGCATAGACGTATTATTATTTCACCGGGAATCAAAATATGAATATGTACATTGTATGAGAAGCGAGTATTTTGTGAATTATAAAGAACGAGGGCCGCCGATTCTTTATATTGTTCTTTTATCTGAAGATGTCATTTGGTGTTAACTGTCAACAATAATTATTGACAGTAAGTCATTGTCATAATTACAATAAAAACACAATTTATAATTCTTATTCCTCATACCGGTGAGATCAGATTATCATTAAATTATGTGGAATCTGTTTATTTATTATAGTAAATATTATATCATTAATTACACCTGAACTATTTTTATAGGCAAGAATCTTTCATCTCTCAGCATTATCTCGCAATATTAGATTTATAGTTATGTTGCAGTTTGATTTAAATAATTGATAGATAATGCTTAGCTTTTGAAAATATTTAGCACAAATATTTTCGCAATAAATTAATATGGTATTGAATATTGTGTGTGATTGCCTTGAAAATTAATTTCACATGTAATTTATATTACTTAGTTATTAATACTAATACCACCAAAATGGTAGCAAGATATTTTTATATTTATAAGAAATATAATATATCAAACTGTATATAAATATTTAATCAAGTAAATATTAAATTTTCTTAAGATGGCAACGCAAAATTCATTTCGTAAATCAATGATTAATAATGGGCAATCCTATAAATTTCAATTTTTTTGTATAATTTTATTCTCTTTTTCATACGAATTATTCAATAGAGTTCTCTAGTACACCCACAGAATTTGTCACATTATAATTTTGCAAATAAAATATTACTAAAAAAAACATATTTTTAAATATCACCACAATAAGAATATCATCTGTGACTTTTTGATATTACCAAAGTAAATATTACTCATCGAATGACTAGTCTTTAAGTATTCGTAATAATTGGTAATACAGAAATATTCAACTATAGTCTAAATATTTATATAAGATCACGCTGGATTTTCTATAAAAAGGATAAGTTATCCCAAAAGCTGCATACATGATTATTTCAGAAATAGTGAAGGCTCAAAAATTCAAATAAAAACTCTATAGTAAAAGTACCTTCAAGGCAATTATAAGTTCAGTTATTATAATGACACTCTTCATGTATTCTATGGCAACACCATTCCGGCATGAAAATTTTTTATAGTAAGAATGGAATTTTTGAACAAGATTTTATTTTTTCGGATGTAAAAACTACAAAAGATTTTAAAATTTCACACCACAAAAATCAGTCGCGTGGCATACGAGTCTTTTGCCAATTCATATATATATATATAAAGTTATTTAAAAAATCTGGTGGGTACGATCATGGTTTTAATGTTGTGCTCATTTATTATTATGAACAAAATATTAACGTCAGAATATTTGATAATTTAAAAAACACTACTCCGAAAAATTAACTTAAAAATATATGATTGTTACATAATTGTGGCCTATAACGTAAAGTAAACACTTTAGACCTGGCGTAAAAAATGTATAAGTTCACTATACATATTCCAGATTGGTATCAATAATTATTGAAAGAGGAATAAAGGGGAACAAACGATATATTAAGATGTTTCGGATAGTTTCACATTCGTATTTGTTATACTTACTACTGAAGGTTGCAGACTCTACTGATCGGAATAGCTCAATTACTCTACAGATCCATGTGTTATTCATTCTTACAGTCCATTGTTCTAATAAAAATTAGTACATAAAATACCACTGCGTCCTTCATTTGGTCACTCCACTCAGTCGGGATTCTTTAATATCATTCGACAATTCCAGTAACTACCAGTATCTCCAGAGTTTTGGTGCTCCTGAAGTAAATCAGGCCACATAAACTACATATTCATCTAATAAATAAAGAAATATCCTGAAAGAACAACTCTTTCAAGATCCTAAAAAGCATCGAACAGTGTATTTCCTCTCTTGTCTGGAATCTCTATGTATATATTATTCCGTAACGCATATCGAGAAAACAAGCGATCACACTTGATGTTCTTTAGTATGTTTATGCATGTTATTCGCTCTTCCAAATTTCTGCATAGCCGAAACATAGAACCTTTAACCACCCCTATTTGCATAATGACTATAACTCCGCAGGAAAATACTCTACCTACCAGAGGAACCTACCGGAAAAATACAAAGCTTGTAATTTGAGGGATTTTTTGATAATTATTAAATACGTGTCTAAAAAGTCTTTAATGAAAAAGAAAAATGTTTTTTATTCGTAGTCAAACTTAAACTTACAACTAAAAATAAACCTTATAAAATGTGAATTCATTTGAATGTGAATCTTATTATTACATAATACTTTATTTTAATGTTTCTTTTTAAATTAGGTTTATTAAAATTTCTCTAATGTACAGAAAATATTTTTGACAAATTTATAGTTCTAATTTAATTTTTGGTATGGTACTAAATATTGAAGCTCGATTTGATATAAATTAAAAGGATTTAAAGTTATACACATTTATATTTTTTTTAAATAAATATAAAAACATTAAAATTATAAATTAATCAAAAGTCGTTTCTGTGTGTTAGTGAAAACGTTGGGCTTTGTAATGGATAGTATGTAAGTATCTACATTTTTATGACCAATACTGTATATTTTACCCACAAAATCATCTAAATAAAATCATTTATTATTTTTCGATGTTTGTAAAAATATTAAATCTTCTAGTAATGTGATTAAATGCATTTTGAAGCAAGTAAATTCGATTAACCACTTTTTCTAATGCACATAAATGATTTCCCATAAAATGATCCAGTATGTTAATTTCCTGATATATTACCAAAAATATATTTTTTAAAAGAACATGTTTGTGTTATAGCTATTTTGCAAATCGCATAAATTCTTAATTATTTATAATATTTTTGATAGCGCTCTATAAAAACGTCTTGAAATGTCATGGATCTCTTAAAATATGTATCGTTTGCGTGACTTGGTTAGTTGGCCATATTGTAGTATTAGCCACGGAATTTATCTCCAATTTCAATGGTATTTGACAATTTTCCATTAATTATAATTTTATGCATAAAAAACTGTTTCCCACATTTGAATGACTATGAAATGTTAATTAAAGATGCTCAATCTATATAAAATGCATAATGCAATCATAGAAATTACTATAAATGGAATACTATTGCTATTACAAATTGTATATATTATTATATACTCGTATTTTAAATTAGCATTAATAGTATATTAACGCTGTCAAATACCATTAATAATAATTGTATTCATAAACATCTTTTGAGGGGAACCAATTTTATGTCAATCAGCTAGTTGCATTTAAAAAATTAAAAGACTATTTTTTTGCAATCACTCTTCCAAAATAACTATCTTCTACACTAATCGCATCATCTTATTCATATCAGTTCTGCAACTATAGCTTTGTTCAAACCGCTAACATGGATTATTCATCTAAAAAATACGTCTTCTTTGAAATCTTCTTTTAGCCTATATATCCTCAAAACAATTAGGTATATATTTTACATTTCGCTTCCAAGGAATTTGAATTTGAATTTCGTCACAATGACAATGATTCGTAGGCTTTTAAAATCCATTAGTATTCTCCGTTAAACTGATACCTCAAAAACCTTTGTTTTATTATTCATTACTTATGTACAACTTAGTGAGCCATATAGGAGATTAAAGAATACATAATTAATGCTATCGCTCACGATGGCCGAGGATGAGTCGTGAGTTTTAGGTCCAAATCACGAATCTGGCAATAAAACATGTTGTTTTTCAACGTGAAACTAGAGTATGGACATAATAGGTTGAGCCAGTGGATAACATCTATTTATCGTAAAAAAAATTAAAAAAAAACTATGCTCTGACTCTATGATCACTGAGAAGATGACCATTGTCGGCAACTGCTATACCTAAATAAACATGGTCAGCAGTCAGCAGAAAAAAAGGAATTACAAGTTTGAAAAAATATACTCAATACTTTTTATAGTTCAGTTGTGTTTATTTTTTTTATTTGCTTGTTAGTATCATTTATAAAAATAATCGGTATTAGGTAAAATTTTATTACTTAAACATAATGTTTACTTAGGAATATGGTTATTTGAAAACGTTGGTTGGAATCCATTTTCATCTGCAATATAATCCACTCGATATAGCACACCATCTGGAGCCACATACTCATAAAAACCTTTCGTTCGAAGTCCATCTTCAGTGTCACTAATTTTTTCCACCTTTCCAGACTCTTCGGCAAGGATTTTATTTTCTGTTTCAAAAATATAGTGATATCCATCAGGATAAACTGTATCTTCCAATTTGATTATTTTATAACCTCCTTCATATTTTCCCTTATCTGCAACAACAATCGGGAGTCGTCCGTGAGAATTTGTAACGACCGGCTTCCAATTTACCGGAGTCTTAATTTCAGGGTTTTTATATTTTCCTCCAGGGGCACCATTTTTTCCACTGAAATAAAATTATTATCATTAGTATAAGAACTGAAACATTAATACTTTTTTGAAATTATGGGGTCATGCTAGAGTAGTGTTTGAAAGCTGTGGATGCGAGTCCAAGTCCCCCGTCTGGAAAACTTCACGTTTATCTAATGTGTATAATACTATCTAATATCTTTTCAGAAAAAAACTTTTAACCAAAGAAACAGAAATATGCAGTGACAATCATGCGTTCTTTTACTAGTTATATTTCTTCATATGGAACACAATAAAGATGTTCTTGTTAATGTAATGTAATTAACGATATAATGCTTTAATTATGAAATTATTCACTAAAATAAGCCATATTCACGTTAAACACAGAAAGTTTAGCTAACGAAATATGAAATATGAACGAATGTACAAACAACCGTTAAACTATTAATGTTTGGTTCTATTTTTGTCAGCAGCACATATCCTTGCTGATATGCTTGCTTTACAATACCTGCTTGTCAACATAACTGCCGGGTGATATGAACGCATATCTACATTACTTGAATTGTTTCTATTTATTTTAGAAAATATAGTAATCACTACTAATTATCTAACTGTATGTTACACAATGCATAAAACATAATATTAGACCAGTTTTTCAGTTTATTACCGGTGATATATTCTCTATATATTCTCTCTTTTATTTATATTTATCGCCCCTCTCATTTTTTCAAGCCCACAACCATCCCTTAGATCGGCTAAGGGCATTAACCACTTTGGGAAACGCTTTAGAGCAAAAAAAAACCAAACGAGTTGGGAAAACTAGTATATTAAAAAAAACTATACATATTACTTCCATTATTTAAAGTCATATAGTATATTTAGAATTTATTTAAAAATAATTAAGTTATTTAAATAGTAAAATGAATATAAATGATATTTTGTTAATATTTTTAGGAAGATTAATATTAAAGCTCACTTTAAGAGAAAAGATAGTAACTATTTACTTCTAATTATAACAATTAAACTTTATATTTCTTTATAATATAAAAAATTTACAACAAAAGTAATATACAATGATGATACAAGAAAACGGAGATACGTATACAATATGATTGCAATGTATTTTTGCCTTGATTCATCTGTAACGCATGAGAGAAAATATATGTAAACGTGGAAAAAAGAGCGAGACATGGAAAAGATGAATTTCTAAGCAGTAAGGTGGGATAACATATTATAGAGTATCGACGGTAACGCAAATTTTAATTTAAAAAAATAAACTGATACCCAAATAAAGAAATCGTTTACTTAAACCGGGTTGTAAAATAAAACAAATTATATAATACTCTTATCATAGTTTGACACATGACTGATAATGTTGACAAGTGACATTGTCACCAGGTATATTTGAGTAATATTTGAAAATTTATTATAACGTTAAACAGAAATATTTGTAAACGACGCACTTCTATAACATTTTGAGAAAAATATAAAATGACTTTATCAAATATACAACATTGCATATAAATTCGTAATTAAAATTAATAACATAATTAGCAGTGATTTAGGAAACTGTTTATACATTTTTTTTTAAATATTCTATACAAAAATAAATAGAAGGAAACATTTATTTTGAACAGAGTAGGTATTAAAAATTTATGTGATTTCTAATAGTCAGTAATAAATCTTTAAATCATTCGATTGTAATAAAATACTAGTAATAATTTTATTAATCGAATACATATTTTTTCAGTAGTTACAAAGATATAAATGTAGTTTTTGGAAGCCATAATGTAATAACATTTTGTAATAAAATCATATTCAGATTATTCTTAACATTAAAAACTGATTTAATAACCTCATAAACCTTAATCAATAAACATAGTGATTTTATTGCATCAGTGGTAAAACGTTTTTTACGATATATGCATAGCATTGAAGTGTGGATCACACTACATATATGAGGCGTTAACATTTATGTCCTTAATTGGTTATTCAAATTATATAATCATTATCAGTTGAAACATTTTAGGAAGATAGTAATTAGTTTGATGATATTATTATTAACTGGTTGTGTTGTTGACCGGGAAGGTAAAAAAATCATAGTCGTTTTCCACTTAATGTATTAATAATATCTACTCAAACTTGATATTAAAGTATTTTTATATAAAGGTGATATGATAAATAAGTTAAATAACATATTTGTGGTAGAACTATTAACAGAAAAATCTATCCGGTGTTTTGGTTAATTTTTAAATCGAAAAACAGACTTTTAATACATAAGACAATATACTGAAGTTTTATTTCGGTATTTGGCAGTTTCTTAAAAAACTATATTTTTAATTAAAAAATGTCCATTGTATTAACGCATAGCTTACGGGCCGCAAAAAATTGTGTTTTTGCTAATTACTTTTCAAATGCAAATTAACACGTTAATTACCAAAAAAATTAAAAGGGCCCGTAAGCATTGTGTTAAAATACAATTCAAATACTGATCTCTGCATATATACTATCATTGAAAATCATTCAAACATTTTTTCGGTTTCTGAATTTAATCGTAATTAACAGTTTATACAGCCAAATATCATCAGTCACAGAATCTGAAAAAATGACATATTGTTTTGTTTGACCACAAGTTGAATATTAGAAATGTGTAGCAATTTACGCCTACTATAGATTAGTGTTAATTCGTTCAATATGCACTGGTATTAAGAATAGTCAATATAATAGACATACCGGAGTTGAAGTATTAAATGTTTTTGCTATTTCCTAGAAAGGTTATAGCCACTACTTTTGAGATGCATGTGGCATATTGTCATCAACTAACTTGCGTAATACATACACCACAAATTACTTATCAAACCAAATACAATGCTTTGAATTAAATAAATTTTCTATTAGTAGTAAAATGATCAATGCTGAATTATTATGGTTGTAGTTGGAGATATGGATGCAAAATGGTGTAATTGACTTCGATTATCGTTGGGCTAGGTGTATTCAGATTAAAATAATTAAATTGTACTCGAACAAGTATATTATTATTCATTTATCTTACTTTGAACTATTCTTATAAACTAGCAAACTATCGTTTTATTGATTTTACTAATACTCATTTGAACACATCCAGCCTTTGTATTTTTTTACCGTGTTAGATCCTAAAAAGATCTTATGTGCAGAGTGAATGTTGTCAGTGTGCAGTGTGAAGGTGTTGAAGGAGTCCAAATGCACATTGAAAAAAATCGGTGTGCGTATTTATGTACGCGCGTTAGAAGTTATACTTCTTTGTAAAACAAAAACAAAAACAAAACTTGTGATAAACTAGATTCTTCGACTAGCTCTTAATTATCTTGTTAAATTACATACTCAAAAAAAAGAACCGCTTATTAGAATGCCGTTGGTTTATTTATATATACTTTAACTTATATTACTAAATTATATAATTATTTATCGTTGTTTTTATTTTTAAAGTAACAACTGCCACTATGACGTTTAATAGTTTGTTTACGTAAGGAATTGCAAATGGCCGATAATAATAAATTCACTGCCTAGGCAACGGAACAATTCTAAACTATAATATACTGTATAATCGTCACGATTGCAGTATCATACTGTAGCGTAAATGTAGTGCGTTCGGTTGATACCCGAACAATCGGTAGTTCGAATTCAATCGAGTGCGTTTATTTTTGTGTGAAAAAATAAATTATGTGTTACGAGGGTGGGTCAATAAGTCCTTAGAAAAGCCGACAGGTGGCGCGACTAGTACTGTAAGCGGTTTGTTTTCATGCAGCGGCACTACCGATTCAGTATGCTGCGAAGTTTCAATCAGATTGGTCGGGTTGTTGTGTGTTTCTCGTACATTTAAAAAAAAATTTGCTTGTGGAAAATGGAGAATATTGAGTTTAGAGCTGTTATTAAACATTTTAATATAAAAGGGTTAACAGCAAAGGAAATAAAAAATGAGTTGGATTTAGTTCACGGCATATCTGCTCCTTCACTTGCAACTATTTATAACTGGTTAAATGAATTTAAACGTGGTCGTACATCAACAAAGGATGAACCACGCTCAGGACGTCTTGTAGAGGTGACTACACCAGAAATGATCAATAAAATCCACGATATGGTGTTAAGTGACCGAAGATTAAAGTTGAGTGAGATAATTGAGGTTACAGGGATCTCAAAAGGTAGTGTCATTTCTATTTTACATGACAAATTGGGCATGAAAAATATTTCTGCAAGATGGGTGCCGCGTTTGCTCACAGTCGACAATAAACGCAATAGGGTGGTGGCCTCTAAAGCCCTGTTGTCGCTCATGCAACGAAATCCGGATGAATTTTTTCGTCGCTTTGTGACTGTAGATGAAACATGGATACACCACTATACTCCCGAGACGAAAGAACAGTCAAAGCAGTGGATTGCGAAGGCAAACCATGTCCAAAGAAGGCGAAAACCGTAAAATCAGCTGGTAAGGTTATGGCTACTGTATTTTGGGATGCACGTGAAATTATTTTCGTTGACTATTTGGAAAAAGGAAAAACAATAACAGGGGATTATTATGCATCTTTATTGGACCAGCTAAAAAACAAAATTGAAGAAAAACGGCCTCATTTAAACAGGAAAAAAATCCTCTTTCATCAGAACAATGCCCGTGTTCACACATGTTTACGATCAATGGCTAAAATTGAAGAATTGAAGTTCGAATTGGTCGACCACCCACCGTATTCGCCAGATTTAGCCCCCAGTGACTTTTTCCTTTTCCCAAACTTAAAAAAATGGCTAAGTGGACAACGTTTTTTTTCAAATGAAGAAGTCATCGATCGGACAAATGCTTATTTTGAGGACCTTCCGAAAACTTATTTTTCTGACGGTTTAAAAAAATTGAGAAACGTCTAACCAAGTGTATTGAGCTCCAAGGAGATTATGTTGAGAAATAAAAAAAAATACAAAAATAAAAACTGTTTTAATGCTTTTTTCTAAGGAATTATTGACCCACCCTCGTACATTTCACACGCCAAAAATACACTCTGATCTGATTTTCCAAACGCGCCTAAAGAAGTTTCAAAAACAATAAGTATTTTTTCCAGACTTGGGATTCAAACCTAGGACCCACGACAGTACAAGCCGATATGGCGACTGGCTCTGCCATCACTGGCGTGGGGTTTATGAAATTTGTATTATTTTTTTTTATTATTATGAGTCATTAAAAACTATGATTTACATTTTTTATTAATTTTAAAATTTTTATTTAGTTATTTTTATAATATTACAACTACGAACATAACATAATTTTATCGTCAAAAATAATTGATAAGCAATAAATATTGCAATAGCAACAAACATTAACATGGTAGAATTAATATTAATTGAGCTTTAAATCCAAAACTATGTTTTATCAACAAAAAATCAGTATTATATCAAACATGGTTCAAAATTATGTATATCTTTTAAAAATATTACACGACAAAATTTGCACATAAATTTTATATTATGTTCATGTTGTCAATTTCTACTATTTAAGGAAAATATGGTAAAAATCTCGAATAACTCTTATTTACGAGCGTAGACATTGAAATTTTATTGACAGTAGAGGACAAAAGATAGTGATTTGAACTAATGCAAATTATTAACGCTGACATTTTATTTAGGATATAATATTCATCTAAAAGAGACATTTTGATTGTCACCAAATAATGGTACAAATAAGGTAATTCATATATTTATTAGCGAAGGTTGTAGACGAGGTCTGATTAAAAAGTTCCCGGATTTTTTAAATTTCGCGCACTTAATACGTATTCGATTGAACTTATCTTTATTTTTCAAATATTGAAATATTACATATTAAATAATATGAGAAATTTATTAAATTTTAGCCATAATGAATGCGTAGTTTGTTTTTGATAGGCAAATAAGTTAGACGCATTTTTGATGTTCTCGGCAATTTTTTAAACTTTGAAAATGACGGATGAAAGAATCTGAACTTGAATTGTGTTGCCAAATTGCTGAATGGACTTGAATATTAAAAAAAACGTTAATATAAGTGTGTTATATCCGATAGGGACTATTTTGTAGATAATAGGTACTAATTAATAAATAAATATTTTTTGAATTTATCCACGTGTTATAACTAAGTGCATAAATGTTTTTCATTACCCTTTAGCTGTTAAAATATTATGTATAGTGTACATACAATGCACTCCGTATTAAGCGAATCCAATCTACATAATAATTTTATTATACTCAATAATCTATAGTTTTATATACTGTAGACATAAAATATTTTACAATGTATATAGCGTAATGAGTTGAATTTATTAATACTCACTTTCATCATATTTTCAAGTTTATATTGAATATTTTTGCTACTAAATTATTTACTGAAGCAAATTTATTTTTCACATTCTTTCCTATTATAGTAACAGTATTTTTAGCAGTTTACATAGTATATTTAGTTGCGGTTATAATTAAGTAGGTTTATATTTTTTTCAATTATCAATAGTTTTTTTTAAATTTTATACGTAAATACAAAGATTCAATGTATATTAAAAACGCTTTAACTAATTTGTTCGAAGGTATAGTTATTAATTAATAAATGATCAACTTTAATATGTGATTTGTCACAACGATTTGTAACAACATTAATAATGTCATTTTTATACGAAAAAAATTAGGATTATATTTCTATAATCCACTTACTCATATAAACCGGAGAAGTCAGGCCTGTATTTTCCATCATTGCCATTGGAATATTTCCCGTCATTTCCTCCATTATAGCCACCTCCTGTATGTTTATATTTATCTGACGTTCCGGTGTATTGGCCATTGTCACCAGAGTACAAGCCTCTTGAACCATCTCCTATATGCACATATCGTCCGTCGTTACCAGATTGGTATCTGACAAAAAAAAATAGTACATTGATCTAAAATTACGTTGAGAATAATTACGGAATTCCAAAATATAACACAATATTATTTTATTGAATGAGTGGAAACTTTGTGAGAACTCGAATATTACACGAATCCTCAAAATGATATTTAGATAGGTATGTCAAAAAAATAAACTGAAGAATCACAATTTTAAACAAATGCTAATTTGGTTTACACGTGGCCTTATCAAAACTAAAGAAAACTATAAAAACATCTTATAAAATTCTCAAATTCAAACAAAAAGTTTAGAGTTCATTTTTATCGTACAAAAAAAAGAATGTCAAGACATGTAACCGATTTGGTAGAATTATGTAACAATACACACAATACCATTGCGATATAGTAGCGAAGAAAGCGTATGGTAGACAAGAGGGATTAGGACGCTTTCAGGATGCAACCAAAACCCACAGTAAAGTTTAGTGTCAATGATTATAAGAGGAAGATTTTTGAAATACGTTAATGTCAAAATTGTACATACGCGTAGTATCCTTCAATACTTTAACATTGATTAAAATTAATTTCGAAACCGAGTTTGCATAGGTATCCTTATTATTATGTATTACGCGGTACAAGTGTTTAAAATAAAAATGTCAATCATAAAATACTAATTTTAAGCATTCAAATATTAATTAATATGTGTGGTTAAAGACAGATTAAAATATTAAAAATAAAAATGATTTGAAGGTCGAGTAAAGGAGATTTTCCTGCGGAAAATTTTAAATAATATGTTTAACAAACCTTCCTTCATTATATTTTCCCGGATTATATTTTCCGTCATCTGCTGAAGTGAGTGCCGCCAAACATAATGAGATTACTATCTAAAAATAGTTTAATTGATTTATTTATGCTTTTGTACAGTTTATAAGAGATTTAGCTAAAAATATTTCGAACAAATAAAAATATTTATCATGCGTAAATTATATAACAATACTTACAAATGTCGAAAACATCTTACTATAATTTACAGATATTAAGCTATTTCCAACATTCAAAAAATATCTCAGAAATACATATGAGCATGTATTCTTAATAGAATTCGATTACGAAATGAATTGAGCATCTTATTAACTATAGTATATATAGGGACGTTTAATAATAATATGTCACTAGAAATGTTGGGTACATAATATAGCATAGATAATATTATTATCTATCTTATATCTTTTTTATCCTATAAAAGTCATTTGTCGGACATAGAACTAACTATGACCCAGTGTTTCTCAACTCTTAGGTAATATTACCTTAGTGTAATTATTATATTTGAAATCTGATTTACGCAAAATAAAAAAAGGTAAAAGCATTTTTTTTTGGAATGAAATATTGAATCAATGGGACATTTTTAAGCAAATTTAAAAAGAATTAAAATTGAACAAATCTAAATAATTTATCCATAAAAACAATCAGTAATTTAATTATGATCAATCACCTTCTATAAATACAAAGTAATGTCACTGCAATTGTTTATACTTATTTTTCTATGTTTATACTATTTTTCTCACAATGTCAGCTTGAAAGCATATTCCCAGAGTATCCCATAGTATCTCTAGTCATTCTAACGTTGCCACTTGTAGATTGTTTAGTACCGCTGGAGAGTGTGGTGAGGGTTGGAAACATCTTTGGAAGTTGTGGGATACATTTGCGGATACGGATAATTTTGAAATTAAGATTAGCTTGTAGGCTCGTAAAGTAACGGAGCTCGGGTTTAAACCTCAGTCTGGCAGATTCATATGTTTTGTAATGTGTTTGTAAACTATTAAGAGACCTCCCCGTGAGGCGGCTAATATCCACATCGGATTGTACCTATAGCCAATTACAAAAAAATATATAATATACGAGGACTTTTCTTTACTTTTTGTATCAATGTTCACTGAATATGTTATAAGATTGTGGCTAATTGTTGTAATGTGCTAATTGTGCTAATGTGGGTAATTCTTAATTTATCAAAAAATATGCTTGAATGTCTAGACAGCTTTAAAATTACATAAAAAAATTAGCGAAAACTTGTGTAACTACATACAAAAATTTACATTATAACATACACACATTACAGTAAATTCCAAGTTTAAATTTTATACAAAATATAATTGCCAATAACGTAATAAAAAAATAATGGCGTAAAATAATTAATTATATTTACCAATTTGCACTCCAATTTGATCCAGTAAGAGTATTGTAAGAGTGAAATTGAAAATGTATTGTTATTATGCAACGTATAATGTTAAAAATAATGTAATCAGGTAAACTGAGTACCTAACTGATAAATATATACCTAATAATATCCATATTATGGAACCGCTAGCTGCTAGAGTATCCGATTTATATCTAATTTACGGATGGATAAATTAATAAATACTTTCGTATAAGTGATTTTTTTAAAACGGTTAACACTTCTATTTTTTCTTGATATACTAATTAGCTAGCAAAAATGTTTTATAATAATAAAATTATATTATAAATGAATTATTTTTACTGATATACTGAATAAAGTACGAACAAAACTTGAATTAAAATATATCTAAATTATTAACCGATGAAGGACTTATACAAAGTTCGATTCACTTTTAGAGTTGTGATAATTATAACATTAACATATGATCATATTTTATAATGTTTATCTAATCAAATAATTAGCAACACACAATATTCAAACTACTGTAATAATTGTAATACTTGCAATTTGTATGCCTTCAGTGTCATCATACTGTCGGTACATATAAACTGTTATTTTACAAGATCATAAGTACTTGTTGGGCGATCATCTTTTTACACAATATACATAATATAAATATTATCTAGATTTAATTATATTCAGGTTGCCGTATGTAAATACAATACTTCCAATCTAAATAATTTATTGAAAATAAATTACATTGTATTCATAAGTATATTCTTGTTGAAATCACACTTAATGACATTAAGGGTGATCCAATGGTTCGTATGGAAGTTTGGTATCATTGTTTGACTTATTACAGTGTACATGAAATGTAAATATTTTTTGAGATATGTATGTCAGATGTGAACTATGGCAATTTTTGTCTCGGTGTTACCATTTAAAGTGTCGCAGAGTTATTGATTGGGTGCTAGAAAGAGAGATTATATTTTTTATCGAAAATAATCTTCAGCAATAAAGCACGGTTCCACCTCAGTGATATTATGTAAACAAACAAAATTATGAGGACTATCAAATGATTTATATTTAACCAATGCGAGTAAAAAAATTACCATTTAGTGCGGTATATATTCCAACGGTACATCATCAGACTGTACTTACCACCGTTACCATGAATTCTGAACGTTACTGTAACATGTTAATGAAATTTAAGAAAACCGGGTCACATCCCATATATAAGTCATGCAACAGTCGTTTATTATGCTCAAAATTCGCGATATTTTAAGAAACGGGGAGGTCGATTGGCCCCAAAGATCATGCGATTAACTTTTTTTGGTTATTTATGTTTGGTTGGTTAGTTATTTGTATATAAGTGTATATTTACAATTCACAAACGGTTGAACATCTGAAGGACAAGATTTTTTATCTGCCATACCTATTATAATATGCTATTGACCACTTGCATTGGAAAAGTTCGACTTTCGAATAATTGCCTGTCAACTAAACCATAGTGTTTATATGAACGATATTGTGTTCCACGCACAATTGGCATTATTATATTTTTAATTAAAATAAATCACAATAATTAGAATTTTTCATTTTTGTTTTGTGTTTTATTTTAAAAAAAAATGCAGTATTGGGTTTATAATATAGTTGGTATTAATAAAACATCCAAAACTATTTCAGCTTCATAATCCTTCTTTCTTTTGACAATGTCCGATCCTAATAGGATATATATATATATAATATAGGCTTCCACATTGTGGAGGTTTGTTTTAACAGGTTTCTGCGAGAAATAGATGTCAGTCACTTCCACAACCTATGAAGTCTTTGTTCTGACTCCAAGCACAAATTAAAAAAAAATATGTGTATTTTCCAGACCCAGGATTCGAACCTGGGATCCATGATATGATAAGCCGACGCGTAAATTACTTTTGTTTGTTTTTATGATTTAACTATTTTTTATCCGTGCTTTGTAAATATTTAGACTGATTGATATTGTGTAAAGGTTACTAAAATTATAATTATATAACTGGTACTAACAATATTATGTCTATCTATTGTATTAATATCTCTCATCTTTACCTAGTTACTGACAATATGATTAATAGTATTGTCCTTAAAATTATTTTATCACACCAGAGACCTTCATAAGATAAGATGGATTTGTTGTGTTATTTTTCAATCTCTATGTCAACAATTTGGAAGCTACCATCTAAACCAAGCCTTTAATAATAAATACATGTTATTGATTAATTGATAGTAATGCTACTAGGTACACCTAGTTTAGTTATTTCAAAATATGTACCTATTTAAATACATTTTTAGCGTATTTTAGGACAATACTGAAACTCGAAAATTTTGCTTTGCAACTTTGAAAAGTTTTCTGTATTATATTGATGATAAAACAATTCCGATTCCTCCCTAGATTCATCATTTTAAATTGGTGACTCCTTTACTTCGCCAGAGTTTAAGAATATGGGCACAGAGGACACTTAATGTTACTAAAGATAAGTGACAGCAGAGCATTTCGAGATTCTTGTATATTTTCTAAACTCCTTTTTAAGGTGCATGGTTGCTACATCAGTCTCATGCAGCTTCGTCTCAGGATAAGGAAGTGTGGCACTAAATTTTTATCATTTAGACACGTTTATAGTATTATGGAAGGTGGCCGTGCACAAATCGATGATTCCTGTACAAGTTGCTAACACTTTGTTCTTTGATACGATATGTATACCTATGTAATAAACGTAAATTATATATATATTTTTTTAATTCAGTCATATATACTACTAATAGTAATTAGATACTACTAATAGTACAGAAAAACGGATTCAAGAGAAGATCACTCCTTGATTTGATCGCCTGTGTGCACTGAACATATTATTACATAAGGATGTGGCACCCTTGAATTCGGCGCAGTGTTTAGCGATGCCGCCTTTGTTGTCCAGTGCGTAAGATGCTGACCTTTTACCAGGGGCATCCGGGTTTGATTTCCGGTGAGGTTACAATATATTTATGTGATTTTCTCAAAGCCTGGGTGTTTGAGAATGTTTCACTTATATTTCTAACTAAACTACTGTCATTGGGCCTCATGGTCCGTTGTAGTATTAAAAAAATACATTATGTTATTTGAATATAATAAATATACTTATGTTTAATCACAACTTGTTGTTTCGATTCATGAATATTGACGAATCTTATGTAAATCCATCGATACACATTTGTCCAAACAGTAGTCAAAACAATGAATAAAGGATCAGGCAAAGACTGTTATGTATATAATATGCCTAGATAAAAATTAATCAATCAATAATAAACTGAAACTGCTCAGTGATCTCTCATTTTATAACCGTTTTACTAAATCATAAGTATATATTTTAGTTGAATAATTTGAAGATACTTTTACTTGTAACTTTTTAGTTAATTATATTTAAAATCTTGTTTCAAAAGTACGTACAAAATTACTAAACTTCCCTAATTTATTAAACCATATTTTACGTTTTAATTATATTTACTACGTTATCAACTATAAGGAAAGTTTTGATAGATTAGTATATTTTTAAGCATACATAAGTAAGTATTCACAACTTTATTTAATAATTTAATTTAAATTATGTCTAGTTATAAAGTCAAAGAGTATGAAAATGTTGAGTATTTGGGAATAAAATACGCTGCGAAAACAGAGTGATTCAATAAAAATAACCAACTTAGTGATCTGAAAAAGCACGGAAGATTAGTCCATATGAAATTAAACGTCGATCGTTTTGACTTGCAGTGCTATTAGATAAAAACAGTTATTATCCATTAAATTTTCCAAGTAATCTTGAGTAGACAGTGTCACCATCGAATTTAAATTATGATATTCAGTATGCATATGCAGGGGATAATTGTCTTAATGTAGCTGTTACTTGCTGAGCCGGTCCAACCTTTTTCTTGTCTCGCTAAATTCTTTCTTTACACACCACGGTGCATGGTTGTTACATCAATCTCGTGTGGCTCAGTAAAGGGATAGCAGAGTGAGCACGTACAATATTTTCTTTCAGACACGTTTTAAGCGTTATGGAAGGCGATCCTGCATATCCATAACTGTACATTATCATACATGACAATTGGAGATGGAGAACCTAACATAAGTGATCTTCGAGAACAGTTGTTTGAAACAGATACTGAATGTGGAGAGATATGACTGTGTCAGAACCTAGGAGATAAAAAAACCGACCATTCGGGCTCTCGTTACATTTAAGACTGTGTTGGGCCTGACACGGCCACGTGGCACGGATACCTCAAGAAAGTCTACCTGACCTACCGTTTCCATAACGCCAACTGAATTTCAGTATCTTGAGGAATCGGAGAGTGTATACGGACAATCATGGGAAGTTGACGTGATGATGGAAGATGCAAAATGACTGTCAAGAATCATTGGATGTGCAACGTGAAGGAGTACACATTGACAAAAAAGAATAAAAAGCCATACTAGACTATTTTTCATCATATGTATATTGGATCTCTTCTCCTTATATTGTGTTATTAGGCGATAATCGATATATTATGATGTATATCTATATACTGTTACTAGGACTCTAGGATAGACCAGACTGGATTTGACTGGTGAATAATTTAGAGATCTTCTTGACTTTAACGTGAATATAAAAAAAATCACGTCAATATGATGCTAGATTTATTTAATTAAATTTTTTATCACGGCATCTCGGAACATCGGAGAAAACTATTTTATTAGAATTCAAAAATGTAAATTAGTAAAATTACGATAAAACCGGAAAACTTTTCAGCGCGTTAAAAGATTTGAAAAAAATAAAGATTCAATACTTTGAAAAATCATCAATTAATGCTGGAAACTAATGTTATTTGTTAAAATTATGTTATTTGCTTGGAATACCTGCATACATATTTTTTTTTATTAAAAATACATAATATGTAATTGCAATAAATGTAATATGACAAAAGTGATGCCATATATACTTAGGGGTCAAAAATGTATAATTTGTACGAGTATTATAATAATTGTTAGTTAACTTCAATAATTAGAGGTGTCTCTATTTGAAAATTGTTTCCGTTAACACCTTTTTTATATGATATTAATGTGTGAGTACCTACTATCATTTTATAACGTCATTTATAATTATTATTATCATTATAGCAAAAAGACGTCTATTACCTAATAAAAATACATTTTTATTGCGAATGCTGGATTTTAGTGACATGTGTATATAAAAAGCTACATTTCAAGGTGCATCCTAGATGGCATCCTAGACGTATAATAATTTCACGTAATAAAAATTACCATATTGATTTTATCAGCTTATAATGAGTACCACTTCAATTACTTACACATAGATAGCATCCTGAAACAGATAAATCTATTAATAAAATAAAATTCAACTTCAGTTAGTAGTATCTATACTATTTATATTGATGTATTTTCAATTAAAATTTTTGCATAAATAAATAATTTTTTATCGCTAATCATTACAGAATTTACTATTATTGTATAGAGTTTTTGTATTAACTAATAATACATATATATATATGCCTAGTGTCATAATTTTAAAATTTGAATTGATACAGAAAATTTGTATACTTATGCCTAAATAAATAAATTTCATATTAATATGGAACTTACTATCTATATCTATACATGGTTTCCCAAACTATGGGTCGCGAGCAAATATTGAGTAGGCCCTCGCCACTGTATACATGAATAATTATAAAAAATAATAATAAAAAATAATACTTTTATTATTGAAAACCAAGTGCAACCTAAGATGTCTACTGTCTGAAATTTCCAGTCATTTATCACTGTTAATAAATAACTTTGACGACTATTTTGGGGAAGAGATGAAAAAGTTTGATTCGTTGCGTTGGATTTGTAACCCATTTCAAGACGACTTATCAACTAGTATGTCAACAAAAGCAAGTGAAGAACTCATTGATTTATCAGAAGATACTCGTACGTCACTGAAAAATAGTTTCAATCGTAAACAGTTAACGAAATTCTGGCTCTCAGTTGCTGATAATTATCCTTGCCTGTTCGATGAAGCTATGAAAGTCCTCCTCCTCTTTACTATCTCAAATCTATGTGAGGTTGGATTTTCGGCTATGGTTAACATTAAAACTAAATACCGAAATAAATTGGATATATCAAACTCACTGCGATTAAAAGTAACTAAAGTTGAAGTTGATGCTAAAACCGTAATGAAGAATAATAAGAAACAAATACATCCTTTCCCGTTGAAATAACTTTGTAAAAAAACCTTGCAGGTGTAGGTATTTAAGTAATATTTTTTTTTTTATTTAAGTTGTGTTTCTTATTTCAACTGTTTTTCATTCATATTGGTAACATTTATAAAAAATATTTTTTTTATTTCAATTAGAACAAATAAGATAGCATTAAATAGTTCCACGACTCGCCACTAGGGAATCTGAGCATTACCAATATTTATGCCCTCTTTTCTCTAAGACAGCTAAGAAGTGGGTCCCAAGATTGGAAATTTTTGTTAGATTGGTCGGAGCCCAGTCAACTTTGGGAACCACTGATCTATAACCTTAAGTATTTAATGCCTGATTTTCTAATTGTGATTTTTTCTAAAACGCCCGCGATAGACGAGTGGTAATGTGTCCGTTTATTAAGTCCTGGATTTCAGGTCCACATATATAGTGTGGAAAATTTATATGCTCCAATATGTGTTTAAGTCCAGTGCACTGATCTAATAGTTTGAGCAAGTGGCTTACATCCATTCCTTTTTTTTAAATCTATTATGAAACTTCTTTCTGAGGCGGCCAATATCTATTTCGAATTGTGGACTTAATGATTTCTTTTCTAATAATATTTGTATTAGTAGTGTAGATACCTCCTATGCAAAATATGTGAAATCAACTTCTATTATGATTATCTCTGTATTGAAAATAGTTTTTCATTCAAAGGTTGTCATCGTTTTATGATAGATGACTCTGTATATAAAAAAATATATCAATAACAGTGAGGCAATTTTCGTATACCCACTTGATAATGGCCGGTTCGAGACTATTTTGACTGACTCTAGGTTAGAGACAGACTTTCTTTGCTTTGCCTTTGTCAAACTCCACTTTTTAAACATATTATAGCTCGCAGGAATTATTAAAATCTGTAAAAAGTCGTAGTGTTGTGTCAGGTCGAAGATTTGAGAGTTAAAGGAAGTGCTTCCTTCAGATGCACGATTCAAATCAAATATGTCATTGGTTATCCGTTAATACCCTGTGTGGTACTGAATGGCTGCATTGGCAAGTATTAATTGTCTTTTTTACCAATATCACTAGTTAGTAGCTACCGCAGTAGCTACCGCATAACAAATAAGATATTTCATGATACTAAGTGTCGTACGGATAAGCTATTTGATGGAATTAGAATGATTGATATGTTTTTCTTGAATTATTATTTTTTTATATATGTGTGAAAAGGGTTTTGGTCGAAATCCCGAAAGCCTAAATCCCGAAAGCCAAAATCTCGAAGCCCGAAATCCCGAATGCCGAAATCCAAAATGGCAGGAATCCCGAAGGCCGAAGTCCAGAAAAATAAAAAAAATACAAACAGTAATAATTCTCAACAACTACCAACTCAAAAGCAAAAAATACTACTTGTTATAAAGGAAATTGCAATAAAAAAAATATATTTTATACAAATTTTGACAATTATTAATAAGTATCTTAGTTTCCATTTTTCCACAAAAAAATGGTTTTTTGCCTCTCCTGTAAAATTTTCGCAATTCAAGATAAGTCTTAAGATTGCGCAAATTTGTACAGGAGAGACAAAAACCTATTTTTATACAAAAAATGGAAGCTAAGATATTAATAATTTTCAATATTTATATATATATATTTTATTGCAATTTCCTTTATAACAAGTAGTATTTTTTGCTTTTGAGTTATAGTTATTGAGAATTATTACTGTTTGTATAATTTATTTTTCGGGATTTCGTCCTTCGGGATTTCAGCATTCGGGATTCCGGCATTCGGGATTTCGGCCTTCGGTTTTTCGGCTTTCGGGGTTTCAACCATTCGGGGTTTCGGCCATTCGGGATTTCAGCATTCGGGATTTCGGCCTTCGAGATTTCGTCCGGCACCCGTGTGAAAAAGGTTAAGGCGAATCCTTAAAACTCCAAAACTGTATTAAAAGAAAATCTTATTTAGATATTATGGTCCCAATACTGAAGCTCGATTTGATATAAATAAAAAGGATTTCAAGTTAAATACATTTATATTTTTATAAAAATCGATGTTTTTTAAAATAAATATGAAAAATCTCTTCATTACAATATAGAAAACTATTTTTTTTAAATTGTAAGTTTGTCTTTGACTTCAAAAAATATTTTTCTTTGTAATGTTTTCAGATACATATTTATTAATTAATACAGTTTAAATTGTAAATTATCATAAAAATGTCTGGAGTTTCAAGCTCTCAGGTGCTTCTGGTAGGCAAAGAATTCGCCTTAATAGTTATTTTTATTATTTTCATTATTTTATATAATATTATCTATTAAATAATAACTTACTTTCCCTGTGTTATTATTTTGTATTCATTGTCATTCGTAATTAGGTTTTTTTTGAAAATCTTTTTTATATTTTATAATTAATTAATATACTATAATTAATTGTTTACCTACTTTATATTTTTTTGTATAGGTACCTATTGTGGTGCATTTAAAAATTCAATGCCATACTACTGTATACAAAATAATTAAATAACAGGAGGTTTCGACGAAGAAGAATTATTCATTTTTTTCATGCATGTTAATTATATTATGAGAAGTTTTAAAATACGTTTAAAATTATATTTATACCATAATTACATAATGTGTATCACATTTTCATTCTTAAGCGTGTAGAGATCATTTATTGGGTGGTCGTGTTATCGATGCAATGCTAGGCAGACGATTTGACGAATTTCTAATTTTATTTCGCTAGAACTATAGTCGTCGATCATGTGAAGTACCCGTAAGATATCAAGATAATATGTTTGACACACAGTAAGTATTTTATTTCTCTTCTACCTCATTTTTGCCGAGTGGTTTTTTATCGTGTTCCCTAGACTGCCCTAAATGTTTCAGGTAACCCCGAGAATGACATGTTATACAACAATTATTATTTATCATTAATTTTGTTTTATTCTGACCTATTTTTATCATATTTTTGCTGTAAGGTTCAAATATTATGTTTATATAAAATACACGTAAAATATAAACCGGTGCTGTTAGAATACTCATCAAATATTTCAATGTTTACGATGAGTAAATTATATTTTGGTCACGGAAAACTGCTAACTTCCTGAATGGTGGGCATTTGTTCATGAACAAAGACAAAGAACTAGAAGGCCACAATTTTCTGGTTAATTAAAATGTTAAATGATCCATAATATTATGTGTGATTAGTTAAAAATGAGAAAAAAAAACATTATACCAGGCTGAGAGCAAGCTGATTGAACTGGCTAAGGTAGCCCGAGGCTCGAGGCCTAATGCTTCATATACACTTTTTGTACGTGTAATATTTGACATAGGTAAATCAGGTCAGTGGTCCTTAACCTTTTAGAAGTCACGGTGCACTTTTGATCACAAGAAAAAATTACGATGCACCAAAATTAAACGGTCAGAAAACAAAGAAAAATATGCGGACATTTTTATTACAAATTAAACAGATTACATAACAGTCAAAGAAAAAAAATATTAGAATATTAAAAGATATATACATATATGGAGAAATTGTTTGTAAAATAATGACCCTTAACAAAATGGAATTTATTTGATGTGAAAATCATTTAATGTGATACCTGAGCTTGTCGGATTTTTCAGATTTCAAAAATATTAGGTCGAATATTTGATATAGCTACCATCGACTCTTCGTCTAAATTCGTAAGCCTGTGAGGCCACGGAAGACGCGTGCGATTGATTGGCCAAAATCGAAATCACATAATATCTTTCGTCGGCTTTCATAATTTCGCGAAGAACTTTTTCGGTTTTCACTATTTCGCGGCTTCTATCATTTTTTGCGGTGCACTTGCACCAAGCTTGTGGTGCACCGGTTAAGAACCACTGTTATAGATATTATCATTTCTGATAATACCTATATATTTTTTTAAAAAACCTTATTTTTGTATGCTAAATAAGAATACATTAAATTATCTATAATAGAAATTGTGACGTAAAAATATATGACTGTACTTGTACGAACTAATAGAAAATGTATACCAATATAATAGTTTTTAAAGATATTATGTACCTTGTTTTTACTTACTTACATATTTTTATATAGCACCGTGTTACTTTTTTTTTTTTTAAATCGAATCTTCAAATCATCCCTTCAATCTTATATGCTTCAAAAAATTTTTTTTTTAATAAAAATGGTTTTGGTAAAATAAAATTGATTTATATTTTATATTACATAATACTAACACATATAATTTTGTTTATGAAATTCATTTTGAATGGCGATTTACATAAATTATAATAACATGTTTAGACGTTTTGCATTTAATGAAACCATTTAAAAATATATTACATCAGTAAATAATACGTTAATACAATTAATAACATATTGAATGCTATTTAATATAACCATATTCATATAATAAATCTAAAAAGAATTAATATTACTACATATTTATTAAAATAACTATTATCAGTCAAAATTAAAAAACTAAAATTAGTAAAATCTTAAATAAAATTATGCAATAACCTAATTCGATAAGTATGCATCGTTTTGTGAATGAATATATTTTTCGACGTTCGGCTCAACTAGTACATCTTCAGATGCAGCATCTAATTTTTTTGCAGATGATATCTGAAAAAAAATACAGATATAAATACAATTTAATTTTTGACCCCCGTTATTCAAAATTCTTGGAAAAAATAATGTATTCGTATTTACGAGATTTTCATTTTTAGTTATTATAATTGTTATAATCGGCTCTTTACCTGTGGATGAAATCCATTCTCGTCTGCAGTGTAATTAACAAGAATAGGAGTACCGTCAGGTGAGGTATATTCATACGAACCTTGCACTATCTAAAGTTATAGAAAAATACATGTAATTCAAACATAAATATAAACTGCTGCGGATTTTAATATTAATTATATAATATGGTATAGTTACTGGTAAAAATACTCGTATTTTAATGTTAAAAAGATTATTATTTTTTTATTACTTTTATGCATTATTCAATAAATAAAAAATACTAATATTTTATGTTGGCAATATGGTGGAAGAAAATAAAAAAAAATAACTGGGATTCATAAAAAATTTAATCACAAATTTCATAATTTACAAAAATAAAAAAATATTTATATTTAAATTTTGGTTTCTTTTCGACTAATTATCTTAATTATTGCACTTTTATTCCTTAATTTAAAGAAAAAAACTTTAGACAGTACTACTTACAAATACTTTTTGGGTATTGATTTCCTTCAGTGTGCCTTTTTGATAAGCGCTTATTCCGGTGGGCGTTTTATAGCTTTAAGAAAAAAAGGTTTATAAGTAAACAAATATTATTAATATGGATGTATGTATTGAAATAGATTATAATATGATTGGTTATCCTATTTAAAATTTTGGGTTTTTAATAATTTAATAATACTAAATAAAAATGCCACTGTAGGGATATCTGTTACGGAATTAAGAAAATGCAATTTAATACAACCTAGATACTGTTATGACAATACTGAAGTTCGATTTGATTTGAGCGAAAGTTGAGCACATTCTTTTTATAGAATTAAAAAAAATACAAACATTATTCGAAAAAAATAATTGTTATACGTCTTCGAGATATTTTATTACACTACATTTTAATAGTGGAAATTATTATAAAAATATAAGTTTATGCTGAAAATAACAATGAGAAGTTTTTCAGTAAATTATAATATTAAATTGCATGTTACATAATTATTATATCACTAGATGTCTCTAGTTGCACTAATCTTTATTATTAATAATGGTAGGTATATCGAATATGTAAAATACGATAATCTTGTTTGAACTTACGTGTACAGAAATTGCGACGGGAATGCATCAGTGTCACCATAAAATTGATCGGGTGATAATGGATCCCATACAAATTTAATATTCCCACGGAATACGGATGAAGGATTTTTCTTTATGACAGTTTCTTTAGCATTTGTATTTCCATTAATTCCAATGTTTTGGCCACCGAAGTAAGCGCTTGATGCTTCCGTTTTAAATTTAACACCATTATTTCTCGGCCTATATCTCCCAGATAAATCATTAGACGATGATGAAGTTGATTCGGGATTACCAGGGTAGAGATTTTTGTATTCAGAATCAGTAGAGAATAGCGATCTCGTTCCATTCCCACGGAATACGGATGAAGGATTTTTCTTTATTACAGTTTCTTTAGCATTTGTATTTCCATTAATTCCAATGTTTTGGCCACCGAAGTTGGTGCTTGATGCTTCCGTTTTGAATTTAACAATATTATTTCTCGGCTTATATCTCCCAGATAAATCACTAGACGATGATGAAGTTGAGTCGGGATTACCAGAGTAGAGATTTTTGTGTTGAGAATCAGTAGATAATGGTGATATCGTTTCATTCCCATGGACTACGGATGAAGGATTTTTATTTATTACAGTTTCTTCAGCATTTGTATATCCATTAATTGTAAAGTTTTGGCCACTGAAGTTGGTGCTTGATGCTTCCGTTTTGAATTTAATAACATTATTTCTCGGCTTATATCTTCCAGATAAATCACTAGACGATGATGAACTTGATTCGGGATTACCAGAGTAGAGATTTTTGTGTTGAGAATCAGTAGAGAATGGCGATATTGTTTCATTCCCACGGACTACGGATGAAGGATTTTTATTTATTACAGTTTCTTCAGCATTTGTATTTCCATTAATTCCAATGTTTTGGCCACCGAAGTTGGTGCTTGATGCTTCGGTTTTGAATTTAACAACATTGTTTCTCGGCTTATATCTTCCAGATACATCACTAGACGATGATGAAGTTGATTCGGGATTACCAGAGTAGAGATTTTTGTGTTGAGAATCAGTAGATAATGGCGATATTGTTTCATTCCCACGGACTACGGATGAAGGATTTTTATTTATTACAGTTTCTTCAGCATTTGTATTTCCATTAATTCCAATGTTTTGGCCACCAAAGTTGGTGCTTGATGCTTCCGTTTTGAATTTAACAACATTGTTTCTCGGCTTATATCTTCCAGATACATCACTAGACGATGATGAAGTTGATTCGGGATTACCAGAGTAGAGATTTTTGTGTTGAGAATCAGTAGATAATGGCGATATTGTTTCATTCCCACGGACTACGGATGAAGGATTTTTATTTATTACAGTTTCTTCAGCATTTGTATTTCCAATAATTCCAATGTTTTGGCCACCAAAGTTGGTGCTTGATGCTTCCGTTTTGAATTTAACAACATTGTTTCTCGGCTTATATCTTCCAGATACATCACTAGACGATGATGAAGTTGAGTCGGGATTACCAGAGTAGAGATTTTTGTGTTGAGAATCAGTAGATAATGGCAATATTGTTTCATTCCCACGGACTACGGATGAAGGATTTTTATTTATTACAGTTTCTTCAGCATTTGTAATTCCATTAATTCCAATGTTTTGGCCACCAAAGTTGGTGCTTGATGCTTCCGTTTTGAATTTAACAACATTATTTCTCGGACTATATCTCCCAGATGAATTACTAAACGATGATGAAGTTGGTTCGGGATTACCAGGGTAGAGATTGTTGTATAGAGAATCAGTAGAAAATGGCGATATCGTTTCAAATCGAGATGGAGTAAACTTCTTTTCTCCTCTTGAAGCATTTATATCCTGTTCATTTGAACCAACTCCAGGTGTCAGATTAATATTAGAATTAGAACCTGAGTTATGTGTTCTTACATATCCTGCAGGATAATTTTCATTCCCCAGTTTTGCCTGGGTATCAACATTTCCTTGTTCATTTAAAGTTTTCACATTATTAATAACAACATTTTGTCTTCTTCTGTAATCTGTCCGTGAAAAATCATTCGTATTTTGGTTATTACTATTCGTTCTTATAATATCTTCTGACGATTTAACAGATAAGATTTCTTTGTCATCTGTGGAACCAAATTGCACTGAAGATGTCGATGGATTAAGTGTTGATGAATGTTGATTATTTCCATTGATATTATTAAGGCGTGTCTCATTTTCATTTGTGTTGAATCGTGTTGAGGCTGTTGAAACTTTTCTTCTGTTGGATGTACTAATAGAAAGTCTTTCATTGTTGTTTAAATCGTTTGTTGTAGTTATTGAAGAGAGAATCGCTGGTTTTTCAGTAACGGCGCGGTTATGATCATTACCAAGACTAGATGCAAGTGATCCAACAAAGTTGCGGCTTTCGTTGCCATTCCGTTGTGAATTGTATCTAACATTATTGGCATTCACATTTTCTTGTGATGAAACATCATTTGAAACACGTTGTAAATTACTTCTGTTTGAAGTTACGCCGCCTGAGATGTACGTTTTTTGTGAATTACTTTGATCAATAGTAGCAGATGAACCTCCATTTTCTAAATCTGATTTAATAGTATTATTTTTGTTCAAATCATATGACAATATATTATTTTTTATCTGTTTTTGATCATTTTCATTTGAATTCGATAAATCTACACCGCTAGCTTTGGCTTTGTTTTCATTTGAATTTGGATGTTTAAATGCCTGTTGGTCAACATACGTGGTTATTTGCGTAACTGAATGAGTATTAAGAATATTTGGTTTATTATTCGTAATGAACTCATTTTCTTTAACATTTGTTGTCGTTCGTAAATGCCCACGAGAATGAGAATTTACTAAATCTGTAGTATTTGAGTTTGATGTAACTGAAAGACTATCATTTATATTTGATACATGAAATTTACTACTTCCGCGGTTACCCGTCAGAGTTCCTGAATTACCGCGTTGATTATAGTTTTCACTATTACTGGTAGATGTGCGAGATAATTTGCCATCATTTATTCCCACAGAAACACTGTCTTTATTGTCACTCTGTTGAACTGTTAAAGAAGTTTTCCCATTTGCAGAAATATTACTATTTTTTAATGAATTCAAACCAAATAATGCTAAAGAAGAACTGCTAGTTTGTAACCCAGAGCTTGAAGATTCAATATTTTTTGAATTAGATATGATTTGATTAGTTATATTTGATCCATCATTCTCAGTTTTAATTAATTGTGTATTAATTCCAGTTGTATCAGGTTTATTCTTTTTAATTAGACTAACATTTTCAGTACTTCCAATTTGTTTTGTTTTCGATAATAAATCAATGTTTTTAAATTCGCCTTCAATTATTTTTCTTTGGTGTGAATCACTGTAATCTGAAATTTGAGACGATTCATTCAAATTTGTATCATTAGATAAGAGAGTGTTTGTGTTAAATAGTTTATTTTGACTCTTTGTATCAGTCGATGATATCTGTACTTGATTCAATACATTTTCGTTGGAGCCATCTTGAGCTGACTTTAGATCGGTTTTATGCAATATATTGTTTTCATTAGTTCGCAATACACCGATGTTATTTTTCTTGTTGTTAGAATTAGTGTCTATAATAAAACCTGAATTTCCTGTCGCTGCTTTATTAATTATAGTCGTATTTGGTCGGCCACTCAAGTCTTTACGAATCGTGTATTTATCTTGTGAAATAATGGTATCTTGCAATTGTGTGAATACAATATCTTTAATTGTATCTGATCCAGAAGATGATGAAGTTGTTATGCCAGTATTTAGGTTTTTCTGTATATTATTCTGTTGTTTTACTTCTTCATTTGATTTTTCTGATGATACAGATTCAGATAATTTATCAATTACAATTTTCAGGTTAACCGTATCATTTTCCAATTTGTCTGTTTGTTTTAATGTCTCTTTTTCTAATTCATATATTTTCTGCAAATTGATATCGTCAGTAACTTTTTTGTTCTTTTCAGGCGAAAAGTTAGAAGTATTATCGATAGTAACTTGTATATTATCATTATTCAGGAACGTTTTGTTTGCAAGAGAATCAATATACTTCATAGATTCTAAAACTTTCGCCAAATTTGTTGGGAAAGAATTGACATGTCTTTCAAATGCTGCAGTGTCTAAATCAGATTTATTTTTTCCTATTGTAGCATCAATAAATGGATCAGAATTGTCAGAAGAAGTATTTGTATTAAAAATCACTATTGAGGATATCTGTTGTTTCCCAGTTAAAGATCCTATATCATCATTAGTAATCTCTGTAGACTTTTTATCGGACAGGACACTTTTTTCTATATTGATACCGTTTGATTCTTGACTGATACGAGTATTACTTTCTTTTCCAGAAGTCGTAGGATTAGCCGAAGAAGTTTCTAATAAGATATTATTGACTGTATTTGATGTTTTAGTATTTAAATTTATGTTTCCAGTATGTTGAGTATTAGTTATCTTAATTCTACTTTCTTGTATTTGCGATTTATTTGCCACAAGCGAAGGTATTCCTTTTATTGGATTTTTGTGAACAGTTATAATTGAGGACTCCTTATTTTTTTGTAAATTATTTTCAGGTATTACAGAGATTCTATTAATGGAATGATCTTCAGCAAGAAGATTTTTATTGGATCGATTGATAGAAGAAGAATCGGAATTACTTGTTATATTACTCTCGAAAGTGCTGTTGGTTATCGAATTAATTTGATCTTTCTGCGATAAGACTGTAAGCTTAATAATATGAGAAGTATCTTTACCCTTATCTTTTCCTAAAAGTTCAACATTTGTACCTTTAGTTTTTATATCAGATTTTTTATTTCCTTCAATAATAATTTTTTGATCATTATCCTTTGTTTTGTTTGGCAAATTAGAAGTACTCAATACACTTTGCCCAATAATACCAGTTATGCTAGGTTTTTCATTTCTGTCATTAGTAGCTGATGATGTTGTAACTTTTTCCAAAATCGTTGACTCTGCATCCTTTGAAATAGTTAAAACATCACCTTGTGAATTATATCTTGTATTCCCTCTTTGAATTTCATTTGCAATATTCTTGTTCGTCATATTCAAATTTGTATCCGAATTGCTGGATTGTTCTGATTTTTCCAATGTAACTATTGTTGAATGAATAGTCGTTGGTACAGAACCGCTTAGTGTGTTTGTATTATTTTCAAATAGTTTTGAACATTCTGTCGAAATATCAACACCACTAGTATTAACATTAGATAGTTTAGTAGATGACTTTTTGCTTGTATCTTGGCTTGTACTTGTCTTATTTAGTTCTTCATTCAAATTCAAGTCAAGATTATTTATAGAATCTGTTTGTTTAACCGAAATATTATTTCCAGTAATGAAATCCGATACATTTAATATTTTTTCTCTAGTTGTTATATTATCGGGATTGTTGGTTTTATTATTACTTTTACTTTTCAATTGAATTGAATTAGCAATTATGTTCTTTATATTTGCTAATATTGCCTCCGTTTGATTCGCTACCGACTTTTTGTTAATAAAATTAGGTGGATAGTTTTCAAAATTTGGATCTTCATCACTATCATTATTGCTATCTATTATTTTCCTTGCAACATTAGTTACAGTTGTTTTTCCAGCACTAGTGCTTTCTTGTATGTGCGATGTTCTTGAATGCTCGTCACCACTTGTAACTGAATGGTTTTCTCCGAAAACATTTTCTTCCGATTTTTTATCGTTGAATTTAAGAATCCCTCGTATTTGAGAAGGATTATTATTTTCATTTAATTGATTAGTATTTTGTTTTTCATATGATGCTTGGTTTGTATTTGTAGCGTTAACTTTATTGTTTGCAACTTCTTCTTGTCCTGACAATGATAAATTTAAAATATCCAATATGTAGTTTGAGCCTCCAGTATTAGACTGTCTAACTTCTGCGTTATTTGTAGATTGATTGGAATTACTTAAGGTTTTGATTGTATTTTTAGAAGATTTTGTATCATTGTTTGATTTATCGTCATTTGAAAATATATTGGTGTTGATTTCTAAAACATTTTTTTGTGAATCTTCAGTTTTATCAGACTTTGATTGATTAGTTTTTGCAAATGCTATATCATTATTCTCAAAGAATTGTCTAAACGTATTTAAACTCAAAATACCACGGGAAAAGGCTTGTTCACTATAATTTTTTTCATCTTGTGTACGAGATGTATTTTTTATATATTTTGTATCTTTCTTTAAATCAACATTACTGATCTCACTGTCTTTTTCTTGTTCCTGTAAAATTTGAGAATTCTCTTTGAGAGAACGTCCTTCTTTTGACTCATTTTTGTTGATAACTATTTTATTTGTACTTGCATTTGGTTTATTTAATCTCGAATTAGACGAAAAATCAACCCCGTGAGGGCCATTTGTAAAATGACGTCTATAATTTTGTTCATCTTCTTCTGATTCAACTTCTTCATTAGATTGTTGAATTTCAGTGCTATAATCAGTTGTTTGGAAAGTTTTTCCAAAATTGCTGGGGATTGGTGAATCACTAAACTTTGTTTGAGAATTGCTAGGCTTTATTTGAAAACCAATTGGTTGATGAGTTTCTGCATGCAAATCGGTAGTAGAAATTTTAGCTGCATCATTTTTTTTCAATAAACTACTACTTTGAGAAGCATTACTATTGTTTGGTCTGTTTAACGGGCGTAATGGAAAACTTTTATTAAATTCATTGAAAGGAAGTGTATTACGATCATTTGTAATATTATGATCGAAAGATGAACTTTGACCGATCAGTTTATAGTCCCAATTCTCTTTGTCTAGTTTTATGATTGATGAATTGTCATTAGTATCAGTATTCTGACCAACAGTTGTGTTATTAGTATTTCTTTCTGGGAATACTCTTTTCACTTTATGATTACCTCCGGAAATAAATTGCGATAATGAAGATATTGATAGTAAAGAGTCAAAAGTATTATCCAACAATTTTTCCGCCACTGTCTTGGTTTCTTGACTCTTTTCGTTATCGATAAATTTCTTTGGATGATGTTTAATTATATGCATTGACGAATTTTCATTTAACTTCGGATCATTTACGTTAATTAGATAATCAGTATCACCTCCAAATTGATCAACTAATGATTTAGACGATTTTACTGCATTGATTAAAATAGTTTCCATTGCATTTGGTTGATGATTTTGTATTTCCACTCCATGTAATATTTCAGAAATATTTTTTTCACTTTCGTTTATTATGTTAATTGTTTGATTTAAAATATTATTAGTAAGATTGTTTGTTATATTTTGTGCTTTACCGACTGCAAATGTATTAATTTCAGCTTTCCCATCTCCAGGCAGTACATTAGGCTTGAGATCCACATGCACTCCAAGCTGCCCATCTGCAGGAGCAGCATGTGTGTGAATCAGTAAACCTAGGATCACCTAAAATAATAATAAAAAAGTATTTTAATTCTATATGCACATATGCTAGATTTAGTATTAAATATAAGTAGTGGACCCGAATATATAAATAAAAACTATAAAGTTGTGATTATATTGAGATGCATGTCGAGTACTATCACGCTGTCATGGCAACAAATTTAGTCTATGGCTTCGTCATTTTGCAGAATATTTTGAATGAACACGATCTCTGTAAATTCAATGATCGAGTAACCTAGTAAAGAGTCTCTGTAAATTCAACAATATCATTAACAGAACCTAACCCGCACACCATAGATAATATAAAACATTCTTATAGAAAATACAAAGTGCCAACCGTTAAAAACAAAAAACACGCAATTTTGACATGATTCGAAAATGTGTAGGCATGTAGAAAATTATAAAAAAACGTTCATTGAGTCATGCAGGATAGTACATAGTGAGGTGACCTCATTGTTGTTCTGGTGATTCCACCAGATTTTGCTAACTTCGTTCGTTTAAAGGTTCAAAATGTGCTACGGGATGGTAGCATCAGTCTGATAACATTTTAAACACCAAGAAAAACGACATTACATACTTTCCCCCGTAGCGGCAGCTTACTGTGATGTCACGTGATAGTATGCGACATGCACCATAATATATTTCGCGCTAAGAGTATTTCTTACGGTAGTCGAAGAGCAAAAATAAAAACATGCTTGTGTAGTTTGTATTATAGCTAGGCGTAATTAAAAAATATAAACGTTTTATAAATAGACTTTTTGTTGTTTTGTTTGTACCATAAAAATTATTGCATATTTTTAATAAATTATGTACCTACGTGAACAGATATTTTTATAAAAATATATAAAATTCCAACACAAACAAGTTGTAGTCAACAACATGTGATGATGCTATATAGTTCAATGAAATTGTCTATTAAGTGCACTCACTCATTGGATTTACTATTATTTCACCTATGTACCTACCTACTTGACATTTGAAATAAACCTCAATGCCAACAGGCTCAATCACAAATTACATATGCAAACATTTACGTTTTTTATTTATATAATTAGTATGGCATATCAGTATTCATATAAAGATGACATACTTTATGTAAATAAATATTTTATAATATCTCAGGATTATTTACTTAGAAAATAAAACTCATCGTTCTATATTTTTTTGTTTGTCCAAAAAATATCAAAATAAATGATATGAGAAGATACAAAAAAAAATGCCAAATTTACTTTATAATTATTATACTTATGTGTTAGTATAACAAAAATAACTATATAATACATATTATTCAATAATAAAATCTACTATTTATAATGGATACTTTTACTTTATTAAGATATTAAAACGGTTATATTCAGAATTTAATTTTTAACCAAAACCATTTTTTCCTGTAAAAAAACGAAAAATCTATTTATTTTATTTTAGTTTTACTGGATAGAAATCCATGGCTGAATAAATACAATAAATATATTTGACGAATCCGTTTATGAGTCGATAGTTATTTTATTAACATGTCTTAATTTTAATTAAGACTAATATAATAACCATAGTATTTAATTTAAATAATAGGCTAGCGATCAACACCAGTTGTGTCCATTAATAAGGACATTAGGTAAATACTGTCGACTGAAGCCAATTAGAAATTGAATTTAAATTCAAATTTATGTAATTTATACTATTCCATAAAATTGGATAGCAGTGACTTGGGCTTATCCATTTGTAAACTGTCAACTTTTGGTGGCACTAATAAATAATTATAGAGCCCGAAGAATCCAAAAGGCGAAACCAAAACCATTTAAATTATTAATATGAAGATTATCAATCAGAACAATACAGTTACTTTGCATAGATCTGAGACAAATCTTGATTATATTTAAAAAGACGACAAAGACATTGATTCAAAATCTATATTTTACTATTTAATTCCGTGGAATTATTTAATTATTGTAATCTATAAATTTTTAATTTTGTTGATTTGAAAATCTTTTAATAAATTTTTTTTTTAAAAAATGTTATTTTAAGTATATAAAAAACTTATAATATTTTTTAATAATAGCAGTCTTTCGATAAGATTTTTTTTAAAGTATTTTTTTAATTAATTCAATATTTTGCTGAATTGTGTATTATATATTTTTTAATAAATTGTTAATTTTTAATTAATAATTGAATCAACCCCGTCCAAAATAATGGATAAATAACGTATTTAATTTTATTATTTGTTTTTACTTTTATTTTAGTCGAAAAAAAATCTGTAGAAAATAATAAACACTATGCACTGCGTGATCATTTAAAATATAAATAGAATAATGTTAAATGAATAAAAAAAATAATGCAATTATATATTGAATGCACGCTTAGAATATAAAAATAATTCATTTAACGGACACAATTATTAACTGTAAAACATGTAAACACTTCACGTCATAATAAATGTCAAAAACGTTTTCACTTTCAATTAAAAAAAAACACATTCTCCACGCGTGTATTCTATAAAAACTTCAGGCTGACCTTAAGGTAATCACTAAACCGATCAATTAATCAAGTTAAAGTATTCATGTAGCTGTGATTTATTATTTTACTCACAACAATCCAAGATGCGACTCTTATCCGCTCCATTGGTAATGTATAACTAATTTTCGTACTTAAGATGTTTTATTATATAAAGTACAAACAAAATAAAAAAACCGAATTGTCCGGAACATCCTAACACTAGTGGTGAGATCACAGCAACGTATGATTGGAATTTGTATGATGTTATTTTAAGCTCTATTCTAAGACGTGAATATTCACCAAAACTTGATTAGCAAGCGGTTTCATGACAACATCAGACAATATTTAATTTATTAATTTAAAGGATGAAGGAAACAATGATTGCCGCATTCTGTTAAGTATTTGAATACCAAATTATAAAATGCATAAATTAATTACTATGCAAGTATATGCTGTCTCACGGCTACTGTTCTCTGCTAAAAAAAATCCTTTTCTCCAACTAATTCTAGTGAAATATACATAAAAGTTACCCTACTTAATATTAAAAATGCATGATTAATAGAAATTAAACAAATTTATTTATATTTTTTATGGGGTCATATCCCTCGTATTTTAATTTTTACGCCATGTTTGTAGTTTGCCAATTTATTGTGTTTAAAAAAATATTTCAACACATCATCAAGCTGCAACATACAACCATTTGTATAGGATACAAGATTGTAAATTTATTAAATTATTACAAAATTTAAAAAGATATTCAAACTCATTTATAATTCGAGTTGTTATTTACTTACATTATATTAATAATTACCTACTGTATTTCATTTTGTATTTCCATAATTTTTCAATTATGAAATCTACGACGTTCCTACTGTTTGTGATGTCTTTACCTACTCTTCTTCCTGTTTTATATTATTTCTCTAGATTTAAAGAATACCAACAATTTTTTTGTAAAAACACACCACTAAGATCGGTAGTTCAAAGCATAATGTCTGCTTTGTTTTGAAAAATATATAAATTAGATAAATACTATTTAAACACATATTATAAATAATAGCAATTTGAACTACACAAATTTATGAGTAAATTCATAACGTATAGTTGTTTTTATATAAGCAATGCATTAATAATAAACAAAAACAAATCGTCTTGAATGAAAAAAATAACAGATCACAAATTATTTATTACAACACAATTGTTTGTTTTTCGACATAATATTAAAATATAATTTAATATATATATATAATTTCGTAGCCAAATGAAATAAAATCAGGCACCCAAGTCACGAGATCGTGCAAATGTGCTGAACATCAATACAGTTTTTTGATTTATTTTACATAGATCTTAATCAGATTTTTTTACTACGCTGATATCATTCTAAACTACAATACATTGATAGTTTTGAAAGGTAGTTTCTCTATCAAAGGTAAAAAGTTCAATAATAATTATTCATTGTCATAAAAAACAAAACCGGAATATTAGATAAGAAAATATTTACAATAGTTGAATTCAAATACATAGTCCTAGTATTATTGTCATTATATAATAATTATATTATAAAATGGTATTTACCTTAGTATATTATAATATTTTAAATAACATCTAAGAAGATCAACACGTTTAGTGTTTCAATAATTAGATGTTCGATTTATAGATGTTACCTTTTATTGTTTTCAGCATTAGAAATTAACATAAAAGTTTTTTGTTAAGTAAAATAAAAATATATTATACAAAGAACAACTTTCAATAAAAATGTAAAACTAGTTAGGATGACCATTCTTCCTAAGATAAAATCTTCTATTTTGTACAAAGAGTTAATACATATTATGACAAAAATATTTAAATATAACGAATTCGCTTTATGATTATATTATTAGTTTGATGTATGTAATGCATGCACGATTTTTTAATAATATTTGACGATCAATTTTAATCAACAAATTGTATTACATTTGACACCCCGTAAGTCCGGGTAGGGAGGGGAGTCGGGGCCACACGGCCGATCCGACCTCCGCGCTAGACTCTCCGGTCGGCCTGACGTTAATGACGCCCTCGTAGCGTGCCGTCGGCAGAACGCGGGAGCCACACGACCAGCTTCCACCCTTCGACTAGCTCAGAATAGTTCAAGGCGGTCAATGGTAGCTGGTTTTTAGTTCGGTAGAGCACGTTCAGTGTACGGTAGGTCTTGACAGTTGGGGGTAAATGCAGGATTGACGGGATGGTAAAATGATGAACGCACGTTGTTCGTAGCACAAATCGTTGCCAAAAGTTTTATTATTAATTAGGGTTCACAACAAAAACAAAAAAATTACATACACAACACAATACACAATTATTAAGTTTTCACAGCTTATAAATTTTGAACAGCCCTAAATTTTTTTTAAATGGGCGCCTAGGCTGTCAATTAAAATCTAAAGGATCTAATCCTTCCACGTTCGTAACACGTGTACGCTGAGATTATTTTTTCACAATAGGCGTAAACCCTAGGAATGGTTCGCGAGGACACACAGTCCTATCCAACGGCCTCGGTGGTACTACCTCGCCAGCCTCGACACCTACCGTGTCGCGGCTAGGTCTCCTCTTTTGGGCTTTATCGCTGTCCCTTTCAATCTACCCCTGAACGTCCACCCCTCTCTATCATTCTTGCCCGCAGCAGAATGTTTGGCTTTTGCCTGGGTTTTACCGTAAGGGTCGTCCAAGTTACCTTTTTTCCAGGTAGATTGAAAGTTACAGCAGATTTCAAAGAATTGAGCCCAAAAGAAACAACATCTGTAGTAATTACTAAAGAGCATTATATTCATACGGCGGCGATAAAAGAACTTTGGCTTGGCGGAATATAGGAAACATGAATGTGGCATCCATAACTTCGCTCGTACTTTAACCATAAAGGGGTCCTCCACGCACGTAGAAACGTAGAGGTATCACATTGATAAAATGTAACGGTCTGATTGACTGTTAATCCTTATTTATTAAATGAACTAACCAACATATTATATATTTGGACTGGGAAAATGTTTGCAGTACTCGTAGTGTAAGTAGTGTAATATCACGAAATATTAACGGCCCTAAAAAATTTTCCATCTAAAAAAAATAAGTCAACCCGATTGTCAAAAAATAGTCTCCTCTTTAAACGATCCCATAAAGGAAGATCCAGGGTTAATATTCGCAGAAGGGCACCTACAATTTGTATGGGTCTAACCACGGTACGTTTCTCGGAGAGAATTAAGTACCTTGGCGTAATTCTTGACGATACGATGTCTTTTATCGAACACGCCAAGATGGCCGCTTTGAAGGCTAACATAACCTATCAGAAGATGGCTAGAATGGCAGGAGAAAACTGGAGACTCAGTGCTAGGGCCCGTGAGGTCGCATATGGCGAAATATTAATGGGGATTGCCGGTTATGCCTCCAGCGTATGGCATCCTAGAATAAAATCATTATCCAAAGTAAGACGTACTTTAATTAGCAGACAGCGACTCTCACTGATCTCATTGACAAAAGCCTACAGGATGACATCATCAGACGCGCTTCCTGTTCTGACAGGGGTGCTGCCGCTCAACCTGCACGTTCAAGTACAAGTATTGATCACCTTTATCTTGAGAGGGATCAACACCACCATTGAAGGTGTCCATCTGACGCCTCCGCCGAGATCTGAAGACGTACTTTACAGGCATACTGTTAGCCTACAAGATAGCACTCGATACATGGTAGTCGAGGTGGTCGGCATCCACCAAGAGATGACGTTTGTATCTGTTTTTTCCAGATGTGTCCTGCAGGCTTCCTGACCGGCAATGGTGACTTTGCAGCCAAGCTGCATGGTTTTATTTTGATAGGACAAAGGCCGCAATGCATATGTGGGCACGACCATCAAGACGCTGAATACGTCATCTGGGACTGCCCGTTGATGGGATCCGACCGAGCGGAGGTGTTTGCCAGGGTCCATCTACACACGGGCCCAATTGGCCACGTCGACTTGATATCAACCAAGATCAACTTTGAGGCATTTGAAAAATTTGCTGCGTCATATGGAGGACGGAATAATTCCGATCCCTTATTAGATTCATCACATTCAACTCCTGACTCCTCTGTTTCGGCAGAGTTTCAGTACACGGGTATTATACCCTCTATAATAGAGGACACTTCATGTTATTAAAGATAAATGACGGCAGAGCCAGTCAAGATTATTTTTACTTTCTAAAACTCTTTCTTTAAGCACTAAGGTGCATGGTTGCTACATCAATCCCGTGTAGCATTGCTTCGGTACAAGGAAGTGTGGCACTAAAATATTTTCATTCTGACACGTTTATAACGTCATGGAAGACGGCCATGCACAAACTGCGGCTGCATATACATGGCGGGTGGAGATGGGGAAACTCAAATGATTGCTCGATTTATGGCAGTTTCACGGAGTGGGTCGGGTCGTTGGCTAAATTCTTTTCCATGTCATAAACTTTACACTGTACCCTTTTGAATGACAATGCCTCACGTCTTGGATTGCTTTGTGCCATGTATGTTAATGTAATTGCGGAAAACCAGCAGACCATATGCGTTGACATGGATTGAGCTGCCAGGAAAGTGCCAGGAGGCATCGTTGTCATTCTGTTATCAATGGTATTGTGATTTATCGCTCTTTGGTTTCGAGATGAGTTCCATCAAGGGAGTAACTTCTTGGTATCTGTCAACAAGATAGCAGGCGACCTGATGGTGCCACAAATATTCCATGGAAGGGAGGTAAATATATGGTTTGGGATGCCACTGTAGTAGACACACTCGCAGCATCTCATCTCAATACATCAGTTGAGTCGTCAGGTTCAGACAATCTTTTGGCTGAATATAAAGCAAAAAATACGACTATCTGCCCCTGAATTTTGAGAAATTTCAACTATATGGATCCTCTGTTTTAATGATGGTGGCTGAGATTGGTGGTCGCTTGGCTGATAAAATGAGTAAGTGCCGCTCAATTGAGTACTTGAGACGGCGTATAACCATAGACATCCAAAAAGGTAATTCAGTCGCTATTTTGGTTACTTTTAAGATATCCATGGGACTGTAAGAGATATTTTATATAATATGAGGTAGCTAGAATATTTCGAGTTATAAATATTATTATATATAGGTACACTTATATTAACTTTACACCGTTACTCATTATTATTTATTTTTTATTGTTATTATCGTGTATACTGTTTATGTAATTTTAGAATATCCATTACATCGGCTTACATTTATATTTCTGAAAAAACATTAATCCTTTGAATTAGGTAGGTATGTAAATGTTTTAAATTATATATTTAATAAAATTTGTTATACGATAAAGTAGTAAAATAACCCCTCGATAGCCGAGCGGATAACGCGTCGGCTTATAATATCGTCGGTGGCAAATTAAAAACCTGAGTCTGACAAATGCAAATATTGTTTGGAGTCAGAGTATGAACAATATTATAAGTATACTAATAGGTTGAAGAAGTAGCTAATTATCAAATTCTCGTAAAAAAAATGTTAATACAACCTCCTCTCTTAGGAGGCACACAATTGACCCTCTTAGGATTTTACATGGTGTAATTTAAAAAATAATAGTAAATGATTGGTATGGTATCAGTAAAAAATAAATTCTTTTACTTCTTTGTTGCATTTTGTGTAATATGATAATTGCTACATTCAAATGACTTCTCAGATGCATCTTTCTAGAGATGTCTGCATTGCATCATCTGCACCGGTGAAAGTATTAAATGCTCCGTAGCGTTCTTCACTCAGGTTGACCACGGTAGGAAACCTCCCTTTATCGTTGTACTTCGTTTTCAAATACAATAGACAATTCTCTCTCTCCCCCTCTCTCTCTCCCCCTCTCTCTCTCCCCCTTTCTCTCTCTCTCTCTCTCTCTCTCTAATAGTTGGAATATGCAGAACTCTCCTCGTGTATTTTTTTTTCAATAAGTAAATAATATGTATTACAATGTCATTAAAAAAATAGTTTCTCATTTCTTTGACTTACCGTTTTATTTTCAATGATAATTTTTTCAGCCCTCCCACTTTTTTTTTATAACTGTTTCAACTAATTTTTGAGTTATACCAAAATATTAATGTAGCTATGTGTGTAATTTTTGAATTTTTGAAAATAAAACAACTTGGAATTGAAATTATAAAACTATTTATGAAAATTAAATAACAAAGATATATTATTGCATACAAATTTACTAGATTGCCTACTATGAGTAGTAAGTTAATCAATTAAATTAAAAATAATAATTAATATGCCTGGTAGTGTGCTATCAATTTATCTATATTGTGATCTTTAACAGCACCCTATACAGTGAATTATTTACAATAATTTACAGTCGATATACTTGTGACCAAACTAAATTAATTAACAAATGCCATTAACAAAATTATAATTACCTCTGATAATCCAGTATGTAATATTTGAGTTTCCAACCGTAATTTTTGGTATTCATTTTTGAATGTATAATTTATAAAAGTTGTTGGTTGATTAGGGCTTGAAATGGAACGGAACGCACCGAAGCGCCGTTCCGGCTCATGAAATTTGTAAAATTATCGCTCCGTCTCGTGGAAAAAATATGTTGACCGTCTGAGCTAGATAGGCCATAGAATAGAAAATCTGACACACTTATTTTTATAAAATACACATACAATTTGATGGCTATGTAAATATCTTCAGAAAATTTGTCGAGCGCTCCGGTTCGTAAACTTTTCCATTTCGAGCGCTGTAGGTTGATAATTCAATTAATTGTTCTGGTCATTATAATTTTGATTCTATAGCACTTGAAAATGGGTCTTAACCACAACCATAAATATTCATTATAAGGATATCTTCAAGTCGATTGTTAAAATTAGTATTGCGTGTGTTGAAATATCGGCAATAAATCAGAATGTCATCGTCATTTTTTTCCACTGAGAAAAGATTCGGAAACTGGTAAAATTCTTAACGTCATAAATTGCATTTGTACAATACTAGTTTCGCAAAAAATGCAGAAATAACAGTCTCCGTGTTGATCACATTCAGCACATCTATTTTCAACTGTAAATTTTTTATACAAATCTGGCGAATAAGCGATGTCATATATAAATTTTGTGACGATACAAGCTTGTAAGTATGCCTGTATCATGAAATATTTGCTTAAAAATGTTAATGCGACAAATTTCTCTCTTCTAACTCTACTCTCGATTTTTCAGTGCCCCTTTGCTCATTAACACCATCTATCTCTCCCTAGATCTCTCCAGTGTGCCCACAGGAAGAGGCAGCATCCACTTTGAGAAACATTTAGTTGCATATAATTTCCTAAAATAATTGAATCTGTGTTAGTTGAATATTTTAATCTAAGTTTCTACTATATTTTTTTGATTGATTATATTAATTTAATTGTATTAAATGCATCCTCAAAATTCCTTGGACTGACCGGGTGACAAATGTTGAAGTTCTTAATCGAATGGAGAAGGACTGAGAAGTTCTGCGTAGTATCAAAACCAGGAAACTACAGTACCTCGGCCATTATGAGATGATAAAAGTACAGTATTCCCCAACTTATCATTCAAGGAAAGATCAATGGTAAGCGTAGCAGAGGACGGCGCTGCATTTCGTGGCTTAAGAACCTACGTTATTAGTATAAGTGCAGCTCTACTGAACAGTTCCGGGTAGCAGATAACAAATCTAAGACCGCCTTGATGGTGGCCGACCCCCGTTAGGGGATGGCACAATAAGAAGAAGAAATATAATAGTTACATTGGTTATGAAACAAAGTTAATTCTACGATATTTGAGTTATTAATGTTGATGTTGAGCTATAACTGTTTCAAGCTATAAGCTCATCGTCAAAACGTTCTCTAAATATAACTAAATATTACGTTTTATAATATTCTGATGGTGGGTATATATCAGGAAATCGCTGTTAATAAACATTACTCAATTAACGTAGAACTAATTAAAAGTTTGTTCTAAAACCAATAAAATATTCCATTTGATATAACATTTTAATTAAACAACTTTACTTCAATACTCACCAATAGTTTTGTAATAAATAACAATTAAATTTCACCCGGATGAGACTTGTATCGGATTGCGTCTATAAGCGTATATCTCTTGTTTTTTTGCAATAACCAAACGAACCACAATATTATGAACTTTTACCTTTAAAAACACCTTGCAAGGTCAACAGGGGTTCAAACGATGTAATATCAAAGATTTACAGCAAAATGATTCACAATTAACTAGTATTGAAGTTGTTTAATGGCAGGTATTTTTAACATTCCTATGACGGTTACTTTATTTATAAATGTGCCTTCATCAAGTTAATTGTAATGAGTACCTTTAATATAAAGATTTTTAATAATTACGAGAATATAAAAAAAAACTTGACTCCTAAAACATCTTCAAAACATAAAAATAGTTTTTTTCAATACATTCCATTGGCGATGATAATAATTATGTTGAAATTAATTTTACTGTCCGTTATACAAAGGTTATTATTTTATTTTATTATAAAAACTGTGAGAGTGAACAATTTCACCGACCCGAAATGATGCCTAGGTATAAGAGTAAAATGCACGCATTGAGTATCACGTGGGTGGAGGTGCAGGGCATGAAACTAGGCCGTAGAAGACGTCGCGACCTTGTGTTTATTCGGTCTTGAAGCTTACTTCAAATACAATATAGTAATCTATAGCATATTGTATAAGAGATAATTATTTTTTAACATTTCATTATTATTTAACAATTATAAAGTGTGTAAATAAATACCTAACATATATTAAAGCGTGAAGCAGGATTAAAATGTGTACCTAACGACTTTATAGGCATTTTGGAAGTATTATATTTCTATCTTGGGAGCTTGTTTCAAAATGTGTTTTATGGTAAATATTTTCATAGTAACGTATTTAATTTGAATGTTTTTTTGTCCTTATCTTAAAAATAAAAATAATCAGTCATTTATGAATGTTATGAGTTATGACGTAAAACTTACAATTCGTATTTAACTTTGAAATCTATTTTCTCAACTCGAGTACCGATGTTATTGTATTTGTTTTATCCTCAGTACCCCGATTCTCGATGTTTATTAATTTTAATGAAATATTTTTGAAAGCGAAATACACAGGATATTTAAATAATATAATTTGTATCTTTTTTCCAATCACAAATTTACGCAACAATTCAATAAATAAAGTATTCGCATAATATATGGGTACTAGGGAATTCAAACCCGAGCCAAAATTCTGATCCCGGAATTTCAGGATTACAATTTGACAATCCCGGGATTGGCATTTTTTTCCATTGTTAATATAATTTTTTTTATTTACAAATAACATTGATAAAATCGGTCAAAAATAAATAACGGCCCACGTGCTCGTCGTAGGTCAAAATTGAGTTTTTATTGTATTTTCAAACCATGATCCTGGACACTCATTAAACGTTGTAGATAATCTATTTATTTAATTTTGAAGCCTTATTATCTTTTATAGTTATTTTAAACATTTGATGACTGCATAAAGTATTTTTGTTACATAAAATAGTATTCTTATATACATCTCAATCTAATATTTCAGAATATAGTAATATTTCGGTACATAACTGTGCAGTGGTTTTAAAATTTTTTACATTTATTAATTTTTAAACGCATTTATAAAACCATTAGTATAATTTATTACGAGATAATTTTTGTAAAATATTCACGATAAAAAATTATATTGATAATCTCTGTGATCCCAAATTTGACAAGAATTAGGCATTTTATTATTCAAAAAATCGGTAAGATTAACACATTTGAAGATGATTTTAAAGATACTTATTATAAGCTATGTCTTTGACCATTCAAGTGTGATATACATCTTATGAATAATGATTGCTTTATAATAATTATTGACCTAAGAATAAGGTAGTGTTTTTTTGAAATACGCCATTTCTTTTGTCATTCCCCAGTGGTTAAGCTACAACATACGGCCGTAGCCATAAATTGACAAACTATAATTGAAGTAGGGAGTAAAATGATATTAACGCGCGTGCTTGAACATGTACCGTTTAAAAAAAAATAAAAAAAATTCGGTTAGGTACAAGTTGAAACACGCGCGTTAACATAATTTTACTCCCTACTTTAATTATAGTTTGTCAATTTATGGCTACGGCCGTATGTTGTAGCTTAACTACTAGGGAATGACAAAAGAAATGGCGTATTTCAAAAAAACACTACCTTATTCTTAGGTCAATAATTATTATAAAGCAATCATTATTCATAAGATATTTCTCACACTTGAATGGTCAAAAACATAGCTTATAATAAGTATCTTTAGAATCATCTTCAAATGTGTTAATCTTGCCAATTTTTTGAATAATAAAATGCCTAATTCTTGTCAAATTTGGGATCACAGAGATTATCAATATAATTTTTTATCGTGAATATTTTACAAAAATTATCTCGTAATCAATTATACTAATGGTTTCATAAATGCGTTTAAAATTATTAAATGTAAAAAATCTTAACACCACTGCACAGTTATGCACCGAAATATGACTATTTTCTAAAACATTAGAGCTATAGGTTTAAAAGAATACTCTTTTATGTAACAAAAATACTTTATGCAGTCATCACATGTTTAAAATAACTTTAAAGGATAATAAGGCTTTAAAATTAAATAAATAGATTATCTACAACATTTAAGGAGTGTCCAGGATCATGGTTTGAAAATACAATAAAAACTCAATTTTGACCTTCGACGAGCATGTCCCCCCTTACATTTATTGTTAATATTGTATACGTTCAATCTTGGAAATAGATAAGTTTAATGCAATAAATAATAATGTGAATTTAATATGAGAATGCTGTTTCTGATATTAAGGCCTTTCCGCTTCATAAATCTTATTAGTCAGTCAAATATGAAACTGCCGTAAAACGTTTGAGATCATGGTGGAATTACTTTGTTAATAGTGCGAACCATTGTTTTTTCCAATCTTTCTCATTTTTATTAATTTATGTGAAAAAATAAAATGAATCGGCAACTTACACATGGGTATAAATCAAATTTCATTCAAACTCAGTTTATTTCTAATGTAGTTATTTGTTATTAAAAGTATTTTTTCTGTTATATTTTCGTTTTTATTTTAATTTCCATAAAAATTGATAAAAAAAATCAACCCGAAAGTTTCGAGATTATGTTTATCAATCCTGGGATTCATAGGTATCGAAAATAGCTCGGGATCCCGGGATTGGAATCCCTAATAGGTACCAATACCAATATTCGAGATGTGGCTATATCGACGTTCTTTGAAGATTTTCAGGGTTGATCACGTTGCAAATTCACTAAAATGGCATAGGTATACGCGAAGAGAACTTATAGCTACCATTCGCAAAAAAGCTGCATAATATTTTTCTGCCGTATTTTTCGTATTGAGAAGAACACTTTAATCTTACTCATAATACAGAAAGGCTGCAGCAGAAATGTATGTTAAAAGATATTATAATAACTGTGCAGTTTATGTAATTATGCCAATGTTCAATGCATTTTTAATGAGAAATTAATGATTCAGGACAGCGAGATGTACCTACTGCAATGTGGTCACCAATAAGAGATATAAGATAGCACTAAGAGGTTAACAATGTAGCCCATGCCATTCTTTTTTCATTACAATATGAATGTGAAACCTGAAACTTAACGGAGAAACAAGGTTATCGAAGAATTCTCCGAAGAATACATGGAGAGGTTAAAGAAAGATCAGATGTGGCGCATCCGTACGAAAGCTAAGCTACGAGGGTGGTCCCAGAAGTACCCAACCTAACAAAGAAAACACAAAAAAATTGGGTTTTTTTTTATTTCTCTACGTAGTCTCTTTTTAGGTCGATACAACTTTTCCAGTGATTTTCAATAGCTTTGATACCCTGTTTATAGTGAGAATTGTCGAGCTCCTCAAAATAGCTATCAACCGCCGACTCCATCTTTTCATTGTTCGCAAATCTTTTACCACCAAGCCATTTTTTCAAGTTTGGAAACAGAAAATAATCCGAGGGGGCTAAATCTGGCGAATAGGGTGCGTGAGGAAGCAATTCGAACTTTAACTCATTGATTTTGGCCATCGCGATAACGGATGTGTGAACTGATGAATTGTCCTGATGAAGCGAAACTATCATTTTCGCTAAATGCAGTTGTTTTTCTTGATTTCATCACTTAAACGCTGCAATAAGATGCATAATACATGCCGTTGATTAATATTTTACTTTCTGAAGATAATCATTGAAAATTACCCCACGCGCATCCCAAAAAACTGACGCCTTCGCCTTCTTCGGAGCCGATTCTCCCCTTTTAGTCGATTGTTTAGACTGTTCTTTCATCTCAGGTGTAAAATGATGGACACATGTTTCATACATGGTTATGAATAGATGCAAAAACTCTGCTTTATTGCTGTGAAACTTTGCCAAATACTCGATTGAAACATCCTTACGACTCTGTTTTTGTTCCATTGTGAGTAATCGCGGCACCCACCTTGCGCACAGCTTTCTCATGTCCAAATTTTCAGTCAATATGTGATGTACAGTACTTTTTGAAATGGCTACCATATCTATTAGCTCGCGCAATTTCAGTTGACGTTCATCCAATACCATTTTGTGGATTTTCGTCACCATTTCTGGCATGGTCAACTCATTTAATCGACCACTGCGATGTTCGTCTTGGCAGCTCGTACAGCCTCGTTTAAACTCAGCCAACCAATATGTTACTGTTGTATACAAAGGAGCAGATACTCCCAGAGTAGAATATAGTAAACTGAAGCCTTTCAAATGAAAGTATTGTATCACATAAATATGACCAATTTTTTCGATGTTTACAAATTCACTGATAGCGTTCACTGTTGATGGCTGACAAATAATTACTGAACAACGTAGCGTCGTCAAACTTCAAACTTAGGGTTTATAAGGTTGGTACTTTCTATCATGATCACTATTTTTAAACAACAACTGCTATCTATACGTCAGGTCGGGTACTTCTGGGACTACCGGTATACTAACAACTTTAGCTCAATATCATAAACTTAATATTATGGGGAAGTAAAGACTCAGATAGGCCGGGTGACTTACATAAGTGATTTACGGTCTATCTCGCCATAAAGTTCATAAACACATTGACTGCTGACTAGATAATTACTTTTTAATTACCACATTTAAATATAATGCTAATTATATCGAATGGCCACCTTAATCATTACGCGCTGGCCCCGTGTTTAGCGTCCAATGTATTAAGCAACCGCAGTTGGCACTTATATATCAATATTAATTCGGTAGGTTCCAGTATATTACAAATTGAATTTGGCTGACACTTCCATATCATCAGTAAATATCTCTTTTGAAATATCCCAAATAACTATGATACTACCTATTAAAATCTTAAATAACCATCAGCAATAAGTTTTGTTATGTAGGTATTTAAATAAATACATTTTATAGGTTGCTGCATTATTAATTATCAAAACTGATGATTATAACCCATTTAAAAATGAAACTGGATATGCAGGTAGTATATTAAATTGATTAAAATTTTGATTTATTGTCGTGACGTTCGAAGATTTTAATATAACACATTACGTCAATAAACAACTTTCAAAGTAACCACCGATAATGACTAATATATATGTTAAAAAATGTGTCTTTTAATATTAGCCATCTTCAAAATTGTGGTTTTGCTATTATTTTTTTTTAGCTATTTCAAGTTGGAAACTACTTTCATTAGTCAACTTTTAGTAGTTGACACTAACAACTATATACAAATAATATTATTAGATCAGGTTATTATATATTTATTTACCTGCCGGAAAATATTGGTTTTTATCATATCACAACGGTATAATTCTTAAATTTAAATATAATTTTAACCAGTCATAAAATAACATTCATATATTTTTACAGATGACCAAAGAAATTTCACAATTACTGCTATTTTTATTGTTATTTTTGTTGGTTTTATACGAAAACTCGATTGATATTTAGGTATATATTCTGGAATTGGGTTACTTGATGGATGTACACACAATATATACCAAAACGGAGGTAATATTAAGAGGCCATCCATAGACTGAAACCGTATGCGGCTTAAAACCGTGTGCCATACTACACTTATGATTTCTGTTCATGAAAATATATTTTCACTAAGTTTGTATGTGAAAGCGTATGGTATAAATGGACACGATTAGATACTTATAATATACTTTGTGAATATAGTATATTTCCATGAACAGAAATCGTATGTTTAGTATGTCACACGGTTCAAAACACATGCGGTTTCAGTCTATGGATGACCTGTAAAACTTACTGTTACATATACCCCACTTTTAAAAAAAAAAATAGTAGTTTTATCATTATTTAACAAATTATTGTGATGTACATAATATTGTTATAAACACTTTTCTTAAAAAAGGAGGAAGTCATTTTATCAATAGCTGTTATTATTACTTATTATTCACATACCAAGTTAGGCAAGATTTGATGGTGATATATTAACAAATGTATTCGTTGTCAGTGTGCATTTATCTTTGATAAGTGCGCATAATGCCTGAAGATGCCAAAAGACAAAACCAGTGTCGCAAAAAACGACTCAAATGGAATAGTATAAAATTTAAATCTATTAGAATTAAAATATAAATTTCATCAATTACCTCGGTTGGTAATATATATTATTAGGGTAATAAATTGTAGGAAAATCATATCAGGCTATTTTCTCGATTATCACCAGTTTCATATGATTATATGATAGAGATATATAACATGTATGATTTAAAAAAAATATATGTATTATAAGTATATATAATATTATATACTACTTATATTATAATGAAAAAAAAGTGAAAATAAATAAGAGTAAAAAAGGTTTCTATATTAGTTTCCGAGTATCTCGATTTATATTTATCCGGACCATTTTCACCCGCAATTAGCCCGGATACTCGAAGTTAAACTTTGCTAATTATCGAGCTAACCATTTTACTATCTTCTTATCGTAGTTAAATATACTTAGCACGAGGTAGGTACACATAAATTTCACTTACTTATATATATTTCTAAGATTAGCGGTCTACCCATTTACGTTACTATATTATATTTTAATTATTATTTTCTTGTAAATATTTATTTGTCAACATCTTAAGAAAATGGTAATACTTAAAATTATTTTTTTTTTACTAACCGCAAAGAGTTACATAATATTTATAGGTGTTCTTAAAGTTAGAACTATTAATTTTGAAATTGTTGTTTTGTTATTTTCGGCTGAGATTTGGGTGGGTATTTTGCACTCGAAGTGAAAAAAGGATATATCGGCATTAACATTGTATCCCATTTAAAATTGTATAAGAATTAAATATTGGTCTTTTTATAATATCAATATTATTTGAAATATTGATTACAGGTTTTCTAATATTAAAGTCAATTATATTGAAAGGAGTGGAGTTTTTCTTGGTTTAAATATATAAACATATCATCATATCAATATTTTATATACGTAATAACCACGATATTAATATTATTTTTGTGAATTAAGTAAACGTTGGTATAATGAGTCATTGCTAAAGGTACAGTTAAATAAAAGTAACAATCGTCAATTTAAAAAATATATTTTCAAATCAATAATAAATACAAACATATAATACAACGATAGATAGACATATATATATTACAGAACTATAATATGACTATGTATTGATACACTCAAAATAAAAATTAAATGATGATTATCTGCAAACAATTTTTATTAATGTCTTATATTTTCGGTTCGCAGCAATTAAAGATAATATGCTTTAATTAAAACTCAAAATTTGGATATTCCATTGCGATGACTATTTGAATGGAATAATCTGGCGTTTGATGTTAACAAAAAGTTCTTTTGAAAGTATTTTTTTCTATTTTTGTGTAAAATGCATATATTATTTATTTCATGTTTGTCGTGAATTGTTATAATATCAATACGAAGATCTATAATACATTTTCCGGCATTCAGCTTATTGTTTTTGGGGTGGGAGACTGGCTAGGTAATCCAGAGCTCTCTGGATGGCTTCTGGGATTGGTGGTGGTGTAGGCAAATGAGCTCCTTGTGGTTGGAAACCATTCTCATCGGCGATGTAACCGAGCTGAATAACTTGACCATCAGGAGCGGTGTATTGGAATTGGCCTTGAGCGGTCATGGCTTCTTGGTCAGGTATTCCAATATTCTTCAACGCACCCCTTTCTTCAGCGGCAATTCCATTTCCGGTTTCATAGTTCCATTGGTAGCTTCCATCAGGGTTGATTTCTGAGTTTTGTTTCAAGATTGGGATTTCATCAGCCAAAACCAACGTCACACAGACGGCGAATAATACAAACTGAAATACAGAAAAATACAGTCATATAAATAGATAATTAACACAATAATCTTCTTATTCAAAATAAAGCACTTTTGATGATAGTTATTTTATTAACTAAATACAGCTGATTACTTAGTGTCAAATCCATACTATTTAGTAAAGGATATGCCTGGTTATATTATTTATATGGATATTTTAGACCACAAAATATGAGTGTACTATATAAACATACAGTGGAAATGTATTTAATTTTTACTTTCTTTTCTTCGATAATATTATATAGTATATAAATAACATTAAACGCCCTTCAATATTAAATTAAACTTTATTATTATAATGCATTTAGTGTTAAAGATGATAGGTACTATTAAAGAAAAATATATGGCAATTCATTAATATATTCGTGATTAAATTAGTGTTATTATAAAACTGTGTAGGAGTTGATATTTTTAATTATTGCAATTTAATAATAAATACAAAATAAAAGGATTATTTATATTGTAGTTATAATTATTTTTAACACATCACTAAATATAAATAAATCTTTGCTCATTGCACATGGAATGCACATACTATATGTTATCCCATATTATGTATCATCACAATACTGTTCACTAAATTTAAAAACTTTATATTTTTAAATAATATATGTAATATATAAAATATTGAAACAATACAATTAAATTCTTTTATCACTTTGATAATGTATGATTTACTCACAGCTACTCTCATTTTGAATATACTGATATCACTTTTGACCTGTGTATAGGTAGATTGTCAATGCACTATGATTTGTCTGATGAGAGGCTCCGTATTTATATGTAAAACGGTGGTATACTGGCCAAAGAAAGTTATGCAATTTATTACATTTATATGCAATTTGACTGAAGTAACGAAGCCGCCGTTACCCCACTTATATTTTGCCTATGCGCAAGTCTCATCAAACCAACACAAAGCCAGTCTCTCTTAACCAATAAAATATTGCTATAGACCCGAAACAAAAACCATCGTTCTTCAAACATAAAGGTCAAAAAGATCAGCCTACGAAAACGCTTCTCGGCCACATTGGCAGTTTTACAACATCAGATAAGTTTTCAATTATTATTTGTATCAGTGATGATTGTATTACAATATCGACATTTCCCAATTTTTGATAGATCATTTCTGGGTGCAATAAATATTATATTTTATATCCTTTTATAAAAAATAAGGGAATCATTGAACACATTATTTAAATGTCATATATATCATCATCAGCCGGAGTAAACCACTACTCGAAAAAGGCTATATATAACTCCTTCCACTATTTTCAGCCCCTAGTTCTTCGCTACCCTGTACATCCACCGAACTTTATGAGTTCTTCTAACTGAAAAGTTTTAGGGCGTCCTTGTAGTCGTACTTACCACTGTATTTCAAATTAAAATTTATTCATTTTACATATAATGGACATGACAAATTATAAATTTAAAGCGTTCACGACATGACATACGGTTAACAATTTTTCAAAGAAAAATACAGGGCAATGCGAGTAAATAATACAATAATAAAATATGAAGAAGAAAAATAAAATTACATGGAGGCTTACAGAGTGAACTAGGTTGATAGACCTTATCTTAAAAACTTATAAAACAACGTCCATCTAAATTCACTTCACGTAAGTGGAATATATCAATATCCAAAGCGATTTGATGAAACATAGTTATTGCCCTCCCAATTGGCATTCCTAATGACAGGTTAGTTATGCACCATGGGAGAACAAAGAACGGATCCCCTCGATTCCTAAGATAAGTATAATAGATACACAAACCAATACCACCAAGAATGGCACAGTTTCCATTTACGCCGCGTAAAAGTCGGAAAAATATGTAGCTACATAAAGAAATATAAAAGCATTTGTCCAATCCGAGCGACATTTCCAGCTTATTTATATTTCATCTACTTAGCGACCTCTATCACAAGGATACTCTTGTCTGCTTACTTATCCTTTCGTTTCTTTTGTGGTCTTTCCACATTATTCCCAACATATTGTACCATCCTCTGCCACGATCAGCTACTGGTATTTTTTTGGATTTCTTTAATATTAAGGACCCTTGTATCATATGCATAAGTGAACACTGGTATCACGCATTAGTTGAATACTTAAGGCAAAATGGGAGGTCACTTTTGAAGATACTACTTATTTTGTAATTATTATCATCTTATTCTTCTTCGTAGAGATTATTTTCATGACTGAGGATCGTGGTCCAAATAATTTGACAGCCTTTTCCACGACTTGACTTGAATGACTCAATCCCTCGTGGCATTTAGCGGCACGCAAGGTCTTTATAAATGAAACCTGTAGAGCTATTTATTCCATCTGTTCATCTGGAATGCACTCTTCCTCGCCTCTTCGGACTTTCAACCTGATCCAACATCACAAGTTTTTTTAGATTGTAAGCTTTTCTGAGGTTATATGACCAAAATATTTAAGTATCCGGTGAAGGATAACCAAGAAAACATTGTCTCGAATCTGGAGTTGGCTAATTATGGATTTGTAGGGATGCTTGGTCATCTATGAGATTCTCATCATTCGCCTGCAGTTTCACATTTCAAAAGCATATAGACTCTGCCTTCTTATTGCATTTGCTGTTTAAGTCTAAGAGGGGTATATTATACAAATTGGTACGATAATATATTTAACTACATGCATTTTAGCCGTTTTGGCAATATATTTTTTTCCAAAATGGTTGCAGTTTTGACATAGCAATTAATTAAATCAATCAAATTTATATGCAAATCATAAACTATAATATGTCAAAAGGAAACATCTTGGTCGATATTAAAGCGTATCTAATACGGATAAATGTAAAAATAAATTCAATTTCCATCAATTAGTATACTTATCCATTATTTTTTCTCCCAATTATATCGCAGTATAATTATTCGATACCCCAGTTCAATAGGGGAACAACTCATACAACCTTGTTCCAACGTTTGATTTTTTTGCAGTAATTCTCATTTTAATTTTAAAGCCTTGATTTCGTTGAAATTGTATGTTTTTTTATATTTAATTTAGTGGAATTCATCAATACACAATGAAATTGTACATTTTAATAAGAAATTCACCAATAAATTTGATTATATAACGGAATTACTAATTAATCTCAGAAAGGGTTATTCGATTTTATGACACATTGAAGACATTTTTGACTATTTTTATTGCTTAATTATAAAAAGGAGATTTTTCTACATCGAATGGCATTGTTAACTCAAAACCTTTAAATTTTGAGTTGTTCCCCTATTGAACTGTGGTATCGAATATTTACCTGTTGATTTGTTTCTTTTATGGTGTTTCTGCGTTATGATCAACATAAAATTTTCATATCGCATTGTACGACTTATTATTTTTGAAGTTCTCTTACATTATTTATCAATGCTATACGTACATATTAATATATATAAGTGAGCACTGATATCACACGTTGGGTGAACACCTTACCCTTTAGGTACAATAAGATATTACTTTTGAAGATACTATACATATGCCTTAATCTAAAAATCAAACCAATATTTGAAGCGCCTAGTTTCAAATATTCCTAAAACAGTTTTTGAAAAATTTTGAGTTAGATGTGTACTCGTATTTAGATGGATATTTTCGTTACCTATATGATGGCCAAAAATTGAACTTTACAAAGCGCAAAAAACCGTCAATACGTACGATCAAAAAATAGGGTAAATTTCAAAACCCCCTAAAATGGGTGGGTATGCTTTTCAAATACCACAAAATGGATAAGCCGAAATACTCTTTAGAATGTACGAATTAAATAATAAATACATAAAGTTCACAGATTTAATTGATATGAGTTTTTCTCAAAACTATCTAAAATCGTTTTAGAGATATTTGACACTAGGCGCTTCATACATATGGACGCAAGGAGGCGTGATGTGATAGAAATCGCCTAGCTGATAAAATGAAAATTTACTGGACATATTGCTCAATGAGTAGATCGATCGCGGCTGATGATAAAAATTTCATCATACGGTTAAAAAAAGAATATACTTACTAAATCTAAAAAAAACTGTTTAAAGAAAGCTGCACATAATTTAAGTACCATCACACTGTGTATAGTAATTTTACAATAATTATTAACTATAATTATGTGTTACATTATACCTAATCCCGCATTCATCAGGCACCTAACCATAAGGGGCCCCTCTTCCAAAAGGTAAAAATATGGTCAGCTAACCTAATAAAATATACACGGTAACTCTGAGTTTAAGGCAGTGGAGAGAACTTACGGCAGACATATATGAGTGAAGATACTTTCTGAAGGTAGCCAATACCCATATTAGGCTGTAGTGCCTATAATGATGCATAATGGTTTATTTTTTGAATTTATAAATTTTCATGTATTGTAATAGAATAATATTTATATCCAGTTAATATTTTGTCATCATAAAATGAATAGTCTCAATATCTTGAGAAGTCGTATATTTTCTATAGCTTTATAGTAATACTTTTTAAAAAATCTATTTGGGTGAATAACTAGTCCTGGGTACTGTTAAATAATATTTAGTAACCCTGCTTTTTTATTTGAATTCAAATAATGTTTGAAGATGTGTTATATAATTGCTTTATAGATGTATTTGTAAAAAAATGAGTAAATATTATATATTTAACACTTTACATATATATTTATTTATCTTATAATCAGAGGTAAGGTATTTATTTTAATATTGCTATAATATTGCATATGTATTATTCATAATATGCAATAAAAATGAATAATAAATATGATTTAATGTTTTAAACTAGTTCTACATTTTAATTTAAAAATTGAAATATGGAAATCTATTTGATGGTTCAAAGTATGATATTAAAATTAGTGTTGTAACTGCCAACAATATTTTTGGTCAACTGAGGTATAATAATCATTTTAAATGCATGTTTCAACATGTTTCTTATTTTCCTTCAATAAAAATATTTTAATGCAATAAATTTATTGCTGAACAATGATCCGTGGCATAAAATTATTATTGATTTCGACAATTCATAACCTTTCACATTAGTTTTGTATAACGCATTTATTTATCATATGATTCTTGTAACCTTCACATTTAAAAAATAAGCTTAATAACATCAGATCATATATGCAATATTTATTTTATTAACTTCATTTATTAGAATTAGACCCACTGATTTTCATTATTTCAAAGTTATCAATAATCTGGCAAAGATATATCCATGTAAAGTGTATTTATCTTTAACTAATCAAAAATCGTTAATTCAGGTAAAAATAATAAACAAATATTTGAATATTTTAGTCACTTTTTTTGATTAAAACGTTCTAATTATAGCTATTATATTATTATTATTTATGGATTTAAGGAAGAGTTTTTTTTAAATATCATATGGTAAGGTATATCAACAATATATATAAATAACTAATTTTAATTAATTATTCCATTTTTTATTACAAATATTTACATTTTTCAATTTTTTTATTTGTACATTTTCAATTAATTTAGGTAAATAACAAAGTATTATTATTTAATGTCAATATTTTGAAACAAAAAGTTTTAATAGTGAAATGAAAACTAAAATATCCGTCGAATAAAAAACCAATATATTATATTAATACAGTAATATATCTTTTTCCATTAGAATATAGAAAAGTATTCTTGATAGCATCATAATAATACTGTTATTTTTACAAAATAAATACAACAGTTATACATTTTATAAATATATTTGGTTAAAAAATGTAATACTTACATATTTTACATAAATGTCCTTTGGATAGTCTATCTTCATAACAATATATTTACAAATATCACCTCGTCATGACTGAAAATGGTGGCCATTTGGTCATCGGACAGCAGCCTTTTACAAAACTTGGTTCCAACCCAATCGGTATTCAGCGGCACGTAGGTTGACATGGAGCTTTTATTTGTAGAAAACCAAAAGCATCCTTGATTTGGTTTGTATATCTGGAGGAAATTTTTTCTCGTCCTCTAAAAGCTTCTTCAACTTAACCATAGTTTTGTATTTTTGTAAATTTATAATGGTTATTCCATATATATTTTCTGAATGTATTAATTAACATGTGGTTAAAACAGATAAATTTATCTAATATCAGTTAATTTATCAAGATATGTCACCATCAACGCAATCTTCATTATATTGATTGCAGCACGTAATAATTCAGTAAAGTCGCACTCTTACCAGTCACGGAGATAAATACATACAAACAATATATTCTATATTTTGGAGATCTGTAAAAAAATTATCTAATAAATTTTATAATTCTGTCTATCCTGATCACTTCAATACAATTTCTGTAAATGCAGGTAATATATGATGGTTTTCCATTATTGTACAATGTCAAAGTTGTTGTAGGTTTTAATATCAAATACAACAACCTTTAATAAACCTTTAATAAACCCTTTTGGAAACCAAACTATATATGTAATTAATGTATGACAAAATATGAAATTTAGTATTACTAATTCTTCTGTTTTCATATTTTTTTTAAAATACATTTATCATGCTTTGCGGTAAAAAAATGTTCAGTAATTAAATTAAAATTTTATAACCGTACAAGAATAAAATTATCTTAGGAATTGTTTTTCAATGAAAACTCTTTCATTAGAAATCTTAATCTTGGGGATTTATTTATATGGGTTTTATTGTTATTGATTTCAAGGCGACATCGTCATCTATACCGACGTCTTATAATAATATATTCAAATGAAATTATAAGTATAAAAAATTCTCGCGGGAACAATAAAAAATCATACTAATTAATTCTGAGAAATATTTTAACAGTAGCTAAAACTCTCTTACTATCGAATAAAAACCAAAATATATTAAGTCAATTAATATTTTGATATATATCTATTATGATTTCCAGCATAGTTTTAAATACATATAATATATGGTTTGAATCTGAGATGACTGCGTGGTCTTGCGAACTATAGTTCCACCGTAGGTTTCAGATTGTGAGTCGGAGTACTGCACCTTATATTAATTATACTATTATATTAATTAAATATATCAATATTGTGTAAGTTCATAATAACACTATATTACTTACGTATATACACCAATTTAATGAGTGGTTGTATTTTTTTATCATTTACCAACTACGATAAATAGTATGATATAATAGCAAAAATTATTATTTCTTTTTTAAAATTAACTATAACTCGATTAACATCAGAAATATACCATAGATGTCATTTAGAAAAATATTTATGCTAAACTTAAAAAAAGGACTTGAACCGACTTATATCGCAATCTGGGATGTTGGTGTACACCACACTGCAATGAAACGTTCAAGTCCCTTTTAGTATACATATTTTTTTCCAATATGCGTTTCTGAGAATGTTATAAATTATGTATAATGAAACATTGTAATATATATAACATTAAGAGAGAAGTATGGCGAAGAAATATAATTAGTATACTAATTAAAGCTTATTAGGTCAATATAGTATTGCTTTAGAGCAAATGATAAAGTTGATGTCTGGATATTAGGAAATCTTAAAGATATTATTAATTGTACGTTATTTAACACGCAACCGGTAACATGCTTAACAGACAACTAGTTGATGACCAGTGGTTGCGCATCTCAGGAATGACTTACGAACTGTGAAGCTATATAATGTAATTTAATATTACATTACTGATATCCCGGTAGTAACCCATAAAGACCTTCTTAGTTTTATCGGAAAACTGTGCTAACAGTATTTAGCTAATTTAGGAAAATGTATCGTATACCTACATTTATATTTTTTCGAAACTGTGTTATTCTACTTTTTTGTTGACGCGATAATTTACATATGTATTGGGTTAGTACGTAAAATAAATACAATTAAATAATTGAATATTTTTATTACAAATTATTCAGAATTAACCTAATTAATATCTACATAAAATATATATTTTATGATTGAGACATCTAACCTAAAATCAATTGTGTCTGGTATAACTCATTTGTATAATTTATTCAATTAAACTAGTTTAGTAAACTATTTTGTGGTCGGTAATTTAAATTATATTTACACTAGGCAAAACATTTTACTCTACTATAATATATTGTTAAAATTCTAATTATTTTTTTTGTACATAACAATAATGTGAATATTAATTTCACCATTGTCATAAACCTGAACATAACCTGTCATAACATTGTAAGTTAAAACTCCAGACTAATACCATTACTGTCATTCATGTACGTTATATTACCACGTATTTCTATGAAACTCAATAATTTTGATAGCGGCAACTAGGTATACATCTTTAACATTTTCTACCTCTTGTGTACAACTAGATTACAATAATTATCCAGATATTATATCTATAATTTATTTTAACTGTATATCCTTCTCATTTCCGTTTAATGTTTTATCAGACTCTAACAAATCACATAGGTACACCTGTAATTGTTCTCTCAGTTTTAATAGTATTAAATGAATATTACAATATAAATTTCCTAATAATATCATTCATAATAAATTAGTAATAGAGTTTTTCAATTACTCAATGTTGGCGAAATTGAATTCTCTCATAATATGCATTTATATAGCAAAACCTCCGACGCTCGCCTCTTATTATTTGCGATATGCTATGTAGGTACCCACTTTTGTGATGAAATATGTCCGCGCGATAGAGTTGGCTTAATGCTACTGACCTAATGACCGATCGCGAGAAAAAATATTGCATTTTCCTAAATATAAGAATTTGTTGGAAGACTTCATTTATGTAATCATTTATTTACCATAAACTTATAGATAGGTACATGCCCAATACCGTTAACCCACATCGATTTAAATCAAAGCAACTACGATTTCATTTCATAAATACAATAGTTTTTAAAGAGGAATTGCTATTATATATTAGGAGATGTAGAATATAATTAAAAAATATGGTAAAATTAATTTCTTTATTTTCATAATTTACAGCATATCATGCAAAATTTTTCACAAATTTTCTTGTTCATTCAAAATCTTTTATGATAATAGTTCTTATAAAAGAAGAAGGATCACAAACATAAAATAACAAGATAGCTGGAAGAATAAAAAATATACATAAATATACATACATAGTTACACTATGCTTAGAAAGCACTTTTATAAAAAGGCTTCAGCAGTCAAGGAAGAATATAAATAATAATAATACAGGACATGTACAATAAAACTTAATAAAATTATTACACGTAATAGTATCTACATGAGATAAATCATCAAAAAATATTGGGCGAAACTTAAGCAGAGTAATTTAATTCTGTTTCCCGAGCGTAATAGTTAAATGTTTCCGATTATTATTCATACTACGAGTATTAACAATAATGTTATATAAAAGGAATCAAAATTTGACTCTAATACATTACTGGTAATAGTGTATTCTAATACAATAAACATAAAAATTTAATACTCGGCCATACATATTAAATAATGTAAGTCTCCTCCAATATCTATTGCTCGGTTATCAAAACAAAGAGTATCAATCAGGCGGTCAGTGTTTTCATTCAAATCAAAATACCAATTAAATTATTCACACAAATATCAAAATCATTTTCGCGAAAAATACAAAAAAATAACATAGTTAATATGAAAACTGAATATCATAAAATGGTTTTTTTTTATAAAAAAATAAATTATATTTCACAAAATAAATTAAATACTTGACGTATACTATCATTCAAGATTTCAATCAAATAATTGGCATAACGTTCATTGCAAAGTTGTTAATAATGAATGCTTGGATATTATTTATTGCTGATTGTCTGGGGACGGGGGAGCTGTCGCCAGGTAAGCCAGAGCTCTCTGGATGGCTTCTGGGATTGGGGGTGGTGTGGGAAGATGGTCTCCTTGTGGCTGGAATCCATTTTCGTCAGCAATATATGTCACACGGATGACCTGTAAATGATAATATAACAAGATAAGATTTAACGGAGGTAATTCAATTATTTTAAAAATGGTTTAAAAATACATTATGGATTATTATTAATTCGTTTATATAAATAACATATTTGTTTATTTATTGACAAAACTCAGTAAAATTACTAGATTTAAAAAAATTTTTTTTTGATATTCGTAATTTTTTAAATAATGTGTTTACTGCACAATTTTAATTTTTGAATTTGATTACACACATATAAAAATTTTACTATTCTATCGATTAATATGTGGTTATTAAATAATAATAAGTTATTACTTAATAATAGTTAATAGATAAAATAATTAATAAAAATAGTAGAATTATTATATGTTTATTATCAAATTCGCAAATTAAAACGTTCAGTAAACACATTATTTGAAAAATTACGAATTCTCTTCATTACTTATATAATATATCTTTACGTTATATTGTTAGGAATGGTTTTTGGGTCACACAAAAATGAAGGTTTTTTGTGTTCTGAAACTATATATTATGATTACGCAGATTTGAAGTTACTATACATTGTAATGTGTGCCATCTGACTCTTCTTGCGAGTAAATTGACAAAAAATATGGTACATAAGGCCTATTGGTATACAATAAAATATAACCAAAAGTTATTTGATTATTAAACTTTTAAATTATTTATCAATCATATATACCGTATACATAAAGATTTTAGTGTAATTATTCAAATTAATTAACTACCAATTTATAAAAATGGTATTATAATTTTATATAAAAAAAAAATACTTATAACGGTAAAAAGTATCATTTACAAAACGTGTAGTTTATATGCCAATTCTTTTATGACCCTCCACAAGCCTTCATATATGTGTGTTTATTACTTTCAATACATATAAATACAAAATACTAAAATAGCATTATATTACTAGTATTATTGCAGAATTTGACCCAAAATAATGTAAGTGTTGCAACATTTTTATAATACGTTTAGTGTATAAGGTTTCCGCCATATAAAGGTCATATGTGTATTTTTTTGCCACCAAAAACTAATAATGTTGCCATCTCATTGTTATTATCATAAGAACACCACTTATGTTGAAATATTATGAAGTGTCGAAAAGACCGAATAGATAATTGGGCATACGAATTTCATTTGTAACTTGGTCATTGTTTTTATTTAATAATTGGATTTAGATTCTTCATATCCAGTGAAAAGTTTTGCAACACCATGATTGCGTTAGGTTCTGACCTTTCTAAGTTCAGAAATAATCTCTCAGGTATTTGATTAAGACATCAATATACGTGGAATTCTTTCATTCAATTCGTTTACAATGTCAGATGAATAGTTTGCAATGTAAATTTATAATACGCCTTGGACCTTCGTTTTACTAATATGATTAAATTGAAAATATACTATAAATACAAGGTCTAACATATTGACAAAAAATCACAATGAAAGTAAATAAGGTTAAAAGAGGTTTATCTTGTGAAATTCAATAAAGTAGCTACATTAATTGCGTTACTGAGATGAATGGCATTTCATTTCCAAACTATTCCTACTTGATATATTTTTATGTAAATATTTTTGGTCATTTTATGAATGCAATCTACTTAAAATGCAAACAAAATGTCAAATCCGCCATAAAATATCTTGCCAGTCATTTATTATGTCGTATGGAGTTTGATTGAATAAAATTATTTAAAAAAAATGTTTAAGAATTTTAGTATGAGTTACATTTACCTATCTACCAGTATCTAAAGCTTGTCAAATATTATTTTGTAGTCATTATTACTCCGATAGTTTATTGATATAAAATATATTGTTGTTTAATCTTTAATATGTTTGAAATACTGTAGTGCTCACATAAATATAATTGTAACTTTATAACAACACTGTTGTATAATAATAATACTGTTTTATAACTATAATGGGGTCTCGTGGCCTGTTGTAGTGTTACAAAAGAAAAAAAGTTAGGAGTGTAATAATTTTGCTTATCAATGTCTTTTTGTGATGTTCATAAAATATTAAGTAGACTGTTATCCGTACGGAACGTATTTTGACAATCTCATTAAATAATATTATAATTTGTTGTGTAAGCATAATGATTTTTATACAAAATATTTTTTTTATTCGAATATTATCTATCTGAAAAATATTTCTGCAATTTGAAATATGAATATGAAAACAACTAAGATAATCATATACCTACTTTGCATTTTTGTGCGAAATTTATTTAAAAAAAAAAAAAATTACATTTCCTTCAGGATCGGTGTATTGGTATTGCCCTTGTGCGACCTGAGCTTCAGTTTCTGGATTTCCAGCATTTTTTAAGAATCCTTGCTCTTCGGCGGCAATTCCGTTTCCGGTTTCATAGCTGTAATAAAAATGATATCGTTTATTATTATGTTTACCGCAGACAAAAGTGAAAGTGTAAACAAAATCCTAAGTGTGTATGACACATTCTTAATTTAAGAGTCTAGACGGCGAACAGACAGAATAACTTATATCGCTATTTATAAAATAAAATATTCTTTAAGTGACATTGAAAGAAAAATTATTTTCGTAATCGATGTAGTTTTGCATATTTTAATAAAACGTTTGTCTTTTGAACCATGGGTCATGGGATTGAATCCTACGGCTCAGTCGAATGATTATATTGTTTTTTTTATAGTATTTATATCGGGAGTATCTACATATTCAATGAATTCATCTAATGCTTATAATAAATATATATGCCCTATAAAAAATATTTTAATATAAATAATTGAACTCTGTATTAGCCATATCAGACTAAAATAAGAGAGCGTTATTATACTTTTTTACATCTGTTATTATCAGATAGCTAAAACAAAGTTTTTATTACTTTGGATCACCAGTATTTATTTTGTGATATTATATATGATACACAAAACATTATACATAATAAGTTAATTGAAAGAGAATAAAATATAATATGTTGATAAACCAATCACTGAGGAATATTTTTCTTCAACATATATGTATTTGTTATTAATAAATAATTGTTACATATAAAAAATGTACAGCTTAAAGGTACATAACTATAGCATGAAACTTAGTTGGTTCCATAAACTTTTATTCCGAGATATTTACAAAAGCCTGTTTTAAGGAGGTAGATTTTATTCAAAGTAAATAACACATAAAAAATTAAAAAAAGTGTTGGTTTTGCAATTAATATTCTCATTCTACTTTGATGTACAAATATTTTGATGCATTAAATGTATATGTGTACGATAACGGCCTTATGCAATAAAATGATTTAGAAATTATAATCAACATAAATTGAATTAACAATATATTTAGAATGATGGATTACAAACACTAGCAATAGATACAGTCTGTAACAAAGCGTGAGTGATGGACTAGGAAGCTGTTGAAATTTGAATATTGACACCAATGATATGGAGATTCAAAAGACGGCTGAGTACGTACATTTTAATATGATCACACTGAGAACAATACGAACTTTCTCAGGTTTTGTTTTAAGATAATAATCTATTCATTATTATTACATGTTATGTCATTTTCGTAATATCCATCAATTGGAATTGGCATACTGGAATAATTTACTCTACGTATATAACATTGTTCAGGTAAGTCTCATTATTTAATCCTATTCATTAAAATTTATTGCAAAATAGTGACGATATTGCGAATAATATCCATGAGAAATTTAATTGCACTCATTTGTGAGAGGTCAAATAAATTTCAAGTATTCTTATTGTGCAAAATAAATTCATTACACAAAGATTTTTTTAACGAAATAAATTTTAATTTAACCAAACATTAAAAGAGAGAAAAAAATATTTCAATGCTCCAGACGAAAAATATTATGGACATCTGTAGTACTTCCATATATTTTAAACTTTGAAAAAAAATAAGAATATTTTCCAGTTTACTGGATTTGAAACTAGACCCGTCATAATATCACTACAATTTTGGGTTATGTGTAACACTTCATCACAAATCATATTAACATGATATTTAACAGTTTTCTGTTATACCTAATATAAATTATGCGAGGTTAATTATTGTATGCAATATGTATTTATAAAACCAAAAAAGGCAGTTTTATAAGTTTGTATGACTAAAATATGCACTTTAAAAAATGATAAAATACATACCCACGCTATGTACAATTTTAAATTTGATGATAATAGTATTATAATTTATATTATGATTTATGATAATATATGTCAAATTATTAAAATCATTTTAGTTGAAAACATTTTCATTTTTTTTCCAGTAAGTATATATGTATTAATTATTATAATTAACTATGTGTATTCATATACTATATAGAGTAAGTGTTAGGTATATTATGTTTGATGCTGTAAGCATTCCATAGGCAAAGTTCAACATATACGGAAACAAAAAGAAGGTACTTATGTAAAAAGATCGATATCAAACCTCACGACTATTTTGTTTAATTTTTTTATAGCGCGCGGCGGTGTGCGTTTTACATCAAAAGTGAAATTCGCCGTGCAAAAAAAATGATAGTCACTACATATATTTACCTACTAAAAATAAATTTTATACTTTGAGGTCGGCTTTAGCTGTATAATATAATATTATATATATATTGTTGAATAAGGGATACTAAAAAAAAATTCTATCATAATTCTACGATCGGTTTCATTTTCATTAAAAAATAATTTGAAATTTATCCACACATGTAAACAACAATTATAGATACTCATACATTTTATATATTAGTTTTTAATACTCGTACTGAATGTGGCCATAAAAAATGTTTCGGATTGTTTATTAAAAATGCTTTAAGTAATTAATTGATAGATTTCTAAATATTTATATAAATATGGATAATGTATAATATATAGTGTTAAAATTAATAACGGTTGGTGGAGTAGTGGCGTAGCCGTGAATTGTGGATTTTAATCTCAGGTCGTAATGCTAAAATTAAATGTTTTTAATCTAGAATAAGTACCCAAAGACTTTTTCGTAGGGTAAGGACACAATGCTGCGGTTAGGAGTATACATGGTTATATTTATACATTTTTACAATTGACCCTAAAACCCAACACTCACTATAGTCAGGCTGTGGCACGGAACTATACATTTTGATCGTAGTGCTGGTTATTGATCATATTTCGAGTATAGTATGGTAAACTGTTTGTATAAATTGGTGATTGTTTCATATTGAAATACATCGATATAGGTATGGTAATTGATATGAAGGAAATATACATCGAAAATCTTCATTTACTGCAAAAAGCTAACTGCATTGCATTTGAAAATAATCAATAACTAGCGTTACTATCGTTACTTGAATTTCAATGGCCTCGACCTATTTATAGTCGGCCTTCATAGAGCCTCAACCGGGATGACACAAACGTACTGGAATTTTAAAAGGCACCGACGATACGTAGAACATCGCAAAAGTAACTCAATTTGGATTCTTGACGCATATTTATTTTGAAAAGGTTGATATTTTTGGAATGTTGTCAGTATTTTTGAAGGAAAACTAAAGAAAATATTAATTCATACGTATAAGTTTTATTTTGGAAAAATAAATTTAAAAAATAATACTATCGAGTTGTATTTTTGACGGACATATTTTAAGAAAAAATCGTGAGAAAAAATGGGTAGGTGAATTAAAAAAAATGCTGTCACTAAAACTATACTACTTTCTTCGACGTTGAAAACTCTGTTCCTAATTTGAAAAAATCCTTGGCTGGCCACCCAGTATTATAAATGCCGTTTTGTTTTTTTGTAATCCTAGCTATAAAAAAGGTTTACCACCCATGAAGTATAGTACTGTTTAAAACACAGTTAAATCGAACGATGACGTACTTTAAATAATAAAAATATGCCAGTTACCTATTATGTGTCGTGTAACAAGCCTTCAAAGTTTATTCATATTAAGAATATTAATCTTATTTGACTTTCAATTATTATTAATATTATTTTACAATCAAAATAGGTTAATTACAAATATGATTAGTGATGCACGATCCGAGATATTCTTGTTTCCAAGTTCTACCAAAGTTCATTCATATCAGTCAAAGGTAAAAGGTTTCAAGTGTTACTAATCCTAAAATAAATATTCTACGGATCCTTAATTTGCATAATAATTATTGCTTCGGCAGATATGCTATGGCGGATTTTACTTCGTATTGGTTGGCAAATAACAAAAGTTCATCTAACTATTGAAACACTTTCATTTGCATGAATTTGAATGAGCTTTTAATAGTTATTAGCAGTTAAACTTTTATGATATGCATGCAAATATATTATTTTGTACACATCATAGGAAACTATTTAATATCCATGAACACAGTAACATAGTAAAATGATTATAAATTACATGCAATTATACAATTGCATTGTTTAAATAAATAAAATTAAAGTTTTCGTTAAGACACTGTATTAAAATTATATTTGAATAATCTAATAATAATATTTTCCAATAATTACATGTTCTTTTTGCAACGTTATTATTAGCTCGTATTCTTATTTGTCCAGTACAAATCTTGCAATCGATTTTTAGCTAACTTCCCGACTATCTAGACATTTGAAACTTTTAACATATATCAGAACACGGTGTCAATGCATTTTTTTAATACTTTAGCCATCTTTAAGTAGAATTGAATTAATTTTCAGTTAATTCTGTTTTGTATGATAAGTTATTTCGGAAGAAATCCGTAATCCAATCCACTATTATTGGTTGGTCTGGGGTCCTAGCAACTAAATTATTAATATACACGTGCATTACGATGGAAATCAATACGAAATGTCAAAATGACATTTTAGTATTATCTCTATCAAGTACAATTTTTTTTGATCGTTTAAGCTAGTCAAGTCAAGTTTATATGATTTAACAGAAAATTTAAAAACGTTCTATATAAAAAGTTCTTTTTATCTTGTAATTATTTCAATATGTGTTCATAATTGTAAGGAATAAATGAAGACATAACATGATCTTGTAAGAAATATTTTAGATATTACTACAAGTTAATGATTCAGTGTTATTTAAAATCAGAGGTATTATTGATTGATTTTTAAGTTACCTGAGTAGCGGTAAACAAATCGTTTTTTCAATTCTAAACTATCCTAAACGCCAAACCATAAAATGTGCGGGAAAGCGAAATTTAGATATTACGAACCTATAATTAATTCGATTTTAGTTCTGTATAATTGAAATATTAAAAAAACATTTTTTGTGTATCAAATTACAATTAATTTTGGGGATTTTTTTCCAATTTCAAAATTAGGAAAAATTCAATGCATTGGCAAATACTGTCACTTAGGATACTTAAGAAGTGGCATGAAAATAATTGTTTCTTAAATTCAATATAATCCGATGCATTTAGGTTTATACAGAAATGTTGGAAAAATCAGCATCTAGGAAAGTTTTGAATTGAGTAGATGAAAATATAAGTTTGTATTTTATTTAAAATGTATATTTGTAGAAACATAATGAATGACTTTCACATAATAATAGTAAAATCAAGATAACACAACCCGTTCCTTATCGTTATTTAATTAAGAATTTAGTATTTACTAATACAAATTAGTTTTATTCCGAAATATGTAGTTTTGTCTCAGAAATACATTTATTAGTGATTAAAAGAAAATGACGATTAAGATCAAAGTAGCGGTATCTAAATAGGTATTTGCTTCAAAATTAATAAATTCTGTATGTAACTTTATTGTGAAAAATGGGGTAATAAAAGCGGTCCAAAAATATTTATTCAAATTAGTTTAGGTCGGTACGTATTTTGATTTATTATCAAAAATTTTATTGCTTTTTATATTATTTTTTATTACACATTAGATGACGTGATCACACCATTTTCGAAGAAAATCTCGTCTTTGTTGTGTACTTAAGTGACACAAAACGACATTGAACTTTTTGACCAAAGGAATTTTGAACAAATTTAATCAAAATATAAGAAAGGAAATATTTTGTAACCATATATTGGCCTTGGTGTATTAATCAATTTATGGGAATCATCTCTGGTCATCTCAAATTACATCATAATTATGATTCTCAGAGCTATTATAACATAAACGTGTCGCTATAAAAATGTGTTAAAATCATTGAAAAATTTTCCCACAGTACGTGTTTGTGTAAGAAATAATTCTAATAGTCATACTTGTATTAATTCAATACGTAACATGACTCTTTTTAAATTTCATTTTAAATTTGTTTAGTGTCTGAACACAGAAACATATCGTTAATAAAGTAGATATGCTAAAAAAAGTTACGTCCCTACTATTTTTTATGTAAATTGTGTATAAAGTTAATATTTTACTATGAATGAAAATGAAAATCTTTTAAATCCCAACATTCCCATATTCAGTTAGTCTACTTTGTCAGTGTCGCAGGTGAAAATCATTTTATCTTCATGAAATCTACTGTCGATATTTTATTATTTGCATGCTCACACTAAGCAACGCATGGCCTATCCACCCTTATGCGATATCACTATCTTCTCGTACTTTGTGACCTAATATTATCAAACTGTATTATTAAAACGATTGTTAAATGTGAACTAAGGTTATTTTGTCACCTACATTGTTATAATTTGCTGTGTAGAAAAATAGTATCACAATATTGGTTGTGAGTATTAATTAGAATGTTTTTTTTACTTAATTACAGTTGTATTCCAATATATGATAATAATAGAGAAAAATATGTAAAAATTATGAATATATTTTTAATATATATTTAAAAACGTATATTTGCATTCAACAGAGTATTGCAATTATTATAAAAATGTGTATTTTATCTAAGTTATTTGAAGTCTATAAATTGAATATTTTCAACTTCTACTAAGTATATCAATTATTTCTAACCCAATATCAATTATTAGGTTTATTGAAAAGTATCAACTTAATAATATTATGTTTGGTGAATATCAATCGATAAATTGTATCAAAGTATCATGAATTAAAATAATGTAACCACATGGTTTACACATTTTAATATTTAAAAAAAATACAAAACATATTCTTAAAAAAATCTAAATTTTTTTTTGTGACATGGTGTTATGATATCGTTAGTTTTGTTATAATAGTCACCTATATTTATAAGATCCATCGGGATTGATCTCTTGTTCCTGTTTCAAAATGGGGATAGGTTCCGTTGATGGTCCTTGGGGAGCAGCCAACGCCACGGCGAACAACGCGAAGCACAATACCTTTAACATAGACAATAATAATTGATCTAGAACTACCACATGTTAAATATACGGTGATAATCATAGACTAAACATTAATAATTGGAAAAGAATTCACAGTGATTCTTTTCTCTTTGGAATCCTGTATGTTTTTTTTTATAATTGGTTTTCTAAAATTAAAAAAAGTGAGTTTGTTAAACACATTTTCTTTTGATCTGATGAAATCACTATTAATACTATAAAACTAAAAACTAAAATCTATAATAATATGTTAATCTATTATTTTAAAATTTATATAAATAGTAATATACTATAATAATTAATAACTTCCCAACACTCTTATTGTAAAGAGATTGACCCACTTAGGGGTTGATAAAGGTAAATAATACGAAGAATGAGTTTTCCAACATATAACATGTTATATACTTAGTGTTCTAGTGACTATATTATTTAAAAATAATAATCAATGTTGTAGGTAGGTGATAAAATAATTTAAATATAAGCAAAAAAAATATTTCACAAACATTTTTTTTATAAATAAACTGAATAATAGCAGAATGATTTATTTTTATGAACATGTTGTTCATTTTGTTCTCGAAATATATTTTTTTAATTTATTTTATTAATGGGTTTATGTAAATTCTATAAAAAAATAATCCATTTAATTTTATTAATGATCAAATTATTCACTGAATATCCATGAACACGTGTTTATTTATTATGACCTATTATTTTTTTTTTAAATATCCAATAGATAATAATATTTATTGTTTTGAAAAACCACCCTTGATCACTTATTTTAAACCGTAATTTTTAACCACCCCTAACAGGTAAGTTTATCGTAACGATTCTATCATGGTAAGACTGCTTAACTTACAATGAATTTCATTTTGATAGTTATTAATCACTTTGCTGTAGAGGACGTATGCACTAAAAGCACAATGTTTAAGTTATGATACCTCCTCTGGTGTCATCCTCAGTATTTATACAAAATTTGTGAACGTGGTGGGCAGTCTCCGGGCACGGATGTACTTCTTACTCACATATTTAGTACATGCCGGCGTGTACTTTTCGCGTCTGGACCAAGAGATGTATACCATCCGAGGTACGTCGCTTACCCAGCCACCGTACATCACTGTTAAAGGTTACTCAGTACACACATCGACACAAAACTGTACATAAACATAACACAAATACACCGACATAAACAAACGCACAATATATTAAATTCTGTCCGGGTATGGACAGAAGAACGATGAAATAAAAAAATAAGAGTTTCGCAATTATGATATTCCCTTTCTCTAGTAACACGGTGTAGTCACCTCGCCCATTGTGACCCTGCTATGGTTCGTAAACTTTTATCCCTGAATTATATATGTATATACTAGGATAATAATACAATGATAATACTTATTATATTTAACGTCAAAATAATTAAATTCCCAGACAATTATCTGAGCATCTATTCAATGGTTTTAATTTGTCCACACGATTATGTATCTCAAAACTGAATGCTTGTCTAAAAAACGAATAATTCTCCTTAAAAAAACTCTTGTGAACAATGAACATGTTTTAGTTTTGTTGTAATAATATATAATTACGTAATTATCATTTATTTATTAGGTACTTAATATTGTTCACATATGAATATCCAAATTTAAGTATCATAAAAATTTTGACTATATTATTTATCAATTACATATTTTCTACGCTCCAACGTTGAACTCAGTACATGTCAATTCATTGTTTCTTAATTAATTATTGATCTCATCGATTGCAGCTTTTATCAAGAGTATTTTCAGTTGTTATTCCCTAACGCATCAAAAAATCTTTGCATCTCACACCAAAGAGGCCTCAAACATAACCACTCAAACAGATATCTAATTATACGCGAAAAGTGTGTTATACACTGTTATTTTCAATAATTATTATATTTAGTTACAGAATATGATTCTATGAAAGAAATACAATGATATTTAACTTGGTACGTTGATAATTGGAATTTATGGTTTATATTTTATTTTTTATCATGAGAGACTTAAAACCAGTCAACTGAAAATGCCACTGAACAAGTTTTATTAACAAAGAATGTCGAATAATAATTAAAATTACTAGGTACCGAAATGGCAAGATTAAAAAATATTTATTTATATTTTTGGCGGTATTTATTTTGTACTTTGAGTGACAGTTTGAGAACCGCAAGTAAATTTTGTTAAAAATACCATCATCCCCTCTTTTCAAGTGTGGAGTAATTCAAACCACATATAATATTATCGAAGCTACTCTCTGTAAGCCTATGGTGGTGATAACTATACCATTTATTGAATTTAGTGGCGTTGGCGTTGATCGAGGCTAACCCCCTGTTTATTTCAAATGACTGTGAACTTTTTTGATAACAGGAAAGTTACAGTATACGGTGGGTGTAATTTACATAGTATAATTATTCTACCATTGTCATTTTTCCCATGTACACTTAAATGAATTTAATTAAGTAAGCTCAGTGAAACACTCTTCAGTGCGTGGCGATCTTAGTCTTGGGTGACTGCTCCTGAGACATTATCAAGTCTAAAAAAACTACAGACGACTCATGCTATTATAAACTAGATGTGTTACGGAGTAGATTGGATGGGAAGTTTAATATGAAGGTAACTTGCTTAGAACACTTGAAGATGTAGTCAAGTTTTGAAAAAAAGGTTACTCTTTACGTCGAAAAAATTAATGTTTTTATTAATTAATTACAATTTTTATCAATTTAACTGTAAATAAACAATTATTATCTACTTTAAAATCTATTACAGTAAAGTAATATGAGCGGTTGGGCAATAATACTGCCTTTAGCTGGTCTATACTTTCGAAGAAATTATCCATGTCATAAATATTATATGTATGTAGGTACTACTTTATCTACAATAAGTACTACAGATTGTAAGCAATTATGTTTGCAAAGTAACTTTATTTTTTATTCCTCTTCTTTTTCCATATCCACTCCTTAGCCAAAGCATATGGACCACGCGGCGTCTCTAAGAATCTCTATCTCTCGTCAGTTTTCTTGTATCTTCCAATGTTACGTCAGTATCTCGTAACTCAGGAATATACTCACACAAATTGTGAATGAAATTTTACAGGATTCCAGGATCTAGATAACTTGAAGAATGGGCAATAGAGGCATCCATAGTGCATATCCAAACCTGTTTCAACGCCGCTTCTTTACATTAGTTACTTAAATCATACGACCTTATACCTTGTGGTTATATGTTGCAAGCATAATATATTATTTATGTTCGCAATGGTTTGTACGTGGTTACATTGAGTCTTTGTCGGTATGAAGTATTTCTTAAAATAGTGATTTTTGACTTAACTGTTTTTGCAACACTATATAATATATTAAGGTAGTGAAATAAGTTTTTCAGAATTTAGTTTTTCCTGTATTACCAAGTGTTAGCATTCACGTGGAGATTTTCAATAACCATAATATCATTATGTTTATTAATCATACATTCAAATGCCATCTGGGAGAAAATATATAAAAAAGAAAACTGACAAAAATTTATTGACATGATCCCCGACGTCGGAGTCGATGCGTTTAACATATTATTATAGCAAATCCACTCCTATTTTTTACTTTTCGCATTTTTCCAAATAATCAACACACATTTTTTGCAAGTACGTTATGACTAAAATTTTGAGATATCCTAACGATGACTAGGAATTAAGGTAATTGACACCTTGATATAAACCACAAAAGCCGATTGCCAAATTTCACCTAATTTTTTAACCAATTCAAGATGTAAATATAACACATTTATGTATGTACGTATATTTTGTTAATAAATATTTTTTATTCCAAAAATAAAATTCAGAAATGATTGAATACAAATGATTGTATAAGTACCAATTAATCTCAATCGATATAGTAAGTCTGCCGAAAGATTAAGAAAAAATGCATGCTCAAAAAAATGGGCGTAGCAGTGAGTCAATAATATCGACAATTAGTAATGTTATATTCATACGGGTGTTTTGATTTCTTTTTTTCTGTTTTGTTCTTGACGTATAAATTGCAAAATTTTGCACACACACACATATGTACATGATAATTTTCTAATGATAACTACCATTTGTGCAAGAGAGGTGATCTTTACGAATTAGATCGTGTGCTTTATAATCACTACGACGTAACACCATTTTATTAAACTTAAACAAGCAGATAAATTGTAACCGCTTAAATATCTGAAAAAATAAATAATAATTATGCTATTTCAATGTAACGTGGGAAATAAACCATAGCAGCAATAATACATCAAGATAAGAGTAATTTTATAAAACCTGTTGTTACCTCAGTACCTAACAGACAATACTTTTGATCAAAATAAATATCGTCACCGTAACTGAGATACGTTTATTTCTACAAGTAATTTCGGCTACATAATAATTTAATATTAAAATTGCTGAGATCAAAATAAATATACATTGCCAACAATTTTGGGCAGCAAAAAAATAAATTTAAACTTTTTTAAAGAAAGCAGATGATTTATTATGTACTAAGTATTTTTTTCATATCAAGTACCATGTTATAAAAATATAATAATCTTATATTAAATTTTGGCAACATTGAATTATGAAAGAAGGATCACATCAATATATTGTATTGATACAATGAATTTCTGGATTCATTGGTATGTATATCAAAACATTTGGTAATAGAAATTCAAATATTTATTCACTGCGACCATCGCAGTCAAAGTCAGATTTGAAGGATATTTAATATTTTTAATATAAATATTTTAGTTGAACATTTTAAAGTACAAAGAAAACGAATTAAAAAAATACATTTGCACTACACAGTAATGTATCTAATTGTGATAAGTTAATTTCGATTAGTGTCGATTTGCTATGTTTCAATAATACAGTTTTTTGTAATTTATGTTTTTCACCATTTTCATAAAGGTTTCTTTTGTCTGTCTAAACATTTGTTGTAATTTTGTATCGTATGTGCATGTACTGAAATTGTGAGTTACTAGATGCCATAATCATATAACATATTAATGTATTGCTACTGGTTATTCTTTGTCATGTTCGAATAAATGGGTCATAACATATGTTTATATTGTGCTCGTGTTAACTTTGGGTTACTAACATCTATTGAAATATTAATCAGCAAATGTTGAAGAATCGTCGAGTGTAAAATCATACGTTAGCAACATTAAATGACATAATAAGATTAGAACGCATAACATGTTGCAATCATCAAACATTTATAAACTTTTCCTGCTAGTACAATAAATGTCACGTCACGTTAATACAGATAGATTTTGATTTAACAAAAGACGCCAACATTAATCGAAAGTGAAATCATTATAAGATATTTTCGTAAACGTAATATTAAAATTCTTTATAGAAAGAAAAGTCAGTTAAGTAGGCAGGGCATCACCTCAATCTTATTGCGTCGGGCTCAATAGTAGTGTGAATTGCAGGTATGAGACATATTTATTCTTAGTCGTACTATTATGAAAGTGTTTGGGAATCATATTATCAATTTATTATTGTTTTGAAATACAAACAATTGTTGCAGCTAAAACAAAATAGACAAGACGCATTGTATTTTAGTAACCAAATAAATTGTGACACATTTAACATAACTTATTTTTTCTTAATAAAATTTACACTATAAAAATTAAGATAATTCAGGATATAAAATCAGTTTCTGTATTGTGACTATAAACATTGATGATTTCTTAAATTTTCCATTATATATTAGGAGCAGGGAAAAATGAAAAATACGGCGTCAAATTATTATTTTATGAGTAAAGTTATGGACGTCGCACCGCGAAAAACGTATCTCTCAGAATGGACTAATGAATATTTTTGATGGATCTCCATTAGGTATGCCCATAGCTGCATAAAACGTGATCAACATGATTTTTAGAAGGTGGATGAAATTCATTGTCGAAGGTTGCGATTCTTATTGTTTTAATGAAGACATAAATTCCATCTGGCATTATACGGCTTCCATTAACTTTATAGGATAAAAGGTTGAACGAAAAAGGTTGCGGCCACTTAACATATTTCAATTATTATATGAAAACAATTTTCGATTTTAGAAGTACCAACGTATCTCACAGGTTTAGTAAAAACTCTCAAATAAATCAATTTTGCTTTAGATATATTACAATAATAAATTTAAATATTTTTTTTTAATTAACAAAAATAAGCCAGTTTCAAAAAAAATATACAAAACATTTTCCTTACATCCGAATATTCTAGAATTTTTATCAAGTAATCCACCAAGTTTACGTGATTGCAAACCTTAAGGCCAATTGTTAAACCAATAATTGTTTGAACTAAGCAAATATTCTTTGTCGATAATGTATATGTACTACCTTTATGGCCTTATACCCTTTAATAATCATATTTTCCGAATGAAAGTAATTTAAAAGGTGATTTTTCTTCTATGAATGTCAACTCAAAATCAGTGTGTGTAAATCTCTGTTGACATTTTCTTATTTTTTGTACTCATATATCAAATCATAATATATTATGTAATAACGCAAACAGAATTTCATTCGAAACATTTTGTTCCGATTAGGAATTAACAAGATATAAAATAAACATGAAAATGATTAATATTTTCACTCTGCATATTTTACATGATATTAACATAAATTATTATTTGTCATATTAATAATCAAATGTCGAGGCTTAAATGACATATAGTGTGATATTTAATTACGGGTTCAATTACAACTGGTCATATAAAATAAAGAGATTTGATTAAAATGATACATTCATATTCACTGAAGACTAATGATTTAAAGAACCTTGAAATACTATGACTGGTGTAGCTTTTCAAATTACATGAAGGCTGAATAAATACTATAATATTGTTACTTATATAAAAAAAAACCATTTATGAAAAACAATTTTGTACTTACTTACCTATCAATTTCAACTGGCTACTGATGATTTTTGTTATTATGATTAGTTTAAATATATTACAAGATATTTTTCTTGTTTCGATTGCTTAGTATTTTATACCTCTGCAAAATCGAATATCTCTTTCCTTGTTGTTCACAGTAAGTTGATAAGCGCTCTGTTGACGATCACGAACCCCACTGACTGGAATTTCTATATTAATCTCGATGATCCTCTTTACTCTACAGCTCTGAGGGATGGGATATTTGATAGACAGTCTCATGACATATTGTCTTCCAACTTTTTGGTGACTACAAAATTATATGCGATTCTTCTTCTATTACCTGGCACTACAGTTATATATATGGGTGTTGGCCTTTTGTCTCATATGCCTCTATCTACATAAACCAAAAGCTACTATACACCAATTTATGAGCTGAAGATCTTTAAATCCAACTTAAAAGTATCCCTCCCATTTTGTACGAAGTTGACCTCGTCTTCGTTTGCCTTCCGGCTTCCCAAATATCAGTTTCTTATTTATTATCATGTATGACTAATTTATCCTGTATACTGGTAGTCCCAGAAGCACCCGACCTGACGTATAGATAGCAGTTGTTGTTTAAAAATAATGACCAATATAGAAAGTAACAACCTTATAAAGTCTAAGTTTGAAGTTTGACGACGCTACGTTGTTCAGTAATTATTTGTCAGTCATCAACAGTGAACGCTCTCAGTGAACTTGTAAACATGGAAAAAATTGGTCATAGTTATGTGATACAACACTTTCATTTGAAAGGCATCAGTCCAACCGATATCAAAGCGGCGCTAGATTCTACTCTGGGGGTGTCTGCTTCTTTGTTTACAACAGTAACATGTTGGGTGGCTGAGTTTAAACGAGCTCGGACGAGCTGCTAAGACGAGCATCGCAATGGTCGACCATATGAGGTGACCACGCTAGAAATGTTGACGAAAATCCACAAAATGGTATTGGATGGATGTTGACTGAAATTGCGCAAGCTAGCAGATATGGTAGGCATTTCAAAAAGTGCTGTACCTACATCACATATTGACTGAAAATTTGGACATGAGAAAGCTGTGCGCAAGGTGGGTGTCGCGATTACTCACAATGGAACAAAAACAGCATCGTGAGGATGTTTCAATCGAGTGTTTGGCGAAGTTTCACAGCAATAAAGCAGAGTTTTTGCATCTATTCATAACCGTAGATGAAACATGGGTCCATCACTTCACACCTGAGATGAAAGAACAGTCAAAACAATCGACTGAACGGGGAGAATCGGCTCCAAAGAAGGCGAAGACAGTTCCATCTGCAGGCAAGGTCATGGCGTCAGTTTTTTGGGATGCGCATGGGTAATTTTCATTGATTATCTTCAGAAAGGAAAATCAATCAACGGCGTGTATTATACAAATTTATTGCAGCGTTTGAGTGATGAAATCAAGAAAAAACAACCGCATTTGGCGAAAAAGAAAGTTTCGTTTCATCAGGACAATTCATCAGTTCACACATCCGTTATCGCGATGTCCAAAATCAATGAGTTAAAGTTCGAATTGCTTCCTCACGCACCCTATGCGCCAGATTTAGTCCCCTCGGACTATTTTCTGTTTCCAAACTTGAAAAAATGGCTCGGTGGTAAAAGATTTGCCAACAATGAAGAGGTGGAGTCTGCGGTTGATGGCTATTTTGAGGAGCTCGACGATTCCCACTATAAACAGGGTATCAAAGCTATTGAATATCGCTGGGAAAAGTGTATCGACCTAAAAAGAGACTACGTAGAGATATAAAAATATTTTCCCCCAATTTTTTTGTGTTTTCTTTGTTAGGTCGGGTACTTCTGGGACTACCCTCGTACATGGATCAGCCATCTAAGGCGAACCAATATTATATGTAGGCCTCCAAATAAAGCTTACAGCTCGTAATTGTGTCAACGTATTAATCTGTGTGTCATTAATGGGTTCAATGATACCACTCGGCATGGTCGCTCAAATTTCCCCATATTCATTTTTGGTCATACACCAGATCTCCGATCCATACACGACAACTGATGATTCTGCTTGTAATAATATCAAAGATATCAAGAGCATATCCTAGATACTCAACTGCTTCGGCATGAAGGTGTTCGTACGCTGGGCTTTTCATGAAATTCGGAGTATCTGATTCTAACATCGCATCTCAAAAGCGTCCAGTCGTTTTCTATCTCTTGACTTCATTTTCCATTTCCAGAATTTAATGAAGAATATCGATGATTCTAGTGTACACCGTATATTATATAACTTGTTATATTTTTTTTCTCCATAATTATATTGAGTCTATAGTCTAGAAATAGTTGTCAATATAGAAAGTGTCGGTTGAGCCTATATCAATGCCAGTGAGTTTATATAACATTGGTAGATATCAGAAAGTTATCCAGGAAAAGCATACAGGGCACAGATTTCAACGAAATGGTAAGTAGTTTATATTTTTTTCCACCCACACAATAGAGATAATTTTATTCCTCATTTATGTATGCGTTATATATGCGCACTAGATAAATTCATATCACATTCGGCTTAGACCTCTATTTGCCTAATATTTATAGAGATTTAGAGACCTGGGAGATCCACCATTGGGTATATCACCATATGGATGTTACTTATTTCTATTAGTGCTCATTTTGGAAAACGTTTTTTACATAATCTTCGAGTCGCTGTGTGACGTATAAGTTTTTGTTTAAGTATACTATGTGATAGTAACTGTAGATATGACAGTAGATCGAAACTAAAAATTAATGATATAGATAGCTAATCACCATATTCTCATATTTTAAAAACTTTATAAAAACCTGAATTAACTGAGGGCTACTTAATGCAGTAATCACGGTTTATAAAGTGTCACCGGATAATGTGTGTTTTTGTATGAAATGTAGAAAATCTGGATTAATGTCTCGGCACTGCATTTTTTAGATATTATATATATTCAATTATACGAGTGCATATAACCAACCTTTTTATATATTATGGAAGGCCACATTAAGTTAACTATAATCCAATAAGGTTGCATTCAAGAGACTTCAATTACATTTATTTCAACATATTGTAACTACACCATTTAAAAAAAATCTAAAGTTCTAACTAAAAATAAAGGAAATTTCGATTCATTTAGTGGTCTCTATATATTTGATAAGTACCTATATGAAATCAATCTACATTTAATATAGTTTTTGTACTCTAGTAAATATTTCATATTTTTTTTACAGTAATACAGACTCAGCAGTGGCAGATTTTTTTTTTAAATATACTTGTACCTACATACTATACACTTGTATATTCTTTGAAGCTAAGTACCTACTATAATTTCAACGCAGTAGTTTGACACGTCTATTTTTGAAAAATGATAGACTGCATAATTTAGCTTGCTTGTCTAACCCCCACCATTCATGGTATTTTTTTTCATTTGGATTTTACATTCTGATATGTTATTGAGACGCTTCTTTTACTTCGGGTCACATAGGTATTACATGACGAAAGTTGTGCAACGTTGAGGTCGACGAAGTCTGCGTATTTCCAAGTACTTATTGGAGGTCTTTAGGTCATATTCATACTCACAATATCATCATATACCTACTCTTTATAATGTAGATATATTTCATTTATTTATTGGTAAATAATTTCGCATACTTTATAACGATGCAGTTGAATATTGCAATCAAAATGATCTAATGAAAAAGTTTTTTTATGCTGACATATTGTAAAAGATCAGTCACATTGGTTGTCAATTTATTTTTCTTATTAGCAAAGCGATAGGTATTATAGCCTTTTCACTATTTAATTCAAAACCAATGAATTTGTATTTGACTACTTTGATTTATGATTCGTTCTTCTTATTACGTAAATTAAAGATATATTCCGCCTACTGATAGTATTCTAAGATTAAGAAAAATACTAAAAACCTGTATAGATGACAATCGAATAATTTTAAAATGTCGATATTTTGAAACTTTTGTTGAATTATTTTATTTGTTACACAAGAAGAATATATATTTTTGAAGTTATACTTCTTTTGGCGCGTTTGGGAAATCAGATCAGAGTGTATTTTTGGCGTGTGACATGTAATGACAGATAATTTATTTTTTCACACGAAAGAAAAAACGCACTCGATTGGATTCGAACCACCGATTGTTCGGTTATCAGGCGAACGCAATACCTTTACGCCACAGTATGATACTGCAATCCTGACGATTATACAGTATAATATTATAGTTGAGAATTGTTCCGTTGCCAAGGCAGCTAATTTATTATTGTCGGCCATTTGCAATTCCTTACTTAAACAAACGATTAAACGTCAGAGTACTTTTAAAATAAAAACAACGAGAAACCATTATATAATTTAGTAATATAAGTTAAAATGTATAGAAATAAACCAACAGCGTTCCAATAAGCGGTCCTTTTTATTATTAAGAGCTTTTATTAAGTATTTTTTTACGATTAAGAGCTTTATTAAGAGATTATTATAATTAAGAGCTAGTCAAAGAATCTAGTTTATCACAAGTTTTGTTACGCCAAAGAAGTATAATTTCTAACGCCGATTTTTTCCAATAATAGCCGTATTGTAACATGAATTGTAACATGTATAAATAAATTTTTTAAATAATTATATAATTAAAATTGAAAGAATTTATAGTTTATTATTTTTATATATATCAGGAAATACATATTTAACTAAATTATGAAGATGTTCCATATCCTATATAGATTCCATATCAGTCGTTTTCTGCGATCTGGGATTCACCTTTCGGCATCTTCAGGCACTATGTGCACTCATCAAAAGGCAAATACACACTGACAATGAATACAATCAATTCTCACTTATGTAATAAATTAAGAAAATAAAGTTGGTAAAAACTTTATCACTCACTAATAATAGATCATTGAATAATAATCAATTAATACTATATTCAAGAGGTATAAAATCGTCAATACTACGAATTTAATGAGATATATCAATAATTCTTAAATCTTTAAAAAGTTATTAATATTATGAAGATGTATTATTAAAAAAGATTAATAAACGTTATGTATCTAATATATTATGGTTACACCAAAGATGGAGTCTTCTATAAATGGGTTTTTTTTTTATCAAAATCACTATAGCAGAGTCCAGTTTGTCATGCAATCATACATGATTTTTGGTTCTGCAACCATTTTATATCTTGTTCGTCTCCAGAATAATATTATCTCTCTACGCCTGCATATCTTATGCTGTTGTCCTCCAGTTTGAAAAACCCAATTTGATTTATGAAAGTATATTTTTATTAAAGTAATTAAGCCATTTCAACTTGCGTATTACAATATTACATGCTACACATACTGCAATAAATGATGATCGATATTAAATTTATTTATGCTATATTTCAAATACAGAGGATAGAAAACAATATTACACATGAGTCTGTTTTTCGTCAAGATTTATGAGATTTTAAAATGTCAAATAATACAGAAATGTGTCAACTGTAACGTTTTAATTTACAGATGTTTTCATAATAACAAAACATTTTTAATAAAAATATGTTTTCATTGTGTATCTGTTAAAAACAATTATAAATTATAAAACGGACGTTTATCTTCTTCTTATAATTTATGTATTAGCATTGAAACAGCTAATGTCAAACAATTCATTCAAAATTGAGGTTAAGCATTGTCATCATGTAAATAATATAATATTTATATCATTAGAAGACTTTATTCATTTTACTTTACAAATAATGCATCATGTATGTACGTCGTAATGTTATGCAATTTTAGTGATAATAATTTTCATCATACAAATCATACAAATAAAATTAGGTATATTATTTAAAATGATGACGCGTTCATCATTGGTGTTGGATAAGACCATGTAAAGACACTTTATGTGGTTGGAAAATATATTTCGGATGCAGCCTAAGAGTGCAACACTCAACCATGCCGGATGGGTTCCATTATCGTAGCAGACCATCTCTCGCTATACAGCGGAAAAGTTACCCATGCTTTGAAAAATTTTATGTAGTAAAAATTAATACAAACGTTAGTTTATGTCTTATATATAATCCATATGTTCTTAAACATTTTATTTTTCCAATGATATTAAAGAGACACTGATATCCTGAATAGATTGACTACTTCTCGCAGCATTTATTATGACCAAATAAATGAATCAACTATGATAAAATCCCATATCATGAATAACACACCGCCGTCCAAGATATCATCGTGATATAATTATTAAGTGTATCGCCATCCTGATGATATCAATAAATGAGTTAGCAAAATATTGACAGACAAAATCTACTGTGTATATGAATAATTCTATTTCTTTGTTGTGTTGTGCTGTTTTTAATGTGATTATTAATACTTTTTCAATTAAGTTCTACGTTTTGGTTCTACAAAATGTTCTTGAGTGTGTAGTTGTATAATATTATAATTGATGTGAATCATAGAATGTCATCTAACGGAAAAATAAGTAGATGGTAATTTTCGTCATGGCCAGTTAGCACAATGGTTAAATTGATTGTATCTTTTATATATTCTGACTTTTGAGTATTCTCACGCTTCTACATTAGCAATAAAGATAAACTGTATAAATCAATAAAAAAGTATGCTAATTATTTTGGCAGCCATATTCGAGTCGTTTTATAAAATTTCATAATAAATATCATTGATATATTAATTAAATTAAATACAAAATGTTTTGAAATATTTTTTAAATATATCTCAAATATGCAAGTGTATCTTCATAATATGTATACAACTATACTTATATATAAGACCCTTCATATCGTTCGCCTCATAACTGAGGATGATGATCACTAAAATTAAAGGTTTTGGCATCAATCTCTTTACATTTAAAGCGATTCTGCGCTGATGTTGTTGCTTCAGTTGCGATTTTATGATGTCGCTCTATTTGAAATGCAGACTCATCGACTAACTTCCTCTACCACTATCAGAGATCACTCTTTTCTACATACCTCTTTGATCTCTTCTCCCTATGCAACCGAAAATTTTTTCGTTTTTGTAATTATGCGATTTTTCATATCTTGTTGAATTTGAGCAATTTTTCATCTAATTTCCTTCTCCCAGTTACCAGTCATCGAGGCTTGGGCTGAGGTTTATGAAATTGGCCACTTATTTTACATGGATTACAACTAATATCTCTATCTTATGAGTTTTAAATAGTTTTTCCACAATTTTGTTCAATCATCATTATTGTCGACCGGGACCAATCCATTGATAAATGAAAACTCCCTTAGCTCATTTGCCTCATCTTTGTTCATATCTCTTCACCGCTATGTATTTCCGTCAAATGTGATAATAGCTCGTCGGTCCAACGGGTTTTAGGTGCTTTTTGAGTATGACTAGGGATTGCAATTAATTCCGGTATTTAAAAACTGGTATTCAATTATTTTTCGATACAGAAATACCGGTTTGAAAAATCCAAAATACCGGTATTTTCGGTATTAATAAAGCATACACGTTTGTGTTTTTTGAAAAGAATTTAAAATTATTTTTCATTACTTGCTACTATATTGCATATTAAATTTAATGTATTAGATTAATGCTGCCAAAACGCAAATATATTGACTGAAACCAACAAAAGTTAAATAACAATAAAACAAAATCCTTCAAATATACTTATAGAATTGTCGCGATGGATTAAATTTATTCGAAAAAGAAAACACTCGTGGCAAATTTTTCCAATTATTCTATAACAACTTTACTATTGATCCAACATTGATACTACATCCAACAAACGTTGAATATGAGAAAAATTTTCCTGTACCTGGACTTAATAGTATTTCTTTTGTAAAAATTAACAGTTCTAAAATATTATGATCTTTACATATTTATAAAGGTCAACATAATAAATGTATGTAGGTTCTTTAGGTTTCCATAAAATAGTGTTTTCAATAGATTTTAATTGCGCTATTTATTGATGGATAGATTTTTTATAGGGCCAAAGGTTGGTATGACTTCAGTGGGGTATGCCTTGATGCCAGATCAGGTGTGCTTCCATTTGAAATGCTGAGTATGTTGACTATCCATGATAGCTCTGCCAACAAATCCTACCTCTAACCTCTCCGTGGGGGTCCGTAGGCAATGCAGCATGCTGTAGTAGATAGAGGAAGGTGCAAGGCGAATCACCAGCGCCTAAAAACTGGTACATTCTGGCTACGGAAAACAAAACCTCTAAGAAAACCAGAGCATGTTCACGGGCCCTAAGGTGGCAGCCCCACCAGTGAACTCGGGTGCTGTGTGATGATCACCTGCACACCCTAAAACAACAGATTAATCCAAGCACAGGAAAGCCTCGGACCCCCGTTTCCATCTTGACGACCTTGCCTGAATTCGGTAAACGATTTTGTTTTAGAACCTACAATATCCGTACTCTAAATGTCCCTGGAAAGGCCGAACATCTAACAGAAATACTTTCTCAATACAAGTTAGATGTTCTCGGGATCAGTGAGTGTCGACTCACTGGCATTAGCGAGAAGTTTATTTATGGGTTTCGTCTATTGTACTCCGGAAACGCATCATGGCGACGTAGTGGAGTCGGATTGCTGATGTCCAAGGAAGCTTGCAAGTGCCTCACCAGCTGGTAGCCTATCTCCGAACGTCTACTTTCTAAGTGCTGCTTTCAAGACCAAGTCGGGCTCCATCACTTTTCTGCAGTTCTATGCTCCCACAGAGGCTGCTAGCGATGCAGATAAGGATACATTCTACGAAAGTTTAACGCACGCGTTAAACAAACGACATTTGGTCCTCACAGAATACAGCCTTGACCTTCATGCGACTCCAAGTTGGTTGAACGCAGAGCCCGCCACACCCATGCGGATTCCAAGCTCACTAGAAATACCACCATCATCGGCAACCGTGGCACCCAAGTATTTGAATCTGGACACCAGATCGACGGGCAGACCGGAAACCCGCAGAGTAGTGTCGGCGTCGATGCATGCAGCACTGCACATGGATTTGGTCTTAGCGGCATTCAGATGAAAACCCACACGCTTCGTGTTCGCGGCGAGCCTGTTTACGGTTACCTCCAACCTTTCGATCGTCGAGTCAAACACGACTGCGTCGTCTGCATACCCCAAGTCGCACAGTCTTTCTTCGCATAGATCGGTTGTGTTATCATGATGTAGGCGTATCCCACTGTCGGGGCAAACCGTTTTACGCATTATGAAATCCATCATGATGATAAAAAGAAAGGGCGCAAGTACACATCCTTGCTTGACTCCTGACGTGATTTCAAAGAGGTCAGAGGATGTTCCGGCTGCTCTCACGCGACACTCTGTATTGATGTAGAGAGAACTTATCACGGTGACCAGTTTCCGTGGGACACCATAGCCTAGCAGAATTTGCCACAGAGATTCACGATGAGGACTGTCAAATGCTTTTTCATACTCCACGAAGCAGCAGGCGACAGGTATATTTATCTCTTGGTACTGTTGCAGGAGGCATCGGAGAGTTGAAATATGCTCTGAGCAGGACTTCCCTGGGACAAATTCACTCTGCTGCTCACGCAAAACGTCCAGCATGGGACTTCTAATTCTGTACAGGAGAATTTGCGCCAACACCTTCCCGGGAACGCTGAGGAGAGTGATTCCTCTGTAATTATTACAGTCTTGTGGGTTACCCTTTTTGTGCAAAGTAACAAAGATTCCATCCCTCTAGGCTTTGGGGCACTGCTTTTTTTCCCACACCTCGTGCAGAAGGTCACACAAGGACGGCAATTAATACAGCGCTCAGTCCGCAGAGCAGAAATTCTGCATGGATGCCATCAAAATCCAGGAGCTTTCCTGCGCTTCAGTTTTTGACAGCCTCTTTAACTTTAGCAGTTGTCGGAGGATTTTTGCAGAATCCCGATGCAGTAGTGATTCCAAGGGCGGTGATCTCCGACGGAATATCGAAGGGATGCAATGGAGATGGGCGATTCAAGACATCACTGAAATGTTGGCGCCATAGCTCCTGGACCTTTGCAGGTTCAGTGACTGTCACTCCGTCTGAATTGCGTAATGCAGTAACCACTGGACGTTTCCTACCGCAAATTGCTCTGGTGATGCGGAAGAAAGCACTTGGATTATTCTTGCAGGCAGCAGATTCCGCATCCCGAATAAGGTCATCCAGGCGTCAGCGCTTATCGCGGCGGGCAGAACGCTTTACCACGCGGTCCATTATCTGGTATTCCGCGCTGCGCTGTGGGTCGTATGTACCATTGTCTCACAATTCTTTCAGGAGCTTCCTCTTCTCAATCATCTCCCATGTATGAGATGACATCCAGTCCAGTCTGTGCGTATGCCGCTCTCCTAAGGCAGTAGTTGCGGAGCTCATTATAGCATCCCGGAATAATATCCATTTTCCTTCCTAGGGATCTGAGTCGATGGAAGACGTAAGAATTCGAGCATCATACAAGCGCTTCCGCAGCTCCAGCTCATAGGTTGCATGCACACGGGTACTTTTCAGTTTTTACACATCGAGTCTGACCGTCCTTTTGGGTTTTGGGACTCGCTTGCAATCTATACGGGATTTCCCTACCAAGAATTTGTGGTCACTGTGGATGTCTGCACCTCTATATGTCCGCACGTCTAGCAGTTCATGCCGGTATTTTGCTTTGACTAAAATGTGGTCGATCTGGTTTCTTGTATTACCGTCTGGCGTTGTCCATGTATACGAGGGTGGGTCAATAATTCCTTAGAAAAAAGCATTAAAACAGTTTTTATTTTTGTACTTTTTTTTTATTTCTCAACATAATCTCCTTGGAGCTCAATACACTTGGTTAGACGTTTCTCAATTTTTTTTAAACCGTCAGAAAAATAAGTTTTCGGAAGGTCCTCAAAATAAGCATTTGTCCGATCGATGACTTCTTCATTTGAAAAAAAACGTTGTCCACTTAGCCATTTTTTTTAAGTTTGGGAAAAGAAAAAAATCACTGGGGGCTAAATCTGGCGAATACGGTGGGTGGTTGACCAATTCGAACTTCAATTCTTCAATTTTAGCCATTGATCATAAACATGTGTGAACACGGGCATTGTCCTGATGAAAGAGGATTTTTTTCCTGTTTAAATGAGGCCGTTTTTCTTCAATTTTGTTTTTTAGCTGGTCCAATAAAGATGCATAATAATCCCCTGTTATTGTTTTTCCTTTTTCCAAATAGTCAACGAAAATAATTCCACGTGCATCCCAAAATACAGTAGCCATAACCTTACCAGCTGCTTTTACGGTTTTCGCCTTCTTTGGACATGGTTCGCCTTTCGCAATCCACTGCTTTGACTGTTCTTTCGTCTCGAGAGTATAGTGGTGTATCCATGTTTCATCTACAGTCACAAAGCGACGAAAAAATTCATCCGGATTGCGTTGCATGAGCGACAACAGGGCTTTAGAGGCCACCACCCTACTGCGTTTATTGTCGACTGTGAGCAAACGCGGCACCCATCTTGCAGAAATATTTTTCATGCCCAATTTGTCATGTAAAATAGAAATGACGCTACCTTTTGAGATCCCTGTAACCTCAATTATCTCACTCAACCTTAATCTTCGGTCACTTAACACCATATCGTGGATTTTATTGATCATTTCTGGTGTAGTCACCTCTACAGGACGTCCTGAGCGTGGTTCATCCTTTGTTGATGTACGACCACGTTTAAATTCATTTAACCAGTTATAAATAGTTGCAAGTGAAGGAGCAGATATGCCGTGAACTAAATCCAACTCATTTTTTATTTCCTTTGCTGTTAACCCTTTTATATTAAAATGTTTAATAACAGCTCTAAACTCAATTTTCTCCATTTTCCATTTTTCCATTTTCCACAAGCAAATTTTTTTTAAATGTACGAGAAACACACAACAACCCGACCAATCTGATTGAAACTTCGCAGCATACTGAATCGGTAGTGCCGCTGCATGAAAACAAACCGCTTACAGTACTAGTCGCGCCACCTGTCGGCTTTTCTAAGGACTTATTGACCCACCCTCGTATTTGTGGAATGGACGACGCAGTCGTGTTTGACTCGACGATCGAAAGGTTGGAGGTAACCGTGAACAGGCTCGCCGCGAACACGTAGCGTGTGGGTCTTCATCTGAATGCCGCTAAGACCAAATCCATGTGCAGTGCTGCATGCATCGACGCCGACACTACTCTGCGGGTTTCCGGTCTACCCGTCGATCTGGTGTCCAGATTCAAATACTTGGGTGCCACGGTTGCCGATGATGGTGGTATTTCTAGTGAGCTTGGAATCCGCATGGGTGTGGCGGGCTCTGCGTTCAACCAACTTGGAGTCGCATGAAGGTCAAGGCTGTATTCTGTGAGGACCAAATGTCGTTTGTTTAACGCGTGCGTGCTACTTGTGCTCCTGTATGGCTGTGAGACATGGCATCTTACTAAGATTCAAGAGTCTCGGCTTTTGAGCTTTGAGAATCGATGTCTCCGCCGAATCTTAGGGGTAAATTGTTACGACCGCGTTACGAACACCCGAGTTCGTGAGAAGACACAACTGCCTTCGGTGGTTGAAGTTATCACGAAGAGACGATTTACGTGGCTGGGACACGTATTCCGGATGCCGCCAAAGAGTGCGGCACTTCGTACCCTTGTGGCACAGCCTCGGGGGTTCCGTCGCCGTGGCCATCCCTCCCTCACCCTGCAGCGATGCTACAAAAGAATATTTTTTTACTAAGTACAATAGGGTTTGAAGAACACCGGTATTAATACCGGTATTCAATAAGAAATACCGAAATACCGGTATTGATATATTCATTCGGTATTGCAATCCCTATGTATGACTTCATGTGTCCAGTAGTTATCCACTAACTACATCTGAACCTTTCATTTCAACAACTTTATTGATGACATTTATTATGTCATGCACTCTTGTCTACATCTCTACTCATTTATTTTATAGTCTTTCTAAGTTATGCCCAAAATCTTACCTATCATATCACGCTGCGCTAGTCTGACACTACGCCAATCGCACCCTTAATGTACATTTAATATGGATTTCTCTTACAATAAGAGTACATCTTTGAGAAGCATACATTATAACTAGTCACACACACTGGTTTAATCTCATCATGGTTTATATACATGAAAAAAAATTAGATACATAAATATTCCATCTGTATCAAAAAATTTGGCACAATTACACGTAATAGAGTTTTTATGAATTTCAATGGCATACGTCATAACCTACGTATAAGAAAAACATATCGTATATGTACCTAACTGATTGTATTATGCTTATAACAAGTTCATTTTTCACATTTGGAAGAAAAAAATGTCTTAAAAATGTTTTATTGACCTTTATAATAAAAAATATACTTTCATTATATTATTTTTGATTGACAGTCCATACTTATAGAATATACCTTCATATTAAAATACACTATTATATTGAACTTATTCATATTTTTCATTGATAAACTAGTCGAGGCAAAAAAAAATCAATTATTTTTTCATCATTATAGTAGGTAGGTCATTGTATATTTTAAAAATGTCAAAATTATGTACCAACATGAAAAAACTTGATGATTTAACTAACGTTATTAATTTTATCGTAATATATTCATCAATATGTTTCCAATTTATTATAAATACAAATGTATAGGTACTTATTTTTTAAATTTAATTAACTAGAATAATACGCACGATACATATTATGAATAAATAAGCAATTCACAATTCAATTAACTACATATTATATTCGTAGATATTAAATATTTTTTGATTTCATTAATTTTACTATGTTCAAATCTTAAACGGACACGGTTTTTTTACAGTTTTATTGGAAAATAGTGATACTTGAAATTTTTCTTTTTAGTTGCATTCAATAAGAATATTGTTTCGTGAATCAGAAGACATTAATGTTTAATACGCCTTGAAAATGATTGATTTCGTGAGATGATTTCAAGAAGCGATGTAAATGTTAAGATCAATAAAAAATGTTACATTCCTTATAAAAGTCCAAGATACACCATTGATCAATATAAACATTTTAATGACATGTTTTTATTCAATATAAATTTAAACTAGCAATAAATTATTTGTGACTAAAACTCTATCGGTATAATAGTATTGAGAAATATTATGGCATTGGAAGGTTTTTATTTTTATTATAATAACCCATAGGTATGATTTTAAATAAAATCTAGTTTAAAATATTAGATTAAAAACAATTCAAAATACTATTATTAACTAATTGATCCCTCAGAGACTATGTACGTAACATACAGCTCTGCTGTTAAATTATGAGTATGGAAAAGTAAAGAAAAATGACAACCTAGCGAAATGGATTCTTTGAGATTCCACTCACTTTGGAATCCATAATCTTTACTTACGGAGTGATTATAATGAAAAATAATTTGTTATCCTTTTTAGATGTCTTTGTATCCTGTGCTGATCTTGTTGGTTCAGGCATCGTTAATTTTGTTGCTTTTTTGATGGTTTCACTCCATTTATAAGGCATATTCGTTATCAAACATGAACGATGATTTTGGAAATCTTTTCTCTGTCTTCCACTATTCTGAATAGCGATGTAGTACTGAGATCAACTCAGTTTCAGATTTCTGAACCAACTCATTGTTCTTATAGTAGGGCCTCGCTCAGCGGAACTCTTTCCTTGAATAATATGATGCTGAATTTGATAAACTTCTGTATGTCATATACGTATAGATTTATATATCCCATAGTTCACGAAGTGGAGGTTGTATTTTTGTTTTACCGAGAAATGGATATTAGCCACTTGTTTTTAACACTATAAATGGCCATGAGGCACAGTGTCAGTAGTGTAGTAAAACAGTTATATTATAGTTAGTAATATAAGTGAAACAATTAAGAACACACAGACTTTCAAAAAATCACACTAATATGATATGAGCTCATCGGGAATTAAACCCAGAGTCATAAGACGACGCGATAAATAATTTGACATTTTATTACATTTGTTGTTTTCAATACATTTTTAACATAAACATTGTTTTTAAAAGCATTAGTAAAATAGGTTACTACTATATATTTTATTATATATATTACGATAAAAAAAATTACATTCGCCTTTTTACGACCAACATGTCATAGGTACAATTTGATAGTGCTATATGCATGGTACAAGACGGAAGTAGGGATCGGTATTTATATGAAAGTGATAGAGTTGTGCGATTAGTAGTTCACCATTAAAACATTCGCAACTATGATACAAGGTTAAGTCTATAATAATTGATTTTGATGGTGAAATTAAGTTAAATATTACATATTATTATATGTCGTATAAAGAAAGTATCACAAGTTTCAATAAAACTAGTTTTATAAAACACTTAATTTACAAGTGGAAGAATTAATTTTAAACATAATTTAGAAACACCTCAGTATTAATTGGGACAGGAAAAATACTTGATATAAAATCCTTGCAAAATAATTTTATACTAATGTTTTTTTTTACTTTATGTACCTATGTGGAAAATGATTATCAACATTCAAATAATATACATAAATTGAAAACACTTTAGAAAACATATCTTTTATAAAAATCTTCAATCCAAATTTAATTTAACCATAGAATTCCAGCCAATGTGGCCTATCAATTTAGCCATATAAACCCTACCTAATTACAATAAAAATAACTAATAGTCATGCAACTAAAGCGCTTATTACATTTTGTTAATATTGGCTACCGGTTTAAATGGTTGCAATCAATGCAATACCAACAGTAGATACTTTGATTAAATTAATTTTTAATTGATCTATAGTATGAAACGTACATAGCCTTATTTTAATATTTAAACTAAAATATACAAGTCATAACTCGTTTTTTAAACTAGACACTTACAACTTGATAAGGTGTGAATCATTTTTTTTCTGAAATGTTATTTTGATATATCGTGTCTAATAAAAATTAACAACATATTAATAAGAGTACATACTAGCGCAATATTCAGAAGGCGATGAAATATTTAGCGTTAATTACAAAGTGGATTTGAGTGACGTGAATAATCTAAAGTTCATCAGATCTTAATGATTTCCAACTGCACGCATCAGTTTATTGAAATTCGATTCTTCGGACAGAGTGATGCTGGGTCTCGCCTGAGGTCAGCAGGCTAGGTCATGATTGCTTGCACAACTCGTTCGTTTATTTGGTTAGCCAATAACCTAAGCCAGTTATACGGAACCGTTGTAATAGCCATTTAATTATATAGAGCCATATTTTACATGTTGCATAATTTTTATTCAAAAATGTACAATTTAAGGTTTTTTTATGTCAATAACCATATTAAAATACTTTATTAATAAAACAATTTATTGGGCAGCATACGAAACTGTTATTACCAATTTATTGTATTTTCAAACTGAGGATTTTTATGATTTTAATAAATTCTCATATTTTTATGATGCGATTATTGAGAAAATAGGATGATTATTTTTTTAATTAAAATTTATTTACCACAGATCTCACAAAATTAAAATTTTACTGGAGGGATAAAAAACTACATTAACAGCATACACACTAAGGTGGACTTTAATGTTTTGTATCAAAATAACTTGATTTAAGCATCTAAATAACAGTTAATACGAAGGCTCGTAATCATCGAGTGTTTATAATAATTCAAATGTGATGACTTCGTACATTGAAGGTATTACAGTCTTATTAATATAAGTTCATATTACAGAAGAGGTAACCTCATTATATTTTAATTTTGGTGGTGTAAAGAATATCGACTAAACTATGCAATCTAATATAAATGAAAAGAAAATATTTTCACAAAATTTTCACTTTGAAGGCTATACCATCGTAACGATGATTTAAAAAAAAAATGACAAAAATTCATCACTCAGTTCTAACTTGTTGTAAATGCGATTGAATTCAAATATTATGCGTGTTGTACCTATACGAAGGAGCAAAGACGTAGTCCGAAATATCACAATGTTTACTAAAGATGGGCAAAAACTACAAAAAATTGAGATAGCTGACGGCAATTCAAAAAAGTCTTTAGTCCCTTACAAGTTAGTAACGGGGTGTCGAATTTTATTTATTTATTGTATTTTTTTAAATATTTAAATATAAAATGTGGTATATCATAATGTATGATATCGCGGCTCTCGTTGTGCTCTGCGTAAGGCGCTGGCTTTCATCAGGGAGCTCCAGGTTTAATTTCCGACGAGGACACAATATATTTATGTGATTTTCTCAAACTCTCGGTGTTTGTGATTATTTCACTCATATTACTAAATACACTAAGTGTTAACACTCCACTACTGTGACTGGGCCTCTAGACCTGTTGTAGTGTTAAAAAATATATACTTTTTATATATTATTATATTATATATATTTATATTTTTTATAATTAAAAAAAAATAACTTCAATAATATCTTATATTTTACCAATTGGAGTAAATTGCTATTTCGGATTTCACGTCATTATGATGTCCAAATAACTATTAACTAAAATCTAAACTTAATTTAGTGTAATAAATAAATCATAATAAAATATGATTCTACAAACTAAACAAAGTGTCGATTAATTTCCAATGTTACTACATTTTTGGATTTTTTTAGATCACTACCAAATGAAATTAATAAAACGAAAAAATCCCATACTACAAATGTTGACGAATTATGTGTATCTATTATTGATGAATTATGTTCACCTACATTTATAAACTAGAATCAACTTTTTATATATACATACATTATGTACATAATATCTTGAATGATATGTGTTTTTTTTCTTCCGATTGATCCCAATTGAATTATTTATAAATTCAACAATGTAAACCAAGATCTTTGCCAATATGTATGGTAAGTTCAAATGCTAGAGGTATACTGGTAGGAATTTTTAATATAAAATTCACGCTGTTTGATAAATATAATGTTAGAAAAATATCAAACTCTTTGTTGTACTCAATTTGCTATATTGCATGATTGTAAACCTGGTACTTTTCTAAAAACAAATTATTTTGTATTAAAAATATATTTTTTTTAATTGTTTTTTATTTATATTATAAATACACTTTACATGTTCAAGCTTTTCAGCTTTATGCACAATTTTCATTCACACTTTTCGATTACTGGTTCATAATCGTAATTATTGCCTTAATTCTGGTATGTTCTATACAAAAATATTTTTACAAGAGTCCATTAAAATGGGTAATGTACATGAAGTTTGATGATACAATGAAGAAGAGCGATGGTCGGAATATTGACAATGTTACCATAAGTAAAATTATATAATGCAAAGATGAGAGATGATTATATACTATGATAAAACATTATGGTGGCATATTTTATACATACTCTAATAGAGAAAACTGGCCATATAAACATTGAATCCAATTAAGGCAACAAAAGTAAAGTAAAGACTTGAAAAGTCAAGATAAATATTCGTTAGCCATTGGACGAGCCGTGTCATTTCAAAATAATTACAATCCATTTTTTTATCAAAATATACAACTAAATCATTGTGACTTAGATTTTTTTACAACCGTAATTTTTACTCAAATATAATTTAAGTACATACTACGAAGAGATCAAAAGGAAGTATGAAGAATGATTTGAGTTATAAAATTAAATATTATGATACTATATGATAGTGAATAGAATTATTGCTTTAGTATAACCATACATTGTGTAGGTGTACGTTGAAGGGGTATATTATAAATAGTATTTAAAATCATTGACATGTCAGGCAGTGCACTTTATCTTTGGGTCAATATCAGAAGGTTATAGGAATCGCTTAATACCGATATCCGCCATTGCCATTTTGCGCTGGAGGAACGTATTGGTTGTTTGGTTTGTTGGATGGATATCCATTACCATTTCCATTACCGTTTCCTGAAGCAGGACCAGAAGGATAACCATTGCTTCCACCAGCAGCTGAAAATTAAAAAGACATTTTTATTTAAACTCGTATTGATAGATTGTCTAGAAGTATGTGTATGATATCTAGCGGCACCATTAATAATTAAAGTATTAGTATAAATATTCTTCCCCACGGTGGAGTCAAGGATGCTAATTTGAATTTTTTATTTGATAAAAATAGCATTTTTTTTCTTCAATTTATCAGTGCGCAATGTATTCGGAAAATTATTAACTTATGGTGTTTAATTTGACAAATGCATAATTACTTGTTTATTTGTATAGCAAGTAAACTAAAAATGTTAATTCTTAGAATATTCTTTTATCAACCGTTATCGTTAACCACGATATATTGAACTAGTGTTGTTTTAAGTTAACTTCTCAAACTCTCTCAGCTCGCAGAAAATAGACACTACTCATTCGAATAAAATTTGAATACAAATAAACTCTCAATCGAATAATGAAACGGTTAAATTTATGTTTAAAATTAATCCCAAACAAATATTTACCAGCGGCAGCGGCTTCTTCGGCGGCGTTCTGTTGGAGCGACTGGAGAATTTCTTCTGGGATTGGTGGAGGAGTTGGCAAATGGTCTCCCTTGGCGACAAATCCGTTCTCATCAGCGGTGTATGTAACGGTGATCAACTGACCATCTGGGCCAGTGTATGAGTATGAACCTAAAATAGTATCACAAAAATCCATTATAAAAAACATTCTTTGATTATCTATTCGCTTTCACAAAGAATTTCAAATTTTATATATTTTTTTATATTTTATAGGATAATAGAAGGGTACTCTTCAATTAGTTGTGTAAGATAAAATAAACAACATATTTAAGAAATCATTAAGTTATCGAAATTATTAAATTTTACAATGAAAAAGTTATTCGCGTTTGTAAAATTTCCTTCAAACAGGTTTGTTTGCGAATAAATTTCGGTAGCGAAGAAAAAGGTCAAACCGTGCTAACCCTTGTCCTCAATACTTTAAAAATGCAAAGTAAAAGGGACTTTTGCATCTTTGTAAACCTATTTTATTTTGTAAGCTCGTAAACAGTTGTAAAGAACGTGTACACAATATGTTTGATGTCAATTTATTTCGACTCGGACTGGCCAAGATTTTATAATTTAAATCCCATCGTCGTCACGAAATTAATTTAAATAATATATTAATTTTAAAAATAGATGTATTGATGTACTGTGACCTTGCGCAACTTGCTTATTAGTAAAGTGTTTTTTTACAAATGATAATTGAGTGCAACACGTAACAAATATTATTATATTGAGAGCTTTGAGAGAATATCCAAAACCTAATAATATTAATGATCACTTACTTGTTAACGACAATTTTTTTTAAGCAGAACTTCGCGAGATTATTTTGTGACGTATCACAATGAAGATTAAATTGTGGATGTATTTAATTGTCACGTTCTTGTAAAAATATTTGTAAATTATAACTATTGCAAAATTACAAAGTGTTTGCGGTTTAGAATTAATAACCAATTACTTTGAATACATTATATTGGTGTTAATATTAACTCTATGCTGTATGACAATATGGCGATCCGTAACAAATTGGCCAGTCACCCATGTATGTTTCTTATTCAAATGTATCTTGGGAAATATGTGTTGAATTTAGTATAGCATGAACGATGCTCATTCTTATATTTACATATCAAAAACATGGTTATGACTATAGATATTATGATGGCTAGTCAAGAAATATGTAATACTTTCACTCGTTACAATAGTAATATACCTATATTACACTTTAAATGTCCCACTTTTAAAGAAAATATAAATATAAGTAATATTGACTGTGTAAAAATAGTGGATATGGAATATTTCACTCTTAATTAATATATTGAATGCCAATGATAAATTCATGCAGCAATTGTTATGAATCATAAAAATAAATTCAATTGAATTTGTTGAAGAGAAATATTTGAGCTAATAATTGCATATTATTATATTTACGCCGAACTTCGTTTTATATTTTGTTATAACAATAATTATAATAACAATTCATACCTTGTTGATTTTAACACTTCATTATTTCAAATTACTATTATTTATTTTGACTGTATTTTATGTTGGTTTATTTAAAAAATAATAATAATCACGAAAATACGTAATTGCGAAGATTGATATTTGAAAGTTTACTTAACTTGTTTTATTATGGACATTCGCCGAATGTCGTGATCAAACTTTGTTAGATTTTTCGTGTAGATTAATCTTAAGTATAAAAGCTCATCCTGCTAAATTACTTTATGTGGTCATATTTTATTGTTATAAAATAAAAACCGAAAATTTACTAAATTTTTTGTTGCATATTTGTTAATGATAAATAATATGCTAACATGACCCCATCTGATGTCAGATGAATCAAATCGTCATTTACTTTTGTCTTTTTGAAGATTATCTATATTATGTCGACTTCTAACAATACTTTCACTTTCAAGAATCTATCAAGATAAACCCACACGTAATTTGAAGAATATAAATAATACAGTAACGCATTTGGGACAACACTATTTTTACTTCGTTTATTGAATGGATTTTCTTTATTCGTGTTTTATTTTAGATATTAATCTACAATATATTATTATCGAACGCAGATTTTTCCATATTTGGCCATCAGTGTTGAGTTTGATGGATGATTCGGTCAATAAATTATTTTTTCTTCAATAAAATCAAATCGTATTTTTTTTTATATTTCATAACATTTACCATCATTTTAATTAGAAGGCTTTTTTAGTAAATGCACATGGAATCCCACACATTAATTCATATACCCACTCATCGGAAGCAAGTTTCATCATTCATCAAAACGATTTTTAATTTTAACAGATTCTTTTATTGCCATCATAATGAAAATAATATATTATGTCTATCGTTTGTTTAACAAAATAAATAAGAAATTTCAAAGAAATTTATGACTTATTAAAAACATTTAGCAATTAACTAATAATAATACATTAGTACGTCCTTTTTGTTAAAATAACTTTGAAATGTATTCTGTAAGTAATATTTAAATACGATTGAAACTTACCACTGACTGATTGCGCTTCTGTTTCTGGGTTTCCTTTATTTTTCAGTTCTCCCTGTTCTTCTACTTTGATTCCATTGGCTGATTCATAACTGTAACAATATCATTTTATTATTGATTATACTATCGCTGGTAAATCATATTTATAGTTTGCATTTATATTACTTAAACGAGATATTATAATCTATAACAATTACCATATTTATTATACGATTGCAATATATAAGTTTGACATTTTCAAATTCATGATACAATTTTTTTAATTCTTTACCTACCAACGCACCTCTCTACAACAAAATTATTACGAAAAATATACCTACGGTTTTATCTATACATTACGAAATAATATATTCTTAAAATGTATTATTGCTATATAAGATGTTTGATAACCTACATTTGATGGTAATATCCTGTTTTTAATGATGATGCAAAAATATCTGAAATAGTTTCGTTTAAATGTCTATCTATCAAAATCGGTTGAAAAAATATATATTTATTATTTACTCGGCATATAATGCGGCTCCAAAATATCTATAGTCAAGCATGTATATTTTAATTTGGCTTTACAAAAGTTCACAGTTTTTGATTACATATTTATTATAGTAAATAAATACTGTCATTGCGTAAGTGATTAACCTATTATAAAAAAGGAATGTATATAATTACCGAAGAGAATCTACTACCGGCATCTACTGCTATTACAACAAATGACATCTAGACATTTTGCAACCTAGCGGCTGCTGCACGAACCTTTCATAAGGACCGATGAAAAAGGTGGTCAAAGAAAATTTATTACCTAGCCCAACACAGCTAAGGATCCATGAAATCATATTAAATTTTAAGCCATTTTTTTCAATTAATATAGAGAGTGTCATAATATGAATTGTGAGGCGTTATAGTTTAATAATATTATTCTAAATGTAATTGTAAATTTTAATGTGTAACTATTTATTTATGTTAACATAATCTTGAGATTATGAAAAACTGTTGTATCCAAAGCGTGTATCTACCTATTTTTCATTATCATTCCATGTGTGCATAATATATTATCAATTAAAATTGAAGAAAATACTTACAAAAAAAACTTATTTATATAATAATATGCATTTGTGTCATAATCTATGTATAAAATCATTTTTCAATAAGTCTCTTCTTATTTAACAATAATGACCGATGAGATCAGTATTTTAATGAAAGATTATATTTTAGGAAAATACCTATAAACTATTTTTAAAGTACAGTGTTTAGTTGTTCGATTTGTTTAAGTAAGTAATAAAGCGTGATATTAAATTACCAAATGAATAATATTTCTCAAATCGTGCGCAAAATAGCGCTGTAGTCGTGAAATTAAAACGATCTTCCGTCAGTTTATTTACTTACAGGTGAATAAAAAAGTTTGAGATCATTAATAATAAAATTGGAGTTATTTCTATTTATTTTGATTTTTGATGAGAGAAGTTTACTATAACAGAAAATATATTTCATGTTTTTTACAATACCCGTTTAGAGTTAATACGACATGGTATTATAAGAAGGTACCTACCTTCTCCACATCAAGGGATTATTCAACATTTATGGATTAATGATGTATATTTTAACCAAAAGATTGAGTTACCTTCTTTAAAAAAAAGGGAAGTATGTATTACAACAATTGGTAACAATATCATAACGTTTTCCAGTACGGTTAAATTGGCAACTGTATAACACATTGACTGCATTGAATGCGTTGCTTCATCCTTCATGATATCAGCCAGTGACCCGTTGTTGACATTTTGATTACTTACGAACTGCAATTTTAAAGTTTACGTGAAATATTGTGCATTATAACACATAAAGCTTTTTTTACGTCATTAACACTTATTTGAAACGTTTTTATCGGTACATGAAAAATGAATCTGAAAATTCAAGTGTAAATCTATTTACTTACTATCGATTTTTATTTTTGGATAACAATTTGCAGCTAATTGCATCATTACTCTTGTTAATCTTTACATGTTTCAATGTTATAGATAAAAGCTCTCTCTGTATTTATAGTATATTCAATAATTTTAATTTATTGGTTTTAAAAACAAACCTTTTCTCTGAATTTTATAATATTTGAGTTATTTATTTTAAAGGATGATTTGGGCTATAGACCCATATTGAGAATCGTTTACCTGTATTTGTAGCCTCCCTCACCGTCGCTTTCGTTTGTCTGTGAGATGATTTCTATCGGGGGCTGGGCAGGTGCGCCACCGCCTGGTGCAACAAGTCCAGGTCCACCACCAGACTGCGATGCTCCCGTGGGAGGAAGGTATGTATTCTCCAAACGAGCGCTCAAGCTCGACGCGATCAAACAGGCGAACACAAACTATAGGGAAGAATAAATGGTACAATCAAATTACTATACTATTCAAAACTATTTTAGTAAAATGATACAGTTTCTGAAGCAATTTTGCAGTACCCACCTATGTTTGTATACGTACCTACTTATATTTATATTTAAATGGTCACCTGAATATTGATTTTAAGTAGGTACCTACTCTAATAAAGTTACATACATATTTTGCATATTATTTGTACAATACATTAAAAAATATTTTCGATTATATGCAACTATTTTTATTTTCATCATTACTGGTATTAATATGACGTAAATGCTATAATATGTGGATAGGTAGATAATTTGGAACATTCTCAAAAACACATATTAGAAAAAATTCTAGAATTATGAAAAAAATAATGAGACGTGAACTCACATTCATTGCAATCTTGGCATTGAATTTGAGCAAATGACTTATTAGAATACTTATGCATTTGAGGTGTTATTTCAAATTAGTAATATTAGTGAACGTTTTTATTAAACTGTAGAGATTTATAAATAGATATATAATTCAATATAAAACATGAGTCTTTGATATCATAAAATTTATGCAAGATAAGAGAATACTTTATTTACTATTTGTTGCATCCTTAATCTCTATTTATTTCAGAACAATTTACAAAAATGGCATAACTTAATTTATTTATTTATCACTTACTGTACAACAGTTTTTAGATAAGTAACAAAGTAAGATTTGATTTCATTTACTAATATATTATATGACATATTTCTACGCATTAAAATAAATATCTTTCAGGTAATTATATAAAAATGCAGTAAACTACTAAAATATAGTTTACAATATTAGTCTTTGATTATGCAGCTTGGCGTAAAAGTTTAGTCAAACAATCGATTCGCAACGGGCGCGATAAACTGTGCTTCCGCCGAGAACATTAATATTAGCACCTAATCAGTAGTTGGCATTAATTTGAATTCTAAATTAAATTATTATTTGGATTTGTAAGTTCAACGCACGGGTAAATCAAAAACCACATGGTGTATCGCAGTCGGTCTGAGCATAGCAGCGATTATTCAAATTCGGATACTATATTATAAGAATATTACATTTGAATTATATTTGTATGCTTGTAAATGCATTTTATATTTATTTATCAAACGGTATTGATTTGTAAATAATAATGAAGTGATAATATAATAAAGATGAATGAATTTCATTTGTTTATTTTTATCATAGAAGATTCCAGTTCCAAAGAGTTCCATTCAAATATATACATAATATAATATACTGTCTGATATACTTAATATATAAAAAAAAAGTCAGAAAATATATAGACAGGTACTTTTGGATATCGTGTAATGTTGTTCGAATGAAAAGAATTGCTTTTAAAAATAAAAAAAATACTCAGTTTTAATTTAATTGAACGATATTTTTGCTAAGTGAATATTTAAATTGACTGAAGTAGAGAATAAAATTTCTATAATTAATTAAAAAAACCGTAAATTTTGTCTAATGAGTTAATCAATTTAATTGTGTATAGCTAAACATTTATAGCAGTCATAATTTATATTATAAAATCTTTGTAGTTAATTCAAATATTTAATAATAATTTTATCGTGTATAAAAATATCACTACTAATTATTTTTTAAACTCTAACATTAGTTTCAATTAAGCATTTTCAAATTAATTTATAAATAAATATAATAACAAAAAATAATATATATATATAAATAAAATATATATATAATAAAGTAACAAACGCTTTGATATCTAATACTGGATCTAGATGCTAGTCTGAAGAAATGTTAGTATTAAGAACTGGGGCAATTTTTATAAACTATTAAAGATGTATTTTTTTATAAATTAAATAAGTTAAAAATTTTTAAAAATAGTAATAAAGAATTCATCTGGATTTTTAAATATAGTAAAGGAACTTACATGTATTCTGTTTAGTAAATATTTAGTTTGGGTAAAGTTTGTTATGTTTATGAATTTATAATGTGTAATTGTAAAAAAAAATAGCTTACCAGTTTCATTTTTAATTGGATTATTTTCAGAAGAATCTTGAAAAGAAAATTGCACAATCACTCTTTAGCGATGAACTAGTGAACGAATTATTCCTTGGGACAGTTTAAACTGTATCGACCAGAACTCAATGATGATTGGAAAAGGATGCTCCAGTATTTATACTCAGTTAACTGCAAGATGCTCTTCACTTGTCTCTATAATGTCGATATCTATACAACCTTAGGTACTGCGACAAGTACCTCTAAGTACATATGCAGTTTGGACGACTTATACACTGGTAAGTAAAGCAGGTTTTGCATTAATGGGATTACACAAAAACAAGATGATTTTTTCATTGCATTAAGATCCTGAACAACTTTTAGGATTTCATGGTTAACTTCATCTTGTAGGTCGTGTTTTTTTAATTGGAGCAGGAAAAATCGTCTACTCGATATAAAATCCCTGCACAGTAATTCTATACTCTGCGTTTACATAGATTTGATGTATATGAAAAAATGATCATATAAATATAATATATTCAGATAAGTACATTTTATGAACAATATACCTAAGTGGTATTTTATATGAAATATAACATAAGATCGCTAGAAGTAATTAATTTTGACCTCAACAAATATCATGGAAAAGTCAGAAAATATATCATATTATACTTACCTACGCAGATTAAAAAAAATGTCTACTTCAAATTCATGTTAACAACATAGTTCACTATCTAAATACATTATTATAGATATAAATAATCGCAGGCAAAACATGAATCCTAATTCATAAAAAATCCAAATATTGTGCATGTTGGAGTTAACGCCAAAATATCATAAGAGATATATGATAACGAATAAGAAGCAAATGAAATAATTATAAGTCGCCCAGTGCGTGAAAAAAAATATTCATACATTGGAACCCAATCGGCGCTAAATGACTACAGTATCCATCCTAAATTCTGATAAATCGACATACTAGTCAAATTCGACGGAAGTATGTGGCAGTGATAAACTAGGTACTGAGAAGAGTGAACGAATAACTTGAATGATTATGATGATGATATACATAACGTCCCATTAAATGATATTAAAAATGAGAAGTTTAATAGTTAGGTATAATAAAAGAGTCCTGTCAAATTATAGGTAAGTATACAAAATTATCGCTTATATACATACACTGATACATCTCTTAATGAATTTGTTGCTGATGTAAATAGTGTAAGATTTTTTGTTATGTTGATTTTTTTTTTTATCTTTATCTATATCTATTAGAAAAGTATTTTATTAAGTAACATTTAAACAAATTTTCCGACGAAACAATAATTGAGTGCATTTTATTATCATCCACATAATATGCATACTTCATGTCAAATATAAATATTTACATTGAATGGTTTCTGTAGTTGCATTGCTTATAAAAATACTACTGAACAACATTAAAATGATTTATTTCATTGCAGACGTCATTAAATTAATGAATATCGCTGACATTAAATGACAAATGCACAGGCCAATATATTTTCCTTAATTTTAATTTCACGCAGATCGAATCAGCAGGTATAAATTGGCGTTATAGCATTGAACAAATAAAACGAATACTTTATGCCTCTTGTAAGTTCATATTTACAGGACTAACTCTTGAATCTCAAAATGAAGTAAAAATGTTAGCAGAAATATTCTAAAAAGTACTCAAATATAATCTTTTATATTTTTTGTTAATGATAACAAATATTTCAAATGGTAGGCTATGTATTAAAATTCCATCATTATAGACACTTTCGCTTCACTACCCGATGAAGCCATCGGCTTGCTGTTTTCATTGATATAATCCTTAAAATTTGCAATGTCATTAATCCTTTTAGGACATTGAGTATCTCTTGGTTACTACTTGAAAGTATAAGTTGTTCATCGATGATCTGTTATTTGACAGACGTAGGATCGTATTTCCACTTCGAGATGTATGCTATTAGGTCGCCACTTTTGTTTGCTTCCTTACCTACGAGTTTTATTTTCGATATCTGCGTATTATACCTAACATGCATTTATTAAAATATAGATATATTAAAACAATATTTATAAAACGACCGTATCTAAAAGTTGTTAATACTATTTTAATATATTATATCAGAGAGAATTAAACCAATTAACCATAAATTAGTGTTACACTAGATTAGTGTTTTTTTTTTCAATAAAGTTATTTGAATATTCTGTTTTATACTAAGAGAATTTGCTGCGTTCCGATATTGGAAGTATTTGGAATCAAAGAACGTATCTGGAATGAAATTATGCGTTTTATATTCTTTAGCCACATTGGTGGAAGACATCCAAGCAGCTTAGGGAGAATAATGATCACTGGTGACATAGAAAGAAAAAGGCTGCGTGGGTGTGCGTCTTTTAAATGAAGCGATATCATAACAATAGTTGCTGACGCTTGTAGGCTGAAGCTTAAATAGATCAGCGCATGACCACTCCACATGAAACAAAATAAATAATGTTGGGAAAGTCTTTAATTACAATCCTCAATAATAAAGCAAATGGTATGAAAAGAGACTATTGTCTAAAGCTTGTTAAAATCGTTAACATTCGATAGGTCCATAATAATACAATATTAGACCTAAAAACGATGGTTGAGTACCTACCTATTATATAATGAATTATTATCTATCTAAGTTATGTATACCGGCACAGATTATTTAGTAACTACAAAATAAATTTGATACAGCCGTAGATAAAGTAGGTAAGTGCGATAATCAGTAATATTATCAATTATTTTTGATTTAGGTAAGGATCCGTTATTTTTTTCGGATCTTTGTTGGGTACAAAAGATCGTGACTTTCTTTCAGCTATTTCTTCAATTCTTTCTGAATTTAATTATATTATACCTACAGCATCTATGATAGAGGAAAATTTGTGATACTCTTTACTTTTTCTTTCCATTAGAAAGAATGCCTTATTCGTTTTATCTGACTTTGACTTGACCAAAACCCCTTTTTTAAGCTATTGTCTTCTACATTGTGTCAAAAATTAAAGAGTGTGAGATAAAAAAAAATGTGAAATCATACGCAAATGTCCAGCTCATTGACAATCAACTCATCTGCCATATTAACCATTAAAGAGGTTGTCAGCATTCACGACCAGAAACATTAATTGATATTTTAGTTACCAATCAAATATATATGTATCTACCTAGTCATTAATTACCATTATAAAACTATATATTTATGGTTAATACAAAGTGTTTTCTATCTTTAAATAATATATATACAGTATATTATGTAGCTTATAGTACACAGTGAATGACCAGTTCTTTAAATTCTTAAGTCACGTAGCCAAAACGGAGAAAAATTCATCGTCGGTGGATACATAAAAGTTAAGTCGTCCACTCAGTTGTCCGACTAAGTAAAGACTGCTACAGTTCAATAATGATCGTAGCATGCATAAGTAAGACATTTAAAATAAATCACGATCCTCAATAGTGAGGAATACGAATTTAAACAGTATACTAATTCACATAATATATGTATGTCACGATTGATTTCATCTGCTTAGACGGCCATTGTTCAAAGTATTCTAAGAATATTCTGTGCCAAAAATAGTAGCAAAAACGTAAAGATGAAAGAAGATTATCAGGTGCTTTAATTATTATAAATTGTGTGCATTTAATAGATATCTACAATTAATTGTTACAATTAATTTAAGTTTATGACTAAATGTAGTTTCAAACATTACTCCACGGTTCATTGTGTTTCCTAATAAATTACTTACGCAGCCACCGCAACTATATATCAGGTTTAATGTGAGGTTACCATTGAAGACCAGCGCATCGCTATAAAATAATGAAATATACGACCGGGCAATGTTGTCGTACCACTTACACTTTCGGTTCGACTCGTTAATTTCCCGGTAATAATAATCGTAGGCGCTGAATATCGTTACACAAATTTCAACAGTTGTAAATATGGTCTCATAAAAAAAAGTAAATATTTAAGTGACCACGATAGCCGAGTGGGGATATGTCCATTTGGTAACTCGTATGTCTTGGGTACGAATCCCGGATCTAGCAAATTTACACGATGTTGTTTTAATATGTGTTTAGATACATAGCATCAATTATTCAGTAGGCTGAGTAATATCTATTTCTCGTAACAAAAAACTGTTACGAAAGCTCTTCGTGAGATGGCTAAGTTGCACAAAGGATTATTGAGCCATTTAAAAAACTAAATGAATATTTTCACTCCTAAACGGATCATATGGACTTTTATGATGAATCCAAGTTTGGCTATAGTCTATGACCATTTGGCAGAGGCCCCGCTTCCTGAAAAATAAATTAATTTACGAGAAAAAAAGTCTTTTTAGATAATATAGCCACGAAATGAAAATCATTTTGGTACGTAACATCGATTAGTCAACTTACTGTAATTATTTTATTATCAATAGCGTAGCGTGTATTTAAAAAAAACACGTTTTACTTTTATGCGAAGCATATGGATCTCCATAGAGGTAGGTAGGTTATATTAACAGACTTTTAGAGGAATAGTTGTAACCCATTCACCCACCCATTGCGTTTCAAATATTTGTTGTGCTAATATTCTTTCATCTTGTCTGTAGAAGGTTATATTTTCTCCCTGAAATGAGCTCCATTTACTTCAGCAATTATTTTTTTACCTACCAAATAAATACGATAAAAAGCATTATGGTAGCAATTCAGCGGTCCCGGCTTTAAATCTTTAATTGAAACTTATATTCAATTTGGATACATTAATTCTAGAAAAGTAAATGTAATAGGTAACCAAACTAAACAGTAATCCACTAAAAATAATATGCGATAATAAATTATACATAACTATTTTCAACTTTCTCTAAATACTGTCTCCTTCTCAAATGATCCTTTATTTACTGCTCTATGAAAAAATAATGAATTGACATAATATAATAATATACGTTTGCTATTAAAATGATAACGATATTTTATTCGCAATGTACATGAGATGTACTCTAATATCGGGAATAAAATGCCTACGTCTTTTGACAAAAAAATGTTTGAATCCTATTTTACACATAAATGTATGGTTATATGTTATTTTTAAATTATATATCATTTGTAATCGTTTAATTTTCAGTACATCATATTGTAATGTCTTACATTTCTCTAATTCTGAACCCGAAATAAAAACGTAGATACATTACGATTAAAAACTAACCTTCAAAATTACGTATAAGTTAAACGTTGAAACGGTAATTTATTCAACATCATATTAAAATATTTAATCATTCTATTATTTTTATTGTCATCAAGCAATAAATATTTAATGTGTAATTTGTGAAATGCAGAACTAAATATAATTATTCATTTGAGTTGAATTTCATGATAACTATATATACAATTTATAGAATTTCCAATATATATAAATTTAAATAGCTATTTTTTATTAAAAATGTATAATGCGGATACATTCTTTAATTTTTTATATTATTCATTGAATAAAAAATAGATTATTTTAGATAAAAAAACAGCTATTGAAAAGTATTATTCTGGTAAAATCGTGTCTAATCTATCGATATAACAATACTATTAAGTACTTACTGTGCATTCACTATTTATTTTATTTAAAAAATATATAAAATGCTTACAATATGTAATGAAAAATATTTACATAAATTATGTGCATACGTATTCAGTACATTAATATAAAATTTATTTAAATTTCCGACTGCATAAACCAAGGACAACTAAGTTTTAGTATATTATTTTTCATGATATTTAATTTATTTACATACGGTTTGTTTATTGGTTTTATCTTTGTTATCTTAATAATATATATAATACTTAAGTATTTTTAATAATTAATGATAAAAACAAATAAATGTGACACTTATGTTACTTATGACTATTATGTATATATTATCAAAGTGAAACATTTTATACGTGTGTACAGTACAATAAGAAATATTAAGATTTTAATTATTTACAGTAATATTTAATATTATTTAGGTAGGATAAAGTTATTTAATTGTTCTGCGTAGTAATTATTGAAGATTGTAATTTCTACAACGATTCCTATATTTTCGAAATTCTTGACTGTATCACTTTAAGTTTAAAGAGCAATCTTTAACCTCATTTCTAACAACTAGTGCTACCGCATTTTAGTAGATGTTTACTCACAATGCGTCTTAAATTAAATAATCTGAAATTAATGCATATAAAATTGTACTCAACTTGCATGATATTTTTTTCGAAAGAATTTGAAAGAGCAAAACAAAAAAAATGCGTTTAGTCAGATATCCAGTTTTTTGTACATATTATATTTATTTTTATTTTAAATTTGAAGCTTAGGGGTGGTAAAAGTAACATTAAAGTTATTGGCCTCACAAAATCACACCCGGCCCACATCACATACAGTCTTCATTCAATGTCCCAGGAGCCGTTACCCAAAAATGAAGTCGCCATGCACAAATTTAATTTGACTGAATTTATATAACTTTACGTTAAAAAGTCCTATGTGAGAGAAAGGTACATAGAGTTTAAATTTAAAAAAGGGTAAAGCATCAACAAGACTAAACCAATTTACAATGTTATGCTGAAGGTGGATGTTGAGAGTTTCAAAGACAAACGAGTCCATCAACTCAGAGTCTCTACGTAACACTATAGTTTTGCCGATAACTTGGAAAACTCATGGTTTGTAGACATGATAAAGTTTGAAGATGACGATAAATGGCAGTCGGATGTGGTAAAACAGATCTACATAAAATTTCTTAACATTAAACTTAACATTAACTTAACTTAAAAATATATAAGTACATGATACGATTTTTAAACGATTTTATTAAGAAACAACACATATATAGGTATATCATAATAAAAATAGACGATTCAAAGTAATAAGAATTCAAAACTGGATATGGAATGGAAAAGATATGGATAAAAGAACGAGGTCAGATTCTACGTAAATCAAGTATAAAGAGAAATAAACGAGAGATAATATAATGTACCATTTTAATTAAAGCTTTTATTTAACATATATTTAAAAAGTTAGTTGACAATTAATAGTTGTACTATTGTACATGGTGCGATTTCTATGTATATATATTATTTTTTGGATAAATAGAAAGATATTTAGAATAATTCAAAATATGATAGATATTCAATGTAATTTAACTAAACTAAACTAAACTATGACTGCAATTCAAATTAAATTGTGTGAGAACTGTTTAATTATGCATAGTAGTAAGTATAAACTTATATTATGTCATACATAAATTATTGATTTATTATAGATAATTGACCTGCATTTTAATTTGAATGACTTTTAGTTTAAATATAGCTTTGACCGGGTGTTGTCTTCATTTATTAATGTGTCTATAGCTTCAAGCCGCAGGGTCCAACTCGTCCCTTTATATAGATAGAGGTGAACTTCTTTTAAAACCAATTAAATTTAAACACGTAAAGTCTGAAACATTTTTTTTTCACTTTCAAGGACTTTATTCATGAATAATCCATACCATCTCCATTAAAATGCAGAGGCACTGTACTTTGATGACTTCAACAGATAGGTACCCTTATATCGTAGTTTTGATAGCGTTAACTATAAACGGCTTGGGGGTATTAATGCGTTGAATATTTAATATGCTATTATTATTTTATGTTAAAATGAAAATAAATTGGTTATTTAAAACCATTTTTATCATTGCTTATTACTGGTCTAGCTGTATACAGTTTATTCCAATAAGAAACTTAAAAGAAGATTCATTTTTTTTAATCTTTGTTGTCTTTATTAATCTATATATTATTATGTTTTTGAATTAGCCTTACATTTATTTATTGTTGGTTATATGGGAAGAGAAATTTAAATTTATTATTTTATTGATAAATATAGGTACCTACAGATATTTTCCGTGTTTTGATAGCCAATAATGAAAGAGAGTAAAATGATATTTTCTATAACCTGGCTATAAATATAGTATTAGTATTATACCTCCATAAAACCTTCACGTCTGTTTCAGTTCAGTCTCTATTAGTTAAATAGTTGTTTATTTTAACACCTGCTGTAATGGCCATCCAGATATTAATGAACAATTTACATGTTTGTTCACCAGTTATGGACACTTTCTGTAACATCGGATCGTTTTTAACCATTTAATCAACCCGTATTAAAATGATGTTGTAAAAAGATGAGAGTAAAGACACAATGAAACAGGTGTGAATAAAATATCATATATCTATCCAAGAAGGATATTTCAAATGCAAATTAACATGTTAATTACAAAATTAATTAAAAGGGCCCGTAAGCATTGTGTTAACAGACTCTAATGCAATTCCAATATACTAAGTTATGCTACGTTAAATAACAAAAACTACATGGATATATTTAATTTTAGTTTTTCTATGAAAACATAAACCTTTTATTTAATATCTGATGTAATCTAAACGATATAATATACATAATCGTTGTAGACATCCCCTCCTAAATATTGAATTTTACATATCATTAAAGGTTATTTGTCTACATACGAGAAATTTCTTTAGATACCTACTTTGGGTACATGATTAGTGTGTTAATACTTATATATTATCTGCTTTGTTAGGTCACAATATAAATCAGTCGTTGTGTAAGGGAATATTCCATTTCGAAGAATCGTGATTTTGAGTCTCGTTTCCACAAAATGTCAGTCGGAAACAATGGATGCCACTGTGCACTCCTAATTTGTATAAACTCACATTTAATTTAAGTCACATACAATTCATATGACTATAATAGTATTCATTATATTTGTTTGCATATAGGTACACATAACAGTAGCCTTTCCTGTGTCATATATGGATAAATTTAGTAATATGTATATAATTCATGTTTTATTATTATTATATTTAATTATTTAAGAATCTTATCACTTGAACTAATGAGTATTAGCATTTATCATAGACAGACCATCTAATGATGAATATTTCTACGAGTAGGTACTTATTGATTCAATCATTTTGTGAAGTCTTTCTTTGCTTTCCATTTGATGAGATTGATGTATCAAAATTGCAAGTCATCACACATTAGTATAGATCCTCATTTTAACTGCTTCTTCGTCTTGTGTTGTGTTAATATAAGTAGGGGATTCGTTTTAACTATTCCAATCCTCGTTTGGGCCACTATTAGTGATATAAACACAGAACAGATCATTATGATAGAAATGAAAAATTCAGTCATCATAGACCAATCCTTTGAAGCCACCTTTGATTTACGATTTACTAATGGTGACGCCATACAATGCAAGAAATATAATGCCTGCTTGAATGTTCTCAAATATTACCAATATTGAATGCAAATTTTCTTTACATGAATAAACTTTAATGTATATTAATATACAGACGTAACTATTGAAAGAACATATTATTTAATACGTATTAAGGTTTATCCTATATTTATCCACACTCAAGAATTATACCTTCTTATAACCACACTCAGAAGGTAATAGACTTCTCATTATTTTTGTGTTCCCTGGTATGTTACGCGGGTTCCTCAACGTCACACTCACAGTTTGTGTAATAATTTCAATATCCCTACTTTTATTGTTACGCTTTATCTGAAGTACCTAACTAGTTAAACTAATACACTAACTAGTAACTATAAAGTATATAAATAAAAAAAATAATTGTATTAATTATTAATTTCTAATACATATATAAAAAATTTAAATAAATTAATATGCAATACTTGCATTTCGACACCTCCTACGTATAGTATTGTAACTGACAAAATTACGTTTTTCACTTTTTTTCATTTTTCTTATCCATAGTACGTATTACTTATGATGCCATTTACAGAATTTCAAAATTCGTATTATAAGTGCGATTTTCAAGCATTGCATATTATTGTATCTCGAATTTCTTAAAAATTTTTTGACGTAAAGTATGGTAACGTATTTAGCAATACTATACGCGGGAAACGCGCGGAGATCTTGCCGCGCATGTGTATTGTAACGGCTAATTACGATACTTCACTTCGGACGGGAGGTGACACACCACTACCACTGTGAACTTTCGGTTATATTGTATTTTTTGTATGGTTTGGTAATATTAAATACCACAAAGAAGAAATCTAGACGATGTTAACAAATATTGCGCAATATGCCCCTACAGGACTTTAGTGTCAAGAATACAAAAATTGATAGAAAATCTATGCGTGTACAAAAATTGTGTGATTAGGCCCGATAGGACAATTAATAGTACAGCGCATAATATTATAGAAACGGATAAAAATAGTAAAACAACAATGGAAAAAATAAATTCTTTTCAGGGAAACTGTGACTTTAATAGGATGCAAGGTAAGTTAATATTTGTAATCTTTCTCTCGTATGACAACAAAAAGTATCGTAAGCTATACTTAGCATAGTCTACGTTGTTTCTTTGCTTGCAACTATTATTGTATGCAATATTTACCATATTTTACGTCGGAATAATCTGAAAAAAATATTGTATCTATCACTTATGGTAATTAACGTCGTGCTTATTTTAGTAAAATAAATTGTATGTAGTAAGTACGGTATTATACGGCGACATACAATTTTAGTTACGACATTATACGCTTGATTACTTTTATAAATTCATGTTTATTTAGTTTTCTTTATTTTTACAGAGTCACCGCTGCCTCCAGGTGCTGATTAAAATATGACAATGGAACTTTTTGACACTATTTGTGACGATGATGAGACCAATGCCAGCGTTGCTGTTACAAACAGACTGCATTCTCTCAAAACAGGTAATAATAAAAGTAATCGGATGATTTATATAGCCTTATTTTTGTGAAAAATCACCTCAAGAGGTACTGTTACAATAAACTATAACATTTATAATGTTTTATAATCAAAAATTAAAAAAAAAACTTAATTTAAACGGTTAAGGTTTTGGGTAATCGAAATAAACAGTGGGAATATGTTGCCAAATTGGCGATAAAGAAAAAAAACGCAGTTTTGACTGAAACTCAGTCGAGGCGAAATTTTACCATTAAATATCATCTGACGAAGTATCAAAATGAAAATAATATGGAGCTGGTTAAAGTCTGCACAAAAAGTTTCTAGCTATATTCTCTATTTGTGACCAATTCGTATTCACAGCTTTGGACAAGGTGGATAGTGAAACTGGCATTTTAACACCTGGTCAACAAATTCGACACAAAAATTACAATGTCGTATTAACTGATGATATGAAAACCAGTGTTTCCGACCATGTTACGTCCATCTAACCGGTCGAATCAGATTATGTTCGACAGCGATCAAGCAAACTTTACTTAGATGCCAACCTGAATTTTACCCGTTTGTTTGAGCTATATAATTAATGGTATAAACCCACAATATACCTACACACATAAAGCGCAAATAGAAAGGCAGTATCGAAACATAGTCAATGAAAATTTTAGATTGTGTTGTCATGTCCCTAATAAGGACCAATGTGACCAATGTTACATTTTCAAAAACTTACAACTAGCATCCACGGAGCAACTCCAAGTTTACGGAAAACACTTAAATGGCAAGAACCTTGCCTGACAGTTGAAATTATATGATAAATATGGTGCTCAATCATCATACGGCAAATTTATAGCTGCGAATTTTGACTTTCAAAAAGTTTTGAATGCAGTTCACGGAAATTTGGGTAGGTATATTTTATTACAAACGTAAATTATCAGTTTTCAATTTCACTATTTTTGAACTCACAAAAAAGGTTGCTACATGATAAATGTGGCACGAGGCTGAAAGCAAACGAGGTGAAAATAAGGACTCAATTTGCTTACTTAATTTTGTAACCAAACATTGTGCTCAATGAGCAAAAGAATTCAGGTTTTGGTCTAATAATAAGAACAGAAATCGCAATGTGTATGACTTTAACATGTATGTAGCTCATAAATACAATGTTAATATGAAGCACACGATTTTGGAAAGGGGAAATACGCAAAATGAAGAGGACTGCGTTCAGGCCCTGATTGAAAGATGTTCAAAAAACAAACAAATCTTTGCATCTCCAGAATGATACTGTAAAGTTAGATGGAAAAACCTAAGGATGTGGTAAAGACCAATCACGCAGTCATGTTGAATTTCAGAGCTCTATTAAAATATATATGGACTAAAAATATAAATGGGCAAAAGATAAATTGGAATACAAATTAATATAAACCACAATGATCCGTTTAAGATTAATTGCAAGTGTGACTTGTCTGGCACTACTCGAGCATATGTATACAGCATAACGTCGAACATTCCGCTATAATGAATTTTAAAAGGTTGTTTTTTCTATAACAGCAAACGACAACTTTATTATTATGAACTACTGTCAATAGAAATAATCCCGTCAGATTCAGATTTTTTCTTTTTGTTTTCCGAGCTACTCATAGTGCCAAAATCTAAAAACATCCTTTTATATATAATCAAAATAAACGTTTAAAAATTAATGCAATGTGTTTATAAAATTATTTTATTATATTAAATAGATCTTCTATTGTAATACTGACGTCATAAGGTCTCCCAGTAATATCGCCGATTTTATACTCGTACCCTCTGCCTCTATCAGGAATACTGTCATCATTGATAAGAATATGACCAACACATTTAGTATCTTCTTTAGAAAATCCGAATATATTCTTACCACCAATTAAAGTAAATTTATACCCAACATGCGGACCGCGAGGCCCTTGTAGAGAAGACGTGACTATCGGATTATCAATATTAATTTCTATTCTATACTTTGCATCCGCGTCTTTATATCTGGGATGTGTGAATCCAATAAACCGTTCAATTTCAACCGGATACAACTTTGAATTGTGTCTAGTAATCATCGTTATCGTAAAATCACTTGCAGTAGATTCTGTAATTATATTTTTTAACTTATATTTATTTGCGATACCTAACATTTTTTTATTTATAATATCGAGAGTAATTTTCAAAGCATTATTAAGTTCTAATTCTGGTTTTTCATAATATGTAACACTTCGCAAATCCTTATCTTTGCTTTGACTCAATTTCCAATGTGACGATTCGTGTCGTCGTTTATATTGTGTTTCTCGTTTCATATGGTTGTTTTTTTACTACCAACAATATTCTTGATCGCCTACTATATTAAATTTCACGCAAATTTGTTTATGATGAAATATATTAAGATTTGGTAAGGAAAAGAATAAAACGTGTTCTGCTGTCAAAGACGATTTATTTCTTTTCATATATTTCTATTTGTAACGACGTTTTGTCTTCACACACTCTATCGAGTTTGGTCAAACCATAAACGAATATGCTATCGCTCTTAGCGAAACCTAATCCACGTCTTTATATCTGGGATGTGTGAATCCAATAAACCGTTCAATTTCAAACGGATGCAACTTTGAACTATGCCTAGTAATCATCGTTATCGTAAAATTACTTGCAGTAGATTATGTAATAATATTTTTTAACTTATATTTATTTGCGATTCCTAACATTTTTTTTTATATTCTAACCAATCAGGTAGACACGTTGGATTTCAGAGCTCTATTAAAATATATATGGATTAAAAATATAAATGAGCAAAAGATAAATTGGAATAAAAATTAATATAAACCACAATGTTTAAGAATAATAAGTACGACTTGTCTAGCACTACTCGAGCATAGTCGTAAAAAGTAACACCTAGTGCACGCAACGAAAAACTTCATTTTCGGTAAAGGTTCTTTATTCACAAACATTGTCAATTCCAAAAGCTAAGACAGATGATTTACTGAATACCTATATGCAACAGTGGAATCATTCCTGAGCGTCATCTAGAGTTTTTCAGTAATTTTATACCTGTTAATACCTACCACTGAAATTCCACCGGCAGATTCTGAGGAAGATTGATTTTATTATTTGCAAATACGAACACCCATAGGAATTTGTTTTTGTAAGATGAAAATAAAATCAGCTAAATAATTAATGTCAGTGTAAGCAATATTTTTTCGGTTGTATGTTTTAAATTTTGCTTGCTTCTTTTTTTGCATCATATAATTAAAAATTCATTCTCAACTAATAAATAGTTGCAGAATGATTTTTTTCAGTTTCACGTAGGTATATTCTAAACTCCTGAAGTGCACCCTTTCACCTGATAACCCTTTGTTATTCCCTTATCTGATTTTACTTTGATAGTTGAAATATTATTTACCAAGAATTCGTAAGAACAACATTGCAATTTTTCTTTTTTGCTTTTAATTTTATTTCATTATTTATATACTTCCTTGAATTGGATTTTTGATTGAAATTATTTTTTCTCTATTTTTTCTGTATGTTTAATTTTTATCACGTCATGAGAGTCTTAAATTTATTATTCCCATGTTTTATGAAATGACAATAAAAGCAATTTTAGGTAGAGATTATTTTTTCTAACCTACCTATCTAACGACCCATACCATAACATTTAGGTGTTATTACCGTATTATGATTTTAAATACGAAAAAAATCGTAGGTAAATAACTGTGTCTAGCATATACAATATATTGCACCAAAATCATGACGACGTAAATTATAATAAGTATCACATACAACTAAATGCATGTAAGAGGTTCCGCTGTAAACTATTGTATGTGCTTTATACAATACTTGGAACAAATTCTTTTCCGCAGTATAATGTTGTAACAGCATTTTCAGATAAAACACAAAAAATATTAGATATCCTTTAATGCATAACAAATCTATTTATAATTGACAATGAACATCCCAAATTTGGTGCAAAATATTCGACTTACACCAAGCTTTTGTATCTTTAAGCCGCGCTCCTGTAAAGTTCCGATTTTGAAGTTACAATACTTTACGTAGGAGGTGTCGATTTATAAAATTAAACTAAAAGTAGTTTTTTTATTCATACGGACTGTAAGATAAATGAAAAAGCACTTTAAATATGTTTTAAAATGCATGAGAAATACAATTTATAGCATTTAAATTAACCAAGAATCACTAATTGTATACTATTAATATAAAATACATGGTTGACCGTGGATACCAATTAGTGACAAACTGTTTTGTGCAGAACTTACCTTACTCAACAGAAATAATATCGTACAGTAGGAAATATCTTTTGTTGTTCATCGAAGTGTAGCAGAAAAATCCACCTGCGATATTTTGTTGCCCTTGACCCAGTGACTCGATCTGAATTCGTTTCACTCGTCCGGTTATACCAGTCAACTGAACTTTAAAACAATCAAAACTCTATATTCGTTTTTTTTCTATTGATATAATGCGATGTGATTTGAGACATGTGAGATATGAAGAAATAGAAATTTATTTATTTATATTTTCTGCATTGTTTCTGTTTTATTAGACAGCTTGCTGTCATTTTTTTAATTGTTGAAATACTGATGGATATCATTTAGCCATGAATAGTGTCTTCTTCCTGGTCTGCCAACAAGAATAAATGAATAATGAATAATGAATTATTACTGAAAAAAAAACTGCCATTATGAATTTTTATAATTAAGTACGTACGCTTTAATTACATATTTAATATCAATCCATTTAATAAGTTAAAGATGATTAAAATGCTAAAAAAACTCATATGCTATAAGCTGATCATAATTCTTTCAGTCACCGTTTATTATAATAATATAAGCGGTGACCCTCGTAGTCCAGTACCTAAGCCGGTGACCCGAGTAATTCGGATGGCCCGAGTTCGATTTTTGGTGAGGTTTTATCAAAACCTGGGTATTTGTGATTTTTTCTCTTCTATTACCTACTAAATACAATGCTGTTACTGGGCCTAATGGCTAATTGTAGCATTAAAAAAATATATTTGTATAATTCGTTTCGTTTCATTTAAATAATTAACAAAGCCTTAACCAACAGGATCAGCGCAGGATATGAAGAGAGCCGAAAAGAAGAATACATTATATTTAGACTGGTTTTCAGTTATTAAGAAACATTGTAAAAATTGGCACTTTTTATGCATTCATGAATTGAAACCAGTTTATTCTGTCTCCAGCACTCAGTAGGCGGGTGTATATCTATCGTAACATAAATAACGTTATGTGCCGTTAAAAAGTGTAGGTATACGTGATTCCTATTCCGATTTTCGTAAAGTCTTAATAGAGACATTTCATATTGGTATTGCATTGCAATGGTCAAACTTAGGGACCATACTGTATCAAGGAATTTCTTGTCGTTTAACTAATGTATGGGGATAGGTACTCTTAGATGATATTAAAATCTATGTGATCATCCTGCAATTCACCATATAATTAAAGAGTTTATACTATTTGACAATATATATATTAATAATTAATAACTGCGGCCATATTTTTATTATGGTGTTTTATAAATAATGCATTAACAGTTAAAAAATAACATATTTACTGCTGATTAGATATGGAAACAAACGTCGATGTATTTCTTAAACGCAATATTTCTTTGTTTCAGCCATAAACCTTCATCACGATTTGATTTAAGACAAACGTTTCTGAAATAGGGTTGGCGTGTTAAAGTAGACTAAGTACAAACTCGCGTAAAGACGATCTCCAGAAAGAACTCATAATAGTATCTTGTTAACCTTGCTACTAGTAATCGAGATATATGATCGCAATCTTAACGATATATAACACAAAATGAGTTCAGAATGTAAAATGGATCTTTTAAATATTGTAATCTATATTCATATGACGGCTCGTGAAATAATAAATTATATGTACAATATATTTTTAATTTCTTCTGCATAATTAATTTCAATTTCAATATTTTTTGAAAGCTAGTATCATCTGTTTATATACCTACTGATTTGTATTTTTATGCTATATAGTTGAGCTGAACTTATATTCGTCTAGATATGTCATAATTAGGCATGAAATATAATTAACTATTACTATTAGGTACATACTATGTAAAACAATTATATGTTTGTTAAATAATTATAGTAATGTATTGTATTCTATCTTTATTGCACTTTTATCACATTTGGATACTTTATTTAAAAAATTAATTACTATGACTATCCACAGAGAAAAACTAGTAAAAAGGTAGGTACTTAATCGTAATAAATCAGTTATCAGTGTTATCACTATAACTTCCAATAAAATATATTTAATGAGTACTAATTAATTATCATATTTAACATTTAGATTAATATCCATAAAATATTAATCGTATAAGGTAATTTCAATAAAGGGTAATAATAATTATTATTATTAAGTAGATACCACATAATATTATGATAGATTAAATGTATTAATTTTTTTAAATAAGACATCTGAAAATTAGAGGTCTATACTCGATATACCTACTCTAATATGCTCCATTCTGGAATACAAGGAGTATTGTTTCATATATTATATATTTTCCAATATGGCAGAAACATAAATATTAGAAAAAACATGGTTCGCGCCAGGACTTGAGCCCACATACATTAGATTTCGGCTAAGGTGCTTTTACCAATGTCATACACAATTAAAGCAGAATCAACGAATAGCTATTATGCGATTGAAGTGTTGTCCAACTTCGTTAATTTGACATTCGGTCTACCGCTCCGACCGTTCGCCAGACCCCTTCTTTTAGCGCAGTACTTACCTACACTTGCAAAACGACAATACGCATACATGTAATGTTTATGTTCCGCTATCTCGAAAAATACATCGGCAACACCCGTTAAAAAAATAAATATATATATATATATATATTTGTAAATAATCCATGAGGAATCTTTTAGTGAAAGATTCAGATATACTTATAGCATTTAAAATTAAACAATATTAGTTCTTGTATTGTATACGGAAAGTAAGAACATTAATAGAAAAACTAAACAGAAAAAAACGATAATTATAGATTTATCATATCATACTATTATTATAGAGAAAAAAAAAACGCTTAGTCACTTACGCGTCTCTTCTACTCAGCTCTTCCCATATTTATACTTACTATTTAACAAATATTATTTCAAAGGACCGAATATTTTACATTCGATTGCATATTTGTTTATGCAAATTTAAATATAAATTCATTGTGGCCATAAATGATAATTCCCCGACGCCTCTGGAGTTTATCGCATCGCATGTGAGGTGACCGCCGATAAATGCAGAACACGGCGCATCGCTGGACATCTTGAGACATTCGAGAAGATACTACTTTTACTTCTCACAGGTACTTCAATGCATATTGAAGGACGCAAAAAACATATTACATTGAACGTGCGTTATTTACGACATCAAATATAAAAAATGTATCGTATAAAGTGACGTTGAAGATTATTACATATATTGACACATTATTAAATTTATTGATTACATCTCCGACTAAGCTTTAGATAAAAGGTTTATTGTAAAACCTATTGAGATATGAATTATATTAAATTTGATGGTCAATCAATAAATCGCAGAATGTATACGTCATACATTATAATATTATTATTATAATGCATGACGTATACATAAAATTCTACTCGAAGGGACTATTATTATGTGAGTTGTTCCTTATGACTAGTCCAGACTAAAATACAACATCAATACGTTAACCAATGTAAATATTGTACATAATAATATAAACTAAATTGAGACAATTTAAGAGATTGGGCTGGAACTAACTTCTGACTGTCTTATAATACGAAGTTAGCTGCAGTTTATCTAAGATTTATATTATTTAAAGAATGTTTGTTGTAAATTTTCAATACTAGGCATAAGACGTGTAACAAACATTTTATCTGATTTCAAATTCTGAAAAACTAGGTATCAGGTACAAATTCTATGTGTCTATACTTTGCATTGGGACCGGTGAATAATCGGCAGTGGGGTGTTCGCCACTCGCTTGGCGGGCAGCTTAATTATTCTAATTCGAATTCTCTTACTGGACTAGGCTTTAATTGAAATTGACAAAATGATCCATACGTATTAATCGCTTCATTGGTAGTAATATATAAACATTATCGAAAATACATAATTTGTGCGAATCAAAAGCGGGGTAGAGCATCTCATCCACTCACATGGAAAGTGAAAGATGTAAGTTCAAGTTCTACTCGGTACAACTTTTATTCTCGAAAATTTTCTAATATTTATGTATATTTCTGAGGTTTTTCAAAATTTGTATTTTCTATAATAAAGAATATAGACTTCTTACATCTTGTGTTCAGTATTGAATAATAATGGGTAAGTAACTAAATATTAAGTCAATATAATATTTTAGTATTATAGGCAACACACCGTGAAAAATATACTGTGTTTATGTTATATAAATTATATTATATGTTATATAAAACCACAGTATTTCTATTCCATATATTATATTGATTACACATACCTTATCTATCTATCTATATATATAAAACAAAGTCGGGTTAGTTACACCATTTATAACTCGAGAACGGCTGGACCGATTTTTATGATCTTTGATTTGTTAGATTTGTCTCCGCCCCGATTAGCAGAATAACCATTAAAATATCGGATAAATCACGGAAAAAATACATTATGAAGACAATTCATTTTCTCATACATTTTGACATTTTGAAAAATGACCTCGCGCATTCGAAAATAAAAGAAAATCACAAAAAATTTAAATCCATATACAACGATACATGACAGAAAGAATAAACAAGAAACAAATGAAAGGCGTTGTGTGCATTATCTATCCTTTGACAGTTGATTCAGTTTAGCCTCAGATAATCCCGAAAGACTTTGTTGTATACTCCGGTGAATTTTGGAGGAAGTTGTCCTGCCTGAATCTTTTTTACTTCTTCGACAGCGTCCAAAAATAAAGCCAAGGATAAAATTACATGATCTCATTGCTGGTATTGCTCATTATTTACCTACCAATTTCAAAATCCATCCTTCGAACTTCATTCGACAATCGATCTACGTGAATAGTCGAGCCGATTACCAGCTAGGTGCGCAAATAGCTATTTTGATCGTGATTTTCAAACGGTAAGTTGCCTTCGAAGATGTTCACTTTGTGAGGTTATCAAATTTGTGATTGTGTGTGCATCAATAACTGCTTCATTATGTAATTTTGAATTATGTGATTAATTTTCCAGTGTTTATTATTCGTCGATTGCTTAAAATCGAGACGGAGCGCCTCACTTTCATTCGGTTGAACCAAGCCAAACTGCGATCGGAGGAGTATATTCATTTACGCGATGCAATCAGCACCGTAGGAGATGCAGCTAATGTTGGTCGATTGACTATTCTATCGGCGATGTACATTGTCAGCCCACGTCATATGCATGAATATGCGCAAGATGCAATGAAATATGTTCGTCATTACGGTCGTCCAGATCTATTCATCACCTTTACATGAAATCCGAAATGAATAGAAATTGTTCAACTGCTACTCCCCGGACAAACATCAAGTGATCGGCACGTGTCTTCAAACAAAAAATCCTGTCGCTGATGAACTACATTGTTAAGCATCGCGTCTTTGGGAAACTCGATGCTGGATGTATTCGATTGAATGACAAAAACGAAGCTTGCCGCATGTACACATTCTTATTTGGTTAGTCGAAAGAATTCGACCAGACCAAAAAGATGACATCATATGTGCCGAGATTCCTGATCCCGAAACCGATCCAGACCTGCATTATGTTGTAATTACTTAAATGATTCATGGACAGTGTGGCGCCATCAATCCCCCCCAATCAGCGTGCATGGTCGACGGCAAGACAGTGTTCCAAGCGTTATCCATGAAGTTTAACGGCGGAGACTATCACTGCCAATGATGGTTATCCACTGTATCGGCGTCGATCACCCAATGATAACGGTAGAACTATCACAACGAAAATGAAGTGAAACGATATCGCGGTCGACAACACTTGGATTGTTCCGTATTCGCCACTTTTTTCCAAAACATTCAAGGCGCATTGCAACGTGGAGTTTTGCAATTCAGTGAAATCCATCAAATACATCTGCAAATATGTCAGAAAAGGCAGCGATATTGTAGTTTTTGGCGTTCAAACTCCCAATACCAACGATGAAATCACGCACTATAAGTTGGTCTATATGTGACCTGCAATGAAGCAATTTGGCGTATTCTCTCATTCCCCATTCATGAACGTCATCCCACTGCTGTACATTTGGCGGTACATCTGAAGAATGGTCAACAAGTTTATTTCAACGCATCGAATGTTGCTCAACGTGCTGAAATATCTCCAGCGCCAACATTGACCAGTTTCTTTTCGATTTGCCAAAGCGATCCGTTTGCACGAACGTTGTTCTACTCTAAGATGCCACATTATTACACTTGGAACGCTTCATCGAAGAAATTTCAACGTCGGAAGCAAGGCGATGCGGTTCCTGATCATCCGGATGTGCATTCTACTGATGCTCTTGGTCGCATTTACACAGTTCATCCAAATAATGGCGAATGATTCTACTTGCGGTTGTTGCTGGTAAATGTTCGTGGGCCGACATCATTTGAATCACTTCAAACTGTCAATGGTGTAGTGTGCCCAACATTTCATGTTGCATGTCAAAAGCTCAATTTGCTTAAAAATGATACTCATTGGGACATGACAATCGCTAAAGCATTTGTTTCTGCATCTCCAAGTCAGATACGCACATTATTTGCTATCATTATTTCGACATGCTTCCCATCGAATCCACCTGAACTGTAGAACAACTACAAGGATGACATGTCAGAAGACATTTTACATCGAATTCGTGTCATTTCAGGGAATCCTGATCTCGAGGTGAATAAGGAGATACATAACCAGGTTTTCCTTTTGATCGAAGACATGTGTTACCTCATGTGCGGCAGTTTGTTAGTCAAGTTAGGAATGCCAATGCCACATCGTGGAGTGAATTACGCTTTCCATCTAGAATTGGAACGTGAACGTGAAAATGATCAAGATCCATTGAACTAATTAGTTCGAACGAATGTACTAATGTTGAACCCCCAACAGAAGGTAGTGCACGATACGTCAATGAAGGCAATTGATGATGGAAATGGTGGCTTATTTTTCCTCGATGCGCCCAGTGCAACTGGGAAGACATTCCTCATGTCATTGATTTTGGCCACTGTTCGTGCGAGATCCGAAATTGCTGTAGCAGTTGCTTCTTCCGGGATAGCGGCCACGTTGCTAAAAGGATGCCGAACGGCTCATTCAGCGTTGAAATTGCCGTTAAACCTTCAAACGACTGAAAAACCGATATGCAATATTGCGAAACATTCAGCAATGGCCACAGTTTTGGTAGCAAGTAAAATAATCACCTGGGATGAATTTAGAATGGCGCACAAACGCGCATTGTGAGAGATGTTTTGGAGGCGCAATGATTCTACTATCTGGCGATTTCTGCCAAACACTACCAGTCATTCCAAGATCGACCGCTGCCGATGAAATAAATGCTTGCCTCAAACCATTGACTCTGTGGCGCTATGTGAAGAACCTTCAGCTGACGACAAACATGCGAGTTACATTGCTAAACGATCCGTCTGCCGAAGATTTCTCTAAGCAATTTCTGACTATCGGTAACGGCCGTGTTCCTGTCGACGAATCAAAAGGATTGATTTCGTTTCCGCTGAATTTTTGCAATTTCGTGTCAAGAATTGGTTGAGTGAACGAGCAATTCTTGCGGCAAAGAACAAAGATGTGGATCACTTAAACTTCACAATTCAAAATCAAATTGTTGGTCTACTGCATTCCTTCAAATCTATCGACTGTGTAAGTGCTCGGCCGTAGTAATTTGGCGGGCGTGGTGCGGCGGCGTCTTGCGAAACTCAAACATATAGCCATGTGTATTATGCCCGAAAAAAGACACTGTCTAAGAACATTTTACACACGGTTATACGTTTAAGTTTCGCAAGATGCCGGCACGCCACCCCCGCGCGACCACTACGTTCTTGCACTAACAAACGAAGACGAAGCAACCAACTAGCCAACTGAATTTTTAAACTTATTGGATCTTCCTGGCTTGCCACCGCACAATTTACAATTGAAGGTTGGCTCGGTAGTCATCATGCTTCGAAATCTGAACCAACCAAAACTATGTAATCCATTTCATTTTGGTTTGATTTTTGCACATTTATTGAACTTAATTCATTTTAACTTAATAAAAAAATGAATTTAATTCAGCTAATAAGTTAACACAAGATTATTGATTCTGAGGCGGTACGAAGTTCGCCGGGTCAGCTAGTATATTATATAAAACAAAGTCGGGTTAGTTACACCATTTATAACTCAAGAACGGCTGGACCGATTTTTATGATCTTTGATTTGTTGGATTTGTCTCCGCCCCGAATATCAGAATAATTATTAAAACATTGGGTAAATCACGGAAAAAATAAATTATGAAGAAAATTAATTTTCTCATACATTTTGTATGGAAAGGCTTTTGACTGACATCGATGAATTTGAACGTTGAAAACATCGCGCATTCGAAAATAAAAGAAAATCACAAACAAATTAAATCCGTATACAACGCCATCTCTGATATATGACAGAAATAATAAAGAAAAAACAAACAAACAAAAGAAAGAATGATTCAATGATAGTCTAAATGTCTAACTGTCAATGGTGTAGTGTGCCCAACATTTCGTGCTTCATGTCAACAGCTCAATTTGCTTGAAAACGATACTCATTGGGATATGACAATCGCTGAAGCAATTGCATCTCCAAGTCAGATACGCACATTATTTGATATCATTATTTCGACATGCTTCCCATCGAATCCATCTGAACTATGGAACAAGTGAAAGGATGACATGTCAGAAGACATTTTACATCGAATTTGTGTCAGTTCAGAGAATCCCGATCTCGAGGTGAATGAGGAGATACATAACCTGGCTTTGCTTTTGATCGAAGACATGTATTACCTCATGTGCGGCAGTTTTTTAGTCAAGTTAGGAATGCCAACGCCACATCGTGGAATGAACGACGCTTTCAATCGAGAATTGAAACGTGATCGTGAATATGATCGAGATGCATTGAACCAATCAGTTTGAACGAATGTACCACTGTTGAACCCTCAACAGAAGGAAGTGTACGATACGTTAATGAAGGCAATTGATGATGGAAATGGTGGCTTATTTTTCCTCGACGCGCCCGATGGAACTGGGAAGACATTCCTCATGTCATTGATTTTGGCTACTGTTCATGCGAGATCCGAAAATGCTTTAGCAGTTGCTTCTTCTGGGATAGCGGCCACGTTGTTAGAAGGATGCCGAACGCCTCATTCAACGTTGAAATTGCCGACTGAAAAACCGACATGCAACATTGCGAAATACTCAACAATGGCCAAAGTTTTGTTAGCAAGTAAAATCATCACCTGGGATGGATGCACAATGGCGCACAAACGCGCATTGAAAGCACTCAATCGAACTATGAAAGATCTGCGCAATGACTCAAGAAGTTTTAGAGGCGCAATGATTCTACTATCTGGCGATTTTCGCCAAACACTACCAGTCATTCCAAGATCGACCGCTGCTGATAAAATAAATGCTTGCCTCAAATCATCGACTCTGTGGTACTATGTGAAGACACTTCAGCTGACGACAAACATGCGAGTTGTATTGCTAAACGATCCATCTGCCGAAGATTTCTCCAAGCAATTGCTGACTATCGGTAACGGCCGTGTTCCTGTCGATGAATCGAGCGGATTGATTTCGTTTCCGCTGATTTTTTCCAATTTCGTCTCAACTAAGGACGAACTCATTAACAAATTGTTACCGAACATCATTGCTAATCACAAACATGACAATTGATTGAGTGAACGAGCATTCTTGCGGTAAAGAACAAAGATGTGGATCACTTAAACTTCACAATTCAAAATCAAATCGTTGATCCACTGCATTCCTTCAAATCTATCGACTGTGTAACAAATGAAGACGAAGCAACCAACTATCCAACTGAATTTTTAAACTCATTGGATCTGCCTGGCTTGCCACCGCACAATTTACGACTGAATGTTGGCTCGGTAGTTATCATTGAATTGAAATTGAATTACAATTTGTGAACTTACCAGACCCAGGATTCGAACATGGGACCCTCGACACTATAGACCGGCGCTTAATCCACGCGGTCATCGTGTGTGTACAGTTCAATATAATTAAAAAACTTTTCATTTTGATTTGATTTTTGCACATTAATTGAACTTATTCATTTTGAGTATTCATTTTAGCTTAATAAAAAACTGAATTTAATTCAGCTAATAAGTTAACACAAGATTATTGATTCTGAGGCGGTACGAAGTTTGCCGGGTCAGCTAGTTGATAATAAAAAGTATATACAAAAGACTTTGGTCTCAATTACAGTGCATTGCTTAAATTTACCTCACCCACCTGAACAAAGGTATGGTATCGACCACACTATAATAGTATGTCACCAAAATGTTATTATGCCAGTACAATCATTGTAGATATTAGGGTACGGATACCTAACCCATGGGTCAAATATCGAAATTAATTTTTAATCCGTGTCTCTATGTTTCAATTATAGTACAAACTTTTATGATATAATCGCAAGGCAATTAATTTGGTTCATATATCACAATCTATATTATATATTCAAAATATATTAATACTTTGGACGCTGAAATCGCACATGCGCGTAATGACCAGGCGGCCGATCGATGTAATTAACGTGCATTTAAAGGTGCTAATTAAAAAATCATTATATAGTCAGCAGCGAATGAGTTACTGACACACCATTCACAGTAATGTAATAAAGTATTTACTTAAATATTATAATTGTATGTATGTATTTTCAATATTTATGAATACAATTACATGTACCTATGTTCAAAAAGATTTTATTTGACAAATACAATCATCCGATTAATATCAACTTATTTTAATGTGTGTTTAGTCTATTAACAACTTAATTGTATGCTGAGGTCACATTGAATATTACAAAGGGGGTCGTGGTTAATAAAAGCTTGGGAACCCGCGAATTGGGGTTTGCGTAAAAAATACGAAAATGATGCAATCCATGATTTTTTCTGGCCAGTGTGCACGGGTTGCACCAGCATAATTATTTTTATGAGATGTACATTGCGGAATGCAGACGCCATGCGCCAAAAGTCTTTTTATTTTTTTAATTTAAAATTATTTTTGTGATCTATATAATAATATAATATTTTAGCCCTATACTCCACAGTGTATATTATTGATTATTAAGTGAAAATATAGTTAGGTACTATACATGTATATTAATAATACAATATTATGTTACAATGTTATGTTATGTAAATCAAAGCATGTAAAAGCAGTAAAAAAATATTGTTAGAATGGCATTTATGTAGATCTATATCCCGCTTGATATGTAATAAATCATTGAGTGCAGAATATTGCCACCCGGATTTACATAGCATCCTAACAAAACATAATACTGACAGTATCTTTTACATCTTGAAGTTAATTGCATTGCTATTCGTAATAGATTTCTGTTATATTTACCTTCTGAACATAATAAATAACCATTAGTTGTATTGTGTATGGTCAAAGTACATCATGAACTATACGGTGAGAACACAAAATCGATATCTGAATTCTAAACAAAAGTAGTTCATATTGTTAATAAATAATGTTGTACGTAATTTTTTTTTTTATAATGTTTGAGACTTTCACGGTTATTTGTTATCGTATTTATAGATTTCTGGGTTTTCAACGTGTGTACTTCCTCCTTCTTTTCTCGACGTTTCGAGCTCGTTACTGAGGCCATTCTCATGAGATATGTTGTTATGAAGTGTAGTGTAGGTGTATGAATGCGAATGCCACCTAAGAATGTCAAAAGGAATCCGATTAGCTGAGAGCAAACATTGGTGAAAATAAAATGCTGTATCAGTTGTGGCGACCAGAGATACCGGATCGAATATTGGATTTCACTGACAGTGCCGGAAGCCATGACGTTTTTCACCGTAGCCCAACATCCCTATTAATATTTTCTGGATTTTTATGTATTTTAATGGCCTCGTTTACCAATCTCAATACTATACGGTCATCGGTTGCCGATACAACATCTGACGGTAAACTGTGATATAGCTAACTGCATATCTACGTATAATTTTTCGGACATGGTGTCCATTATATGCCCATCTCTACATATATAGTCTCCTGAACTACGGTCACTTTTTTATTGAAAATAATTTACGTAATATTAAAAAAATAGATGATAAAACATTCTGGAAGATTTTATGATTTTTTTTTGCGTTGTGTTGCAGGATATATGAAATAAAGCTATTAGTGGTTCATTTACAAATATACAAATTGAGGTTTGCAGAACCGACTTCTTCCCGCACAGTTGGCAGTTATAATGTTTGTATTATCTATAGTCACTATCACCTTCAGTGTTCATATCACGCCTATTAGTGACGAGGGGTGGATGTAGGCTATTTGGATTCGACATAAACAGTACACACTAAGCTTAATTAGTGATACTTATTTATTTTCATTGAACTACGAATTCAATTTTCAGACGGTGCTGGTTAGTTTTTAAAATTAAATTAAACCCTACCTAAACCAAACCATTATAGTTTAGGTATACTACGGGCAATCCTACAAAAATAGTGCACACTTTCTCAGTCATACTTATATGTTTTCGTTGCATTAATAATACATAATATTACAGATGGAGTTGGCTCGGATGGAGTTGGATGGCGGACGTTCTCAGCGTGGGTCAAAATGGAGCTTTTATTCTATTTTCAAAGCATGATCCTGGACATTCCTTAAACGTTGTAGATAATCTATTTATATAATTTTGAAGCCTTATTATCCTTTATATTTACCGTTTAAAAAAAAGATTTTTTTTTTCGGTTAGGGACATGTTCAAACACGCGCGTTAACATGTTCTTACTCCCTACTACAGTTTTAGTTTGTCAATTTATGGCTACAGCCGTATGTTATAGTTTAACTACTAGGTAATGCCAAAAGAAATGGCGTATTTCAAAAAAACACTACCTTATTCTTAGGTAAATAATTATTATAAAGCAATCATTATTCGTAGAATGTTTAATACACTTGAATGGTCAAAGACATGGCTTATAATTAGTATCTTTAGAATTATCTTCAAATGTGTTAATCTTGCCGATTTTTTGAATAATATAATGCCTAATTTTCGTCAAATTTGGGATCACAGAGATTATCAATATAATTTTTTATCGTAAATATTTTACTATAATAATGTCGATATAAATTATACTGATAGTTTTATAAATGCGTTTAAAAATTAATAAATGTAAAAAATCTTAACACCACTGTACATTTATGTACTGAAATATGACTATATTCTAAAACATTAGAGTGAGAGGTTTAAAAGAATACTATTTTATGTAATACAAATACTTTATGCAGTCATCAAATGTTTAAAATAAATATAAAGGATAATAAGGCTTCACAATTATATAAATAGATTATTTACAACGTTTAAGTAATGTCCAGGATCATGGTTTGAAAATAGAATAAAAGCTCCATTTTGACCTACGCTGAGCATGTCCCTCCTTAAGCTCTTGCCTAAACCATGCTTTAATCAGTGTAATCAATAAAACATATTTTTCTATTTATAAAACATTTCAAATTATATATGGTTTTATGGCATAATTTTAAATATTTTATAGACAAACGAATATTTTTTGACTATTATCCACTATGGCTTGGATTACGAAGGGTTTAATTGAATTTAAAAAACAAACAAATACTATCTACATTATTGTAGTCTTAGTTCAATTAAAACAAATCCGTTTGACTGGCAAAGTTTAATGTGCACTAATTATGTCAGATGTTAACAGTCTACCTCCACCCTTCACCCCTACGCCTATTATATAACCTTATTATATTAAATCTACAAAAAAAATTAGCGACTATGATGTAGAGAATATTAATATAATTAAGATTATTATTATCTGATTAAAAAAAAATATTGTATCAGCGGCATACTTCATATAAGGCTAAATATTGAAAATACTGTTGCGGTTAGATAGTGAAAATTATTTAAATATATTCCGTAAAGAGTTTTTAATAACATCACACATTAATGTTTAATGAATTTCGTTTAATGAAGTATGTTTAAAAATAGTATTTATCGAGAATTTTCTTGGTTACAAAATGTATCATATTTATTAATAAAAATGTGACAATATGGAAATGTTATTTTCCTGTTAAAAAACATTAATTTCTAGAATTTTTCAACTACAAAATAACATATAATTTTTACTTTTCCGGCAACATTTCTTAAAAAATATATTTTACCTTGATAGTTTGACCACCAAACTAAGACGTAAAATAAGAGTCATAACCAGCATGTAATATAATTTTATTACCATTTTTTTGTCATCGAAAAATATGGCGATCACTTCTATGAGCAAGAGTAAAATATCAAAATAGAAATGATGGAAAAAATCTCTGATTACTAATTTTATCAACAAAATATAATATATACTTAATAGGTATATATTCATATACTAATTTAATATTATCCTTTACCTACACATTTAATCAAGTTTATAAGTAGAATACAATTTATAATTTTATTATAAATATTTTAATAGATTTATTTAGTAAAATATTTAAAAAAAAAATGGTACCGGACGGATTCCAGCCAATGTGTTTTATTAATTATTTACCAACCTGCACCCCATTTAATAACGACAAAATTAACTGACTGCCATGAAATTAAAGCGCTTCTCAAATTTCTTTAATATTTGCAATTTGATTTTTGTGGTTTGTGTCTAAAGTATCACTAATAATTATTTCAGAATTATGTATGTTCAATAAAGAATGTTAGATTCTCAAATTTTGTGAATAATAAAAACATTATAGGTACGAATGTTATCATGTACTTAACTGTTGTAATATCATCACCATCATCATAATTTCTCTACAACCCAGGGTGGGCCCTAGTCTCCTCAGATAACTTCCTACATCTCCTCCTATCATGGGCCAGTGTCCTGAAGATGTCTGCGCCGACCCATCTAGCATCTGGACCTACCAGTTGACCTCCGACCGTCCGGTCCGGTATCCAGGAATCCCCTCAGCGGTTGAGCACTGTCTAAGATGGGCCACTTAAAATAGATCCTTATTAGAAAACATACTACAAGTTATGATGAATATGACATTCTTCTACTTTCAGTATAGGCCCATATATCCTACATAGCACATTCCTCTTGAATATATCGAGTGCACTCTAATCGGTATTGGCGAGAGTGTAAACCAGTAGAACTCGTTGTTTATTGTATATTAATGAAAAAACTAAAAAAATAACAACAAAATCCGTCATTATAATTATTATGTTCCAGCTATTAACTCACCACCAGAACGTTCTACTAGTAACATTGTGTTATGTTTAAGACGTCTTGACGATGTGTTTATAACCTGAAATAGTATAGTTACCAATATATTGGCAGTAAATGCATAAATTATAATGGCAATGTTAATGGAAAAACTTAAATAAATTAATACATTTTCTTGTGTGAATCTATTTATAAATAAATAAATCTAAACAACTAACGCTAAATATCTAATTAATTTCTGTTCAATTAGGTATTAAATAAATATACGTATCTATACTCAAACACAGTCAAAGAACAGTTAAGTTCAATATCATAGAACAATGTACGCTGAGGAACGTGGAACAATGACATATTTGTATTTAATTGATGTCTCACATTCAATGTTACTTAGCTATAAAATTGTAATTTCATTTAAATTACTTTATATACAGATATGACTTAAAATAGAAAAATGAGTAATCATCTTTACAAACTAGAATGCCTTACATTCCTTATACAGTCTAACGATTCTAATCACGTATTCAAAGAACGGTTGCACTTAGTATAAGTTACTAGCATATTCCCAATAGTGTTAAAAAAATACAGTAAATTGAAATGAAATTATGCGTTCATCTTAATAACAAATTAAAACGACGTGTTAAACCTGCATATCTTCTTGACCTCAATCAACGCGTATCAAATTCTTCTTGACGACTGGTAATGGTATTTTAATTAGCCGTTATTTAATTTTATTCGGCAAAACATCTCGAAGATTACTTTACCATACAATATACAATGCAGGTACCAATTTGAATGATGATTTATACATCGCATTTGTAAGTTGTTTCTTGGATGCAATACTGTGTAATATTGTCGTTTCCATCACAAAACTGTAATAGTTTCGCCTTCCAAAAGTTATATTTTTATTATCGTAAACTAATCAGCAACTAACATATCTATATCCATTGCATAGTTTAAAAAATCTAAACATTCTATCGAAACATTATATATATTTCAAATGCCACGAAAATGATGCTTGTGAAAATATTAGTGTTCTCCATATTTTTGTGTGTTGTGAGTCATGGACCCTGAGGGCAAGAGAGTAAAAGGTAATCTATACCTTCGAAATAAGGTGTTGGCGCTAAATTCTTCGTATTTTTTGGAAAGAGCACAGGTGAACCAGTCAATCATCCAGAGATTACATATAATGGAACGGCTATCGACAATATGTTTAAGACGAATTCTGATGCTTCAGCGCAGACCGGTAACCTATAGATACTGGTAGTTTTGGGTGGTATCCAGGTAAGGCGAGAAAAAAAAGAGTCTCAGGGTGCTGGAGCGACCGAGTGAAGGAGCTTACTGGGGCCAGCCTTCATTTTTCCCTAAGAAAAACAGAGGATCAAAAGGGATGGAAAGTCTCGATCGCTCAGAAAGTGATGGAATTTTAAGGTAGTCACGGTCCTCATCCATTAAGGAACGGCCAAGAAGAAGATATTAAGTGGGCAGGTAACTAATGAAATTGATTATTTACATTAAATCTATTATCCAGATGCATTCTAAATAAAATAATACAAATTATACTGTACGTTTTATACTTGCGTGAGATGAGTTTAAGTGGAGATGTTTCATACTTTTATGTAGTTATATTATAGTATAAATAAAAATGTTTACTCTTCTATTTTTTGTATAAATGTTTTTAATATTTCTTTGTTTTTTTTCAATGGCATTTCATTTTGCAATGCTGTTCCTAATTAATATTTTTCCCGAATACCTTCTCTTGAAACACTACCATTACAATATTATGATTTCTTAACACTGATAGATGCTATATTTTGCATGCTGCATAATGAAAAATAAGCATACCTATATTTAATGTTTGTAATATATTCAATAACCAATGAAATTCGAGGGAGATAATAAAAAGAAATAAAACTGATAGCATTAACCAGACGCCCAATTAAAAAATAAATAAAAAATAATGGTCCACTAACTGGATAACTGGTCCACACGTTGAATTTTATTTTGTCTAATGGACACTAAAAGACCCAACAATTGTCAAAATATATCTCTGCTTGACGACGTACTAAGATTTATTGCAAAAATAACAGATAGGTCGGGAATAATTTTACCACGGGGAGGCCTGAATATATGATTGGAAGTAAAATAAACTTTGACTTTTAACTTTTTTGTATATAGTAAATATCTACTGACACTTGAAAAAGAATTTAAACCTAATGACCGAATAATTAAATTTAAAAACGAAGTCATAAATAAAAAAATAAAAAATAATGTGTAATAACAATAACAGTAATTATGATGGAACACCTTAATTACAACAAGTACATAGGTATAAATAAAAATAATCGAATGGAGGAATGCGAAATGAATACATTAAAAAACTACTTACCTATATGACTACTAAATAACGATAAACTATTTTTAGTCTTTCCATGAACCCAATATTGCTGTACACTAGCCATATTTTCCACATAAACGGAAATGCTAAAGTAATTTGAATATAAAAAATTTTATGTAATTTTTATTTATATTAAATAATAACATTGGATTATTTAAAATATTAAAAAGCAATGAACAAAATATTATTGTCTTCGTAATATTACGGTATTTAAATAATTCTTAGAAATTGAATAATTTTACAAGAAAAATATTTTAAATCAATTTATTTTGAATTTTAATATCTTAATGCAAAAAATATTCTATAGCAATTTTATTCATTGCATCGATATGAAATTTTCAAGAAACGTGTTTATTTCTTGAATATAGGTAATTAAGTTTTTCCCATTCATTTCTAGGTAGTATTGTGTAGATATTTTTTGTTAGTAATAATTTTATAATTATTAATTTATTCACATCAAGCTTCAATCTGTACAAATTTCACATTGCTCCTCCTTTTTCTCACATGTGAAATAGAGGTAACTCCACTAGGCAGGCCATGCCTCTAACTCAAGGAGAAAAGACCTATACATATCCTAAAAGATCCTTTTCAATTTATCAGAAGAAGAAAGAGCGATCAGGATACATATACTGCGGTGGTTTGACTCTGTGGAAAGATAGACACTTATGCTAAAACGATGGAAGAAGCTTGTATGATTAGAGATTATTCCCGGAAGAAGCCAATAACCAGTGTAGTGTCAATGATGAATGAATTAATTGGTAAGTTTATACTTAATGAAAATACATTTTAATTGAATAAGTACATTATACCTAAGGCAAATAATCCTCATTTTTGTTATTTTTTGTGTAGACCTAGTATGTGGATTTAGTACTTAATTATTTCGTTTTATTAACACGAAACACAAAAAATATAGTTAAAATAGGAGGTTAGGGGTAAATATCAAAATTTTGGATTTATGTACTAATTATATATCTATACAATGCGTATTAAATTATCGATTCCAAGAATTAGGATTTAATGTTCTGAGCCTACTATTTTACCGTATTTACCGTTGTGCTAAACGGACTATAAATCCATGGATATCGCAATCGCATATACTTCTTAATAAATTGACAGCATTTTGTGTGAAATAACATCTGAGCTTATAGATTGTATCTTATAATAAATCTGATAATATCATAATACAAGGAATATGTATACAAATAGTTCAAGGATTTTTTGGCCTAGAAAATTACACTAATTACAGAAAACAACCTTAACTGAAACAATACCTTACATTCATATACATATATACGTACAAACGTATAAATGGTATACTTGTGACAGTAATCATTAGTTTCACATTGTTAGTAATTGACTCCTTCCAGATAAATTTCTTGCTTCACGCACTTAATTCAATCGATCAAAGGCTTACGAGCGTTGCAAGCGTTATGGCCCATACACCTTCATTTGCAGGTGTCAGAATGGGCAATTTAAATTTTCCCTCGTACTTTCGACGCTCGCAACGGCCTTTCAAAGATGCTCTGGACGTTTAACGACCACCAGATCGGTCGAAGGTTGGTCGAAAGGCGACCTTCGCTCACTTTTGCCGCGTCCCAAATTAACTCGAAACAAAAAAGAGGCAGACGCCGCGACAAGGCATCTTTGGAATCTGCTTACTTACTAGATGATAATTTGACCCATGCTCGCGAAATACCTTGAAAAGGTTTTCCGCTTAATTATTGATTGTTATTTTATTTAAATTTAAAACATATTAACCGGAACTATATTTTTATTAATGAATTAAAATATTATTCATTGGGTAATTACAAAACCACAAACATATTTATTGTTCTTTCTTACAAATTATGTATGTACCAAAGTGAGATACAATTAGTGACCTCTGACGTGATCTATGATTATTAATATTGTTTTTTTTTATTGCATATTAAATAAATATGTATAAAAGTAAGATACAGTAAATATTTTCTTAATTCAACGATAAACCTACTTTGAAGTCTTTTATCTGAAAATTATTACGTATTTTATGTATATTTTTATTATTAAAATAATGTAATACTAAAATGAAAGTCTTCAATGAATGCACATTTATAAAAGTATATTTAGATTTGTAAATTGATCTTTCAGTTTTTTTTTTGTTTTTTTTTTTAAATTTTAATTATAAATAAAATGCATTAAGCTCCATGCATTGTATTCTATCGCTAGGTGTCTCTAGTAGCATTATAGTGCCTTTAAGAAGTTATGACTATTTTTTAATAAAAGAAATTATATTATTTTTACCGGTAATATACTCTCTCTAATATATACCTTTTGACAAGCAGTTAGACTTTTTTGGGAGTTAACATTTAAAATAACTGCATTATCAAGTAGTATACGTAAAAGTCACTATTTCTTTTGTTAATATTATCAGCCAGAGTCAATTCGATACTGATTGAAGGTTTTACCTAATTCCTTCTACTCATCTCAGCCCCTAGTTTTTTTCTGTCGAACTTGATCAATCTGTTGATTTAGCGGGTTTTAAAGTGGCCCACTGACCATTTAGTGCCCCATTTGTATCTTTCTATGACTGCCTTCATCCAGCGGTTATTCTCTCACTGACTTGCTGAGCGAGATATTTAGCCCATTGCCAATTCATCATTTTGGAAACATCTATTAGGTATATCGTGTACCCTTGCCTGCCCCCTTATCCACCGGTTTCACGTTTCAATTTAACTCAAGCATACATTAGCACATGTAACACACATTGGTATAACACGCTATAATTTATGCACCATATAATATATATACATATTTTTCTAGAAACTTCAAATTATGTAATTTGAATGGAATGGAATTTTAATGGAATTCAATGTAAATGGAATGGATAAGACGTTTACAGGTCGAAAACGAGACAATCGCTGGACAAATTTAGTCATAAGTGACTCTCAATTGAGTCGTATAGTATCAAAAGTAGAACTGTCGCAAATATATTGAAATTTAACTAAGTATGTATGCCAAATTATTCTTCTGACCATAATGTACGACTAGCAATATAATATTCGAATCAAAATCATATCTGTGTGGTATAAAATTGTGATGGAAAATAGGGCTTGGTATCAGAATTAGAATTGTTTAATACTTTGGAAACAAAAGTAGAACTGTTGAATTTGAATTGAATTTCTAATTTCTAAATGTAGAAACATATTTCATGCTATTATAACACTAAAAAACCCAACAAAACGTTTTTGTCATTTTCTCGAAATGATGAATAACGCACAGATCTACTTTTGATACTATACGACTCAATTGGTAGAAATCGTCTGAAAGTTAGACCCAAAGACTGCTGGATGAAAAAAGTATTTAAGCTCTGATAATTTTTTTGGCCACGCAACGTAGGGGATCGAAAGAAATATAATAATCAGCATGGATAAGCTTTCATCCAGTAGCACATACATCCAGGATGATGACGATATTAGTACATAATATATTCGATAGATACCTACTATAATTAGTTATCAACGTATAAGTAATTTATACTAAGGTACATAGATACTCTATTGCAGTTATTATTACAATATTTTACTTTCAAAATATAAATAACTATTACCTAACTAAACATTCTTCAATGACGCATTATTATAAAAACCATCAAACAAAAATTGGTAAGTACGTGCCAATATTCATAAATAGCATACTAATATTAACAAAAATGATGAAAATTGTATGTCTTTAGCGATTCTGTATATAAAAAAGTGTAACAAAAAATGATAATTTTCGTAAATCGTATGTTGATTTAATTTAAAAACAACTTTTATTTTATTGTTGGCATTTTTTACTTACTTTTGTAAAATTACCCGGATATTTTTGTTAGTAAATAGTTACTCTAACAAGCCAACAAGATAAAGGTCGATTTGTATATATATTATGTAAGGAAGATATATCTCAGACCGTTCCGCTAATTCAAGAGTGCATGTTATTGTACTCATATTAATTGAATACATCGTATAAAGTTAATGCCAAGGTCACTTTTAATTCCAAAAAATGACCCACATTAACCTTTTTACGCTATTTCGTGAGAAACGTAATCTGAAACATGAATTAGAAGGCTTCTGGTAAATTATTCACTCAGAACGTGGATATAAATAAAGCATAGATCACTTCACAAATGTAAAAGGAAAATATATTGATGACATAAGTATATATTTAAAGCATTAGAGTACTACTACTTGAATTCCATGATAATTATTATAGTCAGTTTTTTTAAGTATTTTGCACTGGGCATAACATATTATACTGTATTATTATATTGAAGATGTGTTATAAATTGTAGTGAGGAAACAAACGCACGATAAATTTAACGCCTTTGAGACCAATATAAAATAATGAATTATGCCGATCATCTAATATTCTTTTGTAGTATCTGTGTGAGAGATGAAGATAAACTCTTCCAATTATGTATTAGCTCAGGATCCTTTAAACCAGTGTTCTTCAACCTTTTAACACCCGCGGCCCTGTGAACATAGGATAAATATTTCACGGACCGGTATTTTTCAGAAATAATAACTTTTATAGATAGAAAATTACAACTTTTGGTTAGTGCCACATCTGCTGCTGCTTTTTTGTAAGAAAATTTGATATACGTGGTTGCAGCATTGTTTCTCAGAGATGAAGCGCTTTATTAACATCCATTCGATTTCTCTGTTTGGTTGTTATTACTGATATATATGAAAAATTCTTTTCACATAAATAGGAAGTCGAAAAAATTATCAATAATCTGTTCATTATAATTCAGAGATGGATAATCTTTGTTAGGGATTTCCAAAATTGAGACTATTATTGCCTTTTATGTCTGGAAACCAGAGTGATATCAGAAGATAACTCGATCAGCTTTTATTTCTCACGAGGATCAAGTGCGCATGATTTAATATCTTCCAAAAAGGGATTATTAATCCAGAGGTTACAGGTCCGCCTCTACGTAGATCTTAATTTTCAGAGAATGTTTTATTAAAGTTTTCAGCTAACGCTTTTAAATGTTGGCTTATGATGTTGAATATGATTTTCTGGTTGATATCAGCAGCATTCAAAAATCTCTCAGCATTCATCCAATGTGAACTCCCCGAATCGTGTAGCGATATAGTCGGTTGATAGCATGGTGAAAGCTTTCGCGGACCGGCGTCGGTCCGCGGACTACCGGTTGAAAAACACTGCTTTAAAGCGTAAATCCGCCCCTATTTATCACCTGGATGATTTGGCTATCGGACAGCCTAAATATGAACCGATATGAGTAAAATAAATTATTATAGTGAGTTTAATTACTGACAAAACGGGACTGAGGAAGTAACTTATAAAACAAAATTCGAACTGTGTTTTCATCACTATTAACATTACGATAAAAAATACTCATTTCAAATAAAATCACGGGTAGGTATTTTTAATGTTAGGTAGATATCTTCTTTTAGTAAATTTTTCCTTGTTTTCTGCTGTTTTGAACAGGTATGAAGATAGTGATGCCAGTATCTGATTATTCTTCTTGTTTCTGCCAGAGCCTTGGTTATCGAAAAAACCCTTCAATAATAAGATAAAGAATTGGTTATCTACTTCTCGGAACGTCATATTATCTGGCCAAAGTATGTTAACTCCTTATTTCTGCATTACTTTTTTGGATTTTTTCTCAGTTTTTCTCATGCAAATTTGCATTCCAATAAACTAAAGGTAGAACCCGTTTAAGCCTGATATCGGGTCAGACTGGACATCTATTTTATTCCAACAGGTGTGTCAAGTTACACTCGATATTGCATTTTTTTAAAATTATTATGTCACTAACTCGTGCTGAGCCCAGTGTTTCGGCGATACAATTTGTGTAAACAATGAGATAAATTGGTAAAATATAAATAATAATTGGGATACATTAAAATAATAATGGAACCCGAAAATAAATTAAAGACCATGTAAGATAAATTAAAATAAACACTTTAAAGACTGGAAAGGGTTAAATCACTTTCATAATAATATATTATATTGTATAGTAAATAATCAAATTTGTATGAGTAGATTTGGATATTTATGAACAAGGCAGTTTTACATGCTGCTTTAATGAATTCAGCGAAATTAAATCAATATTAAAATAACAATCCAGTTTTCAGTTACTTGTTTAACGTATGGGCAGTAACTCCGATGATCGAAACACAATATTTCACGGGATTGACATAGAATTAAATAGATACAAGAATGCATTGAGTAAATAGTTTTATGACTATAATTTATCGATTCATGCAGTTTTTCGCAATACGGTCAGTTGGTCGAAGACGATATTGACTGTATGCACTTATAGTGATAACGGATAACTTATTGGTCCATTGCAACTAGTTGCATCACCAAAAAGAAGATGAATCCCACAGAAGGTTGGTTCGGTGGTATCTAGGTATACAATAAAACAGGTTTTACTACACGGTAACACAAAAGAAATGGAATGATTATCATTTATATAATATTGACATGTTTTTTCTTCTTATATGAAAAATTATGTATAACTTTGAGTATGTTTTATTAAGATTTTTGCATAGTTGAGACCCAGCTATCCTTTTATCTTTTGGCAGAATTATCCATTCATCACAATGATCCAAATTTTGCCCATTCCTCAAGTAGTGCCTTTCAACATTTTCTTTTCTTCGTCTTCCCCACTTATTCATAATCTTTAACATTCATTATTTTTTACGATCTGTTAATTTCTTTAATGATCTCTGAGGTTTTTTCCTGTGATACATTTGAGTTTTCTTATTTCTAGAATTTGCTCTAGTTGTCAGAATATTTAAAAAGGGGCCTCCAAATAGTTAAAACCAATCATACATATATTAAATTATACCAATATCCTGAAACTAACATCAAAAGAGCCTATAACATAACCAATCATACAAAACAGATACCTACATACTTATTCCTACACAAAAATATACCACCAATATTATTATATGTCATCACTGTTACCTAGGACTACTACAAAGTTACTACAATGCTAGAACCTTTTTAATTTGTTATCGTAGTGGTCCTCAAAATCAGGGAATGCCTCTGGCCTCCAAACATCCGCCTTTATACACACCAGTGTTGCCATCTTTTTCTATCCTGATTATAGTAGATACAAAGGCGTAAAAATTATAGTATTTTTAAAAAATATATAGTAAAGAAACATTTTTCTTCTTGAATCCTTTAAAATTATAGTATTTTGGAATATTTCGCGGAGTTAACATTATAGTATTGTACTATAATTTTGGTTATATAATATGGTATAACGGTTGGAATCACTGATCCACATTTACTTTAAAATGCAATAATAATAATATTGTTAAAATAAATTAACAACATCAGCCAGTTATTTCATAGGTTTAGAGTTTTGTACAGTAACACTGGATTGGTATTCTTTGGCTGTTTTTGAGAGTAAGATCCTACAAAAAATCTATGTCACAGCACAGCACAATTCAGAATTCAGCGTTTTGCAAAGTATTGGATGTCATTATGAATTATTGCACAGTTAAAGCACCACACGCTACATCTCGATTGAATGACTTCGGTGGCTAAGATACGTGGAGATAGGGCCGTCATATCGAAAAAAAATATGGGTAGGTACCATATAGAAAGAAAGGTATCGATTTTTGCAATTATCGGTAACAAATAATGCTTGTTTATAATAATTAACAAATACTTTGATTCAAAAAGTACGTTAGTAGTAGGTATGTTACACAATTTAGTGTATAAGCGCCAGATTTTTAAAGATTCTTTCCATAACTAAAACCATATACTTATTATTAACTACGAAAAGTACAGCCTGAAACCTTTTTCAAAGATACTGTTTCTCTATATTCGTAAAGTTGGTAAAGTCCAATTGGCATGTCACGTAGGTCCATAGCAAAAGTGGACATTTCCTGGATACTATATAGTATATAAGATGGCCTATATGTTATATTAATTGTGGTGGATGGATGGTGGTTAAAAGAAACCCAGGTTACATGGCGCAGACAAGTGGATGATACTGACGCAGGACCTGCCATTAATAATGACGATGATCATAATATGAACTTACTAGTGTGAATAGAAAACCGTTTTCTCCTTCAATTGATTTAGAGAAAATAGTACATTGTATAGAGCGAAATCATTTTTGTGGAATTATAAGTAAATTAGAATACCGCTGTGACAAGGATGTAGGTTTAATAAATATATAAACATTTTAAAATAATCGAATCTTTGTATGATTGATATTTTAAAATATATAATTTTTCATAATCAACGAAAACATTACCTACACTATTTCTCCAATAATAGAGATTGTCGCTTTTAAGGGAAATGCGTATTAGCCACTTGCTCAACTCATTGGGTCCATACTCAGAACACACATTGAATAATAGCACGTGAGTTTGCCAGACCCGGAAATCCGCACGACATTATAAGCCAACACGTTTCTGCTTAGCCATCGTAAAAAAGGAAATCATTTATTCAATATTTTAATAGTTAAATCAAAATATGGTGTGAATGCTATTTTTTTCTATAACGAAATAATATAATTTTCATATTTTCTTTGGCTTAATTATTATGAAAAGAATAAAATTATGAATTATTTTACTATTTTTTTGTAAATAACAGTTCGGACGCCATCTATGTATTTGTGATATAACAATATTTCGCTTAGGTATCCAAACAAAATTATTACGGTGATGTATATATTTTTGCATTGAAACAATAGTTGCGTTTTTAAACAGATGTCTCATCTATATAATCAAGAGAATATAATTAAAACGTTATAAATAAAAAATATATTAGCACAATAAATTAATACTACCATCAATTTGGTATTTATCGAATTCCCCCGCATACTTATAAATAGTGTAAAATATGATGTTCTCTAGTAAATTTATTCATATTTTGCTCTGCAATTTAATGTAAATATAGGCCATTTTCAAGATATTTATTATTTAATTTTTCATGCCTACCTACCCAATATGGTTAATACAATTAATTATCATGAAGAGCTGTGACATCCCAAAGCAAAGTGCCGCCATTAAGCAAACTTAAAATACCGTCCCTTTAATTTTTAGCTCTAAATTGTCTGCAAATTTGTTAGGTAGCTACTTACCTATTATAAGTAGGTATTATTATTTTCGGCCACATATCTTAAACACTATCTACTGAAATAAGAACATTTCCACGAAACCCACTCTCACCCTCTCTCAACAGTGGGAACAGGAATAATTGTGAAAATTTTCCCTGTACGATAAACCGCCATGACATATTGTAATACAATGGCTATTAGGTTCAATAGAATATAGCTATTTTGACGGGATTTGTTGTGCTTCGATTACTTTTAAACTAAGATGACGATACGATAAAATTCTCTCAAAAATTGTTTTATTTGTTTTCGTTCCTTTATTTGCCGACCCTTATAATATGCCGCCCTTATGCAACGTATGACCTGCCTACCCTCACGGGGCATCACTAATGAAGACGGAATGGTATGATTTCTTGTGTATTTACATTTTATATTTTGGTTTATCGTTAAATCAATCGATGACCATTTTTTTCCACCGAATTATCATTATATTGACAACAAAATTACAAACAAACAAAATTAACAACAAAACTACGCAAAATATATTTTACAGAATATTTTATTGCAATAAAACTTAAAAGTAAGAAACAAGCATCAGTATGTTTTATAATGGAATTACCATTTCAGCTAATAGAATAAAGTAATTACTAAATGTGTAGTTAAAAAATGTTATGTGCAAGTAACATAATAATATATTCTAACTATAAAATATTATATTATATAAATATTCAGGCGAGGGTGGTCCGTTATCATAATATTTAGTAATTTGTACGTTTAGTAAATTCTGCTAGGTACTTATTTATTGTGTATTTGGTTTGCGTGATTTTTGTAATTGCTCAGTAATGGCTGAGTGTATCTTCCTAGAAAAGGTGATGTATTGTACGGATTCCTGAACGGAACTGCAAACGGACTCGTTCTTGCGGCAACTGGATTTATTGGAAGTCTTCCATCTGACGATAACCGAACGCTTGTTGGTTGAAACCCTGAAAAAAATAGATATTAAAAGACGTGTTAAGATTTCCGACCTATTTATAGTAGGCATTGTCTCTTTCAATGATGTTTTTGCAAATATATTATGTATACAATACGAATTATATCAGTTAAGACAATGATATTTTTTGAATATTTTTTCTTCTGTTAGTATTATAGATATTTGATAATATATTCATACATACTTAAATAGTTTTTTTATAATACTTATAATAATCTGTATATAACTTGCCATTTTCATCTGCAATGTATGTCACTTGAATTGGAGTTCCATCCGGTGCCGTATACGAATAACTTCCTTGTACCACCTAAAATAAAATAAAATATGATTTAAATTTCTGAATAGGTTCTTGGTTTTCTAATAGTTTACTGTTTACTTTTTTTTAACAACTTCATCTTGTCTGCCTATACTATTTTCGGTAACAGATTATTTGAATAAAAACATGTTTTTGTACACGTTTGAGTATTATTATTATTTAAATTATATTATAGATTGGAATATTATTTTTACATATCGTCAGCCCACATGCCTTTTTTTTTGCCTTTCTACAAGATACACTGTTGTACTATATGGGTTTATAATCTCCCGTATGTATATTAATATAAGTATTCTAACATTTTATTAACATCAGATATATTTAGATAACATTTTGAATTTCTCTTCTCTTTGAACTAATAAATTCTACCTCAACGTTAGATGGCATAACGATATTATGATTATATTGAATATTTTCTTGCAAAATATTGAATACACTTGATAATGGTATTTTATAAATTAAAAATAACTGTATTATTATGTAACTATTACTACTATATTACATAAGTTTTCATGTGCCACAATAAAATACATATTTAGCTAAACTACTTGAACCATGAATGGAGTCAGTGATAGTTGTAAATGACGCATTAGGCAATAGAAATGGGTAATTGAAGATCTTGGCATAAAAACAGCAAATGTCACAAAACACTTTTTTTTCAGGAGAGGGTAAAAACATAATATCTTGGTTGTCAAAAAAAAATTTATTAATCTGACAATGAGAAATTATAGAGAAACCGTATATGCACTATATGAATGTAAAAAAAATATTAAATTTATTTCGGTTAAATAGATATTTAAAAAAGAATGAGTGTGACATTTGCTGTTTTTACACAATTTTTGGACATTTGTTGTTTTTATTGCAAAATTGAAAAGATCGAAATGTAAATAGTATGACTAAAACTATAATTTTATTAAATAAAATAAAGAATATATATTTCTGTTATTTTTTAATCATAATACAACTTTTAATAAGGTTTGGACATATTATTTACCAATTAACAAACGACTTCAATGTTTCTAAAAAATCAAAAATTAAATATTTGAAAAAATGTTTTAACCATGTGCGGGTTTATACTGATTAGCTTCATATTATTATTGTTGATTTAATTTAATAAAACACATTTTTTAGTATCTACTTATTCCACCTTTATTAAATAAATCTGGACCGGTTTCGTCCGCCTCTGTTTTTCTGCCAACTGTCTTCAACAGTTGAAAATGTCCCTCTAAGGCGGACGAAACCTATTCAGATTTATTTATTAAAAGTAGAATAAGTACTAAAAAATGTGTTTTATTAAATTAAATCATTAACACAATGGATTTCCACCATGAATTGATAGTTAACACGAAAAAAGAAAACCGATTAGCCTCGTATTTAGCTAATTTAAAAATATTTTTTTATTTAGCTCCTTTCAATGGAACTAATCCACTATAATGTTGTTTTAAATGCAATCGTGACTTGCATTTGATTTTTATTCACTACCTACATTGAATCTATCCCACAGCCTAGAGAGAAACTGAAATGTTCGCAAAGCACTTCTCCCTTACTAGCCTGGTCTAGTTTGTACATTATAACTAGCCTACAAATTTTTACCGAAAAATGCCAAAGTTTTAACTTATATTTCATATAAAAAAAATCTTTTTCTCCGGTCTCTTTAGATTTTATAATGAAGGGCCCAGAATTTTCCTTATTGCATCCAACTGAACAATAATGAAAGTCACCGTTATTTGGTAAAAACGTTGCATGGTTTTGTTATTTTTTCTCTTTCGAGACGTTTCAGATGTCTATGCTAGTAATATCTATGATAAAATATAAAAACAATCATAAGAAAACGTTTAAAAAGCAATAATTAAACGAATCAAGGATAATTTGACAGCTCAGACACTAAATTGTATGGAATGTATACTAACATTACTAACGCCGCCTGGTGATAAAAGTGTAGAACTACTGGACCTTTGCTGTTTTTACACAAAAATGCCTGGACTATTGCGGTTTTTAGAAAAGTGGCATATTTTTGAGAGCAGATTTGAGGGACTTATGATTTTTTTTAAAAATATATCTTTGCACAGTCGTATGTAATCATACACAGGGAATATATAAATGCAATAAAATGAAAATGGAAAAAAGTGGACATTTGATGTTTTTATGCCAAGATCTTCAATTAATATAGGTAAATAATAATCGTTGATTATTTTTTCTACAATAAAATTTTAAAATATCTAGCAAATTTATTGTACACATTGTAAAATATTTTTAAAAAGTCTCCACGAGTTGTAACTTATAGAAAACGTGAATTGTCTCTGTTCCACACATTCTTTGTAGAATATTATTATGTGCAAACAGATAATCATTTGTAATTTTCATACGTGTCGAAAAGCAATTTGTTTTTTTGCAACTTGATTGAATCTGCGTGTGGAACGATTTACATTCATCATTTATTTATAATTTCTTATGCTGATTGGAATACTCATCATTTAATTTGATCCATTATTTACCGACAGTTATGCGTTATAAGATGATAACATAACACTTAGATATTTCAATAATTGCAAAGTCCTTATATAATAATTAATGATGGTAACTGATATATTATTTTAAACAATATAATGATAATAACATAGGGTTAATCGGAAGACAAATTCGTTAATTTTGAATTTATATTTTACCACGTTTTTATTAGCTCGTATTCTTGTTTGTCCAGTACACATTTTTTCTTGTGTGTCCAGTCCTAGCAACTAAATTATTAATATATACGTGCGTTACTATGGAAATCAATATGAAATGTCAAAATGATATTTCAGTATTCTATATTTAATCAGTATTTCTATCAAGTACAAAAGAAAAGTATTTATTAATAGATAGAATTGTCATGTTTATATGATTCAACAGAAAATTTAAAAACGTGGTATATAAAAAGTTCTTTTTATCTTATAATTATTTGGTATTTAAATTTACAATTTATATAATAATAATATACTATTTTACCTGAACTCCTATGGGTTCTCCATCTGTGCCGACTGAGACGTCTTTCAAATATCCGCTCTCTTCTGCAGTTTTTCCATCAGCGGTGACGAAACTGTAAAGTTTAAATATATCCTTAAAATCCACCGTAAGTATTACACCCTACCAAATACACACCCAGTACTCGAAGAAATAATAATTTTAATCAAATAGACACAAATCACCGCAACGTTTACATACTTAATAAATTGAAGCGTTTGTTGTGAAAATTCTATACTAATTCGATTCACATATAAAATGGCAATGTGATCGTATTATAAGATTATATGATTAAAGTAGGTACCTAAAGAAATACGTTTGTAATTCTATTTAAATTAATCGATGTTTTTATGAAGATGAAATGCAAATTCAATTGTATTTCAATGAATAATAATATTTTTAACTTAAGAACAAATTATAATTGTTAAGTATCATAAAAAATATTTCTTGCATAAGTAATCGTTTATAGGTGCAAAAGTTTATCACAGAACCGTTTTAGTTCGTACTAATTTCATTACTTATGTAAAATTAACATCGCCATTTTTGAAAAAAAATGTCGATTTAATGAAAATATTATGCAGGTAGTCTTGACAATGGTTTAACAACCGAAATAGCAATCGATTATAAAACTTTGTTTATGAAATTTAATATTTTACAATATTTTGTTATAGGTACACCGATGTATTATAGTATTTCATATTTCGGTCGTCGTGGTGAAATTTAAAATTAACATGTAATTAAATATAAGTTCGTTAAATCTACTCTATAATATAAAAGGCTGCAAAGTTTTTCTAAGATTTTTGTAAAGCTCAACTTTCTTAATCTCAACTTTTCGACTCAATGGATCTTAATGACTGATAGAATGCTCTTAAAACCCTTTTTTTATTTTTTACCGGTCTGAAAGCTTCACTAGTAAATTCTTCGTGGACGGTTTACAGACGTAGGTTTCGTTGAATTGCTGTTCGAGATAATGTAGTTTAAATATGTCATTAGTTCCCGTTGCTGTTTTGCATGTCTAATGAATGGCGGAAGGTCAGGCCACCGAAGGGCCCAGGGCATTATAAAATAGTAAGTCAGTTACTATTTTCATTAGCAAAGCCAGCGCTCACTTCTTTTGGATTAAAAAAAATACTGCATTTACTTGAATCTCCGTATGATAGATTCATAGTTTTTTACGTGTATTTATCATTACACCAAACCATTATTGATTTTTTAATGAACAATCGAAAAAACTCAAGGTTCCTTTCTTTCTGTTTTGTATGCATGCAAAACAATACGCCAACAAAAGCACCTTTTATTGGGAAAGAATCAGAGCGTAATAAATGATTTCCTATAAGAGCATTATTGTCTTTCTTATGCATACGTTATATTCTCATGCATTGAAATTAGGCAACGTCCTATATACCCAATAATTATTAAATTGGTTTTATTCTACTGTTTTCATACTATTCTATCAATATTTGCCATCAAATTTACATACAGGTACCTCATTAATAATTTTCCGTCTAAATTGAATTAAAAACCTACCAATAAACAATTTATTATTTATTCAACGTGGTTTCAATTATTGTATTCTAATGCATGTTAACTATTTTATTTGTTACATTTATTAGTGTTTTCAATTTCAAGTAGGTAACTCTACAATGGTCGTCTGAATTATTTCTCAATTAACCATGCCATTTTTCAATCATTATTCATCATTTGTACAATATCCGTCTTCAAATTCTTCGAAGACAGTAACATGTAATTCAATTCTTAATTAAATATATGTGTGACGCACACATTGATGCATTTAATTGAATTCAATGGTGCGAAAAAGTGCAATTTAAATCCAATCCACAGCATAATACATCGGTTATATATTTTTTTATTGACTATTCAAAAATAAATCATAGATTATTTTCATCACCTTTTTAGTTGATTATAATATTACCGTTAATTATCATCCAAATGCAATACTATCCTACCCACCATAGACAGTACGATACATAATATAATATAAATAATATTGTCCTGACTAGTAATATATTAGAATCAGAAACTAACAATAGTCATTTTATTTTTATGAAATTAATTGAAAGACAAGACTTTATTTTTTAAGCTTTCTTACCTGTAACGGTACGATCCATCAACGTTAATTTCATTGGAATAGTCGAGAATTGGAACATAGGGGGCGGCGTAGCCATTTGATCCTGCAAAGGGCACTCGTGGCGTATAAGGGTTGTTATATGCCCCGAGCCTGGGCGTGAATGGCACATGCTGTTGAGCGAAAACTGCAACTCCGACGAATGCAAGTGATAATGTCAACTAAAAAGTAATATGAAGTATTTAATATTTGCATAAATATTGTAAATATTATTCTCCATGGGAGTATCATATCAAGCTTACAGTATCCACAATAATACTTTAAGTAAATATAACAAACATAATTAACGATGGCGACAAAGACGTGATATTACATATATCTTTATTCGTACACTTTATGATTAGATATGTTGTACACTATACGGGAATATTTCTTTCAAGAAAGCGTTTTAATAGTTTAATAAAAATTGAGTAAACTATACTAACACTCGCCCAGCACGCGATAGATGTGCGTTCGAACCTCATGCATTCAAAGTATTTTTAAGGTGTGTCTGATATCTATTTTTTGAGACTGATCAAAATAATGTATGTTCATCGAAAAGTTATACAATATATAAAAATTTTATGTTATTATAATTGTATACGTACACGTACACGTCTTTAGTTTGAAATACTATTTTTTAGTCTTGACTATTAACCATTCGTTCAATCCACGTAACATGTTAATAAGATACAAATGCAACGCCAGTCACTATAAACCAAGATAGTGAAGCCAAATTTTATTAATGACTTTATGACAGCCAGGCCATAAAATGCTTGAAATACAAAGCTTCCAGACTATCCTGAAGTATCACCAATATTGAAAGCGCCTTTCGGTTGCATTACAAACTTAAACTATTAAAAATAACGTATTTTTAACACGCGTTTAAGTTTGTCCAATATTTCTCTACACTCGATAATTATAAAATTTGGTACTACTACACCAAGGAAGTAATGCACTTTCCATTATTTTTATGTTCCCTGGCTCAATCGATATTAAATGAATTTTTCCCGTCCGCAAGGTTCGAACCCATGACCCATGGAACAACAGGTTAACTTGTCTCTACTTCACCTTTGTAATATAGTTATGATAAATTAATCACATTTTTTAAAAACTTATATAATATATAATTTGTTTTAAAAAAATAACAATATACAATTTTTACAAACCATCTTGATCATTTTAATAGTTTTTGGAAATTGAATAAAATATTTCAAAGTTTAAGTTTCAAGTTACTCTAACTTGGGATGAGAATTAGTGAACTGCATCTCTTCCAAGAATGCAAGATGTTTATATATGTTTGAGATCTATTATTGGGCCTAAGTATCAGATGTCAGATAAATATGAATATATTATGTACGTCATAAGTGATCCATGCATGCATTACTTAATCTCTCAACAAGCCTTTGGTGGAGGATCTATCCCCTGCCAACCAATTTAACGACTTGCCTATAAACGCTGCATGACTGAGGAGTTAAATCCGTTACGAAATAAATACAATCGCTTATGATAAATGTCTATAATGGTTTCCGGGGTTAAATCTGTTAAGTAAATTAATATAAATGTTTATTTATATTACAAAGTACTATAAGCTTTTGCTTACAATCTATTATTCAAATTTATATAATTTCAATAAACATAAGCAAATATTTTTCAATCATTTTTAATCGGGTCAAATATGTATATCAATGATATTCATTTAAATGATAGTATTGAATCATTTTTCTCTGGCATAAATAGGTACAGGATTTGCCATCGAATATAAGCTAATAATTATTTAATCACATGAAATAACGACTTCGTAATAAATTAAATATCATTAATATTAACGTCTGGTGAACTTATATTGAAAAAAACAATTCTTTCCCAAAAAAATACGTATTAAGTACTAATACTTTATCTATTTTACATGCAGACTAGTAGTCATAGATTTTATATAAAATAAAAGTCTAATGAATCATATTTTCGTGAGCTAAATATATTTTGTTAATAGAAAAATCAATGTTAGTACGTAATTTTCAAAACAGGTGAAAATATTATACTCAAAAGATGTTTCTCTTTATATTTAAGAAATTAAACACACTTTATAGTATGTTAGTATTTATATTTATTATGTCATTTACATACCTAATATAAAAACTATGAAAATTCTTGGAGTTTCAACAGAATTTTGAAAATTTCAAAAGATCCGTTTTTACCATTACATTTACATTTTACCATATCCATTATTGATAATATTATTCAAATGTTATTAGGTAAATGAGATTAAATGTGTTGACACATATCAAACGTCGTAAAGTCCATTGAATGTCAAACTGAGAAAAATGCAGTTTTATCATATCTTGTAATACAAATGGTTGTAACATGTGAGATATTGTAAGATAATTGAATCTAATACCCACGATGGCTACAAGGATTTTTCTTCTTAGCTTCGGTGCTCGACCTCTTTCTGGCTTTGTCTGGATCCACAAAATCCACTTCTACATCCATTTTATGTTATAATTGTTTAGAAATTAAGGAAAATGATAGGTGCCATCGTTCACCTTTAGCTTGTGGACTTAAGGTGGTTTAAAAAATATTGATCTTTCGAAACGTGATTTCATACATAAATAGTGGACTTTTGGGGGTTTGCAGTATACCATAATGTGCAAATTTTCATACTCTATTAAACGTATATCAAAAGTAATTTTTTTCAATATGTGGACTTTACGGCGTTTGATATCCATCAACACAAATATCAATAATAGCTCAGCGGTAATGTATTAGCTTATAATATCATGTGTTCCGGGTTCGAGTTCCGGTATGTTAGTTCACATGTTCATTTTTCAATGCGTGTTTGAACCCAGATGATATGGATCTAATAGAGCAAGTGACTAACATGCATTTCTCGTAAAAATAAAAGTCTGTTAATACAACCTTTACCTACCCTGTAGAAGCCTATATTATGATCCTATTAAGATCGATAAGAAATTAGGGATTGCAATACCAGTATTTCAAAACCGGTATTCAATTATTTAACATGTAAACAAAATCCCTCAAATATACTTATATTGTCGCGATGAATTAATATATTTCGAAAAAGAAAAAAACTGAGGCAAATAATATTTCCAATTATTCTATAACTATTGATACAACGTTGATAGTACATCCAACAAATGTTGAAATTCAAAGAGATTTTTCTGTACCGACCCAGAACTATATTTCAAAAAATTATCAGTTCTAAAATGTTATGATATAAGTATTTATGTTTACAAAGGTTAACATTATAAATGTAGGTAGGTAATTTAGGTTACTATAGAATAGTGTTTTAAATAGATTTTAATAGTTTTATTTATTGATAGGTAAGTACTTTTTGTTTCTATAATAATATAGTAACATATTATGTTTTGACGAATTCCAGTATTAATACCGGTATTCAATAAGAAATACCGGTATTGATATATTAATTCTGTATTGCAATCTCTAGATCGAATATAATGATGTGCCTAATATAATGTAAATTAGAATTATTTTATTAATGTAATTAGTAAGTATTGAATATATTTTGCAAAAGTCGGGAATTTAGAACATATAAAATAAGTAATTATTATCATATATGTATTCTAAATCCAAATCCATAAAAATTCAAAATTTCGAACCTATTAAGGCTGACTGTATTTAGGCCGTGGCACTGAATTCAAGTTACGATGATAGTACTAGTTATTGATTGTCTTAAAATGCAATACGCTAACCTGTTCTTAATAAACGAAGATTTTCGTTTGCATAATTTCCCTTAAAACATTACCATTATAGCAATATGAAACAATCATCATTTTTTTACAAATAGTTTACCATTTATTGTATTTCGATTTTTACGGTTTTTGGCACGGCCTGACAATTGTGTGTCTTGGGTACTTACATATATTTTTGACAACTGTATTCCCACCATATCGAAAGTTTATACCGCCTTAGTAAATTTAAAAAAATATGTTTTTAATATTAACTGATATTTTTTACCTATACAAGTGTTAACTGCTCAAAACACATACCTATTTCATATCTCTTTAAACAAACGAGGCAATTATTTTACAATGGATACTCTTAAATTAAAATGAACTATTATCGCCTTGCTTAATCTCCTACGACAGAGGTGCAGTTTATGAATATTTTTAGAATCAACAATGATTTTATTTTTTAAATAATTGCTTATGCTTAGCTAATTTATATTAAATTTTGTAAAATTTACTTAATAAGTAATCACCATTAATAATTCACTATGTAGGTATTATTTATTGTACAGAGAGTAATAATTATGTTAAGGAAAAATCCAAGTTCAATTTCTATTAAATTTTTGATATCATAATAATTTAAACACACATAACTTGAAAATACCTCAGATATATACCTACTGGAGAAAATCTTTTTTTGAAAAAATATGAACCCAATGATAATAATATATAACCACTGGATTCCCGCTAATGTGCTTTACAAATATAGCTACGGGCACCCTATATAATCACAATGAAATTAACTGGTACCTATCTACTTTTTACATGACATACCTACTTATCAAATTGAATTCTGTTTGACTATCGGTTTTTTGTGTTTTAAATCAAGGTATTAATTACGTGCCCTAATTTGATGGTAGATCTTAATCTTGTGAATTATTCGTATAATCAAAAAAAATGTTTATCATATATATTACGTCCAACGCAAATGGTGCGTTGCCATTAGATGGTCATTAGATAATATTAGCATGTTAATTAAATGGTAAATAACTGGTTCGCAGTGAACAAACGTAATATTATTTATACATAATTTATGTATATTAGTGATTCTGACCAAGATTCAATGAGTTCGTGTTGGAGGTTTCGGAAGATTTGAAAATGCATGCCTGATATTTGATAAAGTATTTGATAGTTTTCTTTAACCAAAAAAGGTTGGCAATTACCAGTATATATGCACATTAAATACATTTCTACAATTGTTTCGTATACTATTTATATACCAATACTTCACCACAAGATCTACAAAGTCAATATTGATAATCATGATATAATTATATTAAAATAACTTATGGTTTCCTTATAAAACTAAAAACAATAGTAGTGCATTCGTCAAGTCATAAATGATATTAGTATGAATAAATACACAAAGAAAGAACAAGGTTAAAAACAGTAAGCTAAAATTAATACAGTCATTTGAATTAGACCTTGAAGTAAAAATAGAAAATGTTAAAGATGTTTCATTAATAATAAATATCAAACTGAATAGCCATATTCATCAAAGTTCAATTTATCACAGGGATCATTTTAATGCTTGATAATATACTTAAATAGGTTATATTTTTAATTAATTAAGTATCGTAATCAATTACCTACGTACATAATGCTTTGTATGTATTTATTTTTTTCATACAAAGTTTCATTTAATCACCGTAGTTATAGAGACTTAAATGATTTCATGATGGCTGATGAGTGATGACAATAAATTACGTTTGTATAAGATTTAACAATTTATTTTTCATAGTGCAATCGACGCGCCAAAATGATTTCTTGCTTTGTATCCGGTGTAGCACAGTGTTTTCCATTACAATAATTATTATTATATGATAATACGTACGCTATTGTTGGTAGGTATGCGCATCATTTTGAATAGTTCAGATAAATATTTGTTCAATTGTATTTTTGTTCAATCATAAAACTGAATTAATATAAAATTTTTATGTAAGAGACCAACGCCTTGTTTTTATTTTATTTACGTCAATCAACAGAATCAATCACAGAAAAATATGTACAATAAGAGATATACAATAAAAGATGATGACAATAAAAGAGTTGTTATTGCAGAAAGCATAATTAAATTTAATTTAATCAAATTAAATCAAAAATTAAATGCAGTTATTAAAAATACGATAGAGAAGGCAATTAAAAATTATTAAAAGAAATAAACAATTTGGTAGTACCTACTTATAATAGAGTGAAAAATAAAAAATACTTTTTCTGTTCAAATACAATATTAACTAAACAACTAACCTTACCTTAACTACACATAGCCTGTATATGTGTATATTAGTCAAGTTTATTTATGATAAAGAAAAACTATATTTTTCACTAGTGTTTATGGGTACCATTAATTACTTTCTATAAATTGAAAATTTGTATTATTATTTCAATAGTTTTGATTCACCAAATGGAAAATCTCAAAAAAAACTTACTAATAATGTTTACTTATATCAATTGCATTGCATTTATTATAAGTTGAACATAGATCATAGAATATATCTATAATTTAACTGCAAATGGCTTTTTTTGGTATACCGAAATTCGTTATACCAATATATCTTTATTACAAAAAACTAGTTAAGTAGTTTTATTTATGAAAACCAAAACCAATGATGAAAAATTAGCGGCCCGCGGGAATCACGGAACTCCAAGTTTTTTTTTATAATAGTGTGTCAAAAATGAATAAGATTTTATTGTTTTATAATATAACCGATTTCATAAATATGAGTAAAAACACAAATATGCATAGTACCTATGTATATTATAAGAACGATCTAAAAATATTTATGATATGCATTCAATTTTGCTCCAGTGACAGGAAATATTCCTTATCATTAACCTACAGTAAAAACTTATCCATAAATATCATATTTAAATTTATAAGTACAACGTTAGATACATAAAATAATTTATAATAACGTAAAAACATATATTTTCTCAAATGATTATCTTGGGTATCGATGACACATAATAAGTTTGATTACACTTATACCTGCGCATCTATTCTATTCACAAGGCTGCTATCGGTGGCTATCGAAGGTGACTACTAATCATATTTATGTACTGAAGTACTATTATTGTTACAATGATTTAGCCGTCTAAACTATACAAAATGTATATCTTGCTCTAAAAATTAACACAGCCGCTGTTAAAACATAGCACTTTTTGACAGTGCAGACGGTTAACTTATTGTAACAATTAACCGCCTCTAATCAAAAATATGATAAACTACTCTCAATGGTTGCCGATAGCCACCAATAGTAGCCTTGTGAATAGAATAGATGCGCAGGTATAAGTGTAATCAAACATATTATGTGTCATCGATAACCCAACATAATCATTTGAGAAAATATATGTTTTTACGTTATTATAAATTATTTTATGTACCTTATATTGTACTTATAAATTTATTTAAGGTATATATGATATTTATGGATAAGTTTTCACTGTAGGTTAATGATGAGGAATATTTCCTGTGTATATAATAGATGCGCTGAAGGATTTGATTAGTGTATATACGTAAGGAAATAGCGAAGACGATTAGTCATCGATAATATGTTTTTCATTGTTTAGATTTCAAATGCACCGAAATCGTAATTTAATCTGAAATAAATCTTTTCAATTAGTAAAAAAAAATGCTTTAAAACTTTAAACTTTCTGGTTTCTTACAGTATGAAGTTTTATTTTAGAACTTTATTTTTTCATCTTATCGAAAGGAATTAAAGGAAGTAGGTATTTTAAAATACGTGAATATATCAAAATATGATAAACAATATTTATTGCATAAAATTGTGTACATACAACTAAATTTATTATAATATAATATGTAATATTTGGTATTTTTACAAATTAATTTTAAATATTTTAATTCTAATTGGGTGCCCCATAAACTGTTTGGATTGATGGATATGGTCCTTCTACGTGTGGGAGTGCAATAGCTGGGACTCCATACTGATAATTGGGTGCATCGTGAGTATTTATTTCATAAGCAGCAGAAACGTGAGAACCACCGGCGCCGTGATTAGCCTCTCCAGCTCCCTGGTTGAATTGACCACCAGCATGTACATTTCCTTCGTTGAATGTGAACGCGGCTGAGTTGGAAATGGCGCCGTGGTGCGCTTCTTCGGCACCATGAATATATTGGCCACCAGCATGTGCGTTTGTTTCATGAATTTCATATGCGGCTGAGTTGGCAGCCTCTCCATGATGGGCTTCTTCGGCACTATGGATGTATTGTCCACCAGAATGAGCATTTACTTCATTGATTGCGAAAGCGGCTGAGTTGGCAGCTGCCCCATGGTGTGCCTCTTCAGCACTATGAATGTATTGTCCGCCAGCATGTGCGTTTGCTTCATGAATTTCGTATGCGGCTGAGTTGGCAGCTGCTCCATGGTGGGCTTCTTCGGCACTATGAATGTATTGTCCACCGGAATGAGCATTCACTTCATTGATTGAGAAGGCGGCTGAGTTGGCAGCTGCTCCATGGTGTGCTTCTTCAGCAACATGAATATATTGGCCACCAGCATGTGCGTTTGCTTCGTGAATTTCATATGCGGCTGAGTTGGCAGCTGCTCCATGATGAGCTTCTTCGGCGCTATGAATGTATTGTCCACCAGAATGAGCATTCACTTCATTGATTTCGAAGGCGGCTGAGTTGGCAGCTGCTCCATGGTGTGCCTCTTCAGCACTATGAATGTATTGGCCGCCAGCATGTGCGTTTGCTTCATGGATTTCGTAAGCTGCCGAGTTTGCAATTTCACCATGTTGGGTTTCTTGAGATCCATGAATATATTGACCTCCAGCATGTACGTTAGCTGCATTACTTTCGTGAATTTCGAATGCCTGAGAATTTTGACCATGCGCCGCCTGGTTGAATTGTCCGCTTTGTGCGGCGCCATTGAAAACTGAACCGGCTAATGATGGCACTCCATATGAAGTGATTGGAACATTAGGGTGGAAGATAGGTACTGGAATAGGCCCAGTGATGGGAACCAAAGCAGGAACAGAATAAATTGGTACTGCGTATGATGAGACAGGAGCTGAATTATGAAGATCTATTGAGTAAGCTTGGGATGGTCCGGGGACGACTGGTTGTCTGATGCCTGGCTGGAAACTTGAAAACGCTCCAGCGCTTGGTGGTAGTCCATATTCATCGCAGTGTGCTACGGCTACCAGAACGAGTAACGATAGTAACTAGAATATATATATAAAAACACAAATTAAACTACTAAAATCAACATGTTATTTTTCATTTAAAAAAAAATCAAAACTATAGAAGCAATAATATTATTAAAATTTATGTACTTAAGAACTTGAAATTCTATTGTTATATGTATATTCAGCCATAATAAAAACCAAATAAAATTTTGTATTCAATTCAATTACACAAATCATAGCAAAAATAGAGTATATTCTCTTTATATATAACGGGAAGAATAAAAATGTAACTTTTTGCAATTTATTGCAATTTGCAATGCAATTTATATTTATACCCACTTCACCAAAAATTTACTACATAAAAAATATACCAATAAATAAAAATGGAAGAAGGTAGATGTTATACTTACAGTATTCATGATTAATATCTATTAGTGACTTCAATCGACTGATACAATATTAATGCAATTCAACACTTTTATAGGTAGTTAAATCTCCCTAAACTAGATTTATTTTTCGTAACATATTTATCAATGGTCAATGTCAGTGACTTAATTAGAGGTGTCAACCTATACATTTGCCCTGAAGATATTTTGGCCATACATTCCATCAAAATAAACGTACGTAAGTACTTATGTGTAATGTTAAACGATATTTTAAAGTTATTTTCAATAGGTACATTTTAGTTACATTATTTTTCTGATTTTTGGATACCAATGCATTTTTTTATTGTATCAATATGAGCTTTGTTACTAAAAATACAAATAATCATGTTTCATATTATAGTATAAAAAAATATACAATTAAAATTTCAAATGTCGTAACAGTCATGATATAATATTTTTAATTTGTGAATACAATTTGAAGGCGTAAAGAAATGTATAAACACGTAGGTATATATTATGAAGATTTTTCAATACATTACTTAAAATAGTCAAAAAGAATTTAATTAATTTAAACAAAACACAATCAATAATACGTAGCTATTCCATATAATTTAACAGTCATTAGGGCCGCATTCATCCGCTTCAATGGTTGCGAGTCAGGCTTATAAATTCGCGGGTCCCGGGTTCAAATCCAGTGTCTGTTGTTGTTGTTGCTTTTCACAATGTTGTTTTTCAATGTATGTTTTGACCCAGAGTATGGACGTAATAGATTAAGCAAGTGACTAACATCCATTTCTCGTTAAACATAAATCTGTTCGAGGATGAAATTCACATAGGATTGTAGAACCAATTATGTTTTTCTTATTTGAATTCAGATAATATCTATCCACCATAAGTTGAAAATCTAATAAAATTAAAAGAAAACAAGATTTTTTATGAAAAAAGTGGGTGGTCATTTTTTATTATAAAATAAAACCTTATTACGGAGAATGTTTTTTTCGTAATTTTTCCTCTTATAATTTTTAACTGATTCAAGAGAAAGATACAATGCTAAGTGTAACTTATGTTCAAATCAATTTTAGGTATTTATTTAATTAGGTTATGAATCATTTTATTATATTAATTAATAATAAGATTATTAATTACTCACTAATTCCAAATTAAATGACGTATTCATATTTAATAATATATTAAAATTTGACATATCAAAACATATCCGCATTAGTTTAGTTGTTTGAAATAAATTAGTGTTATGGTGAAATATAGTGGTGATATTGATTTAAAAAAAATGTTTCCTGAAACGAAGTATTATGTACTCGAGTAGAAAATCTACATTGGTTTTACAGTATGACACAAATTTTGACTACTTCCAAAAAAAGTTTCCAGTTTTATTTATATATGAGAAATGGGCGTTGGTTACGTGCTCAACATAATATTAAGTCCAAACTCTGGATACAAATGCGTGTTGAAAAGAAAATAGCATATTAATTATTTCCATGTGCGAGGTTAGAACCTGTGACCCACTACTTTACAAGTGAACACGTTCCACCATGTATAATTATTATTTATATTAATAAAATTATACTCAAATAAAAGATCCTGTGGAATATTTTTTTTTCTTGTATTCTTTTAGCAACTTTATTCATTTTCTAAATTATAAATGTTCAGAATATGAAATCAAATTACTTCATTCTCACATAGAAGGTAGGTTTAATAAATATCGATCCAATCAAAATCATGAATTTGCTATTTTGAGAAGATTTATGACCTACATTTTACAGACATCTACAAGTGCCTGGGAGAGGCAGTTGAGAAATAGACCTTCGAAGATATTTACAAAAATTTACAAGTTGTTTTTTCTTCAATTGAATCTGGTTACTATGTTCATTAATTATTTTTCGTCAATACATGATTGTTTTAAAAACTCCATAATGCTATATGAACATATAACATTTAGATTATGTATTTTACCGCAAATATAAGATTCAGTTCTCATGCCTCAGTAATTAGCTTGAAATTACGTCTGCTACAAAATGATATAATGGCAATGCAAATATTCACGTTCCATATATTTCCACATGAGAAAATAACCTATTAAATTGTTAGTCTGTAGAACATACCAGTACGTTTTTCATTGTATGCATAAATGATATGCATAAGGATTCTTTTTTTTTTTTTAATTATTCCTCAAAATAATATTAACAAAAGAGAAAAAAGTCAAATACAAAAATTATTAAGTAGGTATATTAGAAACTTGAAATACTAAATTATGTTAGTTATACTAAAGTTTTTTTATAACCTATTTATTTACATCAATATATTTATAACAAGATCGGTTTCGTCTTAGTATTAATATAAATTAGTATTATAAATGAAAACAGTCTTGTTAGACAAATAGTTGTGGAAATACACACAAAAATTTAATTTAAAATTGACATTATGATTAGTTTTCTTTCCACCAGATAGAAAAAAATTTAATAATACAAACCACTCTTGATTTATTTTATATTTCTATAAATTATACTCAAGTAACCTAAGTTATTTTTCAGCTAATCTTCATCTGCATATATATAAGCGGTACATTATGACATTCATAGCGGTAAAACATATGCGAATAAAATGTTCACTGGTTTTTTGTAGTAACGCGACATTTGTTTAAATATTAATCTTTCATTTTTACTTACATTGCAAGGTTCCGCTCATTTATAAGTATATTCAGCTTTATCGAGCCTTGTTTTTATAATTCTGAATATTTCTTGAATTATTTGGTTAATTTACTTATTTATAGGTAGCTCGTGGTATGCAAAAGTGCATGCTGGTTATAATGCATAAGAATAAAAAACTAAATACTTGGATCAGATAACTAACAAGAGTATGTGATAATATAATGAATACTAAAAACCTTAAATGAAAAGAGGTCAGATAAGACAGCTAATAAAATTGAAGAAAATAAAAGACGCTGAACAAATATATACAGCAGTCATAAGGTAGATTCAGAGGCTTCCGAATTGATGCATTAATTTAGTTTTATGGACCCACATCGTGACGTTATTTAGAATACGAAGAATAATGGAATCAGCTTGAAGAGACTTTCATCCAATAGATAGTGCATTAATCAAAGCTGATGATGATGATAAATATTAAGTTATATTTTATTGTAAAGATACGATCAATGTTAACATTGGGTATGCATAGTTTAGTATCTATTTTTTTCATGAAAATTTCATTTTACTTAGGAATCAACATAATTTCGTTTTATTAATAATAATCTATAAATCATAGATTATTAATTTTGACAGTAAACTTACTTTTATTCCATAATGACATATGGCTAGTACAATATTGCCTATATGTCACATAACATCAATTATTATTACAATTACGATTCAGGTTTCTGTCTTTACCAATCATTTATATTCAGTACCTACTAAGCATTCATTCTTACCTAATAATATTATATTATTGTTCTGTTGCGTTATTGGTCTACCCCGGGCGTAATATTAATAAAAACACTAATATTATGCACAACGTAAAAACTGAAGAAATCATTAAAATATTCTATTAACACAGTAGAATGAGCTCCATCCATTAATTCGGTCGAATGCTCTCCTGTGGTTAATTTTTCCGACAGTAAAAATCACTCAGGTACCTACTTATTCCCACGCCTTGCCGGGCTGTAGTATCTCAGCAATCTTAAGCAGGCCCCTTCATTCTGTTGTGCTTTGTGTCCTCCTCTTCCAATTGATTACTCCAGGGGACTTGCAAGTTTTTATATATTCGTACCAATAATCCATCAATGTCGTGTTCTTGCCGCACTCAATTGTCCACCTAGTCCACAAAACGTGACAAACTCAGTTAATGTTGATCATCCAAATGTGTCATGTAGCGAGTTCCTCGCAGATGTTGAGCCCTGATAAATCTATCGATGATATACAGATCAAAGAACTTATTTAGCTTATGATTGTAACAAAGTCAATGAGAGAGATGATAAAAAAAATACGAAGAAATAATAATTCGCTAATTCCCAATTAAAAGAGTAAGGAGAAGGAAGATAAAAGAATTTAAAGTGAAAAATGTTTCAAATACTAACATCTTTAAATAAGTAGGTACTTATTTCACCCTATCTTGCTCCAGCATTTGAACACCTCAAGCACAAGATTGCATTCAATAATTGATCGACTGGAGTTTGGTTTTCACAAAACATACCGGTAAACTCCATGCGACTCTGGGTTTGCTGACCACATACCCCGCTATGTCCATTCAGCTCAAGCTCGGTCGAAAAAATTCTATCGTCGACAATCATGGTAGGTGCTCAAGTACTTAATATATAGACAAAAAATCTGTAGACTTATATAATAGTATTGATTAAAAAAAATAGGATGTGAACTTCCAGTCAGCTGGTGACAAACCATAGTACCAGAAGTTTTATTTTGAAAAACAAATGGGTTCTTTTTGAAGCGGTTCTATTACTTATTAGATACCAAATAAGTAGGATATAATTATTTAATATAAACCTGCAATAAAATCACATATTCACCAAAGACAAACATTTTAATTGATTTGTAATATACCTATGTAGTATGACGATTTCCAGGTTTACCTATATCGTGATACATTTTAATCCAATTGATCTATGTTCACTGTAGTAAGTTATTATTAAATGAATATTCCTTCCTCGTGACCTTATAAACTCAATTTAATGAAGAGTTGCAGAATACGAACGGCCTCTTGCCCTTTTCAAATTAAGAGTAGGATCCGCCAATATTAAGGGAGTAATAGCATACTTTGAAATATTCATTGCACATAATGCAATCTCCACCTCCTTTGTTTTGTAACATAATAAACTACAGAGCAAAAATACATTAACGTATGCTAGTGGGAATATTTTATTTTCTAACGTACTATTATTTAAATACTTAATGCAGGGGCGGGCAAACTGCGGCCCGCCATTATTAATTGTACTTCTGATTACGAATAACTTTTTATATATATTTTAAAAAATATTGACAATAGATTAAAATTTGAAGAACTTGTTGTTTCTTAAATGTATTAACTCAGTACGTCTTCCTTGCGTCTCGTCTCACACTATATAACCACTATTTTCTACGTTGTACATCGATTGAGAATGAATGGAAAGAAATTTCAGATTGTAATCTCGCTCTGGGTATAGATATTGTATGTAGATTAATAGATATTGATAGTGTACCGACAGAGCTACAACTTGAGACTATTGATCTGCAGTGTGACACTGATTTAAGAGAATTGCATCGTCGTGAAGAAATCTCCAAATTTTACAAAAATTAATTCAGACCTTAATTCTGACAAATTCGACCAACTTAAAGATTATGCAAGAAAAATGTTCGTTATTTTTGGATCAACCTATATTTATGTGAACAAACATTTTCGATCATGAACCTCAATAAAAATTCTTTACGATCAAATATCTCCGATGCTCATAAGCAGTTTTGAGAATATCAACTACAAAATTAACACCTGAATTTAAAAAAAATGTTCAAAAATGTACAACAGTTTCATTTTTCTCATTAATTTTTTGTAATGTTTTTTTTTCGTGATAATAAATAGTGTATATCTAAAAATGGTATTTTACTTGCGGCCCGTCGCTCATATTGAATTCTTGAATTTGGCCCTCCATCCAAAAAGTTTGCCCCCCCCTGACTTAATGTATACTATTTGTATATACTATTTTGAGAATTCATATTAAATTGATACAAATAATTATTTTATCACCCCAGTTGTATCGCAATGTATATTTAGATGTCTTATTTTTAATTACACTTTTTTTTTTCGTCCATGTCCGACCCTAATAAGATCATATGAGCCTCCACAGAGTAGAGGTTTGTATTAACAGATGGTTACAGAATTTTCCCTTAAAAATACTTCAAATTTCTTCATTACAATTTTTAATGGCTTTTTTAGTAGTAAACATTTACAATTTAATGACAAATCTATTTTTTGTTATATGTAAGTATCATTTAAAATATTTAAATAATTGGAGAAAAACAAAAACCAAAGACACATTTTTTTCCTAGTTACGTCTTTATCACGCATACTTCCTCAACTGGGGATTTCAATCTCAGACATAATGTGAATTCTCAAAATTACGGATAAAAAACAAGTAAAATTTTAAGCATTATAAATTAATATTAGGTATATCCACGTCATATTGCATACTGTAACATAAAATAATATACTTAAGATAATCACATTTAGTAGCATTTTCAGTTGGGCATATTTTACCTGGTCCTTAATTAGAGTACTAACGGTATTTTTGTAGTGTCAAGAAATCTCGAGATTGCAAATTCTTGAATACTTTTTAGATAATTGAAAGAAAAACTTTTTAACTAGCGTTCTGATAAAGTTATTTTCTTTATTTTGTGGATTGGCATAATTGACTCATTTTCTACCTTATCTTTAGTATCATTTTTTTGTTTTAAAATCAAGAATAAAGTTTGAAAACAATTTATATATTATTATGTACTTCATTTTAGCTTATAGGCATCCTCTGATGGATATGATATGTTTCGTATTTTCAATGCATCCAGTCTCGTGTCTTCTACATCCAACTCAGTCTGCTAACTCCTCTTATGTCATCTGTTTACATAGCTTAATAATTGATTTAATATACTTTATTATATTATTTAAAGACCACAGTATATAATATATACCCTCCAAAAACACTACTTTTTCCACTAAGTGCCTTTTAGGTGGAGTACCTATGTATTCTAATTCAATCTATACAAAAAATTAAATCATGTCAAAATTTGTAATTTCAGTTTTGTTTTACGTTTTCTGAAACCCAGAAAAATATTTAAACGGATCATTATTTTTTATTACCTACTTCGCGCGAGATGAAAATGGTAAATGTTAGCACATAATGACTGGTTATTTAGTGTTTTAGCGCAATAGCATTATGGTGCACATATTTAACGTGTAGCGTTGTTCAAAAGGATGTAAAGTGAAATTATTATTCCATTTTAAACAGTTATTGGTATTTCTTATTTACCCACTCAGTTGCAGGTAGGTAATTGGTTAAAATTCTTTCAATGTTCATCGAAATCTAATTTGATGAACAAAACCAACGTAAGGTCATGGTCATAAATGAGTAACCTTTTATTGTTACGAACGAATTGTTAATGTTAGTACCTAGATAATTATTATGATAATTTGTTCCGTAAATGTTTGTTGGTACGTACTTCAATATGCTGATTCATACCATGTCCTTTCTAAATCACTGTCATTGCTAAATTGTGCTGCATATAGGTAAAGAAAAAAAATAATCTACATTTTCATTTCTAAATGGGGCATATGGATATAAGGAAGATTATTTTATCAAACTCTTTTATATACACACTTCAAACGTCACATCAATTTAGTACAGCGCATATATTTTATACACAGTGCTGCTATCAGCGGCTATCGGGGGTAGTTTATCATATTTATGTATTCAGGCTGTTAATTGTTACAATAAATTAACCGTATGAACTGTCAAAAAGTGTTATGTTTTAACAGCACCTCTCTTGGCTGTGTCAGCTTTTACAACAAGAGAGTTTTGACAGTTTAGACGGTTAACTTATTGCAACAATTATAAAACCTAAATATGATAAACTAACCTCAATAGTCGCCGATAGCCGGTGATAGCAGCGTCGTGTATAGAATAGGTGTGCAGAAGTGACTCGAACATGACGTAATCTAAGTAATGCAGGCGCTCCCGCCACTGCTTCACCGTGGGTGCATATATCAATGTAAATTATCATATTTGAATTCATGATTACTTTAGGCGTATACTTTTATTTTTATAATGTTTCATATTACATATTGTAACGTAATAGGTTGTTTCATCAATTCATATTTTCATTCATAAATAAAAATAAATTATGTGACCAATGGTTTATTGGTATCTTTCTTGTAAGTTGGTATTCTTTATTGTCCTGTATTTTCGTATAAATTATTTTTAAGCATCTACATTATCTATCTTGCTTATGCTTATTTTAAGTTTTAGGCAGGATATATATCTTGAAGAAAATATCATCGCTGGTGAAATCTAATTGTCCGAGTGTACCCAGAGGCAACAAACATCAGAAAAATAGTCTACCAAGCCGCTAGATCAGTAACAAGGTTTTCTGCAGAAGGATGTGGTAGTATATTATACAGGATCAAGATAAATAAAATCAACTTGAAGAAGTATTCATTCATAAATGTATGATTTCATGATTATGAAAAATTTATTAACGTAAATAATATTTAAAATATTATTAAAACAGAAGTTATCTATAATCGTTCAGAGTATTTATATGTTATGCTAAATAATAAATATCGTAGAATTAATATAAACTTTGTTTTCTGAAATTCTACCAAAAATACGTCAATTAAATTAATGTATATTACGCAACATTGTAAGTATTAAAATGTCCTGAATATTTAAATATTATTACGATATATGATAATATAATAAAATGTGCCAAAATATATATATTGCGTGCACTGATAACGTATCCAATTAGTGCATGGATATAATTTAGATATTTGCAATAATGGCATTAGTACTAATATGATTTTTTTAAATTACAATTTTTCACACCTGTACTATTCTTTCTCATATTAGGTACCATGTAAACGGATTTAATTAATAACATAACCTTATATTATTTTTAATTATATTAAACTGCATCTAAAAAATAAACAGGCTATAAATGTCTCTAGGTATCTGCTAGTGAATATACTTTTGTTTATATATTGCAATTATAATTTTACTGAAATTCTTCTGGTATGATTTAATTTTGACAAGCTGTATATAATAAAAAAAATCACGTTTACAACAAGACAATAATTAGATAGATCTGTATAGCTTTACATATTAGTTGTGGACCTGATTTGGTATTATAGCGGAGATGTGCAATAGTACCCTCGGTAGACCGCGTCCGCTCGCTATACATAACAATGAAAACCGAACCCCACACTTCAAATTCCATTGTTGTATTCATATTTGAAGACCATCGGTTTTGATATAAGATAAATTCGCCAGCAATCTCGTCCACTATTGAACCATCATCCACAGCAGCATTACGACTCAATTTGCTCCAATTTTATTGAAAACAGTTGCAAAGTTAATATTCTGTGTGAAAACTCCCCTGTTCTTTGTGTTTTTGTATCAATCGGTGTTGTTTTATCTATTTAAAATGAAGATGGTAAGTGCAGTTTACTGGGAAGTTTTTAGGATTAATAATATAACTAGCTAAATACATACTTATGTGGGACACCTGCTTAATTATTTTTTAATTTAAAAAAATCATAGATGTTAACAATATTGTGTGATAAGTGAAATGTAAAGTGTAAGCAATCATAACTGTCAATACAGTAGGCGTTGTATTTTGATGTTTTATAAAATGTATCAATTCAACAAACGAATATATACTTGTATTACAGTTACAATACTTATGCACTTTATTACGCCAGAAATAATTATTTAACCATGTTCGATCCTAAGAAAATCATAATATGGGCCTCCATATAGTAGAGATTGTATTAACAGAATTTTGTTTTTCGAGAAATGGATGTTATCCACTTACTCAACATGTTAGGTCCATACTCTGACTCTAAATACACATTGAAAAACTACATATGTTTCTGTCAGACCTCAGATTTGAACCCAGTACCTACTATATTATAGATCAACGCGTTACCCGCTAGGCTATTGTGGGCATTGTTGGGATGACGGAGTTAACGGAGTGCCCGTTTCTGAAGCCGCTGATATAGGTTCAAATCCTGGATTTTGAAAAAATGTTTGTTTTAATGACCGAATGGATACGAGGAATGACTAACAATTACTTCTCGTTTGTTAAAAATCTATTACTGTAACCTACATTCTATAGAGGTATATAATATATATGCTCCGGCTAAGAGCGGATATGGTAATTTATTTTGAATGGGTATACTTATACATATATTGTGAAATACATTAAATATAGTACGTATCATTAACACAATGAAAATTAGATTAACCTTTCTTGCCCCTTTACATTATTTTTTTATAAAATCCTCAAGACATAAATTATTAAAACACAATCATAGATATTGTCATTTTTAATAACGATAATAATATTTCCGTTTATAAGTAAATGAAATCAAATCACTATTCATCAAAAAAAATATTGACTTAAAAATTTATGATACTATTTTGTATTTATGTATTTTAGATATGTACCCACTTTCTTATTCAAAATCTTAATTTTCAGCTCTTATGGATCTTGGTCATCGCGATAGTTGCAGTATCAGCCCAGAGGGGACCTTCATATAGCCCACTCAAAGATGTACCTATTTTAAAATATAACAGTGAATCCAATGTGGACGGATCATATCGATACAAGTTTGACATTACTTTATTTTTTACGTATCATGCTAAAAATATCACGTTATATTTAGATATGTTAAATAGTCACAATCTTTAATTTATGTATTAATATATTTAGTGAAGTGAAATAATTAATTTAAAAAAATACTAATTATACTTTTGACATTAAATTTTACTACCCGTATGAAAATTAAAAAAAAATATATCTTAACGAGGTTACATAATAAAATTCACCAGATCTATGTAGGTATACTATAGATACGTGCATTACAAATTTTATTAAAATATTAAGTTGTATATTTTTTATTTTAGTTATGAAACTGGAAATGGTATAAGAGCACAAGAAGATGGCTTCCTCAAAAATCGAGGCTCTCAACAAGAAGCTCAAGTAAGCTTTTTTATTTAATACTTTCTCATAAAGTCTTAGTAAAGAATTGAAGCAACGTAATAATTATTGATATCAATGATCTGAATACTATAACGTACCTACCTATATAAAATAATCATGCACCCATACGGTAGCATAATTTATAAAGCGCCCGTCTCAAAAGTCGTATGTTCGGCTTTGATTACGCGTCTGCAAATAAATCATAGTATTTTTTTTTAATTTGTGATTGCTTAAAACAAACACATTTAATCGATTTAGCGAATAGCTAACAATCGCTCCTCATAAAAATATCTGTCAATATAATCTCCAACCTATATAAGCCCATATATATTAATTTACGAGCCAAACCCGTATATTACTTTTTTTTTTTTTTTTTAACTCAATACAGTATAAATAATCTGGGCCTGATTTACCTTTGAGTCAAAAGCCTCGCAGCCCTAAAAATAAATCGAAAAAATCTATAAAAAAACTTTTACCATTATTTTGGGCCCTCCAATATGTTTTATCCCAGGGCCCCTTCAAGTGTAAATCCGACCCTGATAATAATATAATATAAACTTTAGAGTATTATAATTAGTTATGCAGATAGTTTTTACTTAACTATGCTTTAATGTAAAGGTTAATATGTATATTATTGATTTTTTCTTGATTGGTGAAATTTGTGTTTAAATACTGATTAATAAAATATAATGATTCACCACAATTTAACTTTCGATATTTAACAGACCAAGTTTCGTTTAATGTGATTTCTTTCTATCTACACATCACCAAACCTCTGACCAAATTTACCAATTATATTGATATTTTTATAACAGGGGAATTGTTAATTAACTTTCAGGTCATGCAAGGATCGTATTCCTACACAGGACCGGATGGCGTCCTTTATACAATCACGTACATAGCTGATGAAAATGGTTTCAGAGCTGAAGGCGCCCATATCCCCACTCCTCCACCAATCCCGAAGGCAATAAGGGACTCGCTCGCCTACAATGCTGCCCATCCGGAACCTCAAGGCAGAACATACAGAAAATAGCTTTCACAAAATCAAATAAACAGAATAGCAATCGTTTACCAGTGACATAAGTGAAAGTGCCCCTGTGTTATATGGTAATAATTAAAATGAGTATTACCATCGCAAGACTGACATTGCATCTCATTTTTTACAATTTACCATAAATTTAATGTATATTATAATGATTATCAAATCATACATATTTTAAATTAATTGCAACATTATAATTTGCTGTTAGTATAACTAATATACATTTTGGAAACCAGTAATTTATGATTTATTCAAATGTATAATACTATCTTTTGGTCTGTGAAAAGTAAATAATAAGGATTTTTAAACACATTTTTTTTATTTTTAAAAATCTCAACACCGTGCAGATGGGCATTAATATATTATTTTTAAATTTTCAAATAAAGAATTATTTATAATTGTAATATTATAAATTGTAAAAAAATAGTCTGTCCTATAAAAAATGTATTTTTTTATAGTTATATACGAAAGAATTTACATTATCAGTATATTTATATTATATAACTAATTTATGTAATAAAATTATAACACCTCTGACAAACCGGCAACGAATAAGGCTACGAATATGTTCTAATAGTTTATGAATTTCCTAATAGTTTTTAAATATTTCTACAAATACTTAGTATGTATTCTAATCAATATTATTTCTTCTGTGTAAAGCAAATAAATATTAAAAGAATTATTCAAAAATAAAACATTTTGTTATTTTTTCAAGGTTTTATTATAAATTTGACAAAACATAATAGTGAAATAGGTACTTGATACTTTACAATGTTTAATAATATATGTATGTGCCCACATAGAGGATTAGAGGATTGAATCTTATTGTATGGTATCCAAATTTATTATAACTCCGAATCATTTGTAATGTTTACACTCCACCTACAAAATATAAAGCTCACTTTGATAGAAATAGAGAGAATTTAATTTTTTTAAAAATACATAAGAAAAAACATTAATCCTACGAATCAGTGAAACATATTTTCTACAATATAGCGAAAACTTAAAAACTCAATTTTAATAATAAACATGACCACAAAAAATATGTAATAATTAGACAGAATTCTTTAACGAATTCACATTTTGTAACTTTTTTTATTATAAGTTTTCTTGTTTTTAGGAACGCATATATTAGTCAAATTGCAAGCTTCGTATGTTTTCCGCTAGGTGCCTGGTAGGTGGAGTATTTAGCTTAAAATATTTCGAATAGTTTTAATTATCACATGTATTTTAAATATTATTGTATGTATTACGTATCATAAAAATACCAATATTATTTTTAAAACAGTATCCAAATACTTGACAGTCTTATTTACACATTAATTACAATTAACACTTAATTTAAAAGTATATTTTAATTAGTACATTTTTGGTGGATAATATCCTAATTCAACACTTTCGTTTGTGACGGTGGTTGTAGTTTTCGATGTGTCATCAGAATATCTATTACGTATCTCGTAAACACTTGTTACGTCAGAAAGCACATCACTGTCTTGATCATCAATTTTTATACGATCTGAATTATTTTCTGCACTATCTACTTTGAGATTGTCACTGGAATCACTCATTATACCTACAGGTAATCTACTACCTGACAAAATCTTCTGCGCTCCATCCAAAGGCGCCTGAGCATTAAGTTTAACGACATCTGGAAATCGGCTGCCCGGTAAGATTTTCTGGGATCCTAGTAAAAAGTCAGACGCAACCATTCCGACAACGTTCAAAGTCTCAGATGCAGGCTTTGTAAACACCGGTGCGGAATAAATATCAATGATTAATGAAGAAATCACTCCCGTTATCTGAAACATATTCATAATGTATATTTTTTAAATATGTTTTGCATATTGACTGCTTAATCTGCAAACCAGCTAACTGCACTTTTGACCAAAAATGATATTTTGATAGCATTTTGTTATAAAGTATGTTTTCTATGCTTTCACCAAATTTCAAACTGCTAAATCTATAAATAAATGCGTTATCGTTCGTCACACAAAATAGCCAACTGCAGGTGCCAAAGTTTCAATATCGTAAAAGGAACAACTCCGCTCTTTATGTAATTTTTCTTTATAATTATATAAAATGGAAACTATAATAGTGTATTAATTCATGCAGCTTACCTGTAAAAAATAATTTCCAAGTGTATTTTTTGAATTGTGGAATTCCGCTCGATAGTTGAATTATTATTTTTTTTTCTCCTTCCTAAACAATTTTCCTAAATGGAGTTTGCTGGTTTGAAGACGAAGCTGTCGATATATATATATATATTATATTGTTTTAATTCTGAATAGATGTAAGACAAAAAATGGATCGACAACTCGAAGGATTAGAATACTCACTTGAACAGTGAAAGTCAACTTTTATCTAAGATATTAAATATGTATTTTTATGAGATTTAAAAAAATATATTTTTTTTGTTCGTTTATGATGTGAATAAATAATTAATAGTTCTTACCATCAGAATATATTGCAGACCCATAATGATGGTTATTTATAAGACACTGTTTAAAATTCATAAATATTAGCTACTTCAATAACTTTGCAAACATAAATTCAAGGTAATCCTGTATACTGAATTCCCTTGAATTATTGGTAATATTTTAGCTTCAGGCGTTTATTTGCTTGAAATATTAACTTTGTTTATTTAACAATATTATGACTAAGAAGTGTCTAATATTATGAAACTATTAAGTAAGTTTCCAAAAAATTTAAGTAGATACCTAGTTTATTTATATAAAAAAATCTACCGTTTAGGTATGTTTGAACTGTTTGAACAATGATGATATAATATTATCGTGGATACTTACTTGTGTAGGTATGCCATTTCTATTATATACATTTTCCTACATATTATATCGTAATCTACCAACGTTTTTTCAGGATATACGTAACATGGAATCTGCATTACATAATAATTATTATGTTTTAGTTGGGTGAGGTTAGGTTAGGTTAGGTTAAAATATAATATAATACGACAGATTGACATGCATTAGCTCTAGAAATAAAACTCAACTCGATGCAACTCATTTTTCAAATTTAAAAGCCAAATCGAAAATGCTACATGAGTTTTAACTTATATAATAATACTAGCTGACCCGGCAAACGTTGTTCTGCCATATAAATTATTTCTAATGAATATTTTGGTTGTTAAATAAAAAATAACGAATGTATCGTAAGTGTGTGGGGATGGGATCTATGACAGAAAGAGAAATAGAGCGCTGTAGACGATGACCGCCGATAAAAACAAAAAAACATCAACCATTCATTTTCTCAATTCAAAATGAGTAATGATGTTCATAATGAATGAATTACCTGTGACAAGATCTCGTTGTATAATGTTTATGCAATATCCGTCTTGTCCCTTCCAGAAAATAAGCGCATATTGGAGAGCGTCGTATGAACGGTGTGTGTCAGCGATAAACTCCAGATTATTGTTTCTTCTTCGAATCACGATTTCTCGCGTCGATGTGCGGTCGCCAACCATGATTCCAGCAATGTCGTCAACAACAGGCGCATTGAATCGACGCACGTGCTCTCCAGCTGGTGTTTTATCAGGATTGATGACAATAGCGTGATTGTCACTTTGCGATTCGTGCATGTGTGCTTTGAAGAATTTCAATAATTCATTGTGCTCATTCAATAGGGCGTCCAGTTTTGCGACGATGCGCCTGGCATTAGGCGAATTGAAGTTATTGTAGCCGCAACTTGCATCCACACGATTGATGTCCTCACCGCCCATGAAGCAGATTTGTAAAAAAATATGTGGTTCGTTTGGCATTGGCAGCAATGAGCCTACTTTGTGATATACTTGGCCTTTGATTTTGTACGTAGAATGGAATTGTTGACCATTTGCCGCAGTATTGTGAACTATTTCTGTTGCTCCAAACGAAGTCATTTGGAAGCATGGATTGAATGTGCGAATAGACTTCAGGAACAAGTTTGAATCTGGAACCGTGCCGATGAGCAAGCCGTTCAATGGTTCTGGTGATATCTCAATTTCTGGTAGTTGCACTTTTCTTGATGCGCAACACATCCCGGCTGACTCAAGTTTGAATTTGAGCGCATGACAATGGGGACATTCTTTGTCCATAGCACCAATCAGCACTTTCGGATGAGCGGAATATTCAATATCTGGCTCGTACTCGAATGCGAGACGAAGTAACGAAGCGGATGTAAATGTTCGATGTACTTGTTGGCGTTGTCGGTCATTTGCTCTGCGTGTGTTAACTACGAACCGGCGCGCTTGGCTCAGTTCCTATTGTCGTTGTTGATTTCGTTCAGCTCGTGCCTCTTGTGATTGGGATGCACGCAATTGCGACATGCTTACACGCACGTTTTTGTTATCTTGTTGGATTTGTTCGCCTGTTCTTTCTGCTCTACTATTTTGCATGTTTGTTGCTTTATTCGTTCGACGGCCCAAATGGCCCTCCTTGCGTCTTGTTGGCATTGTGCACTGTAATACACGCACATAAAAATAGATAAATTAAAATAAATCGTACAAAATTTTGCACGCACTGCGTTTTGATATGCCGAATGAAATGTCAAAATGACGCGACGCTTCTCTTGAATTCTTCTCGGACGTAGCGCCATCTGTCATTCGACAACATAAATAATTTCGTTCTGTTTGAAATACGAACGACGGTTAAATTTGTTCATACAAAAATAATAAAATCGCGATTAAAAAATGGTAGGGGGAGGTAGGAGAATGAAAATTTGGGGTTATAGGTATTTTTTATGCCAAATAATAAAAAAAAAATACAAAAAAAATTGCCAAAAAAATAAAAGAAAATTTTTCTGGATAGAGATACCCTAATCACCTATCGGTATGAAATATACTTGTTGACCTATTCTCATACCTAAAAAATATACATTACACGAGATTTTTATATATATAGAGATACCTATAAGTTTATAACTGATATATTTAAATACAGTACCTAAACGCCTGTCCAATGGCATTCTGTTTTAAAATTATACTATATAGATATTGCACTTAATTATCCAGATGTCTTTAATTTTGCAATATGCAAACATATATTTTTTTTTTTGAAAAATATTCAATGAATAAAATAATACATAACAATGAACATACTTAATAGATAATATGGATCAGCTTAGATAGGTTAAATACATATTTATTTATTTTAGGTTCCAAATTACGTATAAAATAATAAATATTTTTATGTACTTTTAGTAACCTATTATTTGGTAACTACATTGGTGAATCCATTATAACTCAATATAAATATCACGGTGGCCGCGCGGCTTAAGCGTTGGACTATCACGCCGTGGGTCCCAGGTTCGAATCCTGGGTCTGGCAAGTACACATATTGTTTTTCAATTTGTGTCTGTCAGGGTATGGACCTAATAGGTTGAGCAAGTGGCTGACATCCATTTCTCGTAAAAAAAAACAAAATCTGTTAATACAAACCTCTACTATGTGGAGGCCCATATGTTCCTATTAGGATCGGACATGGTCGTAAAAAAAATGAATCGTGCTGATAAAAGTAACTAATCTCAATTTATTTGGAAATACGTAGATTAGTTCATATTATTACATTCATTGAAGTAATATTATCAATGATTACAGTCTGTTCAAAAAACTTATGAACTGTACAATGAGAATAACTATATAAATTTTATAACACAATGGTTTAAATCAATTTCATAACTATTAATAGGTACTAAATCATTATAATGAACATAAGATCAAATAATAGAAAAGTCAATTTTGAATAAAAACAGCATTAAGGATGTAGGATTCTTTTTATTGTTATTATAAGACACTAATAACAGTAATTTCGAATAAAAATCAAATAAAGTTATGTATTAAGGTTTATATTGTTATATTATCAATAAATCACCCATTTTAAAAAGTATTTATTTTTGTTTTATTTTTGAAATTGACATGTTTGCATTTAAATATTTATTAAATAAGTAATCATTTTAAAAAAAAATATTTTAAATTAGTTGAAATAGCCACTGGAGTTTAAAATCACGATGTATTCAATCACAGATTTCCTTCACAAATCCCCGTCTAATTATATTCCTATAAAATATAAATTATAAATCTGAATTTTTGGATTAATGTTAATATGACTTTTGTAAATAGTTACGCCTTTTAATTAAGCATAAACCAATGCCTACAGATATTTACTAAATTTCCGTATAATAACATCATAAGTGGAATGTCTGCTATTGATTTTTTTTCAATCTTAACGGTAAAAAATAATATTCATTTGTTAATAATCTTTTTACATCGATCATGATGTTTTCTATAAAAATAAATCTAAACTTTTAGTCGAAAATCTTTGTTTTATCTAATACCGGGATTTAAAAATATTCGTATATTATAAGGATTAAAAGTTTTCCGTGAAATTCCTAGTGACTACTAAAATATAGTAAATAAAGCTTTTCCCCCTAAATTAGTACTACAAAAATATACCACGGTGTATGTATTTATATGGAATTAAAATTTAGGATATCATTTCTTTTCCGATATTTCGAATACTTGTACATCAGGTTGATCTTGTTCTTCGTTATTTTGGAAAAATACTTGTGTATTGCCCGTGGCTGGTACTTGACGAAATCCTGACGTCCATTCGTGAAATACAGCCATAGGTTCGCTGCTTTTCGTCCGCCAGTATATAACTTGTTGATTTCCTGGTTGTTCAAAATTAAACGTATATACCATCGGACTAAATTTCTGTGCCAAATTATTCATCATTCCAATCAAGTGTGACCGTATCACATTGTAATTGAATGGCTGCTCACTTCCGGTTTGGACGTTTAATGGATTTATTGCATTTTGATATGTTGGCAGTGACTGAAAGTTGTAGTTGGCCCCATCGTTATTATTTGGTAATTGACTTGGTGATATTGCAGAGGTTTCTTGATCAGTGGCTTGCGTCATCGTCTTTGGTTTTATAATGATTGGATAAGCATTGATACCACTTATGAATACGAAGGAGTACACCTGGAACAATCAGATCGAAAACAAATAAATTCATATTATATTGTTTCATAATACATATATTTTTTTATTAACGAGCATAAGGACATCTTAAATTACCTAGCACTTTCTATAAAGTAACTAATTAGATACCTAGATTTAATTATAAAGTCAGCCGCTTGCTTGACGAAGACAAATTATATGTCAATTGCGCGTATAATATATTATAATATGTAATACGCACAAATCATAGTCCCGTCAGTAGCTCAGGGGATAGAGCGTTCACCAGGACAGTGAAAAGACTTCGACTCCCATTTGGCGTGACCTTTTCTCTAAGATTTTTCACAATATGTATCTTTTCTGAGTTCAAATGAATTTGCAATAAGAACAATAATTTTACATTCATCTTTTGTGTATTCAATATTGAATAAAAAATTCAATAGTCATAATTATTATTATGTTGATAACAGAGAGCTTGTACTATTGTTATAGGAAACCTTATGAACTTTTAGTATTACAGTACCTACTTGGTGAATTTTTTAGAACGTTTTTAATGTGGTTGAATTGGTAGTCATATAAAAAATAATATTTTGTACGTAGGCGCATTGTAGCATGTTGGCACTCGACAGCTTGGACCGCTATTAATTAATATAAAATACAATGTCTTCTAAACATCGTTAAAGAAAAATGGCCACCGACGTTTCGGTAGTAGAGCTACGTATGATAATATATTATATACTTACAAAATAAAACTACAAAAATGATCATCTTTAGCTGTTTTCAAAATATATATATAGATTATTTCGAAATGAAAGCTTAAAAAATTGCACTGTGTAAATTCAAAGTTATGTTTTCTTTTTGGGAATTTTCACTTGTGTCAGTTTACTTCAGAACGCATACCTAATCTCTTCGAAATATGATAAATAATACGTAGGTAAAAAACTATTAAAACACACAAAATAATACGTATACCAACCATGCAGAATGTGAGTATCATCTTTCTTTATGTTGTGATTACTCCACTATTTTTATAATTATCCAGAGATTTCTATAATAAACCTTATTTTTTACACACAAACATTCACTTAAAAAATTAAATGTTATGATGGTGAATATAATAATATATATTCGTCAATATTATATTCACATTTCAAATAACATGCTTATATATCGTGAAAATAGCCTTCGGCAACAATAAACCTGATCCCAGTGTTCTCGAATTATATATGAAATTTATTGAACTTTCGATAATTTATTAAGAAAGATAATTTTAAATTTTCTGTCAGAGGCCTATTTTTACACAAAACTCTGAACACGCCTAATCTGATTATGACTATTGCGAACATGTTTACATCATTCTCTTCATGCAAAATGAAGAGTAAATTTTTCATTGAAAAATCGCCATCTATATGAGAGAGAACAAAGCTTTTCTTCTCTTATTGTTTTTGAAATATTAACAAATCTGTTTCATTGGTCTCTCCATTTTACGAAATGACTTCTTGTGGTGAATTTCTCTGCTATTTCATACAAAACTTTTACATTCAATCGCAATGAGGTAAATAATAAACAATACTATTAATATTATAAATTAGGTATATTTGGTTCACATATTGTCGTTTACATAATAATAATAAATAATAACAACTAATATATACTATCGACTTGGATATTTGAAAAAAAAAAATTTATATTGTAATTGACTTAGGTTTTGTACTATTCCATTTGAGTCGTTTTTGGTATGGTAAATATTGGTGGTCAAAAATGACTCATACGGAATAGTACAAAACTTAAATCAATCTGAATTTATAAATATATTATAGATATAAATCAAGTAATAATATATTTACACAAATCCAGTCAAATACCTATAGTATGTTTTATCATAAACATACTACGTATACATCAAATGAGTAACAATATATCAAATACATTGCAATATTATTTTGCAACTAATACTAACCTTTACATTTATTTAGTTTATGTTATTTGAATACTGTATTTTTTGAAATAATTTATAATCAGTTCCAAAAGCTCAAATCAAAAATCTTCATCAGTATTGTTGTCATCAATATTTCTCACATGGTAATTTCCAGTGTATCCTATAACCTGTGTGGGCTTAATGTTTTGATTGAAATATCCAATAGGTGAGGTAAAATATCCAGGTGCACTTTGTAAATAAGCAGGGTCTAAGAGGTACCCCAAGCGATGAGCCAAACTGCTTGCAAACCGCCATGGTGCTTTGCTCAGTGCGATGATTTTCCCTATCGATCTTCCCTCGCTCTCGCCCTCTCTCTCAATTACTTCAGAAATTTCTTCATCATCAGCCGAGACTTCGTCTACTGGCGCTCCTGATACTTGTCGATTAATGATGCACTGGCAGAGCAATAACACAAAGAAACTTGAAGTGATACTGAAGAACTTCATGCTGTCTGAAAATATGGAGAAAGAACTAAATTACACTTATGTCATTAGTGAAAACCATTCAATACCTTCTTTAGACAATGACATTTAAATCACGAGCAGATATGACCACCGCTGTACTAGTAGCATATAATTATTATACATAGGTATGTTTTATTAACATAATATTTAACTAGCGAGCTTATTGGATTTATAAATTGTATTCCCTGACAAAATATTCAGTACCGGGATTTTAAGATTAGTATTCTTGACCTCGATTAAAGAATCTTGGGATTTATGTGAACATAATAATATCTGAGTAGTATGAAAATGAATAGATTTTTCATGCTTGTAGATAATTCATTGGTTATTGATTAGGTAGGGAATAAATTTTATTGTAAAAAAAATAGTTATTGAGACTATATTATGTAATCTATCTAATCTTTTATAAAACTCTTACAATTATTGTTTTCAATCTATTATCGCTATAATAATCAGTAGTGCTAAATATAATAATGCCGGGACGCTATTTTTTTTTTAAATCACAGTCAACTCCCACCCGACACACTTTTTCAAAAACGCATTCTTCAATATTACGATGTTTAGGTACTGAACATTCTAAATTTTACTACTCTATGTAAAAAGGCAAAATCACTTTGAATTTTAATCGATTTTTTCGCATTTCGACGATCAGTGTAATTGAGATGAATATACATACTTAACTAGGTCGTCGATTTTTTCGCAGGTAAAAAATTACAACTACCTACGCCATTATCTATATTTAAGTAATCTAAGACTATGTTGTATGTTGTACCTAAAACAACTATTTCACAATAATAAAACAAAATAAGACCCGGATCGCAGACCCACCGAACTATGGTCCCATTACACCACTGATAATAATTATTAATATAATGATAAATAATAATTACTATGTATCTACTAAATTTTACAAAATTAAAAATGACACGACTTTAAAATATGATAATGAAAATTGGAAACGTGATTTTGCATACACATAAAATATAACGCAATTTTCATAGAAAAATGGAAACTGTTAATTTTGTTTAAGATCTTTAATTCACGTAAATGTTTTATATTTAACGAAATTTACATACAGAACCAATGTGGGGAATCTATAATTTTTAATCCCGTTATTTCAAGATTAAAAAATGCCGATCCCGAGTTTGAAAGCCCCTGATTGTGGCACGTTTAAATTATTAACAGCTTAGATATTGTTTTAAAATAACACAGTAATAGGATTAAAATATTATTTATGATTAATATATCGATATATCGACATTCAAGAAAACATGGAGAAGTACGCATTGAATAGGTGTATTGTGAGTTTATAATCAATCGTAATTAAATTTCTCACATTATAGTGTTACCTATATCAAATGTTAACTTGTCCAATTCAAGCTTATACGAATACAGAGATATCTTCACATGACATTTATATTTTAAATAGCCCACTATAATTCCAACAAGAGGAATAAAAATACAAATAAAAAATAACTACTTATATTAATTGCAATAACTAAGATTTTTTTTTATATTGGTAAGAGGTCAATAATAAAGATCCTTACTTATTTATCAATGACGATGTAGTTTGAAATAAAATAGATCACTCCTTAGTAACACTAGCAGAACATGGTCTCTCCAAATACTGAATTCAATTTATAATTGACAATGTCTTTATACTATATTCAGCTTTCACTTTGACAGAGTTACATCCTGGTTGTCTTGTAAATATTTCAATACATAAATATTACTTTCATAATAATATGAGCCCTTCTGAAATACGATTTCAAGCATTCCTAATTATTTTGTAATATTTCAAATGAATTACTGCTTTCAGTTACGATGCATTGAAAGATAGCGGATGTATATCAGACAGGAACCGTTGATATAACTATTTCATATTTTACATGTTTAATATTTACGATTAAAATTAAATTACAAGATTGCTAGTGAAATAATTTCAAATACATTTTTCTCAGAAAAATAATAACTTTATTTATTGGAATCAACACTTTTTTGCCAAGTAACTACAAGTATTTTTATATTATTGTGGTGTAAATTTCTGGACTTTTGGAGTTTATAGAATAAATGCTAGTTGCCTTCAGTCGATTGCTAAAATTTGATGAACGACACCCATGAGCATCTTCATCTTCAAATCTTTCATTCTTTACCATGTGGTATAAAATTTCGAACTACCATTCTACCAAATGGTCATTAACAGTACCAACATAAAAATAATTGCTTAGTTAACTTCAAGTTTCTATTCTGCCATGCATTATGAGCTTCAGATCTAAATAAATAATAAAACCGAATTCAATAAAACCCAAATCAATACCGCACAATGTAATTTAAAAAAATATTAACATGTACCCGATAAAGTGACATTTCAATTATTAAACACACACAAACCCTAATAATTTCCCTACAAGCATTGATATGATTTTATTATTATTATTATATAATATAATAATTAGGAATTACTCATTCGTGAAAACCGACAACTTGACAAGTTCTCCTACCTAAGTTCCATCGTCACTGTTAAAAATGATATGGAGATATAAATCAGAAGACGAATACATACATCCAACTAATGTTACTGTAGTATCGCTATCGATAAACATCTGGAATGCAAAATTTCATTCATTTTAGGAAATAAAAATTTAGATTATATATAAAATACAAAACACTGCTGAGATCAGATCTCCCATGTTTATCAGAATGATGGATCTGACTAACGTAACATGACCAACCCGGAAAGTTTTTTATGAAAAGTCGACATAAATTGGATTTTTTATTAGAAGAGGATATTTGACGAAAGACCTGACTTGGAACAACGGGTTGACGAAGTCAGGGCTTCATAAGTGATATGTGATGATGTAATAATTTTATTTTAAATTATGAAGAATTTCAAATTTACTTATTTGTAATGATTTATAAAAACGTAAATAATCTTCAATATAACGCCGTTCAATATTAACCAATATACAATAATGTATGCAAAATAAATGAGTTCGTATTTTAATAATCATATATGCATGGTATCCACTGCTATTATGCTTCATACTAATAATGAAAACATTGCTAACTAATTAGCAAAAAAGTCTTATTGTTATTGGAGGTTTCATAAAAAGTCAATAAAAATTTATATCTTTAAAACAGGTCTCATTCTCAATAACATTTGATTTGATGATAAACAAAATAAAGATGTTTCAAGTCACGAATTCATAAAAAATTAGTAACGTAATAAAATAATCAATCGAATAAATAATCATCGTAAGTAAGTTCATAAATCACACAAAACAATGAACAAACTTACCGTTAATACTTACAACCTTGGTAACTTGTCTAGGTAACCTCTATTGGGGCTGCAATTAATAAAATCGAAAGTTTTGTTTTGTTTCACCATCAACATCATCATTCCCTATCAATGTATTGCCAATAATATAAGGACTACCTCAACCTTCTTATAATATTAATAAGTATGTATTATAATTCTAATAAAATATTACATCGCCATGATCGCAATGTGTTCAAAGATAGATATTCGTTTTTATTATGTCTATGACTTATGTCAAAGTCTCTAATACTGAAAAATAAAATACAATAACAAAAACATTTTATATTAAATTATCAATTCAAATATGTGCAATTTATTTAATTACAGCTACAAAGTGAGTAAGTCGCAGTAGGTAATTATCTAGTTGTAGTATCTTATTAAGTTTTCTTATCCATTACTGAGCTAAGTAAGATCGTCGAGTAAGTTTCATATTATGTAATATTTGGGTAATACAAGTTTAGGTCAGAAATAGGATTATCAACTATTTTTAAACAATATTTTATATTATAAATAAACATAGGTATCTGGACATTGAAAACAATTTGTATGAATTACATACAATACAATAATCTTTCACCCATTGGGAATGTCACAAAGTTACAGGATTTTACTTCGTATATCTGTGGTCGTTAATGTGTAAATATTCTATAACGCATAGCATTTCAAGATAGATTAACCATTCTTTCGCTCGCTATGTCACTTTTAATTTGTGAAAAGGGTCGGCTGCCAGAGTCACTGACTTTAATTTGACTTGACCCTTAATAATATTATGTTATCTTGGTAGAATACAGTAAAGAGCCTAGTTTTAGAATGATCTGGAATATCATATCTTTGTACCTACACATTTATATGAAAGTCTGCAGTGTTGAATATTAATTGATGATACGTATATTAAATAAGGTTTGCAATTCCGGTATAAATAAGAAATCCCGGAATTAAAAACTCCTGAATCCCGGAAATTTGGGATTAACTTTCATATGATATTCATATATTTAAACGGATTTCTAATGAAGTTAAGAATAGTCGATAAAAAATTGATAATTTTCCAATAAATTTGTGTAAAAATATACGAAACCTCCTTAAATATTCATTTTCAGATTAAATATTTATGATAAAATTACATCGATTTTTTAATATTTCAATACATAACATCATGCTGTTTTAATTTTAAAATTTCGTTTGTATTATTTCCTTTTCGCCATAATAATAAGGGCAAAGATTTAAATATTATCAGATAGACGCACATTGAGAGCAAACCTTGGGATTGCCAGCAATTGGAAAAAAAATGTCAAGTACTTACATTTCTAATTTATGAACATTTGTCTGCTTAATTATAATACAAGCATGTCACTAGGTACACTTTGAATATTTTCAATGGTTATTTCATTTGCAAAAATTATTAGATTTACAGTTTTTGACAAAGAATCATATTTTGATAATACAATACACAGTGACCTGATTAATTTGACTATCTGCAATTCATGGCACTGCTCAAAATTATGTTAGCGGAAAATCAGTAGTACCTACTAACTTTTGGTTTGCCTCGTCCGTTTAGAAGTATCGCTTTTTCGCCTTCGGCCTGGGAGTCCAAAACTGATAAAAATTACCTTTGGACAAACCTAGATTGATGCAAATGCAGTAATCCAATATCAACATCTTATCATGCTTGTAGAGACAGTAAAAGTTATAAGTATGTGCACATCTATAATTTGTTTGAAATACGGTAGTCACAATAAATATTGATAAAAGCAATCCTGTCAAAATCTTTTTAATAAGCTTGTTTAAGGAAATCTTGAAAATACAATTGATTGAAAAATGCATAATAAGTATATATATTTACCAGTTGAAAACATTTTTAAAAATATATGAAAACAGGTTTTGTTTTCTCGCTTCCTGCTTTAACTGAATGAAAAAAGAAAAGTATTATTGCACCTAATCATAATATTACGTAGCGAATAGTGTTTATGCAGCTTTTTGTCAAATTATATCATCATCACTTATATGAATATGAAATTTAATGACTATTAAATAATAACAATTATGATAGTGTCATCGATTTAATAAGATAAAAGTGAAATTAAAGACGTAGGTACCTTACTTTATACGCATTATTTTTTTGAACATATCTATTTATATCAAACTGCTCACATAAAAATTCCATCGTTTGATTAAAAAAATACTTTTATGGTTTTTTAATTATCATACATTTAATTTTATTACTATTTATATCAAATAAATATCGTTGGATACATGTGTCATTTTTACCGGTTATTTTATATACAAAAATTTTTTAACGTCCGTGTTGGATTATTGGAAAGAACCTGTAAATTCACATATCTTGGGTTTGAAACCAGCGGCTAATTCAATTCATATTGTGTTTTTTGTACAGTGCGCGTTTGATCTAAACCAGAGGTTGACAACCCTTTTTTTATTAAGGGCGCAATACAACATTTGGAAATCGCCATGACAACATAGATTTTTTTAACCAGTTAATAACTTTAAAATATATCACGCACACACAATTTTCAAACAAAATTGCGCCACGTGCAATGTTTTATCAAAAATTACAAAGTGATGGAATTTAAAGGAAAATAAGAATCTTCATATCAAATGGCATCTTTTCTTACCTCAACTGGTACTTTTTTTTCAGTGAGAGTAGTTGACAATACTGGTAAGGGCGTATCAAATTTCCTTCAATATCATGACGTCCTAAGTTATGCACGCGATAAGTTAACCGAATTGCGAATAACTATTCGTCCAAGTGTCTAAAAGCTTCATGTTTGTACGTTACCTATTTACGACCTTACATACTTAACTGCAGATCTTTCCAATCGATATGACGCCAGTGATTGGGAAGTGTGCCGCAAAATTGTTTGGTTGAAAAGTTGTAAGCAGTTCTCTTAAATCTCTAAATCATGTCTACAGGACGCACTAGTCTAGTATATACCATTAATAATCAGAGTCTTAGTAAGTTCTCTCTAGCATACTCACAGCACAACATTGAAGGAGAATACCGATAAACTATATTCAATACGCCGCATGTCGAAGCAGGCTTTTGAATGTGTGAGTGCCCTAAGAAAATGAAGCACGCATTATGCATGTGCAATAGTGTGTGTAATACACCAACATTAAATGAGCGTAAATGCATAAGCCGAGAGCAGTTTTCAGTATTCGACGTAAAACGTATTCTTGACACGTGTGTAAGTTTAACACGGATTCTTCCTTACTCGAGTCGGTTACCTGCTATCGCCTTACCCGTTATGTATTTCAGTTCCCATTATTTTTGAGTTCCCTGGGTTATAAGTACGCCATATGCCTCCGAAAGGTTATGATCGCATCGCCAAAAACATATTAGTACCTATAACATTAACAGTGAAACTACAGTAACATTAAAATGTATAAAGAAATATTTTTTTTATGGTAACATAAAAATGCCTTATAATATTCACAGTATACCTATACATAGAGTACGCCACTGTTCTCATAACAGTCATATACATTATTTTATGTGGGAATCGTAAAAATATATTTGGATATTGGATATTGACATATTATTATATTCTACTGACGTGACGAAAAGTTGAGGTAGATGTGTTTTTATAAATTCTTAAAATTAGCTAATTCCGTGTTCTTCCATGTCCTTAATAGTCTTCGCGTACTGTTTTTATAATATATTTGTTTTTTTTAATACGGTGCTAGTACGATTTTTTTTCATGTCATGGTGTATAAGTCTTGAATTTGTGATTTGTAAAGTTCATTATATTGTTGATGTTCATTATAATGCATAATGTTTATAAATTGATTTTAATTTTATTTTTGAAATTTAATTATATATTCGTATTTAACTAAGTATTATCCGATAAGTCTCTATATAATAAGATTACAAACGTAATTATTATAACACAGTAATGTAACATAATACTATGTTTGTAGGTAGGTACTTATATATTTTTTGAGAGATGATGAAAGTCTAGCCACCTTCAGTTCATTGTCAATGTGCAAACAGTGCCTTCTTATATTATGTCTACGCAACATACTTACTTCGTCAATGATTAATGAGGAGTATTATTAAGAGTGTCAACACATTTTAGAAAGTATTGGTAATCTTATGGATAAACATACATTATTTTTTAAAACAATACCGTCGGACACTTAACTTTGTGCAAGAAGTATGGATATTGCAGTCATATTGATACCTGCATAAGTAATTTAATATATTATTTCATTTACTGCTCGCTAAACAAGTGGTATAATATCTGCATAATGCACATAACTTGCCGATCTGATGGGCTGGGATTGGAAACTTTCAATATACTTTGGCATTTTAAAAATAAGCCCGCATTTGGATTATAATACCCCATGATGCATCCGTATTATTGGGTAGTTTGTACGAAATCCATGACATCACAGATAATATTTATATTATATTACAGTGAATCTCTATTACCGCTAAAATTAAACAGAAACTATTTTATCTTTTGGCTATGTTTCTAATGGTTAATCCAATTTTTTAATGACTCGAACTCTTGAACATAATCCAGTAGCGTTTCCCTACTTCATGTACTAATCACTTTCTAACATTTCGTTTATTGGCATGTTTTATACCACCCCGTCCATGCACTCAACAAATGAACTAAGTGCTAAATATGTAGATAGTTTATCTTTTATAGTAATTGTATTTGTAAGTGTACATTTTTGGTAGCTTGTATCTTTTTTATTTACCCGTTATATTTTATCGAATTGTAATATTTTAATAGTATTATATTTTATTAGCTTTCACTATTTTTATTATTATTAATTGATAAATGACATTCTTATTTTTACCTCAAGATATATTAATAATTATTCTAATGTGCACGCGCCATAAATAAAACATATATATTATATTGATAATAATACATTGATAAATTGGAAACATTTTCCATTTTTATTATATTTGCATATTGATTTAAAGTATACAATATGCATATTTACTCCAAATCAGTTATGGCAACCAGTAGCCAGCGGGCCATATTTAACTCGTTAAAATTAAATTTGTAAATATAATCGTTTGTTTTTTTAATTGATATTGATATTGGTATTATTGCCGTCATTTAGTATCATTTTTGTATCTTTCGTCAATTTTTCGGTTCTACTTCTTGACTTGGTATCAAAAAGCGTTACCCATTATTGCTGAAATTACTCATGAAACTTGATAAGTTGATAGTGTACCAGTCCCATACGTTTACTCTTATAATATTTTACATCTAACTACACGTGGCATATCTATATTCATTTATTGAGTTTTCTCAGTTTTAGCCATCTAATGTATGACTTATTATTAGGGCCCGGATTTATATGCTAGTGCAAGTTTTGTTAGGGTACAGCTACGAGAGATGCGCAGAAATCCGTTTTGAAAGACACAGAATCCAAAAATAAAATTTTATTGTACCTACATATAAATGCATATTTGAGACGTTAGAGCATATTTGAGACATTAGTGCACATTTCATAAATAAATGCATATTTTAGGGCTTTAGAATTTACAATTTTAGTTTTTTTAATTATTCTTCGAAATTTTGGATAACTTGCATTTTTAATGGCATCCCCGAACTGTGGATGTATCAAAAAGTCAACTCTGGCACCTTTCTTTAAATTTTGCCCAATCACCTCTGTGGAAGTTGAGAGGTCGTTTTCCGCATTGAAGAAAAATGTTAAGTGTCGTTTTTGTTTTTCAGTGGTGTTTAGTTTACATTGCATTTCTTATTCAATTATTTTTACTTGTAAACAAACTTTTTATATTGATTATTTGTGTTTTTTTGTTATTGTATTATATTGATTAAGATTATTACTTTTTATTTCATTTTATATCAGTAATATTAGATGATATTTACAATTTTTAACTGCATGTTTCTTCGGTTTTAGTGCATATTTTAATGAATCTAAGTGCATACGTGCATGCATATAATCATGTTTTTTGTTCCATATAAATCCGCTCCCTACTTATAATATTTTGAGGTAGTTTGACGTAACGCTATTTCAAAAAATATAATTCAGTGACGTCATTTTAGGGCACCTTTTCCCGCTTGGCAGTAAGTCGCTATTAAAACATAGGACAAAACTCAGAGTAATAGGTCGAAATTATTTTATTAATTTTAAATCTATAAACCAGTAGTTTCCGACCGGTGGATCGTAACCAATAAGGGGATTACTGGAGATAAAATGAGGGAATACAACAGATCGAGAGTCTGATAGCAATAAAAAAACAACTGATACGTTCATATTTTACTAACATGGAGTATATTTTTCCGACTAAATAAAACAACAAAATGTGTTATATTATCTGACTCATAAAAATATCGTATTTTATTATAAAACGTATTGTAAATCATTTTAATTTGTAAAATAATATAATACTGTTAAATAATTAAGTATAGGATATATTAAGGTGAAAGTTTATAGGTACTTATTATATTTATTCAATTTTGATGACAGTCATTGTGAAAATACTAAGTCAAAGTACGTAAATATAGGGTTGAAACGTCGTAATTTGTTTTCATTTTCACTTTTTATTTCACAAAAATATCTTTTGTCAAAAGTAGTCCATGGCATAAAAGGCCGCAATGTTAACTTTTTTATTAAAGTGGGTCGCGATACCAAAAAGGTTATTAACTACTGCTTTAAACATAGATTCGAGGTTCATTAGTTTTCCGCATATTAATATGTTATAAAATAATTTATTGATAATACCTGTATTTCACATTAAATTTAATTCGGCCTTGTCAAGTAAACAAATGCGATCACCAGGTGTATTTATGCATCACTACCAATGACATTAATATGGACGAATCATCTGGAAAAGAAAATGACACTCACTTTATTGTCGGGTCTGCCGAATGGCATAATCTGTTCTAACGCCATTACAATAAAGGTGATATTGCTATAAATTCCTGATGCTTTTTGTTGGGTCTGACGAATGGTTCAGTTCGAACGGGTTCGCTCAAATGAACATTGACATTAGAAACACTGCTCTAACGCCATTACAATGAAGGTCATATTGCTATAAATTCCCGATGCGTGATATCGCATAATTGAATTGCGTGACGTCTATCTATACATGCGAATGCGCAAATTTACTTGCCAGCTACTGTATTGAGTGCGTCGTCCATTAATAATGTCATTGATCACTGCGCATCCAATTTCGCAACTACGTTGATTATAAAAATGCTATCATAATTAATTAAAGTAATGAGACTCAAAACCGTACCAACTTAACAGTTTAACAAAATGCCAAACTATTCATTTAAAGGGAATATATTATGCAAGTAAATGAGGACTTTTTTCATACAGTTTTGATATTATGGAAGTGGTTTTTGAGAAAAATAAACTATAGTAATATCGTAAAAAATAAATTTCCAAGAAAAGTTTAGGATTAGCTACACATCACATCATCAAAATCCTCTAAATTGTTGAACATGTTAATAGATTTTCTATGCATATTAAATTAATAGTGTAAAGTTTGTTATTGTTGGACAGATGAACAGCTCAGAGAATGAAAATAATAATAATCCTTGATGATGTATCATAAAACATTTGAGGCCAATGTCATTTTGTTTTTACGACATCTAGTACATCTAATAGTAATTGATGAATGTTGAGTTGATTATACAAAACTAACACCACCTATAAATATTATTGATTGTTTACATCATCCGAAATTTATAGATTTTCATGTGAAAATGTGATCTGATCTCTTGTGTAAGTTTTCTAGATGATTTCATACAAATTTAAAATTTCTTCAAAAATAATTGTAACTATATTGGACTAATTATTTTTTAGAATCTATATTTTATTATTATTTTAAGGCTCACAGTGATACAGGTTAACTTTATAATTAAATAGTTATGCATTTATAGTGATAAATTACGACATGTTAGTAATATTTTTTTGTGTAAACGTCTAAATATTCAAAAATATAGAACCACCTTCATTTGAAAGAGCCGTTGCACCGATTGTATACATAGTTAAGGTTCGACAAAAAATTACAGTCGATTATGATAATTTTGCGAAAGGGTCGCTTGATCTATAATGACAAAGTAGGATGTTGGTAGGACATTCTGATAAGTTTTTTATTATAACATAAAAAATACCAGGTAGCAGTACCATCCATAAATATTCGTGGTTTAGTTCTGCAACAAAAATTACTTGAAATTTAAAAAAAAAATCAGAAATATGCATTTTCAGACATAAGATCATTTTCAAAATCATGTTTTATATCCGACACCATACTTATTTATACCTTACCATCAATATGTCACAAATTAATTTGTATTATAATCTAATACTAGATAATATGCCAATACTTCACAGTAAGCAATTGTCAAACTATTATGAGAGTATTCCATCATGTGATTTCTTCTTTCACGAGCCGATTAAAATAAACGATTTGTTTATTTTCGTGGCAGTTTATCTTTTTGAATTTAGTACCTAATTGCTTAGTTAAATTGAATTTTTAATATTATTCAATGATAAGTGATTCTAAAAAGTTTTTTAATACAAACAGCATGTATATGTCCGAGTCAAAATAATATTTTATAACTACCAATATCAATATAACATTCTACGTCCATATTTTTTGTATTGTTTTGTTGTGTATAAAATAATATAATAATTTAATCTCATATTTTATTATGAGTTATTTTTATTTTGAATATGGAATTATTTTTTATTTTTTTTTTGCGTATGGACTTAACGCGCCTAAGTATTAACATGTTATCTTAGTTTATTGTAAACGACGTACGTAGTTGCAATTATTATACTCGTAAATGTATTGGTACACTTTTTTATTACTTACTAAATGTTGGTACGTGTGAGTAAAGTATTGTTATAGTTTAATATTATTAATTACTAATAATTGTAATATCGTTTTATTTATGTACCTATATCTTTTGTGATAAATACAGATTTATTGAATTTTTCGACGAACATCATTTATGGTATAATCATTTATGGTGATATGGTATATTTTCAGTGTGATCTAGGTAGTAGATAAGTAAGTAATAAAAAAACCAGTGTATTATATATATGTTTTTTATTATTAAATATTTAATGGGTTTAAATGTACAAGAGCTTAATGCATTTTGATATGAAAACAATCATTCAGCTATCAAAATGGACAAGCATTTTAAATAATAATATCATGGCAGTTTTTTAGTACTTGCAGAATGAGAAATCTCAAAAAAAATATAAGAAATTTCTCAGTCCTCAGTCCATTAATTGACAATGCACAGGAGCAACCGAATAACTTTGGTCAGCCCAATGGCGATGAAGTAATACTTCGGAGTGGCGTTCCGTTCCGTTCAAAGAGTATTGGCAGGCATTTCAGGGGTCAAATTATGCTGGGGGAGCTTTTGGGATGTGGTCTCCTTCGGCGTGGAAACCGGTCTCATCAGCGTAGAAGGTGACGCTGACTGGGACACCGTCGGTTCCTACGTAGGAGTATGATCCTCGAACGACGATAACCTGCTCATCTTTGCCTTCTTCGTTCTTGACGGTCTTGAGCTCTCCGGTTTCCTCGCGGGTGATTTGGTTCTCGGTTTCGAATCTAAGGAATAAAAGAAAACCATATTATTTATAAAATAAAGAAGATTTATATTTTACTAAACTTGGATTATAATTCTTATATATCTAAGCCCATAAAAAACTTCTTTGTTGGTTAATTCTAAATACCCTTAGTTCAAACTTCAAATATATTTGATAGAATCCGCAAGGAATGCACATGTAATAATAGCTTGTGTGATAGTAACTAGAGACTTAGCCAAATATATGTGATCGAATTCCCCATTGTCTAAGATATTTTATAAAAAAAAATGTTACTATCTCTTAAGAAATAATTAATTATATGCATTCAACTATTTACATATTATGTACTAATCATGGCAAATATTAATTATAATATTACAATAGAAAATAAAAATTATTTTGCCGAACACTAAATTATGAAATATTGAATAAAGTATTTTAAAACATCTATATCATAAAATTTTAAAATATTAAAGAGTTTTTTCGTTGTTGTAAAGGTATAATAAATTCAGTAATTATAATATCAGATCTAATGAGTTTGGTTTCATTTTTATATTCAAAGAAGTTATTGCATTACCTACGATTATTTTTATAACTGTGATAATATATTAGGCTTGACAGATTTTCTTCAGCCATTCTAGGCAATGTTTCCAAATCAAGAAGCACAGTTCATGAGGTCAAGCCATACATGTCAATATACTCAGTCGGCATACCTTACATAATGAGGTAAATAGCATACACATGAAAATATTAGATATGATTAACACACTTGGCAATATTTGCATTTTAAATTTCGACGACGAGTATTGAACACTGGTAGTAAGCCGGGAACTTTCATTTTCTCTCAAATTGTTTTGAATGTGACACTGACATGGATACCGAGTATTATGTCATGAGATGAGTAAAAAGATATTTGATTATATTATTTTTTGAACACAAAACGCCATGTCGTAGAGAATAACGAAGCAAGTATTTAAATATGAGAATAAAATTCGTAAAAATGCTAATTGGCTGGTTATCTTGTTCGACAACGATTCGAATTGTTTACATTTGAATATTTTGATAGTATTTTTGAATATTTGCATTTTATATTCTGATACAAATACATATTTTAATTCACATGCAGGAAACTGTTACACTTCTTAATTTTTAGCAAATACAGGATGTTTTTTTGTATTGTTTTGAATTTGATAATAATATTACTCAAAGAAAGCGCTACTGGTAATTATTTCAGTAATTACTAATCAGTTTAATTTGTATTATGGGTGACATCGAAAACTGAGAATATATGTAGCTATAAAACAAAGTAAATTGAATCTTTTCATTTCAAATAGAGCATAAGAGCATATCCCCTCCCCCCATAGAGTAGAGATTAAAAAATCAAAATATATTTTTATTACGAATTTGCTCAAACAATTAATTTTTTATTCGAAATCAAACATTTTATTTTTAAAAAAAAAACAACTTAACAAAAAATTTACTATTGCTATTAATTATTTTAATAATTGTATCTAAAAACTTATTTTTATCTTTTGTTTGTGTAGTATCTTTTATAGTAGTAAAATTATTACATTCTAATGTTCTTATATTTTTGAATATTTAAGAAGTTTAAAGTTAAGTTTAAAGTTACTATTTAAGAAGTATAATATAATATTCGTAATAATATGTTTTCACTAACGATTTTTTTTTGTGACGATAATATAAGAGCTATAGTTTAACAAACCCGAATTGATAGGGTCCTTCTGGGGCTTGGTCGAAGTTTGACTTCAAGATCTTGAAGACGGGACCTTGCTCCTTATCTATTGGGCCAGCATAAGCCAGCGCGACGGCGAAAAGGAAAACGATAGCCTGGAAATAAGACAATTAATTATAAGTACCCATCAACATTTTTGTTGGTAACTTAACGATAAAAATTTATTTTAAATTCATTGTAAAATATTTAGTCGGATATAACTTTTCCATAAATTGATATACTTAAGTCCCTTTTAAATAAATTAAAAATAAATTAAACAAAATGATAATTTATTCTTGGTTTATCATAATATACAATATTTTGTTTATAAAAATATTCAATAAAATATGTTTATTACATATTATGTAATATTATATATTATGTAATATTATATATTCTATGAATATTTACTTGTTGATATGCGAGTATTGTTACAACCATATTTCGGAAAGTAATTAAAATAATTGTATTTTTATAATTTCAAAAAAAAGTGCACCAAATGCAATATATATTTAAAATTTGAGACACATTCTAAAATTCTATAAGTAATATGATATAAAACGACTAATTGACAGTTACTATTACTTCTATTATTTATTGTTATCCACGACAATAAGATGTCTGGGGATGCATTAATGCACTTATTAAATGAATAATTAATTGCCATGATGAAGTAAAATCCAGTCACTTATTCATTTGCACACATAGTTGTTAGATTTAAAAAAAAAAAACACGCTGTATAATATTATCGAAATTCACTATTTTAGTAAACTTTTGTTTACATTATGTTTTCCGATTTAAACTTTGCAATTTAAACACTTATTCTCTGAGAAGTGCGTTTGTTTATTATTATCGCAATTCTTTAACTGTGTCAAAGCATAACCAACTTACCACTTTCATGATGATGCTAGTTAGTTCTGTTTGACAGAGATGAAATGAGAAACTGATGCCATAATCACGGAGGGATCCTCTTTTATACAAATTTCAAATCATCTAAAAACAAGTATTGCGCCTCCTCTACTCATCCCGCGTTTTTTTTCTCACCTGCTTTGACATTTATACAAAATTAAGAGTCCATCACATCACACATCTTCAATTCATTTCAAACACAGTGCGGCTGATAAAACGATACTTACGATACAACACTAATTAAACCAATCACTAAGCCCCATCTCAAAACTGATGGGAACTCTTTAAATTATTTTTTTTTACAAAATGCTAATTCTTACATCAAATCTAACCGATATTAAAATATACCTTTAAATGATCATAGTGTAAGCATAATATTGTTATCAATTCTACTATGTACCTATTAATTAGATGAGATACTGATTTCAAGCATATTTCATAATTAAAACGCGTCATCTTGCGAAAAACTTTTTTATATTGTCCTAAATAAATAACATATATTATTTTACTTGCATAAATTAGCATTTAAAAATTAGTATTTTGCAATTAATCTTAATAATCTCATAATAAAAACAACTTTTTATTGAAATTAATGTATTGTTCCAAAATTGACTTACTTACTCACAACATTGTAAACATAACGTTTAGAACATAATATTATACCTAATAACTTTAATAACTCAATGTATTAATTATATAATCTGTAATACGTTATGGTAATATCATAGTTATTTCTACCTATACAATGACATAAAACACGAAAACGCTATAAATTCAATCCTTGCCAGTTTATAAATTATACATAATTTGGAAACATTCCGTGGCTTAAGAACCTCCATGATTGATACGAGTGCAGCTCCACTGAACTGTTCCGGGTAGCAGACGACAAAGATAAGATCGCCTTGATGGTGGCCGACCTCCGCTAGGGGATGGCACAATAAGAAGAAGGAAACATATTTTCAAGAAGATTTTTTTGTAATAAGTACGACTATGTTTCTGGTATCTTTAAAATTATAGAGCTTCAATAATGGATGCTACATCATTTAAATTCGTATGTACTATTCATTGTTTAATTATAGTTAAGTGAAATTATTTAAACAAGTTTCAGTTTGACGTAAGTTTTGAAAGAAAAAACATATATGTAAGAGAACATTGAGAATTTGTATGAGAATTAAAGGTCCATGGGGTTCATTTTTTGCTTTAATTTCATATTTTTAAACTCCATCTCTATACAAGAAGAATTATTTTGACATCTTTGGTACTTATCAAACTACAGTAACATATTTAATATAACATCGATACAATCCATTGTGTTTAATAATATTTTAAGACTTGACAGTATTATCAAATTAACTTATAATATTCTATTTATGTGAGTACCAATTGAACTATTGTATGTTACTAATATACGTTATATCATCATATCTTATAGTTTAGCTGATTTAATTGTAGCTATAACCTTTGAATAAACATTTAATTTAATTACATGATTGAAAAATATTTTGACGCTTCAAGTATTTATGATTTTTTATGGCGTTTAATTTATAAATCTAAAATTAACAAAACATAAACGTATACACATTTACACAGATGTTATAAAACGACATAGAAACATTGTCAAGCATTGTAGGCATATAGTAATAAACCTTGAGATAAAAATCACAACCATTTTACAAATATATATAATATATATTTTAGTATAGGTACTTACTCAAAAAAATATTGTTTTTATATCAATGACATAATATTTTAAGAATCTGTAATCCTTACTCAAGTTTTGCGGTAGCTTTTTCATTTTTGTTGTGTGAATTTTCAGAACTTATATCATTAATAATTTCATCTGTCCATTTATAATAATACATAATATTATATTATCATGCTGTATAAATATTCATTTATAATATATCTTTTAACGCTATGAACACTAATATTCATATAGATGATATTAGCTTACATTATTATTATGTAATTGGTTACTTTAATAATTATTTATTGGAATAAAGGTAATGATTATTTTTTAAATATACGTGGTCTTCTGAGTATATCCATGTGAGTTGTATCTATCGGTTGGAGACTGCATGTTGGATGGAGGTGAATGATTATAACATACGTACATTATATTAATACACAGTTGGATGTTGTGCTACGCGAAATAGCGCGCGGCAATTTTTATATGCGAATAAAAAGTATAAGTTCAATATCACTAGTTTTCAGGAGAGCCTAAAAAGATTAAAGTTGGTAAAACTTTTTACAGAATAAATCAAATATGCATTATGGATTAATATACATATTCAACTCATTTTCTAATTTTTAAAACTTACTTTTTCTTTTTCACAGAGATTTATTATTTATATTTGGTGTCAGTAGAGTTGAGTATTTCCCGAGAAAATCTCAATCTCGAGATTCGGGATTTCCAGAAAAGAATTCTCTGGAATTCTCGAGATATCGGGTAATTCAAAAAATCTGTAAAAATCCTAAAATCAGTGTAAAAACAGACAAATTCCAAAAAAAATATGTTTTTTTTATTTATCTAAGAAAAACAAAATAGAAGATTCAAAACATTACTTATTAAAATGGGATTTCAAAAAATACAGACTGTCAATCGCTGCGTCTGACAATCGCATATTCTTTTGAGACACAAAATTCCCTGATGTTGCAAAAATTGCACTCATTTTGAGTTGACGTTGGCTTAATTGTGTTAAATGCCCCGATCAGTCTTTGAACGTTTTTTGTTTTCTGTCCACTTTTTTCATATAGAAAATCATTTTTTCATTTAATATTTGATAATGAAGAAATCCCGAATCCCGAGAAAAGATTCTCGAGATCCGGGATTTCCCGAAATGTTAAAAATTTCAATTCTCGAGATTCGGGATGGAAAATCTCAAAAATTTCTCGAGAATTCCGAGGTGTAAGTTTTTTTTTCTGAAATATGTTCAGTTTATTTAAATTAACATTTTTACAGAATCTTCCGAATCATACTTATTTGTAAACGTTAAAAAATCACACAGTCACTCTTTGATACCTCTAAATCGTTTACTAATTTTTGGATTACGTTTTTACAGAGTTGATAAAATTACTTTATTATGATTTTTTTTTAAATTGCATAGTAATTGTTGTAACTGTTGTAAGTAGTAAATTCAGTACTTAATAAAAATCATGCCAAAGGTGGATGGTCAGTGTTAAGATTAAACTCAAGAACCTCTTTAGGATAACATTTTTTTGGATTGTTTAAATTCTACATTGCATGTACAATTGTCTGGAATGCGTAATTGCATTTAAAGAATATTAAATGCCAACAACATACCGATTCAGTATGATAAATGGAAATATTTTTTGCTGTATATCCACGATTTTTCAGGTGTTATAAATGTCAGAAACGATGTCCAAAACGAAATGAGGAAATATTAAACATTGTAATATATTAAAGTGTTAATGTTTCATTATAATTTTTGAAATTCAAAAAAATATTGAAATAACGTATAATGGTATTTGTACATTTTTACGTTTTTTTTTAATTCTTACTATCATTTATTTCATCTTAATGTCGATATGACAATAATATTTTAATGGTTATCTTTTACATTAATCCTTGGTGACCTAACGAATAATAAAAATGTACGTAATAGCGATTTTCAATGTCAAGATACTAATAAAGAGTCGTGTGCCTTTAACAGTAAGCGCATAACGAAGCGAAAGTCAAATCAAATATCCTTATTACAACATTTGAAGTACAAGTGGAGAAGGCCGTCAAAATCCAAAAGGTTTCACATGATAAAACATTGATCAACGTGTATGCATTTTTTTCGCTCCTCTTCATTCCAAGGTCATACAAATTCGACTTTTTAAACTACTCATTGATTTGATGTATTATATTTAAATAAAATATATAAAATACATGCAGAAATTCAGCACCATTGCGTATAGTCGTTTTTTTTCAAAATCCGGTTAGTCTGAGAGAGTTTAAACTAACTATTTATACTCCCGGATGCAAGTTTAATATTAATATCTACATACTTTGATCTTGGTATTGTTTTTATCCCGTCAATACATATTATTAATTATGAAAAACAATAAATTAAAAAAGAAAGAACGGCATTAGCGGCCAGCGGGAGAATATATTTATTATATACCTATTTACATTCAGGTACAGACTATTTAATTCGACTTCTTACACTATAAGCAGCTGAAAGGGTTAAACAACAAGTGAATATTAATATAATAAGTGAATAAAAACAATGTCAGTATTGCTATACCTGTCATTTGATTTTAATCATTCACACATTTAAATAATCCATTTAAATCTGTTAACCTGCAGTCTCAATTAATTGGTGGTAACAGTAAACAAAAATGAAATATTTTTGATGCGCCATTAGCCCACTATGGCTGAGCGGCTATTCGTCAGGTTTATAATGTCATTTGTCCCGGAATCGAGTACCGGGTCTGGCAAAAACCGTTGAATCCAGAATATGGACATAATAAATATGTTTACGAGTAACAAATGACTAACCATCGAATGCTCGTAAAACAAAACAATGTAAGGTACCACTTCGTAAGGCGGTCTAGGAAAAAAAGATAGTTGATAACTCGTACTAACTTTTTAACATAGGTGGATAAAGATATCGTTAAAGAAAACTACACTGTATCTAAAAACTACCAGTTATCTCTCTTTGAAAGCGTCCGCTCATTACGATAGCTAGCCGTTGAAACACGACGCAACGGCTGATGGGTGATACGTTCAGATTATATACCTACTGGGTATTTAAAACTACGGAAATTAGGAAAGTAATACGATGACGTAAGTCGATGAAGTTTCTGACGGTTATGCGAAGCTATTCTATACATAAGCGGCTATCGGCAGTTATCGACGGTAGTTTATCATATTTATGTATTGACGAGATTAATTTTTACAATAAGTTAAACTCTAAACTGTCAAAACTGTCTATTTCGCTCTAAAAGTTTATTATCGCTCTATTGTAACAATTATAATACCTCTAAACATAAATATGATACACTACCGTCGATATCCGTCGATAGCCGCCTTATGTATAGAATAGACCCACTGCGAGGGCTTAGTGTCAAACAACACTATCTACAAAATTGCAACTTTACAGGAGAGCCAAAAATCGTTATTTTAGATTCTTGTAACTCAACAAGGGATATGTTTATTTAAAACCTAATGTTAATATTTTATAATTTATTGTGTATTGTACATTTATCTTGCTTATGATGATGTTAAAATTTATAGGGATAGTTTTTAAAAAAATATGAAAACAAGGGTAACTTATGTAGTTAGCGTTAAACTTTACTGGCGATTTAATAAGAAATTAGAAAAGATTGACATAACGTTGTTTGGCTATCATGTAGCCGTAAATGTAAAATAACGTTATCTCAAAAAAAAAAAAAACACTTTTTTGTAGATAACATTGTCTGACTTTAAGCACTCGACTGGTCTTAATAAAATAAAATTATTTGCATGTGCGTAGTATATTATTATATTCTGTTGTATTTTATATAATATTATGTTATTCAAATAAGTTAATTATAATACTATAATTATTAGAGTTAGCATTTAGGCAGCATTTCAGGAAGACATACCTCCACGATAGACTTCAAATTTGACTGACTGCTTGTTACCATTGTAATGACACGCAATTTTTATGTTATACGATGAGTAAATTGCAATGGTTCTCAGTCAGAGAGAATCCGCATTCCGATAAGATCTACGGATACAATAATTCCATATAGGGCACATCTTGTACTTGCAATTTTTAGTATTGATGTTGAATTGTGTGCAAATGACATAACGAGTTTATTGCGGAATTATCTTCAACAACTACCATTCATGAATTTATTCAGATATACTTGTACCTACCTGCACTTCTTACTCATCGTATGACTATGTATTTGAAGAACAAAGGTTAAAGGCACAAACATTTTAGGTCATAATGACAAGTTATAGGTATACCTTATGAATTATTTCATAAATACTTGACTTTGATCGTATCTACATATAAATTAATAGTGTTAAATATTAATAATTATTTTAGTTGGAAAGACATAGAACTCGTTATAATTAAAATAAATTAACATAAGTACCTAATCAATACTTAATCTATGTAATATTTATTATAATGACATCAGTATAATGACATAGACCATATTTTTTTTCTTCTTCTTTTTTTCTAATTTTACTTATTAAGGAAACAAACGGTTACATTTTGATTTCAGAAATATGTTTAAAAATAGAATAGTGAAAAGTTATTGTAACCAACAAAGTTTCCATCTTCCATCTTCAAAGTTTCATTTTTCTTTTATTAATTTAGGTAACCAAAAGATAAATAAATATATATATTTTTGTGATATACCTTCCCGAATGTATTTATATAATCATTATCTGAAACTGTATTTGTGAAATTTTCAAAAATCTGCAAAATTAAGCAAGTACAAAAAATCTCACATAAATATCAACTCTTCGGTTGGTGATGACATCTTTATTGTTAGTAAATAAATATCAATTTTGTCTTTTAATATGCTTAATATGAAAATATGTGATAGGATATTCAGTTGTTTTCAACAGCCTTGGTGTGATTTATTTTTATTTCGCTCAATAAAGATATCAACATGATATATGAGAGCTCTGAGAAAATAATGTAAGTTTTAAAAGGTATTGACTTATCAAGCTAATATATTTAATCCAATTTGCATGTGCTAATGCAAATGTGTATACTTTACAAATTAGTATTACGAGCATTCAATCGATAGTTAATCAAACCCTGTATTAAAACTCACTAAACTCACTAGTCGCAAATACATCGGGTATGATTTCATGAAATAATTAATTGCACTGACAAGATACTCACCCGTCAAAATAAAGGTAATTAAGGCCAAATTCCTAAAACACAATATGTGCAAAAGTTACGTGCATTTACTTATTGGGAGCAATGATTGTCCTTGACATATTCGCAAAAAATACACTTGGATACATTTTCTTTTTGTGTGAATTAATTACTCCTACAAAAAGTTTTTCACCAAATTGCATATAATTATGGGCTATCAAATGAAATTAATCTTAAAATTCTAAGACTGTTTGATAGGTTTTTTTTTTGTTGATAATGTGATGAGTGATGTGTAATAACATTATATATTTTGATATACCGTTTTACGTAAAGATTCCGGCCATTCACACGTCATCAACGTCTATCTATGTATGATCAATTAATTATTATAATATTTTCCGTGTTTTTTTAAATAGCGTAGCTTTATTTGGCTTAACTAATTTAGGTTATATATATTTTTTTAATATAGTTGCTAATGGAACGATATTCTTGTATAAACAGTAGGTGGTTACGGGTCTGAATGTGTGATATTTTCAGTGTTTTCATAAAACATAATAATTGGATAAACTTTTGAGACAGTATATCAATGTATATAATAATTATGTACTTATCTGAAATCAAGTATCATTCATCCGTATCACTCACGAAAATTACATCAGCCATGAAGTGAATATGATTATCACACAATTAAAATAAAACATTATGCTACTGTGTTTTATAGAAAGTTAGAAGATTAAAATTTATCTTGAAGACAGTCATATTAATCTGAAAATATTTTTAGACCATAATTCCAACTGAACTAATACTATAGCTAGACTACCACAAGGCTTCGTGCATGTACTCTCCTAGTATAATATTTATACTATAGATATGCTTAGCCCAGAAAGCGCTCGACTAGGCCTCTGTTTGTTTAATAATTGACGTATAAAAATGAATTAATGCAAACAAAAATATATTAAAGCTATCTTTCGTGAGGTGTCGAAGATACCGATGGAGCCGTAAAATAATCAGCATACAAATGCACAGAACTAAAATTCCTTGAACCCATATTATCAAATACTTTAGTCTTTTCAGCTCCACAATAAATTATTATCCCGACACTAGTTTTAATACATGCAGGGTTACTACGAGTACATTTAGGGTGAGAAACGGGAGACCAAACTTCCCTCGATGTTAAACTAAATATCAAATGAACACTCATACAATATAAATGCCAACGAGTGTATCCATAATTTATAAAAAATAATACCACAAAATAAATAATTTCAGAGGAAGACTCTTAACTCCAACCATAGACCTCATGCACATTTTTTTCAATGGGGCATTGCACCTTCTGCCCTCAGTTTTGGGGAAGAAATAAACTTATGTGCCGTTGTTATCGGGTCTGTTACTATTTTTTTTGTTGCAGTATTACGTATATACACTCAAAACTGAGCTCCTCTAACTATAACTTAATCGCCTTAAATGTACATAGAAAATTAGCTTAAACATAGAGGTTTAACCTTTTTTCTCTTTATTTTACACCTAACTGTAAAAACACTGTACCTAATACATACTAACAGAAACGTAAATTTCCCACACCATCATCGCCAACACCACAGATTAAGAGGATAAAAAATATATTTATTAAAATAAAACCAAAAACATAACCGCTTGGATAACCCAGTTATCTGAAATGGAAGAAACTGAAATAATATACGCTAAATCGGATTACCAAAAATTAGGTGATACAGAATTTTACAAGATACGGCAGCGGAGATAGCTTGTAGCAGACAAAGAAGACTGAATGATGCGAAAGTTACAGGGGGCTGAAGTAGGTAAAATAAAGTGATAATGTTGTTAGAAAATTACGTAACGTTAGTATTGCAGTTTATATTATTAGTTATAAAAAATACTGTTTTTGATTGACGTCGTGGCATGCAAATTTTTCTAGTAAATAGTACAGGAAATTATTTTGGTATGCACATATGGTTAAGGACAAATATTAATGTTATGTTATTTGATGACTTTATAATATTCATACGGAAGGTCGCATGAATTCTATTGTGGTAACAGTGATGAAATACCGTGACATTTTGACTCTGCAATATAATATTGATTAGTATGAATATTTGGCCTTTATAAGCAATATTGCGTTAATGCATTATGTTATGACTTGACCCCTAGTCAAACATTCTTATGGCACTTTTCGATTCACTAATTATCTAAGGATTATATAAGATTTTTTTATTTTTTTTGTTCATTAATCGATACAATTAACTTTCGTTAAAATACCGTAATTTAAGAATGAGGTTTCATAACCATTTACGATTTATATAATGGATTTTATTGTTCTTTTTTACGGCCATGTCAAAAAGTTTACAATGTTGAAAATCGACGGCATGTCATGCCGCCTAAATAAAACCACCCGATTAGGTCATAGATTGCATCTAAGAATTACACACTCTAATGAACCGATTCTTTTTCATATTATTTACTTTTTTCAGCAATGTCTCATTTTAAACGTACATATTTAGTTAATTATATTAGATACCTAGTCAATATGTATAATTTAATAATGGTTAAAACTGGTATTAGCCACTGATTTGGAAAAGCATTGTCAATAATTGAAATTGTCACTTAACAATATCACTCTAAGTGAATGAAATCGATGTTGACCGTTATTAAATTTAATAGATCATGTACTATTTATAATTTTTATATGTTGATTCTCGAAGGATTGTCAGTTAATATTATCAGAGTGGTAAATATACCTAGTTAGTTAAACGGTTTGAAAATGTTTGGTTTCATGAATGCTTTCCAGTTTAATACGTAAATGTACACATAATTTTTAATGCAGTTTTTATAACAGAACATATAAAGCTATTCGGGATATAAAAAGAAGGACATTTTTTATTTTTTTAAATATTTATTTCAACTTTTTTTATATATTTTACATGTGCACATTAGTTGCATGGCTCACGCCGCTTCACCAAGACTTATAATTAAATTTCAATCAAGCGGCGATTACATTATGGAAACTATCAAACGCACGTGTTTCCTAATAAAATTTAGGAATCACATCGCTATCAGTCGAGTAGGTACAATTTATAGTATTCACAATCATAATTCACTTGGGCGTTCCGTTTTTATTGCATTTTTTTCAAATATAATAATTGGTATTAAGTTCTTAGACCACTGGGGCAACGGGGAGGTGAGCACCTTCTGCGTGGAAACCATTCTCATCAGCGATGTATGTGACGGTCAGGGGTTTGCCATCTTCTCCAGGGTATGAGTATGATCCACGGACAACGATGACGGCCTCATCTTTTCCTTCTTCGTTCTTGACGGTTTTCAGCTCACCGGTTTCCTCGCGGACAATAGCGTTTTCGGTTTCGAATCTGGAATTCGTAGTAAAGGCAATCTTAGGAAACTACTAGTACTAGAACTTATTCTACTATATATAGAACTACTTCAAAATTTGTTAAACTTATTTCACTCAGATCGTGATAAAACCGAGAGCTTTACATAATCTGCATCAGTTTTAGAAATTAAATTAAATAATATGTTTATATATATTTCTTACAAAAACACTCTATTTTTATTTGTCGGAAAACATATTATAATCAAATTGAGGCTATTAGTTTCAAAGTTGGTAACCTCCATTTTAATTTTTTAAATATTTTTATTTATTTTGGTTCTTTGTATTTATATTCATAAATTATTAAATTTAGGTCTTTGTTTTTTGCTAAACTGGTAATAAACTGGAGGTTGGTGGCAAAGTCGGTTATATTCATAGGTCGTCATTTTATTTTAGTTTAAACATTCTTTTTATAAATTTCATTTTGTTATTCGATTTTTCTAATTATTTACTAAGATATTTGTAAAAAGAAAACATTTTATTTGCAGTCCTAACTGTGATGTTTTTAAGTCATTATCCGAAAATGGCGAAAAATATTGGTAACTGACTTTTAAACTAATAACCTCAATTAAGGTTTATTTTTTTCTACAACTGTAACTGTTCAAAATACTTAAACTCATTGAAACAATTAAGATATTTGTATTTTATACAGTAATATACGATTCGTTATTATTGATAACTAAAACTGACAGAGCCCTTCACTATTCTATATAAACCAGTACTTTTATGCCGTGGTTAACTTTATAAAGTAGAAATCTATTTACCCGAAGTTGTATGGGCCAGCGGGATCCTGGTTGTAGTCTGATCTGATGATTTTGTAGGCAGCATCCTTTGATGGTGGTGGGTCTACTGGTCCAGCTGTGACAACGGCGACAGCGACCACGAAGAAGAAAACGACTGACTATAAAATCGAAAAAAAAATCATTATTTGTTAAATTGCTAGATACAATTTTTCAGCAATTAATGGATTTTTCTTAATTACGATTTCTGAATAAAAATGCACATTGGAATTTAAAAAAATATATTTACCTAGGTAAAGTTATTCTTAATTATTATTTTTTTTTTTGAAAAAAATATTTGTCATTATCTGTTAAATTACCTAATAAAAAAATCAGCAATTAATAGATTTCTCTTAATTACGACTTCCGAATAATAAAATACATTGGAATTTAAAAAAAATGATTTGTTTGAAAAGTTTAAAGTTATGTGTTTTAAAAAATAAAACATAATTATATTATAAATATTTTCAACGTTAAAATTAACTGCCTCATAGTTATAAACTAAATATATAGAATATTGAAGTCGAGATAGGTCTTCTGTTTACGATGTATTTAATTTTTTTGGCTGATAATTAAAATAAATATTTAAAAAATAACAATAGTAAATTTATTAAAAATGTAATATGTTATGAAATTTTAAATTCATTGAATGCTTTCAATAAATATTAATTTTCCTAATAATGGCATGCGTGTTAATCGTTTATGCGTAGAGTATTATTTTTTTTTAAATATTTAATTGTTTTCTATGTTATAAATTATTTTATGTTACTATCGAAACCTCGGCGCTAAAAAGTTGTTATATGAGTGATTAAACACATAGTGGAAAATCCAATTAATTAATTAAAAAGAAACATCTAAACAATTCAGATTTACTCACGAATTGCATGTTGATTTTGTTGATCTTACTATGAAGTCAGATACTAAACTGATAACATCTTTTGGTGACATCCCTATTTATACTGATTCAAACGTATTCTTGAAACTAGTTGACGTAGCCTTTGAATCTTAATTTTAGTAATGATTAAATTTCTTGTGGCGGGAATAAATTAAAAAAAGTCGCTGAAACCGGATAAATAATCAAAACCAGTCTTCATATTTCGCATTTCAAAACTATTGTATTTTCGGGCCGACTATTTCTTTTTTTAAGATGGATCAATGATAACATCATTTTTATAGATACTATTCAAGAATTTACTATTTATAGCATATGATAATAATATTGTATATATGTATACAATATTATATTAAATACAATATTAGGTAGGTACCTACTATTACTACTAGTCAAAGTTGTTTACACCGAATTATACTTAAGATACTCGTACTACGAATACGATGAATTCATTACAATGTAACATCTTTTCTTCGTATTCTTCAGCGCTATATTCCAGTGGGTCTATTCTATACCCATCGACCGCTAAAGTGATAAAGTGATAAATATTATCAAACTTAGGGTAGGTTTGTATCAAAATATTAGCACTTATTGTAACAATTACACGAAGTTGGTTTTTATTGTTGTAATAAGTGCTATATTTTAACAGCACCTATCTTACTGCTGTTAAAATAAAGCACTTATTGTAACAATAAAAACCAACTTCGTGTAATTGTCACAATACGTGCTAATATTTTGATACAAACCTACCCTAAGTTTGATACTATTTAACACTTTAGCGTTCGATAAGTATAGAATAGACCCACAGGAAGGGATAAAAACAAATACCCGCTACCGACTCTTATTCCTTGCTCTAATTTCCAGACCTCCCACACCACCTCATTCTAGGCCTTAAGTTTATTTCTGTTATATATCCACGTGGTCAGGATCTTTATTAGGTACGGTATTACGGCACGCGTGCCACTTGTGGCATGCCAGATTATTTTACATGGCACGCGATTGTTTTATTTTAAAGAGAAAATAAATAACTACTTATAATGTGAAATATATCTTCATAAATATTTAAAAAATAATGAAAATAAAAATAATCAATCATCAAACCTAATGAAATTTATCGACAGTCATTTAAATATAACAACTACTGCTTGTTATGTTGCTTCAAAAATAATCGCTCAAATTCAAAAGAAAACCGTTCAGTGGTAGAGAATATATTATAAAAAGCATGGTTAAAATGCTCCCACGATCTCTTTGAAAATTTTGAAAACAATGAAAAAATGTTCAAGGAACAAAAGATGTGGCGTTGGCTAGAAACATGGTGAACGAAGAACTCAATTGCAATTTTTAAACATTTTTAATAGAATTCTTAAAAACTATTTTTTCATTTTTATCCCCGTGGAAAACTGCTTGGCACGTCTGACAGTAGACAGATAATATTTGGGAAATTTTAGCACGCGTACGTAAAAAGGTTCGCCAACCCTGTCATAAGGTATTCTCTCAATGTGGCTTACTCATCGCAATTAATTGTGCCTTACAGAATTTACTAATGTTGGACCTACTCAAAAAAAAATATTGAAAATCCCATAAATCTTATTCTTTATAATAAAATGAGAAGGTTCTTTGGCAACATCATGCGAAATTACAAATAACAGCTACAGTTAGTCATACTAGGAAAAATAGTTGACTTTAAATAAAACGCATTGTTTAGTTGAAGATTCTGCTTCACTGATTCGACCAAAGTAAATGAAGACAATAAAACAACGGAAATCAACCTTCATTTAAAATATTATGGTACATAGAGAAGGATAATAAGTATACAATAAATAAATGCAACTGAATTATCATGGAAATGGAAATTTAGCTATTTTATGTGTAGATAATACGAGTATATGAATAGTTCATAAATTATTATAAAAGGTAAATCACATAAAACTTAGTACGTAAGGTAGACATATTATGTTCTTGATTCCCATCTCACAACAGAGTTAATGCAGTTCTAAACTATAAAGTTTTTTTTAAAAGCTTTTTAGGAGAACTGATTTGTAGCATTTTTCACAGTATGCTGGATAATAAGTTAATTTAAAACATGGATAGGCTAAAAATTGATAGCAAAACTTCGATTTGAATTACAAAGTGAAGCTGAATTTTACTCGTTTGCACACAAACTTTAATGCTTTTGCTGTCTTCTTAATAGTAATTTGGAGATTTGCAAAATCAAGTTCATGTTACATTTTATTAGGTATTTGTTAACCGTAGAATTTGGGATCTAAAATTAATTAAATACTATTAAATCATATATAAGTATTTATAACATAGTTAATTGATAAATTTTATAAAATACTTCAGTATCCTAATTATTTTTAATAATAAATAAAAAGTTTGTATAGATATCTCAATATTATGTCATAATTATATTTGTTACACCTTGTATAACATAAAACACGTAAAAATATAAGGAAAATTAGTTTCGTGCATAATCGATATGTGTATTATCGAAAATAATTATCTACTCATCTTGCCTAAATGTTTAGGATAATCTTTACACCGGGTGACTGGGAAGAAAATAATATCTAAGAATGTGTCAACCTTTTTGGTTTTTCACGGTGAACAGTTTTCTTTAACAAAATCGGTTTTATATAATATTATTTTTGTGATAAATTTGTATTAATTAAAAAACATTCAAGACTGACTATATTATATTATTTATGACACGATTTAAAAATATAACATTTTTATTCAATACACATGATTCGAAAACCTACTGATGTAAAAAAAATACCCTAGAGAGACCTTTACTCTTACATAACTTTACCTAACATTCATATTTACCTTATTGATAAAGTTAGTGCTCTACTGAACTATCTACCCAATAAAAGCTCTGTATATTTAGATATGAGCTAAGACTGTGTCAAATTGCGTCAACAGATCAAATTTGTAATTTAGTTCAAGTTTGATTCATTAATAGTATCGGGATCTCTTCAAATTTTAATTTTAAGTGGTGTTTTTGCTTTTGAGATGTTCACATGCAATCTGCACACTGTATTTGGGGCTCCAGAAATGAAAACAGAAAAATAAAATTTCTTTACTATAGTAATATTTTCTAAACAAAGTATTCAATGATTATGTATAGGTAGGTACTAATAAAAAATAGTATTTTTTTCAGAAATTCTACATAATGGTTGGGCCAATTATGTTCAATTTTCCCCACCTACCCCAAATTTCCAGATATTGTCACAAGTCCAGGTACAACTAGTTACAGGTAATCAGTCGATCGTGATTGGAGTTATATACAGTTACTAGCGTACGCGCCTTGGCTTATTAAAGCTAAGCCGCCATTAACCACCGAGTGACTTATCCAAAACTCATCTGGTCGACCTTCGTTCCGCTAAATCTGATACGGTTTGAGCAAACGTTGCGTCTATCATCCATCCTAAACTTGTCATCATCCCAAAACCGCAGTGAAACCGTGAGAGTGACATTCCGAACCATCGGTTTATTGCGTGAACTTCGAACCAGCTCCAGGCGCACCAACCCTCTCAACATAAAATGTCAGTGTCTGGAATCCTGTTTGAACCCCCCCTCCCCGCCCTAGATCTGTAATCCAAAGCATCTTCAAATTACAGTCCATTCCTAGCGCTACGTCATAATATAAGAATGATATAAGACATTTTTATTAACTTGCCAGTATTTTACGAGAATGAAAACTTTCGTTTTTGTTTCCAACGTTTTTATGTTATTATTTTTTTAATGCAACTGTTGAATTAAAATAAATGTTAAATAATATTAAAAAAATAATTGTTTCAAAATCAAGCGACTCGACGCGCAGTTGCATTACATTTAACTGCTATGCGAATCATCATACAAGTAAAATCACTGCCATTACAGATATGTAACTATACCTAAATTCTATTCCGTTGAATAAAATAATCGCATGCGATCATTACGGACGCCATCATCTATCGAATGCGATCGTCACATAAGTAAAATCGATCAATGCGATCACATTGAAATATTTCAGCCAAATTCCCAGTATACAGCACAAACTATAGAATTGAGTGCGATGTGATTTGATAAAACGAATTCGATTGTGATAATAATTTCAAAATAACATTGAATGTGATTTTTTTTGCGATTAACGCACATGTTAAATTGCTGCAATTTGAATCAACGTTCGATTCGGATGCGATGATCGCATAAGTAAAATCACCATTTGAACATCCTTGCACTGGCTAATATTTTTTTAGGTTAACAAACTTGTATCATTATTAAAAATACATAAATTAGAAAAGTTTCAGAAACAAATACTTACTTATTTTAAAAAAAAAAAAAAAACCAGCACTGAATGGGAAAAATAACCATAAGATACTTTACCACTCCTGATAGGAAGTTAACTCATGATCATACCTATCTGTTGTTAGACAATATACCAAAAACGGGCTTTCACAGTGCTTAGATTTCTCAATTGTTGAATTTGGAAAATTTTGTTTTTAACCAGTCGCACCACCCCATGAATCCATACCTCGGAACTAAATAATTAATAATATATAAGCTAGAAATTATATTGGTATACAAATATGAATTTACTCATCTAATGGGATTCGAATTAATGTCTCACCTTATCTTTCATTGTCTCCAGATATTTTTTTCAGGTTTTTGAAAAAACAGTAAATAAGACTTTGTCCAGGTGGCTCGAGTCCCAATGTCTTCCGCCCAGATAACGCGTTTCATTTGGCAACCTAGGTGAAGTAATTCATTTTTGAATCGGCATAAATAACAAACACGAGTGCTAGAAAAAAGCACAACAATTCAATAGTGTTACTTACTCGGTTTCTATGAGATTTTGTATTTCGGGACAACTTGGAATATGTATCTATTATTGGCACTTCACGTAATTTATTTTGAAGTAGCTATAAAAACTGTCGCGTTCGAGTGCCATGCGGTGGTAATTGTAATCTCGAAAGTCTAGCGAATGCGGGCGATTGTCGCGCGACAGTTGTCATGGCGCGAGTGCATGTGGAATGCTCAATGAGGTCACGTGTACCTGAAAACGCACCACGCAGATTTTTTCAATGTTTCGCTGCCCTTCACAATGTGCCGGTTCTTGCCTATTCCCACAGTTAACTTTGATTATATATTTTAATTTGATATTGAATTTTGATAGAAGATATTTTTTACAATTTCAGCTACATATTGAAGCAAAATACGATTACTGAAAGTGACGTATGTTATACGTACTTAGTCGTTTATTTTATTATTCATTTAATTCATAAAACGATGAAATCGTTGCATATTAATTTTCATATCATAAAAATGGATTTTATTATACCGCACAGTTTTTGCAATCACTGTGTTTTAAGCTCTTGACCATGAATTTAAAGGTAATCAAAATACTCATCACTTTTGCTGAAAACCAGTTCAGTGAGTTGCGTATTTTGTAAAGCCAACGCTAATCGTTCAACAAACATTGATGCGTTCATTTCACTTCAGGTATCATACATAATACGATGTCATTAGCAGTGTTTTACTTAGCTCTGAATTTTCGCATTATATTAACTATTTAAATCTCACGAAAATCTGAGGATTTATTGTGTTGGTATTAAAATATTTAAAAAATATATTTTGTCCTCCGTTATAAAATTAAACTAACGGCAAAAACATACCTACTTTAATGTTAAAAATAAATGTAATATTTACAATATCTACAACTAATAGCATATTAATTAATACTAATAATTACAATATCCTGACGATCATTCTCTTTTTTCGTGGCAATTTGGCAAACATTGGTCACATCAAACAGATTCCTCATTCTATTCAGTTATCTGCTATCTTTTTGGGTGAGTTTCGGTTTTAGGAGTGTTTTATAAAAATACTTAAAACAATATTTAGTTCACTCAATGAATGGTCATCGAGATAGGTAGGTATATTTATTTATCACATTGTATTTAAAATTTTTATGTTTTACATAATTATATTGAATGTTTCTTAATTTCTTTTGTAGTTTTTAACATCATATAGTGAACATCCTAAACTTGTAATGTTAATAAATTAATTTTAATTTCGCCAGTAGGTAATTGAGTTCCAGAATTGTGATCGGTTAAGTAACTTGTATTACTATTTGAGATTATGAATATTTCTATATGAAAAAAGAATTCATCTAATGACTATAACACGTGTATTTATTATATAAAAAATATCAGCTAAATTATATGTTCATTGCTGTGGTATTCAGGCTGTGGTTTCCGATAGAAGATTTGATAAAAGACTATTTGTGTAATAATTCAGCGTTGTTATGTCGAATTAATATTTTACATAATATTTTATATCCAGTCTTTTTAATAGGTCACCTTTATATTTCTCGTATTCTATTTTGCTTCTGTATGCGCATCCACATATAGTTTTATGTCTTATTCGAATGCTTTATGATTTACTGCAATTTAGTGCAATAATAAAACATCTTTCGTTTATCTGCTAGAAATCCAGTCCTTATGGAAGTGTCTTTTAGGATGACAATTGTATTGTAAAAATAAACTAATCAATCCATGGAATGTTGTACAGTATTGTCTATAATACGATATCAAGATATTATGCTTCACGTACTTTCATTTTTATAGGTTGCATTCATCGGTTATATAGCAACAGTTATTATATTACATCGAAATCTTTTTCGGTTGCAATTTTTCCTATCTTCGTCAGGCCTGATCGTACTCATTGTGCAGGTTTTATAAGTCCACCATAAGAAGGTAAATATTTAATTTTAGTAAGGTAAGTTATGCTAAGCTAACTGAAAGCAACAAATCCTGATACACATATTATACCCAATTAAAACTCTGTTGATGACATTAAGGTGAGTAATAAAAAAAATCGTATATTTATATAAATTCGATGTTTTGGTATATTAGACAGTTTTACTGTATATTTTTATTTATTTTGAATTATTATTATATTGGTAACTATATTTTCAAATATTGATGTGTACGTTCTACATTATGTGATTATGATTAACCTAAATTTATATAATAGTTTATATATCTATAAATCACTTTCTGTGTAGATAATATATGATGTAATATAATTTATTAAACGTATCGCTTGTAGGTAATATAAGTAATATATTGGTATAATTATCGTGATTATATGACGTTATTTTGACTGATCGGCTATTCATGCGTGCAATTATAGTTAGTCGATACGTCTGCTAAATTGGATTATTTTCTCTCCACACACATAGTTCATACGTATTCAGAAAAACATCTGTATAATTAACAAAAAAAATAAACAGTTTTTAATTTGTTCCTAAAATTATGACCTAGACATTTTAAATAAAATTGCTTAAGGTCGCGTACGCAATCGACCGATCATCTGCTTATTAAAGTTGATGAGTGAATACATTCCTTTTTGGAATATTCTTAAGAATTCTTAAAAAACGTTCATTGTGAAATTTATTGTAGGTCATAAAATTCTCATTAATTTTTCAATAAATTATTTTATTTCTAATAAGGCTGAGGTCAATCCTCATCTGTAGTTTAAACATTATTTAATCTCCATCATATCACCCTTCTGCCTATAGTAGCGGGAAATATTGACAAATGACGGCAGAGCACGTCAAGATTATTTTTATTTTCTAAAACTCTTTCTTTAAGCACTAAGGTGCATGATTGCTACATCAGTCCCGTGATGCATTGCTTCGGGACAAGGAAGTGTGCCACTAAAATCTTTTCATTCTGACATGTTTATAGCGTCATGGAAGGCGGTCGTGCACAAACCGCGGCTGCATATACATGGCGAGTGGAGATGGGGAAACTCAAATCATTGGCTAATACACACAGGATGGGTAAAACAAAAATCTTTTTTACATAAACAAATCGACACAAATATGAATGTAGTTGAATTGAATGAAAATCTTGTTGCAAATCAGCATTCATTTCTTTACAGTATTTACCGTTGTTCTGTTCTACCTATGCACCTTTATGTGCCCTATCTATAGTCTAAGATGTGTCCCGAGACCTGAACAAAAACGATGCATAAGTGCGAGTGAGAAAGTATTCGGCACCCTTATAATCTCTACGATACGCGCTAGAGTAAGATAAAAGGTTTACAGATGTGGGCGATGGTTTGCTACTGTATCTATAGTCTAAGATGTGTCCGCATATTATATGTAGTTTAAATTTGAATTAAATCTCGAATCATTTCAATGCAAATTAACAAATATTTATAGGGATAAGTCCAGGACACGAAAATGTAAAGAAGTAACTAATTTATAGGTACCGTATATTTTAAAGAGTTCTCATCAGTCAATGTTTTATCGCATACAATTAAGCGGGAATAAAATTTATTTAATAACTTAAAAATGTAATATTGTTTAACTTACATTTAATTGAAAATAAATCTATCTCTATATAAAACGAGTAAATAAAAAAAATGTTTGTATGCAGATACGTATGTAATATGAATACATATACCTACATACATAAATCTTTAGTCTACGTTTTTCAGCATAATTATTAAATAATATCAGTAGATATATAAACTAAATTACCGTTCGTCCCTAAACAGAGAAGGTCTCTACAGAGGGGAGGTAATATTAACAGACGTTTTTTATGAGGAATAGTTATTACCCGTTTGCTCAGCCCATTTGGGTATTGCATTGGATCAAAATAAATACACATTGAAAATAACAACATGAATTTTATTGAACAATAGCGGAATGGAAAGTATGACCTACTGTTTTGTAATTATAGAAAGACGGTCAGTTTACGGACTAGGTCAACATGGATGCTCAATATATTATATTTCTACAATATTTACCACTATTATACCACACTTATCACACTACAGTCTACAAGGATAATACTGTTTATTAATTACAAACTAAGACGTTATTTGTTTGTTTCACAAGTTTTTTTTCTTGAGTCAACTGTCACATATCGTGAAGAATTCTTCTTGTGAAAAAACCAAAAGCTATATTTAATTTATACTGGACGGATATGATCTTACTTTTCGAGTGGATATTTTATAAGATTAATATGAAGTGTTAGAATTTACAGAGCACTATATTTATAGTCAATTGAAGAAAATGCTAATATTGTATTGCTTACAAACAATATTTCTTATTAATTTTACACATTAATTGATTAACCCAAAGATTTTTTGTTTAATATATTAATATAAAACTTAAATCATAAATTTTTTTTCGAGTTATCATACATATCTACATACATATTTGTATATTTCGTTGATATAATAAATTAGCTTGGGGGAGAATTCGGTTAGGCACTGTCTCATGAAAATTTTCCATATACTTACGTGAAATTTAGTAATAATTGAAAAAAACATATTACCAATATCTTAAAACATTTCATAATTTACAGAAATATTAACTAACGGCTAAAAAATAAAAAAATTAACGAACGAAATGAACTCGATGTGAGTTTTAGATGTTACCACTAAAAATTGTCGGCCGTGTAGTGAAATTATCTGATGTCATTTTCTTTCACAACATTATTTAATATGTTAACTCGTGATCGTAATTTTAAACAATACTATTCATTTAAATGCAATCTTATAAAAAGGTAGTACGGTGTAAAAAAATATATGTTACCCATGTGTGTGAGAGAACATTGTGACGTAGTCTAGAAAATGTATTATCACGTAACATAATATACGGTAAAAGCAATAATGATTACTATATATTTATATAGGTACTTATATTATTGTCTTAACGTTTTTTAGGAATAGTATGATTGTCTATTCATCTATGTCTATGATTGACTTTCTATGCCTTCAGCGAGTTTTCTCGCACATAAAAATTTCGCGAGTTATCTCGTCTCACTTTAAACTCAAATTACTAGCCACTGTCGATTGATTTGCATAATCTAAAAAATTAAACACACAGTGAAATCTGTTTGAATAATTATAAAATACTAAGCCACAAATAAAATTATCAGTATTATAGATATTGTAGTAAGAGCTTCGCTTTACATTCTACATGTGTCGTTAAAAATCTGCAGCTTGTCAGATACTATCATAATTATATCGTTAGGCATAGAAAAGCTTAAAAGAGTCTATAATTTATATTTTTGATATCACTTATTCTTATAAGCAGTATTTATGAACGTAAGATAATAACAGTCGTCAAAGCATTGCCTTTTAAAAAAAAATATATATATAGTCGGAAATTAATTCAAACCTATTCAAAATAAACATAAATCCTTTCTTATATATTACTAGCTGAAGTACCCGGCTTCGTACATGGTCGCTTCGTGGTTATATTTATCTTAGATATTTACAAAATAATAAGAGGTAATTATTTTTTAATATTAAAATATCTGTGTTATACAATATGGCAATATGAAAATAATTCTAATAGGAGTAAAGGTCAAACAAAAGATCACTAAATTAAAATCGAATCTAAAATATGCAAACGTTATTAATGTTATTAATATGTAGTAAAAAAAATCAAAATTGGATGGAACAAACAAACAACAAACGATGTATTTTATATAATACTAATTTAGAAACCTTCGCAGGTGTGCGCACAACAACTGACAAAAGTTTCATCGCAATCGGATGAAGGGTATAGAAACGCATACGGACAGACAGACAGGCATACAGACAGACAGACATTCATTTTTATATATAAGATATAGCATATACTCTTTGCGAAAGTGCAAGCAATAAGTTGACAAAGTTTTATCGCAATTGGATGAAAGGTATGGCAGCGCATAAAATACGAACAAACAAACAAATATTGATTTTTATATTATAGATAACAAAAAATATATATCAGTGCACATTATTTCCTTAATTGCGTTGCTACTTAGTACATTTTGTATGTAATATTACTTACCTTCACAGAATGCAAACGATTTTCCACTGCAAAATTTCATGAAAAAAAATCAAGACACTACTAAACTAAATATGATTCCGCGTCACAAGAAATTATGATCGAGATTCCTCGTCGCGAGAATTCTTGAGAAATCGTGAAGAAAGATGAATCTCGATAAATAAATAGTCCAAAATTTCAAAATTCTCATTTCACGACAAATCATCAATGAGAATCATGAGAATTCGAGAAATTGTTAGCATATTAAATGAAATAACTTCAAACAAACAGAATATTTTCTGGTAAATTATAATATGGGAATATAGAAAATATCTCACATACTGAGGAGCTCCTGAGGTTTTATTGGGATAGGTACATGTTTGTTATTCACTCACAAAAGAAAATTCAGTACCTACCTAAGTAATTGATTAAAAAAATTGGGTGTAGCTATGTTAAAACTATATTGTAGGTTTATAAAACGTCCGTTTAAATAATCATTTAACTAAAATTTGCTATAATAGTTATAATATAATTAGTAGATATTAAAACATAATTAATAGAACTTAGTCATTAATAAAATAAATAAATTTCATATATGTTTTTCGATAATATAATATATAAGATAATTAATATGCTCGCTCCATTCAAATAATCTGCGCTAACGAACTTTGACCGCAGTGCCATATTGGGAAACATTTAATATAGCTAATTAATGATTTTAAAAAAAGTTTCAAAAAGAATAATCAGGGAATTGAAAAACTGAAATCAAGTTATTAATATTTTTATTATAGTGAAATATGTACGAGGGGAAGTGAAGTACTTTCCATATGAACTATTGAAGTTATTAGCCCCATCAAAGCATACCCGATCTTAATCGGGCGTATCACCGGACCCTACGTTTGGTGTGAAGCGTCATTTTTTTATGAATGAGAATGTCTCAGGATCAGTTACCCAAGACTGAAGTCACCATGCACTCAAATGTGCTTTGACTGAATTTACATGACTTTAAGTTGTTAAGAGTACCCATGGAAGAGACTAGCGATTTTAAAAAATGTAGTTGGGGAGACCGAGGTGGGTCGACGCAAAGGTGAATTGACACAACGACGCAAAATGTATAACTGCTAAAAGTATATCAATATTGCAGTTTAAACTTTTTTGACAAGTGCACAGACCTGTTGGTAGATGCCAAGGCTGTGTGACAAGCGGTCGTGGTGACATAACTTCTGTGCTGCAAAATCAACCGAAAGTAAATTTTCGGCCACTTTTTTGATGAACTTTATTTATTTGTATGTAAAGTATTTAGTAATATGAGTTTTATATTTTTGTAATAACTATAATTATTTCAGTTTTATAATTAAATTTTGTTTTGTCAGAAATTATAATATTTTTAGGACATAATTTGATTTGAAATTCAAAATCGTTATTTCTATAACCGAGGTAAGTTGAAACACTTTGTTCCAACTCACCTCGGTTACGAATATTACATACAATTTATGTATATTATGCAAGATGGTCATTAAGCATGTAAGTATTCTGGTATCAGGTTCTTGTGGCAGTGCCGGCGACTCATTTAGGTGTTGGTATACTATGACAAGACCAGATTTTAATTTGAACTAGAAATAAATTTTGATTAAATTGTTATTTTTTTTAGAATTTATCGATTGCATAATTAATTGATTTATATACTACGTTAATGAATATTAAATAAGTGCAGAATAATAATTAAAACAGTTTTTCATGCTAAAATCCTTGTATTATGATGTAAATCTATATAAAATGTAATGTTTAGACCCACCTTACTTGGTGTTTCAACTTACCTCGGGTTATACTAGGAGGTATACTTAGGAGGGTTGAAACAGCTGGAACGCTTCCATAAAATGATTTTTTCATTAATAAGTAATTAATTACTTCTGTACTGCTTTTAAATGCAAGTAAAGGATGAATTGTGCTGTCCAAAAAGTACATTCTGGTGATCCTAGTGGTGAAACTGGGCAAGTTATAAACAAAAATGTAAAAATTGTGTCAACCTACATTGGTCTCCTCTAAGTAAAAAAACGGGGAAAAAACTGCCAAACATTCTAAGTGAAGAGATCTTCAAGTCGGCAGTACGACGCCGCAATTTTTCTAAATGCAACAAGATTGGCCTTTGTGGCAAACAGGTCGAACAGTCCGATGGGCCCAAAATCTGGTTGAACCGACTTGAGCAGCTCTTCCCTTTCCATATGAACAACTAAATCAACACTCTATGGGGAAAAAAAGATTTTAAGCTCGCAACTCAAACGTATAACCGTATAAACTTACAACCAAAAAAAGACTGTGTACGAACATTTGCACACACGATTATACGTTTGAGTTGCGCGTGCCGCTCAACGCTTCGTCGACTTCGCTCACGTAAAACTTCCCGTTAGCCATCAATATTTCACTCCGCGACTTCATGGTACAGTCAAGTGGATTCCGACGTGCCTTATCTCGCCCTGCAGTGTTGTTATAAAAACGATTTATAGAGTTGGGCAGAAGGAAATAATGCGACAATGTACTTGCTTTCTACTACGATATCGATAAAATAAGTATGAAAATGAAAAAAATATAAATATATATATTTTCAAATCGCTATTATTGGAACTTGAGTGGTAGGTAGGTATCTGATAAAAATGTTTAATTGGAAGAAGAAATGTGATTTTCTATTGCCTCTTCTCGTTCAATAAGCTTTAGTTTTAGTAGATATTTACATTATTTTTAATCATCTAGATTCTAGATAGGTGAAAAATCTCCGATAGTATAGTTTTACTGTTACTACTATTATATTTTCAAAGGCTTAACAAAATAAAATTATTAAAAAAATTAAAATAGTTCATTATTTTTTATAGTATGGATGTTTCGAAATATTATTCTAATATTTTCACTAAAATAACGAGTTATCTTAGGATTCTGATGGGAAAAGAATTTGGCAAAAACAGCTAAAAACTAGTCGATATCGGCATTGAATGAAAAAAACGTATTTTGACGAAAACAACTAAAACAAACGAATCGATTTTGATGTTTAGCGCCGTGGAAAAGTACTGATGCACAAGTGCGCCGTAAACCTAATGTTAGGTATCCGTTGAAAGTGAATGTGTAACTATTTTTTACGGAATTATTTTTATAACCCTCTGTGGGGTCATAGAGGAAATTTGAAAAATGGTGTTGTCGAATAATATCAGTAAATTGTATAAAAGTGTGTACCTACCTATCGATAACCTTGTCTTATTGTTTTAATAATGCGATAAGATAAATAAAATATATTTTTGATAATGCTGTATCATTAAATATTAATTAGGTATATAATACATTATTAATAATAATAAAATAAAAAAGGTAGTAATTTAATTTTAAATATTTATTTTCACTTTTTTTTCTATTTTACATGTGCACTTTACTTGTAATGCCACAAGACGAAGAAATACACTTGTTTCCAATGGTAAATTTAAATCATGCGGCGATAACATATGGAAACTATCAAAGCACGTTTTTCCTAATAAAATATAGGAATCACAATGCTCTCAGTCGAGTGGGTTTGATTAATTTAATTTACAGTCATTTTCACTTGGGAGTTCCATTTTCATTGCGTTTCATTGAGAAGTAGATGTTCACTTCTTAGACGACTGGGGCAACGGGGATGTGATCACCCTCCGCGTGGAAGCCGGTCTCATCAGCGAAGTATGTGATGGTAAGAGTCTTGCCACCTTCTCCGGGGAAGGAGTATTGTCCATGGACAACTACGACGGACTCATCTTTGCCTTCTTCGTTCTTGACGGTTTTCAGCTCACCAGTTTCATCGCGGACAATAGCGTTTTCGGTTTCGAATCTGGAATTCATAATAAAGAATAACTTATTATTTTGTCTAAATAAATCATACATTATAAATAAAGTGATACAAAATATGCTGTATTCTTTATTTGATTACAACTTATATGTAATATAAAAGTTTAGTGATTTTTAAACAAAAACTACTATACTAGTTTATTAGACCTTTTTCCAACAATCTAAAATTAACACGACTATGGAACTAATACAACAGTGAATTGATTTTGATAGTTATTTTCTTTAATAGATATTCTCGAAATTACTAGGTATTTAGTATTACGAAGACATTTTTATTAATAATTACCTATAATTGGAACTAAAACTGAACTGAACTATTTTCATATTAATAATATCATTAAAACTGATTGGCTTTATTTACCTGTTTACATAATATACAATTTTTATTTTTATTGTATTGAAAACATTAAAAAAGTGATATTGTGTTTCAATATGTAATATCTAAGTCTATCATAATCTTACTATAGTTTTATGAAATTGTATGTTTGTTGTCCAGGTCCTATAATTTACATAGTATTTACACATGCTAATAACAACCAAATACCCAATATATATTATTTCTCATAATATTATGCACATAAATGGTTGTAAAAAGTTAAATAATCACCCGAAGTTGTATGGGCCTGCTGGATCCTGGCTGAAGGCTGATTTGACGATTTTGTAAGCTCCATCCTTTGATGGTGCTGGGTCAATTGGTCCAGCTGCGACTACGGCAACAGCGACCACGAAGAAGAAGATTGACTGAAAAAAAATACATGTACTTATAATAATTTTGCGATAATAACGTCACTGTTAAATCTGTGGCTTAAAATCGATGCTTAAAATCAAGTGCCTAATTAGAAAATAAACAATAAATTATGCCAATCTAGTTTCTTTAAAATAATTGTGAAAAATCTTTTTGTTTAAGTGCCTTTTTAGCTAAAATGTAATCGAAATAATCTCGTATAGGTTGGTATGTGGCAGTTACATACTACATGGAGAGTATAAATAGTTTCAAATAATAAATAGATTTGTTTTAATATTCCTTATTTAACTTATTAAACATTTTCAGAAAATTACAAATCACTCGATACTGCTGAGTGATGGCACTTTATATAATTGAATTATCGGTGTTAATTGGCAAAAACGGAGAAAATTTAAAACACTCACGAGTTGCATGTTGATAGTGTGATCTTACAAGAAGTCAGATACTGAACTGATAATATATTTTTGGTGACAAGTCCTTTTATACTTGTTCGAATCTATTCTCAAAACTAGTATAATATTAATGAGATAAAAAAATATAATTATACATTGTTAGCGAATTAATTCCAGATTCGTTTTAATGGTGCATCGTTGCCAAACTGGAAATCTCAGGCGAGTGAATATATTAACTCTGTTGGAATATAATTATACACCACAATTTCGGGTAATCAAAGTAAAAATATTTAATATGCCTACCGAATACATCTCCATATTGGCTGAAACATAAATAATATTTTTCATAGCAATGTAAGATTTTAACTTACATTTTTTAAAGATTCAGTTTTGATTACCAGATTTCCTAAAACTGAAATAATAATCTATTTTAGTCAAAGTATACAAAACCGCAAAAATTTCCGTATCCAATGATAATATGACAAACGTAATCTGAGTTGAATATATTTTACATCATCTTTCATCCGGATCAATTATGCTATTACCTACTTATAACTATATATATGATAATTTTACCAAGTCTTTTACCACGATTCGCTGTCATATCGCCCTTTCTCTTGTAAATGAAGATGCATCATTCAGTCCCTCTCTCCAATTCTGTGAAAAATCTTTACAATTATACCGACCACTTCTGTCCTCCCCAATGCCAGGGCATATTTGACTCCCTTTGTGTTTTGAATGCTATCAAATTCTGGTCATCTCTACGTCTATCAAAGTCGCAGCTTTACTGTATTTGAAATTTTCTCCTGAACATCACATACATCGTAGGGCTTCACGTATCTTCTCCCGTGGTCTCAATATCAGCTTGACCTTATTTCTACTCAGAGGCGACTTGACAAACTAGCGCACCGGGTAAAGGTGTAAGGGTTGGTTTAAAAGCTTTAATATGTATACATATATATTATTTTTTAGCACTACAACAGCCCGTGAGGCTCATAGACAGTAGTGTAGTGAAACAGTACTGTATATAGTAATAGAACTGAAGTCACAAATATCCAGGATTTGGGATACTCACATAAATATATTGTGACCAAGAACCTTACCCAGAGACCTCCGATGAAGGACCAACGCCTAATGCACTGGGCTTGAGAGCCCCACCATGGACTTACTCTATTTCCCCATGGCTGAGGATTCCCTGTGGCTGGAATCTCTCTACAAGCTTTGGCATATTTTTATGGACTCATTCCAGTCCACCTACTTAATATATATATATATATATATTATTTGATTGAAATTGAATGATTGACGCATTTGTATTTTTATCTTAGGAATAAAACAGACAGCGCAGCGATTTGCTCTAAATGTACTCCTTACGGCCTTTACCACATTGATTCCAACTGAATCCATTAAAACAGCGATAGGCACTGCGTTGTGGCACGCAGTCTGCATTTATTTGCAATTTCATATGTTGTAGCTCTTATAGGACGATATTATATCAACCATTCATCAAGATTCAATATCACATCTAAGACATGTTAATTATGAAAAACGGTGTTTGTGACATTTCTTAACCGCACAGAAAGAATGCTATCATCCCAAATAATTTTTAGTTTTCAAGTGAGAACGACAATTAAAATTACTAAAATATCATAAGCACCTGTTTCTGTTTCAACCCACATCATTCTAAAGTCACATACCACATATATTTCATATTAAAATCTTTCAGCCTAAAAAATATTTGAATCATACGAGTGGTTATAGATACTCCTGGTACCTATTTGTGTAAGACATACATGGCCCTCACAAGGCGGGGGGGGGGGCTGACCGGGCTCTAGCCTGGGCGCCCGGGCTTAGGGGTGCCCGGCGTGATGGGTTGACTAGTTTAGTGAGATAAATACACACCACGCATTTGCTCCAATAGTAAAAAAATGATGTGATAGGTATATAGATTAATATGATAATTTCCATGTAGAATTTTATATTATAATTATTTTTAGTTTGTTTTCTGGCTAATAAATATGGCGAAGGGTCGCATGTTACTTGGCTACCACAAAAAGGGGTCGCTATCAGTGCTTCTAATATCTGAGTACTGAATAATTCGAGTGGATTTATTTAAAAATATAGAAAATCGCAAAAAAATACGCGGAATGCCCTTAAGTTTACCTTGTGGAACCCTGGGGTTCCGTTTAATACCATTTAGTGAACAGTACAGTAGAAAATCACTCTGCCCTTAACCTTAGCGATAAGTAGGGGGTCCGCAAAACATCCTGGCCTGGAGGCCCGCTTCAGGATATGGGGGCCATGAAGACAAAATACAAAACATCTTAAAAAACATCTCGCGATAAAAAGAAGATTTACCAACTTTACTGTAACCTTCGAAGCTTATCATCCGTTTTTTTACAGTAGGTATTGCAATGTAAAGAAAATGTTGGTAAATAAATTAAACCAAATAGACGTAGGTCGTAGAGTTATCTATTTTTTTCATTTCAACTACTAGATAAAAATAATATGTATGTTTTGAATAAAAGTATAATAATGTTAGTATAGTAAATATAATATGATATAAAGCTTTACGTGTCTGCAATTGTAAAGTGTCGCATGTTTTTATCTCACGTCAAGCAAATACAAATAATGTATATCTGTATACATAGACTTAATATGATGGGTATTTTTAAAACACCATTTCCAGTATACAAAAACTTTGAGAGGCAAATTATATTAGAGACTTAAATATAAATGTAACCGGCTAGTCGTGTTTTATAATTTTGTGGATAATCTTTAAGTTTAATCAATTCAATTGTGTATCTACAATGATTTTGCAATATTTCGATAACCATGTTTTTTGCCGTGGGTATATTATAATATGTTTACCATTTTAGTGATATACTCGTACCTACTTAAGGTTTACATTGACAATAATGTATCATACCAAGGGTAGGTTAGCTACACACTTGTTGGCCACTTATGGTATATTTTATTCTGATGTTGACTAAATGGATGTGTTTGTGAAATCTGCTGTCCATTCAAATAATTATTAGGTAATAATTTTGAAAAGTTGAATGTTTTATTTGAAACCGAACCATATTTTTTTGGTAGTGTTATACTTACGATATTCTTTAATTTAATATATGAATTTATACATAGATGTCTCTTTTATAAGGATATGGGTTGAAAAATCTCAAGGATCGCAATCCGTCAAATGAAATGTTGATATAGGTGAAATGTATAAACACAAATGCTGCTATAGAAGAGTTCATTTTATTTTTATAGGACTTGAAATTTTAAAATGTTCAAGTTTATGTTGGAATCACAATTACTTGTAATTTATATACACGACACATTTTTTTTGTTACACATCAGACAATTTACTTAAAAAAAACTTATTGTATCTAATGCAATATTATTATTTATATATTTTATATTTGTTAGTTTTTCGTGCTCTTATTTTCCATGGGCACATATTATTAAAGAAGCATACTTGCGACTTCAGTCTTGGGTAACTGCTCATGAGACATTCCCAGGTATAAGAAACTGCTGATGCTTCACTGTCAATTAAGTACGGTATGGTGTGGGTGGGTTTAGTATATCCATGTTTGTGTTACAACAAGCCTGACCTTGAAGCCATAACTATCTTATTCCAGGCGATGAGCTTTACCGCTTAAAGATATGTTTATGTATAGTGAATGAAGAAACCTGTGCTCTTAAATATTCTTAAATATTTATGTGAATAGAAAATTGTTTAATTTTAAATAATACAAATATTTTTTAATTATAATAAATACATTGACTTTCCTTGAGCCGTGGCCAATAATAAATATTTAAAAATGTTTTTTCTAGTTATGTGATCGCAACTTCAAATCATTGTAAAAATTGTAAAAAATTCCATTCATTCATAGCCATGTTTTCTTCTAAGTATGCCTGATAATAAACATAATCACATTATTTTCAATATGCAATAGTAATTCACTTTCCGGTCAGTGGCCAATTACTAACTTAAAAAGTAGTTAATAAATCATGTGTCCAGGCCAATCAATACTGGAATACATAATATTATTCTCAACCCGAAACTATTGAACATAGTAAATAATGTACTATGGTACAGTAGCCTCGCTTATGTTTTATATTTTTTAGGTTTCGTTTACATTTAAAGTTAACCGGATCGTCATTTTTTAGCTATAAGTTAAGTAGGTAGTAACCTATTGTATAGCTTGTTTTTTTATATATTACATTAAGTTATGCGACGTTAATTTTAATATCACTTTTATTAATAACGGGTTGACTTACCTTTAATTAAATACAGTATTAAGTATGTATATTATTGTAAGGAAACAGATTCACTTATAAAAGGTACTTATACGTATCGTTAAAACGATATTTTTAGAATAAATTTTGAAATAATAATATTAAAGACCATATTGTTATTACTTATGTCACTTAGTGAATAGTTCAGGTATAAACAAGGATACATAATTGGAGATACACTGCACCGATTATCCATAAATTGATTAAGTAAGTATCTCTCTTTCTCTCCATTATAGTAAGTACTCCTATGAATTTACTAAATTCATTCCTTATTAGAAAAATTGCTTGTGATATGAGGTTAAAGTTATATTTAATAAACGCAGATGTACGTTTATATTTAATATTTATTAAAGTACCTTCCGACAATTAATGCGTTGTTTAATATATATATATATATTTATGTATTTCTCATGTAAATTACATTTCTGTTATATTTTCTAAATCAAAAATTCTATTTATATTCAAAATATATTATGTCTTAGAGATTACTGGTAGTCCTTGCCCCACGATGAAATAGTGTTAGAGCGCTCAAAATCGAGGCAAAATCATAAATTATTTTTATAATGATTCGTAGTAAAGATCTAATGGTTTTGAAAACACCTACAAACCATTCCTCTTAAAAAACGTCTATTAATATAACCACCAAACACATTCCCAAATAATATGCTCCGTATAAGAGCGACAATGGTAATTGATTACCATTTTTTTCATTTACTTACTTGTAACCCTGTCTTTACCTTGTAGGTATACGTGTTTCTGTTCAAAATGATGGTATTTGTAAGTTGGTATTTTAAATAAAAAGATATTGTTTCATACATTAATATATTATATTTTGTTCTATATTACACGAGCACTTTGATTTTAAGGCTCAACATCACCTGACCAAAATATTACTCGTCAATTTTAATCAGGCGACGAGTTCATGTTTCGAAAACTATTTAAAACAAGTTTTTCCTAATAAAATATAGGAATCACGTTGCTCTCGGTGGAGTAGGTTTAGTTTTATACAATCCATGGTCATTGTTCATTTAGGAGTTCCATTGTTATTGCGTTTCTTTGAAAAGTTAGTTCTTAATATTGACTTCTTAGGCGACTGGGGCAACGGGGAGGTGATCACCAACCGCGCGGTATCCATTCTCATCAGCAACATATGTGATGGTCAGGGGCCTGCCATCTTCTCCGGGATATGAGTATGATCCTTGGACAACTACGACGGCATCGTCTTTTCCTTCTTCGTTCTTGAAAGCTCTCAGTTCACCGGTTTCGGCACGGACGATAGCGTTATCGGTTTCGAATCTGAAATCATATAAATAACCAACGTAAATATTCTGTTATTTTGTGGAAACGTACTATTTACTGATATGATGCCAAATAGATATTTACCTAATAATTATATGTATAAAACGTGACATTTACTTTAAGACAAATTTGTTTACCCACGAGTATTGTAAAACGCTTCTATTAATTTGAAAATTTACTGGATGTAATTCCATATAATATAAAAATATAAAATAATTACTTTACCCGAATCTGTATTGGCCTGCTGGTTCAATGTTGAAGTCTGATTTTAGGATCTGGGCATCCTTTGGGTCTACTGGTCCAGCTGCGACGAAGGCGACAGCGACCACGAGGAAGAAAGCGACTGACTGCAAACATATCATATCAATGTACTATTGTCGTTTAAAAATAATAAATTTGAGTTTGAGGATTATTTAATTTATTTTCAATTGTGCAATTATTCATTATTAATTTGGCTTACTAACGTCGTTTAACATAATATATTGCTCGTATAAAACGGTATTAGTAGGTATTTAAATTTTGACATACTTATTAATAAAAGATAAATATATATTTTAGTGATCAAATAAGTTGGTGCATATTATACTGTGAAAATTAATTAATCTTTAATAATAATTAACCAACCAAATTGAGATAAAAGATTGCAGTATATTAATTAGTATGTAATAAATGTTTGATAAATAATGTGGCATACGATTAATACTTTCACTTTAATACAAATGGCCAAATACCATTGAGCGAGCACACAGCTATTGTTATTCAGTCGCTATAAACAAAATACAGTCATTATTTTTTATATACCATAAATCTTTAACAATTATTGAAAAACACTTACGAGTTGCATGTTGATTGAGTTGATCTTACTGAGAAGTCAGATACTGAACTGATATCTTTTTTTGGTGACATCTCCTTTTATACTTCTTCACATATTCTAAAACAACCATAAAACTATGCGTTAAAATTTATAAATCTGCATTGTTGCCGAATTAGCTTCAGTGCTATATTATTGGTGCAGCATTTCCAAACTGGATTTTCAGGTAGATGAATAAATTATGTAAGATCTAACAGCATTAGCAAAAAAGTGTGCTGCACTCATCTTCGGTAACATATTTTTTTAATGCTAAATAATTCATATTATTCATTTAATTTGATAGTATGACTTTTAGCGTGACATTGTAATGTCCAATAACTCATGCGTAAGGATAAATGTTGACAGCCTTATTAGCCAAAATTTAAATTTTTTATTGTAATCATATTTTTATATTAAATTTAACGCAGTAAGTTAATTCTTAATTTTGACATATATTCCAATGGACATATTATTTTTGTCTTCTCGTCCGGACTTCATGACTGGAAAAATTGTCACCAGTATGATTTTTCCGTCAACTAGCAGCAATCTCCCTTACTACCATTCGGCGGCATGCAGGGAAAACACGTGACACTCTTGTCAATTTGGAGAGTAGGTACTATTTTTCAATCTTTGCAACATTCGTTATAAGATTTTCGTGTGATCGAACATGGGCCGGAATGCACATGCGGGCACGGCCATCAAGACGCTGAACACGTCTTCTGGGTCTGTCCGCTGATGGGATCCGACCAAACTGAGCTGTTTGCCAGTGTGTGTTGTCTGTCTACACATGATACCAATTGGCCACGTCCTTTTATATCAACCAAAGTTAACTTTGAGGTATTTGAAATGTTTGCTGCGTCATATGGAGGACGAAATAATTTCGATCCCTACTTAAATTCATCACTTTCAACTCGTAACTCCTCTGTTCGGCAGAGTTTCAGTACCTACACGGGTACAGAGGATACTTCATGTCACTAAAAATAAATGGTGACAGAGCAAGTCATGACTATTTTTTTATTTTCTGAACTCTTTCTTAAAGTACCGATGTGCATGATTGCTACATCAGACCCGTGCAGCTTCGCTTTGGAATAAGGAAATATAGCACTATTTTTTTTTCATTCTGACACGTTTATAGCGTTATGGAAGGCAACCGTGCACAAATCATGACTGCATATACATGGTAGGTGGGGATGGGGTAACTGAAATCATTTACCAAATACATCAATATCGTCTGGAAATGTCCTAAAATATGTATTGAAAGAGAAGTGATGCCCAACTCGTCCAGTCTGGTTGCCCAATTTTTTGCTTCAATGTCAGTTTGATGGGACTCATCAATGACCAATTACATATTTTAATTTTTAAAATGATGACATGTGGTCTATGTGGCCAAATTAACTGGATATAATTTATTAAGGTACTAGTAGGTAATTGTTTTTAATTTTAGTAATTCACGTTAACCCATTGAAGCGACAACAATTTTTTGACGTTATAGGAAAGATGTAGATATATTACGACATTATTGTGCCCTATCATTTGTCATTCTAAAAATAAATATTTCTTTATCATACAAATGGATTATTACCAAGGGGTATTAGTGTAAAAGTCGTCGTCTAAAATTGAGAATATAGCCATATTTTAGTATCCGTGATACTACAGCTGGCAATTGCCGATTGCTACCACTGACATTTTAATTTTAATACAATATATGTGTAGGTATGTGCATTTAAATATGATAATTAATTATACATCTCAATTGTGATTATCATAAATAGCGATCCAATGTAACGCGAATATTAATCTCTTTCGGGTCCCATTTTCATAAAAAATAAATTTAAACATTATTTTGTTTCATTGTCTATAAAAAATAAATGTTCGCAGCCATAGAATAATATTTTAAAATCATATTTTGATTTAAAAATTAACCTTAAACAATATAGTTTCCCGGTGCGGGACATTCATATCTCGACAAATGTTGATAAATAATAAAGCAATACATATTATATCTGAGTCTATTCTAGACCAATTATGATAAGAATAGGAATTTATAAGACCTAAAGATGTGGAATCAGCTTAAAAAGGCCTTCATCCAGCAATGGATTGATACAGGTTGATGACGATAATGACGATATAAATGGGTAGGTACATAAAATCACAAATTTAAAAAAAATATAGCAGTTTGCATGACCAAGAAGAGTAAAATTATGTTGGTATAATCTTCATGCAGCAGTGGATTGATCTTGGTTGATGATGATAATGACGATATTTTGATTGGGTAAATATAATATCAGCAATTTTGATAAATATAGCAATTCATATAACCGACAGAAATGCAAACAACTTAAAGAGGCCTTCATCCGCCAGTGGATTGATTCAGGCTCATAGGCAATATAAATAGATATAATTTAATATCACCGATTTTGTTAAATACAGCAATTCAAATGACAGAAAGGAGTAGAATCAGGCTAGGGAGGCCTTTATCCAGAAGTGGATGGATTCAGGTCGATGATGGTAAGGAGAACAGAAATAGGTATATTATCACAAATTCGTTAAACCGATAGTAGTAGAATCGCGTTACGGAGCCCTTCATCCAGCAGTGTATTGATGATGATGATGATGATGACGATATGAATATGTAGATAAATAACATTAGCATTTTTAATTAATATAGAAATTCAAGACTGTCAAGAATACAATCAACGTAGAGAGGCCTGCATCCAACAGTGAATTTATTGAGGCTCGTGATAATAACGCATTATATTATACAGATAGGTAGATAATATAATATCACTGATTTTGATAAATATCACAATTCATGTGTAAGTAAGGAGTAGAATAAGGCTGAGGAGACCTTCATCCAGCAGTGGACAGGTCCAGATTGATGAAGATAAGGACGATAAAAAATAGGTAGATATTATACTATATCACAAATTTTGATTACTATAACAATTGTTAATTTCTTTCATTGTTTGCAATGGCAACTATGTTAGTTTAATATAACTATATTAATCTATGGAAATTATTAGCCTAGGTAATTATTCAATAAAAAAAAGTGCGTGAACAGCTAGCTACAAAGAAGTATTTAAAAAAAATCAAATTTGGAATACGATTACGTTATATATGGAATAATTCCACATGGTGTTGGTTAGTTTTTATAATTCATTAAACCCTGCCTCAACCTAACAATAGTAGTTATAAAATATTATTCTATGTATTAAAAAAATCCTTACAGCACATCTGTTGTGTCCACATTAGATATATTTAGTATGTTATTTAAATGTTGTAATTAAATATTAATTAAATACTCCGCGGCGAATGGTAAAAATATCTAAAATGATGTATGATTTAATGGCATAATTTTAAATATTTCGTAGACAGATGCGTATTAAGGCTTGGTTTCCCAGGGTATAATTGAATTTTAAAAACTAACCAATACCATCTGTAAATTGTAGTCTTATTTAAATGTAAACAAATACGTATAACTGACAAAGCTTAGTCTGCAGTATCTATGGTGGATCCACCCTACCTCCACCCATCGCCACAGCAGGATAGTCTAATTTTTCATACATTTAGATTATTGCGTTGTTACAATACGTTTTATTTATTGAATGGGGGAAGATCCCATTAGATTGAAAAAATGTAAAAACTGTCTCTCGTACTAAGTCTTTTGATACTCATAATTACCACTCTGAAGGGGTGTGTCCATATGCTTTGCTTAGGAGTAAAAATGCTATTTTATTTTAAAATTAGTAGGTTTTTAATAATACTACTGAATAAATTCCAACATGCTTAATTTATTATTTAACAAATTATCTGGGCGAGGAAATAAAAATGATATTATTTTTATCACGTACAAAAATGGAAAAGTAGTAGCTACTTACTTATGGTACCTACCTAATTATGGTGTAAAATAGTAAAAATTGACTATTAGAATATTATTTGCCAATAAGCGATAAGATATTTTAAGCGATGCTACAGGTGATAAAGAATAAATGAAACGTAATGTCATTGTTTACAATATTAATAAGAAGAAACGTTATTGCAATTTAATTATTATTAATAACATCACGATTTAATTATTATTTGGAATAAACGTCCCATTAATTTCATTTACCTACCTACCTTAATGTAATAATAATACTATTACATACTATATCAGTGGGTCTATTCTATACTTATCGAACACTAAATTGATAAATAGTATCAAACTTAGGGTAGGTTTGTATCAAAATATTAGCACTTATTGTAACAATTACACGAAGCTGGTTTTTATTGTTGCAATAAGTGTGATATTTTAACAGCAGCAAGATAGGTGCTGTTAAAATATAGCACTTATTGCAACAATAACAACCAACTTCGTGTAATTGTTACAATAAGTGCTAATATTTTGATAGAAACCTACCCTAAGTTTGATAATATTTATCATTTTATCACTTTAGCGGTCGATAAGCATAGAATAGACCCACAGGATAATCAAGGTATCTGAAATTATTATTTAGTGATAGTAGTATTAAAATTCTCCATTATTATTATTGGCAATGAATACACATATAATATTGCAATAAATGTCTATGCTTTTTGAAATGTCATATTACTGTTCGATGTTTTCTTGGATTTTCACAATTTCTAAATTTGAAAATATTCTGACACGTCAACTAAATAAGCGAAATAAAACAAACGACAATCATTAGTCTATTAGTTTGACAGATAAAAAACAATGACGTGGGTTTAGATTATATTTTAGTAGTAATTAGTGAGGAAATATGTACTTATTTCTTGTTAAAATGAATAGTGCGCCAATGTGCATCTTACAGATTTGAATAGTTTTGTGGAATAATCATTCTGATTTGTGAAATATCGGTTATATAGAAAGTATTAAGCGACATTATAATCAATTTGCGGTAGATGGACGGCTAGATGCGAAAATATATGGTGACGGATATAAAACGCGATTTAAAAATGATATTATCTGTGATTGTGTCGAGTTATATCAGATTTGTGCCCGATTCAAATTGAAGTAAATTCTGGACTCTTGAAATAGTTTGAAAATCAACAAAACGGTATTTAAATAAAAAATATGGTGCATTTTCCAAAATCTCTTAGGATAATAATATATAGGAGATTAGGATACTTTAATTTCTTAGATGAGAAAAAACAGGGCCTCATAATGCCAAATATATCTTTCCTATAACGTATACCTATCGATTATTCAGCCTTCGCACCCAAAAATACCCCAAACTCTGTATTGTTAACTTTAATAGGTACTGCACACGGCAAACAGTTATCATACTGTGTCGGCCAATGGCTGTCGCTATGGTTTTAATTATTTTTGCGGAATTTGAGCACTACAAATCTTGAAATATGATCTATGGCGATTGTGATTAAATGAAAAGTCTATATTTATGTATTTATTTCTTTATGTAAGAGAACAAAACATTGTGGACATAATAAATCTAAATTCAAGACGTTCACAGCATGAAATTTACAGTTTAACAAATAAAACCCTCTCAAGAAAGAAGAAGAAAATATATATTATAATAAAAAACATAAGAATAATTTTATACAGAAAAAAAAAATTTGAAAACAAATAACATACAAGTTTGTACAAAAAAAAATTCAAAAACAAAATACTTAGCACGTTACTGAAAATATCTTTGGGGAGCGCATTGACTACCCTTGCACCCCTCGCTAATGGTGCCTGATAAACTTGACACGAGGAAACGGTGCCGACCCAAAATAGATCATGGTTACGACCACGTAGGTAATTGACAGGAGCATGTAAATTCAAATTCTTTAGGACACCAGGATTGGAAATCATCCCCGATAACAGGCAAAAGTGTCTCAAAAGCAGAAGTGAACTGCAAGACTCAAAATAGTGAAAAGTAAGGATGCCTTGTAGAAAGGCAGTCGGAAAATAATCATTTTGACGAATTATTGAAAGGAAAGTAGTTATATGTCTTAAAATAAAGACATCAAAGAAATGTCTTCTGGACACGTTCTAAAATAAGCTTATAGGAAACCTCATAAGGACACCAGATAATCGACCCATATTCAAGAATGCTACGCACTAACGAGACGTAGTGGACGTATGACATTTGGATTTTTAAATGGTTTGGCTTGTCGCATGATAAATCCTAGAAGTTTCCTCGCACGGAGAAATGTAGAAGTTATATGCGAGTGAAAAAATAATGAAGTATCAAAAATTATCCCAATAACCTTCGCCTCAGATTAACGCTTCAATGTACTTTTTGACATAATATAATTATATTTAATCGGGGTTCTTGACCTAAAAAAGTAATATAAAAACAATTGTCAGTATTAAATTCCAGTTTATTGTTTATTTCTTATTTATTTTATATGTTATTTTTATATGTCAAAAACAAGTGGCAAACAACCGTTTCTATATTAAAACACTATTTTGGGTTATTATTACTGATTCTACTATTTTGGAATCGGTGATATTTTTGAGAGCTGCCTCTCTATATAATATACCAGTGGTGAAGGGTGACTTTTGGAAACAGGTAGGCTGTGGAGAAAGCACACTTGTTAGATGTATTTACGGGAAATAAGAAGATAATCCGACATAACTACTGATGAATAGGTAGGTACATAAAAACCAATGAAATTTCAAAAGCTCACTGATGGTATAAAATTAACCAATTAATTTGAAATATGTATTTTCCTAAATATAAACGCAAGATACGCTTAAAATGTATTGAAAACATCCGTTGTTGTGAATCTTTTCCATAAGAATTTTTAATTTAACCCGTAAACTAGACATTTTAAAATAGTTCTATATTTAAAACACAGACTTAGATACAATATCAGATTTCAACTGACATAACTGGCTGAATAAATTGTCTTAGTCTATGAATAAACTAACTGACAAATAAAAATCACGAGATAAATTATTTATTATTTTTAACAACAATCAATATATGTGATCGAATCCCATAGAAATTTTTTTTTTAAATTATCTTATAAATTATTTTGAATAAATTTGCACTTACGTAAAACGTAAGCGCTCCTTAAATAGCTTACCAATTTATATGGGCCGCCGCAGACGTCTTGAAATTATGAAAAACAAACTTCAAATAAAAAAAGTTTTCGATTCACGCGAACATAATCCATACAATATGTGAAGCAAAACGAGATGTCGCTTATTTTTTTAAACTTTCGAGACATTCCATAAATGGTGCTTATTGAAATAGTGGAAAAGATCGTTAAATTATTATGACAATTATACGACAGATATCGTTGGGCATATTGAATATGTCAATATAAAATTAAAAAATTATTTTCTAAAGAAGGTAGGCTTTAAATAATCACCTAGTATGGAGTCTTCGACACTGTAATATACACTTCTTTATGTTGTTAATTATAATGTGCTCAAATCAATTGGCATTTTCAATAATCTTCATTGCTTTATGTTTACTCTTATAAATAAATCCATTAAATCCATCACATTTTTTATCAATGCAATTTTAGTTTTCAATATACGTATCTCATTTTTAGGGCTACGCACTTAATTTTGTGTACACACATTCTGAAAAATACTTTCTGTTGAGCTAATTGACTTAGTAATTGACTGCGACGATGATATTCTGATTATTTTAACTATTTCTTTTAAATTGGTGAACAGAAATATGTCGCACATGGTCAATTCCTTAGAATATAGTGGATGAAAATTGATCTAAAGGCATTTTTTCCATTGAAAATGTATTTTTATGACGGCTCGTTGTCTCGGTGAAAGAGAACTTCTTTGTTCGAAAATTCTGATCGTTTTTCCAGACACATTTTTGAAATGATTAATAAACATAAGACACAAGTCTTCATAAGTTGACATATTTTTGGGATAAAAATATATTTTAAAGTTTTCGAAAAGTTAAATGATATGTACCTATGATAAAACAAAATGACTGGACAGGATTTCGAAACGAACTATCAATGACAATATATATTAATTATCAGTCAGTATGACAGGACAACTTAATAACTGCGATATACTATTACATACTTATATAGGTATATATATTTATATATATAGAGATATATACATGTAGAGGTAAATATAATACTTTTTTTATATTTCGGAAATATCTATAAAATTTATTAATCATCACGTAAGTTTTCTGTGTTATTACGTTTCAATGCGAAATGTTTACGATATTATTTTTACAGGTATTCATGTATGTATATTAGGATATAGTATAAGTATGTGTATGTATGTAAATAAAAAGATATTTTTTACTTAAATAATTATTTTGTTTATTTACTATTTTACACGAGCACTCTGATCGCAAGGCTCAACACCACCAAATCAAAAAATGCTATAATATAGAAAATTTTAATAAGGTGACAACTGCATACTTTTAAAAGCACGTTTTCCCTAATAAAATGTAGGAATCAAGTATCTTTCAATCCAGTCGATACAGTTGTATACAATTCGTAGTCATTGTTCACTTGGGCGGTTCGTTGTCATAGGGTTTTACTAATATGTTATACTTCTTATGCTACTGGGGCAACGGGAAGGTGATCACCAACCGCGCGGAATCCGTTCTCATCAGCAACGTATGTAACGGTCAGGGGCCTGCCATCTTCTCCGGGGTATGAGTATGATCCTTGGACAACTACGACGGCATCGTCTTTGCCATCTTCGTTCTTGAAGGCTTTCAGGTCACCGGTTTCAGCGCGGACAATAGCGTTTTCGGTTTCGAATCTGAAATTCATAAATAACCAAAGTAAATACTATGTTATTTGGTGGCAACATACTATTTAATGTAATGCACTCTTAATATGATGATAGATAGCTATTTGACACATATTGTGAATAAAATGTGACACATATTTAAAGACACTTTTGATTACCCACGAGTATCATAAAATATTTATAATAATTTGAAAATTTACTGGATGTAATTACAAAAATATAAAATTAATTAACAGTAGGTAAATATTTTACCCGAATCTGTATTGGCCTGCTGGTTCAATGTTGAAGTCTGATTTCAGGATCTGGGCATCCTTTGGGTCTACTGGTCCAGCTGCGACGAAGGCAACCGCAACGACGAGGAAGAAAGCGACTGACTGCAAAAATATCATATCCATTATTCAATTTAGGTACAATTGTCGTTTAAAACCGATAAACAGTTCATCTTTTATATTCTTTTCTTGAGGTTAAATTCATATATAATCAATATGTTATAGTATTAAATGTAACAAGTCATCACTCAATCAATGCTTATATATAAAATCTCAATACGAAATTAAGTTATTCATTATTGATGAAAATCAAATAATTAGTTACATATTATTATTATACTAAAACTAACAGATTGCAAAAAAAATACAATACAAATAATTAATTGTTGTACTATCGTAGGAGCATTCTTTTAATAGTGTGATTAGTACGTTTTTTATTAACTGTCAGTAGTAAAATAATATAAATGACACAGTACGCTACTGACCAAGAGCACGCAGCTCATGATTATTCAGTAGTAAATGTATATCGAAAGTTTGATATTATTTTTTTTATATAACTTTAAAAAATGAAAATACTCACAAGTTGCATGTTGATTTAGTTGATCTTACTAAGGAGCTAGATACTGAAGTGATAATTTCTTTTTGGTGACATCCCCTTTTATACTGATTCTTATGTATTATTCAAATACAACTATAACATATATTCGTCAAGAATTATAATGCTGTATCGTTACTGAATTAATTTCAATGAGATGCATTTCAAAACTGGATTTTCAGACATATGTATAAATTATATACGGTCGCTCAAGAAAAAAAGTCATGGAGAGATTAACCTTATAAAGGGACCAAAACGTGAAAAATAGGAACAAGTTGGAATGGTATACCCAATGCCTATTGATTAAATGCGGTACAAAAATTACGATTTTTATCACAGCGTTTGTTTAATAAACAACATATATATTTAAAGTTTGAACCAATAATAAATCCATCTTAAATAGTCATCGTCGTGGATTACAACTGTATATTTGTTAACTATTTTTGAGCTTGGACGTAATATTATGAGTTGATGATATGTTTTTTTATAACTTCAAATTTTAAATTAATTTCTATAACCACGCAATATATTTAGTTAACACTGATCCAACGAGTTAAGAGACCGTATCTACAATGATAACGTATTTACGATATATTTACCAATGTAGATAATTTTAAATCTATCTTAATTTTGATTTAACTTATTCTAATATTACAAATAAGCAATGATGTTTCATGGAATCTGTTGAAAACCAGTGTCTTCGACAGGTGTATAAAATTAGTTTTTGAAAAATACTTTTTTATATCAAACGTGTAAGTATATTTCCATTATGGATGTAGCTCGCAACGGAGTAGAAGATATATTAACATTCATTTGTACGATTAACGATTGTTATCCGGTTGTACAATCTATTGGGTCCTTATATTGACACAATCCAGCAAATGGATCGGACGCAAAGCTTCATTTACAAACTAGGTCACGTTTCCAAAATAAATTAATACTCAATAACTTTTTTGGCATTTTCAAGAATGACTTATCATATACTTACATATAGATAATTTCTCATTTGAAGGTACGTTATTTGTTGATTTGACTAGAATTAATGTATTAAAATGCTATTACAATGACTGGAACAAAAATTTTATTATGTAGATTGTAAAGATTAAGAATCACATATTATTTTCAGATAAGCTAAGTGTGTGATAGATTTCGATCCAAAACTAATGTTTATTGTGGTGTGATTTTATTTTACATATTTTAAGAAGTGTACAAATTATTTACCTCTCATTTAACTCAATCATTGAAAAAATTTGAATGAAAAGGATAAACAAAGGATACAAATTTACTATAAATTACCGAAAAACACATAGGTAAACAAGTATAATTTTTCAATTAAATTATATTATTCAATGAATAATAAACGAGATTTAAGAATATAGCATTCAATATAGCACATAAATAATTTAGAATTAGAAGACTTTAGAAATATCTACACTAGAAAAAAATATTTTGTAATTGGTTTGTTTTAGAGGCGAAATAATGCATAATTTTAATAAACTTATCCTAATGCATTTTTTAAAGATTCTCACATGATCATTATAAAATGCATCAAACTAAAATTAAAACAGTAACAATGCGGAATTAGAATTTTTAACGAATAAATGCTATAGTTGTTTTAGAATAATTGACTTTAATGAGTATAAAAGGAGATGTCACCAAATAGATTTTATCAGTTCAGTATCTGACTTCTTAGTAAGATCAACTCAATCAACATGCAACTCGTAAGTGACTTTCTAATTTTTATAGTTCAAAAAATGTTTAATACATACCATTATTTAAATATAATTACTGAATCACATTGGCTTATGCTTATACTATTGCTCAATAGTATTGGTGGTGGTGTCTAGTCTCGGTATTACCTCCATATCGCAAGCATAAGACAGTGTATTAAAAATGTATACATTAGTTAACAATACTATGTGATTTTTATTTGCAATTTACAATAAGTTAATATCTAAAAGAAAATTATTGTACCCAATTAATTGATTTTCATCACTAAGTATTTATTGCATAATACATACCTAATTATTGTATTTCAAATTTTAATTTACTGATATTAAATTAAAAATTCTTCATAAAATACATAAAATATAGATACGTTACCATTGTTAAACTAGACTAGTTCAACGAATTATGTACTTGACATTATGTTTTCAGGCAATCTTCTTCTTCGTGGTAGCTGTCGCCGTCGTCGCAGCTGGACCAATTGAATCAAAGGATGCCCAGACCCTGAAAGCAGAATTCAACATTAATCCCGCAGGCCAATACAAATTCGGGTAAAAGACTAACTATTTTAAATTTTCATATTACATGGAAATTTTTTCAGAAAATGTTCTCATTAATAAATTTTAATTTCTACTAAAACTACCATACAATGAATATTCCACAAATCTATATAACATTTTTATAGTCATCATCACTAATTAGGTAATTTATGATTTCAGTTAATTGTCATAAATGTCAAGTTCATATTATTATTGTCTCAAAATAATAAATTATCTCAGTTGTCTCACAATCTGAGTTTTAAATTTCAAACGAGCGTAAAAATGTTAATCACTGTATAATAGTGTGATATATGTATGGCTTTAAGTCTTCTAATGTAAATTTTATAATGAATTTCAGATTCGAAACCGATACCGCTATTATCCGCGATGAAACCGGTGACTTGAAAGCATTCAAGAACGAAGAAGGTAAAGATGATGCCCACATCGTTGTTCGTGGATCGTATTCATACCTGGGAGAAGATGGCAAACCCCTTACCATCACATACGTTGCTGATGAGAACGGATTCCAGCCCATTGGTGCTCACATTCCCGTCGCCCCAGTCGCCTAAGAAGTTAATATTTACTAACTTTTCAAAGAAATTTAATGACAATGGAACGCTCAAATGAAAAATGACAACGAATTGTATACATCTTCAACTACGCATATAAGAGCAGCGGGATTCCTACATTTTATTAGGGACACGTGTTTTTAATAATTTTGACATTCTATAATCGCTACCTGACTGAAGTTGACTATTTAATAGCCTGTTTTTGTCTGATGGTATTGAGCCTTGTGATTAAAGTGCTCGTGTAAAATATCAAAAAAAAAAGAAATAAATATTTAAGTTGAAAAAGATTTTTATTACAATTACCCATTGACGAAAATATGATATACATAAAAACTGAGCAGAGCAATATTACACAAATTACATTTTTTTTTAAATTATTAATAACCATGTCCTTGCTTTTTTGTACCAGATGGTTGTTAATAATTTTTAAACAATCACAAACACCTAGGCTTTGAGAAAAATCACATAAATATTGTGTCCTCGCCGGGAATTGAACCAAGAACTCTCGGGTGGAAGGCCAACGCCTTACCCACTACACCACGAGAGCCGCCACACAACACAAATCTATATATATAAAAGAAAGTCGGGTTAGTTACACCATTTATAACTCGAGAACGGCTGGACCGATTTTTACGATCTTTGCATTGTTGGATTTGTCTCATCCCCGAATAGCAGAATAACTATTAAAACATCGGAAAAAATTACGGGAAAAAAAATATGAAGAAAATTAATTTTCTCATACATTTTGACATTTTGAACAATGAACGCGCAATCGAAAATAAAATAAAATCACAAAAAATTTAAATCCATATACAACGATACATGACAGAAAGAATAAACAAGAAACAAACAAACAAACAAACAAATGAAAGGCGTTGTGTGCATTATCTCTCATTTGACAGTTGATTCAGTTCAACCTCAGATAATCCCGAAAGACTTTGTTGTATATGTTATGTGCCATTCAAATTTTTACCGTTAGTTAGTCAGCCTGTGGGTTCGACAGGCTGAAACATGTTGCATCATATTTATTGTTTCCTTCCTAGAAGTATTTCAGAATAACAAAATACTCGACAGCTGGACGTCTCACAAGAAGGACGCATTTGTGTACCTTGTAATATTCAACATTATATTAGTTTACCAGAAATAATAATTGTATGTGATTTTGTGTTATAAATCGGGAATAAAAGAAACGTTAAATATAATTAATAATATCTTTTAATTAAAACCAACCCATAACATAAAATTGGTGTCAGAAGTGGGATAAAGCTAAATAACGTGAAATAAATTAACGGTGAATTCAAATTCTTTAAAAATAGCAAGAATCCTAAAAATAAAACACATAATAATATTACGTATAAACTAATTGTTTTTTAAAGTACATCGTTGTGAAAAACGAACGGAAATTAAAAATCTAATTAATAATATAAAGTTGTATATTCTCCTAAATCTTCAAAATCATTAAATCAAGAATCTTCTATATCTTCAAATCCACAAGAGAAGTCCAACAAACTCCTGTCTCCAAGAGTCTTCAAATATCTTCAAATTCCTAAATTCGACGAATAATCTCCAATTCTTCAAAATCAAAACTCGAATTCGTCAAACTCCAATCTCGAATTCATCAAACTCAAATCTCGAATTCTTCAAGCTCCAACTTAAAATTCTTCAAGCTCTAGCTTCAAATGCTTCAAGCTACAGCTTCATATTCTTCAAGCGTCCATCAGATCTTCAAGTCTCCAATCTTCAAATCTCCAATATCATCAAGACATAATCTCCGAGTGTCAAGTGCTTAGTGTATATAACAGTGACAGTGTAAAGTGTAGGTATTTATTCTCCACAACAGAACGGTAAATTAATTATTCATTCATTTATATGAAAATTATCAATAACTACAATAATACTATGTCGTCACTAAGCTTAGATACCCTGATGAAATTTATTTCAACCTTCGATGGAGAAAGGAAAAATCTATACCCATTTCTTAATGACTGTGATACGGCTTTTGAAATATGTCCGAATGAATTAAAACCCGTCCTGTTAAAATACATGATTCACTGCGTAGTAGGTAACGCCAAATATACAATTTCGAATTATAAATTTGAATCTTATGACAATTTCAAATCTTTTCTAAATACTACTTACGGTGAAAATAAGCATACATCACAATTATAATTAGAACTCAGAAATTGCAAACAGGATTATAAAGAACCTATTATCAAATTTATTCAGCGTGTAGAGAATTGCAGAAATAACCTCATCAACGCAATTAGACTATTACATAAAGATGACGACGAGTTAAAAGGTCGCATTAAACAAATTGAGGATAGCGCTCTAAATACTTTCATGCTAGGAATCCATCCTCAAACGTCTATGGTGGTTCGATTGTCTAAACCAACAACATTAACAGAAGCAGCAAACGTGGCTATAGACGAGGATAAGATTTTAAACGATTTCAAAGGTATGCACATAAACTCTAAAAATAATTATCATAATCAGTCGCATCATTTCAATTACAATAATCAAAACATAAATCAGTTCAAAACTTCAGTAAATAAAGTGTGCAGATATTGCAAAAAATCAGGACACTTAATCAAAGAGTGCAGAAAACGACAGTACAATAATCGTTTTAAAAATAATTCGAATCCTTCTCAGCTTCAAACTAATCAAACAAATCCAAATGTTTCTTTCGATCAATCTCCGCAAAATTCGCAATATTCACAAAATTCTCAAAATTATCAACTCCCAGCACTCCAGGAGACCTGCCTCCTCCCGGTACGTGCGAAGCATTCAGGCAGAATATTTTCATTAGAACCAAGTACAGCGTATGTTGAATTTCCATATACAGAAAAAAAAAATCTAAAATTATTGATTGATACTGGCGCCGACATCTCATTAGTAAAAATAAGTTCCCTAGATGGAAACGAACTTGTTAATGAAACTGAACTCGTCACGCTCAAAGGTATCGATAACTCTCCGAATCCAGTAAAAACTATCGGAACAGTTAATTTAACATTTCCTTTAAAATATATGCAAATTCGTCATACTATTCACATTATTCCAAACCATGTCACTAATGTTCCTTTAGACGGATTACTAGGTCATGACTTTTTCGTCAATAATAATGCAAAGATTGACTACGAAACAAATACATTACATATTCACGATGAAATTATTCCTATATTCAATAAAATCAATCCTATTTATACTTTAAAGCCTAGATCCAAAACCCTTATAGAATTAGTTGTTCAAAATCCTGAAATTAACGAAGGTGTTATACCAAATATCCAAATACTTCCAGACGTATACTTATCACGTACTCTTGCAAAGGTACTTCCAGGAAATAAAGTATATGCCACAATCGTCAACAACAGTTTTAAGTCAGTCAATATCTTATCAAATAAAATAACTCTCGAACCATTTAATAAACACGAATGTTTCGTTGATTTTACAAACTCTAATACTAACGCTTTTTCTCAAATCGACAATCAAAGTACTGTTCTCATAAATAATTCTTCAGCGTATAATCCTTCATATTCATACAATGACTTCATCGAGAAACAAAATGAAAATGTCAATGTCAACTTGAATGAAACCGATGAATCTCTTACAAATCAAAAACAATCGATTGCACACTGTATTTCGAATGATAAATTAATGTCCAAGGAAATAGCTTCAGAAATAAGTACGATAACTATCCCTAATCACAATGAAATTCCACAAATACTTAAAAAATATCATGAGTCTCCCATAAGCGAACATTCCGGATATCACAGAACCTTAAATCGCGTACGTCTAAAATACAAATGGACGAATATGAAAAAAGACATCAAAGATTACATTAAACAATGTGAATCTTGTCAGAAAAATAAAATCTCTCGAAATAACCTTAAACAGAACTTAAGAACAGTTAAAATCGGCGATAAAATATATTTAACCAATAACGCCTCTAAAATAAATAAATCAAAAAAATTATCTCCTAATTTCCAAGGACCTTACGAAATTGTCAAGGTTAACAGTCCGTTAAATGTTACAATTAAGGTTCAGAATAAGTTAGTTAAGGTTCACACAAATAGAATTAAGCAAGCTAATTTAGATCCCTCACAATAAATAATCTCATTCAAAGGATTATGTTATTATTTACTTTATTATAATATGTACTAATATTAAGAATTTAATTGTTTTTCTAAATGTAAAAAAAAAAAAAAAATATATATATACCTGTATGTAATATGACTTCAATTGTTCTAAATCTATTTATCACACATCACAATCTATTGTTCACAACAAAATCTATTTTCGAAAACCAATGTTTTAATATGATTATAATTTCTTTAACCAAACTCATGGTAAAAAATTGTGTACCATAAGTTTATTCTTTTGAAGGGAGGTGTTATGTGCCATTCAAATTTTTACCGTTAGTTAGTCAGCCTGTGGGTTCGACAGGCTGAAACATGTTGCATCATATTTATTGTTTCCTTCCTAGAAGTATTTCAGAATAACAAAATACTCGACAGCTGGACGTCTCACAAGAAGGACGCATTTGTGTACCTTGTAATATTCAACATTATATTAGTTTACCAGAAATAATAATTGTATGTGATTTTGTGTTATAAATCGGGAATAAAAGAAACGTTAAATATAATTAATAATATCTTTTAATTAAAACCAACCCATAACATATACTCCGGCGAATTTTGGAGGAAGTTGTCCTGCCTGAATCTTTTTACTTCTTCGACAGCGTCCAAAAATAAAGCCAAGGATAAAATTACACGATCTCATTGCTGGTATTGCTCATTATTTACCTACCAATTTCAAAAACCATCATTCGAACTTCATTCGACAATCGATCTACGTGAATAATCGAGCCGATTACCAGCTAGGTGTGCAAATAGCTATTTCGATCGTGAATTTCAAACGGTAAGTTGCCTTCGAAGATGTTCACTTTGTGAGGTTATCAAATTTGTGATTGTGTGTGCATCGATAACTGCTTCATTATGTAATTTTGAATTATGTGATTAATTTTCCAGTGTTTATCATTTGATGATTCGTCAAAATGCTGACAACTATTTGCTGCGATTTCGTCGATTGCTTAAAATCGAGACGGAGCGCATCACTTTCATTCGGTTGAACCAAGCCAAACTGCGATCGGAAGAGTATATTCATTTACGTGATGCAATCAGCACCGTAGGAGATGCAGCTAATGTTGGTCGATTGACTATTCTATCGGCGATGTACATTGGCAGCCCACGTCATATGCATGAATATGCGCAAGATGCAATGACATATGTTCGTCATTACGGTCGTCCAGATCTATTCATCACCTTTACATGAAATCCGAAATGAATAGAAATTGTTCAACTGCTACTCCCCGGACAAACATCAAGTGATCGGCACGACATCACCGCACGTGTGTTTAAACAAAAAATCCTGTCGCTGATGAACTACATTGTTAATCATCGCGTCTTTGGGGATACTCGATGCTGGATGTATTCGATTGAATGACAAAAACGAAGCTTGCCGCATACACACATTCTTATTTGGTGAGTCGAAATAATTCGACCAGACCAAAAAGATGACATCATATGTGCTGAGATTCCTGATCCCGAAACCGATCCAGACCTGCATGATGTTGTAATTACTTACATGATTCATGGACAGTGTGGCGCCATCAACCCCCAATCACCGTGCATGGTCGACGGCAAGTGTTCCAAGCGTTATCCATGAAGTTTAACGGCGGAGACTATCACTGCCAATGATGGTTATCCACTGTATCGGCGTCGATCACCCAATGATAACGGTAGAACTTTCACAACGAAAATGAAGTGAAACGATATCGTGGTCGACAACACTTGGATTGTTCCGTATTCGCCACTTCTTTCCAAAATATTCAAGGCGCATTGCAACGTGGAGTTTTGCAATTCAGTGAAGTCCATCAAATACGTCTGCAAATATGTCATCAAAGACAGCGATATTGTAGTTTTTGGCGTTCAAACTCCCAATACCAACGATGAAATCACGCACTATCAAGTTGGTCGATATGTGAGCTGTAATGAAGCAATTTGGCGTATTCTCTCATTCCCCATTCATGAACGTCATCCCACTGCTGTATATTTGGCGGTGCATCTGGAGAATGGTCAACGAGTTTATTTCAACGCATCGAATGTTGCTCAACGTGCTGAAATATCTCCAGCGCCAACATTGACCAGTTTCTTTTCGATTTGCCAAAACGATCCGTTTGCACGAACGTTGTTCTACTCTAAGATGCCACGTTATTACACTTGGAACGCTTCATCGAAGAAATTTCAACGTCGGAAGCAAGGCGATGCGGTTCCTGATTATCCGGATGTGCATTCTACTGATGCTCTTGGTCGCATTTACACAGTTCATCCGAAGAATGGCGAACGATTCTACTTGCGGTTGTTGCTGGTAAATGTTCGTGGGCCGACATCATTTGAATCACTTCGAACTGTCAATGGTGTAGTGTGCCCAACATTTCGTGCTGCATGTCAAAAGCTCAATTTGCTTGAAAATGATACTCATTGGGACATGACAATCGCTAAAGCATTTGTTTCTGCATCTCCATGTCAGATACCCCATTATTTGCTATCATTATTTCGACATGCTTGTCGACATGTTGAGCTGTGGAACAAGTACAAGGATGACATGTCAGAAGACATTTTACATCGAATTCGTGTCAGTTCAGAGAATCCCGATCTCGAAGTGAATGAGGAAATACATAACCAGGCTTTGCTTTTGATCGAAGACATGTGTTATCTCATGTGCGGCAGTTTGTTAGTCAAGTTAGGAATGCCAACGCCACATCGTGGAATGAATGACGCTTTTAATCGAGAATTGGAACGTGAACGTGAATATGATCAAGATGCATTGAACCTATCGGTCCGATCGAATGTACCAATGTTGAACCCCAAACAGAAAGAAGTGTACGATACGTTAATGAAGGCAATTGATGATGGAAATGGTGGTTTATTTTTCCTCGATACGCCTGCTGGAACTGGGAAGACATTTCTCATGACATTGATTTTGGCCACTGTTCGTGCGAGATCCGAAATTTCTGTAGCAGTTGCTTCTTCTGGGATAGCGGCCACGTTGTTAGAAGGATGCCGAACGGCTCATTCAGCGTTGAAAATGCCGTTAAACCTTCAAATGACTGAAACACCGACAAGCAGTATTGCGAAACACTCAGCAATGGCCAAAGTTTTGGTAGCAAGTAAAATCATCACCTGGGATGAATGCACAATGGCGCACAAATGCGCATTGGCAGCACTCAATCGAACTATGAAAGATCTGCGCAATTACTCAAGATATTTTGGTGGCGCAATGATTCTACTATCTGGCAATTTCTGCCAAACACTACCAGTCATTCCAAGATCGACCGCTGCCGATGAAATGAACGCTTGCCTCAAATCATAGACTCTGTGGCGCTATGTGAAGAAACTTTGGCTGACGACGAACATGCGAGTTGCATTGCTAAGCGATCCATCTGCCGACGATTTCTCTAAGCAATTGCTGACTATCGGTAACTGCCGTGTTCCTGTCGACGAATCGAACGGATTGATTTCGTTTCCGCCGAATTTTTGAAATTTCGTCTCAGCGAAGGACGACCTCATCAACATAGTGTTCCCGAACGTCATTGCTAACCACAAAAATCACAATTGGTTGAGTGAACGAGCAATTTTTGCGGCAAAGAACAAAGATGTGGATCACTTAAACTCCACAATTCAAAATCAAATCGTTGGTCCAATGCATTCCTTCAAATCTATCGACCGTATAATAAACGAAGAAGAGCAACCAACTATCCAACTGAATTTTTAAACGTATTGGATCTGCCTGGCTTGCCACCGCACAATTTACAACTGAAGATTAACTTGGTAGTTATCATGCTTCGAAATCTGAACCAACCAAAACTATGTAATCTATTTCATTTTGATTTAATTTTTGCACATTTATTGAACTTAATTCATTTTGAGTATTTTAATTCAGCTAATAAGTTAACACAAGATTATTGATTCTGAGGCGGTACGAAGTTCGCCGGGTCAGCTAGTTATATTATAAAACACACACATATATAATCTATATATATATTGATTATATTAGAATAAGTACAGTTTATCATGAACACACCGGATAAAAGCACCATTTTTTTCTACGAGCTACTTTGTGCCATAGATTTCAATTTTTGATAGGAACCACCTCCATCTTGATTTTTATAACGACCGTCTATAAATATAATACAACTATATGATAAAGAGATATTTTATTAATGCATCAGACGATTTATTTATTCACCAAAATGACATATGTACTGGTGTACTTTTGTATCATTTAGAAAATATACACCAATGTCTTGCCTTGAAAATTATAAATTGACAAAATACATAATATCTACATACTAAATATACACTAAATGACTAAAGACATACCTTTTTTAAGTTGTCATACACAAGATGTCATTATGTGCCATTATGAAACATGCCTCGTAATGAAAGATGCCATTGATTATTCAAAAATTGACATCCGTCGAGTTCTGTGCATTTTCAACCTATTTTTCTGCATGCATCTATTACAACATCTATTTTGACTTTTACAAATACATTTCACCAATGTGATAGGTAACATGTTCCATACAGGAATCCTTGATATACTATCTCCATACAGTCCTGCTCCATATTTGGACAAGAGCGCGCTGGGCAGTATGTTTACTAGTGCACCATACCACATCTAGCCCGATATGCAACCAGCTTTCATTATTGCAGTAGTATATTCCTAATTGTAGGATTTTATTCCATTTTATTATATACAGGTCTATCCTGGTTTCAATCAATTAAACCAGGAAGATGAAATCTCACTGACATTATCGTACCAGAAAACGGTGAAACGCTCTAAAAGTTTAAATTTTTACCACCAATCTTAAAATTGTATGCATAATTTGTAGTAGGTACATAGTTAAATCATGTGCCACATCAGGATACTAATTCCATAATGCCTAAAGATTTTTTCTTGCGTCGTCCGAAAAATACAGATTCCATCCCATAAAACCGTGAAAGACAGGGAGAGATAGTAATTTCTTTCTCTCTAACTTCTCGTAGAGAGCATTCATATAATTAGTGAAAATTATTGTTCCTATAGGTACAAAAAAGACAACATGCATTAAAACAGATATAGGTGCGAACCGAAAATCGAATTTGCGCTAAAAAAACGGCTTCGTTAATAATAATTGGACTTGTACAGTAGGCCATCCTGAATTTGCCTACAGCGCGTAAAATAAATGATTCGATATAGATACAGTATATCTTTATGTATGTGAATTTTCTTAGGACGAACTGCTTTGCTGCTTAGAGAATATATAAATTTCTGTTGGTATTTTTTACCTATGAAATGTTTTTCGGTTATTTAATTTTATATTTTTTACGAAGGTTTGCTTTTAAAATGCGTCGTACGAATTTTTTGCCACTGCAAGGTCATCAAGTGATGGAATTTACCAAGAAGGAGCACCATATATCTAATACTCACAGGATGCTCCATACAAGTACTCCTATTCTGAAACACATCTTGTAAGTGGATGATCGGCTTGGTATATGTTTTATCGTGATCACTCATGGTGATATGAACCTTTAGAATAATCTTTCAATGTCTTTATATTTGGTTGTATATAATAGTAATAACAGTAATAATTCGTTTCGTGTTTTTTGCGATCGATCTTGTATATTATGGTCATATATATATACGTCTGTTATCTATGATTACGGTTGCTATGGTTTTATACTTTTATATTTTCCGCCTGTCGCCGGTGTTGCCATCTCTGCTGCCACAAACCTATCAATTTGTATTCACATGTGATGATAATTTTTATATTTTTTAAATAAATCCCGAAGGCCAAAATCCGGAATGCTGAAATCCCTAATGGACGAAATCGGGATTTCGTCCAGCACCCTGTTATATTCAACTAACAGTATCACCCGCCGCTGCCCGGGAGTTGAATGGTTTAATATTTGAAAACTAAAAATTCTAAATTCAATTCGTAGAGTATAAAGGATTGAATTAAAAAAAAACAATGAAACGCGATGGAAATTTTTACGCTAAATCATCAGATTATCTATATGCAATCTGTCAGAGCTGAAAATTGCATATAAGGTGAGTCTCGCTGAGCCTTTTTGAATTGGATTCATTAGAAAATTTGGCAGCACTGCGTCGCCCGCGCCGCGCCAACATGGTTGGCTCCCTACCAATTAAGTATTCTAATAACACAATTATTTGCATCTAACTTTGCCATTTGACCTTCGATCGAGCTGAAATAAACGCCAATATTTTTTAAATGTACACATTCTAGCGATATTTTCAATAAAAATGGGGGTTGCAGTATTAGCTTCCACGTTTCAAGGACCTGTACGCAGCGGCCTTTTCCCGCAAAAACCGTAAAACTGCCCCCGGGGTGCAACGGGTTAAATCTGAAATTCTAGACCCCAACCACGCACTCAGGCTCGTCGGACTCCCTCTACCCTCCAAATTTTGTCGAAATCCGACTGCACGTGTGGATTTTTATAAAGAAAAACCGAAGCGACGGTAGCCACATCCAAATATATTCTTCAAATTATAGTATAGATATAATATTTAAGATAGCTGCTATAAAAAAAAATATATGGTCCTAAGTAGCATGTAAGTAGCAATTAGTGTTTTTTTCCGGTGTGTCCACATTATCATGATAAACTACCTAACTATTTCCTATATATATATACCTAATATTATTTTTTCTATAATTTATGTAGTGTATGTAATATTGCTCTGAACTTGCTACTCAACAAAACTGGAGCACAAAATCGTGCCACTGTCCTCGGTCCATCGCCACGTCTCGCACATTCCTCCATGTGAGATTCGCATGGATTATGACATCGCTACATGATTAGGGAAGGTTGACTACAGCGGCGGAATCCTTGAAACTATTGTATAACGGTACGAAGATTTGTACTCTGGGACCATCCGGAACACATGTTCAATTCACGTGAACCATTTCTTCATGATTACATCAATCACGGAAGGCTGACGTGTCCGCTAACAATCTCGAACATACCCCTAAGATTCGCCAGATAAATCGATTCTCAATTCTCAAAAGTAGAGTATAATATATAGATGACGTACCACGTACCAATAAAAAGTACGCCAATGGTTAGCAATAGGGAAATTTAAAGAAAAGAAACTAATTGATTTTAGTTTTGTCGTACAATATGATTAAATGGAATAGCACAAAACATAAATCCATTTTAATTTAATATCAAATCGAAGATAGTATATTGTGGTGTAGGTATCAATAAAATTATATTGTACTGGTGTCAATTTGTCATTTAAAATAATATCTAGAGATGTGGGACATTAGTTATGGAAAATTATACAGTACTAAAACCGGTACAAATCGAAAAAAAATATTATAATAATGGTTCAACTATAATTATTGTGCAGCGCAAAAATTTGAATTAAACCAAGTGCCATAAATTGAACAAAACGGTCACGTTATAATCAAAACTTCCCGATTTGACAATCAAGTGGTTTATGAGAAACCAATAAATACATCTTGATAAGGTTATGACCGTACTTTTTTTGAAAATATGATTGAAATTACGCTGATGGTGGATGGCAACCATGACCGTGAAATAACTACATTTTTTTCAGGAATTGAACGGAATAGACTTAATTAGGATGGCACCACATATTATCATAATACGCGTTAATCATTAGAGTCATTGCAAACTTTGTTTTCTGGTCGTGTTATTTACCATTTTAGCGACGTTATCTGACCTCCTAGATAGTGTGATTTAACGTTGAAGTTATTCCGTTGAAGCTTTTTTTTTCAAAAAGAAAGTTTACACTTATAAGCGAGAAACAATTCTAAATCTCACTTATAATATCCGGTGTTTTATCGTCAATATAGAGCTGGATTTATGCACAAAAGTCATGTAAAACATGGCCAAATATTGATCATCTATCAAAGAAGCCGGGACAGCTATTTTAACAATAGGTATTACATAATGTACATAATTCCCATGTATAAGTGTTACAATAGATAAAAATTATATATTTTTGTTAATTTCCTTTACAAAAAAAATCAAAACAGTGCTTATTGAAACATCCTTCATATTGAAATAAACAATAATAAAAACTTGTCGCATTGAAAATATAAAATAAACAAAACACGATCGATTTAAATCAAATGTGGCATTTTCGAACTCCTTCCATATTAGAAAAATATTTTCCAAAACGTTCGATTTTGAGGTCTTCCAAATTATACATGCATTGAGTAAAAATATTTTGCAACGTTTAAAAAATTCACATATATTATTATCATAAAATTCATCACATTGAAATTACCAAGGTAATAATACTGAATTTGAATTTTTAACGAATAAATGCCATATATATTGTAGGTTAATAGATAGATGTTAATCAATATAAAAGGAGATGTCACCAATATGATTTTATCAGTTTAGTATCTGACTTCTTAGTAAGATCAACTAAATCAACATGCAACTTGTAAGTGTTTTATTTTTAATTATTACAGTTTAAAAAAACAATTAATTCCAATATTTATAGATAACTAACTAACCACTGAAATATTGGCGTATGCTCCTGAGTGATTTTTATATAATTGTCAAAAAAGTGTTAAGAAACCTCTTCTCGAGGCAGCCAAGATCACATCAGATTTTGGAACGAATCATTGAATAACGCTGATTTGTGTTGTATTATTCCCCAGCAGTTTTGGATTATTCACGTTGCTGTCTAGTGTTAATCAGTAATAATTGCCTCCATATCGTACATATAAAAATAAATATTGCAGATTAAAGATTTTTAAACAGGTAATATCTTTTTTTTAAATCAACGTTTACTTGGTGGTAATGTACGATAATTTATATTGTGATGTGATAGAAAATTAAATAATATTTTATCATAGAGTAAAATTTTATTATTAATACAATTGCACATAAGTATTTGAATCACTTAGCATTGAATATTGGTAGCATACTAGTGACATTTCGTATTATGACCGATTGATAGTAAATAAAATAACCCTTAAATATATGAGAGTGTAATAGTTTATTATTTTAAAACTACAGTAATAAAGGATATGATATTTTTACAGTCAGTTATCTTCTTCTTCGTGGTCGCTGTCGCCATCGTCGCAGCTGGACCAGTAGACCCAAAGAATGCCCAGACCCTGAAATCAGACTTCAACATTGAACCCTCCGGCCAATACAAATTCGGGTAAAAGTTTTACTATTTTATATATTATAATATAATTTCCATAAAATGGGTGTTCCACAAAGTTATATAACAAATTAATCACTAAGTAGGTAGTTATTGGTATATTATTTGCAAATGAAAGTTTTTGTTATGGGTAGAATAATAAAATATTTGCGTATCGTATTTCAGATTTGAAACCGATAATGCTATTGTCCGCGATGAAACCGGTGACCTAAAATCCATCAAGAACGAGGAAGGCAAAGACGAAGTCGTCATAGTTGTCCGCGGATCATTCTCATACCCCGGAGAAGATGGACGACCCCTTACCATCACATACGTTGCTGATGAGAACGGATTCCAGCCCATTGGTGCTCACATTCCCGTCGCCCCAGTCGTCTAAGAAGTTAATATTTACTAACTTTTCAAAAAAACTTATTGATAATGGAATGTACAAGTGAATGATGACAATGAATCTTATAAATATTTAACTATTCCAGTAAACGCAACAAGATTCCTACATTTTATTAGAAAAAACTTGCTTTTACTAGTTTTTACATTATGTAATCGCTACCTGATTAAAATATCATTTGTGTTATTTGATAGCCTGTTTTTATGTTGCCGTTGAGCTATACGATCGAAGTGCTCGAATAAAATAGAAAAAAAAATATTTAACTAAAAAATGTCTTTTATTAAAAAATATCCACTGATAATAATATAAAATGTACGTACATGAAAACTGTAATCAGAGTAATACGAGTATTACACAAATTAATATATTAAACATGTATAATATAATAAGGTAGGTACCTACGTGAATAGTCAGCAGGTAAAAAAGGTAAAAATCCAATTATTGATGAACCCTTAGTATCGAAACATGTTAAATGTGATATTTTGGAATAATTATTAAATTTACTGGATAAATAGATAATAATTAAAAAATAAGAAGAACTTTTTATATACTTACAATGTTTTTAAATTGTCATCAAATAAACTTGACTTGCTAGCTTAAACGATCAAAAAAATGTGTACTTGATAGAAATAATACGGAAATGTCATTTTCATTTCCATAGTAACGCACGTGTATATTAATAATTAAGTTGCTAGGACCATCCGCTTAGCAAACAATAATGGTGTCAAATTAACTTTTCATACAAATCATAATCAACTAAAAATGAATTCAATTCTACTTAACGATGGCTAAAAGTTTAAAAAATGCATTGACATTGTGTTCTGATATATTCTAAAAGTTTCAAATGTCTATCTAGCTAGTCGGGAAGTTAGTTAAAAATCGATTGCAAGTTTTGTACCGGACAAAGAACCACTAGACAAATAAGAATGCGAGCTAAGACAAACGTAAAATATTTTCCATTGTTAAAAAAACTAAGTAAAATCATTTATAGTTATACTTTAACCAAAAGCGGCTGAATAAATTTATTTAACATAATTTGTATTTGAAAAATGCACATTGATACATACCTAACTAACATAATAATTGTTCGGTTATGTTACTTTATATTAAATATTATTGAAAAACATCATATCTATAGCAGTTGATTGTTTAATATCTCTTATTTTGATTATTTTCTTATTCAAAAATGAAGGGCGGATGTGCTCAGCGTGGGTCAAAATTAAGCTTTTTTTATATTTTCAAAGCATGATCCTGGACATACCTTAAACGTTGTAGATAATCTATTTATATAATTTTAAAGCCTTATTATCCTTTATATTTATTTTAAACATTTGATGACTGCATAAAGTATTTTTATTACATAAAATAGTATTCTTTCAAACCTCTCGCTCTAATGTTTTAGAATATAGTCATATTTCAGTACATAAATGTACAGTGGTGTTAAGATTTTTTACATTTATTAATTTTCAAACGCATTTATAAACCCGTCAGTATAATTTATATTAACATTATTATAGTGAAATATTTACGATAAAAAATTATATTGATAATCTCTGTGATCCCAAATTTGACAAGAATTAGGCATTTTATTGTTCAAAAAATGGGCAAGTTTAACACATTTGAAGATAATTATAAAGATATTAATTATAAGCTATGTCTTTGATCATTCAAGTGTGATAAACATTCTACAAATAATGATTGATTTATAATAATTATTGACCTAAGAATAAGGTAGAGTTTTTTTGAAATACGCCATTTCTTTTGGCATTCCCCAGTGGTTAAGCTACAACATACTGCCATAACCATAAATTGACAAACTATAATTGAAGTAGAGAGTAAAATGATGTTAACGCGCGTGTTTGAACATGTACCGTTTAAAAAAAAATTCGGTTAGGTACATGTTCAAACACGCGCGTTAACATCATTTTACTCCCTACTTCAATTATAGTTTGTCAATTTATGGCTACGGCCGTATGTTGTAGCTTAACCACTGAGGAATGCTAAAATAAAAGCAATCATTATTCGTAGGATGTTTATCACACTTGAATGGTCAAAGACATAGCTTATAATTAGTATCTTTATAATTATCTTCAAATGTGTTAATCTTGCCCATTTTTTGAATAATAAAATGCCTAATTCTTGTCAAATTTGGCATCACAGAGATTATCAATATAATTTTTTATCGTAAATATTGCACTATAATAATGTCGATATAAATTATACTGATGGTTTTATAAATTAATAAATGTAAAAAATCTTAACACCACTTCACATGGACGTACTTAAATATGACTTTATTCTAAAACATTAGAGCGAGAGGTATAAAAGAATACTATTGTATGTAATAAAAATACTTTATGCAGTCATCAAATGTTTAAATTACATATAAAGGATAATAACGCTTCAAAATGATGTAAATAGATTATCTACAACGCTTAAGGAATGTCCAGGATAATGCTTTGAAAATAGCATAAAAGCTCCATTTTGACGTACGCTGAGCATGTCCTCTCTTAATGGTTTTGTTCTTTGAACACAGTGATGTTGATGTACGGTTCATTTTGTGCACCAGTAAAATATATACCTATGTTTTGAATTTGAAAAAAATCATATTTTATTTTTCTAATTAAGAAGGGTTCGGTGAATGCGCATATGAAACTGGTGGGGGTCAGTACCTCCAACAAGGTTAAGAACCACTGATCTAACCTAACATAACCTAGCAAATAATCCAGTATATCGGCTATTTTTAAAATTTGTTTGCCGTTGGCTTCCTGTAAACCGACAAGAACCGTGTTTTATTTAGACATGAATTTTAGAAGGTAGATACTATATGATCCAAAGAGGCGGAACGGTCTTTAATATACGACCATATATTATATTTCCGATAAACATTTCACGGTGAAGTGTGATACGGCGAAGTGCAAACGTACAAATTTCCGGACACGGGCGGATATACGTGTAACTTTTAGCGCTCCCCCAGCGTACGCGCGTTTGGCGGAGCGTTGAGCGGAGAGCGCAACTCAAACGTATAACCGTGTGTGAAAATGTTCGTAGACAATGTCTTTTTTGGTTATACCGTTATACAGTTGAGTTTCGCGCGCCGCTCAACGCTCCGGCGAATGCGCCTACGCTGGACGAGCGCTTACTGCGTCTGTTCCGCCAATAGACGACCGGTATTGAAACCACCGTGCTCAGACTGTTGATCTACGCACACTATTCAGAACAAATACGGAAAGACAACCAACACGCATGCAGCACCAAGCAACCGCCTGCCTCAATTAAACTTTTTGACGCCAAAAGGACTGCAGGAAAAATTTGTTTACCATCGAGAGGCCCTCGATGCCGTACATGATGCTATTGTTATATACGATCAGATACACCTGTATTGAGTTTGAAATAGCTACGGCCCTTTTCGAGGCAAATATCTCTCAGGATGATAAGTTCAAGGACAATGACGCCATTATAATTGCCTTCAAGGCTACACTTCCCATCAACGCGGAGATATCATCGCTGCCTTCTGACTAAGGATCAATCATAGTATACGTGTCTTAAAACTTGTCAAACGCACACGGGCTCTCACCACACCAGACAACATTTTTTTCGACTTCTGGAAGCAGTGTTTACTGAGATCCATTAAACTGGTAGTTCAGCACCATCGAACTCCATAGCATACAGGCCTCTGACACTTTTACCGACTCTCTGTAAGGCGATGGAGAAGCTACGGTGTAGGTATCAGGATTGAAACCCATCTAGATGGGAATGTACGAAATCAATTCGGTTTCAGAAGAGGCAAGTTGACTGAAGACGTCATAAGGAAGGTGATTGTCATCAATGAAATATTCAGACATCCACAGTCAAAAAATACTGATGCTTCACATCAAACGAAGGGTCCCGTGATACACCCGATTAAGGCCAGAATTAAACTATTAAAGATCTTTGACAGAGATATTTTATCAAACGTTTAATAACATTTCCTTTAAAGGCCCACATGCCCAACGAAGGTCAAAATTGAGCTTTTATGGTATTTTCAAAGCATTAGCCTGAATACTCCTTAAACATTGTAGATAATCTATTTATATAATTTGCCGCTATATAAATGATATGCTAAATTCATAGTGGGCAAGACACCCACGGTGGTCGCGCGGGTTAAGCATTGGACTATAACGCCGTGGGTCCCAGGTTCGAATCATGGGTCTGGCAAGTACACATATTGTTTCTCAATTTGTGTGTGAGTCCAGGGTATGGACCTAATAGGTTGAGCAAGTGGCTGACATCCATTTCCCGTAAAAACAAAACTTGTTAACACAAACTTATATTCTGTAGAGGCTCATATGATCCTATTAGGATCGGAAATGGTCGGAAAATAGTGGGCAAGGCTTGGTGCATTGTATTGAAAGAAAAATATTTACAACGAGTGTAAGTAAAACTCAATATTTATTAATTATTCATCATGAACAATATTTCTAATTGACGCAATTCAGGCTTTATGTACTTTCTTTATAAATTTAAAGAATTACAGTCTTTTTGTATTCATGCATTCTCGGTTTTTAAATAAATAATTTCACGCGTTTTTAAACTTAAGAAAGTAAAATATGTATGTATTTACGTACGGAAATTTGCAGGCGCTTCGAGCGCTAGAAATTTCCCTGAAATAATGCATAAGCAAGTGACCTACTAACTACTACGGGTAAGCACCCCTAAGGGTAAAGGCTAAGCAAATTAATTATACCTACCTTTCAACTAATATAATATAGGTATCCATACCTACCCCCAAGTAAACTATGATAATTGAAAATGCAAATAAAATCTGTTATGCTCTGGTAGATTAACATTCTTGAACGAGACCTTATATATATTTTTAATGGTGTTAACTGTAGATTCTTCGTAAAATGATATTGTTTTTAAATTAATAATTGACAATTTAGTATTAAGTCTATAATTATATAGTAACCACAACAGATTTCGTCAGACAGTGTCAGTAGACAGTGTCAACCGTGAAATATGACAGATGTAGACAATCGTTCCAAAGGTAGGTTTATAACCTACAATATAAATGATTCAAATGAAGTGGAGTTGACGATAAAATAACTTTGTTTCAATTTTTAGTATAGTTACCTACTTTTATGTAATGGTATTTCTTGTTACAAAGAATTATCTTCAAACGTGGTGATCTTGCCCATTTTTTAAATAATAAAATGCCTAATTGTTGTCAAATTTGGGATCACAGAGATTATAAATATAATTTTATATCGTAAATCACTACAGTCAACATAAATTTTACTAATGGTTTTATAAATGCGTTTAAAAATTAATAAATCTAAAAAATCTTAACACCACTGCACATGGATGTACTGAAATATGACTATATTCTAAAATATTAGATCGAGAGGTTTAAAAGAATACTATTTATGTAATAACAATACTTTATGCAGTCATCAAATGTTTAAAATAAATATAAAGGATAATAAGGCATCAAAATGATAAAAATACATTATCGACAACGTTTATAGAATGTTCAGGCTAATGCTTTGAAAATACCATAAAATCTCCATTTTGACCTACGTTGGGCATGTGGGCCGTTAAGAGCATTTTTTATAAAACACGATATTCCATTTTACACTACTTAAAATATTTTATAAAAGTGTAGTACTTATTAAAAAAATAACTATGTTTGTATGATGGCTTGTAAGTTTCCAGTCTTTTATTATTATTTTTGTAACCTAGGTACCTATTATTATAGAGCATTTTTATTATTCATATTCTACAATCAACACTTTTTTTGGTTAATTTCAAGCAGTTCACCATTTTGAAAAGAGATTTCAGTGTCATGTTTACAAAAATTAAGATAATAAGAATAATAATCATGATTAAAGATAATTAAGATCTACTAATATTTAGTATTGGATTGAAAGTCACACTTTTGTGACTTTTTAGAAGATTTCTGAGCTTATAACAATAGCATGTTTTGAATTTTTTTTGAATTTGAATTTTGAGTTTTGAAAATTTTCATCTAGCAACAGCGCAAAACACTCTTTACCTTATACTAACTAGTCTTTGATAAAAGGTAATGTTGCGCTACTACATTTTATAAAAGATCTTTCATGAAAGACATGTTTTATAAATTATAAACTATTACACTGTAAAAGATATTTGTCAACGATCTTTGAAAGCCTATTACTGTTAACCGGGTATGGTGCGGGGCGAGTGTTATTTCGTGGGGCCATTACCTTTAATGTTGAAGTAAAAATTATATTTGTTGTTCCATATTAGGCAAAAAATTATATTCATAAATTCAAATTATCCATATTAGAAAAAAACATTTTCGTGTAACGTTTGTCTTCAAAAATCTATCTTCAAAAAAAACATATTGGGTAAGCATCGAATAAAAATAATTCAAGTCGTTTAAAAGATAAAAAAAATTAATATCAAATTTATAGTCAGTAAATTTGCACGGTAACAACGCGGAATTAGAATTTTTAACTAATAAATGCTATACTTGTTTTAGAATAATTGATGTTAATCAGTATATAAGGAGATGTCACCCGAAATATTGTATCAGTTCAGTATCTGACTTCTTAGTAAGATCAACTCATTCAACATGCAACTTGTAAGTGATTTTTTAACTGTTAGACTTTTTCAAGCAACAATTTACCAGTATTGAAGTATAATAATCAAATAACACAGGCCTGTGTTATTTATTGCCCAGTAGTTTCGGACCATTGGTGTTTAGTATTAATCAGAAAAAAATATCCCTTCATACCGCATAAATAATACAATGCACAACGGAATATTAAAGATGACTTACTTCAAATCATTAATTATATTGTGATATTTTTTGAATTATATTTCGTCTATGATAATAAATTATCGAAAATGAAAAAATATTAGAAAAGTAGTTATCATTTAACGTAATTCATTGATTGAATGAAAGACAAATAATTTATTATGATTCAACTACACCAATAAAAGGAATAATGGATGTGATATTTTTATAGTCAGTCGTCTTCTTCTTCGTGGTCGCTGTCGCCATCGTAGCAGCTGGACCAATTGATTCAAAGAATGCCCAGACCCTGAAAGCTGACTTCAACCTTGATGCATCCGGCCACTACAAATTCGGGTAAAAGATTTACTATTTTTTCACATTGTATGGACATAAATATTCTATAAATGTGTCGCTACATTTCAAAATCAGCCAAGTCCACCTTTAGGTATTTTTGACTTTTTTGTGAATTGCTGAAGAACTACTGCTTTCTAACATTTCTGCATTATCAAAATGTGGAATTTATTAATTTTAAATATTCTATACTCGAAATAATATAAACTTTCACCCTTGTGACTGTGTATTTGAGAAAACAAAAAGCAGTTTTTCTCCGATCTATCTATTATGGACTTGGCTGATTTTGAAATCTAGCGAGACAAATGTTCTAATAAGTTATTTAAATCATTAATTATAGAAATATTGGTTAAGGCTAGGATGTAATGTAGGCGTCGACAATATTTGAAAATAAATAAAAACAATATATCTCTTTTTAAAACTACAAAAATATTTAAGATGCAAACTATGAAATAAACGTGAAAAACCAAATGAACAGAATATATTGGGTAAAAATAAACTAATATATGTATCAAAATACAATTAATGCATCACTGTCTTTCTAAGGAGATTTCTAAAGACTTAACGGCCCACGTGCTCCGCGTAGGTCAAAATGGAGCTTTTATGGTATTTTCAAAGCATGATCCTGGATATTCCTTACACGTTGTAGATAATCTATTTATATAATTTTGAAGCCTTATTATCCTCTATATTTGTATTAAACATTTGATGACTACATAATGTATTTTTATTACATAAAATAATATTCTTTTAAACCTCTCGCTCTAATGTTTTAGAATATAGTAATATTTTAGTAAATCCATGTGCAGTGGTGTTAAGATTTTTTAGATTTATTAATTTATAAAACCATTAGTATAATTTATGTTGACATTATTATAGTGAAATATTTACGATAAAAAATTAAATTGATAATCTCTGTGACCCCAAATTTGACAAGAATTAGGGATTTTATTATTCAAAAATGGGCAAGATTAACACATTTGAAGATAATTATAAAGATACTAATTATAATGTCTTTGACCATTCAAATGTGATAAACATCCTACGAATAATGATTGCTTTATAATAATTATTGACCTAAGAATAAGGTAGTATTTTTTTGAAATACGCCATTTCTATTGGCATTCCCCAGTGGTTAAGCTACAACATAATATGGCTTAGCCATAAATTGACGATCAATAAATGAAGTAGGGAGTATGATCACGTTAACGAGCGTGTTTGAACATGTACCTAACCGAAAATAAATATTTTTTTTTAAAACGGTACATGTTCAAACTCGCGTATTTTTATTTATTTTTTCGCGTATTTTTTTGAAATGCGCCAGTTAAACTACAACATACGGCCGTAGCCATAAATTGACAAACTATAACTGAAGTAGGGAGTAAGATCATGTTAACGCGCGTGTTTGAACATGTACCGTTTAAAAAAAAGATTTTTTTTCGGTTAGGTACATGTTTTGATTTTACTCCCTGGATGATGGATAATGAATGAAAATTATGCAGCTGTTTCTTCAAAAACAATTGTCTATATCCACTTCAAAACCTAAGGTAAAAATTCGAAATGAAATATGCAGATATTCATGAATTTGCCATGAAGAAAATTTGGTATTTCTAAATATGATAATATTCTTTCAAAATTGATGGCTGTTGGTGGTTAAAAATATTCGTATTTCTACCATCTTCTAAAGTTTTAGTTTGTTAATTTTTAATAATTTTAGAAACAGTATTTAAAAATGATGTATTCAATCAGTCGAATGGAAAATATTACCTAATTTAATATATGGGCCGCATGTTATATATTAAGTATAGTCAAACATTTATAGATCGCAAACAAAACATGATTGGGTCGCACGAGGTCCACCGATCGCTGATTATCGACTACTGTTCTCGTGTGAAGTTATAGTAAATAGCATATTTTCACACAATAATAAAATAACAACATATTCAACAATTTTCAGATTCGAAACCGATACCGCTATCATCCGTGACGAAACCGGTGAGCTGAAAGCCTTCAAGAACGAAGATGGCAAAGACGATGCCGTCGTAGTTGTCCATGGATCATACTCCTACCACGGAGAAGATGGCAAGCCCCTTACCATCACATACGTCGCTGATGAGAACGGATACCGCGCGGTTGGTGATCACCTCCCCGTTGCCCCAGTCGCCTAAGAAGTTAATAATACTAACTCTTCAAACAAAATTGCAATGACAATGGATCGCCCAAACGAATAATGACACCGAATTGTATAAATCTTTAACTACCCAAATAAGAGCAACAGGATTCCTATATTTTATTAGGAAAAACGTGCTCTTATAGTTTTCACAGTGTAATTCATGTAATCGCCATCTGATCAGACTAGACTATTAAATAGCCTGTTTTGGTCTGGTGGCGTTGAGCCTTGTGATCAAAGTGCTCGTGTAAAATAGAAAAAAAAAGTAATAAATATTTAAGTAACAAAAAGTTTATTTTATTTAAAATACCCACTGATAAAAAAATATGTACAGAAAACTATATTCAGAGAAATATTACATAAGTAATTATAGAAAAAATATTATATAGTTAGGTCCACGTATACCACTACTATTAACTATTGAAAGGAAATGGTAAAAAAAATACTTTCAAAGTTATCCATCACCAGTCAAAGTATAAAAAGTGTTTTTTTAACAATAAAGTTGCTGTTCAGCCATTCTTTTTAAAGGCAGTTCCGGTCATTTGTGCAAATAAATCAAATAACATATCCAGTACGACGTTGTATGGAACCATACAGCTTTGCAGTAAACACTCTTTCCATTTATTTACTTTAAACCTCTACGAGGTGTTATGTTATGATCAGAGCGTGATATTAAATCTTGCCAATTGATACTTGCAGCTAGCTTGACATCTTGACCATACAGTGGTGGATTTTAATAATATTATGCAATAAATCTAATAATTATAACAAGCATTCACTTGATTACTTTACCTAGTAGATATGTAGGCTTGCGCTATGGTTTTTCTTTTAGTACGGACTTTTATTCTAACTGAATCTGATTGTTCCAGTTAAAATTATATTATGTTATTGTTTTTTATTGGAGTAAGAATCCAGTGAATTAGACAAGTAGCTAACAACCATTAAAAACACGTGAATACCTTTTACTGTATGTGTAAGAGGGTCTCGGCTTATGAGGCGAAAATGGTATTTTATTTGAAAATCAGTAATGCGCACCCTACTTAATAAAAACAACTTACTAACTTAAGCTAGCGCTACAAGCCATGCAGGTCCATGGCTGAAAGTACAAACTTCCTCCAGTCATACTCAGCCTCTATGCCTGCGTCCCTCATGATGTTGTCCGCCCGTCTCTTCTGGGTGTAGTCCAAAGGCCGAGTATCTACCGAGGTCCCCTTATAATATATATAGAAAATTCTCGACACAGCACAGTAGGTACATTAAATATATTGGTTTTAAATTGATTGAAGTGCTCAGCATTCACACAAATGTACCTACCACCATTTATTTTATTTATTCGGTCCAAGTGTTCATCGGAAATTTTTGTTTTCGGATATTTGGATAACCTTCACTTATTTCTCTGTTTGGCTAGAGGTTTCAAACCTTTACATAATGCTTAGTTACAAGATGTGTAACCAGAATGTTGTCTGTCTGGAGTAATAGCTTAGAGCAGAATGCAGAAACATTTACCATAACTAAAATTTCCTTAGCAGCAAACACTATGCAGAAACATTGTCCTTAGTTAAGATCATTTCTATTGAAAATAATACCATATTTAAAAATTCTCTTTCCTATGGTTTAGGCAAATTATTTTATAATTGTTAAACGATGACAAAAATATGACAACTGCATTTTATAAATGCAATAAATATAAATACATATTAATATTTAATTATAATACTCTTATGTTTCCGTTATAAGTCATTATACGTGATTCCACAGGCACCGCAAGATATTTTTTTTACATGGTAATACTAGCGTCAAGTGTCATTCTTCACCTGGCATTTCGTATTTCTGCGGGCTGGCGTATAAAAGTAAAATAATATTCTCCAAGTACATGCCAAACGAATTAACACTATCAATATCCATATTGAGATACATTGTTAAATGAATTTGAGTGTATGGACTGTTTTATAGACATGCGAACTTATTTTGACAGCAGCTGTCAGTGGTAAATGGTAATACAGAAGGGGGCGTGTTCATAACAAAAGTAGTTTATGGTTAAGGATTCCTTAACTCGATACTCAGGATTGTCTATAGTTAAGTCACGCTTTTCGGCGACTTATCCTTAGGATCGAAACCTTAGATTGTGCATTCCGCTCTTAGACCTTAATAATTATACTCTTTAAGTACAAATAACGCTGTGTTTCCAGTCATCATTCTGATAGCGAGTTCGAGGTTCATTTCGTTCATTTGGGAGATGTTGTTTCCTAATTACTTAAAAATAACGGTACTTTCGAATGACAAGTTATCCAACAAAATGTTTCCTGGGTGTCTTTAGCTTGGTGACTTGGTGACTTTAACTTAGTCGGCGAAAAAATTAAGACAGTATAATTGTTACTGTTATCATGAAATTAAATTGACTAAAACAATAAATAATAATGAATTTACCCATGAATGTTTGCTTTCAAAGAGTCTAGCTTGTGATATGGGCTATGTCCCGGCATCGTCTTAATGGTGAGAGTAACTTTTTAGTACAACATGCTAATTAAGACAATTAGTCAATACGTTGTCACGTTACATATATATAATTATAAAGAAGTATATGGATGAGCAATTAGAAAAAGACACAAGTTTAATTTTGTCTTTTACACTAACTGCAATGCTGCGGCGGGAGAGATCCTTTGATTCAGTCTCTTTAACTTTGACTTCACAGAGGGAAGGATCTCTTTGATAAATAATTTACCTTGATGTTTGCCGCTCGGACGGCATCCAACCTTAATTCATAGTGATAAGCAGCTTCATTTGGAATTTTAATAGATTCAGTGAATATGAAAGGACATACAGATGTTTATCTATGTATTTATAATGTTTTTTTTATAATTTATATATTCCTGCAAACACTGAACACGAGGCTCTGTTATTAGAAAATACCATGTTTCTACTTTTTTCATTTATTTTAATTGGAATAATATATATTTTATTATTCAAAAAACAATTTTAAACTATTGAATTTACAGTGTTTTCCTTACATCTGCAGTATTCCATCATGTACATTTATTTAGATCACACCCGGCACCCTAATTACTAATGTACACATACAAGGCTTTATTATATTACACTGATATCCATTTTTTATAAATCCTATAGATTCATATTTCACTAATAGTCAAATCCACGTGACAGCACGATCACACGCCCTGATCTTAAGAGTCAATTCTAATCATTGCTCACTTTTTCGGCTATCTGCTCTACTCTAATTTCATATTAAAACCATGACAACGTAGGTATATAAAAATATTAAAAGTATTTTTTTATTAAAAAACCAACTTACAATTTTTTTAAATGCAATTTTTATTAATATTTTTATCGATGTTTATCGATGTTTTTTTTTTTTTACTTTTTTGTATAACTTCCCGAAAATTATTCTCTTACTTATACTAAACTTACTGACCACCTTTCTTTATCTTGATCCTTTGAAAACATTTTTTTCGCATACCTGATTGAAACTATTTTTAAAAAGAAAGCTCAAAATATTGTTTTTACATAATATATTGATGTTTATAAACATTTTGAATGTTTTATTCCAAATTTTCATGTAACATGAAGTTACATATTGATTTTTAAATTCATATAAAAAATCTTGTACTCACGAATCCAACTTTTTAAACAAAACAATATAATATATACAACAAGTTGGGTTTTTTCAAATCACTTTTAATTTACCTAATTATTGAATAAGGTGGTTTTTGAAAACGAAAAAATCGATAAGCAAGCTGAATTAATATGTTTTAATATTTGTCCGGTATATTTTATTTCAGAAACACCAAATTTCATGTTTACTTTATTGGGTGATACTTGTTTTAATGTTTAAATGCAAAAAGGCTTCAATCTTATTCTTAATACTGGTACTTTCACGTATATCTTTGTAATATTTTTCTCAGTACATGACTGTACGACTATGGATAGAGATATTATGATCTTCTTAGAATCGGACATGTTTTTTTTTTAAATAGTGTACATTATTACAATATATCAGTAGGTGTGTGTAATAAAAAAAACGTTTTTTGCTTAAATATTATGTTTATTTTTTTTTATATATTTTTTACACGAGCCCTTTGATCGAAAGGCTCATCGCCACCAAACCAAAATAACTCAATAGTCATTTTTATCAGGTGGCGACTACATTATTGTGAAAACTATCAAAGGAACGTTTTTTCTACTAAAATATAGAAATTGCGTTCCTTTCAGTCGAGTAGATAAATGTTTACATAATGCGTGGTCATTGTTCACTTAGGCGTTCATATATATCATTGCGTTTCATTGAAAAGTTGATAAAGATTAACTTCTTAGGCGACTGGGGCAACGGGGAGATGATCACCATGGGCTTGGAATCCGTTCTCATCAGCAATGTATGTGATGGTAAGGGGTTTGCCATCTTCTCCGAGGTATGAGTATGATCCACGGGCAACTACGACGAGTTCGTCTTTGCCTTCTTCGTTCTTGATGGATTTCAGCTCACCGGTTTCATCGCGGACAATAGCGGTATCGGTTTCGAATCTGAAAATCATGAAATAAGTATTTTTAATTAGTTTTTGTTATTATGCTATTTAATATTCACACTTAATTTAAATTTGTGGGACATAAGTTTTATGGCATTTATGTTACAATTATAATATATTTTTTAAACTATTTATTGGAACATTTACAGAATGTAATATGTCCATATAACATATTTTAATCAGAAAATAATTTACCCAAATCTGTATTGGCCTGAGGGTTCAATGTTGAAGTCTGCTTTCAGGGTCTTGGCATCCTTTGATTCAATTGGTCCAGCTACGACGACGGCGACAGCGACCACGAAGAAGAAGACGACTGACTGCAAAAATATTATACCCATTATTCATTGTACTAAATTGTAATTTAAAAATAATAAATTATTACACTTTCATATATTTTTAGAGTTATTTAATTTATTATCAATCTGTCATGGAATGCAACTATTATGCTATCAATGCTTTATGATGCAATTAAAATACGTATGTACAATAATTATTATTGTATTAATAAATTGTATTATATGATAAATAATATTTAATTTTCTATCACATCACAATATAAATTATCAAGTAAACGCTAATATAAAATAATGATATTACGTGTTTAAAGACCTTTAATTTTCAATTAATAAACAAAAATAATAATGAATAATTCATAGCTGATATGTTTTGAGTATGATTTTATTTTTTATCAATTGTGCAATCAATTTAAATTTTAATTAAAATACACTAAATCATTAATAATACAAATCAATTAAATTAAATCGAGTTATTGCCGTTATTAACTAACTATATTTTTTAAAACATAATAATATTGATCAGGTATTCAATCATAATTAATAACCCTTCATATGGTATTTTAAGTGCATAATAATGAACAATTAATTCTGATTAATACTATTACAATGTACATGACCAAATTTTACTGTGCTCTAATTCAATTGTTATAAACAAAATATTAGCATTATTTCTAGAATATAATGAAAAATACTCACGAGTTGCATGTTGATTGAGTTAATCTTACTAAAAAGTCAGATACTAAACTGATAATTTCTCTTTGGTGACATCTCCTTTTATACTGATTCAAATCTATTATTCTAAAACAACTAAGTATAGCATTGATTTGTTTAAATTAAAATTCTACATTGTTACCGACTTAATTCAGCATCGTGCATTTCAAAACTGGATTTTTAGGCGAAATAATTATTCAAATTTATTTATTTTACAAATAATGGACAAGACAAATTATAAATTCAAAGCGTTCATGACATGACATAATCTAAGTGTTAAAAATTTTCAAATAAAAATACAGAGTAAAGTGAGTTTTACTCAATTATTACGAGTAGTATTAATACAATAATAATAAGAAAAATAAACGTACATGGTAGCACACAGAGTGAACTAAATTGATAGATCCTATCTTAAAAACTTATAAAACAATGTCCACCTAAATCCACTCTCACGTAAGTGGAATGTATCAATATCCGATTATGTGTGTTCGAATATCACCAGTGAAAAATTTAAAGGTCAGCTGCAGTACTTTTCAGTAATACGAGTATATTATGGTAATGCTGAATATTTAAATTTTATTGTATTAGTTTTATGTTACAATAATAATTGAGATATTTCCAACTACTTATACCCAAGGATACATGTTGACATTTTCATTTACCGAACTTTTTAATTCCTCTAAAAAATATTATTTTTGGTATTCATTTTAATATTGGTTCATTTTAACTTTACTACGTGAATATAGAGATATAATATAACTATATTTCGTTCATTAAATTATTTATTGTCAGTGTATAATGGTTGTCGTACTGCTACAGACAAGGACTGTTTCTATAACTTTAATTTTCCTTACAAAAGTAGCTAATGTCTATAATATATGTTGTATAATGTATATTAACTTTAATTATGCTCCACAATATGTACCTGGCATCATCATCAGCCAGGGTCAATTCGCCGCTGGATGAATACCTCTTAATAGCTTCCTCCACACAGTTCCACACTCCAGCCACATACAGCCAACAAACTTTATGAGTTCGTCTATCCAGTGGATTCTAGGACATCTCTGAAGTCGGTTAGTGCCTTTTGGGTACCAATGCATGACGGCATTTGTCCAGTAATTGCCTACGAATTACATGTCCAGAATATAGCCATTTCATCTGCAAAGGCGATCTCTATCACATTGTGTACTCCTTCCTTTTCCATTGATACTCGATTTTTTTTAGATTTCTCTTACATTAATAATCCGTATTTTACACGCATACGTCAGCAATGGTAACACACATTGGTGGAACACGTTTATGATAAAATGGAAGGTCACTTTTGAAGATACTATTCATGCGCCCAAACGCATTCCATGCCAGTTTAGTTCTGTAAACAATCTCTTCACATCTACCACCGTCACTTCACATATGTACCTACCTACCGATATGCATAATATACGAGTACTTAGTCATTGTAATAGTATTTATTTCTTGTGTACGCATAAGAAATACGCCTAAACTTTTTTTCTCCGTGCATTGGCTTCTGTTATAGCGACATAATTGACTTACAACATGCTACTTATAATACCTACCGCTAGACGCAGTAAGTGGACAGACGCCGTGTGTGCAGTTTGTGGATCATCAGATTCTTGCTTCCTCGTGTTATCCTTGGTTCTGGTTATTCCGGTCCATATGCAATTTTATTATAAATCACGGAAAATAAAAACTAACTTTTCTACTATGCTCGTAGGGCATGGCAGTCGTATGTACGAGACAACTTAATACATCGTTATGTTGCACAAATTTTAATGGTGTGAAATGTAAATTATTGTGAATAGGTGTAAATATTTTACATGTATAATACTTAATTTCATCGTAGGTACAGTACTTATTCCACAGAATTTAATAAAGATCAGAATCAGTTTCGTCCACTTAGCAACTATAAGCAACACTGCATTAATACTAAAATGAAGAGACTGACAGAGAACAGTATCTGGAGAAACCTAAGCGGCAATACATGGGGAGTTCAACCACATACACTCAGGGTCTCAGCCCTTGCACTATGCGGTATGGCACAATTCTGCGCACACAAGACATATGGACACCTCTCAATGAGACCTGCCGGATCGTGACGGGGTGCTTTGAAACCTATGCCTGTCACCAAAATTCGCGTGCTTTCAGGAATCCCTCCCACCAATCCGACGCCAAACTGCAGCACATGTTGAAAAGGCAGCCCAAGAGAGGGACCCACTATACATCTTGCGTAGGTATCAAATGAGCAAAACAAGGCTAAAATCCAGAAAAACCTTTATGGCGACAACCATAACTCTAAGCGTCACAACCGAAGAAGATAGACTACCAGCATGGGAGGGGAGCCTAACCTTTGAGGGTCTCGAATATTGGGTAAAGCCAGCAGAGCATCTCCCACCCAGAGCCAGTCTCGGGTACAGTACATGTAAAACCCTAGACAGACTGATAACCATGGTAGGGCGCACCCGAGAGAAGATGGTGAAGTCGGGGTTCTCCGATGACCAAACCTGCGAGTGCAATGAAATGCAAAGCATGGAACACCTGTTTTCATGCAAAGCTTGCCTAGAAAGCTGCAATTTCGACGAGATCTTACAAGCCGAGGAAAATGGTGTTGCCTTCGCCAACTTCTGGAGCGACACATTGTAGCCATTGATGACCCGACACGACGAAGAAGCACTTAGCATTACATTCTTAACCTACACGAAAAATCATGCTTATGTAGCTGTAGTATAGTAGCGATCAAATATCTATTTTTTAATGTATCAAATTATTCTGCAATAATATATTCCCAGCGAATCATATTCTAGTAAACAGCTCTTAGCTGGATCAAAAGATTGATTGGCGATATTAAATACGGTATCACAATGGATAATTAGCCGAATAATCATTTCCCATAGTATCATATTTTCTTATGACTGTAATAATAAATAAAATTCCACAAGCTACTCGATTTAAACCGCTGACTCTATAATTAGTCCAATATAATTATCTACTAGAATATAATGTTTATGTGTTACTTTTGATTGTATAAATAACGAATAATGATTTATCTAAATGTCACTCGAATCCAAGTACCTGGCTCGTAACTATCTCAGTAGATTATATTATGTACTGGCATTGTATATATACTATTGTATCGATGCGCTGCTAATAAAACCACCCCTGCTACATCTTAGACTTCATTATCGTCATCCTCAACCCACACATCGAACACCACAGTAGTGACCCAACACTTATATGTGGTCATACTTGCAGTTATTGATACTTTTTTAAATACTTACCTATCTATCCACTACCTTAAAATTAAAAACTTTCTTCGTCTAGGATAAGCAAAGACAAAAATGTTAAACGATTTCAATTAAATATTTCACTGTAAACAAATGGCTTAGTAATCGATATAATTTAATTTACTTACACTCATATTGTACGTTGGTATGGAGTTATTCTTCCATTAATAATATTATTAAAGACCTAATTAAAGGGTTTGTCAGTTCAGTGGATTCATTGGTTTTTTATCATAATGCTATCCTCTATAAAATATATATCAAATTATGCACCCAAAAAATGGTTATTTATATTAAAATTGAAAAAAATTTACCACTTAGTTTTTTTTAATTTGGTATTTTCGGAAACGGACGAGCATTCGGTGATCTTAGATAATTCTATTACCGTAGGTAAACCACGTCTTCGATCTCAGAATAAGTTCAATAATTGTGATTACTGATTAGTTGCTTACTTAAGCGGAGAGTTTAGGGAAACTTGGAAAACTATTATCATAAACTATTTTTCCAATATTAAGGCACCCAAAAAAGACATCGACGGAATGCTTGAAATCTTCGCCTGTCTAGAATTAACGCTTTTTATATGACGTCAAACTACATGTCGTGTTAAGAAGATTGACCAAGAGAAAGAGATACATCAGTATTTTGGCAAAACACACTTTTGACCGTTTCAGTCGACGAGAACCGACTGCCCGTATGGGAAGTAAATGTTGAGGTTAGTAAAGCATCTCCCTCCAGGTCTAGCCACAAGTACCGAACATGATAAGCCCAGATTGCCTCAATATCACTGTTCATACATACAATCGAGACAATATGTTTACTTATACGAAAACAACTAAAAATTAGAAATGTTGTGTTAATCCGACGTAAAAAGATATTTTATTTATATTCAGATAGGTATATAGTATTAATATTATTAATACGCCATAAAATTGGATAATCGTATTTTTAGGAATATACGTTATTTTAACCCTCTACCGTTATATCTGCATGTATTTATTTTTTACATTTAGTATTTCATTCAGGGCTTGAAATAGACCGGAACGCATCGTAGCGCCATTCCTGTTCGTGAAATCGGTAAAATTATAGCTCAGTCTTGTGGAATAAATAATTTGACCGACTGAGCTGGATAGGCCATATAATAGAAAATCTAACACACTTATTTTTATGGAAAAAACACATAAACTTTGATAATTTTACTATGTAAAAATCTTCAGAAAACTGTCAAGTGCTCCGGTTCGTAAATTTTTTCCATTTCGAGCGCTGATTTCATTGTGCTTTATTAAATATTAGATTAAAAAATCAGTGTTTTCATATTGAAATAAAAATGTATGCAAAATATTCAATCGATATTATCTGGCAACTTTTTTTGTGTTGTCTCTGTATTAAACTAAGATAATATCTATGGTGATAATATAATATAGGATCTTTCATATACGGTGTAGCTCAAATCATGGAATCCCTATTGACATTTGAGGCAAGCCCACTGAAATGCAACTTCAATGACATATTACAACAAATAGAATGTTGTAACATTTGCCAACATCTGGAGGGAACTCCTGTAATCTCATGGAAGATCCGATACGAAGAAGAAAATATGAATTATTATAACATTCCGTATGCGTATTTATGTATAGTTACTCTTAATATAGTTTTTATGTGTTATGGGAATTTTGTAATAAAAAGATGTTTTTTTAGTTAAATATTTTATATATATATATATTAATTTATATTATACGAGCACTTTGATGGCAAGGCTCAACACCACCAAACCAGAAAATACTATGAGATAGTTAATTTTAATCAGGTGGCGACTAGATATTGTGTAAAATGTAAAAGGCACATTTCCCTAATAAAACATGGGAATCTGATCGCCCTCGGTCAAGTAAATACAGTTTTGCACAATTCACTAAGGCGGTCCATTTTCATTGCGTTTCTTTGAAAAGTCAGTACAAGTTAACTTCTTAGACAACTGGGGCAACTGGGAGGTGAGCACCTTCCGCGTGGTATCCATTCTCATCAGCGAAGTATGTGACGGTCAGGGGTTTGCCATCATCTCCGGGGTATGAGTATGATCCACGGACAACTACGACGGCATCCTCTTTGCCATCTGCGTTCTTGAAGGCTCTCAGCTCACCGGTCTCAGCGCGGGAAATGGCGTTTTCGGTTTCGAATCTGAAATTCATCAGAAATGTAAGTTTATTATTGTATAGTTCAAAAATAGGTTATCTATCACAATTTACCGTATAATAATAATTAGTGATCACAGGTCCGGTCTTAGGGCGATTGCGCCGATTGGGTTCAATCGGACCTCGCACTCTAAAAGGCTTCGCGCTTGTCAAGTACAACAATAGAGAACATCAGTTGTTTATTCTCCCAAGGTGCAGAACCAACCTGCCACTGGTAATGCCAATTGGGAGGGCGATAACTATGTTCAACGAAATTGCTTCGGGTGTTGATATATTCCACCTACGTGAGGATGAGTATAGGTGGACGTTATTTTATAAATTTTTAAAATAGGTTCTGCTTAACTCATCCGGTGTATTTCCATGTACCTATATAATTAATATTTTTGTATGTACATATTTGTTTAATAACATATTATCTATCTCTTTTTTATGTCATGTTGTGAACGTCTTAAACTTATAATTTGTAATGTCCACAATATGTAAAAAATAAATAAATTAAATTGAAATTGAAATTGAATAATTAAAAGAATGATTCTAAAGTACAGTTAGCATTTAATAAATATATCGCAACCCTAGTTTTAGAATATGACAAGTTACAAAATTTTTACTTTCAGTTAATAATGCAGAAGAGAAGAAGATATCATTATTTACTTGGTCTAAGCTAGTTAAATTTATACCGAATATGCATGATGAGTGATTTCAAAATTGCTCAAAAGAGTCTTATCTAAAATTTATATTTCAAATGAATTATTCTATTTTTAACCCTTGCGGCTTGACCCAATAAGGCCTCGCATTTCGTATGACCTTGCCTAAGATATCGTTAAAAAGTCGAAATAAGGTAAAATACCCATTTTAGGCAGATTTTAAACTATACCTACGCATATATTTTATACACAAGGCTGCTATCGGCGGCTATCACTGGCTATCGAGGGTAGTTTATCATATTTATGTATTAAGGTATTACAATTATTATTACAATAAGTAAGCCGTCTAAACTGTCTATCTCGCTCCAAAAGTTAACACAGCCAAGAGAGGTACTGTTAACACTGTTTGACAGTTCAGACGGTTAACTAATTGTAACAATTAACCGCCTCAATACATAAATATAATAAACTACCCTCGATACCCGCCGATAGCAGCCTTGTGTACAGAATAGATGCGCTAGAGGTACTATATAGCTATATAGCGATACCAAAAAATGTTCATATGCTTGAATTGATAGCCAAATACATGTGACAATGACAGCATTTAAATATTGAGTCACAACCAAGATTGCGGCCTGTCATCACATTTTGTTATAGTGGACGTATGGAATTCTCTATTTTCATTTTTTTAATTGATAATCAAATATTTTATATAATGATCGTCCATTGTAAAAACTTGTGTTGCCCTTGTATCAATATTACACTTCATTTTAAACTCAGTCGAAGAGCATAAAATAATTCTCAGACCACAGCAATGTAAAGTTTGCGACAAATTTATCTGCAATTGTTGATAATGCAATCTTAGTCGTGTTATGGTTTTTGTGGCAAACATGAAATTACAATATTAATTATTAACAACACAGGATATATTTCCATGTAAAATAAAACAATAAATCTTTTTACCCGAAGTTGTAGCCTGATGGGTGAACGTTGAAGTCTGATTTGACGATTTGTGCATGCTTTTGGTCCACTGGTCCAGCTGCGACGATAGCGACAGCTACCACGAAGAAGAAAACGAATGACTGGAAGAAAAATAATATCCTCCTTATTATTTGTTGTAAATGGGACAGTTTTAATAGTGCTTTATTATTCACACATATTTCTATAAGAATAGTATAAGTCAATAAATTTAATTATTCGTCTTTTATATACGTACTAATTTAAGTTCAATCGAAATCACTATTATAACGTAGTGAATGCTAATGTTTTATCCATACAATATATTCATGAAATAAACTAAATTGAAATGATTCAAATAAAATAAAATCGATGTGTGTACTTATGTACGCGCGTTAGAAGTTATACTTCTTTATCGTAACAAAACAAAAACAAAACTTGTGATAACCTTTCTTCGACTAGCTCTTAATTATCTTGTTAAATTACACACTCAAGAAAAAGGACAGCTTATTGGAACGCCGTTGGTTTATTTCTATACACTTTAACTTATATTACTAAATTATAGAATGGTTTCTCGTTGTTTTTATTTTTAAAGTACTAAATGTGACTCTGACATTATTTAATAGTTTGTTTACGTAAAGAATTGCAAATGGCCGACAATAATAAATTCCGCTGCCTAGGCAACGGAACAATTCTAATCTATAATATTATACTATATAATCGTCACGATTGCAGTACCATACTGTGGCGTAAAGGTAGTGCGTTCGGCTGATAGCCAAACAATCGGTGGTTCGAATCCAATCGAGTGCGTTTTATTTCGTGTGAAAAAATAAATTATGTGTTACATGTCACACGCCAAAAATACACTCTGATCTGATTTCCCAAACGCGTCTAAAAAGTATAACTTCAAAAATGAACAGGTACCTATTAAGCGGGTAAAATTATATAAATATTATTTATTAACTCTATGTAGCTAAAAATTGGCAAAAATATCACAATAGAAACGACTACCAATTAACACGTGTACCTACAATAAGTAGTCACCCATATATGACGCGACGTTATAATAGGGAGAGAGGGTCTGATATGGGACGATGGAAAGGGAGGTTGTAGGAAATGTGACATCATAAAACCAATAAAATATAAACATTGCATTGAAATCGATATTTTTAACGAATGCTCAAAAATGTACCGTAATTTAGACTAGTGGGTAAAATATTTTGTGGAGGGTTGAAAAGTTCTAAAAAACTTGTGATATCATCAAATGTAATATTCAACAGCATATGCCACTTTTTCAGTGGTTATATGGAAATGTGAAAATATTGATATTAATTGTTATTTATTTTCTAGCTTAAAAATACTTTTAAAATTAATGGCTCAATATTCCTGAAGAATGAATACAATGGAATATTAGCATTATTTTTAACAATTGAAAAACACTCACGAGTTGCATGTTGATTGATTTGATCTTACTAAGAAGTCAGATACTGAACTGATAAAATCATTTTTGTGACATCTCCTTTTATATTGATCCTTGTCTATTATTCAAAACAAGTATAACATTTTATTCGTCAAAACCTTATAATTTATCGTTGCAGAATTAATTTTAGTGTGATTTTATTGCTCCAGCATTTCCAAACTGGAATTTTCGGCATATAAATTATGTATGTTTAAATCTTTTTCACACCTGGCAACGCAGCGTCAATAAATTTGTATTAGGTATTCATTACATTTTTTTTATAATATCCGTCGTTTTATAATATTTTACTATATGTGTACCATTTGCCAATATTCACATAATACTCATACATGTTAACAAATACGCCACCAATATAGATTAGTATTATACCTCATCATCATCAGCTGGGGTTGATTCTCTGCTGGATGAAGACCTCCCTTAGTTTCTTCTACTCTTCTTAGCCCCTAAGTATTTCCTTCTGCTTATATTAGCTTTAGCCTTAAATGGAGATGGGCTGGACACATAGCTCGAAGAAGAGACAATCGTTGGACAAATCTAGTCATCCAGTGGTATCCAAGAAGTACAAAACGTCCGCAAGGTAGACCTAAAGGCCGCTGGATCGATGAAAGTTCCGCGGAAGTACGTGGCAACGCAATGCACAGGACCGAGAGAAGTGGAAGCAGCTTGAAGAGGCCTTCATCCAGCAGTGGATAGATTCAGGCTGATGATGTTATGTTAGTGCCACTGTATTTGTCCAGCAGATATCTACTTCATTTCATCATCTTGGTGATCTTTATAAGATAGATCAGCTCTTATCTGCTTCCTAATCTATAGGTTTCTATCGTAGATTTTCCGTCTATCAAAATTGCTCATTATTGGCTTCCAAGTCTTTCCCCAGACTCATGTCAACATCTTTTTGTTCATTTTAATTGCCAAAAGTTTTCAGAATGGACATAATAAATTCAATCTTTTTATTGTTTTAAATTGACATTGCTCTGACTATATCTATTTGCTCTCTCGACCATTTATCGGTACCAAAATAAAGGTTGTGATTGAGAATAATTCTTGAGTAATAATGAGAAAAAACTCTTTTTTCAAGATTATTCATTTGAAATTATGAAATTCTCATTTCTCCGAAATCATTAATGCCAAGCCAGGAATATTTTTTTTAATATGATATTCGAATAGAATTCGTTAGTTTGCGGCAGTGTACTGAAACCTTACTAAAATAATATTATTTTTACTACTTATATTTTTTTCCCGGTTAAACAAACAAAATGCTGGTGATTTTAATTCGGAATGGACATTCTTTAATTAGCTGGCTAAAAATCTTTTGACATAAATGACGAAATCCGGACGCAAAATAAAAATTTAAAGGAAATTAAAAAAAAATATTTTGTAATAGGTATATTAAATTAAAAAAATCTCACCAAGAATCAGATATTCTCGAATCCAGAGTATAGAAAAAAAATCTATCTATCTGGGCATGATATCTTCTGTCATTTACGTCTGAATATCCGAATGGAAACGAGTTCGGACAAAAGTTCGATTAGTTACCCACACGATTGTTGGAGAATTCTGACGTATTATACGCCTATATAATATCAATGAAACATTGAACACAGCTACATTGTTTTTAATTATTTTGAAAATTACACAAAAAGAGGACAGCTCGAAAAGGGTTTTAGGGGATCGCTTGTAAAAGTATTTTCATACAATCATCGGTCAATTTTTAAAATATATAAATCCCAAGTGAAGTTAATATAGAGTTAGAGCGGCATGCACAATCTAAGATTTCGATCCTAAGGATAAGTCGCCGAAAAGCATGACTTAACTATAGACAATCCTGAGTATAGAGTTAAGAAACCCTTAACCATAGACTACTTTTGTTATGAACACGCCCCCTTCTGTATTACCATTTACCACTGACAGCTGCTGTCAAAATAAATTCGCATGTCTATAAAACAGTCCATACACTCAAATTCATTTAACAATGTATCTCAATATGGATATTGATAGTGTTAATTCGTTTGGCATGTACTTGCAGAATATTATTTTACTTTTATACGCCAGTACGCAGAAATACAAGATGCCAAGTGATAGAATGACACTTGACGCTAGTGTTATCATGTTAAAAAAATATCTTGCGGTGTCTGTGGAATCACGTATAATGGGTTATAATGGAAACATAAGAGTATTATAATTAAATATTAATATGTATTTATAGTTATTGCATTTATTAATTGCAGTTGTCATATTTTTGTCATCGTTTAATAATTATAAAATAATTTACCTAAACTATAGGACAGACAATTTTTAAATATGGTATTATTTTCAATAGAAATGATCGTAACTAAAGACAATGTTTCTGCATAGTGTTTCTGCTAAGGAAATTTTAGTTATGACAAATGGTTCTGCATTCCGCTCTTAGTATCAATATCAATGGTAAACCCATTGTAAATACGTCCCCGTTATAAATGAGGGCTATTATTATGCTCAATGCATTAAAGTTAAGTAATATTATAACTTTATATAAATTATAGTTGTAGCATTTTTTGCTTTTGAGGTTTTGGTATGTCTGATAGCGTTTGCCATACCCTACTTATATCGCATCCAGATAGCGTAATTCTCGCGGCTGCATCGATGTAGCTTTTGGAAAAGTAGTTTTTGCTTAAATATCGCCCATACAATGTATAATGCCAATTTCTACGTATACGTATTCGAGCAAAATTAAATAATATTTTAATTCTTTTAATTTTATAAGTACCTACCTACCTACTAGATGGATCTGATGGCATTTTATGACAAAAAGTATTAATTATTCCCCATCAGTGAGATATATTAATTTTTTCCCCTGTGATTTGAACAATAAACTATTACAAAAAATGGTGTCGATTTTACATACCACCAATATGTTTATGAAAATAAAGAAAACTTCGATATACAATGTATTTATTTGTGTATTGTTTGCAAGCGAGTGCCTACTTATGTGTACATACAAATTGTCGTCAGTGGTGAGCTTAATATCAGTTATTAATTTTCTTGTATGGCGGCAGACTATATGACAACATAATAACGAGCACACTAATAAAGCCACAGGAAGGCGTGTCATGTCGAAAGAAAAAATATAGATAGCCACCCAGTATCAGTACCTCGGAAAAAATATCGATACTCGGTATCTGTATCGAATCGAAAATAATGTCAACACTGGTATGGCATCGAAAGGAAATGTCGCTACTTCGCGTCGGTATTGAATAAAAAAAATATCTATATCAACTTACTTAACATCAATATCGAGAAGAATATCGATATTGTGTATGACATCGAAAGAAATTATCTTGGTATACCGAGTACCTATTAATTGATACTTTATTGATTGGATACAAATAAATATGGATTGCAATACCGGTATTTCAAAACCGGTAGGTATACCAATATTTTTCGATACCGAAATACCGGTTTTAAAAATCATACAATACCGATATATTCCTTTCATTGTGTTAACTGTCAATTCACAGTGGAACTGCATTGTATTATTGATTAATTTAATCAAACTTTTAAGGTGGAGTAACTACTAAAAAAAATTGCGTTTTATTAAATTAATCAATAATACCGATATATTCGGTATTGAAAGTGGATATAAAATATATTAGTCAATATAAAAGGTTTAGCAGGACTGTATTTTTATCAGATTACGCCTGTCTGGTTTATTTCCGTTGCCGTTCGACCTTGGTGATCAGTAATATTACACGTGCAGATTTGCGAAATCCATTTACATTATAGGTAGGAATCTACTTCCCTAATTTTAAATTTATCCAAATATGTATCTAAAATTGCGCTAAAATACCTACCTATTGATAAAAACCTCAGCCCTAGTGAGAAATATTTATATTATGATATAATATAAATAATAATTATACTATAATGGACTTTCCTGTGTCTAATTATTGTTTGATGTTTATCTACTCAATAGTAGCATAGTATATAATAAATAATACAGAAATAAATCAAAATTAACAAAAAGGTGAGCAATATTGTGTTTGGTTTTACATTTAACGGGATAAAAATAAAGAAGTAGCTAAATGTAAGAAGTGCATTAAAACATTATGTGGAATTAGCAGTGGGTCACATACACATCCAATAACACTTTTAACAATTTTTTTGAAATATCATTTGAGGAAGAAAGTGCCAATAGTTCAACTACATACTGTATAGGTATTTGTAAATATCGGCATCTCTACTATCTTACCTTTGGCTATTTTAAAAATTTCATATGTCCTTATTCAGATATTTTTGCTATAAAATATTATTATTTTAAAGAGATTTTTATTTTTATATCAATAAATTGGTTTCTGTTTTTCATAAATTTCACGAATGCGGTATTACGAGATTCAATTGGAAATACCGAAATACCGGTATTGGAATTTTCATTTGGTATTGCAATCCCTAAAAACAAGATACCAATACTAAGTGTCGCTATTTATTCAACACTATACTGAGAGAAACAATTAATATTTGTTTTTCGTTTCAATACCTATAGCAAGTATCGATACTTTCTTTCGGTATGCTACCGATACCAGGTACACATTTTTCTATTAAACATTTATACCAGTGTGTGATAAAGGTTTTTAGGTTGTTTCCATATTAAACTAGGTCCTAGGGCCTATGGTATCGATGGTGTAATTGAGAATCTATATTAACCAAGCCTGGATAATATCTGGTGTAACTTAATTCACGACAGTGTAGTGATTTCTGGTATTATTAGTGGGTATTTGAAATAAAAAGAGGTTTTTACTTAAATATTTTAAATATATATTTATTTTATACGAGCGCTTTGGTCGAAAGTCTCAACACCACCCGATCAAAAAATACTATGAAATAGTAAATTTTCATCAGATGGTGACTACAAATTGTGAAAACTATTAAAGGCACGTTTTTCCTAATAAAATGTAGGAATCCGGTAGCCCCCAGTCAAGTAGTTACAGCTTTATACAATCATTGGTCATTGTCATTAGGGCGTTCCATTTTCATTGCGTTTCATTGAAAAGTTAGTAGTGTTAACTTCTTAGGCGACTGGGGCGACGGGAAGATGAGCACCTTCCGCGTGGAATCCATTCTCATCAGCGAAGTATGTGACGGTCAGGGGTTTGCCATCTTCTCCGGGGTATGAGTATGATCCACGGACAACAACGACGGCATCGTCTTTGCCATCTTCGTTCTTGAAGGCTTTCAGGTCACCGGACTCATCACGGACAATAGCGCCATCGGTTTCGAATCTGAAATTCATGTAGAAAGTAGATATTTTATTTCTCTATAAAAATATATTGTTAACCATAATGATCGCTATGTACTGTGTTTTTTATTTACCTAATTAATAGTGTTGTATATAAAATTTAACACTTGTTCTGTGTATATTTTTTAGAGTAAACCTACTTAAAATCATATTTTTAATTAGATAAAAAATCATTATATATATTCATAAAAATATAAAATAAAATCTTTTCGTACCCGAATCTGTATTGACCTGCTGGTTCAATGCTGAAATCTTCCTTCAGGGTCTTGGAATCCTTTGGGTCTACTGGTCCAGCTGCGACGAAGGCGACAGCGACCACGAAGAAGAAGACGACTGACTGTAAAAAATATTCCATTTGTTCATATTATTTACACAAATTTTGATAATAATTGTGTAAAATATAATGTTTCCGTTTTTAAGTATTCGTCCGTCGTTTAAATTCAATCGGTCTTATAAAAAACATATATTACCTATTTGATAATGAATTATTAAATCTTTCATTAATAGGAAATCATTTGTGATTTAAATAAAATAAGTCCCTAGGTTAATATCACCCGTATCTAATAAGCTGATTAATGCTAATTTCATTTTCTTCAGTTATCAACATGTAGCAAAAAATTACGACGACACAATAAGAATGATTTGGTATTTACTCATCCCTAACAATCCTCAATGCTCTGTTTAAGGGTACTATACTACTTTGGAAATATACTACTGAATAACACAAGTATAATAATACCAATGATCCATTTCACTGGTTATATAAAAATATTGGCATTAACTTATTAATTTTTTTAACTATATCGATATTGAAAAAACACTCACGAGTTGCATGTTGATTGAGTTGATCTTACTAAGAAGTCTGATACTGAACTGATAAAATCATTTCGGTGACATCTCTTTTTATACTGATTCTACTGTATCATTCGAAAACAAGTATAACGTTTATTTTGTCGAAAATTATTATAATGTATAGTTACTGAATTAATTTTAGTGCGTTCTGTTGGTCTAGCATTTTCAAACTGGAATTTTAGGCAGAAGAATAAATTATGTAAGCAAGGTCGAATATTTTTGACTGTTAGTTGCTAAATTAGTATTATTCATTAAATTTTATAATTTCCGTGGCTTTTTAATATAATGGTACGTATAAACTTTTCCATTAACAATATTCACATACGACGAAAACATATCAATAAACACGCCACATCATCATCAGCCGAAATTGACCCACTGGTGGATGAATGTTGAGCTTCTGATTACTTGAGGTTCGAGAATTCTCGAATTCAAGATTTTTTTCTCGAGAATTCGAGATTGGTTCATTGATTTCTCGATGAATATCTTTATTTCTTTTTTTATCTCATCCGGCACAGATTTTTGGCGCCGAACGAATTTGAGATCAATATCGAAACCTTTAATTAGCTTTTCGTCTCCTATTTTTTTACCGGCGAATTTAAAAAAATCAGTTTTTTCCGTTTCAAATTCCTTTTTATCATAATTTTTCCTAGTTACAATTTCTCGATGATTCTCATTGATGACATCTCGAAAATGAGAAATTTTGAAAAATTATATAGAATAATACATAATAAATATTATTTTCTCACTATTTCTCGAGATTATTATTATTTCACACTATCGTCGCCTAGAATATCGTGTTAGTAATAACTTTATACCTACCTATTTGTTAATTGACCGTAGTCATGCATTATTGGTAGTTCAGGTGGCTCCGAAATCTCTATGGTTCTGCCACCCGAGGGTATCCAAGCTTCTTAATAGATTTTTTGTATCGACTTGGTATAGATACCGAATCATAAAACGTATCGATACCTACATGACATAGATGTCGAATCGGTATCGAAAAATTATCAATCAATACTTTGCATCGGTATAGAATTGAAAAAAAAATACTTATAGCTTCTATCGTTATTATATTGAAAAAAAAAATAACTAGACCGAGTATTTTTATCCAATCAATAAAAGCGTCAATAGGTACTTGTTATATAAATATACTATACCATATACAATATCGATATTCTTGTCGATATTGATGACTAAGTTGGTATAGATATGTTTTTTGTATTCAATACCGACAAGAAGTAGCTGCATTTTCTTTCGATGCCATATTAAGTATTGACGTTATAACGCGTTAACACATGCATGGATTTACGGCTGACAGTACGTATTATCGCGACCATAACAAGAAAATTTACGTATAAATACATATTATCGTGCAAGTTGCAAGATTGCATGCATGTATCAAAAAAATTCAGAAGCTTCCGAATTTTCACGCAATACTTACATGTACTTGCATGTCCAGTCGTAAAACTGCCTTTAGAAATACGAACTACATCGCACAGAATATTTTGACGTCAACCAATTATCTACGAACTTGTCCGAACCTGTCAGAACCTGTCTGAATCTATCAAATAGCACTATACGATGACAACAAAGCGTCTCGCTTACGCTTTAAGAATGAGATTTTAAAGACAGTCATTACTTTTACGTGTAAACAGTTATTATCGCGATAGTTTAAAATACATACTATTGTTGCAAGTAAACCCATGCACGTGTACAGGCACTATTATTTTCGTTTCGATACCGATACCAAATATCGATATTTTTTTCCCGATACGGTACTGATACCAGGTACCTGTCTATATTTTTTCTTTCGACAAGACACGCCTTCCTGTGGCTTTATTAGTGTGCCTGCTATTATGTTGTCATATAGCCTGCCGCCATACAAGTGGATTAATAACTGATATTAAGTGCACCGCTGACGAAAAATTGTATGTACAAGTAAGTAGGCACTCACTCGCAAACAATAAATACATTTATATACATACATAAAACTATGCTCCCTGGATGTGAGATAAATAGGGTTTGGCAATACACTGTTAAACAGACCAAAACCTCAGAAGCAAACAATTCCACAACTGTATATTATATCATTAATGCAATGAGCAAAACAATTAATAACCCTCATTTATAACGAGGGCGTATTTACAATGGCTTTACCATTAACTTATGTTATGCTTTTTTTCAAAATAATTTTACAACGATATTTCTCTTTTAATATACTTCAATCTGAAAATATGTATATAACGAAATATGTAAATATTACTATTATGTTATTTAATGCAGTTAGTTTTACTTGGAATACACAACAGCAACTCTAACATTTTAATTTGCATGTACAAATCTGAAGACTAGTAGGTATGCTATGCCAGAAACCCTATTTCCACATTTCCATTAATCAAGCAACCGTTTGTAGATAATATTTCCAATCCCGAAAGTTTGCATCATCTTATTGTATTTGAATTCATTTCTTCTATATTTGTGGTGTGTTCTATATTATATCGTAAACTGGGGAATGGAAATTTTGTGTAAGTAATGTATTTATTTGGGGTAGGTATTTTCCGACGAAAATTGTTGTTGATATAATATGTGTGTATATGTATGTGCGTGTGTGTGTGTGTTATATAAATGTCTACGACTTCTTGAACAATGTGCTATTGTTTTATGTATTATTCTTTTGAATATGGTTTACATATAAGCAGGTATATTATGTATTAGAAAATATATGTAATAAAAGATATTTTGTAACTTAAACTTTGATATATATATATTTTTTTTTAATATTTTTCAGGGCGCTTGGTTGTAAGGGTCAATACTACCAGACCAATAACCCTATCAAATAGTCAATTTCAGTCAGATGACAACTGCGTATTGTGAAAACTATTAAAAATGTATACAATAAATTGGTAATTATTATTCATTCAGGCGTTCCATTGTCATTGCGGTTCTTTGAAGAGTTCGTATCTATTAACTTCTTAATGATGATGATGATGGGGGGCGACGGGAAGATGATCACCATGCGCTTGGAAACCATTCTCATCAGCAACGTATGTGACGGTCAGGGGTTTGCCATCTTCTCCGGGGTATGAGTATGATCCACGAACAACAATGTGGGCATCATCTTTACCTTCTTCGTTCTTGAAGGCTTTCAGCTCACCAGTTTCATCGCGGACAATCGCGTTTTCGGTTTCGAATCTAAAATTCATGAGAAAACGCATTTTATTATTTTATCTACATAACCTAATAATGGCTATGGCCGTCATGTAATAATTATCGAGTATGCATCTCAAAATATCATTTAAACACCTATTGTTAAATGGTATTTTTTCTTACAAATATTACCCTCCTAAATACTTATACGAGTATTTAGATAGTTTCAAGATGTATTTAAATAAAAAGTTTAATTACAAATAGTTTTTACCCGAATTTGTATTGGCCTGCGGGTTCAATGTTGAAGTCTGATTTGATGGTGTGGTAGGTAGGGTTCTTTGGGTCTACTGGTCCAGCTGAGGCAATGGCGACAGCGACCGCGGCGAAGAAGACAATTGACTGAAAAACAAAAATAACGAGTTATTTTTTTACATTTTGCTTTTGTATTATTATGACAAACGCATAAAGCAGTAAATTATGATCATCGTATATAATATTTATATGAGAGTTGAGCTTATTTACAATATTATGCTTTAATTTGTAATAATATATCTATTTACAATATTATGCTTCAATGAGTAGGTGTATAGTTATATTATTAAACGTGCTAATAAATTATTAGTTATGCATACAACAACGATATCCGAACGGTTACCGCGTCGGCTTATAACGTCGAGTGTCCCGGGATCGAATGCCGGGTATGGTAAATTCGCGTGTCTTTTTTCAATGTGTGTGAACCAGAGTATGGACCTGATAGATAGGCTAACACCGATTTCTCGTAAAAACAAAAATCTCCCAATACAACCTCCACGGAATAATCAGGTAAGAATAATATTATAATATTATATATTATAGTTTTAATTCACATTGAAAACTTTGAGCTCTATTTTTTTTCCGACCATGTCCATTCCTAATAAGATCGTATGGGCCTCCACAGAGTGGAGGTTTGTATATATATATATATTGAGCTCTACATAATGGCATTATTGTGTAAATAAGTCTTCGTGTGCGTTATGTAGCCGATTTTTGTGTGCATACACCTATAACAAGTGGCAGGTATCAAAAATGATTATTATGTATCGTAGGTAAAAATTAAATACCTACATATACTATGGCATGTCGTTTAGTTGTGTCTGATAAATAAAAATTGACTACCGATTATCTACGCAAATACAAAAGACGAACGGTGTATTTTTTAACGTAAATTATTATAATATTCAAATTATTGATACCGTAGTGTTACAATATTTGTAATTTATTAAAGTAGTACTTTCCAAAAATGCTTGTGACACTGTATTCGCAGCGTATAGGTAGATGACGTATCTAAATATACCACTGACAGTGCAGGCCGTTAAAATATGTAATGTTTAATTGAACTAAGTAATTATTTAATCTTTTATAAAACTATAGCTTGTGGATTGGGTTTATAATTATTTAGTTTTACATAACATCGACATATTTGCAATTAGCTCTTAGTAGGTAATCATCCATTTTAAATAATCACAATAAAAAATATTAAGCGTTAATCTTCCTTTCAATCTATAGTCCAATTTTCCAAGGGCTTAGCATGGAGTGGTGTGAATCCGTCACAAACACGACTTCCACCCGTATGCCTTTGATTATCACTATTTCGATAATATTAATGGCTCAATATTCCTGAAGAATGAATACAATGGAATATTAGCATTATTTTTTTTAACTGTTACAATTGAAAAACACTCACGAGTTGCATGTTGATTGAGTTGATCTTTCTAAGAAGTCAGATACTGAACTGATAAAATCCTTTTGGTGACATCTCTTTTTATACTGGTCCTTGTCTATTATCCTGAATAAATTATAATATTTTACCATCAAATAATATAATTCTACAGAGTTACTTACCATTATTAATTTCAGTTTGGAGTAGTATTTCCAGACTGGGTATTTCAGACAGATGAATAAATTATGTTCAGTCACACATATTTATTTGTAAGTATTTCGTTTTAATTTGAGATAAATTATTATTTAATTACATACTGGTCTAAATTCTCACTGCTCACTCTCGTTCCTTTTTTTATAACTACTATCAGCTTTTTTTTAATTCAAAATTTTGTTATTACATAACCCGTTCAAGATTCCTTGTTTCTTATCAGTCGCGTTTCTTATTTCTGAAACACCCCGTCATTTCAGCCCGCAATTCGGAAGTCTATGTTATTATCAGTAATTATTCACATGGTAAAGGATAATCCGGGGCACATTATCTTATATAATAATTTAAAATGTATTAGACCTTCAATAAAATTAATGTCGCTACACACAGCATAATTTAGTAGATACCTTAAAATGATATGCATCGTTTTGGCGTCAAAAGATTGTGTCTCAATCCATTAATTTTATCAACTGGCATTTTTTTTTTACATAAACAAAAGTATAAACTTTTAACAAAGTTTAAAAATTAAAAACAATAAACAAATTGATAACAGACGAACTAATCATCAAGGTGTATAATTATGTACTCAAAGACAATTTCTTTCGCTTCCTAATGAAATTTCCCAATGGTCACAATTATTTGGAGTATGCTCCGAGGTTTGTGACATACACTTGTGGATTGGTGCGAGGCGGTCTTGCCAACTTAACCATTAATTGCATCGTGACAGCGGAAGTTCAAACAATGCCATCGTATAAATTCCATATCCAAGTTCAAGGAACTAATTAATAAAAAAAAATACATTAATTCTGTTTTATTCAACAACTGTATACATAATACATACTTTTATCTTTAAAATACAAAATACAATACGTCATATCATTGTGTCGACTTTAGATGAACAATATGCACTATCGATATCGGTCAAGCAAAGTATTTATTAACTTTACTATAACGACTAGTTTTAATATTACGTATTGTTTTATACAAAAAAACATATTATTTACTACTGATATACAAATAGCTTCAAGAAAATAAGAGTTTCTGAATAAAAAACAATATTATAATCTATAAAAAATGCGATCATATTTTAAGATTTACTTAAGATCTTTACGTAAAATTTAACAGAAATTATTACTCTTCATTGTAATAAAAGGGAATATAGATAGAAGATTGCTTTAAGATTATAAATCTATCTCTATTTATTTTCTAGAGAATACGGAATCACCATTTTTGTACCTAACTATAAAACTTCTTCCCAACGTACTCAATCATAATAAAAAAGATGTCTCGAAATGTGAGATATTTTTGGTACCTATCTAGCTTAGTACTGGAAACAAATGGGCAAATATTACCGATTCCGGGGTTGGGATAAAAAAAATCAATCTCGAAACCCCTTTAATAAAATAAATATTCTTTTCTACTCGACTTTTTATCGCGCTATCTCCTAACGGAGGTCGACCATCATCAGGGCGAACTTTACTTTATCATCTGCTATCCGGAACAGTTCGGTGGACCTGCAGTGTTACCAATCACAGAACTCTCAAAAAGTCACGAAATGCGTCAACCTCTGCTAAGTTTACCATTGATCTTTCCTTGGATGACATATTGGGAATGCTATACTTTTGTCCTCTAGCTACATCTATATAGATACATAGTAAATTATTTTTATAACAACAAGTTTTTATCTATGAGTATATTCTATACAAGACCTAGTAGATCTAGTGTTACATACTCACACCACTAAAAGGCAGTATGGTTAGATATTTACATCACGATATTTATAATTCATTAATTATTTATATAACAATAATTTTTCGTTTATTTGACGTAACAAAAAATACAAATGCAACGGACACGCTAGATCGATAATAAAATTTAATGAATACCAAAAAAATAGAACCAAAAAACTATAGAGCCATATGAATATCTTATTTGTTATTAGCAATAATTTACATTTTTTACGTAGGTATTTTAAATGTATTGGTTCATTAATTAATTTTAAAGCCATCATTTGAGGGGTCTAGGACGATTTGGCACCGCGAACTGGCCTCCGCCGATTGGCCTCCGGTAATTGGCCGCCGGTACAATCGGACGCCGGCCCAATTGGACGCCGACCCAATTTGACACCGACCCAATTGGCCTCCGGGAGGATTGGACGCCGCACAGTTGAATTAAATGCGCAAAGGAATAGACGTACGTTACGATTTGTTGGAGTAAATAAGCAAGTCAGTTTAATATGCTTCTATCTTCTCAGTAGTTGTACCTTATATATTTCGCGCTTGTCACATTTTTAATATAGATTGAGAATAATTATTATGCCTTATGATGTTTATTAAAAGAAAATAATTCTTCCCTCGTTAAAACTTAAAGATGTGCATAATCAATTAATTTATTGTCTATACATGGGTACTTATATTTACAACAAATATTAAAAATAATGTTAGATGTTAGAATGAAAATTACATTATATTTCAGCGTTTTATCGACTTAATATTATAATAAAGCTTAAACATGTATATTATTATGCATAAATGCGTATTTTAAGATAGTATGAAATTACAAACAAAATATTAAGTAAGTTATCTGCTAAGTATAAATGCTTCAGTAGTTTGATTGATAAACTACTTAGGTACTGGGTGCCGGACGAAATCCCGAAGGCCGAAATCCTGAATGCTGAAATCCCGAATGGCCAAAATCCCGAATACCGTAATCCCGAACGCTGAAATCCCGAATGGCCGGAATCCCGAAGGCCAAAATCCCGAAAAATAAAAAAAAAATACAAACATCAATAATTGCGCAATTTTTTCAAGAGACACAAAAACCCATTTTTTGTGGAAATATAAAAAAAATGTAAAATACAAACATCAATATTTGCGCAATCGCAAATTTTACAATTTTTGCAAGAGACACAAAATCCATTCGTTCTACAAAATGGTCTCTCCTGAAAAAAATTGCGCAATCGGAAAAACCCATTTTCCGCAAAATGGGATTTGTCTCTCTTACAAAAATTGCGCTCACGATTGCGCAATTATTGATGTTTGTATTTTACATTTTTTTATATTTCCACAAAAAATTAATTTTTGTCTCTCTTGCAAAAATTGCGCAATTGTTGATGTTTGTATTTTTTTATTTTTCGGGATTTAAGCATTCGGGATTTCGTCCGGCACCCAGTACCTAAGTAGTTTATCAATCAAACTACTGAAACATTTATACTTAGCAGATAACTTACTTAATATTTTGTTTGTAATTTCATACTATCTTAAAATACGCATTTATGCATAATAATATACATGTTTAAGCTTTATTATAATATTAAGTCGATAGAACGCTGAAATATAATGTAATTTTCATTCTAACATCTAACATTATTTTTAATATTTGTTGTAAATATAAATAAGTACCCATGTATAGACTATAAATTAATTGATTATGCATATCTTTAAGTTTTAGCGAGGGAAGAATTATTTTCTTTTAATAAACATCATAAGGCATAATAATTATTCTCAATCTATATTAAAAATGTGTCAAGCGCGAAATGTATAAGGTACAACTACTGAGAAGATAGAAGCATATTAAACTGACTTGCTTATTTACTCCAACAAATCGTAACGTACGTCTATTCCTTTGCGCATTTAATTCAACTGTGCGGCGTCCAATCCTACCGGAGGCCAATTGGGTCGGCGTCGAATTGGGTCGGCGTCCAATTGGGCCGGCGTCCGATTGTACCGGCGGCCAATTACCGGAGGCCAATCGGCGGAGGCCAGTTCGCGGTGCCAAATCGTCCCATTCCCCATTTGAGCGCTAAGGGAATACAAAACGTAGGCTTAGACATTTTATAATAATGGTCGGTTATAGTAAATATTTGTAATCTCATAAACGTTAGAAGGTTAATGGTATTTTAATGGAGGATTCTATTTTTTGCAATTATTGTCTGACCATGCTCTATAAATTACACTTATATATCTACTTGACGAACACCTTCTTTTTTTTCAAAAATTATATAGTCAGAAATCCCGGATATTAAACCATAAAATACGTAGTGTGTTTTACTTATTTAATTTGTGAAAATGTTTTATAATAATTAAAATAAAACAAAATATACAGAAATACACATGCTGTCTGGCGTCAGCGGATCAAACCAGTCTTAATCGTTAAATTATGTGGATTTAATTAACATGTTTAAATCAATGGATTACATAAAATACAATAACAAAAAAATATAGGTACTATCGGTTTAGGGCGTTTGATTGCCTTCTTACTTCTTTCTGCTTGAGTGGTATCATATGACGCAGAATAAATCCAATAGAGCTTTATTTGTCAGCTGTTGAAGAATCGTATGTCCTCAGGAAACGTAATAGATAGAACGCCCGCCTTCAAATTCATATATCGCGACTTGTAATTTCACGACTGGATCAAATTTACGTGTTGCTGTTTCCAATGTGTGTTTGTATCTAGAGCATATAACTGACAGGATATCCAATTTGCTAATAACCATCGTAACCTTGTAACAGTCTAACCTCCATTTTATTCTTTGCCTTATACTTATATACCAACTGAATTTCATTAGCTTGATGACCAAAACCGTATCCTATTTCTAAATATACATTAATATGATGAGTGAAGAAAACTTTTAAAAGAACTGTTGTCCCAATATAAATTCAAACCCGTGCTCTCGTAATATATATAGATCGTAAGTGCAAATCTCTATCAAATAACGTCCCATGGGAGTATACAGTCTATGCACTTCTTAGAAGAGGAAAGTTGGGGAAGGAATGCGATTATTACGTGTTGGTATATGGTTTCGTGGAAATGAGAAAGCTTTTCACCAAAATATGCAAACTTTAAAGGTCAGTAAATCTAAAAAAATATTAGAATTGAGGTTTGAATGTATACATTCAAGATAGCTAAGAATATGTAACAAAATATTTTTGTTAAATTTATACACTTAGCATTAATAATTTAGACTAGTGTGGATCAGCATTTTTCGTCTGCAATGGCGGCATATTACGCCACTATTAAAAGTTTCAATCGTGGAATGAAACGCTGATTTCCGGGATACGCTCAATTCCATGCCATCAAAATCCTACTATTTGACATGATGGCATCCCGGGCCTTCAAAATTTAATTTAATTAATTTTTTATCCAAAATGACGTATGTATTTTATGAACTAAATAAATATTAATTCAATTCTAATTAGTTTATGTTTTGAACTTTTTTATATGAATCGTTTTTTGCAACCCAGGACTCTCATCAAAGAAAAGTACAAAACATAAATAGATTAGAATAATTATAATTAAATCGATCGAAAGTACCTATTTATTTTTTCTAAATATAACTTACCGAACTGACTAGCTTAAAATATTGAGTAGTAGGACTTACCTATAAAAATGTATGAAAACTGTGTTTGTGGGAAATTTATATGTTTTTTTCTTAATACGTTAGATTATCTAATAAATAGTTGACATTATTACACTTCAATGTGATAACAGGGGTAATTAGCATTACAGCTTTCTCGAAAAATGTGCATACCGATATGTAGACTGTGAATCAGACCCCCCTAGGAACATATTTATTTTATTTGGGTTACCTACGTGATCAATATATCACAATAAAAAATATTATATTTTTAGGATTTTGTTTATTATCATACACATAGTGAGAAAAATTATGTTTTTTTTAACTTTGTATTTGCCTAATCCAGAGATCGAGGAGTTAAAAAATGCTAATCTCTGTAGTCCAGTATTGCCATCCTGGTTTGTCTGTTTTATCAAAAAATGTAATAATTACCTATCACGTTAATATACCTCCTTATAATGATAATTTAAATATTATTTTCAGTAGTTTTTACATAGCTGGTACATTGCAAAACCTTTTTTGCGGAGTATTAGAATTTGGTTGTGTAATTATATTTTTATATTGCAGAAAAAAATTTTGTGTCATCACAAACCGTCTCTCAAAATGAATAGTTGATTAATGATCACCTCTTCATTGATCAGTCGATGTACGTTTAAACTTTAAACGAAGGGTGTCAGGCATTACTTTCATGTTTGGAGAACTCCATAATAAGGCATGATTAAATATCATATTATCGTTTATCATAAATATTAGTTAGTGCCTACACAATATGTATTCAAAGAATTTTTGATTTTTGATGGGATATTCTATATATTTATTTAACAACATCTATGAAAAACCCAGTTGCTTCTTTAATAATATGTTTCATAATATGTAAATGTCTTAGATATCTTAGATAAGTCTGCATATGTGTGATGTATCTGTCCAAATTCTAGTTGTATGCCTAGAATTCTATAGGCAGGTTCGTTTACGAGGACCCTCGTATTTTTCACATCCTGCGTTCAATAGTAATGGATACAAGGTACAATCCACTCTAACTATTGATTTACCTTTCTAAACATGCTTCAGGTGTGCATGAGTAGGTCCTTTACTTTTCTAACGTTTTATTTTTGACATGATGCGTCCATTAATAATTGGATGTATACCAAAGAACGGCATCGTGCGAGTGAGATTGCTTCCGTGCATTTGTATTTCTTGGACGACTTTGAATTAAAATTCAATACCATTACTAATGTACAGCACTTAACGATGTAAACTAGTTTTTTTGCGGCCAAAAATCATTTAGTCAAATGACCATTGAGGCAATCGTTAACGTTACAATAATGATATGTAAAAAAAAATTACGAGAATCTTCTTCGCTCGATAAGTAAGGAAAGGTCAATCGTTTTTCGGCTCACGTTTAATTTTTCTGACAAATTCACACAGGTTTAACCATAGCTACGGTGACCACACGTTCTTTACTTTAGATATAGATGGCAGTTCTTTATTTTAGAATGTTAAGATTTGTACGATTTATTTTATTATAAAAATTGCGTTTTATTATTTTTGTTATTATTTAAAGTACGTACTACACAAGTCTGGTTTAAAAAGACATTCAACGATTGCTGACTTTCTGGACAAACAATATAATATATACGCAGTAGTTTTTGGCCACACATTAAACAATGCTGTATTGTAATACATTACCAGTTATTGTTAACCTGTATAGAATATAGGTATGTTTGTTTTAAACCTAAGGCCCAAACATAAAATGTGTTTTTAAGTAGTAGTTGCAGGAAAAAATATTTTCTTTATTAAATCAATAATGAAAAATATTTTTTTACTAGGTAGTAATTTTACTGTTGTAAATCGTGGCAAAACCGCGACGCCACAATATTTCCATACAATAAAACATAAATATTTTACTTTTTAAGCGTGAATCATTGACATCGTCACCACCATAGTAATCCAACCGCCTCAAACTACAAGTTGTATTATAAAAATAAATGATAATTTCACTTTTATATTCAATTAATTTGCACTATCTGAATTTTTATCCGTCACTCTTTTTTTTAAAGTGTTTCCATTAAATTATGGTCACCGTTATAAATATTAAATATAAAATGCTTTAAATTTAGCTCTGATGTGACGGATTCGAAGCATTTATATCAAAATCGAAACATGATGAGTTCATCGCTTAAATCTTGGCATGATAGCTACAAGGTATACAACATTTTAATACTATAATACAGTATACCCATATCTATTTTGAGTCAATAAATACAGGTGTTTTCTGTCAATATTTTTGTTCAGATGTCACTATATATTAATTAAAATAAAACAAAATGTGTAATATTCAACACAAAAAAATATTAACGATAACTAATCGATTTTGTCCACTTAAAAGGACATCGGTACCAACATAATGATATAACAAGAAGTACATATTATTACGATTATATCTCAAGGAAGTTTCAAAGATGACATAGATGTTATGTAAGATCTTAGAAAATCTAGTTTCCTAGATCGAGTATTTTTTCAATGCATTTTTGCATTTTTTTATTTATTAAGGAAACAAACAGTTACATATTGATTACAAAAATTTTAAATATAATAATGAAAAGTTATTGCAACCAGCAAAGTTTCCATAATATATACATTATAATTTATAGTTAAGCCTAACAAGATAGAGATTAAGAATAACATAAATATAAAGAAATTACATAAGAAAATTACATGAGAAAAATGAGGAAGAATAATGAATAATTAAATTATATACAAAAAAAGTAACATAAATATATATATATATATATATCTATTTATACAAAATTTTGGAGATAGCGCGTTTAAATGAAACAGGTGAATTATTAAAACGATCAACGGCGGAGAAATACATATTATAATTTAAACAAGAGCGCCGAATAAAAGAGTTTTGTGCATAATCAGAACCGCTACGACTGATATGGTACAAAGTTTGGTTTCGCGTAAATCTTGATGGACAATGGAAACCCACCCTTTCGAGTAGGTTTGGCGAGTCAACAAAGCCATTGATAATTTTAAAAAGAAAATATTGATCAGATATAGAACGTCGACTTTCCAAAGATGGTACCATAAAAGTTGCAGCGGTCGAAATAGAATTAGATAAATCATAACAGTAAGCTTTAAAATTGACGTGAAATCGCTTTTGTACCGCTTCGGGACGATTTATGTATGTAACGTACTGTGGATTCTACACGACAGAAGCAGACTCAACTGTGGATCTAACATATGAGAAGTAAAGTACCTTCAGAGTGATCTGAATGGTTTAGAGACCCGAAGAATGAAACCTAGTAATTTTAATGCTTTATTGATAGTTTCATTGATATGTGCGTTAAAATTCATCTTATTATCCATTATGACACCCAGGTCACGTATTTTAGAGCTGCGTTTCAAGGGTTCGACTCCTAGTTTTTATTTTGTGTTGATGGGATTCATACTTCTGGAGAATAATATTAACGAGCATTTGTTGACGTTTAAATAAAGGTGATTCAATTGACAGTATCTATACAGTCTATATTAGTCAGATTGTAACTCAATACAATCATCGACTGAAGAGATATTTTTTTTATATTTTTGTGTCATCTGCATAGATAGAAAATAGTGAGTTAAAACAACAGGTGCTCATATCATTAATATATAAGATGAATAATAAGGGACCAAGGTGGGACCCCTGCGGTACTCCAGATGGAATGTGTATAAAACTGGAAACGAATCCTTTAATTGCAACAGCTTGCGACCAATTTGAGATGTATGAAAAAATCCAACGAAATAAATCACCGTGAATCCCCAGGGCCCAGAGTTTTTCAAGTAAAATACAATGATTGATTTTATCGAAATCTTTAGAAAAGTCCGTATATATAGCGTCCACTTGTGTTTTAAGTATGAAATCAGTGAACTCGAGTAGGTTAGCTTCTACGGACCGTCTCCTGAAAAAACCATGTTGATTTGGTGTGATGATGTTACGTAGAGCTGCAAAAATATGGTCGGAAATGATTTTTCTAACAATTTTAAAATAGGAAGTTTGGATATCGGCCTGTAATTAGTAATGACGCTTTTGTCCCCACTTTTAAATATTGGAGTAATTAATGCTTTCTTCCATACATTAGGAAAACATCCGCTTTTAACAGAAATTCTTCTCGAGGCCAATTCTTCTCCACAAGAAGCAATCAAAATGGGAGGAATACGATCAGAACCTGCGCCTTTATTTATGTCTATGTTTTTAATATATGAAAGAACTGATGAGGGAGTGAATATTATTGAACTAATTATCATAGTGCTAACATCTTGCAAAACAGGTGTTTGTAAGGATGACGGAATAAATACAGATTTAAAATAGTCATTGAATAAATTCCATATAGATTTTCCATCTGAAAGAATTTTTTCATCAAGGAGCATTTCACCGGGAATATTGGACCCATTGGATTTAGATTTAACGAATGACCAAAAACATTTTGAATTTCGCTTAATGGATTTTTCTGCCCGTAAAATGAAGTCTTCATAACATTTTTTAGCAAGGCGTTTTTGCCTTTTTCTTAAAATGACAAATGTATCATACTGTACTTTTTCCATTTTTTATGATACTTTAGTTTTTCATTTATAACTTTTATTAAGGGTTTAGAAAACCAGGGAGGATAACGATGGCTTGGAGTTGTGTATTTTTTCGGTACGTTAGTATCAATTAACTCCCAAAGTTTAGCATCAAAACAAGCCGAGGCATCCTCCATATTCATGTTCTGTAACATAATAGTTTCCCACGATACTGCGGAAAGATCCTTTTTGAGTTCGGTATAATCGCAATTTTTAAATAAATATGTCTCACGAACACCCGCTTGTAACGTTATATTTTTGGTTATACTAAAACTAATAATAAGGGATTTATGATGTGCATCTTCTGGATTAAGAGGTGTAATACACGAGGTAACCACGCAGTTACTAATGTCAGAAATTACGAGATCAAGAATACGATTATTAATATTACATTTAGAGTTATAAATGCATATGTGAAAATTAATTCGGCCTTAAGTACGGGAAGTTAACAGAGGATGCCATTCAGAAGATACCTATACACTAACTCAAAAAATGTCCCCTATTAAGTATGGCATAAGTATGTGCTACTTTAATGTTGTCATATTTTTTGTGATATTACAGAAGTTTTTGACATTACCTATAATATAGTCGATGAGTGGAAGCTATCTATGAGATTTCCACAAAATTCTGCAAATTTCATATATCATGTAGGTACCGTCCTTTGTGGCGATTTGCTGTTTATACATCTCTCCCTCGTGGTCGCAATATTATTTCTAATACCGACAACCTTACCTTGCTTGATATAGAAAGCTCACCATAAATTTGAATGTACTATATAATACTTGAATAGGGTACCTACCAAAATAAACAATATATTATGTAGGTACTCGTATTATAGGCTATAGGTATATCAAGCATGAATTCAAAGGGATGTAATATCTATGAGAAAATCATTGTTCAGCAGACTTCGCTCTGACCCACTCTGAAAAGTGTATAATAAATACGTCAACTGATACAATATTGGCTGTTATTGGCTGTTATTGTCCTATATTATCAGTGAACTGATGGTATTTTTGACTGGACATGGTGACTTCACTGACAGGTTAATGAGCTTGGTTTTCTTATCCGTTCAACATGTCCATATGGCTGAGAAATACAGAATTCAAACCACATCCTCTGGGAATGTCCTAAAATTTTTACGGAAAAGGAAGAGCTGCTCAAGTCGGTTCAATCAGCTGTTGGGCCCTTCAGACCATTCAACATGGCTACAAAGGCCAAATTTGTTACATTTAGAAAATTTGCGGTGTCATTTTGTCAATGTGAAGACCTCTTTACTTAGATTGTTCGGAAATTTTGTAATAGCTTTTGTTATTTACATTTTTTTAAATTTTGTCTCTATGTGCTCCTCTCTACTATACGTTCTTTTAACTTAAAGTAATGTAAATTCAGTCAAAGCGCACTTAAATGCATGGCGACCTGAGACATTTCCAGTCGTAAAAAAAATACTGATGCTTTACAACAAAACGTAGGGTACCGTGATGCGTCTGATTAAAACAGGGTGTAGTGTGGAGCAGGGTCTGGTTTGTCGGGGCCATTAACTTCAATACTGATGGTATAAAATTGTGCTTTTAAATAAATTATATAATTTATTAATTATTTTATGTATCTTTCATCTATTTGTCATTAATTATCTCAACAGTAGCTTATTTTCGCCCTCCTGGTACAAAACCAATTAACCAAGGATGTTTTTCAAGTCATGGCAAAAAATATAATATATATTCATATAATTTACGAATTTCCAATGCATACGTACCTAATTATTAATAATATAAATCATTTTTATGCTTTTATACTTTTATACTTTTAAGTACCTAACCACTTCATTAATGGACTTGAATCACCCTCTTACCTTTTACTTTTCAAAACAGTTGTTGTTACCCAGGGAACACAAAATTAATGGGAACTGAAATTCCTAACGGGTGTGGATTAACAGGCAACCGATCTCGCATGTAGAAGAATTTGGGATAACCTTAAACACGTGTCAATAATACATCATTCTAAGGTTTTTCTTCATTCTGACAACTGCTCTCGGTTTATGCGATGACGCTCATTCAATATTGGTGTATTTGAAGTATGTAACACACACTATTGCATGTCTATAATTTGTAGGACACTCGCAAACTCAAAACCCTGCTGCAAAATGTAGTGTATTGAGTTATAGCATATCTGAATTATATTTATTAATCTCTTCTGTGTACCGCATGCAGGGTATGTTCTCTGGTGTCTTTTTGTGCAGTTATATCAGTGTGCGCCAGTATTTTCGTAACCATAAAATATCCTTAATTGGTTAAACATGTCCTCAACTAAATCGCGATCACGTCTTGATTATTAAAATCACGTTACAATATGAAATATAACATAATATTTAAGCTAGTATCTATAACTAAAATAATTCATTTAAGCAGGTATTAAAATGTTTTAAAATACATACTGCGTTTACTTTGAATAAAACTTGATTTACATCCTAGTTGAGGCTATTTTGTGATGTTATGAAATCTGAATGTCCTCAAAATAATTAGTAAAACTCATCTGTGAACACATAAATTTAGATTAGGAACTTCCGTTTTGGTGATATCAATTAAAACTAACGCATTTGTTTTTATCTTGGAGTTATTTTTATTTTTGTGAATATTAACATAATAATTTGTAATATTATTTGAAAGAAAGTTGTAATGTTAGTCTTATAATCAATATCACTTAAAGCATTGTACTACGAGCAATGCCAAAAAGACATTGTTACGTACAGTAAAATTTAAATGTATATTTGACATAACATTCCATATATGGTGCGATGACATCGTCATTATATTTTTGGACCACCAAACTAAAATATCATAACATAATACCAATAAAATAAAGTCATTGAATTTAAGCGTAGGTAAGCTGATTATTGAAAAAATAACTATTTTAATTCCAACTCATGTAGAATGGCGATCATGTTTACAGAGAAGTTTCAAAAGATCTATGAAGGTCAAAATCTTTTTGCTAATTTTTTCAATATCGATTTTTTAATAAAAAAAAAAGAAAACCTCATAGATTTTATTAAATATACTTGTGTCACAAAACTTTTATGGTTTGAATTACCATGTCGTGACACAAAAAAGGTTTGAAAGTACTGATCTATAAAACATCTTACCCAGTGATCATAAATTGAATATATTAGAAACAGATGAATTCTGATTGTATTGTCGATCGTTAATAATTTGTCCTTGCTTTTAAATGTCTTGATAACGAAGCATATTCATTATTTTACGTTAAAGCTACATAACAAGTAGTCAGGCACAAGTTCATTATTTTATTTTTAATTCTCTTAAATATTATATTATATTACAATAGAATTATATTTGTTTTATATATTATGTGAACTTCTCATTTTCAGGTACATAATATTACACTATAAAATAATTTTTATTACAAGTCGTTTAAATGTTAATGAGCATCCATATAGTGAAGGTCATCTCGACAATGATTTTACATAAGGAATGGTTATTAGACATTTTCTCAACCCATTGGGTCCTTGACTTAAACAAAAGAAACATTTTTTTAAAGTACCTACCTACGTTATTTTTGTCATTTTCCACGAGCTCTCTGCTAGTATTCCACCGCGGGACCTCCATATTCTCAAAACAGAAAACATCTTTTTACATAATTAATATATTATATAATATGTACCTAAACATATTTGTCAAACTAAGTTTTATTATCAGCAATAAATGATTTTTTTAATACCTTAGAAAATATCACTTATTTGCATGCATAGAAACTATGTAAGCTGTCTCTAATTGAAGGCGTCCCCGGAAAAGGGGTCTATATAATGCATCATGTCAAAAAGTGATTTTATTAACTAAGTCGGGTCTATATATAGCATTGCTCACGATATTGTAAAGTTTTATTATTTTAACAGCTACACTTTTTGAGATATTAGCAACAATAAAATGCTTACCGTAAAAGAAAATTGTCAATGATAAAGAGTGTTTTCATGAACATAATTATTGTCACAGATATACTCCAAAAGTCCGCATGCTCCAATAAAACGTTTATTCCTGAACAATTTTGTTTTTGCATAAAGACCCTTTTCCGGGGACGCCTTCAATTGTAAAAACCACGTATGAATTTTGTTCGAGAATATAATAAAGAGGACCGACGGATAAAGAGGACGTTTTTGTCGCTTCTCCACTGTGCGTACATTTATACATAACTCTATAATATTATAATCTCACATTATAATGAATGAATAATTTTATAGTTCAATTTATTTAGAAATCTAACAACATATTATTATGTATATTATACTTTAATTAAAACAGTTGGCGTAAGGTATTTCATAATAGTTTTCTTGTCATACATATTTCATTTTATAACCCTGTTAATGAACTCAATAAATACAAATCTGCATATTATTATTATATTAAGATAGTATAAAATATACAAAAATGTTATAGAGGCTTATTAAATAATAAATTGGATCATATATACACAGAATACATGGAAAGAAAAATACAATATTTTAGACTTATATCTATCTACCTTCGCCTGCATTTTTTTCTAATACATATTATATGCTTGTTTCGATAATGTATTTTATACCAAAACATAGATTCTTTACAAAAAAGTTTTTTTGCGAATTAATCGTAAATATTAAAAAACGTATATGCCTTTCTACGTGTGCACGATTCAATAATACTAATTATAGGTTGTATTGTGTGATATTGTTTCATAGCGCTGATATCACACACTGATCCTGGCAAACCGCAGCGCCAAATCCATATATATTATTTTTATCTTGTTTATTGAGTTTTCTTATATATCAAAACGTAATTATTATAGTTTATCATACCCGTTGTTAATCGGGCGGCAGGTTATCTGTGATGCAAAAATGGAGGAAAACTTTTAAACGATAAATTCGCATTATATGGTGGCGAAAACGTATGCGGATGCATTTAAATTTAATATTATATTTGCTGTGGTTGTAGCCCTACTGGGAAGTGCTAAGTGATCCAGTATTCCTATTATTATTAACGGATGTGTCCTTTCCTATCACGGCCAATTTACCAACTCGACTACCGGGTGTACCGAGACAATTAGGCAAGCATTTATATTTTAATAAACCGTTTGTTTGTATTATTCCTGGCAGTGGCGCACCCAGGATTTATTATTGGGGGGGCCGAAGAAGGAGAATGGAAATTAGTCCCATAGGTTCTTTTCTTCTTCATATAAATATTTTTACATAATTTCACAATACACGGCGATATATTATTGTACAGTTTCTCCTAGTTTTTATTAAATTGGAGGCATAGTGGCGGTAACCGTTGAGCGTGTCATCAGCGACTGGCGGATTGGAAGTGAACAGCGACCATGCTGGACATGTGTACCTAGTATGCTTAAACATTACTTAAATAATATCGGCTGTGCTACCCGCTTTGTCTAGAGCAGTGTTTCCCAAAGTGTGGCACGCATACCCCCTGGGGTACGGGAAGAGTTTGGTGGGGGTACGCACTGCACCGGGTTATGGCTACGCCTGGTACAACAAGCATTAATACAACATCCATGCTAGAATGTTTATCGCATGCGGAAGAAGAGCAATTGTTGGAATTATTAGCTTCAGACGGATTCTTGCAAAATAAATATAAGGAGTGTACTTAAACATCATTTAGGTTGCAAATGCAACATGTGTATCCAGTTTTAACAGAGAAATTCCTGAAATACATTGCATTTTTCAACTTCATATCTATGTGAAGTTGCTTTTTCAGCATTTGTAGACATTAAGTCAAAAAAAGGAACAGCCTTTGGGTGTGGAACCGCATCTCAGATTAAAATTAATAACCAGGGAACCAAATTATGATGATCTGTCGTTTCAACATAAATAATTTCATCCTTCTCATGGTTTATAATGAATATTATTTTTTTTAAATATAACTTTTATTTATATTTTATTATGAATGAATTTTATTTTTCGTATATTATTATTTTGATTATGTAGTACAAAAGGAATATATTTTGATTGTTATTAAAGTACTTATATGCATTTTTCTTTGACGAGGAGTACTCAGTGTTACGAAAATTATAGAAGGGGTACACAGATGTCGAAAGTTTGGGGAACACTGGTCTAGAGAGCTACAATATTTATGCCGAATTCCACCGAAAAAAATGTTCTTTTGATTTACACCACCACCGTAGTCGGTGTAGTCGTTCTTTTCGCCGAATGTTTATCGCAGATTTTTGGTTTTTTAATATTGAGGTTTCAACATATTAATTGAAAATGGTCAAAAAAAAGTATTATTGCTTTTAAATTATACACAACCTAACCTACTCAAAACAACACAGCCTAATATCTCGTTTATCGGTATTTTGTCTATTGCACTCGGTGTACCTACACCATGGCCCCCACACACTGAAACGGGCCCTCAGGCTAAGGCAGTGGTCGGCAAACTGCGGCTCTTTGGCCCCTTGAGTGCGGCTCTGCCACAGATGCTCTCTGCCATATTTGACATGACTACAAAGAAGAAGCAAAGAAAATGGAAGATGATAACCGTAAACGTAATGTTGAATAGACCGAAACTTCGCGTTTATTCAAAACTTAAATGGCTTACCGACCTTTATTTATGTGTCGGGAAAAATTAGCGCATTCAAATTTAGAGAGATACTACAACTAAAAACTCGTAATTTTGCGCTAAATATTTTGTCGATGATGCAAGGAAGAAAGCAGCTGAGGAGAAGAGTCACGAAAAATAAAGTTCTTTATTTAATTATGTACTGAATAAAATATATCAACAATGTTAATATTGCAAGTTTTGTGGTTAGTAAAAAGATTTCCAAGGGAGGAAATCAAGAGTAAATTGAAAAATCGATTTATTGGTGAGAACCTGGAATCGTGCTTAAAATTAAATCAACAACATACGAACCTGACTTACCCAAACTTCACAAGGAGATGCAAGGCCATTATTCACATTGAGTTTATCAGTCATTGTCATGATTCAATTTTATGGATACCTGACTTACAATTTAATTTTTATTAATAAATAAGATCATTATTACGTATGATATTCAGTTTTATTCAGTGTACCTACCTATAATTTAATTAGGACTTAAAACTTGAACTAAAGTTTATTAAGTAAATTATCAGTGTACCTACTTACTACCTACGCATATAATTTCAGTTTAAGAAATTTGGCTCTCAAAAGAAATCTCAATCGTTGTACTGTTGATATTTGGCTCTATTGACTAATGAGTTTGCCGACCACTAGGCTAGGGTATTTGACGAGCCCCCTATCCACCGCTTAGATTAAAGGCAGTGTAAAACACTACATTAACATTTGTCAAATTGTGTTTTAGTTCAAATTGAAGGTACTTATACAGTGAATTATTGGCGATTTTCAATACATCTACTTTAATAATGGAGCTGTCGAGTATCGACACATAATAATCTGAAAATATATTGGACAATTATATAATTTAAAATGTTCATAGTCATGAAGTGTAATAGCGCCGCAGGCGACTTTTTTACTATTGAAGATAATTTATGATGTGTGTTTATCTCACTTATCTGGTCAACCCGATACGCCGGCCCCCCACAGCCCGGACTCCCAGGCTAGAGCCCTGTCAACCCTCCCCAGCCATCACCTATACCACTCCAGAATTCGGGTGGACACCGAGAATTTCTTAGGGAACGGGTTTCTAAAAAAACCTGACATCAGTGTTTCGAAATTTTTGTGTTAGAAATTAAAATCTAAGAAATTTTACTAAAAAGGGTGCTGGAGAATTACAAATCATTTTTTGCCGTGTTGTTTGTCTAAGCCAATTTCAATTAATTTATATTACATATTGTAGACATTACAAATTATAAGTTTAAGACGTTCACAACATGACATTTAGAAACAAAGAAATATTATTAAAACAGTTTTATGTACATAACACAAGAGATAGATCAGTATTAAGTTATTCTACAGTATAAATGTGTAAATACAAAAAATATTAAGTATATAGGTACAAGGAAGTACACCGGATGAGTTAAGCAGACCCTATTTTAATAATTTAAAAAACAACGTCCACCTAAATTCACCCTCACGTAAGTGGAATATATCAATATCCGAAGCGATTTCATTAAACATGGTTATTGCCCTCCCAATTGGCATTACTAATGGCAGGTTAGTTCTGCACCGTGGGAGAACAAACAACGGATGCCCTCGATTCCTAAGGTAATTCTCAGAGACACACAAGCCAACACCACCAAAAATGGCAGAGTTCAAAACTACGCCGCGTATAAGTCTGAAAAAATATGTAGCTAAATAAAGATCCCTTCTAAATTTTAAGCTACAGTATGTAAGCATCGCTAAGAGAAAATCAGTCGGATAGAGCCACGGATAATATCCATACAGCTGAAAGTAAAGGAGTCTTAAAAATTTCTTTTGGACTCTCTCCACCATAAGGCCGTACTTCAACTGATGCGGGGCCCAAACGATAGACCCACTCTCAAGTCTGCTTCTAACTAAGGAGTTATAGAGAATTTTTAGTACCGTAACATCCGAAAAGACTCGGGAAGTACGCAAGTACGCAAGTACAAATGGTATCTATATGACCACTAAACGTCAGTTTACCGTTAAACGTAATTCCAAGATCTCTTACAGATGATATTCGCGAGAGAACTCTGCCATGCATCGAGTCCTGGAAAAGCAATACTCGTGAGGCTTTAGTAAACGATAAAACATTGCATTTATCAAAATTGAAGTCCAGTTTGTTACGCCTGCCCCAATCTAATATATTATCTATATCAAGTTGGAGTTGACGACAATCGTCCAAGGTGACAACTTCCATGAAGAGTTTCAAGTCGTCAGCAAACAACAAAAACAAAGCATTTTTAATTACCAATGCTATGTCATTTATGAAAATCGTGAACAGCAATGGCCCTAAGTTTGAGCCCTGGGGGACACCAGAAAATGTGTAAAAGGTCTGTGACTGATAAAGGCCGTACGAAACGTATTGTTGACGGTTCCTAAAATAACTCCCGAATAGCTTCAAAAATCGATCCGACAATCCAATAAGTTGGAGTTTTTCCATTAGAATATCGTGATCGACTTTGTCAAATGCCTTCGAGAAATCATTGTAAGAACAGTCAACCTGGCTGCCTCTATCTAGTACTGACGACACATAATCAGTGAATACCATCAGTTTATTGGCTTTCGATTTCAATGTGTAAAATCATTCTGATGATTTTCAAATTATGGGGGGGGCAAGGCCCCCTGCCCCCCCCCCCCCCCTGGGTGCGCCACTGATTCCTGGTTATAAATCTGGAATAGACAGATAATGTGAGTTCAATCAAAATCCTATTTTTTCAGTTGAAGTAAAAACAAAATTCTAACATTTAAAACGCGCATCAAATCATTTTTAATGCGTATCTAACAAGGTAACCTACATGTAAAAGGCCGGCATTTTTAACGCTGTATAAGTGAATGGCGAAGAAAAACAATGAAACATTATGTAATGTCATTTGTCACCTCTGTTGAAAAATTTGCATTTGTTACGAAGTCACATCAGCTCTCGGGTCCATAAATATACACAGGCAGCACAAAGTTTGGACTATACTTAGAGAAATTTATTTAAAATATTTTTATTACAATTCTTTATAGTTTATGACAATGTCAGAACGTTTGAGTTGGTAGCCATAGAAAATAATATAATAGTAGGTATTATGTGCGTATTGAAATGTTCGGACGTCGTAGGTACTGTTATTAATTAGTGATTTTTTGTAATTATTCATCATAATGTAATCCTTAAAAATATAAATATGCAAATGGGTTGAAAAGAATCACTAAAAACTAGTATTGGTAAAATAATTGTAATAAGAAGGCTCCACGCTGGAACATAAAATTGTAATTTACCGATATAATGAATAATTAACATTAAATTGTATTGTATGATATTTACGTAGGAGTATTTGTACAAAAAATAGATGTTTAGCATAAGTATGAGTTGGTCATTTAATTAATAAATATAAGGTGATAATTATATTACTCCTTTATGCCTTGAGAGGTAATTCGAAGGCCATTTTTTTGCTTTATAGAAGTTATTTTTGTAGAAATATATTTAAGTTTCTTCAAATTATTTAAAAACATTATCTTTTCGTCAACAATAAAATATTTATTTAACGTTTTTTTATAAAATCAATTAAACCATCATTTACATGACGTATCTATACACAATTGAATTAATACAAACATCCGACATATTCAGGGACACGCAGTTTTTCTAAATTTAATTCTTTTAGTTGCTTATATCTCAGTTATTATAGACAAATTTTAATATTATATCTATGGTAGTTCGATATTTATGATAACTCTAAAATTCGCCATTACAACATCGGTAGGTTTATAGTTTAATTACGTTTTGAGAAGATCTCCATTGGGTCAATCCAATATAAATAGATTGGCGAAAATGTCATTATCTATCTTCTTCTTCTTTGCCCATATCCGCCCCTTAGCTGGAGCATATGGACACCACGCGGCGCCTCCAAGAATCCCTGTCGCTCGCCAGTCTTCTTGCTTCGTTCCAGGTCAAACCAGCATCCCGTAGCTTCGCCGTATACACTCTGTAGATTGTATTTAGCGGCCTTCCAGGACGCCGGAATCCGGTCGGCTTGAAGAACAGGCAAGCCAGGTTAAAGTTCTCTTCTGGCATCCGCAGCACGTGGCCGAGCCAGGTCCAACGTCGCCTCTTCACTTTCAGTGTGATGAGAGGCTGCTTGGTACGTTCTCTTATCTCCTCGTTGCTCCTAAAGTCATACCACCGCACACCCAGTATTCGTCGCAAACATCTGTTTTCGAAGCTCAGTATACGGTTGCTCTGAGCCTTCGTAAGGTGCCATGATTCGCTACCGTAAAGCAGCACCGTCAGAATGCAAGCGTCGAATAGGCGGCATTTGGTTTTGACCGAGTACAATCGTGAGTCCCAGACATTTCGCATCGAGTTGAATGTTGCTCCAGCCATTCCCATTCGGATAGCGAGCTCTTTCTGCAAAATGCCATCTCCCGTGATGTGTACCCCCAGATACTTGAAGCTGTCGACGCTCTCGATGCTTTGTCCATCGCTAATCAGAGGGAAATTTGGATCAGGACAGGTGCTATTGCACAAGACGTTGGTTTTCTTCGCGTTGATTTTCAAACCAACGCGAGAGGAGTTATTATGCAACCTGTCGATTGTCTCTTGAATGCCCTTGATTGAGTTGTCGAATAGGACAGCATCATCGGCGTATTCCAGGTCGCATAGCTTCACCGTGGGGGTAACAGGTATGCCTCGGTCAGGTGGTATTGACTTCCGTAGTATGAAGTCAAAGAGAATGATAAAGAGAAACGGTGCAAGGACACAACCCTGTCTGACTCCGGTCGTGACCCCGAACCATTCCGTGACAGTGTCTCCAATTCTGACACAGCATTCGCTATTCTCGTGCAGGCTTTTGATTATGGCAATGATCTTGGGAGGGATCCCGTATGCTCCCAGTATCATCCAGAGGGAGGGGCGGTGCGGACTGTCGAAAGCCTTCTCATAATCCACAAAGCAGCAAGCCATCGGACTGTTCAACTCATGGCTCTGCTGGAGAAGACATCGAAGGTTGTGGATTTGGTCTGCACACGCTCGACCAGGTAGAAACCCGGCTTGGTTTTCCTGAGGACGTGCATTATTGGGTCAACTATTATTTCGAAAAATAAGAAAGAGCGTTGCTTATTTATTATTTACATTTTTTATCCTTTTTTAATAATATCTGCTGCGTGGCCACCTCTGACCGTTATACAACGTTGGATCATATGGCAATTTCCATCATTGCCTTCAACATTTTGGTCTCAATTACTTGGTAAATGTGGTTCATGGTTAGTTGTATAATATTTAAAGTTGTTTTATAAATTTACAAAGGGAAATTAAAGGTTCAAACTCTTCTTTTTGATTATCATAAATTGGAAATATGTACCATTTTAAAATATGTAATGCTACAGATCTTGAGCTTTGGTCACCTGTTACCTACATATTTCTCACGACAATTACAAGGTTTTTCTTTCAAATACTCTGTATTCTTATTAGGATCTGCAATAAATCATTTATTCTCACAGATATAAGTTAATTAAATTTAAAATAAAAACCTATTGGCTTTCAACAAGTATACAGTACCTAATGAATCAAATCCGGAAGATGATACTAAAATTAATAGCTTTTTCGTGCTCATCCTGGCCGGGTAAACTTTACCGATCAAGTAAAGCTAGAGGTAAACAGAAATTGTATAGTGACACCGAATCAATGTAATATTTATTCAAAAATAGAAATGATGCCATTGATTGCCGTCTATGAATCCTTGAACTTTTAACTACATATTATTATGTCCAGTTTATTACAAAATATTTTAATATACCTACGTGTATTCGAATTTAATTGTACTGTTTATGCAATTGTCCAATAAATCTTGTTTTTTTCACTTAGCACAATTAATGGTAATATAAATTGTTTGTTTTAAATGCAATGAACATTGCTATTTTCAATACGTTTGTACATACTACTTCATTATTTATTCTGTCTATTCTACGATTTTTTATAATATCTGGCGCTATAAAGAGCATCTTTGTTTTTTTATAACCGGTATTTTAGTGACATTTACTTCAAATTTCAATGAAAGATATAAAACCTGAAAAACTTGATTGTTTTAGACTTGAAATATCCACAAAAATACACCTGGACACGAGCTATATCAAATCAAGGAAAGTATTCGTTAAAAGTGAGAATGTAAAGGAAACTAACACAAGAGATTATCATTTTACAAATCAAACAATATAATAATCTAATCTACATAATTAATACTAGACTTTTCCATAGTAACAAATATTTTTAATACTTGAACATTTTTACACAATAAATTTTAATTTAGAGGCCGATTCAAAGCGGAATATATTCATCCTAATATACATACAATTTAAACAGAATTCCATTATCACCTACTAAGATTTATCTGATGACTGATGTATTATTAAAAGTAGGTGTTGAAATGGCTACAAGAAAATTAATAATGGTTTATGGGTATAAATTAATTATATTACATTTATCGCATCTAATCTATAAATCTACATTGGTACTAGGACGCGGGGACAGCTACGCAAGCTTTAGTATTTACCAAAGTATTACTCTTTCACCGCGAAATAGAAAAAATGTTTATGATATTAAACTTAGAATTAAAACTTTTTCTTTCATCTACGATTAATAATTGTCCACGCTCATCTACATTAAGAGTATAAATCAGTATAGTTAAATAGAAAAATGGAAACTAAGATTTCAATAATTGTCAAAATATATATTTTATTATTATTATTATTGCATTTTCTTTTATAAAAAGTAGTATTTTTTGCTTTCGAGTTCGTAGTTGTTGAGAATTATTACTGTTTGTATTTTTATTTTTCGGGATTCCGGCCATTCGGAATTACGGGCATTCGGGATTCCGGCCATTCGGGATTACGGGCATTCGGGATTTCAGCATTTGGGATTTTGGCATTGGGGATTTCGGCCTTCGGGATTCCGGCCTTCGGGATTTTGACCCAAATCCGAGTGAGATCAATCCAGAAAAAAACCCTACGGACTCTATTATATCCACAAAAATGCACCGTGTGGTGTGGTTTACACGCTGGTGGTATTATCGAACTTTATTTATTCAAAAATGAGGTCGGGGCTCACGTAATTAATGAAAATTATTACCGGACCATTATCAATGATTTTTTTTTAAAATATTGATGACATTGATCCGTGGTTTTAATAGGATAGCCCTACATACAATATGGCGACCGTCGACTTATTAAAATCAAAATTTGGCGATAAGTTGATTTCGAGAAATGGACCAGTCAATTGGCCTCCAAGGTCGTGCGATTTGGACCTCTGGATTATTGACTGTGGCACTACGTGAAATCACTGGTTTATGCTGATAAACCAGCAACATTTGACGCCTTGGAAACCAACATTGTTTGTATTATTCGTGATATAGGTACGTCCATCACTGTTCGAAAACGTGACCCAACATCGGATGTCCAGAATGCGCTTTGTCAGGAACAGCCGCGGACGCCACATGCCCGAAGTTCTTTTGAAATGTTAATGCCACTCTTTCGAATAAAAAAAAAAGTTTGAGAGTTGATTTTTTTTACAATTTCAAGTTTAATCGGGCTCAAAAAAACTTCTTTATATTCAAGGGTGGACGTAATTACGCATTTAAACGTACCATACCTTAAACTTCGGGATTACTCAGCTTACCATACTTTCATATAAATAGCATCCTCGCGTATAAATTGTCTTTGTGGTTGTTAACAATATCATAAACTCAATAAAAAAGTTAAATATCAATTAACAAAATATGTGTAGTATATCTTTATATATCTAATGTACTTCTACAGATGCCTTATCAAATAGTTACTTATGCGATTTGCTTGCAAAAACGTTCGGCCTCTAGTTTGGATAATTGGAACGACTATATCAATTTCATTGGATAATAATTACCTCTCAACCTAAATGCATGCTTACCTTTTAGGTTTGTCCACTAATATTACCAGTCATTATCTGATATATTACCAGACAGAAACGCATCTAGAAAATTTTCGCCCATCAACATATTATAGCAAAACTCAAAAACAGAATAATTTTACATATAATACATTTTCAAAAATCAATCTTCAGAACGATTTATATGATTATAGTTGCATTTTTCATTATTACATGAAAATAATCACATACTTACATAAATACTATGAAACAATTTATATTAATTCACAAAATCTAGTTGACCATAGCAAGCATAAAAAAAAAGAAATATAGATCGCCATTTATATAACTCAGATGAGAGTAGTATTTAAATCTAGTACCCAACTGACACTGAATGACTTCAGGAATGCTCTGAAATGAGATGGTTCGACGAACTCATCAAGTTCGAGAGAAGTACATGGGAGCAAACAACCAGAGACCGACTAGAGTGAACGGAGTTTGGGGAAGTCTTCATTCAACAGTGTATTAACACCGAATAATGATGATGGTGCTAATGAAATATTATAAATATTATAAACATGATTATTATATAATATAACCAGGATTTTTTCGATCGATTCATAATTAAATATATACATAACTTATATTATGATCTGAACATGGTATGTCAAACTCCCACTTCCGCACCCGTTATGTATATGCAGCCACGTCATACGCGGCTGGCTAACATAATCCTTACGTGTGCCAGATCAAAGAATTTAAACCCTCATTTTGTCCCGAGCAGAGCCGCACGGGACTGGTGATGCAACCTTGCACCGAAGTGCGAATGAATGATGTTAATTTATATGGCAACTATCAGAGTGACTTTAATTTGAAGAGTCGCAAGGGGAGTCGAGAGTGTCCCGCTCCCCGTACGCTCTGGCGAATTTAGTAAAGGCCGCAAAATTGGCCTCGATTGCCACCATGTCCGCGTGTCCTATTGGGCCTGAATGGGGTCGGGTCAGGCCACCCATCTCGCCTGCCATGCCGCATATGCGGTCTTGTAGACCAGCTCAGATACAGTCGTTCTGTAGCTCACGCCCTCCACTCTCGATGGCGGTGTCAGACGGACACCGGCGAGAGTTGTATTGATCCTCCTCATAAGGAGAGTGATCGATCCTCTAATTTGAACGTGCAAGTTGAGGGGAAAGACCCCCGCAAGGACCGCCAGAGCATCCGTAGATGTGGTCCTATAGGCCTTAGTAAGCCCAATCAGAGCAGCTCTCTGTCCGCTAAGCAGAGCCCTCTTCACAATTGTCAGCGAGGCTTTAGTGTGCCACACGCTGGAGGCATAGCCAGCGATGCCTATGAATATAGCCTCGTAGGCGATTCTCAGGGCCCGAGGCTTTAGGCCCCAATTGTTGCCCGCCAAGCGAGCAACCTTCTGATAGGCTGAGTGAGCCTTAGCCACAATTTAGCATTTTTCAAAAAGGTCTGCTTCTCGTCCAGAACGACCCCCAATATATCATGATCTGTAAACCTCTAGGTATCTCTCTCGAGTTAGTTAAACCAGATTCTCTGCATCTGTTTTGATGTTGTCCATACATCTCCTCTGGGGGCGGCCCAGAAACATACTGCCTACTGTTATTCCATAATAAATTCTAGAGAGCTTTAGATACATCGCATCTAAAAATATTTTTCCTCAAGATATATTCGACTTGTGCTTAGCGTAGTATGGTCATTTTGACCGGTCCAACTTTCCAACTTTCCAACAATCCATTTATTTTTATATAGTCATACACACAAAACGTTATAAATCCATATTTTAACCGTGGCTGCTGCCAAGTACACAAATTGTATAATACAACCTTTTTTCCCAGTTTTTGATTCTCCATATCATCAGTCAAACTGGTATCATATCTTCCCTTTACTCTTGGATTATTTTACGACTCACGAAGAGATTTCTAGTGTGATATTATCATAATTGTGAAAGTCCTGTAATTTAAACAAAATCCTTACTTTTTTTAAACAATCTCATTTTCTTGTAGAGGTGTTTCACAATAACACAAATTGTTTTTCAATTTGTGTATGGACCCAATAGGTTGAGCAAGTGGCTGACATCCATTTCTCGTAAAAACCAAATTTGCTAATACAAACATCCACTCTGTGGAGGCCCATATGATCTTATTGGGATCGGCCATGGTCGGGGTGAATAATGAGTATAATATATATATATATTTATTTTGTTTTTTGATCATGTCCGACCTAATAAAATCATATGGGACTCCACAGAGTGGAAGTTTGTAATAACAGATTTGTTTTTACGAGATAAGGATTTTAGCTACTTGCCCAACCTATTAGGTCCATACTCTGACTTAAACACAAATTGAGAAACAATATGTGTATTTGTCAGACCCAGAATTTGAACCTGGGACCCTCATCGTTATAGACCGACGCTTAAGCCGCTCGGCTATCGTGGGCGATATAATAGACTATATAATTAAGTCTTATAAATTGCGACGCTTATGAAAATGTCAAGAATTGTTTTCGTAGAATAAATTGACCCTAACATCATAGTAAGTATCTAAGTAAGTAAGTGCTGCACTGTATTTTACTATTAAATAATAGCGTGAATCTTCAGTGTTTATGTATTTGTACCTAACATGTCTTGTATACACACTACTGAGCTGTAAACCGAATGGGAGGTACATTTACATACATGTATGAACATTCAATACTGGCATAGCATGCTTCGGGGGTCAAGCCGTAACCTTTTGACATTTCAAACCTCGGGAATCTGATAGTGAAAGTCACATCCTAGCATCGCAAATGCATATTATTTGTAGTCAATGTGTATGAATATATTCTATTCAACAATAATTTTATCTATTATTTATTTTTTTATGATTCATTACACATTTTTGAAAAAAAATATTATGCTAACGATTATAATCTCCAATGCTTCTGATCAATATATTATTTCAGTTTTCCAATACACCAGTAAGCACTTATATTGTTATCTGATATTATCAATAATAATTATATTTATTCATAAATAATTACAAGATAAAAAGAACTTTTTATATACTTACAATGTTTTTAAATTTTCTGTTGAATCATATAAACTTGACTTGACTAGCTTAAACGATCAAACAAGTTTTACTTGATAGAAATACTGAATAATTTAATGTCATTTCATATTGATTCCCATAGTAATGCACGTATATATTATTTAATAATTTAGTTGTTAGGACCCCCTAGCAACCAATAATGGTATCGAAATAACTTTTCATACAAAACAGAATTAACTAAAAATTAATTCAATTCTACTGAAAGATGGCTAAAAGTATTAAAAATTGCATTGGCATCGTATTCTGATATATTCTAAAAGTTTCAAATGTCTAGCTAGTCGGGGAGTTAGTTATAAATCGATTACAAGATTTGTACCGTACAAACAACCACCGGACAAATAAGAATACGACCTAAGAAAAACGTTGTAAAATATATAGAATCTCACCCGATAACTAAATGTTATTTTAAATAAAAAATATTATAAAGAAAATCTTCAACTACATACATATTACATACTATAATAAACTTTGGTTAAAAGTGTGAATGTGTGTTGCTGTAGTAATAGGTATTCACCTTTCTTAAATATGTAGATCAATAGGTAACAACATGTCAGATTTAAATATTTTCTCAGCTTAGCTTGACTAAACTAAAATGCTTGCCGACACCAACGGTGATCCTGTCACATTCTTGATTGTATCGGTCCAACGACTGGCTGCCGTTCCTCTTTTCTCTAAGTTGCCACCCGAATCCCATACCATTCCCAGTCACATGGTAAAATCAATACTCAACATTAAAATGTGTCTATCGTTCCACATCTTTTTCAGTTTAAACATTGCAATTTTAGCTATTGGAATCCGTCTTCTCATTTCTATATATTTTGATCTTTTTAGTACTCACAACAGACTACAGTCACATAAACAAACAAGCTTGAGAACCTGGAATCCCTGATATGACAAATCAGTAGCTTACACATTCTACTAGGTCGACTAGGATGACACCTCACATGTTCCATCATTGTGGATGCTAGACCTCAAATAGACAAAAAATACATTTTTATTTGATCAACGTTATCTCTTCTCAGCTACCAATTAATCTCATATGATCAACTGCAATAAATAATCATTTATAAATAAAAGAATTATTTTGCATATATCATTACTTAAGCATTATATACTAAAACACTAGATGCATCTATCACGATTAACATTGATATATCAGTTGACTATTCTTAGAAGATACTCGATTAAGAATATTGCAAACTCTAGCAATAATAATCATTTGTAGATATTTGGCAAATTATGTTGGTATAGTTAACCGTCATTGATTAACACGATTTTTTACCTTAATAATTAATTCTTAATTTGAATATGTAGTACACATTTAATAACATGTAAAAACGTTGGATTATTTTTCCATAAAAACAGTTTTCTTTGTTTAATGTCTTCGCAGACCTTGTACTCGTTCGATTCTACATTCTCAACTATTTATAGACGATTAATATATAAAAAATACATAATGAATTCAACGGTCAACGCTAGTTAGGCGGATAGATACCCGTGTCAGAAAAATTACCTCACTCGGTCACCGAGTGATAGCCGACGATTTGACCAATATATAATTAGGCTATGTTACTATGCATGTCTTCTTATGAAGTCATCGGTCAATAGTGGGGTTGCGACATGAAATAGGCATGTTGAACAACTTACTCACATTTTCATATTGGCTAATTAAAACCACTTGAAATCAGTACCTACATACTATCAACATAATATTTCGACTATTATTATTGGCAATTATATTAAATACTCACTTACACAGCTTTCTAAAACTGATATCTTACAAGTTTTTTTCCGTAATTCCAAACGTATTCTACGCATAACTCCATCAAAGGATTTAAATTTAAGGTCTATTGTTGTAGACTTTAGTGTAGGGTCAAAAGGCATTGGAGATCGCGATAAACGACCTTCGCTAAGAACAACGGTTTCCTTAAATTAAAACTGATTGTTTATAAAAATAATATTTTCTAACCTAATATTATAATATAAATTATATACCATACCTAATAGAAATATAGAATATGCAATTATAATATATATCGCCGTTTCAAAAGTAAAATTCATGACTATGGTACCACAATATTAGTTATCAATATGATAAATTTAATTTAAATCAATATTCTGAGAATCTTTACATAAATAAATTGTGATATTATATAAGGATGAAGCACTGATTAATACTCACTGCATTATTTGTTTTATAGTATAGTTAGAGATTATGATCGGGATTTCTCTTCTCAAGAATAATTGTCGATATATTGTGGCACAAGTTGATTCTCGTTGAGCTTTTTTTTCATACATTTCGAGATTCTCATTTGTTGAGCATCTATAGAATTCAGGAAGTTTTGTGTTTTTCTAAGCATTTCTTCGGAGAAAACTCTGGGTACGGAACAGCTTAAATTCTGTACAGAAATTACTTTTGGCACGGAATGAATTCTCTAATCTCAAGAACCAAAAATAGTTGAGAAATCACAACCCCTAGCCTAGCCAGATAGTATCAACCGTGGTAGGTAGTTATTACTCGTTCAATTTACATCTAAAACATAATATGTAATTTACTTAGTCCACTAATCTTCATATTTAAGTCACTACCTATCTAAGTACAAAAATATGTATCTAAATAATAAAAAAATATTTAAGATATACTTTATCTACCTATCCATTATAAAGATCCAAATACTCCGTATGGTGGGATACGTAAATTCATGATATAACGTAATCAAAGCGCTTTGTCGTCAAATCCGTGAGCACACCAGGACACAACACCTCTCCTCCGGTAGTGGTTAGATGAAATGGAAAGGAACTTCCAGACTACTTTCGATATGTCAAACCGACGATCCAAGACGAGGAGATGTTGGAAAACAATATTGGTGTTGGCCAGGTCATTTTAATGTGTAGCAAATCTATATTTTTTTTAAATAATTTTAGTTGGGTACCTATGTAATTATTTCCAAAGAGTACTTATAATACAAAATAGTCAATATTTGGTAGAATGATATATCGATGTCTATTATTAATTGTAAGTATTTTTTTATTATAAATATATGCGTATAGTGTACATATTAGTATAATTAATAATACATCTGGATAACTATCTTAGGCATCGGAAACATCAGTTGTTTGTTCTCCCAACGTTCAAAACTTATCTGCCATTGGTAATGCCATTTGGATGGATAATATCAGTAACTCTTTTCAATCACATCGCTTCGAATATTGATAACTTCCACTTGCCTTGTTTGGAGATGAGATTGAATAGATGTTGTTGTATAAATTCTTTAAATATGGTCTACTTAAGCTCACTCGGTGTACTTCCATCCATTTTTTTTTATATTTGCTCTTTAGATTGTTTTTCTAATTCTGTTACGTAGTATTTTGTTTTTTTTTATGTCATGTTGTGAACATCTTGAATTTGTAATGTTTGCTATATATAAAGTAAATAAAAATACTATGACAAGAACAAATTTGTCCTTTTAGTAACAAATTCGGACCGTCATTTTCTAATATTTAAAGTAGGATGCGTATCATACGGCATTAAATATAATTTTCTCATATAAATACAGAAGGAAATCATTTTTCGCCGGAATTTTTATTATTCTTCTGAATATAATATTATGACCATTTTCCACTGTCCACACTCGATATTTACAAGAACTACGTTTTAGAATACATTGAACGCACTCCCGATATGAATGAATTGGAATGAATGGAAAAATATTGTGTTTTCACCTGCCCATAACCCTCTGAACAAAAAGTGATTTATGCCATGACAAAGTTAGTGGCACACTTTGGAATTTTAACATTTGACTGATGGTTCCGATCGCGTCGTGACTGACTTCATATTTGTAATATACCTACACCTGTTTTGCGAAGTTTCTTAGTTGAACATTTAATTTATTACAAACATCTACGTAGTGTCGCAATAAAAATGATAAATACTGCCATATTACATATGTTAAGAACAAATAAAATTCTTCGTGTTAGTTTACTGATTATTTTTTAATATTCCCCGTTAATTAATAAATAGTACTCATATAATTATTTGTACTTCGTGTTAAGTATTGTCCGGCAACTTCATCTTGGCTACGTGGCAAATCTGTGAACTACGTACAGCTAATCGAACTTCCGGTTTCAAATTAGGAACGCCCCCAAATTTTTCATTACATTTTTGACACTTCGTATTGGACGCATCTATCAATTTACGTAATTTGAAGCTTTTTATATTCAAAAGATGTCTAACACAATACGAAATGATGTTCGAATTATTATCAGTAAACTTTTGATTTATTGCGAAGAAGAAAAAGAGTCGTATTTAAAAGGTGAGCCTATACAATACTTTCAACAAGCCCATTTTACGGGTTCCTGTCATGTCAGGTATGTCAAAATTCAGTGTTGTAATACTAGAAATATTTCCCCAAATACTGGAAATTATGTTTGTATATTATAAAGTTATGTGTATCGTAATCTATTTTATTAATATTTTTAGACGTATAATAATTAAGTATAAATGATCATTAGTTAGTTAATGAATTGTCCTATTTTTTCCTAATTTTTAAACCGATAAGTAGGTACATATTGTTTTCAAATTTATGTAAGGTGGATATAATTTAATTTATAGAAAATTATTTTCACAGTATGTGTTTCTACAACAATTTTACTAAAAATACGATATAAAAACATCATTTGTAAATTATAAAACATGTGATTGGGTCATCAATATAATATTGAATATGTTATATCTTTCACTTCTACTTTTTTACTCATAATTTGTGTTCTAGTTATTTAATTAATAAATACCTGCAGCAATATTATCAGTTAATGTGGGTTCAATGATACATTTCCTTCCAAATTCAATAATTACGCTGTAATAATTAACCTAATATAATAGTAATAATTAAGAGGTGAAATTATTTGAAAAAAAAAATTCTATTGATATTTATTGAACAATAATTAGACTTATAAATTAATGTACTTATAAACTTACTGAGAATAGAATTGATATAAACTTAAAACCTAATTTCGCGGGATATGTTTTCTCAAAAAATGACAACACTGTGAAATATTCTATACGCGATAAGAGCGACTTCCTGTTGTTGCCTAAATAATGTTGTCGTACAGTAGGTACTATGAACTTATTATTGGTAACTGACTATTATATATTAAAATTAATTAACCCCGACATTGTAAATGTATTTTTTAAGTAAATTATTAATTATATTATTGCATTTTACGGTTTTCTCCGCATGTTGAAAAACCTGATTGCTTCAATAAACATAGCCATAACTCAAATTTCGTCAGTATTATAATATATGTACTAATTTTTCATACGATATTAATTGATGTTGCTTTATTTGTTTGCAATACCTAAATATTATACCCACCACGTGATAAACGATGACCTACAACCTCGCTTAAATACCTAGATACGATTTTTTAAGAATATAGCCTACATTTTTAGTGAATAAGCAAAACAAAACTTATTAAAAAAATCTTAGTAGGTACTTATTTACACAACTTGAGTTTGTAATGATTATAATTATTATTCACATTTTGGATTAAATTAATTATAGATTTTAGATAGAAGTTGGAATATACAAAATATAAATATAATGTAATTGTTTTTATTATTTTAAAAGTTTTATCGATATTATAGGATACGTTGGAATACCTGAGCAGGAATGATTGTTATTTCTTGGCGACTGAAGAAAATTAAATTTAAATAAACAAGTCGTTTCTCATATTAATCGATAATAAAATGTTATTATGTTAACAATATTTTAATATTAAAATATTTAATTTGCTCAATAATATATACTTTTCACTTAATAATTCATTTTTAGTACTAAATTTGATAATAATGAATAAAAAAAAGTTTACTTTCGAATGTAATAAGTACGCCTTATACAAGACATTATAATAATATAATGTTCACGGTCATCGAGCGACCGTGTAAAGAGTGTATTTTAAAATTATATTCAAGGAAATCATCAAAATTATTATTTAATGATTGAATATTCTACATAATTTCGAAATAATAATATTAATTTGCACCTTCCTGAATTATTTGCTCTTAATCCTACTTAAATACAGATAAAAAAAAACTATTTATCTGTAAATAGTCACACGGTAACTACACACGAAATACAGTGTGATTGAAAAATACTATCTCGTTTATATACAATGTTGCACAATACTTACAGATTTTGTTTTATAAATAGTTATTATCATAAATTTCCAAATTCTTATTAAATATCATTTAATAGTTTATCTAGGTATATTTTTTAAAAAGACTTTGTTGTTTATCAAATAAAAATGATTTTATTAACATATCGCTCACACTAATAGATTCGAACCATTTGAATATATTGGAATTGCATACTTACATTTTTTCATAATATTTTGATGTCATAAATAAAATACTGATAATTATTCATGTTACAAAAAATTATGTAGGACAAAAAATATGAAAAGATACACCACTCGATTTGTTTAAATAAATATAATATTAGTTAAATAATACAGTTAAACACCAAACGAGTATAAATAGTACATAAACTTTTTGTGCTAAATTCTCACCATATCTTTTTTACTTATCGTTTTTCAATACGCTACTATTGCTTTTGAATTAATAGGTATATATAATGGATTGTAATTCATGTATAATATTTTAGTTAATTTTCAGCTTTAATTTTTACTATTATAGTATTATTTTGACATGTAAATTCATTCTTTCAATATAAACCAAATTACATTTTTATATATTAGTAGTACCTATATGATAGCAGAAAAATGTGGTACTTAGTTGTTGTTCTATGACTTCTATGTGCTGAGTCTAAAAACGTGACCAAAATGAAAAACTGTCGTAAAATATAACGGATATTATGAAGGTTTCATCTTGCCTCCGCATTGATACGCTGTCATTTAATCAAATAAAATCTAAATCGAGCTAGAATTTTTCCGGATTATTTTAATGGATATTTTTGTGAATGAAGTTTCTTGTACCGAATTAATTGTATCTCTTGCCTTTTGTTGGTTGACGTTACGGTAGCGTAAAAACAAATTATTCCTAATTATTTATATTAGGTATACGATTTCCATGTCTAAATTTGTACGTATTTTTGTAATGTTGAGTAATATTGTTATTCTCATTATTAGGATTTATTAATTAATACTTATAAAATGAATGCATTTAAATGTATGCTAATATTTTTTGTCAACATAATATTATTTACACTGTTATTTTTTTTTGAATAGGTACTACTTTTTAGGCATCCTGTATGTAACATTAAATTAATAGATTACAGTGGTTACACTGTTTGCTTCATGTATATTGAATACAGATAGTAATCATGGTCATTATTGAATAATAAAGCTATCGTAATAAGTTCATCCATTTCGATGTATAATTCATAACTTTGGTGTAAGAATGTGGGTGGACTTGCGAATGCCGTGAGAACAAAATGATTAAGACGAAGCGACGACTTGGAGGCGCGATTGATTGATAAGTACACAGTTTACCACATTTCCTTGGCGTTTTGAAACATTTCCTTCAAATCGCCAAACAAACGGAGATGACGAAAATTTCAAAAGGTAGACTGCGCAATAATTATACGCATACTATCTTTCTGCGTGTGTTTTTTTTATCATCGAAATGTCCAGATAATTAATCGATTTCATTATTTACTGAAAATGTTAACCTTTTGTTTCTCAGATTATTTTGTCATATATTTGCCATATTTCACTAGTTCTTTGTCAAGTATTTTATTGTACCCATTAAATTTAGTAAAAAATAAATATCATTTTAATATTGTTTGTTAAAGATTTCTGCAATACATCATATTGCTGTAACATTAGTAGAATTTTATCGATGCTTTTTCTAATGAATACGTATTTATTACTTGAAGCTTTTTTGAGTACATAGTCGAACTCCATGTTTTGGAAACAAATTCGGGCTATAAAACCAGCCTATGATGTTTGAACCCTTAACATTCGGCGGAGACATCACAAAATCACAGGTCGTATGCGTTGAAAGACTGGCATTTACACCGCTGCATTATAATTAATGGTTTTCTAAGTTCTGATACGAATTTGTTTTTTACACGCAATTTATTGGCTTTAGCCAGTGTTTCGACACGAACTGTATGACATGTCCCCATCCTGTTATTATCACGAGTTTTCCAAATCGAAATCTAATTATTCCAGGTACAAAAAGTCTTTTATTATTTGCCAATAGCGAACGCCATTGACCATAACGGTCGCTCTTTCATCATTTTACACCCCATAAACCGCCCCAAACAGTAACTTTCACAGCATGTAACGGCCTCTCTTGAATCACGTATGAGTTTTCATCGCCCTAAATACGGCAGTTTTGCTTATACATATTGAGGTGAAAATGTGCCTCATCATTGAAAATGATTCTCCTTGAAAAATCATCATCGGTTGTTTACTCGTTCAAGACCTAATCAACGAATCTACGGCATTTCCCGAGGTTTATTGGCTTTAGTTATTGCGTGAACTGTTAACTTTTAACTGATCTAGATGACAGTCTTTATAGAAATAAGCCATACAGAACTCATATGAGTGGCCAAGTTCCTGCGATCAGCTTCAGCCTCACTTTCGCGTACAGCAGCAATGTTTTCACCTAAATGGGTTGGACGAACATGTACAGATATCAGGCAGTTCAAAACACTACCAGTCTTTTCAAAAATTTTAATCAGTTTGCAAATACACCCTTTAGTTTGGCGATAATTTCTACCAAATTCTGACCTTAATTTTTGCATAATTACCGTCGAAGATTTGCCATTTTGGGTATGGTTGTACAATTTTTGTGCATTATACCTACAATGGAGAAACAATCCATTTTGTTAATGGTGTACAATGATATATATGTCAAAAAATACGCGCGAAATATTTCACACGTAACAAACGACAGGACTGTGAAATCCGTACCTACCACGAATTGGATAAAATAAAAGTTCAGTTCAAAGACTGCCGTCATCAGCAACCATGGCAACTAGTATTGACCTAATCAATGCGTAATACTTAACCAAATAACCTAATTAATTAGAATTTTCATCTCCATTAAAAATGTAAATAATACTACAAATTATATATGTTAATCTGGCATATGAATTCGAATCACTATTTATCTATTTTTTTAAACTTGACAATCCGGGTAATAATCGAATGATTGAATTAGCTATTTGTATCATTACTTGTTAATCAAGCGAATTTTAGCATTCAAGTTAAAGGCCATCGAAAAACATTATGCATGTCTTCATAACTTGAAATTTATTTTTTAATTTTTAATTATACCTACTTACTTTTCAATTTTCAAAGTTTTAAAATGTTATAACAAGTCTCACATCTACGTAGAGCTGGATTTACTATTGGGCTAAAAAATATGTAGCCCAGGGCTCCCAAATTGGTAAGATTTGCTGTCTTAAAACAAATTTGGTTAGTAAATAAATGTGTACAATATTATGAATGAATTAAAGCCAGCATCGACAAGTTTATTTTTATTACATACTTTTACAAACATTTAAATCGCTTTGAGATTTTTCCTCAGTAAATCTGCAATTTTATTCATTGATACGATTGAATATCAGTTTCTACATTGTCATGAAATAAAAATTATTTACTCACTTCCATTAGCCAAAATCGAATTAAGTACACATACCTACTTACTCTTATATCAATAGTCTGAAATGGATTTTCTATAAAATTAATAATAAGTGATCTTGGGTCGCCAATATGTATTAGCCTAATATTCCTACAACCGTAAATCTAGCCCTGTGCATTGTATATCTATAGAACTAGATATTTATTTTATTTTTAATAAGACTTCTTATAACAGTCAGTTTACACATTACTGATTCGCGTACTTGGTAAGCAAGTCATTTTAACATTTATACAGCAAAATTAATAAAAGTATTTAATGACAACGTCTTCATTTCTTTAACATATTAATTTATTCTTACACGATTAGTAAAAAAAATAATATTAAAATCCGGCTATAATAAAAGATAAACGTCGATGAAATCGAAAGGCGGGTATTATTAAGGTTACGCGGGTTCGAATAATGAATCTGAGATAAACCTTTTTTTTTGTTCGTTGAGTGAATATTATTTTATCGACCGGTATAGTAATTTGCCTGACGCATTAAACCCATACAAGGTTAACCGGTGGTCATCTTCACGTCGGACGCCTACGGGACCAGTTTGACGATTTACATAACTCCGATCACACTCTTGACATCTGTAAAGTCTTTCGCTTTTTATTCGAGAACGGCTTATGCGAGATGTCGGCATTTCAAATATATCGCCATCGGATTCCGAATTTATCAAAGCGAGGTGCTATAAAATGTGTGACGGATAACCGGTAACCTGTAGGTCGTTAGCGCATGTCAACCGGCGTACCGCGGCATGGTGCCACTCAATCTCAATCTAGTGTATAATACCACTTCATTATTATTACCATAGGGGCTAGTTATGTATTCAATAAAATGGCATGGCAATAGTGTTACATTAATAAATTATTGCGCATTTAAATTTCTTCTTTTGTATTTCAACAGCCTGTTTTAACTAATTTGACAAGATGGGCATAATATATACATTTGCGAGTTTTTTTCCGAAATTATGATCAGCATGGAACTGTCTATCTATAGGTATCTTAAAATATGTATGGAATCAAGACGATGTCCCCATGTTAAAACCCTCCTCACCAGCGAGACTACCTCATCCCAATAGTATGTATAATATATCTAAGGCCCTAACGGGACAAAGGCACCTATTTGATATATATACATATTTATTTTTACCCGATGATATATATATATGATGATAAAGTACTATAAAAAAATTGCGTTTTATTAAATAAAAACAACAATTTATATCACACTCGAAAAATTTTCAATTACATTTGTAAGTATATACAATGGCTGCATCGTTAATATAGAGTGCCCGTTTCGAAAGTCGTGGATCCCGCTACTGACATAAAATGCATGTTGTTTTTTTTCAAAGTACGTTTAATCCAGTGCAAAACCACGATATTTCAGGTAAATGGTTAACAACAATTCCTTGTAAAAGTATGTTAATATTATCATCAGTTCTGTTAATACCCGCATGCTCAGTTCATAAGTAAAAACGGTAATTTACTTTTTATCAGCGCTCGAAATGGAAAAGTTTACGAACCGGAGCGCTCGACAGTTTTGTAAAGATATTTACGAGTACAAAGTTATCAAATTTTATGTGTATTTCATAAAAATAAGTGTATTAGATTTTCTATTATATGGCCTATCTAGCTCAGACGGTCAAATTATTTTTTCCACGAGACGGAGCCATAACTTTACCGATTTCACGAATAGGAACGGCGCTCCGGTGCGCTCCGGTCCATTTCGAGCCCTGCTTTTTATATAAATACCAAATGATGGAAAAAATATTTTGTTACCACAAATTTAGCGATATGGAGGTGGGAGTCGAACATTTTTATCTACAATTGAGTTTTTCAAAATAGCATGGATCAATAATATTTTCTCATTATTTTAACATTTCAGTAGAAGGTTTTACTATCAGACGACAGAGATAACACACACCATAACGTGATCAAATGTACTCATCTAATATTATTTTAGAACTACATTTTGGTAATAAGTAATACATACTAAAATTTATTTGGATCAAAACAAAACAAAATATCCTACCAGGGAATGGCACAACTGGGCCCCGCACTGTCGAATGAAATAATAATATACTTTTGTTACGATTTTAATCAGTTTCTATCTACTACCTCGTAGTTTTAAATAGTTTTATTTTTTATATTACATTATTATTACATATTTTTTTGCGGATTAAGGGGGGACATGCTCGTCGAAGGTCAAAATTGAGTTTTTATTGTATATTCAAACCATGATCCTGGACACTCCTTAAACGTTGTAGATGATCTTTTTATATAATTTTGAAGCCTTATTATTCTTTATAGTTATTTTAAACATTTGATGACTGCATGAAGTATTTTTGTTACATAAAATAGTATTCTTTTAAACCTCTCGCTCTAATGTTTTAGAATATAGTCATATTTCGGTACATAGCTGTGCAGTGGTGTTAAGATTTTTTACATTTATTAATTTTTAAACGCATTTATAAAACCATTAGCATAATTTATTACGAGATAATTTTTGTAAAATATTCACGATAAAAAATTGTATTGATAATCTCTGTGATCCCAAATTTGACAAGAATTAGGCATTTTATTATTCAAAAAATCGGCAAGATTAACACATATCAAGATGATTCTAAAGATATTTATTATAAGCTATGTTTTTGACCATTCAAGTGTGATAAACATCTTATGAATAATGATTGCTTTATAATAATTATTGACCTAAGAATAAGGTAGTGTTTTTTTGAAATACGCCATTTCTTTTGTCATTCCCTAGTGGTTAAGCTACAACATACGGCCGTAGCCATAAATTGACAAACTTTAATTGAAGTAGGGAGTAAAATGATATTGACGCGCGTGTTTGAACATGTACCGTTTAAAAAAAAATAAAAAAAAATTCGGTTAGGTACATGTTCAAACACGCGCGTTAACATAATTTTACTCCCTACTTTAATTATAGTTTGTCATTTTATGGCTACGGCCGTATGTTGTAGTTTAACCACTAGGGAATGACAAAAGAAATGGCGTATTTTAAAAAAACACCACCTTCTTCTTAGGTCAATAATTATTATAAAGCAATCATTATTCATAAGATTTTTATCACACTTAAATGGTCAAGGACATAGCTTATAATAAATATCTTTAGAATCATCTTCAAATGTGTTAATCTTGCCGATTTTTTGAATAATAAAATGCCTAATTCTTGTCAAATTTGGGATCACAGAGATTATCAATATAATTTTTTATCGTGAATATTTTACAAAAAATATCTCGTAATAAATTATACTAATGATTTTATAAATGCGTTTAAAAATTAATAAATGTAAAAAATCTTAACACCGCTGCACAGTTCTGTACCGAAATATGACTATATTCTAAAACATTAGAGCGAGAGGTTTAAAAGAATACTATTTTATGTAACAAAAATACTTCATGCAGTCATCAAATGTTTAAAATAACTATAAAGAATAATAAGGCTTTAAAATTATATAAATAGATTATCTACAACGTTTAAGGAGTGTCCAGGATCATGGTTTGAAAATACAATAAAAACTCAATTTTGACCTTCGACGAGCATGTCCCCCCTTAAGAATTATCATGCCTGAGGCTTTATATAAAATTAAATAACTCTTTTCTCGTTGGAACTTAAACATATTATGCACAATTATTAAATCATTATTTACGAGTGCATATTTAAATTCTTGCTAAGTATTAAATAATAATATACCTACTTAATAATTTAAATATAAATAATAATATTAAATATACATTTTAAAAATAGGTAAGCACCTATAATTCACGATCGTCTATTTATTTTCAAATTCCATTCGATTGCGTGGCGCCCAGTTGTTTGAAAGGTTTAAAATTATTGTTTTTTGTACAACGTATTAGTGCCTACTGACCGCTAGAAAATATGAATATCGCTTGCGAGGATAAAAAAGTAAGTATACTTGACATTCGATTTACCGGAATCATGGTAACAGATAAACGACTTAACCGGGATGAAAAGTGGGAGGGAGGAATTAAATTCTTCTAAACGCGTAAAAATACGTAATATTAAATAGATGCATTCTAATTATTTGTTGTGTTTGTCGGTGGATTAACCACCAGACGTTCTCGAAGCACAGTTATCTCCTCTCACCTCCGTGCGTTTTACACGCCGTTTTACTCCCGCTTTACCTCGATTCATATCTCTCCATACCCAGACAGTACACAATCTACTGTGACTGGACTGTAATGTGGTTATGCTCAGCCACCGGCCATCGAGTCGAGTTTCATCGGCCAGCCGCCTAACGGGCGCGCAGGCTAATTTCCTGTTGTCGCTATTATAATCCCTAGACATTCAATACGCATGGTGAAATTTGATAAGAATATTTTAATTGTGTACTTTTAAATATTTTTTTGTCGTTTAACCAAGGAATAGGTTTACCATCTACCCCAGTAAATTGAGAGTCAACCGTAGATTTATTTATTTTGTTGTTTATTTGTCAAAAATGATATTTCTACCAATTCACCTAATATTGAAAATATAATTATAATAATTTTGGCATTTACCTTGAAAGTTTTTTTTGAAAAATTAAAATTCATGATTTTAATCAGTTGCATAACGCGCGCTGCTAAAAATATTGTCATATATTAATTATTGATAATAATATATTGTTTTATTATCTCTGACTTGTAGCCATAGTTTAATCCTTTTTTAAAATTCAACATATCAGCATTCACTCTCTGAATAAAATTTATTTATAGTTTATAGGCCTGGTGTTAAAGTATTTTTTCTATTTAATTCCAACTAAATGTTGGCGGATATAAATTTATTTAATCATTATAGCAAAATCTTTACTTTACTCTATCAATAGATGTTTTTTTATTCAGAAATCTCTAGTCAAAACATTTTTTTCTTAAAAGTTAAATAAGCCAACCTGATCTTTAAAGATTATCAATAGATATGGTGTCAAATTAATGTCTTTAGCTATTGAAAGGTCATGGAGGGGTCAAGGGCCATTTGATTTTAAACAAAATCGATGAAACACCTAATGTTTTATTAATCAGAGTTTTTAATGCCATGCCAAAATTATTAGCAAAAAAAATAAAGCAAGATTAAAATTTTAGCGTTAATCATTTTTTTTTTGTTTTTTGGTTATAGGTATGTTAATTATGCGTATAATTTATGTATATACACTCAAAAAAGACTGTTATAGCTTATTAATGCACGGATAATGTAATTAAAAATGATTTTTAACATATCAATATTGATCGGAATCTCCGTTATCTTATTTATTGCTTATATTTTTCCGAAAATCTGAATATTTATCGTGCATGGATGCGCTTTTTTTCATAATGAAATATTTTTCATAATGAAATGAAATGAATATGACGAATTACCCATAATGAGACAGTTACACACGCATAGGTGTAGTGTCAGAAAATTTATCTTTCGCGTAGTAGTTTCACACGGCGATTTTTTTCGCGCGGTGTAAATTCGTGCAGTTAGTTTTTTAAGCGGGATCGAATTCATTGAATCATAGCATTGAAGCGGAGCTCTGATCAGGAGCACGAAGCAGTGGAGCAATGGGGTATTACCCGAAACATGAGCGGAGCCAGATCTCCGAAAATTTGTAGTGCTCCACTACTCCGGATTTTTTTTTTTATTATTATTAAATTTTTGTCCTAAAATCCACTGAACATATGATATTTTTGACACTTTGCAGCACTGGCATTATTTGGAATACGCTGCCGATTGATAAATAACCTCACTTTTTTGAAAACAATATTTTCAGTACTAATATTAATTCTTAATAAGAAGAGGTAGATGATGACAGACGGTTTGCTGTCGGTATTTTGTTTAATAGAATCAATGATGAAAATGACGAATAATAAGCCTTATTTTAAAACTACTTATTATTTTTTTACATTTGTACACATATAACAGCTATTAAAACTTTTTACCCGGAGCGGAGCTGGAGCAAATATTAGGTCCCGGAGCGGAGCAACTCAAAAAAGGGTCCGCTGCAACCCTCTGCATTGAATACCTACGTCGAAGAGCGCCGCGGCGCTATCCAGTGGCTGTAATTCACTATGTCTGAAAGCATGCATTAGATCACATCCGCCAAGACCGTAGCGGAGGACGCGTGGCAAAATTTACGCAATCTGTCCAAAATATTTAAATATAATATTTATGTTATAATTTATTTTTTGAATTTTATTTCATTTGCTTTATAATTTTTAATTTTCTGTGACTCCCCCCTCCTCTAACGTTGATTTGTGACCCCATAGATTATTCTTATGTGGCTCTACGGGGGCCATAAGGCTATAATTTGGCTATCTACTATCTACTATCGTGGATAGCCAAACTAAAAAATGATTAGAAATGTTGGCTAACTCCAGATTCGAGACGGTCTTTTGCCTTTTTGTCGATTTGCCTACGCAGGATTATCCAAGTTTTTTTCATATAGACCGAAGAGACAACATTCAAAAACCTCGTGATATTAGATGAGATCTAAAGGTCGAAAAAGACGAAAAAAGCTCCCTCTAGAGTCGAGACTGATTAGCCAAATCAAGAACGCCGCGAGTTTTCCACTTATACAGACGCTCCGTGCCGCTGAGTAGCGGGAGGGTGGAGCCAAGCTGTGAAGAAGAATGTCAGATGGCCAAATAATATATGTCAAGAAGAATATAAATTTGAACATCAGAAAGCTTATATCTAAAAAGTCGTTGCGCTTTCGATTAGCAACTCGGAAGGTTTCAAAAGGCTCTTATGATTCAGAAAAGAAGCTACGATCGGCAGGTGAATCTTATTCTGAAGGTTTTGTTTCAATTGGCTACTCAGAACACTCGCATATGAAAAGATACAATAATTCCCATCAATCTTAATGAGAAAAATTTCAAACGTTCAAACATAAATTTTATAATATATCACTACTGTTATAGGTTACAAAGCAGGGTTTGCGAACCTTTTTACGTACGCGTGCCAAAATTTCCCAAATATTATTTTTCGACTGTCTGACGTGCCGAGCAGTTTTTCACAGGAAAAATAGTTTTTAAAAATCCCATTAAAAAATGATGATGTTCTAAATACCACTCACTTAACATAACACACATTTAGCTTTATCACTTTTTTAAATTACGGCATACACTTCGGTCCACCAATTTTGAAACTGTCTGCCAGAATTACTACGACTAGCTTCAGCAAGTTTTTGTTTCTTATTGGGTGCAGTCATATTTTGTGGGAAGAAATGAAATTGTTTTTTATATTTATTAGTTTAGTTCTTTATGCACAAATTAACATATCAGATGAGGCATTCTCTCGCTACAGTGGTCTCAAGCATTGTAAATCGATCAAAATTAGAGGTACGCGGCGCGGCATCCCCCGCCGCCTGATGATGTTACTGCGATAATATTATATGTGACGCATAAAACCTGAGGACCGACCTATGCAATTATATATTTAAATTAAACATAATGCTTATTCTTGAAGAGTATTTGCCTGCTATTTTTTATACAATGCGATCTGTCATTTATTATTATTATAGGTATGGTTTGTCCTTCAAACGCATGCCATGCAAAATCATCTTGCGAACCATAGGTTCGCCACCTCTGCTATAAAGTATCTATTAGCCGTCTGTCTACCTACTTTCAATGTAAATTTTACTTCGGCACGTGCCAAGCCTAATTTGTAACAACCTCCTTATGTAATACCTACCATGAAATCTTCCATCATTACCGATTAACTACAATGTAATTAATGCCTCACCCATTATAATTATTAAATTCCTTCATGCCATAATATATGCATGCGTGTATATTTGTTAATTGGTATCTACTATAATAATATAATATATAACACGCGTATTAGGTATCTATGTTTTCTTGTCAAATGTCCATTCGCAAGATTTATTGTGAACAGCACTCGGTCCTGTGATTTCGAAATATTACAAATTCCAGTTTCACTATTCCTGCACGACACTCCCGTGTTAGAAAAAAGATACAAAATTAGTGTCATCGTACGCCCTTGGTATTAACATTTATGGAATAAATTTTCCATAAGATTATAATATATACATGAATGTTTTCATGTATTATTCACGTTCACGCCAAACACTACTTTAAAATACACGATGGTGCGTAGATTTATCCTGTTAAATAATATTATTTCGCATAGTTGCTGTGCCATAAGTAATAACACTAACGTGATAAAATCAAAGAAAGTTTGTATAACAAATATTTATGTACGTATTTAAATACCTATTAAATCAATTAATTAAATAATTATTAACACCACTATTTAATTGCAATCAGTTTATAGTGTGATTTACAATATGATTTCAGATTTAATTTCGTACAATAGTATAGTATGAATATAGCAATCAAAAAGATAATTTACTATATTTTATATTAAATACGCATCATACTTTATTACACTCTATAGATTGAATCTATAAATCAATCTGATGAGTAAAGAGCTACTGATTTATATGTATGTACCTACCTATAAAGTAGCGTGATATAATAAATTATTTTGCATACAAACGTCCAATCTAATATTGGCGCAATTGATAGGATTGCCAACCTTTTTCTCATGCCATCCCCTATAATAGTAGTAGGTACAACCATCATTATTCAAATTGTTGCTTTATCGGTTGCTGCCCGAAATAGTACGGCAGAACCGCACTCATACTGATCACAATGGTGCTTAAGGCATGAAATGCGATATTGTCATGTGCTTCATTTACCTTCAATCTTCCCTTGGATAATGGAATGCTCTACCCTGTCCTCTCGTAATGTGATTGAGGTAGGTAGGTACTGTAGTTGGCTGATTTTAATACTGCGCAGAATATCTAAATCGTTTTCCATTTTGTTTGCAGACTTCAACATTTATCAGCCTGATAGTTGAAGGAATTGTTTACCATTTCAATCTATATAATGTAATGTTCAACGTTAACCCAGCCATTCAGGTTACAGTTGTGATCAAAAATACAAAAAATTCAGCATCGGTTGCTTCTTTTTTATATTACAACCAATCAATAAACAACGAAGTTTAGTGATCTACGATTGATGTTTATATCAACAGATCAACAAATCAAACACACATTATAAAAGTAACACGCATTTTTTTCAAATGTGTGCTTTATCAATACGCCACTGTGGGACTTCGATATTCTCTCTTTTTCTTTCACGGCAGAAACTCTCAGTATAGTTAAAAATCTCTGTTATAGGTACTCTTCTCGTCAGTTGTAAGATTTCTGTAAAAATGTATGTTTAAGTATTATGCACCCAAAAACTATGTTCATTAATATGTGACAACAAACTCAACAGTATGTACCTATCTTTAAATTATTCAAATTTAAATCGAATGTAATAATGACTGAATAAAGTATTAAATTCAATAATACACACCAGTGGCGTGCGCTCCATTGATGCTGTTAATGCAGCGCATAAATTTAATATATCCATGAGATCGTGTATGAAGCTTTAATAACAATAATACGTAACCATTCATTGAAACTATATTATACCAAGCCAGATAGATATAAAATTTTAGTAAGATTTTTGAAGTACCTAGATATGATTCTCGTATTACTACCTGTTTTGATAAATAAAACCACTTATTTTGAAGAGCACCCCTCATCTCAGAAGTCACCGTACGCCATTAGAACCTACACATATCATACATTAATTTCTTTTTTATATCTAATATATCTAATATTATTTATAATATTTTAACAAAATTAGGAAAAGCATTTTGTAAATTACGTACCTAGTCAGAAAAATTAAAAATCGCATATACCCTTCTACGTGTGCATAGCTAAATTATGAATTTACTTCAATGCAAATAGGTATCTACGGGTATATAGGTACGATTAACAGTTGAACCTTCTGTATTTAAATTTCAGATTAGGTACCTATATTGAATTAACAACATTATTTTTGTAACCGAATAATTTCAACAATCCATCACAAGTAGGCAATAAAAATGTATTTTATATTATATTCCAAAACACTATTTTTGACCAACATTTGTTTTTTTAATAATACGTTGTTTTTAAAATGTTAATCAATAATATATAGTAAAAGTAATCTATAATACCTGTTTTATAACTTTTAAATAGACATATTAACATATTGAAAAATATCTTATTAGTATGTGCAAATTTCTTCTCGCTTCAATCCAAAAATGTTTAAAACTGTCACAATATAAAATACCTATATGAATAAATTTTGAGAATATGTTACTTACTTACCCGTTTTTAATAAACTAGTTCTTCAATTTCATTTTGTCATCGCCTGGATATAAAATCTATCAGCGTGATAAATTGAAATGTAAATTTTATGCCACTGTGATTTTATTTGCTATCAATATGTCCAAACAATATTCATGACAGTATGATCGATATAGGTGGGTACACACTATCCTATTAGTTACCTTGTAAACGTGTTATATTATAACATTATTTATAACAGCGCATTTGATTAGTTGTGATATACCAAATATATGGCTATAAAGAAGGTAATACTCGTAGATAAACTAAGGATGTGAAGATACTATACTACCGAGATCTATTAATTATGAATACCTACCTCTACATTCAATCAACTTTCTGGACCTGATTTCAAAGAATTAATAATAAACATAACTTAAAAATGTATAGGAAACCTACGTTTACTACACTGCTCTCTAAATATCCTTAAGGGGGGACATGCTCGTCGAAGGTCAAAATTGAGTTTTTATTGTATATTCAAACCATGATCCTGGACACTCCTTAAACGTTGTAGATGATCTATTTATATAATTTTGAAGCCTTATTATCCTTTATAGTTATTTTAAACATTTGATGACTGCATGAAGTATTTTTGCTACATAAAATAGTATTCTTTTAAACCTCTCGCTCTAATGTTTTAGAATATAGTCATATTTCGGTACATAACTGTGCAGTGGTGTTAAGATTTTTTACATGTATTAATTTTTAAACGAATTTATAAAACCGTTAGCATAATTTATTACGAGATAATTTTTGTAAAATATTCACGATAAAAAATTATATTGATAATCTCTGTGATCCCAAATTTGACAAGAATTAGGCATTTTATTATTCAAAAAATCGGCAATATTAACACATTTCAAGATGATTCTAAATATATTTATTATAAGCTATGTCTTTGACCATTCAAGTGTGATAAACATCTTATGAATAATGATTGCTTTATAATAATTATTGACCTAAGAATAAGGTAGTGTTTTTTTGAAATACGCCATTTCTTTTGTCATTCCCCAGTGGTTAAGCTACAACATACGGCCGTAGCCATAAATTAACAAACTATAATTGAAGTAGGGAGTAAAATGATATTGACGCGCGTGTTTGAACATGTACCGTTTAAAAAAAAATTAAAAAAAAATCAGTTAGGTACATGTTCAAACACGCGCGTTAACATAATTTTACTTCCTACTTTAATTATAGTTTGTCATTTTATGGCTACGGCCGTATGTTGTAGCTTAACCACTAGGGAATGACAAAAGAAATGGCGTATTTCAAAAAAACACTACCTTATTCTTAGGTCAATAATTATTATAAAGCAATCATTATTCATAAGATGTTTATCACACTTGAATGGTCAAAGACATAGCTTATAATAAATATCTTTAGAATCATCTCCAAATGTGTTAATCTTGCCGATTTTTTGAATAATAAAATGCCTAATTCTTGTCAAATTTGGGATCACAGAGATTATCAAAATAATTTTTTATCGTGAATATTTTACAAAAATTATCTCGTAATAAATTATACTAATGGTTTTATAAATGCGTTTAAAAATTAATAAATGTAAAAAATTTTAACACCACTGCACAGTTCTGTACCGAAATATGACTATATTCTAAAACATTAGAGCGAGAGGTTTAAAAGAATACTATTTTATGTAACAAAAATACTTCATGCAGTCATCAAATGTTTAAAATAACTATAAAGGATAATAAGGCTTTAAAATTATATAAATAGATTATCTACAACGTTTAAGGAGTGTCCAGGATCATGGTTTGAAAATACAATAAAAACTCAATTTTGACCTTCGACGAGCATGTCCCCCCTTAAGTCCGTAATATTAGATAAACGATTTCGACATCACAATTATTCTATATTATATTATGTACAATTATTAAGTAAAGTTAATATTAAGTATTTAAATTTATTTCACATAAGTACTTAATTAATTAACAATGATTAGTTACATGCAAATTCTATATTATTACATTTCGCCGTAACACACTTCACCGTGAGCTGTTTTACCAAAAAGAGGTGGCCGTATAGCAATGAGACAAAAAATACGCATTGTTCGTTGAGCATTACAGACGGTAATGTTTATAAGTACAGTAAAAACAAAACAATGATTCGGTTCGTGGATTTTATGCATACGACTACGTATACTGTCGTCACAGCTACGAGTATATTACCCTCCATGTAACCTTGCAATTTGGAATAGATTTTTTTTTAATTATTTTGAATTATTTGATGAAATCGGCCAATCAGGCGCCTTGCATTTACTAATACGCAGTGCGTATTACACACAAACTTGTCACTGTGTACAATTGCAAAGTTACGTGGAGGATACTTACTCTACATCGGCTGCCAAGTAATTAGTAGCACTAGTAGGGGTAAATATCCGCACGCACACCAACGACCAACCGAATCATTATTTTATTCTTACTGTACATGAATTTGATATATTTTTTTTATTACTTAGGTCAACCAACAGGATCAATCACAAAAAGCAGAATTAAATCAAATATTAAATACATTTATGAAAAATACATCTGAGAGCTATTTAAAAAAATAAAAGAGTAAAACACATAGGTAGTACTAAATATAAGAGAGTAAAAAATAAAACATAATGAATAAAATAAAAAAGTATATATAAAGAGATGGCAACACAAGAAAAAAATATAATCAAAAATATAGTCGTCCAGTTACAATGTGTAGTAAATTTTGGAACTTACTTTAAAAGAGGCAAGAGAACAAAACAGTTTCACCCGATCACTGTAATGATTCATAGTTCTGCAGAGTCGAGCCACCGGACAATAGTAGCCTAGATTGGGGAATATTTATAAGTGAAAAGATGTGAAGACGAGTATTGAAAGTAATTGTGGGCAATCTATTATAATTGGGCAAGTTAATATGACGGTACTTGGTCAAAGAGAGATGATTAGTAAAAGGTTTTTGCACTCATTCCAACCTGTTGACACGAGCAGTGTAGTGAGGGTTCCACACTGAACTACAGCTGGTATACCTACAAGTTGTGATCGTACCTTCCAGAGAGTAATGGAGAATAATTTTGGTAGAAGAATTTTTAAAATCGTTCGATAACCTCAAAAGAAAATCGAATCAAAGCGGTAGTGGAATGTTCAAGAGGAATCAATATATTGATATCAAGATATTTGATAGGGTACAACTTAATACTTACGAACACCTACTAGAATTTTATATAAACTATACGATACGTTTGTATTTCTCATTTACTTATCTATCTATTCTCTTGTGTCTTTCTCTTGTATTCCGGTGGTTTTTATTATGTATGTTTTAAGTCTTATTTAAACGTGAATTTTATATTACTACTATACGCTCATATATTTCCAATACAACATCTCACGGTGAACTGTGACACATCCAACTATATACGTACCTACACATTTCCGGATATTAACTGAGCTTTACCTTCAGGGCGCGGCCGCGGCTGTATGGAGGTACAATTCTCTAGTGTGAAGAAACATAGGATAAACTTAAACACGTGTTAAAGAATGTTATTTTGAATAATTACGTTTGACGTTAGCGAAATGCGGCAGGTTTTGTATTTCTTGCGTTTTATGACATGACCGTCATTAAGTCATTAGCCAAAACTGATTTTAATGCTTAGTCAATTGCTGCTAGCTTTCGTAATTCTGTTATGTGGCTTTAATATATTATGTTTTGAAAAATATCTTAAACAGTATAATTGTTTGAAGTATCGGTAGATGCCTACGTAATCGGAAGCATTTTTGACATAAGAATGATGTTTAGTTTTCAAAGCCTACTTATTCTCTTCAATAATATAAAATAAATAAATATTTCATCATAACATTATACGGTCATTACACAGGAATCATCTCACTCCTGGCGTCTAGTTTGGCAAATTATCTGACGGAAATGCAAGTTGAAATATAAATTTTGAATTCGGCATATTATATTAATCATCACGAATTATTAAGACAATCTTATCATCGTTAAAAAATAAGACGATAAACCAAGATTAGGCATGAAAAATAATAACGTGTTTAGAATACTCGTTGAAATTTTTGTAAGCCATAAATAATTCACTATTTATTACCATCGTGGAATGCATTTCAAGATGGGAACCTGTGGGTCTATTCTATACTTATCGAACACTAAAGTGATAAATAGTATCAAACTTAGGGTAGGTTTGTATCAAAATATTAGCACGTATTGTAACAATTACACGAAGTTGGTTTTTATTTTTGCAATAAGTGCGATATTTTAACAGCAGCAAGATAGGTGCTGTTAAAATATAGCACTTATTGCAACAATAAAAACCAGCTTCGTGTAATTGTTACAATACGTGCTAATATTTTGATACAAACCTACCTTAAGTTTGATAATATTTATCATTTTATCACTTTAGCGGTCGATAAGTATAGAATAGACCCACTGATTTATTGTTTGAACGTTTATTTTGCAAAAATTTGCATACGCTTCTTTGTATCATCGAATCGCATTCCTAAATAGATTGACGTAATGAATTATTTGATTTTATTCAAAATTAAATTTTTCAATATTATACATATCCTTACTTTCAACACTAGTATTTTCTAATAATAACATTTAGTTTTAATTACCATAATATTTTGATCATTATAATATACCTACTGCAGGTTGAGAAATTTAATTCAATTCAGTTATTTATTTTACATATTGTGGACATTACAAATTATAAGTTTAAGACGTTCACAACATGACATTTAGAAACAACGAAATATTATTAAAACAATATTAGGTACATAATAAAAGAGATAGATTCTACAGTATAAATGTGTAAATACAAAAAATTATATAGGTACAAGGAAGTACACCAGATGAGTTAAGCAGACCCTATTTTAAGAATTTATAAAATAATTTCCACCTATACTCATCCTCACGTAGGTGGAATATATCAACATCCGAAGTGATTTGGTTGAACAGAGTTATTGCCCTCCCAATTGGCATCACCAATGGTAGGTTAGTTCTGCTCCTCGGGTTAGTCGATTAAGTCGATTAGTAAAGTCGATGTTTATTATCATAACACAATCAAATTAAAATAGTCGTCATATAATAAATAATATCCCTTTTCTATCTATCGTATTCAATGGGGTTGTGTATTAAATGTTAGGGTGTGGTTTTAGACAAGTACCTATAATAATTTTAAAAAAATATTTCAGATTTTTTTGTGATAAAAGAACATGAGTTTATAATATCAAAAATTAATAACGCATACAGCTAGTATTTTAATAAATTGATACTTGATGAATCGATACATAACCTACATTTGATTGTTTGTAGAATGATTTTTTTATTACGTGTATCTAACATTCCTATTGTTAGTAGGTACAGTAAAAACGAAACAATAATGCGGTCGGTCGATAGTGTGCGTGCGTATGGGGCCGTGATAAATGCCTGGCAGCCGATGACCACGTATTCGTACGTATACGTACATGTACAATCGACGAACCGCATCATTGTTTCGTTTTTACTGTACCTACCTCTTTTTTGTAATCAAATACATTTGATAACACTCCATTGATAAAAAACGTTTCGCGATTATTTCGTTTACAAGATAGCAAGTAAAACTACCATATCGACTTATAAAAAATATTTCTAGCGTATTTTATAAAATCGATGTTTTTATAGTTACTTATTTTACGGAGACGAAGCTCTGTATCAAAATACTAACCTATTCAATGTAATAGCGCCTGTACACGTGCATGAATTTACTGGCAGCAATAGTGCGTATTTTAAGCTATCGTGACAATAACTGTTTACACGTAAAAGTGCTGACTGTCTCTCAAATCTCCTTCTTCAAGAGTATGCAAGATGCGATGTTGTCATTGTATGGTACTATTTGACAAGTAGTGAAAATCGGTTTACTGCAAAATGAGTATAGTTAGTTTTTTTGTCGGCAGGTTCGCCACTATCGTTCTATTGCGCAGGCGCAGATCGAAAAAATCCCTACTGTCGCATGAAAATTCAGAAGCTCCAAACCTTTTTGATTCATGCATGCAAGCTTAATACCCCGTTTACACGTGCATGGTTGTACTGTGCACAGTAAGAAAATGTATGGGGAAACGTATTATCACGCAGTTGGCAAGATTGCGTGCATGAATCAAACAAGATTGGAAGATTCCGAATTTCCAATGCGAAAGTAAGATTATTTTCGATCTGCGCCTGCGCAGTAGAGCGATCGTAGCGAACCTGCCGGCAAAATAACGAACTACTCATTTTGAGCTCCGATTTTCAATACGACCTATCAGATAGTAGTATAAAATGACAACATCGCGCCTCGCTTACTCTTGAAGAATGAGATTGGAGAGACAGTCAGCACTTTTACGTGTAAACAGTTATTGTCACGACAGTTTAAAATAAGCACAATTTCCGACAGTAATTCCATCCATGTGTACAGGCGCTATAACTACTGCAGGATTATACATGTTTACCCATACAATTTCTTGTTATGGACGTGTAAGCGGGGTACCTATACGTTTTTAAAATGAGATAATCACCTACCTAAGACATTCTAATAATATGGCTAATTTTCTTTTACATATTGTGTACCTTATAATCCTGCGAAGCAGTAAAGATCAATTTGTTTTATATATTGTATGCTTTGTATTGCATTTATAAATACTGGTGATGGCAAGGACATTATTAATTTACATATTAAATTGAAAGTGATTGGAACCAATAATAATTAATAGTAATATTATGTTTAAAACGCCATGCACAAAAGCGTGAGAAGATATTGTCTTCTAAACGTCGTATTTTTCCTTTTATGAACATTTTGTTTATTTTTGTATTTTTATGTTTTGTATCAAAAATCACCACACCCATTCACAATGTAAAAATATACCTATTTTATATTGAATATTAATTAGGTATACTAATGTAGTGACTAAATGTTGTTTCGGAATAAAAATAAGTTTACAATAGCATAGGTGTAAATTTTAATTAGTAGGTACCTATATATTATTTATATTAAGTAATAATATCAAGTATCTACCGAGGGTTCTTGATGTAATTTGAATTAAAAATATAATTGATTTGAGTTTTGTGCTATTTCATTTGAGTCGTTTTTGCGATCTACGCGCACCCACTAATGTATTATACCTACTGACCAACGTGATAGACTAATTAATTGTACATACTCTGACAACAAATACAATTAATTAATTTTACTTTATATTACAAATTAATACAATAAAATAAGGTAAAAACCTTATTATCTACTTAGTAAAAGATCAAGTATATTTGTTTATACACAATCCTTTATGCTCCGGTTAAGTGCGAAAAGTACAATCAAAGTAAAGATGTTGATAATCGATGTTGACCATGTTGCAAAAATGATTTTTAATTCGTGGTAATCTGTAAAAAGACTTGTCCCCTCGTAAATTAATTGGTTTTTCAGGGCTTGCGGCCCCTGAAAAGTAGCGGGTCTATGCGATAGCCAGGTCAGGCTCAATCGAAAAAGTTGGCTGTCTAGAAAGGCATTTAGAAAAAAAGCTTCTACCCAAGGCCTGAACAAAAACGATGCATGAGTGCGAGTGAGAAAGTATTCGGCACCCTTACAATCTCTGCGACACGCGCTAGAGTAAGATAAAAGGTCTACTAGCTACAAGCCAGTTTCCAAAAGTATCGCCATCAAATCGGGGCGAAACGCTTCACATAGCGTCGATAACTTGCCAGCTCGTGTTGCTAAAATTGATATTTTTGTGTTAAACATAAAGTCAGTGGTAAATATTTTTGGTTAATTAAGTAGAAAAGATGGTTCTGTGTGTTGTCTTAAAATGTGGTAGCCGTACTGATAAGGAAGAAGATGGTAATACGTTTCATAAGTAAGTTGATACATGTTCGTGATAATTTATTTGTATTTTATTATATATTTTAATATCAGTGACTTAGTGTTTCTTTAAAATAACTTAAATTATGGATATCTTTATCTAATGGTTGCATTTTGACCGCTTAAAAATACTATATAACGTAAAAAAATAGAAAATTATATTTTAATTCTGAGCGTCTAGTGCGAGCACCTTGGGCGAGCACTAGAGAAATGGTCTATGGTCTCGAACATTTGTAGACGAATGCGTTCGCTCGCTCACAAACCAAACGCAAGGCACGCGGCTTCATTTAGCAATGCAACGGGTGGCGTCTAGATGTATCTATAGTCTAAGCTTCTACCATCAATTGTTATAAAAATTAAAAGTCCCTCTCAAATTAATTACTCTCACATGTTGGCAATAGATGGCGGTGAACTATATTTTAATTATAGCCATCTATTGGTTTGAACTAATATTAAAATTGGAGAAACATTATATTATTTTTTAAAGTAAAAGCAGGTCCCTGTTTTATCAAACCATAGACTAAACGTCAATAATTTTCCCTCCTAATTTTATGTCAACTGATTGTTTTGTTTACAAATGGTTTACAACTTCATAAGTAGGAAAGTTTTTCTTGAACTTGAATTGAAGCGTATACTGAAATTAACTATAAACGATTTATAAAGTAATAACGCTTTCGAAACATTTATTTTCATGATGGAGACTACTGCCTCCGTATCAAAGGTAACGTTTGTAATAGTAATACAATACAACAATAACAAGTATAGAAATGTCGTTTTTATAATTCCGAAACAGTAATATGTCGTGTTACATACTATTATATGTTGTATCTTTAAATTTTAGGGGTGTTTCGTATTCAAAAATGGTTTTAAAACAATTTCTTCGAAACACAAAAGAAAGAGCAGTTTTCAAAGGTCATTATTTGAAGAAGAGTTTACCAACGAAGCTTGGTATCAAACATTCAAAAGTGCATGGCTTAAAATCGAAGAAAAGCTTGAGGTTAGTACAGAAATCTTGTTGATTATGAAGTTGTTTCTTCGGAATATCTTAAATAATATCTAACATTGGTTACGTGTCTATAAATGAATAGTTATTTTTCATGCAAAATTAGGTACCTACCATAAGAAAGGGTATTCTTCAAAATAGGTACTATAATGATTAACAAACTTTTCTCGCAATTATGAATGTATGTAGACGATGCACATCTATACAGCCATTTTACTCCATTTTCGAATCAAATTCAATATAAAATACACAGGTAGGTATGAGAAGTGAATCGAGCATGCAGGTAAAATGTTCATTGGAAAAGTGTTGTTGGAAAAATGAAATGAATAGTGCCTGCACACGTGCATGGATTTACTTACACTAATAGTGTGTATTTTAAACTTTCGCAATAATAACTGTTTACACGTAAAAGTGCTGACTGTCTCACCAATCTCATTCTTCAAGAGTAAGCGAGACACGGTGTTGTCATTTTATGGTACTATTTGACCTGTCGTGAAAATCGGTTAACCTAAAAATGAGTCACGGTGTGGTTCGTTTTTTTACGGGCAGGTTCAACACTGTTGTTCTACTGCGCAGGAGCAGATATCGAACAAATCCCGGTAAATGTGCCACAGAGGTGGAAATGAGATTTTACAACTTTCTTTTTAGACCAAACCAAACCTAACCTAACATTAACTAACCTACCACAACCTAATATTACCTCATATAATCTTAGTTTGTGATAATGGTGTATCAAAATGTATGAAAATTTCAAATTTTTAATTAACGATTATTGGATTGAAAAGCCGATGTGCCGACAGAAAAAGGTATTTAGTATAATTGTCTACATGGAATAAACAGTTTTCGTAAAAAAAAATATAAAAGCTCGTGTATACCTCTGCGGCACAATTACCAAAATCCCAACTGTCGCATGAGAATTCAGAAGCTTCTGATTCATGCATGCAATCTTGCAACTTGTACTATAATACATGTTTACCCATGCATTTTCTTGTTATGGCCACGATAATACGCACTGTCAGCAGTAAATCCATGACGTGTAAACGGGGTAGAATACTAAACCAGGTTTATTTATACCCGCAGAACAAATTAATGAAATAGAAATGTGAATGCCAATCGCCATGAACGAAGGCTTTGAAGTTTACTATTTTATGGCAGCTACAACTATATTTGGTAGAATAGTAAGCGATAGACGAGTAGTAACATATCAGCTTGTCGTGTCATGGTCGTGAATCTCGGGCTTGAATCAGAGGTCCAGAAAATTTACATGTTGTTTTTCAATGTGTGTTTCGACCCAGAGATTGAACCTAATAGGATGACCAAATGGCTGACACCCATTTCTCATTTTAATAATTTGTTATGAAACCTCGGATCGTGGAGAGAATGGAAAAAAATGTTAATGAAAAGTAGACGAAACGAATAAAATATTCTTGAAATTGAATTGACACTCACGGCCTTTTTCTCATAAATCTTGATATGTTCAGTTAAAATTTATTTTAGTGGAATTATTATAGCTCTATCTTCAATTTTTTTTATTTTCTAGATACTGAACTATTCAACATACAGCAAAGTATTGAAGGACCTTGTTGTCTACATAAAAGACTGTCATAATATTGAATCATCAATGTTCTACGAGGAGACTATCCCAAGTGCGACTCTCCTTACAGGAATCAATCAACCTGATCATATCATCCAATTCACCGCACTGAAAGATCAATTGAAGTGAGTGTACAATAATTAACTGCAATCGGTTGTTTGCAGAAAACTGAAGAAAATAGTGAAAATATCCTGACTCATGGACACAGCAGGTCTTCTGCATTTATTAATTCTTCCTTGTCCGTATACGGTTGTCAGGAGACGCATAGGGCACCACACCGTGCCTTCGAGAATTCTTTTCACTCGACAGTCTTGCATCTTGACAGGCTATACCGGCATCCCACAGCTCTACCGTATACAGGCTGTGGACTGTGGAGATGTTATTTAGTGGCCTTCCAAGGCACCAAAATCCAACTGGCATGGAGAAAAGGCAGGCCAGGTTGACACTGATATTAGCATACGTGCCTGAATCAAATCCAACGTAGAGAATTCAAGTCATACTTAACACATATCCAGTATATGCCGCAGCTCGAAGCTCTGCCTACGGTTCTTCTGAGATGTCATGACTCACTAATGCAGCGATTTCTAAACTGGGGGGCGCGCCTCCCTAGGGAGGCGCGGACTGTTGCAAAGGGAGGCGTGAAAAGTTTAACACAATAATGTAGCCACAGGTTTGTAGTTTGCAAATGCATAGTTTATAAAACTGCAGCTAGTTATAAACTACACAAAAAAGACAGTCCTATAAAAGTTAGTTTGTTTGCAAACCTGTATGAAGATATGGAGACTAATTTTATTATATCTCATTTTTCTATACTACTGTGCATGGCCCCACAAGAGGGGGGCTGACAGGGCTCCAGCCTGGGGGCCCTGCGTTGCGGATCGACCAGTTGAGTGAGATAAACACAACACAAATTCGTTCTATTAGTAAAATTTATTAGTAACAAAAGACTTTGTTCAATTTTGGTTGAATCGAACTGTAGAATAATATAATACTTTGTCAAGAAAAGGAATGCAAATAGGTACTGCTACCATTCGTAACATCATATTTATGCGAAACAGAATTTTCTGCATTAGACGCAATGAAATCCATATATCGAGCCCGTTTAGTAGAAAAAAATCACTTTGTGTAAAAATGTATTTAATGAAATAAAGGGGGGGAGGTGCCAAGATTAGATTTTTTTTAAAAGGAGGCATAGTAACGTAAATTTTGGAAACCACTGCATTAATGTATAGCAGCATGGATGTAATGTAAGCATTTGGTTCGGAATGGTCGTATTGCCTATCCCATTAGTATAGCGAGCTCGTTTTGCGAAATGCCGTCACTCCCAATTTGTACCACCAGGTATTTGAAACTAACAATATTTTCGATGTCGCTGATCAAAGCATAATCTAAATGGGGTACAGATGCCATTTCACCTAATATGACCAAACACGAATGTTATTAATAATTTTTACAAATGCTTTTAGATCAGAAGTTACATCTCATGTGGCAGTTATTTATTCACAAGATTCCAGTTCTGTCAAGAATATGATTGAAAATATGGTGTTACAATTTATCGACGACAATAACAAAGTAAGTTTTCTTTTTTATAATTCCAATATTTTAATGAGAAATTCTCAGTTTTTAAGTGAAATCAGGAAGGAGCTAAACAGAGATATTTTCAGATTACTTTCACTTGAATTAAATGACTATCCAGGACCATAGCTGAATGCACGATTATTATCGTCGAGGTTTCTCAATTTGAACATTCTCTCTTCAGGAAGTTCACTAGCCCTTTCTACATTTTTATGCACATTGTCCACCCATCACTTGCGTGAGCGGCCTATGGGTCGAATATCTGACATAGCTCCCTCGTGGATGAGTATAGCGACCTCTGAATTTCTTGTACCTGTCAACAAGAACTGCCCATCTAGGTCGTAGCACTGTCATTTATAATCATCAGACTCGTTACAACTGTGGGTAGGTCCTCTTTCTCCAATAACCGTATCTAATGTAGTCGCTTTCCAATACCTTACCTCATATATTTCAACTATACATTTTTTTTTATATGGTATATGTGATCAAATATTACTAATGAATACATGGTAAAAAATGCTATCCGGATATATAAATAATTAGTACGTTGTCCAATATTTTACTGCAGTTAATCATTGTGAAATATTTTCAGAGCTCAAGCTCGGATGATGATGACAGCGAAATGAAAAATATACCACTGAATGTGAAGAAATCCCAATGCAATATGAATGTGTTAAACGCTTGGTATAAAGAAAAGTATCAGCCTGAAATGTCAGAATCATTTTCCTCTTCAAAAAAATTTAGATCCAGCCAAAATACCAACCATTTGGTCGTCATTATACCAGATTTTGAAAGTTTTAACTGTGACATTTTACAAGATTTCATTCTCATATTGAGGTATGTATAAAAATAATAACATATAGTAATATAATATGTATGTATATGTTTTCTAGTAATAATTTCCATAGACATAATTATTGTACATTATAATAGGTATATTATTCTTACTTAAAATACAGGTTTATTATTAAAGATTCACTTTTGTTATAAAATATGTATATTCAGCAATTCAAATTTAATTTTTTTAGTTTTCATTGTTGGATAACAACGGATATTTAGTTTCACTTTATCGAGATAAAACCGAACCCGTGTTAAAATTATTTTACAGCGGATACACTCCTGAGCTACCTTTTGTATTAGTGTTCGGTGTTGCCACATCTGTCTCCGCCCTGCATAAAAGCTTTCCTTACCAAGTGTCATCACGACTTCACGTCCAAGTCTTTCAATCACATTCTTCATCATTGTACTTGAATCAGGTAACTTAAAAATTTAATCTCTACTGTTTTCACTTTGTAATTATAGCATTATTTTGTATTTCTCATCGGTTACTTTTGTTCCAGGTTCTTGAAAACATATTCCTTACAGAAAATTGTCCATTTCATCTATCGGGAAAAACCTTCAAACTGTTGATCGATGTGTTCCTGTTTTATGACTTTTCTGTAACTGGATTTATTCAAGGCATAAAGGTTTGTTCAACAACATAAAGTAGAAAAACCAAATACTATATAAATATAATATTTATGGAATGGGAATGTTCAACCGAGGTGCATCGTTGTCTGCCTTATATTTTATTTAAAAAACTTTTCACACTGTCCGAATTTGAATCATCGATCTTGATGCTGAAAACCAGAAGCAATAATATCAATACAAGACATTCCAGTAATAAAATTGAAGTTCACCATAAAAACTTTATTCAGTAATGCTATTAATTTTATTTTCAGTATTGCATGATGGAACATTATTTCTCGTCACCTATAAGATCATTGTGCTGTCCAAAGGAAACGCTCGAACTTGCCATTAATGAATTATCCGACGAAGACGTGGAAGCTTTAAGGCACTTGCCATCCTTCAGACCCTTTCTTGAATCAAAAGAGCCATCTGAAAGAATCTCATTACTCATCGATAACGACCGCCTTAGAATTGATTTGCTGCAACAACTCAATAATTTTCACAATTATTTGCATAATTTTCATGCAGTTTTAAATCTTCTGCTAGGAATAGTGAGTAATTTACCAAATGCTCTTCTTGGAAAACAGGTATGTGTACTTATATCTATCTAGTTCGTATATTCGAAATACAACACATAAACAAAGATATTGAAGAAAAACTTCTTCTATAGAGATGAACACTTACCTATATTATTAAAGTGATCTTGATAATTATGTTACTAAGGTTAATGATTAAATTGGCTACAAATCATTTCGTATTATAAGTTCATTATTGACTAGCTTCACACATTAGTTGTCAGTTTTAGTAGGCCAATATGATTTATGTAAATCATAAATAGATATCACATATTGATATATTTTATATAACATATTATATACCTACCGATGTAAATATTATGAAATGTTTATGTAATTTCATAAATGCTCGGTAAATTAATGAGACAGTTATACATATTATGTTAAATAAGGACATCAATAACAAGCCGCTTTATGCATTTTATTGATAAACAACGCATTCAGTGCGACCAACACGGAATAGTACATATTACTATCAAATTAGTGTTATAATTTAAAGAATTCGGTAGTTCATTAGTCCAACTGTCATTACCAACTGCTCCCGCCAATATGATCTCATATGCAACCAAATACTGGGGACGTCCATGTGACATCTTTAGACATGTACAGCTTTGACATTCAAAATAAATTCAATAAAATCCAATTTTTGCCTTAAGAATTTATCAACAGATGGTTACACATACACTCAAAATATGAATTTATAACAAAATAAATATAATGTTTGGCACTTTTTTCACAGATGCCAGACATTTTAGAAATTTATTTCATTTGGTGTAACTCGCATAACTTTATTTACCCAAACATATCTGTCAAATCTCATTGACAATGTTTCAATTTTATAGATACGAGAGCTGTATGCGACATGTGTATCGTCTCCAATTGTCGATAATGCTGATTTTAAACAATGCATGCTAATCGTAAGTTTCCAATCCAAAGAAGAAATTATCAGTGTACTAAAAAGTTTACTGAGTCTAATAAATAATGCTCCACAAATGGACAAAAATTGTCTGATTTCTTCGCCTATGAAAAGAAAAATATCGAGTACTCCCACTAAGAAAAAAATAACAACAGGCAATACTATTGAAATGAAAAAGGTTCAAGATAATCTATCCTTCTTTATTGAACGCTTAGAAAAGGCCAGCTTAGATTCTGTTCAAGTTGACGGCAAAGATGAAGACATGTCACTTGATGTATCAGAAAACTTAAGCAGACAAAATTTGAAAGAGGTAGGTACTGCTAATATAACTCATTTATATTAAATTAAACTATTTCACTATTTAATAAAATCAGATGTTGCTTTTCAATGTGTGTTTGGACCCAGAGTATGGACCTAATAGGTTGAGCATGTGCCTAACATCCATTTCAAGTTACGGGATGAGTGCATTGATATTTAATTAGTAAAGCACAGCGCCCAGATTACGATGCTTGGACTTTCAAGACCCATTCTTTTAATTTTTTTTTTTTAAATTAGGATATTTCTGACGCTATGAAAAAATTCTATAATAATTCTTATTTTTATATTGCTGTTAGTTGGATAAAAATATCTGCTATATTATTATGATTGTGTCATTTATATACTGTAGCTCTGACAGGTTACCTTTGTAAAGACAACAGAGGATTGAGCGATGGGTGGTTAGGTGTAGGTGTACTTAAAAACAAGTTACCATGTTGTCATGTTTTTATTTGAACATAAAATTAACATTAGACATTAAAAATTACAAATATATAGTATAATAATATGTTGATATAAAAACGGGGGAATTGAAATCCAAGCAGATATTGGGTTAGTTTCATTTTAAAATAAATTCGTTTATTCTTAAGGGGACGCTCTACAGAATTGCCCTTGAGAATTGAAAATATGATTTTTTTACATGTGGTCCGGAATTGTTGCTCTACTGGTAATATTCAAAGGTCGCCGACAATGCTTTGGTCTAAAGTAAATAATGATCTCTTATTTAATTTAAATCATAACACTGTCAAAGTGTATAAAATATGGGGTGACCAAAAAATGATATCTTCTAATATACGTAAATGTTACTAAATTCAATTTGTTAATCAGCTGTTTGGTGGAAAATATTGCAACCAATATGATGGATAGCCACGATATAAACTTAATAATAATATATTAATAACGTTTTAACCTGAAATTGTCCGAGAGCTAAACATACGAAGGATGTTGAAATACATATCTACCTACATTTTTATTTCACGTGCTATCCAAAAAACATTATTAATGAATAGTATTTATTTTGAATGCGTAAGACCTATTACATAATTATTTTAAAAAAAAAATAGGTACATATTGTTTAATTCTAATGCATATTTAAAAAAAAAATATATAGTGATGTCTGTTTATTATAAAAAGAAAGTGACTTTTTATTAAAAGAAATGAAAATATAATTAATTATATTTTCATTTCTTTTAAAATGGAATTCTACCAAGTAAATGCTAACTCAATTAATGACTTTTTATTAATTACCCGATTAGTTTAATTAATTTAGTCTGACACTTTTACAAACAAGTAACGCAATTTTACTTTTAGTTGGTAGGTACAATAATTATTGTATTTTGTTGGTAAGTAAAGCCAATGCAAGAAATAATTTATACTTATAAAAAATGATTATTAACGTGGTCACCCACAGATTATATTTTATTCAAAGCTAGCGGATTGCAGAGAACAAGACAAAAAAAACTGCCGACTTTATCGAATCACCCAGGGCTGTCGAAGACGTCTTACTTGTTTTTATGTTAAATTGTTTTTAATTGTGTGCAATTTGGCGGAAAAATATAATATATACAGTTGCTTACCATTCGGTTATCCAATGAGCTGGGTTTTGTTTACTCTTCTGCCGACATCCTACAGTTTTATTTTTTATCTTGCCCATCTCGCGTAAGGCTATCTGATATTATAGAAGTCACACAGTACAACAGTGTTTAAATCTAATATGTAATTGCACAGGTTTAGTTAAAAACTATAACGAAATTAACATTTTAATGATTTACAGATTTTCCTATGTTATATCAATTTCATAGCAATTTTAATGATACAAGATACATATTACGATATACCCAAAATACACATCATCAGATAATATGTGAAATATTTTGATAAGGAAAAAAATAAGAACAATACAAAAATAATATAACATAATCAGCTAGTCTTTTCATACTTATTTTAAATGAATGTTGTATGCCGTTTGACGCTTGGAAATATGTAATTATTCCATCTGTACTGCTGTACAGATGGAATAATAAGAAAATAGCTTACTAGCAATTTTTAACTTTAAATTTGTAACTATTTAAAACGTTCCATTAGATTGATATTATTTTGACAGCCCTGTATATTCCTTCGGCCGGCATCAAGTTACTTCGCACACATTTTATGTTTGAAGATAATAATACTAATAATAATAATGATTATTCATTCGACCGAGAATTGTAATTAATAATATTTGCGTTTCTTAAAATAAATCCCCGATGGTTAGAGGTTTTTGAGGTTAGACTGAATTAAAATGACGTCCTTTCAACGCTGAGGTTTATTTCTGACTAAACTATGAATGACCTTGATCCTGTTCAGCTGAGTCTTAACGCCGTGGCCGACATAACCATGGGGATACTAGCATCACTTCAACGCTTGTGTCCTTTGACAATTTTCTACACTGTGCAAATGATAAATTTGAATTTCATAAAATTAAACTCGGTCTGTTTAGTTGAAGCAATTATTCCAAATAATCCTACCGATGCATAATCATAACGGTATAGATATATCATAAATCGTCAGGTGTTCGAATTTAGAACTAAGTTCTTCACAGTATAAAAAAATATTGAATGATATGTCAAATACATGTGGCGCCCTCACCCAGCGGACGATTTATACTGGTGGATCTATAACAATACATAATAATATTATTGCATAATTTAGTACTCGCTGTGAAGTATCACTCACGGGTCGCAGGTTTGAATTCCTGAATGATTGTCTGTTGTGAGTGATAAATTTATGGTTTGTTTTTTCAAAGTATGTGAACCACAACAAGAATCTAATGGATTTGGCGAATGTAAATAACCATGTCTTGTAAGAAAATGTCTGTTGTAATAACATCCACTCGGTGGAGGTTTTTATGCTCCGGGTAGTAACGAAAATGGTAATTTATCTACATAATATATATTAATGCGTTGCATTTATAATATTTCAGAAACTTTTGAAGGCTTCCTTGAAGGATAAACCATGTTCCGAATTTGATATTATTCGAACAGAATTGGTGAAATATCTCACTGAAATTTTTGAAACCAATTTGAAGCCACCAAACATGCTGGTGTATAATGAACTATTCTTCTTCAGTGATGTATACAAAGTTAAGAAACATATTGTAGGGTCTCCCAGAGCATCAATCCACACCGCATTGAATAATCCTTCCGCATATTTACAGGTTTACACATTATATTAAATTTAATTACATAATTTAAGTATCATAATATAGAGTACTCTCTCAGTAATTAGCCACCCCAAAAACCAGACAAGTGTCCAATTTGTGAAAGCGGCGGATTATAGTGCATTCATACAAAATATGGTAAAAATTAAAACACGTATTTCGTAAAAATAGTTTTTTTGAGAAATTTGTACTAACAAATTACGGTTTTATTTATAATCAAAATCAAGTACCTATTTACTAAATTATACATATTTATAAACTAAATATTAAACAGTAAATCACTTGGTTGTTCAGTGAGGTAGATATTCTTGAATGGCTTAGGATTCCTGGCTTTCCCTATGACCAAAAGCTTCATTTTGTGTGTCCCGGTTGCATTGGAGCACGGCACAATTGTGATGCGATCCTTGGGCACTTACCTCCCTGGTACATTACTTTCTTCGCGATGAACGTACGTTTTACGAAGGAGAAGTTTCCAAAATAAACCCGTCTCATCTGCGCTGTATACTAGTACGCGGTGGACTACTGAATTTGACAATCGAACACCGGCGAATTATAGAGCTTGATTTTGTGTTTTCAACTAGTAAAAATAACGGTGGATTATAGTAGTTGTCGGATAATCGAACGGCGGATTACTGAGAGTGTACTGTATGACATTCATCAAAATCTATTTCATTGTCTGCATGAATAATTAAATATTACTTAATTTGAGATTTTATTTTCAACAATTTAATCTCACGAGTCTAAAATAATATGCTTATTTAATTAATTGACTCCTAAAAAAAAATATTTTCAGTTTTTATTTTATGTTGGAATCAAATTCTTAAGAAATTTAGTTACGTATGTCCAAATATTGTAATCGTAATACAACATGTAACTTTTACTTATGACATCCCTTCATTTCCATATTCCTTTGCTGCCTTGAAATTCTCATGGGAAGTGGAATACATACCAACGTTCACAGAGTCACTTCTTCATGACAAACAGTGCAGTTTAATTTTAATTTATATTTTGTGATATTTTCAATACCATCACGGAAGACTTGATTTACTAAACAATTGTTTAACATGCACTTTGAACTGTAAAAAAATACTTAAATAAGTACAAAAACTTCCTAAACATTATACATAATGTAGTGCAATTGCCATAATGTGCAAATTGATTTAATATTCCACCTCTAAGTAATGAAGACAATACATAATAATATTATGTATTTATGAATATTTTGTTTGAAGATATTTTAACTAAAATTTGTATGACAACTACTGGTGCTATATTAACTGTAGAATATGATATGAAAAATTCGGAAGTTTCTATACAAAAATAATATTTAATATAAACTAAACTGAAATTCATCTGCAATTATCGAGCTTAGCCGAATAATCCAGTACAAATCGTCGTTTGTTTCTTGATTTACTATATTTAGAACTAAATACATTGATCTCTGTCTAATAATGTATTCTTTTTATTCGTTATTATCGTATCCCTTCATCCGACAGGTAAACTTTGCCAATAAAAAGGCAAATATTGATAGCTTAGTAGAAATGTATTTATTTTATTTTAATTTATCTTCTAGTGTAAATGTTGCGAGCTCTCTAGTCATGGATCCATTCTTCCAACTCTTCCTGATATATCAATTGTGTATAAGCTTCATTTGGAATGTGGGAAACTAATCAATCTCTATGATTGGCTGCAAGCTTTTCTCACAATCGTTGACCCTATTGATGATGATGAAAATGACGGAGAGGAAAGAAGAGAAGTTGGATCTGAAATACAGTATCCTTTTAAAATATCACTAATCATTGGATCTTTCCTAAAATGTTTACTTCACAGAATTTGGATTATATAGGGGTCTTATACACTATTAATATTATGAAATTAACGCATTTACTGAACAGATGAAGCACGGTTAACCGGTTGGTAAACTTCGCAGATATTAACATGACATGTATGTTGGCTATTCCGATTGTCTAACTAAAAAAATGACTACCACTTTTTGATGTTCGCCGCTGTTCACTTAATCACGTGCAGGTTTAAACCATTTTACAGAATTTTTAATAATAATAAAATATTGGATTGTTGTATTTCTTATTAGCTGTTTTTGTATTTGTCTTTTCATATTCCCTGCAAATTGGCAAATATAAATCTCAGTAGAAGTTCTCTTCAAATGAACCTCCAGTGCGAGGCAGTCACATTACACCAGAGTTGCATCGCAACTATCAGTGCAATGCAAGACTGTGAGGAATGCATGACTGTTTGCCATTGATATCATGGTACAGTTCTCCGTGTAACAAGCTCCGGCCTCCAGAAATAAGGTCCAATGATGCCACCAGCTTGTAAACCACACCAAACAGTGCATTTATGTGGATGTAATGGAGTCTGTACGGTCTCTTCTGGATTGTGTCTAACTCCATATACAAGAATTTTGCTTATTAACAAACCCATTAAGCCAAAAATGAACCTCATCGTGAACGCAAATTTGCGATAAAACAACATGTCAGTTTCCAACTGCTCTAGACCCCAATCGGCGAAAGAATGACGCATTCAATGGTCACATGGCTTTAATCCCTGCACCAGCTCTATCATATACGGATGTAGACCAAGACCTTTGCATAAAATTTTCCACTTAGATGGACAGAGCCCAAATTGCTGCAACCGACGCCGAATCGATAAATTTGTATATTCATCCACACTTTTGTTTACAGCAGCAATTTTCTCGTCAGTACGCACATTCCTTCTACATGTTGGTATTATTACATCATTTAGAGAGTATTTGGTATGAAATGTATCCACAGTTCGATAGATGGCTTACTCAGATGGACGATTATGTGCACCATAAAAATCACAAAGTCGTCTTAAGTTGCATGAATCAACAACTGTATTTCAAAGGAAATATGGATAATTTTGTAGCCTTTTTCAAGTGTGACTTTAATTCCATTCTAATTTACCAGACTATTATATTAATCATAGATGTCAAAAAGTGGGCACAGTATCACAGCTCGGTTTGACAGTTAACACTTCCGTAAGTTCTCTCTAAGGCATAAAAAAACACTCTTTATAAGGATGTTTTCTTGAACATCCTTGGTTTACTTCTTTTTTCATCAAACCTTTTTTTAGAAATAAATACGAATAAGTAAGATGATTTTTCCTTAACAAATATGTCACAGAGCTCGCTTTACAAGAGCTGTTTCAGAGCTACAATTTTTGGGCTTCATAAAAAGTTCACAAAGGAAAACTGATCATGTGACAAGACTAACTTGGTGAATACATGGTGAATACTTGGTGAATACATGGGACCGAAAATCGAAATAAAATTACGAAATGTATGGGGGAAAAATATTAAAATTAAAAAAAAAAAAAATATTTGATTTTCATTAATTTTGTTTCCGATGATAGATGTGCCTACCGAAATGGGTCATAAAATGTCAGGATTATTTTTATTAACTTCATTAAATAAGTAATTTTTGATGTTTTAATAAAAGTCTGTTACAATGTTCAATGATTGGCTCATGAAATAGTATACATTATTACGGTTTATTGAATATTTTTATATGCCAGGACTCTGAAACCATTTCGAATTACGAGATTTGAATTAAAGGTATGGTTTTATATGAAAATATTGTTCAAGGAACTTTTTTCGGGAAAATTTCGAATTATGGCGAATTTCGAATTATCAGTGTTCTTACTAACGAGGTTTTACTGTAGTTATTTAATAATATTATTTTATTTTATTTTTTATCAGTGTTTCCAATACTTTTCTTTTTTTTATTGTGTTAATATATTATTATATTTCTGAAATTTACATTGTTTTATTTTGTTGTAATTCACTAGCACCACCACAACAGCTTAAATCGAAACAACTTTTATAATTCATATATAAGAATTAATGATAGAATAAACCAGTGTTGGCCAAAAACCTACATATTATGTTTGTACCTGTTATAATTAATGATCTCGAAATGTAATGCAAATTTGAGCAACCCTTCTAATGGTCATATTGTGATCAACACATAACAAACATAAATTGATGTGTCCATAGTGAAATTTTGACATAATCTACATAGAAAATACATCATTTTGGAAGAGTTAAAAATATACCTAGGTAGTAGACAAAATCCTAAAAAATAAGCATCTAGCACTAATTAATTCAAATAAACACACTCTCTGAGATTTTTCAAATTTTACTGCGGAAAGACAACCAGCTTTGTGATAATAATTTAAAACACTTCGATTGACGTAGTTATTAGAATTAATTTGCATGCGTTATAGGCGGATAGCTCAAAGGATAAGAGCATTCACCTGGATAGTGAAAGATGGAAAATTATACAGACAGTACACTGTATCACTATAAAATACTTTTCTCTGTTCTACTATAATAGAGAATAATACTACCTCTGTATGTATATAATATAGTTAGATACTGAATACAGTGGCAGAACGAAGCAACTGGTTATATTGTTGTACACTTGTAAATCATGTTTTCTAATGAATGGCTCGGTCCACCTTTTGACAAATACCGTTACCTATTATGATCATTGAATTTGAAATACAGAGTTTGGAAATAGAATATTAGGAATAGGAAATAGGTGTGCTTTCGACTTTGAGGGAAAATGTATATTTTCAATGTGAATAGATGGCAGTGTTTTGTTCCTCAATTGAAGATTTCTATAATATTCATACAGTGACAGTCACCCAAGAAGATATTAAAAAAAACCTATTCTAGTCACTTTCGATAGCAAAAACAATTTTTATAATGGTGTTAATTGTCATATGGGCCTCCATAGAGTAGAGGTTTGTATTAACAGATTTTATTTTGACGAGAAACGGATGTCAGCCACTTGCTCAACCTATTAGGTCCATACTCTGACTCATGTCAAATTGAAAAACAATATGTGTACTTGCCAGACCCAGGATTCGAACCTCCACTCTATGGAGGCATATAATATGATCCTATTAGGATCGGATATAGTCAAAAGAAAAGACTTATTCTAAATAGATATTTATTTATTTAACAATACAAAACATTGTGGACAAAGCAAATCTGAATTGAGGACGTACACGACATGAGATTTACATTATAAGTCAAATATTACCCTCACAAGAGAGAAGAGAATATAGAAAAAAAATATATAATAATAATAAATAAAATCGAAACATACTTAAGGTGATACATCAGTGAAACGGCAAATAATTTTCAACTATAGGAGCAACGAAATTTTGGACTCGCTGCCATTCGGAGAGAGAACGTCGAGCTGGAAACACGTCAATTTGTTTCGTGATGGTGACGGGCGTATTAATTCTTAAATCGTGTAAAGATGACTAAAAACGTTAGCCATTTACTTTAAAAAGAAAATATGTCAATGAATATATTATTATTGTTACTGATAGAATAATAAACAGAACATTAAATGGACATGTTGGATTTATATGACAAATTATATTTCGTTTGACATGCGTCATTTGCACCCGCAATCTGCGCATCGCCTAGCCACGATCTTTTTAGACCGTGCCTCAACTGAGGTGCCTTAAGTACAATTTAATACAGAAAAATAAAATTTTTGAAAACTATGTGGAATCTGAGTATGAAATATTATTGTGATTTATTTTAATTATTAAAACTAGCAGAACCAGCTGTCTTGGTAGACATTATATCCAGCTTGGTGTCTTGACCACATAGTGGTGGATTTTAATACAATACTGAAATAAATCTAATAATAATGGTAAACTTTGACGTGAGGTGCTTGGATACATATTGTAGATATTAAGTATGGCAGCATGGATTTTCGTTCTAATGTCAATATGAAATGAATATTTTGCTGATTTGTCATTTTTGCGAGGATAGTTTTGTTTATCAATTGAGCCAGAACCTAATAGATCGGTCAAATGGCCAACAACTATTTCTCATAAAAGGTCATTGTATCTGAATGGGCGGCCTATATAATATTATGCTTGGCATAGCAGTAAGATAGTTTCGTAGATCCACGACTTTCGTGATTAATTCTTTCCGAAGATTTTCGTGTAAGTCGAAAAATCGCGTAAGTCAAATAAAACTTAAAATTATTGCAATTTTTTAAATAATATGTGTTAACTTCAAAGGATACCTAAGTGAAAATAAAATGGACCTACATACATACATTTAAGAAAACATTGATTGATGAAGTGGTTTGATTTTGCAACCCCCAGCAGCATTTCCACCAAGTAAAAGGGTTAGCCTATCTTCAGACACCTTAAAACCTGGCATAGATTTTTCTAGTTGGGATATATAATATGACTGATCTGGCATTTTTTTCCAATGAGCCCAATTTCGTCCACATTAAAAATTTGTTGTGGCAGGTAATCCTCATTTTTATGATTTCTGCTAGACTCTTGATAAAATTCATAGCTTCCTCTGTATATCATATGCATAGCGTGGCAGCCTCGCCTGTTACTCTGATGTGTAGTTTATTACGGCTTTTAAATTGTTGAAATCGTCCGTGGCTTGTAGTGAATATATTAGTATCAACACTATCATCATTTTTACACTTTATGTCTTCAAAATGGCTCAAAGCTTTATCCTGTATGAGTATAAGGCTTATTGGAATTTTTTGTAGCTGCATATCTTCCATCCATATAACGAATATTTCCATTTCTACATATTAATATTCCTCTTTTTTGGTAATTATCGTAGATTCCATTACTACTAATTTTTTTACATGGTTCATAATATAACATAATTTTCTATGTAAACACAAGCGCAGAGAAACAAACTGCAGCAAGCTGCGAGGACTTACTGTAATTTATAAAAAACAGCAATCGACCTACTGGATAAATTTGAAAATGAATTCGAGATGTAATTGTTAAAAAATCTAAGAAATTTAATACTTACTTATCATTCAGCACTCGAAATAGAAAAGTTTACGAACCGGAGCACTTTACTGCAGCCTTGCTTATCAAGAATCTAAACTTGGAGTTCGGTTTCACACAGCTTGGCATTAAAAATATTGATCATATGTTATCTTAAAGATAGTTAGCAACTAATATAGTTGTCACTATTTTCTTATATGAAAAAAAAAGGAAAGGTAGCCAAACAAATTTAATATGTATTTAGGTTCTATTCCTAATTATTACTGAATGATCGTATTTGCTGATAAGTATGCATTATATACGGAGGTAAATGGCAAAGAGTAGAGGTAGACTGGGGAGATCCGACATAAATATTGCACATTCTATTGGTAATATTTATTTGTTTTCATTGAACTCTAATAAAACAACATTCTTCATATAGATTGAAGAATATGTTTTTATCCATTATGATTTGGTTAGGCAGCGTTTAATTGAATTTTAAAAACTCACCAATTCCATCTGCAATTTGTATTCTAAGTTAAATTAAAGCAATATATAAAAATGACTAAGTGTGCACTATTTATGTCGAAGGAAAATAATCAACTGCAAGAGAATATTATGTTCTCTAATTCTAATGTCACGTAGTAAGAAGAGATCCCCGAGCAGCCTGGAAAGATGAGTGCTCTATGGTAGTATCGAAGAGAAGAGGTTACGAGGACGTGTACCTTCAAGATGGAGCGACATCCTCAAGAAAGCAACTGAAACAACGAGATCTGCAGAATTACTCTAAATCAGTGGTGCACAACCTATATGAATTTATCCATTTTTCACAAGCCTCGGTAGGTAAAAGTGTTGAAAAATAATATGTTATCTATATATTATGAGACATACATTTTATTATTTTAAATTTAATACTCACATATCCCCAAGGAATCCCTGGACGCTATATAAATATTTTCAATAATATATACAGTAGCGCAACAGCATCTGTAAATCTCCATAAACCATCGCGCAGATTTCCTATCAGCAAAGGAGTCCGACAAGGTGATACAATCTCACCTAAACTATTTACAGCTACCCTTGAAGACTTATTCAGGCAACTTGACTGGAATGACAAAGGGATCCCCATAAATGGAGAATACCTGAGTCATCTGCGCTTTGCCGATGACATAGTAATTTTCTCGCAAGACTCAGAAGACCTCCAAAGCAGAATGCAGGAACTCGCTGAAGTAAGCAACAAAGTAGGTTTGAAAATAAATGTAACAAAGACGAAAGTCATGTTCAACTGCTTTGCAGGCCAAAAAGAGATCCTCATCAATGGCACTCAGCTCGAACAGGTGAAAAGCTACATCTATCTGGGACAACAAGTATCTATAGATGGATGTATATTTGATGAAATTGTTCGCAGAGTAAAGCTAGGCTGGAGTGCTTTTGGCCGCCTGAATAATGTCTTCAAAAGTGACCTTCCACTGTGCCTAAAGCGCAAAGTGTTCAACCAGTGTGTGCTTCCCGTGATGACATATGCGTGTGAAACATGGGCCCTAAGTAAAAGAGAGATCCAGAAACTTAGAGTAGCACAACGTGGTATGGAGAGGTGCATGCTGGGCATAACGCGAAAGGACAAAAAGAGGAATGAGTGGATAAGGAAGCAGACAAGGGTTTGCGATGTAATAAAGTTTATTAAAAGCCTTAAATGGAGATGGGCTGGACACATAGCTCGAAGAAGAGACAATCGTTGGACAAATCTAGTCATCCAGTGGTATCCAAGAAGTACAAAACGTCCACAAGGTAGACCTAGAGGCCGCTGGATCGATGAAATGATAAAGTTCTGCGGAAGTACGTGGCAACGCAATGCACAGGACCGAGAGAAGTGGAAGCAACTTGAAGAGGCCTTCATCCAGCAGTGGATAGATTCAGGCTGATGATGATGATGATGACTCACATATCAGGTACTCCAATTCCAATCACTCTGCATTACATACATATCACATATGTATTCGCAAAATAGAACCGGTGATACCTATATATAGGAAATTAGAATTTTATCGTATTCAATGAAAAATTTGGTGATAAACTACTTGTTATTTTGAGCCGCGGTTTGTGCATCACTACAACGCCTGTTATTTCAGTGATCACTAGGGCCCGGATTTATATGCTAGTGCATGTTTTGTTAGGGTGTATGCACCAGTGGCGCACCCAGGGGGGGGGGGCAAGAGGCCTTGGCCCCCCTCAAAAACATAGAAATTGAAAGCCAATAGATTAGACAAATAAAAACACACCAAAAAAATGATTTGAAATTCTCCAGCACCCTCTTTAGAAAAAATTCTTAGATTTTAATTTCTTACACAAAAATTTAATTCTTAAAAAAAACTCAATCTCTAATGGAAATGTCAAAAAATTCTCGGTGTCCACCCGAATTCCGGAGTGGTGTACTCCGAGTGCAATAGACAAAAGTCCGATAAACGAGAAATTAGGCTGTGTTCTGTTGGGTAGGTTTGTGCAGTGGCGCACCCAGGGGGGGGCAAGGGGCCCTGGCACCCCCCAATCATGAAAATTATCAGAATGATTTTAAACATTGAAATTGAAAGCCGATAAACTACACATTGGGCTTAGACAAATAAAAACACGGCAAAAAAATGATTTGTAAATCTCCAGCACCCTTTTTAGAAAAATTTCTTAGATTTTTATTTCTAACACAAAAATTTCGAAACACTAATAAATGTCTGGGTTTCTAAAAAAACCTAATCCCTAATGGAACTGTCAAAAGATTCTCGGTGTCCACCCGAATTCCGGAGTGGTGTAGGTCATGGCTGGGAAGGGCTAACAGGGCTCTATCCTGGGGGCCCGGGCTGTGGGGGGGCCGGCGTGTCAGATTGATCAGATAAGTGAGATAAACACACATCATAAATTAGCTTTAATAGTAAAAAAAGTCGCCTGCGGCCCTATTATACTTCATGGCCGTGAACATTTTCAATTATATAATTGTGCAATATATTTTGTGATAATTATGTGTCGTTACTCGACAGCTCCATTATTAAAGAATATGTATTAAAAATGGCGAATAATTCACTATATGAGTACCTACCCTTAATTTGAACTAGAACACAATTTTAAAAACGTTAATGTAGTGTTTCACACTGCCTTTAATCTTAGCGGTAGATAGGGGGGCCGCTAAATATCTTAGCCTGAGGGCCCGTTTCAGGATGTGGGGACCATGGTGTTGGTATACCGAGTGCAATAGAAAAAAGGCCGATAAACGAGAAATTAGGCTGTGAAGAAGAAAAAGAGCATATGGGACTAATTTACACTCTCCTTCTTTCCCCCCCCCCAATATTAAATCCTGGGTGCGCCACTGGTATGCACAGCTATGGGAGTCGCACAGAAATCTGATTCGAAAGATGCAGTATCCAAAAATAAAATTTTATTGTGCATATAAATGCATATTTGAGACGTTAGAGCATATTTGGACATTAGTGCATATTTCATTAATAAATGCATATTTTAGGGCTTTTGCATTTATAATTTTATCGAAACATAACTAAATCAGGTAGATACACTTGCATTTTTAATGGCATCCCCGAGCATTTCATTAATTTATCAGAATAAGTCAACTCGGGCACCTTTATTTAAATTTTGCGCCATCACCTCTGTGGACGTTGAGAGATTATTTTCCGCATATATGAACAAAATACGGACAGATATGCGGAAATTTTAATGCCAGAGAATATTGGAAAAAATATTGTAACTTATTTTTTCGGACAAAAAAACAGAAAATAATATTTAGGAATAGTTAAGTGTGTCGTTTTTGTTTCTTTAAGTTGTGTTTAGTTTCCATAGTTTACATTTTGCATTTTTTGTTCAATTATTCGTACCTACTTGTAAACAAACTATTTTGAAAATTGTAATTGATTAACTTTATATTGATTATTTGTGTTTTTTTGTTATTGTATTATATTGCTTAAGATTAGGTATTAAGTAATTTGTTATTCAATTTTTTATCTGTAATATTGGGTGAAGTGGGTATTTACAATATTTTCCATAAAAATGTAAATTTTTAACTGCATATTTCTTTGGTTTTAGTGCATATTTCAATGATTATATGCATGGTTCATGCATATAATCATGTTTTTTGTTGCATATAAATCCGCTCCCAAGTGATCACCATCCTCATGAAGAGAATAATTATTATTAATACCAAAATATAAATAAGTAATGTAAAATAATACAATATGTATAAGTAGGTAGGTACATACGCCGTTTATAAATTAATAAATTATTTTTTTGGATAACAATATGTCACCAATTTTATCTACCTACCTGCATACATTATCTATGATCCTGGTGGCCCCAATTTGATATTTGAAAATCGCATTGTAACAAACTTTTGTTTATTTTCGTTAAAAGAAACAATTGAATTGATATTATGAAATATTTACTATCTTGGTGTATTCAGAGTTTTCGTAGCAATCAGTCGTGAAATATGCATTTATAAAGGATAAAACGTATTCTATATCAGTGTCCCGATACCATATGTGCCAATTTAAATAGTTTTTACGAGTAGATACTGGTTAAATATCGAGTAAGTATATAAAAAAAGTAATAGGTATGCGACAGTGGTATTAATTTGTGACAGATCGATGAAGATTGAAAAGGAGTATGATGTCAGCTACCTACTTAGTAACGCGATTTTTAAATTAATGAAAAATTAAAAAATCAACTGCGAAACCCAATAGTTTGTTAATATACCTAATCTCCACTCAATGAAGCCCCAATTCCGCTTAGGATCTAATATGGTAATTTACTTTTACTTAATACCGAATATACCTACCACATAATGGCAGTTGTTGGGTGAGGTGAAAAGCCAGGGCTTTTTTGTCATGTAACGCGGTGGAACGGCGTTCCGGCACCTTTTTTCACGGTATTTTTAACGTTTCAAAAGTAATTAGACGAAGCAGTGCGCGCTTACATAGTACAAGTTAATTTTCCTGAATCATCTCATATGGCTTGACATGTCCTGAAAAACTATCGCGTTTGATAATATATGCATTGAATTCTATTACCATTTCTTCAAGTGAATGTAAACGCGAATTTTCCCAAATGAATCTAATTATTACCCCAACAAGAGCTTTGTTGAAGACCGACACAGTTTCGGCACTTTTCTTGATCAAACTCGTCGGACCACCTTTGACACAGCACAGGGAGCTGATAGGGCTCTAGACTGGGGGTTCGACTAAATAAGTGAGATAAACGCACATCACGAATTTACTATAATCGTAAAAAATCGTCTGCGGCGCTAATTTCCTTCAGGCGTATTAACATTTTAAAATATGTGGTTGTGTATATGCATTATTTGGTTGTTTATTGATACACTGAATACGCTTAATTTTACCTCGAACACCATTTGAAAAACGATATTATAGAGCGTCACACTGCTTTTAATACTGGACTGGGGGGCCGCTTCAGGATGTGGAGGCCATGGAAATCACTATATAATTTTATTCAAGTACATATTATATTATTATGATGTTTTTACAACTTTAGTTGTTTATTTGTATTTGTTTGTTTGTTTAATTTTTTATGCACTTCGTGGCATAGGAAAAGTTTGAATATAATTGTCTTTAGTAGGTAGGTATCTAAGAATGTTGGCAAGAAGAGAGTTCCGGCACCTTTTTTTGTTAAAAAAAAAACCCCTGTGAAAAGCTATTCGATTGCGGTAAGAGTGGTGGCTATAATTATGTACTAATAACTTTACTACTCTATTTCTGTCAAGTATCCATCGGAAAAATAACTATAGGTACCTACATAATACACCTAGCTATAATATTATTAAGATGTCTACAGTACTGACACAAAACCACCCCATCGTGTCTCACTTCATAAAACATAATGATTATTGGCTTCACAGCTCTCATGAAGAAAATACACATTTAACTAATACATACTTACATAGTGTATTGTATGTTATGTATTACATTACATAATTTTATTTTTCTATAATGCCTACCTACGACGCTATACAAAAGTACATTTCTTAAAAATATAATACAACCAACTTTATTAAAAAGAAAAATTATTATTTATAACTTTACTGTTAGCTACCTGAATATTTAAATTTATTAAAAGCCTCCATTAAATTGATTATTTTTGTGCATTTTTTTCATGCCTAATTGAAATATTTTTCAAATTTTATGTTTTTATTGTGCTGATGGTACATCTGTATTGTAAGCTTTAGAACGTATACATCAATATTGTTTTATATCACCCAGGCAGTGCCGCATCGTATGAATATGGAAACACTAATAAATGCTATTTATTAGTATCTTTGTCAGAAATATCTATCGGATAATGGTGATTTTTTTTAATGGGACTGTTTTACGCGTGATACGGTTATTTCGCCGATAGAGTGAATCTGGCTGATGGGTACCTAACGAAAACTCATGATGACATGCGATTCGATAATCGAAAACAAAAAGCGCTTAAGGTTGGTCTCGAACTACTATACTTTTACTTCACACCCGGCTGCACCACCGATTGCATCATTGTAAATGTGTCAATTTTAGAGCACCTACCTAGGTACACATATTGAAATAGCGAAAACGACTTAATATAACCCACATATTGCAGTTCCTATTCTCATGTTCCAATGATTCTGGAGTAATATTTCACAAATAATTAATTGTAAATAGGTATAGGTATAATGATTCTATGCGTAGCCTTATTTTATTAAATAAAATGGATGGTAGCCACATACTAAGTTATTTAATATACCAACATTGTAAATCATTCGCTGTTCGAATGTGGAACAATGTTCATCACGGTATAAAAAAAACTAAATCAGGTGCCAAGTTTAATGTTAGCACCCTTACTCTGAGACATTAATAAGATCTATAGGTACTTAGTACTTACTTGCATTGACTTATTGATGGATGCAGCATGAGTGTAAAATAAAAGAAACTTTGCAAACAACATAGACATCTGCGTATGTGTATTGTAAACAGATGACGTCGGTTGGAAAATTAATACTATCAACATTGTAATATAGAAGTATAGTGTACTGATCATGCCTGACTTATTCTGCTAACGTGTCCAATTTATTATTAAGATTATCTGTTCATCCCATTCGTTCAGTGACGTTTCTATGTGTAGCCATCCCCAAGCTTTTATTGTCACAATGTTTATGTAAAATCTTTCTCTGCTGGATTGTATTATTTATTTGTGGTTATCTTGTCGTAAATCTGATGCCTTCCTTATTTTTCCGCTCTTTAGGATTTTCTCCCCTAAGTAACGCATGACCTGCCTACCCCCACGGGACGTCCTTAATAATGCATCAAAAAATATCTAAATAAAAAATACTCATAACTTCTTATAAGTGTTATTTACGATCAACTATGAACGCAAACAATTTCCGTGAACCGAAATTTTTCTTTTTTCAGATGAATGAAGTCCGTGCCTGTCCGTCAGGTCGATCTCGCGGGTAATGGAATCGGGAGCTTGATGACTTTATTGGCGCAGTCGGTGGACGTGAACAACAGAGAACGGTAGGTAGCTCCACCATCACAATACCTCGGCACCTCTTCCTCGCCTCAAACTCACCACGGGTCTTTCATTCGACTGCAATCAAAGCCGCGGGTAAAATTTATACTCCGGACCAGCGTAAATTTTTACTACGTCCATATAACTATCATCATAAAAGAGTATTGCGAGTGCGGCCCCGGTTTGAAAGTGTTTTTATCAAAGGTAAAGTCTCGGCGGCTTCTTTATTGAGATGCCGCTGATCTCAGGTAACTCTTAGAACAGTCAGAATGCTCGCTCCTACCTACCCACGTGAGCTTTTGGAAATATTGTTGGAAATATTATATTCGATGCAATAAAACGGACAAATCTACAAATATGTGCGTACGACCTACAGCAGACATCTTGGGTTAGAGATAAGACCCCATATAAATTCCACTTTTTGTTTTTCGTTACCTATCTTAAAAAAACGATTTTGTATGTAGGAACCTAAATTCAATACGCTACCAACCCATTAATTGTTAAAAATGAATATCAATCAAAATGTTTAGTTATACGAAAACTATTATAGTTAGGAAGAGCTTTTTCTGGCAGTCTTGATAATGGTGTTAATTGCAACTAATTGCTAACCAGTTAATAAAAACATTTCATTATTAAAGCAAATATGTATCTACTTCATAAAAAATACTGCAATTGCACAGGATGTAGCAGTGAATGGCGGACTTACAGTACGCGAAAGAACTTACTGAAGAACAACGTAAGACTGTTACGTCCAAAAATATTTGAAAATGCAGTCGAATTTGATCTAGCATGCAGTGTTCATTTTAGGGCAGTAGATTATAAGCAGTGACGTCCCGTGGGGGTAGGCAGATTGAGCGTCGCTTGGGGGCGGCAGATACTCGAAGGGCGGCAAATCGAGGAGAATTATTTGGTATTATATAGAAATAGCTACATATATTAGTTATATTATAACCAGAGCGTTGGAGATGTTTTTTTCCGGATGTTTTTTTTATCCAGTACTTTAGTATGATGTCACCACGCTTCGCGAGGAATTTTTGTTTTATTTTTGACTGCTCGGTTTCGTATGCCAATAAAAAATATTTTTACTACTCTTCGCACGTACGACACATTATGAATGATAAATGTAAAACACCAAAAACACATAATAAATCAGTCATAATATAATAATATAATGTCATTTACTCAGATTAAAGAGTTTCTTTCATAACAGTTATTATGTAGGTATACGCGCAAAAGCCGTCGCGCCATAGGTGGCGCCGAACAAGCGACGTAGGTAGGTATTGAAACAAAATAATATTACCTATATAGATTTCAACGTTGGTGACGAAACAAGGAAAATTATGGTAGAGATTTATAGGTAGGTACATACTTTAGGTACGTATTTTTTAATTTATCCAAATATTTTTGGCAGTCACTCCCGAGATTTAAAAGTTGCCGGATGTACCTATTGCAAAATAGATATTCATAATGATTATTAATCCATCGACATTTGTCATAATCAATTAGTATTCGTGCATATAATAGTATTCGTGCATATAATAGTATTTACATTAAGTTCCAGCTAATTGTAATAAAAATGTACACTAGTAGGTACCTACCTAGATTATATCGTATTTATCGTGCTGTGAATAACAATACCTTCTCTTAAGTCATTTTTTTGTAAACATATTTTGTGCTGATAATAGTGTGGATTTGGGTATTTTATTTCAATCATCAACGGTTGAGTGTCGAGACTATTAATTATTAGTGTATTTATGATTAAAAAATAGGTTGATATTAAATAAATATTGAGGAAAATTATTGTGTTTACATATTGCAGGGTACAATAATAGCATAGAAAAAATGGTGTAAAAATATTACGTCTGCGTAGGTATTACTAAATTAATGTGTCAGACATATAAACCAAATGGCATCTCAGACTGTGGTGATTTGGGTAAGTGTTTAACTAATATTATATTTATTCGCTTATTTATTTATTAATATCTAAATTATTTTTTTTATGATTCAGCTTAGTGGTAGGTATATATTTTGTTGGTAATGTATCCATCCATACCATGCCCCCCACAAGGGGGGGCTGACAGGGCTCTAGCCTGTGTCCCGGGCTCGATAAGTGAAATAAACACATATCACAAATTTGCTCTAATAGCAAAAAATTCACCTGCGGCGCTATTTTCTTCAATAATATTAATATTTAAAATTATGTGGTTGTACAATACAATTTATAATTGTGTAGCGATACTCAAAAACTCCATAATTCAAATGGGTGTAGTAAAATATACAAAAAAAAACACTAAATATACACATCAATTTTAACGCGTACACTATTTGGAAAACATTACTGTAGAGCGTCACACTGCCTTTATCCTTAGCGATAGGTAGGGGGGCTGCCAAAGATCCTAGCCTGGGGGCCCGCTTCAGGATGCGGGGGCCATGCTTCATACAACACATTTCTTAGATATTGGAGTAATGAAAGGATGATAAAAAAATGGGGCGGCATTTTGACGCTGCCTAGGGGCGGCATTTTGTCTAGGGACGTCACTGATTATAAGTACAGGTTGTGATTGATCTTTCAATTATATAGAGAAATGATAATATTATTCTCGCCACCACGTCAAAAATTGCATTGCTGCATTGAGGTTAAATAAATGGCTTACAGTTAATTTTCAAAAAACTGTTAATGCACGATGATTTTTGGAATTGCATTTATGAATAACAAAAATATCACAGTTATTTTAGTTTTGAATAAATTATTATTGGAATAATTAAAACTGGTAGGCATATCTTTTGATGTATTTAATTTGTCAATAAAAAAATGTCATAAATAACGTAAACTATCTATCAATCCTTTTTATATTTACGATAGGCACGTGTTTATGGTCATAAAATTTTATTTTGACTATCGTAATATTGTTTTTGTCTCATTTTCAAATGGCGTGACTCACTGTCGCTATTTCTAAAAAAGTCCATAATTAAAAATACCGCTTGAATCTGTAGCTTTTTATAAGTTTTTAATATAATTGTGACGGTTCTCAAAATGACGTTATCCACATTATTTTCATAATATTTTTTATCATATTTACGATATATTAATTTTTCTATGGTTTTCTGAAAATATTATAATTATTTTAGACTTCATAAAATTTCAATTTCAACTTGAATATGTAACATAATATTTATATGACTATTAATTGATATCCTAGATTTCCCTTAGTATTAAAAATATCTTCTCCAGTCCCCTGGATACTTCAAGAGTCTCCATGGGATCATTTAAAATAAAGACAACTGATTTCCTTCTAATTTCGATAATCTGGTTGTCTCACTCTTTCTGTCGGTATATAAAGCTTTTCTAGTACTGGCATGGTTATTATATTAGGTAAGTATGTATGTATGGATTTCTTTTCTTGAATCCGATCACCGCCATATTTAGATTAATAAAGCCTAAGCATAACTTTTTGCACAAGCAACGAGTGGTCCACTTTTCAGCTGTCAAAATCAGATTCCAAATTGCTTGACATATTGATTGGCCCTTTCTCGTTTCAAATCAAATATATTAACTATCAGTGTTATTTATAAATAATATACATTCCTGTTATTCATCAGCTGTCAAAGTCAGACTAGTCCTTCACACAAAAACCGGTGGTAATATCGATTTCCAAAAAAATATGTAGCATTGATCTATGTATTACATTTGTAGAAAGTGTATTAATGCTAGTGTATTATTTATCATTTAACTCATCTATCCAAATCAAACCACTCCCTGTGTCAAGCCAGCTGGAAATATCGATTTGTAATAGCATTTTAATTCTCATATTTTTATTGGCAGTGTATCCATATACTATGAATAGTGTAGGAATAGTGAAAGAATACTCCAACAAGTGAACACGACAGACGCGTCAGTATGAGCACTCTATAGACAATGACAGGCAATGACAGGTCATCCATAGACAACGGGAGGGGCGAAAAATAGGACCAGTGTAATGACGTATCGGTTTTTTCTTCAGTGGGCAATGATCCGATGCATGTGTGAAAACTTGCCTTCATTGTGCAGGCCACATATTTTTCAATATTCTGAAAGAAATTTTATTCACTCCAATATTATTATTGAGATGTGTTCACACTTCATCCTTACTTTTATTGAAAACATTTTCACCCACTATTTTTCCGCAAATCGCACTATATTTCGTTTGCTTATTAAGCATGATAAATAAAACATATTATTATATTGAATAAAATACATTGATATTAAAAATTAAACAAGCCAGATTATCAAAATCATAGCAAAATAAATTGTTATCGTGGGAAAACTTTCTCTTGTCTCTTTGCATATCCCAAAAGCATTACATTACGAAAATTAGTTTTTCACTTAGATCATGCCGTAACAATGCTATTTTTTAGCCAAATATTTTTAAGAAACATATTTTTTTAATTAAAATACACTATATGTAAGTGATTACGTAAAAATGAGGCATAGCATTTTTGCTCCATTGGTCGATGTCTATATCCCGGAATTTAAAATGCTAGAATCCCATGATTTCGAGATTAGTTTACATACGATTTTCATAAAATGTTCCTATTTTTGTGATCTAAAGAAGTTGGTATTGAAATTTGAAAGTGAATTTTAAAACTGCAATCAATATATTTTACAGATCATTTTCATTCGAAATGAAAGATATTATATTGCTGTTTTTACTGAAAATTTCCTTGGTTCTGAGAAACTGCAATTCCTTATTAATTTTATCATTATTTATGGAAAATCTACATCAATTTTTACAAATACTCTAATAATACTAATATTATTAGAGTTAATAACTCTAATATAATATCTATATTTTTTTTATTAATTTATAGTAGGTATCTATATTCATTTACACAATAATACTAGAGCTTTAAGTTTCATAGTAAAAAATTACATATAAACATAACTTTAAACAATTAACATAAGTTTGCGGAATTGTGGAAAATGAAACTATTGAACCTTTTACCTTATTACTTGAAGGTCAATAACCATGAAAATGTGTAGGTATATTGATTATTTCAATACCAATAATAAGAAGAGAACACTTTATAAAAATAAAAATATTTTTAGACCTAACTTTATATTATGTGTTTAATTTAATTAAACTTCAGCGTATTGATCAACAACTCTAAATCAAAGCACTTTCTAACTCTAGGTACCTACCTATTAGAAAAGAGAAAGAATCTATGTTTGGTCCATTACGAGTGATGACCAATCTCACATATCGTCTGAAGATTTTCGATTGCATTATTTACGGAAACCGAACAAAAACTAGAATTTTATGTGGCCGCCAAAGTAACAAAGCAGTTTTCGCTATTGTGATTGTTGACCTAGGGAGGTCGTGGTATGGTTATTATTCGTTAAATGCGTTAATGTTGAAAGCTCGTCCGCCGCATCTCTCTGGGCAGCGAGCGAGAGTTTCAAATGTACTTACAAACTCGTACATAGCTTCGTAGTAAGTAGGTACTTAGGCATGTATCATTTGTGCAAGCATTCATTTAAAACTTAACACTTTTTGTCCAATAGAACACTGTATATCATTAATTTAATAATAGTATCATTTTAATTTGTGTCATCTTGCAAACTTGCGAAGTAGGTTTCCGTTATCATTCCCCACAATTTCAACAAAATACATTGTTGGAATATAATACAATGCTAAACAATACAAAACTGCCTCTATATGATGACATAACGTCTCCACAAAAAATGCGTCTTCCCTCAAGAAAACCTTTCTGGATTCCAGGAGAGGAACTGCTTCGTACTGAGAGCGAACATGAGGATGCCTAGCGACGTTACTGGCTAGCATCAGGAGTGAGAAACTCACGTCTAATTGTGAAATTGCTGGATGAAGTGGGGCATGGAATAGTTCCCACTTCCCACTTCGCGAGTGTGGTGAGATTCAGATAACGGAGCACATCGTGAAGTCATGCAACTTGTATGCTTTACCCAGAGGAGTTTCAGTCATACACCGCAAACCGAAGGCTATTGCATGGATGAATGCCCTGCCAGTTCTACTAAGACTAGTTCTGTGGTTTTGTTTCCTTTTCTGATTCATTTTTTTTTTTTTGAAGAAAATGTTTTTGACATACTTACATATAATATATGACACACCTTATTTATAGATTAAGACACTGTACATTCATATTATTAAATAAATCAGTATAAGAAGACATCGGACACACGAGGGGTTTACTTTGTACGAATACATTCTCTTTGTTGGTGCTGAGATGCGATCGTTTAACGTAAAAGGCTCTTAAATAGTGACAACAATGTTTAGGAATATTAAATATCATAATATCATAATGTGAGCTATCCGCTATTGCCGAGGCGGTCGCCGCTCCCAAAGAAAAACACCGATGGACGCCATTTAAAAATTAAAATATATTATTGTCCAGCACAAAGGATAAATACAATACCTATAGGTAGTATATCGCTTTGAAAAATGTTTTCATGGCGAAAACATAACAATATTTTATTAACAATGACAGGTGATTAAGAACGTAAATAATTAACAGTTGGGTAAGAGATGGAACTAAAAAGTTATCCTACTTACACATTTTTATTTTTTTTTTAGAAAAATCAATGATTTTTAAATACCTACATGCATTCGAAATATGAATTTCATTATTCAAAACAATTTATTACACTTCCGAGAGATTTCAATGATAAACATAACTATAAAATAATTACCTTATATATAATATTTGTGTTGCATTATCTGTAACGCATGAGAGAAAACATAATATGAAAACGTGTAAGAGAGTGAGACGGGGGAAAAATATACAAGCATACGTACATGACGTATAAACGCAAATTCTTAATTTGAAAAATCGGAGGAATCGTCTATTTTAAACGGGTCGTGAGAGAAAACATATGATACTATCATAATAATTTGACAGATGCTTACAGTGCGGTAATGGCGTATCGAATGATTAGAGTATCGAGAAATTAGTGTGTTATCCAGTTTGAAACACTAGAACAAAGACAATAAGACATCACGTAAACGTATGAAAGAGAAGCATACAGGAGAAAGACGTATGCAAATGTTGGCAGGTGGTACTACCACCTGGTAATATTTGCTAGTGTGTAATAATAACATTAGATCAGTGGCGTAGCTACCTCACCACAAGCGTATGCAAAGCATTGGTGTCCAGCCGGATAAACGCCCCTAAATCTCAAGCCAATAGTTGTTTCTCATTTTATAATATTATACTGCTCACAAAAATATAGATTAAAGCACTATAATCTGAAAAAATAAATAAAAAAAAATAGAAGGAAAGCTAATAAAACGTTCTCGATAGTAATTTTGGACAAATAAAAAATTTGTTCGGAAAATCCTATTAGATCGAAAAAAAATACTAAAGGAATAGTTAAAATATTATGTTCTCAACTGTTATTTTGAACGATTTTTTTTAGAAAGATTGAGAGAGACTTTCGTGCTTTTTGCGAAGGGGCCCAATATTTCTAGCTAAGCTATTAAATTCTTTGACGAACGCACATTGTATAATGACGTTATCTTTTAAATTAGGTATTATTGTATACTAATTGACACAAATATTTATTTGTCTTTTTATTTTTTTAGATACCTCTGTACGTCAGAAGTAAAAGGTCGGGTGTCGCTAATGGCAATTAAAGGTAAAGCGATCACTTTGTCAGTAAGTACCAGATTCTTAAAAAGATGCTTTTTTTACAGATTGTAAGTAATAATGCCTGTTCGATGGTTCCATTCAGGCGGTGCTGCTTTATGATAAACATAGTACCTAGGTGTCTTAAGAAGTCTCCGACCGACCGTATACTGAGCTTCGAGAATAGCTACTTGTAGCGAATACTGAATGTGCGATGGTAGGTATGAATTTAAAAGTAATGTATAAGTAAAAAGCGCACCATGCAGCCTCTCGTTACATCAAAAATTAAGGAAATTTCATGCCATTGACGATAAATACCGGCAGAGAAAGTTGATATTCTCTTTTCTATTTTCTAAAACTCTTTCTTTAATTACCAAGGTGCATGGTTGCTACATCAGTCCCGTGCAACTTCGTTTTGGGGCAAGGAAGTGTGGCACTAAAATCTTTTCACTCTGACACGTTTAAAGCTTCATGGAAGGCGGCCTTGCACAAATCGCGGCTGCATATACATGGCGAGTAGAGATGGGGTAACTCAAATCATGCTCCGAATTCTTCAAGATAGTTCTGGAAGTCCGCTAAATACCATCTACATGCTATATTTATTATAAAACAGAGCTACGCGATGCTGAAATGACCTGGTAAGATGCATGAAAACTGGCGAGCAATAACAAATCTTGGAAGCACCGCCTAGTGTCCATATGTTATTATTGAGGTATTGAAGAAGGAGAATACTGGAAATCTGATTATAACATTTAAAAAATCCAACGAAGTGTAAAACCCGTGGCAATTTATTAATTGTATTTTATCACCCGCAGATTGTCACTTTGGTAAAACTTGTAAATTAAAAAAGGGTGGTCTCCAAACCTGCCAGAACCTCTACGTACCTTAAATCATAACTGGTTGTTATATTCATAAAAACGATTGTCTGCTCTCTTTAATACTGAATAAAAATAATAATCACCATGACATTATGAAACAATAATAATTGTGTATTGACCCCTTAGTTTCAGTTAATGTTTAATAATACAGATTGGAGTGTCTCTTTTAAAATGTTGAATACCTAATTTAACTTTACAGTCAAAAAATGAGTTCCATCAATAGATTTTTCTTTTTACGCCTTCCAATAAACATAATAGTCTACCTACCTAGAATACCTACTACAATAAGTAGACTAGAATCATTCTACAGTAGCACCATACGGCAAAAGCCATTCGCAGTTGTGTTTGTATTATTTGCTAGCATTGAAATATTCATTGTAGCAAACAATACCAACAGATATGTGATTCGCCAATAATACCACTATAGAATGTTCGCTCTATACAAAAAAAAAATGGGTAATAAATCCTGCGTCGTCTGCGATCAATTTTCCGTGTACCATGAACCTACTTTATCTTAGTGTGGGTATTATATTTTTTTTTAAATCAAAGCATTTTTAATATGTATTATTAATATTCCTTGATATTACTTGTGGTAGTGTCAAAATGTCATTTCTACGTAATAATATTATGTACTTACCCAAATTCTTACTATTTTATTTATCCAGATTTGTTTGCATGTCCATAAAATTATTACCAGTTACCTTTTTCTAATAACAGCTTATCAATGATTTCAATAAAAACAGGTTTGATCGTTCCGGCAGTAGCCGATTTCAGTACCTAGAATCTAGATAAAGATATTATGCAGCAGCTGACAGCGGCCATTTGTAACACTCCGGACACCTTCGGTTAATTTATAAAGCATGCATATAAAGTAATTCACAGTTTTTAGGAGCTACTGTTTGGAAAATGCCTGGGGATTCAAATCCAAATCTTCACACTTTGGTAAAGAAACCGCTTTTATGACTTGGTGAAGTATTGGGCTATCTTTTTAGTTTACAAATAAACTTGTGAAGTCTTTCTTGTTAACATTTTTTTAATTACTTACTCGCACTTAACATTTTCATTATAAATATTTAGTTTCTAACCACATATATCTAAATCAGTGATCTTCAAAGTGTGCGCCGCGGTGCCCTCGAGCACCGTACCTAGGAGACATAATATCGAAAGAAAAGGTATTTATACTTTTTTGACGTCCCTATCCGTACCTAACACCCAGGGGCACCGACAACTATTTTAAAATATAATAGAGATAATCTATATACATACTGCAATGCGGTGATGTAGATACAATTATTATAATTATTATTGATTCCGCCGTTGCACCAGTTTGTGACATCCGGTGCTTCCTCTCACGATATATTAATTGTTTTTTTAACACCATTTATGTCAGATTAGCAATAATTGGCCCCGAAAATAATATGTAATATGGAGAATTACAATGGATTCAAGATCTGAGAAAATATGGCAGTGACGTCCCGTTTGGACCAGAGAGACCATAAGTTGCTGAGGGTGATACATTCTAAGAGGGCGGCAGAGGAATTAAAGAATACGAATAGGTAATACAACTTTTTCGCCACGAATTATTGTATTAATTTATCTTTTTTTCGTGCATTCACTGAAGACAGCGAAATATTAAAATGTAGCATAAATTTACATCAAATCTGAGACTAAAATAGTAAGCGGCGGCACTTTATCTAGGTATCTCAAAGATTGACTGTAGCTAGTATGGTTCCAAGATTTGAGAACTACGTGGCGACCAAAATACTTAGGTACCTACCCATAGTATTTTTAGGACGCTGTAGAAAAAAAAACTTTATAGGTGAAACCTTACCACACTAGGGGCGCCGTGACAAAAAGTTTAAAAACCACTGATGTGTATAATTTATAATACAAATAACATGTACGTAACTAGTATATCAACAAATAATACCAAATCATTATTCTTCTTATATATTGTGTAAACCAGTGTCATACTACGAGTTTTTAATAATCTATCACTAGAGAAATAAACAAAAATTTCAAAAATACCTAGTTAGTAATAATAATATGAAACAATGTTATTAAAATTGTTTTATTTTTTGTTGTAAGCTCTGAAACACTTAAACCTCCATAATACTTACATTATTATTTCACATATTATTACAAGTGAAGTTTTCAAAACCTTTTTATTTTTGACAACATGCCTTCATCGAAGCGAGTAGCAAATTTATTATAAAACTGTCGCCCCGTAAGAAGATCAGTTAATTCCAAATATGACAAAAATGCCACAACCTTATAGTTATGTTACGTCAATACAAGTATAATTTCAATAATCGAATATTATATCGCTGACATATTATTTATGTACCTATTTAATTCGATGATTCTCAGCCTGGTTCCGAGAAATCTCACGAAAAGGTTGGTACCTACAACATTTTTATTAATTATTTTTGACGTGACTTATTGTTTAAAATACGACTTTTTTAAATTAAAATTGTTAAAATATTGCGACATAGATTGTGGCAGCAAGCGTTTTAATATATCCCATCGCAGTCAATAAGACGAATTAATTGTTGCAGGGAATCCAACCTACATACGTCTCCCTTCTACCAACCATTAGGTCCAGAAATATACACATTCATTTGTAATCTTGGACCTCATGAATACGTCGTTTGAAAGGAGTCACGGAGATGCATTTATTACATGGACCATTAAAATAATTAACTCTATAATTTACTCTCCTTGCTTACAAAAATGCTTCAACTGAGATGGGTCCTGTAACAGTGTAACAGATGAATGAAAGTGAAGACCGCATCCAAAAGAAGATGCTCGAGACGTGCTGAGGAGGACCAAGTATCGTGGAGGCAGAGGCACGTTTTGATTTTGCACGAGACATTTTGGGTCGCTGTGCCAATGAAGGAAAAGCAGAAAGAATTACTTTTTTATTACACAACGTGAGTTTTGATTTCAAGCAATTCAATGACAGGTTAACATATTTCAATATAATTGTATACTTATACATATTAAGTAAGTGCATGCTTGACTTTGAATGATTCCAAATTGCGTCGCATGTATGAACCTTACCTGGACAATAAAAAAATCATGATGCATACCTTTACAGCCGCTTGGTAATAAATTCTTGGCCAAGGATATACCCACTAGCTTTTTAAAACGCCACGAAGAATGGTTTCTTTTCATAATATTATTATTAGCATCAGAACGGGGTCGTAATATTCATCATTTTTTACTTCGCACTTAATGAACATTGAGCTCGAGTCACAAATACTGTAGTTAAATTAAATGAAAACATTACGAGAGATTGTGCTTTCGTATATCTTAATATCTTCATCAGTACTTATGTAAATTCGTACCTACTGGATTACTGTTGTAATATTTGTATGCTCGAATAATATTATGTATAATAAAGTAATAAACACCATTTTAAATAACTAATAAAATTACCCAAGTAGGTACCTTTTGATATCGATGGATTAATAATGAATTATCTATCTTTCATAATAAAAATAAAGTTTGGTCAAATTTTATTTGAGCATCCTTAAGGGGGGACATGCTCGTCGAAGGTCAAAATTGAGTTTTTATTGTATTTTCAAACCATGATCCTGGACACTCCTTAAACGTTGTAGATAATCTATTTATATAATTTTGAAGCCTTATTATCCTTTATAGTTATTTTAAACATTTGATGACTGCATGAAGTATTTTTGTTACATAAAATAGTATTCTTTTAAACCTCTCGCTCTAATGTTTTAGAATATAGTCATATTTCGGTACAGAACTGTGCAGTGGTGTTAAGATTTTTTACATTTATTAATTTTTAAACGCATTTATAAAACCATTAGTATAATTTATTACGAGATAATTTTTGTAAAATATTCACGATAAAAAATTATTTTGATAATCTCTGTGATCCCAAATTTGACAAGAATTAGGCATTTTATTATTCAAAAAATCGGCAAGATTAACACATTTGAAGATGATTCTAAAGATATTTATTATAAGGCATGTCTTTGACCATTCAAGTGTGATAAAAATCTTATGAATAATGATTGCTTTATAATAATTATTGACCTAAGAATAAGGTAGTGTTTTTTTGAAATACGCCATTTCTTTTGTCATTCCCTAGTGGTTAAGCTACAACATACGGCCGTAGCCATAAAATGACAAACTATAATTAAAGTAGGGAGTAAAATTATGTTAACGCGCGTGTTTGAACATGTACCTAACCGAATTTTTTTTTATTTTTTTTTAAACGGTACATGTTCAAACACGCGCGTCAATATCATTTTACTCTTTACTTCAATTATAGTTTGTCAATTTATGGCTACGGCCGTATGTTGTAGCTTAACCACTAGGGAATGACAAAAGAAATGGCGTATTTCAAAAAAACACTACCTTATTCTTAGGTCAATAATTATTATAAAGCAATCATTATTCATAATATGTTTATCACACTTGAATAGTCAAAGACATAGCTTATAATAAATATCTTTAGAATCATCTTGAAATGTGTTAATCTTGCCGATTTTTTGAATAATAAAATGCCTAATTCTTGTCAAATTTGGGATCACAGAGATTATCAATATAATTTTTTATCGTGAATATTTTACAAAAATTATCTCGTAATAAATTATGCTAATGGTTTTATAAATGCGTTTAAAAATTAATAAATGTAAAAAATCTTAACACCACTGCACAGTTATGTACCGAAATATGACTATATTCTAAAACATTAGAGCGAGAGGTTTAAAAGAATACTATTTTATGTAACAAAAATACTTCATGCAGTCATCAAATGTTTAAAATAACTATAAAGGATAATAAGGCTTCAAAAGTATATAAATAGATCATCTACAACGTTTAAGAAGTGTCCAGGATCATGGTTTGAATATACAATAAAAACTCAATTTTGACCTTCGACGAGCATGTCCCCCCTTAATACAAAATTATAATTCATCAATAGGAGCCTTATCAATTTAACTCAAATGATAATTAATGCAATACTTGTAGCTTAAAAATACAAGATTGACCTAACTAATAAACAATACGTTTTACACCAAAAATAATACACAATTTATTTATGTTCCTTATAATATACCGTTTCAGCGAAAGCTTACATTATATTCTTAAAAAATGTTAGCCGTCCCAAACAACGTATTGATTCTCCAAATCGTTTTCACGTCTACAATTTGCAGATTTTTATTTACACCTTGTGGCGAGTGGAGGTGCTTGGAACCCTGAGTGATTTGCGTAATATTGTATCTATACTATAAGTACTATCTTTGTAAGAAATACGCATTATATCATTATAAGATTTCGGTATAATTTAATAATTTTTCGACTGATTTCAACTATTTCGAAGATCTGAGACAAAGAAATCGCCGGTGTTTACGCCTTATGGCGCAAACTGATAATCAGTCTGTTATCTACGCTGCTCATTCATGGCGTAGCGCCTAGTAAGTACCTACCAATAAAACACCTGAATAAAATTTCCTAGACCCAACGTAAATTTCTAATACTTTTTGATAAAAACTCGCAATTTGAAAGGGAAGTGAACGATTCGGTACATTGTAAACCATTTTTTACAACAATTTACGAGGGGGTTGTTAAAGAAGCGCCGTAGAGTCGCTGCCGTCGCTTGGGGGGTCTCCGAATTCCTTTCAATTTTCCATAAATTTTCATAAAAAAACAAACACCTGAATGAAAGCTTTTTTTTAAACGTTGTATTGAATTAAATAATATTCAACCATTATGTACACTTAGCTAACTTATTTATATTAGCAGCTTTCACAGATATGAGTGATCTTAAACTATATTATTACTACAAAAATTTTACACTTTCTCATTTCTTACCTTTAAAAAGACACAAAGGAATGGCTATAAACAGACTCAATAAATTAATACGTCAATGCATTTAACTGCATAGTGTAAAAATATCAGGTACGTACAATATTAAGGTACGAGTATCAAGTTACTTACAGTAGGTAATATTTGTCTACCATCTTCATTATTAGGAGTGTGACAAATTAGGGTGGCTTCTGGCTTCTTCCGATAATAACATTCCTGTGCCTACCCAAATTGACTGCTTTATAGTTCCAAGTTTTTTTTATGCGATAAAATAATAATGGTAAATAATATAACAGGTACTATGTTAAGATTGGTAAGTTGTATTCAGTGACGTTGCTAGGGAAAATGCCGCCTTTGGGCCGCTGACAGGTTTGGAGGCACCCTTATGAAAAATATTCTGTATAAACCACAATTACATTTATGTATTACTATATAACAATAGTTACGCTTTCGGCATAACATAATTATGCATTATCTACGGGTCGCAACCATGATGTATTATGGATCGGAACCGTTTCCTCGTGTCAAGCCAAGCAGGCACCATTAGCGAGGGGTGCAGGATTAGTAAATGCGCTCCCTAAACACATAGACATTTTCAATGATGTAGGTACTTTGCATTTTGTTTTTGAAACTTTATTTTTCTGTATATAATTGTATGTTTTTTGTTTACAAAAATTTTATTTTTCTGTATTAAATTGTACTAAGTATGTTTTGATTTTTTTTGTTTGTTATTATTATTATTATTGTTATTATATTTTTTTTCAATATTCTCTTCTCTCTTGTGAGGGTAATATTTGACTTATACCTAATATAAATCTCATGTTGTGTATGTCTTGGATTTAGATTTGTTATATCCACAATGTTTTGTACCCTTAAATAAATAAATAAATAAATAAATATGCATCGATTATTTATTCAGCTAAGATGTCGATATTTTCTAATGCAGCAATTTCATCGTCTGCTTAATGGAAAACGGTCACTGCTCTCAAAAGTGGTAATATTTTTATTAGTTTACCCCCCTTATTTACCCCCTTTATTATATGCCATCCCTATGCAACTCATGTTCTGCCTATACCCACGGGATGTCACTGTTTCGTGGACCGTGGTTGATCTTTGTTGTCTACGGCTAAGAAAATCCATCTCAACTTCTTCCTTTCAAAGAGGGAATGGGACGATTGGCCTCCGGACAATTGGACGCCGCACTGTCCTAGACACGTGTAGACGAAGTAATTTAATCAGTTTCTATCTACTACTTAGTAGTTTGAATTCATTTTACTCTTAACATAATGTATTCTTTATCGCGGATTGAGAATTACTATGCCTAAGGCTTTATATAAAATAAAAACTCCTTTTTCGTTGAAACTTAAACATATGAACGATTAAATCATTATTTACGTCTGCATATTTACATCCTCACGAACTATTAAATCGTAATATAATCATTGAAATATAAATAATAGTATTGAATATTTTTTTTAAAGTACATATAAGTACCTAACGTCTATTTATTTTCGAATTCCGTGGTGTCCAGTTGTCCGGTGCCAAATCGTCCTAGACCCTTCAAAGATACCCAGTATCCTTGCATCTATTTTTAATAATACCCAGCAATGTTTGTCATGGAAGGTTACTTATTCAATTCTGTAGATAATTTAGATAGGTAGGTACCATGTACAAACGAACCAAATTAATATTGGGTATCCGTTGCTTTAAAAAAAATGAATTTGCCAGAAAGAAAGTAGCTATAAATAATATTGATGTCACTATGTTAGCTCCAACGTTAATATTAATTTCAATATTTTTACACCGGTATAGTAATTAATATTGTAGTATTATGAAGTACCTACTGTAGTATTTATCGACCCTTGTGCGTTCTGAAGATTGTTTGAATTTTGCCTAAACAGCATTGTGTGTATATATCGATGGATACCGTAAAATCTTCAAGTAGGTATATGTGGAATATTATGTATAACATCGTGTTACTATGTTACCATTTCAAACAAGTTTCGTCTAGATTCCAATAAGTTGTTTATAGAAAATGATCGCTTTCACATAAAAGGAGGTCTCAAAACTTTTCGCCAAATACTGAAATGATGGCGACGCATATTTGCTCTTGGAACGAAAACGGTATGTAATGATTTGTGTTTGCTCATCGATCCAATACACATTTAAATAAATAAAATATGCGGCGAAGAGATCGTGAAGTCAGAAGAATTCGAGTAAAAAATCAGCCTATGCAAATAGTTTAATGCAAACATACATAGCTCGGCATATATGTAAGTATATACCTACCTACGATATTTCAAACAGAGATGAGAGATGATACGTTTTATAGTCTGACTCATATAAATTGCCCACAATAAAAATATATTTCTAGATTATTTAACAACACATAACTAAGGAAACATGAAAAATATGCAGGCACTAATTTCATGAGTTTCGTGGATTGATTCGAAAACGATCTGTGACGATAACGACACTATTGAAATATATATTTTATAAATACCTACATATTATGTCATATTTATTCGATATCAGTATTAATTTAATATATTATCAGCATATTATACCTACATGTTTTGTTTCTATTTATGGCTGGGCCTTGTTCACACTTGTACATAGCCAAATGTGTAGTCTATTTTCTTCTATCGATAGTTATCCAGTAATATTATAATTCCAACGAATTAATTTCCTTTTAGTTTCCTTTATCTTACTTATTGTGCATATTAAAAGTATAGTAGGTACTTTTATGGGAGATTTCCAATTCCAATTTCTTTGCATTCCACTGGAACTTTTCCTTGTAGCATATGACAAAATGAAGATCCAGATGATGGCCTACTTCCGATAGGAGATGACACAAGAAAAAGAATAATTTATTGGTGTAGGTAGTATAATATTATATAATATAATATAATAATTAAACATATAAATAAAATAGCTAATAATGGATATGTTATAAAGATTTCCATATAATTAACATACGGTCTCGGTGAAAAATCCCGAATATTGTGAAACATTAAGCAAGTCATCTCAAAGGCCTATCGTGCTTTTGTGAATGTTTATGTTCGATGTTAGGTAACACTTAATTCAATCATTTGTTTGTTGTCAATTTGAGCTTGATATTATTCAACACAGAAAATGTCATAAGAATGCAATTTAATTATGCTCCTGCCTAAGATAAGCTAAATATATGTTTGTTAATGATTGCAGATAATGATCATGTTTAAGACATATTATTACAGTTTGTGTAATGATCTTTTCATATCTTTGAATTGATTGTAACATTAAATGTATGATCAGAACTGTATTAAGGCTAGAGCTTAGTGGGCCATGTACCTTCCCTAGCCACATGCCCTCCATCACTATATAAAGATAAACATTAAGATCAGACAGTTCTGTAATAGATAGGTAAATAGGTATAGTGAATTTCGATGCATTCTAATAGTAGGTACCTACTTAATTCAGGGAAAGCGAACCTACAATATACCGATACTTTGAAGGAATTTGATTCCCAGAAATGACGCAAAACATTGTTTGAATTTTAATTATTGTTGGTTAGGCTTTTTTAAATAAAGTTTTTTAATCATATCTTTTTTTCCAGTGTTAAACTTAAAATAATCCTTTCGGAAATCATAAGAAATTTACGATCATCTGTTCAAAGATGAATGGGATATCTTTAAATACTATTTTGTATCAAACTAATATAATATATACGTAATAATATATTAAAATCACCGTTAATTAATGCACTTTCTTATCTATCATATATTATGTAGAAAGTAGATGTATTATTTTGATTTCGGTAAACCTAGGTATCTGAAATTATTATAGTGCGCGATGTTAATGTAGGTAATTTACGATTACTAGGTACTTATGTATCGGAACAAAGTAAAGAATGAAGAACTGTAATGTTTGAGACTTTCGTCGAGATTGCTAATTGCAGAGGCCAAAATGACGAGAAAAGAAGAAGGAAGAACACACGGTGACAACCTAAACATCCGTTACGACAATGAAGGACTGTTTTGGATTTTTTTAGTAAGGGTGGTATTTATTTTTTTGCACTCAAGCAGCTGTATCCTTCACGGCTCCCGTGTTCAAACAGACTTATAAAGTGTTAATCTGGCCCTGGATAACGTCATTGATCATTTATTTTATAGTATGTACCCTACTTTACTACTTAAAAGTAGGCAGAGTGTCAGCTTAGATCGGACGAAGTATAAACACAATCTTCATACAAATATACAAGCGCGCCTTAGTCGGTAGGTAAAGGTAACTGAAATATTTTTAAGTCCAGTCCCATGTTCCATTGTTTACTGTTTCCGTTACCAATTAACACCTCACCGCTTGTGGAGTCCGAGCTGTAGTCTGACTCTCCTCAAACCCGATGCTCAATAATAACTCTGACAGCGTCAACCAATCGGACAATCTTCAATTAGGTATTCATCTTGAGGAAAAAAACACTACGCAAAGTTCATCTAACTGATTCACATTCACATGATGATTTCGTGACATTGGATGTTTATTCAAATCAAAATTAAATAATTTATTGATAAATAAAATTAATCAACAATATCTACAGCATTTTAAGTAATGTTTTACAAGCGATCATCGTATTCAAAAAGTGTGAATTTATATAAACGCAACAGTAAATTTTATATTCATTTCAACAAGTACATGTTTAATTATCTCCCAACTATCATTAATTATGCAATAAGAAGAATAATATAAAAAAAACTTATACCTAATACCATTTTAATTTCTAAATTAAGCATACTATAATATTTAGGCCTTAATACAGTGGGGTTAGAAAAAAATATTATTTGTGTATACAATTGTGCATTGTTACCTACTAGTTTTAGGACGTCAATTTGGCGGAACGTTATATAATTCAAATTGATTGTCACGTTCACAACATGTACTTACCTAACGAATATCATTTGTGATCGAATATCAACGCTGTTGTGGAGCATAGCACCGCCCTTAACCTAAAGCGAGAGGTATTTGGTCCGCTTCAGGATACGGGGGCCAAGGTATAAAGTGTAAATACAAAAATTATAACTAACATGTAAGTGAGCTAATTAGATCCAGTTTTCTTCTCTTCTTGGTCGTTGCCTCATGGCTGAGGATCGTGACCACATTTGAATATCGTCATCTTTTGATCCCTGTTTTAAGATTGTATAAAATAACGTCCACCTTAACTCATCTCACGTAGGTGGAATATATCAATACTCAAAGGAATTTGGCTTTGAACACAGTTATTGTCCACACAATTGGCATTATCAAAGGCAACAAACAGCTGATGTTCCTGATTTCTAACAATGACAGAGTTTCATTCTACACCCGTAATCATTACCTACTTTCAGTCTAAAACGAACTTAATACAATAGTATTCATTTAGGTAAACACTAATAACCAATCAAGCGGCACAAATTCCATCATACAGTGGTACTTATAATATGATACTAAACGACCCCAAGAATACACTTATAAAGTTTGGTGGATGTACGTGGCACTGGCAATGAGAAACTAGGGACCGAGAAAGTGCAAGGAACTGAGGGAGCCTCCACCAGCAGTGGATCGACCCCAGCTGATAATGATGTAGGTACAAGTACATAGGGAGAGGCATACTCTCAAATGCAACATCTGAATTTATTGTTTGGTAACTATAAATGTGACAATAAAGGTAGGTACCTACATACATCCTTTATTAGATATTCTGAGCGGAAAATGATTATGGAAACTGTCTTGTAGAATAAAGGTCTTTTGCTCCTGGAGCTCAAACCACCGAAGATAACCATAACAATAGAGAATTACACTAATAGAATGACCGCTTTTCCTGAGTCTTATCAAGGAGAAAAGTCGTGGAAATCTTACATCAAGCGTGTTGCTCCTTTCGACAACGTCGAGCGAATGAAAAAATCTTTCTAAAAAAACCCAGCCTTTTTAGATTGAGAGGATTATAACAAAATCTTAAAGAAAAATTGTCGTCAAATTCAATGCTTCCACTATTTTAGTGTTAAGATGTTTAGATAATATATTATAATGCGGGTGTAACGAACCAATGCGACATGTAAATACAAATAATTGATTTGAATAATTTCCTGACACCCCAATGACACCGCTCATCCGCTGATATAACCTCTCAAACACAGGACTAAATGTAGCTACTCTATATATAAGTAGGTAGGTATATTGTTTTTTAAATGTTATGAATTTAATGCGTTATAAGCAACATAGATAAGATGTCGATAGAATGACTAAATAATTACAGAAGAATTTAAAAGTAGGTAGTTGCCTAAATATATTTTTTAATGCATTAAGAATTCTGGAAAACATGAGATATATTATTAATTAGTTTACTTACTCAATCAAAATGCTTCTAATAATAATGGAATAGGCTAAGCGACTTGTATTTCAACGAATATTTACTTAGTAGGTATATTTGCTGTCCGGCAGCCAATAGAAAAAAATGTAGGCGGAGCCTCACTCACCTGAGATGGCGACCAGATACCAGGTACATTGATTAACACCTCAGACAACTATACTCCCTACACACATGAACGCTAAAGTGCAATATGGAAGAACCCCGGAAAATGTTTTTCCACATTTCAAACTGGCTCAAAAGCTCACACGCGTGATGTAGAAACTTATGTCTTATTCATACTAGTTTTAAGACGGATAATCGCTGCAATTGTGTGTGAATATTTTTCAAAGAAAAGTTTCTCTGCTTTATACCATCAGTTACCAAGGCTCTACTCTACACACGCACATTGAAAACTGCCATCCGCCGTGTAGGGCGTAGTGACCTGTATTAGTGAAATATCGGATTCGTGCTCTTTCTTGGAAGTGTGAATTAACCATTATTGTTCTGCAATATTTCACATGGTAAAGTGTTAACTGTGTCTACTGGAACAACGTCAAACCCCATTCATAAAATAAATAATAGATCCTAAGTGAAATAATTCAAATACAAAGTGTGACGAAAATCCCGAAAAATCTAGTGATCGTGCTCCCGTCCGCAGAGCATCTGAGGTTTTCCTCGTGTCTTCTTACAAACCACATGTTTAAGAAAGGTATGATAGATTGACGTTTTATTTAACACGGCCGTGTGAAAATCTCAAATGCATCCTTCCGCTTGTAAAAGAAGTAAAATGCTTCACAAACACTTGTCGGTATTTATAATCGACAAGTATATGAAAATTATGCTAAAGGTGTGTAAAATATCTGGAATGGTTTGTGTCGGATCTGATAATTTTATTGTTTGCAAGAAGTTTTAGATATATATGACAAAGTACTGTTAATTTGGTTTCAATCATTTATGATAAATAATACAAATAAATTAGTTCCATTTATCATTTATTTTATCTACATACAAAGTTATATTGCTTATTTTGATAGTTGTAGAATAAAAACATACCTACATTCATAAAATTATATAAATATATTTATTTTAGATAGATATGTGTTTATGATTATATTTTAAACAAAATTTAAGTAGGCATTTACTTAATTTAAAAAATAATATGAAAAAAATATGAATCATCGTGTAAATATCAAAATAATTCAGTATGTAAGTACCTAACTTTACTACTATAGTTATTGTTTTTATCATTTAGTGTTTTGATTCAATTTGTCGATGGTGAGATGGAGATACCCATTTAAATGACAGTTGTACCTATACAACATTATTATTCCATTCTCTGTAGTACAAAAAAAGTATATTTCTTTCTAAATTGACCCCAAAATAGAGTCCGATATAATATTATGATAAGTATATTACGAGGATGTATAAAAATTATGCAGAAGTCGAAATGATAATTGAAGAAAATTTTGTACAATTAAATGTGAATTAGGTAAAAGGCAAATCCCGGGTCGGTGAAAACGTTTACCAATGATAAAATTAGAGATTATATAAATAATATCAGAGCTTGTTTGTGATTTAGATTTAAATTTATCTAAGCAGGACCCTGTTCATTTTATAAATTTGTAATTTACCGCCATTCTCATAGTCCGATTAAATAGCACCGAAAGATGTCTATCCAGGTGAAAGACGTGATGAAATGAGACAGGTACCAGGGATGTAGTTCGCCGTATGCCGCCTCTTGCAACTTATCATGTCAAAACGTTTCGTTAAAAATAAAAATGCAGCCATTCTAATCATTTTTATTGTACGAGTCAAAATGAACTAGTAAGTTAAGCCCCGAAGCCTGTAAATCAGTTTATGTTGTGTTCAATTTATCATTATAATTTGCAAACCGTAAACAACATTCGTAAAATAGGGTCTGGGACGATTTGGCGCCGGGACAACTGGACGCGACGCAATTCGAAAATAAATAGACGCATATAGATAGAGAATAGTACTTAAAAATATATTTAATATTATTATTTATATTTCAATTAAAATTATTATATTATTATTAGTTGGTGAGAATTTAAATATGCACACGTAACTGATGATTTAATCGTGCATATGTTTAAGTTCCAACGAAAAAAGAGTTTTTTATTTTTATATAAAAGTCTTAGGCATGGTAATTCTCAATCCGCAATAAAAAAAAACATTATTTTAAGAGTAAAATGAATTAAAACTACCAAGTAGCAGATAGACACTGATTAAAATTCATCGTCTACGTTTTGTTTACGTGTCTACGACAGTGCGGCGTCCAATTGTCCTGGCGTCCAGTTGTCCCATTTCCGTAAAATAAATAATCTAGTGGAAAGCTCGCCAGCACATAAATCATCAATCGTTTGATGATTTACTATTTTTCCATCGTAAAGAGATCCGAACTCCTAGTATTAGGTATATCGTCTGTTTAAAAAGACACGTGACGTATGGCGTAAAGTAGCACTACCTATTATTTCAATTATTACGACTAGGTACTAAGAAGTAAGATGGAGCGTAGCGTACGAGGAATTTGGGAAACTTAACATAATCCAAACTATCAAAATTTCTCGACTGAAATAGGCTCGTCATGTTTAACGGATGGATCTGGGCCAAAGAATGACGCATGAGATTTTTAAATCTCGGACTGGAGGAGAGTTATGGAGGATAGACAGGACTGGAAAACGAGATGAGGAGACCAGGGCCCACCCGGGATGTTGCATCACGTAAAAAAGCAACTATGTGATGTATGTTGTTAACAACATTACAATACCTATTGAACTACAGCATACAGATTTATTTTTCTTTTTCTTTCTTTCACTACAAGATGACTCGAGGTCCAATTACAGTAATGTAATATCTGGTACCTAGTATAAGTGAGAAAAATACAGAAACACTCGAGCCTGAGAAAATTGCAAAAATGTAATATGTATTGTGACCTCGCCGGGATACGATGCCGCAACTCCCGATAGGAAAAGCTCGTGTCTTACGTATTGGACTACGAGGTTCGTCAAAAATTCGTATTTATCACAACTACAACACAGTGCCCTTTTATAAGTGGAATAATCCTACAAAAGGATTTTTTGATTGGTGAAAAATACCATCCAGGTACCTATACTTATTTACAAAGAAGCAGTAATGCTTTATGATTTCAACGATTTCAAAACAAATATTTTTCAAAAATATTCCCGGTGACTACTGGACACTGACCATGGAGGGTTCTCAACCGACCCATGCCGTGAAATCCCAAAAATACTATCTCCTTCTAACCAACCTGAAGATATCGACCAAAATCCTCGTTTTCCTCGATAATTATTATCGCCATGAAAATTGACAGTAATTATCATTATTGTCATTAAAACAGTGTGTTAAATAAACAATATCAATAAGTCGCTTCATTTACTTGCAGGCGCGATAATTTTAAACACAAATTGTTAATTGACAATGAATATGAATAGGTTTACAAATGACACGATGGTCGGTATGTGTTAAAATTAGTGACTTGGTAATCTACAACTACTATATCTGATAAATAGATGCTATATTTACTTATACTTAGAGCTCTTTTGACGCAATTATTTCTGATTAGATGTCTTTGCACAGATGAAAGGAAAATCTGATTTTCTTGTGAGATTCTACTAAGGTGTGATCCATTTTTTTTAAAATTGCAATCATCAATAATTAACGTAAACTACAATTTATTAATACAAAATATATTAAATTTAGCCTTGCACACTCTACTAACATTAGAAGAACAGAAGATGATCATTGTTAAGAAATTGTTTTGGTGTTTTTAATTTGATGAAATATGGAAATAGCCTCGTTAGTTTTCACGGTTCGGGCCCCCTCATCATTTTTGTGCGTACTGGGTTATAGCCGATTATTTAGCCACCATGGTAAATCCAGGCTTGTCTGTCATGTCTTTCACAACAGGAAGTCGGTATTTTTTCTACTGTAAGAAAGCTGTGGTCTACAATAATAATTACTTACTACCTGAATTTAAAAGATAAATAATAACTGAAGTGGTTTTGTAAAAAAATATTAATTATTTTTAAATAAATAAAATAGATATCAGCTAGGTGAGCACTTAATTTTTTAAATCTTGTGAAATATTTATAACTCTCAGATTTCAAAATATTTGAAGTATTCCGAATTTATATTATTTTGATTGTATACTATCCGTAATGATGCTTGTTAAAAGATAAATTGTGTATATAAATTATAAAGCTCTTAAATTTTCTTCGAAATGATAGACGAGGTGACCTCACGAATAATAAAAAATACGGGTTTTATGGCACGCTTCTGGTATAAATGTCTATAAACCCATAAAAATGAGTCTAACATTTCACTTTGCTGCTTGAGCACAGCTTCCAGGTTCGTCAAACAACTCTGTAGCATCTTTTAAGTAGTTATTTCGAAATAGTGCATTGTGACGATACCGAATATTTATGTGGAAATTACACTTATATATGTGTATGTACTTAGCAATCCTAATATACTATACAATATACATAGAAATGTACATAAATACAACCAGTCGTAAAATGATTCAATTGTACGAAAATCTATTTCTATATATTTATTTGTATTTCTCATGATCTCATAAACAATGTTAAAATCAGTAACGTCCCGTATGAGTAAGTTGAGTAGGCTGCGCTTACTAGAGGTAGAATTAAAGCGTAAATTACGAATATTATATACAATTCGATCAGGGCTCGAAATGGACCGGAGCGCACCGGAGCTCCGTTCCGGTTCGTAAAATCGGTAAAATTATCGCCCCGTCTCGTAGAAAAAATATTTGACCATTTAAGCTAGATAAGCCATATAATAGAAAATCTAACACACTTATTTTTATAAAATTCACAGTGTTTGATAACTTTCTAAATATCTTCAGAAAATTGTCGAGCGCTCCGGTTCGTAAACTTTTCCATTTCGTAGACGTGAAATTTTTGAACAATAAATTGTAAATCGTTTGAACGGATGGATTTATTTGAAAACTACAGTTTGATTGTCAATTATTATATCGTATGGAGGGCTCAAAATCAGTCAGTGCATTAGGCCTCTACATTATTAAATGCGCCACGGCATCTACATTTTAATTGTATGCACTGTCATTGTGATTAAAATACATTATACATATATTGTTCATCGTTTTCTTCTTTCACCCAGTCACGCCCCAGCATTGGGACATAGGGTAAGCACAAGTTTGCGCCACTTCCCTCGGTCCATCGCCAACCCTCGCGTCTCCCGCCATGCCAGACCTTCAGCGTGTATATTACTTTTGTAGCACCGCTGGAGGATGAGGGATGGCTGGCCACGGCGACGGAACCTTTTAGGCTGTGCCACAAGGTTACGAAGTGTCGCACTCTCTGGCGGCTTCCAGAACACATGTCCCAGCCACGTAAAGCGTCTCTTCGTGATTACCTCGATCACCGAGGGCTGCTGTGTCCGCTCACGAATTCGTGTATTTGTAACGCGGTCGTACCAATGTACCCCTAAGATCCGGCGGAGACATTGATTCTCAAAGCTAAAAAGCCGAGACCTTTAGAGCTTAGTAAGATGCCATGTCTCACAACCATACAGGAGCACAGGTAGCACGCAAGCGTTGAACAAACGATATTTATTATACAGATATGAACCTATTTTTTTATGCTGATAGCCCACGATGGCCGAGCGGCTTACGCGTGGGTCTTAGGTTCGAATACCGGGTCTGGCAAAAATTCACATGTTGTTTTTTAACGTGTGTTTGGACCTAATAGGTTGAGCAAATGGTTAACATCCATTTCTCGTAAAAACAAAAATCTGTTAATAGGTACAAACCTCCAAATTTCCTAATAAAAAAATCCTAACCTAGTACTTAATCATCATAATTTATTAAAAATAATGGGACTGCTTTCGTCCAATGTCCATCTGAGTGAACGAAAATAGTCCTGATAATTATTAAAGTATATAGATTAAGTACCTATACCAGCGGTGGCGAGCCTATGACACGCGTGCCACGTGTAGTACCTCCGTGAGAACATTCTGTTGGCACCAGTGGCGCGCCAGGCAGGGTTGTTAGGGTTGCGAAACACACGGGCGGCACCAGTCACCAGAAAATGAACTGAATCATCAGAAAAAAACAATTCGTCTCATGGGCTCGTTCCACGGATAGTAAAAAAGTCTATGTCATACCTACTATTTTATAATTTTTTGCTTCCGTGTTTCATACAATCTTGAGAGGTTGGCAATGTTGGGCTGGCACCCGAGCGGCAGACACCCTTGGCGCGTCCCTGATTGGCACGCAAAAGAATCAAATACAAATTTAAAATAAATGTATGTATGAAGTAATCTCAATATTAGTGTGATCAGTAGGTAATGTTAGGTAGGTACCCCCTATGTTATTACCATACACGGAAAATCATTTAGTAATGACGAATAATACTCATACATAAATACATGAAAATTATTATACTTGTCTCTTTGTATATTTACGTAGGTGTTTGGAAAACAAGGAAATAATCATTCAACGAATAAAAAAATTACCTATCGCTAATACTGTAAAGGTGACATTCTAAAAAATTGTTTTTCACCACGAAGCATTTTTATGTAGTTCAAGTAATGATACGTAGTGCTTTTAAAATAGCGAACATCTCGTTTAAAATATACCTATATGCAGTTTAATTCAATTCTCCGTGAATCATTTTTGACTGACTTCTGTGGGGGGGGATGTGACATTCATGAAACAACCGTAAATTTACAATACTACTTTGTTTATCATCATTATCTAATAGGCTTTATCTAAATTCGCATATGTTTGACGCGGTCATATAAGTGCAGGATCCCATAGACTTTTCGTATACACAATATGCGGAACGCATTCTGACAATTGGAATAGGTTCTAGGGGTCACAAAGATATAATGTCGATGTTGCCAGGCGATATTAGTGGTCAATTTTTTTTTTATTGAGGTTTTAATTATTTTTTTATAACCCACCAAAAATTGTTCTGATTTCTTCAATAAAACCAAGACCGAATCAGGGATTGATTGAAAATGCAATAATTGTATGCCATCGGCATGGTCGTTGAACGGTTCGTCCCATTTGAAAAAATAAAAATAGCGGGTAGTGCAATGTGTTCAAAATTATCGATTCTTAGGATCCTCCTTGGCTTAAATTATTTAATTTAGTAGCATTTTTGTATAGAATCACTCAAAATGGATTCTTTACTATATCTAGGCATATGACATTAGTTTTAGTATTATGGTTAATCCAGAAACAGTGTAGGTTGCATAGATAGGTAGGTGAATAAATGAAATAACGATAACCACTAGCCACACTAAGTACACATTTATTAAAAAAAAGAAACAACAAGTCAAGTGTTCAAACTACTTATCATGATCACAGTATTTACAAACACTACTTACACATTTGCACAATGATATACATGTCAAAGCCGATTTCTTATAACTACATGATAATGTACTGCAGTTAGAATTACATTTGCTTGGTTTAACTAAATTATTTGGTAGAGGCTCATTCGTCATCTGTCTTGGATACAAATTATTTTCTAGTAACTCATAGCCAAGTTGTAGGAAATCAATAGGATCAAATAGTGGATCAGATGAACTTTTCCATAAATAAACTTGTACTGAATCCTTTATACAGTGTAAATACAATGAATCATATGTGCATATCACTCTTGACAAATTTAAACTAAATCCAATATTTTGGGAACTAAATTTATATCTAAGTTCATCCGCTGTTCTTTTTTGTTTATATTATATGTAAGTGCAAACTTTTTCCAGGTCTTGAAACTGCTGTAGTCTCCAACAATCCATTTCCTTAAGCTGAAAGTGCATCCTGAACAAAACTCATTGACGAGATGGTTAAAGCTTGTTTCTTTGTACATATGCAGTCACTAGTGGTGTCGCAGCCGGTTAGCAATGTAATGCTGATATAATATTACAAATATTTTCGCCAAGAGATTCAGCTGCCAAATGGCATCCTAAAACACGGGATTTCTTTTGAGATTCCTCAAACCCTAATCCACGGCAACCAATAGTTACAAGTTTATTCCAGAAATAAATGCCTAAGATTAAAACATCTGTATCGGGACTGTGATAATCTCCAAATTTTGCATTTTTACAGCATGAAATATATGACAGAACATTCTTGTTTGCTTCTAAATGATTTTGATTTTAAATCAATGGCGTCAGTGAAAATTGTTCGCTGCAATTTAAACCATTGTGGGGGGTCGTTAAGTCCACCACAAATGTACAGCTCACTTTCTTCGTTGTTTTTCGCAAATGTGGGAGCATTTTTGCAAATAAATTTAACAAGCTGTAATTTATTGATAGAGAGCTCACAAAAAAATCTTTGCAATTAATCCACCACATCCAAGGGACATTCTTCAAGGTTTAAATACAAGTATTTACACTTATTAAGGGCTTCAGTATACGTTTATTTATGTAAAAACTCATCTGATCCTATACAACTTGGCTTTGAGTTACGAGAACATAATTAGTATCCAAGACAAATGACGAATGAACCTCCACCAAACTATTTAGTTAAACCATGCAAATGTTATTTTAACTTCCGTATATTATATCATGTAGTTATAAGAAATCGGCTTTGACATGTATGTCATTGCGCAAATGGGTAAGTAGTGTAAAAACTGTGATCATGATACTTAAAGCAGTTTGAACATTAACTTGATGCTCCTTTTTTTTAATAAATGTGTACTTAGTGTGGTTAGTGGTTGTCGTTATTTCATTTATTCACCTACCTATATATGCAACTTACACTGTTTCTGGATTAACCATATTACTAAAACTAATATCATATGCATAGATATAGTAAAGAAACCAATTTGGGTGTTCTATACAAAAATGCTACTAAATAAAATAATTTAAGCCAAAGAGGATCCTACGAATTGATAATTTTGAACACATTGCACTACCCGCTATTTTTATTTTTTTAAATGGGACAAACTGTTCTACGACTATTGCATTTTCAATCAATCCCTGATTTTGTATTGGTTTTATTGAAGAACTCAGAACAATTTTTGGTGGGTTATAAGAAAAAAAATTAAAACCTCATTAAAAAAAAAATTACCACTAATATCGCCTGGCAACATCGACATTATATATCTTTGTGACCCCTAGAACCTATTCCAATTGTCAGAATGCGTTCCGCATATTATGTATACGAAAAGTCTATGGGATCCTGCACTATAATCTCTGAAACTATATACGGTGGTCGGGGGCATTCATTCGTTGGCCTATTGGTATTAGGCGATAAGGCTAAGCAGTCAATGAATGATATATTATTATGACAGCTAATTAGTATGAAGCAGTTTGCAATATAAGACTTATTCCGTTTGTAAGGGCGTCTCCATATCGCAGCAAAATAAATTAAGCCGCATTGAGTTGGTAGGTAATACTAATAAATACATACAAACCTCTTTTTAATTCATCATTTTTTTCCAATAATAGCAGTTGGCACACCATCATTATTACCAATATCTACTTATCTTTCAGCACGTAAGCGTAAAATCATAAGGTTAGCCATCACTATATCACAGTATTTTTCCAATTTGCCACGAATCAAATTCTTCTGTCATCATCAACACTGATCATTACTCTAAATTCAATAGAATCTCAAAAAATATGTTTACTAGACTTTTATTAATTAGTATTTGATTTTTCTAAAAAAAATATGATTAATTAATAGTTACCTATTACCTACTATTATATAAATTATGTAATTACCTTACATTTAGTAACTTATTGTTTCAGAGACTCCTATAAGTCCTATATGCATTAGCCCAGGGCCCCTCCAAACGTAAAATCGACGTTTTCGCTGATTAAGAAATCTAATATTTCAGCACGGAAAAATCAATTAAGAAACCGAACTACCTATAGGATATGTATTCAATAGATACATATGTACAGTAGGTAGGTACTCACAGCATATCACTTTGCGAACATGAATTTCACTGTGGCTTCCGTCCACGGATTGTTCGATATATAATGTTTATGGCAGGGCCGGCGCGTCCGAGGCGAACTAGGCAACCGCCTAGGGCACAAGACATAAGGGGGCACATAAATGGAGAACTAAAATTAATTTCCATATTTTAATAATTTAAAAAAATACGTTATATTTTATTTTAATGTTTTTATCTGTTTGTTGTAATTATGTATCATAAGTAGTGATCGGATTGGGAATCTGGTGGCGTTCCATGGCCAGTTCCAGGTATACAAACGATACAGCCAGATACAAACGGTACAAACGATACAAATCCCGGGGTTTTGTCATACGTCTGTGTATTGTTTAGTTTAATTACTTAAAAGCATTTACAAGGCGGTTCTGAGCCTGGATCCCAGCCTCGAGATTCGAAAAACATTCCGATCGCTAATCAAAAATTTTATTTTCTATCGACCGTTTTTGTTAAAACTGCGACATTTCCAGGTAGGCGGTCTAAGCTAATCCAAGATAAAAAGAGATCAGACCGTACCTATACGTTTTTATCTCAGCAGTTTATATGAATATAGTTCAACAAATATATAATTATTTCTCTGGGTCGACACGTCGTTGGAAAGATTTATCTAACCGTATCCCAATGTTTACTCTCAAACCATTGAGCGAAACAAGGTGGGAGAGCCGAATTGAAGATTTGAAGCCTTTAAAATATAATCTTTGTGATATATATGATGCATTCATTAATGGAGATATTTGATGACCCAATATTGAATAATTCATCTGGAAATTCTTCCCGAATTGAAGCAAAGGCCCTTCCTTGCTGATGCAATTTGCAATTTTAAATTTATGGTGTCAATTGCCGCATTGTACAATATTCTTTTAGAAGTAAATATTGCAAGTAAACTATTACAAGGAAAGGATACTATATACTCTGCTTCAAATCAATCAGAGCTAACTAAAAAATATTTACTAAGATGCAGGAGTGATGAAAATTATGAACAAGTTTTAATTGATGCTGCTGAGATTGCAAAGATGCTAGAAACCGAACCAAAGTTTGACACAAAACATGTTCGAAGGTGTAGACAGAAACTGTACTTTCAATATGAAGCTGGACAGTAATACAAAATAGGTTTCTACTATCCAGTTTTAGACATGGCTATGCAATCTATCGAAGAGAGGTTCAAACAATTGGAGCAACATATTATTTTATTTGGCTTCCTGTATGACATAATATATAATATAAACAAAAAGCCACCTGCCGATATACTTGTCGACTGCAAAAATTTTGAAAATGCTTTGACTCATAATGCTACCAAAGATATTGATGCTAACGATCTATGCAGTGAGCTTCAAGCAGTAGCTGGAAGACTTTCAAAATCTATGCCACCACCAGAAAGTACTGCTTTTTATAGTGGAAGAAAATATTGAAGATTGTGTACCAAATGTTTTTGTAGCTCTAAGAATATTTAATAACATTTCCTGTAATAATGGCAAGTGGTGAACGTAGTTTCTCAAAATTGAAGCTTATTAAAACGTACTTGCGCTCAACGATGTCACAAAACAGACTAGTACCTAGATTTAGCAACAATTTCAATTGAGTATGACCAAACTACGACATTAGATTTGAAGGAGTAAATTTTTTTGCAAAAAAGAAGGCGAGAAAAAGTAAATTTTAATTCTGTAATCATGTCTATTTTTTTGTTAAATGTGCATTTTTGTATATTATTTGGTTACAAATTCTTTTTTTTTTTTTAAATTAAACTGTATATTTGAAACTGAAAAATAAAGAGATTATAATGTTTCTCTTATGTGTGTGTGCGTGCGTGTTTTATAATAATTTATTAGATTGAAATTTTTGGAAGAGACTAAATTTATATATCTAATGATCCCTAAATGTTTGTTATATTATTTCGAAAAAAATGAGACAATTTGTTAAAAAAGGGGCACGCAAATAAAAGAGAGATAAAAAATTCGTTTCGGCAAGTGATATGCTATAAAAATTCGACTATAGTAATTTGATATGAAAGGTTTACAGCTAATCTGGCTGGATAGATACACCCTCCGAGATACCTACCTAAGTCCATATCTTCTTGATTGTGCCTAATAAAATGAAATGGAAACGTGAAATTGCTTAAGTTTGCAATTGTCAATACCTACATTATTATGTTCTTCTTTGTCCTTCCCGCTCCTTAGATGGATCATAATTATAATATCTAAGAATTCTCCAAGAAGAAGATAAGAAAATTTATACTCTTGCAATACTTCACCCTCGACCAAAATTTAGCATTTTTAGGAAATATCAGAATGACAACTATTTTTCCAATGTTGAAAAAAAGTTGGAAAAGTCTATTCCACCCATTGATATACCCATTGGTATATCAATGATTCCACCACAACCCACTTAAAGCTAGTGTGAGCATAATACATTTATAATGAAAAATATGTTTATAATTTGGTATTCACCACAAATAAAAAAACTTGACGATAGTAAGTGTTTCGCTCACTTATTGAGCTTTATCAAGTATGTACTAGTAATTACTAATTAGTATCAAGTAGCACATAGAACACCAAGTGATAAATTTATTTAATAAGTTCTTATGAATTACCTACTACGAAGTAAACGCTGAATTTCTAGAAATAAATAAATAATTTAGTTTGCGGGAAAATTAAAACTCATCATTAATAATATGTGACACGCCAAAAAATTCCACGAGTAAACCTTTTTTCGAGCTTTTTTAAGTATTGATCAGTAAAAATTGTTTCCTCTGCAAACGAAAAACTTTTCTTTGTATCTTCTTGTATTTGAAATATTTTCTTGTTCTAATCAATTCACTTGTGTATAAAATATGAATACACCATAAAAAACATAGAGGCAGGAAAAATAATATCCAATTTTGCCTAAGATGATATTTTATAGATACCTATAAGTACTTTTAATAAATTTTGTACCCACATAATCATATCTGTCAGGCCCAATTCATAATTTTAGTCTATTCGTAATAAAAAAAAACTCGAACAATAAACAGAGCCGGATCTGCACTTCAAGGGACCTGGACTAATACGTATTGAAGTTCACAAACCCAACTACATGACGTATTGGTAAACCTGTAAAAAAGATTGGACATGTGTGCGGGGAGTGAAGTAAGACTCAATTTTCCACAAAATATGAAAATCACATTCAAATATCTGTTAGTAGAGTTGTAGTCTAAAATATTTTTTAATTAATTATTGTGTAATCGTGTTTCCAAAATAGTCAGATCTCCCTGGCTCATCATCTGCTGTGATATATACCTATTATTACATAGGTACCAAATTCAATTATTTTCGCGATTCATGTTTAGATACCCACTATGTAGTTTAACACCTAGGTAGGTAACTAGTCCCTGTAAAATGCAATTCACACTAAGTATATAAAATGTATGAATGAATTTCTGCTCTTTTCACACTTTATTCAGTTATTGACACCCTGATAATCTGTTATTTGTTTCTGTGTTTAGTGCTGTTAACAAAATCAGTGACAACCATACAAACAAAAATTGTGAATTAAAACTCAATTACCGAGTCTACATTGTAATTATTATTATACCAAAGCTTAGTACGTATTATGTATATATTGTTGTTTCAATCCGTTCATAATATCAATGTAATTATGTAGTAGTAATAGGTAAATAAAACCTTGATTACATATAGAACCTTACATTACAATAGCACTCGAAATAGACAATTTTACGAACCGGAATGGTTGATAATTTTCCTGAGATATTACTAATTATATTTATTTATTATATACTTACATATTTTAGTCGTACGAATGGAAGAACAGTCCTTAAATATCTGATCTACTGCTACTACTACTAGCTGCTGTTAGTTTGTCAGTGCTACGACAAGTTAAAAATTCCATTTCCACAAAACATAACCGTAAATTTTGATAAGATGTTATTTCTATTTTTTAACACAAAAAGTGCAACATAAAAATCCATTATTTAATAATATTTTTCAAATCGCAAGCTTTTTCAATAACATTGAACACCATATAAAAATAATACTCGCTGAGGCCGAAATTGAATAAAAATTGAAATCGACTAAGCAAAGCAAGATGAGAATAATTCGAGATTGGTTTTATTACTTCTCGGGATTCTTATTATGAAATGACTTCTTCTTGTCAATGTCATTTTTAGGTTTCTCCGTAAAAAAATCCATTCCATATTTTTTTTCTGAATCAAAATCGATAGCTTTTTTTTGTTCACGATAAATTTAAAAAAAATCCGTCAAGAAAATCTTTTCTAAAAACATAATTTAAATATTTATCGACAATCTCACTAATGATTTTTCGAAAACTGAGAATTCTCGAAATTTTTCGAGATTCGAGATTGGCCTTTTCTCGAGAATTCTTAATCACAACCTCTACTCCAGGGCTCGAAATAGACTGGAACGCACCGGAGCGCCGCTCCTGTTCGTGAAATTCTAAAAGATACCGTTCCGGCTCGTGGATTCTTTGAAAATTGCATTCCGTTTCATGTTATTGAGATAATATTGCATGTAATTGATTCGTGGGAAAAAAATTCGCCTGCAGCGCTGACAAAGTGTGTATATTATTTATTAATGATTAGTCCTACAAAGTTTATAATATAATATAGGCTATTCGGATTTCAGATGTGTTTACAAAAAGGGCTAAAGGGGATACAGGTCCAGGACCTTAAATTAGTAGGTCTCCGGAACCTGAAAAATAATTTGAAATCACAATTGTACGAGCTTCTAGAATTTTGAAGAAAAGAGCCCAATTCTAAGAAAATGGACGAAAAATAAGTGATTTTGCAAAAATGAATAGTGTACCTACCCATTTAAAAAAAAATACATTTTAACGTTGTATTGGGGGGGGGGGTAATGTGAATTAGCGCAGAGCCCTTTCAAGTATAAATGAAACCCTGGTTATTAGGCATATTGCTCTTTTGATATCCGAAAAATATTTAACATAATTTGATATTCTTCTCTTCTTGGTCGTGCACTCATGGCTGAGAATCGTGACCACATTTAAATTTCGCCATCCTTTGAGCGACCAAGACTTTCCATCCTTATCGATCTTCCGCTTCTCTCAGGGCAGAATGGATGGTGCCCCCAGTCAGCTCTTTCACTTGGTCGCTCCATCGCGCAGACGCTCTTCCTCTGCTTCGCCTTCCCTGGAGACTACCCAAAACTACCAGTCTCTCCAGGTTGTCCGGCCCGCGCCTGAAAATATGTCCAAAAAACTGCAGAATTTTTCTCAGACATATCGTCGAGAGCCGTTCCTTTATCTTCAGTCCCTGGATGATTGACTGGTTCGTCCTGTGCTCCGTCCAAGAAATGCGAAGCATTCGGCGCCAACAACACATCTCAAAGGCATCAATTGCCTTCCGTTCTCTTGCCTTCATGGTCCACGACTCGACTCCGTATAGGAATATCGAGAATACTAATGTTTGCACAAGCATCATTTTTGTGGCAATCGAAATTCCCCGATCCTTCCATATAGTCGTAAGGCGTGTCATCGCAGTTTTTGCAATTTGTGTGCGCCTTCTTATTTCCGCTTCGCATCCGCCCTTTCCACTGATGGTCGATCCAAGATATACAAACTCGTCGACTGTTTCGAGGTTTTGGAGTGTACTTGGTGTTGGTAGAAGGTTGGCCCGATCAACAACCATTAACTTGGTTTTATTCCTATTAATAAGGAGGCCGTATTTGCGACTCTCTTCCATCAGCAGCGATTAGTGTGGTATCATCTGCGAATCTTAAGTTATTTATTTTCTGGCCACCAATTGTTATTCCGCCTTGCCAATGATCTAGGGCTCTTCGCATTATATGCTCTCCATATATATTGAATAACTGGGGAGATAAAACACATCCCTGACGAACTCCCTTCTCGGTTCGGAAACTCTCAGAAAACGCACTATCTACTATTTGATATTATTGAATGATTATTCAGCGCTCCGGTTCGTAATATTTTCTATTTCGAGCACTGCTCTACTCATAATAATTGCTTGTAGAAATATAGGTTTACACCACGTACGAAACGTCATAAAAAAATACTATTTTACCATGCGTCCGATATGTTTGATTTAAACTTGAAACAAAATATGTCGAGTAAATTATTTGACTTATTATTTTCTTAATAACTCACAAACCAGAAAATTGTTCTACTTGTTCTATTTGAAAAGGGTTGCACGAATCTGAGCTACTGCGATCCGGTTCCATGTCGAGTGCTGGCTTACATACAACATTTTTTTCTGTTCGATATTATAACATGTCCTACCAATCTTACAAAAAATGAAGCTATTGAGAACAAAGACAACTAATAATGTTGAATGTTTATAGTAAATATCAACAAATTCTCTTAGTAACAGCGCTCGGAATGGAGCGGAACGCCCCGGAGCGCCGTTCCTGTTCGTGGGATTTCCGAGGATGGCGTTCCTGTTCGTTAAAAATTCGAAAATGGCGTACCGGTTCGTAAAATATCCGACGGACAGCGAGTCGTCTAGTAAAATCCTCAAGCGTCATACTTAATATTATTACGTTCCGGGTCAGATTTAAAATTGACGAAAATTAATTTTTATTAAAAAATAATTTTACTGGTTTAGAACCACTGAATTTTCTATGACCCGTACATGTCCGAAATTGTTTTAAACGGTGGGTAAACAACAAAATATTATTTTTTTAAGACAATATGAAACTGCTCTTCAAAAAAGATTGTTTTAAAACACGAGCATATGTACTGGAGAGAATTGTATAATTTCTCTCAATTGTTTCCATTTATAGTCACAGAAAAAACATTGCATTTTTAAAAAGAATTTGGTACGCACCGAAATATTAAGAGCGTGAGTGTTAAAAAAACAAATGCATGTCATAAATTTTGTGTGCACCTTCTACGTATTCTTCCGGGCGACCGGGCGAAATGCATTGTCTAAAGACACTAAAGCTGTAAAGTGTAAACTAAATAAATATTGCATACATGAAAAAACCTAACTAGGTAGTTAGACCTTCGCAGATGAGTTCGCTAAATTATTTTATTACCGACAAAATGTGTGCCCTGACAAAAGCCTTTGTAGTAAATAGTAAAAAGTTTTCCCTAAATAACCTACATGTTTTTAACGGGTTGAAATATTTCAAATTAAGTATGTAATTGTTAATAAAGTTTTGTTTTTCCCTTTGGCGAGTTCATACCACTTTTAATAATTCACCAATTAATAAATTTCTTGACAAAAACATTAATTTTATTTTATGATTTAAATTATTCATTGCGGTTATAGGTAATACCTATATTTAAGTGGTGTGTCGTGTGATTATCTATTAAATTATATACCTACCATATGTCATGTTATACCTTTTTTGTATGTATTTTGTATAGGTACTTGCATACCTACTTCATTTTAACTAAAAGTAGGTAATTTTATTTGATTGTTTATAAGTTTATAATAATTATTTTTATGCTGACGTCGCTACATTTTGGTAAGTTTTGTGTTTCAATTTAAAATGTTAACTGTTTTATATATATGTAAGTTACATTTTAAAGAAAATGCGTTCTCTTAAAAATTTGATTAAAAATCCCAGCAGGCAATAGCATTACACAAGAAACTAATATATCTGCACATAAAAAAAAAAATTACATGATCGAAAAGAGACAAGCGGTCAATTCACTAGAAACCCAGTTATTAAAAATTGGAAGAGTTTTATCAGTGCGGTGGGTGGTTTCAAGTATGCTTACAGTAAATGCCGTTATTAATAATTATTCGGCACTACACGATCATTTTAATAAAGCATCCGAAGATAATACTACGGATGAATCAGAACGATGCAAATATAGTGGCCTTAGAAAAATGTTAACAAGTGTGGGATTTGTTCGAAATTTAAATACAATGTCAGATGCACTAGATGAATTAGGTTTCTTATCAAATTATCTTCAAAGGCGTAATATTACACTAGTCGATGCTGATAAATTGATGATTAGCGTGTCCTTGATTCGATGGCAAATGATCCCGGTCCAAAATTATTAGACGCTCTTAGAGCCATAGATGAAAAGATATACAAAGGACTAATTATTCAGGAAGGTAAGGTTAAAGCCATTAATGTTTCTCAATTATATAGAAGTCTAGCCAATACTTAAGAAATCGAATGATTACAACAAGTTCATCGCATGTCAGTCGAAACGCAAACATTCACCAAGAAAACATTAATCTATATAACAATTTATTAGAGAGTATGCAAGTACTGGATCGTAATAATTATCGCAAATCAGATGATGACGGCGTGGACATACGATATGGAGAGGATAACACTATCAGATTATGCCATCAATTTCATTTAAATGAATTAGATATTAAACGCGGTTTTAGGTTTTTTTTTAAATGTGTGATGATTCTAATAAAACTCCAGAAGATTTGAAACCTCTCCTTAAAGCTATAGCGACGATCCCAATATCAACAGCTGAATGCGAAAGAAATTTTAGCGCTTTAAATGAGATAATGACACCACCAAGATCATGTCTTAATATTAAAACGTGTGCTACGTTGTTATTTATAAATAGTGTAGTTGAGGCAATTTAATCCTGAAAAATATGTTCGGTCATGGTTAGCTAAAGTCGGCATTCAGCGGATGACACGGCAAGTCGAAAAAGAGAATTGAAAGATGACAAAACATACGACCTCCTGTGGAAATTATTGTAAAAATTAAACAAACCAATGCGGATATGCATTTCTTATTTTTCTTAATGATTGTTTATCAACGTGTCAATACGTAAACCTTGTAGTAAATATATAAATGTATACATACTATCTATCTATATATAAATATGTATAATAATTATGAATGCACACACATAATAATATGTAATTGTAATAATTAATAATGTATTGCTTGGATCCCTCCTCTCTCCACTAACGCCCTTATCCTACAGTATTCCTTTCCTGGTAAGGATATGCTTACACCTCCACGTGGTCAATCTGGACAGTATTTTTTATTGAAAACAATTAGTCTATAACTCGGCTCAAAATCTCGGTTTCATTGCATTGTATAAATTCAATAAAGCCAAGATTTTAAAATATGTGTATTATTTACAAAATACAGTACAACAGTTAATACAACAGGTAATGTTAAGTTGTGAATTAATTTGTTTGTTGTTCAAGATTAATCCAATATAAAAATATACTGTATGAATGACGTTCCAACGTATTAAAATTTATCATACCTTGAAATTCGGGAACAAATTATTTCGCTTAGCACATGTTCAATTACAATAACAATTGACAATATTGACAAAGAGAAGCTTTCTTGCATGTTACACTGGTTACAAATGTATTTATGTATAATGATTATTAATTTTAAATATATCATACTTTTAGTAAGTGTATTTTTAGGAGAGAATTTACTTAATATCTTTTATATCATATTTACAAAATCTTAAATATACAAAATCTTAAATATACAACACCCACGATGGTCGCGCGGCTTAAGTGTCGGCCTATAGTGTCGTTGGTCCCAGGTTCGAATCCTGGGTCTGGCAAGTACACATATTGTGTATCAGAGTATGTACCTAATAGGTAGGGCAAGTGGTTGAGATCCATTTCTCGTAAAAACAAAAAAAATCTGTTAATACAAACCTCTACTCTGTGGAGGCCCATATGATCTTATTAGGATCGGACATAGTCGATAAAAAAAGAATTTATCTATGGTCTTGTTTTAAATTAATATGGTATAACAAAATTTCAGGACTTGTGATGCCATACGTATGATAAAAAAGTATGCAGATAATGGCACTGTTCAATAGTGCCATTTTATTAAGGGGCGGAAAATAAATGATGTAAATAGATACAATTATCAAAGTTACCACGTGGAAAAAAATTAAGTATTCATACTCATAACTTGATTATAATGCTGTGAATGTCAAAAGTTCAAAGATTGTTTTTATTTCTTTCATCGGTTTAAGATTGCAACAAAAAATCCAACACTATTTGATATTGTTTGAAGATTATGCAGCGCTCCGGTTCGTAGAATTGTCCATTTCGAGCACTGCTTAGTAATAAGTATGTTTGCGAACTATATTAAAGTTTTATTTTTTCTACAAATTCTAAATGGAATTATATTTCAAACTACTTACACACCGATTTAATATTTTTGATATAGAATTAACAATATGTATATCTATCTGTGTTACTTGAGATTAAACATGGTATTTATTTACTTAAGTACTTAGGTACTTACTTACGTACCTACTTAGGTTACACAATTCTCTGAAATAATCGAATACCTAAATTTTACAGTTTTAGAATTTGCTTCTAGGATCTTCAATAATTATTATTATGTTGTAGTCAGTAGTCACTTTGGTCTGTTAATAATAAGGCCCATATGACTCTACTTTGAACACAAATAGTAATTTACTAGCTATGAATAATCTTATAATATTATAAAATAATTTTCATTTCGAGGTTTCAATCCCCATCGTTGATGTTTAGTCAATTACTTATTCGTATTATTTATTGTGTCATTATGAGAACATCCTCGAGGAAGAGTAGTATCATTCAGTTCGATTTAGACATCGATGTTATATGTGACATTTTTGGATGAGACTATTACCAGCCTGGTCTCAAGGGTGGTGCTATTTATGAACATCAAGAGTTGCCAGGCGTGCCACCAATAATATAATTTTATATTAGGTTATGTTTGTTATATCGACTGTAGGTATGGCATTACGGAGCCCACTTATGTTGGCCACTTCCAATAATTTAAAACATACAACAGTTGGTTATAAAGCGTTGTCAAACTTACAGTAGTTGGCTGAAAGTTAAACAACAATGAATTATTTGATATAGTAGCGCAAATAAGTAGGTACCTACCTACTTATTTGCGCCTACTCATTAGTCGATTAAACCTAGAGATTGCAATACCGAATGAAAATACCAATACTGGTATTCCAGTATTTCCTATTGAATACCGGTATTTAAAAACCTACCTAAATAGATATAGAAAAATCTTTAGATACACCTAAATATACTTTCAATACCGAATATATCGGCATTGTCTGATATTTAAAACCCGTATTTCAGTATCGAAAAATACTGGGATACCGGTTTTGAAATACCGGTATTGCAATCCCTAATTAAACCTTTATTTTTGCCAGGTCCTGAAATACACACGGATATGACAACTTCGCACATCTTGAATGCGGTGGATCCTGCAGGAGCGTCTAGTACATCACGTTCGTCAAGAAGCGACCGGGAAGTAGGCATCACCCTGGATGACCGAGACCTCTGGGTTCGATTTCAAACTCTAACCAATGAGATGATAGTTACCAAAAATGGGAGGTTAGCGTACATCATATTTTCAAAAGAGTAATTGAATGGCCAGATATCGATTTCGTTCTCAGAAGCATTTTCAATTTTAATTTTCTTTCTGTTTCTGTTCACTACTGAAAGTTGAACGAACTCGGGTAGCTCTTTCTACCGACATAATATGGAGGAGCACTCCCAAGGGATGTGATTAACATCCTGCAAACCGCCACATTATCATGTGTGAGATAAATCCGTGCCCGGTTAAGAACTGGGAAATACAATGGTATAGGGTCAGTCTGGGTATGGATAGCCACTTTATATTCCGGTTGAACAAAATATATGTATGTCTTTCTTTGGTGGATGCAGTCCATCGCTCCTACCCGGTCTGCAGCACAGCCCCATACGCCATTGTGCGACCGAAGAGCGTACCGGCCTATTGAGATGAAGTCAATCGGCGGTAATATTGAGATGACGCCTCCTACCACGTAAATTCAACCCCGTCCAGCATGGTAATAAATTCCACCGGGGCCTCTAGGTACATGAGCACACAGACAACAGACAATGACAGAGATAGTTTTATAGGCCTTAGCGTAAGCTGTCAACGCAGAGCATTGTCCGACTTGAAGATGTTTTTCTGTCAACCTGCAGAATGCACCTGTGGTACCAGATAATGACTGCAATAGCACTCAGTCTTCGCAAGCTTCGTGATAGACAATCTCTTCAAATGAGCTTTGCCATATTTACGAACAATGAGTCCAGCCCGTTTGTTTGATAAGATTGACGACGTCTGACTCTGCATGAGATATTATGTTATAATATATGTGCAGCTGTACTATATTTTATAAAACAGTATCTATAGCTTATGTTTATCTGTAAGTAGGTGTAGGTACTAACGTATCTAATATCTACAGGTATACAATAACTATAGCACAAATCTAATTATTCTGACAAAATATTTTAGGAGAATGTTTCCGGTTGTGAAAGTAACTGCAAGTGGAATCGACCCAACAGCCATGTATACAGTTTTATTGGAATTCGTGCAAATTGATTCGCATCGATGGAAATATGTAAATGGAGAATGGGTAAATAACCACATGTTTATTATCTTAACCCTCTGTATGATAGATATTGGTATAAATTCTTTCAAAGCATAGCACCATAATGAATGTAACCAGGTGTACAGAAATACTTAACTAAACCCTCCAAAATTGAGAAAAATCTGAGACCAAGTGGAATTCGACCACAAATCTCTCGATTGCCAGACGAGTGCTAAAACCAATTCACAATTAACCTCTGGAGTCAATTAGCATCCTTGCAGATATTTTTTTTAATAAATTACGATATCTGAGGTATTTCAAAATTCCATCAAAAGGCTTTTCCAGGTGAATGCTACATTCTTAAATATTGTGTAGGTGTATTCACTTTTGAAAAAAAATCCTTAGTCTCCAAATACTGTTTTAAATAAAATTAATCAAACACACTAGTTTTATCATGTTTTGTTTAGTACCAAAATAATAATTTGGATAGATGATCAATAAATTTATTCCATTAATTATGTATTGAACTAAAAATATACTGACGTAACCTTAATTCGGTATGGTAACGGTCAAATTCAAAATATTTTTTTAAATATGTAACTTAAATATACCTAGACATAGGTACAAAACGTATTAGATAGGTACTACACTGCTGTGAAGAGTTGTACCTACAGTTTTCATTTGATATAAGTAACTAACTTTACTGATGACGATATCCAAATGTTAAAGATAAGAATAATTCACTTTTCTTATTTCTGTTTTCATGAGATTCGAAATTCTGTGCAACTGAAATGTTTGAAACAGTCCACATATTGAATTATTTAATAGTCCACGAATGCCAATCCGTCTCCACTCCACTATATCGATAGGTATTTGATTACTATTCGCAAGTACTTATATTTTAATTTATTTTACACTGCGTATTTCCTAGGTTCCAGGAGGGAAAGCTGAAGTTCCTCCGACTAACGCCATTTATATTCACCCAGAAAGTCCAAACTTCGGCGCACACTGGATGAAGGAGCCGATTTCTTTCGCAAAAGTTAAACTCACTAATAAAACAAATGGAAATGGACAGGTAAGATATTCGTCTGAAAAAGTCACTTTTACGTCATAAGCAGCCATGGTACTAATTAAATTAGTTAACGACCTACTAGATAGGAAGGTAGGTATTACTGACTCCTGATTCTTATACCCATCTGTAACATTTTTGTCTGAACAAACAGATACTCAGCCCATGTTTAGTCAAATAGAATAATAAGGTAAGCTGGTAAGACATTAAAATAGGTAAATCCGCATACGGCGACACCATTGGCACGCTAAAAGCGGCGTGCAGTTGTATTGTTTGCTAGAATTAAAACGGCCAAACGGGCATTAGGTACAGTACTTCCAATACACCGTGAACCGCATATGGCGCCACTGTATACTGATTCTCGATGTATCGGGGACATGTTAACTGGGTGACGTATTTATTAACCGTGATGCTTATTTTTTATCATAACCATTGTATTCGCAGTAGGTATGCAAAATATCAGTCTCCTGGACCCCTACCAATTCGAGAACCCTATTATATAGCCCATTTAACCATTGTGATAAATTCGGTCCTGGAAGCTGCAAAAGTTTACGAACTGTTATATTATAATACTTAATTAATTGTTTGAGGGCATATTTATACCAATCGGTCTGGACTATGCTGCTATCATGGCCTTGCAACGAATGAAGTTGCGGAATAAAATTGATTACATATGAATTTGCGGTGCTAAATAACTTAAAGCATATTTTAATCATTATTAACCTTTTATTCAGCTTCACTATCTTATATTATTTGGACTGCGTTCATATATAGAAGGTTTTCTTCAGCGTCTTTTAATTGTTTATTATTCATCCATATAACATTTTATATTCCAGATAATGTTAAACTCATTACACAAATATGAACCAAGAGTTCATCTGGTGAAAGTTGGCACAGACTTAAGGCGGATTGTCACCTATCCATTTCCAGAAACTCAATTTATAGCTGTAACCGCCTACCAAAACGAAGAAGTGACATCGCTGAAAATAAAATACAACCCCTTCGCCAAAGCTTTTCTTGATGCCAAGGAGAGGCCAGAAAGCTATTACCAGAGAGGAGACTTTGTAAGCAGTCATTACAGTCAACAGAATACATCGCCCCATCATTATACTCAATGTAAGTATTTTTTGTATTTAATTAAATACATTAATAATTACCTAATACGTAACAAAAATTAGTGCATATTATTTTCATGTCAATTGTAGGATTCGCCTGTTCTATTCTCTTTTCTAATTATTTTCTGAAATCAATAACACTTAAAATAAATCATTGTTATGTGATGGGTAAAATTGTGCATACAAATGTTTCTATCTTCCGAACAGTAATTTTGTAAAATTGGATAAGAATATTGTGTAATTTACATAAAAATTAGTTACTTTTACATTTTGTGTACCTACATATTTTTTGCACATAATTTACTGTTCAGATGAGTTTATGATCTGCAAAGATAATAGAAGAATAGAGTTGTGGTGGACAACCTATTTGAAAGAAGGGCTAATTTAACCATTTTCTAATTTTTCGCATTTTTTTATTTTTTGGGCCGCAGTGTGTTCTAGTGTGATATTATATTATATTACTAGACGAGATATCATTTTATTATTTTTAATTTATTACTTACATCCAGCTACTCCAATCACAATACAGGAAATTAGAATTTTGTTGTATTCAATGAAAAATTTGGTGATGAAAGTACTTTTCTTGGGCCACAACAAATATCATTTTAGGCCGCATGCAGCCCACGGTTTGTGTATCACTAAATTAGATGAAATGTTGATCAAAAGAGTATAATTTGTAGCAATAATTAAACATTGTTTCAGTTGCCGGATGGTTTGTTCCCCATCAGAGTGTATACACTCCAATACGAACTGCAAACCGAAGATCTCCATATCCGCCGCCGCGACCACCATCACATCCTCATTCCACTACTCCACCATCAGGTAAATATTATACCACTCCTATTTTATTTGTTCAAGACTGAATATAATAAATTCTTCTTACAGTAGATATATAGCGTTTCCATTGAAATTCATAACTTGGCAAAGCTTCAGAAACAGATACATTTTTTTCTGTTAAGGCTTTTCCAAGTAATATATTATTATACTACTCTTTTCCAATAGAGATGAAACAATGTAGGTACAAAAAAATATCTGATTTTTACCACTTCTTTAACCAATTTTTTTTTTTTTTAAATTACATAATATTCTATCACAAAAATTAAGAAATACTATGAATAAATATATTATTGTCAGTGTAAATGCAATACCTACTCAATTGTGAATGAACATTTTTGAAAATGTTCAGGAAAGACAAAAATCATCATTGCTATAATTAATAGTGCTGACATAAAAACATTTATGGAAAAGAGTAGGACAGTGAATTTAAACACGAACAAGTTATTTGTCTTACATTCTAGTCCAAAATAAAATCAGAAAATCTGGAAAATATTAGATTAATAATTATCATATGAATAAAATCTGGCAAAATTTATGCAGCTCCCTTGTCTGTTTTTATGCTGGTTTCTTCCATGTAATTCGGTATGGTTCATATGCAGTATTGATTTAAAAGCCAATAGCAAGAAAACCATTAATCCTTACAGTGCAAACGCCATAGCTGTTGGGTCCTGATTAGGGAGCCATTAGATATAATCCCACGACGGCCGCGCGGCATAAGCGTCGGACTATAGCGTCGTGGGTCCCAGGTTCGAATCCTGGGTCTGGCAAGTACACACATTGTTTTTCAATTTGTGTATGAGTCAGAGTACGAACCTAATAGGTTGAGCAAGTGACTGACATCCATTTCTCGTAAAAACAAAATTTGTTAATACAAACCTCCACCCTGTGGAGGCCCATATGATCCTAGGATCGGACATGGTCGAAAGAAAGAAGATATAATAGCATGTTATTTAAATGTGGTAATTAAATGCTCCGCAGTGAATCGGTTAATGAATTCTGAAGTTTTGTTACACCAATTAACATTTATTTTGTAACATCAGATTTAACACAATGTGAGAGTATTTTTTTTAATTTCGCTCTTCCACTGTATTGGCTGGTCATATATGATAGCAATATTTTTTTAGTGAATCTGTTCAATCAATTTTTATAGAATATTGCTAGTGCCATGACCTAGTTAAAATAATAAAATTACATTGAGTGTTCCTATAATTGCAGTTTATAATCCTCCAGAACAACTATCCACAGCTTCCATGTACAGCCCGCCAGGCCCGAGCAGTTATGCTTCTTGGAGTAGTCCACTATCCGCACCAACCGCCCAGCCGGTTCCGGTGACATCACCGTACTGCTGGTCGTCCCAATCGCCGTCCACCGCTCACTCACCCCCGCAACAGACTCACCAGAACTCCTCGCCCGTGCCTTCAAACACCAGTCCGGTTCACAAATACCAAACGCAGTCTCCTCCAGGCTATCAGCCGGTAGCGTTGACCCATTCCCCTGATCCCTCAGCCAATTATCAAACACACCCGGCAAGTCCGGGAACCTCTTACAGCTCACATTACAATCATCCCCCTGCTGACACGGCAGTGCAACTCTATCATACACCTTCAACAGTACATTCGCCTAGTGAACAAGCTTATCATCAAGCACCACCCATCATAAATCCAAATTTCTCAAATATAAGCTATGCATCAAATTGGCATCACGGCGAAGTGAGCGGTTACTATCCGAACTCTTGCAATTATCAAACCGGCGATTACATTTTGCCTGACAGTGTGTACAATCAAATGGAACCTGGAACGTACAGTAATGCATTAGAGACAATCGAACATAAGGAATGTGCCGGAGAGTCGGAAGATAAATCTTGTATTCAGATGGAACACTCGAAGTTAGGAACTTTATCTCCTATTCGAGATGCTGAAAGAACGGTACAAGAAGATAAATATATTATGGCTACACAGAGTGAAGATTCTCATAAAAAATCTCCTAATTCACACGGATCGTCACAATAACACTCAATATTGTAAAAAAATTAATATTATAATATAATTCTTCATTGGTATTTATTTTTCACCTCTTGTAAATAAAAATATGTTTTAGAGTAAATGAATATATTTACTTCTGTAAGAACTATTGCTAAGTGTATAATATTGTATGAAAAGTGTAATGTATTTAGAAACAATTACTAAATTAAATAAATTTGAAATAATTATTTTGATATACAGTCGAACTTGGTTATTATGAGGAAGATGGGACCGACTGAATTTGCTCGTTATAAGCATTACTCGTTATATAACATTTTTCGCACCACGTTCTATTTAAACATAGAACATAAAAAATCTGAAAACCATCGTAAAAATCACCGAAACAAGCATGGCATTCATAAACTACAAAAGAAGTTGTTTATTGGAAGGAATTGCTGAGCCCCTATCGCTGGTAGGTACCTACTGACTTCACAAAGCTTGGATTTTTTACATGCAATTTCAACCATATGCGTGGATACTGTTTCAATGTTGTCGGCGAAAACACAAATTAGGTACTTAGACAATTAACTAGTGTCATAAACGTAATCCGGTCCCGGCGGCATCGGTCTAGTTAACTGCCCGGTCGGATTTTATTGCTTAGGGTCGAAAATGTTGATTTTAAACGATCGACACATTAACAGTTTTCCTCGGTATACCCGAGAAGTAGCTTGTTATAAAAGTGAATAAATGTATGGAGAAAATCAAAAACTAAAATGTCAACAAATGTTTCCTGATTACATCCGAGATCTCGCTATTTTCGTGATCGTAATAACCAAATTCGACTGTATCTGTAATATTTTTATGTATGTAGGTAGTGAATATGTCACTATGTACAAGATAAATTCCTTCAAGAAATCCACATTCACCTAAGTGAGCTTTTTTATTTGGTTATTTACACTAAATTCGGAGAATCTCTGGTTTGAGTAAAACTTTATACACAACATTCACGAGTTTGACATTATAAGGCTCATCCAGCCCAAGAAGACAAAAATAAATAATTGAATTCAGTTTATTAGAATAAATTTTGAGTAAACATTTCAAATAGAGTATTACAAAATATGAATTCGTTTTGAAATAACAAAGAAGGCAATAAGTAGTTAGTTTCATTAAATATTATTATTGTTAACACTATAACAATTTACTATATGGATAATATTTTATAACAAAATCAACAAGCCATAAGGAAACATTAATCAGGATTTTAGGAACAAGTACTTTTTCTTAGGACCTTTCTCAGATTACACTCAAGAAGACAAACTGTTTCATGACAAATCAACATAAGCAAAAATTACATTAAGAGACACCATGTTCAATTTGAGACAATCGATATGAACAAATACATAATAATAAAAAAATATGTTTAATACATAGTCAATAATAATTGTTAAGAAATGGAATTGAAAAGTTTCAATATTTGTAATTGAACTTCATTTGGAACAAATATTTCACGTTCACTTGAGCCACATCATAGACAATGAATCTGAAAAAACTGTTAAGGAAACCATTGCTTCATAATGTATTTGATTCGTACATACGGTGTTTAAAAACAATAAATGCTGAAAATATTGAAATTGACTGATGAGAACATACTTTCTAGGGCACTGCGAAAGAATTATTATACATTAAGGGGCAGTGAAACTAATGATTTTGAAAACCACTGTTCTAATGTATAAAAGATTTCCTCAACCATTGAGTATCGTAAGTGTTGCCGCAGCCATATTCGAGCAGGCTTGTTCATTGGTAACATAAAATTTATACACCTGCATGTGCTCAAAAAATGTATAATCATTATTTTTTACTATGACAATATTGTGTACAGGCAATGTTGAATTTCACATTAACAATAAACACAACAGCTATAACTAAACAACTTAAGCGTGAACTGGCGCAGAAGAACACCTCCTTCCGTGCGCATGAGGTAGGTGGAGATAATTAGTACATCCCCGACCACAGTCGTGCTAACGTTAGTGCCTGTCCGTGAAGTCTGTTTTACACGATACAATAGTATATTTACAGTTTTACAATGAATACGCTACCTCAATTGGGGCATACAAAAACCTACACATGGATAACTAGCATACCTATTAGCACCATTCAGAGAATAATTCGGGAAGAGAAAGAATTGATAGATGTAACGGGTAACACGTTATTCAGTACTTCAAAAAGCAACGATGAATACAGAGAATTTAGTCAAAAAACATTAAATTTTTAATTGGTAATTCCTTAATTACACTCCGAATAAGTGGAAAAGTAGAAAAGTGTGAGCACATGATAAATAATTACAAGATAAGATAAAAAGAACTTTTTATATACATTTTTAAATTTTCTGTTGAATTATTATGCTCAAACTTGTATTTGACATGAAGTAAATAAAAAAACAAACAAACAGATATAAAATATTGAAATGTCATTGTTGATTTCCATAGTAACGCACGTATATATTAATAACTTAGTTGCTAGGACCACCCCCTTAGCAACCAATAATAGTCTTTTACTTTTTAAGGATTTTTCTGAAATAACTTTCCATACAAAACAGAATTAACTGAAAATGAATTCAATTCTGCTTAAAGATGGCTAAAAGTATTAAAAGAATGCATTAGCATTGTGTTCTGACATATTCTAAAAGTTTCAAATGTCTAGCTAGTCGGGAAGTTAGTTAAAAATCGATTTCAAGATTTGTACTTTACAAACAACCACCGGACAAACAAGAATATGAGCTAATAAAAACGTTGTAAAATCGAAGATTATTAGAGGGCTAGTGATTTAGGAATAGACACATTTATGGATAATTTGATAATAAACTTTGACATTTATTAGTCGTATGACAGCACCGATGATTATTATTTAAAGAGGGAATCAGATGCGATATCAAAGTAATTTTAACGATTTGCTACATGTAATACAGGCTGCTCCCTTCTTAACTGCTCTCGTAACTCAACGAAAACAGGCAAACCCATCCGAATTCAACACTTATGTAGTCTACTTATAGAATCAAGCTTGTGAATGACACAAGATGTAGAGCGAAGTCATAGAGAAAAATGGCTAGACTACAATTTCATTTGGGTGGTCACAGTCCTCAGTCATAAAGTAAAAACCAAGAATAAAATATTCGATGTAGAATGTCAAATATTATTTCAAGTGATGAATTTAAGAATGAAAATAATGTTTGAAACAAAAAAGGATACTCATTGTAGAGCAGAGATGTATTCACTTTGGAATCAATGGGTGTCCCGAGGGGTACAACTGTTCCACAATCGAGTTCCAAGTCCTGCTTAGGATCGGGCTGAGTTCTGCCAACTCCTTTCACCGAATGAACTCCCTGAGGTAGTGAAGTAACATACTCAGCACCCTGTAATTCTTTCCTACAACAATGAAAATGATAATTAATTATTTTGAATATAAGTAAAGTACATACAGTAAAACCTCGTTAGTAAGAACACTGATAATTCGAAATTTTCCAGAAAAAAAAGTTCCTTGAACATTATTTTCATATAAAACCATACCTTTAATTCGAAATGATTTCAGAGTCCCTGGCATATAAAAATATTCAATAAATCGTAATAAAGTACACTATTTCATGAGCCAATCATTGAAAATTGTGAGAGACTTTTCTTAAAACATCAAAAGTTACTTATTTTATGATGGTAATAAAAATAATCCTGACATTTTATGACCCAATTCGGTAGGCACATCTATGATCAGAAACAAAATCAATGAAAATCAAAATTATTTTTAAAAATTTTAATATTTTTCCCCCATACATTTCGTAATTCATAATTCGATTTTTTTTTTGATTTTCGGTCCCATGGAATTCGTATCAACGAGGTTTTACTGTATATGGTTTACCTTACAATACAGAACAGTAATAACATAAAAAATATCAACACATACAATACTAATTAATTATGACAATATTAATAAATAACACCATAAGTCCTTCAGTATGCAGAATAAATATTCCCATGGAACCCCATTTTCAGCTTTTCAGTTTATTGTAAACATAAAATTTAGCATCTGCATGCACACAATATTGCCATATGTAGCATGTAATCGCAGAATAGATTAATAAATAAAATTCCGATACAATATACACCAATACACTACATTTTGACGCAGGGTTTTGAATGTGTCCTACGAAAATGAACCATCCATTATAAATAGACGTGCAATAGTGTGTTGCAACCTTCAAATACACCAATATTGAATGAGCGTCAGTGCATAAACCGAGAGCAGTTGTCAGAATGAAAATCAAGCGTATTCTTGACATGTGTTTTATCCCATATTCTTCCACACTCAAGATTGGTTGCCTGTTACTCTACACCTCGTTAGGTATTTGAGTTACCATTATTTCTGAGTTCCCTGTATAGAATATGTAGTACATAATGAGCATAGTTTTAGTGCGCACTTTAAAATTATATTAAACACAACTTTGCTAGAATAGAGCTTTTAGATACTTTAGATATACCTCAATTTCTATGTTTATTCGCCATCCCATCTCAAGCAGGGCTATTCTAACATGTCACTTAACTCTAAAATCAATAAAAAAAAGTATTCAGGCAGTTACTTACCCCAGAAAGTTCAGTCAGGTATTTTTTAACACGGCTGCCTATGACTGCATTAACCGCAAGCTGTCAAATGTTGACGAGTAACATAGTTAACACGTCTTACTTGATTCCAAATGCATCCCATTAGAATCTTCAATTGGACTTTTTTATCCATTGCTTTTTTTAAGCCTTGTTTATGGAATTGCTCTGAGTGAAATCCATGTTATTTTGGAGCAATAAAAATAGCAGAAAAGTGTTACCATATTAACAATTTAGAATAGCCCTGCAGGTACACACTTGAGCAACACTCACCCATTCTGTCAGGCAACCGATGACCAATATCTATAGTTGAAATAAGTAGGTACCTCTGATATTGGTACAACAAAAATGAACCGATTTCATTGATAAGATTCTGGAAAGGTCTTTCCACTATTCCTGTTGCTTTGTGAATACAATGATGCTATTTCATTCATAATGCACAAACTGTTAATGAGTTTATAATATTATAAATTAAAATTACTTACATTTTTCCGAGAGCAACTTCACACAGTAGCAACACTCCGACTGGACTGCTGACAGAAGTACTACAGTAATTAGCCGATTTAGAAACCATATCGGCAAAATATATTCCTTTTCCAAACATGTATCCGGTTACTGGAGCCTCAGGGGGTGCAATACGCAGACCTAAACATTTAATCATTAAGTGAAATATGTAATAATATTCAGAAAGGTTTATAAATTTATGCTGAGAACAATTAAAAAATAATTTAACCTTGTGACAATATTCCAGCAAAATTGGTAACACGAGACCCGTGCCACAACAGTTTTCGGTTGGGCAACTTTTTAAATGGTTTGAATCGCTTTTCTTCACCTTCCCGCTTAACCTTGAATAGCTGCAAATTGAAAAAAATATATTACAACAATCTATTCCTCAGGTTTTTTATAAAACTAATGTTTAACATATGAACATCTATTAATTAATTGTTTATAAAATGTATTACAACATTTATTATAAATTATTTAAAATGTTTCCAAACAAACTGACTAAAATTAAATACCTGAAGAATTTCCAATTCATACATAGAGTGAGTTTTGGCATGTGTATTCCTAACATATTTCATGGCCATTTCATATTCAGAACTTTCTCTAATGACAGGTACTATTTCGCTCTTCAACTGTATGTAGTGAGTATCGAGTGGACTGACCCCACCTTTTTCAGAACCTATGCAATCAATAATAATACAAGGTTCAAATAAGTTAAGGAAACGAAACAACAATAACAGTAAATTATGCACAGTAAATTAACCACATAATCGATATCACGTTAAGAAAATAATAGCCTAAAAGACATCACAGACCACTATCAATGGAACTATTCTAGAATCATCATATCGTGGCTGCGATTTTATGGCGCTGCAAGCAGTAGGAAAAACTAACGGGAGTTGGGGACATGGCCCCCACATCCCGAAGCGGCCCGCAGGCCAGGATCTTTGGTGGCCCTCCTACCTATCGCTAAGGTTACACAGTGTAATGCTCCAAAGTAGCATATCCCAAATGGGGTTCGTGGCAAATGGGGTAATTAAGGGTATTCAGTGTCATTTTAGCGATTTTTTTGTTTTTGAATACATCCACTTGAATTATGGAATTGGAATTATTACACATAATAATCAAAAATTGCATTCCACAATCACACATTTTAAAATGTTAATATTCTCCGAGTAAAATACCGCCACAGGCTACTTTTTTACTCTTGGAGCAAAAAATCTAGTCGACCTGCAACGCCGGCCCTCCTGAGCTCGTGCCCTGTCAGCCCCCCATACAAATATACCTGAAAGTGCAGAAGTTACTTGGTTCTACAGATCGCCTCTAAGACATCTATGGTAATATAATGGTAAGGCTAGACTATAGAGAATATAGAGATTGATTTTAGTAAAGTACAGCAGTAGTCTTCAATCTTCATAGCTCCATAAAATGTAATGTTCTGAGCAGCCAAATGAAAATTTTTCTTTTAAAATCCGATTCGAGATATTTTTAGCTTTTCACAATTGGCAAGCTAAAGTCCTCTTGTTCTCAAATTCCATGTCAATCTATAGATTCTATACAGTGTTTTTATGGGTACCTACCTATTTATCCATTTTTCACAATTTCAGCAAAAATAAAGATTGAATTTCACAAGAACAATTTTTTTTTTTTAAATAAATGACAAATTCACAGTAGCGGTAGGGTGAGAGCAGTTTAAATTTTGTTATTGCCTGAAGGAAGCAGCCACCCAAGCATACAAATGTATCATAGAGATCTGTGCACAACGCATTGAATTATGGCCATCTGAATTATTTTTGAATACCACTGAAATATAGGACTGTAATACAAATTGACCTTACCGGATTGAATCATGCTATAAGCGATCTGAAGTTCGAGCAGATTATCAAGCATGGATATTTTTGTTTTGATAGTTTCATCATCATTCAGAAGAGGTGGGTTGTTGATTCCAAAATCATGCGGGATAAGTGTATAAAACCTTAAACAGGAGACAAAATCTGTTATTCATTATTATTACGTTGGTTGAAGATATATCAAAACTAAACTATGTTTGGGAAATACATTATCCACATCGACATGAGCCGTAAACCGATGTTTTATTGCGTATGACTACAACTACTAACTTCATACCGACTGTGGGTCAATTTGATTTGGTAAGGTTTAATTCAAATAATCCAGTCTGATTATTTCTCGAAAATTTTAAAGACGAGGTTTCTCTATCACCTATCCAAACCCTCATGTCAAATTAAACATGGTATGAAAACTACACCTCACAGCACATGCATGCAATGACTCGTACATTATTATGTCAGTCTGCTTTAAGTCGCTCTTTGTTTCGCTTAACTATTTAACTTTGTACAAGCAAGCTCTATTTGAAAAAAATACTGACAAAATCCATATGTACTGGTAATATTGAAATTTGGTAAACTTTTAATAGCTACAATAATGTAAGAAATAAACCTATTTGTAGCATCAGTAATTTTGGCTACATTCAGCTTTAGATTGTCCTTATCCTTTCCATCGCCTAAGATCGTGGTCAACTCTGTGAGAACTTTATATCCAGACATCAACTGTTTACGTGACAATTTTCCAAGTGGCATTTTCTCAGTATCCAACTAAAAGAAATAATAATTTATTATTACATGTGGGTACTTACCACAATTAAAATGTTTCACAAACCAGTTACAGATTATTAAAAATGTGTGTAGAATAAGCTAATCCAGTCAGTGGTGGTCGCGACAAGCTGAGGAATAACGGCAATGAAGAAGAAGAATATGGGACGTCAAAGCCATACATTCACCTGAATCACACAGTTGAACAATCCTAAAGATCTTTATAGATCATTCAATATAAAAATATATGTGAAATTTTATAATAAATATTTTTAAATGTTAGTTTTTGTACGTACTTCGAATTCAAGCATAACTTTGTTCATAACCTCAACATCGAAAATCATCTGTACAAGATCTTGTACAGGTTTTGGTAACAAGCAGGGAATATCACTTTTAGCAATCTTCTTAACAGGTTCATCATCACCATAATCAATGTCAATAGGATACATTCGGCCTGCAACCTGAAAACATAATACGTAACATGGTATCATCATCATCACATAATTAACATAATACATATTATGTATTAAGTAGTACTATTTATTTATATGATGATTTCTAATATAAAAAAGCTCTTTTAAGATAAATTAGGTTTATCATAGGAGTAAAACTGGTATATAAGTATCAATAAATTAAGATAAAATTTGGCATATATAAATTTCCTGTGTATGTGTATAATATGGTAGTGAAAGGATCTTAAAATATAGAGAAATTTATTTGTCATTGAAGCATAAAATCCATACCTTAACAAATACATCAGTTCCATTGTTTACCCAATCATTTTCAGTTTTTTCTGCGTACAAATCTTCAAATTTTTGACAAGCAGAATCTAAGCTCGAAAAAGTCTCTGTTTTATTGCCACCGATAGTGGTTCCAATTCGGCCCCAAGATCTGAACAGCCAATATCTGCAAGTATTAAAATACAACATTATAGAAACATGATTATAAATTAATAATAACTTATGAGTGTGTTATGATATTTATACTTAGTACCATAATGTATAATCGTTACTAACTACTGGCAATACTAAATTACGCACCGCGGCCGTTTTTGGAACCTTTCGAACTTTTTATGTTGGCGGGCATGCGACGCAACAAAAGATTGCCGGCTTGGATCGAACGGGGTACTGAATCACAGTGCTTCGGTAGACGGACACGTCCTCGGACGTTGTGTCGAGACTTGACTTCATAATGGACTGGTAAAATTGTATCGCCATTAATAACGTGTCTTAACTTCTTACATATCCTAGTTTTTGCCATCCACAAGATTTGTCCTCGAGGAAAATAGTTGAGTTTTCGTTCGTTCTCCGTCCAGAAAATGATTTTGTTTCGGTGTTGTATAACTTTCCTGTACTTATATACGCCATGTCCTGGATTTCATTGTACAAATTCTTTTTATTTCTTATTTTATCCCTTGATTTATTAATGGTGAAAGGTTAAAATATGTGGCGCCCACAAATTTATAATAATAGGTATTTGTTTCGATTCCTTTTAGATGCACTGCGATGATCCGTTCCCACAACCCTTCCATGTAATCTATTCCCATCTTAGATTCTTACACCTTTTTCAGTCTCATTGCTCTGCTCGTTTCACAATCAGGTGGAACGAGCCTGAATGAGCTGGTTATTTGTAACTTACGTTGTAATAGTGTTGTGCAACCGTTTTATTCTTACAAGTGTTTGTTCAACTCGTGACTCAAACAAGAAAATTCATGTCCAAAATCAGAAAAGCAGAAAAAAAAATTATCTTATGCGATTATGAGTTTGTAACTGTAAACAGTAGAAAAGTGTAAATACGAAAATTATAAATTAACCTGATCATTGCCACGGACGAGTTAACTCGCCAAAGCATGTATGTCGCGTCAGGCCATGGACAAGTTAACTTGCGGGTTCTTGTAAACGTCGTAACTTCTGAATTAACTGTTCGTGTATATTTTCTAAACAATATTCATGATTTTAGTGTAAAAATATTCCTGATAAATTCAAGAAACATGTTGATATCGTAAGTTTTCACAAATATTAATCATTCTGTTCCTATTTCATATTTTATAAGGGGTTTATTTTATTCCAATAATAGCTGGCCTTCAACAAGTGTCCACTAGAAAAATTGGCTGGCAGTGATAAGGTTAAATTTTATTAAATCTTCGATGAAAATAGTTTAATTAGAAATAAAATCATATAAATTTAGTAAATCCGCCTCTAATAGGGTAATTTAAACAGACTAAAAAATGAAGCCATGAAAAGTGGCTTATCTGATAAGGAAACCAATCTACAAAGTGAACCTGGAGAAATCTTACCGTTTTTGATTATCTCCTTGTAGGACCTGTAGTTTGTAAAACGAATTCTTCTTTGATACCACATCAGTGAGACCGAGAACAACGGAATATTTAATACCACTCTTAGATTTGTACACATGTGCAATATCATCGACGCCTGAATCTGGGTCTACTGCACTCCCACCTAAAAATATTATAATTATTTTTAAATGCTACCTAGATTTTTTGCAAAAACGAATAAATTTAAAAAAAAAATCAATATTTTCCCAGGGTTTCAGTGGTTCCCAAACTTGTTATACCCATGGAACCCTCCTAAAGCAAAAACCTGACCATGAACCCCCAAGTGAAATAACTCTACATATCTGCATAATAAAAATAAAATATAAATGAAACATTTTGATATTTAAAGTAGTATTATTATTGAAAATATAACTTTTGTTTTAACCTCTTTCCCACTAACGCCCCATACCTTGGGACGGTACGTCGCGATAGTATGCTTGCTCTGACCGTGACCACCACAATGTAATGTATGTGGCGCAAAAAGCATACTGTCGGTAAAGTAGAAAATACATTGTACAAAAAAAATTCGCGTACACGTCATATTAGCTAATACATACATGTTAGTGAGATGACACATTAAAATTTTTATTTTTTAAATTTTCGATTTAGATACATAGAAATGAGTTCAATCTTAACATTATATAATGGAAATATGTTCGCACCGTGACACAAGTAGCAGGGAACATATTGTTTTAATCCAAAATACGACTTCTATAAACGTCGTGTCGTATTCCGGTCCACAGTACAGGACGTCCTGCCATAACACATCTCACAAAATACGACCTCTATAGATGTCATGTCCGCTTATTAAATCTGCCTTGGTTTGTCCAACCATCGCCACCTCTGTATGCTTCGCATAAGCTATTTGCTTTCTTTTCAAAAACATCTAATCTTTGAACTCTTGCGATCGATCTGTGTCGCCACCAGAAGTAAAACTGATTTGAAATCCCGCGCGCAAATAACGCGTCTGAGCAATACACAGTATGAGAAGTTACCTTATTGCGAAACGAGTACGCGTCAAACTGCATTTTGTTGATATGCAATATTTTATTACAATTACATGCTTGTATTTCTCAAATTACGTAGTAAAGTGTTTCATTTTAGAGTGAAATTTATGAAAATATGTTTAAAACTACAGTGTGTGCTTTTAATTAATCGTGTGTGACTGGAGTTCATCGTTACTATAAAATAACTTTTTAAAAATACATAAATACAAAGTGAAAGTACCTTTAAGTTTCAATTTTGTTACTCCAGATGATGATTTCGAGTAATGACTACTGGCAGATTTTTGAGTTGACTTTCCATCTACAACATCTTTTGGTATTCTGGACTTGGGCTAAAAGAAACACAAATAGCAATAATTGCATGCACTGAATAATAATTTGAATAATTTCATCATATCCATTGAAAGGTGCTGGAGACTAACAACTATGTATAGCTTAAGGTGCAAGTATCGCGACCTATTAGTTCTCCAAACCACCGCACCTCAAGTTACAATTGTCGGTTATTAGGTAGAACCTGAATATGTAATAATTTTAAAGTTTAATTATTAATTCACATTAGCTATGACAATAGTAAGTACGCAGCAACTAAGTCAACAACCCATAGTAATATATGCAGTCTTCATTTTTGTCAATGATGTAGGACTTTACCATAAAATCATGTGGGAAGAGGGAGACAGTAGACTATTATAAAAGTATGTCATGTTTATTGATCTTTAGTTATCTTTGTGTCCATGATGCTCAACCCAGAAAAGTAGTTTCTCTCACTTACGTCTGAACCCCATGGTGCAATATTCTTTTCAGTTATAAGTTCAATACTTTCGGCTAGAGTAGTTTTAGCTTTTAAATTATCAAAGAAGCTCTTTTCTATGACTTGGACGTCAAGCTCCTTGACCTGCTCAATCTTACTAGACATTTTTTCGATTTCTGTGGTGGAAGAAACCACAGCGGCCAGCGTTTCACTGAGCTTAGAAACTACTCTGCCTCCCAGCTTCAAAATTTTTATTTTCGTTTCTTCTTTGGACTTACTGCTCAATCCCTGTATGAAGAATTCAAGATTCTTCAAAGGGGGGGGCACCTTTTCACTTTTGGGCCTGTAAAATTAGTTAAACATTGATAATATGTATTATATAAAAAAATCTTCAAACCAACAAAATTCCACCTAGGTCATGCAAGCCAACACGCTTCTATACTAAATTTATCGAAGTACCTAAAAATCACATTTTTGGAATTTAATACTATTAATATTATTATCGTAACATGGAAACCTATAAGTAAAAGCTTTCTCAATTAATTTAATTATCAAAATGCATATTGAGGATATTATCATGCAAGGGCCAATGTTGACATGTATAGTCCCAAGCGCTTACTTCATATTACATCAATGAGTTTCTAACATAATATTATGTATCCAGGTGCATATAAAATATTCAAAATATTATGTTGGACATTAGAAGACATTAAGTTTAATATTGCCTTCTTCCAATAACTTTTCTGGATATGGAATAAAACAAATGTGACAAAAGCCTTATACAATAAATTGAATTTCCACTTGGTAAGAAAAATCTCTGAAGCCTTTAAATCCTGCATCTGGCAAAACTTACAATTATTATTGTATTTCTTCAATATGTTTTTGATCCAAAGCGAGGACCCTATAGATTAGGCAAAAGGGTAACATACATTTTTCGTAATAAAATCTCAACTCTGGATCCCCATAATATGTACCGCTTAAGAACGAAAATTCTAATTTATTCTTTTAAGGTAAACACGGTTTTTTAATCATAATAATACAAAAAATTACTTCTGTAGCTCTTCTTCGGTCTTTATGATAGTTGTAGGTGCTATATCTCTGAACAATCTTTCAGTCGGCTTACATTTATAACGCTTAAACAAATCTTGTTTTTTCATATCACTCGGAATTTTGAAAGTCACTCTATCAGGAGTTTTTGTTACATTTTGACATTTTGTCCACTCTGTCAAATCACCTAATAGAAAACAAAAGCAATTGGGTTAAAATATATTGAAATGATTATTATTTTAAAATGTCTGAATTTTTTTAATTATTTCGAAACGTCTACTGTACGACAACATTATTTAGGCGACAACAGGAAGTCACTCTTATCGCGTATAGAATATTTCACAGTGTTGTCATTTTTTGAGAAAACATATCCCGCAAAATTAGGTTTTAAGTTTATATCAATTCTATTCTCAGTAAGTTTATAAGTAAATTAATTTATAAGTCTAATTATTGTTCAACAAATATCAATAGAATTTTTTTTTCAAATAATTTCACCTCTTAATTATTACTATTATATTAGGTTAATTAATACAGCGTAATTATTGAATTTGGAAGGAAATGTATCATTGAACCCACATTAACTGATAATATTGCTGAAGGTATTTATTAATTAAATAACTAGAACACAAATTATGAGTAAAAAAGTAGAAGTGAAAGATATAACATATTCAATATTATATTGATGACCCAATCACATGTTTTATAATTTACAAATGATGTCTTTATATCGTATTTTTAGTAAAATTGTTGTAGAAACACATACTGTGAAAATAATTTTCTATAAATTAAATTATATCCACCTTACATAAATTTTAAAACAATATGTACCTGCTTATCGGTTTAAAAATTAGGAAAATAATTAGGAAAAAATAGGACAATTCATTAACTAACTAATGATCATTTATACTTAATTATTATACGTCTAAAAATATTAATAAAATAGATTACGATACACATAACTTTATAATATACAAACATAATTTCCAGTATTTGGGGAAATATTTCTAGTATTACAACACTGAATTTTGACATATCTGACATGACAGGAACCCGTAAAATGGGCTTGTTGAAAGTATTGTATAGGCTCGCCTTTTAAATACGACTCTTTTTCTTCTTCGCAATAAATCAAAAGTTTACTCATAATAATTCAAACATCATTTCGTATTGTTTTAGACATCTTTTGAATATAAAAAGCTTCAAATTACGTAAATTGATAGATGCGTCCAATACGAAGTGTCAAAAATGTAATGAAAAATTTGGGGGCGTTCCTAATTTGAAACCGGAAGTTCGATTAGCTGTACGTAGTTCACAGATTTGCCACGTAGCCAAGATGAAGTTGCCGGACAATAGTTACCTGAGCACTTGTAGCCATTAGACTCGAGAGCAAATTGGCCCTTCTTGCAAACATCACAAGGTTTCAGTGCACCAAATGCCAATGCATCAGCCAATCTGTCCAACAACTGTGAAAAAAATATAAATAAATTATTTTCATACCAAATATTATCAAATATCTAAAACACCATACAAACAAATAATAAAAGTGCAATTAAAGATATGAATGACTTACAGTTTCTAGTGATGTAGGAACACCCTGCTTGTTGTATTCCATGAGAGTGCGCATATCATTTTTATTGAATCCAGACTGTAGACTATCCCTGCATTTCAAATAATATAATTTTAAGAACTAACAATACACTGAATATTATAGAAACAGTGGGACCAAGCTGCCAAATCATTTCAACTGATTTATGTAATAAATTAAATTCAGTCTACCAACCTATATTTGAAAACAAGTTTGTTTTGTTCTTGTAATTGTTTATCTTTTTTGTCAGTAAGCTGTTGTTCATTTTTATCTTTTGGTTCTTCTTTCAATTTTTTGACAGGTACATCATCTTGGTTCATTGCACTAAAATTAGTTAATATATGAGTGAAATACAAAGTTAGTATGTAATACAAACGGCCAATTACAGTAAGAATATTTAAATAGTGAAAGATTATTGAAACTACTTACGGTAACTCTTTTTTTATCATTACTTTGTCTTCTTTTGTAAGGCTGTTGAATCCTGGTAACAAGTCTCCTCCAGCAAAATACATAAGCTCGGAACGTGCTTCCACAAAGCATTTGACATGATGCCACAATGCTTGGCCACCATATTTTTGTCCAATTTCTGTATCAAACACTTTCTTGCTTATACGTACCTCACCCTACAAATTTACAGGATTTAACTGGTAAAATGTTGACACATAAGAAACAAGCTTATATGTATAATTTAGTACAGGGATGGCGAACCTATGGCACGCTGGTGCTGATGATTTTGCATGGCACGCGAATGTATTATGTTGAAGAGAAACATAGATGTAATTCAAAAAATATTTTTTTTTACAAAAAGTTTTACAAATACATAAATGCATATTAAATATGCGTATTTTCTTCAGTTTTTAATAATATTTTTAACAATAATATTTTATCAATCGATGCGCAAACAGAAACGGAAATTTCTGCATAAATGACAGATCGCATTGTATAAAAAATAACAGGCGGATACGCTTCAATAATAAGCATTACAATTAATTTTAATTGCATACATCGGTCCTTAGGTTTAATGTGTCACATAATAATATTATAGCACTGACCTCATCAGGCGGCGGAGGAAGCCGTGTCGCGGAGAGCAATTTTGACGTCAATTTATGCGTAAAGAACCAAACTAGGTAGGTATGATAGTAATGTAATAAATGTAAAAATAAATAATGTAAATCAAGAACACATTTACTTAAAAATTTTGAACTTTTTAAATAGAATTCTTAAAACTATTTTTCATTTTTTTCCTGCTCGGCACGCAAGAGTCAAAAAATAATATTTAAGAACTTTTGGAACGCGTACGTAAAAAGGTTCGCTAGCCCTGATGTAGTAGAGTTAAGTCTCTTTATTTGACATTACTATATAGACTCAATATTTAAAAAGTATTCGATACTGAATTTACTAGGTTTTAATGTACTTTTAGCTTTTAAATATTGTGAATTCAATTGTTATTCTGTAACATTAATTTGTACAAAAGTTCATTAATATACCTACACTACCTACAGTAAATTTTCACAAAATATAGTATAAATGTATCGTTTCTCCGTCCTTTCCTCACGTAAGGACCATGACCACTCTGAAATGCAGCTATTGAGCGGCCAAAAATCTCATAAATACATCATTGGAAATGATACTCGTGTTATGCAATTTCTGAAAATAAATATTAAATTACCTTAGTGATCTTTATTTCACAAACTTTGCAACCCGCTCGGCTTGACTTGGAATATTCCACTGTAAAATCTTTAAGAGCCGCCAAAGACGATGTATCATCAGAGTGTGGTCTTTTCGTGGCTTTGCCTTTTTTCCCTTTAGCTACGGGCATAACAGCTCCAGAGCCACATTTTTCTGAAATTTACATATTTTTTTGGATAAATATGGCTTTTAGTAGTAGCCAGCTTTATTGGAATATTACAAAACACAAAACGACATTTAGTTTGAGCAGTGTGTAGGAGCATCAATAGCAATCAATGATAAGCTATTTCACACTATTACAAGTGACCCCCAAATTCAAATAAATTTATGTTTATACATAATCACAAGAAAACTTTTGATTTGAAGCTTGGTGGAGTGGACACTAGAATGTTTGCCTATTATTCCGTAGCATTGATTGAGATAACCAACATTTACTTGTTAGAATTCTATTTTACAATAGTATTCCACAATAATTACTATATTATACTCCATAGCTTTAGGTACAGTGTTATCACTATTATCAAGACAAGTAAGTAGTTAGTATTGATAACAGTGTTACAACCAAAATAGATATTGACTAAAAAACTAAATATGTACATAGTGGAATTTTATTTCATTATACTGTTGTATTATTATAGGTTGCAGGTTCAAACCATGTAGGTGAGTCAAATTCACATGTTTCTTTTCAACCATTATGCATATTTGGAACCAATGGGTTGAGTGCACGATATAACCAATCCCCATACAAATAAATTATTAACCGGTTCCATGACTTCAGCGAATTTTCTCGCTCTCTGAGGCCGTGATCGACAGGCCAAACTTGCAAATTTCACGAGTTATCTCGTCCGACTTTAAACTCCAATTACTTGTCACTGTCGATTGATTGGCATAATCTAAAAAATTAAACACAGTGTTTGAATAATTATGAAATACTAAGCCAGAAATTATCGATATTATAGAGATTTTAGTAAGAGCTTTGCTCTACATTCAACGTGTGTGGTTAAAAATCTGCGGCCTGTCAGATACTGCCATAGTAATACGTGAGACAGAAAAGGTTAAGATACCTTCACACTGTCTGTATTCTCCATCTTGGAATGATAATTTACTTTTTTTAAGCCAAGACTTTGCTTGAAGGTTCAATGCTTCCATAGAAAAAAATCCTTTCTAATATATTATACAATTCAATTATGTCGACTCCGATTTACCGAAAACCAACTAATATAAATCATTTACATTTAATAAGGTCAAATTTCATGCCAGTAAGTTCAAATAAGTATTTTCGTTAATCATAAGATTTTTTTTTTTTTAAATAATTGTTGTCTCTATGTCTCTGATGCTATTTCACACCTGAACTTCTTTTGCCTTCGAGGTGACAGAAGTAACCCCACCCCCATAGAAAAGGCTACACGAACAATACCGTGATATAGGTATGTCAGGCCGTAAAAATAGTTTGGGAGGGTCAATTATGAACAAATGAGTCGCTTAGAATCATAACTCACATATTGCAATTTTGTCGTTTTTTAGTTAAATATGCCAAGTGATTCTAAATGAATTAATCTATATACCGAAAAATAGTTGAGTATTAAAAGTCAATTTAAACCATGTGAAAATCGTTGACAAAGTTCATTGTTGGTGTAATATGTCGTATATTTCGAAGAATAGAGTTTTGTCACCAACGCCTTCCTAACCAATCGGGGAGCTCTATTTCTCATAGTATGCTGTATGTCTGCAACGTTATGAGTATTAGGTATATATATTTAAAAAAAAAAAAAAGTTATTCGACTCTCTCACTCATTAATATTCTAGGGAGTTCAATACTGTTCTTCTAATTACAAAAAATAGTGCTCTGTTGGTTTTTAGCGATTATCTCAAAACTTGATTTTTGGAATATGTAAGTTATGATTCTAAGCGACTCAAATTATCTATAATATTTTTTTATTGATTTTTAAGGCGGCGGGAGGGGGTAGGATCAAGAAAATTTAATAGGTAACACTAACTTCCACATACTACTTATAGCTTTTCATCGCTTTCCAGGTACACTTCCCATAAACAGACACTCCGCATTTTGGACCTAGCAATAACACCTGGCCTGCAGGTATAACTAAGGGTGTTCACGTACGAGTTATTGCGACCGGTCGCATCCATAGGTGGTTATCGATTGCGCGTGGCTTAACGGTCATAATTATTTAAATTGTTACTGTCGCATACTGCATTGGAGTATTAGATGCGGCAGATAGTTCCACCAAGTTTATTTATGATCGCCACGGGTTTTATAGTAGCCACAGATCTTGCGGGTTGTAGAACGCCATTCGAGCAAGTTGCGTTACGATCCTCAGTCACAGATTGCTGACGAAGAATAAGAACTAATATTATTCCATTGACTTAATAATTTGTATTTCATTTTCCAGTTTTGGGGGGATCCGGACCCGAAAACTCCCCTTTGTGTGCACGCCTCAAGTATGTACATACACATAATCAATGAAAACAAGCAAACAGCTGCTGCTGTCAATGACATTAAATTATCCAATCAGTAAAAACATATTAATTATTTTCTTAGATAACAAACACATAGGTAATAATATGTTGCAATAAGAATGCTCAGATCTCAATAATAACATAATTTTATTTTCAATTACGTATGCACCAGGTAAACTAATACTTTGCTTTATGGTCAAGACACATTCCTGGAGATTGTCCATAAAGCAAAGCACCCTATAAAAATTATTTATTTCCATAGAATCAGTTCCAATTTTAGAAGTTTTTAGTTGAACTTGCATTTTAATTATTTCAAAATAACATTTTACAGAAATATGTGGACTGGCTGAAAGCGGCTTAAGCGTCGGCCTATAGCGTCGTGAGTCCCAGCTTCGAATCCTGGGTCTGGCAAGTACACAAATTGAAAATTAAGTCAGAGTACGGACCTAATAGGTTGAGCAAGTGGATGACATCCATTTCTCGTAAAAACAAACCTCCACTCTGTGTAGGCCCATATGATCTTATTGGTATCGGACATGGTCGGAAAAAAAATTTAGACTGCTTAGACAAAAGTCATTTTTACGAAGTGCTTATATTTGATAATCACAAGTTTTACAATAAAATACATGTTCTGTGAAAAGGAAGTAAACCACAATTGCTGATTATTATCTAAATTCTGATTTTAATTTAAAAAAATGATGGACGTGTCAAATTTATCTCTACAAAAAACGAGTCACCCTCAACAATGAAATTATTAATCACTGTATACATTTGTTTTTACATTGCTGCTTCTTTTGAAGGTTATATTGTGACATGTCAAATGATTTTTTTACAGTTTTTTTAATAAAAATGCTCATTATTTAAATTTGGATGATTGTAGCAAACTAGTAGACTAGTTAACAAAAAGTTGTAACATAACATCAATCAATAATTCTATATAGTGTTTCTAAGGAGAATTAAGTTATACCTACGCCGATAAAAGGTTTATTTTTTCTATGGATAATGTATGATAAACCTTAAGGTGTGTACATTATAACTTAATCTATATATATAAAACAAAGTCGGGTTAGTTACACCATTTATAACTCGAGAACGGCTGGACCGATTTTTATGATCTTTGATTTGTTAGATTCGTCTTCGCCCCGAATAGCAGAATAACTATTAAAATATTGGATAAATCACGGAAAAAATACATTATGAAGACAATTCATTTTCTCATACATTTTGACATTTTGAAAAATGACCACGCGCATTCGAAAATAAAAGAAAATCACAAAAAATTTAAATCCATATACAACGATACATGACAGAAAGAATAAACAAGAAACAAATGAAAGGCGTTGTGTGCATTATCTATCCTTTGACATTTGATTCAGTTCAGCCTCAGATAATCCCGAAAGACTTTGTTGTATACTCCGGTGAATTTTGGAGGAAGTTGTCCTGCCTGAATCTTTTTTACTTCTTCAACAGCGTCCAAAAATAAAGCCAAGGATAAAATTACATGATCTCATTGCTGGTATTGCTCATTATTTACCTACCAATTTCAAAATCCATCCTTCGAACATCATTCGACAATCGATCTACGTGAATAATCGAGCCGATTACCAGCTAGGTGCGCAAATAGCTATTTCGATCGTGATTTTCAAACGGTAAGTTGCCTTCGAAGATGTTCACTTTGTGAGGTTATCAAATTTGTGATTGTGTGTGCATCGATAACTGCTTCATTATGTAATTTTGAATTATGTGATTAATTTTCCAGTGTTTATCATTTGATGATTCGTCAAAATGCTGACAACTATTTGCTGCGATTTCGTCGATTGCTTAAAATCGAGACGGAGCGCCTCACTTTCATTCGGTTGAACCAAGCCAAACTGCGATCGGAGGAGTCAGCATTATGTAATTTTGAATTATGTGATTAATTTTCCAGTGTTTATCATTTGATGATTCGTCAAAATGCTGACAACTATTTGCTGCGATTTCGTCGATTGCTTAAAATCGAGACGGAGCGCCTCACTTTCATTCGGTTGAACCAAGCCAAACTGCGATCGGAGGAGTATATCGTCACCGTTTTAGCAAAACCATCTATGTGTCACTTTTATCAAAAATGACTTTTAAATACCAAGTCATTCCTTATTTTTTTCTCTATAGGCCAGTAAAATGATCTATGTGTTGGGTAAACTCGCTCCGAAGTTATTTCAAAAAATAAAAAACAGCTATGTGTAAGGTTCAAAAACCACGGTTCACAAAAACAACTATGTGTATATTATAGTAACATATAGATGGTATTTTGATATCGAGAGTGTAATGTTTTTTTACAGTTTGGCTACACATTGTTTGTTTATATGTTATATGCTATGCATTATGGTCTTGCACGGCGGTTTGAAAGATGCTTTCTCAAAAAGAGAGACAGGAAATATTCAATAATTTCTGGAAGATGCCTACATGGTCAATAGGGTATAGGCGAGAATTAATTTAAAAGTTGGATAAACAACTACAAACGTCTCGATGACAGTGGCCAATTGAAAGCAACAATGACAGGTAATAAGAATCTGACTGAAGATAAATAATTGGTAGTGCAACCAAAAATCAAAACGGAGAGATTTGTGAAAAAATGTTACATTATGGTTGGATCTAATTCCAAAGTTCCCAGCCATTATTGCAGAGAAAATACCTCCAGGGTGTATGTGGAATCGTGTTTCCGATCCAAAATACAAATGCATGATGAATATAAAAAAATGGTCTCTGGAAAATGGTCATAAAGCAGCAGAATATACTCCAGTATATTTACCACTAAAAAATCAGTATCCACCAACCACGTAAAGATCAGTGTGCCATCACTGCCATCTGCTGTAGTTATAAAATGAAGAATGTTTCAGAAATGAAATACAATAGCCACATTGTTAAAAAAAAAAAGATGCTAGAAGACCAAAAATGAAATGAAGGAGAGTACCAGAAGTATTACTGGACGGTTAGTAATCACAATGGATCTACAAAGTGTGCTGCTATGTCCAAAACACAGGCACAAATGTATTATAAACAAAAGCTGCAACTACACAATTTCACCATATACATTCTTCATAATGTATCTTCTAATGAATTTGTCTCATCTCATCGAAAGCAGGACAATACAATGAAATAATTCTAATATCGGATGGGTGTGGATATCAAAACCGAAATAAATTATTCGCTACTGCTCTAAGTTATATCTTTAGAGAGAAAAAACATCGAGATTCAACAGCTTTTTCTGGAAAAAGGCCACACATAGAGGCCACAGTGCACATACCACCTAAGAAAAGTATTTTAAGCCTCCAATATATTCACCATCTGATTATATAGCACGTATGCGGCTAGCAAGACCAAAACAACCTTATAAAATTAATGTCATTGATTTTAAATTTTTAAGAATTATGGATAAGATTGAATCTGGATTAAGTTCAATCAGACCAGGAAAACGAATCGGAGATCCTGTTGTATATGATATTAAAATGTTACAGTATCTACCAGATGGAACAATCTTTTACAAACTCAACTTTATCAGTGCAACCGTTTGACTGCCTTTGTAATATATATAACTAGCTGACCCGGCAAACTTCGTACCGCCTCAGAATCAATAATCTTGTGTTAACTTATTAGCTGAATTAAATTCAATTAAGTTAAAATGAATACTCAAAATGAATAAGTTCAATAAATGTGCAAAAATCTAATCAAAATGAAAAGTATTTTAATTATATTGAACTGTACACACACGATGACCGCGTGGATTAAGCGCCGGTCTATAGTGTCGAGGGTCCCATGTTCGAATCCTGGGTCTGGTAAGTTCACATATTGTAATTCAATTTCAATTCAATGATGACTACCGAGCCAACCTTCAGTCGTAAATTGTGCGGTGGCAAGCCAAGCAGATCCAATGAGTTTGAAAATTCAGTTGGATAGTTGGTTGCTTCGTCTTCGTTTGTTACACAGTCGATAGATTTGAAGGAATGCAGTGGACCAACGATTTGATTTTGAATTGTGAAGTTTAAGTGATCCACATCTTTGTTCTTTACCGCAAGAATGCTCGTTCACTCAGCCAATTGTCATGTTTGTGATTAGCAATGATGTTCGGTAACACTTTGTTGATGAGTTCGTCCTTAGTTGAGAAGAAATTGGAAAAATTCAGCGGAAACGAAATCAATCCGCTCGATTCATCGACAGGAACACGGCCGTTACCGATAGTCAGCAATTGCTTGGAGAAATCTTCGGCAGATGGATCGTTTAGCAATGCAACTCGCATGTTTGTCGGCAGCTGAAGTGTCTTCACATAGTGCCACAGAGTCGATGATTTGAGGCAAGCATTTAATTCATCAGCAGCGGTCAATCTTGGAAGTCGAGTGTTTGGCAAAAATCCCCAGATAGTAGAATCATTGCGCCTCCAAAACTTCTTTGAGCGCAGATCTTTCATAGTTCGATTGAGTGCTTTCAATGCGCGTTTGTGCGCCATTGTGCATCCATACCAGGTGATGATTTTACTTGCTAACAAAACTTTGGCCATTGTTGAGTATTTCGCAATGTTGCATGTCGGTTTTTCAGTCGGCAATTTCAACGTTGAATGAGGCGTTCGGCATCCTTCTAACAACGTGGCCGCTATCCCAGAAGAAGCAACTGCAACAGCATTTTCGGATCTCGCACGAACAGTAGCCAAAATCAATGACATGAGGAATGTCTTCCCCGTTCCATCGGGCGCGTCGAGGAAAAATAAGCCACCATTTCCATCATCAATTGCTTTCATTAACGTATCGTACACTTCTTTCTGTTGATGGTTCAACAGTGGTACATTCGTTCGAACTGATTGGTTCAATGCATCTCGATCATATTCACGATCACGTTCCAATTCTTGATTGAAAGCGTCGTTCATTCCACGATGTGGCGTTGGCATTCCTAACTTGACTAAAAAACTGCCGCACATGAGGTAACACATGTATTCGATCAAAAGCAAAGCCTGGTTATGTATCTCCTCATTCACCTCGAGATCGGGATTCCCTGAACTGACACAAATTCGATGTAAAATGTCTTCTGACATGTCATCCTTTCACTTGTTCCACAGTTCAGGTGGATTCGATGGGAAGCATGTCGAAATAATGATATCAAATAATGTGCGTATCTGACTTGGAGATGCAGCAACAATTGCTTCAGCGATTATCATATCCCAATGAGTATCGTTTCAAGCAAATTGAGCTGTTGACATGAAGCACGAAATGTTGGGCACACTACACCATTGACAGTTAGACATTTCCACCATATTTCCACTATCATTCTTTCTTTTGTTTGTTTGTTTCTTATTTATTGTTTCTGTCATGTATCAGAGATGGCGTTGTATACGGATTTAATTTTTTTGCGATTTTCTTTTATTTTCGAATGCGCGAGGTTTTCATCGTTCAAATTCATCGATGTCAGTCAAAAGCCTTTCCATACAAAATGTATGAGAAAATTAATTTTCTTCATAATTTATTTTTTCCGTAATTTATCCAATGTTTCAATAGTTATTCTGCTATTCGGAGCGAAGACAAATCCAACAAATCAAAGATTATAAAAATCGGTCCAGCCGTTCTTGAGTTATAAATGGTGTAACTAACCCGACTTTGTTTTATATATATAGATGAATCATTGCCAATATCGCAGTCGAAATACATACATCTTCAGGAATTAAAAAGTGTAATAGAGAAAGATCACCACTATTTCTACGATAACCTAACATTTAAACCTGCTAATAGAAAGTAAACGAACTTATAAATATAATATCATCTCACTATTGCATTAATAATTAATAAAATGATATTGCAATTTATCACTAACACACTATGTATATTTCAACTATTATTTATGTAACAGTTTTTCATGAATTTATTATTATTCACATTTTGATGAATAAATTAAACTATGTGTATTTACAAAACGGTCAAAACAACTTATGTGACATCACAAACTGTATTTTTATTATTTTTGTAATAAAAATAAAAGATTTTTGTAAACAAAATAATAATCTTAGACCATTTTCTGATTATAATAAAGCATTCTTCATAATTTTAATGTTTAAATGTAACATTATTTTTTTATTCAGTTTTATCCTTCTCCTGCACAATTTGAGAAAGTGCACATAGATGGTTTTGCTAAAACGGTGACGATATTCATTTACGCGATGCAATCAGCACCGTAGGAGATGCAGCTAATGTTTGTCGATTGACTATTCTATCGGCGATGTACATTGGCAGCCCACGTCATATGCATGAATATGCGCAAGATGCAATGAAATATGTTCGTCATTACGGTCGTCCAGATCTATTCATCACCTTTACATGAAATCCGAAATGAATAGAAATTGTTCAACTGCTACTCCCCGGACAAACATCAAGTGATCGGCACGTGTCTTCAAACAAAAAATCCTGTCGCTGATGAACTACATTGTTAAGCATCGCGTCTTTGGGAAACTCGATGCTGGATTTATTCGATTGAATGACAAAAACGAAGCTTGCCGCATGCACACATTCTTATTTAGTTAGTCGAAAGAATTCGACCAGACCAAAAAGATGACATCATATGTGCTGAGATTCCTGATCCCGAAACCGATCCAGACCTGCATGATGTTGTAATTACTTAAATGATTCATGGACAGTGTGGCGCCATCAACCCCCCCCCCAATCAGCGTGCATGGTCGACGGCAAGTGTTCCAAGCGTTATCCATGAAGTTTAACGGCGGAGACTATCACTGCCAATGATGGTTATCCACTGTATCGGTGTCGATTACCCAATGATAACGGTAGAACTATCACAACGAAAATGAAGTGAAACGATATTGTGGTCGACAACACTTGGATTGTTCCGTATTCGCCACTTTTTTCCAAAACATTCAAGGCGCATTGCAACGTGGAGTTTTGCAATTCAGTGAAATCCATCAAATACATCTGCAAATATGTCAGCAAAGGCAGCGATATTGTAGTTTTTGGCGTTCAAACTCCCAATACCAACGATGAAATCACGCACTATCAAATTGGTCGATATGTGAGCTGCAATGAAGCAATTTGGCGTATTCTCTCATTCCCCATTCATGAACGTCATCCAACTGCTGTACATTTGGCGGTGCATCTGGAGAATGGTCAACAAGTTTATTTCAACGCATCGAATGTTGCTCAACGTGCTGAAATATCTCCAGCGCCAACATTGACCAGTTTCTTTTCGATTTGCCAAAGCGATCCGTTTGCACGAACGTTGTTCTACTCTAAGATGCCACGTTATTACACTTGGAACGCTTCATCGAAGAAATTTCAACGTCGGAAGCAAGGCGATGCGGTTCCTGATCATCCGGATGTGCATTCTACTGATGCTCTTGGTCGCATTTACACAGTTCATCCGAAGAATGGCGAATGATTGTACTTGCGGTTGTTGCTGGTAAATGTTCGTGGGCCGACATCATTTGAATCACTTCGAACTGTCAATGGTGTAGTGTGCCCAACATTTCGTGCTGCATGTCAAAAGCTCAATTTGCTTGAAAATGATACTCATTGGGACATGACAATCGCTAAAGCATTTGTTTCTGCATCTCCAAGTCAGATACGCACATTATTTGCTATCATTATTTCGACATGCTTCCCATCGAATCCACCTGAACTGTAGAAAAACTACAAAGATGACATGTCAGAAGACATTTTACATCGAATTCGTGTCATTTCAGGGAATCCTGATCTCGAGGTGAATAAGGAGATACATAACCAGGTTTTCCTTTTGATCGAAGACATGTGTTACCTCATGTGCGGCAGTTTGTTAGTCAAGTTAGGAATGCCAATGCCACATCGTGGAGTGAATTACGCTTTCAATCTAGAATTGGAACGTGAACGTGAAAATGATCGAGATGCATTGAACTAATTAGTTCGAACGAATGTACTAATGTTGAACCCCCAACAGAAGGTAGTGCACGATACGTTAATGAAGGCAATTGATGATGGAAATGGTGGCTTATTTTTCCTCGATGCGCCCAGTAGAACTGGGAAGACATTCCTCATGTCATTGATTTTGGCCACTGTTCGTGCGAGATCCGAAATTGCTGTAGCCGAACGGCTCATTCAGCGTTGAAATTGCCGTTAAACCTTCAAACGACTGAAAAACCGATATGCAATATTGCGAAACATTCAGCAATGGCCACAGTTTTGGTAGCAAGTAAAATCATCACCTGGGATGAATTTAGAATGGCGCACAAACGCGCATTGTGAGAGATGTTTTGGAGGCGCAATGATTCTACTATCTGGCGATTTCTGCCAAACACTACCAGTCATTCCAAGATCGACCGCTGCCGATGAAATAAATGCTTGCCTCAAATCATTGACTCTGTGGCGCTATGTGAAGAACCTTCAGCTGACGACAAACATGCGAGTTACATTGCTAAACGATCCGTCTGCCGAAGATTTCTCTAAGCAATTTCTGACTATCGGTAACGGCCGTGTTCCTGTCGACGAATCAAACGGATTGATTTCGTTTCTGCTGAATTTTTGCAATTTCGTGTCAACAATTGGTCGAGTGAACGAGCAATTCTTGCGGCAAAGAACAAAGATGTGGATCACTTAAACTTCACAATTCAAAATCAAATCGTTGGTCTACTGCATTCCTTCAAATCTATCGACTGTGTAAGTGCTCGGCCGTAGTAATTTGGCGGGCGTGGTGCGGCGGCGTCTTGCGAAACTCAAACGTATAGCCATGTGTATTATGCCCGAAAAAAGACACTGTCTAAGAACATTTTACACACGGTTATACGTTTGAGTTTCGCAAGATGCCGGCGCGCCACTCCCGCGCGACCACTACGTTCTTGCACTAACAAACGAAGACGAAGCAACCAACTAGCCAACTGAATTTTTAAACTCATTGGATCTTCCTGGCTTGCCACCGCACAATTTACAACTGAAGGTTGGCTCGGTAGTCATCATGCTTCGAAATCTGAACCAACCAAAACTATGTAATCCATTTCATTTTGGTTTGATTTTTGCACATTTATTGAACTTAATTCATTTTGAATATTCATTTTAACTCAATAAAAAAATGAATTTAATTCAGCTAATAAGTTAACACAAGATTATTGATTTCGAGGCGGTACGAAGTTCGCCGGGTCAGCTAGTATTTAATAAAGAAAAATACATGATATGCATTATCTATTAGAATAGATATTAACTATTAGTTGCAGTATAAAAGTATTGGTAAAAGTCGCCTGCGGCGCTATTATACTTCATGGCCATGAACATTTTCAATTACTTATATAATTGTGCAATATATTTTTTGATTATTATGTGTCGATACTCGACAGCTCCATTATTAAAGTGGATGTATTGAAAATCGCCAATAATTCACTGTATAAGTACCCTTAATTTGAACTAAAACACAATTTGAAAAACGTTAATGTAGTGTTTCACACTGCCTTTAATCTTAGCGGTAGGTAGGGGGCCCGCCAAATATCCTAGCCTGAGGGCCCGTTTCAGGATATGGGGACCATGGTGTAGGTACACCGAGTGCAATAGACAACGAGAAATTAGGCTGTGAAGAAGAAAAAGAGCCTATGGGACTAATTTACATTCTCCTCCTTGGGCCCCCCCCCCCCCCCAATATTAAATCCTGGGTGCGCCACTGGTACCTCCACTCAGTCCCGTTGAATATAACAAGACACCAATAACTTCTAAATACCTGACTTCAATATAAGCTAAGCTAACCTAACAAAAAAAATCATTTGACTAATTAGTTTAATCAATATGTATCTAAACAAATCTCGACAAGAGTCCCAGAAAAGAGTCTAGCTAGAATATGATTATAATATTAGGTTGGATTGGTTAATAAAGAATCGGTTAGGTAGATATAATATTAAAATTAAATAGCATGTCTTGTTACCTATTGTAGTTTTCAAACGTTCTTGGTCATCGTATCTCAGCGAAGCATAGTTGCCAATATCTCCTACACTTTTTGGACGCTGCCGAGCAAAGAAGCAAGTCTCATGGTGCCAGTTGGGTTGTTTTCCATCAAAAAATGGGGACTGAAATGCGAAAACTCACTATAATATGATATGATATTACATTACGTCTAATAACACGTACTTAATTACCATGTCCAAATTGACGCCTTCCTTATTAATAACATTTGCGCCGGAATAGCGCTGAACAGACATTATAAGCGACACAGAAAAAGAATCGGTAGTATAGAAGTTATAGTAAACAAACAAAATCGCAGTGTTTATTGACAAAATATAGGCATTACCTGAACCATGACGGCAATTCGTAAACTGCCTTGAGGAATGTTCGTTTTGCATCCTTTGCAACCAGCTCTGCCAGTCTTGGCATATTCAGCCTGAAAGGGTAAATCCTCTGCCATTACGGTGAATACGCTCTATCAATTTGAATTGAAAAGTCGAGAAGGTAGTGACAGTGACAGCTGACAGGCGAAGCAACACAAATTAAATGAATGAACAAGTCCGCACTTGTCGTTACCGAAAATGGTGGATTACCGCCGAAATTCGATGCTGCCAGTCGATAAAATAGGGCTTAAGGGCGGTTAAGCCGCGTTGAATCGGTCCATAGACTAATATAATGAATCGGTCTATGTACACTTGGACCGAGTGTCATCCAAGCGCACTCGTATGAGACATATTCATACTAATTAGATATCCAAGCTAACTTGGATGAGTAGGACGCGGTCCGAGTAGCTTGGATAGGAATAATTAGTATGAAGCTGTCGCTTGGATGGCACTCGGTCCAAGTGTACTTGGACCGTGTCAACGCGCTTTTAACCAATATTCAAACATTTCAAAATACTTCAGTTGAATACCTACCAAACAGGTTGAACGGTAAACAAAATCTGTCGACAATTTTGTATAATCAGACATTGACGTGATCAACCAGCTAACAATATCAATGAGTAAAAACCGACAACACTATTTTCCATTTAACGTGCAGCTGATCCATCAAGAAACCAAAATACAGCGGTTAAAAGTATGCATTATATAAACTCAGTCTAACGTATGGGTCAAAATATCGCATGATATTTTTGATCTGTTCATATAGGTACCTAGGTACTACCAGAGAGATTGAACCTCTTTGGGTACTAGGGTACCTACATAGTTTTAGGCATGCACAACTATTTTGTTGTACCTGGTTTACTTTAGATTTTATAGTTTTTCAGAATCGTGTAGATACCTATTGAGTAAACGCATTATTTTCTCATAGGTAGGTAGGTACCTACCTATTGTTTACAAAATAATACAAAGAAAACTTAATCAGATAGTTATATTCTCTCTTGTGGAAACAGTGGAAAATGTAGTACCTACGTACTTATAGAAAAATATTTAAATGGAAAACCTTCTACTTACTTCATTTAGAACATATGGATATTAAATGGATATAAAATATTTAAATGGAAAACCTTCTACTTACTTCATTTAGCCATATCATTAACCTACTCAGAATACGTAATGATATAAAAGTAAAAGTTCCACAAGCTGCAAAATATAATAATTAATCAATCTGAGCAGTTGTATTTTCCATTCTCCTACTAGGTAGCCACGTAGGTAGGTGGGTACCTACTTTGGCAGGCTTTTATCATAGTCTATTTGGCGAAATCTGTCCGCCGCGAATAATTCCCTGTCGACAGAGTTCCCGAAAATCGCAGCGAATATTCGCTGCAAATTCGCACTCAAGACGCAAGGCGGTCGCGCCAGCGTGCTCTACCCCGTAAGCTAATACGAGCTTGATTGGCGAATAATTCGCTGCGAATATTCGCTTTGGTGTGTGGAGACCTAAATATAATTTTATGCCTGCGCTCCATTGGCACACAAGTCAGACGATATACAGTCTTCGGACTTGTTTTCGCGTGGAGCACCCCAGATCTGCGGACTTTTTAATCAGCAGACCAGGCTCATTGGATTTCAAACATAATATTTTACTCTCCGAGTTGCCAGATTTCGTCCGTCAATCACTACGTAAATTCGAATTGACATTAACACGCAATCATTCGGACCAAAGAGATTAGACTGTGGAGAGTGAACATATCGTCATTTATTTTTCGTACGAACACGTACGAAGCAATACGAAACAGAAAAAAAGTCTGTTGGCATTACTGTAAGCTGCTACTTCACTATCGTTTGCTTTTGTGTTGTAAAAAAACATGGCGGATATTGTTATTGTTAAAGATTTCAGGTCCATTTACCTGAAGCACCCAATGTTAAAACTCCAACTTTTTTTGTGTGCATTTGTTTGTGCATCGTTAGTGCACGTTTGTGCACGATTTTTTTCGTTTGTGCACCTATAATAACCGAAAAATTCCAATTTCAAATTGGATGTTCCAGCTAAACGTTGGGTCACCCAATGTTGAATTTTTAACTTTTTTTTAGTGCATTCGTTTGTGCATCGTTAGTGCACGTTTGTGCACGCGTTTTTTTCGTTTGTGCACGCACATTAAGGGGGTTATTTGCATTTCAATTTGGGTGACCCAGCTAAATGCTGGATACTTGTGTCACTAAACTTGGATTTTTTCAAAATTTAAATTGTAAACACTAGTGCGTTGGTAGTGAACGTTAGTGCATGATTCTTTTTTGTCTTTTCATCTGTATTCAGCGCGCTATTTAATTTTTAAGTTTGTATGCAAAACCTGACTGCGTGGGTTTAAAAATATTTCTCTTAGTAAAATCTCTTGTCGCATAGCTAATGCGCAATCCTGCATACTTTTTTTATTTTTTTCTGATATAGTGCGTGAGTTATTCGATATGATATATTTGATGAACGTTAAGTAGAACCATCCAACAAACTTTTTAAATTTTTTATTAGGTCATCAATTTGCCTATTATTAGCTTACGTTTGTGCACGTGCTTTTTTTGTTTTCGAGATTATATCGTGAGAGATATTAGTTCTCTAAATTCAGTGACTTGATACTTGAACAATTAAATTTGCTTTAAAAAAAATTTGTTAAGTGCATACGATTATGTATATTTATTTAAAATTTTAACACGATTTTTCAAATTTTTATCTTTTATATTAATCTAGAAAATTAAATTTGAGTGGCCGTCAAGTTTTAACACCAAACATTTTTTTTCCACATTTTTTAAATGCATACCTTTGAATAATTTAATTATATGATTTTTCATATATTTCTTTTTGTTTTTCCATGTGAATTACGCGAAAAATTCGCATTTTTCCATTTTCACTAAGTACCCCGTCAAAATATCCCGAACAAAAACAATCGTCTGATGGTCTGAAACGATGGTCTGGTCAAAAGAGTTTCGCAAAACAGCCAATACGGCTCCTATCTACCTGTTTTCCATACTAATTAATGATAATCAACATCTTCGTGCTTCAATTTGGAAAGCACCTGTATATATTTTTATTGGTGCGTTGTCAAAATATATATTTTGCAAAGCCATTCGCAACAGTCATAGCTGTCACCAAAAACTGTTTTCACCACTCCAATGTCACAATATAATAATATTATACTATTTATTGTTATTTATCTTACAAATTATTGATGGCTTTCACTGTATCTTTAGACCTCGTGCGTTCATAAATGTTTCGTTATGCATTAATTTATGACGAGCAAGCTTTATATCCAACGCTAGTTACTTTAAAATCCCAATTTGAAGTAAGTTTAATAATAAGACAACCAATAAACAAAATTATAAGTAGATATTATCCACCTTTTCGAATGACAGCGTATGAATCATGTATAATTAATAATTATTTAATATTTGTATTTTATCATATATTGTCTATGATTATATTATGTATACTAAGTTTGTTGTCGTTGCCTATCATACGTCAAAATCTTCTGTCACATGAGATGCGCCTTTCATCTTTAGGGTACTGGAAATACTATTTAATACAAGTTTATCCGTCTATTTACCACATCCCTGCTTAAGCAATTATAGTGGATAATTATTGTTCTCCCTAGAATTTTCCCAGCACCTAGTAACTACATTGAAGTATTCTATGGTAACAATGTCAAGATAACGTCGATATTTTTTTCATTTCCTAATACGCATCATTTTCTACACACCCAGTGCCGTGGTCAATATTGATGGATGAGCCATAATGCACCAGCACCTATGCCACATACGCTCCACGAAAATAACTAGGATGCCATCTGAACTGAGAGAATCATACTCTGTTTAACACTGTCATGAGGCTTGTAGCTCTATAGCACACCGGTGCGCCGCTAGACGTTGGTAGGTGTGTCGCGGTGCATTGCTTGCAAAAAAACAAATAATTTTGTATATTATACGATAATTAGTTAATAACAAAATTTGCGTACATATAAAAATATATGTTCGGTACTTAATATATTTTAGCACCTGCATGAACTTAATAAAACAATGCAAAGTCAGAATGAAAATAATATATTGACGTGCTCTGATAAACTAGAAGGAGTTAAGACAAGGATCTCTACAAATGTATCAAAGGACCTACCAGACCACCATTAAAAACAAGCAATTAATTTTGGATCCGTCTCAAAAACAATTAACTTTGCAGCAAAAGAAATTTCATCATTACATTCATACAATCAATACGACTGGATTCGAAACCCTTTCGCAACCAATGCCGAAAATTCTATGGAAGCGCTTTCTCTATAAATTTGAGAGGAATTAGTTGAATTGAGAAACGATGGGACTCTAAAAACTGAATTTTGCAGATGTTCCATTGGCTATTTTCTGGATTTCGGTTAAAAAAGAATATTCTTGGATTTCCGACAAGGCTATTGCAGTTCAGCTACCATATCTACGATATATGTGTGCAAAAGTTTTTCAACTCAAGTTATAATTAAAAATTTCGAGAATGTAGTATAACCAAGAACTTCGGGTTGCTTTTTCAAATATCAAGTCAAAAAATATATAAAACTTTTACCTTCATTGAAAGAAGCTCAGGTATCACATTAATTTGTTATTAATACAAATACATGCAAATGTATATTTAGTTCTTCCTCGTCTGTTATGTATATTTAATTATGTATCAACTAAAAAAACATAAACTAATGTTATTTTGGTGCATGGCCCCCACAGGGTGGGGGACTGATAGGCCTCTAGCCTAGGGGACCAGGCTCAGGGGTGGGACTGCGTGGCAGGTCAACCAGATAAGTAAGATAAACATAAATTACAAATTTGCTCATATATTAAAAATAATTGACTGCAGCGCTATTTTACTACGCTGGTATTAATAATTTAAAACATTCGATTGTAGGTTACAATAATGATTTATTATTATTGTGTCAATATTCGACAAACAAATATTCTTAACCAGACAACTAACCATAATTCAAGTGGATGTATTAATAAATACAAACATTCAATACCATTAATTATACCTCAAACACCATTTTAAAAACTCTATTTTAGAGTATCACACTGTCTTTAACCTTAGCGATAGGTAGGGGGGGCAAATATCCTAGTCTGGGGTCCCCCTTCAGGATGTGGGGTCCATGTTTTGGTGTATAAATTGTTTTACATGCGGTGTGTCACTGTCTTCTGTGAAGACCTGTGGTGTGTCGTGGGTGAGAAAAGGTTGCGGGGCATTGATTTACATACCGGAGCAAGTCAGTTTACAGGAAGCCAGGCGGGAACCGCGCCAATTTTTATTGCTGATTTTGGCAAAATTCATGAATACAAAAATGAAAACCTAACCTAACAAATAATCCAGTAGGTATATCAGCTATTTTCAAAATTTGTTTGCCGCTGGCTTCCTATAAACCGACAAGAACAATATACCTACCTACTTGCACTGTTTGAAAACACCTCAGAAACATTGGTACTTAAAAAAATAAGACACCTGACAGAATTCGAACCTGTATACATTGAATTCTGGCCGATGCGCTTTACCAATTTAGTCACCAGTATTATATCCAATTACGGCATAACTAGCCGTAATGTGACTGAAGCTTTTTACAAATTATGCTAGTATTATTGACCTTTGCGGCTTGGTAAGAATACAATGGGACACAGCTTCCAGCGGTTCCATTAATCGAGCAGATATGTTTTAAAATTGTGTTTTATGTTCATAAAGAATGTCACCTTCACAAATATTGTGATATAGTATATTCTATAAGATCCCTTTAGAGCAGTGTGGACTCCTCCAAAAGTGCAATTAGTAATATTATCAAGGCCTGAACAAAAACGATGCATGAGTGCGAGTGGGAAAGTATTCGGCAACCTTATAATCTCTGCGACACGCGCTAGAGTAAGATAAAAGGTCTACATATGTTTGAGTTAGTTTCCAAAAGAATCGCCGACAAATTGTGGTAAATCGCTTCACGTAGCGTCGTAGCTCGTGTTACTAAATTGCTATTTTTTGTGTTAAACATAGTCATTGGTAAATATTTTTAATTATTTAAGCAGGAAAGATGGTTTTGTGTGTTGTATTAAAATATGGTAGCCGTACTGATAAGCAAAAAGATGGTATTACGTTTCATAGGTAAGTTGATACATGTTCGTGATAATTTATTTGTATATTATTATATATTTTAATATCAGTGACCTAGTTTCTTTAAAATAACTTAAATTATGGATATCTTTACCTAATGGTTGCATTTTGACCGCTTAAAAATACTATATAACGTAAAAAAAATAGAAAATTATATTTTAATTCTGAGCGTCTAGTGCGAGCACTACCGAAATGGTCTATGGTCTCGAACATTTGTAGACGAATGCGTTCGCTCGCCCACAAACCAAACGCATGGCACGCAGCTTCATTTAGCAATGCAACGGGTGGCGTCTAGATGTATCTATAGTCTATGAATATTATGCTCTCTGCGAATATAATAATATTTTATAACTTAACAGCTGAGCAAAGGAAAGGGTGAAAAAATGAAATTCAACATTTATCATAAAACATCAATTATTTATTAAAATACTTTAAACTACCTTTCTATTATCAATCATCAATCCAAGAGGTACTTAACTGGGTGGTCGACTTAAACTTAAAAATGTAAGGAGGTGTAACGTGTAATTTCTTTGCTTGGTCTAAATATATTACAATAAATCATCAATGTTATAAAGGAAAAATCATGAAATTTATGATACAAAAATTAATCAATTTTCTGTGGGTAGGTAGTTACATAGGTAAGTATTGAAAGTAATAAACTTCTGTGACCAATCAAAACGTGGGCGGACATTCTTCCAGGATGAGCACCATGGTGTAGAGTAGAGAGCCGTTACAAAGCCCAACTCGTCTGGCTCGTAGCAAAGCTATAGTGGCTTCCTGGAGTCGATTCGCATACGACACAGCTCGGGCCATGTAAATCAAATCATCCACATTATGGTGAGCGTGGAATTTGTTCAAACAATTCTCATACTGCAAACAAAAAAGCATTGATAAGATTAAGCAAACGTGATATAGATTTTATACAGAATATTACTTAAAATATTTGCTGTATAAACGTATACAACGTAGTCAATAATTTATTGTTTTTACATTTCATTGATTGTTTAACCATTAGATGGGTGAGCAGCACATTGCATAGAAAGCCTTGGGGATAGATAGCAGTGGTGAAGGGTGGAGGTAGGCTGTTAAGAACTGCCATAAATAGTCCACATTAAACTTTGTCAGTCATGCATATTTTTTTCATTGAAATAAGACAACTGACAGATGATTGGATCTACAATATGGCTGCTGCTCGCTATAAAGACGTGCTTGGTGAATTGTGAATCTGAATCTCTTAACTGTTTTACAAGTTTCACAATGCAGATAATAAACACCTCTTCTCTGAAGTGTATATTGATCTATCTAGTATCAACGATGAAACAAAGACACTGTCATGGAATGATTTTGACATGGGGATATAGGATAGGGATATGGGTAGGATGGGGGTATAGGATAGGGATAAGCATGAGACTCGGGAAAATAGGATGAAGCAGGGTCGTGGGTGGTTTTGACAATTACCTCTAAGACCTCAGTTACCTGTCCGGTTACTTCGCTCATTCGTTGGATGTTCCTGTATAATAATAAAGTACATAAAGATGGAATAAATATAACTATCTCGGATTGAGCGCCACTCTATGTTGATGCATAGAGACAATAGTGAAGGATAATTAAATGAAAAGCAAGTAGAGAAATTTCAACAATTGTATATTAATAAATAAGATAACTTGCGGGCTACAGTGTATAAAAATGTATAATTACTTAAGTGAATCACGAGCACCTAAAGCGATACAATATTTAGATAAATAAGAACAAAAACCCAAAAGCTAATTCGGTCGGTGGACCGTAACATAAATGAACAATAAATACCAATTACACAAAAGGCTCTCCAGCCTATTCGCTGCCCTCGATTCCTTCCAGGACGGAATCGAGGGGTCCGTCTTCAAACGTGGGAGAACCGGGGAGTTCCTCCGATCTCCTGGCGTGGGGGGGGCGTCCTTCAGATGATCATCGTCCACGTCTCCAAAACGTCAGGAAATCGAAAGCCCTGAGCCCAGGGTCCGAGGCTCGGAACGGGCCAAGACGTCTGCTTCCTTCGAACGATCAAGACTGAGGGATCGACTCCCGCTTCACCTTCGTGTAAAAAGCCCGCTCTCTCCTATAGCGCCGGAAATAGTGTCGCGAACTCCGTACAAACTATTCCGTGCGCAGGCGTGGTCCGGTCGTACTTTTGTGTAGTGTTGCCCTCGTAAAGACTTCCTTGACTTAGTGTGTTATGTTATAAAATAACATGACAACACATGACAAAATGACTAAGATGGTTATACATATATATTATATCTTTAAAAATGAAAGTTTATGTCTTGTATATTAATAAAAAATGGGATGATATAACTGCAAATCAGACTGCTCTAATTAAATCCAAGCTTCGATGTCATCTGGGAATTGATCGGTGACTTTCTTGAGATGTGCACGAGCTACATCTCGTTAAGATTGAAAGGTAGATTTAGCGTATAGTGATCCAAGAATTTTTATTATCTCGTAGTTGTTTGGTTGAGCCTTTATGACATTTTTGAAACATTGGGAGGCCCAGTGAAGGAATAATTGTTGAATACAATAAAACAACTTAATATATTTATACATTGGCTTTGCATGAATTATTTAAATTCGCCCACCGTACAGTATTGACAATAATAATTACAACATTATAATAATATAGACTAGAACATAAATTTCAGTCCTCATACTTGATAAAAAAATAAGAAAAAACTCAGCAATAAAGTTGGATGGCAAAATTAAAAAGTGGTCACGATCCTCAGCCATGAGTGAACGACCAAGAAGAAGGATGTATGTGGCAGTAAAGAATTATGGACCGAGAAAAATGGAGGAAGCTAAGGGAGGCCTTCATCCAACTGTAGATCGACCCCGGCTGATGATGATGACTTGATAAAAAGTTTAGTGCCCATACGCACTTGCGGCTAGCCGAAGCGGCCTGCCGCATATCGTTTTTTGTATGCCGGCTAGCCGCAGCGGCCTGCCGCAAGTGCGTATGGGTGAACAAAACAATTATTGTAAAGCAATTTTCTTAAGTGGTGAATACCAGGTCATATTCTATTATATACAAATTTTGATTCATAGATAGCATAAGGATCTCTTCGAATTTTCGTACTGACATACTAGTACTTTTTAATAGTTTAAATTAAATTATAGATTCTTCAAGATGTTACACAAGATTTAACAATGAAACATTCATCAATCTTCCATACATAACTCGAAACAGGTTCAGAAACAAACCTAATTGATAAAAATGTTAGAACATGACATGGGAATCAACCCTAGATTTATCGCATGCCAGCTGAGTCAGCTTGAGAAGATCCAAGATTTTTCGAATGGGTATTTTACTGAGGCTGTTCCAAGTTAAATATTTTCAATGAAGACTGTTACATTCTTAAATCACGTGTATTATTTAGGAATATCAACTGTTAAGCTGTGGACCCAATAGGTTGAGCAAACGATCATATATTTCTTGTAAAAAATATCTGTTATGAGACCTCTTCGTGAGGCAGCCGAGATCCACATCGGATTGTACGGCCAGTAAAAAATATATTTTTAACTGTACGCCTATACAAATATGATATAAAATATACATACATTCTCTGAATCCCCCCGATAAAATGATATACATCTGCTCGAGGCCAAAGTGCGGCAGGACAAATGCAGAAAGTGCAAACTGCGTAGCCTGGTCGCGGTTTCTCGTGCAAGTTAGTAACAGTTCTCCGCACACAACCCCTGATTCTCTGTGTTGTTATTGGACTTGGATTGTTATCCTGAAAACAAATTACAAGACAACTGAATGAACTGAACTGAGAAAAATTTTCACCCTGCTGAATTAAGCGGATAGACAAGGTTCTTGAATTACTATTATGATTACTAGATAGATGGAGCAATGAGATCTTTTTAAAATTTATGTAGAAAGGATTTTATTCTTTTCCTCATAAATTTCATTTCATACTCATGTGATATATGAAATTTATATCATAATATTTACATTAAGTATGTAATTTTATTAATCAGACATAATTATAGGTTCATATAATTTCTTCATGTTTTCTTTACAGAGACTTAACGGCCCACATGCTCAGCGTAGGTAAAAATGGAGCTTTTATGGTATTCTTTTTCTTTTTTCTTTCGACCATGTCCGATCCTAATAGGATCATATGGGCCTCCACAGAGTAGAGGTTTGTATTGACAGATTTTGTTTTTTACGAGAAATGGATGTCAGCCATTTGCTCAACCTATTAGGTATATTCAGAGCATAATCCTGGACATTCCTTAAACGTTTTAGATAATCTATTTATATAGTTTTGAAGCCTTATTATCCTTTATATTTATTTTAAACATTTGATGACTGCATAAAGTATTTTTATTACATAAAATAGTTTTTTTTAAACTTTTCGCTCTAATGTTTTAGAATATAGTCATATTTCGGTACATCCATATGCAGTGGTATTAATATTTTTTAGATTCATTAATTTTTAAACGCATTTACAAAACTATTAGTAAAATTAATGTTAACATTATATAGTGACATATTTACGATAAAAAATTATATTTAATAATCTTTGTGATCCCAAATTTAACAAAAATTAGGCATTTTATTATTAAAAAATTGGCACGATTAACACATTTGAAGATAATTCTAAAGACACTAATTATAAGCTATGTCTTTGACCATTCAAATGTGATAAACATTCTACGAATAATGTTTGCTTTATAATAATTATTGACCTAAGAATAAGGTACTATTTTTTGAAATACGCCATATTTATTGGCATTTCCCAGTGGTTAAGCTGCAACATACGGCCGTAGCCATAAATTGACAAATGATAAATGAAGTAGGGAGTAAGATCATGGTAATGCCCGTGTTTGAACATGTACCGATTTAAAAAAATATTTTTTTTCGGTTAGGTTAGATTATGGTTATGGCTACGGTCGTATGTTGTGGCTTAGCCACTGGGAAATGCCAATAGAAATGGCGTATTTCAAAATAATACTACCTTATTCTTAGGTCAATAATTATTATAAAGCAAACATTATTCGTAGAATGTTTATCAGTTGTGTAATTCATGCGCACTAGAAATCGTATCTGTGGATGATCAGGGTTAAATTATTGTTACACTATATTGGTTTTTCATTGGAAAAAATATTTTAAATATAAAATATTTTTTTTATGAGAAATGGATGTTTAGCCACTTGCATTACCAATTGGATCCAGAGTCATGAGTCATGACTATTTAGAATTTGAATATAAGATAGATAATGCAAAATTGCACTTGGCACATGGCATTCATCCGTAAATCAACAAAACTTAAAAAAACATGAGAATTAATGGATCTTTGATGAAATATGCAAACTCAATTTTGAAAAATTCTAGATATTCATTTTAACTGAATATTTAAACTATTATATTGAACTATTTTAAATGAGAGATGAGTATATTCTCATTTCACAGATTGATGTTTGCTGTGAAAAATATTTAAAACAATGTAAGTATCCCAAACCTTGCTTTATCCTGATTATTTAGCTTCATAAAGCAATGGCCCATGCCGAAACGGAGACGGAGAACAGCCAGGCGGTTGGGGTTGGTTCTCAGAGTTTCCCTGTAGAAGCTGAGAGCGCTGCGGTAGTCCTTTTTTATTGAAAGCGATGCACACTTTCCAGAGCAGCGAGGGGATATTGTTGGAAGATTGATTCACCACAAAATTGAATTGCGTATCCACCGTCCACCACTTTATCACCCTCCAACAAGCACAAGTATGCTCAGCCCAAAGGATGATTCTGCAAAAAAAAAAAAATACAGATGTACAGCATTTTCGCCGGTAAAGTAAATTCGGCTGTTGTATAATGAAAAATCAGTTGTTTTCATTTTGTTTTTCCAAGTCATGTTGTGAATGGATTGAACTTGTAAATTGTAAAGTTCACTTCACATTATTATATATAAAGAAATTTGAACAAAATTTGACTAGGTTGAATAAAATAGGTATCGTCTTACATGATCATACATGATGATTTTGTCGGCAGTGGTGTATAGGTGTGTGGCTTTGGTGAACAGATCCCGTTTCATGTTTATATTCTTTTCATGGTTAGCTTCCTGCACGCAGTATGTGGCGAGCATGTCCAGGCACCGCATCTGATCTTTCTCCGAGTTAGAATAATCGATGTTGGCCGCGGTGCGGCGCGCATCCAAGATTTTAATGAAGTCATCAGTTCTTTTTGTTTACGTACGGCACCTGTATAGAATACAAACATTTATATGAGAATACGCAATTTGAAAAATTGAAGGGACCCTCGCAAACGATGCTAATAGAAATCAAGATCTGACAGGTCCCATCCATTCATTCAAATATCATTCTCTCTGGACATAAAAATGTGGATAAATGTGGTTGAAAAATTAACCCTGCCTACATCGCAATAAGGGTTATTGTTGTACAACATTTCTTTCCAAAACGCTAATATATATATTATATTATATTGTAGCAAGTAGTTAAATATTAACTTTACCCACATTGCAAAAAAAGGATTATTCGAGATTTTTGAAAGATGTCTTTGACCTATTCTGCAAAACTTGCCCACTTTAATATTGTGATTTTGTATGATTTTGTATGAAACGGTGTATTATCATGGTACTTATATCAATGTATACAAACGAGTAAGTTTTAATACCCGCTCGGTTATTGTAACTTGGTTTCTATGGGGCACTATTTCTTTCAAAAAGTTTGAAACGTCATATGATGAGCAAGGTCTTTTTTCATTGAGGCATGACCATAATAGATTAAATTGGACTAGAAATCATGCATTCTTGCATGCCAATCGAGATATCGGGAAGATTCTACAGGTGTCACTCTTAGCACAGCTATGAAAAACGCCCAATGTTTGGTACACCATGGTATACGCTCGACTATGTGTATCGAGACGTGGTGGTTGGCGATGGAGAAAAGCAAACACCAGAGAGTAATCATTACCCATAAAAATTGATTAAAAAAGTATTCATTTAGTTATTTAGTAAAATATTAATATACCTACTCAAAAGGGTTCGCCATCCAGATTATAATTGATAGTTTTTTTTTCTACAATAGACTGTTTACCCTAGGAAATTGATGGTGACATTCTAACTTCATTACATTCCATGCGTAAAATCTTATAGAGTATTTTTTTTCATCTCATGCGGTAGGTAATAATTGTTCAGGATCCAACTTCGATCACCTAAAAACAATTTAGATTAGGCAAACGACATTGGTTACGTTAATCACATGTCATAAAATGAAGTAAAATCACATCACAAAACTTTAGCTAGTTCAATGTAATAATTATAACGAAACTAAACATTCAAAACACTACGTTATTATAAAATAAGTGATGTTAAAAGTTTATCTTTACACTATTATCAAAAATAAAAATGTTTCGAAGTCGCATGACCAGGCACCTGCAGTAGGTACGAGAAACTAAAGAATGACGTCATTACATTTTAAGTATACTAGAGTAAAAAATAATTGCGCTGTACTTACCCGTGTTATGGGAATTCACCGTCTTCGAGCTGCATTAGAAAACTTGGGATGCCCCGTAAGGAATTATTGCTTTGCCGTAATCTATTTTCACATTGCTGCAAAATTCATAATATATTATATTTTCTTATAACGAATAATCGTCAACTTAACCCTTTGTCTATTGTACGGTATAACGATACGCTACGGCCTACGCCAATCGATGTATGAAGCTTCTCTAAGTAACATAGAAAAATAATGAATCATTTCAGCGTATAGGCATGTGGGGCTTATAAAATTTATATCAAAAATACGACTTGGAAGTTAAAGGCTTAACATAGTATACTTTTTTAGATCTGCTAACACATAAACAGTAAAAAATAATGATTCATATTATAACACAGCATAATAATTATTAATTATTAATGATTTGCTGTATTTTTTGCCTAACAACGATATTATGGGTCAATGAGAAATGGGACCAGTCTCAGGAAATAAAAACTACAATTGAGATCGCAAGGAGCGCCTTTCTCAAAATGAGACGCCTCCTTAGCAATCGAGATCTTAACCTAGGTCTGAGACTGCGTATGGTACGTTGTTATGTGCTCTCAATTGTTTTCTATGGCATGGAAGTATGGACGCTAAACTAAGAGATGTCACGGAGACTTAAAGCTTTCGAGATGTGGCTGTATAGACGTATCCTCAAAATTCCTTGGACTGACCGGGTGACAAATGTTGAAGTTCTCAATCGAATGGGGAAGGACCGAGAAATTCTACGTAGTATCAAAACCAGGAAACTACAATACCTCGACCACATTATGAGAGGACACAAATACAGCATTCCCCAACTTGTCAGTCAAGGAAAGATCAATGGGAAGCGTAGCAGAGGACGGCGCCGCATTTCGTGGCTTAAGATTCGTGATTGGTACGAGTGCAGCTGCACCGAACTGTTCCGGGTAGCAGACGACAAAGATAAGATCGCCTTGATGGTGGCCGACCTCCGCTAGGGGATGGCACAATAAGAAGAAGATAGGTACCTATCTCTATAAGGTTTATAGATTTTTAATAACACAGGTTTTCAATACGCCGTAAAAAATCAAATTATATGTGGGTACTTATAATATAAGTATTATTATAATTTAGGTAACTATTCTATTCATACATATACTGCATTCCTAATCGCTGAAAAGCCTCAATTAAAATAAAGACTCAACTCGGTGTTGTCGGCAAGTTATGTACCTAGGTACCTATATCTCGCCTCAATGCCCTTAATCAATCTAATATTACGTTCAAAGCTGACTGGAAGAACGAAATAATGAGTTTAATAATTCTGTGAAGATAAAAAAACAGGAAGATCGCCTCTCTTCTAATTATAGCAAGGAGTCAATCATTTTGAGGCTGCTGTTGAGAGATGTGCCAAGACTACAAAATGTTATAAAGGTTTTCGCAACGCCATTTTTTCATTGTACGTAGTCACCCAAGCATTTTGAACCTATAAGATACCTAGACGAAATAATATAGCTTGCCAGCGATTATTATTAACCAATGCCCATACAGGTCACACTGAAGTTAAAAAAATGTATGATATGTAGGTACCTACCTACCATTAGTAATCGAGTGGCAATAGTCGTGCATGATTATCATTTTTGAGGTTTTTACGCCGAATATTATGTATAATATGTAGGTACATACCTATTTCTTTGTATTTAATTAATACATAGATATGGTGACTTTTATTTATGAATTGGCCATAGCATAGTGATACCAGATGAAAGTCTCCCACAGGAGACTACCTCAAAGGGCGGACCGAACCATCAACTTTCCCAGAACACCACAGCCTACGTCCACTCTTCGCGGTTATCGCAACCCTCGGCCGAGCGAAGCCCGCCTCAACCGGAAATTCAAATTCGCTAGAATCCCGCCAAAACAGACGCGGCCTACCGATAGCGCCGCCACCGGTCAATTTGTCGGTATAACAGGGAGGTTCGCGACCGAGAGCGGGATGACGCCGAATCTGACAGTTGAACACGCGCGAAAAGGTTCTTCTTCGATTGGCCGCCGGACAGCGAGTATCGTCTCTGCTCGCCTCGGACGCGAAGCCAAGATAGATATCCCGCCAAAAGGACCACGTCGGCAGACTTCTCAAGCATCTCCAGGAAATAAAGGACCACATCGGCAGCACGCCAAGCCACAAGCCCCGATCCTATCTCCCATCGGACAGCGAGCATCGCCTCGGATGCCAAGCATCAGCAGCTAGGACGCAAAGAAGCCACGCTTGCAGCCCGCCAATTACCGACCGACCGCCATGACAATAACATGTAACGACTTACAATAAACCAGCCTGGACCAAATACCTCGTGCGTTTCTGTCTCCCACCCCCGCTTTGACCTTGACGTTATCACGGCCTGCTATCTCCGCTTTACACGCGGAAGGCCGGTGATAATAGTAGTTGGCCGTTTCAACTTTTGGTTGATAAAATAAGGTGTCAGTCATTATTTTATTACGTCGTCTGTTGATATGTATAGCTTGGTCTCCATTTTCATACAGAAAAACTTGAACCAAAATTATTCCCTGTGATTTTTTAAAAAAAGTTATTGGTGAAGAAAAATACAAACACTTCAAAATGATAAACACCAGAAAGGCTGTGAAGACACCCCCAAAAATTATAACTTGTTTCAATATTGTGGAGTTATTTTAAAACATCAGAAAATGAAAAGACCAGAGCAGCATTAAATTTCACTGCCATAAGGTAACAGCTTCTACTATGCAAATATACAATAATATTGATGTACCTACTACCTATGTAGGTATTCAACAGTTTTAAGAACACTAAATGATATAGAACCACAGTCTAATCACGAACCGACAATCATACTTAATATTATTATCTCGGCAAGATGACATTGAACCATCCACATCTGTTTATTTGATCCACTGTGGTGCAGTTGAAAACCATGTATTCCGTTTAAAAAACCTACTAGAAAATTGAAGAAAAAAATTAAAAACTTTTTTTTTGCAATAGTGAAACAACATTTGTTATTAAAATAGGTACGAGTAGGTAGGTACCTAATTCGGAAAATATTATTCTTTGCAGATGATACATACTAGAAATTATCGATATTAATGGTATTATAATAATTATATAGTACCTATAGCAATTATTATATTTAACACAAAAAATATTGCTCCAGTATTGGAAGATAATGACTTGTTTTTGTGTCTTGCACTATGTGGTGCCAGATAATATCTCAGATGGTATTTCAGATAAATCCGGCATTCATAAGAGAAACAAGGACGATTCTGAAAGATGGATACAGAGAAATACTAAAACCTGGTTTTTTCAATTATTTTTTTAATGGTTTTTTCATATTGTTTTATGTTTGTTTTTGCAAAATCACTTATTTTCCATCAATTTTCTTAGAATTGGGCTCTTATCTTCAAAATTCTAGAAGCTCGTATATTTGTGTATTCCTTCACTGCAAGTTCTTTTGTGATTTCACATTATTTTTCGGGTTCTGTAGACCTACTAATTTTGGGTCCCGGACCTGTAGCCCTTTTTGTAAATTCAGCCCTGCTTGTAAGGGTAAATAATTACAAATTTGGAGCACATTGAAAACCGAACAGCCTATATTATATTGTAGACCTTGTAGGACTAATCGTTAATAAATAACCTAACATATTCTCACGAATCAATTCTTACAACTTTAAAAACTATATACCTACATGCAATATTATCTCAATAACACGAAACGGAACGCAATTTTCAAAGAATCCACGAGCCGGAACGGTATCTTTTAGAATTTCACGAACAGGAACGGCGCTCCCTGGCTTGGTTGTATATTTAATGATGACAATGTATAATTATTAGGATAACAGTGTTGTAAAGACACTAACGTCAATTTGTTGTCAAATATTATTTTTATTTTTTTGACACTACAATAGGCTACAATCACAGTGGTGTAGTTAATCATAGAATTAGTGAGACAATCACAAACACGAGGTTTGGGGAAAGAAAATCACATTGTGACCTCACCAGGAGTTAAATCCAGAAAGGCCAGCGCCAGTGTTACCAACCGTACTATAATTATAGTATTTGTACTATAATTTTGGTCCACGTACTATGTACGATATAAAACAGGTATAGTACGCCCAAAATACTATAATTTGGAATATCAGAAAAAAATGTGTAAAAAGACACTTTTATTGACATAATGGTGCATGTATATATTGAAAAAGCTGAGATATAAACCCGGGACGTCGACTTGTCAGCGCAAATCGCTACCGGCTTTTCCAATTTATGCATTATTTTTACAAATACATACAGTATGTTACAGTTCATACATACAGTTTTATTATGCAGAGAAAATTAACGCGATTTTCCTTGTTAATGTCACGAAAATTATAATAATAAAATTACTTAATATAGTTTTTTAAATTAATAAAAAGCAATTTTTTGTAGTACTTAATTCACTTTTAATCAATTTGCGTTTTATTAAATTAAACAACAATACAATGCAGTTCCACCATGAATTGACAGTTAACAAAATAAAAGAAATTACTTAATGGTAATTAACACAATAAAATTAATACATACCTCCAATATGGTAAAACTGTGCAGAAACGAGTAAATAATACGTTTGAAATTTATGCCAAGCCACTACAATATTATATTCGAAACCATAATAATATTAGAAACTCTTTAATTTGTAGCTACTTCAAACTAAATATTATTATCTACGACTTTACTAGCAAACGTCTTATAGTCAACTGCAGCCAACACATTTTTTTTTTTTTTCCTACCTTTTCTTCTAACTGAAACCTTGTGAGGTCTGAGAGGCAGACCTCGGTTTCCTGACTATTATTTCTAGGGTTGGGTCTTGTAAGTACATTAATGCCCTTTCCCGCATGTAATCTAGCTAAGTATTGAGCTGTTGAATTTACATTTACCTTCGCTTTTCAAACAAGTCTTTCGAGGGAAAACAGTTAAGGAAAACCCTCTTCCGAATATTGTCCTTATGGGTCCAACAAACAAAAAGTTCATCCTTTAGCGGAATGTTCGGCTTGAGATTATGATCTTGTGTGGATCATTTTATAACATCAAAGATGTTCGCCCAGTCCCTAGGGGGTATACCCCGTTTTCTGTTTTCCACAAGTTTAGCTCTAACCTGGGCTTTGAGCCCGAGTCTCATTCTGATGTACATTCTAAAGCTACCTAGTTTAACTCTTAGGGCTTCCAAACATTCTTTTACCTCTACCGCTAGACCCTGGAAGGGATCCGGCGGGGTCAGAGTACTGCCGGCCGCATCCGCTGTGGAAGAGGTACCTGTAATTGAGTGAGGAGGGGGTGGATCATCAGGATTTGGAGAGTCAGGGGGCATCATCTTATGACGGAGCCTAGCTTCCTTGCGCTTGTGCTTAAAATTTTGAATTTTGTTGGCAAATAGTGTAGGTTTCTTATGAGGCCCTTCTGTCAGTCTATTCAAGAAGGTCTCTCTGTATTTAGTTATGGTTTCGGCAATGTCGATTCCATCGTGTTTTGCATTGATGCGTTTGAAGCTATGGTGAGGCTTGAGTTCGTAGACGATTCGAAGGCATCTGTTCTCTATTGTTTGCAGCATCTTTAAATTGGATTTGGTATGTCAGTAGTCCAAATTGGGGATGCATACAGCATGGTTGGTTTAATAACCATGCTATATAGTGCCTTTTTGTTTTCTTCTGAGAGACAACTTCTACGGTTGAAGATGGGTCTAAGAACCCCCATCGCCATAAAGGCTTTTCGCCTGGCTTCTAATAGGTGAGGTGTCCAGTTCAATCTATGGTGAAGGTATACCCCGAGGTATTTCACAGTGTTACTGAATGAACAGGGGATGTCACAAACAGTAATTTTTCCTTTATAGGATTTTTGGCTCCGCGAGAAGAGAATCGCCTCCGTCTTCTCCGCGTTAACTTTAAGTCTTGTCATGTTATTTTATAACATAACACACTAAGCCAAGGAAGTCTTTACGAGGGCAACACTACGCAAAAGTACGACCGGACCACGCCTGCGCACGGGATAGTTTGTACGGAGTTCGTGACACTATTTCCGGCGCTATAGGAGATAGCGGGCTTTTTACACGAAGGTGAAGCGGGAGTCGATCTCTCAGTCTTGACCTTTCGAAGGAAGCAGACGTCTTGGCCCGTTCCGAGCCTCGGACCCTGGGCACAGGGCTTTCGATTTCCTGACGTTTTGGAGACGAGGACGATGGCCATCTGAAGGACGTCCCCCCTACGCCAGGAGATCGGAGGAACTCCACGGTTCCCCCACGTTTGAAGACGGACCCCTCGATTCCGTCCTGGAAGGAATCGAGGGCAGCGAATAGGCTGGAGAGCCTTTTGTGTAATTGGTATTTATTGTTCATTTATGTTACGGTCCACCGAAGTAGTCTTTGTTCCGAATTAGCTTTTGGGTTTTTGTTCTTATTTATCTAAATATTGTATCGCTTTAGGTGCTCGTGATTCACTTAAGTAATTATACATTTTTATACACTGTAGCCCGCAAGTTATCTTATTTATTAATATACAATTGTTGAAATTTCTCTACTTGCTTTTCATTTAATTATCCTTCACTATTGTCTCTATGCATCAACATAGAGTGGCGCTCAATCCGAGATATTTATAATTTATTCCATCTTTATGTAATTTATTATTATACAGGAACATCCAACGAATGAGCGAAGTAACCGGACAGGTAACTGAGGTCTTAGAGGTAATTGTCAATCTACTTACGACCCTGCTTCATCCTATTTCCTCGAGTCTCATGCTTATCCCTATCCCATATCCCATCCTTCCCATCCACATGTCAAAATAATACCATGACATCCCTATCCTATACCCCCATCCTACCCTTACCCCTATCCTATATCCCCATCCTATCCCAATCCCATCCTTCCTAAATCCACATGTCAAAATCTTACCATGACAGTCTCCAGCGACTGAAATAATCAGTTAGCTGTCGAGTGCCCTTTTCTAAGTTCCTAATCGCCGTGACAGTCTGGCGGCTGGTGGAAAGGATGGCTGTGTCATCTGCGTATAGCGCCAGTGTGCAGTTGGCGGGATTTGGCATATCACTTATGAAATGATTGAAGAGCCTAGGCCCCATCAAACTGCCCTGTGGTACCCCTGCATCGATAGTGCGGTGAGATGAATTCTCCCGTTTGACCACTGCAAAAAGCGCTCGACCGCTCAAGTAGTTCTGGATGATTTTTGTGATGTACACGGGCATGTTTGTGGTAAAAAGTTTGTGGATTAGACCGTCATGCCAGACTGTATCAAATGCCTTTTCGAGGTCCAACAGAACCATACCAGAGGTCTTGCGTTGCCTCATATCAGCCATCACAATCCCGGTAATTCTGGAGAGTTGTAGGGTCGTTGATAGACCCTTCCTGAAACCATATTGGGTGTCCGGGAGGACTTGATTGTGGGATGGGAGAAAGCGTCGAAGGATCACTTTCTCGAAAAGTTTGCTTATGCCATGGAGTAGACTTATAGGTCTGTAGTTTACAGCCAAAGAGTGGTCTTTCTTGGGTTTTGCTATAGCGACAACGTGAGCCGTTTTCCAGGTCTTTGGAAAGTATCCGCGCAGCAGACATGCATTGAAGATCTTAGCAATATGTATCCGCGCCTTCTCGGGAAGTCGTTTCAACATGTAATTTGTGATATTGTCTCGTCCGGGTGCCTTTCTGGCGATCAAGGTATTGATAGATCTAGAGATCTCGCGCGGTTCAACAATTTTAACATCATCGGGATCGATGTCTTCTTTCGCAAGTGCAAGAATTGAGTTGTTCACCAAGGCTTTAGTAGCTGAATCGGTGTCCGACTGGATTTTAGTATTATTGACGAACGCATCGGCAAGTGCGTCTGCTTTTTCGAGATCTGAGTACATGAAATTTCGACTAGTCGCATTCTCTCTGAGGGGCTTTATAACAGACGGGCCTGTTTTAATCGCCCTGGATAGTGCCCAGAGCGAGTTCCGCGGGTCGTCTGTATAAATTCTGCAGTCCTTGAGTTTATTGTCCCAATGCTTGGCTTGTAGTTCTGATACTATCTTCTTGATTTTACCTTGTAAAGTATTGATCTCACGTTTGATGAAGTGATTTGTGTGTCTAGCTTTGTTCCAGTCCTTGCGTAGCTGGTTTCTAGTATTGATGAGCTCTCTGGCCTCATCATTAAGATCCACCCTGATGGGATTTTTCTTGATTTTCGGAATATAGCGACGTCTCGCTGTGAGAATAGTCTCAGTGAGTTCGACGGCCGCTGTCTCTATCTCTACCTCCGTTTGAAAGGTTCTAGGCGTGAGATCAATGCATTAATATGCCTCTTGAATAGGTGCCATTTGGCTTTAGAGTAGTCAAATTGGATTTTACTTTCTTTATCGTATTCGCCTCCAACTTCGAAATAAATTGGCAGGTGATCCGACTTCAGAGCATTAACAACTCTCGGGACACCGGTTTCTGGGGAGTTGTTTGCTATCACAAAATCTAAAACTGCTGGGTTGCAACGAGCTTGGACACGAGTCGGCTCGTCAGGATGTGAGATTGAGAAATTGTATTTCTCTGTAATCTTTAAGAGGGCATTGCCACGGGCGTTGTTGGAATGGCAGTTCCAAATCTTATTATGTGCATTAAAATCACCTGCTAGGATGACTGAGCCTCTGAGGTTGGCAAGGTAGACCACCTCTGCCTCGCTCATTTTTTCTTTGGCATGCCCATATACCGAAATTATGGCATGTAGGCGTCCATTTAAGTTTACTTCAACTGCCGTGGCTTCAAATCCAATGAGAGGCTTAATTGGGATGTGAGCATGTTTTAAGTCTTGATTGACTAGTATCATGACACCCCCACCCTTGGCTGGGAGAGGGCGGTTCTCACGATAACAGTCAAAACCGGGAACGGAGAAACGGTCTTTTGGTTTAAGGAATGTCTCCTGAATTAAAGCAATGTCCACGTCTAGCACCCGGAGTAGGTCAGTCAACTCCGGTCGCTTATCGCGCTGAGCAATGCTGCGGGCGTTCCAGGAGATTATTTTTAGTGGGCGTGTGTTAGCCATTTAGGGCAACATGCCGCATTTAATAAGCAGAGATTCGGCTCTGTCAAGCCTTTCCTCCATGGACAGGGTAGGCTCTGCTCGGATAGAGCGAGTCATTTTGATACATTCCAGTATGGCTGGAATGTCATCAATGGTGACACCATCCTCTCCATGAAGGAGTGAATTCAGTGCTTCCACCAGAGTTGAAGGAATGGTCCTACTGTGGGGGCTTGACTGATTGGCTGCTGCGGAAGCAGATGTTTGCGGTCCCGTGAGAGCTGCCGTGTATGATAGTATTTGGGGGTCTGCCGCTCGGGAGACCGATTTGTGCGGCATGCTTTTGGTCTTAGGAGTCGCTGAGGCTGCTCTGCGAGCTGCTATTGCCTTAGCGTAGGCAATACGCTTAGGGCATTGCCTGAAATTGGTTGGGTGGTCCCCGCCGCAGTTGCAGCACCTGACTCCTGGGGAACCTATGGCACTACCTTTAGGGCGGGGGCATTCCTTTGATGCATGAGCATCCATACATTTGACGCACCTTGCGTCTCTATTGCAGTTGTGGGCCGAATGACCGAACTGTTGGCATCTATAGCACTGAGTGCCAGCATTGTTTGACTTGCCCCTGAATTTCTCCAGGGACACCTTGACATGAAAAATTTCTCTAACCTTGTTTGACATAAACTGCATGTCGGAGCCAGGGGGCATTTGCACCAGGAAGAGGGGATTTCTGGTGGTGGTAGGATTTTTGGATCTCATTAAAGAGACTGATATTACCTTAAAGCCTCTCGCTCTGAGGTCCTCCGAGATTTCTCTCGGTTCTATGTTGGGAAGTCCCTTTATAACTACCTTGCAGGTTCTATCCTCTGCAAGGGTGAATGTGTGAAAAACGGCTCCAGAATCTTGTAGACCGTTAACAAGAAGTTTGTGCGCAACTACTGATTCCGTTTGCACGGAGTAGTTTGGTCCTCTAATTTGGATGGAGCATTTATTTTCACCCAGGAATGTATTGAGACGGTCTATTACCGTCTTATGGTTTTCTCCCATTACTGAGAGAATGACAGGAGGGACTCGGGTTTTGCGAGCCTTGGGAGGATTTGCAGAAGAGGGGGGGAGTTTTGGTGGGCCAGTTGGGAGTATTTCCTCTGGGTTAAGTGCCATAAATTTGTTCGCTGTTGGCACAAATGTTGGGGAAGTCGAGAGCGGCCGTTTTGGGGCCTTTGCAGTGACTCTCTGCCACTTAAAAGGAAATTTGGGAATCTGAAGTTCCGGAAATTCCGTCTCCATATCCTGGGAGAGGTTATTGAGGGTGACCTCAATAGCGGTGTCCTCAGTGGGGGCTAGAGACCTTGACAAAAAAGTAGGGTTTATGACTCTATCATGGGGTTTTATAAGAGGGGGTATTTGGAGGGGTTTTCGCACTGAAGATGCTTGAAAGAAAGGTGAAGAAAGTGCTTTTTTCATATTTTTCTCCATCGTAGTTTTTAGAGATTTATTCTAACAGGCAGCTTGCTAGGCAGGCTACCGGTGAGGGCGAAAGGGGGGAGGAAATGTGTTTTTATTGTGCCTGTTTACTTATGGGAAAATAAGAATAATTTGGGTTTGTTTCTTACCACACTCCTCCGCTCGTCCTAGTCTAGGCCTGGTATTACCGTGGGCCAGTGAAGTAATTATACGTTCTAAAACGTGCAATTACCGAACTCGCGCGGTCAGAACAGGTCGTAACCAGTACTAAGAAGAAGTGTTGTCCGGGATAAGATGAGTTGACGCGCGATAACACGAGCGCACGTACAGAGCGTAGCCCGGTCTCGAATGTGTTAATGCGCAGCTGTCGGCCTGTCCGGCCAACTACCTGTTACGACTTGCAGGATTTCTATTGTTTGCTCAACGGTCAGCAGACTTTGAGATGTGAGTAAACAGTGCACTGGAAGCAGAGATGAAATGTTAGGAATGTTTTATAGATAATTATTATGTATAATATTCGTAATTATAATAATATTGTTTGATTATGCGATTTGGGCGTGCCACCGCTGTAGTTATGCCTTGAAAAAGGCACTTGTACAGATGGGGCAATCTACCGCACAAGAAGTTCAGTTTTAGATCGATTTGCGAGCGAAGCGAGACAAATCGCAACCTCACGCGTCAAAATCTTAAACAGAAGTGCAGCCAACACTTGACTTTTGATATTCCTTAATGTTGTTAGGGCGCTCCAGCGTTAGCCTCATCCCCTTCGTCTCTATTTTTGGTCGCTGGTAAGGTTTCGCTTGATTCTACGTGGTGATGTTAGTTTTCTGTCCTTGATGAGGGCCGAGAGATGCAGCAGCTTCCAAGTCCAGGTGTTGTGCTTCGAATCCATTCTGTGGTGATGTTATTTTCCCGGTTCTTGATGAGGACCGGGAGAGGCTGCTGTCTTTTATAATTTAAATAAATTAAATTAAAAATAATTTTTAAGATTTTGAAAATTTGCGAGTTATTTTTCAAAATTATAAGTAGTAATAGCATGGGGCGCTCTTCATTTGGCCGCCTCCGCCGATTGTCACCGCTTCTTTGACGTTCTAATCCGTTGTGTGGGTTTTCTTCCTTCTTCTTATCGTCGGCGATGGTGAGTCTTCCTTCGAGGTTTTCTTTTCTTCCACCCCTGTTGAGGGGTGTCCTCTTGGTTCGATTCCGGGGCTAGTTCCGGTTCTGGGGGGCTGTCAAGGTCTGTGTTTGTCTGGTTGGTTTGGTATTTGATTACTCGTCTTTGGATGTCCATTATAATTCTTTTAGCCTTTGGTGTTCCGAAAAATTTGTCATCGATGCCCATTTCTTCGTAAAATTCTGAGGCTGTTGCTGGCGGGTCGAGCATGTTGGTCTCGGTTCGGTTGTGATATGCCTTGATGACGCCTTTAAGGTATTGCTTGGCAGTGGCGTTGGTCTCCGAGATGTTTAGTTGTGTCATTAAAATCTTCGCTATGTCTGAGCTTAGTGTGTCGGAGTCGGTATTCTGGTTGTCATCTGGAACCGGGTTGTCGATTGCTTCCGGTGTTGTTTGTGTATTTCCGGAAGGCGACATGTAAGGTGAGCCCGTTGGAGCCCATAGGCTCTCTTCGCCGTCGCTGCTGAGTTCGGCATCTGGGATGTCCGGGGAAGTTCTGATTTCCGGTGTTTCAGTTATGATTGCCGGTGTCTCTTTTTTCGTTTCCGTTGATTCCGTTATTGCAGATACTGGGGTGACTGCAATATTAATTTCCGGGATCTCGGGTGTCTCTTCATGTGTCGGGGTGGTGTCTGTTTCTACTTCATGGGGCTCGGTGGTGCTGTGAGGTCTGGTCGGTGAATGTGGGGTGGCATCGTGGGAAATGGTGAGGTCCACTTCCGTACACGCCTCCGTGTGATGTATGGGTATGTCTGCGTCGAGATCTGTCTGCGTTTGTGTGGTTGACATCAAGCTGCGAGTTGTCATCGTGTTGTTAGTACTGCTGAGGTGTGTGTCCATTTCCTGGGTCTCGCTGTATTGGTCCGAGTACGTCAGAGTGTGGGGAGTTGAGTCATCCAAGTATGAATCTGTTTGAGTCTGAGAAGCTGACGTGTGTGTGCTTCGATTTGGACTGCGTTGTGAGTGGCAGCTCCTCCTCGGTGTTTCTACGTTGATCCTGCGATGCAAGGCGTGATGTAGGGTGTGGATTTGCTTTCCTTTATCATTATCGAGGAGGGTGACCAGGACGAGTGGCATTGGGTGCCTGCCCGTGCCTCGAGTCATCCTCTCGACGCTGATTATGGGAAAGCCTCTGCGTAGAAGATCATTTGTGATGACTTCAGTGTTAGTGCCAATGTGGAAGCCCCTGATGACGACGTACAGTCGGTCGATATCGTGCTTGCTGGGGCCTGCATCTTTGGTCGTCGCGTGCGTTGGTGATCTGTAGGTTCGTGAAGTTGGTCTGTGATGTTGTAAATTCCTATTGGTCCATGTGTGCGATGCTAGTGTAGAACGTCGGGGCACGTTTGCATTGGTGCTGTTGGATCTCCAGGAGTGTTGTCTGGCTGGTGTGTGTGCGTGAATAGAGTCTTCTGCATCGTCTTGATATGCTGTTAGCAACAAAAAGTGGAGCGTCAATAGCTCCCTTAGTTTTGTTGGTTTGTTTGAAGATAGTCTGGTAATCTCTGAGTATATCTGCTCCATTGTGAAGTAGGTAGAAAGGGTCCTCCGGTAGGTAGGTAAGTTGTCGTTGTCCTTTGCGGTGTTTTGCAAATAGGTATATATGCTTGGTCGTTGATTGCTGAATCTTGTAGTAGGCAGCTATCGGTTGTTTGGATGGTCTCAGCTTGCAAAGTAGGTATTTGCTTGGTTGATTTTGGTCTCTGGTCACTTGCCGCGGTGAAAGTAGGTAGTACTAGGCTGGTCGGTTGGTTTTGCGAGGTAGGTCTCGAGTCGGTTGTAGTATTCAGCTGGAGTCGGAGCGCACGGAAAGGCGACTGCTCGCGACGGGTGCTAGACCGCAAGTGATGTGCAGCCAACACATCAACTGGACCACACTTATATGCGGTCGCTCTTAGTTCAGTGCTGCCATGTCTACTGAAATTTCAGTAGATCTACTGATATTTGTGTTTTTCCATAATTGTAAGTAAACTGATGATTATTTTAATAATAAACATGAAAAGATTTTCGCACGCCCTTTTTGGATGTGTGACTCTTCTACAATGACAACAAAGAAAACATTGTAACTCTACCCAAGAACGCAATTTTACCCACTAACATAATCATTGTTTATGAAAAAAGAATATTATCAGTGATTGTTATTCTTATTAGTCTTAAAACATATCTAATATACTACATTTTCCAAAATCTACTGGTATTTTATGGAATCTACTGAAATATTTGTCAAAATCTACTGATGTTTTAAATTTTGACTTGGCAACACTATTGGCGCTTGCTCCTTAATACCTTTCAAACGCTGTCCACTGCTCGCTGTCGACGAATGAAAGGACAAAGGGGATCGGACAAGGCCTGAACAAAAACGATGCACTGGTTTACAGATGTGGGAGATGGGGGTATAGGACGATTTGGCACTGGGACAACTGGACGCCACGGAATTCGAAAATAAATAGACGTTAGGTACTTATAGGTACTTTAATATTTAAAATATTTAATATTATTATTTATACTTATTTAAATGATTATATTATGATTTAATAGTTGGTGAGAGTATAAATATGCAGAAGTAAATAATGATTTAATCGTGCATAATATGTTTAATTAAGTACCAACGAAAAAGGAGTTTTTTTTAATTTTATATAGGTACCTAAAGCCTTAGGCATGGTGATTCTCGATCCGCAATAAAGAATACATTATGTTAAGAGTAAAATGAATTAAAACTACTAAGTAGTAGATATAAACTGATTGAAATACCTCGTCTACGTTCTGTATACTTCAGCGCACGAAATGTAAAATTATACGAACCGGAGCGCTCGATAATTTTAAAATAAAAATAAGTGTGTTAATTTCTTTGTTATGTGGCCTATCTAGCTCAGATGGTCACATTTATTTTTCCACAAGGCGGAGTGAAAATTTTGGGGAGTTTATGAAACGGAACGGCGCTCCGGTCCATTCCGAGCCCTGGTATACGTGTCTACGACAGTGTGGCGTCCAATTGTCTTGAATCCAGTCGTCCCATTCCCGGGAGATGGTTTGCTAAAGTGTAGATGCCAAATCGTAGTTTGTTGCTTAACTTAGCGTCGATAACCGTGTTGCTAAAATCGTTATTTTTGTGTTAAACATAAAGTCAGTGGTAAATATTTTTAGTTAATAATTAAATATTTAGGTAGAAAAGATGGTTCTGTGTGTTGACTGTATTAAAACGCGGTAGCCGTACTGATACGCAAGAAGATTGTATTACGATTCATGGTTAGTTGATACATGTTCGTGATAATTTATTTGTATATTATTATGTATTTTAATATTAAGTAACCTGGTGTATCTTTAAAATAACCTAAATTGTGGATATCTTTACCTAATGGTTGCATTTTGACCGCTTAAAAATACTATATAACGTAAAAAAAAGAAAATATATTTTAATTCTGAGCGTCTAGTGCGAGCACTAGCGAAATGGTCTATGGTCTCAAACATTTGTGTTGCTAGATTTCAAAATTAGCCAATTCCATAATAGATGAATTAGAGATTTTGTTTTCTCAAATACACAGTTACAAGGGTGAAAGTTTATATTATTTCAAGTATTGAATATTTAAAATGAATAAAATTCATATTTTGATAATGCAGAAATGTTAGAAATCAGTAGTTCTTCAGCAATTCACAAAAAAGTGAAAAATACCTAAGGTGGACTTTTTGATTTGTGGTGATTTTGAAATGTTGCGATACATTTGTACACGAATGCGTTAGCTCGCCCACAAACCAAACGAACGGCACGCAGCTTCATTTAGCAATGCAATGGGTGGCGTCTAGATGTATCTATAGTCTCTAAGGGTTCGGATAAGTTTTGATACAATTGAGTTTTCATTACACACAAGTGGATTTCGGCGCTTGTTCTCTATTACCTTTCAAACGCTGTCAACCGCAGGCTGTCGACGAATTAAAGGTAAAAAGGATAAGTTTTGATAAAATTGAGTTTTCATATTTCGACGCTTGTTCCCTATTACCTTTCAAACGCTGTCAACCGCAGGCTGTCCATGAATGAAATGTAAAAAAGGATAAGTTTTGATAAAATTGAGTTTCCATATTTCGGCGCTTGTTCCCTATTACCTTTCAAACGCTGTCAACCGCAGACTGTCCATGAATGAAAGGTAAAAGAGGATAAGTTTTGATGAAATTGAGTTTTCATATTTCGACGCTTGTTCCCTATTACCTTTCAAACGCTGTCAACCGCAGGTTGGCCATGAATGAAAGGTAAAAGAGGATAAGTTTTGATAAAATTGAGTTTTCATATTACGACGCTTGTTCCCTATTACCTTTCAAACGCTGTCAACCGCAGGCTGTCCATGAATGAAAGGTAAAAGAGGATAAGTTTTGATGAAATTGAGTTTTCATATTTCGACGCTTGTTACCTATTACCTTTCAAACGCTGTCAACCGCAGGCTGTCCATGAATGAAAGGTAAAATAGGATGAGTTTTGATAAAATTGAGTTTTCATATTTCGACGCTTGTTCCCTATTACCTTTCAAACGCTGTCAATCGCAGGCTGTCCATGAATGAAAGGTAAGAGAGGATAAGTTTTGATAAAATTGAGTTATCATTCCACACAAGTATATTTCGCATATCTAAAATTTTTTTAATACTGTATAAATATACATAAATAATTAATTACTTCGCATGCTTGTACGTTGGTTCTGTTTCGACATCTCCACAATCATTACCTCTTCAAAACATTGTTTATATGCAAATATGAACCGATAGCAAGTGTTTACTTAAGTCAAATTGACATCTTACGCCAAACTAAAAATTACGAAATTTCCATAAACTAAACTTTATGTCGGTGTCATAAAGACGAAACGCCGCTTACGCCGAACTGTCCTTAATCAATCGGCATTAATGTCAGTCACACAGGCGTAAAAAGGTGTTCGCCTATATGAAACTAAAATTCCATATTGATTTGTAGATACGCCGAGTAATGTCTGGCAAACCGCTATACGTACGAGTTTCATCTTTGTACATATAATATAATAGAACTGCGTTCTAGCAAGACAATGCAATATTTAACTCAAAACAGCCATTTTGTAATTTCGCCCTTATGATCCTAGAACCCCGATTTAATGTCAACGACACACATACTCTTGCGCAGCCCTTATGAATGAGAGCTTGGCACATGGAACTCAGAAATAGTAAAAGTTCTATGGCTTGGCGTAATAAGAAAATTTGTTTAGAGTCAATAAATCGGCGAACTATATTTCTGTAGACGATAAGAATGCCAAAACTATATCCGTCTTCTTTTCAGTGACGAAGGGTGGACGTAGGTTGTGCATATCGGGTATACATAGTGCATACTAAATTTTGTCAGTCAAACATAACATAAGTTTTCATTGAACTCTAAATTGCAATGTTTACTAAGTTTAACTAAGATTTTAAAATTCAATTAAACCCTACTGATCTATGCGATATAATACTAAAAAAATATTCGACTATTAGCTGCTGTCTTTCTAATGATTTTTTAATTACCACCTTTAAAATGCACGTTAATTACATCGATCGGCCGCCTGGTCATTACGCGCCAGGTGCGTCTTCAGCGTCCAAAGTATTAATAGGATGTATTCTTAATTCAACGAAAATAAATAAATACGACTGTAAACGAGTGCACCATTTTCGTCGGGTCGCGCATAGCACACCTAAACTATAATGGTTTGGAGAAGGCAAGGCTTAATTGAATTTTAAAAACTAACAGCACCATCTGCCTGTATTCTTAGTTCAATGAAAACAAATAATTATGAGTGACAAAAAGTATAGTGCGCACTTATTATGTTGCATCTCAACAGCCTACCTCCACTCCTCGCCATTGCCATTAGACACAGAGATCAATAATTTAAGCTATTAGTAAAAAAAACTTCATCACTTGGTATTAAAATATATAAGTAATAATATACTTACAAATAAACTATCACACACATATTATGTCTAAACTTACCTACATATGAAACGTAATATCTGCTTCTTACTTCTCAGTACGGCTATTATAATTTTTAGTTGGACCCCTTTTTCTGATTCTATTTTTGTGACCGAATTGCATAAGCGACACTAATTCTTAAATTGAGTCATATTTTTAAAAAGTATCAACACCACCACTTAGACACAATCTTCAGGACCTTATAAAGTGCAAATTTTAAAAATCGAACCATTGGGTGATTTAGAATGATTTTTTTTCCAAAATTCTTAACTTTTGAACATTTTGTATTTTGTCGGTTATTCCCGATAGCCTTTCAAACGCCGTCGACGTATGAAAGGCTTAAAGGAATAAGCGACAGTTTTGATGAAATGGAGTTCTATGTAATGGATGTTCTTTTTCATGTGTAAATAAAACTAGCTTAACGGTGCATAAAAAACATACAAACTATTAAATTTCCATATGTACCTATGTGATAGTTTAATACCTATTAAATGTGTTTTAAAATAAACAGTTCGGTTGTTTTTACAACGTTTTTCTTAGCTTGTATTCTTATTTGTCCGGTACAAATCTTGCAATCGATTTTTAACTAATTTTCCGACTAGCTAGACATTTGAAACTTTTAGAATATATTAGAACACGATGCCAATGCATTCTTTTAATACTTTTAGCCCTTTAAGTAGAATTGAATTCATTTTCAGTTAATTCTGTTTTGTATGAAAAGTTATTTCGACACCATTATCGGTTGCTAGAGGTCTGGGGTCCTAGCAACTAAATTATTGATATATACGTGCCTTACTATTGAAATCATTATGACATATTGTCAAGTACTTACAATTTTTTTTAAATCGTTTAATCTAGTCAAGTCAAGTTGATATGTTTCAACAGAATTTAAAAACGTTGTATATAAAAAGTTCTTTTTTATCTTGTAATTATTTTTATATAGGTAATATTTTATCTTAACAAATCCAGTATTCTCAAAATATAAATTCATTTTAAATCAAAAATGATGCTTTGGGTAAGTAAGTAGGTACCTAGGTACATACCTAATTTATTTTGCTATTGTCAAAATATATTTTCCTTCCAAGCGGACCAACTCATCACGCTGATAGTGAAGAGGCGACGTTGGACCTAGCTCGGCCACTGCGGACGCCTGAAGAGAAGTTCAACCTGACTGACCTGTTTCTTACAAGCCACCATATTCCAACGGAAGGGCACCAAATAACATCTACAGACCTACAAAGTTATCTAAAGAATGGATGGGGGAGCCGCCGTCGAAAACTACCCAATCAAGACTCGCAGCTGGACACAATCTGACATTCGAATGACGTTTTCAAAATGGCGTCCATAGTGTAGTTCGTAGTTCAATTTTTGACCATTCTTTAGATAAGTTTGTAGGACTGAACGCTATGGCCCCCACATCCTTAACCGGGCCCCCAGGCTAGGATTTTTGGCGGGAGCCCCTTACCTATCACTAAGGACAAATACAGTGTGATGCTCCACATAGCGTTTTCCAAATGGTGTATACGGTAAAATTAATGTGTATATTTAGTGTTTTTTGCATATTTTAATACATCCATTTGAATCATAATAGCAGGCGACTTTTTTTTACTATGGAAGCAATTTTGTGATTTGTGTGTTTATCTCACTTATCTGATGGACTCGCCTCACCGGGCCCCTAGGCTAGGGCCCTGCCAGAGCCTCCCTTGTGGGGGCCATGCTGTACACGGTGTATACGGCGGAGCCACGGAATGCTGGAATGACGCAAGGAGACTGATGAGTGACGGGGATTCTTGGAAGCGCCGAGTGGTGTCCATAATATGTTTCAACTAAGTGGCGGACAAGACATTTATAACAAAATACATCGAATTTGTAAAAAAAAAAACTTCGCTATAACCTTTCTAGTAAAGCAACCAGCAGCCCGGTAAGTAGGTACTACTACCTATGAGAGAAAATATGGCGTTTTGTGGTAGTACTTTGTGGTAGTAGTGAAGAATATTAGTTTAGAAAAACTATTTTTTCTCCCATGAATAATATTTGGGAGATTTTCAAAAATTGCTTTATTTTTTAGTCTTTTCCAAATTATTTACTTGTATTAAAACAACAAAAAAATCAATAGTACATAATTCTTGTTAAAATTGTCAATTTACAAGTCTGAAAGGCATTAAAGAATCGCCTGTACTCAAAACATGACATCGACATTAGGTACTTCTTTTACCAAAAGTCCAGAAATATAATATTATTATTTATTTACAACATTGAAGTAAATAATGCTATTTCGGTTAACCTATAATATTCATGTACATTACATTATAATTACAAGATAAAAAGAACTTTTTATATACTAACAACGTTTTTAAATTTTCTGTTAAATAATCATATAAACTTGACTTGACTAGCTTGAAACGATCAAAAAAATTTGTACTTGATAGAAATGAGTCGTATAGTTCCTATATACGATAAGTGCACTTTTGGTCAAAATTGAGATAATGATGACATTTTTTACTACCGCCAGCGCTCAACCTTCACTCTGCTTAGGAGCGAAGACGGTAATTACATTTGTGTATCTTTTTCTACTATCACTTACCTAAAAAATCTTTTTAAGTTACCTAACCATGCTATATTTTTTTGATTTTATTTTACTAATCATTTGTCTATTTGATAAAGAGAAGACAAAACTTATGTTCGATTCGTTCTAATGTATTAGGTTTTATGATAATAAATAAATTTAAAAAAAATACGATTTTTATTTTACTGACGAAAATTCCCAGATCACCAATGAATGAAATCATTCTAACAAATTATTTTTGTATTTATTGAAATAATAATTGTTTTTTATTTACCCTATACTTGTCAACCACTCATCGTTAGCGTTGAGAAACAAAGACCGATAAGTCACACCTACTGGGTTCCTAAATACGATAAATTTGACAGTTAGTTCCAAATGCCGATAAATCCATCACTGTTTTGTCAATTTCTCCTTTACTGCTATGAAAATGGTAAAAGAGGATAAGTTTTGATGAAATTGAGTTTTCATATTTCGACGCTTGTTCTCTATTACCTTTCAAACGCTGTCAACCGCAGGCTGTCCATGAATGAAAGGTAAAAGAGGATAAGTTTTGATAAAATTGAGTTTTAATATTTCGACGCTTGTTCCCTATTACCTTTCAAACGCTGTCAACCGCAGGCTGTCCATGAATGAAAGGTAAAAGAGGATAAGTTTTGATAAAATTGAGTTTTCATATTTCGACGCTTGTTCCCTATTACCTTTCAAACGCTGTCAACCGCAGGCTGTCGACGAATTAAAGGTAAAAAGGATAAGTTTTGATAAAATTGAGTTTTCATATTTCGACGCTTGTTCCCTATTACCTTTCAAACGCTGTCAACCGCAGGCTGTCCATTAATGAAATGTTAAAAAGGATAAGTTTTGATAAAATTGAGTTTCCATATTTCGGCGCTTGTTCCCTATTACCTTTCAAACGCTGTCAACCGCAGACTGTCCATGAATGAAAGGTAAAAGAGGATAAGTTTTGATGAAATTGAGTTTTCATATTTCGACGCTTGTTCCCTATTACCTTTCAAACGCTGTCAACCGCAGGTTGGCCATGAATGAAAGGTAAAAGAGGATAAGTTTTGATAAAATTGAGTTTTCATATTACGACGCTTGTTCCCTATTACCTTTCAAACGCTGTCAACCGCAGGCTGTCCATGAATGAAAGGTAAAAGAGGATAAGTTTTGATGAAATTGAGTTTTCATATTTCGACGCTTGTTACCTATTACCTTTCAAACGCTGTCAACCGCAGGCTGTCCATGAATGAAAGGTAAAATAGGATGAGTTTTGATAAAATTGAGTTTTCATATTTCGACGCTTGTTCCCTATTACCTTTCAAACGCTGTCAACCGCAGGCTGTCCATCAATGAAAGGTAAGAGAGGATAAGTTTTGATAAAATTGAGTTATCATTCCACACAAGTATATTTCGCATATCTAAAATTTTTTTAATACTGTATAAATATACATAAATAATTAATTACTTCGCATGCTTGTACGTTGGTTCTGTTTCGACATCTCCACAATCATTACCTCTTCAAAACATTGTTTATATGCAAATATGAACCGATAGCAAGTGTTTACTTAAGTCAAATTGACATCTTACGCCAAACTAAAAATTACGAAATTTCCATAAACTAAACTTTATGTCGGTGTCATAAAGACGAAACGCCGCTTACGCCGAACTGTCCTTAATCAATCGGCATTAATGTCAGTCACACAGGCGTAAAAAGGTGTTCGCCTATATGAAACTAAAATTCCATATTGATTTGTAGATACGCCGAGTAATGTCTGGCAAACCGCTATACGTACGAGTTTCATCTTTGTACATATAATATAATAGAACTGCGTTCTAGCAAGACAATGCAATATTTAACTCAAAACAGCCATTTTGTAATTTCGCCCTTATGATCCTAGAACCCCGATTTAATGTCAACGACACACATACTCTTGCGCAGCCCTTATGAATGAGAGCTTGGCGCATGGAACTCAGAAATAGTAAAAGTTCTATGGCTTGGCGTAATAAGAAAATTTGTTTAGAGTCAATAAATCGGCGAACTATATTTCTGTAGACGATAAGAATGCCAAAACTATATCCGTCTTCTTTTCAGTGACGAAGGGTGGACGTAGGTTGTGCATATCGGGTATACATAGTGCATACTAAATTTTGTCAGTCAAACATAACATAAGTTTTCATTGAACTCTAAATTGCAATGTTTACTAAGTTTAACTAAGATTTTAAAATTCAATTAAACCCTACTGATCTATGCGATATAATACTAAAAAAATATTCGACTATTAGCTGCTGTCTTTCTAATGATTTTTTAATTACCACCTTTAAAATGCACGTTAATTACATCGATCGGCCGCCTGGTCATTACGCCCCAGGTGCGTCTTCAGCGTCCAAAGTATTAATAGGATGTATTCTTAATTCAACGAAAATAAATAAATACGACTGTAAACGAGTGCACCATTTTCGTCGGGTCGCGCATAGCACACCTAAACTATAATGGTTTGGAGAAGGCAAGGCTTAATTGAATTTTAAAAACTAACAGCACCATCTGCCTGTATTCTTAGTTCAATGAAAACAAATAATTATGAGTGACAAAAAGTATAGTGCGCACTTATTATGTTGCATCTCAACAGCCTACCTCCACTCCTCGCCACTGCCATTAGACACAGAGATCAATAATTTAAGCTATTAGTAAAAAAAACTTCATCACTTGGTATTAAAATATATAAGTAATAATATACTTACAAATAAACTATCACACACATATTATGTCTAAACTTACCTACATATGAAACGTAATATCTGCTTCTTACTTCTCAGTACGGCTATTATAATTTTTAGTTGGACCCCTTTTTCTGATTCTATTTTTGTGACCGAATTGCATAAGCGACACTAATTCTTAAATTGAGTCATATTTTTAAAAAGTATCAACACCACCACTTAGACACAATCTTCAGGACCTTATAAAGTGCAAATTTTAAAAATCAAACCATTGGGTGATTTAGAATGATTTTTTTTCCAAAATTCTTAACTTTTGAACATTTTGTATTTTGTCGGTTATTCCCGATAGCCTTTCAAACGCCGTCGACGTATGAAAGGCTTAAAGGAATAAGCGACAGTTTTGATGAAATGGAGTTCTATGTAATGGATGTTCTTTTTCATGTGTAAATAAAACTAGCTTAACGGTGCATAAAAAACATACAAACTATTAAATTTCCATATGTACCTATGTGATAGTTTAATACCTATTAAATGTGTTTTAAAATAAACAGTTCGGTTGTTTTTACAACGTTTTTCTTAGCTTGTATTCTTATTTGTCCGGTACAAATCTTGCAATCGATTTTTAACTAATTTTCCGACTAGCTAGACATTTGAAACTTTTAGAATATATCAGAACACGATGCCAATGCATTCTTTTAATACTTTTAGCCCTTTAAGTAGAATTGAATTCATTTTCAGTTAATTCTGTTTTGTATGAAAAGTTATTTCGACACCATTATCGGTTGCTAGAGGTCTGGGGTCCTAGCAACTAAATTATTAATATATACGTGCCTTACTATTGAAATCATTATGACATATTGTCAAGTACTTACAATCTTTTTTAAATCGTTTAATCTAGTCAAGTCAAGTTGATATGGTTCAACAGAATTTAAAAACGTTGTATATAAAAAGTTCTTTTTTATCTTGTAATTATTTTTATATAGGTAATATTTTATCTTAACAAATCCAGTATTCTCAAAATATAAATTCATTTTAAATTAAAAATGATGCTTTAGGTAAGTAAGTAGGTACCTAGGTACATACCTAATTCATTTTGCTATTGTCAAAATATATTTTCCTTCCAAGCGGACCAACTCATCACGCTGATAGTGAAGAGGCGACGTTGGACCTAGCTCGGCCACTGCGGACGTCTGAAGAGAAGTTCAACCTGACTGACCTGTTTCTTACAAGCCACCATATTCCAACGGAAGGGCACCGAATAACATCTACAGACCTACAAAGTTATCTAAAGAATGGATGGGGGAGCCGCCGTCGAAAACTACCCAATCAAGACTCGCAGCTGGACACAGTCTGACATTCGAATGACGTTTTCAAAATGGCGTCCATAGTGTAGTTCGTAGTTCAATTTTTGACCATTCTTTAGATAAGTTTGTAGGACTGTACGCTATGGCCCCCACATCCTTAACCGGGCCCCCAGGCTAGGATCTTTGGCGGGAGCCCCTTACATATCACTAAGGACAAATACAGTGTGACGCTCCACATAGCGTTTTCCAAATGGTGTATACGGTAAAATTAATGTGTATATTTAGTGTTTTTTGCATATTTTAATACATCCATTTGAATCATAATCGCAGGCGACTTTTTTTTTTTACTATGGAAGTAATTTTGTGATTTGTGTGTTTATCTCACTTATCTGATGGACTCGCCTCACCGGGCCCCTAGGCTAGGGCCCTGCCAGAGCCTCCCTTGTGGGGGCCATGCTGTACACGGTGTATACGGCGGAGCCACGGAATGCTGGAATGACGCAAGGAGACTGATGAGTGACGGGGATTCTTGGAAGCGCCGAGTGGTGTCCATAATATGTTTCAACTAAGTGGCGGACAAGACATTTATAACAAAATACATCGAATTTGTAAAAAAAAAAACTTCGCTATAACCTTTCTAGTAAAGCAACCAGCAGCCCGGTAAGTAGGTACTACTACCTATGAGAGAAAATATGGCGTTTTGTGGTAGTACCTAGGTATCTAGTGAAGAATATTAGTTTAGAAAAACTATTTTTCTTCCCATGAATAATATTTGGGAGATTTTCAAAAATTGCTTTATTTTTTAGTCTTTTCCAAATTATTTACTTGTATTAAAACAACAAAAAAATCAATAGTACATAATTCTTGTTAAAATTATCAATTTACAAGTCTGAAAGGCATTAAAGAATCGCCTGTACTCAAAACATGACATCGACATTAGGTACTTCTTTTACCAAAAGTCCAGAAATATAATATTATTATTTATTTACAACATTGAAGTAAATAATGCTATTTCGGTTAACCAATAATATTCATGTACATTACATAACAATTACAAGATAAAAAGAACTTTTTATATACTTAAAACGTTTTTAAATTTTCTGTTAAATAATCATATAAACTTGACTTGACTAGCTTGAAACGATCAAAAAAAATTGTACTTGATAGAAATGAGTCGTATAGTTCCTATATACGATAAGTGCACACACCAACCGCATCCGTTTGGAAGATCCACTCAAAAGAATCTCGCAAAATAGCCAAAACGGTGTATGCTCTCTATTTATTTCTCTCTGTTTATAATAGATTACTTAAAAATAAATATTTTGTATTCACAAAAGTGTCAAAATTAAAAAAAAATCATTATTAAACTTAAAATTTGTTCTTATTTTGGGTATTTAGGCTGGATCCGAGATACGTCCACCCCTTCATATGCATGCTGTCCTATGACTATATTCTGCAGCGGTACCTGATCGCGTGTGCTGACCATATACTTAGTTTTTGACTGGTTTATTTCCAGCCCAACGTTTTTTGCTTTTATTTTCATAGTGCCACCATGGTCGATCATCCTCTGTTTGGATCTGCTTGTAATTAGTATCCGTCAGTGTGGTCTTTATTAGCCTTACTAGTTTTAAGGGAATTCCCAGTATTTTTAGGCTTTGCAGCATCTTATCCTTATTCACACTGGCGAAAGCTTGTTTAAAATCAATAAACAGGTGGTGGAGTGTCAGGTTGTATTCGTGCGCTTTCTCCATAGTTTGCCTCATGAGATGGATGTGATCTATGGTGGATCTATTTGGTCGGAAGCCGCATTGGTATTCTCCCAGGATTTCCTCACCATAGATCATTAACTTGCTATACAGTACAGATGAGAAAACTTTATAAGCTGTGTTTAGAATTGTGATCCCTCTGTAGTTATCGCACATTGTTTTGTCTCCCTTTTTCAGAATAGGCACGATTATACCCATCTTCCATTCCTCAGGTAGAATTTCTTTTTCCTAAATATTGAGAATTATCTTGTGGATATTTGCTTCCAGTGTAGGGCCACCACTCTTTATCAGCTCGGCTGTTATCCTGTCGGTTCCAGGTGCTTTATTGTTTTTCAGCGTTCTTAATGCTCTTCTTACTTCAGGCAGAGTAGGCTCATTAATAAATTCCTCAGCAGTGTGGTACAATACTTCTTCCGTTTCCTCATGACCATTACTATAAGCCTGATTTAAAAGTGTTGTGAAATAACCTTTTCATCTTTCCATCTTTCCATAATGTCCTTCTTTTCGATCAGCATTTGTCCTTCACTATCCTTACAGGAGTTTAATCTGGGTTGATAGGTATTGTTGGGTTGATAAGTAATCTGGGTTGATAGGTATTATACAGGTGAAAAGGCAAAAAAGAATCGTGCACTAACGTTCACTACCAACGCACTAGTGCTTACAATTTAAATTTTGAAAATAATCCAAGCTTAGTGACACAAGTATCCAGCATTTAGCTGGGTCACCCAAATTGAAATGCGAATAACCCCCTTAATGTGCGTGCACAATCGTGCACTTACGATGCACAAACAAATGCACTCAAAAAAAGTTGAAATTTCAACATTGGGTGACCCAACGTTTAGCTGGAACACACAATTTGAAATTGGAATTTTTCGGTTATTATAGGTGCACAAACGAAAAAAAAATCGTGCACAAACAAACGCACCCAAAAAAAATTGGAGTTTTAACATTGGGTGATCCAAGTAAATGGACCTAAAGATTTCAGATGTTATTCGGCTAAAAAAGTGTTTTTAATGGAAGAATACAACGGAGTAACAGCATTTCGAAACAATATAAATGCATATTATTAATTATACATTGATAGTTTTTCCTAAAACATATATACATAGGTAACAAAAACGTCAAAATGTTTACACTCCAATGTCATGTGCCAGGGCCGCACTCGTAAAATTATTGTGAACCCAAAATATAAGATTTGTTTTTCAAAGTAAAAAATATTAGTACTTACTAGTTAATGACATTCATTATTTAGATAAATTTATAATAGTTTTCAGAGTTAAATATATTTTGCCCTGCACCAAAGCGGAGGCATTCGTATGCATCCAAAATTTAATTTATAATATTTAAATAATAAACTTTTAAATTATTTTGTTAATAGCAACTATATTTTCAGAGAATTAGATAATCACACGTATCATACTTCGCCATTAACAAATCACGTCACAAATTTAATGAAACTAGTTTCAAAAAATATTTAGAAATAAGATATCATCATTTAGCAAAAAATGCAGAGCAACCAATCAACCATATTACACAATATTTTAATAGATTAATTATACCTAGGAATCAATAGCTTTTCAAAATATTATTTTCTCAACGCTGACTTTCATACGTCATTATATTTCAAATAAAAACATTTTCGTTTTTAATATTCGATTTTTTTGTATGAATCCATATTATATATGCAAGGCTTCTCTGATAATATTATGTTAAATAGATAAAATATTGTAATTAACTATATAACAAATTTTCAACATACCTACCTATATTTTGTGTCTAATAGGTTTATATAAACAAGTAATTTTATACACAATATATCAAAAACGAACCCATGTTATATTTTTATTTCATAAAATATTTTCAAAATACACATATTGTGTAAATAGGTAGGTAATATAATAAACTTTTTTTTTGTTTGTAATTAACTGTAATTATTTGTGTTTTTTATTTAACAGTTTTATCTGAACAATAATGCTATATTATTTTATATAGAACAATATGTAAAAACAAGACCATATTTCTTATTCCAATATTTAACCGTTTGCTATTAACTGATTTGTGTTTAATTTTTCAAAATATTGTGTTTTTTGTGTTATTAAAAATAAAATACTTACTTCCATTTGCATTATTCTTTCTTACCCTGAATCCTAATAAAGTTTTTATTGCGGGAACTTTTTATAATGAAAATACGTTTATCATAAATTGGTTGTAAGCTTGTGTTGATAAAAAAAATACTCAGTGCGGCGTTTTTATGTCCGAGTATGGCCCATTTGCTGCGAAGTGTACCTAATTTCAGAGAAATAGAACTTTCTCTCACAAAACAAGTAGGTATACACTGACATTTGTGTGCTACCTCTGGGGAGGAGTCCAATCTCTTTGATTGAACATTTTTATTGATTAATTTGTTAATTTACACATTAGAAAATGAGAGATTCATAAATTATTTTTTAAAATTGTATTTATGAAATTCATAAAAGAAAACGTAAAACTTTTTTTGTTTTCACTGCTATATTATTTTATGCAAGTCTACATATAAATAACACACAATTATAGGATTATAGGAAGACATAACGATAATGGCAACTTTTGACTTTTGACAGCTCGACTGTTTTATTCGTTCGTTGATCAGTAGCAGAGCATGGACAAATTGTCGTCGGAGTTTTGAGCGCTGGCATTTAATTAGGCATTATATTTTCAATCTGGATCGCAAATCGTGTGTCAAAAATTAAAGAAATTCAGTAAAGTTCATCAATCCACCAATCTGCTCACACGCGATCTATATTGGAATCAGTGACGTCCCGTGGGGGTAGGCAGATTGAGCGTCGCTTGGGGGCGGCAGTTACTTGAAGGGCGGCAAATCAAGGAAAATCATTTGGAATATATTATACCATATATAAATAGCTACCGAAACTTAGTAATAACGAAAATATCTTTCCAATAAAAAATTCAGCTCACTGGTTTTGTCGGGTTCGCGATATCTAGTCCACTTCCGTTGCCCTTCGACGTCTTTGGTGACCAGAAACGACACGTGCAGATTTGCGAATAAGTATTCTGATATTTTGTTGGTAATGTATCCAAACAATACATTTCTTAGATATTGGACTCATGAAAGGATGATAAAAATAATGTATAAAAATAGGCATTTTGTGCGCTGCCTAGGGGCGGCATTTTATCTAGGGACGTCACTGATTGGAATCATGCATTATACTGACTCGATCGCGTCAGGAAAGGACTTGTGCTATTATGCCAGCGCTCCATTGGCAGTTGGCACGCAAGTCAGACGATTTACAGTCTTCGGACTTTTTTTTCGCGTGGAGCACCCCAGCTATTTTCGAACTTGCGAGGGCCAGCTTCCCGGTCGACATGACGTCATATGACATCATTATGACTTACTACCGGAGTGATAATAGCACTCGAGAATATAACGCTACTCAGACAGTCGCGCTATTCATTGTCACCATACACATATAGGTGTTTCATCATATTATAATCTATGGTGAGCACTGTGCGCGGGCGGCATGCCTCGAGCGTGACGTCACAATTACGTCATGTCGTCTGGGGCTCGATTTCCTAACTATCATCGCCCGCTCGAGCGTGTATTGGCTGACGCCACAATTACGTCATGTCGTCTGGTGTCACACGAGATGATAGTTAGGAAATCGAGCCCCTGTGCCATACGAGTCGATAGTTAGGAAATCGCGGTGCAGGTCTGCGGACTTTTTAATCCACAGACCAGGCTCGTTGGATTTCAAACATGTTTGATATTTTACTCTCGGAGTTGCCAGACTTCGTCCGTCGATCGCTATGCAAACTCGATTTGACATTAATACGCAATTATTCGGACCGCAAAAAAAACTGTAATTGTTTTAAACATTTTCATTGATTAATTTGTTAATTTACACATTAGAAAATGAGAGATTTACAAATTATTTTTTTATTTGTATTTATGAAGTTCATAAAAGAAAACGTAAAACTTGTGTTGTTTTCACTGCTATATTATTTTATGCAAGTTTACATATAAATAACACAAAATTATAGTATTATCGGAAGACATTACGATAATCGCAACTTTTGACTTTTGACAGCTCGACTTTTTTATTCGTTCGTTGATCAGTAGCAGAGCATAGACAAATCGGACGATATTGTCCTCGGACTTTTGGCTCGCCAATGGAGCGCTGGCATTATAAATATGATAAGAGATAATCCATTGGACATGGCGACGTAATTTATTATCATGTCAATCACCACAGCAATGACAAAAAACTACCCAAACTTATAAATTCCCCGCTAGTATTTTTTTACACATTTTTATTAAACAAAACAACTATTTTTAGTATCATTCCCATTTAGGCTAGAGTGGCCGTCTAGCAACATTTTATAACCATAGACATATTTAATTCATAGACACACTTTCCGGCGTGCTAACTGCTGGTGCTGTCATTGTCATTATTGCCTGTAAAATTGTGACTGTCGGTCTGCTACTGTCATTTGTTTTTGACGTTTTTGTGTTTAAAGTTACAGTATCGTGTCATTATGTCCGAAGATCCTGAAAGATTCGATTCCATGTTGTTGGCCATAGCTCAGCAACACGAAGGTGGCGTTAAAGAGGTGAAGACAGATTTAAATGTCGTCTGAAATTTGAAAAACATAACCTAATGTCCGTTGCCATGACAATAGCAATAGTCAAATATTGCTGTATACTCATTTAAAGGTTGAAATTTTAATGGAGAAACTTCCTATGACGCCTAGTATTTTGTAGTTACTGTACATACGAAAATATTAAATATTGAATGCGCAATATACCTAATATGCCCATATATTCAAACTACCCACATATTACTTTAACTACAAACTACAAGTTTAGTCATGTGTTCGGCACTTTAAAAATTTAACTCTATTATAATATTTCCCTCATGGTACACATGAGCGCACTAACCTCTAAATAGGTAATTTAGGGTTAATAAATATTAACGTATTTATGAGTAGTTACTGTTTATATTACCTATTATTATTTTCAATTTCCAGCTTGCCTTTTGTAATGGCAAGTTATCCATGAGATAGAGATAGTCTGCCTAACGAATTGGCCGCATGACCTGCTATCTGCTACGTTAAACATTATCACTCACGGTTGAGATGTATACAAGTTTTCCTATTGTAATTATGACATTTTTCGTCTGCCTGTGTACTGATCTATTGGGCATATTTTGTGTAGATGTACTCATTCAAGGTCAAATTAAAAATATACCTAGGTAGAGTATACGTTTCATAACTTTGCACTCCGGATCTAGGATGAAAATGATGTGATATATTCTACAATTTTTTTTTTACATAGGTAAAGCAGCATTACCTATATTACCTTTTTATTTATTTATTACTTTAATACAAGTGAATATCATTTGATCTAAATTTATGCGAGATAATCAGGCAAAGAGGCGTGTCAGTGTACTAAAAGGTGCAAAGTTATAAAACGTATACTCTACCTATGTTTAATTTATGTTCATTAAAATTCTGGTTTGTTAAAATTTACAGTTCATTAACACCATTGTTGGATTTTTGGGAAGAAAAACTGATTTCTTCACTGGTGGACAGGAAGGTGCATGGGAAAAGGTAAAATTTGCCACAGACACTTGCTAATAGTGATTATCATACCAATATAATTATATGCCTGTTTACAGATCATAAATGACATCAACGACCTGTATTTAAATATAATTTTTTTCTGTGACAGGCGATTGACGAAGCTTTTCGTAAACAAGAGAAAATATCGCGGGCTGAGCATGCTGTTAAAATAAAGGAAAGGGAACAAGCAGAAAAGCGCCGTAAAGCATCTTCTGAAAAAAAAGCTATGGAGAAAGAGGCTGAGACGAGTAAATCAACAGCCAAAATTACCGAGCTTACCGATGATGAAGCTGAAAAATTGCAGAAAGAACTTGAAAAGAAAAACCAAGAAAAAGGTGAAACATATATATATATATATATATATACGTGTACTACTCTTGTAAAGTCTTTTTAACTCTTAAAGGGCTTTTAACAGTTTCGCTACCTAGTATATAATATAGAATTGACCCCATGTGCCAATTCCACGAAAACGTAAAAATTAGGTCAAGGTAGATGAAAACAAGTGATGACTATATTCATAATATTTTTTAAATAGATAAACATGTCAATACGGCAGTTAAATATAATGTCACCGATCGGAGCCAGCGGCACTGCCCTTGAACTTGAACTGTATTTGTTATAAATAAATTATGTTATAACAAGTCGTTAATTATAAAATTTTTCACAGTACTTAAGACATTGAAAACATTCAAGTGGTTTTGTGAATGAAGGCCCTTGTAAAATGCTCGAAAATATTATTATGTTACGCAATTTATTTTATGGATTTTTTATGGCCTGAGATAACTAATTGATTTTATGAGATTTGGTGTTCACCATGTTATGAAAAGTATCAAATTTTAAAGCAACCACTTAAGTAACACTAATATGAAGACCAATTAATATTTTCTTTGAACAGTGGCGTGCTTGACTAAAAAACTTTTTATCTTTATAAAATCATACTGAAAAATATTCTAAATAACCTAATGCTCCTACTGCCGAACATGCGATAAGTGATAATGATAAGTGGTATGTAGGTAGGACCTTATAAAACACAGTGCCGAAAAATGTCTATAAAAAAACAAATTAAAAACCAACTAGCGAAAAATATCGGTAACGTATTCATCTACGAAGCCAACTAAGAAATAAATCACTCAATGGTAGTGCCAGTGAAATAATGACAATTTCGTTATTACTATACAGGCGGCTCCGATCGGGTACGGCGGCACCGACTATGAGTGGTGACGCGGCTCCGATCGGAGCCGAAGGCAGCGATGCTGTTAATAAGCACCTTCTTTCAGTAGTCAGCCTAATCAACTACTCCATTTTTGATTCTTTGGTATTACATCAATAATAATAATAATTATAGTTAGGGGCCGAGTGGTCTGTTGACCGACAAGTGCCAAATGCAACTTTCTTGCTAACCATTTTTATTGCAAATCCTGAGCAATGCACGATATAAATTGCAAATAGGATATCCATCGTTCAATATCTGTCAGAAGATATAAACCCGCACAAGCACTGTAAGTTTTCACCTAAACAGGACAATTTCTAGTAATCTGGTTAGGCACATATCACAAGTTGTAGCAGGTTGCTGTAAACTTCTTTGTTCATCATAAATTTACATATATATTTTGCACATTTCACCTGGAAAAAAATAACTATTGTCTAGATAAATAATGATTTCTAATAGCAGTTTTTCGTAATAAATGGCAAAGTATAATAATTATGGTTTCCATGATCCTATCTAAAACCGTAGAAATTTATAAAAATTGCATGATGACAGGCATCTTCCATAATATTTTATAGTGTTATGGTGAGTACTGATGCTTATCAGTTTATTTTAGAAATAAAGAAAACACGCATACAAATCGCGCATAAATTATGTTTTTGGATGGCTATTCAAAAAAATTACTAAGTTAATCAATTAAAAAAAAATACTAGTCTTTTTTATATTGGGGTCGATGCACGAAAGACCCACTCTTAAAAACAATATCTTGCAACGTGCTTCCCAATCGCTCACGGCACACGTGTGTGTCACGGCATGCCGGTTGAGTAGCTTTGATGTGCATCATGGAATAGGTTTTTTTTTTTCACCAATTATCTGATTCGAATGGCTCAATATGAATCTCTTATGTGGTTACAGGATTAATTGCTCATTTTAATTTTATTCTTTCAATTAAAATTTTCCATTTCAAGTAGCTTTTATTAAATCTAATAGTCAACCTTAGTTAAGCCACATTTACTTATTTTGAATGATAATTTTATTTATTTCGTGAAGAATATGGTTTTGTACACATAGGAGGTATTACAAAATTAACGATGTGATGTTAGAGAATTTGTGTGATAATTGGTACTTTTAAAGTCATTTTAACAATACCTCATGTTCCATATTTTGTTTTGTGTGCAGTACCTCCAGCCGACGACGATGAGAATGCAAAAAAAGATGACGAGAGTGACGAGGAGGATCCGAAAGACAAAGGAAAAATTAAGCCCAATGCTGGCAATGGCTGTGATCTACCCAATTATAGATGGACACAGACTCTTGAAGAAGTTGAGGTCAGTCTTTATATATTTTATCTGAGGCCATCCTCTATTATTTTATTTGATAAGTGTTTGTATGATGTATTCAATAGATAGAATGAAAATAGTTATGTTGATATGAAATAACGATAGATGGCAGTGTAATAATAAATTTTCTTTATATTAATTCTGCTAGTAGATCCAAGAGGTCAGTCAAACATTCTAGTACTTATTGAAGGATTTGTTAGAAATTACTGTTACTATAAAAATATTATCAACTTCTACTTCGCCGGCATCTCTATTATGACTACTTGTTTCTTTCTTTTCTTTTATTATTTATTTCAGGATTTAAGGTTAATAAAACACATACATATCGATTTAATAGCATATTTGTTTAATTGGAAAATGTATATATCACAGTTACATAAATTATTGAATAACACTATTTTAATATTTATGTAGAATAAAACAATGCTTACTTAAGAATAGTAGTTTGAGCACTTTGCTTAATTTTAACGGTACATAAATAGGTTAGTATTTTTTTAAGCATGAATCGATACATTTTAAGGGAATTTGAACTAAGAAGTTTCATGTCCCTCTGATGGATTATTTTTTTGAATAATAATTTAATCGAAATATAATACGCAAATGATGATACTTGTATATTTATTCTTATAATAATGAAAAAGATGGGTCTTAATTAATATAAAGCATGTCGTACTTATAACTGGCATTGGTGTTTTCACTACGAAAATCTTGAATCGCTATCTCGCCGTTGACGCACTGAAAACAAGGAGAAAATAATCAAAATCAATATTGCTCTAAAAAAAATATGACAATATTATGTTTGTATACCTACTTCCATAGATAATTTTCAAAAGTGATGAAGTCCGCATTTGTGAAAATAATTTGAAAAAAATAATGTGAATGATTTGAAATAATTTTTACATTAAGACTTTTGAAAATTACCTTTTCATTCTTTGTTATTTTATCGTTTTTGAATTCTTATTCTAGTTATGTGCCTATATTACATTTATGAGGTAAAATCAATTTGTGGGCTGTAATAAAATATTTGGCTGGGATGGCTGAGTCGTAACGTGTCTGCATATAAAGTCCGAATCCCGGGTCTGCCAAATTCATATGTGTGTTTGGACCCAGATGGACTTGTTAGGTTAAGCAAATGGTTAACATCCATTTGTCATAAAATAAATTTGGTTAAGACACCTCTTCACGAGGCAGTCCATATTATGATTGTATTAATTTAAAAAAAATATGTGTTTAGTTAATTATTTCTGAATTAATACAATATTTATAAAAGTCACCATTAAACTCATTATTCATCATATTTAAAATTGTAATTGAAAACAGGTTCAGAGAATGATATAGTTTCATTATAAGATTCATCTTCACAATAAACCTTTTTTTAAATACAGCTATTCTTATAAGAAGCTGCTTTGAGATAAGTACTTATTCTTGCATTATCTTATGAGATCATCACTGCTTCAGGCAATATCATAGGCTATTATGTCCAAAGCAGAATCATAAAATTAATGATGATATTTCCCTTCTCAATGATTGATGTTTTTTGCTGACCATCATTTATATTTTGCTTTGAATATTTATTGTTTTTGTTTATTGTCTTTGTTTATTTGCCTGTAACCTGTATCATATTCAATAAAACCACCATATTGGTTATATTATTATGGTTATGTTGTGTATTTAATTTTAGAAGTTCAAGGATATGTGGTTTAGCGGTCAAGTTAAAATTAGCTATTATAGGTACATTATTACATTTATTACATGGTTTGATATCAATGCTAATATTGTGATAAATAATGAGTGAAATCAATAAGCAAGTCAGTAATCTGTTGCTGATATGCTTCATCGGTAACTTTGTACCGTTCAGGGCCCCAGTTTCAATTCCCAGTTTATTTATTTGTAAATTGGGTATACCATTTATTTCATTGGCTCTATCGATGTGGACCTTGCCCATGTCACGAAAAGGTTTCTTAACACGTAATTTTTTATGAGAAATGGATGTTATCCACTTACATGACCTATGGTCCATGCTCTGGGTCCAAAGACACATGAAAAATAATATATGAATTTGCAAGACCCAGGATTCAAACCCGAGGCCCACAATTTCATAAGCGGACACGTTACATTCAAGTTTACGAAAAAAAATGATGGTTTTAAATTATTGTAGAAAATTTAATACTATACTTATATTTGAAAGCAAAATATCAAAAAGTCTCCCCCGTGTCTTATGGCTGCTTCTCCATCTACCAAAAGTAGGTACCGCGTAGCTACCCTTCGGCTACGGAAAATCACTCATCATATGGCTTGCGGCATAATGATGTTAGACTCTCTATTTAAGATATTTCTCTATTCTTCTTCTTATTGTGCCATCCCCTAGCGGAGGTAATAGAGAAGAGCTTAATTTATGTAGTATTTGGACATTTGGAGACCTTTGATGTTGCTTATATTAAAAGCCTAATTGTAAATAGAAGTGAGGTTGGTGAACTACAAATGTTGGCTCTTAAAACTAGATGTTGAAGTGGGCATACTCACTTTCAACATAGCATATGGCTGCGAGAATACCGGCTGTGAAGAGGACAGTCATGGTGAGGACAAGGACCGTGATCTGGTGTGAACTCTTGCAACACCACATTTGCTTTTCGACCTTGGCGCTTCTGCCGTGTCTCGTGAAACCGTTCACCACAGTGAAGTGGGTCGAACTGGCGACTGATTCGTCGTCGCGCTGCTCCTTTCTTTGGTTTTTGGCCGACGCCAGTTTGACGTGACTCCAGAACGGATCCGAATGGTTCTGGTTTTGTATAGCGTCTGTTTGCTCCTGCGACTCTGGCTGGGGGAGTTTCCCTGGGTGAGGTGAGCTGGCGGTCGAGTGGACGTAGACCGTCAGGTTACTCTCGTAATTTCCCCCGGAAGGTGTCGGTAGTCTCGAGGGCGAGTGATGATTGCTGACTTTTGCTAGATTTGCCGCACTCAGTAGTAGAGACCCCGATGAGGCGCTCTGGAAATTACGAATAATTAAAATTAATATAATGTGCCGTACATTATAGTGTGATAATATTTTCATTGTGATGCAATGAATCTTGGATTTTGTTGTCTATGATATCTAGAGATATTAATTAAATTAGAAAGATTCAAGAAAAATAATGCTCTTTCTTATTGTCCTGATACAAAAATCATTATGGAAAATATGGCCAGCAAATTAATAATACCAGATATCATTCATTATTTTTAACCTTGATTAATTATTATTGAAACATGGCCAAAGTAGGAAGTGGGCAAGCATTTAGTATTCTTATCGATTTAAAGTAAAATGACAATTGAATTCCAATGGAAGTTGACATTAAGGGGGGACGTGCGCCGCCGCGTAGGTCAAAATGGAGATTTTTTGCTATTTTCAAAGCATGATCCTGGACATTCCTTAAACGTTGTAGATAATCTATTTATATATTTTTTAAGCCTTCTTATCCTTTATATTTATTTTAAACATTTGATGACTGCATTAAGTATTTTTATTACATAAAATAGTATTCTTTTAAACCTCTCGCTCCAATGTTTTAGAATATAGTCATATTTCGGTACATCCATGTGTAGTGGTGTTAATATTTTTTAGATTTATTAATTTTTAAACGCATTTACAAAACCATTAGTAAAATTAATGTTAACATTATATAGTGACATTTACGATAAAAAATTATATATAACAAGCTTTGTGATCACAAATTTGACAAAAATTAGACATTTTATTATTAAAAAATAGGCACGATTAACACATTTGAAGATAATTCTAAAGATACTAATTAAGCTATGTCTTTGACCATTCAAATGTGATAAACATCCTACGAATAATGTTTGCTTTATAATAATTATTGACCCTAAGAATAAGGTAGTATTTTTTTGAAATACGCCATTTCTATTGGCATTTCCCAGTGGCTAAGCTACAACATACGGCCGTAGCCATAAATTTACAAACGATAAATGAAGTAGGGTCTAAAATCATGTTAACACGCATGTTTTCTTCTTCAAATGTGTTAATCGTGCGCATTTTTTATTAATAAAATGCCTAATTTTTGTCAAATTTGGGATTACAAAGATTATTAAATATAATTTTTAATCATAAATGTCGCTATATAATGTTAACATTAATTTTACTAATGGTTTTGTAAATGCTTTTAAAAAAAATAATAAATCTAAAAACTATTAACACCACTGCACATGGATGTACCGAAATATGACTATATTCTAAAACATTAGAGCGAGAGGTTTAAAAGAATACTATTTTATGTAATAAAAATACTTAATGCAGTCATCACATGTTTAAAATAAATATAAAGGATAATAAGGCTAAAAAATTATTTAAATAGATTATCTACAACGTTTAAGGAATGTCCAGGGTTTTGCTCTGAATATACCATAAAAGCTCCATTTTGACCTACGCTGAGCATGTGGGCCGTTAACCATTATGAAATACTGCATTGTCTTAGGGGGGTTTATGTCATAACTTAAATACTTGCAAGCAATGTTGTAAACTTATAATATAAATTGGTGACTTAGTCGAAAAGTAGATGTATTATTATCATAGATAACTTATTTGAAATCATACTTACATGCGTGCTATGATTACTGCTAGAACCCTGGCTAGATGCACTACCTCTGGACTTGCCATTGGGCACCGATGACCTCGAGGTCCTGCCTCCGGAGGCCAGGCTGCTGCTAGAGGTCGCTAGTGATGGTCTGGGGATGGCCCATCTTGCGGTCACTGGGTGTGGTGACTCCATCTGAGAATATCAAAAAAAATGTTTTATTAGTAATTTTCTATGTTAAATGGTTACAAATGCACATGGCATATTTCCAATAAGTGCAAGGTATGTGCCTAACCGAATTATTGCGATACACAAAACCAATCACAAGTATTAGGATTGTGCTGTTATATTTCCCTGTTTGATTATGCCCATAAGCTGAGTAAATGCTTACAAAATTAAAAATGTGTAATTTTAAAGAATAATGTTTCAATCAATAGAAAACAATGTCCAACAGAGATAATATGTTTTTCTAATGACAGTTAAGTTAAATTAATATACTATTACTAAAGGTGATTTTTGATTACAGCCAAACAGCAATAAATATTTTCAATTCATTTGTTTTGTCGCAGTCCAGTAAACATAACAATGGTTTATTTTTTTTATACTCTCTCATTAACTCAATATGTTTTAAATAATCACCTATTTTTGAAGTTATACTTCTTTTGGCGCGTTTGGGAAAACAGATCAGAGTGTATTTTTGACATGTGACGAAGTTGCGCACGCCGGTGTAACACATAATTTATTATTATGATTATATTCATTTCGGTCTGAAGGGTATATGCGCATGCGCATAGTGTCATTTAGTTAGTCGTTCAATACAACCAAGTAAAGAGCATGTGTTGTAAACATAACCAAGATTGTGTCATAATAAATATATATGTTTTTTAACAAATTTCTGGAGACAAACATTCTACACTGTTAATTTATATTCATAAAACTTTATTTATATTGGAGTGTATATTTATTTTTCATTGTAAAGATTTTGTATCAAGATTTGAGGCTATATTTATGTAAGTATTATTTATGAGTAAAATTATATATCAATAAATAAATAAATTTTGTGAATGTTGGGTTGGTAAATAATTTGATTATTTATTAATTCATCATAGGCACTTTTGAATCGATTATAACCGCTGGATGGCAAAGATGAGTTTTGGTCCAATACAATAATTCAATTAAAATTATCATGTGCTATATGAGACACAGATGAATCGCGTACGTTTTCATCAACCTAATCCACTGTAATATTAATAGACTCAAGTAACGGCTTATTTTGTTTTGTGACGCCAAAGAAGTATAACTTCTAACGCGCGTACATAAGTACACACATCGATTTTTTCTTAAAATTGTTTTGTGTCTTTATGTACTATCATTTAATTTATATGTATAGCTAAATGTAATAATTTAGTTTAGTATATTTTTATGTATTTTAATTTACAATATATCATTATGTTTCTTTTTACTCTGAATAATCTCAAAAGATCACACGTCCGGTCGTAAATTTGATAATCACCATTCGTCAGTTAAATAACCCTGAAAATGTTAATTATGTATGTCAAATCTGTGATGTAATTTTTGGCGATATCTCAAATTTGATCTTATTTAATGCCGTCATTCGTTAAATAACTTTACGACTATTTCATTGAAATATATTCATGCTATTGGTTTATTGCTATGTGTCATCGGCAGAGGGGAGAAAATGCGGAAAATATTGATTCGAAATTCTTGTTTATAATAATATCAGACTATCATTCTATCTATATTTATGTAATACAGCATCGGCCTTGGTCCGGTTAGCGCGATAGGTGATCTCTATGGTTGGACATCTGCAATGTTTTTTATTTCATTCAGAATTCTTACACATTATATTTTATTATTAACTTTGCATAATATTTACATTTTCGCTTCCTGCTCGTAAATTAATCGAACATTTTTTTTATGATCATGCATGGCTACCATAGAAAAGTCTACATGTTTTGTTATAATAATTATCAAACAGGTTTGATTTTTAAATTGAAAAAAGTAATCGGTCGTAAAACAGATAAACATTATTATTTATCGTATAATTAATTAACTTAATATTCCATAATCTGCATACCTAATTATTGTGTTTGTGTATTTTACTCATCATTGCTATACAAATTCTTCCCGTTACAAAGTTATACTTGTAAGAAAATTAATTACAAAATATAGTTATTGTTCTTTTTTGTATAAGGCTGTTGTAAGATGATTCAATTAAAAATATATACATGTATATTAATTCCACAATTTATTTGTTAACCTGGAATCAATTTAGTCAAGAAAACATTTGTGGGAAAACCGGCCTTGACATTTAAGCAAAAAGTCGGGGAAGACAAATAGGTACATAATAAATTATCAGTTTTGTATTTTGCGTAAATTTAAATTTTAATTCATTGCGTATCTTTGTGATTGTTAATAATAATACTTACATCGGTTGGTTTTCATTGATTATCGTCAATTATCGGGACTTTTTTTTTTAAAATTTTTTACCTTATCTTAGTTATATATAAGATCATGTTACATTACTACAACTTAAATGTTTCGTTATCGAGAAAATAACGAAACAATCAACCTTCTTGATTAAGTTCTCATGTTAAACGATTCGCCATTATAATGGCATCTGCCGAGATCTGAGATGAAATCTTATTTTTATTGGGATTCATTAAAGAATTGTTTTACTTCCTGTTGTCCCTACAAGGTCGAATGTATCTTAAATGTTTAAAATATCACAGAGATATAAACATTTAAAAATAATATCTCAACTTATCTCTTATCTATTATTAAATATTACTCCCTTAAATTGTAAGTATTATTTTTGTGAAAAAATATTACATAGTATTAAAACTGAACGTGATTAACCGCAGCATAATAATATTCCACTTAATATACAGTACATATTATCCTGTTTGCTTACAATATGAATTATTTTTGTATTGAAAAAAATATATCATTAAACTATTCGTAAATAGTTGCCTTCTGTTCAAATGTGTGTGTTTGATTTTATTGAATTAAAAAAAATAATTTGAAAAAAAAGACTACGTGGGTATGGTATTTTGGTTAATTATTTTATAATAGGTTGTGGGCAATCTTTTCGTTGAAAATGTACAGCCCTCGAAACGTCCAGCAGTTGTGTAGATACGTAGGCCAGTAATATATTAAAAAAATGTATTACTTATTAATTTTTTGTTTGTCTACAATCTGAATAAAATGAAGATAGTCAGGCAATGTCTAAATATTATGCTGGTTATAATAATTATTTTTCATTTATCTTGTCAATCAAAGCTCATGTTAGGTAAATATTACACACATTAATTATTACGTCATTGATGCAATCTAATAACTTACGTCATTTTCATAATAATGAGGTGATTATTGTTTATACCATTTTTCGATTATTAATAAATGTTTTATCTGATTACCCTCAAGAGAAAATTTATAAATATATAATATACTTACTGAAATGCCTACATTGTCGCCAAATCACTTATTAATTTAATAATTATTAAACTTCAATGAGGTGAAGTCATCTGCCACAAAAACAATGTAGTTTTAAAATTCTAGTCAAATGAATATAATTATTTAATATTTTACATATTCATTAGATTTTGAATAATGTAACGTTATCTAATTTTTGAGAGAACCGCAATCAAGTTCAAATCACGGCCAATAAGATGTTATTTATTACATTATTCTGTAACCTTGTGGTTATATTGTTGGCAACATTAGTTAACATGGACTTTATGGTTGTCTATAAAATAACTTTGAACTTGAATTTTTATTTTAATCATGAAAAAAGTTCCATCAATCACCGCCTCGTTTTTTCGAATATGGTAAAGTAGCTGTTTATTTTTAATATTAGATTTGTATCTAAAAATCTCTTTCTGGTGATCGACATCGTTATAAAGAATCTTACGAAAATTAACCAGACGCCGCAAGATGTGGTATTTTATTCGTTGTTTACAGTGTCTATCTACCAGTCACTAAAGCAAATATCAACAATGATTTTTGCTGAAATTAAAAGCTTAGTTATGTTGTTCAACAATCACTCTATTCAATTCAATTCAAAACGAAATCGATTTAATATTAAGTAATCAATTTGACAAATGTTTACTTAGATGATTATCTATGCTAGTTTTTCGTGAACTATGAGCTATATTTCACAGGTGAATCAAAAAAAGCTTATAAAAAATCTATTGTGTTTGTTTTATGCAACACGAAACCCACCACAATATTAAAATTACATAACGATCGGACTCCACTCCCGTGGTCTGTGATGTGGACATTTTGTGAGCCGAGATTTAAATTTCCGCAATTATTGTTTGCATACATTCCCTCTTTTAATTACGCATTTTATAGGCTTGCGATATAATCAGAGTATCCAACACCGTGAAGGTCGCCCATTGGTAGCGCATCATCCAAGAAGAAGAATCCACAACTTCATTATTCATGATTATTATGCATACGTAAATCCATGGTAATAATATGTTATACCGCATATGAAAATGGATAATGGAATAATTAAGAATTATTAACATTACGTTAATAGTTATGTCAAACCTAGTCTTACTTGGTAATATAAATTAATGTTACGCGTGTACTGCACATTTGTCGATGTTTCTAACCATTCCATGTTAAACATACTTAAAGTGACCAAGTACATTTTTGGCTTCACAGATTATTTTTGAATGTATAATAATTTAAATTCTAATTGATTTATGTTTTGTACTTTTCCATTCAAACTATTTTTGCGTCACGGGTTTTGCCTTTCGGCACCAATGGCAAGTGTACATACTGTCTGAAAATGCCGGAAGGCTGGGCCGCAAAAGAAGATGCGAATGCAAAAGTAGAAAACCTTAATCAATTAGAATTTAAATTCCATGAAGTACCCTTAGTCGATACTATTAATTTTTTAAATAGTCATTCTCTTGTTTTAAAGTAAACAATAAAAAACACAATTACAAATGTCATTCATTATAATATAAAAAAAATATGTATAGGAATCTTTACCCGAAGTAATATTATGATATGAAACTTCTCGATGGTATAACTGCTAGTTTTCTGGGGGTATTTTTATTGCCTTCGAAGTCAATATCTGGTGTACTGCTTGATAGCAGTAATAAATAATCCATAATTTAATTTATAATTAAACCGTCGTAAACAAATCGGAAGTACTGTTAATTAAATGTCTATTTAGTTAAGGTAAAAATTAAATTAAATATAGTCTGGAAAAAATATAAATGATCACGCCGTATTTATTTACACAAAACAATGTTCTATTATAGTGGAACATGATTTATGAATAAAGCTGTAATTTGTTTTTATCGTGTAATGGTCCATAGTATAATTAAGTAGTACTTACCCATAAGTAGTTTTCAACGCTGCTGAATTAAGAGTTTAATACACACTTACCCATAAGTAGTTTTCAACGCTGCTGAATTAAGAGTTTAATACACGTGTACATACTATTAAACTGACTTACTTAATTGCATTATTTTTATAGCAGTAAAAGATCGATTGAGTGTGGTTTGCGTAATGTCTTTTTGTGTTGTTTTAAAGAATATTGTATATAAATTACATGTTTGGAGTAGCAGACCCTCAAAATAAGCTTAATAGAACGTATTACCTATTACCACATTAGCGTATGTGTATTACTTTTATAGTATCTGCATATACGGGAAATGGGCTAAAACACTTTTGTGTGGAGCAGGACAATGTTGCAGGATTTAACTTACTTTAATTTCAAATTGGTTGTTTTCTTTTTCTTTGGAGAAAAATGTATAGGTAGGTAAGTACATATAAATCAACATTCGATAAGAAAAAAACTGAATCACTGCGAGTGTGCCTCCTCTACACAAATACAATAAAAACACGTCGGTAATACAATTGCCATTTTCACACGATAAATATTTAAATTTATTAATATTTTCTATTAAAAAAACTCCATGATTGTATGAATACTGTTATTATCCAGAAAATATCCCAAGGATAAACAATTTGTGGGCGTATCTCATAACATCCGTCACAGTTTTTATGACAAGGCAAAAATGCATACCAGGTTTTTCTTTTTGGGCGTGTTCGTAATATCCGTGTGCGTTTTTTTTAACCGCAGGATATGTCCGACCTTCCGTCTTAATAATGGTAATTGGCTCATCTTGTTTTAAATAAAACAATCCTTTGCAGTGCTTCATAAATAGCAGCTCGTCGATCTCATATTGTCTAAATCTAGGAATCTATATCATCATCATCATCAGCCGGGGTCAATCCACTGCTGGATGAAGGCCTCCCCAAGCTTCTTCCAACTCTCTCGGTCCTGTGTCTTTCGCTGCCACGTATTTCCGCCGAGCTTTACCAGTTCGTCAATCCAGCGGCTTTTAGGGCGACCCTGTGGCCGTTTCGTGCCCCTTGGGCACCACTGGATGACGACATTTGTCCAGCGGCCGTCCTTTCGGCGAGCAATGTGCCCCGCCCATCTCAAAAAAGGAAAAAGGTGTTCTAATTAATGGGGAGCACCTCGGTCACCTGCGTTTTGCAGATGATATTGTTATACTCTCACAAGACCCGAAAGATCTCCAAGGTAGAATTCAAGAACTCGCGGATGTCAGTCAAACTGTCGGCCTAAAGATAAATGTCTCAAAGACAAAAGTGATGAGGAACTGTTTTTCGGACCCTGCGATTATCTGTATTAATGGCACCCAACTCGAGCAAGTCAGCAGCTACGTCTATCTCGGACAGCAAGTGCCCATAGACGGAAGCATGCACGATGAAAAAAAAGGAATCTATATAAATGGTAACAATAGTTGACAAATTCTCTCATATTGTTTTTTATCGTACAGCTCTTAAACGTAATAAATATCAAATAGGTACTTAACTAACAGGTGTTGGTGTATTAAAATAGGCTTCACAAGATTCTTCAAGTAACATATTTTTTGCGTTGTTTGATTTTTAATTACATTTATTTTTCATATTATATTTGACAACAAAATAGCCGAAACCCCCCCCCCCCAACCCCCTCTTTGTGCACGCGCCTTGACAACAGCATTACACACTGATAACGTGTATTTTCAGAAACCCGTAACGTATAAATTGTATGTCTGTCGGATTTAAAGTAAATTTAAGTGACATTGCAGCTGTCACGAGTTTTAGGCTCATTTCAGACGGGACACCGGTGTCGCGCTCGTATATACTACTGAGGCCTTTGTATTATGTTTATGAACGCCCCAGAGCTAATGAGTCAACGCGTGTCCGGTACACTTTTCCGTCGACCGCTACAGTCTCAAGCCGCCAATACACTTGTTTTTATTACCGCAGCCAGTTTTATGTTCGAATTTATAACGCGAAATTATGCGTTGACTCATTAGATCTGGGGCGTTCATAAACATAATACAAAGGCCCCTTTATTCGAATACAAAGGCCTCCTATATTATATCGAGCGCGACACCGGTGTCCCGTTTGAAACGGGCCTTAGAGATATATACCTTCTAACTAATCTAACTCTTAAGTAAGCAGGTATATGCACACTTTGTGTGTAGGAAGTTTTAGTTGATGAAGTTGTTATAAAACTATAAGAATTTTTAATACATGCAAATAATATATCATAAATTAAATAAACGCAAAATTAGACCGATTATGTGTTCTATTATTACAATGGAGATTGGAATAATAATTAGGTGGTATAGTGAGAATGATATACGATCTGAATAACTTTTGTTACAATTTAACAAAGCTATTTTTATATGCAACAGTTTATGTGTCCAGTATGATTAATCGTTTGTATCCGAATGTAAAGCGGCCTTATAAGAAGTGTTCATAATGCTACGGGCATGGCAGTTGAATAAATTACGTAGGTGGCACATCTGCTAATTATTATTGATATAAATATAAGGATTTGCTGTTGGCCACTTGACCGAATGAATATTATATTATCTATAGGATTAGTAATAATTAATTATAAAACCTAAGTACATATTCTTTGTCTGGTCTAGGTCAAACTTGACATGCTAATTAAATTTAATATTTATTAGCTAAAGCTTCTTAAGTGCTTATTATACTTAGGTATACAAGTTTCGTTGTCGAACAACAGATGTTGGATGATGATACATAATACTAATTACACTCAAATATGCGAGGCTTGCGTGTGGAAGAACGCTTTAAAGAAAATAAACGTAGGTATACATTGCCTTCAAATGTGTATACATATTCATATTATATCACTTTATTAAGTACACCGAAGATACTATTTTATAATATGCAAAAAAATACTTACAACGATATGTATGTATATAAAGGGATTAGGCAAGGGGTCACGGAATTAAAACCTTCCTAGACGATTATGATTACCTATCTCAATGTGGGGCATTTGTTCCGGATGCCGCCAGAGAGTGCGACACTTCGTACCCTTGTGGCACAGCCTCAAGGGTGCTGTCGCCAGCCCTACCCCACCCTGCGGCGGTGCTACAAATGCGATCTACGGAATCTTCTGGCATGGCGGAAGGCGCGAGAGTTGGCGATGGACCAACGAAAGTGGCGCGAACTTGTACTTGCCCTATGCCCCAACGTTGGGGCGTGACAGGGTTAAAGAAATAAGAAGAATGTGACTATTTTATGATTGTTATTTATGAATATATAAATCAATGAATTATATAAAACTTACGGTAAATTAATCAGATTTTTACTATTGTATCTAAGTGTTTTTTTATTAATTATTTAAGAAGCTTTATATTATGGTTACGAAAGTTGACTGATGCTCGAAATATTGTGTATATTATACCTATTATGTAGAATCGATTCCATGTGTGAAACAGATTTACTTTTGATATAATCGTTGCATGTTTATATGTGATATGTTAATCATACGTATTATCGGGTAATGTATACTGTATAGGTAGATACGTAATTATAAGTACTTATCCTTTTTATGTTAAAGAATATTAAGGAAACAACTTCATTATAAAATGTCGACGTATCAAAATTATTAACAGGTATTAACGTCCTCAAATAATTGGCGTAAGGGTCGGCCTATCACGTTATCACGCGTTTTTTCAGTACAACATTGTTATCTGTATGCATGTAAAACGTTTTTCACAACACGCTAAGTAAAGAGCTGAGTTATTATAAATTATATTATCTGCGGCTCGGTCCGGTTAACCTTTCCCCGCGCGGCCTTGCCTTATCTGCCACACAACTTGCGTTACACTTTGTTTTGACCAATACCTTCATGAAATATGTTGAGGTATACTCGACACTTCGATGATGAAATCTGCTCTATTTGTTGTACTCTGGGCTATATCGATTTTTACCCTCTACCGGGGTTTATAGTGAACAATTTATTTAGTTATTAAAGTGATCATAGTTTATTGGTTAGCATAATTATTTGAATTGTAACAAGAATGTATCAACAATAATCATGTAATTAAGCAAAAGTTTGTATCTGGATTGGGATATACCTATATGACACTTTATTATTGAATTGTCATCGATTTACATTTCGTAAATTATGTTTTATTCAATACCTACTGAATATACTGTTGTGTACCAAATGAACCTTGCATCTTTCACTCGGGTGAGTGGACTTACCCCTTGAGCTATCGGTCCTCCAATAACTCATGCGAATCAAAACGAATATTTAAGGGTTCGGATGTATATCATTGTTTCTAATCGGGTGATTAAACACAATGTTAAACAATATTTTATTCAAATATCGACTGAATGAATCGTGTCTAGTTACTTTGAGTGCATTTTTAATCGATATGGTTTATACTGCAATAAAGTAAATTATCGACATGTTTCACTAGTACCTATTGTATTCAATAGAGTGTATTGAAATATCAAATACATATTGTGAAATCGATTTCCATCAGGCACCGATTGTCGTCAGTAACAAGTATACACATGAAAAATTATCTTCTTATGTCCACAATTAAACAATTCTATCGATTTTGAAGATGGCATGTTTCAATTGATATAAAGAATCGCATGTTTGTGTCAGCTTTATAGTAGTCAGCCGTATTGCAAAAGCTTCGCTGACATGACGTGTAGTACGCTGAAAGCTCTCATGTTTGTCAAAATATTACAAAAACTTCAACGCGCAATTCTGTTTTGTGTTACAAAACATTTTTTATTGTTTGTGAGAGCATTTTTACATAATGTGTAAACTCGTAATGTGGGCCGCAGGAACGTGACTGTTAAGTGTATTTTTTTTGTGAATGAGATTTCACATAGTAGGTAGGTATTGTGAAAAAAATGTGACCTCTGAGTAGGCTTTTGGTAGCATGCGCATAACAGTCATAACGCTTTGCACAATTTTTATTTTTATTAATAATAACCGTCCTGAATAAAATTATCTCTTTCTTAGCACAGAACACTGCAACACCGGCGAATTCTACCTAAGATATTTCAAATTTTATTTTGCGAGTTTACATTATTGTGTATGAGTGTATCTGGATCAAAAATATTCATGTTGAATTTTACAAATTTAGCATTTAGACATTTTTAGTAAGGTCGGTTGACTGACGCCCTTTTACTATCCCTGACAAGGAGATGTGTTCGTAAAACACACTTAGAATAATGTAATTTAAAAGGAAAAAGTCACAATCTAACCTAGATGCTTATGGTAATATTCAAGTCCTAAGGATATTTTAAAACAATAAAGTATGAACGTAGGTATTGATTACTTATGTAATATTATGCTCTTTATCGAGTGCAACGTACTTAGTTGTGGAGTGTGATATGACAGCATTTGATAGTTATTGTGGTTAGTGAGTTACGTGCGTTTGAAAACTTTCGGTTTCCATTAAGAACCAGGTCGTTTGCAGCTTTTGTCATGGTTAGAAAATAAAATGACTTAGATCCGTATCGCGAGCAGAACGTCTGTCGCCGTGGACCACGTCAAAAGTAGGCGCACACTATTTCGAATTGCATAACCGTGCATGTCCACAGCTGCATTCTCTTTGCCAGTCGGCCTTTAGTGCAATTTTGTAGCCTCCAATGCCGGGTGACTTTGCCCCCGTTATGCACATAGGAAATTTAATTTTTTGACACGGTTTTTTGGCACATCGGCTTATGCTCGATATTGCATTCGCATTGGTACCTACTTAATCATTTTTTTTTGTTTCATAATTGTTATTTATGTGCATAATATTTTTTGACTCAGTTCGCTTACCTCTATATATGCTATTGTAGCAGGTACCTACATGTTATTTTTATTGGGCATGCTTACGACTAAATAGCGCAAAAACTCTTTCTAAAGAGTATATTATATTTTCAACTATTCATACAGACGGGTACTAAAATACTATTAAACTCCTGTCGAATAAAATATGGAAATAAATTATTACCTACACTGTGTTCAGCCATTGATTATAATATTAATAATTTATTGTTGAGTGACAGATTGTTACTTGAGTGTATAAAACACAATATCAACAACTGGTTATTTACTTGTCATGTTAATAATTATTTACTTGTCATTAATTTTAATTATTTAATAATATTAGTTAAATTTATTAATTATCACAGATTTAATATTATCTACTGTTTTTCTAAAACATTATTTAAACACGGGTATAATACCAATTTGCCCGCAAACATTAATCGCACCGACAAATAATGTTGCATACATACATTATTTTCATTGATTGAAATATTTTTTATGACTAGTAGGCGCGACGAAGGCCATTTTCGACATATTACTTTTGAAGTATTGTTTATTTAATACGAATTAGGAAATTGCCATTTCATTTATGTAATTCATTAATAGCTTTTAATATAATAAAAACTACACCAGACAACAGATCATCTGCAATTGTAGTAATTATTATGCAAATAGCTGTCCGTGTTTTGCTTTCTAGTCGCATTTTGAAGAGATTTCATAATCATCCTCCAGAGTGACAAGTATGAATTTTGTAATATTTCGATAATAAAAAAAAACTAGCAGTGCGTGAAGTGTCGTAATCGCATTTCTTCATTTATTTTATATGATTCTGTGATCAATCAACGGCTTCGTTGAAATATCGACCCTTAATCGGCAGAACAACGTAAGCGACAATTCATAAATTTTAGAGGAGAAGGTTTTTTCTTAATTATTTCCGTAATTAGTTCTAAAAATGAATTCTGTTAATGTGGTTAATAATAATTGGTTACTGCATATACGGAAATTATAAAACAATTGCATTAGTGCTTTTAGTTTTCGAGATAGTGGCGGTAACGCTGTTTTGCTTATGTCTATGACGCGATATTTTTTCCAGGAATGTCGCTTACGCTATTTGGCGTAGTTGTTTTTATTTATAAATTTCATGCTAATTATCATGTTAAATAAATTAAATATACTTTGACTTTTTAAATTAATATTTTTGCTTGTAGATACTTAACCACATAGGTAAAATAAAAATAAATGATTGGTATTTTTAAGGTTTCGCTTATATTATTAATATTATTAGGTATTGTTATTTTTCAAAATGAAATAGGTACGTATCTACTCGTACATAATTAAATACGGGGACCTACTAATTATGATAAAATAAAATTGTAATCTACTATTCAGTTTTACAAAAAAAATATTGTCCCACATTTTTTAAGCAGTAATCGCTGTATTATCCTCATTCACATCTTCCTGATCGGATTCCGGTAAAGTATTTTCCACTGATAATCCATGTGGCAGTTTCATAAACTCATCCGTCATCTCTGAGGGATACTTTTAAGATCGTTATACTCGATCTCCGATATTGGTGATTTAGCACTATACAGCAAGGGTGGCTGCGTTTTAAAGCATCACAGCATTTGATCGGGATCTGATGACATTTTCTAGGTCTAACAGTTTAGTCCTACTGTCACCAGAGTAGGTACAATATTTGGTAAGTTTTTTTAAATTATGCCTTTTGTAATTCACCAAATTTCATTTTTAACTTTGAAGGAATGCAAGTAGCAGCGAGAGATTTTCAGTCACGGAATTCTGCATATGACATGATGACCTAGCGTTGGAAATGATGGTGGGTCATTCTACCCTGATTATAAAAATGACTCAATTCTCGCATGAATGGAATCGACCGGCATCGTAGTACTACCAGTGGGTCTATTCTATACTTATCGACCGCTAAAGTGATAGATATTATCAAACTTAGGGTAGGTTTGTATAAAAGTATTAGTACTTATTGCAACAATTACAACCAACGTATTGTAATTGTTGCAATAAGTGCTGTATTTTAACAGCAGTAAGAGAGGTGCTGTTAAAATGTAGGGCTTATTGCAACAATTACAATCAACGTATTGTAATTATTACAATAAGTGCTAATTCTATGATACAAACCTACTCTAAGTTTGATAATATTTATCACTTTAGCGGTCGATAAATACAGAATAGACCCACTGGTAATAGAAAATGTATTTCTATCAATTCAATGAGAATTTTTCATAAAATAAGATAGCATAGCCCGTGTTGCCCGGTTCTTATTCTGACCCATCACAGTAAAATAAATCCTTGGAAATTTCCCGCTTTGTCAGTCCTATCCAATGATTTGTGCATTGTTGCGGAGATCTCATTACTGCCACGTTTACCATCAGTTTCACCCCATAAAAAGCAGTATCCATTATTTGTTCCACTTTCATAGATACTTTCATTATAGTATGCGTATTTACTATCTATTACTATCATTTACTACTAGCGTATCGACTAGGGAGTGTTTAGCACCTTCTCGAGGTCAAAACTTGCGCACAAAACGTCATTGTGATTTTTACTTTTGGCCAGATCATTAAAGAACATCTCCTTGCATTTATCCTTTACGGTAAGGGGACATTTCTAAGTATCCGTTTCAATTAGCCGAAGTCTCTCGTCACCAGACATATTTGTTTTATTCTCGCAAAAAGAACACTATTATCTTTTTTGGTAGATGAAAACCCAAGTTGAACTTACTGTCTATTAATACGTTTCTGAAAACATTCCGAATCACGACATTAGTGGATTCATTCAAAGAATCCAAATTTGCAGTATAAATTTTATATACATTTTCAACATTTCAAAAATCTACAGGAAGATACTATTCTTCGTAGATTATTCCGACAGTAGTGAGATGGAACGGCTGGTAATTATTGTTTAATAAACTCTATTACCAGGTTTATTTTATCTCAGCCAGTTTTACTGGACGGCGCGAGCTTTGCTCCCAAATCGGTTTTCGCACAACTCACTACCAGACGGACCACTGAATAAACCGTACCGTAGCTTACACTATCAAATAACGTCGGTTACGTTGTTTTGCTCTACTTTATAATGCGATACAAGTTAAAACGCTAAAAGGCACAGACCCTAAAAAAATGTCATGCGAATGAGATCGGGCTCTAATATTTTTGTCACTTACGCGCTAGGTGATATTGAACAGTTCTCAGTTTAAAACGCAATTTACCAAAAAGTGTCGCTTACGTTGTTCTGCCGATTAAGGGTCGATATTTTGTGTCTCAGACCATTACAGTTTAATTATATCGTTGTCGTTTGGTCATCCTGAGTATTGCATCTCCACTGCGACTGATCGTCATTGACCGCTTTTTCTAGAACCATCGACAAGTTATTAATTTATGCAATGTTAAGTTGGCCGGTTTAAATGAACCGCGTAGAATCGTGTATGAGTACGTCAGCGTGTTTTCTTTTCTTTCACTCCTTTCTTTTAGTGATTGTTATCGATATTTGATTGGCAACAAACAACATCGCTTAGTATTTATTATTGAAATGCTTTGGCATTATCTCTCATTACTCATTACTTATTACCTTTGCTCTTGAAAAGACAATGCTCTGTTTATTGCTTTGATTCATAAGTTTCCATTTCGTGACCGATTATTATACTTTCTTTAATTTGTTTTTATTCATATAGCCGATTTATTCTCAGTTTTTATTCTAATTTAATAGTCTTGAAATTCAAATAAGTAAATTTAAAAGTCGTTACAGTTCATGAAAGGCAAATCGATAATCATCGTGTTTAATAATAATAAAAAAACTATTATGTCGATGATACTGTATAATGTTCCGAATAACTTAAATGTGTGTTGACTGTTTGCCTACAAAGCCAGCCGCATACATTTTTGGGCCGAGGTACCAAACAAAATATAATAATATCATAATTTGACAAGCTGTCAGCATATCACCAATCATCTATAATATCTTTACAATGTTAAGGTTAACTTTGAACCAAATGCATAATGAGGTTTACATCACAGCTTTCATGGTTTACACCACATCGGTACTATTACTATTATTATGTTGTAAAGTGGTCGACGTGAGACTGAGCACATAGGGCCTTCACCTCATAGTCGGAGGCTCTGTTCAAACGCTGTCGTTTTGTAATGTTTGACAAAGGAGTTAACTATTCCGGTTTTGTGCAATATCATTCTTAATCGCATTTTAAAATCAGCCTTTGTTTTGCTGATAATTATAATTTAATTTAATTTTCAACGATACTGCAATCCTCATGAGGAGTTTTACAAAACGGCCAAGAAACTTTAATTCTTCAATACCTTGTTGCACAGTAACAAATTGCATACACCCCCATGCCGATCTACTAATCTAACAATCAGATCAGCGTAAAAAATCCAATTACCTAAGTCTGGAATATTGAGTTCACAGTCGTTTTTATTAGGTTTAATTTAGGTATTTTTATTTCTAAGATTACATATATACCTATATGTTTCAATATATTAAACCAAAACATTCGACAAAACTTATTGTGTATAACGTTTCATAAATGTCTTGTTTTTCACAAGTGCCTGCATTGCACGTCAATAATTTTCCTTCATGTAAATAGTAATAAAATCATTAATTTAAATTTACGGTCGATTTGCAGCGTCGTAAAATTAGTACCTACCGTTTATGAAAAATATTTATTATTTCATTATTACATATTCTAGAACCTTTTCTTTGTGGTTATATTATTTAAACACTGCTGCATTCATCTTTCAATTTGTATTAGCCTGCGGTCTTTTAAGTATGCAGATTTAATGTACTTTCATATAGAAGAAAATATAGTCATTTGGTTTGTTTGTAATTGTTAATTTTTAATCGTTGTTTATTATTCAGTTAATAAATAAACCACTTTCACTGGACTATTTATAAAGCATGATGGAGAATAGCGAAGTTTGCCATGATTTATAACAGCGTTTGAAAGGACACGGCAATAAGAAAGTAATCATGACCTCAGTATCCGCTTAGATTAATCGATTTTTTGCACATGGCATCAGTGATTATCTCATTTCTCCATACGTTGTAGTTGTAGACACACTGAAAATTGTTTTCACCATCACGAATTACATCAACTCACCACGGCCAATGTAATGCGTTTATTAAAGTAATAAAATAGTTATAAGTCATATTTCATTTCACTTTTTATCCGCTATTTTCTTGGCGTTTTATTTGGTTGGTAGTACCTAACTTAAGTGATTTTATAATATATTTGATAGATTTAGTGACGTTTAAGGGTCATTATTTTAAGTCATAATGCTGTGTTTATTATAAATGAAAAACAAACAAACCCTGATCATAAAATATATGTATATGGCCGTAAATAATTATTAAATTCTACTACTTATAATAATATGATACTCATCTCGACATTTACGTCGAGGCATATAGTTTTGTAAATCGATACTTCGGATCTTGATGGCAATAAAAATGAAAAGAATATCTTTCAACATTATTTGGTATTTATTGATTGCCACTTGTACAACGATGGCAATACATAGTCATACCTCTGAAAGATAGGTTATGGGCTCATCTAAAATTTTATTCTTATTTTGAAGTAGGTGTACAGTTGATTAAATTTTAATATTATACTCGCCGAGAATATAATATTAAAAAAAAATACATTTCAAGATTTGTTTGAATAAATTAAGTTTTTCAGAATGTAAATTTCTTCTTAGAAAAGTAATTCGTATACGATTGAATATTGGCAATGAAATAATACTTATGGTCGATTTAGAAAGAAGTAGGTATGCCAAATATTTTAACGGCAATTTAATAAACAAATTAACACATTTCAACTTTATAATTTTATATATAGGTATGCGCTAATACTGTCCACTAAGAATTTCCATTATTTTTTTATTGCGGATTATAAAACAATTTTCACAATATTTACCGCTATGAAATAATTTGAATATAATATTAGTTTCGTAAGCGAAATGGCGAACGAATCTTTCAAAAGTACTGTATCTACTACTACTGCTACTGTATTTTTTCTACATACCATATGAGTGTTTTAGATGTGTAGATTAGACTGTGGGGAATTATTTAAACGTAATTTCACAGTTTACCAATGTAATGCCTTATAGTGCTAGATATTCTATTAGTAGGGTTTCGTACCGTTTTCGTAATAGTTTTCTTTTTATTTAATGTAATATTGTTAAAAGTCATCGCTCATTCGTTTTAGGTAAACTATACTGACCGTGAAGTCGGTGAGGCAAGAGGAGCAAATTCATCGCTCTCGATTTCATCGCATTGCATTGATTGCAGGCGGCGTTCCGATCCAATGATGCGTTAACAATCATCAAAAATGATCTTTGCCTGCATCTAATTTCGAAAGCAGACAATGCGCTGTTGAACCTGATAGTAATGCTATCTGCCAATCAAAATTCTGATTCTAAAATTATCGTGCTTTCATTGCAACTTTTGATTCGTTTATCAGGCCAAGATCTCATCGAGATGGTAATCATCAACAATTTTTTTTATCCTTAACGTAGCTATACCTATTGTGATATTTCACAGCATTGCGTACTTATTATATCTCGTCTATTTCGTCTTCCAATACGGCTTATTGATCAGGTCTCATATTTAGTTTCAGGGTTAGTACAATCAGTTATCAGGCTATGTGTCCGTAGAATTCTTACAAGGAACAGGGAGATGAGTTATTAGTTGTATTTCTTTCATGTCTTGATATGTATCTAGAAAATCACTTCTCTATTATTTATGATGTCAACTGTGAATTCTTGGTGGAAAGGCACATTGTATTCAAAAAGATATGTTGTACTTCTTCCACATAATTTAATAATAATCATGACCGGTTTCGTCCCCTTCAAAGAGACATTTTCAGTTGTTACAACATATTATGTAGTATTACAGCTGTTTAGGTATATCAACAAATTTCAACTATAAAAAATATTTATTGAAGTTGACGAAAAAAATATTTTTGTGTTATTTCTTATTCATATTTTAAAATTGTATGTTTTATCCTTAAGACCACATATTTATCATCCAAAATATCTAGGTACCAAGTACATCATTACACATAAGTATGATGATTTCATGATTGTTTTGTGTTAGCATACAAACATTTCACGTTACGATAACAGTATTACACTAATTGTATGCTTAACGGTATTTAAAAAAAATGTTGAACATGTTTAAAAAATTAATCAAGTGTGCTGGTCCTAGTAGCTGTCAAATTTATTCGGCGGCTTCATTGTTAATGACATGAAATTCTTGGGAGTTATTACTATGTGAACAACTTCTCAGGGATCTTAAAGTGGGGCCACACCGGCAACAAGTCGCGCGACAACTCGTTAAATTTTACGATAATTATCATGCTTATCGTAAAATTTAACGAGTTGTCGCGCGACTTGTTTTCGGTGTGGCCCCACTTTTAAGATGGCGTAGGTATGTCATGTGATTTTTTTAGCTGTAACTATGTACAATAAGCGGCTCTCGTAATTATTGTATTACCAATCAATCTGGCATAACTGACGTGAGCATATTTTAGCTTTATTTTGACCTTAAAATTTTCTCACGACTATTCCCTCACTAAACATGATATTTTTTATGGATACATACCGTATTAATAATTGAACAATTATAAATTTTTCTAATTGGATTTGTAATCTTCTTTCAATGCCGATTATTATTGTCTAATAATAATGAAGTATTAACTCTATCTAAATATTAATAATAAAAAAATATATGATTAATCTACCGAGGTCGGTGTTTGATGTATAAAAATATTTTCTTTGGATGACGCGTTTATTTTCTCTTTCTACCTTTACCCTGACACGGCGATGCTCAAATAAATATTGCATCAGAACTATTGTTTGCCTATTTCGTAAAAAGGAAATGTTATGTAAATCAAAAAAAAACGAGCACGTATCTCTCTGTGTGGGTATTTAAGTATTATTGAAATAAGTGTAAGTACCTAAGTACTGACATTTCGAGTTGCGTTTATGATCAAACATAAAAATGGATCGACGCATCTTATTGCATCTCAGATATTATTATAATATATATTATTTATTTATATTCTTTGCACTGAGTGTGTAATTTTGTTTTCTCGACTCCGTGTGTTGTAATAATATGTACCTATATGTAACTAATTTATTATTATCATATTGTTTGATGGAATAAATTCATTTTCTACTAAGTCGTTTGATGATAATGGATAATATACAAATACGTAAGACATTTAAATGGTATGTGTACAAGAAATGAATTTATAACATATTAGAAACCAATTACTTAGCACATTACCTTTGTTGTGTAAATGTCAGTTCAATTAATACTATAATTTTAATGATTTCCGCTGCTTTTAGTCTCAATTCTTACATTCCTGCGTATATTGCAAGTCATATATATCAATATTTTGGCTACACATAACAATATAATATATACTAACCCATATTATGCTTAAGTCAATTTTATATTATGTTGATTTTTTTTTAAACACAAAGGAATTGGTGTAAATGATTGTAAGTCTGCGCTATTTAAGATATAGATTAAAGTCTGACAGTTTTTTTTGTGGTAAGCGTTCAAGGATTACTGAAAGTCAAAGCAATTATGTTATATAACACTAATCTGCCATGACTTTTCTTTGAGATTGACGGGTTCTGTCAGACGTGGACGTCTACGTGGGCAAAGCAAAGCAAAGCTCGCTAGGTATGTGGGCAAACAGCGGTCGCCATGGTGACGCTCTTTCGCAACACCAAAACAATTTCGTCGTCAATTTCTCCGGCCGGCGAGCCTTGCCCGCTATTCTGGTGGCCTGCGGGGCTCGCCTTGTTATTCTTTCATTTCTTCGAAAGCGAATTTCGCAACTCTCTCGCCTCGCTCTGTGCGTATATGTGCGATTGTTCAAAACTACACGGTGACTTTACCATAAATATACAAATTATTCAATACGACACGTGTTTCACTCACATAGGTAGTAAACTTTATCAAGTGTATTATATAGTAATTATATACCTACGAAATTAAACAACGTGATGTGCGAGTTTGATGTTCGCGTAAACGATAACACAGACAACATTAATAATATTTATCAATTTATTAAATACTATCTGAAAACTGTTTTGTGGAATATCATACTTCAGTTAGGCCATGAAAAGCTCTATTGATCTATTCAACATTTTGTTTATACTCGATGATTTAGTCATGTCCAACAACTTTATATCCAATGTAAATTAAAATAGATCGAAAGTAGGTATATATTATTTGAATGAAAGTTTCCTCAAACGGTATTTTCAAATGTTTGAAAAACTAAAGAGTTTGACCTATTGAATTGTTGTAAAGTTTAATATTATGTTATTGAGTTATTAAATTAAACAAAATAACCAAGACAGTGGATGAAAGTGATATTTTCATTTTAACCACCGAGTATTATTTGGGCGGTCCCGCCTGTTTCATTCTCAGTGTAACTATCACTGATGACGCAATGACGTACTCATTCCTGCATTGCGACAAGCATTATTACTTTTTCATGTGTAATAATTTCTTTTTGGAATCAGTATCAAAACTAATTATTATGTTTTAGTTTCGAAATATTGTTCGACTCGCATTATATTGTTGACATACATATTTTCGCAGAACCGCACCGATGTGTTTACTGCCGTAGGTATTTGTTTATACACACCTACTTTTGTGGCAACTACTCTTGATCAATATATACAGGTCGTTCACGTGAAAGGCATTGCCCCGTGTCACCTATATTGCTATTGTTTCTGTAAATATGTTAATGTTTCAGATATTCGCATTGTATAAGTTTAGTGAATGAGACCCATGTTACGGATCAAAGGACCAAAGTTCAATAGGTTGAGTTGAGATCACCGAAAAAGTGAAAATAATGTGAAACTATCATAATGCATTAATGCTGTCTGTCATGATGCCTTTATCTTTATTGCAACAATATATAGCGTATGTACCACAGGGGTAATTAATTAATTTTCTAAATGAAGCGGATTGCATTAAATAATTTAAATTTCATGTGAAATTTTCTTCCTTTTTAATGTTCAATATTATAACTAAATATGTATTGCGTGTAAATACCCTGCTTAAAGTTGTATTCAACTGAAAAAATATTGTTTTTTAATGTCACAATTTGATGCCAATTCATCGTTGTATGTGCCGCGCACCAAGCTATGTACAATATCTCTACACATTATAATATGATATCGTTTGCAGTAAAATAAACATTGATCGATGAAAGTATATTACCGTCTTTCATTAAAACCTGGTAATTATTGGAATGTTTTTTTTCTTTTTTGGTAAAATAACACTGAACTGTTTATTTGACAGCTAAAAGCAGCGGAACTAGAAGAAGGTTTCGCATGTGTTAATTTGGTAATGGATTGATTATGAATGAATGAATGCTGGTGATTTTCTTACAATGGTATTTAATTTTGTAAAATGATAATCCTAAATTTATTTAAAAGTTATTGCGTTCCAATTATCAAGTCTGGAGTAACTCAATTCTCTAAAGATTTTCCAAAAAAGGTGTGTAATTGCATTATTGCATATTTTCAAACACGTGTCCGCTCCGCTCTCAAGTTTAGTGTTGTCGATTGCAGGCGCAGACGAATAATTAATTGGAAGAAGATATACGGCCGCTGATAAAAATGTATGGAGCCCGTGCGAGAACCCAATCTCCCGTTCGGGCGGACGAAAAAGTTCGTTGCCACGACGCCATAACTGTTCGAGGTAAAGCTCGCTTTGATTTCTTTGCGAGTGAAATTATTTTGAGATGACCGGTGCACGGCCGCCGTTACGCAAGTGGCGGCCGCTGACCTTGAGTTTTGTGAACCCGCCGGAATGCATCGGTTTTGTAACTGCGCCGGAAGTGACGGACGAACTTATGCGTCTCGTCGCGCAGTGCCGTGTACACCTACTTCGGGCATAGATACTAATACTAAAATGTGCGTTCTGTGTTAGTTGACAGTTAGAAAAAAACTATATAATATAAAATATTAGTCCCAAAAAAAGTTTCAACGTGATCTTTGCAATATTCAAACAGATGTGACTGAAAATAAAATTTAAAAAATAGATATGTAAGTAGTCGAAGATTTTTTACAAAGGTAATCCCAGTAAGTGTGCATCTAAAAATGGAACCAACATATGTCTAGTGGTAATTATAACTTTCGTGGCCGTAAATATTGCGTATTTATAGTTTTTACGTGGTTTTTTGGAACAACTATTATGAATTTTATGTATTCTGGAATCTTTCCCTAGATTTTGTCTGATTTTCGTGTCTTTTTACGCGGTTTTTCGCGGAACGTATTTACCGCTTAAGTCGAGAGATTGGTATACCTACCTATTATCAAATATATTTATTATTATTTGTATATTACCTATAATTATATAATATTTTTTTCTGCTTCTATTGGTGCCTGCTGTTTTCTACTGAAGATTGGCGACCAAATTCCAGTACATTTACCTTTCTGGGCCAGTCGTATCAAAGCATCAATACATTAAACACTGAGCCACTTTCGGGGATGCGTACCAAATACAAATTCTCTATACCCACGCCTCTGTCGCCCTCTACATTTTCCCGTATTATGAGTTGGGATACATGGTATTTCTCATTGCGGATTATATTATGTCCGAAGTACGTACGTGCACGTTTTCATAGTTCTCTTGGCTTATGGACTAATTCAATCTTATGTATTCTTATTCGAATAAATTGTAATCTACAAAGAAAAAGTATAATATTAAATATTCATACATACTAACCTTGAATAAGATTGTACTATTATTTGCAAATCAGGCGATACGTGAATAATGTCACGTACACATTTAATGTACACTTTCACTAATTTGATTGTCATATTAGCAGCTAAAAATAATTGATATCGAATGCTTCCCTGCGCCACTGCAATTGTTGTAAGGAAATTACCGGCGTGCGAGTCTCCGAAATATTACGTTGGTTATTGGAAGCGATTACGACTTCTTTTTCGAATTATATGTTTATTCGTTGTAATACATATTGCATGAAACAGGCTTAGCGGTACGTGACCGTTTGATGGATGCCTTTTGTACCGTAAGAGATCTTCACGTGGTGGTGATAGTTTTTATCAGCGCCAATGCTGTATACATAGTAAAATAAATGTGTAATTATTTATTTCATTCGTTTAAATTAAAGCAATATTTAATTTTTGATTGATTTATTCAGTTTTAGTTTATTTTTTACCAGTAGTACCATAATGTACTTACATTTCCAAAATCAGGAATGTAAATTAAATACATACTACCTATTATGCGACCGCTTAAACATTCCATTATATCTTTATATTGTACTTAATTATAAATTAAAAGACCAGGAGATAATATGGTGTTAAAATTAATTTTAGTTTTAAGCATTAAAAAAAAACTATGGTTATCGAAAAATATTTCGATAATTAGGTATCTTATATCTTATAAAATAATTACACTTGATTTTTCTCGAAACTAAGAATATAAGGGTTGACACTATCATTACTCTGAGGGTTGACACTATTTTATCCCAAGCCCTTCAATCGTAGAATAATTGTGAGATCGAACTCTAATATCTAAATACCATTTAATTGACACCTAGGAACATAGGTTTAAGTACATATCTGATATTACATAATATTCGTGTAGTGTGTTATTAAAATTTTAATTTCTTCATCTCATTAAATAATTTGAATGTCTTGATATGAAAAGCATGTAGCCTAATTGATAAGGAGTCATTACCTATTATTACGTTCACTATTATATTGTCAAATATGTTATTGATCGTCGTGAATCGCGATGCAACAGAAGTAAAATGTGTGCCCAAGTACCAAAAACACATAGTACCTACACCGAGTAATATTTTGATTATTAATTTCAAATCAAAAGATTTATTTGTACCTACCTATATCTATTAATAGTTGTATCGAACGGTCATTTGCTTAGAATGCGGTCGTTTATTTTGATTCCGGATCCAGTTGTTTGCGTCATCAAACAAATGGGTACCTGCGATCTGTCCTTCGGGGGATTTCGTGTTGCTTTGCCGTTAAATAATGCATCAAAATCGAAGTTAATTGACGCACAATCATCTTTTGAGTGTTTCCCATGCTACGACTACTACATATATAGGTACTTACAAACATACATATTCCGTGCGTGATTTGTTCGACCTTGCCATACAATAATTGTTATGATCACTGTATCAAAAATGGCTTATTATTGTTTATTTATAAATCTTATTTGAATTACTCAAGTTTTACTTGCTTCATTAATGGAAGTACCTAACTAATTTACCGGACAGTGCTGTTTTAATAACTATTAGGTAACCGATTTATAATTACGGCGATGCAACTAAAAATAATTAATATTTTTCGGGCTATTTATTTTTGATTACATCACATATTTCCAGTGCTTTATTTTTCCTAATGATTGTTTGTAACGTATTAGTTATATTTTGGAGCTCTGAACCGAGAATTTATGTATGACATTAATAATAAATCAACTAATTGCGAAAAATACGTTAAAGCAATATTTGTAAACAGCTAAAATTAACGGAAGCGATTTATTAAATTACCAATAAAATAATTTATATTTTATATTTCGCCACGTGTATTTAATACTTATGTAATAATTAGCAAATCAAACCAACTCGTTGATGCAAATTTCCCGCAGGTAGGTACATATTGTTGAGTTGAATACAAGCTTTGTTAAGATCACGTAAGATTATGGCAAAGCATGCCATGCCCTGCCTTCGGATGACTATTGCCGTGCCATAACGGTGGACTTTCTGCACTAACAATGCACTCTTAAATGCATGACTTATGTAGGTACCTACTCCATTGTTAAAGGCATCGACCGATTTTTCATTTAACTGATTGAATAAAATATTACGTATTTAATTTCTCCTGACGTAATATTGCATGTTTTGAATAAATGGCAATATTGTTATATTTACCAGTTTTTACTTAAATACGTGTTATGTGATTAGGTATTCTTCGATATTTGGAAAAAATGTTCTATTAAATTAACGCTTAAAATTGATTTGTTTACTACGGTATGTAGGTGTCTACTCAAAAGCAATTTAGTTATAAAGTAGGTTTACCTATATTGTGCAATTCGCTGTATTCTCATAATCGATTCGCAGTTACTGTTACGAATGATATCGAGCAAATTAAACGCAAACGAAAAAAATGTTACAAACACTTATGATGCAATAAAATATTTAATTTATGTAATGGGAGCAAATCTGTTATGTTATCTTTACATCGATAAAAAATAGCATATGAGTTCGTGGGCATTCTATATATAATATTATTATAATATGCACACTCGTAAATTTTCGCGAGGTGCATCACCGCCTTGGCGTCGGAATATGAATCATATCGTTCGGTGCATTCTGTCACATTAGCAGCTCGCGACAGTCGTGAGTAGTTCCCGGACCTGCAGCATTACGATTACCTCAAAGCATCATAAACAAAGGTCGCTGGATGTGTTCGGAAAGACTTGTCGCTGTCACCGCTTCGTACACCTCGGGCACGACCGCCGATTTATAATGACAGGTGCTCATCTCTTTGATTAAAGGGACACAGTTTCAAATGCGAATAAGAGTGTCTTTGACATACAACTTTACTGTCATGCAGTTGAAAATATTGATTAAATTAGCAACCGGGTAATCCAAAGTTAATTTCCATTTACTGCAATGTCATATTAATTTATCATCAGTAAATACGAGTAGGTACACAGTTAACGTTGATTAAATCTTTATATTTCAGCCTTTTTATTAATTGCTTATACTTTATAACTTACTATGATTTTATCGAGTCAATTAGTCGAATACTCAAATGTGTTTGATTATTAATTAAGAGTTGTCCAAAGATTACGTCATGCCATATGTGGGGGGGGGGGGGGAATATGATATTATATGTGACAAAAGCGGTTAAGGGAGGGGGTTGGGTTGTAGATAATAAATACGACGTGAAAAAGTTAACAAAACATAATCTCATTTTTTCTCATAAAAAATATTCCGTGAGAAAAATGTGACGTAATTTAAGCAGGAGAGTAAAAGATTTTGTGTCGTAATTTTATCGCAAAATAATAAGTAGTTAGGTTAGCGGTAAGGATTATTTTATTATATTTCGTAGTTTTTCCGTTTCTACATCACATTTTGAGATATGTATGATCTTATTAACCCAATAAGCTCTGCCCAAGGGATTGCGATCTAACTTTTAAACTTACACAAAGCTAATGTTTAAATGCATATTTCCTTAACGGCTTCTTGTGATTTCCATCTTCAGCGCAGTAAGGTAACGAGACGTGGGAGACATGACAGCGAAATACATAGCGCGGTTTAAATGATTTATAACCAGTTGACATTGTATCGTTCCAGTTGTGTTATCTCATGCGAATCCAAATCCGGGTTATCAATAATAAGGACGTATAGAGAGCACGGCTTTTGCGCGAAGATCCGCAAAAGACAAACGACGATTTATCGACGCTCGTGTGTCGCGCGTCAGGTTTTTTGCAATCCTCTTTGTTTCTTTTGTAATCGGATGCGATGCGGACGAAAAGTCATTTAGTTACGCTCATAGGAGAATAACTAACATTGTACACAAGTTACGTAGAGTAAACTTGCGATGCGCGGCTGTAAAACAAATTATGAACACGAAGCCTTTTTCATTGCAATAATTATGTGCCACCTGTTCTGCGATAAGCTAAAATGAAACTGTCTCATTATTTCTCACGTATCTGCGTTAAAAACTTGCTACTGCTGCAAAAATACCATATCTTTATAGAATATTGTATTGCATAGATTATTTTCCATCACAAAATACTACGCGCTGAGTTTAGATTATCATAGAATTTAAAACAATTATGGGGTATATCTAATGTAACTAATAATTTTGTTGTTAATCTAATGCCATTTGTATGTCGTGACTTAATCTTCAGCCCTTGAGTGCCTACCACTTTTATTGTGCGTCACGTTTGGTTAAATTATATGCAATCTTTCAACATTGTGTCGGCCAAATAATTTGAATTAGATGCGGGTATATCTACTACTAAAGTCTGTTAAAGAAGAAAATATCCAAACGTTTCCCATCAAAATGCTTTTGAAAAAATGACTTTCATCTAATTGTGTAGTTAAGTTATAAATAATATTAAACAAAATCTTCCTTAGGCCCTATTGCATTTTGCTGATATTATGTAAATATTTTATAGAATATTCAAGTTGTCTATTCAATATAATTCAGCAAAAATATTTGATTAATTTTGATGTGTAAAATTGTTATGTGCTAGCTAAATATTTATCTCTGAAAAGTAATCAATGTTCAGAGCAGTTTGCATAACGTACAACATGTTGGTATGTATACTTATTATGCATAGTCAAAAATTCTTAAAGTGGTAAACCACATAGCACAAACGAATTGGTTGATGTAATGGCTTCTTTTGTTGTAATATTTTGTAAAGCCCTCAATTCTTTTGACTTATTCGTGAACATTGACTTGTTGAAAAACGAGTAGGGCCTAGTGTGTAGGTACCCACATATACGTCGGCACCTGGAAATTTTAATGGATAGGTACTTGAGAAAAGTCCCTACTCATAGATACATGAAGATATATTTTTATTTGTTCTACGTAAAATTTTGAATACTAATAAGTAATTTAATTAGTAAATTACAATGGTTTTGCATGTTTGAATAATTTTTTTGTTAACAGCTGTTTCGAACTACAAAGTCATCTTCGAAACGGTCAACTATAATAGTTATTCGAGGATGGGCTTATAGCCCGAAACAGCTGTCCATATAAATAACGTAGAATGAACAAAAAAACCTCAGTTTCAGTTAAAAACCTGACATAATATTAAATAATCTTGGTATTATAGAAGTTAAGAATCATTCTTGATGTATTTATTAGTTGTATTGTAGATTTGTTAAAATAAAAAAAAGTGTAATTTTTTAAAACAGTATTCAGTTTTTTCAGGTCCATTTTACATGATCTTCTTCCAGTTCCAACCAAAATTCCCTTATAAATGTTAGTTTTATTCATGACGATGTTACGTTAGAAGACTCGACTCATATGTAAAGTGTCTTAATAATATATAGACATTCGCCATAGGTACCATTGATTGGTTTTGGATTATCGAACCAGACTTTTGAAATACGGGCTTCTGTAATCACCATGCGTTGAAGTACCATTGATTGGTTTTGGATTATCGAACCAGACTGTTGAAATACGGGTTTCTGTAATCACCATGCGTTGAAGTCTAATATCTCACATCAGGCATATCAGACTGCTACGTCAAAATAACCGTCTACGATGCACAAGTTTATGTTCAAAATAGTAATATGTAGGTAATTCCGTAGTCTAGATGTATTTCTAGAACATATCTTATATTCATAATTAACGGCATATCTGTTATTTTTAGTCAAAATGAAAATTTTATTTTACCAATAGGTAAGTCTTTCAAGTAATAGAAGCTTAAAGCGATGTAAACTTGGTGTATTTTAATTACCAGGAAGGTGCCAATTGCCATGTATAGATATGAATAAATATTAATATCCGGAAACGTAAACATTTATAATACCTACTTATGAATCCCGGTAAAGAGGCATGTGAAGTATTAACAATCTACAATGATCTACATAGTTTTAAGTTAAGTAGATTCACACACCATACCAGCAATGATAAAGCATTTACATATTATCAGTGTGAATATATTGTTGTTTATCCGCATGAAATAATATAATTTATGAGAATAAATGTAAATGCTTACTCACTTTGCTGGTTCTTCAGCAATATTACCTAATTTTATTTTTTAGAATGTTTTATGCAAATAACAATAATATGGTCTTTGTTAAATAATATTTACTGTACGGAAGGTCATGACTATGTTTGATTAAACAGCCAATTGCATATATTGTAAAAGTTGTAGGTATTTATAAATAATATGTCAGTTGTCTATATAATATTATTACCTATTCCGTATTTTGTGGAGTAATGTTTTGTGTTATTATAATGCTATTTTGATATTAAAGACATATTTACAAAGTGTGTATGTGAGGTCATTAATTATGGTGTACCTATTAATTGTTTGAAATCAGTTACCATTTAATCTTTTACCGTTCAGTGCTAAAAAGTATAATTTCATAGATTTATACTCCGGCTCGAACGATTGTTTATAAAACAATGAATGTATGATTGCATAACGACATGTTAAGATACTGTGCGACTTTTTGCTGACGACAGGAAACAACGGTAGATGGATTACAGATCCTCAATGTCCAACACTGGCATTCATGATGAAACCAAAAATACTCGCATTTTTATGTTTGCCGGCTTAAATCCGAGGTCGCGGGTAATTGACACATTTGTGGAAAAAAATATGATCACTGGTTGAGAGTAAGTTGGTCAAATGACGACATCAATTCTATGCAATATCTCGGCGATTAATTTTAATCGTCACGTCGCGTTTGATTGCTGCCATTGTCGGCTTGCGAGCTTGTGATTTATCCACGACCGTTTCATTGTTCATTGTTATCGATTGATCATAACTTCTGCATTTCGAGTGATGCAACATCTCTTAACACAATTGATTAAGTGCTTCTGTAAATGTTTCAAGATAACAATCATCTCCGTCTCACGTGAGACTTTTTTTAAAAATAGGTAACCTATCGTCGGAATCCCCAAATTAATGAGTCTGCACAATAAGCAACCAGCTATTTGATATTATATAGATTTTACGATATCTGAATATGTAGGCACAATGAAATTAAACTTATATTTGTTTTTGGCTGTCTCCTGTATTATTTTAACTTATTTGACATTTCAGATATTGTAAAATATACTGTTAGTAGGTGGTGTTGTATGAATGCGAATGGGAGTCAAGTCTAAGATATGCACATGTCGATAAATATTGGGGATAGCGAATGTTGTTTAGAGTAAAAAAGATAATGATTACAGTTTAATTAAGACCAGAGATGCCAGATCGGACATAGGGTTTGATGTTTTTACGTTCTCGGACGTAACCTATCTTCCCAATTAATATTGTCTACGCTTATTTCACAAATCTCAATTAATATATTATAACTTATATTTCCTGTAATGTTATATCTGACATGTTTGTTAAAATTGTAGTAGGTATACATTTATATCAAATTTGTGTCTCCGTGTAGGCGTGCATTACAATAATTTCAGTAAAAAATATCTGAACTTAAACGGGTTCTGATTCAAATGTTTACGGAAAAATAAATTTACCTATTTTTTGTCGTGACAGGTAATACATTCGAAATGGCACCTGTCACTTAAGTAGCCCCGATGCGGATTGTTTGCTTATCATCACCTTCCCGTGCAGTTGGAGGCCACCATACGTCGCAGTCGACCGACGGCGACGGCGGTTGGGTCTCTTTGTCGAGCGTCGCGCCGTGACCCGGTTTCCACCGCGAACCGTATGAGGCGTGAAGCCTTCTCATTGCGCCGACTTACCTACTATCGTATATTTTGTTAACTAATCGATATCCATTCTAGCCATTATGTGTATTGAACTTTGTCACACAATGCCGAAAGTAGTTCATGCATAATTAACGCATTGCTATTTTTTTGGATTTATTTAGGTGTTAAATTAAAGTACAGTTCATAGAAATATGTATCTTTGTTATTTATCGATTGTGTATGTAAATAATTGTTTGCCTTCGCGATTTTTATAGTATCATTTTAAATAGCGCAGTCCTACCCTTTTGGATGTAATAATGAAAACGGGTAAACATTAAAGGACTGGATGTTTAAATCTTAGACCGAGATAATAATATGTAGATGTTTATCAGCTTTTTATTGCACTCAACTGCAACAATGTAGGCAGCTCCAAATATTCTGGCTCTTTGTAAGTAATGCAAAAAATGATATTTCATGCGCGTTTTTTTTTTATTAAAGTTGATCAATACATTATATTCCTCAGAAGTAGTAGGTGCCTGATATATCAAAGAATTGACATACCCGCTTTTGCCAAAGGTCCACAAAATTGTAAAATTGATTATGCAGCTAGTAATTTTTTACGCAACAAAATACTAGTCAATTCTCAGTAGTATAATATTTATAATATTACGTTCCACACACACTTTGTTACTCTATAGTTATTTCGGTTATAATAGCATTATCAAGACGATACATTCTATTATCTTGGTGATGGTGTTACAATCAAAATAATTGTAAATTTGTGGATTTTTTTATTAATAATATTATACCTACCTTAAATGGAAACCTCCCTACGAAATATATTTATGGGTTAGGTAAATACAGTTATAGTTAAACTTTTTTGAAAACATAACCTAAGTTAGTCTCTAATCCTGATAGATTTGTGATTGATCTAATAAGTGCAATAAATCACTTTAATTCTTTTATTCTTAGATATATCAGATCCCTACTCATTTTTTAGTGAGCACCTGGTATAGTAGTATGCTGGAAACCTTTGTGTAGGTAGACCTATATTCGTAGAAATGATAGCGTTCTTGGCATTTAGATTACCAATGGGTGCTTGATGCTGATATTAATCCAAATGTGGAGTTTGATTGATAGTGTCGGGCATTTATTTTATACATTCCTCATTCTGAGTATTATTTATATTAATACGATTTACTTAACTATGATACCTACTTATAAGAAAAAAACTTACATCAACGTATATTTATTTTGGCCATCTATAATGCACTGATTGTAATATGTTGTTGGATAAATCTGCATTATTCTTTGGTCAAAAGGGTGATATAAGTGTGAAGGTTTGGTTATGTGATTACGCAATATAAATAATCGCACGATTCTCAGATTACATTATGTAAATTCTGTAGTAAATTGTTGCCCTTTAAGCCTTTGTTTTCTCGGTTGCCACGGGAATTACAATAGAAAATAAAACGCCTGATGAGAAATCACAACCATTTACATGTGCGGTTTCGTACGGTACTATAATTAGTTTTATAAACATAACACTTTATTTCATGTGTATACCCAGTTACAAAGAATCTACTATAGTGTAATTAAGATAGATTCCTACTAAACGTATTTCTCAATATATGATAGTGCAGGTATAACATTTGCGGCAATTCATGCATTTCTTAGTTTGGCTCACAAAGGTTAAGATTTTTTACAATAGTTTATGATATTAATAATATTAATTTCAACAAATTTAGTGATTATTTCGATTGTATGACCATTATCAAGATGAAGTATTAAGGCTATACCTCAGTTGAGGCATGGTCTAAAAAGATCGTGGCTAGGCGATGCGCGGATTGTGCAAATGACGTGTGCCGAACGAAATATAATTTGTCATATAAATCCAACATGCGTCCATTTAATGTTCTGTTTATTGTTATATTAGTAACACTAATAATATATTCATTGACATGTTTTCTTTCTCAAGTAAATGGGTAACGTTTTTAGTCATCTTTACACGATTTAAGAATTAATACCCCCGTCGCCATCACGAAACAAATTGACGTGTTCACAGCTCGACGTTCGCTCTCCGATTGCCAGCGAGTCCAAAATTTCGTTGCACCTATAGTTGAAAATTATTTGCCGTTTCACTGAAGTACCGTCTTAATAGTGCTGTTACAACCGAGTTAGTTATTGATTAAAAAAAACACTTGTTGAATTCAATATAATAGATATTATTGTAAAATCTAATTTTAATTAGTTACGGTTTTCGTTGTCGACATTTTCAGACTCTATGTTGTTTATTTATTATCTTTTAAAATGTTAGCATATAAACCTTATGAAGTCCCCGTTCTTATTTTTTTTTTAAACTTTTGCGGGAAAAATTACCATACAACTTGAAGATAGCAAAAGTTTCAACTTAACTCACAAGTAATAATAGATTACTTGTATTATTTTAATTGTTTTGTTTTATTTCTAATTTATTGTGTAGGTATGTAATCCTGGCCATAATAACTATTTTCAACCACCCACCTACTAAGGTTAATTAGGTATCCATACAATTTTAAGTGTCAGATATTAATCTAAAAGGGTTATTTATGTGAAAGTATGGTATCCATGATAATTGTTACTGAAGTTTAAATTATGTTAAAATTCAACAATCTGTACGTCTTTTTAGATTCATTTATCTTTCTCTATGGTACTAACCCACACGTGTCTTTTGTTTGCATAATATTATAATCTCGAATAAAATAATATGGACCACTTTCCACGACATTACGATATTTATTTCCGATTGCATGATTTATTCAATGGCAACACAATGCTGTCCACCGTGAATGAAGTGGTGATCAAGTAGGCTCGGCATTGGGAAATCAACATGGATATTTTCCAAGACTACTTTGACGAAATTCTTCCACCAAGATATTGTTCTGTTAGTCGAGTTGATCACACGCATAGATATTTTTATTTTTGTAACAATGTCCAACAGTGTGAATGTTTAGCTTAATCATTTCGAGACATTCATAGGTTTGGTAAGCAGCTCGTATTGAAAATTGAAATTATGCGTTTTGAAAAATGTCTACCGCAATGTAGATAATTAATATAATATTTTTCCCACAAATGCTGCAACTTATTTGAAATACACCTACTATACTGACAAATTGAAAAATCGTCTAACTCATTCATATATACCAACGTCGTATTTTATAATTAAATATATATTTCTTTACTGATTTTATAGTGAAAAATCATATTTGGTAGGTGATTGATAAAATGCTAATAGGTACTGTTTTTACGATAAGGTTTTTTCTTCTTTTAGTGTTATGGTAGATAATGACTGCGAATATGGTTGCATTACATTAAGAACACTGCCTGTTGGGCGGAGGTAAACGATAATTAAAAAGTTAAATGACAAACAATCCACCCATAAGCAATGGCCAATATGTTTTAATATATTATTTACAGTGTTAAAGCGTGGCAATTCATTCTAATACCTATATTCGGAGCTCACAAACTTAGAATAAACGGAATAAAAATGATCAGTTTATTTAAAATATTACTCGTGTATGGGAAATTATTTTCGCATAGTGCTAATAAGCTACATATTATGTTTATACAAGTATTGATACTATTTAAAGATAGCACTAGTTTCTCACGTTGTAATATCGTTAGTAATAAATAAATGCACGGACTGGTTCGAAAGGTTCGAATCTCGCGTCTGAAAAATACAATGTTATTTTTCAATGTGTGTGTGTAGAGCCAGAGAATGGACGTAGTAGGTTGAGTAAATAACCAACACCCATTTTGCGCAAAATCAAAAATCTGTTAATACAACCTCCACTCTGTGAATGCCCTTTCAGGATCGAACATGGTGATATAATATGTAATGTAGTTATTAAATAGTCAAGATGGACGTTTAATAATCGCTTAGTATTGAGTCTTCGCCACTGTGTCATACATATCAGTCTAGACTTATTTTGAGTAAAAATATGGTTTTCGCTATGATTTTGACGTTTAACAAACACATTACACAATTTTCTCGGTTCTTAGCATTGTTTTACCCACAGCGATGCATAGGTATATAATTTATCTTTTAGTGTGTAGCGGATGAGCAAAAAAAGGAAAACATTCGTGTCTTGTTTGCGGCGGCCTTGGCGGGTTGGCAGTGGTGAGGCAACCTAGATGATGTGCTCCGTGCATTTAAACTTTTGCGTACACACTGCGTTGCACCTTCAACAGTTTTCATCTAACGTATCGATATTTTAACTTCATTTGATATGCATGTGAGTAAGTATGATTGCAAAGGTTTCCTAATGCACCTGTCCTGATTTGGTAAGGCACAGTTGCTGGAATATAAAATCCATGATTATACCTACAGTATATTTCTGTAAGACGAATAATACGTGTTTAAAAATTCTATTCATAATTAGTATCATTTTTAAATTATTTTTATTCTATGGATAATACTTACGTACAATTTAAGAATGTAGGCTTTAATGTACAATAAAGAATACCTACTACGCTCTTGAATGTTGTATATTATTTATGAATTTAGCAAGTGCATGAAATTTTGAGAGATACTGACTCCGCATGTGAATCAAAGTTAACATTGATTCAAAATTATAAATAAATGGTCGCCAATAATATCTATATATATTTTTAAACAGCACCTCAGATGCATATTGTTTTAAAGTATGGAGGTTGTTAGTGATTGTACCGTTAGTTCAATTAGTACAAACATTTTTGTATTATGTAGGTATCTATGTTCTTGAGATAATTCCAAATTACGTATGTTTAATATCTGTTCGTCAAAAACATTTCCCCTCGCCTATGTGTATTTTGGCTGTTTTTGATATTTTTGATTGTTTAACAAAATTTCACTTAGTAGTTGCATATCTATATTATTATTTAGTACCCATAGTCGTGTATTTTATGAACACGTATTCATTGCGAAGCTGTAATAAAAGTGACTTGTGAGCTGCGAATTGCGGTTCCATCAAAACCGCATGTATGCTGTATTTTGTGTTCTGATTTCAAACGGGTTGATAGCCTATCGGACAAAGAAAATTAAAGATGTATTACTTTATGTGGTTAAGACTTAACAGGCAGTTGTCTCACGTATTGGGATTATAATATGTATTTTTAAAAACATAAACCATACGTGTTACAGAAAACGTTAAGCATTGTAAACTCTTTATTTTTTAATCAGGTAAAATTGGGTAGGTGGGTAGTATGCGTGCTGAAATCTAAATACTAATCAAATGATTTTTAAACCAAAATTCATTTATATTAATTGGCATAAAAGTTTACATAGGTGTTGACCCTTTGATAAAAACACCAATAAATTTAACATCTACAAAAGCATTAAGTACAAATATAGGTATATAATTAAAAACATATTTTTCCATCTACGCCAACAATTAACCATATTTTGGAAATTGACACAAAAGTAGATAATAATATTACAGTATGCCTTATTTATCGAATTGTAATTAAATTAATCGCAATACGCCGTCTATAAATCGATTTTCTGATACCATTGCCTTGATTTAAATTACAAAAAAATGGTAGCCATTTCTGGACGAACTTTCAAACACCTCGGTTAGTGTGGGTATTGGAAATTATTCGTAAGAATAACAGTTCAAATCGGTAGTTAAGCAGATTTAGAGCACTCAATCGGGAAGTGAAAGATGTGTGTTCGAATCCCACTCGGCTAATTTTTTTCCATAGAGTTTGTATTTCAAAATGATGTCTTGAATTTCGCTTCCGAAATAATACTAATCTTTGTATAAAGATAGTTTAAGCAACGTGGTTCTAGAATAACAAAATTACTTCCCGTAAAAGAAAAACAATTTGATAACAAAATTAACGAATTAGCCTTGTATCAAAATTGTACTAAACTTTTTTTCAAAAGAAAGTTAAATATACATTATTAACAGTTTTTTTTTATAATGTGATTATGTCAAGTTGCTTGAATTCCCCTGCGATTTAGTAATTATAGTATGTACGACTTGTACGAGTACTTACTTGCAATATTATAGTGCAGTAAATCCTGCAATTCTTACATGGTTCTTTATAGCTGATGATAAAACAACTTTACGTGATGTCTTCACTCTATATTGCTCCCAAAGTGCACTTACAAAATATTCTACTTTTAAGTCATTTATCATGTTTCGTACGGAGAATCTCGCAAGCTTTACTTAAGAACCTGTATCAAGTACAAAGTGTATTTATTATTTAAATATAAACCATTTATTTAATATGTTTGACTATATTTGATTTTTGATAAAACTGAAGTATGTAGTGAAAGGCCGTCGTAGTTTTGTACCATTTAATAGATGTTCATTGCCGTATTCGGACAATTACACGTGATGATAGATTTATAAGTTTATTTGAAAAATATATACCTACTTAAGTCGTACTAATATTACCATGATATTACAAAATGAAAGTTTTTACTTATCCTCTTTTTTGTTACAAATTACTGATACTGATCCGAGAGTCTCCTCTATACTTTAAATAATTCGAGCTTGTCGCCAATTAAATGAGTTATACCAGTGGATTTTAATTTCTATTCATTCCGGAAAAACGCAGCAACGTTAAAAAATCTCAGATTAAAAAAATATATCGTCTGCTGACAATTATCCGTGAACCGGGCTTGGCGGTACACATACACATTACGTATTATGTGTAACGTCAAACCTTTTATTAAGTCACCTTTATGATACTAAATTATCTAAACTTAAGGAATTGAGTAATACAGGTACATAACTGGTAATTTTGGGTCCAATATCTTCACAATAGATTCTATTTAATAGATTTTATTTAACTGATTGTTAGTAATTTTATGCGATTTATTGTATATCTAATGTGGATAATAACATAAACGTATACTTTGGGGTGTAGAATATTGTATGTTTCAGGGATTATTTGATGTACCTATCATATAAGTATATATAATAATATATATAGTATTATTTATTGTAGTTATTCAAGTCTTTGATGCTGTGCGAACGGCTATTTGCTTACGAACCGAGAAGGCCATCCACCTGTCTTCGGTTCAACAATAGTCAAGACTCAATATTTCGCACAATTTCTAACTAATAAGGTTACATCGGCGGTCGTTCGGTTGCACTGCTGTATCGCCGCAATCGCGAGTAGACCTAAATTGAACTCGAGCCCGAAGGTCGCCGCTGGCCGAGATGTACTGTTAACGCTTTTCATAATAAACAGAGTATAATGCATAGGTACTTTCAAAGCCAGCAGGTGGCTGCTAGCTTTATATCCATTGAGTTACTCGGATTATGGATAACCTGCTCGTCTCCCTTTCTCAACTATGATTTAATAAAAAACTTTTTACTTCTGATTTTCCTTGTATACCTAAAGAAAATGCGCATTGAAAATACTTAGTATATTTTATTAATATGCAATGCTCTTTTATTAACGCACTAAATTACTATAAGTATATTATATTATATAGCTTATAATAATTTCCAAAAAATGTCATAATAAATGTCAAAAGAAATATCAAAAAATATACATAATTTAGAATGAATATTAAGAATTCTGTGGTTCGATACGTCTTATTTGTTACACCAGTTTTCGTTATATTGTTTCAAAAACTATCATTTCAACTAGATGCTAAAAACTTTCGACGGATAATGTTCAATGAAATGTTTTTCTTATCAAAGAATACACTTTGGAAAGATTTTTTTTATTATTGGTACCTTTGGTACGATTACCAATATTAACGCAATGTTGTGTAGTTACTAGTTTATTAAGTGGATGAACTCATAAAGCACATTGTCCGGAATCCGAGTTCGAATTATTTTTAAAGAGCTTTTCTATTACCTAGATTAGTATGTACCCACATGTTAGATAAATGTCCCTTATGCCTTTGGGAGAATTTTGAATGAGCGCAAATTCATTGATTTCATAGATATGTACGGAAAAAAATCTTTAAAGTCGATTTTCTCAGTCTCGCAAAAACTTTTATTTATTCTACATAATATTATGCACGTTGGTGCTCGATTAAAAATGGTTTATTAAATTGTATCATGAAAGATTTTTAAAGTCACAGTTTAATAATTAGGTTTTTGCGGTAGCTAATACAGATTCCTACTATTATTTATTGCTTTTTTCTTTGATAAATAAAATAAAATGTTTCTCGTGAATAATCACATAAATGTATGTGACAGAAGAGATGATATATTATTTGCCGAAGCGCTTTCGCTTTTGAGACTATCATTACTCCCTTTCAAAGTAGGCAGTGTTGACTGTTGACGTTATCGAAGTGTGCAACACGAACGAAGGCAATTAACCTGTCACATCTCAGTTGAACGGTGTTTTGTATGTGGACATTGTAAACATCCCACGCCCAGTCTATTTGGCTTATACGACACACTCGGTTCTATGGTGTAGTTATAGTTTTACCGCCTACGGTACCGCAACTTTTGGTGAAAGCTTTCTTTATTTGTGCGGTGACCTCATCGGAGAGTTTCATTTTTCCGCCATTTTTTATTGCCCAGAAAACGAAACTACTCTCCGCTAAACTAATGACCTATGTGATCACAGCCTAGCCACAATTAGGCATGTGAATTCCTAGACTTTTTGCATAACCGGATAGTGGAGTCTTTCCATATTGACTACTCGGCTACTCAGTTAACGGAGCAACATTTCGTTTTTGCTTAATTTGGATAAAACAATTTTCAAACAAGTGTAAAATATATAAGTGATGTCAGGATACTGCAGATTTATTTGGTACAAACATAGGTACCACATTAGCGTGAAGTTCGATAGTTTTGACAGAAAATAAGACATAGTCGGAGCGGAGCGATGCCGTGTGACAGAAAGCGATGCTTGATGTAGGTACGTGCAGTCGGCAATAGCAACCGTTATAATAATCACATTCACCCTATGCAATTCGAGCGCACTATAACATTCAGTTAGACGTTAAAAATTGTTCCACTATAATATTGTTTCGATTGTTACTTCAGTGATGTGAGCTTGTTCTTACTGTCTTTGTAATATAATTTAACCAGTCGTTCTTGCGTAGGTACACAATATCTCGGTGAATCGATTAAGTGAAAATTGCCCCGAATGCCGGTTATCCGGTTACTCGATCATTGGTTTGCCATGTCTAGTTATAATCGCCAGATACAACATCGCTAAACTCGTATCATTGTAATATGAAGTTTCTCAAATGAGAGATAATAATATATAACACTTGGCCGATGAGGCGGTCGTGAAATCATAATATTATTTAAAAACTTTATGGTTTGAACATTGCTTGAAATTATTCTTCTGGTAAATCTGTGTGTGTTATGCAAACTTATATTGTTAGCGTCAAGAAAATTTTACTAGTATCTAACAAATGTGTGATACAATGTCAAAAACCGATGATATTATTTCAATAAGCGTCGTATACAATGGAGTTTAAAACACGTTTCTTCGGTAACTCGACAATACCTAGGTACTTATAATGTTATTTTGTTTGTATTACAAATACACTTAATATTTTTCACGGTATAAACATCATTCGCATATTAATTTTCGTGTATGTTTACTCATTTGAGCTCTATGTTAACCCATAGAGTTTAATATAATTAGCGCTCTACAAATTTAAAGCTATTGAACTCTGATATAATCTACTATTGTTTTGTATTAATTTAAAACGAACGATTCGATATTTATTGCAATCGCCAATTGAATAATTACCGTGAGGTTTTTATTTTTATACCATTAATGTAAAAAGATATCTCAACTTTCCATAAAGTTATCGATTATAACTTTCAACTTATTCATGATTCTGCTTTTTCACTTTTGCGTTGTATTGTGCAAGATATTGAGTTTAGTTTAGGAGAGATCCTATCGGATGCGGTGTCATTTTACAGCGTATTCTATTTAAAGCTCAGTTCATTGACAGCACAGGTTCGATGTAAACGTTCACACAGTATTGGCTTATTCGTAGGGGTAAGATAATATCAAGGGGTAGTAGTTACGGAGTTAGTTTCCCAAGGTTGTCTGGCCGGTGTAAGCGTCCTCTCGATTTAGCGAGACCAGTTCTGGACTATTCCACGCATGCGTCTGAAAACACTCGCGTGGAACTTGCCCGCCCTCACCTGCGTGGATTTTATATCAGAGCGGGCAATAAATTTTAATTCCCGGGAACACTTTAAATCTTCAATGGATTGAAAAACATTTTATAGGGCACTTATCTTAAGCAAAATCTACCACGCTGTTGACATTAACAATGATTTATATTTTATTGTTTTCTAATAAAAATACACCTTGCAATGATACTGTCTTGAAAGATAAATTTAATTCCAGTTGCATCTTTCAATGCCGAACACACAAGATGGTGCACATGGGTGATATGATTCTTAATTCACAATGTTTGGGTAGAGTATTTATCGACCTCTTACGTTATCCATAGCTTTGACTTTCTCCTGTTTTTTGATAATCTTTGGCTTACACGGCAGATATCGTATCCAATAACGTGGCATTTCAATTGTAATTTCAACGATTACCGTTTTGCAAACGGCTATTTGATAAATGATAGAAAAATAAGTTGTACTACTTTCTTTTTTAAAAACATCATACGAAATCCAATATTATTTTAAATTTTTAGCTTTACTTTCCTGTGGGTTTTATAAAGTAATCCATACACAATCAATATTACTGATAGTATTAGTGAAAATGGCATTTATATTAATTTACCGACCTTAAACCATCGCTATCACCGTCAATATCTACTGAATTTTATACACATGTTTTAAAAGCAACTCCTCAAATTTTCATATATATAAATTATAGTTAATTAAATATAATTTTACTGATATTTTATATTAATTTAATCTAGCAGCACCAAGGCAGCACGGTATATTAGTGTTTATGGTCTCTGCTGGCATTCACCATCGATCAAAACGAATAGTCGTTTAAATGCATTTTGGCTATAAGTTTAACATTATCAATTGCAAATAGACGTTTGTAGAAAGTAGATGAAGTACTGTCTAAGAATAAGAAAATTATACTTGTCTTACTCTATCTATGATCTCAATGTATCTCGTATCATATTATCTATAGTCAGATATCAAAATATTTGATTATTCGCCAGTTCGCTCTATCGGTACATCATTCCACCCATTACAAATTACATTATTAATATTACTGTCAATATTTCTTTTATATTGAGTCATAGAAAGCTTAAAGATGTTCATAAATAATTTTTCATCACTGTTTTGTTATATCAATAATATGCTTCACTAAAAATTTTATTGCAAGTAAATGTAACGCACTAAGTTGCATTTTATACGATGCACATTATGCCTTCATGGTGTGTGTAGAATTTAAGTAACGCATTTTTATTTTATGACGTGCCATTAAAGAGATGTTGAAGCCTTCACTGTCGATTTTAATATGTGCTTCGTATGTTTTTTTAATTGCATCGGCGCTCGTTCTGACGCTTTGCTTTAGTCTATATTAGGAAGGCATCACATCAAGAGCGGAATCGCGTAGACAACGGAATGCTTTTGATCCGGTTGGCAAATGCTTTGCCCTTTACTCGTGACGGCTCCAGGCTTCGGCGGGCTCCTTTGATCCTCCCCTCTACCCGACAACTAGCACTCCTTTAGTATCGGATATTTGTGTGAACAATGTAATGTAATACGGATCATAGAAGGAACAATAGCGAGCTGGTCTGGAGTTTCATCCTTATTAATTGGTATTACACAATTACAATTCAGTGTTTTTAGATTAAATGATCCGATTAGTTTTTCAAGCTCATCTTTGTAATGTGACTCACTACTGAAATACGTTTTTGTTATAATAGAATTTTTTATGTATGTTTTGCGAAACATAATAAAGTAAAATGCAGTATCTACAGCCATACGTTGTTATTTGGTTTATAATGTTCCTAACTGCCTATAATCGTATATTGAATCGGTTTATTATTTTCTCAGTACAATGCCAGATAATCTTTATTCTTTATTATACTTCGTGTATGTTGTGGTGCCCTTATAAGTAGTAGGTAGATGATAATCGAAATCGATTGTTCCATTAGCTGTTTTGTGGCAAACTCAATAATGAAAAGCAATCGATCGAACACGTGCATTGTTCTACATACAATTTTGTGTCGAAATGGCTTTTCGATGCAAACCGTCTTATATATTGTGGAATTTGTTGTATAACAGATTTAGATACCTACAAACAGACCGCATGGGCGCGTGAATCGAAAAATCGGTTTCCTCAAACGGCCATACGCGGTATTGATAATTTTCAACACTCTGAACCGCCGAGTCATTCAACCGCATCATTGAAAACAATAATTCGACTTCCCGGAAAATGTCCGCCGCGCTTGGATTAAATTGCAAGGCGCGTGGTCCAATTTGGGATGCGAGGCGACATGTCACGGCGCGATCTGCATTCATCGCGGTCTGCCGTTGGAACCAGCCGAGGGTTGTGTGCTGTGTTAGCGTCTTTACATGTAGGAAATAGCGGACACTTCGAAGATTTTTGAATCAGATATCGATATTGTCCAAGATTCCTCAAAATGTGAGGCAACCGTGAAATAGTGCAAGTTCGGTACATGGACACTGCCGGTTACTTTTAAACACAATTTAACATAAGAGCAGTGGCGAAGACTCCCCAATTAAGCATTTATCTAAAAATATCTGTTGCGAAAGGTCGATAGTAAACCTTTATTTAACATTTAACGTAAGATAAAGAAATGCGCTTTGTAAAAAATGCAAATCGCCGTTAAGGCATTTATCGACGTATTTAAATTATGCGCAGTGACATCTATCTAATAGCATATATATCTAGATAATTATCCATTATAGTATGGTAATTGATGAATGTGGAAGACGTCTCTGACGTCACAAAAGAATAACGGTCCATCCGCGTTCCATAGATACTAGGCGTATAGTGGACAGCCTGCCGCATAACCAGAAAATCATAACTGCATGTTTAGTTTTTCTGTTTATGAAAAAAACACTACACCATTTTCAGACGGCGATCTTGTTCTTTTGATGAAAACGTTTAGTTTAAAATATGCTTGACTTGTTTCATTCGCAGTAAATCTTCTCTGTACCTACATTACTATAAAACATATTATCGTAACTTAGATACCTAATTACAATGTAATAATATACTTTCATTCTACATATTATTTAATAGTTCGATCAAATAATATCAACCCACAGGGGAAGTCGTTATATTTTAAAACTTACTCAGCTGTAAAAGGGTAGTTTAACCAATTTAAATTGTATGTACCTAATATAATATAGTGCGCTGTAGAATTTTATTTGCGAGATTGAGCTTTTGCTTCAAAAAGAAAAGATATTTTCTGAGCTGAGCTTTATTCGATATAAGCAATACTGTGTGGGCTTACTTAATAAAATAAAAAATAGTAATATTATATTGTCATTATTTTAACTTATATGTTATTATATTATTCTTTCAAAGCTCTGTGCCTATATTGTGAAGTTATATTCTTTCATTTTGTATTGAAATATACCTTACATTTTTATTCAATTATTAAAATGAAGTAATTTCGCTTGGGGTAGTCTGGCCTACTAAGTTAATTAACACACCTGACAGCGTTTCTCCATATAATCCCAGTATACTTTATTTCCTCATTCGCCATTGTAAAACTTTTCATGTAATTACCATTCGTACCGTCTTCGTATGTTGCATTGAAGTTCACGAATTCTTCAACGAAGTGCAGTTCGTGATATTCATTTAAATAATTTAACTGTCGATCGGACTCATTACTGTCTTAAGTATTTTATATTAAAAGATATATTGCTCGTTATTTAGTATGTTAAGTATTATTTTAGCTTGTCAATATAGTGTGACAGTAAAGTTGTAAATACTTATTCTTTGTGAATGCATTTTTTTTAATTTGGCGGGTAGTAGTGGGTGTCTTATCATTAGTTTATATCATGTATATTATATAAAATATTGTTGTATTCGCTTTTATCAATCTCTGATTTAAAATAATTAATATTTTATATAATTTTAAGTACCCCACGGTGGCCGCGTGGCTTAAGCGCTGGACTATCACGCCGTGAGTCTCAGGTTCGAATCCTGGGTCTGACAAGTACACATATTGTTTTTAAATTTGTGTGTTAAGCGTCAATTACATTGAGCTTTTTTATGAGCTGATTATTGGCAAATTTAAAAGCGGGCGGTTCAGCTACTGCGATTTCATGATTACACACAAAATTTTCCATTCGCTGATAAGCCACAAGCCAGCGAGCGATTTTGACGGAACGTAGTTCGTTTTTTTGCCGGGAGGTCGCTACGCTCCATAATAATGTTTCCATTAAACGTCAAAAAGGTAAATTTCAAAATGAGTAGTTCGTTTTTCCACCACCACGCTCTACTGCGCAGACGCGATACGCCCACAAGCCGGCGTGTAGCTTATAAAGTTGACCGGCTTTCAACTTTTCTCGGTGGAGTGTTTACAACCTGCTTATTAGCTTGTTCGATGATTACACTGGGCGAATTTACAGGCAGATTATAAATTTGCCAATAATCAGCTCGTAAAAAAGCTCAATGTAATTGACGCTTTAGTCAGGGTATGGTCCTAATAGGTTGAGCAAGTGGCTGACATTCATTTTTCGTAAAAAACAAAAATCTGTTAATACAACCCTCTACTCTGTGTAGGCCCATATGATCCTATTAGGATCGGACATGGTCGGAAAAATTGTATAATTGTTTTTCTTCTTTTACGTCCAGTGGCACCCAAAATCTAGTCTTGTCTTGTCTTCCGAAATTCTCCTCTTTTCTCATCGGTATAACAGTTTCCAGCCAATTCTACATGCCAAGCAGCTATAACCAGTATCCCTTCACTAATCCATTAATCCAGCAGAGCCGTGGAGTTCCCACGTTTTGCTTCTCACCCGGGTGTTAGTTTAAAATTAATTTCGGAACTGGTGTATACCATTGGCATGTCCTTGACCATCTGAGCTGCGACAGTTTATTATTTATGTATTTCACATATTATGGGTGCACTTCCTCGTTGTGCCTTATACTTTAGTTGGCTTCCTGATTTGGTGTAAAGATCATCCGCAGAACTTTCTTTTCAAAGTACTTAACATTAATACTGTTCACAGTATCATTGCTATACCCAACTACTGTTTGCTTTATCGCATTGTTCGTATAATACAATTGGAAATCTATTATGGGTATCAAGAAAAAGAAGCAATTTATTTTCATGACCGTTGTTTTATTTATGGGACAAGACTACATGTCATATAAATTGCTCTAAATAATTCATATTATATCAATTATTTCACTCACGCAGTTTGCTAATTTAACTCAGTTGCCGATCATAAAATAGTGCCGACAAACCAGTGAATATTTTTTTTTTGAAAAAAAAATACGTTTACATTGTAATAATTTCTTCTGTGGACAGAATAGCAATTATGCTTGCACTTATATCCATTAAAGCGGTCCACACAAGGCTGCTCGGTGTATGAGAGATTGTCTCTCCGAATGGACTTATATTGTATTATATTATTCTGGACATGTTATAATATTTTCCTTGCCTTTATTTAATTACTTAGCGCTGTTTTATTTTTTCAATTTCATCACGCATGTTTTCATTTATAATCGTTCGATATTTTATAATATCATAATGGATTACTTCATTAATTGATGAATCATTCATACCGTGTGAAAATATTTATTGTAATTTTACATTTCTGGTTAAGTAGGTCTATAATAACATTGACATTCAAAGTATGACAATCTTATTTACAATGAAATTATATCTCGATAGTAGGTACCTACTCACTTTAAACTAACACTTAAATCCTTTACGGTTATCTTTAAAATAAAAATGGCCTTTCGGTAAATGAACAGTAATTAAATTATGTGCACCTTCATAATGGAAACTTTTTAAAAACTGACAATTAATTTGTGTGGCATTTTGTTTTTACTATGGTCATTCCTATGTGCGAGATACTTGTACTTTACAATATCTAGATGTATATTTATTTAATTTTGTGTGTCATATTTTACTACTTGGATATAAAAGTGATTCCATAACGGTGTCATAACACTTATGTTATCTTCTTTTCATGTGCAATAGCGTGACATTGCAAACGAAATTTTATGCATATTTACTTTATATGGATATTGCCACTTAGTGGTTTTATTAAATATGATTGGTACGATAATAATGTTTGCGTATTTAATGCTACATCAAACGGGTGTTTCAAGATCCGATAATCCATGACCGTTTGGATATAAAACTCGAATGACAAGAACTACCCGTAACAACCATGATCGTAATGTAAAACCCGATCAAACATTGAGGAGACATAATATATTATTCTTAACGATATACATAAAATGTCATGATGTATTAAGTAGATACATATAATATAGTAGATAGTCGCTATTCACATATAATATCATCAGCAGCCTGAATCAATTCGCTGCTGAATGGATGCATTTATTAATTGATATCATTCCTCTCGGCTCTGTGTGTTGCTTGTGTAGAGCTTAACTATCCCTTGCTACCACTGGATGATTAGACCTGTCCAGTGATTATTTCTTCTTCGAGGTTTCTCTCTAGTCCATTTCGATGTAATGTTTTATCAAACACTATTACATCGTATACCCTGTACATACCCACGCAAAGTCAATATAAATAGAGTAGATTAATGTTGTTAGCACTTGTTTATTACTTGAACAATGTGTATATAAGCCAAAAAATATTCCATTCCGTAGCGCAAACTATTACCCAATTAACTATAATACAAATCTGTTATGTAGGTATTATAATACTCGAAAGAAATACATATGTCTGTGTGGTAAAAATATATTATGTGGTCTACTTGCTATCGTGGAAAATATACTTATATTATTACATTTAGTATAATATTTTATATTGTTGATTGATGCGCTTTTATGACAAATATTATCTACGTTGACAACGCAATATTTCTCTAGTTACTTATATCGATTTCAACTTCTTCTGTGTTTCTCTAACTACGGTTGTATTTTTACGTAATTTGGAAGGTCAACGCTTATCCAAGTAAATGGACATCATTGTTTCGTCTATTATGTAATTTCATAAGCTATCTGCTATAATCTTAAGCGAGGTCGCAAAATAAATCATCTTGGAAAATTGCTTCACTTGTTATGTTGTATAGCTTTACCAATATTTGTACATTTTAGACACACGATTATATTATTCTTCAATATGTAGACAGATACTACATTTTGAAGAACACGTTTAGTGTTAACATTACTTTTATTAAAATAATTTTTTTCTACATTTCAAGAAAAACGCACATATCAGTAAAAAAACTAATATATTTATTATTTCGCATGTATTTTGTTATTAAAAACAGTTTCAACATACTAGTGAAATATGTAAAATTCGAAGAATTGAATAAACTCGTTTTTGGTTAAATTTAGAAAAATCCCTGATAGATTGCAAGAATGTTAAAATGACGATAAGCATATTTGTTTGCAAACGAGTAATGTATATTACCAAATTATCATATACGCTAAATTTTATTCTTTTGTACTCTTTATTACCGTAAATATCAATTGGAATAATGTATCCACTTCGAGACATCCGTAAACGTGTCACGTCTACGAACCAATTTATATGTAATAGCGGTGCTGTCATTCAATAATAAAAAATAAACTTTGTATACTCGTAAACTACTGGCCACAATATTCCTGCAGTGCCACCGCCATCATATTCAAAAGTCACCTTAAGTGCTCTGATATTGAATGGGGTAATAAATAAACCAGAGCAGTCGCATTTCGTTTATGTCCAAGTGTGTTTTTATTGAATCGATTATTTTTACTAGGGACAAAGGGCCGACGTCCTTGATGTCTTGCACTGCCTCCAACGTACGTACTAGGGTTTGCAATCCCGGGACTCCGCTCGATTTCCTGATTCCGAAGGATCGCGATTGCAATTGCTCGAATCCCTGAATTCGTTACTAATATATAATAATATATATTTTTTAATATCGTATTTTCATGAACCAAATATTAATCAAGTTGATGATGGTGATGGTTTCTAAATAACAAAAAATAATATAAACTTTGAAATTTGCGATATAAAAAGGCATTGTAATTTAATTATCTAAGTATTATATTTTATTAATTATTTTAATATATTTGACGAGACGGTTGAGGGAATTGTTTTGTTTTTCTATCCTTACAATTATTTAGTAGAAATTACTTTATAAGAATTCTAGCCAGAAGATTTTTTGTATGCTTTTCCAGAAAAAGGTCTTGAACCAAGCGTAGTACTTGTGCATTTCTTTTCTCGTACCTAATTTAAATGTGAACTTTTTTCATATAATAATAAAACTTCCTCCCTATCCATACGGATTCGTAATAAAAAATGTATCTAAATGTGAAAAGATTTATGTTATCTACTTTGGTGCAAATACTGAAATAAATATTTCGACAAAATGTCATATAATTTTCAGTCCTGGGATCGAGATTGAGAATATTAATGTATTGATAAGGATTGAAAAAAATGGCCGAGATTGCTATCTCTAGTAAATACGATAAATCTGAATGATTACACAGTATTTATGAAGGGATCGATGTGGTTGATCGGACTGTAAAAACGGGTGTTGATAATATTTAATTAAAATTTTCACCGTTCGGAGTCACAATCGAATTGCAAAGAATGCAGTCAACCGAGATTAAACCCTGAATCAAAACTGTTGTATAATCTGCACAGTTTCGATAGTCAGAATTCCACGACGGTCTTTGTATAAACTATTGATAATATTTTTGCAATTTTCAATACATACATTTCACTCGCGAATCGAGTAATATTGGCGCTTTTGCCGGTTGTCGGCTATTTCCCTTGATAACAAAAACCCTACAGACTAAATCTAGTAATTTTATAATTATCTTTAGATTGCTTAATGACCTCATTTCGTTTTAACAGTAAACGGTGGTTCGCCTTTTGGGTATAATTATTTAGTCGTTCCACCATTGTGATTACAGATTACGGTGGACGAATAAAATATCTAAGCTATATGCACGTAGATTCTCATTGCAAAATGTGTGCTCAAAATATTATAGAGCAATATAGCAAGAATGTGTTCAATTTTGACAAAAATTTGCCGAAATACATTTTTAACGTAGAAACATATTTTGGTAATAATGGTTCACAGAAGCAACTGCCTTCGCGAGATATATTTAATTGCACATAATATCACCTATATGAGTGTTTCAATATAAATATAAAGAACTTTTACTATGTATCGTTTTGATTATATTTTGATAATGACAGCACGAATTCAAACATGTGGATTAAGTGTACTTACATACATTTCATAATAAATTATGATAGGTATATCAAAATGTAAATCATATTTATTCTTAATAATAATGTGTCATTGTTTTGTTGTGCTGTTAGATATTTTATTGAATGCCAACTGTAAGCACATATTACGAATCAAATTAACCCGACATGTAGTTAAATGTCAGTTTCATATGTCATAGAAAAGTGCAATAGGTTTATGCACGACTGCATTTCGTATTTGCAAAGCAGTGATCGATTTTGAACTATATCTATGATATTTTTTATGCTAATCTAAGTTTGTATATATTGTTATAGATCTTATATATTTGAATACATTGTGAAAGATAAATTATAACCATTTTTTTTGAGTATTAATAACCATGGGCTGTAAAGTAAATTTGTATTAATTATTATAACACAATGATACTAGAAGTTCTAATTAACGTTTGCCAAATATTACAAGGTAGGTCAGGTATAACTTTTTTTATGACAATACGTTTAGCGTGCATTAAAATACCCGCATAACGAGAATATACGTACGTTTTGATGGCATTGTTTATATTGTATAATATGACATACATAATACTACTACAAAAGCCTTCGGGCTATAGCGGTTAACGTCCTCGATCTGAAGCTATAATAATGTTGGACTAATCTCGTTTCGCAAAATTACTCAATGCTATGACATTCAATTACACATATTATATAGGTAGTTGATAATAATTGCATATGAATGCCAGTCATTTATATTTCTCTTCCATGAAATGTTACTTAGCCATTTTATTGTTTTCAGTATTACTTAATAATAAATTAAAGCCTAATTATTACATTCTTTTGCAAAACACTTACTCGTAAAATTGCATTTATACGTCATAGTGTAATTCTTTTATGATTCAATTAATACACAAATCAACTTGTCAACAATATTTAGATAAAAATGCTCACTGAGCAAAAAAATGAATGATATTAGAATGTATTTTCAATATACTATTTCTTGGTTGGTAGGTATTAAATGAAAGAAAAAATAGATATTTAACCTTGTTTCGGCTACCTGTCACTTCAATCATACTATCGGTTGCTATGCAGCGAACCCTTATAATATTACATATTATGATATAAATAATTTGTACAATTTCAACGTTCATGTTTATTTGTATCATTTAAGATGTTTTTAGTCAGCTCTTGATGCCAAGACATCTTTTTACTTATATTAACAATAATTTTATATGAACTTACGTCTATATTCGTGTCTATTTTCTGGTTTTCATAAACTGCATTGGGGATCGCCAAAGGTCTTGATGATTTTTTATCCATCTTGAGTTCCAAAAGTGCGTCCACTTGACATGCGATGAAAAAGTCTTCAATGTATTTGTCACCACTTTTGGTTTAAATTGTTAGATTCTTTTATCGAAGCTTAGTTGTAGCGAAAAATTCACTTATAGTAATATTAAAAAATACACTACCCTAGTGTAGTTTAATAATTAAACTAAATTTAAGTATTTTTTGTACTTGAGTTTTGGCGCGTCAGATGATAATTTATCCGTTAGATGCCGGGAAAGCGCGGGAAAATTTCACCGCCTTTTCCACGTAAACGTAACTCGGACAAGTTAGCGACAAGTCTCTCTCACCCTTTCCGTGTCGGTACGACGGAGGAAAGTGCGCGCGGACCTCGCGGCAAGGCGACTAGAGTTGTACTGAAACTGTTGCGACAGAGAACGCCGGTTAAATATATAATATTCTCGTCAATGCATTTTCGGCCGATCTGCCGGCTGTACAAGTTTCGATCTCCGCGTGCACGCTTTTCCCTCGTCGAAATTCGGCGGAATTTGTTCGGTTTTTCTCTCGTAGACACCGCTACACATTTTGTGATCCCGCGAGACTTTTATGATGTCACAAAATGTTTAATAATAATAATGGTACAACCACGCGATGTTATTGTCACGTGCTATATTAAAATTCGAATTTCGTTTCGTAACGGTTGTAATCTGTTTACTCAAATGTCGCGCTTTTTCGTTTAAGTTTTCAATTTGTTTTTAAGGTTCATTAAGCACGTTTAATAAGATAATTGATTGGAAAATATTTTATTTTTAACAAAGTAGGTTCATTTAGTGCTAGGTACTGTTTATTATCATATTGTTCCCCATTGATACATAGTTTAATTTAATTGGTCATTGAAGTTAATGGCTCCAACAAACCACATCCGGTCTTAATCAGGCGTATCACGGGACCCTACGCTTGGTTGTAAAGAACCAGCATTTTTTATGACTGAATTAATTAATTGGTTGGTCATCAGCATCATCATCATTCGCAATACAATTAATTGGGTCACGGCCGCCTCTAAAAAACGTCTGCACTACCCTCTGTTTGCCACGCCTTCTTCCCTCTGCTGCCTTATCCTCAGGGCGAGGGTACTGTCTCTTTCAATAGTCCAACGGCGCCAGTTTAGGTGTACCTTTCTTTTCTTTGCCGGTCTATTGAGGAGGAGCCCCTGGGTTGGAGGTATTCAATCTTTCAGAAACGACCTGCCTAATCTAGTCGACCCACATTCACGTGGGAGACAATCGGTGGACCACTGTAGAGTGCGTCGTATAACTATACGCCGTATAATTTTCTCGTCATGGCCCATCTTCATCAACTACGACTCCGAAACCCCTTCTCAATATCTTTCTTTAAATATGTTAACTTTCCTCCTTTGATAAGAGTTATTCAGTTTAATTTTATGATAAGGCTATATTCTCCCATCCATAATATGTTAATGTGACGAGATAATATTATGTTATGAGGATTTTATAGAACTTTAATTTAGTTTTATTTTGTAGGAAACTTATGTGAAGTGTATCTGTAAACCGTATTAGGAGATGTTTGCCAGAGTAATTCATCTATTAAATTCTTTGCTGATGTCGTTTTGAGGAGTTCTTAGACTTTCTCAACAATGATAATATTGATAAGATATTAACATTATAATACATGTGATATTATAACATATCCAGTAAAAACTGATATAGTATACCGTCAACAAAATCTTTACTTTTACAAAAACTTCAATGTTCGTGTATCGGTTTTGTTAATTTTTTTTAATGATTTTACCGAGGCTTTGTCTACGACATCTAAAAGGGGATCCGCCGATCGGGTCCTCACTCCAATTCTGTTAAAAAAAACTTTACAATTTTGTCAAGCTCTTTCATTTAATGATTTATTTTTATTAGTTACAAGGTAAATTAAAATTTACACCCAAAGATCAAATAGTCCACTCTAATAGCGTATCTTGACAGATTTATACGAAAAATGGTTGTTAGCTATTCGCTCAACCCAGTGAGTTCATGCGCTGGCTCATAGGCTCTGCTAACCATTTAAGAGAAATTTTAGTAATTCTTTCATATTGTATTGATATATCAGGATTTATGTGTGCCGGCAAGTCTTCTGGTAATCTAATAGATAGTTTTGTTCATTATTCTAAACGTTGAATAAATTTGAGAATGGAACTGTATCTATATATTTAAAGTATACGTATTAAATAAAATTGCTCCAATCGTTCTTGGCAAATTAAAAATAATTGTATCGCGGAAGTTGTTCGTTATTTACAAAGTAATATTAGCAAATAAGATTAATATTGTTTAATATATATATATATATATATTAAATAAGTTATATTTTATTAAAATAATGACAGCAAGAAAACGCGTAATAATAATGTACGGCAGGTAACCTAGTATTAAAATGACATGTCCCCAGTTTACAAGGAAACATATATTATTGCGGTTGAATTGATTGCAATTACAACTTAAATATGTACCATCTTGAGGCATAAATACAGATTGGCTTATTCATAATGTATCCGACATGTGAGGAAAAATAAGATAAATGCGCTTTTAAATCCACAATTCGAAATTGATGTTTTATGAATATTGAAACAGTCGACAGGTAAATTGGACCGCATTAACCTGTGTTCGCTGCTCTGGACTGATATCTCAATGCGTTGGCCGCAGCATGGGGCATAAATCAGCATGGATGATTTATAAGAGACATATAATCAAGCAACCGAAATGCCTTGAAACGAAAAAAAGTGTGTAATGCCTCGCAAGTGTTTGAGCCGAGGCATTGGCGAAGAAAGGCACTGTCAAGGTTGTTATCTGGACTACTCTAATTATTATTTGTATCGAGAACAATATTAGCAGGATGCAAATTTGTAATACGCACCAACTATATGTAATATACATTTTAATTTATAACGTAATGCTATTTTATAAATACCATGCAAGTGATTATGAACATTTTGCAATATAGTAGCTTTTAAAATAAAATTATTATTAAAAAAAACTGACTTAGCGACGCCAACAATAGCCAAAAGCCATTGGCAATACTTAGAAGAATAAAACCAAATCTCTGCGTTTCCATTTATTGTTAGAACTGTAAAACTTAAATTGTAAGGTATATAGATCTCAATTAGTAAAAAACAAGTGTTTCGCTCCTTAGTAGAACATGACACTCCACATATTGAAGATTATAATATCAACAGACTTTTAACAAGGAATGATTGTTAACCATTTGCGCGACCCATTGGGTCCCAACTCCCACTCTATCAAAGATTTTTTCTATGATTTGTCTAATAGGTATGTTTCTGACGCTTCAACAACTTATTAGTCCATCTAGTTCTTTATAGGTATTTCCCAAAGTAAAATATTAGCTGATATTTTTTGCCAGCTTAAGGATATTCGATACACAAGCACTTCATTGTTTAAAAAACCAGAAAAAGACAAACTGGATGACAGAGGTGAATCGACTGGTTTTTTTTGCATTATTATTTAGATAATAGAGTCACGGTATTACTTTTGAATGTTTGCGCAAAAAATAAAATGCTGTCAAACCGCTGGACGAGTATTCAAATTGACAAAAGTAAATATTTATATTTTCAAATATCGCCCAGTAAAAAATGTGGTAGTATCGTGCATATTAATTTTATCCTATAGTAGTCGTAGAATTTTGAAAATTTATAATCAGCTCAGAATTTATTCAAGATTACATACTCTGCGATAGCTGAGTCATGCTCGAATGCATTGTGATGCAAATATTTGTGGTTTATACCCACTTTAAGTAGGTAGCGATGAAATATGTATATATATGGTGACACTTTCGTAAATTTTCTTGCCTCACAAAGGACCACTCCTAAAATATGTAACCAACAAAAAGAAAATATTGAGCACAGTGATTAATATTTTTCCTGTCCAGTCTTGGTGAACTTAATTTTACATGGCGTGCTTTGTGAAAAAATGTGGTTAGGTATATTATATTATTATTAGGTATATTCTCGAATATTAAAAAGAAAATGATGAAATATAATTGAAGATACAAATAACTTTGAAGATAACCTTATTTATATAAACGGAGCCTAAATATGTGAAGACAGACTAAAGAAAGGACCAAGTAGGTACCTACTAAGATCAATGATCAAATTAGGTAAAAGTCACTTCGAATTAGAGATTCATTAATTTATAGCAAACTTTACGCTGCATGTATTAGGTATGTCCAGAATAAAAAATATTTCAACACAATTTTAGATTCACTCACATAGTAAATTTTATAGATTATATATAAATGTGCCTTTATTGCTACATATTATTATTATGGGTGAAATTGTCTTATTTGTATCGAAGCCAATTTTTTTACATTATATTGCAAACGTAGCTGGCTATAAATTGCAGTGAAACAACAGAATAATAACTGTACAAATTATACAGGCAGTCAAGTATACCGAATGTGAGTATTTTCAAACGAAAAATCACGAAACTCGCGCATCTATGTTTTAAGCCGTGTACACACAACAAACGTCGACAACCTAATATGTTATTAAATTTAGTTTACCATGAAGTGTTAATCGCTTAATTTTCATTGATTCCGGAATTTAAAAGGAAAGCCAAGCGTAGTTGTCATGTTTATGATGTTGCGAACTCCAGTGTGTGCACGACTATACGTACCTACGTAATACCGTAACGTCAAAACGGCTGCCCAAGATGGCGGCTGTAAACAATGATTTAAAGCCGTCATATTGCAACCCGGTAACGTACAGAATAATATTTTTGCTATAGAAATCAATTCGACCACAAAAGAACGTTGCAATGTTTATTAGACCCCCTCTAGTTGTATTCCAAACACATTTTGTCTGTTCGTCATGTTGTCGATTACTGTAAAAAGTGTAAATCAATCCGAGCTGAATTTTAAATCTCGATCTTAGATTAAGGTATATTAGGGACATCAATCATATTATTGTAATTATATTTTCAACATTCACGATACGTACATTAATTACTTAATATGCAGTTGAAAAGAATTTACAATATTTCAATGAAGATTGGCCATACCAGAAGACTGACAACTGCCTGGCCGCAGTGTGCGTAGTCATTAATTCGGCTGATTGATAACAAGTTTTATTAGTTTTTTTGTTGTAAATACTATTTATTTCCCTTCATTAAAGTTCATTTGCCAACATCGTGCATCATATGATTACGTACGTAGATACGTTATAATCTTCCTTAATGGTATGGCTAGGTGTTGAATGACCGGAAATGAGAATAAGGGCATCCAAATGAGGAAAATACTTAACTTGTAAAAAAACAAAGCGTAATGAGGAATACGTACGATGACTTCACCATCGAAATGAGCATCTCGTCACCGTTTTAGCAAAACCATCTATGTGTCACTTTTATCAAAAATGACTTTTAAATACCACGTCATTCCTTATTTTTTTCTCTATAGGCCAGTAAAATGATCTATGTGTTGGGTAAACTCGCTCCGAAGTTATTTCAAAAAATAAAAAACAGCTATGTGTAAGGTTCAAAAACCACGGTTCACAAAAACAACTATGTGTATATTATAGTAACATATAAGTAAGATGGTATTTTGATATCGAGAGTGTAATGTTTTTTTACAGTTTGGCTACACATTGTTTGTTTCTATGTTATATGCTATGCATTATGGTCTTGCACGACGGTTTGAAAGATGCTTTCTCAAAAAGAGAGACAGGAAATATTCAATAATTTCTGGAAGATGCCTACATGGTCAATAGGGTATAGGCGAGAATTAATTTAAAAGTTGGATAAACAACTACAAACGCCTCGATGACAGTGGCCAATTGAAAGCAACAATGACAAGTAATAAGAATCTGACTGAAGATAAATAATTGGTAGTGCAACCAAAAATCAAAACGGAGAGATTTGTGGAAAAATGTTACATTATGGTTGGATCTAATTCCAAAGTTCCCACCCATTATTGCAGAGAAAATACCTCCAGGGTGTATGTGGAATCGTGTTTCCGATCCAAAATACAAATGCATGATGAATATAAAAAATGGTCTCTGGAAAATGGTCATAAAGCAGCTGAATATACTCCAGTATATTTACCACCAAAAAATCAGTATCCACCAACCACGTAAAGATCAGTGTGCCATCACTGCCATCTGCTGTAGTTATAAAATGAAGAATGTTTCAGAAATGGAATACAATAGCCACATTATTAAAAAAAAAAAAGATGCTAGAAGACCAAAAATGAAATGAAGGAGAGTACCAGAAGTATTACTGGACGGTTAGTAATCACAATGGATCTCCAAAGTGTGCTGCTATGTCCAAAACACAGGCACAAATGTATTATAAACAAAAGCTGCAACTACACAATTTCACCATATACATTCTTCATAATGTATCTTCTAATGAATTTGTCTCATCTCATCGAAAGCAGGACAATACAATGAAATAATTCTAATATCGGATGGGTGTGGATATCAAAACCGAAATAAATTATTCGCTACTGCTCTAAGTTATATCTTTAGAGAGAAAAAACATCGAGATTCAACAGCTTTTATAATATATATAATGAATCATTGCCAATATCACAGTCGAAATACATACATCTTCAGGAATTAAAAAGTGTAATAGAGAAAGATCACCACTATTTCTACGATAACCTAACATTTAAACCTGCTAATAGAAAGTAAACGAACTTATAAATATAATATCATCTCACTATTGCATTAATAATTAATAAAATGATATTGCAATTTATCACTAACGCACTATGTATATTTCAACTATTATTTATGTAACAGTTTTTCATGAATTTATTATTATTCACATTTTGATGAATAAATTAAACTATGTGTATTTACAAAACGGTCAAAACAACTTATGTGACATCACAAACTGTATTTTTATTATTTTTGTATTAAAAATAAAAGATTTTTGTAAACAAAATAATAATCTTAGACCATTTTCTGATTATAATAAAGCATTCTTCATAATTTTAATGTTTAAATGTAACATTATTTTTTTATTCAGTTTTATCCTTCTCCTGCACAATTTGAGAAAGTGCACATAGATGGTTTTGCTAAAACGGTGACGATCTGCAGTTAAAAATTATTTATATTAAATTGAGATGAATCATTATAAATGTCCTTTTGCATCTAATTTATTCGATACGTAGACAAGGAATTCCGCAGAGATTATTAGTCAACCGTAGAACAAAATATTTTATTAAGAATTTCGCATTGCCAATGAAATACCGAAAAATTATATTATGTTTCAATCTATGTTTACTTTTGCACAGTCATCGGATTTTTTTCTTTGTACACTTGTACATTTATTGTGTCAATGATCTCTTCCTTTCATAATCTCAGGGCTTCGACGCAATGCGAGATATTTTATCTTCTGCATTATTTTTAATTGTATTCGCGATGGAGTAGTGACAGCATCTTGTCTTGGGTCACGGGATTGAAATCCGAGGACTGTTATTTTTTTCAATGTGTGTTTGGATCCATAACAATGTCCCAAGAGGGCAAAGAACAAACCAACATTCCTCGTTAGAAAATATGTTAATATTACCTCTACTCCGTGGAGGGTTAATAAATGCCCTACTTATGAACAAAAATGATAGCATTTTTCACGTATTATAATGATTATTATTAATTCTAGCAGTGAACGTAACCATTTATTCTTCTACTCTAAGTCTGTATTTGGGACTTACTCAGTTTACATAACTACAACTACAATAACATTACTATATTATGACTAGTCAAGATGTAAAAGTTGTAGTAGTTATCGACCCAATACTAATTTATAGAATTATATTCAAAAGTAATTATTTCACTGTTTGTTTACTAAACAATATGTACGTAGTGTCTTTTTATAAATATTTGTTTTTATATATTTAACACACCTACATAATTCATACTTTGATTACTAAACGTAGAAAGATTTTTTTTACTATAAAAGCATAAAGGAGATCCTAAAAATTGAAGAAAAATTCAAATATGCCAAATTAATCATAATGTGTGGCTTGCGGTCCATAAATTCTATAATCGATGTAGTTCTATGTACCTAATAATATGATGTATTTATTGTGAAATTGTATGGTATTTTTTATTTAGCTATAGTTCTCCCAAAGATCCTATATATTATAATTATCAGTAGTGACTTAAATAATCGCAGAATATCGCAAAGATACCACTTCCATTATCACACATTTTATTACTTTATCGGCCGCCAGCTATGATTCAATAAGTTACCAAACCCCAACATAATATATGTAGCAAATAATAGTAGATTTATACATTTTTTTCAACAACATTTCTACACGAAAAGTCACCGCACGTCACTGTCACATAATATGCAGAATAATAAAATGGACAAGTTGAATCAACGCCTCTGAATTTCACAGTGAAATATAAAAAGTTCACATACAAAGCAATCAAATACTTAATCTTCTGTTGGCTATCCCGAGAAGCATGCATGTTAGACTTATTTCCTTTTTCCTTTCACATTTAAAAATCTAATATATAAAAATTAATATTTGTGTGTTTGTTTGTTCGTATTTAATGCGCAGCTATACCGTTCATCCGATTGCGATAAAACTTTGTAAACTTATTGCTTGCACTTGCGGGAAGAGTATAGGCTATACTAATATATAAAAATGAATGTCTGTCTGTCTGTCTGTGTGTCTGTCCCGTATGCGTTCCTATACCATTCATCCGATTGCAATGCAATTTTGGTAAGTGGTTGTATGCATACCCATAAAGGTTTCTGAATTAGAAAAATCATCATCTTCTTCTTCTTCTTCATTATATTTTCTTTTATTCGTATGGTTCCTATACCATTCATCCGATTGCAATGAAATTTTGGTAAGTGGTTGTATGCACACCCATAAAGGTTTCTAAATTAGAAAAATCATCATCTTCTTCTTCTTCTTCATTCTATCTTCTTTTATTCGTATGGTCCCTATACCATTTATCCGATTGCGATGAAACCTTCATCAGTTGTTGTGGTAACACCCGCAATAGTTTTTGAATTAGTACAACCATCTTCTTCTTCTTCTTCTTCTTCTTCTATTCTATATTCTTCTATTCGTATGCGTTCCTATTCCATTCATCCGATTGCAATAAAATTTTCGTCAGTAATTGTGCCAACACCCGCAAAGGTTTCTGAATTAGTACATTTATCTTCTTCTTCTTCTTCTTCTTCATTCTATCTTCTTTTATTCGTATGGTCCCTATACCATTCATCCGATTGCAATGAAACCTTCATCAGTTATTGTGGTAACACCCGCAATGGTTTTTTAATTAGTACAACCATCTTCTTCTTCTTCTTCTATTCTATATTCTTCTATTCGTATGCGTTCCTATTCTATTCATCCGATTGCAATAAAATTTTCGTTAGTAATTGTGCCTACACCCGCGAAGGTTTCTGAATTAGTACAACCATCTTCTTCTTCTTCTTCTTCTTCATTCTATCTTCTTTTATTCGTATGGTCCCTATACCATTTATCCGATTGCGATGAAACCTTCGTCAGTTGTTGTGGTAACACCCGCAATGGTTTTTGAATTAGTACAACTATCTTCTTCTTCTTCTATTCTATATTCTTCTATTCGTATGCGTTTCTATTCCATTCATCCGATTGCAACAAATTTTTCGTCAGTAATTGTGCCAACACCCGCGAAGGTTTCTGAATTGGTACAACCATCTTCTTCTTCTATTCTATCTTCTATTCGTATGCGTTCCTATACCATTCATCCGATTGCAATGAAATTTTGATCAACTGTTGTGCTCACGCCGCAAAGGTCTCTGAATTGTTACAACTATTTTCTTTTTCTTCTATTCTATCTTCTTCTATTTGTATGCGTTCTTATACCATTCATCCGATTGCGATGAAATTTTGACCAGTTGTTGTGAGCATGCCCGCGATGAGTTCTGAATTAGTACAACCATCTTCTTCTTCTTCTATTCGTATGCGTTCCTATACCATTCATCCGATTGCAATGAAACTTTGGTGAGTTGTTGTGCCCTTGCCCGCAAAGGTTTCTGAATTACTACAATCATCTTTTTCTTCTTCTATTTGTATGCGTTCTTATGCCATTCATCCGATTGTGATGAAATTTTGACCAGTTGTTGTGCGCAAGCCCGCGAAGGTTTTTGAATTAGTACAACCATCTTCTTCTTCTTCTATTCGTATGCGTTCCTATACCATTAATCCGATTGCAATGAAACTTTGGTGAGTTGTCATGCGCATGCCCACGAAGGTTTCTGAATTATAAAATCATCTTCTTATACTATTCGTATGCGTTCCTATACCATTCATCCGATTGCGATGAAACTTTTGTCAGTTGTGTGCGGTTTCTAAATTATTATTATATAACATACAAAGTTTGTTGTTTGTTTGTTCCATCCAATTTTGATTTTTTTTTTACTACATATTTATAACATTAATAACGTTTTCATATTTTGGATTCGATATTAATTTAGTGTTCTTATGTTTGACCTTTACTCCTATTATAATTATTTTCATATTGCCATATTGTATTACACAGATATTTTAATATTAAAGAAATAATTACCTCTTATTATTTTTCAAATATCTAAGATAAATATAACCACGAAGCGACCCCGTGCGAAGCCGGGTACTTCAGCTAGTACTTAATAAAAACATATTCATAGATTTCACAGATTTCGGCTTGAAACGTTTTCTTTGACTGAATAAGTCGAATTCAAACAACATACTCTTTACATATTTTGTCTTACCAGCGCATTCAGTGTATAACTGGCCATTAACGTTGAACATGATGTGGCATTACAGTAAATTTTAAATGCCATCCGATTCGTCGATTTTATCTCCTGATGTGCGCAACGAGTGCTACCGGGTTTATTAAATGCTACTTATACGCCCGCCAGGAAAAACATTCAAACATACAGGTGTCCTGTACCACTTGAAAATGTTACCTACAACCTTTTTGTCAACGTCGGTGTTTTAATTAAGGCTTGATAATTATCGTCTAGCTACAGCGTTTCGTAACCTTTTTGAAAGTGCGTACCACCACCACCGAACGAAAAATTGAAAATTTGCCGCTAATAAATACACTTAATTGTATTGCCATATATTTTTCGATTCTAATGAATATTGGCAAATACGATTAACAATCAATATCTCTACTTCGGAACCCAATGTCCACTATAGTTAGGCCGCGGCACGAAACTGCGAATTTAGATCATTGTGCTACTTATTACTCGTACTTTAAACGCAATATGGTAAACTGTTTGTACAAAAATTTGAATGAAAAATGTAATCGAAAATTCACTGCGAACAGGTTACCGGTAATAAATAACTAGCACTACCATCGTAAGTCGCAGCAGCCTGTTTATAGACGGCCTTGCTCGGATCCAGAGTGTTTTAAGTCAAATTTTGCTGTAAATAAGTCAAAAGTACAGATTTTGTAGGCGCCTGAATTATCATATTTTTCAAATCCAGTTAACACTTCGAGTCTATTTATAACAGAACCCCGAAATTCTTAAAATAACAAAGCGGTAAATACAATTGATATTGCATTAAGCATCTACGTTTTCTAGAAAGTGATCTTCTTGAGAATATGTTGCCTGGCTCTTAAATACATTATAGGTACCTCCATAAACATTGATCATCAATAATATTGTTTAATAGTATGCGTGTACTTGCTTCTCATAAATTAGACTGTATAGTGTATATGTTACTTAATTTAAACCTAACAATATATAATACTTTTAGGTTGTAAATTTCTATTCTACTATTCATAATATGAATTCTCCCGGTAGGTATCACTGGTTGAGAACCGGCACATTAGTTATTCACTTTAAGTTATTCATTTTTATAATCAATAGGTAATAAATTTCGCTTGAGTGATTAGGATAGGTCGTTTTTATCATCATTTTAATATTATAAAAACTGCATTCATATATTTTTTACTATTCAATGAAACAACATAATATTAATATTCCAATAACATGTCCGTATTTTAAATTTAAAGCTCAACAGAAGTTTCACAATACCTGAATATAACTACATTAACATTTCAGTTGAATACCTACTACTAGCATTGTAATAACAATAACATAACTATCGAAGACATGTATTATATATATTTAATGGGAGCTGATATGTTATTAGATTAATTTAAAATACTCATAGTTGTTAAAAGTAGTAGAAACATACTACGGGCCCTTTCAATTAATTTTGTAATTAACGTGTTAATTTGCATTTGAAAAGTAATTAGCAAAAACACAATTTTGTGCGGCCCGTAAGCTATGGGTTAAGCAGTCTTTGTCTACTAACTAACTTCGCCCTGTCATGCCCCAGTGTCGGGACATAGAATGTCGCGCTACTTCCCTCGATTTATCGCCACGTCTCGCGCCTCCCATTTTGTAGTACCGCTGTAGGTTATTGGAGGGGTCGGCCACAGTGACGAAACCTTTGACGTTGTGCCACAAGGGTTTGGAGTGTGACAACTTCAATCACCGAGGACTGGCGTTTCTGCTCACGAGCTTCAATGTTTGTAACGCGTGCGTGCTCCTGTATGGCTTCTGAGGTCTCGACTTTTGAGCGTTGAGAATCGATGTCTACACCGAATCTTGGGTGTACATTGGTACGACTTTGTATTATAACTGACATATTATTTTCATGTATGTAGTCAATGTCTTATATTGTTCTTATTTTCGATTTAAAATTCAATCATATTATGATTGTCTTAACAACACTCATAACTCATAACTTAACTAATATAGATTTAAAAAAGATAAGTGTCATCAACGGACCATAAATAACTAGGTATAATAATCACTAAGTTTATAGTTCGGTACTTACCAATGAATGCGAAAATGTAATGATAGACATAATTGATGAAACTTCTTACTACGGCTAGCGTGATTTTTTAATAGTCGGCTGAAAAAAACGCCTTCTGTACGTGCCATTAAAAAGGTCATATACCTATATATGTAAATATTTTTTTACAATGATTGTTTTTTACCGTCCCTAAAAAATATAAGTATCATTCGTTTCGTGCTTGGGGTGTTTTTTAATCTATAATGCCAGACCAGATCACTTGGCGAAGTCGTGGCTAGCCCGTAGGTTTTTTTTCATCAAATATCAATGTTTAAAAATAGCCTAACAGGAAAATATCGGTATTTTTTTTTATTGTGTGTATTGATGTTGTTTCACACGCAAAAAATGCGACTGTGATTACTGATTATATTTTGTTCTAGTTGTTCAATCAATTAATGTGCTATAAAATATTAATCGTGACGCCTTTTATTTTTATATTACAATAATATTTATTATATACACCAACACTTTTAACGCATTGCAAATGCATACCTATTAATTAGATACGTTTTTTCATTTATTAAATAATAACGGCTAAGTAAATCCCCCCCCCCCCCCCCTTAGAGTAGTGAGTGCTAGAGTGCCAGTCTCTGAAGCTGTTGTTACGGGTGCGAATCCAGCATATGTTAAAAAACTAAATGTTGTTTTTCAATGTGTGTTTGATCCAGAGAATTTACATAATGGGTTGGGAGAATTATTAACAATCATTTCTATTTAGAATGTCTGTTAATATAACCTCCACTATCCCGTTTAAGAACGAAAATTAAAAAAAAAACCCTTTTTAATCGTAAGTTATCAAAACACATAGGTATATAATTAACATTCCATCTTGACGGACCACAATCATTAGTTTAAAAATTTCTCGATACGGACGAAACCGGTTTTGATCTTAAATATTGTGTTTGGGTGAAGAATAAATCTTAATTAAATTTATATTAAGCATTAACAACTGTATCTCCAGTAATATACACTACAATACCTACTTCATATTATTTGTATTCATACCAATAGTTTGCTACGTAACCAGCAAAACTATTAAGCACCTGCATTCATAATAAAATACATACATTTGGAAAGGCAGTTTAAAATTCGCATTTTTACACATATTTAACTATGTAGTACCTATCTACATGTAGGTATCAGTGGCAAAGGGTAGAGGTAGGTTGTTAAGATCCGACATAGAAGGCTTACATTAAACTTTGTCAATCATTCATATTTTTTTTATTGAACTAAGACTACAGTTTACAGATGGTATTTGTAAATTTTCAAAAACCAATAATTAAACCTTGCTTAAACCAAACCATAATAGTTTTGGTATGCTATGAGCGATTGGACAAAATTGTGCATACTTTTTCATGTTTTCCTTGAATATTACAAATATTAGTTAGTTTTTTTTAAATTCATTAAGCCCTGGCTAAACCAAACCATAGTAGATAAAAATATTATTCTATCTATAAAATATCCAACATTATGTATAGTTTAAAAGGATAATAATTGTAGATATTTTATCGATAGACTAGCTGACCTGGCAAACGTTGTTCTGCAATATAAATTATTTCTAGTGAATATTTTGGTTGTTAAATAAAAAATAACGAATGTATCGTAAGTGTGTGGGGATGGGATCTATGACAGAAAGAGGAATAGAGCGCTGTAGACGATGACCGCCGATAAAAACAAAAAACATCAACCATTCATTTTCTCAATTCAAAATGAGTAATGATGTTCATAATGAATGAATTACCTGTGACAGGATCTCGTTGTTTAATGTTTATGCAATATCCGTCTTGTCCCTTCCAGAAAATTAGCGGATATTGGAGAGCGTCGTATGAACGGTGTGTGTCAGCGATGAACTCCAGATTATTGTTTCTTCTTCGAATCACGATTTTTCGCGTCGATGTGCGGTCGCCAACCATGATTCCAGCAATGTCGTCAACAACAGGCACATTGAATCGACGCACGTGCTCTCCAGCTGGTGTTTTATCAGTATTGATGACAATGGCGTGATTGTCACTTTGCAATTCGTGCATGTGTGCTTTGAAGAATTTCAATAATTCATTGTACTCATTCAACAGGGCGTCCAGTTCGCCGACGATGCGCCTGGCATTAAGCGAATTGAGGCTATTGTAGCCGCAACGTGCATCCACATGATTGATGTCCTTACCGCCCATTAATTAGATTTGTAAAAATTTATGTGGTTCGTTTGGCATTGGCAACAATGAGCCTACTTTGTGGTATACTTGGCCTTTGATTTTGAACGTAGAATGGAATTGTTGACCATTTGCCGCAGTATAGTGAACTATTTCTGTTGCTCCGAACGAAGTCATTTGGAAACATGAATTGAATGTGCGAATGGACTTCAGGAACAGGTTTGAATCTGGAACCGTGCCGATGAGCAAGCCGTTCAATGGTTCTGGTGGTATCTCAATTTCTGGTAGTTGCACTTTTCCTAATGCGCAACACATCCCGGCTGACTCATGTTTGAATTTGAGCGCATGACAATGGAGACATTCTTTGTCCATAGCACCAATCAGCACTTTCGGATGAGCGGAATATTCAATATCTGGCTCGTACTCGAATGCGAGACGAAGTAACGAAGCGGATGTTAATGTTCGATGTACTTGTTGGCGTTGTCGGTCATTTGCTCTGCGTATGTTAACTATAAACCGGCGGGCTTGGCTCCGTTCCAATTGTCGTTGTTGATTTCGTTCAGCTCGTGCCTCTTGTGATTAAGATGCACGCAATTGTGACATGCTTACACGCACATTTTTGTTATCTTGTTGGATTTGTTCGTCTGTTCTTTCTGCTCTACTATTTCGCATGTTTGTTGCTTTATTCGTTCGACGGCCCAAATGGCCCCCCTTGCGTCTTGCTGGCATTGTGACTTTGATACACGCACATAAAAATAGATAAATTAAAATAAATCGTACAAAATTTTGCACGCAATGCGTTGTGATATGCCGAATGAAATGTCAAAATGACGCGACGCTTCTCTTGAATTCTTCTTGGACGTAGCGCCATCTGTCATTCAACAACATAAATAATTTCGTTCTGTTTGAAATACGAACGACGGTTAAATTTGTTCATACAAAAATAATAAAATCGCGATTAAAAAATGGGAGGGTGGGGGTAGGAGAGTAAAAATTTGGGGTTATAGGTATTTTTTTATGCCAAATAATAAAAAAAATACAAAAAAAAAATACAAAAAAAAAATGTCAAAAAAATAAAAGAAAATTTTTCTGAATAGAGATACCCTAATCACCTAGCGGTATGAAATATACTTGTTGACCTATTCTCATACCTAACAAATATACATAAAAAAATTCATAAAAATCGGTCGAGCCATTTCGGAGGAGTTCGACCACAAACATCGTGACACGAAATTTTTATATATATAGAGATGATTATTTTTTGATTATTATGTATTATGGCTTAGTTTCGCAGTGCTTATTTAAATTTTACTTATGGCTGACAAAGTTTATTGCAGACTATTTATGTCAGATCTTAACAGCCTACCTCCACCCTTCGCCACTGGTAGGTATGCGTTATGCTTCAGAGTAAACTGCTTTCCGATTTGGAAGGTCGACTATAATGTGTTAAAATTAAACATTTTCAGTGTTGTGTATTTTTTTTGTAAAGTCACACCACTGCTTTGCCTACTTTTTATAGACGTCATCTATCATAATTTAAATACGTCTTCCTCAAGACGGGACTATGTGAAGTCACTGACGGCAAAAAATAGCGAATGGAAAGCAGAATTTTCCCCATATGAATTATGTATGAGATCTTCCTGTTGTGTGGATTTTTTTTATAACGGCAGTGATAACTATAAAAAACTTGTAAGTTGATTTTTTTATTCGTTTAGCTTTAGACGTTAGATTTTTTCAGAGATGATGAAAAAATAAAAAGCCTTTGTAGGTAGATCTGAACAAGATAGACATTAACTGTTCTCACTTTATAAATTGATATGTAGATATATTGATAAATGGCGTTTTCCTTTTATTGCATCTGTTTAACATATATTATTTTTATTATTACCTACTACTTAAATCCTTACTGGATATATGTAGGCGAGCAAACCATGTTATGTGTATTTATATTATACGGTACTAGGTATGATATTCGTTTGTGCCAACTTTGATAGCCATCTTTTGATCGACTATTGTGCTTCACCCTTCACAGTCCATATTTTAGGATGTACTAAAGACTTGTTCGCTCCCGGTGGGCTGATGCTCTTTATATGCTACGCGTTTAATGAAGAGTACCCAAAACTTCTTCGGTCTACGACAAACATGTAAAATTTTTTTTTTTTGAATGCGTTTTTGACGCATTGTCGATAGCCATTTCTAAACAGTCACATGTTTCTAGTCCTACCGAATTCCGATAATACTATTATTGTAATAGTAATTAATAAAACTTATTTTTAGACTTAAACATATTTATTTTAATTGGATAAATTATCATACATCTAAAATCGAAGTAGTGATATAAAAACGCTAACCCCGGGGTTCCATGAAACGTTTTCATGGATTCCAAAAATTTCGTAAATCTTGATTTTTGTTTTTTTTTTTTATTAAGTACCTAGGTACCTAGTATATCGATCCTTCTTTTGCCGGGGTTCCTAAGAAATAATATTTAAGGCAATCGGCGTTAGAAATTTGAAGACCACTGATCTAGAGCAACATTGTAATAAAACAAAATAATATGTAAAGTTCAATTAATGACTTGTTAAGCGAAATGTATCTTAACAATTGAAAATGTGGCCATAAATAAAAACGTACATTTAAAGATGTTATTTGATAATAAGTAGGTACTGTGGTAGTATCTTTAATTTTTCTTCTCTCCAAAAAAAATCTCCTTTGAATATGATTTTACAGACTTAGTGAAAACTTGGATTAGTAAGCCATACCTATATTAAATAGTTTGAAACTAATCATATGCCTACTTAGAATTTGTCAGTATTCTTAGTGATCATTCCGTAGTTCCGTAGGTACTAGACATACGAAAATGAATACCAAGAGAAGGTTTGCGACCTTAAAATTCATCTTGTCTCCCAGCCTCGTGAGTGGCGTTTCGCCGGCAGCCGTCGCTCTTTTGACCTGATTCACAGCACAGGTCAATGCTGTCCTTGGTACAGTTTTGGAGAAGACGTCTATGCGTTTCTATGATACATTCTCCCTGGTCGTTTTTTTTTTTTCATTTAAGACAGATCGATGCCCAATCGGCATGACACAATTAACTAGTTACTCAAAAATATTGCAAAATTGCGACCTCCGCCCAATGATAATCCTGCTAATTTGTTTCATTAATGGTAGCCAATTTACTTGGACTGTCGAACTATGTAACTCCTTGACCTACCACAGACACCAAACATTCGTTGGATAGCGCTTAAGAGCGGATATTTATTATTATTGATTCTTAAAATTCTCACTTCCACTGAATTGGGTAGTTGCCATTCTTTAATTATCATGTGAATTATGGCATACTAGATGCGGTGTGTATGAGATCAATTGATACATTTATGTGTAATGCTGTGGCAAAGGGTGGAGGTAGGCCATAAATAGTGCACTCTAAACTTTGTCAGTCATGCGTATATGTTTTCATTGAAATAAGACTACAATTTACAGACGGCGTTGGTTAGTTTTTAAAATTCAATTTAACCCTTGCGAACCAAGCCATAATAAATGATAATCAAAAATACTGTCTATCTATAAAAAATCAAAAAATTCTGCAATTAAATCATACATAACTTTGGATATTTTATAGATAGAATAATATTTTTATCTCTTATAGTTTGGTTTGGGAAAGGCTTAATGAATTTAAAAAAAAACTAACAAAATGTATGCTTAATCCAACGAAAACAAGTATAGTAAGTAAGTATGAATGAAAAAGTGTGCACAATTTTGTCGTATTGCCCAAAGTATGGTTTAGGTGAGGCTTAATTGATTTTTAAAAACTAACCAACACCATCGGTTTATTGTAGCTTAGTTCAATAATTACAAATACGTATGACTAACAATGTTTAATGTGCACTATTTATGATGGATCTTAACAGCCTACCTCCACCCTTCGCTACTGGTGTAATGTTATACGTATATACTAAACTTAAAAATTATGACAAACTACGAAGAAAACATAGATATTATTCGTGAACAGTAGCTAGTTATTTTTTACAGATTTTCGTTCAGTTATCGAAAAGTTTGTGTCTAAATATTCAAGAAGGAGAAGCACTAATCGCATGTTTTTTATACCAAGTATTTCATTTTTGATTGACTTAGAAATTTGAATGCTGATACATTCTTATTTGCCGTTGCATAAAAACTACCTATTGCTCCGCGTCAAGTTTGTCAGATGCATCAGGTGCCACATTTCAGTAATACTGTACTAGTTCAGCGGCAGGCATCTCTCAAAACTCTATGATTGCACTCGATAAAGAAAGAATACCAATGATGTCCCAGTATGTGCCGAAATAATGAAATAGAAGCATTTAGTACCTACGTAGTAAAAATCATGATTCAAGAAGCTATATAATATCGTGCATTCCTACATTCTTTAATTATTTGTGTCGCCAGGGATTTGATTACCTACGGATCATTTCGCGACCAGTAGATATTCTTAATAATATTGCTTTTACTTACCGTTTATCGATTAAGATATACCTATCACGTATTTTCAGTTGATTATTCGTTTTATATTGTTGAAAATGTCTTGTAATATTGAAAAATAAACGTATAGAATTACCTACTTATCGATCAATTTGAGACGTTTGCTTCGTGATCCGCGAATATCTCTACAGATGATATCGCTTGGCAGATTTTTATCTTAAAAGCATGACGAGGACGAGGTTGCATTTATATAGATCGATTCTTTCACGTCAGTTGTCATATTCTTGTCTGTAAGTAACCTTTTACGCCTAATATATTTTGTAAGTACACGAGGCTTTATAATGATGCATTGCGACTTGATCATTCGGCATATTGTTCAAATGGTTTATGTAGACTAAGGTCTCAATTTAGGTACTTAGTACAGCGAACGTATTCTTGCTGTTTCAATTAATTAAATGGAGCGAAGATTATTATCGTAAATCCTTGGATTCTATGGCAGCAATGCCTATACCAACGAATTACCATCATTAGTAGTATTTTGTTCCATCTATCACTGTATGTACTATGTTATTTTCATTTGGGACGCTGTATATACTAGGACACTAGGTCCTAGTATATATATCGTCTAGCCTAGTAACTAGGACATCATCATCATCAGTCGGGATCGATCCACTTCGCAGTGTTTCGCAAACTTTCGACATCTGCGTCGATCCCTTTTATAATTTTCGTAACACTGAGTACCCCTCGTCAAAAAAAATGCATATACTTTTAATATATAAAAAAAACATATACTTATATAAAATATATATAATGTTTCCTTTTTTAGTAACTACATAAACAAAATAATAATAAATCAAAAATAAAATTCATTCATAATAAAAAACAAATAAAAGGTATATTATAAATAACATTCATTATAATCAATAACATTCATTATAATCAATGAGACGGATGAAATTGTTTATGTTGAGACGACAGATCATCGTAATTTGGTTCCCTGGTTATTAATTTTAATCTGAGATGCGGTTCCATATCCAAAAGCCTGTTTCTTTTTTTGACTTAATGTCTACAAATGCTGAAAAAGCAACTTCACATAGATATGAAGTTGGAAAAGGCAAGATGCATTTCAGGACTTTCTCTGTTAAAACCGGATAGGTACACATGATGCATTTGCAACAAGAATGATGTTAAAGTACACTCCTTATGTTTTATTTTTCAAGAATCCGTCTGAAGCTAATTCCAACAATAATTGCTCTTCTTCCGCATGCTATAAACCTTCTAGCATGGATGTTGTATTGATGTTGTATTAATGCTTGTTGCACCAGGCGCAGCCAAAGCCCGGTGCAGCGCGTACCCCCACCAAACTCTTCCTGTACCCCAGAGGGTACGCGTACCACACTTTGGGAAACACTGCACTACAGGATTATGGCCTCCCCTAGCTCCTTATATTCCTCTTGGTCCCTAGTTCTTCGCTTAAACGTACATCCATCGAAATTTATGAGTTCGTCTATTTATCGGGTTTTAGGGCGTTCCTGTGGCCATTTAGCGCCCCTTGTGTACCACTGTAGGTATGCCAGTATTTGACCAGCTGTTGTCCACTCATCAGCGGCATACCAGCCCATTGCCATTTCATCTGCTTAGCGACCTCTTATCACATCGCGTGCGATTGTCTACCTCTTACCCATTAATTTCGTTTGTTGTATTTTCGCGTTATGTCACATGTCATATTCCATTACAAGGATTTTCTAGGTAGGTACCATATAAAAATCCTTAATATAATATATTGTTATTAATTATTATTAATTATTATTAATTATTGTTATTGTATATTATAGAGTGATGCATTAGCCAGCGTAAAGTTTCATAGGACGTCTTGCAGGTTTCCTATTAGCAATGGTAAGAGTGCCAAAATTATTCACCTCTACTCTGAAAGATCTATTCGACTGAACAATCTCGGGAATAACGGCAAATACGTCAGTCAAATGAGCTTTGCAGACGACACTTGTCTTTGCAAACGACCTAGAAGATACCAACGCCGCAACGTAGGTTGAAAAATACACGTCCTGAAGTAATGTTTGCTGAACCAAAAGCGATCTTCATCAACAGCACTCGAATCGAGAGAGCGAATAACTACGTCTATCTGGGATAAAAAAAATTGACGGCGGTATGTATGACGAGTTGCTCGCAAGACCAAATTGGCATTGAGCGTATTTGGGCGCCTGAATAGTACCTTCGAAAGTGACTCCCCATTGTATTTTAAGCGTAAAGTGTTCAACCAATGTGTGCTTCAAGTGCTCGTGTATGCATATTGTGACATGTAAGAAAATACTAGCATATATTGTGGATAATACTTACTTATTAAAACATACCTATATTAATATGACTCACATATACGGTTAGTGTGAGTATTTTTTATCAATAAAATTAGTCAGCTGTCATGTATTTTCTATAAATATATCAATTGTTCAAATAGATTGTACATATCATTCACATGATTAGATTAATTAATAATACAAAAGAGGCGGTAGTGTAGTGGCTTGTATCAATTAATTATCTTCTTGCTAGTATGACGTATTTATGTTTTTCCGATTAAAAGTACAATGGAGTAGAGTACCCCTACGTTGTAAACTATCAGTCGTGTCTCAGGTGTAATTTGATATCATGAATGAAACAATACTCAGTACTGTATACTATGGCGATACTATTCTTCCGCATTCATAATATCATGAGTAAGTACTCGGTTCATCTCATCATGGAAGTTCTCAGCGATTGACGTCACAGATTTGGGCGATGACGTCGCGCGGTGTCTGCAACACCCGTGGGGACTCAAGTTCAGTCGGCCAGCTGAGTTTTCCGCATCCGGCCGGCCGTGTGATATCACGTGGTCGGCGGCCCACGTCACGTAAGCTCGCCGCCGCATTTTCAAAATGTCAAATCATCAATTTTCCTCGACGGCCTTAGGCGATGAACGAATACCTGTGACATGTCTTGCTATTATTTCGTGTGATACACTTAGTTGTTGTTTACGTTTAGAAAGGAATATTCGGCGCTCACGTGCATACAGTCACGCACTGACAAGATGCGAGGTTACGACTATTTAATGCGAAGAGGTTACGCTTAACGAGATTTTATTGTGTTATTTCATAATATTAATAATAATTTAGATTCTTATAGATATACCATCATAAATCGGCAGGTGTTCGAATTTAGAACTAAGCTCACCGCAGTATAACACGTATTGAATGATATGCCAAATGTTAGCTTGTGGTACCCTCACTCAGCGGACAACTTATACTGGTGGATGTATACAATACTTATTACTGCTTACTAAAAAGATACGACTATTATTTTTAATTAGTAACTATTTTATTTGTATGGAAAATTATCTATAGTGCAAGTATCCCGAAGAATGATATTATTCATTCCCGTATCCTAGACATATTATTATTAATCAATACACTGTCTATTGTTAAGGTTCAGAATTTTGCGTAAATTCATCATTATGTGCGCCACGCACTAAAATAATATAGTGATGGCAATGTGACGCTGTAGCGCATGATAATGACATATTAGTTATAATTAAAGGATGAAAATATTTTACCGTTTTTCACTGAAAACGTAGTCTACGTAATATGCTAGGAAGTTACGCATATTTTCATTTAGTTGGTCGGTCGCAATAAATACCACTCAGGGCTGCATGAGGGGCGCGGTTTATGCACTATTCATTTATTATATTTTGTGAATCTAATTTACTATTCAAAAACTAAACAATTTGTACCTACTTCAAATATTGTTTAATCATAATAACACATATTATCTGCAATGTTATCGCTGATTATTGGCTATTACCTACCTATTGTGTTTAGATCATGTTATATTTTAGGTTAGGTTCTCAAATTATTAATAAAAAATCTCCCGTTAAAGTGCCCAGTTTGGTGACGTATTTTAATTGTGCTTACTATGAACGGTATACACAATCTATTGTATTTATCATAAATAAAAGTTATGAATTCTCCAAATGTCAATGCCACGTATCTATTTATAATGGAGCGGTAATTTTGCTATATAATATATATTGAAATTAAAAATTGCTAATGTATAAAAGCTTCAAATTTAATATGAAATGATCGGTCAAATTAGATGTTGAGTTAATATTATTTGTGCATGTTATGAATTATTACAATTGGAATTTAAGCTAACGCTTCCTATAGAATATATTTTAATTAAATTAGTATTTTATGAATATTATCAAGGTTAGCGAAAGCGAATGAGATTGCAATAAAAACAAATTATTACAAATTGATATTATCTACTTTGTTAAGGTTCTGTTGTATTGGTGTTATTTTAGTGTGTCAATTTAAATAAATTCGTTTATTTTCTGAATGTCATTAGAGATTACTTCCGTATCGATTGCATTATAAATTAAATGACAAACTGTGCAATAATAATTAGACACGATGATCGATAACTAGCATGACGCATGACAGCTTCAGTAGATATCATACATAATTAATTGACATATTAGTATAACACTTTAAAAGTGTAATTAGCATTTAGTTCCTCGGAATGTGGCGGTGAACTACGAGTATACTCTAGATAAAAAATAAAATCACAATTTTTACGAGAATACCTATTTCCCAACTTTTCAATTTAAAATATTACTTTGATAAATATACCCTTTAACTAGAGATAAGACTTTTAACTAAGGAGATAGATTATATGGTTGGTATATTATATGGCAGGGTTTCTTAACCTTTTAGAGTCGTGGTCCAGATTAGGGTAATTTTATTGGTATCAGGCATTAGAAAAATACATCCGTCCACAAACAAATTCGTGACCCCTTTTTACCTTAAATGTTTCTCAATACGATCAAATTAAAAATTCAATACAATTGCAGATCATTTTTCAGCTCTTCGTGCCAAAGTTTTCTTTCAAAAACTTCCAAACTTTAAAAAAATGTTGTTTGTACATTTGTAATTGTGCACTGACCACTTTGTTTCATTTGATAAAATGGAGTTTCTGGTGTAAATAAGAATTGCATAATACATATTATGTATCTACATAATATTATCGCATAGTACTTTATCGATTATATGCTCCGCATCTACAGCATAATTATATGAACCGCTCGTCACTGGTATTAATGTAATTTTTAATCGAAAAAAAGTGTCTTTTACACGTCAAAGTTTTACAGTAATTCTAAACCACCTACATATATGTTAATTCATTAGCAATGTGGCTGAAGTGGTTTGGATGGTCTATGTGACGAGAAAAAAATATTTTTTTTGTTATAAGAATACTATTTAGTTATTTATATATTTCTTCTGTTTTTGGACAGTATCACTTCGCCAATATAAGATTCACGACATTTTCATCCTCCAAAGCAGTGCTCCGCAACCTTTTCCCACCCACGGCACACCAAAGGTCTTCCCAGAATTCCGCGGCACACCACACGTAAAACAATTTATACACCAAAACATTGACCCCACATCCTGAAGGGGGACCCCAGGCCAAGATCTTTGGCAGCCCCCCCTACCTATAGCCAAGGTTGAAGACAGCGTGATACTCTAAAATAGCATTTTTAAAATAGTGTTCGAGGTAAAATTAATGGTATTGACTTTATGTTTAGCAATTTTTCGTATGGTTATATTATATTAATATAATTATGGTTAGTTGTCGGGTTAGAAATAATTATTTGTCGAGTATTGACACAATAATAATAAATTGTATCCTACAATAAGATATTTTTAAATATTAATAGCGTAGTAAAATAGCGTAATTTTTAACTCGAAAATGAGAGCTGAACTGCGATAGTTTTGTCGGAAATCCGAGGATATTTTTTATTAACCGAAATTCAGAAAATAACCAATGGAACATCGGCGAAGTTCAGTTTTAGCGTCTCGTCATTTATCAATTCAACAAATTCCTCTCGAATTTATAGGAAAAGCGCTTCTATAGAATTTTCGGTATTGTTTGCAAAAGGGTTTTGTATCCAGTCGCATTGATTGTATGAAAGTACTGATGAAATTTCTTTTGCAGCAAAGTTAAATGTTTTTAAGACGGATCCAAAATTGATTGCTTGTTTTCAATGGTGGTCTGGTAGTTCCTTTGGAACATTTGTAGAGATCCTTGTCTTAACTCCTTCTGCCAAAGTTCGAGTTTATTTTTGAATTCTGCTAATTTATCAGAGTACTTCAATATATTTTCATTCTGACCTTGCATTGTTTTATTAAGTTCATGCAGGTGCTCAAATATATTACCAGCCATGTACGCAAATTTGGCTATTGCACCGCGGCACACCTAGCATCGTCTCACGGCACACCGGTTGCGGAGCACTGCTCCAAAGTATAGAAATACACTTTGTAGCAGAGAATAAAATTGAGGTAGGTATTATCAATACATTTTTTAAAACATTTATTGTATGGTGTTGTTCAATAACGAATGCGACATTCTTAAAGATTGTGTATTATTCATTGAATAAAAAATAGAGTAATTATCGCTATGTATTGCGTTCTTAATATAGGAGTATTTTATATTTGTTCAATGTACTTACCTATAATTATTTAGAATTTATTCGAACCGCAATTCTAGCTAACCTGTTGAATCACAATTTTCTATAAATATATCGTCGATTCACGTGATCGAGCAGTTCTTAGGCTAAAATAGACCGCCTACCAGAACAGCACAGTGTCTGCGTATCCGGTTTTGCGATTTAATCCGCTTTTGTCTGTAACTAACTCTGCTAACTACTCGTTTCCCGCAATTGAAGTTATGTATTTTTTTTTCGTTACCTACATGCACTGTCTCACGTGGTCGCTGCGCTGGCTTTTGTAATAATAAATCCCGCATACCAGTAATGCTCAACTGGTTTTTGCGTCGATCTATCGTCTTTAGTTGCGAATGTGAACCTAAGCACTTGGATTCAATTATTTATTTACTTACTAACTCAGTACCTGTGACTAGCTGATATTTAACAATACATAAAATATGTCTCGGACACTTCGTCACACAGAAACCCTCAATACTAAAGTGGACAGGTTAGCAGAATACGTCAAACGCGCGCACACGAATTTAGACACATTGTAGACACCAGTGGCGAGGAGTGGATGTAGAATGTTAAGATTCTTAATTCAACGTAAACAAACCGGTGTAATTGAAAAAGTGTGCACTATTTTGTCGGATCGCCCATACCATACCCAAACTATTATCGTTTGGTTTAGGCAGAGTTTAATTGAATTTTAAAAACTAACCAGCGCTACAAATAAGTGTGATTGACAAAGTTTAGTATGCACTATTTATATCGGATCTTAACAGCCTACCTCCGCCCTTCGCCACTGGTAGACACGTTAACAGAATAAGACAAAAATATATACATAGATAAACTCGGATTTCCCATTATCATCCTTAATGGAATCTAGGCAGCGATATTCATCTGTGTTGATATGTTTACGAAATAATGGAATTTGTATGTCCCAGATGTCAATGAGTAGAGTCATTTACGAGTGCCCTCAGATGCTGTGGCCATTAGTAAGTCAATACACGTACCTAATGCATACGTGGCATACGTCCATAATGCAAGGCGTCGTTTTTCATACAATATAATATTGAATTGACGCTGCCATCTCGTGCCGCCACTACTTTATATTATTTTCTAAGTAGGTGTGGTGTGTATTTTGATATCCAGATTATTTATTTATTTTTGGTTCCTTCTATTTTTCTGTATTATACTAAAATACTCTCTAAGTAGTCTTAATCTATAATAATAAAATATATTAAATTATGAATATATTACAATCTGGTTGCTTATCGTACATTGCTCAGTTTCCTCTTTATTTGTACGTATTTTTTACAAGGAAGCATACATCTGTTACTCCACATAATATATTTAGCAACGAATATGGCATTATTATACAATGTGTCTAATTTGAATATAGACGTTTTATAATTACCTATACATATTAATATTGCACATGCTTCGCTGATTTTCGTTCATAATTGTAAGGCAATTAAATTTACGTAATAGCGTACCTATAATAGGTATATTATAGTTAATAGCGAAGGTGTTGCGACATTCCCAATTTTGTTAAAACATCGTTATGTAAATAATTAAATCTTTTATGAGTTGAGTAGGAAATAAAGTAGGTACGCAACAAGAGTTTTTTGCAGTTGCAAAACAAATAATTAAATATAGTTTTACACGATTTTTGATAGTATATTGAATATTATGTTGTAGTTTTTAGATGTTATCCTTTGATAGTCAGAGAGTGTATACATACTTAAAAATATTTGTTTACGTGTTTCATTTCTTTTATTGGAACAGTGGCTTTTACGGTGTCTTTTATCGGAACGGTGGTGATATAATAATATCTGTACCTCAGAGGCAGACGGATGCAAGTGCCAAATACCCAAATTGTTCAAGAGAGCCAAAAAACAATTTTTATTTTAAACGAATACTCATAACTTCTAAGAAAATATACATAGAATGATCATTATTTTTTTTATTCTAATTCAATTAGAGTACTTCTGGAATATGTAAGAAAGGAATAAATATAATACAATTTTATATCTAAAAAAATAAAATAAAAGACGTAGTGTGGATTTGCATCATTCTGCCTCTAAAGATATTTTGTTAATGTGGATTTGTATCTTATTTACCTAGCCAAAATAAAACAATTTATAAGTTAAAAAATTATAGGTATAAATATAACAAAGTCATCATCATCATCACCAGCCTGAATTTATTCACTGCTGGATGAAGGCCTCGCTAATCTCCAAGCTGATTCCACTTCTCTCGTTCCTGTGCGTTGCGTTGCCAAGTTTTTCCGCAGAACTTTATCATTTCATCGATCCAGCGGGCTCTAGGTCTACCTTGCGAATCCTACCTCTTGGATACCACTGGATGACTAAATTTGTCCAACGATTGTTCTTTCTTCGAGCTATGTTCCAGCCCATTTACATTTGAGGTTTTCAGCAAACTTTATCACATCATTAATCCTTGTCTGTTCTCTTATCCACTCATTCCTCTTTTTGTCCTTTTGCGTTATGCCCAGCATGCACCTTTCCATACCACGTTGTGCGACTCTAAGTTTCTGGATCTCTCTTTTACTTAGGGTCAATGTTTCACACGCATGTGATGACGGGAAATACACACTGGTTGAACACTTTAGGCACAGTGGGAGGTCATTTTCGAAGAAATTATTCAGGCGGCCAAAAGCACTCCAGCCTAGCTTTACTCTGCGAACAATTTCATCAAATATACATCCATCTATAGACACTTATTGTGCCGGATAGATGTAGTTTTTCACCTGTTCGAGCTGAATGCCATTGATGAGGATCTCTGTTTGGCCCGCAAAGCAGTTGAAAATGACTTTCTTCTTTGATACATTTATTTTCAAGCCTACTTTGTTGCTTACTCCAGCGAGTTCCTGCATTCTGCTTTGGAGGTCTTCTGAGTCTTGCAAACTACTATTTATTGTCATCGGCAAAGCGTAGACGACTCACGTATTCTCCATTTATGGGGACCCTTGTCATTCCAGTCATGTTGTCTAAATAAGTCTTCAAGTGTAGCTGTAAATAGTTTAGGTGAGATTGTGTCACCTTGTCGGACTCCTTTGCTGATAGGAAATGCACGATGGTTTATGGAGATGTTTTTGCGCTACTGTATATATTATTGAAAATATTTATAAAGCGCCCGGGGATTCCTTGATTTCTGAGTGCATCGAGTATTGGAAATTTCTTTATGGAATCGAACGCTTTCTCATAGTCTATAAAAACCCATGGATAGCGGCAGCTTGTATTCCTGTTACCGCTCTGATTTCTCTGATTACTTGGATATGGTCCATAGTGCTGTATCCTCCTCTAAAGCTCGTTCTCCTGGCTGGTTCTCGTCTAGTACATATTGCAGACGGTTTGAGAGAATTTTATCTTAGTGGATTATTGGATTTGCATCCTTCTGCTTCTAAGGTAGGTATGGCATTTGCATCTTTATGCTATGCATATCTTGGACTAGGACTTCCATCTATCTGCCTCTAATAGATAAAGCCTTTAGCATGACGATTCTTAAAAAACTCATTTTCCCCAAAAACGGAGTTGCATCCGTCCGCATCTGAAGTACAGAATTATTATATTATAAAAAGTATTAAATTTCCGATTACCCTTTATTTATCCGCGTGATTATATGCTACTAAAGTTACGTTTATTATATGTGTGAACTGAATTTATGTAGATTCAAAATTACGACTGTATATTTGATGATATCACTAGGATATCCTTATTGGAATATTTTATGTTTATACGCAATAAATTCTACACACAGGTTGGTAAATGCAGGTTATGAGATAGATGATACAATGGAAACTTAAGAATATCAATGAAGTTTTGAATAATAATTGACATTATACACAAAAAATTAGGTGTGTTAAATTTAAGAAACATGTAATATACTCGACCTGTTTAAAAATGATTCAGTGTGCATATTTTAACGCCCTGATTCCGTTCAGCCAGACTAAGCAACTTTCACTTGGAGCTTTTAAGCTTTAAAACGAGAGTTTTAATATTAACTCTACCGGTGTTACAGTACCTACCTAATGCCAGACTGTGTAACTATTCATTGCGAATAACTCCGTGCCTATATACCTATTTATGAGTGAATGGTGATATTATTACCAAATAAAATAAAATATGATTGTTATGTAGTATCACTTATTCCACATAATTTATAATATATTCAATATAATATGTCCGCAAAATAGACTATATAACATTATAAAAAGATAAACTAAATCTGCATCGTTTCTCTAATAAGCTTATTATTAAGGGCGGACATGCTCAGCGTTGGTCAAAATGGAGCTTTTATTGTATTTCCAAAGCATGATACTGGACATACCTTAAACGTTGTAGATAATCTATTTATATAATTTTTAAGCCTTATCCTTTATATTTATTTTAAACATTTGATGACTGCATAAAGTATTTTTAACACATAACATAGTATTCTTTTAAACCTCTCGCTCTAATGTTTTAGAATATAGTCATATTTCAGTACATACATGTGCAGTGGTGTTAAAATTTTTACATTTATTAATTTTTAAACGCATTTATAAAACCATTAGTATAATTTATGTCGACATTATTATTGTGAAATATTTACGATAAAAATACTTTATGCAGTCATCAAATGTTTAAAATAAATATAAAGGATAAAAAGGCTTCAAAATTATATAAATATATTATCTACAACGCTTAATGAATGTCCAGGATCATGCTTTTAAAATGCAATAAAAAACATACATTAATTCGGAATACCTCAGAAAGTCAGAAATATGCTTGTAATAAAATCAATAGGAACGAATATTAAATTCGTAATTCTTGTGAACAAATAATTTTAGAATTATCTCCCATTTACTCTCGGATATTAATTTATTTTGGCATATTTGGCTCTCAAAAAATTAAATAAACAATCCATGTTCAGTTTGTTTTGCATAATATACTAAGTAGGTATATTATCTTGGGATACTGACCACCAATTTCATACTATTTAAAGGTGAATTAAATCAATGAATCGAGCCATACTACGTGATATTTTTAAAGTAGCTATAGTTTATACGTGTCTACATACAGATTTTATTAGTTTATTTTTTTATTTAATTTAATTATAAAGTACTTATTTCATTTGAAGTATAATATCTGGCATTATTTTCATTAACATTCTTAAGAATGTTTTCATAGATAAAAATTTCACGGGTGTGGATATTATCAAAATTGTGCGCGGGCGTGTTCTATTTCGCATTGAGCCATTACCTACGGCTACGAGATTTATCAAACGGAGTTGGGCTAATTTAAATGTATCACATTTAGCGACCGGTGATCGAATAATAAAATTCTTGCTCTGCAGGATGTCCTGGTCTGGGTCCGGTAAAAATTCTATTCATTTAATAATTATTATATTACTGGCATTGAAAATCACGTGTTGTGTCCACTTAATGTGCATCTGTTATTATTTTTATTATTTTGAATGTTTATTTTGAGATACCGGTCATTGTATGTATTTTAACAGTATTCATACAGTCTTATAATAAATTATATATATTATGTAAGAAAATATTTGAAATGTTCGAATACACTTCGGTTGAGAGAATGGAGAACAAAACAAAAAAAAAGTTTTACTTCTGTTGCGTTTGTTCTGTCTTTTTTTTCAATATTGATGAACGCTATTCTCATTAAACAATCTTTACTTAAGACATAATAATACCCACCTATTTAATTCGACCACATTTTCAAATATCTAACCCATTTTCCATATAACACAATGTTTGTGTTAGTCACAACCTTCGCGGATATAATGGAAAGTAACATAATTTTAATGGTCAATTAATGTTTAGCTCAAATTGTTCGTCAAATCGTTTATGATTAAATGCTATAACAAGGTCTGCTATTAATGATGTCCATAATTTTATTATTTCAAAAGTGGTTTTAACGTTACTCAGAAATTAAGTTAAAAAACACGTAGAAAAATCTTATGATTTAACCGTTCAACTGCATTCTCTACCATGTTATTGAAATAAGACTGACATAATATAATTAATATAATTATCTGTTAGTTGCACTTACTATGTGGGTATATCGGTGGGATAAACATAAAATTGCATTTATCAATAATTATTCTACTAATAAATGTACGAACAAATAAATAGGTAGTAAGAAAAATCTCTTCAGGAAGAGAGTTTGCTTGTTTGTAATTTATGATATTTTATGAATATCAGCGTATGTATCGACTTGGGATTCATCACATATTAAGTATATTATACGCCAGTTCTACATGTATATAGAACTAGAACTGTTCTGAGAGAATAATATAACCCATAATCCACAACGAGAGTCATATACAGTTTTTTTAGACCTGGGAATGTCCTGGTGCAACAGCTCAAGACTTGGGCTGCCGTGCACAGGGGATTGTTTTACTGAATTTATTTTTAAAAAGGATCATGATAGAACAGCAACGAAAAAATAAAACTGGCCGAGCTGGCTATGTGAAGAGATCTTCACGTTCGCCATATTATGAAGCCGCAATAGCGTAAAAATTGGCACTTGTGGCAACAGGGTCGAAAGCCCCGATGGCCTACAATAAAACCTACAGTAAAATGCTTATTTATATAAATTGATCTCTGATACAACAATGGTACTGTATAAGTTTTATCGCTTTTATTTATTGAGTAAAGTTTTATTGAATGGTTAATGTCATCGAAATGTTAATCCTATTTAAAATTAGTTGATTGGACATTGTTATAAAAATACTAAATTTACACAATGATAAGTGTCTCGGCACTAATATTAAACCGGAACTCTTTACCAGTCTATAAATCGTGATTAGTAAAACTTGTTACCTACTTACTTTTGATTTTGTATATTATATACTTACAACCTAGACTTGGCTTCCGTACTTATTTTGAATATATATTATGTTTATTTATGTTGTACCTATATATAGGTATATATATTACAACATCCTTAAATATATTATTCGCTCAAACCCTTAATTATTATTGTATTAATATTAATACTATCGACTGAAGGTACTTGATGGAATTTGAATTTAAATTCTTATGGATTCAAGCTCTGTACTATTCCATTTAAGTCGTTTTTGCGACCCGGGTTTCGCCTTTCGGCATCTTCAGGCGCCGTGTACACTCACCAAATGTAAACACACACTGACAACGAACTCTCTTTACTCTAGCTTATATAATAAATCAATACAATAAAGTAGGTAAAAACTCCATTACCTACCTATTAAGTCAAAGGTTACAAAAAATACAATAAACAACTTTTGAATAGTTATGACATGATAGGATGTATTCAAAATCTGCGAGTTTTTCTACGTCTTCTTTTACGTACTAAAATCACAAGCAACAACACTTTCATAAACAACACAGCTTCTCCTTCAACATTCATTTTGGATATGAGTCGAGATTCGTTCATAAACTCCAGCTCCCGCTGACACATTTGCTGCCAACTCATTGCACAGCTGCATGAGTTGCCTTGGTCGGCAGCGCGAGTTGCTGTAGTCGGCTGCTCGTTTGCTGCCAGCAGCAGCAACATGAAGTTGCCCTATATTCCCGGCCTTAGAGCGGTTTCCACTAGTTATTTTTACATTTTTATTTCTATGTTGTGTCAAAATAATGATATACCTTGGTACCTACACTTTGGTAGTATTATTTTTATTATGATGTGTAGGTATGTGTCGATGATGGGTTTACGTTAGTTTCTCATTGTCAATATGGCCACCGTAGTCCGATAACGAAACGACTCAAAATTCTTTTGAGAAAACAGTTTTCAAAATTTTTATTGGGCAAAATGAAACATTCATAAATATTGCATAACGATTTAATGGCTTTCATAATTTAGTAAACAATATTTGACATGTTTCTGTATTGAATTATGAAGATAGAGTTACATGCCGTTATATGCTGAATGACACCATTAACTAAAATCGTTATTTCCTTATACAATTCGTGCATCGATGTGATATGAAATCGTTTTATATTCATATTGCATTATCTGTTTACGTTTTTTTTCCTTATTAAATATTAAAGGGGCGGCTCGTACACATATTTAAATATGTTGACACATGAGAAGAAAGAAATCACCCAATTACTGGCATTCTTTCCCTTAGGTACATTATTACATTTTTTTTCTTTCAGTGTATATTTGCTTTAATAAAAAATGTATCGTTTCTTCGTATTACTACACATTATATTAAAATACAATATCCCATCTCCCTATATTCATAATATATATTATCTACCTAAGTACATGATAATCCATCTACATGGAATAGTGTCTAAAATTGTGGGTGCGTGTGCCTATCCCGCCCCGCATCTGTCCGCGGTTCAAGTTGTGCATCTTTCACCCGGGAGGTCCGGGTTAGATTCCCGGCGAGGTCACGATATATTTATGTTATTTTTCTCAAAGCATGTTTTGTGTTTGTTTTTTTATTCAAATACTAAATACACTACTGTTCCACTACACTACTGTTATTGGGTATCTTGGTATGTTGTAGTGTTATAATATATATATATATATATGTACAACAATAAACAAATTTAAAAGAAAGTATTTTTTTCAATACGTGTTAATTGACTAAGAGCGATAACCTCCAATGGTTGGGCTCAGAGCTTACAACCATTCCTCGTTATACATCGTCTGGTAAAATAACCTTCATCCCGCGGAGGACCATATTCACCATTTATAGGCGAAATATGGTAATTTACTTTCTTCATTTATTATTGAAGTGTATTTTAAATCGGTTTATTTTAATATCTTGTATCATTAAAAGCGTATCCTTATTGTGAAATAAGATTATATGGAATGACATAAAATGCCACATAAAACCGGTGCGATGGCGCCAAGATTTATGAAGGTCTCGGTAGTTTTTTTACACGATAAATTTGTCGAATTCGGTAAACAAGATTGACTATTTTACATAACTCCACCTTCGGAATGTCACTCGCGTATGTTTTTTTCTGCAAATGGTGTTAAATACATGGCTGCGGGCGGGGATTCCCAACGGTTGCGTAACTAGCAACTCCGCTAGCGAGAGATAGTTTTCTATGTGTACGTTGAACTTGTCTTGTTTGCATTCAAAGAAGTAGTCCATCGACCATAAATCTAGTAGACGACACCGATGTAATTATCATAACTTAATGAGATCGTGAAATATTAAATATATTATATATAATATATATATGCACTCGATGCATGGCTGGACGTATATTTCTGCTGGCATAAACATAAACTGAACCTCTTCAGAAACAATGTGGTTTGTTCGTTAAGTATAACAACAGAACGTTTCAATTTATAAGAAGAAAAAATATTCAAAAATAAAGTCGTGCAATTTTACAGCCGTATGTTTGCGTTTCCGGCGGATTACGGATCATTTCATTTTTCAGAACACAGTAAGTACAGAGTTAATAATTTTCACAAAGTGTTACCTTGCCTTAATGCAGTGGTTTCCGAACTTTATGTTACTACGCCTCCCTTTTAAAAAAATCTGATCTTGGCGCCTCCCCCCCTTTATTTCGTTAAATAATACGCATTTTTAAATAGCCAAAAATGTACTAATACAAAAATGAAAAAAAAACTTAATTATAAAAATAAACAAGGTTTTACTACTTTTATTATAATATTCATTTTTAAATTAAGTTGTTTTTCATGCGATGGATGTGCTTGTTTATTGTGCAAAGTGCTCTTTTTCTACTAAACGCGGTTGATATTTGGATTTCATTGCAGCTAATGCAGAAAATCCCGTTTCGCATAAATATGATGTTACGAATGGTAGCAGTACTTTGCTTACAGCTTGCAAAAACAGCAACTCTTGAGAGGAGCATTGATAAACTCCCCATACCGTATACAGACTTTTTTGAAACATTCAAGAAAATAGCCAAAACTGAAACAGACAATTTAGTAAAAGAACAAGGTCTAACAAAAGGGAAAAAGTACTTTCAAAGTTATTACAATTCTGAAACCAAACCATGGTAAGTATACCAATAAAATGCTAAATAGGGAAACAATCGTCACAATCAATCGCTGCAGAGCGGACCATTATAATGTTGCCTCATCCCTGGCTCGCTTGGGTATAATAAATGACCCTGGGTGCCGGTGCGGAAGTGAGACTGAAGAGGTTAACCACGTTGCTTGGCAATGTTCTCTGTATGACACCCAGAGACAGCGGCTTCTTAAAGATTTAAGTAAACAAAAGTACCAATTGCCACTGGATCTCACGATATTTTTAGCTCGGCCAAATATCAAGGCGTTCCAGTGTGTCCAAATATTTCTGAGTTAGTGTGGCCTACAAGTTTAAACTGTTTTTGTTCTTTTTCTTTTTTTTCCTCTCCTGTAAATTTGTATTGTAATAACTGTATGAGTAATTATTGTAATAATCTCCTATATATTATTATCCTACAGATTTGCCCGTTTTTGCGAGCGATTGTGTGCCTTATTCGTCATTTCCAATAGGTTTAAATGAAAAATCGGCTCTCAGATCGTGAAATATCGGTAAACCATAGTTGACAGCCGTTTGACGAAATTCCACCCGAAGTCGGTGATTTTTATTCATTTCCCGATACATTTTCCAGCGACACGCCACTTATGATTGACACTTATGAGTGTTGCCAAGTCAAAATTTAAAATTTCAGTAGATTTTGACAAAAAAATCAGTAGATTTCATAAAATATCAGTAGATTTTGAAAAATGTGGTTTATTAGATATGATTTAAAACTAATAAGAATAACAATAACTAATTATATTAATTTATTGTAAGCGATGATGATATTAATGGGTATAATGGCGCTCTTGGGTAGAGTTACAATGCTTTTTATGTCAATTTAGAAGTGTATAACATCAAAAAAGGTCATGCGTAAATCATTACAAGTTTATTATTAAAAGAATCATCAGTTAATTTACAATTATGGAGAAAACACAAATATCAGTAGATTTCTTGAATTTCGAAAAAAAATATCAGTTGATCTACTGAAATTTCAGTAGACATGGCAACACTGGATACCATAGAATATTATTTCAAAATTTGATAACGTAACATTTTTTTATGGCTGTTAAATGATAATTTTTTAAACCAATGAAACTTATATACATTCAATTAGCTCATATAACCCAAAAATATTTAAAAGGTATTCAACAATAATTGGTGATATACATATTATTTAAATCATTATCAACCAGAATCAATCCACTGCTAGATAAAGGCCTCCCTAGCCTGATTCTATTCCTTTCTGTCATTTGAATTCCTGTATTTATCAAAATCGGTGATATTATATTTATCCTCATATTCATATCGTCATCATAATCATCGACCTGAACCAATTCACTGCTGGATAAAGGCCTCCCTACCCTGATTCTACTCCTTTCTGTCATTTGAATTGCTGTATTTATCAAAATCGGAGATATTATATTTATCTACATATTCGTATCGTTATCATCATCAACTAGGATCAATCCACTGCTGGATGAAGGGTTCCGCAACCTGATTCTACTACTAGCAGTTAAAAGAATTTGTGGCACTATACCTATTTATATCATCCTTATCGACATCGACCTGAACCAATCCACTGCTGGATTTAGGCCTCCCTAGCCTGATTCTATTCCTATCTGCATTTTAATTGCTGTATTTATCAAAATCGGTGATATTATATTTATCTACATATTCATATTGTCATTATCGTCATCGACCTGAACCAATCCACTGCTGGATAAAGGCCTCTCTAGCCTGATTCTACTCCTTTCTGTCTTTTGAGTTGCTGTATTTATCAAAATCGGTGAAATTATATTTATATACATATTCATATCGTTATCATCATCATCATCAACTAGGATCAATTCACTGCTGGATGAAGAGTTCCCTAGCCTGATTCTATTCCTTTCTGTCATTCGAATTGCTGTATTTATCAAAATCGGTGATATTATATTTATCTACATATTAATATCGTTATCGTCACCATCGACCTGATCCAATCCACTGCTGGATAAAGGCCTCCCTACCCATATTCTACTCCTATCTGTCATTTGAATTGCTGTATTTATCAAAATTGGTGATATTATATTTTTCTACATACTCATATCGTTATCATCATCATCATCAACTAGGATCAATCCACTGCTGGATGAAGGATTCCGCAACCTCATTCTACTACTATCAGCGAAATGTCAAACTGTCTGACGTGAATAAAAAACCCATCCCGAAGAGAAAACTATGGCGCCATCTATGCATACTTCACAATTATATTAAAATCCACCACCGCCAAGCCGTCTGCAAGACCTAGCGAGACAGACTGGCGAGAGCCTTAATAGTGTATGTTAAAAAGTAAAGCTAAATAAGACTCAATTAAGACTTCAGAGCTTAATAAAAAAAAATCTTCACTACTATTCAATCAAAATTGAACTAGGGGTCTTGTTTCAATGAATTGGATGAGTTTCATTCGATTCAATGAATTGAATTGCATAATAATTCTATCATTTTTTCCTTTTCAATAGTAGTTAATCCAAATTCATCATCGTTCATTGACAAATGGATTCTATCATGGGATGATCCTGAAGCTGGCCCCCAGGCCAGGATCTTTGGCGGGCCCACCTACCTATCACTGAGGTTAAGGGCAGTGTGGTGCTCTAAAGTAGTGTTTCCTAAATTATACACGGGAGTTATCATTAAGGACCTATAGCAATCATCATAATATAGGTATCACATCGAATTGCAACATATAAATAAATATTTAATAGTTTTGAAACAAAGTAGCGACTTTTAAAAAAAAACTATTAGAGTAAATTTGTTATGTGTGTTATGCCCGGGCCCCCAGGCTCTTTATAAACTATGAATTTACAAACTGCAAACCTATGACTACATTTGTGTTAAAACTTTTCGCGCCTCCCTTTGCAACACTCCGCGCCTCCCAGTTTGGAAATCGCTACCTTAATGTATATTGTCAAATTATTATTGACATAGTAAAATGTTAATCAGTCATAATATTGAAAAATACTGTGTTATCGTATGCGTCGGTCTGTCGTTTTCCCGCATGTATCGTTCATTTGGTCGGGTCGCCAAAATTTACCAAAAAAATGATGCATTAATCGTTTTTATTAATTATCGTTTTCCCGCACTGGTTGTTTAAAATTGTATGTAGTTTGGTACTTATATTTTTCTGTATCAATCGTTTTCGTGCGGAATAAATACCTATCTACCTACATAGTTGGATACAAAAACAATAAACGCTTTTTACTCTAAATATACTAATTATACCCCCCCCCCCCCCAATTCAACAGTCGCAGACTTCCACGTCATCAATTTCAGTCGTCCCCGGACGTCCGTATATTGTATACAACGTATTTATTGATATCTCGTGTTATTGTCTAGAGTTTAGTCGACATAATATACTCTTTTCACGCAAAAAAATGGTACCTCTTTTAATTGATAGATATTAGGAATTTTCATTTTCTCCCCATATACCGTTAATCTGGTCTCTTTTGAAAAGAGAGAATATCGAGAATTTATTTAATACATTAAGACTAGGGAATCCAATCCCGAGACAAAATTTTGATCACGGGATTTCGGGATTACAATTTGACAATGGGCAACCGGGATTGGCATTTTTTCCATAGTTAATATTAAATTTTTATATAATATAAATAACATTGATAAAATCGGTCAAAAATAAATCTAGTATAATTTATACTATTTAAGACATTTATTGTTAATATTGAGTACGTTCAATCTTGGAAATACATAGGTTTAGTGTTTCATTTAGCATTTGTTTCACAGATAATAAATAAAATACAATTTCAATTAAAATAAAAAATAACATATTGTGTTGAAAAAAATTTAAGATTTAAGTAACTAAAACATTGTTTTTAAATAATATACCCTAAGTAATCTCCGGAATAGCATTTTCTGGTAGTGCGCAATGGTATACTTTCTATAAAAAGAAGACAACAGCGTAGGTGTAAATGGTTGAAACGTCTAACTAAATCTTTCTTGATTTATTTATTCTATTTCTCAAATTCACTTTACGGGTGTTACCTGCATCGTACATATTATATGGAATTTTTAATTTATGTTAAACTATTTACAAATCTAAACGATTTTCATTTATAAAATTTCGTAAAATCAGTATTGTGTTTAGTGTTTACATAATATATTATATGATATTGCTATTTCTGATAGTAAAGACTTAATGAATGGGTTAGCGAGATTTAAAATAGTAACGCAAATCATGGTGTATAGCCTTTCCGCTTCATAAATCTAATTAGTCAGCCAAATAAATTGCCGTAAAACGTTGTGGAATTACTTTGTTAAAAGTGCGTAGCATTGTTTTTTTCCAATATTTCTAATTTTTATTAATTTCTGTGAAAAAATAAAATGAATTTGTAACTTACACGATAATCTATCGTAAAAGCAATCACTTATTCAAATAACTTCCCAGAATTCCAAGATATTTAAGTTGGTGTAATTACGAATCAGCAAAAATGGCGCGAAAAACACTTCTCCGAAAAAACTTGATGGTATGCACGCATTGTTGACACTAGCGACTAGCGACGACTGACGAGGCGAGCACAATGAACATGGTGTCTAGACTAAATGTTGCCAATAGGAAAATATCGCTTCGATTGGTAGAATTTTTGAACTTTCGGAATATACCCATATTCGGAATTACCCCAATGCACCTTAGTTATTTGTTATTAAAAGTATTTTTCTGTTATATTTTCGTTTTTATTTTATTTTCAATAAAAATTGATAAAAAAATTAATCCCGAAAGCTTAGGGATTATGTTTTTCAATCCCGGGATTCATAGGTATCGAAAATAGTGTGGGATCCCGGGATTGGAATCCCTAATTAAGACGTATCAATTTCATTTCAGTATGCGTCTTATAATCAGTTTTGTACACTATAGTATGAATGCAATAGTATTGATGCGTTTATATTTATTTAAATGGAGGGGATCATTTTTTATATTTCACTTTTTTATGGCCATCATTAAGCCGGTTTTTCTTCATAATTTTCTGATTAAAACTTAATGAATAAGTTATTCAAAATACATATGAAGACTACCTATCTGAAATGTAATTAGTATCAATCACAATAGATACATGTATATATTTTCCATATGACACACAAAAAATAAAATAACATTCGTATTTTTGTAGCCACTTACGTTTATTAAATATTATGAAGAATCAGGTGACGGGTTAACCTTGACTCAATTAAATTTTCGCGTGAATAAAATGCCATAATGGAAAGTGCAAAATGAAAATGTTCACTTTGGTTATACAATCTAATTTTGGGGGCTTGCAATCGTATACATTTACTCAATTTAAAGTTCATACCACTCGCTAATACAGTTAATAAATTTATGCATTGAAGTTGCAATAAAAATTGCCTTTTATTATAAAACAATACTTGAAAATGTTCAATAGATTCGGCGCTTATTTCGTAGTATTAATGTATGTATATATTTTTTTTTAATCTAATAGATCCAAGTCAGTGATATAGGCACGGAGTATTCATTCGTTCAATTACGCCCGCGACGGCCGAACGGCTTAAGCCCCGGCTTATTACGTTGTGGGTCCTAGGTACGAATGTTGTTTTTCAATTCGTGTTTGAGTCGGAGCATGGATCTAGTAGGTTGAGCAAGTGGCTAACATCCATTTCTCGTAAAAACAAAAATCTGTTCATAGAAACCTCTCTATGCCTCTCTAGGCCCATATGATCTTATTAGATCGGACATGGTAAAAAAAATCATTTATTTATTCATGGTATTTTTCGATGGGACTCATATTATATGTTATAAAAATACATATTATATGTATTGTACACTGTTTCCTAGTTTGTCTATTGTGCTGTAAGACATTTTGTGATTCATCATGTGAGTATCATCAGGATTTTAAGGAATATTGTGAAATGCTTCAAGAAAAATATAGTTACCTTATACTTCTTTCAGAAGCAGGATAACCATTGAATGGCAACGTGTTAATTTGTTATTTGGTTCTCGGTTTTGGTCGAGACTGTTAAGACATCCAAAACTGGCATTTCTTTGGATATTTGTACTTCTAAGTTTAATTCCATTTGAAACGTTTTAGGTTACACTTTTCGGCAATGCATTTGTATGAACATAAATTATTAGTATTCAATCTTGCAGTAATTCCCCGAATCCCTTTTACAATACAGTGATCCTATTAATTCCTTTGTTACGTTGCAATCGTGATGGTATTTTAAAATTAGTTTATACCTATAGTTTTTTTTATAAAGTAGCGTATACATGGTAAATCAATTTCTAAGAAACATCTTGTTAATAAAAAGACTTTTCAAATTGAAGTTTGGTTTCTGTTGTCAGACCTTGAAGGTCACGTAAAATATATTCTTCAGTATTATTAATGTAACATTTATGTTATGGCTCTCTGTAATTATTTTGAAAGCTCTGGGTTCATTTTTGTGTTTCATAGGAATAGTAACATACAGATTTAGGTAAGTAAGTAGGTAGGTACTAAATCGGGTTTCACTAGGTGGATATCGATATGGTGAAATCTAGGAATTGCAATACTGAATGAATATATCAATACCGTTATTTCGGTATTTCTTATTGAATACTGGTATTAATACCGGTATTCGTCAAAACATAATATGTTGTTATTATTATTAATATTATTATGGTAAAAAGAAGTAGGTACCTACTTATCAATAAATATAACTATTGTATAGCAACCTCAAGTACCTAACTACATTTAATATGTCGATCTTTATAAATATGTATGGATCATAATACTTTAGAACTGCTAATGTTCCCATTAAGTCAGGGTACAGGAAAATTATTGGAAATGTTTGTTATGAATATTTTCTTTTTCAAAATATGTTAATTCATCGCGAAAGTATATTTGAAGGATTTTCTTTTAATATTATTTAACGTTTGTTGGTTTCAGTCAATATATTTTCGTTTTGGAAAGATACAATATTTATACACTACATTTCATATACAATATAGTAGTAAGTAATGAAAAAATAACATTTAATTCATTTTCTAAAAACATAAATGTGTATGCTTTCACAATACCGAAAATACCGGTATTTTAGATTTTTAAAACCGGTATTTGGGTATCGATACGTATACTTTATAATATTTATTATGATAATATATTCTATGCGTTTGGTATGAAACTTCAAAAATAACGCTTTATAAAATGTTACGCCAGGCGTGTTAATTATACAACCCATCGAGTTGTCATTTATTGTGACGTCACTTATTGTTAACACAGTTACCGACTGAAAGAATCACCATTTAGAATTTAGATAACCACAGATAGACGTAAAATACATCCGTAACACAGTCGGTTTATCTCGGATCTCAGAAATATAGCTACATGGTGTAATTGGTTGTTATGGAGTTACGTAGTTGGAATAGATCTGTAGATATGCTAATATTTCATTTATGCAGTAATAATGTAATATTCAAAATAATCTCGTAATTATAAAATTGCATGTCTTTTGGATTACGTGTCAAATCGGAAGTATGTCATATGAGCGAACTCCAACGCCAAGGTGCATGTTTTCGTGTCATAATTAATTATTGGGCGTTTCGTGAAACACCATTCGTCAGCGTGCTTCAATTTCTTATTGCCTCATAATTGAGCAAGCTTCAATGAAAATTGCCATTGCGACCGAGCTTTGATCCGAAAGATATCTAACCTTTTAATTTTCTTTCGAAGTATGTAACTTTTATCTACTTTGATGATTATTAATTTAATCACTCTATGTCTTGGAATTTTGCTAATTTTCCTAATTTCACGATTTTTGATTTATATATATTTCGGGATATAATACACATCCTTTGGACAATCTAAGTTTAGCTTGGTATCATAGAGTAACAAGTTCCGAGAATGGGTCTATAATCTGGAACAACTGTCAAAATGAATAATAACTCATTTTTTTATAATTTACAAAAACGTTGTTTTCAAATCAGTAACGGAGTTCTGCCACGTAAACGCCAATACAATAAAATGATATGTGATGTTATTTGTCAATTCTTGGTGTAAAATGGGTATTTAATTAAATTTAGATCAGGGCTGTTTTTGTTCAATCAGATGGACATTTCAACACATTTAGTCTAGGTGAATTGAATTGTTTTTAATAAATTATTCTTAAAATAGGCATTGTATTTTATTAGTTTCTACGTCTTTTTTAATAGTTTTATTAATACTTATTTGTTTGTATAAATAAAATACCTGTGAAAATTGTATTTTTGTCTCTGGTAACAAACTCCATCCGAACGGACGAAACTGGACTTGACCATGAAGCAAATTATGTGGATTATGTAGGTACTTTCTGTGTATTTTTATATGCATTATTAATTTATCAAATAAATAAAAATAGATCAATCGTATAGCTGAAATTATTTATGATTTATTTTAAATATCGTAAGCAGGTACCTTATTAAAATAATCAAGCATGTTTCTATAATATTCTAAGCGTTTTTTAATACTGATAACCGATTCAAATTAATTACCTAATTCTTATTCAAAATATGTCTTAAAAAATGAGCTTGACATTATGTAATAGATTTTTCTTTTTTATGGCGGCTAACTTTTCATTATAATCTACGATACAGTTCTGTCAAGACAATAACTATAAAAAAATATTATTTTAATTAAAATCGATGTATCCTTTTAATTCAATGAATTATATTATCTGTTTATAAACATTCATGTAGATACGTAATCTTTTTTTTAAACTATACCTACCTATATTGTACATAATTCTATTGTTTTGTTACATTTTCATGATTACTTGACAAAAATCAGTATTGTATCTTTGAAGAAGAATGTTTAGAAACACGTAATTTTTAAAAAGCTCCGTAACAATTAAGCTTGTCTGTAGTTATATTATGATCATTTTGTGCACTTAGGTAGTAAACAAATGCATTACTGGGTAGGCTTTTTACTTAGTAGATAGGTACGTACCTAATTATATTATGCTTCTAGCATTTTTTGCATTTTCAAGATTGCCGAACAAAAACTACTAATGTATATTTTAAGAAGAATGTTCGTATTTACACGATACTTTTTGTGTAAGTATCAAAATTTTTCGATTTGTTAGAAAAAAATAAATGCACGTTTTTATTAATATTACATCACGCTTCATTCGAATATTACCGGTAATTAGTTGAATTATAACATTTTCGATTAGATAATGAAGCAGAGCAGTGTGGATATTATTATTGTGTATATTCTTCATTATATTGAAGTCTGTCACGATTGTGTAATTTGATTAGGACTCATTTTGATGCTGCTTACAAAACATCTTGCAAGCGTACAATCTGGTTTTTCGATAACCTGAAATGTTTCGCAAAAAAAAATCTCTTATTTACAGTAAATTCCTCATTTAGCCTTTTACGAGATGACCTCACATGAGCGCGTGACATTTTTTGACCACCAATAATAACTTATGACCGCTGGCCTTTTTGTTTCTCCAGCTACATCTTAATGACATTGATTAGGAATTTTGAGCGCGATTTTCTAGGACAGCTGTCGTAACATTTACATAGAAATAAAATCATAATGAATAAGAAATATTTAAATTATTTTAAATGCAATTTTATTTCACGGAAACAATTCAATCATTTTTTGAAGGAACAAATATATATGCGTCAGTTGTTTCCTATCACTGTTGTATAAATAGAGTTTGGTTTCGGGATTTTTTCGAGATTTTCCATCCTGAAGCTCGAGAATTAAAATTTTTAACATTTCGGGAAATCCCGGATCTCGAGAATCTTTTCTAGAGATTCCGGATTTCTTTATTATCAAATATTAATTTTAAAAAAATATAAAAAATATAAATTAAACGTAGCTGAACGGGCCATTAAACACAGTTATGCCAACGTTGACTCAAAATGAGCGTAATTTTTCAAGGAATTTTGTGTCTCAAAAGTGTAGGTACGCGATTGTCAGATGATTGACAGTCTATGTTTTTTGAAATTCTATTTTAATAAGTAATGTTGTGAATACTTTTTGTTTTCCTTCTTCTATTTGTTTGTCTTCTTACGTAAATAAAAACATTTTTTTTGAATTTGTCTGTTTTTACGCTGATTTTAGGAGTTTTTTTTTAAATTTTCCCGATATATCAAGAATTCTTTTCTGGAAATCCCGAATCTCGAGATTGGAGATTTTCTCGGGAAATACCCAACTCCATGTATAAATACATCCATTTTTTTCGTCACCTTTCTCTGCTCTTCGCTATTATTTGACACAATATATTGCATTTGTTAACTAGGTATATAAAATACGTATAATTTATCGTATCTTTATTTGAAATTATATATTTCATAATTCGTCCATGTTTTCCCTTCTTCATATTTGTGTGCATAGTCAAATTGATCAGCACTTGATTGGTTTTTATTTTACAAGTAGGTACATTTAATTTTTAGCACTGTTATTTTTTGTATAATTCAATTCAACGCATATTTTAGGGTATGACAGTGCAAAATGCTATCTCGATAAAAACTTTTCCGCGTCCACTGATCTTTGATTCACGGCCCCTGACCCCCCGAAAGACGTCCATCTCCGTCCGACGCCAACGAGTCGGGCGCCTCTGAAATATTTCAAATCCAATCAACACTATGAAGCTTTTCTCGGTATTATTTAAATAATGTTTGATCAAACAAGTTATCGGTCACTAGTAATTTATTTCTGTTTACCTATTTTATAATATCTAAGTTCACGGATGAGCAAGAAGTGCACATTAATAATATTATTGTCAAAGGTGAATCATAAACTCAATCGCTGGATACCCAAGGCGTTTGCAATTATGAGGAATTTGATATTTAATCATAAAATTCCTCACTAATAATAATTTTAATTACTGGTATTAAATGTCAGTTGGCTCTGTTAATATATTTTATATAGTATGTACTGAGTTTCCAGAATCATTCTAAATAAAGCATTTAAAAAACATGGATTTCGTTAAAACAACATGTCGATTTTACTCTCATATTCATCATCACCAGCATTCGTGGTTCAACAGCCCGGGGTGGGCCCTGGCGCTCTCAAGTCGTCTTCCCTAGTCCGATATATCCTCCGCAACCCTCTAATCCGGAATTACAATCGCTCGTGCATCGTGGACCACGCCATCTAGCTACCGTAATCTGGGTCTTGCAACACTCCTCCGAACAGATTGCTTCGCATCAAAAACTTTCTGGACTTATCGGCCCGTTCCATTCGCTGAATATGACCCTCCCATTACAGTCGAGACATTTTGTTGGTTTGGATTATGTTGAGTTCCCGAAAATTATTTTATTTTCTCTTATTTTCGTGGTTGGGAAGTATGCGACATTTCCATTCTTTACTCCATAGAATCCAGAATTCCAGAAGACCGTTTTTAGATTTGTTATTAATGACCCAATTCCAAGCCATTGCCAAGTGTGATGTCTGACCTCTGCACTGTTTCGTATAATATCTGGATTTTTGTGTTCCGAGATAGCACTTCAGATTTTAGATGTTTACTGATTTCAAAGTTACATTAATATTAGCTATCTGTGTTAGTATGTATGTATCAATATTTTAGTTGATAAATATGTAATTGTAAAGAGGAAATCCATTCTTAAATTGTCTGGATAGGCAGAGACTTAATGTAATTGTGTAAACTTATTCTAACATTTCCCAATTGTGTGGCGTCTAGGTTTGTTAGATATGCTAGGGTTATATGCTAATGTGACATAATCATTAAGCAACGAGCATGTTTATGGTGTCACTACCAAGTATATTAAGTTAAATACTATATACAGATAAGTACATATATATGTATATTTCAAAAGCAAATTGACACACATTCCTCGTACAGCGGAGCTAGGTCTATCGGCCTTCCGTTTATTTTCACGTAAATCCTATTGTCCGCTTATTTGGGATCCGTTGGGCGCACGTCCAAAATTCTTATAGCCTCATACGAGTGCAATAATAATTATCATTACATTGATTCGTTGAATTGATAATATCGTCAGTGAAAAGATATCGTGGGGTGAGGCAGGCCACTCGGCCAAGGTCCGGCGATCGTCCCGCATTGCAATCACTTTGTAAGCGGCGCCTATGTGCTGAATACTTATTTTGAATGCGTTGCTTGTAACCACACCATTGCTTGTCTATTCTTTTATATTTCTTTGTAGGGTCTCTTGTGAATAGGGTTGCAATATACAAAAATTTAAAATATGGACAATTTTTCCTCAAATCAATATTGAAATGCGAAAATTAAACATAAGCTCACCTTTTGGATCTTATTATTTTTGTCAAAAGTTCCATGTAGGTATGTCATACATATTTTTACACTTGTAGCAGGTATTTCAGTATTAGATCTTTCATTGACTCCACATAAAGTATATTCCGATTACGTTAGTGCACAAGAGGGGGGGGGGGTTCGGATATGTACCGAGGAATGAAAAATATACAAATTATTCAGATGATTGGAATATTACATCTTCTTCATTTTCATACACCCGAGTGATTTGGCTATCGAAAACCTTTCTTAACAGGTTGGCCCCTCCTCGCAATCTATGACATGCAAAGCCTGTGTCATTGGAAAACGTCTAATGTTTCCTTCAATATTATAACGCGGCATTTCTAAAAGGCAAGACAGCGCGGAAGACACAAATGGACACCAACGATCCTAATAATTATAACTGTTGGGGCACGTGCATTCGATAACCACTTATAGAAGCGACAGGTCGCAATACCTCGTAGGTGAGCACCCCTAGTTATTGCTGCAGACCAGGTCTTGATCGCTATATTCAAAGTACGGAGTGTCTGGCTATGGGAAATGTACCCGGTAAAGTGCGTGGCTCTGCGGTTGAAGCGGCGAGACCCTATAAGGACCTAGTAGACTGGGTAAATATTAAAGACTCCTGCTAGATAATCAATAAAAATAAATCAAATAATCAATAAAAAAAACAATAATATTAATTTTAGATATTTTCTCGAAATAGACTCCCCCCATATAATTTTTCCGTCTGCGCGCCTGATTACGATGATTTATCAGCGGAAAACTTCCACAACATTTGCATAAGTCTATATTTGGGCAAAAATTAAAAAAAATATATAAGTACTCAATATACCTACAGGATTAAATCTACATATTTGTACTCTCTCCGTAAACCATAACAGGTAATATAATCGATTGAAAAAAACTACACATCCTCTTTTCGGATATCATAATATGGTAACCCTACATATGTAGGACCTTCGTTGTCATTTTCTTTTTATCACACTCTTTACCAAGAAACTTCGTGCATAGATTATAATAATATGTATATTCTTAACCATGATAGTTAGCATCTTATAAAATGTGCTATTGCATTAGATACTTCACGTGATAATCTCGGTGGGCAATGTATGCTTTTCTGCCTAGTGTTTTTAGACACTCCAGATACCTACTTCATATACTTATATTAATTTATAAAATTTGTGTATTTCATAATTCACTATTGTAGATACCATGTTTGTGTTAAAATTTACATATGAAACAATGCGATATCTTTTTTCGTCATATTGTTTCACGTCGAAGTACATTTTTTTGTATTTGTTATTTGGAAGACTATTGATCGAACTTTGATTGATTTATTGTATCCTAGTGTTTGTTTACAATGCATTATAATATAAATTTATGTAAAAAATTACGTATGTCCTTCAATTTCTTTCAAACACGAGTAAGAAATTTTACTCAATTGTGATTGTATTATCGGTTATGTGTTAATACAGCTATTCTTCATCTTCGTCGGATTTCATGACTGAAGATCGTGACCCAAATGATTTCTGACTACCTTCTCCACGACGTGACGTGACGACATGATTCCACCCCTCTCGGTATTCAGCGGCATGGAGAGCCAGTCCCAGTGGAAAACCCATAGAATTTTATCTCTCCCTTTTTTTAATTAACCGATGGTAGACTACTACTATCTGATTATTTCAGATTCCTAACTATGTTTTTTCATTATTGCAGCATTTTTATACGTGTACACTGTTATACGTATTAATAGATAACATATAATTTACTTATTATTGAGTATTTTTGATATGCAGATATATCGTAATAATACCTATTGTATTTTTAGAATTAGCATTATTACTACCATATTGAGATAAGAAATAAAAAAACTCAATTCCTCTGATTTCGAAATATTTTTCTTTAGTTTTCCTGGTTATTACAATTTGTGTATAATTTAGAATATTATGCTATGATCTTTATCGAAAATTATTGAGTAATGTTATTCAAATTGTATCGCTTAGTTCTCATATAAAATTGTTAGTAGGAAGTTACTTTTGTTTCAAATATAATATACATACCCAAATTAGTTCCGTATTTAATTTTTGTAATCTGATTACAATCGAAAACTTCCTATGTGAAGATATGTCTAAACGAAGTGCTTTAAAACATAACATCGTTTGAACATGCGCATAATATGTTAGCAATTTTACCGGATTAATCAGCATTTAAAGCAAGTAATGATGGTATAATATTATAATCTGGTAAATTATCTCGAATCGAATTAATCTTGAATAATTTATCTTTTTGACTTAGGATCCACAAGTTCTACATTATAACAAAAATGATATGCATTTAAAAGTTAGGAGACTACCTACATCGCATTTGCATATTGACACGATATCATACTCTCAATTAGAGGTATTTGATTCTCGAGAATTGAAGACTGCTTTATTGATTTATCGAATTATTATCTCGATTATTCGCGAATTTAATACTTTCTGCCAAGAATCAAAGACAAAAGCTTTAGCATATCTTATTTTCGAGAACTAAAAATCTTGAATTTTCCAATAAAGGTACCTACTCGAAAAACATTTTCTTTAAATTAAAACTGAGGTTTGAAAAGAGAAGAGGGAGTACTATCTGACACGTTTTATTTTAATTTATAAACCTTAATGCCCAATAACTTCGTCTTAGTTAATATCTCAAAGTTTCACACGAAATTATCGCTTTCCACGATTTTTGTAATCAATATTTTTTATTCATTTTCTATCGACGTGAGAAGTTAGAAAGGAAGTTTACACTGCCGACCACAAATAGGTACTGGGTCTCAGAAGTACAGAGTAACTGCCACGTCTAATTTCAATGAATAAACAATGACAACTTTCTAGCCATATCTTACCAGAAATCATTTCTTCGAGTTTTATTTTAAAACGAACAATGTGTAATAATGCGTTTTGATAATTTTAGTGTTGCTTTCGTCTAAGTTATGAGCATCATTATTTTCATATTTATGAACACGTTGATTTTTATATTTGACCTACTTAAAATATAACATAGTGTAAAAAAAAAGTAAATAGGTACTTATATATTTTTTAGATAAATTATTTACATACCCACCTACTTTTTATTTACGTAAAGTATCTGTTATGCAATAAATATATTCTTATATATTATAAATTAATGTCTATGTAATTAAAAATTTTAGCTTCGACCATAAGAAATATAGTGACAAATTTCTAACAAGTGTAATTTAAATTTATTTATTTTACATATAGAAATTATATAAATTATAAATTCAAGACGTTCACAACATAACATTAGGCATAAAATAAAGAAAATTGTATTTAATCAGCGTAATTATTAGAGTAAGTAAATACAAAAATTATATAAAAGTACTTGGAAGTATACCGAGTGAACTATTTTAAGAATTTATAAAACAATGTCCACTGAAACTCACCCTACGCATTATGAATAAAGTATATCCGAAGCGATTTAGTTGAATACGAAAGTAATTGTCCTCCCAATTGGCATTACCGATTACAGGTCAGTTACAAACAACTGATGTTAGTTATGAAATAATATTTTATAACGTATATCCGTGGTGCATTATACCTACATGTAACACTAAGTATACAGATAAGAGAAATCTAAATACTTATGTGTAAATCAGCGGTAATATTATTTAAAAACTATCAATACCTATAAGCTTTGTATTCACAGATTGTAAATTTTAGGAATTCATAAAAACATAGAAAACGATTACTATAGATAGTGTAATAAAAATGCACGACCGGTATAATAAATTTTAACGTTGTATGGTTAGTCTAGCGTCGTCGATTCTGTGAATCAATGATCAGAACTAGGTATTCAATGGGAAAATAGAAATGACAAATTTAATATTACGGCTGAAACATTAATAATGGCCATACGTGTGAGAGTGTGTGCGTTAATTATTTATTATGGAGAGACGGCGGATGGGGAACGTCCTTGGCTGGAATGCGAGGTCACTCCACCGGCACCGGTTGGCAACTCTGCGCCGTCGAGCCTACACTAGCGTGTTTATAATATACATCGCCACATCCGACGCCCGACTGACTGCAGTTGCGAAAGCAGCGATTGATAACATGGCATGAATAATATATCGATCGATGACGATATTTAGGTGTGCTTATATCTGTGGCCTTTGCTAAATTTATGATAAGTACAACATTTACAATGTCGCGACATGTACATAATATACATTTTCCTAAGTTTTCTGCGCTTTTTTATTTGGTAACCCCAAACTGTTGAAATAATTCTAGTATCTGGGGCCTTATGTTAGAACTTACGAGTTGTAGTCGCCCGGTCGACATGACGTCATATGACATCATTGTGACGTACTACCGGAGTGATAATAGCATTCGAGAAAATAACGCTAGTCAAATGCTGGCGTTATTCATTGTTCCCATACACAAATAGGTGTTTCAGCGTAATAATATCTATGGTGAGCAGTGTGTGTTGGGCGGCTTGCCTCGAGCGTGTATTGGCTGACGTCACAATTACGTCATCTCGTCGGGTGACTTGATATCACTAGTTAGAACATAGGGCTGCTGGTGGTTAATGTAGCACTCACGTTAGCCTATTTGATAGAGCGACGATCTCTATATAAATATGAAGACGTAATGGATAAATGAATGTTATTTATTCACTGTGTACTTGAACCAGTGTAAGGACGTTTGGGCGAAAGGAAAATACCTATAACTCATAAAAAAGTCTGATAATATAATCTCGACTCTGTGGACCTACATGCTCCAATCAGGACTGAGCACGACAATTGACTATTTTATAAAAATGTGTCATTGCAGTTTCTTTTCTCGATTTACATGGAGAGTTAAAGGTTCAAACACTATGGGCTTACATTTTAGTCGAAGTAGTAAATACATTTTGATTTCAAATAATATTATATAATATTATATTTGTGTATGTGAGTGAATTTCCTGTGAATTTTATAGTGTTAATTTTTCGTCACTCGCCTGCATTACATGGCTCCATCATGTATAATTGCTGTAGTATATATCTACTATATATTTAATTATCGTTTTCAGTCTCAACGTGTGCACCCGAAAACGTTTATGTAGAAGTAGATTTTTTAAAAGTTGAGGTTTTTTTAGATTTCTATATGTACAATTTCTAATAATGTTGTTCCTGACTGCTGCAGGATAGTTCGTGTCGATGTAGTAACTTACTATCAATATTTATAATATAAGTTAAGTTAATCTTTGTGATTGTTATTTCTCCTGTTATCAAAAACTTTATTTGTGTATAACCTATTAATGACTGGCAGGATTTTTCTAATATTGATGCTTCGTGCTATAATATCAATGTGGTTTTTTTTTAATTTTTTTTCCATATTGGTAGATACGACAACCGAAATAGTTATCGACTTCTTAATCTAATTTGTGGAAGGTAATAAAATTAATATTTTACTATTATATCATCAACACCACAAATTAATGTGGCCGCTCTCACGAAACGTCTACTTTATTTGCCTTAGCCTCAAGGACGCTATGTATCTTTTACAGTCTAAATATTCCAACCACGTCAGTTTAGTTGTATTCCTAATTCTCCTTGTAACTTCCAGTCTAATGAAGGATTGCCTCTTAGGTGGTGGGGTGTTCCTCATCATTAAAACATGAATCTAAATCGTTAGAGATGACTACAAAACGTAGTTCTTGGTCTTATCTTCCTCGCTACCTGTCATATTACTATTTTTAAAATGGATTTTAAGCAAGTAAACACAGTGAACTAATTTCTTTAATGACGCACATGTAACTACTCTCTTAAATTATTTCGTATTTTTATCGTTTATAAACATTTCACGATTTCGTCAAGTTTTACGAAAATGTTGACATCTACTGTGCTCAAACTTACGTATACGCTTGCTGCTACACAATAAAATGTAAATAATATAATATCGACTCTTGAAAGATGTAACCGGGCGTAAATGTTTTCGGACGGCGAACTCTGTTGCCTTGACCACTGCAAGATTTCTTGGGATAGGTGTTATCCAACATAACGATCTTTCCAGTGGATTTGGCAACCCCCTGTTCTCTGAATCCAACGACTCGCGATTTCGTCACCCAATGTCAAATAGATATAACATGTCTCATGCGGGGTTTTTTTTATTGTAATTCAATCGATAAAAATTATCTATTTCTTCATCGCCATAATATGTTTAGGCACTCAAGCACTTCTTTCTTCACTCTCACTTTCGTCATTTTATATGTTTATTTTATTTTATGTTTTTACTTTTTATCTCTTAAGTACATACTTTGTTTTTTATGTATATTTACCTAATTGTAATATTTTATCATTATTGTTCGGTGTTCTTTTTTATATGGTTATTTTTATGAGGTTATGTATGTCATTAGCATTTGTATCTAAAACTTTAAAAATCATTCGTTAATTCATAATAAATAATCCAGATTTTCTATACCTTTACGTTTTCACTGTTTTTAATGGTGAAGCAACAATCATCATTGGTTTTACAATCTCGTGTGAATCTATGCAACCTCCAGGATTTCGCTACACACCTCTATTTCGTGTGGTATGATTCTTTCCAGTTTTGAAAACCCGGTGTCGTCAAAATTCGTCGTGATTATTATTTATGGCGGCTACCTTTCTATCGTCCATGCGACTTGATCCGCCTAAAGAAGGCAAGTTTAAAAAATGTTCTAATGTTGATACGGCAAATACCTGAAAAAGCTGTGAGTTGGACGTCTTTTGCCTGATGCCATTATCTTCTATGCAATAGTGATACTTAGTATGGTTTTTACGACATTTCAATTGCAACATTTAAAGAATAGTAAGTACATTATTATAAACTCATATAATATTATTCGGATTTTTTAATATTTCATAGTGTAGGTAGATCAAATATGTTGGATATAAAAGATGAAATGTTTCTATCGAAATCACATAAGCAGTTCTAGTCTATCATAAGTGCTATAAGTATCTGTATTTATTTAAGCCTCAGCTGAGGCATGGTCTAAAAAGATCTTGACTAGGCGATGCGCGGATTGCGGGTCGCGGGTGCAAATGACGCAAGCCGAACGAAATATAATTTGTCATAAAAGTTCAACATGCGTCCTTTTTATGTTATGTTTATTATTATATTCGTAACAATAATAGTATATTAATTGACATGTTTTAATTTTCAAGTACATGAGGAACGTTTTTTAGTCATCTTTACATGATTTAAGAATATATTCATCCGACTCCATCACAAAAAAAAATTACGTGCGAACAGGGCGGGTATGTTAGAACTTGCGAGTCGTATGGTCGAAAACCGTGTGGTATGACAAGTTAGTATCGCCCGTTTCATACCGTATACGATAACACCTATTTTTGAAGCCACTCGCTACGGACTATTTTAATTCGCGAGTGACTAGTTGGCAACATCGCCAAAACCGAGAAAATCGGTGTCTATGGTACAAGATGAAACGTCAAAAATGAAATGTCAAACGAAATCATTATTTTTGTTGGTTATGTTTGTGTATAATTCCTACAATTTTCGATTGATTTAGTATAATATGATATAGATATATGTACGTAGAATATAACCTTACATAAATGCGAAACCATATAATATTATTACACTGTAAAACAAGATTTAACAAAATAAACACAGTGTCTTCAATAACATTTATTTTTATGTAGGTATTTATTCATTACAAACCATTATAAAACATTAACATAATTAATTGAACTCAAGATAACAGAGTATTAAGTAACATTGTGAATAGGTAATATAATAATTCGGCATCTTTATTGTTTATAAATTGGTAATGCCGTGTTCTTTCCGTCAGCGAACTCATTCATTTTGACGTTTTGATTTTCAAGGTCACTGTCACATACGAAACGAAATATCAAAATAAACATGGAAATCGGGTAATAGGTACATGAATTCACGTCCTTCGTCGTGCAAAAGTAGCAAAATAATGGAGAGGTTTCAATTAAGTGATCTTAATTGAAATAAGGTAGGTGAGGTTATGTCCGTCTCAACATTATACCTACCTACCTACGACTTTTTAATTCTCCATGGATATAATATTATAAACGTAATAATGTGTCAAAATATAACATACATCTTCTATGTCTTTGATTAATTTTAATCTATACAACCATATTCATTTTTTCGCATTGTAAACTCTTCACGCTTGTAGGTAGGTAGTAACATTAAACTTAAGATACCTAATAAACCTATATGGCGTGAGAATTTGTAAAATATATCTCACAAGCTCTTTGTTTAATCGAAAATTACGTATAAATAGTGCATCACTGAGTGAAAAAGCATTTTGACATAAGTTAACATAATTATTTGATCTGTTTCGCGGATGATTACGTGATCCTAAAAGTGCCGCAAAAGTAACTATTTATGGGATTGACATATTTTACAATAATTGGGTGAACGATACAAATCTATAGCAATGCTTTGGCGAAATATAAAATAATAATATGTAGGTAATTATTCTCGCGAGCCCAATAATAAAATACTATCTTTTCGCAGCCTAACCTTTCACTTTTATTTGACAGTTGAAAACTAAACTGCGTTATCGGCGCGAGACATCAGTGCGCATGCTCACATACTCAACTCGTATGGGGGACTATGGTCACGAGTGCCCTTTGGTATGGGCAATATTGTCGACACAGATTATGACTAATTCAGGTAGTGATAAGTTTCGACATGCCTTATTTCGATAACCTACGTCACTTTCGCGAATGACTACGATGTTTCACACGACTCGCAAGTTCTAACATAAGGCCCCAGGTCGACTGACCTCTCCGAATGACGGCGGCCAAAATTTCGTTCCACATAGTGTTGAAAATTATTTGCCGTTTCACTTATGTACGCTCTTATCAACGATGACTTTCTTCCTCTCTTTTTAGAGTTATGAGTAGGCCAGGGTATTTTTGTTTCAATGTATTATACATGTTTACACTCCGTCTGTACATTTTCGTCACCATCTTTGGTGTGAATATTATTTTGTATTGTTGATCTGCAGGAATTCTTAAATGCAAGTAACATCATTATGGTTAATAATACATGCGAGTATACGAGTTTGATATATACATAATATGATATGTAGATTGGTAACATGGGGAAATCCGTACTTTCTACATTTATTAAATAACGGTACTTGAATGGCGACAGATTTAAATTAATTGGGTCGTATAACGCTCAATCCAACTTAGCCTCATTTTTGTGAAAACCGGTGAATTTAAAATTAATGCACTCTTACATACAGATTCTACACCTATTTATTATAGTGACATTTTCAAAATATACACATCAAGAAGAATATTATTTAAAATGTCTTTATTGTATAAGCCCCCACGTACCTACCTATTGATGTTGTTGTTGGGCTTTAGATATCTTTTCATCTTCGTTTAAGGTAAATCAAACGAGCGGTAGTTCAGAAGAGTTTTACTCTATCTAATTGCATTTTATATTTCGTAATGTTTTACCAGTGCAATAACTACAATACAGTAGTAACCTGAAAAATATTTTAATAATGGGTTGTACAGCTTACTAGATAAAAACAATTTAACCACAATTTATTAGTCATACCGTAAAAATAACGGGGATAACTGTATCGAATATCAATATTCTCAATCCAAACACATTATTATTATAGTATCTATCATACAATAGTTTTTTTTTATTAAATCACAGTTAGATAATAAAAAAAAGGAAATTGCGTTTTACAGTTTGGCATAGATTTTTTGTGTGCACCTGATACGTAGGTATTTGTCGGTCACAATATCGGTTACTGGACTGACAATATACCTGTTTAATAAATTGAACCGTTTATTTAATGAATTCTTAGGTGCAGTAAAAATATGAGAAACTTCAAAATTAGTTATTTTTCATAATATTATTGTCTATTTAAAAACGGTATAGCGACTTACGCAAACCCGTCTGGTTTTTTGTAAACTTTAATCTTAAGGTTTTTATGTTCACTATTTGTACCCACTTTAAATATTATTTATTTAATTACTATCTTACAAAAAGTTTAGCGGTCAAACGGGTAAACGTTTATTCAGTCAATGCCTATTTGAACGCCTTACATTATTTTTTGCAATTTTATAAAAAATACACTTCAAAGTTTCACGTAGGTACTTACTCAATTTATAGCTTCAAGCATTCTTGGAAACACATACTGAAGCCGTAAATTATTAAATTATATAGTAGTGTTATCTCTATAAAATTGCTATTTTCTCACGTAAAGGTATAATATTATATATTTTTTTTAAATATAAAATATACGAAAACCCTAATAATCTGTTTTTCGTGAAAGCTATACTTTTTATTCGGTTTGTATATTTCTGGAATGTAGTTTTTTGAAATAACCTTTGGTCATGGCAATTTCTTAGAACATTATTTAAAATAATAATCTTTAACGCCTGTGTAGGCCAAAAATCATCTTAGTATTGGCATTATAGTTCGCCGAATAGCAGCTATGATGTCATTCATATAAACCTCCGATTGATTCCTCCACTTTTTTCAGTTAGCTTTTTTTACCAAGTTGTGCTTTTACGGAATGGATTTTTTCGCATCACGAGCTATTCTAAGATTAGATAGATATGTATTATAAGTATTTTTTCATCTTTTGTATTTATTATTATAATCAATTATCGGAGGATGAGATATATTTTTTTATATTCATAAAAAAACTGATTTAATGTTGATATAATAACTTAAAAATGCCAATAATAACAATGTAATCACATACTTACGTCTAATTATTCATCTGAAGCTTAGATAGACAACATGGATTTATTTTATATATTTTTTTAAGTATGGGGGAATTTCGTAGGCAGCTTGGATACATTTATTATTATAAAATATATTATACTAGCTGAAGTACCCGGCTTCGCACAGGGTCGCTTCGTGGGTATATTTATCTTAGAAATTTAAAAAATAATAAGAGGTAATTGTTTTTTTAATATTAAAATATCGGTGTAATACAATATGGCAATATGAAAATAATTCTAATAGGAGTAAATGTCAAACAAAAGACCACTAAATTAAAATCGAATCCAAAATATGCAAACGTTATTAGTAGTAAAAAAAATCAAAATTGCATTGAACAAACAAACAATAAACGATTTATTTCATATAATACTAATTTAGAAACCTTCGCAGGTGTGCGCACAACAACTGACAAAAGTTTCATCGCAATCGGACGAATATTATAGGAACGCATACGAATAGAAGAAGATGATTTTCTAATTCAGAAATCTTCGTGGGCATGCGCACGACAACTCACAAAAGTTTCATTGCGAATAGAAGAAGATAAAATAGAAGAAGAAGGAGATGGTTATTCTAATTCAGAAACCTTTGCGGGTTTTGGCACAATTATTGACGAAAGTTTTATTGCAAACAGATGAATGGAATAGAAACGCATACGAATAAAAGAAAATAGAATGATGAAGAAGAAGAAGGTGATGATTTTTCTAATCCAGAAACCTTCGCAAGTGTTGGCACAACCATTAACGAAAGTTTCATCGCAATCGGATGAATGGTATAGGGACCATACAAATAAAAGAAGATAGAATGATGAAGAAGAAGAAGATGGTTGTACTAATTCAGAAACCTTTGCGGGCGTGCGCACAACAACTGGTCAAAATGTCATCACAATCGGATGAATGGCATAAGAACGCATACAAATAGAAGAAGAAAAAGATGGTTGTACTAATTCAGAAACCATTGCGGGCGTGCGCACAACAACTGGTCAAAATTTCATCGCAATCGGATGAATGGCATAAGAACGCATACAAATAGAAGAAGAAAAAGATGATTGTACTAATTCAGAAACCTTTGCGGGCAAGGGCACAACACTTTATCAAAATTTCATTGCAATTGGATGAATGGTATAGGAACGCATACGAATAGAAGAAGAAGATGATTTTCTAATTCAGAAATCTTCGTGTGCATGCGCACGACAACTCACCAAAGTTTCATTGCAATCGGATGAATGGTGTAGGTACGCATTCGAATAGAAGAAGAAGATGATGGTTGTACTAATTCAGAAACCTTCGCAGGCGTGCGCACGACAACTCACCAAAGTTTCATTGCAATCGAATGAATGGTATAGGAACGCATACGAATAGAAGAAAAAGAAGATGGTTGTACTAATTCAGAAACCTTCGCGGGCTTGCGCACAATAACTGGTCAAAATTTCATCGCAATTGCATGAATGGTATAAGAACGCATACGAATAGAAGAAGATAGAATAGAAGAAAAAGAAGAAGAAAATGGTTGTATCAATTCAGAAACCTTTGCGGGCGTGAACACAACACTTGATTCAATTTTCATTGCTATCGGATGAATGGTATAGGAACCATACGAATAAAAGAAGATAGAATGAAGAATAAGAAGAAAATGATGATTTTTCTAATTCAGAAACCTTCATGGGTGTGCATACAACCACTTACCAAAATTTCATTGCAATCGGATGAATGGTATAGGAACCATACGAATAAAAGAAAATATAATGAAGAAGAAGAAGAAGATGAGGATTTTTCTAATTCAAAAACCTTCATGGGTGTGCATACAACCACTTACCAAAATTTCATTGCATTCGGATGAATGGTATAGGAACGCATACGGGACAGACACACAGACAGACAGACATACAGACAGACAGACATTCATTTTTATATATTAGTATAGCCTATACTCTTCCCGCAAATGCAAGCAATAAGTTTACAAAGTTTCATCCTAATCGGATGAACGGTATGGCTGCGCATTAAATACGAACAAACAAACACACAAATATTAATTTTTATATATTAGATACTTACCCATAAAACCATATAACATACTAATTGACTCTGATATTTTTGTTAATTGATTTTTTTCTGTAATATATTGGTGACATTATTGTAATTTATATTCGATTATTGAAGTATTATTTACCGCACAGAGAAACCCAGATGAATCAGTCAAAAATATTTGTAATTATATTTTTTTAGCATTGGGTATTCAAAAAGACCTTTGCTGTAAAGTGTCATTCACTTCGAGATGATCTTTGCGTTCGGGAAAATCCATTTTTTTTCTATTATAGGTATTTACTCTAATGATTATATCATGCAATCTCGTCCGTACAACTATTGCAATAAAATATAGTATAAGGTCGTGCTGGGAAACCATAGTTAACTCGTCAGCAAACTGTTTTTTTCTGGAAACAAAAAGTCATCTATGCCAACCATTTTTTATGAATATTTCCTATTAATCATTTCAGTAATTTAAAACATACGAATATGTAAAAATAGTAATGTGCGGTGCAAGGATACGATTGTCTACTTTATTTAAAGTCATCGCTATTGTGTTAATATCGCGTTCGTCTTATCGGTTTGTCTCGCTCGGACCGCTCGAACTATCGAATTATATTTATAATGTAATACAATATATATTTATATTAGGTATCTAACCATTATATAACCAATTATTGGCTTTGACTCAGTAAAGTGTATATATATATATATATTACCCATTTTGAAAAGAAGCTTGCGAATATAATATCTATGTGTTATACCTATTACAATTTAATAAAGTGATTAAATTAGGTGTTAAATGGGATTATAATTAAATATCTATCATATAAATAGAGTTGCTTAATACCTATGTTACTTTCTATCAGTGTAAGCAAAGCTTTTGTCATATGCCTGAAGTTTGTTAACTTTTTCTGTGACTAAAATGCTTTTTTCAAACTATTTGCGTTTTAAGATCCCCCTTGGCTTATTGACCCGTTAACCTCGACAAAATATTTTACGCGATATTCAAGTAGGTACGTATTTATTCAGTGGCAAATAATGATAGCAACAATCATTAATATTTCAATTTATATGTTGTTTGTAATATTAACATAATATAGAATATTTATTACAAGCAGTCACAGCATTAATATTACGGGCGGTACAAGTGTCTGGGCTGAAAGGTACATATGTGTCCCTTTAATTTTATAAATTGCATCACATTAATTCATTGATGTTTTTTATAATACATGTACCTAATACCTATGTGGGGAGAACTTACAACAATATAATATTTAATAGTTTTTGGTACTTTATCTAAAGTTTGTATATCCATCTTTAGTTTAGTTATGCATCTACCTACCTACATGGTAAATATAAAGTATTTTGTAATTAACTTTGAATTTCCTTTTATAAATATATGTGTTTAGTTATTTACATATTCTGTCTAAGCCCGGAAATTGTCAACATAACTAATTTAGTGCTATTGACCATATATACAACTGTCATGGATAAAAAAGTAAAGACAATATCACAGTATTGACACAGTTTCAAAAATGATCATGGCTAACTTGTCTTCAAAAAAGATTTTTTTTTGTTAATTTGACATAATATATTTGCAATTTTCATACAAATATATTATTAACATAACATTCAACACATTTTTTATTAATTTCTTTGTATCATTATGTATATTGATGCAAATAGTATACTGCTACCTATAAATTAATATACCTAAATAATATTGTTACGATATAATATTATGTTAACTCAAACACAATACTTTTAATTGTCTATTTTTATTTCCTGTCATTAGTACTTTTTTTATTCTTTATTATTATTAAATACATACTTGCATTAAAAGTATGTATGCATAATAAAAAAAAAGCAAAAAAAGAATGTGTTTTCCCTACTCAAATAATATGTTAAGGCAAAATAAATAATATGTCTTTACCTATGTATTTTGTACATTAAAAGTGATGTAACTTTTATTATTTAATTACTTTTTGTGTGCTTGGCTCCGGTCATGGGGAAAAACAATAATTTTTAACTGCCATTGAAATGTTAACTAAGCTTAATTTTAATCAAATATTTTTTTTTGTTAATTTATTCTAGTACTTATATAAAATAGATTATTCAGTACAATGTAAGTAGGTAGTTGTTAAAAAAATATTGTTTTTTTTTTAATAGCCAAGTTACAAAATTGTATCAAGAATATTCTGAAAATGATTTAACTGAAATAGTTAAATACCTACGTAAGCATACAATGTCTATTGATTGTTCAGTAGGTGTGTAATAAATATAAGTAATTTATTATGGTTGTAATAATGTAGAGTAATTATAATGCAGTCAGTTTTACTGATTTGCATTATGGCTGGAATAATCTTAATAAATATTTCCGGTTTTACACGTGATGTTATACGTAATCGATATTTTGTAATTCAATATAAAGTTATATTAATAGTTCACACAACTAGCAATATAACTATTATACCAACCTAATAATTATTCATCTAAAATTCTACAATGATAGTTATGGTCAAACTAACTGTATATAATCAATAATTTTCGATAGTTTTGTACATTATTAGATTATATTATTGTTATACCTAATCACAGTAATCAGTGTAAGCACACATTCAGTTAACGAACGGATTTATAAGTAACCATTACTTTTATATTATTAATATGTACGTGAGTAAATAACTATTGTGCCGCCGTACTCGTACATACTTAACTGTTACTAGTTATCATGCTTCCAAGAGTTTTGATTTTTGGTTAGCATACATAACAATATATTTAATGTAGTATTTTGTATGTAATAGATAAACAAATATCGTTAAAATTAAGTAGTTTAAATATCCATTAAAATAAACATGATAATTTACGCCTACGTTGTTTTACCATAAAACCAATAAAATATTCACAAATCACAGATTTACTTGACTTGTCATCGACTGTTTTAATCTTCAGATGGATTGCTCTGGTTGTCACGTTTTGTGAATGTCTATCATATTATTTATATGTATTGCAGCCTGTTGATTATAATTTGTTTATATACTTGTTAGCAACTAGTTATTACTATCGAACGACGAAGATACAGTTTCATAATCAAATGTTATCAGTGTTTATTAATAGTAAATTATTAACAAATTACGTGCGTTAAAGTAATACAAACATAATCATAGCCAAGGTGCATTAATTTTATAAAAAAACTTATTGGCTGATCTAATGATAGACATAGAATAATAATATAATTCTACGAGGGTTTTTCTCGACAAAATTTATTATTTATGTACTCAGGGGTCGAAGTACTGGGGTAAATATGCAAATTTTGTAAGGTGATTGAATGTTCAAAAAATACAAATAAAATCTAGGTATATGTAGTAAACATATGTAATAATTCTAAGTTTAATCATCATTACAGAAACATTTTTCCAGCATACAAGTTTATATAGGAAACATATTAAATAATCACCTAACTATCAACTTACATTTATGTGCTGGAAGATCCTGAAAAATTGGCGGGCGCAATTCTTAAACTCCACTCGGACTATGAAATACTTAAGGTATTTCAGACCATGATAGATATCTTAGCTTTTTGGATGTCAAAAACTGTAAAGGCTTTTGAAAATTGTATAGGTATGTGGAAGTGACAAAAATGTTGTTGCGTTTATTGGCATGACACCTTTGCCAAAAAGGATTCCTTGCTCATTAATACGAACTACAGAAATCGGTTGGACCCCGAAGACAAAATTCAAGTTTCTCTGACACCAATAAGTACTGTTTTATAAAAAAAAATATTTTGAATGAAAGGATTTAATTTTTCGCTTTTGTTTGATAACTCGCTTATTTTTATATATTTTGAGTCTGGAGGTTATATATAATTTTTAACAAAGTTAGACTTTAGTAATATCCAAAAAAGTTCCCCGACCCTAAACTTAACCCATACAATTAGAGTATTATTCAATTAGTTTTATAAGATGTTTCATTATTTAACAACATCAGTGAATATTTAATTATTGAAATGGATATATTTTATTCGAGATACAATTACTATAATAATATGTATATTGACATTATACAAAAAATAGCAAGCAAAAAGCTATTAACGATTCTTATTTTATTTTGAATAAGTATAATAAGCTGATATATCTCGTGCTAAATCATTGTCAAAGCACAGCATTAGCAAATTATTTTAATCGATTTCTATATATGTATACCAATATAATTTTGGTAGGTACATATTAAAAAAGTAGTGCAAAAAAGTAGAATATCATCATTCTATTCATAAATTAATGGTAGGTAACATATTAAACATATTAACATATTAATATGGTAGGTAACATATTAAAAAAGTAGTGCAAAAAAGTAGAATATCATCATTCTATTCATAAATTAATAACAGACAGCTTCGCAGCTAACATCTTATTAGCGCATTATCTTCAAGAATTGTTAGCAATAATTTATGTGTGCCATTAGCATTTGGCCAGTTAACTTTGCCCACATACTTCATCTCTGGCCAGCAACAGCGATTGGCGATTTGGATTGCCCATGTTATATCGTTTTTTACCTTTGCATTTACCGTAAATACGCTGATCGTTCATTTAATCACATGTCACTTCCACGTGATTCAATGTTTTATTTATCTTCATAAGGAATTTCTGGTGTACGATTTAATGAGTGAAGTCAATTAAAGATCTTGATAAACTCGTAAATGTTTGATTTCCTCCGTTTATGTACTGGTATATTGTGAGATAATAAACCGAGATTAAGGTATCGTCAACAACACGTAATTGATACATCTAAATCATCTTTGTATAACCTGAAACAATACTGCTAGATGAAGGCCTCCTGATTCATCAATGATTTTAATTAATTAGTCAAATACTCACATTACAGCAGTGGTAATGGTGTGGCGAGAGGGCGACGCGGCATTTGATTGTTTTCAAACAGCGCTCGATCTCGTTTCTGTGGGTCTATTCTATACTTATCGACCGCTAAAGTGATAAAGTGATAGATATTATCAAACTTAGGGTAGGTTTGTATCAAAGTATTAGCATTTATTGTAACAAGAACAATAAGTTGGTTGTATTGTTGCAATAAGTGCTATATTTTAACAGCGGCAAGAGAGGCGCTGTTAAAATGTAACGCTTATTGCAACAATTACAACCAACGGATTATAACTGTTACAATAAGTGCTAATACTTTGATACAAACCTACCCTAAGTTTGATAATATTTATCACTTTATCTCTTTAGTGGTCGATAAGTACAGAATAAACCCACCTGTCGGAATTTTCGTTTGGGGCGGAAAAGCGGATAGTACCGAGATCTTTTTTTCAATGGGGGGATAAAAAAATCCTGACTTGGAAATTGTTCGGCGAAAAACGCAACTAAATTGTTTTTGGGCGCCTTGCAAAAATTTACAAACGGTGTAATAAAAGTTAAAAACTATTACTTTATAAATAGTAGTGGACATGTTGTTGATTTTTATTGTAGGTACCTATTCATTTTTTCATCAAAAATTTTCTTTTATATTTTTATTGGTGTAGCTTAAATTGTGTATCTATCAATGAGGTTTAAATTGTTAACGCTTCGCTCACCGATACACCCTTACTCGTAAATCATATTAGTACACGTTCAGTTTTGGTTTATCTCCATCTTGGCGATATAAATCCTGACCGGCTGCATACCGCTCCACTGCATTCAGCCGACACTTCATCGATTGCATACAGCCTAATTTCAATGGGCCAAATAATAATGAATGAAAATTGTCTCATGCGATGTCAAAAACTATGTAGGAAACTACGCATCAAACGATTATGCGACGTTAGATAAAAGCTTTAAAATAGGATACAGCATTTAAAAAAAATGCGTTAGATTATATTCTAAGCTGGATAGAAAAATGAAAAATCAACGTGTCATTCCACGCTGCATGTAGGTATTATGAATCTAATAAAACCATTAGTTTAACCGCTGTTAGGCACGCGTTATTATAATTATATGTAGGTACCTACCTATATCGCTAAGCATTAGTGACAATTTTCATCTTTACAAGGGAGTAATTTATAATAAGTAATGGTTTCATAATATATTTTTCACTAATTATCCTACCAAAGAATAGATGTATCTATCTTCATCTCGGAATAACTTTTCGTTGATATACGTTTGAGAAGCTGAAGATAACATTATAAACAATCTAACGTCATAAATAACTCATTTTTCCCAAACACGCCCCTTACGTTCTCTTGGTTTATCATCCTATATAAATACTAGTCTATACATTTATCAATCGCCAATATAATTCTATTGAACTGCGCTTATAATTTAAGAGATTTGAAAAAAAATATGCTTCCCTACACGTGCTTTTAATATCGAAATAAATAACTTTTATATTTAATATGAAGTAATTGCTTTTTTGTTATCAAATAACTCATTGGAAATACTTAGCTGCCCATGTAGCGATTTGTTTTGTGAAAAAACTACTCGTAGATATTATATATAGGTTATGCCTACCTACTTTGTATTTAAATTATCACAGAATACATATTTATGGAGTGTGCATGCTAAATTTAATATAAAACGATACATAAATTATTTATTTTCATGTTCAGTGGTACAACATTCAAGACTGCAAATGTGAAGATTACTTTTCAACTATGTTTCTCGCATATTGAAAACGAGAAATCGTAGAAACACTGCAAATACTTGCTCCGTAGCTAATACCGTTCGTTTTTTTGATTTGGTTATACAATTATGCGGGTGGGTTATTATATTTTTTATTTTAATCTTTTCAAGAGATTCAGCATTTAGGCAGGTGCTCGGTGATAATTCATGATAATTTATAAAATGAATTTATCACTTATAAAGATTGTTTAACTATGTAAGATTTTTACTAAGATTTGTGGTATGGCGAATACAAAGCGATATACTTACTGATTATATAATTGTTTTAATCCTTGTTGATGACATGTATTGCTTTTAATTTGTAAATAGTGTTAAGTATATAATATTATGAATCTAAATAGTGTTATAGTATATTCTATATCCTGTGATTATTTATTGTGTATCACAAATTAAAATGATAATCATCAATTCACCGATTAAATGCTGAACGTACTGAATGTGGTTAAATGTTTTAGTATATTAACACTGAGTTCAAGCTAGATAATAATAATATTCTGAAATAATCATACATACATTCCGAGCAGATATGGTTTTATTATTTATCTAATTAATACTTACAATTGCGAGTTCGTGTCTTGTCTATGCGTTGAGGTTTTACACGATTATCAATCACAAAGTTCCCGAAGTTTTTAGCAATGCGTCTCACAAGTCTATCACTGTAATATCGGTATGTATGTAATTAATTAATGTCGTTAGAACTATTTAGTATGAATAGATAGTCATATGGAGAGCATTGTACATTCGCATGTCTTTCATTGTGCGTTAAATAATTATCACTGAGAGTTTATGCACCGGCGCAGTGGAACGTAGAATTGTGATTATTTGTGGCCTAAACTTTTACGTGCAAGTCGACGGAACGCAGCGAGAATGCGTCGCGATTAGTCGCCGTTTCGAGAGTCGCCGCATTATGTAATTATTTATTGATGGTGACCTGACGCCTCGGTAAGCGTTTAGTGACTGACCCCGTGGTGCAAAAAAACCCACGACGAAAATGGGATTGGCGACCAGGTGATGGCACCTCCAGCCAACTCTCGGCCATATGGGGAGACCACGAAAAGGTTAATTCTCAGTCGCCGAAGAGCTATTGTAACCATACTTCACATTATTTAGTATTTTTTTTAACTTACCAACGAAACGTTAACAACGAAATATTTTCATTGGTCCAATGATTCCACTGAATAAATTTCCATTGACCTTTTACACTTACATAAATTTAGAACCATTCGAATAACACAGCTAATTTAGTGACCACACCACAGACTTGCAATCGATATAACTGAGGCTTATTATCCAAAACTATTACGATGGATAAAATCGCTTAGTTCTAGGTACCCTTACAATAAATACTGAATTAGTAGATGCCTAGTGATAGTTAGTAGTAGTATTCAGTTTTTATAACGTAAACTCTTTAATATGTAGGTACGAATACTTATCAAGTTCTTCAAAATTCAATAATTTTTACCAAATTGTATATCTATTTTATTAAAATAATAGATTAAATACCACGTTCGTGAATATAGTCTATACCCAATGCCAGAATACAAATTAAAGCGGGTAACTAACGATTATATTTTTTCTGTATGAAGGTATTTCAAAGCACTCAACAATTATTATAGTTTCGTTAGTAATTGTTATATGGTAGCATATAGGTATACCTACGAACATTATGTTTTTAGCGATGGTTGCATAATATTAATTTATGTAAGTGAAAACTAGGTATAATTGCTTTGATATCTAAGTATAAGTATGTAAAATGTATACCTAAATATATCTATAGTCTGTATAATAAATTCAATGTAAATTAAATACGTTTATAAAATAGTGCACACGAGTGTAGTACCTATCTATTCCAATGAGCGAAAATGTTTTTTTTTTTACAATTTGGAAGCAGACATTTGTACCAAACAATGTTCTTACCTATTTTAATGCAAGGACCAGTATTATTTCCATATAAATCGTAAATCAAACGAATTGTTATAAAAAATATAATTTTGTTTATCAAAGTAGAATTATAGGAATATCTCAACTTAAAACGATGTTTACTGAAAAAAAAACACGCAGCGTTGTATTCGTAGAAAGAACTGTAATATTTAACTATTATTTTCTTTTAACCGACATTGACACCGTTTCGTAGCGAAGCGGTTTCAGATTTTTTTGCATTGTAACGTCCAATATTTTCCGTCGCTGATTAGATCAGCAATAAGCGAGATTTTTATTCCAAACAATGCTATGTATTATAGTTTGTTCAAAATGAATAGATCAAGATAAAGCTTCGCGTCTAAACATCTCGTGCTGACAGCTCAGCTGTAACAGATCATTTAACCCGAAGAAAAAATGTCTCATTAACTCTCTCATCTCATTTTTTTTTTTTTTTTAATATATCCAGACTTTGACTTGCGATCATATATGCTATCCTCTTGGAGGATCTATCGTTTAGGTCATTCCTCCAATTTGGTTGAATAACTTTACTATTCTACCGAGCTTTTCCGTACACCATTCTCCGGATGCCAGGGCACACTTCCATTAATCGGAGTTCCCAAGTACACCTGTAAGTTGAAGATGTATTTCTCTCATCACATGTATTGAAGATCTGCGAATCGCTCCGCCCCATGAGAATATAATTATTTATTTTTTATTCAGCGCGATTTAATATATAATAGTAGTTTTAATAATAATTAGCTTTAGCTCATTTCTGCTCAACGGCGACTTGACAAGTCAGAGCACCGGGCATGTTTAATGTAGAATGAATTTACTCAACTTGCCCTTTTCTATGGATACCTTATTGTCGGAATCTATTCACATGCTTTGGAATATTTTCATTATGGGATCATTTTAAACCAAGCTTTTGGGATCCACTATAGTCATTTTTTAAAAAAGCATACACTATTTGAAAAATACTTCTCCATGTGATAAAAGCATACCGATATGAAATTATCTTTTCTGAATGTCTATTGTGCCATCGAATTTATAATTCTTTGATAACAGCATTTTTAATATACTTACTTATTTACATAAAACAACATTTTTTCATGAAAATTAGACATAAAAATATCGCTGCTCGATCCTTGAAATATTATGAGTATTAATTGTTTTAAATCGAAATAGCATGTTTACTGAAATTGTCATGAAAACACAGAATAATTATTTTTAAAGAATAGTTACTTTGAAACTTTAAGTCTTTAATTGGTAAGCAACCATCTCAGCGCTTGCCAACATCTTTTTATTGGAATATAATACATGTAGTGTTGTACACCTACATAGGTGCTTGTTTACGATGTAACCTGTCACAACTTTCAATCAAAAATCTATCCATGTAATTGCTTCGAAGCACCTGCGTTTGCAATACCAATTTATATATCCACCACCTATCTATCGTTTCATGGTACCTACACCAAAAATGATATCGCTTTGTTAATATTAATTTGTAGGTTTAACTTAAACTACAGAATATAATTTTATGACCTAATCAATACATACATGTAATGACTACTTTGAAATAATAGACATGTATTCGCTATTTTTTATAATTTTTAGATACTTACCTAATTAAGGTATCGATACTTTAATTTTACGAAATTATTGTAGGCAGGGTTAATTTATATAATATGATACGATACATTTACCTAAGATATGATACATTTTAATCCTCCGTACATTATATATTTTATTTGGATTGATCTTAAACAATTAATAAATCATTATTGTTTGTCTTAACAATGGTAGTGAAGTGAAAAAAGTGTTGAAAAAATTAAGAACAATCTTAATTTGTTGTAAACAATCTGCACTTAACTCAGCTTCGTTACATTTTATTATAAATACGCCTGACTGCCACGCTATTGTGTTATCTTTGTCTATACATAGAAGATACCATATTATTTAAATATACTTCGATTAGTATTTTTAAGTAAATCCCGGCCACAAACGTGCCGCAAGTTGCAGCAGACTGCGGCATACCATACTGCAAGTTACCGCAGCAAGAAATCAAACGATCATAATTTTCATACCTACCTTTGAAAGTATTCATTCATAATCCATATTCAGACTAGATTATTATTATCAAGCATTGTATGTATATTTTTTATCAATCGACATTATTTAAATACATACTAGTAACAGGTGTTTTCTGAAATTGTCGTACCATTAAAATTGATATCCTTTCTAAGAGCATTTAATGCCCACGCAATAAATATATAATTATACGTTTCATGGTGGGTACTTATCTAAAGCATCAAATGCTTAAGCATTATCGATATTATAGTATGGTATGATTTACATTTAAACGATTAGAGATCTGAGAAGTCTTTAACTATTTGAACGTTGCTTTTGTTGGTGATCCTATTTTTTTTATTGTAATACCTACCTATTTTATAGATTGATGGGATTATGTTGAGGTTAATTTATACGCCTGTCTTTATGTCTCGTGGTTAATAAATTGTTAATATTTGCTAAAATTTGAATTTATGGTGCGTAACATATTTCATTAGAAGTAACAGTAACTAATAGGAGAATCAATAAATTTTACGTTATGGAATATTATATTACATTTGATTTAAAACTTTTTTTAATATTCTCATTCATAATTTCGATGTTGGAATCAGGAATATATAATTTATTCATGAGATTTAATGACTATAAAATATTGAAATTCGTCACCGAAATGTGAATGACATCTCCACTCCGTCAACCTCGATTATTTTGTAAATGTTACGGCGAACGACGTATTTTGTCACATTTCCAAACGCATCTCTCATTATCGATATGCCATTGGTGACCAATTTAAGAAGCGATGCGCGACTTCGATCGTATCAATGGCACCCCGGCCGATCCGATAAGCAGCTAATTTGCATTCTTAATCATAACGGAAGAAAACACAAAGTGTTAAGTGTTGCGACACTCTCGATTAATGGCCGTTTCCGAAAATCGTTGACGTCCCTGACTTTTTTATTACTTTATCGCGTGCCTTCTATTCTTTTCATCGATTTTCTGCTGAATTTGATTATTTCTCTGTCGGTAGTCGCCAATAAAAGTTCAATGAAAACTGCGCTATTATTTTATGGGTTCGAACTTTTACTGTTGATCATATTTTATATTATTATATTATATGAATGTTAACAGAGTTAGCAATATAAATATTACAAACACAAACATATATTAATTCATTAATAGTTACCATAAAGCATAAGCAATATTAATTTATGATAATTATTATCACAAAATTAATGTCAAAATATTTCAACATTGGTTAGTCGAAAGACACTCATAAATACTTATTATACAGTGTTATGCGAAAACTTTTGTTATCATAATTATGAATAATACATACATTGTAATACTGCTCCATTATTTATAATACTAGGTGGAAAGCTTTTCCGAGGATGTTGGAAAACATATCTAAATTATTGGTAAATTATATTCAGAACTTTATGTTGCCGTCTATAATTTTAGACCGTACCTATTGTAGAAAAAGATTGCCTAAAGTCCTCCTATATAGTTGGTAATTGATTCCATTATTATTATCAAAATTAATAATTAATGAAGTCATCCAAAACCTTCCAATAAATATTTTTCATGCTTTGCAACATGTTCCACATTTTTTAATAGTCACGTGTACATAATTTAATTAATAAACAGTTCGTAATGCGAATGCCAGCAACACTGTTTTCATTTGTTTTGTTCATCTGTCATCGAATAATGTTTTTTTAAATCAAAACTGCACAGAAAACCTGTGCGCATTTCAGACTTTTTTTTGTAAATGTAAAATTATATACTTAATATAACTTTATAATTTTAAATAGTGACCTAATTATGATTTTAAACATTTTTAAGAATATCACTTTCACGTTTGTTTATTGTTTCACGATTTATTGTTACCAAATAACCTTATTAAAGTAGTTTTATCATAATTATTATGACATTGGAGGAACGACATGGATTATTTTTTGCTGTGCTAATCTGCATAAGTTCTTTGTAAGCACCATTTAATATTTTTTTCTGAGATATTTACTACTCGAGCTCACCCAGATAACCACTTAATAAAATTTACGGCCACTTCACGTTTGATTGATTCAGTCCTCCAAGCTAAAATATAATTCATTTTTGAGTTTATGGTAATTCGTTTTCAGTGTAATGGACTCTCATAGCGGTGGGGTCAGAGTTCGCCGACCTTGCGAAGCATTTGTGTCAATGTCACTGTTAAATGCAGAATTCTTATGTAACACTCGATGACCGATGCTATAAACTTCAGAATCCGATTCAAAATGATATGAAACAATGTTTATTGCAAAGTGGAGATGCATCGAGTGATGTCAATTATGCGATGTAGGTGCATATTGATTATTTGAGGGCATTAGTTGCAAAGTCATTTACTTTATATTTTTTCCTAGCTGATAGGTACTATAGTGTTCCTACTAGAGTTGGGTATTTCCCGAGAAAATTTCAATCTCGAGATTCGAAATTTCCAAAAAAGAGTTCTCGAAAATTCTCGAGATATCGGCAAATTTAAAAAAAAACTGTAAAAATCGTACGCGTACGCGTACGCTTTTGAGACACAAAATTTCCTGATGTTGCAAAAATTGCGCTCATTTTGAGTCGACGTTGGCTTAATTGTGTTAAATGCCCCGGTCAGTATTTGAACGTTTTGTGTTTTTTTCCACTTTTTCATGTAGAAAATCGCTTTTTCAATTAATATTTGATAATAAAGAAATCCCGAATCCCGAAAAAAAATTCTCGAGATCCGGAATTTCCCGAAATGTTAAAAATTTCAATTCTCGAGATTCGGGATGGAAAATCTCGAAAATTTCTCGAGAATTCCCGAAACCCAACTCTAGTTCCTACCACTGAAACTTAAGGTGTTCCCCTGCGCAGGAAGTAAGCGTGTCAAATTAAGTATTTGATCACTTTAACAATGTCAATTTATGGTGGAAAAATTAATAGCTAAATAGGATATTTTGTATCGGTAGAAAATGTTATTTTAATTATTATCCAAGTATTTATTGACTATGGTCGATATCGCCAACACCGCTTAGAGCGCACATGTCCTATCACCTTGTTTTCACCCTTACACCCTCTCTTGTTTCCTTCACAAATTATCGTGCCTTTCTTACAAGAATTATCTTCTTGTAATAAATTGTGCATTAAGGGGGATGGTTGTACCTAAAGAGGCACCTAGTGGAAAAATACGAAGCTTGAAATTTGAGACATTATTTTGATTATTTACAATTTCAACTGTATTAATACATATTCTGAAAACATTAGAAATATTTTTTTTCAAAGTCAAAGATAAACTTACAATTATTGTAAAAAATGTGAATTTGTTACATATTTAATTCCCCAGTTACGTTATTATTACATTATATTTTATGGTCATATTTATTATTAAAATTTAGTTTTAGTTTTTAATTATTCATCATGTAGATTTTTACTAATTTGTCGTTTTAATGTTTTTCATATTTATTTTAAAAAACATCGATTTTTATAAAAATATAAATGTGTACCTATAACTTGAAATCATTTTTATTTATATTTAATTTTATTTTAGGTACGGTCCCAATATTGAAGCTCGATAAGATCCCCCTTAAATATCAAATCCATCTCCCTCTGCTGGTAAAATTCGGTTAAAATATTACCAGCAAAGTTAAGAGAGAGATAGTTATTTGTACAGTCGACAACATTGGTGAACCATTATTGATATATCAATTGAAGAAAAGCAACGCATGGTTTTCTATAGATTATAATGTGAATTAGGTACTTGGCGGTTATTTTTTTTTGTAAATATGTCAGAATAAAAGTTTATGGAGATAACTGACTTTTCAACCAGCCCTCTCAATTGTAATTCATTCATATATGTGTTATGCTCATTATGCTCATATGCTCATTATTAATCGAGTGGTAGATGTTTATATCGTGTGCCGTTTTCTATTCAATGATTATTTCTGACGGCTTCTAGTGTTTTATTATTATTACTTACTGGCAACGGCTTATTTATATACATTACGAGGGGAGTTCCATAAGTTCGCGGAACGGTGGTGAAAGTAGCAAGTATTGGGGTTAAAAAAAAATATTGTTAGGTAATCATCTCTAGGTATACTTTTGCAATCCCAAGTTGATTGTTCCATTAAATCGCTTCCAATAGTCCAAAGAACAAATGGAAGTCTATGATAATTTAAAAAATGTCAAATATTGAGCTCCGTGCAGTAGTTAAATTCCTCACAAAATAGGGAAAAAATGTGTAAACTATCCACAATGAAATGAAGTTGATTTATGGAATTCTTTGTTGTGGTAAAACCATGATTTACAAATGGCCACATTTATTTAAGCAAAGCAGAGTGTCATTGGAAGGTGATGACCATCATGGAAGGCCAAGTGACGACACTATACATGAAATGGTACTAAAAATCGAAGATTTATGGAAAATGATCGGCTAAAACTAATCGAAATCGCAAGAAGGTGCAATCTACCCAAAATAACAATTTTCATAAATATAGACGACAATTTTCGTATGCCAAAGGTAAGCACAAGATGGGTGCCACGAATGCTTATTCCACATCAAAAAAGTTACTGTGCGGAATGTTCTAAGCGGTTTTTAAAGCTGTCTGACGTCAATTAAGAGGAACTTATCAACAAAATTGTTACGGGAGATGAAACGTGGGTTTATCATTATGCCCCTGAGTTAAAACAGGAGTCTATGCAGTGGCATAAAAAGGGTGGTTCGCCCCCCAAGAAGTTTACGGTCGTACCTACCATCGGCTGGGTAGGTGATGGCAATAGTGTTTTGGGATTCGCAAGGAATCCTGTTAATAGATTATATCAACCAAAGGGCACCAACATCACGGGACAGTTAATATTGTAAGTCATTTAAAAGAATGTATTAAAGTAAAAAGGAGGGGCAAATTAACAAAAGGTGTGTTCTTATTTCATGATAACGCGCCTGCTCACAAGGCTCACATTGTAATGCGGCTTCCAGGAATTACCTCACCCACCTTACAATCCTGATCTGGCACCTAGTGATTGTTTCCTGTTTCAAAATTTGAAGAAAGACTTACGTGGATGATGAGTCCCTACAGGCAGCCGTAAAGGAGCACTTTGAATTCAAATCGGAAAATTATGTTTATGAAGGTTTAGAAAAATTAATCGATAGATCTAAGAGGTGTATTCATGTCCGATGAGATTATATTGAAAAATAAAAACATACAACATATATATTCTTATCTTTCTGTCCCATTCTGCGAACTTATTTAACTCCCCTCGTATATACGTAGGTACACAGTACACAGTACATATAATATTCCTTTGTGCATTATTTTTCAGTATAGAATATTGTTTTGCCGTATAAATTTATTTACACCTTATTTTTTTATGAAACATTATTTATAATTTTAACAGTTTTCTTTTAAAATTGAATCCTTTGATGGCCAACTTACAAAAGATTCGGAATATGCATAATAGAAACTGTGTTAGCATAAATTTGTAATGTGTTTGCATCCTTGATATCCTAGTTAGTTGAGTGGCCGTCTCCAATGATGATCTCGCGCGGCTGTTTCAAATGCATATTGTTTTTTTTTCAATGCGTATTTCATCCCAGTGCAAAGACAGTTTGATTGAATATTATATTGAACTATTAAAAAAAAACATTTTTTTAAAGTTAAAATAACCTACCTACTATTTGAATCTGAAAGACAAACCTTTTGTTCTATCTGTCGGATCGTTCGGCAGCCAAATGGAAAACCATCCCGCATGACCCACATCCGGGCGTCGGCGCCGTTATCAAGCCCTTGGCCCCCGCTAACCACGTTCGTTTGTTTGTTTACCTTTTGTTTGGTGCACCCAAAAGAGAAGGGGCGCTCGCTGTTACGAAATAGCGGAGCGCCGCGGTATCAATGCTGCGCACATTGCGAAAGATTCACATTGTTATCTAAAGGCGGCGCAGAGGCCGACTCCGAGGGCCTTCGACGCTGACGGCTCGACATGGTCTCCGCTGAGTCGGCTCGCTTGCCGTGTCCTTATCATTATCATACGTGAGAGAGACCACGTTAATTGTTTGCTTTGTGATAAACCTCCAAAATACGTATAAGTAGATATAAATCATCGTCTTCCATTACAGTACAATACACCTTATCAATACTTTTAAATTTTTAATACAAGATTGTGTACTTAACTACTATTTAAATTATACCTACTAGCTGAGCCAGCTGGCTCTCGCCAGTCTGTCTCGCTAGGTCTTGCAGACAGCTTTTCGTCATATTGACTTGGTGTTGGATTTTAATATAAAAATTGTAAAGCGTGTATAGACGGCGCCATAGTTTTCCCTTCGGGATGGATTTTCATTCACGCCAGACAATTGAAAATTTAGCTGATTTGTCAGTTTTACGATCTGCATGTCGTCACTGCCAATACAAATTTGGAGTCATGTGCGTAGTCTATTCTGGAGTCTGGCCTTCTCAATATCGTCTGACACCATTTCAGGCTGCTAGGCCTAGCAGAACAGCTGGCAATTGCCGATTGCTACCACTGTCATTTTAATTTTATTACAATATATGTGTAGGTATGTGCATTTAAATATGATAAATAATTATACATCCCAATCGTGATTATCATAAATAGCGATCCAATATAACGCGAATATTAATCTCTTTCGGGTCCCATTTACATAATAGAAAAAGGTTAGCAGCATAAAAAAATAAATTTAAACATTATTTTGTTTCATTGTCTATAAAAAATAAATGCTCGGAGCCATAGAATAATATTTTAAAAATCATATTTTGATTTAAAAATTAACCTTAAACAATATAGTTTCCCGGTGCGGGACATTCATATCGAGAAAATGTTGATAAATAATGAAGCAATACATATTATATCTGATAAAAATAGGAATTTATAAGACCTAAAGATGTGGAATCAGCTTAAAGAGGCCTTCATACAGCAGTGGATTGATACAGGTTGATGACGATAATGACGATAATGACGATATAAATGGGTAGGTATATAAAATCACAAATTTAAAAAAAATATTGCAGTTTATATGACCAAGAAGAGTAGAATTAGGTTGGGATAACCTTCATCCAGCAGTGGATTATCTTGGTTGATGATGATAATGACGATATTATGAATGGGTAAATATAATATCAGCAATTTTGATAAATATAGCAATTCATATGACCGACAGAAATTCAAACAACTTAGAGAGGCCTTCATCCACCGGTGGATTGATTCAGGCTCATAATGATAATGGAAATATAAATAGATATAATATAATGTCACCGATTTTGATAAATACAGCAATTCAAATGACAGAAAGGAGTAGAATTAGGCTTGGGAGGCCATTATCCAGCAGTAGATGGGTTCAGGTCAATGATGATAAGGACGATAGAAATAGGTATAATATAGTAGTAGAATCAGGTTGCGGAACCCTTCATCCAGCAGTGGATTGATCCTGGTTGATGATGATGACGATATGAATATGTAGATAAATGTAATATCACCGATTTTGATAAATACAGAAATTCATATCACAGAAAGAAGTAGAATCAGGCTAAGGAGGTCTTTATTAAGCAGTGGATTGGTTTAGGTCGATGATGATGATAATGACGATATGAATATGTAAATAAATATAATATCACCGATTTTGATAAATACAGAAATTCATATGACAGAAAGGAGTAGAACCAGGCTAGCGAGGTCTTTATTAAGCAGTGGATTGGTTCAGGTCGATGATGATGATGATGACGATATAAATATGTAGATAAATATAATATCACCGATTTTGATAAATACAGCAATTCATATGACAGAAAGGAGTAGAATCAGGCTAGGGAGGTCTTTATTAAGCAGTGTATTGGTTCAGGTCGATGTGATGATGATGATGACGATATGAATATGTAGATAAATATAATATAACCGATTTTGATAAATACAGAAATTCATATGACAGAAAGGAGTAGAATCAGGCTAGGGAGGTCTTTATTAAGCAGTGGATTAATCCTGGTTGATGATGATGATGATGATATGAATATGAATATGCAGATAAAATATATAATATCACCGATTTTTATAAATACAGGGATTCATATGACATAACGGAGTAAAATCAGGCTAGGGAGGTCTTTATTAAGCAGTGTATTGGTTCAAGTCGATGTGATGATGATGATGACGATATGAATATGTAGATAAATATAATATAACCGATTTTGATAAATACAGAAATTCATATGACAAAAAGAAGTAGAATCAGTCTATGGAGGTCTTTATTAAGCAGAGGATTGATCCTGGTTAATGATGATGATGATGACAATATGAATATGTAGATAAATATAGTATCACCGATTTTGATAAATACAGCAATTCATATGACAGAAAGGAGTAGATTCGGGCTAGGGAGGCCATTATCCAGCAGTGGATTGGTTCAAGTCGATGATGATAAGATGGATAGAAATATGTATAATATCACAAATTCGTTAAACCAATCGTAGTAGAATCAGGTTGCGGAACTCTTCATCCAGCAGTGGATTGATCCTGGTTGATGGTGATGATGATTATGATGACAATATGAATATGTAGATAAATAACATTAGAAATTCAATACTGTCAATAATACAATCAACGTAGAGAGGCCTTCATCCAGCAGTGGATTTATTGAGGCTCGTGATAATAATGGCATTATATATAGATAGGTAGATAATAATATAATATCACTGATTTTGATAAATTTAACAATTCATGTGTAAGTAAGGAGTCGAATAAGGCTGAGGAGGCCTTCATCCAGCATTGAATAGGTCAAGATTGATGATGATAGGGACGATAAAAATAGGTAGATATTATACAATATGACTCATTTTGATAACTATAATAATTCGTATTAATTTCTTTCATTGTTTGCAATGGCAACTTTGTTAGTTTAATATGACTATATTGTGATCTATGGAAATTAGTAGCCTAGGTAATTATTCAATAAAAAAAATAGTGCGTAACAGCCACAAAGAAGTATTTAAAAAAATCAAATTTGGAATATCATGTTATCTATGAAATGGCGGACAGTGGCGCACGCTCCTGTCAAAAGATATTATACGTAGTGAATTGTACCAGGATTATGGTTTTTTCACCGGAAAAAAGTGCGCCAATGCCTACATTACGATATTTGAATAAAAATAATCGAATTCGTTTGTCAAATAAAGGATAAGAAGGTCTTAAGCGACGAAGACGTCATTCTGTTGTGCGTTAAAAAAGTATCGCGAATTGTATACGCTATATGAGAAAATATCGGTTATAAACGTCACGTTTCTGGAAAATCATCGGATATTTCTCAAATTTGGTCAATTCAATCAGTAGATAATTCGGTAGCGCACATTTCGAAGTGAAGATGTAAAAATAACAATAAAATGTCGCTTAGATGAGCTGTTGGTGTATTTTCCAAAATCTCTTAGGATTATAATATATAGGAGATACCCACTTATTCAAGAAGAGTGTGAAGGTTTTTTTCTACTTTTTAGCGCCATGTTTCAATCTCATCGATAATACATAATATTATTTTATTATTCTATTAAGTATTTGGGGCACCAAGTCCAAACGGTCTTTGATCCTTGTCATCTGTATAATCTAACCTACTCATGATTGTATACTCGAACCTATTAATTTGCGAAGAGCTCATGGCCCTTGGTCACTTTGATCAACTCATAGTATTTAAGGAATGGTCCACTCCGTATACCTATTGACTTACTAGTGGACCCTCCTCATATATACCCATCGGGGTCTGTTTATAGGAATTTAATCCTTTTGTAGACAAACGAATGCAGTTAAAATTGATTTCTACATTAATATGGGTCTATATTGATATATGCTTTCATGTCTTTACATACTTATCTTATTCCGCTACCGATTAAATATTACAACAAACAAATACAATGCATGTTGTATGTAGGTAAGTACATATTTGAAAAACGAATTTTATTCATATTTCAGTAAAGATGCATACTATAAATTGTTGGATTGGCGTATTCTAGGCTGCTAACCTGTTTACTTTAACAATGTTATTTCATATTTGAAAATGACACACATAATATTAAAAGAACCTTGAGTGGATTAATTATACAAAAAGACTATAGTATACTTAGTTACTAAGACTAATGATAAAATTAGCTACAAATCATTTCCAATTTTAGATATTTTATTTGTAGCAAACGTTACACTGTTAAAAACTACATGCATTTCAACGCATTTTAGATTTACTCCATGAGTAAATTTCAAAGAATTTTAAATGTGCAAATACTTATTGCCAAAATATACATAGGTACTTTGGTAATAGGTAATAGATGAAAATTGAATTTGTGTAATTATTCAGAATATTTAGATGAACACTCGTCAAAATGTAATGCGAACCTACACCACAACGATATGCCAAAACACGCCGTGGTTGCTATAAGCGTAAGTTTCTAGCCGCCTAATTTCAATGCACCAACGTACAGAAAATTATTTTTCCATCAATAATTCAACCACATAAAAAAGTAGCGGTGTAATCAGCCTAACAGTGAAACATCAAGTTAGTTTGTTTTTTAGAGTTATATTATAGCACCTTAATATCGTCGCCCCAAAAGCAAAAGGACACTTGTGCATAAATTGAGTTTTGAGAAAAACTCATTTTAAGTGTTTTTGGAGTGAAAAAAAATCGTGGAGAGGTTATTAGTTAATATTTTGAAATGAAATTTGGAACACATGTGACCTAATTACTCAAGATTGAAATGCAGTTTTTATTTCTTTAATAATTTGTCAATTTTTGATTTTTAAGAGGTTTTAAGTCACATATTACCTTTTTCCTATATGCATTTATGAATAGCCTTTATCTTCATCTTTTGATTTGCGAGCGTCCACTTTACGCTTATTGTGATCTTCCAAAATATTTATTTGGGCCTCTTTGTCCGCTGCCAACATTTTTTTAAATTTTTCACAAATTTCACAAGTGTCCTTTTTCTGCAACGAAATTATTTTTTTTGTACAAAGGCCCTTACTCACTTTTAAATAATTACACTTGTTACCTTTTTCCTATATTATTTTTGTAAACATTGCACATAGTTCCTAAAATCGTGTACATGTTACCTTTTTCCTATACATTAAATGAAGATCAGTTTACAAATCGTCACTGTTCTGGCAGAAGACACTAATTCGAAAAAATGACATATTGAGTTAGTTATACCAAAATGTTCCTTATTTCAAACTTTACTGTCTGAAAACCTTCTTAATAAATAAACAGTCTTTTGAAACTCACATGATAGATCATTTCAAACATTTTAACAACTTCAAAGTCAAATTACTCAAAACTAGTATTCTCTAGTTAGTGTGTTCTGCCAGAACAGAGACGAAATACACAAGTAACCTTTATTTTCTTTGCTCAATTGTAAATTCATGGGTTTTGCTTCACAGATGCCGTTTTGCCTATAATGTAGAGAAAAAAATTACGAAGAAAACTGCGTTCATAACTCAAAACTGTCAAAATTGCACATGTGCCCTTTTACTTTTGGGGCGACGATATAGAAGTGCATAAAACCCATATAAGAAAAAAATAACATTATCCTGGATCTTCTAAGGATATTTCCTGACATTTGATAGGCATTGAGACTACGGTTTGCATACTGTCGAATGGGGCATGACTATAACTATAAGTAGTTACTCTGATCTTGTTAAATAGGTACATACCAGTTTGAAGTTGCGTGTCGAGATTTTTTAACTGATTGGTAAATAATGATGATAGAATATGAATTAATTGGTTGGTAACCTAATATCTCAAGGGTGAATCGATTTGCCCTTTGACGATCGTTTGAAGCCACGGAGCACGATTTTGACAATGTCCAATATTCTCATATATGTTCACCTCTTCAAATTATCGACCTTCAGGAAACTCATAACAATTTCATCTACTATTGTTGTTCATTTTGTATTAGTGATGCTGTTGCATAATATGTAGGTACTCACATATTGTAAAAGTTAGCCAATAACTCATCTTAAAATTGAACTTTCCATCGATTATGGGATGTGGTGATAGCCATAAATCGATTAGCACAGAATATTATGTTATGAAGAAAAACCTACTTATAATATAGATAATAAAAATGTCAAAACTCTTTTCTACAATACTATATTATTCCAGGTTTAATATACGTTATTGGTTCAGTAAGTTTAATGCTGGTACATAGAAATCACGGAGGTACCAGGTCAGCGGTGGATAACCTATGGCACGCGCGGAAAAAAAAATCCGGCACGTAAAATAATTGTATATTACTCGTACATGTAGGTTCGTCCTGGAAAATAAGCCCCAGCTTAATTTTAAATGTCCACTACCCGTCACCCGATTATAATAACCTGGAAGAAAATTTGATATACGAAAAAGCTTCCCGGACGAAAAACCAAAAAAAAGGAAACGCATCTGATTCTGGGCGAATGTTTGTTTGCGGTTTCATATTGAGGATTTTTTAAAGGCAAGGAATCTAAATTGGTCATTTCCGAAAAATCTGGAAAATAATAAAAAAAAGAACAATATGTCACCGATCTCCTGTGCCCGAAAAAGGAATTTACTCACCTTATGTACAATTCATATTTTTCCCTAACTTCCCCTTGGCACACAACCCATAAAATATTTTTTTTTGCATCTACGTATAATAATTTCGCCACCGTTTTAATAGGTGTTTTGAAAAAAAACTTTTATTTGTTGGGGACATAGATTCTGATAATACCCACCTATAATCATATGAAACACAATTATTGTTGATGATTTAAAAAGCAGTAAGGTGATTGCTCTTCTTTGTTTACTGTTTCGGCGAAAACGTGTACCTATCTTCCGACAAAGTTACCTATACTTATAAAAGGTATATATCTACTTCTTTACGCATGTTTTTACTATTTAAAATGTCTAACCCAATTTTTTCCAATAGACGGCCAACAGTCAATTTTGGAAATTGGGCAAATATATTCTAATACCATTTTTTTTTTGAATTCAATAGTACCTAGTTTTAGCAGTATGGTTATTATACATCAAATATGAGGAGTAAAATACATTTTAAGTTTGGCGTTAATTCATACGGCTTGAAGATTTTTTTCATATACAGTAACATATACAATAAAAAATATTGTCCTAATTATTTAACCTCTCGTTGTTTCAGCATAAAGTGACTAATGCGTACGTATCAATTTGTTTTAATCATGCTTGCAAGATATATCTTTTCTTCAAGACAGCGAAAAAAATCAACAAATCGCTCCAAGACATGGATGTCGCGATTCGTGCAAATAACTTGAATATTGCATGTTATCTATAATTGGAATATCTCTGTTGCATAATTTATAATTGAAATATTATCATATTTTAATATGCTCACTTATTATGTTGTATCAATCCATGTTTCCGTGGAAGAATTTTTTATGTTTAATATACATTTATTTTAGATCTTGTTGTTCAGACGGAAGATATATATATGTAGATACCTACTGCTCTTGAATATGTAAACCCGATTTCCCGATTTTTTTACGTATTATAATTATATTACTTTCCATAGATACTTACTATATTGTGCTTCGTTTCGTGAATAATTTTCGTTAATCATGTTAAGTGTCCGTAGATATAACATGTAATACGGATTTTCCCAACTTTAAAAAAATCTAATGAAACCCCCCACCCCCGATAAATGGCCCTTATCCGATAAAATCGCGTATTACTTATTTGCCCAGTTTCCGAAATCAAAAGTAATTAACGCTACCTCGAATGTTTATTGCATTCCACTCCCAATGAGTACCAAGGAAACTTACACATTGCAAGTATTATTTGGTTTCTCATTAGTACCCAGATCTCACTCGAGTCGTGCGCCATAATAAATAACACATGCGTGAGGTCAAGCTGCAGTCACATAATAATGATAATATTATTGTCATCGTTGAAATAATGTTGACAGCATCTATGGAATCAGGGATATTTTCCCAATGTTTAAAGAAAATACGACGATACACACTGATATCGTAGTTTCTCTTAATTTTCAATTATTGGTGTAAATACGTTAAGTAGGTATACTCATTGATTATTAATTGAATCGGTATTCCCGTGATAGAACTCCACTATAGAGGTATTAATTAAACCAAACTTTGAAACCTGTGGAACAAAATCTTTTTAGTAAAATAAATAAAAATAAAGTAGGTAACACTACAACCACTCTTGGGCGAAAGAAAGAACATAGATTAGATTAACATAACGCACTCTCTGTTTCTGGCATGACTTGGGAGCTGCAAGCGTTTCGTTTTGCATTTTGAAAATTAGTCTTTTTGAAGATGGGTCTCAAAACAGTAAAGTTGTCAACGTAGTTTTATTGAAATAAAATAAAATATCACTTAATAGTGTTCACTGCCTATTCTTGGTGGAAAGATATTGTATTAATTAAAATAAAACAATATTATATAATAGTTATTCAGGATCGGTTTCATGTACTTCAGTAGAATATTCTCAACTGATGAAAAATACAATCTTACAGCAGTAATACGTAAGAAACAGATACAGATCATTATTAAATTATATGTAATAAGTGTTACATGTCTACTTTATTTTATTTTAAAAAATATATTAACTACTTCAATTACTTATATCAACATACTTAATTTATTATCAATCAGGGCCTGTTTTGTACGCTTCATATCATTGTCAACCGGTTACTTGTAAGTTGTACGTATGCAGTTCATCGTGGGACACTTATTCGTGCGCCGCAGTAGGTACCTACGTAAAACATGAGTTCGTATAACATTTTATCAAATGACAAGATTTTAAGATTTTATCAAGTGTAATACATTTGTACGTATCTTACAAAATGCGGCGATAGTTTGCAAATAGTACTGTTCCAATTAGAGTAACCCTAACCTAACCTAGTAAAGACATCTCATAAAATTCCCCACATGTTGTAGCATACGTACAAATATACTCCACGGTGAAATGTTCAACGAAGAACTCGTCATTTGATTAAATGTTACACGAACTCATGTTTCACGTACTGCGGCGCACGAATAAGTGTCCTGCGGTGAACTGTTTACGTACAAATTTCCGGATACGTTGTCAACCAAGGACCTTTCAGCCGATAATGTCCTCGTGACCTTGTGAGTGTGTACTAGTCGATATTAAATATTATCTGGATGAAATACTGTGTATTATTTTAATCAATTGTCACAATTTGTTGAACGCCCTCCTGTGTTCCAAAATATCTGTACTGTGAATATGGAGAACGCCAATTATCTTATCTTTAAAGCATGACAAAATATCGTAAATAATATAAACACTATTATGACGGTGTTTATGAAACAAAGTTTTTAACTTTGCGAAAATATATATAGATAAACTTTCGCTGTACATATACATATTAGAATGCGAATGATAGGCTCCAATCTTCAACACCCAAGTTGATCCCAGCTGCATCAAAACTCGATGTATAAAGTATAGTTTTGTTAGACAGGTAATTTTAGTAAATGTTGTTTTTCCCACGCAAATCTTGCTTTATGGTAAAAATTGAATTTTATATAAAATAAATGTGATCAACGGATTTTTTTCTAGCTGTTGTTTAATGTATCAGTATTGTATTTATGTATCAAATGCATGTATCAACGGCGTGCGGCGACTTTTGTTTGTAAGGATGCTTTAAATATGTGTGGTATACCTAGGTACTATTTGCTACATATTACGTATTTGGGATTTTATAACTAATTGAATCGTGGCGAAAATACTTTAGTGTGTTCAGTTGCAGTGTGGTAGCTCTGATATATTATAAAAAATATATTTTAGTAATATAAAGCCTTTAGAAAAAGTAAAGTTTGATTTAATAATAAATACCGACGTCATATTATTACATAACACTTCATCGACTATTTCTGGAGATGCGCCGCATCTACAGCATCTATGAATTGCACGCCACTGGTATGCATACATCGTTATTATAACTAATTTCTTTGCAGTGCTACCTCTTAATTATACTCAGAATAACCTACTTTTCCCCAAATTAGTCTGTGTGTGCCATTGAAGTATTTACTAATGCAAAGATAAATCAATTATTAGAATAGCTACTTTAGTTTTTATCACAATAAAATATAAAACTTGTGTAGGAGTACCTACAGGGATACTCCCACATACTATGGAATTAATAATTAGTCATCTAATTTTTTCCGAGATCGATTTCGGTTAATTTGTTATTCTGCATAGATGCAGAAAAGCAATCAGCACTTTTTGTTGAATCATCAATTTTTTCAATATACTAATTTGTATGCTGCTTACGTAGAAGTAATCTTGGTCTCGGGCTACACATTTGATTCACCCTCGCCGAAATAATAATGTACGGCGCGTAGTTGTTAAGTATACTCTGAGGTCACATTGCGGTTTCAGGTCAGCTACTGACTGTAATTTTATTGTAATTATTGTCAGGCCACTTCGGGGGATCTCTGCGGTTAGGATTTCTTTCCGCTGCATAATTTATTACGTTATTCCTACTTAATTGTAACATAGGTATTGAAGTTTGAGATGTACCTATTTACCGGCGATTGACTTTTCGTCTAGCCTCGATAGATTTTGAAGCAGGTTTGGTAAACCAAAGATGTAGTGTTATGATTATTTTTTTAATTAATTATTCTATAATATAGTTTTATTTGATCATATGTTACTGCATTTTTATAAATCAAACTTCAACAATCTTATATTAGATTAAGATCATTTTTTACGTGCCGTCCTTGAATCTTCAACATTTATAGGTTATTAATTTATACTATTAATTAATTAGTGTTAAATGAGTTTTCATAATGTCGCTGATAGTTTTTTTTTTTTTTTAATCCTAATACTATTCTGACTTGTATCATTAATAAAGAATGGGATATGGTATTGGAAAAATATTATGACCTACATTTTTTAATTTATTGAATGATTGTGTGAGTATTTGAAGAGTATTCTTAGTGTCAAATTTCATTGAGCAAGGTTATCCTCTTCGTGCTGTCCGTTACATTTAATTTATTACGTAAGTATGTTTATTTAGGAAATTTATCAACCTTCGAGTTTGGTCGAGATTGAGCAAATAGTTTTGCTCTATTAACCGTACATCTGCCGTTTTTATGTAATTTATTTATTGACTGCTTGTATATACCTACTTCCATATTTCTCATATTTTTATCACAGTATTAAAAAAATCAACAGCTGCTACTAAGTTAAATGAATATAATAATTATTTAGCATTGACCTTAGAGAGCCCTGATTGATTTATTCATCGATCATACAATAATAAATAATTTAAATAATTATTTATAATCTAAAATACCGGCTACAAACCGGTTCACGCATTTTCAAATTAATCGGATTAATATTCAAATTTATGTTCTTGTAGTGGCAGTAAAACTACCACTTCTACAAAATGGTTGATACCTGATACTCATTATACACTTGATATATAAATTGAATGCATGTTTTCGTATGTCATAAAAAGATCTGTCTATCTTTCAAAATTTTTGAGTATTTTCAACGTAGTTTAAACAGATAAAGCATTGATAGTTCTCTGTGATTAATGCTTATCTATCATAATAATAATGTCGTATCTACCATATAATTCAAACACTTATCGCGTTTACTGATGTGTCAGTTTAACACTGTAGATTTTGACCGGTTGATTGTTGAGAATTTTAACTTGTTATATGAGATTAAACTTTGAATAATGAGTTGCAGTGTGTACCTACGATTGCTACATTGAATGCACCTTGTATTATTTTGCATTTATTATTATCGTGGCCGTGGTAAATAAACGCAGAATATATTTTCGCAAATACCAAATGGGTCAGTCGAGGTGCTATCTGACAGATGCTAACGACTGTGTCATTTTTGCATGAATAGTGTTTTGCATAATCTGACTTTACTTGGTAATTTCTTATGACACTGATGGAATGGTTGCAAAAATGTCGTACCTAGTTGTAGATTAACTGTTTTTGCAATAATTGTATTAACCGCCCTTTTCGGAAGCATTTTATTATACTTATTAATTTTTAGAAGATATCAATGTAATATAATATCTACACAGTATAGTCCCGAAATATAATTAAATTTCATTATAAATAAAATTATTGAATAACTACGTAGCAAAAAATTTCAAATAAATGCAATGTCATCTTGACATATAGCTTTTAACAGTGAAAAATTAATTTGCTATCAGACGACGTAAAAATTAACTCACACTTCTAAATCTCATAAATGTTACCAACTAATGGTTGGTTGATAATTGCTATATTCGCATAATTAGGTTCATATTATTATAGAGTTGTATTTAAAAGCTTTTTTGTTTTTACCTAATTAACCCCGCGTCACGGAATTTCGTATTAATAAAATTTAATGTTTTGTTATTTAACTTTAATTTAAGTTTTTTTTATTTAACGCCACTATAAAAACAACATTAATTAGGAACTTACTTCACAATAACCATACTTTCATTGTTTGGAATTGTTTTAAATTTGGACACTTGGTGATGTTAAAGTTAAGTTAAGGTTCATGTTATGGTAAGTATCCTATAATGTCTTCCCTACAATATATTATTATGATTAACAAGGATACCACTAAATCATTATTGTTTGACTTAACAGTAGCTGTTCAGGAAAAACATGGTCTAATAATTAGGGCCCGGATTTGTATGCACCAAAAGACATGAATATATGCATGCACATATGCGCTTAAAATCATTAAAATATGCACTAAAACTAAATAATATGCACTTAAAATTGTCCGTTTTTTATGGAAAAAAAATCTAGACCTCTATACCCAATATTACTGATAAAAATCGAATAAAAAATAATAATTTTAATAACTAATATACAATAACAAAAAAAACACAAATAATCAATATAAAGTTACATACAATTTTATTTTCAAAATAGTTTTTTTTACAAGTACCTTACCTACAATTGAAAAAGAAATGCAATATGAACTAAATACGATTTAAAAAATAAACAGAAACGACACACTTAACTAATTCTTAAATACTATTTATTGCTGTTTTTGTCCAAAAGAATAAGTTATAATAATTTTTTCAATGTGTTCTGGTGTAAAACTTTTCCGCATTTCTGTCAGTATTTTGTTTATATGCAGAAAATGACCTCTCAACATCCACAGAGGTGATTGGGATTGGGTGCATCTAAACTACCTACCTACCTAGTTAAGTTATATTTCGATAATAATAAGTTAAAGAAACTAAAAATATAAATGCAAAAGCCCTAAAATATGCATTTATTTATTAAATTTGCTCTAACGTCTCAAATATGCATTTATATGCACAATAAAATTTTATTTTTGGATTCTGTGTGTTTTAAAATGGATTTCTGTGCAACTCTCATAGCTGTGCATACACCCTAACAAAACATGCACTAGCATATAAATCCGGGCCCTACTAATAATGTGTCAAAACTCTGAACTGTTTGTAAGTAAGTACCTAATTATTATAAATACACCGTGGTTACGCCCACTCCTTATTTTACTTTCCCTCACACTAACAAATTGTCATCGTTCTTTATTAAATCGCATATACTCATCAAATTAAATAGTATTGTCTATAACAGTGGTATTCAAACTGTGCTCCGCAGCGGCCTGGGGTGCCGTGACCTTTCCACGGGACACTTCAAGCAGTTTTTTTTTTAATAATTCCAGACAATCTTAAAGCAAACAAACACAGTGCTGATGCACAATGATAGATCACATTTTTGCAGCAGTTTGTGATCTCCATTGCTTCCTTTCATCTATAAAATGGTTTTTGAACAGCACTTATCTTACATAGTCGTCCAAAAATAGTTGATGGGAGATTGTATAAAAAACTACGTGGTCTCAAGATCTGAGGGACACGATGATAGCTGCAGTAACATCAGGTCTGGCTAGGAGGTTGGAAGGTTGGAAGCGGCAAATTAAGAAGTGGAATCCATGGTTTCGATAAAATAATATGGCGCGGCATTTTGAATCTACTTAGCGTGGCAGTTTGCCTATGTTACTGGGTAGTTGTGTCTTGTTTGATCAAATATTTGATAATGGAGTACAGCAGATTCACATATCCCACTAATTGATAGATATTACACGAGGGCCCGTTGGAAAATATTTGAATACAAATAGTGCCGCGAGACGAAAAAGCTTGAAAATCACTGGTCTAGAAACCATAACTATAGTATGTAATTAATTAGAAATGACTGTTAAGAAATAGGTACATATTCATTTTATTATTTTCATAATCGATTATGTGTAAAATTACCGCAAAGTGTGGGTAATTAGGCACCCACATATTCTCGCACATTAGTATTTGGTGTATTGTGAGTAAAAAAACATTGGTCATCATGCGAAAGAAATCTCGGACAATTCATTTTATTTTCTAAGGAGGTGGTGTTATTAATTTAATCTCGTCATTTTTGTTCTTTTTTTGCGAACATACAATTTTATTCAATTCATACCTGACATCATTTTCAATTACGTACAGCCGCGCCGCACGGTGAGACGATACAAGCGTATCTCATAAATAGTTAATTCGTTTTATTTTATTGAGATAAAACTTCTACTGATTTGTTGAGATAAATGAAATGAATCCCGGTGAAAAAAAATAGATGTTTTCAATTAGTATATTCAAAGGACGGCTAACTACCAGCCTTACCAGCCTTGGGAGGCATTCGGAAATATAATGAAATATGAAGGGTGAACTACATTTAAAACGTTTAATATTAAAATACATATTATGCTTGTTGTATATCATTATACAGGTAATTGATTTGTGTTTACATAGTGAGATATCCCGAGTTCCGGTCTAGCTCAGATTGGTGTAGAACTCAGGATTCACGAACTCAATTTGCGTCCGCTCGCCACTCGTATTTTTTTCCGACTGCCTTTAAATAAAAGAAAAAATCTCACTTGAGTGTTAGTGAGTGGTACAGTCGCTACAAAAGACTTACATGCTAACTCTCTTTCACGCTTACATCTCTTACGCCCATCTCTTTCAAACTCATAAAACAAAATCTTACGTATAATTACAAACTATTCCTTTTTATCCAGATAGCCAAGTGATACGTCATAAGCCTTTCATATTCTGTTAATTGACTATGTGACCTAGCTGCACGCTTAGGCCTACAAAACTTTATTCCGGCTCCCCATTGAAGACGGAAAGTCCAGGAGTATGTCAATAGTTTGTATATTAAATTAAAAAAATAACTCCGGGTAGATATTAAAAAAAAAAGATTCTTACTTGTGACGGGCGCACCGCACCTTCCATATTTTGAATCTACTTTGAAGTTCATCTAAACTTCGACCCCTATCACGGTTGGCCCCTGTAAGTATCTATGCAAAATAACAATAGTTATGTTATTCATAACACAATTATTCTGTTATGCAAACGTTATGTATACACATTGTATGCAAAACACAAAACAAATTGAGTTTCTGTTCTTTGGTACAAAAAAAAACGATTCATAGCTTCGCTTCACCTTTCATTCCGTGAAAAATCCATTTAGGAAAGTACAGGAAAAGGAAACAATATATTTTATAGTATTAGTATTATGAACGTGTATTTTAAAATAATGTTGTTATGTTTTTGTTTTTATTGTTTTTAATACTTAAAGACGTAAAATAAATACATAAATATTTTTTTTAAATAATACCAACCTAAATTTTAATTATTTATGTATTGTTAATGTTATAGTTTTTCGACAAATTATGTTTTTAAAAAATCGCATGAAAAACAAGAAGTTGTAGATTTTGTGTGGTGAAAACGGCTATCGGAGACCACTGTGCGCCGTCATGTACTCCCGTATGTAAGATTTATTTTCGTAACTACTTGAGAAATCAATTTATTATTAGCTCGCCGGTCTTTCTACAAAGAGAAAGAGCTAATACAATATCTTGGGCGAGATTAATACATCGGAGGTGATCAGATCGCCGAAATGCTGTTTATTGACATGCCCCGGGATGGTGTACATATTATGTAGGTACATACACTGACCAACTAACAAAGCCGTTCTATATCGCTCCATAAAAACAAAGCTTCGCAAGGTGAAGCATATTATGACGGAAGAGATATTTTTAAACCTTATTATTTTGGTATAAAAATTCACGTTCGATAACTCATCTTGAAGTTTTTTTTTAAATCTATAAAGATATGTAGGTACCAGCAGTGGCGCACCCAGGATTTAATATTGGGGGGGGGCAAGGAGGAGAATGTAAATTAGTCCCATAGGCTCTTTTTCTTCTTCATATAGTTATTTTTACATATTTTCACAATATACGGTATATTTGTACAGTTTCTCCTAGTTCTTATTAAATTGGAGGCATAACGGCGGTAACCGTTGAGCGTGACTAACAGCGACCATGCTGGCCATGTGCGCCTAGTATGCTAAAATATTACTCAAATATTATCGGCTGTGCTATCCGCTTGGTTTAGAGAGCTACAATATTGATGCCGAATTCCACTGAAAAAAATGTTCTTTTGACTTACACTACCACCGACTAGTGGGTGTAGTCGTTCTTTTCGCCGAATGTTTGTCGTCGATTTTTGGTTTTTTAATATTGAGGTTCCAAAATATTAATTAAAAATGGACAAAAAAAGTACAAGTGCATTTAACTTATACACAAACCTACTCAATACAACACAACCTAATTTCTCGTTTATCAATCTTTTGTCTATTGCACTCGGTGTACCTACACCATGGCCCCCACATCTTGAAACGGGCCCTCAGGCTAGGATATTTGGCGGGCCCCCTACCTACCGCTAAGATTAAAGGCAGTGTGAAATACTACATTAACGTTTTTCAAATTGTGTTTTAGTTCAAATTAAGGGTACTTATACAGTGAATTATTGGCGATTTTTAATACATCTACTTTAATAATGGAGCTGTCAAGTATCGACACATAATAATCAGAAAATATATTGCACAATTATATAATCTAAAATGTTCATGGCCATGAAGTATAATACCTACTTTTTTTACCATTAAAGCTAATTTATGATGTGTGTTTACCTCACTTATCTGGTCAACCCGACACGCCGGGCCCCAGGCTAGAGCCCTCCCCAGCCATGACCTACACCACTCCGGAATTCGGGTGGACACCGAGATTTTTTTGACAGTTCCATTAAGGATTGGGTTTCTAAAAAAACCCGACATTAATGTTTCGAAATTTTTATGTTGGAAATTAAAATCATTTTTTTGCCGTGTTTTTATTTGTCTAAGCCCACGGTATAGTTTATTGGCTTTCAATTTCAATGTTTAAAATCATTCTGATAATTTTCATGTTTGGGGGGTGCCGGGGCCCCTTGCCCCCCCCCCTGGGTGCGCCACTGGGTACCAGTAAAACAATTAAATCCTCGTACAGTATACACATACTTACTTGAATTTATTCGAATTTAAAAACAAGCAGAACTAAAGATATATTTTTATTTCGATTCGCTACTATAATTGTATTTATTGGTTACTGTGAAATACCTATCTAATTTAATTATATCATAAACATAATTAATAGTTTCTTTTATTTTGTTAACTGTCAATTCATGGTGGAACTGCATTGTATTGTTGTTTTTATTTACCATTTTTAGTTTTTTTTAGTTTTTTATTTACCATTCATAGTTTTTATTTAGAAACCGGTCCTAATATATTAATTAAAGTGGAATAAGTACTATATAAAAAAATGCGTTTTATTAAATAAAAACAACAATAATTAATAGTACCCATGTAACTAGGTACCCACATTATGATATGGCGAACGTTCATTTGCCAGGATAATTTAATTAATTAATTGAACTGGCGTTTACGTGGTAGAACTCTATTATAACTCTGTTTTAAAAAAACGATAAGGGTGTCTGTCGACCGGGTCCGGGGAATGTTAATTAATGTTGAATAAGTAGGTATTTTATTTTCATTACAATTATAACAACAATAAAACATTCTGAATAAAAATACGGTAAATGTCCATGAATAAGACTTCTGTGTCATTGGTTCGACCAAGGCACAGTATTATAGATAATAATAATATTAAAACAATTTTAGTCAACATTCGTTTAGATCGGTGTCTGTCAAACTTTTTATTTGACGGCATACCTACTGGTGATGAGGAATTTGTTTCGAGGCACACCAAATAATAATCCCCCAAATAATAAGTGCATATGCCTACACATTAAAAAAAATCTTTGTATAAGTATAGGTAACAAAAATGTTTGTCTTTTTATATACTTACATAATTTTGTTAGTGAGAAAGATGCCTACAATGTATTTTGAGAAAGAGTTGTGTCAAACGTAACTCCTCTACCATCTGTAATCGTTCTGTTTTTTTCATTTCTTCTAAACGGCAACAGAGATTTAATGGGTGTAGCAAAATCGAAGATATTGACTCAAAACTGGAATTCAAAATGTTGACTCTATCTCAGAAAATGGGGCTTTGTACACAGAACCGTTTTTAAGTCTATTATACTTTCTTCGTTTCTACCGTCGTATCCCGCGATAACCACGTGGTGGAAAATCTTTGCATTTGCGGCACACTTGGTGCCTCACGCGGAACACAGTTTGGCAGACTTCAATCAGATGGTGTTATATAATGTATAAAAAGGTATATCGATCGGAATATATATTATAATAACGAGATGTAAAAGAGGAATATTTTAATAGTCTTGAAAAACTGATTTTCAATTTTATCTAATAAAGTTGAAAGAATTTACTAGAATTATAATACACATCATTCTGAGTGATAAGTACTATTCTAGTACTAGTAGAATATGTTGATAATTTACAGATTTTTTTCGAGTGTTACTGCAATATCACGAAGGTCTCTCGCGTCGCACTTTGAAGACCGCTGGCATAGAAGATGAGCTACGATTGCCACAAATCTCAATACATTTTTTTTTTTTTTAATTATTTTATTCGATTTTTCTCAGCACGGATGTCGACTGAATTATGATGGTTGACCAACGAGTTACGGTTCAGTTTGAAGTTTCAGTTTCCACGGCGTCCCACTCGGAAGCCACAGCCGTTTCGACCGCGATTTTTTCTGCACTGGATGATATCACGCATCTAAAATGCCCAGTTTAAAAAAAACAAAGAAACAGATCAGTTCACTGACCAGGATATACGAACCATTACATCTTCTCAAATGGACCTGAAGACCTCATCGGAAAATCTACAATACTTCAAAACTAAAACGATGTATAAACATTAATATCGGTGCCCTGTATTCGTATTCTATTGTACAGCTTAGATACCTACATAAAGTAATGAAGCTCTGATATATTTGTGTTGCTATGGAATTAATAAGACAGTTTAGTTCTTTTATGTGCATGTACTATTATCGTGTTGCGAACTTGGCCGTCTGGTAAAAACGACCGGTTTTAAATATTACTCCCAATCTAAAAGTTATCCCGTTACAAGATACTTTTTGTTGGTCTGACGTCCCTTTTTTATTTTCTAGATTTATAATTCACCGCGGTTGCTATGCAGTACCTATACACTTTTGCATCCGAGACTTTTAATACTTTGCGTAATTAATACTCAAGGATAAAAAAAAAGTTTAATACTTTGATTTGATCTACATTATAATTTATTCACAGGTAGATGAAACACCTGTTGTGTATTTTCCTATCGACACAATATTGATAACATGAGTTTTATTTTATATAAGTAGGTAATTATTAAATCTACAAAAAATACGTTCAATGCTTAACACCCAATAAATTCTATGTAATAAAATTTAATTAATCACTATTAAATATACCTACTACTTATACGGGAAGGAGTTAATATTTCGTGTTTTCGAAATTAATTTGAAAAAAATAGTGATTGATTTTATTTTTATTTTCAATCGAGTTACTGGTATAGCAACAACAATATATCCTACTGAGTTTACTTCTTATTGTCGACCCATGTCTTTTAGTAAAAATTGAATAGTATGTACCTGATATTGACTATAGCATGGTTTCCCAAACTATGGGTCGCGAGCGAATATTGAGTGGACCCTCGCCACTGTATACATGAATTTAAAAAAATAGGAAGTGATAAATTTGATATTTCATTCAGCTATTTATAATTATAGTACTGTTAATAAATAACTTTTACGACTATTTTGGGGAAGAGATGTAAAAGTTTGATTCGTTGCGTTAGATTTGTAACCCATTTCAAGACGACTTACCAACTAGTATGTCAACAAAAGCAAGTGAAGAACTCATTGATTTATCAGAAGATACGTCACTGAAAAATAGTTTCAATCGTAAACAGTTAACGAAATTATGGCTCTCAGTTGCTGATAATTATCCTTACCTGTTCGATGAAGCTATGAAAGTCCTCCTCCTCTTTACTACCTCATATCTATGTGAGGTCGGATTTTCGGCTATGGTTAACATTAAAACTAAATACCGAAATAAATTGAATATATCAAACTCACTGCGATTAAAAGTAGTTGATGCTAAAACTGTAATGAAGAAAAATAAGAAACAAATACATCCTTCCCATTGAAATATATATTCATTATTATATTATATTATATTCATTCATATTGGTAACACTTATAAAAATATTTTTTTTATTTCAATTAGAACAAATAAGACCGCATTAAGTAGTTCCACGACTCGCCACTAGGGAATCTGAGCATTACCAATATTTATGCCCTCTTTTCTCTAAGACAGCTAAGAGGTGGGTCCCAAGATTGGAAATTTTTGTTAGATGGGTCGGCGCCCAGTCAACTTTGGGAACCACTGGACTATAGCATCATTGAAAGGCTCTGAATTCGTTTTATTAACATAATATGTTGGCTACCATTCTACTTCAACGTATGTGAGTAAAATTGCACGTTCCATTAGATTGAATTTTACTCTGACACGTTGATAAACGCATAGTAGGTATATATACTTACTATTTAATTAGGTATTCTGTTAGTGCTAAAAATAAAATTCTACGCTAAACACCGACAATTATTAACTAACCCGATGTTTTTTTCTGACATTTAAGATAAACTGCAGTTAGTTATAGTTAAACATGGAATCTAATACAACTCACTGATAATTTACATTTACGACATTAAAAAGAAAATACCTCTTTTTAAATTCAAGCATAAACTTTCATAGTTTGTTTATTATTTTTATCTTAGCTTTGTATGACAATTTTTTTATACAAAAAAAACAGTTAGGTATACCTACAATGTGCGTAAGTCTTTCATCTTATAATTAAGTACATATTATTTATCTTATTTTTGTCAATAATATATAATGAGTTATTTCAAACATATCAGCGAGATTTTTGAATCCATAGTTTATTTAAAACATTGATTTTTCTGCATAGTAAAAATGTGCATAACTTTAAATCGCTTATATTTATATCGCACTGAAGTTCCTTTGCATGTTCGTTGACATCTTTCGTAATATGTACGTATAATAGCTAATAATAGTTGTATTGATTATAATTTATATTTTCATTTATTAATTACTTACTAACCCAAACGTTTAAATATTCCTCCAATGAGTGGTTATTTTCGAGCGTGTGTATCGCAATATGATTATTCATTTTTAAAAAATCACACAACTAATTTGACGAAAACAGTGTTTAATTGCTTCACAATTTTTATATGGTCGAACTAGTTCCCAGTTCTTATGAATTCAACGGCTTTGCTAAATTTATTAATATGTAAGTAAGTACATAATTAAATAACTATACGACTTGTTTTCCGGTGATTTTAGTTGAAACCATTGGTTGACAACCGGGCCCTTTTCTCGACCCTTCGCATTTTACGTATTTTACGTATGGGGAAAGATTATAATACGATTATTAGTGCTAAATAGGGGAGGTGGGGTGCGAGGACATTATTGTAAGGACGATGCCATTGTATACTGTGGAATTAGACATAGATACAGAATCACGCTATAAGGGGATCAGAGGAAAATAGTGTTACAGATTCTTAGATGAGGGGTCCATTCAAGCACTTTGTATTATGTTAATTGAACTGTCGTTTACGCGGTAGAACTCCATCATAATGGTTTTGAAACAAAGTTATTTTTGTTAATACTACTTAAAGAAAAAACCATTAGTTTGTATTATGATAAAATATTTTCAAATTACAATTTGAATTTCATATATTATTTAAAATAAGTTTTTTTTTATATTACACGTAGATATCTAGGTATGACGGCGTGTATGTAATATAAAGCTATTTTTTTATATATTGGATATTTATCAAACAGTTTTGATTATATCTAGATGAATTTATATGATCTATTTGTATTACTTATAACAATTGATAGCGATTCCATATTATTTTTATTAAAGGAATATGTCATACCTTGGCGACATTGAAACATCACAACATAAACAAGATGGCATTTTGATGGTTTGTTATCCGTACTATATGTATTTTGTTCTGATTTTTACGATGTTTTGTGATTGTTCATTGTATCATCAGTCAACACCAACGCCACTAAAACCCAATGTGGGCCTTCCATCTATGAAACATCTCCACTACCATCTATCTATTGCTGCAAGCTCCTTCCATTGTCATACCCTCAGGGTTCCTGTGTCTCTTAAGTATATTATCATCTAAATATTTTAACTTATGATAACTAGTGTGTACAAACACGTTTTTCGCTTCCGATACGAATGCAAAGCATTTTTTTAAATCTCAGTGTAGTTAGTCCTGGGAAATAAATCTGAAAGCACAAACGTGCGATGTTTACTACAAATGAATCTTAAATGACTTACAGCTAAGTTTATCTTTTTCACCTTCACATTCATATGGTTAGGCAACGTCTGGAAGGTTTTCTTCAACGTCTTTGGTCTTTATATTCATTCTCAAGATGGAATCCCTCGACTGGTCTCAGTAGTGACGACCGTCAGTTGTCAGTAAAATAAAAAAGGCGACGAATAATTTCATGACTTGAACGTGAATATTGGTAATATTACTCAAATTTACCAGTCGTGGGAACAGTTAGCAATTATTCACTTGTGCACTAACTCTACGAATGCACAATAATTATTGGTATATTTGTCAAGTAGGTATACCAGACGTGGATCTTCCTTTAAGTATCATTGAATTACGTAGTCGCTTACCTGCCCCTGCCTAAGTTGCCGCTCAGTCTACATAAATAATAATACGTTGATTATTTTTAGCGTGCTGTAGGATACCTACTATTTTTTTTAGTTCGCCTATGTTAGAAGTGTAGTAATGCCGGTGGGTTGCTCCGCTTGATAGATCGATCCATGTTTCATCGGCGTGATTGTCTATCTAATTCTGATATAAATCGTTCGGATAATGTGCTATTATTATTATATAATATTGTGTATTTAATGGTTACTATCGATCGATTTATCTGAATAATATTCAAGGTTGATCCAATTTCTTACATAACATTACGCTTTATTAGCGTTGAGGCAACGCACGCCCCGAAACGCCTCGAACACGTATGTTTTATGTAACTTTTAAAATGATATCACGTAAACGCAGAATCTGCGAGGTGGATCATTTGAAAAAAATAACATTTAAATAATATTTATGTACCTGCCTAGGTTGGTATGACTTCAGTGGGGTATGCCTTGATGCCAGATCAGGTGTGCTTCCATTTGAAATGCTGAGTATGTCGACTATCCATGATAGCTCTGCCAACAAATCCTACCTCTAACCTCTCCGTGGGGGTCCCTAGGCAATGCAGCATGCTGTAGCAGATAGAGGAGGGTGCAAGGCGAATCACCAGCGCCTAAAAACTGGTACATTCTGGCTACGGGAAGGAAAACCCCTACAGAAAACCAGGGCATGTTCACGGGCCCTAAGGTGGCGCCCCACCAGTGAACTCGGGTGCTGTGGGATGATCACCTGCACACCCTAAAACAACAGATTAATCCAAGCACAGGGAAGCCTCGGACCCCCGTTTCCATCATGAAGACCTCGCCTGAATTCGGTAAACGATTTTGTTTTGGAACCTACAATATCCGTACTCTAGATGTCCCTGGAAAGGCCGAGCATCTAACAGAAATACTTTCTCAATACAAGTTAGATGTTCTCGGGATCAGTGAGTGTCGACTCACTGGCATTGGCGAGAAGTTTATTCGTGGGTTTCGTCTATTGTACTCCGGACACGCCACATTGCGACGTAGTGGAGTCGGATTGCTGATGTCCAAGGAAGCTTGCAAGTGCCTCACCAGCTGGGAACCTATCTCCGAACGTCTACTCCGCGCTACTTTCAAGACCAAGTCGGGCTCCATCACTTTTCTGCAGTGCTATGCTCCCACAGAGGCTGCTAGCGATGCAGATAAGGATACATTCTACGAAAGTTTGGCGAAAGCCGCTGGAAATATCCCCAGCTGTGATCATGCAGTTATCCTTGGTGATCTTAATGCCAAAGTAGGATCTGACCCCTCGCGTGGACCCTTTGTGCTGGGAAAACATGGCCTTGGCCAAATGAACGATAATGGTTCCCGTCTGGTAGATTTTGCCTCAATGAATGGTCTTGTGATTGGTGGTAGTCTTTTCCCTCATAAGACCATCCACAAATATACATGGACATCGCCAGACGGTAATACAAGAAACCAGATCGACCACATTTTGGTCAAAACGAAATACCGGCATGAACTGCTAGACGTGCGGACATATAGAGGTGCAGACATCCACAGTGACCACGAACTCTTGGTCGGGAAATCCCGTATAGACCTCAAACGAGTCCCAAAACCCAAAAGGACGGTCAGACTCGATGTGGAAAAACTGAAAAGTACCCGTGTGCGTGCAACCTATGAGCTGGAGCTGCAGAAGCGCTTATATGATGCTAGAACTCTCACGTCTTCCATCGACTCGGATCCCTTGGAAGGAAAATGGATATTATTCCGGGATGCTATAATGAGCTCCGCAACTACTGCATTAGGAGAGCGGCATACGCACAGACCGGACTGGATGTCACCTCATACATGTGAGATGATTGAGAAGAGGAAGCTCCTGAAAGAATTGCGAGACAATGGTACATACGACCCACAGCGCAGCGCGGAATACCAGACAATGGACCGCGTGGTAAAGCGTTCTGCCCGCCGCGATAAGCGCCGACGCCTGGATGACCTCATTCGGGATGCGGAATCTGCTGCCTGCAAGAATAATCCAAGTGCTCTCTTCCGCATCACCAGAGCAATTTGCGGTAAGAAACGTCCAGTTGTCACTGCATTACACAACTCTGACGGAGTGACAGTCACCGAACCTGCAAAGGTCCAGGAGCTATGGCGCCAACATTTCAGTGATGTCCTGAATCGCCCACCTCCATTGCATCCCTTCGATATTCCGTCGGAGATCACCGCCCTCGGAATCACTACTGCATCGGGATTCTGCGAAGATCCTCCGACAACTGCTGAAGTTAAAGAGGCTGTCAAAAGACTGAAGCGCAGGAAAGCTCCTGGAGATGATGGCATCCATGCAGAATTTCTGCTCTGCGGACTGAGCGCTGTATTGCCGTCCTTGTGTGACCTTCTGCACGAGGTGTGGGAAAGGGAGCAGTGCCCCAAAGCCTGGAGGGATGGTACCGTTGTTACTCTGCACAAAAAGGGTAACCCACAAGACTGTAATAATTACAGAGGAATCACTCACCTCAGCGTTCCCGGGAAGGTGTTGGCGCAGATTCTCCTGTACAGGATTAGAAGTCCCATGCTGGACGTTTTGCGTGCGCAGCAGAGTGGATTTGTCCCGGGGAAGTCCTGCTCAGAGCATATTTCAACTCTCCGAAGCCTTCTGCAACAGTGCCAAGAGATGAATATACCTGTCGCCTGCTGCTTCGTGGACTATGAAAAGGCATTTGACAGTCCTCATCGTGAATCTCTGTGGCAAATTCTGCTAGGATATGGTGTCCCACGGAAACTGGTCGCCGTGATAAGTGCTCTCTACACCAATACAGAGTGTCGCGTGAGAGCAGCCGGAACATCCTCTGACCTCTTTGAAATCACGTCAGGAGTCAAGCAAGGATGTGTACTTGCGCCCTTTCTTTTTATCATCATGATGGATTTCATAATGCGTAAGACGGTTTGCCCCGACAGTGGGATACGCCTACATCATGATGACACAAGCGATCTATGCGAAGAAAGACTGTGCGACTTGGAGTATGCAGACGACGCAGTCGTGTTTGACTCGACGATCGAGAGGTTGGAGGTGACCGTGAACAGGCTAGCCGCGAACAGGCTAGCCGCGAACTCGATGCGTGTGGGTCTTCATCTGAATGCCGCTAAGACCAAATCCATGTGCAGTGCTGCTTGCATCGACGCCGACACTCCTCTGCGGGTTTCTGGTCTGCCCGTCGAGCTGGTGTCCAGATTCAAGTACTTGGGTGCCACGGTTGCCGATGATGGTGGTATTTCTAGTGAGCTTGGAATCCGCATGGGTGTGGCGGGCTCTGCGTTCAACCAACTTGGAGTCGCATGGAGGTCAAGGCTGTATTCTGTGAGGACCAAATGTCGTTTGTTTAACGCGTGCGTGCTACCTGTGCTCCTGTATGGCTGTGAGACATGGCATCTTACTAAGCTTCAAGAGTCACGGCTTTTGAGCTTTGAGAATCGATGTCTCCGCAGAATCTTAGGGGTACATTGGTACGACCGCGTTACAAATATCCGAGTTCGTGAGCAGACACAACAGCCTTCGGTGATTGAAGTTATCACGAAGAGACGATTCACGTGGCTGGGACATGTATTCCGGATGCCGCCAAAGAGTGCGGCACTTCGTACCCTTGTGGCACAGCCTCAAGGGTTCCGTCGCCGTGGCCGGCCCTCCCTCACCCTGCAGCGATGCTACAAAAGCGACCTACGTGCTGCAGGTCTGACATGGCGGGAGGCACAGGAGTTGGCGATGGACCGAGGGAAGTGGCGCCAACTTGTGCTTGCCCTATGCCCCAATGTTGGGACGTGACAGGGTGAAAGAAGAAGAAAGAAGAAGACCTGCCTAGTACCTATACAATTGATATATTACAATCAATAGACCCACGCACGTATTTGGTGATTTTTTAATATTCACGGTAATATCGAATCAAAATAAAACAAAACAAATTGTAAGTGAGCACTTATTTTATCCCCATAAATTTTATTCTTTCGATTAGTATGATTTGTTAAAACTCACTCAACAGGTCCTGCGAAATAGTATGTTATACAATTTGTTTTAATTTGTGGGTCCACTAAAATTGGCCCAGTCATTCATGAAGTATATAGGCTGGTGGTTTTCAAACTGTTTTATTTCATGGCTTCGTATTATCTTCGCAAACATTGTAGTACCTACCTACGCTTTATCTGAGGAGTTGGTTGGTATTTACTTTCTCTAGAAAAAGTTAAAAAAACGACTATTTTTGTGTTACTACACTAAGTGTATTTTCTATTATTTTTTGAAAAGGGGTATGGTAGTTGGCCATTCGCTCAACCCGTTTGGCCTTTTCCATGTGTCAAACACACATTGAAACCCACAGTTGTAATTTTATCGCATGCGAGGATCGAATCCGCACCTATCATGTCAAGACTGGTACTATCAGTGGCGCACCCAGGATTTATTATTGGGGGCGGGGGGGAAGTAGGAGGGTTAAATATAGTTTTCATGCAAATGAAAAAAAACATTTAGTAGGATTTGAAAATTTTATTTACAGATAAGTTTTCTTTTCTTTTTACAAAGCTCTTGAATTACTTCGGCCGTGGTTAATTTAATACATTGGACGCTAAAGTCGCGCCCAGCGCGTAACGATTAAGGTGGTCATTCGATATAATTAGCATATTATTTAAAAGTGGTAATGAAAAAGTAATTATCTAGTCAGCAGTCAATGTGTTTGTGTGTATATAAAGTAAGGCCAGTCCATTTAATCTTGACTACGTCATGGTATGCCACCTTATGTATGTCACCATATACACCTTATATAATGTTTGTTTTATGTATGTTTTTAAAAGGCGTAAGTTTAAAAATGATCTTTCACTGACGCACGTTGTGACGGGAAATCTTTCACATATTTTAAAAGATGTTGGGGTAAATCGTTTTGTCGCATTTTGATATGGCATCAACAGCATTTCTGCATGGAGTGACTGCATTTGATTTATCGAACTTTTTATACCATAATTTCAGTTCGGCATTTAAAATTGCAAGATTTGTCGGTCATAAAATTCGCACAGCTCACGAAACACTTCCGGTTGGAGCATCTTTTCCGTTTGGTAGAAGAGTTATAAACTCCTTCAGTACTTCGCGATGTCGCATGAAACGTTCATTGAGCTGATTTAATAGTTGGTCAATAAATGGAACAAAGATAGTTCTTCTGAAATACTCTTCTACTGAATCAGCTGGAACATTACACCTCAATGTTTGTTTCGATGTAGTTCGCCGCTTTTTTATTTCAACATTAAAGTTATTGGCTTTTGCACACGCTTCATCGCAATTGCCAAATTCAAACTGTGTTATGCACAATGAACATATAAAACTTGTGGATATATGGCGGATATATGAGATTGGACACCATTAAACTTCCCGCTCATTGGTATGGCACCGTCGTAACCATATCCATGTAAATATGACAAATCGACTCCATAGTTATGGAAACTTACCAATATTTTATCAGATAAGCTTTCTCCTGTGGTGCTTGTTACAGGAACAAACTGAATGAATTGTTCACAAATTTTGTTGTTATTTTCGTCGTCTATGTATCTAATACACAAAGAAAATTGTTGCGTTGTCGAAATGTCACAAGTTTCGTCGGCAAGGATTGAATTTTTTTTTTATTAAATATAAAATTATAGGCATAGTGGCGGTAACCGTTGAGAGTGTCATCAGCGACTGGCGGATCGGAAGTGACTAACAGCAACCATGCTGGACATGTGCGCCTAGCATGCTAAACCATTACTCAAATAATATCGGCTGTGTTACCCGCTTGGTCTAGAGCAGTGGTTCTAAACCTATTCGAAGTCACGGTGCACTTTTGATCATAAAAAAGCGGTGCACCAAAATCAATCGTCTTTTCCTGGAATGCTTGTGTTAATGTTATTTAAGTACTTAATTAAATGTATCTGCTAAATATGCCATTTTAGCACACCAATCATCATCATTCTGAAGACGTTTTACAAAATCATTTATACTTTGTTATCCATCCTTAATTTTGGAAAAAAAGATTAACAATTCATTCTTAAGTTCTATGAATTGGCATAAAATTTTACCCCTAGATAACCAGTTCACTTCAGTGTGAAAAAGCAAACATTCGTACTTAGCTTCCACAGAAATGCAAAGTTTTTTTAAAAATGCCTGTTTTTAAAGGTCTGGATTATATTTACAACTTGGTCTAGTACAGGTTTTAGTGCTGCGGTAATGTTTACGAAACTATAGATTCCCTGTGTAAAAAAAAACAGTGCGTAGATATAATATTAGGGTTTCTTGTCTTTGCGAGGGTAAAAAAACCTTTAAATGAGCCTACCATTGACGGAGCACCATCCATACAAATTCCTCCATGATATTTTAAATTGTTCTAAAGATGAAGAAATAAAGTCAAAAACATCTTGTCATGTCGTACTCTCTGTGAGTTCTTTGCAGCATATATATTGATTCACTATTTTATTTTCATTTATGAAACGAAAACCTGTGAGGCCAGCGGAAAATGCGTGCGATCGATTCGGCAACATCGAAATCACATTAGATCTTTCATCGGCTTTCATAATTTCACGAACGACTTCTTCGGTTTTCACTCTTTCGCGGATTGTTCTGCTTTTATCATTATTTTCGCGGTGCACTTGCAACAAGCCAGCGGTGCACCGGTTAAGAACCACTGGTTTAGAGCTACAATATTTATGCCGAATTCCACCGAAAAATGTTTTTTTAATTTACACCACCACCGACTGTGGTGGGCATTGCCCCCACATCATAAATCGGGCCCTTAGGCCAGGATGTTTGGCGGGTCCCCTTACCTATCACCAGGGTGAAGGGCAATATGATGTTCTACAGTAGTGTTCCCAAATGGTATTCCGTGGATTTATCTATATTTTTAAATAATCCCCTTGAATTATTGATTTGTCGGACCTCATATATTATCATATTATCGATCGTTATCGTACTATGAACCACTGGTCGCGACCCCCTCTTGTGGTAGCCAAGTAGCATTCGACCCTTCGATATTGGATACAAAAATCATTTTTATTTTTCTAGATAATTGTAATATAAAATGATACATGTGAATTATCATGTAGTTACGTATATTATATTTTCATCATACATACTACATATTTGTTATGTTAATTTTGATGAAGTAGTATAGCGCCACATGCGATTTTTTTTATAATATAACACATTTCTGGTGTGTGTTTATCTCACAATTGGACGAGCCGCCCCGCCGGACCCTCTTAAGCCCGGGCCTCCAGGCTGTAGCCCAGTCAGCCCATGGTGGCAATGTCAGCCATGGGCCATGGTGGTGGGTGTAGTCGTTCTTTTCGCCGAAATTTTATCGACGATTTTAGATTTTTTAATAGTGAAGTTCCAAAATATTAATTGAAAATGGAAAAAATGTATTATTGCATTTAACTTATACACAAACCTACCCAACAGAACACAGCCTAATTTCTCGTTTATCGGACTTTTGTCTATTGCACTTGGTGTACACACCACTACGGAATTCGGGTGGACACCGAGAATTTTTTGACATTTTCATTAGAGATTGGGTTTCTAAAAAAAACCCGACATTAGTGTTTCGAAATTTTTGTGTTAGGCATTAAAATTTAAGAAATTTTTCTAAAGGGGTGCTGGTGAATTTGAAATCATTTTTGCCGTGTTTTTATTTGTCTAAGGTATTGGCTTTCAATTTCAATGTTTTTGGGGGGTGCCAGGGCCCCTTGCCCCCCCCCCCCCCCCCTTGGGTGCGCCACTGGGTACTATAGCATTACTTCACTCTGAGTCTTACTTTGTACACGTATTTGTATAATAAAAAATATTAGTTACTCATTTTCTCTCCTCTGTTTTGATTTTTAGCTTCGAGTTCCGCTGAAAGTAGTGCTGCGACCCCGCGACGTAAATGTCGTTATCACCAAGAAGCACCTGACAGCTGGCATCCGAAACCAGCCTCCTATTATTGATGGACCTCTGTGCGCCGATGTCAAAGTTGAGGAATCCACATGGGTCATTCAAGATGGCCAAACACTTCTGATTAATCTTGAGAAGGTAACTACTAACTACCCAATGTATTGTAATCATGGCCCCCACGTCTTGAAGCGGGCCCCCAGGCCAGGATTTATGGCGGAGCCCCCTACCTATCGCTAAGGTTAAGGGTAGTGTCATTTTCTACAGTAGTGTTCCCCAAGAGGTTTCCACGGAACCCAAGGGTTAGGGTATTCCGTGTATTTTTAACGATTTTTAAATAAATTCAGTTGATTTATTGAGTTTTCGGCACTCAGTATTTTATGAAGCACTGATCGCGACCTCCTTTTTCGGTACCCAAGTAACATGGAACCCTACGCCATTTTGGATAAAAGGCTATTTTTTAAGTCTACGTCAGGAAACACACTAAAAATAACATAACATTTTACTCTTGAATTATCATGTAATTATATCAATCATATCACATTAAATTACATCGCACAACCACATATTTTTAAATGATAATAATTAATAAGCAAAATAGCGCCACAGGTTATTTTTTTTACTATTAGATCAAATTTGTAGTGTGTTTTGGGCGACTTGCCATGCCGGGCCACCTCTAAGCCCGGGCCCCCAGGCTAGGGGCATGCCAGCCCCCCCCCTCATGGTGGCCATGATTGTAATCTAATATATTTTCCATCAGTAATTGCTGGCCATTGATATTTTACCGAAGTATTGAATTAGCATTTGGAAGGTCTTTGATTCGAATCTCATTTCAGCCAGAATTGTCCGCCGTGGACAAGTTCACAAACTTCTACAAAATAAACTGTTACATACTTATAGCGGTATAGAAGAAATAATATAAATAAATTAAAGAAATAATCCCAATGGCATTATAAAACAAGACTTGTGTATGATGACTTTACTATTTTATGTTTTACAATAAAAATAATGGTTTAATAGTAAATACGAATTGGAGTATCTCCTTTAGAATTATATAATATTGAATTGAAATATACGAACCATGGGCAGATGCATGGCACCCACAAGGGGGCGAGCTGACAGAGCTCTAGCCTGGGGGCTCGGTGTGGCGGGTTGATTAGATAAGTGAGATAAACACACATCACAAATTTTAAATATTAATTATCGTTTTAAAGCATGTGGTTATGCGATGCAATTTTTGATGTGTGTCGATACTCGATAGTTCAAGTGGGTGTATTAAAAATTGCTAAAAAATACACTAAATACTCTTAATTTTACCTGGAACGCCATTTGGAAAACATTACTGTAGAGCGCCATACTGCCTTAATCTTAGTAATAGGTAGGAGGTAAAATCCTGGCCTGGAGGCCCGCTTCAGGATGTGGGGGTCATGAGCAGATGAGTCTCCGATAGTCTCCGTTCACTTTCATAATTCAACTCCTAGCAATACCAGCCTGTCGATTCACCGTTATGTTATTTATGTAACACAAAATAGTTAATAGTGATATTATGTTGTTTATTTAATTAAGTATAAAAATTTATTAAAAATCAACACATTTGAGAGAACTTATTTAACTAAATTGTCATGATAAAAATAACCATACAACAATATGCAATAATAAGATGAATGACTTCAAGGAATGCACATTTCGGAGGATTTTTTTGAATACCAAATTTATCTTTAAATTTAAAATGTTTAATATCTACTATATTGTTCTTTATTATGTTTTAGGTACGTATTGATTGGTAATTAAAAAACTTCAAAATGTAAATTATCAGTCGTTAGATGTCCCTAGTAACACCTAAAGAAATGGTTTTAAAAATGTTTGTACCCCACCCACCACACAAGTTAAAGTTGATCCAAAGAGGCCTGAATAGATTTTCTTATTCTCATTTAAAATATTTCAGTAAGAGATAACTGTGTTGTTTACTTTATGTGTACTGTAATTACAATAGCTATTGCTATATTTTCTTAGTGCTCCATGGCAACAACATTTATTACATAATATTATTCATTGTGCCTACCACCATATAAAAAAGAAACTAAACTTCTACCAACCTTGAAATTGTAGGGCTCATTGAACCTGTTACATTTTTAGCTGTTTATTTATGGCATAATTAGTATTGTCATGTTATTATAAGAATAAATTCATAATTGATTCAACAATGCTCAGTTGAAACAATAGATGCCATTTCCTAATGATATTATTTTTACTTAAAATATAATTAATTTAATTGATTTTATCACAACTGGGAGCAGAAAATCCTGTTTTATTAAAAGTTGGTTGTGTAAAATAACCAAATAGTAACAGAAGACATAGGTAAATAATGAATTTATTTATCTCGGTAGGTACTTGAGATATTTTTTATTTTGTTAACTAATACCTATTCTGAATCCTCCCCTTTTCGTGCTCATTCAAATTATTGTTATATTTTTACCATTCATGTGCTAATGTAAGTTTTTTTTTTTACAGGTTAACAAAGTGAATTGGTGGTCACAACTAGTTACAACAGACCCTGAAATATTGACTAAGAAAATTAATCCAGGTAACAATTTACTTTTATTGCGTATCTTTTATACATACATAATACATAATTTGAAACATACCTTTTTAGAAAAATCATTGAAAAAATTAAATAGATATCGAACCCTGGAATGCGATAGATGTGTGTTGTCTCAAAGATGTTTCTGATATGTACGTACTCTACAACGTATGGCTCTAACTTTGTTTAAAGTTTAAATGAAGACTCGGAAAACTAACTTTACTAATGTTTTCGTCATTTAAAATTATCTCGCATAATTTTGTTTTTCAGAACCCTCTAAATTGTCTGATCTGGATGGTGAAACCAGAGGTCTCGTAGAAAAAATGATGTATGATCAACGACAAAAGGAAATGGGCCTCCCTACTAGTGACGAGCAAAAGAAACAAGACGTCCTTAAAAAGTAAGAGTGCAATAATAAATAAATACTTCAAAACATTTTACACTACATATTTGTGTTTCAGCTTGACTGGAACCGATTGTAATTTTTTGAATAAATCAGATCCAATAAATAAGGATCAATTTATCCCGCAGTGGGTAAAAGTGTGAAAGAATAATGATATTATACTAGACGAGACATGCATTTTATTATTTTTAATTTATTAATTACATATCAGCTCAGCTACCCTAATCACTATCCACTCAGCATTACGTACATATCTATTTGCACCATAGAACTTAGTATATAGATAGCAGTGGCGAAGGGTGACTTTTGGAAAGAGGTAAACTGTGGAGATCAGAGAAAAAGAACACACTTGTCAGGTATACTTATGGGAAATAAGTATATAATATGGTATTACTACTGATGAATGAGTACTCGCTAATGATAACGACACACTAATATGATGAAATTTCAAAATCTCACTGATGCCATAAAATTGAGCGATGAAGTTTTAATTAAGTATTTTCCAAAAAAATATAGGTACACATCAAAAATCATTTGATAAAATTTCTTTTTATTTTTAAAAACAATCTAGAATTTATTAAATATGCGATTAAGGGGGAGAGGCGCGCCAGCAGAGAACCTAGCGGAAAAATTCAAAGCTTGCAATTTGAGATGTTTTTTTGATAATTTACAATTTCAACTGTATTAATTAATTAATATGTATCTGAAAACATTAAAAAGATTTTTTATTTTTTTTTAATTTAAAGATAAACTTACAATTGTAAAAAAATGTAATAAAATTTGAATTCGTTGCAGGGTCACATCTTATTATTACATTATATTTTATGGTCATATTTATTATTAAAATTTAGTTTATCAAGTTTTCAAATTTTTGTCGTTTAGATTTTTGACTAATTCATCGTTTTAATATTTTTTATATTTATTTTAACTTGCTCAACCTATTAGGCCCATACTGACTCAAACACAAATTGAAAAACAATGTGTACTTGCCAGACCCAGGATTCGAACCTGGGACCCGCGACACTATAGGCCAACACTTAGGCCGGCCACTGTGGTATATTAATAATTCAAAAAAATATGCGCAAAGGTTTTAGGCTCTGTGATAAGAGTCTACTCTATACCATATTTCATATAATGCGATAGACTGACTGCGGTTGCGTGACGTAAAATCCATATGAAAAAATATAATTCCTTGACAAATAATCCGACATTTATTTACATCAAGACAGAAGGTGTGGTGCGCTGTGGTATATTTTTTTTAAACCTTTGCAGATTGTTTTGTAATCTGTATAATACATTCCTACATATTATACAACACCTGTCATTGGCAAATTAAATTATTTTTATAGAATATAAAATAATCAGGTGATTATATATAAATATGTCAATATGCAATTAAAAAATATTTTTCTTAAACTTTAAATAATCACCTAGTATGGAGTGTTCGCCACTGATAGATAGGAAATAAGAATTTTGTCATATTCAATGAAAAATTTGGTGATGCAGAAGTACTTGTTATTTTGGGCCGCGGATTGTGCTTCACTGTTTTAGACCATCACATTTTTCCTTTCGCATACAGATAATATGTATCTCCTATGACAGAATATGATGAACTTTATTAATCTTATGTAATTATATTTTTGTTTCAGGTTCATGGAGCAACACCCAGAAATGGATTTCACAAAATGTAAATTCAATTAGACAACATAAGATGACACATTGTCTATTATCAGATGAGATATTATTTTTAAGTTACAATAAAAAAGAAATTGTTTTTTACTAGGTTATCATCTTACTAATGTGATTATGATATAAAAACTATTCCATTTTATTGTTATCCTGTAAGATTTTCATACAAGTGTTAATCCCCATACCTTTTGCTTTCAATATCTTTCATTATTATTTTAATGAATGTTCTTAAACCCATTAATCCAGTTTATCTATTTTACCAACCATATAATATTGTTGTGATAAGAAAGCCATCCAACTTTTGATAACCGTATCAGATAATTTAAAATGAGTTTTTGCCAGACGATGAATCTTCTTCCAAATGGAGCTCTCTGTGGTCTGCTTATAAAAATCATTGATTCATGTTTCAGTTTAATGGTGACATTTTTGTATGGAAGAAAAAAAAACAAGCAGGATCTGAGAGTTTGTATGAAAATTAGTGGGCCTGTATCACTCTCATACCTTTAGGCTCCATCCTCCATGCAATAAGGTTTTCTTCAACATTTTCGGTTTTTGCGGCTTTTTAATTTGAATTTCATTTATATTTTAAATGATATTTTTCATTGTATCAATTAATTGGCAACATGTAATTGTTATATGATTCGTGAAATGTATTAACATAAAATAAGTAATGAGGAAATAAAAGAATATATAAAAATTATAAACATTTTTATTTGTCAGAACTTTCCCGACCACCATTCGCAGGTTAATATTATAAAATATATTGATGATCAGTCTAAAAATCAACAACTTACATTTAAAGCTTAAAAAAAGTCCATCAAATCATGTAATTACATAAAAATGTACATATTATAAATGCATTATTATTTTAAATTAACAAAAAGGCACTGAGGCCAATAAGTTCGATTGAAGATAAAACTTTTGGAAAACGGTGTACCTACATTATCACATTTTTGCACATATATTATCGAGAGACACAATAGTAATTGAAAAACTTGCTTTTGAATGCCAACTTTACTACATATTAAATATTTAGCAAGTTACTAATTCATACGGTCTACTAAATATTTATCTCGATACAAATCAATCACATTATTGTGACAATGGTTTAATTTTGTTTATGAAATTTTTACATTGTATTATGAAAAGATTTTTCGTATTTTATCAAAGTATTGAATAAAAATGGAAATCATTAAAATGAATAAAGCAATCCCGATACCAATCACGTAAAGAGATTTATTGGCATCCTGTGGAGTGGTAAGCATTTCTTCTGAACCTGGCTCCTTATCCAATGCGTCAAACTCGGCAGTATCTAGAATGTGGAAATATTTCAAATGTGAATGCTAATATTCTTATTTATGTGGTTTCAATCAAAATTTTTCTACAAGATTATATCAAGACTCTTAACTCATTTAGTGCTAACACCGCGACTAGCGCATTTGTAGCAGTTAGCCATTACAAGATGTAATTAACGTGTTAGTTAAATGTGGTAATTAAAAGGTCAGGAGTGATTGTATTAAACTGATTAGTGACAATTTGCAACTTCACACAAGAGCATACTACGTTAAAGTTCCCACCACCACCCGTCATATATGCACGGCCGCTTTCTATGACACTTTAAACGTGTCTGAAAGAAGTGATTTTAAGTGCTCATTCCGTCCCGAGACGAACCCGCACGGGACTGATGCTGCAACCATGTACCGTAGTGCTTAAAGAAGAAAGATTCACACGAGAGAATACGTTAAAGTGCCCATCACCACCTGTCATATATGCACAACCGTGGATGTGCACGGCCGCTTTCTATGACGCTTTAAACGTGTCTGAAAGAAGTGATTTTAAGTGCTCATTCCGTCCCGAGACGGAGCCCCACGGGACTGATGCTGCAACCATGCACCGTAGTGCTTAAAGAAGAAAGTTAAGAAAGAAAATGTTTGTTTTTGGACTGGCTCTGCTGTCCGCTGACGTTAAGCGCTTTGTGTACCCGCATACTGAGTGTCACGAATTGAAATGGATGAGTCTACAGAAGAGTCAGGACTATCCCGCTCCCTATACGACGCTGCAAATTTCTCAAATGCCGCAAAGTTGGCCTCGGTTGCTACCAGATCTCCATGACCAATTGGGCCCGTGTGAGGACGGACCCTAGCAAACAGCTCCGCTCGTTCGAATTCCATAAGCGGGCAATCCCAGAGGATGTGTTCAACATCTTGGTGGTCATGCCCGCAGGTACAACCCGGCCCATCTACTATTAAGCCAAACTCGTGGAGTCTGGCGGCGAAGTTGCCATGGCCGGTGAGGAACTGGCTAATCCAGTGCGAAGGTTGGAGTCTTCTAGTTTAGTGCCTGCAGAATACGTCTGGAAAAAAACGGTAAGTGTGCCGCCCCTTGGGGGAGGCGGTCCACCTCGCCTGCCATGCCGCAAATGCGGTCTTGTACACAATGTCACTTACAGTCTTCCTGTAAGGAACGTCCTCGGATCTCTGCGGTGGTGTCAGATGGACACCGGCGAGTATTGTGCTGATCCCCCTCAAGAGGAGGGTGATCGATCCTCTGACTTGGACGTGCAGATCGAGGGGTAGTCAGTAGAAGTTGTGCGGTAGGCTTTGGTAAGCGAGATCAGCGCAAGTCGCCGCCCACTTAGTAGTGCGCGTCTCACGAGAGTTAAGGAGTTTACTCGGGAATGCCAAATGCTGGAGGCGTAACCGGCAATTCCCATGAAAATTGCGCCGTATGCAACCTTAAGGGCTCTAGGCTTTAGTCCCCAATTGCTGCCCGCCATTCGGGCCATTCTCTGATAGGCCGAATTGGCCTTAGAGACGGCCGTCTTGGCGTGGTGAACGAAAGACAGCTTGTCATCAAGAATTACTCCCAGATACGTAACCCTTTCGGAGAAACGCACTGAGGTCTGGCCAAAACGAACCGTGGGCGGCCGTCGAGTTATGTTGACCCGAGAACTACCCCTGAGGAGGACAGCTTCCGTCTTGCTCGGGGCAAAGGTCAGCTTGTTCAGCAACCCCCAATTAAGGATTCTGCCCAAGGCGTCCGTGGCTGCACGCTCAAGTGCCGGTCGGCTCGTCGCCCCAACAAGCAGGAGCAAGTCGTCGGCGTACGCAACGAGCGTGCAGCCCGGAGGCAGTGGCAGGGACAGAACGTCGTCAAACAGTATGTTCCACAGAAGGGGTCCCAGGACGGAGCCCTGGGGACACCCCATGGTGGTCCTCCTGTGAATCAGGCTGGGGCCGGAGTCGTAGGTTATCTCCCTATTGCTGAAGTAGCTTTGAACTAAGGCAAAGAGGTCCCCGGGGATCTGTTTCAGCCTAAGCTTTGCCAGAACCAAGGGCCACCACGCAGTATCAAACGCGCAAAAATCCCGGCAACGAGGTCCTTGCCAGAGCTCTCCACAGAATCGATCACAAAGCGAATCGCATCCTCGGTGGACTTTCCGGGTCTAAACCCAAATTGTCTTTGCGAGATTGGACAGTTTTCCGACAGGTGGGACTCAATCCTGCTGTTTATCAATCTTTCCAATATCTTCCCGAAGACGGGAAGGAGCGTAATCGGTCTATACGCTTTCGGGTCACAAGGAGGGCGACTGCCGGCTTTGGGGATCACCGTGAGATGACCCTTTTTCCAGCAGTCGGGGAATATGCCACTACTCATGCACTCTTTGTAGAGTTGCGTGATCTCGTGTGAGGCAAGAGACCACGCCCGGACTCAATCCTGCTGTTTATCAATCTTTCCAATATCTTCCCGAAGACGGGAAGGAGCGTAATCGGTCTATACGCTTTCGGGTCACAAGGAGGGCGACTGCCGGCTTTGGGGATCACCGTGAGATGACCCTTTTTCCAGCAGTCGGGGAATATGCCACTACTCATGCACTGTTTGTAGAGTTGCGTGATCTCGTGTGAGGCAAGAGACCACGCCCTTGAGCAGTTTGAAATAAGTATTTTGTTTTATCAAACATACATAATGTAGATTCATACAATGTTATATAGGTACGTCAAAACACAGGGACAGCATGTCTGAGCTAACTGACATGGCCATTACCTTAAAAAATCGTTATCTAAAAAAAGCAATTCCATTTTTCTCAGTAGAGCCGTATTTCGAACAATTGTAATTAAGTTATATTTTGTTCAATAAATTGGATAATATAGCTTGTTGTTTTTCTTGTTATTTAAGTAGACTTCGAACATAATTTGCCTCTTGACCCGCAGAGCCTAAAATGTTTCAATTTTTGGCCCTTTACAAATAAAGTTTGCAGACACCTAGGCCTTTATTCCATTGTACCCACCACGAGTGAAATGTATCACGACGGGATTATCGAGTGGGTTATGCTAAGCAATTGCTTAGAGTAACCGAGGTTAATTATATTGAGATAATTATATTTAAACAAAGAATGATAAATTATTAGCCTATCACCCAATCCACTTTTGGATTATCATAAACCCGAAATAAAAACGTAATTTTTGCCAGACATGGAATTCAAACTTATACCCACATCTCCAGAGATAAGCGCTCAGCCATTATTCCGCCGTAGGGTGTGAATGAATCACTAAATTGTTTTCAAGTGATACAATTAAAAAGTTTAAAAAGAAACAAAATATAACGGATATAATGAAAAGGCCAACCTGCTGGTGTTTCTATATTACATATGACATCGTCTTCTGATATGTTGGCATCCAGCATCTCTTTTACTGACACGAGAGCTTCGATGGGTGATTCTCCGGGGAAGAGATAATCGCAAAGAAATACCTTGGAGTCTCCACAGTTGGGTAGTTTGATCAACACTCGCCGAGGAGGTTCATTAAAACAAACCTTTTCTGTAAAGAAACAATTACAGAATTGTACAATATTTTCAAGGAATGTAATGTTATTATATTGTGTTGATGATATTGAAAGTAGTATAAAATATTAGTAAAAGTAGGTACCCTCTGGCAACAAATTGTCATCAATCAAAGCGTCACAGTGCATAGTGAATCTCGATGCCAATGATCGAATCACATCCTGTTTAATGGCTGTCATGGCATCTTCCACGGTCGCTTTGCAATTGATGAAGACACGGGATGCTACTACACCACTGAAGTGAGTCGTCCCCTCGCATTCCAAATATTCTACACTATCTGGAGACTTCGCTTCCTGCAAAGCAATAAATTTAAATAAAAGGTAATTATCACCTCATTTCCAAGCGGGGCAGATTATGAGCCTCGGACCGAATGGAAGTTATCGGGCTTTATTTTTAAATTAATAAGTTACTAAAGGTAGTTGTATGATTTTTTTTGTATTGCAATACTCGATGATAACTCATCATCATTTTAGTGTGCTTGAATGGATAGATATAGAAAAAAATAATATTCTGTGTGCTGGGACATTGAGAGATGGCAGTTTTGATGTTTTGTTATTATGACATATGATTGTTTATCATCCTTGAGAGGAGCAGCCAGGGAAAGGAGCGTGTGGAGGACAATTGTAAAGTAGGCCAAATCCCGCCCCGGGATGTAGTGCCGAGAAAGAAGATGAAGAAGAAAAAGATTGTTTATCAAACATCGTCTTAAAATATGTATGTAAGCTACACTGAAAATGTTTCTGCATGAAAATAAAACTACTCACACAAGGTACAAACATGGATACTTGTATATTCTTCGATTCATCAGGGGAATTTGCTTTAGTCGCTGTTTTGTTTTTTGTTTTCTTAAGGGATTCAAGAGTATCTGACCCTTTATTTAATTTTCCATCAAATAAAATAATTGACGATTCAACAGACTTGTGTGCTGCATCCATAATTTGCTGTAAAACAACAAATTACATTTGCTATGAATATGTATTATGCAGTTCAAATGAAAACACAAATGATTTAATAAAATAAGCAGCAAAACCGCTTGATATATCATTATATACCTATCAGGTAATTTACCCTATTATCTAAATTATCTGTTTTGAACAACAGAACTAGATAAGTATATTTATTTTCAAAAAGGATAACCATAATCTCGCCATGTTTTATAGTGTAATATATTTTTGCCCATAAATTTAATATTCAAATGAAATATCACACGCCATAAACCAGTGATACACAACCTGTGGGCCGCATGCAGGTCTCTATCTCATTTTTTGCAATCCACAAATTATATGAAACATCTGTTAATTATAACTTATGCTGCAACGGATATCATAGATATAGGTATGTGCTAAGATTAAAGCAAACAATGGGAGGGTGGCTCTCCTCGCAAAATATCTGAATTGCTATGTACTAAAGTAGAATATAAACATTTAAAAATAATAATATGTCTATCTAGACTCGGTAGATATAATATTATTATCGGCAACGTTTATTCATTCTGCGGCCAGCAAAAATTAAAAACTACTACTTATAAAAAGATTGTACATCGCTGGCATAGACTATATTAGTAATTATTAACCTTAAAATTATTGATACCTTACAAACAATTCAATATAATTTTAATATTACGATTTTTATTCTTCAGGAATTGCCTAATATATTTACCTGAAACTGTTCTTTCACCGATATTCCATTTTTCTTCACAACTACGGGATAAATTTCATCAAACTCAAAATAACAATCGAATTGTTGCCATGAGAATGGTTTGGAATGAAATTTCAGGTCTACATGCTTGAATGCAGTGGTCGGTGTTTTCCCGATATCAAATACTTTGGCTGTTGCTTTTCTGGTATGATGAGAAAAATTTATAATAAGCCTATCACTTGTTATGTTGCAATTGCCGTACATGTATTTGTTAACTGCTAGAGTTTTATTTAAATGAATTAAAACATTCTTAAGCTTTCCCAATATCACTGAATTTGAAAACACATCCTCTGAGCTGACAGTAAAAATTCCTAGAAAAAATATTATAGCTGTTAAACATTTTATTTCATAAAGATTTCAGATAAGATTGTGCAAATTTATAGGTTATTTCAGAGTTTTATGTCATACTATGATTTATTATTATGTCAAACAATAAACAGCATCATTTATTTTCATATTTTGTTATTCATCTGCTTCATTAGAAAAATCGGTTCATATCCATCATTCGCTTGGTGGCCAAACCCGCTCTGGACAATTCTTTAATTAAATTAGTTTCGAATCAGCTTATCCAGGTGCGAGTTTTAAACTCCGCCGTTTCGTCAAAAAATCAAAATGAATATTGAATTGATTCGGCAAATCCGCTCTAAGGATAAATAAAAAATCACTAAACCCTCACTACATAACCCCGACCAATCAGATGTCGCGATTCAAACAATGATTTTTAACAAACATTCAAATCGCTATACAAACGTCACCACTATCGCAGAATGCGTCAAGAAGGTTTGGGAGAATCATTTCTGCGGAGTGCTGAACCGCCCACCCCCTTTGGATCCCTTTGACATATCTGCCGAAACTTTACTTTTGGACATTCCCCGAGCGACCGACATTTCCGATTGCCCACCCACACACACCGAGATAAAATCGGCTGTAAAAAAGCTCAAGAACGGAAAGGCACTGGGGGGAAACAGGATTCATCCTGAATTCTTCAAGTAGAACCTGAGCGCAATCCTGCACCCTATGTTTCATCTGATCACAAAGGTGTGGGAAGAAGAGCGCTGTCCAAGGGACTGGGTGAACGGTGAAATCATCACACTTCATAAAAAAGGTGACCATCTTAAGCTGCGACAATTACTGAGGCATTACGCTACTCAGTGTTCCGGGAAAGATTTTGGCAAACATCCTCTTGATGAGAATAAGGGACCCAATAATGCACGTCCTAAGGAAAAACCAAGCCGGGTTTCTACCTGGTCGAGCGTGTGCGGACCAAATCCACAACCTTCGATGTCTTCTCCAGCGGAGCCATGAGCTGAACAGTCCGATGGCTTGCTGCTTTGTGGATTATGAGAAGGCTTTCAACAGTCCGCACCGCCCCTCCCTCTGGATGATATTTGGAGCATACGGGATCCCTCCCAAGATCATTGCCATAATCAAAAGCCTGCACGAGAATAGCGAATGCTGTGTCAGAATTGGAGACAATGTCACGGAATGGTTCGGGGTCACGACTGGAGTCAGACAGGGTTGTGTCCTTGCACCGTTTCTCTTCATCATTCTCTTTGACTTCTTACTACGGAAATCAATACCACCCGACCGAGGCATACCTGTTACCCCCACGGTGAAGCTATGCGACCTGGAATACGCCGATGATGCTGTCCTATTCGACAACTCAATCGAGGGCATTCAAGAGACAATCGACAGGTTGCATAACAACTCCTCTCGCGTTGTTTTGAAAATTAACGCGAAGAAAACCAACGTTTTGTGTAATAGCACCTGTCCTGATCCAGATTTCCCTCTGATTAACGACGGACAAAACATCGAGAGCGTCGACAGCTTCATGTACCTGGGGGTACACATCACGGGAGATGGCATTTAGCAGAAAGAGCTCGCTATCCGAATGGGAATGGCTGGAGCAACATTCAACTCGATGCGGAATGTCTGGGACTCACGATTGTACTCGGTCACAACCAAATGTCGCCTATTCGACGCTTGCATTCTGACGGTGCTGCTTTACGGTAGCGAATCATGGCACCATACGAAGGCTCAGAGCAATCGTATACTGAGCTTCGAAAACAGATGTATGCGACGAATACTGGGTGTGCGGTGGTATGAATCAAGGAGCAACGAGGAGATAAGAGAACGCACCAAGCAGCCTCTCATCACGCTGAAAGTGAAGAAGCGACGTTGTACCTGGCTCGGCCACATGCTGCGGATGCCAGAAGAGAACTTCAATCTGGCTTGCCTGTTTTTCAAGCCGACCGGATTCGGTGCGGAAGGCTGCTAAATACAATCTGCAGTGTATACGGCGGAGCTACGGGATGCTGGTTTGACCTGGAACGAAGCAAGAAGACTGGCGAGCCGACAGGGATTCTTGGAGTCGCCGCGCGGTGTCCATATGCTCCAGTTAAGGGGCGGATATGGCCAAAGAAGAAGAAGAATAAATTAAAAACCTAATTTCGCCGGATTTGTTTTCTCAAAAAACAACTCAGAAATCTTCTACACGTGACTAAAGCGACTTCCTGTTAACGCCGAGATCTTGTTGTGGACAGTAGTTTAATAATTATTCATATTGAAAGTAACTTTGTCGATTTGCTACATGTAATACGAGCTGTTACCTACTTAGTCGCTACCGTACTTTTTATGGCAAAATATGTATATTTATTGACACAAATAATATGGGCCGCCACTAAACTATCGTTTCTTGTCATCATTGTCCGACTGTATGTCGCCAAACCTAATCTGTTGGGGAGTAAGTGACTAAACTTGCTCTTGGGATAATTCAAAAGCCTTTATTTGGAATAATGTGACACATAAATTGGATGTAAGGTTTTATTTTACCTTTTCTTATGTACCAGAAGAAGTTTAACAACTTAAATTACACTTAAAATCATTGTAAATGCACATAACGGTTTTTTCGTGATTTACTCGAAACACAAAAATACGTCCAGAGTGGGTTTATTGACTAAGCGACTGACATAACGTAAGCCAGGCAGAAACCATTGACAATTCTTGCTCAACCACGCAAAATCATCTACACAATAGGCGTGGCACTCGGGTAAATGGTAATGGTAAATTTTCGCAAATTGATGATATCAAGAATGACATTTCCAATGATTGTACTCCAGTAATTGGCAACCTTTGTAGGCCGCAAAACTAATTTTGGAAATAGCCGATGGCGTATTATATCAGTGGAGTGGTGTGACTTTTACTTGTAGGGATGCATACTATATTATTTGACAGATTATTATCCTCTTAGGGCAGTCACCCCACCGGGGTATCGCGAGCGGTGTCAGGGGTCCATGGAGTATTTGTAAATAGTTTTGTGACCACTATTGAAACTGATTGAGCTCAGACCATAAATCAATTAAAATTAGGTAACTTTTATTATGCCATTTGCACTGACTGGCAGTCGTAGGATGAAGTATCCATTACGAAAAAATGGAATAGTAGTTCGGCACCATGTGTTCATTCTCCGAATTGGTTTAAACTCCCTGGCATACTTGTAATAATCCTGTATAGAAACGTTCCATCTCTTTATTTAGCTTAATCTTATGTTATATGTCAATTTGTTATACTAATTACCTAATACAAACAGTCCCCCTGGTAGCATCCTCGTTACATGCTTTGCATGATCTGCAACCCAGTTTTCCGATATACTCGAGAACTGGGTTTCTGCTAAGATTTTATCACTGATTATTACAGCATCATTTATTGCAGTCTGTTCTCCAGCCTTTTCTTCGGGTGTTCTAGCTAGATGTACAATCTCATCTTCTGATGAAGATGCCTAAAACAAGATATTTAGAATAAATAAGCAGGTACACAGGAGGCAATCTCATTCCAACCTAGCACCATGACCTAATGGATAAAATTGTAGAAATACATGATCAGACACGAATTTTTGCCAGTTTGCAACTGCAACTTATAATATTTGAATAAACAAACTTGTATGGTTTAATCTTAGCCGAAATGCAAGGAAAAAAATAAAAAAATAACATATGGGCAACTTTCAACATTACCTGGCCTAATATCAATCCAATGACATTTTGCTTGTTGTCAGCAAATTTTTCTAAATATAATAAGGCATTTTCCGGAGCAAATGCTACTCGACCCATCTTGGCGTATATACAAAAATTATAAGTTAAATATTTTGGAAATTATAAGATCTTAAAAATAAAATATGAGCCTATCGGCCGCAGGCCAAAACATTCTTTTGACACATGGCGGGTCAGTGACCAATGTTACCAGACTAATATATTCGGTACTGTTCGGTTATACCGGAGCCAGCGGAAAACGCATTTTGAAAATAGCCGATAAACTGGATTATTTGTTAGTTTGGGTTAGTTTAGGTTCGGTTAGGTTGGGTTAGGTTAGGTTAGGTTTGGTTAGGTTAACCTAACAAACAATCCAGTTTATCGGCTATTTTCAAAATGCGTTTTCCGCTGGCTCCGGTATAACCGAACAGTACCATAATATATTCTTCTAAGCACTAAATATCATTTACCCGAATTTATTAATAAATAAATAAAGAGTGGGAATTAATCGCACAATGCAATAATCAAAATTCACAAAAAAAAAAATACTTTAACATTTGGAAAGTAGTTTTCACATATATTAAATGATTTCACAAATAAATAGATGAAATCACATAAAATAGTTTGTTTCACGAAACAAAAATCATAAATCACTCATTGTAAATATAAATTCACTCAATTTTGACAACTGCACACATTTGTAAAATTGTTTTCACCGACAAATAATATATCGCACAAAGAAAAGGTAGAAATTCACAAATGTCAAACTAATAATTGTAGCAGCAATACAATTTATTAGAAGGCAATCGCAAAAATGATGTTTAGGTGTCAATATAATTAATGTTTAACGCAGTAATATAAATATGTGTATATTCGTGCTGCTATCGTTCATATATTATTTGATGTAAATCTACAACCAAATAACACCACCTAGGTATATCTTTTTCGGTTCATCGATATAAATTTTGGTAAATGTGGCGCAGATGCCGTCATGAGATTGTATAAGTATCATTTTTGAACTAAACCTAACCTAACCTATTCTAACGTAATCTAACCTAATAAAACTTAACCTAACCTAACCCAACTTAACCTAACCTAACCCAACCTAACCTGACCTGACCTAACCTAACCTAACCTAATATAACCTAACCTAACCCAACCTAACTTAACCTAACCTACCCCAACCTAATATTAGGTACCTAATAATATAATCTTAGATTGTGATAATGAAGTATCAAAATCTATGAGCATTTCAAATTTTAAATTAACAATTATTGGATCGAAAAACCTATGTGCCGACAGAAAAGGGTATTTATTATAATTGTCTACTGGAATAAACTGTTTTCGTAAAAAAAATCATAAAAGCTCATGACGGCATCTGCGGCACAATTACCTAAGTTTTAATTAACGTCACTTTCTAAATAGGTATTTATAGTATTATTTGAATCTGAAAGTAGGTACCTAAAATACATACTTATGTTTTGCCAAAATATTGTTTAAAATCATTAAACCCAATTTTCATAGTGTTTGTATTCTTTTACGATTAATTGGTTACAATAGTATATTGATACGTGAAGACTACTTTTTCCTTAGTGCAAATCGATCATTTGAGTGTTGTAGTTGATTTGTGAATATCATCCATTTCCGATGTGACGAACATCTTTTTAAATGTTGTCAGCGCTTTGTGAAAACAGTCTATTCAATTGTGCGAATATATTATATTCCCCATAAATAAATTGCCAATGAGATTGGATTAAGTATCTGATCTATGGATTGGACTCCTCTTCAATCTCTTTGGAATAAACTCTACTCAAATAGACATTATCAGGTCAACTCAACTTAATTACCTAAATCTGCATTTTTTTCACTTACTCGATTACTACCACCATACTTACTAGGTACCATACCTACAAATTAAAAAAAAAGTTTTCTTGTGCTAGCGCAAAGATTGGACGGTTCTAGAATCACAATTATTGAAAAACAAAATAGTTTATATTAGGGTTTCCTGCTATTGTTATTATCCCTAGATTTTATCTCTTTGGCATGGCCCATGCCTACTGGTTTTTGTATAAAGGACTAGTCTGACTTTGACAGCTGATGAATAACAGGAATGTAATATTTAGGTATTTGATTTGAGATTTTTTTATAATTATTTAATTTGAAACGAGAAAAGGCGAATCAATATGTCAAGCAATCTGGGATCTGATTTTGACAGCTGAAAAGTGGAACACTCGTTGCTTGTGCAAAAAGTTATGCTCAGGCTTTATTAATAGCAGAGTTCGCAAACCTTTTTACGTACGCGTGCCAAATTTCCCATAAAATATTACTTTTTGACTGTCTGACGTGCCGAGCAGTTTGTCATGGGGAAAAAATAGTTTTTGAAAATTCTATTTAAAATATGATGATGTTCTAGATACCACTCACAGCACACATAATAATATTATGTGTGTTATATTATAACTTTATCGCTTTTATTCAATTATGTCATACATTTCGGTCCACCAATTTTGGAACTGCCAGAATTACCACCTCCACCAAGTTTTTATTTCTTATTTGGTGCAGTCATTTTTATGGGTAGAAATGAAATTATTGTTTGTTAATGTACTTACTATTAATTATTTAGTTTGCATTTTTACGCAAAAATTGATAGTAGAATTGCTCCGATCAGATGAGGCATTCTCTCGCTACAGAGGTCTCAAGCATTGCAAATCAATCAAAATTAGAGGCTCGCGGCACGGCACCCCCCGCTGCCTGGTGAGGTTAGTTCGATAATATTATATGTGACGCATAAAGCCTAAGGACCGACCTATACAATAATTAATTAAGTATATATTATATTTACATTGAAATTCAAGAGTTTTTTTAGCTCTTCTTTGTAGTTGGTTTTCTTCAGATCCAATAGCCTTTCCCACCAAATTATTTTTAACCCAAAATCAATGTTTAGCTAGTCAAGCAAGGGCTTAGCTCATGGGTGGCCAACCTTTTCAGCGGCCGGGCCAGATTTTAGAAATGAGATTTCCTACCGGGCCATACAACAAAATTTCTTTTATTATTTAAAGCAAACAAGAAATATATTGTTTTTTTAAGAAGATATAACAAAAATGAGAATCAAAAATATAATAAATTTTAGTGAGACGTCTGATTTTGTTTGTCAGAATTAAGTGCATCGATGTTGTTGCTACACGCAAACAGTTTTACAAATGCTCATCAGTGATTCATGTTCTCATTTGAGATTTAATATGCTTTATTCGACTAAAAAGCTGTTCACGCGTGTAAGTGTTTCCAAATATAACGAAATCATCGATACAGCGTGTTTGCAAAATGCAGGATATTTCTCCTTGTCCAAATATGTTTTGTAAAACTCTTCCAAACCAACCTGTTTGAATTTCTCCTTTAACTGTGCATCACAACACATTTCACAGTGTTCCATTCGAAAAATTCCTGGCAATAAATTCACGTCTATGGAGAATGGCGTTTCAAATGCATCAAAAAGCACACGATGCTTTTTAAAATCTTTAAATTGGTTTTTCAAATTCCAGGTTCAAGTCGGATATTAATGAAGCGTATTTATCCGCCGCCATTTGTGTGACGTCTTGCTGCAATAAGAATATAGGAAAGTGAGTGAAGATTTTTGTCGTTAACTGTTGTCCCCAAAGCCCAAGTTTCATTTGGAATGCGGAAATAAGATCATACATGTTATTAATTAGTTGATCTTTCCCTTGTAGACGAGTATTAATAACATTTAGGTAGCTAACTATATCGACCAGAAATGCAAAGTCGCTAACCCACTCCTCCACTTTTTGACTTGCTTGCGAAGAATGGTTGTATTTCTTGCTTCAAATCAAACACTCTTATCAACATTTTGGCACGGGTCAGCCATCTTACTTCTGCATAAAATGTAATGTCATTATACTCTGAATCCGAAGACTTGAGAAACTCTTGGAACTGACGGTGATTCGGCTCCTTCGACTTAATAAAGTTCACTGTTTTGATGACCACCTTCATGACATGATCCATTTTAAGGGACTTGGAACATAAATATTCTCCTGGTGAATAATGCAATGAAAATTTAGCATCGAAGTATTACCAACTTTGCAGGCCTCATTTTCAAGCAATTTTACTAAACCTTCGTGTTTCTCAACCATTACTGGAGCACCATCTGTTGTTACGCCCAATAGGTTGTTGGGCTCTATGTTACGAACGTACTCCCTGGATAAACGTCAGATTTTTATAGTCAATACTTGAAAGCATCTAAGCGAAATTTTTTGAGCATAGACAATCATCGAAAAAATCGCTATTATATGGCGAAAACGCTATTATAAGCGTAGACAATAAGTAAAAATATAAAAATAATTTACAATGTAAGTATAAAATTCAAACATTTTAAATTAACAAAATTCGCCGTTTTCAAAAATCAGTATAGCATAATAGAGTTCGCCAATGCATTTCATAAAATTTAAATAATTATAAAGTAACCTAAAACATTCGTGCACACACCAAAGCGAATTATTCGCCAATCAAGCTCGTATTGGCTTACGGGAAAGAGCACGCGACGTTCAGATTTCGGAAGAGAATTAAGTTATTATCTTACAAAGTTCAATATGGAGCGCTGCGATTGTTTGACGTTTCGGTATCGAGCATTCAAATAATATATCAATAATTTTATATTATCATTGATACAATTATTTGCTCCGACACTGCCATCCATTCGCATTTACCACGTCAAAATAACCCGAAAAAAGCACCCGCATCGATATGGAAGGTCCGGTCAAAAGAGTCTCAAAAAATAGCCAAATATATGACAAATTGATGGGTTTCATTGTATCTTTTGATCCCCTGCGTGAATAAATGTCACGTTTGTTCATTAACAACAGGTAAGTAGAGAGCATTACAGCGGCATAGGCTTATTTTGAGACTCTTTTGACCGGACCTTCCGTACCGATGGCGGGTGCTTTTTTTGGGATATTTTGACGGGGTACTTGGTGAATATTCGCGTTGGTTTGTGCGAGCCTAACCTTCACATAAAAACGCTCTAAATAGATAAGTAGGTATGCGAAAATAAGGAACATTTTTCAAAATAACGTTATAGAAAACAATATTTGATATATAAAATTGAGCCGTGTTAACTAAACGACATTGTTATAATTTCTTCAATACTTTTATTTACTCTTTGATTAGTGATTGTTCTTATGCCAGCGCTCCATTGGCGAGCCAAAAGTCCGAGGACAATTTTGTCTTCAGATTTTTCTACATTCTGCTACTGGCTAACAGACGTTCAACGAAACGAGGTATATTATTAATTTGACGAGTAAAACCGTCGACTTTGACAGCATAGATAATATACGTAAATTTGACAGTTAAATCGTGATGGCGTTAAATGATACCGACGTTTTGTGTTTTTTGGGTTATTGGGTGGCAGATAATCTAATAACGAAGCAAAGGGTACACAAATACTGGGTGAAACAATGGTTAAGGAAACGAACGACATTATCCCACACAAATTTAATATGAGAATTGCGTTTGCAACCGAGCGATTTCTGCAATTATTTGCGAATGTCGGAGGATGTATACACAGAACTGTATAATTTGGTCTCCCCATTTATTAAAAAAAAATACTATTATGAGGGAAGCTATTTCTCCTCATGATAGATTATGTGCAACCCTGCGATTTTTGACTGCCGGCGGAACGTTCACTGACTTGCATTATAGAACTGCGATTGGAAGACAAACTCTGGGCAAGATAATTCCCGAAACTTGCCAAGTCATCATTGACGTTTTGAAAGGAGAATATTTCAAGGTGTGTATTATATTATACGTCATCTAATAAAGTTGGGCAAATTTACAAATATATAATTAACAAGTAGACGTCGGTTGGTCTTATAAAGTGAACGTTTAGTGGATTGTTTTACCTATATAACTCATAGACGGCAACAGCATAAGAATGACAGACAAGATGCATTTGAGATAGGTATATATATAGTCACAAATAAGGCCATCGTTGACATGCTAAATATTCAATAGACCGTTAGAATTCTGTACCTAGCCAGGACTCTCCATATAGGCTGTAAGCAAGCTACTTAATTATTACTGTTGAATGTATTGTAATACTAGTCATATTCTTCGAAAAGCAAGCATGGAATTTGATTTCTAAATGAGGCCACATAATAATATAGGTATGCTAACATAACGTCGCTATAGGATTTGTTTCCCGAATATCCATTTTTGTCGAAATCGACATTTTAATGCAGTTCAATTTCTTTTATCGAACTCTACCGAAATCATTTATAAAAACAATATATTTTTATCTAGGAACAGAGATATTTTTTTAAAAAACCCGAATACGCCATGTTAAGTTACAATTACTCCGTGGTGTTCTCCCGAATGTCCAAATATTCGTACCTGAATATCCAAGTTAATTTCGGTCGAAATATATCTCTGGCTGAGTGTTTATTTCCCGAATATGACTTTAGCCAATCAAACCGCGCTCATGCCGTGCATTTCGCTCCCACATTCACGTTGTCTAGCTCTAAAACAATCACGCCCACTTTCATATTTTTCGGCCGTCTGGAGACTTCTTTCAAATTTCGTCTTATTGATATTGTTTTTAACGTTACTATTGTTTTAATAGTGAATTCATCAAATTTGAAGAGATCATTCATAGCTGATACATCACCAGTTTGCCCTGAACTTACAGTAGAGTTGTAGAAGTGAGTATTTTAACCTAAATAACTGCATTTTGTTTTGATAAATGACACAAAATCCCAACGGTTATATGAATTCTACAGTATGACCCGGCAACTACTATGACGTAAAAAATAATTATTATTTCAAATTATTATTAATCAAACATTGTTTGTCTTTATTTTACTTTTAATCTAGATATTTCTATGAAAATAGAGGCGATGCTATTATTTATTTTTGAATGCGCTGATAATTAATTTAATTTAATATGTATGTTAGTAACTATTTATTTGGTGGATATTATATACTTAGGATATTGGTACCTACCTAATATTAGCAGCCAATGGTAATTAATTTATACATGCTATTATTTTGTGTTGTTATTCCTTACAATAGTAAATATATAATATTTATTTGGTGGTTTGTAATAAGTTTAATTGTCAATTATAGAAATATATAGATATAATAATATACAGATATATATATATAAATAGATTTTTTTTTTTGGATAAAGTATTAATATAAAATTGTTAGCAAGTACGAGTAAGTACCATCATAAAATATTGGAGAAATGACCGTGACGTCGGTTAGTAATTGAAGTAGTAGATACCTTATAATATATTTTCTCAGAAGTGATTTAAAAAAATTATGTAAGTATGTTCAATTATTAGAATGGTACATTCTTAAATCTTGTGAATTATTCGTTCAATAAAAAAATAGTTAATTACTTAAAAACTATTTTATTACTTAATTCGAAAAAAAATCGAAAAAGCGATTGCCGCATGTTATTATTACATACGAACTTGGGTAATTACAATCATTAAGTATTTAAATAGTAGAGGTAATTAATAACAATTATCGTGTAAATAAATATAACATTTGAGGCGCGTACTTTTTGACCACTCAGTAATCTGTGGGCCGTGCAGCAATACGCTACGGTCTTAAATCCCGAACGTCCATGTTTTGTCCCGAATATCCATTATCCTGAGAGAGCGCTAAAAATTTCCCGAATATCCACAGTGAGTACTTGTAAATAAAAAGCATTTTCTGTGCATTTAATGATTTATACCAGTATATTATTCTTGGAATCTATTCTTAGATAATGTTGCAATCATACAGTATAGAAAGAATGATTAATACATCTACTGATATTAAAATATACGACAATGAAATTTGTTTTTCGTCTCCTGTAAAATTGACATTTGGTCTATTCGGGAAACAAATCCTATAGCGACGATAACTCAAATACTTACCATTTGTTGTATCGCTTAAGGTTTATAGGCATAAAAAACAAACAAAAAAAACAAATATTTTACAAGATATTTATTCACACAAAAAACATTAATTTATTATACCGGCTTTTGTACATTTTTGCTTAATATACGATAAACTGGTTGAGTATGAACAGTTAGTAGTTGCTGGCATTATTTTGTCACTTTGTCCCATAAAGGCAACTTCATGCATCAGCTTCTCGGCCAGCAATCTTTGTCCCTGTGACATCGATCGTAGTTTCATGGCCATCATTTTGCCAAAAACATCAAATTCATCTTCAGTCTTGCTTAGTTTGTCGGTGATTAATTCTAACACTTTGTTGGCGCTATCATTCGATTTTTTTCGTTTGAACGATGGGGGTTCTGGTGCTCTATTAAGATTCGACCTTGGAGTAGTCGACAACGTTGATGTTGAAGGCGAATATTCTATCTGTAAATAAAATATTGATTATTTTTTGTTGCAGTTCCCTGATACGCACGAAGAAATGGAGACGATTGCAAAAGAATTTAATAGTAAATGGCAATTTCCAAATTGCCTGGGCGCAGTTGATGGGAAACACATTGCAATGTGCCACCTGCAGGCGCCGGCTCCCTTTTTTATAATTACAAACATTTCCACAGCATTGTTTTGATGGCGATTGCAAATGCTAATTATGAATTTATTTATGTTGATGTTGGAACAAATGGACGTATTTCTGATGGAGGCGTACTGAGAAAATCTATTTTTTTCAAACGTTTAGACGAAGGCAGATTAAAAATACCTGCACAAAAAAAACCTACTGCTAATTCTGATGCACTGCCATTGGCGATGAAGCCTTTGCATTACGTAACGATTTCTTAAAGCCGTATTCACAAAGGCAATTAAATCACAGTAAAATAATATATAATTATCGGACATGCAGAGCCAGGCGAATTATAGAAAATGTTTTTGGCATTTTAGCTGCTAGATTCCGCATTTTTCAAGCTCCAATAAACATGAAAATTGAAAATATCAATACAGTAAAGTTGTATTAGCTTGCTGTGTGCTGCACAACTTACTTCGTCGCAAATCAACACATTCTTATACTCCTTCTCATGACCTTGATAGGGAAAATCCTGAGACAGGTTTAATAGAGCTCGGACTGAGGTTACAGGACACCTTAGCGCCTTTGGAAGCAACGACTAATCGGAACTCGACTGCCAATGCTAAGAAAGCGCGAGGAGATTTTGAAAAATATTTTAATACTACCGGGGCTGTCACATGGCAAGAAAGTATGATAAGCAATAGATAAATCACCCACGGTGGCCGCGCGGCATAAGCGTTGGACTATCACGCCGTGGGTCTCAGGTTCGAATCCTGGGTCTGGCAAGTACACATATTGTTTTTCAATTTGTGTGTGAGTCAGGGTATGGACCTAATAGGTTGAGCAAGTGGCTGACATCCATTTCTCGTAAAAAACAAAATCTGTCAATATAAACCTCTACTCTGTGGAGGCCCATATGATCCTATTAGGATCGGACATGGTCGAAAAAAAAAAAAAAAAAAATTAAACCAATGTAACAGTTTAGTTAAAATGTTTTACCTCAATACAATCTTCGTTGTTTAACGAGTTGGAGTAACTCTCATCAGGAGACATGTTTTCCAAATCGTCCACCATGCTGGATATTGAGCTCGATTCTGTAAAACAAAATGTAAATTGTTAAAATACAACATAATACTCAAACTTGTTTTTTATTATCTCTCCCCTAAGTACCCATTCCTTCATACGGTTAATATTGATATGATTATTTATATTGGTATAATTGGTGTAATCCAGTATATCAGGTATTTTCAAAATGTGTTTTCCGCTGTATTCCTCATAACCAAACTGTACCATTAATTTTGATTGATGATTGACGATTTATTGATTGTCTCTGAAGGAACCTAACTCGAGCGATTTTTGATTTCATGATCATTTCTTTTCTTCTTCTTTCGACCATGTCCGATCATAATATGGACCTCCACGGAGTGGAGGTTTGTATTGACAGATTTTGTTTTTACGAGAAATGGATGTCAGCCACTTGCTCAACATATTAGGTCCATACTCTGACTCATACACAAATTGAAATTCAATGTGTACTTGTCAGACCCAGGATTTGAACCTGGGACCCGACCACGACTCAATAAGCCAACGCTTAAGCCGCGCTTCCACCGCCATGATCGTACCTATATATTATTATTTCTTACCTACCTCAGCAAAGAATAAGTAATTTTATTGTGACTAGAAATGATTCATAGCTGTATGTTTTAATTGCTTAATAGTTGCTAATCTAATGCGATGTCACTTTCAGAGCTACGACAATGTCATAGTCTGCACGTGTATAATAAATAGCTTTAAAGCATTCCCTCGTACCTATATATTATTATTATTTATTACCTACCTCAGCAAAGAATAAGTAATTTTATTGTGACTAGAAATGATTCATAGCTGTATGTTTTAATTGCTTAATAGTAGCTAATCTAATGCGATGTCACTTTCAGAGCTACGACAATTTCATAATCTGCACGTGAATAATAAATAGCTTTAAAGCATTCCCACGTACCTTCCATTTGGTCGTTCAAGAACTCCAAATTTTTATAGTACCACAGTTTGGGTAGATATACTGCGTCTGTGCCGGCTCCGCTTCGATATGATGTCCTTACTTTATTTCTCTCCTTTCTGTAACCCGACCTCAATGTCTGTATTTTCTTTTTGACATCGTTGACCGTTGCCTTCGGCTCCACCTTGATTAATATTTCCAAAAGTTCCGCATACGCCAAGGACTTGGCATCACGATTCTTGTCGTCTTCCACAACGACGGGTTGTCTTTAAAACAACTAATAAAATCTTCCAAGAAACTTTTCGAATGCACTCGTAGATCTACCATTGTTGTTTTCGATGTCCGAACACTTTGAATGACAGTAAAATAATGATGGCGCTCATAGACTAATATATGGCGCTGTCGTCCGTCGGCATAGATATAAATAATGTGACGGTAAAGCGTGGTGAACGTACGAATTTTAGCGGCTCGGCGAGTAAAATATCAAACATGTTTGAAATCCAACGAGCCTGGTCTGCGGATTAAAAAGTCCGCAGACCTGGGGTGCTCCACGCGAAAAAAAAGTCCGAAGACTGTAAATCGTCTGACTTGCGTGCCAATGGAGCGCCGGCATTATAAGATTGTAATATTTATATCCATAATCAGTATTCCGTATTAACGCATTACCGAGAAAATTAAGATTAAAAAAAATACGAGGTTAGTTTGGTATAATATTTAATATGAAAGATAACACGCTTCATGCATATTTATCATATGTATATTATGCCGAAAGGTAAGTTTTAAGTAGGAAAAGTGGCATTTTAATGAAAACCAGTGACGTTTAATTTCAATCAGTGTGAGCCGTTTTATCGAGGCTATTTGACCGGGCCATTTGTTTGTGGAAGCGAAATAATAAATATCATAAACTGGAGCCTGTTTTATTTATTATACATTTAATTAAATGAATATAAATTAAATACGGAATACTGACTATGGATAAATATTATTATCTTATAAAAACAATCACTAATCAAAGTGTAAATAAGAACAATTCAAGCCATTTTCACTCGTATTTCTTATTTTATTGATTAAATTTGAGTCGAAATTATCTGAAATAATAACAATATCGTTTAGTTATGTAACACGGAAAATTTTTATACAAAAAATATTGTTATCTATAACGTTATTTTGAAAAATGTTCCTTATTTTCGCATACTTAAGCCTCAATTACATTGAGCTTCTTTACGAGTTGTTTGTTGGCGAATTTATAATCTGCCTGTAAATTCGCCAATAAACAGCTCGTAAAGAAGCTCAATGTAATTGAGGCTTTACCTACCTTTTCAGAGCGTTTTTAGACAAAGGTTTAAGCACGAGTGTCTATGTGTCAAAGATTACTTTATAATTATTAAAATTTTATGAAATGCATTGGCGAACTCTAATATACTATACTGATTTTTGAAAACGGCGAATTTTATTAGGTAATTGAAAATGTTTGAATTTTATTCTTTGTAAAAGATTTTTATATTTGTTCTTATTGTCTACGCTTATAATAGCGCCTAACTGTCGTATGCATGAGATTCCCAAAAACCTTATAGGCTATATACTGCACGTTTGTATGCATGAGTAAAAACGTAATTAGCTGTTAAGTGACGTCACGAATGTGACATATCATGTGTCATGGTGTTCGTATTATAAAATTTCATTCCCCGATAAATAATTCAAAATTTTGAAATTGTAAATGTGTCTGAAAGTGTGCGAACGGTACCATATAAATTTGATAATTATACATGAATAATTATTATGAAATTTAAATAATTTATCAGCTATTTTATCACATGTATTTTATAATTATTCTACTGTACGAAAGGTTGTATTGCCAGTAAACTTTTCCATTTGGTGGCAGCACTGAATACATTTGGTGGCAATACTGAATATTATTATGACTAACTTCACTTCAATTATTGAGATCTCAAAAGAGAATAAGAATAAAAGACAGAAAATGCAAATGATTTAAGACAATAATATGTAACGATCTCTGTATAATATTATCATTTATACCAATCACCGTATGATACTATTGATGTTTCCAGTGTATTTGAGAGTTGTGCCTCGTTTATTACAGTTATCTTACAATAATTAACTAGGTAGGTAGGCGGTACCGTAATATTTTGAAGAACGCAGAATGCTTACAATTGTATATTTTAATGCCAGATACAGCAGTAGATACATATTTTTGCGGTGGTTTAGCGGAGATATTTTATCGTAATCTTACGTAAGTCCATCTTATGTCTCCATGAGAAATATTGCAAGCGAAATAGGCGAAATAAGCGAGGCATTTTATCAGTTACCTACTATCTAGATTATAGACTAGGGATCAAAATTATACGTATTTTGTAAACAGCACGACTAGGAACTGTTTTTAAAGTTCGCAAATGTTTTACAGAATCTACAAAACGAATAAGGGCCTCAACCAAATGTTTTTTGCAATGAATGCAAAATTAAAATGACATTTGAAAGTGACAGCTAGCTGAGGCAGCCATTTTTAATGGCGCGTGACGTCAGACTGCTTACGTCACAAAGAGTGTTATTAGCTATTCGATGGAAAATCGGTTAAATAGCTTATAAAGAATTTGGGAATCTCATACATACGGCCCTAAGCCATATAATAGCAATTTTTCCGATGATTGTCTATGCTCAAAAAGTGACGCTTAGATGCTTTCAAGTATTGACTATAGAAATCTGACGTCATAGACTAATATACTATATACTATAGATAAGCCACATCAATGTGTAGAAGTGGTTCAAAATCATTCTCTATATTTCTCTCTCTAATTTGGACTGGAGGTCATCGTTTTAAAAAATGGCTCGAATCTTGAACTGGAGGTCTTTGTTTTAAAAAGTGGGACTTAGGCGGGAATTAAAAACAAAAAAATATTATATGTTTGACATTTTATTTTTTGAAATACACAGAACAGCATATACAATAAAAATATAAATACATAATATTACAACAAAATATCATCAGATTATCGAAAACAGAATGTAATATGACAAATTCAATAAAATCTTAAATCAAAGTAAGGTTTAACATTTTTCAATTAATCACAAGAAATTTTACTGAAGGCTTATATAATTTATATTAAATGAGATAGCATTTAATTGGAATAATTCCATTTGTAATGCAATATTGAAACTATGTACACTGATAAATGAGCGGAAAACATTGCAAAAATAAATAGGTACATTTTCATTATAGACGATTAACGCCATGTTAATTTAAATACTTACACAAATTAATTCATGTAGTTTTATTTTATATATTCAAGGTTCAAAATGATAAAATGTCATTTACTCTTAAAGAGTATTATATTATGATTCTCGTTAGAGAATCGATTTTTTGAGGAACACATTAGTTTATTTAAAGTACCCCTTAAAATATCAAATTTATCAAAAATCATGAGAATTTTTATCCTTATGTATAAATAGGTAGGTACCTTCTTCTTCTTTCTCGGCACTACATCCCGGGGCGGGATTTGGCCTCCTCTACAATTGTCCTCTACACGCTCCTTTCCCTGGCTGCTCCTCTCCAGTCTCCAGCCCTCCCCATCTTTCTCCAGTCCTTTTCGATACAGTCAGCCCACTTCTTCTTTGGTCTGCCCCTAGACCGTTTCCGCTGTGGGATCCACTTGGTCATGATTTTTAGCGTCCTGTGCTCAGGCATTCTCTCAACGTGTCCAGCCCACCTTAGTCTTTGGGATCGACAGAATTTCACCACCGTTTCATGTTTTATTAACTCTTCTTACTCGTGGTTGGTAAATTATCACACCCTTTTACTGCACACCTATCCTTTGACATTATTTAATAAATTTTATCTAATATTAATTATCACTAGTCAATTATTACGAAAAATATTTAATTTCACACACGTTTTAGTAGATTTCAATGTGTTTTTCACCAATCCGGTTGTGTTTTGTTTCATATTCATTTGACATTTGAAAAATCCAGTAAACAAAATATAAATATTCAAAATAAGAACTCTCGACCTAATAAACTTATTTTCATAGGATAAATATTATGATGTATTATATTCCATTTTAACCTCTCTGCTGCGAATGTCTCAGAGCAGAGTACTTATGGTTAGTACGTTTGATTCCTGATCGGTGTGCCATCTGTTGAAAGTCACATTGTTTTTTTTTTTTTTTGCAATACCTACCTCATGGATTCATGAGTGTTTTCATTTTGGATATGATCTGGAGTTAAGCGAATGATAAATAATTATTTATTTGTAAGTCAGTCAAGATGACACAACGAAAATGATAATTTACACATTATTATTTAAAATAGAAAGGCTAGATCAAAAAAAATGGCGCATCAAAAATGTTAAAAGATAAAAATATACAGTACGACAAACACTTATTAAATCAATAAGCACGATATGGTCACAGAGTAAATTGAATCGAGATTAAGGTACAAATTTACTGACGTATATTTATGTTTGGCCCATGATATAAACTTGTAATCTCTATCTGTCTATCCGTTTGTCTGATTTTAACGCAAAATCCACTCAACCGATATACCAATTATACAACCGAATATAGCAATTCAAATGACAGAAAAGAGTAGAATCAGGCTAGGGAGGTCTTTATCCAGCAGTGGATTGGTTCAGGTCGATGTTGATAAGGATGATAGAAATAGGTATAATATCACAAATTCGTTTAACCGCTAGTAATAGAATCAAGTTGAGGAATCCTTTATCCAACAGTGGATTGACCGTAGTTGTTGATGATGATGATAATAACGATATGAATATGTAGATAAATATAATATTAACGATTTTGGTAAATACAGCAATTCAAATGACAGAAAGGAGTAGAATCAGGGTAGGGAGGCCTTTATCCAGCAGTGGATTGGTTCAGGTCGATGTCGATAAGGATGATAGAAATAGGTATACTATCACGAATTTGTTTAACCGCTAGTAGTAGAATCAGGTTGCGGAACCCTTCATCCAGCAGTGGATTGATCCTAGTTGATGATGATAACGATATGAATATGTATATAAATATAATATCACTTATAGTAGGTATGGTATAGGTAGGTATTTTTTTGCAACAATACTAACATCCATATATCACAAATTAAATAATATGTCACAATTTATTATAAATTATAACAATATACCTAATAAACATGCTGCACAATAAAAACTCTGTAATATGAAATATTATTAATAAATTATCTAGAGGATAATTAAATTACTGGAAATAATTGAAATAAGATTTCTCCACTTGATAAACACAAGGTTCAAAGAATATATTTATTTAATAAAGAAACATTAATAAATAATGAAGAGATAATAAACATACATTATAATTATTTAATCCTTCACGATCCTGCTGGGTGTCGTATTTGTTTCAAAAAGATTTTTTCTAGTAGTTATATATTTTTCAGAATTGTTTTAAAATTATGTAAGTATGACATTTCTAAATCTTGTAATTATTCGTTGAATAAAAAAAATATTTATTACACATGGCAAATATAAATGTACAATATAGCTGGATAACATCTATGATAGCTGGTCACATTTTTCATCGCCATTTTGTAACAGTAGTTCTAGTAGATATCTACAATATCCTGTCACATGACATACCGCCATTTTGTTAAGCAGTCGATCCAACAGATCTCTACAGTCTGGACTGCATACAAATCATTTAATACCTCTTAGGTGTATGCCTGATACACCCCCCTGTCTGACGTTTATCAGGGAGTACGGTCGTAACATAGAGCCAAATCGCCACTTGGGCGGTATCTGTTAGGTCTGTGCTTTCATTCAATGCTCGATTTTTCAAATTATCTTCAATATGTTTTCCAATGTCGTCCACACGCCTAGTAGTAGTTTGACGAGACAGGCTTATTTTTGAGAAATCCGTTTTCTTTTCTGGGCATAGAATTTCAACGACACTCTCCAAACATTCCTTAACCATTTCACCATCTAAATATGGTTTCGATTTTTTTGCTAGTATCATGGCTACTGCATAACTAGCTTTTACATAGCATGTTGACTCTAGTAAATATCCGATATTGTGCAGAAAGTTTTCTTTTTAATTCATTTACTTGGTCTTGTCGAAATTGCCCCTCATACTTTCAAGACAGAAACAGAATTATTGCATATCAAGCATATTGCCTTTGTTTTAAATTCCACGAAAAAATAGTTTATGGTCCATCTGTCGTGAAAACTTCTCAGTTCTTCTGTGACTCTTGTCTTCTTTGATCCAACGTCTTTCTACTTGACGCCATTGTTCTAGCAACTTGTACTCTTATCAATGTGTAATTAAAAGTCGATCGCAAAATCTCACGAGACACAGTATGGCGATAACGCACACAATGGAAGCGACCATACGTCCGACGGTGTTGCGTGCTTGCCAGTGCCACAGACTGGTGGTCGCACGACGCATCCCGCCTTGCATCCCGCATTCACGCTCACGGCTATCCACGCAAGATTGGCGTGCGCGCTTTTTAAAATCAGCTAACGTTGTGATTGTTTGTTAACACGAATATACCATAGAAGAAATTGTCTCGATAGTTGAATCAATGTACTGAGAGGCTTAGCTTTTTTGGCTTTCCTTCTAAATTTTTTTCAGATTTTCGTGCGATTTATAATTAATCTGTATTTGTGTATTTATCATTCACAAAAATTCATAACAGAAAATTTTTCATAAAGTCATTGGACGCTAAGGACGTTCCTAGCGCGTAACGATTAGGTGGCCTTTCGATATAATTGGCATGCTATTTAAATGTGGTAATTAAAAAGTAATTATCTAGTCAGCAGTCAATGTGTTCACAACTATCTGATTGAGATTTAAGCCTCCTTGTCCAATTGCGCCCCAATGCTTTGCACACTCTTGCGATGAACAACAAAACAAATAGGTAGGCCCAGGGACGGCTCTTGTATAGGAGCAAAGGTGCACTGATCTCCCAAATTATTACGTAACTATGTAATAATAAGTACGTATTCAAATACCTACATATTGTATGAATTAATTATTGTAAAATATCTTTAATTTGTCGCCCGTCTGCACGCATAAAATGCGCGTAATTTCTGGCGGCCTGCATGTATGCGTAGATACGTCCTTCGTAGTATTAATTGTGCAGGAGAGAAATCGAACCGCCTGGCGATGATTTTTTTTTCACGCTGCCGATAATGTGGGCTCAGTTGTGATCTTTTTTTATTTCCGAACGTGCAATATTTACCTCACTTGGGACACTGTGCCTCCCAATCTGAGCTTACGAGCGCAGACGACATTTCACGACAATGCTGTGTTTGACTGGCGCGAATAATAATAACTCACAAACGCTTTTGAAGTCGGTACAAGATTCCCGCGTAATATTTCAAATTATTATATTATTATTTCGTACGTTATGAGGTAAATGCTACGTTGTTTGCCATATAATATTGAATCGATCAAAATATCGATTAGAGTGATATTGTGTTCATTAAGTTAGGTGTAGCAATCTCAACATACAAATACCAATTTTATATTTATTTTACCTTTAAAAATTAAATAATTTTATTATGCCTAGAGCAAAGTAAACTTGTAAGTAAGTAATTGATAAACTATTAATAACCTTTACATAATATAATATACATACTACAATTTTTTACGTACCTACTTATACTACTCTAAGAGAAGTAGTTATTTAACAAAAGCGTTACATTGTAACAATTTCTACAATATTAGGTATTTCAATAGTGTATGTGGAGTATGAGCGTTATTTTGAATGTAAAAGAGGATAAAATATTTTTTAAGAAGATGAACAACGCAATTTTCCAATGTCAATTATTGAAGAAAAGAAATATAAATTATTCTATCAAATACAATATTCGTGTTACCGAAGTATTTTTCATTTTGAATACGTTTTTCAAATCAGTCCCATTTGGAGTGCAATTCTGGAGTTGAGGTGTACAAAGTATTAGCAATTTTTTAACAGATAGTAACTATATCCCGTTGAAAAATCACCGATCCATAGTATTTATCAAAATGATACAGCGCGTAGGTATATGCGGAGAATGTGGGATGCAAATAACCGAAAGGGGAGTATAAGATATGCCCGAATTGCGTCAGTATGTGAACTTCAACCGACCATAACCCGCGTACTACCTATCGGAGCTACACAAATGAGAAGTTTACGGCTTTGTACCAATGACATATTGTCTAAAATACTTGCATCAGTTATAATTTATGGAAGTTAGGAGTGTCAAACGTGGAAACTACGTTGGCACATATGAAATGTATTACAATAAAAATCGAAAAGAGTTTGTATGCCTTTTGCATCATACCTATCATATCCAGAAGCTTGGACTTTATAACTTTGACAATAAATAAATGCTGTCAGTGAATGTGAGCGTCGTTTCGTTTCTCAACCCACCCCCCCCCCCCAAGATGTATTATATATTTAAGCATAAGCCTATCTCCACTCTGAAGGCTATTGCCGATTTTTTTCAATACCACAAAAACGAAAATGCATGTTTTTGCATGCACTCCCTAATTTTATGATCACCGGCCGCCACTGGGTAGGCCACTATCAGATGTTTTTAAAAATGAATTAACCAGGGAAAAAAATTACAACAAATTATTTTATATTGTCTTACGGGTGATTAATTATGTTTTAAAAAATAATTCCAGGTTATATGAAACTGATTATCAAAATAATCGAAGTACAAAGCTTACTATTTGTAATTTAATTGGATAATTCGAGTTAAATAGTAATGTTTGTGATGGAATCCAACCCGCCAAAAACATAAACGTACTGTTTAAAATATTGATATTGTGAATCAAAATGTGGATGAAAATCCAGAACAGTCAATTACACGTTGTTCTCAAGTACTTGGATTTTCTAATGGCACTAAATCAGCGCTCGAAATGGAAAAGTTTACGAACCGGAGCGCTCGACAAATTTTCTGAAGATATTTACATAGTTATGAAATCGTATGTGTATTTTATAAAAATAAGTGTATCAGATTTTTTATTCTATGGCATATCTAGCTCAGACGGTCAACATATTCCACGAGACGGAGCGACAATTTTACAAATTTCACGAGCCGGAACGGCGCTCCGGTGCGTTCCGTTCCATTTCGTGCCCTGCACTAAATGGAATATTCTTTATAAAGATTTGCATTTGAAGGCGTATAAAATACAGTGAACACAAGAACTTAAACCAAATGACCATTTTGTGCATCGAAATTTTGCTGATTGTGCTTTAGAGAAACTTGAAATAGACCCATTATTTCATGAAAAAATCTTCTCTAGCGTTGAAGCTCATTTTTGGTTAAATTGCTTCATAAATAAGCACAATTGTCGCATTTGTAGTAATGAAAACCCACATGCTATTCTTGAAACACGTTTACATCTACAAAAATAACAGTTTGGTGTGGTTCATGGTCTTCAGCAGTGGCGGCCGGTGGTCTTCAAAATAGCATTTTCTGGTAGTGCGCAATGGTTTACCTTCTATAAAGAGAAGATCTTCTTCTTTCACCCTGTCACGACCCAGCATTGGAGCTTAGGGCAAGCACAAGTTCGCGCCACTTCCCTCAGTCCATCGCCAACTCTTGCGCCTCCCGCCATGTCAGACCTGCAGCACATAGGTCGCTTTTGTGGCACCGCTGCAGGGTGAGGGAGGGCCGGCCATGGCAACGGAACCTGCCATAAGGGTACGAAGTGTCACACTCTTTGGCGGCATCAGGAACACGTGTCCTAGCCATGTGGAGGTCGTAAAGCGTCACTTCATGATTATCTTAATCATCGAAGGCCATAAACTAAGATAATATCTTAGTGTAAAATGACTGAAACGTCGAACTTCTCAGAAGGTAAATTAAATATGTCTGTTTATTTATTCTATTTCTTAAAAAAGTTTTTGAACACTTAATGATTTAATATCAATAAAGAAATATAAATGTCACCGTTTATGGCTTTAGGCTCCGCACAATGCTGCGTCAGCCAAACGTCTGGGTAATTCACTTTGTTAAAAGTGGATAGCAGTATGTTTATTTTTTAAATCTCACATTATTATTAATTTATGTGAAATTATAAAATGAACTAACATTACGTGGGTAATATTTATATTGTAAATCAACGTTCGTTCGAACTCAGTTTTATTTCTGATGTATTTATATGGCATTAAAAGTATGTTTCTCTTATATTATCGTTCTTATTTAATATTCAGTTACGACCTACTACTCATGTAGTAATGTATTTGAGTGGTTTAGAAATAAATGCGGCGGTTCGTATTTTCGTAAAATGTTGGCGATTCATTAAATCTTAAATGAAAAGTGTTAAAAATTAACTCGTCAACATTGTTATAAAACAGAAACTGGCGTTTTTGTTTCTAGAGTCCTAATTTCGTGCGCCGATCATAAAGTGTGTAAAAAATGCTACACAAAACGCTACTACAGGAACATTGGACCACGGCTTAAGAAGTATACAATGACCTCATTGAAATCCTGTGCAAACTGAAAATCTATTTGGATCGCAATCGCTTTGCGCCCATGAACGTAGTATTGTTCATAATACTGCTACATGTTCTACTTCGCGAAGTGAGTGATACACATATGAATAACAATGAAAAGTTGAGCGATGTCTTCAAAAATGCAGGCAGTGTGTAGCACTTGCATGGTATTAGAGGAGCCGCCGCTGGTCTTGAGGTGTAATTAGATTAGTATTTTTTTGAAAACGAAAGTGGCAATGCAGTTACTGTCAATGAAGATTGCTACAGAAACATTACTGATCTTTTCTGGCATGAATTAGACGATTTTGAACTGGATGATATGTGGTTCCAACAAGAACCGTACAGCACATAACACATTCAACTTATTGAGAGAAAAGTTCATTATATGTAGCTCTTATTTGATAACCCAATAGTTCCTTCGTCTTCTTCTTTAAGCACATATATTTCTATTATGGCACGTGTTAAATTCAGCTTGGTCTGCTAATAAAATAAATTATGTTAAAATCGGAAATTAGGAATGTTGCAAAGTCCGTAATATCCATCAGCTGATACTGTTATTCGCCTATTCGAGGCTTGCATTCTGATGGTGCTGATTTACGGTAGGGAGTCATGGTACCTTATTAAGTTCAGTATACTGAGCTACCTAGGTTCCCACTGCCACCCGTCATGTATGTACAGCTGCCTTTCATGACGCTATAAACGTGTCTGAAAAAAGTAATTTTAAGTGCTCAACTACTGCTTAATGCTACAACATGCACCGAAGTGCTAAAAGAAGGAAATTAAGAAGAAAAAAATTTGGACTGGCTTTACTGTCCGCTAACGTTAAGCGCCCTGTGTATCCGTATACTGAGTGTCAAGAGTTGAAATATTTGCAGTGGATACTGGGTGTGTGGTGGTATAACTTTAGGAGTAACGTGGAGATAAGAGAGAAAACCATGTAGCCTCATTATATTGAGAGTGGACGAGTTGACGTTGGACCAGTCTCCTGGCCTCCTGGAAGGCGGCTAAATACCATCCCCAGAGTGTATACAGAGGAGCTGCAGGATGCTAGAATCACCTAGGAGGATGAAAAAACTCTGATGAGAAACAGTGATTCTTGGATGCGCCATGTACTGTCCACATGCTCTAACTGAGGAGCAGATATGGTCAAAGAAGAAAGAAGAAGAAGATATTTATATATGATGTGCCTAATTTCAAAATGCAGTACGCACAAATAATGAAACGGCCACGGTTCACGTTATACTTGCCGCAGTCTAGCATCCCTACATGCAAAAGTCACCGCACGCCACTGGGATTCTGGTACCTACTTCTTTTTTCTAAGGATTCCTTGCTACCCATTTGATTATTATCTTTATGTGATGGTTATAGAGGTGGCGGGGGACAAGGTAGGTAATTGTCAACATTATTATACCTAACAAGTCGTGCTATCAGTCTAAGATCTTCACATGCTGTAGATATAGATAAAAAAAGCATTAGTGTAATAATATTATGAGACTCTTTTCTTTATTAGGTGATGTACATTGTACCTAGGTACCTACAGTAAAAATAAACTTTTTACAAAGATTGCTAGATTATTAATAATTTATACAATATTGAAAGTATAATATTATAATATGTATTCATAATAAGGGTTCTAGATAATAATATTTACATGTAAAGTCCTTTTATTTGAAAAATTAATAAATATGTCCGTATTTTTACTTCATGAAAAAAACTGGATTGCTAATCAGTTATTATTAGCACAATCTGTCTACAACTTACCAACCTTGTTAGAAACATAAGACAAGTTTAATATTACGCTAGTGGATATTAGTTATATCCTCATAACAAAAAAACATCTAATAATATTGTTCATATGACAGCACGATACATCACACACTTATTTTACACAATAAAGTTATTAACACAGCTTAATTACTATCTGTCATGATAGTCACCCATTTTTATAACTTTATTAATCCACCGGACATAATTGGGCAGCCGAGTATAAATTCCATATTTTCCTCTTTTGCCGCAGCCGTCACCAAAACTTGTTATGCCAAAGATGGTCCACGGTTGATTAGGCTGCAAAGGATCCTTGCATAAGAGGGGACCTCCAGAATCTCCTGCACACGAATCCATTCGACCCCTGCGATAACCGGCGCAGAACATATTGGATGTGATGTAGTAGTCAACATATGTATTTTTGCAGACATCTGGTAAGACAATAGGAACCTAGAACAAATAAGGAATCATTAGATTAAATACCAAAAAGACTGATTTTCATTTTTAATGATTTCTTTTTTATAATCTCCCACTATGACTAGGCCATTAAATTCTTCCATTCAAGTCATAATGTTCCAGAAGAATATAGGCTCATACATATATGTGCATTTAATTTTCTATTATAATGTAATGTATTATTAGGTATTTTGATGCAACGCTATAGGTATAAACATTTGTCATGTCACTCACTCATGTCAAATAAAAAGCAGTGGCTTCAACACATTCACATAAAAATTTCTAATGAGTTTACGAAGGAGTACATAATATGTATTACTATGTAGTGATTATTTCATTTCATAATAACTTCGCTCAGTTTTGTAAAATCGTGATTTTATTTATTCTATCAATCAAAACTGTAAATACATAATATAAAATGTAATAGTGTAAGAATGATAAATAACCTGAGCTTCGTGTAAGACATCAGTTCCATAAACGTCTGTACTTCGTCTCTTACCCCAACCAATAATTGTGCAAAGCTTATTTACTGGCAGAGGTTGCTTCTGTTTGGGAAGGCAGGCCACTCCAAGATTACGAGAATGTCTATTCACAGATGGCAGTCTATGAAACAAAGCAATTTTATTATATATTATATTTTATTATTGTAATTTATAATCTGAAATATAAAATTGAAGACAATATTATCTTTTATTTAAATATTCAAAAATTATGTAAGAATATAAAACTTGAATCATCTCTAATCTAGTTTGATGTAAAAGTGAAAATTTAGATATTTTCGGTTCGTCGATATTTGTACCTACCACAATATATTTATGTATGTACACTGTACACTAAATTATATTATACTAAATTTAATAAAAATATCGATTGGCAATAAAAATACCTATTCATTATAAACTAAAATCAATCATAAATTTGTATTGTAAATACCTTAACAGCGCTACATCATTGTCCACAGTTTCAGAATCATAGCCCGGATGTACGATGGTTTGACTTATTCTCATTTCTATTTCTGTGTCATCTTTAGCGGCGAGATTGTATTCTCCTAATCGGACATAAAGACGTCTTCGAATACAATGTGCTGCAGTTAAAACCCATCGAGTCGATACTAAGGTACCGCCACAAAAAGCTTCCTGAAATTTTGCAATTTCACAAGGATATTTTAATTGTTACACATTATTTCATAATAATTATGATTATGTTCAGTAACAAGAAATACTTGCAATAAATAAACAAACATGAATACATAATACAACTGCACGAAATTTAAGACAATCATCGGGCTACTTTACAGATTAGGTACTCTTTGTTTACCGAATAAAACTCCCTACATAATATTGTTTTTAAATAAATCGGTGAAACGATAAAAGATACATTAAATTGTAAGCAAGAGTGTCTTACTTTAAATTTATTTAATATAGCCACTTGCCAAGGCCATTTTCCTTTTGGAGATGGTTTTCCTCCAACTATTCTTGTCATAGACCAAGCACTTTTCTTTGCAGTTGTATTTCTTGTGCTGTAAAGAATACCACATTGAGACTGTGTTATCGTGTGGTGCACCGAATTTGATTCCTCAATATCATTTCTATCTCGATTGTGGACCTCTTCCACAACAGTATCGACAAAATATTCACCATATTCTGAAAAATAGACAGTGTGAAAATTATTTAACAAGATAGTGTTTCCTTTTATATGTAAATATTAATATTGATAAGTTTTGTTATGATTCAGATAACTATAGATATAATATATCATTCTCTCCCACCCAATTCTACCGGTCATATGGGAAAATCGACTGTGCCATAAATATACATATTATTTATACTAACATCATTTGAAATAATTTTTACTCAAAACGTATAATTTGGAATGTATGATAAAGTAGAACTGGGGTGAAATTTGTTGTATAAAATAAATATATTTTTTAATAATTTTTATAAACACATTTCACACATCAGTAAACTATTAATGGGAATCATAGCATACTTTACAAATAGTTTGTCAAACTGCTTACGTTTATTTTTGTTGCCTTGTATTTTTTTATTAATCCATTTTTGGCAATACGTTCCTTCGAGATAACAGTACGCAGTTTCCTTTATTATGTCACGTGCACATAGCTTTGGTCGTTTACACCATCTGAAAAAATAAGTATAATTCTTATAATACAACAATGATAAATTGAATTAAACATGTGAAGTACATAATTGAAAAATAAATGTCTAAGGTTTTTAGGTTGACACTATGTGTTCTTCATTCTTCTATTCTCAAGAGAGAATCTCTTGAGATGACGTTGAATTACCTTCTGCATCGAATAAAAACACCAAGGAAAGAAGAAGGGAAAAAAACTATGACAACTCAAATACCACGACAAATAACTGTGAAAATCTCAAACAATATTATATAAAAATAATGTTAAATGGTTCTAAAATTAGAAAATTACCTCTTTCTGTGGGTAGTGCATGCTCTGGAGCAAGGTGACCAACGACTCCATCTGGAGTACCATTTACTGGATTTACTCGGAAGAACTTTCCTTTCAAGTACATCCTTTTTATTCTAGAAAAAATAATTTATTTATAATTTTATCAGGTTGGTATAATATTAATTCATTAGAGGTAGGTACCTACCTAGATAGAAAACAATATTTAGGTATGTATCTAATAAAGTAAAAAATAAATAATATCACTGGGATGAATAGTTGTGTATTACTGTGACAATACAACTTACAGAGACTATTTTAAACCTATACTTTCTTCTATCTTGCAATCCTGCTGCATTTCTGGTAGCATTTTGTATACTGTTGTGAAAACTTGTTTTATCCTTGTTATGTTTATTGCGCTCCTTCCATCTTTTCCGACCACACTTAACGCGTTTCCGGCCATGTATTCTGCTGAACTTGCATCTACGGAACAAAAATAATATTTTGAATTTATAATATAATATATGACAACCTCTTATATAAATTTAAGAAACTTTAAAATTGTCTCTATAATACCTCTCCGTTACCCATATTAAATTTAATATTATAATAAATATGTGTAAAATAATCATAAATCTATAAACTAGAAAAAATTACCAGATGGCAGTGCCACCTGTCAATATTCTTGGATGTGACTTAGTTTAGCAAAACAAATTATTTTGAATTTCAAAAATTCTCAGACAAACATTTTAGAGATTTTTCAAAATCGTGTTTCCTATCCAACACCATACTTCTTTAGACCTGTCCGTCAATCAGTCACAAATTCATTATAATATTGTTTAATATTTTCAATATAATATTATGTACTCGATATGCTAGAAGGTACTGCACTGTAGGCATTTGTCAAACTATTATGAGAGTATCCTTGTCATTTTGTTTGCTTTCACGACCCGATTAAAATTAATGATTTCTTTATTTGCGTGTCAGTTTATTTTTCAGTTTTAGAATTTGCGTTTACATGAATATTTTCTCTCACCTTACCCCTTTTAAGCCATCTTCTCCCTGTCTACCTCTCTCCCAGTGACGGCTCGACGACTTTCTAGGCGGTGGGGTTTAACCATTAAGTATTAAATATACATACCTACCTACTTTCTCATATTATACATTATGTAGTAACCTACATATAATAATATGATTTTATTAATGAGGAAATGAGTAATTTCTCTAGTGAATACACATCATTTCCAGAACGAGATTTATACCGCGGCGACGGGTTGAGCCCGAGTGACCCCGGTCATCAAAAAATAAACGCCACAGCTTTCTTAATTTGTACATTCATATGTGTCACAGTAAAATAGGGCATTTTTAATTAACTATTTTAATACCGTGTAATCATCATTTATGGGTATTACACCATGTATAATCATTGTTTTATGCGACGGGTTTAGATGGATAAATAAATTAAATTGTTCATTTAATTACTTAATTAAGTAGGTATACTATGACATGATAAAAATATCGGACGCGTGTTTTTGACATGTTAACGATGTGGGGATGGTACCCACGAGCCCTTAAGGTAGAGCCGCCCCTGCTCTCTCCTACACATTGACACGTGTTTTCTATCATTAGGTACAGACAGGCAGATAAATGAAGAGAAATATATTGTAATTCTTATTTTTTTTATTCAATACTGAATACATCTACTCATGGTTGAAGAATGTAAGATTTTCTATTATAGAAAATGTACTGGTATTTTTTTCCAAGGTTATTTTCTCATAAGTAGGTATGTTTCTGAGGTTTTTCAAAACTATATAAATTAAAATATTTTATGATAGTAACATACATAAGATTTTAGCATGAAACATTCTTATTGAAAATATGTCATGATTTGGAATAGCCTCAAATTGGCAAAATTTTGCGATATATCAGTCCGAGCCCTCTTTCGGTCTAATTTTTTTTTCAAAAATAGTCTAATGTGTATATGTTTTTATTCTGTTATAAATTATTTTTAAATGTATGACATGAATATAAACAATACGCATAGGTAGGTGTTTAAAAATAATATTTTTTCATGTTATATTAAGATGGAGAGCGGTAAAGTGTCCGCTTATGAAGTAGTAGGTTTCGGGTGCGAATCCTAGGTCTGACAAATTAACATATGGTTTTTCCGATTGTGTGTTTGGATTCAGAGCATGTTCTCGATATATTGAGCTAACATCCATTTTTCACAAAAAAATAATTAAGAAACTTCTCCAAGAGGTGGCTAAAATACAGATCAGATCGTAGAGCCAATGAAAAAAAAATGTAGGTAACCAAATATTTTTACGCATACGATGTCTATAAAATATGAATATCGAAGAGGTATGTAGGTATTTATATGATAAACCTACCTCAATAATTCTTACTAACATGTTAATTTTATGTATGAATATTATTCCAATATAGTTTCAATCTTTGATTATTAAATTACATGATTATAACAACAAGATTAGGTAAGGTAAGGTATTGAAATTTTTAATCGGTTATGTAAATATATTATTTCCGAATGTAATTATACAGTTCATTTACTTGAAATATATTATATAATATATTATATATTCGTATAATATATGATTTTTTTAATGATATGCAGGTAACCTATTAAAAAAGTATCTGTATCACGTATAACTGTTTAAAAATGCAATCGTCTGCTTGGGCACTTATTCAATTGAGAATTATTGTTAAGAGTAGGCTTGACATATTGAACGTTAACCACCCACCATATCATAGAATACAGGTAGCCCAATGCGCCGGTGACATAACATTCCAAGATTCATCAAACAAACATTATGATTTTTCCCCCAAATATGAGGCGTCTCTATGTTGTATACTTATAATATGTAACGTTTCCTTTTCCTCTGTAAATAATCGCATATGAGAGGAGATACCCAACCTTAAAAATATCAATTTATAGACAACAATGATATATTATGGCATCTGTATCCGATAGCCAGTGAATCAGTAAAAAAATAAGATTTTCAGGAAAATGCAATATAAGATTTTTCAGCCGTTGATATTTTTTTCTAGATGCCTTTATGGGATACCTCGCATTTACTATCGAGGTTTCTTTCAGGACTTTGGCACACAAACTACTCTACTTAATGCTAGTCAAATGAAAATTGTGCCGCTTGAGAAATATGCCTTATTGAAAACTAATATTCCACCCGCATCGGGTATTGCTAATATATACTGTCTTAATGGACTTTTGGCCTTTTAGTTTTAGGTATTCCAGTGGGTCTATTCTATACTTATCGATCGCTAAAGTGATAAAGTGATAAATATTATCAAACTTAGGGTAGGTTTGCATCAAAGTATTAGCACTTATTGTAACAATTACAAAAAGTTGGTTGCAATAAGTGTTATATATTTTAATAGCAGCAAGAGAGGTGCTGTTAAAATATAGCACTTATTGCAACAATTACAACCAACGTATTGTAATTGTTACAATAAGTCCTAATACTTTGATACAACCCTACCCTAAGTTTGATACTATTTATCACTTTAGAGGTCGATAAGTATAGAATTGACCCACAGGTTTATGTGTAATCAATCAAAAGATGAATTGTCTTTAAAAGATATTGATACTTTTGGCATCAAATCTGTAAATAACTAACTCATTTTCTGCGAAATTGTGGTGAATTCTGTAGCTTCAAAATTTTAATGAATTTAAACGTCCCATAAGAGTCTTGTCAAAGTGTTAAAAGCTTGAAGGAAGTATTTTTAATATTCTTTTAGTAGGTACATGTTATTGACTACCAATAAACCATTATTATGTGAATAATATAAGATAACCATGATTATATACCCTTTTTCTTCCATTTGCACTGTGTCTCCACATTTTCTCTTCATTTTGCAACGTCTTCTTCGACTTTGGGTGCATTTTTTAATAGAGCAGTTGCTCCAGCCACTCCAGGCGGTGTATGCGGCCCCATCTCTGATATTCCGAATTTCATCACTGGACCCAACTGAAACCATTTTCACAGAGCTTAATTTATATTAAAATGTTCCCTGAAAACGCACGCATCGTGAATGTCGGTAGGTAATTTATTTCACCCTTATGATATTTGTTTAATTACTCGAAAGTGATCTCGAAACATATTTAAAGTGGAATATAATAATTATATTCTACTAAACACTAAAGCATGTTTATTTTGTAAAATGTTTAAAAACAATATTACGTAAGTATTGCGAAAGTTTAAAACACCGTCTGACACATTATTGTTAGCGATCGAAACAGAAAATTTTATGAACCGAATCGTTTGATAATTTAATGAAAATAATATTAACATTTCTTATATGTAATTAAGTTTAGTATATAAATATTACATAATAATAATTAATGTGTTCGAATGTTTGTTATGTGTAGCTTAGCGGTCAAATTGGATAATAACCATTCGATTTCTGCATACAAGATTAGAACACGCAAACATTGTCGGCGCGGCAGGCGAAAAACGGGGTTTATGCCACGTTTTAAATACCTATGAATTTTTACCATGAGCTCTACAAGTTTCAAATTAAATTTTAAAAACGTATATTCAAAATAAGTGAATTTAATTCGGTACTTTCATAATTCACGACCCGACACAATATTATTTTTTCCACGAGACGGAGCGATAATAATATCGAAGATTTTACTCTTCACTAGTACATTTCGAGGCCTGTTATGCTACGAATGTCATTTGAAATTATTTTTATCGGCCTGTTAGATTTGAAAGTTTTCGACTAATTTAAAAGCAAATGTCTCGATATAAAATTGGCAAATATTTGCATCGAGATGAGATCACTTTTCGAAGAATCAAGAACAACAAAAACACTTAAAAATAATTAGCATAATTGCTGCGAAAATTTCTAGAAACAGAAACAACCATCTATTTATCATAAAGTTTACTTTTATTATTATAAACGAATATTACATAATTATTGGGTACGTGATATTTTTCAAGGAAGACAATTTATTAACAAAATAAGTGATGCAGTTAAGTAGGTAGGTACATACCTGGGTTTTGTAATTCGCTTATAAATCTTTTCGCTCCCAAAATTTCTTCTGACTCATCTTCGAGTTTTACGTCGAGGAATGATGTTTCTTCCAAATCCTGAAAAAAAACACGTTTTGATTAAGTATTTATTAAATCACATAGCCTGTGCATACATTGTGGAAAATGAGATTTTCAAATATATCAAATCTTTTTCTAGATTGTATCTACTGTGGGTTCTAGTTTGACTATGTACTATTTTTATATGTTAAAAAATATAATATGTCCATACATCCAGGTATACTCGTGTTCTTATCTTTTCAGACTTTGTATGAAAATTATTAGGTTCCAAGAGTCCTTTTGCCTCACTTCCATGTTTACTACAACTACGTCACCCTGTCACGGTCTATTCTATCGCTATGTCTCGTGCCTCCAAAAATGTGAGACTTGCAGCGCGTAGATCGCTTTTGTAACATCGATGCAAGGTGAAGGGGGGTCGGGTCGGCCACGAGGACAAAACCCTTGAAATTGTGCCACAATGGTACGGAGTGTCGCATCCTCTGGCGGCATCCGGACAGATGCTCCAGTCACATTTAGGCTCCATCAATAGAAAGAAGGTTTTTTCAAATGTTTTTTTGAGATTATATTGTTATATAATACTAGCGGGGCTAGGTACCTACTCAAATTAAGACATAACAGGTGACATATTAACTTTCAATCGGCGCCTTTTGTGTTAAAATCAATTTTTAGATTAATTGAAAAATTAAGTATTTCGTATTTGACCATAAATCTTGTAATAGGACACTACGCGTGCTGAATTTAATAAAAATACGTCTTACCACACCACTATATTTGCTGATAAAATGTTGATTATAATGAATTTATTTGTAAAGGTAAAATATATTTTTTCAGTTCGATAGTCGTGCATAATGTATAGTTTTGTTACGACAGAGGTTAAAACGCTGTGCTGCAAAATTAACATTTTTTCATTCTCTGCCTAAGTATATGAATATTTTTTATACAAACTATATTTCATAATATTTACTGTTCTTATAAAAGCGTTATAAATTATTTGTATTTTGTGTCTAAATAATCTGACAGGGTATAAATTGAACAAAACAATCAAATTAATCGTATACATTAAAAACAGTCACAGTTAAAAACCCAATGTTGGTATTATTTATTACAGTAAAAGATGATAATATAAAATTTAAATATACCATTTTAACAATAACGTTTTCAAACTGCTCAGATCTTTTTTTGTTACAGACTTATATGTTGTAAAAATAATATATATTATGTTTAACTATGAATTTTACAACATCTATCTATATAATAACGTAATAATTTATGAGTGTAGGTATAAACTATGTGCAATGGAGTTATTATTGATATGTAGGCGGAACCTCTCCTTTCTAGTTACATAATAAAATGATAAAACTACAAATTATTGAGGAGGTGTTAAAGAAAAGTATAAATAAACATAAAAATCGATATTAAATTTACATACGTTATAATATGTGTAGGTAATCACTGGGTATTGATTGATACGATTATAAGATTTATATCGCCTACATTACGCTAACTATCTATATTATTTTGTAGGTGTCACGCCTTGGAAAAAGTTAAAGATAATTAATAAAATTGAGTTGTGGATTTCAAAAACAAAAATGCAGGTTATCTATTGAATTTAACTCTACCTACGTATAATAGTGTAAGTAGAAATAATAATTAGATCAAAATTTTTAAATAGGTACCTACACATGCAGTTTCACAATTGATTATATTCCTCGTCATCACCGTCATGACTGAGAATCGCAATACTTCTGGAATAGGCACTGATGAATTCTGGATCAGCTTTCTCCACTAGTTTAATAAATCCTTGGCTAGGACTAGACTGCCTTGCGTTACCGATAACTAGATAAGATTTATTATAAAAATAATTATTTATTATATTTCTATAACTTTTCAACAATTTAAAATATATTTATAATGGCTTTTAATGTTTTACTTTATTGTGAATTATGATTATTAAAAGATAAATATCCATGAACCATGCATGTACTATCAGTGTCTGACAAAAATTTTTACCTGACGGCACACTGGGTGTGGCAATTTTGATTCGTGGCACACCAAATAAAAATCCACAGAAAAAATACTTTGTTGATATGAATGAATTGTTTTAGCAACATAATACACAAGGAAGTAATATAAATAATAATTTTATTAGTGAGATGGATGCAATTCATTTTGAAAAAAAAACGTATGTCAATAGTATCGTTTCCGTTTTATTATTCCCGTGATATTATCATGCCCATGAGTGCTGACAACCTAATTATTCGCAAAGGTACGACGTTCCAAACGGCAACAAAAAATTAATGGCTGTAGATTTAATCGGGAATATTGACTCCAAACCAAAGTCTAACACGCTGACAACCCTAGCTCAGAAAATGAGGTTTTGTGCATAGGATCGTTTTTCAAGTGTATAAAATTTTCTTCCACGAAGTATGAGACGGGAGACCCATTCGTACTTTTGATAATCAAGTGATTGAGAATACTTAGAAATTGATCAGAGAGGTTTATTACTGTTTTATGCACTTCTGACAAAAATTTAATTTACTTGCTTAAGCGTTTACGACTGGGAAGAATTCACAGATTTCTTCTTTCACGAGCTGTCGCAGCACAGTAGTATACCGTGGCACACAGTTTGGCAGACACTGATGTACATACTACCTAATAACTTTTATATTTAAAAGTTTTGTATCAAAACTTGCTTTAACATTTTAACTTACATAGATTTATGTAATAATATTATTGATTCTTTTTATTAATCAAATCAAATATTTATATTTAAACCTACCAAAAACACGTTGGCCCTCATGTTTGTAAACGTGATCGGATTTTGAAAAAATATCGCGGGTGGTAATATAATCCTTTAGAAATAACTACGTGAGCACAATAAATTATAAAAAAAATCAATGTACCTACATATCTAATTCGTACTCGTAGGTACCCGTTCCAATAGTATTGACAAAAAATCGATTTGCATACACAGATTCAATGAATTATTTTTTATCGGTTTGACAAGTCACCGTGTCAGATTTGTGAATGGATCGTAAATCGTAGTGACGAATAATGTGTCGAATTGTGTAATTCGCATACATTTTAATGTTTCAATGAAAAGGAAATGCGTAATTGAATGTCAATGATGCCTACACATATAAAAATAACGATTCTCAATATGCCAAATGCTCTGAATAAAAATATATTAGTACTTAAACAATAAAATTAAAATGAGTTTTCAAGAAACTGGAATCAAAGAGCTAAAAAATAACTCAGTGATGTACAACAGCTAGTGGGCCGCATGTGGCCACCGGCATAATTGTCTGCAGCCCATGAATGACTTTTTTTTTTATTAATATGTTGTTAATATTTAATTTGAACCTCATAATAGAGGAGTTTATCACATCTCATACCCTTTGAACTTATTGGTAGGTATGATTGAATATTTGAATAATTAATTAAATCTACATAGCTAACATGCCATCGTCATAGATGGGGACAAAAATAATATACCAATTTCAGGTTTTAGGTTTAAATATGGTTTAAATCATTTTTTGAGTCCAATCATTATACATAAGTGATATTGGTATGTATCTGTATATACACCTACCAACGGCAGAGTAGATTTCGGGTTAGTACATATTTCAGTCGATGAATAAAATATGACAATGACCTAATAAAGAGGGACCAAAAACTACATAGATTTGTTATTGTTGATAGAAAATTCAAAATACGTATTTTCTTCTTACAACAAATTAGAAAAGGGTGATGATTTATCGCAAACAATCGCAGTTAACAAATGTATGTAGGTACATAACATCTGTTAAGTTCCGCCATAGACAATGCACATTAAACTTTGTTAGTCATAGGTATTTATTTTCATTGAATTAAGACTACAATTTACAGATGGTGTTGGTTAGTTTTTAAAAATTAATTAAACACTGCCTAAATCAAGCCATAATAATTTTGGTATACTTTGAACGATACGACAAAATTGTGCACAATTTTTCATTCACACTTGTTTGTTTTCGTTGGATTAAAATTACATATTACACACATTGTAGGTTCATTTTTAAATACACTGAGCCCTGTCTATACCAAACTATAGATACAAATATTGTTCTATTTATAAAACATCCAAAGTTATGTATGATTTAATTGCATACATTTAGATATTTTATAGATAGACGAGTATTTTTTAACTATTATCTATTATGGCTTGGTTAACGCAGGGTTTAATTGAATTTTAAAAACTAACCAAAACCATCTGTAAATAATTGTAGTCTTATGTCAATGAAAATAAATACGTATGACTGACAAAATTTAATGTACACTATTTATAGCATTTCTTAAGAGCCTACCTCCACTCTTCGCCACTGGTACATAATAACATGCAATACGCGACGACCAAAATTGTTAATAAACATCGTTTTCGAAAAGAAGGCAACGATTCGCAGGAGAGTATACCAACATGATATTTATATTTTAATGACAAAGGTACACATTCAATATGGATCATTAGGCATTGCCGCATTAGTCATCATAACTCATAACATTGTCATAAAATTAAACGTTGACAATCACTGGTTTAAAAACAATGTGTCATTGAACTTTATGTGCTCACTTTGTAAATGAGGTCATAATGCAAGCGTCATGTAACTATTTCAAAGAAACTTTTAAAAGTGTTTTATAAACTTTAAGGATACTTAAAAAAAAATAATATAAATAATTAGTAGTGGGTGGATAATGCAAAACAAAACTACCAATCACAAAATTCACAGAGAATAAAATAATTATATCTCTCTGGACTTTAAATCGCGAGATTAGTGTTTTTTTTTTAATACATTTTTAATATTGACACATCTAGGAGCATTAGTCAGCTAATAATTATTATCTATCATATTATTATATTTGTAGTGTCAATCATAGAGGGTAAAATATTTCACAAAACATTGTTCAATAAATGGAATATTTGTAATCAATATTGAAGTCCAAAGATTAAGTGTTATTATTTATGATTCGGAGTCATTGTATCCCTATATAGGTATAGCCGGAAGGAACATCTGTCGAAGCAAATCTAATGGACCGAGAACAAAACAATACACACACGAATAGATTTTGATGTTAATTACCGAACTTAAGGATTTAGGTTGAGACCTAATTAGTTATCACATCGGCCATATGCATAGGTATGAAGGCAAACAGCAGTTCAGTAGAATCATATTATATTACTTTCAATTCACTCTCAATACATATTATAATATTATGCCGGCAGGCCGCAATTCACACAAGAAACAGTAGCACTGGGATAGAAAAGCTTATCTATAATAATAATAATAATAATATATCGTATGCATTTGGCCAGACAATTGATCTGAGAAGCTGAATGGACTTACAATATAATTACTATAAAAGTACTTATCTAATATGAATAATTGAAAATCGTATGAAATAAAAACACATACATACTATTCAGGGTCAAAACTGGCAGAAAGGGGGGCAGACAGGGCTCTAGCCTGGGGGCCCGGGCTCAAGGGCCAAGCGTGGCGAGTCGACCAGTTAAGTGATATAAACACACATCAAAAATTCTCCCTAATAGTAAAAAAAAGTCGCCCCGGAGTGGAGCTACTTTTCTTCAATAATGTTATTATTTCAAATTATGCAGTTGTACGATACAATTTTTTATTTTGTACTTGATATTCGACGACTCCGTAATTCAAATGGATGTATTAAAATATACAAAAAAAAAAACACTAAATATACACATTAATTTTACCGCGTACACCATTTTGAAAACGCTACTGTAGAGCGTCACAATGCCTTTATCTTTAACGATAGGTATGGGGGGCAGCCAAAAATCAAATCAACACACACTTCCATTGACATTCTTCAACTTGAACAAACGTATGACACTGAGGCGTTACAACTTAAACAATACTCAATTTTCCATTTGTCGCGAAAATTATAATTTTTGGTCGTGTTTTGGGCACTCATTGCACTCATCGCCAAATCATTATCATACTGTGCAACGAGCCTATTGCGCGACGGTAAGGGTAAACTATGCATTAGTTACATTTTCTCTTTCTCTCAATCCTATCTCTTTGGATAAAAAGATTTTATCTTAAGCTGGTTTAGGAAATATAAATTGTTGTGGTCAAAACCTCAATGAAATCATATTAAAATACAACTTCCTACTACGTACTACCATATTACGCTTTATTCGTCATTATTTCACCACTCAATCCCTATGGGGCTATTGAACGATCTGTTACATCGACGAGTCGGATATCAATCACACACAAAATTAACATTATTAACGGAAAAGAAGTGTCTCGTATTATTTGCATTACGTACACGTTTTATCCAATTCATACGGTTATCTCTGAGTCATACAATTGTGAGGTAAATACTTGTCAAAAATGAAAAAAGCTTTTGAAGTATGCGGCAAACCGCTGTTTTAAAAATAAATTAATATTCATAGTAAGTTAAGCACACAAAATCGCATAGCATAGCAACCTTCGGTAGCAAGTGAAATATAATATCGGTTTAATCTATTTCCAGTAAAATTGTTTGTTTATTTGATTGGTATTTGATATTTTTTTAAACTTTTTTTACATTTAAATGATAAAAATAGATTCGCTTAAGAATAATATGTTACTATTGTATAAAATTAATGACGAATGTCTGTTGTATTTAATTAAAATGTTTGGAACAATAACTTTTAATTGAAAACTTGGAAAAAATATTTAGTTATTATCATTATTATTCTTATTACGATTTATCTACTTGCCACAGATGCGACTCGAAATACTGCAAATTCTGCAATTCAGAGTACCTAGATTACTCTCAAAATGTAGGTACTCTACCACTTTGACACGGTACAGAAAATATGTAGAACCATTTAAATTCTAAAACTTTAACAACTTTACTGGCAAGCAGAAAGTCCAGGCCGAAGTAGCAAGTTCGACGGATTTTTTTGGAAAGAAAAACTAAAACTTAAAACTTACTATTTAACCGACTATCATTTTGGATGAATATTTTGCAAGGAAGATCTCGACGCTGATTACATAGGGTAATTTTAAAAAAAATCTTTGGGACGCTACGCATGATTACAAAATTAATATTTAGTTTTTTGGAAACTAAGCATACCCGTTAATAAGTGCCTACGTACAATCATTTATGTGGGTCTAAAAAATATGTTAAAAACGTAAAAAAAAACCGCTGTCTTTCTTATTTACTTCCGTATTCAATTACACATACACAACTTGTGGTTGATAATAATATATATCATGACTTATGAGATAATATGTTTTTATCTTGTCTCTTGATTCTTATCAGTTACATAATGAAAGCCAACGTAAATATTTATTTTTAAATTTTCAAATAATCTCAGTGAAATTTCATTTTTGTAACCCAGCCAGGCGATCCACAGATTTTTGGAGAGGCCTCGTTATGGACTATCACTAATTTATGATCAAAGAATATCTATCGTCAAGTACAAGGATGAATGAAGAAAAACCCAATAAATTAAAAATGGTAATTGCGTGATAATTATAAAAACCAATGAATATAAGGCGTAAAACCCACTTAACGCAGCAAGTGTGGCTCTCGCGCAAAATTTCACAAGTGGCGCGTAAATCAACGAAAATACAACGTAATCAAATACGCCAGCGCCCACTGGATTTGACGACGCATTATACGCGCCCGCCGCATGAATCATCGTTTTTTCGCGAATCACCGCTTCTCGGCGATACGAATGAAAGAATATACAATGGAGTCCATTCATTGAACACAGCGAGCAAAATCACGCTCTGGACGGCGTCGTCGATCGACGGGCGAGAAGTCATTATTTATAAAAGAGATCTCATTGTTTAATTTTATTGCATGTCCTATATTTCGCTGGTTGAATAATGTCGTCGTAAATATTAATTACAAGCCCCGAAATAATATAATATTTTTATTGCTTTGTTATGAGAGACGCTGTAATAATAATTATTTTGTGCTGCTTGGGCCGCTTATTACATAGGTGAAGGGTAATGAGCGGCAAGAGACGTGTGATTATGGTTATGAATAAACGCTTCATACGCCGACTTCACCCGCTCGACGCGTTCTATGGGCGCTATCGCTAAGAGGAAGTTATTCAAATCAAGTTATTCTACGCATATTATTTGACGAATTAAGCTTGAACATGCCCGATTAAAAATCAGTATTAAAAATGATTAGAAGTGTCGTTGTACCTATTAAAATACGTCATACAACATTTTTATCTTAATAGTTTTTTTGGATCAATCTTCACTAGGATTTTAGTAAAAATATTTGAATAAAAAAATGATATGGTGTTCTATCATAGTCATTAATCTGTGTTCTTACGACTAAAATAATATAAATGTTTGCACAAAAATTTTAATCTTTCTAAAAAGTATATTAAAATATCTAGATTTTAGAATCCAGCTAGACATAGTCTCCAGAGCACGAACATAATTGGTTGGACGCTGTAGCGGTTTTAGCTACGTGGAAGCCCAAGGTGTTGACAGCGTTTAAGGCACCTTGGTAAAAAATACTAATTCGATAAAATGCCATTGAGTGTTAAAATACAACAATAATTGGATGGTATTATGCAACATAGAACCAACCCTCAACATGTTAAAATATGAGTTAGTGCTATAGGTTCCCATAAAAGTCAATCAGTTAGGAAAAAATGTCACGCGTGTAAGTAAACGTTACTGGCGTCTATCGTTCTAAGAACCGATCACAATGCATATGGACTGATTAAATTTTGCAACAAAGGACCAATCAATTTTTTTTGTAAAACATATGCATTAATTTCCTCAGATAAAGCAAAGGTTAAGTAGTCAATGGTAACTTAATTTTTGAAGTCTCAAAATCCTTGTTCATGAAAACCACATCGTTTACCAACACATAAAACTTCAAGGCATTATCACAGAAGTAGATTTTTGTGGTTTGGTTCTTGGTTGCATAACACTGTCCAACTAATTGTTCTATTGCCACATTTAGATTGTGAAAAAATATATATCTTCTGACTTTCTAACGAAACTGCCACATCACCTGATTCACGGAAAACCGCCATCAGTTGGGCGAAAGGCTTACAGGTATTATCTGTAAGAAGATCGATATGTTCCGTTGTGGTACAAAATTGCTAATTCACTTTACTAGCCAATGATTAAACATAATATACATACCATATACCCGATCAGGACACTAAGCCCATGCGTTTAGAATCTTTAAGATAGTTTCTTTATTTACAGATGTTCGAAAATATTGTCTTCCGTGATTTTTAAGAAGGTAGTTAACAACACTACAAAAAGGAATTAGGAAAAAACATAGGTAAAAAAAAAAATCCTCCGATATGATTGTTAATTCAATAAATTACGTTTTTTTGATGTATTGAAATGTTTGTCAATAAACACATCTTTTTAAAAGTGACCTATATCGCATGGTAAAAGTTATTATACTATTAATAATATTATTATTGTAAGAATTTCTATTTGTAAACACGAGAAACCTGTCTTTTTACATCTACAAAGGTGCTATTTTACCTGTCCGGTCGCAATCAGCCTGTCAGACTGCTTTCAAAATACAACAAAGAGCCTCTATTATTTGTTTTGGCCATCACACAAATAAATAAGATGTTGTACGTTGATTTATGAGAAGGTTTATATTTTGAGGCTTCCTTTTTTATTTTGTTTCTTAACACCACTTCACGGATTATCGTAGATAAAAATAATTTTATAATAATGGTGGGGATCTTATCGTATTCATAAAAGGCAGCTAGGTAAGGACCTATATACAAACTAAATATTTATTTTAGTCTGGCTCTTCGGATTTTTTTAACTTTCCAGGATGTAATGTAAGCCTTTTTTATACTTACCTACCTATATTATTTTGAAAACTTTCAAAGTTTACCAACTGCATGAGAAAATAATGAACGGTAGTATTATTAAATTTAAATTTACTTATAAAGTGAACGCAAATGAATTACATACTATGTTATCTGCATCTACTTAAGTCTTAATTAGTATGTTGAAATAACAAAAATAAGCTAATTGCCCTCGCCTAAATTATTTATACCTATTTGACCCTTTAAAATTTGCTGCTTCCACAAGAATAGTTGATAGGTTTATTTATTTTTGAACTTCATTTAAGTATGTTTTACAGTTTTGTGTAGGTACCTACATATAATATGACTGCTTTAAAAGTAGTTATCTTATCAGCTAAGCTAAACTATATTACTCGAGATAGTGACGCTAGCATTAATTAGAGAGGTTACGTGATAACGCCTTTTCTTTTTTTACGAGGTAAACTTTAATGTAAATTTCTAGACTCTTTATGTCACTTATATGCATAAAAACTTCATTGTATTTTGATAGTCGACTAGTATTGTAAATGATGTAGTGGATAATAATATAATACAATCCTGAATCATTAGACATCTATGATCTGACTTAACTAATAATACAAGTTCAATTAAACATATTATTGTAGCTTAACGTAGCAGTACCTACTTAACTTTTTGAGCGGAGGGCTACATTACGATTTCGAATGTGCTACGTGGGCATACACACAGTATTATATATATAAATATACATCGCATAACACGCGTTTTGAAAGAAAAAAAAATAAACCATATTTTTTTACAAATAAAAATTTACGCCACAATAACTGAAAAAAAAAATATATTTTGATTTACCAAATCTCTTGTTGAGCTCAGTTATACATTACGATTTTATATTTACTTATTAATTAAAAATATATACCTACATATATATTTACTAAAGCATCCACATTTCACATAGTTTTAATGTTGTGAATAAAAAATAATATTATATAGTAAGTAAATTTCAGAAAATTATGGCTCACAAAAATCTCCATTGAGTCTACTCCATCCATATTCAGAGCAGTAGCATGCAAGGAAAAGATTAACAAAATTAAAAAAATAAAACAGAATAAGAAGAATACGTATTTTTCACATGCTGTTATAGAATATTGATGATTACAATGAAATTAAGAAGCTTATAATAGAAAGCTACTATCAAATTAATATGTTATGGTAATAAAGCAACTTTTTTATCTTAGGTACCTTTCAAAATACTGCCTCATGTGAAAAAGAAAACAGTCACCCAGTCCTTAACAAAAGATATTTTTGTTTACGTTTTCTGTTTGCTTATGTACAGTGTCTGACAATAAGTAGATACTATAAAAGGCATATGGAAGAAATTCAATCTTTTCATGGACGTCGCTTTCAAAATACTTTAGCATCACCCTAACACAATTAGTCCTTATACCCTCAGGTGTTAGAAATCTCTTCAATCAATTGTCTATTTACGATACCACTATTTTTTAATTTCAACTGGTCTTATATGGCATGCGTATCTTGAAAACTACAGTATGACTATCATAGTTATTATTTTATATTTTAGAATCTTTTTGAGCATCGACACGTAATGATATAATAATTTAATACCATGAAAAGTCTCAGAGATTTAACTCATATTATATAGATACTTAGTTGTATTATTTTAATAATTAATTTGTTTTGAGATAACCTTTGAATAACTACAAATGTATTTCCACACATACGGCTAACTTTTTAAAATTAATTTAATAGACCAATTAAGTATAACAAACTAATTCATATAATAAAAGCATAATATTAACTATTTTAGGATAAGGTGCCTACGAGGTATGATTTTTTTTATCTTATCGGATCAGTTCCTATACATTGAACTGAATCATAAAATATAAATTGATATAAATTATAATATGAACGTTGAACTTTACATTGTCTGATAATATTTGCAATGGTTGTATAAGATAATGGGAATTACCAGTATAAAGTTCACGAAACATGAATATTATGCCTGGTCCACACCAGCAATAAGTCGCGCGACAACTCGTTAAATTTTACGATAATTATCATAATTGCTTAGGAAATTTTACGATAATTATCATGCTTATCGTAAAATTTAACGAGTTGTCGCGCGACTTGTTTTCGGTGTGGACCCGGCATTACGCACCTACAAATATTGAATTAGGTACCTACTTAAAATAATAAGTACCTACAATAAGAAATAAAATTTATAATTATAATTTTCCACAGAATATATGAGAAACTGTGTTGTTAGCTAAATCACTACGACACTACTACAATATAAAATGATTCAGCTATACTTACAATCATTTTTAACTGAAAAATCTAGGTAGGTGTACGTGATTTCATAAGAGCACAATCTTGCTATTCCAATCAGTGGGTCTATTCTATACTTATCGACCGCTAAAGTGATAAATATTGTCAAACTTAGGGTAGGTTTGTATCAAAGTACTTATTGTAACAATTACAAACATATTATTGTAATTGTTACAACAAGTGCTAATACATTGATACAAACCTATCCTAAGTTTGATACTATTTATCACTTTAGCGGACGATAAGTATAGAATAGACCAACCTGTCACAAAGGTGGTGGCCATCCTTAGTAGAGGAAACAGATCATAACATTATTATTACTAATAATCACACAATAAAATTACCTATTCACATTTTAAACAGCTTGTAGCGTTGTGGAATATTTTTGGTGTTAAGCAAACCTGTCTTAAGAATATTGAATAATGAAAATAAAGTTTTTAGTCGTACATATCTCATTTCCTGATAGAAAAAGAAAACACTTTTATATTTGTATAGGCTGCTAATTAAAGTAACAATACTTGAATGCTATAATAACACATTTTTATTTTGTGTTTTTATTAAATATGAAAATTAATACATGCGACCCGACTGAAGTTGACAACATCATGATATCGGTAACACGACTAATTAAATCTAGTAGAAAGCAAAAAAAGCTGTTGACACGTCTTATTTCCGCTGAAACATGTTATCGTGTTTAAATAGAGGGCATGACCCCCTTCCTTCGACACCACAATTGATCACCGTCCTCTCCAGAGCTTTATGACAATATGGTCGAAATATAGAAAAAACGTCTCAAGTTTTTCGATTTGTGAACATTGTTAGTGCAAGCACATAACATATCTCGAATGCGTATATGTACATACATATCTTCTGGACGTTTCAACACAGGATATGAAAATTGAGAAAATCGATTACAGAGTATTGTGAATATAGTGATTTTTACATGTTAGTAAAATGACACATGAAGCGATTCTTCACCTCATTTTCTTTCCGTTTTGGGTCTTGGGTTAAGGTATGTAGGTACATGAAGTTTCTTAATCTCTCCATATGATTATTGACAATTATTATGTAATTTAGTTTTAGATTAATATATTATAATAAGACAATTGATATTTATCAGCAATATAGGGCTTTCGGACAATGGATTATTCGCAATTATTTTTAGAACATATTTTAACACAAGTACTTATTATATTATTTCTAACTAATGTTTTTAACACGTGCCAATATTATTTTAGTCAGCTGAAATACATGTTATTAAGTAGTAACATATTATCTTTATTGATGACCAATCATCAACTCCGCATACGTAAAAATACAATACAATAAATAATAATAAATTATTTTACATAAAACTGATGATGCAGAGGTTGATTTTGTTTTTATGAAGTCTACAGGTGTGTCTAGTAATTTCCTTTCGTTGGATAAAATGTATTGTCTGACTAATCCATTTAGTTATAAGTCAATGGACTGATTAAATAAAATCATGGTCAACATTATAATATTTTATGAGTGAATTGCCAAGATAAGATATTACTGTTTGTTTTCTTTGCTTGGGATGATTTAGTTTTGTCATTATTTTACTGTTTAAATATTAATTTAATTGTATATGAAAAGTCGATACAATTATTATATTATAGAATAATTAAAAATACGTAACCACAACCAAAAAATAATTTACAATTAGAATTTCAACACAAGGGCGCAAAATAAACTTAAAATTAGATCCCTACTGGTTACGAATACGTACATCACATTGAACGGAGCATGGGGAGGCGTTTGTGCCACATCAAATCAACCCCGGTTGATGATAATGTTGATGACGTTACATATTATATACAAATAATAAAATTAATGTGTCTTTCACTTTCACTTTTATCAGCGTTTGACAATAATTATCCATGATACCCGAGCACAAAATATAGTGTTTTAAAATTATTGTCTGTCTATCTGAAGATAAGATAAAACTTTTCGAAAGTTTTCACTAGTAGGTAAAATGGTCAGATAGCAGCGGTGTAGTGGTGAAGTGACGCGCATCTAGATCCAACCGTTGTCTATATTATTGATTTAAGAGATTAAAATCCAATCAGAGTGTTCTTAATTCTGCATATCTGGTTACCTTTTCTTTCCGTGTTCTACGCGCACAAAGTCGCTAGCTAACTTCAAAACGAGCTCGCATATTATAATTGAATTGATAATGTATTAGGTATTATTCATTATATTAGAGTTAAATACGAAATCTGAGATCATAGGTATCAAATTTGTACTAGCAGCAGATTCCTGTATTTCACAATATTTGTACAATAATATTATTATATTTGACTATACTAATTAATAATTGGCCTTGGTTTCGCTTAACTTGTAGGTATGTAAGCCTTACCTACTTGATTTAAATAGTTAGTAAGTAAATTAAATGTGAGATCAGTGATCTCAGGAATGGGTCAGATAAATCAACCAAGATAACTACACCTCTGTTTTATCACTATAATTAAGCGGGGTCACGACCTCAAAGTTTATACAAATAACAATAAATTAAGCATTCATTAGAAAAACAAAGTATTTAATGGAACATGAATTATGCATGCGATTGGCGCAATTAATTCTAGCTCGATAGTAGATAAAAAGAGGACGCTATGGGAGAAAACGTGACGAGTGTAGGCGAAGGTGATTACGTTAGCAAGAAATTCTTTTTAATATTTCGTTTTATCAACGGTAACCACCATGGCGGAATGCAAGGATCACTGCGGAGATATAACAAGTCAGTAGAACATTTTAAAAAGGATCCACATCTCAACAGTGAGAAATACGAAAAGGAAGAATCTTTCTCTTACCATTTCTTATCGGAGATCATTTTCCAGTGACGTCCCTAGACAAAATGTCGCCCCAAATTTTTAAGTAATTTAAGTAGGTACAGTATTTTTTATCATTCATGACTAAAATATCTAAGAAATGTGTTGTATAAGTTACTAATAAAATATATATACCACTAAATCTAATTTAAATACGATCTCTGCTGACAATATTGCGAGTCCACGGTTTCAGATACATTTAAAAATACACCCAACAACTTGGAAAATTCGCGAGTGACTGGCAAAGATATTTGAATAATTTTTTTAGGTAAGTATGTATGTACCTACCTATAATTCGATAATCTACACGTGTCATTGCCGGTCATCAATGACGTGACCTGCAAGGACAACGGGAGTAAACTAGACATCGCGAACCCGACAAAAAATACAGTCCTGTTAAACTTGTATGTTAATCAATACAATTTGTTTCCAACCAGTGAGATAATTTTTTTAATTGAAAAATATTTCCGTTTTTACTAAGTTTAAGTAGCTATTTCTATATAAACCTAATGATTCTCCTCGATTTGCCGCCTTTCGATTAACTGCTGCCTCCAAGCGACGCTCAATCTGCCTACCCCCACGGGAAGTCACTGTCATTGTCTACATATTACCGTGGATCTAAATACAACAATGATTGAAAAACATACGCCCAACCAACTCATTTCTTCATTTGCATAGGTTGGTAATGATTGTCCCTACGAATGCAGCTCTAAGATCCTATTGTCGACAGTTTAAAGTTTTTAAAGAACCTTTACAATAAGATTTTATATCATGCAGACACTGCCTAAAAAGGTGTTCTCCTTCCAATTTTAAATTTTTAACACAGGTTGAGGCATAGTTGCTTATTTTGGATTCGATTTTAATTTGGCGTTCTTTTTGTTTGTCTTTTACTGTTGTCAGAATTATTTTTACGGTGGAGAGGATCCATTGTGTTAAATACTAGACTTTTAACTGACGATATATAAAAAAAAATCGCGCGAAATATTTGACAGGTAACAAATGTCAGGACTGCGAAATTCGTACCACGAAATAATATAAAAAAAACATAACTACAGATATTTTTAGATTTCAGATATTTTCAAATTATGATTTGGGTAGGTACCTAGTGGAGAAATATTATGGTTACCTACTTACAAAAAAACCAATACTATAATAATTCGAATAATATAATTTTGAAATCATCTTAGAATTTTAACTGACGTAGCCTGGTATTATGATGAAAGTAATATCTAATCGAAATAACCAAAAACATTAAAACAATAAACAAATTGTTTATTCGATGAATAATTTACAAGATTTAAGAATGTACCTAACATTATTTATTGAACATACATAATTATGAAACACCTCGGACAGATAAATATTAGAAAAAAATGATGAATTAAATATCTTGTCAGGCAGGCACATAAGGGTTCCGTCCGGTACATTCATAAGATTATAATATTGTTTTCAAGATTTTTTTATAATAATATACTATGTTTCTGAGGTGTTTCCTTAGTATGCACGATAGTTAAAGCACCCGTTTCTAAGGTCTGAAAATATTATGATGACGCCGAAGTTATTTTGCCTCCATTATGAAAATTATAAGATGGTGGATACTTATCGCAGTTTATATATATATATTATTTTCTTGTTTGTTTCAGAATATTCATTTTTTTGACTTTAATGTTCATGAAAAATACTATTTTATTTTTAATGCTACACTTACAATAATTAGTATAAAGTATATAATTCGTATCCTGAAATAGAGTGGAATTTTAAACCACAATTACTATCATCCTGATTAAGTTAACTTGCGGTAATAATATTATTTTGTAACAGGTGAAAATAAAAAGATGCTGTTGTTTCAAATGCAATAAATATTCATCGCCTGATTGCAAAAGAGGGTCGTGATGCTATTATATAAAACTCATAAGAAGATAAAGCTCCACGGCATGGGTATTAATCGTTTATGGGTTAGGTCGAGGTGAGATAGTTATTGTTTTTGCACATGTTTTATGATCCTTAAATATTTTGATATTGGCAACATTATTATAACCACCGATCTGCCTTCGATAAAGTGAACGTTCACACGCAAGAGGTGAAAGGTTTGCCGTTTGCTAGATTAATGCAGGTAATAATATGTGGTGTATACTTTATTAACTATACCTATCTACGAGAAGAATAAAAATCTGTAATGGAACTTGAGAAATATCCACATTACATTATTATAGTGAAAATATACAAAAATATGAGAGCACACGGGATAATTTAATGATAAACGCATATATTTTACAATCAATTTGTATACATATTGTATTTTGTATATTAAAGAGATTATAATAATGTATAATAATTAAGTAATATTATAATCATTATGAAAACGCACATCATGAATATATTAGAAAATTATTTGTGCATACCTAGTGGAGCTTTGACCCGCATCAACTCACAACCATCGCGATCCGGGCGCAATGGTTTACCAATTACGCTATCGATGCAATCATTCATCACGACTAAATCTCCTAACGATATCAACTGATGTCTCATTTCAAATTCCACATGTGTTGCATATTGTTAAGAAAGTTCGTTGTGATTAATAATCGCATTAATAACTTAATTGGTAAAATATAGTACCCGGATTGTAATGGTTGTGGTTACCCAAATATATTTTTTATTCTCTTCTAATAAGTATTTTTATGAGGCGGTTCAAACTATGTAGGTGTGTCCAATAAAGAATTCGGTGTATTATTGATTCTATAAAATATAGTTTAATTCAACATTCAGGTCGGGTGTACCTTCAACATTGTTATATACGTCTGTCACGCCCATAATGGCTGAGCGGATTACGTGTCGGCTTATAATGTCGTGCGTCCCATGTTCGAATCTTGGGTCTGACAAAATACACATATTGTTTTTCAGTATGTGTTTGGAGTTAGAGTATGGACCTAATATCTTGAGCAAATGGCTAACATCCATTTCTCGTAAAAACAAAAATGTGCCAAAACAAACCTCCACTCTATGAAGGTCCATAATAATATGATCACAGGATCCGGAGATCTTTTGAAAGAAAAAATGTAATAGGTTATGAATACAATCAATCGAATAGGAAAAAAAATAAAGAATGTGATTTTCTGACCGCCATCTTGGTATTTTAAAGGCTTCCAATTGCAAAATATTAAGCTTAATTAAAATTAGTATTCAGTACCATAAATAAATGTTAAAACTAAAAATTAATGAAATCAGACTGTAATAAATTGTAGAAAATTGAACTAGTCTCCACCATTTTGGAATTTAGTGGGTCCTTGGTTAATTTTGCAGTGTCTTAATATCTGAAGACATTAAAAAAGACCCTTAGAATAAAAGTCTATTCGTCATGCCAAAGTTCATGGTGTTACACAAAAGTGCACATTTCACTGGATTTTCAGTGCTATATAGCCGGACTAGCTAGTACATAATATGGTTTATAAAAATGGTTATGGTATTGTTATAATACAACTGACGACATAATATTGTTGATACTGATCAAAATGTATTAATATTTATTATCGTTCATTTTCTAATATCCACAAACTGAATTTAGAGTTTAAGTCGTGATCAGCGATCATGATGCTTATCACCTCAACAACAATAAGGATGTTTTATATTATTACATAAGTACATTATCTATTAGAAATTGAACTATGTTTGAACATTGTACTATACCTAACATACAATGAAATATTTCAGATAATTTTGCATTGTTGTTCATTTATTTTACAAGCACACAGTGATCTTAAAAGTTGATGTAACCTTACCTTTTCCAGACGGTCACGTTTTCAATAAGTATCGTATGGTTTGATTTAAGACTCGATACAATACTTAAACATTTACTTCAAGCACATTGACATGCGAATATTTCGATTAATCAAGATTATGTTTCGTTTGGCGTTGACAATCTAAATACAATATAATCAGTACCACAGCCATGGCACGTGGAAATACAATCCTTTATTTATTTTAGTTATGTATTTAAATAACCAATATAATTTTACGTATTTTTAAAAACGTGGAAAGAAAATATATGAAACGACATATTATTACAACAACGGAATGAAAAAGTAATCAGAACTATAATGGATAGTATAGATTCTAGACTCTAGACCCAGATACATCTGTATCTGTAAAGAAATTATAAAATGTCTGTATTTATTCCGTCATCCTTACAAACACCTGTTTTGCAAGATGTTAGCACTATGATAATTAATTCAATAATATTCACTCCGTCATCAGTTCTTTCATACATTAAAAACATAGACATAAATAAAGGCGCCGGTTCTGATCGTATTCCTCCCATTTTGATTGCTTCTTGTGGAGAAGAATTGGCCTCCCCATTATCAATTTTATTTAACTTTTCTGTTAAAAGCGGATGTTTTCCTGATGTGTGGAAGAAAGCATTAATTACTCCAATATTTAAAAGTGGGGACAAAAACGTCATTACTAATTAGAGGCCGATATCCAAACTTCCTATTTTCGGAAAATTGTTAGAAAAGATCATTTCCGACCATATTTTTGCAGCTCTACGTAACTTCATCACACCAAATCAACATGTTTTTTTTAGGAGACGCTCCGTAGAAACTAACCTACTCGAATTCACTGATTTCATACTTAATTCTATGGGCAGTAAAACACAAGTAGACGCTATATATACGGACTTTTCTAAAGCTTTCGACAACATCAATCACTGCATCTTACTTAAAAAAAACTCTGGGCCCTGTGGATTCACGGGGATTTATTCCGTTGGATTCTCACATAATTCTATTTCGACCGCTGCAACTTTTATGGTACAATCTTTGGAAAGTCGACGTTCTATATCTGATCAATATTTTCTTTTTAAAATTATCAACGGTTTTGTTGACTCGCCAAACCTACTCGAAAGGGTGGGTTTCCATTGGCATGAATACACAAAAACATGATCATTTGTATAGAAACACTACATAAGAACATAGTTTCATAGCGGTCTCAAAAAAGAGGATCGGTTTAATGAACCAACCTCTGAAAAAATAAGAATATACATATCAGAACAAATTACATATTTTACATTTCTCCCTCTTTACACCGTGCAACGTACATTCCACCGTATGACTCATTCAATCACTATAGCGGAAGGGTGGATAGGCGTGCGGGGGAGTCGAACTCGATAATTCTGGTACAGAAGGTAAAAAGTTGCTGCGACGCGTAGTCATCATACGCGGACAGATTTAAAGCTTAAATTGTCAATTTTAGTACAATAACTAATAGAATAATTTTATGACGTTGTGTGTTTGATACACTGTTCAAAATCTAAATATTTTATACAACCTTGTTTAATACACTGATTAGTATTATATTGCAAGAGGAGAAATAATTTAAAATTGATTGAGTTAGGTCGACTCATAACAGCAACTACCAGATATTTATATAATAGTATTTTTAATGGTCTACGAGCCGTCTATGTAAAAAGCTCAATTCATAGCCGTGAGAATATCTTCCTCAGGTTTGCTTATTGATACAGGTGAAATTATTCCCGCTTCACGATTTAAAATATGTACTCGCGTTTCCGTACATCTACTTAACCAACTATCAAGCTGACAATGTATTTTGTATGGCTCAGTCATTGAATTTTTCAGAATAAATTTGGTTAAAACAGATGTCTATAATCAACGGGATATTACGTTTCTTTGTTCTTGTAGTTTTATAGTCTATGTTTTATAGTCAGTATCATTCTATTGTCGCAATGCAATAAAATTAAGTTATTGATATTGTAGCTACCGAAGTCATATAATTATGTAATCTAAAAGTTATAAAATTTAAATATTACTTATAAGTATTTAGTTTGGAAAAATAAACTTTTTGGGGATATTGTCTAAAAATAGAGTATCCATTTTAGTGGTTCCCAAACTGATTCGGTATTTTAAGCGGCGCGCAAAGTTAAAACATACCAACAGTTGCAAAAGATCATAATTTCCTTCTCCAGGTGTATTTTCGTGCATTGCCTGATTTTTATCACATTATTTGTACATAATATGACATAATATGAGTACAACTATGGGCATTTAAACGGTTAAAAACCATGTAAGTTAAGTCTCATTTCAGTGAACACATTGGAATATTCCGTGGAGCACACTTTGGGAACCGCTGACCTATATTGTATGTAAACATATTTTACTTTTTGATTACTTAAGTACCTACTGTATAATTCACTTAAATATAGTCTAAATAATAATGGATATTGTATACGCCTGACTATACCCTGCCTCCATACGAGTGAATGCTTTAGAATATTATGTTAAAATGAAGTACGTAATTAATTAATGTCAAATTTCTTCCTCCAAACAACATCATTCCTTGGTTAGGTTATTTCATTTTTTTTTTTAAATAAATAAAGTAAAGGTAGCCACAGCTAGTTGATTTGTTTGCAATTTTATTAAATAGTCCATATTCTTCTTAGTCTATTTTTTAAATCACACTTAAATATCTATGCATATGTTATGTGTAACCCCTTATTACTGTTTTTTTTAGCAGGGTTTTATATATATACAACAGGCTTTACAATCTTGTGGATCTGGGCGTCATCACATTTTATGAGAAACGGCTATTGGATCCAAACACGCGTTGAAAAATAACATGTGAATTTATGTTAGGCCCGGGATTCGAACCCGGGACCCACGATATTATAAGCCTGATATAATATATATTAAATTTAATATTATATTGATGATACTGTTTGCAATATTACATAACGTTTTCCGCCAGTACTGGTTTTTCTGGTCAGTATATCAATTCTAGTTATGTTCAGGTTGATGTTAGATTATGTAGTCGTAAATTTGTGCAATTTGTATACAGCAATTTCAATTAAGAATAATGTTTTATTTAGTATCAATAAAATTGATCAACTTAAGAAGTAATTGGTTTAAGAGCTTTACAGAGTCATAAAACGTTTCTAGAATGACATTTACTTGCAATTTAACTCTAAGATATCAAACCATTAGTACAGAGCAGTAGCGTATCAGTATTAATTTGACGAAATTGTAGAGACGATTATTTGAAAGAAAGAGAGTGGTAGGTAACCACAGTCGATGTAAGTTTAGTTTTTTTTTTTTTTTAAATATGGATGAACCAAAAAAAATAGTATTTTATTAGTATACATTAAACACCACACAATTGAAGTAAAATACTTAGTTGAAACGACTTTTACATGACGGGAAAATACTGTGTAGCGATGACCCAAGCCTATGAATCAAAATATGAACGAATGACAGAAAATGATATGACTTCGATGTTACGGTACAGAGTGGGGACGTATACATATAGTACACTTAGTACAACTTTCTAAATTGATATATACAGACGGATGCGTCGTATCAATTGGGTATCAAATGTATGGGTTCTGCGTCGTATCATCCAATTAAAGTTTTCCACTTAGCGAGACACTTGTAGAAGAAGAACACTCTGGCTAAAAATCTCAGATATTGATTTGAGCTCAGCACTAAGTTCTTCTTCAAATCAGAGACATACAAGGAAATGATGGCCTAAATAGTAGCCGACGAATAATGGATATGGTCCAGAATAAAGACGATTAGTATATGAGTAGGTACAATCTTAAGGTTGTCCATGCATGAAATTATTATAACTCGTAATAAAAATAGTTGGATGTACTAAAACAGCCTCTCAGACTATTACGTAAGTAAGTATTGAATAAATTAATAAAGAATCACGTCGGGGTCACCAATTGCGTCGTGAGTAATGCATAGTACCTCCAAATTGTCAAGATATTTTTTCAAGATTTGATCGCTTTTATTAATAGTTTTATAACTGTATAATATAGTCATTGTGGTGTATTCATTTAAATAATTCAACGATATTTTTAGCTATTTTTATAGCATCTCATTGTGCGATACGATTCTGCAAATACAATAACTATTTGACAAAGTGGTAGTAGGTATGTGAAAGAAAGACCACAGGCAATTTTGTGATTATTCCCTTTTGGACAAAACCGGTTTGATTGCAAAATTCATATCATTGGTTGTTATTGAGACAGGAATTTAAATTATATCTGAAATATAATGAACATAAATTGAAATGAAATGATTGAGTAATCATAATCAATTAACTGATTTTATTTCTTGTCTCCACTCAATGTAGTATTCAACAACCAATTTAAAATAAAAAATATTGTGTAGTGACAATAATTTTTGTTTGTCAATAATAATCAAGCAGTTATGAAACCATAAAACTGAACATAATATGTATATTATAAAATACCCTGTTAATTTCTATTTTATAAAATAATTTATTTAAATTTTCTATGACATTTTGTGAAACATAATGATTCACTCAAACAGTAATTATTAGTAGTATTACTTAGAATAATATAATTAATTATAAATCATAATATGAATCATTTAGTAAATAAGTAACTAATGAATGATATAGGGTGTCTGACACTTGTGTATATAAGATTTAACAGGTGTTATAATTAATTAGTCATTAGTATTATGTTACGAAGTTATAAAACGAGACGTTATTCAATATGTTGTATTTTTTAAACCTGTTTGCTGCTTAAAAAAGCTCTTGCTAAAGTTTATAAATAATCTAAATGCCAGTCACCAGCTGTATATATTATAATGAATCGCGATAATTAGTCGGGTCTGTCGTAATATTTACTGCATTTTCATATACCTATACCTAGTACCTATTTAAAAAAAATAGTTTCAGCAATTGAATACTATCATAGTAACATGTGATTAAAGTGTAACATGGAAAAACATGCAGGTACATACTATAAGATATTTATGACGGTTAAATTGGGTATTGATATGATAACGATATTATGTAGAATGAAATGCGCCGGAAATAGGTATATACTACGAGAGCTTTCTGAATGTTTAAAAAGCTCAAACATTTAGTATAAATGAACGTAAGCTCTAAAGCTTTATAATACTAAGTATATTCTGTGTTTCAGTAATAATAAATACCTGCTTATATTCTTCACTTAAATAAATTCAATACTTTAATGATTGATTGTGTAAAATATATTGAATTAAATAATTATTTTATCACACGATAATGTAACCAGATTTTTGTGTCAGAACTTCAAAATAATCGTTGCGCTCCAATTGTGCTGTTTTAATAGTCTGTTTATATTGACCACTTAGTTATAATTCAATGAATTTTTGACAGTCGGTAACAACTTTACTTCCGGCGATACTCAATAGTTTAGCGTGAGAGTTTCAATTATATTATAGGTACATCTGATTACTTTTAAATCGATCTGTGTTGTAGGTATATAGTATGCGCGTAATTTAATGCATTTTTCAGTCATTTGTAGATAGTACGTAGGAGCTAAACTGAATACAGTAGAGATAGTGATTTCTCGATTTTTTAGAGAATTTTTGAAATATTGAATATTTAATTTTAAATAAATCGAGATTGGCTTATTGATTTCTCAACAAATTTATATTTAATATTAAATTGAAATATAGGTACTCACCACCGATGGAATTAGCCTATAATTATTATAACATAATATACCTACTAATTTACAGACAAATTAGGTAGGTACGTATTTTTAGTATTACTACGAGTAGGTATGTAGGTACCTACTTTATTTTATCTATTCATTGTGCCAATTTGAGGCTTTTAAAATTGATGATTTTTTCAATGATCTAATTTCTTTTTTTTTCATATTATATTTTACACACTCATAAAATATAAGTACGTACCTAATCAACTTTTAACCAAAATTTAACCTTCATTTGAAAGTATGTCACCATAATTTGATTTTGAAATGCTTTGTCTTACGCACAAAGAAGTTGCTTGGCATTTAATGACCTTTTTGGAAATATTGTATCATGGTTAATCATCTGAATAATTAACCATTAAGGTATTGAATTTATAATATCCTATATCTATGGACACGCTTCACGTCCGTATAATTAAATACTCAATCAATATTTTGTTCTAGCCATCTTGCATGTGTGATTACCAACGAAATCTTACTAGAGGTTAAGATCGAGAATTATCAAGAAATTGTGAGAAACCTTACTTAGTTGTCATTTCTCGAGAAGTTTTTTTTTAACAAATTTCAAAATTCTCATTTCTCGATAAATCAATAATGAGATTCTCGGGAATTTGAAAAATCTACTCGGAATACGTATATCGACAATAAAAAATCCTCGCATAAATCTACATTAAAAAAGATTGATTGCAAACATTTAAAAGAGGGGATTGGAATAGATCAAACCAAATCATACCGACATTTAAAAACGGTGTGTATTTCTCACAAATTGAGTATAAATATTACCCAAAGGATAAGAAAATCTCTGTTCATTAAACAGGCCTAATTATAACAACCACTCTAGTAGATACGTAGGTACTAGTATACAAAAAAGCCACAAATATTATAATGTGTCATCACGGTCATTTTCAATATTGGATGGATCGGGAAGAGATACATTGTACGTTAGTATGTAGTTGGAATTTATGGTTTATCATGGCGTGCCTAAAAATCAGTTAGTGCTCTGGGCCCCCAAGTTCCTAAATCCACCACTGCATATTATATAGGTATATGAAAAGTGTTTCAGCATCTGGAATATCAGAATTTTGGGAGAGTTGGTTAATTAAAAATAGTTTTTGTTTATTATTTTCAGCATTTACCTTCGACTGTTTTATTGTTACTCACACTTCTCCAGTCTCCATTGAATAAAACGAAAGCAAGGATCGCATTATTCATTCTAAACAAAACGTATTGGAAATAATAATTTAGCAAATTCGCGTCCAGGACCGCATTGTGTGCTCTACCAGTCGATATCCATTAAACATCTTGCCTCGGGATATTAAATCGTAAATATGTCGTCTAGATCTGTACTTCTCAAGCCTTGGAGCTCCTGACAGGCCGCGAAATATTTCAGTATTTGAAAAAAAAACAACATGAAAACGTGATCACTCGACCAAAATCTCGAGGTCGAATTTTCAAACGATCATAATATTTTATCCGATATGAATAAATAATCTACTTACTAATATTTATAAATTATTTAACCCTTTGGCTGCTACGATGTTTTGCAAAATCCGTTCGAGGATTGCTACCAATAATTGTCGATAAATTAAAGTATTGTATTACTTTTAGACACCTTACCACTCTAATTGATTCTGCGAAATCTGAATATTATGAAAACACGTTTCGTAATTAATTTATCGTTTTGAATAGATAGTGAGGCAATTAGATATCCCGAGCTGCATCTACTGTTAAAAGTAATTGACATATCTCTTTCTCGCTCCATCATACGGTCGATCGCGAGAGCGAGCGAAATGCACGATCCGCACAGAGAGTTTTGATTTTTACCAGTTATTGGAAACAATCGGTTATCCCACACGCGGTATAATACAAAGTAGTGGAATTAGGAAACTACCTGGCTGAAAAGAAAAATTTTGCATGGTGGCCTCGTTAAAAGATCTCGTACAATATGCGTGATTTGTGAAAAACGTCTTTATGGTGTTTGTTTATTGGAACATTTAAAATATGTATTGCAAATGATTTTATTTCATTATTTTTTTTTATAAATGAAACTGTTTTTATATAGCACAAATCCACTTTACTTTAAACACTGAGTGGAGTAAAAGACTTTCCCATTGGTTCAAATCCATAAAATAAAATAAAACATTGTCCTTCCACCAAGAATTTAACTGTAAACAATTTTTGATATTGTAAACTGAAATTTGTATTTGGAATTATTTTTATTATATAAAGGGTGATGCCATGAAAAAAATATACAATAGTTATAAGTTCTAAACCTACCTAGTCACAAACATATATATATCGGGTTATGTTATACAACAATAAAACTAAATAGATAAAACAATGTTTCGTACCACTGTTGCAGTAGTATGTTCCCAAATTAACTTAACATTTCAGGCATTAAAAGCAAAACGACGATCGTTGTTAGCATTTCTGGCCATTATCAAAATCAACGATATATCGTTGCGTAGCATTCTAAGGGTTATTTGTTTTTTTATGCTGTACTTGTAATAAATTTGAAGTTAATCTTTGTTTGTTTTTTTTAATATTTGCTTTACAAGCAAGTAAATGAAATAAGTATACTATTATGTTTCATAAAAATGTACCTATAATAATAATTAATGGTAAATAAAGTACTGCTGGTCACTAAAGACTAAATATTTTGGGGGGCAGCATTCGATTTTTTTTATGATTTAGGGGGCCGTGGTATCAAAAGGTTTGAGAAGCACTGGTCTAGATGCCTGCTTGTCAACATAGAATCGGAACATTCCGGTCGGTAAATCCGTTAGTAGTAATGGGTGCTATTTGAACATTCTCTACGGTTCTACAAAGGTAACACAAAGAAATTGGTAAGTGTGTTGCCTTTTGGATGAGGCTGTAACAAGGTTTACTTCTCGAGGGTGGGTATATGTGGGATTCACAAACGTTGTAATAAAATGTTATTTTCAATAGTTACGTCTGCATCGTGACATGGGTTTAAGTTTTGTCAACTATACGAAACGCGTCTTCAATATTGGTAATATTTGAGCACACTAGGCACGCTTTGTATTTCTTGGGTTTTATGGCCTAACCAAATCATACCACAAACATACTTATATCCCTCCAAACCAATTCGTACCACACCACACCCGGACTTAATTAGGCATATGATGAAGTTCTAGGTTTGAATGTCAAGTACCAGCGATTGTTTATGTCTAGGAATTTTACAGACTGCAGAGATGCCACGTGAGGGGTGGAATCAAGCCACGATGCTCAGTCATGTGGTCCGGAAAAAGACGAAGATATTCTCAAGAAAATTGTACTGGAGCATTCCATTTCAGATAATAGAAGGTATATTTCAATGTTTCTGTAAATATATTCATCTTTCTTGACGGGTGATGGAGTTAAAAGCAAGTAGCAGTGACGTCCCGTGGGGGTAGGTAGATTGAGCGTCGCTTGGTGGCGGCAGTTACTCGAAGGGCGACAAATCGAGGAAAATCATTAGGTATATATAGAAATAGTTACCTAAACGTAGTAATAACCGAAATATCTTTCCATTAAAAAACCAGCTCACTGGTTGGAAACAAAATGTATTAATTAACTAACATACAAGGTTTAATAGGACTATATTTTTTGTTGGGTTCGCGATGTCTAGTTTACTCACGTTGTCCTTGGAGGTCACGTCCTTGATGACCAGCAATGACACGTGCAGATTTTTGAATAATATGTAGATACATACTTGCCTAATTTAAAATTTATTCAAATATTTTTGCCAGTCGCTCGCGAGTTTAGGAAGTTTCCAGGTGTATTTTTAAATGTATCTGAAACCGTGGAAATATTTCTATTGAAGCAGAGATAGCATTTAAATTGGATTAAGTAGAATATATTTTGTCGTTAATGTAGCTATACCACACATTTCTTCACATATTCTTGTCAGAAGGATAATGAAAGATATTGTATTGAAAAAATGGGGCGGCATTTTGGCGCTGCTTAGGGGCGGCATTTTGTCTAGGGACGTCACTGGCAAGTAGGTATGCTTATTATATTTTTGTAGGGTTTTTTTTTATTATACCTACGTTGAATAATTAATTATGTAGAGCGGCAGATATATTTGCACTTATAAGAGTTATAATTTGCAACACGTCATGTATTTCTGTATTCTCTAGTTATTGAATTGGTGAGTATTTGTGTAAATCGTTATACGCGGAATCGAAAACGTATCTTAAATTTATCTTATGTTATTAGCAGTGCTCGAAATGGAAAATTTCACGAACAGGAACGCTCTATAATTTTCCGAAAAAACGGTATGCTTAATTTTTTTCTTTACATACGTACGTACGTTGGATGTATAAATGCAACAATAAACTTTGAACTTCTTACGTGGATGTATATTGAGCAAGTGGGCAAGGATTGTCAGCGCCGCAGGCGAAAGAACCTCGTCTCAACAAAGTATACCGTCAAGAATTGTATTATTCTTTACTCTTACTTTATCTACCACCCATAATCAGCAGGCATGTTACTTCTACCACCACTCGTCACTGCTTATAACTTATATTACTGTCTCATTTGGGATAGTTCAGTTTGTTAATTAATTAAACTTAAAAAACAACATATCCACATACCTACCATAAAGATTCAAATTAAAAATTAATTTACATATAACAAATTTTACAGATTATAGATTCAAGACGAGCACAGAATATTTAAAAAAAAATCAAAGAAATAGTATTAAAATAGTGTTTAAAAATAAAGAAATAGATGCAGCAACTATTAGAAAAAATAGTAAGTACCTATACAGAGACGAGTAAATACAAAATTTATACAGTACATATCTGTACACCGATAGAGCTAACTACGCCATTTAATTATTTAAGAAGTTATAAAACAAAGAATTTATAAATCGTTCACATAAACTCGTCCTCACGCAGGAGGAATATACCAATATCCGAAGCGATTTGGTTGAACACACTGTGTAAGCGTTCTTAAGATAAATCAATCGGATAAAGCCATGGATGGCATCCACACAGCTTCAAACAAAGGATCCTCAAAGATTTCTTTTGAACCTTCTCCACCATAAGGGCCATTAGGCCATACCTACTTCTAAGAAAAGCTTCAAGCCATCATCACCAAACTACGTAATTATAGCATTTTAAATTACCAATGGTGTATCATTAATTATCGGCTTTTGAGCTTTGAGAATCGATGTCTCCGCCGAATCTTAGGGGTACATTGGTACGACCGCGTTACAAATACCCGAGTTCGTGAGCACAGCAGCCTGCGGTGATTGAAGTTATCACGAAGAGACGATTTACGTGGCTGGGACACGTATTCCGGATGCCGCCAAAGAGTGCGGCACTTCGTACCCTTGTGGCACAGCCTCAATGGTTCCATCGCCGTGGCCGCCTCTCCCTCACCCTGCAGCGGTGCTACAAAAGCGACCTATTTGCTGCAGGTCTGACATGGCGGGAGGCGCATGGCGATGGACCGAGGGAAGTGGCGCCAATGCTTGCCCTATGCCCCAATATTAGGACATGACAGGGTAGAAGAAGAAGTATCATTAATTATATAAGATAAAACATGACGGAAGGTGCAACTCGAGTTGCTAAATACGATTCCTATAGAATAATATAAAATTGTCATTAATCAGTAGGTACCTACCTATATTCAACATTATAAGGACTAATATTGTAGTGTATGTATATACCCATACCATAGGCCCCACATCGTGAAGCTGGCCCCCAGGCTAGGATCTTTGGTGGGGCCCCCTTCTTATCGCTAAGAATAAAGGCAGTATGTACGGGGTAACAATAATCTGTATATTTAGTGTTTTATTGTATATTTTAAAACATCCATACGAATTATGGAGATGTCGAGTATTGATAAACAATTAAGAATTGTTTCGTATAACCACATAACTATAAATAATAGTATTGTAAGAAAATTCTTTTTTTACTATTAAAGCAAATTTGTGATGTGTCTTTATCTCACTTATCTGGTCGATTCGCCTCGCCGGGCTCCTCCTGAGCACGGGCTCCCAGGCTAGAGCCCTCTTAGCCCCTCGTTGTGGAGACCATGACCTATATGTTACAATGATGATGCTTTGGTTACCATTATTGTAATATACGTACACTTACCACCTCAGATTAAAGAACTTACCACCGTATTTATTTAATCTATGACTACCATCTAAAATTATTTGTTGTCCGCACTGAACACGTACCTACCTAATTTGTGAGTGTATTTTAAACTAAACGATTCAATTTGTGATGTTTGTCCTTACCTAGTCTCATTATAGTCATTATTATTGCCACGGTGATGAATAATGATAATACAGAACAATAATTTATTTTTATGATAGTAATAAAATTTTATTGGAGGATATTACTTTTTTTTTTTAACAAATTTACAAACAAAAATTAACTAAAAGTTCTCTACATAGTAGGTATCTATTATTTCTATTATTTTTAATGTAGAAAGTTACAACGTATGTAATTATAACACAATAGAAACGTCCCTTAAAAATAAACTAATTACGGTAGGCTATTCAATAGTTTCATACCAAAAACATTTTTGTAGGAAAATGGCATAATGGTGCATTCATTTATTATTCATTGTAAAAATAAGGGTTTACGACACGTCATAAATATTTTTTAACACGTCGAGTCAATTGTCGAAATGACATTGAATCAGAAAACCCTGTTTCAACTGTATTGTCGATCTTAAATGCTTATCGGAGTGAATTCTTAATGTTTTAGCAGATTTACACGAAGTACCTACTACTTAATTAAACCTTAATAAAATTTATAAATATCCACTCATATTTATCATTTTCAAAACGAAAAAATTCTGCTTGTGGCCACTGGTCAACAGCATTATAATATGTTATAAATAATAAAATATACTTAGGTATATGTAATATATAGAAAGGTATCGCCTGCTGAGATGTTTAACTAAATTTTAAGAGAACAAATTTAAATAATACAAAATGTTTTAAAAAAAAGCGATTATCACTAATAAGTAGATTTTAGCGGAATTGTACAATTTAAATTACCAAATTTTATCATATTAATTTTACCACCGAAAATTTTGCCCGCAAAAATAGATGTATAAAATTAACACGGCGATTAGATGGCGATGAAAATAAATAAGTTTTATCACTCACAATAAAATATAAGTAATAAATTAGTAGGTAAGTAAATTCGCAATGCATACCAGTCAAAGGTAAAAGCGAGACTGTACTGAGATGTTTCATACTTTAGAAATTATTATACAAATATGTAGGTGCCAACTTTATTTTTTATTGAATTTAAGTTATTTAAGTACAAAAGGTTTTCAAACAATGTCAGCAAAGGCACAATTCTTTTGTAGCTTGCAGCTGTAGTTACTTTTTTATGTAAGTATGCAATTATTTGGAGTGTTTAGACAATGCATTTAGACACGGATGTATCGACACAAAAAAGAAAATTGAAAGAAATTTAGGGATGTCATAAATTTTATTTTTAACCCTTGCACGCCCGGCATGACATAACTTCGTTAATTTTTAATTTTGAGAAAAACTTTAAAAGATACATTCACACATAAATATCTCAATCTAACGAACCGCAACGCAATTTTAAATGAATCCACGAGCCGGAACGGTATATTTTGGAATTCCACGAACCACAACGGCGCTCCGGTGCGTTCCTGTCCATTTCGAGCGCTGGTTATTAGTAATCATAATATTATTATGTATATATAACATATGACTAGCGTTGCCAACTTAGTATTTTTGAATAGGCATCTAATCTAATCAGCTTGCAAATATTGCATCTAGCGTTATGGCGTTAAATCTAGCGTTTTTCGATAGCTCAAACAGCTTAAAACTTTTTATAATAAAGCTAGAATATTATATCAGATTTGCATAAAAATTGACATGCTGGAAATTTTGTATCTTATATCTTATGAATGTGACATTCAAAATGATAAATATTTTTTTACCTGCATTAATATTAAATACTTATTATTTTATTGTTCTTGTAAAAAAGGTTAATAACTATGAGATATCTTTTTGAAATGCTAATTCCTAGATACTTTTTGAATTTTGAAAAAATCTAGCATTTTCTACTGCCATCTGGCTTATTTTCTTCCCCTATCTGACATATTTTTTCAGTTACAGCAACACTACTAAACACGGTAAAGCTAATTGATGACCGTGTAAATTAAATAGTGAAAATTAAATTCATAAATACCTACCTAATTAATCCTTGGAATAAAATTAATATCATTGTTTTGATGTGAAGTATAAATAGCTTTATTAGGTTTGAGAATCACTTAAGTATATGGTATTGGACGTTTTTGTCGTTTTGGTAGCCGGGTTTTTGTATCGGCGCGAGTTTTATGTCTTTTTGATATGCCTACTCGTAATACGAACTCGAGTTTTGATTTGCGATTTAAGTACTCTCCTCAAAACTCCGCTGTCTACGGCAAATAAAAATTTAATTAAATAAAAATAAACTCTGTATTCAATGTTGCAAAAGAAAGTAGTGTATCTACAAAGGAATTTGTCCAATATGCACTAATTTCTAAATAATTAATATGTCATTATTATTATTACTTGCGTTACACATTATATGGGTGTATAGGTATTTAAAAAAAATGCTGTTGCATGCTTTATAAATGAACATTTTTCAAATTTGTACGTCGACAGTATCAGGTGCTTAATCGTATTAGCCTACCTGCTTATTCATTTAATTTTAATTAACATAATATTGCAAAATATGCAAGAAGAAATATTAAGAACGTTGGTGACTTATCTGCATAAAATAAATAGAACATGTTGAAACAAATATTTTTAAATCCATTTTCTTTACTATCTGTGTTGGAAGGTGATAATAATTAGTTACGCGGATGTCACTACTTACAGCCTATTTAGATCCTAGGTTTACTGGCTAACTGTCCTCGAGGTATCTCTGTTCCGAAATATCTCTCTCTGTATTCGGCTACAATAATTACACATACCTACTCTCTCTGATTTTTTTACTAGTACCAGGAAACAAATTCGTTAAAAAGATTAGGGAGTGCTTACTAGGACTCCTTCTTGAACCTTGTAGAGAAGTCTAGATCCATTCCATCTAACAACAAGACCTGTCATCTGAGTCTTATTACCCCTAAGATATTTTACACTTGAAATACATAGGTACCCAAAAATCTCTTGATTTTATTCGAATATTTTTATTTTTAAATACTTCGATAGTCTTTTCATGTTTCTACGTTAGGCTCCAGGTCTGACACACTTACATAACAGCTATCTATAGGTTTCACGATTTGTATTGCCTGACTACCATTATTTTCAATAGCAGATTTTGGTTCCCAAGTAATTAAAGGTGAATTGCTTTCAAATTGCCAATTTTCTTGTGTACTTTTGTGTACTTCAAATAAATACTTGTTCCACGTTCAATTAAAAAAAAACTAAAACCGGCTTCATCGGATGGAACATTTTATTTCATTGTTTAAAATTTATACTAATCAGATGAAAATGGTATTGATCTATTTTACAATAAAACCTGAAAGAACAACAAAAAAGGTTCGTTTATTGAATTACGTTTTGTGACCATAGAACAGATTAATAAGACTGTCAATAAGATTAATAATTTAGTGTTCCGTGATTCTGCCTTTAAATATTGCAGCAGAAATTGCCTACGACACAATATTTGTAATAAAATGTTTTGGGAATGATGTAAGTATTTTTAAATAACATTGGAAAATAGTCAAGTACCTATATTTAATTAGGATACAATTTTACGAACACAATAATGATAATATATAATATATTATCATCATCATCATCATCATCAGCCTGAATCTATCCACTGTTGGATGAAGGCCTCTCCAAACTGATTGCACTTCTTATAATAAATATAGAATTTAAAAAAATACTTACTGCTTTTATCACATTCAGTTTAAGTATTGCAAGGAACTGCAGAATCCAGACAACGCTCTTCATAGTCGACATCATCTTCTGTAAACGTCTTTGTTTAATCTTCTTAGCTTATATTATTTAAATAATTGTCACTGATTATTGTTTATTTTATCACAGATTTAGATGTAGGGATAATTAGTTAATACTAAACATCTAAGCTTAGTCTAGTACTTTATGCCAAAACATCGATAACATAACGTTCTTTTATTTTTGTAACACATTTTAATGTTTTTGCACTTATTGTGTTATAGCGATCCATTATTTTTTATTTAACTTAGTAACATACCAAGGACTGGAAATAAAACAAAAAAAAAATAACTATGTTTCCTGCCTTAAAATGTGTAGTACTCGTTCGGTTAATTAATATTAAGATATATTCCGCGAATAAATGACGTATTGAAATGATAGATCTGTATTTTCCCACTAAGAATAAATAGAATATTTTTCTAAATGTCCTCATTTGAATTTACCTTTCATAATTTTAAGTAAATTAGTATGTAGGTAGGTACCTACGTAGAATTTGTATTGATATTTGTTTAACACATTATGGACATAACAATAATATTATTTTTAATGGTATTAATTATCACATTCACAGACAAAATGACGGACTTATTTTCCTCAAATTAAAGTGTTTTTCGGGTATATTATTTAAACAGTAAATAAATACCTAATGTATTATTATAGTTCTTCCGATTATTGATATCATTTAAAATACGGATTATGATAATTACAAATTTGTAATTATTAGGGACCGTGCTTTCTATAATATGACAGAATACTTGAAACACATCTACTGTTTTTTTTTTAATAATAATATAATTATAGATAGGTACGTTTTAACAAGAATTTGTAAACTTAATTACACTATTATTTATTAATATCCAGTAGGTATACATAACTAGCCAATACGTACCATGACTATAAAATAAAATACTAAGAGTTATTTTTTACCGTTGTAGGTAGCTTACCTACCTATAATATACTTGACTGAGTAAATTGGCTAAACACCCATATTCCTGATCGATATTAAAATAACTAGTGGAGTCCGCCCCTGTCAGACTACTTGCCCTCTATATAGGCTACACGCCAAGACGATAATATTTAAGTTCCATTATATCGAAAAATAGAGCGACGATACTCATGTGTTTTTATTAGTGAAGGTGTCAGATCGATTGTGTCATTATCAATAATGTTAGCTATTTAAGAGACCGTATGTTTACTGCTTGGAGTACCGGATCACACCAAAATTGTAATATAATGTATCGTCATCGAATTAGCGTGTGTGTATCGAATTTTAAGACTTTCTGTATACTAGGCTAAAAATGAGCACGGTAGTGAATATTAATAGTGCTGCTGATTTTAACTCATGTTTTTTATATTATTATCGAGTAGAATATATATGATAAATACATAAATGCAGTCAATTAATAGATGAAGTGCTTCTATTCAGAAGTACATACCTACTACTAAATAATTTTTCAGATAAATTAAGGCAATTCCAACGGCTGTGCGTATATGACGGGTGGTGGTGGGGACTTTAACGTATTTTTATTAATCGACTAAACTGAACCCGTGATGATAACAACATATTTTTTTCTATCTAAAAGCACGAACCTTCCAACGAGCGTGCCAATGGCATGATAAAAGTTACCGCGTTTTTATTCTATATGGCTCCAGACTTGAATACATAAATCACTAAGTAGTTTGACTTTATTAAAAATAGTAGAATTCTCTCATTAATTGAGTATTATTGTAGATTGTAGGTATGTAGAATTAGACTCAGTGTTAAAATATTATCAGTCAAAATTTACTATTACAATATAGGACAATTTTATTCTGTCATTATTCTACTCGCGATGCAAAGGTGAAGAAATTTTGTTTATTTGAAAAGGATATGAAAATTTAGTATTCTGATAAGATAATTGTATCTAATTTACTATATTTGCGAAGATTTATAATGATTAGATAATATGACGTATCGCCCTCAATCGACGGTTCGAATCCCGCGTCCGGAAAAATCACATGTTATTTGTTATCAATTTGTTGAATCAAGTTGAAACGAGAATTTTCTTAGACGCAGATGATGCAATCGATTCGTCCAATGATTTTAAAAGGGGGCTGGATACATTTATTAAATAATACCAAAATTTCAAAGACACTAATAATACAAATCATTTTCAACGGCACAAAAGAGTGAGTTCAAAGCAAAATAATATGCTCGTACTTGAGAGAGCAGTAGGCACTGGCGGATTGTAGGATGTGGAAGCCCAACGCACCAACTAATTTTGAGGCCCACCCCTAAGTAAAAAAAAATATATAAATATTTCTAAAAATAATTATTATTTAGGGTGACAATCATGACAGATTGGTGGTTAACTTTTTGTGAAAAGGTACGTTTCTATTCGAGTGGTTATATTATGGCCTTCTTCGCTGGTATTTGCAGGTATTTGGTTATGATGCGGGCTTTAGTTTTTACTCAATTTGTGATAAATTCGCATATTTTAAAGATTTTGTGTGCCTATACTTTATTATTTGTATGACCGATTTGAACTGTTTCAAGGCCCCCTTTCATGACGAATCAATTGCGACATCTGCGGCAAATAAAATCACCGTTGGGAGTAGGGAAGTAGGTTAATTTGCTGATATTATCTGTATCCATCGACCATTATACTTTAATTGTTATTATGCTTTTAAAAAAATCTTTATCTATCTATATTTGATTTCTATAGTAATTTTAATACAATTTTCGTTATTGTTGTGCGGTTGATTTCGGCATGATTATAGCGATGTTAGAGAGTTGTTCATTTTTAGTGACGTATAACGAATTTCAACTCAGCTGGATTCACTTTACTGTGCCAAAAAGATTCATTTTATAATATATATGTATGTTAAGAAATCTCTTCGTGAAGCGATCAATATCTCTATCGGTTTGTAGAGCCAATAAAAAAAGCAAAATATGTTTGTCTATTAATCGAAAATCAGACAAAAACGAAAATGTGATAATTTGATACTGAAGGACGCCTTCAACGCAGTTCTCATATTATAATATTAGGTATTATAATTATAAATAAGTAAGTATGTATTTATTTTCAATAAGCTAAGGTGGAAATATAATATAAATCGTCAGCCTGACCACCTGACTATTGATCGATGTCTTTACTCGTTTGGTCAATTTCAAGGTGGGGTAATGACCTTCCGTATCTGTAATAAAGAGATAATAATAATTCACCGCGAATAAATAGCCACTTGCGAATTTTTATCGCGATTTTATTCATCTCGAACAAATTACCAAAAAAAACGTTATGCCAACAAATCGGAGAATCGACAATTTATTTTATAAATAGACCAGACAAAACGTGCTGTAAAACAGGAAAGCCTTAATTTATATCGTATTAAAAAACCTAACGTTGCTTTGAAAATGTTCCATGTGATTTAAGAAAGGAATGCTCGAAAATAATTGATTAAAAAATTATAATTAGTTACTATTCAAAAGAAAAATAAATCACAGAAACTGTGTTTATATTTCTTGATTTAAATATTAAGTCATTCAATAATCAAGGCATGTATAATATTATAATAATATTATGATTTTGTATTACACCTATTAAGTACATAAACTATTTATTAAATTAATATTGAAGGAACCCTGCAAGCACTCGCCCCGTTTGAAGTGGGCGGATAATGTCAAGAGGGATGCAGAAAGGCTGAGTGTGACCGCCTAGAGAGCTCCGGATAGAGATACCTGTATGATAGTTGTGTACTTGGCCATGGACATGAATTAATAGTCTGTAACTACAGGTTACCTAAACTAATATTTTACGGAAGCACTTCATATCAATACTTTTCTTGAAGAATGTTAAAATAAAGCTATACACAAAACAAGATAGAAATTATCAAAAAACATGAGAGGATACTGAATTATTTTGAAAGGAATATATTGAGAAGGGTATTCGTAGCCGTTTATAAACTTATATGGCCGTACGCGACGAAAATGCAATATGGCGAGGAATGTACAACACATGAAAGTGGGGTGACTCCATTAGAAAGGCTATGTCTCAACTCTCAAGGATGGAAAATAACCCAACACCTAAAAGGCTTTTATTTTATGGGAAATGAAGGTTGGGATACCTAAACTGAGGTCATTGGAATGTGTAGAAGAAGACAAACTATCTGCGAGGCTACACATCGAATCGAGCTTGCGGTAGACACAGGGGATGGAAACGGCCAAACCTCATAAATTGGATTGTTGTACCAATGACGAATTTTATTTATGATATTTACAAACATTCACTCGGAATATTTCAATGAAGTAATAAACGGAAAATTCGAGGTAAAAAGATGACGTTTTGCTTCATAATGTGTAAAATGATCATGTATAGATAAATAATAAAAAAAACTTATAATGTGACAAATAAGCAATAAATATTCTCACTTTTCGATGAAGTGGTTCAATGCTTTATTTCCTCATATCATATTTCATTGATATCAATCGCCGATCTACCATAATTGGGTATGTTTGCGTAAAACTACTATCAAGACACCTTTGGATTGAAAAAATATAAAACAAAAAACCATAATGTATATTTTTGATGCAAGGCTTTTTTGTGGGAGGTGACTTTTGAATTCAAATAAATTATTATTGAATAAGAAACACTTCAATAAACACCAGAGTAGGTAGTAGATTATGGTTGGTACAAAAATAATGGCAGTATATAGTGAAAGTTTCTGGAGAGTTGAGAGATGACAACGTGTTATGCACTCAATTGCAATAACATTTTAATTGCATGTTTGCAAGTTGCACATTATTTGTGCATTAATTCCTTGCTGTTGAATAAATTGGATCAATTTAGTGGATGATATTATACTCTTAGCTGTATTATAATATACACGTTTCTACTGGTGTAACTTATTGCTCAGACAGAGTTTTCGATGTGTTCTTTTCATTGTGATTAATGTGATATTAATAATTTGGTGAAAATGCATGTTGTATTTTACGGTGGTATAATCTTAATTATATTATAAAAAAGTACAAATCAGAAGATAGCTATTTCAGTTGTTACACCCAAGGGGGGGCTGAAATGGCTCTAGTCTGGGGGCCCGGGCTTGGGGGGGGGGGTCTGGCGTGGCAGGTCGACCAGTTAAGTGAGAACAATACACACCACAGATTTTCTCTAATTGTAAAAAAGGTCGCCTGCGGCGCTATTTACCTTGAATAATATTAACATATAAGAATCAGCGGCAATAATGCAATTTGATGTGATATGATATTTGATATAATTAAATGATATTTTACATGTAGATGTTATTTTGGATTATTTAAAGCGTGTTTCCTGACTTACATATTATGTGGCTATTTATCTAATATGCGAAGGGTTGCATGATACTTGGCTACATCTTATCGATCGGTAGGGGGCCCGCCATATTTTCTGGTCTGGGGGCCCGCTTCAGGATGTGGGGGGCATGGTAACACCATTATAAAAACTATATAAATAAACGATTTTACTTGTTTATAATAAAAATTATATTGCCGAGAAAGAGGATGTCTCTGAAGCCGTGAGCAGCGGGCACGGAAAAATGCATGTTGTTCATTCAATGTGTATTTTTGACCCATTGCAAGGATCAAGTAGGTTGGGCGAGTGGCTAATAAATAATATTATTACCTGTAAAAAATGGTTAATATAATTCCCAGTCTGTGGAGCGAGCGTGTATGGTAATTTATCTACCTACGTAATTTTATAATATATTTTCTTACAGAAAGAAACGAGATATTCTCTCTTATTCACTATATTAATTATTTCAAACATAATACACCAGTATTCCGGAAACTTTTTCGAAATAAAAATCCGGAAACTACTTTACCTGTGTACCGGTGTAGTGGGGGCGGATAGCACTGGGTCTGCGACCCGGGACTTTTTTTTACCAGGCCGTAGAACAGTTCTTATTAATATTTACATAAGTACAATAATTTTCAATCAGGTGAATATAGACAATATTGTCATTGTTAATTTTAACGAAAAACAATGATAACGCCTGAGGTTTTGCACCTAACACTAAACGAACTAGTAATATAAAATTTATAATAGTAATATTATTAACTGATTAGTAACATACAAAAAACTTTGACGGATTATAAAGTAACCTGAATTTAAAAAAAATATTAAATATGTACATAAAACGTCGATAAAATTAAAAACCCATTATTCACCCCAAGTGATTATAAATAAAATAAACGTGTTAATAACATCAAATTTAAATTGAGCTTTCTAACAAATTATCATGTAAAAGTATCATTATGGCAATGAAGATATTAATATATTTTTTATTTATAATCATTATTTATAATTAATCTTAATTTAATCTAACCTAACCTAGCCAGGCGGCTTTCGTGGTGCAGTGCGTAAGGCGCTGGCCTTCCACCCGAAAATATTTCTGAACACCACAATATTTCTCTCGAAGCCTGGGTGTTTGTGATTGTTCAAAATTACTAACAACCACCTTGTACGAATAAGTAAGGACATGGTTATTAATAATTCTAAAAAAAACCTGACCTGACGAAGGGGTAATTGAACAGAACAGCGACCGGACACTATTTTGTTTGGCACCACTGGTTATGGGTAATATTATGATTGTTTGCCAGAATTCATGTGATTCTAAGGCCAATGAAATTAGTGTAAAACACCATATTAGGTAGACTTAAATTCAATTGTCAACCTCTCACCACTTATCAATATGTGAAGGTATTCAATATTTAGAATTTCATTTAAATACATTTAATAAGAGTGGTGTGCATGCATTATAAAATTATAGTTTTCCATTTCTTTTTTGCATGGCTTTTCAATATAATGCTTGGAAAATTGATTTTTTAAATGGAGTTCTATCAACTAAATATTGTCTTAATTATAACGGTACGTATTAAAAAATAATAAGACAATTTCATACTAGGTACCTACCTACTTACTTTACTACTACTATTTTTTACTACTTATTTAATAACTATCAAGATTTTTTTTTATTATAATTGTTTAGTCTTTAGTATGTACGTATAATACACCTTATATCAGCGATTTCCAAACTGGCAGGCGCGGAGTGTTGCAAAGGGAGAGGAAAAGTTTAACACAATTATTAATGTAGCCACAAGCTTGCCGTTTGCAAATGCATAGTTTATAAAACGGTCGCTAGTTATAAAACTACACAAAAAACAGCCCTTTAAAAGGTTGTTTGCAAACCTGTCTGAAAATATGGAGACTAATTTTATAATACCTCACTTCTATACTATTGTGAATCGAGCTGGCTATCCCGTGAAAAAATGAAATAAGAGGGTCAAATCAGAATGTTAAAATTTGAGGTAAATTTGTTTAGGAACGATAATTCTGTTGAAATTAAAAAAAAAAACTGAGTGAATAAATCAATGCAAGGACCACTAATGCAATCACTGATTTAAAGAGACATACTGAAGGGATTTATAAAAATTTGGAGCTTTGGAAATCAAACTTACAAAAAAAAATAAGTTCGCCATGTCTCCACTTTTAAATGATTACTACGCCAGATATATTGAAGCAAACAAAAATCTATTTCCTGAGTTCTTGGTTAGTTTGCTAATGCACTTTTCACATTATTTTATTAATAGTGAAAAAGTTGCCTGCGGCGCTACTTTGTTTCAGAACTATTAAATATTTTAAATATGTAGTTGAAAGATCCTAGCCTGGTGGCCCGCTTCAGGATGTGGGGCCCATAATAGAATCCATTTGTCAATGAACAATGATGAATTTGGATTGACTACTATTGAAATTGATTGTGCTAATAAACAAGCCCATTCGTCACATGAAAAACAAATTAAGTAATTTAAAAATGAATAGGTATAATAATTATAAGTAGTAAAAACTTGTTTATTTATATTTTTTTCATTTCTGTATTAGTACATTGTTGACTATTTAAAAAGGTGTCTGTATTATTTAATGAAATAAAGGGGGAGAGGCGCCAAGATTAGATTTTTTTTAAAGGGAGGCGTAGTAACATAAAGTTTGGAAACCACTGCCTTACATTATAATGTATGAATGAAAACAAAACAAAGCTAAATGATCTACGGTGTGTGCAATCGTGCTTATTTTTAGCAATTTATTTTATCAACTTAACCCTTGACACTAAGATTGCTTATCTTGAATCTTATGTTTCAATAAGCACACAAATTACAATAATTTCGCGGAAGATGACATAATTATATTTAATTTATCATTTAACTTTTAATGACTCAATGTTTAAAGTGTGCAGTAATGTGTATTGACTAAAGGTTAATAAAGTTGTGTTAATTTATTAATGATAGCACCTACAAGCTAATTAATTATTATGACGTATAACTTTCCATTCGGAAAAATATAAATGTTGAATTTCCCAATTTGTTTACAGGTATATACTATACAGTTTGGGAACATGCATCCCTTGAAGCACCCTGACGATTATTTATTTTGCAAAGTTGTAGGCTATAAATACGTCTTTAACTACTAGGTCATTGATTTTCAAAGTGAAAGAAGTGAAATGAATAAACATTGTATCCAGGGAGTGAAAATAATCATCACTTATAATAATTACAAAACTAATATTTTATTCAAATTAATACACGACGAAAGTGCCTATACCTACTCTATTTTATTTATTCTTGATAATAGATACTTTATATTGTAAGTACCTGTTTACTAGTAAATACTAAATATTATTGTGTTTTATTTTAATTAATACCTTCAAGAGAATGTATCGCGAGAAGCTATTGAAGGATCTCATGTAATATAATATATAAGTGTATAAACATAGACGCGTTATATTATAATATTGTACATAATAATTTCTTAAAGAAATATCAACGCTCATTGTAATAGCTATAAGAAATTTAAATCTTTGTAAAGGCACCTAATCTGAATGATTATTGACTTATCAATAATATGGTGCACTTAAATTTAAATCACAACACAAACTAGTTTGAAACTTGATGCATTTTAAGTGACCACTTATCGATGCACTAAAAGCTTTCGCAATCGAGCTTTTGTAAATGTAGTAACTTTGTCCGGCCATCTAGAACTCCTGTGGCTAACAGAGTTCTATCTGGCACGAGTGACAGAATTACACTGAGCCTCAAATGGCGTCCACATTCGCTTTTATGATAGTAGACTTTCCACGAAAATCTTCGCGCTAGGTTCAAAGATGAGTGTACAGTAATTATTGACAGGTTAACAACATTGCATTTGGTGTTGATTTTATTGCGATGAATTATATGTGAGCGAAGTGAACAAACAAATTACAATTTTCGCGGGAATACAGATTTGTGTGAGTATGCTAACAAAAAAATGAACGTAGGCTTATCTGTAGTAAGTGTAATAATGATAAATGAGACGACCTCTATTTTTTTCATCACATTTTCTTGCTAGACGACAAAAACGGCGTATTTACTACTTACCTATTCAATTTGTGATGACTGATGAGATTTCATTTGATTTATTGATTCATTACATACTTACACAATATATTTTTGGGATTATAGAAGTACACGTAAAAGGTAGAAAATGTATATTTTAATTAAATATTCAATCCTCGTGGAAAAGTTAAGAATATACTAGGTACCTACAATAATATAAAATAATATCAGATTCTTTATATTATAGAAACAACGATATTTTGATATACCTCAGAAACATACTTATTAGAAAACATCCTTGAAATAAAGTTAAACGGAGTGGTTTCGCATCTAAGTAATAATTGAAACTACATTTAAACTGAAGTATCTATTTCAAATTTCTCTAATCACAGAAGGCGATCGGCATTGCGATCAATTTAAGGTAAATTACATTATTTTAACCAACGTCCAGCCCTAGCCATTTATTTTTTATAAAACATTTACGTTCTGTAGTGTACTAAAAACGTAGTTATAAGAAATAATTCTCATGAATCATAGACAGATCGTAGCTTAAACGCGAAAGCACTCGCCCGAAAAGTGAAAGACCACGAGTAGCACACGTTCATACCTGTTTCTGGATTTTTTTCATGTATGTTTCGGAGGTATTCAAAATTATGGGTACTATTTCTATAAATCCGTGAATTATTTTCGATACTTCGTTTGATAATAATTTACGTACCTAATGTCTTCATGATAACAGTATAATTTACTACTGTTTTACAATAAGGGTCTGATGATTAAAATTAACTCATTTAGTACTAACAACACGACTGGAGCGTTTGCATTACCTCGCCATTAGATATAGTTAACATGATATTTAAATGTGTTAATTAAATAAAAATTAACAGGTCAGCAGTGATTGTGTTAATTAAAGGAAATATAATTCAATGGAAATTAAGAGCATAATATTGTCGACAAAATTCTTGGTCGTAGTCAACCCCTCTCACCCTGCTCGATGCTACTGCGAGTGATCTACATGTAGCCGATGTCGGTGTTATTTGGCAAGAGATGCTACTAGATGTACTTGCTCTATCCTCCGTGACTGGAACGCAACATGGCGACATTAGTATTGTTAAAAGTTGGAATGTTTCTACATTAAATTGCACCAAAGCATGCAGATTATGAAATTAATTTTTATATTATTTTTAACAGTTAATGTAGGCAGAATGCATATGTATAGAAAAAGGGAAACAACTTGCAAGTCATTAGTTAAATAAGACATACCTAATCTATTTATTTTATTATATTTGACTCATATAATCCATAAAGACGAGACGTCGTTATAATTTAATGTAAATAGTGATTAAAATACGAGTACCTAGATACTTAACATGAAACTTTTCTACGTGTCAATCTGTTGGGAACTTTTAGTTCTTGGAGATATTAGTTAAAGCTTTCATGACCACTTTGACGTGCCTTGTCCAAGAGGGTAGATTAGGGCGGTTTACAATAATAACGAATTGTAACGGAGAACGGTGTTTATTAAATATCAAGACAATTCCAGTAGGTAGACTACAAGATTCAAGCAGACTAGCACTATTGTATAGACCAGACAAGCAATGAAGTCCGAATGTCAATGGTAACGAGGTCTGAGTGACGTTATGTAAAACGTATCCCGATTCCAGTCGTTGATGGTCCATTTTATATGAAGTTGTTTCTGACGGAGGATAGCATCGCTTGGTAATACCTCGAGGTAGGTAGTTTATATTTGAATTCTTTAATTTAATTTGTACATACGAAATAAAACTTAATATTAGAGAGTTGCAGATAGTTCTTTGATTTGGCCTTAAAACGCTGGTTGTGTACGACGAGTGCCTAAAATGGTGATATCATTAGCTACAATTTGTAATACCTAGGAGAAAGTAAATTTATAATTTGACATCACCAGGACTCGACATGAATGTTTATGTCATAATAATCAAATGCATCTCTATGCTATATGTCAGGGAGTAGTATTTATGGCAAAGAACGATGAATTGATTAACATTAATCATGGACATTCCACGAATGGACATTTATATTTGTCGAGTCGGATACGTTATCTTTATATGGTAAGTAAGGAGTGCAAGGCTTGGCAGCTTGGTGATGATTGGAGTCAGTGTTGCCATCTTCTTTTCAAACAACTATAGTACATTTATAAAAAGTAGTAGTGTTTCTCAAAAAAATATAAAAGGTACGCATTATATTCGGCATGTCATTATCAGAAGTACCTACATTTTTGTTTTCCCAAAAGAAAAATATCGGCACAAATTAAAAAGTCCATACAGACCACCGAAATGATGGGCAGCTTTAACATTCGACCATCATTTTCTCTGGTAACAATTTTCCAAAATTCAAAATTATAGTAATCTACCAAGATTTGTGTCCGAAAATTATAAATTATTGAATTTATTTATAAAATACAGTACATACCTAATTTATTTATATAGTACTTAATAGTACGCGAACCAATATTTATTTATTTGAACGTACATACCTAACTAGAAAACATTTCAGATACGTACGCACTAGAAAAAATTATATTTGAAAGAAATACGAAGCTCGACGGGATTTGAACCCGTATAACCACTGGTATCGCGCCAACTGTTGCATTAACCAATTAAGATGTTTTCAAGTTATGTATGTTCAATATATGGAATGTTTCATTCTCAAAATCTTGTGAATTATTCGTTGAATATAAGAAATAGTTTATTAAACATTTATTTATTAATTTAAGAAAACAAAACGTTGTCGACATAAAAAATCAAAATTCAAGACGTTCACATCATGAGATTTACATTATAACAAATATTACCCTCACAAGAGAGAAGAATAGAATAATATAATAATAAAAAACATAGTATAATTTTATACAGAAAAATAAAATTTTGAATACAAAATACATATCACATCACCGAAAATATCTACGTCTTTGGGGAGCGCATTGACTAGTCTCGCACCCCTCGCAAATGGTGCCTGATAGGCTTGACACGAGGAAACGGTTCCGATCCAGAATAAATCATGGCTGCGACCACGTAGGTAATTGACAGACGCATGTAAATTCAAACTCTTTAGGACATCAGGATTGGAAACAATCAAAAATGTTTGAAGAGCAGAAGAGACGTACGAGATTCAGGAGAGTGAAAAGTAAGCATGCTTTGTAGAAAGGCAGTCGGAAAATAATCGTAAACGAATTAACTATCGAAAGGAAAATAGTTAAATGTCTTAAAATAAAGACATCGAAGAAATTAATTTTAGATATTATAGTACATAATATACTATAATTAAAGTACGATTGGCAGCACTGATTGGAGTAGACATTTAAATCAACGTTTTTCGTATGAGTCAGGCAATTAGATGGCGATGGATGGTACCTACTCGAAATAGGTCATTGGCTCTTGCTCTACTTAACGATCCTATTGTTTTTTGATACCTACTATTAAATATTGTACCTTTATGATTTCAATATAATGTACCTAGGCACCATAAATAGATACCTATCTAACTTAGAGTCAATAAAGTACAATATAACGTTTTATTAATATACTTAATCTTTCTGTGCATTGACGCATGTCATATATTCTGATGCACGTCGCCTTCAAGTGAATTATCTATTTATGGTCAAAAATAAGTCGGTTTCTAAGTAAATTTAATTATAATAAAGGAGGTAAGTACTAAGTAAATATATGTAAAGACTGTGGGGTCGTAAATTGATTAATTATTAAAATGCTAGTAAACTAAATTTTATTTACCTATTAATAATTTAATGTATGGAAGTAATTTTGATAAATGGTTGGAGGAGAACTGCGGTATAATTCTTTGTGCGGGATATAAACCTGAAAAATTGAAAAGTCTGAATAGCTATGCCAAAAATTTAATGTCTATATCACATATTGAATGCATCTTGTCCAGATGACGCGTGTCTCGCCGCGAGTGCATGTGAGTTGGAAATACTGTCACCAGTTTGTGTACTCAAGTCTCGGGTAAAACTACCCATACTCTGTACGTGTGGCCCAATAAACATGTTCCAAAAAACTTAAAAACTCTTCGAACGCCGCGAGTCGCTCGCTAGTTGGTAGACTTTCAATAATATTGATATTAAATGCGCGCGGTCGAGATAACACTTGAATACAAGTATATTAATTTTAATTTATTAATCTTTGCAAGTGAATGATATGATATTATGTATGAACAATATGTCATAAATTTTGTGTAGCGGCACATTCCCTCGGGAATGTGGTGAGGTGATGGCACAGGCTTGTTATGACCGCTTAAAACATGTTAAAAAAAAAAAAAAAATGTATATTCATTTTGTGTTAAAAGAATATTATAACCTAACATAAAAACAACTCATAAAATTGAAATGTGTTTAAAATTTCTTAAGCCAATTTTTTAAGCCGAGCTCAGTGTATTTTAGCGATTCAATTGAAGCCGATATTTCAAATACTAGTAAGTGTTTTGGAACAAGTTTTGATACTAAGTATTTTTTATACTGGTAGTAAGTAGGTATACCTAGTCTTCAAAATCGACCAGTTTTCCCACCTCGAATGTGGACGTTTCAATGAGTCACATATGTATAATGCATGCGAGTCAAATCACGCCATCTGGACCAGGCCAAAAAGAAAAATCTTATATTCTCTTTAGTTAGACTACCATAGGTCTGAAAAGTATGTTGTGATTTTAGACTTATCTAACTTTTCCTTTCGCACACAGAATAGATTTAAAACCAAATTTCTCAACCACCTGCGCAACATGTCTAGATTTTTACATTTTTTGTATCAAAGTTAGTTGATATATTTATTTATTGATCAAATCTGTAAGGCTAACTTCATTTGTGTATAGGTACATACCCATTTCGTATTTTCATTTCGCTAGATGACATCACGCGATTTACGAAAGCATATAAATTCATAAAACGTTCGGATGTTTCTAAAATCTAAATGTTTATTGATCAGGGGCGAAAAGCATTTAAAAAATATATTTGTAGTCATTTTAGACAGTATAATAAATAAATGTTTTCAAGGGATTTAACTTTGCAATAGGTATTTTGGTGATTTTAGTTTATGAAAATCTTTACCACCGTAAGTAGGTAGTTATTTCGTGTGTAGCCAAAAATCATTTATTTTTTTATTTAAAAAAAAGTATTTAAAACCCAAAGACGTTGAATCTTCTTTCAGATGGAGTTTTTTTGTGATTTTCCTATACACATCACTGAAGCAAGTTCCGGTTTGATGGAGGTATAATTTTTGTTTGCCAAAAATATAGGGTAAGTACCTACCTACTCACCATTTCAAAGTTTCTGTGAAAATTAGTGTTCCCAGAAGTCATGTCTCATTTTCTCTCCAATTAGGTTCATCTCTATATAATAAGGTTCTTTTCAACATCTTTGGTACATTAATTATAATTTTGTAAAAGTAGGTAGATAAGTAGTTAATAATATGTACTAACATGTTTAAATTGATTAAATGAAACACAATAGGTATGTCATCACCAAAGCTGGTTTCATTGGTAATGTATTTGGGCATTTTCGCCAAAGTTTGTACATTGCATTTTTGGCTTGTCCCATGACTTTGATTGATTTTTTCATAGTTATTATATTATAGAATATTGGAATGTTATGTATTTTTAACATGCAAATTTATTAATTTACTTTATTTGATAAGTAAAATACAACTGTCTGACCTGTATATATTTTTAATTGATTATTTAGATCGAAAGGTAGTGTGTTTTTACCATGTCCCACTTCTAAATTCAAATAAACAAAGTCTGATTTCGTCATTAATTTTGAGTGTGTAAAATTAAATTCGTAGTGTCTTCAACAGCTTACATTATATATTTTTGGAAAATATACAGTTTTTCCGTAAATTTTGACCAATATTGAAAAAAAATCACGTTTAAAGTGTGTCCCAGGATATGTGAAAAAGTGGAATTCCACATTCCGTTACCATGATTTTAGCATGAAGGCGAAAAATTTCCACTATAAATATGTATTTTTTTAATGTAGCAACACTTTTGTATAACACTGATCGCCATTTACAATTTAAATTGTTGGTGTGTGTCGGTATCGCTATCGAAACAGGTTGCTTTCTGGGTTGGTCATTTAACAAGTTCCACTACTGTTACCACGATTTGTAAGGTAAGAAATCACATATTTTTATTTCACATACTACACAATATAATATATGGAGCTTATCTTTCATACTACAGATATAATAAAACATATCGCAGGTTTAACAATAAAACTAAGCTAAATTTTGGCTTCAACCACTTCTAAAACAGAATCCGTTACTTCCACTCCGAAACTATATTGGTGGTAACGTATATGTGGAATGTAAAAGTAACGAAATGGAATGCATAAAGTTGGGTTTACATTGTGTGTTTAGTTCTTCATAGATTATAAAAGTTTTATTTTGTCTGTTCGTATGAAAAACAAAAATATTTTCATTAAAAAATATAGAAAATAACCTCACTATATAATAAAGATTAAAAAAGATTAAAAAAGTACGTGATATGTCTGAATACGCAAAACTAGCGCAGATAAAAGTATGGAGAGATACAAAAACAACAGAAGGAAAAGAAAAAACACCAGACTGAAATAATTGCGAGACAAGCACTGGCTCTGTCATACTCTTTCTGTTATACGCCACCAAAATTTTAAAACTTCTCCATACATTTTAGGCATAGAAATTTATAAATATGTATGAAAAAGTATTTTTTTGTCACGTTTAACAGAAATGTGTACCCTATTAGATTTAATACCTGGAACTGTAGGTATTCGCGAAATGTCAGAAAAGTACGTCTTGATTACAATCAACCTGTGTAGCTACATTTTATGTTGATGAATACAAGTAAATTTCAAGACAACATACAGTCGAACTTGGTTATTACGAGGAAGATGGGACCGACTGAATTTGCTTATTATAAGCGTTACTCGTTATATCAGAGACTAGGTATTTTTAAATGAGCATGTCACATTACACAAAAAGTCGAAAATAAAAAATTTGGAAACCATCGTAAAAATCCCCGAAACGAGCATGGCATTCATAAACTACAAAAGAAGTTGTTTATTGTAATGAACTCTGGTAGGTACCTACGAACTTCACAAACCTTGGATTTTTCAACCATATGCGTGGATACTTTTTTATTATTGTCGGCGAAACACCAATAAGGTAGGTACTTAGACACTTTACTAGTGTCATAAACGTAATCCGACCCGGCGGTATCCTGTCCAATCGGATTTTATTGCTTAGGGTCGAAATGTTTTAAAACGATCGACACATTAATAGTATTTTAGCTCGGAATATCCGATAAGTTGCTCGTTATAACAGTGAATAAATTAAATGTATGGCGTAAATCATAAACCAAATGTCAACAAATGTTTCCTTATTACATCCGAGATCTCGCTATGTCCAAGATCGTAATAACCGAGTTCGACTGTAATTATTTTCGTAAAAGTTATATACTCCGTGCCGCGCTAGAAACTCGCGTCCGAATCCCTTGCTGATTTAATTTTTTTCATATATTGTTAATTTGCTTTAAAATATTTTTTATCTGAGTTACAAATAATATAAATGCCAAATAAAAGTTATGGTAATGTATAGTGTGTCAAAATTATTACCTACCATATTTTACTAGTATTGTGAAATTTATTATAAAATATGTCTATTTTAGTGATTAAGTTTGATTTGTTTTGTTATTGTGACGCACGTTGAATATTATATATCTGACTATCAAAAAATTCAAATAAATTTCATAAAACAAAAATTTGTTTTTATGGTAACATGTAACTTTAGCTTTACAAATTACACTCCGTTACCATTTCGTTCCATTCCGAAAATGTCCCCAAAAAAGTTGAACGTTAACTATTTTTCATTTGATTATTAAATTACGAAACATATATATTTTTCCAATAAAATGTAGTAAAAGTGATTACTGTCTTTAAAAAAAAAGCAGAACGAACAATGATTGGTTTTTTCTAATACTAAAGGAAAAATGCTCTGCCATTATAGACATAGGGTAACGGAGTGGAACGAAATGTGCCCAAGAATTAAAATTCAATAATATTTTTTGACTATTTGTACTTTTATTTTTAAGTGTATGGTTTTTTTAATCTAATAGAGCTCTTTTAAGTGATAAAAAGTGTCTCATTCATGTTTTATAAGCTTAGTTTCGTAGTCACGGAACGGAAACTTGCCCAATGTCATAAAAAAATGATATAAATATTGTATTAATCAATATTTTGCTGAAAAATTGCTATCACCAATTCAGTAATAGAACAAGGAATCTGCTAGCTATATAAAATGGTTAATTTGAGTGAAAAAATAATATTACCCAAATTTCAAACATGTACAAACTTTGGCGAAAATGCCCATTTACGCCATGAATAACAATTAAACAGAAATATAGCATAATATATAAATAAATGATAAGGCATGCAAGCCAATATAACGGAAAATCAATTTGTATTCGTAGCTATTATGAGAAATATTTCCTCTCAGAAAAAGTGCTTTATTAGATATGACACCCTTTGCATGCTAATTATTTTTACCGTCCACATTTGAGTCGCTTAGAATCATAACTCACATATTGCAATTTTATCGTTTTTTAGTTAAATACGCCAAGTGATTCTAAATGAATTAATCTATATACCGAAAAATCGTTGACAAAGTTCATTGTTGGTGTAATATGTCGTATATTTCAAAGAATAGAGTTTTGTCACCAACGCCTTCCTAACCAATCGGGGAGCTCTATTTCTCATAGTATGCTGTATGTCTGCAACGTTAGGAGTATTAGGTATATATATTTAAAAAAAAAAAGTTATTCGACTCTCTCACTCATTAATATTCTAGGGAGTTCAATACTGTTCTTCTAATTACAAAAAATAGTGCTCTGTTGGTTTTTAGCGATTATCTCAAAACTTGATTTTTGGAATATGTGAGTTATGATTCTAAGCGACTCATTTACTGTTTAAGCTGAAACCGATCGAGCCTTCAAAATTAATGCGAATATCGACGATGCGATCAACGTTGGATCTACGCTAATATGTGAAAAAAGCGACGTGTGACAATACGCAGGGAATGTGAATACTAACAAAATCACACCGACATACTCGACGTGTTGCAGTCGGACGAGTGCGACCCGGCTTACATTTCGTCGAAGGCTAAGTTTTATGCAGCGCTCAAAATGGAAAATTTTACGAACCGGAGAGTTCGATAATTTTCCAAAAATACTAACATAATTTATCTATTTTAGAATTAGCATTTTCGTTCTATGGCCGACCTAATTCATTTTTATCGAGACAGAGCGATAATTTCGAGGATTTCATGAACCGGAGCTGCTCTCTGGTTTATTTCAAGCCCTGGTTTTAAGCAAACTAAAAATATCATTGTTCATATTATTTGAGAATCATTTTTTATTTATACCTACATTACTTGCCATAGCAACTAAATTATGAATGATCTTTTGTCGACGAATTGAAGGTGCCCTGGCAGTGGGTAAGACGGAAGAGCTTGACAAAATTGTAAAGTCTTTAACAGAATTGGAGTGAGGACCTGATTGGCGGATCCACTTCTAGAAGAGAAGAGGCGATATGACAGCGAGTCGTAGTCAAAGCCTCGGTAAAATCATAAAAAATGAATGATCTTTTCTCACGCCTAGTAGGTATAGTATCTACACACCTGTAGATAACAATAAAAAATGATTTACTATAAATTATTCATTAGGAATCCAGCACTTCTTTCCATGTCAGCCCGTACCATGTAAACTGATCTTGTAGCATCGCTGTAGAGTGATCGTTATGGTGACTGACACGACTACGCGTTAATTATTGGTCAAAAATAGTCACTCTTAACCTGTTGTAAGTGCGAATTATTACTTTAAGTTAATCGAGTTTGAACATTGGATCCAAACATGCAATGCAGAGTGGAATTCAGAGTAGCAAAAACTTAAGCCGATTGTTCAAAATATGGCAATGCCTACATAATTGTGATACTGAACGCAATTCAAAAAACTCTTTTTACCTTTACAAAAAGGGGATGTACTCGCAATGATAGTAGGTATACCGTATACCAAATATATTTAATGTTAGTACCTACAGATCAGGTCTATTATTGCCGCTGTCAAACGGTGATAATTATTATATCTGAAGATATAAGTTGTAAATTATTTTGAAGAATGACATAGGTATTTGAATAGGTAGGTAGTGTTTTACATACATACCAACCTTACGCAAAGTAAAGTTCTAGTTCTTAATTTTTAATAAAAGTTAAGGATAAAAAATCGAGAATGGTTTTCGATTTCTGTATTCATTACAATAAAGTCGCAGTATATGTTACGAAATTAGTGCTATAAAACTTCGCCTATGAACTTTATAAGCACTAAATTACGAGCACTTTTAATGTAACGGAAATAATAGCAGTGCCCAATTTTGAATGTGTTGACAACTTCACAGCTATTTTTTAGGTATCTTTTGCAGCCACCCTATTTTGTAATAGATTTTGTAAATTATATAACCTATCTTTGCGACTTACAGTAAATTAACATTTAACTTTACATAATATAAATGGTTAACAAATAAGAGATATACATTTTTGATATAATCTCTCAATAAGTTGATTTTGTCACGAGCTATGGCATGTTGCACCATCTTGTTGGAACCACATATCGTCCAGGTCAAAATTATTTAATTCATGCCAGAAAAAAATCAGTAATCATGTTTCTGTAGCGTTCTCCATGACAGTAACTGCATTGCCATTTTCATTTTCAAAAAAATACGCTCCAATTATACCTCCAGACTAGGGATACTCGATACCTATGAATCCCGGGATTGATAAACATAATCCCGAATCTTTCGGGATTGATTTTTTTACCAATTTTTATGGAAAATAAAATAAAAACTAAAATATAACAGAAAAAAAAACTTTTACATTAGAAATAAACTGAGTAGGTATGAATGAAGTTTGATTTATACCCATGTGTAAGTTGCCGATTCATTTTATTTTTTCACATAAATTAATAAAAATGAGAAATATTGGAAAAAACAATGCTTCGCACTATTAACAAAGTCATTCCACCGTGATCACATACGTTTTACGGCAGGAAAGGCCATAAGTACACCATGATTTGCTTTACTATTTTAAATCTCGCTAACCCATTCATTAAGTCTTTACTATCAGAAACAGCAATCCCATATTAAATTCACATTATTATTTATATTACAATATTATTTACTCCATTAAACTTATGTATTTCCAAGATTGAACGTATACAATATTAACAATAATACTGTCTTAAATAGTAATTACTAATTATACTAGATTTATTTTTGACCGATTTTATCAATGTCATTTGTAAATATAATTTTTTTATTTTAACGGCCCACATGCTCAGCGTACGTCAAAATTGAGCTTTTATGCTATTTTCAAAGCATGATCCTGGACATTCCTTAAACGTTGTAGATAATCTAATTACATAATTTTTAAGCCTTATTATCCTTTATATTTATTTTAAACAGTTTATGACTGCATGAAGTATTTTTATTACATACAATAGTATTCTTTTAAACCTCTCGCTCTAATGTTTTAGAATATAGTCATATTTCAGTACGTCCATGTGAAGGTGTTAAGATTTTTTATATTTATTAATTTTTAAAAGCATTTATAAAACCATTAGTAAAATTTATGTCGACATTATTATAGTGAAATATTTACAATAAAAAATTATATTGATAATCTCTGTGATCCCAAATTTGACAAGAATTAGGCATTTTATTATTCAAAAAATGGGCAAGATTAACACATTTAAAGATAATTTTAAAGATAGGTACTGATTATAAGCTACGTCTTTGACCATTCAAATGTGATAAACATTCTACGAATAATGTTTGCTTTATAATAATTATTGACCTAAGAATAAGGTAGTATTTTTTTGAAATACGCCATTTCTATTGGCATTTCCCAGTGGCTAAGCTACAACATACGGCCGTAGCCATAAATTGACAAACGATAAATGAAGTAGGGAGTAAGATCATGTTAACGCGCGTGTTTGAACATGTACCTAACCATTTTTTTTAAACGCTCCATTTTGACCTACGCTGAGCATGTCCCCCCTTAACAATAGAAAAAAATGCCAATCCCGGGATTTGATTCCTTACTCCAGACCATAAATCACACCACTGTTTATTTTTGTGGGATTCTGAAAAAAAAATAGCTGCCATGGCGTTTTAAAAATCTATAGTACTAATTTGATAGCCCTTATCTCTATATATATATAAATCTCGTGTCGCGGTGTTTGTGGTCGCACTCCTCCGAAACGGCTCGACCGATTTTTATGATTTTTTTTTATGTATTTTTGATAGGTATGAGAATAAGTAGTAAAGTATATTTCATACCGCTAGGTGATTAGGGTTCTCTATTCAGAAATTTTTTTCTTTTATTTTGACAATTTTTTTTTTATTTGGCATCAAAAAATACCTATAACCCCAAATTTTCACCCTCCCATTTTTTAATCGCGATTTTAGTATGAACAAATTTCACCGTCGCTCATATTTGAAACAGAACGAAATTATTTATGTTGTTGAATGACAGATGGCGCTACGTCCGAGAAGAATTCAAGAGAAGCTTCGCGTCATTTTGACATTTCATTCGGCATATCACAACGCAATGCATGCAAATTGTGTACGATTTATTTTAATTTATCTATTTGTGTGCGTGTATTACAGTGAACAATGCCAGCAAGACGCAAGGGGGCCCATTTGGGCAGTCGAACGAATAAAGCAACAAACATGCAAAATAGTAGAGCAGAATGAACAGACGAACAAATCCAACAAGATAACGAAAATGTGCATGTGAGCATGTCGCAGTTGCGTGCATCTCATTCACAAGAGGCACGAGCTGAACGAAATCAACAACGACAATTGGAACGGAGCCGAGGGCGCCGGTTCGTAGTTAACACACGCAGAGCAAATGACCGACAACGCCAACAAGTACATCGAGCATTTACATCCGCTACGTTCCTTCGTCTCGCATTCGAGTACGAGCCAGATATTGAATATTCCGCTCATCCGAAAGTGCTGATTGGTGCTATGGACAAAGAATGTCCCCATTGTCATGCGCTCAAATTCAAACGTGAGTCAGCCGGGATGTGTTGCGCATCAGGAAAAGTACAACTACCAGAAATTGAGACACCACCAGAACCATTGAACGGCTTGCTTATCGGCACGGTTCCAGATACAAACCTGTTCCTGAAGTCTATTCGCACATTCAATTCATGCTTCCAAATGACTTCGTTTGGAGCAACAGAAATAGTTCACAATACTGCGGCAATGGTCAACAACTCCATTCAACGTTCAAAATCAAAGGCCAAGTGTACCACAAAGTAGGCTCATTGCTGCCAATGCCAAACGAACCACATAATTTCTTACAAATCTACTTCATGGGGGGTGAGGGCATCAATCGTGTGGATGCACGTTGCGGCTACAATAACCTCAATTCGCCTAATGCCAGGCGCATCGTCGGCGAACTGGACCCCCTATTGAATGAGCACAATGAATTATTGAAATTCTTCAAATCACACATGCACGAATTGCAAAGTGACAATCACGCTATTGTCATCAATCCTGATAAAACACCAGCTGGAGAGCACGTGTGTCAATTCGATGCGCCTGTTGTTGACGACGTTGCTGGAATCATGGTTGGCGACCGCACATCGACGCGAGAAATCGTGATTCGAAGATCTGGAGTTCATCGCTGACACACACCGTTCATACGACGCTCTCCAATATCTGCTAATTTTCTGGAAGGGACAAGACGGATATTGGATAAACATTAAACAACGAGATCCCGCCACAGGTAATTCATTCATTATGAACATCATTACTCATTTTGAATTGAGAAAATGAATGGTTGGTGTTTTTTTGTTTTTATCGGCGGTCATCGTCTACAGCGCTCCCTTCCTCTTTCTGTCATAGATCCCATCCCCACACACTTACAATACATTCGTTATTTTTTATTTAATAACTAAAATACACTAGAAATAATTTATATGGCAGAACAACGTTTGCCGGGTCAGCTAGTAATCCTATAATATCTATATTTCGTTGCAATTTTTAACATCCCTTTTCCACCACCCATTTACATCAGGAACTATTGATGTCTGGTAATGAACACGTCAGCTTATAATGTCATGGGTTCCGGCTCTGGTGAATTCACATGTTGTTTTTTAATGTGTGTTTGGCCCCTGAGTATGGACCTAGTAGGCGGAGCAATTGGCCAACATCCATTTCTCATAAAACAAAAATCTTTGGTGTTTTTAAAAGTGTTTCAGAGGTGCTTTTTTGCTTCAATTTCATATTTAGGCACCATCGCTATAGAAGAAGGTTGTTTTACATCTTTGGTATTGATACTTTATTTCGATAGTACCTACTTATCCATAGTTTTTTTCCCGGTATTTCCTATTATTGAATATTGGTATTTATTTATCTATGGTATGCACTGAAAAACATTAAGTAGATACTTACCCAATACAAGTAACTGGTACCTACATATTTGATTAGGTAATAAATAGAATTTATCATTTTATGAAAATACTCAGGATATTATGAGGCACAGGCACTCATAAATATTTATATGAAACGATTATAGCAGCTTAAAAATAACAAACAGATAACATTTGACTCTTACACCAATAAATTTCAATTAAACATGAATATCATTTATGTTTCAAACCATCTCTCAAACTATACAAAAATGTAAGAATAGACCAATTCATTCTGAGTGAGCCAATAAAAATATCAACATTAATAATGATTATTCATACCAATAATTTAAGTGTTTAACTTGAAATTAATGTTTTTTCTTTGGTAGTGTACAACATTACTAACCCAATTAAGTTCAATAGGTATATGTTTGAGAATTTGGGTCTAGTATTATTGTTTATGATAGCTAATATAATAAATGATAATGCTAAAGCCAGTGGGATGGAATACTAACTCCCTGAACATATCCTGCAGGAAGCTGCCTCCATAGTGCACTGACTTATTATTGGCAAAGTTAAACCACTACACTGCCCTTCCAAGGAAGAAAGCAGTAACTCGCAAAATTGAGTTATGAATACCATCTGTTAGGTAATTTTGAAAGCTATATATTCTGTTCACTTTAAAATCAGTATTATCACTAAAATACCGTTAAAATCCTTAGTGAAAAAATAGACATCTTCTAAAATAATACAACTTTTTAAGCAAAAAGGCAGTAATTGCACCTATTCATTGCAGTTACTGCTTGTTTATTATTACTTTGTTTGTATTTTAACATCCTACAAATAAAAATTATCACCGTCTTTTATTAATTCACAGTACTAAAGTTTGAGAGAGAGGAGAGTCAGTTAATGCCTTCTTCCTTAGAGGGGCAGTATAACTCCAGATTCCATAATTATTAAGTTTTTATTTTGATATAAAGGAATTGAGCTCTTCTCTGTAATAACAGTGTTATCAGGATAATGTTAGTTTTCAGTAAATCAATTAAAATAACACACATATTTGTGTAGATACTAGTAGAATCTTGACACGAAATGTCATAAGAGTTGTAATGAATAGCATATATCACTATATGGTCTATGAACCGGCACATCATGTTTAATCTTAATTATTTCAAAATGACACTTTTGAGATAGCGCTACTATTCTGTAGTATGAGCTTGTTATGCTTAACCGATTCACTGCGGAGCATTTAATTACCACATTTAAATAACATGCTAATTATATCTAATCGCCCCCTAATCAGGACACAACAGCTGCAGCGTTTACGCTGTAAGGATTAAGAGGTATATTAACCATAAAATGGTTAATTTATTTACCCTAAGAAAAGTACAGCGCCAGTGTAATCATGAACTGTAATGTCTGTGATGAGCTAGATAACATGTAATGTATAATATAAAGATCTTGGAAAGGATGGACAGCGTAACGTCGATAAAGAAAGAGGGACAACGATGAGCCGAGAGACCATGACTTTGGTGGTTGAACGGAGTAGAAAAAGACCTCCAGAGCCTCGGTATGGCCAACTTGACGTTCTAGGGTAAGGGAGAGGAAATTGTTGAGAGTAATGTTGGAGGTGACCAGGGCTCACTATATCTGTCAAAAGGTTTTAGTATGTTATCCATTAAGTGAAAAATTCTGTCCCTGTTAATTTTAAATTTACCTTAATAACACATTGAATGCTGACTAGATAATTACTTTTTAATTACCACATTTAAATAGCATGCTAATTGTATCGAATGGTCGCCTGATCGTTACGCGCTAGGTGCGTCTTTAGCGTCCATAAACTTTATTACTTTAGAATTGTCAAATCAATGAGCAGAAGCTGAAAAAAATGTTACTAAGGCTAATAATTATATTAGTACTTTTACAGGTATTTCATATTACATATTATTGATTTGTGGTAAGTTCACAATTTTTACTATAATAATTATGTGCCAAGGATGCATCGAGATAAATATGCCTTGGATTATTTTTACAAGCGTAAACCAGTTTTTTATATAATGATGACAAAAAATAATTATGTTACAGCAGTATACATATTGTCATACTTACATCACAAACGAAACAGACAGGCATTTTTAATTGTGCGAGAGTACAGGACATTAATTTTCTTCTGGATTCCAATTCAACTATAAAAAAACATTCTGGTATCGCCATTGAGTGTTGGAATACAAAAAATTCATTTGAATCCTTCTAGTTAAACAGTCACAATTCATCGGGGCGTACATTGAATTATTCTCTATGCATATCAAATATAAATCCAAAACGCATTTTAGATTCGCATGGTAAGAATATTTGTGAAAATAAAATTATAATAATGGCTATCTCGCTTGATGTGCATGTACGAAAGTAATCAATGGTGTTATGGATTCTGTCACTCATGCTACGCTACATCTTTACATAATACCTGTACCTCGTCAGTGATTGTTTTATTATATTCAGTAAATGGCCCCCACTCCTGAAGCGGGCCCTCTGGCTAGAATCTTTGGCGGGCCCCTACCTAACTTTAAGGTTAAAGGTAGTGTGACGCACTAAATTAACGTTTTTCAAATTGTGTGTTCAGATCAAATTAAGGGTATTGGTGTATTATTACCGATTTTTTCTATTTTTAATACATATACATTAATCATGGAGTTGTCGAGTATCGACACACAATAATCAAAATTTACATCGCACAGCCATATAATTTTAATGGTCATGAAGTATAATACCATCGCAGTGAGATACCCGGGGTTCCAGCGGCTAGCTCAGGCGTCCATCGAACCCCGGATTCACAAAAAAAAGTACGATATATTTGAGGGTGGAATTAAATAAAACCACGTCTGTCTCGTGTAACTTGGTAATCCTTATATTTTACACTTTCTTTACATGTTTAGGTTTTGCAATTAGTTACGCAGGTCCGTATATGTCGAAAGGTGACGCTTACTAATTTTTTTTTTCTTTTTTAAACTTCGCGTACCGACGCCGTCCAGCAAAAAGGACTCTCGTGATTGGCCAAATTTTATCGCGTGATCTTTGATTCGGCGAATCACGAGCCTGACCCTGGCGCCGGCGCGCGAGGATTTCACGCACAATGCGCGGCAAAATTTATTATATTTAAATACTTATATTTAGTCTTAAAATTATCGCTTTCATCCATCATCATTTATACTTTTTAAATTAAAAAAAAATACTTACGTGGTTGAGCAAGGAATCAGATTAGATGTTTTATGAAGCCGTTTCTAGAGGTCAGGGTTACGTTTCGACTTGAGCTACTAAATGATTATTTTACACCGGGAGAAGCCCGCCTGTAACAGGGGTGTATCAGCAGGCGACTTTTTTTTAATGTTAAAGTAAATTTGTGATGTGTATTTATCTCAGTTATCTGGTCAACCCGCCACGCCGGGCCCTCAGGCTAGAGCCAAGTCAGCCCTACCTTTGTGGGGGGCCATGAATCAGTACGATCTTATGACGTTCGTGTACAGCAACATTTCAATATATTCTAACAATTTTGGTTTGGAAAGGTTCATTTTGAAGATAAGTTTTTAATTTGATTTTATACCAATAATATTTATCGCATTTAGTTCTTAGTGCGCAAATCGTAGTACAAAAATAGTCATTATAAAAAGATTGATGATTCAAAATATTATATTTAATTATTTGTTCTTTAATATAAAACATGTACAAATATTATTCTTAAGTTAACGTTAGTACACAATATTTATTTACAACCATACAGCATTTATATAAAAATAACAAAATAATTTCAGGTTTTAGAATTCATTGTCAATAGTTATTTTTTATCACATTAAACATTATAATATTACTTTAAATGTTAGTATTTTTAATTATTTTATAAAATTGTACAAAAACATCCCTTATTAAAATATATGATTCTCTTTTAAAATATTATTTAGATGCCAAAAAAAACAATTAAAATTGAAACATAACAGATAACCAAATAAATATATCCAACAATAATTACATGAGGCAGGTTGAGTTAACAAATTTTGTATTCCTATTCTAATAATAAAATTGCAGTATTTTTAAACAATAGTCCTGCTTTTGTCAACAAACATAATATTATGTTTTATTTATTACTTTAACTTATCAGTAATAAATATGTGGTAGGTACTTAGCATTTTGAATAATAAAAACCTACACAAATTCAAGGGTTGCATTTGCAACCCTTTAGGTAGATGTCAAGTATAACATATAACTTAAACATGTAGTTGGGACGTTATTATGACAGTCTCATGAATAATAATTTATATTTTATAATAGGGATTACACATTAGTATAAAAATAATGCTTGTAAATTATTATTATTGTCTATAATAAATATGCAATAATCCTAGGGTGACCTTCTACTGGTGATTTTGATGCCTCAGCATCAGAGTATTTTGCGTAATGAGGAGATGTTTGGTGTCCAAACCATATTGGTTGGCAACGTTCATAGGGCCTTATGCATAATCATACTTAAGTGGGCGTATACGTAACGTGGAATGGGAATCTGTCTAAGTAACATTTAATAATAATTCTCAATCCACGCAACGCATAAACCCAATTATGACTATGCACAGGGCCCTTATACTTTACCCGATAACACTGTTAAGGCATCTTTGATCATATACAATGCTTAAAGATGTGCTGTGCAATATGTGTGTAATTCTAATTTTTATAAAATAATTTAAGCTTTTGGCATTTATATTTTCGATTGAGAAATGACACACGATGAGATGTATAATATAAAGCGAGCTTTTGAGAGGTCATAAAATAATATCTGTCCATTCATTCAACTACATACATGTACATCGATGAGTTTTCTGAACATATGAGAGATTTTGATATATTTAAAATATATATCAGCGATATAAATGTCAAAGGAATAGATCGATTTGCCTATTAATAATAAAGCATAATATGGCAAAAAATAACCTAAAAAATAAGGGAATGTTACATTAATAAAAAGGTTGCAGTAAATGGACGAATGCTGTATAATATGGCAACGCATTGTGAGAAAAGATACCTACCTTAATATTCAATGGTTTTACATAAATCATATTGAACAAAAATATAAAGATTCCATGTGTTTTTCATCATGGGATATTTTGATAAAAGGTGCAGGTGAAAACATGTGTCAATTAATGTAATAGCAAAACTTATAAACAGACAGAGCACTAAATGAAAATTAACTTTTGAAAATAATATCTGAAAATTCGATGATAATAATTACTATAAAACTAGTTACCTTGTTGTGTATGTGCCTTGTTCAAAAGATGTATTTTAAAATGGTTTTACTAAATCAAGTATCATGCCTTAAACACGTTTGATAACTTTTAACAAAATATGTAGTTATGTATCTATTATGTGTAAGAATTGATTTAAATATTATCAATGTAACTACAATAAAGTGTATGAGTTTAAAATACAATTTTATGTCGCATTTTGTGAAAAAATTGGTAATTGGTGTATTAAAGTTACAGAATTAACAATAGTTTTCCAATTATCAGTTTAAATCAATATGAATATGATAGTCAGAACTATGAATACTATTTGCTGTAGCAAACCCACATATTATGAACCATAATGCTGAAAAACCATACTATGGAGCCAAAAAAACTTGTCCACCGCCTTTGCTTTCACATAAATTCATATGAAAGCAAGTAAGTCAAGTAACAGGGTTTTTGCCTCTCTTGAACATTTTCGAACATGTTTTATTCGCGGTATTGCAGTTATGCAGACGACGCTTTGTCAAAAAATAGAATATATTTAGAATATATACCCGATGGTTATAGAAATTAGGAATTACTACATTGATTTTTGATGTTGTCAATAATTGGTGTTTTTGTCATGTTAAAGAGTAATCCCATGAAGATAAGATTATTGGTTTACGCATCAAAATACAACCACTCGGTTTTAGGTACACCGGGTGATTTGATGGCTTGCTGCAAAATTGCAGAATATCCACTCTTCTCCCCAATAAGTAGTTTACCTAGAATCTCTTTAACTCCCATTGAATTTTTACATCCCAGGCTAATGTAAATGGACACGTGCGACAGTGTGTTCGGGTTGACAGGAAGTCTGACACAAGAAGATTTTGGATCCCACCTGGCAGAGATTGTTGGATCAAAACGATCGCTTTTCCAATGACATTCTTTATCGCGGTCGGATATAGCAGCTTTAAGATAGAGGGGTGCTGAAAACAGAAAAAAAAATGAATAAATTAACCGTCATACGTTTTTAATAAAAATATTCAATTGCGATCAACATTACATTAACATAATAAACTTTGTATGAATCAAATTCAAACACCAATTTATTTTCTCAATAAATTTAATAATAGAACTTGTTTTACTCATTTTATTTTATTTGATTTGTTATTTAAGGGGGAGGGACCTACAGAGGCACCTAGCAGAAAAATACAAAGCTTGCAATTTGAGTACTTTTATTGTTAATTTACAATTTCAACTGTATTGATTAATAAATATGTATCTGAAAACATTAAAAAGATTTTTTTTAAGTCAATGATAAACTTCCAATTATTGTATAAAAAATGTGAATTTGTTAAATATTTATGTCCCCTTTTCACCGTGTAGATTTTTGACAATTCATCGTTTTAATATTTATTTTAAAAAACATTGATTTTTATAAAAATATAAATGTCTATAACTTGAAATCCTTTTTATTTATATCAAATTTTATTTTAGGTATGGTCCCAATATTGAAGCTCTATTTGATATAAAAAAAAGGATTGTTCACAATTAATACTCACCATATTTTTATTGGATGCCTATTATTTAATGTTCAGAATATGGACTAACCATATTTATGTAACCATATGAAACTATGTACATATTATGGTAAGTAGCGTAATTTTTCTTGAAGTCCTAGACATGATATAGTTGAATAAAATTCATCTTCAATACAATGTACTTATATTTGACTTGGTTTGAACTTAGTTATCCAATAAATTATTGTTATTAAAACACATTTGCGGACACAACGTCTATAGACATCGTTTTTTTTAAGTGTGATATGACAGTATATCTATAGACGTCCTGTACTGTACAACGTAATACGACACGTCGTGTATAGAAGTCGTATTTTGGATTAAAACCTATGTTCCCTACCTACTTGTGTCACGGTGCGAACATATTTCCATTAGATAGTGTCGTATGAAGACTTAAATCATTTCTATATATCTAAATCGAAAATTTAAAAAATAAAAATTTTAATATGTGTCATATCACTAGCATGTATTAGCTAACATGTGTCTGCGAATGTGTTAATGGGTGCGCGCGCAGTCAAAAAATGTTTCAATGGTATGGCCAACAGGTTGGTCATAAAGCAATTTTAGGATCAAACATGGTTAGTCATTCACTTTTTTTACTCATTTGTGTACTAATTCTATTTCTAGGGATATCAAACATGACAAATAGACATGAAACAAACTATAATTATAGTAATAGATAAAATGATGTTTGTCTTTCATAATATGTACAGGAGTAGAGTTAAAGTGTAAGTCTGTGTTATGTACCTTTATGCAGTTCATGATCTTGCATTGTTTGAATATTACAGCGCATTTTGTTGACGTTTATTTGTATTGTGTCATTGGCACCATTCTCACTCTTCGAATATAAAAGACATATTTCAACTTGTCCTTTCTTATTATCCTAAAATCATAAAAGTTCACAAATTTGTAATACATACTTATATTTACCTACATATTCTCTACAAAGATCTTCATGGTAGGTAAATCAAATACAAAAAATTTTGTAGGTAGATATTTATCCTAAGAAAATATTAACTGAATAATATTGTAATGTATTAAAAATACTGAAATGTTATATAATACTTAATTAACATGAATGTAATTAGACAGATAAAAACAAAAGATGAACTGATATTGAAAAGACCTGTATTTTGAATACTTACTGCTTCATCGGGTCTTGACACACCCCCACTTATCTGTACTATTGGTCTCCAAATATCAGGTGTACCGACTAAGTCATATTTTAAGTTATTCTGGAACATGGTTTTGTCAAAACTCCAAGTGGCTGCACCGATCGTACGGCGTTTGTCAGCTGCAGGTTTATCCGTTTGGGCATTTGCTCCATTTTTGAATGTATCCTTAAAGAGTTGTTCGAATTTGGCCAACTTTGACGTGGATTGCGAATCATCAGTGTTGGTTTGGACATCCACGGTCTTTGGTGTTTTTTTCTTTTTGTCTTGTGGTTTAGGAGGCGCTGTATCGAGGACGGCATATACAGTCAATGAGATAAAGTGGCCGGCAAGTAGAGATTCAAGGTCTGTCGGCTCGGATGATTGCTTTTTACTCGGCTTTAGCGCTTTGCCGATTTGAAATTTAAACTCTTCATCCCACACAGGCCACGAGGTTTCTTGTAGTTTTGATTCAAACTTGGCGGTGCCCGGAAAGACTTTCACCTGAAATCAAAAAAATAATGAGATTACATGAGTTCTTAAAAGTTTACTCAACAATATTAATTCATCAAATATAAAAAAACTGTTCTATCCAAATAATAAAATATTTTCTTTTGTCTTTATAAGCTTGATATTATTTTTATATAGCTGGTCATCACCTTTAAGTACCCCCTCATGTCCCATATTGAGTATACATATAATATTATTATCTTAAGATCAACACCTAGATGAAATAAAACATTTCACTATATAAATATACATTTACGAAACAAATATTGGTCATAAAATTATGTGTCATAAATATGTTTTAGTATGTTCTTAACCTATATTATTTTATGTGACATTTCACATGAATGACGATACAATGCTTATCCTAAATCTGGTACATATGCACACACTTAAGTACTCAATATTAATATTCATAGATAAAGATAGCACAAGATAAGGATAAAATGAAACAAGCGCTTACAAGTAGTAGGTAAGTAGAGAATAAAATAATGCTTATATATATGCATATTCTTACAGGTAGGTATGTAGATTTTAGCCAGGTACTTATGTATATAGACGCCCACGGTGGCCGCGCGGCTTAAGCGTTGGACTATCACGCCGTAGGTCCCAGGTTTGAATCCTGGGTCTGGCAAGTACACATGTTGTTTTTCAATTTGTGTGTGAGTCAGGGTATGGACCTAATAGGTTGAGCAAGTGGCTGACATCCACTTCTCGTATAAACAAAATCTGTTAATACAAACCTCTACTCTGTGGAGGCCCATATGATCCTATTAGGATCGGACATGGTCGCAAAAAAAAACTTATGTATAAAGTGAACTTGACTATTTCAATTTCAACGATTACCTTTTTGGTAGGTTACGTAATAAAGTAACAAAGGTTATGTTATGACCTATTTTTCAGCAATGAAGTATCTAACAACTACTAAGTTTATTTTGGTTGGATGTGGCAACATAGACAGTGTTCAAGTGGGGGATACTAGGAATGAAGAAACAAAAATTGAGGAATTAATTGTAAACAATAAAATATGTTTTAATATATAATTTTAAAACTATTGGGTACTTAATTATTATGTAATGATAAAAGCAATGATACTGCGTTGCTAAACCAAAAACAATCCTCATCAATAGCACTCAAATCAAACGAGTCAACAACTACATCTATCACGGACAACAAATGTCAATTGACGTTGGTATGCATCACAAGATTGCTCATAGAACCTAATTGGCATAGGATGCATTTCGGTGCCTGAATAGTACCGTTAAAAGTGATCTGCTATTATGTCTTAAGCGGAAGTGTTCAATCAATATGTGTTACCAGTGCTCAAGTATGCGTGTGAAACATGGACTCTTAATGTAAGTGAAATCCAAAAATTGCGAGTGGCGCAACGTGGTATGGAAACGTTCTACTTGGTCCAACTATTTTTTTAGGATTCTTTGTAAGGTACCTTTGAGGTTTTTAAAATTATGTATCTTCTATTATCTAGTTAATTACTGTTCACTAGCCTTACTGGCAGTAACATATCATGTAGCATCAGGTTAGGCAGATCATGTGTTGCTTTAGGGTAAAATAAGGAAGTCTTACGCTTTGGCGACCGTGCTATGGTCACATTTCAATACGTCACATGTCACGGGGGACATTGTAAGAGTCTGCACACGGCGACCCTGCAGAGCGATCTCCTAATCAATCTTACGACTATTTCTCGACATGACTGATGATAATGACCACCAACACGAAATTTCGAAGGCTCTGCTCCCCTGCCCTCAGGGTCCATGACTAGACACCGTACAACAATATGGAGAACACTAATGTTTGCACAAGCATCATTTTTAATTAAAATTCCTGGATTATTCCATATAATGGTAAGGCTATACGATGTGCCAAAACAAAAACAGTATAACATGCAATGAATTTAGAGAACATTATTTGACATTAATATATTAAAGAGCGATCTTCTCCTTTCACTTTGCCTGCTACTTCCTACTGATTTATCATAAAATAAACTTGTCATATTTTACCAACCAACCAAAAAAGGATGAAAATAATTATAATAAAGTCTTAACGGCTTCAAGAAGGTCATAAAGGAGAAAAAGATATCTTCGGTTTGGAAAGGCTGAAGTACCTACCTAATTGAAATAAAAAAATAGGGGGCAGTGAAACACAGCTTCCCCTAAAAATGTGAATATTACAAGTAAAAGAAATAATTTTAAGACAACTTTTATAACTTGTCCACTTGCGAATGTATATAATTCTTTAATTCGCAACTACTTTGCTTATAAACTTATAACTGAATTTACCATATTAAGGCTATTGGGCATTAAAACAAATGTTTATTTTTTAATTGATTAACAAGATTTTTAGGGCCGCTTCAGAGGTAAATACGGCCCTGTCCAAAATAATAATTTCTATTTCAATAGATACTGCTATATTTATACGGAATGGATACATTTTTAAATAGCCATAAATACCTACCTACCATGTAACGCGTTTTTATAATACATTCAGAAGTTGGCCGAAGTCGACCAAAGTATATTATACATACATATTAAATTAATTCGCGAAACTTTTTACGTATGCATGCAAAAATTTCCCAAATATTATTTTTAGACTGTCTGAAGTGCCGAGCAGTTTTTTTGGGAAAAAAATGAAATAGCAGTTTTTAAGAATTGTATTAAAAAAGTTTAAAAATCACAATCGAGTTCTTGAGATTCTATCTTTCGACGTGTTTTAGCCGAAGGCATACCTTTTATTATTTAATATTTATTTTCTTGTTTTCAAAATTTTCAAAGAGATTGTGGGAGCATTTTAAAAACCCTTCTTTCATAATATTATATTCCCCATAACTGAACGATTTTCCATTTTCACTGTCTGTCAGAATTACTACTACTAGCTCTACCAAGTTTTTGTTTCTTATTTGGTACAGCCATTTTTGTGGGTAGCAATGAAATTGTTTGTTACTCTATTACTGAACTTGGGTTTTTACGCACAAATTTGACACCAGAATTGCTCTGATCAGATGAGGCATTCTCTCACTACAGTGGTCTCCTCCGCCGCCTGATGAGGTATGTGTGATGCATAAAGCCTAAGGACCGACCTATGCGATTACATTTAAGTAAATACATTAAACGTAATGCTTATTCTTGAAGTGTATTTGCCTGCTATTTCTTTATACAATGTAATCTGTCATTTATGCATGAGTTTCGACATTTCCGTTTGGGCATTGCAGTGACGTCCCGTGGGGGTAGGCAGATTGAGCGTCGCTTGGGGGCGGCAGTTACTCGAAAGGCGGCAAATCGAGGAAAATCATTTGGAATATTATATATAGATAGCTACCTAAACTTAGTATTAACGAAAATATTTTCCATTAAAAAAATCAGCTCACTGGTTTTATCAGGTTCGCGATATCTAGTTTACTTCCGTTGCCCTTCAACGACTCCTTGGTGACCAGAAACGACACGTGCAGATTTTCGAAGCATTAGTCTGATATTTTGTTGGTAATATCTATATCCATACAACACATTTATTAGATATTGGACTCATGAAAGGATGATAAAAAATAATGTATAAAATAATGAAGCGGCATTTTGCCGCTGCCTATGGGCGGCATTTTATCTAGCGACCTCACTGGGGCATTGATTGGTAAATATTACTGATTATATGTTATTTTTAAATAATACTAAAAACCCAAGAAAATACGGATGGCTATGTCGTCATTATTTATTATTATAATAATATATATTATATATAATCATCTCGCATACCATAGGTTCGCTATCACTGACTTAAACACATCTGGTAATTAAAAAACGTACAAAGATAATCCTTTAAAATTATGTAATACAATTAGGTATATACTGTAATTATTATTAAAATTTTAATGTGGTCCTAACAGTCGCGATTGGAAAACTAAAAATAAAAAAAATGATTTGTAGGTGGACATTTCAAATGAATACATAAGTTAGATATTATTTTATCGAGTTTTGCATTTCTAAATTGAGATTTTTACGACCAGTGATGTTATTATTGAAACAAAAGATCACGAAAAATATTTTGCTTTGAAAAACATACAGGGAAGCCCACGCCGCGAATTATATAATAATACTAGCTGACCAGGCAAACGTTGTTCTGCCATATAAATTATTTCTAGTGAATATTTTGGTTGCTAAATAAAAAGTAACGAATGTATCGTAAGTGTGTGGGGATGGGATCTATGACAGAAAGAGGAATAGAGCACTGTAGACGATGACCGCCGATAAAAACAAAAAAACATCAACCATTCATTTTCTCAATTCAAAATGAGTAATGATGTTCATAATGAATGAATTACCTGTGACAGGATCTCGCTGTTTAATGTTTATGCAATATCCGTCTTGTCCCTTCCAGAAAATTAGCGGATATTGGAGAGCGTCGTATAAACGGTGTGTGTCAGCGATGAACTCCAGATTATTGTTTCTTCTTCGAATCACGATTTCTCGCGTCGATGTGCGGTCGCCAACCATGATTCCAGCAATGTCGTCAACAACAGGTGCATTGAATCGACGCACGTGCTCTCCAGCTGGTGTTTTATCAGGATTGATGACAATAGCGTGATTGTCACTTTGCAATTCGTGCATGTGTGCTTTGAAGAATTTCAATAATTCATTGTGCTCATTCAACAGGGCGTCCAGTTCGCCGACGATGCGCCTGGCATTAGGCGAATTGAGGCTATTGTAGCCGCAACGTGCATCCACATGATTGATGTCCTCACCGCCGGTGGTTCGTTTGGCATTAGCAGCAATGAGCCTACTTTGTGGTATACTTGACCTTTGATTTTGAACGTAGAATGGAATTGTTGACCATTTGCCGCAGTATTGTGAACTATTTCTGTTGCTCCGGACGAAGTCATTTGGAAGCATGAATTGAATGTGCGAATGGACTTCAGGAGCAGGTTTGAATCTGGAACCGTGCCAATGAGCAAGCTGTTCAATGGTTGTGGTGGTATCTCAATTTCTGGTAGTTGCACTTTTCCTGATGCGCAACACATCCCGGCTGACTCATGTTTGAATTTGAGCGCATGACAATGGGGACAATCTTTGTCCATAGCACCAATCAGCACTTTCGGATGAGCGGAATATTCAATATCTGGCTCGTACTCGAATGCGAGACGAAGGAACGAAGCGGATGTAAATGTTTGATGTACTTGTTGGCGTTGTCGGTCATTTGCTCTGCGTGTGTTAACTACGAACCGGCGCGCTTGGCTCCGTTCCAATTGTCGTTGTTGATTTCGTTCAGCTCGTGCCTCTTGTGATTGAGATGCACGCAATTGCGATATGCTTACACGCACGTTTTTTTTTATATTGTTGGATTTGTTCGTCTGTTCTTTCTACTCTACTATTTCGCATGTTTGTTGCTTTATTCGTTCGACGGCCCAAATGGCCCCCCTTGCGTCTTGCTGGCATTGTGCACTGTAATACACGCACATAAAAATAGATAAATTAAAATAAATCGTACAAAATTTTGCACGCACTGCGTTGTGATTTGCCGAATGAAATGTCAAAATGACGCGACGCTTCTCTTGAATTCTTCTCGGACGTAGTGCCATCTGTCATTCAACAACATAAATAATTTCGTTCTGTTTGAAATACGAACGACGGCTAAATTTGTTCATACAAAAATAATAAAATCGCGATTAAAAAATGGGAGGATGGGGGTAGGAAAGTGAAAATTTGAGGTTATAGGTATTTTTTTATGCCAAATAATAAAAAAAATACAAAAAAAAAAATGTCAAAAAAATAAAAGAAAATTTTTCTGGATAGAGATACCCTAATCACCTGGCGGTATGAAATATACTTGTTGACCTATTCTCATACCTAACAAATATACATAAAAAAATTCATAAAAATCGGTCGAGCCATTTCGGAGGAGTTCGACCACAAACATCGTGACACGAGATTTTTATATATATAGAGATGTAGGTACCTAACCTACCGAAGTAACATTACTATTTTAAAATAACCTTATTTATAAAAAAATCAAGGTTTATTCTTTAATATCTGGATCTGGATATTCTGGAGTAAAAAAGGATGAATTTTTGAGCACGCCATGATTTTATAAGTTAAAAATAATACCTATATGAACTATAAGCAGCTTGAGGTTAAATGAAAATATTCAGGTTAGGTATCGATTTTTGAATACCTACCAGTCATTTTCGTTTCAGTCATAAGTAAAAGTACTTCTTTAATTTACAAAAGCAGGTTAGCTATATAGAGCCATCTATCCAAGTTCCGACATTTCTGGTTCTTCGGCCACACTTTCGCGTACAGTAATGTTTGGCGTGAACGGGCTATCCAATACACCCGTGCTCCGCAACCGGTGTGCCGCGAGACAATGCTAGGTGTGCCGCGGAGCATTGCTTATAAAACACAAATGATTTTGTATATTATACAATAATTACTTGATAGCCAAAATTGCGTACATGGCTGGTAATAAATAAATTTCAGCACCTGCATAAACTTAATAAAACAATGCAAGGTCAGACTGAAAATATATTGACGTGATCTGACAAATTAGAAGGATTCAAGACAAGGATCTTTACAAATTTACCAAAGGACCTACCAGACCACCAATGAAAACAAGCAATTAATTTTGGATCCGTCCCCAAAACATTTAACTTTGCTTTAAAAGAAATTTCATCATTACTTTCATCCAATCAATAAGACTGGATTCGAAACCCTTTTGCAACCAATGCCGAAAGTTCTATAGAAGCGCTTATGCTATTTTCTGGATTTCGGTTAATAAAGAATATCCTCTTATTTTTAACAAGGCTACCAAACTAAGTAAGTGAGGCTAAAAACTTTTACGTTCATTGAAAGAAACTCAGGTATCATAATATTAATTAGGTATTCTATTGCTAATACAAATACATGGGAATACGTAGGTAAGCTCAGGGGGGGCGGCGTGGCAGGTCAAGCAGATCAGTGAGATAAATACAAATTACATGTGTGCTCTAATAGCAAAAAAAGTCGCCTGCGGGGCTGTTTTGCTTCGCTATAATTATTATTTTAGCACATACGATTATGGGATACAATTTATTATTATTGTGTCAATACTCGACATATAATTATTGTTAAAACGACAACTAACCGTAATTCCAGTGGATGTATAATACGACTAATTTTACATCGAACATCATTTGAAAAAACGCTATTTTAAAGTATCACACTGTCTTTAACCCTAGCGATAGATAGGGGGGGGGGGCGCCGAATATTCTGGCCTGGGGTCAATGTTTTGGTGTATAAATTGTTTTACGTGTGGTGTGCCGCGGAATTCTAGGAAGACCAGTAGTGTGCCGTGGCTGAGAAAAGGTTGCGGAGCACTGCAATACAGTACCGATATCTTCAAATTTTTAATCAGGTTGCGAATACAGCCTTCAGTTGGGCGAATACTTATACCGAATTCTGACTTTCACAGTATGATCGTCGAAGATCTGTCATTTTCGTCACTTGATTGTATGGTTTTTAGTTAACCGGTTTGACTAGATAACTGGTCTGACTCCTGACTACTACACCCGTCAATTCTTGACTAGCCACGGTTCGCTGCCAATACCAACATGTCCATGTCGTGGAGAACTATATGATGCAAATCACATCCTCTGGGAATGTCCGAGAATGTGCTCCAAAAGGGAAGAGATGCTCAAATCGGTCCAGCCACAGAGGCCAATATTGTTGCTTTAAAAAAAATGCGCTGTCTTATTATGTACGTGAAGATCTTTCCACATAGTGTTATATGTCCGTATTATTTTAGCTTCGTTTTTGTACTATACCAATACCTATTAATTAGAATCATTTATGTTCGTTAGCTCATCGTGTTCCTCTCTACCATGGACACTTTTTATTAAATTAAGTCTCTGTAAATTCAGTCAAAGCACACTTGAGTGCGTGGTGACCTCTGTATTGGGTATCTGCTCCCGAGACATTCCCGGGCGTAAAAACCTGCTAATACTTCACACCAAACGATACGTTCAAGACCGAGTATGATGCGGGTGGGTCGGTATGGACTGTCTGTTTGTGTTGTACGGTTTTTATGCGTTGTGCGGTGGAGAACAATCCATTGTATTAAATGGCAGACTTTCAATTGACGAATGTCAGAAAATACGCGCGAAATATTTGACAAGTAACACAATATGACACAACTGTGAAATTCGTACCACGAGTTGGATAACCCGTTGTAATAGTTAATTTATTAAATTTATATAGGAATTTAATCCGGGGACTACGGGATAAAGGAAGCAGGATTCCGGATTCCAATTAATGTTAGTTGAGGAAAAGAATAACTTAGTTTTTATTTATAACAATATTTGTGTAGCTATCTATTATATTATGAGCGAAGCGCTGGTAGTTTCTGTGCCAAGGTTACGCATAAAAATCACGTCGAATGAGTAGGTACTACCTAACAAATCAGTAGCTTAGTGGCCTCTAATAAAAAATATATACATGCTAGAATCAAACTTGACTCTTCCAAACAACTGGATTTGGAATCTCGTTGAATTTAATATTTTGAAGAGGCACACACCTAGTTACTTTCTGAGACAAACATTGTGAATTTCAATCTTACTACATACCTACATATTACGTACTATCAATCAATGTATCAATGCATGCAAGGAAAACTATGATGTACACAAGAAGTTATCTACATAGGTAAGTTGGTAAGTATATCAACATATTACATATTATGCTATAATTTAATCAACGGGATATATTATTCAGGTGAGTAAAATTTTACATTGTATGTAGGTATTCCATACGTATTACTTCTTTTTCATTCGTCTTCATTATTTCACTCCAATCCACCTCTTCGCAGGAGGTTGGATACCATAGTGCAGGGTTGCCCAAACTATGTTTTGCGGAACACTGGTGTTCCGCAAATTTATCAGAATTGTACCCATTTGTGTCAAAACAAGCTAGTATTGTTTTACTTTCGTTTACTACATCATAATTATGCGAAGTAGGATTTTATTACTATGCTGCAACGAAGTCAAAGTCCAGGAACATGGTCGAAGCTACACCAGATACCTATAAGAATTCAACTTTCTAATATTGTGCCTGATACCAAGAAGATTTGCAATTTAAGGAATTGTCGAAGACATTAAAAACTTCTTTCACTTACCTATATGTTTACTAAATAAATAATTATTGTTTTATTTTAATTTTTTGTAAAATTTATTGATAATATAGGTACTTATTATTTGCCGACCCTACAAAATAAACAAGGTGTTCCGTTAACATTTCAGGATTTGCGAAGTGTTCCATCGCAGGAAAACTTTGGGAAATATCTAAAAGTCCTAAGTGAAAATTATTGTCGTCCGCCCCTCGACATGTATATTTCTGTTATCACAATGCCACCAAATTAGAGTCTTTTGAGGCCGGTAGAGATGTCCAATAATTTTATTATTATCTTTAGTGTTTAGATAGTTTAAAAAAATCCATTAAGTAGTTATCTATAGTCCATTAGAACATGCGTCCCTTGTGCCATAACCATTTATGAAACAAACTGTGGTCCACTAGGTCTGTCTACATTCAGAATTTTTTTCGTTCGCTTGATGACAGCATCGCAGTACATGCAAGGCCTGCGCATTGCCTGCCTTAAACCGGTTTCAAATTGGCCTTTTTTCGTGATGAAACTGCTAATGCATGTGCTCCATCGCCGATGGATTTCTGTTCAACACCACGTCAGCGTTGCCAACCGAATGATTCTGTGTACTATAGTTTTTTGAAAATACTGTAATTTTTACATCTTAAAATCAATCAATCATTCATATTAAAATCAGCATTACAACACTGCTTCCCGTAAAAAATGAGAACTATTTTTGAGGTACAATTAGTGTAGGTAGTTGGCGCGTACGCCCCAACGGGGGGGGGAGCTAATTTGAATGTTATGAGGGGCAATGCGCAAATCATTAATATTTGTTACATTTTTTTGTTTGTTAATAAACGAAAATATTTTTTCGATACTTATTGCAAATTGCAACCCTAAAATATGTTAAATAAACAACTGCAAGGAGCAAATAAGACCCTTATTGGTGCGAAATCTAAGATATTTGGCTTCATTGGACTGTTACAGACAACAAATTGTGCATTTTTATTGGTAAAATAAGTGTGAGGTGACTGATTCAGCTGTAGGTACATGTTTTGTTATTGTGGATCACATGGGTAAAACCTAGGGGCGGCAGGTTATATGAAAGTATGGTGAAGCAGGCAAGTATGGTGAGGCAGGCTGGTAATCAATTTATTCTTATACAAACATTATATTATATGGGTACGTTATAATGACTAAAGTAAATTCTCCGTGATGCCCTGCATTTTTTTTATCGCGTCGCTATTTCTCGTAAGTTGTCAGCTATTGTTGGCCTGCTTCATTCAGTTGTATGAGAAAGCCGATTCCTTGCCCCTCTTTTTATTTAATACCTCTATGGGTAAAACGAAACGGCTAGTGACTTAAAATGACAGATTTTCAGATTTAAAAGAAATTGCTTTCCCACCTTGGATAACTTAACCGATGTTGCTAGATATAACAATAACTGATGTGGCCATGCAGTATCAAGAATTTTAAAACACCATTCATCATAAAAATACAATTGCGTGGTTTTGTGTTAAGACAGAAACAAAATACCCAATTACGACAAATTTAGCAAGAAAATTACTGTTGGCATTCCCATCATCATAATAATAGTTGAGTGCGGCTTTAGCGTTGTAAATGATTTGTTATTAAAAAAAATGTTTTGATAATTTCAAACCGTGGAGGTTTAAGATTAAAATTGACCAAATTAGTACTTAACATAACAACTCTTTGCAGCTCACATCCAGCACAAGGATCGCACTAATTTTCTTCCGAGTTGTAGGTACTATAACATTTTGATAGGAGACATGGAGATGTTTGAAGCGTTGAAGTGGGGCATGACACAAATAAGGTTGGGGAACACTGAGTCCTAAAGTATGCACAGAAGTACTCGGTGTTAAAACCATAATTAAAAAGTTGAAGCGAAGTTGAAGATGAAGTGATCAAATGTAGACATAGCTATTGATATTTATTATCTACGCATTTTTTTGTATTGTAGGTATACCTCCACTATGATACTGAAGATTTTTTTTTACATAAAATCCATGCACATTAATATTATATTAGATATTGTATTTCAACCAGATACTTAAATAGGTAAACAGATTCGTTCGACGGTAACAAATAAGATAAAACTAACATTTTCTTGCTCTCATGGTCAGGTAAGTACCTACCTACGTGGGCACAGTTTAATGATAATATATACCGAATTTTCTAAAAATGTGTTTAATTTTCATCGGACATACATATAAGGCATATTCATTAGAATATATAAGCACCTATATATACCGAAAGAATAAATACATCGAACAATAATTATTATAACGAAAATATTAATGCATCTTTGGTTTGGGCCGATGGTTTTGTGTGGTTCCATAAGACAGTATACAAAAAGTAGAAGTGGGAAAATTCTAACAAAGAGAGTAGGTACATAAACACGATTTTTTTAAACCTAGATATATAATAACCGGTGACCGCATTGCACAGATAGGTGGCGACCACATTCAATTAGAAAACTACTAAAGATAAATGACACCTCAATCGTATGGTCAATCTTCCAAATAAATAAAACAAAATGGCAATACAACTTTCGTAATACGGGAATATTGAAAATAACTCATAAAAAATCTAATAGAGGAAAGTTTTGGACTATGTATCATAGAAATCAGTTTTAGCGACGCAGGTTTTGCCTTTCTACTACATTCTACACACTACATGTGGTAAATAACCAACTGGTAAAAAATACACCTTTATTTAGCATATTATTAAAAGGCCGTAAAAATGAGATTATTCCAGTTCTCGAAATAGACCGGAGCGGACCGGAACACAGCTCCGTTTCGTGAAATCCTCGAGACCATCACTGCGGTTCGTGAAACATTTATAAATTACGATCTGGTTTGTGAATTGTTAAATTCATTTACATTAAATTTGTATTCTTAATGTTAAGCATAATTTACAATTCTTCATTTTCACTACAATATGAAAATCACGTTTTCTTTTGCATACTAAGTGGGTATATCGACGACAGCGCTGACGATTCAACATTTATATAACGCACGTTATAATAATTATTGCTATGCATCACTATATTAAGTTTCAGAAATGATAAAATAAAATTGAGTCGAATGATGTAAGAAATAGGTAGGACTGACCAAATTTGGATAATATACGGACAGAGGTTTTTATGGTATAAATTACACGATGCAGGTATTTGAATTCGTTACCCGTACATAGCAGAAAAAATCTGCGTGCTTTTTCTAGAGCCACTAAAACTGCAATTACGTGTACCTATGTAATGTGTAAATATTGCTAATATTATACTATTACGACACATTATTAATATAGTATAAGAGTACATACAATTATCGTAATATGCTAGCTACACATTCTTGTGTAAATCAAACACGACATACTGCTGTCAGTATATAGCTACATCGTATCGGGTTCACAAAAATTGACTCTCGTGGATAAAAGGTAATTGAACGCAGATGCAAAACAATGTTTACCTATATATCTTCAATTATGAATTATTATGAATTACTATTATCATATATTAATGAATTACTTCATGGTTGCTATATTGTACATACATGGATAAACGAAAAATTCACTAGCACAACCATTAAATTAGGGGTAAAATAGAATTAAAAATAAAGAACCTCCAATCTGATTTATTAGACGTTATTTGTAGTATAATATCAAATAATATATACTTAAGCATTGTATTGTAATTATTATTCTTAAATATCGTAGTGAACAAGTACTTCATAGTTTTTTTAATAAGCTTGCGAATTTTCCTGGGTGTGCAAATGCCTACGTTTGTCTCAAAATGTGGGTATGGTGTAAGTGTGACGGTTATTTTCAGAATTAAATTTTAGACACACGAATAAAGGTCGAGTAGCACAACTAGTCCAGAATCATTGACTGCATAATATGTAATATTATATTCAGTGTTCGGCAATCATATTGAAATTTTGTGACCAACCAAAAACTATCATTGAAAGGAATGCACCAAAAGTAAAACATCATTTAAGTGAAGTCATTACGTAGGAAACAGTATAATACTAATATTCTTACATCTATGGGTCCCAGCTACGTATATCAACTATGCAGATAATTATGTACCTTCTCCCAGATCAACATACGCCAGTGGCGAAGGTTCCATACTAGGTGACTATTCAAAGCCTACCTTCAAAGAAAAATAGACTAAAGATATTATAAAATTAAAATGTAAACAGAACCAACTGTGGCCAGAATTTATTGTATTGAATTTAGAATTCGTATCAAAGGTACAATTATTTTGTTATGAATTCAGATTTATCTTGTATGACTGTCAGGTCATGTGACCTCAGCCCCGTCTACAGAAATGTATGCAATACGGTAGGCTCGAAAGGCGAAGTCTAAAACTTTTACGCATAATATTATTGTAGGTATATGACTACAGCTTTATCCAATATAATTAATAAGATAATTTAAAAAAATCTATGGTATTCAACCACAATGTAATATAATATTTTTTTTAAAATAAAAATTAATTTTATGTAATGATTTTTGATGTGTATAAATGTTTCGGAAAATACATAATTTAAACTCATCGCTCAATTTTATGTTGTCAGTGGGCCATTGAATTTTCATCGATTTAGTGTGTCGTTGTCATTAGTATGTACCTATTCATCAGTGGTAATATCTTATTATCTTTTTATTCCCCGTAAGTATACCTGGCAACTGTGCTCTTTTTCTCTAACCTCCATAGCCTACCTCTTTCCAAAAGTCACCTTTCGCCACTGACATACGCACTTATTTTAGTTTGCAATTAATACTTGAATAGCAGGGACATATAATTATAAGTTATCTCGGGAAATGAATTAATTTTTTTTCAACTCAAATTCATAAGAACAAACATCGCATTGAATTGGCTTTTCACCAGTAAGTGTCGTTTTATATGTTTTTAAGTGGTGATATATGCTGTCTGTAAGAACAAACATTGAATTTTAAATAGTTTTTTTCATTAAGATTTGATTTTCAATGTATCAACTGGCTTTGGCTGATGAAATATGTTATTATGTTGTGAAGAGGGTGGTAGATCGAAGATTTGGGAAACTCTGTAGGACAGTACAAGAAGACATGTAGTCATGCGAATGATTTTACCAGTTTTTTTGAGTGGATTTATTTTATTTTTTTACAAATTTTAAATTTACACACAATTTGGGATTTATGTAGTTTTACTGTTTTCATAAAAAAGTAAGATTTATAAAATGTCCATGATAAAGTTGATCCATAATACATTTACAATTTGTGGATACCTACCTACCTATTTTTAAAATTCAGTTTATTTAACCTAAGACCTAAATTTTAACCTAATTAAAAATATTCTGTACCTATCTAAACCTTTTTCGATGGCACTACAACTCAATTCAAGCGTGGATCTTCTGCAGCCCCTCTCTAGTCTTTGATGTTCAGAAGGGTTGTTGTGTCGCTCTTCAGCCCTTTTTCCCAACACATGATGTGGCCTCCAGGTTCGGCCCCCATCTTTTGGGTCCAAAGAAGGTTCATTTTAAATACCATTATCTCTGGCATGTGCTGGACATGGCTTGCACAGTTATGAAGGAACTTTCGAATTCTGGTACATCAGTACATTCGATACAATTCATCAGTACCTATACCTGATTCTCTACCCCCCACTGTCATTCAAGGATTCATATATTCACGCAGAATCTATATCACAAATGTGTCTATCGAATCTTTAGGATTAGTAGCATTGTGAAGTATGACATGTTTGTAACAGGTATTCTCCGTTTTACTTCTTCAGTTCCTCATATTCTTGGGTAATATTGGATCCCAGGTAAATGAAGCGGTCGACAACCTTAAGTTTATAGCTTCCGATTCGTTAGTTTGGACCATAATTTTTTTCCCGTTTACACATAGACCAATCTCCAAGGCAGCCATTTGGAGAGGGAGAAAAACATCCTTGACTGTAGGAGCCTGCCTTTAATCTTGAGGTTGTCATTGTAGCCAACCAGTTGGCTCGATCTGTTGAGTATCAAGTCACTCGGGTTCATCTGGGACTTAAGTACTTATTAATAATTCATTAATAGGTCTGGCGACGTTTTCACTAACAATAAAAGTAGTTTTTGATTTCTATTTGCGATGCAATTTCTTGATTAATCATAAAAATTGTACAAAGTTATGGATGTTTAGGTCTATACAGGTAACATTTTGTTTATCGCGACAAGTGCGAAATCGTTATAATCGATTTCTGATATTTTTTTTGTACAGCACTTATTTTGACATGATGTGCCTGGAACCATCATAATTAGTGAAATCACGTGCATATAGTAAGATTATTTGGCAGTTATCATCAATTTTACATAATAAGTGCAGACGGGCAGGGTAAACTATGTAAATAATTCTTTTTTGCAATGCGAAACAAAATTACTTAAGGTGACGCATCAGTGAAACGCCAAATAATTTTCAACTGTAGGCGCGACGAAATTTTGGACTCGCTGCCATTCAGTGAGAGAATGTCGAGCCAGAAACACGTCACTTTGCTGCGTGATGGCGACGGGTCAATTAATTCTAAAATCGTGTAAAGATGACTAAAAACGTTACTCATTTACTTTAAAAAGAAAACATGTCAATGAATATATTATTATTGTTACTAATAGAACAATAAACAGAACATAAAATGGACGTATGTTCGATTTATATGACAAATAATATTTCGTTTGACAGGCGTCATTTGCACCCGCGACCCGCAATCCGCGCATCGCCTAGCAACGATCTTTTTAGACCGTGCCTCAACTAATGCATGGCCTTAATGCTATTTTTTCAGTTCATTGCAAAATTATAATACTTATGTACTTTTATTTGATATAGCTAATTATGACATTTATTTTGTAATTAAGTAATTTTGTTTAGTTTATTAATCGAATGTTTTCACATTTTAGTGTTTTGTTTTTCAAATCCCCTGTTGATCGCGAAACTTCATTTATCGCGACCGTGTCTAAAGCGTATCCACAGCGATCAACTTGTATTGTGTAAAATAAATTATATTATATCAACAGTGCCTGTCAACAGATATACCATTTTCTTTCCTAATCACAGCATTATGGGCATCCATAAAGTTGAGTGTGTATAAGCAAACTTTTTACGAGGATTATTTGTTGGCCATTCGCTCAATCCAACAAGTTCTTGGTCTTAATCAAACGTATATACAACAAAGAATTGTCGGGGTTTATATATAACCAGTAGTAAAATGATGTAGAATACCTAAAGAGAGCATGAGAGGGTACCACCTATCCTATGTTATAATGATAAGATAATCTAACATCTGTAAATATTGACAATTAAGTAGGTACTTACGAGTATAACATGTTACAATATTCACCTGTTGATCTCTAATAATAATTGTGAGATTAATTAAAATTATCCATAATAGTAATTACCTTTACAAGATAGCCTTTGGCACTTGACAATCCAAATAAGGATGGGAGGTGCCTCGCTCCAATAACTGTCACATATAAACATTTAGTAACTGAATTAAATACAAGCTTGAATCCTATTTCAGGATCTGCGCTGCCACTTCCCGCGAGCCTGTTGTTTTTGTTAGAATTGAAAACACTTTTAATTTTTTGTAGTGATAGAGCCATGATTAAAAATCAAATTTAAATAATTGGATATCTCAAAAGGGCGTATGTCGTCTAATTCTCACTCCATAAGATAAGTGAATTAAACATAGTATATTCTAATTATTTTGTGAAATAAATCTAAAATTTTAATGAATTTAAACTATTATCGAAGCACGCCCTACTCAAACAATCATCCTGCAAACCAAAATGAAAACAAATGAAAACTTCAGCAAGTTTTGAAGTTTAATTTCCCAAGTTACATGCAGTTTACCACCCTGCAGGCCATAGACAACTGCTGAGCGCTGACTGCAGATTGAGCATTTATTATTCTTTGACTTGTTAAGAATAATATTATGAAATGTAATCGTTAAATTTCATTTTAAAAACAAAAAAAACACTAATAATGTTCAAGGCCATGTAGGTACCAATATTATTTTTTAAATCACCGTTCAGAGTAGAGATTTCCGAGATCATCAGCATAGATAATAATATAGAGAAAAGTCATAGACTAATATACTATACCAACAGTACAAAAAATAGTTAAATAGTCTATGAGTAAACTATAAAAGAAAAGTTATGACTGACATTTGCGCTCGTCGTTTTGAAATTAGATTAATCTTGGTTTTCTTTTGAACGTTGTTGGTTTTAAATTTTATTACTTTAGTACTTTACTGAATAAAAATAAAACAAGCTCTTTACAAATCTTTCGTTTTTACAATTAATTGCTTGATAAGTAATTGAAAGTAAAAATCTTCGAAAAAATCAGTCTTCGTAGTGAGAACAGTGTTTATAACCATAGCCAAATGCACCAGTGGGTTTATTCTATACTTATCGACCGCTAAAGTGATAAATATTATCAAACTTACACATACAAAATTACCTGTATCATAAATATATTTTTATTTTCATTGGTGAGAATTTTCAGTTTGTCATAGAGTGGCACTTTGGCTAGGAACGTCATTGTTTGCTTTTTCCAAAAATTCTGATGATCTTAGTAAAAGTCAGGACCCTGAGATACATGGCAACGCAGATGACGTTGCATTGACGTATGTATACTTGATTACGAATGTATCCAATTCGAATGATCTTAGTTGAATCCAGGCAGGTAGGTACCTATTTACATTTTTCCAATGTTTAAAAAATATTTGTTTTAAGTATGAAACTAAAAAATTGTTAAATAATATTTGCAAAAACATTGTTATAATATTTTCGTTACGTATTGTAGGATGCAGTGGCGCGTTTAGTGACGTAGAGGACCGACGCACTGGCTGATTTTGAGGCCCCTTACGATAAAACATGTATAATCAAATTTAATTTTCAAAGAACTCCATGTATTAAAAAAAAATTTAATTTTAATTTTGTATAATTTTATACAAACATGGTTTAATTGAAAAATCCTTTCTTACAAATCATAATATGTAAGTACATACTTACAGCAGAATACCTAAGTACCAATTTCGTATTTGAAAAATAGTTTTCATGAATTTATATTTACAATCGAATATAACGGAAGTAAGTATGTGAATTACAATAATGAAGGTATATTTAATTCAAACCTTCTATATATACATCCATTCATTTTATATGATGCGACATTGGCGCTACAGGCGAAAAAATCTCTACGACTCTAAAAAACTACAAAATCTACCATCAAAGATGTGTATCTGGTTTTAACTCGGAAGCCTTCTTTTAGCACGAATCGGTTGCATTATGTTGCGTTAGGGAGACGCGCCTCTGTTAGGATAGGAAGTAGGATGGAGAGGTGAATAAAAAAAATCCTCATGAAGTTTTCCATTCTTCAAATCTATTTTATTAAAAACGACAGGTAAGTGAGATTGGATATTGCGTATCATCGACTGTTTTCAAATAATTCAGATTATAATTACTTGTTCGCAAAACGCAAATAGTTATCACGATGATCAACCATCAAACATGTACGATATTTGAATTTAATAAATTTCATTGATATGTCGCTTAAATATGTACATACTTCCAAAACATGATTGACATCAACGGTGTTGAAAATGGAGAGCAACTAAAAAGTTTTATTTTTTTCACGTGTGTTCGCCACACAGGATTTGTTTTGTAGGTTGGTAATCAAAATAATATACCTACTGTTTATGTAATATTATTATATAATTTTATTTGTTAAGAATATCATTGTTTTACATAAAACATAAGTACTGGTAATATTTTCAGTATTTACAGAGCTTATTAAATAATTGTGGTACTAATCCTACTAGTAACAGTATGTCAAATCAACTACGTAAATACTATTGGTGTAAGCAAGGGTTAAGGGCGTTAAGCTGTTATGCCAATAATTAATAAAATAATTGTTGTGGAAATTAAATACCTATGTCTATGTTACTTCTATTTGTCTTTCAATGAGCGATATTATTTTTATTAGGGAAGTGAGCACGTTTCCAAATCAATGAGAATGTTTCATAATTTAATATACTTACATGCGTGAAGCTATATAGGTACTTATATATATACATTTTTTTATAATCTTTCATTTTCATACTGATCAATGTTTATTTGTTGAACTTTTTCATTAAAAGTGACCACCGATTTTTTTCTACCATTTGACTTTCTTTCTCCGAATTCGTCTTCTTCGATGTCTGATTCTGGTTTTGCTTTACTTTCACTCGAATTATGTGCGTTGTTGTCATAAGCAGAAAAGTTTGAGCGGGCGACCTCTTGTGGAATGAAGACAGGCGCTTGAATCTCTGATTCACTCTTGGTTTCCTTTTTTCCATCAATTTCTGAAGGGTAAAGAGCACTGGAGCTGTCACTTGAATTTTTAAATCTCTGGTATCGTTTTTGGCTGTTAAAAAGAGTGCTCGGTAATGTTAGTTTGAATTAAAAATGATTTCATCTTTCAGCTATGTAACAGGGAACACTAATTATATAAAAGTTAAACAGTTTATCTAGTTAATCTGGTAAAACGTATTAAAAGGTGTTTTCAAATGATCAGTATTGCTATTCAATCAGTCTTTGTTTCCGTCGAACTGTTGGTTAAACTGACGTGTAAATGCAAAACTGAAGCAGCCGACTGAAACCAAAACGGAGACGAGACTGGATGGATTTTCTGTCAGTTATTGTATCCGTTTTTAGAGTTGCCATTTAAATTAATGTGTAAAATAGTATGTTGCCGTATTCTTAATACTACTTTTCTAATTTTGATTGAAATATTATAATATCTTTACATATAGGTACTGCATTACACCAACCAAGAAAATAAGAGTTTAGAAAGTAATTATAAAAACAATATTCATTTTTAGTGGATAAAAAATATGTAAACATACACCGCCGATTCCGAACTGACCTGGCAACTGAAACCTCGACTGAACGGACAACTGATCGTCTACATACACTGTCGTTTTAAAACTGAACGGACCAAAATAGAAACCTCGACTGAACGGACAACAGAACTGACGTTTATAAGGACCTTAATAATATCTTAAATAATAATCACAATTCTTTTTAATGAGGTACCGTCTCTTTTTCATATAACAAACAGTATCTCTATTTTTAGATGTTTGACTATGATATTATTTATTTTAAAGATAAATTGCCATATTAACTTCAAGACTGAGAAGATGTACCTCCATAGTTTCATATACGAGGATTGGGTGTTTGCCATTCATTCAACGCATTGAGTTCGTGGACTGAATTCAAGTGCACAATATATTAATTGATATCTTGTGAATTTATCCCAGCCGCAGGATTCAAACTTGTGATAAAGGTCAAGCGTCCTACCTCTGTTCAAAGGTTTGTGCAAAATTACTTTTTTCAGATTTATTACACTTTCGTTTCTTAACGCATTTAGTGCTAACGCCGCGACTGGCGCGTTTGGAGTACTTGACCATTAGATATAATTAACGTGTTATTTAAATGTGGTAATTAAAAGGTAATTAAAAGGTCAGCAGTGATTGTGATAAAGAATAGTATATACAATACTTACAAAACGAGGAAGTACCAAACACCAAAACCAACAAGTAGGAGGAATAATATCACTGCTAATATAGACACTGCTACGATTAATCCAACATTATCACTAGTTTGGTTTAGTTTTTCGTTAGCAAATGTAGTGTGGGCTAAATCAGTTGCGCCAATGGTCCATTTCAAATTATTGTTGTTTTCTATAATACTAAAATGTAAAAAAGTTGTATTGTAGTTAGACTCAAGAATATATTTAAATAAATCACAATGTATGCATGTGTTACACCGAATGTGCGAAATTGACTATTACATGAAATGGCCAAAATTTTGGCTAATTCATGTAACAGTCAAGCCTGTTGCCTTATTCATGAATTAGGTAAATTTTCTGCTGGGTACATGAATTCGCCAGGGTATGGAATTCTTGAACTGTCAACATGACAGAAGAAAAAGTAAATTTAATACGGATGGTTTTATTAGTTATAATTGGACATAATATAATATTATTATTATTAGGTTAGGTTAGGTTAGGTTAGGTTAGGTTTGGTTTTGTAATTCTGAATTAAAGTATTCAACTGAATGTCCATTTTGAGGTTAGCTATCAAGTGTCAACAAACTATCACAAACATTATATCGACCAAGCACGAATCAAATCACGAAAATACTTTTCAATAAAATTCTTCCGTTATCATATTATAGTTCTAGATTTCTTTGCGCATAGTAAATAGATATGAAAGTCATTGCAGTTACATATTGATTGGTATATTTTTATATTATAATCAATGACATTTGTTTAGTTTGATTAGTTGCAAAAAATACCACCGGAGCGCGATCATCTATTTTGACCATAGATAATATATGTACATTTTGACCAATGCACGAGCATTTTGATACATTTAGTTTAGTTGCAAAAAATACCACCGTAGCGCTACTATCTAATTTGTCCAAGACATGAACTAGACAGAAAAATTACTGCCGAATTCACGCACTCTCCAGATATTTTGTCTAATTCATGAATAAGGTAACGGGCTTGCATTTTTCATGATTTAGGCAAAATTTTGCCCATTTCATGTAATATTCAATTTCGCACAATCGGCGTAACACATGCAGCCGATTCCAAGTTTAACTGAAAAAAGTGTTAAAAAGTCAATTTTCATTTACCTTGAATAATCTTTGGCGATGAGTAGTTCACCTTTATTATCGAACATGTAAACAAATATCACAAGTGAAGAATCAATATCTTTATCAAAATCATCAGCGAATCTTTTCATTCTCAATGTTTTTGTGTTGTTGCTAGCATATTTTTCAATTGGTAGGACTGCAGCGAAGAGCATTTGCGTTGAAAAGGTTGTTGCATTTGAAATTGCTTCGATAATTTCAGGACAATTTTCAACTAAGGCATCTTTGATTGTCAATACTGCTATATGCTCTATATCCATAAATTTAACCTGCAAAATTAGTGATCAGTTGGTCATATTTTTGAAGTTATACTTCTTTAGGCGCGTTTGTAAAATCAGATCAGAGTGTATTTTTGGCGTGTGACATGTAACACATAATTAATTTTTTCACACGAAAAAAATCGCGCTCGATTGGATTCGAACCACGATTGTTCGGTTATCAGCCGAACTCACTGCCTTTACGCCACAGTATGATAATGCAATCGTGACGATTATACAGTATAATTTTATAGTTTATTCCATTGCCTAGGCAGCGTATTTATTATTATATGTATGAAGAATTGTTCTGTTGCCTAGGAAACGAATTTATTATTGTTGGCCAAAATAATATAAACGAGACGAGAAATAATTTATTTATTGATATAAGTTAAAGTGTCTAGAAATAAACCAGCGGCACTCCAATAAGCGGCCCTCCTTTATTCTAGTTTTTATTGATATGGGGCTATTAAAACGTCAATTCTATCTTATATCATACTTTATTATTTGACAGAAACATGACGTCTCGCGCAATGATGTGATCATAGCCGACCATAGTGACCATAGAATAAGGAGTATGGATTATTTTGCTTGGTGAAAAATATTCTTTTTCATTGTGAATTGTACCTACACCTTTTTATATGTGATTAGCTGTCAAAACTAAGTTTAATATTTTAAAGTGTGATAGGTACGTTACTTTTGTTTGGTATTACATATTTAGTTTATGTGAAAACTATTTTCTAACTGTTTGAATATTTTTGGTTGATGTGAATTTTGACTAACGAGGTGTGCGATTATTTTATTTTGTTACGCCAAAGAAGTATAACCTCTAACGCGCGTACATAAGTACACACACGGATTTTTTTCAATATTGGTACTACTTCACATTTTTCAGTCAGATTGAGTTTTGGTTTTGTAGGTGTTGTTATGTACACTGTAATTATTTATAACAAGTAATTTTTTATTGAGGTATTCCTTAATAATAAACAATAGTCCCAACTAATTAAAAAAAATTAATAAAAATCTCATCTTTGCATCATCATCATCCTCAGTGGCTTAACAACCCACGGCGGGTCCTTACTTCCTCCATATCTACTCTGGGTCATTATCTTCTTGGTGTGTGTACTGGCCGATGTTGGATCCTTGATGACATCATCCAACAACCAAAGTTTGGGCCTGTCAGTAAACTTGTGACTGTCAGGCCTATTATCCAGGATGCTCCTCAGGCCTTGGATATTGTCCATTCACACTACACGGCCCACCCATCGGAGTCTACCAAGTTTAACAAATGAGGAGATACATTTTTCTTGGAGGAGCTTGTAGGTCTTCAAGTTGTGCTCACTTTCAGATCCTAGTAAGGGGCCACATATTAATTAATCACAATAATTTATTTTAATTATTCTATTGATGTACCGTTATCTCTACATCCGTCATCCATATTCCATCAGACGCCGTTACATTGAATGTGTAAAGTTTATCCATTCCTTCCAAAGCATTTTCTTTAGGATAAATAACTCCAGTGTCCGGGTGTGCCACGAAGCTTTCAGATTTTGTGGAATACTGTATTTTAGCATTCACACCAATGTCTTTATCAGTTGCCTAAAAGAATTACATTGTATCTTTATCAAAAATGTTGGAACACTAGATTCTTTTCTATTTCTATTTCTGAGGTTTTTCAAAATTATGTAAGTATTTTCAATAATAAAAATCATAATATTCTCAAATCTTGAGTATATTCAGTATTGGATGAAGAATTATTTAATTACATTGTATCTTTTTATACATTATAAAGAGTGTAGGTAATACTTACGTTGACTGTTGTCAGAGATGGTGGACGCAGTAGAAATGCTAATTCTTTAGAAGGATATCCTACGAGTAATTTATTATTTTCAAAAATAGGCGAATTGTCATTGATATCGTTTATAACAATAGACACTTGTCCAATAAAAGGTGAGAAAGGAATATTGTTTGTAAATATCCAGTTTCTTTCACCAGGTTTTATGTTCTCAAAGGAATTTATTCTGTTTGACATACAGACTTGTTCTGTTGTGAGGAAAGCTGTGCTATTCTCACATTCAACGTTTATTTCAAGCTGAACCTGCGACAGATGCATGAAAGCTATTAATGGATCTTCTCTGTCAACCTTTGCAATAGTTTGTAATATTCCAGTGGTAGAATTTATCGAGAACCATGTTTGATTGTCTGGCGATGTATCTTTTATTACATATGTACAGTTGCTTTCGAGTATTTCATTTCCAATATAAATTTTATCATACAGTTTTTCTTCTTCTATCTCAGTTATAAACAATGGATAGAGCGGTTGTTTAATTTCTTCAACAGATGAAATATATCTAACTCCAAGTTGTACCTAGAAAATAAAATATAGTACCTACATAAATAGTTTTATGAAGATAACATTATTTTCTTGTCTCAAATATATAGTTATAATATATTTTAAATATGACTTAAGTAGTGTCTAATCTGGCTTTGTGTCAAAGTAAACCAACGTAACACTCAACTGCAAAATCATTAAAAAATGTCATAATTTATTATTTCAGAGTACGAAACGTCAGAAATAATATTTAACAGGCCAGCAGGCTACGTACATTTGATTTGAAGGACCGACATCTATAATTTGAGGTGAGAACACTAATATCTCAAAATACTAAATAAATTGTAAAGTGACAATGTACTTCTCAAGGACAAAGCAGAGGAAAGTAAACAATTAAGATTGTATGTATTATATCGTGGTATCGCAGTAATCTTTCCACTTCTCCCCATAACTTTTATGCTATTTTACCAGTTAAGTTTTGTTTGGTTTCAAACTGACAGCAGCATTCGTGCGACTGTGTGAATTATAGTACAATACTATGATTATAGTATGTTTAGTAATACCTGTGCCTGAATCCACAACTTTATTTGAGATACAAGCAGTATTTTCATATTTTAGTCTTTACTAATTTAAAAAATGCACCTAGATCAGTGAAATTTAAACTGTACGCCGATCAATACTCGCAAGTTATTTAAAAAAAAAAATTTTAGACAATCTTAATACAATATTATGTTGATAATGATCACAATGATAGAATCCGGTATTGCACCAGTCTGTGATATTCAATACTTCCTCACGATATAAAATTATAAAATTGTTTTTATTTTTCACTTTTGCGACTGGTTTCAAAAATACTTTAAGGAAGATAATTTGGAGAAGTTCACATGTATTCAAGATATGAGAGAGATGAGAGGGGGAGCTGTAGTGTCATCCCGTGTGGTTAGGAGGTCATGTATTTCTTGGGGGTAAAAAATGAAGGAACGGATGTGAATAATACAACTTTTGAGAATAGATACTGCGGAGTTGAGAAAATTTTCACCTGCGCCATTAATAATTTGTGTATGTACATATATTATAATTTAAAAAAATCTTTGCATGTAATTGTTTAAGATAGCAAAATTTGGGGTGTCATTTTAAGTCTACTTAAGCACTTCACTTTGCTTAGATATGTCACTGGGTAGCAGTGTCGATCTTGAATCCAAGATTTGAAAACTACATTGGGAACAGCAGGATTAATCCATCCCACTAATTGGTGTTTGTATAGATAAAGTCTAGATGGAAAGAAGGCGAGATGGGAAAGTTTGAAAACTACTGACTTAAGTTTAACTTATATATGACTTTTATTCATTGAAAACATATAAATATAAGATTTGATGATGATGATTTGTACTCACAATTGTTGAGTCATTCGCCTTTGATAATTGGGTTGTTGCAATAACTGTAAATTCATAGTTTCCTGCCTCGATATATGATAAAACACTTATATCACCAGTTTGGTCATTAACGTATATTCTTCCTTTCAGGGGAGCTGAAATTAACATAACCAGCTTATTAACCATTCACGTACTTACGGTACATATTGATCCCATTTTACTTGTTTTTTTTTTCAACTCGGTTCATAAAATGATGTGTCCATGCGCCGGGGATATTTTTTTTGTATACAGCTTCGACGAAGCAGAATAATTTACTTATTATCATTTTATATGTGTGAAGATAAAATGAAATTGTAATTTTATACAATATAATCAAAGATTGGAAAAGTATAATAATATGTAAGTAATATTCACCATCAATGTTGTCTAAATAGTAAAATATTTTTTTTACAGGGTCGGATGTTGCTTTTACTTTTAAAATATGTCCTTTGTATAATGTTGTTGTATTGACGATATATATGGACGAATCAAACTGTATGTTTGGATTGATATCTGAAATAAATACAATATTAGTGAGAAACTGAATATGTTGTACAAATTCTTCATATTTTGAGTTGTCACCTAGTATTATAAAATCATTATAAATGATACATTTATTAGACGTGAATTGACACATTTGATATCAAAAAGCTTTTCCTTTTTTTTTTTTTTTTAAATATAGACTTTCTGTTGACTTTCTTTCCAATCAACCTATTATATATTTTAAACTTATTACTTTACTGGTCTTTATAAAGTTTGTTTAAAGTTGTATCACCTATAGTCCTATTCCAATTTGTAGCAATTATTTTAATTAAATGTATTCTTATTACTGCTGAATGTAATTTTTCTTTGAATACTTATGACTGGGAAATTCCTTTGCTTGTGAATAATGTAATTTTTACGATCTTTTAACATATTAATTTAGTATATAAACAGTAAGGAACTCTAATCTTTGTTAGTTGTATGTTATTTACCATAAACATAGAATCTGAAGTTGACGAAAAGCGAAACCTGGGTTGGTAAATCCGATTCCCATGGAAAAATAACAACCTTTCACCAATTCGATTTAAATACGTTTAATGAAGTATTTTTTTTTATTCAATGAATAATTTTATTCACGAGACGAAAAATTCTTTATTGAATATACATATTTTGCATGCTAATTAATATTATCTCAATTTCAGAAGCTCTTCAGTTGTGTAACTACTAGTAAAATACATCATTATTAGGTAAAATGCAGATGATTCAGTTAGTAAAGTGCATTGGCCGAAATCTGATGAATGCGGGTTCAAATCCCGGTGCCATTTATTTCAAGTCTTTAACTAGTAGGTGTGTTTTTAAATTATGTATCTTAAATAGGTACATTTATTAAAGTTTTCCTTGTACATACCCATATCACTCACTAAATCCACTGTAATTATCGTGATACCAGTTTTGTTAGCAGGACCGTGTGCGTTTAATGTAAGTAACAAATATTTTCTTTCTTCCAGTAATGATTCATCAAGAGGGTCAACAACATCAATTTTAATTTTCTCATTTGAAATGACGAAAGTAAATAAATTGCTTTTTTCTGAAAACAATAAAAAACAAACATAATATCAAATAAAGGGTTAAAGCATTCATTATGGTGATTATATTAAATTCGATAGTTTGAACATAAAGGTTATGATGGTACAGATTTACTAATACAAAATAGATCCACAATGGCACCAAAGTAGAACCTGGTCAACATCATCCATCTATCTACGAGGGTGGGTCAATAAGTCCTTAGAAAAGCCGACAGGTGGCGCGACTAGTACTGTAAGCGGTTTGTTTTCATGCAGCGGCACTACCGATTCAGTATGCTGCGAAGTTTCAATCAGATTGGTCGAGTTGTTGTGTGTTTCTCGTACGTTTAAAAAAAAAATTTGCTTGTGGAAAATGGAAAAATGGAAAATGGAGAAAATTGAGTTTAGAGCTGTTATTAAACATTTTAATATAAAAGGGTTAACAGCAAAGGAAATAAAAAATGAGTTGGATTTAGTTCACGGCATATCTGCTCCTTCACTTGCAACTATTTATAACTGGTTAAATGAATTTAAACGTGGTCGTACATCAACAAAGGATGAACCACGCTCAGGACGTCCTGTAGAGGTGACTACACCAGAAATGATCAATAAAATCCACGATATGGTGTTAAGTGACCGAAGATTAAAGTTGAGTGAGATAATTGAGGTTACAGGGATCTCAAAAGGTAGCGTCATTTCTATTTTACATGACAAATTGGGCATGAAAAATATTTCTGCAAGATGGGTGCCGCGTTTGCTCACAGTCGACAATAAACGCAATAGGGTGGTGGCCTCTAAAGCCCTGTTGTCGCTCATGCAACGCAATCCGGATGAATTTTTTCGTCGCTTTGTGACTGTAGATGAAACATGGATACACCACTATACTCCCGAGACGAAAGAACAGTCAAAGCAAAGCAATCTTTATTGGACCAGCTAAAAAACAAAATTGAAGAAAAACGGCCTCATTTAAACAGGAAAAAAATCCTCTTTCATCAGGACAATGCCCGTGTTCACACATGTTTACGATCAATGGCTAAAATTGAAGAATTGAAGTTCGAATTGGTCGACCACCCACCGTATTCGCCAGATTTAGCCCCCAGTGACTTTTTCCTTTTCCCAAACTTAAAAAAATGGCTAAGTGGACAACGTTTTTTTTCAAATGAAGAAGTCATCGATCGGACAAATGCTTATTTTGAGGACCTTCCGAAAACTTATTTTTCTGACGGTTTAAAAAAAATTGAGAAACGTCTAACCAAGTGTATTGAGCTCCAAGGAGATTATGTTGAGAAATAAAAAAAAAATACAAAAATAAAAACTGTTTTAATGCTTTTTTCTAAGGAATTATTGACCCACCCTCGTATCTCAAAGAAGATCCAGATACATTTTTATTTAAAACAATCCTTCATTCTGTTTAATGTGCAAAGTGTTCCATCAGTGTATTACAAATGCTCTCACATGCTATAGAATAGAGTTCAAAAGCTAAAACACAAAAAAAGGAAAAGGGTAATGAAAGAAATAAGTATGGAATGTGATAGATGTCACTGAACAGCTGAAATGGCAATGGGCAGGAGTAAAAATTGGTGGACAAACACTTCCGTATCAGTATTCGGTGGCACCAAAAAGTTATACTTGAATCCCCGGGATAAATTGATAAAGTTCAGTAAAGATGTGTGGTAGTGAAACGGTAAGGACTGTGACTAGTGGTTAATAGTGTATGGACCTTGGGTGAATATGACAAATATTACCTCCTTCTAGTTTGAAGTTAATGTCATTACTGTATCCGTCCTTCAATGCTATCATTGGTGAATTCAAGGTATTATTCTCATAAAAGTAGCTGATTTCATACACAGGTTCCTCAAATGTTATTGCTGCCTTGTTTTCTGAAAATAAAGGATGAATATAAATTCTCCTCAATCCTTAGTGCAGTGATCTCCAAACTTTATGTTGCTACGCCTCCCTTTAAAAAAAATCAAATTTTGGCACCTCCCACATCCCTTTATTTAAAAAAATAATACAGACTGATACACCCCTGTTACAGGCGGGCTTCTCCCGGTGTAAAATAATCATTTAGTAGCTATAAGTCAAAACGTAACCCTGACCTCTAGAAACGGCTTCATATAACATCTAACCTGATTCCTTGCTCAACCACGTAAGTATTTTTTATTCATAAGTAAAGGCCTTCGTCCGGTGTGTGAAAATCACATATTGGGCGGAGGTGTAATTAAGATAAATTTAATTTAATTTATAAAGTGTAAATGATGATGGATGAAAGAGATAATTTTAAGACTAAATATAAGTATTCAAATATAATAAATTTTGCCGCACATTGCGCAACGGTGAAATCCTCGCGCGCCGGCGCCAGGGTCAGGCTCGTGATTCGCCGAATCAAAGATCATGCGATCAGATTTGGCCAATCACGAGTCCTTTTTACTAGTCGGCGTGGGTACGGGAAATTTAAAAAGAAAAAAAGAAAGTTAGTAAGCGTCCCTTTTCCAACATGTACGGACCTGCGAAACTTATTGTAAAAACAAAATATATAAACCTGTAAAGAAAATTTAAAATATAAGATAATACCAAGTTACGCACGAGACAGACATGGTTTCATTTAATTTTTCCTCAACATAAATATATCGTTCTTTTTTGTGAATCCGGGGTTCGATGGACACCTGAGCTAGCCGCTGGAACCCCGAACATCTCAAGACCCATTTTTAAATGGTTAACAATGTATCAATACAAAAATAAAAAAAAAATTTTAGTAGAATAATCAGGTTTTATTATATAAGTATATATTCATATTTAAATTAATTGGTTTATAATCCGATGGATGTATTTGTTTATCAGCACAAAGTTTATCATATTATCTAAGTGTCATTGAGGAGAGTGCTACTCGTAGCTACTACTAAACAGGCTCGATATTTGGGTTTCTGCATTATAATATATAAAAATATTATATTCTTCACGTTGATTCAACCAAAATTGAACCAGTAAAAATAGTGAAAATTCCGAAATTTTTGTTATTGTTTATATTATATTATATTTTGTTATACGAAGTATCACATGATAATTCTATCAATTTTTACTTTTCAACAGTAGTCAATCCAAATTCATCATCCTGTTCGCGTCTCCCTTTGTAATAGTCTGCGGCTCCCCAAGGAGGCGTGTCTCAAAGTTTGGAAATTGCTGCCTTAGTGGATATATTGTATTTCAAAAGTGGTGTAAATACCAGTGATATGTAAATTGGACATATTAGATTTCGCCGGTATTACAATACATAGTGACCTATCGTACTGGAAAGAGATGGCCGTATAGCATTGAGGTAAAAACATGATGCATTGTTCATGAAGCATTGCAGACAGTAATGTTTTATGTCATCTATTATTATTCGAACTGTTTATTTAACCTTAAATTTTAAAAGCTATAATTAACAGATGATATCATTTTACCATGTTTCACTCAAAGCCTAGTCCAGTGGGTCTATTCTATACTTATCGACCGCTAAAGTGATAAAGTGATAAATATTATCAAACTTAGGGTAGGTTTGTATCAAAATATTAGCACTTATTGTAACAATTACACGAAGCTGGTTTTTATTGTTGCAATAAGTGCTATATTTTAACAGCACCTATCTTGCTGCTGTTAAAATATCGCACTTATTGCAACAATAAAAACCAGCTTCGTGTAATTGTTACAATAAGTGCTAATATTTTGATACAAACCTACCCTAAGTTTGATACTATTTATTACTTTAGTGTTCGATAAGTATAGAATAGACCCACAGGTAATTATTATGATATACTAGAAAAAACTTTCACATATTTCATTAAGTTGGTGGGCCACAATAAATGGCATGGAAGGTAGGTAGAATGCAGGTTGTGCACTATTAAAGAACAGTAACTGTTGTACTGTTAACTTTAAGGATGTTTGAAATTTTGCCACTTATTAACATTAACAAAATTGACACATTGTCTTTTTGGACTACCGAGAAGTAAGCTGCATAATAGCGCTATACAACATCATTGACTACACACTGTCTCATACCAATAAAATATTATGTGAAACGTCAAAAATTATGACTGCAAAATTAGTTACAAATTTTTCCTATAAGTAGGTATACTTTATTATCGATTGTTATGTCTAGATTATTAATGTTCTTAATTTGGTTATTAGTAATTACTTGTAATTTGTTGATAACGCTGTTGATGGATGCATGTTTATGATTGCAACAATATTTACATAATATGAATGCAACAAACCTATGTATTTCTTAAGCGCAACAGTTATGCCAGTTGATGTACTAAGATATTGTGGTGCTTTGGCTTCAAGTGTCAGGATTATATAAGATCCTTCCTGTAATAGTGTTTCAGGTAATGTTCCTTCAACTTCTAAAGTGACCTTTCCTTTATCGTTTTTGAACTGGAAGAACGATTGGTGATCTAAAAAAGACAAAAAAATAGTTACCTATGTCACAGAAAAATGGTCCTCCTAAAATTAAAGTGTCCACTGGAACAATGTAGCACGTAACAAAATATTCGTTAGTGAGTTATCCCTAAAACCACCCACATTTCATGACAGTAATTAGTTTGTCAATAACACTTCCAGATTATGTTGATTATTTTTTGTCTTCTGTAAAGTGCCGAAATGGCATAAATGGTTATAAACAACATTATTTCAATTATACAGTAACATGAGAAAACTTTTTATTTACTTATTTAGACAAAAATGAAATGCTGAAAAGTTTACCTCCAATTAGCAAAAATTCAACAGCTTCTGTGTATCCATCTTTCAATAAAATATCTGGAGAATTAAATGCTCCGATATCATAGTCGTATGTAGCATTATAGATTGGTTTCTCAAACTTCAATATCTTTCCAGCAACTAAGGATAAAAAAACAAACAGAATCAGACTGTCTTTCATAATATTAGATCAAATATTTTCCGCTTTGTGAAATGTACCTACATAGATTTATTTTCTACCAATTGAGATTGTTCAGTGAGTTACATAATACTCTCGGAGCTTGATCCTGTTTCGCTGTACAGAGGTACAGTGCAATTTTATATTCTGGCCGACACAGCATTTTGGAATTAAAAATTCCTTTTGCTCTTTCATGTACATCTCTCTACCCGACTCCTGCTTTCATCCTCTCACACTACATGCGGCGCTCTTCTGACGTGTCAGCCAGTATATAAAAGGCACATTTTAAAATACATTTTTCAAATTACATTTTAACCGCTTGGTGCGGGTAATATAATACATGAAATAACTGCTAAATCTGTCTGGCAATGATGTTACAGTAAATAATTTTTTGTGGTTCAATATCAATTTGATCATTGACAGATCTCAGTCTATTAATTAGTTATTCGAGTTTATAATGGAAAGCTGCGTTCATTTTAGAAATATTATTGATGTTACATTCTCTCTGGAAGCGAGACAGGTTTCAGGAAGACAGACAGGGTGAAGTCTCACCTAAAAGCGATATGTTTAATATCAATTGTGCTGAAGTGTCTGGTTTTGCCGTAACAGTAAAAAGTTTAAAACAAACCAATTTCTTTTATAAGTGTTATAGTTATTGCAGTTGCTGCTTCTGTATATTGTAGTGCTGCAGCTTCTAGTGTAAGAACCAAATAAGAACTTTCTTCGAGCATTGATTCAGACAGGGTTCCATTCATTTCTAAGGTAAAGTTCTCCTTATCCTTTTTGATCTGGAATGATGAGCTGTGCTCTGGAAATAAAAACAAATAATTACAAGATAAAAAGAACTTTTTATATAAGTACGTTTTTAAATTTTCTGTTGAATCATATAAACTTGACAATTCTATGTATTAATAAATACTTTTTATTTGTACTTGATAGAAATACTGAATAAATGTAGAATACTGAAATGTTATTTTGATATTTCATATTGATTTCCATAGTAACGCACGTATATATTAATAATTTAGTTGCTAGGACCCCCTTAGCAACCAATAATAGCAACCAATAATAGTGTGTCGAATTTTTTCAGAAATAACTTTCCATACAAAACAGCATTAACTGAAAATGAATTCAATTCTGCTTAAAGATGGCTAAAAGTATTAAAAGAATGCATTGTAATCGTGTTCTGATATATTCTAAAAGTTTCAAATGTCAAGCTAGTCGGGAAGTTAGTTCAAAATTTTCAATCGTCCAATACAAATCTTGGACAAACAAGAAAAAATTTGTACTCGACAAACAAGAATACGAGCTAATAAAAACGTGGTAAAATACTACATCAAATCAAGTCAACATTGAATTTTAGGGGCCTAGCATAACGATACTTATCTATGTAAGTCGGCTGGTGCCTTAGTCAGCTGATTTTCAGACGTTCATATAAGAAATAGCGTATAAAAGGAAATAGGTGGTACCTTTGCTGGAGAAATTAAAACTAAAGTGACACTTGCATCAAATAATTAGGTTTTGCTGTTTATAATATTAATGTTTGAATGATTGAAATGTTCAAAATGGCATTTAAAATGTCTGGCGTAATTACTACATAATAATATGCAAAATATAATTTTAGAAATTGGCCATGCACTTCGTTGAGTACACTTTTTGTGTGCAAATATGCAAATAATACTCCTATGAAATATTACCTCCTTTTAGGGAAAAATCAACTGCTTCCGAGTATCCTTTTAGTATAATATTTGGAGCTGTGAAATTGTCTGCATCAAAGTCGTATTCGGCTGTGTACACTGATTTGTCAAACTTCAACGTCTTCGTAATAACTGAAGACCAGAAAAGAAAAATCAACACAATCAATCGCTTCATTCATAATCAAATATTTTAACCGATTGATAATTATTGGGAACATTATGTCAGTTGAGAATGTTTACCAAATTGATACCAGATGAAGGTCTCCCACAGGAGACCACCTCAAAGGGCCATCATATTTCCCAAAATACCACAGCCTACGTCCACTCTACGCGGTTCTCGCAACCCTCTGCCGAGCGAAGCCCGCCTCAAAGAATCGTAAATTCAAATTCTTCAGAATCCCGCCAAACACAGACGCGGCCTGTCAAAAACGGTCGCTCGCACCGCCACTAGTCGATTCGTCGGTAAAACAGAGAGCGCGTTAATGCCGGCAATCTGACAGTGGGACGCGCGCGAAAAGCTCTCTCTTTCCCGTGACGCCGAACCAACAGCATCGCCCGCAAAAGCTCTCTCTCGTATCAGACGTCGACCAACCAGGATCTCTGCTCGCCTCGGACGCGAAGCCAAGCCAGCATCCCCTATTCTCCAGCCAAAAGGACCGTGTCGGCGCCAAGCAAGATACCAAGCTAAAGCATTCCTGACAGCCAGCCAAAAAGACTGCATCGCCATGACCAACCCACCGCCACGACAATAACCTGTACCCACTTAAAATATACCAGCCTTGACAAAATACCCCGTGCGTTTCTGTCTCCCACCCCCGCTTTGGCCTAGACGTTATCACGGCCTGCCATCTCCGCTAGAGAGCGCGCGGAAGGCCGGTGATAAAATGTCTTTACTTATACTTTATCCAATTTAATTCTTAATAAATTATACATCAGTGGCGAAGCTGTCCATTGGAAGGAGAATGATTATAACGAACTAAAAGAATAACGATGCAAACTCAGACAGTGATCAATGTGTCATAATATAACTGCAGTATATGATTACCCGAGGCAATATTCAGCTGAATTGAAAAATTACAGAATAAATACAAAATGTTCTATTTATTTAAAATATGATGTGCATCGCTAATAATCTTACAATATACTCAATAATTTGATAGTACTCGCTAGTTTGTCGCATTGGAATTTCATTATTTTCTAGGAATAATAAATAAATATAGGTACATATTACGTTTAGAAAATTCTCAAGGTAGGTAATCATTATATTATAATCGCGTGGTATCGAGTCTTCGCCACTGTTATACATACCAACGTCACTCACTAAAGCCACCGTTATTATGGCGATACCAGTCTCCTTAGCGGGGCCGTGTGCATTTAACGTGAGTAATAAATAATTTTTGTCTTCCAGCAGTGATGCATCGAGAGGAGTGACAACGTCTATTGTTATTTCCCCATTTGAATTGATAAAGGTAAATAATTCACTCATCTCTGAAAACAGTAAAAATATTACAATCATGAAATAATTATCCAATTTAACGTTTTTGAAGGCACTAGTAAGTAAACATGTAATGATAAAACATTGATTAAAAAAAAAATCTTTGAAGGTTTTTTCTCCTGAAAAATCATATTTTTTGACAAATATCATTTTTGTAATCAACTCGTCATATAGCTATGTATTGAACGCAGCCACACTCGGCGACCAGTCGCCCTCAGCTACTACACAGAGAATGCGTAGTTGAAGAATTTGCTAGGGTATTTTCTCAGGTCATACAATGTGATAAACAATCCACACAGAGCGAGCTGTGACGAAAGGATGAGTCCAGATCATTTTTTTTCTTCTTCCCTAAGAATCTTTTACACTGCAAATACAGCATGAGTGCAACCTCTTCGACGTCCATCTTGAAAGTGAGCAGATTCTTGGCTGCCTCTCTGGTTACCCCAATCACCCGAGTAAATCGCCTAAGAGACCACGGTCGCGCAACTGGCTGTGCAACCAGAGTTGCCCAGTGTGACCCGGCTCTTACTGTATCAAGGACACATGAGCCATGACAAATAATTCATTTTTATACCTACTATAGGATTATATGAATAACACCATTAGTGTTAAATCAAATAATAGGTAATAAATTCTTTCAGTGTGATGCTTGTTCTTATTTAAGAGAACACAACCTTTAAGAGCTACTTACTCATAATTCCTGGTTAAATTTTTTTATACATCTGTTACCTTTTTGCATCCATGATTGTGCAACAAAAATTATTAGTCTTGGAGGTATGTGGTGGCAAACAGTAAAAGAGTCTTTATAGGATTTTTTTCCAAAAGACAAATAGTAAATTAAATGTTAATAAATATTACCTACCTCCAGTTAGATCAAACTTGACATCATCAACGTGACCTCCTTTCAACACCATCACTGGTGAAACCAAGGTCTTATTCTTATAAAAGTAGCTGCCTTCGTATACTGGTTTCTCAAATATTATTGCAGTCTCATTCTCTGAAAATAAATAGATGTATATTGATCATCTGCAATCTTTAGTGGATATAATGTGCATTAATAACTCGTTACACAAACTCAATTTGTTCTGAAAAACTGACTGAAAGTCTCAATCTGAATTACCTTGAATGAAAAAACTTTTAATTCATATTACGATATAATATTTTTTATATTATAAGTTTTATTGAAATTGCGTGATAAGGTGTCAAAATAATACTTTATTAAACCCAAAAGATATCTATAAAGTGCACACGTAAGCTGCGTTATTTGTGAAAATAAAAAACACCCATTCCAAAACCATACCGTGAATCATTTGCCTCACGTGAGACCATAATAACTGACAAAACATACGTTACGTGTTTGTCATACCCCGTTTACATTTGCATAGATTTACTGCTGAAAGTACGTATTATTGCGGCCATGACGAGAAAATCATGTGTAAACAATTATTATTATGCAAGTTGCAAGATTGCATGTATGGATCAAAAAAGTTCAGCAGCTTCTGAATTTTCATGCGACAGTTGGAACTTGTGCGACATTTATGCCTGTGCAGTAGAACGATTGTGGCGAAGCTGCTGAAACAAAAACGAACTACACCGCGCAGAACATTTTGACATTTACTGATTTTCACGATCTGTTTGAACCTGTCAAATAGCACCGCACAACGACTACAACGCGTCTCATTTACGCTTGAAGAATCAGACTGGTGAGACAGTCTGCACTTTTACATGCTTAATTTTTGCTTTGCGTTTAGGGTCTATAATAGCGCCTGTACGCGTGCATGGATTTACTTGCACCAATAGTGTGTATTTTAAACTATCACGATAATATCTATTTACGCGTAAAAGTGGTGACTGTCACGCCAATCTCATTCTTCAAGAATAAGCGAGACGTGATGTTGTCATTGCATGGTGCTTTTGACAAGTCGTGAAAATCGTTAGACGTCAAAAGGAGTCTCTGCGCGGTGTATTTCATTTTTTTACTGGCAGGTTCACCACTATCGTTCTACTGAGCGGGCGCAAATATTGCACAGTCCAATTGTCACATGAAAATTCAGAAGCTTCTGAACTTTTTTGATCCATGCATGCAATCTTGCAATTGCACGATAATACGTGTTTACATGTGCATTTTTTTGTTATGACCTCGATAATACGTACTTTCAGCAGTAAATCTATGCACGTGAAAACGAGGTATTCTGTCACACTTATAAAATCTGTTGTCATGTCAACATTTAATATTGTGATTCTTGTAAGACAATATGCTCATAAATCAAAGAAAACGGTTTGTAAAATCTCATTAAGAGAAAAACAATTGCTGATAATACACCTCTAATTTTAGTATGAAAAGTGAACTTCCATTGAAATATTTTCATTCAACGAAGCTTTACATAGAATTTCAGTGTGTAACGATTTTCAATGGAAGCAATAAGGTAAAAGACTATAGATATTATGTATTTTTAAAAATTCAACTAAAATATTATATTTAAAATTTCCATTATTAATTGGTAAATCTGTTGATAGGTAGGTACTGGCAAGATCTGATGATTGCATGATTTACTAAGTACAAAATTTCATATATTTAAAACCAAAGTACGTAGACTTGCTCTACAGCTTTTATAATATTACAATACAATACAAATAAATCAATCCACAATTACGTCATTAGGAACAGATCACTGTTCTGTTCGATATCCAACAATATTTTGTGTACATATAGATATTAATAATTTCGTAAAGTTTTAATTGACAAGAAGTGTTTCAGCTGTCACCATTTACAATTGTTTTTATCGTAATCAAAATAAATTAATTGTCACAATGGTGGTCATGCAACCAACTATATTGATGGCAATTTGCATCACCGTCTCTGGAATGGAAAACACCGTAGATTTCATCTACCTAGTAGATTTTGAAAGAATGATATACGAGGGTGAGTCAATAAGTCCTTAGAAAAGCCGACAGGTGGCGCGACTAGTACTGTAAGCGGTTTGTTTTCATGCAGCGGCACTACCGATTTAGTATGCTGCGAAGTTTCAATCAGATTGGTCGGGTTGTTGTTTTTTATTTTCGTACATTTAAAAAAAAAATTTGCTTGTTTACAAAAATGGAGAAAATTGAGTTTAGAGCTGTTATTAAACATTTTAATATAAAAAGGTTAACAGCAAAGGAAATAAAAAATGAGTTGGATTTAGTTCACGGCATATCTGCTCCTTCACTTGCAACTATTTATAACTGGTTAAATGAATTTAAACGTGGTCGTACATCAACAAAGGATGAACCACGCTCAGGACGTCCTGTAGAGGTGACTACACCAGAAATGATCAATAAAATCCACGATATGGTGTTAAGTGACCGAAGATTAAAGTTGAGTGAGATAATTGAGGTTACAGGGATCTCAAAAGGTAGCGTCATTTCTATTTTACATGACAAATTGGGCATGAAAAATATTTCTGCAAGATGGGTGCCGCGTTTGCTCACAGTCGACAATAAACGCAATAGGGTGGTGGCCTCTAAAGCCCTGTTGTCGCTCATGCAACGCAATCCGGATGAATTTTTTCGTCGCTTTGTGACTGTAGATGAAACATGGATACACCACTATACTCCCGAGACGAAAGAACAGTCAAAGCAAAGCAATCTTTATTGGACCAGCTAAAAAACAAAATTGAAGAAAAACGGCCTCATTTAAACAGGAAAAAAATCCTCTTTCATCAGGACAATGCCCGTGTTCACACATGTTTACGATCAATGGCTAAAATTGAAGAATTGAAGTTCGAATTGGTCGACCACCCACCGTATTCGCCAGATTTAGCCCCCAGTGACTTTTTCCTTTTCCCAAACTTAAAAAAATGGCTAAGTGGACAACGTTTTTTTTCAAATGAAGAAGTCATCGATCGGACAAATGCTTATTTTGAGGACCTTCCGAAAACTTATTTTTCTGACGGTTTAAAAAAAATTGAGAAACGTCTAACCAAGTGTATTGAGCTCCAAGGAGATTATGTTGAGAAATAAAAAAAAAATACAAAAATAAAAACTGTTTTAATGCTTTTTTCTAAGGAATTATTGACCCACCCTCGTAAATTCATTGTCATTTCTTTGTAATAAATCGCAATAATGGATTTTGTATGTAAACTTACTCATGTCTTTTTTCAGTGAAACAGTCACAACTGTTGTAGCATTATTTATTACTCCGGGTGCAGACGCGTGCAGTGTAATGGCTATAAATAAATCTTCATCCAATGACGGCTCTGGTATTATACCATTCACATCTATGGTGACTTCGTTATTCAAATGTGTTACTTTAAATAGATCACTTTTTTCTGAAACAATGTTTTGGATAAGTAGGTATGTTATTATTCCAACCTTTACCAAGAATAAAATAAACATGTTTTATATAATAAATTTATAAATACGTGAAAAGAAAAATAATGATTACCTCCAGAGAGTGTGAAATCGACATCTCCACTGTATCCGTCACTTAAAATGATCTTCGGCATGACAAAACTTTTATTGGTAAAGTAATAGATTGATGAATAAAAAGGTTCTTCGAATTTTAAAGTTCTCTCGGGTACTAAAAAGATCAGTAACAATTAGCTATTTTATAATGTCAAATTTCATCTACATAATAATATATTATAAATAGACAATGTTATATTTCTGATGTAATTTAACAATAAATTTTAGCAATAACTAAGCAATTAGCATATTTTCGTAATATGTAGGAATGTGAAAATCGCAGAACAGGAAGGAATTAATGAAATCTGTATGTAAACTTACTCATGTCTTTTTTCAGTGAAACAGTCACAACTGTTGTAGCATTATTTATTACTCCGGGTGCAGACGCGTGCAGTGTAATGGTTATAAATGAATCTTCATCCAATGACGGCTCTGGTATTATACCATTCACATCTATGGTGACTTCGTTAGTCAAATGTGTTACTTTAAATAGGTCACTTTTTTCTGAAACAATGTTTTGGATAAGTAGGTATGTTATTATTCCAACCTTTACCAAGAATAAAATAAACATGTTTTTTATAATAAATTTATAAATACATGAAAAGAAAAATAATGATTACCTCCAGAGAGTGTGAAATCGACATCTCCACTGTATCCGTCACTTAAAATGATCTTCGGCATGACAAAACTTTTATTGGTAAAGTAATAGATTGATGAATAAGAAGGTTCTCCAAATTTTAAAGTTCTCTCGGGTACTAAACAAATCAGTAACAATTAGCTATTTTATAATGTCAAGTTCCATCTACATAATATAAGTACATACCTAAACATTGTTATATTTGTGATATAGTTTAACAATGAATTTCAGCAATAATTAAGCAATAAGCATTTATTCGTATGTAATATGTAGGAACGTTCAAATTGCAGAACAGGAAGTCAATGTCAAATTTCATCTACATAATAATATATTATAAATAGACAATGTTATATTTCTGATGTAATTTAACAATAAATTTTAGCAATAACTAAGCAATTAGCATATTTTCGTAATATGTAGGAATGTGAAAATCGCAGAACAGGAAGGAATTAATGAAAGCTGTATGTAAACTTACTCATGTCTTTTTTCAGTGAAACAGTCACAACTGTTGTAGCATTATTTATTACTCCTGGTGCAGACGCGTGCAGTGTAACGGCTATAAATGAATCTTCATCTAATGACGGCTCTGGTATTATACTATTCACATCTATGGTGACTTCTTTATCTAAATGTGTTACTTTAAATAGGTCACTATTTTCTGAAACAGAATGTTTTGTAATAGTAGGTAGGTATTTTATTACAAATTCCAAACTTTGCCAACATATTAATACTTATCAGAAAAATAATGATTACCTCCAGAGAGTGTGAAAGTGACATCTGCACTGTATCCGTCACTTAAAATGATCTTCGGCATGACAAAACTTTTATTGGTAAAGTAATAGATTGATGAATAAGAAGGTTCTTCGAATTTTAAAGTTCTCTCGGGTACTAAAAAGATCAGTAGCAATAAAATTAGCTGTTTTATAATGTCAAATTTCATCTACAAAATATATTAATTACATACCTAAATATTGTTATATTTGAGGCGCAGAGTTACAAAACCCGCTCTGGGCGATTTTTCAAAAAAAATAGTTATGAATGTACGCAGGGGCTCATTCGTAAGATCTATCTTCTGTTCTAGGTGAGAGTTTTAAATTCCTCTCTGTTTCTTCAAAAAATCAAAATAGATATTGAGGTGACGGTCTAAACCCGCTCTGAAAATAAATTTGTTCTGCTAAAACCCTCTCTGCGTAACCGGCCAATCAGACGCCGCGATTTAAATAATGACTTCACGAATGCTTTAATCTCTGTACAAACCGTCAAAACGTTAAGTGAGGAAAGTCGTAATTTTGCTCTGACTATTTTACTATTTTTTATTTTTAATAAAGAATGTTTCCATAGTTAGTGTAACGGAATCTCAACTAGGACAATTAAGGAAGCGTTTGAGAAATCCAGCTGTGTGGAAATGTAACCTGTTACGCCAAGAAACATGTTTAAAAATTGACTGTATTTTGCTGTATTGTTATGAATAATCCAGTGGTATCTCATATTATTTTGTAGTTTCACGTGTTTTTTTTTTGTTGTCATTTATATTTAATATTCTGTATGGTATAATAAACTATCGTAAGAATCTCAAGTACACATTTATAACATTATTTGGTTTGTGTCAAAAATATAATTAAAGGAAAACTATTTTCTGTCGGGGAGATGCTTTTTATTTGATAATTTTTACTATACAAATGATAGATTTAGTAGGTAGGTTATGTTACATTAGGTTATTTTTTTTCATCTCCCCTGACAAAAAATGATATTCTTGTTTTCAACATAAAATTGTATCATTCGTTAATATGAATGATAATGAATTTTAATTCAATTATCTATGTTTATCAATATATCGTACTTGTAGATTAGTTGTAATAACGATACACAGTTAACAATGCTGTGCTATCTTGTGGAAATACCGTTATTTTTATAATACGTTTTTGTAATAAATTTCAGAAATCCCACGTTTACTTATTACCTATTTGTATATAAAAAGTAGACTTTTATTTGCCGGATTTGGTTTTCTGAATTTAATGCTATAAAATATCTAATATACCTAAGTAGATTATAATATATAATATTGCTTAAAAATATTATCATTTTATTTTTACATTTAATAAATCTTCTCTGAAGAAAAATTGAAAACATAATAAATTAAATTTTAATAATAAATATGACCATAAAAATATATATTACTAGCTGACCCGGCAAACGTTGTTCTGCCATATAAATTATTTCTAGTGAATATTGTGGTTGTTAAATAAAAAATAACGAATGTATCGTAAGTGTGTGGGGATGGGATCTATGACAGAAAGAGGAATAGAGCGCTGTAGACGATGACCGCCGATAAAAACAAAAAAACATCAACCATTCATTTTCTCAATTCAAAATGAGTAATGATGTTCATAATGAATGAATTACCTGTGACATAATCTTGTTGTTTAATGTTTATGCAATATCCGTCTTGTCCCTTCCAGAAAATTAGCGGATATTGGAGAGCGTCTTATGAACGGTGTGTGTCAGCGATGAACTCCAGATTATTGTTTCTTCTTCGAATCACGATTTCTCGCGTCGATGTGCGGTCGCCAACCATGATTCCAGCAATGTCGTCAACAACAGGTGCATTGAATCGACGCACGTGCTCTCCAGCTGGTGTTTTATCAGGATTGATGACAATAGCGTGATTGTCACTTTGCAATTCGTGCATGTGTGCTTTGAAGAATTTCAATAATTCATTGTGCTCATTCAACAGGGCGTCCAGTTCGCCGACGATGCGCCTGGCATTAGGCGAATTGAGGCTATTGTAGCCGCAACGTGCATCCACATGATTGATGTCCACACCGCCGCGCCCATGAAGTAGATTTGTAAAAATGTATGTGGTTCGTTTGGCATTGGCAGCAATGAGCCTACTTTGTGGTATACTTGGCCTTTGATTTTGAACGTAGAATGGAATTGTTGACCATTTGCCGCAGTATTGTGAACTATTTCTGTTGCTCCGGACGAAGTCATTTGGAAGCATGAATTGCATGTGCGATTGCACTTCAGGAACAGGTTTGAATCTGGAACCGTGCCGATGAGCAAGCCGTTCAATGGTTCTGGTGGTATCTCAATTTCTGGTAGTTGCACTTTTCCTGATGCGCAACACATCCCGGCTGACTCATGTTTGAATTTGAGCGCATGACAATGGGGGCATTCTTTGTCCATAGCACCAATGAACACTTTCGGATGAGCGGAATATTCAATATCTGGCTCGTACTCGAATGCGAGACGAAGGAACGAAGCGGGTGTAAATGTTCGATGTACTTGTTGGCGTTGCCGGTCATTTGCTCTGCGTGTGTTAACTACGAACCGGCGCGCTTGGCTCCGTTGTCGTTGTTGATTTCGTTTAGCTCGTGCCTCTTGTGATTGAGATGCACGCAATTGCGACATGCTTACACGCACGTTTTTGTTATCTTGTTGGATTTGTTCGTCTGTTTTTTCTGCTCTACTATTTCGCATGTTTGTTGCTTTATTCGTTCGACGGCTCAAATGGCCCCCCTTGCGTCTTGCTGGCATTGTGCACTGTAATACACGCACATAAAAATAGATAAATAAAATAAATCGTACAACATTTTGCACGCACTGCGTTGTGGTATGCCGAATGAAATGTCAAAATGACGCGACGCTTCTCTTGAATTCTTCTCGGACGTAGCGCCATCTGTCATTCAACAACATAAATAATTTCGTTCTGTTTGAAATACGAACGACGGTTAAATTTGTTCATACAAAAATAATAAAATCGCGAATAAAAAATGGGAGGGTGAGGGTAGGAGGGTGAAAATTTGGGGCTATAGGTATTTTTTATGCCGAATAATAAAAAAAAATACAAAAAAAAATTGTCAAAAAAATAAAAGAAAATTTTTCTGGATAGAGATACCCTAATCACCTAGGGGTATGAAATATACTTGTTGACCTATTCTCATACCTAACAAATATACATAAAAAAAATCATAAAAATCGGTCGAGCCATTTCGGAGGAGTTCGACCACAAACATCGTGACACGAGATTTTTATATATATAGAGATAATAAGATGGGGACGTAAACAAAATTCACATTTTATAACATTTTTCTTAAATTGTAGGTTTATCTTCTTTTTAATATTTTCAGATAAGTACACATTTATTAATTAATACAGTTGAAATTGTATATTATCAAAAAAATGTCTCAAATTGCAAGCTTCGTATTTATCCACTAGGTGCCTCTTTAAAAAAGGCTCAGTAAAGGCTTCACCTTAACAATGAATTTTAGCAATAATTAAGCAATTAGCATTTTTTCGTAATATTTAGGAATGTTCAAATTGCAGAACAGGAAGGAAATAATGAAATCTGTATATAAACTTACTCATATCTTTTTTCAATGAAACAGTCACAACTGTTGTAGCATTATTTATTACTCCGGGTGCAGACGCGTGCAGTGTAATGGCTATAAATGAATTTTCATCCAATGACGGCTCTGGTATTATACCATTCACATCCATGGTGACTTCTTTATCCACATGTGTAACTTTAAATAGGTCACTTTTGTCTGAAACACAATGCTTAGTATAAATAGGTAGGTTAGGATAGGTTAGGTTATTAGGTTGTTATTACATATTCCAAACTTTGTCAACAAAATACTTGAAAGAAAAATAATCATTACCTCCAGAGAGTGTGAAAGTGACATCTGCACTGTATCCGTCACTTAAAATGATCTTCGGCATGACAAAACTTTTGTTGCTAAAGTAATAGATTGATGAATAGGAAGGTTCTTCGAATTTTAGAGTTTTCTCGGGTACTAAAAAAATCAGTAACAATTTAGATATTAGTTTATACATAGCATTATACATCATAGGTGTTTTTTTGCTTAGATAGAACTTATGAAAGGGTTAAATGTCAAACCGAACTGATATTGTACTCAATTTCCAACATTTATGATCAGTATAGTCTGGCAAATCATCGTGAATAGAGTCACACTTGAACAACACTACTAAACTATCCAAATTTATTTTGTAAATCTGTCGTTATTTGATTTAGTGCAAAATTGCTTTGTTAAGAACGGTTTTGTTAATAAGCAAAATTGCTGCATATGGAGTGAAATCAATCCAGAAGAGACCTTACAGACTCCATTACATCCACAAAAATGGACCGTTTGGTGCGGTTTACATGCTGGTGGCATCATCGGACCTGATTTATTAAAAATAAGGCCGGAGATCATTATTGTCGATGATCAATGAAAAAATGGATGAAATTGTGCTGGAGAAGATGTGGTGTCAACAGAATGGAGCTACGTGGCATATGGTGATCGCAATCATCGACTTATTGAAATTAAAATTTGGCGGTTAGTTGATTTCGACAAATGGATCTGTCAATTGGCCTCCAAAGTCGTGCAATTTGATATCTCTGGATTATTTTCTGTGAGGCTATGTGAATTTACTGGTTTACGCTGATAAACCAGCAATAATTGACACCTTGAAAGCGAACATTGTTCGTGTTATTTGTGATAGTATAATATGAATACGTGTATTAAATAAGGCTCTAAGTACCAAAAAGTAGTATTGCCTGTAGTTACAAAATACCGAGTCATTGCAGTAAAATTTCATGAAGCAGAACTTTTGAAAAATGTAGTTTTACAGTGTGAAGCAATCACGGCAGCTTCTATAATTTTAGGTATTAAGAACTCGCAAGTGTCAACACACCATCGTCAGCTATGTTATATTGAATGCCGTTGACCACTGCAGTGTTACTTACACCATTATAAATAAAACACGCCAACGGACTTACAACGTCGACATGTTTAATTATTTTGCTGTATTTTATTGACTTGCTTGAGGCACTTAGACTATAGTTGAAGTTATAGGCGTTGGTATGTAGAACATTTTTCTATAAAAATGTCAGTTTTTATTTTTTTGGTACTTAGCGCCTTAATTAATACACGTATTCATATGGTCTGCAGTGCTCGAAAAAGTGGCCCGAAATTAGAAATCCAGAGTGCGCTTCGTCAAGAACAGCCACGGTAGCCATATATTATGCCCGATCATAATCGTTTTCAAATTTTAATAATGCATTGTTTTTTCGAATAAAAAAATTTGATTAAAATTTAATTTGTTGTGTTATTTTTTACAATTTCAAGTTCTATTGGGCTCAAAAAAACACCTTTATATTATGTACATAATATCATTATATTGTTACATGTAATATGTGATGTATTATAATGAATTTTAGCAATGAGTTAGCAATTAAAGCATGAATTTATAATTACCCATCTATTTGTAGGGTGAATGTGAAATCACTTCATTACATTTATTGATAGGTAAGTTATTGTAAAATAATATGTGTACATGTGTTGTATACACTCTCACACCCACTTCACAATGGTCCAAGTCAAGTAAATGTTGGTACCCTTTGATCCGTGTGGAAATATCGACACTATGTCGATAGACTACAAACTTTTACTGGCCAACGTGAATACATTCACAATAGTGAGCACCACGTGATCACAAACACTTGTCTGACTTGGGCCATTGTGTGATCCAGAATTATAGTGTTATCTATGTTCACCATTTTATTAATGATTTATGAAAATAATAGAGAAATGTTGATAGCGAATAAAATCAATTGAGAATGTTAACATTGAAGATAATTATGGACAATAATAAATTAGAGAATGAAAAGGTTTAAGCATGAAAAAAATGAAAAGCCATGTGTTGGTGTGATATAGAAATTAATTATAAAACCTGAGTAAATTAAAACCACACAAACACTGTGGTTTGAAATTTGCGATTTTCGCCTATGGATTACTGACCTTAAAATTATTTTCAGAATAATATTCTACTATGTAGTTATCAAAATCTTAATTAGCATGCTGAAGATTAAATAAGTACAAGTGACATAATAATTAATAATGATTTAGGAGACATTTTCACATCACCACATAGGTACCATAATATGTATGCGTGAAACAGGATTCAAATATGTATGTACCCGCTTTCTATGAAAAGATGTGAGCGTTTTAGTCGCAATATTTGAGTATACCCTATAAACATGGTGTATAAAATGTAATCATTATTTTCATAGTTTCATGACAACCATAATATATAATTTGAATGTTTCTCGGTGAGACTTCTTCTTCAAACAATAAACATAAAGAAATATAAATATTTTTCACGGAATAGTAATGAATAAAGGATCATTTATGTAGAATTTACAATCCCATGTTTTTAACTCTGAAGTCGATTTACTCAACTTGGTCACAAATTCACTTGTATTTGTTCACTCCTCAGTATCTGAATTTCTTATAAGTTATTAACAATAATAATTTCAATAAATCAAAATGAAAGCGGCCAGTTTAATGTCAGATTTTTAAAATTCAAATAACAAAAGAATAAAATAAATATATTTGGTATTTTTTTTCAATCTTCATCATTACAGGTCTTCAGTGGATACATAAGTAATAAAGGCGACAATATTTTTGCCAGCTTGTATAATCTTATTGACATTATATTTTAGTGAGCATGCGTTGCATGAAAATAATACGTGATCTATACTTTGCATTTAGATGCATTTGCAAGAGAAATTTGATACCTGTCTTTTAAAAAAGTGTCTTTTCTATATGAAAAGAATGCTGACTACTGGTATAAAACATAAATAATGTTACTGGTACCGAATAAGCATTCACCCCTCATATGCAGCGGTTAACATTTATTCAGTTTGGCCAGTAAACTCCACCTTTACAAGAGACATTCTCATACACCACATAGCTCTCTCTGCATAGAAGATGATGGCATGGAGGAAAAATAGAGGAAAACCAACGCAGGCTCTGCACATTGGTGAGTGCCGAAAAGCTGAGAGATGAGAGAAAACCAGCAGTAGCAGCATAAAGCAGAATCATTCAGTTTATGATCCCAATGGATAATTCTGTGTATGGCAGCAATACATTGATAACTCAAAATCATGCGATGTAGTGAAACAATAGAAGTAGACATTTCGATATTTCTATTTGGCAGATATCCCACACAAAGGTTCTGTCCTGTACATCGATGATTTTTGACATATCAATATATCCATGCATGATAATTTGTTTTACCTAAAAATTGATGTCTTCGATGCATACTTAACTAGCTACGTAATTTTTAATGCATTCAACCAGTACCTACAAACTAGTATGGTATGATAATAGAATAATGGTAAAGCTAAATAGTAGGAATAAAATGGTTGAAGTAAGCTTGAATGGTTGTAATATCTACAAACTTGATAGTGAAAGAGAATAGGTATTGAAAGTATGTATAGCAAAAGCCATGCCCCCACATCCTGAAGCGGGCCCCAGGCCAGGATGTTTGGCAGGCCCCTACCTACCGCTGAAGTTAAAAGCAGTGTTATGGCCTATAGTAGTGTTCCGTAAATAGTATTCTGCGGAACCCCAGGATTCCCCAAGGTAAAATTAAGGGCATTCAGTGTATTTTTAGCGATTTTTGTATTGTTAAATAAATCCACTAGAATTTTATTATATTATGAAGCACTGATAGCGACCCCTTTTTGTGGTAGCCAAGTAACATGCGACCTTTCGCAAATTTTAATAAATAGCCATTTTCATTAGTCAGAAAACAAACTAAAAATAGTTATAAATTAAAATTCTACAAGTGAATTATCATTCAATTATAATCCACCGCAAAGCCGCATATTTTGAAATGTTAACACTTATAAAATTAAATAGCGACGCAGGCAACTATTTTTTGTATTAGAGAAAATTTATGGTGTGTGTTTATTCCACTTAACTGTTCAACCCACCACGCTGGCCCTCAGGCTAGAGCCTTGTCAGCCCCCCCCCTTGTGGGGGCTATGCCAAAAGCAGTCAAATCTATTTATGTGAATGAAACAAGTTTGTATTAGATGTTTGCCTGTACTCACCTTAATGAAGATGGTAATCATCAATAATAAGAATTTTAAACGCCAGTTCATATTCTTGAGTTAGACATGACACAAAGATTCATGCAACGTGTTATCGGGTGCCATAAAATGGGAGCACTTTCAAATATTAATTTCATACAAAATAAATTATTCAACAATAATAATATGATAACATACCAAAGTGATCAGACTACATGCGAGGGTTATTTTGATCTTTTGTATTCAACACTCGATGGCGATTCCGGAATGTATGCTACAAACGCGTTAACACACTCTACAATTCCGTGCGCTCAAGGCCGGCCATAGAAAAAGAACATGTTATTGTATATATGCTTTACTTTACACTCATTTTACTAGCGCCGGTCGATTGTTTTAAATAATTTAAAATATTGTACGCACACTGCCATCTCTTGGAATAATGCTGAAATACTTAACCGTCTTTATGATATTATACTATTAATATATTTAAAAAAAGATATGTTTATACGGTTTTATGTTTTCATAGAAATTTGCGGCCTGCCGGGTACTGCCATGCTAATACCTCTCGGCATTTAATGCGTCATTTGTTTTTACTACCAAATAATTTTTGTGATTTATCTAACTATTCTAAATAATAATGATACAATGTATATAATAATATATTACTATTTTATTATGTTTGTGACACTAATGCAAGTCGTTTTTATCTCAGCGCTCTGACAAATACAAGTATAAAATGTTGTCACAAACATATCTGCAATGTGAAATTATTACTTACAACTAATTTAATCATTACCCATAATATAAAATCTTTTTCCACTTCTGACTGTATCTGTTAAAGGGTTTTATTTGCTATCTATGGTACATACATACTGCTGTAAGTATATAATAAACACTAAAAAGAAAAATAAGTATCGAAAGGTAACTCAAATAGAAATTATTTATCTTATTTTATCTTCAGGTTTCTGTAAATTTTTACATATTATAAAAGTGATAAAATCAATCAAGATAATATTATTTATAACATTATTTTTAGGCTTATGTTAATCTAAAGAAAAAGGGATGCACTTCAACACAAATATAAATACATCTCGGTGAACATTCTCAATTGACATTATTAATTATCTTATGTAAAATTAAAACAAAACTGTTAAATTCGGCAGACGAAGTTTGTAAGTTTGTAAGTAAATAAAAATAAAAAGTAAGGACAAAATAATCTCAACGCTGCCGAACCACAAGTTTTGGTCATACTGTTAAGCCATGTATTTTCTAGGGAACAAATGGAGCAACATGTCGCGGCACATCTACGTCGATGTTTCGGGAACAATGTCGCGGAACATTTTGCTTGTACACACCGGGACTCACACCAGTTGTCGCAGAAATGTCGCCGAGGAGGTTGTGTTGGATAACAGGTAGTTTATCAAAATGTAAGAGAAAGAAAAGGTGGTGAGTGCGGAACTACTTACTATATAGAGAAAGAAGAGTGAATATTCAAGTGACTCATGTTGAGCGACATGTAGCGCACCCGTCTACACTTGCCAACGTCTGACACGTGATAGACGCATGGCTCGTGCGCTCGGTGGCGAAGCGACATCATGCAACATGACGCGCGTAACGTAGACTCTATGTTGCGCGTCATGTTGAAGAACATTTTGTCCCATAGTGAATACGAGGCTTTACTATTAGAATGTTATATATAATGTTACAGTACAACCTTTTTATTTTGGCTGATATGCCATAGCGGACACCAAGGAAACTATAAATTCCCCAACCCACACTTTCATTTTCATTCATATGTCCCTGTTCATGTCCTTTCACACTATGTACATAGCTATAATCTATGTGCTATGGTGCCAGCCAAAAAAAATTCAGTGGTAGAAAGAAAAAGTATTGAGACTTTAGTATCGTATCGGAAGAAAAGTATAGTAAGTATGCCAAAGTATTGAAACATTTTAAAATAAAATTACAAAAATGCAATATTTTCTTGTAAAACCATAATCATTATACCAATAATACAAAATTTATGTGGTCATATTACATAACTATTTCACAAAATTTGAGGCTTAAAATATAAATTAAGTACAAATAACATTCTAATCTCAACCCTATTCAAAAATAGTTTTTGACTGACCACATGCAAAATTTATGACTCAAAATAACTGCCAAATCATTAACAGTGTATTTATTGATCCATATAAATATTTATTGAAGAATGACGAATAAATAATATTAAAACAAAACAGTTTTTTGTTCATTTACATATTATTGCTCCATCCATACAATGTTAATACAGTAAAGAATAATAAATATATGGTGATAATTTCTGATATGCATACTACCTTTTGGGAAATATACATGTATAGCTGCTGCTCCTCCAGATGTGTCCTCTTTATCAGCAATCAACTTAAATAGCAAGAAATTCTTACTTTGTACAATATCTTCGGGGATGTTTCCTTCCTTTAAGGAAATGACAATTTTATCTTTATCATTATTTACTTTAAAATAATTAGAGTTTTCTGAAAGCAAAAAGTTAATAAACGGTTAATTAAAGAAATTAAAAATTGTTCATTATTACATGGTATTTTGCTTATTAAAAACAAAAAAATAAGGGAAGTGGGTTACAGGTGTGGCTGAAAGAAGGTACAATATTTCTCGAGTGTGGAAAAATATGGAATAGGTAAATGTTAAAGAATATGTTATTTTAAATACAGTGGAACTTGGTTATTACGATCACGGAAATAGCGAGATCTCGGATGTAATGAGGAAACATTCGCTGACATTTTAGTTTATGATTTTCTCCATACATTTATTCACTTTTATAACGAGCTACTTCTCGGGTATACCGAGCAAAACTGTTAATGTGTCGATCATTTAAAAACAACATTTCCGACCCTAAGCAATAAAATCCGACCAAGCAGTTAACTTTATGATTACGTTTATGACACTAGTTAAGTGTCTAAGTACCTAATTGTTGTTTTCGCCGACAACATTGAAAAAGTATCCACGCATATGGTTGAAATTGCATGTAAAAAATCTAAGCTTTGTAAGTCAGTAGGTACCTACCAGCGCCGGCGGCTCAGCACTTCATTACAATAAACAACTTATTTTATAATTTATGAATGCCTTGCTTGTTTAGGGGATTTTTACGATGGTTTTCAGATATTTTATGTTCTATGCTTAAATAAAATGTGGCGCGAAAAATGTTATATAACGAGTAATGCTGATAACGAGCAAATTCAGTCGGTCCCATCAATCTCGTAATAACCAAGTTCGACTGTAATTACATCTATATCATAATATTATGCTATAAATGATAAAGTTTTTCACCTGAATGAAATGCACACTTTGGTAATATTAAATTTGAGAACACTCAGTGGCTTTGTATTTTTCACATTGCATAACCTGACCATCATTAAACCATAAACCAGAACTGGCTCAAAGCCTTGGTCTATGTTGACTGCATTTTTATCTTTATGTTCTGTGAGTGGAGCATATTAGTCTCTATAATAGAGTGGAGGTTATATTAAAACTTTTTTAGAGGAATTGTTGTTGCAATTGTGTTGCAATCAAATATAGGTACATACACTGAAAAAACAATGATTTGGATCCACAGTTCCAGAGGTGGACACTACATTGGTGTACGATAATTAATATGTATAACATGACCCGGACCGAGTGTCATGAAGGCGGAAAATTAAGGAGACCGTGGTTCGATCCGAAGAAGATTATAATAAATAAATAGTTCAGTTAGTTGTTTACTTACCGCCAGTTATTTTAAATGTGACATTTTTGTCATAACCCTTCGACAAAGTTATTTCACTATCAAACTTCAATTTTCCACCTTCATAGGTGGCTGTGTAAAATATTTGATCAAATACTGGCGTCACTGGGAGTGCAGTAGTGGGGTCTGATTTCAAAATAACAGTAGCATTTGATGTTAGCCTAGGGTCACCGGTCTCATCCACGTCCTATAAAGGTTAATTTTATTACTTACATTGAGAGATTATTTATAAAATATGTCATCAATGAATTATTGTGATTGAATGGATAAAATTCACTTTAGCTGTGCTTAGAATTTGATTGCCTTTTTAACTAAGTGAACGCCATTCTTATCCGGTGTGATACAAGCCGAGCCGGTAATTTCTGTTATGTAGCTACCATGTTCATAATAAATGTCAATGCATTATTTTTACAAAAATTGTTTGTAAGCCATTTTAAAATAGGTCGAAGTAGAGAGATTAGTTGATACCATAGACAATGTGAATGTCCTTGATCTTTAAATTAATAAAGCCTGAGCATAACTTTTTGCACAAGCAACGAGTGGTCCACTTTTCAGCTGTCAAAATCAGATTCCAGATTGCTTGACATATTGATTCGTCCTTTCTCGTTTCAAATTGAATTATAAAAAATTCTCACATCAAATATATGAACTATCAGTGTTATTTATAATAATAATATACATTCAGACTTGTCCTTCACACAAAAACCGGTGGTAATGTCGATTTCCAAAAAATATGTAGCATTGATCTATACATTACATTAAATTTGTAGAAGGTGTATTAATGCGAGTGTATTGTTTATTATTTAACTCATCTATAAGTGAACATGAGAGACGCGTCAGTATGAGCACTCTATAGACAATACAGGCAATGACAAAGTCATCTATAGACAACGGGAGGGGCGGAAAGGTAGGACCAGTCGTGAATGTATCGGCTTTCTCTTCAGTCGGCAATGTCTTGACCAAAAATGTGTAAATGCACAGCTGAAATTTGAACGGAGGACCTTTTTCATAATGGATTACTGTTCAAATTAGATAGTAGGTACCATCAGAATGGATTGTGGAAATATTTTGATTTTGTAATAATATTCTACCAAGAGATATTCGTGTCCGGATTTTTTACGTATGCAGTTCGCGGTATTACACTTCAGCGTGAAATGTTATATCGGAAATATATGGTCGTATATTAACACTCCCGTTGCCACGATGGTCTCGCAGTTTAGAAATGACCTTAAATCATAGATACCCCACTTATTATTATGTATATAAACGTCTACTTTTAGCTATTTGTAGATAAAATATTTAGGCATAAAAAGAAAAATATATAGGTGGTTGAATTGAATGTTTTATATGTAAAATTAATCATTTTTCGAAAGTCTAATCAATATTTTGATAAGACAGTGATAGGGCTATCTAGAAAGATATACGTTAGAGAAACGCGCATAATAGTAATGTAAACATGAGACACTATTTTAAAATGTCATTTGTTAGTCAGAGATAGAAATGTATGTCTTTGTTCAACATAATTCTGTGAATAATGCAATCAGTTATAGCCTCCCATAATATATCGAACCTTGAAGTATACATTGTTCAAATACATCTGACGATAAACGCCAAAGCAACCCTTAACGCAATGTTATTAGTGTTCATTTTACCGTGTTAACTTCGCTACATGTGGCGTTTATTCATAAACAATTAACGAAAAGGATCCAATGCTATTGACCATTGTCTAGTCAAGTCATAAAACCTTTTTTCCCGGATTTAGAATACAGACCCTTGCTACAAGGTTTGTAAAGATTACATCAGTTTGTGGGACATAGGCAATTGAAAAAAATTCTCGAGCGGGCTAAATAAAAACAGCACAGCATGTGGCGTGGCGTATTCACATGTTCTACATGTTTATACTATTATCATATTAGGCAATGCAATATGTTAAATATTGGCAAGGGTAATATTATTTCATTCTGTTTTAGAATTTTAGGAAAATAATACAATGCGATAAATTTCATAATATTGATGTACCTACCCATTCAAATGTTGTATTCAAACCCAAATATTAAACCCGTTTAAATAAATACCCTGCATTGAAATCAGACAGCTACAGAAAATGTAGGTATGTTCTAATGACTAGCATCAATAATAATATATTTGTATCTATAGTTAACTGTAGCTTTGTAAATTGCGGTGCGGTGCGGTTAATACGATATTCTAAAATATCCTTTTTTTGACGATATTACTAATACCTACCTATATTAGTTTTTTTTAATTATAAAAGATTATAAATGAGACATTATTTTGTTGGTCCATGGTTGAACCGTAATAAATTGTATTGTCGTCGTAAATCACTAATAATAGCTTTCATCCGAAAATAATAATGAGTCAGCAAATGCAATTTAAGTGCAACTAGGTAGTACATGTGGAGTTTCTTTTGTTTATGAAGTAGACACATAGTTGCAAAAAATATTTTATAGTGTTTGCAGCATTTTTATTTTTTAATTTTACAAGTACCAATAATAAAATTATAAAGTAGGTACCTACTTACATACCTAATATGTAAATAAATAATCATAGTGAACCTGTTGTGTTTACATGATATTGTGTTATAATATTATATATTATTATTAACTATATATAATAATATGTCCATAATATCGGTGGATTGTATGTAGGTACAAGAAATTCATATTAAGATTACTGAATCATTCTAATTTCATAAGTACTTACCAAATAATATTATTATATAAATAAATATTATCATACTCAATCTGATGTAGGTATATACATAATAATATACTATTATATTATTTCTCAGTGGTGAAGTGTGGAGGTAGACTGTTAAGATCCGACATAAATAGTGCATTGTGAGTCATACGTACCTATTTGTTTTTATTGAACTAATACTACAATAATTTACATAATATGGTGTTATATAGTTTTTAAAAATCAGATAAACCCAGGCCGAAATAAAACCATAATAGTTTCGGTACGCTTTGGGCAATCCTACAATTTTGTGCACACTTTTTCATTCATACTTCTCTTTTCGTTAAATATAAAATACATATTATTATTACACGTCATGTTGTTGGTATTTTTTAACTCTTCAAGTGAAGCGCCTAGTTTCAGAAGCCCTAAAAAGGTTTTCATAAAATTTTGAGTTTGATATATATTTAGATATATGTTTTTGTCCACTATATATTGGACAAAATGTAAGCAATAAAACTTAATGTGTTCATTAAAATATATCGAAGCCAATACTATTTCATAATATGCTAGGTATCTATTATTTTATGTGGCGAACGTAATAACGAACGCCTGCACACGTGTTATTCTACCTTACAACACCCTCGTCCGCTTCGGATGAATTAGCCATCCCCACTCTCCGTGAAATGACAGCGTGTGTTCGTTGTTCCATTTAAAACAGATCGAGACACACCGTGGTTTGGTTATGACGTACATTTATCGATGTCCGATTATTATACACGATTATAAGATAATTGCATGTGATATACACAGAATAACATGTTAAACGATGACTAAATAGTATTTAAAAACATACTTTACCTTTTGAAGCAATCAATTAGCTTTTAAAATGCCTTAAAATGCCAAATTTCTAGCGGGACACTGAGTGGACGGCATGGGAACGGGCGTAATTTTTTTACCATGGTAAGGGAAAGGTTAAAGACCGTCCATCCTCTTTGGGTCGTATCGTACTGAGATAAAATTCATGTTTAAATAAAACACAGTTCTTTTCGGTTTACAGGAAGCCAGCGGCAATTTTTTTTTGAAAATAGTTGATATACTGGATTATTTCTTAGGTTAGGTTAGGTTTTCATTGTTGAATTCATGAATTTTGCCAAAATCGGCAATGAAAATGCTCCACGAACAACGCGTAATTTTTTCATCTCTTTCCGATAAGAAAGCTCACGGCGAACGGTAATGCTACGGTGAAATGTAATACGTACACTTTACATGTAACCAAAGTTATTGTGGAATAGTATCCGCTTGTTATTCAATGTGCGTTTGATTTAGACCATGGATGCGATAGGTTGGACAAATAACCATTCTTTATAAAAAGATATTTGTTTATATTAATAGTCTCCACCCTGTGAAGCTGCATTACGTACAGTCCTACAAACATATCTAAAGAACGGTAAAAAATGAAACTACGAACTACCATATGGATGCCATTTTGAAATCATCATTCGAATGTCAGATTCTGTCCAGTTGCGAGTCTTGATTGGGTAGTTTTCGATAGTGGCAACCCCGTTTATTCTTTAGATAAGGTTGTAGGTCTGTACCTACCGCGTATATGTGAAAATGGTAAATGATTATTTTAATGTTATAGGAAATGTAACAAAATTATATTATTATTACCGTAGCATAGATCATAATTTCAATTGGTTTATCGATACTCATGATGGCTTTTTTGGTTTTAATCTCTGCATAGTGATTCTTCTTTGTGCTGTCTACCTTAAGGTATGAGATTTCTAAGTATTCATTAGGATCTATGGCAAAGTCAATTCTTTTGTTGGTGATATCGATGTCCCGTACAATTACTTCTTGACTCTGAGTGATGGGTACATTTGGACCTGTCGGAGTGTAAATAGTAAACTCATAACGGGTTTTCATGAATTCAGGTGCATGATTGTTGGTATCTTGAATTGTATGTTTCACTACCTGAAATAATAAAAATAAACTTACCAGGGCATTGAAAAATAAATTTAGTTTTTATTACAAAAAATGTACAAATTGGTTTGGCATAATGTGTATAATTTGTAAATAAGTGTTCTTTTGCCTTTTCAAGAATGTTCATTTTCATTGAACTGACAATGTTTTTCTTTACTGAGACATTATTTTAATTTGTATAAAAAACAACACATTCACTGCTGACCAGATAATTACTACATTTAAATATCATGTTAATTATATCTAATGGCCAACTAATCCAAACGCGCCTGTTGCGCTGTCAGCACTAAATGAGTTTATATTTTCCATTTTAGTATATTTTCAAATTAGGATAATATGTTCATACTTTATTACAATAAATATATTATATTGTAATATATATGTTTTTTGAAACAGTGGCCTCAATATTAGTTAATTGACATCTACACATGAATACGTGTATTAATTAAGGCTCTAAGTACCAAAAACAAAAAAACTGACATTTTTATAGAAAAGTGTTCTACATACTAACGCCAATAACTTCGGCTATGGTCTAAGTGCCTCAAGCAAGTCAAAAAAATACAGCAAAATATTTAAACCTGTTGACGTTGTAAGTCCGTTGGCCTATTTTATTTATAATTGTGTAAATAGCACTACAGTGGTCAACTTCATTCAATATAAAATGGCTGACGATGGTGTGTTGACACTTGCGACTTCCTAATACCTAAAATTATAGAAGCTGCCGTGATTGCTTCACACTGTAAAACCACATTTTTCAAAAGGTCTGCTTCATGAAATTTTACTGCAATGACTCGGTATTTTGTATCTACAGGCAATACTACTTTTTGGTACTTAGAGCCTTAATTAATACACGTATTCACATTATGTTATTCGATTTTATTTGTATATTAATATTATAAGTAAGTGTATACCAGCTGTCTTCTTTCCAGTAAACATTCAAACATAAGTGTCATAGATATAGTCTTTGATGTTTCATATTCTTCGTAATCATCAAAGGTGGGCAATAAAGTTATTATCAATTCTCCCTTCTTCAATTCAGCTGTTATATATGGTTTGTCACTATTGAGTTCGTTTTCTGCGTATTGAATAGTTAATTCTAAAAACATCAAATATTCGTTAGTATTGGAAACAAAAAAAAAAATAATAGGAGATAAGGTTAGAGGCGCTTCAGGTAACTCGGATATATTGTAATGACGGTTACCGTCCTACTGTCGAACAAGATCTTCTTGTCAACGTGTTAAAACTGTGAACTAATAATAATAAGCCCCTCCTGTTTTTAACTGCACTTAGACTGCAACGATTTCCGGTTATTGACGAGTAGTCCACGTGTTAAAACTGTGAACTAACAAGCGCCTCCTATTTAGTTAATCGCACTTCGACTCCAGCGACTTCCGGTTATTGCCTAGATCTTCTTGTCGGACGGTAGAGTATGACGCTCATCTCTCATGTGGCACAGCCCCACGGATTTCATATTCATTGTCGACCCTCGCTCATTATGTAGCAGCGATGCAATAGTCTGTTGATATGACCTTTGCTTGGCCTATGCTCCAAGGTCGGATTATGATGGATTCAAATAAGTAAGTAGGTATCTATACAAAAATGAAAAAAGTATGTATGTGGTGAGTACACACAGCAGAAGTGAAACTTTTTGGCCTGCTCTCCATTCTCGGACAGGTAGATATACGAACACAGGTATAAGCTATAGTAAATTGTAGTAGGTAGGTAACTTATATTTTACTAGTACTTAAACGTAAGCTCTTAATTAGTATATTGATTCAAAATAAAATATTTAATAAAAAACTAGTTTTTAAATTTTCCAAAAGATTTCAATTCAATATAGATAATTTTCTTCAATCATTTAACGTATTTACCATCCAAATACTTTTAAAATTCAATAGACAGGTAATTATAATTAATTAGTTTGTGTATAGAATACCATTTTTCTTCTTATTATAGACATAGAAAATTATTATTCACCCGAGAGCCGGAATGGTGTAATCGGCAATGTGCGCGTTTGTTAATCGAAAGGTCTATGAATCGATCACACCTGCTGCCTTTGATTTTTATTTTGTTTATCGACGACTTCTTGTCATAACTCAGTGGAATCATTCTCTCGAAAATTTTCGTGCAAAGCGCTAAAGAGTTTCACTTTAAAAATGGTAGAAACTAATACAATAAAATAAAATAAATATTAATACAGTTTCACTAACCTCTTATATTTTTCACAGGTTTTCTAAAAGTTTCTCCCCTCGCTGTATCCATTATTTTAATACTATAACTAGTCGACCAGTCAATATTTTGAACTCCTTCGATCTCACAGTTTCCCGTTTGACCTATGCGTAAAAAACAAATTTAACAGTTACTATTGAAAAATACATAATTAGTATATAAGTAAGGTGAGTCGGGGTAAGTGTGACTTTGGGGTAAGTGTAGCTACTAAGATATCTCAGTATCTACTACAAATTGGATGATGCCATCTATGGAAAGGTGATAGCAAAATCACCGATTTATAAAAATAATCAGAAATGGTGTCGATACCATGTTTTTTGAGGTGACTACATGGAATTTTCTCCAGACGACATTTTGAAGTCGACGAGTGAGATGGTAGCTGTTACTAAAATATTTTTTTAAACATGGAAATCTGCACATTGTGGTTGTAAAAATTGGTGAGTATATGTGTTTTGATACGCTGCTTCACGTGGTGTTATCGTTTTACTGAATTATAAGCATTTGAAACCTTTAATCAAGTAGACACACTTCCCCCACGAAAGTAAACACGTGGGGTAAGTGTGCCTTTGTATTGTGTCACACTTCCCCCATATATTTTGTATGAATTTGCAAAGTCAATATTTTAACTAGTGATGGGACATGACGCATTATTTATATCGATCGAAGTATCGAAGATCGAACATGTTCGTAATTGAAATAGAATGTTTATATGTAAGAATTTGTGTACCCGTATAACTTAGATAATTCGAAATCCAAGGGACTCTGAAAATTTGATTTCGAATTCGCAAAAATTGCTATAAATCGAATTTTCTGAAGAAGAAAAAAAATCGTCAATTTGTATGGGGACTGTTCGACTCAAAAATTTTCTTCTAAGCCTATAATTCTGGATTGCAAAGTTGTTCAATTACCAAATAAAGAAGTTTCCTGCAGAAAATATAGAAAAAACTTTGTTTGAAACACGTTTGCTGAATTCTATCAGTAGTAAGGCGCATATAAAGAATAAGAGAAAAATGGTTGCCCCAGGAGCAGAAGTGATTACATGTTATGATGTTATAGAGCGAATGAAAAATAATGTCCCAATAGAAAATAAAATAAAGCCATTGCAAGACAAAACTAACATGCAAAAGAAGGTATTGAAACCGATAAAAGTACACCAAAACAAAAAAAACACGAACCCATGTCATCAGAAGAAGATTTGTCATGGACATCAAGTGACGAAAGCGAAGATAATATGCAAGACTATATTAATAATTTTCTCGGCGATGAGGAAAACGATCCTTCAATTAATTGTCTGATCAGTTTGATGATACTGCAGTTGCGTCTAATTAAGAAATGTTAGAGATTGGAAAGTGGATTGTAGTACAATTTGCTACAAAAAAAAACTGTGAAACATTTTGTCGGAGTTATAATAAAACTTGAGCAAGATGACAGAATTCTGACAAAGTTTGCTCGAAAACTTAAGACGATTAAAAAAGAAAACGAAATTATGTTTTCATTTCCAAGAGTAGAAGACATTTACGAAGTGAAAGAAGAGGATGTCATCTGCATATCACCTCAACCATCAACTGGACGAAGAGGCGAAATAATTTTCAAAACAAAAATCTCTGGTTACAATATTCAGTAGGTACCTAGTCATGCAATTTCAAATATTGCAATTCGAAATAATTAAGTTAGAATAAATAGTTTTGTAAGTAAGCACTTAACTTGAATTGTAAGTACAGTAAAAACGAAAGAATGATTCGAGAATGAGACCCAAAACGTTACTAAAGTTTTAATGTTTTTGTGTATTAGTTATTATTTTTTCTTTTATATCTTACTCTCTATTTGTATCCACATTCTATTTTTGCTGATTGTTATTTAAATTTGTAATAATACGTAAATAATCATGTTAGGTGTATTAAATTTCATCAACTGTTTGTTAATGCTCACTGTTTCGAGCTAAAAAATAATATTTCACCCTGTTAATTCTTGGTGAAGCTATTATAACATTTCAAATTTAAAAAATGTGTAACCTATTTGTAAATAATCAGAACCGGTTTCGTTAATTGAGCATTTTCAACGAAAATGTATTAAATATCTTCCAGTTTTTTAATAATAAACACCTACTGATCTATTTTATTATTTGTAATATTTTTCATTATACTTACATATTATGTATATGTATACGGTAATAAAATATATGTCGCAAACATAATTATATTGTTAAATTTAGTAAATACTTCGACTTACATTTATTTTTTCTCCAAGAAAAATAACCACAGAACGCCTTTTGCTATTTCCTCGTGCGTCATTGCTACAATGCAAATTTCATAACACTCTAAAATCATACATGTTAATTTCAAAAGCCCTTAAAATGGTAGGTTAGTTTCAAAGTCCCCTAAAATAAAAATCATTTGATTTTTAATTTATTCTCTTAGTAAAATAATATGTAAAAAGTGAGTAAAATATATTAAATAGGTATAATACTCTTTATAATGTATAAATCAAATAAAAAATACCTACATAGTGTTTACGTATTCAATAGATATGCCCTTTTTTCATTTTTATCAAAACTATCTAAAATCGTTTCATGTCGTGTCATGTAAGTACTGACTATTTTTAGGGTTACTCTGCATTCCTGTATTGTATACTTTGTATTTGTGCTCTTTCGAGACAAATAAAATTATAAGTCAATCTTCAAAAGCCTTTGATTCATTTACCTATCACTCCTGTTGCTGAGATAACCACATTAAATAATTAAGTACCTACCTAATAAAAAACGTAATTTTTGTTTCGGGACATCACTAGCTCTACATACATTAGTATGACACACTTACCCCAAAAAAAATGATATAGATCATTTTTGTTGAAAATCTATACAAAATCTTTAATTTAAGAATCAATATCCATTAAATGATATATTACCTTTCTATGCATGTAATACGTTATGGTTTTGAAGAACTTTTGGAACAATGGTGAATTTAGTTACACTTACCCCAATATCGGGGTAAGTGTGACAAACTGACTAGTGATCAAAAAATATTAAAATGTCGTATTATAGTAAGATATACAGTGGGTTCCTTCTGTACATATTAATTGTAATGATATTGTAGATCCTATGGTAAAGTTTTCAACTGTTTAAAACATACCTAGTCATCATGAACCAGGTTGAAATTCATCTCATCAAATTATATGTCACACTTACCCCGACTCACCTTACCTAGATATTATTCCATAATATCCTACACGAAATACTGCGGAGACCACTGAACTGGTATTTTCACTGGGTTTTCATTTTTATCGAATTTATTACTTTTCTTTCTTCTTTATAATAATGTTTCATGTAATGTTGTGAACGTCTTAAACTTATAATTTGTAATGTCCACAATATGTAAAATAAATAAATAAATTGAAAATTGATATTGAAAAGTGCGTTCGGGTCCTGATCCCCCTCTAGAAACGGAAAAATATAATAACTTATTTATTTATTTATTGTCAGGGCCTCATGATTGAGGATCGTGGTCCGGATGCTATGGCTATCGAACAACCTTTTCCACGGGTTAGCCCTATTCCTTTTGGCATTCTACGAGACGCAAAACCTGTGGCCACTGTAATGTTTTTTTAATGTTTCGATGCGGTATGACATGTCTAAAAGACAAGACAGCGTGGACGACACAAACCAACACTAACGATACTAATTATTATGACCGTTAATTATTTTATTATTATTTTATTATTAATAATTATTTCCCGAGAAAATCTCAATCTCAAGATTCGTGATTTCCCGAAATGATAAAATTTTGAATTTTCGACATTCGGGATTTCCAGAAAATAATTCTCGAGAATTCTCGAGATATCAAGAAAATTAAAATAAATCTGTAACAATCCTAAAATCAGTGTAAAAACAGACAAATTTCAAAAAAATATTTTTTTTATTTAAGTAAGAAGACAAACAAAATTGAAGTAGGAAAACAAAAATAATCCAAAACATTACTTATTAAAATTGAATTTCAAAAAACACAGACTCTCAATGGCTGCGTCTGATAATCGCGTACGCTTTTGAGACACAAAATTCCCTGATGTTGAAAAATTGCGCTCATTTTGAGTCGACGTTGGCTTAATTGTGTTAAATGCCCCGATCAGTCTTTGAACGTTTGTATTTTCATAGTATTTTCTGTCCACTTTTTTCATGTAGAAAAATCGAATTTTCAATTAATATAATATGATAATAAAGAAATCCCGAATCCCGAGAAAAAAATCTCGAGATACGGGATTTCCCGAAATGTAAAAAATTTCAATTGTCGAGATTCGGCATCTCGAAAATTTCTCGAGAATTCCCGTCGGGAAATTCCCGAATCCCAACTCTAGTCACGCGTGTTCGATAATCACTTGTGGATGCAAGCACGTAATAGCTCGTAGGTGAATACCCTATACATGCAGGACAGGTGTTTGTTACTTGCATCAAAGTGAAGAGTGTCTGAGTATGGAGAATGCACCAAGAAAAGTGCGATATTCCGCGATTGAAGCGACTACAATATAAGGTTAAAATATATATGGTCATATATCATTGGCGCCTGCTAAATTTTATTAACCCGCCCCTTCCCGCCGCTTTAAAAATAAATACATAAATAAATATTTTTTTTTTAAATGGATCCCCCTCCAAACAATTTTTCTGTATGCGTGTCTGCCCAACTTGTCTAGATTATGTGGGAAATGCAATACAATATGATTTAGCCCTCACAGAATAACAGAAATTATTTTTGTTTTGTTTAGCCCTACAACTACTATCATATAACTAACTATTTGTGAGACTGTCTTGTAATTTGAAATCATTTATTGCATTCGCTTTATCGTCTAATCATCATAATAAATAATGTCAATAGTCTCCAATGCTGGAGTTTGAGTCAACAAATGGCGTCCAATATTAATTTTGAAAAGATTGAGCTTTCCAAAAAAGCGGGAATGACTTCTCTTTATGAGATTACAATTTTTCCCCTGTAACTTTTTACAAATTAAATTAATTACTATTACATAAGTTTTAAGAATATATTTGACAGATAGACAGGGTTAAGTTGGACTGCAGAGGTAGTACCTTTGTTCTGAGTAAGCCAGACACTGGTCCTCGCTGTCCTACAAGGCAAGTGGATGCGTAATATAGATCTAAAACAGATCATTAGCCTCTCCCTTACCGAGACCGTCTGTGCGTGGTGCCAGCACCACATCCTCCTAGAGGTGACCCTGGTATCGCAGAACACAGAAGATCTAAACTGGGAAGTCAATAAATATCCCTGGTATTGGGCAGCAGTAATTACCAGTACTGATGTAAGGTGGAGAGGATGGACTTCGGTACAGCTTACATTTAGATAACTGAAGGCATGGTCCCAACCGCTTTAATGGCTTTGACACTGCGATGTGGAAAGCAACGAGAAACTACCACATTAACTATATCCCTAGTAATCATCATGGCTGGAAAATCAAATTGCATGACCCTCAGTCCCCGGCAGGCCTTAAATGGTCAGAGGGTGCTAAGAATCCCCGGGCCGGCTATGAAGATTGCAACCTGGAATGTGCGATCTATGTTCAAAAGTGGAAAATTGGAAAACGTTATTATGGAAATGAATCGGTTAAAATTAGACATCCTTGGTATCAGCGAAGTGAAGTGGAAGGGAAACGGCAGATTTAAAGCTGACAACGGCACCTTGTATTACTCGGGAAATGATGATAACCACCATCGAAATGGAGTGGGTATCACAGTGACCGATAAAATTAACAGATCGGTCAATAGTTTTGTTCCCTACTCTGACAGAGTAATGCTATTACAACTCAAATCATGGATGGGTAATGTTAATATAATACAGGTGTACGCTCCAACTGCCGACAAAGATGACGATGTTATAGGAGAATTCTATCAACAGATAAATGAAATTCTAAAATCGACGAAAGATAATGAAGTTACGTTGATTATAGGAGATTTCAACGCAAAGATTGGTAAAGGTAAAAGTGGAGAGGTAGTAGGAGAAATTAGTCTAGGACAAAGAAATGATCGAGGAGAAAGATTACTACAATTTTGCCAGGAACAGGGTATGGTTGTTTGTAACACATTATTCAAACTTCTAGCAAGGCGATTGTATACATGGATATCCCCACAAGATGATGGCAATAACATTGTAAGAAATCAAATAGACTATATATTAATTCGCAATCGTTACAGAAATAGCGTAACATCTACTAAAACTTATCCAGGTACTGACATCTCATCTGACCACAATCCTGTTGTAGCTACAGTAAAAAATAGATTAAAAAGATTACTGAGGAAACCACGCGCAACCCAACGTGTTGACATTAATCAACTGAAGGATCCCGAAGTCAAACAACAAGTAAAAAGTGCACTGAACACAGAAATAGAACAAATAAAAACTTCAGTCATTACATCCTCTGACATAACAGATAAGTGGGACAGGATAAAATATGTGTTCTCCTCCATATCTAATAATCAATTAGAATATAAAAGAACAGCTAAGAAGCAAAAATGGATGACAGATGAGATTCTGTCTTTAATGGATGAAAGAAGAAAATGGAAAAATAAAAATGAAACTCAATATAGGAGAATTCATAATACCATAAAAAGTAAAATTCGTACAGCTAAAGAAGAATGGATGTCCGACCAATACAAAGAAATTGAAAATCTCCAACGAAAATACGATTCCTTTAATATGCACAAGAAGATAAAGGAAACATTTAGAATTACGAGAAGAACCTCATCAACTATCTTGAAAGATGAAGATGGGCGTATTATATTAGATATAGAAAAGAAGCTGACTCGTTGGAAGACATATATTGAAAATCTGTTTGATGATGATAGAGGACCTATTGGCTATACTTTTAATGAATGTGAATAATCCCCATGCATAAATAGGGCAGAAATAATAAACGCAATACGAAATTATAAAAATGGTAAAGCTGTCAGCCCTGATAATATTTACAACGAAATGATAAATTTATTAGAAGAAGATCAATTAGAAATTCTCGTTGATTTGTTTAATAAAATTTACGAAACGGGCATAATTCCCGATGATTGGTTGAAATCGACATTCATCACTCTACCAAAAAAGGCGAATGCAAAGAAGTGCAGCGAGCTTAGAACAATAAGTTTGATGAGCCACATGTTAAAAGTTTTATTAAAAATCATCCATAATAGGATTTTTCGAAAATGCGAAGAAGACATGGATGACACATAATTTGGCTTCAGAAGTGGTTTGAGCACTTGCGAAGCACTTTTCAGCTTGAATGTTCTAGTGCAAAGATGCATAGGTGTTAATTTTGATGTTTATATTATGTGTTTCATCGATTACGAGAAAGCATTCGATACTTTTAGGCATCCTAAACTTCTCGAACTCTTACAGGAGAAAGGAATCGATGCAAGAGACATTCAACTGATAGCTAACTTATATTGGAATCAAACAGTGAATATTAAGATTGAAAACGAAATCAGTGGAGAGGTAAAAATTCATCGCGGTGTAAGACAGGGGTGTATATTGTCACCTTTGCTATTTAACAAGTACTCGGAAGCTATTTTCAAGGAAGCCTTACAAGGTGAATCGGTGAGTATTATGGTTAATGGCAAACATATTAACAATATACGATATGCCGATGATACTGTGCTGATTGCTGATAGTTTAAAGAGTTTACATCAACTGGTAGAAAAGGTTAATGAGGTCAGTAATTCTTATGGTTTAAAAATGAACCTCAAGAAAACAAAACTATTACTAGTATCAAAAACAGCGACACCAGACACCAACACAATTTTTGTCATTAACAGCGAACCAATCGAACGTGTTATAAATATTTAGGTACATGGGTCAATGAGAAATGGGACCAGTCTCAGGAAATAAAAACTAGAATTGAGATCGCAAGGAGCGCCTTTCTCAAAATGAGACGCCTCCTTAGCAATCGAGATCTTAACCTAGGTCTGAGACTGCGTATGGTACGATGTTATGTGCTCTCAATTCTTTTCTGTGGTATGGACGCTAAACCAAGAGATGTCACGGAGACTTGAAGCTTTCGAGATGTGGCTGTATAGACGCATCCTCAAAATTCCTTGGACTGACCGGGTGACAAATGTCGAAGTTGTCAATCGAATGGGGAAGGACCGAGAAGTTCTACGTAGTACAAAACCAGGAAAATACAATACCTCGGCCACATTATGAGAGGACAAAAATACAGCATTCCCCAACTTGTCATTCAAGGAAAGATCAATGGGAAGCGTAGCAGAGGACGGCGCCGCATTTCGTGGCTTAAGAACCTCCGTGATTGGTACGAGTGCAGCTCCACCGAACTGTTCCGGGTAGCAGACGATAAAGATAAGATCGCCTTGATGGTGGCTGACCTCCGCTAGGGGATGGCACAATAAAAAGAAGACAGACTTCAAATTGTTTGTCACTCTTAAATGAAAAAAATCTGCCCCTCTGTGTCTGATAAACGTCTGTGTGTAATAAACAGTAGAGGCTCGTTTTCGTTTCCTCAGAGAGTTGGAGTTGAAGAAACGGACTTGATTTGATGAAAACGTGAATTTTCAGGGGACATTTCCCAATAATTTTTAATATTAAAATTTATTTAAATATCGTCACCTCAATACTACAACTATATAAATTGATTCTCAGTATTCTCACTGTTTTTGAGATAGCTATTGAATATGATTCTACATTTCCTTCTCTACAAACTGATAAAACTTGGTAAGTCAGAAGTTAATGAGAACTGTATTAATTAACCATTAATGCATTAAATAAACAAAATAATGTATCTACAATATTTTTTTCATATACTTGAGCATTATTTAATTGTTCCCAATTAGACAAACACAATTTTCCATTTTTATTTTAAATATTAATAGTTACAGTATGTAACGTTTAAATTTCATTTTCCCAACAATGACCAAATCAGAATTATATTGGGGTGACGATATATAATATCTAAAATCTTATGAATTTATATTTTTGTGATAATCCTCTTATTGAATTTTAATCGTTTCTTTTAGTTTTCATATAATTTAAATATTTTAAGTGTTCCCTGGCTGAGAAATACTGCTCTACACATTGACGGCGATGCAAAATGTAGAATTTTAAAATTTGATTAAATTAATGGACTAATAAAATATCATCTACCCTAGTGATGAACAACCCTAGGCCTCTCATATCCGTATTCGATATAGAGTGAGGTCACAATATAATATCTTAACGTACTATTTGTGATTGTTTCACTTATATTACTAAGTACCGACTGTTTCACTACACTTCTGTCATGGGCCTCATGACCTGTTGTAGTTGTAAAAAGAATATATATATATATATATTTCAAGCGACATAAACTCGCTGAGTTTTTTTGAATTTAACAAATTTAATTATTTTTTATAAAAAAATATCGATTGGCACAATATTAGTGGTTAGAATTTTTAAACACTGCCTGTGGAGGATAAAGTTCATTTAGTGTACCTACCTACTGAAAATGATTAAAACTTTCTACGATAAATAATGATTTTAGCTCTTTGTTAAATCCGACCTTGTTCATTATAGCATCTCTCAAGGTCGTACAGTACGTATAGGTATATAGGGCCTTGGATATCTCTACCTATAGTCTATCTATACAGTGGTCTATGGTAGGGTTTCCCAATTTATGTTCCGCGGAACGTGAATATGTGTTCTGCGAATTTATCAGAAGAGTACCCCCCCCAGTGTGTCAAAAAAAACTATTATTACCTTTCTTCCATTTATTACGACATATTTATGTAAAGCAGGATTTTCTTACACTAGATATAAGAATTCAACTTTCTAATATTGTGCCTGATGAAGATTTGCAATTCAAGGACCCGAAATTTGTCATTAATCAAGAACTTCATTCGCTTTTATTTATATGTGTTATATTTAAAAAATACGTACTAAATAAAAAAATATTAATGTTTTTTTTTCATTAAAAAAAATATTCATTATATATTATTTACCAACCCTACACTATAAACAAGGTCCGTTAAAATTTCAGGATTTGCAAAGTGTTCAATCGTAGAAAAAGTTAGGGAAACTCTGGTCTATGACATGAACTGACTTCATGTCGAAAGAACAAAGTAGGTACCGATACTTCCAAATATCGCAGGTACCTATCGAAAGAATTTGTCAGCGAGACATTTTTGTATCCACCTAAAGAAAAAATCCTTATAAAATCGAAGTATAACATTATAATAATAATAATCCAAATATAAGAGTAGGTTCTTGGTATCGTGTCGAAAGAATCGTATCCATACAAAAATATCGATTCATACGGTTTTTATATCCTGACACTGAGAAAAATAGTGACTTATTAGTCGTCGGTGTCATTGCTTGAACTCGCTCCATTAAATTGATATTTTGACTACTGGTCTTAGTTTTCTCTAGGCCTTATAATAATTTTCTCACATTCATTTTTTGAATTTGCTTATTATGAAATTAAAATCCCCGATTGGCAACGTGAATAACGTATGAATATCCCCATACCCGTAGAAGAATTATTGTATTTTCGATTACATTAGCTGATATTATGGTTTGTGCTAATCAGTGCTTGAAATGGACCGGAGCGCACCGGAGCGCCGGTCTGGTTCATAAAATTCCCAAAATTATCGCTCCGTCTTGTGGATGAATTAACTTGACCATCTGAGGAAAATACACATAAAATTAGATAAATATGTATTTACATGTTTATATAATATAAATATTTTCGTAAAATTATCGAGCGCTCCGGTTCGTAAAATTTTCGATTTCGAGCGCTGGTAATAATTCATTTTAATTAAGAACATGACTAATTTGGTGATTTGTTCTTTATCGCTTAAATTGTTTTTTTTTTAAATAGGTACCTTTCTATCCAGTGTCGATTGTTATCTCTTTAATGGAGATTTGCATTGTGGTATTGAAAAAATAGGTACAATTTGCAGTCAGGGCTGAACTCACAATAAAGCTATTTGGGCTATATCAAAAGGGCTTCAAATTGGTAGGCCACAAAAATAATTTTCTCAGTACCTGTACCGTATCAACCAGCAACTAATTATCAAGATGAAAGATTCTTGTTGACTCGAAATAAAAATCATTTACCTGACAAAATAATTATTGACTAAAACCGATTACGTTCACTTTCTCTAATATCGATAAACTTTGAAATGTTAAAAATCATAGATTTTGATTGAGTAATAAATAGTAATTTTGCGAAGAAGAAGAATATAATTAGAATTAATAAAAAAATCATCCTTCATAGGATGTTTTGGGCCTCCAAATATTTAAGCGTAATTCCGACCCTATGTACATTTTATAGTCCAACATTCAATAAAAGCTTATTATAGTAGAACATTTTGGACCTTGAACATTACGTGGAGATGCTATTTCTTCTAGCGCGTACGAATTATACCAAGCCGTTCATCGCTTTCTTTTGCTCGGCGCCGTCTCTTACTTACTAGGACTTATTTACTGTCAAAAGTCAAAACTATCGAAGTTTACGCTAATGTGTCATGGTACGATACATATGATAAGTATATATTTCTCCAATAATAGTACATTAGTATTATAGTGGCCTGGATTTAAACATTAAAAAAATCAACAACGTAATCCTTTTGGATATCGTTTACCACACTTGGGAAACAGCGATTTTGAGGAATCCGATTGTTGTATTATAAAAAAAATACAACCAATCGTCCATACAACAGTATTTTGACAATTATTATTAACAACATTAGGTAAGCTTTCAACGGGTTAGGTTAGGTTGGGTTAGGTTAGGTTCTTATTATGAAGGTACCTATCATGCAGATACATAACTTGAATAATATATCCTCATATTGTACCTATGTAAAATAATACTATTTCGGTTTTATGCAAAGAAAAACATTGAAATATAAACGCCCTCTCTATTTGAGGATTTATTTCACTTTCATATTTTCAGATAACCATTAGATATTATATTGTTATACTAAAGCACCGATATATTTTATACTATGCTATTTCTCTGCTTAACTGTCTCAACTAGTTGATTATATTGTATTACATTAATAATATTGTTGTGTGGAAATAATCCAGTAATAGAAAACTTAGGTAATAGATATTTGAATTATAGGGTGATTTCTTTGTTTCATTTATGATTGCTGTATTATTCAAAAATGTATTAAAAAAATGCTACGTAAACCTATTTATATGGGTGTAAACTCAAATTCGCCAAAATTCTAAACGATACACGTCAATGTCAATATTATAACGTCATAGTATGTGAAAAAATGGTGAATACTCGTTTTATCGTTTTGTAATGTCACAGTGATTATTAATATTCTTTTATATCGGCATCGAATAGTGTTATTAGTTTTTTTAATAAACTTGTGAATCCACCCGCGCTTACAATTAATTGTCCGGGTTCATGAGGAATGTGTATAATTATTTCGATTAAACGTTTTCCTCCCAAATTTTTTTTTTGTTCTGAACCCAAGTCGACACCTTATTTTTAAAATCTCATGTTTTCCTACCCTGAATCAGTCATTTCCTTTCCAAAACAAAAAAATCCGTATGAATAGGTAATGGTTTTTTAGCTTTCCTCCCAAAAAAAGGAATTTTCACTGAAAATAAATAATACGTTTCCGTATTTTCGGTTCCCTTTAAAATTCCGGAACGCATGTTATTGATTTGTCGCCGCTGGCCTGGGAATTATTCAAACAGTTAGTAGTACTTGGTGTCTTAATTTCATTAGCGGTCTTTTGACGTGTGATGCGTAGTATTGATGTCGTAAAAATTTTAAGCATCGTAATCATTTTTAAATATTGAGGGCGGTCCGAACCCCGGACTGTATATCTACGTGCGCGTCTGTTGGCGAGTATATTGGGTAGTTACCTGAAACACTTCCATTGCACAAAATACTTATAACCAGAAAACACAATGTTACGGTTCTGAACGACATGTTTATAATATCACACTCATGTTTTGCACAAATGACACAATTTTTATCACACACTTTTTTATTGATGGGAAATCGTGAAAATCTCAAACAGAATCGTGTTGCGCTGATCGCATACTCAACTCAACTAAGTATATTATCATTATTTATCATATCATATGCAGATAGGTTGATTTTTATATATCGATGCTTAGCCATGTAGATAAGGGCCCCTTGTTGATTGCTGTCTTTATTAGTGTAATCTTTCATTATTAATAGGCAATGACGGATGGATTCATTATAACATGCTAGAATAATAAATTGTTGTCACTATATAAAATACACATCCAACTTCAAGTAGGCTGTGATCTACTATTTAATATCGAAACAGTCAGTGATCTACCAAACTCATTCTATAAAAACTCATCTATTGCCATTCTTTAACTTGAATAAAGTATAAAAAGTAAACAAAAATACGTGTTTATCATATTTATCAATTTACCATTCGTCGTGAATTCAAAGTTTTGCGCTGCAATCGTAGTAATCGCCAAAATAATATCCCACTCGGCAAAGAGCCTATTGCGTGACGGCAAAAGGAACTACGCCTCAGTTTAAAGTGCGGGGATTCATATTTTCTCTTTCTCTCGCCATAAGAATCAAGTAATACGACGAGATCATGTGGGCTTCTGTGTGGTTAATTCCACAACGACTGTAATAGGTAAGCTGACTATGGAAATAAAAATAAGAGTGGTTAATCATTTTCCTTCAAAATATCTATGAAATAATATTATATTACATCACATGTACACGCTTTTTACATTTCCTATTGACTTACGTATGGTGCGACCGACGCGTTGGACATGCCTGCAGCAGGAAAAGTTCGGCAAACCACGGCTCGCGGGCTAAATCCAGCCAAAGCGTCTTTTTGTATGACCCTGAAGTTAATAATGCATTTAATATTTTTGATTCTTTTTTAAAATTTCTTGACCCATTTGCAAGAACAGAAGTAATTTCCACATTTCAAAAACCATTTGACGGTGCAATAATAGAAGAGATTCCATCTAGCCTTTAAAGTCCCAATTAATTGCAAGTGATTGACCTGGAGAATAATTATGACATACGAAAAGTCAAAATACAAGAGTGTATTCTATACTTATGTAAATATCTTTCAAGTGATGACTATTATCAACTAAGATCATATTATGCTCCTGAATTTATTTGGCAGTATCTATATGTGTGAAAAAACATTTTTAATGACGAAATACGTGTCTCAGTGCAGGTATTTTGAAAGATGAACATTATTGAAATCAATTTTCATGATAGAGAGTGCTAACTTGGAAGCCCAATTTTGGTGAGATTTAATGTTACCTAAAATAACAATATTATCTTCCTTATTTTTAACACAGTACATATTATGTAAAAAATTATAATTTAGGTACTTATTATAATTATTATTATTAATAATAATAATTGATGATTTATTTCTTGTACCTAACTTAAGTTAGTAGTTCATTCCAACCATGCCCGCTAACAATTTATTACACAATAATTTGTAAACTTTTGCCGCTACACAAATGTACGTGCACACAATTAAAATTCAAATTGAAAAATAATTTAGACAGTCCAAAATGTATACATTAAACGTTTTAATCAAAACAGCATTCCACGAGACCATACATCACCAAAATGTTTCCACAGTAGTTTGATTATCAATATTTGTCTGGCTAGAGCTTGTGATTTCTCGCCTTTTTTATTTAAGAAAATATTTTTTTCAACATTTAAACATTATATAATAAAAAATCCTTTCTAGAAATTCAATTCAGAATCAAGTTAGAAACCCTTTTTCGATTTTCTAAAAACTTGCCAGCGTATTGTTAAAGTTCCCTGACAATCTCTCAATTTTTTGAGAATCTCATTGGTGATTTCTCGAGAAATGAGAATTCTCAAAATTTAGAAAAATTGATTTCTCGAGAGTCGAGTTTGGTCCTGATTAGTTCTTGAACACAACCTCCAGTCTAGACAAGGTTTTACTTGTCATGTGTGTATGTACACTTTGAAACTAACAATGTTTCTTGATACTACTTAAAAAGTGTTTTTAAACAAATTTTGACTTCTATTATAAATTATTATAACTATGATAATAACATTATATATATAGGGACTCGATATGGTGTTGGAATTCATTCTTTAGCTGTTTTTAGCTTCTGTGTCAAGAATTTTTATTTTCTGATCGTGGGGTGATTCAATTATTGTAGGTAGGCTATAAAATTTGAATTTATTGCCATTTTCGATAATATATGGTAAAGATGGAATATGACAGCTGTTATCCAGAGAAATGAGACTTAATCATTGAGCGCTCTCTACATAGTTCAACAACACAATAAACATAGTATGTATTGCAAAAATGTATTACGAAAATTTGCGGGGGTAAATAATATACATAACATATTTTTTTTCCGACCATGTCCGATCCTAATAGGATCATATGGGCCTCTACAGAGTAGAGGTTTGTATTAATAGAAATGAATGTCACCCACTTGATCAACCTATTAGGTCCATACCATGACTCACACACAAATTGAAAAACAATATGTGTAGGTACTTGCCAGACCCAGAATTCGAACCTAGGACCCACAGCGTGATAGTCCAACGCTTAAGCCGGGCGGCCACCGTGGGTGTATATACAATAATAATATGTCGTTACGTACATAACGTATACAATCATATGCCATCCGAAACCAAGATTCGTAATCTAATCAATAATTCGAAGAAAATTAATTAGCTATTATTTTTTTCTAGTGAGTGTACATCTGAGGTATTTTCAAATAAGGTATGTTTAATATAAAGAACAATGTGTAAAATGCCCCATTACCTTTGTAATTAGTTGCAGGTAGGTATACCGAGAAAATGAACGTAATTAAAAGGTTTGAAAAGGTACTATAAATTGGTTTTCATATTTTACAAGTTTGCATATTTTCCCTTTCCTCTGCCTCAAGGCTTTTTCAATTTACTTTTGGGACACCGAGTCCCCTACCAATTTGGAGCCCTTTTAGCCCATGGTAAATACAGTGATGTGCTGTTAAGTTACCTGCTTTTTATCATGTTCAAGTGATAATAATGATAATGAAGTTACGAAAGAAAATTAAATAGTTTACATGCTGAATAACGTAGAAAAGGTGACGCTAGTATTATTCACGACGAAAAAAAGTTAATTGTCGAGTGTAATATTTTTTAACATATTTTTATACAATTTTATCCGTTCAAAGTTCATCATATTTTTTATTGCTTGTAACAGATGCTCGTGGAAATAAAGAGCTTGTAATTGTTTTCAACTATTAAAATATGTATTTATTATAGAGAGAAAAGGTTTAGCGACCATAATAATTGATTACACGCTCCAACAAAAATAAACTTTCTAGCTGGGCATTGTAATTTAGTTGAGGATTAAAAATACCTTATAAATAATAATTATAGAAGTGGGCGTCTTACACAAATTTTATTTAACGAAAATAGCTAGGGAAGTAAATATTTTTATTTTATTATAATATATTTAATTTTTTTATTCTACATGTAGGTACTCTTTACAGATAATATAAAGGTACACGTATACATTTCAAATAATTATGTAAGTACTTACCTGTAATATGAAATAAAATAATATTTGCTTGTTTCTTCACGTACCTACCTATTTTTAAGTTACATGATGACATAACATATTTTTATAATCAGTGATAATCTTTTAAAACCATGTCCGATCCTAATAATGGGCCTCCACAGAGTGGAGGTATGTATAAACAGATTTTTGTTTTTACGAGAAATGGATGTTAGCCACTTATTCAATTTATTAGGTCAATTCTCTGACTCAAACATAAATAAAATTGAAAGACGATATGTGTATTTGCCAGAACCAGCATTCAAACCTGCACCCGCCGGCCATCGTGGGGCCGTACAAACCAATGAGTATGTGAACAAGTTATCCAAATTAACCGGGTACCTTTCGCTTACAAAACCTAAAATAAGAGATATTATATTCTTCTTATTAATTTTATAATCAAATGCTCGAATATATTTTCTGTAGTAAACGTAATATAAGAAATTTTCGAATGTGTCTTTTTCCTCACTACGCTATCCCTGTATCTTCCCTTATACATGGTCCGTATGACCTCGCATTTTGGTTCTTTCATTAGATGCCTAGAGTACATACTTAATCCTCCTTCTCCTGTATTTATGGGGGTGAGTAGGTACTTATTTAGCCTTTTTTACTAGTTATGTGGACATCTCCGTTTTAGATTCTATTCACCCAGAATATTTTCAGCATTCATTGCTAATACCACATTTTAAATGCCTTTATTCTTTTAGTACTTAACTGGAAACTTGAAAGTGTATCCATGTTTCTTTGTCATAAAAATGGAGTTAGTGTGAACATTATTTCTACTCGTACAGTACATACTCATAGTAAGTTACGTTAAAAGTATGTTTTTATTATACATATGCTCGTGCATTTAAAAAGTTAAGGTTATATGGTATCTTTATTCTGCCTTTCCATAATATCATTAAAGTTAATTATGTCACTGGGTCCATTTTTATAATCGGAAGCTTTCTATATGTTTTTTCCCCAATCTTATAATACGATGTTGATATTCATATTTATTTTGATTGATTAAGTTTTGCTTAGCTCAGATATCTTACTCCAGTATGGCTGCACAGAAAATCATAACCAATTGTTCAATGTCTAATCATGGCCATTGATTGATATACACAAGGTGTGAAAAGCGTATTAATTTGTAACCTCAGTACCAGGAACGTCGAGCACTTGAATAATTCAAATGTTGTTTATATTTAAGCAACCTAAAATTATAACTTACCTCTCTAATATTAATGGTTACAAATGAATCACTTATGAAAACTGTAGAATTAAGGGTCAGTCCGTCTTGATTTTTTGAGCTTTTTGATGTTTGAGTCGCATACAAAGAAACATTGCACATAATCTGCATCTCTACATCTGCACACATCTGACTTTGCGTAAAAATCAATGTTTTTGACACAAGACTATTTTATAATTCCACCATCTATAATTATATACATTGTATTTCTAAAATTGATTTCATAGCCTGTCAATAGTAATAAGAGTAAATTACAATTTTAATTGAAATACGGAGCACCAAGAGCATCCATACAGAGAAGGTTATATTACATATCATACTTAGTTTATACGACTGCGGGTTGTTGGCCATTTTCCCAACCCGTTACGTTGTTGCTCTGGGTCAAATACAAATTGAAAAAATAACATTTAAGCTTTGCCAGAAGAGTGATTTGAACCTATGACCCATGGGCGGCTCTACCTAAAGGGTTCGTAGGGACCGTCCCCACATCGCTATCGTGTCAAAAATACACGTCCGATATTTTTATTATTGTCATAATATACCTACGTAATTACCTGATTACATTAATTGTTTAATTTATTTCATCCATCTAAATCCGTCGCAATTTTATAAATATATTTATTATTTAAGATGATGATGATTACGCGGTGTTAAAGTAATTATTTAAATTAAATACGCTCTATTTCACGATGACACATATGTACAAATTTAGAAAGCTGTGGCATCTATTTTTCGATGACCGGGGTTACTCAGTGCCATTCCTTCGCCGCGGTACTAATCTCGTTCTACAAAGTATGTGAATGCACTTGCGTTAGTATACGCATACTGGGGAGCAAATCAAATAACCCATGATGAGTAAAAACGCTCGCTGTATGTCGTTGCTCAAAACTGTTAATGGTAAGTCTATAATAAGTATTATTATTAATTGTTAATATTTTTAAGCACGCTTTATAAATGTGATTAAGTAATGATTCAGGTAATCATATTATTTATTCTGAAAAATTACTCATTTACTCATTAATAAAATCATATTATTATATTTAAGTAGCTTGGTACTTACATAATGTATAAAATGAGAAAGTAGGTAGGTATGTATATTCAATAATTAATGGCTAAACCCCACCACGAGTTGTCTAACCGCCACTGCTACGACCCATAGCTTCAGATGCGAATGCGTGCTTCTATTCCACCGTGGGCATCCAATCAACACCCATAAGTTAATGTTGGATATTGATACAATCATTAGGTAATCGTGCAATGTGTTAACTGTGCATACAATGGAAAACTAGCTTTAATACCTACCAATATTATGAAATCTCTACGATTTTTTATTTCTCGTGGAATATTATTTAGTAGTTTTGCAAATGAAATGGGGTGTATATAGAGATAAAGTAATTGGAATAGATAAAATTGCATATTAAATCAAAAGTATATAATATATATATATATTGATAGCCAGCCTCTCATCAAAATTGGCAGATAAATAAATATATGTCACAGCAAATCCACTTAAAGATAACTAGTATTGAACGAAACTGATTTGAAATAATACGTGTCTCATGCGTTCTGATTTTGTATAAGTATAAAATAATATGGTCATATTTTTCATACTAACATCATCAGTAAAGCCCGGTGGCTTTCTTAAAAAAGAAGAAGAATGATTCCTATTTTGTTTTATATACTAGCTGAATCCGCCACACCTCTCGAAATGAAGTATTGTATTTTCATAGTGGCATTATCATAAAAAAATACAATAATTACATGTACACGCATACACACAGCACAGTAAGAATTTAAAATCGTATTCTTATGGGAATGCCTAAATATCTTACATACTCGTATATGTACATTATGTAATAACCTTATCGTGTTGCACCTTTTAGTTGAGTATACGCATACCTTAAGTTATTTGAGCTTTTGTCATTGTTTCCACGTGATCACTCTACGGAGAAACTCACTTATCGCCAACCGGATGTGCGCGTTGACTTTTCTATACATGACGTATTATATTCGTTTGCGTTTTTGTCACAGTAAATAAAAAAATGATTAAAGAAAAATATCCATTTGTTTTACATTGGGTTTATTAAATTTATCAAAAAATGTTCATTCATATATTGTAGCAATATGTAAGTTTATCGTTCATGCTCCATTTGATATAGGTAGGTAAATATGATTCGTCATTTTATTTAATGATTCGATGGATTAATATTGCAAAAAAAGGTTATGAAATTCAGATGTAGGTAGGCATAATAGATTTTTTTGATTTGAAGAATTTAATAATGATAATATTTCAGAAAAATAAATTGAATTATGATTTGTTTCTAGTAGCTATCTTCAGATCTCTGTTGCGGCTTGCGATTGACTGTGATATTGAGAGCCAGGAGCTGGTGAATTGGAAGTCTTGGTGAGAGGTTCACCATACTGGCCCATTGGCCAGTGCAAAGGTCTGGGAACATCAGGTCACGGAGAGGTCTGCCTTCGACGTTCCACGGTGAAACACAAATAGGCTCATAATCCCACACTTTCTGTTCATTTAGCCTCAGCCACCTGGAAATTTTACGAAAATGCTTTATATTTTATATGCCGTTGTTATTTTTAAATATTGTAACATTTAGTAAATAAAAGGATAGGTAAGTATTTTTTGCTCCAAAGTCCATCGTCAACGCTTTCAAATTTAGAGATTATTTATTTAATAACGATATTTACCCGGGTGGAAGCTTAATAATAACTAATATGTAAGAAAGTTTCTGATCCCGAAAAAAAAGTAGTATGCTTGATTAAAGAGATTGTTTTCCGAAATTGTTAATCAAGATACGATTTCTATAATTCTGATGAAAGCAAATTACCATTTAATATTTGTAAAGTTATTTATTAGAAGAAAATAATAAAAAGTCCATAATATATTATATATATATATATATATATATATATATATATATATATATAGGTACTTACTTAATTGGGATTTAAAATAGAATATTTTTTTGTTATTTAGAAACCGTTCACTTTCTTTAGTGTCCGAAACATCGTGTTAAAATCAATCCTCGGATTCTGGAAATTGGGATTGTATACTTTGAACCCACCCAACATCGAGGCATCAAACATTTCAAGTTTCTCGATACACGGTGAAGCAGATAAAAAGGCATTCACAGATTAAGGGAAAAATAAATACTAACGTATAAAAGCCATTAAAATTAATATAACAACAATAATTACCACGAATTATATTTATATTGTTAATAATGAATGCTATTGAACTATTTAAATTCAATAAGTACTTATTGTTCGAGAATACACACGCTCCTTTATTTCTATACTTACTCTACTTAATTATAAATTATTAAATGCTTTTACTATTAATGATAGGCCTATACAACAATGCAAAGATGCTCCAGGTTTTCTCATTCTATGCACCCTTGTTTTGCGGCGGTAGAAACCAAAAGACAAACATACATTAATTTTCAGGGAAAACACGTTGATGCTTTTGAAATCAAAAACAACAAACGTTGTTCGGTTTATGATACTAGTTTTAAGTTTTTGGTCATATACAATACCTAAGCATTACAGAGTAGGTACTACGTGAGAGCCGTTTACGTCTGTCAATTTAGTTGAATGGAAGTTCACGTGTTTAGTATCCCTCAACTATTATTGAATCTATATATTTTAAAACATTGCCATTCGTTATAACCTATTTTATCAATATTCAGAGTAGAAAATCGCTGATACTCGGTTGTAATATGCTTTGTGCATTATATATAAGTACCTAGGTACAATAATATATACCTACATCTGAATCAAATTGAGAAAAAATACGATTTTATTGATTATCAGAAAATACTTAAATGTTTGATTATTGGGCACAGCATAAACATTCATCAAACAACATATATACAATATTATGTAGTTTCACTTTAAACAATCAAAATTAAATTACGGAAATTTCTCAGTTTGAGCCAGAAAGAATTAAAAAAAAGTAGTAGTTCCGGACAGTGTACTAAAAAAAGAGGAATAAATCATTGAAAGTTTTTAAGACGAGCATAAAATAATATAAAATGGAAACAGCTAAACCTTGTCTCGTGTAGTGAGGTAGTTACATTGCTACCATAAATGCAAACGACGAAGAAGATATAATAGCATATTATTCGGAAAAACTTCTTAACTATCGAAACCGTGAGAATTAAACTACAGCTCAGAAAGTTCTTACGAATGTTTTAAACAATACGAAACTTTGGAAACAATCCACTGGGGGGTGGGAGGGGGGGGGGAGGGGCAAGATCTCTGGGGGCGTGTAGACTTCCAAACACATATAATATGCACCAGTGGGTCTATTCTATACTTATCGAACACTAAATTGATAAATAGTATCAAACTTAGGGTAGGTTTGTATCAAAATATTAGCACTTATTGTAACAATTACACGAAGCCGGTTTTTATTGTTGCAATAAGTGCGATATTTTAACAGCAGCAAGATAGGTGCTGTTAAAATATAGCACTTATTGCAACAATAAAAACCGGCTTCGTGTAATTGTTACAATAAGTGCTAATATTTTGATACAAACCTACCCTAAGTTTGATAATATTTTTCACTTTATCACTTTAGCGGTCGATAAGCATAGAATAGACCCACTGAACCGAATACGGAATGAGCCTTCTAGATTATTAGTGCTTATTATGGTGAAAGTGGGATTGAAAGTGTCCTCACCATGCGAGTGTTGTGAAATTTAAATTACGGAGCACATTTTTTCACAGAGCAGAGAAGTTTCAATTATAATATTATTATACCACGCCAAACCGAACGCAGTAGCGTGGATTGATGATGATTGTCGATTCCCCCGTGACTAGGGAATCCAATCCCGAGCCAAAATTCTGATCCCGGTATTTCGGGATTACAATTTGACAATCCCGGGATCCCGGGACTGGTCCCGGGATTAGCATTTTTTTCCATTGTTTATATAAAATTTTTATATTTACAAATAACATTGATAAAATCGGACAAAAATAAATCTAGTATAATTTATACTATTTAAGACATTTATTGTTGATATTGTATACCTACGTTCAATCTTGTAAATACACAAGTTTAACGGAGTAAATAATATTGTAATATAAATAATAATGTGATTTTAATGGGAGATTGCTGTTTCTGATAGTAAAGACTATAGAATGGATTAGCGAGATTTAAAATAGTATAGCAAATAATCATGGCGTACTTATGGCCTTTCCGCTTCATAAATCTAATTAGTCAGCCAAATCTGAAACTGCCGTAAAACGTATGATATCATGGTGGAATAACTTTGTTAATAGTGCGAAGCATTGTTTTTTCCAATCTTTCAATTTTTAATAATTTATGTGAAAAAATAAAATGAATCGGCAACCTACACATGAGTATAAATCAAACTTCATTCAAACCTAGTTTATTTTTAATGTAGTTATTTTTTATTAAAAGTATTTTTTCTGTTATATTTTTGCTTTTACTTTATTTTCCATAAAAATGGATAAAAAAAGCAATCCCGAAATCCCGGGATTATGTTTATCAATCCCGGGATTCATAGGTATCGAAAATAGCTCGGGATCCCGGGATCCCGGGATTCGGGATCCCGGGATTGGAATCCCTACCCGTGACCCTTTATGCGACATTCATATTATTATTTACTAAATATTTTTACTTGCTCTAGTTATTGTCAATATGTAAGTAAATGCGACTAATTGTGGCGTCAACAAACCTGATTCATTTATATCCATCATGTCTGATGATAATAATAATATGAGAGTTACGAATACAGAACCAGCAACCTATCGTAACATGCTTAGCAAATTGTTAATGGTATTCATTATAAATTACCAAATTGTATGTTGAATAATTAATTAGACAAAAGCATTTCTGTTTATAGCGCAAAAGTAAACACAAGTTTGTGTATATTATGTACTCAATTATTTATTGTCATTTACGTAATTAATATTAATAAACTTGTATTACTAGATGTTGCAATATGCTATGTCATTCAAAGATAGTTACCCAACTTTTCCCTAAATGAAATATTAGCATTCATTTACATTGCATTCGCCAATCATTTTTAAATGAAAAACATATTATTATCAATGAATAATAATCACAAAGAGATGGATATTCATAAATTTGAATAAAGCCATTTTTAATGATACAATAATCACACCGTATATACATGATACATGAAGTTAGAAATTTGGTTTTGTTTTTGATAATAATATAAAAAATAAGCAACATTTTCGTGATTAATGTATTATTTTGACCAATCTTATTGTTCTTAAAGATCAATCGAAATCGAATCGGCTTGATTATTTTATCATTTACGTCAATGGAATTCATGACTATTTTTTTTTTTTGAATAATTCTCAATTTCCAAATATTGCTCAATCGGTTTTTATGCATGCCTCTGTCCTATTTTTGTTTGCTATTTTACCGTTACTACCTTTATGGGAGTTATGGAAAAAAATAAGAGAATTTGAAGAAACCCCTTCTATTAGGTCTTCAACCTACGTTGAAAAATAGATAGAGCCTGAATATATGAAAGAAAAATTGATAGTAACTAAGAGTAACGATTAAATTATCTGCAATATATATTCCTCTGTAGCAACTCAATCAGTTAGTTAATTCCATAAATCATTATAATAATATGCACAGATAGATAAATGGACTCAGAAACATGAATTTGTTGAGGAACGGAGAGGGGTTTTAATTTTATCAATTACTACATACATTGACCACTATTTCGAATACGAATACTACAAAAATACCTGTAAATGGACATACGAAGTCAATTACTAAAATAATAATAAATAAAAGCAGGAAAATATAACGAGTATTAAAAATATTTAAGTAAACAACCACAAAAGGTTGCTTGTACCATACGATGAAATAAGGGTGGAAGCTATAAACAAGAATTTATAGGTAGACGTCATCTTTCAATGCGCCAAGAAATAGACTATCAATGCAGCCATAGTAAAACGTTGAAGAATCACCATTGTATGATATAATATTAAAAAGTTAATGAAACTGCCTTTACTTATACTAAGTATACCAAAATCTTTGAACAAAATTGATAAATAGGTACATAAATTATTGAGATATCATTTAAAAGGTAAAATGAGATTATACATATAAATTCTATAGGCTGATCACATCATTATAAAGCCTACCTTATCACAATATTGATATGGCAGTCGAAATAGCTATTGAATCATCCTGCAAATGTCATTAAATATGTATTTTGATTAATACTTAAAAATGTTGGCTAGTTCATTACAACAGTGATTTCACCATATTCATAATGTTAAGTACTTGTATGAAATGATTTTCACCGCTTTAATGTGGGTGCAATAGTATGACATAACCTATTCCTATTTAGTATCAGGAAAGGTCGTACATTCGGTACATCTACGATACATTAGTATTACGTGTTCACGGATAACCAGTACAAAATAAATATTATGATATACTTACGCTGATATATATAGAGCATGACAGTCGCAATTCCAAGGGTTTCCAGCTAATTTGATTGATGAGAGATGTGGAAGATGGTCTAACGATCGCGACGGCAGAGATGGAAATCTGTTGTTATCTAAATGCCTAAAGATGTAACAATAATATATTATTCTATAATGTATGCAATGCTAATTACCACATTGTTATAATTATAATGCCTAAGAGGAAATGTATTTAACAGTCATTAATGTTTTGTCAACAGAGGATGATTTTGTGCAAAACTAACGACTTCAACGAAAAAGGCGTGGGGTGGGGTAGCTTGGGATGATATAATACTTAATAACATATAGAAAATAACACATATTATGGGTACGAATAAATGAAACCTACTTTTACAAAAAAATTACTATGTAAAAAGTATTTCAAAACATTTTTCAATTTTTTTTCGCCGTCAGCGTTTCTTACTGAGTAAGCACTAACCAATACCGCTGACGGCCTGTGAACAACTATAATATTAAAATAATTAAATAATATTTTTGCGTTCGATTCGTATGTCACGGATTTTGCTGACAATTCTTGTTCGTGGCCACAGTTTAGTGAATTTAAAAATGATTATTTTTTTATAATTTTTATTTACATAAATTTTTTTTAAAAATCCATGCTTTTTGTTTATTGGGTATGTAGATTATTATTGAAAACAATAATATAGGTAATAAAAACCTATCCTAAGTAGGTAATCAAGTTTTGCATATGTTACAAACAAGAATTTAGTTCATTTTAAATATAATAATATATTTTTTTTAATGTAGAGAATGTAGCATTACTTTTTATTGAATGCGTATAACGTCTCAGAAACATATCCATTAGAAAATTAAGAATTAAAAAATATCTTCAGATACTTAGGCTCAGACACTTGGATATTTTAGCTTAAAAGATAAAATACTCGCCCCGTAAGCGATAGTTGTATGGCCGAGTCGTACCAGAATCAATGTTTTCTGACATATTTATCTAACTAATATAAATTTTGGACTGCAATTAAATTATCAAAAAGTCAAGTCTGTTTTGCCAATTTCAGCGATAGTATTAGTATACATTAGTATATGAGATATATGACCACCTGTTTGCGATTTGGTATCATTCATGAATTATAAGACCTTCTTGATGTACTTGCATCAATATATCACAATTTTCCGTCAATCAATAAATGATACAATATGGCACCCTTTAGGTCTTCTAAGCCAGTGATTCCTGAAGCGGAGAAAATTGCCTCCTTGGGTGGTGATAGGCTGATCAAAATGAGTAAATAATACAGATCAAAACGTCCTACGCATAAAGTCGTATCTATGAAAAACTGATTGCATTGTTGATTATTTTAAAATAACAATCTTATCATTGCACCCACTTGATATATAAAAATATAAAACAGATATATTGTAAAAGTAAGTTTTTAGACAAATGGTTTTATGCAATGGCGATAAAAGGGAAAAATGATAAATATTAGAGGTAAATATTATTATAATCATCACTTTTGTACTCGTATAAGTGATCTTATATATTTTTAATTTATGTATAAAAAAACAATCATTGCATTGGTTTTTTTTATCCAGTATGCATCATTTAATATATTTTAAATGATATTTATATAAAAAAAAATACACATCCCATTAAAAAAAAATACTAAACGATAATTTTCATTGAATCATTTTTGATTGATTGCAGTAGGCCAAGAAAGTTTGAAAAACACTGCTTTGAGTTAAGAGTGATGTTGTGGGAAGATACGCAGGATATAGCGCTGGACTGAGGGAAATAACACGACCTTAAGGTTGTCCCATGCTCGTCCAAGTCTGGAGCGTGACAGGGTGAATTAAGTTTACCCCTAGAATCGGGCGGGATTTTCGTGCTCTGTGGTAAATAGTCAATTAATAATGTACTGTATTATTTATTACCAATCACTTATCAGCAAGAGAATTTTATTGATAGTATACGTCACTATGTCATGTTTAAATAAATGATACCGCTAAAATAATCGTTTCAATTTTCTATTGAATTATCTTATCTAGTTTTGATAAAAATAGCAGCTTCATGTAATTATGTTACAATGATAAATCATTATCAGATAAAGGTAAACAGGAAAAATACCACAATTTTATTCTCCATTGCTGTAATTAGTGATTTTGCTCAAATGTTTTATAATATTTATATCTAGGTAAGTATCTGTTTGTATAAAAATTCGTGCGCATCTATGAACCATTAATTCATATTTTAATTATAGTATCTGTTATTGAACAATTTCAAATGCAATATTATATTTTATATAGCAAACGAGACTTAATCTAAATTAATCGCATTCCAGGTGGTAATTTTTACTGATTAAGTTATAAATAATACAATTACTAATTATGCGGAAATTTCCCAACTATGTATGCATGAGGTGGATTTAAAATTCCGTTAACATTCGCGACCATATTTCAATTAAAATGACAATTTATTGGAGAAATACATCATATATATGTCATACAATTATTGGTAAACTTTTACTCCAGAATAATTTATGATTTATGTTACCACTATTATAACTAACATACGTTGTTACCTCATATAGGTAATACATAATTATACCTACTAGTAACAATTAACAGGATATACAGTAAGGCGTAGCTCATGATTGTTGAGCGAATTGACAAGCTTGTCATAACTGGTGGACTAAACTATTTGAAACAAGTGAGTGATTACATGTACCTCGGTTGAAGCATCAATCACTCCGGTAACTGCCAGAAGGAAATTAAAGGAATACCAGCGATGTCTAATAACGCCTTAAATATTCTGAGCAACATATGAACAAGTCACAGCATCATAAAAACCACTAAAAAAACTCGTCAAAACGGTAATATTTTCAATTTTCATATCAAATAATTCGATAGGAAGAGAATTGACGCATTCGAGATTCTATGGACGGCCAGGCATACAGATGTCTCTGTATTGGAAAAGCTTGGCATTAAAAAACGTCTCTCGACCAACAAAAAGAGACGCCTTCTAAAATTATTCGGTCATATGGTAAGAAGAGATCCGAACAGTCTGGAGAGAAAACCGATTGGCGGTCTTCGTAATCTAGTGTGGAAGATACTAAACTCTCATCCGAAGGTTCCAGATTTGATTCCCGGTGAGGTCACAATACTTATATGTATGTGGTTTCCCATAAGTCTGGCAGTTTACGTGATCGTTTCACTTTTATTACTAGGTACACTACTGTTTCACTATCCTACTGGCATTGGGCCGCTTGGCCTGTTGTAGTGTTAATATATTTATTTTTTATAAACAAATTAAATCTTTGGTGGTAACGAATGAAGGAGGTTGCGAGGGCGTGCGCTCCTCAGATGGTACGACACCATCAAGAAAGCGACTGAAGCTACAAGATCAGCACAGGATCGCTTTAGATGAAAGGAGATTGTAGGCAACGCATATAATTTCAGTGAATCCCATCCTCAGTAATGAGTCGAAGAATACGAAGAGAAATAGTAGTAACACAGGATGGTTCACGTGAGCTCACATCGTAGTCATGTCATTGATTTAATCGTTTGAAATGATGCAATGACAAATAAAATATCAAAAGAAAATAATATAAAATTTAAATGAATGAAATCATTTTATATTATTTAGTATTTTTTTTTTATTATTTATATATAATTATTACTGAATGTTTTATGGTTACTAATGCAACCCCGTGTTTTGGATTACTATGAAGTGTTGTAATTAAAAAAAACAAGATAATATGATTCCTTATAGTAATAATTCAACGTATTGATATTGTAGTGACTGGATAAATTAGTGAACTGAAATAAAGAAGGGGTGCCCTATAAAGGTCGAATATAAAGAATTCGGGGTATGTTAGGGTAGCATTTATTGAATGAGAAAGAATCGATCTTGAAAAAATTATGTATTAAATCATCGTAAAATATGTATGTATTATTATGATCATATAGCAAGTTTAATATATCGAAAATCGTTGAAATTTCTTCCAAATAATTTGATTGCAAAACCAAAACCAAAAATTTTTCAACGAATGTATTCTACCATATAAAGTTGAGCACGTTACATTAAATTAAATATATAGGTACTCCGAATATTTTTACCTGAAATTGTTTAAAAGTGCTATAACCACGGATACGTCATGAAAAACATGACTATATTCTTAATTATTATAGCATATAGATGTTTAAAAAAGTACCATTTTTTAATAAGAAAATATTTTATATAGGTTACAATTAATTTTATTTCGCATGATAAGAAAAGTTAGGAGGTCATAATAACATAAATATATTTCCTATTTAGATTATCGGTTTACGTTTGGGTTCTTCATTTTCGACCTTGAAACGGCTTTTTACTTCGTGCAAGTGAGTACAAAATTATTTTATTATGTGACATTTACTTACAGTGTTGTTATGTTGGGTAGAAAAGCAAACACCTTATGGTGTATTTCTTTCAGCATATTATTGGTCAGTATCAATTTCTTTAAGCTGTCTAGTCCTTGGAAAGCTGTCAAATTCAAAAATTCTATTTTGTTTTCCGACAGCACAATTTTCTCAAGGTTCGAACAGTTTGAGAATAAAGTATCAGGTATGCTGGATATCAAGTTCTTCTCCATATTCAGTTGCCTTAAATTTTTTTGATAGTAAAATTCGTCCCCATAAAACTGAAAAATTGACATGATTTTAATAAATTAGCATTGTTATGACACATAATGCGTAATATGCACGTTTATATTATGCTTATTTATGATAAGTAGCATAATGCGTACTTAAAACGATTGTATATAAGAATTCATATTTAAAAAAAAACAACAACAAAATACGTATGGAAATTGGAAATCTGAGTAATAAAAGAGAAAGTAAGTTATAAAAAACTCGACATCATTAAAAAAACAATGATCACATAGAATACTTATTGATCAATATAAGAGCCAAATGTTGAAATCTCGAAATAATTCCCCGTCCATAAAATATAATTAATTACCTTTGATAGTCGATTCGAAGAAAGATCCAATATGACTAAGGATTTCATTCTTTTGAGCAACCCATCTGTCAAGGAGGTTAATGTGTTTTTCTTCAGAAATAACATTTCTAAATTTACCAAATCGTCAAAAATTTCTTCGGGAAGACGAGTTATATTGTTCTCGGATAATTTTAATATTTTTAAATTCCTCAAATTGGAAAACGTCCATTGTTCAATGTTTTTCAGGTGATTCCTGGAGAGATCTAGATGCGTGAGACTTATTGCACCTACTAGTAAATCACCCGGCAACGTTGAAATTTTATTGTTTGAAAGGTCAATGTTTTCTAAATAAGGATTATTGACGAAAAACATTGGCGGTAAAGCAAATAACAAGTTCCGTGATATGTCAACACTTTTTAGATTTCCCAAGCTCCTAATTAAGTGATCCGGTAATTCTTCTATGAAGTTTCTTTGGAGTCGTCTGTATGAGAAATAAACTTTGTCAACACTATATTAATTAGGTGCAATATTTTTTGATGAGAAAGTTTCCAATAAAACGTATCAAACTTATGATATTAACTTAATTTAACTTTAAATACTATAATCATATCATCCGTACCAAATGTGATAATAGACATTAAAAATTGAAAGAAACTTCATTCAAAATAATACAATTAATTAGATGTTAGTACATATATACTTGCATACATTTATTTATGGAATTAGGAATTTGTTGTGAAATAATACGAATTTATTAATCATCTTCTAGAAATTTCTTATCAATTAATTTAAAAAAAAAAACACGCATATATAAACATATTATCTGTCGATTATCGTTTTTATGCTATCAAAATAAGAAAGATAAAATAACAATGGACACTTACAAATTTTTCAAATTACGTAAACTGTCAAATACAGATTGTGGTAAGTAGTCTACTCGATTATCAAACAGGTCAAGATCCAAAAGGTTATTTAGACCGCGAAGGGCATCTTTGTGCAATGTTGTCAGACTATTAAGTCCCAAGTCCCTTCAAAATAAATAATAAAACATAGGTACAATATGTATCACTGATTTATAAAAAAATCCTTAATAAAATGACGCACAAAAAATATTTATGAAAGATTACGTTGATGGAGATAACGATTCCGAGAGAATCATTGTCGTGAAAATAGATTAAGTAGACAATATTAAAAAAAAAAACATGACATCGTACGCATAGTGCAATACTATATTTTGTAGAATACAATTTTTTAGTTACGTATTCAATACAATAACATTTTGTTGCTACTTTCTACGTATAAAGATCACATTTTGTTCGTTAGTATCTTATAGGTAAGTAAGTATATTAATTATATTTTAACATTTTCCAAAAAAATAAGCTGACATTTGCATGCATTTTATGCGCAGTTACATCAAAAAATTTTTTTTTTCAAGTCAATTACAGATGATCAGAGTAAATGAAAATAGCGTTACTGTCATTCACATTACTCTTTGAAAACTGTCCTGTTCTGTGGTGTTGACATAAAATAAAATTAGCATTCGTAAAATATAATACTCTCGAGTATTCAATTAAAATTAATACATTTTTTTATTAATTACGCTGCATCAAGGATTAGCAAAATAAGGCACGTATGTATGATTTCAATACGTCAGAAAAGGTAAAAATAAGAAAAATTGTAGTCTGCCGTTATTTCCTTTAAATGAACCGATATTATCGTAGGTATATCGAATGTGAACAATAACACAGTCTCAAGGATTCCGTCAGCATGGCCGACCCTCATTCACCATGCAACGGGGCTACAGAAGCGATATACGCATTGCAAGTCTCACGTGGCGGAAGGTGCGAGATGTGGCAATAGACCGAGGTGAGTGGCGTTACCCTGTGCTTACCCTATGCTCCAATACAGAGGCGTAACAGGATTAAGTAAATAAGTGGTTTATCGTATGTAGGCATTTTATCGAAATTCAGTTATTATACGCAAAAGGCCCATCTGCATCATACTATTATAACGTAAACATATTGTTCATCTGAATAGAGTATTTGAGACTATATTGTCTCATTTACTCATAAATACGTAACATGACCACCTTTCTATTTATTTAAAAAAAATATATTTATCGCGAATAGCTCCATGAGATAAGACAATGAGGCATCTATATCTACGTATCAGATATACGTGCAGATAATTTAGAACGGTATATTGGGTCAACGATATAGAATAAAAATATAATATAATATATACTTACAATTGTAGAATATCATAAGGTATTGTTTGAGTTATTGGAAGATATGAAAAATCCGATCTCCAACATGTAACAGCATGCACCTCTTGCTCGCACCGGCAGTTTCCCTGTTTACATTTTCTCCATCGATCTCGTTGTCGGGAAATACTCCATACTAAACGAAAATATTGTGTGCTTATATTTTGTCGTGTTGATAAAAGGTAATTAATGCAAAGCATGGGGTTGATTTATCATATTATTACAAAATAATATAATGGTTTTTTATGTGGTAAATACTCAAGGGAACTTAAACAAATAAGATTACACGACAATAATAGATTCGTATTTGTCATGTCAATTATATAAATTAGTAATATTTCTATTTGTAGTAAAAAAGTATACCCTAGTCAAAACATAACGCGGGCATCAATAAAGTAATAGTTATTACAATGAATGCCCTGTTTGACGCCTATTGGAAAAATAAAAAGTGTAAAAGTTGAGACACTGTATTTCAATTTACATTTTAAAGTGTTTTAATTAAACAATACGTATCATAATAATTAATACGTAAAAAAGGTTTCAAGTTATACACATTTCCATTTTTTTTTAAACTATGTGGAGTTGGAGTTGGAGAACAGAGTGGAGGTTTTGTATTAACAGATTTTGCTTTTATGAGAAATTGATGTCAGCTACTTGCTCAACCTATTAGGTCCATACTCTGACTCATACAAAAAATTGAAAAACAATATATTGTATACTTGCCAGATCCAGGATTCGAACCTGGAACCCACAACGCTATAGTCCGACGCTTAAGCCACTTAAGTATGGATTATTATTCAAAAATAATTTCGTTGTATAATTATGATCGTTATAATAACTTAGTAAACTAAATTTTAATCTTAAATAATCATATTATAATAATATGTAATATTAAAATGGAAAATTTTAATAAACTAACATTTTATAACGGTTTTTGAATTGTAAGTATATTATTTTGGCCTTACATTTTTTCCGTTGCAATTAATGTTTTTAAATGCACATTGATAATTACAACACTTTAAATGTAAACCGTATAAAATTGCAAGTTTCCCATTTTTGGCTAGGTGCCATTGTTTTTCAGAGCATTCATATTAAATTAGTGGTTTTACATATTTTTTATAATATTAATATCAAAAATTAAAAAAAAAAATTGTAAAGAATACTACTCGATGTATGTTTCTTCTAGTATTTTTTAGAAATAAATAAACCTGTCTGATAATTCGAGGGCTTAGTGTCAAACAACACTATCTACAAAAGTGCAACTTTACAGGAGAGCCAAAAATCGTTATTTTAGATTCTTGTAACTTTACAAGGGAAATATTTATTTAAAACCTAATGTTAATATTTTATAATTTATTGTGTATAGTACATTTATCTTGCTTATGATGATGTTAAAATTTATAGGAATAGTTTTAAAAAAATATGAAAACAAGGGTAACTTATGTAATTAGCGTTAAACTTTACTGACGATTTAATAAGAAATTAGAAAAGATTGACATAACGTTGTTTGACTATCATGTAGCCGTAAATGTAAAATAACGTTATCTCAACAAAAAAAAAAACACTTTTTTGTAGATAACGTTGTCTGACTTTAAGCACTCGAATTGCTAATAGTGATTTCACCCAATCACATTAACACTGAAAGAAACAAAGCAAAACGCAAAAACAGCCCTAATCAATGACAAACAATGGTGGTAATTGTTTTTTTTACCCTAATATCTTTCAATTTTTTGACATTTTGGTCCCTTTATAAAGTCATTTTATTATTAAAATCTTATTTTAATTTTATTTTCCCATTTTTTATCGTTTATTTTTAAATTCATGAAATGAGGACAAAAATGAATCATTAATCGGGATTAAAATGTCAATTCATTTAATAATGGCTTCTTTGTTATTTTCCTATAAAATTTTAATTATTATTTTCATTGTTTGCTGCTATCATAGAATTTTCACCGAAGACATTTACATTCTAATTTAAGCGATTTAAATGTTAAGGTTTTGTTCATTGCGACAATATTTACTATTGTAAGTACTTTTATCAATGCTTGTGGCTTTGCCAAACAAACTAAAACACGTGACTTTACATTTTCCTAAAGAGAGAAATTAAATTTTGTAAATATAATAGCGCACAAACTAAACTAAACTGCTACAGTGTTACTAAATAAAACCAATTTTGAAGTTTTTACGCCCCAATTTTTTACATTTATTTATTTATTTACCGCATTTTTAATATCACGAGTTAATGAGTTTATGTAGCGCAAACATCATCATATTATATCAGTCGAGAGTTTTTGATGCTCACAATTTTATACTAACGACCGGTTACATGTAAATTGTACGTAAAACATTTCACCGTGGCACAGTTCGCCCACAGATTTCTTATCGGAAAGAGATGACCACATACTATACGGTCTCCAATTGTATCAGATTGAATATGAACATTAATTCAATTTTCATAACTGATTTTGGCAAAATTCATGAATTTAAAAATAAAAACCAAACCTAACCTAACCTAATCTAACCTAGAAATAATCCAGTATATCCGCTATTTTTTAAATTTGTTTACTGATGGCTTCCTGTAAAGTGTAAACCGACAAGAACCGTGTTTTATTTAGCCATGAATTTTATGTCAGTACTACACGACCCAAAGAGGTTGGACGGTCTTTATTATACGGCCATATATTTCTGATTGTATAAGTGTGATACTGTATACGTTCCATTTTCTGATTTATTTAGAAAGAATAGTATTATGGCATTACAGCTGGCTAATGTACTATAATACATAATACAATATAAAATAGGTTGACAATATTAAAAACAGTTGACATACAAAAACAAAAACTTATTACTAATAACATTTATAAATTTAATCTATTTAACACGTCCATAAACATAAAATATAATGATGAAACTTTCACTGTCGACAGTTATGGAAATAGATTTTTGGGTTGTCATTTATGCAGAAATGATATATTCTCGTAACAGCCCTTAATAGCATAAGGTGGAAAAGCCATCTGGTCCAATTGATATTTGGATTCAATTTTCAAACTAGATTGATTCAAAACTAATAATTTTCACGTACGTAGTTCTAATCAAAACTAAGGTAATGGTATGTTGCAATATTGCAGTTGTAAATTTGGCATTAAATTTTTTTTTTACGTGGAACTGATTGCGTGCTACATGTAAAATAAGAGTTTTACTTTTTGTGTAGATATGAGTTGATGACGATGGTTAGATAAATACGATTAATTAAAGACAACTAAACACTATGTGTAATATGTACTACAGAGAGTGTTTTATTTTAATGAATTTAGTATAGTCTACTAAGAATTGACAGTTATCGATATTGAAGTATACTACGATTGGTAGACTATAAAATTCATTACTGAACTCAATAAAGGTATTTTTTGATTTGTGGCAGTTGTTGCGAAGGTGCGATATACGCATAAATGCTATACTATAAATATATATACAATATAAGTAATTATAATGAAATTAATGCCACGTATATCTTAGAGAACATTCAAGAAAGTAAACGAAGTTGGTTGTAATTAAAAGGTTAAGAAAGAGCAGAAATTAATTTAGAAAATGAAACATATGTTGCGCAAACTTTGAAAGGGTAAACCTTTTTCATTCTTCCTTCATAATTGAAGGCTGTTACAAGATAATATAATGACTCCTCTATACAGTTTTTCTTTTTAAATGTATGCCTACATTTTTTGATGGTTTACATTAGGCATGCAAACTTACTTCTTACTTTTTGATAACTGATAAGATAAATCGAATTTATTGAATTTTCATACAAATGCTTAACTTTTTTGATAATTTGCCCAAATAAACATTTGACGGACTATTCGGTAATCAACCGAGCATCGCAATCCCGGGATTTTGAAACTGTATTTTTTAAGGGTTTGGGTCGAAATCCGGAATACCGATTTCGGTATTTGGAATTTAGGATTTCGGGATTTAGACTTTCGGGAAATTGTCTGGCATTCGTTTTCTAGTTTTCTAAAACAATTCTGATCCCCTAATATCCATGCTTGATTCAACTATTTTCGGAATATATTGAAATTATCACAATTTATATTATTTTACAATCTAATTGATTAAAACTGTGGTAATATACAACTGACATGAATTATAGCTGTGCATCATACATGAAATTACAAAAATGTCAATTCCAAGTCGCTGAAACCGATTCAAAATATGCATTATTAACACCATTAAATACCGTCAGTCCATACTATTAATTTATTCTTCGATAGTATTAAGTTATATCTCTTCAGTTGACCAATATATTATGCAATTTTATCAAGAAATCCTAGGATACGGATATTAAAATATCCAACGGGATCCCGGGATTGCGAACCATAATACAAACCTACAAAGTTTAGATGTCATATTTTTTTATGCCAACCAAGACTGAACGTAATTGACCTTAAAAGGGTAAAAGGTACGTAAGAATTGCCAGCAAGAGTCCTGAATACTACTACATATTATGGTCATACTAAAAGGAATACGGATACATTTACTGAACGTGTAAGTAGGAAGAGTTTCTTTCTGTTGGAATACAATACATGATAGAATGTTGAAGTGAATTACCCGGTTGCTCCATCGCTCTTAATCGTCTTTCTAGCATTCTAAGTCTGAAGTCACCAATATCCGCATTAAAGATGGCTCTCTTTTCATCGTTCTGTCTTCCCACATTAATTATTTCTGGCTGGTCGCTCAGATATTTTTCCCTTTTCAGCAATTCGTACACGTCACAAGCAGATATTGTACAGTATTGAGGATCTAAATCACCGCACTTCACTGAATTAAAATAAGATATACCTACTTAAATAATAATATCACCAAAAATTAGATAAGAATATTTGTTTGTCTCAAACTCTAACTATGTATTTAATAACTTTTTTATATCATATCATATTACGGCTTCCCACCAAAAAAATACAGTTGCATGTTGTAAATAACTATAATGAAAGAAATTACTTTTATTGAATTATGTAGCAAAGTAAGTGATTGCTTAAAAATATTGATAAATTAAACATTTTATTTATTATAAAGACCCAAAATATATTATTTTGTATTTGATATATTCTAAATATAATAAAACTATACCGATATTTATTTTTGACATAATCTTAGAAAACAAAGGTGTACACCTACAAGTGAAGAGCTGTCACATCACTACGAACATATTATTTATGCATGACAAAGTAGTCAAATATCTTACTCATTTATATAACAATTCCGATGACACTAAAATGAATTTTGAGTATTTTTTTTTTTACTATTTTCAGTGCATCATATCCAATTTGAATGTTTTTGTCTGATACACACTAAAAACACTAATAATAATATTAATTTTATGGTAGTAATTAAATATTTATCTTTAAAGTCGATGATTTACTCAACTTGGTTACATTTGCACCTCGGTCATTCAAACACCAATTTATTAATTATTTAAAAAATATTATGAATTATTTTCTTAAATATTATAACATTTCAAAATTTATTTGTTTATGCAAATACGGTGATTTAGAAAATAATATAATACTTAAGGTATATCTATTATATTTATTTATTATGCCTTCGATTGCCGAGTGTGTTTAAGTGAGTGGGCCCAGTGCATGTATAGCTTGAGAAGTGGCTAACATTAGTATAAAAAAAATATGGAACATTTTTTTAAAGCGGCCAAGTTCCACTCTGGACTGTAAAGTCAATTAAAACATAATAACTACAAAACAAAATTATAAACGTACTATTTGAATACAAACGAAACTATACAGGGTGGGACTTCAACCCGCATCCCTTGTTTTACCAATTTACTGGTGTATTGCTAATTACAACCAAAGTATGCGGATACTATGCGTCCGTTTAATTTTTCAATTATCAAAACTAACTTTGATTATTACCTAGACCAGGGTCTCTCTAAATTTTAGTTTTATACTACTTATACGTATTCATAATATTTAATTAAACTATTAGTGAATATAACATACAATATTATATAAGAATACATTCGTTAGAGTTTAATTAAAATAATGTGTTATATAAAAATACCTGAGGTAATGAGGTTCTTAAAAATGATTAAAATTAAAAGCACTCGCAAAAAGTCCAGTTGCGAAACTATCAACATTTTATTAACGCGTTTCTGGTTTTGTTATTTTAAAACACTACTATTCATGTTGTGGCGAGTAGACTAATCCAATGTATGAAACGTATGTAGTCACTTTCCTATGTAGTTCACCAGTGCTTCAATGGAGACTTTAAAAAACATTTAATTATTTTTGATGACAACATGTAGCTGTCAAATATTACCAAACAATATTATTTTACAGTGTTGCCAATAAGGTGCTGAATTAAATATGTATTTTGAATTAATTTAAATGAATAGACACGGTAAAAATAACTCGCAGCTAGATTTATGTGATGGTAGGGTAATTAATAGTATTATTAAATGTACTATATTGTAATATCGTATATATTATGTAAATTCTGCTGCTTAGGGAGACAATACAAGTTATAGGCAGAGTAGTTATTCATGCTGATCTATCACAATCTCAGTGAAATTTTGCGGCTCTAAAATATGATATAAAAGAAAAGAAAATACAAATCTCGTAAAGAGATTGTCCTTTGCCATACATATATGTAAGTCATGGTAGTCAATAGTAATGCCTTCGAATTGATGCTTATGAGATATGGTATTACATATATTCAGAATCCTCTAAGGAACAAAATGTGGAGTAAAAGACGGATTATCACCCCTTTATCACATGCGGACTCTTCTGTTATTTGTTGACGTGTATGGATGACAGCATGAAAATACTATTGGTACATAGCGTAACCATTGAGAAAGAGGAAAAGCACTTGAACACTACAATCAAATAATATGTGATATGATTATCATTGGTATTGGCAATCCGCTGAACTGATTTTACAGAGAACTAGCGAAAAATCTTGAGCAGAGATGAATAATTACTATTGAACAACGACTGAAATTTGCCCCATAATAATATAATGAGATGAATTACCATAAAAAATGTTGGTAGTTTGGTTATTTATATTTTGTTGCGATTTTTGTATTTTAATTCCCGTTAGGCTATATTGTGAATAGTGCAGTACACATTTACCTTTTGCGATGCATGAAGTACGTCTGAGTACGTCTGCTTCAAAATTTGTGGATATTTAGTTCAAATAATGTCAGGTTTAAAATAAAAATACATCTCTGCCATCCATCTTATAATATGTAAAGTTTCAATGATATTTATGAAACATTACAGCCACTGGAAACATATTATGTATAAAGCTTCTTGTTAATTCGGTTCATTATTTGCATCCTTGTCTGTACGCTTTAATTGCGCTTGGGAAATTAGTCCAATCCGTTCGTGATTTTTAATCAGCGACCACTGGCACTTGTGTCCTCAATCTACCGTGTCTACCCATTACGAATCTGTTTCAAACAAACGGACTTGCTGTAGACCACTTTATTGGACCTGTAATAAATTTTATCGTTGATTCTGAAGTACGTACATGCTACGTGAATTTATCCGTTTATGAAGGTGCGCACACAAGGGGTCTTCACGTGTTATTACCCCCCCTAATAACGAAAAAAAATACAAATTGTATATGTTAATGGAATAGTGCTTACTGTGGTGATATTAAAAAAATGTTTTCTTTTGGTATTGCTATGTGGCATATTGATGACACAACAAGACACCACTGGTACTGATGATTAGGTCACTTACGCACGATACATCACTTTTGGGTGCGACAGATCCCAGCGACTCGTAGGTAGGTGAGCATCCACCAGTGGTTGAATTATTATCTTTTTTCTTTCTTACTTTTATATTATTAACTCTACTTTAAACAATATAGAATTTAAGTTCATTCGGGGTCTGCGTATATTTTTGTTATTTAGGAAATTTATGATACCTAAGTGGAAAGCTGAAAGCTAAAGGGAATTTGAATTTTTAATAACTCTTTGATCGAGAAAAGAACCTGTAATGGTAAATTATATTAAGCCAATGATCAACATAATATGTACCGACTATCATTACTTCAATAGATTAAAATGGCAAAATAGAAGATCTCAAAAAAACCTAGTAGGCATCACATTCTTTGAGATCACCAAAATATTCAATATTATTTATCTGACAGTCTAGAGCTTGTGATTTTATGATTTCTAGACTTTTTTCATTTCTATTTAAGAATATTCAAGAATATATTATGTTTTCTCAAGATGTAGAGATTGGTTTATTGATTTATCTACAATCTCTGATTTAAGTCAAAATTAAGGTTTTTTCCATCAGAAAATTTAAGATAGTTCGTTCGAAATTAAAATTGAGGGTTTTTTTTTTAAATTTTGATCGCGATCGGCGACTTTTTTTCTCCGTTTTTTCATTAGTTATTTTTGTTTAGTAACAATTTTCTGAGAACTGAGAATTCGCGAAACTTTTCGAGATTCGAGATTACCGTTTTTTGATTATCTGACAAGATTTCTCAATCACAACCTCTCAGTAGTACCCACTCATGCACTCAATGCCTTTTATGCATCTGTAAAAGAGATAACAGCCGTAGATTGAAAATTCTAAATCAATTAATGTTATTAAATTTTATAATTTTTTTCTTTCATTTGTATTCAGATATACCTACCTCCGATAGTAAGGCCAGTAAAAAAAGAGTTATAGCGCCTGTATACTTGCATGAATTTACTGGCAGCAATAGTGAGTATTTTAAACTATCGTGACAATAACTCTTTACGCGTAAAAGTGATGACTATCTCTCCAATTCATTCAAGAGTGAGCGAGATGCGATGTTGTCATTTTATGCTACTATTTCGTACTATTTGACAGGTAGTGAAAATCGGTCAATATGGAAATTCGTTCGTAGTTCGTTTTTTTGCCTGCAGGTTTGCCACTATCGTTCTACTGCGCAGGCGCAGATCGAAAAAATCCTACTGTCGCATGAAAATTCAGAAACTTCCAAAAATTTTTTGATTTATGCATGCAATCTCGCCAACTGCAGAATAATATATGTTTACGCATACATTTTCTTGCTATGGCCTCGATAATACTGTCAACAGTAAATCTATGCACGTGTAAACGGGGTACAAGACAAATCTTATAGTGCAAATATAAAATTTAAAGAATACTTCATAAAGCAATGCGATCCACAAAATATTACATTTCTTACAGAATATTTTCATATTAGAAATATCAGATGTTCTACGGGACTTAAATTTTTTATTCATGACATTGTGCTGTGTTTTTTGATATAAAGAGAGGCATAAAATTTTTTACATTATGAGACACATATGTCTGCGCGATTTTATTCAGATGAGCTAAAATTCCAATATAATGAATATAAAAAAATATTTGCAATTTGAAAAACATAATAAAAGTATATATATATGTCATATGGACACCTCGCGTCACACATGTCATATCAGCATAATAATATATAATACATCTGTAGATGGTATTCAGGTAGCAGGAATAGAGGTGATGGGAGGTTCCATGGTACGATTAATTACTAGTATACTATTTCCGAAGAGGTCAGATTAGTATAGGTACTATAAATCACATGGTTAGATTTAACGTTAATGGTGAACAACCACTTTCGTTGGAAGAATCTGTTTAAAAGTAATTTACAAGCTGTTTTATCCACTAATACTTAACTAATAATAGAAAAAATACAGACGTCTACCTTTTGTTATTGTCCAAACAATTTTCGTATTATGATGTATAGGCACTACAAGTTTGGCCGGCGGGTGAAACGTTTTCAAATACACACACACAATATAATGTAATAATATAACTTTATCGATTTCAATAACTCTTCCGGACTCACCACAAATTGGCCCACGATCCATCAATTCTGGATATAAGTGAATGTGGGTGAAAATATAATATTTTAGGTAAAAAGGAAATATTTTATATTTGACCTTTCCTAAATTTACTTAACTAAATGAACTAGGTACGAGTATTTCGCAATGAAAAAAACATTCTTAAACTTTAAAATAAAAATAAATGTTACTACTAGGTATTAGAAAGATTAATTGCCCCTCTAATTAATAATGATACGTTGAGATTGCGTTTTTTAAGATATGGGTAATTAGTTATTTATTTTCAGTGTGTTCTCTACTCTTGAAGTAAAGAATTATTACACGTGTTTGCACACTTCTATATCGGATTTACAAGCAATCCTTCCATTATCATTTAGCTTTCTTCGCGTCTTCGAAATTGTAAGAGCTCAGCGAATCATTTCAAAAGCTTTAGAACTTCTATTGTATCATACCTAAGGATATCTAATGAATTACTTCATGGAATTTTATTTTAATATATTCATAGTCAATCACGTACACATTGCATAGTAAAACAGATTTATTACAGGTGTGTATTGATAAAATTTCAATTATTTATGAAATAGTAACATTGTTTAAAATATTAGCTGATTAAAATATAGAAAAATATTTAGATATAATAAGTGCATCCTTCTTCATTAACAACGTGTTTATTCACATATTTATCTGTAAACAAAAATCGTAATATATAAACACTCAATCTACTAAACATATATAACCGCATCATCAATCAATATGTCACCCAAAACGTACCTACATAGCATTTCAAAATCTGCTATAGAAAACCTGACAATATCAACCATAAACAATAATTAAGAATGATATGTCAGTGGTTTACAAACTTTTTCGTTTCTTGGCGCCCATATAAAGTATATATATAAATATATTTTCACGTCACTTTAAAAATACCATGTGTAGAATAGTTATATATATACAAAAGAAGGTAACTAACGAAGTATTTTGTATATTAATGTCTTTTTTTTAAAGATATTTCTGACCTAATTTGCACGTACGGATAACATGGTGTGTAAAACTTCCACCTCCGTACCCGTTATGTATATGCAGCCACGTCATGCGCGGCCGCCTAACATAACCCTTACGTGTGCCAGATCAATGAATTTAAGCCCTAATTTTGTCCCGAGCAGAGCCGTACGGGACTGGTGATGCAACCTTGCACCGAAGTGCGAATGCATGATGTTAATTTATATGGCAACTATCAGAGTGACTTTAATTTGAAGAGTCGCAAGGGGAGTCGAGAGTGTTCCGCTCCCCGTACGCTCTGGCGAATTTAGTAAAGGCCGCAAAATTGGCCTCGGTTGCCACCATGTCCGCGTGTCCTATTGGGACCGAATGGGGTCGGACCCGGGCAAACAACTCCGCTCGTTCGGGGCCCATAAGTGGACAGTCCCACAGGACGTGCACGTATGGATAGTACACTGTCACAAAATCGCTATGGCAAACTAAGCTTTAATAAAGGAAATATCATATCTTTAACAGTGTTAAAGATATGATGGCCGCGTGGCATAAGCGTCCGCCTGTAGCGTCGTGGGTCTCAGGTGCGAAAGTAAAGTGTTCTTGTTTTTCAATTTGTGTATGAGTCAGAGTATGGACCTAATAGGTTGAGCACTTGTTGCTGACGTCAATTTTCTCGTAAAAACAAAAAAATCTGTTAATATAAACCACCACTCCTACCACTACCTACTCCTACCAAACCTACACTGTATGTCCATAATAATAAGATATTATTAGGATCGGACATAGTTCGAAGTAATAAGTATCTTTCCAGCTTTTTGAAAAATATTAGTATTGGATTGTGCTAAAAATCACTGTAAACATTCATCAGCGCAATGAGTTAATTTATTTTTTATTTTTATTTAGATATATACTCGTAGCTTGTGACGCCGTAGATCACTACGATTAAAACTTTAAATCTCACTGGTATAAAAGTAATACTAAAATAAAAAAAAACCTCTACCAACAAAAGGTCCGAACCAGAAATAAAATAATGCATACTTAAAAAGTGTTAGCAATTAATAATTGCCTTCAATTCATATATGTTCAAAACCGTGGGTAGCTTTACCAATCAGAGATCTAACATCACCAAAAATAATAAAATTAAAGCTCGGTAAAATATGGCAAGATTTGACTACATTGAACAGAACATACTTTTCAGTGGGTATAGCTCGTGCTTCAATCCAAGAATGTCCACTGGAATATCAAATTAAGACTGCATAAAACTAATACGAATAGTAATGGCGCTATGACAATGAAATTTTAACAGTTTCTGTAAAAGAAACTGGAATTTTGAAATCTTTTGAAAGAAAAACTTCTGATGAAGATTTTTGAACCCAAGCCGGAAGGAGAATTTAGAGATTAAGCTAGAATGAAGATAATGATATATATACAATACATCCCGGCTCTCCATAGGTACAATACATTAACTAAGGCGGGCAGAATATATAAGATTCAAAAATAATCCTCACGGAATACCTAGGTGAGAATGTAAATAGGGAGGCTACAGTTTTGCTGTCTCGATCGACTGAATGGGGATACGTTGGGGCTACTTCACGTGCAAGATATGGCCGATTTGAGCTTTAGCGTCATTGTAGGAAAAGCAAACAATTACAACAATAAACAAATTAAGAAAAAATGTTTCATTATATTATTCTGAATCTATTTTTTAATATACATATTATGTTTTATATTATAATATATCACCGTCACTAAAGTCAATAGTAAAAAAAGGCCATCAGTAAAAGTTCATATATTACGAACACGTCGCTGGGAGAAAATGTATCTGTTTTACGTCGTAAAACAAATAGCACCTTTGACTATAGAGCTTAATAAAATATAACATAGTAGTGCCTTTGTTCGTAAATTAACTGCATTGTAAATGGTGAGAGCTTTCTTGAAATATTTAAATAAGTAAGTAGATTTCTTTTATGTTTTCAGTATATTCATCCAGCATTAACCAGAATTCAAATTCAGATCGTTTATATCAAATCCTTTATATCGTATCCTTACAGACTTTCAGATGAAACAAAACGAAAAAATAATATATTCTGAATTTATTTTGACAACTGAAATATTACATTGTGTTTACAAGTGGTAAGTGCACGTTTCCAGAAACATTTTTCTATTGTCGAGATAAAAATGTTTCACCACTTTGGAGCTTTTTCACGTGAGGGTATTATTTTCTACTCGTCTCGTACATGAATTATTTCACATGTTATACAGTTGAAAGCTAGACTAGCAAATGTTTTTTTTTAATACTCAAGTAGTATTTTTTGTTAAGCGTGTTATATAGCTTTTCAGTTTCGTTGGAATAGTCTTGTATTTATTAAAGAGCAAAAAAACTATACATCAAAGAAGTACAGTGAACGTAAATTAGATAAAGAATGTAAAATTTGAAAAACCAAAGAAACCTTTTCGTTCTTGACATAAAAATATGTAATATATCATATTTTATATTACAATGAGTACTACCATTTTCTTTAGAAAAATATTCTTGAATTTTTGCTCTATGCTTGTTGACAATATGCTCTTACATTTGTATATTATTGCCAAAGATACATCATTTAAAAAAACTGATGAAAAAAAGATGGACCAAGTGAGACTCGTACTTACATCTTTCACTTTCCGGGTGAGTGCCATAGCCTTTAAGTTGTTGATCCGTCGATGATTCGTAAGAATAATATCTAATAACCACAATTATCTGAGGTATGTACTTCTAAATCTGCCAATTGAGTGGTGATCGGCTTTCTATTTAGTTGAGTTAAATAACATTATTAACTTAATTGTATTCAACATTCGTCGTTAACCAAAATTATATTGTTGAACTTCTTGTACATCTTGTGAATTTTGAAATTATTATTATTTTATTGAACGACATGAGTTAGAGCCCCACTTGGCTCTACCTTTTTCCTAGCATTCCTAAGATTTTCCAAAAGTATTTATTTTCTGTAATGAAGAATATAATATTCTTAATTCCTGTGTAGGTACCTATATCAATATTGAATACAAAATAAAATCTATTAGTATCGCTTAACAAATGGTGTACAAGAAATAGATCGGGGTTAATGTATTTGTTATCTGTGGTAACTATAGCCGACAGTATTTACACCGATCGCTAGGACCCTCTCCACTCGCTTTTTCAAATCTGACATGTAGTATACATTAAAATACTTGGCTGTATGTTAATGTAGGACTAATCAAAATTAATTTCAGAGCTTTTGGCTGATAATAATCACATAGTAAGTGTTGGAAATTGTTGCATCTATACGATTTTATGATCATGTGATTAACTAGAAATTTTAAACTGGTTTTGAATCTTATTGAATTTAATTTAATAATTAGTGATGATGAAATGTGTTGATGAAATGTGAAATTTCTTATATCCCACAACCCACTATATAGCAATTGTAGGTTATTCTAAATGTGTGATTATATCACGAACCATAAGATGTCGGCATCAATAGGTTGAAAATTGATTATTGAACAAAACTTTGTTTAAAAAACCATTATAATGAATTTCTACCACATAACCGTTAGTTCAATTAATATTTTTTTAACTCTGTTATTTTATGATACCAAATAGATACCTACAAACATTACAATATATTAAATTAAACAAAGATTACATTATTATATAAATTTATTTATTGCTCTTAAAAACAGAACACTTTAATAAATATTTATTCTACAGTGATAATTATTGTAAAGTATAAATTTACAAAACAGTTAAATGGAATGATAATTGGCTAAATTTTTCGGATCAGTGTGTATGCGGGAAGTTTATCAAAATTAGACGACGATTGACTTGGGTAAATGTTCTCCCTCAGCCCTGAATCCTTTGTCGTCAGCGACCCACTTGGTGCGGTAAATCTTTCCATCGGGAGCGGTGAAAGAGTATTCGCCTTCCTTGACGAGAGCATGGTCCTTTCCGTCGATGGTTGGCTTCAGGGCTCCAGTTTCGGTGAGAATGGTTCCGTCTCCACTGACATAACGGAGAGCGAACTGGCCGACCTCGTCGTGCTTCTCTGTGCGTTCCAACACTGGGATGAATCTGGGTGCATCTGGAGCAGCGAAGGCTCCGACGACCATCAGGCAGACAACGAAGAGCTTTAAATAATATTAGACAATAATTATAAAGAAATTTGTTATGAATATTATTGACGAAATTGTGTTTCGAATAGTTTTAAATTATATTTTTATTGTAATGTGTCTATACTTATATAATATAGAAAAATAACTAAGAAATTATAAAAAGTAAGTAGGTAGGTAATTTAATTGTAAAATATATAAATGAAGAAAACTCACGAATTGCATATTTAAGTAGTTGTTGTCTCAGTAATGTGACACACAAGAAATGATAATAATTAAAAAATGATTTCTGTATTTATACTATAAACGCGCTAAAAATATTTGATATAATTAAACATTAATTTATAATTTCCCACTTGATGGAACTACTCGTTACTGATTGCGATCAGATGCGACGTTGGAGTTTGCAAATAATAATTAAAATCATATTATTTGGGGCATTAGGTAGGTGAACCTAAAGTTCCCCTAGGCATTAATTATTTGCAATCAAACAAGTATATTGTATTGGACAACTGCATTAGAATAATAAACCAACTTGCATTATATCGTTCTCCAAGGCTTTGTACAGGCCAAAGATTACGTAATAATAATAATTACTTGTCCACTGGTAAAGCTCTTTTTTTGATTGAAAATTTGTGCATATTCTTATTGATTTTATTTATAATGTATGTGTATTTATATTAACAAATTTTATGCCTTTCTGCTAAGTTGGTGATACACTACCTTTTTATTGGTATACCTAGTTCTTTTTATCAATTTTGTATTCATTCGCAGGATGCATAATGTGTAGCGGATTATGATATTAGAATATATTATTCTCTCTGAAAAATACTATTTAATTGTTTTTATTATGTATAATTTGGTGCACGTTCATCGCTATATGCTTAGCGTACAGTATACGATTCATAACTTTACACTCCGGCTCTAGGGTGACAATGAAAATTTATTACTACACACATTAATATAAGTGAATATCATTTGATATAATTGTATGCGAGGTAATCAGGCAAAGATGCGTATCAGTGTAGTAAAAAGTGCAAAGTTATGAAACGTATACTCTACCTACCAAGTTATAATGCGGGCAATACAATTTTGGTAGCTACATCAAAGATATTTCTTCAAGAGCAATATATCTAAATAGTTTTTTTTGCATATTTAATTTAGTCGGTGGACTGTACTAAATTGTATGATAGGCCGCGGGTCGTCCACCATAGTTCTAAGTTAAGCGAGGCCAGACCTCACCCTAATTAAAAAAAAATGGTTCAACAATCCGATGTGGATTTTCAATGATCATGGCCATCTCACGAAGAGGTTGCTTAACAGTTTTTTTTACAAGAAATGTATGTTAGCCACTTGTTTGACTAATCGGATCTGGTTTTAAAAAACTAAATGTGAATTCGCTAGACCCGTGACTTGAATCCCAGACCCCTTACTGCATAAGGTTACCTCTAGTAATAATTTATGTGTAGTATTGCTTTATTTTCAAATAAATACGACAATACCATTAAAATGATAACCTAATATCAATTTTATTTTAGAATAAATAAACAATATAAGTATATGGGCCTCTGTTAGGTATACTTTTCAATATTCTTGAGAAAAAAAATCCCCTATATGTATTAATTTTGTATGATAAATATTAAACAATTTGTCACATGAAACAGTTAATTAATAATTGGTGTCTTCAAATAAACGAAACCTAGTTTATAATAGTGTATTTTTTGTGTGTAACTCAAATAAGTAAAGTTATCCGGAAGTATGTATAAGATAATTAACAATATAAGTCTTAGAGTCTTTTAAATATATATATATAAATATAAATAAATTAAGTAAAATTTAATTTCAAACATAATTTATATGATTCACGAACGAATTTTTTCTAATAAATATTATCCAAATAAATTTATGTGCTTATGTAAGCTTATCTTATATAATACTTACGTAATAGTCACTTCTTGTGTTGATACATTAATCCCTCGCTAATTCTACTATTGCAGTTAAAATCCACAAAGTAAATCCAAGTGTCGTTGAATATGTTGCTTTATTGTCATTGTGTTGTATTTTCTTAAATGTAATGAATCTCCGAATTGTTTTAATATAACTCGAAGAGCTCAGGTGAAACATATTATTATAAATGCTATGCAAGCAATAAGTATATACTTTCAATTAAATATTATTAGATGGATATACTTTGTAATACTATAAATAAATAATACTAAATAATTGTTCTATTAACACGTTTATAATCGTCAAATTTATTATAATTCGCATTACAAACTGCTGGGGGCCTTGACTGTATTTAAGAAACTTCTCCATTCTTCTCTGGCAGTCAAAATCTTCCTCCCTTGCTTTGACCAAAGTACGTGTTACATCGTTATACAGAGCTTAACTACCATAGTTTAGATCTCCCAATTCAATGTCTCATTTCCTATCTATTGAAAAGCAGCTTATTCAGTAGTATTATTTAGATGTTTTTCATTCTAGAGAAATATCCTGCTATCACAGAGCGGAAGATGATAGAAGAATCACTGCTTAACTTATACAGAAAACTCATTTTTTTACCTGACTCGTCATCTGACATATTCATTATAGCTTCGAAGACCCTTATCAATAGGATCGTTCCAAAACTCTATTAATATTGTGTACGCTCTCTAACTCTATTATCAACTTGTATTATTCAAGCAGTCAAGATTGTACGGAAGATGAAAATATATATGAAAATGATCAACGCAGAAGTGTGAACTAGATTTCATATACCCATACAGGAAAAAATACTCGTACCCATATTAAAAACATTAGTAGCCCATGCTATAAGAATTTTACAAATAAATCTTAGCTTTTTATATCTACTAGAGGTAAAAAAATTGTAGTTTTTGCCAGTTACATTTATTTATTAAATGTAACTAAATAGTATACAAAATAAACAATTACCTATTTTACACGTATCAACAATCAAACATAATAAATATATTAAGGTGCAATTTTCATTTCGATAAAATTTATTAAGTAATTTTACGTTTCATTAAAATTACTACTTTAGATGTCCTTAATCAAAACAATACACATATTATTATCTTTGCTGGACATTACAATGTTGATAATATTGTTACTATTATCGAATTATCATGATATTTACTTATGCAAAGAAATCACATTATAAGCTGTGTTTACAAAGCAGACGTTGTTGGATGTATGTATATACATACAATTTATGATATGAAATGCAGTAGTACATTGTTCATGAAAGCTCTGGGGAAATAAATGTTTCCTCAGATTACATATATTTTTAATTAAAAAGTGGGGTGAAAATTAGTAAATATTGTGTAACTCATGAGTATGTTGGTTTTGTTATAAAAAAGAGGTCCGTGGAAATAATAACTAGTACCTACCTAACAACAACATTAAAAAGAAAGTGTATACAAAGTCTTCTAAACTATAGGTACATATTATTGTATAGGATAAAACTTTTAGATTTTATTATTATATTATTATTCATTTATTAGAGATTTCACGTTGTAGGTATATACCATTTTAAAAGTATCGACCGTTATGGTAGATGAAATAATGAAACGGGTTCATTAATTTAAGTAAAACCAGGTTATTGTGAATTTCGCCTCATTATGACCATAATATCCACGATTTTTGTACTTCTCGGCGGTTTTGAATCTATATTTTTATAATATTATTAAGATTATTCTGAAAACAAATTTATAGCCCGAAACAGCTCAAAAATATTTCAGATCAGGCAAATAGTCAATACCTAACAAAATATACGAACATAATTTATAAGTAACTAATTGAAAACATTTTGTAATGACATATAGCTTTAAAAATTCGTGAAAAGCATACGAAATATTTTATTGTTCAGCTTAATGATTTACAGAGAGCGACAAATTAAAAATTTGTAAACTAACGTAAAACTAAGTATTTATCCATGTAATACAAAAACATCGTTTTCCATAAATCTTAAATTGTAGACATATCGGTTTTTAGAATTAGATACTTCACATCATGGCCCCCACTTCCTGAAGCGTTCTCTCAGGCCAGGATCTTTAGCGCCCTCCTCCTCCCCAACATAATTGCTAAGGTTTAAGGCGGTGTGACGCTCTACAGTAGCTTTTTCCAAATGGTGTTCGAGGTAAAATTATTAAGGGTATCGACATCACATGATATTTTTAAATGTTAATACTCTTGAAGTAAAATAGCGGTGCAGGTGACTTTTGTTAACTTTTGGATACATTTATGATGAGTATTTTTTTTGTTCACTTACCAAGTTGACCCGCCACGCCGACCCCTTGCGAAGGCCATGCTACACAATATACATCATACTGTTAACAGTGACTTCACTTTAAAAAAAATGCAGAAGCTTCAGAAAAATATTTTAAACCTATAATGGAGTTATATCTATATTATATATATTTAAACATGTATACATTTTATATTCATTTAAACATTTTCAACAACTACGAATAGGTGATTATTTTACAATACTATTTATAAAATCAATCCCACGTGTATACTATTAAAAATGTTAAGCAACGCAAAAATACAGTTTACAATATTTATACTAAATAAGATATTAAATTTCTTGAATAATAACAGATAACAATAGCATAATAATAATGAGTATATTTTAACCAGTAGGTAACTCCTACTCTATAAAAATTGGATGATTAAAAAATAAAAGAAGTTTGTCCTGGAAATTGAAAATACCTAAAATAATAACCAATTATTTTTAAAGAAGGTGATTAATAAGAATTTTATAATTCAATTTTTAAACTACCAGGCCAATCCTTCCAGCACCGGAACATACGGACAAGGCAATGATGATTCCGGACACAGTAAGTAATAATATATAAATATTAAAAAAAGAATGAGGGTTATGTACCATAATCTAATGCAGCATAATCTAAAACATTTTGGAAAATTTGGAAATAAAATATTTCAATTAATATCATTGTAAAGTAACTTACAATAGTGAATAAAAATGGATTTATAATAACAATAGTAATCTGTATTTAAAAATAGCTGAAGATGTAAATCAAGACTATTTATAAATTACCTAATTGTTTTAAGTACTTTTTTTTCAAAATTAGTTTTCAATATATAATTTTTTTTTTTTATTATACATACTTATATTATATAAAATATTTTTGTTTGATTTCATTTTCTTCCTTGTCCTTAACAACATAACTGACATCTACATATAAAAATAGGTACAAAGTTTGTTGTTTGTTCAAATTTCCTTTCATATCAATTCAAATTTTGAATATTCAAGTCAGATAAAGTTTGCATATTTTGCATTCGATCTGTTTGACTTGGCTCTCAGAATAATTTTCATTTTGACATGTATGCCTAGATATAGATATTTTGATAATAAAGAATGTAATTATCATTGTTTTTTTTAGAAAGATAAATGTATGTCGATCGATGAATTGACCTCATACGAGGCCGGGTACTTCAGCTAGTAAGCAATAATAAAATTAGTAAAATGACTGTGCTTACATAATATTAATATTATGTACAAAAATATCTGTTTCGACGATAGAATTTATGAACCAATTCATTAGCTTTGGTTATTGAATGTGATAATAAAACAAAACATTATATTAAAATAATTGTGTACCTACAATTATTCTATATTAAATATTTAAAAATAAATGTTAAAAATAACGAATAAATGTTATATCTATGGTAACTTACTAATCGTTTGTTATGGAAAGGCTTAGCATAAGAAAACTATATGAAAAATTATATTGTATTTGATTATTATAGTTAAATATAGCATTTTGAAATGAGAAAAGAATGCATATTAATTAGTCATTAGTGGAACTATAATATAATGTGAATGTCTATAGACATTTAAACACGATCTGTATAAAATAACCGGTACCTAGTTCATTCTGAATTAATTGAAATCTAAATCATGTTTGATGATGTATAAATAGAGAAAAATATTTCAATTATTCACAGTTATTAAGTTTACTTTAACGTAGTACAACCATCCAAATCAAAATGCAATTCGTAAGTATTTAAAATAAGTAAACAAAAACACTTGTCATCGTCCTTATGATTTCGTTAGTTTTACATAACAAGGACTACATTAATTTAATTTACACTATATTTAATACAATATATACATTTTATGTGGATTATTCCACCGTAAATTAAATTGAATTGCTAAATAATTATTATTTTAAAAACCATTTTCGAATTTATTCCCTTCAGTGCAAATTGTTAGAAAATTATTGATACAATTATTCACCATTAACCCATCAACAATAACAGTTTCAAGATATTCGTGACGGTTTTTGCTGAGTTTTCTGTTGAAATATTTTACAGCTCTTCGTTGTTTGCCTGATGGTCGTCGGAGCCTTCGCTGCTCCAGATGCACCCAGATTCATCCCGGTGTTGGAACGCACAGAGAAGCACGACGAGGTCGGCCAGTTCGCTCTCCGTTACGTCAGCGCAGATGGAACCATCCTCACCGAAACTGGAGCCCTGAAGCCAACCATCGACGGAAAGGACCACGCTCTCGTTAAGGAAGGCGAATACTCCTTCACCGCTCCCAATGGACAGGTCTACCGCACCAAGTGGGTCGCTGACGACAAAGGATTCAGGGCTGAGGGAGAACATTTACCCAAGTCTGTCGTCGCTTAAATATTCACCAATGAACTTAACGGAACAACCATGTACAGAACCTATTACGTTAGCTAAATAAATTATAAACCAATTATTTATAAAAAAAATGATTTATTATTAATTTTTACAATGGGAAAGTAAGTATACATTGCTTTAGCGTAATTTAATAATCAAGATATAGTTTATTTAGGACGTCGTGTTCAGGGGCGGCTCTACCTTAAGGGTTCCTAGGGACCATCCCCACATCGTTATCATGTCAAAAATATACGTCTAATATTTTTATCATTGTCATAATATAAATACTTAGTAACATGATTAAAAATGAACTATTTAATTTACTTAACCCATCTAAACCCGTCGCAATTTTATAGATATTTATTATTATTATACAAATAAAATAGTAATATGATACAAATAATGTTATTAAATTATAATTAATTAATTTAAATACCACATATTTCACAGTGACACCTATGAAGAAATTAAGAAAGTTATGGTGTCTATTTTTCACTCATTTTCGCTGACCGTAGGTCACTCAGTTCCATCCCTTCGCGGCGGTATAAATCTAGTTCTACAAAGAATATGAATGGATTAGCTTTAGTATACGCATACTGGGGAGTAAATAAAATGACCCCCAAGTGTGTAAAAATGCTCGTTGTATGCTGTTGTTCAAAACTGGTAATGGTAAGTCTATAATAAGTATTATTGTTAATTAAATTAATATTTTTAAGCACGCTTTTTAGATGTGACGACTCAGATAATCATAATATTATTTATTCTGAAAAAATACTCGTTTCCTCATTTATAAAATCATTTTATTATAAGTAGCTTGGTACATAATGTATAATATGAGAAAGTAGGTAGGTATGTATATTTAATAAATAATTGCTAAGCCCCACCACCTAGAAAGTCGTCGATCCGCCACTGGTCGTGTTTCATAACATCTTAAAAATATCTTAAATTCGTAATTATTGACACAAAAGTCATATTTTGAAAAATAACAAAATAGCTAGGAAACCCTAATAAAACCATGAACAACTAGATGCCTCCTTATTCACTGAATTATTTTATCTAAAAATAGAAAATACTTTAGAAGTAAAACAAATAATCAAAGACCAACTTTCAAGTGTAGTTGAAACGATTGAGATGCTGTTATATTTTCTCTAACTCCGATTAAAAAAGTATGCTAGAGTTTTATATAGCATTCATGTGCATGCTAAAAACATTTTTCAATTTATGTAATAAATAAATACATAGCTAATTGATATTTGAGATAATCAATAAGTATTTGTTACACGTTTAGGCAATCTTCAGTGCAGAGCTGTATATTATTATAATTTATTATTTTAGTAGGTTAGCAGTGTTTGGCAATCTTTTTAACCTGACGTCACATTGGGTAAACGGATTTTTTGCGGCAAACCAAATAAAAATCCCCACAATTTTTTTTTGTATTAATATGAATAGAAAAAGCTTAGAATAGGTAACAATAAAATAATATTGATTTATCAATCTATCGGTAGGTTGCATGGGATCGGTGCTCCCACACTTTTTTCTAGACGATTTGGAAATTTTGACAGTCGATCCAGATTATTAATAAAACATGTGTCTATTTTAATGTTCATAAAACTACATGGTCCACCTATTGAAAAGTGGAAACCCAAGACTTATCTAGAAAATCGGCTTAGAAATCATCACAGACACACAAACATGTGTATGCAAAGTTTCAGAATAAGCAGACGATGTAGTATGGAAGCTCTTATAAGAAAATTAAAACATGAAGTAAGATATTCTAAATTCTGTTTTATAAACGTGTTTAATTTCATTATTTTTGACGTATAAAGATACAAGCAAGTAAAGTATTGGGTATACTATAAATACATATTATGTAGGTACTAACGTGGTTTCTCTCAATCTAATTTGTCTATCCAAATCATTCTCCCGGTGAGGTGATTGGATTCTACCCTCTCGTGGTACTCGCTGAACAGTATTATTAAAAATTCAGTTCAAAATGTATCACCAATGTATTTTTTTTAATTACTGACAGAAAGAAGCATCTTTCCTTGGATACATTTAGTGAGTAGACGTAGATAGAGTCTGTCTCTATAAACTGGCGTGAGGTTTCCCCCCCGCTTCAGCTTTCAGCACTGGATTCACTCCCATTGCAAACTTGCAACAGTCGAACGCGATGGCACATTGCTTTCCGTCCGCGAACGACGTGACGTGAACGCCAGCTTATAGAATACAGACTCTACATAGAAATTTACACCAAATAATAATTAAAATTAAAAAAAAATCTTCAAAAATATTATAAAAATAATATTAGGTAGGTAGGTACAGACTATATATTTTTTGAGTTATATTTTAATATTTTAGGGGTATTTTTTGTTAACGCTATTGTACATATCTCCATATTATATTATTTTGGTTTGATAAGTATTTATTTTAACGTAAATATTATAATAAAGCGATTTTTGAACTAACGAAGAACGTTTTGTTGGAAACTTTTTGGTGCAGAAATTAAATTACTGCGGGTAGTACCTAATAAATATAATAGTTATTCACTTTTTTTATTTATAACTACACGGTGGTGTAGTGGTGGAATCCCAACTGAATAAAATTTCAATTCCGGTTTTTGGTTCTCGGAATTCTAAAACTACGTTCCGGTTATAAATAAAATATGAATACCAGCGTTCCAGCGTTAACCTGCTTTCCCCTTGTATTTTAGTTGCAGAAAAAAGCCATAAAATATACATTAGTTACTAAGCCGTTTCTAAATATTATGATACGTCTTGTTATTTCATTCTTCCGGTAGCACCTACAAGTTTCGAGAATTGTGATTAAATAGCTAAGAACAATTTACTCAAAGCGATGGCATTTATATTAATATTAATTTTAAGGTATATTAATTATAAAAATTCGTGTTTAACAAAAAAAAAAATATCTTCGAGCTTTGATTTTATTTTCCGCACCTGCACGTCTTCTTTTAATGAATCTGTTGAAATATTTTAATAAAATGTAGTAAAACAGTCATTCTCTATTTAGACATTAGAGTTTAGTTAGAATATATGAATTTAAATATCAGAACAGTGGGTTTAATAAGTATTTAAACTCTGAGGTCTTAACTTAACCCTCCTCTTTATATACGCGTATTATAACGATGCCCTTGCTTTTTCGTACAAGGTGGTTGGGTGGGTTAGTTGCATTGATGTGGAGCTAATTAGGTTCCTCCATTTATGTCTTTAATTTTCTTTATGGCCAGGATTAAATATTTTGTGTAGTGTTCTTGAGTTGTTCTATTGCTTAGTACTTCGTGAGGCTTTTGGAGGTCAATTTCATAATTATGCTGTCTACATCGAGTCTTGAGAGTCCATCGCTCCCTTTCTAGTATAGGGCAGTCGTTGATGACATGCCACAAAGTTTGAGATGTGCTGCCGTCACATGGACAACAGTCATCATCCCTCAATTTAAATCTTTTTAGATAAGCTATATATATATGCGTATTGAATATGTCTCTAAATTTGTAAAGGCACACCATTAATTTATTTAAATAAATTTTATCACCAAAAACGAGAACTTATTGATCCTATTGTAGTTGGAGGTTCATAGATTAGCAGTCTTTAAAATATTTTCATTGAAAAAAAAAACTATTATAGTATGTCGAAATAAAGTAATACAAACTATCTTGAAATAAAATAGTAGCACATGTGACTTTTAATTTCCTATTAGATAACATTTGTGATAAGTGTTTTATTTTCTTATCTAGTGGAACCGCCACATCGCCCCGTTGCGGGAGAGGTGCCTTAGATACCTAGCATACTGTTAAGAGTAACTTTAAAATGACTAAAACTTAAACTAAAACTTAGCTTTAAACTTGAAAACTTTTAACTGTAAAAATGCAGAAGCGTCAGAAAATATTATAAACCAGTTATAGTGGAGTTCTATCACTAAACGCCAGATAAATTATTACAATAGCTGAATGAATATTGATGATTTCTTCAAAATCAATATGGAAGGAAAATATATATAAACGTTTTATTTATTTAAACATTTACGACAAGTACGAGTCTGTTAGTATAATTAATAAATATATTAAAAAGGATGGGGATTATGTACCATAATAATCTAATAAAAAATGCAACATAATTTAAACGTTTTGGAAATTTTGCGAATTAAATATTCCTATTAATTGTCTTTTAAAGTAACTTACGATTGTGAATGAAAATGGATTCATGATAATAATAATAACCTGTATTTAAAGAAACCTATATGTCTAAATCAAGACTAGTTATAAATTGATTGTTTTATGTTATTTTTATACTTACATACTTATATAAAAAATATTTTTATTTGATTTCCTTTTCCTACTTGACCTGATAACTGATATAACTTATACATATAATAAAATAATTACAAGATAAAAAGAACTTTTTATATACAACGTTTTTAAATTTTCTGTTGAATCATATAAACTTGACTAGAAGGCGCTAAAGATGTTGGGCTTTGTCTTGCGTACTTCCCGGGTCTTTTCGGATGTTACGGTACTAAAAATTCTCTATAACTCCTTAGTTAGAAGCAGACTTGAGAGTGGGCCTATCGTTTGGGCCCCGCATCAGTTGAAGTACGGCCTTATGGTGGAGAGAGTCCAAAATAATTTTTTAAGACTCCTTTACTTTCGGCTGTATGGATATTATTCGTGGCTCTATCCGACTGATTTTCTCTTAGGGATGCTTACATACTGTAGCTTAAAATTTAGAAGGGATCTTTATTTAGCTACATATTTTTTCAGACTTATACGCGGCGTAAATGTGAACTCTGCCATTCTTGGTGGTGTTGGCTTGTGTGTCTCTGATAATTACCTTAGGAATCGAGGGCATCCGTTGTTTGTTCTCCCACGGTGCAGAACTAACCTGCCATTAGTAATGCCAATTGGGAGGGCAGTAACCATGTTTAATGAAATCGCTTCGGATATTGATATATTCCACTTACGTGAGGTGAATTTAGGTGGACGTTGTTTTATAGGTTTTTAAGATAGGGTCTATCAAAGTTCACTCTGTGTGCTTCCATCTACTTTTATTTTGTTACTTATTTTATTTCTTATTTTATTATTTATTCTCTGTATTTTTATTTTTAAATTTATTAACACTTATTTTATGTCATGTCGTGAACGCTTTGAATTTATAATTTGTTATGTTCATTATATTATGTAAAATAAATAAATTTGATTTGATTTGACTTGCTAGCTTAAAATGATCAAAAAAAATTGGACTTGATAGAAATAATACTGAAATGTCATATAGATTTCCATAGTAACGCACGTATATATTAATAATTTAGTTGCTAGGACCCCAGACCCCCTAGTAACCAATAAAAGTGGATTGGATTACGGATTTCTTCCGAAATAACTTTTCATACAAAACAGAATTAACTGAAAATGAATTCAATTCTACTTAAAGATGGCTAAAAGTATTAAAAAATGCATTGGCATTGTGTCCTGATATATTCTAAAAGTTTCAAATGTCTAGCTAGTCGGGAAGGTAGTTAAAAATCGATTGTAACATTTGTACCGATAAAGCGACATAGTTCGAAGCCGGGTATTTCAGCTATATAGTAAGCAATGATTAGTAAAACGATTGTGCTTACAATATATTATAATATTTACAAAAATATCCCTTTCGACGATACAATTTATGAAATAATTCATTAACTTTGGTCATTGAATGCCATAATAAAACATAATATTATATTAAAACAATTATGTAGGTACCTTCGATTCTATGTTTAATACATCTTGCATGCTTATTTTACCATACCTTCAATGAATATTAAAAATAACAAATAAATGTTTTACCTTTCTATGATAACTTACTATTCGCATATTATGGAAAGGCTTGTATAAGAAAAATATATTAGGAATTATATTGTATTTTGTATTATAGTTAAAAATACAGCATTTTCGAAGGAAAAAAGAATGTATTAGTCCATTAGTGCAACATGCAACAGTGGGAATATAATATTGTGTGAATGTATATAGACATTTAAACACGATTTGTATAAAATAACCGGTAGTTAATTATGAATTAATTGAAATCTATAACATGTTTGATGATGTATAAATAGGAAAAAATATTTCAATTATTCACAGTTATTAAGTTTACTTTAACGTAATACAACCATCCAAATCAAAATGCAATTCGTAAGTATTTAAAATAAGTAAACAACAGTTCTTATCATCTTCCTTACGATTCCGTTAGTTTTACATAAAAAAAGACGTACATTCATTTATTTTACACTAGATTATTCCACGGTAAATTGAATTGGTATCGCTAAATAATTGATAGTTAAAAAACCTTTTTTTTTGATTAATTCCTCTCAGTTCAAATTATTAGAATAATAATTATTCATACAATTACTCACCATTAACCTATCAGCATACATTTAATTTACACTAAATACAATATAATATACATTTTATATAGGTTATTCCACCGTAAATTAAATTGGCTTTGCTAAATAATTAATATTTTAAAAACCATTTTCGAGTTCATTCCCTTCAGTGCAAACTGTTAAAAAAATATTGATACAATTATTCACCATTAACCCATCAACAATAATAGTTTCAAGATATTCATGACGGTTTTTATCAAACTATTGCTGATTTTTCTGTTGAAATATTTTACAGCTCTTCGTTGTCTGCCTGATGGTCGTCGGAGCCTTCGCTGCTCCAGATGCACCCAGATTCATCCCGGTGTTGGAACGCACGGAGAAGCACGACGAGGTCGGCCAGTTCGCTCTCCGTTACGTCAGTGGAGACGGAACCATCCTCACCGAAACTGGAGCCCTGAAGCCAACCATCGACGGAAAGGACCACGCTCTCGTCAAGGAAGGCGAATACACCTTCACCGCTCCCAATGGACAGGTCTACCGCACCAAGTGGGTCGCTGATGACAAAGGATTCAGGGCTGAGGGAGAACATTTACCCAAGTCTGTCGTCGCTTAAATATTCACCAATGAACTTAACGGAACAACCATGTACAGAACCTATTATTTTAGCTAAATAAATTATATACCAATTATTTATAAAAAAAATGATTTATTATTACTTTTTCTACTTCAATTATAGTTTGTCAATTTATGGCTACGGCCGTATGTTGTAGCTTAACCACTGGGGAATGCCAAAAGAAATGGCGTATCTCAAAAAAACACTACCTTATTCTTAGGTCAATAATTATTATAAAGCAATCAATATTCGTAGGATGTTTATCACACTTGAATGTTCAAAAACATAACTTATAATTAATATGTTTAGAATTATCTTTAAATGTGTTATTCTTGCCGTTTTTTTGAATAATAAAATGCCTAATTCTTGTCAAATTTGGGATCACAGAGATTATCAATATAATTTTTTATCGTAAATATTTTACTAAAATTATCTCGTCATAAATTATACTTATAGTTTTATTAATGCGTTTAAAAACTAATAAATGTAAAAAAATTTAACACCACTGCACATTCATGTACCGAAATATGACTATATTCTAAAACATTGGAGCGAGAGGTTTAAAAGAATACTATTTTATGTAATAAAATACTTTATGCAGTCATCAAATGTTTAAAATAAATATAAAGGATAATGAGGCTTCAAAATTATATAAATAGATTATCTACAACGTTTAAGAAATGTCCAGGATCATGGTTTTAAAATGCAATAAAAGCTCCATTTTGACCTTCGCCGAGCATGTCCCCCTTTAATAATCAAGATATAGTATATTTAGGAAGTCGTGTTTCATAACATCTTAAATTCGTAATTATTAACACAAAAGTCATATTTTGAAAAATATCAAAATATCTATAAAACCCTAATAAAACCATGGATAACTAGGTGCCTCCTTATTCACTGAATTATATTGTTATATTATATATCTAAAAATAGAAAATACTTTAGAAGTACTTAAAACAAATAATCATAGACCAACTTTAAAGTGTATTTGAAACAATTGAGACGCTGCCGTATTTTCTCTAACGCCGTTTAAAAAGTACGATGGAGTTTTACAGTAGTACCTATAATTTTGCTATTTATAATATTATTAATATTAGATTTAGGTGTTTAATATTTGAGATATTCAATAAGTCTTTGTGACACGTTTAGGTAATCTTCAGCATAGAGCCATGAGAATTATTTTAGTAGGTTACTCAGTGTTTCCAAAATTTTTAACGTTACGGCACAATGGGTAAGAAGATTTTTTTGGGACACACCATATACAAATCCCCCCCAAAACTAATAAGTATACTTTATCAATTTGAATAAATAAGTTTAGTATAGTATAGGTATCAATAAAATAATATTAATTTATCAACATATAAGACGAATCATATTGGTAGGTAATATATATGATTTAATTAGTGAGAAGGATGCAATTGAAAAAATATATATGTCAAGACACGGCTATAAATTAGATAAAATAATTATAACATAAAAAGAACTTTTTATGTACAACATTTTTAAATTTTCTGTTGAATCATATAAACTTGACTTGCTAGCTTAAACGATCATAAAAAATTGTACTTGATATAAATAATACTGAAATGTCATTTTTATTTTCACAGTAACGCACGTATATATTAATAATTTAGTTGCTAGGACCCCAGCCCCTAGCAACCAATAATAGTGGATTGGATTATGGATTTCTTCCGAAATAACTTTACATACAGAACAGAATTAACTAAAAATGAATTCAATTCTACTTAAAGATAGCTAAAAATATTAAAAAATGCATTGGCATCGTGTTCTGATATATTCTAAAAGTTTCAAATGTCTAGCTAGTCGGAAAGTTAGTTAAAAATCTAAAAATACATTTGTAACGGACAAACAACTACCGGAAAAATAAGAATACGAGCTAATAAAAACGTTATAAAAACACGTAACTCCTTGTCCATCTGTACCTATTGTTCTCTTTTTTCATTCCATGAGCTCTAAGAAGCCTACTTCACATAAAAATATAAAGATCTAAAAGGCAACAGTGATTTAATGGCTTAAGTGTAGCTAATTGAAAATATTGAATTCGAACCAAAATCCTGACAACTATAGCTAAACAAATACTCTCGATTTTGTGCACATGATAGGTTTTTAACCTTAAATTGTGAAGTTGGTGGTATGTCATGATACGTCTGAGGTACCTCTTGTTAATGTGGTTCTGATACATTTTGGAAGATTTTGATTTGATAATATTTAAAAAACCAACTAAAACAACATTGAGCACCGATCGTCCATGGCGAGAGCATACTGTAGGTTTGCGTGACGTGATCAATGTATCATTTCATAGATTCATAAACTTCCTCTTTCGTGGCATACCTGGAATCTTTTGCTGCACTTTACTGTGTCACGGCACATAGTTTGGCAGACATTGGGTCAGAGCAAGGTAGTTTATAATATGCAAGCCATAGAATTGAAGTGCTAGTTATTGATTATCTTCGGATTCAATGCGGAAACCTATTCACAATAAAAATGAAGATTTGCAGATTAGATTGCGCATTTCGTTCAAATTGTTATTTCAATATGCAAACAACTATCATTTTCCACAAACAGTTTTCCATATTGCATTCGAAGTATGAGCAGTAACTACCACTACCATCGTAGTTTACAGTTTCGTGTTACGACCTGACTATAGGGGGAGATTACACATTACGTTCGATTTCACTGGTCCACTTTTTTTTTTTTAAATTTTGGCATAGTTTTTATTTTATTAATTAAAATAAAAACAGTGACTAGTAAATACACATAAGAAAGTAGTTACACATATATTATATTTTTTAAACAATACTTCATTCCTAAATCATCTAGATACGAAATGTAATATAGGTACTTATATACTAAGATATTTCATGACGGATATACTCGCATGTCCACCTTCTTTATGTATTTGGGTCTGAAATAACCTACCCAAATCTCTGTTTTTACGATTGGCGATCTAAATGGAACCTACTGTAAAGTATAGTTTAAAGAGCATTTGAAACCGTTGGAGTCCCAACTGAATAAACTTTCAATTCCGGTTTTTGGTTCTCGGAATTCTAAAACTAGGTTCCAGTTATAAATAAAATATGAATACTCAGGGTTCAAGCGTTAACTTGCCTGCTCTTTATATAGTTGTTGCAGACAAAGATCATGCAATATACATTAGTTACTAAGCCGTTTCTAAATATTATGATACGTATTGTTATTTCATTCTTCCGTTAGCACCTACAAGTTTCGAGAATTGTAATTAAATGTTTAAAAACTATATTCCCAAAATGATTTAATTTATAATGATATTAGTTTAAACTTAATGCTAGGTATAAAAATACGCGTTTTATGAAAAAATATTTCTTGGAGCCATGAATTTATTTTTCATATCTACACGTCTTCTACAATATTTGAAATGATTCTGTTGAAATATTTAAAAAATATGTTGTAACTCTCAATTTAAACGCTATAGTTTAGAATATTAGGTATATAGATATTTGAATTTAAATGTCAGAGCAAGGGGTTTAACAAGTATCCCAACTCTGAGGTATTAACTTAACCCTCCTCTTTACATGCGCGTATTGAATAGGTACGTCTCTAAAATTGTCAAGGCACATCACCAATTTCTTTAAATAGATTGTATCACCAAAAACGAGAGCCTATTGATACTGTACTTGGAAGTTCATAAATTAGCATTCTTTAAGGTTTTATTAAAAAAAAACTATTTATGTCGAAATAAAGTAATACCAACGACATGATTTATGTTTAAAATACGTATAAACAACGTTTTAAAAATAGTAAGAAATGAAAATATGACGACAGTGTTTTATGACATTTTAATTTTCTTTTTCCGAAGTAGTATGTGTAGTAAGTTGACATGGACACCTTCAAGTCCTTCCCCAATTTATGAACGTACGCTCTGTACCTGGCCTGCCTGCAGCTTTTCTTGAAGATAAGTCATCCTTACATATTATGTATAATATATAATATCCTGATAAAATAATGCAGTTTTAAACGACTATTTGTAATTATATTATAATTCTTTCTAAGAGATTTGTAGCGATTATAATGTTGACTTCTTCAGTTTCTCTCAAATACTCGACTTTTGTAGGAACGTGTAGAGAGTAAATTTTGTAGTTTCCAAAGTAAATATTACGAGAATTCAAGTGAGGTTGTCGGCGTAGGGACCAAAGATGCGGGTTTTGTACGGACTCTACATGATATTGCGATACTTCGCGCCTTTGTAAGATAGCCGTAAGGCTTTTGTCATCGAAACTGACCCTACCTCACTCAGCAGCAATGGTATAAGACTGACTTGTGAGTTGCAGGTCTGGAATGGAAAGAGATACGGGACGTATCGCTGGACTGACATAATTAGCGTGACATTTATGCTTGTATTATGCTCCGATAATAAGTCATCGTTATGTGAGTGCGGAGAAACATCACTGCAGATGTTGTTGAGACCGTCGTCTTAAATACCTATCCCAGGGGACTTTCTGCTATACATCTAGCTGACTAAAATGGCTTGTGGTCTATTGGATTATGTGTTGGTGACTGTGGTTTTGTTTCTAAAAAATGATATGATCCTCTTCACTGTGGAGATAAATGAATAAATGCTTCAAAGATTAGTTAGAGGATGACAATAAGTCTTCAGTTTCAATCGATTGTAGGTATTTCCCATCAGTTCATCTTATTTCTGGAACGGTTATTATATGGTTCGTACTTGGATAAGTAAAGAATCTTTTACTCCAGCTGAAAAAAATATCCATGTTTTTATATATCAATTTTGTCAAATTAAGTAGAAAAGATTTTTTTGATTTTGTCGATAAGTTATTTAATTTACATGTTAAACCCTTTCCCAAACTCTTGTAGCTTTTCTACAACATACTCTTCTTGGAACTTTATGCCGCAACACAGTTAGTTGAAAATCTCTGGTATAGTGATAGCCTGACACTGTGGTAAACAACCATTTTATCAGAATGTGTAATGTATCCATTTTCTAATTATTTGCAGGCTATATTGGCACTGATTCTGATAGCTGTATACTGTGTTCGAAAAATATGTCACCCTAAATTAGAAATAGTTTTCAAAAAACATCTTATTTATTTATTAAAGACACGTGTTTTTTTTGCCCTTGCTTTCAGCACACATTGCATACAATGATGAGGTGCCCCTTAGCAATAAAGATTTCAATTTAGACCTGGAAATTTGTATGTTTCATCACTATGTCTTCTAAATATCAGTGAGATGTGGCGGTATTCTCCAAATTCCTAGGTCTGACAGGGTGACTAATATTAATACCCTCAAAGACAAGAAAACAAATGACTGTCAAAACTAATAGCACCTGTACATGTGCATGGATTTACTTGCAGCAATAGTGTGTGCATTTTAAATTATCGCGATACACGTAAAAGTGCGGACTGTCTCGCCAATCTCATTCTTCAAGAGTAAGCGAGACGAGAGGATGTCATTTTATGGTACTATTTGATAGATAGTGAAAATAGGTTAACCTCAAAATGAGTCTCTGCACGGTATAGTTTGTTTTTTTTACCGGCAGGTTCGCCACTATCGTTCTACTGCGCAGGCGCAGATATCGAACAAATCTAACTGTCGCGTGAAAATTCAGAAGCTTTGGAACTTTTTTGATTCATGATAATACATGTTTGCACGTGTATTAATTCATTATCCAGGAAAAGAACAACGGTATACGTAGCAGAGTAAGACGTTGCATTTCATGCCTAAAAACAAATTGGTTGGCACGAGTGCAGCTCCACCGAAATGTTCCGAGCGGTAAACGTTCAAGCAAAGATCATCCTGATAGTTTCTGACAACACATAGAGATAATGGCATAAGAAAAGAAGAATAAGCATTTTTACTACATTTTCACTCAAATTATAGTAGATAGGTAGGTAATAATTATTTTTCGCATATTTCATTTATACGGTGGTTCACAGTAAAAGGCTTGGTGGGCCACGGGTTGTGTTACAATGGTCTCTAGAATTTGTTGCTTGGATATAGGATAACGGAATGTGTAAAGGAGGGTCGGTTTCTAGCTATAAAATTCTTTTTAGGGGGATGGGGTTCGGGGAGACATTATTATGGACATCAACGCCGTGTATAAAGGTAAATATCAGCCGATAAATCGGGATATACTATATTTGATACAGCCTAGAATTTCACTCAACATATTTTGAATAACTAGTCCAATGCTGTAAATTCCAAATTAGTTTGAGCAGTTGATGACGATAATCCGGGGGCTAATTATTATTACAACAATTATTATTAATGTGTTAAAAATGTATTTGTCTAAAATAAACCAGAATTTTGTATTCCACAGCCGTAAGTGATAATTAATTGTTAATTACTACGGAAATTTCATAAGTACATAAAACCTGATGATTGTTTAAAGTATAAATACGCAAAATAATTATATTTATTCACAGTTAACACGTTTACTTCTAACGTATCACTACCATCTCATTCAAAATGCAATTCGTAAGTATTTTATTATTGAATAATAATTGTATAATTTTAATATTACTATGTAGTTATATGGGTTGAAGAGTATTGATTTTTCTTACTTCGATTGTATTACTTCGTCTTCTTAGAGCCTTGGTCTTCTTAATTCTCCACCAGTATGATACTTGGTCTTTCGCTGTTCCTCTCCAGTAATTTATCAGCAAAAGCTTAACAGTACCACTAATATTTTATTACGTTTATCAACAACTTAAAGTTTCCTTGTAAGTCCTTGCTTCAAAATATTATTTCTGTTTAAATTTTTAATTTGTACCTAGCGATTATTTTTTATTATGAATATACAATATAATTATATAATGAAATGATTGACTTAAGTACCATTATTTGAAACCTATAATAATTATAGTTTTGTAATTGTCATAATGTATGCCCTATTATATCTGATTTTTTCTCATATTTATGTGTAATATGTATTAGTTTTAGTTAAATCGTTAGATTAATTAGTTGGTTAAAAAAATATTTATTATTCATAATGACTTCCAATATTGTTTACAGCTCTTCGTTGTCTGCTTCATGGTCGTCGGAGCCTTCGCTGCTCCAGATGCACCCAAATACATCCCAGTGTTGGAACGCACAGAGAAGCACGACGAGGTCGGCCAGTTCGCTCTCCGTTACGTCAGCGCAGACGGAACCATCCTCACCGAAACTGGAGCCCTGAAGCCAACCATCGACGGAAAGGACCACGCTCTCGTCAAGGAAGGCGAATACACCTTCACCGCTCCCAATGGACAGGTCTACCGCACCAAGTGGGTCGCTGACGACAAAGGATTCAGGGCTGAGGGAGAACATTTACCCAAGTCTGTCGTCGCTTAAATATTCACCAATGAACTTAACCGAACAACCATGTACAGAACCTATTATTTTAGCTAAATAAATTATATACATATTATTAATATAATTCAAAATTGATGTTTTATTTATTTTTCAATTTACAATTCTACAGTTTAATATGATTTTATAATTTAATGAAGTGTGATTAAGGAACATGGTAATATAAAATTCACAAGAAGTACTGAAAATGAAAGTATCTACTTTTATTGCATTTGTGGTGGTGAGAAAATCTTGTTTGAGAGGCAAACATAGTTTAGACTGTATATGTTTCGAGTTTATTTAGTTTGAGCTCTCTATCGTATCCGATTTCCCTCACTTCATCTTTATCTGAAAATCTATTTTGTCGATACTCTAAAAAGTGATTCGTCTAGCCCAGAGGTACTCAAACTACGGTCATTGGATAATAATGCCAACTCTCATCGAAAAATATATGCCAGATGGGGTAAAACAATAACTCATTTTGGCAGAAAAAATATTAGATTTGTTGAAAATGAAATCCTAAGGAAAAAAGTCCATTGAGAGTGATTCAAATAATTGAAAGTGAAATAAAATATTCGGATGAATAAATATGGGAATTTTTCACGTGTTTATGGAAAAACTAACTAAAGACAATAAAATGTTGTTAAAGTAGTTCTATTAGTAAAAAAATGTAGGTCAGGATATTTATTTATTGTGTATTGTATAGGTATATTTATGTTTTTATATATTATATAAACAATAATTATTAATTGTGCGCATAACCACATACTTTATAAATTCATTAATTAAAAAAACTTTTTAACTGAAACTCTTGTCGAAAAATGGTACGTTTAATGCCACATGCCAGAATTCAAAAATGCTATAAGTATCTCACTTTTGTCTGTTTTTTGTCAGCTTTTTTAGGCTAATTTGACATACCTGCTCGCGGACGATTTACAAAAAAAAGTTGTTCGATATTCAACAATTATGCCACCCACCGCGCTGACAGCTTTTTCATATATCATTTTTCGTGAAGTATAATAATATTATCCATTCACGTGAGATGCTTAAAGACTAAGTTTTTTGCGCACATTCACTTGGCAATCTTCCATTACAATATCGAACATTGTTTCTTTGATTTTTTCCATGGTGACCTCAATTCGGTTCAATTAGTTTCATTCAATTCATCTAGTATCTAGTTAAATTCATCTAGTTTCTTTAGAATTATCTTCAAATGTGTTAATCTTGCCCATTTTTTGAATAATAAAATGCCCAATTCATGTCAAATTTGGGATCACAGAGATTATCAATATAATTTTTATCGTAAATATTTCACTATAATAATGTCAATATAAATTACACTGATGGTTTTATAAATGTGTTTAAAAATTAATAAATGTAAAAAAATTTAACACCACTGCACATTTATGTACTGAAATATGACTATATTCTAAAACATTAGAGCGAGAGGTTTAAAAGAATACTATTTTATGTAATAAATATTTTACACAGTCATTAAATGTTTAAAATAAAGAAAGCGGATAATAAGACTTCAAAATTCTATAAATAGATTATCTACAAGGTTTAAGGTATGTCCAGGATCATGCTTTGAAAATAGAACAAAAGCTCCATCTTGACCTACGCTGATCATGTCCCCCCTTAATATATATATTTATTACGAAAAATATTTCTTAGTTACTTTTAGATCCATGCTCTAGTACAGGGTTTCCCAAACCTTTTCTGCAATGGAACACTTCGCAAACCCGGAAATTTTAACAGAACACTTAGCTTATTTTTTAGATTGATTCCAACTAGTTAAAATTAAAAAAAAATGTTATAAAACACATTATTTATTTAGTAAATTACATATTTTTAAATATACAACTATAATATAATATAAACATAAAAATATGAATAAATAAAGCACTTAGGTAATGACTTTGATAATTTTGAGTCCTTGAATTGATTATCTTCTTGATAGGTATAAGGCACAATATCGGTAAGTTGCATTCTAATATCTGGTGTAGCGTCGAGCCTATTCCTGCACTTTGACTTCGTTGCAGCATATAAATAGAAAATCCCGCTTCGGATAAATAGGTAGTAGAAAACGAAAGTAAAACAATCATGGTCTTGAAGCGGGCCCTCAGGCTAGGATCTTTGACGGGCCCCCTACCTATCTCTAATGTTAAAGGCAGTGTGGCACATCATATTAACATTTTTCAAATTTTGTTAAAGCTCAAATTAAGGACCTTATTCAGTGTATTATTATCTGTTTTTTTCTATTTTTAATACATCGACTTTCATCATGAAGTTGTCGAGTATCAATACGCAATAATCAAAAATTACATCGTTCAATTATATAATTTCAAATTAACAAATGTTAATAGTCATGAAGCGACTTTTTTTTAAATTATTAAAGCAAATTTGTGGCGTGTGTTTATCTTACTTATCTGATAAACCCGCCACGCCGGGCCCACCCAGAGCCCATACCCCCAGGCTAAAGCCCTGTCAACTCTCCCTTGTGGGGGCCATGAAAACAATAATACGAGGGTGGGTCAATAAGTCCTTAGAAAAGCCGACAGGTGGCGCGAATTGTACTATAAGCGGTTTGTTTTCATGAAGCGGCACTACCGATTCAGTATGCTGCGAAGTTTCAATCAGATCGGTCGGGTTGTTGTGTGTTTCTCGTACATTTAAAAAAAAAATTTGCTTGTGGAAAATAGAAAAATGGAAAATGGAGAAAATTGAGTTTAGAGCTGTTATTAAACATTTTAATATAAAAGGGTTAACAGCAAAGGAAATAAAAAATGAGTTGGATTTAGTTCACGGCATATCTGTTCCTTCACTTGCAACTATTTATAACTGGTTAAATGAATTTAAACGTGGTCGTACATCAACAAAGGATGAACCACGCTCAGGACGTCCTGTAGAGGTGACTACACCAGAAATGATCAATAAAATCCACGATATGGTGTTAACTGACCGAAGATTAAAGTTGAGTGAGATAATTGAGGTTACAGGGATCTCAAAAGGTAGCGTCATTTCTATTTAACATGACAAATTGGGCATGAAAAATATTTCTGCAAGATGGGTGCCGCGTTTGCTCACAGTCGACAATAAACGCAATAGGGTGGTGGCCTCTAAAGCCCTGTTGTCGCTCATGCAACGCAATCCGGATGAATTTTTTCGTCGCTTTGTGACTGTAGATGAAACATAGATACACCACTATACTCCCGAGACGAAAGAACAGTCAAAGCAGTGGATTGCGAAGGCAAACCATGTCCAAAGAAGGCGAAAACCGTAAAATCAGCTGGTAAGGTTATGGCTACTGTATTTTGGGATGCACGTGAAATTATTTTCGTTGACTATTTGGAAAAAGGAAAAACAATAACAGGGGATTATTATGCATTTTTATTGGACCAGCTAAAAAACAAAATTGAAGAAAAACGGCCTCATTTAAACAGGAAAAAAATCCTCTTTCATCAGGACAATGCCCGTGTTCACACATGTTTACGATCAATGGCTAAAATTGAAGAATTGAAGTTCGAATTGGTCGACCACCCACCGTATTCGCCAGATTTAGCCCCCAGTGACTTTTTCCTTTTCCCAAACTTAAAAAAATGGCTAAGTGGACAACGTTTTTTTTCAAATGAAGAAGTCATCGATCGGACAAATGCTTATTTTGAGGACCTTCCGAAAACTTATTTTTCTGACGGTTTAAAAAAAATTGAGAAACGTCTAACCAAGTGTATTGAGCTCCAAGGAGATTATGTTGAGAAATAAAAAAAAATACAAAAATAAAAACTGTTTTAATACTTTGGACGCGGAAGACGCACACGGTGCGTAATGACCAGGCGGCCGATCGATGTAATTAACGTGCATTTTAAAGGGGGCAATTAAAATCTCATTATCTATTCAGCAGCGAAAGCGTTAATGCTTTTTTCTAAGGAATTATTGACCCACCCTCGTAGCTTGCTTTGAAAAATTGGGGTACTCTTCTGACAAACTCGCGCAGAAATCATTTAAAGGCTGATCTTCAAATCAGAGTCACTAATTAAATCAATAAGATTTTCATAGTCACTTGCGCTTAAGCCTACTGGTTTAGCTATCACGGAAAATGGATTCCAAACTCAGGAATCGGCCTTACTAGTTTTCAGAAAATATTGGAAAAGTGTATGAAACCTTTCCAAATTGTCGCGACACACCCATTCAGGTTCTGCGGAACATAGTTGGGAAACCCTGCTCTAGTAGATCCAAACAATACTCGTCGGTCGTGGGTACATACACATACATACATATTTTTTTTGATCATGTTCGATCCTAATAAGTCCACATGGGCCTCCACGGAGTGGAGGTTTGTATTAACAGATGTTATTTTTACGAGAAATGGATGTCAGCCATTTTCTCAACCTATAAGGTTCCTGGTATGATTCACACACAATTTAAAAAACAATATGTATATTTTCCAGACTCAGGATTCGAACCTGAGACTCACGACGCTATAGGCCGACGCTTAAGCCACGCGGCCATCGTATACATCGTACACACACATATTATATAAACTAAACTGGATGGAAGCCTCTTTGAACAGACCTTCATGGAGGCAAATGGAGGATCCACATAGGGTTGTAGTGCCAGGAAGAAGAAGGAATATAATATCCATGAGTCTGTAATTTACTATTCAGTTCTTGCTAGCTCAATGAAGACAATAATTATTATTATATTTATCGTTGAGAAACACTTTTTTTTACTCAGCAGTTTCAAACTTTATTTATTGAATCAAATTGACAATGTATCGTCCAGCCTATAAGATTTTTTTCCATAATGTTGTTTTTTTTATATTATCACCCGAACTCCTTCAGCACATATTCGTTTAAATTTGTGCACACTTCACTAACAGTGCCTACATAGAACATCTGTATTTTCGTTGATACTGTATAGATTTGGAAGTCAATGAAAAGTTAGTCAAAATCAATGAAAAAATATCGCACAGTGAGTGTAAAACCAAGGTATGTGCAAAATACATATTTAGGAGATATTAGGGTTTGAAGTCTTCGTTTTGTTAGGACAAATAGAGTTTATAAAAAAAACCATAACATTTGGTTTATATCTACATTATATTGCATGTTCTTTCAGTTACTTCACTTTTACATAATCAAGTTCATGAATTTTGCAGTTGTTTTGCATTTAATCTCGAAATTGAAAAATATTCACTTGTCTTGGTTTTACACTCACGGTGCGATATGATTTCTATTAGGCATGCAATGGTGTTATGAGACATTGAAAATAGTTTATGAAAATTATAATGTAACTTTTCCGCTATTCTTTGCAATAAGAAAACAAGAAAATGTTTGTTATGAAATCTTTGGTATCTCGGTAACCAATTAAATTGTTAATTTACCTAAGTTATTTCAACAATTATTTTTAATTTACCTATTCATTTTTTTGCCATTAAAAATCATTCGAAAACGAAGAGCTTTAAAAAAAAGCTATTTTAAAAACAATTGGTACAGCTATCAGAAAGAACACTAAAATAATACTAGAGGTAATTACAACCTATAAATTAATGAAATCGGAAAAGGAAAATGACACGAAAAATATACTTTTAACGGTAATAATTTTATATTATTATGGTATTTTCTATGTCTTATAGAATTTATTACAAAATAAGAATTTCCTTGTTTATTTACACATATTGCAAGGGTGTTTCTTGATAGTTATTATTAATGTTTCGATGAATTGAATTAATATAGACTAATTTAATTACATATGAGATAATATATAATTTCGAATACATCAGAAACATACTTATTAAAAAGGGGACCAATATCTTTATTTTTTAAAAGATGCGTTTCTGACGTATTCAAAATTATGTATGTTCAATAATGAATGCTATTTTCTCAAATGTTGAGTATTATTTTATTGATTAAAAAATATTTTAATAAAAAATAAGTTATTAATATATAATATTATGAATAAAAGTTGATCTTAACAACCAATGGCCTAACAATAGTGTACAAATAAATACATTTGGAAAATGATAAGTTATAGAACAGAAACAATTCAACACATACACATAATATTCTTGATTAGCAATCAATCTACATGTCATAATATAAATTCAATATAATAAATATAATATATTGTATTATTATGATGAAAAGAAATATTTACGCACACGCTAAATAAGGAATTGTGCTTATAAATATCAGTAAGTTTTTTTCCAAATAAAATTGTCAGCTAAAAACAATTTGTAAATTAGGATCTCTATATCAACACGATGTGCATATATGCTTTGCATCAAATAGGTATTGGCTGATTTATTGAACATATAAAACATGTAATCCAACATCCAACCCAGAATACATTTCATTTGGTAGTAAAATTCGGAAGTTACAAAATCAGTCATGGTAGTATAATATCACACGATATTGAATGAAGAACATAGATGCAGATTCTTATCGGAAAAAAAGTATTTATGTAATAATATTGTATCGTAATACTTCATGCCCCCAGACCTTTTTTAGATTCAGTCACAAATTCAAAAGAACTACAAGTATCGTAACGAATGATAAGTAAAAAATTAAGCGAAGAAGTTCAAAAAAACATCATCTCTCGATGTCTAAAGTTTTATAATAAATACCTAAGTAAAATAAAGTGAAATAAAGCTTTAACGAAAATAAGTAATAAATCATCGCAAACACAACTTTTTCATGCGTATTTCTATTTTGCAAATTGAATGGATTTCTTTGAAGGTATCATAAACAGAAAAAATAGATTTTTTTGATTTTTAAACATATAATGACGTAGGCAATAAATTGGGATTCAATAAATTGTTATTGAATCTCCATCTGTGCAAAAAATCAATTCTAGACTGCCGTGTAAATTGAAGTAGATACTAAACTACACATGTAGTGATGGAGAAAAAAACACATCAATATAGTGTTGAGCTTTTTTAACAATAATTCAGTCCTTTCCAAATGCCAAATAGGCATACCTTTATAGGATCTAACTGGCTTATCCAAATTAGGGAAAATAATTGAAAAAAGTAGGGTAATATTTGAAACACATTCAAAATGAATATAGCTCGAGCTACAGAGGAAAAATATATATAAAATACACTCAATCGCATATACCTGGAATAGTTTGGTTTACGACCAAGAGTAATCGGTGTAACACACTTTGGAAAGTATTGGAATAATGAAGATAAAATGGGTACTTACTTTTAATGTGGACTATAGTTGTTTAAACCTCACTCATGCCCATTGGCCGGCAGGCTTAATTAATGACTAATTACTACGGAAATGTAATATGTAGGCACAGAAAAATAAATGATTGCTTATCTATAGTATAAATACGCAAAATTAATTATATTTATTCACAGTTCTCACGTTTACTTATAACGTATCAGCACCATCTTTTTCAAAATGCAATTCGTAAGTATTATGTGTTTAAAATTAAACGGTTGAGAATTATTCAAGTTAAAATGCTATTTCACGTATATGATAACCGCATTATAATGATGTTATTACTTTTGTTATACAATCATTAATACAGCACTTTAACGCTTTAGCACTTTAATTGCTTCTTGTATTGAATTCTAAGTTAATTCAAAAAATAAAATATTTTCACCAAAAATACTAAACAAACTGCAATTATATTTAGATATCTTGACATCATCATTTTTTTCATTTGAACCCTTATTAGTAAAAAATAGATTTGTTTATAATTATTTCACACAAAATATTTCACTTTTAACGGAAGATTTATAATAATATGTATTATACTATCTTCTATGAAAATTTTACAGCTCTTCGTTGTCTGTCTGATGGTCGTCGGAGCCTTCGCTGCTCCAGATGCACCCAAATTCATCCCAGTGTTGGAACGCACAGAGAAGCACGACGAGGTCGGCCAGTTCGCTCTCCGTTACGTCAGCGCAGACGGAACCATCCTCACCGAAACTGGAGCCCTGAAGCCAACCATCGACGGAAAGGACCACGCTCTCGTCAAGGAAGGCGAATACACCTTCACCGCTCCCAATGGACAGGTCTACCGCACCAAGTGGGTCGCTGACGACAAAGGATTCAGGGCTGAGGGAGAACATTTACCCAAGTCTGTCGTCGCTTAAATATTCACAAACGAACTGAACGGACCAACTATGTACAGAACCTATTATTTTAGCTAAATGAATTATATACCAATTATTTATAAAAAAAATGATTTATTATTACTTTTTCTACTTCAATTATAGTTTGTCAATTTATGGCTACGGCCGTATGTTGTAGCTTAACCACTGGGGAATGCCAAAAGAAATGGCGTATCTCAAAAAAACACTACCTTATTCTTAGGTCAATAATTATTATAAAGCAATCAATATTCGTAGGATGTTTATCACACTTGAATGGTCAAAAACATAACTTATAATTAATATGTATAATAACCAATTATTTATAAAAAAAGATTTATTATTAATTTTTACATTGTGAAAGTAAGTATACGTTGCTTTATCGTAGTTTTATAATCAAGATATAGTTTATTTAGGAAGCCGTGTTTCATAACATCTTATTACTTACTAAATTCATAATTATTAGCACAAAAGTCATATTTTGAGAAATAACAAAATATCTAAAAAACCCTAATAAAACCATGAACAACTAGGTGCCTCCTTATTGACTGAATTATTTTATATCAAAATAGAAAATACTTTAGAAGTAAAACAAATAATGAAAGACCAACTTTCAAGTGGATTTGAAACAATTGAGAAGCTGCTATATTTTCTCTAATTCTGATTAAGAAAGTATGCTGGAGTTTTATATAGCGATCATGCGCATGCTAAAAACATTTTGCTATTTATGTACTGTATTCAGTGGAGACGGAACCAAGGACCACGCTCTCGTCAAGGAAGGCGAATATACTTTCACCGCTCCCGATGGCAAACTGTACCGCACTAAGTGGGTCGCTGATGAGAAAGGATTCAGGGCTGAAGGAGAACATAAACCTGAGTCAGTCGTCGCTTAAATTTTAACCAACGAGCTTAACGTAACAATTATGTACAGACTATTTTATCATTTTAGTTAAATAAATTATATTATTCAAAATTATTCAGTGAGTTTTTAGTGTATTTTTTTAAAAGTATTCTAATGCATTATGTATTTATCAATGAAAATAAGACTTCATCTACTTCTACTTGAAGGCATCTTTCCGTTTTGGTATTTTATCTAACATATTTTTAATCGGTCTTCTGTTATGAAATTTCACCACATATTTTATTAGAAAATGTCTCGTCTGCGTAAATATATAATACACATGGAATTAATACATGATTTAAATTTAATTTTAAATCTTTAATAAAATAAAATGTATTGTAATTTATTATTATCAATATTGCTATTAATTTTAGAAATAATACTAACGACCCTCAATGTTAATAATAATAATATTCATCGTTTGAAAAATATTTTGAAGGGGTAATCAAATAATCAAATAAATAAATATAATTTTGATATACTTTTGGGGGGATCAACAGTCTCAGGCCATCTCAGCAAACGCTGTGGGATTACGGCAACGCGATAGTCAGCGGATTACCCAATAGTCGCGTAGCGCTTCATCTACGGTCAGCACATTCTGCAAGTGTGACATACGTCGGTGAGGGTCAATAACCTTAAGCCTTGTCAGCGAAATGCTGCGAGGTTGCATCAATGCGACAGTCAGCATATTCCTCAATTGTGACACATATCAATAATAGCTTACCGCAATTTATCGAATATTCACTTCAACAAATAGCGAATAACGATTGTTGGAAAGGCACACTATCAACACGCCTTACACGGCGGACTCTATAGCATAACTTGTATCATTGCACTTGTATAATTGTTTTTTGTTTTTACTTAACTTCTTAATTCGGTAAATAAACTCATGAACTCAATCTACGCAACCAACACCAGTCTTTCCTCGCACAACTTCTATCACCCCAAATGCTATATATTTTGATATTGTAAGAATTTTGTATACTTACAGCTAGTGTTTAATTTGAGATATGATTGATTGCAGTGAAATGATTGACATAAAAAGCAGTGAATTACAAATTGAAAGTATTTTCAGAAATGCATCAAAAGTTTTTTACCAATAATGTAGAAAATGCAAAGCTGAGAGAAATGAACATTTTTTGTGTAAGTAGAAGAAATAGGACGTCAATATTAATTTGATCTATAGTACGAAGGTGGGTCAATAAGTCCTTAGAAAAGCCGACAGGTGGCGCGACTAGTACTGTAAGCGGTTTGTTTTCATGCAGCGGCACTACCGATTCAGTATGCTGCGAAGTTTCAATCAGATTGGTCGGGTTGTTGTGTGTTTCTCGTACATTTAAAAAAAAAATTTGCTTGTTTACAAAAAATGGAGAAAATTGAGTTTAGAGCTGTTATTAAACATTTTAATATAAAAGGGTTAACAGCAAAGGAAATAAAAAATGAGTTGGATTTAGTTCACGGCACATCTGCTCCTTCACTTGCAACTATTTATAACTGGTTAAATGAATTTAAACGTGGTCGTACATCAACAAAGGATGAACCACGCTCAGGACGTCCTGTAGAGGTGACTACACCAGAAATGATCAATAAAATCCACAATATGGTGTTAAGTGACCGAAGATCAAAGTTGAGTGAGATAATTGAGGTTACAGGGATCTCAAAAAGTAGCGTCATTTCTATTTTACATGACAAATTGGGCGTTTGCTCACAGTCGACAATAAACGCAATAGGGTGGTGGCCTCTAAAGCCCTGTTGTCGCTCATGCAACGCAATCCGGATGAATTTTTTCGTCGCTTTGTGACTGTAGATGAAACATAGATACACCACTATACTCCCGAGACGAAAGAACAGTCAAAGCAGTGGATTGCGAAAGGCGAACCATGTCCAAAGAAGGCGAAAACCGTAAAATCAGCTGGTAAGGTTATGGCTACTGTATTTTGGGATGCACGTGGAATTATTTTCGTTGACTATTTGGAAAGAGGAAAAACAATAACAGGGGATTATTATGCATCTTTATTGGACCAGCTAAAAAACAAAATTGAAGAAAAGCGGCCTCATTTAAACTGGAAAAAAATCCTCTTTCATCAGGACAATGCCCGTGTTCACACATGTTTACGATCAATGGCTAAAATTGAAGAATTGAAGTTCGAATTGGTCGACCACCCACCGTATTCGCCAGATTTAGCCCCCAGTGACTTTTTCCTTTTCCCAAACTTAAAAAAATGGCTAAGTGGACAACGTTTTTTTTCAAATGAAGAAATCATCGATCGGACAAATGCTTATTTTGAGAACCTTCCGAAAACTTATTTTTCTGACGGTTTAAAAAAATTTGAGAAACGTCTAACCAAGTGTATTGAGCTCCAAGGAGATTATGTTGAGAAATAAAAAAAAAATACAAAAATAAAAACTGTTTTAATGCTTTTTTCTAAGGAATTATTGACCCACCCTCGTATAAAAGTGAAACTAAATTAACTTGAATTTATATTTTATTTATTCAATCTTTAGAATATATTTTTACAGAAGATATCTTTAACACAATGCGTAGCTCTGTTAAATAAAAATACAAGATAAATGTAGTATTCGCCTTTTGCAAACATTTTTTATAAGGGATGATATCGAAGAAATAAAATCTTCTCTTTGAATCGAGACGAGTTTTATTGGCAATATTGTATGTTTATTCAAATCGGTGACTTTGATTTCCGACGTTTTGTTCAAATTTGGAAATCGGTATTTTCACGAAGAAAAATACATAGTATTATTCAATATAGCGAGAATAATGGACCGTAGTGTTAGTCTAGCGATAGTATTCGTAGATGTACGTAGAGTATTTAACTACCAAGAAATATAAGATAAGAAAACATTTATCGCGTAATATCTTTCTGTATATTTTGATATGAAATGCGACAAAAAACTACTGGATGTCGACCATAAAAACTAATGGTATTTAACCGCCGCCCCTTGGAATTTCACAAAGCTAAGTGAGTTGCTACCATTTCAATGGTTGCTACCGATTTTCAAGCTTGAGCTAATTTGAATAAACTATCTTAAAATCCAATATTAGCAGGAAATTGAAAACTTATTTCAAATTAAGAAAGCCACAGGGATTGAATTAATAAATGTTTTTTTTAATTCCATCTGGACAGAATGATGTAAATTTGAAAATTTAGTAAGCACTGAAAAAAACATCTGCTTACCTTTTATGATAATATTAGTTTTTTAGTTAAAGTTTTTTTTGTTTTTAATACGATGAAATATCATTCCATATTTTGATTCATAAGAAAATAATATTCGACCCTTCGAAAGAATAAATAGTAAGCGAATGTTTTTTTAAAAACTATTTACATAGCAGAGTAAGTGACAACCTATAACACGTATTAAATTATTATTGTGTGGTTGGTAACATTGTCTATACTACTTGCCCATCGGACCGTCCGACCTGGTCGCCACGAAGGCCAATGTTATTGCATTTAGAAAATTTGTGGCGTCATACTGCCAACGTGAAGATCTCTTCACTTAAATTGTTCGGCATTTTTGTATTAGCTTTAATTTGTTACTTACTACAATTTTTAATATTGCCTCTACATGCTCATCTCTCCCATTGGTACATTAACTTAAAGTAATGTAAATTCAGTCAAAGCACATTTGAGTACATGGCGACCTTAGTCTTGGGTAACTGCTCCTGAGACATTACCAGTCATAAAAATAAAAATGATGCTTCACATCCAAACGTAGCGTTTCGTGATACGCCCGATTAAGACAGGTGTGCTACGGGGCGGATGTGGTTTGGTGGAGCCATTAACTTCAATGTTTATACTATATTTTTATTTCATAAGCTGAAATAAGGAACATATTGAGTTTTTTTCCAGTATATTTTTTAATATGCGATATCTGTAGTACATATTTTTAAACAATATAATAATTGCTTTTTGCACTATATCAAACAAAATCCAATTGAGGACGTGTCCATTTTCTTTGTAAGTAGGTATAGCTATTTTTTGGTGAAACATATAAATTTACTTAAAACTATTATTAAATATGTTTTTCGGCCAAAATTTAAAGAAATCTAGCATTCCCGAAAACCAGAAGGCATAAATACATCACGATTTTTAAAAAAAATAAAAAATTAGGGTTTTCAGAAAATAGGTAAATCTAAAAGACATCATGCTTAAATAAAGGACTATCATCTTAAAAATGACGTAAGATTACAGCGATTAATAAATAATTATAATAAAATGGTGGTTTATGATAAAGACGATTCGGGTTTAATTTCTAGCTTGGCTAACCGACACACAATAATAGATATTGCAAAATATCATGTACTATATTAGTGTCAATCCAATATAATTGTCGCAGCACTTTATAGTGATTTCATAACGTTTTTAATGTACGTTGCACATTATAAAATATTTTATCTTTCCTCTGCGGCTGGGTTTTCTACCAGCAATATAATATTTGCTTGTAGAAAAAAAATGGTGGATATGCTGTTATTTGCGGTATTATGTAATTTTCAATTTAATAAATTTTATTGTACAGAAAAATCTTTTAGAGTTATATTACTTGTCAGTTTGTTTGTAATAATTATAATCCAATGTGGTGTCACTGACAAATAAATCTCATGGTCTTAAATTTGCGCTTTGCTTGAAATAAATCTGAAATGATAAATGGCTTGCAGCTTATTTAATTATAAGCTTTGGTAACCTATTTTTATATTCACTTTTATACTAATATAAAATATTTGCAAGATATTTTTTAACATCTATGATTGGCGTCAGCCATTTGTTCAACCCATTAATAAAAACACACATTGAAAAATAACAAGTAAATTTTTCAGAAAACGGAGTTAAACCTGATACCTATGACTTCATAAGCGACTCATTCATAACAGTGCAGGTATTTCTGCGTTTGTAAGTATCTATTTGTAAGTATTAGTTAATATATTTATGATTTAGATTAATATATATATATATATATATAAATAATCAATCGATTAAAATATGTTATCGATTAAATCTAGTGTGATTTATGTTTATCAATGATATTGGCTGACATTGGTCAGTTGTTAAGAACAGTTTTTGGTTAGATAATAACCATTACAATTTATCAAAAGAAAATCCGAGCCCAGTATCCTTCTAGTTTTTTTTTTCAATCTAAAAAGTGTTTTCCGATAGCAAAATATTTTTAGTTAACCATTTTCTTTTTCGTAAAATAAGTGGCAAAAATGTAGAAATAATGAAATTCTGGATACTGACGTTTTAAGAAAAACTTTTGCCATATGTATGTTGTAAAAACGGGAAGTTAAGAAAAGTATGTGTGTAATCATTATCGGGATTTGTTTTTTGGTAAAATCGCGTAAAACAAAAAGAAATCTGCAAGTCAGAAAACAATGTCCATCAAGTAAAAAGTATTGATTTATACCATACATAGAGATGGCAAGTATCGGTACTTTTTTTTCGATCGTATGCCGATAATTTACGATTGTTTTCAGTGTGAAAGTAACAATCAGGCAAAGATCATTAATTGAAACCGATACTTTCAAGTATTAATACTTTTTATCCGATACTTTGCTATTGACAATTATCTTCTGATACCAGTGTCATTAACTTTTCCTTCGATATGTGTACTCTCATGCTGTCACGGCGCCAAATTTAGTTAATAAACAACATTCTTATGGAAAATACATAGTAAATCACAAGACTCAAAATGCTCTACGGAATAGGGGGGGGGGGGGGCATTAGTCTAATAACACTTTAAACACCAAGAAAAACAACATTACACACACTTCTTCCGTAGTGGCAGCTTACTGTGACATTAAATATTTTTTTTAAATTAGGTATCTAATTATTAACTATTTTCAACAAAGTGCAGTCATGATACAAATATTATGCGCGAAGATTTTAGGCTCTGCGATAGGAGCCTACCATATTTAATACAATTAGACAGACTAACTGAGGTTACATAAGGTGAACTCCATACGAAAAAAATATCATAATTGCTTGAAAAATAATCGACATTTATTTACGTCAAAACAGATGGCGCGATGTTGTATATATTTTTAAACCTTTGGAGATTATTTTGTAATGTGTATAATATACTCCTGCATATACGACATCTGTCCTTAGTAAATTAAATTATTTTTATGGAATATAAAACAAAAAATTGTAAGTATAATGAGTCAGAGTATGGACCTAATATGTTGAGAAAGTGGCTGACATCCATTTCTCGTAAAAACAAAATCTGTCAATACAAACCTCCACTCTGTGGAGGTCTATATTATGATTGTATTGATCAAAAGGCAAATATTATGACGAAATCACAAACAAACACTCCATTTTTATTATTACTATAGATAAATTCAATCTGATATGATTAAACGAAGTTTTACTGACGAAATAATAATTTAATAAGGAGGAATATACAAAAAGGTTACCGATTCAATATAATAAATTGTTTTCGGAGTCAAAAAACGCTAGATTAATGCCATATTACACCATACACCAGATGCGTATTTTGTTTTGCAATGTATTAAGAAATGTCCGATCTGGCAAGAAAATACATGGCTTATTTGCATACTTTTATCATATATAAAAGTAAATAAAATATATATATATTATAATCTAATATATAAAAAAATATATTTGTTTGTGGGTTTGTTTGTTTGTTTGTTTGTTCGTTTTGAATGCACTGCCATACCGTTCATCCGATTGCAATAAAACTTTGTCAACTTATTGCTTGCACTTTCGCGAAGAGTATAGGCTATACTAATATATAAAAATGAATGTCTGTCTGTCTGTGTGTCTGTCCCGTATGCGTTCCTATACCATTCATCCGATTGCGATGAAATTTTGGTAAGTGGATCTTGAATACGATTATAAAATGTTTATGAAAAATATTACAACCGAAAATATAGTATACGTAGGTCTACTAGTTGATAAAAATACAAATCAAAATATTACAGATATACATATTATGTATAACAAAGAATTTAAAAAAATCATCGTTTGAAACACGATGTATGTAGATATACGAATTTCAATAGACTTGAGTCAAGAAAAACCAATTTTCATAAGGATTACGACTGAAGTGTTTACATGAAAGCATTTGGAAATAAATCTTGACATATTTCAGCAGGAGCTTTGTAATATCGTTTATAGAACATAGACTTTCTATTAAAATGAATTGAAAGAATTTTTCTTTCAGTAGGTACTTAATTACAGAGACGTAACACTTATTGTAACAATTACAATAAGTTAACCGTCTTAACTGTCAAAACTGTCTATCTCGGTCTAAATTTTATCACAGCCAAGAGAGATGCTGTTAAAATATAGTACTTATTGTAACAATTATAACTAAATTATTGTAATTGTTACAATAATTGTTAATAATTCGATAACTTCCTGACCTATTTAGCTGCCGTAACGAACCAAAAGCAGCCTTGTGTGTAGAATAGACCCGCCATGTAAATGTAAATAGTGCGACCAATTTTATTGTACTTTACAAAATCATCTTTATACATATACTTATATTTGGATTTATAATTTATTAAAATAGTAACTCCTAGTTCAACAATAATATGTCAGTGTTGATCTCATCCAGCATCCGACTCATCCAGGTTTTTCCCGATGTAAATATAACTTGATACTGTCTCTTTATCTTGATCAGGGTTGATCAGGTCACTGTACATATGCCTTCCTGTCCATCACAGAAGTATAATATATATATATATATATATAATAAGTGATGATCCCAATAACGGTAGGCACGTACTCGTAAATTAAAAACACAATATGGTTATTACGAATCGTAGAAGGAAATTAAAAATCAGAAGGTAGAGTATACATTTTTAACTTTTTTGCACATTTTACTACACTGATACGCCTCTTTGCCTGATTACGTCGCATAAAATTAAATCAAATGATGTCCACTTATATTAATATATTTAGTAATACACAAATAAATAGATATTATAATTAAAAACTATATTTTTGGAATATATTCCATCATTTTCATCCTGGAGCCGGAGTGCAAAGTTATGAAACATACAAATTAAAATTATAATAGGATTGTTGCAATTTCGCAGATATACATATATGTATTATATATATTAGGCAGATATAGATATAAGTATATGAATTAGTAAAAATCTATCACGAATTTTATTATAATTTTGCTATTTTTAATACAATTGTAATATTTCTTGTGTTCGAAGAGAAAATACGTTTATTCACAAAAAAAATATTTAACTTACCTTTCGTGTACTTTAACGCAAAAAAAAATGAGGCTGACTGTTTCAATGAAAGAAAAATGATTTAATACTTCGAAAACGGATTTTACACAGAGAGAATGGAAGTCGAAAATTAATGTATAGTGTATACATATTATGTACAATGTGAGAAGTCGACCTTCACAATATTATGTTTATGCAATAGGTACTGTGATTTTTTAATTCATTTTATATTTTCAAATACAATTTGAAAATATTTATTTGCATTTCGGATTTACCTACCGAAATAATTCTACAGTAAAAAGTATCTACAGTTTTAAAACATCCGTATCCTAATACCTATCTAATTACTAAATAATATTTATTCCAGTGCGAAGAGTACCTGTTGAAGGTAGGTAGACTGTGGTAGATAACCGAATAAAACTCCTAGGACATTCGTATTTACAGTACTTATTTTTTTCATCTTTAGTATTTTACTGAAGAACAACTATTATATTTTACCTTTTTAATATTACATAAAAAAACTTCTGTGGTTATTTTTAAAATTTTCTTTGGTAACAAGGTACTGAAATCAGACTCATAAATGATAAAATCATATTACACAATTAAGAAATATATGTATTCGATTTAAATGTAATTTATCTTCATATTAGATGGACATAAAATTACATTCAAGTAGAATCCTCCTTTCAAATCAATGAAATTTAATATTGATGGATTGGTAAATTAAAAATACAATTTCGCGTATTTAAAATCAACTGTTTTGCTTCCATTACCGGTATATTTTTATTTTTAATGCGATATTTCTATATCAATATCAGTCAGACACGATTGAGAGATTGACTAAGCCCGTGCGATAGACAACGATTTGATATATGGACTATACTCGAACCTCACCATTCCACTACTGCTATCCGATCACGTTACCTACTCGTATCACGACTCACCGTCAATTATTGTTGCATGTGCGTAATTTTTTGACTGACAAATTTTATATTGTAACTTCAAAATGAACCTCTACCTACTGACTTGATATCAATAATGTAGTATGTAATCCGTGCATCATCACTATCGGTCTAGTAGTTTTGAAATACATAAAAACAAACCGACAGAAAGAAATAAAAAAAAACTACATTGGTCAAAAGACACTATGTTAGTATAGATATTCTAAAAATGTGCACTTACACTATTGCATCTATAAAATTCTAATGGTGTAGTTCACAACAAAATTATAAAAAAGAAAAATTTATAAAAATCTGTATAATTGTAAAGATTACCAAAAACCATGCGCATTGTTCAATTCTGTTATTGATTTTGACAATCAACAATAAACATATGACCATGATCTATATAATGAAGAAATGCTAACTTGATATATTGCATAAATTAAAACGGGTTATACCTTTTACTTGTTGATCTAAGTATTCTAAGTTGTTGTTGGGAAAGATTGCAACGGTTTTGAGGATTTTCATAATCATGTAGGTAAGTTATTTCTGAAATATATGTCGTCGATTGATATATATTTAAGTATAAATTAGCCCTTCACCATCAATACTATCACAGTCTTCATTGTACTTCTCATAGTAATATATCGAAAAATCCAAACAACAAACATGCAATTCGTAAGTTAAATATTACTTATTTATTTGTATTAAAATAATCATATTTTTATATTGTAATGATAATATTGCCAAACATTTAAATTTTAATAACCGTTCTTCTTTCTGTATCTCCATTCATGGGAGAAAAATAATATATCAATAGGTTATACAGACCGTCGAATTATTCTTACTTCCATGAATTTAGTGTATTCTTTTTTTAAACAATAAAAAATAATTAGATACTAGGCCTTGTTTAAAAATAACAACATAATTTTATTATTAGTATAGTTTTTTTTAAGTTTATGGCAGATATTTTTCTACATAAAAATGCGGGAAAAGTTTGTGATAGAAATATATTATTATATATTTAAATATACATACATTACTATGTTCACTCTTAATTGGAGCACATGGTCCTTTACTGAGCGGATGTTGAAGAATAGAAATTAACTAAGTACCTATTTTGCCAATATATTGAAAAAATAACATACTTACGTTCTTTTTGACAGACGGGTTCGCACATGTGACCCACGGATTCCTTATTTATACAGGGGCGGTCGCTTTAACAACTGGGTCAATATTGGTGCAAATGGTAATTGTGATGTTATTGATCATGTACCAAATAATAATCTGTACTTATGTATATATTGTTTTAATTGTTACAGGTCGTTGTCGTCTGTTTATTGGTCGCCGGAGCCTTCGCCGCCCCAGACGGTTTCCGCCCAACGATTCCAGTTGTAGAAAGGACAGAAGTTCACGATCATGTTGGACAGTTTTCTCTTCGTTACATCAGTGGGGACGGAACCGTATTCACAGAGAGCGGCGCGCTGAAACCAAGTCACGATGGTAGAGGACACGTCCTGGTTAAAGAAGGCGAATACTCTTTCACCGCTCCCAATGGACAGGTCTACCGCACCAAATACGTCGCTGATGAGCATGGATTCAGAGCAGAAGGCGATCATTTGCCCAAGTCTGTCATCGCCTAATTTATGTCCTAGCCTTAATATAATATTGTAAAATAAATTTATTTTTAAGTGAAAAATTATGCATTTTATTAAATTTATTTTGTACCTAATCTAAGTATCAGTAGCTGAGGTGCCGAATAGCGTATTTCCATAGGAATGGCGCCTATTTAGTGGAATTTTTCGTTGGTTAGTTTGAATGCAAACCGGTAATACAGTTAATCGTGAAAAAATATTTTACTACTAGGTAATATTACCAGGTGGCAGTACTACCCGTAAACATTATCATACGCCTCATTTTCTCTTAAACGTTTACGCTTATGTTCAGTCTTTATTCTAGTATTTCAGACAAAATTAAATGGCATCAGCTTTTGAGCCTAGAGTATTAATTGAAGAATCTCCTAACTTTGTTTCTTAATGTATCTATTTTTTAATTGATCGTGTATGTTGCATAGGACATGTTGCAGAACCCTATCGCTATTATAATAACAGCTCTAAAATCTCTCGGATAATACACTAAATTCTCAGCATCTACTCTAATTACTCGATATGCTATTATCGCATTATGAGCACCTCTGAAACAATTATGAGAGTATCATTTGTTTTTTTTCATGATCCGAATTAAACGATACCAATGAATTTTCAATTTTTTTTTTAAATTTGTGATAAATCTATACGTATCTATATTAAGGTAATTCATTAAAGAACTAGGAAGTGTTTTTTTCCTAAAGGTAAAATTCTGCTAACGTGCCTGCAGACATACACTTACATTTAATGTTGCCACATATAGATAGAATGCTTTCGAATGTAGTTGAAAAATAAAAACTCCAACCTACATTGAAATAAAAGAGTAAAAACATGTGTTAATTTCATTGGCATATTCAGCTAACATGACAACTTTAATATTGACATCTTGCATGTGAGCGGATATTCCTATATGTCAATGTACTAATTATCTGATTGAGCTGAGAATATAATACCCACACTATTTATACCTAAACATTTGACTAAGGAGACATACGTCTTATCTAGAACATTATTAATATCAAGGATATAATAATATTAAATACGACTAAGAAATAGATATTATATTAAGATTAATAATCTATGTTAGGTAATTTAATATTATGTAGTCTACTGTATGTTATTGTAAATGAATATATTACTAGAATATGTAATGATATACGCCTATAGGTATTAAATTCAATACAATTCTGATTTTTGAAAATATCAGTTTGAAACAGATTTATTAGAAAGACGATCGCTTTTTTGAAATGAAATAAACCTACTTGAATTATTTATGAGAAAACAAGTCTATTTTGTTTTATGGAGAAATTTTTTTCAGAAATCACTTCTTACGGCTACTAACAATATTGAAACTGTATTTATTTTCAGATAATTGCATTTATTTCTTAGAAAAACATAAATTCCTAGCAAACTATCTATTTGAGTATTCTTGTTTTTCAAGAAGGTGAATTTATATTGAAATTATGATGGTAAGTATCCGTATTTCTTCATCAAAATAACTCTCAAATAATATAAAATTTCGAATAATTTTTCTTTCATCTTTATCGTATTTGCAATCAAATATATGAAAAAGTGTAATATATTTTCTTTGAAGATGATACTATTGTTTACGTAAAAAACTGAAGCCACATAATATTAAATTTAATATTTCCAAAAGTATGAAAAATGATTATTATTAAAGCGAAAAATAAAGACATGAGAAAATAAATGCCTCGCTATAAAAAAGTCGTCGGTGTTTTAAGGATAATAGCATCTTGTAAAGTGATTGGTATTTGTACCTACATGATAACGCACTTCTAAGAAGAGAAAAGAATTATCAAGAAAATATTAGACTAAAAGTTGTTGTTGCTGAAAATATATTACGTTTATCTTTAAGAAATATTCATGGTAATGCCCGTTGTATTTTTGGTTGGGTGGGCAAGTTGGCCAATGTTATGTCAAACTCAGTCATTTATACGAAAACATTTACACGAAGGAAAATTAGCTGAAACAATAAGGCCAATAAATTTATAAATGTAAGAAAATCATTCAAGCCCTATGCAAATTTTATCTTTTAACCAAAACAGTCATTTAAACGAATTCAAAAGGGTGGAATTTAATTTTGATTCCACATTTATTTAAAAATAGTCTTGTTAAATTTAAATAAATAATTCAAATTTAATATTTAATAATAATTATATTGGGTAAAAATTTAAGTTTGGTATACGGCGTAGTTATTATTTAGAATTTTTGTCAAAACAGCGATGATTTAAAAAAAAAAAAAAAATATTTTAAAATTCCCACAAATTCCTGTTTTCACAAGAACTTGCGAGATGGATGTTCCATTCAGGTTGAATATTTATCTGCAATTTATGAATCAGCTCAATGGTTTCGACCAATTTATATATTATTGAAAGTGTTTTTTTATGGAAATTATGTGAAAATATTTGATAAATATAATATTAATTATTAAAAAAAATAGTTTAGATAGCTACTGAATGCAAATAGCTTCCCAGAATTATTGCATTATAAGTACCTACATGACGATAATACATATTTTAGTTTTGAATTAATTTATATGTATTCGTTTAAATTTTGTATTATGCATTATTAAAATTAAAGTCTTTAAAATATTATTAAATTCAATACAAATGATGATACTCGTACCATGCATTGTAATTGAAATGAGTGAAAACCATTACTTTCGGAAGCGACTGAATTACTTCTTAATTATTTTTTGTAATGAACTTACATAACCTGATTCAAGCTTCATAATTAGTGTTATAGATTTGTGTACTGAATATTTTGCATATAAATAGCGATATGTTAATTTTGATTGTCATTCAGTTGTATATCGCAGCACTTCATTCAAGATGCAATTTGTGAGTTAACATATTAATTATCTCTGAATCATAATGCACTATTCTATTTACGCCTGTTTATATCAAAATACCAAATGAATGATGTAAAAAATATTTTTTTTTCACTAAAATATAGAAATGTAGAAAATATCGACATACATAATATTATACTTATATACAAAATGATAGTATTGTAAGGAAATAATAAATTTGATATTTTAGTTCATCAAATGATAGCTTCTTTTTAAAATATCTTTTTAATAGACACTTTTTCAATGAAAGTATGTGGTAATTATAGGTAAAAAAACCTATTTTTCCATTATTGGATTAATATTTAAGAATTAATTAATTCCCAATTTTAATATTCTTATAAAATAAATTTGTCTAATATTTATAGCTCTTCGTTGTCTGCCTGATGGTCGTCGGAGCCTTTGCCGCTTCAGATGCACGCAAATTCATCCCGGTGTTGGAACGCACAGAGAAGCATGACGAGGTCGGCCAGTTCGCTCTTCGTTATGTCAGCGGAGACGGAACCATCCTCACCGAAACTGGAGCCCTGAAGCCAACCATCGACGGAAAGGACCATGCTCTCGTCAAGGAAGGCGAATATTCCTTCACCGCTCCTAATGGACAGATCTACCGCACCAAGTGGGTCGCTGACGACAAAGGATTCAGGGCTGAGGGAGAACATTTACCCAAGTCTGTAGTTGCATAAATTTAGATACCTGTTCCAAACATTAACTGATAATGGCTTTTGTATATAGTTATTTAAATTCAAACGTAAGCGATCAATCAATATAATTCTTCTACATGTATTTAAAATGTTAATTGATGTTTCAGGTTACATTCCATACACAAAAATTTTAATTTATTCTAATATTATATTAGAGATAAAATTGCATGGTCGGAGGGGTGAAAAGGGTTGAAGAGTTCTCCTCTTTGTAGTGAATTCTTTCATGTATTTGGCGTAGATAAGCAAAACAAAACCTCATATTCTACGCATCGTATATCGTATTCACGTAAGAATTTATAACTGTTGGAGGAATGGAAAGAATTAAACTACCATTTGTCTCTTCTATCACCCTTTCTTTATTCATCTTGATTTTCAATTATTTAGTTTTTCTTTTCTTAAATTATTGCTCAGATTAGGTTAGGTTCAACAAAATTGAAGTTGAAGGAAAGTTTTCAAATTTTAGGAAAAATGTATTTTTCCTTCATTTCTTATGAGCGGTCTGAGCGTCGGTGGAAGATAAGTGTGGCAGAAGAGAGAAAAAGCAAAAAGAAGAGGAATAGTAGGAGAAATAAATGGTTGACAAAATCCTTCCAGCCTTCCAATCGTTCCGATATATTTTCGGAGCAAGACATATGAAAAAATAAGCGCGGGATTTAAAACCTTATTTGAATTTATGTTGACTACCTATCTCCCGACTTATTCGTTAACATATTCAGAACAGAAAGGAAGATGTCACTATCCCTTCTGCCTGGTCATATTGTCCACGAAAGAATTCAGTATACTAGGAAAGGAGGATTTTATCACACCCGACCGTTCCCCCTGTGTTATTTTCTTTAGATGGACGACATTAGATTAGATTGAAAATTTTAGTTTGGAATTATTACTACCACCAACTGTTTAATTTAATATGTTATAGAATTTACATTGATCTGTCTTTTTATTTATTCAATTGTATAAATATTATATTTAATATATTTGTATTTCAAAATTCCAATAAAAAATATTTGTCGATCTGAAATCGTTGTTGTTTATTCATATATCATATACGTAGGTGTGTGTTGAAATAGAGCAGTCAGCTTGATACGGTCAATGGCTGTAGCGCGACAAATCAATAATGAAGATACACACCGTACACACTATACATTGAATATTATTATTACTATAATTAGTCGGTGACAACCTGCTGCTGGATAAGTATCTTAGCTACCTTTAACTTCTCAAAGTTATAGATTTTCCCATGACCTACCCTAATCAATTCTTTGTTCCGACAGCGATTATTGCTGCTTTGTGACCTCTCAAGTATCAGTAAGCATGCGATAGTAAATATTATTATAGTGTATATTAAATTTGTCTAGCGTTTAACCAATACCTACTCAAGCTAATACTACATTTTTAATAAAAAATCTCCATACCTAAATTCTGAACTAACATACTTTTTACAGTTAATTTTTATTAAGCATCAACGTATATTCCAATACTGACGATGATTTTCAGTAATTATTTTGAATACTTATACAGAAACTTGATTGTTATTTATAGAATATGTGCGAAATAAAGTATTACCGTAAACGTGCAAAGTATGGACTTTAAAATTAAACGATGTTCAAATATCAACAGTAACGCACCACGGGAGGGAGATATGCATGTTGGGTATAACGTGTAAGGACCTGAAAAGAAATAAATAGGTAATGGGGTAGACAAAAAAGTAAAGATATCGAAATTGCCAAATCACTGAACAAATATTATTATAAATTAGTGATACAATATAAGTACTTAAAGAGCAATTAAGAGCCCAGCCTGTTGGACCGATAAGGTATGCAGGTTTAGCAGAATTAGGTTCGTGGCGATGAAAGACTAAAGATTGAGAAGATTGGATACATCAAGGTAAAGCTTTCATCTTCTAGTGGATATGCAGCTGAGTGTGATAGTTACCGAATTAAAAATACTATTATTGATAACGATGCAGTTATCAAAGGGTATTTATGTTAAAAAAATAAATTGAACTTAAAGTTAGCTGTATAAAAATTACGCTGAATTGTATATTGTAATGTTTTGTTTCATTAAAATCTATTGTGAATGGCCATGTGCAATTTATGATTAAATTTGGCGTCGACTTATTGCGGCAGATGGGCATTGACAAATTCAGAGTTTCCTTTCCCGAGAAATTCTTTGAAATGCCTCAAGGGGCATAATAATTAATATTCCTTTGGCGGAAATTGAATTTATAAAGCTGCTTTGAAAGGAAAAACCCAAGCGGCTTGATAATTGGCCCTCCAGGGAAACAATGAATTAACACAAGAAGTGATGGTCGAAAATCCGTGCCCACTCTGTTTTATAACACGTTTAACATAATGATACTATGTCTCGCAGAATGTATTATCATACTTAGATGGTCATTAGTTTCAAAGTTGATCGTATGTATATTGTATATTAATAAAATATCAAATACAGTTCCGTTTGTTAGTTTAAAAAAATTATGCCCAAGGTTGGTTGCAAAGTCGTTTATATTAATCAGCCGCCATTTTTTTTTATACTTTATGATTATATTACCGACAATATAGCTTGTCACTTTGCGAACACGAATATCATCGTCGTTTTCCCTCCACGGATTGTTCGACATATTATGTTATGTCAAAAAAAGGATACTGTATTTTTTGAAAGCACTTATAGTATTTTATTATTTATAGATACTCTCACCGTGAACGAGAGATTTGATATTCGTTTCGGAAGATGTCACGCTATAAAAAAATTACTATAACTTTAAATATGATTTTGTATTTGTAATGTAAATTTCCACTGCAGGCCCATATTATGATCTTATTAGCATCGGACACGGTAATATATATAATACTAAATAATGTAAATTTGTAATTTGTAATGACGTTAAGGACATTTCATTTTGCTACTAACTGTTTATGTAAATAATAAATGTTTGAAAATATAAAATATACTATTTGTAGTCATAAAAGTTTTTGACGGTACTTTGCGATTATCACAACATGGTGGAAAATTGAAGTTACCGACTTTTAAAATAATTCATTAGCATAGTAAGGTCTAAAATTAAAACTGTAAATGTAATTAAAGCAACAAGATATTATGGAATTTATAGTGTTACAGATTGTAAAAAATACCCCTAATCCATATAGATTTTTTTTGTAGAAATAATGAAAAAAAATACGATATACCTATCAAAAGAAATTGAACAAATCTTGGAAAAGGTACCGACAATTATTAATAAACGTGTTCTTTAATATTTCTCTATGTGTTTAATAATATTAGATAGCATTTGTAGCATGATTGAATGGAAGTATTTCTGTTGCCCAGATCGTAATTAGCCGTATCATTGGTGAAACTCTTCAGGATGTCTGGTTTTAACTCTTTTCAATTTAAGTAATCTGTATTGTTATTTCAATGGTCTTGTATCATGCATTTATGGTGATATCTTTTCTATAGCAATGTTTGTTTTAAAATAGTGCAGGATCCCATAAACTTTTCGTATAAATAATATGCGGAACGCATTCTGACAATTGGAATAGGTTTTAGGGGTCACAAAAATATATAATGTCGATGTTGCCAGGCGATATTAGTGGTAAATTTTTTTTTATTGATGTTTTAATTTTTTTTCTTATAACCCACCAAAAATTGTTCTGTGTTCTTCAATAAAACAAAGACCGAATCAGAGATTGATTGAAAATGCAATAATTGTACCATGCCATCGGCATGGTCGTAGAACGGTTCATCTCATTTGAAAAAATAAAAATAGCAGGTAGTGCAATGTGTTCAAAATTATCGATTCTTAGGATCCTTCTTGGCTTAAATTATTTTATTTAGTAATATTTTTGTATAGAATCACCCAGATTGGTTTCTTTACCATATATATGGATATGACACTAGTTTTAGTATAATGGTCAATCCAGAAACAGTGTAGGTTGCACATATAGGTAGGTGAATAAATGAAATAACGATAACCACTAACCACACTAAGTGCACTTTATTAAAAAAAAAAAAAAAACAAGTCAAGTGTTCAAACTGCTTTAAGTATCATGATCACAGTTTTTACAAACACTACTTACAGATTTGCACAATGATATAGATGTCAAAGCCGATTTCTTATTATAAGGGTTATATAATTAATTATTTTATGACTATCCTATTTCTACTTCTTAATGCTGTTCTTCTACAAGACGTTACATACCATTAATGCCATTTTGTCTGTGAGCTCAACTAAACTATTCTCTAAATTATCTTATAGTTACAACATTTATTTTTTAAGACCGCTCATTTTATGTTTGTGTCTGTTTTGTGGTATTAGATATAATTAAAAACATGTTCAAAATCTATGAAGTAATTGTAAATACTTTACATACTTACTGTGATATTATATTTTAGGGGCAAATATCATGGACCGGGAGGTACGTTCATGCATTTTAATATTTCAAATACGTTGGAATATTTGGATATCGGTAACAAAACGATTTATCTCTCCGAAAATATCCTTCGCAAGAATTTCTATTATTGAATCCCTATTCAATACATTCTAAATTTATGGACAATTTCTTTTTAGATTTGTTGGTAGAGGCAAACTGAACATCGCTATTTTAGTAGTTTTTACATTTGGATACAATAAAACGCCTAATGGGTCGGCAATTTGTCTTACAGCATCATAAAGGTAGCTTTGTGAAGTTGATTGCAGTAAAATACTTTATAATATTGTAACCTGATCGAAAAATTGTATGCCAATTTACCCTCTCACGTCATTCTGCTCTTATTAATTTCATGTGAAAAAATGAAATACATTTTATAACCAATACATTGACAAATATTTAATAAATTAAATAAATATATTTTTTAAATATTTTAAATCTCCACTCCACAACCAATCTGTTTTTATGAAGAGTGAATAAGAAGGTGCACTAATTTAATTACCTATTAATTATTAAAAGATACGCATTCTATCACGGTGATAGCAACAGACGATAGCGATAGGTGACACTACTGTATTGTTGCCAGGTTTGAACGACCAGTTCAATAATTATTTTTCCTGAAAAATATACCCTTCAATTGTATATTATATTTTGATGATATATTGTCGTCTTGGTGCAATCTGTAGATACTCGTACCTAAATAAATAAAATAATATGTGGGATTTAATGTAGATTTTTTTTCAGAAAATAGTATGCAAATCTGTATAATATTATAATTAGAGATAATGAAAATTTATAAAAAATTATTGTCAGTGGAAATATAAAAAAGGAGTTCCCTATCGCCTCATTGATAATGGAGAGATAGCTTAAGATTTCATGATGGTGTCTGTATAATATGATAATATATTTATTTGTAGGCGTTTAAAAATAAGACTGGTAAATTATTTTACGAACCTTTCTGTTGACCAATGAACAGTGACCATCTATATATAGCATTACTGTTTTTTTTCTTTAAACTAAATTAAACAGTATTACTTTACTATACTATAGATATAACAGTAACAACATTACTTGTATATACATATCGTCGTCATACAAGAGAAAGTTACCAAGTGTAAAATAGTAAATTGTTCAGGAAAGCCATTTTAACATTTGTAATCAATCTAAAAATTCCTTATATTGCATGCAACTTTCTGATTATTTTTGTGGGTGTAGATATGATATTTACTTTCAAAATGAAATTATAATATTTAAAAAAATCAATTTTGTTCTAGTTTTTAAAAATACGAAATGAAGTTGGTCAGTTTTACCACCCATGAATTAATGGAAAAATTGCAGATAGTCACTTTTCATTCTTGGAATAAAGGTGAAACAAAAATGAAGTAAATGTATTTTTCTTTCAAATTGACTTTATTATGAGTGCATTCTGAATAAAATGGCGAAAATAGAATACAATTTTTTAATTTTCTATGGAAAATATACCCAGTTGCTTTACATATTCTTATCAATGATGACAGTATTCCTGATAGAGGCAGAGGGTATAAAATCGGCGATCTTGGGAGATCTTATGACATCAGTATTACAATAGAAGATCAATTTAATATCGGATAATAATTTTATAAACACAATGAATTAATTTTTAAACGTTCATTTTGATTATATATAAAAGGATATTTTTAGATTTCGGCACTATAAGTAGCTCGGAAAATAAAAAGAAAAATCTGAATCTGACGGGATTATTTCTATTAACAGTAGTTCATAATAATAAAGTTGTCGTTTGTTGTTATAGAAAAAACAACGTTTTATAATTCATTATAGCGGAATGCTCGACGTTATGACATAAATAGTATTTTTCGATAATTTTGTCGTATTACCAACACTGCACTATTATATATTCCGGTTTCTCATATCTTGCTATACTATCTGGTAACTGATTGGGTATATATAATACATCTGAAAATATTTTAGGTCCCGTTTTAAATTACTAATAAAGCAACGCGTACCATATTAAATATTGTAGGTTTCGCTAAGAGCGATAGCATATTCGTTTATGGTTTGACCAAACTCGATAGAGTGTGTGAAGAGACAAAACGTCGATACAAATAAAAATATATGAAAAGAAATAAGTCGATTTGACGGCAGAACACGTTTTATTCTTTTCCTTACCAAACCTTAATATATTGCATCATATATTTAACATAAACAAATTTGCGTTTATTGAATTATGTTTTCAGTTAACTCTCATTGTTTTGTTGTACTTATTCGTTTGTGTTTAAGATTATGTAAGATGTCACACGCTTGGTAATTAGTCAACCTTGGCAAACAGGTACCTAAATTGATTTCTCGTGACCAACATACTATGTTCGTGCGGATTAAATAACGTAATTGAGGAAGAGACTGTCACAACTCAGTTAGACAAGTTTACAAGTCAAGAAGGGTGTTGCTCGCAATGTCACATTTCAAACGTTTTAATAATATTTAATGACGCCTTATCAGTCACCGGGCGTTAGGAAATAGTTTTGACAAGGTTAACTGTCCGGAAAAATAATACAATAATTCAATTATATCCGTTACAGAACTATTTTAATGAGTACCGTTGGAAATAAAGTATATAATGTTATTATTATATAGTGACGCATTGAAAAACTTTACTTCGTGCTCATATAATAATTGTATAACCAAAACACATAATTTGGTTTAAAACTCTATAATATTTTAATATAATGGTTATAAATAAAATTGTTTGCACACAAAACCAGAGTTTTACTTTGCAATTATATAATAATAATATGTGCATGCAATAAAGTTTTATTTATTCACAATAATAATGAGTCATTGGCAAATAATTTTTATATTTCCTATTATGTAATATCATCATCATCATCAGCCGGGGTTAATCCACTACTAGATGAAGGCCTCCCCAAGCTTTCTCCAACTCTCTCGGTCCTGTGTCGTTCGCTGCCACGTATTTCCGCCGAACTTTACCAGTTCGTCAATCCAGCGGCTTTTAGGGCGACCCTGTGGCCGTTTCGTGCCCCTTGGGTACCACTGGATGACGGCATTTGTCCAGCGGCCGTCCCTTCGGCGAGTAATGTGCCCCGCCCATCTCCATTCCAGCTGTTTGGCAACGTCTATAACATCGTGTACTCTTGTCTGCTTCCTAACTCATTCGTTTCTCTTACGGTCCTTTCGCGTGATGCCCAACATACACCTCTCAATGCCTCGCTGTGTGACTCTTAGCCTTTGGACATCTCTCGTGTTGAGGGTCCACGTCTCGCAGCCATACGTGAGCACGGGTAGCACACATTGGTTGAACACCCTACGCTTAAGACATATAATATAATACACTGTTATATTGGTTCTATTATTTACCTAATTATTTCTCTCCAAAAGACACTTAGTCAAAATAAATAGAACCCACCCACGGTGGCTGCGCGGCTTAAGTGTTGGACTATAACGCCGTGGGTCCCAGGTTCGAATCCTGGGTCTGGCAAGTACACATATTGTTTTTCAATTTGTGTGTGAGTCAGGGTATGGAACTAATAGGTTGAGCAAGTGGATGACATCCGTTTCTCGTAAAAACAAAATCTGTTAATACAAACCTCTACTCTGTGTAGGCCCATATTATGATTCTATTAGGATCGGACATGGTCGGAAAAAAAATAGAAAAATACAATTTCTTAATAATAATGATATTTACAAGAAAGATTTATTGTCGACAAGTAAAAACATGTAAATAATATTACGATTAGCATAATAATAGATTTAATTGATGTTGAAGGAAAACATATTGACCATTTTAATAAACATAATCAATGATCCAAATTTAAAGTCTGATGATATAAATATAATGGAATTCAGTAAGCTTAAATATAATGCGTATAAAAGAAAGATTAAAGCTTTATTTTTACAATAAGGACCTAAGTAATATTTTATATACTTATATTGAGATACACAATGTTACCTATCTAAAACAATATTGTCATGTAACACACATTCTTTTCATGCTAGCTATAGTTATTGAAAGAATTTTATTCCTAAAAGTAGTGTCTCGCAGTGTGGTTTATTATCTTACGAGTATCCTCTGTAACCAGAAACATAGCTTGGGGTGATTCCTCCATATCCGGTTAATCCTGCGCCTCTGTTGTAATAGCTGGAACCGGCACCGCCTTTGTAATACCCATATCCGAGGTGATTTTGTCCGGAGTAGGAAGGATTATTGTAACCACTGTAAGATGTCAGGCCACCGTTTCCCGTGTATCCACCATATCCGCCATTACCAAACGTGGAGTAGCCGCCCCCAGATAGGCCGCTGTAACCTAGTCCAAGGTTGTTATAGCCATTCCCTACGTATCCGCTTCCGCTGTAACCACTGTATCCGGGACTGCTATATCCATTGTAGCCGGAGCCGGAATATCCATTATAGCCATTTCCAGCATAGCCGCTGTAACCGTTATATCCATTATTACCGATGTATCCGTTGTACCCGCTGTATCCAGTACTGGGGTAGAATCCACTAGAACCTCCACCGGGGGCGCCGTATACTGCTGCGGGTACATAGTTTGAGCCAAGGTTGAAAACTGAAATATTTAAATTAAAATAAGTACACAGCTAAATATTTATGTATGAAGGACCTTTCAGAAAAAAGGCCTTCTGAAAGATCATGCCAGCTTTGTTTTAATTGCCTTTAAAATCCGATGTGAATATTTTTTGACGATAAATAAATGTTCGGTCCTATTATATATATTTGATACAGGCTCTAAGTTCACTCGAAAAGACACCGAAAAACAACAGGTGATTTTTTCAAATCCCGGATTAATGACTGGATGGGACTGCTTCACCACTCCTCATCCAATGCGTATCCTATAATATAAGTAGGTATATACTACGATTTATATTTTTATATTAATGAGAAAAATGTAAGTAAAATTAAAATTATAAGCCCCTATTAACTTTCCATCCTGTCCCCCTCCCACGGCCTGATTTTTCTATATACATCGTGAAGATACAGCTATTGAAGAAAAAGATGAGTGGTTAAGAAGAATATTCTGACATTATTACTCATGGTTAAATGATATTTTTTTACATCATGTTATAGAAAATCTGCATTCTTCATTAATCAAGTAATTATATAAAATATAATTTTAAATGTATTATGTAAAAATATACGCACACAATAATAAATGGAGTCAGAAGATTATCCTGTTTTTAAAATGACGATGATATTTTATAAAATTAAAAATCAATGTCTTCATCTTGCCGATAAAAGAACATTTTTTATGTCGATACTTAGGTATTAAACGAATTTTATTTGACTAATATTTACATAATATTATTTCGTTAAATTAAGCTTTGTGTTTAACTTTACAATGTAATTTTACAAAAATCAGCGAATTTAAAAAGATTTCATTTGAAATCAATCAGTCGGTAGCTAGGAACCTGACAATGTAAAGTTAATTACTTATACCTGCCCTTTTTAACTAAAAATATTCTAAAATTATTTCTCACTTGCGTTTATTATAATTGTAGAAAAAAATCTAGTAGGTAAATAACTTAGTCATCAGTATATTTCGTAATCTGAGGAAATTATTAATAACGCAAAAGCTTTTCGGGCAAAGTTTAATAGCTTTTGACGGAAATATAACGGGATGTTTTTAATCTAATAAATATAGAAGTATGGAGGTAATTTCTTGCAGGGCTTGGCCTGGGTCTTGTATTTAAATTTATAAAGCGTGAAGAATCCGTTTAGCAATATGGCAAGTAATTTAGTAGTGAAATTATATACTTATAACTTCCTAAAATAATAGTTTGATGTTAAGACAGGTACATATATTATATAATACTGACGTATATAATTAATTTTCAATTAATACTTGGGAAAATATTACAGAATATTTCTATATTGATTAAACTGACGTTTACGTGGCGGAACTCAATTACAATGCTTTTGAAACAAAGTTTTTGTTAATTATACGATATTTAATCTACTAAGTATATATACGAGCAAAACCTAGATTAAAAGAATGTGATGAAAGTCTTGTTAAACTAATATTTTTGAAAACAAATATAAACATAAGATGATTTTAATAATCTTTGAGCATTTTTGGACGGGAAGAATAAAAATATTCTAGAAATAAATTACACGGATTCACAGGCCTCGAATCATTACGTTAATACTTATGAATTTATTTCGGCAGTGGCTGGCATTGATTGTTACGATGATGGATGTGATATGGCCTGAACTAAGATAATAATATAATAGTTCTAACACAACGATTAACCGCTGTATAATAAATAATAATATAAACAATGGGGTGTATAAGGATTTCAGTCTGTTCCGGATCACAGTACTTAGTTTTATTTTTTCTGAGGAGATAAATACTAATTATAATACAAGTTCTATTTGATCACCCCTATAATTCGATAAAAGATTGTTTTAATTTTTAGTTGATAAAGTAGTATTGGCGTGTTAATGCATGAAACAATTTCGTCTGTGGAACTTTTTATTTATTTGTTTAAAATAATTATAAGAAGCGACTGCTAATGGTGCACCATGCGTTTGCTACTGAATATAATATGAAAAATAAAAATATGTATGAAATATAATGTGTAATACAACACAAAATATAATAGAGATAAAGAATAATTAACAAATAGATATTTATATATTAGGCGATATTTACTAGACGTATTATATTTAAAAACAATTAAAAATATAGACGTGCTAACTGAATGTTTACCTATAGTACTTCCGTTCATCTTTTTAAAACATTCAGCGTTTACTTGGTATTCATGATAATCACCAAAATGTGTTAATAACGTCATTCAATAACAATTCTTAGCGGAATTGCCTTGTATTAATTAAAATAAAATACAAGATTTATGGGTAGTACTAGTTCCACTTATTTTAAAATATTTATCATTAATAATTGTATTGAATCCATGGTAACTTTTCATTATTACAAAATTAATATTTACTTTATGCAGCTTAACCACATAAATGGATTATTACAATAATATTATTTTCTGATAAGTTAGGTAAATTTAATTGATTTATTTCTGAACAGTGAAATTTTTAGAATTTTATTTTTTTATTATTCATAACTTGAATAAATAATTTTGCCTTTTAAAATTGGTTATTATAAATATATGTGTTCTTGTATGTTCTTTACCAGTTGACAATGCTTCTTTGAAGCGGGTTTGTAACAAAGAAAATGATAATAATATGATAAAGAAGAATCTGTGGCTAAAATCAATCGACATCACTGAAGACAACTTACATCTTTCGCTGGCAGCGGTTTTCAAATCAGTTTCCGTTTTCTGATTGACTCCTTTTATTGCAATAGATTGAGGGCTTGATTCGGCTATGATTTCGCCGAAAAGCACTACGATGACAAATGCCAGGGATTTTATCATATCCAATCTCGCCATCTGTAAAGTTTTGTAAAGTAAAAAATATTAAAACCATAAATTATAAATAAGAAAAAGTATTATATTTACATATGAAATGGGTAGGTAATGAAATGTCAGGATAAAGAATATTTTTTTTTTGAATTTCTATTTTCAATAATATGTTTTATATTTCTTGTTGAATAGTTGAAAGGGAGAAATGGAAGATCTATGATCGAGGATACAGAAAATTGTAAGGGTGCAGAAAATTAATGATAATTTATTATTTTATTTACATTCTATAAAACGTAATGTATTAACCAATATTCAATTTTAGGTTTATTAGATATGCATTATTAACATTCAGTAAAAAAATGGCCGAATGCATAAGACTCAAGAGTGTAACGTGAATGAATGCCAAAGTATATAATATTAAGAGTAAAAGATTATTAATAGAATATATTACTGTGCGAATTAATGACAGTTGATATAAAAAATAAAATGTTAATATGCTAGAAAAATAACTGAAGTAGTATTGAAATTTATTATAGGTTGTTTAGTTAAGTTCATATGGAGACATCAAACTATATGCCATAAATTTACCATAAAAGGACTACAACATAGAACCACTAAATTGGCAATTAGGTACCCCTAAATCGTATAAAAATAAATTAACTGCTGAGGGGACATGCTTTCCCACAGATTTCCACTAGTTGTAAATACAATTAATTGGTCAACATTGTTAATGTCCACATTCTATTTAGGGATTGCAATACCGGTATTTCAAAACCGGTATTCCTGTATTTATTAATACCGAAATAACGGTTTTAAAAATCCAAAATACCGCAATTTTCGGTATTAAGAAAGCACACTCGTTTACGTTTTTGAAAATGAATTATAAGTTATGTGCTGCTAAAATGAAAATATATTGAGTGAATCCAACAGAGGTGAAAAAATAATTAAACAAATTTCATCAAATATATTTATATAAGTAATTGTCGCGATGAATTATCATAATATTATTTCGAAATAGAAAACATCCATGACAAAAATGTGAAAAAATTATTCTATAATTATTATTGATGACTGTAGCGTTGAATTTGAGAAGCTTTTCCTTTTTGAGGGCTTTTATTTGTTAAAATTATCAATATATTCAAAATTATTTGTGAAAAATCACTAGTTGTACAATTATTGCACCCAGAGTGTAATACCAAGGCATCTGCAAATTTTTCAATTTCGAGATTAAATGCAAAACAACTGCAAAAATCGTGAACTTAATAATGTAAAAGTGAAGTAACTGAAAGAACATGCAATATAATGTAGATATAGGCTATGAATTTATTGTTATTTCTTCATTAGTTTGTACTGTATTTCCTATTAAATTGAATGTATAAGTCATGTGCTGATAAAATGCAAAATATTGACTGAATCCAACATAGGTGAAATAAAAGTAAAACACAATTCATTAAAAAATATACCCATTTATAAAACTGTCTCAATAAATTAACATAGATATCTACTGATATTATTTTGAAATAAAAAAGCATCCATGACAAGTGTTGAATTATTCTTATTATTACAAGAGTGTTCAATTGAAGAAGCTTTTCCTGCAGCCGCGTTTATTTTTTTACGGCTTAAGTTGAAATTATCAATATATTCAAATTATTTGTAAAAATCACCAATTCTACAATATTGTGATTAATACATATTTTGTCACAATAATAAATACCTACATAGGTAGGTAGGTTTTTTCTATAACATAATGTTTTTAAAGAGATTTTAATAGCTATATTTACTAATAAGTAGGTGCTTACGTTTTAACGAATACCGGTATTCAATAAGAAATACCGAAAAACCCGTATTGAAATTTTCATTCGGTATTGGAATCTCTATAATGTGAAAAGAGTATGCTACGAGGGTGGGTCAATAAGTCCTTAGAAAAGCCGACAGGTGGCGCGACTAGTACTGTAAGCGGTTTGTTTTCATGCAGCGGCACTACCGATTCAGTATGCTGCGAAGTTTCAATCAGATTGGTCGGGTTGTTGTGTGTTTCTCGTACATTTAAAAAAAAAATTGCTTATGGAAAATGGAGAAAATTGAGTTTAGAGCTGTTATTAAACATTTTAATATAAAAGGGTTAACAGCAAAGGAAATAAAAAATGAGTTGGATTTAGTTCACGGCATATCTGCTCCTTCACTTGCAACTATTTATAACTGGTTAAATGAATTTAAACGTGGTCGTACATCAACAAAGGATGAATCACGCTCAGGACGTCTTGTAGAGGTGACTACACCAGAAATGATCAATAAAATCCACGATATGGTGTTAAGTGACCGAAGATTAAAGTTGAGTGAGATAATTGAGGTTACAGGGATCTCAAAAGGTAGCGTCATTTCTATTTTACATGACAAATTGGGCATGAAAAAAATTTCTGCAAGATGGGTGCCGCGTTTGCTCACAGTCGACAATAAACGCAATAGGGTGGTGGCCTCTAAAGCCCTGTTGTCGCTCATGCAACGCAATCCGGATGAATTTTTTCGTCGCTTTGTGACTGTAGATGAAACATGGATACACCACTATACTCCCGAGACGAAAGAACAATCAAAGCAGTGGATTGCGAAAGGCGAACCATGTCCAAAGAAGGCGAAAACCGTAAAATCAGCTGGTAAGGTTATGGCTACTGTATTTTGGGATGCACGTGGAATTATTTTCGTTGACTATTTGGAAAAAGGAAAAACAATAACAGGGGATTATTATGCATCTTTATTGGACCAGCTAAAAAACAAAATTGAAGAAAAGCGGCCTCATTTAAACTGGAAAAAAATCCTCTTTCATCAGGACAATGCCCGTGTTCACACATGTTTACGATCAATGGCTAAAATTGAAGAATTGAAGTTCGAATTGGTCGACCACCCACCGTATTCGCCAGATTTAGCCCCCAGTGACTTTTTCCTTTTCCCAAACTTAAAAAAATGGCTAAGTGGACAACGTTTTTTTTCAAATGAAGAAGTCATCGATCGGACAAATGCTTATTTTGAGGACCTTCCGAAAACTTATTTTTCTGACGGTTTAAAAAAAATTGAGAAACGTCTAACCAAGTGTATTGAGCTCCAAGGAGATTATGTTGAGAAATAAAAAAAAAATACAAAAATAAAAACTGTTTTAATGCTTTTTTCTAAGGAATTATTGACCCACCCTCGTATCTTAAATTCAGTAACTGAATTTTGATTATAAGTAAATTTCATAACAGAAACATCACATGATACTATCCTACATTTTTTTTTTTTAATTTGGGCCCCTATTTATATTACTTTGGGCCACCAGTGTATTATTTCACAGTCCTTTAAATGGGTAAACCCGGACTAACCTTCCCACAGGACATCTTATTGACGAAATAATTAGGTTAAAGTAACGTTAACGAAGTTAGTTATGCTTGGTCGGATTATGATGGTATTATAATAATTATACTTTTAACCAGTAAGTTGAGAGATAGAAACTCGCTGAATAGGAAATTTCATGATAAAATGTTGCTTTATTCAGCCAATGTGTGCATTTTAATATAGAAATAGCTAATGGTCACTCGCTGTGAAATATATTTTATGATACATCCACATTTTAAATGTATTGGGCACTGTATTACATATGCATTAATTTCCTATTCCACTACATTGACATGACCATAATCTTCTTTTGGTGCCATTATCTCTATTAAAGGCTCCCGACCACATTGCAGTAGGTACATCTGTAGATATATCAGATCACCAACGCCTTGAAAATTGCGCCACTAATGGACGTTGTATAGCCAAGAGAACCTCTTTTATTTACACGTCCTTCTTTCTACAGTACTCTGCATTATGAATTGAAATAAAACTAATTTCTTATTCTGGAAAACATGGCTGAAGTAGGTATGCAGTTTTTCTGCATTGAATGGTAACTATAACATCTTTTGATATATTAACATATAAACTCACTCATTGGTGACGTGATCCGCCAAAGAAACCTCCATTGTACGCAATACAGCAATATCTTGAAAACCTTCAATATTCTGATTCAATTTCGAAAAAAAAGATACTCGTAATAGAAGTAAAGAATGTTGGTCCGATACTTTAACGTCCAGATTTAAGCTTCGTGAATCATTATGGAGTACTGACCACCCTCCATTGGGAGTTAAGGCAGGTTTGATGCAAGGGGAATGTTTTTTTTTAGTTTTTCTTGTCATTTAAATTCTGGGCTTGTTCCTGTGAACTGGGCTACGGTGACCATATTTTCATGGAAAAAAATAATTAACAAAACTGATTGTAAAAACGCATTTTAAATAAGTGTGTTTTTGTTCATATAATTATGAATAAAGGTTTGACCATTTTGTAATGCGATATTCCTTCTTTCATTCGGTTCTTCATTATTAATACGGACAATGACATATCCCGGTGATAAATAATTTAAACGAAATGTTAGTTTATATACAATAAGAGAGGTGATCTAATCAAAATTAAAATAAAAACTTTACTAGCAAAGATATCCATTTAAATGCGACGTCCGATGTTGATAAGCAAAACATATCACCATACAAAATATTATTGTTTTATAAAAAATCAATGAGATAGAAATCTGTGGAATTTTTAAATATTCGTTATCACAAAAGTTGTGATTATAGATTTTTTTACCACCATGAACCCTATTGACGATTTATTTTTAATCTATTTTAGATACTTTACGTTTACATGGAAGTCGCGATGAACGGTGCATAACAGAGAATCCATAGATTCATGATCCATCATGAACAGAAATCATAAGTTTAGTATATAGCACACGGTTCTAAACCGCATATGGTTTCAGTCTATGGATAGCCTCCAAGACAGTGCTATAAAATAAAGGACTGTCCTCTATTATAAAAGATGTATGGTTACCGCAGTTATAACCATTATCAGTATGATAATACCTACATACCTAACTGCATGAATTTACTATGTTAAATAGATGTTTTCCGTATTAGCAACCATCTAAATATTGTATTGTTTGATACATTTTGAAGGTTATCAAAGTATTCATGCCGAAATATTACAATAGTCGGATTAGGAAATGTTTTGTGAAATTTACAATGTTATTATTGCGATAACTATTACGGCGTCAGAAAAGTGTGTTCAGTTCACAGGGAAATTAAATTATTTGTTCTTAGCGTTTACCGGTTAATTATTATTTTCAGCAATTCATTTGCCTCCGCGCGCTCGCTGAGACCACACCGATTTAAAACTATTATTATAGATCTAATTAATTACAAACCATTTCTTTGTTTGAATTTTATAAGGTAAATTACTGCGATAAAAACAATACTTAACTACATACTACTAAAAAACGACTTAGCAATAATTACACTATGACAATGTTGAGGTACATAAATATTCTCAATTCAACATTTTTTTTATCCAAGGATGTTGAATCTATTATCTAAAAAAAATAATAAATTTATCATTGAATCCTTCCTAAAATGATGTAACACCGTGCACCTTGAGTATGTTTTTTGTTTAATTGCACTATGTTAATTTCGATTGTTTAGCGCAAATGTGTTTAAATAATCTTAAATAAAATACCGACATGCAATCTAATGATTAGCAAAAAAAATTGTCAGTTGTGAGATTTTTTATTGCATTGTAATATTTACTTTAATTATGACAACTAATTACTTAACTAACACTAGAAAAACGTAATTATTCAATTGAAACATTTTTTTTTCAAAAAAAAAATGTAATTTACGTTGCATTATTATATTGAAGTTATATGTTCGTCGTGCGGGTTCGTTTCCGCGGATGGGCAAAAAAACATGTTGTTTTTTAATGCGTGTTTAATCTAGTGGATTAGTGAGCAGGTAATAACCATTCATAGTTACAAAAAGTCTGTCAATATAAACCATGTTCTACGGAAGGTCATATATTATGTCATGCTCCGCTTGGGAGCGAAAATGAAAATTATTTTTATTTATATTTTGTAGTAAATGTAATTTTAATTACATATACCTACCTCTAGAATTTTCATTGACTTACGTATTATTATATTTTGTTTATGAATATTTTAAAGCAAGACTGTCAAATTGCATTTAAAAATGTATGGCTGTGTAGAAGTGACAACGCGTCCGCTTTTCAAATGGTGGGTCATGGTGGACTCGAATCCGCACTATGGCAAATTCACGTATTATTTTAAAAATATGTTTACACGGTACGGGTCTGGTATGTTAAATGAATAAAACCTTCTTGTCCGTGTCATGTAAAATATCAATATCTTTATTGGATTATTAAAGCCAATAAAAAATGTATTTTAAATTCTAATTTATTAACGTACCTACTGTACTATTCCATTTGTATCTTAAAAAACCCATGTTTTAACTTTCGCCATCTTCAGTACTCTAAGCAGTGGCAAAAATAAAACATTACTGACGGTGGCCACTGGTGAGTGTAAGTAAATCGTAATTTCGCCGTATCACACTTCGCCGTGAAATGTTGTATCGGAAATATATGGCCGTATATTAAAGACTGTCCAACCTCTTTGGATCGTATGGTAACTGACATAAAATTAACGTCTAAATAAAACACGGTTCTTGTCGGTTTACACTTAACATGAAACCAGCAGCAAACAAATTTTGAAAATAGCCGATATACTGGATTATTTTTTAGGTTAGGTTTTAATTCTTGAATTCACGAATTTTGCCAAAATCAGTTATGAAAATTGAATTAATGTTCATATTGAATCGAATAAAATTGGAGACCGTGTAGTATATGGTCATATATTTCAGATAGAAAGCTCACGGCGAACTGTTCCACAATGAAATATTTTACGTACAATTTACATCTAACCAGAGTATATAGTGCTTGAAGATGTCGAAAGTCGAAACCCGGGTCAAATGGGATAGTACAATACTTTAGACTAGAATTTTAATTCAACTACCATCAAGCTTAGTCGATAGAATCAAATCTATTTTATATTTTATAGTATTATTGCAGGTGCAATAAAATAATCTATGCGATTTACTTTAGCTCTTGGGTATAATCGTTGAATACGAATCGAAAATTGAATAAAAGTTCATATCTTACGACCATCACGATTGTATCAACATTATACAATTAACAGTTGTCAAATAATAAGAGATATAACGATAATTCTTGTTAATTCAAAATACAAAAATGTCAAGGAATTCATTTTTCATGTCACTTGGACATAAATATCGTACGTATATTATATAATACGTAATATAATGGTTTTATTCTGGTAGGTACCGACCATAGATAAGTTACATTGTTTTAAATAAACTTTCAAGCCCAGTCACTGCCTGTTCTGAAGTAATATTTTTGCGCTGGGCTTATTGTCAAAAACTTGCAAAACTGTCTCCAATGTTCTGTCAAACAAAGTTTATTAGACAGTAACAAATTACTGACAAAACCTGTTCATATTATGACACTCTTTGTTTATGTTCCGACTTAATATCCTGATCCGCCCTCTTTTTAGTAGTTAGGTACTAAAATATATATTACGGCAGTAATTACTAAGGTAACAACTTACTATAATTTGTACTGGAGAATAATAATAAGTGTCCACCTCGAATTTCTCTTTGAGTGAGTTTTACTATAAAAGAGTGCCGCAGGCAAAAATTAGTTTGAATAAGGTGTCAGATTTTGATAATATTATTTAAAATTTTAGCTACTGTAAAAAGAAAATTTAGTTAATTTTTAAGAAAAAAAATATTTCAGAGAATTTTCGTATTTTGTTCTTATTAACATATTGTATTGAGTTCGCTAAAGTACAATTTTAAATAATCATTTAGTTTCTTAGTAATATTATTACTCCAACATATTATTATATTATTATGGTTATATAATATGGGGAATATGGATATCTTATTATGAAAGCTCTACATAGTAGGGAGGGGTGGGAAAAATCCTTATAAAGTCCAAAAACAATTATAAATATTTTTTTCTGCATAACGTGAACAATATGATATCCATAGATGATAAAACAAGCCAGTTTTTGATCTTTTAGATAATTGTGTCGTCATTGAATATGTTGTATGTGATGTACTTAGATCAGTGGTCTCCAACCTTTATGTTACTACGCCTCCCTTTAAAAAAAATCTAATCTTGGCGCCTCCCCCCCTTTATTTCATTAAATAATACAGACACTTTTTTCACACACAAGTTTTTACTACTTACTTATATTAAATTCATTTTTTAATAATTTTTTTTTTCATGCGACGAATGAGCTTGCTTATTACCACAATCAATTTTAATAGAAGTCAACCAAATTCATCATCGTTCATTGACAAAAATTAATGGATTCTATCATGGGCTCCACATACTGAATAGGGCCCACAGGCCAGGATCTTTCACCCATATATTTAAAATATTTAATAGCCCCGAAACAAAGCAGCGCCGCAGGCGACTTTTTTTACTAATAATAAAATATTATGAAAAATGCATTAGCAAACTAACCAAGAACTCAGGAAATAGATTTTTGTTTGCTTCAATATATCTGGCGTAGAAATCATTTAAAAGTGGAGACATGTATTATTGTTATATTAAATTAAAGAAATCACGTCAAAAACAATTAAAAAAAAAAATATCACACCCTGCCTACACGCTTCAGTTGACACTTTAGCTACGAGTGACATTTAAATTTGAGGTTATTGTTTTCATGCAACTAGCGGTCGTTTTGTGCATTACCGAAACAGAGCGTTTGCAAAAGCGCCATTTTTTAATTTCTCCGCTCCAAATATTTTTTAATAGGATTTAAATATATTATGTATTATGTATTATATATTAAAATAAACATTCATGCACTGAATTTTCACTGTTACGTTAAGATATGAAGTTTTATTTATTTGTAGATATTATGGTATAAAAATTAATTTATTAAAAAATTTTGGCGCCTCCCCTGGCAATAGATCGCGCCTCCCAGGTTGGAAACCGCTGACTTAGATGGTATAGCACATTGGCCGGAATCCGATGGATGCGGGTTCAAGTCCCATTCGAAACCACTATTTAAAAATTATAAAAAAATATAACACTTAGGTATGTTTATGAGGTGTTCCGAATTATATATATTTAACATGGATTGCAAAGACATCACAGAAATTTGAAGTTGTTGATTACTCAATAATAATATATGGAATGTTTATTACATATTTATCTTCCCAGAGTTATTTATAATTATACTATAGTTATATTTAGCAAGAAGATTTATTAATATTTAAGCTAACACTTTTTTTTTCAATTATTTAAACGAAATTAGTAGTCATACATAATTTTGAAAAACACTTCTGAGAAAATATATTATAACCAATAGAAAAAAACTTTTTGAAAAAAGTAAGACACCCAGCAGGAATCGAATCTGCATGTCATGGGTTTACGCCCCAATCCAATTTATAATATATTTTCTCAGAAGTGTTTTTCAAAATTATGTACGTTCAATAATTAGAATGGTACATTCTTAAATCATGTGAATTATTCGTTGAATAAAAGAAATAGTTAGTGGTTTTTGTGACGGGAATTATTGTCAGATGACCAATTCCTGTTCAGGAAGGGTAACGGTAACATAGTATATCTTTAGAAGTAAATAATAAATTCAAACATACCTACTACAAAATATAATATTTATATTATATTTGTTGAATTTTCTAAAAATGTCCTAATAATATAAAATAACAACAACAACATTTAAAATCATTTAACACTGAGATCGATTTTCAAAATATACTTAATATTTTCAAAAGTTTTCACAGATAGGTACGTTGGAAATATTTGAATAAAAATCAAGCTCACCTTTTTAAAGCTCCGTATAAAATAGTTCACAAGTTTTCACAGAACGACGATGCACAATTATCTGAAAGAAAATTGAAAGTTTAAACTGTTAGAAAACGAACGTTACGATTTATTTTCTTTTGAGATTATCGCACGGGCTCGGTTGATAGCTCGGAGGCATCTCACCTGTTATTTTAAGATACTTGAGTGAAGTGTGCCGAGTATCGTTGGGTGATAACTATTTATACGGATGTTTTTTGTCTAAGATAATGACGCTAAAACAATAACATTACTTTACATGCAAGGAAAACACTGACAGTATTGTTCTCACCTGTCAGGAGTAGGATAATTTGAGCCATTAAAAATAGTTAAACATTTTAAGGATTGAAAATAATTGTCATCTCATATATTATTAATCTTAATAAGGTAGAATTTTCCTCTAATATTCGTTGAAGTCTAACCACATTTAATTATTATATGTGATTTAATTTTGATGACAGTAAAATTAATATATCGTTAATTATTAAAATAATATTTACTTAGTCAAATTATATTAACTATTATGATCCAGATACTACAATTTATATTATTAATATTTGGAAATGTATGTTCATTAATCGGTTTTACTTAAATACCTATATAAAAAAGTCGCACCGTGTATATATTTTCTTTTTTTTAATGAGAGACTTATGTAAAAACTAAGTTATCTTATATTTTGCCATGAATAACTGTATTATAAAAATATTTTCCAAATATAGTTTTGAATAAATATTTAATATGTTTCGTATAAAATACTTTCTTATATTTTAGGAAGGGTACTCTGAGATTTCCATAATATGAGTAATATGAAGGAGTCTGCGCCCGATCTCTAGAAAAATGGTCTACCAAGGTATATTATGTAAAATAATATTGTATTGTACTAGCATACATTTAATGAATTCTGGATCAAAAATAAATTACAACCTATATAAATTAGTAGTGGAAACTTTGAAAACTGTGAAAATAATAATCGGATTTATATTATAATGTGCCTAGCAGGTATATATTATAATTACGGAAAGGACTCCAATAGTTTAAAATTGCTGTTGGTGTTTCCTCTATATTTGATCAAATATGACCGGATAGGGAGTAAGTACTTACTCCGGTACGTGCGGAATTGCTTAATCGTTTGTCATAATATTAGTGAACCTTTCTCACTTCGATTAAATCTGTCATAATTAACTACATCATCAAATTTATGTAATTTTATTACGCTTTATCAGTAATACACGTACTAGTTAATTTAAAAAGTTAGAATTATGTGTTTTTTAATTCAATTTTAGATAGGTGATGAGTGAAACTGTAATTGAAAAGGTGATAATAAAATTAGTAATACTGACATAATAATTTAAAAAATTAGTTACGAGAGGTTCTCACAGATGAACAGATTTATGCATGGAATAGGACTCAAATACACAACTGCTTTGTATGAAATGATATAAGTATCCTAGTCTATGAATAGCCCGTAATGGCCGATTGGTTACTGCGCCGGCTTATACTGTCGAAGGCCTCGGGTTCGCAAATCCAGGGTCTTGCAAAAATTCACATGTTATTTTTCAATGTGTGTTTGGACGCAAAGTATGGATCTATTAGGTTGACCAAGTGGCTAACATACATTTCTCGTAAAAAAATCTCTAAATATTACTATTTTAAAAGTAATGCAGGTACATTTGTATTTACTATTTCAATCATCAACCAATAAATTATCGGTAGATGGACATATTTATGAGTTTGATTCAGTTGTTGACAGGGTTCCTCAAAAGTTTAAATGAACGAACCCAGTCCTGATATTTTCTTAATTGAGATATATTGTTGTTAACAAAAAATGTGTATGCCCATTCCATTTAGAGTGCAGTGGCATAAGAAACTTTTGAATATATTTGATATTCTATTAATTAGTACTTTTGGCCGATACCTACATAATCTCTTCAAAAGCGGCGTCTCATTGTGTCTCAACTGGACCAGTATGTATGTTCTGTGATCATAATATATGAATACGAAACATAGACCCTTAGTAAAAGCAAAGTTCATAAATCTAGAGTGGCATAATGTGGTATGGAAATATACAAGTGAAACAAAACGCGTAAGATCAAAAATGAAACAATTTTGTAAGGGTATGCGGGTTTGTTAAAAATCTAAAAGAGAAATTGGATAAACACAATTATAGCTTGAAAGAGATAATCGATGCATAACTTCAAGAATCAGTCATACCCATAAAACAGAAAACTACCAAACAATAAACCCTGGGCTATTGAATCGGTGAAATAGTTAAATTCTCCGAAAATACGTGACAATGTAATGTACAGGACCAATAGGAAGGATCTTGGAGAAAATTCATTAAAAATAGTAGATTAACTCCGACTGTACTTTAAAATAAAGATGTACTATATTGTCCACTTTCTATAATAATATTATTACATTATATCACATTATATTATAATGGTTTAAAATGTTATTGATTTCTGAAGAGTTTCCGTGCAGGATATTGCGTTCAGTCTAAACAAGAGTGAAACTTAAAAGAGGGGAGTGTCACAAAGAAAACAATCGTTCATGTTTATTTGACTTTAGCGACAAAGAGCTATTCTCATAATAATATGACAAACTCTCAAAAATCATATATTCTAATTGCGTCTGTTGGTACCCAAAAATAAGTACAAACTCAAACATATTGCTTAAAATAATTTTTGGAATTAGGCAAACTCAATAGCAGAGTTCTTTGCCATGTCAAGAAGGCTCTTACAAAACGCCTGGCCATGGAAATTATGTATAACGCATTTGGAAATAAAGGCTCACATTTACGAAGTATTTTCATTGTTCTTTTATATGAGTGCATTGCAGGTATTTGACTGAGTCATTTTTCAACAATTAACGACTCTTTTAACGTAGAAAAACGTAGCTCATAGACATGTTGTAAATTACAATACGATCGTTTACTCATATTATAATAGTGACATAAGTATAGTCTTTGCTTGCAGTATTAAAAATGATGTCATTTGAAAAACGATTATAATTTTTATATTGAAATCGGTAATCGCAGGTAAAATAATACTTAACTTAAAATATGATTATTAAATAGATCAGAATTACAATTCAGTGTTGTATTGGCTAGAAAATCAGCTGTAATAAATGATAATAAACCGCTTGTAATAATAATTATTTCAAAGGACATATTTTATTGGGTAGTATTAAAACATAAAGCTTTTAAAATCACTTGGAAATTATTGGGATTACGGTTCATTAAATTCATATAAATCTAGATATCTAGATTAATGGAATGAGCGAGTTAAATATAATTTTAAGGAGTACCTACCTACAAAATATTTGATAATCTTAAAAAAAAAGATAGCATTGTGAAAAGAAGACAAAAATCGTTCTTGATGAAATTCAAATTAAGGATCGGTAGTCGAAAATATGTATTCGACGATATGTCGTATTCTTCTTTAGTCAAATAGCCAGAATAGAAAACGATAATTTGGACAGCCAAAGGCCTCTGAATACATTTAACTATGCAAATGGCGGAATTATTGGAGAGATATAAATATGATATTAATTAATTATAACAAGACAAATGAAGAAAAATATTCATTTATTTTTCTTTTCTTTCCACAATAGATAATTGAGTCAAATTAAAGTAGTGTAGCTATAGTAATGTAATAAAACAATCGCAATAACATCCAGGCTTATACAAAATTACATAAATGTATTGTGATCCAACTGGGAATCGAACCCTAAGCTCGTTTTCCATTGGACTACTTTTATTATTAATTCAAGATTTTCAAAATTCAAGTTAGGTAGGTTTATAAACCAAAATGATTATTTTACGCTCTTGACAACAAAACAATCAATGTAGGGCTATCATTATAACGGGCGGAACCTCGTAATTAAATAAATTTGTGAATATAACAACACTTTATTTGAATATGTAGGCATAATAACATTATTAATAGATATGGGTCTTCCTATCATTGATTTTAAACTACCGGTTCATTCACCACTACATAATAAATATTTACAGTGCTATTTATAATGGGTATAGATTAAATATAATAATTAAATCTAAAGGTTGTTGTAATACTGAAAAGACCAAGTAGGTACATAGAGTATGAGGAACAATAGACACACATTTTGGTACAACGTAGCCGTGAAATCAATCGCTCTGTATGGATGTGAAATCTGGAGCCTAACGCAGAAACAAGATAAGACTTTCCAAGTATTCGAAAACAAAATTTTCCGTAGAATACTTGGACCGGTTAACAATAAGCAAAGGTGGCGCATCCTATGCTGAGGTCCGCGATGCTCAATATAGCCAATGTTCTGAGGGCGAAAAAAAATCAGATGGGCTGATCATGTTATTAGATGCGATACATCTAGAGCTCTCCATAAATGTTATGGAGGAACCCTTGTAGGTACTCGACCCTTAGACTGCCACCGGTGGAGATGGGCGGATAACGTTAAGAGGAATACAGACGTTGAGTGTGATCAACTATAGAGAGAGAGCGAGCTCGGGATAGAGATCCTGAATGATGATTATGCAGTCGGCCATGGACGGCCTTTTCTTGAATTGCGCAATTTTTACAAAATGTATGATTTTTTGACTCTCTTGTAAAATATGCGTAATTCAAAATAAGTGTTAGGGTTGCGCAATTTTTTGCAGGAGAGAAAAAAAGCATTTTTTCGTGATTTTTGATTTGGTCTGGCACCCCGAATATTATTAGCTAGTGCTCATACAGGTCGTCTTGAAGTTATAAAGAAAACGTATGAAACAGTTAGTAATCTAGTGGCAATAGTCGTACATGATTATCAAAATCAAACAGATAAATTGAGGTATTTACGCCAAATGGCCAACATGTAGTGATTACATTATACAATTTTATATTTACACCTTCCTAATGATATCTGTCCACAAAAAAATAACAAATTTGAAAAAATCCTTAACTGGCCAATAATTGTAGCTCTTCCCTACTATATATATAAAAAATGGATTATTTTCAAAATAACGGTATTGTAAAAAAGATGAAAGTATAAATTATACCTTGATGATTTCACTTAAAAATTGTTTTATTTTTTAAATATTAAATATTTATATATAAGTATATGTATTTCGTTTAAAATTTAATTAATAAATAGATTCCAGAAAAATTAATGTTTAATTTTTCTCTGGCTGTTCTGTTTTGTTACGCACACATAGTTATAATATTAGATATTATGATGTTTGCTTTTAAGCAGATCATAATATGGATCTCCATATAGTGGAGGTTGTAAATGGAAATGTATATTAGCTACTTACTCAAAGTATTAGGTCTACATTCTAGGTTCATTGAAACACAACATGTGAATCTGCCACACCCGGAATTTGAACCCGGGATCCACGACATTGTGAGTCTACACATTACCGCTTGGCGATCATGTGTCGGATATTGATATCCAAAAATAATGATTCTTATTTTTTATTGGCATACCTACCTACTGATTTAAAACTGTGATTGTATGCATTCATAACCAATTTAGTTTACAAAATCTCATTCGGCAAACAATAAGGAATTATATTTTAGGCCTACTAGTAATAATTAACAACGCTATTCACTAATACTGTTGGTATTGTTTATAATACTTTTAATATGCTGAGCACTAAAATTCCTGCAACATCATTATTGTGAGGTCAACATCGATCGATATGGATAGATTGATAAAGTGTCAACGAATAATTCGTGACAGGTAAATTAATTGATGTTAAATAATAATAATGTCATTATTATTTAGTAGAAATTGTTCTAAAATTACAATATTTAATTATCTAACTACATATAGGTACACAATCAGATGTAAATTAATGGCTAATTGATAATATTAAATGTGTTTTTTACGCGGAAGCCGTCGTTAGCATCTTAGGCCCACATGCATGGAATGTCGACTTTACGTGAAACAGAGCTGAAAGCCATGCATAATAAATATATATAAAAATAGAGTGACAGTTGTGGAAAAAAATAATTGGCATGGCAACGTCGCATTCCACAATCAAAATCTTCATTTCCAAATCAGCATTTTTTTTTAAATTCCTTGGCAGATAATAATGATAAAATTATAAAAATTTTATTTTGTATTTGTCACACAATGGTAAAACTTTGAAAACTGCACAATATAAAAAATAGATAATTAAAGAAAAATGTAAAAACGTTAAATAATTTAATGGTTGCTTGATCAGTGGTTGGTTGAAAAAATAACACATTGTAGATACAAAAAATCTATAGCGTTTTGTCATTCTATATGTTATTTTTATTGATATGGCAATGAATTTCATATAATATTAAAATGGCGTTCATTTAAATATACTTAAATAATATGTCAACAGTACTTCTAGTATTTCGTGTTTGCGTATATAATCGGTATTTAAAATATTTTTCCTTTCAGAAATAAATGGATGGCATTAACAATAATTGTATTAATTTAATTTCTGGTTAAAATATCACAGCTGCCAGTTTTGCAGTTTATTCGTCGCATGCGACACCGTTGTTGTACAGTAAGTTCACTGTCGAAAAATAACGACTGTTTTGTGTTTAGTAATTAGTGATATTCTATGAATTTCGGTTTTAATGTTGATAAATTATTTACTAATTTAGTGATGATTAAAAATTATCACTAATTTAACAATATAATATGTGGGGAAACAATGTACTAAGAACATTTTATGAAAATGATTTAATGAAAATAAAAGAAAATTTATACAACAGCTAGTATAAATTTATATTAGTTGTTGGGAAAAATAATTATGATTTATGAATACGTACTTAGGATAATACTGTAATAAGTGTAAATTTTAAATTAATAATCACCGCGTATAAACACGTTTTAGCATATTATAACAGTTTATTAGGTTTTATCTATAGCGAACATTAATCATTATGTATGTAATGTTTGTGGAAAGCAGATAGGCAGTCATGCACTGTTTAGGGGCGGTATATTTAAGGAGCGGAAAATTAAGGAATGACCGAGAAAATTAAAAATTTTGATTGTAACAATGTACAAGGCATCTACATATGCGTTAGTAAATGTGTGTGTTAGAAATTTTAAGATTTTTATTGTATTTAATTATAAGCGTGAAAATACAATTAAAACATTTTATTAAAATTTTAGAATAATAATGGTAGAGGAATATTTTTTGAATCCTTTGTATGAGGGCGTCACTGAGTGTATGGAGATGCTAGAAGTTTTTAATATTTACAGGAAGAAAATGATTACTCGAATATTATTAAAGCATTAATCTTATAATTAATAGGTACATAATATAAAAGTATGTACATAGGTACTGACCTTATTTGTAGTCAATAGTCAAAAGCAAACGACAACGGGAATAGGAATAATTAGGTATTTTAACCCTATACAATCAAACCACGTATTTTCCGTTAAAGTATTTTTCGTATATTAATTTATGAATGGATACAGTTTTAAACTATCTTATGGTATTGCTCTAGTAACTAGTCGTTATCAAGTAAGTTTGTTTATATAATTGGAAGGGTTTATTATAGATTATAATAAAAATTATGTCTCACTCTCTCGGGATAAAATTTTTCACAAATTGGAACAGATATTCTTTTCGAAACGATTGATATGTAGGTATCAATCGCTTCGAAATTGATAACTAAATCATATTCCTAAATGATTAAATTCAATCACGAATTAATATATTAGTATGGAAAATAGTCTGCTTATAAAGTATACAATTTTTTAGTAAATAAATAGATTGGGAAGGCGCATTCTTCATAAATCGGATAAGAAAAATATAAATAGTTCAGCGCATTTATTCTATACACAAGACTGGTGGATCAGCGGCTATCGAGGGTAGTTTTTCGAATTTTTGTGTTGAGGTTTTATAATTTTTACAATTAGTTAGTTGTAATTGTTACAATAAGTGCTATGTTTGAATGCTATTTGAATTCGATTCATGATTTAACAGCGGTCATTTAATCTACCAAGAGCGTAAAATTAAAATGGGTAAAAGCGGATAGGATATATTATCCTTCCATCATGGCTCCCACATCCTAAAGCGTGCTCCCAGGCCAGGATCTTTGTCGCCCCCCCCCCCCCTACCTATTGATAGTGTTAAAAGCAGTGTGACGCTCTACAGAAACGTTTTTCAAAAGGTATTCCAGTTAAAATTATGGGTATTCAGTGTATTTTTAGCGATTATTGTATTTTCCACTTGAGTAATGAAGTTTTCGAATATCGACATACAATAATCAAATTTTGCATCACATAATCACATATTTTAAAATATTACCTAATATTCTTTAAGTAAGCAGGTGACTTTTTTACCATTAGAGCAAATTAGTGATGAGTATTGACATCTCACGTATAAGGTAGATGCGCCACGCGCCCCCCCCCCCCCCCTTGCCTTCCATACTTCATATCGACGCTAATGAATATTTTTGCTGAATATGTAAAAGATAGGTATCTGATTATAATCCATATCGACAAGTTACATTTCAATGTACATACTTAAAACTTTTGACAAAATACCTACTATAATAATATGTTTTATATAATAAACATTTGGCATCTTATCTTACGTAAATAATATGTAAAATTGATCATATCATAATATTAGTAGAAATAATTTTTCGACCACTTTCATCATAGTTATCTGTTCGGACGAACTGTTTATTCACTCGGTCAAATTAATGTTGAATGGATATGGTAGTTTCACATACTGCTTCCACTTGACGTAATAACTCACATCGTGTATATAAGTAAATGTAAGAACATACGAGTGGTCACATTTGGTATGGTTTCATACAATCTGAGTGCTAGTTTATATAAATAAACAATTAATATTCGGTTTGTTTACACAAAAATACTTCGGACTTATGAAATGAGAACGTGCCGGAACTTTCGTATGAGATTTTTTGCATCATTTGCAAGGAAAATAAGCTTATGCGGGTAACAAAGAAGTGAGAAACACCAAAGGATACAAAATATATTTTATCATTGCTACCAGTTCTGCCAACATGAAAACAAAAACGTACTTTTTGCAAGTGAAAATAAGTATTTACAGGAGAGGTAGATTTTCATGCAAAATATGTATTTATTTTTGACGTAAATATAATATACCTATATTATTTTGTTTAGGTAGGTCCATATTGTTAGTACGTCATTCGGGGTTTGTTTTCCGAAAATCTACCCACAAGTTTCTCATTTAATTCTGTTTACGTACATGTTTAACAAGACATTATTTAGCACGAAGGCACCTATTGTTAAATTTATTGTATCAACATTAAAGAAACGGTCAGTGCTCCCCGTATTACATTGCCATACAAACTATTTTTTTATTAATGATGTCATCGCTCTAAAACATCTATCAATCGATTATACGTCGCCAGTTCTGACAGGTAGATCTATCTATATTAAGACTACGTATGTTCACTGGACATAGTAAAAAAGGCAAAGAAATAATCCTTCTGGAGGTGATATACCTATTTATGATGGTAAATTGAATAGCGTACGATTAAAATGTATCATATTGACATAATTTATTCTGTCATCGTCATCGAAGCGGCCTATTAACTCAATAAGTAAATAAGTCTCGAGGCTTATTCTTAATCATTGACTACATAGATTTACGTGTATTATAGATAATATCATATTATAATATTTATTTTACTAGGTACCGTAAAGGTAGTATCGTTATAGCCATTGGGCACTGCTGTACTCAAACTTTTTTATTATAGGTACGTCTTCCTTCATCTGAAAACAAAAATTTGGCCCGCCCAAAAAAATTTGTTACACAACATGTAATTTGAAAAAAATTCTGAGAAATATATTAACAATTGAAAAAAAAGACACCCAGCAGGAGATTTGAACCCGCGCCCCCCGGGATTCATGCCCGTGTGCACTGACTACTAAACTATGTTAACTAGTGTTTTTACAATCCTCTCTGAAGCGCTTTATAAATTGCTTTACTTTTCGGCAATCGGCTTTTGTATTTTATACCATAGTATTATAAATTACCTACCTCAGTTATTTAAGAATATAACATTCATTTTTTATTCAACATGCATAATTTGATATCACTTATGAGAAATATAATATAACCCCTGGAAAAAATCTCTTTTGAAAAGAGCGCAAACCCCGGGGGCGTAGGTTCGAATTCTGATGGGTTCTATTGGTTATATAATATTGCTCAGTGTTTCTAAGTGTTTTCAATTTATGTATGTCCAATAAAAAGAATGTTACGTTTTTAAATCTCGTGAATTATTTATCGAATAAAAAAAATGTTTACTACATAATAATTATACATAATTATGAAACAAAAACAGTGATTCTTTAAATTATTAATGTTAATAAATACCAAGTAAAATTGCGCTATAGCCACAATTTTTTAATATAATATTATACATAAACGAAGGAAGTTATGAATTGTAAAATGGATAGTTATATTGTATTATAGGTATGGCTAATTGAGGTAATTGTGTGGGCTCATAACAATATTAATATTTTTAAATATTAATAATTATATTGGTCTTAAAATAACTGAAATATTTCATGGCTTCTTAAGAGGAGTTTTTTGAAAAGTACTGGTTTAGATACGTTTAACTTAAACCCGCGTGGTACGAGTATATTTATGGCGGTTATAAGGCGTTTGAAGTGATTCATCAGTCGCGGATAATCGTGGCGTTTAGACGCCAAAACCACACCTGTCTTTAATGCTCACCTAGATGACAGGTTGTGAGTATATACCGCATTATTACTAGCTATAATTTCAGTTATATTACCGCTACGTTATACGCTATTTTCAACTGAGGTTTGTTACGTTGTAAATTAATATAACTTAGTCGGTAACCATTGACGGTAAATTTTGAAACTTCTCTTTGTGTCATCAGTTGAAAGTTTTGATAGCCTTACGTCGAAAGAGTAAGGGGTATGTCCTGTAATATGAAAATACCTACATACTAAATATGTATATATATATATATATATATATATATATAAACAAAGTGGTTCATTTAAAGTAGCGGACACTCCCTTCCGGTGTTATTACAGTTCAAGCGGCCGTGTCCTATTTAGTAATTTTAGCATTGCTCCATGTTAAAATGCTTTCACTTTCCGCTGAATTCTGTAAGGTAGACGAAATTGACTTTTCAATCGGACCCACTCGGCTTGTGGCACAGCTCATATGTGTTGATGTTCTTTGATTTCTAACATAAGACTACGACAGTCAATCCAGACAATGGTCCAGTGGGAGGCTATCAGCTATTTCGCAAACGTAAGCTGGTAAATAAATAGACTAATGTGATTTATAAATCTTTATCACTTTATCAAGTGACGTATATAGGCAAAATGCAGGTCTTAAGTTGATTCAAAATTTCTCCCCATACAATTTTAATACCTACACATCATTGGTAATTATTTTTTTGTAAATTAATAACATTTAACATGTTCATATTTTTTTCTTTATCCTTATGAACATGAAGTAAAAATATCACCCACTCGAAAACTAGGTCTGCTTAACGGCCCACGTGCTCGTCGTAGGTCAAAATTGAGTTTTTATCGTAGTTTCAAACCATGATCCTGGACACTCCTTAAACGTTGTAGATAATCTATTTATATAATTTTGTAGCCTTATTTTCCTTTATAGTTATTTTAAACATTTGATGACTGCATAAAGTATTTTTGTTACATAAAATAGTATTCTTTTAAACCTCTCGCTCTAATGTTTTAGAATATAGTCATATTTCGGTACATAAATGTGCAGTGGTGTTAAGATTTTTTACATTTATTAATTTTTAAACGCATTTATAAAACTATAAGTATAATTTATTACGAGAAAATTTTTGTAAAATATTCACGATAAAAAATTATATTGATAATCTCTGTGATCCCAAATTTGACAAGAATTAGGCATTTTATTATTAAAAAAATCAGCAAAATTAACACATTTGAAGATGATTCTAAAGATATTTATTATAAGCTATGTCTTTGACCATTCAAGTGTGATAAACATCTTATGAATAATGATTACTTTATAATAATTATTGACCTAAGAATAAGGTAGTGTTTTTTTGAAATACGCCATTTCTTTTGTCATTCCCCAGTGGTTAAGCTACAACATACGGCCGTAGCCATAAATTGACAAACTATAATTGAAGAAGGGAGTAAAATGATATTGACGCGCGTGTTTGAACATGTACCGTTTAAAAATAAAATCGGTTAGGTACATGTTCAAACACGCGCATTAACATATTTTACTCCCTACTTTAATAATATTTTGGCAATTTATGGCTACGGCCGTATGTTGTAGCTTAACCACTAGGGAATGACAAAAGAAATGGCGTATTTCAAAAAAAACACTACCTTCTTCTTAGGTCAATAATTATTATAAAGCAATCATTATTCATAAGATGTTTATCACACTTGAATGGTCAAAAACATAGCTTATAATAAATATCTTTAGAATCATCTTCAAATGTGTTAATTTTGCCGATTTTTTTAATAATAAAATGCCTAATTCTGTTCAAATTTGGGATCACAGAGATTATCAATATAATTTTTTATCGTGAATATTTTACAAAAATTTTCTCGTAATAAATTATACTTATAGTTTTATAAATGCGTTTAAAAATTAATAAATGTAAAAAATCTTAACACCACTGCACATTTATGTACCGAAATATGACTATATTCTAAAACATTAGAGCGAGAGGTTTAAAAGAATACTATTTTATGTAACAAAAATACTTTATGCAGTCATCAAATGTTTAAAATAACTATAAAAGATAATAAGGCTACAAAATTATATAAATAGATTATCTACAACGTTTAAGGAGTGTCCAGGATCATGGTTTGAAACTACGATAAAAACTCAATTTTGACCTTCGACGAGCATGTCCCCCCTTATTTGTATTCTTTCCTAAAATAAATTGACGTTCCTTCTATTTAGGATTGGTAATTGGCTAATCGTATGATTTCAGATTGGGCTTTTTCGTATTTTTTTTTTGATTGTTGAGATTCTAGAATATTCGATTCTTGAGAAATCAAGATTGGTTTATTGATTTCTCGAGAAATTTAACATTCAAGATATTGCGCATTTTTTACAAAAAAATCTGTTCTCGTTCGGATTCAAACTCGAGATCTGTTTTGGTGTTAGGTGAAAAATTCCATCCACAAAATATTTAACAAAATTCTGTTCATAATTTAAATCAATAGATTATACATTTTTAGCTCTTCCGGCAAATCTTTTCACCGGGAAATTACTGTGAATTGCTGGATGCCGTAAAGAAAAACATTAAGTTGGTAACGCTCTTTCAGAAATTTATTTTTTTATATATACTTATATATTCTAATAATTTATCGAGAAACGAGAGTCTCAAAATTACCAAACAAAAAAAGCTCAAGAAAGAAATATCTACGTTTCGTATTATTTCGTGAGAATTCTCGTGACGAGAAATATTAATCATCAACTCAATTGTGTTGAAAATTGGGGATACATTTTGTATTCATCTTCATCAAATATCCATCACCAACTCTGGTGTAAAATAGGCTATTTTAAATGCATGCCAGTTGTTTTAGTCGGTCATTGTATTAATTATTGTACGTATATTAATAAATATTATCAATCATCATACGGATAATAATGGAATGAGAATAATATTACAAAAAGGTGAGATATGTGAATAAAATTTAATTCATTCCCCTCGCGGTAGTCATGGCCTCCTTGCCTCTACCCCCCTTTGTATTCACATACGCATGAATAGGTACCTACCTAGATAATACCTTCACCAAATAAATAAATTCGAACCTTTTTCTCACAAAGTTTGCTTATGTAATGGTATAACTTTGCCAATAATCCACGACCTAAAATCGATTTCTAAATGTACCTATCCCGATTGATATTATAGATAAAAATGATAAAAAAATGCATTCATAGAAAACCGGCCTAAGTAAATTTTATTCTCAAGACCAATATTATAATACTAGGGGTATGATAGCTTATCATTCTCTCTTCTAGGTAGAGCATATGCATTCCTCTCACAGATTGGAACTTATCTTATATGGATGATATCGTAAATCGCACGAAGTCGTAAGTAGGTACTTAAGGGCTCCTGTCTGAAAAAGCACAACATTTTAAATTTTTAATTGGTAAATTATCATAATAAAATGATTACTTCAATCTATCATGCTCCAGTATCGGAATGCAGGGCAAACATAAGGTCATATCACTTACCTCGGTTAATGTTATGTGCCTCCAGCGATATGAGACATGCAGTGCACATAATATTATATTGCTTTTTTGCACCGCTTCAGAGTGAGGGTGAGTCGGCCAAGGGAAGTAACCGTGCAACAGTGTCATAAGGGTTGGAAGTGTCGCACTCTCTGGAGGCATCCGGAATACGTCATGTCTTAACGTCTTTTCATGATTACATCTGTCACCACCGTTCGCTCACAAACTCGGATGTTTGTAATGCAGTTACCCCTAAAATTTGATGGATCCATCGATTCTCAAAGCTTAAAAGTCAAGATGCTATGTCTCAGATAGCACAGGTAACACTCATAGCCAATGATGGCAATCTTTTTAGTGGTCATGGAATTCATTTGTAGCATGGCGGAGCTCGCATTCAGTTAAGTTATGAAAAGCTGAACTATCATAGTATTAAATTACTAGACATTTTTCTCTCTCTTAAAATATCGGAATATTAAATGAAATAGGTAATAAAAACATGTAGGTTTGGAGATTGATTTTTTAGAAACGAAAGCTGTAACCAAAATATCATATTTTTACATGAGACAATACTATTTATTATTGACGTGTGTGCTAAATTCTACAATAAATGTATCGCTTTACGGCTTCTATGTGCAGCAGTGTTCTATTAATAATTTATTGAGGTATGATCGTGGATGACCTTGTTTTGCGAGGAACGATTGTTAGGTACTGTTTTTAGTCATTCGATGAACCCACTGTGTATATGGACATAACCACACATTAAATAAAATAGGATTCAAGTCCGAATAGAATTAGAAGTGAGTGTTCTATCCAATACTCCATTGAAAACATCTAGTATTATGTTTACGATTATCATTATGGATACATATGTAATATTACTAGCGTTATATACCATTCAAGTTCGTGGCTGACTGCACAACCGTTTATCTTGAACTCTATCTCTTCAGTCAGACAGACTCAGCCTCTCTGCATCTCTTTTGATGTTATCCATCCTCCAAGAGCCGCCCAGAATCCAAATGCCTACTAGAGTTTCTTCATAAAATTTTAAAGAAAGCTCTGGATTAATCGCACCTAACCACGTGACCTAAAGACATTAAGTAATAATACCCATGTAAAATAGCTGTTAGATAAGATGATAATCTAGAAAACTTTGTAGTATTTTTGTAAGGTCAAAGGTCGGAGAGAATCTGGGAGTGCTTCTTCCAGATAAATGGACCAAATCAAAAATTCCACTGATACATGTTCTACGTATCGCTGAATGCTTAAGAGGAATAATTAAGTAGGTATTAGATTTCATTGATGATTGAAAAATTTTACCAATATAATTTAAAATCAGAAGCATTTTCCCCCATATTTTGATTTTAGGTCAATGTATGAGATGGTATGTACCTACTTTACATTTTTAACCTTAATTTAGATTTCACTAGATCTTGAAATAATCTGTCAATCAAATGGGAGGCGAAGTTTTAATAATCTCTTCGGGGATTGGATATGTAATAAAATATTCGAGACATATAAATATTAATTGACTATACTATCATTTAATTAATTGTATGCTTTAATCTATTTGAAATAACAGTGTTATGGAGTACCTACCTATCTTCTTTATGTGGAGATTTTTTTTCTAAAAGTAATGTCACAAAAGTAGACATACCCAACCTTATCATGTAACATTTTATAGGTACACGGTATATAATTGTAATTATGTAACATTAGAGTTTTCCGGACGTTTTCCGAGCTGTTTTTACGGTTCTGAAAACATTTTATGCGTGCGCGACAACAAAAAACTTGGTTGTATAGTAAAAGAAAACCGGCCAAGGCCAAGAAATTCCCATTGCAATTTCGCTGAACATCTTCGTAAGTGAGTTCTTATGCAAGCTATAACAATGCTTTTCACGTAAATAGTGGGAAAAACAATTACCAGCTGGCATGCGAAGCAAAACAGAAATGTGCAAATGAACTGGCGTTGTACGTTTAGTAACGTACATACCGACTGTTCGTTAAGAAATAATTGATATCTATTCTTTGCAGCTACGAGGAGACAATTTAATTTATAAGGTATGTAATTAATGACAATAACGTATTAATGAATTAATGTATCCTTATTATTTCTGCCAACCTTGAATTTAATTTTGATATTTGTCTAATATATTAATAATAACGGCTGAGATTCAATGTCTCGATTTTAATTCGTGACTTGTGGATTCGAATCCCACCCAAATCATCGATATATAGGTGAATGAATGATAAAGGCGAAGTACAATACTATTGTGGATTTAGTATGAGTATCTAGCGACAGAATACGAAAGAAAAATTTTAGACATTAATAGTGATTGAAGTTTAAAGTACCTAATTGTAATAAATTATCAATCCGTATGTATCTAAAAATATTAAAAAGCATTTTTTTTTAATTTGAAGCTAAAAACTTCACTTGAATGTAACAGATAAGTTTTTGAATTATTTGTAGTTTTAATATTTTATTTATTTTTAAAAAAATTATTATCAATTCGATAATTGAGGATAGTATTACATTATGACCATCTAATTGTTTAAACACTTAAAATATAAATAATCAATTAAAAGTTTCACTTTTCGAATTCTATCGCTAGATGCCTTTATTAGCGCTACAATCCCGGCAAATTAAATTTATTTTTTAGAAGTTCTTCAAGAGGCGGTAAAGATTCTCACTAGATTGTAGAGCAGCGGTTTCCAACCTTTATGCTACTACGCCTCCCCGAAGAAAAAAAAATTTCCGCGCCTCCCTTACCTTTTATTGTTTTAATAGATTAAATAATATAGAAACGTTTTAAATAATAAAAACTTTTGTATAAAAAAAACTATAATAAACTATAAAAAAAAATATTATGAAAACTACAATTAACAGAATAATAACAAGGTTTATATGTATGTTATAACATACACATACGTGTAGATTTATTTTTTATAAAAAATATTTTTAAACATTTAAACCAACTACATCTATCGCATAAAAATTTAATGCGAGGGTTGTTGTTGTTTATTGGCACAAAGTTTATCAAATCTTGGGGGCAATGTGGAGAGTGCCACTTGTAGCTCTTTTTCGACTACTAACCTAGCTCGATATTTGGTTTTCATTGCAGCCAGTGCCGAAAAGCCCGTTCGCATAAATACGACGTTACAAACGGCAGAAGCACTTGCATTGCTTTGTAATACAAATATTCATACTCTCCGCTAAGATTCATCCAAAATTGAATTAAGGTTTCATTTTGAAACTTTTGTTTTAGTAGGCTATCGCATGATAATTCTATCAGCTTTTCCTTTTCAATGGTTGTCAGCTCAAATTCGTCATCTTAATTGTCGATAAATGGATTCTGTAACCAAAAAAAACCTTTAAGAAATCAAGGTCTTTAAAATAATTTGAAAAATGCAGCACTAAACCATCCAAGTGTTCAATAAAAAGATTCTTGCTTGTTTCAATATTGGCTGTGGCCCAGAAATCTTTTAGCAGTGAAAACATGTCCAACTCATTCTTTTGTAAATTTGACTTCCATAAATTCAACTTTTTAATGAAAGCTTTTACTTTATCTTTTTGAACAAGTGGATGCATTTGTGATCCCTGCATTGATTTATTCAAACTGCTGAATTTTCCAAAAATTTCAACCAAATAGGCAAGTTTAACAAGGAAATTATCGTCCGTCCACAAAATAAATGTGCCTTTTCATGGTGATTTCCTTCGAGAAAGATTGCTATTTCTTCTTTGAGTTCAAATATCTTTTGAATCACTTTTGCACGAGATAGCCAGCGAACTTCACAATAATACAGAAGTGAGGTATAATTAGCTTCCATATCTACACACAACTTTGCAAACAGCCTAGATCTCAACGGACTGTTCTTAATGTAGTTTATAATTTTTGTAAAAATGTTGTTAAGTTCCTCGCTCATATTTTTTGACACTAGAGCTGCTCTATGAAGCATACAGTTCGTCCAGATAGCATGTGGTGCTTTCTTTTTAACTAATGCTTGAAGACCTGCTTTGTGTCCGGACATTGAGTGAGCACCGTCAGTACACAGTCCAATGCAATTATTATTCCAAGTTATGTCGTTTTCTTCAAAAAAACTGTCCATTATATTAAAAATTTCAATGGATGTGGTCCTTCCAGGAATGGATTTGCAAAATAATATATCTTCTAATATATTATTTTCCCCAACATATCGAACATATGCAATTAAATGGGCATCTTTAGCTATATCAGTCGCCTCATCTACTTTTATGGCGAATTTCGAAGTACGCAGCCGAGAAACTAATTGATCGCAAATATCTTCAGATATATCATTGATTCTTCTTCCGACTATATTATCAGCAAGCGGAATTTGTCGCAACTGTTTTGCATATGATTCGCCGAACATTATTCGAACCATATCAATAGCTGCTGGTAAAATTAGAGTTTCTCCTATTGTATGTGGTTTCTTACATTTTGCGATTCGGTAAGAGACATAGTACGAAGCCAATAATAATGCATTTGGTGTTACAGAATATATTTTTTTGAACGTTTGCTTTTGGTTATTAAGCTCATCCAATTTTCTTTGAAAAAATTCTATGGGCTTATCAACATATTCAGAATGTAGAGTTTCATGGTGCCGTTTTAATTTGACTGGTCTCATACTATCTGAAGCCAAAACTTTCGAACACAACAAACACATTGGTTTTTCCAAGCCATCTATACTAACACTAGTGAATCCTAATGATAAATAGGATGAACTGTATTGTCTTTTCTTGGGAACTTTACTTTCTTGTTCTATTTCGGTTTTATTCCCACTAGTATCAGCATCTTTTCTCTTACAACCACTCAAAAATGTATCCATTCCACTAAAAAATATTTTATTATTATATTATATTAAAGAAATCACGTCAAAAACAATTTAAAAAAACAATATCACACCCTGCCTACACGCTTCAGTTGACACTTTAGCTACGAGTGACATTTAAATTTGAGGTTATTGTTTTCATGCAACCAGCGGTCGTTTTGTGCATTACCGAAACAGAGCGTTTGCAAAAGCGCCATTTTTAAATTTCTCCGCTCCAAATATTTTTTAATAGGATTTAAATATATGTATAATGTATTATATATTAAAATAAACATTCATGCACTGAATTTTCACTGTTACCTTAAGATATGAAGTTTTATTTATTTGTAGATATTATGGTATGAAAATTAATTTATTAAAAAATTTTGGCGCCTCCCCTGGCAATAGATCGCGTCTCCCCTGGGAGGTGCGCCCCAGGTTGGAAACCGCTATTGTAGAGTCAATTCTTTTTCTGGCGCAACAGCCTGTCGTATAACTTGGTTTAAGACGATTTGGACGCTGCCAACGCCATATGGATGCCAGAACAATATGAGTATTGCCACATTGGCGCCGGTAAAGATTAATGAAACGTGTGAAAAATTTAATAAAAACTAAATTATCGCACAGTTATCGTCCATGCGGAGGGGAAATACAGAATGCCAACCACTTCCTCTGGGAATGTCTGAGTATGTGCTCCGAGGAGATGCTCAGGTCGGTCCAACCAGCTGTTGCGCCCTTCGGGTCGTCCGACTTGGTTGCTACTAAGGCCAATTATCTTGCCTTTAAAAAAAAATACGGCGTCTTACTGCGGGCGTGAAGATCTCTTTACATAATCTTTGCTGTCCGTATGATTAGCTTCATTTTTTTTTCGTAATTTCCATATGATTTTTTCTTCCTGGAACCTTGCATTAGAGTAAATTCTTTAAACTCAGTCAGAGCTCACCTTGAGCGTAGCAACCTCAGTCTTGGTTATTTTCTCCTAGAGCATTCCCAGACGAAATTGAAATAGATGCTATACATCGCCACTGTAGTGTCCCGTGATAAGCTCGATTTAGACCGAGTGTGGTGCGGGGCGGGTTTTGGTTTGGAAGGATTAACTTCAATAGTTAAAAGTTATTATAACATTGTCTAGACTCTAGAGGGGTGTCTATACCATACTATACTATATAGATAATTCACGCAATAAAATTTAAACATGTAGGTACATGAATGTATTAATAAAAATCACCAAAACTAGCACAACTCGTCAATATTTTATAGTTTAAATATACTCTATATTAAGCATGTTGACTAACTGTTGTCTTGGCATTCAGATGGCTTCGCCCTGCTGGAATCCAAATAGCGGCATCAAATTGTTCTATTCTCAAAATTAGCTTTTTCACTCTCCGATCACTTACAGGTAGGTATGTAATATATTATCTGAAAGGATTTTTTTAGTTTTACATAAATTCTTGGCATAATACGGCGATAGAAAAGGTATTTTCTCATCTAGATTTGACATAATATTATGTAGTTATGATATAATTCATATTGGGCATTCAGTGAATAACAGCCATTCACAACTAGGGTCGTACTGCAAGAAAGTTCTTCTGGAGACGCTTTCAGCATAACTTTGAAGGTTGTTTATCGATCCTTATGCTTGAAAGGGTGGATGTAGTGAAATGTTGGGTAGTAAAGGAAAAGCAGGTCCCTTAAAATCTTAACAATATTTTGCATACGACAATTTGGAGGTTCACTTTTATCTATCGATAAGTCTATGGGCTATAACTATAGTGTATATATCATTATACATAGTTTTAAAAGATATATGAGAAAAAGAATATACAATTATACAATATAAGCAAGAGTAGGTGATTGACGTATTCATATATAAATTCTAAAAAAGATGCGCGTACTTTGAGAGAATTCTTTTAGTTACGTCGACCCAACCTCCCGCTGCTTATCAAATATTTATTTTTTTCTTGCCGTCACATATTTTCACATACAATATAATGTAAGTAGGTATATAAGCATATATTATAATATAGTTTGTTTTTATGTCAATCGATTTCGTTACATGTAAATTGTGCGTACTATATTTCACCGTGGCACAGTTCGCGGTGAGCTCTCGTATCGGAAAGAGATGACCGTATAATATACGGTCTCCAATTATTGTATTAGATTCAATATGAATATTAATTCAATTTTCACAACTGATTTTGGCAAAATTCATGAATTCAAGAATGAAAACCTTACCTAACAAATAATCCAGTATATCGGCTATTTTCAAAAATTGTTTGCTGCTGGCTTCTTGTAAAGTGTAAACCGACAAGAACCGTGTTTTATTTAGACGTGAATTTTATGTCAGTACTATACGACCCAAAGAGGTTGGACGGTGTTTAATATACGGCCATATATTTCCGATACAACATTTCACGCTGAAGTGTAGATACGGCGAACTGCATACGCACAAGTTTCCGCATAAGAATCGATTTACGAGAGATAATGTTAGCTAACAGAACTAGTTTCTCGTCGTAGTAATACATAGTATGTAGTATTTAGATTTTAATACAATTATAATATAAATCGAATAATACATATTATTATGATTTTGACAGCATAATAAAATGTTGTGAAGTCTATCGAGTTGCGTAGTAAAGCCTATTTTTAAAAACCGATATTATCTTTGGTTATGCTTCTTTATGTGAAAATATGTGACGTTGTTTTATAGCCCGAGGTATGTGTGAATAAATCGAAGTTAGAATGTAAAATAATTAACAAAAGTGGTGTCTAAAGATGAAATTCTGGTGTTCTTCAAAATCCAGCGCAATAATAACTAATACACAAATGAGTATAAAAACGGTTCTTCGCATATACCTATCACTATAGTCAAATTTTCATAGCATGTCACTTGACGAATCGAATGTTCTATCTCTCATTCATGATGAGAGCATATTTAAATAATAAAATTCTTTAAGTCGTGTTTTAAATAATATTATAGTATTCCAATTTTTACTTCTATAAATGGCATAATGTCGAAAAATGTGTGGAGGGAAAGCGAAAGTGATATATTTTGTGTTTGCAAAGTGACAAGCTAATGTGTCGATACCTACTATAATAGCCGGAGGCTGCTCATGGCCTATATTCGTATTTAATAGTTATTAAGGTTAGTATATTATGCACAGTTTTTGCCAACTTGACTTCCATTTCCTATTTGTAGTCACAAGTGCGTAATTGACTAAATATCCTTGCAATGCTATTTAATAATAATATTATTTAGGTCAGCAGAGCGTTTCCAAAACTATGCACCGTGGTTAGCCCGGTGTTGCGCGGTACCCATGTGACAAATTATTTCACGAGGAAATCCTAATTGATAAAATACACATGATCATAATATCATTAGATCAGAATATTTATGACATCATAGCAAGTAACCATGCGTACTATATTCTTATAATTGTGGGCTATCGACAGGCAGCCAGAGGTTTACGACGCGGGATATCAATTTAAGGATATCCGTATCAATGGGAAGTAAAAACACTGACATATATAGAAGGAGGAGGAGGAGCGAAGCAGACCAAACTTATTCTCCCGTACCACGTAGGTAACATAATATCTATACGCTGAGAATTTAGATTAATTTTCTCGATAAACACTTGTATGGCATACTTACGGCGTTTTTAGATCGCCGATATCCTTGATTTGTATTTAAAATGGGATTATCAACATTTGTGCGAATTTAAGCGAAGTTTTTTATAACAAAATTTGAAATTAAAAATATACATGACTAGTTTGGTCAATCACAATGATACATTGGAATACAAGCTTTGCCAATGCATTATTTCTTGGTATCCAAATGTACATGTACCTTTCTTTCATAATTGAACCATCTTTCTTCTCTGGTGCTAGAACCCGTAGTGAGCCATTGACTTATCCAATCTGCCCAGTCACCAGCTCTCCAGGTGATCACTTCTTCACGTACTCCGAAAATCGTAATAAATAACTACAGATAATATCATCGGTGTTTTGTAAAAAGGGCGAATCAACCATCTTGGCAAAATCGAGATTTTAATGAAAAAACAATATGTACATATCTACCTCACTAGCTTTGTTGTGCTAAAACGGCGAATTTCTATCTCCATAGAAAAGTACTTAAAAACGATAATCGTAAGGGCGAATATCCACTTAGTAGGTATTACGAATAAAAAGTGAATGTGACATATTAGGCCTTTTAAAATATTATATTATAAAGCCTATTATAAAGACAGTATTCTTTCTAAGCTTTATTATAAACTTATTGGACATTTATAATCATTCATAGGTAATTAATAAATAAATGTTAAAAGTTAAAAACCCTCCTCCTGTAAAATAGCATTTTAGTTAATTCGCCCTTTTTACAAAACACCGACGATAATATGTTCATATCAAATAAAAATATCTAACAAATTTTCGCAATTTTCAATGTATCCCATAAATATTATTAATTATAATAACTATTTTGATAGATTACCTCCCTCGATTTCTTATGATTATATTATTATGATTGTTTGTGTATTCTATTAAAAATATGAGGCATAAAACGACTAAAAATGTTTGGGAAATGCTGTATTTGGTTGTACACGATTAGGTGTTCTTAATTATAGTGATTGCATGTTAGTGCGAACAAAATATAATCAAACGACACGCACATTATTTAACTAAAATACGTGATCATTGTACCAGTTGAGTTAACTGTTAAAGAGATTTTCCCGCGGAAGTGTGCGAATATTATTTTATATTTGGTACCTACTAGCTGAATTACTCAGCTTTGCTCGAAGTTGCTTCGATGGATTTATATTAAATTTATCATCAGTAATCTCACAACATACATTTAACTAAATATATCAGGATAACATTTAAATTTAAGAGTTAGCTCTGCACTGTTCTGTTCAATATCCTTAATAATGTTTGTCCCAACGACGTTATGGATTTTATAGCGGGCAAGTATTATAATAGCAAAAACACTTCACAGTTGAGGTAAAAAGTATGTAACAGATGCGTTTGACAATATCATGGTATACCCTTGATAATTTTCAAGTAGGTAAACCACGCTTTTGGCACAGATCCCTTTCTTTATGATACTACTTCGTTGATGTTTTACAGATCTATGAAATTAATTGGCAAACGGATTATGTGAAGTAATAATCTGAGGAATCTAATAGCATTTTGTGTCATTTGGATGAATTGCATACACGCCGTATGCCCTAAGGCTCGTTTCAGACGGGACACCGGTGTCGCGCTCGATATAATATAGGAGGCCTTTGTATTCGAATAATGAGCCTCTGTAATACGTTTATGAATACCCCAGAGCTAATGAGTTAATGCATACTATCGAGTTATGAATTAGAATATAAAACTGGCTGCGGTAATAAAAATAAGTGTATTGGCGGCTTGAGAATGTAGCGGCCGACGGAAAAGTGTACCGGACACGCGTTGACTCATTAGCTCTGGGGCGTCCATAAACATAATACAAAGGCCCATTTATTCGAATACCAATACCTCCTATATTAAATCAAGCACGACACCAGTGTCCCGTCTGAAACGGGCTTAAGGGTCTTGTATTCATTTCATATTATTAAATCCGGCCACCTTGTTTTCTTTTGAAGAAAGGTTTCTTGTTTCGTAATGCATAATATTATTTATGAACGTCTGTATATAACAATGTTCTTGCAATTGTATCTTGTAGAGACATAAAAAACTGTCAATGTTCAATGAAACACTGTCAAACAATAGTGGTGAAGTGGGCTAGAGCACGCTGAGTTGGCGACCCGGGATTTTTACTAGGACGTGCGCGCTCAGGGTACTTCTCATAACACATACACGTCATTAATCACGTGAATGTAGAAAATTGCGTCGTTGTCGTTTAAGATTTGAAAAAACAGCGACCCTGCACTATTTTATTTAACACTACAACACTACCCAGAATAAATTCAATATTATTCTCTTCCACCTGCTATCTGCTCAATAAGAATACTATATTCAGTATGTGGATCATTGTCTAACTTGGTGACTGGCATCTTGAAATGTTTATGTTTAATGTCGTCGTCATAAAATTTAATGCTATTATCACTGTCATTATTTGTGAACTACTACTACTTCCAATAAATAATTTCACAGAAATTGCATAATACTTATAGGTACTGTTATTTCCCTCCATTTTCGAAAGTGGGAAGCACCTTGTCACTTTGCTTCGTTGTATGGATTTTTCGTCTGGATTCGGGACTTGGAGGTGAACAAATAACACACCGGAATCGTGTTGGAAACGGCAAGGTATATTTACGTTAATATAAATTCTAAAGGTTACATTTTATACAAATTCTTTTCAATGTATGGTTTTGTCAGATAGCGAGGTTAACACTGCTTACTGCGTTGCTCTCAAAAATGCTTCTCCCGCTAAAACAAATCGTCGCTTACGAGCGGTACAAAAGCGGCGTTGCCGTTCGTATTTTTTTAACGACATTCAGTCAATGTTGCCGGTCAGATATTTAACATTATTTAATTATTTTCGCAATCAACCCTTACTATTTGTTGATTTGATATCGATTTGGGCCTCTCCAGATGCACAGAGACATCCCCAAATGGGGGCCATTTGGGAAGGTAACAGTACCTACGTTACGTTAGTTTTTGTCAGATTATTTGTATTTTTTTTGACCATGCGCAATCAATCCTAAAAAGATCATAATATGGGCCTACATATAGTGGATGTTTGTATTAACAGATTTATTGTTTTTTCGAAAAATTGATGTTAGCCACTTATTCAAGCAATTAGGTCCATACTTTAACTCTAAACACACATTAAAAAACAGTATGAGTATATATTTTACCAGACCCAGAATTCGAACTTAGGACCCGTATAAGTCGAAACGTTTGCTGCTCGGCCATCGTGTACGTAAAATGACCATATTACATACTTCCATAAATAAAATATATTGTTTTCCTTCATTTTTGCAATGATATACTAATTTAGATAACTAGAGAACTATGAATATCTTTTTGTTTACTTTTTCTTGACATTTATTAGAAAGACGTGATAGAGGAAAAAATATTGTATCATACGCTTGCCAAGTAGACATTTTTAAGATAATCTTCAGGCATACATCCACCGTATTTAATTCCAGACTGTTTAGTATTAAATTCCATTTAATTTCACACCTCTGATTACAATGATATTGTCCCGATAACCTTTTCATTTATTCATTATTTTTTACTGCAACAATCTAAATGCACGTAAAATAAAACTATCCTCGCAAAAGTGACAAATCAGTAATCATGTCAAACTGGCATAAGAGAATAAGTTCACCCTAAAGCAAAAACCGTGCTGCCATCTTAAGCACCTAATGCAGTGAGTAATCAGACAAGCACCCTCAGTCAACGTGTATTCTTATTCTTAGATTTATTTCATTATTATATTAAAAACCACCACTATATTCTAAGGACGGCAACCCAAATATAATGTCTAGCAAATACAAATTGTGCCGCTAGTATAAACAAATAATATGTCAGAATGACATTTATTATTTGACAAAGAATAAAAGAACACCAATTTGGAATCTAAATAATGCAAGCGCAACAAAAATTCTAATTCTGAATTCTGCAGCAAAGGTTATTTGAACAAATTAAATTAAATGGAAATGTCAGTTGGGGCTAAGTAAGAAAAGGAAATCAATTATGATATATTATATAGATTATACTAACATTCGTTTTGTTATTGGAAATAAACAATTTTCAAAAGCAAACCACATTTTTTTCGAGATTCTTCTATTAGGTATGTTTTAATTATTTTTTTAAACTATGTAGGTATCAAATTTACAATAGTTATTCTGTAAATTAGATAACTAAAATGAAGCAACCCAACCGGCGAGGAATAAGCTCCCTCCCGACTGACGTTACCTGCAATAATTTTTAGGTAACAACAGGTGACGATACTATAATAATTATAATCGTCATGCTCTCCCGGTGTCAAGCGCTGGTCTGATTCTCACGGTAATGACTCATCGGCAGAACTACTGAAATATATACAGAAACATAGCTATATTATAAAAATTATCTTAGTTAAATGGCAGCCGACTGCTGGTTATAAAACCATTTGAAACCAGTTCCAGGTTCTTCACTAAATTTATTGAATTTTATTTCCTATTCTTTAAATAAACATACTTTCGTTATTATTTTATAATAATTATTGCTATCTAGTTTATGTATAAAATGTAAATAAAGTGGCACTATACTTTTTATGCCTTTAGACTTTTCGGAGGATAACTTGACATTGTAGTAATAGATTGATGGTAACAATAATTATTATCTCAAACATCGTGATGCACAGAAGAACCACCGGCTGCCGTCCTTTCGGCAAACTTCTCAAAACATGGAACGATGAATGGGACTCAAAAATCTGAATAAAACAGACCCGACGGTCTAAAACAAGAATGATGATAAATATAAAATATCTCTATATATTATATAAAAATCTCGTGTCACGATGTTTGTGGTCGAACTCCTCCGAAATCGCTCGACCGATTTTTATGATTTTTTTTATGTATATTTTTTAGGTATGAGAATAGGTCAACAAGTATATTTCATACCGCTAGGTGATTAGGGTATCTCTATCCAGAAATTTTTTTCTTTTATTTTTTTGAAATATTCTTTTTGTATTTTTTTTATTATTTTGCATCAAAAAATACTTATAACCCCAAATTTTCACTTTCCTACCTTCACCCTCCCATTTTTTAATCGCGATTTTATTATTTTTGTATGAACAAATTTAACCGTCGTTCGTATTTCAAACAGAACGAAATTATTTATGTTGTTGAATGACAGATAGCGCTACGTCCGAGGAGAATTCAAGAGAAGCGTCGCGTCATTTTGACATTTCATTCGGCATATCACAACGCAGTGCGTGCAAAATTTTGTACGATTTATTTTAATTTATCTATTTTTATGTGCGTGTATTACAGTGCACAATGCCATCAAGACGCAAGGGAAGCCATTTGGGCCGTCGAACGAATAAAGCAACAAACATGCGAAATAGTAGAGCAGAAAGAACAGACGAAAAAATCCAACAAGATAACAAAAACGTGCGTGTAAGCATGTCGCAATTGCGTGCATCCCAATCACAAGAGGCACGAGCTGAACGAAATCAACAACGACAATTGGAACGGAGCCAAACACACGCAGAGCAAATGACCGACAACGCCAACAAGTACATCGAACATTTACATCCGCTTCGTTCCTTCGTCTCGCATTCGAGTACGAGCCAGATATTGAATATTCCGCTCATCCGAAAGTGCTGATTGTATGGTCAAAGAATGTCCCCATTGTCATGCGCTCAAATTCAAACGTGAGTCAGCCGGGATGTGTTGCGCATCAGGAAAAGTGCAACTACCAGAAATTGAGATACCACCAGAACCATTGAACGGCTTGCTCATCGGCACGGTTCTAGATTCAAACCTGTTCCTGAAGTCCATTCGCACATTCAATTCATGCTTCCAAATGACTTCGTTAGGAGCAACAGAAATAGGGTCAACAATTCCATTCTACGTTCAAAATCAAAGGCCAAGTATACCACAAAGTAGGCTCATTGCTGCCAATGCCAAACGAACCACATAATTTTTTACAAATCTACTTCATGGGCGGTGAGGACATCAATCATGTGGATGCACGTTGCGGCTACAATCGTCGGCAAACTGGACGCCCTGTTGAATGAGCACAATGAATTATTGAAATTCTTCAAAGCACACATGCACGAATTGTAAAGTGACAATCACGCTATTGTCATCAATCCTGATAAAACACCAGCTGGAGAGCACGTGCGTCGATTCAATGCGCTTGTATATATATAATAAAGATAACATGATACCTGTTCACATTTTTTTGGGGTAGATTTTTATTATTGATGTATCATGGCAAAGTTCAGTGATCTATATTATATCAAAATTTCTGGAAAGATATTATATCCTAGTACTAGGTAGGTATCTTAAATTAGTATTGGTATGCGAATGGTAAATAAAGATGGTGAAAAAATGTTATAATTTGTCAACAAAAGAAAACCAGTTTTCTTAGAAAAAATAAGTCACTTAATATCTTCGAACAAGCTAAATATTTGTTTTGAGACGTGTATTTATTTATTGAATAAGTCTTTTGAAGTGAAATCAATACACTAACATCGTAAAATATATTATTGATTAATATGAAGGCTACTTTTAATTTAATCAGTATAAATTTAATTAAGTACCTACCTATATTATGTTTTTCCACATTTCCTTTCCATTTAATGATTTTCCTTTTCAATTTATACTTACACACATAATATTATATTATATTGTTAATGGTATACTTATTATATTACTATGTCTCTTTCTGACAATCATTAACAAATATTATAATCTACAAAGGCATACTATTTCGTAGACTCTATTGTGTAGGGAATATAATAGTAATATCATTATCATCACTGAGAGATGAGCAATGATTATTCACTACAAATTCGTTATATTTATGTACATAATAGCAACAATTATTGACAAAGTATTTTGTTTAAAAACTGTATTAAAGACAAAATATCAATAAAAATAATCCTCAACTCTTTGATACACATGTGATATTGTCAGGTATTTTTTTTTTAAATAAACAAGACATAATAGTATGGATTCACAATCACTACTGGTCTATTTATTAATAAGCTAATTAATGGGGTACCTACCTATATTTATTTTTGTTTAAAAAAGAACAAAGTTTGATGAAAGAAATGAGTTTGATGACTCCATCTAACTCTTTTCTCTTATAACGTGTAGGGACTTACCTAATAATTGGTAGGGATTGTTTTTTGTATAAAATCTAGCTTTTATACACAGGTTCGAACACGTTTGTATATTTCTCCAGTTCCATATTAAATTATAAAACATTTTCGTTATTTTCAGCACTTGAGCATACACAGGTGGTATTCAAACTGTGTGCTGCGGCTTCCTGGGATGCCGCAAGTAGTATGATTTCCAAATAATCGTAATAACAATTTATAACTTCGAATGCTTTTTTCTACTCATGATATAAAATCGAAATTGTTTTTGAACAAGCACATATCTCACCTTAACAACTGGTTTCAAATATATTTTTATGGAAATTATATTATGTATTCAAGTTCTGAAATAAACGAGGGTAGGTAACGTGCAGTTCAACTATTAGATCATGCATTTCTTTGGAATAACATATTAATTAATTATTGCAAATAGGTACTACAACTTTTCAGAATAGATTCCGTGGAATCGACCTATTTTCATCTGCAATGATAAGACACTAATGTAATATGTATGAGTATAGGTACTTACTGAAATTATAAAAAAAACTTTACATACATACTTGTACCCGTTTAAAGTAGCGAAATACTCAACTAGAAGTAGGTAAAATACATAAAATTCTAGGATAAAAATATTATAGGATGACGGGACTTTGCCTGAGTTTATCTAATTTGATTCCAAGAGTTAACAAACTGCATGAAAAACTGTGAGCTCGCCTATCTGACTAATTTATATTATTTAGTTAGAGTGACGTGAAGAAATCTAGAGAAACAAAGACACAGCGAGATTAAACAGTTTGGAAACCATTGGCATATAAAATATTTTTGGGGAATTATTTTTATATGCTACTGGGAAATTAATTATTCGTAGAGTTTTTATGGATTATGATGTGATTAAAACTTGTATTTCACAACGTTCTATCAAAAATATTATTTTCGGTAGTGGTGCTGTCGATCTGACACTTTTGCATATCGAGTCCTCATGATCGATTACCATAATATACAATGTATGTTAAATTTTGACTTGGGTATAAAAACCTTTATCTCATATTGTATTTAGTCGCCACTGAAACAACGAGCAAAAGAAAAATCCTCACTTATGAATGGCGGTCATGTGTTTATGATCGGTTTTCTTTGTTTTACATTTAAAATGTACCGTATTATTGATTTAGTTTATTCTGAGGTCGTAATTATACCCAACGTTTTTTCTTGAATGAGACACTTTCTGTTTTTTTTAGTTTTCATATACATAAGGGTAGTTTTTCAGTCGGGTAGTAATCAGATTTCATCATACTTTTATATCATACATGGCTTCTATTAAATATATGGAGAATCGTGATAAAATAGTTTTTAAATATTTAGTTGACTATTTTATAAAATCAGTTCTCATTGGTACTCTTTATAATAATATATTGGTATAAAGAATAGTTACTTATATACAAATATGTATTGTAATATTTAAAATAGTATCATGTTGATTCATTCATATGAATTGGCTTACAATTCACCGTTCCCTCATAGACGATAGTGTACTATGCTGCTACAGTACGCTGGAACCAGAGATTCTCAACTTTTTGTGGAGCCCGCATGAGACATAATATAATATTATTATGTTCTCCATGCATCTGATTTGGGTGAACGTTCGGGTTAATTTGGTTGGTAGATTGTACAACATTGAGATAACATGGCAGAGGGACCATTTATTAACGTGGATACTTAATAGGTAGGTATGTTTTTCTTTTGATTAGCCATTGTTTCTACATTTTTCATTTAATTTAATGCTATTGCTAGCACGATTCCATTTTTGTGTTTAATAATAAATATGAGGCTTGGATCCATACGTTCTGTTCAGGAAGTATACACCAATAATTATTGACCACGTCAGGCCGTTTGGAATCAAACCACCTTTTTGGTCTGGCTAACTATATACTATAATGATGCCCTTACCAAAACGGACGATCTGTAAGGTACTTTAAGCTTGATAGGGGTAAAAAATAACAAAAATTTTTACCTTTCATCTGGTATATTGATTAAAAAAACATTATAGGTATCTATTATTGGTACTATTGTATTAATATGAGAGATATATTTTGAAATAATGTTGTGTAAATATAAACAGCCTACCTATTTATTTTTTCATTTAGTTAACCTCTTTTTGACGTAAATGTGGTCAAGCTATACTTTCGAAATCCTAAAATTATGTTTTTACTCGATTATAAAAAAAGTTCTCAAGTTTGAGTTTTTGTGAATTCTTGTTTGGGAATCACTCGCCTAAGCGCTTGGTGGTATTTTGTACTATTTGCGCTCAGCATGGCATAAAACACGCCTCAGGGTATTGAGGTCACAATACAAATTGTTAGAATAGAACAACACGCACCCACGTTATTCTAAATGAATAGAAAATGTATGCACTATTTTAAAACTATATTGTGTGAAGCATTTTACCCGTCGTTTGATGAAGATTTGCATAGTCTGGTCCGATTCTGCCCAAAACGATGTCAATATGTGTTCTTCATTTATTCTTATACTTTAAGTGTTTTAATATTTTTTCACGGCGCCCTAAAAATATCCACTAGTTTGACTAGTTGATCGGGTGGAGATCGGGTGAGTCTGCTGTTCTCGACGTTTTTTTTTTTAAATATTGGAATAAATCCATTATTAAGTAGGTATGTATACTCAAACTACTGATGTATATTATTTTTATTCTCAAATGATTCATAAAATCTCCTCTGAAAAAACTTCATTTGAAATGCATTTTCATTCAGTAAACATAGTAAATCGCCTTTTCTCATGATTTGTTCCTTTTTTTAAATTTAATATTCCGTTTAAATATTCTAATACTTTTGATGATCCATAAAATATATTTTCTCTTCTCACACCATAAAATAATATTAAATTGTATATTTTTTTTTATAATTTATCATACAAAATTGTCTTCGAATTAATCAATAAGTATAAAGTGTTAATATATATATTATTTAATAATAATATTTATCTGTCTGTAATACAAAGTGACTTTTTAGTTATCTGAAACAACGACATCTATTACCATAAATCATTAACGCAATAATTTGTCAGAAGATTTATCGATAGAGGTCACTAATAAAAAAAATAGATTTGAATCCATGGTATAATACACCTTGTTCCACCAGTATGGAACTGAAACTCAATAAAAATAAGACATAGAGTACCACCTTTGTTCTGATAAGGGGCCGTTCACATAATTACGAAGTCACACGATTTTGGCTATTTTTAATAACCCCTTCCCCATTGTTACATTTCGTCACATAACCTTTTACCCCTCTTTCTATATTACGTCACATTTTTGGGATCCTTTAATATTTTTTGTTTACTTTGTGACGCTACATTTTCTCTGACCCCCTATATTGTGACGTTATATTATATGAACGGCCCCCAATAAATAATATTATTATTCCATATTATCCTTATTTTTTAACATGTTATAGTAATCACGATACTTTATCATTGACGTACATGAGGCATTGTAGGTATATTGATTATATTGATGGATTAGTGCACAGATGTTGTATGTTTTGAGAATATCGTATTTTTAAAGATTCTAATCGAATAAAGTCGATTGCAAAATGAACACATTTCGTATTTGACTGTCTACAACAGCGCTCGAAATGGAAAAATTTACGAACCGGAGCGCTCGACAATTTTCTGAAGATAGTTACATGGGTATCAACTTTTATGTGTAAGTATTTTATAAAAAAAAGTGTGTTTTAAATAATAAAATAAAAATAATAATAAAATAAGTGTGTTATAATTTTTTGTCATAATATAGCCACTCAGACCTTCAAATTATTTTTTCCACGAGACAGCAATAATTTTACCGATCTCACGAACCAAAACGGTGCGCTGGTGCGCTCCGGTCCATTTCGAGCCCTGGTCTACAATCTACATGAATGTAAATCTGTGCAATAACCCATCGATATTAGTGATACTATTATCAATAATCGTGTTTTTTGAGTAATTTTTAGTTTTTAGATGTTATGATAATTTATGGTGGTTGTCGATTATACAAGTAATATTTCTATTTTAACCTTTTTCATTACATATTTTCTTATAAATAGTTATCAAACCATTTACATAAAAATCTCGTTAGATAATTGATTATTGACATAATAAACATTATTATAACAGCATTACTAGTGCCACATTTTATTTTGTAATAGGTTATATGAAGAGTGTATAATATTTTATATAAATAACTTCAACGATAATTAGTTAATTATTCATGAAATGTGTGCAAGTAGATTTTTTGGCAAAAATATAAGTAAATAATTAAAGACTTTTTTTATTATTAATAATTTATTTCCATAAATCAAAATCATTTATAAAATAATTTAGCAGTTCGACTTCGACTGGATTTATTCACGTCATGTTACACATTTGTTTACAAAACAATATGTTTTTAATCGAAAATAAATAAATTACAAAAATGTTAATTATCTATAATATGGCTTTAAAAATGACCAATAAAACAATATAAACAAATTATATTGAACGCAAATGAGTATTTAATAGTAAAATGGCAGTGAAAGAACACAATTTATACAAGAAATAATATTTTTTACAGAATTAGGTAGATAATATATTATTATTTATAAAATAGGTAATGAAATATTTCGCTTTCATTAAAATTATTCATACAACTTTTCAATAAATATGTTTTCAGTTAGTTGTAATAGTTGTTTACGCACATTGAGTGAGCTGATTTAATTGCAAATCCCGTAGGTATTCTATTTTTTTATAAACTATACAATTAATTTTTGAAATAAAAAAAAATCTTCAATCATGTGAGTATCAAAATCTCTCGATCGGATAAGCTCGAGTCAAATATTTCAAATCGAACAAATCCAAATAGTCATGAATTTCAAATAACATTAAGACAAAAAAAAAATTTCAAAATGTAGATTGAAATTCAGATTAGTTTTAAAACCCTATATAGTGTAATAATTTATTCATTTGTAACCATTTTTACTTTTCGTATCCTTATATTTTTTCTGTGTGGTGAGCGAATTTCAGTGTTTTGAGGATCAATGTTTGCTTGCGATAAAACTTGTTGGAAGCTATTCGGTCCATAGAAGTTTGGCAGTCCAGCAAACGATTTTAAGAAATTAGTTGGATTTTGGATGCCTTGATTGCATTGGCTACACGGGTATGGTACAGTCATAGCAGTTGGGAACATTGGTTGAACCATTTCTCCTGTTGTGCTATTTCCCGGACAATATGGGAAAAATATAACCGGAATATATCCAATTACACCATACGGTGGCATATAGTTAGGTGGATACTGTTGAACAGGCGCTATCGTAGTCGGTGGAGCCGGTGTGGTTGTGGAAGTGTCATTATTTTGAACTAAGTAGCATGGGCAAGAACCAGGACTGGGAACGATGGGTAAGGGGTATGGGATCACATAAATAGGCGCCGTCGGGTAATTTGTTCCTGGATAACCAGACACGGGTGGTCTTTGAGATGGAGGATGAACACCAATTGCTTCACCACCTGGGTATGGCCCTGGATAACCTCCCGGATAACCAGGTTGTCCTAATTCTCCGACATTAGTGGGATATTCAAACTCATCTGGTTTTCCAGGTGGAGTAGGTTGCCCTGGTTGTCCTGGTGTGCCTGGTTGCCCAGGCATTCCTGGGGTTCCTGGTTGACCAGGTCCAGATGGCTGACTTGGGAATCCACCTGGGCCTGGTTGTCCTGGTGTACCGGGTTGTCCAGGTCTTCCTGGAATTCCAGGTTGTCCAGGTTGGCTAGGTCCAGTTGGCTGACTTGGGAATCCACCGGGGCCTGGCTGTCCTGGTGTACCAGGTTGACCGGGCCGCCCTGGTGTTCCTGGTTGACCAGGTCCAGATGGCTGACTTGGGAATCCACCTGGGCTTGGATATCCTGGTGTACCAGGTTGTCCAGGTCTTCCTGGAATTCCAGGTTGTCCCGGTTGGCTAGGTCCAGTTGGTTGAGTTGGGAATCCACCCGGGCCTGGCTGTCCTGGTGTACCAGGCTGACCGGGCCGTCCTGGTGTTCCTGGTTGACCGGGTCCAGATGGCTGACTTGGGAATCCACCTGGGCTTGGATATCCTGGTGTACCGGGTTGTCCAGGTCTTCCTGGAATTCCAGGTTGTCCAGGTTGGCTAGGTCCAGTTGGCTGACTTGGGAATCCCCCGGGGCCTGGCTGTCCTGGTGTTCCAGGTTGACCGGGCCGTCCTGGTGTTCCTGGTTGACCGGGTCCAGATGGCTGACTTGGGAATCCACCTGGGCTTGGATATCCTGGTGTACCAGGTTGTCCAGGTCTTCCTGGAATTCCAGGTTGTCCCGGTTGGCTAGGTCCAGTTGGCTGACTTGGGAATCCACCTGGGCCTGGCTGTCCTGGTGTTCCAGGTTGACCGGGCCGTCCTGGTGTTCCTGGTTGACCGGGTCCAGATGGCTGACTTGGGAATCCACCTGGGGTTGGATATCCTGGTGAACCGGGTTGTCCAGGTCTTCCTGGAATTCCAGGTTGTCCCGGTTGGCTAGGTCCAGTTGGCTGACTTGGGAATCCACCTGGGCCTGGCTGTCCTGGTGTTCCAGGTTGACCGGGCCGTCCTGGTGTTCCTGGTTGACCGGGTCCAGATGGCTGACTTGGGAATCCACCTGGGGTTGGATATCCTGGTGAACCGGGTTGTCCAGGTCTTCCTGGAATTCCAGGTTGTCCCGGTTGGCTAGGTCCAGTTGGTTGAGTTGGGAATCCACCTGGGCCTGGCTGTCCTGGTGTACCAGGCTGACCGGGCCGTCCTGGTGTTCCTGGTTGACCGGGTCCTGTCGTTATTTGATTTCCTGACTCTGGTGGTGTAGGTTTACCTACGAAAAAAATACATTGTAATAAATATATATCATTGTGCTCTGGTATCGATGTATCCATGTAAAACATACATCAATCAATAATACGTGAGAACGATAATAACACTTAATCAAATAAAATTATGTACCTACTTAAAGATATGGCGTCAGATAATTATTATTAAATTATGGGAATTGGGTAATAATTTTGTTAATTTTTACAAAATATTGATTTCCTACCCATTTCTAAAAGTTTTAAATATTTTCATATGGATCGGATATTTATAGATATTAAAAAAATATTAATAAACATAGTCTCCCTCATTTATTACCCGGTTGCCCTCCAGTGCCTCCTGGCCCGTTTGGTCCATTACTTCCACCAGGCGGCACAAATCCTCCTGTAGAGATTACAATAATGAAAATCATTGGAAATGGAATGGGTTTACATGATACATGTTTATAATACCCATAGTTATTTACAGACTATGCAAATGTAATTTAATTACCTAATTGATATGATATCATCTATCCTACGACCACTACAAATCAGATTAATTATTGCTTTACGTATAATAGGGGAACTGTGACAAATATGGAATGGGTTTCCAATATTGGATACTTGATTTCCTGGACATGTAGCCAGTGTCATCTAGCTGCTGGATGCAGTCTTCCCCAACCCTTTACATACGTGGCCGATGAAAACAGGAAAAACATTTCGCGGACCGCTAACGTAGAAATATTTTTTTTATTTATAAAGATTTTATGCTGCATTCAATTTCTCTGTTTTATTATTATTATTGACATGTCCGAAAAAATCTTCTCACATGAATAAGTAGTCGAAAATTTGGATAAAAATGTAATGACGTTGTGACTTAGAGATGAATATTCTTCTAGTGATATCCGAAACTGAGACAGTGTTTATATTATTAATTTATGTTTGAATACCAGAGTGGCATCAGGAGACAACTCGATGAGGTTTACCTTTTCTCGAGTATGAAGTGCTCATAAAGAGAATATTAATCCATAGTTTGCCTTTAAGAGGATTCTAATAGCGTATAAGTGATTAAAGTTGGGTATTTAAATGTTTAATTATTATATTTAAAATGACTTTTCGGTTGACGTCAGCAGCAGCAAAAGTGGACACATTTCCTTTTGCATCCGACTATCCCAAAGAGCCAGCCTTTTTGAAAAAGCATTTACTTATTTTATTTTTATAACTAGACAACATATAATAATAATATTAATTGTATACCCTACGTATTTATTTATATATAATGACAATTTGATTGAAATTTTAAACTATTTGCGGACCGGCAGATTCAGGAAATTCTGCGGACTAGCGGTTGAGAAATACTGATCTAGCATAGAGTTTATAAAACGATTGCTACTAGATGACTAGATGAACCGAAATCTATCGCTCTGTTATGGGAAATGGACAGGAATTTATCGTCTGCAGATTTCCTGAAATAACTCAAAAATACTTTCTTATTGGACGGTCTATTGTTTATATATGAAACATTTCGATAAATAATTAGAAATTATTGTAACACATTATTTTGATTTTTTCCGAACGAAGTGGTTCCTAATACTGGAAAGTGGCCGATGTTTAATACTGGGTACCTATTAAATATTATGAATTATATTTATCTCATTTTTTTCACAAATGCGTTTAAAATATTTCAAAAAATATCTAGCTAAGCTAGCTTATTAGTAAGATATAAAATGCAATTATACCATTATATTTTTTTTACTAGAATTAATTTGACTACCTATTACTAAGATGTATAAAACTAAATTAAAGTCTAAATAGTTTGAATGGATGTTGCAAAATGTTATTATACAAGTAAATATATTTATTTACTTTTGGAAAAATAAATGAAAGTTAGTATTAGGTATTATTACTTATATAAATGCATATTCAATATTTAACTACATTTACATTTGGCACTATAAATTAATATGAGTTTAATCATTCTATTTAGTGATATAACTAAAATACTTACTTGTGTTAGTAATCTACGAAATATCATTATTATATAATACATATATATGTATAATTTATATAGTTTATATTATATAGTACGTGTAGTGCACTTATAAATAAACATAAGTAGGTAGGTACGTCATATAGTATGGAATCCAAAGAACCTCTGTTAAAATACGTAGGTACTACTTAAATTAGTAAATTGGCATTCATTATTAATTAAGTTTTAATTAACTACTATTGTCATTTAGTAGGTAAAATTAAGAAATATCAGTAGATAATAATTTTATAGATTTTATATTATAAAACGTTATAATAAAACATACTACTATATATTACGAAGGTATGCTGTCCAATACTCTGTTAAAAGTAATAATTAATACTATTATGAGGAAGAGTGTATTTGCAGACAAGCATCACGGCTACTGACGTACCTGGGTAGCCTGGATTTCCAGGTATACCTGGTGTTCCGGGGTTTCCTGGAGCCCCTGGTGTGCCGGGCGATCCTGCGTTTCATGTAATTATTTCGTAAATTTTTCAGTTATATTTAACGTGTTTCACGTTTTCAAATTATTATGTTGCATTGTATTTGATTATTATATTTAAGTGATTATTAACCGTACGGAAATGAAAAGAAATACCTGGTGTTCCGGGGTATCCTGGTCTTCCTGGGGTACCTGGTTTGCCTGGACTACCTGGTGTTCCTTGTGTTCCGAGAGTTCCCGGGGTTCCAGGTGATCCTTAATTTATGAAATATTATCGATTAAGATGAAGAATAAGATGAATCAGTATTTTATAATATAATTATAAGCTACCTAATTGAAATTATTTTAAAATTTACGAACAAGCTATGAAATATGACTACCTGGAGTTCCATCGATTGCGGGTGATCCTGGTCTTCCTGGTATACCTGGAATCCCTGGAGTACCAGGGGCTCCCGGAGTTCCAGGGTATCCAGAGTTATCTGTTTCAGGGTACAATCCACCAGGTCCTTGAGGTCCTCCAGGTCCACCTAATTTATAAAACATAAAAAAATATATTGTCACTCTCATTTCTGAGCAACTTTATGTTGTATACGAGCATACAAATATGGTGCATAGAATCATGATCTATTTTATATAATAATAACCTGGCCCTCCTGGTGCACCAGGAGTTCCTGGAGCACCTGGTCTGCCTGGCTGTCCTGGTTGACCTGGTATTCCTCCCAATTGTCCTGGATAATGTGTTACCGTTTCTGGTCCTTGTGGTCCTCCTGGTTGAAAGATATATTATATAATATATATCAATATTTTTTCTTAAACTAGTACTTAATAATATATAACTGCTTAGAAAAATATTTAAATGTTGTTTTAATTCAGTCAAATCAATGATTCTTAAAAACATACAACTATAATAATATATTTATATTTAATATAATAATTAAAACACTTGTTATGATGTTTCTTTAATATGTACCTAAATAATAGTAGGTACGTATTGGAGTAGTGATAATAATACTATTGTTTACTATCAGAATTCTTACACAGTGATTCCTATCAGGGTTCCGTGAGCTGTATCGGGGTTCCGTGAGAAGCAAAAAAAGTACAACTTGAAACGTTTTTGGTAACGGAGTAGGTACCTAAACAAATGGCTTAACGTGGCATATTCTAAAACAATACAGTATTTGGAAATTTTAGCGTGGTTATATATTGGGTCATAGTTATTATTAAAATAGCAAGAATTTTACTTGGGAGGGAAATTTTTGTAGCAACCAGGAATAAATAAAAATTATCAGATGTCAGTATTGAATATTATCAATACCTACTTACAATCCTTTTAATTCTGTCGACGCTTTAAAAATTGCGCGCCAACGTTAAATTACAGGAAAGCAATGATGTATTGAATTTTTTTTGAATGCTCATTAGTTTTTGACAATGTGAAAGTGTGTATGTGTGTTAATATAAATCATGTATTCGTAACGTAGGTGATAAAATTAATGTTTTTTTTAAATGGTGTTAGTTACCTACATAATTAATTAATCAAGTAAAATATTTTCGATACAGGCAGTCGGGTAATGAGATGCTTAGAGGTGTTACATTTTAATATGGCGCAAATTAAGGGGGGGAATACGGCTACGACACTATGTACGTGGTGGGATATATTATTTATACACAATATTATGTGAAAAAAATAGTAAGCGATGGTCCAATGGTTCTGTCAAAAAGGTTCGGAATCACTGCGGCGATACAACAATAAATAATTAAATTAAATTATATAATTTACATAATTATGGATGACTAAGATAAAATTATCATTACGAATGTTCAAAATATTAAATATTTTTTTCAGAATTACGTAATAAATAGTTCAGATACACAGCATATTTATGGCAATACTTTATTATAACCGTAGATGCCTAAAAAATATTCAACGAAGTCTCGGGGTTTTTGGTGAGTCGATAACATTTTAATATGATTATTTATTTTATGAAGAATGTTATGCTTGCGGTGGTTTTCTTTCGAGAAACCAAACACGATATTTTTTATTAAATATATCTACGTAAAGTTGCATCTCTTTGTAATAAAGAATACTTTTGAAAGGTAGGTAACTCGAGTTTTTCCGTAAACTTTTTTAATAAAACAGATCAATGGAATACCTACTAGATTGTCTTCAAACATACGATCACTTAAAATTATGTTCTTTTACACAGGTAATATAAAATTAAGTTTTAACTCCGTTTGTATACATGCACATGAACATATTATTATACCATCCGCTTAGTTATACGACGGTATGTAACTATATCTTCTTTAAAAGATAATAAAAACAATATTTCATTTCTGTTGTAAGATTGAAGAAGAAAAAGAAGTAGTAATAAACGTATTAAAAATAATACCTGGAGTTCCAGGATGACCTGGTCGTCCTGGTAACCCTGATGATCCAGGTCCTACGGGACGATTAGGGTATGCTCCTCCTAAAACGTCGATGGTGAACATAGTAATATTTATTTTAAAAATTTCTTAAGTTCAATTGCTTATTTATGAAAGTTTATAAGATACCAATGTGGTAGATTTCATAGATAGCGGAACTCCGCCTCCAACACTGTGAGACGTGGGTTCGAATCCCACTGCTGGCTTAAAGAAACATGTTGTCTTGTTTAATATTATGGATCCAGAGCATGCATCAAATGAGTTGAGAAAATAGGCTGACAGCCGATTCTCGTAAAACAAATGTTAAGCTGATAACCTCTGCTATATTGATATCATTATGCTTTGAATAAACAGCGATCATAATTAAAGGTTACCCTTTTCATGTAGTACAGGGTGTCCCAAAATCTAGGTATACACACTTTAACAGAGAAAAGTAAAAAGAAAATGTATCCTAAAATGCTACTGGGAGTTTCATAATGTAAAAACAGTTTGAATGAGAGTTTCAAACAGATCCATCTACGCCCATCACTCGAATTAGATGTAAGTTAAAAGTAGAAAAACTTTTCAAATTGTCTATATAAAACGTTCAGAAAGATCGTGGACATCGATGAACCCTAATAGTCAAAAAAGGATGATCAAAATGTATCGCTAAAATTCAAGAAAATATTGCGGCATGTGGGTTGTGATATGGGATTTTCAAAATCAAGTGTCCATTACACTTTGAAGCGCCGACGTTGAAAAAGTTATATTCATCCACGCTTTCATTAAAAATGGTCCAGATCGGGGAGTCCAATTATGCGAATGGTATTTGGAAAGATGTGCTGATGAGAATCTGTCATATAGATGAATTGGATGGAGATGTTCGGTAGAATACCCTCCGCGTGTATCAGAATAAAACATATAGGTAGTTAGTAAAAACCAGAGAGTTGACGAATTGGAGGTAGTCATTGTACGAGAAATGATTCTTTGTGTGTTTGCGAGTCCATTGCTTTGCGTTGCTGACAGACGCGTGGACCACTACGGTCATCAATTCGAAAACGAGCGTTGACAAAATTTCTTTATATTTTAATATTTTATAAAGTGTGTATACTTTTATTTAGGTTACCCCTTATATTTTATTTTCTTTACTCTTACTTCTTTAGTTCTTTATGTAGGAGCGTTAATTATTGTTAATTAAATAACAATTATTATTATAATTACATTGTCATCTTTTTTATTCACAATTTGTGATGTTTCTTGCAATTATTACGGGCTGCTGTCAAGTAATTTTATTATTAAGTATAACACGAATCTCCAGGTGATGCGACACATGTCCAGGTGGATGATTTTTTATGTTATATGTTAAGTTGTATGAATAATATTTTTTAATTTTTATTAAGCTTTATCCACATTTTATGTTTCTTTTATTAAGGAATTTTCAAATGGTTAATATAATTCGTTAATTATTAAAGACATGTTAAATATATGGCAGAGAATATTTTTCGTATTATAACTATGATTGCTTACCTGGGCCTCCAGGTGATCCAGGTGTTCCTGGAGTTCCTGGTTTTCCAGGTTGCCCTGGTGATCCTGGATAGCTTGGATATGTCGTAATTGGTCCACCTGAAAAATAATCTTTAATTAATAATAAAATAATAAATAATCAAGAAATAACCTAAGGACTCGAACACTGTACTTTCGATAAATTTTGTAAATTTTGATATCCATTAAAAACCCACTTAAGGTTTTCAAAGTATTAATAATATTACAATTAATAATAAGTATACAAAGTCATAATATTGTTTGAACGATTAAAAAAAATGTATTCTGTCTCTATCTATGCGTATAGTATTTAAGCAAAGGCAAACGGCCTATCTGAATAGTCTTGGTAATGGTGTTACAACCGAAATAGCTATCGACAAACCTTCTAAAAACCTGTAGAATTTAATATTAATTATATTTTCATTTCTTTTAAAATGGAATTCTACGAAGTAAATGCTAACTCAATTAACAATATAATACATTTTTGTGCCATGTCGACGATATTGTTATCATTGCCCGGTGCACAGAAGTAGTCAAAGAGGCAATTATTCCCGTAAAATTAGCTGTTGAAATTACTGGACACCGAATAAACTAAATTAAAAAAAAAGACACGAAGATTCTCTTCATATGACAAGAGCAGCGATATCATTGACGGCGATACTTTTGAAGCTGTGGAGTAACTTTTTTTTATCTTGGATAGTCACAAACATAAATAACACAAGCGACGAAATTAATTTCCGGATTAACAGCGCTTAAAAGTGATATTTTGGTCTGCAAAGGCTTCTGAAAAACAGGCCGTTTAAAATAAAATCACTCTCTATAAAACTTTTTGCGCCCAGAATACAAGGTGAGAGAAATGTCGAGAGTCCTGTGAAAAAACAATGGGGTCGAGGTAGAATGAGTTGTATACATTTTATGGGGGCGAAAAAATCATGTGGCATAATTCGGAGGCTGCTCTGTATCGGCAGCGTGGAAAACATTCTGCAAGAGTTACCAGGAAGTCTAATCTCTGGTTGTAAAAAAAGGCTTGGGTGGTCGAAACTGAAATAGCTAGACTGCGCACTGGGAGATTTGAGAATGCTCAGTCAATATGGAAAGGATCGGCTCTGGATCATCCAGGTTATATAAAGTTTTTGGGGGAGAAAAATACCCGCCAAGGATTGTAGTTCCAGAAATGATGTCGGTGATAAACCTTCCAATTGGATACAAAGTCTGTGGAAATATATTTCTACTGTAGCCTGAATTTGATACGTACCAACTTAATTCATTTTAAGATTGTCCTTCATATAAAATACTAATATAAGCATAAGTTTTCTTTACTTAAATGTTTTTAAATGTTTAAAACTTTAAGAAACCGGACTGGTCATGGTATTTTGAATAAGGTAAAATGTTCTCTATTTAAATAGATCCCATTGAGACAAATAAATAATTAACAAACCGCTATTAATTTTATAAAGTCATGTTAGATTAAAAAAAAAATGTTAATAAATATATATCGTCAACGCCTTTATAAGGAAAACTTAGGTATCATAAACAGCCATTCTTAGTATATACTAATCATTTATATATTAGTGTATATTATTGAGATACAAATATTGCATATATTTATGTACCCGGTGTGCCAGGTGACCCTGGTGTGCCGGGAGATCCTGCAGTACCGGGTGTGCCTGGAGATCCTGCTGTTCCAGGTGTGCCTGGGAATCCCGGGGTTCCTGGATACTGTCCTGGATAATCTGGTCCTAATAAAATAAAATATATTGTATCAACGTACGTACCTACTGACGATTGCTTTTTTGGTTATGTTGGTAAAAAAGTAAAAATATACCTACAGTTTAATGAACAATATTCGTAATAATTGGTTGAAAATAATTTGTCATTATGGTACTAATATTCTTTTTACTAAGCTATTGATTCAATTGTATTATTTTTTGTTATGAAAATTATACCAACGAACTATGCGAACAAAAACTGAATTTTGTACGTAATAATACTATTAAAGCAGTAAAAATAAATATGTACCTTCATATTCAGACGTTCCTGGTTGTTGTGGATATCCACCGGGACCCCCTAAAGTAAAATTATATTACAATTCATTAGATATCACATTAGTGTCACTTAAAATATATTAGACAATAATTATATTATAATATAGTATACGATTATACGAATTGATTTAATAGAATTGGATTTAAATATTATGAAATACCAAGGTAGTTTGAAAAGTTTTGATAAATTTCTATGAGATGGCGCTACATTCATGAAGTAAAATCATTGCTGGCAAGTATCGTTTCTCGAGTGATTTCAGACATGATGCGTTGCTGACGTTTGACATCCATCTGGATGGTAAACTTTTGGTATAGTTATGGCGATAATGGAAATAACAAGCTCCATGCTCGCAGCCTAGTTGAATGTAGTTCGCGGGCCTCTACACCAAAGAATGTTTATATTATTTAAATGTATTAGAACTAAAGATAAATCGCTATCCGTATGCCCAATTAAGGCCCCATCATGAATAAATCATCGTAATGAAAAACGGTCAGGTGCTGCATATGTGGCGATCCGAAAGAATTTTTTCGTCGATTCCTGACTGCTGGCAAAATTTGTATCTACCACCACATACCAGAGTCTAAACCGTTTTTCGGTTGGGAAGGTAATAGCCATTTTGGGAATTTCAAAGAATCATGATTAATTTATTGTAAATGAAAAATGGCCTAGAGTACTAAGAACATCTATTTCACCAGGGCAGGCATCAAGACATGTGGATATCATCGTCGACTTCATCAATTTTACAAAAAGTTTTTCAGACGGAATGAAAAAAATCGCAGGCGAAGTTTGTAGCCCTAAAAGGGGATAATGTTAAAAATTAAATTGATTTATTCCAATAAAATATCTTTTACTAGATTTTTAGCTAACCTTTAAAACTACCCTCGTAATTATTATTTTCATACATTTTATTATAACGTCATAATATAAAAGCAATGTATTTTAGTATAGTTTATTGTTTCGTATTGTACCTATATTATATTTTTATACTTTGTATGTATTAATTACTAAGTAATGAACTTTGTGATTATATTAAATTTGTTTGAAAATAATTATATTGTATCAACATTTTTTTACAAAAATGTTCCTAAATATTGATGTTCAAGTCTGTCAGTTAACTTACTCATACATAATTAAAAATTGTTCAATTTATCATAACTTTACTGGTTATCGTTATAATAATGCATGTATATATTGTGAATATTTTTATATTTATGTAACATTAATAATTATCTAATATTTATATTGTACTTCATTGCGCGCCCACTGAGATTAGATTATGTGTCATTTTTTTATAATAAGTAAATCATCATGTTCAACCTAAGATTACACGGCCCCCCACGGAGGTTGCATAAACAGATTTTTAAATATGCAGTAGGCTTGCTTAAATAGGCATATTTAAAACAGATTTTTTACAAGCAAAAGACAATGCACGCTACTAAGGTTGATAATAAAAAAATAATAATAGTCTAAACTAATTACTCGGTATCATTCGTCAAAAATTACCATGTATAGAAATGTAAATATGGGTTTAATTACCTGGTGTTCCTGGTGCTCCCGGAGTACCTGGAGTTCCTGGTGATCCTGGATAGTTTGATCCTCCTGTTGGGCCTGACGGTCCGCCAGGTCCTCCGGGTCCTCCCGGTTGACCGGGTTGACCTGGAATGCCTGGGACTCCTGGTCTTCCAGGACTTCCTGGTGATCCTGGGTAGTATGATCCACCCGTTGGGCCTGTAGGTCCACCCGGTCCCCCGGGTCCTCCTGGTTGACCAGGTTGACCTGGAGTGCCTGGAGTTCCTGGTCTTCCGGGACTTCCTGGTGATCCGCCTGTTGGGCCTGTAGGTCCGCCCGGTCCTCCGGGTCCTCCTGGTTGACCAGGTTGACCTGGAGTACCTGGGACTCCTGGTCTTCCGGGACTTCCTGGTGATCCTGGGTAGTTTGATCCACCTGTTGGGCCTGTTGGTCCGCCCGGTCCTCCGGGTCCTCCCGGTTGACCAGGTTGGCCTGGAGTTCCTGGTCTTCCGGGACTGCCTGGTGATCCTGGGTAGTTTGATCCGCCTGTTGGGCCTGTAGGTCCACCTGGTCCTCCGGGTCCTCCCGGTTGACCAGGTTGACCTGGAGTGCCTGGAGTTCCTGGTCTTCCGGGATTTCCCGGTGATCCTGGGTAATTAAATCCGCCTGTTGGGCCTGTTGGTCCGCCCGGTCCTCCAGGTTCTCCCGGTTGACCAGGTTGGCCTGGAGTTCCTGGTCTTCCGGGAATGCCTGGCGATCCTGGGTAGTTTGATCCGCCTGTTGGGCCTGTAGGTCCACCTGGTCCTCCGAGTCCTCCCGGTTGACCAGGTTGACCTGGTGTGCCTGGAGTTCCGGGTTTTCCAGGACTTCCTGGTGACCCTGGGTAGTTTGATCCGCCTGTTGGGCCTGATGGTCCGCCTGGTCCTTCAGGTCCTCCCGGTTGTCCAGGTTGACCTGGAGTACCTGGGACTCCTGGTCTTCCGGGAATTCCTGGTGATCCTGGGTTATTTGATCCGCCTGTTGGGCCTGATGGTCCTCCTGGTCCTCCGGGTCCTCCCGGTTGACCAGGTTGGCCTGGAGTGCCTGGAGTTCCTGGTCTTCCGGGACTTCCTGGTGATCCGCCTATTGGGCCTGAAGGTCCACCTGGAGCTGCGGGTCCTGGGCCTGATGGTCCGCCTGGTCCTCCGGGTCCTCCCGGTTGACCAGGTTGGCCTGGAATGCCTGGAGTGCCTGGAGTTCCTGGTCTTCCGGGACTTCCTGGTGATCCGCCTGTTGGGCCTGTAGGTCCGCCTGGTCCTCCGGGCCCTCCCGGTTGTCCAGGTTGACCTGGAGTGCCTGGAGTTCCTGGTCTTCCGGGACTTCCCGGTGATCCTGGGTAATTAAATCCGTCTGTTGGACCTGTAGGTCCGCCCGGTCCTCCGGGCCCTCCTGGTTGTCCAGGTTGACCTGGAGTACCTGGACTTCCTGGTGATCCGCCTATTGGGCCTGAAGGTCCACCTGGTCCTCCGGGTCCTCCCGGTTGACCAGGTTGACCTGGAGTGCCTGGAGTTCCTGGTCTTCCGGGACTTCCCGGTGATCCTGGGTAATTTGATCCGCCCGTTGGGCCTGACGGTCCGCCGGGTCCTCCGGGTCCTCCCGGTTGACCAGGTTGGCCTGGAGTTCCTGGTCTTCCAGGACTTCCTGGTGATCCTGGGTAGTTTGATCCGCCTGTTGGGCCTGAAGGTCCACCCGGTCCTCCGGGTCCTCCCGGTTGACCAGGTTGACCTGGAGTACCTGGGGTTCCTGGTCTTCCGGGACTTCCTGGTGATCCTGGGTAGTTTGATCCGCCTGTTGGGCCTGTAGGTCCGCCTGGTCCTCCAGGTCCTCCCGGTTGACCAGGTTGACCTGGAGTGCCTGGGGTTCCTGGTCTTCCGGGACTACCCTGTGATCCTGGATAATTAAATCCGTCTGTTGGGCCTGTAGGTCCGCCTGGTCCTCCGGGTCCTCCCGGTTGTCCAGGTTGACCTGGAGTACCTGGGACTCCTGGTCTTCCGGGACTTCCTGGTGATCCTGGGTAATTTGATCCGCTTGTTGGGCCTGATGGTCCGCCTGGCCCTCCGGGTCCGCCTGGTTGACCAGGTTGACCTGGAATGCCTGGAGTTCCTGGTTTTCCGGGACTTCCTGGTGGTCCTGGGTAATTTGATCCGCTTGTTGGGCCTGATGGTCCACCCGGTCCTCCGGGTCCTCCCGGTTGACCAGGTTGGCCTGGAGTTCCTGGTCTTCCGGGAGTTCCTGGTGACCCTGGGTAGTATGATCCACCTGTTGGGCCTGTAGGTCCGCCTGGTCCTCCGGGTCTTCCCGGTTGTCCAGGTTGACCTGGAGTACCTGTGACTCCTGGTCTTCCGGGAAATCCTGGTGATCCTGGGTAATGTGATCCACTTGTTGGGCCTGACGGTCCGCCCGGTCCTCCGGGTCCTCCCGGTTGACCAGGTTGACCTGGAGTACCTGGGACTCCTGGTTTTCCGGGGCTTCCTGGTGATCCTGGGTAATATGATCCACCTGTTGGGCCTGTAGGTCCGCCCGGTCCACCTGGTCCCCCGGGTCCTCCTGGTTGACCAGGTTGACCTGGAGTGCCTGGAGTTCCTGGTCTTCCAGGACTTCCTGGTGATCCTGGGTAATTGAATCCGTCTGTTGGACCTGTAGGTCCGCCCGGTCCTCCGGGCCCTCCCGGTTGTCCAGGTTGACCTGGAGTACCTGGAGTTCCTGGTTTTCCGGGACTGCCTGGTGATCCTGGATAATTTGATCCGCCTGTTGGGCCTGTAGGTCCACCTGGACCTCCGGGTCCTCCTGGTTGACCAGGTTGACCTGGAGTACCTGGACTTCCTGGTGATCCGCCTATTGGGGCTGAAGGTCCACCTGGTCCTCCGGGTCCTCCCGGTTGACCAGGTTGACCTGGAGTGCCTGGAGTTCCTGGTCTTCCGGGACTTCCCGGTGATCCTGGGTAATTTGATCCGCCTGTTGGGCCTGACGGTCCGCCCGGTCCTCCGGGTCCTCCCGGTTGACCAGGTTGACCTGGTGTACCTGGGACTCCTGGTTTTCCGGGGCTTCCTGGTGATCCTGGGTAGTATGATCCACCTGTTGGGCCTGTAGGTCCGCCCGGTCCACTTGGTCCCCCGGGTCCTCCTGGTTGACCAGGTTGACCTGGAGTGCCTGGAGTTCCTGGTCTTCCGGGACTTCCCGGTGATCCTGGGTAATTTGATCCGCCTGTTGGGCCTGACGGTCCGCCCGGTCCTCCGGGTCCTCCCGGTTGACCAGGTTGACCTGGAGTACCTGGAACTCCTGGTTTTCCGGGGCTTCCTGGTGATCCTGGGTAATATGATCCACCTGTTGGGCCTGTAGGTCCGCCCGGTCCACCTGGTCCCCCGGGTCCTCCTGGTTGACCAGGTTGACCTGGAGTGCCTGGAGTTCCTGGTTTTCCAGGACTTCCTGGGGTTCCTGGGTAGTTTGATCCGCCAGTGGGGCCTGTAGGTCTTCCTGGACCACCTAATCATTCAAGTTTATATTTTATAAACCAATATTTTGGGTACAATCTAAATCGTTAATTAATTACTTTTCAAACATTACAAACAAACAATCTATAATAAAGATGAACTACTATTATTTTAATTAATAATATTAAGAATGAATGAATAATTTAATGAAATGCCTGGTTGTTATGAAATGAAAGGTTTGTTAAAATAACCTTAACTCCATTTTGGAATGAACGTGTTTATGTATTTCACTATACTTGAGTTTATAGCTTGTCACAGCTTATATCACCGAAACGAATGTTCTATTGAATATTCACGATAAGAGCGTAATATACCTGTAATAAAATACTATATGTAGGTGTTTTCAAATAATATAGTATTATATTTTTACAGCCATAAAAGTTATGTCAAACAGGCCTTGGACGAAGGCGACAATGATATTCGTGTTCGAGAAGTGACAAGCTATGTTTTGGCTACTATAACTATAATTATATGTACTTGATTGAGGTAGCATTAAATAATGTACTTAGTGATATTATAATATTATATATTAATATATTAAATTTCACAGATTACCTTTATTGGTCGACAGCTATTTCGATGTTCGACATAAAAGTATACTATGACGGAATGAAAAATATCATAGGCATTATTTATGAAAGCATTAGGTACTCTAATGACACATAATATCATTCGGAAGGTACCTGGTGTTCCTGGCGAGCCTGGCGTTCCTGGTGTACCCGGTTTTCCTGGCTGACCAGATGGGCTAGGTCCTCCAAATACTCCTGTAATGATTAGTTATACGTTTATTAAATTTAATATATTATGTTGTGTAAAGTTTCGTCAAAATCTGTCGTGTAAAGTTCTTAATGAATCTGTTTGCATTGCCAAACCTGGAAGAAATTTTAATAATCTTCAATTCCATTTCTAGCAGTAACGGTAGTCATTTTGAATGAAGGTTAAAAAATTGCACGATTCTTACGAGGATACGTTTAAAAACTATTTTTAAATATTACTACCATTTTAGAGCTACACAAGTTTTGATCCACTTATTTGTTATTTCTTTCATTCCACTTGAAATACAGGTTTGATCAAACTCTCCAAATAGTGGTTGAGTGTGGTGATGATCTCCAGTGACGTTCCGTGGAGGTAGTCAGATTGAGCGTCGCTTGGGGGCGGCGAATCGAGGAGAATCATTTGGAATATATATAAATAGCTACCTAAACTTAGTAATAACGAAAATATCTTTCCATTAAAAAAATCAGCTCACTGGTTTTATCGGGTTTGCGATATCTAGTTTACTTCCGTTGCCCTTAGACGTCCTTGGTGACCAGAAACGACACGTGCAGATTTGCGAATAATTAGTCTGATATTTTGTTAGTAATGTATATACAACACATTTCTTAGATATTAGACTCATGAAAGGATGATAAAAATAATGTATAAAAAATGAGGCGGCATTTTGGCACTGTTTAGGGGCGGCATTTTATCTAGGGACGTCACTGATGATCTCCTAATTTGACATTTTTTCTCCCAACGAATCAAATTTTTAAATTCATGTATGGGAAGCAAAAAAGCATCATTATGCTGGACAAAAGACCAACTCAAAGCTCAATTCATACAATTTCTCTCTGTAACGATCGATTTGGAAATGGTAGATAATGTGTCAATTTTCTCAAAATCGATTTGAAGTCCATGTTTTTTAAATATTTTTTTGACAATTACATATTACGAGGGTGGGTCAATAATTCCTTAGAAAAAAGCATTAAAACAGTTTTTATTTTTGTATTTTTTTTTATTTCTCAACATAATCTCCTTGGAGCTCAATACACTTGGTTAGACGTTTCTCAATTTTTTTTAAACCGTCAGAAAAATAAATTTTCGGAAGGTCCTCAAAATAAGCATTTGTCCGATCGATGACTTCTTCATTTGAAAAAAAACGTTGTCCACTTAGCCATTTTTTTAAGTTTGGGAATAGGAAAAAGTTACTGGGGGCTAAATCTGGCGAATACGGTGGGTGGTCGAACAATTCGAACTTGAATTCTTCAATTTTAGCCATTGATCGTAAACATGTGTGAACACGGGCATTGTCCTGATGAAAGAGGATTTTTTTCCCGTTTAAATGAGGCCGTTTTTCTTCAATTTTGTTTTTTAGCTGGTCCAGTAAAGATGCATAATAATCCCCTGTTATTGTTTTTCCTTTTTCCAAATAGTCAACGAAAATAATTTCACGTGCATCCCAAAATACAGTAGCCATAACCTTACCAGCTGATTTTACGGTTTTCGCCTTCTTTGGACATGGTTTGCCTTCGCAATCCACTGCTTTGACTGTTCTTTCGTCTCGGGAGTATAGTGGTGTATCCATGTTTCATCTACAGTCACAAAGCGACGAAAAAATTCATCCGGATTGCGTTGCATGAGCGACAACAGGGCTTTAGAGGCCACCACCCTATTGCGTTTATTGTCGACTGTGAGCAAACGCGGCACCCATCTTGCAGAAATATTTTTCATGCCCAATTTGTCATGTAAAATAGAAATGACGCTACCTTTTGAGATCCCTGTAACCTCAATTATCTCACTCAACTTTAATCTTCGGTCACTTAACACCATTTCGTGGATTTTATTGATCATTTCTGGTGTAGTCACCTCTACAGGACGTCCTGAGCGTGGTTCATCCTTTGTTGATGTACGACCACGTTTAAATTCATTTAACCAGTTATAAATAGTTGCAAGTGAAGGAGCAGATATGCCGTGAACTAAATCCAACTCATTTTTTATTTCCTTTGCTGTTAACCCTTTTATATTAAAATATTTAATAACAGCTCTAAACTCAATTTTCTCCATTTTCCATTTTTCCATTTTCCACAAGCAATTTTTTTTTTAAATGTACGAGAAACACACAACAACCCGACCAATCTGATTGAAACTTTGCAGCATACTGAATCGGTAGTGCCGCTGCATGAAAACAAACCGCTTACAGTACTAGTCGCGCCACCTGTCGGCTTTTCTAAGGACTTATTGACCCACCCTCGTACCTAACGATGTATATACTCGTAAGTACCTACTAGGACGATTTTAATTTTGTTTACCTCTCAATATAATTTCACCATTTTAGGATACATAATAACTATATTGGCCCCGGATATGCTCACCTACTTTTGATCATAAAAATTACACATTTAAAATACATAAATATTTATCTATATTGTATTGAGTCACTTCGCGCGGCATTCGTGAATCGGTATCCGGGATACATTCATCTCTTTCACTCTTTCTCACCTCTTACTCGCACTTCCATTTAGGCATATTATGATCAAGACGTACTATTATTGATGATTGGAGCACGCCATCATGAACACCTGGCAACGTTAATGCACATATTATATAATATATACAAAGCTATGCCCGAGACTGCCCTTACGTCATGTATCCGAATTATTTAAAGTACTATGTACATAATACTATACAAACTTTATTCTCAAACTTAATAATTACGATATTAATACTATAGACCGATGGGACTTGATGGAATTTGAATTTAAATTCTAATGGATAGCTCCATTAATTTCCAATACGTTACCATTGTTCCAAGAATGGATGATTTAACACCTCTTGAGTGTAGTATTTTTATTGTTTATAAGTACTAAAATGATCTATTATTAGGTTTTGATGATTTATTATAATATGATTATCGAGTGTATTAGTATTAATAAGATAGGGGGTTTTTTACGAACACTACAATTCATAATTTATTTGTTATTTTTTAGTAGGTAATGGAGTTTTTACCTACTTTATTGTATTAATTCGTTACTAATGTTAGATGTAATAGTATTCGTGGTCAGTGTTTATTTGCCTTTTGGTGAATGTACACAGTGCCCGAAGATGCCGAAAGGCGAAACCCGAGTCGCCAAAAACGACTCAAATGGAATATTATAAAACTTAAACCCATTAGAATTTAATTACAATAATTAGCCTAAGGATACTTTGTTTTTGGCCGAATTTGTAACCTCTTCTAACGCTGATTGTAACTCTTATATTCGACAATAAAATTTAATTTTCTATTGAAGTCGTCCTCTAATTTTATGAATCTACAGGAGAGCTTAGTAGTACTTACATTGTGTATATTGATTTTGTATTTAATATAAAATATATATCTATACAGTTTCAGCTGTCTAAATGTCGTGTATTTATAGCTTGATAATGCCGACATGCGAATCCCTAGCCAAAATGCTACAATAAACGGTAGGTATGTTGTAAGAACAATTTTTTTCTGCACTAGATAATATTATGTACATCAGTATTATACGTCATGTAGTTCTGATTAAACAATAATAAGTATGTAATTGCTATCCGTGTTTCATGTGTTATTCATAGTTTGCATAAAGACTTTGCCACTATTTTAAATATATTATGTGATCCGAAGTCGTTCCTTTTCCTGGAAATTTAATAGTAGATGGGGACGAGGATGCGGTGGAGGATAGAGGGATGTTCTTGACCGGTCCGTAATCGAATAAAATATTCTCTTCGAAGTTTCGCTTTGCTCTGATTTTATGCAGAAATCATAAATATGTGCTTCTACCCTAGTGGTTCCTTACTTTGAGTATTCGGGAATTGCATGTTGATATTTTAGTTACAAACAGGATGTATTTCGTAGCTTCTAACCGTTTGACGTCTGCCCGGGACTTACTTAAATGATTTAATCCAACTCAACACAAGAGAATAAACAGGGTGGTAAGAGGTGCATAGATTTTTTTTTACCCAGGATAGGAAGATGGATATACTGCAGTTTGATCGTAACCATTCGGTACAAGACCAGAACAAGAAAAAGGGGGCCGAAGGTCAAGGGTCTTTTTTATTTATACACCATGAGAAAAATATTTTATGAAGGTTTCCGAAATCTTTTATATAATAGTTCCACAACTTTACTAATAATGTCGATGCTAATCCGTCTGTAAGCGCTTGGTTCATTTTTTTCAAAATTATTGTATTTTATGTATACTTTTTATCATTCAAAAAAGTTATGTTGTCATGAATTTTGAATCAGATTTCTTGATGAGACTTTGAAGATCCGTCATTATATTCCTCCACAGTCACACCCATCCTCCTAACCTAATACTACTTAACTAATACACCAACTGGGGATGCTGGAGTTACAGACCCTTTCTAATATGTTTGATAAAAATATTATTACATACATTTTAGAAATAATGTTTTAAAGATGCCGAATAAGTACAAATAGTGTCGAGAAAATGATTTAAAATATTTATAATCATAAATTACCTGGTGTTCCTGGAGTACCTGGCGATCCGGGCGTTCCTGGTCTTCCTGGTTGTCCAGGGTAATATTGACTTCCTGGACCTCCTGGACCACCTGAACACCATTTATTTTATTTGATGTAATAGTGCGATCTATCTATATGTATATTTATTCACACAATAATGTAATCAAACATTATCCAATCAATAATTCATTCAACTTATGTTGCGATTTTATTAAATATACCTGGAGATCCTGGAGTTCCTGGGGTTCCTGGTCGTCCAGGCTGTCCTGGAATTCCTGGGCCACTCGGTCCACTTGGTCCACTTGGTCCGCTTGGTCCACTTGGTCCTCCTGGACCCCCTGGGCCACCTGGACCACCTTTAATATTAAATACATACATTTACATACAAATTATGGTTCTTAAACATCATCTATAAATTTTATAAGTTTTAATATATGTGTTTTCACATTAGTAATAATAAATTAATAATTGGTTAATTAATGTGTGTTAACATTTCGTTTATAGTTAGACAATACAGGTTTTCTCTTATTTGGTTCTTGGGTATCTTTTATTTGGTTCTTGGAAAAAATAGATATAGTTTTTTTTTTTTTTTTTCGACCATGTCCGATCCTGATAGGATCATATGGGCCTCCACAGAGTGGAGGTTTGTATTGACAGATTTAGTTTTTTACGAGAAATGGATGTCAGCCACTTGCTCTGTACCCTGACACACACAAATTGAAAAACAATATGTGTAGGTACTTGCCAGACCCAGGATTCGAACCTGGGACCCACGGCTTTATAGTCCAACGCTTATGCCGCGCGGCCACCGTGGGCGTATCGCCTTAGAGAATAAAAATTACAGGTGATATAACAAAGCGTTAGCAAAATAAAAAAATGTTTCTATTCGGACTCGAAAATACGTGTGCTTGAAGGAAGTGTTAGATGTATGTTTGAGTTCTTCTCGATCCGAATTGTTTCTAAGATTTAAATTATTATATGATTATGTTTCAAAAATAATATACTTATTTTAAAATTATTGAATGATTGATTCTGAAATTCTGTGTATCTTGAATAATAAAAATAATTGATTTAAAAAAATATTGTTGACGAGTGCAAGGGCATGAAAACTGAACTTTGTATAACTCCTGACACCACATATAAATCAAATTGGTTAATGAATCAAAATAATTATCTTGATCTCAATACAAAGATGGTAGATTTGACGGAAATTGAAATACCTCAGATAGCGTAGTCGTTATTTACAATTATTCGCAAGAAGGACTCTTAGATCGGTAGCTTAGTTGGTTTGTTGGTTAAGAGCACTTAGTCGTTAACAGAACGATGTGTATTACGATCCCAATTGGTTTATTCTTTTTGTAACATATTCTAATAGGTGGGTATATTTCAGAGGTTATTCAAAATGATGTATCAATTTTTCACGAGATAATTAATCTTAATAAATGCATTATATTTTGCTACCCAAATATTATAAATCTTTTGTTTAATACGGTGTTTTTTGTCATAACGTTTACCTGGTGTTCCAGGCGCTCCCGGGGTTCCTGGTAAGCCTGGTCGTCCCGGTTGTCCTGGTTGCCCAAAAGTGCCTGGTTGTCCCGGATAATATTGGCCAGTTCCTGTTCCACATAGGTATTTTGTTAGGTTATTAACACTTACTATTTAACTTAACTGAAATATAGAATTCAGTTCATTGATTCCCCAATATATTATTTTATAATAAAATTACCCATTAACTTAACAGCTCATGATTTTCATGGTGATTGAAATAGTAGGTAAGTCAGATTAACCATATTATTATACATTGTATATACATAACAAATTAGATTAATTTAATACAAATGTTTTTATTATAGTAGTTTATAATAACGTATGTATACTTTTTTTGTTCATATAGTTTTACTTGTTTAATTTTAGTCACGCGATGACTGTCGTATACTTATAGTGTATGCCCTCATAGTCTAGTGCTGGTTGGCTGGTCTTTCCATCCAGGAGCTCCGGGTTCAATTCCCGGTGAAGCCATAATATGCTATTTTCTTAAAGTCTGGGTGATTATTTTACTTCTACTACTAACTACACTACTGTCATTTGGCCTCAATGCCTGTTGTAGTGTTTAATAGAATTAATAAGTATAAGTGTGCATTATTTAAGTATGCGATTGGCTGTAATAGTATAATAGTATTACAAGCTGTCCGGTACTGTTCCCTATGAGAAAAAATCTGGTGTGATGTGGGAATGTAATATTGAAATAATGAATTTTAAACAATAATAATATCCAGCATGGTGGTTACAATAATTATACCTTATGCGTACATTTAAAAAAGCCATTTCGATTTTGTACGTGCATAATATTATGGGATACAGAAAACTGCGTTAAATAAGAATTTTACCCGGAGTTCCCGGTGACCCCGGTATTCCGGGTCTTCCTGGTGTTCCGGGTTGTCCAGGGTAATATTGTCCTGGGTCTCCTGGGCCTCCTGGGCCATTTGGTCCTCCTGGACCTCCTGGACCATTTGGTCCTCCTGGACCTCCAGGTCCATTTGGTCCTCCTGGACCACCTGGCCCTCCTGGCCCTCCTGGTGCACCTAAATAAGTAAATTGATTGAAGTTATTTTAAACATACGAGGCGCCGAGTGCCAAAGGAGCTCAAGCGCCAACTTTACGATTTTTGACATTCGAATGTAGGTTTTTTCTATAAATCGATATGTATCATACCACAAAGTCTTATCGCTCAAATAATTATAGATATTTTACAATAGAGATTTATTTTCTGTGGCATAATTGTTTGGTCGTCATGTCGGTACGCCACAGAAGCTTATCCGCCATTATTCTTTGGAGAGCGCGAGACCAAAACAGCTGTCAGATTTGTCTTATTGAATATACATTCTCAACAGTGAAAAAAACTAAAATTGAGCTCAAGAAGGACTAGAAAAATAGTTTCGATGTGTATTAAACCAAGAAAAAGTGGAAAATCACGGTAAGTTTAACATGTTTTATTCGTTTTTCTTTCACATACGCTGTTGTTTGAAATATTTTAGATTACTTTTGAAATATGGTTATTAACGTCATTTTAGTAATTATTTCCACTAAACTTATACTTCCATGAAGGAAAATAACTCTTATTTCTAATTTCATCTTGTTTCATTTCTAATTACGATTTATATACACTAAAAAAAGTATTTAAAAAGTCACCAGAATCCTTGACAAAAAATGATGTGTTAAATTCGAATAATGATTTTGTTATTTTGGCCAGTTTGAAGTAACGATTTGATTTAGTGTCTTTAATAATATTGGGTATATAGAAGATTATTACAAAAAAAAAACATCCAAAAGCTTTGATAAGGCAAATTTTATGCCAAACCAACACATGTAACAATCATAACAAATTTGACCATTTTTTCAGTGTTCATTTGGCAAATTTTTTTTATACCAAAATGTTTTTTTATTGCTATCGAAACACTTACATTAAAACATAAATGCTTTATTTTTTTAAATTAATGCCATTATTTGAATTTGAAAATGTTAATGCCACAGAAGCTTATGCAAGAAAAAAAAGTATCAAGTGCCACCTTCTTTCATTTTTCTATATGCCAAAGGGGCTCAAACACAATTTTTTTTGGAATCCAATAGATATTTTTCATGAAATATTATTGTAAATAATTTTTTTTTTTAAATTTGCTTTGTTTAGAATTAAAAAAATAAATTCACTGACAACTTGTCGGCCATTTTGTAGAACATTTGTAAAATGGTGCTTGAGCTCCTTTGGCGCTCGGCGCCTCAATTACATATTATTATAAAAAAAATCACAAAAAAAGTTGGTGGAACTCGAAACTCAAATATTTTCACTTCTCAGAGCCGTATATAATACTCGTATCAGGTTTAATTCGTATGAATAACAGGCGGACCAGAAACTCCGGGTCTAGAATAGTCAACCGGAGAATGAAAAGATAATATGCAGTTCGTATCCTACTTGGCCTTACTTGTTTTCTAGGATGTTTTAAAAAAAAAACATGGTATCTGAGGTATTTTAAAATTGAAATGTATTTTGAATAAGAAAATCCTGAATCTAGTATCTATTCAATATTGAATAAAAAAAATATTATATTATTTAACTTAAATTATTTTTCTAATAAGAATAAAAAGTATCAATAAGACGAAGTCGGTGCTCATTTATCGGTCGCATTATTCGATGGACAAAAAAAAAATTACCTGGCCTTCCTGGAGTTCCTGGTGATCCTGGCGAACCAGGTGTCCCTGGTCCACCGGGTTGACCTACATAACTCTCATCTGGCCGAATTGTCACTGCTGGTATACCTGAAGAAAAATTGGTTTAAATTTCCTTCTGAATATTGTTCTCGTCTGGGTATCCGGAGCCATCCAATATTTTTTTTTAAAACACAACCTCAAGAAATCATCTATTTTACAGATTTATAACATACTTACACAATATTACTCTTCTATTATACTAATGTCATTGTGAAAATTATATTGTTACATACCTACCTACGAATAATCCACAATTTTAAAGATTCTATTATTGTAGAGATAAAAAATAAGAGGAAGTACCTACACTAGAAAATAGTGTGCATTTAATTATCTTCGATTAAAAATTAATATTTACGTATTCGTCCCTTTCTGGATTGCTTGGATAGTTATACAATCTTTAATAGAAAGATATATTTTAGAACTGAGAATAGGTACTTAAGAATTTTATTGGATACCTGGACGTCCTGGGGTTCCTGGTGTTCCTGGTGTTCCTGGTGATCCAGGTGATCCTGGAGATCCTTCTTGTCCTGGGTAATATTGTCCTCCACTTGGTCCTCCTGGTCCTCCAGGCCCACCTGTAAAATAATAATATTTTAATTTGAAAATAAAAGATGAATTAATGCAATATGTATTCACATTAAATATTAGTTTGTCAGTAACAATTTTTACTATAAAGTTTGTTTTTTATTCGTCGTTTTAGTTATATTTTGTGAAAAATAAATCATCAATTTTGTAAATGTTGGATAATAATCTACCTGGACGTCCTGGAGCTCCTGGTGACCCAGGTGATCCTGGATAATATTGTCCTCCGCTTGGTCCTCCTGGTCCTCCAGGTCCACCTATAAAAGAATGACAATTAAATTTCATCTATATAAGAGAAGGCAATATATTAAACATACATTAGTTTGTCAGTTATTTAAACTAGGTATGAAGTATGTTTTTGTACTCACTGTTTTGTAAAAAAATACATCTTAGTGGTTGAATACAAGATAATAACCTACCTGGGCTTCCTGGAGATCCTGGAGTTCCCGGTGTTCCAGGAGATCCTGGCGATCCAGGTGATCCTGGATAGTATTGCCCACCACTTGGGCCTCCTGGTCCTCCAGGTCCACCTGTAAAATGAAAATTAGATTTAGGTACTATTACATTAAATGAAACCTAATATTATAATGTATGTGTTCACACTGTTAGTCAATCGACTGAATATTTAAACTTTTAAACAGAGATTTGTTAATAATAAACAAAAATACATGATCTTTCAGTGTGTTATATGTGACAATACATCACACACATTAAAAGCATAGAATAATAACAATTCGATAATCCGCGCGCGATAAATCCCAATTGCAGTGAGTACATTGGAATACAAGAGCTTTCTATACAAAAAATATATATAATTAATTATACAATGCATTGTGATGTATTCACTATACAACTCCATTAGTTATTCAAAGTTTAAAGTTATATTTTGTGGTTGAACTGTTTTTTGCATTAATATTCTTTATAAAATTTGGGATAATAATATATATATACCTGGACGTCCTGGAGTTCCTGGTATTCCCGGTGCTCCAGGAGATCCTCCCGGTCCTCCAGGCCCACCTGTAAAATAATGACAATTAAATTTCAATTATAAAAATGAGAATGTAGTGTAATAAATTTACATATAATGTAAATTTGCCAGTATAATTATTTACAGTATAAAGTGTGTTTTTATATTTGCTGTTTAAATATATTTTGTGAATACTTTTATATTCTTGATTTTTTTTAAATGTTTGATAATAATCTACCTGGTCGCCCTGGAGTTCCCGGTGTTCCAGGAGATCCTGGTGATCCAGGTGATCCTGGATAATATTGTCCTCCGCTAGGTCCACCTGCAGATTGATTTATAATTTTTATTTAAAAATACTTTAAACCAGCGGTTTCCAACCTGGGAGGCGCCAAAATTTTTGAATAAATTATTTTTTATACCATAATATCTACAAATAAATAAAAGTTCATATCTTAACGTAACAGTGAAAATTCAGTGCATGAATGTTTATTTTAATATATAATAAATATATTTAAATCCTATTAAAAAAATATTTGGAGCGGAGAAATTTAAAAATGGCGCTTTTGCAAACGCTCTGTTTCGGTAATGCACAAAACGACCGCTGGTTGCATGAAAACAATAACCTCAAATTTAAATGTCACTCGTAGCTAAAGTGTCAACTGAAGCGTGTAGGCAGGGTGTGATATTTTATAAATTATTTTTGACGTGATTTCTTTAATATAATACATGTAACAATAATACATGTCTCCACTTTTAAATGATTTCTACGCCAGATATATTGAAGCAAACAAAAATCTATTTCCTGAGTTCTTGGTTAGTTTGCTAATGCATTTTTCATATAATTTTATTAATAGTAAAAAAAGTCGCCTGCGGCGCTGCTTTGTTTCAGGGCTATTAAATATTTTAAATATATGGGTGAAAGATCCTGGCCTGTGGGCCCTATTCACTATGTGGAGCTCATGATATAATCCATTAATTTTTGTCAATGAATGATGATGATTTTGGTTGACTTCTTTTAAAATTGATTGTGGTAATAAACAAGCTCATTCGTCGCATGAAAAAAAAAATAATTAAAAAATGAATTTGATATAAGTAAGTAGTAAAAACTTGTGTGTTAAAAAAGTGTCTGTATTATTTAATGAAATAAAGGGGGGGAGGCGCCAAGATTAGATTTTTTTAAAGGGAGGCGTAGTAACATAAAGGTTGGAGACCACTGCTTTAAACCCTTTTTGATTATGTAATTTTACTAATATTTTTTAATAAGGATATTATTATTTTTTTAATATTTAATAAATATATAATTTATTTTAACAATCAGTAGTTAAATAATAAATAATTAGCGTTTAAAGGAGAAATTTTATTAATTTATATACCAGGTCCTCCTGGAGATCCACCTGGTTGATACTGTCCACCACTTGGTCCACCTGGTCCACCTGGGCCGCCTATGAATATGGAAAACATTCAATTCGAGTCATATACGGTAAAAAAAAAATTTACCTTGTCGTATCTATATGACTTCTAAGCGGAACAATACGTAGCAACTTCGATTGAAAAACTTAACGACAGCCACCCTGATAATTCAAATATTTTTTAAATTTTTTAAACCGGTAAAAACAAATCATAATATACTCTTTCAATTAATTTTATTTTACGAAAATTAAGAAACCATTTTGCCATAATAATTTTAATAATTAATGATTTGTACAATCTAGAAATAAATTTATTTAGAGCAACAATCTATTTATATACTAGTGAATACTGAATAGGGTAGTCGACAATAATTTTATACCTGGCCCGCCTGGTGATCCTGGTGATCCTGGTGATCCTGGTTTTCCGGGTTTATATTGTCCGTTATCTGTTCCTGAGCCACCTGTTATATACATATACGAGTGTAATAAGTGACCAATATATTCTTTTAAATACACGTATTCAAGATATTTTCATATGTGTTTTATTAATTTATTAAATAATATCATTATGTAGTAGAATAAGGTTTTTTATTAATTTTTTACCTGACCCACTTGGATGGTATTGACCTCCACTCGGTCCCCCTGGCCCTCCTGGTCCACCTTAATAATATTAACAATATTGAGTTATATTATCGGATTATAATAAAGAGAGGTTTATTCTCACAGAGGAGTTAAAATATAAAGGTGGAGCTTTAGAGGCTTTTTTTATCAAAATAATTCAAACGATTTGGATCGATTTCTTCGTAAATTTTTATAATAAATTTTTTTTCCAATGAATCATTTTGTTTTTCTGACAGTGTAAATTTTTACGAAAATATTTAAATTTAGACACCTACTGAACTTTTCGAAAAATTTAGAGTTGGTACCTAGAATGCCTACTACAAATTAAAACTCCGTTCAGACTTCCCAAGTTGGAAAGATATTGGGCGTTTTAGTGTAAAAGGCTGTCAAAATTATGAGATTGACTGGTAGTTAATTTAGTTATTAATCGACGAAACATTTTTCAGCTTCATATTATATAAAACTTTGTCTTCTTAGAAAAGATTTTATTCAACATCTTGTGCTCATAACATCAAACACATATTTTAAAAGTGATAATTAGTATCTAAAATATATATCATGATTTTAAAAAATGGAAAAAAAAATCTAATACCGTTTTTTTTAATTTAAATCTAATGGTATCGTAGATACGCTTTGTTAAGAATGAAAGTTGATAGGTTAATTAAAAAATCAACTAAAAAATACCTGGTCCACCCGGTGAACCGGGAGATCCTGGCCCACCAGGGTAATACTGTCCTCCACTTGGTCCTCCGGGTCCTCCTGGCCCACCTTATGGAAAGTTAATGATGTTATTTCGACGAAAGTATGTCAAATTCGGATTAAATTAAGTACATAAATATATTTAGATATTTGATTTGAGAATGCAATTATTGGAGTCATAAATTTGAAAATTAAAAATAAATAAATATAAAAACTTAAAAATAAAACTACGACTATAGTTACCTGGTCCACCTGGTGATCCTGGTGATCCTGGTGATCCTGGTTTATATTGTCCACTGTCTGGTCCTCCTGGTCCTCCAGGTCCACCTGGTCCACCTTTATATAATAATGTAATTTAAATATTATAATATATGAACCTAACATTTTTTGACGATGAGTTATGTATATTGTAAGATAATGTAGCTGCAAGAATAAATTAATTGCGAAATGAAAGTTATAACACATAATGATAATATACCTGGTCCACCTGGCGCTCCAGGAGATCCTGGCTTTCCGGGATAATATTGTCCTCCACTTGGGCCACTTGGTCCACCCGGTCCACCTGGTCCACCAGGGCCACCTTTAATATAAAATGATTTAATTTAATGGTTAACATCATGATATATAATATAACTATTTCTAGTAGTTACATGAATTGATTTCATGATTGGTATTTATTCGAAAACAATTTGTCTTGCTACATTATGTAGGTACATACTTACATGAAAATGATTGAAGTCCAATGCCATGACTATTTTACATAATTATATTTTGAAATTTTAGTTAAAACCTTATATATTTGCAAAAATAAAACAATCTTGATCACTTTGTATGTTTTGAAATCATCTATTTAGAGTGTTTAATTATTGATTAATATAGATTTACTATATTTATTAACAATATTGATAATAAAGTTTCAAGCACATGAGAATAATTATATTTCAATAGATACCTGGACTTCCTGGTGATCCTGACGGTCCTGGTTTATCTGGTTTATATTGTCCATTATTGTTTCCACCCGGACTACTTGGTCCTCCTGGTCCATTAGGTCCACCTGGCCCTCCGGGCCCACCGGGTCCCCCTATGTATAGTGTTATATTTAGTATTGTCATTACTAGTAACTATATCATTACTATTAAGTAGGTACCAATTATTGATATTAAATTTTTATTAAATACAATGAAATAAATTTAAAAATACATTTAAATAATTGGTTTCATAGTATTTTTTGTAATAAAAAGTTGAATAGGTGGGTACATATATATTTTTTATATTTATGTGTGTGCTTAATAAAATTTTATTGAGGTACTTTAAAATATCTTGGAATTTTACCTGGTCCTCCTGGATATCCTGGTTTATCTGGCTTATATTGACCATTATTTGATCCTCCTTGTCCTATAAAAATAATGTGGATACATGTAAATACAATACAAGTTGAACACAACTGACTAAGATGACTTCAGAAAGATACCTATGTATTAGCACTTATATTGGTACTGAGCGGTACTCGAACCAGCATCCACTGGTTTCTCACTAAAGTACCAATTAATAACTTATAATTTTCAGAGGTGTTCCAAATAAGATATGTTTAATCACGAATGCCACATTCTGAAATATTGTGTTTTACTAGGTGAATAAAAAATTGTTGACTTAAAAAGTTCGTTTTAAATTAATATAACAAATTTTATATATTTTTTAAAAATATTTCCTGGTGATACTCCAGTCTTGTCAGGTTTGTATTGGCAATTATTATTACCTCCAGGTCCAAATGGTCCAGTTGGGCCTCCGGGTCCGTTTGGACCTCCTGGTCCGTTCGGTCCTCCTGGCCCACCTAATTGAATAAAATAATAAGTAATATATTTATAATTAAATATCATGACCAACATAAATATTATCCGATATAAACGATACATACCTGGTCCACCTGTATAGCTTGGTTTATCGGGCTTATATTGACCGTTGTTTGATCCTCCAGGTCCACTTTGACCACCTGTTGTCAGAATAACAGTCAGTAAGTAATGATCAATACGCATAATATGAAATTAAATTTACTTACGTAATACATAATATATCTACACAAAAATTAAAGTTTTCAGAAACCAACTAGACCAAATAAGTCTGAAAATTAAGAGTTTCGAAGAGATTAAATTGAATCGTTATTTTTAGGATTTTAGGATAAGTTAAATGAAGTTTACATTCAACATGTAAAACAATAATTCTCTCCGCTTAACTCACCTCACCTCTTCAACCGTTAAAATCGGATCACTTTACCAACTAGTAATTATTTCTTATTAACTATGACTAAGCCCGAATGATCGATATCGGTTAGATATACGCACACGACTCTACTCACACATCATCACTCCACCACTGCTATCTGACTGACCACTTTAGTTAATCATGACAGAGCTTGTGGATTCTCGATTTTTTTAGTTTCTCACGATTCGAGAATTTTCGATTTTTTTTCCTCATGATAAACATTTCACGGATTCTCGAGATTCTCATTGATGATCTCTCTAGAAATGAAAATCTCGAAATCACTGAAAAATTATTTCTCGAGAAGAGAAATCTTGATCACAACCAGCCAGTACTCATGATTAGTTTTGGCATGTGCGTGTTATTTTTGAGAAGTTTTACCTTACCTTCACAATTTTTTGAAATATCTAGGTGAAAGCCTATTTGATTGTCGTATTATGGTAATATTATAGTCTATAAGCTGTCAAGTGGATTTGAAATTAAATGGAGCAAACAGACAGACAGAGTTGAAAAAAATGTATATTTTGTTCTTAGGTATTATAGAAATACTTGAAATGCTGATCAAAAGGGAAATATTTTGAAATAACACCGACATTTGCATATTGTATAAATTTAAGAATTATTTCTAAGCGGCGAAGACTGACTGATAAACTCATTATGTTAAAAAAGCCATCATAAGCAACTTCTAACTTCTTTACTTCTTTCTGAGTAAGTTGTTGAAATTTAGCTATTATTTATTTTTATTATTATACCTATTTATAGTTATGAAAACCTCATCAAGTAAAGTTTCTAATATTATATTATTATTTTTATACCTAGTTATACTATACTATACTTATACTACCTAGTTATAATAATATTTTATAAAGTGCAGATTATTACCTCCAGGGTAGCTTCCTGGCTTGTCTGGTTTATATTGACCACCATCGCCGCCTCCGGGGCCAAATGGTCCATTGGGGCCGCCTGGTCCAAATGGTCCATTTGGTCCGCCCGGCCCGTTAGGTCCACCGGGTCCATTTGGTCCACCCGGACCAAAAGGTCCATTTGGACCACCTTGTAAATATATAGTTATTTAATATAAAGTTTTTTAGCATGTCAATGAAAGGCAAAAAATATTATTAAGATGAAGAATTTATTACCTGGTCCTGGTTTATCTGGTTTGTATTGTCCATTATCTGATCCTCCTGATCCCCCTCCTGCCAAAAAGCATTTAAGTATAAAAATAACATATTTTCTTTGATGGTATTTTAAAAATATAGGTAGGTATGTGAAAATTATTTTTTTAAGTGGAATAATTTATAAATACCAATTTTCTTATGCTTTTTAATATTACTAATTTTAATGTTTTCTCAATTTTTTACGAAAAAAAATACAAAATAACTGACCTCCTGGATATGTTCCAGGTTTATCCGGTTTGTACTGTCCGTTGTCACCACTGCCTGGTCCAAATGGACCTCCTGGCCCATTCGGTCCATTTGGTCCATTCGGCCCATTCGGCCCACCCGGTCCGTTTGGCCCGTTTGGTCCATTTGGCCCACCTATAAGACAGGAAATGGTTTGTATGAGACATCGCACATCTTCTCACTTTACGTTACTAAAAGGTATTATCTACTTGAAAGTTTGCATAATATTTAACTTGGTAAAAAATGTGTTTGAAATGGTTTGTATGAGACATCGCACATCTTCTCACTTTACGTTATTAAAAGGTATTATCTACTTGAAAGTTCGCATAATATTTAACTTGGTAAAAAATGTGTTATCATTTTCGCTCTAGAGTAGAGCATATGACTTCCAGTGAAGAATATGCTTTACACGAGGATCGATGGTTAGACTTTCTCCCAATCTATTGGGTACTGAATCAAACATATACTGATAAAAACAGCAACCTTAATTTCTTTCAGTTATCTAGCAAACACTATCGAATTGCTTATTGCACCATAATATTTGAAATTGTTTATTATCTGTCATGTTAATTAAAATAATTGCAAAAAAATTACCTGGATATTGTCCGGGATGGTATTGACCTCCTGGTCCACCAGGTTTACCTTTAAATTCATATGTACAGGTTAAATAGATTTGTTCAAGTAAATAAAAAAACGGAGGTATATATTAATAATGATATTATGTGACGTTACTGTGTTCATCAAAAATACTTAAGTGAATAAACTGATTGTGTATAAAATTTTTCATTGACAATATTTTATTGAAGTCATTATTATGATACGTTATGATTTATATATAGGTACTTAAATTATTCTGTAAAATAAAAAGAGTTCGTCATTAAGAACGGTAGAAATATTTTTCGTTATGTTAAAAAAACATAAATATTATCACCACCGCAATATTTCAAGATATAAGGTATAAATTAAATCATGCCATCTCAGCGAATTATTATTAAATCATTAACACAATATTATTATTACCTGGTGGTTGGGGTTTCTCTGCTGGTCCTGGATGGTATTGTCCGCCTGGGCCACCTAAAACATATTTTTTATATTATAAAAACTTCACTATTATAGTGCAATTTATACATTATTGATGGCATGCTATCATATGTATTTGGAGAACTAAAAATTGCCCACGTTATTTTACACAATATACTCATATTCTCCGCTCTCCACTTCCAATCATTCAACCAATCATTGGCCATCACATAATATGTACAGGTCGCACTGAAGTAATGTTGTCCACATTTTGATAGTGTAAGGAATAAATTAAAAAAAATAATTGATCTATTGTGTAAGAATATACATCGATGAAACTGTACCTGGAGCTCCTGAGGGTCCTTGTGATCCCGGTGGTCCGGGAGAGTATTCACCTCCACCAAATCCACTCGATCCTACAAAAGAAATAGTAGGTATACCGATAGTTATTAGAATTAGGAAGTGTTGCTTGATAAGTATTAAACAAACAATGTTGCTCAATTTATTACTTATTACATTACTAATTAATCGGTTTTCTCATGTGAAACTATAATTATGTATAACATCGAAAGGAGTATAACATTAGTCACACCATAGTAAACACTTGTATGATAAGTATGGATGCAAAGTAAGTGATTACATAAAAATTACGGATACTATGTCAAGGCAAAGGAATCTGGGGACTCTCTTAGTAGGTACACATTTCGGAAATGATCATGCTATATTTTATTTTTTTAATAAAAAAATGTTTATATTTTTTCAAAATTTAGTAAGTAGGCAGGTACCCAAATGTTTTTCTTTAGGTCGAGTTAAATAAAAATCCAATTAGGAATTGAGGAGCTGGGTTGAAGACGGGTTAAGTTTTAAAAAAATGCGTTATATCATTTTAATGATGTTTTTTTTATATAAAAACAAGCGTACCAGTAGGTATATTTACATTCTAATTATTCGTCTTAAAATGATTTTTGGTGAAATGAAATACAAGGAATCAAGGAATTTACAGCATAGTGTCCCTTTAATTTTACTTAGACCCCTATTTGCCAAGCTTTTTAATTTTCTTTCAACGTTTTCATAAATAAAAATACTTTACCTTCTCACAATAATTAAAAAAGCAATTAAATTATTAATTATTGAAAAAATGTGGGGATTTCAGAGGAATGAACAGTTTGATGAAAGAAGAAAATAATTAAAGATTTTTTATGCTGTTTGGATTATGAATCAAAAAAATATTTTCATTATATTGCGACAGAAAGATGAAGGTTTTAATATTTGCGATAAGGTTATAGAAACAAAGTATTATTTGACGATGATGGATGAACGGAAAATGAAAAAAACTTCACGAAAACACTGGAAGAAAGATAATTCAAAGATGTTTGACAGTTTATTGCCGCTGGCACAACTCAGAGTGAAGTCCTTATATGAAAAATATGCTGTGATTTCAAACCGACGAAACTTGAATATAACATCACTTACAATCATTTCTATTGATATTATACAAGATGAGAATTTCATTGAAATCATACTGTTTTGTATTTGAAGTTTTTATTATATCCTCACATAAAATAAACTAACTTATCGAAACCCATGATTACGTAATTAAGAGTTAGAAAATACGATGATGACAATGTTTGACACAATAAGATTATCTTAACAAATCTATTGTGGACAAAGTAGCTAATTATAATAATATCACAATAATATATAGTGTATTTAAAATTAAGTAACATCATGTCAGGTAAGCTGCATGTCAAACATTTTAGAATATTGATTTAAATGTTTTAAGAATAATATTTGAACAAAAGTGTTTTGAAATAATTGAGAAAGAGATTTAAAACATATTAACATTTATGTTTTTTGCGGGACGTATTTTATAAACTAGTCTTTATTAATCGTTTATTAGATTTGAACTCATGACCTTTATTTTCAACGAAAATATTTTATTTCGAATTATATTCATGAGATCTGTGTGAGTCTCAAAATAGATTTTAAACAGTGGTTGATTTCAAATAATGTATCTTAATTAACCTGGTTTTCCTGGTTGTCCAGTGCCACCTCCTGAAATAAACAAAAGAAAAGTAAAATTATTAGATAGGTATACATATTTCGGTTAGTTGCATATCATTCATAAACCTGAATATTTATATAAAGAAATCATTTTATTTCAAATTTTAGAAAAAAAAATTTAAGTGTATTTCATAATTATGACAGTTTGAGAACCAGCTAATTATTTCTCATTATGATATAAATGTATTGTTAATAACTACCCCTTGTGCATTAGATAACAAATAAAGTAACACCATTCATATGAGATCAGTTATCTCTGTTCACTGATTTAATCACTTACATTGACCAATTAATAAAATTACCATTAATATTCAGTGGATTCTAAAATAAAGCATTCTTTAATATTGAAACTTTGAATTACTCCAAATTGACTGATTCTCCAATTTACACGATGATATAAATGAGAAAAGAATAATTTAATTGAATACCACTGAGTCTTACCTGGAGGTCTATTAGGTCCTGCTGGTTTATTAGATCCTGGTTTAGATACTGGAGAGGGACCACTAGCTTGACCAGTACCATCAACTGGTCCTGGAGGTTTTGGCTGTAGTCCTGGTTTTGCTCCTCCCGGGAACATGCCACAGCTCTTGGGGAAGTAAAGTTCTTTCCATGGTGTTATGTGTCCTGGTTTTCTTGGAATATCGTCTTCAGGTGATGGACGTCTAGTAAAAAATGGCAATTTCATTTTTCATAATCATTTTGGGTAATGATAAGATTAACTAAGAATGGGTGATATATTATTATATGGAAAAAAATCTTTCATAATAAGTAATATCTATTACAAAAATTTGAATACTAGAATATTGTTAACAGAAATAGATTGGTAGTCAAAAGAGTAAGGATCGTTAGACTTCTCGACACTCGGAGTTACAGGAGTGAAGGTGCTTTCTTCGAAATTATATTAATTTAAGCTGAATAAAATTACCAACAAATAAAATAAAATATGTAGATGGAAACTACAATGGTGATATATTTTAAGATAATTTTAAGGCAGAAGCTCTCAACTAAGAGAGATAGTAAGTATTTCAGGGGGTGTGAGAATAGGGAAAGAATTCGTATGAATAAATGTTTCTAGATTTTGGTAATATATTATATAGGTACTTTGTGTTTTTAGAAAAAAATATATTAATTAATAAATTAATTAATTTAGAAATTCTAAAATTCATACATCTATTCAGTAGACGTAAAGTTCATGAATTTGATTCTGGATTTTTTGGGTGGATAAGCTGGTAAAACGGATTTTTTGCCTACTTCTTTTATAATATATTGTAGGAGTGCGATACATAGAAAAGTTTGGGTAGTTCTGCTTTAAGACGACTAATTTCCAGTCCTTCATTCGGAAGATGGAAATGAGAGGTCAAAAAGATACGCACTAAATATAATAGTATGTTCATTTAAGTACAATTCCAATCGAACTTTTCATACGATAGGTTAAAATTTTGCGTCGCTGTCAATAATTTGCTTTTTATAATTTATCTGTGTGTCATTAATATTAACCGGGGTCAATCCATTGTAGGATGAAGGCCTCTACATAACTATTTACATGTATCATGCTTGCTGCAACATATTTCTATCGAACCGAATCTGTTCATTGATCCTTCGTATTTTAATTGTCAGTGGGGTCATCCAATTTCTGAATAATACGTTGAGCCCATCACGATTTCATGTTGCTTATTTCCATATTATGTATAACATGCACTTTCCCACGTCACGTTGTGCTACTCTTATATCATTATGTTACCTATTGAAAACTATTTAAAAAAAATTGTATTTTATTACCCATCATTAGGAGTATCATGAACGCTGGGGTAGATCTCGGTCGGCTGATGAGGCTCTACGACGCGGTACCCCCACCCATCGGCCACGTAGTGCGTTGCGCGTAGAAGTCCCGTAGGGTCGATGTAGCCATAGCAGCCATACGTGACACCATCAGGGCCGCGATTCTCGTGATGAAATTGCCCGTTGGGACCCAGTTCGTAGCCAAATTCATAAGCATCTAAAATTGTCGTAAATACAGCATAATATTAACCATCTATATTTTACCACAGAGTTGATATTGAAGAAATATGAGCATAATAAAGAAAGACATGAATATTATCAATTAACTAGGTACATCTCCCGATTAAATATAAAATTATATGTAATGTATGTATAGTTAAAGAATCAGGTATATTATAAATTTGCCTTTTTAGTTTATACGAGTTTTTTGTTCGATATTCTTTGAATATAGTAGTTGACCAAAAAAAATATGTTGATATATTATTATGTTTGCTAGTTGTTAGATAATTTTGTTATGATATCAAAACCATACTTTTTATATTTTTCTTTCAACAAATTGTTTTATAAATCATTTGATTGTGATGTTTAAATATGAAGAAAAATAAAAAAAAATATTATCATTCTATTAGCTGATTTCTAAGTACTGTAAAATAAATTAAATATACAAAATAAGTATATACATAAATACGTATATACGTGTGTCGTTTTGTCATATTATCATGTAGGTATTAATACTGCATGTAATTAATCTCATAATAAACAAGTAATAGTATAAATGCTTTAAAATTATATGTATACTTACATACGTTTCTGAGTAAGTCGTATTTAGTGATAAATACAATAATTATTATCTTCGAATAATTAATTCATTAAACGAGATAAATTTAATGAGGATTTTTAAAAAAAATTATATGCTATAATGTAAATAAAAAAAACTTACTTGTTTCAAAGTTTGCTTCTAAATACTGTGTCTTGTCTTGATCTTCTATTGATACGACCACTTCGTTTCCATTATCGGGTGCTTGGCGCTTAAACTGCGCATCCGTGCAATGGATACCTGGCAGTATGACAGCCAAGACCTGGAAATGAAATAAAAAAAAACATATTAATTACAACTAAATTAATAGGTAGATAAACTTTCATAAAAAATGTCGTTATTAAAGATCTTCTAAGTTTTGTTGTTGTTCCTGTTGGATTATTAATTAATGGACATTAAACACATTGAAAAAGCAAGTTTTAATGAAAATATATTTTTAACAAAATGTGAAAATAGTAGATTATTATTAAATATAAATAAGTAATTTTGATAAGCCTGAAGCCGTAACTTTTTTAAATAAGGAAATACTACAATATCTTAAATTATTCCGTATATTATCAACGATTCATGTCTTTTAGACTAGGTAAATTTATAAATTTTAAAATTATTTATTGTATGTACCTAATATATATCCAAGCAGCTTATGCGTCGGGTTATAATGTCGTGGATCCCAGGTTCGAATCCTGGGTCTGGCAAATACACATATTGTTTTTCAAGTTGTGTTTGGAATCAGAGTATGGACCTAATAGGTTAAGCAAGTTGCTAACATCAATTTCTTGTAAAAATAAAATAAAAGAAGAAGAATGTTAAATAATATATATAAATTTCATTGATGCTGTTTACTAAGGTCTGCTATCTCCTTATCCTCCGAGGCCTTCTCTCAAATTCTGTTGAAAAATTATAATTATATCGATCTATTTCAGCCGTCCTGGTACCAGGATATATTTTCCGGCGTTTTCAAATATATTGTTCAAGTTTAATGTTTTTTACCGATATAAAATGTCTTCCTGAAGAAAAAATTCATCATAGAGTTATAAATTCTTCCTCCGTCCATGAGAAAACAATTCTTTAGTCTGAGTATCATATAGAACTGTTAATATATAGCCTAATATTAGGTTGATGATATATGATACAATATAAATCAGTATATATTATATATTTATGCTAATGTATCCGTGTGTCTTGCATTTATACAAGTTTGTAACTCGGGAAGGTATTAAATTACATATTTAAAATACATTAAAGTACATTAAATTGTTACATCTATGAATATGTAATTTTTCTTTATTCTTTTTGATTTGTTTTAGATACAAATATGTTGGAATAATGTTATTTTGAGAGCTTTGTTTACGATATCCTTCAAAAAGGTTGTTTTCAAAATATTTTTGACGTCATTGTAATGTCTTGGAAAGTAAACAAGGATAATAAATATTCTTATTGACATATCGACGAAATAATATCGGTAAGCAAGTTTAACATAGCTTTTGCGGATAAAAGTTGTTTCTATAAATATTTACTTCCTATGTTTCAATCATATTATTAATGAGTAGGTAAACTTTTGGTGCCAATATGAAATTAAGCAGTTTTGATATAAATTTTCTAATTCTGATTGAATATCTCACGTATCACCAGTGTTTTCGTCTAAGCTATTTGGGTGTGAAGCCACGCAGCCCACAAAATATTGCTATGCACTAAACAAATTTCTTCGCATACAATATTAAGAGACACGTCTCCGAATTTATCCTGAAAAATCATGATTTATCATCAAAAATAAACGAATTGTTTTAGACGATTGTCTTGGCCATGGGCCATAATAATTGGTAATTATATGACCGCATGAAATCCATGTATTTGGTACTTTGTTTTAAAATATTATAACAGTTCAGTACCAAATACGATTATTTTATTTTTAAGCTGAAATGCAACCTAAAAATATTCAATTCATTTTATATTATCGAATCAAAAATGTTTTTGTTAAATACCTACCTTGTCCATAAAATAAGTAACAATAGTTATTTATTTTATTTTGACAATTGAATACTTAAGCTCAAATCTCTCAGTTCAATCTTAGTCAAGTAAGTGGGTTCCTATATAACTTGTGGCATGCGAAAAAATTTTCCGTAGAGAAATATGACGTATGTAATTTATTCTGCAATAGTAAGCATAAAATACAGGAAGCATTTCCTAAAACATCAATATATTTGTGATTATGAAAACAAAAGAAAATATAGATGACAAGGAATTCATGTAATAAGTGCATAATATGTCAATTCAATTGCGAGGATTTAACATATAAAAATATAATATAGTGATGTTCTAACACACTCTAACTGAAATTATTAGCTATTTCATTTTATAACATTATACGAGGGTGGGTCAATAAGTCCTTAGAAAAGCCGACAGGTGGCGCGACTAGTACTGCAAGCGGTTTGTTTTCATGCAGCGGCACTACCGATTCAGTATGCTGCGAAGTTTCAATCAGATTGGTCGGGTTGTTGTGTGTTTCTCGTACATTTAAAAAAAAAATTGCTTGTGGAAAATGGAAAAATGGAAAATGGAGAAAATTGAGTTTAGAGTTGTTATTAAACATTTTAATATAAAAGGGTTAACAGCAAAGGAAATAAAAAATGAGTTGGATTTAGTTCACGGCATATCTGCTCTTTCACTTGCAACTATTTATAACTGGTTAAATGAATTTAAACGTGGTCGTACATCAACAAAGGATGAACCACGCTCAGGACGTTCTATAGAGGTGACTACACCAGAAATGATCAATAAAATCCACGATATGGTGTTAAGTGACCAAAGATTAAAGTTGAGTGAGATAATTGAGGTTACAGGGATCTCAAAAGGTAGCGTCATTTCTATTTTATATGACAAATTGGGCATGACAAATATTTCTGCAAGATGGGTGCCGCGTTTGCTCACAGTCGACAATAAATGCAGTAGGGTGGTGGCCTCTAAAGCCCTGTTGTCGCTCATGCAACGCAATCCGGATGAATTTTTTCGTCGCTTTGTGACTGTAGATGAAACATGGATACACCATTATACTCCCGAGATGAAAGAACAGTCAAAGCAGTGGATTGCGAAGGCAAACCATGTCCAAAGAAGGCGAAAACCGTAAAATCAGCTGGTAAGGTTATGGCTACTGTATTTTGGGATGCACGTGAAATTATTTTCGTTGACTATTTGGAAAAAGGAAAAACAATAACAGGGGATTATTATGCATCTTTATTGGACCAGCTAAAAAACAAAATTGAAGAAAAACGGCCTCATTTAAACAGGAAAAAAATCCTCTTTCATCAGGACAATGCCCGTGTTCACACATGTTTACGATCAATGGCTAAAATTGAAGAATTGAAGTTCGAATTGGTCGACCACCCACCGTATTCGCCAGATTTAGCCCCCAGTGACTTTTTCCTTTTCCCAAACTTAAAAAAATGGCTAAGTGGACAACGTTTTTTTTCAAATGAAGAAGTCATCGATCGGACAAATGCTTATTTTGAGGACCTTCCGAAAACTTATTTTTCTGACGGTTTAAAAAAAATTGAGAAACGTCTAACCAAGTGTATTGAGCTCCAAGGAAATTATGTTGAGAAATAAAAAAAAAATACAAAAATAAAACCTGTTTTAATGCTTTTTTCTAAGGAATTATTGACCCACCCTCGTACATATTAAAATTATATTCCTAAAATGTAATTTTAACAGAAATAATAAAAATCAAAAAGTATTTTTTCGTATAATTCAAAGATTAAATTTTTAATAAAAGTGAGAAAACATGCCTTTGAGACTAAAACAGGTTTATTAAATATTTATCACAGTAGGTATGTAACAATTGATTACGTAGTTGTAAATATGCATAAAAATGTACATAAGTATATTATTTTATTATAAATGTAAGCAGGTTTATCGTCTGTAAGTATATAAGTATATATTTCTCAATAATTTTCATTTCACGAAGTCCTTGATGATTCATATGAAATTGTCAAAGTTTATTATAATTTTAGAATATGACGCATTTTAAGATATTTTTATAACTTTTTTGTTGATTCACAATATATTTCAATATCAATTGATTTTGAATTAATGATATTTGATTATTTTCTTCGATGTTCTCATGTAGAAGGAAAAGCGAATTATCATTTTCATTCTAAATAATGTTTGTCTAACTTGTGATGCCCATAAATTTAATTTTGGCCGGACTATAGCATCGTGGGTTCCAGGTCCGAATCCTAGGTCTGGCAAGTACACATATTGTTTTTTCAATTTGTGTATGGACAAAAGGTTGAGCAAGTGGCTAACATCCATTTCTCCTAACAATAAAATATGTTAATACAAACATCCACGCTGTGGAGGCCCATATGATCTTATTAAGATCGGACATGGTCCAAAAAAAATGTTTGTAAAATACGCTAGTATTTATTATCAATTATTATAACATCAACTACAATTATTAAAACCCACCACATCGTATCCTTACAATAAAAAAAAAGTGCCAACCTCATAAATTATAGCCATTGTTATCGTTTTGTATTCATCATTTTTTCATCATTACCATTTTAATTTATTTATAACGAAAATTAGACGGTTTTTACTATCGTTATGTTGTATTTATAAAGCTTATAAGATAATAACGTTATGGGTCTCTTTATTAGAATGGAAGTGAAATAAACATTTTTTTCGAGGAATAGTTGTTAGGTTATCGCCTAACATAGTGGTTATTTGTGTTAGATTTTACGTATATTACCGTTTCAAAGACGCCACTGTCCCATAGTGGGGATGTCATATAATTTGTAATCACTATAAAATAAACAGTGGGTTTATCAAATCGTTATCAAAATCATATTCGTAGTAGACATCCAAAACTTACAATTGGGATAAAAATGAATTTAGCAGTATTTAAGATTAAAAATAATCTGGCTTACTGGATAGTTTAAATAAGTTTCACATTAAAAAAAATATAATTTTATATTGAAACAAAATATAGATAAAAATTTGCTTTGCCAATCGTTTATTCATGTTACTGAAATATTCACACATAAAAATATGATTTAATTTTAGAGAAATAAAATTTTCCCCATTAGTCCTAATATAATTTATAACCATCGTTATAATATATTTAAAATAAAACTATAATAATGTTCTGAGTCACATACATCCTTTGTTTATTATCCACATATTTTTATTATTTTTTGGCGGGGCAGTTGAATATGAATTTTTTATCGGAAAATTATGTAAATTGAAATGAAATATTAATTTAATAATTTACTTATACAACTGTACATAATGTCAAGGCAACAATGTTACAAAAAAATCATCAGAAATAATATTTATACCGCGAAGTATAATACATATTTTTTTCATATTCCATACATAAAGTGATGCAATTATATAATTTGAAAATATACCATCTAACTTTCACACTTAAAAAATACAAAGAAAAGTATTTCAAGAGAGTTCTATCTGGATTCAAAGAGATCACGTAAACCCTAACGGTGACGATGATAAAAACGTAGAAACTTGTATAAGTCGTGCTGTTTTTAACAGCTCTTTATCGATTGTAATAATCACTTCTCTTAGTACCCACCTAAGTTTGAAAGTTAAAGTATTAATTTAAAATGGTGTCAAATAGGAAGAGTTGAAACTTTTAAACATTAGTTTCTGCTTCGAAAATTCACCGATGAAAAATAGTTTGAGCCCAGCTTATTAAAAAAAATTATACTCGGTGTTTATTTTAAATATTCACTTTGTGTTTTACTGTTTAAAAAGAATAATAAATCACTGGAAAAGTTTTTCTGTCAAGATGATAGAATAAACAAGACATTTAGCAGGAAAGTCAAAGTTAGCATTACGGAAATGACAAAGTACTAACTGTACTAGTTGGCTAGTTATTTATATATATGTATTATAGCATTATATTGTTCAGTGGCGAAGACACGTCTTGGCAACTATTTAGAGCTTACTTTAATAAAAATAAATGTTGTATTATCATATTTTTCTAATCATACTATTTAATTTGAGATATTAAAAAATATATCTCTTTTTGTTTTTTTGTTTAGGATTTAATTAAAATAATCTTAATAACTTTACTAACACGTTATTTTTTTTAAATTATAAAATTATATAATACATTGAAGTATGAACCTATTCAGCTGTAGTAACTTCATATTACCTATTATTATATTTAAATCCCGAAAGTATGACTGACAAAAAATATTAACTAATGTACGTACTATTCAATTTTAATTTATTTTATATATTGTGGACATTACAAATTATAAGTTTAAGACGTTCACAACATGACATTTAGAAACAAATAAATATTATTAAAACAGTATTATGTAATATTGTAATTATGCAATATTAAGTTATTCTATAGTATAAATGTGTAAATACAAAAAATATGAAGTATATAGGTACAAGGAAGTACACCGGATGAGTTAAGCAGACCCTATTTTAAGAATTTATATTTCACATAGCTTACATACATCGTACAACAGTAAAATCATTCTGGTGATTATAATTTGGATACAATCATAATATAAATATTAAAATTACCATGGACTAAGGTTTTGAAGCAGGGTACTTTATGACGATCGGACCATAAAACCCAAGTATAAATAATGCGTGCCGACTGCTCTCAACATGTAACGTGACAAATTTTGATGAATATTATTATCATACAGACGTAACTATTGAAAATAACATATTATCTGACAAGCGTTTAAATTTATCCTACCACATCCATTGCTTGTTACACCACATCCAGTAGGGTAAGCTAGTTCTTATTAATTTTGTGTTACCTGAATCCAACCCTTTGGTTTGTTGATGCAACATACATTATCCATCGCTCTTTAATGAAACAATGTGGTTATTATGATGTCGCACCTGTATGACATTGAAATCCCTTATATATTATGGTAAATCTCTTTCTGTTTACTTTTAAAACACTTAATCTTTTACGTATTGCGTGTATGCGTATAATGTGGAAAAAGGTATTCACTTGTCAATTAACATAATATTGGAGTAGGCGAGATTGCGGTCATGGTACCCGTTGAAACAGAGAAATTTATTGCTGAACTCGCAGACGCAAAAACACTCCAGTGTTTCTCTCATACTCATGATAGCAGTAGCTCTCAACACCAATTTAATATAAAACATTATATCATAAAGCCACCTACCCGAAACGAGTATATCGATTTATTGCGAGACACGTACAATAAATGGTTTTTTGAATTGGCAATCATGTTTTATTTTTTGAATTTACCCAAAACATCACCTTTCGTAATAAAAATACATAAACATTTGTGGTATCAAACTTATTTTATTAGACGGAATTATACGTTAAAGATAACGGCTGTATATTATATTATACTCTTACATTTTCATATTTTATAATAAAATTATGCATAGCGATTATACCAGTATGTTCATTTTAAACGTATGTATATAACAAATTAAATGTTTTTCATATTATTATGTACTTCATTTTACTATCGGTAAGGGGAAAATCTACTAATGGATTATATTTAATTCCTATAAATATATATTTATGGATAAAAATTATTCTTATTTTAATTGAATTGTTTTTTTGTGATAGTCTGCAATCATCAAAACGATCTACACTTTTGACACTGCTAACTGGAATATCAAAGCTGTGCTCACATGAAACAATGTCTTTATATTTTTAAAGCACGGTATTCACTTTCTACTCAGATTCCTTTTTTAGAAATTATTTTTTGAATCTTAAGTAATATTATTCGTTATGTCAAAAATAATTAAGTTTTTTTTGTATTTTTTATAGTTTGTAACAATTATAGCCATAAATAAATGACTCTATTATAATTAAGTATATCGTAATACATCCGATAGATGCTATTAAATATTTTTTTAAATTTAAATTTGTAGGTAATACAAATAAATAGACTGAGTAGTACCCACATCTATTACAGTTTAAATACAGTACAAATAAGTAGAGATTTATTAATTAATACGCATTTGAAGTATTTAAACTGTTGTAACAAACAATATGCTTATACACTTGTTCAAAAAATATATATTTAGTTACATATAATATTAAATGTAATACTGTTTATTTTTTTAAATTAAATATATTTCATTATTATCATTATAAAATTTAATTTAGCTATTATTGCTCATATCAGGTGTACTATTTTATTGCAGAAAAATACTGATGTATGGTATTAATAAGGTAAGTACACAATTTAATAATACATTAATTTAGATGTCTATGATTTTAGTGAAGGCTGTAATAATTGTAAATTGAAAAATCGTCCACTTTGGAAACTAATTCATGCTCATCCTAAAGTATAAAGTCGTCCAAACTATTATTAAGGGAAAATAGAGGGATGTTGACGAATATGGAGGAATAACTTATCCTGACTGCGTAACAGAAGATACTGAACTAGAATTAATTCCGTTATGAAGCTGCTCTACACAGCCCGCAGCAGAGAATATTTCCAAATACTACTCTATCAGAGTCAAGGAGCTGATGCCCACATTAGGCAAACTACACAATGAACAAGTAGCCGTAAGATATTGTTAGTAAATTTTAAGTAAATACACAGGACGTACCTACCTGTATTATTTTATTATCTTTGAAGTGAAATGTTTGAATTGAATCTAGTTTTGAAACATATTTAGTATTAAATGAATGAGTCTATATTGAACCATTGAGAACCATTTGGTCAGACGAGTTTCACCCAGCTGGTAGGCACAGCGTGGGTTACATCATTTGGGTGGGTAGATAATGTCCAGAGTCAGTGTGACCCTTACCATAATTGAATCAAAAATAGGGAAATACATTTTTATCGAACTGCGGTGAGTAAGAGATAATGATTAAATCAATATTATTAAATTTTAAAGGTGTCATCATATTTCTATAATTGTGATATGTAAGTATATGTGTATTCCCATGAAATGATAATATTTTATGAAAAAAATATTGGGATATTCAGTAAATAGAATACTGAACTGATTAATATATTGTTGAATGTATTCAGGTTTAAAAATATTGATGATCAATAACTAATTACAAATTATTAAAAATTGTTGTCAGTCACGTTTAATAATAATATATTCAGAATACATGCAGGGGAGTAAATTAATTTCTAGTAACGTGCACAATAAAGTAAATTTAACGCTCTTTTGAAATTTTTTTTTCAAACAATAAACCAATCCAATGAAGAGGATATTGAGGAATTTTTACCCTTCCAAAGACTTTGTTTTACTCCATTCACGTACGGAGAGAAAAGGGTTTGACGTAAAAATCATTAATTTACGTGTTCCGTCTTTACGTTATACCGGTGAAAATATTTGCAAAATAATCTAGAAGTATTTTATTTAAAAATATATTTTCATATATTTTTTTCTCTTAATTAATACCTTTTCTGACTAAATAAATGATTTTAGATGAATGAGAGGAGAAGAAACATATTATTATTGTATCGAAAAACCCACTAACTAATTATTAAGCAATAGGTACTAATACTTCATACAAACAACTTTCAATGAACTCATTTGAGTTATATGTTAAATACATTGGTTAATATTTTAATTAAACTGGCGCCAACGTAGTAGATATGCATTATAACAGTATTATTCATAAATACAATGTAACAAAATAATATAATATGGTAATAGTTCAGGTAATTAAATATTGAACAGGACCAATTTCGTCTGCTCAGAGGGATATTGTAAACTGAACTGCTATTTATAAAAATAAATGATTATAAATAAAATTATTTTACACAGTATAATTATAAAACCGATCCTGACGGCGTATAAAATTATGTGGATTAAGCACCACATATTTTGAAATATCTTTATTATTAAAACGACTTTTCATGAAGAATTGATGGTTACAATACCATTGAAGTAGACAGCAGTATTATAAACATACTTATTTTTTAATTATTATTCGTCGACATCGATTAAAGATTTAGAAACGCATTCTGATAATTAATCTAAAACTCTAGAGTGATGTCAACATCATTGATTTAAAATGATATAATTAACAAAGCTTGACTATTACATGTCTATCAGATTATAATTACAGAAAACTTATATACTTAGTTATAATAAAGATGTAGCTATGAAACTAACAGATTATATATATTTTAGGTGCACGTCTTTCACTGCCCACAAAAATTTACGAAATTCATTGGCACAATGATATCGTGTTATCATAATAATATGTAATATATCACAATGAATGCAGAATGGGCTTCTTTTGCGTTGTAGAAAGTAGGGAAAGTTTGTTTTTAAAAAGAATAAGTTACAAAAGTGGAGGTCGATGTTTATGCAAATCTTATATTGGTTACAATAACATCTCATCGATTCGAAATTAGGTACGTTGATTATAGTTGCTGACTTTCAAATTAGTATCGTATATTTTATTCAAATTTAAAATTTAAAAAATGCTTTGGTCTTGTATATTTTTATCAATTGTGGCTATCAACATAGATATGCCTATGCATAATATTGTCATACATCTATTAACGTACTAATCATTGAGTGAGGTAGACGAACCAAGTGAATGTATATATTCTGCCAGATGTATTTTGTAATGGTATTTTACAAATTACATACAATTGAACGCCCAATTGTCAATCATTAAACATTATGCTATACTTATGTGAGTACAATAAATCAATATTTATTAATTATTCATCAAATAAACTACTCACATATTATTAATGAAGTAATGATATTGACATTATTCGTCCGTAATTTACTAATTTACGCAATTATCTTTTTTTCAAATTATGTAAAAATATGAACAGATTTATAATTGCAGTAATTTTTTTTTATTAATATGCATGCAAAAATCAAAATACTTATTTAAAAAACAATGTAAATCATTGTTTAAAAGGAGTGATACTATTACAAGAGTTATTTAAATTAAACTTTTTCAAAATATATTCGAGTGACATTAATATTTTTGTTTTTTTTAACAATTTGGAATATCAATAAGTACGTTATATTAACAACTTGTTGATAAAATATATTTAAATTTTGTTTTTGCCAACTATCTATAATAATAGTTAACATATTTTTCAAATACCAATAAAATAATATAATGGTAGAAAGTTAAAAAATATATAACGATGTTTTATCATTTTATAGCCATCAATTTTTATAATAGACATGTAATAAATAACCGCTTCTTGTTCATAAATATTATGTAAAAGAAAATATAGTATAGCATTTGGTGGATAAGTATATAATATCATCATCACCTTAATACAATAATTAGATAATTTCGATTATAACATTATTGGAAAATTGAAATGTAAAGTTCGTACAGTGCATATAATTAACCGAATTAAATTAGTTATCGTGCAAATATGCAGGTATTTTGTAAACGAACAGAGTAGGTAATTAGATACTTATATAAAAATATTGGTATTATTATTATTTAGTGGGTAACTGTAGACAGTTGTAGAATTTAGGGAGTGTGGGATGTGAAGATTTATAATTCTTCAATTGTTACACTTAGACTTTATTATACAGAGAAGTAAAAAAAAATGTTTAATACTTTGGACGCGGAAGACGCATACGGCGCCCATGATCACATATGACCAGGCGGCCGATCGATGTAATTAACGTGCATTTTAAAGGGGGCAATTAAAATCTCATTATCTATTCAGCAGCGAATGCGTTAATATTCGTTAAAAGAGCATGCTATATTAAATTATCTATCTAGTTATATTGAAATAATGATATAATAATTGGGATTTATCTGAATAATTGTTATACTATATTTAGGAATATCTATATATATTTGCAATATTGTGTCAAAAATAATATGTATTATGATTTAGTATAATATATCTGCAAATCTTTGGTGAGGGTAGGTAGGTAACTAAGAACATAATATATATTGATGTTTTCTAGCTTCATAGAGATAATATGGATAAATAAAGAAACCGCATTTAATAAAAAAATACACATGTCCTTACAGCGACAAAGCCATTGTAAGTCTGATTGAAATTAATGAAGTATTTTTCCGGTCATCAATAATAATTAATCAATAGACAAGGATTATTAAGGGAAAAGGTTGTAGAAAATAAATATTTTTTCATACTAACAGGCTTTTTGTTTCAGTTAATTACTATTTATTGAAAAACACAATCAATTATCCGTAGGTACTGTTATATTATATAAATATTACTAAAAGTCTATTTCAAAATACCGTTTAATAAAGGTTGGCAACACACTAATTAAAAAAATCAAATACGTTCGTTTTTCGTAGGAATGTATAGCCTGACCTTTCTGTATATTAAAACAAAAGTATTCATATTATACGAAGTACAATTACTGTCGAAAATATCTTTTACGCGTTCTTTTGATTCTAACAGATGCTGACATGTCTGAGAGTTATATTTCTGGTATAACCGTATTTGTGAACATTATATCGGAACTTAAATACACCCTTAGAAATATCTGAGGTTTTTGCAATTTTCTGCCCACGGTATTTTTTTTTACGTTTCTTTGCGAGTAAGTGTTCAGAGTCTTTTTATCTGTCAGAATAAACTATCAATTTCGCTGAGATTCGTAACAAAATAAGTAGGTAGCTAGCAACCGTAACATGATTTATTTGTGATATGAGATGGGTATATTATGTATACAGAAAACTAATATAGATAAGAATATCATGATATCTTATTATATATTTTTACCTCGTTTACAGATATTATGTCAAACAGCGTAGTAACTAGCGCCTGTACACGAGCATGAATTTACTTGCAGCAATAGTATGTATTTTAAACTATCGCGATAATAACTGTTAACACGTAAAAGTTGTTGACTGTCTATCCAATCGCATTGTTCAAGAATAAGTAAGACGCAATGTTGTCATTTTATTGTACTATTAGACAGGTAGTAAAAATCGGTTAACCTCAAAATGTGTCTATGCGCAGGCGCAGATATCAAACAAATCCAACTGTCGCGCAAAAATTTAAAAGCTTCCGAACTTTTTTGATTCATGCATGCAATGTTGTAACTTGCATGCTAATACATGTTTACACGTGCATTTTCTTATTATGGCCGCGATAATACGTACTGTCAACAGTAAATCCATGCACGTGTAAACGGGGTACCTATATCATTCAAACAAAAAGTTTATTAGAATTTATACAGTGGTTGTACAATTAATTAGTCTAATATTTGAATAAAAAACTATTTGAAATACGACGTTAGTTCGTATGCAAAAATTAAATATCATCATATACAAACACATAAAATGACACAACCTTGCTGAAAAAACTTGTTTACCATATTAATGAACAATAAAATTACCGCATGACCCCTAATGACCGCAGATCATGTTAAATTATTCATACATGCAAAGGTGAGATATATCAATACATCGATTTGCATCATCTCCCCATTTTGAGAATCCTAATGCCCCATATAATTTTCCAACCCCCCCCCCATTTTAGCGCGCCCTTTGAAACTTTTAGCGCTCACTTAAGAGACTATTTTATAAATACAACTTTCAACCTAATCTATAGTTTTTCCACGGTGCTATAATTGAATACACAAAATAAAACAGGAACTATGTATCAAATATTCTAAAAAAACTTTGCACAAGCGGAAAAAAATAATATGTTAATCTGCAGCTCAATCCCAAAGATGGCTCTGGAAATAATATAGGCCATGCGAGTACTAAACGTGAGAGGCTCATTATGAGACTATGATAGTCCTTCCATTGGGATAACAGGTGGGGTTAAGTCCATATTTAGGTAACTTCCTAATAACATTGTGCTTTTCTCAAATAGCCATAATGGTTCTTAAGGTTATTTGCTATAATTGAAGAATAATCATTTTGTTTTATTTTACAGTCGGTAGGTATTCGAATCCAATTCAAAATATTATTTTTGAATTTTTTGGTTCACGACGTTTTTGGTGAATATTTTTTTTTTTAATATTTGGCACATAGTTTCATATATTGAATTATAAAAGTTAAAATCCAACTATATGATTCCTATAGGTACTTTTTATACATGTAGTATACATCGTCGATATATTATATTATAGGGCTATGGAAACAAAAACGGCAGTCTCCATTTTCGAAATATGCTGGTGAGTCATTAAAATGTCTAACTTACACCTTTCTTATACATATAATTTCTGAAAAAAAAGTACCTATTATTACATGTTATAATATATATTATTAGTATACAAACCACATTTCAAAACCATTTTTTTAGAAACTATACATATAAAAAAGATGTAGGTACTACGCCAATATATTACTGCGAAAATAAAGACTGCCGTGTTTGTTTCCAGAGCCCTCATATATTATTATATATTATCCCAGACATTAATTTTGACCATGCTATAATCAAAAATATCTGTTGTGAAAATATCAACTATACAATACGAATAAAGTCTGTGAGAAAATCGAGCACATTTTACTTAAACTAATTAATAATATATCGATTTAGCAAAATATTTTTTTTAAATTGTGCTTTCTAATATATTTTTACTACGACAGGAATGAAGAATGATTTCCTTTTTAAAATTACATACCTTCGTCTACGTAGGGTTTTTTTTTACTATACATGTAAGTTAGTAATACAATGTCAATTTGCTGACATGCACCAGGTGCAATAAAAGATTGAACTTTATTTATATCCAAATATTATTGTATCTTCTCAAGATTGGTAAACAAATAATTTAATGACACGCCTTAAATTAACTAGCAATGCAATACCTCTTCTGCGGCATCAAGTTACGAATCAGAAACTAACTATTACAATATAATATAATCATATTATTAATAATTTTTCTCACTAAATTTATAATCTCTATGTGAATTATACAGTATTGCTTAAATAACTATGCAATAAATATACTATGTCAGTCACCTTTGGGTACGGCTACACTTGCAACCATCTTGGGCTACGAGATTCAGGGTGCGCCAAGGTTTAGGGTATAATATAGATACAAATTAAGTACACTTTATTTTCTTCTCACTGAATATCGTCAAAATAAATTTAATTTGTACCTACAACAGAACTGTAAGTATAAAGTTGACTTATTTTGATAAACACAAATATTGAATTAATATTTAAAAAAACTGTGGAAACTATATAATCATTTTAAATCATTTACATTAACGTTTTTGTATATTTTGTACAAAATTTTCAAATAAGTAATACTTTAATTTGCTCACAAATTCTTAAAATTACATAAAAATATATTAATTCTAGTTCAAATAAATCCAAACGGGAATGGACTGGGGGAGGCTTTTACCAGCCCCACTGTGAACGGAAGTATTCAGCACCCACCAACATATCATTTGCTTGAGCTGCCAAATAACAAATAATCAAGGGTCAGCCCTGATGAACATAAGTTCTAGAAATTTATCAAAAACATATTAAACAGCGTATCATTTTACATTGATTAATAATATAATGCCAAGGTAATATTCACAACAAACAAGTTTAATGTGGGTACGGCTGATTAACATTTTCTTATAATAATTTCAGCATTTTTACAATAGCCACTAAATTTTTTGTAAAATACAATAAATGTAACTGGGGTAAAATCACAATGTAGCACAAATTTATAAAATTCAAGTAATATTAATTTAAATGTGACATTTTATACAAGAATGCACTCATATAAATACTTGAATAAAATACGTCATCATTGAATTAACAATTTAATGAGACTTTAATGTAAATACATAAAACATTCTTGTACTAAGATTAATTGTTCGGCTTTTATAAAGGTGATGTATTTACATATTGTATAAGAACTTAGTATGGGTTGCAATATTGAAATAGGTAAATCTTGACAAAGTCATTATATTATTAAGTATTCACGATTAAAAAGTATTATATAATTAACGTTCTGCAATAAAATATTATGTTTTTATTCATTTTCAGCAGAAAAACAAGCTATAATGGTCAAATGTATTTATCAGCAAACTAATATTATTAATTAGCTTCATATAATCATACATAGTCATGAGTATTTGTTGCTATATAAGTGCTTCAACTAAACGCGGAAAGTGAAATATACTATCTTTACTGATTTTGTAATATAAATATTATGGAAGAAACTGCTAACTTAATACTAATATTATTATGTTGTGTGTTATGTAGTATTATTGTATTTTTTAAACTACCAATGCTATTCATATTCATGTGTTTGCTAACTATAATAGGAACGTGTAATTCCCTATGTATTGTACATTACAAAATATTCAGTTTTATCGTATCAATAATTCACATAGATACTTTTGCAAGAGATGAAATGGTGTTGGTTAGGTATTCGATTGATATTCAACCTATATGCTACGGCGTGACATAATTCGATTGATATATGAGTTATGACACTATGATTTGTTAAAATATCAGTCATGCACAAAAATATTGTCGTGAGTTTGGTGCTGTTGTATTTTGAGTTGGCGCCAAATGCCAAAATCCATGGTATAATGTAAGATGCAAATTTACCTTGAGTTAGGATAATGAGAAAAAATAATATCAAATGAATTAAATATATTTTAAATATAAATATTTCGTTATTGTATATATTGCTGCAATATTGTGTGGCCCATAATATACCTAATTAGTATAAACATTGTACATTTAGCCAAGAAATGCATATTTTAGTTCATACATTTATTAATGTAGTACAGCAGTAATGTAATAATATCTTTTGTTTTTTTTTTGTTATTCTTTTTCGTATAATATCTAAAACATATTTTGATTAAATGGGTTCTAATTAACATATGCATACATATTATGATATATTTGTGACATTCAAACTTCCATTATACTGATTTACGATTTTAGATACTCAATGCCTTGTTATTAATTAAAATCACGTATGTGTTAATTAATATTCATTTTATATAATATTAGTTGATCGTTTATTTATATTAGCTTATTAATTGATACTAACTACCTTAAATTATACAAATATTTATGGAAAGATTTTTGACCAAATATGAAAAACAATATAAAATATGAAAATAGAGATTTTAAATATTGTTTGTGATATGATATTATAGTAGATATAATATGATAGAGACCAAAACCGAGTTTTAGTTGTAAAGGCGAGAATGCATTTCAGTACATACCCACCTTTTTCAAAGCTATACATTTCTAAGTATTTGTACATTCTTGTTTTTCGTGCAGTAAATTAATATTTAAATTCAAATTTAATGAAGCAACGAATTCACAGAGTCTGGTTGCCTCATCATTAAAAACCTGTATCAAATAACTAAGCTTGTAGCCACAATAAAATGACAATGAATAATTTTGTCATAGTACCAATAATAGATGGATAGATTGCTTACCTGATATTCTTGATTTGTCTGTTGTACATTATTATACCATAAACTGTTATTCGTGTATAACCGTTTTGTTCTAACACAATTTCGTGTGATCATTTTCTATTACTTGCTTTTCAATCACTCAGTTTACTGTCTTCAATATTCGATTTATCTTATTTATGCCGCTGTCACATACTTACATGCTTTTCAAATCAATCTGTCATAATGTCATTCTTATTAAGTGTGGGTAACATATTTCAAGAAAAGATTATATCCACTGTACTATGATGAATCGACCAAGTAATAAATTACAAATAGGAGGATAATTTAATCTTATAAAATATACAATAATATCTAAAATGCTTCTAATACATAAATTATGTATATTTTTTTTTCAATTTTATTAAATTATAAATTTTACATACATCATTTAAAATAAATATTATAGTATGGTATAGGTAGGTATGTTAAATTATGAATCGTTTAATATATATAATTTAAAAATACCTCAGATATAATATATTATACCTATAAATTTCTTTTATGCTGTCAATTCATGGAGGAAATGCATTGTATTATTAATTTTAATAAAAATATTTTTTATAGTAGGTACTGCGTTTTATTTAAATTAATAATATTATATTATAATACATACAATACAAAAATACCATCTCCGATCAGATTCTCTATATAGGATATCCCTAAAGTGTTTTAAAATGATATATTATGTTCAATAAAGAATGTTGCAATATCAAATCTCCTGGATTACCAGTTGAATGAAAAAAATAGTTTTTGAATTATTTCGATAACGAATTAATAGTAAACCATATTATTTAGGATAATAATAGACGACCAAAAAATGAAGCAATATAAACAATCATATTGTTATCAATACAAATGCACACGTTCAGGGTCAGATTTATCAAATAGATAGGGGTTGAGCACAGGGCCGCTGAATTAGTAGGAGCTCCGAAGCTCGAGACAGAGGAAGTAGCCGCCCCATATTAACCCATAGCTTACGGGCCGCACAAAATTGTGTTTTTGCTAATTACTTTTCAAATGCAAATTAACAAGTTAATTACAAAATTAATTAAAAGGGCCCGTAAGCATTGTGTTAACACTCTACAAAAGTAAGTAGGTACTAACATTAAATAGAATATTATTAATATCAACTATTGTAAAAATACAGCTTTGCAGCAATCTCTACATATGGTTAAACACATACATTTGTTGGCGAATTAAATATATTGATGAAGTCTGGTATTATATTTCAGTTGTTCTTCTTACAACTTGTGTATGCGTAATAAAAAAACAATATGAATCACATAATATATTACAATTTTCGTAACTATGAAAATACATAAATAAAATTAAAAATATATTTTAATAATATGGGTTTTTAGGCCAACCGATAAATATTAGGCCACGGCTCTTTCCAGTGTAAATCCAGCCTGCATACATTAAATTAAAGACCATCAAGTATTTCATCAAGACAACGGGATTATAAACATCAACACGTGTAGTAACTAATGCAAAACGTTACCTCTGTGCCACAGTGGGTGATCATTGTACCTACACTAATAAATCCTTATTAAACTAGTGAGCCATTTTAAGCCAATAAGCTATAGGTATTATAAACTTACTTCAAACGAGTGCCCGTATTACGTTTAAAATTTTAAATAAATAAAATATAGTATATTAATTAGTGTTAATCACCATTTACTTTCCAGAATACGGAGTTAATATTATTAATGTACACTATGGAATGATTAATAAACATTCGCTCAACAAAAACTTATTATTGAGTCCTTGCTATGGATTAATCACGTAATACTGAAAAAAACGAGACGTTGATTTCGCCAGACATTAATAATTAAAATTATTATTGTTTTTTTTGTTAAATTAATTATTTAGTTGTGAAAAATTCCACGCTCTATTTGTAGGTACTGTTCAGGTTCATATTATGATCTTCTTAGGATCGGACACAGTCAAATAAAAATTGTACAAATTCGATGCATATTTTTTAATATTATTTTTATATAATAAAATTATACGTTGTTTTGGCGCTACTATGAATGCTTAATATATATTTAAAATAAATCACACATCATATAAATTATAATTAAAATTACAAATCCAGCTACTAAATGCTTTTTTTTATCTGACTACATCTGAAATGTCAATAGGCTAATAACAATCAAGTGATCGCAAAATATTACGGCGTTAATTGAAAACGTATCGCATAATCTTGCTCATTGAAAACATGTTTTAGTATCACGTCACGTATTGCGGGCTGTCTGGTAAATATGAACATTTAGGACGGAGCTGTGTGTTAACATTTTTTTAGCATCTCTTGACATTATGAATAATTTATGATTATGATACTTCTATAATATTATTACCGATCACATCCTTTCTCCAGAAAATAAACAAGATAAAAAAAATGCAAATCCACTACCGTAAAGAATGCGGAGGTGAGAAAGTTTGTTAGAAAAACATACTTAAGCGTAGAACTGTCTATTTGCTATTTCAATGCTAACCGTTTATTTTTGTTTTAATGACGTACATACGTAAAGTGTACTTAATTAGATACACACAAATATGTAATTTGGGCAAGTGCTTAATCAGTGATATTTGGATTCTAAGTAAGTATGTATGTATCTACTTATCGTAATGAATAAAGCTTTTGGGTGCTACAGCACTGAATGTTAATGTGTTGATCAATAAATTAATTAATAAAAACTAGAGTACTCATTTATAGATATTTAAATAAATTGAATTGTATATACTTAAGGAAAATATACTAAATATAATAAAATAATGTATATACTAAACAGGCATAAGATATTAATGCACTAGCTGTAACGCAATGTTACATACACCTGACAGTGTTCATTAAAATGTAAATCAAAAATATAAAGATACATGCTATACTACCGGGGATGTATTTATTAGAGGGCTAAAGGGGCTACAGTTTTATTTTTTAATTGGCTGTACAATCTGATTTATATGCTCTGAGCCGCTTCACGAAGGAGTTTCGTAATATTTTTTTCTCATTTAAGAAATAGGTTTTAGCTCTTTGCCTAAACCAATTAGGTTCATATTCTGGATCCAAAGATAGGTTCAAAAAACAACATGCGGATTTTCCAGGCCCGGGGTTTGAATTTGAGATCTAAAACTTTATAATTCAACTTGTTATCACTCGGGTGATCCGAGGTTTGAAAAAATAAATTGAAAAAATCCATGAATTCACAGGTTTTTACAAGTTAAGAAGTTAATTATTTAAGTGGACAATTGTGAACAATTCTGGAAGATGCGAGTCCAATTTATTTAAGTATCATTTGCAAATGATCGATTTTTATTTTGAATTTTTCTCAGTTTACCAACTTTACTGCCAATGTGGAAGGTAATTCTCCATATTATTGTCATAGATTTTAATTTATTTATGCAACACCAGAGACGATTACTCGATACTCGCATTAATGTTGATAGAGTTTGGAATGGTTTTTAATGAAATATTAAGTGTTTTTTTTTTAACAAATAAGGAAAAGTTATAAAAAAATAATATTTGTTAATATAATTCCGTTTTAATAATTCGGTTTTATCTCTCTCTCTCCTCAAATATGTAAGCCCACGGTTCCTTGAAGCATAAATACGGGCCTGCTGAAACCGAGTTCAATTAAAAAAAAAGATTAAGGCATTATTATCAATCCAAAATTGAATAATGTTTAGATCAAGCCCATATAATGAGTGAATTTAATAAGTTAGTTACGGTAAGTTATGGTTCGCTTCTTACGAGTGTTAGCCGTTTGCCGGACCGATTGGGTCATTGTATTCGATCAAACACATACTGAATAACAACATTAATTTTGTGGTCCCCAGTCGGGAGATCAGACCCGACACCCATTACTTTAAAGATAGCGGCTCTACCAACGAAGCCATCGTGGTGTTCTAGGATCAAAATTTTATTTACGATAGATTGCTTGAAATTTGATAGGAGTGTTTTTATTTTGATTTATTTAATCCTGCAATTGTAAAGGTACCAAAGGTTCAATGAACAAAGCTTTCTCTTTGCTTAAAAGATAAACTTTACTGTATTTTATTTTTAAAAGTTTGAAGTGGATTACGTTTCAATTTAATACCCCTGATGGAGTTCACGATTGATTAAATGTCTACATAGCATACTGGCATAAAGATACATAAACGTGTATTGGTGATTTTTGAGTTGTTAACTAGTGTGTGTGACTGAGTGAAGGTCGTCAACTTTACTTGATCGCAAATCGTTTAGGAGAGGCATCTGAAGACGCCTCGTTAGACAATTTTAACCAAGTCGGCTCTGCAATAAATAAAAGTTCTCATCTCATAAATATCGACGTAATTTTTACAGTTTTTTTCTATCGCATCAAATGAATATTATTATAAGTAATGATTTCCTCTAGTGAACGATTTTGAAACATTTTATGTTGAGTAAAGATTTAGTATTTACCGTTAACTGAGAATTGTGGCCTATATAAAATTGAAAAATTTATATCGTTGCGTTAATCCACTGTTGAATTAAGGTTTCCCGTAACTACCTCGGTAATTGATTGTCGCTGCTAAATTTCCGTATATTCAAATCACTTCATTGATGAGCAATTTTATGATAATATTATATTATTATTTGAAATCAATAAATATTTGCAATCCGATAGTATATAATTAATCTACATTTAAAGTGTAATGAATAGTTAATTGATTATAAATTTGTATTTGATTTACATTTAATTTATATTTATTTTATATTTAATTTTTATTTAATTTGTGGTTAATTCGTATTTAATTTGTATTTAATTTGTATTTTATTTATATTTAAGAAATTTGTATTTAAATTTAAACTGAATTAACACCTAGATACGACTATAATACTAAATCAAAGAAAATGTAAATGATGTAGCGCTAACCGAAATAAAATCATCCCATACAACCAGAGAAAGTGAAAAGATAACCGTGTCATAGCGGTCGGTCGGTGGGTCGACTCGACCGACGTGTGTTGGTTGCCTACAAACATTACGGGACCGCTCAATTACATACATTATCGTCAATAGTATGTTGTGCACACCATTATATAGTGAGCACTATTAAAACTCTGCTCATCTTTTCGCCAACAGCTGCTGTAAATGTGTGTGTACGAAGTATAATAATTATATAATATCGAAAAGGGGACCTGTTTGTGTGTAGTTTTTTTCCAGTGGGTATACTAGACTACTAGATGATTGCTATTTGTTTATGCATAATTTTTAGAAGTTCCGCTTTTTTTTCTTTTTTTTTTTAATATTTTCAGATGTCATCTTATAAGCGAATAGATGGAAAACCTTAAGAATTTATGTTGATTTAGTCTTACGAATATATTGACTTTTTATGGCGATTACATGAAAAATTGATTGTAGCACATACCTCATTTGAGTAAAAAGCCTAAATAAAATTTGTACATGGAAACATAAATTAGTTCACTTTATTTTGTGTATCTAGAACTCTGTGCAATCTCAATTCAAGTATTTTTATGTATGTATGTATTACGGCATAAAAACTTTTTATAGTTCACATCCAGATTTCTTGCGCATTCATGTAACATCATTGGGTGCCTACTTTGTTGTTTTGCATGTAGGTATCTACATTTAGTTTAATATTGAATTCTACATAATATTTGTAAATTTTTCGTTCTACTTATGTTATAGTACGCGGGTAAACTAAATATATAATGAGTTCTTGCTCTATTCGATTTTAAGCCATCGGGTCGCAAATTCCTACAACGATTTTGCGCATTTATTTGGCTAAATTCAGAGTATTAGGCCTGCGGTTGGTGAAGTTTTCTTCGAGTTTAGCGCTAAATATGTAATTTCACAGGTGACCTTGATATGTGGGTAGAATTTAGGAAATTTGGTTTACAAGAGTCTATACTAAAATCAAAGCTAGTTTTAATAGTTGAAAATTGTAAGTAATCGTTACCTATATATTTTATACAATTTTTTTTTCGAGACGTTAAGTTAACAGCCGAATTGAAAATAAACCTTCAAATAAAACGTAACATAATTAGCAAGATAACATTTTATTAGCTTCATTTAGACACAACGCCGCAATTGAAGAAAATCATGTACTGTGATAAGAATATAAGTTTCCCGCGAAATGGCGGTTAATGTCATAAAATAAACACTCTTGCACATATTATAAATTCAGATTCACCTATTTTTTCCAGTTACTACAGGGTCGTTTAATTGAATAAAAAGGATTGATACCGGTACCGTACCGGAAGTAGATTATTCATTCTTTCATGTACCTAAGTATCAATTTTGATTTCCAAAAATCCAGTTTTTTTTGACAAACTATTATCATGATAATAATGCTTAATGTATAATATAGTCATGCGGGACAATTATTTAACAAAATTGAAGACTTTAAACAATAATTGGATGCATACATTTTGAAAATTGCAGTCATCTACTCTAAACCCATTCAACGATATACATCTATTTCGTTATGCGTCAATTACATTGAACTTCTTTACGAGCTGTTTGTTGGCGAATTTAAAAGCGGGCGATTCAGCTACTGCGATTTGATGATTACACACAAAACGTTCCATTCGCTGAGAAGTCACAAGCCAGCGACTATTTTGACAGAACGTAGTTCGTTTTTTTACCGGGAGGTTGCTACTGCGCTCTACTGCGGAGTACTACTCCCACACGCTTTCAACTTTTCTCGGTAGAGTGTTTACAACCTGCTTGTTTGATGATTACACTGGGCGACTTTACAGGCAGATTATAAATTCGCCAACAAAAAGCTCGTAAAGAAGCTCAATGTAATTGACGCTTTATACATTAAAAAAATAGTTCGTGATACCCCGATCTCACTGCAGGCGTCGGATGTTTTACAACTATCTAAGCAACTGTCAAATTATCGATATATATATATATATATATTGGCGACCAACAAAAATATAAAAGTAAACACTTTCTACTTTACATAATATTGTGTATGCTTTACCAGCGCATCTACTCTCTACACAAGGCTGCTATCGGCGGCTATGGATGGTAGTTTATCATAATTATGTATTGAGGCAGTTAATTGTTACAATAAGTTAACCGTCTGAACTGTCAAAACTGTCTACGTTGAAAACGTTGAAAATAATGAAAATATTGCAGATCTTAATAACATATTAATCGGCATTAAGCTTTCTAAAACCGTAAAAAGTATTAGATTATATTATAGTAGGTACGATACAATATTGATAAAAAATAAAATAATCATTTTTTTAATCGCCACTGTACTTACCCAACAGGGTTTGGTAGATGTAAAATAAAGGACAATTTGATGTAACTTTAATAGGTATAAAAGTGTAGTAAATCCAAACCTGCCATTTATCCATATTTAAATTATTTTGATAAAAAAAAACATTTGTATAAGCAAATCTAAACGTCTATAAGCTGACTTGTTCATGATGGACGTTTAATTCTTCACAGGTAGTAGGTAAGTCAATGAGAAAAATTATATAATTCAGTTTATCTTTTGACCATGTCCGATCATAATAAGATCATAATAATGGGCGTCCACGGGCTGGAGGTTTGTATTAACAGATTTTGTTACGAGAAATGGATGTTAGCCACTTGCTTAACCTATTAGGTCTATACTCTGACCCCAAACAGAAATTAAAAAACAATATGTGTATTTGCCAAACCTGGGACCCACGACATTATAAGCATACGCGTAAACCGCTCGGCTATCGTCGGAGATTAGATTATAATAAAACCTAATGCTGTATAACAATTCATTTAAAATATAATACAATTTAATGAGGTGAAACGGATATAACGATGAAAGAAAACTAGTTAAATAAATATTTGGAAAAAATCGATTAAATTTTATTAAGTTTTTAACCATTTTGTACTTAAAGGAGTGTCCAGTTCAATAATCGTTTAATAAGTTAAAAGTAAAAAAATATAACTGTGAAAAATAAAATGTTACATCTTTTAAATATAGTGAATTATATTATGTACAATGAATAATGAAAGAAACACAATGAAAATATTTCATAAGACAGTGCTTAAAAACAAATGTAATATTTTTAATTCATTATACAATATAATACAGGTAATAAATACTATTAACTTTATACTGGATTCAAATACATGATTGTATTTTACGTGACACATTAAAAATTAAATGAATAAGACTAAAACATCGCAAATTTGGTTTTTAAAGATTGGTTTAAATTATACGTGAAGGTAAATGATTATTGAATGTAAAAATACCTAAAAGGAAGAAGATTTTTAGGAATACAAAAATCCAATACTAAGTACATCTCAAATAATCAATTGCCGATTTGATTGAATAAACGATATTATTGAAAAAAGTAATTGAAATTCGGCCACCCACTTATTATTTTTTCAACATTGTAGACATTTTTTTGATTTCCCTCGGCATGCTGAAAAAGGGCGCTGTAGAAATTAGGACAGCCCGCTTCCAAGGCAGCATCCATCTGGCCCACAAGGCTTCCCCTGACACTGTTTACGTGTTGGCATTTTTATTGCGTTGTGATGAAATTAATTTTCATTTTGTTATCATTTAAAACACTGTAAATTAGAATTACATATATTATTTAAATTATGTGCGTTAAAATGAAAATAAAAATAATTTCTTATTTTTATTACAATACAATTTTATTTTACACCCATTCTACGCCGTACACCCAAAAGTATTTTTTAAGCTAAATTAATGTTTAATACGTAGTTTAAATTATTCTGCAGAGATTTTGTATACGTAAATAATGTGGTTTATATTTTAATGTTGTATGTAAAACAATTACATTTACTTGGTATTCTAAAACACCGATTATAAATTTTATTTTATAAAAAAAACATTATATTGCGAAGCATAGTATGGGGTAACGTTGCCAGGTGTCCCGATTTTTGCGGAACGTCCTGTTTTTAACCAAAAATAAATAAATTCAGCTAAATTCACGATTATTCAACAGATACCTACTTTCAGATAAATTTCAAATGATCAAATTCAAGAAACAGCTGATGTTCTATTGAGTTGATAAAATCGAAACTACTTGTTCAATTAAATATGATATACTCATGTGCTGAATTTTACTAATGCATTAAGCAGCAGAAAGAAACTCTTCATGAAGTAAAATCTTCAACCAAGTACAAATAGGCGAGTGTCGGGAAAAATATTGTTTAATATTATTATTTCAGTTCGTGTTGTGTCATTTATGATTGACAGTAGGTATAGAAATAAACATAATATTGAACTATGCATTTTTTAGATTTTCCCCGTAAAAATCCCGATTTGGTGAAATAATTCGCTGGTATGCATGCAGTGACAATAGTAATGAATAAGGGTATATAATGTAACAGATTTTGTAAAAAATCTTTAATGTGTAGGACACATAGCTCGAAGAAGATACAGTCGCAGAATAACTTTAGTCAACCAGTGAAACCTCTGATATAGAAAAGTCCAAAACGTGGATTTAAAAGTCACTAGATCGACAAGATAGTTAAGTTTTGCAGAACTACATGGTAACACAATGCACATACATGTTAGGAATACAACTTGGTTGAAGAAGTCTTTTTTTTTAATATATTATATAGAAATATATAAATATATATATGAATATTACATTCAATAAAAGACGGCACCCATATATGAGTTGTTTATCCATATTATATTAATAGAGTTTTGTCGTCACGTTATGAAGGTTTACTTTTACTGTTAATATTTCATCAAATTAACGACTTAATCGATAGTGAAAACGATGATGTAATTTTTAAACCAGTATACATTATTTTTATAAAAAAAAACTCGGAATGCAGTATTTTTTTTATTAAGTTGTTTTGAGGAATTTTGATGACACAGCAACAGTAACCCTGATCTATTATTGTTTTTTATACGTCACGCGCCATGTACGCTCATCTCCACCAGAATCTGCTAATTTAATTATATTTGTTATTTATTTCTGTTTCTTATATGTAATATTTTTGGGGCTAACAACTTAACCTTTTCATCACTCTAACAAAAATATTCATGTAGCACGATTACCTTTTCATTAGACGTATTAGTTGGGAAATGCCAAAAAACCGCGCAATCGATACGTGTTGATATATTATATAATTTTGAAGCTATCAATTTATTTGGGCTATTTATTATTTTTCGTTGTTTTTACTTTGGCATATCGATAACTGATCAGTCAAATAACACTATTATTAAAAATCATGAAATACCGTTTTAGTTTAATATAATATTTGCTTAGCCATGGCAACTCAATTACATACACTTGTGCGATAATTTTTAATGCATTGGATATTGACAGACATCCTTGGTAGAAAACAAATATTAAATCGAACGGGCTTGATGCCACTTTCGAAATTTTTGCTAATATACTTTTTAGAAAACATAATTTTATGTTTTAATCTATTTTTTTCTTGCTTGTAATCAATTCGTATTTTTTTTTTGGTTTGAACCAATTATTTTAATTTTCTCTACAATTCAAAGTAGATTTTGGCCACCTTCCAAAGGCTTTGGATCTAAATACTCAATAAAAAATAGTAGGTAAATTTGACAAACTGGGGACTCGCGCCTGCGATATACGTCTTTAGAAGTGAGTACTATTTTACTTGTCCATTGTGGGAAACTATATATTAATTAACAACATATTTACTTTATTATCGTTGAACAATCGTTTGATAAAAATGCCATCATATAAGTGGCACCCCAGAGGAACTAAACGACCATAATGTGAATTTGAATAATGCTGTGAATAGGGAAAACCCGCTGGATAGACGAACTCATAAAGTTTGGTGTACGTGGCAGCGCAGAACTAGAGATGGAGGAGAATAAAGGAAGTTAATACTTTGGACGCTGAAGACGCACCTGGCGCGTAATGGCCGATCGATGGAATCAACGTGCATTTTAAAGGTGGTAATTAAAAAACATTACCTAGTCAGCAGCGGATAAGGAGATCTTCATCCTGTAGTGGATCGACCCCGAATGATGATGATAATATAACATACCTATTTACATAGTTAAGTGGACTGTCTGGAATGATTGACGAAGGAAGAGGGCATGGAAAAAGGTGTCTCTCATGGTTATAATCAATCAGACAGGAGTGGAGAGAGTTGTTACAATTTTTTTAATGTCTAGGGACCGATAAAAGTGGAAGACTTTCAATTTCATTTTCAATGATTGGAGATGAACAGATGAAAAATAAACGAACGTACAAGATACACGATATTTTATGATTAAATGTATTATTTAATATTTAATTTTAATAAAACCAAACTGAAGAGCAAACGAACGTTGATAATGGCGATTATTTGTGAAAATATAATAAATATTATGTAGGTTAAAAGTATTGGAATTACGGTATATATAATTGTATGAAAACCAGTGGTATTATTAGTGGTTCTAATCTAACTGCCTTTTTGCACACAGATTGTGGAAAATACGTATCGTCTTCTAATTATAGTACTTATCGACGTATTGATCGATTTATTTGCTTTAGGTATAGATAACTGCCAATGGGTATTATGGTACATACCTATGCATACACGGGTTATATTTTACTTATATGGAAGTAATGATTGCACTTCAAGTAAAGTAACATGACATTAAGGCGGTGAGCTTGTTTTTGGACGATAATAATTTCACTGATGTGGGTCAATGTATAAGACACGGCTTTTGCGAAGACGAACCGCCTTATCGGTTGGAAAATTAACCTAGCACCTTCAATTCGTACTTGTCCTTTCATGTAGACTAAAGAATGAACCAAGGACATCTACTGGGAAAGAATTTCGACATATTATTTTTTCTCGAAGATGAATTTTTACTCGTTTATTTTATTAAATAAATTTATTACATACAGATAAACTTTAATTACTATGTTTACAGATTTCATGGAAATAATTTTCTTGAAGACAATCAGTCGTAAAGTAAATTAGTCAACAATTTATATTGATGCAAGAGTTTTTGGTATAAACATGAATATATGAATGATGAGAACAACAATGATTTAATATTATTTTGAATATTCAATTATCCAAAATACTAATAAACTTTACAAATCACCTAAATCTAAAATATTTGGAAACTCAAATTTATTATTTATTAATATACCTAGTTTATATGTAAGTATTTCATTATTAATAACGTAAGATGTATATCTTCACTAGTGTAATTATATGGTCGAGAAGTAAGTATGCACCTATTTAAACTATTTAATCATTATTGATTCCAGTTAAATTAGTCATTCGCACAAAGTTCATGAAAGCTTTAGCAAACTAAATAATTTTAAACGGGGACTATTTGTTTTAATACGAAAAGCTTTTAGGCTCAGTTTATGGTTGAAGTTTATTAAATTAAGCTATCAATTTCTTAGTCTATAAAAATTACGCAAGAAATCATTTTATAATATTATAATATCATTTTTTAAATTTATGTATCTACATATTTTTTGTTTGAATTACCAAAATGAGACTACGTTAATTTTAATAAAATTATTAAGTATATAATTACCTACCTAGTTATTAGTATTCAATAATTTTTAATTAACGTTCAATAAATTAAAGTTTATTTTTAATTTATATTTTATATTTAGATTTGCAAAAAATCATCAGTGCGTAATAATTTATTGTCGTGATAAATACAAGATTTAGCCAAACAAAAACTAATATCCAAGTACCTATATAACGAATACTTTTTGAAATCAAAGTAAATGATGATTTTTTTGTAAGTATATTGCACGTCGCAAATTCACATGGTATGAGGCGCGAGCTGTAGAATTGGACAAAAGAAGCTTCGCAACCTTGTGCTTGTCCTTTGCTCTGAGGTCGATGCGTAATGGATTGAAGTGAGTAAATCTTTATCAATATTGAGCGATGATCAATGAAATTTGTAGAGGTACTTACTAAATAAACTATAATATAATATGTAATGTAATTTAATTGACCTAATGTATATTACGTAAGTATATAATAAAAACGAATAGTAAACTAGAGTTTTATCTCTTATATGTAGCACAGCCTCAAGGGTTTTGTCGCCCTTCACATCTACGATCTATGCGCTGCAGATCTGGGATAGCGGGAGTGCGAGAGTTTGCAATAGACCGAGGGAAGTGCCGCGAACTTGCTCTTGCCTATTGACAAGGCTAAAGAAGAAGAAGACAAATCAGAAGCAGCGATGGAGTTGTGTGTAGAGGTAGGTGTAGAGAGGTTAATTGTAGCTAATAATAAAATTCAATCACAAGTAGGTAAAGTAGTCTAGCGTTTAGTAGAGTGGTTGTAGAGTGATGATCTTCAGGTAGAGGGGTACGCGTCTAGATTCTACCGCTACACATATATATTATTAAAAAATGTATTTCCATTCTTCTCATTAGTAGGTATAGCTGTATTTTGAACATTTATAGTCTTTTTATATATATTTTTCATTGACATGCAACTATTTTGTTCGATATATTGGTGAAAACTTGTTTTTGTATTTAAGAAGACATAGGTACTACATGAATATCCTTGAGTTTGACGTTTGGCCCGCAGAGCATAAAAACTTTTACTATTTGAAAGTTTACAAAACTTTTTTTTATGCATGGGTTAATAATATATTTTGTCTTTGTCTTTAGTCAGTTTACACAATGGTTTTATTAAAATCACGATTTTTTTTTTTTTTGGGAATAAATATCCTTTACAAAGATCACATTTTTTTAAACAACGTTATATTTTAGAGCTATTAATATTGATATACATGAACCTAATGTTGTTCCAAAATTATATACTTATCGTCAGAACTGTAACTGATAACATTTTTTAGTTTATACTTATAAATGTATTGTAGATATCCGACATTACATTAGGTGTTATAATCACCTTTAAATATTTTAGATAGGTTGTGTTAATTTAACAAAAATTTAAATATGAATTATAAAAAATGCTTGTTAATATTATTATGTATCTTTTAATAATTGGTCATTTAACTTGAAATGACATTTATATTTTTTTTAAATGTGTCATATTTAATAATTCTTCGAATCAGTCGTCAAATATGTAACATTATAGTGTGATTTTATATAGCATTATAATTATGCGCCTAAATCAAAATTGAAACAAAATGATTAATCAACCCTTCATTCAACATTGATGATGAACTTTGGATATACGTAATAAATTATCAGGTTATAATATTATCATAATACATTATAATGAAAATGAATTTTAGTTTTTTTTGTTGTTGAAGTGACCTATTGGCATAGTTCTAATCTCTTCACATAATATTCGACTGACGTTTGAAAATATTAAATAACATAACTTTCACTCTCTTTGACGTTTCAACACTTAGCATAATATGTATACAGCATCATCACTATAATAGGTGAAACTTAACAGTGTGCGTTCTTAATACCGCTTCAAGATGAATGAATAAAGTTTATACAGTCATTATAGTGCGCGGTACTACCGTTTATTCTCATTGTTCAAATGGACTGCGTTTTACCGTATGATTTTCTTAATATTTCAAATAAAGCATCTATCATTATTTTCCTCGGAGATTAATTAACTTGTAAGTGGTATTTTTCAAGCAATTAATAACCTATTGAAGAGAACATTAATATGTTTTTAAATAAATAAGTAATTGATGATACGTTCAGTGTTTAAATATGTAACGTGAATGCACCTAAATTATTATTCTGTTCACATCTTACTTTAATAAACTTCATAACGTATGTTATGCGGCTGCGAGCAGAAGTAGTGATCGAGAAATTTTGTCTCGAAAATTCTCAAGAAATAATTAGAAAAGGTCAATCATAAATCACGAGAAATTTATTTTCCGATATTTAAAGAATTCTCATTTCTCGATAAATCGAGAAATTATCATTAGGCTAATTTACCAACCGCAACTGGAATTTAAAATTAACTGAATGGAATTTGTCATGATAATTAAATAAAGAGAAGTTTCATTCTAAAAGGAATTGTTTATTTATTGCCCAGTTATTTATCTGTCTGGAAGAAATAAAAAGGGCCGTTGGCTTTCAATCTGAAAAACACTAAAAAGAAAACTTAAAAATGAAAAAATACGGGAATTCTCGAGAAATCAATAAACTAATCTCGAATTCCGAGCACATAAATATTCTTGATTTCAGGAATTTTTGAATCCTGTAAAATGAAAAAGGTGAAAAAATCACAAGATCTACCTACGAGTAATAGGAATTTTCAAAGCCGCAGTCGTGAGTTGCGTGTTCGAATCCCGTGTCTTGAGAAATTATATTATCTTTTTCAACGTGTGTTTGTATCTAGAGAGTGAACGGAACTATAATGGCAAATAGTTAACATTCATTTATCGATAAACATATATTATAAATAATCCTTTTTAAGGCTGTGAAAATCTTCGTCGGATTGTGAAATCACAATATTTTCTTTGGTTACGCATAGTATAAAATAATAATATAAGTAAGTAGGTAGCTAGTTGATAATAGCATACAAATCTAAATACAATTTTATTCATTTAATATCAAAAATCTATACAAAAAATAATAAATAAAATGAAAAATGATTAGAATGTCATTTTCATCTATTTTTTGAAAATACATCACAATAATTATGTTAATGTATTTTTAACTTAATATAAACTGACAATAACTTAATATTTAGTTTTGTAACTCTAATAGAATAACTCTAATTAAGTAATTAAAATAAAACATAATATATTGTAGGTACTCATTGCATTTAGTTTATTAATAATCACGACAGGTTTCATCTGCTTCAGAGGAATTTCGTCAACTGGTACCTACAGAATAAACAATAAATAATACAGATCATTATATTTTTAAAAATAATGACAAAATTATTTATTTAAGATTTTTTTATTCAAAAATATATCAATTATAGTTACCCACCTATTTATAACAGCAGTTGACTAGTCCGTCTAAAGCAAACGAACCCGGCCTTGGTTATTATCAAATTAAGTTGAATAAGTACCAATTACATATTACAAGAATTGATAGTTGACACCATAAAAGAGATCTAGTTAAGTTAAATATATTGCAGGTATTATTATCTATTTACGTCTAAAATATATATTCGTCTTCTATGATTGTTATTATATAATATTACACATATGCGACAAAAATATTGCAAAATGATTTCGGACGCTCACATAATACTTACTACTGAAAAAATGAATAGAAGGTTTTGCTTGTTTCGTTTCAAAATAATATCTTTATGAATATTCTTTACTATATTGATCACACGCTGTTGGCTATTCAATTCCTTTTCACCTTTGAATGCTGCACACTATTATTTTGGGTATGTGTTTTATGATAAAAGAATTCTTTCAAATCCTTTAAGATTGATTTTAATATAAATTGAAAATAGTGAATGCCCTACAATATATTGTGATATGGATAAGATGTTTTCATTATATCTACACTTTCAATTACATTTTCAATAAAATGATTGACAAATTGGTATTTATTGTTAATCACAAAAATATCAACTTATTTAGACCATATGAAAATAAATAATAATTATTAGTTCTAGTTACTGACAATAATAATAATTGGTAGGTATTTCGCTAAATATTATAATAATTTTATTCACCTTAATTAATATTAATTTCATTAGATAGACTATTTATTTTATTAAGTTACTCGTACGTTAGAATATTTCACATTTGAAGGTTATTTGGACAACATATCATTATGTTATATAAATTTCATTAAACTGCCAACAAACAGCTTTGCAGAAAAAATAATTATGATACATTTCATTATTAATATTATAATATTTTTGATCAATTCAACATTAATAAACAACAGCGTCTTCATAGTGGACTTATAATTATTAAATACTTTAAATATAGGTATTTTAATCCTGTTTGAACTATTATGATAACGCAATCGTAGCTTAATCTTTTTTTTTTTTAAATAATTTGAACTTTCTTAATTTATAAGTTGCTGTAAAAAACACATTTTAGAAATATTTATAATCATTATTATTAAATTATCATATTTGTATAAAATTAATATACGTACCTATAGGTCACTTAATAAATATTTCAAACTAATTCGGATTATATTCTTAGAACAAAGGTAATAATATTTGGTATTTAATTACTTTTGTCTATGTGATACATTTGGCATTAATCAGGTAATAATTATGTTTAATGAAATTACGATTCAATTACTTATATAATATATTCAATAATTAAATTTTGATTAAAAATATAATAAAATATTACCTACCCAATAAATAAAGATGTCAATAAAAGGGATATCCGATGTCCAGGATGCATGTAATATGGCATATTATAATTTATTATATATAACGTGTTTCTTCATATCGAGCAATCTTGTACCATATACAGGCATTTTTATTGTTCAGGTTTGGTTACATTACAATACAAGTTCTGCGACTTTGGAAAGAATATCAAAATACACATAAAAAGACCAACTTATTCTTTGTTAAAGGATAAATCTATTAGAAAAATTCTGTGACCCGGATCTTAAAATTTTGCGTCACTCAATGATAAAATTCAAAACATAGAAATTAGCACGTTCGCCTTCGGTTATATTTTAGTAGGTATATCGCTAAAGAAATGTGTGGTTTACCAATTGCACATCATAAGAAAAAGTATTACATCATTATGTCTATAAAGTGTATTAAATAATCGGAAATGCCATAAATTCATCGTGTTTGAATCATATTATACATAATGTTTGATAAATGGGCTTCTTAAGGGTATCTAGATATGATCATACATCTAAGTTGTTCGGGGAAAACTAGATAACTCTTAAGTTAATTTCACAGGATAGCACTTAAAAAAATAGTAACTTGTGCATTGCACAATTGCACACCGATATAATATCTAAATTGTACACACTACGAACTCAATTATAAATAATGTTATTTTCAACTGATTGACTTTTCGTTTAGTAAATTAAAATTGGTGAAATAACGTAACTAACTTTATTGTGCGATAATAGCTGTACCTGCTTATTTTTTATCAAAGTTTAACAGTATAAAAAGTAGGTACAACATTTATTCGGAAAAAGAGAGAAAATGCTAACAAATGGTTATGAAAATTCATTATCGACAAATCAACATATGCATAATTAATTGGTCTTACAGTATATATACTGAGATAATGTTATCATAAACAATGTAAAGTCAATACCGAAAGCTAAATTCCTTCGTATTTAATCTTCTTGTTTATAGAGCCATAATTTTCAGAAACTCTAATATAAGTAAAGCTTTCAAGGGTACAAATTTACCAAAACTATTGCTCACCAAAAGGTTGTTTATATGCTTTAAGCTTTGAGTAATATTCATCTCTACTCGTCATTTGTAATATGACGCTGTTTAATAATTAAGAAAGTTTTATGATTAAACATATTCATGGATGCATGCATTATAGAGAGTCTATATTTTGATCACACAATGTTTGGAATAGTTTATTATCTAACGAGATTTCACCGACAGTTTAAGCTTTCAGATTATTATTCTAAATAGTCAGCTTTTCATGGATTTGACTTAGTATATTAAAGTTTTTTCATAAATAAAATTGTTCGTTCTGAAAACAGAACTAATTATTGTTAAATATAATGTATATTAGATTTCAAAATTTAATGATCAGATTTCAAGCAGTTATTAAACAAATCTACTTAATGCATGGAGTGTTTAATATTGTGGAACTCTTCAATGGGTAAATACAACGACGAATATCGTTTATCAATCGATTATTATCCCATACCATAAGAATATTATATGCCCAGTAATGACGTTGTTTCCAACATATTGTAATTGATTAGTTTATCAATTTTTTTTCTCTAAGACGGGCATATGTATATCCATAATAACATGGGGGTATTGTAACATACTATTACGATAATAATTATTTGTGAGCCTTTCGTTTAAGTTATAATTATTTCATATAAATTAATCATGTATAAATTGAAACAATAATAATTTAAAAGTTAGATTAAGCTAAGAGATTTAATTTTCGGCATATAACATGATATGCCATTTAAGCTCTAGAACGAAATCAAATATTTACATTATAATAAATAATAGCTAAATAAAGGAAACCAGGTAAAATAATGTAATCTAATTTGATTCACTATTAACACTTTCGCTGCTAAAGAGATAATGAGATTTTAATTGCCCCCTTTAAAATGCACGTTAATTACATCGATCGGCCGCCTGGCCATTACGCGCCGTGCGCGTCTTCCGCGTCCAGAGTATTCCATTGAATACTAAAATGAATAGAAAATACACTGTTGAAGCTCAATGACATATAACCTACATTATACTAAACAAATAATTTGGGTTGGTTTAATATTATGCATTTTAATGCGTATCTTGCATACATTGATGTTGCATTGTGAAATGAACGCAACCTAAAAATGAGATTCCAATAAGCAAATATTTAAGCAGCTTTTCCATGTTAATTTCGCAAACCACTTTGCATAACATTATTACTAAACTTGTCGCAGAGTCAGATGATAGATTGCTATTAATGTAAGCATTTTTAATTAATTTATAGAAATATTGGTAAAAATTCCATGCTTTGTATGATCGTTGGTATAATAATAATATAACGAAGCGATAATCTTGTTTTCATTAAATACAAAAATATTGTATTGGATTTGAGATTAGAAGGATAAACTCATATTGTTTGTAATGACTTAATACATATTATATAGGAAGTCATAGTTAACTAACTGATAATTTATGTTATTTATAGTATCATAGTAGTGTATTTTATTGTAATAGTTTAAGAAAATTCAATTAAATAAAGTGAGTTACGTAAAAGTAAAATCGCTTTGATTTTTTAGTTATAGTATGATGAACCGCATTACATTATTATGTAACTATTTATGGTGCATGTTATACTTATCACATAATTGCGAGACAGTTTTAAATTTAGAGGACTAACTTCTGAATAAATACTAGGAATACTTAATTCTTATATATTATTATTAATTAAACAAGTAATATTATTATATTATTCCAAATAATATAATATACTTAAATAAATATTCAAATGGCTATGTGTAAAGTATCATTTGAACAAGAAACGATATGTTTAAATTGCCGGTACGCATGTTTTTATGATTGGCTTTATGGATTTATAATTTAAATTTTTTCCACAAGGCTATATACGATCCCATGCATTCGTAAACATTAAAAGATTAAGAAATATCATCAAAATAATATGGTCGATTTGTTTATCAAAACTGGCAATTATTCTGAATTAAATTACAAGTCACGGTTGATTATGATTTCATTAATATTAATCCCAAGAACAATCATTAGGCAAAACTATCGTCGTTAATAATAAAAATATATGTTATTGCTAAATTATCCTTCGCCTTGGAAATCATAGTGATACATTTTGATCTTTAATAATAGGTATACCTATTTATGGTATTTGTTTATTGTATTACAGTTTAAAATAATATGTAAAAATGTATGAATAATATAATTCCGCATACTTTCTCTATAGTAGGCCATGATGGCAATTATAAATAATAGACAAAATGCAAATAAAAAGGATTTCAAGTTATACACATTTATATTTTTATAAAAATCAATGTTTTTTAAAATAAATATAAAAAATATTCAAACGATGAATTAGTCAAAAATCTAAACCACAAAAAATCTAAAATTTACTAAATTTAAATAATAAAAATGACCATAAAATATAATGTATTAATAAGACGTGACCCTGCAACGAATTCACATTTTTTTACAATTGTAAGTTTATCTTTAAATGAAAAAAAAAATTAAAAAATCTTTTTAATGTTTTCAGATACATATTTATTAATTAATACAGCTGAAATTGTAAATTATCAAAAAAATCTCAAATTGCAAACTTCGTATTTTTCCGCTAGGTTCTCTGCTGACGTGCCTCTCCCCCTTAACTAATAACTGAAGATTTCTCTTGAGCAATCGTTATAAAATTTTAGTGTTTTACCTGATGAAGTATAATATCTTATAAATATAATATGGTGACATATATTTTACATAAAGTTCAATAATGTTAATTATAATATTTTATAGGCTCCAAACATTAACTAATGTAATAATTACCTTTAAAATACAAATTGTTTTGTTTCAAAGGTCGTTATTGTATGTTGTATTGAATAATTATTCATACTTGCCAATGTATGATGATTGCACAGTAATAATATTTATGAGTAGTAACTTAAAATATTATGTAGTTAAATTAAAAGTAGGTAGGTGTTTTGTTAAGCTATTGTTGAAATAAATAATTTATAATAAATGTTTATGGGTTTATGTTTGATGAGCAAATGTGATTTTACAATGAAGATGACAAATTCTTGTTCTTTGTAAATGTTACCATTATTTTTATTTTTTAGTAAAAAAGATACTTTGATACCTATGGCATGTCAAAATAATGCTATTACAACATAAAAAATACAATTTTCAAATAAAATTATTTTTCTATTAGATTTCCATTTTTTTGGTTTTAAATTATTTTATAAATGTAGTAGAAATCATTTAATATTATTAAAAATCCTGTTTTTTACCAATAATAAAAATAACCAATGGTTTTTATCGAAAATTAACGGTGAATTAAAATTATTGTAGGTCCTTAATAATTTTTCTATGGCATATTTTAATTACAGTATTGCATCGATTATATGACGCATTTTCCCTCCTATTTTGATGGCAATGAATTCGGGTGACGTATTCCAATCGATATCAAAAATATATTTTATGGGAAAACGCAGAGATCGACGACCTTGAATCGAAGTATGGTTCAGAAAAATTAAAACTGAATCAGCGCTCAAAATGGAAAGTTTTACTAACCGGAGGGCTCGATAATTTTTCAAAAATATCAGCAAATTTATTAAATTTTATGTATATTTTATAAAAATAAATGTGTTAGATTTTTTTATTACCCACACTTATGCCTACCTAGTTGAGATTGTCAAATATATTTTCCACGAAACGGTGCGGTGCGACGATGTCGGGATTTCATGAATCCCTGAACTAAATCCAAAAAACAGTTTCAGACTCTAATAATGATATTACAGACAAAAATACATTAGCAATAATTACTGTTTTTTAATGTTATTGTATAATAATATAATGATTTTACGAAGATTTACTTTAATTTTAAAAGAAAGATGCATTTTATTCTGATACAACACGTTATTAATACTTATTTTTAGTTCATATATACGTTTTACGAGTTACTCGAGTACGTATTTATATGTAAGTAAATAAATATAATGTTACCGAAAACTTAATTACGCTATCATGTAATACATGAGGTCGAATCACTTGAATCTGCATACAATTATTATAACGTCTCCTTATTGCGTATGTATTGATATAATGTATGTTAATTTAATGATTATCCTGCTACTAGCACACGTATAATTGTATGACATCACGATGCAATATATGATGATGGGTATTAAAAAAACCAATCATCTGGTATCCTGTTCGGTTGCATCAGGTCTGGTAAATCATTTCTTCTGACTGCTTCATAATGAGTCAGTTGTAAGTAAAAGTGAATACTATTTCAACTGAGCGCTGTCTTCTATCAATAACTACTGTCAGGTTTAAAAAAAATATAATTATTAATCGAATTATATTAACACTAACTGATTGGTACTGCTCTCTATGAAACTTATTAATTCAGATGTGGAAAAAAATGGTACCTACTATGGTTACATGTAAGTTGTACGTATGCAGTTCATCGTGGGACAATTATTCATGCGCCGCAGTACGTGAAATATGAGTTCGTATAACATTTTATCAAATGACGAGTTCTTCGTTGAACATTTCACCGTGCAATACATTTGTACGTATCTTACAAAATGCGATGATAGTTTTCAAATAGTACTGTTCCAATTAGATTAACACTAACCTAACCTAATCTAGTAAAGACATCTCCACATGTTGTAGCATACGTACAAATATAGTCAACTGTGAAATGTTTAACGAAGAACTCGTAATTTGATTAAATGTTACACGAACTCATGTTTCACGTACTGCGGCGCACGAATAAGTATCCTGCGGTGAACTGTTTACGTACAAATTTCCGGATACGACCTACTATAGTGATATAATTTATTAAGAATCTCTACATTGATTTGTTTTAAAAATGTCTACTTAATCGAATATCCAATAGAAATTAAATGTAGTTATGTATTTATAAATTGGAATTCATCATGAAAAAAAAATATACATGCATAATATTTAAAAATACCCATTAATTTAATATATGAGATATCTCATATATAAGAAAATAATATTCAATGCTTATGTTATATCCGTATGTTAATAGAAGTAGGTATATAATAGTAATAGTTAGTACCTAGTGATTGAGAAACTATTTGTCACTACTGGGTGTGGTACTTATGAGTACCTACACATAATAATATCTAGAAAATGTCGTCTCTCTGCTTTCATATTTCAAACTGGTATTATTCACTTAGTAAACAATACCCACGTATCCATTCTATAAGTTTGTTGTTTTGTGGTAATAGGTACTATAACATAAGTGCATACCATATATGTTTATTATTATTATAATATCGAGTGCTTAAAGTCAAACAACGTTATCTACAAAAAGGTGTTTTTTTTTGAGATAACGTTATTTTACATTGCCGGCTACATGATTGTCAAACAACGTTATGTCAATCTTTTCTAATGTATTCTTAAATTTTCAGTAAAGTTTAACATTAACTACATAAGTTACCCTTGTTTTCATATTTTTTTAAAACTATTCCCATATATTTTAACATCATCAAAAGCAAGATAAATTTTAAATGCACATTAAATTATTAATATAATTATAAATTAGGTTTTAAATAAACATTTCCCTTTGTTGAGTTACAAGAATCTAAAATAACTATTTTTGGCTCTCCTGTAAAGTTGCACTTTTTTAGATAGTGTTGTTTGACATGAAGCCCTCGATATAATCTATTACTATTATTATTTTAAATATTTGTAGTATATTTTTATAAAACGTGCTTTTTACCTATAAAAAATAATAATATATTTTTATCGATGTACATATTGTATACTGCGTAGGCACGTTAATCTTTATTTTTTTATATTCGTGATAACATGAGAACATTATCATCCCTATAGAGCGGGCGATATTTTTCATCAAAAAAACATCTCCGCATATGCCAAATTATACTCGCGAAGAGAAAAATATTCACAATTTAATAATATAAGAAATTTTACGACATAAACCTTTACCACCCACAATATTTATAGAAAAACATATGTAAAGCTTAAAAAGAAAACTAACTATCACTGAAAACTTGATAAATGATACTGGTATAATATTAATAATATAAAATTACTATCTTGTCATTTTCTTTTTTCCTCACAAATTTATGGCATTTCTTATAATAAGTACCTACAAGATATTGCCAAGTATGTACCATGAATCATCGGATGATATGACATGTGTCAGAAGGACAGTTTTTTGAATTGCTCCCAGTAGGTGAGCGACCCCTGGTGTTTATGCAGTGGCCGAAATCACAAAAATTATTTACTTTTTTTGAGATGTATTTTTTTTCCAATTCGCTGGTCAGCTCCACATATTTATTTATATTTTCTAAATAAATGTTTTTAATATATTTCCAACAAAGAAATTTTATGTCAATGATTGATAATGGTGTTTGAAATAATTTGACTAAATAATAATTGTATAATAATATTTGTGATATTAGAAATATAATTATATTTAAAATTCAGATTTATGATATATTTCTATAATGTAAGGATGAATTTTGGAGATGCTCTCTGTTTTGAATGTTTCAAAATAGATATTTGATGAGCTATTAATAACACCAATATTAGATTTCGCCTGGAGGCTTTATTTTGCCAATCCGTGGACTACATGCTTATAGTGAAGTAAGTAAACCATGTCTCGATGCGCGGGTTCACTTTTTGTCTGCAGGCGTGTTGCGTAAGTAGACAGCCTTCGAGAAGATGTGCCATCGGCCACATTCCGAGCGTTGGTTTCTCATTAAAGGCCAAAAATTATAGGTGTATCGACAAGATTACACTTCATACTCGTAGACATTTCTGCACCCAAAGTGAAAACTGGATTATTCGAAAATAGTAACGTTTTATTTCTTTCTTTTTAGTCCATATCCACTCACCGTCACGTAATACATCTAAAGCCGCATTTAGAGTAAGCGGTCGAATGTTTGTTCTTCCTCCACTCCAGCGAATTTCCCTTGACGTAAACGCTTTTTGTTTAGCGAGCCTAATAATTTCGCTGGATTGGGGAAGAACAAACATTCTCTCGCTTGGTCTAAATTCAGCTTAAGAATCCTTTTTGTTCGTCAGTCTTTTATCGTCTTTCTAAGTCTTACCAAAATCTTGTATATTCATAGCATATGCTCTGTGAAAAGTATTTAATTTAGTAGCCTTCCCGGAATCTGGTCAGCTTAAAGAAAACGCAAAAGAGATTGAGGCTCTTGAAATATTTATAGCATTTAGCTAGATCTAACGTGGCTTCTTCACTTTCGATGTGATGAGAGGCTGCATGGACATATTTTTTTTTGTTCGTTATTGTCAATATTATATCCACCGTTAATATATATCTTCAATTCTTAGTATACGCTCGCTTTGAGCCTCATAAGCATCAGGATACAAGCCGCGAATAAGCTAAATTTGGTTTAACTGAGAACTTTTTCTGTCACGACAAAAACAAAATTCTTTCAGTAGTTTATTTATCGATGAGTATTGGTACGTAGTTATTGTAGTTTAGCATTATATACATTCAAAGAATTTGCGTCGTTCGAATAAGCCAGGTTACCTCTCGGGTCCAAAGTTATTCGACCAAATGCCGTATAATATACAAACAAGTGTTGTTTGCCTCGAATTAATGCAATCGTAAATTATGGTTTAATTCATTTTTAATCAAATCAAGTCAAGTATGTAGTTGTATTTGTTTCAAATTATGCGAATAACGTGTTGATAATATAATAGGAATTAAATAAAGACGCGACTACATTCATGACATCATACCGATACAAATTTGGAAGAAAAATGCTCATCTGTAGCGGAATATATAAATTGTTGATTGAAAATACATTGTACAATAAAGAATATTCTTTTCTTATATCTTGTGAATTATTCGTTGAATAAAAAGAAAAAATATTATTTTGTTAATTATTGGCATTTGTTTTAACTGTATCTTAATATTTTTCTGAAGGCGTTACTAATTTTATATAAGTATATTGAGTCAATGAGCTATGTCTACTTTAAGGTTTTTTCCCTGAAATATAGCCATATTATAATGCTTATGTTTCAAAACTTGTTATTCTAAAAATAAAAGTGCAAAGATGAGGCAATGAACTAAATTAGTATTACTTGAAAAAAATAACATCCTCTACATATTGAATCTAGATTTATTTTAAAGTGGAATTGAATATACATACATCCATACGAAAAATACGATACAAATTAAATTGTTTATATAACTTCGCGTTATAGACGTATGTATACTAGAGTTCGCAATAACGGACAGAATCTTTAATCTATGATTCCCGGGATTAGACAAAATTCAGTGCAATTTTTTATGGTATATTGAAATTGTATGGATTTATACTAATATACAATATAATGATATTTTAGCTATTTCTTGGTCGATAATTTAGTACCTTTAATAATTCAGTTTCCAGTGCAACGAATTAAACGTTTTTTTGATATATTCATTTATTCACATATTCATATTATATTCATCAGGCAATTGAAAATTTTCCCTTCAAGGTCATATTATATAAAAGCTCTTTTTAGATTTGTAATGTCAAGATTGTAAATTCTACTCCGTCTTATAGCAAAAAATATAATTTATTTTTTTGAGTGTCATCTTAATATGAGTATAATATGTAGTTTTTAAGAAAAGTTTTCATATTTCTTGGTAATATAATATAATGAAAAAAAACATATAAACATAGATAAAAATGTTATTTCTAGCAATCTAAACACAATATGATTTTTTATTAAAGGTCGTGAATTCATACTTTAAGAAATTGAAAGAATAAAATGTTCTCTAATTCATTTCAAATTTTATGATACAAATTGGTAATTTGTATAAAAATATAAGAATGACATTTGTATTTAAGTACGTTGCTCGGCCAGTCATTAAAATAAATAGTTGAATTTTTCGAATATAATTGAGAGATTGTAAGTATGTGTAATCAACACACACATATATATATAAATATATATAATAGACAAATATTTAAATTCACCAATGCATTTTACAAAAATATAAATGAAAGTGATTTGAATTATGACTCTTAGGATAGTTACAAGCAATAAAAATGGTTTCGCATAAAATTTTGGGTGCGGATGGAATATTCAAGATAAAAATATCATTTCTAACCCACCTACGCATCTTTTTATCGTCGAATTTGGTCATCCTATAAAAGTATATTATTGCATTTCTGTTAAACATTTATAGATATTAAATAAAATGACATTTTTACTATAATTAGCTTTTTAAAGTAATACCTAAATCATTTTAAAAATATATTGTATGGGACCTATCTACAACAAAATTTCAAGAAACATTCGTAAATTTTTGTATAGTCACACCACCACTATTTATAACTAATTTTCATCCATTTTCTAATGGTTGAAGGACCAAGTCCAAATGTATTTCTATATGGGAAGGAGGAAAATATTGCTGTTAATTTTAAACTCACAATTTTGAAACATATTAATCGTTATGTGCGCCGCACATCAAACCATGTCAAGAGTAATACAACTCTATAATACAATGTATTATGTTGCAGCACAGTAATCTTTAAATTGTATAAATAATGCATAAAAGTAATTACCCACGTTTACTGAAAATATAATCTAGTTAATTAAAATAATACTCCAGAATTTTTTTCTACATATTTAATTTAGTCAGTGGAGAGCATTAATTGCATGACGAGTCACAGGTTGAGCACCACTTGTTTACACATTGACTAAACTATATACCTAAGTGGCTAAAGTATAAATATTGAAACTTTGTAAGATAGCGTAGTGGGTCCCAGGTTTGAATCCTGGGTCTGGCAAGTACAACAGATATTGTTTTTCAATTTGTGTATGGGTCAGAGTATGGACCTAATAGGTTGAGCAAGTGGCTGACATCCATTTCCGTAAAAACAATTTTTTTTAATACAAACCTCCACTCTATTGAGGCCCATATTATGATCTTATTAGGATCAGACTTGGTCGGAAAAATAATATTTATAATACATAAATAAATTATATCTGTAGGTACCTGAAATTTCAACCAATATTAAATTTCTAGTTTTTTTGTTGTGATATATTTATTATAAAATATCACAACCATACAGGAAGGTACCTACTATAAAATGTAAAGAATATTTTTATTATTTATATATACTAAGTTAAAACGTTCAAAAATTGGAAAAATAAGTTGTAGCTAGACGAGGAGTCAACATGATAAAATCGGCAACAAAACTCATTTTAAAATTTTGATTTCGAAAGTCATTCATTTAATTTAGGGAAAAGATATATTATAAATTAAGGTATTTCCATTGATTTTCATAGACTTACCTACGGGGTTAATAACATAAAACTTAGCCCTTAGCTTAATGAAATAATAAAATTTGACATATTTTATAAGGTTAACATAATAATTATTATGATACCTTTTGTAAAAGGAAAATAATATTGATGTATTGTATGAAAAGTATAATATTGTTATAAAAATAGCAGTAGTTCTTAAAGTATGATAAACATTAAGTTTAATCGGTACTTCCAATACATTTTCTCCCGATTAGGCAAGAAAATAAAACAAAATATCATCACGAAATAACAATGAATTAATCGTACACCGTAGCAGGATACGCCAGTTTCGATGAGTTTTTGCTTTGTCTGACATTGTCACATTGTTTATACTCGTGTCAGATTAACGACCGTGAAGGTCTAGCTAGGTTTTCCTACTGGTCAACCAATACGGTATTATTGAAACAAAAACCGAAAGCATTATAAAAAATATTATATTAAACGATTCGTTTAATATCATCAATAAATTAACTTGTATTGTAAGCTGATTAGTTAAATATGGACGTTGGAAAAGTTGCTGTCACAGGCCACATACCATTAAATGATATCGGTATATATTTTTAATATACTTAAATATAATGTAATTAATTGTATGCCCAATAAAAAGTGTCACATTCTATTCTGAATCGTATGAATTACAAGTTCAATAAAAAAAATAGTTAATTAAATCATTAGCTAGTGCAAGCATGTCATGACTAAAATTTGGAGTGATCCGGATGCTGGTTACTAATCAAGGTTGAGTACAGCGGCGATTTTTCCGACACAGATGATACTACCATTTTTTTTTGGAAAATTCAGGGGGGCCTCGAAACAGTTAAAACCAGTCATACATTTTTAAAATTATATCAACATCTTAAAAAATGCGTATTTCTGACAAATTGAGTATAAATAATATTACCGTATGCGCAACATAATCCCTGAAACTAACATCAAAGTGGCCTATAATATTATAACCAATCAAAAAAATACGTATTTTTACATTAAAATAAATAAACCGCCAATATAATATTGTGTAATCATTCATATCGTTAATAAAAATTATATTTAGTTAAGTAAAGTATGTGATTCAAAGAAAGCGATAAGGTATAATATTAGGTTTTTTTCATAGTGCTTATTTTATTTTTATCGTAGAGGATCTCCAAATCATTAATTTCATAGGACCTTTACATCTTTAAGCTTGCTACTGTATCTATTATTGGTAACAACAAAAGCTAGTCGTCAATATTAGCAAAATTTGTAAAGCGTTTCAATTTCTAAAGTGTTTCTCAATTATGTATGTTCAAAAACTCTTTTGTTTTCGTAAATGTTAAATCCGTCAATAATTAACACACACTTTGAAAATTAACATTTAGCTTCACAGTGTTTCTGAAGTGGCGTGAATTTTACCAATAGATCACGACTCACGAATAATGATGCTTTTGGCAATCTCTTTTAAAAATCTCATTTCCCTTTCAGCGTCGATATATTATTATAACAGTGATCACGTCCACCGTTAAACATCCTATCAAGATTAGTCATGTTTAACCGGAGCCAGTGAGTACGATTAATCTAGAATCTGTTAAATGAGTATTTCTGTTTTTTGTATTAAGTATAAAAAAGCTTGGACTTTTCATTTAGTTACATATATCTATAATCTGGGTCAGTTTGCGGTTGTCAGCAGCTCGAATATCAACGATGGCGATGGGTTTTCCCGGGCCAATTATCATAAATCATGACCAATTCTTTCAACACAATCGTGCTGTGTGCCTCAAAACTTTATAAATAATTCCTTTGCCGTTTTAGCAGGTTCACACGCCGAGATATTTTGGTTTTTGGGTATCATTAATATGCGCCCCGTGATCGACGATGGCTTGCGAACATGAAATTCGTCATCAAAATTTTAAGAATATAGGATCGTCCAAATGCCTATATGCTCCTTACATGGCTAATTAAATTTTTGCAAGTGCGTATTCACAATTAGATTAAACTCACGTAGTAGTTATCTATCTATAATTATAAGAAAAAATCCAAATTATATAAAAAATACGGATGAAACAATCAACATTATTTTAATAATTTAAAATACGTAGTGATTGTGATTAGAGGTACCAATAATTGTTTTGTTATTATAGGGTAGACTGTTGTCAGATATTTTTAACGAGGATTATTTATAGTATTTTGATTATTTGTATCGGTACGGTTTTTAAAATAAATATATTATTTATATTTTTTTGCAATATTTTACCTTTCTAGCTATGAAGAATATTTTATGTAGCTACGATGTATAATAATCTATTATCACTATAATATCTGATTATTCACATTTTCTTAGCAAATCGAAGATCAATACATACATAATTATGTTAATTAAATACAACATGAAACCCTATTCCGAATACTACTTTTATATATATATTTATTTAGAAGCCTTGCAATCATATTAAAAAAACCTTCCGATCAAGATTCATACTGAAAATCATATTATCTACTAATTGAATTTTTATCAACTTATATGAAAAATAAATATATAGCAAATTATTGAAAGCCGAAAAATAAAGAGTCTTTAGTAACCATATAAGTATGTAGTATTTTATTTGGTACATGGAAATTAAAAAAAAAACTGTCATCAGCAATCGCCTGTAATGTCATTATTTTATTTAATATTACAAAAAATATATTTGGCTTTACTGAGATATACAACAATAATTATATGCCTAACTATATAACAAAACTTTGCTTTTTAATTTTTAAATTCTTCTATTTATGAAATTAATTAAAAGAATCGTATTATCGTATATTATGTACAATTATTATTTTGTTGACATTTAGGTTTTTTCATTTAAGTGATGTCATATATTTTAATTGTGGTGAAACTGTGAATATAATTTTTCAATCTTGTTTTAATATATCATAATAAGACAGCGCAGTCGAAAAACATTAATAGCAATTTATTCTACAACATTTCTTCATATTGTTAACATGACAAATGATAATCAAATAAACGATTTTATGAAATAAAAATGATTATACATTTTAATAATAAAAAGAATATTAATTCTGACCAAATGTCACCATAATCCAATCCAGACTTTTGTTTATGAAATTATAACTTTATAATTTAGGTAATAATTTAAAATAGTATTGGTGACAAAAATTACTAATATATTTTCAATGTCTATTGACAAAAATACTCAATATGTGATATCACATTTAAGAATGGTAGTCAAACAAATATAAAAAAGGAGTAAAGTTGGTAAGGCTACTTTTTATATTACCGAATGTCCGTGATATTTAAATAGCCCTGGGTGCTGACATCATAAAAGCAAGACAACTTTAACGATTGTAGGTAAGTAAATTTATTATTTTATACGTAAAAATAATTTAATAGGAATCATGGATACTTACATATTTTCAAGAACAACCGAAAACGTATTTAAAAAAAAAAAATGTTATTTTACGGACTTCCATATTGTCATAACAAATATACACAAAATTCATTTCTTGTCAATATTGTATAAACATAATATTATTAAAATGTTTACCTCAATAATATTGCATAGTTATAAGAATTTATCTAATGACAAACAATAAAAAATGGTGTTGCAAAATAAATGAACATTAATTATATAGGATCTGCAATATTCACGAGACAAAACCACACTTCAATGTATATGAATGTCGAAATTCTCACGGGTTTTGTGGCTAAACACACATCAGTTCTGTGTTGTATAGACACTGTCTAGTAAGCGTAGACGGAATTGTAAATATTTTCACAATATAAAAGTAAAAGTTATGCCATATAATGTACCTATTAGGTATACAATAATTATATAATATTGTTTAATTTTTTTGTGTTTTGCCGTTTTATGGATTTTTATTATTCTATTCTATAATTGGGAATTCAATCTGCTCCGTGATATCTTTAAATATCCTGCAGTTTTAACGACTCTTTTTATAAGAGGAAATTTAATATTCCTTAAACCGAAACGTTTTTCTTGATAGGTAAATTTTAATAGGAGAAGAGAAACGATTAAGATTGCATAATGATAATAATATGACAAAATACCGACTAAGATAAATTACTGTCATAATAAATTTAGCAATACATATTTATTACTTCTAGGCAAATACCTTAACTGCCTGCCTTATATATACGTATCTTCTTCTTGGTCGTACACTCATGGCTGAGGTTGGATGACCACATTTAAATTTCGTCAACCTTTGAGCGATATATATATATATATATATGATTTTATTATAATCAAATACAAGAATATGAATTCTGCGAAAACTTTCATTGAATAGAAACTCCCTGACATTGAAATCGCATTGAAATAAAGTGATAGTTTTATATTGTATAATATTATAATTTTAATAAAATTAAGTTAAATATATATTAAAGAAATAATATTACCACTATTGCAAATTCTCAATATGGAAATGTTAAAAACAATTTTACTAAAAACAATAGTGATGTATGGAAATAGAATGTAATATTGGTAGGTATGGATGTTCGACATAATAATGATGATACATATAATAATATATTATGATAATACTCGTATATCACAAATGTTAATGATTAGCACAAAATAGAATATAAATTAATCCAATACCATTTTCTAATTTAAACTTTTACTTTCTCCTTACTAACAATCCTTCATCTCATATTTATGACGCGTCCACGCCTTCAGACAACTACTAAAACTACAAACTTACAACATAATATTATAAAAGATTCTGTATTGAATTTGAATATACGTTAACCATTTCCTGTCACTTACAATACGTATTATTATTATCAATCAACACATCTAATACTATTAGCATAATATGTCAAGTATAATGAGACTGTAACTCAGATAGACCTTTGTCTAAATTATAATAATTTCGCTATTAACATTTTTTTGTATTTTTCGTACAAGATTACTGAATGTTTTGAGTATGTATTGTGAAATCCAAGAAAACATTCCTTATTCAATATTATAATTTAATTTCAATACTGTTGAAGTTGACATAATCTCCGCTTATTGAAAATCTGTTCAGTATTCAAGTCTTCGTTAATATTCTATTTATATTCAAAGTACCTATTCGCTGAGGAAAGGTGAAGGCCGTTTTGAATGCAACACTTTTACTTAAGTTTTTTTGTTCAAACAGAACGACGATTCCGATTTATGCTCAAATGATGATTCGGTAATAAGTAATTGTTCATAAAAAAATATGAATTTAATATAAAACCTGACATCAACGCAATAAAAAGTGCATATTTTGCATCACATAAAGTTGATTTTCTTTTCAATGTTAGTATTCATATTTTTTTCTCAAAATTATAATTTTAAAAACTGAAAAAATTAATGTACAGTTCATTCGTGTCAAAAAGCAAAAAATGTAAAAAATAATATACGTAGGTATTTCTATTATAAAACCATAAAAATGAGTTATAAAAAAAAATAAAGTAATAACATCGTCAGCCGGGATCGATCCAATGCCAGATGAAGGCCTACCCTAGTTCTGCCTACGACTCTTAATCCGTAGATTTTTGCTGCCACGTTCTTTCATAGAACTTGATGTGTTAGTAAATCCGATGAATTCTAGAAGCCACTGAGTTCTAATCTTAAAATGTATTTATCCAATGACTATCCACTCATCCGTCGACATGTCCGGCTCATTGCCACTGTATCAACTATCAACTGACCAACCTATATTTGCGGCTACATATACATGACGGGTAAAGATAGGGTAAATCAAATCATTGGCCAACCTATATCAATCACAACGCGCACTTCTGCCTCCTTCCATATCCGTTGTTTACTTTAGTGTTAATTTAACATTATTTCTAACATACTGGTGTCTATACAACGTTGCACTACTCTTAATTTATTGAGTTTTCTTGCATTACTGTTTATACACTCTACTGTTTATCATATTATTTTGAATTATTGCGAGTACAAAATCAGTAAAATGTATTGCTTAAAATAACAATTTTGTATGTACAAAACAAGACTATTTGTCATGTATTTGCAAAAGTAATCATCGTTTATGGTGACATAACATTATCTCACTAAAAAGTAAATAAAAAATAATATTTTTTTAATGTATTACTTAAACAGTTATATACGCGTGAAAGATTTCAAGATGCTCAATAGAAGTACAGTGTATATTATTTGCGAATTCTTGCTTGGGCAAAATATATTTTTGTATTGTATCTATGCACTTTTTGTATACTTAGTTGGTTTTGCAATATTTAAAAGATTTATTCGACCTGCCTATTCACTAATACTATAATAATATACCAATACCGATACTTTTTCAAAATACTATCTCATTATAATTGTCATTACGTATATAGGTATATAGATATTACAATATAGCGTTCACTTAATTGCTAGGTTATTTAATAGTCACTTATAAAAATTAATGGCTATCTTAGACATTATTATTTTATGCAATGTAATAATAAAAAATATTATTTGGGCTGACTGACCACCTAAAATTTAAGCGCCGTTTGGAAAAACTTTGCAAGTGCCATGTGGACTGATTTGCGTCAAAAAAACTTAAAAATAATTAATACGATCTGGAATGTGGTATTATTGACGAATTAATATTGTTTACTGTCATGAATTGTTGACTCACACGAAATATGTCAAACGTTATTCTATGGATAATTTTCATATTAACATTATGTTGTCGCATGCAATATTCTTTTAACCGAAGGTTCAATAACATTATTAATATCTTGCATGGATACAATTATTGGTTTTAGTAAGATACAAAACTAATATTGTCTTATATTATTAGCTAATTAAGAAAAATCACGGAGCGTTTATTTAGTAGTTATACATGTAAACTTTTTTTAACTGCCAAAATAAAGTAAAAATAGAATTTTTCTGAAAGTTGAATTATAACCGTCGTTTACAGGTAAGATTTGTTGTGATCATTGTGAGGATACATTTTGTATTTAAAAGTATGGTATTAAATTAAATATTGCAGACAATTATGAACCTAAGTAAATAGCAAAGTATGTCAAGTATTCAAAGAAAAATGGTGGTAAATAAATGATTAATTTCGAAATGTATACATTTTTACTATAGGTTGATTTTTAGAGATTTGCTAGTATCCGATTCATGATTAGATGAATTTTATTATTTTAATGTTTAAACATGTAAAATTTTTAAAGAAATTAAGTTTTTAAAGTTTAAAACATCTCATTTTTGGTTAAAAATTCTTGTGTACTCGTTGTACGTATCTTTCCAATTGTATCACATTAACATAACCTAATTTTATATTTGGTATAATAAAGTTATCATAATATACACTAGTTTAATTGTTGATTAATAACAATTAATAATGAAATATAATCATTTGATTTAATAGTGAGTTCATAATATTAATAAATTGAAATATATTGAATCTATGTGTATCATAGCTTCACTGATGACACTTTGTATTGTCTAATACGATAGTATACTTAGTTGCAACTAATTATTGCATAAATAATTATGATTAAAAATGTATAGCAGGCAAAGATGATAACAAAAATTTACACACTAAATGACTAAATAATAGAAAATGTCATTATAATGTTTTGTTTTTGTATGGGAAATTTTTTGATGTCAGGAATGTAGGCGTAAGTAACCCACCAATATGATATAATTTATTTCAAGTGACCCATCAAACGCTGTAAATTTTGAAATCAAATCGCAATGAAATAGGTAGTGAGTGATAATACCAAAAACTCCAATTATTATTGAACATATAAAATTTGAACATCTCATGCATCTCTAAAAATTTTTTTTTTAGAAAAAAACACGACACCCGACGGAACTTGAACCGGTAACCGCTTTTCCAATTAAACTACGGGCATCTTACTTAAGAAGTTCTTATATTAAATGCTTATCAAATTGTGTTACAATTTTGGCTGTCAATTTTTGTATATTAAATTATAGGTATATACATGAGATGCTTTCAAATTACCTATGTATGTTTAGTATACAATGTTGTATTCTCAAATATTGTGAATTATTCGTTGAATAAAAGAAATAGTTTATCACAAATATTGTATTAGATATTATAATATTAATATTTATTTCTATAAGGTTTTCGAAAATATTATTATGCGTTAAACGACTTTAGTTGAGTCAGAATTTACATGGTAAGATTATATTATACTTAATGACAATATAAATTGTATTAAATTCTGCATGACGTTTTTGTAATCGACAGTGATATTTTGGTTGTAACACCTTTATCAAGATTAGACTTTAATATACCTTATTAACAGACGGATAAAGTCATTGAAATGTATTAAGTAGCGTAGAAAATTCGATTTTTAAAAACGATATAGGTGTGTGGATGTGTTTCTTTATTTTTAAAAGTGTATTAATCTATCAAAAGCTCACACAAGTATGACTATCGAAGTGAAAAGCGTAAGTTTTTGTGAAATATTTGTTTATCGTAATAATATGAACAATTCCAGAGATTAAGTTCGTAGAATCGTAGCGAAAACCGATCCAAGAGGATATACATTTTTTTAAATGTATAAGTCCCAAATATATTATATATTTTATTTATTACTAAACAATGTGATCTTTGATCCTTTGTATTAAATAATGTGAAATTTAAAATAAAATTGTAACAAAAAAGTCTCATAAAATCTACATAAAACTAAATTCATGTCAAGGTTACAGATGTTACGGCTATATAATTTTCCTGTGGGCAACTTACTCCGATAAAAAATATACCTACATAATAATATCTCCGGTTGGTTTGTCACCGATACAATATTTTTCATATTTCTTGAACTGTAAAGTAATGGTTTTGAGGCTTGTTAATTATTTGAAGTCGAACAAATATATGTTTTGACTACAAAAAATGAAAGGTTTAATTCAATTAATGTCTAGGTACCTGTCTAACCATTCTGACCTCTTAAAGTAATCTACCATAACTACATATATCATGATTTACAGATAAATTACTCTAATTTGTATTGATATAGCTGTTTATAATATAATATTAAATAAAATGTAGAATAGAAACGCGTTTCTTGTTTTAATATACATAATACTTATTGGTACGAATGCAGCTCTACCGAACTATACAGGATAGAATATTATAATCGAGTAAAAATTACAATATGGGGTAGCCCAATATGGAGACATCAATACGTGTAAAAGCTATTATTAGAAATAGTATTTTAATTACATCCATATATTATAAAAGAGAAGATAGATGCATATACATTTTGGAACCGTAGAAACATACATGTTAGAAAAAAAATTAAAAAATATTTGTGCAGTACAAGATAGATATTACAAATAAAAAAAATGTACAAAAATTCTTTCACAAGTTCTATTTTTTTATCATCCACATAGTGATTAAAATCATGCATGAATTATCTATTTAAATAATTATAAAAACACAAATATCATTCTAATAGATTTATGTTATGTACTATTCCATTTGAGTCGTTACTGCGACTCGGGTTTCGCCTTTCAGCATCTGCATTTACCTTTTGGTGAGTCCACATAGTGCCTAAAGATACCAGAAGGCGATATCCAGGTCTCAAAAAACGACTCAAACGGAATGGTATAAAATTTAAATCCATCAGAATTTAAATTCAAATTCCATCAAGTACCCACCTACATATTAATTTTAAAAGTATTTATATAACATATATTATTGTTAATGATACTATCTTTATATGGTTCATTTATAATTGGTTAATTGACTAAATAATTATATGTACCTATTGTTATATTCAAGACGGCAGGTTCAACGACATACATAAACTAACCGCCCAGTAATCCACCCCCACACTCTCCGAGTTTACATTTCCTGCAATATTGATATGCGAAAATCAATAAAAATCACGAATTGTGTTATAAATTCTCAATTTAATATACCTGTACTCCCTGAAGCGGCAAAATTAGCATAGGCGTAATGATTATACCGACAGTACTATTTGACCTATCAATTTACAAGATGAATATAATTCTACAGTTTTTTAAGCAAATCATCATTAAATATTGATTCATGACGGATTAACATCACTGCTAATATAGTATTTTATATACATCCGTGTTTTTTGATTTGATTTAAGCCCTCCCGTCAAAAACCTCTTTGTTTATTTTCCAAATATAATTTATATTGTAAGGAGTTAATAATTCATGTTACTTTGTTGTTTATGGTATACTTTTATGATTTATTTTGTGAAAAATTTGGTTTTTCTCTCTTGTTCGAAAAAGTTATATAAATAATTTCATATTATAAAGAAAATTATTTACTAAACCATCGAACCATATTATAAAACCTATCCTAATTCTAGTAGCCCCCGTAGAGTACAATGCATTGTGCTGGCTTCTTATAAATTAAAATTTACCCATTGATTCTCTTTGATGTCACAATAAATTTTCTACCTACCTATGTTATTTTTTGAGGAATGTGTTTTCTGTGATTTATTTAAAATAAATGGTACCCTCATCTGTAGTGTTATTTTTTTTAATATATCTGTATTTAAGCTATTATTAAATGGCGTAGATGATGTACTGTGTGTGTTCATTTTCTAAATTGTATTGTAAATTTTTGTTGCAGAGAATTAAATATGAATACAGTTGTTCGTATTTATATTTTATGAGTATGTACACTAAACTTTAGAAGAGATCTATATTTAGCTATGTACGTAATGACATTAATATGGACGAATCATCTGGAAAAAAAATGCCACTCACTTTATTGTCGGGTCTGCCGAATGGCATAATCTGTTCTAACGCCATTACAATAAAGGTGATATTGCTATAAATTACTAATGCTTTTTGTTGGTCTGCCGAATGGTTCGGTTCGAACGAGTTCGCTCAAATGAACATTGACATTAGAAATACTGCTCTGACGCCATTACAATAAAGGTCAAATTGCTATAAATTCCCGATGCGTTATATCGCATAATGGAAATCGCGTGACGTCTACCTATACATGCGAATGCGGGAATTTACTTGCTAGCTACTATATTGAGTGCGTTGTCCATTCATAATTTCATTGTATGTACGTATTCAACTTATACGCGTTGTAAATGGAAATAGGTACAATCATTTTTTGTAGTATCGATTTGTGTGTCCTGATAGCTACGAGGGTGGGTCAATAATTCCTTAGAAAAAAGCATTAAAACAGGTTTTATTTTTGTATTTTTTTTTTATTTCTCAACATAATTTCCTTGGAGCTCAATACACTTGGTTAGACGTTTCTCATTTTTTTTTAAACCGTCAGAAAAATAAGTTTTCGGAAGGTCCTCAAAATAAGCATTTGTCCGATCGATGATTTCTTCATTTGAAAAAAAACGTTGTCCACTTAGCCATTTTTTTAAGTTTGGGAAAAGGAAAAAGTCACTGGGGGCTAAATCTGGCGAATACGGTGGGTGGTCGACCAATTCGAACTTCAATTCTTCAATTTTAGCCATTGATCGTAAACATGCGTGAGCACGGGCACTGTCCTGATGAAAGAGGATTTTTTTCCTGTTTAAATGAGGCCGTTTTTCTTCAATTTTGTTTTTTAGCTGGTCCAATAAAGATGCATAATAATCCCCTGTTATTGTTTTTCCTTTTTCCAAATAGTCAACGAAAATAATTTCACGTGCATCCCAAAATACAGTAGCCATAACTTTACCAGCTGATTTTACGGTTTTCGCCTTCTTTGGACATTGTTTGCCTTCGCAATCCACTGTTTTGACTGTTCTTTCGTCTCGGGAGTATAGTGGTGTATCCATGTTTCATCTATAGTCACAAAGCGACGAAAAAATTCATCCGGATTGCGTTGCATGAGCGACAACAGGGCTTTAGAGGCCACCACCCTACTGCGTTTATTGTCGACTGTGAGCAAACGCGGCACCCATCTTGCAGAAATATTTTTCATGCCCAATTTGTCATGTAAAATAGAAATGACGCTACCTTTTGAGATCCCTGTAACCTCAATTATCTCACTCAACTTTAATCTTCGGTCACTTAACACCATATCGTGGATTTTATTGATCATTTCTGGTGTAGTCACCTCTACAGGACGTCCTGAGCGTGGTTCATCCTTTGTTGATGTACGACCACGTTTAAATTCATTTAACCAGTTATAAATAGTTGCAAGTGAAGGAGCAGATATGCCGTGAACTAAATCCAACTCATTTTTTATTTCCTTTGCTGTTAACCCTTTTATATTAAAATGTTTAATAACAACTCTAAACTCAATTTTCTCCATTTTCCATTTTTCCATTTTCCACAAGCAAATTTTTTTTTAAATGTACGAGAAACACACAACAACCCGACCAATCTGATTGAAACTTCGCAGCATACTGAATCGGTAGTGCCGCTGCATGAAAACAAACCGCTTGCAGTACTAGTCGCGCCACCTGTCGGCTTTTCTAAGGACTTATTGACCCACCCTCGTATCTTATAAATTAGGAACAACCCTTGTTTGTTATCCTGAACTCACAACCGATTCAGAATTAACCTACCATTGGAATTTCAATCGGGAGAGCAATAGCTGTGTAAGTAGAGTAATTGAAATAGCTTCGGATATTAATATATTCTACTTACGTGACTGATGAGGGTGAGTTAGAGTCTACTTAGTTCACTCGGTGTACGTTTTTACTAATATTTCGTGCCTTGTATTTACATATTTTTAACAGTTTCTTTAATATCATGCTGTGAACGCTATTAATTTTTAATTGTTTTAATTGATCATGTTCATTATAAACTTTCATAGGTGCCATAATTTGCTACGATAAAGCAGTACCATCAGAATCCAAGTATATTAATGTGGTTTTTAACAGAGTATATCCGCGAATTTTTCACTTTCACGTCACGTAAAATGAAATTTAAATTTGCATAATATCTATACTTATTGTTTTTAATAAAACCATATTTTGATTGAAACATGAAAGTAAAACAATAATATTTGACATTTATAGTATGAGTATATGGTATATTTGTAGTAGGTGACACTTATTTTTGTTAACATGGCATACGTTAGTACTAACCGTGGCTGTTTTAATATTAGGCACATCACACAGGAGGTAAACGAATTTCGCGTACGCCGTCACTAACTTGTATTATTTTGTCGTATAAAATAGTCGTTAAAGTTGTCCTTAAAGTAAGGTCGATGATATACGTCGATGATACATACTGTAGTAAGAGGATACTTAATATATCAAGTATACATTTAGTGCCAGTCACATCAAGTGACTACCTATGATATTATTTGTTATTTGAATACTTCTTTATTACTTAAACGTTTATATTAAAATCACTTAAACTCTATATTTGAAATTGTAATACAATTTGAGGGATATCCAGTACACAAAAGACTTTATGTATATGTATATGGCGAATGGTATACTGAACTGAAACGTTCACTCATCTATTAATTTTATTAAAATGAAATAAATGATAAAACCAGGTGATGGTGATTTAATTGAACTATCTTTTTCCATAAATTATAATTGGTCGCAAAATGCGATAATCGTATAAAACTGAAATTGATGAAAAATCTTAAAGAAACCTTATCAATAATACGAATGTTTAAATTCATATTGACTCAATAAAGATAAAATTCTCTTTGTGCAGGTAGTTTTTTTTTTATTTTTTATCATCGAACATTATTTAGTGGTCTTAAAAAAATCCAAATTTGGATTATTCATTATGTATATTTTATTTTGATAATACGTTATAAACTATTTTTTATTCAACGAATAATTCATTAGATTTAAGAATGTACCATTCTTTATTGGAGATACATATGTCGGAAATTTTAGCCAGTATGCTTAACCAATTTAGTCTATCAGATTGCCCAGAATCCGATGGATGGGGGTTCAACTCCTGCCCGGTGCCATATTTTTCCCTAATATCTGTGTTTCTGAGATATTTCCGAATTTTCTATGTTTAATACGTTATCGGATAAGAGATTTCTTCGTTTAATTTTATTGTTTTCGGCACAACAGCACATTAAAATAACCTGTAATTTGACGTTACTTAAGAGAAAATTTTATAATAATTAAAGGTTTTCCATGTGTATTGCAATTTTTGTTGAATAAAATGGGCATAAAACTTAAATATTCACAATTCGTTATTATAATTTTTGTCCACGCGCGATCCTTGAAAACGTAAATTTACAAAATTCGAATACCAAAATACTCATTAGCTTACAAATTATTTTATATTTGCATAATTTAGAAAAAAGATCTTATTATTTTTATATTTTATTAAAAAATATGCCCACATGTCCAATAAAAATATCGTTATAAAATCGTCTTAACAATAGATTAAATTTATCATAACATTACATTACCACGTGTCAATAATTTATTAATACTTGTACGTATTATGAAATTGTCTAAAATAATATTATTATTTCAGTGGCGTGCGGTGACTTTTACATCAAACGATATTGTTGAAAAAAACACATATATTCTTAACTACTATTTGCTAGATTTATATTATCTATTTATGATTTGTAACTAATATATTGAATATTGTGGTATGTCAAAGTGATAGCTCTGATACAATCTAATCATACTATTTACGTAAGATTGATAATATAGAACACTTTTGAGAAGTATGGTTAAATAAAATTAATGATATGTTTGCACAATCGGTACGTATATACGAGTATATATTATTGTCTAGTACTTGATCCATTATTTTTGAGGATGCTCCGCATTTACAGCATCTATTACCTTCACGCCACTGATGATTATTATTATTATATTATTTATTGAATATGACCAGCAACTTCCGTTGTCCAATTCGCAAAGTATAAACTTTGTATCGCGGGGGTTCTAAGTTGGATTCCCAATGGGGTCACACTCAATACACTTGCAATTTTTTCAAGCCTGGGTATTTTTGTGATTGTTTCATTACTACTTCACTACTTTAATTGGGTTTCCTTGTCTATTATAAATAATGTTAAAATTGAAAAAAAATGTATTACGATTTTACAAAAAAGTATAAGATTTTTTAATTAATTCATTAATTTTTTTAACATATTGTGGACATTACAAATTATAAGTTCAAGAAGATCACAACATGACATTTAGAAACAAAGATATATAAATATAACAGTATTACATAAAAAAAGAGATATATCAGTAGATGAATTAGATAGGTACAAGGAAGTACACCGGATGAGCTAAGCAGACCCTATTTTTAGATTTAATAAAACAACATCTACCTAAACTCATTCTCACGTAGGTGTAATATATCAACACCCGAAGCAATTTTGTTGAACATAGTTATCACTCTCCCAATTGGCATTACCAGTGGCAGGTTGGTTCTGCACCTTGGGAGAATAAACAACTGGTGGTCTCTATTTCTAAGATAGTTATCAGGGACACACAGGTCAACACTGCCCAGAATGGCAGAGTTCTCATTTATACCTTGTATAAGTCGAAAAAAATACGTAGCTAAATAAAGATTTCTTCTAAATTGCAGACTGCAGTATGTAAGCATGCCTAAGAGAAAGTCAGTTGGATAAAGCCACGGATAGTATCCATACAACCTCAAGTAAAGGAGTCTCAAGATCTTCTTCTGTACCCTCTCCACCATAAGGCAATACTTCAACTGGTGCGGTGCCCAAACAATAGACCCACTCTCAAGTCTGCTTCGAATTAAAGAATTAAATAAAAGTTTTAATACCGTAACATCTGAAAAGACCCGGGAAGTACGCATGACGAAGCCCAACATTTTAAGCGCTTTATTACAAATGGTAACTATATGGCTAATAAATGTCAGTTTACTCTCAAACGTAATGCCAAGATCCCTTATAGATGATATTCGTGACAGAACTCTGCCATGCATCGAGTATTGGAAAAACAACACTTTTGAGGCTCTGGTAAACGATAAAAGATTGCATTTATCAATATTGAATTCTAGTTTGTTACGCCTGCCCCAATTTAATACATTATCTATATCAAGTTGGAGCTGACGACAATCGTCCAAGGTGACAACTTCCAAAAAAAGTTTCAAGTCATCAGCGAACAACAAAAACATAGCATTTTTTATTACCAATGCTTTGTCATTTATAAAAATCGTGAACAGCAACGGCCCTAAGTTTGAGCCCTGGGGGACATAAGAAAATGTGTAAAAGGTCTGTGACTGATAAAAGCCATACGATACGTATTGTTGACGGTTCCTAAAATAACTCCCGAATAGTTTCAAAAATCGATCCGACAATCCAATAAGTTGGAGTTTTTCCATCAGGATGTCATGATCGACTTTGTCAAATGCTTTCGAGAAGTCATTGTAAGAACAGTCAACCTGGTGGCCTCTATCCAGTGCCGATGACACATAATCGGTAAATACCATCAGGTTAGTTTCCGTTGATCGGCCTGCTCTACATCCATGCTGTTCATTTATTATGAATGACTCAATTTTTGGATAAATCATGTTGTGCATGATCATCTCAAGAACTTTTGCTGGTGCAGAGAGAACAGCTACCGGCCTGTAATTCTCCACTGATGACTCTGTACCACTCTTATGGATTGGAGTAACCTTCGACATCTTCCACGTTTCCGGGAAGATACCTGTCTCCATTGCGAGATAGGTAAAGTATGGTGAATGGATGACAAATAAAGAAAAAATGATGCATGGAAAATAAGATTTAGAAAAATAAAGTCTCTAAATAATGGTGGAGAGCAATTGGTTGATAGAGAAGATACAATTATGTAAATTTGGAAATATAATTTATTTAGTACAAATAATGGTCCAAGTAAAGTTGTTTGCGGACTTTATATTTTAATTAAGGCAATCAAAATTTTGCTAAAGCGACCATATTCAGGTGGGAGTTTTTGGATACAAAGTTCTCCTTAATTATATTACCATATATACGTGAAATTTGCCATATTCTAACTGAAAACAGCAACCCTTTTTTAAATACGTACACTATAATATTATGTATAAGAATGGATAAAAGATATATCTGCCAATGAATCTATTCCAGCTAATGATGAAGTTTGTGTTAATAAATAAACTGATATTTAACTCTTCTGCAAGATTTATATTGGTAAGTACCTACATAAATGCATTCTAAAAGTCATTGAGAAAGTAAATAATTACGTCCAATGCACATATACTATTGCGTTCGTACTTGGATTTACAGCCATTGTCAATAACATGCTTCAATGTTCTGTAAAATCCATATTGATGCAATCCAGGGCTGTTAAAAATAAGACTGTTTATTAGAATTTTATTAATCTAAGTAAAATAATTAATTTTACAGCTTTTCTCACTGTTTTTTGTTTTACCATATTATTGTGTATATTAGGTATATGTAAATTTTTATGTGATTCTCTACGTAATCTTTTATTTAAATAAATTTCTTTTTTAACCTTAAAAAAGTTAATCATTACGTGCACTCATAAACGGAGCATAATAATGAGTAGATATCCAGAAAGTGAAGGTTAAAATATTAACATACTTTTTTTAATGAGGAGTGGTTGTTATTAATTCGTATTGTAAAAACTAAGAAGATTTTAGAGTTATACCTAGTACAAAGTCAAGACAATAAAATAAGTAAACGACTCCAAAATTTACAAAAAACAATTTTAATTGTCAAAATAGGATACTTCATTTAAAAATAAACCTATCCGAAAAGTTGCTCGACTGGTAGAATTTTCCATAATCTTTTGACACATTAGGCATTCAAATAACTTTCAAGGCTAGTTAGTATGCTGACCTCAACATAAAAAAAATATCTGATAATTTTTGATATATGTAGGTACACTGAATACACCCATTCGTCGAAAACTTAGGCAATTAAAATTCGTAAGGTGTTGCTGCATGATTTCTGTCAACATCATTTTTTTACAATAGAATTATCTATAGTGAAATGAAATTAGGTATTATTAAGTCTGTGAATTGAATAAAAAAAATACGTAGATGCTATTCAATCATGTCCAGATGACGATTTGCTACATAACAGTTATGGTGTCATCACAGTTTACGAATTTTATCCATACTATTCCACCCTCTCGGATTGGCTTAACGGCATAGATTCAATTAAAAATAAGAAAATTTTCACGACCAATGAATTGATTTTGATTTTTTTAGTATTAATTATAATTTAAGCAGTAATAAACAATAACTAATAGTGTATTACTTATATAACAGAGTGTATTTTGTTAAACGTTCGATTTATATATTATATTATAATTTATCGTTGATTTGACATGACCTAACGTCTCTTGATTGTATCGTGGATTGTAAAAAATAAACATATTAAATAATGATTTTTATTTAATTGTTTATGTAATGACAGATACCTATTTTTAAAGTTGTTGTTATTTAAAAATTATATATTTTTAATTGTACTCACAGTGCAAGCATGTTTTTATATTACATACTTATATTTTAACAATTTATTGTAAAATACATTACCTATTATGTATTTGACCGAATGCAATGCAAGATTTTCAACCCTGACTTCTTCTATATTAAGTAAGTTGTTGTAAATAGTCTTTTTTTCTGTGTATTGTTTTTAAGTGATAATGAGAGTTAATAGCGATGCCATTAGCTACGGCATTTATTACTAAATGTGTAAATTGCATTATGTGCACTATTGCTTGGCAATCAGTTGGCACATCTCCATCCGGGATTAGACTATGGATCGCAATCCATTCACACGACCAATAAGAACAATCGTATTAAGAAATTTACGAAGGACAACGTCAAAACCGATCGTTTGGTCGTGTTTTTTCTAAGTAACTTTATTTTTCATTTAAAATTTAAAAAACATGACAGGTTACAATACCCGTTGTTATCAATGAAGTCCGTCTCTGAAATGGTAGTTTTACATTTTTTTTATTTGTATTTATTACATCGGTTTGAGAAAATGGCTAAACACCGTTTATCGTAAAAATAAGTTTAACAATCCTATAATCTCACATAATCGCACATAATTGCAATGGTTCATTTAGATATATGATTAGTCAGATTACAACAAAAATATTGTCATCTGTATATTATTACCTCTACTATAGAACAATGTTTAGAATATGCACTTACAGTCAATTAAATCAGGAGAAAATCGCGTTTTTTGATTAAAATTTACACACTACTTTTCAATCAATAAGTGGTCTTAAATTTCTAGCTGACAACCGATACTTGCAAAAAGTCTGTCAAATGATAGTATAAAATATAACCATTTGCTCTGTTTTTTTCAATAATAATATATTAAATAATATTTTCATAGTATGTAGGTAGCTACCTACATTCTTAAGATAATTACGATTATTATTCTTTTATAACAATAGATATTTTGGAAGTTGAGAATATGACGAAAATAATTTTATTCTGTAAGAATATTTTTAGCTTTTACCGGAAAATATTACCAGAGTAATGCACGTAAAATGAGTTATTAATCATTTTTTCTTTTATTTTATATACCAAATTTATGTTTGAGGATTCTTTCAAATAAAATGAGTATCTAAGTAAAAATAAGTTGTATACATGAATACCAATAAAGATTTCAATATTGCAAAACCCTGAGATATTCGATGTAAGTTAAATAGCGTTTATAAAATCTAATATTAACTCATAAATAATATTATTCCTAATATATACGTAAGTACCTAGTTGTATTATAATTATTGTGTATGTTTAATTATATTTGACCACAGGCAAATATATCAAATTAACAAAGATAGGTAATCGGTTATATAGTTAAATAACATGTTGACGGCTAGTTCTGCCAGTTAACTATAGAGAGGTATTCCTGAGGGAAACAAGTGGCTTTTTCTGTAATGCTATGATTGTTAAATAAAATGTAGATATGTAAAAAAAAAATATAAAATATTAAACAGTGTTTCCCAACCTTTTTCGTGTCATGATACTATTTTGTATTAGTCAAGTAACATGTCCTATATTCATATGGAGAGGGTCTTCACATGAGTATAAAAAGATATTTTAATAGAGTGAGAAAATACAGTAAAAGTAATCATGAATTAAAATTTACTCTTGAATTATTATTTAATTATCAATCTTAATCTTCTCTCGTGTTGTCTATATTCGCATGAGAATTAGAAATCATCACGTTTTCTTTGATTCGATTGTTTCTTATGTGATTTGTCAATAGTTTAAAAATAAAGTTCTGTTAATAATTCTAAAATAATTCGAATAGCTATTTCGCGCTATGAACCCATCCTCAATATACGAGAAAATAAATATAAAACATACTTGTATGAATTTAAATTTTCTAATAACGTCAAATCGGGTAAAATCGAGGTCAATGGTAAAATACTAGTACATTATCATCAACGTAGATCAATCTACTGCCCGATGAAAGCATCCACTAGTTTCTTTATCTCTATAAATCCCTAAGAAGCACACAAGAAAGATTTTAATATATATTAAATGACGTCAAACAAGTTTTATCAGATAATATTTATAAACCTAATTTCCCATACACACATACCTAAACTGGAAAAATATTGATATGAATACAATTAACTTTTATTCGGAATTTAATAGTAGTTGGCGGCCTCCTAGAAATTACCTCGTCACCAAATTGGTTGGGAATCAGTGGAATATGGCATTATTTAAATAGTACTAATTTAATCTCTCCTAAAATATATGTAGGTCTGCGTGCGATACAGTCCCCTTTTTTCGTCACATAGCCAGCAAAGAAAATAGCAACTTGGAAGAGCTGCCTATGGATGGACGGATCACATCAAAAATGTTACTGACATAAACCCTGCGTGCTGATATTAATTACCAAGAGCGGTGATGCTAAGCCGCGGATACGGTTGTCCGACGGATAAATCATCAGGGTCACGATCCTCAGTTATGAGCTTCTGGTGAAGTTGAATATTTTAATTTTATTGGAAAGTCTGTATGCCGAGCATGTATTACTTTTTCAATAGCAAAGTGATAGAGTGTATTTTGAACTTAGATTTGTTGGTGAGATTTACCCTTTGGGAAATGTTTTATTATATCACCTGTGCAGTCACGTTTCTAAAATTTTCTAGGTGTCTGGCATGCTAAACTACTTTTCGCATTCCTTTTGAAGGATGTCACTGTTTAACGACTGTGAATTTTATTCATCCGCCTGGTGCGATTTGATACTATATAAGTACGTGATTTTTATTTCGCATGGTTATCCATTGGGTTTATATCAGAATTATTGGTTTTAAAATTGAAACCAAATGTGAGTTATTATATATAAAATATTTTTTTTGTTATTCTTTTAATGTCAACATAACTATTATTTTCACCACTAATATAATATTAATTGTGAAAGTGTCTGCCAAACATGCATAAAATTAGTTTTTTCCCATAATCTAATTTAACGATTAGTTATTCAATTAATCCTCTATTCACGGAAGGTAAAAGTAAAAGGATCAATCATTACTTAACCTTATAATCGAATATTATAATAATTTCTCCAGTAGTTCCAAACTTTTTCAGACAACCAACGTCCGTTACAGTATCCATTTTGCCGGCATCTTGTCGTACTAAGTAAAAAATCATATATGAAAAATGAATTAACACCACTTAGAAATACGTAAAATGACACATACTAATGAAAACAATTTTAATGCAATGTGTAAATATTTCCCAATTATTTATGATAGATACACCAATTAATGCGTGGTTTTGTTCTTTTACGTGCATACAGATAATTTCAAGGGGCCTGTTGATGATGTGCCACTTTTAAGAATCATGCCGTCTGCCAGGACCTCCAAAGATAGCGTGAGCGCTTACTCTAGAAACCACTGATGAAAAAAGTTTATTCCGGTCGAAATAGCATTCAGAAGTTTACCAGGATAGCTTACAACTTAATTATACTACTAACCGATCAAAACAATATCATTATACATAAATCAACTAATTGTGCACTGGTTATAATTGGCCATGCGCAATATTTTAATGTGAGATCTTTCTGTAATCCTGTCTCGTATTGCTACAAATAAAATGTTAAACAATTACAATTATGTATTGCTGAGATTAATTAAACAGATTATGTTGTTTGAAATCGGTAAACAAAAACTATTCAATTCGGTCTTTGATGTAATTGAGAAAATTAAAAAAAATATTGTGCCATCCTTTCATATAATATATACGTACAATTGATTTCAACATGAATGTCAAATAAATATACACGAATCACACTGGGTGGGTCAAAACGTATATCTGAATTCAGAAGATGAATGTTTGTAACGTTTTCCCTCTCCTAGTCTTTATTAACACCCCCTTCAATAGCAATTGAGCTGATGATTTACAACTTATCCTCGTAATAAGGTCTGTAAAGTTACCTCTCACGTCGTGGAAAAGGAGAGAAAGGGTCTTTGCTCCGGAAGCGTGAAATTGTAAAAAGGGCAAATTACTATATTACGTCCGTTCGCAAAATAAAAGTTAAAGCTCAATGGCATTTCCGAATATTAATGCCGCTATAATTACCGAGTAAGAATACCTACCTAACTATTGTCTATATTATAAATTAATTTGATAATATGAGAGTATTAAACATGTATGCAGTATGCACATATAAAATAAACACTAAAGAGTAGTAAAAATATAAATGGAATCATTTTTTAATTTAATATTAAACATCATAGTATGAATTGTACAGTACATTATATTATATTTTACTTATTCGCGGCAGTGAATTTATTTTCATTAGAGTATTTTCATTCTTTTGAAACAATTAAAATATAACAATATTTATTTTAATAAACTTGGTTATTTAAATTTGGTTTATTCATAAAACACGTTATAATGGTTTAAAAACTGTGTTTACATACCTATGTAAGTATTATAAGATTAATTATTATATTCATTCAGTAAAAATTAGACAATCAAAATTCATAGAGCGTAGGCCTAAATGCTTCGAACGTAATATTTTAAGCTCGTAATTTCTCGGTCATTGGACTGCTACTCCAAAATCGTTCGCCTACAAAAATTTACTGTAGGCATTACGGAAAATAAAGTAGCAAGTACTAGAAAAGCATTTTCGCATTCGTTTTTATGAATATTCTATTTAACGTTGCTAATTTTACGTTGAAATACTCCATGAGAATTTATATACGGCTATTTCGTCATTTCTCATAATATTATTATAATCGATGATATCATAATCATACCAAATAATTTGCATAAAAAGTGCACTAATAAATTGCTCATATGAAAAAGTTCTGTTCGTATATATAATACAAGAAACTGCTTACAAACTTTGACCACCGTATTTTTTACTTTAGCTCTTTTAATTGCAAAAAGAAGAAAACCAATCGTGTATTGTCATTATGTATAAATAAAAATACTATTCAGTAGTTTATTTACTAATGGATATCAACGTATTAAAAAAAATAATATCGTGATGTAGAAGGATTTAGTTTCCTATGCATATTGGATTGTGAAAATAGCTTTGATCTAGTTATCGATAATAGTGCTGCATATTGATTCTACATATTGTTATCGCTGTAATTTATATGTCAATAAACTAACATAACCTCAACATATGAAACAAAATAGGTTATACAAAAGTGGAGCCAGAGTTTTATACCTAATCATTTATCGATTTTAGGGGCACACTTGGAAAGTTTATAAATGAATAAGTAGCTACATAATATAGTAGGTATGTAATTTTCACACAGGTGAACTTATTGAATTATGATGCTAAAGTAATATTTTGTTTGTTTTTATTATTAAAATATTAATGATGCATATTTACATAAATACATATTTTATAATATAACAAGCATTATAAAAAAAGTTTGTTAAAACTTTTAATTACTATATCACAATCAAACTATTTTATGTAGATATGGATTTTATATGATTAATATTAAAATAATAATAGTTATTTTTCATATTTTTAATCCTAGATATTTTGTTATAAACATTAAAATATAAAACTTTCTATTGCTCTCTCGATTCTCCATATCAAAAATCTACGTACATAACATTTAAGGAAATATTATTCGCATGTGCTTAATGCAGTTATGTAAAAGCTGAAGCAATTATAAACGATCTTTTATACATGGAAAATAATATGTACTTATTTATTTTTTACATTGGTTTATTTCTTTTTCATATACACTTACCATGCACACCACTATACTCCATCCTCCCATCTTTAAAGATGGGCTGTAAAGTCCTTGCTCCTTCCGAAACTCGATTATTTCGTTCACACTTTGAAATAAAATTAAAAAAAGTTTATAAATAAAAAGTTTTTTCTATATAGTTAAAATTGTTCGTTGCACGTCCGATTACTTCTTTCGTTGCACAAAAAATCGATGGCGAGCTTCATGCGGAAGGAGAGGAAAGTTTTTCTCTTCAGGAAGAAAACTTTTCTTTTAAGGAACATTAGCGTCAAAATCAGCACAGAAGCATAGTGCCGGCCCACGGCGGATCGTTGGTTCGGCCTCACTAACTATCGGCCGTTTAAAAGATGCGCTTATATTACCTCTCCCATATTACAAAAATACAAAATCACACAGAGTTGAAGAAGTAACTCAGATGTATTCTGCAACAGCTCTCGACAACCATTTTGTACCGCCCCAAAATGATTACAAATCTTTCTAAATATTATATCATAAATATAATTTTATTATATTTTTTTTTATTTTGCCATACGGCATCATTTTCAAATAAGATATCAACGATAAATAAAATTAATAGTTATATAACATTAAAATAATCATTTTTATAATTTCATCTACAATCCTGTGTATGAAGAACTCTATTTCTCAGATATCGGAAGACTTTTGCATAATGTCAATACTGTCGGATTTGAACCACGACTCACAGACTTAAATTATTTTCCCACTACACTTTAGGTAACTATCAACTTATTAATTATTAATAATAGTATATTAAAACTAGATACACGTAATTATATGACATATTTGTAAAATCATTGACTTTAACTCAATGTAAATGAATTTTAAAGTAACAGACTGTAAGTTTATGATTATTAATTACATAATATATTTTTTAAAAAATCATTAAATTAATTGTATCATAATCTACTAACTTTTAAAGATCACTGTGTGATGTTATGTATTTGTTTGTCGTTTTATGATTTTTTAACTCCTAACACGTTGATAACACTGCCAATACTAAATAGCAAAAGACAATATGACTGCGTCATTGCTCATCAAAACTAATTCGTATTAATGTATTGATGATTCAATCAATCATTTTTGTATGATCGGTGTCAATGAATTTGGCAAAACGTGCTAATTTAATAACGCATGGACATGAAGAGCTTACCTACATAATCATCATCATCATCATCATTAGCCTGAATCAATCCACTGCTGCATGAATACTTTTACAAGCTGAAATCATTTCTCTCCATTCTGTGTGATGTATTTTCAGATATTTAACGAGTTCATCGTTGTAGCGGTCTCTCCATTTACCTTTCAGATATTTTCTACCTCTTGGGTACCACTAAATGACGAGATTTTTTCATCGAGTGTCTCAACTACGAGCTATGTTTCAGGCCCATTTATATATATATTTAGGTCTTTAAAAAATAATTTAATTATTCCATTTTTTGCTATTACGTCCCCCATTGTGTCGGATCAACCTTTCTGTCAGAAGCTCTAATCGCTGAACTATTTATATCGGCTATTCACGTGCGATCTAATCCAATGAATGAATAGTCCAAATGTATTTAATGACCACTTTATCACTGGCGGTATCTGATAAAACAATCCTGTCGGAAGTTGATTATATTCTTTTTTGTATTGCGTTGCTTACAAGTAAGGAGTCGGGAGTCGGGCGCATTCCAGTACGCCTCGCAGCCCCCAATCATTCATCAGTGCCGGTGATAGTGTGAATAGAAGTATCCGTAGGTTAGACGATTATAAAAATATCGGTCTGATGTAGTGGAAACGAGGGTTTACGCGTTATACCAAGTATGAACCTCTCCATTCTTGTCGAAAATTCTGAATATATCTTTTATTAAGGCTCTATATTTCGCACATCAAACTATGATTTGAATTACTCTATCTCTACCCGCCATGTATATGTAGATCAAGCTATGGATTGAATAAAAATAAGTTGTCTTAAAAAAGAATCATAATTATTATTCTAATTTGTTTCCAAATTTTCATTTGAAGGTAATCAGCTAAATTCTCGCATTCTCTCCTGTCGTACGAAAATTCAGGTGTACAACATGCTGACCCGACTGACCAATACTGACCTACGAGTCAGAGTGTTAGACTGTCACCATGGCCGATGAGCGTGCGATCGATATATTTGACAGGAAAGTGCTACGTAGGATATATTGGTATATAATAGAAGGTGATGAATGGTGCATTCGGTATGCCCTGATACAACCTCTTCTAAGCAGAATCTATCTTTCCATTCTTTAAACTTGGATGACTTCGATGGAAGGGCTATGTACCAATAATGGAGAGTTCTCAACCGTCGAAGATAATCCTGGATACTACATTGAATGGTCAGAGGTCGATTGTAGGTGCAAACCTTAGTGCTTGGACGGTGTCAACAAAGATGATACAGTAGTCGGTATAGACACCCGGAAGACACTGGACCAGGAAGTTGGTGGAGAAGGCTAGGGCCCACCCTGGATTGTTAGGCCACTAATGACGATGATGATGGTATTATTATGTTTTTTTGGAGTTTTGGTTATTTGTTTATATTGTTTCCGTTGTTGTGCAGGTATCTATGTATTTAATAAAATAAATAGGTAAATAAAAAAAATAATTTCAATTTTCGCTCGCAAGTAGAGCGTAGGTGAAGTAATGGTCATATTAATTGTTTTTTGCGATAATTGGTTGTCAACCATTTACCCAACCCATTTGGGTTTTTGCACTGGACCAAACACACATTTAAAAACCACCATCATTATTTTTTTTTCCCAGCAGCAGAATCCAACCCACTGTTGCATAGACGGCCGCTTTATCAACACTTTAAAAAAAAACAGCGAAAATATTATTTTATGGAATTTAAGTATTTTAACGTACAAATGTGATGTAAATAGAAAATACCCATATTTGTGAATATATGAAGGCGATTGCTTATGGACCTGCAATAAACATTAACATTTAAAAAACGCCGATTCAAAATTTGGAATATTGTACGTTATTTGAATTACGTAATTTAATTCAAATATTATTATAAAGTATTTTTTTCCAGAAGCTTGACGAACTTATTTTAATTCCGAATATGGTTTGCGCTCGCTGCCTGAGGTGACTTTTAATTCAAAGTCGTTAACGGCACATCAGTACATCTCGCTCGCTCTCCGCGACCCCAAAAGAAAACGTAAGCAGATTAAGTCACCTGCGATTGCCCATCTCTATCGCACATCGTTTTATTATTGTGCATACGCAATTTTTATTATTACGGAGATGTCGCTTGTCCGCCCGCCGAAAAAAATGCCTCGCTTTATCGTAAGCTCATTTTTTGTATTCAAATATATTCTGTTGGAAATCTTTTGATCTTTCCTGGTTTACAACGCGCTTGGCGTTTCAATGATTAGCGAAAAAAAATTGACCTCTTTATATTCTCATCTTGTAATGCAAATTTACCATTGTTAGTCAAGGACACGTCATTAAAGCTTTGATTTTGATGACAATCAAATTGCTATTACGAGAAAAAGAACACATTAGAATCGAAACATGTTTTTTATGTTCTAAAATTATAAATTATACGAGTTATCAATTAAAATTAAATATATATGTATTTTGACACGTAAAAAAGTGTAAATTGATTACCGTGTTTTATCCTAAATACGGAATGGAGGTCGCTTTAACAGATTATTAAGAGAAATAGTTGTAAGACATCGATTATTAAGAGAATTATTAAGAGAAATAGTTGTTAGCGTAACTCATTGTACCTTTGTACTGGATCAATTTTAATGCACATTGAAAAATCAACAATCATTTTTTTGATCAGCCGTGTATTCGATCGCGCGATCGATGGCTTCGTATTTTTACAAAGACTGATCTATATGGGTGCAGGATATAATATATGTTCCATATTATATTTTAAAACAAACTTCGAAAATTTTTTTTTGAATACATTCCGATTGAATTCTCGATAGACCGGTCCCAAATGCAAAATATTTGGCTAAACATTGTTATTACAAACCATGAATAACTAATGTATACGTTTCATATTATAATATCTTCAATAATTAGTAGTGTCATAGAGTATTGTGTTTATTATCCTTTTGTCAGCCTCCGAGTCATGCAATATTCGACAATATGATACATTATTTTTTGTACGTTCTCTTCCTTTTTGAATTGCCATGACTTAGGATCGTGATCACCTCAGAATTGGTACGGTTACATTTTGGATTAACCTTCACTAATTTTTCTTACGCTCAGCAAGTGTTCGCCCTCTACCTCCTCTGCTATGTTTATTAATCTTTCGAAACTTTATCATGGCGAATAATATGACCAAAAAATCACAAAACACGACGCAGGCGCACACAGGATAATATATTATATTATATAGGTATGTATAAAAAAACTGTGGATCAAATTAATTTATTTTAAAGGTTCCGTAATAATGCTTTTTGAGGCAATGAAAAAATGTTAATCTTATGAGTTGATTATTATCTACAATAATAATTTATTCTATAAAAACGTTTGTCATCAAAAATTATATCAAATGACACTTTGAGATGATTTACTTTATTCTCGACGTTTCGCCGGATTCGTGAATTTTGGTAAATTTGTTAACCATGAGTTGCCTTGAATGTCCGAAGAAATATTTTAATTCACGATTTTACGTCACTCTTGAATTAAATTCTTTAATACTAAAAACTACCAAGACTACTCAATTGATTAATTAGGAATACTTATGAATGAACAAAAAAAACCTTTAGAGGTGATAAAATTAGCTCAATCAGGAAATAATAAAACTAATTCGAATACAGAAAATCGTCTTTTTTGCAGTGAAAACTTTTATGACATCATTGTGTGCAAATTGATGTTTCATTAAATTCCTCGACAACTTCTGTGTTTCTTTAAATTATTTGTCATTTAAGATAGATTTTAGTCAAATTTATGTGACCAAATCCAATGACATTGAAGAATTTGTAGTTTTCACATATTCTTAATAAAATATATATAATACATCGTAATAGATTATAATTAAAATTTGCTGATTTTTAACCAACAATGTTATTAAAATTATAATATTTCCGAATGAATTGACGCAATATAATCAATATTGTTAAAAAAAATTGTATGGTGTTGATAATGAAATATCAATGATATTTTCTATTAATCATTGCAATAAAACATATTATTGTTAACCTTTTCATAGCGTACACAGAAAAATAGTATGAGGATCATTTTGATAAAATAAATATTTATTTTAATAATATTAGGTATATATTCCTCCTCTTCTTCTTCTATCACCCTGTCAAGACCCAACATTTGAGGCTGTATCACAAGGGTGCAAAGTGTACCACTCTCTGGCAGCGTTCGGAACACATGTATCAGCCGCGTAAAGCGTCTCTTCGTGATTATCTCAATCACCGAAGGCTGCTATGTCCGCTCACGAACTCGAGTGTTTGTAACGCGGTCATACCAATGTACCCCCAAGATTCGGCGGAGACATCGATTATCAAAGCTCAAAAACCGAGACCTATGAAGCTTACTAAGTCGTCTCGCAGTTATACAGGAGCACAGGTAGCACGCACGTTTTGAACATACGACAATTGGTCCTCACAGGATACAGCCTTGACCTACATGTGACTCCAAGTTGGCTGAATGCAGACCTCACCATACCCATGTGGATTCCAGGCCCAATGTAAACACCACCATCATCGGCAACCGTGGTACCTAAGTATTTGAACCTGGCTTCCAGCTCAATGGGCAGACCGGAAACCTGCAGAGAAGTGTTGGTGTCAATGGACGCAGCACTGCAATGGATTTGTATCTACACAAATATGTATATATATATTTACTGCGTTGATGAAATTATTGATTATTAGGCATTAAATGACTAACACATATTTCTCGTAATAATATGTTCAAATTATTTTGACCAAGAGAAAACCCTATTTAGAGCTACAACGGGCAGGGTACAGAAAGAAGAGTAATAAAACATATTAGTTAGGTAGGCAGTTTAAATTATTTAAAACAATGTCTTTCACTATCTGTTTTTTGACAATTAATAGGTCGTGTTAGTGATAAAATTTTAGTGTTTCCAGACAGGAACATGTTATCAAAAAAATACCCATTCTTCTTTTTCTAGATATTATTATGGGACTTTCATTCTTAATGTATTATATTTATATTCCAATGAAAATAAAAAAAAACACACACAAGAAATTTTATGTAGTATGGTTATTCATAAAAATGAGTCACTTGCCTATGTAATGGGTTGGCAAACGACTCGCAGTGAAAGAAAAGGCTGGGATTGCTTTTACCGAAATGAACGTAGGTGGGATAGCATCTGCTACCTTACCTGGCAAAATTTAACTGCGATTGTTAACCAACCGAATACTTTGGAAACCTGACTACTATAGCCAAGAAAAGATCTTATTGTTTATTATATAGAAGCATTTATTCCGAATCAAGATTCTTTCACATACGACATTTAAACATAACTATGAGCCCCCGAGATTTATACGTATGATTGTCGTTTGCAACTTTTACTAAAAATGTAGTAACGCTTACTACAAATACTAAAATAATATACGTAGATATATATTTTTTTATATTAACAATACGATATAAATTTATTGTTGTGACTGTATTTTCTTCATAAATTTAAACAAATGGTATGTATAAAAACAGTAAAAATATTGATTAGCTGCCAAATGAATAATTTTTTTTACTCAACCTTCCCTTTACGATGCATATATATTCCATATTACGTTTCTGTGATGTCACCTTGGGTTACCGTATGATATTGACAATATTAAAGTTAATAAATGAGAAATCCATATTTTGAAAACATAAATAAGTGTAATTAGGTTTCATCATCATTATTTGCTATTATGTTTTATTTATAAATGCATCAAAACTTTATTATAATCATACAAGTATTTTTATACATTCTTACAGCCTACAAGACATAATACTATTTTGACCTTACCTCTTTCTATCATTTCTCTTTCTCACAATCGAGTATGTCTCTCTTTGTCGAATATACTTATATAATTATTATATTATCTCGTATGTTTGTAATGGAATGCAACACTTTGTTAGCATTGTGCATTTATATTTTTTTTGAAATGTAAATGAATAATTCTGCCAGATATTTATCAATTATATGTATTAACTAGGTATTGCTAACGACTTTGAAAAATATTAACATTCTAATTAGATGTAATATTGATGATTCTAGGAATAACCGAAATATGAAGATGATGAAATGAATATTAACTGAAATATTTGCAGATTATTAGACTGGGTAACTTGACGTGACTGCAGTAACAGGAGTGTCAATATCAATTTTTTTTCATGTAAATTTTTGATTTTTGAAAACTAAATTATGACATTTTAGCGTACTACACATAATATTTACTATCATAATATAATATATCATTATATTATAATGCGTGACCCAAATTTTTGCGCATTTACTATAATTAATTATAGCACGGTTAGCAACACTGTGCTAATCACTGATAATATACCTAATTGGCACCTTTTGGCTGTCGAGCACGCTTGTCAGCGATCTCTCGCTTTGCCTTTATTTATGTCGCGCTACACATCAATACATATTCTTAGGCAAAAAAATCAACTGCGAACAACAGTTTACGAAACACTGATCTATAGGTATCTTGCATACAACTAACTGATATTTTAGATTTTATTCTGTTTTCAATTGTGTAATATTAACCTTGCCAATACATTTATTTAGAGATTATCAAATAAATGATTCTATTACATTCCTATGCTACTTACTTACTTATTTCACCCTCTCATGCCCCATTGTTGGGGTATATGGCAAACACAAGGTCTCGCTACTTCCTTATATGCCTTCTCGCCATGTGAGACCTACAACACAGCACGTAGATTGCTTTTGTAGAACCACTACCGAGTGACGGTAATCTGGCCACGGCGACGGAGCCCTTGAAGTTGTGCCACAAAGGTACAGAGTGTCGCACTTTTTGGCGGCATTCGGAAGACATGTCCCTCAAAATATTATTATAGATCTTAGATCCTTATATAAATCAAAAAAATGTTTTTCAAGCAATAACGATATTCTTAAAATTCAATTCTCTTGAAATTTATTTAAATAAAAATAAAACGTCCAATTAAGTTATACTAGCAAAAGTTTTTTTTGTTTAAAACCAAATCTCATATTTCGTCATATAAGATATACTGTTTTAATAATATAAAAAAATATACAATATCAAGTTTTACGAAGATGAATATAACTATAGTGGCAGGTAAGAAACTTATAAATTGTTTTAAAAAAAACTGTCGCCATAATTAAAAAAAAATATAATGTAAATTACTTTAGTTTCAGGTTACTGATGTAATTTATACAAAATAATATTTTAATTGAAAAATTTACTTATATAAATTTTCGTTTACCAATTATAAGGCTTTTTTCACTAATGTTTGCGTCTCTCCTCCGTTAGCTACAAGAAAAAGTAGCATAAAGGCGTGAAAAGAAAATTATTACGGTTTTACAGCGTAATAAAACCTATTATCCGGTTTTACATATAATTTCTTAGTAAGGAGAAAAGCTCTATTGAACGTAGCAGCTCGAATAAGTCTTTCATTTGCATTTATTTGGGTGCGACGTTTTGGTATTTTAATAACGTACCTACCTGAAGATAACTAGTCTTTGAAAAAAATCATTTTCCTTTGATTCATCTTTTATAAATTTTCATATTTTAGAATATAAATTTAACCGTAGAGCTTTTAAAAATAAATTTCCAAAAAAAACCATCAAACGACTCAATCATATTAAGTACATTGCGCAAAAATTTTCTTCTATAATTATGGTTAATCTATTACAACTTTAATTACCTTTTTACCTATTGTGTCCTATTATAGCATTATGAATACTACATTTTTTTATTACATTGGTATTACACTCCTATACCTATCTTGGTCGTTGCGCTAAGTCCAAACACACAATAGAAAACAACATGAGATTTTGCCATACTTCGTGTAGGGACTGGGAGCGGAGACATTACTATTAATCCATAGCGGGCGATTGTACGTTGTACGGCCTTATTGTTTGTTTGATAAACACTTTACTTAACGGTAGTTAAGAAAAAATAATATATAGTATATTAGATTATTATCTTGTATATTAGATCACGAATTTGAAATAAGTTAATGAAAAATAGACAAACATACAGAATGAACTGATTGATTCAATTTGAAGATAATTTGTACACCTAAACTGATGAAATAAAAATGGTTGGATATAGGCGCATGCCCACTAATCAGCCATTTCATAATGTATATACGAATATCTAATCAATGGTCAACTATCGTCAGATGTTGGTTAACGATTGTTTTCTCACTATTTATCTACTTGCGATAAATTTTTACAAATGCGTCATTTCTTGTAACTTTGAAAGCTTACTAAATTAGTACCAGAATGCACATGTAGTACCCATACAAACTGTGCTAGTTTCATCAATATAGATCCTATTATTTTTGCGTTATAGTGGAACAGACAGCCACAATTTAAATAAAAAAAATTTGTGATTAGGTATCGTGACTTTGACTAAACCGAAAATATTTTTAAATCAGAAAGACACTTCAATCTTATTATTAAGAAAGATTTTACCAGCTTAAATGAAAAGAAAAATTACAAGAAATATCGAACGTGAAATAAAATATATTTTGAAACATATATCACCTTCTTCGTTTCACAAATTTTAGTGGATATTACTTTCCCCAGAAACCTATTCCAATCCGGACGATCCAGCGACACCGCTTTTCAATTCCCTTACCTGAGCATTTTCAGCCAACTCAGTATTGGTCGTTCATATTTTCTTTTACCCTCAGAAAATGCATAAATAGCCTATCATGCTGGTAATTTCTTCATTAATAAAGGGTGGGAATTAATCGCACAATGCAATAATCAAAATTCACAAAAAAAAATAACTTTAACATTTGGAAATTAGTTTTCACATATATTAAATGATTTCACAAATAAATAGATGAAATCACATAAAATAGTTTGTTTCACAAAACAAAAATCATAAATCACTCATTGTAAATATAAATTCACTCAATTTTGACAACTGCACACATTTGTCAAAATTGTTTTCACCGACAAATAATATATCGCACAAAGAAAAGGTAGAAATTCACAAATGTCAAACTAATAATTGTAGCAGCAATACATTTTATTAGAAGGCAATCGCAAAAATTATGCTTAGGTGTCAATATAATTAATGTTTAACGCAGTAATATAAATATGTGTATATTCGTGCTGCTATCGTTCATATATTATTTGATGTAAATCTACAACCAAATAACACCACCTAGGTATATCTTTTTCGGTTCATCGATATAAATTTTGGTAAATGTGGCGCAGATGCCGTCATGAGATTGTATAAGTATCATTTTTGAACTAAACCTAACCTAACCTATTCTAACGTAATCTAACCTAATATAACTTAACATAACCTAACCCAACTTAACCTAACCTAACCCAACCTAACCTGACCTGACCTAACCTAACCTAACCTAACCCTCTCCGAGATTGACAGCTGCCCGTGTGATGATATGACCCCTCAAGATGTCCCTCATCTTTTTATGCATTGCCCCATTTTCAGCTTCCAAAGACAGCAGCTGGAGGCGCGATGCAGGAGTCTAGATGAGGACCTATGCGACATTGGATCCGTGATAGTTCACAAGGAACTATCACGAAAGGTAGTATCATACATGATTAAAATAGTGCAGGATATTGGCAAAATAAACAAAGCCAGGACACAAAATGCCGAACACTCTTCAAGTGAAACGGAAGGCCTGGTGATTTCTGTCAACAGTCCGTCTTCTCCTGAAGAGTTTTCTGTGGTTTCCTCTTCACAAAAGCAAATGCGGAGAAGTTCCTGTTAAGACCCACAGCAGTATATTCCTCCTGATCCCAACACTATATAGTAGAAAAAAAGACTAATAAATAAAGAAACCTCCAATTGAAGATCTACAAACCTTGTACATAATAAGCAAGGTCAATAATAAATGCAACTCCCATATAAAAAAAAAAAAAAAAAAAAAACCTAACCTACCCCAACCTAATATTAGGTACCTAATAATATAATCTTAGATTGTGATAATGAAGTATCAAAATCTATGAGCATTTCAAATTTTAAATTAACAATTATTGGATCGAAAAACCTATGTGCTGACAGAAAAAGGTATTTATTATAATTGTCTACTGGAATAAACTGTTTTCGTAAAAAAAATCATAAAAGCTCATGACGGCATCTGCGGCACAATTACCTAAGTTTTAATTAACGTCACTTTTTAATTAGGTATTTATAGTATTATTTGAATCTGAAAGTAGGTACCTAATACATACTTATGTTTTGCCAAAATATTGTTTAAAATCATTAAACCTAATTTTCATAGTGTTTGTATTCTTTTACGATTAATTGGTTACAATAGTATATTGATACGTGAAGACTACTTTTTCTTTAGTGCAAATCGATCATTTGAGTGTTGTAGTTGATTTGTGAATATCATCCATTTCCGATGTGACGAACATCTTTTTAAATGTTGTCAGCGCTTTGTGAAAACAGTCTATTCAATTGTGCGAATATATATTCCCCATTAATAAATTATATTTCGTGGTTCATTCTGATTAAGATATATCCATATATTCCATATTCTTATAATGTTCAATCGACTTAGATACTGAGAATATTAATAATATTTTGCATACATTTTATATGTGTAAAGGCTTAATACAGTGATTTCCAACTTTTTTTTGTTTGGCGGAAGCCTTGAAACATTTTTTTAATCTCACGGAACTCATACTAGGTCGGCTAATAAATATATAATAAATAAATTACAAAATGAAGTGATAATAGTGACCAAACATGTAGCAAAACAGAGAGCTGACCAACTTTCCCTCTAATTTTATATTAATATTAATATGTGTGCGCATCATCAACGAATCTGAGCAGTGGCGTAACTAGGTTGGTGTCACTCGGTTCAGTAAATTTACATACCTCCCCCCCCCACCATACATACAATTTTTCAATAAAACTTGTATTTTAAGGTATTTATTATTTTAGTGATATTATATAATAATAACACAAAAATGATAATTTTTGTAAGTAAATAAAAAAAAAGACCTTCGCCTTCCGAGAAATGAGTCGAAGAATTGTGCATTCGAGCAAACTAAAATCTGGCAAAGGAAACTTTCGTTTACAATTTTTTATCTGAGGACTGTGCGGAGGATGAAAACATATGTGCGGACACATTTTGGTAGGTGTGGGCGTGCACACGCGCACACCTTACAGGGAACGTTGGAACCGACCATAAGCAGACTGACAATTCCGCTCTTAAGGCGAAGTCTTCACTGAGCCTTTTTTAAAGAGGCACCTAGCGGAAAAATACGAAGCTTGCAATTTGAGACATTTTTTTGATAATTTACAATTTCAACTGTATTAATGAATAAATATGTATCTGAGAACATTAAAAATAAAAATATTTTTTATTTTAAGTCAAAGACAAACTTACAATTGTAAAAAATGTAATAAAATGTGAATTTGTTCTATCGATCCCCACCCTATTATTACATGTATTTTATGGTCATATTTATTATTTAAATTTAGTTTATTAAGTTTTCTAAGCATCACCTAAGCGATTTTTGTCAAATTCATAGTTTTAATATTTTTTATATCTATTTTAAAAAACATCGATTTTTATAAAAAATATAAATGTGTATAACTTGAAATCCTTTTTATTTATATTAATATAAATATTTTATTTATATTTATAAAAATAATTTATTTGATATAAATAAAAAGGATTTCAAGTTATACACATTTATATTTTTTATAAAAATCGATGTTTTTTAAAATAGATATAAAAAATAATAAAACTATGAATTTGTCAAATATCGCTTAGGTGATGCTTAGAAAACTTAATAAACTAAATATTAATAATAAATATGACCATAAAATATATGTAATATTAGGGTGCGGATCGATAGAACAAATTCACATTTTATTACATTTTTTACAATTGTAAGTTTGTCTTTGACTTAAAATAAAAAATATTTTTATTTTTAATGTTTTCAGATACATATTTATTCATTAATACAGTTGAAATTGTAAATTACCAAAAAAATGTCTCAAATTGCAAGCTTCGTATTTTTCCGCTAGGTGCCTCTTTAAAAAAGGCTCAATGAAGACTTCGCCTTAACTCTATTTTAGTCTTAAATTTAATTTCATCGCCATGCACAGACAATGCTTAAAATTATATTTAACACATCACTACAAACATTCATTGAATATTAACGACGCTGAAGAAAAAGAAACAAATTTTCACGTTATCTACAATTAAAGTTGTATTTTTCGTATTCCATCATTAATTTGACTCTCTCATTGAATGTATTTTCCTAAGCAACATCAATCGACCTACCGGTATGGTCTATGTTACTTCCAGTATATTACAACAGTTTTTAATTTAACTGAATTCATCAATTTTTGTTCCTTCATATAGCTGTTAAAAAAATCTCTTCCTAATTAGAAGAATTCGCTTTAGTTCAATAAAACGATAGCGTGATATTTAAACCTAACAAATGTCAACTTTTCAAATAGGCACTTCATTGCTTTAATGTGGGGTGGGTGATGTTAAACCTTATTTTTAGCCTAATAAAGAAACGGTATAAAGATGAAACTACCTCGGAGGCCCTGGCAGATCTCGCGGAGCCACAGTGTCCCGCGAACCCGGTTGAGCATCACTGGCTTAATAATTATTAGGCAACTTCGTCTGGTAATATAATATTCAAATCTTCAGGCATGTACTTGAAGTCTACAATAGTGGTTGAGTGTATTATTATGTTAAAGTTGAGAATTATGTACTTCATTTATGTATTCCATTTTATAAATCGTTTTGGTCCACCAAGCAAAGTGAGAATTGAAATGAACAATAATTAACCTTTAAATATCTGCGTTGTGAAGTCTTATTTTTGACGTGCGAATTCTCGCTAAGAAATTCAAGCAATTTGTGAGTGTCACTGAAAAACTCATCAAAGTAAACTTTTCTCATTTTACAAAGATATAATACAAGTGGGAATCTACCATTTCATTTTCCATATTATAATGGTGGTAAACGAAATCTATTTTTCTGATACGAATTTGGAGAAACTCTGTCTCAATTTGTTTTAATTGGCACACGTATTAGGTAATATTAGAAATCATGTAATTATATTTTAGGCGTATAACAAAAACATATTTAATAATAAATATTATCACTACTTTTTTATATACCTTATTGTTATCAAACTGACATTCTGACAAGACATGGCGTCATGAACATATTTTATTCAAATTACCTATATATCTAGATATGTCTAGAAAAGTGATATGATGGTATTTTTGTGTAATATGTGAAAATACAATTAATTATTTATTGAATACAAACAAATTTTGTTAATAAAAAAAGATTATAGTTTCCCATATATTTTTTTCCATTTAATTTAAGAACTTGCTTATGTTATATATTACAGTCGTAGCCATATGAATAGAAAAAGTGTCATAAAAAATGTTAAAAAAATAATAAATCTGTTTTGGTGATGTAATTCATTTAATTGAATATTTTTTATAATGCCTTAAATATATTATAATGTATGATCTTCTATATAAAAAAAACAAAGCCGTGATCAATTTTCTAGTTTTACTGAAAAAAACTTGCTACCGTGATGTATAAATAAATAAAATTATGGAATATGTGGATATTTTTTCAAAATTTCATACATTATTCACAAGGTCGTAATGTATTAGAATCGGAAAATATGTTATGTGTTTGTACTATTTTATTGACAATAATTATAAAGTGGTAATAAATGAGTTGATGTGTTTTCGATTGTCTAAGATAGTAAAAATGCGAATCAAATTAAATAAAATCAGATGTCAAAATGCTGTAAAATACAGATTTCCTTACTGTCTACGCATTTACAAAAAAAATGTTATTTGAAGGCTGAAGTTAATTAATAAGACTTGTAAAATATTCTAAATAATACACACCAAAATTTTCAAATTTGATTTTCAAAATTATTACAATGATTTGATTGGATAGAACTCGATTACCATTAATTATTGTTTCCGAGCGGAATGCATAGATCTCTACAAAGTGAAGGTTGTATTTTTTAAAGCGAAATAGTTATTAATCATATACCCAACATACTATGTCCGTTCTCTGGCCACGGGGTGTACATGCGAACTCTGCCATTTTAGGTAGTGTTGAAATATGTATCCTTGATTGAAATATATCGGGAATATCATATGTTTGTTCTCCCAAGGTTCAGTACTAACCTAACATTGGTAATGCCGGTTGGGCAGATGATAACTTGTATTTAACCAAATCGCTTCAGATATTGATATAGGTGAGAATGAGTTTAGGTGGATGTTGTATTACAAATTCTTAAAAATTAATATAGTTTACCTATTTCATTTGACGTACTTCTAGGTATTATAATTATTTTATTTACCCACTGGATGCTATACTGTTTTCCTAATACTGTGTATATTTCTTTGTTTTTTCATGTCATATTGTGAATATCTTGAATTTATAATTTGTAAAGTTTACTATAACTTCTTCTTTTTTCACCCGGTTGCACCCCAGTATTGGGGCATAGGGCAAGGACAATTTCGCGCTACTTCCCTCGGTCCATCGTGCCTCCCGTCATGCCAGACCTGCAACGCGTAGATCACTTTGTAGTACCGCTGCAGAGTGTGGGAGGGCCGGCTACGGTGACGGAACCCTTGAGGCTTTCCCACAAGGGTACGAAGTGTCGCACTCTCTGGCGGCATCCGGAACACATGTCCCAGCCACGTGAAGCGTCTCTTCGTGCTTATCTCAATCTCCGAGGGCTGCTGTGTCCTCTCACGAACTCGAATGTTTGTAGCGCGGTCGTACCAATGGACTCCTTAAATTTGGCCGAGACATCGATTCTCAAAGCTCAAAAGCCTTCGAAGCTTACTAGAACTACTATGTAAATAAATAAATTTTAATTGGAAGCATATGAATTGATAAAAAACAACATCTATTTTTTGCCAGATAGGGAATCGAACGCGTACACATTGGCTTTGGAGAAATGGTATTTTATAAAAATAGATATTATATTATTCATTATCAGTTAAGCTTTCTTGTAAGGTACTTATTTAAATATTATTTAATAATATAGATGATCTCAAATTACATTATCTAATTCGAGGACTTAGGGTCAAACAACACTATCTACAAAAGTGCAACTTTACAGGAGAGCCAAAAATCGTTATTTTAGATTCTTGTAACTCAACAAGGAAAATGTTTATTTAAAACCTAATGTTAATATTTTATAATTTATTGTGTATTGTACATTTATCTTGCTTATGATGATGTTAAAATTTATAGGGATAGTTTAAAAAAATATATGAAAACAAGGGTAACTTATGTAGTTAGCGTTAAACTTTACTGACGATTTAATAAGAAATTAGAAAAGATTGACATAACGTTGTTTGACTATCATGTAGCCGTAAATATAAAATAACGTTATCTCAAAAAAAAAAAAAAACAATTTTTTGTATATAACGTTGTCTGACTTTAAGCACTCGAATTATACATCATAATAATAATATATTATAGGTATTGTAATAACTAATAATAATATTAGACTAGAAAAAATACTACACATAAAAATATATTATGAATTTTAATACAGAATTGAAAATTTTATGTTGCTTAAAGTAGATCAAAGTCACCTGTTACACCAGCATAAAAAAATAGTCAGTAGGTATGTAGGTACTTATTATTTTTTCATACAAAGCAGTGAGATTTATGTACATAAACCTTTTAATACATACAACTTGGGGTTCAAAGTGTTTCGTGTTATGTTTTTATGGCGTATCAGTCTGGAAAAATATGCAATAAATTTTGCGAAGAAGCTTGGCTAAATTTGCATATTTCTACGTATTATTTTTAGATGTGCAAAATGATTTTTCATAAACCAACATTTGAATTTCATATGAAACGAAAACATTCTTTTATTGGTATCCTGTGATGTTTTCGGTTACAGGTATATCGATTTTTTTTTTAAATTTTTCACTTCATAAGAATAAAATTGGATATTATTTTATTTATATGATATTCATTCCCTATAAATCTTTATAATATATTGTGTATAAATATATGAATAGTCGACGATTGTGACGTCAACATCAGCTGATGCAGACGTCTTATTTTGTTTTTAAATTACAAAGTGTGGCTTCTTTCTTGACATCCCAGGCCAGTATTAGACTTCTTCCAGTCCTGTTTGTTCACTTATCATGAAGTGATTATAGTAACAGTTGACATCCACATAGCATGCATATCAATTTCTGTTGATGCTCCTTTTTATAGAATGTGATCTATTTTATTATTTGTTTCCAGATATTTTTGCAAATCATTTGCAAAAAGTATAAAGTTTTTCTCATCGTTTCATGATGGTTATGCCGTTCAGCAATTTTTATTTATTTCCATATCTACTTTTGTCTGATGTTTTCATTAATGTCCCCCAAAATAATCACTGCCTCATCTTCAAAGAGATATGAAATTGTATTTCAATATAATTTACCATTATTTTCGTTTATTAATTCAAAATGTAAACTGTTTTTTTAAGAATGACATGATAATAAATACACAATAAATTGTTTAACTCTAATTAATCCATTTGCTTCATAACACTGTCTATATAGCATCATACCGTTGATAAAGACATACGAGTACTTGTATGATTCAATCAATATTTCTTGGAATTACTTAAACCCACAGGTAGACCTGCGGATCGCGAGTAGCAAGAAAACTTAAAATTTAAGTAAAATCCTGAATAAAAATCAATAACAACGAAGTCATTGAATTTTATATTCACAATAATTCAGCATAATTTTACCTTTTGAATTATTTTATAATTGCTCCATTTACATTTACATTTTATGCATTAAATTAAAAGATGATTTTCACAATACCAGTTAAATTATGTAACTTGTTCACCCATACTATCTATGGTTAAAAAAAATACTTTTTTCTATCTTAAAACGTGAATTATATGATGTTACTTTTGTGTGGGGTATGAATATTGATAAAACATTTATTAGGAGCGCATATATTTTATATATTAAGTATATGTTAAATTTCCTCCAGCTGTATAGCATGTAATATAGTTCTCACATGTATGTTCATTTTTGTAATATTAATCGTTTGTCCTAAATTCGTTTCTACAGTCGTTGGTTTGTGCTTGTAAGTTCGAGCTCTGAGGCACTTATGTGAGTGTTTGTAATCAGTTTTTTATCGGGTGGGGTGATTAGCCTTACGACGGACCGTTCTATTTTACCCGAGCTTAAGACCGTTCGAGCATGGGTAAAGTCATTTTCAGGGATACAAGCATAGTTGAATTCAGGCTTAAGATACAATGTAGGTATGTACGTATTGTGAATCGTATTTAACATGCATTCAAAAGAGAATTTATTTCAAAACTTATAACACACAGAAATCACATTGAATAGATTGTAATGATCTATGCTATAATTAAGTGCTTACATGATGTATACTTTAAGCATATAATATTAAAAATATTATAGTACATATTATTTATTATAAATGTCCAAACATTATTTTTTCGATATGTTACAAACATACCACTCAGCATTACAAGGGTGACACACTTCGATATTTATATTTTGTTGTCAAAAAAATCAGAGTGGCGGAAGCGATTTCAGCATTTTCTAAATCATAACTTAGATCAGCAGTGTCTATTATGATTTATTTAATTACGAAAATGACTCTTGTAATGTATTGATTTCATTTGTATAAATAGCAAGGACAATTCATAAGTGGTCACTACTTTAATATATAGGCCATCCATGGACTGAAACCGTATGCGGTTTCGAACAGTGTGCTATACTAAACCTATATTTTCTGGTCATGGAAATATATTTCCACAAAGTATATTCTAAGCATCTGATCGTATCCGTTTATACCATACACTTACACTTACAAATTTAGTGAAAATATATTTTCATGAACAAAAATCTTAAGTTTAATATGGCACACGGATCTAAACCGCATACGGTTTCAGTCCATGGATGGCCTAATAGTCCGTTACTCGACACACTTACTCCTGACTCGTCACTCGACACAATCACCAGCTTAACAGTAGATCAGTAGTCGTTGCTGCCAGATCGCGACTCGGTCCAAGCACGAGCTCACCACGATCACTCTACATCGTTTGTCTTCACTCCGACTATTGTAACTCTCTGTGCTCTGCATCAAACCACTACACATCTATAATATTCATCCACACTATTACAGCCTCAATCAACATAGCTGTCTACTTTCCGCATACTAACCCCATAGATATTATACAAATTGAAGTGCTTTATTTCTTTCGGTACTTATTTAAGTAAACGATTTAAAAAAATTGAGTTGTTTTATTTTCTAATACGTTTGATTTTTTTCATCTACAATGTGATGGAACTCTTTGTGGAAATGCTGATTAGCCATTTTCTTAACTTATCGTGTCCACGCTTTACATCTACATAAGCATTATTAAAAATATTTGAATTTTACACATACAGGATTTGTACCTGTGAGTGTGACCCATGACTGCAAAGGTGGTCATTTGCACTTATTGAGGGAAAATCGTACGTAAATTTATCATTAACTATAAAAACATCTTAATAGGTGTATCATAATATTACTACCAAATATATATGAGAGATTCAACAATATTTTTTTAAATACTAAAATAGGCCAAAAGGCATATTATAGTGGTCAAACACTTCACAAAAACACATAGAATTGATAAAAATACAAATATATATATATATATTGTAACGCCACCAAGAATCGAATCCACATTGTAATAAATTTAACAAAAAAATATATATTTATATATTTTCAGTTAAGTACGATTATTATTATTATTATTATATTTCCAGTGAAGACTTATCTCAAAAGTTGTTCGTGAGATTTCCTCTTTAGAGTCTATGTGTAAGTTAAACCCAGCTATGATATTTCTATACTTACCTATATACAATCTACAAAAAACCTTAAAATAGTATCCAAGTTATGGATGATTGCGACATTTTTCTTGCTTTGTATGGCTTTCAAAAATGAGGTTAGTCCCCTTGGGTTATCTGGAGTGATTTTCAAATATTTAATAACATTTTCAACCGTAGCGTGACGTCTTGTTAGCAGTGATTGTTCTTTGATTGTGCAGAATAAAAAATGATTTCTGTATCAATTTTAAACTAAATGTGCGTAAGTATTTTAATTTTAATATAGAATATACATAATACTAATTAATTGTTAAAATGAAAATAATGTCGAAAATTTTCAAAATGTTATTTTTTAGCATTATATGTACCTATGACATCACTTGCATTCAGACACTTATTTAGCATTAGAGTTTAAATTATATTTATCCTAAAAATTAATTACGAGTTTATCGTAAATAAAATAATATATAATACCTATAGCAAATTCACTAGAATATATAATATCATAGCATAATGGCACATCGACTTTAAAGCACGGTTGATACCACACAGAAAAAAAAAATCGGCGCAAAAAAGGCTGGGCCCCTCAGATGATTGCGCCTCGCAGAGGGGTCCACCCTTCTTGCTCCTCAGATGATGGTTACTTAAACCCTGATGGCTGAAATTACTAAACATGGAACATGCTTTGCCTACTAATTTTCTGAATGCCGGTTGTCCAAATTTGAAAGAAAATTTACTTGTCAAAGTAACCGAATCCTACAGGATTCAAACAATTTAACTTTTCTGAAAATTATATAATTACTATAATAAAACTAAAGAAGTAATAATACCAGTCGAACAATACGTCGCACAGAATGTAGGCTGAACGTAAAATGAAAATAATCGGCGCGCGTAAGTAATCGAGGCGCGGGCCGCTGGCGGACTGCGCGTCTATATTTGAGGCGTCTTATTACAAAAAACGACAAGTCCACAATTGAATATTTTCGGGAAACAACATTTTTATGTTTCAAGCTTCAATTATTTGTTTTAACGTGAGATTACATTTTTCGTTGTATTCTATGTCGAAATTAGAACCAAATGGCAATTTGTTTCAGCCGATAAACTCTTAAATGTAATAAATATAGGCAAAATAAAATTGGAAGTAGCGCTATTTGTACCTCATTTTTTAATTTATTCCGCATAAGGCACATATTATTTCCGTGGCACTGTCATGAGTTTACCAGATGCTACAGCATGGGAGACGCCCTTTTTAATATTAAACGTTCCCTTATTGGTTGACTTAAACACGCGCGATATCAACCAAGCTTTAAATAATATGAAACACGGACTTCTCGATTTTGACCAAATGTGGTCTTATCGCTTTTTGGAATTAGACGCCTCATTTATTCTACGTATATTTTTCGTAAGGCTTTTGCGTCGGAGATTATGAGTAAAACATGTTCCATGTTAAAATACTTGTATGCATATTATATGTAACAAATTGATAGTCCGCCAACAGCAATTGTATTTTTTTCTGATCGACATCGACCTCGTTTTACGGTGTCGTTCGGAATTTTTATTATTGAAGACGTATTCGTGCAGTAATATTATATGGCTATAACTTTGTCATTCATAATGATACGGACCATTATAATATGGACATTATTTAATCAAGTACATATGAATGACAAGTGATTTTCAAGTACATACATGGTTCCTGACATTAATAGGAACCTACTTATAAAATTACCTAATAAAAATCCAAAATAATTCCTAAATTACCCACATTAATAATAATTCTTCTCTAATAATATGAGGTTACGATAGGCTGGAAACAAAGTTTTGGCTGATTCTACCGTTTTTGGGTGTTTGATGTTGACAGGTCTTTAGGGATCTGTACTCGTTCTCAGAATAATCTTAATACATATACCTAGTTAAGTAGGTAGACACCAAATTTAATTCATATAATAAATGTGTATCTCAATAATATGTAATATCTATTCTTGTTTCATATTTGTTTCTTAGCCAGAGCATATTATGAAAACCACATCACACTTTTAAATATCAATATCACTGACCAGTCTTATTGCAGTTTTTCAGGTGATACCAGAATCTCGCAGTTTTTCTATTTACATATTATAGATTATAGTTGATTTGAATAAAAACCGCACTAAATTGAGTCTCTTTAGATTCATCCATGGCACATGATGTCCAACATCACTCACTTGGAACACCTTCTTATCTTTTCATTACTCGTGTGCCGACAGTCTTCCCAACTAGGTATCTGTGGGTCCGATCTGTACATGGTATAGTTTGATTAAGACGCAGTGGTGAGGCGCCACCAGTACCCGCCGCTAGCATCTATTTCCAAAACTCAGTACACGGTTGTATAGTGATATTTCACTAAAGTAAATTCGATATCATTCGTTTTTATTATAGAAGTAGTATTGTTACGAAATATCTCAGTATCAGTTAAAGTTTATTGGTCACAAGTATGGCATTTCAATACTGCCGGAAGATTGAGTAACATTGAAAGTAGAACAGGATAACTATTGTAAAAAAACATGCTCTTTATGGTCAAGCTTATATGTGGGAAATATGCTCATGAACGCAAAAATGACAAAAACAGCCGCAGTATTACCCAATATCTAATAAATTAAAAAATATCTACGGTTTTGATAAACATAACTTTAAATGCAAAATGTATTCGATAAGCATTAAATTAATCTTTTAGATAAAAGTTCTCTCGTAGTATGATGTCATAAGTGTTATTAAAATAGTATTAAATAGAGAATTCTGGTAAAAAATAAAACATAGATTTGGAAATAATTGTTTTTTTTTTACAATTCTAAAAAGTCATCATAGACGCAATAAAAAAACAAAATGTTTGTATTATTTTAAATACTTATTTTGAAAAGGATATCAAGTTTTTATACAGTCAAATATTTTAAAGATGTTTTAATATACGACAAAAAAATCAATCAACAATTGTTTTTGAAGAATGTTAATATTTTATTAATTGGCTGTTGAATATAATTTTAAGAATCATGTATTTTCGATCTCATATTTTTCAATTCTACGTAAGTACATTCATTCTTAAATAAAACAATTATCATTATTATCAAGTGCAAGGATATCACAAAAGATGGTTTATTCCTTATGCCAGCAATAAATCGTGTAATTAATAGCATTACCTTGATTTAAATTATAGATTATGTAACTATTATGTGATGGAATTTGAAATATTTAAAAACAAATATCATAATAATTATTACTAATTCATAGTAACAAGGACGGTTAGTTGGGTCTGTACTCTATGCCTTTGTGGGTAGAGTCATCGCTGGGAAAATTGATGCTGTGATTTCTAATCTTATTAGGACGATGTTTTCTCTAATACTCGTAGTTTGGAAGAATTTCACAAAATAATATGTAGGTTAAGTACACTATAATTATTAATACTGAATATATGCATATTATGTAAGTAAATGTAAATAATGTTACGTTTATTTCTTAACAAGGTATGTTATTTTCAATCGTGGATATCGATTAGAATTGCATAATAAACTTAACGTCACTATACTATTTTATAATGGTTATAAAATGCGAACAAATCGAAACGCATTACTAGAAAACAGACACTGAACATTCCAATAATCCGCATCTGTTAAAGTTTCATTGTTTTCTCTACGGTTCGTTGAATTTCATTCATCCTGGCGTGTTTTTTTCTATTGAAATAATTTCTTTAAGTATAACTATTCGCCCACCCATCCCATAATCAAACCAAATAATACAATACCTACTGTACGATATCTTTATATGTTTGTTTTTCTTTTATCTGTATTGGAAAAATATTTATTTCAAAAATGCGTTGAGTATGGATTGCAATCTAAGTACGAGTATTCAATTCCGGAATTTTGGGATTAGTATTATATCCTAGAATTGGTGAAATTTTAGGATATTATCATTTTTTGTAAATGGGTACACCTAAAAAAAACATACAAAAAGCAGGTTTTCATAGATTTATAAAAAATAAAGAATAATATAGTATATAAGAAACTTACCGATCCCTTAATTTTGAGTAAATAAAGAGGTACGTAATAAAATATTCTTATGCTGAAAACTCATGTCAAGGAGAGTTTTTAAAATACAGAAATAAAACAATATTAACTATAACGTCATTTTTTCGGAAAATTTTGAAATATGATACTCTAGCTAGACTAGTGTGTCATTTATATTAAATTATTTCAGCTTGAGGTGCAATTTACATTTATAGTGCTATGTGCCATCAACTTTTTCAGGCGGATGCCTATTTTTAAAATCTTATATATGTCAGCAACCCCGTCTACGTAAAGTAAGTCAAAAATAATAAAAATGAAAATGAAGCTCAGTTTAAGGCGAAGTCTTCATTGAGCCTTTTTTAAAGAGGCACCTAGCGGAAAAATACGAAGCTTGCAATTTGAGACATTTTTTTGGTAATTTACAATTTCAACTGTATCAATGAATAAATATGTATCTGAAAACATTAAAAATAAAAATATTTTTTATTTTAAGTCAAAGACAAACTTACAATTGTAAAAAATGTAATAAAATATGAATTTGTTCTATCGATCCGCACCCTATTATTACATATATTTTATGGTCATATTTATTATTCATATTTAGTTTATTAAGTTTTCTAAGCATCACTTAAGCGATTTTTGACAAATTCATAGTTTTAATATTTGTTATATCTATTTTAAAAAACATCGATTTTTATAAAAAATATAAATGTGTATAACTTGAAATCCTTTTTATTTATATCAAATCAATTGTTTTTATAAATATAAATAAAATATTTATACAAAGTCATTGTATTAAGTGGGTGAACATTTATGCAGCGGCGATTTTATTTGACACTGGTGACGCAATTAATTTGTCAGATGATGTAAAACGGTCCTCGAAACAGTTCAGTTAGTTAAACTAGACATACACATAATAAATACCAAAATCTTAAGATGCAATCGGCGCTCGAAATGGAAAAATTTACAAACCGGAGCGCTCGACAGGTTTCTGAAGATTTTTACATTATAAAGTTATCAAAGTGTATGTGTTTTTTTTTCATAAAAATAAGTGTGTTAGATTTTTTATTATATAATATGGCCTATCCAGCTCAGACGGTCAAATTATTTATTCCACGAGATGCAGCGATAATTTTACCGATTTCACGAACAGAAACCGCGCTCCGGTGCGTTCCGGTCCATTTCGAGCCCTGGATGCAATCAACAATTATCCAAAGCATAATAAAATTCCTGCCACATCAAAAGGGCCTATAGCCTAACATAAACACTCAAATAAATACAGAACAGAATAAAACAATAATAATGTTATGCATCACCGTTAACCTTGGTAATAATTAATAATATGTTTAGGTGTGATTCTAGAAAAGAGATAACTACATCCTCTACGCTCTTAAACCCACTACTGCTTCCATGTAATTTTTACCTATACATTTCATATTGTACCTACCTTTATGAAAATGTGGTGAATTTTTGTGTCCATGACATACCTATAATAAATTGAATTATATATTGAAAAATATGATATCTTTAGCTTCAGGCGTAGTTTTGAATCCTTCCGGCCTCAGCTATATCGCTTTTTGTAGAAATATGTGAGAGCAAAATAGACGCTTAATAAATAAGTAGACAAGTAAAATCAATACCTTTATAATATATCATCATCATCAACTAGACTCGATCCTCTATCAGATAAAGGTTTCCTCTAGCTCCTTCCAATATTCTCAGTCCCTAGTTATTCGCTGCCATGTAAATCCGTCAAACTTTTTGAGATCATCGATTCAGCAGGTTTTGGGTGACTTTGTTATCATCTATTCCCTCTTGGAAACCACAGTTCGACTAAATTTCTCCATTAGTTGTTCATTTACCAAACGCATTGCTATTTTATCAAATTAGTATCCTATACATCGCGTATTCTTGTCTTAGTATTTGTTTCGTCTGTTATCTTTTTACGTTATGTCCAATATGCACTTTTCTATCCCACTAGGCGCTACTCATTTAAAATTTTTAGATTTCTCCTAAATTAAGGGTCGATTTTTCACATTCACATCAATAGCACATTAAATGTTATCCTTTATGTACAATGAAAAGTGACTTTTGAAAGTGTAATTTCATATGTGTTTAAAGCAATTTTAGTTCTGCGACTGATTTCATCATTTATCCTCCGTCAAAAAGACATATCTTGACCAAGATAGACGTACTTGTTGATCCACTCGTTTTAAGTGCCGTTTATAAGGATCGCTTTTGAGTCAGTAATTCAGTTCATCGTCACTTTTGAGTTTGAGGCATTAATCATTAAAACTATTAATTATCCGGCTTTCATTACTGCTTCTGCATGATATCCTGGATATATTTTGGGTATATCGCAGAGAGAATAATATTGTTTACGCAGGTGACTGAGTTATTCGCCGTTAGTGGTTCTTCAAATCTTTTAATACACATATAAATAATATATTTAATACCCATGTGTATATTATATCTATTAATCAAATGATTAAATTGATATACCAGTTTTAAATAAGAGATATGTTGGATATAAATAATTAATGTAAACAATACTGAATAACAATAATTTAATCCAACTAAATATGAATTATATAAATAAGATAATAATAATCTCCGTACATTCAAAAAGTATAAACGGTCGTTTCGTTTTTTACACAATAATTTTTGACCCTCATTGAACAATACTGTACCTATTTGTAATTTTGTTGAGCGTCAAATTTTCCTACCCAAATGCCGTAAAAGATATTATGTTCCCATCCTACATATTACTTATTTTCACTCATATTCATTTGCTTGGAGCAATCTAGGAACAAATTTTAATTACCTTCAATTTCCGGACCATGAAGTTTAATTTAATTTACGCGCTTTTGAATATAAAGCACTTTGTTTTTGAAACCATAATAACTAAAGTTATCAAACGTTCATTATTTAATGACATAAATTGAATATATTTTTTTTCCACCATGTCAGATCCTAATAAGATCATATGGGCCTCCACAGAGTGGGGGATTGTATTAACAGATTTTGTTTTTATGAGTAATGGATATCAGCCATTTACTCAACCTATTAGGTCCATACTCTGACTCATATACAGATTGAAAAACAATATGTGTGCTTGTCAGACTCAGGATTCTAACCTGAAACCCACGACGCTATAGGCCGACGCTTAAGCCGCGCGACCATCGTGAGTGTTATATAGTGAGAATATTAATTATAATTCTGTAATATATATATTTTTTTATTTTTATTTATTAAGGAAAACAAACAGTTATATATTGATTACAGAAATTTAAAATAAAATAATAAAAAATTATTGCAACCAGCAAAGTTTCCATATATACATTATAATATAGTTAAGCCTAACAATGACGAATAACATAAATATAAAGAAATTACTTAAGAAGATTACATGAGAAAAATGAGGAAGAATAATGAATAATTAAATGATATACAAAAGAAAAAAAGAAAAATAAAAAAGTAACATAAAAAAATAAAAGAATATATATATTTATTTATATATATATATATATATATATATGTATAAGTAAATACATTATATATCTATTTATACAAAATTTTGGAGATAGCATGTTTAAATGAAACAGGTGAATTATTAAAAGGATCAACGGTGGAGAAATACGAGTACATTTTATTATTTAAACAAGAGCGCCGAATAAAGGAGTTTTGTGCATAATTAGAACCGCTACGACTGATATGGTACAAAGTTTGGTTTCTCGTAAATCTTGATGGACAATGGAAACCCACCCTTTCGAGTAGGTTATTGACTCTTAAATTCGGTGTGAATACTAGACGTCTTTTTATGTAGGGTTTTATGAGACATATATGTTAACCATTCATTGAATGCAATACATTCATGCACTGGGGTCAAAAAATACTGTCTATCTATCGGATCGAGTTCAGCTAACGTTCTTCATCTACTCCACCTCGGCTAAAAAAATCCACAAGCGTTCATGCTTTGCATAGTAGTCAGTCCACTTGTTATGAACAAAAAATATTACAATTATTGTATTATCCCTAATATCTAGACCAAAGCAAATTGTATTCGAAATGTTAAAACGTTGTATTAAAACATTTCTGTCCAAACATCTACTTGCATTTACGAATATTCAAATGTTCAGATACATACTAATATGTATTTTTATGTTTCGACGCAGATGGAAAACATAATTGATGTTTATATATATTATATTGGTCTGGACTAGGCTTGAGAGAATATATTAAAGAAGATATCTATAGTACCTATTTATATGTTTAATTTTTATCTAATTATACTATAAAAAACTATGGATGAAAATGTATTTAATTTGATTTGATTATGTAAATTACAATGAACGATGTAGGTAAAGAGTTTCATTAATACGGGCGTAAGACGAATTATAATAAAAAAAAAAAAAAATTTTTAACATAAAGTTTTTGACATCTTTAAAGTCCATTTTTATGAATCTATTGGTCCAAATTTAAAAATAAATAATGATATTAAGTATACCTACCTAATAACACATTTGATCCTATGCTAAAAATACATATTTGGAAAATACAGGTTACGTGATCAACGGAGCTGGAAAATAACGGTACGTAAAAAATACCATTACCTTTAAAATACAACAAAGCATCGTAAGGACGAATTCCCAAATGTGCTGGTGACGTGTTTTTAAAAATCATCCTTCTTAGTATTCACCTCATACATTTTTGTTGATCATCATGTGAAGTTGTACCGCTACGCGATAAATTTAAAACATTAAAGACACTTTATAGTAGTCGATTATCCCACATTCGCCATACAAAATGTCTGCCCGGATTTGCAAAAAATATAAAATGCCAACTTTAAATATTTATAGCGGTATTATCATCATCATCAGGCTTAAATTCACTACTGCAAGAAGGCATTCTCATACACGTTCCACTTCTTGCTCTACGATGTCATTAATTCCGCCGAATTTTTCAATCGGCTCATATGCTTTGGATATCACTATATTATCGAATTCGTTCAGAGTCTATCCATTCGGTCCTTATTATGTCTTTACGCGTGATATCCAACATACACCTCTCTATGCCACGTTCTACAATCTTTTGATTTCTAAATTTCTCTTTTATTTAGACGCTTTCGCATGCTGATGTGAAGAGTTAAAACACACATTGGTTAAAACCCTACGCTTGAAGCACAATATGAGGTCGCTCTTGAAAATGACATTAAGAAATAAGAATGCATTAGACGCATTTTTCTCGCTGGATAATTTCGTCATGGATACTTGTTCGAGATATGTGTAGTTGTTGACCTGCTTAAATTGGTTGATTAATATTATTATTGGCTATAGGTCAACCAAATGGTTAATCGTGACTAGTTTTCTGGACATTTTTTTTCAAACTTACTTACTTGATTTTGACTTCTAATTTTTATATGAAAATTGAAGTTAATTTTGATCTAGTGGATAAAGCAATATACCATCTATAAGAATACATAGTTTAAAAAAAATTAAGCTCAATTTCGGAGTTTAGATATTTTTAAACTTTGCTCCGTCAGAATTAAATATACCATACAAACGTGTGAATATCATCAAATTAAGCATGTCAAGGGTTGAATCAAGTGTGCGGGTCCAAAATACATTAACATCGCCTCTACTTGCAACGAACGGTCGTAGACAAGGGAATGTACTTGACTGCCTTCTATTTAATATGACCCATGAAAATATTATCAGTGATGCTAAATTAAAAGCCAGTGGCATAATATTTCATAAATCAATCCAACTGTTATTGACATATGCCGACGATATTGATGTCATTACCCGGTTTGCAGAAGCCCACAAACGGCATTTATTTCCCTAAACTCAGCTGCTGTAAACATGGAATAAACAAAAGTAAAACAAGATACATGTCAGCTTTCCACCATTCAACATATGATAATAACAGCCTTATTATTGGCTGCGTCCATTTGAAACTATGGATTCATTTGTTTATCTAGGTTCCTTTGTCAAAAAATACCAATAATACAAGTGAAGAATCGCCGGATCACCCTCGCCAACGGGTACTATTTTGGCCTCCAAAAACTTCGAGTAAAACCAAAACAACCTAACATTAAACTATCCCGCACCCAGTATTAACGTATGGATCAGAATGCTGGGCACTCAGTAAACAGGATGAAAGAAATATGGATATCATGGATAGTTTTGTGTGAAACAGTTACACGTGAAATAAGATATGTAATATTATAGAAAAACTGAATTCAAAGTAAACCTGAGCACACAATATAATTTATATATTTACATGAAATGATAATAATAGTGTAATGATATATTCTGTTTTTTGTCATATAAAGCCACAGTGATAATTTAAATATTGGCAATAGCGATTAATAATATGTACCACTTTGGTTAGATATATATTAACGCTTCACAATTATTATTAATTTTAGAATTTATTTATAATATATGTAATATCCTCTTTTCAAACAAATTTTTAGTATAATATATTCTTTTCGTAATAGGATTTATGCCATATAAATATTTCATCTTTTTTTGCTAACAAGATATCACTCAGAGTACTGACCTTTTTAAAATGCACATAATATTAGAACTTATAAAGGTTATTATATTAACATTAAAATTGTTATAATTTTTTTATGCATATCTGTTATACAAAGTCACGAGAGCAGGTATTATAAATTATTGTATGTACGTATTTTTAAAAACCGTTTTTTAAATAGTTTTGCCATTCTATTGTACCCAACTAATATAATATCATTTAAATAAAACTTTATTACTTCGTAGCTTTATATTAAAAGATATCATTAAGCGAGCAGTTATTACTTTACTTTAAGGAAAGTCTTTTCAGTTTTAAATTTCAATCAAAAAATACAAATTATATTGCTAGTAATATTATTGTGTTAAATGTATAAAATTTGGAAACATTGTAATTAATTTAGAAAAGCTGCACAATTCGACGAAAACTTTAGAGAAGAGCTGCACTGTAGATGATTTGACATTCACAGCATCTTTACAAAATTTTAGTCTGTTCATGTAACAATATGATTCACTCCAACTGCTAGACAATGAGTAAATGCCACATATATCACTTGAGTGCGTCTCGCTGTCAGGTGATGTCTGTCATTAGTCAATTTATTACAATGTAAAAGACTGCAAATTGAAACGTGGACGTCTGAGAAAATAAATTACCATATTAGAGACAAGCTTACCTACTATATTCTATGTAACGGATTGTGTAGGAATATTAACTCACCACTAGCGCCGGATTCAGCACAATTTGGACCTTGTTTGTTAGTACGGTCGTGATTTTGATAAAAATACTGAGAGTTCCAGAACATGGTCTGATATTTTATTATTTAATACATCGTGATATATCACATTAATTGTTTTTAAGTGTTAATCTATATATTATATGCTAGATCCTTTTTATTTGAATATTACACATATTTATTAAAAAATAATAAAGTAATACTTAGAACGATAAGTACAGACCTGATGTAAACCAAAACCATTAAACCGTATAATAAATTGTTACGTATTACAAAAATTCTAGGATAATACACAATAAAATATTGATTACAATACAAATAAGAAAAAATAATTGGTGTATTTTGTTATAATTAATATTTTACTCTTTACATTATTAAATTCTACTAAGTAAGTTTATTTGTATGATATGGTTTTAATGATTATTTTAGATTGTAATAATTGACCGAGTTAGTTTGAGAAGTTTCAACTGTTTTATATAAATGATAATATAAGTATTTATGGTGTATGCAATTTATTCACTACTACACGAATTCGTAATAAACGATAATATATCATTATTGTACCTACAACCCTTTAAAAAACATATTTTTATTCAAATGAAAGTGTTATTTTGGATAATTTTACTTCAATACAATTCAAATAATTTTCAGTAACGAATGCCAATAAGTCATTCACAGGAAAAATAAACTGAGAAATATATAGTATATAGGCGATTAAACGAATTTGTGAAAATGATAAATTGTCAAAATAATAAAACATTTACTTAATTTGATACCTATGCATTTTTATGGATTATAATATAATATTATTTATTAATAAAAATAAGTGATTGAAATACTTATTATGAAATATTTCTAAGTTTTCGAAACATACTCCCCCCACCTCTCTTGGCAGAAAAAATTTACAGCACTCTTTATCTCTCATCTGAATCTTTAACCTGACTAAATACCACTAGTTTATACGAGATGTCGTTTTCTCTGCGGGGTGTCTATTATCAATATTTAATGCATCATAATATAACTCACACTTACGTATAATATTTTTGGTATCATTGCAGATACTCTTTTAGCAACTCAGTAATACAATCATTTATAAAGTAGTCTGATAATACCGTGTTAAGGGTTTTTGATATTCTGCAAGCGACGTAGAAACCCACGGCTGATGATTTGGAACTCCAGTTTACTCGCGGACAAGGTCAAAGGCTGTGGAGTCAATAAACCCCTGTCCTGTATGTGCCCACATAACTGAATAAAGCAACATAAAATTTGCATTGCATTAAATTGCCTGACTTTTTATTTTTGGCAGCTTCTTAATATATGACAGCATGATAAACTCACGTTTTTGTATGAGCAAAGAACTTGTAAAAGAATATACATACTTGCAACTGCATGAATTAATTAAAATATAAAAAAATAACCCAACATGTAATAAATCTTTTTGAAGATCTATTTACGAAATAGTTTTATCCATAAATCCCATACTAATAATTATTTTACTATTCTTTTCTTTAAAGCTAGTTAAGATAATTTAAAAAAAAAACTATTAGCTATCCGGTACTATTCCATATGGAAGAAAATCTGCTGAAAAATGCTGTTTGATAGTGGAAAATAAAAAAAAAAGAAAAAAAAAGTTTAATTTTGGTTTAAATATCAATATCAGAAAAGAGCTTTTTAGTGCGTAATGAAAATGTCAACAAAGGGTATTTAAAAAAAATTGTTTGTAGTGGTTATTAATTCATTGAATATAACAAATTTTATCAGCTATTTGCCTATGTATCTACACAATAAATTGTGAAAAGCGAAGACTTCGATAAAAATCGGTAGCGCTCTCAATAAAATACTGCTTAGCTAATTGAGTCATTTGAATTTGTAATAGGTACTATATCTTTCACTTTTAAAAGAATTAGCGAAACCAGAGTTAACATAACACAGATTTGAATATTGTATATTATTATCAAAGATTTATTGGTACTTAATAAAAGTATTTCGAATAGAATGTTTTGATTTTATTAAGGCTAGCTTAAATTAGTCACAAGATGATGCGAAATCCACCGCGGCGAGAAAAACATACGCCCATCAAATTTACATTACATTAATAATATGGGGTATATTTATAATCTGTTTGTATTAAATGTTTTTTTCATTAATTTAGTACTTGAGCAACATATTATATTCATTATAATACTTTCGCTTCCGAGTTTTTAAGATGTTTTTTTTACTATTATAATAACAATCAAAATGATTGAAAAATGTCAGTTCGAAAAAGAGCCTTGCAATTCTATACCTAAGAGCAAAAAGATTCACACAATATTGAAATGATAATTTATGTATTACCGATCTAATTTTGAAATTATTGAAAAAATAAAATAGTTGTATCAGTAAGTAAAATATTATTACGATATATAACGTATAAAAAATTAACGAGTGTCGCTTTTATTTCTTCGATATTTCAATACACATTTTTGATACGATGGGTTATATGTACATAATTTCCTTTGTATATTGGATATGTAACTAAAATATTTATAGAAATATAGCTATATTTGGTAAAAAATATGTGTTCCTTTATTTATAAGATATTTATTATAAAAAATAATGAATAAAAATTGTATACAACTTTTATAGATTAGAATAGTTTTACCTACCTGGGATCCAACTTCACCAAGGGTAATGAGGAGCTCGCTATAGTAGTATGTCAACGTTTGACAGCATCGAAGCAACACTACTACCAATTATTATCGCCAGTGTTTATGTGAATTCAGTAATATCCACTGAGATACCAAATTAAGGCCGTGTACAACAATGCTACTTGTGTTGCGTATAGTAGCAAATCTCGGTTTCTATGAGTACATAATATGGTGAAATGTTGGATTCATTTTAAAGAAAAGTTATGAGAAAGATTTTTGGATCAACGCAAAAACAGGAGGCCTAAAAAATAATATCCAATACATAGAGCTATGCATATTATAATACATAGTCGTACATGTCAGGATTAGAAATAATCCACACCTTTCACACAGGTTGGAAGACCACGGTTTCTTATCTTTTATCTCAAAAAAATCTGTTTTTGTAAAATATGTAATTAAGATAGTTGTAATACTTTGATTTGAAATACAAAAGCAGATTGCCAAAAAGTAACGCAATTTAAAAAGCTCTTCAGAGAGTATTTTAAACTTCGTCACAATTAGATAGGACACGGGTACATGATCGTAAATCCCGGGGGGCGCAGGTTCGAATCTTACTGGGTATCGTATTTTCTTCAAACAGATTTTTTCTAGTGGTTATATATTTCTCAGACGTGTTTTGTAATTATGTACGTATGTTAAAAAAAATATTTATATTACAATAATTTTTAGATATTGTATAATCACTGTTCAATCATTGTGCGTTATCAGTGCTCATGTATGCATCTGAAACATAGACCTTAATGTAAGAAAAATTGAAAAACCAAATAACGCGGAAAGATCTCAAAAGAAACCAACGGATAGGGAGGCAGACAAGAGTACGCGATGTGATAAAGGTCGCTCAGAAAATGAAATGGTAATGGGATGGATATCCCGCTCGGTGAGTGTACAACCGCTAGAAAAATGTCATCATACGGTAGTCTAGAGCAGTGTTCCGCAACCGGTGTGCCACGGCACACTGGTGTGTGGTGAGACGATGCTAGGTGTGCCGCGGTGCATTATAGTATATTATACAATACTTACCTACTTAATAGCCAAATTTGTGTACATGGCTGGCAATATATTTGAGCACCTGCATGAACTTAATAAAACAATGCAAGGTCAGAATGAAAATATATTGACGTGATCTGATAAATTAGAAGGAGTTAAGACAAGGATCTCTAAAAGTGTACCAAAGGACCTACCAGACCAACACTGAAAACAAAAAAATAATTTGGATCCGTTTTAAAAACATTTAACTTTCCTGCAAAAGAAATTTCATCATTACTTTCATACAATCAATACGACTGGATTCGAAACCCTTTCGCAAACAATGCCGAAAATTCGATAGAAGCGCTTTCCCTATAAATTCGAGAGGAATTGGTTGAATTGAGAAACGACGAAACGCTAAAACTGAACTTCGCCGATGCTCCATTGGCTATTTTCTGGATTTCGGTTAATAAAGAATATCCTCGGAATTCCGACAAGGCTATCGCAGTTCAGTTCCCATTTTCTACGACATATCTAGGTGAGCGAAGTTTTTCAACTCAAGTTATAATTTAAAATAATAAGCAGTCTTGCTTGAAGGGTCTTGACCGAGAACTTCGAGTTGCTCTTTCAAATATAAACCCAAAATATATAAAACGTTTACGTTTATTGAAACAAGCTCATTTATCACATTAATTAGTTATTATATTGATAATAAAAATACATGGAAATATGTATATTTAGTTCGTCGTGTGTTATGTTGTTTGTATATTTAATTACTTATCAAATAAAAACACATAAACTAATGTAATTTTGGTGCATGGCCCCTACAAGGGGGGAGCTGACAAGGCTCTAGCCTGGGATCCAGGCTCAGCATAGGCCGGCGTGGCAGGTCAACCAGATAATTGAGATAAACAAAAATTACAATTTTGCTCTAATAGTAAAAAAAAGTCGCCTGCGGCACTATTTTACTACGCTTATATTAATATTATTTTAAAACATGCCATTGTAGAATACAATTTATAATTATGTCAATACTCGACAAATAATAATTTTTTTCTTAAGCAGACAATTAACCATAATTCTGGTGGATGTATTAACAAATACAAAAATCGCTAAACATACAATCAATACCATTATTTTTCCTCGAACATCATTTGAAAAACGCTATTTTAGAGTATCACACTGTATTTAACCTTGGCGATAGGTAGGGGGGCCGCCAAAGATCCTGGCCTGGGGTCCCACTTTAGGATGTGGAGTCCATGTTTTGGTGTATAAATTATTTTATCTGTGGTGTACCATGGAATTCTGGGAAGACCTTTGGTGTGCCGTGGGTGAGAAAAGGTTGCGGAACACTACTCTAGAGGCACTAAATGACCATAAAGACGATGGATATACGAACTCATAAAGTTCTGTAGATGGACGTTTCAGCAAAGAACTAGGAACCGAGGATATTAAAAATAACTAAATATGGCCTTTACCAGAAGTAAATCGACCCCAGCTGATGATGTTGATAAATATTAAAAATAAATTAAGTACATATATATTTAAAAGTAGGCTTTTAATACCATAATAAACATGGAAAATCTTATATAGTTGATTATACTGATCAAATTAATCAAAATCTATTTGATTAATTTATCGCTAACATAAAACTGTATACAATTTATATTAATCATAGGTAGGAATTTCATATTTAGCTATATATCATAGTTTATTAAAAATGAAGAAAAATAAATGGTAATATTATGTTAGTAGGAATTAATAATAACTGTTTCTGTAGTTATTTAAAGCTTAGATTTTCATTTAATTCTTCATAATATACACACATTATTTTATAATATCATTATCTGATGTTGATTTTAGATTTAATATAATTGATCAAATATATATACTATAAATTATATATCTGGATGATATGAAATTATTATTGTTGATTTTAATATTGTTAAGCAGTATTTAAAATAATATTCATTGAAATATATTTCAATGGAATGGAAAATGCTTTTTAAGTAGACAAAACCTTCTTCGCTCGTGGGAATCAATACGATATCAAACTTGTCTTTTTGGGGATCTGTTTAATTATTTTACAAAAGGCGCTTTCTGTAAAGGAAAAACTTTATCCAAGTTTTCTCAAAAGCAGTTTTCAAAAGTTAGATTAAAATTCTATCTAGTGAATCAGATGTAATATTCCATAGTTGCAAATATCTTTTAATTTAAATGCGATGGGTTTAGTATTAGTTTTATTGTCAAAATATTTAATAATATTTAGCAAAATCCTTGAATGTTGCTAGATTTTTTCGCTACGTCCTACGTATACTCAAAATATAAAAATTCTAAAGGTATTTGCATAAAAAATAAATCAAAATATATAGCTCAAATAGTTAATCATGTACCTACGGAAATAATTTTTATGAGAATATAATAAATATTTTGTCTATAAGGATACTTGAATCGTATAAGGAATATGTTTGAAGTGGCTGAAAAATAAACCGAAGAATGGAAAAGAGTACACTTAATTCGTAATTAGGATTAAAGCTGTAATTCATATTTAACAATAATATAAGAACGTTAAAATTAAGATGTTGTAGTGAATATATACTAAATAATATTTATAATAATATATTGTCATTCTCATTATATTTATCAACGTAATAAAAATAATCCAATTGTTGGCTTGTAATATTTTCGTTTGAAGATTTTCAATGTACGTATTAAGTATTAGAACATCATTAGCGAAGAAGTAACTATTTTTGGTAAATCGATAGTAAACTGCGAAAAAGAAGTTACTTACAAGAATATAATTAATATATTTGAAATAATAATAATAATGAAAGGATAAGGAAACAGATAAAGGTTTACGATGTAATAGAGTTTGCTTAAAACCTCAAATGAAAGTGGGCTGGACACATAGCTCTAAGAAGGAAAAACAAATTTGGGCAAAAGTTGGACAAATCTAGTCATCCAGTGGTACCTAAAAGGTACAAAATGTCCGCAAAAGTTCTTCGGAAATACGTGGCAACGCAACGCACAGGACCGATAGAAGTGGAATCAGCTTGCTGAGGCATTCATCCAGCAGTGGATAGATTCAGGCTGATGATGACGATATATAATAATAAATATCTATTTTATTAATTGAATAGACTAAGTATCTATGAATGACACATAGATAAAATGGTAAATGTTTGCTTTTAATTGAGCTAATATTTAAATGTTTGGAAGTAATCCACCGAAATTATTCTTATCTCGCCCCTGTCGGAGGCTGCGTGGCAAATAAAAGAAAAAGATTTTCGCCCCAAGATATCGTCGGCGTAAACGAAAAATTACTTTTGGAAGAATGCCGTCTTATTTATTGTTCGCAATAAACACCTCGAGAACGAAAGATTATCCTCGAACATTGTGGATATGCTTGTTTTCTTACATGTGACAAAATAAAAAAAGGTTGTGTTACATCAGTCTACCAGGAAATTGAGTTGAATGGCTCCTTTTTTGGAGATTTTAAACAAGATTTCACAAAACCCTAAAATAAAGGAACAACATAATAATATGTTATTTATTTTGAAACATGATCAAATTGTAAGATTATAATTTTTTTTATTTCTTCATATAAGTTGATACTAATGGTCAATTTGAAAGTTAATACTACTCACATACTCAAGGTTATAAATTATTCATTCATTGTTCATATAAACTTTTTTGTTTATTCCTTCTACAATAATCTATGATATTCTACACTATCATGGGATCATAATGGAGTTTTAGCACGTAAACGCCAATTCAATTGGAACGCTTATTTCTATAGTACATATTTTTGTATCTTAAAAATACACGCATTGTACATACATGTTGTTATTATTCTGTTGGACATACTGTAACTATATAATATGCTATTGTGCCCTAATTATCATCTAAATGGCATACACCAAGATGAATATTAAAAACCTTGCTAACACAGGATGAACTGGATAATAATATGATAACGAACAGAGCTTTTTCAACGTTTGGACACTTAACTATTTAGTATTTATTCTGACAAAAGAATATCTAATGGCCATAATTACGGTGAGCACATTTTTGTTTCAAAGATAATTGACCACCGCAGACCGAATACAAAATGTTTTAATTCTAGCATTATTTACATTGTTTTTATTTACTTTGTGGTTACTTATACAATAAGTAATGGATTAAAAATTCTAAAAAAGCTTAAATTATTATAAATTTAATAACGAAGGTATCAATATTATTATCAAACGTTATTTGTGGTTAATATCGTTCTATAATATCATAGTGATTTATGGTTTTTTAATAATATACTCTTGAATCTGTGCACTTTTGCAAGGCCCACATGACAGTGGGCAATTTTCCGGATAGTACAAAATAATAGCAGGAAATTAGATCAGTTTTTCGGAAAATTATAAAAATAAAAATGACATAGTTCTCGATAAAACTATTAAATATCATAAAAAGTTACATAATCCGATAAGCAAATTATAGTATTATATTATATACTCGTACGTATGAACCTCAATTGACAAGTTATGTGGTAATACATTAATGCAAAGTCACGATGTATAATACACATCATTTAATACATAAAAAAGTTTCGCAATCATCAAAGAATTCATGTCTAACAAGTATATCAAATTATAAAAAAATATTTAATTGCAAGGATGTGTTGATATAATGAAAACCAAAAAAACACACTAGTTTAAATGCCAAATCTAAAAATATTTTAATGGTAAACAATTATTACTTAAATAATGGATGATCACAACAAGCGTCCATCATTAACCACTAATAAATTTTAAAACAAAATATGTATATATTTATTTAATTTGAAAAGTGTGTACTTATATTTTTTTAAATATAAAAATTGTATTACTTTTAATTTAAATTAATTAAAAATACCTCTTTCACAGAATTCTATTTGGTCTATAAAACTTCCTAGATAATATTTTTTATTGAATATTAATAGATATCAAATGAAATAAATAAACGAAATATATTATATAGTAGCTACCTACCTACGAAAGATATTTTTTGTATGGCAAATAAAATATACCTACTACTAATAAAATTAAAATGTTGTATATGATAGATACATCAACGCTGAGACTCAATCTACTTTTGCTATCTCATTTCTCTTTTCGTGGTCTATAGTTCTTAGCTGCCATCTACACCCATTGAACTTGATAAATTTGTCGATCCAGTGGTGTATGGTCTATTTATTTAGTGCCTCTTAGTTATTATTGAAGACTGTGTTTATCTGGCGGTTATCTACTCTACCGATGATGGTTTCTACGTACCCACAATGCTTGAGCATCAGTAAACTTCAAAATAACAAATATACTTACCAATAAATTGGCTTAAAATTTAAAGGTGAAGCCCATTATTCAGACCAGAATGCTTTTGGTTTCTAAAAGAATAATACCTACTTATTATTTACCTTAGAAATTAAAGTCGTAATTATTATATACAAGGTTAAAAAGAATTATATCAATTAATTATTGGAGTCATTATAGCTAATTATTATTGTAAAGGAAAAAACCGATAAATATAATATATTGTGTACCTAATAGTAAAAACTTCTACTTCTTCGGCTATATCCGCTCCTTAGTTGGAGCATATGGACACTACGCGGCGCCTCCAAGAATCCCTGTTGCTCGCCAGTCTTCTTGCTTCATTTCAGGTCAAACCAGCATCCCGTAGCTCTACCTTATACACTCTATAGATAGTATATAGCGGCCTTCCAGGACGCCGGAATCCGGTTGGCTTGAAGAACTGGCAAGCCAGGTTGAGGTTCTCTTCTGACATCTACAGCATGTGGCTGAGTTAAGTCCAACGTCGCCTCTTCACTCTCAGCGTAAGGAGAGGCTGATTGGTACGTTTTCTTATCTCATCGTTGCTCCTAAAATGACTTCAGACGACTAAGGCGACGGATACTGAGTGGGCGGTATGACTTTAGGAGCAACGAGGAGATAATAGTGAAAACATTACATACAAATGCTTATATTATTTAATAAATATCCATTGACAAATCTATCGGGCACAATAAATGAAATACACTTTTATTTGACTTTTTGTCATAGAAATAATGTGTATGAAAATATAAATAAGAATATTATAAATATTTCTATTTTAGCAAGAATAGCTTTTGATATTAAATATTTAAAATGGTCATAATCCCATTATGTTTATCATAAAATTATTCAAATGAAATTTCAAGTGACGTTATGCGTTATATTTTAATTAACATGACTCGTTTATTACTAGTCATATTATATTGCAGATCCGTTTTCATATGCAATATGTAAATACAAAAACAGTAATGAAATGCCATTGTTTTACTTGTGCGATGATCTTGGTGCAACAAAAACGGGTTTTTTTATAATTGTAAAATTTCTTTTGTAAAGTCAACAAAAATATATATTTCATTCTGGAATAATATTTTAGAATAGTTTTTTTCAGAAGTTATACAAAATAAAAAATACACTTTTGTTGACTCCGATTTTGAAAAATATCGTTTTGTATCCAACGTTTTCTGTTCAATACGACTGTTAAATTAAAATAATAATAAAAAAAATATTCTAAAAAAATCAAAATCATTCGATAAAAAGTTGCATTACAATGCATGTACCTACTATGTGATCATCGCATTGCAATATTTCAGCCAAATTCATAGTAAAATAAACAAAATGTAAAATGGTAGTAGAATTAGAATCAAACAAGTAAAATCACTGAAATTTGAAAAAATAATTCACACTATATATTTTGAATTATTATTCTGGAGTTATTTATTTTATTAATTAATAATTAAATAAATATTATTATGTGGGTACCTACTACCTACCTACTATGCAAGCACGATATTTTTATACTGACAGTTAATTATTTTCGTATTGATTGTTAACAATGTTAACTTATTATTACTACATTAAAAAAACATATCTTTATAAATACTATCATAAAAAATAAGGTAATTAAACAAACATAAATAAATTTTAATTAACTTGTCATCTAATTTATTTTTTGATTTTAAAGATTTGTATTCGACAATGTACTTAATTTAATTTGCAGGTAGATTATTATAAAATATAAGAATTACAATTATAATATTTTGACTTAGCTCACCCCAATGATACTGTATATCAACGGGTATGTTGTATTTTTTCGTCGGAATGAAATATTGTTTCGTGAAGTTGCTCCTGTTATCTTGTTTGCTTTTTTGATGCAACCCGAAAAGGTCTGTTTCTTTACTTACTCGAAAAGTTAAGGCATCAAAGAACCTTAATAAATCACTTCGTATATACAGGGATTTCCATTAATCGCAGGTACGTATTAAGATAAACAAAATAAGGGCTTATAATACTACTACTACTGTCTAAAAGAGGCCGTCTCATTAAGTTACATTTCTTCTTTTAAAATTCGAAGTTTTCTTGCTCTTTTACCTTCAGATTCATTTAACATATATATTTTTAATAAAAACGGTAGAAAAATAACCCATTTTAAAATATAGGTACTTGATTAAATTGTTGTATTCATCAAATTCATTTTTTAGATTTTAAATATCTCTCTCTATATGTATTCAATTTATAAATTAAGCAACCACCTTCAAATGATAAATTGAGAGTAAGTATTTTAGTTAAATCAAAACCTTAAATAATTTCACCGTAAAAACTCATCATACATACAAAGCTTTAAGCTCATATTCCCTAACAATTTGATTTAAGCCAACTACTACAAGAGTTTAATTGCAGATTATATATTATATTTTGTTAATCAGTCTGTATTTTACCACAGGTAAAATTATTTTGGAATTATTACTATATGGATTGTTCTACATAGTAGAGATTATTAACACTTAATAATTACATTATCTTAATCTGATTTTTTTTGTTAACGTGGTAAATACAAAAAGATTCTAGATTACTGTTTTTTTTCTTGTCGTCCAGTAACTACCAAACCAATTAAAATAAAGACGATAGTCATCTACTTTGAATTGAACAATTTTTTTCCAGTGAATATTAAATAATATTTAAGCATGTAGCATTAGTTAATGAACACACATAATTTGGAACACTTAGGAAACATTACTATTGGAAAATATATTTGTACCGAACATGTCAAAAACCTGCATCTATTCGATTCCGACCAGTGTATTTTCCCAATTTTGACGTGGTTAGTATTAGCAGATTGATTAGTAGGTAAACCACATTAGCGTATATCCGATGGCGTACGTACTTTCTACTCTGTGTTCATATTTTTTTCTAATACATATGTTTCTAAAGTGTTTCAAATAATCCAAAATATACAAGTATTTTGAAGAACAAAATAGTGATAAGTGTACTTTTAACATAAACGATTCAAACTATTTTAAGAAAATAACACACTAAAAGTTATTGATTTTTGTGTAAAATATATAGAAGGTACAATATGAAATAACCACTTTTCACAATTAATCTTAAAATTAGTATTCTATATATATATATATATATATATGTATATATTTCATACTCTAACTGTATTATTAAAATAAATTATACTATGTGGTTGAACTGTAGAATGAGTCTGCTCATTTAGAAAACTTTTCGAACAAGGGTGTAAATAAGGCGAACCTTAGAGAAGTTTAGCAATGAGGTACAATTTAATTACTGTTATATACATAGTTCAATACACAAGGTAAGCATATGGTCTACTACTTACGAGCAATGGTAGTAAGACATTCACCCAGTGGCGAGGCGTGAAGTTAGGTTGTTAAAATTCTACACAAATAGTGCATAATAAACTTTGCCAGTCATTGAACTAAGAACACAATTTTCAGATGGTATTGGTAAGTTTTTTAAATTCAATTAAACCTTGCCAAAACGAAACTATACTAGTCTAGGTATACTATAGGCAGTTTGACAACAATTAATAGTGCACACTTTTTCAGTCATATTCATTTGTTTTCATTGAATTAAGAACACATTTATTACAGATTATGTTTCATAGTTTTTTTTAAATTTATTAACGGCCCACGTGCTCGTCGTAGGTCAAAATTGAGTTTTTATCATATTTTCAAACCATGATCCTGGACACTCCTTAAACGTTGTAGATAATCTATTTATATATTTTTGAAGCCTTATTATCCTTTATAGTTATTTTAAACATTTGATGACTGAATAAAGTATTTTTGTTACATAAAATAGTATTCTTTTAAACCTCTCGCTCTTATGTTTTAGAATATAGTCATATTTCGGTACATAACTGTGCAGTGGTGTTAAAATTTTTTACATTTATTAATTTTTAAACGCATTTATAAAACCATTAGTATAATTTATTACTAGATAATTTTTGTAAAATATTCACGATAAAAAATTATATTGATAATCTCTGTGATCCCAAATTTGACAAGAATTATGCATTTTATTATTCAAAAAATCGGCAAGATTAACACATTTGAAGATAATTCTAAAGATATTTATTATAAGCTATGTTTTTGAACATTCAAGTGTGATAAACATCTTATGAATAATGATTGCTTTATAATAATTATTGACCTAAGAATAAGGTAGTGTTTTTTTGAAATACGCCATTTCTTTTGTCATTCCCCAGTAGTTAAGCTACAACATACGGCCGTAGCCATAAATTGACAAACTATAATTAAAGTAGGGAGTAAAATTATGGTAACGCGCGTGTTTGAAAATGTACCTAACCGATTTCTTTTTTAATTTTTTTTAAACGGTACATGTTCAAACACGCGCGTCAATATCATTTTACTCCCTATTTTAATTATAGTTTGTCAATTTATGGCTACGGCCGTATGTTGTAGCTTAACTACTGGGGGATGACAAAAGAAATGGCGTATTTCAAAAAAACACTACCTTATTCTTAGGTCAATAATTATTATAAAGCAATCATTATTCATAAGATGTTTATCACACTTGAATGTTCAAAGACATAGCTTATAATAAATATCTTTAGAATTATCTTCAAATGTGTTAATCTTGCCGATTTTTTGAATAATAAAATGCCTAATTCTTGTCAAATTTGGGATCACAGAGATTATCAATATATTTTTTTTTCGTGAATATTTTACAAAATTTATCTCCTAATGAATTATACTAATGGTTTTATAAATGCGTTTAAAAATTAATAAATGTAAAAAATCTTAACACCACTGCACAGTTATGTACCGAAATATGACTATATTCTAAAACATTAGAGCGAGAGGTTTAAAAGAATACTATTTTATGTAACAAAAATACTTTATGCAGTCATCAAATGTTTAAAATAACTATAAAGGATAATAAGGCTTCAAAATTATATAAATAGATTATCTACAACGTTTAAGGAGTGTCCAGTATCATGGTTTGAAAATACAATAAAAACTCAATTTTGACCTTCGACGAGCATGTCCCCCCTTTTAAAAAAATTCTGATTAATATCTAAAATTATGTATAGTTTAATCATATGATTTTAGATATTTTATAGATGAATGATTATTTTATTACTATTATCTCTTAGCTAATCTATAGCTTGGATTAGGCAGGGTTTCATTGAATTTTAAAAACTAACATACACGTAATCTTAGTTGAAGAACATAAATACGTTTGACTGAAAATGTACAGTGTGTACTATTTATGTCAAACCTTACTAGCCTACCTCCAACCTTCACCACTGTATTTACCCAACCCGTTGATTCTTGCGCTGGACAAAGGAATGTTGAAAAGAACAACATTTAAATTTTGCCATGCGCGAGATCGAACCCGCAGACTCGGATAGCGAGACGAGTGGTTTAGCAACTATTATGCCATGTAGGGCCAAGACTAATACATACAACGTATAAAAAGGAATAACCTCAAAACAAACTAGATTATTAAAAGCATGGTGACAACCATAGCAAGTGATCACATTATTATAATTGAAATGTTCTTATGTTATTATTTAATTCTCGATTCATTGATATAATAGTAGGTTCATGATCATTAGATTAGTCAAGAATTGCCGCTTGGCAACACAGGGTCGTCATAGGTACTTGAAATCTGTTACTTGAGAAGGCCATGGCCTGTCTTGGATTATGGACCAAAGATAATGCTGATGATTGTTATGATAGTTTCATTATTTTGACAACCATCTTTTTTATGCATATAATAAAACTATATTATTTTACCATTTGTATTTCATAAAATTGTTGGAAGAATTTTCAAATGTCTAATTAATAAAATAATTGGTCAGTTTTAGAGTATTTAGAATATTTAAACTGAAAAAAAAATATATGGATTTTTTTTCGACTAAGTAGAGACTTGAATTTATGTTTTTCGCTTTCTGGATTCTTTCTTTTCTAAGCTATCGATCCGTCTATGATTCACGCGAATTATTTCTTATAACTACATTTTAATTGTATATAAAATTTTCTCAATAAGTGGGCTGCTTTGTGATTAATAAAGGTAAATAACGTTACATATAACTTCATTGTAACGGACGTCCAGCACTAGCCAAAACTTGATTATTATACTTATGGATAATATATTTTTTCTTTCAATACTGAATTTACATACGGTTTAAAAATGTTACTTATCATGTTTTATCATGGAAAAAGATAATTTTCAAAAGCATCAGAAACATACGTAAAAATGAGAAAATACGAAAAAAAATCTAGAAAAAATGCTGGGACCAAGGCCTGAACAAAAACGATGCATGAGTGCGAGTGAGAAAGTATTCGGCACCCTTATAATCTCTGCGACACGCGCTAGAGTAAGATAAAAGGTCTACATATGTGTGAGTTAGTTTCCAAAAGTATCGCCGGCAAATCGTGGTGAAACGCTTCATGTAGCGTCGATAACCTGCAAGCTCGTGTTGCTAAAATTGCTATTTTTGTGTTAAACATAAAGTCAGTGGTAAATATTTTTAGTTAACTAAGTAGGAAAGATGGTTTTGTGTGTTGTATTAAAATATGGTAGCTATACTGATAAGCAAAAAGATGGTATTACGTTTCATAGGTAAGTTGATACATGTTCGTGATAACTTATTTCTATATTATTATATATTTTAATATCAGTGACCTAGTGCTTCTTTAAAATAACTTTAATTATGAATATCTTTACCTAATAGTTGCATTTTGACCGCTTAAAAATAGTATATAACCTAAAAAAATAGAAAATTATATTTTAATTCTGAGCGTCTAGTGCGAGCACTTTGGGCGACCACTAGCGAAATGGTCTGTGGTATCGAACATTTGTAGACGAATGCGTTTGCTTGCCCACAAACCAAACACACGATACACAGCTTCATTTAGCAATGCAACGGGTGGCGTCTAGATGTATCTATAGTCTATGACTGTGACCGACTAACCGGTAATAAATAAAATTTAATTTTAGATACATAAGAAAATCCTATTTTTATCACCTTGATAATAATATTAGTAAGTATACAGTTTATTTTATTATTAACTTGGAATTTTTACATGGTACCTATTAATAATTGGCATCAGCGGTGGCCGAACGGTAACGTAATGTGTCAACGTATAAAGTCGTGGGTCTCGAGTTTGAATTCCGGGTCTGACAACATACACGTTACTTTTTCAATGCATGTTTGGACTTAATGTGTTGAGGAAGTGACTTTAATCCATTTCTCGTAAACTAAAAATCTGAACCTCTTGAAATGTATATAAGTGCATATTTTACAATTAATAGTAAAATGAAATTTAATCATAAATTTTATAATCGACATTTAAATTTATCGTTATTCCTGTTAAGCTCACATTATAAATTTTGTTATGAATTCTTTGATCAAACACTACGTATATTATTATTTCAGGTGAAAAATTCTAAAATATGCAAAAAAAAAATTTAATATTTCACTCTGCATTTCAGGTGTTTCCAGAGCTTTGTAAGGCTATAAATACGGGTCTTATTATAGGTATATAAGGTATCATTGTATCTAATTTTGGGTGGCAATGCGATGGTATTTTGACCTGAGTGGTTTTTCGAATTCGCTTGTCATTCTTTCCCAATCCTCAGCGGCGATCAATAATTCGTCCCTAATAAATTTACTTTTCCAACAAGTATTCAGGAAAGATTTCCCTGTAAAAAAAAATACAACAAGATGCGATTACCATGCAAAGTTAATAAAATAAATGTCTAATAAATAATGCGAAACTCTTCTCAAGAATGTAGTTTAAAATTATAATTTCCTTACATTTATTAATGAATTAAAGTTATTCACCACATTTTCCCTATGCTTGTAAAAAATATAAAAAATAATTTCTTGATAAATTTAAAGTTGATTATTTTACACTTTGACCTTGATGTATTTACGCATTATAATATATGCTTTTTTAAGATATAGATACACATAAGCAAATATTAGATCAAATTATAAAAATCAACTTTTTGAGAAACTTCCAAAAATCATAATGATGCTTAAGGTTTTAATGCATACAATTTTTAAACTATTCAATATATAAATATTGAAAACTATCAACAATGTACAATTTCATGGTAGGCAACATTAATATGTATATCTGTTTCTGTTATTTACTTTGTATTTTTAATCTAATCTAATTGAAATTACACTTCAGTAAAAAAAAATATGTTATAAAATAAAATAATATAATTATTTTACGTTTTATTTTGTTTCATTTACAATATTTTTGGAATTTGGTAACACATATACTATAACTATATACAAATTCGATCCCAAATAGGTAATCATAATATTATAATATATTATACAAATGTAAGGGTTATTTTCTGATATATTATGTGACCATATTCGTCGCGCTGGATATTCCAATATTGAAAAATATTATTCCGATTAGCCTTTTGTACATTTTGAACAAATGAACGCAATATCTAATGTCATTCGGATTATTGAATATTATCTAGCAGTCAAAGAGCAGTGAAATAACGAGAAGTCATTAGAGCAATGCACCATAAGCTTATATAAACTTTTAACAGCATAAAAGTAGTCACGTAACCAGATCCACCATCCATAAACCAATCATCTGACCACACGCTTCCAGCTAATAGTAAAAAACCGAAAGAGCTGCTTCATAGAAATTCAACTGCATTATAAAAACTTATGCAGCTACATCAAATAAATTGTACTTACCTGCAGGCATGTGATGGTGTTAATGAAATTCAATAGACTAATTTGGGTGCCCTTAATTGTTTTACAATTTATTTTTATGTCGTCTGATGATAAATGTTTATTCAATTTTCAATCAACAAATTGCTCATTCCATAAACTTGCGCCTAGAGTGGGCAAAGTAATCTTACATGGTTAACAAATGAATAATTAGAAGTTATATATAATATTTATTATATATTATAATATTCCACTGTAAGGTAATATTGAAATCAACATTTAAAACTTATACTCACCTCTTTAATTTTTCACTACTGAATAACAAATCCCACACATACCGCATGTAACACCATAAGCATGGAGCGTAGTACTAGACAGCCAGTATACTATTAACAATTTAACATTGTATACATGGGTCACTTGAGATCAAATAGTAGTGATGTGATTGATGGCATCATATTAACATCTTATCTGTCCAGTTATCATAATAATATACAAAAATGACACATAAATTTCACACTATGAACCCAGATAATTTAAATCTATCGTACCAGAATCTGGTAACCTATCCTTGTGGAGGATGTTATCAAGCCTAATAGAGAATGGAAAAATGTAAAACGTATGAAAACGATTTTAGTTAAAAGGTTTACAGGAAAATTATTAAAACAAATATTTTGTTATGACTATGGTAAAACGTTACATTTTATTGTCATAAAATTCAAATTATTTTTAAGTGTCTATAATAAGATGCAATGTTTTTGTAAAGAAATGTTTAGTATTTTAAAATTCTCATTTGACATCTTCGAATAAACTATAATGTAATATACCGACCACTATTTAAATGATTTTTAATGAGAAAATAAACCCCTACAATAGTCGATTTAGCCGGAATTTAGGCAAGGCCGTGTCGAGTAGCAAATTCAATTGTCTAAATTTATCGTTTCCTCTAGAATTTAGAGTGACCTTTTCAATTACTGGTTTAAATCGAAATCCGTAATGGTTTATTCGCCAGAGAATTGAAAAAATCAAGGTGAGAATGATCTCAATTACACGTGGGTCAATGAGTTTTATAAATTATTGTACAATCACCCTGATGCAAGTTCAAATTAATACAGCTAACAACATATTATGATAATGTTGATTAGCATAATATTTTCATATTATGCGTGAAACGCTGACCCTTGCTTATTAACTACAAGACAAAATAATATATTACATCACACTCCAAACTATATCGTTACCGTTACTAGGTATATCAAGTTAAATGTATTCTACTTACACATATGACATAGTTTGGAGTGTGATGTAATATATTTTGTCTTGCAGTTAATAAGGGTCAGCGTTTCACGCATAATACGACAAAACCGCCCGGACATTGCCGCCCAGACATTACCGCCTATTGCCAATGTCTATTGCCACCGAACTAAATGCGTCCGTACCAGTGCTCGTCATTACCGCCCGGACAAATCCGCCTAGACAAAACTGCCCGCAAAAAATATAAAAATATATAAAGCGAGTGCTTCTTTGGTTTTTCGAATTGCGTATCGATAGAAATTTACATACGATAATCAGTCTAATTTGAGATTTAATCCGTTGCAGCTTTTAGTAGAATAATAACTTAAAATCATTAGCTTTTAACACTCAGTTAATGCCTTTGTACGGTAGTATTTCTAATTTAAAATATTTAAGAAGGTTAGCACACAGTATTAAAATTTAATTTTTAAATAATTATTTTTTTTTAATATCTTTATTTGTATGTTTATTTTTTATTTGTGTATCTAAAATATAATATAATGTAAAAATAAAAATTGTCTCGTTTCTAAATTGTTTTGGCAGCAATCTCTGGGCGGTAATTTCCGGGCGGTTTTGTCGGGACTCCCCGTTAGTAAATAAAATTTAAAATATGCACTGAATCCTTTTGAAACAGGACTTAAGCGGGAAATTAAAACAGGATTGTATTGTGATATATTGGTATATTTTAATTATATTTTAATGTAGGTATCTATATATGTTGTACCTGTTTGAATAGTAATTCAATTATTCTCATCGAATTCATCAACTACATAATATAATATAATGTATCAAAAATCAATCTATTGATGGCGTAAATGTCATTCAATATTAATTAAAACTGATTGAAACTTAATTTGTATCTACAACAGAAAGTTCTTGTGGCTAATAAGCTAGGTAAGATTAAATAGGAAATAGCGTTGGTTGCTCTTAGATAAAGCAAAGGGACTAGGTAAAAGGTTTTAGTGCTTGGCCAAATTAATTGTTAGACGATAACCCTCTCAAGAGAAACATACTAAAAGGTTCTACACGTCGCATGAATCACACTTATTCCCTAAATTACGAATAAAATCTTTGGTTAAATAACTTGAACCTGTAATATTTCCATATTACGAAGAGATATTTGACTAAAATTAACATAATTTTATTACTAATTTATGAAAATTAACACATTGGTTAACCTGTAACGAATTATTAGTTTTTTAAGACTATTGTTTAAGAATATAAAGAAATATACTTATCTAATATAAAGTATTTTCTTTAATCAACGAATAAAATAGTAACGCAATTTAGAAAGCTCTTCAAAGAGTATTGTAAAAACATAAGATAACTTCGCAACAATTATATAGGACATGTATAACTCAGTGGTCGGAGCATATGAACATGAATCCCGGGGAGTGCAGGTTCGAATCCTGCTGGGTGTCGTATTTTTTTCAAAATGATTTTTTCTAGTTGTTATATATTTTCTCAGAAGTGTTTTTAAAGTATTAATATGATTAAGTGATATGAAAAACGTTATATATTTTTTGTAATATATTTTTGAATGCGAAGCGCAGTGCTAATGTAGTTTTACCAGGGGCATCTGACGACAAAAGACAATTGATGGAAATTAATAAAATGTACGAATAATTTACATTACATAAGGACCAAATGTCGTTTGCTCAACGCGTTGAGCCTAACTTTACTCCCGTATGAATATGAGACATGGCATCTTACAAAGCTTTAAAAGTCTTGACTTTTAAGTTTTGAGAATCGATTTCTCCGCTCAATCTTAGGGGTAAATTGGCACGACCGCGTTACAAACTGTATAGTTTGTGAACGGACACGCCAACTCTCGGTGATGAAAGTGGTCACGAAGAAACGCTTTACGTGACTGGGACATGTGTTCCGGAGAGTCCAATACCTACGCCCAACTTGAGGGGCTCCGTCGCCGTGGCTGACCGTTCCTCACATTCAATGGTACTACACACGTCATATACGCACTGCATGGAGGGAGGCTTGAGACGTGTTGATGGACTGAGAGAAGTAGCTCGACCTTGTGCTTGCATTATCCCCAATCCCGAACCCGAAGCAAGTAATAAGTAGTAACCTAACCTAACTGATATAAAATCTATGTATATTGAACACGTTCATCTGATATTACACATCTTTTGTTTATAGATTTTATTGACGTATTTTTAATGTATTATTACTTGTATTATGTTCTTTTAAAAAATATCAATTCAAATAAACCTCATAATAATCTTAAAATTATAATGAAAATTTTATATTGTTAATTTAATTAATATACATACTTAATAATATTATGTTTACATAATAAATACATGTAAACACCAGCAGTCTGCCGTCAAGTTACTGTCAAATCAAAGCATGTTAAAATGTTACCTACTTTTATTTTTGCTAAAAATATAGATTCATATACTTAATATATTTTAATGGTAATATTAAATTGTTATCGCTTTATTAATGCTGAATATACCTACCCATGAGTTGAAAATGTAAAATTTTTCTAATTGAAAATACATCATAAGGAAATGCCTCAGACAACATACTTACCTATTAGAAAAAAGTTGGACCCAGTGAAACTCAAAGCTCACATTTTCAATGTAAACTAAACTGATATTTTTATTGATATGTGTCGTCATCACCGTCAAAGCTATCAGGGACTGTTCTTATAATAACTTCACGATAGTATTTGACAGTCGATTATGACAACCTGTTGGAAAAACTCCAATTTATTGGATCCGATGCGATATTGTCCGATCTGAAGTTAGTCCAGAGTCATTTTTTAAATCGTCAACAATAATTTACGTATCGTATGTCAAGGTTCAAGGTTCAAGTTCAAGTCATATAAGGTTCAAGTTTTGGGGCATTGCTGTTCACGGTTTTTATGAATGAGCATTAGTTATTTAAAATGCTATGCTTTCAAATTATGAATGTTCAAAAAGTATATATATATATATTCTACTTACGTGAGATAAGTTTCGGTGGACGATGTTATAATTTTTTTAAATAGGGTCTACCTAGTTCATTCAATGTACTTCCATATAAGTATACTTTATAATTTTTCTATTTAATTTTTATACTATTTTTATATTACTGCCATTTCATTTTTTTATCTCATGTTGCAAACGTCATGATTATCTAATTTATAAAGTTCACAATATATAAACAAATAAATTGGTATCTTCTCTCTTCCCGAGTGACTGTTCTTATCCTGGAGCTATCTAAAAGTCTAGGCCTAGCAAAAGAGTGTTGATTTTATAATATCAAATATTGCTCTATTTTTGTACATTCGGTTGAGCTGTAGATACGCACAATGATATTATCAGCATTATGACTCATTAAGTTTATCATACTATATTCACCACATTTTTTGGCATTTAACGTTATAAATCTATATATATATATATAAAACAAAGTCGGGTTAGTTACACCATTTATAACTCGAGAACGGCTGGACCGATTTTTATGATCTTTAATTTGTTGGATTTGTCTCCGCCCCAAATAGCAGAATAACTAATAAAACATTGGATAAATCACGGAAACAATAAATTATGAAGAAAATTAATTTTCTCATATATTTTGTATGGAAAGGCTTTTGACTGACATCGATGAATTTGATGAAAACCTCGCGCATTCGAAAATAAAAGAAAATCACAAAAAATTTAAATCCGTATACAACGCCATCTCTGATACATGACAGAAACAATAAAGAAGAAACAAACAAACAAACAAAAGAAAGAATGATAGTCGAAATGTCTAACTGTCAATGGTGTAGTGCAGTGTGCCCAACATTTCGTGCTTCATATCAACAGCTCAATTTGCTTGAAAACGATACTCATTGAGATATGACAATCGCTGACGCAATTGTTTCTGCAACTCCAAGTCAGATACGCACATTATTTGATAACATTATTTCGACATGCTTCCCATCGAATCCACCTGAACTATGGAACAAGTGAAAGGATGACATGTCAGAAGACATTTTACATCGAATTTGTGTCAGTTCAGGGAATCCCGATCTTAAGGTGAATGAAGAGATACATAACCAGGCTTTGCTTTTGATCGAATACATGTGTTACCTCATGTGCGGCAGTTTTTTAGTCAAGTTAGGAATGTCAACGCCACATCGTGGAATGAACGACGCTTTTAATCGAGAATTGGAACGTGATCGTGAATATGATCGAGATGCATTAAACCAATCAGTTCGAACGAATGTACCACTGTTGAACTCTCAACAGAAGGAAGTGTACGATACGTTAATGAAGGCAATTGATGATGGAAATGGTGGCTTATTTTTCTTCGACGCGCCCGATGGAACTGGGAAGACATTCCTCATGTCATTGATTTTGGCTACTGCTCGTGCGAGATCCGAAAATGCAATAGCAGTTGCTTCTTCTGGGATAGCGGCCACGTTGTTAGAAGGATGCCGAACGCCTCATTCAACGTTGAAATTGCCGACATGCAACATTGCGAAATACTCAGCAATGGCCAAAGTTTTGTTAGAAAGTAAAATCATCACCTGGGATGGATGCACAATGGCGCACAAATGCGCATTGAAAGCACTCAATCGAACTATGAAAGATCTGCGCAATGACTCAAGAAGTTTTGGAGGCGCAATGGTTCTACTATCTGGCGATTTTCGCCAAACACTACCAGTCATTCCAAGATCGACCACTGCTGATGAAATAAATGCTTGCCTCAAATCATCGACTCTGTGGTACTATGTGAAGACACTTCAGCTGACGACAAACATGCGAGTTGCATTGCTAAACGATCCATCTGCCGAAGATTTCTCCAAGCAATTGCTGACTATCGGTAACGGCCGTGTTCCTGTTGATGAATCGAGCGGATTGATTTCGTTTCCGCTGAATTTTTCCAAATTTGTCTCAACTAAGGACGAACTCATCAACAAAGTGTTACCGAACATCATTGCTAATCACAAACATGACAATTGGTTGAGTGAACGAGCATTCTAGCGGTAAAGAATGTAAAAGGTAAATGATGAATGGTAAAGATGTGGATCACTTAAACTTCACAATTCAAAATCAAATCGTTGGTCCACTGCATTCCTTTAAATCTATCGACTGTGTAACAAACGAAGACGAAGCAACCAACTATCCAACTGAATTTTTAAACTCATTGGATCTGCCTGGTTTGCCACCGCACAATTTATGACTGAAGGTTGGCTCGGTAGTCATCATTGAATTGAAATTAAATTACAATATGTGAACTTACTAGACCCAGGATTCGAACATGGGACCCTTGACACTATAGACCGGCGTTTAATTCACGCGGTCATCGTGTGTGTACAGTGTGTACAGTTCAATATAATTAAAATATTTTTCATTTTGATTTGATTTTTGCACATTTATTGAACTTATTCATTTTGAGTATTCATTTTAACTTAATAAAAAACTGAATTTAATTCAGCTAATAAGTTAACACAAGATTTTTGATTCTGAGGCGGTACGAAGTTTGCCGGGTCAGCTAGTTTGTATATTATATTAGGTCTCTAGAATATCTTGTTTTCGCATTCCTAGTAAATTTTTCCACCCATTATTATCCAAGTCTAGTTGTGGCAACTATCACATCATGGTTGATGGGTCGTTCATCGTAGATGAGTTTTTCTTCGTACTTTTTCCATCTGATCAACGTTTCATTAATTTCAAGGATGATTTTGTCATGGCCGATATTTTTCTTGTTTATCCCGTCATATTGGTAAATACCTACCATTAAATGTATGTATTAGTGAAACATGTCACAATAATTCTTGGCATACATTTAAATATATGTACATTTTTTGTATGAACCATTCGGTTTTTTCTTGTCTTATTTTCTTTCTTAACTCTGTGTATAGTTATTTGCAAATAACCTATAGATACATACAAAATTATAAATGTTTTATCTTCTTCTGTTATTATTTTGATGTTATTCTAAAGCTTCGTTGTTGGTATTTTATTAATGTAGGTATAACATTAATTTAAATATAATATTCAAATTATAACTAGGTCATAAAATTGATTTTCATGTCTTTGAGTAACAAAGTAAACATCGGCAAGGAAGTCTCTAAATATTTAAAACAATGTAACATCAATCAAGAGTTTTGATTTGAATAACAACAATGATGGATTATCATTTTACAGACTTTTCTGTGTAAACAGATGTTTTCTTAATATCAGTAGGTATATTAATATACATCACATTTAAGAAACAATGCTTATTTCGAATTTATACTTGGAATATATACAATACATTATTCAACAGTATAAATTTAATAAATTTAAAAGAATGGGCGTAATCTAGTTTAGCTAATAAAACGACTGAAAATAAGATTCTGCAAAATATTTTGTTTTCGTTTACTTTTGATAAAGGCATATATTATTGAGTTTGGACTGGTCAAAATAGTTTAGAAATAATTAAGTACCTACTAAAATCTTTGAAAACTATATAACATGTTACTGAAAGGTTTAAAACGTTTCGAAAAAAATATTCATTATTGTAAATATGTTTTGTAAATGTTAGTTACATAGCAAAAAAACTTTTATAATTATGATTCAAACTGGTATTAACGTAAACAAAAGAAAGTAAGAATACTTCAGGGAATTAATTTAAGAGTAAATGTTACCTCTATACGAGTATTTCAAAGCTTCGTGGGATGAATAAATAGTTAATACCACTTTCCGGTATTCACTGAAAAATTTTTCTCCCTTGTATAATTCAATGGCACATAAAATGTCTTGTATTTTAACTTCTCACAAACAATGACAATCAATAATGAAACCAATAATTAAAAATAACAATGCATACTTTACCAACTAAAGCTAGCATTAGATAAATAATTGAAATCTTCATTACTACAGCTTGTGATTTCTCGGCATTTTTTTTAATACTTGAGTATTGTGAATTCAAATATTAAGAAATATTAAGTAATTTGAGATTTCTCGAGATCCTCGAGATCTCCAGAGAAAATGTTTTTAACTGTCTTAGAGAATGGATTTTTTTGCACCATTTTTCCCAAAATTTTCTGGTAGGTCCTGTTCTATATTTTATCATTAGCTACAAATAAAATATTTTTTGTTCCTCTTTCGCGTTTATATTTTATAGCTCTTACGGATTAAGTATTCAATGCACATATTTCATTTAAATTTGTCAAATCGTGCATACTTCGTCAAGAACTCAGAATCTGGAATTTTCATTACGTTAACGCGTGTGTTTGAACATGTACCTAACCGAAATTTTTTATATATTTTTTTAAACGGTACATGTTCAAACACGCGCATCAATATCATTTTACTCCCTACTTTAATTATAGTTTGTCAATTTATGGCTACGGCCGTATGTTGTAGCTAAATCACTGGGAAATGCCAAAAGAAATGGCGTATTTAAAAAAAAACACTACCTTATTCGTAGGTCAATAATTATTATAAAGCAATCAATATTCGTAGGATGTTTATCAAACTCAAATGGTCAAAGACATAGCTTATATTTAATATCTTTAAAATTATCTTCAAATGTGTTAATCTTGCCAATTTTTTGAATAATAAAATACCTAATTCTTGTCAAATTTGGGATCACAGAGATTATCAATATAATTTTTATCGTGAATATTTTACTAAAATTATCTTGTTATAAATTATACTAATGGTTTTATAAATGCGTTTAAAAATTAATAAATGTAAAAAATCTTAACACCACTGCACATTCATGTACCGAAATATGACTATATTCTAAAATATTAGAGCGAGAGGTTTAAAAGAATACTATTTTATGTAACAAAAATACTTTATGCAGTCATCAAATGCTTAAAATAAATATAAAAAATAATAAGACTTCAAAATTATATAAATAAATTATCTACAACGTTTAAGGAGTGTCCAGAATCATGGTTTGAAAATACAATAAAAACTCAATTTTGACCTACGCCGAGCATGTCCCAACTTAACGAAGAATTTTATTAATATAATGTATTTATTTACTCGAAATGGATGATGTTAGTCACTCAAGTCAGAATACATATGCATTTTTACAAGACCCACGTTATTAACTCAGATATCACGATTTTAAAAGATTCTTTACCACTTGTATAATCACGCACATTTATTTTGACACCCATTTATTACTTTTCTATACCTGGGCGGTATAAATACCCAATATTATATATTATCTCCAGAGCATATTGTATCACTCTTAGTTTTCGAATATCTTTTAAATTTAAAGTCTGTTTCGCACCCATGCATTAGTGCTGGAATACTATATTGGAAACTTATCGGCTTTCTACCCAGGAAATGGTCCACAAGATCAATAATTTCTGTACTGATACTGAAGTATGCCAATTAATCAAAAAATATCAGAAATTGAATTTCGTTCAAAAAAGTTATCAAGGCAACTAAAACTTTTTCATGTAGTGACTGGTTTTTCTAATCTTGACATATCCTTTCGGAACTTTGACGGTAAATGCAAGATAACGATTTGTGGACAGCTAAAAAAGACAAACGACCACATTGTCACCGAGCTATAATAATTATGAAATATACTGTCATCGATTTTCTTGCGCCACGTCATCCGACTTTCCCTTAAAAGCCTAGAGACTCTCGTACTATTCGATAAGGTTTAAAGTGAAAAATAAGAAGTTAAGAAAGAATAAAAGCCCTCTTTAGATGATCGGACTAAAGCAAGAGCACCACGTCGGCTTTCTACTGACACCTACCATAGGTGTTGTAGCCAGCCATGAGATTCCGACGAAGAAGTAGATCACACAAATAATTTTATCTATTTTAATATTATAAAGTTTTTAACTATTTAATGCTTTTAACGATATTTTACAAATGTATGTTGGAATTGTTGGGAAAATATGTTTTCTTAAAATATGTATACGTTTTATTTTATTATAATATATTATACATTGTACACGTTGATGTATACCAATCTTTCAGGGAAAAATGTCTTTTAACGCCAAAAAATAAATAATAAAAACAAAATATTAAGGTAAGGAAATCGAGTTCTCTTTTATGTAAGTCACGAATATAGATATTTTATTTCTTTTACTACTAAGATAATATTTGTTTTATTCCCAACAATAAAAACATCAATCGGGATTAAGCATATAAAAAAATCTTTTATTTTGTTTGCGAAACGTATTTTGTGAACTAAAAAATATAACTTAAAGACAGTGGACAAGTTTATTTATAAAACATATAATAAATCCATAGAAATTCTGATTTGATTCATACTTATGATGAAATACTGTCGACTGTATTTTAAAATTTTCAGGACCGTTTTTTAATTATTATTGTTTATTTTTTACCTTGTGTTTTGGCAGGCACTATTACTTTTCATTCAGATAATCGAGATTTTAACTTGTCAGATTTCCAAAGAAGTTGAGTGACTTGAATACGTATATATTTTCTCAGAATTTTGTGACTGGATTTTTTTAAATACTTAACAATAAAAGTTTTTCATAGCTTAATAATCATAAAAAAGTCTCCCGGAATCATTGGATTGGTATCCGGATAAAGAATACTTAAAAAAATCCTTCGTAGATGCGTCTACTTACGTTAAGTTATTTCTCATATATTTTTAAAATTACATGACTTCTACTCAATATGATGATTTTTAAATGTACTATATTTGGTAATATAATATTGAATTTGGTTTATTTTATGCAAATATCAAATTTACATCGGAGAAAGTGCCATGTCCTTATTCCAATAATGTTACGAATTAACACTATCTTAGGAGTAGTTACGAGCAAACTAATAGAAATTTCATGTACCTTTTGTGGCAGATGTTATATTGTAAATCCTCACTATTGAAATCAAAATCTTGGGGAACTTACACTTAGTTCTATTAATATATTTTTTAATATGTATAATATAGGACGAAAATATTGCACATGCCTTTTGAAAATAGGTATATGATATAATTTTTGTTACCTGGAAAATTTAGTTCTATTAAATATAAATTAAAAACTTACCTAATTATTTGCATCAGCGACGGATTGATATTCAAATGGATAAGAGTACTCACCAAGACAGTAAATGATGTGAGTTAAATTCAAACCTGGGCCAACTTTTTTCTAGTAGATATGTTTAATTTAAGTTTTTTAAATTATATTTTTTCACTACTAAATTATTATTTATTTTGTATTATTCTGTGCTTAATATTAAAATAAAATAACATATTTTTTTAATAATAATTATAATCAAATAGAAGTACGTGATAATTAATTAATTAATTGAATATGTGTTTACGTGGTAGAACTCCATTATAATGAATTTTATAATTAAATTATTTTTGTTTATTCTATTTCCGAATTTTTGAATTCAAGAATATTTTTTTTCTCGAGAGGTCGAGATTTGTTTATTAATTTTTCTAGACCTTGAGAATTTTTGAAAAATATCATATGTTAATATTTTTAGATCATCTGGCCCATCCGTTGCCGCCGAATCCATTTGAGATCAAAGTCATTTCAAATCATCATCAAATTAATTTTTTTAGCTTTTCTTGTATGACATATTTTTTTTCCGGCGAATGTAAGAAATTTCATTTCAAATCAAAACCGGCAGCTTTATTTCCATTTTGATTTAATTTATTGACTTATTTTTTCCTGGTACTTCAAAATTCCCATTGATGATATCTCTAGAAATGAGAAACTGGAAATTTATTTCGGGATTCGAGAACCATCTTTTCTCATTATTTCTCCATAAATTTCAGTCACAGTCTTCATTTATTACTGCTCGATGATTATATTTTAATTATATCTTCTACAAATTGCTAGTCATTTTGGTTAACTCCAACCACTCTATGGACCAGTGGTCGGCAACCTACTATCCACGGGTAATTCAATTACCCACTACAATATTTTGAATTACACGAGAAGAAAGAAAGAAGAAGAAAATATGGTAATAATTTTTTCAAAATATTATTTTTATAAAATTATTTGTTTATTGAAAATACAAATAATCAAAAAGTTAAATTTAATAAATAATAATGTTTTTTTATTACTTATTAATTTAAAGTAAGTAAGTAAGTTCTCAAATAAAATGTTACCAAAATACTCTTCGAAATCGATTAACACCAGAAAATCTTGATCCCTGTGTTCGACAAGACAACTACGTATTAATTTGTATTTACATATACATATGCAAATATACTATATTATATTATATATATATATATATATATATATATATATATATTATATATATAATCAGTTGAGAGAGGTGGTGGTCGGCTGGTAATATCCAACAAAAATGGTGCACACATTTTCAGTAATACTTATTTGATTTCAAATTATAATGGATTTATGTCGGATTTTTGTGTATCGATAGTATTACTGTTATATTTTTTCGTTGAATTATAAATACATATTACAGATCTGTGTGTAATATGTATTTATAATTTGATAAGTTTTTTATAAAATTCATTAAGCCCTGCTTAAACTAAACTACTCGTATAATCGATAAAAATATTCTTCTATATATAAAATATCTAATATTATGTATAGTTTAATGGCATACTTTTAGATATTTTATAGATAAACGAATATTTTTTGACTATTGTCTACTATGGATTGGATTAGGCAGGGTTTAATTGAAATTTGAAAACGAACAAACACTACCTACACACTGTAGTTTTAATTCAATGAAAACAAATACGTTTGACTGACAAAGTTTAGTCTGCACCTTTACGTTGGATCTTAACAGCCTACTTCCAGTCTTCGCCACTGATATATATAATACGTATGCATATATTTTTTATTTTATACAAATAAAATTGTTTTTTAAATATATTAATAATTTGTTTCAAACTTTTCTAACCAAATATTTTTTTCAAAATTGATTTTTTTACCCAGTCTCTCAAAAGGTTTCCGACCACTGCTATAGACCAATATTTCAAAGATATATACTACATTAAAAGAATAAACATTTTGAACTGTTACTTTGATTCAAATCACAAATTTGGTGGCTTTATCTTGACTGAATCTGTTCATTGACAAAATGGTGAATTGAATATTATTACCGAATAATAATAAATATTTTTTAGATACAAAAAATGACTTTTAGCAAATAAAATTGTGTACATGTTGTCTATAATTTAATTCGGGTATTTCAAGAGAAGTTAAATTGCTTATTTGGTGTAATTTATATTTTAAGATGTCGCTTATAAAGAGATTCGATATTGTAAAACATGAATAATTTAATGTTTATAAATGTTGCTCGTGGCGTCTTTCTATAAATATATCGCTTTTTATCCCTAATAAGAATTTAGACATTCCGTGAAGTGTTATTTTTTTCTTTTATTTCAAATTTAAGAAGGGCGAAGTAAGTAGAAAATTAAATTTTAAATTACAACACAAGGAATGAAATTTTTACTATCATTTGAACTAGTATATTATCTCGACCAATATCTTGACGAAACATTTTGTGTACTCTTTGTGTCTTTCAGAATAAGTTAAAGTTTTATTCATAACAGTTAAGGGTTTATTCATAACAGAAACCTGAAAGTCGTAAAATTAAAAAAGACAGAAGAACATATCGACTGAAAAATCTTAAATTAAATTTTCTCAACAGTGATATTTTTGGACTTAATGGCTAGTAGGTAGATTATACATAGAACCTCAAAATGGCAAAAATCAAAACCCATATACATCACTAAAAACAATTCCTAAAGAATATTTCACATACATTAGCTTTTTTCAATAAATACAATTTCAACTGAGATATATATTTGTTAGCTACACGTAATTTGAAAAAGTTGTCATCCAAAATGAGATGGATTTAGATTCAGACCTCATTCGTTCCAAGATTTTTCTAAAAGATATGTTTCAGAGGCTATTCCATAATATGTTTACTGAATATACATAATTCATGTAAGTGAAATTATTTTACTTGGAAAACTATACATTAATAGTACAAATAATAATGTTCAGACAAACGATTTTGTGGCTTATTCCCATTTCGATAGCAAAAAAATATCATGTTTACCTACAATCGATAAACTTTTTACATATCTTCCAACATAAATTTGTATTTATGAAATATGTTTTTTTATTCAAGAAAATATTACCTACTATAAATATATAATAGGTAAACGTTTAGGAGTCTCTACGAAACCAAAGTATTTTTTAATGAAGAATAAAACGGATATCAAAGATTTCAGCGAAAAAAAATAAAAATACATATATGAAAAATAATTCTTGCAAAGTAAACAGGAAAATTGAATTTAGCTGTATTACTTACTTTACTAGCGTAGTTTTATTTTTCTTAATTATGTTAATCACAATAATTATGTCATATAATAATAATTTGCTCAATAGAGGTATTATATTATTTAGTTTATTTAAGTTAAGTTAATTTTCATCTGGGTGACGATCCTCAGTCATGAGATACCAACAAAAAAGAAGATGTTATCAAACAACTTTACTGGTACCGACTTAACACATAACAACAGGGTACGTGCGGATATCATAATTGTATCTATTTATACGAAAATGAGGCGTGCACGCGGTGCCTTTCGAATACCAAATCAGGATGGCAATTAATATGATCCACTACCTTTTTAGTGGCTGGCACACTGCCTTATCATGTATACTATTGTCTCAATTAAACAAATAACAGAAAAAACTACATCTCTCATATTATCCATATAGTATTAAGTGATGGAAGTGAGGAGTGTGAGACACGATTACTTCCGGGGCTGAAATTATGACTTCGCATATACAGGTAGACATACGCAGGTATGTCGCATATACAGGTAGACGAATCACAAAAGAAACTGCATCCTTCATATTATGTATCTATACTCTTATCAAGCTTCAATATTGGGACCATACCTAAAATAAAATTTGATATAAAGAAAAAGCATTTCAAGTTATATACATTTACATTTTTATAAAAATCGATGTTTTTTAAAATGAATATAAAAAATATTAACACGATGAATTTGTACAATTGTAAGTTTATCTTTGACTTAAAAAAAATCTTTTTAATGTTTTCAGATACATATTTATTAATTGTAAATTATCAAAAAAATGTCTCAAATTGGAAGCTTCTATTTTTCCGCTAGATGCCTCCCCTGGCATGCCTCTCCCCCTTAAGCAAAATGATTTAGACGGCTCAAAAAATACGCTGTACTGATAACGAGTGGCCCATTTAAGTACAAGATGACTAGCTAGGTATTTATGGTGATTTTTTTGGAAATATTTTCGAATACTTCATTAAACTTAGTCATGTACCGCAATCTAAGACAAGGCAGCGGGTTGTACACCACCGTACCAGTTAATCTACATATTGTAATTACGATAAAAATCTCTTTTTTTCCGCTTAGGACATTTTACTTCTACAAAACACATAAAAATAATACTGATAATAATTAAAATACAATGCGTAGATTGAAAAAAAATTGGACGTGATTTTATTTTATTGTATGCAATCACTCTATACCAGTTCGACGGTTAACAATGCCTAAGTTATTGCAGAATACATTAATTTGATACTATTAGTGATGAAAATTAAGCACATATTAAAAAAAAACTAGTGCTTCTGTGACCGTGTATACTATGATAAATCATTTTAAAGTCTAGATTTATAATACAGGTAATATTTTCATTGATGAATTATTATGCTATGACTTTCATCCAAAAAATAAATGTATTTTAATTAAACACCAATATTCTTCTACCGATTTGTATCATACGATTTAAAATTTTGAGTAGTATATTTTATTACCAATCCATGGAAAAATATCACATTGTTATGTAGATATCGTTATAAAATTAAGTGTGAAGGAAAATAATATAATAACATATTATATGCAAATAAATTATAGGTACTAAAAATGGTTACTACTTACTAAATAATAACAAGACTTTGTACATATCCATGACATAGAAAATAGGGATTTCAAACACGGAAAGAATTTTCATTCCTAAGATTACGGGATTAGTATTTCGTGAATCCAAGGATTTCGGGATTAGACGAGAACAAATGAAAACATGCAAAAAAAAATGTATCATACCTACATAATAATATGAAAACCATGCCTTCTAGAAATCTCACATTTAGTACCTAGTACATATTATTATCTTCATTGTTGATTTGGTTTATTCTTCTTTTCTGGCGTTAAAATTCTTGGATTCCTACAGCATCGCATCTATCCAGATTTTTTCAAAGCTGATTCTCATTAGTTTTAAAAAGAATCTTTCAATCAAACTGAACCTTATCTCTCTATGTTATACGTGATTGACCAGGTTTGCACTTGTATTTCGGCTGAATGTCAGTTTTTTTTTTAAATCATGCATGTCCTTTGCATCGCATGTGGCCGAGCCATCAAAGAAGACCGAATTTGATAATTAAATTTTTAGTTTACAAACAGTTTGATAATTACGCATATCTATCTTTTTAAATCTCGTATTCCATTGAGAGAAAGAAGAAAAATAGGTTTATCTTAGATTTCAATAAATTTTAAAAATTATTGAAATGTTTTCTATCCAAAATCATATAAGAATAAATTAGTTTTGAAATTCTGTAAATTCAAATTTATATATTCCGGGATCGGAATCCATAGTTTGAAGAAAATCCCGGAAACGCGAACCTTAGTAGAAAAAGAATGTAGGTGCCTAAGTGTGACCAGCAAATTTTTTTTAGATCTTGATACGATATTTTTGTTAGCACTAATTCCATTTAAAAAATGATGTTATCAAATCGTAAGTGCAGAACAACAACATTGCGTGTTTTTAGTATATTGATGTTATTACTTATACCAAAAGCATGCAAACGCGTGAACAAAACCGGTAAGTTCAAATTCAAATTGGTGTATTTTGCGTAAAAGGTTAACCGTCGATCAACTAGTTTTATGAACATGAGGGTTGTTAACTTGATAATTTTTATACGATTTACGTATTTCCTGTGTAATTTGGTTAACACAATTTTTTACCATATTTACCATAAAAATGAACGCACGCTATAACAAAAAAATCTAAATATTAAAATAGGCAACAATAGTTTTATTTCTCATAATCACATTTGACGATAAGTAAATGAAATAACTACACACGCAAAACATGTCGGTTTGTACGTATGGAGTTAATCAGCGGGAGCTTTTGCATCGGAAATAGATGGCCATATAGTATTGAGATCATGTCTAAATAAAATACCTTACGAAATAAAAATGAATTCCAAAATTCCGGAAATTTAAAGTTATATATTCCGGGAATGGAATCCATAATTGGACAAAAATCCCAGAATAGTATACCTTTAAGTATAATGTGAGAGAATTAAAAATTGAATACAAGAAAAAGTAGATAAAGAATAGAAGAAAATAGGTAGGTAAGTATGTAAGCAATACAATCATATCGTTTATATTTATTTCAAATTATGCTCGTAAGTATCAAATTGAACCTATAAAATATGTGACAAAAGTGATAGCGGCACTGTCAGATAGATATTGATAAACATTTGATAGCAATCAATATTAAATTAATGTTATTGAATCTAATACAATTTGAATGGTCCACGAACAACTCTTGTTTGATTTTTTGATCTCATTGCTATACGGCCATCTCTTTCCGGTATTTTCCGAAAATGTACATGTAACCCACGAAATAATAGTTATATTTAAAAAAAAATGAAAAATTTAAATTTCATTGTCAGAAAGTTTTTTTTAGAATCACTATATTATTTTAACGACAAATAATTTCAAATGAAATAATAATATACTTATATTTTTGTGCCGTCTCTTGTAAGAAATGGGCCACCATTAGAACGGTCTTTGCTTTATCTTCTAATGCTCGAAAAATTTTCGAGCAGTTGCACTCGTACCAATCACAGAGTTTTTTAAGCCACGTCTTTGTCTAATGCGTATCCCGGTAAGGTTATACCTCAGTTGAGGCATGGTCTAAAAAGACCGTGGCTAGGCGATGCGCGGATTGCGGGTCGCGGGTGCAAATGACGCATGCCGAACGAAATATAATTTGTCATATAAATCCAACATGCGTCCATTTAAAACTTCTACTGACGCGCTTGCCGTACTCGCGGGGGTGCTACCCCTCGTTTTGCACGTCCAAGTCAGGGGATCGATCACACACCTCTTGAGGGGGATCAGCACAACATTCGCCGGTGTCCATCTGACACCACCGCAGAGATCCGAGGACTTTCCTTACAGGAAGACTGTAATTGACATTGTGTACAAGACCGCATTAGCGGCTCCCCCATGTGGCGGCACACTTACCGTTTTTTTCCAGACGTATTCTGCAGGCACCTAACTAGAAGACTCCAACCTTCGCACTGGATTAGCCAGTTCCTCACCGGCCATGGCAACTTCGCCGCCAGACTCCAAGAGTATGGCTTGATAGTAATGGGCTGGGTTTTACCTGCGGGTATGACTACCAAGATGTTGAACACATCCTCTGGGATTGCCCGATGGAACTCGAACGAGCGGAGCTGTTTGCCAGGGTCCGTCCTCACACGGGCCCAATTGGTCATGGAGATCTGATAGCAACCGAGGCCAACTTTGCGGCATTCGAGAAATTTGCAGCATCGTATGGATAGCGGGATAGTCCCGACTCTTCTGTAGACTCATCCATTTCAATTCGTGACACTCAGTATGCGAGTACACAAAGCGCTTAACGTCAGCGGATAGTAGAGCCAGTCAAAAAAACAAAAACAAAAAAAATATTAACTTTCTTCTTTAAGCACTACGGTGCATGGTTGCAGCATCAGTCCCGTGCGGCTCCGTCTCGGGACGGAATGAGCACTTAAAATCACTTCTTTCAGATACGTTTAAAGCGTCATAGAAAGCGGCCGTGCATATCCACGGCTGTGCATATATGACGGGTGGTGGTGAGTACTTTAACGATAATGTTCTATTAGTAACAATAATAAAATATTCATTGTCATGTTTTCTTTTTCAAGAAAATGGGTGACGTTTTTAGTCATCTTTACTAATAATTAATATTAATACCCCCGTCGCCATCACGAAACAAATTGACGTATTCACATCTCGACGTTCGCTCTCCGATTGCCAGCGAGTCCAAAATTTCGTCGCGCCTATAGTTGAAAATTATTTGCCGTTTCTCTGAAGTATCGTCTTAATATTAACTTATATAATGTACTAAAGAATATTATACTTTTGTCCTCTCACAATGTGACTGAGGTAATGTAGTCTTCTAGTTTTGATGCTGCCCAGAACTTCTCTGTGATTTTTCATTCGTTTGAGAATGTCAACAATTGTCACCTTGCCAGATTAAGGACTATACAGCCACATCTCAAAAGACTTCAATTATATATTAATAATACTACAATGCCGAAATTATATTTTCATTTCTTGTTATATTTGAAAACAAAATTCTAAATATGTAAATATCGAGTCTATTTAACAAAATAGATGTCAAATATTATATGACCATATTATTTTATTTCCTCAACTAAAAAGATATAAAAATTTTATGATACATAAAATTATTTCTAATATAATATAAAGGGGTCAAAATCATAAAATCTGTCCAAAATCAATTATGGAAAACCGTTATAATTGATGAAAATTCCACGAAGTATAACTAGATTTCATTGGATATATGAAACATTTACTTAATTTAAAGATAGTCTACAAACAATATAAATAATAAACAATGTTTAGCATAAATTAGTAAACATGCTAAAAAAATTAGAATATTTGTAAAATAAAAATCAGATTTTTAAGACAAAATTGACAACAATATGATCCCTGAGCCATAATTTAATGGTAAAATGTGATAATATATGTGACAACAAGGAATAGTAATGGTGGTGACAAATATTATGAAGAATATAGTGTTATTTAACCTCAAGATACCTCCCACAATAATTTTTAAATGTGGTTTTACCATTGGCTCCACATCAATCCAATACATATCTTGGTCGCGCCGGATGAAGTCTAGTAACCAGTGGCGAGTGGTGGAGGTAGGCTGTTAAGATTAGATATAGTGCATACTAAACTTTGTCAGTCATACTTATTTGTTTTTATTTAACTAAGAATACAAATGGAAGATGGTGCTTGAAAAAAACCATAATATATTAGATATGCAATGGGCGATCCGACGAAATAGTGCACAATATATTTGTTTTCTTTGAACTATAAATACATATTACAGACGGTGTTGGTTAGATTTCTTAAATTAATTAGGCCCAGCCTATACCAATCCATAATCGATAAAAAATATTCTTTTATCTATGAAATGTCTAAAATTATGAATGGTTTAATGGCATAATCTTAGATATTTTATAGATAAATGAATAGTTTTTGACTATGACTTGGATTAGTCAGAGTTTGATTGAATTTTAAAAACTAACAAATACTACCTTAGTGTAGTTTTAGTTCAATGAAACAAATAATATATTTGACTATAATGTTTAGTATGCACAATTTATGTTGAATCATAATAGCCTAACTCCACTCATCAATAATTAGCTCCTTGCTCAACCTATTAGGTTTACGTTCTTGCTCCAAAGTCATTAAAAAAAAATTACAATTTTCCACTCCCGGGATTCGAACCTAATTTACCAAGTATTACCACTCGGTCAACGTGGGTATAATACGAATTATAATAAATGTAAACAAAATTAGGTTGAAATTGGAATCTATATAATAGATTTATAAATAATTTAAAATACGTGGTTTTAAAAAAATAATTAATATTAAATGCATTAATAATATAATACATAATTCTTTTTCTTCTTCGGTACTTGGTAAATCATAAAATGGGATTTGACATTCTCCGTAAGCAACCTCCACTCACTTAACCAGTTCTATCCAGTTTCTAGGCCTTGCCGTTATACACAGCCTTTCTTCCCTCTATTGTCACTCCATTTTATTCTTGGCGTCCCGTCCCTCCAGGCTGTTTCCACTATGACATAACTCACATATTTTCAGTTTTTGCGCCTATCATAATTTAACAGTGATTTGTTATTCCATTAGGATGTTTTTTTTCATTACGTGCAAAATATAACTGTACAACATATACTTACTGTTTGTGAGATATATTATTTTCTGATTCTGTATTGAAACAACAAAATATTTTTTTTCTTTTCACACAACATCTCACATAGGATTCTAAATTGAATAAGCAAACATATTTAAACTTACAATTGAATAAGTCTGAATTGAAAAAAGCTTTTTCCCAGACGGTGACAGGCTTATTGGCAATTTGAAACTTTAAGGGAAGATTTTATGGCAACTAAAATATCTATACTGTATCAAATATTTAACATGGCGCATGTAATATGTTAACATAATAAAGATCAAATTTATTTTTTATAGTTTACACAATGTGATAATCTCAAAAAATACTAAATCTAAAGCGTATCACTTTCATATGGGGTGGACTCCTGGATAATGCAAGCCAAAGAAGAGAAAATGTAGGAATTATTCAAGATGTGGTACTGGCCACGACTGCTGAAGATGTTTTAGATAGAATATAAAACCACAGCCTCAATTCTTTACAAACTTAGCATCAGTGAAGTTCTATCCTCTCGTTATGTTTTCTTTGTATTCTTTAAACACATTATTCATCATGGTCTAGAAAACCTCTAAAGGTTCATTAGATGCCATATAAAAGGGGCAGAGGGCAAATATCAATAAGGTAGAGTGAAAAATGAAGGATTTCCCTGAAAAAAATATAGCAACCACCACAACGCTTACAAAAGATACAAAGCTGCAGATGGCTGATTCAGAATTCCGCAGAATCTATTCTACAATAATTATCATTATCATCAGTCATAAATTTGAATAAAGTTGATTTTTTTTATCTAAAATCCAATATTTTCTATATTTTATTCCAATTGTATTCACTAACTCTTCTTTTTGATGTTCAATATTCTGAGTTCAATATTTTTTAAATAAAAAGTCACCATTAATCATCCTACTACTAGGTACCAATAGGTAAAAAAAATAAGTTCATTATATTAACAATAATTCATTACCGAAATAAAAAATGCGAAATATTTGTCTAATATGACAATAGATAAAAATTTTAAAATCATAACATATTTTAATAATTTTAAAATAAACTACCTAACTTTATACATTCCGTGACCGGAAAACTTATAATACAGACGACGTTGAAGATTTTTTTGCACTTTGCTGATGTTACCCCAGATAATTTATAACGACGATGTTCTGAAGTTGATAATGTCGGATGTGGATATTCATACGTTAGAAGGGAAAGTATAATTTATACCGCATTGTCCAAGGGGAGGTAATAATATATGTGTGAACCCACATCAAAAAAGTTTTGTCAAGGCTTCTTCATATGAATCAGGGAAGCTCATAATGTGCCTTGAAAAATTACATATTATGTTTACAGGCTGCTTATATGTATGGAAATATGTAATTTTGTGACAAAAATATCTGTGTTACCTAGATTTCATGAGTGTTTGTTACGTTTTATCTGTGTGATAAGAATAATTTCCACAAATCAATTAAATATGAGACAAAAATAAAACCACTGCGTACAATGCAATGACGTACTTTTGATAAAAAGACAATTAGTCTCTTAGGATTTTCATATTCTGTAGCATAATGAGTGTTGACTATGTGGGCACACAATTTTTTCATTTGGGTTCATTTTAATAATATTTTATTAATGTTTAATTAGAATTTGTTAATATTAAAATAATCTAAATGCACTGCATACCAGGTTTATCGTTGCTTATTTTTTCTATTGTTTTTGGTAGAAAATAATATGGAAAGTATTTTCATTCAATGTTTTGATTCTTTCAATCCAGCGAATTTTAATGTTGATTTATAACGCAATTTATTTTCGTCAATATATTGTTTGCCTAGCTATTCAAAGATTTATACATGTATATAAATGAATATAGTAGGTATACAGGTACATATATAAAAATTCACATGTGTGGTCTCAGGTACCTACCTATATGTTAAGAAAGATAAAAATAATAAGATAAATTAAATACCATTTTTCCCAAAACGGTTTTATTTGACTAAAAGGATCATAAAATACCAAGTTGTATGGTAGTGAAGCGAACTAAGTGATATTTTCATAGTTGCATGGTTTTAATAAATTTACTTAAGTATATATGTATACGTATACACAAAAAATATATATGTATTAACAAAATTTCAAATATCAATATACCTGTCTTAATTTTACGGATGTGGAATAGGTCTATTCATCACCAAGGTAGAGATGATCTAAAATTATTATTGTTCTTTTAGATAAAGGTAGTTATTATCTGTGTGCGTAAGCTATTTTATGTTTGGTTTGAATCCAAAAACATGTTAATTTAAGACAGCTAATTTCAAAACCGCAAATTTTAGATTCAAATACATAAAACCCTTTTTGGTGAATTTAAGCATATAATGCAATATTAACATATACATATTTACTATTTACATGATGTTTAGAAATGACTATGAAAAATAAATTAGCAATTAAAATTATTAATACTTCGGTGTATACGTACTTATTCAAATTTATTAAAAACGTGAGATTTTAGATAAAGAAGAAATAAATGTGTCAATGATCTTTGAACCAAAAACAATTCACTTCGTTAGCGGAAGCTCTTGATAGTTTCAAGTGCAAACAAATATATACGAAAAATTCTCGTTATAAAACATTTTTATGGAATTATATTTTATTCAGGTAAAATTGAGCGTACATAAATTAAAACAACAATATAAATGTCATCAACCTCAAATTGTGTCCAGACGAAAATTATTTCGCTATTTTTATTTCACAATAAAAATAAAAGTATTTAATTATACATATTTCCAAATATGTAATGTACATATAAGTTTCAAACGTTATTAAAATTATTTCTGTATATAAATGCCAAATAAATCTATTTATTTATATAATTTTCCTAAAAATACATGATATTGATATTTGATATTTGAGTAGGTAGGAACCCATACATTTTTTTGAATTTCCATAGGTGATATTGTATTTTTAATCGTTTGGTTTTCTCTCGATTAATAATTTATATTAGGTATGTTTTTCATTCCTATTCAGTTTTTGTGTTGTGAATTCACTAATTGTATTACTTTTCCAATATTGGGATGGGAATATTTGTTAATATCTTTTTAGATGTTAATAATAAAATAGTATAGTAAACAGTATAATACTATTAATTTAATTTAATTTTTATACTATTTAGTCGATAGCTTATTCGGTTGCTGTACCCAGTTGACGACTAATTTTGGTAGTGAGTCTTGATGACAGTGTTACAACCGAAATACATTATGTCGACAAAAAAACAATTTTTTAGATTTCAATATTACTAATTGCATCTTCAATGTTAAGTTGGTGGAATATCCTTATTCGAAGCCATGTGCACGGGTTCAAATCCCGCTTCATGAAAAAAAATGCATGTTATTTTTTCAATGTTTGTTTGATTCAGAGTAATGTCTTGATGGATTGCTTAGATGGCTAACCCTCGTTAACATTTATTATTTATATATTTTCTACTCTACTAGTTTATGAAGACCGATATTCTCTACTTAGAGGAAATGTGGTTATTAACTTTAGAGTGTTAAACTCTTTTGTTAAAAAAATCTATGTTAATTACCCCACGCAATAATTATTCATAAATTTATTTAGGTACATAACAGGTTTTATTCAATGATATAGAATTATATATTATATTATTCACATAATTTCATAAAAATCGGCACTGCTTTTATTTAGAGAGACATTTATAAAAAAAATCTACTCGCGAATAGAATTTAAAAAGTTATGATATTATATAACTCTGTTAGTTGGAAGTATCATATTGTAAGCCCATGATATTATCGACTATTATATTACATCGCTTACAATTTATATAGCCTGGATTATTCTGTAAAATTATTGGTTATAAAGATTATAGGGTTGTGGAATTTTTTTAAATAAATTTACTAACAATGTAAAATAGATATCACAATGATAAAAAATAATTAAGTATTTATGACCATTAGGTAGAAGATTACAAAAAAAAGTAGTTTTATTTATTATCATAGTTATTGTATTGAGAGAATACGTTTTTGATAAGTACTTTATTTAATCTGTTTTTGAAACCTTTTTTTTAACATACTTAAGTATTTTATTTTACTTAATGCAATTGTTAATAAATTTGAAATCTAATTGATTTACTTTTTGTTCTACTTAAGCCGTTTTCCTCATCCAGTTTTCACCCTTCGGGATCTTCAAGCACCATGCTCACCCACGATAGCAAATGCACGCTCACACAACATATAGTTAATTTATGTTTATATAATAGATGAATACAACAAAAGAACGTACAATCCTTATTACTTAGTAAACGATATAATATATAACAGCATAAAATGTAAATCAATTTGAATTTAAAGTAATTTATTTGAGTGCTATTTACTTTCAAGAAGTATATAAATATTGCATTACCAGTTAGTATTAATTTATTAAGCTAAATGTTTTTATAAGTTTGAGTCATCGTTTTACATTTTCACTTTCACCTATTTGTATACCTACATTATTATTGAAACTGTTAGGCATTAGTATCAAACAAAAAAAAAACTTTTTGAAAAATGGCGTGCAGTTGGGCAAAGCAAGGATCGCCTTTAAACTAAGATTAATTAACTGAACACCAAACCGCCAAGGTTCCGAAAGCATTTTCATGTATATTTTTGTTTTGCGGTAAATCAATGAAAAATTATTATGAATCAGAAACTACACTTTTGTTTATTGAAATGGACATTGATTAATCGTTCAAATCACGAATGTATCCGTAAAAAATCATTTACTTGTAAATTTAATTGAAACATCAAAATTTTCGACTCACGAATACTTATTTTGCTTAGATAATAATATAATAATATATAATATTAATCTGTCAGTTACATCTACAAGATAATATTCTGATTAATATTTATTGATGATATTAACTAAATTAAAAACCTATAAATAACTAAAATAGTATTATTTTGAATTCTCGTATGATAATGTTTATAGTAGATAAAATTTTGTCTGTTTTAAATCATGCGATGTGATATGTGGTAGATATTTATACGAAATAATTTAACTAACTCTTTATTTCATATTATTGTTATTTAATTATTTCAAAGAATTTCTTTTAAAAGGAGAAATAAAATATTACACAGTACGTAATGACTTTCTTTTATTTACTCGTTATGTGAAAACAAAAGTCAACAGAACATGCTTTTTTATATAAAAAAAATATAAACCGTTTGATCAACCACTGTTGAAAGAGAATGGAAGGGATAAAAAATAGACATTAAAAAAATATGTCTTGGATTGAGATAAACATTTAGAAAAAAATTTGTATTTCAAAAACATTTCTGTACGCAATGCCCTACGGCAGAATACATTTTCACCCTTAAAAATACCTATTACATTATTAATATGTTTTTTAATGAGTTATTTTACAGACTTGTCAGCTTTTGCAAATAAATAGTTGATAATATATCACTTTAACATCCAATCTGTGGGACGGCATATGGCTTGTTATCGTTTATAGCACATTTTATAATATTAATTGGTACATGTTTTAATAAAATAGAGTCAAAAATAATTATTATTATCGATTGCTATAATAATAGAATACAATATGATGAAGAGCCATAAACTAAAAATAACAATCATTTTATTATTTTACAGCACCAGTTTTGTCTGTAATATCAGAGCGTTGGAGCGGACCCTTTTTTGAGTTGCTGCGCTCCAGCTCCGCTCCGGGACCTAATACTTGCTCCGGCCCCACTCCAGGGTCTGTTCCGCTATATAAATAGTCATTTTCATTATTAATTCTATTTAAAAAATTCTGACAGCAAATTGTCCCTCATTATTTGCCTCTTCTGTCAAAAAAATTAAGTTGTGTTTCACTCGGTAGTGTTGGTATATTTTAAATAATTCCAGTGTTGTCAAGTGTCGAAATATACTACTTTCATTGGAATTTATTACGAAAATTTTATAATAAAAAAAACATCCGGAGCAGTGGAGCAATACAAATTTTAGGTGCTTCGGCTCCTCTTCTGCTCCGGGTAAAATCCCATTGCTCCAGTGCTCCGTGCTTCTGCTCTGAGCTCCGCTCCAACGCTCTGTGTAATATGATATTATGTGAAATAAGTAGTTATAATTATTCTGTTTTAATTTTATTAATAATATAATTTGATATATTTTTTTAACCAAATTAAATGACAGTTAATTATCAATTACCTTTAAAGAAATCTTTTCATGTAGAATAAGAAATTGTTTAATACTTTAATACACCACTGAGTGATAACATTCAAAGAATATGCTACACATTAGCACTCTACAATGACTAAATATCTTACACCACGATCGGAAAAATACATTAGTTACCCCAGCAGATGCATTTGGCAGAGGTGAAGCCATTACAAGTGGGCGCATGAAGTGACTTGGGCGAAGATTCGAACCTCTTCTTAGAAGTGCGAACTCGTTTGTTGACCTCCGAAATGTTGTCAGTGGTCAGATTTATATCCCTCCATCCCACAAGTTATGTACGACGCTCTGGCACCAAGAAATGATATGGACTCTCCATTAGCCAATATAAATAACATCAAGTGAGAGCACGGAGACTGTTATCTGCCCGCAGCCGAGAAGAATTTGTTATTTAAAAGTGACCGACCCAGCCGCATTTAAAAAATAATTTATTCACCACGAGATAAATAAAAGTATGATTAATACATCCAAATTTATAATAATATTATTTATTTTCTATGATTTCAAATTATTTATGTACACCTTCCTTCGATATTTTATTGTAAAAGAAATAACCCTCCCTAAATAATAATATATACGTATAGAAGCACCATAATATTATTTATCGGATTAAATGATTTATGAAGGTTTTTTAATATGAAAAAAATAACGATTATTAAAATATCAATAAAAGAATCGAGAACTTCGCCAGTGCATCTGTAGAGGTTTTGTGAAATGTTGTATTACTTTTATTTTCTGTGATAAACCAAATTTAAAATTAAAAATTCTGAATATTTCTGCTTAAAAAACATAGTAAGTAATACCTTTAATAAAATAAAGCGTTATTTTTTCAAATTTATTTAGATGAACCAACAGGATCAATCACAGACGATAAATATGAATATAATATAAAAAAAAATGTGTGATGGTCCCAATAACAAGCGGACACAAAAAGCATAATAAATCAAATTAAACTAGATTAAATATAAGTATGTACAGCTGTAATAAATATAATTGGAGGGTTATTGAAAATCGTTAAAAAAATAGAAAGAGAAAAAAAACAGAAAAACATAAAAAAATATATACTTACATAATATAAGACAGGCAATGCAAGAAAAGAAAAATACAATACAAATAAGCAGTCGTCCAGATACAATTAGTCGTGAATTTTGGAGCAGCTTAATTTGAAAGGGGCAAGAGAACAAAACAGATCCACTCGATCACTGTGAAGATTCAAGGTTTTGCGGAGTCAAGCTACCGGACAATTTTATTGTAACCTAAATCGGTTTTATATGTATAAAAGAGAGAGAATGTGAAGATGAATATTGATGTAATGTAAGTGAGTAGTTGTAAGAAATCTGTATAGTTATTAATTATTTTGAAGATAAAAATAAGGTCTGAAATAGAACGTCGTGTTTCTAAAGATTGAATTTTGAAATGTTCCAATTGGGAAGGATAATTGGAAATTTTTAGAAAACAAAACACCATCAGTCTATCTATACAGTAGTTCTTAACCAGTGCACCGCCAGCTTGTTGCAAGTGCACCGCGAAAAAAAATGATAAAAGCAGAAAAATCCTAGAAATAGTGAAAACCAAATAAGTTCTTCATGAAATTATGAAAGCCGACTCGACTTGCCAAATCGATCGATACACAAAGAATCTTTGAAAACATTACGAGCAGCACTAAAACCTGTACTTGACCAAGTTGTAAATATGATAAATTTTATCAAATCGAGACCTTTAAAAATACGCATTAAAAAAAAAACCTTTGCGTTTCTATGGAAGCTAAGTAACGAATGTTTGCTTTTTCACAGTGAAGTGAGCTGGTTATTTAGGGTAAAGTTTTATGCCGATTCATCACGTATGAATAAATTGTTAATCTTTTTCCAAAATGAATGTATGGATGATTTTGTAAATTAATGTCTTCAGAATAATGATTGGTGTGCTAAAATGGCATATTTAGCAGATATTTTAATTAATTAAATAACGTTAAGCAAGTAAAAACGAAAAAATCCACATTCACTGACAAATTGACAGGATTTCGGAAAAAAATAAACTTTTTGGAAAAATCGAATAATAAGGAAAAATAAAGTAGATATGTTTCCTTCACTTAACGAAAACATTTATTTCTAGTATTTCAATTATTTCCGCTATAACAGAACATTTAACTTTATTGGAAGAAAAGATTACATATTACTTTCCTTCCTTAAATATAGAAAATTATGACGGGATACGAAATCCATTTGCTACGATTGATACATCGAGTTGCAAAATATCGCACCAAGAAAAAGAAGAATTGGTCACCTTGTCAACGTATTGTACTCTAAAAAATAAATTTTCTGAAATAACTATGGAGGAATTTTGGATTTCTGTCCAAGACGAATATCCAGCTCTCTACGTGAGGGCACTGAAAATCTTGCTACAGTTTTCAACAGTGTGAGCTCGGTTTCTCAACAATAACTAAACTAAATATAAAAACTAAAAAACTTACGAATTCAGACGAAGAAATTTTGAGGGTAGCTATATCAAATATTCGATCTAATATTTCTAAAATCTGCAAAATCCGACAAGCACAGGTATCACGTTAGTTGATTTTCACATAAAAAAAAATCCATTTTGTTAAGCGTAATTTTAGTAACGGTTTTTAATATAATATGTAAGTATATATCTCTCTTTAATTTGGAATTAAGGGTATGTTATATTTTTCTTTGTTTTCTGACCGTTTGATTTTGGTGCACCGCAATTTTTTCTTATGATAAAAGTGCACCGTGACTTCAAAAAGGTTAAGAACCACTGGTCTATACGTTCACATAGGAATACTTAAATATATAAAAGATTTTTTTAAGCAATTCACGTAAGTATCTACTTTAAAAAAGTCTTTTCACATACCTTATGTCAATAATAGTATGCTTATTACTAATTAAGTATCGAATTAATCAAACAAAATAAACGATTTTATCTGATTTGCGCATAGCATGCATTCTATTAGGCTGTTTGTCCTTGCATTTTTATAAATGTCATATTATTATTAGCGAATTAAAATAGGAAATAAAATACAACGCAAAATTGCCTATTATATTATTTCGTTTTAAATAAGCATAGATTTCTTATAAAATAATATTATAAACCTGTTTTTGTTTGTTGATATCATTCGTGTTTATAAAAAGAAAGCCCGCATAATGAATGAACCATGAAAACTTTTTAGCCTGATTAAATCTGATTTAATAAAGAGTTTGCTTTTACACCCAACTGTTTTCCCGCACGGTAAACTTTTCAACAAACGTCCATATTTTCATTGCATTTACATTTTATTTTTCGCTACGTTCCACTTTCACGACCTTTGAACATTTTTTTTCGAATTTAGAATTATGGGATAAACACGGATTTTCCGCAGGCAATATTTGCCCAAATAATAATGTTACAAGAAAGCATACCATAGTGAATCATGCAAATAATAATATGTATAAACTCATTTTTTATAGAGTAGGTAATAATATACTATAGAAAAGTTATGCTAATAGTACCTATTGGTACCATGCACAATCGTCGTTAAAATAGTATTGTAAAAATACTTTACGTTTTCAACGGGCATTGTAAACTGTTCCGTAATATTTATTGCTAGTATAAAATAAATTAAATATTGAAATAATATGTAGCTCAATAAATATAAATCGACGAAAATATATTTAAAAAAAAAAAGTAAAATAATAAGGAAAAATAAAACATTTAAAAAAAATTGTTGTTTACCAGAGAGTGCAAATAAACCACCATTATGTTAAATATGTATTCAATTAAATGCATCGATCTCATTGAATTAAAAAATATCATAAAATTTAATCGAAACTTATTCAATGCAAAAAGTAACGTCCTTATCTATGATGATGACCTATTTACAATGGGCTATTTAGCAGTAATATAATTGAACTTATTTGGAGATCAAGAGACTCTTTGTTGCACTTCAAACTGTAATTAATATTTGTTGGGTAGGTGCAACACTGTATGATGCTATTTGGTGTTCGATTATCTTTTCGTCATCCTATATTACCTGCGCAATTCCACTTCAAAGTCTTAGACTTTATATTATTTACAATCATTTTGTTTGCTTTCTTATCCATTTATTTATGTTTAGATTGTTGTTATGCACAACATAGATTCCTCAATATCATGTTGTGAGTTTTTTAACCTCTCTTGAATTTACATCAGTACGCTAGTGCATCTGTATTCGAAGAATACATCACGTTTTAGGGATATAGTGAAGTCACTATTGAATATTTTATTTAGATGTCCAAATGCACGCCATCCCAGCTTCAAATAAAAATAAAAAATTATAAAAGAATACAAAAAAATGAATATAAAAAGATTCATTCGTGTTTAATTTCCTTCGTGTTGATTATTTATCGTGGAGGCTGGCTTGATTTTTTTATCATTTTCCGCTACCGGTTTTTAAAAAATACTCCCTACATTAAGTATTCATTCGTCAATAAAAACATAATTTTATTAAGACATTTGTAAAATATGCGAAAACACATCAAATTTAGACAATTTAAATATTCAAAATGATTTTTTCTAACGTAAACCATCATAATATAAATTATATTATGTTCGGTGTTGTTATAGTATAATATGACTTTGATCTGAAAATGTTATGTAGTATCCTAACTTTAGATAGATACGTTTATAGAGTAGAATTTACATATAGCTTAGATATATAGATTAGATAGCTAGATAATTCGGAATTTTCTTAATTTGGTTATCAAGTTGAATAATATTCTAAAATCATAAACTATCTGAAGCCAGGCTATGGATTCGAGGCCACACATAAAATCTGGCAAATAAAGTTTAATATTAATAACATTATCATCGGGGGAAAGCGCGTATAAGTGACATTTTTGTCCTCAGGACATGCTGCAAAGTGAATAAACTTGAAAATAAACATTGAGAAGATGAAGTACTTAAGAATACCTAATAACAGTAGGAAACATGTTGATGGAAAAATATACATTCGAAAGCAATTCGGCTTTTAAGTTTTTATGGACCGTATACATCTGGGAAATGTATGAGAAACATCTCGATATCACCAACATACTGAAGACTGGGAATGCAGCGTTATTTGCATTCAATAGTCTATTCATGTGCAAGCTGCTGTCTAAAAATACAAATTTCCGAGTACACAACAAGATCGTGATACAAATATTTCTGTATAGTTGTGCAGTCTAGTTGAAAAACAATAGAAGGCTATTCAACTATTCGAAGGTAAGATAATCCTTGTCTCTTGCTAGTCTCCATGCCAACATCCCGCCGTATGCACCATGTGGGTGGAATTTAGCGTCCATCCATATTGACGGAATCTAATTGACTTCAAGAATACATGTCAGGTTGAGATTCTACTGACACATCAGTAGCACAAGGCCGAGCCAGATAAAACCTCGCTTCTTCAATTTCAATGTGACTAAACCGCATTATCCACCCCATTACAAACGTTTAAATAAAGGTTTGACAACGGAATGGACTACATAATTATTATACAGCTACCCAGGTACTTATATTATGCTGTCGTAAAATGTAATTCCAGAATGACATGTTGTAGCTCTAAGAAAATAATAATCAATATATTTTGGACATTACATTAGTAAAAGAAGAAGATATTTTAATAGATAATAATTATTAGGTACCTACACATAGTAAGCAGCTTAATATTTTAAATTAATAAATATAAACAAAAACTGCCGCTAATAAAAATTATATGGATATAGTAAATAAATAGATGAAGTATGTATATACAGAAATGCTACAAAATGTATGGACATGAAATTTATGCTAATTTGAAAATCGTTATCGCTGAGAACATCGTAACACGTCACAATGCCATTTTTCACAACGGACGATTCGTCACACTAGTATACTAATTAATGCATTTAATATACTAAAATTTTCTTTGTTTATAAATCGTAAGATTATTTAAAATATTTTTTTATTAACTAATGACTCAAAATACACTTCCTTTATTAGTAATCATATTATTGAGTTCTCTTAAGTAAACACATTCACGTATTCGGTAAATTTTCGCGTGATCTTCGATCAGTGAGCAATCTCCCACCCTCATTCAATTAATTAATGCCAATATTATTGCTCAAGAATCTATAACTCGCTTATTGAATTGAAACTTTGATTCTGTAATCACATCAAAACTTATCCCACATCATTTATGGCTCACAAGCATTGAAAATTTGCAAAGTCATGCAGATAATGAGTATTATGGCACATATGAAATAACATTAATATACTTTTCGAAATAGAATACTACTAGTCTCTTTATGATATCTGGTATCCTTTCTTCATCAATAATGTTATATGTACAATTTAATAGAAGAATAAATCAGACGTGCTTCTTGATTAGCAGTCTTATTTATTACTAGAAAAATTTTTCATATACCTACTGCCTCTCTCTCTCTCTCTCATACGTTTACGTGTATTTCTATTTTACTGTCTTTGTTTTGGTGTTTCAGATTCAATTATTTATATGCATGCTGCTGCATCAGCCTAGTGAAGTCTCTGTAGAGAGAGTCCCTTGACTTTTCCGAGCACTTCATCGTTGGACTCATTCATTTGTCATGCGGCAACGCTTAGCTGATGATTCTTTCTCATCCATAATCTTTCTATTTTTTTTTTAATTATTTATGTATATTGTGTAAATTAAGGTACAGTGATTACAATACCCTATCCATATTATAAATACCCTTAAATATCTTGGATAACACACAAATTTCCCTATATCTACTATAATTATTACTCGATATGCTACTACCACACTGTAAGCATCTGTCAAACTATTGCGAGAGTGTGATTCGTTTTTTTCACGAGAAGATTTAAATAAACAATTCCTCTGATTTTTCAAATTTAGAATTTGAACGTGTATATTTAAAACGTTTTATCCCTGTTTTGCCCTCTCTTGCACATGTTCATAATATGTTTTCTCTCATGGGTTATAGATGATAGAAGATACATAATATGTGTAATACATATTATGTATAAGGTACCTAATATCAAACGAAGGTATTCTTGTCCGTCCTGTGCTATCCAGATTAACTCTTCGACATCCCGAACGATAAACAAATCTCTTAGATTACATAGCCCGAAAGAATGTTGCACCCTTGATGCTCTTAATATCTTTTATTATATGACACTACAATAAGTCTGTGGCTCCATGGTAAAATAATGTCTTAAGTCAAGTTTTGATGAAAATAACATTTTAATTCCAGTATATTTTAATTTTGAGTAAACTATTTTATTTGTACATTATTTATAATATAAATTATAATGATTCGAGAAGATTGCATTGATATTTTTAAGTAGGTATGTTAATTAGTAAAATAGCAATAAGCATCCAAATTTGCTTAAGAGGAGCTGAAGCTCTCTAAACGAGGGTTGGATCGCCGAATGTAGCGGCGATTTCAATATAATAAATTAAAAGTATATGAATATGTAGTGAATTTTTATTTAAAAAAAATCTTACTAAAGAGCTGGCTTACAAATAAAATGATAGGATAAGTACAATAATGTGATACGTTAAAACCGAATCATAAAATGCACATGTTGTGTGGTATATAATATTTTATTTACACGAAAATGTTCCTCAACTCTGTAAGTCAAAATTATGAATCGTAAAAATCCTACGACTCAAACATTTTCTTTGGAATATAGTTCAGAATAGAAAGAAATCTAATGCGTGAAAAGAAGTTTCTCCAACATTGGATCGAGAGTGAATAAAGATCATATATTTTATTATAGTTTTAGAAAACGCAGAAAAATACGTCACAATGATATCATTCATAGTGATGTACATGAAACTACACATTTTTTTATGTTTCAGTTTGAAAGCAAAAAGTGTTTATTAAAAAATTCTGAGGAATAAGAATATTATTTTCTTTATTCAAATTAATATAGATATTATATTTTAAAAAAATCAATAGACGTGGACATTGCTTGTACAATGTCATCTGTATTATTATTTTAATAAACGGATTTAAAAGTATATTTTGATAAATAAATGAGTGTCCATATAAATTTGTTGAGTTTTACCCTCCGATGTCTTTCAGCTCAATGTATATGTGATTTTTTTTTTTAAATATAAGCAATTTCCAAATTTGTTTTTAATTTATTAATCAACAATTTGACTAAATAAATTCTGATGAAAATAATATATTCCAATAAACTAAAAATATATATAACTAGCTATAAATAAATATGATAAAACGTTAAATATAAAAAAGTGCTTATAAATGTTTTGCTTGTACAATGTCGTCTGTATTATTATTTTAATAAACGGATGTAAAAGTATATTTTGATTAATAAATGAGTGTTCATATAAATTTGTTTTAATTTGTTGAGTTTTACCTTCCGATGTCTTTCAGCTGAATGTATATATGATTTATTTTTTAATATAAGCAATTTCCATAAGATATGTTTTCAATTTATTAATCAACAATTTGACCAAATAAATTCTTATGAAAACAATATATTCCGATAAACTAAAAAAATATATATAACTAGCTATAAATAAATATGATAATAAGTTAAATATAAAAAGAGCTTATAAATGTTTTATATATTATATATTTCATTCGGTAAATATAATAAAGAGCCACAGGAAATTTGTCGCACAAATCCTCTCACGAAAATTCTATGTCGATTCGATCCTCTCATATTATATACCCTACAATTTTTATCGCACAAAGAGACCTGAGATATCAAAGAATATCATGTACCAGGGTATATTTCATAAACTCTAAAAAAATAAATGAACACTAAAAAGTGCAAACCTTTTAAAAGCTTGTGAAGGTAAAAAATCTTCTCAAATTAAAAATGTATTTTTAATAAAAGAAATATGAAACACAAAGTCATTATACCTAATCGTTCTTGTTATATACAAATTCATCAAAATCTCCAGAAATCATTATTGATAGGAAATAAACTTTTTGTATCTAATTAATTTCCCAAAAAAAAATGAATAATGAAAGGCCATTATTTATTGCTGTAATTAATCAATGCCATTTTCAGACCAAAACAATCTTTATGTCAAACTGTTTAACTAATTTATACAAATAAAGATGGAGAATATTAATTTAAAAATTGAAATATAGTCGTTTCTTATAAATTAATAAAAAATAATATGCAAAAACAAGTGATGGATATTATAATAGTGTGTTCACATGTTAATATTATTATACGGTTATAATACTTAACATAATATACCTATTACAAGAACTAGGTACCAATTTAGAATTTTTTGATCTTCATATTTGTATTATTTATAAAGACGTACCTACTGCTAATCAACTAAACTTTTTAAATAAATGACCTTTTCTTTGGTAACTTATATGAAAACTTAAAGGTGATATTTTAATTTATTATCTACTGAACAGTAGGCTCAAAGTACACATTACCTTGTATCCAGATACAAAGGATGTATATCAAGTTACTTGTTCTATTTATAGTTAGTTCTAATAGTCAAGCATAGTAATTCCCTCGTTTATGGTGGCTAAATGTAGTAAGCATTTCATATAAAAAAACTAGTAGTTAAATTCGTCGTTATTAAGTAGGATGCCCTTAGCTTAATTGGTAGAGCACATGGATGCCAATCCAGTGGTTACAGGTTCAAGCCTCCCGGTGGGAATCGTATTAAAAAAAAGATATTTTTCTTATCGATATTTTCAAATTATGTAGTTTTTATTCGGTTATGAACAAGTAGTATTATAGAATGGATATTAATAAATTATTAACATGTATATATATGTGTGTGTGTTTTATACTTCCCTGTACTCTGTTATGCTCTTCTAGACCGTTGATACCTGTAGCTTGTAGATTGTTTATGTAGCAGCGTTGCAGAGTAAGGAGGATTGTCCACGATGGAAGAACCGTTGAGGGTGTGTCACAAACCTATGGGGTATCGCACTCTCTGGCAGCATCCGTCATCATGTCCAAGCCATGTGAAGCGGCACTTATAAATTATATATGAATATATTATTATTATAATAAAAATGAAAACTATTGATAGAAAAATATATGTATATATATGTATGTGTAATATATTTTGTAGCTGCTACTGCAATAAGGTTTGTATTATACTTGTAGAATGTCCTTGGAAATGCGTACACTTGACGTAGATGCCCTTTTACCCTTTGCCGTTAGATTACCCTTTAGGTAGATATTTTTTTTATTTTCATTAGGTACGTTTATTTATCAACTTACCCTTTCATTATTTTAAAACGTTAGGCGCTTTTGCAAAAAATAACACTGTCAAAATACCTCCCTGGTCTCAAAACAGCACAATAAAATTAAACCCTAAAAAATATTCATTATACCTTTATGGAAAACGGTTATTTTAATTATTTCTCTAATATTGTAATAAGACCATTATTCAGTGATTAATATTCTAATGAAAACTAATCTATTTTTAAGTGAGAAACTTTATACTTTGTTTTACGTAGTTCCTACCTATAAATCTCAGTGACTTTAAATATCATATTATTCTTCTAAATTTTCTTAAAATGAATCCGGCATCAAAATAAATTTACGTAAACTTAATTAGTCAATTAATCGATACGTGAATAATATTAATTTAATAATATTATAATAATATATAAACTTAATCATTTGAATTACACGAAAATATCTCATTAAACCAAATAATGTCATGTTAACTAGAAATTGATGCTTGATAGTTGCTCCTTTTTTTAACAGTTACAGTATATTTAATAGTCAAAGGCGCTAATAGCTTTCTATTAATAAATCTATAAGGTTCCTCTCGTGTATTTCACATTTTTTAAATAATTGATTATTGATTTAATCATATTCATAATCGTTAACTTTCTATTTAAATTTTAAAAAAGTCATATTGAATGAAAAAATATTGATTTTAGTTTATTTCTCTTTAATGATTGGTGTATAATTTGTGTATTTTTTATTGCACTGGTTAACTAGTTTCCACAAAAGTAGTTTAGTTTAGTAGAACTTTCCTAATGTCACGTTATTACATTATTATTACACGTTGCGTTACATAAATAAAATGTGTGGGTATAATAATGTCTCCATTTCATCAAACTATTATCGAGGTTGCCAAACTAATTCGTGTACATAAGGTAGGTATATTTTGGCGAACACGAATTGCTTATGGGGTTAGATTATTAGAATCTATTTTGAACGTCCCAATAGTATCGTTAGTAGAAGTTATTTTGTCTAGAAGTTTAATTTTTTATTTGATGTAGGGTATTATTTAACATTTTGTATCCGAAACCAATAAAATCATTATTTCATTATACTCTCGAAGTTGCAAATTGTCTCTTGTGCCCTTTTGAATTAGCAACCTCGATATTACAATGTTTAATTCTTTACGAACGAATTTATAACGCAGTTTTCTCACGTATTCAATCAACTAATTGGATTTTGCGAATTTTAAATTTCAAGTCAATGGAAAAGTAATTTCCATATTATTATGTTGCTAAACGTTAGCTAACGCTATTTTTACTTACATTTCCGTATATTTACTAGCTACTTTTAATGGGAAAAGACAGAAACAAAAAACTGTGTATGACATAATATGTAGTATAATAATATTATGTACCTTCTTATTTTTGTGAATTCATAACTGAGGATCGTGGCCAGGATGATTTCGTCTCTGTTCTGGCAGAACACACTAACTGGAGAATACTAGTTTTGAGTAATTTGACTTTGAAGTCGTTAAAATGTTTGAAATAATGGTCTATCATGTGAGTTTATTAAGTAATCGTAAAAAGGGTGTCTTTAAAATAAAGACTGTTTATTTATTAAGAAGGTTTCCAGACGGTAAAGTTTAAAATAAAGAACATTTTGGTACTAACACAATATGTAATTTTTTTCGAATTAGTGTTTTCTGCCAGAACAGTGACGATTTGTGCCGTCTGACAGCCTTTTCTACGGTTTGGCTCTATCCTTATCGTCATTGAATGACACGCAGCACGTATTTCAGTGAGAGACTCTTGGTTTTTGTGATTTTATCCATCTATCTGAAGCAAACTCTTTATCGTCCTCTACGAACCTCGAATTGACCAAATTAAAAAGAGAATAAGTTTTTCTCCAGATTTTTATCCTACATGCAAGCTAAGTGACAAATGAGAGTCTGTCTTATCCGCCTCCAGCACTATATTTTAAATGCGTCTAGCTATTGTATTTCCTTGCTGTACAAGTGCCAGAGACTTATATAATATACACACACTAGAAAAACACGAGATCTTATTAGAATCGTTTCAATCGTTGATAATGTTTTTTCTCGATTGCAGTTTCGACAAAGCATTTTTTTAGATTGTTACTCTTCTTTTGATATCAGTTTCACATCCACCTTTGCTAGGTAAGTAAGTATGTTGGACTCAAGATAACTATATTCGCTGACGACCTCTGTATATATCAGTAATACTAATAGCATGGGTTGTGACATAGTATATTATACACATAAAAAGCGTCATAAATAGTAGGTAATACGTATTTATTTCATAATAATATGTAATTAAGAAAAGGTAAATTAGTCAATTGTTTCTTGTGAGCGCAATGAAAACGATCCACCTAGCTGTGCGACATTTGATTTAATCATGATTGATTGATAAGCAATTGAAAATTAAATATGTTTTACCTTGACATTATATTATTAGACAGTGTGACTCATAATGGTGGCGTGTCAAAATTTTTTTACGTAAAAATGTTGACTAAAAAGCTTTCACGAATATCGGTTTGTTTGCTGATCGGTTGTTTTCTTTGCCTTGGATAAATCTTGGTAAAACGTATAAAAAATAATATTGTACAGTGATCCTTGGATGGCTATCAAAAGATATGATTTTCTTTATATTTTTTTATATATACTTATTATCAACATAAGTGTGACAACCCGGTAAGGATCACGGCTTCCTCCGACAACTTTCTCTACATATTTATATTCAAACTGCCTCCTTTCAGCATTCAGTAGTCATAAGTATTTACGTTTTCAACTAATTTTTGACCTACCACTCCTTCTGGACTATATTCTATTACTTCATCACGGTTCATTGTCATTCATACGATACATATGAACTTTACTATCTAGTGCACTCTCCTAATATTGATACTATGATGTACTTACCACAATATAATAAATTATTGAAATACGTTTTTTTTCGCAGGGTTAACTTCCAGGTTTTCTGTTTCTGGGTTATTTGTGTTGTACAGCGTGCTGTTCGGCAAGATATAATGCAGAACTTATAATGTCATAATAGATAGATGTAGTATTTATTCGCTGATATAATTAATTATTTTCTTGCCAAATTCTTCTTTTATTTAAATTGACGAGATAACCAAGGTGAAAGAAACTGTTTAATAAATATTTTTATCAGTGCTGATTCTGACATGCAAGTATTATCGATATCATCGTAATATCTCAATATTTGCATCGCGTATTGCCCTTTTCAGTCAAAATATATGTATATTTTTATTGATTTTATAACTACATATATTTGAACAACAGCTATTGACATAATCATCAGTACTCACCACTTATTAATCCAAGTCAATGAAGCTCTATATAAAGTAAACACTTTTATATTATAATGTAATATTTTGATTCGACGGTTTTGAATTACGTCGATAATTGTATACAAAAGTAAAAAATACCTCACTAAGCATAATACAAGATATAACTACAATTTATTGTACTATTATAGATCAGGAAACTACCTACTATTTAATCAACAGTCACTTTATGTGTATTTTCAGTGCGATGAAAATGTCTGCAGGAAATCAATTTGAATTGACAGTTCAAACCCAGTTATGTCATGAGCATCAAGAGATGAATCGAACAATGTACTGTCATTTTGTTGCGAAGAGTCTTTGAGATATTTTTTTTATATCCGTTTCAAAGAGCGATATTCGATTGCTCAGCAGTTCTCAACAAAATAATAAAAATATCTATAAATATTTTTGATTAAACCAGTTCGCCACAAAAACGTACCTAATCGTAAAACAATATCGTTGTTAAAAAAAATATAATATTGTTATTTTAGCTGTGAAAAATACCCACACATTTTACGTAATAATATACCTACTTATGTATGTATAAACTTTGTTTCTTTAATCAGCCGAGGTGTCTCCGCTGCTGGATGACGGCCTCCTCTAGCTACTTCTACTTTTCTCAGTCCCTAGTTCTTTGCTACCACATACATTCACCTAGCCGTACGATCAAGTTTAGGGCGTCCCTGTAGTTGTTTGGTGTATCAAGCATTGATTTATTTTATAATCCTTTTAATGTCTAACATGCATCTTTCCATGACACCTTGCGCTATTTGTAATTTTTGATTCATTTGAACATAATTAATAAATTGAGATAACATTTACTTGGTATAATTCCATATGTATAATGTTATTTTTGTACATAGCGCTGCAAGTTGCCGTGTTCGCGCCACGTTGACGAGGATTCTACGTTGGCTTGGATAATATGCCAGATGTACATTGGATTTTGGTCTTTGCATATTATGTAATACAATTCACATCACCCCGTTTTGCTTTCAATGAGGTTCTCTTTTGTATATTGATTATTTTTTGAGAATTATTACATGAGAGAGATAATATTTAATTTTATAAAGATCATTGACATTTACTTTAAACTTAAATTGCGTTAAGTGGAGAATACCAATATTTTACCACATTGTATGATAAATTATTTGTTTTTTTCTACTGTCAATTCATGGTGGAACTGCATTGTATTGTTGTTTTTATTAAATAAAACGCAATTTTTTTATAGTACTTATTCCACTTTTATATAATAGATTAGGACCGGTTTCGTCCGCCTCAGAGGGTTGAGTTGAGTTTAAAATGTCCCTCTGAGGCGGACGAAACCGGTTCTAATCTATTATATAAAAGTGGAATAAGTACGACAAAAAAATTTCGTTTTATTAAATAAAAACAGCAAATTATTTGTTGTTGAAGATTCCTTTTTTCAAAAATTGGTTTATTATGTTGCGCAGTATTTTAATATTTTGTAGAGGTTTTTGTGGTAAATTTCGTAGTTCTGTTATCTGAATTGAACTCCGAGAGCCTATCGTTCCAATTCCTTATCGTTGTTTGTGCCATACTGTTTGTGAGGAGTTGCAGTCATATGGAAATTAGTCATCGTCCCCGACATAAATAGGCCCTCGGCGCTTCATAGTTACTTAGAATATTTATGTGGTGTATCCTTGGCACAGATGGTGGCGATAATTGTGTTTGGAATGAACTTCTGCGTTATTGATGCTCTAATGAGTCTAATGGATGCTAAGAATGTGTTGTTTCTTTTCCTAATTTCCTTTTGGCGTAACTAATAGGGAAGTTTGTGTACGACTAATGTCTTTCTCAGTTGTCGTTTGTTTAACATATTATTTGTCAGCTGTCTCGTGTCCGGTTATAAATCTGTAAGTATCACTTATTTTTATATAGAATAATCTGCAGTTTATACATGTTGTATAGCCGTTTTTAAAGAGGCACCTAGCGGAAAAATACGAAGCTTGCAATCTGAGATTTTTTTGTTGATATTTACAGTTATCAAATTTATGTATGGTCCCAATATTGAAGCTTAATTTTATGTAAATAAAAAGGATTTCAAGTTATAGACATTTATATTTTTTATAAAAATCGATGTTTTTTAAAATAGATATAAAAAAAATTGAAACTAAGAATTAGTCAAAAATCTCTTAGGCGATGCTTAGAACAGTGGCGCACCCATGGGGGGGGGGGCAGGAGGACTTGCCCCCCCCTCCCAAAATATGAAAATCATCAGAATGATTTTACACATTGAAATCGAAAGCCAATAAACTATACCTTGGGCTTAGACAAACAACACGGCAAAAAATGATTTGCACCCTTTTTCGTAAAATTTCTTAGATTTTAATTTCTAACGCAAAAATTTCGAAACACTAATGTCAGGTTTTTTTAAAAACCCGTTCCCTAATGAAATTCTCGGTGTCCACCCGAATTCCGGAGTGGTATAGGTCATGGCTGGGGAGGGTTGACTGGGCTCTAGCCTGGAGGCCCGGGCTGTGGGGGGCCTGGCGTGTCGGGTTGACCAGATAAGTGAGATAAACAAACATCATAAATTAGCTTTAATAGTAAAAAAGTATCCTTCATGACTATGAGCATTTTAATTTATACAATTGTCCAATATATTTTCTGATTATTATGTGTCGATACTCGACAGCTCCATTATTAAAGTAGATGTATTGAAAATTGCCAATAATTCACTGTATAAGTACCCTCAATTTGAACTAAAACAGAATTTGAAAAACGTTAATGTAGTATTTCACACTGCCTTTAATCTAAGCGGTGGATAGGGGGCCCGTCAAATACCCTAGCCCAGTGGTCGGCAAACTCATTAGTCAATAGAGCCAAATATCAACAGTACAACGATTGAGATTTCTTTTGAGAGCCAAATTTCTTAAAAATTTCTTTCTTAAACTTAAATTATATACGTATGTAGTAAGTAGGTTCACTGCTAATTTACTTAATAGACTTTAGTTAAAGTTTTAAGTTCTAATTAAATTATAGGTAGGTACACTGAATAAAACTGAATATCATACGTAATAATGATCTTATTTATTAATAAAAATTAAATTGTAAGTCAGGTATCCATAAAATTGAATCATGATAATGACTGACAAACTCAATGTGAATAATGGCCTTGCATCTCCTTGTAAAGTTTGGGTAAGTCAGGTTCGTATGTTGTTGATAATTTTAAGCACGATTCCAGGTTCTCATCAATAAATTGATTTCTTAATTAACTCTTGATTTCCTCTCTTGGAAATCTTTTTACTAACCACAAAACTTGCAATATTAACATTGTTGACAGATTTTATTCAGTACATAATTAAATACAGCACTTTATTTTTATTGACTCTTCTCCTCAGCTGCTTTCTTCCTTGCATCATCGACAGAATATTTAGCGCAAAATTACGAGTTTTTAGTTGTATCTTTCTAAATTTCAATGCGCCAATTTTTCCCGACACATAAATACCTACAGGTCGGTAAGCCATTTAAGTTTTGAATAAACGCGAAGTCTCGGTCTATTCAACATTACATTTACGGTTATCCTCTTCCATTTTCTTTGCTTCTTCTTTGTAGCCATGTCAGATATAGCAGAGAGCATCTGTGGCAGAGCCGCACTCAAGGGGCCAAAGAGCCGCAGTTTGCCGACCACTGTGGTGGGCATGGTGTAGGTACACCGAGTGTAATAGACAAAAGACCGATAAACGAGATATTAGGCTGTGTTGTATTGAGTAGGTTGTGTATAATTTAAATGCAATAATACTTTTTTGTCCATTTTCGATTAATATGTTGGAACCTCAATATTGAAAAACGAAAAATCTACGATAAACATTCGGCGAAAAGAACGACTACACCCACTACGGTTGTGGTGTAAATCAAAAGAACATTTTTTTCGGTGGAATTCGGCATAAATATTGTAGCTCTCTAGGCCAGTGTTCCCCAAAATTTCGAAATCTGTGTACCCCTTCTATAATTTTCGTAACACTGAGTACTCCTCGTCAAAGAAAAATGCATATAAGTACTTTAATAACAATCAAAATATATTTATATATTCCTTTTGTAGTACAAAAACAAAATAATAATAAGCGAAAAATAAAATTCATTCATAATAAAATATAAATAAAAGTTATATTATAAAAATAACATTCATTGGTTATTAATTTTAATCTGAAGTGCAGTTCTACACCCAAAAAGCTGTTCCTTTTTTTTACGTAATGTCTACAAATGCTGAAAAAGCAACTTCACATAGATATGAAGTTGGAAAAGGCAAGATGTATTTCAGGAATGTCTCAAACTAGATGTGTCTGTCTAACTAAAACTTAACTAAACTGTCTAAAACTAGATAAACATGTTCCATTTGAAACCTAAATGATGTTTTAGTACACTCCTTATATTTATTTTGCAAGAATCCGTCTGAAGCTAATAATTCCAACAATTGGTCTTCTTCCGCATGCGATAAACCTTCTAGCATGGATATTGTATTAATGCTTGTTGCACCAGGCGTAGCCATAACCCGGTGCAGCGCATACCCCCACCAAACTCTTCCCGTACCCCAGGGGGTACGCGTACCACACTTTGGGAAACACTGCTCTAGACCAAGCGGGTAGCACAGCCGATATTATATAAGTAATCGTTTAGCATACTAGGTACACATGTCCAGCATGGTCGCTGTTCACTTCCAATCCGCCAGTCGCTGATGACACGCTCAACGGTTACCGCCACTATGCCTCCAATTTAATAAAAACTAGGAGAAACTGTACAAATATATCGCGGTGTATTCTGAAAATATGTAAAAATATTTATATGAAGAAGAAAGAGCCTATGGGACTAATTGACATTCTCCTCCTTGCCCCCCCCCCCCCCCAATAATAAATCCTGAGTGCGCCACTGGCTTAGAAAACTTAATAAACTAAATTTTATAAATAAATATGACCATAAAATATTTGTAATAATAAGATGCGGTCCGATTCAACAAATTCACATTTTATTACATTTGTTAGTTTATCTTTAAATTAAAATTAAAATATTTTTCTTTTTAATGTTTTCAGATACATATTTATTAATTAATACCTACAGTTGAAATTGTAAATTATCAAAAAAAAATCACAAATTGCAAGCTTCGTATTTTTCCGCTAGGTGCCTCTTTAAAAAAGGCTCAGTAAAGGCTTCACCTTAAGTGGATGAATAAATCAGAATATCAGAATTTTATTATTGTAATCTATGTCATATTCATTATTTTAGGATATATTTTGTAAAAATGTAATTGATTATTTTATTAACATAGTATCTACTTTTTCTGAGTAATAATAATAAGTAATAAAGATTGAAAACCATTAACTGTGTTCGATGAATGAACTTAACACCAGTGAAAGTGATAGTGAATTGATCATTATTATATTCATATGCGCTTCTCTATAAATAACATTGACTTTGTTTTTTTTTGCACAAGATTACTCATTCAATACCGCACAAAAAATTACCAACAAATAAGTTAATAAATCGTGATAGATATCATTATAAAATGTGTTGCATAATACATATTTTTCAAATACCAATCTATTATTTATAAATAGAGGCTCTTAGTATCTAATTGGAGGGTCGCGGGTTCGAATTCGGTGTTGTTTTCATAATCAGTAGTTAAGTGTGCATGTTTAGAAAACTTCATAAAAAACTCAAGATTCATAATATGATTATGTTCTGTCTTGAAGGAGAAAATAAATAGTGACACATCTTTATTTAGTATTTATTATGGTCTTGAGATTTCATTAAATTCCAACGATTAGAATGTTTACTTCTAACTCACGACACTGATATTAATTTATTAACAAAAAAATAAACGCGGAAGTACTACTAAAAAAATGTTGTTTATTTAATTAAATCAATTCAAAGTAAGATCTCTTGTTTTCCAAATTTTTATCACTACAAAAGGCTATGTGGCCCAATAATAGCACCTAGTATTGTAGTTGTGAAACAGTACTAATAATAGCAATGAAATAACCTGCCATTGGTGATGGAAATTGGGAAGGCAATAATTCAACCAAATCGCTTCGGATGTTGATATATTTCACCTACGTGAGTGTGAGTATATGAGGACGTTGTTTTGTAAATTCTTAAAATAGGGTCTGCTTAGCTCATTCGGTGTACTTCCTTGTATCTAATTTATGTTTTTTTATATTTACACGTTTCTACTGTTTAATAATCTATTTCTTTTTTATACAAGTAAGTAATACTGTTTTAATAGTATTTATTTGTTTCAAAAATATCATGTTGTGAATGACTTAAATTAATAGTAAAATGTTCACTCTATGTTAAAAAATTAAATTGAATTTGAAAATTTGAATTGAATTTGAAATATTCTAAAAACCATCATAGTTTTTTATAAAATCATATAAATGCGTCGGAAATCGAAGCTGTACCTCTGAATGAACAATAAGTGTTTTACGGATTAGACTACGAGCATGCTGTATTTTTGCGATGTCTCCATGACTTAAGACTATTGATAGACAGAGCTAGACTTATTTGCAATTTGACTCTGGAATAAACATACCTCGTCAACAATCTCCATATTCAACATTCGATTTGTCTGCGCGCAATTCTCACTGTCTTTAGTAATATATACCCATATTCTGCAGGCTTAAAACCTGGTAAATAACTTGTAGTGTTTGATCAGGTCAGTCGAAAAGGATGAGAAAGAGCTTCAGCCAGATGAAAACAAAGCAAATCAAAAATAACACATACGTCCATTGACACAGCCCAAGTGTACCGAAAGAAGTAGAGCCGAGGTGTGGAAAAGACTATCCGACGGCCAAATTATCATTGTCTCGAGCATTATTTATGAATAAGAAGAAGATTTTATTTAATATGTTTCAAAGTAAATAAAATGGTTTTGAAAAAAAAAATCATACAATAATAATTATGTGTGTATTTTTTGGAAATCATCGTAATATATGCATTTATTACTATAACATTGCATACATAAGATAAGTCGGAATATAATTTTAGCACCTCAGAAACCATAACAGTTAGAATAAAATTGAACCGAATGGGACTTGAACCTATATTTATTTTTATCTCAGTTAAACGATGATAGTTGCCGATCAAGCTTCCGGTATGCTTCTTAATCACACCTAAAATTCGTTAATTGCCATTCATTGAGTAATAATAAGAAAAGAGTACCCATTTAATTACCTAATCTGAAACCAGATTCGTGAAAATTATTTTTTTTATTATAATTTTCAGACATGGATCTTTATATTATCTACCTACGTAGTATGTAGTACCTACCTATATTATTATCAAAAGGAATAAAAAATATATTTAATAAAAATATTATGCAATATTCTATGTTTATACATGTTTTAATAATTAATAATAGTATGTAAATAATGACGCAAAGTTTTTCTTGTCTTTAGAATTTTAAACATAGATTCCAAAAATACATGATTTTCAAAGAAGTAAGGGGAAATGAGTCAACGAGTCTGTGTTTAGCTTTGAACATTATTTTATGGAACCGTAATTGATTTTATATTTTTTCGTATGCACATACCATATAATACACGTTACGTTTAGTAATCTGCGTATGAGTGACATGAATTGAATTCGTTATGTTAACGTGGGATTTCCAATAAATGAATTTCAAGGTTTACTATTGCACTATTGTTCTACTATTTTAGACGTGGTTGTGAAACAAAAAATATTTTACAGTTTAATTACACGTACCCACGTGATGTTATAAAGTATAAATACCTAATCAAGGATTTTTTTTCAACTTCTCAACCTCTGGAAAGACAGTCTAATGATTGCAAAGTATTAGAGTAAGGCTTTGAAGTCAAATATTTAGATTTTGGACAAGTAGCACCTATATGTACATACGTAAGTATGGGAAGAAGAAAGTTCGGCTGGTTTCTGAAACATTTTTCAGTTGTAAATATATCACCATTTTAACACTTCTAACGACTATAATTTTCAGAAACGGTAATTATTTTTGACACACTTCTTTAAGAGAAACTCGCAGTATCCTTACAAAAAGTCATATACTAACGCAGTTCAGGTTTATCTTACAGTACTTTCCCGCATACCTCGCACATCATACTACCTGCATTATATTGTTAACTTTGGAACTTTGACTTTCCAATGGGATATTATCTGTCACTAACCGCCAATTACTAACAGAGTTATAGTTGTTAACAATTTCTATTTATTTCGTACCGATGTCAAATACATGTATTACCTACACGTCAAAATATATGTTTAAAATTATCTATATAAACAAATATGGTAAAAATATAGCACATTATAGTAACATCGTACCTGTTATATGTAATAATATTACATTATGTATTAAAAGCTATAAGTAATGTGTCATCCGACGAAAATAATTTTTCATAAAATTTAACTAACGACTACTGCACAAATATTTATTTTCTATGTATACCAGTTGTATTCAAACTGTGCGCCGCAATCAATGGCTAGTGTTACGTCAAGCAACTGGTTTATAAAATACTGCCAGGAAGATAATAAGATATAGCTGGTGGGTAAATGTGGGTAGCTGAGTAACATCCAGTATAGGTAAGAGATTATGCGTAGTTTGAAGGAGGCAACCTATGGAAAGAACGCAAATAATACAACTTTTGAGAATAGATTCTGGAGAGTTGACAATTTTTTCGATTACTTAGCTAACTATCACAAATTTTTATATCAGAAACTAGAAATAATATGGTATAGCATCGTTTTGACTAGGCATTCACGGAGTATATGTGTCTAGTATAATTTTTAGATATGAGAAACTGCGTGTAAGAAAGTAGGGCTCACCTGTGAGTCCCACTCATTGGTACTTTTAGTGCATCATTAGATGAAACAAAATACACACGAAGGGCATTCTGAGATGAAAAAGTCAGGAAAACACTGACATATACTATTTATAAATCGTCGAAAACCAAATAAATCTCACCAGAATTTGAATTTAAAAAATATTGACAAAAACGCTTTTAGTTGACACACTTCTTCATCGATAAATCATTTTTTCGCCATGCGACCGTGCACTATAATTATTGATATTTAGAAAGAATAATTTATTTCATTATAGAAATGGTAAGTTATTATGATTTAATGATTTAACCTATATGACGCAAAAATTTATATTTATGGAGAATAATTTTGTATACTAATAAATAAAAATCATTATTACTTATTTTTAATTACATTTTTGTGGTCAAGTGGATGTCGAATGTTATTATGAGATCATTTTATCAGATAATATGATGACATAATATGTGTCTGTATCCGTAAATGGACTTCAATAATGTACTCACAATGTATATATTATGCATAATACGGTAACAGTATAATATTTATAATCATATATATATATATTTAAATGGCTGAAACCTTAAAAAATACGTTTTGATTGCCATTCTAAATATTCAGCAAAGTGTAATTTTTATTTCATTTTTAGTGTGGGTGTATTTACTTTGTTTTTTCACCGCTAATATAGTAAGACCTGTGGGTAAATAAAACACTTCAATTTTGACTGCTGCCTGACTTTGTGCGCTTTATTATATTATATTATGATAATGCTTACTCATGAATTTACACAATGGTTTCTTTTTAGTTATATATAATACCTGTCCTATATAGCAGGTATGTATAAATTATTGGTTTCTTTTTAGTTATATATAATACCTGTCCTATATAGCAGGTATGTATGAATTATTTTGTATGGTTCCAAATCAACATGTAATATTAGAAACATCTAATAATATGCATAATGTTGCCAGTTTCAATTTAAAACAACAGATACTCCACAAAATGGTCGAATGCCTGCATTGTTTGAGGCATTCGGCTAATATTCATATCTAAATAATATCTTAGAAAGAATGTCATGTTATTTTATAACATAACACACTAAGCCAAGGAAGTCTTTACGAGGGCAACACTACGCAAAAGTACGACCGGACCACGCCTGCGCACGGGATAGTTTGTACGGAGTTCGTGACACTATTTCCGGCGCTATAGGAGATAGCGGGCTTTTTACACGAAGGTGAAGCGGGAGTCGATCTCTCAGTCTTGATCGTTCGAAGGAGGCAGACGTCTTGGCGAGTTCCGAGCCTCGGACCCTGGGCACAGGGCTTTCGATTTCCTGACGTTTTGGAGACGAGGACGATGGCCATCTGAAGGACGTCCCCCCCACGCCAGGAGATCGGAGGAACTCCACGGTCCCCACACGTTTGAAGACGCACTCCTCGATTCCGTCCTGGAAGGAATCGAGGGCAGCGAAAAGGCTGAAGAGCCTTTTGTGTAATTGGTATTTATTGTTCATTTATGTTACGGTCCACCGAAGTAGTCTTTGTTTCAAATTAGCTTTTGGGTTTTTGTTCTTATTTGTTTAAATATTAAATTGCATTAGGTGCTCGTGATTCACTTAAGTAATTATACTTCTTTATACACTGTAGCCCGCAAGTTATCTTATTTATTAATATACAATTGTTGAAATTTCTCTACTTGCTTTTCATTTAATTATCCTTAACACTATTGTCTCTATGCATCATCATAGAGTGGCGCTCAATCCGAGATACTTATATTTATTCCATCTTTATGTACTTTATTATAATACAGGAACATCCAACGAATGAGTGTAGTAACCGGACAGGTAGCTGGGGTCTTAGAGGTAAAAGTCAAACCATCCACGACCCTGCATCCTATTTCCCCGAGTCTCATGCTTATCCCCAACCTATCCCTATCCTATATCCCCATCCATCCCTATTCCTTACCCCTACATAAATCCTTATATGACAAGAAATAATTTAAAATGTATAAAAAAGGATGATAATATTACTAAAATAGTATTTTCCGGGAAACAGTTTTCCTATTTCAGATAAACCATCACGTGTGATGTAATTTTTTTTTTTGAATTTCACGCCGTTCTCTCGTTGTAAAGTAAAAAGGTCGAACATTTGAATAAAAGAAATCACGTTGGAGAACACACAGAATCTTTCAGAAAAGTCGTGAAAGGTCATCGTTTTCTATATCAAAACTTTTCAAGAATCAGTTTAGTCTTAGAGTTTTTTTTTAATAGATTACATGTGAAATAATATATTTACATATATTTTCCTCTTTATACTTACATGCACGATTTAGTATAATTTAAAAGTTGAATTAATTATAAAAGTAGATAAATTGATCGATTTCTAAAATATACTAGCAAAATTGACCTATTAGTCTAAGAACTTTCCATTTAAGTATTTTTGTTTTAAAAATTGCGGATATTCATCATAAGAAAAAATGGTTGCATTGTATCAAAAAAAAAATAACTACAACGCCCACAATGGTCATGGTATCATAGTGTATAATATTTTGTACGTTATCTCATTGAAACATGATGCCTATTTGACATTTTTATTACGTCATATATAATATACTTATTATTATATTTTGCGTGATTTTAGGGTTCATTTAAATATTCTAAATATTGACGATTTTGTGTGTTTACTATTTAAAAACCTATCCACGTGCAACAATAATGTGAATAGTACTTATCGTCGGTGTGTTGTAAAAAGAGCGAATAAACCATTTTGGCGAAATCGAGATTTTAATGAAAATACAATATGTACCCCACTAGCTTTGTTGTGTAAAAACGGCGAATTTGTATCTCAATAGGAAACTACTTAAAAACGATAATCGTAAGGGCAACTATCCATTTAGTATCACGAATAAAAAGCGAATGTGACATATTAGGCCTTTTAAAATATTATATAATAATGCCTATTATAATGACAATATTCTTTCAAAGCTTAATTATAAACTTGTTAAATATTTATAATCATCCACAGGTAATAAACAAATAAATGTCAAAAGTTAAAAATCCTCCTCCTGTAAAATAGCATTTTGATTAATTCGCCCTTTTTACAAAACACCGACGTTATATTCTTTCACAAGTATTATATCAATACATGTTTAGCGTAAGGAATGGTCCATCTACCTATCTATAATAATTACACAATAAAAGTTTGTACTGATGACAAATTTAAGACGAGTGTCAGAGTATCTCTTGGTAAAATTTTTGCATTAATTACTTTATGGAATTGACTGTTTGAGTAAATAATATATTGTGTTAAAATTATTGAAACAGTCAATGATAGATGCGGATAATAATAGTATTAAGTTTACTACAAATAAATGGATAATTTCGTTAATTCATAACCATCATAAAAACTTATTAAATATAAACATATTATGTACACATCGTGTAGAATATTCTTTGTCCATACCTGCTCATTAATTGACGTATATTAAGGACATCATACGGCACCTCCAAGAATCCGTATAGCTCGACAGTCTTCCAAACCAAAAAAAGAACAATTTCGTCACTTCATTTTCATTTATAAATTGCATTCATCATGGGAAAACGGCAAATTTCAAAATGTTGATACCATAAAATAAAATTGCTTTATTTTAAACCATTTCAATTTCATGATTTAATAAAAGTATCGTTTATACGTTTGAAGTTTTACCTTGGAAAGTGATTGATGCGTCTTTGATTTAATTAAATAATGTGAATCTTTTTAATACACATTTAATGAAGGTCACGTCATTATGTGCGTAATGTCTATAAATTCAAGCCAACTACGTTCATAATATTAGCACCCATGACTGTAAATGTAATCAATGTTGAACTGACCACTGACCTTACAATTTTATCACAAGTTGCATCAATTTGTTAAAGTCAAACGTCTATTTAAACGATTTAATCATTAAATATATGAAAAAATAAAGAAAAGAAAAAACATTCAAATTTATAACTATTAAAAGTATAACCTTTAAAAGGATCGTAAATATTTAAGTAGGTACATATTATATAAAAATATAGGTAAGTATTTAATAAAATATAAATATAAGTACTAGTAGATACATAAAAGTTATATGTAAATTATAATTCATTCATTCATACAACATATTAATATTAATTTATCCTCTATGAATAAAAAATGATTCATAAGTTTTTGTCACCGTGCATATTATTATTCTTTTCCGAAGTATAGCTGATATACTTACTATTAAATTGTATTAATTTCGTATCATAAATGTCTCGAAGACGTAAGCTGCTTAAATGACCCTTAAGCAATCCTCTATACTGGCAGGTACTCCAATTAAGCAGATCACAACTACGTATATCTTAGACAAGAAACGTAATCCGACAATGATGGGTATTAATGATGACATTTTTACAAACTGGAATAGGACGCGTGAATGACGTATTTAAAAATTATGTCAAATTGTTCTTAAGATGTGAAATATTTGACTAATTACTCATGATGTGCTAACAGTGTCAATATATGCCTGTGAACATGGATATTCAATGTAGGAGAAACCCAAAAATGAAGACTAGCGAAACGTACTGTGTTAAATTGATCTATATTGCGCTTTAAGTGATTAAATAAGGTCTTGTCCACATGACGCGTTTTGACTCGCGCGCATTTCAGGTACATGTGACCTAATTGAGGTGTCCACATGCACTCGCGGCAAATCGCGGCGAGACACGCGCCATGTGGACAGGGCCCAAAGTGTGCTAACGTATACAAGTGAAACATGCATCTTCAATGCAAGCGAAATATAAAGAGTAGTGAAAGTAGCCATCGAATTGTGAAGATTGGACATAACGTGAGAAACCATAAAATAAACTTATGGATAAAGAAGCAGACAAAAGTATGCGATGTGAGGGGGATCCTTATACCAACAAAGGCACCCAGCGGAAAAATACGAAGCTTGCAATTTGAGACATTTTTTGGATAATTTACAATTTCAACTGTATTATATATTATAAATATGTATCTGAAAACATTAAAAAGATTTTTTTTAAATCAAAGATAAACTTACAATTGTAAAAAATGTAATAAAATGTGAATTTCTTGCAGGGTCACATCTTATTATTACTTACATTATATTTTATGGTCATATTTATTATAAGTTTTCAACTTTTTGACGTTTATATTTTTAACTAAGTAATAATTCATCGTTTTATTATTGTTTATATTTATTTAAAAAAAAACATCGATTTTTATAAAAATATAAATGCGTATAACTTGAAGTCATTTATATTTATATCAAATCAAACTTTAATATTGGGACCATACCTAAAATTAAATTTGATATAAATAAAAATGATTTCAAGTTATACACATTTATATTTTTCTAAAAGTCGATGTTTTTTAAAATAAATATAAAAAATATTAAAACGGTGAATTAATTACCTACTTAGTCAAAAATATAAACGTTAAAAAATTGAAAACTTAAAAAACTAAATTTTAATAATAAATATGACAATAAGATATAGTGTAATAATAAGATGGGACCCTGTTATAAATTCAATTTTTTTTACAATCGTAAGTTTATCTTTGACTTAAAAAAAATCTTTTTAATGTTTTCAGATACTTATTTATTAATTGAAATTGAAAATTTAAAAAAAATATCTTAATTTGCATGCTTCGTATTTTTCCGCTAGGTGCCTCTGCTGGAATGCCTCTTCCCCTTAAGCTGATGAAATAGCAATGGGCTATAGAGGTAACTAAAACTAAAGGATACCAAACAACCTCAACTTCGTGGCAGTGAATAAATAGAGGCCAAGAAGTGTAAAAGGAACAAGGGAGGCCTTGATCCGGTAGTGAATCGGCATAAACTCAACATGATGATTCAATTACTTTACGTGCCGAGTATATAATTTGAACGCTCATGATGGCTGAGTGCTAAAGTGTCGGTTTATAATTCCGGGTTTGAATTCTGGGTCTGGCAAATTCACATGTTATTTTTCAATGTGTGTTTGAAAAGTCAGAATATGGATCTAATATGTTAACTCATTTGCTGCTGACTAGATAATATTTTTTTAATTACCACCAATAAAATGCACGTTAATTACATTGATCAGCCGCCTGGTCATTACGCGCCAGGTGCGTCTTCAGCGTATTAAACAAGTTAATGGAAATCTGTTCATACACATTCACTCTATGGAGGCCCTGATAATTCTATTACGATCGAACATGGTGATGTAATTAATATAATTGGAATAATTAATCTGAATACATATATTTTGAAGGATTAAGATTATAATTCCACGAACTGCGTATTTAGTAAAGGTAATTATTTTCTGCATTTGTCCAGCAACTATTCTATTTTTGAACTGTGTCCGACCCATATGCATTTAAGGGTTTCGGCTTACTTAATTACATGGTAAATATTCTCTACTTCTCACTCATCCATTCGATTCCTTTTCTATCTGTATGTGTGATGCTCCTCCATTCCACGTTATGCAACTCTTATTTGTGAATTGGAATAGAACATGTGAGTACCGGAAGCATGAATCGATTAACATTCTGCGCTTGAGGCACGTTGGAAGGTCTCTTTTAAAAATTACGTTCAAACGTCCAAATGCACTCTTTACCAACTTTTTTCGACGAACAATGTCATCACGCAAACCACCATCTATGTATAGGCACACATCCAAAATAGATATACTCGCAGAACAGCTCGAGCTCGACACTACTGATTACAAATTGTCACCATGGAGATTTGGAGATAAATGTCTCAAAGACAAAGGTCATGATGAACCGCTTGGTTGATCCCATAATTTAAAAAAAAGTAAACACAATTCTTGGTAACTGTAAATATTCTGAATACAATCAAAACACTATTGGAATATTGGTAAAACAAACAGTACAGTAATGTTATATATTTTTTGTGAAAAGGGTGAGGTAGGTAGGTATCTACATTTCATTATATCGTGTTGCCGAAACCCACAACAAATGAGAAACACAAAGGTAGACTAACTACAATGTATCGAGGCGCCTTGGGTATTTCGGAGACGGAGGAACGTTTGGTAATCTTCAGCTTTGGCGGGTGACCCGAAAGTGTGTGAGGAGGAGTACGAAATAGGAAATATTCACACACACAAATACTTCAATAAGAAAAACTAAGAAAATAGCTTATAATATTAGATAAAAAGTGTACACAGATTGCGAAAAATGCTATGACACGTTTTACTGATGTATTATAGAAGGGTTGAGAAATTTCAATTGCTACAAAAATTATGCTTGCGCAAACATTAATGTTCTTCAATTTTTTAACGGTGACAATTTACGCATTTTAAATAAAATATTGTTGGCGTCGAAAGCTACGTATTTACCGGACAAGGCACAGCACGAACCAGGAAATCATCCATAGACTTCAGATGTCGGCGCGCTGGAGCGACCAACTGATGGAGATTATTGGGGCCAGCATTTACTCTTCCCTGACAGAGGTAGATGAACGTGAAGGGTGGAAAGTTTTAGATTATGACTGTATTTCAGGGTGGTCACGATTTTCAGCGATAAAGAAACGACCGAGAAAAAAGACATTAGAGCTATAAAAATTGCGATAATGACGAAACTTCCCTCATTACTTATTCATAGAACGTAAACAATAAATTTAAATTAATTAAAATACCATGTATCTAGGTACCAAATAAAATTATATAATAATGATAATTAAAATGTAAATAAATACTTAGATATGGTAGATTGGTTTTTATTCTCAAGTAAAATATTTTTTATCATTTTAAAGATTTTTGACAAAACAGAATTTGAAACGCTATTCATTATATTAAATAATGTGGACAGTATCGTACTTTAATAATATTGTCTTTTATTTAAATTGATATATTGTGTTTTCACCAAGAACTTGACAGCAGTTGGTTTTATTCGATCCATTATTATTGTGTTAATTTATACTTCATTAAAGAAGGGTAAACCATATTGACGAAATAAACAGACTCGAGTCATTCCTTCGTGTATCCTTTAAAAGCCAATGTTGAAGATAGCCGAGGGCCTCGATATTTCGAGAATCTTTGATCTCATGTCCCTCGTTGCTGAAGACCGTGAGTCATTTCTAATGCTCTACTTAAGTGTATCTCCACTCTCCAGCTATCATTGAATTTTGTCTTCCACATAGCTGTTGTTGAAAGGCCCGCAACATTCTTTTCTTGGAAGAATTATCGTACATCATAATATTATAAATAACTTTCAACCACCATAATGGAAACCTTGTGCAAAATAGTAACACAAAATTAACGAGGCTTACCTCACCAGAAATGGTATGATACGTGTTAAAGAATATGTTATTTTCAATTAATAGTAAGGTGTGACTAATAATGTACAATAAAATTTGCCACATAAAGCAAACACTCAATAAATATTTGAGAACAGTCCAAGCGCTTTGTGTCTCATGGCTTCATGGTCGAAAATAAACTGAACCCTGCTTCAAAACTTTGGTTCAAGGTGACTAAGTCTTACATTTATATCTTATAAATCTATTCTGTGGGAATATTAATATATCCTACGACGTCATTATGAAAATCACTGGTCACCAAACCAACGAGCACGCCACGCAATGATAATGTTATTTAACTTCACACTTCACTTCTTTCTTCGTTTTTAAACTTATCGGCCCAATTTACCTTTGACTAGTCAATCAATTCTCCGCGTCTATAAATTCACAAATTTCTTCTTCTTCTTTTCATACCTGTTTTCATGTCTTCTGTGGAAGATTAGCGACTACCTTGCAGTACATCTCTCTATTTAAGACCAGTCATATCAGATCCCCAACGCCTTAAACATAGAGCCACTTATGAAGAGCATCTCTCAATAACTACGCTTCTGCTGCCTTTACCTTCCCCTGCATTATAATTTGGAGTAAATCATACTTCAAATTGCACATAGCTATAGTAGGTAAGTTATTTTGTATTATTAGGTTGTCTTAAAACCTACTCATTGGTAATGTGATCAGTCCATGATATCTTCATGGTCCGCTGATACAGCCTCATCTCAAAAACCGCCAGTATTATAATTTATTGTCTGCTACTTGAAATAATCTTATTTATGAAATATTAAATACCTTTAAAGATTAAATCCGTAATTAGACTCAATACTGAATACAAATATTATTCAATTTTTTTTTTTTAACATATTGTGGACATTACAAATTATGAGTTCAAGACGTTCACAACATGACATTTAGAAACAAAGATATATAAATATAACAGTAGGTATTATATAAAAAAGAGATATATCAGTAGATAAATTAGATAGGTACAAGGAAGTACACCGGATGAGCTAATCAGAACTTATTTTAAGAATTTATAAAACAACATCCACCTAAACTCATTGTCACGTAGGTGGAATATATCAACACCCAAAGCAATTTCGTTGAACATAGTTATTGCTCTCCCAATTGGCATTACCAGTGGCAGGTTGGTTCTGCACTTTGTGAGAATAAACAACTGATGGTCCTTATTTCTAAGATAGTTATCAGGGACACACAGGTCAACACTGCCCAGAATGGCAGAGTTCTCATTTATACCTCGTATCATCATCAGCCTGAATCTATCCACTGCTGGATGAAGGCCTCTTCAAGTTGTTTCCACTTCTCTCGGTCCTGTGCATTTCGTTGCCACGTACTTCCGCAGAACTTTATCATTTCATCGATCCAGCGGCCTCTAGGTCTACCTTGTGGACGTTTTGTACTTCTTGGATACCACTGGATGACTAGATTTGTCCAACGATTGTCTCTTATTCGAGCTATGTGTCCAGCCCATCTCCATTTAAGGCTTTTAATAAACTCTATTACATCGCAAACCCTTGTCTGCTTCCTTATCCACTCATTCCTCTTTTTGTCCTTTCGCGTTATGCCCAGCATGCACCTCTCCATACCACGTTGTGCTACTCTAAGTTTCTGGATCTCTCTTTTACTTAGGGTCCATGTTTCACACGCATATGTCATCACGGGAAGCACACACTGGTTGAACACTTTGCGCTTTAGGCACAGTGAAAGGTCACTTTTGAAGACATTATTCAGGCGGCCAAAAGCACTCCAGCCTAGCTTTACTCTGCGAACAATTTCATCAAATATACATCCATCTATAGATACTTGTTGTCCCAGATAGATGTAGCTTTTCACCTGTTCGAGCTGAGTGCCATTGATGAGGATCTCTTTTTGTCCTGCAAAGCAGTTGAACATGACTTTCGTCTTTGTTACATTTATTTTCAAACCTACTTTGTTGCTTACTTCAGCGAGTTCCTGCATTCTGCTTTGGAGGTCTTCTGAGTCTTGCGAGAAAATTACTATGTCATCGGCAAAGCGCAGATGACTCAGGTGTTCTCCATTTATGGGGATCCCTTTGTCATTCCAGTCAAGTTGCCTGAATAAGTCTTCAAGGGTAGCTGTAAATAGTTTAGGTGAGATTGTATCACTTTGTCGGACTCCTTTGCTGATAGGAAATCTGCGCGATGGTTTATGGAGATTTATAGATGCTGTTGCGCTACTGTATATATTATTGAAAATATTTATATAGCGTCCAGGGATTCCTTGTTTTCTGAGTGCGTCGAGTATTGAACATTTCTTTATCGAATCAAATGCCTTCTCATAGTCTATAAAACCCATGCATAGTGGCAGTTTGTATTCCTGGTACCGCTCTATGATTTCTCTGACGACTTGGATATGGTCCATAGTGCTGTATCCTCCTCTAAATCCGGCTTGTTCTCTCGGTTGGTTCTCGTCTAGTACATTTTGCAGACGGTTTGAGAGAATTTTTGTGAACGTCTTGTAGAGAATAGGGAGTAGACTTATTGGACGATAATTTGCTAGGTGACAGAGAAGGTCACCTTTTTTGTGAAGAATGACAATGCTGGCATTTTCCATACCTCTGGGACATCCTCTTTGCATATGCAGGCTGTGAATAATTGTGCAAGTACTTCATTTGCATTCTTTCCTGCTTTTTTGAGGATATCTATCGTTAAACCGTCTTCTCCGGGGGCTTTCCCACTTTTCATGTAATTTAAAGCATGGGTTACTTCCCAGGATGTAATTTCGGGAGTATGGTCTTCCGAATTTCCATTTCTCTGAAGATCTAAGTCTATAGTCGTATTGTCAGTGTCATCACTGTAGAGATCGCTGTAGAACTCTTCAACTCGTCTTAACAAGTGTTCCCAATTTCTGACGATAGAACCATCTTTTGCTTTTAGTGCTGTGATTCGACGTTTTCCTATCGACAAGCATTGCTTGTTTTTGTTTAGACTTCTGCCTGCTTTCACAATTGCTTGTATGAGGTTTACATTGAATTTACGAAGGTCTTCTCTAATCTTCCTTCGGAGGGTTTTGCAAAGTGATGAAAACTCCATATCGTTTTGTGCCTGTCTATCGCTCTTGGTTTTCCTTCTCTGCTTCATAAGATTCAATGTTGCCTTCGAAAGCTTGGTGGAAGGTGTAACTTCTGAGATTTTTACGCCTGTTTTTTCTGCACATTGTAGAATAATATTCGTTATATCCTCCGCGTTGGATAGGGAAACGGTTTCGTTCTCATCTAAGAAAGCTGATAGTGCATTTTTGAGTTCATTTTGGAATTCAGTATTGTTCTGCAGGTATACGCGAGCATTTGACTTCTTCTGCAGTTTGGATCTTTCTGATTTGACGTTCAATCTTATCTTACATCTCACCATCTGGTGATCACTGCCGGTGTTAAACTGATTGATCACCTTACAGTTTAAAAATGTATATTTTCTGTCAATGAGGATGTAATCGATTTTGCTGGTCCTTCCTGTCGGGCTTCTTCACGTCCATTTACGTGTAGGTTTATGTTGAAAAAAGGAATTCATGATGTGAAGATTATTGGTTTCAGCAAACTCCACAAGCATGTCCCCTCTACCATCCCTTGAGCCATGTCCGAAATGTCTGACCGCTACGTCATCTCTTTGGTATGATCCAATACGTGCATTGAAATCTCCCATTATGATGTTGAAGTGGCATTTACTTTTATTTTTCAAGGATGTTATTTCCTCGTAAAACTCTTCCACTTTTTCATCAAAATAGCTCTGTGTCGGAGCATATACTTGCAAAATCTGAATCCGGTACCTAGCATTGATTTTAAGTATCACGCTTGCGACCCTGTCAGAAATGCAGTTGAACTCGACTATGCGGTCCCTCCAGGCTTTGTTGACAACAAATCCAACACCGCTCGTGCGTCCTTCATCGGTTCCTTTGGAGTACAGCACATGTCCGCTTTGTAAAGTAATAATACTCTCACCTTTACGCCTTACTTCGCTGAGTCTGACAACATTCCAGTGGATATTCCGGAGCTCTTCTTGAAACTCTACAAGTTTGGCATCGCTGGACAATGTTCTTGCGTTATATGTAGCAATGGTCATCTGTTGGCAGCCTTTTCCGGGTCTCCGGGGATTGTTAGCACCCTCTGCCTTCCTTCGCTGATCGCTGCCCTGATCAGTATCAGGTTGGCCTCCGGAGAATGAGGGCCGGGTTCTAGAAGTTTTTGTTTTCATATGAAGGTTTTGGACATAACACACCACGCTGTCCAGACGGGTTGGTGTGTGGTTTTTCTGTCTGGGTGATCCTTCCCGTAGCCAAAGGTCTCTCGTTTTAAGGCGCCAGAGTTTCGCCTTGCACCCTTCTCTATTAGCTACAGATATTATGTTGCGTTATACAGCACATTATCTGCATTGCCCGGGGGACGCCACGCGGAGGCTAGAGATAGGATTTGCTGACTTTCTTGGACAGTGGCGTCTCAACATTTTTTAGAAGTATACCTATTGGCATCAGTATACATCATTGAGGCCATAGTCAGCCTTTGCCCACCATACCTCGTATAAGTTGTAAAAAAAAAAAAAATACGTAGCTAAATAAAGATTTCTTCTAAATTGCAGACTGCAGTATGTAAGCATGCCTAAGAGAAAGTCAGTTGGATAAAGCCACGGATAGTATCCATACAACCTCAAGTAAAGGAGTCTCAAGAATTTCTTCTGTACCCTCTCCACCATAAGGCCATACTTCAACTGATGCGATGCCCAAACAATAGACCCACTCTCAAGTCTGCTTTGAATTAAAGAATTAAATAAAAGTTTTAATACCGTAACATCTGAAAAGACCCGGGAAGTACGCATGACGAAGCCTAACATTTTAAGCGCTTTGTTACAAATGGTAACTATATGGCTAATAAATGTCAGTTTACTCTCAAACGTAATGCCAAGATCCCTTACAGATGATATTCGTGACAGAACTCTGCCACGCATCGAGTATTGGATCATTGGTCATTGTTTTATGCACCTCTATTCAATAATAATTATTGTCTCTTATATTATACTCTTACGAATAAAAGTTTTTATTATAAAAATACAAGTACATAGTATCTTCATAGTTCATACAAGTATATATGTTTATCTGCATATAGTTATTTATTCGGTCAAGTATATCATTCTATAGTTATTCATATAATATAAAAATATTTGTAGTTATAATAAATACCTAAAAAATACCCTTTAACAAGTACTTCGTCTGAGTTAAACTGATTTAATATAATACTTACATAATATCGTGTAAGTAGCTAGTATTTAGAGGTTTCTATAAATCAAGCTATATTGAGTCAGTCATGGTCATTGCTATTCCCTTAATGTAATAGAATCAAGTAAAAGAAAAAGAATTGCGAACAACGTTTTATTGTTTTTTAATGTAAATTGAAACTTGTTCTCACGGTAATGAAATGACCTACATTTTTATTTTAGACCTGCTTCTTTATTAAAATTCAAGTTCATCCTTACTCATCTTTGTTTGAATGAACATTGTATCAATTAATTACAATGTCAGAGACACTATAGTTTCAATTATTAATGGTATAAATAAACAGATACAAAGTACGAGTGATATATTATTATATCAGCAGCTGTGGTTTCCATATATGTAATACCAAAGTTATTTCTATCTATATATATATATATATATATATATATATATATATATATATATATCATTTATCCTATATCGAGATTTAAAAACGATATTTTTTTGTGATTTTTTTACACCACATTTTATAATGTGAGAGAACCTAATATATAAAATATATTTATGTTTTACTGCTCACCGAATCGGCCATAAACAAAAACTCTTAATACATCGTTACCACAAGGTAATGTTCCTATAAGACAAAATTTACTTTTTGAATATATCGCACTTTACGATAAAATAAAATTCGGGTACTTACCATAAAACCCTGCTATATTGGTGTGAAAATTTCCCCAAATCTAAAAGTCTCGATAGTGTTAGTAAGTATATTGAAAGGTTACATGTAAATTGTACGTCAAACATTTATATGAACATTAATTCAATTGTCATAGCTGATTTTGACAAAATTCATGAATTCAAGAATTAAAACCTAACCTAACCTAAAAAATAAATATCGGCTGTTTTCAAAATTTGTTTGCTGCTGGCTTTCTGTAAACTGTAAACCGACAAGAACTGTGTTTTATTTAGACATGAATTTTATGTCAGTACTATACGACCCAAAGAGGTTGGGCGGTCTTTAATATACGGCCATATATTTCCAATACAACATTTCACGGTGAAGTGTAATACGTAATATTCACTGTCAATAATATTTGTAATTCCATAAGTAAAACTGTTTTGAATTAGTTTACATAGTGTTTTTGTTTTAATTTAAATTGGCATTCTATAATTTTAGTAAAAGTTTAAAATGGTTGATTTTTATATGAATTGATGTTATATTATTGAAATAATAGGTACGTTTCCTAATAAATTGTTGCTGTTTTGAATAATGAGTATGCTCGATTGTATTAGATTTTTTCTCGCGTAGTTAATTCGTCAAATATATGAAGTATATAAGTATGGTAAGTATAATCGTCAAATGTATGAAGAAGAAGTAATATTATTTTATATGTTTTAAGCACAAAACAATGTACCATAAAAATTTTAATAAGTATACAATCTTGTTGAAATTATAACTGGGTTTTTTTCTGTTATTTTGTAATGCGCTAAATTCATAAAAAAATAATAGTAGATAAAATAATATATATCGTTAGTTTAATTGACCTACATAAAACATTAAAATAATATTCTTTGCTTTAACTTTACTTGGATTTAAAGAATGATAAAATTTTAAGTATAAATATTTTTTTAATCTTTCCAAGATTTTTAACGTTTACTTATTATCTATCATGCTAGAATTGACTTGTTTGATGCTTTGGTGCTTTAACTTTGTACTAAAAGTTCAAAGTCAAAAACAAAAACTTTTCGGGAGAGTAATTTTAAATTTACGCTCACTGTGAAAAGACGTTTTATTTGGTGACCTATTCTTTTGACTATTAAATTTTCCTACTGAACGTACTAAATTTACTACCCGCACCACGCAGTTTTGACAATAATTAAAATACTACATAAACTGAAGCAATAAATGTCTTGATAATTATTTCACATTATGAACAAAACTATAAAAATGTATTTTAATTTGTGGTGAATGTCAGGTGATAAATAATACACTTAATAAATCATAACTAAGGAAACAAACTCAGAATATCTCGAAATAAAATATATGTTATTTTTTAAATATGATATAAGTATATATTAAAATATGTGCCTTATAATAATATATAAAGATATATATATATATATAATACAGATATTGTCAATTGACTTACTATACCTACTATTATGATAATATTATATTATTAATAAGTTAACTTAGCATATTGGATTCCATTTTACAAAATTATAATAATATAAAGTATAATAAATTATGCATGCTTAATTTTTTTGGTTAATAGGTAAATATTTCACTTTGCCACGCCAATATCAATACTACAAAATATATGAAAAAATGTGTCTCTGCTTAAGTACCTACTCAACTCGAAAAAAAGACTGGCATCTTTATTTGTTTTCACTACAGCTCAAAATCATACCTTAATAATTATTATTTTAGTAACCATACTATCACACCCACAGTGGCCGCGCGGCTTAAGCATTAGACTATAAAGCCGTGGATCCCAGGTTCGAATCCTGGGTCTGGCAAGTACACACAATATTATTGTTTTTCAATTTGTGTGTGTCAGGGTATGGACCTAATAGGTTGAGCCAGTAGCTGACATCCATTTCTCGTAAAAAAACAAAATTTGTTAATATAAACCTCCACTCCGTGGAGGCCCATATTACGATCCTATCAGGATCGGACATGGTCGAAAAAAAAACCATAATATAACACATTTTAATATCTACACTACTTCTAAAGTTTTAGGTTTCATTTATATAGATTTAGTTTTTACTCAATTCACCCACATCAAAATAGATAGGTACTAGTAGCGCTGGCAGACATCTTTAAATTATCGCCGAGACCGTGAAATGTCAGAGATATCAAAGGCAGAACCATATAAGAAATAAAAAAACTGTAGGCAAAATATTTGACGAGTCATGTCTCTCTTGTAACAAGCTCCGAATTTTATATAGTATGTCATCATCAAGGGTTACATTTTAAATAGCTTTATAGTTGCCTTGTCATGGATGGAAAAGTCACTTAATGCAAAATTTCTCAACTGGGGGCCGTGTCGCCCATTTGAGACAGAGACCGTATAGATAAGCTTTTGGAGAACAAGAGAAAACTCTACTAAAAGTGTTAGATAATAGTCTACATTACATTTTTAATATCGTAATAAAAGCCGTAAATTTCATAAAACTAAATCAATTTCAAAATCACTTTTTCTAACGACTGTGAAGAAGGTGATGAAAATCAAGCCCTCACGAGTGTATCCTGACATAAAAACAGGGTTGTTGGCTGTCAAAGTGTCATTATTTTTATATTACCATTGTTGTAGGTACTTTATGAGAATATTATACTAATTTATAGAAGAGATAGCTGGTGCAAATCATGATATACTTTGTTCGTCAAATATTATACTCGAAACAATTAATTTATTAGACAAACAGGAAAAAATTGTAATCTTAAAACATGTAAAAAAGTAGTCATCTTTGCTTTCTTTGGAAAGCTCAATATTTTGGAAATTGTGAATACTGATATTAAAATATAAGACGATGATCTCTTTCTGTAGGTTGAGCATTTGAAACAGCATCATGAAGATAATACGCAAAGTCGATACAGTGCTGTTATTATGATAGATAATGAAAATCACATACTAGGTGATTGACTCATTTAGTGTAAATACAATTATTAATACTAAAATTAAATTACGAGAAAGTCTTATAGAGAAGCAAAGTGATGCAAGAGCTCCAGTTAGATATTATAAAGAAAACTATTGTATTTCTAAAATTTCGAGTACCTCTTCAGAGCTCGGGGAGGGGCCTAATTAATATTTTATTTCACATCATACACCTCACCTTTTACCCGTCTTGATGTTGTAAATAGTGGCGATCTTCATTTGTTTTAGCTAAATAATAAAAAAACTTGGTAATTTGCACTAGTCACAAGGATCACACTAAGTAAATGAAACATCAATTTATTACCATACAAAAAACTAATAGTATAAAATTATGTATTAGTACGTATTTAATACATATTATGTTCATAATAGATAACACACAAAAAATATTAGACTTAAAAAGGGGACGCTGACCGAAAAAAGTTGAGAAATACTGTAGTTCACTTATGTAAATGGATCTCTATCTGAAACTTTCTTTTTAAAAAAGAGATCAGTTCTCTATAAATTGGCATAATCAAGAAACTAAAGATGGCTGAGCTCTACCGCTTTGAATTTGAACAGATTTATGAGTTGATACTAATCATGAGGGTGTGAAATGAGCATTTGCAATATATGTTTTTTTATTTTTCATGAGACCGTGATCCATATTTCATATTATATTCATATTAGTGTGTTTTATAATATTATACATAGCCAGATATTAGTAAATAATATTCCTTACGTATTTAAAATAAAGCGGCTTCTGAAATACCTGCCTATTGACTATTCTAAGTAATCTTTTTTCTAAATCCATTCTTTAAGCACCAAAGTGCATGGTTGTTGCATCAGTCCAGTGCAGTTTCGTTTCTGGACAAGGACGTCTGGTACTTAAATCTTTTCATTCTCTGGCGGCTCTTGTGTTGCAGTGGGTAAGGCGCTGGCCTTCGATCCTGGAGCTCGGGATTCGCTTCCTGATGAGGACACAATATATTTATGTGATTTTCTCAAAGTCTGGGTGTTTTCTTTAAATTACTTACAACCACCTTATACGAAAAAGCAAGGACATGGTTATTAATACTTTAAAAAAAATCTTTTCATACTGACACGTTTATAGCGTCATGCATTCGCGGTTGCATATACATAACGGATGGATATAGGGTAACTCAAATAATACTTTAATTAGCTCTTTATCTCATGTTAGTCATTTATCTAGTATAAAGATGCAGTTTGGTTTTTCTAATTTTTTTTATTTGTAAGAAGATTAATTGTCAATCGTAGGTAATTAATATAAATTAAAATTTATCTTCTGCTATTCATTTATTCAATTTTAATTTAATTTTCATTTCATATATATATATAAATAAAATATAATGTCTCAAATGAACGCCACCTGTTTAAAGTTTCTACAAATTATCAGGTGGTGAAATACCGACGTCGATGAAAACGATCTTATGCCATCGGTAGAAATATTTACTGTTCTAATCTACTCATATAAATGTTTTCATGCAAATTAAATGTAATCGTGGTAGGTATTCCTTATGACACTTTTAGCTATATCGGACGATGATAAAGATTTGCTTGTCAGTGCTAATTAAATAAGTATTTGTCTCGTTGGTTTTCATAAAGCAACTATTGCAGATTATAATTATATGCTTATAATTTAGCTACATTGAAATGGAGAGTATGGGCTATGTTCATAATTTTCCGTTTTAAAATCAGTTTTATAAAGGTATACGTGATTCTACAAAATAAGCAAAAATGCCACCATCTTGTTCCAACGATCCATTTCACAATTGTTATGAAAATGAACAAAAGGATCTGACTACTAAAAATGCTGAAACGTAAAATAAAAAATATATATGAAAATGAATACAAGTTTTTTTGAACTATTAGAGTTTATCAACGTGCTTCAATTCATAGTGTATTAACTGATTAAGACATCAAAAAAGAAATAAAGTTTTTATTGTGTTATTATTTTGTAACTCTTTTGATACAGGGTATTTACACAACTTTCTAATGATTTCTTTTAAAGTTTTACCTTCTATTTTACAAACTTAAAAAAATATTTTAAATGAAATTTTATAAACAAGGCGTCGCTTTTTAAATAGTTCATTATTAATTTATTTAAAGGCTTTTTATTCGGTAAGTTTCCATTAATGGAGAGAAACGATAAATTTTCCGTACAATGCTCAGCCGTTTTGGCAAAGAAACCAAGCAGAGTTCCGACTTTCATTTCGCGAAACTTCATTGTAAGTGTAATTAATAATTCAACTAATGTTAGTGGGCTTCCGAATTTGGTTGAAATGTTTCAAAAATCTCTGCTTATGAATCGCTAATGACGACCTTAACAATGAAACGACTCTGTGCATAGTTTTTAAATTTTATCGTTGAACCACATTTTTACCAGAGCCGACTTTAAATTATTAAGTACTTTATTTTATTTAGTATTTTATTATATTCAAAATGTTGTAATAATAAAAAAAGATATTTCAAGAGAAAATTATGGACAAAAAAAACATAAATATCATTTAGTACCTACATACTTATGTATCAACACCCTTAGTTTGAAAACAGTCAGTTTGAACAAATAATCGAATACAGTTCCATCTACAAACTAATGTTTACAATAAACATTCTGTATATGTACATACTAAATAATGTGATTACCTTTATTATGTTATCAAGTTACTTCGAATTGATGGTCAATTTAATATAATAACTTGCAATTAAACGAAAAATCTAACTTAATCAACCGTCTGTTTCCAACCCACTAATGACTAAACGAAAAAGGGTGAGACACGTTTGGAATTAATCACGATGTAATCCCTTTCAATAGAGCAGATAGATTGATTTTAAAAGCTTTTATGATATTCGTTTTATTAATTTATTTTTAGAAAAAGTATCTCATTGTATTTATTCACTGATTGTAGTCAAATTATTTGCGTTCAGAACAGCGTTTTCTTTATTAAGTTTTATTCTTTCTTTATTTCGGACAAAAAGTGACTTCTATTGATTATACAAATAGGGATATAAAAGTACTGACCTTCATCAAGAAAAGGTAGCGCTTTTAGCAGTGTTGGGAGAAAATAAATGTATAGACATAAAGACGAAATTACAGAAGTAGACACAAGTAAACAAATAATGAAATTGATATTAGAATTGCCGAGATTCGAGGAGGTGCAACATAACGTGGCCAAGGAAAAAAACTATTGATTATTACAAAAAAAAAAGAATCCAAACCACCATAAAATATTTTTATTTACTGAGTTAATAATGAATACTGTTCTATGTTGCTATATTTTTATCACCTTTCATGCAATATTATGATATATTATAACACACATATATATATATATATATATATGATAATTATTTCTTGGTTAATGATTTATTAAGCTAACGTCACAACCTGCAGGTAGGCGGGCGTATACGCATAGTAAATTAATTAGTAATAAGCCGACATATAAACCTGATCTCTAACTATACGGTTAGTAAAACGCCTAAACGCGTTCCTTGTCTAATCATATGTAATTTGTTTGTTTATTCACAGGTTTTTACGTTACCCGTTCGGTATGTAAACATATCGGACGGGACACAGATTGCTACGAACAAGGTAATACAGAATGAAAGAATGATGTATGCTAAATTGCCTTGTTCTGTACATAAAACCTGTGATAATGTTATTATAAAATGTTAGGTATAAGTTTATTAATATATTATGTATCCATGTTCTAGTATAAAAGAAGAAGAATGATTGCTAACATAAAGAGGATGGACGCAGTAGCGAGAGATTAATAATTAAGTGTATATAAATAATTAAAATGTTATGTGGAACACACTAATCGAATAATATTTCAATCCGTAAATTCATTAATCGCAAATTGATAAATAAAGAATAAATAATCCAGCGCGTAGCAACAGCCATCGATAGCATAGTAACACCCTGCTATTTTGCTATATTGTGAAAATAGTAAAATATTATTTCATATTACTATAAAAGACGTAATTTTAAGATAAAATTGTTAAAATAAGTAATATGTATTTGTAAAAGGTAAAGGCCACAGACACGTTTACGTCGTAAAATCACAAATATTTATGTGAGGGTCGGTGGATGTCAATTACAGGGCCTATTATCATGCCAATAGGTACCTAGTAAGTAGTTGTAAATGCATAGACTTCAAACGCAAATCAAATCGTGTGTTTACTCTTGGCATAAGACAATAACCGCGAGTCTATGCCGGAGACGGCTATACAAATGCCCTAGATAAATTCATGTAAAATCAATCGAATTAGATAGACGATATTTTATAACGTCAAAACATCCATTCACGTGCACATAACATATTATCTCTTGGCACTTGGTCATTCTGACACATCAGTAAATTCCTATTAAATAAACAAGAGATGTCACGTAGTACGAATTATCGAATACATTAGAATCTTGGGTCACCCCTTCTTATTATCTCTTTGGACCAATTAGAAACAGGGATGCTGCTATAAATAGAGATACATCCGGGTAATAAATCATCAGTCTCACGGATCAGCCCTCGGAATCAGTCTCTCGCCAACCAGCAGTCTGTCTTCAACTTTGGACCCGTTCCATCAGTATCTCGCCGCTTATCTCTTCTCGTCGCTCCAGGAACTTCTCGAACCTTCTTGTACCCGAAAGTACTACCCAACGGAAAAATCTCATCCCGTTTACTTACGGGTGGGATTGTTTCTCGCGCATTCGCTTCGTATCAAACTCGGGTCGCAATATCTACATGTCTGTCGCCTTCACCTACTACGAGGAAATTGTACGCTGAAATTGTAAACTTAACGTTATATGTTGGCAGAGAATAACAATAAACAGAGTCATACATCACTCTCATTCACAAAGAAAATATCTTCTTTTAATTGATAACCCCTCACCGACTGAGCTAAATAAATCGACGAACTACGCAGTGGCGTATCGTTGAAGGGGGAGTTATTACTAACCATGCAGAAATCTACATGTAGAAAGTTTTTTACAAGAAATTGTTGCTAGCTATTGTCTGATTGGATTGGATCTCATCCATGATCCAAATCTACACTGAAAATAAACACATATCACTTTTTAGTTGCAGTATTCAAATCCACGGCTTCAAAAACTGACAGTTCGCTACTCGACTCTGGTGGGCACAATACACTGCCATAAATACTTCGACTTTCTAATATTTGTACTAAAATCTTATTCAGAATTCATAGATGTTCGTTTTTATTGCATTTGAAATTTCATATTTATTGATGCAAACGCGTTTGTGAGAAATCTCAGACATTTTATTGGTTCCTTATTTACCATCGGCAACTGACCCGGTTGTCTATAATTTATTTACAACGAATCACACATTCGATATTTTACACAGCATAGTGTAATGAAACGTACCTATCACATTAAATACTATTACGAAGGGAATAAAATATTGACGAGGGAATGTATCGTCTTCTGCTCATTCAATATATAAGTATCTTATAAATTTTATAATTTTTATTATTATTACAATATATTCATTCATTTTTTGACACTGAACTCAATATTTGAATGCTATTCTAACTTTATCAACATCATGATATTTTGTATTAAAAGTATGCTCATTTTCATTGATAAATAAATTTATTTTATAAATATGCCATGGAATTAAAATATGATTATGCATGAGTATGTTTGAGTATAATATAAATAGTATTGTATAATTTTATCTACTTTGTCTAATAAACAATCTATTCAAATCATTTAATTAAACTTTTGTTTTATAATTCTTATCAGAATTATATCAATAGAGGATTTCATATCAAATTTATTTATAAAAAGGCCACCATAAAACGGCGGTTTGTTTGTAATGCTAAATTTAATTTTGAATAATCATTAGCGGATGTGACATTACCAAAACTTTATTATGTTATTTTATCTACCACATGTCCCTATGATTCAATAATAATATCTTCAATAGAAGGTTATTAGATGTAAATTTGTTAGTAATAAGCAGATGAAAAACATAATGCTATAATGAAATGGAATTAGTGTCGACACTGTTCACAGTATCCAGAGACCGTGAAAACCGGAAAAGATGGTTTTCAACATTTAATAATTCGAAAATATAAGTAGTTTTGGAGTACTTTTATAAGTCAGTTTAGTTCTAGTATGTTTACATTCTTTATTTAATTTAAAATAATAAAACATTAGTTGTAGGTACTATAAATTAAAATATCTGCCAAAAACGGTAAATTAGGTACCCTTTTCGTTCAAAGTAATTAATCATATGAGCTTTTATAGAATCGATTGCATCATAACAGACGTTTTTCAAGATAAATTTGGATCAAATAATGCCCATTTAAAAAAAAAATAATACCTATGTGATTTTCAATCAGCTGCGGAATTTAAATCTACGACCTACGGTGAGGGTTTAGCCTTTACTTACACGTTTTTAGTAAATAAGAACTTTATTTTATTAAACAGGAAAAAATACTACGTTCAATCTAAAGTGGATCATATGAGGTGGAAATAGTGTCATAGGGTAGAGGTTGTGTGAACAGACTACTTTTTTACGAGGAATAGTTGCTAGCCATTTTTTCAACCCATATGGGCGCTGCGTCAAATACACACAAAAAACAACATATTAAGAATATTTTGTTGAACCAGTCAAAGATTTAAATCCTTGACTTATGTTTCGTATTTACGTTGCTCTACACACTAGGCTAGGGGTGGTAAACCTATGGCACGCGTTTGAAGAAAAAAAATACCTATAATAATAATAAATGACAGATCGCGTTGTATAAAAAATAGTAAGCAAATACTCTTCAAGAATAAGCATTACGTTTAATGTAAATATATAATTGCATGGGTCGGTCCTTAGACTTTTTGAATCACATATAATATTATCACACTAACCTCATCAAGCGGCGGATGATGCCGCGTCGCGAACTTCTAATTTTGATTTCGCGAATGCTTGAAACCACTGTAGCGAGAGAATGCCTCATCTGATCGGGGCAATTCTCGTGTCAATTAAACTAATTAATATATTCACAAAAAAGTTTATCTCTACCCACAAAATATTGACTGCACCGAATAAGAAACAAAAAAAAATGGTAAAGCTAGTAGAAGTAATTCTGGCAGACAGTTTCAAAATTGGTGGACCGAAACGTATGGCATAATTATATTATTGAAAAAGGTAATAAAGCTATATGTGTGCTATATTCTGTGAGTGGTATCTAGAACATTATCATTTTTTTAATGGAATTTTTAAAAACAATTTTTTCCTCGTGAAAAACTTCTCGGCACGTCAGACAGTTGAAAAATAATATTTGGGAAATTTTGGTACGCGTACATAAAAAGGTTAACCAACCCTGCACTAGGTATACAGGTACATCCCTACTAAAGGTATTATAATATAATACTAATATATTGTGTAATATTCAGCAGTTGAAAATGTTAGGTAAGAAGAATATTGTACGAAAAGTATAACTTACATAATATTATTAAAGTAGAAAGGTACATTTTTTTTTAAATAAGTACCATATCTTTCTATGATGATAAAAATAATAATATTGTAACACTTCAATAACATGAATAAATACAATACGTTAAATATCATAATTTGGAACAAAAACATAATATTTTGTAGTACATTTTTTTTGTAAATAAAATAATTTTGATATTGCTTATAATAACGTATGTAAAAATGAACTATTTTCCATATTATGAAATGCTCAGAATCCAAAGACGTAGGTCAAAACGTATATTTTATGTAGAGCTGAAATTATTGTGTATCGAGAATAGTCGAATTGTTGAAGGAGGTTTGTTAGGCGGTTGTCACGAGAGTTTTTGGAGGAAATCAGGACCCATCTTTCAGTTACTCTCAATTTTCGTAACAGTTGCATATTTTCTTGACATAATATGTATTAAATTGACTATATAAATTAAAGGTAGGTAGAATTAAAAGAAATAAATTGAAGGTGTGTATGTACATACGTCATTGAAAGAATATTAAAATATCAAATTCTTTAGTTATTGACAAAAATAAGACGTGGTGAAATTGTAAAATATTTCGCGATTATCGTATATATAGCCTTTGACTTATAGTTAACAAGTTGATAGCTCTAAATTTGAATACAAATACAACGTGTCAAGGTTATAATTGCCATAATATAGGAAATTTGAATAAAAGCATTAAATTTAATATCATCTTTCGCTTGCCACAACATAAATTTTCCAGTTAATAAAAATACGTGGAAGGATAATGATTGTTTGCAACATATTATTGACATTCTTCTTATCGAATTTTTATAATTAACGTTATTATTCAATACTAAACATTCACAAGATTAATGGATATTAGATTCTTAATATTGGACCTATATAATGTTTAAAAATCATAGAAAAGGGTTGAATCAAGATTTGAATTCATATTATTCATTATTGAAGTGAGCGCTTTTACTAAAAAAGCAATTTATTCATAGCTCGTACGAATTATTTCTAATAATAACCATGTAAAGGTTACCAGATTTTTAAAGTAAAAATACTGCCTGTTTAGTAGAGCGACTGGCTCTGAAACTATTAATGACGTGTTAGATCCTAAGACTGGCCACAAAATGCATGTTGTTTTTGAAATGTGTATTTTATTCAATGATATAATTACCATGATGTATATCTATCTAGCATCAAGAGTCATTCAGTAGTTACGCTTGTTCAGGTAATTTAATGGATAGAAGTACTCACTCGTATAAGTGAATGATGTGAATCGTATTCGGTCCGACTTCTTTTTGGAATTTTTTCAACCGGGGATACCGGCTCGAATATTAGATTTTGCTGATAGTGCCGGAAGCCACGACGTTTTTAACCGTAATCCATCATTCTTATTAATATTATCAGGGTTTTTGTGGATTTCAATGGCCTCCTTTACCAATCGTGCAAAATATCCTTTATTCCGACCTAATATCTTGGTCTCGAAGTCAAATTTGTGCCCTGTATCTATCGAGTGCTCGGCAATTGCCAACATCGCGTAATGTTTGAGTTGGTATGCTCTCTCGTGTTCACTCACACGCTTTTTTACTGTTCTAGACTCTTTTGACATTCTAAGAGCAACGTTTACATTCACATACCTACACTACATTTCATCATAAAACATATCTCTTGATAATGGCCTCTGCAACGAGCCCGAAACGTCGAGTAAAGAAGGAAGAAGGAGACATGGTGAAAACCCAAGAATATACTACGATAAAATATCATAGCCATTTAATTTAATTATCAAACAAACCATATAAAATTATAATCATACAATAATCAATTATTGTCAAATTTGTGAAACGATATTTTGTTATCATTATAACACTAACTATTATGAATTTAAACTATAAGTGGTTTTTATTTCATAATGATAATTATAATAGTTAAATTCAACTTAAAATACTCAATATTGATAATGATTTTATTTTATGGTGTATATTTATGTTGTTGTGTATATTTGATTGATTAATTAGAAAATAGTTGTAAGTGCTATTCATGTCATAATATATTAATAAAAAGTGGTGTTTATTCTTTTATTAATAATTATGGTTATTTAATATTGTTTTCAACAAATTTGTTCTATAAAATACCATTTCTTTTGAAAGATGAAAATAGAAGTGTCACAGACATATTCTATTATACTGGAAATATACTGCTTCAAAATAAATAAGAAGTGTTTGCTAAAAATAAAATTATGACATTTTAAAGCGGGCTTTGGAAAAGGAATTTCTTTTTACTTGATAAAAACAGTAACAGTCTTGAAAGCAAATATGTATTATTATTATGTTGGTTACATTTATTATTTTTCATATTTATAGCCTGAATTATTATATTTGTAACAATATCAGTTTAGTCCTTAGGATATTTTCAAACATAAAAAATATATAAATAAATTATTTCTACACAATGCCTCTCTATCAAAAAGTAGGTGTTTTTTTTAACCTTAATTCTTATTAAAAACTAATGACTTTGGAAATTTTTTAATCGGGTTATTTTTTATAATGAAAGATAATTGTTTTCTTAACTTAATTGTTTGGTGACATCTATTATAGCACTTACTCTTATATTATCAAAATATTTCACAAATCTAATTAATTGCAATGATAGCATAATTGGTAAAAACATACCGCTCGGTACATCCAATAAAAATATTTTTCTAAAAGAAATCCAATCAGAATGTTTTAGCGATATTTCAAATTATGTATAAAAATATTAACGTGAAAAAAATGCATTTTGAAGCCTTGTGCGCTAATGGTCATGAAAATGTTGTGGAAATGCACTCGCTCCTTTATATTTTACAATAATTTATCATACAGCTTTGCTTAGAAAACGACAGCTTTGGCGGAAACCAACGCTACCCTCATTTTTCACTATTAGATATAATATGAAAAGGGGAAACAGCATTCATAAGGAAGTACGGAAGTTAAATGCACAAACTGTAGGTATGAAATATCTATTTCTTACCCTGAATATTTAATTAATATTTTGCATTTTGCAAGTTGTGCAGTAACTGTATTTTTAACAAACGCGTGAAGTTACTTAACTGTTTAGACATAGTTCAATAAATCTTAATTAACAAAGAACTAATAGTATTTATAAATCATGTCTTGAAATCACATTTTTTTAAATATTAAAATATGTATTATCTCACGATTTTCATTTTTCTTTGCATGGTAAATGTACGTCTTCAGCTTGAATTAATACATACTATTCACTCATATATGCGTCAATCTTAGGTATAGGTAAATAAATGTAGATGGTGGTATTTCTAGTGAGCTTAAAATCCAAATGGGTATGGTAAAGTCTACATCCAACCAACATGTAGTCGCATGGAGGCCAGGACTGTATTCTGTGAGGACCAAAGTCGTTTGTTCAACACGTGTGTGCTACCTGTGCTCCTGTATGACTGTGAGACGTGGTATCTTACTAAGTTTCAGAGATCTCGGATTTTCAACTTTGAGAATCGATGTCTCCGCCGAATCTTAGGGGTACATTGGTACGACCGCATTACAAACAATCGAGTTCGTGAGTAGACACAGCAGCCCTTGGTGATTGAGGTAGTCATGAAGAGACACTTCTCGTGGCTGGGACATGTTTTAGGGATGCCGCGAGAGGTCGACACTTTGTAGCCTTGTAGCACAGCCTCTAGAGTTGTGACGTCGTGGCTGACCCTCCCTCTCCCTGCAGCAGGGTTACAAAAGTGATCTACGCGCTACAGGTATGGCAAGGCGGGAGGCACGAGAGTTGGCGATAGACCGAGGGAAGTGATGCGTAATTATGCTTGCCCTATTTCCCAATGCTGGGATGTGACAGGATGAACGAAAAAAAAGAATTCGCTCATTTATAAATAAATAAATTTGAATTAGAAAAAATTATATTGAATTATTTTCCTATTTCAAGTAATTTAAGCCCGAGCCTCGTTATATTGTGATTTGTGACTATACCAAAATGAAATTCAATATAAATAACAAGATTTTATGTTATAGTTACACTTTATTTTCTATAAAAATTGTTTTTTTTTTGCTTTAAATATATATTGTATTAAAACAATGATTTATCAAAAATATTTCCTCTTTATTAGAGAAAACTTAATAATCTAAATTGTATTTAAAAATATACCTAACAAATAATAAATGGTGAGACACTTTAGAAAATTCACCTTTAAATTGTAATTTTATTTTCGTATTGTTTTTCGTACGTATCGCGTACCTACCTAATTAAAACACTTATAAATTTTCTTAATAATAAATAGTATTTTTCCGCTGGGTGCCTCTGATGGGTGGAGCATTCACCTTAAATGCCATGCCTCATCACACTTTCTTACGTCGCACAGGGATGAAATCTCGCTTAAGCTTCGAGCAATAAAAAAGCTTTCGAGATTTGGATTTTACAGGAGAATTCTTAATAAAGGATGAAAATAAACTTATTTAACTATGCAAAACTCTATGTGTAAAAGCCAATAAACCTTATTTGTTTTGAGATTAAAACTCGAATTCTTCGGTTATATTATTATCATGAGAGATTATTAAAAGATTTTCATTGATTCTGTACATATATTATATCTACAATTCATATGGAAAAAGCTTTTCAATGACATACGAAACAGAAACACTTTGTCACACTAGCCAAGTCTCGTGTAACAGTCTCGTATTGTCACTTTGCTTATTAAATCAAACTTTATGTTACTCTTTGTACAGGTGACACCGGGATATATTATTAATTTTTTGGAGATTCTAATATTATTCCATAATTAGCAGCATTTATTTTGAAGTCACTGGATGTGCTATTTGGTAGTCGCTATCAAATTTTAAACAACAATCGGTATTACAAAATATATTTGTCTTGATTTTATCTGTCTATCTGTAACGTAGTACATACAGCGCATCACACTACATGCGTATATGCACATACGCACAGATAAACAAACAGTATCTCTGTTTGCACAAACGTATGCTCAGTTAACAATAAACACTCTCTCTCTGACGAACGAAAATTTGCATGCGAAAGAGTTTGCATCTTTATTGCACGATCGCATAAAAAGAACACCCACATTGTATCCTTGCTCACACGCTTCTTTACCGATTCATTGTATTGTATTACAATTTCGTTATTTTTATAAATCAAAACTGTTTCAAGACAATACCAATCAAATACGTAAAATACACCGGCTTTATCGAAATAGATACTTACTAATCTATATTGGTATTCAAATTAAAGCGTTCTTTAACTGAAACTTGTTATTATATATTACGTTGCTTATGGTATAGAACATATTATTATTATTGTTAGCCAAATAGTATTTTTAAGTGCATCGACAAGAATGTTGATAGGTGGTACTATCACCTGATAGTTTTCTCTAATTAAGAATAATATTTTACTAAAATGAAGCTTTCAGTTACTACCATGACTTATTTCTGTTCTCGGCAGCTAGTCGTCTGATTCGGTTGAACATACAGTTGAAGATAAAACGTATTTCTATAATGAAACATATACATTAGTAGTTCAGCCAATGCACCAAGTCACAAAAAGAATATATTGCGTAAGTTTATTCTAATTCAATTGTTTGTATAAATATGGAGATATTTCAATCAATAAATGCAATAGAATCCACGTTTATTACAATATAAAAAAACCTAATATTGCTTCTTATTACTTCCAAATATCTTCAAGAATGCAACATCCCACGTTCTCGCTTAACCACCCTAATTTCATCACTATGGTCGGACTCTCCTTTACCATACAGTGTTGCAGCAAAATAGAGATTTTCATGAATCACAATAGACATTTTATGACAAAACGCATTATAGTGAAGTAAATGACGCGAAGTTGTGCATGCTCTACGGTCAGACGCTGATGATTAGGTGAAGTGAGTAAAATTATAGAATTAGTGAGTGATATTTAGAATTCCACAGAAAGTGATAAATAGTCTTGTCAATTAATAGATATCTAGGCTTAAAGACATACATTTTGTTTGGGCTGGGTTTGTTCATGTCTCAATCTCACATATCATATCTCATATAATATATGAAATCGGTTGTTTTATTAACACGAATTAATTAATAATCTCTAACCAAGGTAATGCAAATGTGTTTAATATAATTACAGACTATATATGTGTGTATATATATATATATTATATGTGTCTATTAGGAAATCCAATCCCGAGCCAAAATATTGATCCCGGGATTGATATCTTTTTCGATAGTTAATATTAAATTTTTATATAATATACAAAAAACATTGATAAAATCGGTCAAAAATAAATTCAGTATAATTTATTTGCGTACGTTCAATCTTGGAAATACATAGGCTTAATAGAGTAAATAATATTGTAATATAAATATTAATGTGAAAGTAAAACAGTTTTATTTATTTATGAAAAGATAACAAATACAAATAATGATTAAAACTAAAGACCAAATCTTCCTATAATTAATAAATAAGATATTTAAAAATTTTCAATTTTTAAATGAAATCAACAACTATTTATTAGAGCTATGTACAATTTTTCACAAAACCATTATTTTAAAAACAATGCATTTTTTATAAGTAAAGTATATAAGTGCAATTAAAATAAAATAATTACAAGATAAAAAGAACTTTTTAAATACAACCTTTTTAAATTTTCTGTTGAATCATATAAACTTGACTTGACTAGCTTAAACAATCAAAAAAATTGTACTTGATAGAAATAATACTGAAATGTCATTTTGACATTCATATTGATTTCCATAGTAACGCACGTATATATTAATAATTTAGTTGCTAGGACCCCAGACCCCTAGCAACCAATAATGATGTCGAAATAACTTTTCATACAAAACAGAATAAACTGAAAATGAATTTAATTCTACAGATGGCTAAAAGTATTTTTAAAAAAATGCATTGGCATCGTGTTCTGATATATTCTAAAAGTTTAAAATGTATAGTTAGTCGGGAAGTTAGTTAAAAATCGATTGCAAGATTTGTACCATACAAAGAACCACTGGACAAATAAGAATACTAGTTAAGAAAAACGTTGTAAAATAACATTGTGTCGACAATAAATACAATATTATAAAAAAAATAAAGATTTAAGTAATTAAAACATTATTTTGAATAATATGCCCGAAGTAATACCAAAGCATGAAGTGTTAAATTTTTCAGTTTTCTCGATATTTTTACGATTGCGTAAGGCAGCAAAAAATGGTTGTTTATTGTTGTTTTTATTTAATAAAACGCAATTTTTTATAGTACTTATTCCACTTTAATTAATATATTAGGACCGGTTTCGTCCGCCTCAGTGAGATATTTTCAACTGAATACATTTTTTTAAAACAATATTTATCAAATAAAATACAAAGCGATAGAAATAATATAACGATAGGTACATACTAATTATCCGTCCAATAATACCTTCCCAATAACAGACTAATTTAAAACTAATGAGGTTGGACATTAATATTTCATACTACGTCAGGGGCATTAAACAAATTATTTAAAATATTAACAAACCACAAAATATGAAACAATCTACACTTACAATAACATTAATATCAACAAATAATTATGATTAGTCAAAATTTACAATAAAAATTTTATAAAAAATAAAATAAAACAATATTATCAATTGAAGTGAGATCGAATAAAAAACAAATACAACCAAAATATGAGTCAAAATTAAATAAAAATTAAAATAATAAATAATGTACAATATATAATGTTATGTTATGACAATCCCAAATATTAAATAGGGTATAATAATGGAGAAGACATAACATATAATAATTGATCATTTAACAAATTAGAATTGGGCAAAAATTTATACCTATTAATTTCTAGGATTTCCTGTTTATCCAATTTTATAGATTTCTCATTCAAATGCAGGATTTTAAATTTTTTACTGATATTAAAAGAGTGATTATTTAAACTTAAATGATTTCCAAAAGCTGAAGATTCATTACCATTTTTGGCACAGGCTAAATGTTCTTTGATCCTAGTATTAAAAGAACGTCCCGTTTGTCCAACATATTTGGCATCACAAGAGTCACAACTTAATAGATAAATTCCACTTTGGTTAAGTTTATCTAATCTATCTTTAGTATTCACCAGTATTGAATTTAAATTTTGTGTGTTGTAAAATGTTAAATTGAAAAGTTTTTTATCTATTTTTCTTGAAATATTCTCAGACACTCTTCCTAGGAAACATAATTTAACCCAGCGTTTTTTAACACTGGCTTCATCTATCACTAAGCCAGAAGTCACATTTATAAAGCTAATTTTTTAGATTTGTTGGCCAGAACGCGATCAATCAAACGTGAGTCATAACCGTTATTAAAAGCGATTTGTTTAATCGTCTTTAACTCCAAAGCAAAACTATTTTCGGACATAGGAACCATTAATAAACGATATATAAAAGCATGGAAAACTGATAATTTATGTGAGATATGGTGTCTAGAAGAGTTATTAATAATGTTATCACTGAAGGTATCCTTTCTAAAAATGCTAAATATATGTTTGTTATTTGTAATATTGATTGTTAAATCCAAGAAGTTAATTGTACTGTTCCCTAGTTCCATTGTGAATTGAATTGACTTATTAATACTATTTATGTCTTTTAAAAAAATATCTAATTGTCTTTCCGTGCCTGACCACAAAGCTAAGATATCATCTACATATCTATACCAGTAAATGATATTTCTAAATGAATTTAAATTGCTAATCTTAGATTCGACTATATCCATAAAGAAATCTTTCAAGATTCCTGCATTTGAATGAGAAATCTATAAAATTGGATAAACAGGAAATCCTAGAAATTAATAGGTATAAATTTTTGCCCAATTCTAATTTGTTAAATGATCAATTATTATATTTTATGTCTTCTCCATTATTATACCCTATTTAATATTTGGGATTGTCATAACATAACTTTATATATTGTACATTATTTATTATTTTAATTTTTATTTAATTTTGACTCATATTTTGGTTGTATTTGTTTTTTATTCGATCTCACTTCAAGTGATAATATTGTTTTATTTTATTTTTTATAAAATTTTTATTGTAAATTTTGACTAATCATAATTATTTGTTGATATTAATGTTTTTGTAAGTGTAGATTGTTTCATATTTTGTGGTTTGTTAATATTTTAAATAATTTGTTTAATGCCCCTGACGTAGTATGAAATATTAATGTCCAACCTCATTAGTTTTAAATTAGTCTGTTATTGGGAAGGTATTATTGGACGGATAATTTTTATGTACCTATTGTTATATTATTTCTATCGCTTTGAATTTTGTTTGATAAATATTGTTTTAAAAAAATGTATTCAGTTGAAAATATCTCACTGAGGCGGACGAAACCGGTCCTAATATATTAATTAAAGTGGAATAAGTACTATAAAAATTGCGTTTTATTAAATAAAAACAACAATACAATGCAGTTTCATCATGAATTGACAGTTAACAAAATAAAAGAAAAAATGGTTGTTTATTATCCGGTGATTCTCCCTGTGTTATGTTATTAAAAGTATTTTTTCTGTTATATTTTATTTTCCATAAAAAATGATAAAAACAATCAATCCCGAATGTTTCGGAATTATGTTTACCGATTCCGGGATTCATAGATATTGAATCTGGGATCTCGGGATTGGAATCCTTAGTGTCTATGTAGTGAGAACTATTTATGAAAATGTCAAATTGTGATGATTTTTGTGGTTTTGTTTGAACGTGTTTATTATCTTCTACACCCTGCCGTGACTGCTTTCTGGTGAATAAATTAATGCAATAACTTGTTTTAAAATTAATTCAGGCTAAAACTTGACAATAATTATCATAAATCATATATTTTATGAAGTTTATATTTAGTTTTATTTGAATAAAACACGATAAGAAATATTTTTAATTATTAAAACAAAGCAATTAATCGTCAATTTATTTGCCTATAATTTCACTGATTCATAAATATATATGAAAGCACTTAGAATGGATTCAAGTGAACTTCTTTATAGGAAGGCTTTTTGCTACTCTTTGAATACATAAAAAATGTCGTATAATTTCAATATTTTTTTACTAAGCAGGTACCTACTTCAAGATTAGTAATTGTTTTATCAGAACAATATTGAACCATTCAATTCTTAAGATCTATGAATAATCTAAGTTCATGAATTTTATAAACGTTGTCTTTATTGCAATTTAAATTTTCTAGTTTCTTAACTTTTTTTTAAAATATATAACGTATATTTTAACGTATTCTATATGGGATTGTATTTTTGCATAGGCATCCGTTTTGCTTCGCTTTCAACAACAGATTCTTTATATAAAATCCATTTTAACATAAGGGTATAAATAATATATCTTGCATAAATAGGGTTCTGTTTATGTGGTCTATTGTACGTTTTTCAAAAAATATTGCTGGGTAGTATTGGAAAAACTCTTTATGTAAGGTGTCGGTGAAAGGATTCTGCGCAGGCTATAGAAAATGATAATGTACGAAAACAACGAAATATTTTATGCATACAAATAATTTATTAATGTATGTGAAAAATATTAGCTTTTATCTTGAGCTGAAAATATATCATACGCACGCACTCAGTAAAATAACTCAGTAAAATAGGTATAGGTACACTTGATCAGTGAGGGGCTAAGTTACCCATGTTAAGAATCTTATTGAAAATAATATTATTGTTCGTTTAATATTTAAGGGGGGACATGCTCGTCGAAGGTCAAAATTGAGTTTTTATTGTATTTTCAAACCATGATCCTGGACACTCCTTAAACGTTGTAGATAATCTATTTATATAATTTGGAAGCCTTATTATCCTTTATAGTTATTTTAAACATTTGATGACTGCATAAAGTATTTTTGTTACATAAAATAGTATTCTTTTAAACCTCTCGCTCTAATGTTTTAGAATATAGTCATATTTCGGTACATAACTGTGCAGTGATGTGAATTTTTTTTACATTTATTAATTTTTAAACGCATTTATAAAACCATAAGTATAATTTATTATGAGATATTTTTTGTAAAATATTCACGATAAAAAATTATATTGATTATCTCTGTGATCCCAAATTTGACAAATATTAGGCATTTTATTATTCAAAATATCGGCAAGATTAACACATTTAAAGATGATTCTAAGGATACTTATTATAAGCTATGTTTTTGACCATTTAAGTGTGATAAACATCTTATGAATATTGATTGCTTTATAATAATTATTGACCTAAGAATAAGGTAGTGTTTTTTTGAAATACGCCATTTCTTTTGTCATTCCCTAGTGGTTAAGCTACAACATACGGCCGTAGCCATAAATTGACAAACTATAATTAAAGTAGGAAGTAAAATTATGTCAACGCTCGTGTTTGATGCGCATGCGGTGCATTGATTTTATTTGATATCTTTCCTAACATTTCAAAGGGGTTCCGTTATGTTGTATTTAAACTATAAAAGGGACCAGTGAATAAAGTATTAAGAAAACGCTGAGTTAGACGAATGTCATCAAGCATTTATTTAAATTTTAAGCATATTCAATGCATGTTGTGCTTATTGCTGCGAAACGATAATATTAATAATTGACTAATTTATTAATTAATTTTGTGCATAAAGTATGTATTACCCATATACGTGTTTTGTATAATATCTGTGTAAATTGTTACGTATCTACATGTATTTTAAATTATCATACACACCTTCTGATAAACATGTGACCACTCGAATACAATTAAGGAGAGAGTGAAAGTACCAATTGTTAAAAGAGGAAATCGTGAATTTAACATCTGTCATGGGTAAGCTTTTGTATAATTAGTCGATTACCAGCTAATATCCGCCATAATGGTGAATAGCGTATTGATTGGTTAACAAGATACCTCTTAGTTGTCTAGACAGAGATCTATTCAAATTGTAATGTATTCTTTTTTAATTTTAAATAAAGAATTTTATACGGGTTCCGTGACCACACAGGTATATTTTTTTTATATATAAAATTGTCAGAATTGTACAATTTAAAATATTGAGTGGGTGCATTATGAGTGATTTTAGTATAATACAATGTTATCCTTTCTTTGAATACCACTTTCACAAAATTTCAGTAAAACACAATTTTAATAAATATACAGACATAATGAATAAGTAGTGATATTTATTTTAGCAACGAATATTATAACCATTTTAAGAAATAATATGAATGTATTTTTCATTCTCTTTTGTTGGTAATGTGATACACCAATACGCGCTATAGCGAGAGTGGGTATGGTTTCTGTTGTCTTCTATTTTGGTAAATGATTGATTTTATTTCAATTATATTTGATTTTAGTTTTATACTATTATATTTGTATGTTATTAATAACACCAGTATTGTATATCTAACCAGGAGATTAAAAACTCATAATTTTAATTCAAAATCTATCATGTTCGCAGTCGATAATATTAATTTTATTTAGTTTATAATGTCTTATTTTGTATTTTTTTTATTCAATGTACGTTATAATTTCTATGAATAAACTTTAACGATTTTCACTTTTATTTTTGTAGAAAGAGACATAACATCAGAATCTAAGAAGACAAATAAAATGCAGTTTTTTTCAGTAGTTACAATAAATTATTAATGCCTATTAGTGTTTTCGTAAATAATTTATTTACTTGTTGAGAAACATTGATTAATAAATATATATAATATATATATATTTAATTATATTATAATATGTGTGCATGTGTGTGAAGAAATTAATATTCTATAATAATTATGCACAATTAATTCACTAAGTTGATCCGATTTCGTAGTCGGAACCAGTTTCTGGTGGTTTTAAAAAGGAGTTAGCTGTTACTTATACAACTATTAATGTTATTATTAAATTAGCTATATTGTTAGTAGATATGTAACAACTATTTCACCTTGTCCCAAATTCCGATAATTTAATCTGCGAAGCTACGTAGGTATTAACTTCTACACCAGGAACAGCAGCTAAGTGCAATCGGATTTCCCTTCTTACCGGGGCGAGTAGTCTGATTTCAATTCTGAAAATTTGATATTGATAGTAAAAAGTACGCCGTCTGTTTTATTAGTCTATAAATTGTAAACCTTTCCCCACTCTACTTGTTAATTATTATTGAATGGTACACCCCAGTTTTGACACTATATCGCATAATTATGATAATTTCATTTGACTAAAAAGGTGTGTACCTCTTTCATTTACGACAACTTAAGTCTGGTGCCCAGGCATACAAAAAGCTTGTAATGCAAAGTGCAAAAGTGGGTATTGGATTATTTTTACGTTTTTATTAAGCCCGCCATGGCAGTCACATAACACGACATAGGTAATGTAATTACCGTATTGTACAAATTATTAATATAATTTGAAACATTATATTAAAATATTAAGTTCATACAAAGTTTAAATTTTCATCAAGATTATTTATTTAGTGCCACTTTAAAACTATCCGTATTTAACAATACCTACTCAATACTTTCAGTGTGGTTAGAATTTTTTATATTATTTTAATAATATACAAGAATAAAGAATTATAGTGCTAGGGAAATACAAACATATTATTATGAAATGATGAAATACTGTCAAAAATACATTATACTGTTAGTACTGATCATATTATTATTTCAACCAATAACATAACGATATAATTGACGAATATTAGTTAATAATTAAAATTAAAATGGGATGTACGAGGCTCTGTAGTTATTTTAAATAAATAATATGACAATTAATAATCATTATTATATCGTGCCATACTCGGTTGAGAAGTTGTGCAAAATAAACTTGCACTTATTGTGATTTTAGTTTATCATTTATTAAAAAGATATAATTACTTATAGATTATCATCATTAGCCTTAATAAATCCATTATTGGATATTACTCTTGGCTGACTATCCAACAGCCGTCTGGATTTATCTTCTTCTATGAACCATGTATCTCATTTTCATTTAAAATTTTCATTAAATTATAGCTTTATTTATTGTGATATTAAATTATTTTGTTTTATTCATTTAGGTTATACTTAGCAGCTTTCCATATCATGTTGTGCTACTCCATGTTTCTGTATGTTTTTTCCACTTCCAGGGTGAAATGTTTCGGATGTAGAGGTAGAACGTACATATAGAATATATAGATTATAATTAAACATTATTCGCTATTGATATTAAATAAGCTAATTTTAAGTATATTTTTCTACATATTTATGCAAGTAAGCCATAATATATGTAATTAATTAAATGAAAAAATATGCATTGAAATACTTACTAATGATTGAAAAAATATATTTTTGAGATTGTGCAACATATAAAAATACCTGTTCAACATAGTTCTTATCTTTTGTGAGCTTGAATTTTTTTTTTGATTGTATTTCTGCATAAAAATTACAGTTATAAAATGGTGAAATATTATATTTTTCATCTGAGCGTGAAATCGGACACCTATCAATTAATACTGATACAAATGGACGTCATCAACAGTTTTGTTATGTGACTCTTTAAACAGATGCTTCTTAAAAAATGCACAAGAATGGTGATAACTGATTAGCATATTTAAAAATCAAGCCAGGCGCCTTTGCTCTTTTGCAAACAGCGTGGGTTAAGGTCGTAACGAGGAATGTAACAAAACAAAATACACATACATATTTTGGCACGCAACATTTTTTTTTTAATTTTCGACATACTTCTCGACTCTCTTTTACAATGTCGTCATAAAAACGTTTCAAAGTTTAAATGATTTAGAGATAAGTACTTATTAAGTAGGCATTATTTGTTTTTCAAATCATGTTATTACTCATATTATTATACAATCGACAATAAATTAAAGTTTGTCATCTCGCTAGGTAAAATAATTTTTTATTTATTTGATAAAAAAAACAATCGTTGGATCAAATCTAGTTCATTGGTTTCATTGAAAACTTCAAAGAGAAATTCTGTTATCGTGAGAAAAATTGGCAATGTGTAAAAAAAGGAAATATTACCGAGAACACGTAGACTGTAAATGTGCCACGTTTTTTGAACGATGTTTTCCAAGCAAACAAAATATTACTATGGATTCATAAAAATTCTCTCGCAAAATAAAGTCTCTTAGGCACAGTTTTCATAAATCCGGTATGACAAAACAATATAGACAATTTTTATTAATACTTTTTATTTTAACTGTATTTACGACTTTATAAGTTCAAGGTGCAATGACAATTTTTTTATTTATAATTTCTATTACTCATCGAAAAATTCATGGCAATGTCTGAATCAGCATAATCTAACATATTAGCATATTTATGTTATAAGCAAAATGTTTATTGTGTTTTACATTCACTTCTACAATAAAGCACATTGTATTTCAAAAAATAACTACACACCGAATCAAATTCACTATATTTGTAATAAAAATAATACTTCAACGAATATTCAGATGTGACTTAGAAATTCAATAAATTAATTTTATGTAGAGGAAGGACAAATTCTTCTGGCATTGTGTTATTTGAAAGTAACGATACCAGCATCGAAATGAGTCACCTGCACTGCCACAAAAATCTTACACCATTCTATGGTAGGTGCCGCAAAAAAGACGTAGGTTTGTAGATATAAATCTTCTCATACAACTGACGTTGGTATTAAATTTGCTTTTCTACAGAATGGGAGATGATACAAATACGGCAGTGATCTGTTATAACGAATTCCATGAAATCGGTAGAAATGGTTTGTTATATACGAAATTCCTTTTTTTTTAGAATTATTAATAACCATGCCCTTGCTTTTTCGTACAAGGTGGTTGTTAGTAATTTTGAACAATCACAAATACCCAGGCTTTGAGAAAAACACATAAATATAGTACGTCCTGACCGGTAATTAAACCCAGGAACTCTCCGTTACGTTAATACATTCCGTTTTCAGTCAAACCACTATTAATTGAAGTCGTATTTAAAAAATACCAAAATATTCAAGTACCTACATCTACAAAACACAGAAAACTTTCAGTTACGTACGAATAACCATATATTTAATTAAGAGTAAATATAAGTTTGTTATAACAATATTGTGTTGTCTTATCCATTGTTTTAGTTTGTTTTGTTTGAAAAAAATGTTTCAGTGTTGATATTACGTAATTACACTTTAGCAGGTTTTTTAAAACTATGTGCAAAGAATTCCGTGAATTGAAGCTATTATGCATTCAACCCTCTCAATTTAATAATTTTTGTCTTCTTTCTCATCCATAATTTGATTGACACTTACGAAAGCTACAATTCCACCATTATCTAAAAATTCAACAGTTGTAAGATGGTCATCAAAGCAAATGTACCTACGTGTTTATTATTTTGCTTCGTTATCACCTAAAACTTTTGAAAATCTACATATAAAAACGGTTCGTTATATCCAAAAGTATGCATTTAAGAATTTGCTATAAACGAAAAAAATGCACCTATAAATTTGGGTCTGGTCTTTTCACATTGGCTTATTATAATTGAATATTCGCGTTAACTGGATTCGTTATAAGCGAACGCTGCTGTAGAATTATTAACCGAGAATATATAAAAAATATTCGTCGCCAAATTTAAAGAAAGAAAATTGGTTGTAAAAGTTGTAAAAATTCTTCTCCTCTTCTTCCTCTTTCTTAGTTATTTAGGTGGAGCATATGGAAACCACGTTGATGAAAAAATATGACGCTCATTAATCTTCTCAAGATTTTCCATAACATATCACTGCCTCATAGTTCAAGTGAATACTTATGTAGCGGCTTTCCAATTTGCCAGAATTCGTTTGACTTGAAATTTGCAGGCGAGTTTAAGAGTCTCTTGAGGCATCTATCAGATAACTGAGCTTGATTTAACGCCACACATACAATTTATGTGTGACGAGAGATTGCATGGTATTCTATATATCTTTTTATCTCTGACATTGTTGCAACGTCGTATACCCAGTATTCACCGCAACCATATGTTGCCCTGAGTTGCCGAAGATGCCGGAGGAAGATGATTCAAATAAACTAAAAGAATAGGTAACAATACACATTTATTTAGTGAAAGTGGGTTATAATAAATACATGAAATATATCATAATAACGTCGAGTAACTTGTACTTCATTCATATTCGGTTTTACTCAAAGTTTTCTGAATAAACTGAATATAATGAGTCTAATTTAAACTAGATAAAAAGGCAATCCAAAAATATCTGGAAAAATATTTAATAATTTTATAAAATTTTATTTTACGCAGAAGGTACTCATTTCATTTTTTGAAAACATTAAAATTAATCATAATAAGAAAATGTTTTGTTAAGAATCTGATATATCTTATATTAAGCGACATGCTAATTAAAACTATACGTAACAATAATTTCATACTAATAATATCACTATTTTCTCGCGTTTTAATTTCATAACTAATTATTATAAAAATAAAATAATAAATCAACTCAAACTATTCTTGGCATTTGCTTTGTATAGTATGCCAAAAAAAATACAGTGTACATTTTTATGGGTCAACGTAAACAATTAATAATCATATTATAGAATAAAGTTTTCATTATTGCTCGTTATATATATATTCAATTATTATAAGTACTATAGGTATATAATATACCTAAGTATACATATTTAAAAATACATATATTATAATTTTAAAGGGATGATTAAACTTTGCGTGATAAGAGAGAATGGTATGAAAACACTCCCTAGATGCGGGTTTATAGCCAAACAAATGCCGAAACAACGCTCACGGGATCACATAAATTACCTGCGGAGTATTTAAGTACAATAACTCCTATTAGGGTAATCTAGCATACAAGGTGATTGAAGCTATTTTACAAAGAATAAGAGAGAAAGAAGAAGAAAAAAATTAGATTATCGTTGAACGATATAAAAGAAATCTCTATTGTGTTAATATTCCATGAAATATTATCCTGTATTATTAAATAACAACTTCATTTTATTGTGCTTTTTTTATAATATAAGTACCTAAGTACCTACCTAATATTAATTTAATATGGAATATAATCTAAAACCTGCAACAATTTTCTTTCACTATAAATTTTCGCCTGATTTACTTATATCCACAGACTCAAAATTTATATACAGGTGCTAATATAGTGACAATATAGTTTCTATTAAAATTTGGGGGATATTTTGTGCTCCAAACATGGAGCCTCCATACGGCGTTCTTAAAAAAAACTGTTACATCAATAATCCTATTTGAAATATATATATATATATATATATATATGGGCACCACCAATCTACTTTTCGAGATAATGTTTCAAAATTTAATTAGTTCGCGTTGTCATTTTTTGCATGTGAAGCGCCTAGTTTCAAAAGCCGCTTAAACGTTTTTTATAAAATTTTGAGTTAGATATAAATATTTAGAGATAGATATGTTTTGGTCCATTATATTATGTTGGCCAAAGTTATAGTTTCAAAAAAGGCCTAAAGCCATCAATATTATTATCAAAAATTAGGCTTAATTTCATAACCCCCTAAAATAGTTGTCGTGTGAATTTCAAATCCCCCTAAAATGAATAAGCCAATCAGCGGCTGCTCTGATGGATTTCAATGTCAATGTCAAAACTATCTTCTTCGTCTTCTCCTTCATTCTATCTTATTTTATTCGTATGGTTCCTATACCATTCATCCGATTGCGATGAAACTTTCGACAGTTGTTGTGCGCACACCCGCAAAGGTTTTTAAATTAGAAAAATCATCAGCTTCTTCTTCTTCTTCATTCTATATATTTTTATTTGTATAGTTCCTATACCATAGTACACTAGTTCATAACCCCTTAAAATTATACATGTTAATTTCAAAAACCCCTAAAATGGTAGTTGAGTTTCGAAGTCCCCTAAAATGAAAACCATTTGATTTTTAATATATTCTCTCAGTAAAATATGCAAAAAGTGAGTAAAGGATACTAAATATTATACTCTTTATAGTGTATAAATCAAATAATAAATACCTAAAGTTCACGCATTCAATAGATATGACTTTTTGTCATTTTTCTCAGAACTGTCAAAGTCGTTTTAGAGGTTTCTGAAACTAGACGCTTCATGTAACAAAACGAGGGTAACGATTTTGGTGGTGGGGTCATAGCGGAGAGCTGAAGGCAGCTAAGGGACAAAACCTCCTGATGAGAGGTCGTGCCCCAGTAGTATTATATAAAATTAGTATCAATAGTAACACACCACAACACGTGATTTATTTGGATGTATTTTCATTTTATTAGTTTAACAAAATTATGTCACCATCATCTTCTTAGCCATTGTACATACACAGCTGAATGAAAACCTATCTTTTGCCCTTAATCGTTTGTTGCCAGTTACTTCCGCTAAACTTGATTATTTCATTAAACCAACGATTAGATTGTGTATTATATCAACTCATGGACGTCACTAGATGTGTGTGTGTGATGATATGTATTTGAAGCGATGTGGCTTTCTCATCTTTGAGGCTTTACGCTTATTAATAAATAGTATCCAAAATCTCTGTTTACTGTTTTATCGATATTTCCAAATTGTACAAAATCTCTTCTTATTCCCCCAAAATTAATTTAATACAGTAAAATGTCTATTTTTAATTTTACCTAACATTAAGAGATTAATTATAAATAATGTGTATTATTTCTAGTGGGTAGTTATTTTTTGACATTGGTTGAAATGTAACCATTAAAAATAATAAATACTATCCCCTGTAAACAACAACAGAATGATGTTATTTTTAATGGGAAAAAATATCATCAAAAATGATAGGTACTAAAAAAATATTACAAGACCAAAACCTCTCATTTTCTCCCTAATATAACAGCAGGCCACAATTTTTGCCTCATTACGTTCAGCAACTGTCTAAGGAGAATCATTACTCATACTATAAGCGGTATTGTTTATGCGCCTGGAAAGAACCCTACAAATAAAAATAGATGAAGCATCAACTTATGTTGGTTTATATTCTCTTGATTATTAATGATCGCAATCCATAAAAAAATGTCTTTAAATTGTATTAAATTGACTGATATTTTAAATGGACAGATAGTATTAGGGATTGCAATACCGAATGAAAATTTCAATACCGGTTTTCGGTATTTATTATTGAATACCGATATTAATACCGGTATTTGTTAAACATTGAAAAACAGAAGAACTTACCAGTAAATAAATATAGCTATTAAATCTCTTTAAAATATTTTATAGCAAAAACCTACCTACAGCCCAGCTGCATTATAGAATAATAGAACATTTGTCACGGATGTTTTCTATTTCGAAATAATATAATAATTTGATAATTCATCGCGACAATTGTATAAATAGGTATATTATGTGATCGATGTTGTTTTATTATTCTTTCACCTTTGTTGGGTGCAGTCAATATTTGCATTTTAGCAGCATATAACTTATAATTCATTTTCAAAAACGTAAACGAGTGTGCTTTCCGGTATTATGGATTTTTAAAACTGGTATTTCGGTATTGATAAATACTAGAATACCGGTTTTTAAGTACCGGTATTGCAATCCCTGGATAGTATTGATTAAGACTATATTTTATATTGTATTATTATAAGCGTCCTGCAGTGGTGGATAAATGCTGTACAGCCGATCAAAGAGTCCTCACAGTTACCAATAAGAATGTCCCGACACTGAGAATGGTGAATTGTCAGTCGCCAGGCCCGCCTCGTATATACGTGCAAAATGTGCATTACAACAAGCGTGGCTTAATATAGAGGGCGACTAAAAACTATTTTTATCGTAGGTATGTATTTAAAATAATAAAATATCAAAAAGTTAGTTCCCATTGCATTTAACAAAAATATTCTCCCAGCCAAACAAATATTAACAGTATCTGCCATAATATTATATTAGTATGAAATAATTCACCAAATGTAAGACATCTGTTTTAGCGAAGTTAATTAAGCGAATTATTAATATTATATTTTTACACATTTAAAATCAAAAATTTCTGCTAAGTAGATCTATCAGCTATGCTAATTTGCACTGCCTCACTACTAACACGTCAGGTGTATTCTAATTTGAAACTTAACTTCATAATACCACAATACTACTCCTAATAGCTTGAGGGCAATTACTTACTTATAATATTTTACTATGGATTTTTTTTAAATTATATAATTTATTTTGTATGCAAAATTTTTCACGTGTTTTTGTTTTTTAATCGAGTGTCCTTTACGGATAGCAATAATGTGCTTAGATAAGCGGACACTCGACGCACTGATTGCTTTTGAGACCCCCCCCCCATGATATAAAATGGAATAAACACCATAAATCAAATCTTTTAACCAAAATAAATTATTATTGATAATGAAAGTTATACATAATTATTGTATAAGTGGTTTACTTATTTGTCTACAAAGTATGTACTTGCCTGTTTGAGTGGTTATGTTATGGACCCGTTTGATGTAAGTTGATGGGATTTTCTTATCCTTTGACCAATAGTTTAGAAAATTTTGATGTAATTTATTATTTTCTTAATGTGAATATTTTGAACTGTTTCAAGACCCCTTTTAAATCTTTAGATGAATCGATTGCATTATCTGCGTTAAAGAAGTTCTCTGATGGGCAGATCTGCTAGTCGTCTCAACCCAGAGTTATGTCACCATGTTAAGTGGTAGGTATCACAGTATGATGAAGAACACCTATCAATGATAAAATAATACAGTTATAATAAGAGTTAAATAAAATTAAATATACAAGTAGTTCCCATCAGAACAAAATTTGATTAGTATTTCGCGAACGTGGCTTTTTTTCAATTGGTAGTTAATTATACGCAGCTGAAATAACGTTTTTAGGACTAGATATTATTTTATCTTCCCTGTTTATTACATGTTTTGTAACTGTATACACCTCACATTTTTAATTCGATAAAAGGGTAGGTATACAATTCGTGTAACATAAAAACACGTACACAGATAGTAAGTCAAAATGCGCTATCTAGGCACACTTAGTTCCATTCAAAACATTCAAAGCTTTAAAGTTTCTAAAGAAAAAAGGAGAGGCCGCTGTACATACAAAAATAATATTGCTCATTTAGACAATATTTTTTTTGTATCTTTTCAAAATGATTGCTCATCTGAATGCCTTGGTGAATCAATGAATAAAACCGAAAAAAATCTAGATTTCTTTATAAAAGAAAATTTAATACTTTTAGTAGATACATTACCTACTAATCAGTGGTATACATATTTATTATCCTTACTCACAATATTATCTGTGTTTTTTTTTATAAAAACTTCCTATTAAAATAAGAAGAGGGATTTCAAAATCGAATTTACATGGTAACATTTCTATCATGGTAAAATTTTTGAAAAAACTTTAAGTAAAACACATTGCTAGTTTTTAGAAAAATCATTTTTTTAAAATAAAACATGAATTATTCAAAAATCTCTTTTATTACATTTAACCTAATGTATCATTAACGAAATTATTATTTATATAATACAAATTTTATAATATAAAAATTATAACTAATAATAAGCTGAAACCGATGAATACTGTCAAAATAAAAAGTTATAAAAGCTCATGTTGGTAAAGAAATACAAGTAAAGCAGATGCGTGAGAAAACGAAAAGAATGCTAAATCGGTCAAAGCAAGGATTAATTAAATGGCTCTTAATATCAAGGCGTGTGATCGCGCTGTCACGTGGATATGATTATCAATGAAACTTGAATTTATAGAATATATTAAAAATATATTTAATTAGAATGTAAAAGATGTTAAATAAGCAAGCCTTGTAGGCGTATAATATTATATTAATAATTGGGGCGCCAAGTGTGTTCTAAATAGGTAGGTACATGATGAAATATTGTATATTTAAAGACAACACTGTAATTTAGAGTGTTATTAATATGTTTATTAAAATCTCAAACATTTATATTAATCTAATTAAAATAATTTAAAAATAGATACATGATATTTACTTACAATGGAGACTCGTGATCAATGTTTGCAAAGATAGAGAAATTATGAAAACATTATATATATATGGTTACTCATCTGTACTTCCTTTATAAAAAGTCAAAATGAAGCTACTTGTAATACTGGATTTAAGGTTGGCAACCGTCTGAGTGGCAACCATCAAGGTAAAACTGTTTATCAAAGAGATCCATCCATTGGTGCAGCCAAGGTTAAAGTGACCGACTTCAAAGAATATAAAGCCATTCGTTGTAGTTGGTGCACAAGAGAAAACCAACATTGTGACTTTTTCTGCTTGCTCATCCCTATACCTATTTTGAGATAATATATATTTACAACGTGACAATACTCAGTATATAATAGTTTTTTAACTACAACTATTGTTTATTTTGAAACTTTAAAAATAATTCCTTTTTTATAGTTGTTTTTGCGTAGGTACCTCATCATAAACAGAATTGGCTCTACTATTCGATGTCTGACGATTTGCCTGACGAAGAGCTTTGGTAATAGTTTAATTTTACGAGAAAGTCTATGCTCTAGGTCAAAATACATATTGAAAAACAACATGTGAATTTGCCAGCTCCAAAATTAGAACTCAAAACTTCAGAGTGTATTCAAAATAAATTAATATTTTGTTTCAAAATATATTTAATACAGACAAACTTTTTATTACCAAACCGTAATTGTAATTTGATTGGTTAAAAATTTCATCCGTGCAGATTAAAATAAACAAGTGATATTTTATTTGATATTGATATTTCTATGTTCATTTTTACACTTAACTATATCATAATATTGTCAACAACTCCATAGCAATTATGTTAAAACATATCGTTCGTGTTGACTACATACTTCTGATATCTGACATTAAACATGGTATTGATACAAATATAAATCCAGCTTAAAATACCAGGAAGCTCTTATCAGATTGAAATAAAACATCAATTTAGTTGAAATGAAAACAATAAAAGACAGATTAAAAATTAAACATTCAAAAGTATATTTGAAATTATTCCTTGGATATTATCATTAAATAATAATCATCATTAAGATAAAATTATAGTCCTTACCTTGAATGATAATAAAATATCAAATTAACTCCAAAATTATTATGCAACTATAAGACATAACATTTTATGGCCATAATGATAACATTATTAATTATTGTTAATGCAACTATTTTTTTCGTAATATATATATGGTTTTTACATTTATACGATTCTGTACGATTCCTTAAAAAATCATCATATTGTCGAAATTGTAGAATTTTTTGACCAAGACGGTTGACATTATAATATAAGTATATTATTTCAAATTAAACATACAACATTTTAAATATCCTAGGTTTTTAAAGCTGTTATTTCAACAATACAGAAGTCCAATATGACTAGCTCAACTTACACAAGGCTTTGTTGGAATAAGTTTTACGAACAATAATTTTATTATTCTGGTATTTCTATGTTTTTTTTATCAGAATTTATATTGTGATATACGATATAAATAACATAAAACATTAGTAAGGTTTATTTTTACACAATTTTCTAATAAACAGAAAATTTCACACCAGTGGAAGATTGATAAACCTTCACTGATTTGCACTAATTCAAATATTTTCTCGCTGTTAAAAAAACTTTATTATTTTTATATATTATATATTTATTTAAAATATTTCCTTAGTTAATTTAAAATGTATTTATTAAATATTAATTTTAAATTTCCAATTTATATTTTTTTACATAAGTATACATTATAATACTTGTTTATATTATTGTGTTGCAGGCATAGGTACTGCAAGGAACTCCAACGCATCTATTCTATATATAAGTCTATCTCGCTCTAAAATTTAGCACAGACAAGAGAGGTGCCGTTAAAACATAGCACTTATTGTAACGACTAACTGATCGTAATTTTTACAATAAGTGCTAATACTTCGATACAAAAATATGAAAAACAAACCTCGATAGCTGCCGATAGCAGTTTTGTGTATATAATAGAAGCGGTGAAGTATATAATTCATGGATACGACTTTTCACTTTACACGACATGGGCACTTTATGACAGTATCTGTTCTTAAAAAAACTCTATTCGTTTTCTAATTATGTATGTAAATTGCATGCATAAACATTATTGATATTGATATGAAATATGCATTTAAAAAATTTTTGAAGTTTCATGACTGATGGTTTTAATTGATTCGATTAACGCCATCTCGCAGAATAGATCAGCGCGCGGTCGAATGGCCAAAACATGTTTCAATAAAGCGATTATCAAATTTAATGTTATTGCCGTAACATTTAATAACGAGACAGACGTGTTTCTTCGTGTGCTTAAAATTATGATGTTAATAACCTGTTTTTATCTTGATTCGATCTTGTTTCAATGTAAACAGGGAGGGTTTGGTGTTATAATTGCCACAATTCAATTAAATATTTAATTGTTATACCTACAACAAAATATTATCATTATTACTAAAACCCGATGTAGCTCTATATTCGCATAGGTTAAGTGTCTTTCTGCGGTCTATTGTTCTCAGTTTAAGAATAGGTACCATCTCTTGTTTTTCTTTCAGATCGATGGAAGATGAATCTTTTCTGTAGTTGGTAGATTTCCATCCTTGAAACATAGGCAGTCGAACGGAGCTACTCAATGCTAGACAAAAAGATAAGTGTACGTAGTAGGTATATAATATATTGTCAGGATTAACCTTTCATTAGTATGCATTCCCTTATATTTATGAATGAACCTGATAGTAGTTTTTCTGAACTTTATATTAATTATTGAGAGTCTTGAAAAGTGTTTCCTTAAAATACCTACTTATAGTATAGTACAATTTATACTCTCTTTTATTTACTTTGACATTTAATTGGCTGTAAAACCCCATGGTGATTTTGACAGTCTCCAGTGAGGTTTACGAATTTTATTTTTCTTTTTACGTGACATAGTTGTTGTATATTCTCACACATATCTGAAAAATAGCGTAAGAATTATCCAGATGCAGGATTCCAACCCGCGACCCACGGTGTAAAATACAGATATCCGTCACTCGAGCACCACAGGGTCATTTTTGTTTTATCCTGAACCACTAGTCTCCAATATTGGATACCTGAGTCGATCTGTGGGTCAACAAAACTATAATAATGGGAAATGATTTAGAACAAAAGATGATATCTGAAAGGTGCTTGATTAATTTTTAAACTCGAAACTGAGAGAATTATGTCGATAAAGGAATTAAAAATCTAAAGGCAAGGTGAAAAGAACACTGAAATTATAACGGAATCTTGGAAAAACATTTTTTTATATCATTTCAAACATTATCATGATTTATTGAATAACATAATAATATATTATAACTGCACTGCGCCTAAATTTAAGACATGATTACAATAATTCGACATTATAATACAACTAAAAAAATAATAATCTCCCAGCAGCATAGTAGTACCTACTTATGCACAAATTACGGTATTTTTGGGCGTAAAATATCCTTAATCCAGGCCATATGGTAGATCCTCCTTTTGTGTTATATTGTCGTAATAGATTTTTATTTGTTTCAAATTCTCGTATTTCATCTCAGTCGCAAAGGATAAAGATCAAAATTGCACACACTATCCACTTCCACGAAATGACGAGAATTTTACCTTATTTGGCACAAGAAGCGCACGGTGACTTTCGTATCTTCAAAAATCTACTCTGTCACGGCACATTGAATAATAATTATTCAAATGTTTTACCTACATACACATTGTTTTCGCATTATTATGGTTATATAGTATTAAAATGACGCTATGCAATAGTATCTTTATGTAAAGTGAGTTGAAAGGTCACAGTTGGGCAATTGTAGAATTTCTTAATATATATTTTACTACTTTAAATTCATAAATATGTTTATTTAGTTTATTTATACATTCTTTACTGCTGATTCGATTATAAAAACTTTAGTCTATCTTTTTTAGTTTAACGATTCCATGAAAGTCTTGATAACTCAAATATACATTTATATCTTATTAACAAAGATATAAGATTTAAAAAATAATTGTTTGATGCAAAAATTTGAAGGAATAATTATATAAACACTTTGTCCGCACTTGAATTTAAATTTTAGATTTATTACGAAAAATATAAAGCCATGATTATTTTGTGATTATTAAAATTTTCTACATAAAAATGTTTTCACATCACAGGTAATAAAAGAAATCGTCACACTCATTGCCACGTGACTGTGCCAACAATTATTAGCGTATAGAGGTATTATAAAAATAAGAAGATTAATTTCTACATACATATTTTTTAAAGGATATAATTATATAACATATATTCTGATGATAGCAGTTAGTATAGTTGTAATTCATGTCATTAAATTCTATAAAGTTGTTTTATAGTAGATAGGTATTATATGGATGTTTTCACCATTGTCAAGACTACATTAATGATGTCGTATCCAAATTAGCCAGGTATCAGTTGTGAAAATCAATTTGTAGAATGCACTATTATAGGCTCATGAAAATGTTATTCTACAAAGTAAATACTTATATTAATAAGTAAATGATATCAAACTAATTTAAATAAAAAAAAAATAATTTCTACCAGTGCGAGTAAAAATATATACTTACATTTAAATTAATAAAATAAAACAAAATTAGTAGTGCTAATTTTACTAATAATCAGAATCGGTTTCGTCCACTTCTGAGGGACATTACCAACTTACTAATGAACCCATTTGAAATCGGACTTAATTGTTATTAAACTAAGCAGAATTAGTACAACACATTGTCTTTAATTTACACCAAGAATTGGTAGTTTTCACGATAAATGAAAAATTCAAACATATATACCTTTGTACTGCACATTATGTTGAAACTAATTTCAAAGAAAGAATTTTATTTAGTTATTTTGATCACAAACTATATTTTAACGATGAGATTATATTTCTATTTTTTTTTGTTTATGTTTAATTTTTTTTCTCTCTTCGAGTCAACGTCTCAATACGTAGATTGCTCTTATAGTACTACTATCGTTGCACAAAATCAGATGCAGTAATAATTATTGATAATATGCAGTAAAAGGCACATATATGTAGGAGTGGTCAATGTGAGGGTCGATCGTGTTGTATATGAAAGACGATCGTGGTTATTCGTGATGATGTAGAAGTGCGAGTTTATTTATGGTTACATAAGTTCAAGGGTACAAATAAACTGACACTACATATAGTGAGATAGTAACAGGCCAGGTACTTAGATTTCAGTGACTTTTTTGATGAATTATTATTCGCTATTTATACATCAAAATAATATCTAAACATTATAATTTAGTAAATAATTATATTGATCGAGTCAGCGATTAAAAGACATTTGCGTCAATGGACATACGAGTAGCCATATAACTTGATACTATGGGAATGGATATTAAAATAATTCATTGCGATACAGTACTTAATATTGCCGATCAATTTTCTGACATAGATAATAAGTTATTTATCGCCATATATATATATATACATAAACAATCAACCAAATATGTTTGAAATAATACCTTTATTCCGTTTTGCATTTATTTTCCCTGCGCATTGGTAATATTATTATCGGAAAATTCCGAGCCTTCAAAAAGCTTTTCCGATAATATTACAAAAATAAAATACGCAAGCTTTGCAGAGATTTACGTGTGCAGTAGCACTAATATTCAAAATTACAACGTAACAAGCATGCTGTGTATATTCATGTTGCGTGTTTAAAAAAAATATTTTTGATATTTTATACGTCGTACATGTTTGCATTATTTTCGTGTTAAGCTTTGTTAAGGATATAATATATTATTATATTTCAAAAGAAAAATATACTTACCAAAGTTTTCCCACTAAAAAGGGTTCAATATTTTTTTTTTATTTGGGGTTCAATTTATATAAATTAAATGTAGGGAAGAGCTACAATTATTGGCCAGTTAAGGATTTTTTCAACTTTGTTAATTTTTTGTGGACAGATATCATTAGGAAGGTGAAATAAAAAAATATTGTGTGTTAAATTGTTTATTTATTTATAATAATCAATTATCAGAACATTTAAAAAAAAATATTTTACATCTTAAAAAAAATAATCAAAAAAAAAGGCAGAAATCTACAATTATTGGCCACTTTTTTCAATTATTGGCCACCAAAAGATGCAATTATTGGCCACCCCGAAATTGCTGTAATAACATTATTTAAACAAAAATTTAAAAATAGTTTATGTAATTTTATGATCACACATCATTATTAAGTGTTCAATCAAGTACCTAATGCAACTTTATCGTCATTTTATTAGACATACGTAACATATTACTTAAAAATACAAAGAACACGTTCACATTGAGTTACAGTGAGATAGGCATATTTAATTAAATACGCAGAGCTTGTTAAAAATTGATTTCAAAAATTCAAAAGAAATCTAATACCTAGCTAATAGAAATAACAAACATCTTGACGTAGCATAAAGGATAAATGAGAATCATTCAAGTTTCGGTTGAGGATTTTTGCGGAAGGAATTTTAGTTTTGAATTTTAGTGTGCTTCTTGGTATTTCAAATCTTCTTGTTACTGAACGCAAAGACTCTTCACTATGGTCTTTCATATACTCTATTGCTTCTTTAATTCTTCAGTTCTTGACTATATTTCATTCGTTTATTTTGATGCATTTTATTCTGGAACAATCAAGAAAAAAAATTCTATTATCGGCCATCAAAGCTACAATTATGGGCCAGGTGGCCAATATTTATCTACGAATGTCGGAGAAATATATTAAAAACAAAGATGATTAATAATACTTTTAAAACACTATTTACCTAATAAAAATAAATGTAATACTTTACTAATTAGTCACATATTCTATTATTAGCAAGGCCGGCCGATAAAGGAAAATCGACGTATTTTGGAATCAGTTATTGGCCACCATCATAATATACCTACCCACATATTTTTTCCAAAATATATGTCTAATGATGTATACATAAATCAAATACATAGATACTTGTCAATTGGATTAGCATTTTGTATGATATTAAATGTTTAACATACCTTTTATCAGAAGTCATATCCTTGTACAATTTACAACAAATCGCACTTATTTCACGGTTTCGCTCGAACTGTCAGATACAAATGCGGTTTTGAGGTTGTTTTATAATGCTAAAAGTAACAATTATCTGTTTTACCAACGGAGGAATAATTGATGAGATTTTTTTATAACTTAACATATGGCAATGTTGATTTAATATCTTAAAAAACTAGATTTTATCTGCAAGTGGCCAATAATTGAAGCTGGCCCATAATATATTTTGTTTTTCAAAAATTGTTAACGGAAAATGAAAAGAATATGTACAGTTCTTAGAAAATTGTATCATAATCATCTTTAAAAAATGGATATATGATAATCATAACGTCATGTGACAATGATACAAGAATATAATATTTCTAAATTTCATATAAAATATAACATTTTAAAAAGTGGTACAAATTAAAAAGATAAGTATGTAAACTGTAGTTAGTGTAGTATTCGAAAGTGTGCCTACCTTCTTACCTAACTTATATCTTCATATATTATGCATAGCAATATCTTTACTGAAAGTATAGGTTTTATCAAAAAACTCCTTCTCTCGTGAGCAATCTTGCGCTGATCTGGATGCTTCAGCCTCTTCAGTCGCTTTATTGATGATGTCGCGCCAAAGGAGTCTGAAACGCGCTCGACCTCATGACCTCATTTCATCATTGCCACCAGTGATGACATTCTATTCCAGACTACACAAATTTCTTCTAGTAATTTAGCAAAAGAATTCTCCAGACACTTACATTATAAAAATTCAATTAGCAAGTTGGCTTTCTTCGCAACACAGTAGGATTCTTCTAACATTTCTCCCCCTCCCCGTGAATGTTAACCATTCATATAATATGTCCTAATTAGGGATGGGTAATGAAGATAATATAATAATAATACTAACACTCATCTAAACACATAATATAATAATATAGTGTGTGAATGACAACCCGTAGTACTAACTCGCACTGCGTGTTTTTTCTGGGACATGGTGCACGGTATACTTTTAACCAAATAAACTTAAAGATCTTTTTTTCATTTTGAATCGCCATACTGTACAGTAAAATCCCTTGATATTATATACGATGTAATGTTCATTGGTATAGCTTAGGTTTTTTTTTCGTTTATTGCCGTTTACCGTAAAATCCAATGAGACTTGATAAAAGCACGCTCGGCATATAAATGAATGATTTTTGTTGAATAGTTCTATTGTTTTTATAAAAGTGGCAAAACAGAATCCCACTTTTATAGTTAATTTATACATTCATTTTGATTATGTCGGGATTCTTTGTATATTTCCATACACATAAGTATATCAAAATGAAACCCAAGAGGAGGGAGGTGCTGACCCCTCCCCTACAGGAAAAAAAATACAAATTATTTAGGTGAATGCAATATTACTTTATCTTCCACTTCGACAGAACCGTATAATTGAGGATCGTGACCCGAATATTCAACCTATTCAACTATGACAACCTTCTCAACAAATATACCCATGGCATTGATGAATTGATGGAACCACCTGGGGTAGGGCATCGAATATTTTACTTTAATATCTTGATGTGGCATGCCTGAAAGACATAAACGCGTAGTCGACACAAACGGACACTAACTATTCTAATAATAATATGATCGTTAGGCCACTCGCAATCAATAACCACTTGTGGATGCAACTGTTTGTAATAAAATGTAGCTGAAAATCCTTAGCTAAATCTGCAGGTCAGGTGCTTATTGCTAAACTTAAAGTGCCGAATATCTGGGTATGGGGAATGTATTCGGAAAAGTGCGAGGTCAACGGTTGAAGCAATTATACGGTGTAAGTAGAAGGTGGGGAAAATGTGGAAGTCAGTGTCATCTGCTAGATTTTACTAATCCCACCCCCTTCCGCCACATTAAAAATCAATAATTAATTATTATGGATATTTTTTTATGGAAAGAACTAAAAAACTATATCTTTATATATGAGATTTTCAATGTACAATAATTAAATTATTAATATTATTTGGTGTGATGCAAACGTGTCAAATTTCTATCTCTCTAGCAAAGATATAGAAATTTCATTAATAGTTTTATTGTTATGCGGCATGTTGCGCTGTGCTATAATGCTAAAATCTAGCTTAAATTTACAATCCAAATTGAATGAAAATCTGTTCCATGTTTACTCTGAATATAATATTTAGATACATTTGCATATTATTTCAATATAACTGAAAGAAGCCTTTTAATAATATTTTTTAATATAGTGTGTATACTGCAGTAATGCAATAAATCTATTAAAACATTCTCATTATAACATTGTTATTAATTCATGTAAGTACTGATTTAGTTACTCTGGGGAAAAATATTACCTATGAATATGCCAAACAGTGAAAGATTGTTCATGAATAACAATGTATAATATTGAAGACTTTTATAATGTTTGAGACTTCCACGGTTGTTTTTTATTGTAGTAGATTTTTGGGTTTCCACCGTGTGTCCTTTTTTACTCGACGTTTCGGGCTCGTTGCAAAGGCCATTATCAAGAGATGATATGTTTTATGATGAAAATGTAGTGTAGGTATGTGAATGTAAACGTCGCTCTAAGAATGTCGAGAGGAATCCGATTAGCTAAGAGCAAACGTTGCTCAGAGTAATCTGTCAATCGTTTCAACCAGGGATACCGGCTCGAATATTGGATTTTGCTGATAGTGCCGGAAGCCATGACGTTTTTAACCGTAATCCATCATTTCTATTAATATTTTCAAGGTTTCTATTGATTTCAATGTCCTGTTTTACCAATCGTGCGAAATATCCTTTATTCCGGTCCAATATCTTGGTTTCAAAGTCAAATTTGTCTCCTGTATCCATTGATGACCTTTATTACTTAAATTTTAATAAAATCCAATTAGTACCTACCCATGTTAACATTGAATAACCAAGGACTACCGAGAATAATGTAAGGTGCAAGAGAAATCCTTCATTTAACAGTGGCTCACCTTCGACCGATGATAATGTCAGTAATTAACTATAATAGTTTTGTTACTACTATTAATATACTATTTTATAAAATGATATATTATAAAAATTACGCCAATTTTATTGTATAACGAACTTATTGGTATCATAATTAATATGAAACCAACTCCAAAACTAAAACTACAAAAGTATTATAAATAAACCAAAGCCTGGTATCGAAATTTCATATCACAAATGCCACACTCAATACTACATTTTCAACATCATTTACCCCTAAGTTATCACAGTTTATCATGTAGCTCGAAGGCTTTTATATTTTTAACACTTAGATTCCGCAGTCTAATGGTGGGGAATTGATGGAAAAACTATTTCATATCTTCCTAGATATTGCGTTCATTTATTATTGTTATATAATATTATGTATGGTTTCAATAGTATAGTGGAGTCAAAAGTATTATTTCATAACAATATTTCTTCTAATATGCTTTAATTTTTTATGTAGGTCTGAGAAACAAAACAAAAAACTTTTCAATCCAGTTTTTTTTACGTTTGATGTTTTTTTATAAAAAAATACTAAAGGGATAAAATATTAATCATTCACGAAATAATTCTGCTTCTATTTGTGCCAAGAATATATAATATTTATAACTTTCAAGTATCACGTAGTAGCTATAGATATACAAACCAAACTAAACGTTTATTGATCGATATCTATTTTGATTTACATATTCGTGTTACCAATTCAAGATTTACGGAAGATTTTAGAAATAATTTATTCTTCCTCGAATATTCTTTTTCGAAAATAAAAAATCTTGTCTCGTTATACTTAAATATGCTACCCATGTATTCATACTTTATGTACAGTACACTTTTAAAAGCTAATATTGATTTTTCTCATGAATAATTAATTTAAAATGTAAAATAGTATGATATTATAAACGATTAGTATTTTTTATAGTTTTTCAATACGTAATTGCTAGAAACTAAATTGTTATAATTCACTCAAGGGCTCGATTAATTGGTGCACCAAAATAATATTAAAGCGGCGAGATAAAATACTTCATTAATTTTTAAATTTTCACTGCATTTTGGCCGTAGCCTTGGGGAAAAAAATATTTTGATATACCAGTCACACCTTTAAGTTTTCATTATAATACTATGTGGGATAATATCCTGAAATGTGTTAGTAACTCAATTTAGAAAGCACTTCAGAGAGTATTAAAAGCTATTAGCTAAAATTTATCGCAATTAACTATGACGCCTATGGTATAATCATCTATATGCATGGGCGCGAAATCCGAGAGATGCAGGTTCGATTCCTGCTTAGTGTCTTACTTTTTTCAAAAAAGATATTTTCTATTGGTCATAATATATTTTCTCAGAAGTATTTTCAAAATTATGTAAGTGTGTTCAATAATAAGAATGTTACATTCCTAAATCTTGTGAATTATTCATTGAATAAAAGAAATAGTAAATATACATTCTTTTTTCTACAGCAGACCACGAGGCCCAATGACAGTAATGTAGTGATAAAATATAGATGTAGTATAAATGAATCAATAAAACACTCGGGCTTCAAGAAAACTACATAAATATATTGTTAACTGTCCAGGAATGGAACCTAGAGTTTTCTCGCGAAAGAACTGGACTGACTACGAAGACCGTTTATAGTAAGGAATGGGCTTACCATCCAGGTGGACTCTATAAGATGGTTATATTACAAATGTATGTCTACAGTAATTAAAAAATCACGTGTAAAATAATATTTTATAATAATTTAGTAATTACTTATACGGATTTCATTTTCAAAAGATTTTTTTTGTTGTTGGTAGTAGTTATTGGCTGCACGTTACCTAAATATCAATCATGTAGAAATAAATAAAGGAAAACTTTCCATCATCTCGCCCAGGTATTTGATTGAATAATAATTAAAAAATCTATATATATTAAAATATGTATATACTGAAGTAAATACCTACATAATAACATAATAAGTTACCAAAGATTATCAGAAGACAACCCAAACAATTTAGAAATGCAAACAACATTCTTTGCATGGGGCATGTTTCATTTTGTACTACATTCTTAATTTCACATAATTCTATCATAGTTATTTTAGTTTTATTCATCTTTTTATATTAACATAAGAATATTATTGTAAATCTAATTTTACAATACATATGTATGGTTCTTTGGTGTGTTATCAATGTTATAAATAACAACATGTTGTATACTAAATATTTAGACATATTGTGTAGGTATTGGATTGAAATAATACTAATTAATTATTTTGATTATTTGCACTTTTTATTAAAAAAAAAAATAAAGAATGGCAATAAAGTTACATAGTAAAATTATTTAGAAATTATATATTGCAGTGAATATAAGAAACATAAATTATAACTACATATAAAAATTAATTCTAAAATAATTTCTAAAAGTCAACATTATTATAAACAGCTAGGCATATGTTATGTAAAATATTTTTGAAAAAATAAAATAAGTAAGTAATTAATTAAAATAATAGTATTACTACATATACATGACATGTATGTACATGATATTTTTCTTACAGCGTAATGGTATATTATGTTTTGATCACAGAATTGCGTTATATTATTATACATTTTTTAATATAATAGACACTAACAATTATTTACTAATTCCTAAAACAAGATCTATGTTTATGTTTATTTTCAATACATAACACAAAATCTATGTGCTTTATTTTCATGCATCGCTTTTTAATATAACTAAAGCATTTCCGACATAGACCGCATTTTTTGGTCGATACGGCTGTCAAATTCAGTCGTTCCCAAAGAATCACACTTGTTATACAATTTCTCTCTGCATATACTATCAAGCACATATAAATTGTATGAAACCTATAGTTTGGTATTGAAAATGTAGTCCTGGGATGCACGCCTCAGTTTGTTCCCATAATAAAGTATTCAAATTGAAATGTATGAATTAAAAATAGATATTGATAGTTAAGATGTTAAAATTACACATAAATACATATTATTATTTAACAACTAGAATATTATTATTTAATAAATCAATTCCAGTTGTAAACCAAAGAAAAAATGTAAACACCTTAATATTTAGGACGTGAGATATATTCTTAAGGATAATATTATAGTAAATGCATAGTGCCTGTCAATTTTCAAGAATATTTTATTTAATATTTTCAGCACAGGAAATCTCAGAAATATTTTTTATACAATAATAAAACACGACTCATTTATGAAACCTTTTCTTACTTTATATTATTACACAATTAAGGTTGTTTTTTATCGCGACATAGGTATCGACAAAATGTGAAGCAGACAATACGTAAATATTATTATGAATGAAAGGTCAAAAAACATTAGGTACTTAATAAATTTAACGGTCTGTAAATACTATGTTATTTGTAATTACATAATGTATTCCAATTATTTTACAACCTGCTAATAATATTTTTGTTGTATATATCAGCTAGTCTCGATAGTTTCAGCTTGAATTTATTATTACCAGTCGTATGATATAACAATATTATACATATTACAAGTTTTAGAAAGATCCCTTTCACTCCGATGTATTATTGTAATACTTACTAACATTATATTACAATTTCAGTCTTTAATATTATTTTCATTTTATACCTTACCCTTAAAATATAATCATACTATTTTACCTCATCTGGTTAACTCAATCCAATTATTTCTGGCAACACTATCAGTTTAATTATTTAATTTTAATATCAATCAACAGTGTATTCTAAGGAATAAAATGATTTTGTTTAAAATTACTATTTAAATTGTATGGCTTATTATGTTACATAATATTATATAATACCTTTCAATTAAAATAATTGTGTTTTATTTCTAGAAAGCAAAAACAATGGATGTTTATTACAAGCGAAAAATAATATATGTTCGTGAATGTACTTATTTTTACTATGTACCAACTGATAATAAATTTTAAGAGGAATGTATCAATAGGAAATATTATGTTATATAGATATATTTAAAATTGAATTTAAATAAAATAAACTGATATAATCTACGATTAATTATGTCATTAAAACCACTAAAAGTACCATTTTTTCTAAATTTATGAAATAGTTTTCTTGGCAAAAATATTTGAATAATATAAATATTTTATTTTCTTTGTTTTTTTTTTATTTTAATAAAACATTTTTTAAAAGTCTTTCAAAATTTCATGCTTTTTCATTGCTTATGGAAATTATTAAAATGAAAATACTTATTGTATATTTTTCCAGACTGAATATTTTTCTACACGATAAATTCATAATACCTAGACCTAGAGTTTCAAAACAAAATAAATCAAACAGTTAAGTAGTTTAATGTAAAATTTGAATTATTAGGTTTCAGGCATTGATTTAACATAATATAAGGATAGGCAGCGCTCGAAATGGAAAAGTTTACGAACCGAAGCGCTCGGAACTTTTTGAAGATATTAAACATAGTTATCAAATTTTATAAAAAAAGAAGTGTGTTAGTTTTCTTTATATGACCTATCAAGCTCAGATGGTCAAATTATGTGTTCCACGAGACGGAGCGATAATTTTACCGATTTCACGAACCGGAACGGCGCGATGGTGCGCTCCGGTCCATTTCGAGCCCTGAGGATAGGCCTTTAGATTCACATAGATTGTATGCGTCCATATTTTCTGTCAGTTAGTAGCCATTCATTGGTTGGCATTTTGGTATTAAGCGATATTCAGGCAATGGGGTATCGACTTTATCAAATAGGATATCGACTGATTCGTATGGAGTGGTTTCAACCAATGAGATTTCATATTAAGTTTCCCCAAACTGAAGGTGGACAATGTACGATTTTTTTTATAAGAATGTTAAATAAAGTGAAAAATAACCCCATTGATTTCAGGTTTAGATTCAATTTAGTTAAACAGTAAATTCATCGATGTTGTTACTTTTATTGTTCACGCTATTTGAATCTTCATGACCATCTTGAGGGAATACGTACAATTCCATTACATATTTATCTGAATTTTCAGCAATACAGCAATCAGTATTTTTATTTAACATGTTACAGTTATCTGAACCACTTCCACTTGGATTATCGGATGCCGTTAGGATTCCGTTAAATTTGTAACTGGCTATTCTTCCTGGAGTATTATTTAAACCTCTATCGTCTGAATTGAGACAAAATGTTATTGAATTTCGCGTGCTGTTTCTCTGTTTTTTGTTGTTATTGTTTACCGGAGCATTTACCAAATGAATATTACTATTCAGTCGTCTGTTATGTAGGTTTGGGTGGTTACATATTAGTTTGGGTTGACCGGCGGTCTGCGAGCCACTCGAACTTTGCATAGAGCCTGGCTGTCGAGCCGATCTCCGCCAGTCGTAGGTTGTAGATCTGACCGATGAATGGCGGGTTTGCATAATGGAATGACTTTTATCCTGTACAAAAAAGAGAAATTAATAACTGTTAAATTGGTATTAAAACTAATAAAAAAGATTCTGGTGATATAAACTAGGTACTCACATATTAATTAACGCTAGATATTCGGTACCAATAGAATTGTATATGTAATTAAAAAAAATATTATGTCCATATGTCATACAAAAAAAGTCAAAAACAGTCAATTTTAGATTTTTTCGGGATATTTATTCTAAGTTTAACTAGTGTAGCTGTACCCTCTATTTTCCATCTCCGACCTTCTGTCAGACGTCCATCACCTTTTGCTACACGCACATAATTTCGATGCGTACTAATGCAATATTTAAGTTCCAATATCTTGATAAATAGAATTTTAGTGAAGAGTTAGAAATTTAGGATCATTAAGAACGTTGTATTGAGACCTCATGTTTGGAGTACCGAACTGTACTAAAATTCTAATAAAATAATATTGTCTCCCATTAAAATTTGTGTAGATACCTAAGTCTCTGGGTATTCAAAAAATAAAAAAAATGAGCGTGACAAAAAATACAACAGATTTATTCGTTAAAAACATATGGTGAAGTATCTATCTAAACAATGCACGGAAACGTCACCTAAGGATAGTGCATTGTGACACATGAGTTCAGATCAAATGCAAGTATTTATCGTTAGATGTAAAGTTATGACTTTTTCAATATTGTATACGTAGAGTTTGTAAAAACGAGGTTGACAGACATAAAATTATATTACGAATATTTTTAATATTGACTTTTTATGTGTAAATATTATAAACAATATAAGTATATATAAATAAGATATAAAATATTCTTAATTTTCTTACCGGATCAAACCCATCAGTAGCAAGAGGTTGGCACCAATTTCCTCGTCTGCATGGAAATCTCTGCTTGAATTCCCGTTTGAATTTTTCCTGATAAAGTATACAACATATTTAGCACTTTAGTAAGATATAATTAATATCACAACATAACAAGAAAATTTAGTAAGATATAATAATTAATGTCACACAACATATTTATATTTTTTCCAGAGAAAAAAATGAATTTGTTAAATACAGACATTTATATCTGAGGGGACCTTTTTATTATAGTTGCAAATAGACAATATAATATTGACACAATTCATAGATTGGAGGAACTTTTAGGTTTTAATTACATTCACCACTTTGTTCCATAAATATATTATAAATATACCATCACATTAATTGCTTATTATAATGATACGAATGTTACAATACTTATAAAGAAAAACATTGATTGGAATTTGATCAATAATACACTGTTGTAAAAGAATCCCCTCGGCTATAAAGATGAATGTACTTTAGAAAAAGATAGGTATAATTACTATTTTATAGAAAGGTTCTTAGAAAGTCGAAGCAATTAACTTTAGATTTAAATTATGAAAATAACATTAAAATGTTATGTTGATTAATTTAAGTTTCATTAGAGTAAACAGTATGTAAATAATTAAATTAAAACATTCTGATGAAATAATTCATTAAATTAAATATATACTTAGTTTGTGTATTTGTAATACATTGTTGACAATATTAATAGCATTTAAAAGTTTATACAATAATATTAAATCATCTTGAATCTTTAAATTTAATAAAGAATGTTTAATTTATGACAGGTAAACTTATTAACCTGATTACAGCGACGTAGACAAAGTTTTTAATTAAATTAAATAATGAGTTTGTTCGAGATTTATCAGTCTTTAATAAAATAGTGTAGTTTATAAAAATTCACTGGCGTACCGTTGAATTTTTCTTTACTTATTTTAACTTTTTTAGTGAACAGTTGATGAAAACGGCGTTTCAAAGGTAAATGAGATATCAAAATTAAATCAAATCATGAAGTTATTCAGATGAAATATAAAATTATTTATTATACGGAGATAATGATCCAAATTCACATCAATTGAATGGCAACATTCACTTAAATGGATCATTGGAAATATTAAAACGTCCGTTTTACAAATAACTACTAACTATAAAAGTACTTGTCAAACAAAAACTAAATGTTCATACCAAAATATTTTAGATTAAACATTAAAAGAATATGTTTGAAATTATATCGACTGCATAAAGGAATATGGATGTAATCTATACAAATCAAACTTCACAGGAGGCACAAAAAACGTTTTTGTTATGGTTTTCGGTCAACGTTAAAATACAAAATAGACATAGTGCATGATAATTGAGAACAAGACAAAAAAAGATGGTTAAGTCGTTATCCTACTTCACTACCTTCTTGCAAAAAAAAAAATACAGCTAAATTTAGATAATAAATCGGCATTTAGAGCTGACATCCTTGGGACACAATGTGAATTTAGTCGTGTACAACGTTTTCATCTAATAAAACCTATTTTGAAAAAACTGGCGGTTACGTCATTTCCTTTTCTAGTCTGTATTTTCCATGTGAGCATTATTGTATCAAATTATTTAAATTAAATAATCCAAAAATATTAATTATATAATGTTATGCTGGGTCTTCATAATGGTCAGAGTCAGAGAAATGTTTTTGGTGACATGATGCTCACCATTCAAAAGAGGGAGATATACGCGTTGATCAATAAATGTATACCCGCACGCCGTCTATCGATATACTATGTCGTATCGATATGTAGTATCAGTATTTCAACACGTATCAAAGGACGCCAATATTTAACTGATTAAGATGAAGTCTATACTGAGCCTTTTTTAAAGAGGCACCTAGCGGAAAAATACGAAGCTTGCAATTTGAGACATTTTCTTGATAATTTACAATTTCAACTGTATTAATGAATAAATATGTATCTGAAAACATTAAAAATAAAAATATTTTTTATTTTAAGTCAAAGATAAACTTACAATTGTAAAAAATGTAATTAAATGTGAATTTGTTGAATCGGACCGCACCCTATTATTACATATATTTTATGGTCATATTTATTATTAAAATTTAGTTTATTAAGTTTTCTAAGCATCACTTAAGCGACTTATTCATAGTTTTAATATTTTTTATATCTATTTTAAAAAACATCGATTTTTATAAAAAATATAAATGTGTATAAATTGAAATCCTTTTTATTTAAATCAAATCAAAATAAATAAAAAGGATTTCAAGTTATACACATTTATATTTTTTATAAAAATCGATGTTTTTTAAAATAGATATAAAAAATAATAAAACTATGAATTAGTCAAAAATCGCTTAGGTGATGCTTAGAAAACTTAATAAACTAAATTTTAATAATAAATATGACCATAAAATATATGTAATAATAGGGTGCGGTCCGATTCAACAAATTCACATTTTATTACATTTTTTACAATTGTACGTTTATCTTTGACTTAAAATAAAAAATATTTTTCTTTTTATTATTTTCAGATACATATTTATTAATTAATACAGTTTTAATTGTAAATTATCAAAAAAAAATCTCAAATTGCAAGCTTCGTATCTTTCCGCTAGGTGCCTCTTTAAAAACGGCTCAGTAAAGGCTTCACCTTAAGGCCATTTTGAAGGCGGCTTTATGTTAAAATATGTTTATTTTACCGTTGTAAAGATAATGAAATCTATGTTACGCGGTGAACCTGTTTTAGAGTAGAGAAACAATACATTTTTATATTGTAAATACTTACATTATAAATACCATAAATAAATGGATTATAGCAAGAGTTACTCATCGCCAGCCAATCACAGCAGAAGAATATTATATTGATGTATCGATAACTGTTGAAATAAATAAATAAATATATGTACTTACATATTTATATTAAATTTTATATCATATATTTTATGTCATAGAGCTTACATTCCTCCATCTTATAATTAAGACTTTAGAGCAAATACCCAATAGTTTTATGAATGACTACTCAACTATTTTGCATAAAAAACAATTAAGTACTACAATATTCCTTATATATATGCATAATATTATATTATGCTCCGTTGAGGAGCCTTAAATGGAGATAAAAATCGTATAAAAAGCATGATAAAGCTATTTATTTTCAATTTAAACAGCAGTTTGTAATGAATTATTATAGTTCATACCGATTCAGTAAAAAATAATAAAATATACTCACTCGTTGATGAAAGGGAAGCATGTTTGAAGTACTTGGTAAGTCTGTAGGGGTAACCAACAAAGAGCAAATAGCGCCACAACGATAACAAGCATTTTAATAACCTGTCAAAATAAGACATTATGAAACATAACAGTGTAAACTCTTTTTATAAAATAGATCTTGAAGCAGAATCAACGCTTTTATTATTACTACATTTATCCTTGAGATAAATCACTGAATAAATTTATTAATAAGAGAGTTTATAATATTTCACTTATATTAAATAACTCAGAAGTTATTTGAAAAATTCCCAAATATTTCAAGCAATCTATTGTATGATTGTTTTGAATATGTATCTATGTAAAGTGTTTTCAAAGTTTTTACTATTTATTAAAAATTCCATAAATACTACTCAAAGCACCAATATATAAAAAAAATATTCTAAAATGTTAAAAATATTTTATTTGTTTACTTAATTTAATTATTGTTTAACACACCTTTTTCTTATTTTTCATGAGAGCGGCATCTCTGGAATCTTGGGCATTACCAGGGGCTCTAGAACCCCACAACCGCCATGCCATACGTGCATAAACATAACTGATTACACATAAAGGCATCAAATACTAAAAAAAAGAAGATAAAACTTTCAAAATAGACATTACTTGCATAAAAGTTTTTTTAGTTTCTTTAAAAATGTATTATTTACACATAGTAACATTAAGTACTTAATTATCATTATGCATAATACTATTTATTATATTTATATAAGATTGGAGGTACTTGTGCCACACAATAAATTTTACACGATATAACGCCTGTTATTTGCGAGTTTACTGAATAAACTTTAATAAATTATCAACAAAATTAACCATCTACCTCTTTATTTGTAGCAAAATTGGTTATAACTACATATAAAAAAAAAATTTTTTCAATATATTATTATAGTTGATATTATACCTACATATTATTATTATGGTTACTTACTTGTAGAAAGAATAATACCATTCGGTATATAACCATTGATTCTTCACTCATATTATTTGGGACACAAAAAGGTTTGCTGTATTCTTGGTGTGTAACTGAAAAACAATTTACATTAAATAAATTGTATACATTATGTGACGGACGGATGTTTCCTTAACAAACAAAAAAACAACATTGCTATGTGTATAAAGACATTCTTATTGCTTTGGATGGGTAATGAAAAATTTTCAACTGACATTGTGTGTACCTATTACATTATAATATTGTGTAGTCTGTCACATTGATTGACATTTTAGGAAGTTATATTAGGTGGGTACCTACTTAAATGAATAATAATTGCATATGCCACCGATAAAAAAAAATAAAAAAACATGATAATAATATAATCATTATTTTACTCTTCTCAAAGTTGCAAATTTTTCAAATTTCTTTAACAAATTTTATTTTTAAATTATCCACTGAGTCGTTTTATAAGATATATGTTTAACTTTCACTGTCAATAGATACAATCAAAAAATATGAAATAATTTTATATGGGAGTAGTACGAAAATGAGTGTGATTATATTATTTTGGTATAATGTAAATAAATTTTTACCTTAGATTGTCGTTCAACCAACAACTTTAGAGTGATACATTTTGGTTGTTTTAGAATTATTAATAACCATGTCCTTGCTTTTTCGTACAAGGTGGTTGTTAGTAATTTTGAACAATCACAAACACCCAGGGTTTCAGAAAATCAAACAAAAATTGTGTCCTCACCGGGAATCGAACCCAGAACTCTCGGGCGGAAGGCCAGCGTCTTACCACTACACCACGAGAGCCGCCGATACATTTTGGTTAAACAACATTGGCGACCATGTAGGTACCCGTATTGATCGTTTGTTCCTTTCAAATATTGATTTTAATAAGTTTTTTGTATCTTAACTAACGTATTATGTATATTTTGTGTATCGTAATTTACAAAGTATGAAAAAACTATGAAAGCTTTCAACATAGGGAGGAAGTAGGTATTAAGTGGACTTCAAATAAAGCACATAAACAATGAAATAAGCTATTCATTTTTTTAAAAGGATAGAAAAATACTAGGAGTTTAATGTAGACATCTACGGTATTCGTAGACTTGAAGGGAGTACATAATAGCATTGATCAATAATTGAAGCTTTTATGTCCTACCAGACATTGAGATCACTCTAACTAAAGCCATCAGAATCACAATGCAGTCAAATATACCCGGACGATGGTAAATTATCCACTGGCGAAGGGTTTTGTGATGTGTTGTTCCAAGATAGAGTAAAACTGACACGTATGACCTACAACTAGGCTCTCGAATACGTAATTATAAAGTTTCACGTTGAACTCAAGGGACACAATACTCACGAAACCGAGTCATCGAGTTAATTATGCAGACGGCGTCAATATTATGGGCAGATCCGCTATCGAGAAGGCATTCAACCTTATCCAATAGACTGTTTTAGATATCCGCCTACGAGTGAATGTGAAATAAAACTATGTTTATTATCCATACCCGACGAAGCTGTAATAAGGTAGGCCAAATTTGAAATTACAAGTTTGAGGTTATCGACCGCTTCACCTACCTGGGCTCCAATATTACATGAGAAAACGATAAAATCGGACTAATAAAGTAGAGGGCGTCCGTCGTAAATAAGTCATGCTTCCCACAGTTCCCGGTCATAAAATCCAGAAGTATTGACACAAAAAAAACAATTTTTTTTTTATATATATAACTGTCACATACACAGTGGTTGCATACACAAGTAATTGTGGAATGTAACTTATATACCGGTAAGTGTGAGTGGGATGTAGATAATCAGGTATAATTATGAGTTATACCGTGAATGCTAAGATTTTAAAGTCCCCACCTAAATAAAAAAAAAAAAACTCCTGAGTAGGTAATAAGTAGATAATATGAGTACTAAAAATGATCGTAGTTGGGAACCCAGGAGAAGATATTGAAGGCGAATAGCGATGCTTTATCCTCAGTGACTCGTATATAGCCTCAGAAGATCATATCAGATAGAAGAAAGTGATGTAAAAGGCAAAGGATTGAGTTAAGATATAGCCCCATTTGTAGAAGAAGAGTGTGTTTTTTACAGTATTAAATAATTTTTAAAATAGTGTACATATCATAGATATAAATATATTATAATATATTTCGAAATCGTTGAAATAACAAATATTACATAATACCTCAAATTAAATTAAAAGATAAAAGCGTCTTCTATCACAGAGATACTGGTAAGCATAATATATTACAAATAAAAGAAAAACAAACCGACAAAATAAATAATTATATGTGAACTTTTTGAAAGCTTTGCTTATTTATTTGGGTGTATATCTTATGTATGACTTACCAGCGTCGGTTTCCTTGACTATCATGACTCGCAGACCAATGGCCATAGGTGTGGCAATGGCGAAAGCCAGTAACCAGATGCCGCCAATTATTATCTTTGCTATCCTTTTGGACGGACGAGCACTGCAATTTTTGATTTATGGTGAATAATTCCAAGTATAAATTATATTATTTATATCTAAAGAAACATACGGTTGTGGCATTAAATTACTTTCAGCCAAACGGCCGACACTCTTACGTTACGCCAAGTGACAATACTACAATACGCAATACGCAAAAGGACAATACTACAATAAAAAAATATTTTAACAAAGGTAAATCACTATTTCCGCTTGAGACCGTAACAATATCGGATATATCTAGACAGACTTTTTGAGATTGGCTATTGTACATTATATTGAACCTCTTTTTAGGGGGTTGAAAAGAAGAAGTTACAAAAGAGCACGTCGGGAAGCATTTGATTCAATTACACATACTAATTGGAGGGAAAAACATGAGAAATCCATTCAACCGGCGAGATTTGAATCCAATTCTACCTGCCACAAGCGCAACATATTAGTTCTACTCTACAGCGGATGTTAATTTGAGTATAAAGCTATTGCTTATTAAATATAAATTATTATAAGTGAACCCAGAATATGACTAAAAAAGATATACACAAATCGAAATCATACATTGAAGGGTTGAAAATCTATAGGGTAGGGGTCTAAGTGCCAAAAATGTGAAACCGAAATATAATAAAAAAAAAAGAATAAAACCAGACATATATGAAAACTTACAATTTTATTTTTACAAAGTTATAGAAGAATATCAACCATAGTATGATAAGTTTACATAATTATAAATATAAAATAAACAGAGGAAGAATAAAATATTTAAACATGGACAATATTGAAACATTCTATGTAGAGGGGTATATAGGGGCACATAGACCCACCCATATTCCAATGTATTTGTGTGACAAAAATGAGTTAGGTTAAAGTTAGGAACTAAGACCCTTCAGAATATTATTAGGCTTGGCATATAGATTGTATTGAAGTAAAATCTTGTTATAGAATTTTTTAGCACTTATACCCTATAAACTTTAAACCCTTTAATTTTCCTCTAAGTTTAAGATCAAGAAAGTAGTGAATATATAATAAAAAATAGGAAAAAAGAATATATCTACTCTCTATTTAAAAAAAAGATTAGTAATATTATGTACTCCTTGTCTTATTTAATACTGTAGATAAAATACTAAAAAATATGCGCATACAAAATATCACCAATTTGATGTTTCTCATTAAAACAAAAAAATAATTAAATTAAAAATAATATTGTTAACTAAACAATATTACCGCACTAAACTCTTCAACTTTGATAGTAAATAAATGTGTTTTTTTTTTTTAAATTTTGAAGTGTTTATTTCAAGATGTTGAATATATTAATTTTTATCCATCGGGAACATAAAATGGGATATGATATTATCTGTTATTTTTACGGTCTATCAAAGATTTCCCCCAACGAGGCTATCATGTAAACACACTTTTATATCAAATCACTGGCTAAGAGTGAGATAATTCTATTTGTTTGTCGATTGATTTGCATGTTAACGATATTTTTGTTAACTTTGTAGATTGAATTAAAGGTAATTTTTGAAACTTCAAAGAATATTGACTAATAAAATTTCATTTAGGTGCTTTTAAGAGGGGTTAATAGACATTTTTTATATATTGTTCGAGCTATATTTTCATTAAGGAAAAAATTCGGGTATAGGTAGGCATACTTTATATTTCAAGTAGATTTTTTCATCGTATTCTATAAAACAAATGATAGTAAATGAAATGCCACTTTAAATCTAACGCTATTTTAGTGCAGATATTAATAAAAATAAATAAAATCATTGTAGGATAACACTATTGTATTTATTACTCTCAGTGGTGGCTTATTACAAAGTTTAAATTTTACAAGCAGACTCCAAACATATACGTACAGCTATTTTTATCCAAATTCTTATAAATATATGTAAAATATATATTATATATATGTGTAAAACTATAGCCTAATTTCTAGTACATATCATATGGAGTTTAGAAATTAATCAACGTTTGCGACATTCACGTAGCTTAAACTGTCATTGTTAATTAAGATATATGTAATATTTATATTTATATAGTTAAACTAAGTAATAAATCAAAAGATAAATATTTATTCATAAAAGGAAATGTCGCTTTCTGTTATTTAATTAATAACTTCATTTTAGTGATGGAATTAAATCACCACCATTGAAGTTATAATATGATAAATACATATATTTATATAAATATATTATATATCTATATCCTTATTTTTATTTCATTTATTAAGGAAACAAACAATTACATATTTATCACAAAAATTTTAAATATAATAATGAAAAGTTATTGCAAACATTATAATATAGTTAAGCCTAACAAGATACAGAGTAATGGCTCAAATAGACTCTATGACAATCGGTCATATAAATGCCGAAAAACCCGTTTCTTATGTTGGCGTCCTGTGTCACAGAGTGTAAATACGATGTCATAGCTGTCATACAATATGTATGTATAAATGTCGGAATGGCATAGATTTGATCATAGACACTAAAACGCTCTTAGCATATATGTGTCCGATCGTCATATAGTCTATTTGAACCATAAGAATAACATAAATATAAATAAATTACATAAGAAAATTACATGAGAAAAATGAGGAAGAATAATGAATAATTAAATTATAATCAAAAAAAAGTAACATAAAAAATATATATATATATATTTATAAAAAAATTTGGAGATAACGCATTTAAATGAAACAGGTGAATTATTAAAAGGATCAACGGTGGAGAAATAGATATTATAATTTAAACAAGAGCGCCGAATAAAAGAGTTTTCTGCATAATTAGAACCGCTACGACTGATATGCTACAAAGTTTGGTTTCGCGTAAATCTTGATGGACAATGGAAACCCACCCTTTCGAGTAGGTTTGGGCAAGTCAACAAAACTATTGATAATTTTAAAAAGAAAATATTGATCAGATATTAAACGTCGACTTTCCTTGTTATTGTTATGGCATTCACGAAAACTGATGATGATTACTGGCAATTAAGCGGTAACTCACCTAAGTGGATTCAGGATAGCTCTGTGGCGATCGACAGCTATTGCGGTAAGCGTGAATACGCTGACAGTTACGCTCAGCACTTGGACGAATGGACAAAATGCACACATAAAATGTGGAAGATTCCATCTCTGAAGTAGCGCCGCTTGGAACTGAAAAAAGGCATTAACTTTAATACGGAAAAAACGAGATTTTTTTCCCAAGTGAAAACAATTTATTGTCAGTCTCGGGAGATGTAAACCTTCACAGCTAGAAAAGTGGTACGATATGACGTCTATTAAAAACATTTTTCTACAAGAATAAAAAAGGATTTATGATGAGGACTAAGCTCTACTCAGTAGGTACCTATGTAATAATATGTAGAAAAGCATTTCTTTAACAAGAGGATAGTAATTTTAAACAATAATATTCTTACCTTCTGCGTTAAATTTATTTTTTTGTCAATGACTTATACACTAGCTTTAATATTATAACATTATTTGTTGAACATAAAAGACATGAACGGAAAAGCTTCTACGGATGTAATATTTGTGAAATTTGAAAAACATTAAATATATTAGTTATTAGAATTTCTTCAAGTATGGTATTTGTATCGGTATCGTAGTGGTAAGAACACTGTTATGTAGGTTCAAATCCTACTCGATCCAAGATTTTTATTATTTTCTATATGGTATGTTTCTGAGTATTTTCCACGTCGTCTAACACAATAATGTTTAAGTACTCGTAAATAATATTTTGAAAAAAATACTGAAAAACAGCAAACAGAGAATTGGAAACACGCGTAAACTTACAACATTCGTAATGTAATGTGGTTTTGAGTACACAATTTTTTCGAAAAAAACAGCTTTAAGATTGTATCGTAGGCTTAAAATAAAATTGGCAAGCAGACTGCAACAGCTGTTTGGGTTGAAGTGAACTACTGATTTTATCATTACTGCTATTTGTAATATACATTTTAAATAGTCAATCTTTCTAAAGTATAATATAATATATATAAATAAGTCGAACATAAAAATATCACATATTTGTGAGTTTTGAAATACTTCTTGCCAATCTGTTGCGTATTATGGAAACATGGAGAGTTATAAATTTATCAGATTTTGAATGTTATTTTAATAACAAAATTATATGCCTTGAAGGGTGCAGAAGTAAATTAATATACATAAGCCGACTGTACCGTAAAGAATACATTTCTTGGAAAAATATCAGTGTTAAAATGACTTGAAATAAAATCTTTATATTATGTTAAAACTTTGATGATAGAAATAAATATATTTACATATATTTTCTATATAAAAGACAATTTTAAAAGCATTATTTAAAACTTTTGAATATTAAACTTTTTATATTTTTTTATTAAGTCACCGCAAACCATGAAAAATACCAACAATTTCCCAGTTTGCGTTTAAATGTCAGTCAAGTGTTTCTTTTACGACATAAAATTTGCAAGTGCAGGTAAATTTTCCGCGTGTCAAATACAAAATATGGTACTTAAACTATAAACAAACTTTGAAGAAACGTTGCGACAGCATAAAGCAGGCAGAAAATTCAGAGCTTTAGTGGTACATGTTTATTATACAGAAATCTGAATAAATTTTGAACTTTCATAACTTGTCTTACAATATCATCGTCGGTAAGCGTATAGCAAAAGACGATATTATATAAAAAAAATAATTTGGTAAACGACGGTATTAAAATGTATTAAGCTGTGTTAACGTTTACCACTATAATAAGATCACCTATGCTGCCCGGAGTTTAATAATAATTGTCAAATTGGTATAAAGAGATATAATATTATAACTTGCTAATGATCTTCATATATGTCTTCTTCTATTATAAAATAATGAGATGGATTATGCTATAAATCTGTTAATCTATTAAAGGTAGTAATATTTTGTGGGAAAATAGTAGAATTCTGTATGAACCATTAATCTTCTAATCAACTCCCACTTGTCACTTTGAAACCATTGTCACTTTCAATAATTAATTAGACAAAGCGATGATTTAATGCTTTAGATTTTAGAACTTGAGAATAAAATAAAAAATAACATACGTTTTTTTAATAATTTAACGAGGGTAGATAATTTATAATATGTAATTATTTTCACTTATATAAACACTTCTTTGTGGGAAGATATTGCATAAAATTGTAGGTATAGTAGGATTGCAGAATATAATACTCATTGTGTTTTATTTTAAAAAATTTAATTATTTAAATATATTTTTTTTATTTTATGAGACGTTTTACTGTCAAAATGGTTAATTATAACAGAGCCTATCAAAATATCGTACTGGGTAATACGGTTTTCACCATGAATTATTTCTTTTTTTCCTGATAATTTTGACTCATTATGGATTCTATCCTCAACAGATAAAAAATGAGGTGTACTGTTTAATATATTACAATAGTACACTGCAGTATATTATTATCTCTTGATAATGATCTCTACAATGGCCCCAAAACTTTGAGGAAATAATGAGAAATAACACACGATGACAACCCAAAAAATAAAAGATATTATAAAAACAATATATAAATAGTCTACTAAATATATCTAGGTATGTCAAATATTTAAGAGAAATATATCACTTATAATATTATCACTGATTCATATTTTATATTGTGACTTAATGCAATATTTCTTGTATCTATAATTAACTATAAAAGGCTTACATTGTAGAAACGGTTTTTTATATTGTCGACTCGAAATCACGTGATCATTTTCACTCATTTTCTTTGAGTGGCATTTTTCTTTCAAAATCGATAAGTAAAAAAATACATTTTACGTGTTGGCAATCTTTTTTTCTACTCTATAAAATTTTATTTGAGTACTTTTTTAGTCGATTTGGTGGTAAATCATTTTTATCTAATATGAAGCCTAATAATTATCATGTATCCCATTTTAGAAGATAGGTTCAGCGTATAATATGTGGTAGATATAAAATTTGTAATTAAGGTATATTTTTTCGCACTTGCGACGGCATTTTTAAACTGACATAGCATCCATTTTAAATGCCTTGGATTGCAGATTCGTATACCTCGTATCTCAAATAATATATTATTATGTATTGTTTTCACTTGTATTTGATCACGAGTTAGAGCATACTCTCAATGCAATAAGACTGTTAAGACAACGTGTGACCTATCTGCTGCGTCTAGAAACAAAAATTTTATTTTAGTTATTATTCTTATTAGTTTTAGGATTTTATTTTATTTCTACGTAATTTCATTGAAACGCGTCTAAAATGTTCAAGATTCAAAATATGCTCTTATAAATGTTCAACTTTATATTTTAAAAAAATATAATATATTTGTACCAAATGAGACTTGACTCAATAACCATTGCAATCCTGGCGCTGTACCTACTTATCAATAAAACTCTCGATCAAATCGTTCATCATGCTTCAATATCCTAATAACTGAGGTGTTTTTTCAAATTCAATTAATATTGACGATAATCGATTCATGGATACATGGTAAAAAAGAGATTTTTTTTATAAAATGAATAATACATAAAATGAAGACTAGCATTTTTATTGAACTTATTAGATTTGAAACAAGTCAGAGCTTATACATGAGTATTAAAAAGTTTGTTTTATGTTGATAGATGAATCGAAATATACTTAAATTAGGACATTGGCTTTCAATATAAAATATACTATTTAATTTAGGATGCAATAATTTCTGCTTTTCATTGTTTCTTGATACTTGATACTTGATACTATATAAGTACAGTAATGTACCGAAGTAATGCGGTAGATGGGTCCGACAAAATCGCTTGTCTAATTCGCGTCGGTCGGAGTACAACTTTGCATATAAATACATATAAATTTTGTTTTATTGGGACCAAGGACTAATAAAAACACTACCTAGTATAGAAAAAAAGTTATTAAAATTTCACTTCTTTGTTCATATTAATATGTACAAAATATTAAAAAAAATAATTAAGTTACGTAAAAAAGTTATTTTGATGTCGATGGCTTCATAAAATCCAGAAAATTCGACTGGTGACACAATGCTTTATTTTTTTCACGCAGAATTTCTTTGTAGCAAGCTATTATTTTTTTATTCCTTGCTTTGTAGCTATAACACGTTCTCTCGTCTTTTCAATTGAACTGAAACCTTCTATCAAGCTTGCAATTATTGTCATGTGCTTTTCTGGTGGAATTGTTGGATTGCCAATGAAACAATCAAGAACCTCGTAACTCCAAGTTCGAGTATTTAAGTCGACGTAGAATAATGGACTATTACGGTATGTGATTTTTTGTGTAATTCATTGACGTTATTATGAATAATTGGCATACCTACCTATAAGAATTTATCATAAAAATCTATCACCTTTTTTTCATTTTGCAGTCAGTAAGTACTAATGAGTTCAAATTGCGACAAATAGATAGGAAAGATGCGCTTTTTCCTTTTTGTAAATTTGAATATTGGCATTTCTGAGCACAATCCATGGCAAACTACAATTAATCATTTTGCCTCGTCGACCGGCTACACAATTTGTCACCCTGAGTGCTACTGCTTGATCAAGTATTCTCTAGACGAGGAAGTCGACACAAAATTATCATTCCATGACTTCTGCAGAACAAAAAAAAAGGATTATGACCTAAAATACTTCCAGCTGCATTAATCTTTATAGCATTTAAGGACTTTCTCTTTATTTAAATTTATATCATTTTCAAGTTTTAAATAATATTACACAATATCTCAAACTAAAACTTGAAGAAATTATAACTATAAATTTTACGTAAACATTATTTAATAGGTATATTATTATAAAAATAGCTGTGATATTTAATTTAAAAAAATGTTTATATTATTTCTATTACCTATCGGATATATATTCATATCTTTTTATATTAAAACTATCGTTAGATTTTTATTAATTCAAGGTATTATTCAGTGCAATATTTATAATTTATTTACTTTTATTAACCTTATAAACACTTGATTTGGCTTCTATATAATACCTATATTGTTACCATTGTAATAATATAGTAGGTACATTTTGAGCAGTTACAATAAAAGTTATAAGAAAACAATTATTGTTGTAAATGAGAAAAAAAATGATTCATTAATAAACTACACAGGTCTACAATTTTACGAAAAATATATTTCGTTCAGCGAGTAATTCGTAGATAACTTGGGTAAATTCAGGATGTTATGTCATAAAACAATGATTAATTAATGTCAACTCTACCTAAAAAGGTACTATAAATATGTTGTACCATGATGTTTTGTTATCTAAACAAAAGTAGCGTGAAGGAGCGCAATCGTAATCAATTGGCTGGGACTTCGCCTGTCACTGAAATCCGCTTTCTCTGTCGGAATTCATTTGGATTACAGCTAATCCAATTTTAAATGTAATCTCCCTCATTGGCAGTTCTGATGTTTGATACGACTCAGAAACATTTTATGTGTGAATCGTCTAGTTTTTGCAATTTTTTTCACAAAAATACAAATGTAAACCATCACAATGAATTTTAAATCGCAGTTTAATTGTATAATGTGTGCTTTACAATAAAATAAAATTAGTTCAATTTAATTTTTTTTTTGATATATGATTGCAAGTAATATTGGATGTGTGGTGTGGTTTAATATTAATAATAACGGGGTGATAAGACATCGGACCATTCAGCCTGTTATCACATTGAAATGAAAGAGTTGACATTGGACCTGGCTTGGTCACGTCATGATACTGATTCCTCAACTTACATCAACCTGGCACGCCTGTTCGAATCAACCAAATTACGGCATCTAAATTGGACACTAAACACTGTTCGCGGGGTGTTATATTACAAAACGTAAAAAGACTGGCGATTGACATGGAGTCATGGAAGCACCGGGTGGAGTCTATGTACAGTTTTTCAAGATTTTAGCAATTTTTAACAATATTAGCTATATCTGTCACATTAATAATATTATGTATTATTTCTTGTCTATTTTCTTAAGATATTAATTATAAAATTGGAATGTTATTTTATTTTTATTTTTTTGTGGGTTATATTCAACATAAGATTTCCCCATATAATTTAATTGAATCCTAAATAACATAAATATCTAATCATAAATTTGAAAGAACTAATAAATTTTCAATTCAGTTAAGACTCATTTATTCGAATAAAATTTGTTATTCTTCACGACCTTTCGTGATTTTTTTATATTCATTTCACGTTTCGCTTCTATAACTAATATTATTATTCACGGTGCGAATTGGATGTGCATCCGAAGTCTTTCTTATTAAGTGGAAAAGTATATTATATTCTTGAAAACATAATTGCGTACTTTTTGTATCCAATTAAATTAAGATAAAAATATATCCATGAATATTCATCATGTAGGTACGTGATAACTCGGATAGGTCCAGGCATCCCCTAACATGACTCTACATGTCGCTATCCAAAGTGATAACTTTCCAATTTGGTATCCCAAAAATATAATCAGTGGTCGATGGCTCATTCATCTCTGCATCATAAAATAAATACCCTATCTTGAATGAATTGTTTTGTATAGTAAAAATATTATATTGATATTACAAACATTTTCACGATTCAATAAATATATTCATGTCTTTATTTATCATATTGGAGATACTGATAATTTATCTAAAACAAGTGTATCGATGACAAACGAATATCGACTTCAAAGTTAAATAAGTGATTGTAAATGCAACATTCCGTAAAGAAAAATGTATTTTCCACTAATCCATACTTACTATTCTAATAAATCATACTCAAAATATTTTTTGTATTTGATGGAGGACAAGTTAAGACAAAATATCTAAACAAAAAACGTTTGCCAACGATCGTTTATACATTCATGGGATACATACTTCAATGTTGAGAATAACATGCTTATATATTATTTAAAACATATAATATTTATTATAAAACAAAATCTAATAGTCAGGGCAAGTGGGACTTCAAATTCATACCCTTTTGCTGCCCGTAAGCTATTGGCTTGCCATTCTATCTTTTTATACACGGCATATTCTCGCAAAAAGTTTTTTTTAATAAAATGTTAATTAATACCATATCTCTGCACTATTAATTGTTAACAACACCATTACGTGTTCAAATTAAGTGTTAACAAACTTTAAGTTGAACATTTACTTTCATTATGAATACAGCCTTAATCTCTATTTATGGCCATTAAATAGAAATGTCTTCAGATAGCTTAGTTCCAATAATATGAACAATACAATATTTTATTTCTAACGTTCTACTTTTTCGCACAAGAAAGGATTTAAGGGGAAAAAACATTATGATCTGTATTCTTGAGCGGTAAGATGGTGTTTTTGTTTTTTTGTCAGTCGGTAAATATTTATGTTAGACAACTCTTCGTTATAAATAAATGTTAAAACATTTTTATAAATTTAGTACACATCGCGAAAAATTGTTTTTTGAATGTTTTTGTAAATATCGTATTATTGCTGAAATGATCCGTTTCTTTTGTGAATATATAAAACAATAAAGACAACGCGCAGAACTGAAATTGAACGAAATTTAGTTATAGTATAAAGCAAATTTAACATTAAATCTTTCTAGTAGTTCTTTTTCATTCCATCTAAAACTTTAATAGGTAAGTATCTCAAATAATTCTTTTGACATTGTAGATAAAATATGTATATGACTATCTTTTATTGTTAACATTTTTCAAAAGGGGAAACAATATTACCATTTCATCTTTTTTTTCTTTTCTAAGTTATGGTCATAAAATTAAGTAGGTAAGTAGGTTTAATATTATTTATTGTTTCACTTCAATTTTTTTGTAATCTTGATTATTTTTGTCATACAATGCCAGTACAATAATAGATTCACATACAGTATTATATTTCATAACACATCAGAAAAACTAGAATAAGTAAAAATCAAATGTGTCTTGAGCCCATTACTCTACTATCAAACATCGGAGTTGTGCTTTACTGCCGAAGCTACCGATAAACTCATTAATCATGACGATATTTTCTAACAATATGCAACTCAGGTATCATTTAGAATTCCATTAATACTGTTTCTGATGTATTACAGATCATGTATATTCAATGAGGAATGCTTCATTCTACATACTGCATGACAGACAACTGTTCACAAAATGGCGAAGGTATAAAGTAGTAGTTCAACAATTTTCATTAAATTAAATTAACTACCTGCTACTTTTTTTATATAAGTAGTATATATATTACATACTTTTAGTCCTAGGCACACGTTCACTAATTTAATTAGTTTATTAAAATATACGTCAATTTATTATAAAAAAATCTTCATACCCATAATAATTGCACTATTATAGAAAGCATTTTTCAGAAGTAATATATAGATAACTAAATTGGTATATTACAATTATTTTTTTATCAAAAAAGAATATACAGAAGATTTAAGAATAAAACATTCTTTATTGAAAATATATAGTGGGATTCGCACACTAGAGCTAAAAGTATTTGTAAGATTTTTCTGATAGGTATATTTCTGAAGCTTTTCAAAATTTACATATATTGACGTTTCTATCTAGAAACGTAAACTCCAATACAATACAACTCGATTTATTTGTCGTCAAAGTAAAGTTATTTGTAAGAAAAACTCGAATAACTTAGGTAACTTTTTTGCTCGTATGGCCACTATTACAGTCTTTTGGGGGAAGATAAACGTCGAAACTATTTATCTTCTCAGATCGGTTTGGCTGTTACTTCAAAGCTTTTAGTAAAGGGTGAGGGGTGAATCAGCTCACTTCCGATTGTTAAAAGGGTTCATGCAGACCCGGGTCAAATAATTCTACATATTGTGTAAGATGTGTTGGACATAACAACTATCAAAAGTATTTTTGAAACACTGGGGCCTATAAGGTAATAATATTTGTTATTATAATACTGTGAACAAGATAAGTATGAATTATATATTTCTCCAACCTAGCCATTAAATATAATAAGTATATTCATAACATGTTTTTAACATTGAACATAATTAATGTTTCTAACTAATGGGTTTTTTTATAAATTTCTGTTAACTTTAATTTGAATAAAAATAAAACAATGAGTTTAAATAAATACCTTTTTAAAAAATGATAAGAAATTAGGAAAAACCTGTGTTAAGCTATAAAAATGAAAAAAAATGCTCTTTCTTTAAAAAAAAATTCCAAAAAAAAATGTTTTAATTTCTAAATAAAGAGAGGATAATGCATAACGTGACCATAACTGTTAAAACCCCATTTTTTAAAAGTTCAGTTCTAGATTTGGTTCCAGTAGAAAAATCGAATGAGGTTTCATTCCGTAAAGTCAAAAATCGGAAATCGATATCGGGGTTTAGTTGAAGTCTTTTAAAAAACATATACACTTACCTACTTAAAGCTAGCCATGGATTATTAATGTCAATTTCAAAACTCAAAAAGTCAGGGTCCATGATATTTTTCAAAATATCTCTACCAGGAAAGCATGTGAACACCATAATTTGTAGGCGTTCAACTGCGTCAGTAGAAAAAAACGGTTGGAAAATATAACGTTAAATGTATAAGTATTACAAATATTTGTATATATTAATTTTACTAACGTGAGTGAAAGATGAGTAAAAATAAAAGCTCTAGAAGCCTTTAATTTTGAAGCGGTTTTAATTCTAGTTTTATGTTCTCAAAATTTTAATCAAAGGTTCCGGTCCCGATTATAATTCTAACATAATTTAGAGGTTGTCGAAGTTTGGTTCAGGTTTCATTTCCAGCTTTGAATGTGACATCTAAAACGTTTAATCATTCTACGTAATATTACTATATTTAAATCGAGAATATGTTCAATAATAATAATTGAAGATTATGCTTATCATTTGCTGGCATCGTTTTTTTTTATATTTTAAGTGTCATTTTTGAACGTAAATCAAATATCACCTGGTTGATGTTCGTCATATTGATGACGTTAAATTCATACGAAATATAATTAACTATTTCTTTTATTCAACGTATACTGGGAGATACAGCGTCCGATTCCCCGTCGGGTTGGCTTACTTTTTTTCAAAAAAGATTTTTTCTATTGGTTATAATATTATATGCTCTCAGAAAGTGTTTTTTCTAAATTATATACGTTCATACGAAATATGTTAAACTCATTTTATTAAAAATTATAAAAACACAATCTTAAAATATTTGGAAAATTTAAAATGGTAAATGTGAACGTTTTATAAAAGTTATATTTTTAAATTTACTTATAAACGAATTTATAAAAGAAAACTTGTATTTTAATGAGAATTGTGACATACTGACATGTTTCTAATAAATTTATATGGTTAAAAATGTCTCGTGAGAATATATTCTAATACCTGCATTGCTAATTAAAAGTTAATTGAATAATTCAAATTAACGGCCTTATTTCTTTGTGTTTCAAATAACTTATGGAACATGAAAATATGGGACAAAATTCATTGAAAACTATTTTATAATATGCCACTAAGAAGATTCATTATATAGATAGCTAGAAAATAAATGAACATATTTGTACTTAAATGTTCCAAAGACAATTCTTTATCTAATACTTATATAGACAACCGGACCTGCTGAGAGGCCCATTGTTTGCGTGATTAGACCAGGTATGTTAGTTAGTTAGCTCATATTGCACGATACCATGATTAGATTGTCTTTCATTGCTTCAAGTAAAAAGTTTCATTTTCATGTAAAGTAATTTTTATTATTTAAAAACTGTCTGAAAGCATGCTATTATTATCATCATTTTATAACATTGAAATACAGTTGAAAATATAATATTATAAATTAACAAAATTAATTTGCTTTATATAATAGGTACTTGATAAAAATAATCATAAGGCTTCTGACCAAAATGAATATGAGATTAATTAAAATATGTACCTACTCAAAGAGTATCAATAAAAAAAATTAACTCTACTTTTTCTAACTATTTGTAAATAAAATAGTACAGTTGGTATTTAAAAGTATTTTTCATTGTAATATTTGATTAATTGTTAAAACCATTATTTTTTTGTAAAAGAATCTGTGAATGACAAAATGTGATAAACACAAAAGAAGACTCGCGTCACTAACTACTCTTTTTTTTTATTCTACACAGGCATATTGGAGACCATTTTAGTGTAAATAATTAAATTATACTTTTATATTTTATTACAATTTGTGAGTAGCTTTCTTCATTGCTATTGATTTCATCAAACCAAATAAATGGTATTTTTGTTATTTATAAAATATAATGTTGTCTAAATTTGTTTTTAATTTGAAAAAATATCGTTGATTTTTATTTTTATAAAATATAATTTATGCTAAAGACTTATAACCGCTTTAAAATTGGCTTAGCAACTTTGATGAATACATACTTCAAAAACCACCCTTCAGCTACGAATAACATTTTTTAGTAAGCTCTTAAACTTTAACACGTAAAATTTTCGTGATCGTTTTATATTTTTTGCTCAATTTTCTTGACTTTTCCTTGGCACTCTAAATTATTGAATTTATTCATAATTTATGTTTGAAATAAAATATCAACGAATAAAAGGCTAATGAGGGTAGCAATTATAATTAAGGGTGCTTTCTAAATCATTATAAATATTTGCTTATTTAGAAAAAGTATATTCTGTATTTTCTATGTTATCAAAGTACAATATAAATATAGAGACATATCTTGCTGAAACAAATTTTTATAAAACTATATAGGTTTCATGGAAAAGATAGATAACTCGCTTTACATATGTAATTATGGTTTATAGTTAGTTGTTAGTGGCAATTGACATGGTTGACTCAAATGGAGTCCGCATAATTTAACAATCACCCCAAATTACTATTGCTCATTATTGATTAAACTTAATTATTTACACAGCCTTACCAAACTCAATCCTCGCAATTCGTGATAGCATTAACTTGTACAATGAGAACCACCGATATATTACTTTGACCTCTAAGCGGTGTTAGGCCCGTATTGTGTGTACGTATATATTATCCTCCCTTATAATCAAACTGGTACATTAAAGGGTGGGTGTTTTTGAAAGTCTTAACTAGGGCACCATCAGCGAACACAGTACCTATATAAGAAGATTCCCCTAAATGGAAATTAGAGCATTGCCAAAACAAATGACATACATATTTTAATATAAATACACCGGGGAAATTATAGGGACCATATACATATTTTCAATTTCTACAGTATACTTTGTTTAGGAATTGTGTATACGCTTAAGGTTTGTTTCGATTATATAACTACAATTATGAGAATTTCAGGATAGTGGTAAAGAACTAACCTAACCTAAAAAAATATGTAATGATATCTTTGGAATTTTCACATCTCATGATTTTATCGACTATTTGGTATTGTCACAATACAAAAGTTTTAACTTTTTCATAGTCAGCGTTTGTAGGCACATTGCTTATATAAATGTTTATATGTCATCCTTCCATAAACAATACCAGACAACCATTTGTTACCAAATAATATTTTTTCAATTTTCACTAAACAGTAACTCTGTTTAGTACAAATTAAACGCGTTATTTAAAATTAAACAAATTTCTATCCCGCATAAAACTTTATGATTTAAATGAATTAATATAATTATATAAGTACATAACCATGATTTCATGAAAAAACTCTCCTAATACTCTTGGGCTTATCAAAATACATTTTTTAACGGTCTCAACTACCGACCGTTTGTGATAACGTAAATAAATAATTTTGGTCTTTAAAAATAATTGTTAGTATGCACCACCAGTAAAATGCTGTTGTAGTAAGTTAAACACATTTTTTCAAGAGTATTATTATTTGACGTTTAAAATCTTTCAAATATTCTCTGTAAATACTAGATATATAAATGTGAACTAAATTTCTCATTTTAATTAGATATTTCAATATTCCTGAGTTACCACAGCATTCTTTTATGATATTTGATATTTTTCAAAAATCGTTTTAGTTTTTTAAATAGTATTTTGTATCACCTAGTTATGATATTATTTTATTACAGCATTAAAATATATAATGTGTCATTTAACAATGTCCCATTGAATCCGACAAACCGGTCTTGATAATTATAAAATAATGTGGAATAAGTACTAAATATTGTAATTTTTCTTAAATAAAACTTCATTACAATCATAAAAACGCTTAGTTAAATACTTTTTTAATGCATTGATTATGATTAACATTAGGGTAAATTATCAATAAATTTATTAAATAACATAATCTAATTCCATTACTGATAATGATGAACACTGATATAGCACTTCACTCCATCGTAGATATTGTAATTTCTTTTATTTAGCACGTGAAACATATTTTTCAAACGCTTGCATTCTCTAACTGAATAATGAATGGATGCCTGGGACCTGGGTGGTATTTTAAACAAAATTGCTTACACACAGCCTATATGAATTTTACTTTTGACAGTAAAGGAAAAGTTTCATGTAAAATTGTATACTTGTCGGATATAATGTGTGACGGGTAAAAGCGAATAACTCTTTCTTGTGAAGATTCTGTAAGTTTCTTTAGACTGCTTTAGAGTTTAGAGAGTGCTCATACTTTAGAAGTATCTTCACCAGAATTAATTTTAATATGAAAAATACTTTATGTAATAACATTATATGATTTTAATATTTCAAATTGATAAATATATTGTAGAATATTAATTATATTAATAATATATTAATATTAATAACAATATAATTAATATATTATTATTAATAAATATATTAATAATATATTAATATTAAAAATTATTAATTATATTAATAATAAATAATAATATTCATATGTATTGTAGAATATTAATATTAAATAATTGTAGAATATTCACTGAAAATATTGACTTCTCAATTTGTATTTTAATTTTCACTAGCTGAACCAGCTGGCTCTCGCCAGTCTGTCTCGCTAGGTCTTGCATACAGCTTTTCGTTATAATGACATGGTGTTGGATTTTAATATAATTGTAAAGTATGTATAGACGGCGCCATAGTTTTCTCTTCGGGATGGATTTTCATTCAAGTTAGACAGTTTGACATTTCGCTGATTTGTCAGTTTTACGATTTGCATGTCGTCACTGCCATACGAATTTGGAGTCGTATGCGTAGTCTATTCTGGAGTCTGGCCTTCACAATATCGTCTGACACCACTTCAGGCTGCTAGGCCTAGCAGAATCGCCGATTGCTACCAATGACATTTTAATTTTAATACAATATATGTGTAGGTATGTGCATTTAAATATGATAAATAATTATACATCTCATTCGTTCGAATATACAGCAATAATATGTGATTATCTTAAAAAGCGATCCATTATATCAAAAAATTAATCTCTTTCGGGTCCCATCTACATATTAAAAAAAGGTTAGCAGCATAAAAAACAAATTTAATGATTGTTTTATTTCATTGTCTATAAAAAATAAATGCCTGCAGCCATAGAATAATATTTACAAAATCAAATTTTGAATTCAAAATTAACCTTAATTAATATAGTTTTCCAGTGCGGGACATTCATATTGAGACAAATGTTAATAAATAATAAAACAATACATATTATATCTGAGAGGAATAGACCAATTCTGATAAAAACAGGAATTTATAAAACCTAAAAATGTGGAATCAGCTTAAAGAGGCCGTCATTCAGCAGTGGATATTGATACAGGTTGATGACGATAATGACGATATAAATAGGTAGGTATATAAAATCACAAATTTAAAAAAATATAGCAGTTTATATGACTAAGAAGAGTAGAATTAGGTTGGGATAACCTTCATCTAGCAGTGGATTGATCTTGGTTGATGATGATAATGACAATATTATAAATGGGTGAATATAATATCAGCAATTTGACTGACAGAAATACAAACAAATTAGAAAGGCCTTCATCCATCAGTGCATTGATTCAGGCTCATGATATAATATAAATAGATATAATATAATATCACCAATTTTGATAAATACAGTAATTCAAATGACATAAAGGAGTAGAATCAGGCTAGGGAGGCCTTTATCCAGCAGTGGATTGGTTTAGGTCGATGGTGATAAGGACGATAGAAATAGGTATAATATCACAAATTCTTTAAACCTATAGTAGTAGAATCAGGTTGCGGAACCCTTCATCTATCAGTGGATTAATTCAGGCTCATGATATAATATAAATAGATATAATATAATATCACCAATTTTGATAAATACAGCTATTCATATGACAGAAAGGAGTATAATCAGGCTATGGGAGGCCTTTATCCAGCAGTAGATTGGTTCAGCTCGATGATGATAAGGATGATAGAAATAAGTATAATATCACAAATTCGTTAAAACAAACCCTTCATCCAGCAGTGGATTGATGATGATGAAATTCAAGACTATCAAGAATACAATCAACGTAGATAGGCCGTCATCCAGCAGTGGATTTATTAAGGCTCGTGATAATAATGGCATTACAAATATAGATAGGTAGATAGTATAATATCACTGATTTTGATAAATATAATAATTCATGTGTAAGTAAGGAGTATAATAAGGCTGAGGAGGCCTTCATCCAGCAGTGGATAGGTCCAAATTGATGATGATAAGGATGGTAAAAATAGGTAGATATTATACAATATCACAAATTTTGTTAACTATAACAATTCGTATTAAATTATTTCATTGTTTGCAATGGCAACTTAATATGACTATATTGTAATCTATCAAAATTAGTAGCCTAATTATTCAATAAAAAAGAGTTCGTGAACAGCCACAAAGAAGTATTTAAAAAAATCAAATTTGTTATTAATTAATAGAAAACTCATCTTACAATAAAAATGTCTTGATTGAAATTGATTATTTAACATGCTAATAAAAATGTCACATTTTTCGATTGTTTCTGCAAATTCTAAATTTGAATTCTGACACGTCAAATGAACTTGTTATAGGCGAAAACAATTGAAAATCAATCATATATTTCAGTTTGACAGATAAGTGGCAGTGAAATAATTTTATATTATATTTTCGTAATAATTAGTGAGGACATATGTATTTATTTTGTGTTAAAACTCAAGAATACGCCAATGTGCTACTTACAGATTTGAATAATTTTGTGGAATATTAATTTAGATATTTTGCAATATTGATTATATAGAAAGTATTAAACGACATTATAATCAATTTGAGGTACACGGACAGCAAGATGCGAAAATGTATGGTGACGGATGTAAAACGCGATTTAAAAACGATAGTATCTGTGATTGTGTCGAGTTTTATCAGATTGTGACCGATTCAAATGGAAGTAGATTCTTGACTCCAAAAATTTAAGTGAATTCCTTTAATAATCAACAAAGTGGTATTTAAATAAAAAAGTTGACGTATTTTCCAAAATCTCTTAAGATAATAATATATAGAAGATAGGAGATTATTTTAGAAAATATCTACTTGCAAAATTGTGTTGTGTGAATTTTATCAACATGGTTAACATAATATTAGTCATAAATTTAACAATATCGTATTCTTAAATCTTTCTATTAGTGCCATTTAACATAAACACGCGTCAATAACTCTTTTTCATGCATGTAACAACTATTTTCTTTCACAAAAAGCATCTATTATAATATTATGTATTTAAGTTATTTTCGAAAATATAAATATTATTATAAGATTTCAGAGATTTGTCTTTAATGTTTGTTTGGTAACGCAACATTTACTGGAAAAAATGCGACTTTTCAAAGTTGCTGTGGCGGAAATATGTAAGCAATTTGATCTACTTTGGCATTCGTCCAAAATGCTTACAACATTATAATATCTGTCATATGTCACTTTGTGAGAAAAATTTGGTCAGTGTAGTATTTGGTTAGAAAGACTTGTCTTAATGTTGTTTTTATAAATGAGAAAAAGTGTTAAACGATTGATCGCATATTAAGTAGAATGATACATGGGACGGACTAAATGCAATAAAATTACTTTATTATTAATTTAAAGTATTATGGTATATTATTTAAAAATATTTTTTCATAGCTTATAGTTTACATTTTGTTTCATTTTTATTGACATATGACATCTTTCTACCATGTCGACAGACAGTTGACACAATTGAAGTAACTATTGTTGTCCAATGTTAATACTGATACTAACTAATGTTACCAATGCCTAAATCTCCTATATAAAATCCAAAAAAGGACAGAATTTGAGAGAAAAAAATATGTCACCCGTAATTATATGTGTAACATTCAAATGAGACGATCGCAGAATGATTGACTAATATGTATATATTTTTCAAACACAACACAGAAAATTTAATAATAATTGAATTATTTTTGGCATACTCAACGGAAAATTATTGTCATTCCGCCCGCGTACTTGATTGATCTGAGATTACCATAAAAAATAAAATATAAACTTTGTCAATTAAAAATTCTCATAAGCAATACCATATTATCATCTATGTAAGTTTGTGTAAAAAGTGATAAATAATATTATTATAATTACAACTATTCTAATATATATTTTTTTAAATATTTACTTATATCTTTAAATACTTATAATTTTGAATGCAATAACACAATGTTTTCTTTACTATTTCTCCATTATTCAATTATTACTTCCGACGGTGCATAATCAAATGTTTATTTAATTATAGTCTCTTTTTTGTATATGTACCTACTATTAAGTACATAAAATAAAACAGGTAGCATAATCATTATAATGTCATAGAAAAATCTACTAAATATCGTTAATGGCAGATAAGCATCTCTACAAATATGTCATAATGCCATTAATTTTCAGTCAAGCGATAAAAAACAGGAAAACACACACACGCATGTATTGATTACATAATGCATAATATTGTATCATAGATATATGTATATTAATTAACTTCATGATATCATGTTAAGGTTATCAAATTAGTACTTTAGATTTTTAAAACGCTATTGCAGTAATTTTTTTCATTCTGATTTTCACAAAAATTTAAATATTTTGTGTTTAGTTTTGATAAATCATCACGGAAAAAACACAGTTGTTCAGCGTATACAAATTATTAAAATTTATTACAACAATATTGAAACAATTCGAGCTATGTTTCGGGCATTACGTGAAACTAATGGTCAAAATAATCGAGCTATATACAGAGCTTACTAGTCATAACTCGAGTTAAATGGGAATGTTTGTGATGTTAAGAATCCAACGGGTCAAAAAAATAATTATACTGCAGAGAATATCGGTGTTGTGAATCAAAGTGTGGATGAAAATCCAAAACAATTAATTACACGTCGTTCTCAAAAACTAAGACTTTCCAATGGCACTGCATGGAATATTTTTCATAAAGATTTGCATTTGAAGACGTAGAAAATACAGATAACACAATAAATTAAGCCGAATGACCATTTGGTGCGTAAAAATTTTGCTGATTGGAATTTAGAGTAACTTGAGACAGACCCAATATTTCATGAAAAAACCATCTTCAAAAATAAATCTCATATTTGGTTAAATGGCTTCGTAAATAAGTATAATTATTGTCGCATTTATAGTAATGAAAACACTTATGCTTTTTGGAGGACAAATAGGAAAGAAAAGAACAAACAATCCGTCGATACCGGATGATAATTAAAATATAAGAATATACTGTTACCTATATTAATTTTAATCTTTCAAGAAATATTTTAACAACTACGTACCTAACACACGTACTTACGTAACAGGATAAAAGAACGCGCCTCTTTTTCTTTTCACAAACTTTGGTGAATATTAATCTTCTCACTAAAACATGTTTCATTTTTTTTGTTATGGCATTAGTGAACATCTGTGTAGTTTGCGTATTTACTGGTTAGTTATTTTTAATAAAAGTTTCATTTTTAAACAAAAATAGAGCAAAAATAGTTACAGGAATATCAAATACCATTAATAAAATGTTAATATCAATAGTATATAGATTAGCTTTGTACTGTTGTAAATTAGTGGGCTTTTTCGAAGTATCCTTTTTTCCATTCGGCCAGCGTATTACAAAAGATCTACAGAATTCTTCAGAGACATAATTTTATTGTTGTATTAAATATAGATTTATTTATTTCACAATGGAAATATTCGTCATCTTTCCTGTCTCAAAAGCTTCAATCTCATGTCTTTGTTCATTGTGTATGGTCTAAACGTCTACATAATAAAAAAAATAATGTATAAAACCATAAACTTGAATAGGCAAATTCTGATTAAGCTTCTTTTAGTTTTCACACCTAGCTTAATGATAAGCAATTATCAATGTATCACTTCTTATTAACAAATTGTCCAAATCTTTATTAATAACCACTTGCAGCAACGCCATCATTAGATTTGAATTTTACTAGGTGATGAATGGAAGCAATTAAATCAAAATTTTTATTTTTTGCTTTTACAACTACTGGTATGTAAAGTTGTGCATTATGAAATAACACTGTTTGTTTTATTGGCCAAATGCTGTCATTTTTTTTAATGAGATCTTTAGTAAATAGAGATTTAAATAAATTTAAAATTACTCGCTGGTGATAATTTTTTCGTTTTCAAGATATTTAATCTCCATGTAATAATTATTCACTATACCTTTATGTAAGTCATGTAGTAATGACGTTGATGAAAATTTAATGAAAAAATATGAATTGTTGAGATATTTTTTTAATTAGTTTACTTATAATGTGAACCTACATTGTTATCTATTTAACATTCAAATTTTAGTCAGATAAACTCATTATATAGCTTTTACGATCATTATTATTCTTCTTTTATCAAATTTTAATTTAAAATCCATGTGTAAACGATGATTAACATTGATGAATATTTTCACATAAATGTATTTAAATTGGCTTTGATTTAGGTAGTCGTTTTACCTTTTAAAACATAGCTTTATGACGGCATGGATCTCTTTTATCCATGTGAATAAAACTAAAATCTCTTCATAAATAAAATTGCAAACACAACAGACATCCAACACCAAACTGAAAAAAATGCGGATTTGAAAGATTAAACGAAATTTAAAATAATATACAATAATTGTGTATAAATAGTGCTCTCTATAAAAATTATATTCAATGAATCCTGTAAATTGTGAAAAAATATTAAATTATTTTTTCAAGAAGTAGAAAAACTAAATACATGACTAATGATCGATGTAATTATCATCTCGAATGTATACTATGTTGAAGAATTTTTCTAGCTTAAGATTAAATTCAATTTGAACATATCCAATAATATATTTAAAAAAAAACTTGTAATTCCATATAGGCAAAATTCAATTAAAAAATACTATGTTATTTATACGAATACGTCTTCCAATGCAACGTAATAATATTACATAGAATAAACTATACATATTATTATAACTTACTAAAAACTGTGTACACACATATACACTTACATAAATAATAAATGGTGTTTTAAAAAAGAAACAGAGTATTACATAACGCTTCGAAAACAATGCATCGGGGAAAATATTTTTTTTAAACAAAAACGTTTTCAACAGCTGCTACCGAATGAAAATATTTGCATTTATCGGCAGCACCATTTTGTGTAGGATGACAACTTGTACGTTGGTTTCAATAAACAATAAATTTATTTTGTAGATATTCCATCCACTACTGCCACAAATTTATTAACAGACTTTCGCTTAAACTTAAGAAGAAAAGAAAATTATAAAGAATTATACCATTGATATTTTTTTGTGTTCAAGCTGATAGATTATAAAATAAGTTAAATCGACTGAAAGTACTTTATGTAAATTTACGTTAATTTCAAATTTATCTGTGTTTATAAACTACATATTTCTATCCGAGCTTATTCTTATTCTTATCTCTATTAATTTTCTTAGATTTAAATTTAAATATTATTTGTTTAATTTAATAGATTTTGCATCACGATAGAATGATATTAAACTGTTGTCGGAATAAAAAAAAATATTATTGTTTTAAAATATTTCAATGTATCTATAAATAATGACAGTTTTAATAACTTTATTACAATATGAACGTAGTTATTCATTTTTTGTATTGGTTGTATTTATATCGTACCTATATGTACATTAATACCTAAAAATACCAAGAGGTAGATCCCAGATTGCAAAAAAATACAATATAGATATTTATAAAAAAAATTAACAGGTTCTAACAATAATACTTAAGTTTTAAACTCGAAGTTTATTTAATAATTGTAATTATAGCAACTATACATACAAAAGGTTTCGTAAAATTTTACAGTGCAAAATAAATGATGAGTATAAAAACTTTCACAAGATGTTTTTTGCTTTTATAATATCATCGAATATAATACGGATAAGGTAGTATATCTGGGCTCGACTTTAAGTGACTCGGGCGGAAACGAAAAAGAAATAAAACATAGAGTGACAGTGGTCAAATCCACTATGACCAGACTGACACATATACAATGAAGATATCATATTATCTAACGATATAAAAAGATATAGCTGGTTTTCGGTATTTTCTATTTTCATTTATGGGGTGGAATCCTGGACAAAAGGAGTCAAGGAAGAAAATTCTTGACGTTTTCAAACTGTGATGCTGGCAATGGACTTTTGAAGATGTCTTGGATAGAACATAGAGCCATTTCTCAATACTGCATGATTTAATGGCTATTATTAAAACACTGCTCTCTGTATACATAATTTTAGGATTCCTTGGACATACTTTTTGCCGTGACCCAGAAAGTCTTGATTTATTGATTGTTTTAGGGCAATGCACTACGGATAAGTGGCAGAGAATGAATATTTAAACATTGATTCGATGAAGTGACCATTTGAAAAAAATCACTAGCAAACCGATAGCAACTACCACACGACTTGTAGAAGATGATAAGGTTGATTCAGAGTAACGCAGTACTTTTCCCAGAGTAACTACGATCTTTAGAGATAATACGCTTTGGCATTGTTTGTTACTGATTAGAGTAAAATACTTGGTCGCATGGTTATGTATTTAAATTAAACAATAAAAATCATTTGATTACATTATCCACGGGTGTCAATTAACATTCGATGATCTCAAAATACTGACATGTCAAAGTCCCGACATGTTTTTAATCCAACGTCAATTTTGACACAAAATTATAATATAATTTCGATTTAAATTAATAATACTTTACATGGTGATAGAATTAAGTATCATGCAATTTTTTATGAGATTACAGATCATCACCTCAATACTACAACTAGATAACTTGATTTTCACTTTTTTAGAGATGAGCTTTTGAATATGATTCTACAAAATGATAAAACTAGGTAAATTAGAAGTTAATGGGAACTGTACGTATTAATTTTGTGTTTGAAAATATTAGATAACTTCAAAACCATAAATCTATTAAATAAATAAAATAATATATCCACAATATTTTTTCATACAATTGAACATTATTTAATTGTTCCCAATAATTATACAAGCACAATTTTTCTTTTTATTTTAAATAATAATTATAGCCAAGATTTATGTTATACAAGTAAAGTTTACATTTAATTTTCCCAACAATGACCAAATGAAAATTATCTAGTTGTAGTATTGAGGTGACGAGATATATTTTGTGGTTAATTTTTTAAATCAAAATCAAGGAAACCATTTTTCATAGCTTACTTTAATGTAGTTTTACTTCTACCCTTATGTATTTGATATTCTAAATAAAAGAAAAATCACCGTTACAATAAATCCTATAATATCTTATTGCAGGAATATTATTTCTATGTGATTTCCGAGCACAAGAAGTAGAGAAGTCTATTTTTGCCATCTAATCTTAGGAGCTTAAGTAACACGTTATAAAACGTGATAAGCTTAAAAACATATTTCAAGAGCGTTGATCAGGGCACGTATCTGTTATGCGCTACCCAATAGTTAAAGATAACATCTATATAAGATCTACGTAATAGCGGAATCAAAATATTTTTTCGGCATCTTCGTTGGGATTTTCATTGTCATGATTTTGATTGGCGGGATTATGACCTAGACCTCTTCATACACAATTATTCTTCATGGTGGATTAGTGGTAGAAAGTTTGCCGTTGAAGCGGTTAACCACAGTTTTGATTACATATAGCTTTTAGTGTTTGATTAAGAGCAAGAACCTAATATGTTTATCGAATTTTTATGTACACTAAATTCTATAATGATAACGATTAAGTGAATTACTTATATTTTCATTAGCGAAGCAGATAAGGTCCGACAATATTGATATTATATCAGCAGATATTTTACAAGGAAAAATACTTAGCCATTTATTTTACCCATTGGATTATTGCTCTGGATGAAACATGCGAATGAGAATCAACATCTAATTTTTACCAGATACGGGAATTTAACTGGTACTCATGGCATCAGACGCTTCAGTTGCTCTACCAATTTGATGATGAATATTATTATAAAAAAAATTAACTAGGTACCTGAATAATGCTCTTTAACAAAGTGTGGTTAAGATTGGTTGTCGCTTGACTGATAATACAGGCGAGTGCCTGTTAACTGAGTACGCAAGAGAGCGAATAAGCATAGACATCCAAAGAGGTAATACACTCGCTGTTTTAGATACTTTTGAGATATCTGGGGGGCTGGAGGAGATATTTTATTTTCTTTTATTTTATTATCTGCCAATTCATGGTGAAACTGCATTGTTTTGTTATTTAATTTAATAAAACGCATTTTTTTGTAGAACTTATTCCACTTTAAATCAATAAATTAGGACCGATTTCGTCCGCCTCAGAGGAACATTTTATATACCTACTTGGGGAAACCTTGTATATATATGAATAGTTTTATAATTATTAGTTTATTGGTTTATATTATATATTAGTATGTACAAAATTTACTTAATTTTACACCTTTTGTCAATTATTTTGTTTCACTCTTTTATTATTATTATTGTTTCTATATATAGGTAATTTACAATGTAATATTATATGAAACTGTTTGTTTACATTTACAGTAATACAATAAATTACAGTTTTTTTATATGCTTAACTAATTATTATTTATAAAACGTACCTAATCTTTATAATGTAGTATATTATATTGATTTTTTTACAGCTATAATTACATGGTAAAAAGTTAAACTTACGTAATATGGATAAAAAATGGTGAGGAAATCCTGATTAGGGGTAAATCTTATTTAAATTTAATAAAACTATTTGTTATGTCATAGAGCATGCAGGTAAGTTTGAAACAAATTTGCCATACACTTCTAATTACCATATTTTATGTGTCACTTAAATTCCCTGAAAATGTTTTGGCAGTGTCTGTTCTTAACAAGAACAATCTGCTCAACTATCTGGTATTTCTCTTCGAGCTAAGCATTAACCATAATGTCTTATTTTGTATACTAGATTATATCTTTGTGAGGGAAACTTAATGGTAGAATATGCCGCCACAAGAAGGTAGAAATGCAACGGTCTTGATTCCGCTAAAATTTTTCATACAGTATTTAAATTTGCATGTACACATGACTTCATAAACATTGACGAAAGCAAAATTTTCACTTTTCTACTCTACAAATTTATTGAATGAAAAATATGTACTTACCATTATTTGGTATAATATTCAGTCATGAATAAAAAGAAATGTTAATCATTAACAAGTACAAGGGCTTTAGAAATATTATTTTTCTTCGTATCAGAGGCAGTGACGTCCCTAGACAAAATGCCGCCCTTAGGCAGCGCCAAAATGCCGCCCCATTTTTTATACAGTATTTTTATCATCCTTTCATGACACCAATATTTAAGAAATGTGTTGTATGGATACATTACTAACAAAATATATACAACTAAATCCAATTCAAATGTCATCTCTATTTCAATAAACAAAAAATAATAATAATATTTAAAAATACACCTGATAACTGTGATTGGCAAAAGTATTTAGAAAATTTTTAAATTAGGCAAGTATGTACCTACCTATAATTCAAAATCTGCACGTGTCATTGCTGGTCGTCAAGAACGTGATCTCCAAGGACAACGGAAGTAAGCTAGACATCGTGAACCCGACAAAAAATACGGTCCCGTTAAGCCTTGTATGTTAGTTAATACATTTTGTTTCCAACCAGTGAGCTGATTTTTTTAATGGAAAGATATTTCCGTTATTACTATGTTTATATACCTAATGACTCTCCTCGATTTGCCGCCCTTTGAGTAACTGCCGCCCCCAAGCGACGCTCAATCTGCCTACCCCCACGGGACGTCACTGATCAGAGGACAGTTATTTACTATCAAAGCGATATTATGTGCTTTAACCCCTGCTATCCATAACAATTCGGTGAAGTTGCACTTGCACCAATTACCGAGGTTAAAGTAATACTATCGCTTGGTTTAAATTATATGATCGGTGGTAATTTTTGTCGAAATTTGTAAACAGTAGATGGCGTAGTAATTTCTAATTATTAAAAAAAATACAATTGATTTGCTAAATACTTGTAATCGATCCGTTATTACTACGTTTCGTCAGATGTTTTGTTTTTGTTTGTCAGAAGATTTTGTTTAGGTATGTTTCATGGATTTTTCAAAAAATAGGTACGTATTTTCGATAAAAAAATAATCATAAATATAATAAAAAGCAAATCCTATAGATATAAATACCAGGTAAAATCATCTGGACGTACATATTTATTATTATTATTATTTCCTTTTAGTACTACAACAGGCCATGAGTCCCAATGACAGTAGTGTAGTGAAACGGTAAGGTAATTATAAATAGAAGTAAAAAAATCTCAAAAACCCAGGAAATATCATATAAATAATATTTTATTGTATCCCGGGGAATCAAACCATGAGCCCCTGGACGAAAGCCCAGCACTTTACGCACTGAATTACGTGGGTAGATTATAAGTATGTAACTACATTGTTATTTCAATTCTTTAAACTAATATACCATCATAATAAAGACGAGAGGTAATATATTATTACCTAGGCGGCTCTCGTGGTGCAGAGGGTAAGTTGCTGGCCTTCCATCCGGGTGCTCTGGGTTCAATCCTGATGAGGACACAATGTATTTATGTAATTTTCTCAAAGTCTGAATGTCTGTGACTTTTCAAAATTACTAACAAACACCTTGTACGAAAAAGCAAGGCCATGGTTAATTATAATTAAAATTTGTATATTATGTACCTATTATATCTATTAGATCTCATGACTCAGATAGATGTGTTATCATTATTTTTATGGTTGTCAGAATGAGGACCCAAAAACGAGTTGAACGAGTATCCTAAAATCATCCATCATCATCAAATCATCGATCCAAAAAGTAGATACACTAAAAATAAAAAAACCGCCCTTTTATGTAGGAACATAGAATTATGAAATAATTCTTTTTATAAAACATAAAAAAAATTTAAGCCCACGTCATAATTTTATTAAGTAATATTATACAAGCATACTAAATATTTAATTTACAAATTTGTAAAGAAATGACTGACTTAAAGAAACCTCAGGATTAAATCATAAATAAACCGATGCTAAATGACTAAATAATTATAGAGCTAAAAGTATTTCTAAGAACCCTTAAAGCTACGTTCCTAACACTTCTAACATACTTAACCACTTAATCCAGTATTTTATTAGGAATCTAGGCGTCGGGTACCTACCTTCTGAGGATAATTAATTGGTAACTGAATGAAATGGTTAGCTCTAGGTTCTCAATGTGATATTGGATAGTGTTAGACATTAAATACGATTGCGTGACCTAAGGTATATATTCATATTTAATTACGGCTGCTTAATTCAAAGAGACTCTTTAATTACGTTTATATTACAAGTAAATCCAAAATTAATCTTGTTTTCAATCTAGGCATAATATTATGTTTGTTGCTATAATAGGTAATATATGTGTGTTAATTATCTAGTAGTAAAAAATAAATTAAATTTTACATGATAACAAAATATTATCCAACCACATATATTATAAAACAGTAAATTATCTTTGAACTGTCAAAACCTACGATGTGACATAATTAATTAAAATTTTATAGAAATAAATAAATGCTGGTTGTTGTAAAAATAAAGAAATCAAGGTAAACTTTTGTGTACATTTCTGAATGATTTGATGTATCTAAATAACATATATGGAGGGGGAGGCTCTTCATCATCAAGTATTTGTAATAGAGCCAAGTACTGGCTACGCACCATTAGAGATATTGTATTAGGGTGCCTTAAACTGAGGTGTATTACATTGGATTTAAAGTTGGTGGTATATAGATCATTGATGGTTTTACTAAATCATATGGTCTAACATAAATGAACAGAAATTATTTAAAAGAAAACACTTTAACAAAAGTGCCACACGACGATCTGTTATATTATATAAGTATTGGGGAAAAAAAATATTAAAAGATCTAAAATTAATTAAAAACTCAATCAAACTATTATTAAATGCTAATAACTTAATATGTAATACGCTAAAATTTTACACAATATTTATTGGAAACACATTGATATTGATCATAATATTATGTTGGTTAGCGATGAATAATATGGACAGTATTATTATGTTTGAATAGTATAGTTAAGTAAGCATTAAAGGAAGTTGAATTAATAACAAATTATAGACTCAACGGTTTACTATCACGAGTATCACCACAATATGATATAACGATTAAAAATACATTTGATATACTATACACCCACAAATTATATAATTAATTATTATTATAATATATTACAAATAACTGTATGTTGTATCCGTTAAATATTGTACATATGATATTATTAATAATTAATATTGATTTAATCAAACAGTATTCTAAAGGCATTTCTAGTTTAGATATCACAAAAACAGCAATTATTTTAGCCGTCTCAACCCATTTTTGCTAATCACAATGTTGTTATGTTATCAGTTATTATTATCGAAATGAATGTTTAGTTCTTTTTTATTAATCGATAAATATTTCAAATCATTGAATTTGTACAACAAGCATATCCAATGAAATATGTAGAAACAATTTAGATTTGTGCTTCTGAATCTAAGAAATTAAAGCAAAAAAACTATTTACTATGTACATACATCTATAATGTGTTCATATATTGTATGGCACTAACATGAACATTTTCCTGCCGCGAACAATTTGCCGTAGACGATAAAAATATATATTAATTTAATTCCAAGATTTGAACCATTTCGTCTATCCAAAAAAAAGTATCTATTTAATTATTTTTTTCCATTTTTTGGAACACAAAGTGATCAGTATGCACACAACTATTATTGTTTGATTAACATTTATTATATTGAAATGAATAATATACAACATTTAAGGATTTAGCATTTTTTTATTTGATATACACAAATCTTGGTAATACATCCGAAAAATATAAAGTTTTGTCACGAATGGGACTTGAATCCATAACTATCGCATTTCGGGCACTATTCGTTCTCTATCTCTATTTTTTAACTACTGAATCCATTAACCATAAAATAAACCTGAATAATAAACCACTGATGTGTTATTTTCAAATTACGTTAGTAAATTGTTGAACCATTTATTGTAATTTTAATTTTAATTTAAGGTAAATTTAAACAATAAGTTAATACTGATTCTTATAGTTTATTCAAATTAAACCAAATTTTCATTTAAATGATTTCAAATAATTTAATAGTATATAATTTTCCATTCTTCATTTCATACATTTTTTTCGTAACACATCATAAACTTGCAATTATCTACAGTGCTCAATTGTCCGGAAAATATATACTATATAGTTTCTCATTTATTTTTATGTTTTTTTTATATGTCATTGTCTACCATAAAATATCTTAAATAAATATGATATGACTTCATTTATTTAACGCATTAGGTATATTGTCATGTATATTTATGGGTAGGAATTAATTTCGATCATATTACAGCTATTTCATATTTTAAGCGCAACATAAATAAATACAAAGACGATACAAAACTTAACGTCAATAAAATCGCATATAATAATATGTAGCTGCATTTTTGCTATAATGTCATATCGTCTTAATGTGTGAATACATATTTACGACTTAACGATACTCTGAAACATTATATAAATATTCTGAGTGCGTCATAAATATGTGGATGAGAAGCTTTTAAAGTATGCAATAAAAACGTTTTATTATAATTTATGACAAAGCTTATAAAAGCTTTTCGTTTTATAGGAGCTTACCTGAAACGGTATCGCGAACAATCCAATAACAATATCCGCCAAAGCCAGATTAGCGATGAAACAATTCGTGACGTTTTGCATGCGGCGCGACGTGGCCACAATCCACATGACGAGTGAATTTCCCACGACGGCGACCACGGATATGCTACCGTAGAAAAACGAGAGCAGCAGTATAAGTCCGGCTGGGACGTCGTACAAGGTCTCTGAAAAGAAGAAACCGAGCATACAAAATAAATTCTGGTAGCCTGCCAACCATAAATAATAACATCATCTGAATGGGCCGAAATGTCATAGGCAAAACTAGAATATTAAAATTGAATTGCGTGAATATTAATTAGTGTACTAGGATAATTTGTTAAAAATTCATGTATCGTTTTATTATACAAGAATATTATAGCATATTGTTTTAACTTACAACATTTCACTAATAAATGAATATCCAGATGAATACAAGACGTAGGTATACGAATATCATCATATGCCATCTGGATATTGGATATTTCCAACATCATGCAATTTGATGCTTCTGGACTATTTCCTGAGAGACTACATGAAATCACCGGTTTATGCATATAAACCAGCAATAATTGACGCCTTAAAAGCTAACATTGTTTATGTTAACCATGATATTCGACACACATTGCTCGAAAAAATGGCCCTAAATTAAAGGTCCTGAATTCATCAAAAACAGCCGCGGCGGACATATCAATTAAATCATTTTCAAATGTTAATACTAGTAGTGTGTATGTACTGATTTGAATAAAAAAACAGTAAATTTATTTTTTTGTGTTATTTTTTACAATTCTAAGTTTTATCGCGCTAAAAACACCTTTATAAATTTGTATTTGTGTACAAATATTTGTTTATAAAATAAAATATAGTAGTTTATACTAGGTATACTATATTTTCAAAAAGTACTTATATTACACGTCTTGTATCTAATAATCTATAAAATATTTAAAAGTCAAAAAGTCCTAAAAGTATCTAAGCTAGTAATTGTCGTGACTCATGACTTATTTATATTTTTATATGATATCTGATTTTAAGTGAAATATCTATATAACGGAGTGATATTTGAAGCAAACTAAAAAAGTCAAAATATAAGTAGGCATAAAAAAACTTGTATACAAATCATTATAAAGTACTATTGTATATAGAAAAACAACACATAAGTAATTATTTCTATATCAAATATGAAACTATTTTTAAAATATAATTACAAACCTTGGTATGAGTTTGTGTCCAATGATGATCCATTAACGTTATTTGAAGTTGTGTTTGCGTAAGACCCATTGATATTGTCAAAGACGGAGTACAAAGTTGAAGTCTCCCCGTAAAAAATGTTCCAGTTCATTGTTGTTGTTGTCGCCATTTTCTGTAAAAAAAAATATCAAAGAAATCCCTTTTAGTTTCATGTTAAACAAAATATAACTTCTATCGGCTGTTTTGTATTTTCAAGTAACAAAAATAACGTCAAATTAATGTAACAGCATAAAAAAATACAGATGTAAATTAAATATCAACATAATTGTGAATCGAAAGAAAATCCATTTTTGATTGACATTTTTAAGACAGAATAATATTTGTAGTGCACAATATCATATTTTTTAGATGTGGTGTTACAATTGTGTAAATATTAATAAATATTTGTGGTGGTTATCGATTTTAATTTATAAACTGTATCAAACGAGTTTGCAGGTAGTTTAGATCAGTGTTTCCCAACGGTCGTCCCGTAATAATTGTCGCCCATTTTAATACAATATATTATGCAAATATCTTCATTAAAAGTATGCATAAATTTAATTTTAAATACTTTGGGGTAGTAGCATATAAGTGAAAAATATATAAGAAGGTTTCCATTTTTTCAATAAATTTTAATTGCTGCTGACGTCAACCGGACAGTAATTTTAAATATAACAAGTCAACTTAATCGATATCACCTTAAAAATGAGCACCCTTGTAAAGGCGATCTATGGATTATTCCCTCCAAGGAAGACATGCGCATTTAATACTGCAAAAAATGGAAACCTAATTGAGTTGTCTTCTGATACCACTCTAGTGCCCAAACATAAAATACAATCATTGTCTCAATTTTGGATATAACCGAAGTAGATTATTCATTTGCTAATAACAAAGCAATTAAATTATTGTCAGCGTTTTCGACTACCTATTTATGTGAGAAGGGTTTTTCGTATATGTATATTTAAAAAAATAAAAAAGAAAACCCGAATGAATGTCAACGCAGTACTTCGTCTGTAAGAAATAACACTGAAACAACAGTTATAAATGAATAAATTATTGTTGGATGCAAAATTAGATTTTGCACTATTTTTTAAAAACTAATTATTCCTTTCTGCAAATTCTATTTCTATTATTATCAATTTCTTTACTCTAAATATAATAATATATACTATATTATGTTTCTATTTCTATCAATTATTTTCATGGAATATCATTCAAATTTATATATTTTTTCGATTAGCCATCTGCAAAATATGTCATATATTTTCACCAGTTCACAGATACAAAATTGTTGAAAAACAATGGTTTGGAATAGTTTATATAAAATACCGTTAATACTTTTAAATAAATAGTAATTTAAAAAAAAATCTTATTTTCTGTTATTTTTGACGTAAAAAAATTATTTTGCTATACACATTCTATGGAAAATATAATCGACATATTTTTAATGTATAAAAACTATTTTTAACAATATATTAGTATTTTTATCTAATTCAATGCTTCAAAGAAAAAAAATATTTTTATTAATTTATTTATGTACAAAAACTCATTTTTATCAAAAGATATAAAATCAGATTCTTTAGGCTATTTATTCAACGAGTCTAAGTAAGAAACAGTTGTAGTGATTGTATTTGATCTAAAAATATAGGTACGTTTTGTTCAATAATATCAACGGACAAAGTACCTATTCGATGGTTTTAAGATTTATTAAAAAAAGGTCATTTGTCTTCACTTTATAAATGAATTGACGGTAGTTGATAATGATGATCAATTGCATACACCGACATATGTAGCCTATATCAACAAAATATGAAAATATTTCACTCCTGATATTTTCAAAAAAGGTAAGATTTTTATAAAACTTTTTCAGTTATTACTAGACGAAAACATTATAAAGAACTTTACCACCACATCACGCGTTCGTGAAAGTACGCTTAATGGCTTTTCCATATAACCTCGGTAAGCTTTTTTTGTTTGAAGTTTGTTTGGCTTTAAGGGCCAGTATTGCAAATTATTTTTTTTACGAGAAATCAATGCCTTCACAGATTTGATTCGATTGAATTGAAAAATCAAAAAAACATACACTGTGAAAATAATATTTATTTATTTTACATCATATTTATTTCCCTTTTTATTAAATATTTGGTCTAAAATCCGTCAATACGGTGTAAGCCTTAACTGAGGCGCGTACACAAAAAATAGGGGGTTCCATTTGAAAAAATATCTATAATTAGATTTTTCAAGGCGGCAGAGGGGCACGGTTAACAAAATCTAGCAGATAGCTTCCGACTTCCGAATTTACCCCTGATACAACTCAAAGCTTTTCGCCTCTTTAAATGAAGACTATCGCAATTTTCGGGATATATTCTTCATACCCGCAAACACGCAAAAAAAGAACTAAAATTCTATTTATGTAAATAATTTGTTTTTTAGTTACTGAGGGGGGAGGGGTCCGGACCCGAAAACTTCCCCCTTATGTGCGCGCCTGCTGCCATTGGATGACAATTTAAATATTTTTGACGAAAAATACAAATATTCGTTTAACCCAATAAGTCCATGTGTTGGTTTCTAATAACATGTACCTAAATTTTTCAGACATGGGATTTGGACCGACAACCGATGGTTTCAGAAGCAGATATTCTCCCATTTTGTGTAAATTATTTAGTCATAAAAATATTTTTAATTTGTATTACGTATAATAACTATTTAGATAATAAATAACGTATCACTTGAATCTCCTTATAGATCCAGTTTAATAACGACATTCGAAATAATAAAATTTAATAATAATTGTAAATATAATTACACACATCTAAATGTTTTTAATATATTAAGAAAAATAATATTTTTCAATGAAATAGTGTTTATATAAAATTATGCTGCAAACAACTTTTGATATTTTTAGTTTTAGCTTAGTATCAGAAATCACTTAGGTAATATTAATTTGGTATACCCAATTAAATATATGAAGTTGTTTACGTGTATAATATTAGATTTTCGTAATCCAAAACTTTCTTGCTTGTTTAGTAAATCTGAAATAGGCACTTATATTTTCTGTACAAAAATTATTCTGTAATTATGTTAATGTTTTTAGCTTACACACACCGATTAGATAATTATTATAAGGACTGTATCAGTTTTTTAACATAACAACATTTAGTATATAAATAACATCCCCAGCATTTTTTTAATTTTACTAACAATAATATTAAGCGAAAAAATTTTTTTTAGCTAAGCTTATATACCAAATGTCATATTAGAATCTGAAACAACACCCTGACAGGTATTTGAAGAGGGTTAAAATTGATCATATCAAAAATGTGGTTGTCATTGATTCTTATAACCATGCTATATATTGGTCCAGTGCATAAGGCACTGGGATCTCGGCCGGCGGCTCCGAGTTCGATTTCCAGCGAGGTCACAACATTTGATTTTCTCACAGCCTGGATGTTTATGTGATCGTTTCGCTTCTACTACCGCACTACTGTTTTACTTCACTACTATCATTAGATCGTATGGCCTGTTGCAGTATTATAAATTTTAAAAAAACTTATAATATTTAATGCAGTGCTGCCTTAAATATTTTCTAAAATTGGGTACCTATGTATGCAGTTGGCCGTATCGTTGTCTTAGGAATAAATTACCATATAATATTGAGATAAAATAATTGATGTTTAAATAAACACTTAAAATACCATAATACAATGGAGAGACCTAATAAAATGACTATGTAAGTAAATAACAAATACAATCATATTATATATATTATATACCTATGTATTTCTGGTTACTAAATTAATGCTCTTATTTAATCTAATAAAATTATAATATTACTGTCTACAATGCTTCACTAACAATACGTTATTTTCTATCTCAATAGTCAATACTATACGAACATATTATTATCTTATCGTCCATATAGCGCACTGTGAGCTGTGCTACGATAAAATGTAATACGTACGATTTACATGTTAAATATATTTTTATCTTTCAGTGTAAATTAAATAGTTTTTTATTTGAATAATTTCATATATATTCATAATATGCTATGTAATAATGATTATCATATTAAAAATACTCTATGTATATTTAACGTAGAAAATAATGTTTGGTATTATACAAAGTATCCAGTGAAATATTTATTGTGGGTGAAGACGTGAAAATTAAATTTCGCTTAAGAACAAATCATTGCCTTCTGCAGTTTGGGTTGGAGTCATCAGTTTTTATAACATCCGTTATGTCTAAAATTCTTGTTAAACGATTGTTGCCACTAATGAAGTTACAACTAAGTATTGTGATTCCAAAAAATATATTAATATGAATACACAATTATAATGTATATTATCTCGCATTGAAAAAGTAGTGAGTATTTTACGTAATATACTTATAGAGGTAAATAAGACAAAGATTTTCCAATTTCAAAACAATGTCATGTTAGATAGACAAAACTGGCACTGATCATTACGATTACATTATGTATGAAAGGTAAATTATATTTACACAGATATATTTAAATATTAAATATCATTGCTTTTACCAAGAATTAATTGGTAACATCATTAGGATTACCTGTGGGTCTATTCTATACTTATCGACCGCTAAAGTGATAAAGTGGTAGATATTATTAAGCTTAGGGTAGGTTTGTATCAAAGTATTATCACTTATTGTAACAATTACAATAAGTTGACTAAGTTGCAATAAGTGCTATATTTTAACAGCAGCAAGAGAGGTGCTGTTAAAATGTAGCGCTTATTGTAACAATTACATCCAACGTATTGTAAATGTTACAATAAGTGCTAATAATTTGATACAAACCTACCCTAAGTTTGATAGTATTTATCACTTTACCACTTCAGCGGTCGATAAGTATAGAATAGACCCACTGTTATATTTAATAACCCACTGCTAACCCAGATGATTTTTTTGCAGATTTAAAAAAAAATAGGTTTTATTTTAAGTAATTTGTCATTTAAATGGCCAAAATAGCGTACACTCAAAGATTCAAATTTTAATTTGATATTATATTTTGGCATTGAATACTAGGAAATTTATATTTCTAAGCCAAAGCTTGACTTACGGTTTCATGCATCTGCTAATGAGATTTTCTACCAAAATAGACTGAACCATGTTTACGAAACTAGTATTAGATGTGGATGTTATGTTTTTGGTTTTAATTTATAATAATTATCACATTTTACCGAGCTTTAAATGTATATAAATCAGGCAATTCATGTATTATGTATACTAAAAACCAAATCATTATAATATTATAATTGTACAACACCCGAAATTTAATAGTTATGGGTTCAGGTCACATTCGGTGCATAAAAAAACTACATATTTATGTTTCTATTGTTTTATGAAAAACTGTGTATATGATAAATATTGCAAAAAAATATTACAGTGATCAAACAATACACAGACCATATTTAATAGGTTAACCGCATAAAATACAACACCATGAAACACCACACCAGATTCTGTCCTAATATGAGAAAAAAATATAACAAAACATTCAATTATAACCCAAGTATCAATTCCAGTGAATAGTTATTTTTTATTTGTAATAATATAAGTCTGACCAGCTTTGAAAGTGGCCGATCTTTTGCAAAGGGATGCACTTGGCCAAAATTGGACACACTCATCTATAAAGTAGAAGTCTTTTTTGTTATTATTAGCGGTCTTGACGTGGATTCTGTAACTACGGGTTCGCTATTGTACATTATTGTATTATAATAATTCCTAATTTCATTTTTTATCAAATTAATCAAGATCTGGTATCGCTTACCGTATATAGATTTCATAGAAAAACCATTTTAAAAGAGGCTATATAAAGTTCTACCGAGTACCCATTATTTGTGATCATATATTGATTATTGTACATTATTCAAAATTACCTGTGGCTTAAGTCTATGAATGGCTTCTTAGTCATACTCATTGATAATACACCTAATTCAAAAAGTTATTCGTTGAATAATATATCTCTTTGACTAGAGATTTACACTCTATCAATATTCACATTTTCATTACACACAAAGTTTAAATTTTAGGAATACTTGCTAGTCTGCATCAGTCACATGGCTTGGTAAGCCAATACAACATTACAAATATTTAGAAAAATTTAGAGTACATGTCAAAAAAGGTTGAGAAATCCTGATATATACAGTTTTTTTTATCTCATTCTGAATCTAATAAGTATTATACGAACTAATTTATATGCATATTTAATATTTGTTTCAATAAAAATACATTTTTGCCCAACTAAAACATGCATTTGCAGTTTGTGTGTGCATAATGATTAAAAATGAATCCACAAACATAAATATAACACACTCGCTTTTTTAATGAATAAGAATTGTATTGATAGCATACTCAGAATATGTGATATTAATAATTTTCCATCCAGCAACATAATAATATTCCATAACTTATTCAACTATTTGAACTACCGGAAGAATTTGATAATCGCTTATAATCGTTCAGGTCTATAACCCATTTAATATATAAGTGCTTATCGAATATATCATGATATGATGTAAGGTTTAAGATATATGTAAATTACCATCCGGATAATAATATTATGTACTTATGTCATGAATTAATACACCCACCAGTACGTTCGTCAAATCATCAATCAATCGTTATCTAAAATTACATACCTAATGGCGAATACTGGAATTTTTAAAAAATAGCAATCTGTTATATCGATTGGTTTATGAGTCACTCACATAGGTAAATAATTAAACACCTCTGTATATATTATATAATAATAATAATAATAAACTCTATAATGGTATCGGTTCAAAAAAATCAGTCACATAACAAAGCAATCACATTCATTTTATAATAAGTGTAAACCCTATGTTCGATTCCCGATAGGACACAATATATTTATGTGATTTTCTCAAAGTCTGGGTATATAATATGATTGTTCAAAATTAATAACAACCACCGTGTACGAAAAAGCAAGGACAATGGTTATTAATAATTTTAAAAAATATCATGGAATCTGTTCACAAAAATCAGTCAGATAACCATGTTATCACATTTATTTTATGATAAGTGTTCGGGATATTGGGGTAAGTAAAAAAATGTGTAGATGCTCATCATAATAATATGCTCAACTTTATTTTAGACATATACACATGGATCATTGATTTGTGGTCAAATCAGATACGGTATAGACTTTAAAGTTAGTTTTAAACAAATGATTGTCCTAGATCCTTAAAAATTTGGGTTAAAACAGTTAATTTGGGTTAAAACAGGTTATACATTTGTATAATAATTATGTATTAATGAACATGTATTTTGGTCTGGACTATGCATTAGGTACATTAAGAATTTGCAAAGCGGGTGCCAGTGAACATTTTATTCGCTAAAGAGGGCGCCAATGCCAATTTTTTTGAGAAAAAAGTGCCAGACAAGGTAAAAAATGAAACCATTTGATATTGAGAACACTACAATCCTTTATTTTTTTTCATTCAATCTTATAAATTCTGATAAAAAGTCATATTCTCGTATATATTTATTCCGTGTACACTAATTTTGGTCAGTTATTTACATTTGAAAATTTCAATGGACATATTAATTATTGTAAGTAAGCTTTTTGTTTCGTACACTCCGTAGTACCTGATCTCTGTTTTAGCTGCTTACCGCTAAAGTATTCATAAAAATACTGCATGTTTATATAATATACACTATTTTATGAAACAGATTACAATTTATCTTTATATTACAGACTTTGATTAGAGCTTTACCCGATATATGCATTACTTACTTCGTAGTAGATAAATTATTGCGGTTAAGCATTTTCATCGTGATGATTAACTACGGGGACCCTTTTAGAATGGGCAAGGGTAAGATGAATAAGATATATATGTATATGAAGGGTGGTCTAGTAAACTCTAATACAATGCCAAAAATAGTATACGTAGCACTAGATTATAAATTTTCTTTGTATTGACTCGATATCATGTTTTATATGTAATGAATTCTATTTGATTTCCGGTAAAGTTTGAAACTTATTATTACCAATGGGTTACTCCAGCAAAATAAATACCACATAGGTATAAAAAAATTAAATGAAAGTCACTATGTAGAATGTAGTTTTATAAAATAATTTGTAAGAAACAGTACTTAGGTTGGTTTGTCCCGCAAGAAAAACCAAACTGGTTCAAATCATTATGCGCCAATCCAAATCTTTAGTAGACTGTTTGGTTGTTTCTTGCGGGAATGCATTAATGAACACTTTTACTGATACCTTTGTAAGTATCAAAAATTAATATTTTTAAAAAATGTTTCTAAAACTCCAATACTTTTTGTCAAATGTCAATTTACTTGACGTTTCCAACTTCAACCAACTCTCTAATCAAAATACGAGCAATCTCGGTGTCTACGAGAATTAATACCTTTGAATGAATTTTATTGTCATATTAATTACATTAATAATTAAACTTTAAATATCATGTTACATTAGTACCTTGTTTATTCTTAAGACGATGTTTTTAAATTTGAAAGTTTTAAATAAATTGGTAAAAACCCATAACATAATGACAAAACCTGAAATATCAGCATGAGAGGTTTGAATGGTTATACTAAATATCAATGACTAAATATTGCGAAATATATTGTTTTATGTATTAGTATTTAATGGATTTGTTATTACAAAACGCTCGTTAAGAAACGTTAATAAAAGATTTGTATGGTTGTCATATTTTCTAGGATTTTTGTACTTATTTTTTCAACATAATAATATGTCATATTATTATGTTTGTTTGTTTAATGTTGAAAAAATATTGATTTTATTTCTTAAATATGTAAGCTGATAAACAAAAATTTGATTGGATTAGATGTGAGAAATGCCACGCTCCAAAATATTATGTATTATTTTTGCTATATATTTAGTATTGATAACTAATATTTACATATAAAATATGACTGTTGACTATTTGATTTGACATATTCATATTTTCAAAAAGAATTGATTAAAGTAAAAGCAATAATTCTTGGTCAAAGATTGGTGAGATTGACTTGAACTTTGCTCATAAAAAAAACAAGAATGAAATTATGAGATAAGTTAGAACAAAATACCGTTTCACATTCGAGCACCCCGTTGATCTCATCACTAATGGATAAAATTGATTCCTCAAGTATCTAGTGAACACATAAATGTGAAGGTCTAAAATATTAATTTAAACGACTGATAATAATATATGGATGCTAAAAAGGCTCTGTTTAGCATCTCGCTTTTTTTTTTTTAATTAAACTCTTTAATCATAATAAAATATTGTATACTTATATGTTACGTATATTATGCTAATTGTGGCTGCTGTTTTCGGTTGTTTCGAACAACAAAATTTCATTTCAACGCTCTTCCCTTAAGGGGACGCTCTACAGAAATGCCCTTGAGAATTGAAAATATGATATTTTTAAATGTGGTCCAAAATAGCTGGTCTATTAGTAATATTAAAAAGTCGCGGCCGATACGTGGGTCAAAAGTAATGGTCAATAAATTTAATTTAAAACAAACAAACTCGCTTCAGCTTAGTGAGTATGGGGTGACCAAAAAATAATATCTTTTAATATACTTAAATGTTACTAAATTCAATATGTTAATCAGCTTTTTGGTGGGAAGTATTGCAACCAATATGGTGGATATTGTGACGTTTTTAAACTTAGAGTTTAGTTTAGTAGTTTAGAAACTTAGAAATAGATTAATAACTTTTTAACCTGAAATTGTACGTGAACTAAACATACGAAGGATTTTGAAACACATTATCTACCTACATTTTTATTTCATGTGCTATCCAAAACATAATTAATGAATAGTATTTATTTTTAATGTGTAAGACCTACATAATTATTATAAAAAATAGGTAAGTATTGTTTAATTCTAATGCATATTTAAAAAAACGTACAATATATCTAGTGATGTACCCGAGTTTAGAGACACTTTTACAAACTTGTAACGCAATTACTTTTATAATATAATATGTACTAGTGAAACAATAGGTAGGTACCATTATTGTATTTTGTTGCTTGAGTAAAGCCAATGGATGAAATAATTTATAACGCCTAAAAATAAATATTATCGTATAGGCACCCCATATACTGATATTATTTTTCACATTGTTTTCATTCCGCCGGCTGGCGAGAGCGTTCACGGCACCTAATAAATCATTGCAAAGAATTGCTCTAGGGACAATAATTATTATTATATTTTTAAAATAAAATCTTCGATGACCAGGTGTTTTGTTGTAAATTTGATTTAAAATGACGTGGTGCTCGCTCTGTGGACTATCTTCGACTGAAATATGAATCACACTGGCTGCTGTTCTACTCACTCTTAACACAGATATTACAAATTTAAGTTTCTAAATATATTATGACGTCACTTCTCTCAATTTGTTCTGAACCTTAATATAAAAAAAAATCTCAATGTGGAACTGAAAATAAGAGTACCTAGCTGTGATTTAAGGGCCCACATGCCCAACGGAGGTGAAAATGGAGATTTGGTACTGTTCGGAGATTTTAGAGTATTTTCAAAGCATTAGCCTAAACATTCCTTAAACGTTGTAGATAATCTATTTATATAATTTTGAACTCTTATTATCCTTTATATCTATATTAAACATTTGATGACTGCATAAAATATTTTTTACCATGTTTTCATTAGCTCGTATTCTTGTTTGTCCAAGATTTGTATTGGACGATTGAAGATTTTTAACTAATTTTCCTACTAGCTAGACATTTGAAACTTTTAGAATACATCAGAACACGACAACAATGCATTATTTTAATACTTTTAGCCATCGTTAAGCAGAATTGAATTCATTTTCAGTTAATTCTGTTTTGTATGGAAAGTTATTTCGGAAAAAAATCATAAAAGTAAAACACTATTATTGGTTGCTAAGGGAGTCCTAGCAACTAAATTATAAATATATACGTGCGTTACTATGAAAATCAATAAAATATGAAATGGCAAAATGACATTTCAGTATTCTATATTTATTCAGTATTTCTATCAAGTACAAAAAAATATGTATTAATTACATAGAATTGTCAAGTTTATATGATTCAACAGAAAATTTAAAAACGTGGTATATAAAAAATTCTTTTTATCTTGTATATTATTACTTAAAATAGTATTATTTTAAACCTCTCGATCTAATGTTTTAGAATATAGTCATATTTCAGTACATCCATGTGCAGTGGTGTTAAGATATTTTAGGTTTATTAATTTTTAAACGCATTTATAAAACCATTAGTAAAACTTATGTTGACATTATCATATTAAAATATTTACGATAAAAATTATATTTATAATCTCTGTGACCCCAAATTTTATAAGAATTAGGCATTTTATTATTCAAAAAATGGGCAAGTTTTACACATTTAAAGATAATTCTAAAGATACTGATTATAAGCTATGTCTTTGACCATTCAAATGTGATTAAGCATCCTACGAATGATAATAATGATTTTTTATAGTAATTATTGACCTAAGAATAAGGTAGTATATTTTTGAAATACGACATTTCTATTTGCATTTCTCTGTGGTTAAGCTACAACATACGGCCGTAGCCATAAGTAGACAAACGATAACTGAAGTAGGGAATAAGATCATGTTAACGCTCGTGTTTGAACATGCACTTAACCGAAAAAAACGATTATGGCTACGGCCGTATGTTGTAGCCTAACCACTGTGAATTGCCAATAGAAATGGCGTATTTCCAAAAAAATACTACCTTATTCTTAGGTCAATAATTATTATAAACTAATCATTGTTCGTAGGATGCTTTTTCACATTTTAATGGTCAAAGACATAGCTTATAATCAGTATCTTTAGAATTATCTTCAAATGTGGTAATCTTGCCCATTTTTTGAGTAATAAAATTCATAATTCTTGTCAAATTTGGGATCACAGAGATTATAAAATATATTTTTTGTCGTAAATATTTCACTATATAATGTTGACATTAATTTTACTAATCATTTTATAAATGCGTTTAAAAATTAATAAATCTAAAAAAATTTAACACAACCTCCACTGTACTTAAATATAACTATATTCTAAAACATTAGATCGGGAGGTTTAAAAAAATACTATTTTATGTAATAAAAATACTTTATGCAGTAATCAATTGTTTAAATTAAATATAAAGGATAATAAGGCTTAAAAATTATATAAATATATGATCACCAACGTTTAAGGAATGTTCAGGCTAATACTTTGAAAATACCATAAAAGCTCCATTTTGACCTACGTTGGGTATGTGAGCCGTTAAAAGATGAGAAAATGACGTGCGATAAACAATAGTATGCACACCGATATCACTAAATGGTATATTTTAGGGCACCGTTAAAAACCCCGTTATATACAAGAAGCGCATAGAAATTTTTAAAAAAATGTGTGAAATCTACTTGACGTATAGTATGAAAATTTGTTACCTATTATTATAATACATATACCTGAAATCTCGAAATTTTCCAAACTTTGAAATTTTTTATTTTATTTATAATCACATTTTTTAAATGTGCGAATAAATATAATTGTGCATATTGATTGACAATCAATCATTAAACCCGCAATTTTTTATCACCTAACTTCACTGTCGTAAATTGAACCAACCAACTTAAAAGAAAATTTTATGAGCATCTGGTCAGAGTAACTTGCTTTATTAGCTTACATCTTAATGGGGCTAATTTCTCTCGAGTGGCATGTTGCGTTAGTTTAGACTTACTGATTAAAAATATTAAATTAATTAATTCTGAGTGATATTTCATTTATTTTATACACTGTGTTTATTTTTAAATAATCAATATTGAAGACATCCAAAAAGATTTAAATATTACTACATAGCAGTCAGCGGCGAAGCTACATTGTGCATTTACCTTGCATTCGAAAAATTACATAGTTTTAAAAGTAAAACTACGTAATTTCTAGAATCCCTAATATAACATTTATAGTTTGTAGATACACGCATCAAGGTAATTCTAATGAAACATTCCATTTTTCACGTAATATAAACATGTCTTACGCAGTCTTTAAAATAATGTCACACACATTGCTACACATGACTATGTTAGATCCTAAAAGGATCAATCATAATAATATTATAAAGTTTGTATTAACACATTTTTGTTTATACGAGAAATAGACATTAGCCAATTGCACAACCTATAGGTCCAATAAAATAATGTCACAACACCTGATGTCTATTTTCTGATATTTCATTCTATTTTCGCCAAATTTTGTAAATTTGGATATTTATTTTTTTGCAAATGCGCATCAAAAAGTTCCGAGCTTTAAATGCTCAATTTATAATATTAAGATTGTCCTGAAAATGGATTAGAATCTGAAACAGCTATGAATGTAAATAACTCAAATATCAAAAAAATCAAGTGTTTCGTGTATCACAGTTTTGAGATAAACACAAAAAAGATTTTGGTAGTATTAAATTTGTAAAATAAAGCACATTTTTACGCAACTAGGTATATCTGGTAAACGACCATAAATTATGTACGATATAGAGCTTTGTGTCACCAATAAAAATGATATTATCGAAACTAGGATTCACTCAAAACACGTATTTTTGTAGTTAGGTCCCTGTGATCCTAAAGTCCCGATTGCATCCGACACGACTCTAAACAAGTGTTTTTATTCACTGAAATAAAGAAATGATAAAATGTTTATGTTTGTTACTTATCACCAGAGAGAATTAGGTATATATATGTCTTGTTAAGTGAGTATTTCAAGTAGCTTAGCAAGATTAAAACATTTTTTTTGAGATACAAAACGTTTTCTCTGTTGCATAAATAAAATAAGAACAATCCCCATTTAATTTGTTCAATCTCTTGCGTAAAACGTTTTTTGTGGCTCTTTCGTAAACGATCATAAATATCTTTCAGGATAATAAAATTAGCGCTTTTTATCCATTTAATATTTTTAAATCTCTTCATTTTTCTTCTTCTTTATTACATTTTTATTTAATTTAACTTACGTAGAAAATATCGTTAATAAATTATTTCATTAAAAAGATTCTAAGCATTAAGAAAGGCTTGAATATTTTATATAACTTCATTAACATACAATAACCTTTTTTTATAGAAAAAACGGTTAATTTAAAACATTGGGGTTTATATGTACCTACATAATATTATTTTCATTACTTTTAAAAGAGACATTGTTAGTATTATAAACTAATAGTAATATTGTGATGTTATAATATTATAATGGTACAAACTATTTTATTAACTTACATCGTAACTTAGTTTAATATGAAAGCAAAACATTGTTTTTAAAGATAACTAAATTACTACGTGTTTTAATGAGGCATGATGAAGATCTGATATTTTAATTTAAGTTTTACACAGTTCTTTGAAACTTGTTTTTTTGTCAAGAGGATAAAATTAAGAAAATATTCTCAAGCTAAATTTAAGCATATTTATGGAGCTCACTCAGCGTTAAGAGTAAAATATTCTTGTCTTGATATTGTAATTTCAGATTTTTACTACTCTAAAACCACAGTACATTTTATAGAAAGTGTATAATTACAAATACTACGTTACTAATTGTATTAATAAAATGAAAAGTAAGACATTATAAAATTGCGGTGAATAGATTTGTATGTAAGGCCAACAATTACTTTTTTCAAGACATTTTTCAAATGGGTATATTTCTGAAATGTTTTCAAATATTATATAATATTATATCCACGACTACTAAACACATTTAGGTAGATATTAAACTATTTATTGGTGTCCAATACATTAAAAAAAAATTTACTATATCCAATCTAATAAGATCATATGGGCCTCCACAGAGCTGAGATTTGTATTAACAGATTCAGTTTTTACGAGAAATGGATGTCAGTTACTTGCTCAACCTATTAGGTCCATATTCTGACTCATACTCTCATTGAAAAACAATATGTGAAATTGCACAGACCCAGGATTGGAACCTAGGACCCACAACGCTATAGGCTGACGCTTAATCCATGCGGCCATCGGCATCAAAAATATACGGTTATATTGCAATATTGAGAAAAAAAAATATTTTAGTTTTTCAGTTTTAAAATTACAATATTAAGATATTTAGATACTTTTAGAAACTTTTCCGATCCTATAAAGACCGTTGGTTGTACTAACAGATTTTTATTTTTTACGCGAAATTTATATTACTCACTTACTCAACACAAACACATATTGAAAAACAACATAATAGTTTACCAGACCCGGGATTCAGCCTGACGCGTAACCGCTCTACTCAACGTTATTATAATCTGAGAGATGTGTATATTTATTTATACAGTTGATTTATGTATTTAGTGGAAATTGATTTAAAAATACAATTAAGTATGTAAATTTTGAGTTTCAATATAAGTGTGCAAATTTTAAATTTTGGTGGTAGTTTGTAAGGTATCAATCCTGGAACTTCGGGATTTGTATTTCCGAACCAATCCCAAGATGAAATGTATGAAATTAAAAGCATATTTTTAGTAGGTATAATATTGTAAATATAAAAATCCATAGAGAGAATTTTACACTTCCAGAAATTTTTGTATTATGATTGAGTAGGTAAATAAAAATACGTATCCACACAAAAACTTTATCGAAAAATCTTAAAACAATCTTCACTGTCTCTTTTTTTAGCTAAGTATAAATTTACGAAAATATGCTCTTTTTGGCGAAATATATAAAACAAATCGAGTTTCTAGTATTATACCGAGATTTTTTATTGGAAAGTTTAAAAACCCAGTAGTTAAACGTCTTGTACATTCAATGATTTTACATAGTTGTTTTATTGCTATAACCAGGTGATGGTTATATTTCATAAATGCCTACGTACATTTTTCAATTAGTTTCATGTTCAACAGTTTATTCCAAAAGTGTACCTTAGATTCGAACCATTATATTTCCCCGACATAACTGAGCACTGTTGCGTTTCGCTGGTAGGAAATAAGATCACCAAGGGTGACATACAACAACCTACATAATATACACGCACGATCCGTTGGGAAGACTTTAATCAATACCACTTTACTAATCATAAATAAAACATGGTAAAACACTGCAGATGGTTTCTTATATAGTAATTTAGTATGAGTTATTATTTACCGAGGATATATTGCGAAATAAATTTCATACCTATATAAACAATGAAAAATAATATGAAATATATATTAAATTGTACATAATTTAGTTTTTTTTTTGTTGTAATAGTGGTTGTTTGAATAAATTTTATTATTCAACATTTTATATATAGCTACACAAACACAAACATTATAATTAAAATGGTTATAAAAAAAACTTCATTAAATTATTTTTTAATCGAAAAATATCATCTTCAGAACCTCGATAACCAAAAAATGGATCCTTACTTCCTCAAATAATGTTTTCCACCCGTCTCTTTACAAATTAGTTAATTTTAAATTCTATGACACCAATCATATGGCAATCATCAGTGGTTCAGTCACTTCCTATTAGATTTTTTTACATGCCTCTTCTCTAACGCTCTATTCCTATTTGATTGCTCTAAATTATTAACTTTATCGGTTTATTGCAGTTCATACAGTGGACATGACCTTGTCAACGTAGTCACATAATCTTGATTATTTTGAAGTTAGTACCTGCTAATCATCGTTTTAAGTATTTTAATAATACCCAAGCACATAATCTTTTTTGTCTGTCTGTTGATAGATGATGATGAGTATCTTGTTATTTAGGTTCCAAAGTTAAGAAAAAAAACACAGAAATAATGCATTTACAATAATTCAGTAAGACAAAGACTAAGACTTCAGTAAAATGGTCAGATATCAGCGGTGAAATGGTAAGGTGAAGTACGGGTAGACGGTCAAGTGCCTATATCCAATCTTTGTCAATCGCGCAGGTTTACACGAGCTCTCAGTCGAATGAGGTATTGCCGTAGTCGCGTATCTAAAGACACTGATTAGATGTTCATAGAAATAAAACGGTAGGCATCTAATTATATTTAACCGTTATATATATAATTTATTTGAAAAAAATCAAATCGATCAATCCATTTATACATTTATATTTCCATATTTCAAGTTGACGATGTTATGGGCCATTGCTAGTCATAAATCGAGTGCTTAAAGTCAGACAACGTTATCTACAAAAAAGTGTTTTTTTTTTTTTGAGATAACGTTATTTTACATTGACGGCTACATGATAGTCAAACAACGTTATGTCAATCTTTTCTAATTTCTTATTAAATTGTCAGTAAAGTTTAACGCTAACTACATAAGTTACCCTTGTTTTCATATTTTTTAAAAACTATCCCTATAAATTTTAACATCATCATAAGCAAGATAAATGTACAATACACAATAAATTATAAAATATTAACATTAGGTTTTAAATAAACATTTCCCTTGTTGAGTTACTAGAATCTAAAATAACGAATTTTGGCTCTCCTGTAAACTTGCACTTTTGTAGATAGTGTTGTTTGACACTAAGCCCTTGAAATAAAAGTGCAAAAATATTTGTGTTAAATTGATATATCGGAGAGCATCCCTCAAATAAACTTCACGAACTCACTAAATATGTAAACCCTTTAATACAATTTTATATAAGTACGGTCTTTTAACGAAAGTAATTAATAAAAATCCAACATCTGTGTCGATTATAAAATAATTAATAATTTGGCCGATGAACGAAAATAGCAGACGAATAGCGTAGAAGCAAAAATGAATTTCGACCCCAGCACCCACGTCGCAAAATCATTTAACCTGTTATGTCTGGTATATACGAGTATTGGAAAAAATGTGTATTAAAGAGAGTGTTCATTCAGCCGCAATTTCTTCCGCACGTCATCAATTCTCTGGAAATAAAGCGTCATTGACTCCATACGTAACTCATGTACTGACGTAACATTTTTTATCACCGTGACGTATTTATTATCTTGGTGCTTAGTTTTTCCACTTGATTAAAAAAGTAATGTCTGAGTGATAAAACCCCTGATTTAAAAAATGGAGAAAATAAAATCTAACGACAATCGTTTTTTTCTCATCAGCAGTAATATTACAAAAAAATTACTAAAATTATTACCATTATATATTAAAGTTGATAATATGTACAAGAAGAAAAATGGATGTTTTTACCATATTTTTAATATACCTAGTAATACTTTACTAGTCGGATTGGTTTATTGATTAACTTAATACAATTAACTTATTTACTAACTTATTAAATTTACAGCTAAAATAATATATATGTACCTATCCGAGGCTACGTTTCTAATTTTATTTTTGAAGACCGTATCGATTGTCGTTCTATATCGAGTAGTAAATCTGGGCCCGAGTTCATTTGCGAATATAATAAATTTGTCTCGCAGAAAGCCTATCAGCGGTTAAGTTTCCGGGGTGGAAAAATTAAGATTTAAATCCCCTCCGCTTATGATCACCGGTGAAAGATAATAGCCCCCATGGAGAATCCCTTGAATTCTTATTTTCTTAATTTAATTTCTTATCCTTTTATGCGTTTGAAATGTTTTTATGGCTAAAATTATTTTTGAACATATAATATTGCAATATTATAATAATAATATATTGCAATATATTCAAAATTACTAGATCCGAGATATCAATTTATTTTACAACTCATTCAAAATTTAAAAAAAATTAATTAATTTTTAATTAATTAATTAATTAATTAAAAATCAATAATAAAGAATACATTTTCACAATACGTATTGGAATAGCGTATAACCTGAAGTACAGTCAAATACTGCACAGCAATGATATAATGTCTTAGGTTCCAGATTCGAATCCTGAGTCTGGTCAATACACGTGTTATTTTTAATTTGTGCTTGTAGCCAGAGTATGGATCTTATTGGTTAAGAAAGTGGCTAACATCTATTAATCGTAAAAAAAATCTGTTAATACATAAATTACTTTTAGGATCGAACATGGTGAAGTAGTAGTAGTAGTTGTACCTATATGCATACATCAACAAGCAAACGTAGGAAAATGCGCATTTACTATAGGATACGATTCAGGCCGTTCGAAACATTATTTCAGTTTCGACGCAATAATACTGCGGATCAAATTCACCTATTCTCTTCCCGACTTATAACGAATATGACTTTTTTCCATTAATTTTTTTGCCATATTTTTCTGTGACCACAGTACAAATATTTTTCGGGTATTAGAGAAAAATTAAGATGTTTACATATTAAAAAGGCAAAATTTAAACATTTCATTTTAAAAAATCTATCTCAAGTCAACGTTATAATTCCTGCAGAATCACAAACGACCTTGAAATGATTTCTGCACAGTAAAAAACGTATTAACTATACCTATGTCAGACCAATTATGACATACACAATATAACAAGGACAAAACAGATACAGTGATAACAATGTGCATACATGCTGCGAAGCTTATAAATCAATACACTAGGATGCATCAAAGGTAAAAAGATCAGAGAACGTATATAATAAACAAATACGATACAATTTCGGCGTATAGGATGCGGTATGATGGAAAGGACAAAACACATTTTTGGAATTCACGTGGAAGAGATGGGAAAACTACGATGCCACACATCATAATGCACGAAAGACTCACTGGCATTCGTCCCTCTAGCTCTAGTACAAGGTGAAAAAATAGCTGGGAAATCTGAATTGTAACCATACAGAAATTAGATTTGATATAAATAAAAATGAGTTAAGTTTATACACATTTTGTTTTTTTTTATAAAAATCAATGTTTTTTATAATAAAAATACAAATTATAAAACTTTGACAATACGTCAAGAAAAATTTAAAGATTAGAGGAAACTTAATCAAGCAGTTATTAATAATAAATATGGTAACAAAATAATATATAATAATAAGATGGGATTATTAAACGAATTCACATTTTATAACGTCTGTTTTTTTTAAATTTTTATGACTATAAATAAATTACATTTTTGTCTTTTTAGTGTTTTAATGTTTTTAAAGAATTTAAAAGTATATCTCAGATTGCATGTTTCGTATTTTTTCACTATTAAGCGGACGAAATGGATCCGAATCATTGTTAAATAATTATATGATTGTATTATATATTAATTAATAGAATGTTTTTCCATAACAAATGTATGGTTTACTGATGGTACCTATATAATATAATATAACTCAAAAGAATAGAAAGTCTTAATATGATATTTCATGAATATTAAATATTTAACGATGGTGGTTATTTTACAGAACTAAAACTAAAAAAATAGATTGCTTTACGCAAAGGCATATAATTTCAATGCCACGAGAAACATGCCTACTGCTTTTACATAGGCCCTAATATACACATCAAAATATTTTTAAACATAAATTATATAAAATAATTTTATTTACAATATTAAGGCTATAATAGAGTGAATTTTCAAATATCTCAGACTACAATCCACAAAGTAAACCTTTACTGAATAAATAGTAAATAAGAGTGTAATTGTTTTGCGTGATTAAGGCATTTTGATTAATAGAATTTTAATTAACAATTTGGTTATTATATTTTTAGAGGTTATTAGAAAAAATAAATAAATTTATGAAGTTGTGAGACTCAGCGTAGATGTCAGAAACAAAAGCGGAAACGAAAAATTTGTACAAGTCTGAGCTCGTCATGAATATAAATTTAATAAATATTCGGAGATCTTAAGTTTTTTGGGAAATTTAAAAAACATTTATAATAAAATGGACTAATATAATATCGTAGACCACGTAGACCAGTCTATTACCAGTCAGGTATTTTGGTGTCAACATTTTTCATGATATTAGGTACATCAAACTATTTCAATATTATACAATTTAGTTCATTTATTATTATACCTTATAAAACGCCTAAACGATGATGAATAACAAAATTTATTATCTTTTATGGTAATTCCGTTGTTTTTCATTTCTTTGTTGACTGTATTGTTCCCGTAATATTCAAGAATAGATAAAAAAAAAAGTCCACACATGTCACCGATTTAATTGACAGCTATCCGAAAGTATTCAAAATTCTTAAGAAGAGTCTCCATTATTATAATAACATAATTATTATCATTGTATCAAAAAAAATAGCTTTTTAATAACATGTGAATCTGTTCTCGCTTGCAATATTGTCGGTGGTTTTTAGTTTATGAACAATGACATAAATTTATCTGTAGAAATAACCAACAATAATAAAATTTGTATATAATACTTATTTTACTGATTTCATGTAAGTAATTAAATATTATTATGTTCTATTGATTGTATTTGTGAATTCAATCTACAGTATTTACAATATAATGGAACTCACTATCCAATCTGTCCAATACCATATCCAATATGCGTCGAGAGACGTCTCCAGTTTTTTTATGTTACTTACTACCCATGACTATCATAACCACGCACTCAAGCGTGCTTTTATTAAGTATATTTTAAATTATCACGAAAAAAGCAAAATAGAAGAAATTTGATCGAACTGACTAAGTGAAAAAATCCCCACGCTCGCCGTATGACGTCGCAAAATGTGTAAAAGCATTAAACTTGACCCATGCTATGGCAACCGTTGCGGACGGTCCCATGAGTCAAACAAATGGTTAATTAGTATTTAGGTACATTAGAAATGGCGCACCTGTAGGTTATACATACAATTTAAAATCTATTATCCAATCATTTACGCATACGGTCTAGAATACGGTATGTTACCCGCATGCCAGCTAAATTAGGCAAACAAATAAATTCATGAAAGGAAATTTCTTTTGAGTGTGTGTACCGTAAATCTTTTTGACACCCAAATACGTGTCGCGAGATATATTACCGCGCTCTCCTATATTATTTTTGCCGTAGGTATGTCACAGGTTCCGTTCGCAAACGTTCTTTTTTATGAACACATTTCAAATATAAAGTAAACATAAAAAGTGTACGTTTGATACTCCGTCACAACTAAATGATACAAAAACATAATGATTTTATACGTCATATTCTACACAGCGTGCGAAAAAAATATGGATAAATAATAACAACAAAAAAATCATAAGTACCTACGTGCTGTTAGTCTAAAACTAAGAAAGAAATATTTTCCTTCGTGTTTTTTTAAGTATTTTCAAAGAATCTTACATTTTGATTGCAAAATTAGTCAAATAGAATTGTGACAGTGAATGATTTAACGAATTATTTTATGAGACAATATATGTTTTTTAAAACACTCATTGTATTCAAAATCAAATAAACATGTCACTTAAATTCAACACCGTAAATTGTACATAATACGCAATATTTATTTAATATTCGTTTCTTTATTGAAATCGACAAACCATTAAGAACAAGAAAAGTTATAAACAAAATAATTAGGAAGGAACTGTCAAAGGCACGCATATTTCAGATGAAGAATTATGGTGACGTGATCAGAAATAAGTTAAAGCTTTCATTTATACGAGAGTGTTTGTATACCTATCGGTGTTATTTTATACTATATTCTTATATCACTACTATAAACATCTAGCAAATATAAAGTATAAGCTATACGGCATGCAATGTAATACAATAATTGATTGAGAACTAACATTTTAAAGTGTTTTAATGAATCTAAATCTACAGTAAAAACAAAACATGATTCGGTTGGTCAATGGTGTGCGTGCGGATCGGGAGCCGTACTAAATAACTGGCAGCCGATGAGCGCGTATTCTCCATTAAGATCTACGCATACAATCCACGAACCGAATCATTGTTTTATTTTTACTGTACCTACATATTTAAAATTGAAACAAGGAAACAATATTTTTTTAAATTAAAAAACAAATTTATAATTTTAAAAAAAAGTATAAAATGGACGTTCGTGGAGCACTCTTCTTTAATTATTACATAATACCATAACACTATTAATTATTATTATTATACATTGCATATTATTATTTAAAATTTAGTTTTATAAGTTCTTTTGGGGGTCATAAATTTGTGATGGAACACATAAAATTCATTAAAACGATGTGTTATTCAAGTGCAAGCGTAAAATAATATTTTTATAAATTTAATATAAGTAAGTAATACATTTAAATAAATGCGTGAAATGAATACAGTGTCTTACCTCTAAGCTCGTGGCAACAGAAAAATTCTCATTTTCAGTTAACCTTCATATTATAGACTGTAGTATCACATTATTTATTTGTTTTTATTTAATATATTTAAAAATATATCGCATAACCTAATTAATTAAATTCCTAAAGTTCTATCAAAATTCGTTTATTGTGAGTAATGACATTTAAATAGGCTTGTTCTAACATAGGTACTGTATTTCACGAAACGTCGAATCAAATTTCCAACGGTAGTTTTTATACTTTTATCTTTACTCAGCAATAGGGTTTTCATGTTCATTTTTTAATATTAATTTGTCAATAAATAACGTCAATGAATTGTATCTACATTTGTCATTGGTGAGTGTTTCTAGTGCTTGAAGATGCCAAAAGGTGAATCCTGGTTTATAAAAATAATACAAATATAATTGTATACAAACCAAATATATTATAATTTTAATTAAATATATAATTCGGTCGACAATAGTAATTTTCAAAACTTTTGAAATTTCTTTTGAAATGGCTTTTGTGAACATATTTTAATAAATAATAAAAATTGGAAAAAATGTTCAGTTACTATTCTTGTGAGAATTTTTTTTTATATATGAAGCCCTCTCAAAATACTCTTTTTTTCATTTTCAATTCATTTAGGATTACAATGTAAATGTATGTGAAATATATTTCAAACGACCAAAATTTTACTGTCAGGTATTTAATGAAGAAAATTTACATCGAACTATGTCTATGTAGTTGAGATTAACTGTAGATGAATTGATGTCCCACTAAATTATAATTCAATATGTGTTAAAGTACATATCGAGCTTTCAGATTAGATTCAAAGGCTTTCCCAAATCAACTGTCATACACGATAGATGGTCATGCAAACAAAGAAGAGATAATAATTTGCAAATAGTATAATTGAATAAGACCACAACTTCCACACATATAGCAGAATTGAAATTGATTTTCATAATATATTTTATTAAATAATATATAAAAAACTTTTTGTAAATATTTTGAAAATTATGAAACTTTTTATAATATACAAAGCATGCCGCTATATTTAAGATTTCAAAGGAGATTGTTTTTATTGTTCACAGTGAAAAGTTATGGATAACAATTTGTTTGATTTTCACAACTTATCCGATTATATTATAAACATAAAGAAACAATTTATTTTATTAAAACAAACATTGAAAATCAAAATCTTGGAATATAATAATTAAGCATTTTCAATATTATGTAGGTATTTTAAATTAATGGTTTATAATAATATTTATTTTTGATATAGAATTTTAGTAAAAATACTAGATGCATTTTATTTAAAACGTATCTAAAGAATAAGTGTTGAGCCATTTGGTTAAAAGTCATTAATTAAAAATCAATATGACACCGCCTACGTTTTATTACATAAAAAGCTAAATTGAAAAAAATATTTTTATTGCTTTCGTTATGAACTTTTCCTAAATAATGGTAGTAACTTAATTATAGAGCAACTCTTACTGACACACTTTTAGGACGCTGAAGAGAATATTAAAAAATAATTATTTTTATATAACGTTTATAATGCCTTTTTAACTTGACTTTTCGAGTCATGAAAGCCGCTCTGGCGGCTTTTTCAACGAGAAAAAGAAAATCACTAAACACGGTTTTAACTTCATAACTACTACGTCAAAATATAAATCATTTTTTTTTATTGTATTTACCAACTAGTCATGATGACAAATACGCAAATTTGCAAGGATATGTCATATAATTTATAATAAAAGGGATTTAAAGCTGATGCTATGTGGGTTTTCGATTTGACTACTTACTTATCTTTGATTTATACTGTATCAAAATCTATCAATGTATGCGGGAATCAAACTATATAAATATGAACATTAATCTAAATATTAGCATATGTTTTTTAATAAATTATGTATACCAAAGTAGTACATAATAGGTAGGTACACAATTGTATGCAAACAATACCTAAAAATAAGATAATTTCGTGACAAAAATACTTAATAAACTTATAAAACTAAAACAAACATGGGTCAAGTTAAAAAATTTCTTGATAAAATTATTTATTAAAATTGTTAGTGTCTATGGAGACCTAAAATCAGATTAATTGTTTGCCTTAAAGTTTGTATCCGGTCACCTTAATCTTGAAACGATAGACTGGGGACAAACGTACATCTGCCAGCAAAGTACGCCAGTGGCATACATTAATAGTAGTTGCGGGTGTACATACATAATAAAATATTTGTATTATGCCGAGAGTAATATATTTTTATTTTTATGAAAGACTGATACCTCCTTGTGCCTAGTCTAAACCAACATATATATGTACATAAATGTATAAAATTTGAATGTGACATGTATTCTTCGAAAATTAAAAACATGTACTGACAAAAATCAATGTTTGGCGAAAGCCGTCCAAGCTACATTTCGCTTGATAGCAATGATATCAGGTGTGGAAATTAACTTCAAAACTTTCAAACTAGAATGTGCACACATATATTTTGTGTTGGAATATTTATGTTTATAGAACAATTTTAAAATTTGGTTATGCAAAGATGTATCGCGGTCTTGATTAGGCATAGGATTGGTAAAACGCAGATTACCTTCATTTTAATACATTTACTTGGAAAAATTGTGTTGGCAATGTAAACATAAATTATATGATTGGAAAAAAATACTGCATGCGAGAAGGTAAACATCAAAAAGTGACAACCATTGCTTGAATTTAAAAATCAAAAATGCCAACATATTAGTGTTATTGATATCTATTCACGTTACCGACTTAACAACGCTTCATTCTTTCAGTAAATGCAGTATCATAATATAAATGGTGTATAAATCTCTATCTAGATGCTCGTAGTTCAAATTCTTTAAATTTAATCCCCTGTAAGTGTATTTTATATGTTTTTTATCATAAAAAATATATCTTACAATACATATATATCGAAAGATATACTGTGTATATATTCGAAAAATAGGATGTTGTTATATGGTTTTTGGTCCAAATTCCATTTTCATACAAAAATATAATGATACTTATCATTTATGACAGACATTTTTTCAAGCTTTCTTTCAAATCCATGTTCTTTCGTCAATTTAGGAAATAACTAATAACCAATTATCGTAATATTTCGTTGAGAGTTTCTTATATTATGATACATATTATAATAAAAAATAGATAGTAAGAGGTGGTTTTTAGATACTATAATATGTATTGGCTTTTCTTTGTAGGTACGCCACTCTTATATACCAGAGTGTGCCAGAAATAATGGAAACGCCCGTGTTTTAATACCAAGGGAATTGAACACTAACGCTGGGGTTAACAAGCTCTAAATAAACAAATAAACCTGTAGCACATCGAATTATTTTGCTATTGTTTATTTCCAAACAAGCTTTCACATATGGTTCTCTTTCTATAGGATACCTACGTATATAGCATTTTGTATCTGTATTTTTGAATGTGTCAGGTATTTATTAATGTATGTTAATTTTGATTATGGCATTCATATTCGACCATTTATTTATGTCGGCTTAGTAAATTGATCGAATTATATTTTTCAAGCTTACCAACATAAAATATAATCACAGGATGTCAACGGCTGACATTTTTTATTACGTACCGTCATTATTTACCTTTTTCCCCATTTTTAATTTTTTAACTTCTATCCATCAAATGAATCTTATGTTATTTAGACGAAATACAAAATATTTAACATACGTAAGTACTAGTCATTATTTGTGTCAAATTTTATAGATATTTCAATAATTCTCAAACAAAATAATTATTAGATATAAAATGTTTTAATATACTAAAACAATATTCATTATATTTTCAATTATATATTATCACTAGACGCTTACATAACACTATAAAAGTTGCATTGAAAATATATAAATAATGATATTACAATTTTCAGATACGTTGATATTCAAAACCATAATAAGACTAGACGAACTCCCATCGGGTGATATACCAAATGATAAAGTTCCCAAACGCCCACTTCCTCCACAAATAGAACCACAAAACCACATATATGCTGCGGATATTCTGATGTTCATATAGCATATTGTATAAGTAAATATCAAATCCATCTCTTATGTTTGAGACCAGCATCATCTATGCCCTTTTAAATGAACTTTTCATCGTCCACCAAGACGATTAAAATGATAAATGACATATATTTAGGTTCTAATTATTCTTGGGAATGTGATTTATTGGTAGTAATATAGTTTTGTTTCTCTGAATACGGGGTCGAATCTAAAAGTTCCCATATTTGTATTAATTTCGCGTGCCATGCGTATACAATTGAAGCTATATTTTTATTTATGACCTATGTGTTTTTCAGTCATAATTATAATGTGTATGTTTTTTGAAAGGAAAATAAATAAAACATTTGTTGCTAATGTTGAAAATGACTTAAAAACAATTTTACGTTAAAAATAAAATAAAGTGCAGTTAGTTAAAACAAGTGTTTATTAGTGTTATAAATGTTTTAGTAAGGGTTATGAAGATGTTGAAGATAACGAGAGCGTCAGTCGATATATAAGATGCCATTTGCGTGAATTAATCCGAAAAAAATACCAGAAATGACAAAAAACCACTCCGCAAAATTGCACCATGATATGTCGACAAAAATATTTCATGAAATATTTCAAAAGATGAACCATCACCTGAACAACCGAATTGAATAGTAAACTATTATTCAATTATATAAGTCGCAAATATCTTGACGGGTGGACTACAATGAAATAGTGTCAGACGTAGATACCAGGAGAAGTAACCTAGAGGCAGACTAGAAAAAAATGACTTTTTGAGGAGGATTTGAACAAGATGGAAAGGCCTGGAATTTGTGGATGATTAAAAAAAGACAGGAGCTTGTGGAGAGTGCTAAGTCTTGTTCTGAGATATAGCATAACTAGTAATGATAAGTAACTGTAAAACATAATGTTATAATAGAAATATAGTGGTAGTATACTTAATATACTATAATAATAATAATAAAAAAAAAAAATTCTCTAATAATTTTATAATAATTATTGGAGAAAACTATCATAAATAATTTTCATTATAGGATATTAAAAATTACATATTTGTACAAATCAATACTTTTGTAATGAAACGGCGAATAGCAAAACATTAAGGTCACTGTAACTAATTTGCAGACTCGATATAAATACAAAACAAACATTGGATTATTGACATGGCTCCTTAGCTTGTTCTCCGATAACTTAACGTTTACACTGAGTCTCATGCGAGTTGCCTGATAAGAATTTTCAACTTACAGTAGGATACTGATAAAGGAACTATGTACCAACACGAATATTGTATTTTGACAATGTTTTCAATGGTAGTACTTATATAACTGTGAAGCTATGAATTATTGTCAAACGTATTATTATAAAATTTTGAAAACATTTCTGAGAAAATATATTATAAACAATAGAAAAAATTATTCTTGAAAAAAGTAAGATACCCAACAGGAATCCAACCTGCATCTCTCGGGTTTCGCACCCGTGCATATAGACCCCTATGCTATTTATAAGCATTATACTTAATTGCGACAAATTTTAACTAATGGCTCTCAATACTCTGGCTCTTTCCAAATTGAGTTACTATTGGCGATTGGAATTTGTATTTTAAATCAAATTACTAACCATTACATAACATTAACTTTAATTACTAACTGAAGTCACGGATCACTCCGAGATTTCTTGTTGTAACTTACCTATTTGAACTTGCTAATACTTTTGAATTAACTATTTTTAAGATTTAAAAATGTAACATTCCAATTATTGAACGTACATAGTTTTGAAAATACTTCTGAGAAAATATATTATAATCAATAGAAAAAATCTTTCAGAATCAGAAATAAGAGAGTGTTAAGAGTCATTAGTCAAAATTTGTCGCAATTAAGAATGACGCCTATAGCATAGTGATCTATGTGCATGGGTGCGAAACCCGAGAGATGCAGGTTCGATTCCTGCTGGGTGCAAAAAAGGGTTTTCAAAATTATGTATGTTCAATAATAATAAGAATGTTACATTCTTAAATCTTGTGAATTATTCGTTGAATAAAAAAAATAGTTATTTAAATATTATTGTAATAGAGCATTGAATACAATAATACAAAAACAACGTGGTTTTGCCAGCCACGAGCTACTAACTTGCACCCACCACTTTAGAGACAGCCACTCTGGCATTGTTGAATTTATTTATTAAATTCTAACTTTAAACACTAATTTTTGTACGTACGTTATTTTTTACATCTTTTTGGATGGACAACGTCTACTTGTATCAACTGTTTGATGACTCTTATTATCTACAAAAACAGTTTGTTTTCTGCGGATATATCATGTTACCATAGGTATGACATAAGTTGTCTAAAAAGTATCTAATTTCACATACAGCTAGTAGGCTTTGCATTTTTTTAATATCTGTGATTATACTAAACTTCAAATAAAAACAACTAGACAAGTGTACTTTAGATAAGAGTAAAAATATATAATATGAACTCCTGATTGAGTGAGGTATCTTCCTTGTCAAAATTTAATTAGATTACTACTTTATACTTTCCATTAATATTCAAGTTTACAGTATAGGATATAATACCTACCTTAAAATATTTTATGTATAAAATTTTAATCCAAACATGTCAGAAAAATAATCTATCATTTTTGGTTGCCGTAGAAATTAATTGAAAGAAACCGTAAACACGATGAAAATCATAATTAATTAACATTTTAGTTATATAAGTTAATCTATTTTAAAATCTTGTTTAAATAATATGAAAGTATTAATAATATGTTTTATATCAAATAAAGCATATCCGCTCATTCAAAATATTAATTAACACTTTTATCGTTTCTTTTGGTAGTCCTTACATGAAGTTGGATATCACTCTGAATAACTTCACGTTGATAGACTTAGTAATAACTTGAAAAACATGGACTCAAACCGGTTTCCTTTAGATTTGAATCAATTTACTTTACTAATTTAACCACATACGTATGATGCTAGCTAGGCACCAAAGTAATTAATCGCTTATTATTGGTATCATGATTCAAACCACAAAAGCTAGTCGCCAATATTAACTCGCGAAATCTGTAAAGTTTTTCAGCGTTAAAGATGCGCTAGGCGCGTAACCATCAGTTGGTCATTAGATATAATTAGCATGATATTTAAATGTGGTAATTAATTAGTAATTATCTGAGTACGATAGATACAGGTTTAAGTTTGGAAGTTTGGCGTCATATTTCTTTAATTTTTATGTAATATAATATGCTTATATTTCTGAGGTGTTTTCAAATTAGGTATGTTCAACAAATAATGTTACATTCTCAAACCTTACGAATTATCCATTTGATGAAAAAAATGTTTTGTAAAAATTAAGTTATTTTGCATTAAACCTAAGTTCACGCTTCTGTTACACCAAGATTTATAAACTAGTGCAAAATTATTTTTTAATCGTTGAATCGATAGTTGACTGTTAAAATTGTATATGTAGACCTTTTTTGAACTGAATTCTATTTAATTTACATATTTTAAGAACTTAAGCTAAAGATCTATTAGAAAAATGCAAATAAAACAACACTAATGCAACCAAACCCGACATATTGTTTATTTTTAAACCGCTAATGCATAGCATATCAACTATTTTATATCTACCATTTCAATCAAGCTAATTGTGGACTCGCCGTTGAAGTGTTGTAAAAAAGTTTTTAAAAAATCTCCTAAGTCAGATCTCTTTCGTTTCATAAAATATTCACTACTTCGCAGCAAAAAGTCTCAAAAATAAAATGATTTAAAATCCGACAAAGCTTGAATAATTGTTGTCAACGCCGCGAGAGATCTTCTGTTTTTTTTTATATTTTTTCATTTTCCTTGACTAAACAGCATTAATAATTAAACAACAGACGTCCGGAAATTTAGGCAAATAAATTTCATTCCATCAATCATTGTTTTTTAGAATTTCTTTTGTGCGACACGGTTTCTCTCCAAAGCTAACTTTCAGCGTAACATCACGGCATATATATCTAGACAATCAATCGTAGGTAAAAAAGGATATACCTATAAATAAAACTACTTCTAAAGCCAACTTTGTTTTTCTGTCGACAATACTTTACTATCGCAACAATAGTCACAAAAAGGAAGGAACAACGTCAATTTACAAAACAAAAAACAATCAAATACGGAAGACTGATTTACTTGTTTTGTTTAATTTACTTGGAGAAAGACAAACATGATATATTTCACTGATACGTATTATATATCTTATTATATTGAACGGATTACTTACGCTATGTGTGTATCAGATAACATCTATGTGCGGCTAAATATTTTACCAACGTATACGTAGTGTAAATGAAAACTTTCTTTCCTGCTGATGTTGATATGTGTATCCTGATAATAATATAAGACATTGGTAGTATCAGTAAGTTGTTTTTCTCTCAAGGTAAAGAAGTAACCTGTCATAAATGATTCCGCATGGGATGACAATAGCTATGTTAAACTAAATTACTCCACCTTTTACTTATTTGATGATATTGTGTTGAGGTACTACGTAGGTTTTGTATTATGAAAGTTATTCCCCAGGAAAATACTAAAATAATTTAAAAAAAATACACTTCATGAGTGTTACAAGCGTATAACAACTTATATAATAAAATAATATAGTATGTATATTATGAACGATTATAAAAAAATCTAAAATAATAACAGGCCACTAAATTACTTATGGTGTTATGTTTCAATAAGGTATATTTATTTCAATAATAATACTTATATCTTGCAATCTAACTTCACTTAAAAGAAGTGTTCTAAAAAGATTGTGTTAATTCTTCTATATAACCAGTGATGGAAGTTTCCAGGTAAATGAAATATATACAATAGCATGCGATGTGACATAGGTCGCTAAGCAAATGAAACAGCAATGGTCTGCACATGCTGCTAGGATAATTAATAGACAACTTATGGACAAATTCCGTCGTACAGTGGTACCAAAAAAACAGTAAATGACCACTGATACATTTTGAAACTCGCTGGATAAACTAACTCATGAAGTTCGATGGATGTAGATGAGATAACTACTAACTACGGACCAAGAAGAGTTAAAGAAACTAATGGGGCTTCTCCAGCAGTCAATTGACCCCAGCTGATGATAGTCCACAATCTATTTTCAATGAAATGTTATTTATTTTCTAATGAATAGATAGGCAATCTATTTTTCAATAATGCACCCACCTATACAATAGTTGCATATAACTATAGCTGATTATGCAGTCTTAAACTGTAGAATTAGGTAGAAGTTTATTCATAAATATTTTTATTACCAAAAATCTTGAATAAAACCTCGAGTCGGAATGCCATTTGTTGTAGGTATATTGCATTGAAGAATTGTAGATACAGTAACAAACTGAAACTTGTTTATCTGATTTTAATATGAAAAAACCGAAGTCTTTATCTAAAGAAAAAATGTTTTCTTCAAGACTTATTTCATATATTATATTATTACAGTAGTGACAAATAAAAACATTTTCCACTTTAAAATATTAAGAATTACCTAAAGTATCCAGATTTGCACGAGATCACTTTATTGATTAATATACATATTTTATATTATTTAATAAAACAATAATAATTACATTCTTCAATATTAAAATATCTGTATCTTGGCAAACATGTCAAAATGAAAATAATTCTGACAGCTAAGTCAAACAAAAGAAATTATAATCGAATCCAAAATTTTCAAACTTAACCTGTCGTGAAAATTCAAAATCGAATTGGCAGGAAAGGTAAGTAATTTGAACAAACAAACTTTGTATTTTTTATATATAGATGTCATTTTTGAGGTCAAGTGGAAAATGGAAATTAAATAGACATATTTTGACTATTGTACCTATATAGAAAAGCATAGTTATGATCAAACTCAAGTTATTTTATTAAGTATTTTGTATTTTTTTTTTTTAATAAGTTGAACAGAATTTTATTCTGTAATGTAGGTACATACTCGTACTTATATTTTATTTACGTCTTTATGTATTATAAAGATATCAATTTAAAACAAAAAGCTTTAGTCTCCTGAGACTAACTAAAACCAACGTTATTTGAATTTGTATCACAGCAGAAATACTGATATATATAATATAAGAGTAAGTATCCTTCTCAAAGGTCGTATAGTTTTTTGAGTTTAACTTTCCACTTGATGCGAGTTTTTTGTCCTCTCCCTCGAGTCAATAAACTACCTACCGCTCCGCCCCATGTGACTTCCATACGGCACTTTTATTTTTGAGTAACATAATATATGTTAAATGACTCAGGGAATATTACTTTAATTCTGTACACTCAAATTGACAGATCATGAAAATTTTCAAAGAAAAATTAATGGCGTACAGTTTGCGTAAGTAAGATAGTCATAACGTAAAATGTGTATAACTTTACTTATTTACTAATAATATATTGTGTTACTAGTGCCAATGTATGCATGTAAAACTTAAACCTTAAAGGCCCAAGAATCAAGATGCTGTGTGATGATTGAAAGTAAAGAATTAGGGGTATCTTTCTGAGCATGTCTACTTTAATTAATCTATTGACTTAGGTAATAGAGACGTAAATTATCTAATTATGATGGTTGTCTTTCCTTATCTAAGAAATTAACATTTAATGATCACATTAATACAAAACTATTTTTTTAAACTATATAACAAATTTACAAATAGGTAATGTCATACAATATTTACTTTTTATTGACGTTTTGAACTGTAGTAATATTAATATTAATATAGTAGTAATAGCGACTTTCGTGATAGCCAAGCTACTACGCGTTATGATTATAATGTCATAGGTATCCGGTTCAAATCCCGGATCTGGCAATTTTTCAAGTCACTAACATAATTATACTTCTCTTAAAATTAAACATTGTCAAGAAACTTCTTCGCGAGGCGGCCAATATTCACATAGGATTATTTAGTGATAATTTAAAAAAGTAGTACTGTGATATTTTAATTATTTATTTATCCGATTAATAATTAATAGTATGAGACTTGTGAAAATAATATTTTTTCTTCTACATATTATATAAAATATAGTAATACTAAATACGATATTCTGAAAGCGAGCCCTACAGTCGAAAAACAATTTTCATTCCACCTAACAAACAAAATATAATAATACTAAAAAATATTCCGCATAATTTTAAACTCTTTTGTTGCGTGCTTTAGCTGGGCTAGGGCGCTCTAAGACCATGGGGGGCACAGGCGCGTGGCTTTGTGGTAATCCGCCACTACTAGTGGTAAAAAACAAACTTTTGTAAATCTACAGCTTCTAGTTAGAGATCTAGTTGGGTGAGAGATGAAATTCTACCACTAGCCTAATCTATAATTTTATTTCATTAATAAGTATAATATGTTAATTTCATTAAAAACACTTTGTATTTCAAAAACTCAGTTTATAAAACAGTTTTTTACGAGAAATGATATTATAAACAGTAAAATTTCAATGAATATTACATTATTAATGTTGGCGTTTTAATTTTATAATAAATATTTTAAATCTACGGTTTATCTAAAAGTCAACTGAATTCGTTGTTGTTAGTTTAATATTACAATTGATAAATTTCCCTTACCAATCTTCAGCGTAACATATTAAGTGCTTTCACAAAATAAAGTTTATAGTAACAGGGTAATAATTGTTAGCCCTTCATTTAACCTGGAGGTTAGCAAATGACATGTAAAAGTTAATTACAAGTGTAAAAACGATTTAGAATTTTTCATGAGCTATAATATTATATATATATTGATAACAGTTGTATGTATTTTATAATAAATAGTCCAACCGTATTGTGAAATCCGATTGATTTTTCTTTTCTAGATTTTTATCCACCAAGGTGTTTAAATTTCCTAGCTCCATAACTCTTTCCTTAGTACAGCAATTCTATTCCAATAATACATGTAGCAATATGAAAGGAAGAAAAAAATATTGGTTGATGTGGAACACTAGACTTTTCATGAATTCCAGAAACCCGCACGCCCGCTGGCTTAAAATAGCTATCCTGAAATAGTATACGTTAATAAAGCAATTGTTTTCTTGGTGGTTTTTTGACAAGTTTTAAAAATATGCTAGTTTTATATTCAATATCAATCTTTTTAAAATATCTTTATATCCCCATAAATTTGTGACGCGAACATAAGTTGTAATATATTGGGATCAGCAAAGGATTAAAAAAATAATCAAAAGGTACCTAACATTATGATTTTTATCTGACGGAGAATTCAAACTTGCAACCAAAATGCCGAGTCCATTTAAAAGACATAATTAGAAATTCAGTGAACAGTGAAACATTTAATATAATAGATAAGAAGTCACCAAATCTGTAAAATAAATTGAATGAATCTTATTTTTTTTTTCATATTTTTTCGGTGATATCATGTGGAAATGATAGTAGACTAGCCCAATTTTGGATTTTTGTATAAAATAAAACGACCGCCATATATTATAATGAGCGTAATGAAATAAATCTTATATTAAATAATTGTATTTTCATATTATAAGATTAAGCTATTGATATTTATTACGATAATGTAATGTAAGTTTTTGGTCACCATAAAATGCCACATATTCTTAGAAAATTGTGACGTAAAAAGATTTAAAATGTCCTAACAATTTACCACACACAATATTTTCTCGAATATTTTAATACTTGGCAAATGATAATGGTAAGTATCTGTATTCGACAATATCTTCTAATTGTAGGTATTTATATACTCCAAAAAAATCCCAGTTAAATAAACTATTATCTTATTTTTATTTATCAATATCATTATAAATATATAACACATTTAAAATTAATTAAAATGTTCAATGAAAACATTAAAAACTTGTAACATTTTATTTATTTTATTATCTCTCTTTTATTGTAACTCTCAGTTATATATATATTTAAATCACATTATATTTATTACCATACGTAAGCGATGGCTTTGGAAATCTTCTTTTTATCCACCGCTTTACTGATATAATATATTAAAGTACCAATAAATGAATTCGTATCCAAAAAAATGGATGGCGATCAAACGGTTCGGTTGGTATTCACTGATTTATGCAATATGATTATATTTGCGATACAAATCTTATACCATTGAATGTGCCCTATCAAAATTAGTAATATTCTCTTGGTTAATGGACTTATCAGTCGTAAATCTTGATATGTATCGGAGGCTTATGCAGACAATTCAACCTTCACGATGTACACGGGCATTAACAATAGCAATCAGTTATCTCAATTAGTTTCATATAAAGCAAGTACTATTTGCAATTTATCATGTACCAAAAAATCCTACTATAATATCACAAATTATTATTATATGCGTTTTTTGCATATTATATAATTAGATATCGCGACAGATTTTGACGGTTTAAATATTTTGAACTGAACTCTGTTTCTGAAAGAAAAATATCTGAACTAACGAAAACTCACTCCTAATACAACTTTAGAGGGCACTTGACATTCCTTACGTGACTGCAGTGATTCCCAACTGGGCTTCTGCAGATCCCCGGGGCTCCGCGTGATCTGTCAGGACCTCGGCGAGAATTCGTAAAAAGCTCACCCAAACGCTAGGTACACCTTGAAAACTTTTTTGGTAATAAGATAAAAATAAGCTTTAACATGATCTGAATTTAAGCAATACAGTACCTATTTAGAAATTTGAGCCTGTTTAGGTTTAGATATCAGATCATTAATATGATTATACTTTGGGGGGAAAAAATTAGCACCGCATAACCAGTAACATACCGTACGGATAGGTTGTGTGTTCAAGACATTCTAATAGGGCAGAAAATTAAGGTAGAATACGAATAATACAGCTTTTTATGGTAAATTACGTGAAGATTACAAATTTTTCACCTGCTGAACTTAATATCCGGTAAATATTTATATGTAATCTTAAAGGTGTTATATGCATATATATATATATATATATCTGTTTTCGATAGCAACACATACATTGCAGTAGGTTATGAATATATATAACATTTGAGACTAAAATTGTAAGAAGTGGCCTTTTGACTCGGTGACTGTATGCTTGGATATTTCACTGGCTACCTATTAATTAGCATGGTCATTTTGTAATATATTACCCTGCACCTGTAAGTCAAGTAGGGGTTCAGCGAGATTTTTTTTAATTCTCAAGGGCTCCGCTAATCACAAAAGGTTAGGAATCACTGCTATACAGTATACCCTCGAGGAAAAATTAAGTTACGATGGTAATACGATATGGTATAGTATCATATTCCATATATAATATGAACTCACAACTATGTTGTCATGGTATATAAAATAAATCTAGCTTACATCTTTATTGCGCTAAATTTTATAATTCATTCAATTTCAAAGTAAAATTAATGCGTACCTATTTACATACCTTTTTCTTAAAGGGTATGTGTAGGTATACTATGTAATACAATCTTCATGATTCATTCCTTCAAAAGAATTTTATTCTTGGCATATCAAGAAAACCTTTTACAGTATAAAATACTACGTACAAATCTTCCTAAAGAGTTTAATGTGCCAACTTTCAAACGGCGATTAACACTTTTGGTATCTAACCCAAAGTTTTATCGTACAACCACAGTTTCCATTTGATTTTGTTCTTATATAACCAACTTTGAAAAATAATATATCTTCGTAATATATTATAAATACATACACACTTTATTCGTCAAACTGTTGTGTTATATTATAAAACGTTATGTTACTCACACTTTTTCAGTTTGAATTAAACTGAAGAATAACAGAATAATTTTCTTAAGTACTTCATATATTATTCTGTTTTCTTTTCATCAGTTCAAATTATCGGAAAGATTAAATTTCTTTCCGCTAAAAAAACATTATTAAACTCATACAAAGCTCATTTGGATAACATAGAGCTTCCATCATTTTAACACGGTTTACAAGAAAGCTTTACATTTTCACAGCACTTTATAATAAAATGAACCTAGAACCACAGTTGCCTGGGATAATGGATTATTAAAATAACAAAAAATACCTTAAATTATAAATAATTTTGTAATTTATTAATTTACTCTATTATCATTTTATAAAAGCATCTAGGTATATAAACCGAAAAAAATAATTTATCCCGTTAATTAAATGCAGTCTTATTTTTGGTACGTATTTCTTGATTTATTTTTAGTTAAAACAGTAATTACGTGACAACTTTTAAATACTTGAATTTACTATATTGGGCCTATATACCTGTAAATCTATTGATTTTTGACTTGTCACTGTATCATTTTACAAAAAGTATTGAATAGAAAATAAATATTAAAACCACAGAAAATTATTATAATATTACTAGTATTAAGCTGTGGTGAAGTGATAATTCTTAATTTAAATATTTTTCACCAAATTATCAACATCAATATTTCAGTTTTAAAATTGAATGAATAATAATTATTTATGAAATATGTGAGTATGTAATTTTTTTTATTATCTTCATTTCTTTACTATACTTAACACTATATCTCACTAGATTTTGATATTATTGTTATCTAAATAGAACGGGTTTTATTTGAATTTTGATCAGTAATTAAATTTATCGAGTAAAAAAACTGATCATTAATCATTGTTGTGACTTTTAGAGCGGCATACCGTTTTTAATGGACGAAAATGCATTAATCTTATAAAAAAATATTTCAAAATTTTCCGTCAAAAATAATATATTACTTGTCCACACGTAATAAAAACGAAACATTTTTTACATGACGTAATATTATATTTTTTTCAATCGTTAAATTACACCAAAACGGATACGTCACAAATTGCCTGCGTTTACCGAAAGTGCTCTGAAAAAATTCAATATGTACCCTTCATGAAATATTTCAAACCCCTGTGGTAAATTATTAATAATGGGATGACACATAATGATAACTGAAAATTGTATCAGAAATGTACATCATCAAATAAACTTTTAGTAATATATCAATAAATTTCATAATCACCGAGTTTAATAAAATTTATAATAATATACTTGCTTGTGATAAATCCATGTCAAATTGTCAATATTTTAAGATGAATATATTATTTTAAATATTATGTAGTACCTAGCTACAAAATTATTTTATTTATTATGTATATATCAACACTACAATAGTATTATAAAGTTAATATAATATAATAACTGGGCAGAGAAATTGAGAAAAGGTAAATATAAGAACACTAATAATTTCTGCTATCGGCATAGTTTTACATACAATAAAGAGTGCCGAGGGCTGCTTACCTCTTGTGGAAATATAAAAAGTAGTCCTCCTCTAATACCATTTGTAACATCACACTAAGATTCATGGAGTAATAAGTATTTGGAAATGGCACGTATTTATTGCAAGAAATACCACAATAATTGTAAGAAAAGAACAAAAATCCAAGATAATAAAATAGTAAAGTGCATTAGGTCGTCAATAGACATCTACTGATTTTAGAAATAGCTACTCACGATTGCCTAAATAAATTAGATATATACCTACATATACATTTTGTGTTGATTCATAAGGTTTGGTCTAAAGCACTTAGATAATATTAAGAAGCAGAATATTCGATGAAAAATCAGATTCAATAATGTACTGTTTTCAGAAAATCAGTGTAAAAATATTATGTACAAAAATAACTTGTATTTTTGGCTAACTACGCGAACCCAACCGCCAAGATATCATATTTTACATTTTTATGCAGAAAATTAAACAGTAATTCCTCAAAAGGTGTTCTTAACTACCCAACCAATAATTAATCTATGTTGTTTTACACCTGAATGCAATTTGTTAATGTACTCGTACCTACATAATAATCTTTATTATAATATAAATTTTGTGAAAATAAGAAGAGTTATTAAATATCGTCATTGTTACAATACTTCAAATATCTAATTAAATAAAAATTATAATCATTGTAAGACAAAAAGTGTCTATTTTATATAAAAATAATTAGTTTAATTTCACAATTAATAAAAAAAATATTCAAAATAAACATGTCTATGCTAGTGCCATTGAACAACACTAATTAATTGTTTTTGAGATTTACTATTTTTTCGGAATTTGGATATGCTAAAGTAGACGACAAAACATAAGCTGTATTTAATTAAATGAAATATAGAATAATTACTAAAGTTTTCAGCTCCGGGATCTCGGTTTATTTTGTGATCCTAAAATCCTGAGATCAAAAATTGTGAAATGCTGGGATTTCAGGATTCGTAGTTTAACAAATTAATTTATTGCTTTCATTCGTAAGTATTTTATAATTAGACTTTGCTTACCCAAAAAGGTGTAAGTGAAAAATTTTCAAATTTATATGCGAAAAAAATACAAAATAAATTTATTGCTTTCATAATAAAATGCCCATCATCAATAATTGCTCTCCATCAATAGTTCTAACTTCGTCACGGAATAACTCTAACTGATGAACATTTAGAATGCTAACGATGATACTCTAAATAATACAACCCCATATCTCATCATTACATCATTACGTCCCTAATGCATTTTGGCTCACCACCGTTGAAGTAAAATCTAATAGTATGAACTTTATAAATATAAATCAAAAACAGGAAACAAAATACTATATTAAAATTTTGTAAATGTTCATAAATTTAATAAGGATTGTAGGTTGAAGATTATTTTAAGATTTCTCAAAAACTTCTTTCAATTCTTCCTTTTTTAACATTATAATGGGCTATGAGACCCAGCCTTTGAGAAATTTACATAAATACAAACATTAATAATTAATGTTATTCAAAATATTGATTTAAAATACAAAAACCGATTTTCAATAAGTAATGCAATTTAGAAAGCGCTTTAGAGATTATTGTAAAAATCATTAGTTAAAATTATCGCAATTACATAGAAGACGTACAACTTAATGGTCAGTACACATGGGTATCAATCCCAGGAGGTGCGGGTTCACATCCTGTCGTGTGTCGTATTTTTTCCAAAGGTTTTTTTTCTAGTTCAGAAGTTCAAATTATGTGTGAGAACTATTTTTATTTTTTTCCAGTCAATCAAAAATGTTTGTAAATATAAGTAAGTATGATTTTTTATATTTAATTTGTAATACAAATATCGAAAAAAAATATTTTGATAAATCGCCGAATTTCGGAAAAAAATAATAAAGAGATATCGTTCACTTTTTAAATAATCCATCTAACTAAATGACAATAAACCGTACTCAATAAAATAATGTATTCCCTACTCTTTTACTTCATTTAAAAAGTTTAAGTATAACAAAGAATATGTTCAAAAGGTTATATTGGTCCGATATTTTAATAACAAACCCTCAAGAAATTAATGCAATCAACAAAGGGCGTCGAATTTTTCTGTTTGCTAATTACTTTTTTATTTCTTTAATTACATTTATGGTAATTAAAGCAAAACAGTATCTATTTTTTTTATTTCAGAAACGTTCTTCAACCAGTTTTCAACCAATCTGGCGCTAAAATTGGTTTTAATTGCGAATCTGATTTCATTTTATTGTGGTCATTAAAATGACAAAGCCAACATCGTTTATTTTTATTACGTACCATTTCGGTTATAGTTTGTGTAGTCTAATTAACTTCGAAATAATTGTATATCAAAGATTCTGACTTACCTAGAGAGATCTTTTTATATTGCAATATATACAAGAGAGAGTTCTACTACGATTTTATTGTTGTTTAACTTTTAACTAGAAGAAAAACTATTCTCTGCATTATATTGACACTTCAAAATATGGTGATAGACTCTAGGCTACCCAAACTGTGGTACGTGATCCCCTGATGGTACGCGAATGACTTGAAGTGGTACCTACGCGTTCGAACTTTTATAAGTAACTTGTCAATGATTCCGAATCAACAATGCAGTGTTGCCAACTAACCTATAATTTTAATTTGCATTCTGTTTACGATAAGAAAAATGTATAGGACGCCCAAAATACTGTAATTTTAAATAATTTTGAGAGTCGAATATTATTTTGTAAAAAAAAAAAAGTTCATTAACCTATGACTCTCTCAAAGGATTTCTTTCAATTCGCGACTTGGAAATGTAGAAAAACTAAACTCGAATCTGATGTGAAAAAAATTGTGGGGTAATCTAGTCAAATTTATGTATATGCCGTGTACTAAAATAATAGTGGCATCAGTGTTTAAAATAACATTTTTAGGCTTATTACCAACTCAAATATAATATATTTTTATTTCAGCGTAGCCTGGCATATAAATTTTAGAACACTATAGAGTAAAACTTGACAAAAAATAAATGCGAAATTGCTTTTTAACCATTAGCCTTAGAAACCGGTTTCCATAGTTACTGTAATAATATAATAATTGAGGCTCCTTCTTCATAAAAGAATGTTTTGTATGTTGTATGTACAGTATTTAAGGAATAATGTCCGTAATTTATTACAAAAACATATTCGGTAGAACGTAAAAAGGCAGAAATTTTCATATCATTATTATGCTGGAAATTTATACGTGCTACATTTGATACAAACTCTAACGCATAAAAAAATCATTAACATGTAAACCTTAACACGTTCTAAAAAATACATATGAGTTGAATATGTAGATTTAACCTGGGCAATATAGATGTTCTATTGCAAATGAATGATTACAATGTGGAGTATTGAGCAACTTTTTGTTTATTCTAGGCGGCATACTTAATTATTTTATTGCCATTGGGGAAAAAACGTTTTCCCAAATTGATAGGGCATTAACTTTGGAATAATAATATACTTAGGTTATTGGCTTTGATGAAAAATCAATAAATCGATACAATAAAAGATTCCCAATGACATTGAAAGTTCACGAAGTGCAAAAAACCAGTTGCGATCACTATCATATTATTATGGAGGTCATTTTTTTGTTTCGTCTATTGGAAAAAACAATTAAAAATAAAATGTTGTTAAGTGAATATTTTATAGTAAAATTATACCTACCTTTAAAAAATATACCATTTTTTTAAATATGTAATTGCGTGATTAATTCAATCTACAACAACCCCTTTAAATCTCATGCCTGATACCACGCACCACTAAACTGATTTATATGTTTTACTCACATAAGTTAAATTCACTATAGTTTGATAAACCCAAGTTTCATCACTTCATACCAAAGATGCCTTGAATATTGGTTGTGTACGTTATGAGAAATAACTTCCTTCTCTGTATTATGTTCCACTGCTTTAGAAGTAGTGGAATTCTTTGGGAAATCAATCAATTTCATGAATAGCTTATCTGAGAGTATCTTAAATATAGTAGCCACTAAGCTATCTAACTATCAAGCACTGATAATTCATAAAACATTTAAAAATGTATGAACGTTAACATTATATTTGTCGCAATCACTAACAATTGATTTAATGTACGGCAGATGATATATAATAACTGTAAACTTTCAGCTCTCGCGATTCTTGAATCGAAGATTGATCACGATAGTTTGCTTCCCGAGGGTATTCTTATTTCAAAAACAAAAGAAAGCACTGATTTTAATTATTATAAAAAACAGCTTTTTTTAAATTTCAATAATAATAACTTTGACGTAATATTTAAGTAAGAGTACAATATTGAGGTGCCATATGGGTAATTGTAATGCCTTTGCGAGTAAATTTTAAAACCTCCATTTAATAAATTGTATTGACAATCCTCATTTTAAATAATCAATATACATATAAAAACATTAGGAATATATTTTCAGCTTCAGTAGTTGCAAAATGACTATATCTAAATCTAGTTATCGTGCGTTTCAATCCCACGTCTAACATACATACATACAATTAAATCTGTGTTTTTTTATCCATACGAGATAGTTATAGGTTTAAAGAGCCAACAACTAACACTCATAAGATATCTTCTCCACTCTGTGTAGGTTCATATTCTCCACAATGGAATAAAAACAATGTAACTTATATAATTCTGTTAAGAATTTAAGTAAACTTGAAAATTGTACATCAGCCATATCAGCGTCACTGGCTACTAAGAGAGACAAAACGATCAGTAAAACGATGTCTCACAATAAAGTGAGGCAACATGTATGTATTATTTCTATATGAGATTACTCTAAGAATCATGTCTCTTGACTAATATGTTGACTATACTTTTTGCTTTATAATAGTGTACCATAAAAAGAATTAAAATATCTTAAGTTAGGTACCATAAACATAAATAAGTATATTTGGATAACTTAATAATATTTTAAAATGGTCAATACGGCCTAGCTATCTAAATTGTTTGTTTTTTTTATTAAAAATGGAAGCTGTTTAACTTCATATTATTTTGATATCATTACTAAAATATAAGGAAGTATATAGTTTTTTTCATGTAATTTATTCTGTGTCCCTTTCAATACTGACTGTCCATCTTATAAGAGACAAAGAGATATTAATTTTATATGCCTTAAAATCAACCAACCATTGAATGTCTTTATAATAAAAATGTTTATAATCATGATAGTTGAGAAAGTAACTTTCCTTCTATTAATATAAAAAATAACTACCAATTTAACCACAGCTATTCAGATGGAAGTCTAGATTTTTTTTTAAATATAAATAGAACCTAAATTAGCGGTGAATCAGAAGATAAAAATGGGTATAAGAAACTATCCATAGATTTTTATAGTTTATTGTGTATATTTGTAATTTAAGACATTTTTAAAACAGTTATGTAATTATTGAGAACAGATTTTTGGGTTAACGGTCAAGTTCTGGCAGAATTTTATTATGTTAAACTAAAAAATGTATAATAATAATTAATCCATATCATTATTTAACGATCAGAATTGAATTTGTTTCCTTAATATAACATAGTTATATCTATTGCTATAAAAGTACTTTGATTATATATTTTAATAAACTATTTCTTTTATTCAACGAAAAAGATACAAGATTTGAGAATAAAACATTCTATATATACTGCATATACCTAATTTGAAAACATGTCATTTATAATTATACACACCAGAAAAAAACATTTTGTAGAAAAAATACAACATCCGACGGGACTTCAATCTGTACCTGCTGGATTCGCGCCAGTATGCTTTTCCAATTAAGCTACGGGAATCTTACTGAACTACGATGATTTTAACTAGTAATTATTATATTAAATGCTTATCGAATTGCGTTATTCTAGTGTGTATGCATGAGATGTTTTCAAATTATGTATATGATTATATAATTATTATTGAATATGATAATATGGATTTAGTTTATTTTTAATTCTCTCTCAAATGGACGATGTTGGCCCTGATTTATATTGGATTATGTGAATTAAGTAGGAATATTTTATTTTATTTAAATCGATAGTCATTTTTTGTTACTAACTAAACTGTGCATATCTTAATATTTGTAAATGTGTATTTTTTGTTATAAGTTTCAATTTATTTCAAATGCATTAGTAGTCGGAGCATGAATAAATCAACATTGTTATAATATACTTCAACGCAGCAATGTCAAGTGACAGCCATTTTTATTTTCTGCGTAGCATATAGTTACATTGGTATGAGAATGCGTAGATATAAAGTGTCCATAAAACAATTATATGTGAAATAAAACTGTTTACCAATAGTTAATGGGAACATTAGATGGTTTTATAACAAGTAAATTTTATTCGAAATGTTACATTGCAAATGTATTGTCGTAAGTTAATTTAGAATTTATAAGTAAGAAAGCTCTTACTCTACTATTATAAACTGTTCAAGATAATGATGCCAATATTGTTATAAAATAATAAATGCTATATAATAATATTATATTAAGTATATTTTTTTACTGTAATATGTTTAAAATATATATATATATAAAATATATTCATAAATCTTGTTTTTTTTTAATAGTTGATATTTTGATATTTTTTCTTTCGCTTATTTAATTTTTAAAAAATAATAGCGACTTTTTTAATAAAAAATGATAAAATATATTCAATACTTACAAGAGGGATGTTTCAACTGACATTTACAAAAATATTTATAGTTAATCACTCAGTTTTAAAAGCACTTAAATTAAAGCACGTTAATATTGTGTTAAAAACATATTTTTTAAATTGTATAACCGAAACCAACAAAAAATCTTTTCGGGTAAGGTTTCATTTTTAGCTTCACTTATACCAAACATTTCGAATTCTGTTGTTTGAGTTACCAATGTTTTTTTTTTTTCAAAAATACGCAATTAAATACTTTCAAAGGCTTCCCATTGCTTCACATATAATTGATGTAATACTATCGAATGCAATCATATTATATTCCTATTTAGTAAGAATAACAAGTAACTTTTAAATTATATACCTAGTTCATTATTTTTACTTAATCATTTTTACAGTACACTTTTATATTGTAGCTACCCCACAACTAACTCCAAACATAATGCGTTGGAAACGCATCTAAAACTCACATAAATTTAACATGTATGCTCACAGGTAGCGAATGCACTTATACCCGGAGCTTTAGGTTTCGTAGCATAGGCGCCGCGACGTCCCTTTGAACCGCGTCGGCGTCGGTTCGTGCGGACCGCCAGATATTTCAACGAGCACTGCTCAAGTTTTCCTGTTAGACAAGTTGTAATGCCTGATAATGGAAACGCTAGACTTTTTTTAGTGCGCGCGCATTTATCTTTGCTATTTTCCATTTGATTCATTATTATAATGACTAGTATAATATTCTAATATTTGTATACTATACTAAATGTAAATATATAGTATTTCGAAAATTACTACATTTCAAATATATTTTAATGTCAAATCTATTAATTAAATTAAACAAAAAGTAGTATTTAATCTACGTTATCTTATTGAAGGTAGATAATTAAATAATAAAACTATGAATAAACAATTTTATTATACAGTTAAATACGAGTAATTGTGTAGATGGGGTGCTATATAATTATAATATTATCTACTCAGTTTTATATTGAATTATTTTATTAAGAATTGGCAGTAACAGCATAAATATGAAAAATATATTTAACTTTACCATAAAATGTACATTGGGTAATCCTGGGTCTGAAAAGTACACATCTTGTTTTTCAATTTGTGTGTGAGTCAGGGTATGGACCTAATAGGTTGAGCAAGTGGCTGACATCCATTTCTCGTAAAAAAACAAAATCTTTTAATACAAACCTCTACTCTGTGGAGGCCCATATGATCCTATTAGAATCGGACATGGTCGAAAAAAAAATTATCTAAATATAAGTGATAAAGTAAATATATATATATTATGTAAATACGTAGTTAAGTTAAATTTAATTACATTGATAAATCCAAAATAATATATCTTGATTTACGTAATTTTAATAAAATACCTTTATATACTATATAAATTATATGAATTCTGGCGTTTTCTCAAATGTACCTTTTAACAGCTCTTTTTTTTAAATACGTATATGAGATGCTGGCACGGATAAGGAATAAAAGTGATTTACACAATTGATAGTAAATTATGATGATATGATTGTATATAGATAAAATCAAGTATTTATTATAATATTTAATGGCAAATTAAACGAAAATTATCGATAAATTACGTAAGTAATAAATAATTCAAAATATTTTAAACCATTTTTTTTCAATCAAAGGTGCTTTTGATACTCAGGTACGAAAAAATGTTTACGTATATTACTATTTACAGATTTTTTCATATTAATCTAGTGGCGTTCAAACGCTTTATATCTCAAACCCATTAACAGATCATAAACATTCAATCAACACTGTACAAACGTGATTTCACCGAAAACATTACAAAGCATTAGGGATTTGAAAGCACGTATATGTTATTCGTATTTACTAATAGACGCTATAATAAAATAGAATTGTATTGTGTAAATAGAAAACATTAATTTTACCACCTAACATAAATTATTTACTAACTGTAATATTGTAATAGAGATGAAGCATTCACTTGTCCAAATGATATAAATTATTTGGATACACCAGGTAGGTAATTCTTTTGTTCTTCATAATTCAGAAAAATTTAATTAATAGCTGTACATTTTTACCACATCTCAAATCGATTAAAATAAGAACATGGTTCTTAAATTTATTAATAACTAGCTGACCCGGCGAACTTCGTACCGCCTCAGAATCACTAATCTTGTGTTAACTTATTAGCTGAATTAAAATACTCAAAATGAATTAAGATCAATAAATGTGCAAAAATCAAATCAAAATGAAATAGATTACATAGTTTTGGTTGGTTCAGATTTCGAAGCATGATAACTACCAAGTCAATCTTCAGTTATAAATTGTGCGGTGGCAAGTCAGGCAGACCCAATAAGTTTAAAAATTCATTTGGATGGTTGGTTGCTTCGTCTTCGTTTATTCCACAGTTGATAGATTTGAAGGAATTCATTGCACCAACGATTTGATTTTGAATTGTGAAGTTTAAGTGATCCATATCTTTGTTCTTTGCCGCAAAAATTGCTCGTTCACTCAATCAATTGTGATTTTTGTGGTTAGCAATGACGTTCGGGAACACTTTGTTGATGAGGTCGTCCTTTGCTGAGACGAAATTTCAAAAATTCAGCGGAAACGAAATCAATCCATTTGATTCGTTGACAGGAACACGGCAGTTACCGATAGTCAGCTATTGCTTAGAGAAATCTTCGGCAGATGGATCGTTTAGCAATGCAACTCGAATGTTTGTCGTCAGCTGAAGTTTCTTCACATAGCGCCACAGAGTCTATGATTTGAGGCAAGCGTTCATTTCATCGGCAGCGGTCGATCTTGGAATGACTGGTAGTGTTTGGCGAAAATTGCCAGATAGTAGAATCATTGCGCCACCAAAACATCTTGAGTAATTTAGCAGATCTTTCATAGTTCGATTGAGTGCTGCCAATGCGCATTTGTGCGCCATTGTGCATTCATCCCAGGTGATGATTTTACTTGCTACCAAAACTTTGGCCATTGCTGAGTGTTTCGCAATACTGCTTGTCGATGTTTCAGTCGTTTGAAGGTTTAACGGCAATTTCAACGCTGAATGAGCCGTTCGGCATCCTTCTAACAACGTGGCCGCTATCCCAGAAGACGCAACTGCTACAGAAATTTAGTATCTCGCACGAACAGTGGCCAAAATCAATGACATGAGAAATGTCTTCCCAGTTCCACCAGGCGCATCGAGCAAAAATAAACCACCATTTCCATCATCAATTGCCTTCATTAACGTATCGTACACTTTTTTCTGTTGGGGGTTCAACATTGATACATTCGATCGAACCGATAGGTTCAATGCATCTCGAGCATATTCGCGTTCACGTTCCAATTCTCGATTAAAAGCGTCATTCATTCCACGATGTGGCGTTGGCATTCCTAACTTGACTAACAAACTGACGCACATGAGATAACACATATCTTCAATCAAAAGTAAAGTCTGGTTATGTATCTCCTCATTCACTTCGAGATCGGGATTCTCTGAACTGACACGAATTCGATGTAAAATGTCTTCTGACATGTCATCCTTGTACTTGTTCCACAGTTCAGGTGGATTTGATGGGAAGCATGTCGAAATAATGATAGCAAATAATGTGCGTATCTGACTTGGAGATGCAGAAACAATAAAATTGCTACAGCGATTTTTATGTCCCAATGAATATCGTTTTCAAGCAAATTGAGCTATTGACATGCAGTACAAAATGTTGGACACACTACACCATTGACAGTTCGAAGTGATTACGAACATTTACCATCAACAACCGCAAGTAGACGCATTCGTCATTCTTCGGATGAACTGTGTAAATTCGACCAAGAGCATCATTAGAATGCACATCCGGATGATCAGGAACCGCATCGCCTTGCTTCCGACGTTGAAATTTCTTCGATGAAGCGTTCCAAGTGTTATAACGTGGCATCTTAGAGTAGAGCAACGTTTGTGCAAACGGATGACGTTAATGAATGGGGAATGAGAAAATACGCCAAATTGCTTCATTGCAGCTCACATATCGACAAACTTGATAGTGCGTGATTTCATCGTTGGTATTGGGAGTTTGAACGCCAAAAACCACAATATCGCTGCCTTTGGTGACATATTTGCAGATGTATTTGATGTACTTTACTGAATTGCAATACTCATGTAGGTATCAGAGATGGCGGTGTATACGGATTTTTTTGTGATTTTACTTTCTTACTTTTCCAATGCGCGAGGAAGCTTCTCGAGGCCGAGACGAACAAAAAAAAATTCATCAAAGTCAGTCAATCAGTTCTATGTCATCAATAGACATCATCAAAAAAGCCGTTCCATACGAAATGTGAAAATGAATGTTCTTCATAATTTTTTTTCCGTGAATTTTTCCGATGTTTTAATAGTTATTCTGCTATTCAGGGCAGAGACAAATCCAACAAATTAAAGATCATAAAAATCGGTCTAGCCGTTTTTGAGTTATAAAATAAACGATGTAATTAACCCGACTATGTTTTATATAGATAGATAGATTAGATCTTCTGACTCGCGGCATTGTAAATAACACTGGAAAATTAATTACACAATTCAAAATTACATAATGAAGGAATTATCGATACGCGCACATTCACAAATTTGATAACTTCACAAAGTGAACATTTTAGAAGGTAACTTATCGTTTGAAAATCACGATCAAAATCGCTATTTGTCTACAACAAAGTCTTTTGGTATTATCCGAGGCTGAACTGAATCAACTGTCAAAAACGCCATGTCCATACTTTCTTTTGTTTGTTTGTTTCTTGTTTATTATTTCTGACATATATCAGAGATGGCATTGTATACGGATTTAAATTTTTTGTGATTTTCTTTTGTTTTCGTATGTGTGAGGTCCATCGTTTAAATAATTCATCGATATCAGTCAAAAGCCGTTCGATACAAAATGTATGAGAAAATGAATTTTCTTCATAATTTATTTTTTCCGTGATTCATCCGATGTTTTAATAGTTATTCTGCTATTCGGAGCGGAGACAAATCCAACAAATGAAAGATTATAAAAATCGGTCCAGCCGTTTTTGAGTTATAAATGGTGTAACTAACCCGACTTTGTTTTATATATATAGATATCTTTACTATTTATTCTAACTAGGTTTCTAATATTTCACAAGGTTATTAAGTATTCTCAAACTTGGAAGAAAATAATATGTCAAATATAATACTCAGCATTACTCATATGTATTGGATGAAGCATACGAACTTTAATGTATTGCAAGTTTTTTATTGCTGGCAACATCTGGTTGTGGCTAGAATGAAAAAAGGTAAAGTAACATAATGCAAACAAAAATAACAAACAAGTACACAAGTTACACGTTATAAGGTAAACAGAATTTTTATTCAAGAATACTTTTCACATATTTTTTCTAAGCATAATCAGTGCAACGTCCTTTTTCGATATTAACTTACGATTTAGTGCACGAGTTCCCAAAGTATTGCTCACGAGGGGTTGGCAAATTTATGACAAAAAGTGACATTTTCATACAAATTTTCTCCATGAACTTCAAAAAAGTTTGCAAACGTTGTTACATAATTTATTTCACGTTTGTAAACATAACAAAATATGTGGTTGCGCGATAGAACGTCTTTTTTTAAATTATTTTTTACTAATTAATCACTTTTACTTGTGCTTTATTGTGCTTAATTAACATGGTAATTATAAACTACCATCTTTTTTTATATCTATAAACGTTAAATTTTAAATTTCTGTGTAGAAAATTCTATAAATTGTATTTGACGAAACTATTTTTACGACATTTTTATGGTATTGTAAACCCTTTCTTGTATGCTTTCTTGATCATTGGTTTCTTTTATGGTGTTGTCCTGACCGCCTTACGCATTCGCTGTGTCCAACGTAACTGGTGCGTTGCCCATCAGGTAGCCATTAGATATAATTAGCATGTTATTTTAATGTGGTAATTAAATATTAATTAAAAGGTCTGCTGCGAATGGGTTAAACACACTTAATCATGATTTATTTGTTCACCGAAAACACTAGGTTATATTACGAATTAGCTCTTTTTATCCCTATAAAATGAACTAGTGGGAGCCTTTATCAAGCAGTGGATTAAACTCTGTATTGCTAAGATAATACATCAAACAAATTATCAAAGGTTCTCTTAGAAATATCAAAGAAATAAACGGTAATCGACTGTTGTTTTTTACCTATTAATTATATATTACCTATAGTATCGTTAGCTCAATTTATTTTTGATTCATTTCACAATTAGATCGCTGAAATATAAATAATTACATATGCCCAGACTATTTTGGCAGTTTATGATTTACAAAATAATTTCACGATATAATCAGATTCATCAAATGTGATGATGTTGATTCTCCGACAAAAATTTTCATGCGCCGGATAGTAATTTTAAACACAAAATTACTAAATTGTGATTTCAAAAATTTTATTCTTGTTCTTGGAAAATAAATCATCCCAATGACCATGCATCCCAGCACGAAGCTAGTAGGCAATAATAACGACAGTACAAATCTGTTTAGTTAAAAAAAATATATACATATATTTGGAAATAACATAAACTGGTATCGTACTATTCCATTTGAGTCGTTTTTTGCGACCTGGGTTTCGCCTTTTGGCATCTTCAGGCGCTATATGCACTCACCAAAAAGCAAATACAAACTGACAACAAATACAGTTTACTCTAACTTTATAACAAATTAATACAATAAGTAGGTAAAAACTTTATCCTATTAAGTCATGGATCACAATAAAAAATATAACAAACAAATTATAAATATTTGAAGTGTTTATAAAAAACCTATGCCTTATCACTAATAATTCACTCGATGAACTTATAAATTGTCAAAACCTAATAAAAGAGCATTAGTAATTATAAACAATAAAAATACTAGGTACACTCGAAATGTGTAAAATCGTCTATTCAGAGAACAATGGTGACGTATTGGGAATTAATATAGTTAGATAATGAGATATATCAATGATAACCGTCTTTAAAAAGTTATTTGTTAAACAAATATTCAATAATATTCTTGCATGCTACTTTTTTGTATATTATTTTTAATATAAAATATCCACCCCGTGCTGAAGATGCAAAGATGCTGAAGATGCCGAAAGGCGAAACCCGGGTCGCAAAAAACGAATTAAATGGAATAGTACAAAACTTAGTATTTAAATTCAAATTCCATCGAGTACCTTCTGTCGATAGTATTAGGTAATAGTATAAACTGGTGTATTTTACAGCCCATATATACAGCATTAATTAATAATACGAATATACTTTCTTTCTCATCTACTTCGTTGTATCTTTTCGTATTCTGAGGATGGTCCGATCATAGTCCGAAAGCAATTCACGTGAAAGCTTAAATGAAGTAAGAGATGATTTACTATGTTTGATAAGTACATGATAAAATCAGCTTGTAAAATTTTATGATTATTTTTAATGCGTTTTCACACTTTATTAAAATACCGTTTTATGCTAATATGTTTGGGGGTCGCAGAATCCTTGGCTACTATAAAAAGTGGTTCAGACACGAAAACGTTCATAAATCAGTGATTACGTGGATACTGTTATGCTGAAAGTCCATGCTTACTTATTATTTAAGATACCTGAATACACGTACATTTGACGTAATTCGATACGTCTTAACCTATATTAGAGATAAAGCCTAAAGGAATGAACGCCCTTTGAAGATGATACCTTAGCTTACTGTTGATTTTATCTGCCCTTTGGGAATTGTGGGAGTCATTAATAATGATGGTATTAAATAAAATATAACAATAATAAACTCCATATTCAATATTGTCGTTTCAGCAACGTTTCAATAGTAAAATAGGCAGTATACAAAGACTAGAGAAATATGTTGTATATTACATTACTCGATGGCGATTCTACAACGTATTGAATGCGGTTCAATTAATATACATTGACCAATTAAAATGAGTACCCACGTTTCCGTATTAGACTATTTTAATGCTTTTGCTGTTATATTGTGGCGGAGAAATACAGATTGCAAAAATCTGGGAACGTCCGAAAATTAGTACGGAAAAAGAGATGTTCAAGTTAGTCCAACCAACTGCTGGGTTCATCTGGCCAATTGACTTGGTCGCCAGGCAAATTTTAATGCTTAAAATTGCAGCATCCTAATGCGGACGTGAAAATTTTCTACACATTTTTCTTTTTTACACATTTTTCTTATGAGTATTTTTTAGTTGTGTTTTGTGTATAATATAGAGTTTATTAAATGAACTCATTTATTTTTTGTTAATTCACTGTGCTGCTTTTTTTCACGGCAAGTTTTATTTATTTGAATTAGTCCTAGTGAACATAGTCAAACCCCACTTACCGTGCGTGGAATGCGTGGTGACTATAGTCAGATACTGAATATCAGCTCCGAAGATATTCCCAGGCGTAAACAACTGCTAACGCTTCACATCGAAACATAGGGCGTCGTGATACCCTCGATTAAAAACGAGTGTGATACGGGTCAAGTTGCTTTAGAGGGGACCATATTTATTTTGTGTTGAATATAAAATTGGATTGAAAATGTTAAAATACTGTTTTTGACCGATTTTGGAAATGAATTTAAAGCTTGTTACACACAAAAAATAGCAATGCAAAATGACTAGCGGCTGATGTAATACCTAATAAACTTTTTTCAGGTTCACTTTCATAATATGAAAGTGAATATGTAATATTATATAATTATATAATATTAATTGTATACCTAATATTATTATGTAATTTGGGCTCCGTCCACATATTCAATGCCATTGGTAGTATGTAATTAATTAAATATAAAATTATTCAAAAAATAATAAAATATAATATAGATTAATTTTAGTAGTTTTTGTTACTAAATAGTATGTATAAAAACAATGAATATTTAAATATACGACATGTGGAACGGTTTGTTATTTGGTTCTTTTCCTACCCATTTTAATTTAAAACGATTTTTATTATAATTAACTACGTCGTTTAAAAAATCTAATATCAAATAAATGATGAAATGTAAACGATCATTTTCAAATTGTTTCGAAAAAATAGTTTAGGATAAATAAATGTAGGAATAAGTTACGATTAATATGAAAAAGGGTCACCGAAGCTCATTCTAGATAATTTTGAAATTATGTTATTTTAGGATATTGAAAATGAATGTATCGTATAATAACGATCAAATAAAATCTTAAGCTAGACGTATTTATAAGCCAGATAAAATATTGATCCCTGGACAGGGTTTGGTATTTGGATACTAAGTAAATAATAAAATATCTCAATAAAAGATGTAGGAAAGGTAATGCAAAACCAACATTACCATTTTTTGTGAAAAATACTACTTATTAATATCATCTGTTGACTTAGTCAAGTGGTTTTCAAAGTGTGCAGAACGGAGGGGTGCCATACACTGTTTGAAAAAATTATTCCGACAATAATTATTTTAAATCAACGCCCCGATGCACGCTCAGACTGATTCCATTGTAGTGCCTCGTACATTATTTGTTTATTACATACGTTATTATTTATTTTTTAACAGCCTATCCTAGCCTAGCAACTGATTTCAAAAACATATTATAGATTAATATGGAGAAGTTTGCATCTGAGAGAAATGGAGATAGCTTTAATCATTTCTCGTATGTGTACACAGGTTATGCCTTGGTAACGGCAAATTATGAAAAAAATAAAATTTGAATAATAAAATTTACTATTGAAATTATAAAATATTATAAGTACTTGACAATTTTACTGAAAACTACTGGATGAGTCGAATAAGTTAAAGTTAGTATAATATGTATGTTTCGAGTGCAAATGCCGATTCATTTAGTTTGACTTTACTAAGATTGTATACATTTATATATAAACGCATAAGCAAATAATATTATTAATTATTTCTTTTATTCAACAAATAATTCACAAGATTTAAGAATGTACCATTCTAATTATTGAACATACATAATTCTGAAAACACTCGTGAGAAAATATAGCCTATACAAAAAATCTTTTTCGAAAAAAAGTAAGACACCCGGCTGGAATCAAACCAGTGTCTCTTGGGTATCGCGCCCTGTGCATTACTCTGCCATGCTTAATTGCGACAAATTTTAACTATTGGCTTTTTATTAATACTCATTTTTGTAATAATGAGTGTTTTCAGAATTATGTATGTTCAATAATAAGAACGGTACATTCTTAAATCTTGTGAATTATTCGTTGAAGAAAAGAAATAGTTAATTAAAATTATTAGCAAGTTCAAGTTAGTTGCAACAAAAAAAAATGGAGAGATCCGTAATGTCGATTAATGATTAAAGTAATAAATACTTTAATTTAGAATACAAAAATCGATCGCCTACTGTAACTCAATTTGGAGAGAACTAATGAGCAGGTATTAATAAAAAGCCAATAGTTAAAATTTTTCGCAATTAAGCATGGCAGTCGTAGCATAGTGGTAATGTACAGGGCGCGATACCTAAAAGACGCTGGTTCAATTCCAGCCGGGTGTCTTACTTTTTTCGAAAAACATTTTTTCTATTGGTTATATTTTCTCATACGTGTTTTCAGACTTATGTATGTCCAATTATTATTGTTGGTTGATAACTGTTACACAACAAACAAGCTTAATCACGTGAGTTATCTACCGCTAAAAAGAAGAGTGAAAAAACATACAAGCCAGACTTATGAGTATATAATCAAAATATTCATTGAAACGTTAAAATACTGGATGACTTATATTATTAGTTACCGGATGAAAATTGGTTTCATTATATCCGATTTATGATGTTCAAGTGTTTACACTATTTTTTTCTGTGTTCACAAAAACGCTTCTACTTTGTGTGATTTTATACTCCGGTCATGATTCACCTATAAAGTATAATATTTTGCATATATCATTAATTTATTTTAATAATTATTCAACAAATACAAAACAGCATAATTATTAATGTTTATTTATAGGTGAACACCATCGCTTTGTCTTTGTGCTGAAGCCGGTTTTATTAGACACATAATATAATGTAGGTTCATAAATTTTACCTAAACTGGTATTTTTTGGGTTTTCGCAAGACAAATATTTAATTTACACGTATGTAGGTTTTCAACCCATTTAATTTGGTTAGTTTTATGTTATTGCGCATAACACATTACTGTGTTTCACAGAATTTTGTGATGTTTCATAACAATAACCTTACAGACAAACTATCGAATCAAATGGTACACTATTATTATGATCACATACCAAGTTGCACAAGGATTAAGTTGTTTACCTGAATTTAAACGTAAATGATGACCTTATGCGCAATTTATCGACATAACATAATATGAGGGTGAATTATATAATGAGTAAATTCTCCACTTAGAATATAATTGTATGTTCTAATCTCTGATTACTATGACAGTACATTATTATAAATGTGATATCACTAGGTAAGCTATCTCTATCAATGTCTTTCGTATATTAAATTTCTAATCAATAGAGCCAATTTTCAATTACATACTTTCGTTCAGTTGTCGATCTAGAATCTAGACAGTGTTTTTTGTATAGAGGATGTATATATACCCAACGATAACTCTTTTATTTTGTATTGATTAAATTAAGCTAGAGTCATCACAGTATTTCAGATGGTAGGTGTCAGAATTGTATATTTTTCTTTGTTTTCTTTGTTTAATTGGTATATTTGGTTTGCACAAAACGATGATTTTACAGAGTTAATGTTCAGAATTCCGCAGCGCATGTTAACATTGGTTTTATAAATATCATATAATAATACAGCATGCTCTTGGTTTGCTTAAAGAGCAGACTTCTGATATAATTCTTCATAGACTAAGATATTATTTTCATTGCTGATGAAACTATCTTATATACTTTATTATTCAGACGCACGATGTAATAATATAATCTTTTAGTATATAATAAAAGATAGTCTGAGAATACTTTTTCTGTCTTAGCCATAATGAACATTTGAAATATTTAATTATTTTCTCACTATACCCACTGAAGCAGTTGATTATCTAGAATAAATCGGGCTAAACAACTAATTTCATTAATCTTATTTTGTTTCAAGAGTAAATTTGTTTTGCTGTCTTGTTTACACGGACAACGTTTATTGTAATAGAAACGAGTTGGGTTTTTAGCGAAGACTTCCAGTGCAGTACTCACTTGAAAAAGACATTGAATTTTTTTAAATGTGTTTTTGTAGTTAGAATTCTTTACTTTTACTTATTAATTAATAATACAATCAATAATTCTATATTATTTATTGTGGAAATGGAGTCTAATCGAATTCAAGCATCGATTCATTTAATCCCGATTTTTGAAAACAATAAAATTATAATTTTGGATATTATTTTATCATTAGATATGTAGTTAGTTTAGTAAATTTTACTGTATTGTTTATAAATTTTAATCGATATATATTTTATATAATTTTTCTTATATAATTATTGCTGCTTATATAATTATTGATTAATTTAATAAAACGTAAAATTTTATCTGGACTGGCTTCGTCCGCCTCATCCGGGACATTTTCAACTATTTCTTATGTAATTCAAATAGATACCTACTAAGTACTACGTAGTACTTACCAATTTTACAATTAACAATACTTTTATGCCTACAACAAAATATTTGAAATAAAATTTGTAGTTTGAGATTATAACGAAATCCCAATTGAAACTAAGTAAAAGTAAAAGATAAAAAAATACTTTTCTGTTTTAGTCGTTTTCTTATGTTCCAAACATAATCGACATAATATGGTTAAGAATAAGAACAAGTATTTTATTAAAAAAATATCAATTAACCCGAAAGCCAATAGTTTTACTAATAACATCTAGCATAGAATTTAAAAAATATGTTATTGGATAATTTACATTTTTAATTGTTATAAATAACCAATATACAAGTACATAAATTATCTTAAAATATAAAATTACAATTTTAAAAAAATGTCACAAAATGTACGTTTGTCCAACATGTTGATGCCAGCTGATTGCTTAATATTTTTAATAATTATTGTTATAATTAAAATTGATATTTTGTTCTACAAAAATATAATGTATATAGAGGTCAATCACGTTTACTTTATTGATTTATCGAATTTATGGAGAAAGAATCAAAATACAAATCCGTTAAAGTGGATATTTTTTTCCATATTAATAATTAAATATTAGGTATTATAAATTTGAACAAAAAATAGATAATTTCATATAACCGAGTATCACAATTAAAAAAATAGTTGCCATGAAAAGTTGATATTATTGACTTATACTCTTAATACGTCGCACGATGAATATTTATATAAAGTAAGTTCTATCGTAATTAAGATAACTTTCCTAAAAAAAGGAAGTAACATTTAAATACTGGTTGTTACTGGAAGCATGAAAGGAATGACAAAGAACGGAAGGATGGTCTTCTATGTAGCGAACGAATTGAGTAAAAGAAACAATAGAACTCTGTCCGTAAATGCGACACGGCAGAAGGGTCAGGACCAGAATGGGTTGAGTTGGAGCATGAAAAAATTGTCCATAATGCTTCATGTTCTTTGTTAAAAAATATTATCATTGTTCATTGAATCTATATCATCCAAAAATAAGTTAAATCGAGGCCAACATTCATTTTAAATAAACATATTGTAAATACGTTATCGTACTGGATGAGTTTACTCATTGCATAAGTGTTGACTTGGCATTTGAATGTCATTCTGGTTTTATCAATGATGAGACCCCATATTCAAATACCCGGACCGCTACCAAATTATTAAATTTATAATATATTGTTAGCACCTTAATACCTGTGTACTGAATTTAAAATGTCTGCATTTGGCTGAAGACCGTTGAGTCAATTTAAAGATAATGAACATAACTTGAAAACACCTCAGATGTAATATACCCACTAGAAAAAAATCATATTTGAAAAAGATTTTAACCCATATAACTACTGTTATCGCGCCAACTATACATAAACTAATATAAAGGTAACGTATGTAAAATATATATATTTACATATGAGTACCCAGGTAATTTTAAATAAAGAACTTTACATACATTATATTAAATATCATTTAAATTATACGATGCAGGTATATAATATATTCTAAAAAATCTTTGTGGCATTACAATGTACTTAATGGAAAAAAAATGTCGGCGGTGCATCCTAATTTACCTGTAATAACCACTAGCTAACGAGATGTGTAATTGAAAAATTAGCACGCCTGCGCCTGCTTAGCTTGTGAGGTGCCCAGAGCAAATGTTAATTATAAAATCACGAAAGAAACGTGTTCTCCAAATATTTACCCCGCGGCCTTAGAAATTAATTTAGTATTGCACGACGCTAAGTAAACTGCTACCAGTCTTTTATGTGAATGGTTACATTAAAAAAATCCCGCACATATCATAACTTTATTACCATAGAAAAGTTATTTACACTTTCTTGCTCGATTTTTAATTTATTTTGAATATTCTTTTTGATAAGCCAATGTAATATTATATCACACATAAACAAATAGAGCAGACAAAATATATTTGTTTTCAAATGTTAAGTTAATAGATCTACCTAGTTTATTTATAAATGTACGCAGTGTTGTACATATTTATGATACCCATCATATAATATAACATTAGACGTTATCTGCTGCCACCCATTTCCTGAGAGCACGTCCAAATATTATTCGAAAAAATAGATACAGTACAGTACATATACATTTTTTTTAAACTTAATACCCACCATGTTGGGAACAATACAAACAATCCATTTAAACATACTGTGTATTTTTTATGTTATTTAATTTTACATTTTTTAATGTGTAGAAGACATTCCTATTTTTAATGTTTTCTTTTTATTGTTTTATGTTATTATTCTCTAAATAAGGGATAAGTAAAAAAAACTTTTAAATAATTTCTCTACAAATCTCATTATAAGAGGATGGTATTATAAAAAACTATTGAAAAAGTAAAAAATATTCTAACAGAACACTAACAATTTAAATAAACTATTTTTTTATTCAACGAATACTTCACGTAATATTCTTTCATTGAACATACATAATTTAAAAACACTTCTGAGAAATATATTAACCACCATAAAAAATATTTTTGAAGATTTTTTTCAAAAAGATTTTGTCTAGTGGTTACAAGTATATGATTTCATTTCAATTAATAGCTACATTCAAAATTATAATTTAGAAAAAATTGTATTTTTTCTGATCAATATGTATTATAATATTCTATTTAAAAATATTATAAATATTATTAAAATAATTATTCGAATATGTAGATAGGTAGAAAATAATAGATCCCTGAACAAACTAATTAAGAGTAATTTATATTTGAAAAAACCTGAAAACAGAATAAATTTAAAACTTACATAAGTCTATAGTAAAAACAATGCCTGTAGAGAAAAGATACGTAGATTTCGATCAGAATTATCTAGATATTATGTATAGCGTCAAAAGATAATCAAATACATACAACAGTTAATATAATATTCAGCTCGTCATTGTGCATTTTCCATCACATACTATTTTTCTATTTTTTGTTGTTTAATATTTTACGTGCAATTCATTTCTAATTTAAAATGCACCGTATCCAGATTATATCAATATACTGGATGAGTAATCTTATGTATTAATAGTATATGTATAATATATACTATCAAATAGAAATATGCTTATAAAAATAATTGGTAATTTTATTAAACGAAATTAAAATCAGAAACATAGAATAATAAAAACTTATATACTAATAGTACATAAATACGGAAAAACAAAACGTATTTTATTTCGACAGATTTCGTCTTTATAAGGATACATTATCAATTAACTTGTCAAAATGTTCCTGTGAACAGAATATGTTCGCATTGTCCCTTTAAACGGAACATACAATTTGGTGAATTAAGAACAATTTATTTCAGTGTAAATGCAAAACAACGAATGAAAGATTTTTGCTAAAGCGTAGTTGCTTTCACGTAATTCCATATAATATTATATGACATTACCAAGCAACTCCGCGTAGTAACAAGGTATTTTTTATCCTTCGATTATTTATATTTCATCGGCGATATGGTTTATAATATACGGTTTTTCTCAGCATGTAGGCATTACGAGGTATTGATTTACGCTGATAACATGACTACTCTTTGTCGATTCTAAAATTCGAATATACCAATCAATGCGTCTTGTCACTTTTAACAAAATGCAGAAAATAACGTTTATCTATCTAAAATTTTGCTTATTGTCGGCATTACAACTACTCTACCGAAGATTTCAGTTTACTTTTTGCAAATTTATTCAATCAATACTTGACTGTCTCAATTATTTACGATACTGAATGAAAAAGTATATTAAACAAAACAATACTCATTAACAAAAAAGATACAGCCAGGTAAGAAGATAGCTATGGCTGGTTACCCAACTGAAAGATGTGACAAATTTCAAGGAGTACACAGTTGAACTGTTTTTCGTGAAAATATATTATTATTATTTGTTGATACAAATAAAGTCGAAGCGAGCTGTTGCTTGCGAATACGTCCGACATCAGCCGAAACGTGCCGATCAGGTGACTTATCAATATTTCGGGCTTTTGGTGTACGTACTGTATTATAATTAAAATATATTATTTAGAGGTAGGTACTATAATTTTCAGCTGCATACTATATACAACAGTATGTAATTTATATGTTTGGCATACTTTATATTACACGGTATGCCAAAAATATTTTAATTTAACTTTTCCAGACTACAATTTTTGTCGGTTATATTAATTCTATAATTTTGAAATTTAAAAAGTAATACAAATAAATGATATTTCGAATAGAATTCATTATAACGAGAATATTTTTTCCATTTAAAACTCGGAATAACTAAAAAATGGCTGCTCACCTTTTTATATACACATCCATCAAAATGTATACTGGTGTTAGTTTTAGATTCTATGATATGAGGCCTGTCAAATTTGACCCGAAATTGGAAGAGGCTATTTGAGCCCTTCAAGGTGTGAAAATCCATCAGGCATAATTTTCCAATATATATTTATATACGTATTACAATAATTCTGCGATATAATTTATAATTATTATACATTGTATTACATTAATATATCTTTCTTATATCTTGCAATATAATTCAGATATTTTTATAAAACCAATCATGATATAAGTGTATATATTATTCAAATTTTCATCTTTATATTGACTTTGAACATGAAAATTATCAACATATTACACACAAATCATTTAACAAAATCTACTTCGGATATGTATATTTTGTTATATATTTTTAGTTTTAATTTAAATTATCAAAATGATTTCTAGATTTATGCTCAAAAATCTAGGTACACACTAATAAATTCCATATTTTACTGAAAAAAGACCTCATTAGCTTTTAAGTATCTTATTAGGCTTTTTAATTGGATTATCGACGATCAAGACTTTTTTTACCAATTACCAAATAGCGAATTCATAACCGTTTTGACTCCAGACCATTGCACCAGTTAATTCTTGACTGGAAATGATGACTTGGCTGGCAAGCTCAATGTTTTTGATCTTGTTAACCATTCAACATGTCCATGTACAGTATTCAAACCATATTATTATCTGAAAATGTCTTAAAATTGAATGTGAAGAAAAAAACTACTCGAGTCATGTCAAACAGGTATCGGGTCGATCGGGCCGTTCGACCTGGTCGCCGCAAAGACCAATGCATTTAGAAAATTTGCGGTGGACAACGTGAAAATCTCTTCACATTCGATTGTTTGGGAGTTTTGTATTAGCTTTTGTTACGTATTACTACTATCAAAGTAGTTTTGATTTCTTGGCGACCTAAGTCTTGAATAACTGCTCCTGAGACATTACTAGTCATGAACAATACCAATGCATTAGATTCAAATAAAAGGGCTCATGATACGCCCGGTTAATGGTGGGATCAAATATAATGTCATATAACATAATTATTATATTTTGTAATATATTTTGTTTAATTCATATTTTTCGTAGTATAAAAAGTAATATTAAGCACATATTATTATGTAGGTAGGTAGGTAGGTATATCGGTTTATGAACAAATGTGAAAAGAGTATTATTATAATAAATTTTACAGTTTTGTTTAAAATATATGGAGCTATTAATAATTCTTATCTTTATATGATACCGACGAAAATATTATACGGCAAACATAATAAATATTATTGTACCTTATTTCTTAAAAGCCTAAAGCGGCAATTATGACTGCGCAAAATTGGAAAAACACGTTTCTATTTAGTTTCACAGAGTTTCTTTTATTTTTGCTAGAAGATTTTTTTCGATTTCTTAACTAAAAATATTTGAAATGTGTCTATTATAAATATTTACACATTTTCCGTACTGTTGAAAGCATTAGGTACAATATTGACATCAACAAAAAAAGTATTATATTATGTGTCATTATACCTATGTCATTTCCTGTAAAGTAATTAAATACGGACTAATTAAGGATTTTCTTTTTTTTTTTTTTAATTATAAAAAAATGTAATGTACCCATACATTCTTATACTATAGTAAATATAAAATATTATTATAAATTAAACCAAAACACAAACTCAAGATCATTAGTCACGTCTGCCTACTAAAACTAAGTTATTAAAAAATACACCGGTTTTCACAAGAAAATGTAAAAGAAAATCTTCTGACAAATGTCAAGTCTAACCCTGTCAGCATTTTATATGTAGGTACTTTGTTAATATTATTATCCTTTGCGAAAAACAGCACTTCGATTTTAATTTTGACGGACAACATCCAATTAATTCAGACTAAAAGCTCGTACCCAAATCTGTTTTTCAAAAGTATTCATAAAACTACGTAAAATATTAACCATAAACTATCTAAATAGATTTGAAATTCCTATATTATTCACAAGTATATTTTTCTACAATTAAAAGTGTGAATTTAAATTCAAATTGCGCTCGTAGGGCCTGAGGGAATACAGTATTGTATGCAAATAATTAAAATGTCGTATTTCTGGTTTATGAAATTTACAGAATATTTCAGACGAGAGTATCACATGAAATATTTAGTATAAATTGAGTATTTTTTTTCATGTAAACCACTTCAACATTAGTGCTTCAAGTGAACATACAATGAACTCAGTAAGATATTTTACGTATTTGTGCAAATGAATTGTTATAGCCATAGTCAAGTTCAGAAAAAATATTTTTCGTTTAAATTTTGACTTAATTCGATATTTTTATTATACATTTTCTTTTTATATTACCTATTCAGACTAAGTACTTACATTCTTTGAGAAGCAATCCAATTTGCGATTGTCATGTGCTGTTAAATATTTTTGTATACCTACTGACTTATCTTTTAAATAATATCTTTTTTTATTAACCAATAAAATCTGCCCCTAAATTTTAAGAATGATAATAAATAGTTAAAAAAATCTATTTCGATGCGTAAGAAAAATTACGAGTTTTTTATCATTTTCAAGCAATATTATATATAATATTCTAAGGCTCTGATAAAAATTATTATTTTCATTGTTTCAGGTCGTATTCGTCGTTTTCTTCGTAGTAGCTGCAGGTTTCTGCGCTCCTGATGCACCCAAATTCATTCCAGTCTTGGAGCGCACAGAGAAACACGATGACGTCGGCCAGTTTGCTCTCCGTTATGTCAGTGGAGACGGTACCGTGTTCACCGAATCTGGAGCCCTGAAACCAACTCATGATGGAAAGGACCACGTTCTCGTCAAGGAAGGCGAATACTCATTCACCGCACCCAACGGACAGGTCTACCGTACCAAATACATCTCAGATGAGAACGGGTTCAGAGCGGAAGGAGACCATTTGCCCAAGTCTGTTGTCGCATAAGAAAAGCCACACTAACCGATAACCAAAATGCTACCATCCGTATTATTTATAAATACTTTGTAAATATTTATTACCAATTAAATAAAAAGTATAGATTTACATACCTACTTGTTTTAATCGTTTTACGAATACATCATTTTTTTACGAAAAGATATAAATGTTCAAGTTTTTTTTACTCAATTAAAGTTTTTCATCAAATCAAAAACAAGCACGTCTGAAATTAATCAAAAAACATTCGTTTTATAAATAAATTCCAAAAAGTTTTTTCTTCCTCTTTCAAATAACTGAATATCATTTCCTTGGCGGGCATGCGGGCGGGAAAAGAAACTTAAAATATTACTTGGATTTGGTATTTATATATATCTAGTATCTACATAAGTAATATTTGCGATATTTTTCTTGTATAAAACACGCTACTACATCTTATCTAGACTGCGAACCGGTATTAATTCTATGACAACAAATTAATTAATAGATTTTCAAACGATGAACTCGTGGGTATTTTCTTTATTGTTACTAAAAATACACGTTTTTTTATTGTAATATATAAGAAACTCCTTATAAAAATTAATTGAAAGTGCTTTTGAATAACATTTCTAAATTTTAATCATCGGATTATGAACAATATCATTTTAACAACTATCAATTACCAATAATTGGGAAATATGACATCTCAATGTGATCGTCGTGCAATGTAGGCAAATTATTACGTAATTTACCTTATTACAACCCAACTTTGGCACGAAGGGAAATTTCCAGAGCCCACGTCTCATCGTCACGCTCTGCCACATCTTCTTTATTAACCGTGCATTCAGTAGATCACTCATGTAGCGCCTTTGTGTGGCACGTGAGAGAAGATAGGTACATCACTTGAAATTAAATTATTAATATTTAAATAAAAATAAACTTATATGTGGAAAGGTATTTTAAGTACAACATGTTGTCAAGTGGTGATCACGTATTGCGATGATTGTAGTGGTATTTTTGCTTATGCAATAATCACACTGCAATATTTGAAGGATTCTGAAAAAAAAATAGCAATTTATATTTTTGTAAATTCTTGTGCCAGTCAACAAAAATGTATATTTTTTTTATATTATGTTCTAAACTAAGTAATATAAAATATTATGTGCACAAAAAAATTAACATTTGAGAAATTATACCTATAAAAATAAATACGATTTACTTGTCAATATTTTACGATAATAAAATTTTCATTCACTATGTATTATGGATGGGTTGGCTAGAGTAGGCATAAAAAATCTATCTTGCCTTCGAGCTGAAATGCTAATTTATCTTGTTCGTCACTGTTATAGATTTTTTTTATATAATGTTAATTTTTTGTCAGTTGTTTAGGCGAGCAATCATGCATTATCACCATAATGAAGAAAAAAATAGCAGATACTACTACATTTTATTATACGTATAATATTGAAGAAGTAAAACATTTAACATACATTAATCACATGACACATAAGAGTAGACAGGAGTAGATCCAGTAACCACAGAATTTAAAGATCGTAAAATTAAAGGCTTGTGACATCCAATATTCGGTGATTAGAGAGGAAACGGAATGTTTTTATTATTTACTACAAACCTCTATTCCGAGTGATAACCATTATTGAACATCAACAGTGAATTTTGGCTATTTGTTCTGTCAAGTTCTGAGTTCAAACCAATCTCGAATTTCTTAAACAAGGTATTATTATCTCTCTATTCTCTCGTTTATAAGATGCGAAAGTTGATGCTGTCGTATGTGATCAAAGCACGGAATTAGTTTAATCTATTAAATATTTAACAAATACGTTTTTGCCTACGAATAAAAAAAGAAGGAATGAGCATATATGTAAAAATCACGGCAATCAGAAAGGCCGGAAAATATGGCCGACATTGCGTGATACACCAACATACATACACAAAATTACAAACACATACGAAGTTTATACGCACACGTACAGACCACGTGATATTTGTTTACGCAAAATCGTCGCTTTTAAAAATGGCGAATTTGGTTGCCCGATTTTATACTGCAATGAATCAGTATGTTTCTTCGTTTCTTTTTTTATTCATTGGTATTTTCTCATCATGTATTATCGAGTTCTACCACGTAAAATCAGGTATAAAAATTTAAACTTTTAATACAATTTAAAAACATCTGCATTAAGCAATATCTACAAAATATTTAAATTTATAAGTTTATTAATATTTGTAAACGTTATTATTAAAATTATTTTTATGATAAGTATTTCGAGAGAAAAATATAGCGATAAATGTTGACCGTTGAATTTCATAGAATTTTTTGTTTACCTTCAATATATTTCTTTTGATATTATGATTTTGTTACGGCTCAAAAATATTTGGTGACAAAATTGAAAGTCAACAGACATCTAATGGCAACGGAGCAAACTTAACTATCCCATAACTAATAATGTACCTAGTTCCAATACTGTTTCAATAATAAGACGAATAAAAATATCTACTAAACTATTTTTAGAGTAATTCACCATACTTAATATATAATATTCTTTACTTAGCATGCTTAATGAGCGCTTCAAATATATACGTAGTAGCTAATTTCCACGTAATTAGATAGGACGCAGTAGCTTAATCTGTCACATGCAATGCACGAGAGTTCGAGTACTGCCCGGTGTCGATATTATATTAGTCTATAGTATATTTTCAAATATGTTTTTTAAGTTTTTTTTTATATTAGGTATATATTATGTCTGAGGTGTTTTCAAAGTATGTGTGTAAATATCTACTATTTTTAAATTAAACGAATTTTATAAAATAACCTGATCTCAAATAATTTACTAAGAAAATACCAATGAGAAGTAAATTATTAAGAAAACATGATCACTTATTGACTTTTGGAATAGTTTATTTACATTAATATAAGGCTAATCAATAAATAACAAACAAAGGTTATCATTAGGATATTATTTTTGTGGCATATTTAGGCTACAACAGAGATAGGTAAATGTTCTCCCTCAGCCCTGAATCCTTTCTCATCAGCAACCCATTTGGTGCGGTACAGTTTGCCATCAGGAGCGGTGAAAGAATATTCGCCTTCCTTAACGAGAGCGTGGTCCTTTCCATCGAGGGTTGGCTTCAGGGCTCCGGTCTCGGTGAAGATGGTGCCATCTCCGCTGACGTATCGGAGAGCGAACTGACCGACTTCGTCGTGCTTTTCTGTGCGTTCCAAAACCGGAATGAATTTGCCATCTGGAGCGGCGAAAGCACCGACAACCATTAAGCAGACAACAAAGAGCTGAAAATTATAGTTTTTTTTATTAATAAAAAATAGTATGTACAGGTTTATATTATTTTCATTAATAAGCTTTTCAATCCAATGAAAATCTTGGCCGCCTCACAAAGAGGTTTGGTAAAAGATTTTTTTTACAAAAAATAGATGTTAACCATTAGTTTAGTCTATAAGGTCTATGCTCTGATCAAAACATCAAATACATAATGTTGACAAGAATATGTGAATTTTAAAACACATGTTGAAAAACAACATATGAATTTTCCAGGCCCGAAATTCTAACTTAAGTGGAAAGTGATTAGTAATTTATCATTTACGTGGTAAAAATTTAATCCACTATATTGAAATAAGTATGATAATATTTTTAATTCATTGGAATTATTTTTCTATTGTAGCATACATTGATTATCATCAAATTACTGATGTTACTATAGTATTAAAGCACGTGTACATTGAAACATCATAATAAAATTTGTATTAAAATAATCGATAAAACACTCTTGTATTACAGTGTACAAAAAAAAGGTACTAACAAACCAATAAATTCGAATAATATGAAATTTAAAAAAAAGTTAAAATCTTCAATATATCATAAATCAGAAAATTATTAAATATTGTAAAATAAAAGTTTTTAGCATTTAATAACATTTTCATTTAATTGATATATGATCGAAACAATCATAATATTTTTAACAGTGGCAAATAAAATACTCACGAATTGCATTTTGATTGATTGATGTATTGCCTTCCAAACGATACTGATATGGTTTGCAATAAATTTATCGCTTATATAGTACAAGTTTGCTGAAAAATTCAATTAACAAATGATCTAGTAAAACTTGTAAAACTACCACCCATGAATGAATATGTCCATCAGGTTTTAGATATTATCAATGATTACAATAATATACTTTCATTACTTCAATAATTAAAAATAGTGTTATTTGATTAATTTCAGTCATATTTTATTTTATTTGATGTTTTGAAAAATTGGTTTGTTCGTCTAACTGGATGTACCTACATCTTTGGACCGATATATACCATTAAATCATATTTTTTATCACACCTGATCGATGGATCCCCTTCTAGAAGAGAAGAGGCGATATGACAGCGAGTCGCAGTCAAAGCCTCGGTAAAATCACAAAAAAAAAATCGTAGGGTATTTTTAAGAGAAAATTTATGGTAAAAATTAATTTCCTGATACAATCATAAATTGTATCAAGCTAATCGGTTAATGCGCAGATGTGTTTATCGGTGTTCAGGGTTGGTGGTTGACAGCGGAAAACCTTCGAGAAAAGAATACAATAATTAAGAAGTCCTAAAACCAGTTTAAAAGTGGTTATAAACTAGAATTTACTAATACTACTTTGAGGTATGACTAGTATTATATGAAGCACCTGGACGTAAGCCCCCATCTTTTTTATCTTTAGTATTGGATCTCTTGATGTAGTTAACAATTTTAAATTGACTCATTGTAGTTTCGCGACCACTAGGGTCTAAGCAAATTATAAATATTGATTTAGTTTATTTTCCATGCTCTATGCCTTGGGCCGTCCTTGGCTGATCAGGCGCTCCTCTCGTCGGTTTGTCCGTCTATGTGGAGTCGACAGTTGTTTGATAATCGGGAAGTCAAGAACAAAAAGGGTAAGGCGACGCTTTAACAACGTCTTCGATTACTATCATCGTATCATTAACGTCGTAAGCAAAATTTTCTTGGTAAAAATACGATCTGCATGGCTCGCATGCATCTCTGGCGCTTAGATGGCTGATGCATTCCCTTAAGTAGCATTTTATCTTTCATGCTTAACTCTTCATCTGTTTTTAATTTTGGTATTGGATTTTTTTACAAAGTATTGGTGGTACCTGACCCTAACGCCTATGTCAAGTGACAGGTTGGCCAGCATCTTTTATCGTTTATTTTATTCTGGGGAAGTTTGGTCTCCAAGAGATGCAATGGGAGTTACTGAAAATAAATAAGGTCGGCTAAAGAGAGTAAAGGATAATGAAGCTAGCAACAAGAGCTTAGGTGGAGAATGGTCTATATTTTACAAAACGATTACAGACAGCGTACAGTTTTTTCGACTGGTGTTACCTGCAATAAATCTTCAAATAACAGCCGGTGACGATACTATTTATTCGTCGTTTTCTCCCGATGCCAAGCGCCATTGTAACCTTTTTGGAAATGGCTCACTGACAGAACATAAAGTAGGTAAATTATTCTGTATTTTAATACAATACATATATAAGGTAGAATAATATATTAGTATCATAATATTATTAATTTGATAAATTATATTGATTTCACTCACTGGTTATATTAATAATATGCTGTGTACTGCTGTATGTATGTAATATAATATAAGGCATTAAACCTCTAAAACTCAGTTGATTTTACGTTTGATGTGTAAGTAAGTACAGAACTTTTTTGAAATCTATTGTAATTGGAGAATTTCCAAAACTGTTATATGTTAATGTATATTGTTATTTTACTAGAAGTTGGATGATAAAATAGATACCTACCTATCTGGAAACAGCTGCGCGGAACAATTAATTGCTGCCCTCATAAAATGAATAACCTTTACTCATATTATGTTTGTCAAAATGGGAAGTAGATTTATTTTCTATAGTTTTACAATCGTTCTTGCCAAACAAATAATTTTGGACATATTTTACGTCTTTTTAAAACCTGCATTTATAAATAACTGTCGGAAATGTCCTTCATTAAGCGTCAATTACATTGAGTTTCTTTACGAGCTGTTTGTTGGCGAATTTAAAAAACGGGCGATTCAGCTTCTGCGATTTGATGATTACACACAAAACTTTCCATTCGCTGAGAAGCCACAAGCCAGCGACTATTTTGACAGAACGTAGTTCGTTTTTTTACCGGGAGGTTGCTACTGCGCTCTACTGCGCAGACGCAGTAGGCCCACACGCCGGCGTGTAGCGTATAAAATTGACCGGCTTTCAACTTTTCTCGGTAGAGTGTATACAACCTGCTTGTTAGCTTGTTCGATGATTACACTGGGCGACTTTACAGGCAGATTATATTATATTCGCCAACAAACAGTTCGTAAAGAAGCTCAATGTAATTGACGTTTAATGGTCTAATAAAATCGACTCCGATTTTTATTAAATTATGTAAATTGAATACCTATCTACTATATAAATATTATGATGATTTTGTTAATGTATTTTCAGAAATGTGAGTATTTTATTTCTACATAAAATTTTAAAGGCACTTACCTTCTAACGACCAAATATGGAGCAGGTAAAGGTTATTTATTTAAAGACGGCAGAATAATGGTGTATTTAAACCAAACCAGTGTCGTAGATTTTTTTTAATCATGAAGTTAGCTTCCTCCGTCAATTCATGTATCTTAAAATTAATTGTATATCCTCGTGTCGTAAAATTTAACATTGTTTTAAAAAAACTTTTACATTTAAATAATCTTGAAGGATCACGCGTTTTTTTTCATATAATAATCAACGATTTTTAAAAGAATTTCTCGTTGGCTTTATAAGAAACCGGCTAATACTATTTACGGTGATGATTCTTACAATTTGGGGGTTCTGGTTAAAATTACACTGATTGGCTGAAAAGTCATGCGTTGATTATTTTAATGAATACACATGTCTGTGGCGTTTATCTTTTTCCAATAATCATTTAGATATTCTGAGAGTTACAAACTGTAGACCAACCAATAAAAGAATTAGGCAAAAAAAATCAGGAGAAATTTCTTATAATATCGCCATACCTGACATGAAAATGGTAAGCTCTACTTATTTTTGAGAAACCGTTTTCTTTAACAAAGAGAAAATATAATTTAAAATAAGATTCGCCACTTCCTACTTCTCTCAGCGTATTCAAAATTTTACAGTTTTGAGCATTTCAAAATATATATAAATATATACTTGTCATTTCTTTATCTATCACGAAGCTTTCATTCAGAACTTTAGTACTTTGACCAGCACAAGAATGTTGAATTGATGATTGAATGAAATTGAAGCAATAATTAGTCGGATGGAATAATGAAGTGTGCGAATTTTTATTTATTTTTAAACCAACCTTCGGCGGAGAAATTTAATATAAGTCTACATACTTCTATAATACATTTAATACTATGTGTTTACTACAGACTTACTGTAAGCATTCTTTTTATAAAGTGACACGATTTGAATTAAACTTTAAGGGGAAAAAATCAAATAAATAAAGTATTTATTAATAATAAATGAACCAAAACACAATCTGTAATTTTTCACTAAGTGAATTGGAGCTGACTCCACTTCATTTCGAGCCATGAATATTAGTTTTTTTTCTTCTATTTAAAATGAGGATAAGTGATTTTAGGATTTACAAAAGATGTTATATTAATTTGAAACTCTGTAAGTATCTGATTTTTTTGATAATATTATTATATTTGAATACGACAATATACATCAAAATTAATCGACAAAAATGTCAAAAGTCATATTTGATGTGATTTCACATAGGACTATTTTTTTGCCAGGAGTATGAAGACAATAAATGGCGAAATAATGTACGATTTGATATCATTTTGAAAATGTATCGTTTGCAAATTTACGACGTACCTATGCTTTAAATTTAGGTTTAACTGAAATGTGGTTATTTATAGCTCTAAGTGATGACAATAAATACTATTGCCTATAACAGCAATAAACGATAAGTCTGTTTGTACTACCTTCCAACACATCTTCAATATAAATTTAAAAAAAAAATCATACTTCATCTACATACTACATCAAACTTGGTCTGTTTTACATAATTATAATCTATATATCATCTAATATATCATAACATACCATAGCACTACCATGGAAATAAAATAATAACAAAATAAATGTAGATAACAACCTGCCATTTCCAATTTGTAACACAATACTTTTCGTTAAAGTGCTTTCGGTAGGTACCTACTTAAAAATAAGTAATTGAAGCTATAAGGGGTATTTAAAAAAACCTTATTTAGTTTTAAAAAAGTATCTGGTAAAACCAGGTACATACCTACTATATTTTATCCATTTCGTACTTTTTTAACCAACAAAGTATGTTCACATATCTCGTCAATATATTAAATTAAAATTATAGTAGGTTAGTACTTAAGTATATTTAGTTTATTTTTTTAATTATGTAGAAATAATTTCAACTATAACTATATTACTATATTAGTACAATTAATTATAGATACATGTTTTGTATTAAAAAAATTATAATTTAGGCAAAAAATATCTATTACACACGCCACTCTAAGTATCTATTTAATTACAAATGGAGAATGTTCTATTTGAATTTACTCCTTACTATTTTCAAGAAATAATAATTTAAATAACCCATTAAATAATTAATAAAGTTCACATTTTGGTATAATTTGTAGAGATTGTTTTACTATATTTTTTTTAAAAAATAATAATAGGTAATACTTTAAACATTTCAATTTTTTTATATATTTTTATAGTATTTATCAACATAAGACCAAAATAGTTGAAAACGTCATTCATAATAATCATATTTCTAGCCACCTCCACCGATTGGTATACCTTCATGGCCCTCGATAATCATATGTTGAATGTTTCTTACTTACCATTTATTATATGCTTTTCCGGATTATTGGCAATCCCACAAGCAATATAATTTTAATAAACTAAGTGAGCATTTTGAAAATAACGCCAAAAATATATAATAAATATGTATCTTTCATGAAAGAGGAGTTCGTGGAGTTGGCCATCCGTAGAATTGGAAACATATTCTCTCAGTATCATACGTATTTCAAAAGAGTTTATCCATTTTATCTGCCTTGACTTCATTGTCAATATTTCCACAAGGTACATAAATGTAAAAGAATAGTGTACTAAGTGTCCATTCATAATTAATTAATTATATATTAATTTATATTATGTAGTTATAGTTAATTAAAATAAATTTAATAATTAATATGACGGGATAACTTGAAAAAAATATGAACAATCTAGAAAAAGTCATTATGAGTGGGACCGAAATTAATATCTTTCACTATATATTATGTGAGTGTTATTGAGTTAAATCAATCCGTCTGTAATTTATGTGAATTGTCATTAATTGTTACACACTGAGGTACTTCGGGTACTTGAAGAATTATTTCTTAAAAAAATCAAAATAAATATTTATATATTCTTAAATCTTGTGTACCTATTTAATAATATGAAATAAAAAGTTATAATTTACATAGTACTCTTCTTTTTTGATGGCGCTACAGCTCAAGTCGAGCCCTGGCCTCCTCCACCGCTGTCCTCCAGCCGGAACGGTCCTCCGCACGTCTTTTCCAGTTCCTGATTTTTAGTATCTGGTTGGCATCTTTTGTAACATTATCACCCCATCGTGTGCGTGGCTTTCCCACTGGCCTTTTCCCTCTTGGGTTTCCTTCGAGGATCTTCTTCAGTATTCGTGACTCAGGCATGCGCTGGACATGGCCTGCCCAGTTTAGCCTCTGGAGTTTTATGAAGTTGGAGAGTTTTGAATCTTGGTACGAGGGTGGGTCAATAATTCCTTAGAAAAAAGCATTAAAACAGTTTTTATTTTTGTATTTTTTTTTTATTTCTCAACATAATCTCCTTGGAGCTCAATACACTTGGTTAGACGTTTCTCAATTTTTTTTAAACCGTCAGAAAAATAAGTTTTCGGAAGGTCCTCAAAATAAGCATTTGTCCGATCGATGACTTCTTCATTTGAAAAAAAACGTTGTCCACTTGTCACATTTTTTTAAGTTTGGGAAAAGGAAAAAGTCACTGGGGGCTAAATCTGGCGAATACGGTGGGTGGTCGACCAATTCGAACTTCAATTCTTCAATTTTAGCCATTGATCGTAAACATGTGTGAACACGGGCATTGTCCTGATGAAAGAGGATTTTTTTCCTGTTTAAATGAGGCCGTTTTTCTTCAATTTTGTTTTTTAGCTGGTCCAATAAAGATGCATAATAATCCCCTGTTATTGTTTTTCCTTTTTCCAAATAGTCAACGAAAATAATTCCACGTGCATCCCAAAATACAGTAACCATAACCTTACCAGCTGATTTTACGGTTTTCGCCTTCTTTGGATATGGTTCGCCTTTCGCAATCCACTGCTTTGACTGTTCTTTCGTCTCGGGAGTATAGTGGTGTATCCATGTTTCATCTACAGTCACAAAGCGACGAAAAAATTCATCCGAATTGCGTTGCATGAGCGACAACAGGGCTTTAGAGGCCACCACCCTATTGCGTTTATTGTCGACTGTGAGCAAACGCGGCACCCATCTTGCAGAAATTTTTTTCATGCCCAATTTGTCATGTAAAATAGAAATGACGCTACCTTTTGAGATCCCTGTAACCTCAATTATCTCACTCAACTTTAATCTTCGGTCACTTAACACCATATCGTGGATTTTATTGATCATTTCTGGTGTAGTCACCTCTACAGGACGTCCTGAGCGTGGTTCATCCTTTGTTGATGTACGACCACGTTTAAATTCATTTAACCAGTTATAAATAGTTGCAAGTGAAGGAGCAGATATGCCGTGAACTAAATCCAACTCATTTTTTATTTCCTTTGCTGTTAACCCTTTTATATTAAAATGTTTAATAACAGCTCTAAACTAAATTTTCTCCATTTTCCATTTTTCCATTTTCCACAAGCAAATTTTTTTTTTAAATGTACGAGAAACACACAACAACCCGACCAATCTGATTGAAACTTCGCAGCATACTGAATCGGTAGTGCCGCTGCATGAAAACAAACCGCTTACAGTACTAGTTGCGCCACCTGTCAGCTTTTCTAAGGACTTATTGACCCACCCTCGTATTAGCCACTTCAATTCTCTACTCCCCACCATCATTCATGGGTCTGTATATCCGCCTAAGGATCTTTCTCTCAAAGCAATCCACCATTTCAGCTGCTTTCACATTTAGCGTCCATGACTCGCACCCGTATGCAACGACTGTGCGTATGACGGTTTTATAGAGCCGCGTCTTAGTTTTTCTGTGGACATTTCTGGATTTGAATATGGGCAGCAATGAGAAGTACGATTTATTTGCAGCGGTTATTCGGGCTTTTATTTCTTCCAGTTCCTCGTTCTCTTTTGTAATATTGGAACCCAGGTATGTGAACCGGTTGACAACCTCAAATTGATGGTTTCCAAAACTGGAACTTTGGCCCAGCCTACTCTGATTTTGTCGGCTTTGTACCATGACTTTAGTTTTGTTTTCATTTACTCTTAAGCCAATCTCTAGTGCGGCCCTTTGGAGGTGGTCAAATTCTTTATTCACAATCTGTATGGATCTACCCATCATGTTGAGGTCGTCTGCGTAGCCAACCAATTGGCTCGGTCTGCTTAATATAGTGCCGCTCCTGTTCACTTGAGACTTTCTGATAGCGGATTCGAGGGCTAAGCTGAACAGCATGGGAGCCAATCCGTCTCCTTGCTTAAGACCCCGAGATACTTCAAAGCCCTCCGTCCGTTGGCCATTCACCTTCACCTGGGAGAGTGTATTCTGCAGTGTGATTCTAACAAGCCTGACTAGTATTGGTGGGATTTCAAAGTCCAGAAGGACAGTGAATAGTTTTTCCTGGTCGATGCTGTCATATGCCTGCTTAAAATCAATAAAGAGCTGATAAATGTCCACATCGAATTCCCAGCATTTTTCCAGTATTTGGCGAACTGTGAAGTGCTGATCCGTTGTAGACCTTCCTGCCCTGAAGCCAGCTTGATATTCACTTACTATGTTTTCCGCGTAACCTTCCAGTTTTGTCTTCAGGATCATTGTGAATACCTTATAACTTGTGCTCAGGAGTGATATCCCTCTAAAATTTTCACATCGCAGTCTGTCTCCTTTTTTTATATATTGGACAGATAACGCTGATCTGCCAATCCGCTGGAATGCTTTCGGACTCCCAGATTTTAAGCATTAACTCATGCACTGCTGCTATTAATCGGTGTTCACCATACTTTAGAAGTTCTGCAGGGATGTTAAAATAAATTAAATATGTATTAAATTGTTCAGTAAAAGTGTATTTAGTTGGTCGAATAAGATTTTTATAAATATAATATTACCAGGAATAATAAAATAAACAAAGATATTTTCAAATAATTTATTGCGTTGTTTTTATTTACATAATATTATAAGTTAGCGTATTCGGGTTTTGAAGGTTTTCATTGATTATTTATGCCACAACAGAGATGGGCAAATGTTCTCCCTCAGCCCTGAATCCTTTTTCATCAGCGACCCACTTGGTGCGGTACAGTTTGCCATCGGGAGCGGTGAAGGAGTATTCGCCTTCCTTGACGAGAGCGTGGTCCTTTCCGTCAAGGGTTGGCTTCAGGGCTCCGGTCTCTGTGAAGATGGTGCCATCTCCGCTGACGTACCGAAGAGCGAACTGACCAACTTCGTCGTGCTTTTCTGTGCGTTCCAAGACTGGAATGAATTTGCCATCTGGAGCGGCGAAAGCTCCGACGACCATTAAGCAAACAACGAAGAGCTGAAAATACAATATAAATACGTAAGCATATTTTTTAAACAGAAAAATATGACAAAGTAAATTCTTTCAAGAATATTAACGAGGTCTGCTATTTAAAATGATAAAAGAAAGTATTTTTATGTGTTTATCCAAAGCTCATAATAAATATTAAATTTACATTTGTCAAGAATTTTTTAGATGTTTGAAATAACCCAAAAAATTGAATGTAAAAAAACGAAACGAAATTTGTCAAAAGAATTTCTAAATAGATACCTAGCAATTAAATATACAACATAATAAAAAATACGTACAAGAATTACGTAAATTTTAAAAATAAAAAATATTAATTATTTACACGGTTATAATAATATGTACAATTAAAATTACATAATGTTAAAGTAGTATCAACATATTAACAAAATGGTGTAACATTCATAAAATATCATAAACATTATCATTTTTAAATATATTAAAATTCAGTTAAATTTGCAATAGGTATATACTTACGAACTGCATTGTGATAGTTTTGCGTTCAAAAAGCAACTAATACATTTGGAAAACGATTATTGGCTTTTATATCAAAATACTGTAATATGTAGGTACATGCTTCACTAATTAACAAAACAAATGGGTACCTCATTAGCAATATTTATTTTTCACGTACGCATTTCGCGTCTTTTTTCATTCATTTTCATTATTTGCGAAATCTTTTTCAATTGTTCCATACTATTTTTTTTTGTATTTTGTATTAACAGATTTTGTTTTTTATATAATTAATATAAATATATATATATAAATATTTTTTAAATATTCGTAATATTTAATAAATTTTATATGTTTTACATACTTAGTTAATAGTTTTTTCCAAAAAATACTACTATGTTGATAAAATTAAAATTAACGTAATTACTACAAGAATAAAATAGCCACCAGCGTAAATAGTTTACAAATTAGTTCTGTTTATATATTATGTATTCGAATTACCGTGAGAAAAAATATTACCCACATAAAGGTAAACATATTTTACGATTTTCAACCAATTAGAATACATATTTCTCTTAACATTTCACTTTTTATTTCTAATCAAATTAGTACATTCTTCAGTAGAGTTTTTTTTTAATAAAACTTAATTAAACGGACGTACAATGGATAATTCATTACACCAAGCAATTTCCATCGACTGAGCCTCATGGAAAACAAAATAAACAATTTATAGTCTGGGCATCTAAATATTTGTTGACGGAAATTACACAAAACATTTTCTGGACTTCGTTAAAGGCTGACATTGTACAAATCCTTTACAGATTTATAAGAAGCTTTCACTCAAAAAGTACATTGTTATTGACTGTATCAAGGAAATAGATGATTAAAAGACAAAATATTAATACCGCTCATTAAATTTATTATTAATTAAATATCCCTGATTATTATCCAGACAAACATAATTATTTGAATACCTATTTAAAAAAAAACTTTTAATCAAAATGCATTATACAACAAATATTTTGTTTACTATTTATTATAAATAGTAGGTAATTACCATTTTCGCTAATAAGTATAAAAATCCTATATCTCCACATATTAAAATACTGTTTTTTTTTTACGAAGAATGACTGTTAGCCATTCTACCAACTCATTGAATCCTTTAAGTGGATTAACACTCACATTAGGGAAAGTATTTTTTCCAGCCGTTTGATCACAGCTGTGACCTATGGCTACACCGTAAAAGAGACAGGCCACCAGTTATAGTACCATGGGTGCATGCATTAATACTCTCCTTGTGTTGTATTGAAATGGTCATATCATTATTAAATTAAGAATAAAAATAAAATAATAAAACGTTTGTTTTCTTTGAGAAATAGAATAGGTATAATAAAAATGTATAAACATAGAATTTTAGACAATTTAATGTGAAAAACAGATTGATTTTAATGCAAAAATGGGAACAAAGTACCATTTTTGCTTTTCCGCGGCATATGGACTTTGATAGATTAGAAGTTATATCAACATACTTTATTTATGTGAAATGGTTGTTAATACTTTGGACGCTGAAGACGCACATGCGCGTAATGACCAGGTGGCCGATCGATGTAATTAACGTGCATTTTAAAGGTGCTAATTAAAAACTCATTATCTACTCAGCAGCGAATGCGTTAACCATTAGTCCATCCCACTGGATTATTGAACTGGATGAAATACACATTACGAAACAACATAATTTTTTTTAACACACGCAGGATTGAACCGCGCTCAGTAAACGACCGTTATACTAACTTGGCCACCATAGATGCTAAAAGTTTACCATTTTAAAAATTAAATAAGTAGGTACGTTTTAATATGACAAATATAATTAAGTATTTACCTACTTATCAGATTATTTTATGTTTTTATGGCTTTCAGGGTAAACGCATACTTACATAAGTAATTTATTCATCTGACTTAATATTCTTATAATATTTATTGTTATTGTAAAGGTTTCATTTAGGTACATATGAATAATGTTTTGCATAACAGATTAAATAATTCATTCCTGAATAATATTTGTAATGTTTTGTTAGGTTGTTTTATAAAGATCGACTTTGTAATCTTATTACACGCGTTTTCAAAATGTATTATGTATTGCGAAAATTTCCTGAAATTGTATGACAATTAGGCGCCAGCCTACCTTGAATAGTGTCATATGCAAATTAACGCCTAAAGGCGTGAAGTGATGGGCATACAATTTGTTACCTACATAATTTGTTAATTTTTCGAGTTTGTAATCAAATTTTGGATCATTTTATTTAAATTACATCTCGTAGTTGTTTTGTTAATAGAATAATAATTACATTGTGCCAAATTAATTTTGCACTATAAAAGCGCAAAAAATCTGTTCGTATTCATCAGTTTCATTGAGTTCCTCAAGCAAACAATCCAATCAAAATGCAATTCGTAAGTATTCATTTGTTTTTCTTAATTTTTATTTCTTAACTCACTAGTTGTTCCAAGAATATATATGACTATTTTTTTGTTAGTTTTATAAATAATGTGCTTACTTTAAAAATTAACATTAAATTAACTTTATTATGGCAGATTAGGATATATCTATTTCAAAATAATAAGTATTTCTTTTAATAAGATTAGTAATAAACATTTAAACATTATTTTTCAACATTATTACTTCCTCTTCAAAAACCTAATATGGAGAGTTCTGTAAATAAATATCTTAAGATTGGAAAAATATGTATTTTACAATTTTTTTTCATCAAAACGTACGTTCATGTAAATATATCGTGGAAGGTATAATATTATATTACTTTGATGTATATTTTAATAGCTATTGAAAAATAACGTTACAACTCCATCAAATTCATGTTGTGCATGATTGGACTTAATTTGAAATGACGTAAAATTGAAAAGTCGTTTCTTTGTGGAACATCTAAAAAGCTTTATATTCATGCAAAAATTAAAGCTTTCAGAATTTACATATGCTTTGATTTTCAATCATAATATTAGAATTTTACATAATTGGAAAAAATAAACAATAATTATTTATTTAATTAGTATCATAAAATGTATCATTTTTATAATATCCCTATGTTATTACTGTAATAAAAAGTACAATATCTTCTAAAAAAATGTATACCTAGTATCTATGATTAGTTTAAATGTATCTGCACTCATGATTTAGAATATTAATATATTAGACACTCGTGTACATATAAATAATTCTTTTATTCAGCTCTTCGTTGTCTGTCTGATGGTCGTCGGAGCTTTCGCCGCTCCAGATGGTAAATTCATTCCAGTCTTGGAACGCACAGAAAAGCACGACGAAGTCGGTCAGTTCGCTCTTCGGTACGTCAGCGGAGATGGCACCATCTTCACAGAGACCGGAGCCCTGAAGCCAACTCTCGATGGAAAGGACCACGCTCTCGTCAAGGAAGGCGAATACTCCTTCACCGCTCCCGATGGCAAGCTCTACCGCACCAAGTGGGTCGCTGATGAGAAAGGATTCAGGGCTGAGGGAGAACATTTGCCCATCTCTGTTGTAGCCTAAGAAATATATCGCCGAACTCAGCTAATTTACTGCCTTTAACCAAATTGTCATTATATTATTATTTATTTATTAAAATGTTAGTCATAAAGCAATAAATGAAACGCATTCAAAATTATATAACAATTTATTTTTAAATACCTAAAAATATACACCCATAGTAATTTCACTACAATTATAGGTCGAAATGGGTAGGTACATTTATTAACGGAAAAAATATTGTATGAAATCTCGTTGATACTACATCGGCAATACAATCCAATATTATAGGTCTTGACCGACCTCAGAAAATGTCACTACTATAATAGCCACAGAGATACTGTTTCAATTTATGCATATTAGATCCACCGGTTATACGTAAATTGTACGTACTATTCTTCTCTGTATCACAGTTCACCGTGAGTCATCTTATCGAAAAAAGAATGCGTATAAGTTAAAAAACGACGCGTTGTTCGTGGAGCGTTGCAAACAGTAGTGATGTTTCAATTTTATTGGATTCAATATAACATTAATTTGATATTGATTGATATCAAATATTTAATGATAACGCTGTCATTGATATGCTACGAGTCGATTCTTACGAGCACTTACTTCCTAATCTACTTTTTAATGATTCAGAATTCTATATAAATAATATGTACCTATATACGATATGATTGTAATTCTAATTTACTTACCTGCTTTTTTTCTACTCTCTTTCCCTTGTATCTCAGTGGTTTTTATTACTTATGTTTAAGTGTTTTATTTAGACATGAATTTCATCATAATCCTATACGGCCAATCTACTTCAGATACAACAGCTCACAATAAATTATGATACGGTCAACTGCATGCGCACAGATTTCCGGATACGACATCTACCACGATCTGTATTTCCCTTCTGGTCTATTGAAGAAGATCCTCTTGGGTGATTGATTTTCTTTCATCCATAACTTACCCATCATCATCACACTTTCACGTAATAAACGATGGGAGGATGTGGAAGTAATTCATAATCGTACTTTTCTCATGATTGTATCGTTATCATATATGGCCGAAAGACGTTTCTTAATACATATTTTCCTGTCAAAGCTATCCATTAACATCTCATTTTATTTCGATAAACACTCTAAGTCGCGAGCCAGTACGCATCGGATAAATATTTGTATATATTTTTTTAAGTTTTCTTTATAAAGCATTGGTCTAAAGTTTCCATTACTATATAATTACTTGCATACCTGATATGTTATGCTAAGTAGAAAACATTTAAAAAAATAGTTTCAAATGAATATTTAATAAACTATATTGTTAACATATTATAAGAATATAGTTAAAAATAAAGAGAGACCAAATTAAACCAGAAACCAGGCAGTATAAGAATTGCTTTAACTTGTCATATTATATTTATCAAATAACTTATTAGCTGTGGGATGGTCGAGCTTAATAATTTAAAATAATACTATAAAATATTCAGTTATCGGCGCTTTTCAAACTTCCAATGGGTGTTTACCCCATTTCAATTTGATTTAGCAAGCACACTGCACATTGGATTACAATAATAAGAGATAATAGTAAACTTTTAGACTACACTCATGCATTTCTAGTTATAATAATTTAAAATTAAAAAATATCAAACTAACATAAAACATTCCATACACCCAACTAAAATCCAACTTTGTACCGCAGTTCGGAAAACACCGAGTTGAATAATAAAAAATATCGATTTTTACCTAGTGACAGCAATTACCATGCCAAATATTCGATACCATTCTTATGTGGTGACATATTTAAAATTACTGTCATGAAATGACACTGGGTATCTGATTTGGTCAACAACATTACTGCTGTATGTAAATCTAATTCTAATAATTAATTATAACATTCAATTTCGTGTCTGGCATTTTAATTCCTCTACAATCTGATGTGGCTCTAGCCCACCTCCCTTAGATGGTATTTTTTACGAAAAGTATTTGTTAGTGAAATATAGACAAATCCGACATGGGAGTGAGAGTCAGAGAAAGTTTTCGAAAGCGCTTAGTAACACAGATATGAGTTAGAGTAAGATGGAATAAATTAGATCGTGGACCCATGAATTAACTTCATTTGTGTTTGACTTATATGTGATAAGACAAAATAGTGCAGTTTGTTAACATTATTTTAATTAAGCCTAAAACATATCATCATTTTTTTATTTAATAGACGAATTTTTTTATTCAAATAATTGCATTAAGGTCATTAGTTATATATAAACATCAGTAAAAAAAGGATGATTTTTTTTCAAAAAATGCAATGAAAAATCGTTATTCCGAAAAATGGTTGTATTTTTTTTCGACTATCCAAATTTATCATTATCTCGACTTTGGGTAGATAGGTACTTTCTTTTTATAATTAAATAATTATTGTGGCTCTAATGTACATCATTATCATAGTAGTTTAAGTAATAAAACCTACAAAAAAGGCCGCATTATAGTCCGACAATATCTTTTCTGTTTATCTCTGCTCTCAATTTTAAGTTGTTAGCTATTCACTCAATTCAACATCATGCTCTGGATCCAAACGCATATTGAGAAAACAACATAAGTGCCAAATTCATCATCGACATTCTTAACACTTTTGCCACGTGATATATTATTATATAATCATTGATACATTACTGCGTTTTTTCTAATAAATTTCTTGTCACTCTAGAGTTTTTCATGTCAAAATCAAGGGTTTTACTAACAAGGGTTGTTGGTTTTTGTCAGATTGCAGTATTATGGAAGACTAGCTAAAAATACGGCAATCAAAATTTTAAATATAATATTTACAGAAACTGAACGAACAAACTGAAGAGAATAGAGTGCTCCTGATTGTCAATTCTATTAAAAGTCTAAACAACAGCCATGGTTAATTTGAAGATAAGGGTAATAACTACTCGGTCTTAATTTAGCATTCAGAAATACAGTAGGTAACACAAGATGTAAAAACTAAATGCAATAATTACTTTAAAACCTAAATGTTTTTAGCGAATGATGAAACATTTTCAGTGTGTCATAGGTTGCAATAAATTGGGAATCTCATCAATCAATCTCAAAAATAAGACTTTTTTTCAACGGGTAATATTTTTTTTAAGAATCTTAACTTGAATAAATCGGCAGCAAAAGAAAACATTTTTTTTAATATATACAACATATACAAAGTTTACATAACTACAAATAAATGGGAAACGTCGGTTTATTCGTAAACAGTGTGTAACGGTTATATTCTACAATTCAAGATATTCTGTTTTTGTTATGATATAATTTTCTTTCACTTATCGTTATAGTAAAGCTTTTAACGTTTTCCACTGCTTACGGTTTGCAATGAAGCCGAAGTACATTAAAGATTGACATATAAAATATTCAGAGAGAAACCAGATTAAATTTACAAACAACTGGATTGCACCGACAAAGTGAGAACGGGGGTGTAGTCTTTGTGCCTGGCGTGGCAGTAGTTGAATAACAAATCGGTTCGTATCACGCACAAGCCCGTGAAAGCGATCTCCTCCGAAACAACGGCTACCTATTATATCCCACTGGGACATTTTAACAAAGCATTTTTTTTCTGGTCTGCCGATTCGATTGGAATTAAGCCTATAGACAAATAATTCAAGGCTGTTTTTTTATACAAAATTGTGATAGGGACTTATTTTACAAAATATTTATCAGCTAAGTAAACAATACATTAATAATTTAGGTCCCCTCTGAATTTAAATCAGATGATAAAGGTATTTGTAATATTTAAATACTTCCCTTATTTACGATTCACACAAATAATGTGCTTAACATTCATACACATTATTCTTACATTATATATTTTATAATTGAGTCGCTTAGAATCATAACTCACATATTCCAAAAATCAAGTTTTGAGATAATCGCTAAAAACCAACAGAGCACTATTTTTTGTAATTAGAAGAACAGTATTGAACTCCCTAGAATATTAATGAGTGAGAGAGTCGAATAACTTTTTTTTTTAAATATATATACCTAATACTCCTAACGTTGCAGACATACAGCATACTATGAGAAATAGAGCTCCCCGATTGGTTAGGAAGGCGTTGGTGACAAAACTCTATTCTTTGAAATATACGACATATTACACCAACAATGAACTTTGTCAACGATTTTCACACGGTTTAAATTGACTTTTAATACTCAACTATTTTTCGGTATATAGATTTATTCATTTAGAATCACTTGGCATATTTAACTAAAAAACAACAAAATTGCAATATGTGAGTTATGATTCTAAGCGACTCAATTGTAATCTGTAGTAATCATTGTAAAGCTGAGGATTATACCAATACAAGTGCACCGCTGACTATGTTGAAAAAAAGTATCTTCAAAGTTAAAAAGAGTAAACCAAAACATTCAAATTAGATATATTGTTATGGAAATAATAATAATAACATTTTACATAAGTACATAAGCAACGTTCCCTCTAATTTTTATGTGTGTGGATCATAAACTCATAAGCAGTTTATTTTGTTCAACAACATTATGTGCCCAAATATTTACAATTGAGCCCTTGCCCGGAATAACGTTGTATCCAACAATATTCTTGTTTTGAGAAAAATGGAAAAAGTTAAACCAGTTATGTTTTGTTACATTTTATATTTTAAACACAATAAACATACAATTATTAAGAGTTTTAAATGTAAAGTTATTATTTGATAAATGAACTCGTCAAATTATTATGCCACGAAATGATATACCTATCTTACAAGGAAATAATTATTTGCATGTAAATTGCACAATAATATCCAACATAGGTGATGTTTAATAATATGAAAGGATAGTTTGTTTTTACACCCCTTCAAACAAAAGTGTAAAATGAAGAGGCTAAAATGGAATAATGTCACAACATTTGTACTGTGAGAAATAATTCCGTGAATATTATGCAAATTTTTTGTGGTTATAATAATATTATGTTGGTCATTGCCCATATTCTATCTAGGTAAACTAAAAATCTGGTACATATCGCATACTTATTTTTACAACATTTCTGTCATCAGACGTAGGAAGCATTTTTCTGAAGATTATTTTTACATGTTAACCAAGTTAAAATTAATGTTGTACAGGACGCTATGGAGTAGTATCCTACATATTCGAAATACAATTATTATAACAATTTAGATAAACCATTTAAAGCAGAGCCAGCTGGCGGTCGCCAGTCTGTCTCGCTAGGTCTTGTATAATATTATTATGACGCGAAAATTAATCCTAACTCTTTCAATCTTCAGCACTCATTATTTCTTGATTCTGATATAAACAATTTAAAATCTCTTAGTACTTACTACTCACATAAAATCTTATTCTCAGGTATTGCCTCATTACTGAGGATCTTGGTCTTCATGAGCGGTTCCAATTCTTCACTTGATACATTAAAGTGTCCCATGAATTCAGTTGATTGAGTGCCAATGACGATTAAAATTATGTCACATTCTTGATTTAATCAGTCCAGCACAAGGATGTTCTTCCTCTTTCATGGTCTATGCTATCAATCATAGAAAGTCTTTAGAAGCTCTGATGTTTATTCTTTGCTCTTCGATTATAGGTTTGTCAGTGCTCTTGACAGTTCAGAGAATCCAGAGTATATGCTTCCAAAATTACATCATCTCAAAGCATCGATTCGTTGCCTCTCTGTGATCTATGATTTCGATACATAAAGACATAATATTATGAAAAGTGACATTTATTAGAATTATAATCTCTTATAAAAAATAATGTTAAAAGTTATAAAAAAATGCAGAGACAAATATGTGACATAGAAATAATCATAGTAAACATACACATTACACACCTATGCCGTAAATAATAATTCCGTAAAAATTATGACAGAATCAATTATACAAATGTATTATGATGTCCACATAAATCAATTAAAGGTCAAAGCAATGACCTCAACATATTAAGTATTGTTTTTGGATAATGATGTTTGAATTGCAATCATAATAATTCAGTGACCTAATCATGTATCGCCAAATAAAGGTACACGAACTATAATAGTTTTTGTAAAGACTTAAAAAGTCATGAGTTCGTATTTCGGGTCTGGCAAAAATCCCATGCTGTTTGAATCCAAAGCATAAACATAATAAGTTGAGAAAGTGGCTAATATCCATTTCTCGTAAAAACAAAAATCTGTTAAAAAACCTCTCCGTGAAAATGATTCTATTAAGTTTATTTTAAATATTACTGTTTTATAGAAAGTGGTTTTATTTCTCCAAGTTAATCATTATATTATTTAAGATTACAGACCAAATAATTTTGTAGTTTCATTAATAATTACACATGGAATAATAAATCAATATATTCGTCGGCTTATATTCAAAAAATCATCGTATTTAAACTATTCTTACCAGTTAAGGTTGGCGATAAATAATCAATTAGTATCGATTCTTCACCACTGAATAACAACTAATTTATATACGTATTACCTATCTAATTGTTGATAGCTTAAATGCATTGCAACGATTAATAGAGAAAGTTAAGGGCTGGCTTTCACAAAATGAGATGCCTCCTTAGCAATCAACACCTCAACCAGGAACTGAGACTGCGTATGGTTCGTTGTTATCTCCTCTTACTTATTATTTATTTCATAGCATGGATGATAAACTAATTAATTTTACTAAAAGTTGAGACCTTCAAGGTGTGACTTTATAGACGCGTTGTATTCAAAATGCATTGGACTGACAGGGAGATTAATGTTCATATATTAAGCGAATAAGAAAGAAATTATTCGTAGCAATATAACCATAATTAATATTGCAATACTTTGTCTTTATTATGAGTGAACGATTTTCCAGAAAATTTTCCAAGAAAAGGTCAACGGTATACGTAGCAAATAAAGAAGGAGTACGACTATATAGCTCCATCTAACTATTGTGAGGAGATGATAAAACGAAGATTGCCCTAATTGTGGCTGGCTTCTAATCGGCGATGAAACAAGAGAAAGAATTGATATAATGTATTTTCGTTGGTCAGTACAATTTTAACCTACTTAATATTAAAACTACTACCTCTATTCGTTAGTAAAAAATATGTGTTATTTAATCTAAAACTACACTTGTGATAATATTATAATCTGTTTAGGCGAGTACACGATGAGTACGGATTTACGTTTTTTAATAAAAATTATATTAATTTCAATGAGTGTTTTGTTCCAGATAGTGAAAATTGGTTGTTGATGTGTGTAAATGGCATTAAAATTTAATTTTAAATAAAAAAAAGTAATTTTATAGTCATATAATTTTTATGTTGATTTAAACAATGAAGTAAAAATCTAGTCAGATGGCGTAAATTACATGGGGTTCAGTAAAATAATATTACTGTCTATATATAAAATAATTTGAAAAGTTTTTAATAGACAATTTCGAATCATTACCTATCTGGAGTTTATGTGGTTTTCCCGGAAAAGTTTTCAACAAAATGTCTGTAAGATTAAAATGTAGGCACCTACTGTCACCACGGAATCCATTATGTTACCCACCAAAAACGTGTCCTAACCACTCCTTAGGAAAGTTGTCAAATTAATTGTTCGACGGCATAGTTGATTGCTTGCGGCAACTGGCATTCAAGACTCTTGATTGGCTCATAACAGACAAAATGCTCAAAGCGGGTAGTCGTTTACAAGTCGTTTAATTGGTTGCCCTTGGGCTTATGGGAAGTATTTAGCCATTGAGAATGGCAAATCAAACTAATAACAATTACCAGTTTGTGTTTCAAACCACAAGTCATCACTAACCACAATGTTACATGCTTTGTTAGGTAACAACATATAATTATTATATCAATACCATTAATAGTAAATTATCAACGCCAAAATTTTTAATTTCTGACATAACTAACTATCGGTGCTAATTGTATTATCGGGAATTCTATAGTGTGTTAATTAAATGTGTAAACTAAATAATATTGTACCTATACATTGTATTTAAATGTATTTAAACCACAAAAATTATACAACAACTGATGCATCTAGTATTTGTTATTATATCAGTCGGAGTCAATCCACTGCTGGATGAAGGCCTCCTTAGCTCTCTCCACTCTTCTCGGTTTCTAGTCTTTGCTACCACATACATTCACCGAACTTTATGTGCTCGTCTATCCAGCAAGTTTTATCCCTGTAGGCGTTTAGTGCCCCTTGGGTACCACTGTATGACGGTATTTGTCCAGTTGTTGTCCACTCGCCGAGCGACATGTCCGGCCCTACTACTTAGCGACCTCTATCACATCGCGTACTCCTGTCTGCTTCTTTGTACATTGGTTTATTTTGTGATCTTTACGCTTTATGCCCAACATTCACCTTTCAATGCCACGTTGCCATTACTCGTATTTTTTTTAAATTTTTCTTACATTAAGAGTCCATGTTTTACATATATACGTGAGTGTTGGTAACACACATTGGTTGAATACTTTACGCTTAAGACACAATGGGAGGTCACTTTTGAAGATACTATTCAGGTGCCCAAATGCCTTCCGTGCCAGTTTGGTTGTGTATATTTATTATAAATCACATTATTTAAACAAAATGTTTTTTAGATATTATTTTACAACAATAAATTAACAATTCATTAATTTTTTATTAAATTATTGACTAATCCTCTCAGTACATTGTAAATTATTTGAATATACACTATTAATTTTCATTCTAAAGTCTGTCACAGTTACCCCCACATATAATTCTGAGAGTCTAAATCACATCAATAATCACTAATAAAATACAATCTTTTGTAATTTTTAATCAAAGTATAAACAATAGGTAATACAGTACTATACTGGAGCAGACAGGTATAGCTGCAGTTTTTTCAAATTTTAGGTTTTCTTCCATAATATGTTCCAAATTGCTACATTCTTTGCTGTAGTCAATATTAGAGCTGTAACTGTATTGGTCACAAAGTAATGTTAAAAGATATCTGCAGCTAACCAACTGTAAAAAAAGTTAATATGGCAAAAAGATTTAAGTATCTGATTAAAATGCAAGATAACAATATAACTTTTTTAAACAATTTTAAAAACAAATTTTTTAATGTTGGGATTCTTATCCACTTATTTTTTATATAAAATATCTTATAAACTAACTTGTTAGACTGATTTCAAAACTTTATTTTTGCTATCCTGTAAAATTGTGTAAACATCAGTTACTCGTATAACTATTTGCCACCACAGTACCGATATACTTGATTCATACAAGGCGTCATGGCAGACCTCAGGTACAGAATGATATGATAAGATCTGATCGCATTGATAGGTTAATTTGCAAAGCACACCATCTGTATTGCGATAGTTATGGGTTCAAGTCATATAAGCATAATATTATTCCTAAGATATTCCAAATTATGTTTGTCATTACTAATTGATCATGAATACATAAAGTAAATCCCTTAATCAAAATAAGAAATAAAATCTTCAAATTTTAAATTTTAAAATAATCTCTATATATATAAAAATCTCGTGTCACGATGTTTGTGGTCGCACTCCTCCGAAATGGCTCGACCGATTTTTATGATTTTTTTAATGTATATTTGTTAGATATGAGAATAGGTCAACAAGTATATTTCATACCGCTAGGTGATTAGGGTATCTCTATCCAGAAAAAAAAATTCTTTTATTTTTTTGACAATTTTTTTTTTTGTATTTTTTTTATTATTTGGCATCAAAAAATACCTATAACCCCAAATTTTCACCCTCCTACCCCCACCCTCTCATTTTTTAATAGTGATTTTATTATTTTTGTATGAACATATTTAACCGTCGTTCGTATTTCAAACAGAACGAAATTATTTATGTTGTTGAATGACAGATGGCGCTACATCCAAGAAGAATTCAAGAGAAGCGTCGCGTCATTTTGACATTTCATTCGGCATATCACAACGCAGTGCGAGCAAACTTTTGTACGATTTATTTTAATTTATCTATTTTTGTATGCGTGTATTACAGTGCACAATGCCAGCAAGACGCAAGGGGGCCATTTGGGCCGTCGAACGAATAAAGCAACAAACATGCAAAATAGTAGAGCAGAAAGAACAGACGAACGAATCCAACAAGATAACAAAAACGTGCGTGTGAGCATGTCGCAATTGCGTGCATCTCAATCACAAGAAGCACGAGCTGAACAAAATCAACAACGACAATTGGAACGGAGCCAAGCGCGCCGGTTCGTAGTTAACACACGCAGAGCAAATGACTGACAATGCCAACAAGTACATTGAGCATTTACATCCGCTTCGTTCCTTCGTCTCGCATTCGAGTACGAGCCAGATATTGAATATTTCGCTCATCCGAAAGTGCTGATTGGTGCTATGGACAAAGAATGTCCCCATTGTCATGCGCTCAGCGTCAGCCGGGATGTGTTGCGCATCAGGAAAAGTGCAACTACCAGAAATTGAGATACCACCAGAACCATTGAATGGCTTGCTCATCGGCACGGTTCCAGATTCAAACCTGTTCCTGATTCAATTCAAGTCCATTCACACATTCAATTCATGCTTCCAAATGACTTCGTTCAGAGCAACAGAAATAGTTCACAATACTGCGGCAAATGGTCAACAATTCCATTCTACGTTCAAAATCAAAAGTATACCACAAAGTAGGCTATTGTCATCAATCCTGATAAAACACCAGCTGGAGAGCACGTGTGTCGATTCAATGCGCCTGTTGTTGACGAAATTGCTGGAATCATGGTTGGCGACCGCACATAGACGCGAGAAATCGTGATTCGAAGAAGAAACAATAATCTGGAGTTCATCGCTGACACACACCGTTCATACGACGCTCTCCAATATCCGCTAATTTATTGTATTTTAAATTATTTATAATTAAAGGGACAAGACGGATATTGCATAAACATTAAACAACGAGATCCTGTCACAGGTAATTCATTCATTATGAACAACATTACTCATTTTGAATTGAGAAAATGAATGGTTGGTGTTTTTTTTTTTTATCGGCGGTCATCGTCTACAGCGCTCCATTCCTCTTTCTGTCATAGATCCCATCCCCACACACTTAACCCTTTACTGCATGATTTTTTTTTTTTTGAAAAATTTTATTTTTTATTGGTGTTAAAATGCCTTGTGAATGAAGGAAAAATAATGAAAAAAATATTTTTCGAAAATTTCATTAAATTTTGTATGTTACTGCGTGGTGTCGCAGATTTACGACATTTGGAAATCTTACATTTTAGTATGACAAAATACAAAACCAAATGAAAACAATTATAAAAAACTAATGTACACACCTTATTTGATGTGTAGATATTTTTATTCAACCAATTTCAATCTTCTGTATATTTTTTTTTATTTATTTACAAATACGGATTTTTGCGTACATACTAATTCGTCAACTGTCAAACCAGAAATGCAGGGACTATAATGCAGAAATGCTTTATTTCTTGAAATGTCCAAACAAAATCGGTAAAGTAGGATGTTTATGGTAAAACAGTTTTCTAGGAATCGAAAAAGGATAGTATTTGATAATTTACACAGATGGCATTGGCTATATCGAAATAGTTTGAAATGTCGCAAATTTGCGACACTATGCAGTAAAGGTAAATACATTCGTTATTTTTTATTTAACAACCAAAATATTCACTAGAAATAATTTATATGGCAGAACAACGTTTGCCGGGTCAGCTAGTAATATATAATACCTACTCACCAAATATTACAAAAAATCACAATACATATTTTAAATAATTTAATTTGTAGATTATAAATATGTAGGTATATTCTCTGGCCCTTCTTGTCTTCGAAGAAACGGAAAATGGTAAATATAATTAAAGCAGATACCTACCCATATTAGAATTTAAGCTTTGCTTAATCTAGATCTTACACCCACCTTACTTTAATTAATAAAAACAAAAAATGATTAAAACCCGTTACCACGAGCCTAGAGAACAAATATCACGTATTCGAAAACAAATTTAATGTTTTCACTCACGCCTGAGGTAATTTTAATTAAAAAGGGCTGTATAAAAAACACAAACAATATTTAACCCATCATGAATTATTAATATCTGTTATTGTTTTTTTGATAAAAATAAACAACATAAAAGTTAACTTGTATAATATAAAAATGTACCTAAGTACTGGTAATGAATGATTGAACACATACGGTTAAATTTTGATTTGCAGAAAAAAAGGATCCTGACAAGGATTGCTTGTGACATTGCACGGTGTCAATGTATTTCACTCTTATAGAACGAATAGGGAAGTAGAAAGATAAGAATTATTATACATAATATACTATTTTTTCTTTGTTCTTCAACAAGATCTTTAATATTACCTAAGTATGTGGAAAATTTAATATTAAATTTTAATCATAAACACTGTTATACATTTTATTAAACTATTTTTCGTTGCGGATTTTCACTTTTTTATACCAAAATAAATAACTGTGTCGACATTTATTAACACCCTCTTTATATGATAAAGAGCTTGCATACAAATAAATTGTGTGGAAGAAAAATACGCTTATACATGCCATACTGCTGAAAATTATAAAAAAATTCAGTTTAACATTTTACGGTTCAAAAACTCGCGTATAAAATAAACATATAAATCTTAAACACACATCGCTAGTTTTAAACAAGGCACCGCAACGTTTTTGTTAAATTCAAGCTGGGGTGATTTTTTAGCAAGGTAAAAAATTATCACCGGCAAAGTGTGTGGAAAAAACATTTTCACGGTTTAAATCTCGCCATCCAATTTCGGTGTCAAATGGAGCATAGTAACCCGAGTGTAAACCAAATGTGCAAGCGCCATTTCTTCACTCCCATCCATTGCTCCCATCCGTAAAATAAATTACTACAAATCTCACTAGATGATGTAGGAAATTTCGGTTGATATTTTAGAAAGTTTGTGATTTATTACAATGATATTTTCTTTTTTAAATTCTGGATGCAAACTCAGGTGATTACTTTTTAGAAGAGTTTTTTTACACCTGATCCTTAAAGGTAATTTATGCACACTATTACATAAAATTAGGAAGTATATTTCATATATTTCCAAGTCATTCAAAATACTTACATATACATAAATACATGACGAAAGATTGTGTAGGTAATATTTGTGTAGGTAAACTGCAATGTGTTGGGTTTTCCGCTCTCCTTATGTGCGGCAAGTTTAACGTGAAGCGTGGCCGTTTCGAGAACTATAGTATTGACCGCTAACTGATTATTTTTTTTTTAAACGGTACATGTTTAAACACGCGCGTTAGCATAATCTTACTCCCTCATACATTATTATCGTTAGCCAATTTATAGCTACGGCCGTATGTTGTAGCTTAACCACTGTGAAATGACAATAAAAATGTCGTATTTCAAAAAAATACTACCTTATTCTTAGTTCAATAATTATTATAAAGCAATCGTTATTCGTAGGATGTTTAATACATTTGAATAGTCGAAGACATCGATTATAATCAGTATCTTTAGAATTATCTTCAAATGTGTTCATCGTGCCCATTTTTTAATAATAAAATGCCTAATTCTTGTCAAATTTGGGATCAAAAAGATTATGAAATATAATTTTTTATCGTAAATATGTCACTACAAATTGTTAACATTAATTTTACTAATGGTTTTTAAATGCGTGTAAAAATTAATAAACCTAAAAAATCTTAACACCACTGCACATGGATGTACCGAAATATGACTGTATTCTAAAACATTATAGCGAGAGGTTTAAAAGAATGCTATTTTATGTAATAAAAATACTTTATGCAGTCATCAAATATATCAAAATAAATATAAGGATAATAAGACTTCAAAATTATATAAATAGATTATCTACAACATTTAAGGAATGTCCAGGGTTATGCTCTGAAAATATCATAAAAGCTCCATTTTGACCTACACTGAACATTTGGGCCGTTAACCAAACATATTTTTTATATATTATTTATAGCACGACATGTGACTTTTTTACTATACATGGATCAATTTTAGAAGAAAATATTACTATTTATCTGAATTTCTAAAACTTAAATAGCACCTTTTCTTGCCTGTGGAGGCATATTTTTGTTACACGTTAGCCATCAAAAATCCTCCACGGGTGCCGAATTTCCGATCCCTGCTCTAATGCAGCTTATCTTTGACGTAAGTCCATCTCGTACTAGCGGTTGGATTTTTCATACGTCTTTATATAGCGGAAACATGGATCATAAAAGCAGCGAATTGAAAAAGGGTCGATGCTTTAGAAATGAAGTATTGGAACCATATGCTAAGAATATCTTAGCACCTTGGTAAGAAATGAAGAACACGTATTACAGAAGATAAGTTTTCAATATTCTAAATAGCATAAAAGTAAACTCAAAATAATATACATACATCGATAGGTACATGTCTTAAAATATATTTCAAATTTAATACTTTATGGTCTGATTTATTTCTTCGTATACATTGCTAAAACTATATTCCAAAATACTTATTCAGTATGTATCCAATAAAAAATATATTAATAAGTTTAGTCATTTAATGGCTGACCATAAACGCTTTCTCTCCCCTCATCCAACAAATTGAAATAATAATTTGAAGTTTACAAGTTTATTGACATATTAAAGTTGATAACATCATAAAACAAAAACTTTTTAAATTGATGTACCTATCATAAATTTTAATGACAAATTCAAATTTATTTATTTACATATTATTATAGTCAACTAAATATATGCAGTAGGTACTCGAAAAGCAGTATAAAGACTAAATACAAAAATTATAAAGTAGATTACGTCATGGAAGTACACCGAATGAGCTAAGTAGACTGTATTTTAAGAAACTATAAAACAACGCTCAGCTATACAGATTCTCACGTAGGTGGAATATATCAACATCCGAAGCGATTTGGTTGAACAGAGTTATTGCCCTCCCAATTAGCATCACCAATGGCAAGTTAGTTCTGCACCTTACGAGAACAAACAATTGACGCTCCCGATGTCTAAGCTAGACAATACTATCAATTGTGGCAGAGTTCTTGTTTACACCGCGTATAAAATACGTGGCGAAATATGGATATCTTCTAGAGCTTAAAATACAGTATGTAAGCATATATAAGAGAAAGCCAGTTGGATAGAACCATACGAACTTATGTAAAGGAGTAGGTATCATTTATTTTGAACTCGCTCCGCCATTAGGTTGTATTTCACCTGATGTGGGCCCCAAATAATCGACCCACTCTCAAGCCGGCTTCTAACGGATTTTTAATACAGTAATATCAAAAAAGACCTGGGAAGTACGTAAGACGAAGCCCAACATTTGCAGCCCAAATATAGGAGGACAAAGCAAACATGTTATCGGTTATCTTGTAGGTAATTATAATATAGAAAAGAATTAATTCATGAATATCAAATATTTATTGTGTACCTATGTATGAACGTTACATACTCACGATGGCCGAGCGGTGGCATGATAGACCCACTACAAATTTATAAGACGATTTTGTATAGCTTTTTGTGCTCAAAAATAATAGTTTAAACTAAAAGATTACATACAATAAAATTTAATTAAAATAACTGATAATACTGACTATTTATATCGGCCAATGGGTAGCCATATAAAGCAAATTTTATCGGATAACAAATATTGACCGTCTTAAATATTAAATTCACCTCTATATAATATCGTGGGTCCCGGATTCGAATCCCGGATCTGGAAAATTCACGTATTGTTTTTTTAATAATGTCAATATATTATTATTAGGCAAGTGGCTAACATACATTTCTCATAAACACAAAATTCTATCAATACAACCCCCCTCCCTCTAAGAAGAAGTTTTGCCCATATTATCCTTTTTGGATCGAATAATTTAGTGATCTTTAGGTAACTTAATATTAAGTAAAAGCATTAATTGCTGTTTGCTTATTATTTTTACTCAACTTCATCACCGAGATCAAAGTAATCAATATTCAAAACAACCATCATAGCCACCGCCATATATATATATATATATTAGTAATTTTTGATATGATGCATCCTCAATAATATTATTGAATTAAAGTAGGTGAGAGTTAAATTTAAGAGAATAAGAAGTAGGTAAAATTATATTATTAAGGTAGCATTTCGTGTATAACTTTTCCTAGGGTTGTCATTACGTGGTAGTTGTGTATACTTAAATGTTTTCAAAATTTAAGAAACTGTATGATCAATAAAATGGTCACCCATCCCGTTAATTTGATTTTTTTTAGAGTGACATCAAAAAATCTTTATTTTATGCGGAAGGCGCCGCGAAACGAAAAATTTTTAAGACTTGAAGTATGTTGAATCGACTCACAGCTACACTATACGATAATAATAATATTATCGTATAGAAAAGTTTTTCTCGTTAGGTATCACTTTTATTATATAGGAGAATATAATATTGATTATGTACTCGTATATTAAGAGCTGATAGTAATTAGTACACAAAAAATCCGAATATTATAATAAGTACTACTTTATGAAGTCCGTATCGAATAATATGCAAGTCAATAATAATCCTAGTAAGGTAAATATGTACGTAACTTTAAATTGATTTAATTTGAAAAATAATACGCTATTATAATTATATTTGACTCATGCTGGCATAAAAAAATATTAAAAGATTATATTCAAAATAATGTAATAAGGTAATAATGATCATATTTTTCCGAATCCTTTCCGTTTATATAATCATTAGTAACCTCAGTCCTAATGGCAAATGTTTCATGATGTTTGTGCCTAATTTTTCAATGTTTACCTCATAAAGAGTAGTATATAAAATAATGTAGAAATTGAACAAAAAAGTGAGCAACATTGTGTTTGATTTTACTTCTTACGGAATAAAAGTAAAGATATCGCTAAATGTTAAAAGTGCAATAAATTAACAAAACAGATGGAATTACCAGTGGGTCATATACATACTATTATTGAATAATACTAAAATTCATAATATAAATTCATTCATAGATCATTCGAAGAAGAAAGTGTCAATTAATAGTTCAACTACTAGCTATCTGTAAACATCAGCAACTCTACCATAATATGGTAGATATTATCTTACATTTACCTATTTTTAAAGGTTTCTATACTATTAATATGTATACATACTTAGATATATATATATATTTATTGTTGATTGTTGATTGTTTATGGATACTGTTTTTTTCTATTGGTATTGGTATTTTCATTCTGTATTGTAATTTGTAACCCCTAGTTGCTAATATTGGAAGCAAACGGGTTTACGGTTTTTGTCCTAATAATGGACTGGTATACAGAATCAACTACTGGCAAATTTAAGAATTAACTAAAAAGTATTTACCAATAATATAATATGATGATTGAGTTTTACGGAGTTCATTCAATTAAAACGAATCAAAATATTTATTTTTGTAAAAAAAAAAGGTTTTACAAAAGGTACATTGAGTATAAGCTAGGTACCTACATGCTAGAAAATATATAGGAAAAATAGTAAAATTATATACTAATTTTACTTAAAATAAAAACAAACTACCTCAAATACCTACTAAATGTACCAAAAACTAAACAAAGATATGAAAACCTCGCTATCAATAAAGTTACATATAAGTAAATACTAAGTGTCAGAGTCAACATATTTTTTAAAACATTATGATAAAATATTTGAAAATAAATTATACCGTAATAATTGTATGTTTTCAGATAAATAATGTCGTTTCGGTTATTTACTTGACAAATAATAATACATAGACTACGTGAATGAATAATAACTTGCCAATATGTTATCCAGAAAAATATGTACATACTAGCGACATCTCTCGATAATATATGTTTCCATTTTAATATCTTTACGTTTTCCTGCGTTCAAAATATACAAGGAAAACTTCTCTATAGAACCAAGCCAAATAATTTATCCGCAAGATGTCACTAGCAACATTACAATCTGTCGTATTTTTTTCGCACGGTAATATAAATGAGATAATTTTATTGTTAAATTACATGTAACATTAAATTATAAAATAATCATTACAATATATTGAGTGTAATAAGTATTTAATTTTTGTTATTCTTTTAATCTTAACGATAGTTCTAAATGCGTCCTTGTTTTGATTTGGCATGATTCTGTATGTTTCATATTCTCAAAAGATTACGTGCCTTTGTAGGGGTTGCACGTTGTTTTGATAAACCCAGCTATAAAATGTAAAAATTTGGAGTTAGTAATTATCTATGTTGCTAATAGTCAACTGAAATGTCTCCTTATCCAATTGCTTCCGATTTATCGGCTGGTGTTCGAGGTCCTACATATCTTGAAGTCAGTGAATATAATTTTACTTGGCCCGGTGAAAATGGTACGTTTTCCGATTCGCCTCCTGTCAACTACACTCTGGCGGCAGGTGTGTAAACTATAATATTATTTAATTTCTGTACACAAATACACTTTTACATGTATCATCAGTATTATATTATATATAATTTATTGTGAAGATTGAATTTGATCATTTAATTTAATTTATGTCTACCATGCTACGATGACGTTTTCAACATGCTATAATATAATATCTACGCATCAAAGTATCCTGTAGACTTGGTCTTGAACACTCAACACAATATTATATTCAAAGCAAATGTATTTGATAGTAAGATCTAAAGACATTATGATGTATATATAAAAACATTGTGTAAAAACATGCTAGACTTTGAATATTAAACAAACTCAGACTTACCTAGTTAGCTTTGAAATAAACAGATGTGGTATAGGTTAGGTTAGAATGGTTAGATCACCACTAATGTGACGAAGAGATTTTTTTAAATTCATGTTTATTAAAAAATGATAGACTAAAAAATACTGCAATGACAAAACCACTTTAATAATTATATCAGTATATTATTTATTCAATCTCAATATCCAGTTATTTAATTTTTTTGAAGAAAATTAAATTATGCAGACAATTATTGTAATATTTAGAATCAAATAGATATACACACAATATATCCTCCTCACACCAGAAACTCACACCAAATATAAATATTATAATACTTAAAATCATATCGATTATTTAAAATTTTAATGCACCTGAGCAGTATCTAGGTGTGCACAATTTTATTTTTGGTATATATTTTTATGTGCTGAATATAAACTATTATAAACTATCATTTTTTTTTAATTTACCTTTTTAAATGATAAAAATACGTGGTTAACATCATTAACTTGCCGTATAAATTTAAAAAAGTAATACATTTTGTTTTGTATGAAATTATTTTAGCTTTAGTAGAAGGCATACATAACAATTTTTTTCGTTTCTTAATTCGCAGTCCACGTTTTTAAAGCTTGTGAATTAATGTTCGCATGTTTTGTAAAGGTCAAAATTTTAGTAAAAACTGAGCACGGCAAATTTCGAAAAGAAAATCTTTATTTATGTAAGTAACAAATCATAAAAAAAACATGCACACGCACGTAAACACACGTGCTAGTAGATATGAATCTTAAGTATTTTTAGTGAAACTTAAAGTGGTTATTATACCTAGTTTTACTTTTAAAATATAAATTAACAACTATGTTAGTAGGTACTAAATTTTCAGTAACCAGTAAGTAGTGTTTTAGTTCACAATCGCCATAATACGAACTTACGATTTTCTTGTATTTATTTAGGTACCTACACGACTAATGAAGGGGAGCGTACTTAATCCTACTAGCGGTATTTAGCGACTGATTACAACACATGCAATCAAATAAAATTTTGTCATAATTTAAATTTTAAAATATTCTAATTAATCAATAGGTAGGTACTTAGATATTCATGTTTTTTTAAATTCAAAGATAAATTCACAATTTTAATCTTACACTACAATTTTTATTCGTTATGTTATCATTAAAATGTGGTTTAATCACAGAACAGATTAATAAATAGAATTTCGATAAACTATATCCCAATACAGTAAATTTTGACGCAGGGTTTTGAATGTGTGAGTGTCCTTAAAAAATGAACCACGCATTAATAGACGTGCAATAGTGTGTGTTGCAACCTTCAATACACCAATATTAAATGAGCGTCATTACACAAATGGAGTGCAGTTGTCAGTATTCGACGTATGACGTATTCTTGACACGTATTTAAGTTTATCCCGTATTCTTCCGCACGCGAGATCGGTTGCGTGCTTCTCCTTACCCGTTAGTTATTTCAGTTCCGATTTTTTCTGAATTCCCTGGGTTTAATAATACATTATATCGAAGTATATATTAAGATTTATAAATAATTCATAATTTTAGTAGATAGGTACTTAACTACTTATTCTATATTTATCATAAAAAATAGTTTTTCTAATAAATAACAAATATATAACTTGAAATTATTTGTTGTTATGTATATCAAATCGATTTTCTGTAATATATCGTGATCATCTGCAGAAAAGTTTTTTTTACATCTTTATTAGTAATAATTTAGTTACAATATATTTCCTTATTGCGTACGTTTCTTTGATATTATATTCCACTCAATTTCCGCGAAGGTCAAAGAATTTATGTATACCTGATTAAGTCCCCGATAAAGTACTACTTAACTCGCATTAGCGTTATCGTATGGAATGCGTTTTCCGAATTTCGTTCGGATGCTCGGCTCGCCACCGTCGAGCGGGAAACCATTAACGAGCTAAAAGCTTTCGTGCCTGGACAGTGTTCGTGTACTATGAGGGAGGTGTGAAGTTATTTAATGTTTAAATATTTCTCCTAATTATGTAATATGCCTTCGTATTCCTTGCACGTGATACTGAAATTCAGGGAACATATCGTGCACTCACTAATGCCTCTAGAATTCAATTGAATGTAAACACATGTCTTCCTGAAATAGAGTTAGTTTATCAGCTACGTACGAATTCAATTCGTAACTTAAAGAAAACGTGTATATTTTAAGTATCATTTAAATGAGCTAATACATTTACACTTATTTTTTTAACTCACTTTAATGGAATTTATTAAATAACAATTTATGAAAAAACATTCTATTAGATCACGGGTTCCCAACCTATGGGTCGCGACGGGTTTTCTGTGGGGTCGCCAACTTATACAGTCAACTAAAAAAAAATATTCACTATAATGCAATTTTTATTTTCAATTGTGTCTTGAAGTTTGAATAATTTCATACATATAATATGAAGGAGGAGTTTACTGGGCATCTCGAATCCCTTGAAAACGAACTTCAGCGTTACTTCCTGAGCTGAAAGAAGAAGAAACTACATTGACACGAAATCCATTCTTTGCTTTTCTTGATGTAGCCGGCATTCCCGATGAATTGCAAGATGAATTCTTGGATTTGCGGAATGATTCCTCGGCACGTAACTGTTTAATGAAAAAGTGCTCACACAATTCTGGTGTGGTATGTATCATTCATACCCAAATGTGACGATGTTTGCTTTTCGAGTTTTAGTTGTGTCTACGTTTATCTCTGCGAGAGTGGATTTTCAACTCTTCTTCGCTTAAAAACAAAAGAAAGAAATAAATTAAATGTTGAGAATGACATGAGGTTGGCGTTAACAAAAACTCACCCGCGAATTTTGAAGCTGGTTAGTAACATGCAATTTCAACCATCGCATTAAATTATTTATTAAAGATAATTTAAAATAAAATTATACTAAAAAAACTATTTTCGTTGTATTTTTTATTACCTTATTAAAATGCTTTTTTCAATTGCATCGTCGCGGGTCACATGGCTTTTATAAAAGGGGTCGCCACCCGAAAAAGGTTGGGAACCTGTGCTCTAAGAGCTAAGATACAGTGGTGCAAATTGTGGTGGATCTTGCTTAATTCCAATTGGATCCAAGGGGTCGCCACCTGAAAAAGGTTGGGAACCTGTGTATTAGATAGTTGAAAGTAAATAAAAGTAATACGACCAACAATCACACTTGCGTCGGATTTAGTCAAAAATGTATGCCAAAATTATTTTAAATCGTTTTAATAGCTTGACAGATATAACATAATATAATACAATAATGTAATATAACGTATATATATAAATACGTATATACTCAATGACATTCATTGTATATACTGTTATAATAGTTAAGGCAATTCGCTCGTTTTGTACGCTATATTAACAAAAACGCGTATCTACCAAACGTGATTAAAACGAACTGATACCAAAAGGTCACATTATTTTTAAAGACCTTATAGATGATACCTACGCCTTTACCTTTATGTTTATCTTTAAACTAGTGATTTTTTTAACGTACGGAAAAAAAATCATAGCTGTTTCAGATTAAGCCAAAAAGTCTTTGATGCCAATTTTTTTCAGTATTAATAGCTTTTGAGTTTAGAGATATAAAATCTTACCATATAAATATTCATCACTACAGCCTACCATCAAGTGAAAGCAGTACATAATAATTTATTTTCCTTTTAAAATAAGCAATTAATCGAAATTTATGATCACAATGATGATTCTTATAATATAGTCGATAACACACGGATTGCGATGTTTGTGTGTTCATATCCCATTAGACGGACTTACATTTTGATGTTAAAGTAGTGAAGTATGTTTAGTTTTCAAATAATACTTAAATCTTTACCAACCATAATAATGGTTACTGAGTCACTATTATCGACTTTTACTTTACTTCAACTACTAGTATTACCTACCTACCTACTACGAATAAGATTTTTTTATAGAGAAACTTTCTATTGACCATTATCTAATCTAGACGAGTTTTATATAAATTTAAAAATCAAATTGGTAACAGATATCAACATAGAGAATACATATTATACAATACATAAGTAAATTTTACTACAAAGGATAATTATATCGGATAGGAAACCAAAATTATTTTAAACAAATTAAATGAAACAAACAAAACTGTGCGATTATTAGTAATGTATATTAAAATTATTTTGATAAAAATAACGATTTTTACTAATATTGATATATTTACCTACATTTTATATTCATACGTTGCAATTTTAATTCCATTAGCGACTAGTCACTCCCTGTAACTTTTAAGTCTAGACGACCCGACTGAGTATTGAAGGTACTTATTATACCTACCTTCTACCTATTGCCTGTTGCATAGTGCATTATTTTCACATACATATTTTCTTGTTTTACTAATAATAACATATAGACGTAGACTGAAATTTAATATAAATTCTAAAACTAATTTTAAGCAATAAGAATGTTTGATTTGAAAATTTTAGCTCTATTAATATTGAAATCAAACAAATAGGCACATCATAAATTGAAATAATACACTTCAAATGTACCCCAATTTCTATTTTTATTTACAACGTTTTTCTTAGCTCGTATTCTTATTTGTCCGGTGGTTCTTTTTCCGGTACAAATCTTGCAATCGATTTTTAACTAACTTCCCGACTAGCTAGATATTTGAAACTTTTTGAATATATTATCAGAACACAATTCCAATGCATTTTTTAATACTTTAAGCCATCTTTAAGTAGAATTAAATTCATTTTCAGTTAATTCTCTTTTGTATCAAAAGTTATTTCGACACCGTTATTGGTTGCTGGGGTCCTAGCAACTAAATTATTAATATATACGTGCGTTACTATGGAAATCAATATGACATGTCAAGTACAATTTTTTTTGATCGTTTAAGCTAGTCAAGTCAAGTTTATACCTATGGTTCAACAGAATTTAAAAACGTTGTATGTAAAAAGTTTTTTTTATCTTGTAATTATTTTGAATTCATTTTTTATTTCATTATAATATCCGTCTCAATAATTATTAAATAAATTATATTTAAATATTCTAAATTTAAACTACGAATATTTGTGCAATTTTAATAAATATTAGTATTGGTTAGCATATTAGCATAGGAATGTGGATAGATACAAATATTGATTAATCAACTAGTGCAACGTTACGCTCCTTTCACATTATACGGTTTTGACCATATAGAAAAAAATTGAACCGCGACATTCTTTTAGTGGCGCGAAGAAGAGCATGGCCCTTTTCACATTACACAGCGACAGTTAAAAACCGAAACGGCGCCGTATAGCAGCTGGTTTTTACGCGTGATTAGGTAAATAATAATACATATCCTTTATTATAAAGAGGAATAGGTACCTACTACCTCTAATTACTTCTAGAGTATACGCTTTATAACTGTCCACTTACTCTTTTTACTACACTGATACACCTCTTTACCTGATTTCCTCGCATAAAATTAGGTGAAATGATATTCACGTGTATTATGTAGTAATAAATAAATAAATAAATAGATAATATATGTAAAAAATATATTTTTTGAATATAATTAAGCATCATTTTCATCCTAGAGCCGGAGTACAAAGTTATGAAGTGGCAACACTAAGCTACTAAATAAAATGAAACATAAATTAATATGGGCGGTTTAGTAACAAATGTGAATACTTCTATTTGTATATTATAATATATAACTGTTTATTAATAAAACTATCTATTTTTGTTTAATCGATATTATTTTCATTCAGTGCACAAATTATGCCAGAGGACTGAAATAAATTGAATGTAACTATAGCCGTTCGTAAAATATGTACATTTTTTCGTATAACAATATGCAGAGTATGTTCACTAATGTATCAAATAAATGCACGTAGGTCCATTAGGCGATTTAGGATATTACTGCACGAAGTAGTGCCATAAGCGAACAAGCTTCTCTAGACAAAGCTATTATGGCGGGAAAATCGAATCGAACGTGACACCATTAAGGGATAAATTTTCCATTTTTTAAATGTAAATTTTTGTGTTGCTATTTTATTAATTCAAGTTTATTCAGTTAAATATTTTACAATATTGTTATATTTACGCATACCTATATGAAACTATACCCATAACCTTTTGCGATTACGTGAAGCTATTTAATAATAAGATATATTGTGTAGCAATATACGTAAATGTACAAAACTGAACCACATGAAATACATCGTTGTGAAATAAAACTAAGTTCATATATAAAATATCATAAATTATTGTTTTTCTATATGCTTCGTTTCGTTTAATCGTCTTAACAGTGTAGGGTTATACACTAGTTTATTTAAAACATTTTATTTATATACATATAACAATCCACTTTTATAGGATTTATAATAATGAATAATCCAAAGTATGTGAAATTGGGATATGTACTTGCATATTAAACATAGATTTGAGTGTACTTCGTTTGGAAGATTTAAAATTCCATCAAACATCTTCAGTAGACTAGAGATGTTTGGGATAATTATTATGGATTTTAAGGTATGATGTTATTCATTTGATTTAATATCGAGTCCAAGCTATTCTATCTTTTGGAAAGCGGATCTTTCATGTATCATGATGTATCAAATTCTAGTTACGCTCATACTTTCGAAGTGGAACTCCAAAAAAACTTTTTCTGTATCTTTACCATTTAACCACATTCTCAACAACGCAAATAATTGTACGGGTCTGTTCATTTCTTGTATAATATCTGAAAACTTCATCTGAACCTGAGTGTCTTCAATATTGTAGACTTCGCGAAAATATTTTTTTTCAAAATATATTTTTAACTATATCTCGAATGGATATGTCAAAATATAGTGTTAATGAAATTATGTCATCTGCTGTAAATAATATATTTAAAAAATATATGAATAATAAACTTCAAAATGTGTTAAATACGGTTTTCGTATTTTAATAATATGCAAGGCACAGTCTTCTCATACAAGGACTTCAAGGCTTCATTATCAGTCAGTTCATATCTATGTTTTATTTATCGACAAATTAATGGGCAAAAATATATCAATTTTTAAGTATGTGTCAATGACATGTAAAACAGTTTCACCATTTGTTTTATATCGCCAACCGGTTCAGGTTATCCGGCTTAAGCCTGTAGGGAAACACCGTCGGGATCCACACCCCTTCCCGCATTAAAATAAAAAAAGCAACGAAACAATGCATTAAATTTTCACGATCCGGGAGGATGTTTATTGACCAGAGAAGCGTAAACAGAATAATTTACCGTCATTACGGGTTGATGACCGGGAAGGGATGGGGCGCGGCTCGTACATACAGGTGGTTGTCGTGCGTTAAACATAATGACAACATAAACACAAAGTACAGCCTTCACATGAATGCTTTCGTGGCGGGGGAAATAAATAATTTACTATTCACGACGATTTTGTTGACGATTTGATTTGACTGAAACGATTCGACGGTATGATTATTCTGAGTAGTGTTTTCTTCTACGACTTCTGAAAAATAAGTTACAAAGCACTTTGAAGAAAAAGTTTTTCAATAATGCTTCTTGAGTTTCTTTATTACATAGTTTATTTAACAATGCATGGCAAGTTTTTATCGCGATTTATAAGTCTCTCTTGACATTTTATTTTAAATAAAACACCTTTTGGGTTCTTACATATTAGTCATATTTTTTTTATATTAAAAATACTATGTTTTACTTTCTATAGTATTTGGGTCTTTACAAAGTGAAAATAATATTAATATATTTCTTACTAGGAATGATTGGTTACTGAATATTTCCCGAACCCATTTAACACTTGCTTTGAATCAAATACACATTAATAACTAATTTGTTATTTTTTCTAAACGTTCAAGACAGGTACGTCATTTTAAAACCGTCGTTTTCCTCCCACGTCTGATAAATTCACATGTTGTTTGTCGATATGTATTTGGATCCAGAGCATATACCAAATAGGTTGAAAAAATGGATAATAAGTATTCGCAAAGAATGAATTTATGAAGAAACCTTTTTAGAAGGTGAAGAAATGAATTGGGCAGATTCTAAATTAAATGAGCAACATTATAATTTAGAAACATCTCAGAAACATCCATATTAGAAAAATATTGTGCCTCACTGGACTCAAACTTCCATTCGATTTCGGCCAATTTTCTTTAACTATGAAATTAACTAATAGTAATGCAACCAAAGTGCTTTTAAAATTTGGCTAATATTGAGGACTAGTTTTTGTGATTTCAATCAAGGCACCGAAAAAAATACTTGATTCCTTGCTATTACTACTATACCTTGATTCCTAGCTATTTTCAGGATCTCCACAAATTTTAGTTTTTTAGTTTAAAAAGGACATCATGTAGAATAATCTTAAAACACAGGTATTAATCGTAGTCCAGTCGTAATATCGACAGCTTGATCAGTAAAGTTCTTCTTCTGTGATTTTTTTCTTTATATATTTAAGTATACTGTTATTCTAAATTGTTTATGTTTTATGTAAGGGAGTGTTATTCATTGAATAAAATTTCTTGATTTTAATGTACCTACCTAATAATAATAACGAATACAGTATTTACGAATTAATGCTTTATGGGTTTTATTTAACACGGAAATAAAGATTTATTCAACTATCTCATAAAAACTAAGCCAGTATTATTTGTTTACGTTGCATCAGAACTATAAAAATATAATACACAAAACGTTCCAAAACACTTAGCAATCATTGGCTTATTGTTATTTACGTAAAGAATTGTATCCAATGCAGCTAGCAATAATATTGCTACACTGGTCAGCAACACAATAATTGAATTGGACCATAAATCTCATTCGGCAGTAAATGTTTTAGGGATGGTTCTAAAATTCTACTGCACTCCCGCACGAGACCTGTGAACTTTTGCAGTTTTCGAACGGTTCTTCAACCTTATGAATAATTACCTATTCAATAAATATTTACAAAATATATTATGCATAGTAATCATACAATTATATCAATTATTTTTATCGTTTTTCTTGAAATTTCATCCTTTAACGATGATTAGCTATCATCGTTGCAACCTTTAAACTTGTCAATGCTAATTGTGTCGAGTCGTCAAAGGCTATAGGATATTTCTTAAAAACTAAGCAAATGGAATACCATTGTCTTCAGCTTGTTATTAAAGAACATAGGTACTTTAAGACCAGTTCCATGGGGGGATGCTTTACTGACTGTATCCATTTTTTACCGATGAGGTTAAATTCTCTATCCATGCAGATAATCAGTTATCTTTGAATGAGACGGTCAAATGTAAAAGTTTTGCCATACATTTACACGTTTGATCATACTTTGCGAATGAGCATTATTTATTCTGTTTCGTTATATTACCTTCTAATTATTGAAGATCGGGACTCAATTCAAAAGTTATACCCCTCAAACGATACTCGCATTCCACCGTTCCAATGACTGAAGATATCAGGAAGCCGCTATCTAAAGCTATAGCCAATTGTTTTAAATTATCTAAATAAAGAGACAGGTATATCGAGATTACGTTTTTTACTGTTTAGATATCTCTGTCATGAGATTCAGATTTTCTACAAAGAGTGAATGGTTTTTTAAAAAAAATAAGCATACCCTCAAGAACATCTATATACTGGTGTTTAAGATATATATGTACATGTAAAGATGATCTATTTTACAACTCATGTCCTATAGACATGACTCAATTTATCATATTAAACAATATAATAGAACAAACATCATAATTTGACCATCCATCCATCCAATAATTAATACTAATGTTCGAAATGTATGATTTTTTTGTAAATAAACAATATTTTCAATGTGACGACAAGTTAATTTTCAATAAAATTATTAGACAACATTGAAAGAATAACTTCAATATTGTTTAACCAAGCAATAATTTTATTCAATCCTCTTTTTGAGTCCCAGTAAAAAAAAATCAGTGATTTTATTATCGACAAAAATTAATCTCCAGTATTTTTAATATCGCATGAATCTGAAATCCGATTATTAATTCAGCTATAAAAAATATTCGTGAACTTTTCGTTCTAAAATATGTTCATTAAAAGTTGACGGGTAAGCAAGTCAAGTATTATTATGCAGTGACCCGAGACGATAAAACTTGAGAATCGCTGCAGCGGATGAACTTTACATTTTCATTTTAAATATTTCAACAGCTGGAGCGTTCGTAGCGAGGTCGGTGAGAAGAAGTAGACGGCATGGTAGAGTCTGCCCCACCACCTACCTGAGGAGAGGGCTAAATTCAGAATATTTCAAAAATTCAGACTTACGTGGAGTTACTTGTTTTCATATTCATGTGGAATATTATGAATGAGTCCTCATAACTTATGTATGCGTCACCTACGGATTTAGGCACTTACAGAAAATTTTGCGATATTATTTTAAATGTCCCGAAGTTGGCATATGACAAAAATCCATTAACCGTGTGAGCCATTGTTTTGAGTTAATTAGGTATCAGTCTCTCCTCTAGTTGTCAAAAAATGACCCATGATCCCTTGGAGATATAAATTTAATGTGCGATTTAAAGGTTCATATTATTATCATGATTTAGTTTTTTTAATCTTTTTTTTTTATACAAAATTCAAAAGCTTTCGCTGTTTCTCAGCGTTGTTTTCGAACTGGGGTAAATATTTTTTGGAATGTATTTTTTTTAAATGCTAAAAAAATATGTATTATTTTCTAAATGAATTAAAAATAAACAGTTTATTGTCGAAAATTCCTTCAACTTCATTACCCTCTGAGATCCTATATTCAATAAAGCTACTTGAGTAACTAACTATCTTCTATCTTTGATACATGACCTTCCTAATGGAGTTACCCCACTTTCAGTTGTGAGATGATCGACGAAAAGAACATCATTTTTATAGTACGTATTTTTACCTTCTTGATCACGTACTATTTTCATTGCATACTGTTTCCATGACCCTCTCAATATCTTAAATTCAAATGCATCTTGCATTTTCTCATCTTTCGTCAAGCTTCATATTATTTGTTTTCTTTAAAATAATACTATGAATAATAGATCAACAATATTATTTTATTCCAAAATATATATTTATGAATTAGCTTAAAATAATATCAAATGAAATTTTAGGTACCTATGTAAATGCTTTAAATTTAAAAATAATTTACATAACTAAAAAAATGAATTGCTTATTTAGTTTTTCATTGAATATAAAAAAAGATTAAATTGAATAAATAGAAAATTATCATCGGTTATTTTTTCTGAAGAAAACTATAATCATACATAATTTTGAAAAACACTTCTGAGAAAATATATTATAACCAATAGAAAAATCTTTTTGAAAAAAGTAAGACACCCGGCAGAAATCGAACCTGCAGCTCCTGGGCATACGCCCCAATCCGCGTAAATATCCACTATGCTACGAGGTGACATACTAATGACGACAAACTTTAATTATTGGCTTTTTAATACCTGCTCATCAGCGTTCTTCCAATCATTTTTTTAAAGAATACGTTGGCTTTGGAGACGACTGTTCTACCAACTAGATAACCGTGGATGCATAACAAATATGGGATAAAAACATCCTTTAGTCTTTATGCGATGTGTTTTTAAAGGTTTTTTAATAGTGATAGAGTTACGCCACACTATAATTAACATGTGAAAAAGAAGTGTGAATCTGGTTATTTTACCAATTTTATTATCTGTACGAATCTTTAATTCAAGGTTTTCTTGAAACAGAAAAGGTTGTATTTATTACTATAGATAACATAGAGTACGACACAATATGACAATAAAAAGATTTAAACTAAATCATCACACAAGTATAATTAATACACTAAATGTCCCCTAATACTGTATAAAATATTTCGTCCAGTCCCTTGGATACTCAAGGATACCAAACAGTGACCGCATTACCTTTAATTTAACATTGTTTTTATAGGACCCTGGTATTGGCCGTGGTGTGCATTTTGGAAGTCATCACAACATACCTCCTTTCAAGTAAGCAATTAATTATTATGTCGATTTTTACAAAAACTTATTACTCTTTGTAACGATTTCATCGTAAAATTTTGGCCCTAATGACTTACATTTTTCTTGTTCGCTTTCGATAAAATTGACCTATCGCTGCCTATTCAGAAATCTCCTGCACATGATTAATATGACGTAATAAACTTTGTACAACAGTAATTAATCTTGCCAGGGTTTTCTCAATAAAGTTTTAAAACATTGAATAAGATAACCGGAAAGGGATAAAATTTCCCTCATAAATTATGAGTAAACTGATTTTTTTACATTTCTTGCAGGTCGCCTATGTCATGTTCCTAGCGGCGTATTCGGCCCCGTCCACAAAAAAGGGCCAACTTTTCATGCACAGCACGCTTATAATAGGTAAACTATCGCTTAACTTGGTTAAATTTTGTTTTTGACACGACATGCCAATTAAGTGAAGTAGACGTTTTAGCGCAATATGTATCATCGGTAAGAACTTTGATTAATATCACGAGGAAGTAATTCCAAACAAAACTTTTTCTTAACTACGAAATTTTAGCTAGCTTTCAAAATTTGATAAAGCAAAATATATAAATATTATATACTTACTTAATTATTGTAGTTAAAATGTTTCAAATATACAACTAACATTGAATTTTATTGTAATAAAATACAGTAATCAATACACTTTTATTAACATATTACAGTATTAGAAGTTACAAGATATTTATTAATGTCAAAATCAATTAATTCACTTATATTATGTACTCGTAATTATATGATTTTATGTGGCTACTGAATATAAATATTGTGTAAAAGACAACATAATATATACGCCTATAAACCAAACCACATATACCAATATATATTTAGCATTAGAGCATCATACTATATTAGTACATCTCCTAAGGGATAATCACATAATTTCAAATCAATTACAAATATATAATACTGCCACCCACCACCCAGGTTTAATTATCATCATCATTCAAATCTCTTTCTCTTTTCTCCATTTCGGACAATCCAATTTTTTTCACTTTCCGATTACTTTGACCGAGCGTCCTCAAATCCCCCGTGGCGCACTTCAGCCATGTCAGTATCTGTCATCCAGGTGTTTTCTTTCCCTCAGGAGCTCCTTTGACATTATATGTACGTGGCTGATCCATCGCAGTCTTTGAATAAAAATTAAATAAATAAGGCAAAGTATAATCTATTATGTTTTATCCACCAAAGTGTATCAAAAGTATAAGATAAATGAATTAGGCCAGTACCCATGTCTTATTATTTATTGAATTTTAGTTGTCAAGATCTATTAAAACTTTGTAGGTAAATAAGACACATTGAAGCTATTGGTTTAAAAGTTGATAACTTCCATTTTTTATATCTTTTTCGTTATTCTAGTTCTCTGATCACGTTTTCATCGTATGTGTATTCATAAATTATTAATTACAGCTTCAGTTGGTAAAATAGTATTAAACAAGATCTGGATTAAAAAATCAGCTGTTGTTTCGAGAAGAAATTTAAAGAAATTTTAGGCGTAGTTTTTTTATTAGTTTTAGTGATTTTAAGGTTTTTTGTTTAACCTTTTCTAATTATATACTAATATGTGAATAGAAAAAAAATATTCTATTTGCAATCCTAAATATGCTTGTTTTTTATGATTATCTTAAAATTGTAAAAGACGGAGAAAACCGACTTTGAAACTAATACCCTCGATTTAGTTACATGCCAACACTTACGTTTATATTATTATATGTGATAGATTAAAAATATTATTTCAGTATATGTACAATAAATCTTCATTTTATGTATAAAAAATTATCAGCCTATATGTTAATGTAGGTAAGAAATATGATTATTTTATATTACAAAATCTTACATTTTTGTTGTTATTTAATTAAGTTATAGAGAATATCATTCATCTTATCAAGGCGTTAAAAGATTGTTTTTATTTTAGCATTCCTGGTGTATTCGGTGTGGGCGTGGCACGTGATCTGCGCCCCTGATGTCTTCACGTGGAACTTTTCTTTTTTCTTTATAAACATCGCGCACGTCGTTTTCATCATCTACGATATGAGGCCTGTCAAATTTGACCCGGAATTGGAAGAGGCTTATCATAATCTATTTGAGCCCTTCAAGGTGAGAAAATCCATCAGGCATAATTTGCCAATATATATTTATATACGTATTACAATAATTTTGCGATACAATTTATAATTATTATACATTGTATTACATTAATATTATGTCTTTCGTACATATACCTTAAAATATATTTCAGATATTTTTTTAGAACCAATCATGATAAGTGTATGTATTATTATTTATTACCTACTTCAAATTTAACTTTTATATTGGCTTTGAACGTGAAAATTATCAAAATATATTACACATAAATCATTTTACAAAATCTACTTTGGATAGGTATATTTTATTATGTATTTTTAGTTTTAATTTAAATAATCATAATGATTCATGAAAAAGGAAAAATACCAGTTTTGCTCCGAGACGAATATATAGATTTATGCTAAAAGATACACACTAAGGAATTCCATATTTTACTGAATATAGACCTCATTAGTTTTTCAGTATCGTATGAGAATTTTTAATTGGGTTATTATTATAATATTGTGACCATACTGAAATTAGATTTGATATAAATAAAAAGGATTTCAAGTTATAGGTATACATTTAAATTTTTTATAGAAATCGATATTTTTTTGAAAAATATAAAAAAACAATGAAATCATGAATGAATTAAAAATATTTTCAATACATTATAGAAAACTGAATATAACAAATTTTAATTATAAGCATGATCGCAAAATGATAAGTAATAAAAATATGGAATCCTTCAATGAATTCATATTTTGTAACATTTTTTTTTAATTGTAAGTTTGTCTTTGACAATAAATAACAAATATTTTTCTTTGTAATGATTTTAGATAAGTATTTATTAATTAAAACACAATTTTAATTATCAAAAAATGTCTAAAATTTACTAACTTATTTTTTACTGCCTCTGGTCGGTGGAGTAATTTAACCTTAACCAAAACAAATACATCGCGTTGCAGATTAAACAGAAACTCCATATACCTACTCATTACTGCTATATGTATGATGAGTGAAAGAACATTTTTTATTATGTTATATATTTTTTATTCAACATAATTTCTCAGAATCGTACGTTCTTCATCAATTGGATGCTGGCCAACATTACGTTTTAGCAACTTAGACACCAGCGACCTACCTAATTATTACGAAATTAACTGGTAGGATATTATAACAGAAGCGCTTTACAGATTTTGCTAATTTTGTAATGCTTTTTGGTTAAAATCAAGTTGCCAATAATAAGTAAATAAATTTTAATCATAACGTTTTCGACTTGCTAATAATTCACCCACGATAGGCCGAGCGGCTTATAATTTCATGGGTTTCAAGTTCGAAATCTGGGTCTGGCAAATACAAATATTGTATTTCAATGTGTGTTTGGAGTCAGAGTATATACCTAATAGGTTGGGCAAGTCGCCAATATTCAGTTCCCTTAAAAACAAAAATCTGTTAATTTAATATAAAACTCCACACTGTCGAGGCCCATAATTTATGATGTTCTTAGGATCGGACATGGTAAAACAAAAATATTCAATGAAAGAATGTTACATTCTCAAATGAAAATTACTACGTCGTTACTCAGAGTAATTTAAAAAAATAACCTATACAATATTTCATTATACAGAATTACATTAATATATTATTAAAACCATTAAAATAATATTCTTTACCAACAAAATTATTATTGTACGTAAATATTCTTTCGATTTACGTCAGTTAGTAATACGAATAAGCTCTGTTGAACATATTATTATTATTATAGGCGATAAAATGATACGATAAAATAGAATACTAAATTGTGTTTTGATGAAATGCAGTATTTCAGATGTACCGATACGACAAAAATACGCTACTCTTATGCAATAAAAGGAAATGAATTCCAACGTTATGGAGAATTTTATCTCATAGCAGTGAATCAATATGAGTCGACGGTAACGATGATATGCGTGATACAACATAAGTAGATTGCTATGCTATTCACAATAATGATTACAATACTATCTTTTTGCAACATCATTATTATTTTGAACTAGTTTCCAATTCTCATATTTATTCAGAAGTTTCTTAATACGCATCGAACATCAATCAATTTGGAAGACAGAACATGTTTTGTTAACGGCGTTCAATAATTTACACATATACCTAATCCATATAAACAAAAAATGGGTAAACTATCATAGTATAATCTATGACATAATGAATAAGTAAAAATTCGTAGTAAAAATCTAGTAAAATGTATATGTTTTAATTCGCTTTATCTCGATGATGTAGGTACAAATCTATTTTTTTAAATATGTTTATTTTGATCCAGGATAATATTATGTAAGACTATTTTTAATCACGATAGATCTTTAAATTATAAAAAAATAACAACAAATTAACTAGTAATCATTTTTTTATTATTTTTCAAAAGATCAATATATGATACTAATATTTAAAAATGATTTCGGGGATATGGCCACCGCGGTTGTTCTTGGCAAAGCGCATTCTGCATGTTCAATTTTGGGCCACTTTTTCGATCATTGCTGGCCGTATATCACGAATAACACGAAGAATGTTGGCGTCCAACCAGTTAATTATTTCTAATTTATCAGCATAAACCAATGACTTCATGCAACTTTACAGTAAATAATCCAAAGTGTCAAATCACCGGAACTTGGAGGCCAAGTGAAAGGTACATTTCTCGAAATCAACGTATCGCCAAATTTTTATTTCAATAAGACGATGGTTGCAGTCGCCGTATAGCACGTAGCACCATCCTGTAGAAAGCACATCTTGTCTATATCAATATCATTCATATTTTTATAATAGAAAGTCATTGATCATGGTCCGGTAACGATCTCCATTCACCGTAACGCAAGCTCCGACTGATTTACAAAGTAAATTAAGGGGGATCCTTATGCCAACAGAGAACCTAACGGAAAAATACGAAGCTTGCAATTTGAGTGTTTTTTTTAATAATCTACAATTTCAACTGTATTCATTAATAAATATGTATCCGAAAATATTAAAAAGATTTTTTTTAAGTCAAAGATAAACTTACAATTGTAAAAAAATGTAATAAAATGTGAATTTGTTGCAGGGTCACATCTTATTATTACATAAAATTTTATGGTCATATTTATTATAAAGATTTAGTTTATTAAGTTTTCAATTTTTTAACGTTAAAATTTTTGACTAATTCATCGTTTTAATATTTTTTTATATTTATTATTTTTATAAAAATATAAATGTGTATAACTTGAAATCATCAATTATTTACAATATCTAAGCCAGGAAACGTGTAAAAATTGATTTAGTATATTTGAAAATTAAGATAAAAATATTGAGATGCGATATATTTTTAATGAAATCCAATTAAAACTGAATTTAAATAAAATAATATCGTGATACGTGTTTTTACTTTTCTGGTTGCATCAATAACCAAATTAATATCATAACATATTATTATGTTCTGACATCTTTATTTCAATACAAAATTACTTCAGTAAATATTTACTTAATAGGTAAATATTATACATTCCCCTTTTTGTAGCGGAGCGAGTATTTACTTTCAATGTAATACGCTAACCACGCAGTCTATTATTATAATTTATCTTCAGTGTCATGATTTAAAGCAGAATATTTGGCAACCGATAATTACCTAAATAGTGTACAAATTCGGAGAGAAGATTAAGTCTCATAATAGCTAGTATTTAGCCATGATTTAATATACCGTTGGTTATCTATTAGTATCCACTAAGCTAGTTCTAATTATCATTTGGCTCATCAGAGGCAACTTTCATATAAAAAGTGCATTTTCTAAACAGATTACTTTAACGTATGATTACACTTAACTACTGAGTATTTTCTGATTATATATTCGATATAATATTATATAGATATTCGCAGCAAACTCACTATCTACATCTTAATAATATAATATTTACGCCATTTAATAATTTACTTTTTATAATGTATGTACTGTGAGTAATAAAGTTTTTAAATCTATTAGTTTGATTTATCATAATAAAATGACAATGTCTAATCCTTTAAACATAAAGACTAATATGAATACTTATCCAAAATGCATGGGTAAATTAACATAGTTTTTATACTAGAATTAGTTGTTAGCCCCTCATTTTACTCTCGGAGAATGAAAAATTACACATATCTCACGAGATTAATTGTGATGTGAATCAAAACATAATATATTATTAGTATTAAAAATGTTGCGCTAGGTTTTTTAAGTACCTACATACATATATAATATTATGATTTTTTTTAAAGTACAACACTTAAATTATAGCTTTACCATTTTATCACGGCTACAGACACTCAGCGGAGATCTGCGGAACTACAAATTCCTCTAATCTATCATGTTAATTTACATACCACGATCTCCACAATATTACACTGTATGTACCTACTTGTAACGCTATGAAATTACAGTCAATGCATTTTGGTATTATAATAGTTTAGAAACGTGGAATATTATATTATTATTATAGTAACCCAATTAAATATGGTATTTTTACTAAGTACTGATAATATCTTTAAAAAAATTGATGTGTGTACTTATGTACGCGCGATAGAAGTTATACTTCTTTGGCGTAACAAAACAAAACTTGTGATAAACTAGATTCTTTGACTAGCTCTTAATTATCTAGTTAAATTACACACTCAAGAAAAAAGACCGCTTATTGGAACGCCGTTAGTTTATTTCTATATACTTTAACTTATATTACTAAATTATATAATGGTTTCTCGTTGTTTTTATTTTTAAAGTACCAACAACTGTCCTCTGACGTTTAATCGTTTGTTTAAGTAAGGAATTGCAAATAGCCGACAAAAATAAATTCGCTGCCTAGGCAACGGAACAATTCTAAACTATAGTATTGTACTGTATAATCGTCACGATTGCATTATCTTACTGTGGCGTAAAGGTAGTGCGTTCGGCTGATAACCGAACAATCGGTGGTTCGAAACCAATCGAGTGCGTTTTTTTTCGTGTGAAAAAATAAATTATGTGTTACATGTCACACGCCAAAAATACACTCTGATCTGATTTCCCAAACGCGCCAAAAGAAGTATTACTTCAAAAAACTGACACTTTTTAAATAAATATATTTTTTAATCTAATGTCAATTTGATGACACTATTGAGTACTTAGGTATATGTATTTATAATTGACTCAAAATACAATAAGGTAACAGAAGATACATGTCAAAATCATTCCATGAATGACATTATACGAGATTGAGTACATTTTAAATTACAATTTGATGTTATTTTACCTTTATACTTTTAATTCTCTGCAAATCGACGTAAAGTGGAAATCATACTCATAAATCACATTATTACATGGATACGGAATATAACTCTAATGATTTTTGTGACTTCAAAGTGCGATTAAATATTAAAATTTTCCAGATATTTAATATTTGCTGAACGATAATTGGTTAACAGGATTTTATAACTTAATAGGTGCCAAGAATTCAATTTAAGCGAATGGTCTCGTCGGAGTTTGCACAGATTATGTCTTTACACGCTGGTGAAGCCTACGCCATGCAGAACCTCACTAAGACAGATCGTCTGGGATTACTTCTATCAGGAAAGGTAAATTATGCTTCATTCAAATATTTCTCCGCACTTGCTTTTGAGTCAATTTATTTTTATTAGTTGTGTAGTAATTAAAGAACTGGGTAAAATAGGATGCTAAATTACAGTTTTGAGAAAAAATCATTTTGGCATATTAAAGAATGAATTGAGAATTGAAAAAATATACAAAACACCCCAATTTTATATACATTATTTGAAAACATTGCAGATATATACTACTAGAAAAAATATGACATCCAACGAGACTGGAACGAATTGAGTAATTTGGTAATTGGTAAAGTGCATTGGCGCTAAAATAGTGGTACGGTTTTGAAGACCGTCAGGCGTCATATTTTTTCTGGAAGGTATAATATATTTGAGGTGTTTTCAAATTATATAATAATATATTCAATAAAAAAATGTTACATTCTTAAATTTTGTTCAAATTATTCATTGGATAGAATAGAAAAAATAGATTCTTACCCCAAATTTACTTAGCCTCTATAGTCTACAGTATTCAGCTTCTTGATTGAATTTTAGTTTTCATCTGAATTAGTATTATTTATGAAAAAATATTAATTATCTATGATATTCTATGGTACCTACATGAAATTTTTTTATTTTCATTTTTATAATATCTAACTGTTAAAGGGAAACTGTACTGATTTCTTATTGATTTATATCTTTGGACTATATACATCAGCCTGGATCAATGCACTATTGGACGAAGGCTTCACCTAACTGATTTCATTTCACTCCGGTCTATTCCATTCCTTAGTCTCGTACTAGATGTATTTCGCCAGTGTATTCTTCTTATTTTCATATAACGTGCATTTAAGAAACTCCATTTCAATTATGTGCACTTGTTTTTTTCTTATGTTCTTACTTATTTCCATACCTCATTTTTACTGAAGGTCTATGCTTCGCATGCATTTGTGATTACGAGTAGTACGGACTAGTTAAACGCTTTAATTATAGGCACAATTCTTGTCTTTAAAATATTTATAACTGACTGTTAGAAACCTAATTATATTCAATGTTATAACTTGTTTCAATGCTATTTCATCTGTGTACCAAACGTTTTAAGTTTAAAACCGAAACTTGAATTCAAATACCTAATAGTCCGTAAAAAGTTTTATAAGTTACCGACGAGATAATTAAAATATATAATTTTGAAATGACGTTTTCATTCCCGAGTGCTTCATTGAAAGTCATTAATTCTTTACAAATCGTAATGTAAAATAATTTATTTCCTTCCTTTAGTTGAAACCTGGCATTAAATTAATAATTCGGCAAATTTAAATTTATTGTTTGATAATAATTATCATCCAAAATAACATTATCATTTGAGCCGAGAATATCTCATTTCCGTTTTATTTCGAATAGCGCATAACGGTGGAAAACTACAGGATAACCGAGAAAATACATTTTCTTCGTCTGAAGGCTTATTTAAAAATACCTCTGATGATGAAACGTTGGTATTGTTGATAATATTATGAAGGGAGTTATTTGCAACACTTTACAGATATTTTTGACATAAGTATTAATTTTATATGAAAATTATACATTTAAGGCGAAGTCTTCACTGAGCCTTTTTTAAAGAGGCATCTAGCGGAAAAATACGAAGCTTGCAATTTGAGACATTTTTTTGATAATTTACTATTTCAACTGTATTAATGAATAAATATGTATCTGAAAACATTAAAAATAAAAATATTTTTTATTTTAAGTCAAAGACAAACTTACAATTGTAAAAAATGTAATAAAATGTGAATTTGTTCTATCGGACCGCACCCTATTATTACATATATTTTATGGTCATATTTATTATTAAAATTTAGTTTATTAAGTTTTCTAAGCATCACCTAAGCGATTTTTGACAAATTCATAGTTTTAATATTTTTTATATCTATTTTAAAAAACATCGATTTTTATAAAAAATATAAATGTGTATAACTTGAAATCCTTTTTATTTATATTAATATAAATATTTTATCTATTTTTTAAAAATAATTGATTTGATATAAATAAAAAGGATTTCAAGTTATACACATTTATATTTTTTATAAAAATCGATGTTTTTTAAAATAGATATAAAAAATATTAAAACTATGAATTAGTCAAAAATCGCTTAGGTGATGCTTAGAAAACTTAATAAACTAAATTTTAATAATAAATATGACGATAAAATATATGTAATAATAGGGTGCGGTCCGATAGAACAAATTCACATTTTATTACATTTTTTACAATTGTAAGTTTGTCTTTGACTTAAAATAAAAAATATTTTTATTTTTAATGTTTTCAGATACATATTTATTCATTAATATAGTTGAAATTGTAAATTATCAAAAAAATGTCTCAAATTGCAAGCTTCGTATTTTTCCGCTAGGTGCCTCTTTAAAAAAGGCTCAGTGAAGACTTCGCCTTAATGCCTTATAGCGCTTGTATACATGGATGGATTTACTTTCACCAATAGTGAATATTTAAAAATATCGCCATAATAACTGTTTATACGTAAAAGTGCTGACCGTTTCGCCAATCTCATTTTTCAAGAGTAAGCGAGACCCGGTGTTGTCATTTTATGGTACTATTTGACATGTCGTGAAAATCGGTTAACCTCAAAATGAGTCTATGCGCGGTGTTGTTTGTTTTTTACCGGCAGGTTCGCCACTATCGTTCTACTACGCAAGCGCAGTTATCGCATAATTCAATTCTCACGTGAACATTCAGAAGCTTCTGAACTTTTTAAATCCTAGCATGCAATCTTGCAATTTGCACGATAATACTTGCGTACACGTGAGTTTTTTTTGTTATGGTCGCGATAATACATACTGTCAACAGTAAATCCATGCAGGTGTAAACGGTGTATTACTGATAAAACTGTCCAAATGATCAATCCTGTGTCCCCCAGAGACTCACGCCACGAACCATGAGTAGAAATCTCAGATCGGGAAAATTTACGTGGTGTTATTTATTTTTTATTTTTTTACAACGTTTTTCTTCGCTCGTATTCTTATTTGTCCGGTGGTTGTTTGTCCAGTACAAATCTTGCAATCGATTTTTAACTAACTTCCCGACTAGCTAAATATTTGAAACTTTTAGAATATATCAGAACACAATGCCAATGCATTTTTTCAATACTTTTAGCCATCTTTAAGTAGAATTGATTCCTTTTCAGTTAATTCTGTTTTGTATGAAAATTTATTTTGGAAGAAATCCGTAAAAAGTAAAACTATTATTGGTTGCTAAGTGGGTCCTAGCAACTAAATTATTAATATTAATATATACGTGCGTTACTTGGAAATCAATATGACATTTCAGTATTATTTCTATCAAGTACAATTTTTTTTCGATCGTTTCTGCTAGTCAAGTCAAGTTTATATAATTCAACAGAAAATTTAAAAACGTTGTATTTAAAAAGTTCTTTTTATCTTGTAATTATTCATATTATAATTAGACGTAATTGATTATTTATTGAATTGAATTAACAATATTTCTTTCAAAAATCTGTTTAGAAACCTCTTCAAGGTGTAGCTCAGATCCATGATTGATTATACGCCGAATGAAAAACGATGTGCAACGGAAAATTTCATATATATTAATTACTCTGGTGTATTTTCGGCAGGACAATAATTTTAGGTAATACTAGCATATAAACTCAATTCCTATAACCTCACCTAAAATTCAGTGGGTAACGAATAATAGCCATGTATAGCTATCATTTGAAAAGCTTAAGATAAAATATTATGATTTCAATCCTGCTACAAACAAATTTTAGAAAATTGTATTGTACCTACTGTATTTCTCCATGTTATTCTCAACAATTTAATATTGTAATACTAAACTTAATTGTTTCGTCCTCATCTATCGAAAAGTTTTGTGGGTATATTATGTTACGATTTTGTAAACTAATTACATATATTAAAAAAAAATAATTATCATAACTGTCTTCTCCCTAAGACAAAATTAATTTATAATAATATCAACAAACATATATAAATAATATTTAAATGGCTGCAATACAGCTGAAAAAATGATACACCATTATTTTTTCGAAAGTCTGTACTTGGATGTTATTGTGTGTAATGCATACCACAAGTTAAACCAAAATATTTGGCACACCATCTCTTCCTGGACATTTAGCCCGATGAAACTTCTCCGTCATGATATGCGACTATAGAGATAGGTGCTTTGCCAAGCCACATAGAAACATAGTTTTTAGTACCGAGTTTTTGCTTTAATTAGTCTGTGATAATAACCACTGCCTGATTATCAAAGTTATACAAAAGTATATCACGGAATTCATTTGGCAATCATACAAAAAGATAAGTATTTTTTTGATTATATGAACGTAATACCACAAAATACGAATACACCGTCGGCTAGATGCGAAAAATCACCAACCCGATACGAACGCGAACCCAATAAACAATAAATTTTTGATAGATAGCTACAGGTAATTGAAAATAGGTATTTATTTTAAAGGGACAATTACAAAATATCCAATAATTAAGAATGTAAATTCACTTTCTCACAACAACAAAAAAAGACATGGTCCAACTATCCTCCATATCTGCAATCTAAGGTGAGTGGCAAGTGACAACAGAAGAGATCTATATCTGGTTACGTACTTTTTTCGACTTATAAAAACTCTGCCATTCTTGGTAATGGTATTTACGGTATTATCTATTATTTACGGTATTATCTATATATTATCAGTGCTCTTCCAAGATGAGTAGGTATTAAAATTGACCAATAGTTAAAATTTGTCGCAATTAGTATGTTACCTCGTAGCATAGTGGTAATGCAACGGATAGGACGTAAACCTGGGAAATACGGGGTTCGATTCCCCATCGGGTTGGCTTACTTTTTTTCAAAAAAGATTTTTTCTATTGGTTATAATATTATATTCTCTCAGAAAGTGTTTTTCAAAATTATATATGTTCAATAATCAGAATGATATATTCTTAAGTCTTGTAAATTATTCGTTGATAAAAGAAATAGTTAATTCTATTTCATTGTTTAATTAATATGTATCGCTAATACGATATCTTTGTTTTAAAAATTCAAGATGCTAACGATATAACTCATATCGTAAGCATCTTGCATTTGTAAATTGTAAAACTCATTTAGTATATGTAAATAAATAAATTTTAATTTGAACTTGGCAATCAATAATCATGACCCCCTCTCACTCGTTAATGGCGTTCTCTTCAGCGGAGCGGTTGTTGACTAACATATATGTGGCCCTTCTTACAAATGGCACACTGGCAGGACATTCAGATATTGGTGTGTTATAAGCTAGTAACTAGTGCGGCTCTCGTAGTGCAGTACGTAAGGTGCTGGCTTTCCACCCGAGAGTTCTCGGTTTGATTCCCGGTGAGAATACAATATCTATATATGATTTTCTCAAAGCCTGGGTGTTTGTGATTGTTCAAAATTACTAATAACCACCTTGTATGAAAAATCAAGGACATGGTTATTAATAATTATAAAAAAAGCTAATAACTAAAAATATGTGGCTTGCAACTTTCCCATAGATCCCTACAGTACCCACATAAAGGTAGTAACGCCCATTTTGGGAACCGTGATCTATTTAATCGATTTTGAAGTTGATGACTTTTCTCAACAAGCCGACGTTATACTCGACAATATTAATTATTATCTCTATGTTATTTGAAATATATTATTTCCTTACAATTAATGTTTTTACTCTTTCAATATATCAGTCCAAAAGAAAAGAATGTTGAGTCTAGACTAGTTTATCAAAAAAATCCCAACATTGTAATGCCATACGTGTAGGTTGAATTTGATTGATAGAACAAAATACATAAGTACCTAAATTAGTGTAAATGAATGAAAATTGATGGTTTTTTTTTCAAAAGGTATAGGTGGCTATTGTATGTTAAAATACTGTAGTCTAATGATATAGTCTGAGCTAAAAATCAATGGTATTAAGAGTTGTAAATATATCGCGTGATAGATTAACTAAAACCCGATCCAAACTTTAATGACAATAATTGCCATAAATGTTCAAAATTATAGAGTTTTTAACAAGAAAATTTTTGTACGCGTAATTCATCAGTTTTTGATCCGTACCAAATTTAAAGTTTCCTAAGTATAACTACAAAAGAATGAATATACATAATTTGAAAGCACTTCTGAGAAATAAATAACCGATAGAAAAAATACGACACCCTATCCTGTCGTATCTTTTTTCAAAAAGAGATATTTTCTATTAGTTATAATATATTTCTCAGAAGTGTTTTCAAATTATGTACATATTATGTTCAATAAAATGAATAGTACATTCTTAAAAATTGTGAATTAATCGTTGAATAAAAAAACAGTTAATTAGAAAATAATGGATTTACGATCACAGTAGGTACATTGATTATACTATATTACTGCTTATTGTTACGATGTGTGACTAAAACATATTATATTATAACATTAAAATACATTTTTTAAGAGTTACTAATAATCATCATATCGTTTATTTTAAATTAATAGATACTCGTACCAGTGGCGGCCGGTGGTTTCCAAAATTGCTTTCATTGGGGTGCACTCAAAAATTTCTTACCTTATTTAAAAAGCATATCAATTCAGCGTTGTTTCTGTTTAGCGAACACCTCAATCACTTCTCATTAAAGTCTTGAACTGTTTGTAAAAGTTTTTTCTCAATGCTTAATACAGGTAGACATGTTAAGTCAGTCCTGATTCATCGTAAGTATTTCTGAAAGACGATTTAATTCTTTTAATGGCTGAAAAACACTTTTCAATTTCTACAGATGTCATAAGACCATCCTTTTTTTATTCTGACTCTTATTATTATTATTGATAAAGTCTACGTTTACCGACATCATTTTAAAACACATACACTTCACTGATAGAACTATAATTATAAGTATTAATTATTATAAATCTTTTATTTAAAATTTATCATTTTAAAACACATACACTTCCCTGATTAAACAATAAGTATATATTATAATATTGTTATGAATTTATTTTTATGAACAAAACTATCGAAATAACGTGACAAAACACCTAAAAAAGCTGACTATAACGACGACCGCAGAAATCATACTGAATTGTATGTAAGAAATAATATTTGAAGAAAATATTAAAAAAACAAAACTATCGATTGTTTTGAATAGGTATGTACGTATTTTTCGACTCTCAACAAATCGTCAGTTTCTTCGTCTACAAAAAGCAATAAAACTCCAGCAAAATGCCTGCATTGTTAAAAATATGACATCATGTTCAATTATTTGCAAATATAGAAGGAATAAAGGATCGATCCAAAATATATATGTTGATAATCAATTTTTATTCAATATCAGCCTATTTTCAATGAATTTATATGAGATTTAAATTTAAAAAATCTATTTTTTTATCAATCCTGCTCAATCTCAGTTACTACATTTTTCCGCGTAACTTTTGAGCTGCGTCCATAATGGTCATAAAATTTTATGTATTCATGAGTTATTTATCGTTTTCACGTGTCGGCTTGAACTGTTATTACCCAATGTAATATGAACCGCAAACTTAGATCCATATTTGTGCGTTTCGACGAGCGCACGAATTCGGTGACTGTTTACTGAGTATATGCTTTTGGTATAAATTTACATGGATTAAATTGCGATAAACGAGTAATGACTTATGAATAGCATTGTTGCACATTGAGTGGTGTTTAGGAAAAAGCAGTGCAGCGCACATGCATGGTGTTAGAGGAGCCGCCGCTGACTCGTACATAATATGTACAAAAATCTATGTGAAAACATGGCTGCTAAAACTATATTAAAAATCGTAGGAAACACTATATTATTATGATTTCAAATATAGATACCTACCTATGTATATTATAATTATTGATTGAAGCCCTAGTACTGCTAATCACACGTACTACATTGAATAATTACTATATTACTGAATTTTTGCAATCTTTTTTCCGTCTGTCACTACTCTCAACAGGGTGCTGAGGACAAGTCGGTCTCTGAAATGTGAGCGCCAATACATTTTTCCTCAGCTAAGGCCTCGTTCACCGGAAATCTTCTCTTGAATAATAAGATATAGAATATAATACTTTCTGGGATGATACATCATGTTGAAAAATAAGTATAATAGCTTTATAATTTTAACTTATCTGAATATTGCGTTAATTATGTTATTATTATGTTAAAATGAATCTGATTTTAAATGTATTTCCTGAATTTGAAATTCGTTATATGGTCTTTTGCAGAAAACTATTTTACACAAGCCATAAAATCATAACAATAAGCATATCTTTAAACAACAGTCCTGTATGTTGCATTGTTTTGTTAATAAACTGCAAGTTACGCTCCGTTTATTTCACCGGCCAGTTTCCTTGCAGTTTTCTGGGATATTAGACAAACTCGTAATACGTACCTATGTTAAACAGTCAAACTGTGATTTTCAGTACATAAATATTCACTTGAAAATTGTGCAGCAAAACTGTATCGAATACAAACATGCTGACAGCCTATTCCGTAACATTAAATTTAATATCGTACTGTTATAATGAAGCATCACATCTATTTGATCTACAATACTATTTTAGCATCATATAAACTTAAAGCTTTTAAAGTAAACAATATAATATAATATAAACATTTATGTACCCACTTGACTGTGTCAACTTAAGAAATGTACAAAAGGATCTCACAGCATTCAGGTCACCATCTAAAAGCAGTAAATTAACTAAAATAACGTCTTGAACCGAATGCACACCTGCAGTAATAAATAAGATGATATATGTATCTTTTTATACAAATAGCACTTTACCCTCTTTTAAAATACTGACACGAGTTAAGAAATACATTTAACTGATAATTATTAATATTATTTACGAGCTCATGCAATCTGTTCCCACCCTTTTGGGGTAAACATCTGCGTTTCACCCCTATTTTAACTATGTTGATTTAAACACGAACATCACTATCTAAATCGCTCCCACGCTCTTGCGAGCATAGAAAATGCACTTAACTGGTGATTACCAGTATTATTTACGAGCTTATGTTCAGTACTCGAAGTAAAGCAACCTGTTATCTACATTAATTGCATAAGTGTGCATCTTTTTGGGTTAGTTTAGATACTTATGGACACCTTCACAGTCAAATAATGTTACAAATGTTATTTCTTGTTAATGTAAAGCATATATCATAATGAACACGTGCAGATGAAATGGAGTCTGCTCAAGTCAAAAACCCATTAAAGAGAATAGTATAAAATCTCAGGGAATGTCACCCCTGTTGTCTTTCGTTTACAACCATTGTACAGTACGTAACCTCTGTCTGTCAAACACTTTGTACTAAAATTATTACTGAAATAAATAGTATTGTTTTACTTTACGTAAAACACTATTGCTCCGCCGTGTTCACAATCAATTACAAATGCCCACCGCTCAAGCATCCTAGAAAGTAAATCTCCTGACAAATTACCTTCAAAGACGTACAGTTTATAAATGTACAAGAAAACTGTGAAGAATTACATCAAGGAGTTTCACAGAGTGTCCCAATTCTGGTAAGAAACTTAAGGAAGGTTAATATCATCAAACCATACAGGACCTGCCAACCCAGATCTCCTACTTCCTCAAGCTACTCATCACTAGGACATAACAGTACGTTAAATAAATAAATATTTCTTGTAGATTTCAGAGATAGAACATTTAATCAAAATTTTATCAGATTAGATTTTGATTAAAAGTTTTGGTGAGAATTAAACCACATAACAATAGCCGACAACTTACGAGAAATAGCGACGCGATAAAAAAAAACATGGCATTACGGAGGGTTTACTTTCGTCATTATAACGTACCCCTATAATAAAATCTTAACTTAGAAATTTTGCCGCAACTTGATTACCAGCCCGCCTCACCATACTTTTTCACCATACTAGCCTGCTTCACCATAATTTCATATAACCTGCCGCCCCTAGATGTAATACTAGTTATCCTGTACTGCCACCTATGGGAGCAATAATGTGGTATCCGACTTTTTATTTGGCTGTGAATCTACTTTTACATGCAAATAGAATATCAATATTATTCTATATTATATCTGTGAATAATTTATTTGTAAAAATTTTAGCTTGCCTACTCTACACCAATGCGTAAAACGACTGATAGTGACAAAATCATGACCCCCATAAGGGGACTTATAGGGCTCTATTCTATGTTCCCAGGTCTAGGGGGCACCGTCGTGGCGATCGACCAGCTAAGTGAGATAAACGCACATCGCAAATTGGCTTTAATAGTAAAAAAAGTATGTGTTTGTACCTTGTAATTTGATGTGATGTGATTATTGATATATTTAAATGCTAATTCAAGTGTAGAATTTGAGAAATACTACTGTAGAGTATCGCACTTATCTTAACCTTGGCGATAGGTAGGTGGGCCCCCTTAACATTCTGTCCTTGAGGCCGCGTCAGGCCGTGGGGCCATGGACACTATATTCATTTATTTTTAATATATTCTAACGTTGATTGATAACATTATGACACTCCAGTATACCTAGATGATATATGATATCCACACTATCTTAGACTCTAAGAAAAATATAAGACATATAAATATATTAATATATCGATTCAAATGACTGATGTACGCATTATTAATTTAACCCAAACAAGTAATTAAAAGAATTATGTATTATGAATATATTTTAAAAAGACAAATTCTAGAAAAAAAATATAGGTATCTGATTTTTAATTGCAGTACCTACCTACACCTAAAATCATATTCGATGTTTATTTCAGATAAATGATATTATGTTGCACACTGTTTTCAATGTGTGTATACTTGGTAATTAATTATCACATTTAAATAATATGCTAATTATATCTAATAGCCACCTGATGGGCAACGCACCAGTTGCGTTGGATGCAGCGATATTCGTTGTAAAATATTTTATTATGATAATCAAAATATACATAAAACCATACAATAAACGTCAAGTTGAAAAAACTGAATACGGACCTTCATTGTCATAATAAATAATGTATAAATAAATCAGTGTTACTAAAGTTTTATTTCAATAATACGATTTACTTATAGTATTGCGAATTATAATGATATACTGCTTTTAAGTTAAGTTAAATTATATACGCTTAGCGATAAAAAATATCCATAACGAGTAAATATAGGTTTTCTTTTACATTAATAATGACTAAGTAGTTTGTGTAAGTTAATCTAATCGATTCGGCACGAACGGTTGTAGATGGTCATTCAAACAAGGGCTCTGACGGACTCGACAACTTCAAATAATATCTTTCATATTTGACCCAACGATATCCACCCCCAATCAGTCTGTCGTCGTTGACCGCACCTCCGAGCGTAATGTAATGACATTGGAATGATAAACCCGACGTCTATCAAAGGGCAGCAACCCTCTACCTCTGTCTGACTCGATATCAATTCGCCAAGGGCTGTGTATTTATAGCAATACGCTTTAAATTATTATATTACGCAATACAACCCACGCGATGATAATTAGAAGGGCTTCGATACATCAGTTTAATTTGACTTCTAACACTTTATATTATTATTTATTTATCAATTTTGTTTTTGAAGGACAACTAATTATTATTAAAAAAAATCTATTAGGTACGGTTTTTTCAATCAATAAAATGTATAAGGGGTGCAGTTGTTATTTGTTTGTCAACTACCCCCGTTATTATTTTATATTCAGACGGTTGCTTTTGTATGTGACATATTGTGATATTATATGGGCAGTATTGAAGGAAAACACGAGTTGGTATCGTTTATATGGCACAAATATATTAGTGGTTATGTTAAACATTGTTAAATATTGTTTTGAGTGTAAAGGTTTAACATGACTCTTTTAACTTGATAATTTGGAAAAGAGCTGAGCGCCCTTGTAACCTCCACATAGATTCGAGATCTCTAGACAACTATCATTTCCGGCTCGCCATTGTCAATGCTCTAATAATGAGCATAACGTGTCAGTTGTGGAGTTGTGTAAAACCTCTACAAATTTATGTTTTATCACATGAAAACTTTCCTTTCAGAATCAGATTTGAGACATGTTTTTATAATTTTTGAAAGTAACTATCAAAACCTATCGTAAGAAGTTTTCTCGTATATGCATAGTATTTTTGAGTACTTCTTATAACTTCTCCGCTTTAAAAAACGAAAATAAAGCATAGTGTAGGTTTTCCAAATTGTTTGACTCGAAAATGGGAGCCGAACTGCGATAGCCTTGTCGGAAATCCGCGGATATTTTTTATTAACCGAAATCCAAAAAATAGCCAATGGAACATCGGCGAAGTTCATTTTTAGCGTCCCGTTGTTTATCAATTCAACAAATTTCTCTCGAATTTATAGGAAATGCGCCTCTATAGAATTTTTGGCATTGGTTGCAAAAGGGTTTCGTATCCAGTCGCATTGATTGTATGAAAGTAATGATGAAATTTCTTTTGCAGTAAAGTTAAATATTTTTGAGACGGATCCATAATTAATTGCTTGTTTTCAATGGTGGTCTGGTAGTTCCTTTGGAACATTTGTAGAGATCCTTGTCTTAACTCCTTCTGCCAAAATTTTTGAATTCTTCTAATTTATCAGAGCACGTCAATATATTTTCATTCTGACCTTGCATTGTTTTATTAAGTTCATCCAGGTACGCAAATTTGGCTATTGCACCGCGGCACACCTAGCATCATCTCGCGGCACACCGGTTATATGATCACTATTACCAACATTTTTTACATCGCTCCTATCGTATCCCTTTGTTGTTGTCTGGCCCATTTATCGAACCCTATTTAATAATGTGGTACATTTATAACACGCGTCTACCAAATATAAAATAAAATATAAATAGCAATGTTTCATAATTTGGGTAGAAAACAAAGAGAGAGCTAGAGAGCATCAAGGCCAGACGAGGCAATTCAACAGGCGCTATGTAAAAAAATTCCACAAAAGCAACCATAAACAATAAATATCTTAATATCACCTACCTCCTGCAACTGGGCTTAAGCAAAGTAATACTATACTAATGAAAATAGGAACACTTTAGTCAATACTGAACAATTACGTTTGTCGTTCGTTATGTCACGGTATATGCTTGGCTGGAAGTAACGATATGATGAGTGGTAAAAGTAAAGCATGTGGTAGTATGTATATTATTATTTTATGGTCTTCTTTTATTTTTTGTTTTAAAAAACACTTTAAAGTATTATATTCTCTTTTCAAATGATCACAAAAAGAGAAAAAATGTTATGAAAAATAGTTTACAATTTAGAATAAATTTTATTTTTATTATTAATATTTATATAATGAATTCTCAAATAACTATTAATAACTGAACAATACTGATCTTAATTGAATTAATAGTTAAAAATATTTCCTTAAATTTATTAGGGAATATGATGTAACATGATAACCTCTGAGACATTTTAGTAATAGCCCATTTTTACGCATAAAAAAATAATATGAAAACTCCGTCTTTTGTTCTACAAAAGCCACTTGTTACAACCCTAAGTCTGCTGACTCAATCTATAAGTGGTGCTTAGATATTGTGTATATTTATAAGTGCCTACATCAATCGATTCTCAATCATAAATAAAAATAGAGATAAGATTGCACAAAAATTTCAAACACCGTACAAGGGTGGTATGAAAAGTTTATTTAAAATCAATTAAAACACATGTTTTGGAAATAAAATATTTTTTTCAACATACTATTTTCCATGTTCATAGTTCTTTAGACATACACATTAAAATTTGGTCTAATAATTTTCTATTTTTTTATACCATCTGAAAAAAGGTTTTTGTTCTGAAATAGTTATAAGTCGTATTTGGGTCCAGGAGAATATGATGGATGAAAAGGTAATGTATATAATATTTACCAATTCAACGGACCATTAGTCGGACGATGCGTTATTCGGATTAAAAAAAGCTTGTTTGTTGGTAAAATTAACTATTTTCTTCAACTCATTTTTCAAACGATCCCAAAATACTGCATGATTAATAGACCTCTGTTTTTGCAATGCCATTTTCCAAATATTCAATATTAATGATTTCTTTGGTATCCTAAGACCTGGTACAATAATTTTTCAGTACCTATGTAAGGAAAATTTGTCAAGCCTTAATGTCTTTAAAACTAATATGTAAATAGGAAGTAGGTATTCTGCATTAGAATTGCTTATATACTAGCTGCATAAAATCGTAGGGTATGCGTATTCAGTAGCGCATCTCATACACACGCGCGGCACTCAACCGCCCGTCGCTTAAATTGTCCAATCACCCAATTGTCTCGGTGCTCAGTTAGAAGCTCCGAATCATCTTTTACCTGATCTAGGTGTCAAACGTTAACTACTAATTAGAATTCTGAGTTAGAAGAAACTTACCGGCAATAACTTTGACAGTGAATTGTAACATAATCTCTAGGAAATAAGAAAAACTTTTCAAACTACCCTAATATTCAATATATTATAATTTATTGTATATCTCACTTTATACCGCTTCTGCTGAAATGTCTATGAAAAGTTGTCAATTTTTTATGAAGTTATTCTGCCATGCTTTGTCTCGCATAATTATAAAATACTCTTTTTGTGGCATGGTTGAATATTATTTTCTAGTAAATTCTTAATTAAAATTTTTACTTCAGGTAAACGTCATCAGCGGGCAACAATATTTGCATCCGATTCTTCCGTGCGAATTTCTTGACTCTCCCGAATTCGAATCCAGCCGAGCAACAGTGGATGAAAAATTTAAGGTAAGTTTTTTAATATCAAATTCAAATATTATTTTTAGTGTTCCATCTTTTACGGGTCAGATTGATCTTCTCTTTATCGTATTTTAGAAAGTAAATCAAAAATAATGTTATTTGTTATAAATACTTTAAATGCATACAAAAAATGTATATTTTACTTTAGTATGTATTTTGTAGGAAAGTTATAAACAAAAATTTAAATGAATTCCATGATAAACTTTTTGAAACTTTTCCCAATGTACCGTAAAGTTATTTCTAGTTTCCATATATTCTAGTTAGCTCAACTAGTATTTTAAAACTGGAATATTTTTTGTCTTTTTAAATCGATGTACCTTTTTTGTTTTCGACCATGTCCGATCCTAATAAGATCATATGGGCCTCCACAGAGTGGAGGTTTGTAATAACAGATTTTTGTTATTTCGAGAAATGGATGTCAGCCACTTGCTCAACATATTAGGTCCATACTCTGACTCATACACAAATTGAAAAACAATATGTGTACTTGCCAGATCCAGGATTCGAACTTGGGACCCACTTCAGCCGCGCGGCCATCGTGGGTGCAAATCGATGTACTAGTTAAACATAAAAAATGTGTTTAAATAAATTTAACATCATCATTATATTTATTTTGCAGTACGATTTTTTTTCTTTTTATTCCTGTCATATAACATGCTATATTGAAACCATCGGATTTATTACACAATTTCAAATTAAATAACTTTTTATCAACGTCACATAATAATATGTGTATTTTTCTCTAACCTGCTAAATCTGTTCACTAATGGATTTATTTTTGTTATTAGCTTTCTTTAGAATGAATAGATTCTATCCCTTTTGTTTACTTTCTCTATTCAATCTTCAAAGACGTTTCGATGAAAAAAATGACTGAACGGTTTATTTCCTTAAATAATATCCTGATAAATGCTACAAAAAATGGCCAAATAGGATGACTAGCAGTATTGGAAAATGGTTTATTAATAGATAAACTAGGTATTATCGATCTTCCCATTGAAGTAATTCACATCAAAAGTATCTTCAATATGAGAAAAATACGCTAGTAACATATATTCTAAAGATAATTTAATGAACTTTGACTTTTGAATTAGTAAACCAATAGTCCATGATACAACTGCGAATACAATACGTGACGTAATCTGAATGCAAACCTAAGTCACATTGAAAATATTTTTCAAGAGAGTTATTTGTAACAGCATGCAACAATTATTATTTATAACTTGGATAAACGAATACTAATATACATATTTTTTCAGTATTACAAAAACTACCTGTTGTTAAATAATATTGCAAAAAATTCGTATATTTATCTGTAAAAATTATTAAAAATTCAATTTAATTTTATTTTAATTACGTCAAATCCTACATAAATTTACTTTACTAGGTACCTACTTTTATTTGTAAAATATCATTAAACTAAAAAATATATGAAACAATTCCAGTAAAATTTTTACTTTTAAATCACACTAGATTATTCCCGTGTATGGCCACGTTGTAATATTTTTTTATCCATAATTTTGAAATTTAAAAATAAAAATGTTTATAGACAAGAGAATATTTTTACATGCTTTGAAGTTTCCCTTTTCGGTTATGATATAAAATGTTACCATGTGGTACCAATACTCTTGTATTCTAGCTGATTTCAGATCGAGCTTATTGCTTTTAAAATCTTCAATTTTAAAGAAAATAAGTAGATATAATTATGTATATATCTGGCAAGCAAAATTTAATATCGTATAAGTTAGATTTTTTAGCTTTATTCTACTGAAAATACATACAAAACGTTGAATTTGTGTTTTATAAACATTAACAATATGTACCTACCTATTTGCTTTCATAAATTTTATAAAAGCTACTTGTGTCGCTGAGATTCAAAACCCGCTATAACACTTTTTCATTGTGTTGAGAAAATCAACAAAAAACTTTTTGAACTAAAAAGGTTTTTGAATATTTCAGTAGTGTTGTAGCGGAATTTGATAGACACATTGATTTTGTTTCATAAATGACAGTTAATCGTAGCGGCTTTTGAAAGAGGCGATAAAATTTTCATGTAGAGATTTTAATAACGAATCCAACGATATATATATCTTAATTATTTCAAAAAAGTGTTATATTGGGTTTTGAAACTCAGCGACACACTTCATGTAGCTTAAATAATATAAAAGAAACCTGTAGAGCATGCTTAATTGGATAACGATTCTACTGTTTGTATTATAAATATTTAAACTAGGCATAGAAACATCGTTTTATTTGGCTTATCGTAGAAATTTGAATGAATGATAGCATTTTAAATATTTTAGTACGAGTCGTGGTTATTTGATAGTTAGTATAAAATTATTTATTCATAAATATCTATCACAAAGGTATCACAAAAAAATTCAAGATTTTTTTATTACTACTTAATGATAGAAAGGTGTTTATATATTAGGTACTATTTTATCATATTATGGGAGAGTAAATTACATTATATAAAATACTATCTGCGGGTACAGTATCCTTTTCAAATATATTTAAATAAAATAATTGGTAAATATATACTTACATATTTATATATTGATGTTCTACTAGGTATTGAACTATACAATATCGCGATTCGGTTGTGATACGTATTTACTATAAAAGGATTTTTTATTTGCAAACAGATGTGTTCAATCTCTGGAGTTCTAATATGAAGTTTCATATAACTGAACAGCAATTCAAACAAACCGTTTCTACAATGTTTTGCCAAATGATGTGATATTAAAGTTAATAAAGTACGAGCTCGTTTCAAATTGCACTTTAAAATTGCAACTTTAAAATTACCACGTATTTTTATATTTATTTTAAAACATAAAAAAAATCAATAAGCTAAATAAATAATGACTTGGAAATAATTATGAAAACCTCGTCAGAAGGTGTAATTAAAAAAATAATGTTAACCGTTCATTCAATGTTCAACCTAAACTGACAATACTAATCCACGTATTTAGAATCAAGCATACTGCCACTCTATACTAACATGGCTACTGGAAATATATTTTTTTGATAGTTTACTACTTTAATGTTATATTTTATCAACAATAATAAATAAAGTTCATTCTTTACTTTAACTATATTTTTCTCTATCTGGGAAATCATTCCGTAACTCATAAATTTCGAATGTTCCATTTTTGACTATTTCAAATAGCTAGACAATGTATAATGTTTTAGTTGCCAATGATTATTTACAAAATGTGCCTTATTAGGTATGTACGAGTACTTGCAAATTTTGCATTCCGTTAAATTTTTGATTTGTTCTCAATTATGTCAGTCAAATGTGCTGTTTTTATATTATACGATACACTTTAGACATACCCACGTAAAATTAGGATATCTTAGCAGATTTTTAAAAAATCCATTATAAAATATCTAATCACCTTCGAGGGAGAAAAATACAATACAGAGAAAGATACAAATACAATAAAATAAAAATACAATAAAAAAAATACAAGGAGAACACCGTATATAATATGTAGATATCCGATATCGTATGTAGGTTTTAGAAGGAAACCCCCCACGTAAAATTTCAGCACGCTGTATCCGAATCAATAATTCAACTGCAGAAACGCGCCAAGGGTGGCCAATTAAGTAATATAACATTCTGAATTATAATATAAAGCGTCTTTATTGATGGAACATGGAAGCGTTTATAAATGAACATTAAATAATATGGAAAAGAAAACCGCAGGCGACTGTTATTCATCATACAGTTAATTTTGTGTAATTGAATGGTGGTTGCGCTTTTTATAGTGGACTGTAATTGTTTGGTGTAATAATTGTTATGATGGATGTGTATACTGGGAGGGGGTTACATGTAAGATGTCAGACATTGACTTTTTATGACGTTTTACGGTCTAGCTGAAGCATTCTGTATAATTGAATAATTTAATAAGCAGTGGTTTAACTGTAACAAACTTACACGCGCCTATTGTCTTGAAGTAACTTGATGTTATTTAATCACGGTCGACTGATAACCCGTGACTGCTGGTCGCCTGGCTTGCGATAATAACTGGAGATTTGAGGTAGTAGGGAATTATAGGGATGAAAGCGATCATAATTATTAGCCCAACCATATTGCATATTATACCCTTAATAATATCGTTAAAAATATTTTTCGGACTTTTTCCGCCTATGTGTTTTACAACTCAATACCCCCGCTTGGCGCGTCCTTGTTCATCAGTAACAAACAGCATAAAACTTGTGTGTAATTTTATTTACTTTAATTTCAATAGGTGTCGATTGTAGCTGCAAGCTCCTGCCGGTATCTCTATTGGCAGCGATCATCACTGGAGTACCTGTTCGTGAAGGAAACATATTTGGCAACAGTCGTAACAACTCTAATCGCCCGTGATATTACGACTAAGCTTTACGCCATGAATAACAAGATTGTAACGGATAAAGGCTCCCACTTGGACATTAGGCTACCCAGCATCACGGGGAGCTTAGTTTCCGCCGGGGAATACCGTAGTCCTCCGAAAGTGCTGAAGGCCAAACAAGTGATGGGTAAATATATCACAGTATTTATTATCTAAATTAAAATTATATTTTTTCATTTGTGATAATTTTCGTTTTTATTTTACATTTTTACATTTTGACCCAAGAAATGCCATCATAATAGATGTGAAGTATTTTTACGACTGATAATCTTTCTGTAAAAATAGAATATTGGTTTTGAAGAATTATTAGATACTAGTGTATCTACCGGTAAAAAAAATATATTTAGCATTAAAAATACTTCGATTATTATTATTTTTAAATCAGATATGCGTTGTGATTGAAATTGTATTCATAATAATATATGTCTATGCAATGGCAAAATATTACCAACTATAATCGATACCAAAGAGAGAAATCTTTCAATATCATTCAGAATAATTATAAGTAGCTTTCTTCATAACATTTAAATTATACATTACAGTCTATCCAAATACGAATTGCGTTTTATCTATAACTAGCTGACCCGGCGAATTTTGTACCGCCTCAGAATCAATAATCTTGTGTTAACTTATTAGCTGAATTAAATTCAGTTTTTTATTAAGTTAAAATGAATACTCAAAATGAATAAGTTCAATAAATGTGCAAAAATCAAATTAAAATTAAAAGTATTTTAATTACACTGAACTGTACACACTGTACCCCTCGATGGCCGCGTGGATTAAGCGCCGGTCTATAGTGTCGAGGGTCCCAGGTTCGAATCCTGGGTCTGGCATGTTCACATATTGTTTTTCAATTTGTGCATGAGTCAGTGTATGGTCCTAATACGTTGAGCAAGTGACTGACTTTCTCGTAAAAATAAAATCTGTTAATACAAACCTCCACTTTGTGGAGGCCCATATGATTCTATTAGGATCGGACATGGTCAAAAGAAAAAAAAGAATGTAATTCACGTGGCAGCAAGGCATTTGCTTTATTGAAGCGAATCGAAATGATTCGCGTAGCATTGTTGCACTAATTTCTGTTAAACTATTTGCTGGATGGGTTGCACTCAGGTCGATTCCCTTCATTGAAGCACCTTGTGATATACGACATTTTTCGTTTTGTTATCAGGTATGAAAATGAATAAAGCAGATGGTTTGCCCACATGACCATGTTACGTATAACCTTCAGTTGTAAATTGTGCGGTGGCAAGCCAGGTAGATCCAATGAATTTAAAAATTCAGTTGGATAGTTGGTTGCTTCGTCTTTGTTTGTTACACAGTCGATAGATTTAAAGGAATGCAGTGGACCAACGATTTGATTTTGAATTGTGAAGTTTAAGTGATCCACATCTTTGTTCTTTGCTGCAAGACTGCTCGTTCACTCAACCAATTGTAATTTTTGTGGTTAGCAATGATGTTCTGTAACACTTTGTTAATGAGTTCGTCCTTAGTTGAGACGAAATTGCAAAAATTCAGCGGAAACGAAATCAATCCGTTCGATTCATCGGCCGTTACCGATAGTCAGCAATTGCTTGGAGAAATTTTCGGCAGATGGATTGTTTAGCAATGCAACTCGCATGTTTGTCGTTAGCTGAAGTTTCTATACATAGCGCCACAGAGTCGATGATTTGAGGCAAGCATTTATTTCATCGGCAACGGCCGATCTTGGAATGACTGGTAGTGTTTGGCGGAAATCGCCAGATAGTAGAATCACTGCGCCTCCAAAACTTCTTGAGTCATTGCGCAGATTTTTCATAGTTCGATTGAGTGTTTTCAATGCGCGTTTGTGCGCCATTGTGCATTCATCCTAGGTGATGATTTTACTTGCTAACAAAACTTTGGCCATTACTGAGTGTTTCGCAATATTGCATGTCGGTATTTCAGTCGTTGGCAGGCTTAAGGGCAATTTCAACTTTGAATGAGGCGTTCGGCATCCTTCTAGCAACGTGGCCGCTATCCCAGAAGAAGCAACTGCTATAGCATTTTCGGATCTCGCACGAACAGTAGCCAAAATCAATGACATGAGGAATGTCTTCCCAGTTCCACCGGGTGCGTCGAGGAAAAATAAGCCACCATTTCCATCATTAATTGCCTTCAATAATGTATCGTACACTTCTTTCTGTTGGGGGTTCAACAGTGGTACATTCGTTCGAACTGATTGGTTCAATGCATCTCGATCATATTCACGTTCACGTTCCAAGTCTCGATTGAAAGCGTCGTTCATTCCACTATGTGGCGTTGGCATTCCTAACTTCACTAACAAACTGCCGCACATGAGGTAACACATGTGTTCGATCTTTAAAAGCAAAGCCTGGTTATGTATCTCCTCATTCACCTTGAGATCGGGATTCACTGAACTGACACGAATTCGATATAAAATGTCTTCTGACATGTCATCCTTGTACTTGTTCCACAGTTCAAGTGGATTGGATGGGAAGAATGTCGAAATAATGATAACAAATAATGTGCGTATCTGATTTAGAGATGTAAAAACAATTGCTTCAGCGATTGTCATATCCCAATGAGTATCGTTTTCAAGCAAATTGAGCTGTTGACATGAAGCACGAAATGTTGGGCACACTACACCCACTACACCATTGACAGTAAATTTCGACTATCATTCTTTCTTTTGTTTGCTTGTTTCTTGTTTATTGTTTCTGTCATGTATCAGAGATGGCGTTGTATACGGATTTAATTTTTTTGTGATTTTCTTTTATTTTCGATTGCGCGTTCATTGTTCAAAATGTCAAAATGTATGAGAAAATTAATTTTCTTCATAATTTTTTTCCCCGTAAATTTTTCCGATGTTTTAATAATTATTCTGCTATTCGGGGCTGAGACAAATCCAACAATGCAAAGATCGTAAAAATCGGTCCAGCCGTTCTCGAGTTATAAATGGTGTAACTAACCCGACTTTCTTTTATATATATAGATACTAATAATTATTTACAATGATTATTCGGTAGAAAGACTCACTAATAATAATTAATTTTAGCATCAATTGCATTCACACCAAATGGTCAATTACCCACTCGTGAATATTAACTTTATAATTATCATTGATCCAAATATTTTTTTTATAGCCTCATGATGCTATTTCAAAATGTTCAATATACCCAAAAGATCATCTTGTTCTTAAATGTCAATTATTGCAATGACGGAAATTGCGTTGCCTCACGACGTACAACATTAATTTTTAAAAGATTGAGCTTTCCGAGAACTTACACGTTACGGGATTGTGATTTTCTCCTGCTTGAATATAGGTATATATATTTTTTAATATAATAATATATTATGATACGTAATACCAACTACCTATTCTTTTAATTGATACACTCCCATAAGTACAACAACGCGACGAAGACAATTAGCCCCAACAATCCTCTATGTGTAATAATTAATAGTAAGGCGCCCAAAATCTTACTCATATTCTTGAAAGAGTTATTGGAAAAGATAGGATTGAAGTAGACGCGATTTGATTCAATTTACGGTTTTTTATTGGAATACAAGGAGTGTCATGCAAACAGTCTGCTTGTCTTTTACAACCAAATGTTTAGATGAACTACGCATTATACGCAAAAATATTTAATAAGTATATTAATATTTTTTTGAATTATTTTTTTTTGTAATAGTTTTCGTAGTTTTCATTAGGTTTCATATATTTTTTATATTTTATTCGGCCACCAAAGAGTTTATTTTTGGCCTGTGGCCTCCCAGATATGTTTTGTGAGCCCAAAAGGGCTACATGGGCCTCGGTTGGGAAATACTACTCCATATGAACATTCATTTATACTTGATAGTATTTTTAATACTGTTTTTCATTTTTATTTCCCCAAATTGGCCAGACCGATTGCAAAAGCGATTGTAAAACTATAAAACGCTAAACCTTATACTTAATACTTTGGACGCGGAAGACGCACACGGTGCGTAATGACCAGGCGGCCGATCGATGTAATTAACGTGCATTTTAAAGGGGGCAATTAAAATCTCATTATCTATTCAGCAGCGAAAGCGTTAAACAACCACCCAATATTTTATGACTCGGTTATCTTTTCAAGGCTCACAATCAACTCGTAAAATTCGAATATTGTACACGAAATAGCCTTACGTGATACGTGCAATGCTTATGCAATCGAAAATAGCTATTTCAACCACCCACATTTTGCAAACTATCGGATCGTATCAATTCGCCGGCATGATGGCAGCTGCAAATTAGCAAACTGTCAAATTCAACGGAGGTCAAACAATTGGCGTTGTTTTTTAAACTCAATTGTTCACTGAAAATTGTATATGAGTGAAAAATCCTATATAGTTTATACGCAAGTGGACAATAATATTTTACATTTAACACCAACTGCTCTTGATAATTTCCAATAAATGAGTAGGAATAACTTAAACGTTTTCGTAATAAATTTGGGTTGTCACTGCATGTTCTACCCCCTTTTTGGCTTGTTACTGAAGCCATTCACAAGAAAACCTATTGAGAATGGGTTCTGCAATAAGCCAGAATCGTCAAGGTAAGAAGAACACATATTGTCAACCCAAAAAATATTACGATATTAAACAACCGTGAGAGTCTCAAATATTGTGTAACCTGAACGGAAAAAAGGTAAATTACCATTTTCGCTTTTAACCGGAGCACATGATACATCATAATATTATATGGTAGCAATTATATTCAAATTCGTTTTTACAAAGAATAATCAGTATATATTCACCCAATCATCAGTCGACCTTTACTATGGTAGTAATTTAGGATTACTATTCCTTGTCCCCGGATATCATTTTAATATGGTCGTACTTCGTCAGCAAATTAAAGTACCTACGGCCATATTAAAATTATTTTATATTATGATTTTAGGGATTAGGAATTTTTCAGTTAGGTACATGTTCAAACACGCGCGTTAACATGATCTTACTACCTACCTCAGTTATCGTTTGTCAATGTATAGTTACCGCCGTATGTTGTAGCTTAATCACTGGGATATGCCAATAGAAATGGCGTATTTCAAAAAAATACTACCTTATTCTTAGGTCAATAATTATTATAAAACAATCATTATTCGTAGGATGTTTTATTACATTTGAATGAAAAAAACATAGTTTATAATCCGTATCTTTAGAATTATCTTCAAATGTGTTAATTGTGCCCATTTTTTGAATAATAAAATGCCTAATTCATGTCAAATTTGGGATCACAGAGATTATAAATATATATATTTTTTCGTAACTATTTCACTATTTAATGTTAACAACAATTTTACTAATGGTTTTATAAATGCGTTTAAAAATTAATAAACCTATAAAATGTTAATACCACTGTACATGGATGTACTGAAATATGAATATATTCTAAAACATTAGATCGGAAGGTTTAAAAGAATACTATTTTATGTAATAAAAATACTTTATGCATTCATCAAATGTTAAAAATAAATATAAAGAATAATAAAGCTTTATTATTATATAAATAGATTATCTACAACGTTTAAGGAATGTCCAGGCTTATGTTCTGAAAATAGTATAAAATGTACATTTTCACCTACGAGGCGCATGTGGGCCGTATTCTGTCATTACAAATGTGAATTAAATTAAATATTGGGATTTCAGCATTTTTATTCTTGGGATTTCGAAATTACTAAATGAAACAGAATCCCGAAATTATAAGTCCTATCTAATATCTTAACTCTTTAATATATATTTACATTTTAAATTCATCTAAGTATGTATATAATATAGCATATGATTTTTTTTTAATTCTCAGTGATAATTTACTTGACAAAGTTAAATAATAGTAATGCTGTAGTAAACATAGTAAAACCGCCAGCCCATCCCGTTTATTCATTGTGGCTTTTATGCATCGTTAAAACATTGGCAATTTCGTTTGCCATTACCATTTGATTATGTTCGAGTATTCTTGACCACAAAACTAATTTCCATGTTTCGTGTCACGCCACTATTCCACTGCATCCGTACCTGTGATGTACTTGGTTCGGCTACTCAAAAATAGAAACATCGCTTATTACAAAAAACCTTCACTGGTGATTAGATTTTCACATCGACTTTTTACCTCGAAATCTAAAAAAAAACTGGACAAAAAATTAGATATAAATAAATTAAATCAGTCATTTCAAATAGAGCAACAGTCAGTGTAGTCACAATTTTATTGATGATATTTTTTTAACTGACTCATTCTACTTTAGACTACAATTTACAGACATAGGTACAAATATTATGATATTGATTACAAACTATTTTGGTTTACTAAGTTTAAATGTTGGTTATGTCTAAAATAAAAATTAGTTAAGGCTATATCAGGTTTATTTTTACGTCCCACATTGTATTAAATAAGATATGTAAACAGCACATCACTCGTAATCATCACAAATTAGTAGGTACTGTAAGTTTAATGAAAAAAAATCCGATTTAGCAAAAATATATTTAATTTTAATTGATGGGAGCGTTGTTATAATCAATAACCATCGGTTTAAGCGATGAAGTTTTTGTTTTTATAATATATGTAACATAAGTATGTATTATATATTTTCAAAGATAATAGGTATTATGTTTAACTAATTTTTTTGTTTTTTTTGTTTAAGAATATATAAATATAGGTACACATACATACACAGACGATACGAACCCATGATACCGAACGGTAAGTATCGTCTTTAATGTCATGGATGCCGGGTTCAAATTTTGGGTCTGGCAATATTCACATTTTGTTTTTCAATGTGTGAATGTTGCTAATGTGCATTTCTCCTTTTAAAAATATCTATTAGTTATACAATGTCCATTCTGTAGACGCCCATATTATCCTCTTAAAATCGAAAATGGTGATGTATGTGTGTATATACTATACACCACGTTCGATCAATATGTGCCCCCACAGAGTGAAAGTTGTATCAACGGTTTTTTACTGTAAATATATATTTGCCACTTGCTCAACCTATTAGGTCCATACTCTGACACCAAACACAAATTGAAAATCAATATGTGTATTTGCCAAACCCAGGATTCAAACCTGAGACCCACGGTATTTTAAGCCCATGCTTAAGTCGCTCTGCCATCGTGGGGCCATATTACTACATAGGTAATTGATAATTTAATTATTTTTTTATTAAATTTAATATTCATAATATTAAGAGTGTAATTCTTATTAATGAAAATACATAATTTTATAGCCTGTATTCAGTTAATTTATTCAGTAAAGTCTTCAGTTATTATTATACCATAATTAATAATAATTTTGAATGTTTTTAAACATTTGATACATTTTAATATATATTACAATAATGCAATGCATGATTCTTTTCTAACAACACTGTATGGATATATCTACTTCCTGAATCAGTACTCCCATAAGTGCAAGTACGTTGATACTAATTCTATAGTAAGTACTGATTGAATTGAAACTTATGCACTGTGAGCTTTAAATAGAGTACTGATAACAGTGCGGCCTTCTAAAATAGCAGGTCAATTGTTATCTTTTGTATCAAATTGTGGCTTACTTTGTTTTCTTCACTATAATCAGTGTGAATTCTAAATCCTTGCATCGCCAATTAATCACAGAGCTCACGTCACATAATCTAAATGCAAGATCTGAATACTAATCTATTTGCAAATTTCCTATTTTCAGATTTTCTATATTTGAAGTTCTAAAAAAATATAATCTAATGCATATATTATATGAAATCATTAACTACGTCTTATATAATAAGTAACTCAATCACTCAATATTCTAAAAAATATATTTTCTATTAAGTACTATTATTTTTTATTTAGGTCAACCAACAGAATCAATTACAGAGAATAATTATAATATAATATAGAATAAATACTATGTGATGGTCCCAATAACAGGCGGACACAAAAAACGTAATAAATCAAATTAAATTAGATCAAATATTATGTTCAACTGTAAAGAATATAATTGGAGAGTTATTGAAAATGATTAAAAAGATAAAAACGCATTAGTAATAAACATAAGAAAAATAGAAAAAATATAGAAAAACATAAGAATATAGTATATATAGAGAAGACATGCAATATAATTAAATAAAAATACAATACAAAAACTGTAGTAGTCCAGATGCAGTAATTAGTCGTAGGAGCAATTTAATTCGAAAGCTTTATCTTTATATTCGGTAAAAAATAAATGTATCTACTTGACATTATTTAGATTATTGTTACATTCTACATTAAATTAACGAAATATTATTTGAGGATACTACCTATCATCAAAAATCGAGATTATATTTTTTCAATATATTGTATAACTATTTTGAATTTGACATCGGCTATATAATTGTTTTTCCAATGAGTGTTTGTATCCGGAGCATGAACCAGTATGTGGTTACCATAAATTTCTCGTAAAAAAAGTCTATTACGAAACCTCTTCGTGATGGTGCCTAGGTTCACACTTGATTATAAAGCCAAATAAAAAATTACACCATCATAATTTAACTATTTATATGCCTACATAAAATTAATAAATTTTATTGTCAAAATAAAACTCCTGTGAACGATTCCTTAGCTTTTATCGGTATCGTTATATAACTTTATAATGAATAAAATTCATAAAGGACACGATACTCGCCCGACAACCTCTTTTGAAAATAGGTGTGATTGATTGCATCGTAAAGGCGAATGCATAACACTTCCTGGGCCGACCTTTACGAATAGCAACTGCTCGGAAAGGGCAGAGTTTTTAAACTTTCTTCGTGAAATATTAATTATTTTAACGAAACTTTATGATATAATATCTGTATGAGACTTAATTATAATCCAAAAATAATGCCATTATATCCATCCTGGGGCTAAGTACAATACATAATTAATAATTTATCGTCTTAAACATGTCTATATATTATATATTTTGTGTTAATTTACTAACATATTAATGCTACTTATCTTATTTAATGACATACTAGAGTATTCACATAATTACTGATATCAATTAACGTACGAAAAATGCCAAAATCCTCATCAAAATCCTGCAATCGACAGAATAACGGAGTGAATATTTCAAAAAAATATGTAACTCTTAATAATAATGTTTCTAATTTTGCAATGAAACTATCGCATGTATATTTCTGTCTGACAAATAAATAATTCTGTGCATTTTGCCATAACGCAAGAAGTACAGTTATTTCCTCCTCACGTGGCTGGAACACGGAGTGGAGTGAATTGTCAATGAGTCCCAAACTGTCGTCTAGGCGCATCCCAAACTTAAATACGCCACTTTTCAGCCAAATTCACGTACATGTTGGCATTCTAATGATAATTCTTAACTAAGACCAAGTATGAAAATGCCCAAAAAATCCTGAAAATCATTAGATAAACATTCACCTATATTTTTTACTTCCATGAACATCAGTTTTATCCTATATCTTGTGTGTAAGAGAAACGATACCTGATATCCAATAGCCTCAAATCCGTGTTATTAATTGAAGTTAAAATACCCCCCCCCCCCTCCTGACATGCACCTTAACATAACATTACTTACTATAGTAAAATAATAATTTTAATAAATGTTTTTTCGATAGACTGATATTAACTGAAAGGAAAAAGAAAGTGAAAACACACACGTAGTATTTTTAATGAATATGCTGAGAAAGGACTTTAAGTTAATAAGTACATATAAAGATAAATTCATGAATTGTATGCATTTGACAGTGTTACTTATATATCGTCATACGTGTAAGCGGGTTATATCTTATAGATAAAAGACACCCGATCTTTTTCAAGAATAGGCTTCATTTAATACTTTGGACGCTGAAGACGCACATGCGCGTAATGACCAGGCAGCCGGTCGATGTAATCAACGTGCATTTTAAAGGTACTAATTAAAAAATCATTATATAGTCAGCAGCGAATGAGTTAAATAGACCAAAATGATATAGGACGGTTTATGTTAGAGAATAAAACTGAAGTGGACTCCTTAAAAACCGATAGTGCTCTCAAATCTGAATCACTGAAGAAATTTTGGACAGAGATGTAGAAATGATGACGTTTTTGAAAGTAAACAAAATCCACAAAGTTGTAAGGGGTAAGGTTATTTAATTGCAGAAAGAACAAAAGTATTACCAATTGAAATATTCGAGAAATCAAACCTGAGCATAAAAACCCTGAGATTATGCATACCATTACGTTAAAAACTGCCAACCAGCACGTAGTCTGTGATCACATAGGAACATACACATACAACCAGGTCAGAGGACCCTCCTAGTGAAAAATATTGCCCACTTATATACTTCCCCGTCGATAAAGCCAGCGTGAATTTATTAATGAAACAAATGAGCTTTAAGTGCAATGAGACGGCTTAATATATTTGAAGCATACATATGTATGAGCAACCTTAAGAAATATGGCCGACCATATTATCGATCATATCTATTTAATCACGGTTTTTTTCATTCGGTTCATTTTCGATTGATCATATAGCTTTAGATGCGTAAGCGTCTATAATAATATTATGAATAATTACAAGATAAAAAGAACTTTTTATATACCACGTTTTAAAATTTTCTGTTGAATCATTATAAACTTGACATTTCTATGTATTAATAATTTAGGACAAATAAGGCAATTGTCAACAAATCATTTGTTTGCTATTTTGCAACAAAATAATAAACAAACAAACAAATAATATAGAATACTGAAATGTCATTTTGATTTCCATAGTAACGCACGTATATATTAATAATTTAGTTGCTAGGACCACCCCCTTAGCAACCAATAATAGTGGATTGGATTACGGATTTCTTCCGAAATTACTTTTCATACAAAACAGAATTAACTGAAAATGAATTCAATTCTACTTAAAGATGGCTAAAAGTATTAAAATAATGCTTAGCATCGTGTTCTGATAAATCTAAAAGTTTCAAATGTCTAGCTAGTCGGGAAGTTAGTTAAAAATCAATTGCAAGATTTGTACTGGATAAACAACCACCGGACAAACAAGAATACGAGCTAAGAAAAACGTGGTAAAATATTGCCATCATGCCAACATAGTTTTATTTAGCTAAATTAAAAATTAAAAACAAAAAAATAGTATAATTTTATTATATATAAAATGAAGAAGAAGAAGATAATCGTAATAAAGTGTGTGTTTTTTTAGAGGTATAGATCTTTAAGCTGGCAGCACTTTTTTAATTGGCGGCCATTTTGTCAGCTGTTAAGTGATTTATGTTTAGTTTGGTTTGGCATTTCAACATGAATAGACTGACGCCTGAACAACGCTTCCAAATTGTGAAAATTTATTTTAAAACAAGATTGCCGTTGATCCCGATTTTCATAAGCAAATTTTGTTTAGCGATGAAGCTCACTTTTGGTTGAATGGATACGTCAATAAACAAAACTGCCGTATTTGGAGTGATGATAATCCTCAAGTGTATGTTGAGACACCGTTACATCCAGAAAAATTGACTGTTTGGTGTTCTTTATGGGCTGGTGGAATAATTGGTCCGTACTTCTTTAAAAACGATGCTGGCCAAAACGTTACAGTCAATGGTGACCGCTATAGAGCCATGATTACTGACTTTTTCGTTCATCAATTGAACAACCATGATGTGCAGGAGCTGTGGTTTCAACAAGACGGCGCAACATGTCACACAGCTTGTACCACAATTGATTTATTGAGGGACGTTTGGTAACCGCATAGTTTCACGTTTCGGACCCGTGAATTGGCCTCCAAGATCGTGCGATTTAACACCTCTTGACTATTTTCTGTGGGGATATGTGAAGTCGCTAGTCTACGCCAATAAGCCCGAAACGATTGACCACTTGGAGGACAACATTCGCCGCGTTATTGCCGATATACAGCCACAAATGTTGGAAAAAGTCATCGAAAATTGGACCTCCAGATTAGACTACGTCCGAGCCAGCCGTGGCGGTCATATGCCAGAAGTCATATTTAAATTATAATGCCAGAAGAGCATCTTTCGAATAAAGTAAATTTCATGTCAATATAAAAAGTCATCTTTGTTTTATTTCATTTCAAAGTTCTATACCTCTAAAAAAACACCCTTTATTAGGTATTAACAAATTGTAGTAGGTACAATTTTTATAGATACTAATATACGTAAATAAACCATTCTGAAATAGTAATTGAGTTATTAGATAAAAAAATATTGATAAATTTCTAATATTCAATTATTAACCCGAGAGGGAAAATATTTTAAAATAAAAACAAAACTTTTTCATTCGAGGCGAAAATAGAAATTGTGTTACTATAGAAAAACAATTTAAACTCGTACATGCGCAGATGCTATTTCTTCTAGCGCACAGGAATTCCACAGGGTGAATGCAATTATTTTTACGATTGCTATTCCCGACTGCACTGACACCGAGCCTATTGCATCGGTTTCTCTCACTCAGCGGCGGTTTAATTACACATTGTTTTCTGTTAACACCATCTAACTTCATGCTAATGTTTATTTTTTTGCATACAGTTAACTTTGTGAGTTCACAATTGTAGCCGTAAGACTTATCGTGATTAGATTATGAGAAAAAAATGTTTTTTATTTTAAAACATTTCCCTTTTTTTACATTTTATAAAACCAATTCCTAATTTTATTGTAATACTTTATTAATAATTCATCATATTTAAGTATATATTAAATTATGTAACTGACAGCTATGAAATCAACTAATTAGTGTGAAATACATAGCCATTTTAAATCATGGAAAATGAACAATGAACACCCTTTATTGCACCTACGTGTTAGGTATATTAATTTATTTGTATTATGGCCTGTGATTATAGGTATTAATTTTACTATTTACTTACACATTTGATATCCATTCACATGTACATAATATTTTCCAAAAAAATAATCAGAATACTTTATATCCAAGTTACTGGAGCTTAAAAGCCGTAATGCCATTATGATGTTGAAACGGAAATCCTTCTCCGGCTGTGCCTGACCCGTCAACTCAATAGAAAAGCTTCATATAAATGAATCCGAAGCTTGACCGGATATAAAATTATTTCCCCTCAGCGGTGAGTGACTATAACAAAGGATAAGATGTCTCTCAACAATAGAACCACTTACCAGCTTAATGTATTTTAAATGGAAAACACTCCGTTGGAATTTCTATAGAAGAATAAATTTGGATCAAATTTACCTAATATTTACCCACATTTTAATACACGATTGTTATACCATTCCCGTATTTCTCCGATAGTGTTTCTATAGAATTTGGTTTACATGATATGCAAATCAAACAAACATACCGTTTTGAGTAGCTTCTGAAAAGAATCGTTTGACTACGTCCGTATTAAGTATGTACCTACTTACGCTCTTTTATATTGTTTTTTATTGATGCATCAAAACTGTAGATACTCGTAGTATTCATGAAACAATTGAAACTTAGTTTACTTAAGTTTTGCTATGTTGGAAAGTATCTTTATTAATCGCAGCATCTCCATGTTTCGTGTTTTTAGGCGTATCTAACGGGTCAGTTGACTTGTCTATCAGGTCAACTATATTTGAAACTACTGAGAATTCTCCACGAAGCGCTGAAGATAAAATCAGTTTCACAACACTGTACATAAATATTCAAAATTACAAATGAAACTCAAATAAATTGACCTAATAAACAATAACGGCTTCAAACTATTAAATTCTAAGAGAGTTATATGAGCTACTATCATTTTGAGACATTTTTTACTTAAGGATTAGGTGCATATTGAGCATGTTTACATATTGTTGTTAAAAATTTATAAAACATCATTATTTAGTAACGTATTTTTTATTACTTGAACGGTGTAAATGGGAAATCTGCTATCATTGCTAGTGCTGATCTCTGTGTCCCCGATCATCTAAGAAATTGAGAGTAACGCTTATTTGTTTTCCCAATATGTAGACCTAATCATCCATGGTAGTGCCAATAAAGAAGGAGATTGGCATTTTCAACCAAATTGGTTTGGCCATCGATATAATCTATTATAAGTGTGAACTTAGATGAAGGTTGTCTTTCGAATTTCTTAAAATTTCTCACAGTCCTTACTTTATTTTACATGTCTCTCTATTAATTACATTGTAATCCATTCCTTTAAAAAATGTCATAAAAATTGTATTTGTTTATAATTTGTAATGTAGGTACATACAAAATGTATTTTCAATGAATTTTTCCCAAAATTACCATATTATCGCCGTTTGGAAAATAAGACACGCCTTACATAAAATTCATTACAAACTTAGTTATAGGTAAGTATATTATGGATACTTTATTTTAATTTCCATACTCAAAAACAAAGTTTAAAAACTATTTTTTTTTTCAAAATAACCTCATTTGTAAAACAATACGTTGGAATATATTACATATTACCTAATTGATATTTGATAATAACTGGCACCCATTGAGAAAAGATTGATCAAAAATAATAGAGCCCTGAATTTTTGAATGTGCTCTGAGCGGAGTTTTTATGATTCAAATTAAATAATTTAGGCCTTCTAAGATAAATTAAGGGTTCCAAGGTCTGATTTCAATTCCACATCCAGCTTTGGTTATAAGAGTATATTTTTTTGAATCCAGTATTTCTAAAATTTTACATTTCTGCTAATAATAACTTTCATCTGAATATTTTGTATTGTATTGACACTATTGACAGACTGTTGATTTACTTTCAAACCAATTTTCCCAATATATATACCTTAATAGACGCACTAGTATGTATTAATTATAATTAACACTAAAATCAAATATTCGTTCACAAAAATTACGCCAACCATCTAACTATCGTTATGACCACGGAAGTTGCCTTGACCCCGTTTAATAAAAATGTTGGTAAAAGAATTTAAGTTCAACAAAATGTGTTGGCAAGTGAATATGAAACCGAAAACTATATTTTTGTGTGCTCATTATTGTATGAATAACCCAAAATTTATTGTGGGTAGGTTATTTTGATTTGGCATTTCGATAGTGTGCTAAAAATAACACACGTAATACATTCAATTTTTTAGCAAACGCAAAGAATTCATGTTATTTATTGTGCAATAACTAGAATTTGATAACTACATCAGAATAATGAATTTATAGTTGAATTCATCATTAGCATTAAATAAAATTATTAAGAATTTTTTTTTCGTCTGAATTACAATTCTAGAGAAAATAATATTAACATACTATTGAAGCATATTTCATAATTCTGTTGCAGTATTACCACATGATTGACTATTTCTGACTAACAGTCGAAATTTTCTGTTTCGTGGATGACTTTACTAATTTAAAATGCTTTTTTATTTCTTGCCCTCTGTTTGTTTACAGTAATCCTTGAGGTTTTTAGAACAATACATTAAAATGTGGGGTGGCCTTTAAACAAAAGAGCTCACAGGAACCCTTTGCTTGGGCATTGATTAATTCAAATCGTGCAACAAAGAACATTTTTTTTCTCAATGTCGAGAGTGAAATTAGAAATCTGCCTCACTCTTGCAGCATTATATTATTTATATTTTTATTTTATTTTAATGATTACATTGGATATAATATATACATGGATAGTTAAAACTAGTTCTTATTCTTTAAATCATACGTAAATAATTAATACCTTTTGAGCCGATACATAAAAAAAATCTCATCTGGCATATTAACAGATTAAAATCTAACTAGATTGTACTTGGGTTTCAATTTCCGTCACTTTTAGGCACTGTGCACATTCACGTATCACAAATATACAATTGCAATAAAATATGTACGAAATTTATATTTAAAATCTTAAGGCTTATACTTCAGCTGAGGCATGGTCTAAAAAGATCGTGACTAGGTGATGCGCGGATTGTGCAAATGACGCGAGCCGAACGAAATATAGTTGGTTATAAAAATTCAACATGCTTCCTTTTAATGTTATGTTTATTACTATATTCGTAATAATAATAGTATATTCATTGACATGTTTTCTTTTTCAAGTACATGCGAAATGTTTTTTAGTCATCTTTATACGATTTAATAATATATTCCTCCAACGCCATCACAAAACAAATTGACGTGCTCACACCTCGACTGTCAGTCTCTGATTGGCGACGACTGCGAAATTTCGTTCCACCTACTGCTGAAAATTATTTGCCGTTTCACTTATGTATGCTCTTAAAGGCAACGAGGGATTTGTATTATCTTACCATTTATTGAACATATGTAATTTAGAAAAACACTTTCTGAGAGCATAATATATTATAACCAATAGAAAAAATCTTTTTTGAAAAAAAGTAAGCCAACCCGACGGGGAATCGAACTCCTTATCTCCCAGGTTTACGCCCTGATCCGCTGCATTACCATTATGCTAAGAGGTGACATACTAATAGCGACAAATTTTAACTATTGGTCAATTTTAATACCTACTCATCAGTGTTCTTCCAAATCAAGCAACTTTGGCAATCGATTTTTGTTTCTTAAATCAAAGAAGGTAACTATTTACTTATTACCATTTATATTATGTAGCACATATTAAAAATAATTTTGATTTATACAAAATGTAATTTAACAGATTACTTTGAAAATAATATAAATAAATAGCATATGCTAGAAAAAATAAAGTATAATATTTAATCTCTATTTTTATACGGGAAAAAATCAAATTCCATCAGATATGCACCCTTACGTCTTGTTAGTATTAATTAAAATGAATTTATTGTTCATTACTTACTACTATAACAGTCTTCCTCTTTTGCTGTGCTAAAAATATCGACTAATGACTTCTCAAAAAAACAAAACTTTTCGCTAGTTGGATGTAATTACACGATTTTTTGGCTATATCTGAAAGGCGGAATGATAAAATAAATAGGCAAGAATCAACTTGATAGCTCGTATTAAATTGCATTTAAAAGATTTCCAATGGTGCGCGTCATGATTGTTGTTTATATAAACTTCTTCGTAGTGTTTTTCCAATTTGATATTTTTCAATATAGGTAAATGACTAAATGCAAACAAAATTATTATCTATGAAAATCAGATTTGTTAAAAAACTGAGCTCATTTTCCCTTTCATTTAAGTTGTTTTCCGAAATTAAACAACATAAAAATTATTAGTCATATTAGGTATAATAAAGATTATTATAAATTTTAAATGAATTTTATGCAAAAAATGGTAATAAGTATAAATTGTAGGATTTAATATAACTTATATATTATATTTTTAATGGATTCTTAAGAAATGCAAACTCAATTAATATTTTTATGCAAGTTAATTTCCTTAGTAAACACTCAATACCAATATAGGTAGGTATATAATATGTAGGTATAATGTATAAATAAATTGACCTTTGGTTGAAATATATCCCATACCTACATACATACATATATGTGAAAAAATATTTATCCCGACTATGTCAAATATGGGAAACGCTGGATTAAGCTAATCCTACCCAAATGACATTTTTCGATAATATTATATACATAGGTACCTACTATAAAAATAAATTAACAATTTAAACTCAAACAATAACGTCTCCTAAAAACTTCTTTGACTAACCCAGTTCCCGTTTTAATAGCGGAACTTTTGTTTTTATTAAAAGTGTCGTGCAGCGGAGTCCTTAGACAGAGGCCGGTGTCGTGTTTTCTTTTTAGGTGGCGTTTATTCAAATGCAAAGTGAGGTAGGAGCGGGAGGGAAGTAAGCGGGAAATTGTGAGGACTTGTTGAGCACCATAATGACGGAAGGAAGGGCCTCCACTCCGGTCAGACTAATCGCGATCATTCCGGTTCCTTGAATTGGATTAAATAAAATTTGAATATTTATTTCAGCGGATACGATAAAGACAGGAACAAAGTTTGCATTTGATTCACATACAAAACAACTTAAAATGGAGTAAAATATTTTTCAATGTATTTGTGCATTTAGTAAATTTGCTACGTCGTACCGCGAGAGAGAATGTATCTTCTCATCCAGGCACAACCGAAGTCACAATAGGACTAATCAAACTAGTAATATAAAACATTATAAGTAAACACAATTTATATGAATAGAATAATTGTGAAGTCACGTATCTACTTTGAAGAGCGCTTATAGTATATTATAGTATATGCGACTAAATTGTAGTATAAAACTAAAGTACTGTATTACAACTGTAGTATACAACTAAAAAAACTAAATTATAGTATATTATAGTATAATATGCAACTAAAAATGTATACATATGTGGCAGATGATACACATATGAAAAGCATGTGTGTGTACATCAAAATGATATCACTTCGCCTTCCTCCGTTTACCCTACAAACATTGAATGTTATAATTTATATCCTTATACTTCTCAATAGTTTCTAAATCAGAAGATCCCAACCTTTAGTATGCCATGCACCCATAAGAACTGTTTGACATATCATACATTTGAAAGATATTCATGTAAATTCCCATTTTAATTATTTTGACCCACAGATTTGACCACATACAGTAATTCAGATGTATAAATTGAATTTGAAATAATTACAAGATAAAACGAACTTTTTACATACCACGTTTTAAAATGTTCTGTTGAATTATATAAACTTGACAATTTTAAGGGGGGACATGCTCGTCGTAGGTCAAAATTGAGTTTTTATTGTATTTTCAAACCATGATCCTAAACACTCCTTAAATGTTGTAGATAATCTATTTATATAATTTTAAAGCCTTATTATCCTTTATATTTATTTTAAACATTTGATGACTGCATAAAGTATTTTTGTTACATAAAATAGTATTTTTTTTAAACCTCTCGCTCTAATGTTTTAGAATATAGTCATATTTCGGTACATGAATGTGCAGTGGTGTTAAGATTTTTTACATTTATTAATTTTAATCGCATTTATAAAACCATTAGTATAATTTATGACGAGATAATTTTAGTAAAATATTTACGAAAAAAAATTATATTGATAATCTCTGTGATCCCAAATTTGATAAGAATTAGGCATTTTATTATTCAAAAAATTGGCAAGATTAACACATTTGAAGATAATGTGGAGATAATGTGAAGACAATGTAATAATAACGTGTTGTACATGTACCTAACCGATTTTTTTTTATTTTTTTTAAACGGTTCATGTTCAAACACGCGCGTCAATATCATTTTACTCCCTACTTTAATTATAGTTTGTCAATTTATGGTTACGGCCGTATGTTGTAGCTTAACTACTGGGGAATGACAAAAGAAATGGCGTATTTAAAAAAAACACTACCTTATTCTTATGTCAATAATGATTATAAAGCAATCATTATTCATAATATGTTTATCACAATTGAATGATCAAAGACATAGCTTATAATAAGTATCTTTAGAATTATCTTTAAATGTGTTAATCTTGCCGATTTTTGAATAATAAAATGCCTAATTCTTGTCAAATTTGGGATCACAGAGATTATCAATATAATTTTTTATCGTAAATATTTTACTAAAATTATCTCGTCATAAATTATACTAATGGTTTTATAAATGCGATTAAAATTAATAAATGTAAAAAATCTTAACACCACTGCACATTCATGTACCGAAATATGACTATTTTATGTAACAAAAATACTTTATGCAGTCATCAAATGTTTAAAATAAATATAAAGGATAATAAGGCTTTAAAATTATATAAATAGATTATCTACAACATTTAAGGAGTGTTTAGGATCATGGTTTGAAAATATGTCATCTAGTCATCATATAGTCATCAAATGTTTAAAATAAATATAAAGAATAATAAGGCTTTAAAATTATATAAATAGATTATCTACAACATTTAAGGAGTGTTTAGGATCATGGTTTGAAAATACAATAAAAACTCAATTTTGACCTACGACGAGCATGTCCCCCCTTAAAATTGTCAAGTTTATATAATTCAACAGAACATTTTAAAACGTGGTATGTAAAAAGTTCGTTTTATCTTGTAATTATTTCAAATTCAATTTATACATCTGAATTACTGTATGTGGTCAAATCTGTGGGTCAAAATAATTAAAATGGGAATTTACATATAAATAGATTATCTACAACGTTTAAGTAGTGTCCAGGATCATGGTTTGAAAATACAATAAAAGCTCAATTTTGACCTACGACGAGCATGTGGGCCTTTAATAAATACTTCTTTTTGTAGAAATGCTGAATAAATATAGAATACTGAAATCTCATTTTTACATTTCATATTGATTTCCATACTAACGCACATATACATTAATAATTTAGTTGCTAGGACCCCCTTAGCAACCAATAATAGTGTTTTGCTTTTGACATTTTTTTTCCGAAATAACTTTCCATACAAAACAGAATTAACTGAAAATGAATTCAGTTCTGCTTAAAGATGGCTAAAAGTATTAAAAGAATGCATTGTCGTCGTGTTCTGATATATTCTAAAAGTTTCAAATGTCTAGCTAGTAGGGAAGTTAGTTAAAAATCTTCAATTTCTGTACTGGACAAACAAGAATATAAGCTTATAAAAACGTGGTAAAATCTATACTTGTACATGCTCTACTACGACCGCCATCTTGGAAAATAGCGACTTATTATAAATATTCAGCCATTTTTTTTAAATAGTGCAAAAGCAGAAAATTGAATTAAAAGTGCCTAAAATGAGCATCACTTAAATAAATTCAAAATTATAATTCAGAGTTCAAATTTAAAATCTGTTTTTCAAATTTTTTTCTACCCTGCGTCTGGATACCGGAAAACATTATTCAAATTGAAGATAGGTATTTTTAAATTTTATTTAACTTGTATTTGAAATATTTTCGATATTTGCAGTCGTCAATGAGATATAGCTGTTAAACTGAAAATGTCTGCTATTTTCCAAGATGGCGGACATAGCACGTATATACGAGTGTTAATGTTGTTAATGGGTACTAGCAATATATATGCAACGTAGGTATTCTTTTTAGGGGAATTATTTCCAGGTAAGGGGTTATTTCGACCTTATAAGACATACCTAATTTTATATATGAAAACGAAAATAATATAATTCATCAGTGTGTATCGCTTATTAATACCACTTAGGAACAAGTATTTCTTTATTATACCTAACATTAACGGCGGAAATTACGATTATTGGATGCATTTTATTAATTGAATATCTAATAAGCTTTGCAATCAATCACTCTAAAAAAAATACCATACCATAGTAAATAAAATGACCTAACCATCTTGATGTATTCGAACGATTTTGACAGATTGTGAAATTGTTTCCATTTGCAGCTTGCCGTCCGATGTCGCCGGATTCCGTATTTGGCGTATCTACGAGTCGCGAGAAGCTATACTACGACAAGGCAGGTGCAACTGAGATGGAACCACTCACAGAACAGCCTTCCAACGACGATTTGGCGAGCGCCGGGGTTGATAGTTGGCTCGAGACTTCCTCCAAGTACCACAGCTGTGAAATGGTTGATACTGATGACGACATGCACAAAGAATAAATAGGACACAATTTACAACAGAGAACAATAGTGACATTTTATGTCCATCATTACCCGTAATTGTGCGATGCTCACTCGTGCAGAATATTTAAATGCATCTCTTTTTAACAAAAATTGTTGCAAAAAATGTAATGTTTATATTATTACTAATTAAAAATTACGGGTTAAAATACCTTAAAATTGCGCAAATCATAGTAAAATATATCTTTGCGTGATCTTCATCAATTTATTGATTGGCGAAGATCTCTCCAATCATATTCCATTCCTCTCAATCCTGTAAGTTGTGTTACCATAATATACTACCGCAAAATTTAACTATTTTATCGATCGTCTCTGTGTAATAAAAAAATACACACGTGATATATTTACACCGTTTGCTATTTACTTTTTAATTCACACGCTATTGCCTTGTATAAAATAAATGAATCAGAAGAATATAGAAAGTAATTATTGTTCTATTTTGTGTGCGGATGATAAAATCATTTGAGCAGTAATATTGTTAAAAAATATATTTGCACAAAAATGTTCACTATTTTTGCTAAAATAAATAAACTCATCAAATTATTAAGCTGTAAAACGTGACAACTAAAATGGAATATCGTGATCACATTCGTCCTGCAAGAAATGAGTCTGTAAAATAATTGCAAATTTTTAGTGGGTGTAATATGCATGATGTATTTCCAATAAGTGAGGCAAATGGTTAATAACTACTTCTCTTAAAAATATATATTAATACAACTCCACTCTTTTGTCATTAAGTAATGTTAATAAAAAAAATCATTTGAAGAAAATAGTTTAAGGATATTGAAAAAATATTCAGACTTGGGAAAGACAGCGGAGAACCTCATGGAGTGTAGTTGTTTGTTCGAAGCGGCCAAAGTCCATCCGGGCTGTAGTGCTATAAAAGATAAATAGGAAAACATGCTCACTGCTTACTTATCATAAAAAGACAAGTATAACTTTGGAACATTGCATTCAGTGAAATACCGTGCAAAGTTTGGTAGCACTTAAATAAAGTATTTCAAATTAAACTGTTGAGCTAATACAAATAAATGCCAGGTAAACTTTCTATCTTCAATAGTATTATGTCAGATAAATCAAAGAAACTATTTCTTATATTCAAGGAATAATTCACAAGAAAATTAGTTAAATTCATCGTAAATAATAAAGCACATTGGAGCGAATCTTATGGTCACAGGTGCAAGTCCCATCTAGCGTCGTATTTTTAAACGATTTTTACTAGTAGGTTTTTACTAGTATCTGAAATGTTTTTAAATTATGAATTAATTAAATACAAACTATTTTGATCTTTATACAGTGAAAGTTTCTGAACATTGCATTAAATAGTAAGTCCATTAACAGCAATGAAATGAGTTAAAACTTTTAATAGTGTCCGAGTAATTGAAAATCTACCAAGTCTTTCATTACGTTAGCGAATCATAATACCTTAATGGATGGCGAAGCATCAAGTTTTAACGTGATTTGTACGTGACGCTTCCCTTGCGATTATTATTTACGTCAAAGTCAGAGATGGCTGGCTGCTGGCCAGGCGAATTTATGAAAAAGATAACTCTCCGCTACCCTTTCGAATCGGAGCCAAATCCTAAATTAAAGTGTCGAATGCAGGCATCATTTTGTTTATGCCAAAAAATTTAGCGAATTTTACATTTTCGCTTGGAGATAAGCTCATAAAATTATTTCATATAAGACTTTTCGTATGCTTGAAAAATTGCTGTTCGGTGCATTTATGATTTATTAATTGTAATGAAATATTAAATGTATTGTATTTTCTACTTCATGTATTTTCAATTACCAACCATCTCAAATGCTTTATATTTCTATCTTTAGATTATTGTGTATTTAGAGTAGGGGCTCTAAACTTTTTTGTAATAATGACAAACTATAAAATTGACAATCACCAGTTCAAAATAATAACGCAACAATGATAACTATCGATTAATTAACCAATTACACCCACGGCGGCCGCGCGGCTTTAGCGTTGGACTATCACGCCATGGGTCTCAGGTTTGAATCCTGGATCTGACAAGTACACATATTGTTTTTCAATTTGTGTGTGAGTCAGGGTATGGACTTAATAGGTTGAGTAAGTGGGTGACATCCATTTCTCGTAAAAAACAAAATCTGTTAATACAAACCTCTACTCTGTGGAGGCCCATATGATCCTATTAGGATCGGACATGGTGGAAAAAACAAAATTAACCAATACTAAACAGTGATTCCTCTCTAAATTTTTAAACTACAATATATTAGCCTAATACATATTTAGAGATAACAAAAATACCTGGTATGTATAAATGCGTTTAGAAAAAAACCAACAAATGCTCGCAGTACCTTAAACTAAAACATATATATCTACTATATTTTTACATGAGGTTCGATAACTTGGGTGGGTAACAAGAAAAACCAGTGCCAAGCCAAACAATCCGATATAACAGGAATGATGTAAACACTATCGGCGATAGCGACCATAGACAGTTAATCGACGTCTACTTCTTAAAGCAAAAACATTTTGTGGTCACGTCAAGTGTGCACACGCGAGCTCGTGGTAAGCTTGTGCCATGGGTAAAACGTATGCATACACGTACCCATAAAAACTACACCGAAGACACCTTCCTCGTATCGCATATCATCAACCACATGCGTAATAAAACTTTTTTTTTTAATTTTCTGCAAGTTTTTACATTTTTAAGTCACGTGATCTCGCGTATCTTTGTGTTTAGTGGTTTAGAAGGTAGCTACATATAACAGGTAATTATTATTGACACAATATTTTGGTAGGTAGGCAATGTCTATTACTGAAATGGTAACAATGTGTTTCTGCCTTTACGCACGAGAAAAAAGTTTGCATCCTATGTAGTAGGTACCACTATAGTGAATGTTTTCGAGCGTGATTAAATATTTCTTGACACATTATATAAATGCCGATTGCTGACATGACATTTTCTTAATATTCTTTTATGTAAAGACCTACACGGATGTTATCTAATATCGCTTCATTATTTACTCAAATCTTCTCACAATCAGGAACTAACTTTTAACGAGTTCTTTCATTCACTACAGGATTACTCAATTTGTGCAACCACCATCTAACACGACAGACGCGCAATGTATACTAATGATGTTATCGCCCTCTGAATTTTCTTTGTAATTTTTCATCTCTTTCAAAAACACTTTTTACACTAAAAACTGTGTCTTGTTAATAAACTATTTTCATTATTCAACGAATAATTCACAAGATTTAAGAATGTAACATTATTTTATTGAACATACAGCAGAAAACACTTCTGAGAAATATATAGGTACGTAATCATCATAAAAAACTTTTTGAATATCTATCAAGTGCCAGTACAGTATAACAAAAATTGAGAGATCCTGGCATCCATTAGTAATTAAGGTTAATTAATTATGATTCTTCGATTAAAAATTCAAAAACCAATTATCAATAAGTAACGCAATTTAAAAAGCGCTTCAGAGATTATTGTAAAAAATCATTAGTTAAATTCGTAACTATTAGATAGGACACATATAGTTTAGTGGAAAGGATATGTGGGCAAATTCCGGGGGGCGAAAGTTCGTATCCTGATGGGTGTCGGAAAATATTTTTTCTAATAGTTGTATTATATTTCTCAGAAGTGTCGTATTTGTTTGCCTATTTTATTCTAGGGAGATTAATAATAAATTATTTCAATATAAACCTAAATTTATCAATCAAAGTTCATCTTTAACTTGTTCCGCCACACTTTAAAACAATACTAGCTAAGAAACATCTGTAATAATTTATTATCGTGACAACGGGATAAAAAAAACGTAAACTTTGTCGACTTAGCAACAAAACCTTCACCATACCGAGATTGCAAGTCCTACCCGTATCTTGTTATTTATTGCATCGAACTAAATTCAAACTAGGTACCTACTTCAACTTTATTCTAACTTATCTTTGAGCGAAATGATTTTACAATAGATAGTATAAGTGGAATGATTTATTTTTCCAATTAAACATGCATCAGTAAAAAAATATTATTGTGTAGTATTTTCGTATTAAATTTGAAAAAGTAAACTTACTTCATACACTCGCATTTATTATGCATATTCGTGCGTTCCATGTTATGTTTGTCAAACAACCACGAAGATTTTATAAGATGATAAAAGTTTATTTGTTACATAGAGAATGCCTTTCGGGCTTTATCGGATAAAGCGTTCAGTGGGTAGTGATGGGTTTTCTCGCAACCACAAAAAGATGTATGCAGACCGAATTCGCAAGCCTTATCTTAAATTGATTTGGTCAGTCTCTAGATTTTAGCCATTGAATTTTAAGATATTAGCCATCGAAAATGTTCTTCGTTCCGCTGGATAAAAGTATTTCTTCTATTGATGTTATTAAATCTACTTATTTACAAAAAAGTCATCAGTATGTATTAATAATAAAATATCAAATGATATCATCAGCTGGGGTTAACCCACTTCTAAATTACGGCCTCTCATAGGTAGCTCATTCCACTCAGTACCAAATTATTTTAGTAATAAAAGTCGATCAGTGGGTTTCAGGATAACCTTATGTAAATGTCAAACAATTTTTAATATTAGGTATGTATAAATGAATATATATTACAATAAATTTCAATAACATGTGATGAGTAGGTACTAGTTAGTTAATAAGTTTTAAAACTTACATAGTTTTAATATGGAGTTGAATTTTATAGTATTTTACGTTATTATTAAAAATTATTTAAAATTCGGAAACAATTAAAAATCAGTGATAATGAGTAGTTGGTATTTGTATTTATTACAATTCCTCTGCATAGAGTATTCTTTTTCAATATAAATAGGTAATATGCCTCTTATTTGCACTGATAAACTAATGATAAACGACAGTCTTTTAAGCGAATATAAGATGTCTGAGACATACTCTTCAATTCTATAGACATGTGACTATAAAAGGGGAGGTAACGGGTTGTCGTAACTGAGCATTAGAACCAGTGTAAAAGACAAAAGAGGAAGAGGAAAATGGTCAAATTAAGCATGCAGCAGGATCTTCATTGGTGTCAACAATATGATCAGTTGAGTTGAAGAGCAACCGGAGTACAGAAGAGAAGACTACAAATTGCATATGAAGATCACAATCCTCAATAATGAGGAAACGGCTATAAAAGAACCCGTTAACAATAATTATCATCAAAACCATATTGAATTTATATCACAATATATTATTGCCTTTCATTCTGATTTTATCATGGAAAAAATAATTATGCATGACGAAAGAAATACTTACAAATTGTTAGAGCAGCCAAACCAATATAATATCTCTTGAGATTTTTTTTCTGCCCTACTTACATAAATCAAAATATCAATAAATATTGACCTTATAATAATGCCCTTTGAAAAAGCCGCATTGTGAGGTGATAAAGTGTTTTGACATTTCAACAGTACCTACTTGCTCACCCATGTGAAGACAAAATTGGCATTCGGAACTCTTCTAAAATACCTAATAATACACAAACCTCATTATGATGAATGAATTTAAATTTTATGAGTTAAAATTTCTGTATGCTATTTTCTATTTTAGAAAAGACATAAATCTTGCAAATAACACGAAAACAAACAGAAACACTGTAATAAATATATACAAAAACAATTTGAGGTAATGTATAGTATTGTAACCAGTAAACACCGGTTCCACAAATATTATATAATATAATAAGCATGATAGTAAATGTATAATAATGTCAATATAAAAAAAACATAAGAATAAACATTATAAATTTATAAGTTAAAGTGTTATATTCATATAAATTTATCACTGATGTTATTGGAATGTATTCATAAGTTAGTGTTAGAAAGAACAGAGAAAAGAAATATAGAAATATGGATATCATTTTCGATCATGGTAGATTATACAATATATTGGAAATGGCGCGGTGAAAGGAAATAGATGAGATATTATATGGTTAAATTATATTATCATACTAGTATTATGATTATTAAAGATAAAAATGGTTGAAATAATAACTGACATTTACACGCAATTTTTCTATTAAACTATAAAATTAGTTTTATATTTTTTTATTCAAAACTGAATATCCACAAGACTTTTAAAATGCAAAACATTATTATTCAAATACGTTCAAAACTTATTAAAATCTCAAAGACATATTATGTTTTAAAGAAGAAAAAAGCCTTGGCTCGCATTGGAATACAAACGCATAATTAATATTGATTGTCCGGCAAGGCGTAGATTCTAACTATTAAGCTACTAATTCAAGAATCTTTTTTGCAGATATTTTCAAATATCTACGATAACTGAGATTTTTTTTCCAATAAATTTTTGAGGTTCTTGGTTACACATTTTTTAGTGCTATTATACTTTTTAATCAATGGTACACCATATTTTTAAAATGTAAACCTTTTAATATATTAAAATAGGTACTCGTATAGGTATAGTATGGAAAATCTTCAGATATATAATAATAGAAAATATCCGACGAAAAAAAGGGAACGGGCTGTGAGGTTCATGTGAATTCAGTAGGAATTAAAAAAACATATACTTTTGATTAGACATTTTAAGTATATTGATATTATTTAACATTCTATAATATTTTGAGTACATTTATAAAAATGACAGCCATAAATTTCCTTACGTGTGGCAAAAGCTGTTTCTCAAGTCGCTGCAGACGTGACTTCTTATGACATTTTTTTTTTGTCGCAGAAGAAAATTTTCTCTAAGCATTAAATCACAATATAGTCACACGTCTTACGAAACGAATAATAACCGCAAATATCTAGTATAATATTATGTCGAAACTTGAGAAAAGGCTAGAAATATGGCAACTGCGGTAAGAGTTGGAACTTCTTTGACATTTGCTAAACTGCGTTGTAACCCACAATTTATACCAGTCACGTAGTTCCATGTTTTGCTACCATACTCGCACATCTTCATGATTTTGGCTGAAAGAATTTTGCATATTGTTTATTGGTACAGAATTTTTTATAGCTGGCGACGCGGGGAAACATTAAGAATGCTTCGAAACCTCAAATAAAATGTGCATTTGCAAAATTCTCTTGCCAAAAGCTCCGGTCTGCACATATCAAGGATATGATTTATCTCTTATGGTAATCGGCTCTGTTGAAGTATCCTCATACACGATTGCGTATTATGAAAATTCAGACATTGAACAATAAAAAAACTTGCCAGTCACAAGTTTCTTGTTAAGTATTATCGAGGTATGTTATATGGTAAATATTTTCTTTACAATATAACTATAAAGTATCGAATGATGTATTACAGATAAGTATCACAAATATGTATGGCAATATTTTTGTGGACTATAATTTGGATGATAAGGTGAGTAGAGTAAGCTGGAGAACTCCGGCCACTAACCTTTAGTTGATGATAAGCAGGAAAGTCGCGCAATCTTGGCAGTCACTCACGCACATACTGATAATTTAACTGTTTGCTGTTATTGGTCAGATTGACACTAGCTTAGAGGATGCCCGGGATAAATATAGATGACAATGATTCGGGATTATTTTGTACGGATTTAAATACGATTGGTTTAAACAGTTTATTATGTATATTTTTATATTATGTATTTCTTTGTTTCTTAAGAAAAATAAGTTAAAATCACCTCATTGTATTGTTATTACATACGAGTATTATGTAATACCAATAAATGTATATTATACCATCAAATAGGTACATAGCTTTCTTTAAATGTGCTCGCAATACTCCATTAATATGCAATTCAGTGATTAGTATGACTGCCTAGTATTCTTTACAAAATTATAATTTTTATCATCCTTATCTTTATTATAATGTATTACAAAATATTATAATAAGTCATAATACTTAAATCATCATAATTAAACCCCCAACAAAGGTGCAGAGACAGGTAGTTGGTTACGCTTTTATGCAGATTGTATACCTATCAATAGAAAATTACATAGTATATGTTACCTGGTGGGGGTGGTGATAATCTAAAACTAACCTAACCTGTATTTACTTAAAAATACATATCTTAACCTTATCTAACATAACCGAAATTTCAAAATTTCTCAATTACGATGTTTCACATTTTTAATCATCATCTATTTCAAATACATGATAATTAATAGTATGGGTGAGATTTCAAATATATAATATATATAGGAGTTTCTGTAAAAATAATTAAACCGTTTACTATAATTTACGCCAATATGTTTTAATGGAGATAGGCAACCCGCATAACAAGAAGAGAGAACGATCGTTGGGCGAATCTCATTATCCAATGTTTTTAAGGGATGCAGAATGACGGCCAAATGCCTGCTGGTTTAATGAGATAGTCAGGTTTGATAAAAGTAAATGGTAGCTGGCCAATAGAAGTAGCGTAAAGGTAAATACAATATGTATCCAGCAGTGTATGAAACATGACTAAAGAATAACGTAATTATGTAATACACTAAAAATATTATTATAGATACAGAAAAATAGTTTGATCCATCTGGGAAAAAATTCATATTAATTTATTATTCTTAAAATACGGTGGGTGCGAGGGATTCAAAAATTCTACCTTGTACCACTGACTTCCGCAGTTCAAACTGAGTAAATTTTTCTGGGTACATTCCTCATACTTACTAGTGATAAACATCTGTCTATCAGTTATATCTACGAGTGCTTACCTACGAACTATTACGACCTGTAGCAACCACTAATCGTTATCAAGTGAGTATAACTTTACTTAACTATCATAGTTATTAGAATCGTTTTGCCTTTTAAACATACCGCGTCAAAATATTTAGATCCTTACATAAATGCAACAACTCATGAGTTTCCTGGGTTAGATGTTAGATATGTCATGTCATGTTAGACAGCAAAACCACCTGAGTCGTGATCTTGAATCATGAATTCCTGATAAATAATTGCTAATATTATGTTCTCCTAAATAATTTCATTTTTTTTCATTCCTGGGGAGGGTCCGGGCTAGGGCATCGAATCAACCGTGAGAAAATAGTAGGTACCCGGTTAGTTCTTTTTTACGAATAATATATAGAATATATAATAAATCATCAAAATTTGAACTGTGTAGTTGGCAATGTGTATTTTTACATCATTTTATTTTTGTTCGAACAAATACCTACTAAAAATTCGGTCAGTTAAGCGGTTTGGGCTTAGCTTAGATATTACATTTTTCACCACTCAATTTATACTGTTTTCCTCTCTCGTATCTTTTCATCTTTTAAAAAATCAAATAACTATGGAATTTAACGTGGCTGTATGTGTCTTTAAACAAACAAAATGGAAAGAATGACATAAATAATAATTCGTTCGAACAAATATTTTGATATCGTCTCTTTCCTTTGCCGTGCAAACATCCGCCAGAATGCTTGCGATAAAAGAGTTAGTTTCCTCCAAACTTGTTATGCCTGTCACTGTGAAAACTTTACTTAATTTCAAAACAAGCGTAGATACACTGCACAGTGAAAATATGCATGGAAAACTTATAAACTTTGAGCAGACAAGTCTACAATGTATTTCATGGTTTCAATTTAATGATTTTAATTAATGCCCGCCCTTTCATTGAATGAAATTGTTTAATATTTTTTTTTTTATTTCTCGTGGCATTTAATATCACGAATTATAACTACAATAAAAACTATAAATTACACCCACGATGGCCGCGCGGCTTAAGCGTTGGCCTATTGCGTCGTGGGTCCCAGGTTAGAATCCTAGATCTTGTCAGATTCAGACATGAGATGTCAGACACATATTGTTTTTCAATTTGTGTTTGAGTCAAAGTATGGACCTAATAGGTTGAGCAAGTGGCTGACATCCATTTCTCGTAAAAACAAAATCTGTCAATACAAACTTCCACTCTGTGGAGGCCCATATGATCATATTAGGATCGGATATGGTTGAAAAAAATACTAAATAATAATAATGAATTACTGGAACTCGCTTATGACGGTCTTAAAACAAGGCGTTAGCTGAAATATATCTAATATTAATAATAAGTTGTATTTCATTAATAATTATTTAAAGTTAAAAATAGCTTTTATATTTTGTATATATATTGTAAATTATAACGAAATGCCTGCTCAATCTAATATAAGCGTATCTAACATTTTAAGAAAGATAGGTACACTGCAAATCAGACGGCGACGAAATTTCTGTAAGTATGTGTGAGAGGGGGTGACGATTACATTATCGTCACTTGCCGCCTACCTAGCTACTCGGATTCTGTCTTTTTAGCATAATATGCCTAATTATTAAATATTTATTATTATTAACGTCTACGCTGTAATCGTTTATTTTAAAATTAATACCCCTCCGCCTTCAAGTTTTTGTTGGTTATTGGATTTGCCCATCCCCAGTCGGAACAATATATATGCATAACATAGATACCTATAGTTTATCAAAGAAAAAATAAATAATTATATATCGACAAATATATATATTATAACAGAGGAAAAATTAAATTAAATTTCAAAACCTGAGCTAACCTAATATTAACACTAATTAATCTGAAAATAAAACGTTTCTAAGTTAAGAGAATTCTTTACTCATTGAAGCAATGGGTATAATTATTACAATCCCAGTTTATGGCAAGTTAAATCAAATAAAAATAGATTTTAAATATAATCCAATATTATTGATCCATCGTTTATAAAAAATATTTCGTCATAATAAGATATAGTATAATATATTATATGAATACATATTTGTTCTTGTTTAAGTATCCACCAAAACCATACATATTATGTAGAGATTATTTAAATATAATTCTGACTATATCGAAGGAAATATCAACGTTTGATTAGAAGAAGGCGCTACATTGTAGTTTAAAACTCTTTGTAATTTGTACGAGTGCAGGTCCAATGAACAGTTTCGGGTAGCTATCAATAAAGTAAAGCTCAACTGGATAGTACAAGAAGAAGTTGAATCGATGATAATATGAGGTTCTTGTATTATTATTATAAATTTCAATAGTAAAAATACAAGAACACCACTGTTTCTAGAAATTATAAAAAAAACTAACTGGATAATAAATATACGTTTTAACGGTACGGATTATACGACATCGTATTATTATGATATGCATTATTCGAAACAACTATAATTGTGTATGTATATCTACAATAACTCGTTAGTATCTACCATTAAACATTTATGTTTCTAATGTAGGATAATGGGGGACAAAATGGCGCTTGCAAAAACAATAATTCTAGTACTTAAAATATAAACTCTTGTTTGCAAGCTCTGTATCAAGCAACATCGGGAAAGAAAGGATTCATCCCAATACAGTTCGTCAGCGATTTAAAATAAAGCACCGAATGTAATGTCGTATTTTTTTCTAATCGGTATATATCTGAGGTGTTTTGAAGTTATCTATGTTTAATGTAACTGATCTGTGGGTACTGATACAATCCCGTGTCTAACAAAAATTAAGTATCATTTTTTCAATGTGTGTCTGATTGAAGCGATAATAATAATATAGTTAATTACTATCACCAGTTAAATAATGTTTAATATTAATTCTCCAAATATGTATATGAATTATCAGTATCAGCAGGTGTAGTAATAATATATAGAGATATACTAGTTATTTAGTATGCATCATAACATGCAAATCATTTTATTGAAAACGTGCTTTATCATAAAAATACATCAATTTGTTGCTAACTCAGAATCTGAAAACATAACATGTCTCCATTTATTACATACATTATACATTCATTAGCACCCGAAACTAAACTTCAATAAACTAGTAAGGAATATACGCGGATCATCTTTTTTTACAAAATTCATTCACTTATATGGAAATAATGTAAAATACGACATATAAATATTGGAGAATCTCAAATATCTGAAAGCTTACACGCATTTCATTTGTCAAGTGTTTCGAGAAAATAAATTCAATAACGATGTCATACAATCATGGCCCCCATATGCTAAAGCGGGCCCCAAGGCTAGGATCTTTGTCGCCCCCTCCTACCTATCGCAAAGGTTAAAGGCAATGTGACGCTCTATATTAGCGTTTTCCAAATGTCGTTCACGGTAAAATTAAGGGTGTTTAGTGATTTTTAATTCTTACATCCACTTGAATTGTGGAGTTATCAAGTAATGACACAATTAAAAATTACATCACACAATCACATATTCTAAAATATAAAACCATTATGAAAGAAAAATAGCAGGCGACTTTTTTTACTATTAGAGCAAATTTGTCGTGTCTCACTTATTTGGTCGACTCGCCACGCTGGGCCCCCATGAACCCGGTCCCCCAGGCTAGAGCCCTGTCAGCCCCCCCCCCCCTTTTGTGAGGGCCATGCTGACAATATTTTGAACGGTAGTACCATACCTCAATTTTGGTGAGATGGATGACAAAATAAAAGTCATGGTTTTGGATTGAGATTCAACCTGCTTGTATATATCGTAATATATTAGGTATGATTTATCAATAACTCGGGTGACAGTTTTAACATTTATCATTAGTTGCTGCATTTAACGTTGACATCTGGGAATTTTCGGCAATAGGTGATATAAAAATACTATAATCAGATTTGCTCTTAATTAATTATAATAAAACACAATATTATAGTCACTATTGCATATAGTTTGGTAATTATAAAGAACAGTTTCGTTCGACATTGTCAACTTTATGTTAATTTATTTTTTAAATTATCATGTTTTTAAATATTTTTATAATTAAATTTAAAATAAATAATAATAAATTTAAATAATTAAATATCTAACCGCACTATAATGTATCTGACCACATTTATGATTTAATGTTTAATCGATGGTTGGTAGATAGTCAAACCGACCAATATTTCCGAAATCACCTGTACGCCACGACTAATTTATTTTAATGTGCGATCTCTATACCTACGCTGAAAGTATTATATAAACAACGGAGTATATTGTGCATATAAGTAATACGGCAATCATTTGCGGAATACTGCCACCTATTAACTGGTCTAAAACGTATATTTAAATTTCGTTTTTCTATGACTTTATATTGACTGATATAGTATTTTAGGTATAACGTTCATTGTTAACACACATATTTTTTATCTCGTTAATACCTAAAACAAAATAATTAAATAAATAAAATAATTAAATGTATAAATTAATGAATATAGTTTGTTGACGAATTATTCGTTCTAAATTTCACGTAAGAGACAATAACGATTTTATGGACCACAAACTCAGTCTCATCATTCGAATATACCATTATTCATTCATACTCATTATGTGAATACAATTCATAGGAGACAGTCGAAAAGACGCATGGGTTTTCTTAGAAATGTTTTCACCAATCCGTACAGTGGAGCGTGTGAAAAAGATTTATAAGGTATTTTATTAGGACAATCATTTTATAAGTACATACTAATTATATTTTCAAAAATTATTTATTTTATCGTATGATTATTTATTTTATTTTACTTATGTATTTTATTTATTTAAAAAAGACACATTGATCAAATTACAAATTATAATTTCAAAAAGTTCACAACATGACATTTAGAATAAAAAGTAAAAAAGTACAGGTAAATCAAATTAGTAGAAAAAAAAACAAACCAAAAATTAACTTTATAGCAAAAGAAATTAAAAAAAACAACAATAATTCAAGAAAAATACATATTAAATAATATAATAGAATTTAAAAAAAATACATATTGCATCGCTAAAAATGTCTACATCTCTAGGGAGTGCATTGACCAGTCGCACAGCCCTCGGTATTGATGCCTGGTGAGCCTGATACGAGGAAACAGTTTTCACCCAAAATAGGTCATGGCTACTGCGTCCAAGAATGTAATTGATAGGGGCATAAAAATTTTAATTTTCTAGAATATCAGGATTGGAAACTATACCACGTGAGAGCATGAGAACAATATTATATTATAAAATATTCATACTATATTTAAATTCTTCAATGTTTAATTTACTTTGCTGTCAATTCTTGCACTATTACCAGATTATAACAAAATTATAACAAAATAATATATTGTAATTATTCCATACATATTATCAGAATCGCGTTTATCTAGGAAGACATTTCAAATTGATGATTTTTTATAATATTGTTATTATTTAATAAAATTATGTACTTGAAACATTTACATCATCATCAGGTGATATCGATCTACTGCTGGATTAAGGTGTCCTCTAGCTCCTTCCACTCAGCTCAGCCTAGGTATTCGCTGCCACGTACATCCATCGAACTTTATGAGTTCGTTCATCCAGTTGGTTTTCGGGTATCCCTGTGATCGTGTAGTGCCCCTTTGCACTAAAACCATTTATTCAGTCATTTTCTACTTGCCGAGCAACTTACCAATACATTGCCATTTCATCTACTTGGTGACCTCTATCACATAGCGTACTCTTTTCTGCCTTCCTATCGATTAATACTCTAATAAATATATACATAAGTTCATTACATTATTTGTAAATAAGATTTTCTACTTAACATAATAACCCATGCTGGTATAAAGATAAATTCCAAATTATACATGATGTTCGTACCTACACATACGACAAATTCACAAGCTTATACGATAACTAATATCGACTCTTTTTGACATTGAAAAATATCACTATGGTATTATTTACTTCGCCCTGTAATGATTGGGGCAAGCACAAGATCGCGTCACTTTCCTCGGTCCATCGCAACGTCTCGCACCTACCACCAAGGTAATTACAAAACAATATGATTTTTTTACATTACAACTTTTTTTCTTGATAAATAATATTTTATAACAATTTTGATGAATTCTAGATTACTGCCTTATACAAACGAGTGGATTTTTACCTATTATTCAATATTGCATCAACCATACTGTAAACAAATAAATGATAATATCTTGGAATCTAAGTTTTTCTTGTTTTAGAACTATTAATAGGATGGTTAATCAACACAATATACAATAATAGTTATCTTCATCTCCATATATTCAAATTCAAGGAACATGTTGATATACGATTATCAATTTCCGTTTTTTTATATTACTTACTCCCATATTCTTCAAATCATATATTATTAAATAATATGATATTCATAAAAACGCTATTGTCATATTAAAAGTATTCTTTTCAATTAATAAATAAAAATAATATTTAGATGTAGTACGAGATTATTTGGCACACCACTGGCATTGCTACGGTATAAAATATCATTATAGCACTCAATACTGAATTCATAGAACTAAATTCTCTCTTTAAAATAATTTCTTCTTCAAATAAGACAAAATTATTTGTATATCATATAGCAATAACGTATTTTAACAAATGAATTTAGTAAAGTAACGCTTTGGTTGAAGATTGTAATATGTAATATAAAAAAATGTTAGTATTCATTTTTTTATTAAGTATCTATAGAAATATTTTTCAATCATAAGTTAACTTTGTTTTTAAAAATATTACCACTCTTCAAAAACATTATATTTCACGTTTTTAATAAATCATTTCTTTTATTCGACGAATAATTAACAAGATTTGAAAATCTTACATTCTTTATTATATTGAACAAACATAACTTGAAAATACCTCAGATATTATATACCTCCTAGAAAAAATCACATTTTGAAAAAAATTCCGTTGGGCGTCGTATTTTTTTCAGAATACGCATTTTTCTAGTAGTTATATATCTGAGGTGTTTCCAAGTTATGTATGTTCAATATTTCACGTTATTTTTGTACATTACTTGGACCAAGATTTTTTGGTAAAAGACTCAATCAAACTCAATTTTGCTGCAATGTATTTATGAATTCAATAATTACCCATTTTTAATTCTACGATATTAATAAAATCTATCAAAAATTTCAATAAAAATATATTTTTATTAGTACTTATGTATCTACAAATAGCAATAATAATACATTCAGTGTTTTATAAATATAGGTATTTATGAGCAATTATTATTATTAAAATTATGAAAAAATATAAATACAAAATGGCTAATAGCTTATCTTATCAATATTAATAATCGTAGTAATTCGTAACTTAGTATTGTTCTTAAATGAAACGTTGCGTACGATTCAATACGACATATTATAATACAGAAGTGGACAAGTGGTGTACGCATAATATTGCGGCACCACTCATGTGTATTGAGCCGCATCTTGGCTCCGAGACATTTAATTTCTCTGCCAAATAATGAGTAGACCCGTTGAAAGTGTGGCGTGCACGCTCACAGGAGCACCGCCCCCTTACACAATTTTCCGAGCGCCTTTCACAAACAAAAGCTCCTCAAAATAGAAAAGCTAATGAGGAACTATGCGGTACGATACAGCGAGCCGAGGCTATACCGCCATATCGATCTACAACAAGCACGTGGCTTAATGTAACCGCACTCAGGCACTAGTACCGTCCTGCTCTAATGTACTAGTAGAACTATAAAATAAAACAAGACAGATAGAAACGTCACAGTCGATTCCGTCTGCTGAAGTAAGAGCATGCGGGATGAAACTTTGGGGTGTGCCTATGGCACCTGCCGAAATATTTTTACAGCAGGCTTTCATTTTATTCAATGCGTGACGATCCTACTGAGAAAGGGAAATTAATTGTTCGCTCACTAAACGGACCGGTTATTTTCGATAATATTACTAATTTTTATTACTCCAAATATTATGTGAGAAAGCTGTTACAGTAAAATATTAATAATTTATTTACGAGTATATTCAAAAAACTCATTGATTGATTGGTCCTTCTAGTCGAGACTTATAAAATTGATTTGAAATTAGAATAACATAATGATATGTATTAAATTACTAAAAAATGATTTATATAAAGTATACATACAAAATAAAATCTATTGAGAAAACTCTTCGGTAGGCGAACAATATACAAACCGGATTATTGAGTGATTGAAGTTAATCGACCCACAAAACCTCACCACCCCCGGAACACACACTATTTTAACGTTTAGCTGTGAAGTATCTTTTTTATGAATGATAATGTCTCAGGAGCAGTTGCCCAAGACTAAAGGCCGCCATGCAGTTACATGTGCTTTGACTGAATTTACATGACTTTATGTTAAGAATACCCAAAGGAAAGAGGGCAAAATTGGAATAGGTAATAAAAAAACTGCCGAATAACCTAAGTAAAGAGATCTTTACGTTGGCAGTATGATATCACGAATTTTCTAAATGCAACAAAATTGGCCTTTGTGGCGACCAGGTCGGACGATCCGATGGGTCCAATAGCTAGTTGAACCGATTGAGCAGGTCTTTTTTTCGTAAATACACATTTTAGGACATTCACAGAAGATGTAATTCGTATCTTGTATTTCACCGCCACATGGATGCAATTGTGGAGTCAAAAAAGTACTAATGAATAATTGTGCAGGATCGTTGTTCAGAATCTAGATAGAAGGAAGTTGTTGGCAACACCTATAATATCAGTAATCACTATCCTCAATAATGAAGGAAAGAATATGAATAAAGTGAATGACACCTATGTATGATGAAGTGATACCAAATCAATCACACTAAAAACGTTACGCAATAGCTGTCAAATTTTTGAATATATTTAAGTATTAGGTAATCCTTGAATGAGATGTCTCTTTGAAAAAATACCATTTTACAATAGAAATTCATATAGGTACTCGTACATAGACATAATTATCTTTTATTATTTAAGGTAAAATTAATGTTCACAAGTATTTTAATATTATCAAAAGTGTTATATTAACTATTTACTCATAGTATGTGTTTATATATAATATAGAAACGATGTTTTTCAAAACGATGTATTTTAATTAGATCACATTTTTCTTCTTGCATATCTGGTTAAAGTCAATTTAATATTAATTTACTCATCTGTCTTTTCGAATGTTTGAATAAGATAAATATTTCGAAAATGTAGTACCTACACAAGGTAACAGTTTCTTATCTCATTGTGACAGTTATTTTGAGCATTCTAAAATAAATTTCAAAAAACGAGCCATTCGATTTTGTACCGTAAATTCTACAAAATACCGTTTATCAGATGTAACGTAAACTTTTATGGCATTTCGCAACGAAATAAGCATATGTCACTGAAATTTCCACGATCAAAGCTGTCGGAAAATTGGGCGAAAGCGTTCGTTCGCGCTCGCTCGGGGTCCGGGACGACGCAGGCTGGCCAGCACACGCCAGTGCGCGTCGAGACGCCGAAGCTCCCACACGCCCACTTCCTGCGGACGCCTCCGCGCTACATCCGACGTCTATGATAACACCCACCGCAAAAAAAGCACCGACGCCGAAAATCTTTCAACTCATATTAAATAAAATTTTGCATATTTTTTAAAATATATTAAATAAATAAATTTTCATGATAACCCTACATATTATTGGGTAAATATAATTATTTTGTTTACTGGTTTTTATAACTGTCCGGTGTACAAAACGCGAGAGTATTTATCAGACGCACAGTACTGTGCTACCAACCTCGATAGTGTTTACCGTTGTAGCCAAGATGTGCATCCAATGTGCACTCTGTCATTTCAGCGTTGCGCAAATGTAAACATAAAGAATTCATGTGCACCGGAGCATACACTCACCGGTCCTGCTTCCGAAAGACCACCGCGCGACAACCTCGTGTGTTACTGCCCCCATGAATTTTTTAAATGGTGTAAAATATGAATCGTGATAGCACGGGAACATAATATAAAGTTTCATGTGTTTTTTTTTTCATTCTTAAATATGGTGCCAATTATTGAAGAAGCTGGCATGAAGAGCATCACTATGTCTTCGAGGAGGCTGGTTTTGTTGATGTTGGCGTCTGCGGTGGAAATTGCTTGTGACAGCAGTTGTCAACATACAGTGGGCGAGTCGTGCAGACTGATAAACCACAACGCATGACAGGTTAGAATTAATTCATCGAAGCACTCAACCGCCTTCATTGTGTTAAGGACTCCTTTGTTATTACCTGTGCTAGGTTAGGTAATGCGCGAATCGAGATGTATGGCGGCCACTCTCACGTTTTCATTTTCATTTGGTTATCATTTACATCAACATCACCAATATTTAGTGAATTATACAGTTTACAGTCAATTATATTACTGCAGAATTTATATAAATAAGAATCACATGAAATATAACCGAATAAAAAACTATTCACATCAGTGTCTAATATATACCTTTAACTGTTATCCAAAGTTACTATATATTGTTAAAAAATACTTATCATTCAAAATTGTACGGCCATAGTGCGTAAACAACTATAAATTAATATGATTCATAAATTTTGCCAAAGTATATGTCATTCAAAGTGATTTTTTCAGCAAATTAGATATGCCAAAAATGTTTCGGAACGCGATGAATATTCAATAGGTTAAGGTTGTTTTCTTCAGCCTTGCTCTAGAAATTCTTTTCTTGCATTTTCATTAAATAACATTAATATCAAATACCAACTGAATAAATTTCATATAATGCTAGATTTTTAAAATAATCTGATATGTATACTTATTTAAATTCAATATTTAATTTATTTTTCTTGCATTTAATGGATTGATTAAAATAATAAAAACATTAATATCTTTTATACGTTTGTTTAATGATATTATATCAATGGAATAAATTTAAGATTTTTTGATAATAGTTTATACGTATATTTAATAATATAATGACAAATCGTATGATAAAATATACTTTAACAAAACATAATACCAAATAAAAAAAAACTATAACCTCACTAAGAATATTATGTTTCATACAATTATTTTAGTATCCACTCTTCTTAAACGTAATATTTTAAATATTTAATGGCTTTATAGTGCTGTCAATTTTTTATCGGAATTGCTAAATTTTTGTGTCCTTCAGATACAGAAACTAAAATGTGGTGCCAAAATTTTAAAGAGATCTGTACTTTATTTGGATTATTTACAAGATTTGGCACTCACAACAGCTTTTCAGAATGAATATAATAAATTTTATTACTTTAACGACTTTCAGTTAAACTTTACCAAATTTGTAATAATGAAGCATGAAACTGACGTCTTTATAATATTATTATTTAGGTATATTTAATATAAAACGTTTTATTCGTGACCTTTTTAGAACACATTAATTTATTATTGTCAAACTCAAAAACTTTTTGACAGACTTTACAGAAATTACAATGGCCTTATTATTTCTAAATCACATGTTTTCTTATTAATTGAAACATCATATTTATTATACACAAAGTATCAAACCATTATATTTATCATTAAAGTTTATTTAATAAATACATATAAGTATTCAGGTTTTATGTTATACTTAGTGTACACTATTATTATTGCTAATGTTTTGTTTGCTGTTATGAAAAGATAATTTACTATTATTAGGTACCTACATACATTTATATAAATACAATGTTCCATTTAGTTGTTTTCTCAAAGCGAAATATTAACAATTCCACATGAGAACAAGGATAATATTGATATATATTTTTCACTAACTCCACTACAACAAAACAGTTGTAACGTTTTCACGGGATTACTTTTCTGAAGCACCTATAGGATGGTAAAGATGACATTATAAAAAATATTTCGCCACAAATAAATCATTTTCGCAAAATATAATGTATTATGGTATATTTTAATGCTACTATACAATACTGTTAATAATGTGACAATATAATTAATACCGAAACATTACATGTTGTACAACTTTATTTATTGTAGATTTATTCTATTTATTTAATTTGAAAAACTGCAAATATATTTACGTGCTTACAATGACAGCATTATTAAAAATGACAAATGTTTTAAACATGAAAGCAATGGTCATGGTAGTTAAATGAGAGAATATTTGTATATTTGCTAAAATAAATCAACTTATAACCACGCTCTCGTGTGTTGTAAATTTAAATAATGCTTTGTATCAAGCAATATTTGAGGCATTTTCTCAAAGCAATTTCTGAAATGATTGGTTCTACCAGATTCTTATCATGTTCAAATAATTACATTCCCGCATTTTTTATCTTTCATCAAAAATTTTACATACACGTAAAATCGTACAAAAGAACAGTTTCGCGCCTTTTATGTTCTTCGGAAGTAACAAATTCTCGATATTATTATTTCGCGTTCTGCACAACGTCTTTTAAATAGGTCTGCAACGTGGGTCAAATAGGCGCGAACTACTTTGATTCCAACTACAATAAAAACGTGGTCTCTAAAAATACTGTCATGATAATATTATAACTGTTGATAATCTACATAGGTATATTGTAATTATTCAAAAACTTTACACCTCGAATGAAAAAATCCCGCCCCAAAACACGCTAACGTCACATACAAAGACACGTTACTGATAACTGGTTACCATACAATGACAATATTTTACATTATGATAACCAACGATCGAACTATTTCATAAGCTAATAATAATTGGTACCTACACTAACCTTTCAATCAATTCACGCCACTTATTCAATGAGAAAATTGTTATTCTTTAAAAATCAACGCTAATTTATTTGTCGAACTGTATCATTGTCATTAACCAAGACGTCAATAGTGTTGATAGTTTTTGATTTTAGTTTAAATAGTTTGTTGAATTTGTAAAAATACACTTTGTGTCTACTGATAGATTATTGGGATAATAGCTCCAATATCTATCAATTAAAATTAATGTACTTAATTATTAATTCCTATTTATTGTATACTTATATATTATTGTAGTCTATTAGTAGACAAAACATTGTGCTTATTATTTTTTTTTATAATGTACCTAATTCTGAATTGATTAATTACTATTGAATTATTCTTCTATAATCTCGTACATTCATTCAACGGAAATAATTTGTTTGATTAGGTGATGTACATACTATACATAATTAAGTGATTTAAAAAATAGACATATAAAAACCATGTATCTACTAATTGCGGTACTTACATGATTTTAATATTATTAATTTAAAAACCAATTTAGTTAAAAATAATTATTAACCTTCACTGATAAATATACTGGTTAATTGTAGGTACATATCCTCTTCTTTAAATAATTAGCATAGAAATAACAATCGGTTAATGACCAATAATCTAAATCAGTGATGCGAACACGGTTCCCCGAGGGCTACGAGTGGCCCTCGACGTTTTTTTCGCTGGCACCCTAATCATTTCAAGAATTTTAGCTTATTAAATGCTATGAATCTAACGAAAATCTTATTGAGAGTTGCTACTTACATATTTTGTTCTAATTTATAAAAACAAAAATATTATGTATCGTTTTACAGTTTTGAATGTGTTCATTGTAGATTTCAAAAAGTGAGACTATATTTCTGTCTGGGACCTGAAAAAACATATGTCCATTCTTTATGCCAGACTCGAGATTCGTACCCGGAACCATGACAATATAGACCGACATATTACCCGCTTAGCCATTGTGAGCGTACTGTAGTCATGTACTTAATAACACTATTACGGCAAGATAATATTATTATGACGGTAAACCTAAAAACAACATTGAAGATTAATATTACATATTTTTCGAGGCAGTGTTAGATAGCGCTGAAATTAATCCAATGATTCTGCAGAAAAGTGATTTTTTGCGCGTGCATATCCAATATACAAAATATATGTTTGTTTTTGGACGAGATAATTAAAAATTGCAATATCCCTGAGTGGTACATAATGTAGATATTTTTATTTGATAAAGTAGCCATTGATTGTAAAATCGTGCGCCACTGATCTAAATTGTACACAGTTCAAATGCTATAATTAAATAAACTTTTCATATGTTGTCTATTATATATATATATATATATATATATATATTGTCGTCAATAGGAAAGACAAAAATAATGAGAAGTTTGTTACGTTCTGGGTGTGGTTGTAAGAAGGAAATATTCTCGAGTACGGAAAATATGGGATAAACGAAAATACGTGTGAAATAATACTTCATTTTTAATATTTATGTTTGTATCATAATATGGGGTCTGAGATAACTGGACGCCAGGACAATTGGGCGCCGCACTGTCGAATGAAATATATTTATTTATATTTTATTTTATATTTATACAGAAAGTAGACGAGGAATTTTAATCAGTTTATATCTACTACTCAGTACTTTAAATTCATTTTGCTCTTAACATGATATTTTTTATGCTTGAGGCTTTATATAAAAATAAAAGAACTCTCTTAGCGTTGAAAATTAACATATTATTATGCATAATTTTTATATATGTCGATAGTTACTGGTTTTCGCTTTCTATCTTATTAATCTGTTCTGTAATCGTCAATATTATATTCAATTTATATGTGTATATTAACACATCAAGGACGGTTAATTCAGATTGGTAGATTGCGTTGTTTATATAATGTGCACCGTGTGAACGACAATGCATGCTTGGCGTATTGAACTAAACAATATTATCTACTTACTTGTGAATAGAGACATATGATTTCAGTTGTTGGAAGAAGCCAGGACCTACACTAGGTTATTGCACTGTTGAAGATGGTGCTGAATGAAACTAGCGACGGTTTCGGAACGCGAAGTTAATAAAACTGTTCAACTAACGGGGATATTCTTGAAAAACGTACACTTTGTATATAATATAACGTACAAAAAAGCCTTTTCTGCTTAAACGTGCCACTATGAATATTAAAATATTATGCACGTACCGAGCTTTTTTGCGAAAATTTCAATACAAAACTATTAAAGCGACCAAGGACGACGTTGTGGGTAATAAAATGGTGATTTGACCAGCAGTTTATTCTCTCGTAAATCTATTATACACCTTAAGTTGCCTTATATGAAATAAATTGGCCTTCCAAAGAGCAAAGGTATTTTCAGTAATAAAATATTAAAGGGCTGAGGTGAAGCCTTCAAGTAAGTAAGGTATTATATTTAGATTGAATTATAATCGCACACGTAAATATAAAGTTATTTATGAAATACAGACTATTTCAAATCTAAATCACGTGACTATGTTAATACTCAAGTTGTTATAAATAATTTGATTTATGTATTCATTTTAAGTTTTGAGCTTCAACGCCCACATTAAAAAAATGTTATACCTATTATATATGTAGTTTTAAATATTAGTTGATGTTATATTATTACTTTGTTAGAAATATTTATGGAAAGTATACCCGCTAATTTACTGAAAACATTTGAAAATTAAGTCAATAATATATACACTGGTTGAATCAAGACGCTCAGTCAGTGCCTATAGACACGTACGTCAGTATCACATGCAACTGAGAGCTCGAATGAGCCCATGCGGTCAATAATGATTGTATATGTACCCACCACCTCACCAATCCGCCGCTGCTATCTTACCATTTTATACACTTACGATGTATTATTGCAAGTGCGTTATTTTCCAGAGGTTTTATCTTGTAACTTTAGAACTTTCTATAGAATGTCGAGATAAATCATTTAAAGAAATATTTTTATATAGTAAGTATATGTATTATGAAGTTGTGCAAGTTTCATCAATATTTTTTTTATATATTTTAATTACAACGGAACAAATACGCAGACAATTTTTTTATATCATGAAATAGTCAAAGCGCTGATAAAAATATAGATATTTCAAATTTACAGACAAAATACTTACTAATGAAAAAAATCTTTTTTAATATTTTTTATAACATTTAATATGTTTTAATAAATTTATCATAACATACTTTAAAGCCTGTAAATTCATATATCGCACCATCGCAACTAAACTGACACAATCCAAAAAACGTCAAACAGAGAAAATCTGCTTTGAAGTTTTTACCTTTCGCATTTTTGTACTGTGTTTTTGAAATATGTTTAGATAATGAAGTTTTGACTTGAATTTGATGACTTAGACTTAGAGGTATAAAATTTTCGGTACATATACTATGAACGATAGACAATGAAATGTAGTAATTAACTCAAAACACGTAAATTGGACTTGTGGCGGTTTAGTTGTGAGGGTGCGATATCAATTTCAATTTTAATAAGTAAAGATTTTCTGCTTAAATTTTCGAATCAGTCAGGTCCAGTTCACATGTTGAGTGTATTTAGTACAAATTACTCCCAATTATGTTATAATCATTTTTTTAACTTTAATATTATTTAGGTACAGAATTTTACCAACGGCTCTTCTGCATTATAACGACGCCACTGATTTTTTTCACTTTAAGTGCGCTATGGTGTGCAATTTTTGCACCTTAATTAATTCGACGTGGGACAAAAAATTACTATCGTTGCCTGTAAAATAAGTAGCTTCTTGGTAAGTTGTGGCCTGGTTTTGGTTTATATTTATGTTCTACAATGAATAAAAATGTAATGCACAACGCGCTTAAAGTATAAACATCGGTGATGATGTTATAATTCAGAATTATCAACCATATCAATGTCTCTCTAGTCTATTTCAAATGAATCTAACTATTAACTTCACATAATATAGACACGACATTTATAAGTATATACATTTTGAACATAGTTTTATAAAAGTGACTTTTATTTTGCTCATTTTTAATTTTTCTTATAAACTGTAAACATGAAGTTAAACAGAACTTAAACAAAAGTAATAAATATTGCTTTACAACATTATATTTGAAATTTATCTTCCCCACATACTTACTTCCCAGAACGTAATATGAAGTTACTTCAAGCAGTGCATTTGGAAAAGAAAACGCAATTTATTTTAAATGTGACCAACCATTTCCCATAAATAGCTTGTGCCGCCTTCAGCGTTGTTGGCTACTAAATTTATGTTTTTATTGACCCAATTTACCTGAAAGTATCTTCAATATTTTCCATTTTGTCTTTCAGACTGTTCCTAAAGCATAAACCAATAACAATGAAAGTTTATTAGGCATAAAAGGCATTGCTTGTTAGACTAAATGTCAAAATGAAGTCATTTAGTTTTTTGAAATTAATATTTAATGAATTGACATAGGTATAAAAACAAGTCAAATTTTATGTTTTCCATAATCATATTAACACATTCCTATAGTTAAAATCTCCAGACTTATATTATAAAACACAATATTGACTCTTTCTTTCAAAATGTTTTCTTCCCGATTCAATCGGGTTTTCTATTCAAAATGAATGCCGAAAGCTTTTTTTAGATTTTCTTCTATTTTAAGACTTTCCTGGATTTATTTTTCATCAATATTTTTTTGTGAACGATACAATAGTTATGAATATAACTAAGAATATAACATTTTGTTGTTGATTTTGTTATTTCAAACACCTACATGTTCTCTGCATATATTGATTTGAACAGTTTTTAGGATGACTCTGTGATCATTTAATGTCCCTTGTGTACCTCGTTATGACAACATCTTTACTCTATTTTCCTGCACCACCATGACTCTATCACATTGCGTACTCTCATTTTCCTCCTAATTCATTGGTTTCTTTCTGGTATTTCCGAGAAATCTCGACGTCCACTGTTTTGATTTGATAACACACATTAGAATGCGCTTCATGGCAACACTGTTTCTACAAGTAACCTTATCATACATACATCTATCAATATACATTTTTTTCACGTTACACATGTAGTTATTGATCCGTTTGATTTGGAAATTAATGATAAGATCAATAAATAAATCTGACATTACTTTGGTTTTCAAGAAATTTCTCTAAAATCAAATTGACTTGATACGAATGTCAGTTGCTATAGTTTTTATTTAACCCAATATGATTTTTAAAACAAATTTTATCAATTATTGAAAAATTCTACCCAATTTCATGATAAAGCTAACGTTATTAATTGGGTATGATAATTAATAGAATCTAATGCACGCACATTTTTCCAACGCTTCATTTTTCATTTTATTTACAATCTGCCCGAGAATAAAAACGCCTATTCATTTTCACTTTACGTTTGAAGCATATTGAATCTATAAACCATAATATAACGCATATTGCCTGGAGCTTTTTATGCGTAATATGGATGATAACGCTAATTAACTGTTATACGGTAGTACCTACGTACATATATTATTATATACGATATTATGTATCACATCAAAATCCTACATAGTGTTTATATTCGTTAGGTATATTCACTCCCAAACGATGGCTAATAACACTGAATAAAAAACATTTCGCTTTATTGCACCTCATAAAAATAGTTTATACATTTCAATTTATCATTTTGCCTAATAAAAAATCTTGAGACATCAACGTATTTTTATAAATCTAGGCATACTTCAATCATCCATTGTATATTACTGTTATTTTTAAATTAATACTATAATATTTAGCATAACATTTCATTAAACTATAGGCATATTTATATGTTATCGTTTCCCTAGAAGTTCATTACATTGCAGAATAAAATAATACTACACATTTTTCATATTTTTTGTTTATATATGTTCTTACTATCAAAAACATATAAATGATAGATGACCTATGCATTTATATTTAATATTAGATATATATTTAAATTTAAAACTCAAAATAAATAATTAACATTTTTTCCACTGTGTACTTACTTTAAAATACAAATTGTCTAAAGTCAAAGACCCTAAGAAAACATTCTTACATAGAAACCTAACCTAAATGCATTATTTATTCTGATATATGAGATATTCTAAATATTCTGAAATTTATTTATTATTAGAGTATGGATAGATTTAAAAACTCGTTAAAATTAGAATCAATGAATCATCATAATTTAAAATATTTAACAAGTGAATAACACTTTTAAATGATAGTGCATTATATTATATCATAATATAAATGTCAAACATTTTGCCATCTTGTTTATTACACCACATTTCATTGATTATAATGCATAATATAATACTATTTATTCTACAGCTGCCAATTTAACCACACTAAAACATTTTAAATTTTCCATCAAGTGATGTAGTATAAAAAGTTCCTAATATAAATCTCTATATGTATAGAACGATCTCTTTGTCCATCACACAATAACTGTCAATGAATGACTTATGACCTTTTTTGTTATTCACCAACGAAGTTCTGACTGGTGACAACACTGTTAGCTTGTGAGATGCTATAATCATACAATTAATAATACTTTACCGAGTCAATTAATCGATTCTTTACGATATATTTATATTTCCATCACTCAATCAATGTCACGTATTGCTGTCATTTATGTAATTCTCGTCAATGAGAAAAAGGAAAAAGGGAGAATACGAATAAATATTTTATAGCTGCAATTTTGTACGGATGTTAAATCTAAATATAACCAATGTCATTTTTCATTCCATCACATATGTACATGTTATAATGAAAAACATTACATACACGTCCCACAAAATTTTCCATAATATAAAGCCGACTCTTTTCTCGCTTGCCATCTGCCATTTGAATATACTATAAAAATTGTGGAGGGTAACCAATGATTTATCTCGGTTATTTACTTACATAGAGTATGTTTGATTAATGAAATAAAATATTGTAATATAATATAGTATACATGCTATATACTTAATAAATAATGCTCTATGTATACAGGCAAATGGATTTTTTTTAAATATGTACCATTAATAAAATACTATAATTTATTGTCATAATCGTTAATATACGGGTTCCTAAAATCTTTATTAATTAAAATTATAATTTACCCAACCATTTACAAAATGGTACCAAACTAATATATTATTTAACCACCATTTATATCATAATGTTGATTATTACAAATCAAACACATACACACATGTAAATTATGTTGATTTTATTTACAAATTATTTACTTTCCTGTCTTCGCCATGTCTTCGCACTCGTTATGTGTATGTATATCGTAACGCGAGTTAGATGCTCTTCACAGAAACGACTTCCCAATACCATGGTTATCGTAAACTAATCTTTCAATATTTTCAAAATTAGCATAATTTTCAATGCAGATTTGAAGTAGTTTTAATTTTTAAATTCATTCCAACAAGTAGAGACCTTCAGTTCATGTTTTTTTTCAAATTTTTGAAAGAAAAATATTGTTTTATTTAAAATACTAATACAAAATCGTTAAAGGTTATATTGCGTATTAAAATTGAAACCATGATTTACCTTATTGCAAACGACAAAATTGCATGTTGACCCCCAAAAAGTCTTTAAACGTAAAATTTCTTATATTTATAATTATAGTATCATTAACTCACATTACTCAGGCAAATGTATATTTAAACTATTATCCTGCCCACATTTTAGAAAAAAATCCATATATGTATTTAGTTAACGTGTTTTGTAAAATATTAGGGTTTGTACAATCATAGTTATAAAACTTTTTATTCTAAATAGGTACCTACCTAATATGAATTTAACTCTTGCTTTGGTATGAAGACATATTTTTGTATATAAAAAATACATCAAAATGCAAAATAGCATGCAGAATTCCATCGATAGCATTGAAATTCATTAGATATTTGAAAAATATCTAAAGATAACAAGAAATATGTCCTAAATTGTTATCTGATGAAATGCTAAAATTGATAATTATATTATTGCCATACATACTCTATCGGAAATGATAATAGGCATCTCCTATATATTATTATCCTAAGAGATTTTGGAAAACGCACTAACAGCTCATTTAAGCGACATTTTATTGTTATTTTTACATCTTCACTTCGAAATGTGCGCTACCGATTCATCTACCGATTGAATTGAACACATTTCAGAAATTTTCCATGATTTTACATGTACGTGACGTTTATATCCGATATTTTCTTACACACCGTATACAATCGCCATATTTACTGTTTACGCCTCACAGAATGACGTCTTCGTCGCTTAAGACCTTCTAATCCTTTATTTGACAAACGAATTCGATTATTTTTATTCAAATATCGTAATGTAGGCATTGGCGCACTTTTTTCCGGTGAAAAAACCATAATCCTGGTACAATTCACTACGTATAATATCTTTTGACAGCGGGGTACGCTACTGTCAGCCATTTCATAGATAACGTGATATTCCAAATTTGATTTTTTTTAAATACTTTGTGGCTGTTCACTCAATCTTTTTTTATTGAATAATTACATAGGCTACTCATTTCCATAGATCAGATAGTCATATTAAACTAACAAAGTTGCCATTGCAAACAATGAAAGAAATTAATACGAATTGTTATAGTCATCAAAATGTGTGATATTGTATAATATCTACCTATTTTTATCGTCCCTATCATCATCAATCTTGACCTATCCACTGCTGGATGAAGGCCTCCTCCGCCTTATTCTACTCCTTACTTACACATGAATTGTTATATTTATCAAAATCAGTGATATAATATTATTATCTACCTATCTATATATAATGCCATTATTATCACGAGCCTCAATAAATCCACTGCTGGATGAAGGCCTCTCTACGTTGTTTGTATTCTTGACAGTATTGAATTTCTAATGTTATTTATCTACATTATTCATATCATCATCATCATCAACCAGGATCAATCCACTGCTGGATGAAGGGTTCCGCAACCTGATGCAACTACTAGAGGTTTAACGAATTTGTGATATTATACCTATTTCTACGAGTATCATTCTTATATCATCGACTTGAACCAATCCACTGCTGGATAATGGCCTCCCTAGCCCGAATCTACTCCTTTCTGTCATATGAATTGCTGTATTTATCAAAATCGGTGATATTATATTTATCTACATATTCATATCGTCACCATCATTATCATCATCAACCAGGATCCATCCACTGCTTAATAAAGACCTCCCTAGCCTGATTATACTCTTTTCTGTCATATGAATTGCTGTATTTATCAAAATCGGTGATATTATATTTATTTACATATTCATATCGTTATCATCATCATCATCATCATCATCACATCGACCTGAACCAATACACTGCTTAATAAAGACCTCCCTAGCCTGATTTTACTCCGTTATGTCATATGAATCCCTGTATTTATAAAAATCGGTGATATTATATATTTTATCTGCATATTCATATCATCATCGTCAACCAGGATTAATCCACTGCTTAATAAAGACCTCCCTAGCCTGATTCTACTCTTTTCTGTCTTATGAATAGCTGTATTTATCAAAATCGGTGATATTATAGTTATTTACATATTCATATCGTCATCATCATTATCATCATCGACCTGAACCAATCCACTGCTTAATAAAGACCTCCTTAGCCTGATTCTACTCCTTTTTGTGATATGAATATATGTATTTATCAAAATTGGTGATATTACATTTATCTACATATTCATATCGTCAGCATCATCAACCAGGATCAATCCACTGCTGGATGAAGAGTTCCGCAACCTGATTCTACTACTATATTATACCTATTTCTATCGTCCTTATCATCATTGACCTGAACCCATCTACTGCTGGATAAAGGCCTCCCATGCCTAATTCTACTCCTTTCTGTCATTTGACTTGCTGTATTTATCAAAATCGGTGATATTATATTATATCTATTTATATTTCCATTATCATTATGAGCCTGAATCAATCCACCGGTGGATGAAGGCCTCTTTAAGTTGTTTGAATTTCTGTCGGTCATATGAATTGCTATATTTATCAAAATTGCTGATATTATATTTACCCATTCATAATATCGTCATTATCATCATCAAACAAGATTAATCCACTGCTGGATGAAGGTTATTCCAATCTAATTCTACTCTTCTTGGTCATATAAACTGCTATATTTTTTTTAAATTTGTGATTTTATATACCTACCCATTTATATCGTCATTATCGACATCAACCTGTATCAATCCACTGCTGGATGAAGGCCTCTTTAAGTTGATTCCACATCTTTAGGTCTTATAAATTCCTATTCTTATCAGATATAATATGTATTGCTGCATTATTTATCAACATTTGTCTCTATATGAATGTCCCGCACCGGGAAACTATATAGTTTAAGGTTAATTTTTAATCAAATTTCAATTTTTTAAATATTATTCTAAGGCTGCAAGCATTTTTTTTTTTATAGACAATGAAACAAAATAATGTTTAAATTTATTTTTTATGCTGCTAACCTTTTTCTATTATGTAAATGGGACCCGAAAGAGATTAATATTCGCGTTATATTGGATCGCTATTTATGATAATCACGATTGAGATGTATAATTATTTATCATATTTAAATGCACATACCTACACATATATTGTATTAAAATTAAAATGACAGTGGTAGCAATCGGCGATTGCCAGCTGTTCTGCTAGGCCTAGCAGCCTGAAATGGTGTCAGACGATATTGAGAAGGCCAGACTCCAGAATAGACTACGCACATGACTCCAAATTTGTATTGGCAGTGACGACATGCAGATCGTAAAACTGACAAATCAGCTAAATTTTCAACTGTCTGACGTGAATGAAAATCCATCCCAAAGGGAAAACTATGGCGCCGTCTATACACGCTTTACAATTATTATATTAAAATCCAACACCAAGTCACTATGACGAAAAGCTGTCTGCAAGACCTAGCGAGACAGACTGGCGAGAGCCAGCTAGCTCAGCTAGTTATAAATAAATACCTAGAGATACATATAATAATTTGGATATTTTTCCTTTATGATAATTGCCCTATATAAAATGATATGTTTTACTGGTAAATATTCATGACATTCCTTCCCAAATAAAATGGTATCTATAACTACCTGTCAATTTTCCCCGGTATGAGTATGGTTAGCACATGTAGATAAAATATTATAGGAACGAATATCTAAAAATTACACTATCAGCTAATCAGTTCAATTTACATACTTGCAATGCATTAACTGTCGCTGTAGCCAAAACACCTATGATTTTTAATAAAATATAAATTAGGTATGCTTATTACTATTGCGTCAAACTATATATTGCCGTGTTATTAAATAAAGCATATAATTACAATATTATAATTTAATGCCCTAGTACGATAGGTATTGATGTTAAACTTATCAATTCAATCAGTTTTTCTTTCATTTTAATTCCCGGATTGTTTTTGTGAAATGACATCTTTTATTTTCATAAATTACAATGACTATGTTTTCAATTTAATTGTATTTTGCTTGTATTAGCAATATACATATTTGTATCTCTCTTTCTCACCCCTATAAAAATATAAAATTAAAATAATGTGCCTACTTGTGTAGTTGTAAGCTTAATGCATTTTTCAATGTATGTATATATTTTGATCCAGTGCAAAAACGCCGTGGGTTGGGCAAATGACTAACAACTATTTTTCTTTTTTTTAAATCTGTTAATCCGACATCCGCTCTGTGAAGGCTCTATGTTTCGCTTATAATATAGTAGTTTCCCAGTGATATTTAGAAAATAACATTTTTATGAGGTGATTTACGCATATTTTAAATGTTTCGACTAGTAACATTGATATCAATATATGAGTGTGCTTCATTTTAGTGCGGCTATAATATTAGTATGGAGTTTATTCATAGGTAATATAATAATATTTCTTAGAATAATTTATAACATTTAGACAGGTAATATGTTTAATCTGTAAGTTCCAAATATAATCTTACATTTATCTACCATAGTACGAAGACAAATTGCCAGGTATTAATATGTTAACCTTTCTCAATCACCATTATAATCTAATCTCTTCAAATGTTAAGTGCGGAAAACTTTTGACCTATTTTCACATAGCACAAATAAACAGATTAATCATGAATGATCATGTAGATATCCGCCTATTTTTCAGATAGCGGCATATCTCATAAATTACATGGAAACTATCAATCTTAAACAGACACAAAAAGAGGAAAACTATCATTATGGTGATTCTTGTATGCCTGTTGGCCAAATATATTTTTTCATTCGAATATTTTATCTTGTCGCAAAGTAAAAATAGTAACAATGCGTATATTACTAAAGAAACTGCGGAAGTAAACGGCTACGATTCAACTGGTCATCTAGATTTCAAATCTGAGAAATGCAGTTATCAATAATTAATCGGTTAAAAGGTGGTTGTTAATAATATTATCAAAGTGAAATTTTGAAATCATAAAAAAATATCAATCAATCAATTATATTTTCAGTGATAATAAACATAAATATTCTCTTTGATTCATAAAATAATAATATTCAAGGGCAAGTGATGTTTTTTTTATCTACGTTTTTAATGATAATAGAATTAAAATTCGAGATTATAAAATATCCTACGAAGGCATTGATTCGCGTTTGCACATTAACATTGATATACGAGTATTTAACGGCCCACATGCTCAGCGTAGGTCAAAATTGAGTTTTTATTGGATTTTCAAACCATGATCCTGGACATTTCTTAAACTTGTAGATAATCTATTTATATAATTTTAAAGCCTTATTATCCTTTATATTTATTTTAAACATTTTATGAGTGCATAAAGTATTTTTGTTACATAAAATAGTATTCTTTTAAACCTCTCGCTCTAATGTTTTAGAATATAGTCATATTTCGGTACATGAATGTGCAGTGGTGTTAAGATTTTTTACATTTATTAATTTTTAAACGCATTTATAAAACCATTGGTATAATTTATGACGAGATAGTTTTAGTAAAATATTCACGATAAAAAATTAAATTGATAATCTCTGTGATCCAAAATTTGACAAGAATTAGGCATTTTATTATTCAAAAAATCGGCAAAATTAACACATTTGAAGATGATTCTAAAGATACGATTTATAAGCTATGTTTTTGAACATTCAAGTGTGATAAACATCCTACGAATATTGATTGCTTTATAATAATTATTGACCTTAGAATAAGGTAGTGTTTTTTTGAAATACGCCATTTCTTTTGGCATTCTCCAGTGGTTAAGCTACAACATACGGCCGTAGCCATAAATTGACAAACTATAATTGAAGTAGGGAGTAAAATTATATTGACGCGCGTGTTTGAACATGTACAACAAAAATAAATATAACGGATAATAAGGCTTCAAAATTATATAAATAGATTAACTACAACGTTTAATGAATGTCCAGGATCATGGTTTGAAAATGCAATAAAAGCTCCATTTTGACCTACGCCGAGCATGTCCCCCCTTAATTTCTACATATATTTTTCCAAAGTTATTGTTAGATAATATATAAATGAATATTGGTTTTATTATTACTGTTCCTTTTCGAATCAGATTTCTTTTAAATTTTTGAGCAGGAAATTGAAGGAGTTCAGAATCATACTAATATAAAAGGTTTTGTTTCCCTGCCATTATATTTATCTTTTTGCTTTACTTACTTACTTTTACGTTTTTTAAATGTCAAATAAAATAAAGTAGGAAACTATGAAAGACAAGTATGGTTATGATCCGTGCATCATGGTACTGAATTAAGATTATCTGGCCTCATGTTCAAACGCGAAGCACACATTTAAAATACGACTACAATAATCCATAACGATTTTTCAAATTTTTAGCTCTGGATAGAGTTTTTCTCAAAAATTATTTAACACTTATTCAACGTCGACGTTCTTTAATTTATTTCTGATGAAAATATTTTAAATTATATATCCAGTTACTTTAGTATTAAAATATTTTTATAATACTAATAAAAGTAAAATATTTTTTAATGACTGGAATTATATAGTACATGTGAGCATTTTATATAATGAGTCAGCGATCATTCACGAAAAACTGTCCGATATACGCATAGTAGTTTGTCCAATAAGAAAGAGTGAGACAAAAGGCGATGCTGACCTTTAATGGCATAACCAATTTTCTCCACACGAAATATTTGCTTTTTCTCGTTATTTCTCTCTGTTTGATCCATACCATCAGATATTTTTAAAAGAAATATCAAAAATAATCGCTCACCAGGGTGCAAAAGACATAAATCATTTTAACCAATACATATAAAAATACAGCAACCAAACTAACAAAAAAAAACAAAATTAGTCACCCAAAAAAGAGATCTATCATAATTAAAGCGTAAAAGAATAATTATTAGTGTACTTATTAAAAATATTCTCTCTCTTATAATTAATTACATATTTAAATGTATAAATAAGACTACATTCAGCAATGAATAGTCAACTATTGTTATATGACTATGACATTTCGTTAGCACTATGTTTATTTAAATCCATTTCAGTATACATAAACACAATATACCATTATCGGCACCACAACCCATTATGGGAGTGTCGGGTTCTTCCAGGTAATTTATTAACTTCCCAATTCCCCAGTCGGCCCTGATTTCTACACTGCCTTATCTTCAGGAATATTGTGTCTCTTCATCCAACGTCCAACTACCATAGTCTAGAATAGCCTAGATCTACCAACCCTCTTTTACCATTGTGGTAAGTATATAGCACCCACGATGGCCGCGCGGCTTAAGCGTTGGCCTATAGTGTCGTGGGTCCCAGGTTCGAACCCTGGGTCTGATAAGTACACATATTGTTTTTCAATTTGTGTGTCAGGGTATGGACCTAATAGGTTGAGCAAGTGGCTGACATCCATTTCTCGTAAAAACAAAATCTGTTAACACAATGCTTACGGGCCCTTTTAATTAATTTTGTAATTAACGTGTTAATTTGCATTTGAAAAGTAATTAGCATAAACACAATTTTGTGCGGCCCGTAAGCTATGGGTTTACAAACCTCCACTCTGTGGAGGCCCATATGATCCTATTAAGATCGGACGTGGTCGGGGAAAAAAATATATTATTTCTTGGGCGGTTGGGCCTTTTCAAGGCTTACATCCACGTGTGATACGACATTAGGATCACTGTATAATACGTACCTTTCTCTCCAAGTCTCATCACCATCACATACGATTCCACAGACAACCCTTTGCGATTTCTTCTTTTCAAATATGTCTAACTTCTTTTAACAAAGTTTATTTGGGATATTCCGGGTAAAATAAAATTGGTGAATACATATTTATTCGCATATTGAACTATGAAAACTTACATATATAAATAAGCATAATATATTTTCCATGTATTCCATAATAGTTGGGTTCAGTATTATTACTAAATAAAAAGTTAGATACTACTAATTAAGTACGTACCTTTTAAATATTATATTCCTTCAAATGTGTACACAAAGTCGTAATTTTTTAAATATGACAATTTTATTTTACTTTATGATGTGATTTCTGTAACAAGACTTTTTCCCTTTATTAGCCTCCCCATAATTTTCCAACTGGCCAAGCATACTTTATGATCTCACATTATGGCATCAAATTTGCCTCATTTACGATGCTCTGTTGCGTCATTTTATACCTACACATAGCTTAGCAAAAATCATAAAATTTCATTGGTACGCCATTTTTATAAACCCCCATAATATATTATCTACTTATATTATAAGGGTCTACACATGACGGTAAGTTTTCTAATTTTAAGATTACATTAAAACTTAAGATAGCTTTTATTATGCATTGCTTGGAAAATATGTATTAGAAAAATCATAAAAAAATCGTGGACTGACTGTGATCGAATTCAGGGCTGTCCTATATCATGGGGTAAGCTGGAGACCGCCCAGAGCATCAAGATTTAGTGAGCCTCAAATTTTGAAATATGTATATTATTTAGAAAATAATTGTACCTATATTTATTTTAATTCCACCAGATCTGGATAGAATACAGCACTAAACATTTTCCACTTCACCATTACATAATTAAAGATGAATTATTATATTATAATATTATTAGGTACAAATCAAATTATCCTGTTTGAATGCCAGACCCAATATGTTAAAATGTCGTTTCTGACAAACGCGAGCTTTTGAAATTAAATGTATGTATGGTAGCAGTATGTTTTCTAGTTCGATCGAGTGGTATATAATACAATTACAATTTTTAATGACAATACCAAATATAGCTCAAGTAAACTGTCATTTTTACATACCTGTCTTATATACTAAACGGCAGTGGCGAAAGGTGGAGGTAGACTGTGGAGATTCGACATAAATGAGGTACATGAAACTTCGTCAGTCACACTAATTTGTGTACATTCAACTAAGAATACATTTTTTTTATTTTATTACAAGTTTTTAAAATTCAATTAAGCCCTACCTAAACTTAACAATACAATCTGCAATTTGAATTGCCAGTTCAATGAAAATAAATAAGTATGACTGACAAAGTTTAGTGTGCTCTATTTATGTCTAATCTCCACAGCTTACCTTCACCCTTCTCCATTGCAGTATATAAAGCCGGTGCGTAAAAATTTCAGTTTCCGTATTATCAGTGTCATTTGTAATTGTATTATACCACTAGATAGAATTATAAAATGTACTGCTACCATACATTTAATTTCAAACAGCCTACCTCCGCTCTTTGCCACTGCTAAACGGTGTATTTGACGATGGAAATAGCTCTTCACGTACATCCATTTCTTTGATTGGATGACTTCTACAGTGTTTTCGACATAATAGGCAGGTATAATAGCAAGAACATTTTCAGCAGTCAAACTATCACGGACACCAAATAGTCACGGGTCGGCCCTGATCGAATCCAGATCGAAAACACATCATTCATTGTCTTGTATATTTTGTCCAATATATACTATCTAGTATCACTCAACATCAACCGTCTTTATAACTCAAATCAATGTAATATCACTTTTTAATTTCGACTTATAGTTGAAGTCAGGATATCTCTAAATATTATATGACGTTCTTGTATTAGAATCATTTTAATTATTTTTATATACTTATTTATATCTTGAATAAAAAACCCAGACATGAATATTTTTGGAAGTTTACCAAACTTTCAGAATCCTTAAATTTATCTGAATTTTGATTAACACATTTTGTACGATTTTTAATAAATTATTGATATTTAAGGCAATTAAATAAGTACCCAATTAAATTTCTATTTCTACACCTTCTTCTGTACATATGTATAAATCTGAACTAGCATTTATAAGGCTTAATTATTCAGTTATACAAACTGATTTTTACATGTTATTATTTCATTAGGTATACATGTTTAGTTTTGATGATCGTGGTTATTATCATTGCAAAACAAATCATTTCTTTAGTTTAATTACATTTCATGTGACATGTGGTATGGTGAAGTGGTCAGATCAAATTAATTCACGATTGACATAAATAAAAGGGTAAAAGGTACAAGCGCCCCAATTGCTGCCAACTTCACTTTCCCAATAGTGAACGGCTTACTGGCAGGCTGCGTCACAGCTTGTTTCACTCCAATCAATTATTTATTCCCAGTCTGAATATCTTAGAGTTCCACCCTTCCTTCGTGCAAAATTCCGAGACACCAAAAATTCAGATCTAAGTATGCATCTGCCCATGGAATGAATCCAAATAGAATTTGGTAAACAGCCTTTTGCTAAGCCGAGGCAATGTTTTGCGTTTTTTTATCAAATGCAGCGATATTTTTGCGGTCCGTTTTATTTAGTTTGTATTCGGACTTTTCATTTCAGTTATTCTCAATATCAAATAAAAAATATATATTAGGTACATATAAATAAATATATAAGTACATTAACTTTTAATATTTGGATTATATTTAATACTGTTTTCTATTAAAAAATCATTTATGTACTTGACGTAATTCTATTTTATACTAAACAATTTTTGTAGTTAATGTTAATTTCAGTGATAATATCATTATAAAGAACATAATTATAAAGATTATCATGTTTGAATTAAAAATTACCTACTAAAAGGAATAAAAAATAAAATCTCATTAATTTTTTTCTGTAAATAAATAAATAAAAAGATTAGACCATTTTATATTATTCGAAATTGTGTTACGACTAAAATAACTGTCGTCTAAAAATAAATCTCGCGTAATTTTACATGTTAGCTATAAGTATCTTATGATTTTTGTAAATAGGTACGGTATTCTATTATATTAGTAACTTTTTTCGTCTACGATGGCGCTGCAGTCCAAATCGAGCCTTCGCTTTCCCAATACTTTGCATCTATGACACTCGGTACTCTTCTGCTCTCCTTATTTACCAGCAACGCCTCCGTAGCGTCCCTCTCCACATTGTCTCTTCAGTCTCGGTCTTTCAACTGTGAATATTAATCTAATTGTCGCGACTATAATGATAAAATTCAAATGTAAACACGTATTATCGTGCATGTTGCAAGACTGCATGCACGGATCAAAAAAAATATTTCTTCAAGAAAGGCTTCTGAATTTTCACTCGATAGTTGCAACGTGTATGACGTATGCGCATATGTTATAGAAAGATATTGGCAAACCTGCCAGAAAAAATACGGACAGCACCGCGTAGAGCATTTTGACGTTTATCATTGTTCACAACCTGTAAAATAGTACCATACAATGACAATAACTCGCTCAGTATTTTTGCGTGTAAATAGTTGCTATCGCGATAGTTTAATTTACACACTATCGGTACCAGTAAATCCATGCACGTGTACAGGTGCTATAAAGTACAATATTTCTGTCTTTCGACCACAATCGCTGAGCGGGTACGTACCAGCTTATAATGTCACGGGTCCCGGGTTCAAATACCACGACTCTCAAATTCACTTAATGTTTTTTTATGTGTGTTTGGACCCAGGTATGAACATGACATCAGTTTCTCGTAAAACCAAAAATCTATTAATACAATCACTACTCTCGGCCGGCTCATAATATGATCCTCTTAGGATCGCACACGGTAGTATAATGTAATGTAAAAGTTTTTCTTTCTATTAATTTATATTAATAACATTACATATCTTTCTAAGCATTGTCATTATTCGTCGTTTTTAGCTCTACAACCTCTGGCGAATGCTGTCCTTCTTCATAAACTTTCCTCATTCTGATCGATCCAGCGCTGCCGTTTTTGACTAATTCTTTCAACTAACCATCTTTAAATCTACTGTAGCGCAGTCCAGTCTATATCGTCTAGAATTTCTGTTATCCTCAAGGGATGCATACATTATCCGTGGCTCTTTCGCATTGTATGTCTGTGGCTTATCCAACACTGTATTTGCAGTGATTATTTTACCCAGATAAAGTTTTATCGTTTCTTCTATTTTAAATATAACTTATTATGATCATCTTTATGTCAAAATGTTGTTAAATTATTGTGATATAGTTTTCTACTTATACCTCTTATATCTTATTGACAATCAAGTAAATTATAGAATATTTATAATGAATAGGTTAATGTTTTTTTTTAATATGCTTTTAACATAAAACCTAAAGACCTTTTATGAAATTAAAAATAATCATTCGTATAACATTCTGCTATAATGAGTGTATTCACCACGCATACTACAGTTAACTACGTATGTTTGTATGCCTCGTTCTAAATTATTATTATGGTATTAAGTACTTGATTGCTTTTGCTCATTATCCTTTCATTTTTAGATAAGACACGCTTTTGGTCGGCTTTTGCTATAAACTTGTTTGAACAAACTTTGCTTATATTCTATTTTACATATACAGCGTTAGCTTATCACTCGTTACTAGGATACATACTTAATCAGTAGTATATACATCAGGAATAAACAACCTCGTCATCATCATTTTTTCATTCATTTATTACATATTACAAACATAGTTGAGTATATCTAATTATTTCAGTATTGTATTTTGGAAATGCTTCAGTTTGTTTTAAATAACGTTAATAGGTACCTATAGATTTTTAATATTAATTCTTTACAGAAATACATTAGGTATAAAAATTCTTTAACCCATCGGAGCCAATTGGCGCCAATTTTACGCCGATGTTAACCAAGTGATTCAAGATTTGGCGCCGCTTGTCCTGGATAAAAAAATATTTTGAAATATTTCTTAAAACCCTACAATTTTACTTAAATAATAAGAAAAACTATTATGGATTAAAATATTTCAATATCTAAACAATTTTTAAAAAATATTGAAATTAAACCCAATTATTAACAAGTTGCATCAGTTTTTGTAAACTCTCATCATATTTAATATACAATTAAATCTGTCAGTTCATTTTTTGTTCCTTATAAATCTGTTTTTAATGGGTTAAATGGGTTTTAAAAAAAATTAAATATACATGAATAGGATTGAGTTATATAAGTTATGATATTATATGTACTATTTATTATAAATTGTAGAAAATATACATTCTCAATTATGGAATAGTTTAAGAAAAAATTAAGTTTTGCCCTATTCCGTTTGAGTCGTTTTTTGCGACAAATAAAATCATTAATAAAAATAATTTCATTAGGCATTAACAAAATATATAAAATTTTGGGGTGAGATTTTTTGTAGTAGGTATAGTTCCAGATCATTAATTTATTATTATTACAAAATTAATGAGACTTCGTGCTTCGCTAAATATGCTTTTTCCGACTTCCGGGTTCATACAGTATCAAATGTTACTAGTATTTTTTCTAGACAAATCGGCGTTGTTGTAAAACTTTTTATATCCGTTGCTCTGTTTTCTTGGACATGGTCCAAAAAGCCTACAGGTCAGTGCCAACTGCCTCGAATTCCCAAAACTATTTTATTCTAGTCGAATGTTTGAAATATGTATATATATAATACAGAAACAATGTAGTCATTTCTTTTTTTGTTAACGTAAAAACTATCAAAGGATGTGCTTTGTAATTAATAATTTGTAAATTAAATATATATGTATTTGAATGCACTATGGATTATGCTATCGTAAACAAAAAAATGTGAAAACAATTTTCAAGAATACACTTTTATAATTAATAATACAATAACTAAATACTGAAAAAAATTACATTTTTTGTCCTAAAAACTCTTAATATGTGAATATTAAATAAATAGCTCATGTTCAACAAATTTACCACGTTGTAAATAAGGTTCTATAATTCAGATGCATAACAAGAAAGATGGAGATATAACAAGAGCAATGTAATGACTGTAGGCGATAGCAACCATAGACAATATACAAATTAACCACGCTTGGAGTATACTTTTTACTACACTAATACGCCTCTTTCCCTGATTACCTCCCATAAAATTAGATCAAATCATATTCACTTGTATTAATGTTCTAATAAGAAATTAAATAGATAATAAAATGTAGAAAAATATATTTTTAGAATATATTACATCACTTCCATCCTAGAGCTGAAGATCAAAGCTATGAAGTATATTATACTCTACTTCTTTCGCACGGAAGAAATGTTATCTGCGCACATGTTCACTAAAATAGTATCATAATGATGTCATCGACTGACAATGTTTGATATAAATTTATTATAAATTCAAAACCGTCTTCAATTTAAATAATAGTTTTGCTAAACATAAGTAGGTAATAATATTATTTATTTATTTTAAGAATATTAATTTTAAATAGTGCCACTATTCCTGAACAACTGTTATATTATATTATTTAGTTGATTAATTAAGACAGCAATAAAATAAAACATGAATAAAGAGAGGCTCTAAAAATTGGCTTCATATATTTGAGTAAGAAACAAAACACGTTGAACATCATGAAAAGGGCAAAATTTGTACGCTAGCCAAAAAAATTATATTACTTTTTGTACCTACGCTGTATAAAATAACACAAGGCTGTATTCAATTGATTGATCGTTTTTTGAAACCATTCTGTAATCAATCTTTGCTTTCGTGGACGGATTTACATTATGTTAGCATAACAGAAAATGCATGCTTTATAATACTCGAAAATAAATATTACACTCTGCCCAACAGCTAGTCAATTATGTAATGATATCTCAGAGGATAATATAAAATATAGCGAATTTAGAATTTTACTATTTCATTGTGGGTAGGACTGCTATGAACTTCCATAAATACGTTATTTTTTAAAACATAATCTGTCTTACATCATCTTAATCGTTATTTATGTGTAGTATCTTCATAAATCGATGGTACAAGAGCTGCACTCGAGTTTATCATCGATAGTTTTGTTTCTAAATACCTAGAATCTTGCAACCCTTTTGACACTGTTTTGTCAACTCAACCGTGACATCCCAAAAGTATATATAGCATCGCTTTATATAAATTATTTAATATGCAAATGCTCTCGGATTAATATTCACCAAAATAATAACGAAGCTTAAGTCTACGTAATAACATTGAATGATTAAGTTATGTGCTGTTGCTCAAAATAGATCAGTTTCTCAGAAAACGTGCTGTATGAATTGAACGTTTTAAATAAGTAACGCATGAGAATATTTTATTTTCCATGATATTTTTCAAATTATAATTTATTGGTAGCAAAAACTAAACAAACTTAAATAGGTATATCTTTTACTTCATAATCTTTGGCTCTACAATTTATTTTAGATCTTGATAGCCTATCGTTAGATTACTCGATAGATTTTTAGCAATAACGGGTTATTAGAAATCTTTTGAATTCTTTAAGCTTATGCGTTGATTCGATGAAATTTAAAAACTACTTTGAGTAAGATACGGGATTTGAATCCGTAATTACAAATTTAAAGATGGACATACTGCCTATTGTGAGTACTTTTTAAAATTTTAACATGTATTTACAATGTAAATTATTACAAAAGTTGTTAGAGTTAATTAAAAAGAATGGGTCGATTCAAATTACGGAGGTACAAATTAAAAAAAACGCAAAAAGAAAATATATTATATAACCAACTTTCATGTTTGACCTAATTAAAACTGCTTTGTAGATCTCTTAAATTGGATTTTAATTGCGTTTTACTCGGTTCTTATCAAGGTCTCAAAACAAGTACGGAGAAATAATAGGCAAGGAAAACCGTAGCATCGTAGCACTGGCGTAGCGCTGTAGAAATAGTGCGAGCGTGCTTCCTACGACCGATACACGAGACAGATAATTGTGACTTATTAGATAAGGAAAGGATGGGAGGAGTACTGCACTGACACCTTCTCTTGGTTTATCGTACACGTATCAGAAAAACCAAACTCAAGGCTTATTTAATAAATAGTATGATATTTAATTTATATTATCTACACAATCTTTTTAGGTAGATCATCTTTTATCAAGTCATCAACGGGGGTGTATTCTATTCAATCTATCGCGGTATAAAGAATTTCTCTATCTTTTTGAAGTTATACTTCTTTAGGCGCGTTTGAAAAATCAGATCCGAGTGTATTTTTGGCGTGTGACATGTAACACATAATTTATTTTTTCACATAAAAATAAACGCACTAGATTGGATTCAAACCACCGATTGTCCGGTTATCAGCCGAACGCACTACCATTAAGCCACAGTATGATACTCCAATCGTGACGATTATACAGTATAATATTATGCTGCCATTAGTAATGCCAATTGCGAGGGCAGTAACCATGTTTAATGAAATCGCTTCGGATATTGATATATTCCACTTACGTGAAGGTGAATTTAGGTGGACGTTGTTTTATAAGTTTATAAGATAGGGTCTATCAAAGTTCACTATATGTGCTTCCATTTACTTTTATTTTGTTACTTATTATATTTATTTTCTTATTTTATTACTTATTCTCTGTATTTTTGTTTTTAAAAATTATTAACACTTATTTTATGTCATGTTGTGAACGCTTTGAATTTATAATTTGTTATGTTCATTATATGTAAAATAAATAAATTTGATTTGATTTGATAATATATTTTAGAATTGTTCCGTTGCCTAGGCAGCGAATTTATTATTGTCGGACATTTGCAATTCCTTACGTAAACAAACTATTAAACGTCATAGTGGCAGTTGTTACTTTAAAAATAAAAACAACGATAAAGTGTATAGAAATAAACCAACTGCGTTCCAATAAGCGATCCTTTTTCTTGAGTGTGTAATTTAACAAGGTAATTAAGAGCTAGTCGAAGAATCTAGATTATCACAAGTTTTGTTTTTGTTTTGTTACGCCAAAGAAGTATAACTTCTAACGCGCGTACATAAGTACACGCATCGATTTTTTTCACTATTCTTGGTTCTTATCTCTTCCCTACCACTTGCATTGGCACAACTTGATGAGTTCATTGATCTAGAGAATTTTAGGTTGATCATATATGGTCGATTAGTGTCGCTTGTACAATATACCAGCATTCTTTCAGCTGTTATTCCCTCGCTGAGTGACTTATCCGGACCATTAATTACCACACCAGTATGATTAGTTTTCATTCTAGTATTTGTTTATTTTTCTTATATATTGTTTTAGGCGTAATTTGAGATTAATGTATATGTTGTTTCAAAGACTTTTTTATTAATTGTGATCATATTTTTCAAACAATAAGCATGTATTTTTTTATCAAGAAAGTAGTTATTAATAAAATATCATTTTTTCGTAAAGTAAAACTCAATAGAGGATTATCGTCTGGCTATAAGTGCCTTTTTTATGCATATGTATAATGCATAATAGAACCTCAATCGTTAATAATATTTGGGGTGAAACTAAAATTCGGACAGTTGAAAATATAATAACAAAACACACATTTCTCTTCTGAAATAACTTTTTTCCATTTTTTCATCTTTTCTGATTTGCATTACATGCTTTTTCCTTATTCCACGGCACTACATCCCGGGGTGGGATTTGGGCTCCTCCACAACTGCTCTCCACTCACTCCGGTCTCTCGCCACACTTCTCCAGTTACCGGGTCTTCCTATATGAAGCCAGTCCACTTCTACGGCGTCAGCCCATCTCCTTCTTGGACGGCCTCTGGGTCTCTTCCGTTGGGGTAGCCACTTCGTCATGATATTTGGTTACATGCATTGTTCTTTATTATCATCATCAGCCGGGGTCGATCCGCTGCTGGATGAATGCCTTCTCTAGCTCTCTCCGGTCTTTTCGGCCCCTACTTCTTTGTTGTCACTTACATCCGCTCTATGACTTCGTTTTAAGACGTCCAATGTATGACGGCATTTTTTCAGTGGTTGTCCACTCGCCGAGCGACATGTCCGGACTATTTCCATTTCTTTCACTTAGCGACCTTTATCACATTGCATACTCTTGTCTGCTTCCTTATCCATTAGTTAATTTTGTGATCTTTACACTTTATGCCCAACATGGACCTTTCCATGCCACGTTGCACTACTCATAGCAAGTAGTATTATTTTTATAGTCATGTAAAATTGATTATCATGGTGCAAATCGGATAATGGATTCACGCCCGTCTACTTAAGTGATGGAATCAAAATCCATTACATCTTACTCTAACCTAAATTACGGACATTACATGCATATCGAGTTATACCTATACATGCTTAAATTTTGTTGAACCTTTGGATTTTTACAATTACGATAGTTTTGAAAATATACTTTGATAAATATATTACTTAATTTATAACTAAATATTTTAATTAAAATGATGAAGAGAGCAATATAAATTATAATATTCATTCCCGTTGGATCTATAATCTGATGTAATTCGCATTACGAAGAAGATTGTGAATAGTTTTTTTTTTCGACAAATGGTTATTCGCAATTCGCTTAAGTTATTAAGTCTTTGCCTTGGATCCAAATACATACTAAAAAATAATGTATTTTATGTAATTGATTAAAATTTGAGCTTAGTTTTCTTGTAATCTTAAATGTTTTCTTTTTGATACCTTTTAGCAAACTCCATCGAAAAATATATGCAAGGATATTTCTCCGAAAATTCTTTGAAATTATGTAAAATTCACTTTAAATAAGTATTAAAAAGTAACTTTCATGTTAATTATTTGTTTTGTAAAATCATTGGTTGAAAACCTCTTAGAACTAGGAACTCTTTGTTACGCTTTTGTATGGGATTTTCATAATGGTTGCTCGCACGAAACTTAACGTATGCTAACATTTTAAGTGGCGTTTCCCAGCAAAGGTGAGACAAGCAACGATGTTCCGTTATTGTACTTATTTAATTGCTAACAAGTACTCGCTTTTCTTCCCAACGTATTATATAATCAACTTTGAGAAAACACTTTGTCCCTGGAAAGTAGAATATTCACAGAGCCAATTTATCAAAGAGATAATCGAATATTGAAAACTTTTAATTGTATGTATTTGACAGATTACCTTCCTCAACAAATACATACATAATATCATCTTTGACATATTTAATCTTTACAAAAAACTAAAACTAGACATTCACGTAAAAGTTAACATAACATACCAGCGATGGCGTCCTTTTTTCGTATGTAGGTTAGAATTGATTTTTTTTATATCGAAATCGCGAATTAATTATGTACATAATTAAAACAATTTTAAAATTCTTAATAATATTATTTAATTGAACTAAGTATCTAATTCATGTCAGAAGAACAGTAATAAGTTAATATATGTAAAAAAAATAACATGATGATAACGATATAACTGTGTTTATTTGGTGATATTTGATCTATTCATAATGATATTTACTTAATGTTATTTTTTATGGAAAAACGTACTAATTAAACGAGGAAACAAACATTATTCATATTATTAATTGAACTAGAAGGATAGTTATTCCGATTTGACAAAATATTTTTTTTTCAAAAACTTGCCCAATGCTTCTAAATTTATTATTAAAATTTAAATTTGTCTCATAATAATGTATCTAATAAAAAATTGTGAATAGATATCTTATTTTGAGAGATGAGAATCTTTTACTAGTGCCTTACATCAATATCGACCAAATACATTATAATAATATTAATTTGTTATATTTTTGATAAATTAAATATTTGTATAGGAAGCTGACTAAGTAATATTAATAATTGTTAGAAAACTTTTTTAAGAACATATTGGAAATACCATGTGTGGAGCGACTAACCGCCACTAAATTTTAATAGAATCTTATCTTATCTGTGAAGAAAGTCAACTCTCTAGTGTGACAGTAAGCTTGTGTTAGTTTATAGTGAATGGCAAGAAACTCTATATAACTCTGATTACAAATAAAGGCAATTGATAAAAAATACGATTGGTTCCGACCAAACATATTATTTATTTCGTTACTAGTTTACATATTCGACAAACCACATTTATATAATAATCATACATGGTTATGGATTTGATTTTTAACTTTGTGGTAGGGGTTTGAGATTACTATACCCGCCGCGGAAAAAAGAAGCCTGGAGAAGTTGTATTTTCAATGGAACACTTTTTCCTGTATAACAAAGACGGCGAACCATTGATATCTCATTCCTTCTCAGGAATACGAAAAGCCTATGTTATTCACTTTCACCGTGATATATCGCATTTTGTTAAAATGGCGCATATTTTAAACAAATATCAAACTGTCTACGTAATACATTAATATTCGCCCATCTTACCGATATATTATTACAATGATAACATTACGTACACCGAAAATTCTCGCCACTAATTGTTGGCAGTTGAAAGACATAATGTTTATTAGAGAAGTTAAAAAAGGGTTATTTATTATTGGTAGTAAGAAAAATCATAATTTCATGTGTAGTAAAATATTTTTTTTTAAGAATCACTCTTTTTATATCGTGACACTTAAATAATATGTGTATGTATATCATTTTTTTAATATGACTGAGTCATGTATTAATAGCGGTAACGATAATTATGAAAAATATGTCCGACTTAATAAAATCATATATAAAAGACGAGTGCCCAGTCAAAAGATGAAATTTTCAAATAATAGCTGCTATCACAATGATACGTGCGTGATGCTTACTTTTACCCTTGTGCGTGAAAGGGTGGGATAAAAAATCGTAATACAGAAAGGTTGTTTACAGCAAACATAGCAATACCACCCAGAAGGGGACATTTTCATGACATGTGATAATTCTTTATCGTTACAGAGACTCGTAATATAACTGTATAACAGTCAGTTATGACATATATTTCGAAAAGCATGAATCTTTCGACATATTATAATGGATCATAAACCTTCAGCGTTATCATCGTCATATTAAAAGCAACTAACGACGAGTACCTACTGGACAAAGGTTGTGAATTAGTGTTTCGAAAATATTACAAAAATTACAAATCTCATACGTAAATAATATTTTAACATGATATTTTGAAATTCTTATTTCTAGATAAATCGTCTATATGATTGATACTTAGAGCATTACTTTTATTACTTACTACAGTCAATATATTACATAAATGCAATTTAAGTAACTATACAAAGTTTTTATATTCAGTTCAGAAACGTTTAAAAAAATGCGCTGACATTTATATTATTCTAGAAATAAATTTTAATAAATCCTCTATTTTTTAGAATCGAAGAAAATAGAAATCACAATCTAGAATATAGTAAACGTAGCATGAGTAATGACTAGATAAAATTTTGAGATTTTTACTCAGATACATGTAGTATGCAAGTATTATGACTTTCACATATCTAATAAAATGGCTACAATACGTAAAACCACCCACCTACCTGCATACTGTTTGTGTACCACTGTTCTTTAATTTTTCAATTTGATGACAATGGGTTATATCAGTGATGGCAAACCTAAGGACACGCGAATGTTTTATTTTGAAGAGAGAGAAAACTGCCTATAATAATTTAAAAATATTTTGTTACAAAAAAATTTTACTAATAAATATAATAATATATTATAAACCTTATATTTAAAAATAATGACGACATAGCCATTCGTATTTTCTTCGGTTATTAATATTATTTTTACCGATCGATGCACAAACGGAACCGACGAAATTCATGCATAAACTCTTCAAGAATATTAGCGCCTGTACACATGCATGGAATTACTGTCGGCAATTGTGCTTATTTTAAACTGCCATAACAATAACTGTTTACACGTAAAAGTGCTGACTGTCTCTCCAATCTCATTCTTCAAGAGTAAGCGAGGCGCGATGTTGTCATTTTATAGTACTATCTGACAGGTCGTATTGAAAATTGGAGATCAAATCTCGTTTTTCGCAGATCTAAAATAATCTTACTGTCGCATTGGAAATTTGGAATCTTCCAATCTTGTTTGATTTATGCACGCAATCTTGCCAACTGCAGGATAATACATGTTTCCCCATACATTTTCTTACTGTGCACAGTACATCCATGCACGTGTAAACGGGGTATAAGCATTACGTTTAATGTAAATATATAATTGCATAGGTCGGTCCTTAGGCTTTATGTGCCACACATATTATTATTATTGCAGTCGTACTAACCTCATTAGGCGACGGGGGAAACGGCGCCGCAAACCTCTGGTTTTGATCGATTTACAGTGCTTGAGACCACTGAGGGGAGAGAATGCCTCATCTGATTGGAGCAATTTTGGTGTCAATTTATGCGTAAAGAACCAGTCTAAGTAATACAGTAACAAACAAAAGATTTATTTACCTTGACAATGTTTGCAAAAAGTGAATCGAATGAAAATGCCTGCCGTTTTTGACAGATGCATGTGATAGGTAACAATGTGAAATTTCCTATAAATCCGTATAATGGCATAAAATGGCCTACCTACAAACAATTTAATCATTAGTATTAAAAACCATTTTTTATAACCAATATATTTTGAGACCGTCTATAAGGACGTTTTCTCCATCGGATATACGATATTTGCAATCATATTTTGTATTTGTATCATAATAATAATTATTATAATATACTTACATTTTTTTATGAAAAGGTAAAAAAATAACGTCATATATTCCTATTATAGCTCGTCTTTGAGTTATACTATATTCCCCTAAGTCCCTAACTGACAGCTTACATACACAATATCAACGTCTAAAACTTTTATATTGCTTCAACGTTATAAACAAAATGTCTATTAAAAAATGTTTTACACCAAAAACGCCAACTTTACATAGATACATAAAAATACTATGTATGTTCTTAAATATTGCTATATGTAATGTATTTTACCATATTATGTACTAAACATTATTTTTAATCATTTTTTTCACTTACATGGTACGATGCTATTTTTAATTAGTTTACTATTTTTTATACAGAACTAAAATCGTCAAATTGCTTTTTTATTGATACTTAGTCATTTATATTTATATATTATTATGAATACCATAAAAATTAGTCGTTATTTAAGTAGGCGATCAATGAAAAAAATCGAAATCGTCTATCGAGCTAGTAATAAAAATATGAGATTAAATATTCATGTGTCTGAAATTCAAATTATAGATATTATTTATAAAAATATAATGACAACGCAATGTCTTCAGTAATATTAATTACATGTATGGTGTGAATATGTTGACAAGTCTAAAAACTCTATTCTCAATTCTCGAGGTAGCTATTTGTACGTTCGGTGGTAAACGAGGAATATTTTAAAATTTTAATTTGTCGAGAATCTACATTAAATTTTACTGAAATTTACAAATATCAAAAAGCATATAATTTGATTTACCATAGAAAGCCAAGCGTAAAAATAGCTGCCGTGAGAATTAATGTTTTTAAACGGAACATACGTAATTAATCTCAAAGACGTATGGTTTAAACTCACAATCATATTTCATTTAGAAATACTTCAAAAAAAAATCTATCAAATGCGATATTAATCTGCACCTATCAGATTCCGACCAGTATGTTTTATCAATTTATATCAACTACAAAACACGTTGGTCAAAATCTAATGGATGCAAGGTTAGTCCCACTCGGTATGCTAAAATCATTTTATAATGGCACCATAGGCGACTGGCAAGAATATTGGTATTATTTGCTGTAATGCCTGTTTTAATGCTAGCAAACAATAAAAATATAACTATGAATCGCTTTTGCTATTACCATGCGATGGGTGATTAACACAAAATAGCATCTACAAAAAACGCGTTTTGTTTGGTTGAGTATGCAGAATTGTTCACTATAATCGGTTCTATTTGTAGCACAAAGATGTATCTCAGTATATACCATAGTATAATCTAAAACGTATCTCATAATTTAAACGAAAAAAATTAACACAAAAACATATCAGCTGATCTTTAAGCTGATCTATTATACTCTAAGAAGTTGAAAATTTGATCTTTCTATCATTCTTAGCTTTATTTAAAAAAAACTCTCGAAACAAAAAAAAATGTTTTGCCTCTCCTGAAAAATCGACTTTTTGTAGATAGGTTTTTGTGTTAATCACACAACACATGGCACCACTATATAATGATTCCAGTATAAAATATATTTTAAGAATATTTTAACGTATTAGTTTATTTCTGAGATATTCCAAGTTATGTATGTTTAATAACGAAAGTTACAATCTTAAATATTGTGTATTTAATAACTAATTTAATTAACTTATTTTTGTTAATTCTAATGTACACTAAATGAATAATAATTAAAAGAGGGTAATATGTATATTAATTTTGAATACATATTGAAGCTGCTAATCTTTTATAATACATAACACCTTGGGTGTCGATCAATTTGACAAAGATCATGACAATATAACTATCTTTATATCGGTTTGATCGGCTGATTTTATAGTTTGTAGTCCGTACTATGGAGTAGTGACAAACTGTCCATCTCTAAAGTTTAATGTGTGTAAACTGTAGACCTGGACCATATGTAAACGTTGAAATGGTCTGCAGGGCGATGCTGTCCCGAGGAATAATAGAGGAATGTGTTATTTATTCGTTATTATTTGTAATTTCACAGATTTTGTAACTTACTAATAATAGTTATAAATTAAGATAGAAATAGAATTTTTCAAGGGGATGCAGCGCCAATTGAAAAGTGGGTGGTGGGGCGAAAATTTTTTAAATCTTTGGTTTAGCTAGACTCTAGAGAAAAGATCTAATGAGTTAAACGTTAAACGAATGATTAAGAGTAGGTGCCTGATTATTTCCAATAATACGTCTGTTAAAATAAACTCCACTCTGTAGTCACATATTATTATACTACACTTAGAAGCGAAATGGTAATTTACATATTGTAATTCCTTATAAACGATACTTTAAAAATTGGCGAAATTTTCATAATGATTATTTGTTATGGTGTGGTTTAGTAACAGTACCTATTCACTTTTGACATAGCCATTTCAAAGAACTGTTTTTTAATACACCGTTTCATAACATTTTTTTGTCCAAAGTCATGTTACAGTAAAATCACACCACCCCTTTTACTTTGATCGTTTTAAAAAAGCAATAAATCGCTTTGATCCTCGGTATTCTCTAAGAAAGTGTATTACGTACACCACGAGTGCACATAATGTCGCCGCGTCATTAGAGAGATAGCGGCTCCTCACCACAGGGAGAGCTAATTTCACAAAGTGTCTCCCACCTAACTAGTATAGTTAGACTTCGCTAGAATGGGTCGGCATAGCTAATATAATATAGGAAGTCTGCCATTCTAGCCCTAACCCAACAGGGGGTGATATACTACGTACTAAACGAGGAAATATCAACTCGGTATGAAGAGATGAAAGGAAAGCGAATCGATGAGGTTAAGGAGTGGCTAAATAACGCAATATTGTGACAGTTATTAACTGACCGATTCAATAAAAGAAACATTTATACCAGCAAGGGAGTAGTAAATTATATTAAAGCTCTATTCCCCGTAGCGTATTATTATTACCTATCTGAAATAAAAAATAAAATTGCTTCGTTTTTTACTGTGCCTACTTCTAATTTCCAACTTTATATATTGTTATATTTTCAAAAAGAGAAATTGAAATATTAATAACATTAATGCATATCTAGTGACTACTACAAACTACGATGTAATTTGTTGTTTTTATTTAATAAAACGCATTTTTTTTTTATCGCTTTCAATTTTGTTTGATAAATATTGTTTTTAAAAAAATGCATTCAGTTGAAAATGTCCCACTGAGGCGGACGAAACCGGTCCTAATATATTAATAAAAGTGGAATAAGTACTATAAAAAAATTGCGTTTTATTAAATAAAAACAACAATACAATGCAGTTCCACCATGAATTGACAGTTAACAAAATAAAAGGGAAAAAAAACATGTAATTTAATAAGAAAAAAAAATAACTGAATAAAATTCAAACTCACGTCTTTTATTTTCATGATAATTACTTTTCACTAGGTACCACCTCACCTTAATTTTTATTCCCATTGTAAAGTTGTAAGTATTAAGAATTTCATCAGGAGGTGATTATATTCTTGTTAAATACAATTAGGTAATTATTTTAAAAATATTCATTTTTTTTCAAAGATTATAATAATACACAACATTCTTTATTGAAGATACCTACATAATTTGGAACCGCCGCAGAAACATTTTTAACTATTATATTTCTGTAACAGTTCCACAAATTGTAATCTCATAAAATATTTTCTCATACAGAATATCGTTCAAATAATGTTTATAAAAAAAACTCAAAATAATTATACGTCACGATATAGTACTGATAGGACATATTATTTTAGTCATAGTTTGGGGGCATTTCTCGGAAAATCTAACGAATTGTGCGTATTTGTATAATACATAAACATTGGCATAATGAATATGCATATTTAGGTCATATTTAAGATATTGAGCAGCTTTTTAATTCAAAGATGGCGTAGAAAATTTCAAATTTTAATAATTATTGTTTGAGTTATTTTCAGTTTAAGTTATTTTCAGCTTAAGTTTATTAATAAAATTGTAATTGTAAATCAGTATTCAGCGCCATAAAATATATGTTTAAAATGATAATCAATTAAAGCAGACAATAATTATATTTTTATAAATAAACAATTTTTCTCTGCCATTTTGGAATTTAGTGCCCCATAGGTAAATTTATTATAATAATTTTAATGGATTATTATTCGTTATGTATTATAAATATATATATATACTTAAGTATATTTCTAAAAAAACGTGGTCAATATTGTGAATTGTGTCTATCTATCAATATATAATAAAGTATGTACAGTGGCGCACTCAGGATTTAATATTGGGGGGAGGCCCAAGGAGGAGAATTAGTCCCATAGGATCTTTTTCTTCTTATTTTTACATACTTTCACAATACCTACACGGCGGCATATTTGTACAGTTTCTCCTAGTTTTTATTAAATTGGAGGCAGACTGGCGGATTGGAAGTGACTAACAGCGACCATGCTGGATATGTGCGCCTAGTATGCTAAAATATTACTCAAATAATATCGGCTTTGCTACCCGCTTGGTCAAGAGAGCTACAATAGTTATGCCGAATTCCAATGAAAAGTTCTTTTGATTTACACCACCACCGACTGTAGTGGGTATAGTCGTTCTTTTCGCCGTATGTCTATCGTCGATTTTTGGTTTATTAATATTGAGGTTCCAAAATATTAATTGAAAATGGACAAAAAAAAGTATTATTGCATTTAATTTATATACAAACCTACTCAACACAACACTTTCTCGTTTATCGGTCTTTTATCTATTGCACTCAGTGTACCTACACCATGGCCCCCACATCCTGAAACGGGCCCCCAGGCTAGGATATTTGGCGGGCCCCCTACCTACCGCAAAGATTAAAGGCAGTGTGAAACACTACATTAACGATTTTAAAATTGTGTTTTAATTCAAATTAAGGTTACTTATACAATGAATTATTACATATAGCACTGCAATGCCCCAAATATGAAATTCACAGAGTACAGCTGCGAATCGCAGATATCTATGAGAATGTCGACGAATTGAAGGGTGTCCTGGCGGTCGGTAAGACGGAAGAGCTAGGCAAAATTGTAAAGTTATTTAACAGAATAGGAGTGAGGACCTGATCGACGGATCCCCTTCTAGAAGAGAAGAGGCGATATGACAGCGAGTCGCAGTCAAAGCCTCGGTAAAATCACAAAAAAAAAAAAAAAAATGAATTATTAGCGATTTTTAATACATATACTTTAAGAATGGAGCTATTGAGTATCGACACATAATAATCAGAAAATATAATGCACAATTATATAATTTAAAATGTCAATGGGAATGAAGTATAATGGCGCCGCAGGCGACTTTTTTTTACTATTAAAGCTAATTTATGATGTGTGTTTATCTCACTTATCTGGTCAACCCGACACGCCGGGCCCCCCGCAGCCTGAGCCCCCACGCTAGAGCCCTCTCAGCCCTCCCCAGCCATGACCTACACCACTTGGAATTCGGGTGAACACCGAGATTTTTTTGACTGTTCCATTAGGGATTGGGTTTCTAAAAAAACCCGACATTAGTGTTTCGAAATTGTTGTGTTATTAATTAAAATCTAAGAAATTTTTCTAAAAAGGATGCTGGAGAATTACAAATCATTTTTTTGCCAGCATTTTTTATAGTTTATTGGCTTTCAATTTCAATGTTTAAAATCATTCTGATAATTTTTATGTTTGGGGGGTGCCAGGGCCCCTTGGTGCGCCACTGAGTATGTAGGTACATAAAAAGATATGTTTATCGTATTTTTTTACAAATAAATAAACAAAATACATGTAGCCGTTATGACAATATAAAACAAATGTTTGGCGTATACGAGAACAAAACCACTAAAATCCATCAGAACGCCATACCAGTAAAAAGCGTTTTTACTATACGGCTTCCATAAATAACTGTGAGTTATGTATATAGCAATAGCACACGATGTCGGAATAGGCTTTGGCTGGCTACGTCATATCCTAACGCAGGGTCTGGATCCGGTACAAGTCCTTCCCATTGTCGTTAGATAACTGCGCTCTTTGTCTCGTAAGCCAACATTCAAGCGAGGATTTTCTGCGAGTCCAAAAAACTATCTTAACAAGACATGAAAAATTACAAATGAACGATAACACATAAGTAATAATTATATTGAATCCGCTGTTTGATATCCAATATTTTATTATAGCTTGTAGGTAGGTACTGAACAAATTACCTGTTTCGATATCATTATATTTTTGTGATATTTTATTAAACAAGTGCATTATATTGAATCTTTGAACCAAGGCTATATTGAGATTGAAAGCTTTTGCATTAAGTTTACAAGCATACAATAATTTATACAGTAAATATTTAAATGAGAAATCACAAAAAAAAAATAATAATAGTACACTATGGTGTATAATAAAACATCAGAGCAAGCCGACATCTTGTTTAATCTGTATGTGTTTAATACTGGTAAGGCATCAAAAATACTTTTTTCTATGACTACCGATTCCATAAAATAAAAACGTAATAGAATCACTAATACAAAATTTTCATAATAATATGAATCCATTTAGTAGATACCTACATATTATTATAGTTGAAGCTCCCCATTTTCCGTCAAAAATTCCCTCAAGCACACACAATACATAGGTACTAATCTAATTTACTAATTCTATCTTTTCATTTCAGTTTTATTTTTATTAAAAGGTGGTCTGTTACCATTTACCAAACCAGATTTATCGCTTACAACATCTCAAATTTGGTAATATTACATTTGCATACCTCTTATTCAACAGGAATTATATCGAAAAGTTCCTTTACTTGTTTCTTGTAATATATGTAATACATTTCAATTTGGTTGTTGAATTGGAAATTCTCCAGCCAGTTTGGAACATTTATTCCCTGCATATGCTTGACAAAAACGGAAACCAAACAAACAAACGTTTTGTTGGTCGCTTTTCCATACAATGTTGCATTCAACTTTACGGCTGGAGGCCAATTGTCCAAAAACCGTATTCAGAATTTCCACATGTATTATTATTTTATACACGAAAAACGTCAGTACAAAATATATTGATTCAATGAGCAAACCAATATTGAAAGTAGTTTTGCTATTTAATATCTGACAAGTAAATGTAATATTATGTTGTGTAAATATTTTCCATACTTCTTTATTTTATTTCGCCATATTCTTTCCTCAGTTGGAGCATATAGACCACGCGGCGCCTTCAAGAATCCTTGTCAGTCGCCAGTCTTCGTGTCTTCTCAGGTCATACCAGCATCCCGTAGCTCTACCTTATATACAAGTTAATAGTAGGTATTTAGCGGTCTTGCAGGATGCTAGAACCGGTTGACATGAAGAACAGTCAGGCTAGGTTGGAATTCTCTTTAGGCATCCACCCTACGTAGCCGAGCCAGGTTTGAGCCCGCCACTTCTTCGCACCCAATTTGATGAGAGTCTGCATGGTCTACTCGCAAGCATATGTGCTCGAATCTCAGTTTACAGTTACTTTGACCTATCGTAAGGTGCAATGTCTTAATGCCGTAAAGCAGTATTGTTAGAATGTGAGCGTTGAATACGCTGCATTTAGTTTCTATCGAGTACGACCGTGAGTCGCAGATATTCCGCATCGAGTAGAATATTATTCCATCCATCCTGATTCTGATAGTGAGGTCTCTTTGCAAATATATCTCCCGTAGTATGTACGACCAGGTATTGAAATCTGTCGACACTGTCGATATTTTTTTCGTCGTTAATCAAGTGGAAATCTGGACAGTCAGATAAACTTCACACAACATTCTACAAATGGAAAATTGTTGAAATCTTTATAAAAATAATGATTCTGCAATTTTCTTTACAATTACTTATAAATAAAGCTAACAGCGTAATAAACTCATTATAAGTCTTGTTATCATTTTGAAAAGGTAAATCATTAGTATTCAATTGTATTCAATTGTATCAGTCACACCTCATAAATTTCTTTTACAATGAACACACTACGTCTTATTACAACACCATTGTTTTACATTTTGACCTTTTCGTTTTCAGCATTTGACTTCCTTAAAGTTTCTGTACGACTACCATTGATTTATTTATCTTGAGTGGTTATCAACTCTCTACATTGTACCAACAACCCTTTACCAATAATACAACTTTCTTTTCCTAAATAATGTCCTCCAAATACGAAATATATAGTTTGACATAAACACTTTATAACTCTGACACTATTTTATTAATTCAATTGATATATACGGAATTATATATTTATTTTCTTCGTCGGGTTGTCTCTTCGATGATAAGGTGTCATTTGAGGTTTGTACTTGGTCATCAAAGATCCCCCATTTTGACATATTTATACATAATACTATAGTCGTATAATACACACTCTATTAAGGACTGGTCATGTTTGGAACTTGAGAGCAACTCCTTAGAACTTAGAAATTAAATACACATCATATGTGGACATTCGGTTCATACCAGGTAAGACGGTCAAAAGTGTGATTATTACCGTAAGGCTTTTTCTATATTTAAGCCTTATTTACACATAATCTGTACATATTATACTGAAATCATTTAACAGTGACACCATGAATATGGAAAAAAGCGATTTGCAGTTGAATTGGTATTGTTTACTAGTAATAAAACAGGCATTGTAGCAAATAATATGAATACAAAAGCGAATCGTTTTTCCTGTACCCATGGTGCTACTGTAGAATGATTCCAGTATTCCCGTTAACACGGTAAATATTATTCTAGTATTAATCGTAAATATTATTGTTCTTTATGTTTACAATATAGTATAGTGCTATGTTACATCTTTATGAATGACTAGTAGATCAACGAGATCTTGAACCTCTATGGAACTATGTATTAATGCAATGAGAATAAAATTAGATTCCAGAGGTTTTCGTCTAATAGTGTATTTACTCAGACTGATAACGATTTAAAAGTAGGCAAATTATAACCGCAAACAAATATAAATAAAACTGTTTAAAAAACAATTACTTTATCAATTGTTTACAAAATTTCATCGTATGGTCAAAAAATGTATAATAAATTTCTTTATCAATAATTTTAGCATTCACGGTTTGAAAATTGAGATTTTGCCATAAAACAATCACTCAATAGCTTTGGGGTGGCCGTTAGAGTGAATCAATCTTTATGTTTACTCTATCCACGGAATGTTTACATAATATTACTTTTACTTTTCAATTGATATTGAAGTTGATACGTTTTAAAATGTCGAAAAGAATATTTCAGCTATATTTGGGATATATTAAATTTTCGAGAAGAATTTAATTTTAATTACTGTGTACATAATATATTTTATGGCTTTATGCTATCAATCACAGTTTTAATATTATGAAACAATTATTTTAGTATATTCCAACCATGTTTGATAATATTACATTTTTAAAAGAACAAATTTGGAATTAAGTAGCAATGTATTAATAATTTTGTTCCAGAAAAAACGTATTTTTTATAAATCTCATTAACATACCCATAAGAATAAAAGTTGGACCAAGTGAGACTAGAACTCACACCTTTCATTTTCCGGATGAGTGCTTTTGCCTTTAACCAATCGATATTGCTTTTTGATTGGCTGAATATCAAAACTTGGGTTATAAGAAATAATTTGTACCTACTCGAAAACTGAAAGATGTGATATCGAGTTTCTCATAAGCAATTATGTTTCTAATTTTTCATAATTATGTTTTTCTTTTTAAACAAAATAATATAATAAAAAACAAATAATTATGTTCTATTTTTAATTTTCATAAGATATATAATATTATTGAACAAGTCTTACGTTGCCAAAAAATACTTGTAATACTACTATTATAAGTTATTACCAAAATTATGAAACTCGAATTTTTAATTTACAAAGCCTCAAAGTATCAAGTAAAAACCCAGGAAAAGTTTTCAAGTCTCATTATATTCTTTCAAAGTATTCGCCCTGAGAAAATTCTTCATAAAAGATATAGCACTATGAGGTCCTTTTCTTTGTTCAGCAGTATATGAAACATTCAACTTTAGCATTGCACAAACGATTGTTTAAGTTTGTATTGTGATAGCATTTTGTTCTAGGTAAAGGAGGTGATGCTTTATACTAAAAATCTCTAAACGTTGGTTTCTCGGTAGACTTTGTGATCTTTTATCTGTAACAAAACTACTCATTTTGAATTTCTACCTAATCCAAGCACACTGGGTACGTTGCGGTTGTGATAAATATTACTAGGAAGTAGGCATTTAACAGTAGGATAACTACTAAACATTTGTTATCTTATCATTCACCGAATTTATAATAACGTTTGAAAAATCATGAAAATAATTTTTATCATTTAAATTTATCACGTTTTTTATAATAAGTGTTTTTTATATTTATTTAAAAAAAACATCGATTTTTATAAAGATATAAATGTGTATAACTTAAAATCCTTTTTATTTATATCAAATTTTATTTAGGTATGGTCCCAAAAAGAAGCTCGATTTGATATCAATAAAATAGGTGCCTCTCGTAGGTAAAGACATAGCCTTAAGCTCTAGTGACTAGTCAATAAGTTCCATCTAATCTACCGCAAATTTTTTTAATAATTAATAGTTGTAATGTATATTTTTACTTAATTCACAATTCTATGAAAAAATGTATTAAATTTGAAATTATTTTTATTTATATTGAACTTCGGTATGGTCACAATTTTTATTTATAACTAGCTGAAGTACCCGGCTTCGCACGGGGTCGCTTCGTGGTTATATTTATCTTAGATATTTGAAAAATAATAAGAGGTAATTATTTCTTTAATATTAAAATATCTGTGTAATACAATATGGCAATATGAAAATAATTATAATAGGAGTAAAGGTCAAACATAAGAACACTAAATTAAAATCGAATCCAAAATATGAAAACGTTATTAATGTTATAAATATGTAGTAAAAAAAAAATCAAAATTGGATGGAACAAACAAACAACAAACTTTGTATGTTATATAATAATAATTTAGAAACCGCACACAACTGACAAAAGTTTCATCGCAATCGGATGAATGGTATAGGAACGCATACGAATAGTAGAAGAAGATGATTTTCTAATTCAGAAACCTTCGTGGGCATGCGCATGACAACTCACCAAAGTTTCATTGCAATCGGATTAATGGTATAGGAACGCATACGAATAGAAGAAGAAGAAGATGGTTGTACTAATTCAAAAACCTTCGCGGGCTTGCGCACAACAACTGGTCAAAATTTCATCACAATCGGATGAATGGCATAAGAACGCATACAAATAGAAGAAGAAAAAGATGATTGTAGTAATTCAGAAACCTTTGCGGGCAAGGGCACAACAACTCACCAAAGTTTCATTGCAATCGGATGAATGGTATAGGAACGCATACGAATAGAAGAAGAAGAAGATGGTTGTACTAATTCAGAACTCTTCGCGGGCGTGCTCACAACAACTGGTCAAAATTTCATCGCAATCGGATAAATGGTATAAGAACGCATACAAATAGAAGAAGATAGAATAGAAGAAAAAGAAAATAGTTGTAACAATTCAGAGACCTTTGCGGCGTGAGCACAACAGTTGATCAAAATTTCATTGCAATCGGATGAATGGTATAGGAACGCATACGAATAGAAGATAGAATAGAAGAAGAAGATGGTTGTACCAATTCAGAAACCTTCGCGGGTGTTGGCACAATTACTGACGAAAAATTTGTTGCAATCGGATGAATGGAATAGAAACGCATACGAATAGAAGAATATAGAATAGAAGAAGAAGAAGAAGAAGAAGATAGTTGAACTAATTCAAAAACCATTGCGGGTGTTACCACAACAACTGACGAAGGTTTCATCGCAATCGGATAAATGGTATAGGGACCATACGAATAAAAGAAGATAGAATGAAGAAGAAGAAGAAGATGGTTGTACTAATTCAGAAACCTTCGCGGGTGTAGGCACAATTACTAATGAAAATTTTATTGCAATCGGATGAATGGAATAGGAACGCATACGAATAGAAGAATATAGAATAGAAGAAGAAGAAGAAGAAGAAGAAGAAGATGGTTGTACTAATTAAAAAACCATTGCGGGTGTTACCACAACAACTGATGAAGGTTTCATTGCAATCGGATGAATGGTATAGGGACCATACGAATAAAAGAAGATAGAATGAAGAAGAAGAAGAAGAAGAAGATAGTTGTACTAATTCAGAAACCTTTGCGGGTATTGGCACAATTACTGACGAAAATTTTATTGCAATCGGATGAATGGAATAGGAACGCATACGAATAGAAGAATATAGAATAGAAGAAGAAGAAGAAGAAGAAAAAGAAGATGGTTGTACTAATTCAAAAACCATTGCGGGTGTTACCACAACAACTGATGAAGGTTTCATCGCAATCGGATGAATGGTATAGGGACCATACGAATAAAAGAAGATAGAATGAAGAAGAAGAAGAAGATGATGTTTTTTCTAATTCAGAAACCTTTATGGGTATGCATACAACCACTTACCAAAATTTCATTGCAATCGGATGAATGGTATAGGAACAGACAGACATACAGACAGACAGACATTCATTTTTATATATTAGTATAGCCTATACTCTTCCCGCAAGTGCAAGCAATAAGTTTACAAAGTTTTATCGCAATCGGATGAACGGTATGGCTGCGCATTAAATACGAACAAACAAACACACAAATATTAATTTTTATATATTAGATTATTTTTTAATTGGTTTTACAATATTAATATGATTTTAAATATTGACTTTTAAATGTAAATTATCTGAAAAGTGTATTAAATTACATTCATATTCTGTCACCAGATGTCCCTGGTAGCAATAGTAGCAATACTGTAGTACTACAATTAATAGTACAATAATCAACTAAAATTTCTCGTAAAAAAAAGATCGATACGGATTGTAGATCTGTAGAAGATCCTGATAATTTTAAATTACGAAGACTTTCGTTATACTGGATTATGTATATAATGAAAAAAGGTTCTATGTCGATGTGGGTTGTGAAACACTAATGTACAAGTCAGAAGTTAAAATCGGAATATTTATACTGACAGTTAGTATTACGTGTATTGAACGATTGAGAAATAAAATGTGAATGTATTTGATACAGGTAAAATGTATTATTTTTTAAATATAATGAAAGGTTTTCCCATTTATTCACGTGAACAGTTAACGCCTGTGACTCATTTAGGTTTGACCCTTTTCCTAAAAATACTGTCACGGTGATTCAGCAATAATGAACAATGGTTAATTTTGGCGCGAAAGCGGTTCCTGAAAAAATACTTTGAATAGTCATCGACAGACTTGTATACTTTTTTGCTAAGCAACATCAATTTATTTACTTCAAACATTATTTTGTATTACATTTTAGTCAATTTTTCTAATTCATCATACTCACGGTTATATTACGTATTGGCCTTTTGAAAAAAATAGTAACGATTGAATACGTCATAGCTGCTATTTTCTGATTTCCACCAAAATTGACATTTATGTTCAGTATTGTTTAGCATATCACCACGGAGAGAATATACATAGTTGTACAGCGTATAGGTACATTTTTTTAAATTCATTTCAACAATTACGAATATGTTCGAGCTACGTTTCGGCCATTGGGTGAAATGTATCGTCAAAATAATCGACATACAGAGCTTACTATTGATAATAATGTAGAAGTAAATCAAATGAAAAGTCGTAAATCAGCAAACATATATTTATCAAATATTTTAGATATAATATATTTCTCTATTTTTATGTGGGTTTAATGTTGATAAAAAAATATTAGACATAAACTTCATTGAAACATAATGACCCCAAGTCCTGGATCATTACTTTCATTTCACCAATCGGTTGTGAAACCAGCATTCTGGATTAATAAATCAATATTCATTTCATAAAATATAAAATCTGTAAGTAAACAAGTTTGATAATTTATTCAATTTTTTAAATGTGTGAAAAAAATAGTACATATTTCTAGTAGCGTTTTTTGTTGTTATCCGAAAACTAGTCAAACGGGACTTAGTGTTCTTTGCTTTTAATGGCTTCATAATAATATTATGTATGTCAAAATTGTCTCTTTATTTCAATAAATAGTCATAATATATACAAATTTGTTTAAATCTAATACAATATGTTATCAGGTAAATGCTCACTAAGTGAAATCAAGAATTTTGGCAGTCGGTATCCATGAGAGACCAATTATTATTAATGTTGTACAAAACTGATATTAAATTAATCTCTTGTTAGATAAAATTATTTACATACTTTCTCGCTCTATGTATTTTAATCACAAACACAATATTTAAGAGATAAGTAAGTACTTTTGTTCACCGGTTATAATCATGAAGTCAGTAAGCATGAATACAATATGTCAATGTCGAGGAAGCTAATCGAAAAAGAGCATTAGGAACGTTTTAGTGGAAATAGGTAATATATTATGGAGTTATATTATTTACAAATTTGTCTTCATAGGTGCGCGTCAGCAAGAGTTATTCCGCTACGAACTTTTGGTATTTTTTTAGTTAGTGAAACATATAATAAAATGTAAAAAGTATTGGTGCCATGTAAATAATGTTAATGGTAACAGGGGCTCGAATCGGAACTGAACCGAGAACCGGAAAAAACTGTTATTGTTTTCGGAACGAAAACTGGAATTGAACGGATATATATATTTTTACTTGAACCGGAACGAAAACCGAACCGGAAAAAAATAACGATTCGAAGCTCTGGTTGCAAATGTCACTTACATCCTTTTGGCCTAGTAAGTTCGATATGATCTTGCAAAAATGTCTATTATGTTGTAAAGCTAATAAGTACCATTTTAAGTACCTACACTTCAGAATGACAAAAAAATATTCTACTATAGTATGAAGAAAAATGACTAGCTCGCATTATGAATCTTCACGATATTATGTATGCCTACTCCTGCCATAAGGTTAGCAAGGTACTTAGCTCTTAATTTATTCTCGTACACGGCAGTTTGCTCACTTCTTCATTATAAAACAAACTATGCACAAAATGTAATTTGACATTATATTAAAAACTCTAATCTGATAAAGATGTTGTGCGCCACTTTTTTAATCGACTTCAATTTTCCATTAGTAACTTTTACAATATACAATTTTACCGTGTTTCTTCATAAAATTATTTTTCAAAAAGTCATTTACATAAACTAAATTAAACTATACACACTTATTAAGTGAACAAACTGAACAATAAATAAATATTGTATTTGAATTTAAGCTGCATTTACACGCATATTGGTTTGCAAATACTTTGTTAATGTTTAGACGATTAATCGATGTTTATGATTTGACCACCGTTATGTATTGTTAGAGATCGAATTAATTATAATTATTTATATTTTTTGGATTACAACTCGTATGTACGATATATTATAATAATCATGCTATCAGTTCGTTGATTCAATCTATTATTTGTAAGTACTAATTATGTATCGTTTATCAAAATATCATTGTATTTTTTTGTCATTGTTAATTTTTGCAAATCATTTAGTAAATAATGATAAAAGATCATAATTTGATCGAAAATTGTGTCTTTCATGATTGGTTGATTACTTACTTTTGTTAATTAATATTTTTTTTGTGACAGTTCATTAAATATAACGAAATCAATCTTGTACCCAATTTATATCATTTCACGATCAACGGGTCTATTCTATACACAAGGCGGCTATCGACGGTAGTTTATAATATTTATGTATTGAGGCGGTTAATTGTTACAATAAGTTAAACGTCTAAACTGTCAAAAACGTGCTATGTCTTAACAGTCCCTCTCTTGTCTGTATTAACTTTTAGAGCAAGATAGACAGTTTTGACAGCTTATACTGCTAATTTATTGTAACAATTATAATACCTACTTCAATATATAAATATGATAAAGTGATAATAATTATCACTTTAGTCATTGATAGCCGCCTTGTGTATAGAATAGACCCACATGACTGGTTTTGACTCTTTTAAAAGACATCGATTTTTAAAGTTCTTTGAATCCAATCCGAGTATGATTGATTACTTTGTTAGGTATTACTCAAATTTTATTTAAAGATAAGTAATCAACCATTCAATAAATTACATTTATTCATCTTAAAAATAATGGCTTGCACATGATTGGGAAAAATAGTAATATGCTTTTTCTCGGTACTTACTATTATATCGTCACCGTTCAGGCAAAAGTCACCAAACCTAAAAACATAGTTTTGAGATATCGCAATTTGAAAGTTTGAAAATGCAGGAAAAATCAGATTTTAATGTTTTTAAGGTTTTATCTACATTAAATTATTTTCTCATGTCTTCCTAATAATTTCTTTAAGGTACTTTTACTTTTTGATTCTAATTAAAACATCTGGAAGGTTTTGAAGGAGGCAAGGTAGCTCAAATTATGGTTTGGTGACTTTTGCTTGTTAATAATCTGAACAATGTTAGCCAAAAGAAGGATCAGTAAAACTCACCATCCATAGTATAGTGACTTTTGCTTGTATATTTATAACGAAGGATTTTTTTTTATATAGAGTCAATAATGTCTATTCACCTATAATGACTTTTGCTTGTTAAGATTTTATCGAAAGTCATTTAGTGAAAAACAAATAATTCGGATTTAAGCAAAATTTTACTAACTAATGTACCGTGGTGAGTTTTGCATCTTAAAGAACATAATTTTACGCTTCGGGTGACATACTCAACTCAAAACTGCCATTTTCAGGGTTGGTGACTTTTGCCTGAACGGTGACGATATGGAGTATTGGACTGTGGGCAGAAATAACGGTCAGAGATATGGAAGTATAGATACATGCTCCATATTCGTTAAAAGGAAAATATTCATATCATGCGGCATCTTGAAACGTATCAACTTATGCATTTTATCATTCTAGGAAAGTAAGGCCCTGGCAGACCAAGAACGTCCTGGCTCAAAAATATCAGAGACTCATTTAAACTCAGCACTCCATTCATGTTAACAGCAGCGATAAACCACGAAAAGATGGTCAAAATCATTGCCTACGTCCGATAACAGATATAGCAAAGAACAAAATACAGATTATATGAATAATTTCCACGCCAATATATTTAAGCACTTATTCATACTTTTTTTATTTACGAAAATCAAGATATTCCGCCGCGTAATTCCTTTTTTTGATCACGAACACTGTTCGCTTAATTTTCCAGTTTCACTGGCATTTTATTTTTCTGATTTTGGTTCGATTAATTTCACTAATAGCTTCCACTCTGTGAATCCGCATTGCATGAGATTTGGTTCGTGACCATTACATAACTACGACTTTTAGAGGGAACCTATCATTTTGGCTACACTCAAATGTTGCTCGGAAGTTATTTACTTACAAATTTTATTACTTTACACGAGTACGCTTGACTTCCTGTTTTACATAAAACTACTCATAAAATTTATCAGATTTTTTCTATACCTCAATGTACAATAACATAAATTTTCCGCTATTAAAACAAATGATTTTTAGAGATTTTTTCTTACTTTTTACGAATCATTTTATGTATATATTGTGCTACTATTCCTAACTCCATAATACTTAAACCTACCTGATCTATAAATATCATCAGTTTTTGACTTTTAATTTTTAATATGATAGAAATCATTTTTTAAATGTAGAATTTATATGGTAATAACAATGACATTAATATGGACGAAGGACATCTAGAAAAAAAATGACACTCACTTTTTTGTCGGGTCTGCCGAATGGCATAATCTGTTCTAACGCCATTTACAAAAAAGGTGATATTGCTATAAATTCCCGATGCTTTTTGTCGGGTTTGCCGAATGGTTCGGTTCGAACGGGATCACTCAAATGAACATTCACACTAGAAACACTGTTCTAACGCCATTACAATAAAGGTGATATTGCTATAAATTCCCTATGCGTGATATCGCATAATGGAAATTGCGTGACGTCTACCTATACATGTGAAAATGTCACTATGCGCAAATTTTCTTGCTAGCTACTGTACTGAGTGCGTTGTCCATTAATAATGTCATTGGGTAATAATTACAAAAACATTACGTTATTATATTATATAAAATAAACATACTTTAGAGAAACGATTTTACTTTGAACATGCGCAGAATCAATTTTTACTGGTGTGCTGAAGATGCGCAGAGTGAATGTGATTATTATTACGGTTGCGACTCTGGACTGCATTTACGTCTGGAAGTATGTTGCATATTGTTTTTGTCAAAACAATCGAACTTCACGCTAGTGTAGTATCCCTACTTCATCGAGCAAATGTGCTTCTTGTTAATGTATAATATATTCACGTATATATTAAAATAGTATCTCGATGGTTTTAATGAATGAACTTATTTTAACAATAAATCTACTTAAGGTGATTCATCAGTGAAACGGCAAATAATTTTCAACCATAGGCGCGACGAAATTTTGCACTCGCTCCCATTCGGAGAGAGAATATAGAGCTGGAAACACGTCATTTTGCTTCGTGATGGTTACGGCCGTAATAATTCTTAAATCATGTAAAGATGACAAAACGTTACCCATTTACTTTAAAAAGAAAACATGTCAATGAATATATTATTATTGTTACTGATAAAACAATAAACAGAACATTAAATGGACACATGTTGGATTTATAAGACAAACTATATTTGGTTTGACATGCCTCATTTGCACCCGCGACCCGCAATCCGCGCATCGCCTAGCGACGATCTTTTTAGACCGTGTCTCAACTAAGGTATGGCCTTAACTCTTCATTTTCGTATTCCTGGATGTTGATGACCGTCACTCATTTCAAATGTAGTCATCATATCGGTCCAGCGATATCAGTATTTCACCGTCCGCATAGCTGAAGTTATAGAGACCCGTAGTTCCATTAACTTCACAATTGATTAGGACGTCCCTCTTCTGCACTAGCCCACAATGTTTTCTTTGTTTATGGCCAAAGTACTGCAGAACTATCTGCAAACATAATATTTTGCATCGGTTGTATTTGACTTTCATACGCAGAAATACGGAGAAATTCGACTTATTCCATTCATGAAATCATTCATAATCGCCTCCAGTAACACATATTAATTTAATTAATAATGCTTCACTATCCCTTTATCATTATTCGTTGTTAATGTCAAGAATATTTAATGAAATTTCTAATTGCTGTAACATAAGAAGAAATATTTTAATATAGTGGTAAAATTTTTTAGGAAATTTAAAAATATACTAGTATCTACCTACACATTTTTAACAATATTTTTCGAACCAATAAAATCATAGGTTGATATAATATAATATCTATAAATTACATTGTTTTATAATTGTCATTCAAGATATAAAATAGAACTAATATTCGCTAGATTAAAAGGGTTTCATAATGATACAATTTTTCCGTGAGTCAACATAAATCTATATCTAAATTTAAACCTGTTTGGAAATAGGGCAGGTAGACGAAGTGTCAAGTAGGAAAATAATTGTTCAAATTTATGTTATTAATGATACGCAGGTAGCTAACAATTCACATCATAAGCGAATGCACATTTCATATTCAAATTTACTGCAATCAATATTAGATTACGTGTTTGCTGCTAATAAATTTATACGAAATATTTATTACCCATGCTTTGAGTTTGACATGTTAAATAAAGTTCAGGGTAATTTTATAAATTTTCCCAAGCAACCATTGCTAATTTGGTAAAAATGAAAGGCATGAGTTCTTGTTGACAAATTCAAAAGTAAATACATTACATTAACAATATCATATATTACATGTGGAAAGTATACTGGTAGCAAAAATATTTTTTTTCTCTTAAACTTACATTTTTAGCATGGCTAGATCTAAGGAAAGTCTTTTTTTCTGATTGAATTTTATAAGTGGATAATTATATACCTAATAATTAAACCAGAGTACTTAAATAGTATGTCACAGATTATCGGGACATATTATTTGATAAATAGTTCTCTTGATTTTCTAACTTATAACCCATATTAATTATTTTACATTTATTCAGTATTGTAATAAGTTATTTTATTTATTTCAGATCGATAACGCCTACACCGCGCGATATCAGATGTTGTAATGGAGACTCTAATGATAAAGTCGAGGCCTTCCTTTCAAAACTTCCTTCAAGCGTTCAACATAACCACATCGGAGCCACCGTCATTGAGTCCGTCGCCAGCGAGCACCGGGGGCACCAGCGAGGCTTCTTCGGTCACCGAACCGTCGCGGCCGCCCCAAGATGGTGTGACGCGCGGCGCCGCACCAGTGGAGGCGCCGCCCCACTTCGCGGACTCCACTACCAGGCCAACAATCACGGCCGCCATCCCTACAATGAGTCAAAATCTCTCGCTGTCGACATCCACATCGAAGCCTTTAGAAAACAACTTCACGGCGCCGGGAAACGCGACGAACTTCACATCGGCGTATGCGGAAAATACTACCGACGAGTATTTTCCGAATTACTGGACAAACAGTGATGACAGTTTATCGTGGAATAGTTCGTACTTAGCAAACTCTACAGCAAATTATACAAGTTATAACATAAGTGATTATGAATTATTGAATGTAAGTAATAGTAGTATTCAGTTCGGTTTTTGGTTCTGTGCAAAGTGGGTAGACGCTCAGCAGGACTTGTTCCAAGCGGCGAACTTATGTTTTGCTGTTGCATTTTTGATCCCAAAGAGTTTTAAGCAGAGCATCTTGATCGTACGAGCACTTGCTGCGGCAGGATTCCTTCTATTGGCTGCGTGGGCTGGTACAGAACTGTGTGCTCCTGATGTGTTAGCCTGGAATATCATTCTAGTTATAGTCAATTCTGTACATACTGTTCTTCTAATCATACGGTGAGTATATAACTGAAATTAAAATTATCTTACGTCAATTTAAGGGTTTTCCGTAGATGACATTACACCCTATAGATGGGACGGCTCTTATATAAATTGATGATTTGTGACGGAGATGATATGGGGTTATATATAACGTGGCGTTATTCATGGATAGATTCCGTGAGAACATTGTACTAAAATTGATCGCTTTCAATGACTGGGGAGAGTTCAAAACTTGACATACTTTGGACGGGGGGACTAAAATATTTTGTGACGGAGTTTTGCGGGGGGGGGGGGGTGTTATAAATACAAAAAATCCTGTTACGTCATTTATGGACGGTCCTTATGTTTAAATAATTTCTTACTTATGATACATAATATTAAACCAGTATCTGAGGAATACTTCAATGTATTTTATGCCATAAATTTCTTATTTAATTAAAAACCGACGGTTAATACCAAACTAAAAATATATATACAATATCAAAGCAACTTTTGCTATGTAATAGCTTACTAATATATGTATTATGACTCTGTGGAGTCCATTAACGATCATATTATAATCGGAGATGGTCACAAAAAAGAATAATATTATGTTATTCGATATAATAATAATTATTTATATATCAACCTACTTTAATATTAGCTAATATATTAAGCGTTGATATAATTTTATTGTAAACATAATAAATAAAATTTAATAAATATTAATACACATGAATGATATAGGTATAACTATTATCTAGTTACCAGAAGATCTATTGTTATTTTTATTATGATACTAGAAAGTAACTAGTATATTATAATCATATATATATTAAAAGTTTATTTTTTTCAGTTTTCTACCACCGGCTCTTTCTTTGGAATTAACGGAATTATTTCTGAGGTTATTCAAACCTTTGAAGGTTAGTAAAAAGCACTTTAAAGAATTGGCAAGAGAGGCTCGCATCATGAGATTGGAACCTGGAGAACCTTACGCAGTGGAAGGAGTGACTCCTGCAGATGAGAGGCTTTCAATACTTCTCAAAGGAAAGTAAGTTAACAATATCTCTTTGCCGTTATACTTTGCTGATGCTATTTTTCATCATCAGTGTAAACTAACAAAACAATCTCTGATGTTTGAAATTTGATATTTGAACTAGCAGCGTTTTATCATCAAGTTCTCCATAAGTTACATTGCAATAATTACGTATATCTTGCATTTACCCATATACGTCTGGAATTGATATGGACAATAATACTGAATAGTATGTAGGTATTTGAAAACAGTTTATATTTTTTTAAAAATTAAATATTTTCAATTCATTTCCATCAAAAATGTCCGGTATAATTATTTATAAAATAAGGACACAATACATACAAAGTTTTTTCAGTTTTCTAACGCCTCTTTTTCATTGGGTCGTAACGGGTGACGATAGCTGCAAAATCGATTTATAGCTGACTGGGGACTACTTAGGATTTTTGTTTGGACATTGCATGGTGCGGGTATCGAATGGCAGTTTTACTACCAATTCAATATTATCCCATTCGGCGCAAGAATACAACAGGGAAAACTTATTTTATCATGACTTCACAAGATTTTAACACTGTTATAATTGTCATAGAAATCTAGTATCCTGTATAATTTTATAAGAACATCAGAATATAATAGAAAAATATGTGTGCCTTATGGAACTTGAATCTACGCCTATTGAATCTACGCAGTTTGGGCGCAGTCAACAATATTCTAATACAACGTATATTTCTCAGATTGTCCAATGAGTAATGCTACATAAGTAAATGTTGTTTATTATTCTTTCAACCTACTCGGTTATGATTCAAACATACATTGTAGGATGCACCAGACGCAGGATCGAATCCGCACCCACATATTCTGAAACTCGATATTCTCACACCGATGGTCGTGTTATCTAGCAGCTATCCTATTATTTAATAGGAATTATATTTATATTAAGAATTTATTATAATACGTCTGAATTAAAACTAGCATTAATATTAAAAAGTATGTGCAGAAACAAGTTGTACATAATAAAAATTAGTACTTATATTAAGATTCCATTTTCTTTCGATTTTTAGTCAATAAATAATATATTTTTTAGATAACGATTAAGAAAGAAAAAATATACAATGCAAAGTAATAGTTCCGAAATCTTTTATTATATCAAAACTCATATTAACGTTATGTTTAGTAAAATTCCTGAATTTGTTGTTGCAGATTGAAAGTGTCTTGTGACCAAACACACCTCCACATGATCCACCCTCACCAGTTTGTGGACTCTCCGGAGTGGGAAGCCAACCACGAGCAGTCTGATGACGTCTTCCAAGTGACAATTGTCGCTGAAGAAAGTTGCACATATCTTTGCTGGCCTCGAATGAGACTAGAACGGGTTCTCAGACACAGGCCGATGTTGAAAATTGTTCTCGATAGCCTTATAGGTAAATAACTAATAATAAGTAGTAAATTTTTAATTAAACTAAGATTTATTTATTTTTTTAAATGATTGTATTCGTTATTTCAACATTATTTCATCGTCAGTTCAGTGTTACCTATCATCCAAAGCACTTCATAAATTAAAGGGAGGGCCGTTTGAGTAGTATTTCTTAAGAGGGCGTAAACGCTCTCTGTGGACGTCTTAAAAATCAGAGGGGGCATTTTAATAGTCTTAGCATTTGGGGAGCGTCCCTGAAATCTGAGTGTGCGAGTTTATCACTGCATTTTTTAGATGATGCAATCCCATCTATCTTCTAAAATAGTACAAATGATTGCAAAATGTGGAGCACCCAATCAAGTTTGATTTTTTCGCTTCACTAATGGAGACGTTCTTACAATCGAGAATCATACATTTCTCACTATCAGTTTGGGCAAACCCGGTATAAAATCTCATTGGCTGAAACCACTTTTCATACTAATCAGTCGATACCTCATTGGCTGCATACCGTTTTTATCATTAAGTCAACCATTGAATGAGACCTAATACTTTTCGAACTGTCATCAAATGTGTGTGCATTAAATCTACGTGAATTTAGATTAAGGATTATCCTATACATTAAATCAATTGGTGCACCACATAATTATATTATATGAATAAAAATTAATATCACCATATAGGTATATTCATTGTAAAATATCGGACAAAACCAGCGAGAGATTATTTCTTCAGTTTTATCGAGCAATGACACAATTTCGAAAAGAATTATTGTTAAGATGGCAAATTATGTTGAAATTCAACTATGTGATGAACTGTAGGACAACCAATTTTCATTAAAACTGGATACCTTGCGCGATAATGAATCTCTACTATTTATTTGAGATTTGAGGCTGTATTTAACTTAATTAGAACCTAATATCAAAAAAATAGCGCCGCCACAATATGAGGTTCAGGAATCTCATTGAATACCTACTTTTGTTTTTTTTATAAAATGCTCACATTCCCTATTGTATGTTTATTTATTTTTTGTACTAAGAGATCCATTGCATAAAACACAAAAATAATATTCTAATATTGAAATTTTGTCTTTACTTGGGGGGGGGGGTGTAGAAAAATTGTAATGTGGTAAAGGAGGCGATGACTTCAATGGGGTTAAGAGACACTGCGTTAAAAAACTATTCATTTTTGCAAAACACTTTGACACAGTGAAATTTTTGTCATACTACCGTAAGAATGTTAATAAATTTCAATGAATTATAAAATGAATGAATTTCTTTTGAATGATCGCCATTAATATTATGTTACACGTGCCGAGAGAGTGAAACTTTTGCACGCCATACTTACAGTGAATCTGACGTGAAACAATCTGCCTTCGCAAAAATACGATTGTAATACCTATGCGGCATATACAAACTTTTCTGAAATCGTAAAAACTTTTTTGAAACGACATTTCGCAAGCTTATCTGCTTCAAACTTTATTTTTATAAATCTAAATACGCAATAAAGTTTAATCCAACCGTAATAAATAATCAAATACAATTTGCTAAACGTTTCATTTAATTATGTTGAAAAATAATTTTATAACGAATAATATACCTACACTTATTTTATACATTTTAATAAATTTAATAGTCTGTATATTGTACAGTAATAAATTTATACGAAAGAATTTCAAAAAATATTTTATTTTCAAGTAAGTATTGTAATAATATTTAATTGCCATATTATTATGACGTATGGCAGTGGTACGTATTCAAATTGTACGCTGTGAACATCTGACAGCGGCACCATAGAGCATCCGAAAAAATAATAATTATACAGAACCTTACTTCAATGCTCTGATGCATGATGATAATGATAATTATATTTGTATGATTTGGTTACTATTTTCTTCAGGTGATAATACAATAATTTAATATGTTGTTCAGTTATGTTGGAGGACAATGTTTTATTTTAGCAGGGTGTATTTTTAAGTTTTTTTAAATCCAAAATTGAAATAAGTACACAAAATATAAATATAGCAAGATTGACACTAAGCGTTAGGCCTGAGTTTACGGCATTCGGCGGGGCGGCAGCGGTGTGCAACTCAAACCTGTGTGAAATGTTCGTAGACAATGTCTTTTTGGGAATTTCACTCACGGTTATACGTTTAAGCTGCGCACGCCGCTGCTACCCCGCCGAACGCCGTCCACTTAGGCCTTACGCTAAGAAAAAAAACATTTTACATCTGATTCAGGAGCGAAACTGACAAAAGCCAAAATTATGTATCCAATCTGATTCTTTTGAAAATTTTCTAGGAAGGAAAAAAATTATGCCATAGCAGCATTAAAATGGTCATGGTGTCATATTTTTACCACGTTTTTATTAGCTCGTATTCTTGTTTGTCCAGTACAATTTTTTTCTTGTTTGTCCAATACAAATCTTGGAATCGGTTTTTAACTTCCCGACTAGCTAGACATTTGAAACTTTTAGAATATATCAGAACACGATAAAATTGCATTCTTTTAATACTTTTAGCCATCTTTAAGCAGAATTGAATTCATTTTCAGTTATTTCTGTTTTGTATGGAAAGTTATTTCGAAAAACATTCGTTAAAAGTAAAACACTATTATTGGTTGCTAAGGGGTCCTAGCAACTAAATTATTAATATATACGTGCGTTACTATGGAAATCAATGTGAAATGTGTAAATGACATTTCAGTATTCTATATTTATTCAGTATTTCTATCAAATACAAAAAAAGTATTTATTAATACATAGAATTGTCAAGTTTATATGATTAAACAGAAAATTTAAAAACGCACTCACTTAATTAATAACGTTAGTAACCATTTAAGCTTTATTTTTATATATCTATGTTCCGTCTTAATAAAAGGTTTTTTTTATATATTTGGTTACATTATCGATGTTTTTAGAGTGCTATTAACTTATTTAGTATTTGCATGTATGTTCATGATTTTGTGACAAATAATATTTACCCTAACGAAATATCTTTATATTATTTATGGACAAGTCTGCAATTATAATCGTAAGTATAGATAATAATATGTATGAATTGTCGTTATAAATCAGTAAATTATCTTTCCAGGAAAAGACATCACGCATAAGTTGTATTCGCTGAACGAGCAGCAAGAGAGGGCGGGCGCAGAAGCTCAGATCGTCACAACGACGCCGGTTTTGCCGCGATCACTGTCGGCAGACGCCGTCGACGTCGGCGCCAGAGGACGCGTCCGGTCGCTGGTTTGGAGGGCCAGAGAACGGCGCGGAGCTAATCCAACTGACCGTAATATTTTTCATTTATAGTCATATTAATTCAATCCAGGGTATTATACAACGGAAAATGTAATGACTGAAATATTATTTGTATAGATTACGCACTCATAAATTACCCGTCATTGTAGATCAACGATAAAATTCGATTTATAAAGGAAAAAAACATTAAAAAAAAAAAATGAAACGTTTTTAAACTACATTCTGTAAATGAGGTCTTGTTCTCAAATGATCGATTATTACCATTTCAAAAGACGTGATATATATTTATGTTTATTGATGTTTTTGTACATGAAGGAAGACACGTAAAGCCACGACAATCTTATATAATATTATCATTAATTATATTCGTTGCTATGAACATTTTATTTTATTACAACATTTTATACACTCTCAATGGGATATAATCAAATGTTAACAATAAATTACTTTTAACTTTTCGCACTTAGTGGTTACATGTTTGAATCCTATTTAGTATGTACTTAATGTAACATAGTATCCTAACTCAGTAAGTACGTACACTATTGATTGAAAACACGAGTTCTCAATAAATCCTAAGAAAGAGGGACATTTCCCAACGATCGCATGGTAAACTTCAATTTAATTTAATTACAAAACGTACAAGCATTAGCATTCTGAGACAATAAAAAATAAATTGTCGACGTCCACGAAAATAATGAAAGTAAAAACTACGAAAATTTACCAAGAGAATAAAAGTAACATATTTTCGACGGTGCAATATTATTTTGTGTGTATATGTACGTTTTTCTATAATTATGAGAACGTTTCCAACAGTAAAATTTATTTTATTAATAATATAATATATAAATGACAGTTACTGTTAATTTCATTGAATTTATATTATTTTAGGTATAAAATTCATGAAAGTCTGTCCAGCGAACGCCTACACCATAAACTTTTATGGATATGTTCTAGCTAATAAGATTGCAAGGTCATATGAAGTTAATCTACATTTCATTTAGTCACGATTTACAAAAGAAACACGTAGGTGCTTTGATAATGCTTTTATTTTATAAATTAATTGTCTGAGTATTCCACAGTACTTACATAAACAATTTACGAGGTATCTTGGGTGTCATATCCTACTATTGTGGGCTCCCTACAATCACGGATAGTGTGTTGGACAATTTCACTTCGCATTATAGTTTTCTATAAAGAACAAATGTAAAAAATATTTTAACCGTATTTAAATTACAATTATTACTCGAGATAATCCATGGTTTACATTAGTATTTTCTAGTTTATTTAATGTGAATGGAGATTACAATGTTCATCAGTTTACATCATTTTACCCTAGGAGTACGGCGACAGCCGAATAGATATCATGTTCATTTGAAATATCAAAACAATAAAATCATTTTTCATTTATTTTCCATTTTCTTTGAAATTTTAAATATTGCGATCAAATGACTTTATTATTAAACGTAAAAAAATAAGTTTACCGTTTCCAGGAAATTAATCAATACCTAAATCAACTTTAAATCACTTTAAATTTAACTGTCTTTCCGTTCCCGTTCGTTCCATTTTAACTCAAAAACTACTAATTGATCAATATTAATGAAACTTCTGCAACGTATAGACTACATCGTTATACTAACTCAGCAGAGTTTCTTCTTCTTCTATCGCTCTAAATAATATGAGAGTCCCCATACAACCTTGTTTCAAAAAACTAACCTTTATGTTATTCATGCTACTCGTATCAATCTGAAACATTCACAGTAGATCCTCATCCAAATACAAACAAAAACGTGGACATAATCAAGTTATTTATCTACATAGTTAACTTTGAACAATGTTCGATATTTTATAATAAACTATATAATATAATATAGACGTTCTATATTTTACGGGTAGGTTTTCAATATAGATTTTTATAAGTAAAATGGAAATATAAAAAATTACATAAAAACAAGTTTTTATAAAACGTATTTCATAATAATATGTGGCTAAAAAGTCAAAAAGTTAAAAGTTTCTATGCAAAGCAATAGTATTAGCCATTGGTTCGACAGCAATTGTGGGCTAAGAATAAGTTAAATCATGGTCAAGATCAAATAAAATCTAAATCAATGATAAACACATCGTAAATAGATGTGGGCAATTTTCTCATTGCATAGTTTACATAATATATATAATATATAAACTTTGAGTGTCTCTTTCTCATTTCAAAATATTTTCAATTCTATTTATTTCATCCATTTTAACAAAAATCTAATAAACCAATATTTATGAAACTTACACAGCTCATAAAATACATTATAATTGAGAATCATTTAAGTATATTTTTTTTTATCTTCTTCTTGTGCTCCAAATATCAACGCATACTCGTACGGTGAATTGAGGTACGGGTAGAAGAGTGCGTGCCTACATTAAAACATTGTAGAATAACATAATTTTTTTTCGTCACAATCTGATATCGAACCCAGAGCCCGCGGATGAAAATATAATGGCTTCAACCCAAAAAACATTAAAATTACTAATAATAAATGACGTGTTAGTCTATCTCAGTGATTTTCAACGTTTTTGCCTGACGGAACCTTTAGAATCTAGATGTCGCCAATTAAGATCCAGTGGAGTAAATAACAAAAGAGACGTGTAAATAATTAGTAAGCGTGAAGCATTGATAGGTACCTATACCTAAGTAAGTGTCGACCATAAGCAGACTCAAATTGCCACCTCTTACTATCTACAGCCTCAAATTTTATATAATTTTAATATCTTATACATTTTATTATTTCTGCGTGGCTATCTTAAATGGATATATACATTGAAGTCAATGGCTCTACCAAACCACACCGCTCCGCATCACACCTGGTCTTAATCGGGCGTATCACGATTCACGGGACCCCATGTTTGGATGTAAAGCATCATTTTTTATGACTGGGAATGTCTCAGGAGCAGTTACCCAACTAGGGTCGCCATGCACTCAAATGTGGGTTGACTGAATTTAAATGACTTAAAGTTAAGAGTACCCACGAGAGAGATGAACACGTACAAGCAATATTAAAAATTGGAGTAAGTAACAAAAGCTAATACAAAACTGCCGAACATTCTAAGTGAAGAAATCTTCACGTTGGTATGACGCCGCAAATTTTCTAAATGCAACAGAATTGGCCTTTTAGGCGACCAGGGCATTCGGTCCGATGAGACCAACAGCTGGTTTTACCGACTTGAGCAACTCTTCCCTTTCCGTATATGTATACGTTAAATGTGTTAATACATTCACAGAGGATATAATATGCAAACAAAATCATTATATTTGTACCTCCACGGAGTCTACTCTCAAAAGTTGTATCGTTTGCATTCATTCTTCAATTTACTACCGAATTATAATGTGCAGCTCCTAATAAAGCATAAACTACCTACCTGTACTAAACTTCTCTGGTAGTAATCCGTAAATTATAATTTCGATACTCATTACTGACCACTCAATTTATCAAATTGTATTTCTTCATCCATTTTTTCATGTAAAACCTTTAAGTAATAGCAAAAATTTTCTGAGAATTCTCGCGGAACCCTTGGCACTACTAACGGAGCATCAGGATTCCGCGGTTATCAGTTGGAAATCACTGCATCTAACTTGTAATGTACATACAGATTTTATTCGACTCTGAAAAAAAGCGCAAATAGCCAAATTCCATAAAATAAATAAAATTATACACTTTATTTCCATTGAATACATTTAGTTTTTCTAAGCCAGAATTTCGTCTCGTTTAGTACAAGTAGGTACTAGGTATGTTTTCACATAAAATAATGTCATACAAAACAGTTCACACACAATGAATACATTATCTTTTGTGTTAGCTAAACATGATATGCAAAACACGTGGACATATTTCGTGCAGTTGTCAACATGTAATATTTAGTTACATCATGTAGTTTTGTTTCATACGCAATCAATCATATGAGGGAGGCCTAATAGTCTGCCTCGTTGACTGTCCATATAGTAATATAATATATGCACATCTACGAATACAAATATCAAAGTAATAGCACTATACCAAAATAATCTAATTTATTAGAATACTGTGTAAGCTATTGTATATGTAAATATTATTTATAACTTCATACAACATAAAAAAGAAAGCAAACATTATTTATGTGTATTATTTTTAATTAATAAAGTAATAAATATATTTTTAATTTGTTAAAATTGTCGTGGGTGACATAACTTTTTTTCGGTTTTTTTGAAACTGAAAAAGAGTGTATACACCCAATTTTATACCGTTATTTTCAGGCTCAGGAAATATTGTATTCTTTTATATTTATATGCTATACTATTTTCAAAACACTCTTGCTTTTCCCTCCACCACCCGCCACGTCTCCACATCCGTTATGCAGGCGTATACCGTGGCGTAACGAACGATAGGCGCTGTTCAAATTTGTGCCGAATGTGTCCCAGGAGCAACTTCCCAAGACCTTGGTTGGCGTGCACTAGAGTGTGCGTGATCCCTAGTTCCATATAATGTATTACGGTCAATTCTCGATGAGAAAAGACCTTCTCGCTCGCCGTATAATGCCGCAAACTTTTTAAAAACTGAGAAATTTTCCCTCGTAGATACCAAGTTGCAATGGCCGACCGGTCCAACTGAGGGTCGGACCGACTTGATAAGCTCTTCCCTTTCAACCGACATATGGGGACACTCCCAGAGGATGTGATCGGCATCCTGCAATTCGCCACATAAGCAAGTCGGAGATTCTATTTGGCCAATCTGACAGAGCTTGAAGGCAAAACCACCGTGTTCGGTTAAGAACTGAGAAGTCCAATGGTCTGGAGTCAATCTGGTTATCTCCATGCGCCACTTTATATTAGGAAAAAACAAATGTGTTTGTCTGCCCTTGGAAGAAGTGGTCCATCGCCCCTGCCACGCACGCAGCGCCGTGTCATACGCCAGGTCGCGTACAATAAGTTTTCGAGCGCACCGGCTCATGGATTCAAGTCCTAAAGGCGGCGATATAAAGATACCGCCAACCTCCGCCCCCAGACCTCCGAGCAAGGCGGTCGTGGCACCACGGATTTGAATGTGCAGGTCTAACGGAAGCAGTCCAGCAAGGACAGGCAACGCGTCGGTAGAAGTCGTCTTATAAGCCTAAAGCCGCGTTGACACGGTCCAAGTACGATCCAAGTAGACTTGGATAGGAATAATTAGTATGAAGATGTCTCATCCAAGTGACAGCTTCATACTATTTATTCCTATCCAAGTGCACTCGTATGTGACATCTTCATACTAAGTATTCCTACCCAAGCTACTTGGACCGCGTCCTACTCATCCAAGTTAACTTGGATAGGAATAAATAGTATGGAGCAGTCACTTGGATAGGAATAAATAGTACGAAGCTGTCACTTTGATGAGACATCTTCATACTAATTATTCCTATCCAAGTCTACTTGGATCGTACTTGGACCGTATCAATGCGGCTTTAGTGAGGGCAAGTAATGCTGAGCGTTGACCGCTGAGAAGAGTTTTCCGGATGGACAATAACTTACATCTATGATACCACGTGCTGGCGGCATATCCAGCGATACTCAAGAAGTTTGCATCGTAAGCTATTTTAAGAGGTCTGAACTTAAGACCCCAATTACTTCCAGTAAGCTAAGAGACCCGATGGTTAGCTGCTTTGGCTTTAGCAACCGATGTTTTGGCGTGGTGCAGAAATGATAATTTGTCATCCAGTAAAATGCCTAGATATGTAACCTTATCTTTGACTTTAACTAAAGTACTACCCATACGGATGGTGGGCGACCTTGAAGTGAGGTTGGTTGCTCCCTTGAGAAGGATGGATTCTGTTTTATGCGGAGCAAAAGTGAGTTTGTTAGTAAAACCCCAGGTCATAATGGTTTCCAAAGCCTCGTTAGCAGCTAGCTCAAGACCATTGCGGCTGTTCGCACTCACAAGAAGAAGCGCGTCATCCGCATAGGCAATAATACTGCAGTCGTTTAGAAGCGGGATCGACAGAAGGTCATCGAAAAGGATATTCCATAGGAGGGGTCCAAGAACTGGTCCCTGGGGACACCCCATTGTGGATTTCCTAGATATTATTGTATTGCCGGTATCATATAATATAGATCTGTCGCTGAAATAATTTTGGATTAGTACATATATGTCTCTCGGAACACGTTTTAATCGAAGTTTACACAATATTAATAGCCAGGAGGCACTGTCAAAAGCACCCGCTATGTCTAAAAGAATGCCTAGTACGTATTTACTTGTTGCTGTTTCAGTGTAGTTGATAACTTTTCGAATCGCACCCTCAGTGGATTTACCCGGCCTGAAGCCAAATTGGTTCGGGGAGAATGGTGCATTCTCTGCGAGGTGAGTCTCAAGTCGTGTGCACATAAGACGCTCTAGCACCTTGCTGAATGTAGGCAAGAGTGTCAGAGGGCGGTAGGCCTTAGGGTCATAGGGAGGGCGGCTGCCAGCTTTAGGGATTATCCTAAGTATTCCTTTTTTCCAGCAATCCGGAAAAATACCACTGGAAAAGCATTCGGAGAAAAGAGACGTTATTTCTGGCACTGCAACAGCCCAAACATGCTTGGCCATCAGATTGTCAATACAATCATAGCCAGGTGCTTTCCCAGCCTGAAGGCTTTGAAAAATGCCACCGATTTCATGCTCGGATGGCAATGGCGAAGAGGTGACTTGGTATGGGAGCGCTGCCACAATACGGGCCTGGTGAAGAATCGTATCATCCGTGGAAGGATCATCCTGTGGTATGAGGGCATCAAGTAGAATCGTGGCTATTTCAAGCTGCGTACTGGTGAATCCACGACCTAGAGGTTGCTCAATGCCACTGACGATCTTGGTTGGGCGAAGTCCAATCTTAATCGCGCGATACGGTGGACCCCAGGGGTCCGAGCCACCCTCAGTAGTGACAAAGTCGCGAAAGTGATCCTTTTTTGCTTGGAGAATGGCGTCCTTGTATTTACGCCTGGTACATCTGTGTGCTGAAGCTAGCAGTTCAGTGGTGTGCGGTGGTAGTCTGGAGCGGTGCGCAGATTGGAGTGACCGCCTAGAAAACACTAAGAGAAAAATGCAAATAGATGGTTGATTACCTATTTAGCTATGTAGTACTTAGGTATTTCACGTAGTTTAATTATCATCATGACTGGCTACGTCCGCTCGGTGGGATATTATTATCCAATACAGAATATAAAATCTTACAGCTATTTAAGAATTACTTATTGAAGATTTATGGACAATAATTAAACGCAAAATTCTTCAAAGAACTTTTTGATCAGAAAAGCTTTCATAATTTTGTATTTAATTATATTTTCTTCAATAAATATTGTAATCGTTAAAATTGTACATCTTTATCAATAGAGTCGAACGAAACCGGCCATAGTGATAAATAACTAGGTATTAATGGTTATGTTTTATTTTAATTAAAACTTTCAATAGGTGTACCAAAAAATTTATAAACCTGGAAATTAAAAACATAGTCATGAGGCTTTATTCTTGGCTGTTGATGATTTTATCAAGATCCTGTAATACGTGTCAGACTTAAATCTATAAACGATTGTTAATTATAATGTTTGACATTTTTCAGGATTCTCGCCAGCGCGTGCGCCCCAGCAAGAGTGGCGACCGGTGGCAACTCAATTCCCTCAGAATTCGCCGTTCACTTCTCGCCCTGGCGCCGCGCCACCCCGCCTGCCGTCACATTCACAGCTGATGACGCAAGCGTCTTCATCTAGCCTCCCCTTCCCGTCTGCAACAACCCCTCTCTTGTCACCTCCGAAGAAAACCTTCAGGAAAACCGCCTCCTTCCGAAAGAACCGGGAAGTGAAGTTCGCAGAGCCCCACGACTCTGCTTTGTGACGCGAGGAGGGGGGTACTTCCTTCAGAGGAACCCCTCTTTCCCGAAGGCGCCTTCTTCCGGAGGAAGTTCCCATGGCGACACTTTCGCCGAAACATCGCTCTTGAGAAATAAGCGACCCCCCACGAAACGACATTTACCATCAGGCGTCGTGACAACAAAATGTGCATCAATTCGACGAATAAACTATGTTTTGTAGCTATGCAGTGCCCAACGACACTTTTCATCAGAATTCGTAATATTATGTAAAAAAAATGTATAGTGAGAGCTTTCAATTGTGCGGTGGATATTTTAATAATATCAAATAAAATTTCGCGTAAAAAGATCATTATAATATATTATTATTATCGAAGTGCAAATCATCTACATCGAAAGTTTGTATGTACGGGTATGTGATCGTCACTATTTTAAATTTATCGTTAGGGCGAAATAATAAATATTATGTTAAGCAAAACAAACACTTCCATAGTAAGACATTGCCAAACGTATAACACGACAGCTAATAATATTATTATACGTGTAAATGTGAATTAACTATAATCCGATTAGATATATATGGCAAATATATTATCATCTAAGGATTTCGATCAACATATTTTTTTAAATATTCATAATATTATCATTGTATTTTTTATATCATAAACGAACTAATGGTCTAATTGTTTTATTGGTAATTTATTCTTAGATAAGTCTTCGTGGCTTTTAAGCACAGGCGGTGTCGTTTGTAGAATACATATATAAATGTTCCCTGTTCTCAAATATTGTTGAAATAAAAAAACTTTAACTGTAACGATGAACTTCAATTTGGAAGAAAATAAATTATACATATTATATTTTTATTTATTTCAACAAAATTAATTCCGTTAAATGTTATTTTTCTAATAAATCTAAAGTTAGACTTCTTGAACAATATTTGTATACCTACGTAAGAAAGTGTATTTCGTTAAAAAAAACTTGTTGAACATTATTTGTATACTAGCACATTTTTTTTTAAATATTCATACCTTTCACCAAATACGTAAATTAAATTGTCATGGATCAGTATGGTGTGTATTTTTTTCTTAATACAACACAATACCAAAGTTTAAATAGTTACAGAAAATTTGACTAAAATTTTGTTATCGAAATAAAAAAAAATGTATGCAATTATTCGCTAATTTGTTTTGTTTTTTAATTACAGCACATATAAAACCGATTATTTGTGTGCTATAATTTGTATGATAATAACATATTTAATAACCTGAGATATCATATATTATAATCTTGTAATACATTACCCATTTTTTCAAGTTAATGACAGTGTCATGAATGTATACATGATTTTTTGTTGAAGTTGTAAATCATTAAAGGTTCAATTAAGCACGTAGTATATTTACGACAGGTGTCATTTTTTTGATAAAAAATACGCAAATCCGTTTATTTTTTTAAACAATTTGTGGTATAAAAATATAAACTTAAATAATTATATTCCAATGCACATAATACAAAAATTGCAGATCTATAGGTACATTGTGTGTTCAGCTCAATTTAGGAAATCCTTTCCAAGGTTTAAAATATATTCCTTTCATAAGTAACTTTTAAATCGACTTATTTGTGACTTAATAGGCATAAGTACGAACCAAAAATTTAAATTTAAATTTACGTTGTTTGCTTATTTAACTCTCGGGGATTTTTTTAAGAAAAAAATCTTGAATACATCCGAAACATGAAACGTAATATTTACCAAACCAATGCTGCAATACATACTGAAGATTCTTTTCTTTACAAAGAGTCAGCATACATTTGCAAATTAAGACAGACTTTATTACATATGATCTATAGATTTTAAGAAAATAATTCGATGTCGTGATGTTTTTATATTTGTATTTCTATTACTTAGGTACATTTGTCATATCGATGTTCCAAAGAACTAGAGAGTTCAAAAGCTTTTAGGCATAACAATGTACTTTTAGTTAAATCAAAGAGTTCAAAATCCGCAACCATTTTCTTATTCTACGCAAAAACTCTTTATTAATCGGTTACATAAGATAAAGTAATATTGAATGATATATAATATTAAATGTAATAAAACGACAAAACATTGCTCTATTCAATATATCAAATGGTAATGAATGAATTAATGGAATTTATTGAATTCACTTTAACTAATTCAACCATCAAAAGTCCTTTACTGGAGTTTAGTTTCGATGTCATTCATTACGATATAATATTGGTTTTAAAGAAATCGATAAACTGTATTAAATTTCCACAGACTAACATTCATTCCAACAAAAAAGATCGATACTAAATGTTTTCTTGTATTAAACAGTTTTTCGGCTATATACTGTACCTAAAAGATAAAGTGTCGTAAGTGAATAACAACTCTGTCAGTCACTACAAAAAATATTAATTACATCTTTTTAAGAGATTCAGCATTTACTTGGTGGTAATTATTCATAATCGTTTTACAAATAAGTTTATCACATGGTGTTTGTTCACCACACTTATTATAAGGATTGTTTTAATATTGTGCGTTGTATGAAATATACTTACTTACCCAACCTGGCGTTACAGACTATTCAGATTCATAACCGACTGCACAATCATCCTCCAGGCGTTTCTATCCAGAGCTTTCTTTCTATTTCCAGACGGTTACACGCCTCACAACGTCTATTTTGATTTTGTTCGCCCATCATCTTCGAGGCGGTCTTGGGGCCTATGAAATAATGGTACCAAAATTTTCGATTGACTTTATGTACATACTTAATGTTGCAATTATTTTCAATACTGTTAAGTTGAGACAGAAAAGAAGCTGTGTAATGTAAAAAGGGGTTAATTAAATGGAAAAAAATGTGTGGTGAATACCAAGTGATAAGCTTTAAAAAAAATAATGACCTCGAATGGAACGCATTCGCTTTTATTTGATATACATACTTAGCAATACTTTAACAACTCTCAGTCCAATAATCATACCCAAGTAAACATATAGCTAATAAAAACAGTGACAGGCATATCCATTTATTAAAATATGCGTTATTCAGTTACGACACTTTCACTCTCAGACATGTCCTGAAAAAAATCTAAATGGAAATCTACCGGCGTTATTTTAATGTAAATTTCGCTTATCGAGTGGATATATATATATTATGTAATATTATTTGAGGTCTTATTGTATAGAATATTATATTAAGATCATTTTTCTGCGAGTAAACATATAATTAAATGCACATTACATTCTTAAATATTTTTACTAAATAGATTCAGTGTAATGTTTTTTACTATTCTAGTTAAAAATAATTAATAATTTTTATTATCCATTTTTTTCATATCGCAGACATTTATACGTTATGTATTAATAATCTATCGGTGTCTTTATAAGCTTCATACATTATTGTTATATCATAAAATATAATATTATATAGAAATATTATAAAGCATTTCATACGGAAACATTGTATTCCATGCCCAAACGCCTTACTAAGTTTATACTAAATTTGACTGCCAAATATTACGGTCATAGTATTATTATAATAAAACCATTTTATATTTTTGCAAGCAACTTAAGCATTTTCGAAGTCTTTTTTTAATCTCGTCATAGCATTTTGGTACTTATACCTTTTAAAATATCTTCGTTATAAGAAATATCAAAAAATATTCCAAAAAAATCTTCAAGTTAAATATGTACTTAGCCTACCAGAGGCGCCTAGCGGAAAAATACGTAAGCGTAAATAGCATTATTAAATAACATGTTATAAATAACGTCAAATCCTTTTTGAAGTGAAGTTTTTAAGTTTGAAGTTTTTATCAAGTGTCAATAATATTATGACCACGCCGAAATGAGATTTGATATAATATATTAAAATGGATTTTAAGTTATACCTACCTACCTACTATTTTTTTTATTTTTTGTTAAAAATCGATTTTTTTAAATAAATTATAAGTACTTATATAAAAATATTTTCAATACATTAGAAAAAAATTAATAAAATAAATTTAATAAAATAATATGTAATGGGATCCTTTAACGAAATCATATTTTATAACAATATTTATTTTAAATTGTTAGTTTGAATATGTAAATTATCAAAAAAAATGTACCAAATTGCAATAATCGTATTTTCCACTGGGTGCTTCCAGTTGTCGGCGCATACAGGATACATTGATTGAAAAATACACATTTTCAGTGATTCTTTTACACAAATTATTTCAGAATACAAAAAACAATGTGAGTTGTTATTATAAATTACAAATCAATTGTATCTCGATTATCACAATACGTATTGCAAAATACATTACAATAGTTACGACCTGACAAATGTATCAGTTAATTTATAAAAAAATATCTTTCAATTAATATCCTTGAGAATGATAAGTAAGATGATTGCTGTGATAAATGTTATTATTACTTATTAATTATAATTGTTACGTAAATGTTAGTAATTGCCCCCTCCTATCACACAACAGTTTGCAATGAATGGGTGGTTTTGTACATAAACATTCGCTGTGATTGTAATATTACGTTACCATTTATTGTATAGCACTGAAATTATTATGTTTTGTTTGATTTTCGTATATTTATTGAATACATGAATTAATATTAATACATTTATTTTATTTCGTATATATTAGTTCCCCAAAGGAGTAATTTATCGCATTGGTCAATCAAATGATTCTTTTTGAAATATGAAATACATATTCTTATTTTTTTACAATATCTATTATGAAGAAAAAAATCGTTCATAGTACCTATCAAAAACAATAAAATTACCGAACCAGAGATAGACAAGACATGCCTTATCATGTTATACAATTGTTAGACTATGATAATATATTCATTAAAAACAAATGTATTACAACATAACAATATTTTTCCGTACATAATAAAGTATTTTAAAAAATGTCTTAAAATCACAGCATAGCAACAATTATTAATTAAGATAATTGACAAAATATAAATAATTTCGCAAGAGTTCATTCATTTAAATATGAAAATTAAACATTTTTAAATGTTTAAATAAAAAGTTTTTCTTATTACACGAGACGCATAACAGATTATATTGTTATATAAATATCTACGATAAAATATATGACGTCAAATTGAGCGTGATTTTTAACCGGCTTGCAGATACACACAATCATTATTTGAACATTTTTTACCACTACCTAACAACTGTGTTGGCTCGAAATATCAGCATTATAATATTATGCGATATCAAAAATATGGAAATATTTGACCTTAAGTGATGAATTGACATCAGAAGACGACGACACTGAAAGTCAAACTTGTCCGTCATTTGCAATAAATATTTTTTAATTTTTTTTTTTTTAATGCAAAATTAAAACGTACCAAAATTGCTTTTTCGTACCACAATATCTACAAATAATTAGATGTATATACCTATCCTTTAGAGGTGTTTCACGGTCAGAGTCGCCCGCCAAGCGAAAGACGTGTTTCTACTCGCCCCAATTTAGGTGTGTTTCCAATATAATGTAGGTAATAATCATCGAATATTTTATATTTGGCACTTATCACTATTTACTATTATTATTTTGTTTAATTACGCCAACTATTTTGATAATGTTATCGTGATAAAAATAATCGTTCAATAAAGGTGTTTATTTATTTATTTATTTCACCGATCAGGTTAGATGTACCTATTACTATAGAAACATAATAATATTTTACTGTCATACGATTCACGCTATGTTAGTTATATAACATTAAATTCTAATAGTTATTCATAAAATGTCATTTTTTATAATGAATAATAATGTGTGAAATGAATGCGAATCTAGATTCTCTCAGCTATTTATCCAGTTAATAAAACATAATGTTAAACAAGAACAAATCATAAACCTATATTTTTACACACATGCCTATTCAAAATATAACATTCTCACAGAATAATACATGTCACAGTTTAGAAATTCATCAATTAATTATAAAAAGAATAGCATACAATAATAATTCGTTTACGGCAAACTTGTTGAGTAGCTGTGTGTAATATCGTAACACATATTTGAGCATGTTATCATCAGTGTAAACGTCCGTACGTTCAAAGTCGGACGTGCGCAGTGCGTAAACAAAACAGATCGTTTTGCGCATAATACTACGACACTATGTCAACATAATATTTGTAATTCTTCACAGTAATTTACATAAAATACATAGTTTGATAATAACGAGTGTTTAAAATGGCAGCTCTAGTGCGAAATGGACAGCGATTTTGTGCTAACAGTGTGAAGTTAGTTCGAAATGGAATACGGATTAGTGCAATAGTAGGTACCTATTATTTTCAAATTCTAACATTACTGCCATATATTAAAATCACCAGCATATTATACTAAATACATTATAATTCAATAAACCTATCTATAATATTATCTATTACCAACATCATTATAATACAGAAACTAGTCAGGCATCGGTTGGTAGCACACCAACATAATTAAATAAATACGTATGTTAGCTTAAAAAAACGACACGTCAAGATAACCACAAAAACTGGCACTATTCACTTAACTCGTTTTTAACTTATAATAGTATAATGTATAGATAGACTTTGATCGGTATAAATTATAAAATATTCTGCTGACGATTGAATTATTATAAAAACAGTTGTATTTTTATTCAGAGTTGCAACTGTTTTGAACTATAAATAGGTTGTCGAAAGAATGACTGGCGAAAGAAATTTTGTTTCGTAGCTAACTCTAGTCAACAACTTGATGCCAGGGCCAACACAACGCGGATGTATTATCATAAATTATTCAATTTGAAGCGTGCGTACATTTTTTATCATTTCACTTTTTAAAATATGTTTTAAAGTGCCCATTAAGTTACCTACTAAAAATTTATTTTATATTTCTATATTATACATTAATATCTACATCGATTTATTATTATCCTTTCTAATAGGACTATTATTCATACATTCCAATACTATTTTATACATTAATTACACAAATATTTATTTAAGCAAGTCGAATAAATTAAATGAATAAATTTATCGTGCACATATAAAATTTTAGAGTTTGTACGATTTCCGCAAAGTAAGTTTGTAGCCGAATAGAATAATTCATGTTTTGTATTAGTGAAATATTTCATAAATTATTGTTATCAACATCTATATAATTTCGAATTACAATTATGACGATTATGTTTATCAGTTTAATGACAAACAATTTTCTGACAGATGTCAATCAAAACAATCAAAAAAAAATGTTTTTACTGTTATTAGTTAACATTCTTTATTATTTATATCGCAAAAAATAAAACACATTTCATCACTGACACATTATTTTACACGCGATAACATCTTTTGATAACATAAATAATATCAATTTAATGTTGACAGATATAAATTAATCATGTTAAGTAGAAAATTATGTATAAAATTAATAATAATTCTTACTTTCATTTCAGAGGTCCAACTGCGGATGTTTACATCAAAATTTACTCAAAAATATAACCTACTTAGAATCTCATAATAATTTTAACAACGTAAGAGGAAATCTTTACCATACTTCTGCATCCCTAAACAAAATCGTACAGTTTTATTTATCTGATATTGGAGAAGGGATTCGAGAAGTACACGTTAAAGAATGGTAAATACAACATTTAACTCTTTTTGACAAAGTTAAACATATCTCAACTATTATTTAATTGATTCATCAAACTAAAACGCTATTGTGAAAAATACAATAAATATCATTGAAACCTATGCATATAAAATACAGTAGTTTCGTGGAATTTGATATAATTTGTCTTGATTTATCTATCTTGCTGTCTGTAATGCAGAGGGAGAAAAAAATCATTTATAAAACTCTGCAGGACAGAGCAAGAGAGAAATTATTAAAAGGGGTATAGTGAGAGAAAACATACGTTAATATGTGTGAGAGATGGATAGAGAAAGAATATATTAAAAGTGGTAAGGCGAGAGATGTATGTATGTATAGAGGCATGTATGTAACGCATAAGCAGTCTCTATTTGACGCATGTAAATTTGGATGCGAAAGAGTTTGCGTCTTTGTTGAACGCATCGACAAGAATGATGACAGGTGGCCCTACCACCTGATAATAATTGTTTGTAGTATTGGTAAAATTTATACAATCGTAAGAATTTCATCAAGTAAATTACTATCTCAATAAGTTATTTTATTAAATATATATTAATTAAGTACTATTTAATTTCATGATTTGATGCCCAACATATTATAAAATATTAATATTTTTATTATATAATTGTCAAACAAAGATTTAATTGATTTATTTTTTGCTTACTTCATAAAGGTACGTGAAAGTGGGCGATAAGGTGGAACAGTTTGATAACATCTGCGAAGTACAAAGTGATAAAGCGTCAGCCACAATAACAAGTCGATACGATGGGAATATAACCAAATTATACCACAAAATAGATGAAATTGCGTTGGTTGGTAATCCATTAATTGACATAGATGTTCAGGATGAAGATGGAGATCAAGCCAAGGAAAAGTCATCGTCCGATAGCTCTGGTAATATTTTGATCTTCTTTTTTCCAATTACCGAATGCTGGAAGCCATTTATAGGCCTTGATTGTTACAAAAAGCTATGTTTACTAAATATTAATTAAGTAGTACTATCGATTATCGGTACTAGATTTTTTTTTATACATATTAATTGTCTTTTGGTATTTTCAGTTATATAGGTATATCTGTCATTGTCAGATATAAATATATTTATCACCGGTAAATGAAACTAAATATGCCAAATGACATCGATTTATATTATCTATAATAGAAAAATCTCATTCAAAATCAATTCGTATTCAAAACATATAATATCATTTATTACCTATTAGTATGTTTATATAAAAAATCAAAATCAAGTTAAATAGGTACGAAGCGTTTAATCATTATTGTATTGATAAAAATACCCATCTCACAGTGGCACGTTTTTACAAAATAAAGTTTAATTACTTTGGCATACAATAATTAGTGTTCCTAAAACTTATAACTAGTAGTAGTAGTAAGTACCAATCTGATCACTAAAATAGTTTTAGTTATATACTGAGGTTTGATTGTTAATATACATAAAACTAACGTCATGAAGTAATCAATATAAATAATAATATATTATGTCCAGTATAAAATGTTTTATGAAGGCTTCTGGACGGGGCCGATTCAATAGACTTGGTAACCTCTGTTCGAAACTCAAATTGTCATCCTCTTATAGAAAAAAAAACACACACACACACAGGTTGGACTTCACTAAAAACTATAATTACTAATATTTTACGTTTGCTGCAACCCATTATATAGTAGTTGTATGCTCATTTTTGTTCATCTGGAAGGATATCCATATATCACGACTAATTAAATTGTATTATTTAACGTAGCATTAATTCATTTAAATAAAAAGATTTTTGCCGCCCTCTTTTAATGCATACTTCACACGTATACCCAGGGTGGGTCTGCTTCTGGTTATCGAATTAAGTTTTAATATCATATTATTGACTACGTTCGTGAATTTAAAAAATATACAGATCAATCAGAATGTTGATGGATAGACTGTAATTGCCTATTATTAATCGGTTAAACATAAGTCCATAATAATATTGTTGTTTTCAGATTCTAGCGATGACGAAAGTCCCTCGCCAGATAAGAGCGCGTCGGAAAAATTGAAAGTGCTGGCAACTCCAGCTGTAAGAAGAATAGCTATGCAAAATAAGGTAAAATGGTTTGAAATGAAATTATATCCGATTTTTACTTAGGTACTGTAGAGATTTTTTTGTTAAAATGGCATTGTTGATAATTAATTGACCATACACCATAAATGTATTTCCATGTCCTTTCAATATTCATTGGTTTACTGCACTATTTAGGAATAGACAAAAACATCACTGGTTTATAAACTTTAATTATTCAAAATTAGTGAGTAGGTAATATTATTTTGAATAGGCTCGTGATGTTTACGGCGCAGAATATAACAATATTATCCGAGTATGGTTTAAATACTGAAATGATAATAGTTATTTCGTATGAGACAATGTTATATAAATAAATTGGTAAAATTCGGTTATGGGGAAGCCAGTGGCAAACACATTTTGAAAATAGCCGATATACTGGATTATTTGTTAGGTTGGGTTAGTTTAGGTTAGGTTTTCATTCTTGAATTCATAAATGTTGCCAAACATTGGCTATGCCAATTAGCGCGGTTCCCGCCTGGCTTCCCCATAACCGACTTGTGCCAATAACTTAATAGTGACGTTCATTATCAAATTTATGACGTACGAAATATTTATAACACAAATATGATAATTCCTAGTTGGATGGCATCATTTGTTAAGAGATAAATCGAAACTCATATACGTACTTAATTATAAATTAATGCAATGTTCTAACAAAACTTAAATCTTAGAACAACACAAAATATTGATTGACATTTAATTTATTTGAGATAGTTTTACAGATTTTTTCAAGTTAATGTTGATCTCAATTTTATAAAAAGCATTTAAATTGGGCTACAACTAGAAAATCTATTTGGACGTGGTTCATAAATCAATTGTTTACCTCGGCGTTCTATTTTCAGAAATTGCAATTATTTTTACTTGACAATTTTAGTTAAGCAAATAAAACTGTTGAAAAATAATAGTTATTATTAATGTTATTAGATATTTATGTATTAATATGCAATATTTCAATTGGAAAGAAAATTTGCATAAAATTATGTTTGATTTTCAGTTAGACCTGTCAAGTGTCCCTGCAACTGGAAAAAGTGGTCGAGTATTGAAAGAAGACATACTGAAATACTTAAATATCTCATCTGAAGATTCAAACAACGTCCAGAAAATGAAGGATGCTCAACCGACTCTTTCAGACACGCATTCGAAGAAAACTCCGCCAATCTCTGAAAGTGATGCTTTAAAATCTCCAACGATTTCTGTAGGAGAAGACAAAACTGTTCCCATTACTGGCTTCACTAAAGCTATGGTTAAAACTATGAAAGCTTCATTGGTAAGATTTAGTTATTCATCGATTCTTTGAGTCGTGTTTTATAAGATTTTTGTATTTAAGTTTTAGTTTTATTTATTTAGTTTCGACATCTTACATTCCTAATATAAATAAATATATATTTTATATTAGGATTGTAAATATAACATAGATACATATATACGTAATTTGAATAAAAAATGAAAATCGTGTGTAATGTAATTTGTAACACATTATGTAAATACCATGATATTCTTAAAACTTATAGGAATAAACAAAAAATAATGGTTTCTTTTTTTCAGAAAATACCACACTTCGTATACAGTGATGAGATAGACGTATCCCAATTGATGGCAATTCGTGCTTCTACCAAAGAAGCTGCCGCCGCAGCTGGAGTCAATTTGACCTTCATGCCCTTCTTCATCAAGGCAGCTTCTTTGGCTCTGAGTAAATATCCAATCCTCAACAGCAGCGTGGATGAGGAATGTGAAAATATTACTTACAAGGCAGGGCATAATATTGGCATCGCTATGGACACACCGAAAGGACTTGTCGTGCCAAACATTAAAGTAATTATTGTTTATATGTACTTATAACTTACTCTAAAAAACATTGCTATTTTTTTAATGTCTTATGACAGTGTCGCTATCCATACTTGACGATTCCTGTATGGCTCTATACAGTCTGCATGACTCTTGTTTTTATCTTTTTTGGTTTATTTCTAGATAAAGAAGAAAAATTTCAAAATTCTTTACTATTTTTTATCGAGATCCAAGACAAATTAAAAAAAACATATATTTGAATTTTTATAAGACCAGCATTAGACTATAAAATATATTTAACAAAGATATTTTAGAAATGTTAAATAAAATTTCTATAAAGAGCAATCTTTTATAAATCACGAGAGCTGTTACACCGCGTAAAAGATTTTATAAAAGTTAAAGTTACAAAATGGACAACGAATGTATGTTAATTTATAAGTTTATATTATTAGTCTGTTATTTATATTTCTTTAATCTGGGTGACGATTATTACATAGCATTTCATATTGTTAGTGTTCTTTTGTTGGTTAATTTCTTGCCGTCTTACAATTTGTATTTTGTAGTGAGCTATCAAAAAAAATAGTTAACACGGTATTGCCTAATTTATCTATAGTATCCACTGATAATAATATTGGATTACCGTTTATATTTGTGTAATTTTTAGAAGATAGTTGCAAGATTATAACAATATCGCGCTTTAAAGACCACTAATATATTTCTCATCAGGTAAAATTTTTGTAATTTCTTTCAATCTACTGAATTTTGAAAACATCTAGCCACAACGCAAAACATTCTTTACCATAGACTAATCTTCGATAAAAGGTATTGCCGTGTTATTATCTTTTATAAAAGACACATTTTATAAAATATAGATACATTGTAAAGGATTTTATAAAATATTTTTCATAAGATATATTTAATGAAGATCTTTGATAGTCAATTGCTGACCTAATACATATGAATTACTTGAATTGATTTAAATAAATATTCGTCATTGAACTCTTTTACTATCTTTCTATAATCCGTTTATTGCAATTTTAAAACAACTTTTGCCCACTATTGTGTTTAGTATAATATACTATTACATATTATATCGAACACCGTTATGTAAATTATATGCATCCTCTTTTCCTTTTACAGAATGTGCAATTAAAATCTATACTTCAAATTGGATGTGAACTCAATCGTTTACAGCAAAACGGTCAAAAAGGATCTCTTAAAACAGACGACTTGCTTGGAGGAACGTTTTCGATATCCAATATTGGAGTTGTGAGTATTTTTATAAAAATTTCATATAAGATTATAGTTAAAAATAATGTTTCTTATAATTAAAAAACATGCATTAAATTCCTAATTCATTTCATTTTATTTTTCAGATTGGAGGCACGTATACCAAACCTGTGATACTTACCCCACAAGTAGCAATCGGAGCCCTTGGAAAAATTCAGGTAGGTTTTTACTATAGCCTCGTTGTATAATATACTATTTTCAATAAAAATAACGAGAATTTCAAAGTTGTATATAAAACAAAATATTAATATTTATAATGTACATTATTTATAGGTACTGCCGAGATATGACCAAGAGGGTAATATTGTAAAGGCGCATATAATCTGTGTGAGCTGGTCGGCAGATCACAGAATAGTAGACGGTGTTACAATGGCCAACTTTTCCAATAGATGGAAGCACTACGTCGAAAATCCTAGTCACCTTATGCTGGACCTGTAATGATATTCACTTTACAATAATATGGGATATTTTAAATATAAGGAATTAGGCACTTGTGAAATGAGCAATAAAAATATATACTTAAATAAACTAAAACATTTTTATTTTTCTAATCCGCAGAAGATTTTTCTATCCTATGTGGGTAGTTATTAGGGTTTGCAATCCGCGAAATCCACGATTTTTGAATCCGTTTTTATATGAACGTAATAAATATAAACCATTGTCATTAACTTATATTAAATTTATTAAATTCATCAGTTTCATTTTTTAAAAGACAAATTATAGGTCTATAAACCGTTATAATTTTAAATCTATAATATATAAACAACATCGACCTCATTCGCCTCATCATATTCTAGGATTTTGCAAGGCTAATTAATTAAGATAAACATTATTTTTGTCTCTAAACTATCATTAAAAAATCAGATAAGTATTACTTTTTTATGGTTTGTAGGTGTGGAAAAAGTCTTAAATGGTAACTATATATTTTCAAGTGATTAGATCGTGGATCGGCAACCTTTTTTACAAAACTATAAAATTTCTTCCGCAATCATAAAAAAAATATCTCTAAAAATAAAAATTCTTATGAGATAAAGATTATGCATTTTTATATTGACTAAATATTGAAATAATATGTTTTGACTAATCCCGAGATCAGTATCGAGAAAACTAATTCCGAAATGTCGGAATTGAAAATTCTGTGCGGGATTATAATTCTATAACACTATAATATAATAAACTTTATAAGAATGTCAAAAAGCTGATTATAGCGGAACAATATTTTTTCCCTTGAACATGCGCTAATAATATTATGATTGTATGTAGTGCGCAGGAATTAGGCAGGCCCAATGTGATTTTTGTTACGGTTGCTATCGGTGACTTTACTTACATCGACAATACTGAATCTTTTTCTGTCGCTTAGTGCCCATCTGACTGTATCTTATTTTCTTCCTGAACTATCGAACCTAATGTGGTATGCTTATTAAAATTGTGGGTATATACATACATGCTCAATGAAGACATACATTTTCTTCTCCCGGGGATTGAATTGACGATTAATATTTCAAAAAAAAAAAAAATATACTTACAATGTATCTGTTATCGTAATTTTATATCGTGTATTATACCTACTTATAATCTCCTCAAGTACAAGTTCAAAAACATCTACAAATCAATAATGAAAATCACGAATATTATCAAAGTGAAGAGTGACAATTGATTTTTTTATCTATAATCTTTATTACATTACAAATATTTATAATTTTATCAAATTGATTGATATAAAATACGTATGTATATACCTACGATACTTAGTACTTCGTGGGGGATTGGCAATTCGTATTATGTTATCGCGCAGGACATGGTTGCTATCGGTCATCTTTACATCTTGAGATAAGTTTAATCTAACAAACTAAACATATTTTTAATATTGCGAGTTTGATGATAACTGCGATATACCTATTATGCTAGATACTAACTCATTACGGCACGTAAGCTCATTTTCTAATACCACCAGAATATTCAATAATAAAAACTACCTACCTAGGTTCCCACCGCCACCCGGCATGTATGTACAGCCGTGGATATGCACAGCCGCCTTCCATGACGCCACAAACGTATCCAAAAGAAGAAATTTTAAGTGCTCATTCAATCCCGAGACGGAGCCGCACGCAAATGATGCTTCAATCATGCACCGTAGTGCTCAAAGAAGGAAGTTAAGAAAGAAAAATAATAAAAACTGATAACTTATAAAAACATTCCATCAATTCTTTTTCTTCCGCCCCTTATTTGGAGTATAATGACACCACGCGGCGCCTCCAAGAATCCCTGTCGCTCGCCAGTCTTCTTGCATCGTTCCAAGTCGTACCAGCATCTCGCAGCTCCACCGTATATACTCTATAGATGGTATTTAGTGGTCCTGTCAGGAGTGTCAGGACACCGAAATCCGGTTGGCTTGAAGAACAGGCAAGCCAGGTTGAAGTTCTATTCTGGCATCCACAGCACGTGGCCGAGCCAGGTCCAACATCGCCTGTTCACTCAGCGTGATGAGAGGCTGCTTGGAGTGTTATCTTATCTCCTCGTTACTCTTAAAGTCATACACCCAGTGTTCGTCGCAAATATCTGTTTTCGCAGCTCAGTATACGGTTGCTCTGAGCCTTCGTAAGGTACCATGATTCGCTACCGTAAAGCAGCACCATCATAATTAAAGCGACGAATACCCTTGCGTCAATTACCTGTCATTTATAGTTGGAAAGGAAATATCTAAAATAAATAATACGTAAGAGCACGTAACCCAAAAATATGTAAGTATGTTTAATGTTTTAAAACTTTATATCAAGCGTCAGGTTGGTGGTGTGGCAATGATACACGTGAGGTGACCTTGTGTTTGTGGTTCTGATACATTTCGACAGATTTTTCTAAATTAAATTATTTGTTTTTGGTTCAAAATATACGACGAGATGGGAGCATATCTCTGATAATATTTTAAATACCAAGTTAAATGACAAGCTTACCATGATCTTACGTGCTCTCACGTAACGTGATCCTAATGTATTTCTAGCATTAAAATATATTTTGCGGAAATTGAAAAAAATATTTGCAAATCCGTTTGAATTTATACTTTTTCCAGCAGTAACTGTAGATGCAGTAAATCTAACTTCAAGTATGCTGTACTCTACTATCCAATATTAGAATTGGCAGTGATTTACCACACTCTCTCATCACAAAAAATAATTAACTTCCAATTGGTCGTGTAAATGATAGGTAAGTTTTATTCTTCTCATTTCAGTACAGTCAAAAACCTACTACGCGACGATACGGAGATACACTACTCAGTTTAAAGCCAGGAGATTCACATATTCTCTTTCTCGCACTTCTGTAGCAAGCCATGAGTGGTGCAATATAAATCAAGTGACACGTTGATCTCACGCTAAATTCCTCATAATTTATTTGGTAACGACTTTGAAGTAAGTTGGTTAAAGAAATGAAAATAGGAATGGTTAATGCTTTCTCTTCCAAATCTCTATGAAACCATATTATATTGAAACTAATGTACATGCTATTGACATTTACCACGACTCGTATGGGCCTATAGTGCGATCGACCAAAACTCATCGACGTGTAGGATATGTCTGCTTTAGATCATTTATATTACGTGTACTGAACATGTCATATTATAAATTTAAGGTAACTATTCATATCTTCACACAAAAACAAAAAAAAAGTGTTCACAATAAAGAAGAATAAAAAAAGTTTGACTGTTGATGCAACAAACTACTTACTGGACCAATGTTTCTCAAAATTAGAACGTGCTAGCACCCATTTAAAAACAGATTTTATTCTTGTATCCCACTGTTCTAATTAAAAATTTTACTTCAGAGTCAGATTCAAGACCGTTTTATTATCCAATTTCAAGATAGTATTTCAAGGTGCCAATCACAAACTCTGATCTAACGTTTTTTCTCCATGTCAATCTATAATAATTATATACCTATCTATTCCATCCATTTCATCGTTTACCACTAAATATGTAGCATTACCGGAATTAATTATGCTCTCATTTATAATGGGCATTTGTAACGTTTGTCATATTTCATGATTTTCTCCTAATTATCCAAACTTACAAACCGATCCGTACTTCTGTTCTGATTCTTATTTTCGTCCAATTTTCTGCAAAGCAATGTTTATCGATAGTAGTTTAGCCGCATCAGAAAGAGGTTTCGTAACTGTTTTTTTTTTCTTGCAATAAATGTATATAAGCCTCTTACTTAACTCTCTAGATCCATCATATGGGTCAAATCACAACTACACTATATTTGAATTTGCCAGACCCAAGATTAGAACTTCGATGATCCACGATTTTAAAAGTGGACACGTCACCACTCAACCATCGCGGGAACAACTTTAATATATGTAATTGAGAATGAATTAATAGATTCATAATAATATTCTTTCAACAGTTCCGTGCCATAGTTTAGGAAACACTGTACTAGGCGACCCATGGAATCCGGACTCTAAACCTTGGAGTACGATAGAAAAAATGATTGGTTACTAATATAACTAATGATAACTGTTACATAAATCTTTATACAATAATATGTACAACAAAATAATTAATTGACAATATTCACATAATATTCAGTTTCAAGGGATATACGTTAGGAATATTGAGACATCTATTAAATGTTGTCTGAAATATTTTAACAGTGTTCAAACATTCATTTTATGTATTGTAATAATTACGAATAATTTATAAAACATTATACCAATGTAAGCAATTGGTTTAATAATTAATAATAATTATATAACAGGCGATTGCAGATTACTACAATCAGTGTGAAAAATTACTGGAAATTTGGGGAGAAGACAACTATGAAGAAGATTTTTTACTCCAGGTTGATTATTTCAGAGTGTGGACTGTTTACACACCATTATGAGAATAGTTGAGAATAAATAATTCATAATTTAATTTTATAAATGAATTCCGTATATTTATACCAGTGACGTCCCAATCAAAGTGCAATGCCGTCGTGTTATATTTTTAGTTACAAATTGTCTGAAAAATTGTTAGATACCTACTTAGCTATTTTATAATTTATTTTCGACTATCTTAAGCGGACAAACACACCATTTTTTTAAATTGACGTACACACCGTTTAATGAGAAATAGACCATTTCCACAAAACTTACTCTCAAACAGCGGTGGTTTAAGTACGTGGAGGTCTGTGGCGCTGACAGATTTAAGGACACCCTTGTGAAAAATTTACCTGTGCAAGAAACCGACATTACAATATGCATTTCAATGGGTATTACAATGCAATAATAGTTATTATTTTATATGCTTCAATTATTGTTTAAACTATGATATCGTTACTTTCTAATAAAGCGACCGTGTCGTCTGCTTCATTAAAAACTGTCACTGCTCTCAAAAATGGTAATATTTGTATTCGTTCCTTTATTCGCCGCCCTTTGTAATGTTCCGCTCATATGCAACGCATGACCTGCCTACCTCCACGGGACATCACTGATTTTAACCTTATCTACATAGTAATTGAATGAAATAAAAATAACTAATGTGTCTGTGAAAATATAATTTATTTCCTTAGTCCATAATCATCCGTCTCAAATGTTTCGAAGAAACATAAAAAATAATATTTTCTACATAATTCTTTTACTTCCATTACAATAACGCCGTTTTTCCACATTCATCCATCCGCAGCCTTTACATTTGTATCGCCGCTTTTCCACGGTCGTCAGTCATCCGAGATGCGATATTACATTTCGCCGTAGCACAGTTTACGGTGAACTGTTTTATCGGGAAAAGATGGCCTTATAGCATCGAGATCAAAAACATATGCGTTTTTCATAGAACATTGCAGAAAGTAATGTTCAAAACTTATGAGAATCAACAACAACTTTAATTGATACAAATATCTGACCATAACGCTGTCATTATAATCAGTTATTTGATAGTTACGGCTTGATACTTACGAGTACCTACTAGGTTTATATTATAGAGTATAGTATATAGAGTTATATAAATAATACGATATGGTTGTATTTCTAATTTACTCACCTACCTATGTTCTTCTGTCTTTCCCTTTGTATTCCATTGGTTTTTATTACGAATTTTGTAAGCGTTTTATTTGGATATTAATATGATACCAATACTATACGCCCATATATTTACAATATAACACCTCACAATGAACTGTGATACGGCTTTGGTATCGATATCCGGACACAAGTAAGATGCCATCCATGGACTGAAACCGTATGCGGTTTAGATCCGTGTGCCATTTTCACTAAATTTGTAAGTATAAGTGTATGGTATAAACGGATACGATCAAATGCTTATAATATAGTTGGTGAAAATATATTTCTAAGAATAGAAAAGATAAGCTTAGTATGGCACACGGTTCCAAACCGCATACGGTTTCAGTCGATGGATGGCCCATTATACGTTGTCTGTAATGCCATCCTTATAGAAATAGCCACATCCGATCTCGGATCAGACAGTGGAAAAACGGTATAAGCAGTAAGCGTCCTCACTCAACCGATCATAGTGAAATGATGAAGGAAGGAAGGGTTCAATTTTAAAGTAAATATCATTATAGTTTTGTAAACAATTTCTATCGATCGACTAGACCAAATTTCATTATTTTAAAGTATGCAATCGTCCACTCTGGTGTCACACATTGGGTATACTCCCGACGAAATCTCGCAAAGATTTCCGCGTAGATGAGGTCTTCTGGACAATGATGTGACACCCATTTCAATGCTATAAAAACCATGTCGACGTCGCAAAATTTTCTCTCTGAAAAAATATTAGTTGAATCAATACTAATTTTGTATTTTTAGAACATAATATGCATCCCTACAGACCTGGATATGCCATAAGGCTAAATGGACCATAGCTCAGGGGCTTTTAGTTACAGGGGCCCTGCGACCAAAAGATAATTCAATTGACACGAGAAAAGTACCGCCCTGAAAAAAAACCGACCTTTATTATGTGCCACCCTTATGCAACGCATAACCTGCTTACCCGTGCAGGACTTCACTAAGTGCGTTAGTGGTTGGCGAAATGAAGTGTAATTTAGCTGGATCGTAAATACTAATGACAACTATAAGTATAAATAATGTTTGTTAGAAAATATAAACTTTAGATAAATTTATATATAAAATTATCTCACGACCTGAGACAAGAGAAGAGTTTTATACGTCACTTTATCTCACTATATTCGGGTAAATATCTCTAATAATACAACATAAGTAGCCATGTTAAATTGTTTAAACCTTCGTTTTGTAAGAAGCGCAGTTGTTTCGGTGAAGCCACTTGTAAGTTGCTTGGGCCAAAAACTAGCAGTGGAGACATCACACTTCTTCTGGGATTTTTAACCCTTATCATACCGGACCCGGAAATTTCCGTGATTAATGTTTATTCCGTTTAGTACCGGACCCGGAAATTTCCGGTTTTTTTCCGGGCCGTAATTAATTTAATATTTTCAGCCATCTATTGACTTTTTCAAAAAACTTTTGATGCAGTCAAGTAAGCAAAGGTTCAATCCACACTTCTGCATCATTTGTTAGTAGATACTACTATTATCGACTGGAAAATATTGTTTACAAAACATCGTTTTTTTCGGGTGATGTCGCGATTTCACCATTCGTGCTTACGTGTTCATTCAAGTGACAGCTAAAATATTTTATGCCTTTCGCAACAGAATTTGTCACTATTCAAAAAGAAGGATAACAAAAAGGTAAGCTTATATGTTTAAATCATTTCTAGAAATAATTTCCTATGTTTTTGTAAGAATTAAATACTACTTGGAACGTTCATTTTCTAGTTTTTTTCATCTGTCATATTTCTAACCTCAACATGTGTAAACAGTTTTGACGTTTATGTTTATTACATTCTATTTCTAATACTTATAAGTATCTAAGAGTTTATTGTTTTTCCAGACCATTTCTAGCAATAATATCCTATGTTTTTTAAAGAATTCGGAGAATTCCGAATCGGAGAATCGGAGATATTGGAGACAGTTGGCGAGAGTTGGAGATAGTTGCAGACAGTTGGAGACAGTTAGCAACAGTTGGAGACAGTTGAAGACATTTTTAGACAGTTGGAGACAGTTGCAGACAGTTGGCGAGAGTTGGAGATAGTTGCAGACAGTTAGAGACAGTTGGCGAGAGTTGGAGACAGTTGGCTAGAGTTGCGGACAGTTGGCTAGAGTTGCGGACAGTTGGAGACAGTTGCAGACAGTTGGCGAGAGTTGGAGATAGTTGCAGACAATTAGAGACAGTTGGCGAGAGTTGGAGACACTTGAAGACAGTTGGAAACATTTGGTGACAGTTGGCGAGAGTTGGGGACAGTTGGAGACAGTTGACGAGAATTGGAGACAGTTGAAGACAGCTGGAGACAGTTGAAGACAGTTAGAGATAGATTTAGACAATTGGCGAGGGTTGGAGACAGTTGGCGAGAGTGACAGTTCGGATTCTCCGAATCCCGAATTAAATGAATTCACCGGCAATAATAGATTGTCTGGAATATTATCCAGACATACTCTGAAGGTTGCATCCACCGATTGCAAAAAAACAGTATCCATCGCGAGTCTGTGTATGTGCTGTATGCTGCAAGTATGTGCTGCGCATAAGAGGCGAGGAGAGACCAGATACCTTTGTCAAGAGTGCTATGTGCCTCTTCACAAAGGATCTTGCTGGCAAAAATACCACACAATAAATAAATATTGATTGCAATGTAAAAAAATCTGAGTTTTATTCCAATGTCCCCATAAATATATATTTTGTAAGCATTTTAGTACAACACTATGAAATGAAAGATTTTTCTGAAATCATGCCGGTGTGGGAGGGTTTTCTATTTTTTTTTTGCCGGTATTGAAAGGGTTAAGATCTTTGACCACTTCCGCGTATGCAGATGCAGTCACCAGACCGTTCAATTCGCTTAATCGGCTCGTGGCGATCAGTTCAGTAACCCTGGACACAGCCTATGCTCAACAGACAACATTAGAAGTTTTAACGCATTCGCTGCTGAGTAGATAATGAGTTTTTAATTAGCACATTTAAAATGCACGTTAATTACATCGATCGGCCGCCTGGTCATTACGCGCATGTGCGTCTTCAGCGTCCAAAGTATTTATATAACATTATGGTTTTACCCATTCAAATAAACTTGGAATTTAAAACAATCGTGATTTTCAAGGTATAATAACCTACAATAAATAATAAATATTAATGATTTGTATTTCATCATCAATAATTAAAACAGTATAACCACTAACCGCTTCTAAAAGGTAAGTGTTGATTGAAAAAATAATTGTAAATTTGAAAGTATAATTTTCCATTACAATATAATGGGTTTTATGGAATCTAAGACAATCGTGATTTTCAAGGTATATTTATTACCTGCAACAAATTATAATTATTAATGATTTACATGTCATTATCGATAATTAAAACTGTATAAGTGGCTAGCGCTTCTAAAAGTGCATTATTTGTAGTCAAGAGTCGTTAGTGTTGATTGAAATAATTGTAAATTTGAAATTATAAAAGTATATTGCATGGTTAAAAAAATTACATACTTTTAAGCCATACCTACTAGTAATACTGAATTTTCAGTAGATATGGCAACACCAGTCCTCTAGTTACAAAACATCATGAGGTAATTAAAAATATTAATAAATCTATAGGAGAGAAAAAAATAATTATAATTATTACTGTTCGACTTCTATAATATATCGGTCGTTGCGACGTTACAGCCATCTAGGGAACTAAAAAATCTGTCGTTTTTCATATAGTTTGTACTATAATTTTCTAAATGTTTATTTTTTACAAAATAAACATAACAGTGAAGTAGTATTCTAAGCTGCCTCATTGCTACTTTTGTTTCTCGCCAAAAATAAACACTTACAACCATGTTCCGCACACTCTAGAACAGGGTTGGCGAATCTTTTTAGCCCGTGCCAAGCAGTTTTTCAAATTGCAAATTTCAAAATTTTTTAAAGTTTTCTAAAAAAATAGTTTTTTATTAAATTATACAAGTATTAGAAAAGTTTAAAAATTACAATTGAGTTTTTTATATTCTATCTATCATTTTATTTCTAGCTGAATGCATATCTTTTATTCTTTGAAAATTTTCCCCTGTTTTCAAATTTCTCAAAGAGATCGTGGAAGCATTTATTATTAATAAACCGCTCTTCTTTCATATAATATTCTCTATCACTGAACGGTTTTCCATTATTAGATATTATGTTTGAGGCAAAATAACAAACAGTTGTTATTTCTGAATGACTGCCGATAATTAATCTCATAAGGTTTGTTGATTGAATATTTTTATTTTTAATTGCCCGATCCTAAGGACCAGCCTATGCAATTGTATATTTACATTAAACGTAATGATTATTTTTGAAAAGGATTTACCTGCAATTTTGTATGCATGAATTTCGACATTTCCATTTGCGCATCGATTGGTAAACATAATACGAAAAACCGAAGAAAATAAGTATGGCTATGTTACTATTTTTTTTTTATATTATATATAAGTAAGTACTTACTTATATATAATATTAAAAAACATTTTTATAAAAAGAAACACTAAATATATAGGTATAAATTAGTAATTTATAAATGAAATTTAATATTCCCGTGCCATAGGTTCGCCATCCCTTCCCTATATCCACCCAACACGTATGTATAGTATGGAGCCGCGATATGTGGAAGGTCGCCTCCATGACGCTTAAAACGTGTCTGAATAAAAAAAACTTTGCTGCCACACTTTCTTGTCTCGAGATGAAATAGCACGGAACTGATGTAACAACCCTGTACCATGGTACTTATATAAAGAGTTTATAAAATAAAAGGAATCTTGATTCGCTTTATTGTAATTTATCTTTATCGATACTAAATGACATAATATGTGCCTCTGTACCGAAACTCTACAGAAGAAGAATAGTCAGTCGCCATAGCCAATCAGAACTGGTTTAACCAGTGTGCTAATCCTAATTCAATCATCTGAAGCCTGCAGAATACATCTAGGAAAAACAAGGGTGATCGATCTTCGTATTTGGATGTGCAAGTCGAGGGCAGCAAAGGAAATGTGTCTGCTGACGTCGTTATATAGATGTATATCAAAGAGGTCAACGTGAGTCGCTAAAGGGTGGAGTGAATGACTAAAAACCATTCATTTTTTTTTAATTATGTTAAGATAACATTCACTCCATGGAAACCCATATTATGCATCACTTTCTAAATTATAAGCACCTCATAAATCTGTTTTCTCACCTGCCTGCTTCCTCGAAAGAAATCATTTTTGTTGAACGTTGGATCCCAAACAATCTGCAATAGTTTCATGTCAAACTGATTTATAGTCCATGTGATAGGATTTTGAATGTATAGAATTTGCGGTAAGGGTGCATGAGTACCACCTTGATTTAGCGGATTCTTCAATAATTGTTTGCACGGTGTATGACAGTGAATGAATAATTTCTGGTATCTTGTCACATAACATCTTAATAATTTTTGTTGCAATAGATTTTTGTTGTCAAACTTATTTAATATTGATTTTAACTGATAATAATTATTATTATTTGACAATTGTGAAAAGTTCTTCCTATAAATACTTGTAGGGAATATTTTATTCAATAATTTTAATGTAGTCATCTGTACAGCAGAGCATTAATAATTTAATCAGTGTTTAAATAAAAATATATATGGCACCTACATATTATATTCCAATTATATAATATTATTTAAAAGATATCATTCCCTATTGATTTTTTTTAAAGATTTGAAAAACACAAAAATAAATTTACATCATTTTAAAATTTAACTAAAATTCTAACTACCTACTAGTAATTTTGTTTTCTGGTATCTGTCAAAATAAGCATAATGGTATTCGCTATTTAAAAACAAATTAATTCTAATTTATATTTATGGCTATCGTACAGGAATACAAACTATATTCGGTTTTGAAAGTGGTTATGAAAATACATTTCAAATCTATAAAAGGAATTAGATCCACCGGTTAACGGCCCACATGCTCAGCGTAGGTCAAAATGGAGATTTTATGCTATTTTCAAAGCATGATCCTGGACATTCCTTATACGTTGTAGATAATCTATTTATATAATTTTGAAGCCTTATTATCCTTTATAGTTATTTTAAACATTTGATAACTGCATAAAGTATTTTTATTACTTACATAAAATAGTATTCTTTTAAACCTCTCGCTCTAATGTTTTAGAATATAGTCATATTTCGGTACATCCATGTGCAGTGGTGTTAATATTTTTTAGATTTATTAATTTTTAAACGCATTTACAAAACCATTAGTAAAATTAATGTTAACATTATATTATAGTGACATATTTACGATAAAAAATTATATTTTATAATCTTTGTGTTCCCAAATTTGACAAGAATTAGGCATTTTATTATTCAAAAAATGGGCAAGATTTACACATTTTAAGATAATTCTAAAGATACTGATTATAAGCTATGTTTTTGACCATTCAAATATGATAAACATCATACGAATGTTTGCTTTATAATAATTATTGACCTAAGAATAAGGTAGTACTTTTTTGAAATACGCCATTTCTATTGGCATTTCCCAGTGGCTAAGCTACAACATACGGCCGTAGCCATAAATTGACAAACGATAAATGAAGTAGGAAGTAAGACCATAGTAACGCGCGTGTTTAAACATGTACCGTTTTAAAAAAAATCGGTTAGGTAACATACGCAGCTGAAACATCTTTGCAGCAATATTTCTGTTTTTGTACGCGTTTTTAAATGAACATTTTTATAGTGACATCTATTTTCTTTTACCAAAACAATCTGGGAAGACATGTTTTGTAGAGAAATGTATTGTTGACCGTTTGAACCAAAAAAACTCATTGAATCAATGCAAATCAAACATACACAAAATTAAGCTTAACCAAACCACCAGACCCATAGTAACAGCAATAAAACAAAAAACGTGATTTTGACATGATTCGAAAATGTGTAGACATCTAGAAATGATAAAAACGTTCAAAACGTCATGCAGTTGTCGACGCAGTGCGGTTCAATGTGAGGTGACCTTATTGTTGTTTTGGTGATTTTGGCAGATTTTGCCAACTGACAATGTTCGTTTAAAGGTTCAAAATGTGCTACGAGATGGGACCATCAGTCTGATAACATTTTAAACACAAAGAAAAACGACATTAGGTACACACTTTTTCCCGTAGCGGCAGCTAACTGTGACGTCACGTGATAGTCCGCGACATGCACCATAATATATTTCGCGCTTAGTCATTATATTCCTGTTGCCTGGTAGCGATTTTGAATTTCTACTATCGGTAGGTATATGATCAAAGAAGGTAGCAACTCATTTAATGGATTCATAAATGGATTAATAAATTCAAATACCAGTTGATTTGAACACGAAGTACTGGAAATCAGTGATATTGACTCTTTTTTACTCTTTTTTCTTCCGTCTACTGATTGCCCATCAGTTAGAACATAATATGGCCTAGATAAACATCACCTTGACCATTCTGTCTTGCCACTTCTTATTCTTATAGTATTTTTAGCATATTTGGCGTAAATTGTAGTATAATAGTACTTATTATGTTTCATTTTTTACGGAATCAAAAAAATAGTATTTTACCATAGCTAGTACGGTTGGAGACTCTACAGCAGTTACCTCACCGGTTTATAACGTCGTGGGTTCCGGGTTTAAATCCTGGGTCCGCAAAATTCACGTGTTGTTATTCAATGTCAGTTTGGACCCACATTATGAACCTAATTGATTGAGATAGCAAGCTATGTCTTTGACCATTCAAGTGTGATAAACATCTTATGAATAATGATTGCTTTATAATAATTATTGACCTAAGAAAAAGGTAGTGTTTTTTTGAAATACGCCATTTCTTTTGTTATTCCCTAGTGATTAAGCTACAACATACGGCCGTAGCCATAAATTGACAAACTATAATTGAAGTAGGGAGTACAATTATGTTAACGCGCGTGTTTGAACATGTACCTAATCGATTTTTTTTTTTTTTTTTTTTAAACGGTACATGTTCAAACACGCGCGTCAATATCATTTTACTTCCTACTTTAATTGTAGTTTGTCAATTTATGGCTACGGCCGTATGTTGTAGTTTAACCACTGGGGAATAACAAAAGAAATGGCGTATTTCAAAAAAACACTACCTTATTCTTAGGTCAATAATTATTATAAAGCAATATAAAATTCGATTAGGTACATGTTCAAACACGCGCGTCAATATCATTTTACTTCCTACTTTAATTGTAGTTTGTCAATTTATGGCTACGGCCGTATGTTGTAGTTTAACCACTGGGGAATAACAAAAGAAATGGCGTATTTCAAAAAAACACTACCTTATTCTTAGGTCAATAATTATTATAAAGCAATCATTATTCATAAGATGTTTATCACACTTGAATGGTCAAAGACATAGCTTATAATAAGTATCTTTAGAATTATCTTAAAATGTGTTAATCTTGCCGATTTTGTGAATAATAAAATGCCTAATTCTTGTCAAATTTGGGATCACAGAGATTATCAATATAATTTTTTATCGTGAATATTTTACAAAAATTATCTCGTAATAAATTATACTAATGGTTTCATAAATGCGTTTAAAAATTAATAAACGTCAAAAATCGTAACACCACTGCACAGTTATGTACCGAAATATGACTATATTCTAAAACATTAGAGCGAGAGGTTTAAAATAATACTATTTTATGTAACAAAAATACTTTATGCAGTCATCAAATGTTTAAAATAACTATAAAGGATAATAAGGCTTCAAAATTATATAAATAGATTATCTACAACGTTTAAGGAGTTTCCAGGATCATGGTTTGAAAATACAATAAAAACTCAATTTTGACCTACGACGAGCACGTGGGCCGGTAATACAACCTCCACCATGTGGAAGCCCATATATGATCTTGTTAGGATCGAACATGGTTGGCTAAGAAAAAACTCAACGATTTTCGAAACTGTTCGTGATGAGTCAGCGAAATAATTCTAATATACGTTCACGTTTCTATTAGCGGTGGCGGTGGCGGTGGCGGTAACGTGTCGGTTTATAATGTGGTGGATGTGGTGGGTGTGGTGGGTGTGGAAAATTCACGTGTTCTTTTTCAATGTATGTTTGGAGCTAGATATTACCTAATTTATTGAGTAAGTGGCTAACCCATTTCTAGTTAAAAATAAAACCTATACAATCTCCACTTTGGATACAACCAATGATGTTAAATACGGTACAACGTACTTATCTCCATTTACATATAAAATTATAGTCAGATCAATTGTCATAACGGATGTAAGCACCTAATTAATTTATATAAACATTACCTACTCATTTCCAAAGATTTTTCTAATTCGTTTAATAATTGGTAGGTACTTTTTAAAGTTTAAAATAGTTTGTCAATCTTTGAGAGCCGTTGAACTCTCGCCGATGGCTTCCGTGAACAAATACTAAAACCTCGTTCAGAATCATAACACTTTTAAATACTCCGACGAACAGTCGAAGTATAAATAATTAAAAAAGGGTATCACAGAAAACAATGGTTTTGTATCTAAAGTGATTGAGAATGTTAGATGTTTAAATATTATATAACATTTCATAACATAACCATAATTACTTGAATCTGAAGGCGAATAACTATAAATCAGTAAGTGTCAGTTATTATTATTATTAATTATATGAAAAATAAAAGACCTCCATAAATAATGCTGTAAGTAGTAGATATCATTTTCTGGTAAATCGTATGTTGTGTCATTGTAAAAAATCAAATTTAACCATATATAATAATATATTATATTATTACAGACACCCACGGTGGCCGCGCGGCTTAAGCGTTGGACTATAAAGCCGTGGGTCCCAGGTTCGAATCTTGGGTCTGGCAAGTACACATATTGTTTTTCAATTTGTGTGTGTCAGGGTATGGACCTAATAGGTTGAGCAAGTGGCTGACATCCATTTCTCGTAAAAAACAAAAATCTGTCAATACAAAACTCTACTCTATGGAGGCCCATAAGAGACATGGTCGAAATATTATTTAACTGCCAAAAATATTTGAATGGCAACCACCTATCCTCCAATAAACCAATATAATTATTTATTAATGCAGTCTAATCGGTTAGCTTACATGTTTGTGAACTTATTTTAATTTTATAAAAACTGAAAATACGGTCAACTAAAACAGATTCTTTAAATAAAAATGTCATAAGACTCTTAAACGATAAAAAATTCATAAACGGTTACTCTTAGCAAAAATTTTAAATGCCATTATATCATAAAATAATGTGGTAGCCATCGAGATGTTCAATTTATTATATTTTCATTGTGGCATTCAATAACTTACTAATGGATGCAGATTTTGAAGAATCAAAAAGGGCCCTCGAAAATAATCCGGCTGATAGGTATTATATTAGTACATCTAGTTACGATCATACACAGTTCGTTCCTTCGTAAACGGATGTAAGTCTACTTATAATAATAGTGCTTATTGAAATTTCGCGTTCATGTATTTACAACATTATTATCATATTCTATTCACGTGTAAGTTTAAATAATACCACAAACAACTCACATTGCTTATTGTGTGGGTGAAAAGTGAATAATTCTTACACTATGTTTCTATGAAGACGCATTATATTGCAAATTCGCGTTCATGTGTCTTCGGTATTATTGAGATTACAATATATTATTAATTAAATCTGTTTTCTATATAAGCCAATAAAGGATTGTAGTGAGTTTCGTATGTTTTATGCAGAAAGATATTTTTGTTTAGGTACATATTATATTATACAATAATAACAAGAGCGTACTAAATCGAAAAATACAACCATATAAAAATGAATATTCTATATCGATAAGTGGATAGCTTTATAAATCTTTTGATAACACTGCTCTCTTACCATTAGGAGCATACTTTAGACCAGCGATGGTGACACCCACCCATGATGCTTGCTTAGGGGGGAAATAAAAAAAAACTTTGAAATTTGCATGGTATATTTTTAAATTACGAAATGGATTTTTAACAACAATAATCATAACTTGTTTTTTTTAAGAATTACGTAGTCTAGTAGAATAGTCGAGTGGAATTGCCGTTTAACGATATTGTCAATTAGTGTGTTCAGTCTTTAAGGAGTTAGCATAAATAAAGTATCATTTTAGGAAAATGAAGTGTATCTTTGCTGTCTTACTGCTGGTGTCAACTATTGTCACTAAAAGCGCCAGTGCCGCAAGGTATCGAAGTTGTGCTGAAACGGTGACTACTGCCAGTGGTTCCCATGCTCCAAGCGAAATCTGCGCAGGCGATCTAATCTTCGAAGACAATTTCGATAAACTCGACAACGCCAAGTGGGAACACGAAAATACCCTCTCTGGAGGTGGGGTGAGTAATTCATTTTAACTTTTTTCATAAAGTTAAATGTTTATTTTGTAATCATTACGTAAATCCATCTACTAATATACTATAATTACTACGACATTGTACGTACGTATGATATATTTTATCTGTTTCAAATTATTATTGTTTATAGTTATGGTAAGTAAACCAGTTAAAAATGTATCGAAAGCAATCGTACCTGGTAAATAAACTTCATTGCACGATCACCTATAAAAAAACTAACCTACTTACCGACTATGATATTGAAGAAATGATTTAAATATCATCACGACACTAAAGGATCAAATACATTTTGATCACGTTATGCGCTGTCACGTGCTGTCACAGTAAGCTACCGCTACGAGAAAAAAGTGTGTAATGTCGTTTTTCTTGGTAAATTTATCAGAGTGATGCTCCCATCCCGTAAGCACATTTTGAACCTTTAAACGAACATTTTCAGTTAGCAAAATCTGCCGAAATCACCAGAACAATGAGGTCATCACGCGTCAGACCGCGCTACATCGATACCGCATGCCTCAATGAACCTTTTTTATCATTTTCTACATGCCTACACATTTTCGATTCACGTGATTTTTATTTTCGTATTTTCTATAAGAATATTTGGTATATGTTCAAATATTATGTAAGGATGCAATATCGCAAGTAATTTTAACATACGTCCACGTAGAAACTGTTAAAATTTATTGAAATTATGATGAATAATAAATAATAATTCAAAATATGTACTAATACATTAGAGTTGGCACTATCCATCATTGCATTTATAGAGATAGTGATCATTCAAAATATTCTGCGGAATGACAAAACCATAATATACTAAATTTGTCGCCGTACCAGCATGTGCAGCAGAGGCTGATATTTTTTTCCAGTGGAAGACAGAATTTGAAGTAACTTCCGCTGCTGAGTACAGAAGAAAAAAATGCTGAAAATAAGCCGTATAATGTAACTTTCTACATAATATTTTTAATTAACAATATTATACCATTTTTTATTTACTCTATAGAACTGGGAATTCCAATGGTATTGCAACAACAGGTCAAACAGTTTTGCGAAGAATGGAAAGCTGTTCATCAAACCTTCTTTGCTGTCTGATCAATTTGGAGAAGAATTTCTTACATCAGGAGTTCTCGATATTGAGGGATCTCAACCATCTTCTAGGTAAATAAATATATACATTTATATTTATTATATGTATATAACATGTATATACATGGCTTTTTTCTTTAAAAAAAAAAGGTGCCGGAACTCACTTCTTGCCAAACAATTTACCTACTGTAAATACGTCATGTATTTGAATAAAAGTATATAATGATTTCCATGATACCCACATCCTGAAGCGGGCCTTCTACCTATCACAAAGGATAAGGGAGTGTGATGCTCTATAGTAGCGTTTTTCAAATGGTGTTGAGGTAAAATTAAAGGTATTCAGTGTATCAACAAACATTAACCAAAAAATTCAATTACACTTGATTGTTTTTTTTACGATTAGAGCAAATTTGTGATGTACGTTATTTCAATTATCTGGTTGATCCCTCAGGCTAAAGCCCTATCAGCCCCCCCTTTGTGGGGGCCATGGTGATTTCAAAAGTTCAGTCCAATTTTCATCTAACAAATCGTCTCGATTACTTTTCTTATAGTTAGAGTCTATGGCCGAATGTCTTCTTCCACTGAGTCACCACCGATCAATGTATTTCGAATGATCGAAAAATGTCAAATGTGGTCCGACGAGTTTAATGACCAAAAGTGCCGAAACTGTTTTGGTCTTCAACGAAACTCTTATTGGGGTAATAATTAGATTCATTTACGAAAATTCGCGTTCACATTCACTTGAAGAAATGGTGCCTAATAGAATTCAATGCACATATCAAACGCAATAGTTTTTCATGATATGTTTTTTCATCTGAGATGATTCAGGAAAATTAACTTGTAGTATGTAATCGCGAACAATTTTTCAACTAATTGGTTTTGAAACATTAAAAATACAGTGAATAAAGGTGCCGAAACACCCTTCCACTATATAGTCTTCCTACACATCCTGGAGCGGGCAACCTTTACCTACAGCCAACTATAAGGGCAGTTTCATGTTCTATGGAGTGTTCCCCAAATGGTATTCCGTGAGGTAAAATTAAGGGTGATATTGTGTGTATTTTTAGCGATTTTTTATATTTTTCAATTGAACACATGAATTATTGAGTTGTTCGTACTCGATATCATCATAATATTATAAATCACTAATCGCAACCCTCTTTTATGGTAGCCAAGTAACATGCAACCCTTCGCCATATTAGTTAAATAGCCATTTTTATTAGTCAGGAAACACACTACAAATAATTATAAAATAAAATTCTATACTTGAATTATTATTTAATTATATCAATCATCGTATCACATCAAAGTGCATCGCACAGTCACATCTTTCAAAATATTAATAACCTTTAAGTAAAATAGCGTCTCAGGCTACTTTCATTACTATTTTCGCAAAATTGTGATGTCTGTTTATCTCCCCTAACTGGTTGACCCGCCACGCTGAGCCCCCCTAACCCAAGGCCGCTAGAGCCTGAGCATGGGGCCCATGCCTGTCACGATAATTATCATCTCAGTATCTCTATAGCTCAGGGTTCGATTCCTGTAAGTTCACAATATATTTATGTGATTTTTCTCAAAGCCTGGGTGTCTGTGATTGTTTCACTTATATTACTAAATACACTACTGTTTCACTACACTATTGTTATTGGGCCCCTTGGCCTGTTGTAGTTTTATAAAGAATATTAAGACATGTAGGTATACAAATTTTATGATACCTATAGTGCTAAATAAAATAGTGCCGAATCACTGTTTTTTCATCCCGACACCCCACACCTTTCCTTAAAACAATTTTTTCAATATTTCGATCATTAGGTACATAAACTTTGTAACATAATGACAATGCTCATAACACGTTCTGTACTTCAATGCCGGTCTGGCGCGCGTGCCAACCCCCGAGCCGTGTCCGAACAACCCCTGTACCCAGCACCTGACTCGCAACCTATAATGGTTGTCATACGCGCGTCGCCAAAGTAAAAAAAGGCAATATGCTTTCCACAACCACTTAAACTGACTATTTTTTTTCGTTCGGACTTTTACAACCAATTTACTGTTTACAATTTACACATTCTACTTTCACGTGATTCAAAATTATTATGTGTAATATAATATTGATGAATACCGTCCGAAGTGTTGGAGTGCACTTCGGTCAAAAATGGTCCGGATCACCGACCCGGTGCACTCCAGCCTACTATACTACTGAGTCAGTAGTCCAGCGCTCGAAATGGAAAAGTTTACGAACCGGAGCGCTCGAAAATTTTCTGAGGATATTAACATGGTTATCAAATTTTATGGGTATTTTATAAACATAAGTGTGCTAGATTTTTTGTTATATGGCATATCTAGCTCAGACGATCAAAATATTGTAACCACGAGACGGAGCGATAACTTTACAGATTCCACGAACCGGAACGGTGCTCCGGTGCGCACCGGTCCATTTCGAGCCCTGCTACTGACAATAGACTACCGTAGTCAAATTGTACCATGAGTCTTAGAATTAATTGGTAGGTAACCTATTCTAATGTTTGACAACCCACAAGATGGCCCCTGACGTATGAAGTTAAGGGGTTCAACAAACCTTTTTATCTAATGAATAGCACAATAATCAGATTATCAACGATAAACTATTGTAGAATGAATGATATCCAGATGGTGAACTATTCGGATAATATATTTTAACTGGCTGACCTATGCAATAAATTTTGAGAAAAAACCGAAAAATATATTAAAGAAATTTTGTTATTATTGACAGATGCACAAGCCCGACAACGTATGGTTGTGAGCGCAGAGGAACAAGAAATAATATTCTGAATCCTATAAAAAGCGCTCGTCTGCGGACTGTAGAATCATTCCGATTCCGCTATGGTAAAATGGAAATATTAGCCAAGATGCCTGCCGGAGACTGGCTATGGCCAGGTATATACCTTCAAATATTTTTTATCTTTAATAAGGCGGTCCTCGTAGTCGAGTGCGTAAGGTGCTGGCCTTTCTCTCTGAGGTCTCTTTCTTCTTCTCGGTGAGGTCACAATATGTTTATTTGATTTTCTCAGAGCCTGGGTGTTCGTGAGTGTTTCTCTTCTATTACTAAATACATTGCTCTTTCACTACACTACTATCATTGGGCCTTATGGCCCGATGTAGTGTTAAAAAGAAAGAAAGAAATAAAGAAAGAAAGAAAGAAAGAAAGAGAAGAAATATTATTATGTAGATATTCAAGTAAAAGTAAATTACATTACATTACATTACATTACATTACATTACATTACATTACATTACATTACATTACATTACATTACATTACATTACATTACATTACATTACATTACATTACATTACATTACATTACATTACATTACATTACATTACATTACATTACATTACATTACATTACATTACATTACATTACATTACATTACATTACATTACATTACATTACATTACATTGCATTACATTATATTATATTATCAGCACCTCCTCTTTTTGTTATTTCTAACGAGCAGCTTGTAATTGGTTAACTACTAAAAGAAAAAGTCGCGACACGAAAAAGGTTTTAGATTCAAAGGTTGAACCTTAGCGGAGTGTGGAGTGCTTAGCGGACCATGGGGATCTTTAATATTTATCAGAAACATTAAAGGCAACCAAATTGACATAGAGGTAAAAAAAGATTTTTTTTACAAGGAATAGTTTTTAGTCATTCCCAACCCATTCCTTCCAAGTCTTTACACTGGATCAAATGCACATAATGTTTACCCCGTTACATAATACACAATATTATAAATTGTTATTAATAATAATAATCTTTATCCATTTTAGCTATAATGCTTTTGCCTGCATTCGAAAGCTACGGAAGATGGCCATCATCTGGCGAAATTGATTTAGCTGAGGCCCGTGGTAATCGAAGGCTACTTCTGAACCAAGTCAACATAGGTACTAAGCAAATCGCATCATCACTGCATTTTGGACCTTATTCTCAGGTGGATAGCTGGATAAAAGCGTTATTCATTAAAAATGATCCATCAGGATACCATACATCATTTAAGAAATATCAACTTGAATGGACTCCCGGTATGTATACAAAATTTAATAGATATACTATCGAGTACTATGAATATTTCTCCATTGCCTAAGACTCTTAATAAATACGAGATGATTGTTGAATATTATAGATACGTCATAGTAAGATTTATATTATGTTTGAATAGTTGTGACTATTAAAACACTTATATTTCAGATTACATCATGTTCAGTATTGATGGTAAGGCGATCGGAACAATAACCCCACCAGAAGAAGGGTTCTGGAGATATGGGGAATTTGGTGATATTTCGGAAAAACTGGAAAATCCATGGAGATTTGGAAGTAAAATGGCACCATTTGATGAAGAGGTAAATTTAAAGTAAGCCTAATCCTATCCAAACCCCTATTTTAGGGGGCCAAAAATTGTATATCACCATATAATTTATGTAGTATATTATATGCCAGAAATGGCACTTTATTTATGAAATATTATCACTATAAAAAAATACATTGCTTTTCAGTTCTACATTACTCTGAAATTAGCTGTTGGTGGAAATAATTTTTTTTTTCCTGATGATAATATATCTAATCCAGATGAGAAACCTTGGTATAATACATCTCCAATTGTAAGTACGCATAATACAGATAATTTTAGTACAATTTAAACCAGTACAAAATTTTGATTTATAAATTGACTGACTGAATTCAGTTGAAGCTAATTTGACTTGTCTTTTATGACTGCAAAATCTGAAACCTATCTTCTTCTTTTATAGGCCATGAAAACTTTCTACGATCAACGTGTAAAATGGTTGGCAACTTGGGGCTTGGATGTCAACAATGACGCATCTCTTCAAGTTGACTATGTAAAAGTATGGGCACTGTAGAAACTTAATAACCTATTGTAAAGTCACATAATATATATTTATTTTGTTATACCTAAAAATAAAATAATCTTGATGTGAAATTATGTAATAAAATTATTAGAGTTTGCAATCCCAGACAGAATTTTCAAGCCGCGTATTACGGCATTAGTATTTTATCAATCCCGAGATTAAGCAAAAGAAATGAAAACATGAAAGTAAAAAACTATTTAGGTACTGCGGTTCGTATCCGATTTACTGTCCTTCAAACTGTTAAGTCCTGCGTGGTGGTAACTTCTCATCCGGCACCAGTGAGAAGATTATGATTGATATGTTTAAAGCCAATGTCATGCCCATCAGTGGCCAAGGCACGGTTGGTAAGATGGTAAGCACATCTCTCACACGGACGCAACAGAAGAAGACTAAAAAACTAATATAAATTTATACCAAAAAAATTTCATATTTATTAACACTTGCATGACTGACGATTTCGATGGTAAAGTTTAATATTTACGCATATATTTTTCAATTCCAAATTTAGGATATTAATGGTACCTATACTATTGCTATTTCGATATTTTTTATTTAAGTACATACTATGGTTTTCTTTAAATTATATTTATTTACTAGACAAAATGTTTTATTTTACCCCTGGCTGTTCTGTTTTGTCACTGTTCTGTTTTGTCACTGTTCTGTGTTGTCATATTCTGTTTTGTTAAGGAACCGTTATGATCTACTAAAACTGTTATATTCAAACTACGAGATACAACATATTATGTATGCATTTTTAACTAATGCATATTGTACAGTCCTACAAATATGTATCTAAAGAAAGATCAAAAATGGAACTACGAACTACCTACGCCATATTGGAAAAGTCAGATTCTGTCCAGTTGCGAGTTTTGATTGGGTAGTTTTCGACTATTATACATTCTTTAGATAAGTTTGTAGGTCTGTAAGTATGATAACAAAACTTCCAATTTTTTTCAGATACTGTAGGTATAGTGTAGGCCTGTAGGGCATACGGCGTAAGGTATGCTGCAATAACAGATGCAGTATTGAGATATTTAGAGATTTTGACTAGGTAATTTAAATTCCTTATACATTTTAGGATCATTAGGTAAACAAGTCAAAGCCATATAATTGTGTTATATTGATAAAATATATTTTAAGAAGGCTAGATCTGCAGATATACATTGACCTTATGACGGGTTAAAAATGTTGTGATCCGATTTCTGACTAAAATGTCCCCTGTCGCGTAATAGGGCAGGTATACATACATATATGTTAAAATATATAAGTAGAAAATAAAAGATAAAAATCAATCCAATTAGTTTTGATTATATTTTTGAAATTAGGTTATTATATTAATTTTGATCTAGATATTTTCAATCATGTCTCTAGATCACAGCGTTTAAGTTACATTGACCAATAATATCTTCTAATAATAATATAAAATCGGTAATCAGTATTTTTAAGGCTGGAAGTTAATTAATACACAATACCTATGTATTCAAAAGCTTTTACGTTAAGACGTTGTCCACTACCCATATTAGCTCTATGCTATGGCTCAAATCACACATTAAAAACTGAATGTGAATTTGCCAGACCCAAGATTCGAACTTTGATGACCCACGATGTTAATAGTAGACACGTCACCACTCGACCATCGTGGGCACAATTAGCTGATGATAATAATTAATTAGTATGAAATAGATTCTAAATAATACTCCTTCAACAGTTCCGTGCCATAGTTTATGAAACGCTGTCCTAGGCGATCCATGGAATCCGGACCCTACGCTTTGGAGTACGATATAAAAATTGTAGGTTGATGGTAAATATTTATACAATAATATGTACAACAAAATAATTAATTGACAATATTCACATAATATTCATATATACATATTGTCACCAAAAGAAAAAGGAAGGCCCTGGTGCCCGACAGTTTCAAATTCCAGATCAGCGATTTAATCAAAAACACCATTGCCCCTGACGAATGTTTAGAATCTCTGACAAAGCTAAGTAAACAATAATACCCTCGACGGGCGAACAAAATTGTACCTGCCGACAGAAAAGATCACCGTTAGGTTTTGACTTGACCGAAAGATTCCCTTCGTACCCCTCCCCGCTGTCTCACCACCGAGAGGGTCGTTGCAGATAAGGGTGGACAGTACTCATTCTCCCGCCAAAGTGGAAGCGGACATCCGGGGTTGCACCTTCGGTGCGGCCCGGGGTCTTAACGCTGTAAACTGTAAAGTCGCGCTCGTTTCATTATTATAAATCAGTGAATTCCTTTTGTGTAAGCGGCCCGATAGTAATCCCTATAACCACCTAAAAACCATGTGTCGCGTCTTCGATAAAACACTTTCGCGCCGATACGGCTAATGTGTTTAAACACGTGTTCCCATATAATGACTGTGCGATAGCTAAATCTAAGACTCCTGTGCAAGTGTAATTAATGATGTAATCCAACCAATGTCTGAAAAGTTAATGTAATTAAACGTCCCTGCGCAGGGAAATTGTCAAATCAAAGACGTGTTTTATCTTGAATTATATGTCCTGATGTCCACACAACCCTCAATCAAGGTGATACTCGTGAAGAATGCTGCCAGCCTACATGTGAGTTCCCCACCTATTCTTCCCGGTATCAATATATATATACGTTAGGAATATTGAGACATCTATTAAATGTTGTCTGAAATATTTTAACAGTGTTCAAACATTCATTATAAACATTATATTATACCTATGCAAGCAGTTGGTTTAATAATTAATTATATAACCGGCGATTACAGATTACTACAAACAGTGTGAAAAATTACTGGCAATTTGGGAATTGGAAGACAACTATGAAATAGATTTTCCACTCCAGATTGATTATTTCAGAGTGTGGACTGTTTGTACACTATTATCAGAATAGTTGAGAATAAATAAATCATAATTTATTTTTTATAAATGAATTCCATATATTTATACCAGTTGCGTCCCCAATCAAAGTGCCGCCCTTAAGGTGAAGCCTTTACTGGGCCCTTTTTAAAGATGCACCTAGCGGAAAAATACGAAGCTTGCAATTTGAGACAATTTTATGATAATTTACAATTTATTTCAACTGTATTAATTAATAAATATGTATCTGAAAACATTAATTTATTTTTAAAAAAAAATGTCTCAAATTGCAAGCCTCGTATTTTTCCGGTAGTCACTTCCGCGTATGCAGATACAGTCAGCAGACCGTTCAATTCGCTTAATCGGCTCGCGGCGATCAGTTCAGTAACTCTGGACACTGCCTATGCTCAACATACAACATTAGAAGTTTCAATATAAAACATTATGGTACCTAATACCCACAACAATTGGCTGTTTTTTATGCAATCTAAAACAATGGAGATTTTCAAGGTAGATTGTAATACAATAAATTATAATTAATAATTAATAATTATTATTCACATTCCATCATTGCTAATTAAAACAGGTTATGTTAGCCGCTGCTAAAAGGGCATTATTTTGTAATCAATAGTCGTTAGTGCTGATTTAAATAATTGAAATTATAAACGCAGTATGTTGCATGGTAAAAAAAAATAATACCGTACTTTTAAGGCATACTCAAAATCCTATTAGATATGGCAACACTAGCCCCCTCGTATACAAATACGAGGTAATGAAAAATTATCTATAGGAAAGAAAAAAATAATAATAATTATAGTTGGACTTTTTTTTACAAAACAAACATAACAATGAAGTAATATTCTTAGCTGCCTCATTTTTTCTTTTGTTTTGCCAAAAATAAATACCTAGAACCATGTAGTTATGCACACTCTAGCGCAGGGCAGGGATGGCAAATAAGATTTGATTGGCGTGCCAAAATAAACCGTTTTTTTTTTAATTCGTGGCGCATGCCATTCCTTTTTACACATACCTTAACCTAAATCATATTTATTGAATATAATAAAAAAAACAATTATGTACATTGGTAACTATATTGTTTATTGAATATGATACACATAAAATTAATGAAAGAAAATAAGGAAATATAAAAACATTTAATAACACACTAATTTTTGTTTGAGGTTTTTTTGGTACTGTTCGGTTATCAGGAATACAGCGGAAAACACATTTTAAAAATACCCGATAAACTGGATTATTTGTTAGGTTAACCTAACCAAACCTAACCTAATGACACGAACCTAATTCGTAGACCCTGAGTGGTTGCCCCCCTGGTGGAGTAGTTGGAGACCCAACCATTTTGGTCTGACCTTAATAGCCAAATCTGCCCCTGGACATACGACGGTGACCCTTGACAAAGCTAAACATGACATAAATATGTAAATAAGTCCCACAGTTTACCTTGTCAGGTTCCACCACCTCTCAAGGTAAACTGTGGAAGGAAATAAGTCGGTCACAGATCATGTATATATAGGTGACAAGTAAATATAATTAAAAGTTTCAATTAAATACATGCTTAGGTATAGGGTTATTAAATGTAGATTAAATGTAGAATATGGTTTATTTTTTTGTATAATTTGTAATATGAAATATAATATAATGTAATATGCAATGGGTTAGATGGATAATAAAGCGAGATATATGGACGGGCGTTAATTGTATACGGTAATAAGGTAGGGTAGGTAGGTAGGGTAATATTAAGATTAATATGTATATGTAAATCGATAGCGCTATGTGTCGCGCAAACACGGTGTTAGTAATTGTAAACATATGCTCATAACCTGTTGCGACGTCTTCCATTTGTACAATATGTGCAATCACAAAGTCAGAGCAACACATAGGTAATCGTTGATGCGATTTTAATTGATTGATTTGTGTATAGCTTTTTACATTAAATTGGAGCTCCGGGGCTGGGCCCCCTATCTCCTTCATCTCTGGGTTCATTTGTTGTGTAAGCTTTGGTTGTTGTAAATCAGTGGTTTTCATATTTTTTTTTTCTCCATCGATGCTCGAGTGTATCACCCGAGCAGTATTTAATCTTTTATACTTTATATCCCCCTGGATCGGGGAAGGAAAGTTCCCTCCGTCCGCGCAATAGCGACGAGCAGAGGGTTGCCTTTCGTCTTTTATTATCCTCGGGGAGGGGTCGAACATCGTTTCAAACAAGGTTTGGTCGCTCGGGTTGTGGGATCTGTGGTTGGGATGGGAGGGGAACTATGGCGGTTTGTCGTCCAGGATCGCCCTCGGTCTCCTAAAGACGTCATCTGTGTCGCTTTTATCAGTTGTTAGATTTAGGATGGTCGGATTATGGTGGCCTGTCATGGATTTGTAAAACTTTTCTGATAATTAAAATCGCGATCTGCCCCGATTTTAATCGAAATCAGATTCGATATAAAACCGCCGATTCTCGAGATGGCTCCAAGAGCGACGTTCCCGTTCATATGATAGGGAACTTTTCTCGCTCACACGTATGACCGCGTCACTGTCATGTGTGCCCAGTATCGATCTCAAAAATGGCGATCCATATCGAACGATGGGGAACCCTTCTCGCTCGCACGTATGACGGCATCACTGTCATGCATTCCGGACAACGGACCGACGATTAATTGAGTCGTATAGTATCAAAAGTAGATCTGTGCGTTATTCATCATTTCGAGAAAATGAAGAAAAACGTTTGGTTGGGTTTTTTAGTGTTATAATAGCATTGTAGCTGCAGAATAATAAGCGATCGAATATCTATTGTTTATAAAAATATCAAATAACTTTGCAGAAATATATCCCCAATCCATTTCCAGTAAACAACGCAGCTAGACCAGCAAGTCGATTAAGCGAAATAAGAGACGGTGTATTATTACATCATATCACAGCACATTATACCATTACGGTGTATGAGCTGAGTAAACATTTCTCATAGTATTTTCTTACAACTGTAATAACAAATAATATTTCTTTTCGCTATTCAATTTAAAACGCTGACTCTATATTTAGTTCAATATGATTATGTAACAGAATTTGTTATTATGTGTTAATTTTTATTGTATAAATAACGAGCAACAATTTATCTCAATGTCACTCGAATCAGAGTACTTAGCTAGTAACTATCATGTATAATATACTATTGTACCGATACGCTGCTAATAAATCTCACCCTGCTACGTCGTAGACTTCGTCATTATCATCATCCTCAACCTACACATCGAACACTACACTAGAGTGACCCAACAGTGGTGAACCCGACGTTCCACGCAACCGCAAATTCAACATTTTCAAAACAATGCCGAGAGGATATGACGACACATACAGCCCCGCCGCAACCAGCAACAATGAACTTATGGAAGAACTCATTGAGACCAGGATGCGGAAACTTACATTGTCATTGCACGAGAAAATGACAAGGATCCGTGATGAAATCGCCAGCATCCACAGCCGTGACTCACGCCCACGGGTAAAAAACCACGGCCAGAGATTCAATAACCGCTCATGAAGCCGTACACGTTCATCCAGTCGCAACAGAGAAGATACCCAAGGCAAATGCTGGTACTATCATAGGTTCGGAGCAGCTGCACAGAAGTGCAGACAACCCTGCAGCCATCAAGAGGGAAACGCTCCGGGCAATCACTGATAGCGGCCAGCGAATTCAGCCCGATGTCAAGCCGCTTATATGTCACCGACAGCAACATGAAAACACAGTTTTTAGTCGACACAGGTGACAATCTCTGTGTGTATCCACGTTCTAAGGTTCCAGGACGTCTAAATAAAACAACATACGAACTGTCAGCGGCGAACGGAACAGTAATCGCTACATACGGAAACCTTCCGCTGACATTAAACTTGGGCCTACGACGAGACTTCACATGGAGGTTTGTCATTGCCGATGTTTGTAAGCCCATCATTGGAATTGACTTTTTAATCCATTTTGGATTGTTAGTTGACGCCGAGAATAGACGTCTGTTAGACCAAACCACTCATCTCAACACTTCCGGAAACCGCAGTACGGGAGAGGTTCTGTCGATCAAAACCGTTTCAGGCAGGTCTGTGTATCACGACCTGTTGCAACAGTTTCCAGACCTCACACGTCCTGATGACACAGTCAAAACGCCGCATCACACAACGAAACACCATATAGACACAACACCGGGACCACCAGTGGCTGCTCGCCCAAGACGATTCGCCCCAGATAAATTACAGATTGCGAAGAGGGAGTTTCAGAATATGATGAGACTTGGAATCGCTCGACCATCAAGTAGCAGTTGGGCATCACCGTTACACCTGGTCGCCAAATCGAACGAACAATGGCGTCCAGGTGGTGACTACCGAAGTCTGAACGCCAGAACCATACCAGATCGGTATCCGGTACGTCACATCCAAGATTTTGCCCAAGCTCTCCGCGGGAGGAAGGTATTTTCCACCATCGACCTGGTGGAAGACTGCCATTACGACACCTTTTGGCCTCTTCGAGTTCCCATATATGTCGTTTGGTCTCCGTAACGCGGCGCAAACTTTTCAAAGATTCATCGACGAAGTACTACAAGGCATGGACTTCTGCTATGCCTACATTGACGACATCTTGATCGCTTCAAGCTCAGAAGAGGAACACCTCCAATACCTACAAACGCTCTTTACACGTTTGCAGGAGTACGGAGTTGTGGTAAACTCAAGGAAATGTGATTTTGGTACCTCAACGGTCAAGTTCCTCGGAAATCTCGTATCTGCGGATGGCATCTGTCCACTACCCGACAAGGTGGAAGCCATTCGGGAGTACAGCCGACCAGAGAATGTCAAGGGCCTACGCCGGTTTTTGGGTATTTTGAACTTCTATAGAAGGTTTATACCCAATGCTGCAGGTACTTAAGCACCTCTGCACGCACTTCTCCAGGGTAAGGTAAAAGGCAAGCAACCTATTCCATGGACTCCCGAGACTAACAGAGCATTCGAAGCATGCAAGAAAAGTTTAGCTGATGCAACACTGCTAGTTCATCCGAAAAATGACGCACCTCTAGCTATCATCAGTGTCGCCTCAGACACCGCTGTTGGCGCAGCACTCCACCAATTGGTCAACGATCAATGGGAACCACTCGCGTTTTTCTCCAAGAAACTCAGTCCAGCCGAGCAGAAGTATGGAGCTTACGACCGTGAACTTCTAGCGATCTACATGGCAGTCAAGTATTTCCGACACATAGTAGAAGCCCGATCATTCGTCATATACACGGACCACAAGCCCATCACTTTTACTTTCAGGCAGAAAGCCAAGAAATGTACTCCACGACAGTTTCGGCATTTAGACTTCATCGGACAATTTTCAACCGACATCCGCCACATCTCTAACAAGGACAACGTCGTTGCCGACGCTCTTTCCAGAGTAGAAGCGATTGCCGAAAATCCACTCGATTACGCAAGCCTGGCATCTGATCAACAAAAAGATGAAGATCTAAAGATATTCTTACGCGACGGATCCGCCTTACAACTGAAACAGGTGCAGATTCCGGAAGCTAACGTAGCTATCTTTTGCGACGTGTCTACTGCATATGCAAGACCTTTCATTACCAAGCCGTTCCGTGAAGCTGCATTCAATGCAATATACCGACTTTCACATCCTGGCATTGCCGCAACCACGAAACTCGCAACACAGCGTTTTGTGTGGCCTTCTATCGAAAAGGACTGCAAGCGATGGGCTCGCAGTTGGATTCAATGTCAGAAAAATAAAATTACACGCCATGTCTCAGCACCATTAGGCACGTTTGTGCCACCATAAACTAGATTTGAGCACGTCCACATCGACATTGTCATCCTACCACCGTCGGAGGGATATCGATACTGTTTAACATGTGTAGACCGCTTTACTAGATGGCCAGAAGCCTTCCCGTTGAAACACCAAGAAGCAGAGACAGTGGCACGAGCATTTTACTCCACGGACCAAGGAAGACAGTTTGAGTCACAGCTATTCAGACAACTAAATCGTCTGGCAGGTACAACTCACATTCACACCACCGCGTACCATCCCGCAGCAAATGGCATGGTCGAGAGGTTACATCGTCAAATGAAAGCAGCCATCAAATGCCATCAAAACGCGCGTTGGACAGAGACACTGCCCACAGTCTTGATGGGAATCAGGGCAGCTTGGCGAGAAGATCTCAAAAGGAACGTTACCACACGGGGGATATACTGTATCAATAGAAGATCTAAAGATGAATCTCTTGATACCAGATACCCTACTGTACGTGCGTTTTTCGCGTGGTTAACCCTTAAACAAGAAAACAATGCTTTTTGAAATTTCAGTCGTGGTACCGACAGGTACTGGATGTACATACATAAAGAAATTTTTGAATCGGCGGTTTTACGCCCGAGCCCAACGCTGACCGCCGGGTATCGATAAATTTTACATACGATGTTAATGAAAAATTTCCCGTATGATTTTGCGGTTATTTCATAGCAAAACCGTTATGCAAACTTTTACGACCCCCAACGCCGGACGAAGTAATGCGATCATCCCTAATTGAATAAAAAGGCCTGATTTTTGATTTCCATATTCAGTCTTCTTCCGGTCCCAGAGATTGTCTCTACGACACTCTGCGGCGTGACTTTTTCGCTATTCTCCATACAAAAATCTTCGAGTCGCGAGCTGTGGATTCGGACGTATGGAGTTCCGTCACCCCCCTCGAGAGTCACCCGCCGTGGCTCGTATACCTACTGAGGTTCATACCTAGTAGTGGGGGCGAATACATATCTGTCACTTTGACAGTTGGCGCGCGCATAGTACTTCGACTTGTAATTTTTTTAGACCCGGCTCTCAACCTTTCGCTTCAGTGCCCCGGGACTCGTGCGATCTCGTCTGCGAAATTAATTAGTAAAAATTAAATTCATTCTAATTAATTAATAATAACTAAATTTTATTTTATTAATTGTGAGTTTCGGAAATTAAATAAATTTAACTTTTTTAACTATTATAACTTTGTGATCTTCGGACACTAAATAAATTGAAGTTTTCAATTATTATAACTTTTTGTGATCTTCGATTACTAAATTAATTGTGACATTTTACTATAAGCTATAATTCAAGGAGTGCCATGAAGTTAAACTCATGTAGACATTGACAATATACCAGTTCAAAAGTTATCTAGTGTTTTATTGACGTTGTGTTCACGCTCCTTCACGGGACCACTGCCTGTTCCTCTACATCGATGAACCTCCACTTCCAACTCCAGAGCTAGCCCAGGAATTCGGAGGCCCCTCACTAACCTAACCTTACCTAACCTAACCTAACCCAACCTAACCTAACCTAAACTAACCCAAACTAACAAATAATCCAGTATATCGGGTATTTTCAAAATGTGTTTTCCGCTGTATTCCTGATAACCAAACAGGTTATTCATATAGGTATTTTCATGTTATTTGCGAGACTTTTTATATCAGACAAATATTATGTCGTCGATTGATTGTAAATTAATACATGCTGCTGCATCTTCCTTTGTCAACCTTTTTCTTATCTTCGAATGTACATGATTCAACATTGAAAAAATACTTTCACATGAAACGTGGAAGAAAAAATGATCAACAATGAGATTGCTAGATTTTTAACAGATATAAAAGTATGAGGGATGCTTTTCCATGTTTTTAATATTATGTTTTCAATTCGGAATTCCAATTCATCAATTTGAGAAAGCCGATGACATACCAATTCTTCAATACATTTTCGCATGTTTACAAAATTTTCATTCCAAATAGGATTAAATAACTGTACCTAGGAGGTAAACTACACTATTTATATTTTTGGCGAAATTGAGATATCGACATAGTGTAGTATACCTCGCGACGCTCTTTCTAGTGATATACGCAAAAATGTCATAATCCTACTAGAAACGAATACAATGAAAGGCATATTACACTATATTATAGTTTATTTCCGAGGAATGTGACACCAAGAAGATGCGGTGTTCATTATCCCCGATCTGCAAAAGTGTCTGTGTCTACTGACATGTGGAACAAGTTTCTACATGAGGAAGCTGTGAACATTCAATTTCACTATATACGATACAACTGGCACAACCCACTGTATGATGTGAGATGAAACAAAGGAAGGCCGAGGTGGTGAGGAGATAGCTTTGACGATATTGAGATGAGCAGAGCAAGTAGTACCAATACTTTCCATTGATAATATTACGGTATGGTCAAATAATTATTATTGGCAAAACAAAAATATTATTTTAATATCACGTTTCTTCTGGATCATGCGTAAATGGCCGCAGATAAAGAGAATCAATCATAATTTTCGATTAAATGGAGGCTGTTACACTTTATGTCACAATCAAACGAAAAAGAAAGAAAATAATGATCTCTCCATAATGACACCATGGGATTGGCAGCAATTCAAATGGGCCTGTTCTAATGAGTTCCGTGTACGTATTCAGAATTTAGTGATTTAATTTTAAAAAATTTAAGTTCTCTTTGATGGTAGGTACACCTACTCACTTTTTGTTAACCGGAAAGTGAATAATGAGAAGAAAGCATTTTTACTATCTCAGTGCATTCATCTCCAAATAGGTAGGTACGTCAGAAAAATATAGAAGACCTCCATTATAAAACTTCTTTTAATGAAGAAGAATTATTTAAAACCATTTTATTAAAAAGAAAGGCTGGGAGATTTTCAGCTTTTCTAGGGCCACTTAAGAATACTTTAAAGCCTATTTCCTCGAAAAAATATAACGATTTGATGGCACTTCTACCATTTATAGGTAGGTACCTAACTAGTGAGTGTCACGAATTTTATAGGACGCTGCAAAAAGAAGATCAGTCTCCAGATTTTTGTTCCCAATCAGGAAATATTTTTTGTCTAATTCTTCATGTAGATAATATTATTATAATCTTTAATAAAATTTAAAAATAATTATTTTGTTATATTTTAATGCTGGAATTATTAATATTAGGCAAATCGAATGCTTCTTTCACTTTCATACAATAAACTTTCTCTGATGAAAATGGTATGTTGGATTAGTTAGTACCTCCAGGAAATATAGACATTTTGATAGACTAGCATGAATGAGTAGTAATTTATATTGTATTTACGTAGAATGTTGAATTCATTATGATTGTGGAGAGTGGATCTGTGGTAAATTGATATAAAAAGCTATTCACAAGTCCCATGGGAAATACATACATGGACACAATAATATAATGCAATATTCCTACACATGTGAAGGGAAAGAAGCCAGAAGAGTGAGGTTTAGTAGGAGAAAATTTTGTCTAATCCATAATGTAGCAATTAGTTATTTTGTAGGTAGGTATTTTGGTTTCAATATTTGGTTGCTATAAAAGTTTTTGAGGGAATACTGCACCATGTCATTTGAATGTGTAAAACTTTTCAGAGGTAAACAGCACTATGTATTTTTTGGGGAACAAGTACATTTTCTTTTAAATTTTCATTGAATATCGTAGAAAAATACCTCAAGTATGACTAAATCAAGTATCATAACAAGTGGTATAAGATAACCATTGGTTTTCTAACAAAAACTTCATGAAAAAACTTTAAACAGCCATTGTGAAAAAGTGCGATTTTTGACATAGTGTAGTTTACCTCCCACGTACAGATATTGAAAATCAAAAATTTATATTTCAAATATTTCTAATTGCATCCAACCAAGAGGGTAAGAAAAGAAATTTTCTGTATTGAATATGTCTGGATAGTTGATGATTTTTATTACTTTTAATTTTTTTAAATCCTGCAACCTTTGTGGAAACTGTTGTTCATCTATGTACTTAATTAAAAGTGTGAATTTGTTTGGCATAAACCTTTTGAATTAAAACATAAAAGGAATTTATTTTTTTGGCGTGCCGTCGAAAACTTTTAGCGTGCCAAGTTGGGCACGCGTGCCACGTATTTGCCATCACTCCTCGAGCGTATCGCCCACTCCTACCTATACATGAGGTATAAGTCACACTGTAGGTACTCAGAATTTAATTATAATACCTACACAGACAAACCGGATAGATTTTTGTTTTTTTTTTATCCATCCCTTCTTGTTAAGCGCGATGCTTATACCAGCAGAATACCAGCAGATGCACATAGCGGGAAAATACAAAGCTTGCAATTTGAGACATTTTTTTGATAATTTATAATTTCAACTGTATTAAGTCAAAGATGAACTTACAATTGTAAAAAAAATGTGAATTTGTTACATATTTATGTCACGACTTACGTTATTATTACTTACATTATATTTTATGGTCATATTTATTATTAAAATTTAGTTTATTAAGTTTTAAATTTTTTGACCGTGTAGATTTTTGACTAATTCATCGTTTTAATATTTTTTTACATTTTAAAAAACATCGATTTTTATAAAAATATAAATGTAAATAACTTGAAATCCTTTTTATTTATATCAAATTAAGCTACAATATTGGGACCATACCTACCATTTTTTTAATGAAAATAACAAAGTTATTTGGATTAATTTATGATTATATATATATATATATGATTAGGATTAATGAAAATTTCAAAGAGTGACTGTTGTGCATTTCAAAAATGGCGGCTCACATTTAGGTCAAAATGGAGATTTTATGGTATTTTCAGAGCATAGCCCTGGAAATTTCTTAAACGTTGTAGATAATCTATTTATATAATTTTGAAGCCTTATTATCCATTATATTTATTTAAAACATTTATTTGATGACTGCATAAAGTATTTCTATTACATAAAATAGTATTCTTTTAAATCTCTCGATCTAATGTTTTAGAATATAGTCATATTTCTGTACATCCATGTGCAGGGGTGTTAAGATTTTGTAGATTTATTAATTTTTAAACGCATTTATAAAACCATTAGAAAAATTTATGTTGACATTATTTTATTGAAATATTTACGATAAAAAATTATATTTATAATCTCTGTGAACCCAAACTTGACAAGACAGGCATTGTATTATTCAAAAAATGGGCACGATTAACACATTTGAAGTTAATTTTAGAGATACTGATTATAAGCTATGTCTTTGACCACTCAAATGTGATAAACATCCTACGAATAATGATTGTTTTATAACAATTATTGACTAAAGAATAAAGTAGTATTTTTTTGAAATACGCCATTTCTATTGGTACTTCCCAGTGGTTAAGCTACAACATACGGCCGTAGCCATAAATTGACAAACGATAAATGAAGTAGGAAGTAAAATCATGGTGACGCGCGTGTTTGAACATGTACCTAACCGAAAAAAAATCGTTTTTTTAAACTGTTCTCAGACTCAATGAGACAGTGAGGGTTTATCCTAAAGGCATAAACGAGAAAAATATCAGACACTGGCCTCATACATTCTATAACGTGGAAAATATTATTATAATGAGTAAAGAAGGCACTATAGTATGACTTATAGTAGGCCCCACCAAACCACATCCGCCCCGCACAACACCCAGTCTTAATCGGGCGTATCACGGAACCGTACGTTTGGCTGTGAAACATCATTTTTATTTGTATAACTGGGAATTTCTCAGGAGCAGTTACCCAAGACTAAGGTCGCCATGCACGAAAATGTGCTTTGACTGAATTTACATGACTTTAAGTTAAGGTAACCATGGGAGAGATGAGCACTATTTATAACAATGTAACCTAAAAATCGTTTTACGTCTGGAGCCTCTAAGTAGCAATAACACGCTTTTCACTAATATAAACCGTACGAATAATGAATTCTAAGAAATTTAATGACTAAATTCAATAATGCGATGACATCTATAATATATTTTAACTTTTTTAAGATATATATTTATATGAGATGTGATATTCAACCTCTGAGAGATTATGCGCGTCATATTCAACATTTTTTTAAGCCATTAATAATTGCTGAAAATTTTTAGTTCTTAGAAAAGTAATCAATAAAAAGTATCTATATCTCCGCCCAATCAAATACTCGTTTAAATTGACCACGTTATTAGTATGTAGGTACGCAGCTAAATAATAAATTGGGCAGTAAATATGGGTGTTTGATTTCTGTAAAAAGTTCGAATCTACAAAAAATCGAAAAGAAAAATTTTTTTTTTTTAATAACGGGTTTTTTTAATAATAATCTATCATAGAAATACTTACTTAAAACTACGTTATATTAAATATTGTTCTTCAAACGTTACAGCGCCTGTATACGTACATGGATTTACTGGCACCAATAGTGTGTAAATTCAACTATCGCGATAATAACTTTTTACACGTAAAATTGCTGGTTACCTCGCCAATCTCATTCATCAAACCTAAGCGAGACGCGTTGTTGTCATATTTTGTTGTGCTATTTGACTGGTTGTGAAAATTGGTAAACGTCAAAAAGTGCTCTGAGCGGTGTGGTTCGGTTTTTTTCCCAGTAGGTTGGCTACTATCGTTCAACCGCGCAGGCGCAGATATCTCACAAGTTCTGACTATCGTGTGAAAATGCATGCAATCTTGCAACTTGCACGATAATACGTGTTTACTCGTGCATTTTCTTGTTATTGACGCGATAATACGTAGGTACTATCAGCAGTAAATCTATGCACGTGTAAATGGGGTATTAGGTATACCTACCAGCTATCAACAACACTGAAAATATAAATAAACAATAATAATGATGTCACAATAATTAGTGTGCCGGATAGACTTATAAACCGATGCAGGTGGTGCTTGCGGTGGGAATAATTGGTAGCTTTTTTGATAATACTATAAAACCGCTATTAAGTACATTGAGGATATTTTTGTGGTTAGGTATTCACACAGGTACACTATAATTAATATCAGTAGGTAACGAATATATTGATGATTATTTAACGTTTACCTTGACTAGTAAAATTTATTTAAATACGAGAATTTTCTGAACATAATACCTGCAAGACAATTATTTTCACAAATAGCGTTAATTGATGTATTCTATACAACCACACAATATTAATGAGAACTGGCTTACACTAGCTTTGTTATACTTGGGTTTTACGGCCTGACCGTCATAAATTACCCTGCTTCAAAACTTTGTTACATGGCGATGTATTTTACATTTATGTTTATTTATCTGTTCTGTAATTCTATCCGCAAGTATTATAATTACTAATTACAACGTGTGAAATCTCTAAATAGTCTAAATACTATGAAATTATTGGGTCTGTAATCGTAACCAATATTTGTATGATTAAACCCTCACTTTGGAAAAAATGAAAGTTCGATTAATATGCATTCAAAGGTAAATAATATACTAATAATAAAAATGCAGTCTCTATGATTTCGAAACATCTGGTTTTTGATTATCATTTTAACTATTTCCATTTTTCTGTTTTATGTTTGTCTATCCGTCTGTCTGATTGATATAATATTATAACTAATAAAACTACCAGATCAATATTGGTGAAATAACACACACAACCTACGCACCAATTACATAATGATAAAGCTTTTCGAAAATAACGCACATGCAACAAATTCATCACAAGTAGGTGAAGTGGTTAGATAGTGGCGGTGGAGTTGTTAGGTGAGGTATGGGTAAAGAAGAGCGCGCCTATATCTACACGAACTAGATTTTCCTAGAAATGAAACGGCTTAATAGAGAGGTGCACCTAGATCCAACCGTTATATATTGTAATATGTATAGGTATCTCAACAATAAGCAGGTGGTAAAATTACAAATCTAAAGAGTCTAAATCTTCCTTATGTATATCTGTTTACACTTTCGTTCTGTATATCATTCATGATAACAAAGTCACGAACGATTACTAATTTAAAACAATCTGAACCAATTCAGGACGTGTATATAATAAAATAATATTACTGGACAGATTATACGAATCGTTTTACGTAAACAACGAGCTGGACTCGATAAGTTATTTTTCTGCAATTAGATGCCATTCATTTCGATGTAAGTATTACATTGTATAAATACCTTCAAGCATTTCATAATAGGAACTCTTAAATATAAAACTCAGCGATTCACAAAACAGGGTACGCAGACTAATTGTATGTATGTAGGTATGCATTAATAAATAGGTACTATCTCCTAAGATTTTTTTTAAATCATAAAATTCCAATAAGCCACTATTACTCAATGCAGTGGTTTACAAACTATATGTTACTAAGCCTCCCTTTTAAAAAATCTAATCTTGGCGCCTCCCCCCTTTATTTCATTAAATAATACAGACACCTATAAACAAGGTTTTACTACTTATATTATATTCATTTTTAAATTAATTTGTTTTTCATGCGATGAATGTGCTTGTTTATTAGCACGTTCAATTTCAATAGTAATCAATCCAAATTCATCATCGTTCATTGACAGATGGATTCTATCATGGGCCCCACATCCTGAAGCGGGCCCCCAGGCCAGGATCTTTGGTAGGCCCACCTACCTATCGCTGAGGTTAAAGGCAGTGTGATGCTCGAATGTAGTGTTTCCCAAATTATACACGGGCGTTATCATTTAAGTATATCAATCATCGTATAGGTATCACATCAAATTGCAACGCACAACCACATATTTAAAATATTTAATAGTGCTGAAACAAAGCAGACTTTTTTTACTATTAATAAAATATAGTGAAAAGTGCATTAGCAAACTAACCAAGAACTCAGTAAATAGATTGTTGTTTGCTTCAATATATCTGGCGCAGAAATTATTTAAATATGGAAACATGGCGAACTTATTTTTTTGTAATTTTAATTTCCAAAGCTCCAATTTTTTATGAATGCCTTCACTTTGTCTTTTAAATCAGTGAATGCATTAGTAGTCCTTGCATTGATTTATTCACTCACTTTCTTTTAAATGTCAACCAAATAGACTAGTTTAAATACAAAATTATCGTTCCTAAACAAATTTGCCTCAAATTTCAACATTATGATTTGACTATTTTATTTCATTTTTTCACGAGATAGCCAGCGCTCTTCACAATAGTATAAAAGTGGGGTATTATAAAATTAGTCTCCATATTTTCAGACAGGTTTGCAAACAACCTTTTATAGGGCTGTTTTTATGTAGTTTATAACTAGCGACGGTTTTATAAACTATGCATTTGCAACTTGCAAACCTGTGGCTACATTAATTGTGTTAAGCTTTTCACGCCTCACAGTTTGGAAATTGCTGACTTATGGCCCACAGCGTTACGATTTAGGCCCCGTCCATGTAGGCGCGTTTGGCGGACCATTGAGCGGCGCGTGCAACTCAAACGTATAACCGTATAAATGTATAAGCAAAAAAGACACTCTCTACGAACATTTTCACACACGGTTATACGTTTGAGTTGCGCGCTCCGCTCGACGCTCCGCCGAACGCGCGTACGCTGGACGAGCGCTTATTGCTAACAATTTGTGCCTTTGGTGATCAAAAATTTGAATGCGGCGAATAACTACTATCTATGATTCAAGTAGTCTTTTTTGATAGATGTTTTCCGTCATTGACGAAGAACATAATACTCGTATTATGCATTTATTTTTAAGTATATGCAGTATTTCAAATACATGGAAACAAAACAACGTACCTACTTATCTCCATTTATATCTATATAAAATTATATTCATATTAATTTTCATAACGTAGGCATGTAAGCACTTAATTTATGTGTGTACTACCTACTCATTTCCAAAGATTTTCCGAATTCCTTTATTAATTGGTGGGTACTATTAAAAATTAAAAATAGTTTGTCAATCTTTGAGAACCGTTGAATTCTCACTAATGGCTTCCGTGATTAAATACTAAAATCACGTTCAGAACACTTTGAAACACCCCGACGATCAGTTCTGTCAAAGTGTAAATAATTAAATATATATATATATCACAGAAAATAATGGTTTACTATCTAAAGTGATCGAGAATGTTAGGTGATTAAATTGTATATACCATTTAATAAAATAACCATAATTAGTTGAATCTGAAGTGGAATAAATATAAATCAGTAAGTGTAGTTATTATTATTATTATATTATTATTGACAAATAAAATATCTCCACAAATAAGTCTATAGTAGATATCATTTTCTGGTAAATCGTATGTTGTGTCATTGTAAAAATTAAATTTAACCATTTATAATAAGAAAATAAATAAACATTATTGCGAAATGTTATGCAAAGTGCATTTTTCTATTACATATTATAATTATTTTACTGTCAAAAATACTTGAACATATTATATTATAATTATTATTTATTAATGCAGTCTTATCGGCTAGTTTACATGTTTGTGTATTTATCTTATTTTTATATAGGAAACTGAAAACTCCGTCAACTAAAACTGTTATAAAAAAAATGTCACGAGACGCTTAAACCGATGAAAAATTCATGAACGGTTACTCTTCTCAACAAATTTAAATGCCATTTTATCGTAAAATAATGTGGTAGCCATCGAGATTTTTAATTTATTATATTTTCAATCTGGCATTTATTAACTTACTAATGGATGTAGCATTTTGAAGAATCAAAAAGGGCCCTTGAAAATAATCCGGCTCATATTATATTAGTACATCTAGTTACGATCATACACAGTTCGTTCCTTCGTAAACGGATGTAAGTCTACTTATAATAATAGTGCTTATTGCAATTTCGCGTTCATGTATTTACAACTTTATTATCATATTCTATTCACGTGTTAGTTTAAATAATACCACAAACAACTCACATTGCATATCGTGTGGGTGAAAAGTGAATGATTCTATATTGTGTTTCTATGAAGATGCATTATATTGCAAAGTCCCGTTCATGTGTCTTCGTTATTATTGAGATTACAATATATTATTATCTAAATCTGTTTTCTGTATAAGCCAATAAAGGACTGTGATCAGTTTCGCATGTTTTATGCTGAAAGATATTTTTGTATAAGTAGGTACATAATATTATAATATTCAATAATAACAAGGGCGTACTAAATCGAAAAATACAACTATCCAAAAATGAATATTGTTTATCGATAAGTGTATAACTTTATAAATCTTTTGATAACACTGCTCTCTTACCATTAGGAGCATACCTTAGACCAGCGGTGGTGATCCCATACCCCGCGGATAACGTTATGACTCAAGGCCTAGGTGTCTTCTAGTTCAGGGTTTTTCAAGTTTTTTTGGCCTGTGGTCTGTTTTTGAGACTAATATAATATTTCTGTGAACGCCCACCCATGATGCTTGCTTAGGGGAAAATAAAAAAAAACTTTCAAAATCGCATGGCTTATTTTTAAATTACGAAATGCATTTTTAACAACAATAATCTTTTTTTTAATACGTAGGTAGTCTAGTAATAGTAAAGCCGAATTGCCTTTTTATGTTATTGTCAATTTGTGTGTTTAGTCTTTAAGGAGTTAGTATAATTTAAGGAAAATGAAGTGTATCTTGGCTGTGTTGCTGCTGGTGTCAACTATTGTCACTAAAAGCGCCAGTGCCGCAAGATATCGAAGATGTTCTGAAACTGTGACTACTGCCAGTGGTTCCCATGCTCCAAGAAAAATCTGCGCAGGCGATCTAATCTTCGAAGACAATTTCGATAAACTTGACAACGCCAAGTGGGAACACGAAAATACTCTCTCTGGAGGTGGGGTGAGTAATTGATTTTAACTTTTTTCATAAAGTTAAATGTTTATTTTTTAATCGTTACGTCATTCCATATACTGATACACTATAAAATATACTACGTCATTGTACGTACGTATGATATATTTTGTCTGTATCAAATTGTTTATAGTATATGTACCAGTTAAAAATGTATCGAAACTCGTAACCGTACCTGGTAAATAAAATTTATTGCACGGATAATAATTGATCACATATAAAAAAAACTGACCCACTTACCGGCTATGATATTGAAGAAATTTAAAGATCATCACGACACTATAGGTTCAAATACATTATGATCACGTTGTTACAGTAAGCTGCCGCTACAAGAAAAATGTGTTTTGGTATTTGGTATTCTTGGTATTTAAAATTTATCAGACTGATGCTCCCATCTGTAGCATATTTTGAACCTTTAAACCAGGGGTAGTCAACCCGGTCCCTACCGCCCACTAATGGACGTTCCAGCTTTCATGGTGTAGGGCTTTTAAAATTATATTATCATTATGTTTTCATAAAATTCCCTGTGACAATTTAAATTTCAGAAAATTTACCATTTGTATCGCCCTCGCATAAGTTTAGTTCACAGTTTAATTAATTAAATGTAATTTCATCAGTCTTCATGCTTATATGTATCCAAAGTATAAATAAAAAGATAGATTTTACTACAGTAAGTTGTTTTAGAAAGATTTATTCTGCCAAACTTAGCGAAAGTCTGACATAAAGTAATTGGTAAGTAATTATTTGGTAAGTATGTATATAACTTGCTGTAATTCTACTTTCTAAATTTTAAAAGTAAATTTACTTCCCTACTTTATAAATCACCGTTACTGTGGAACCGGTGGGCGGTTAAAAAAATTTACTACTAACAAAGATACAAAAGTGGGCGGTAGGTATAGAAAGGTACTACCCCTGCTTTAAACGAACATTGTCAGTTAGCAAAATCTGCCGAAATCACAAGAACAATGAGGTCATCTGGCGCGGACCGCGCTACATCGATACCGCATGCCTCAATGAACCTTTTTTTATCATTTTCTACACGCCTACACATTTTCGATTCACGTGATTTTTATTTTCGTATTTTCTATAAGAATATTGGGTATATGTTAAAATATTATGTAAGGATGCAATATCGCAAGTAATTTTAACGAACGCCCACGTTAAAATTGATTGAAATTATGATGAATAATAAATAATAATTCAAAATAGGTACTAATACATTAGAGTTGGCACTATTCATCATTGCATTTATAGAAATACTGATCATTCAAAATATTCTGCGGAATGACGAAACCATAATAATTATACTAAATTTGTCGCCGTACCAGCATGTGCAGCAGGGGCTGATATTTTTTTCCAGGAGGAGACAGAATTTGAAGTAACTTCCGCTGCTGAGTACAAAAGAAAAAAATGCTGAAAATAAGCCGTATAATGTAACTTTCTACATAATATTTTTAATTAACAATATTATACCATTTTTTTATTTACTCTATAGAACTGGGAATTCCAATGGTATTGCAACAACAGGTCAAACAGTTTCGCGAAGAATGGAAAGCTGTTCATCAAACCTTCTTTGCTGTCTGATCAATTTGGAGAAGAATTTCTTACATCAGGAGTTCTCAATATTGAGGGATCTCAACCATATTCTAGGTAAATATTTATATATATTATATGTATACAATAAATGTATACATGCCCTTTCACTATATGGTCCTCCAACACATTCTGGAGCGGACAACCTTTACCTATAGCCGACTATAAGGGCAGTTTGATGTTCTACAGAGTGTTCCCCAAATGGTATTCTGCATAAATCCAGGGTTCCGCGAGGTAAAATTAAGGGTATTCCATGTATTTTTAGCGATTTATTGTATTACGAATTATTGAGTTATCAGCACTCAACATCATAATAATATAAAGCACTGATCGTAACCCCCTTTTATGGTAGCCAAGTAACACACAACCCTTCGCCATATTGGTTAAATTGCCATTTTTATTAGTCAGGAAACACGCTACAAATAATTATAAAATAAAATTCTACACCTGAATTGTCATTTAATTATATCAATCATCGTATCACATCAAAGTGCAGCGCACAGCCACATCTTTCAAAGTGTTAATAACATTTAAATAAAATAGAGTTGCATGCGGCTTTTATTACTATTATTGCAAAATTGTGATGTCTGTTTACTTCACTTAACTGGTTGACCCGCCACGCTAGGCCCTCCTAACCCCAGGCCACTCGAGCCTGATCAGCTTCCCCCACCCCCTTATTGGGCCCATGCTTGTCATGATAACCATCATCCAGGAGCTCAGGGTTCAATTCCGGTAAGGTCACAATATATTTGTAATATTTCTCAAAGCATGGGTGTTTGTGTTGTTTCACTTATATTGCTAAATACACTGCTGTTTCACTACACTATTGTCATTAGGCCTCTTGGCCTGTGGTAGTGTTATAAAGAATATATTATAATACGTATATATTATATTTTATGATATAGTGCTAAATAAAATAGTGCTGAGTCACTGTTTTTTTATCAAGATCACCCCCTTTCCTAAAACACATTTTTCAATATTTCGATCATTAGGTAGGTACGAAAACTTTGTAACAGATTGACAATGCTCATAACATGTTCTGTACTTCACTGCCGGACTGGCACGTGTACAAGCCCCCGAGCCATGTCCAAACCACCCCTGTACCCATCACCTGACTCGCAACCTATAATGGTTGTCATACGCGCATCGCCAAAGTAAAAAAAGGCAATATGTTTTACACAACCACTTCGAAATTAAACTGACTAATCGTTTCTTTCAGACTTTTACAACCAATTTACTGTTTAAGATTAATTCACATTCTACTTTCACGTGATTCAAAATTTTGATGAGTACTGTCCGAAGAAGTGTTGAAGTGCACAGTTCGGTCAAAAATGGTCCGGATCACCGACCCAGTGCACTCCAGCCTACTACACTACTGACAATAGACTACCGTAGTCAAATTGTGCCTTGAGTCTTAGAATTGGTAGGTAACCTATTCTAATGTTTGACAACTCACAAGATGGCCCCTGACATATGAAGTCAAGGGGATCAACAAACCTTTTTACCTATCGGATAACATAATATTCATATCAACGATAAATTTTAGAGCGCATGATGTCCAGATAGTGAACTATTCGGATAATAATATTTTGACAAAATACTGAAAAATATATTAAAGAACTTATGTTATTATTGACAGGTGCACAAACCCAACATGGTATGGTTGTGAGCGCACAGGAACAAAAAATAACATTCTGAACCCTATAAAAAGCGCTCGTCTGCGGACAGTAGAATCATTCCGTTTCCGCTATGGTAAAATGGAAATCTTAGCCAAGATGCCTGCCGGAGACTGGCTATGGCCAGGTAAATACCTTCAAATATTTTTTTTATTTTTATATAAGGCGATCCTCTTAGTCCAGTGTGATAGGTGCTGGCCTTTCATACGGGGGCCCCGAGTAAAATTCTCGGTGAGGTCACAAGTGAGGAAATCCAATCCATTGATTTCTTTTTCATGTCCTCTCAAAAGGAAACTTTCCATTCCACACATTGATATTATATTATGGACGAAGTATGTGAAAAATAAAATGAATACAAAATTTTAGTCTGCCAATCTGTATCTGAAAGCGAAATCATTACATTTTTTTTAGTAATAAACAGATAAATACAGATGAAAGTGACAGAAAAATTAATCAATTTTCAACTTCATTAATTTGGAGATGTCATTAATCATTATGGTTTTTTTCTACCCAATGAGTCTGTATCCAAATGCTAGATGTTCATCGTATTTAATACATATTGTGTGCACTTAAAAACCTAACTCTAACCGACATTGCAATAAGGCCAGAATAAGGGTGATTTTTACAGATTTCTGTCGGATGTCTAACCTTTTCTGGATAAGGGTACCCATTTTCCTGTTCATATGTATGGAATAGTGCATCCATAGATATATCAATGGTTCCAAATAAAGGAATCAGCACCTCCTCCTTTTGTTATTTCTAATGGGTAGCTTTGAATTGGTAAGAAATGAGGTCACAATACGAAAAAGAGTTTTAGATTCAAAAGTTGAACCTCAAGGGAGTGAGACCATGGCCGGCATTAATAATTATCACATAAATTAAAGGCGACCGAATTGTCGGAGATGTAAAAAAGTTATTTTTTAAAAGGAATAGTTATATCATTAACCCAATCCATTAGGTTCTTACACTGGATCAAAAGCACATCATTTTGCTCAACATTATGAATTATTTATCATAATCTTTTCCATTTTAGCTATATGGCTTTTGCCTGCATTTGAAAGCTACGGAAGATGGCCATCATCCGGTGAAATTGATTTAGCTGAGACCCGTGGTAATCGAAACCTACTTCTGAACGGAGTCAACATAGGTATTGAGCAAATCGCATCAGCACTGCATTTTGGACCTTATTCTCAGGTGGATAGCTGGATAAAAGCATTCTTCATTAAAAATGATCCAGCAGGATATCATACATCATTTAAAAAATACCAACTCGAATGGACTACCGGTAGGTATACAGAATTTAATAGATATATTATTATCGAGTACTATGAATATTTCTCCATTACCTAAGACTCTTGATAAAGAAGAGATGATTGTTGAATATTATAAATACGTCATAGTAAGAGTTATATTATGTTTGAATAATTGTGACTATTAAAAGACTTATATTTCAGATCATATTATGTTCAGTATTGATAGTAAGGAGATCGGAACAGTAAAACCACCAGAAGAAGGGTTCTGGAAATATGGGGGATTTGGTAATATTTCGGAAAAACTGGAAAATCCATGGAGATTTGGAAGTAAAATGGCACCGTTTGATGAAGAGGTAAATGTAAAATAAGCGTAATCCTATCCAAACCCCTATTTTTAGGTGGACAAAAATTATATATTGCCATCTCTATATATATAAAAATCTCGTGTCACGGTGTTTGTGGTCGCACTCCTCTGAAACGGCTCGACCGATTTTTATGAAATTTTTTATGTATATTTGTTAGATATGAGAATAGGTCAACAAGTATATTTCATACCGCTAGGTGATTTGGGTATCTCTATCCAGAAAAAAAAAATTGTATTTTTTTTTCATTTGGCATCAAAAAATACTTATAACCCCAAATTTTCACCTTCCCATTTTTAATCGAGACCCTCTTATTTTTTTATCGCGATTTTAGTATTTTTGTATGAACAAATTCAACCGTCGTTTGTATTTCAAACAAAACGAAATTATTTATGTTGTTGAATGACAGATGGCGCTACGTACGATAAGAATTCACGAGAAGCGTCGCGTCATTTTGACATTTCATCGGCATATCACAACGCAGTGCATGCAAAATTTTGTACGATTTATATTAATCTATTATCTATTTATGTGCGTGTATTACATTGAACAATGCCAGCAAGACGCAAGGGAGCCATTTGGGCCGTCGACCGAATAAAGCAACAAACATGCGAAATAGTAGAGCAGAAAGAACAGACAAACAAATCTAACAAGATAACGAAAATGTACGTGTGAGCATGTCGCAATTGTGTGCATCTCAATCACAAGAGGCAGAGCTGAACAAAATCAACAACGACAATTGGAACGGAGACAAGCGCGCCGGTTCGTAGTTAACACGCGCAGAGCAAATGACCGACAACGCCATCAAGTACATCGAGCATTTACATCCGCTTCGTTTCTTCGTCTCGCATTCGAAAAGGAGCCAGTTATTGAATATTCCGCTCATCCGAAAGTGCTATGGACAAAGAATGTCCCCATTGTCATACGCTCAAATTCAAACATGAGTCAGCCGGGATGTGTTCCGCATCAGGAAAAGTGCAACTACCAGATATAGAGACACCACCAGAACCGTTAAACGGCTTGCTCATCTGCACGGATTCAGATTCAAACCTGTTCCTGAAGTCCATTCGCACATTCAATTCATGTTTCCAAATGACTTCGTTCGGAGCAACAGAAATAGTTCACAATACTGCTGCAAATAGTCAACAATTCCATTCAAGGCGCTTGGCCTTTACCACAAAGTAGGCTCATTGCTGCCAATGCCAAACGAACCTCATAAATTTTTACAAATCTACTCCATGGGCGGTAAGGACATCGTGTGGATGCACGTTGCGGCTACAATAACCTCAAGTCGCTCAATGCCAGGCGCATCGTCAGCGAACTGGACGCCCTATTGAATGAGCACAATGAATTATTAAAATTCTTCAAATCATACATGCACGAATTGCAAAGTGACACTGAGCGGGACAAGGTGGATTCTTTTTTTTTTGATGCACCAGGTGGAACTGGCAAAACATTTCTCATTTCGCTAATTCTCGCCGAAATACGATCAAATAATGGCATCGCATTGGCCGTTGCATCATCTGGCATTGTAGCAACTTTATTGGATCTCGAATCGTCCATAGCAACAGTGCTGAAACAATGCAAAATTATCATATGGGATGAATGCACTATGGCCCACAAACATTCTCTTGAGGCGTTAAACAGAACACTCAAAGATAAAAAAAACAATGACAAACTATTCGGCGGCACTCTGTTACTCCTTTCAGATGATTTCAGACAAACACTTCCCATCATTCCAAGTTCAACGTACGTACGCTGATGAGATTGCTCAATGCTTGCTTGAAATCATCGCAACTGTGGCGTAATGTTGAAAAAGTCCAGCTTTTTATTTTTATAAACATGCACGTCCAAATGCTACAAGTTCCATCCGCTGACACATTCTCGAATCAATTGTTAGATATCGGCGATGGAAAAGTTGATTTCCATTTGTTGATTCGCAAAATGCTCTCATTGACCGTATATTTCCCAATGTAAGAACACAATACATAAATCATGCGTAGCTGGCAGAAAGAGCCATTTTGGCAGCAAAAAATGTGGACGTCGACGATTTAAACTTCAAGATACAGCAGTCGTTGCCAGGCAATTTGGTATCATACAAATCGATAGATACAGTTTGCGATGGCAACGAAGCTGTAAATTATCCAACAGAGTTTTTGAACTCACTGGATTTGCCAGGCATGTCAACACACCCTCTGAAAACACACGACTGAAAGTTGGATCTCTGGTTATTTTACTTCGTAATTTGAACCCACCACAGCTGTGCAATGGCACGCGATTGGTCATTAAAAAATTGATGATAAACATTATCGAAGCCACCATTTTGAATGGCAAATTCCGAGCCGAAAATGTTTTGCTGCCACGAATTCCAATGATTCTCACAGACGTGCCAATTAAATTCAAACGCGTTCAATTTCCTATTAGATTGGCATTCACAATGACAATCAATAAGTCGCAAGGCCAAACGATGTCTGTTTGCGGATTAGATTTGGGCACACCATGTTTTTCACACAGACAATTATACGTGGCATGTTCTCGCGTGGGCAAACCATCGAGTTTATTTGTGTTGGCTAAAGACGGACTGACAAAAAATATCGTACTCTCAATTGCTCTTCGAAATTAATATTGATTTTCTTTATTTCATTTTCCTACTTTATGATAAAAAATATATTACTTTTTTTCACTTTACATTTAACTTTTAAGAGATCAAACAATGAATATGTCTGTTACTTTAATGAAATACATTGAATTGAGAAAATGAATGGTTGGTGTTTTTTTGTTTTTATCGGCGGTCATCGTCTACAGCGCTCCATTCTTCTTTCTGTCATAGGTCCCATCCCCACACACTTACAATTATAATACATTCATTATTTTTTATTTAACAACCAAAATATTCACTAGAAATAATTTATATGGCAGAACAACGTTTGCCGGGTCAGCTAGTATTAATATAATATTGTAAATGCCAAAAAGGCACTTTATTTGCAAAAAATAATCACTAAAAAAGATACATTGCTTTTCTTTTCAGTTCTACATTGTTCTGAACTTAGCTGTTGGTGGAAATAGTTTTTTCCCTGATGATAATATATCTAATCCAGATGAGAAACCTTGGAATAATAAATCTCCAATTGTAAGTACACATAATACAGATTATTATAGCACAATTCAAACCAGTACCACATTTTGATTTATAAATTGACTGACCGAATTCAGTTGCAGCTAATTTGACTTGTCTTATATGACTGCAAAATCTGAAACCTATCTTCTTCCTTTATAGGCCATGAAAACTTTCTACGATCAACGTGTAAAATGGTTGGCAACTTGGGGTTTGGATGTCAACAATGGTGATGACGCATCTCTTCAAGTTGACTATGTAAAAGTATGGGCATTGTAGAAACTCAATAACCTATTGTAAAGTAACATAATATAATATCTCTATATATATAAAAATCTCGTGTCACGATGTTTGTGGTCGAACTCCTCCGAAATGGCTCGACCGATTTTTATGAATTTTTTTTATGTATATTTGATAGGTATGAGAATAGGTCAACAAGTATATTTCATACGCCTAGGTGATTAGGGTATCTCTATCCAGAATTTTTTTTCTTTTATTTTTTTGAAAATTTCTTTTTGTATTTTTTTTATTATTTTGCATCAAAAAATACCTATAACCCCAAATTTTCACTCTCCTACCCCCACCCTCCCATTTTTTAATCGCGATTTTATTATTTTTGTATGAACAAATTTAACCGTCGTTCGTGTTTCAAACAGAACGAAATTATTTATGTTGTTGAATGACAGATGGCGCTACGTCCGAGAAGAATTCAAGAGAAGCGTCGCGTCATTTTGACATTTCATTCGGCATATCACAACGCAGTGCGTGCAAAATTTTGTATGATTTATTTTAATTTATCTATTTTTATGTGCGTGTATTACAGTGCACAATGCCATCAAGACGCAAGGGGGGCCATTTGGGCCGTCGAACGAATAAAGCAACAAACATGCAAAATAGTAGAGCAGAAAGAACAGACGAACAAATCCAACAAGATAACAAAAACGTGCGTGTAAGCATGTCGCAATTGCGTGCATCCCAATCACAAGAGGCACGAGCTGAACGACATTTGAAACGGAGCCAAGTGCGCCGGTTCGTAGTGATGAAAACGTAAATGACCGACAACGCCAACAAGTACATCGAACATTTACATCCGCTTCGTTCCTTCGTCTCGCATTCGAGTACGAGCCAGAAATTGAATATTCCGCTCATCCGAAAGTACTGATTGGTGCTATGGACAAAGAATGTCCCCATTGTCATGCGCTCAAATTCAAACATGAGTCAGCCGGGATGTGTTGCGCATCAGGAAAAGTGCAACTACCAGAAATTGAGATACCACCAGAACCATTGAACGGGTTGCTCATCGGCACGGTTCCAGATTCAAACCTGTTCCTGAAGTTCATTCGCACATTCAATTCATGCTTCCAAAAGACTTCGTTCGGAGCAACAGAAATAGTTTACAATACTGCGGCAAATGGTTAACAATTCCATTCTACGTTCAAAATCAAAGGCCAAATATACCACAAAGTAGGCTCATTGCTGCCAATGCCAAACGAACCACATAATTTTTTTACAAATCTACTTCATGGCCGGTGAGGACATCAATCATGTAGATGCACGTTGCGGCTACAATAGCCTCAATTCGCCTAATGCCAGGCGCATCGTCGGCGAACTAGACGCCCTGTTGAATGAGCACAATGAATTATTGAAATTCTTCAAAGCACACATGCACGAATTGCAAAGTGACAATCACGCTATTGTCATCAATCCTGATAAAACACCAGCTGGAGAGCACGTGCTTCGATTCAATGCGCCTGTTGTTGACGACATTGCTGGAATCATGGTTGGCGACCGCACATCGACGCGAGAAATCATGATTCGAAGAAGAAACAATAATCTGGAGTTCATCGCTGACACACACAGTTCATACGACGCTTTCCAATATCCGCTAATTTTCTGGAAGGGACAAGACGGATATTGCATAAACATTAAACAACGAGATCCTGTCACAGGTAATTCATTCATTATGAACATCATTACTCATTTTGAATTGAGAAAATGAATGGTTGATGTTTTTTTGTTTTTATCGGCGGTCATCGTCTACAGCGCTCTATTCCTCTTTCTGTCATATATCCCATCCCCACACACTTAAGATACATTCGTTATTTTTTATTTAACAACCAAAATATTCACTAGAAATAATTTATATGGCAGAACAACGTTTGCCGGGTCAGCTAGTATATATATATATATATATTTTGTTATGCCTAAGAATATAATAATCTTGATGTGAAACTATGTGACAAAATTATTAGGGATTGTAATCCCAGACAGAATTTTCAAGCCCCGTATTATGGCATTAGTATTTTATGAATCCCGAGATTAGACAAAAAAAGTGAAAACCTGATGATAAAAAACTAGTTAGGTATCCGATTCATCATTCTTCAAACTGTGAAGTCCTGCATGGTGGTAGCTTCTCATCCGGCGCCAGTGAGAATACTGTATAGCCGCATCTCTCGCTCCGCCACACTATTCTTTCCACTGCAGGCAGCTCCAAAACTTCCTGAGAAGTGGGGATTCTTAAAAATTATAATGTGGCATCGAGGAAACTGCAGAACACATGATAGTCTGTCCGCTCGTTGCATCCAGGTGCACCATTGATATGTTCAAAACCAATGACATGGCCATCAGTAGCCAAGGCACGGTTGGTAAGATGCTAAGTACATCTCTCGCACGGACATAACAGAACAAGACTAAAAAACTAATATAAATGTATACCAAAAAAATACATACAAACACTAATAATATAAAACTGAAAGTTGTTTACCGCTGCGCTCGACTATAATACTCTGTTGGCCAGATATTTTTTTGACATAACATTTTATATTGTTTGTTTAATCTGAATAAATTTATTTCACTACAAATAAACCGACATATTTAATTGACTGATAAACAATAATGTTATGATCTACCAAAACTGTTATATTCAACCCACAAGATACAAAATATGTATGCATTTTTAACTAATGCATATAATTCCCCGGCTAGATGGCAGCGACTTGCCTGTGGGGTATAGTTTGTGCAAAAAACACTTTTACAGCACTTTTCGGTTTGTGCGAGCTACAGTTTTCCCGTCCATACACACGGGCTTCCGGATACAAACCGGTTTGCGTAGGAAAGCTCGCTGTAAAACATGAGCGTCTAGCCGGGATTTAGTATGACAACAAAACTTCCCATGTTTTTTCAGACACTGCAGGGCTTACATTATAAGGTATACTGCCATAACAGATAGCTACCTGCACAATTGAGATATTTAGATATTTTGACTAATTTAAATTCCGAATACATTTTAGGATAATTAGGTAAACAAGTCAAAGCTATATTATATTATGTTATATTGATAAAATATATTTTAAGAAGGCCAGATCTGCAGATATGCACTGAACTTATGATAGGTTAAAAATGTTGTGATCCTATTTCTAACTAAAATGTTGATTTACCCTATGCGCTGCTCTTAACAGGGGAAGCTATATCTCTATGACAAAACATCTGAATAAAAAAATAAACGATTATCAATTTAATTAATTTTTATTATATTTTTGAAATATTGTAACATTGATATATAATAATAATTCTGATCTAATATCAACCATGTCTTACAAATTGATCTAGATCACAGCCTTTATGTTACATTGACCAATAATATCTTACAGGGTATGTAAAACAATAATATTCACGAATAAAATCGGTAAGTAATCAGTATTTTTAAGGCTGGAAGTTAATTAATACACATGTATTCAAATGCTTTTGAATAAAGACGTAGTCCACAACTCAATTTCCACAAAGCAGCACCATTTCAATAAAACCTAAGGTACACTTACAATTGATATCAATCCATGTGATAAAATTTTGGACTCAATAATGGAGAAGTATATGTACTGGATGGTGGAGTTGAATATGGGGAAACGTATGGTGACGTCACCCTCTTCTTATCAGAGAATGGGCTCACTCCGTCTCTAGAGTAATAGCGATGCTCTATTACCTGAAAAAAAAACAAATATTGAAAAATGATTTCTTTCATCGATAGGTAGGTTATATTTTACTACATTAAATAACATTTTTTTAAATAAAATAATAATTTATAACAAGGGATTCATGGAGATTTTTTTTTTCAAAAGAAGTTAACGCGTATAGAAAAGGTTTACGTGAAAATAATGCTCTGATTACCTTATCAAAAAATCTACAAAGCTTTACAGCCCCTGTTGACCCAGGTGCCAGAGATCTGTAAGTAAAAAATGAGGCAATTTTTTAAACCATACCAATATAAAATACAATCTTAATTTATGTCCACCGCTTTCACGTGTTTATAACATCGGGATTTGAGAAAATATAAATTTAATTCTTTTCCTAACATTTTTACTTTTCATAAATAATATGCATATTTTTTATCATTGTTGTGACAGTTGTCAATGGGTGAAATCTACGGCGTGTTGTTAATTTGTATTTTCTGATTTCTTTTTGTACTACGTATCCATTGTTGTGTGGTTTTTATGATTATATACTTAACTGCAATTATTAAAAATAGTAAATATTATTTATCTACATTCTGATACATTGATTTTACTGATACAAATATGTATCAGTCCTAAGTAAACGCCTATTTAAAAAAAAAAAGTCTATGTCATTATCACAATTACGAGGGAACAGCAATGTAGTAGAATAATACTCATAACACGTGCTCCAAACATGTTAAATATCATAATCTATCAACATTCATCTTTTTGTGTTTTTGCATCGTCAAAATTTTCTAGGTGGTATTACCCATGTTTCACTGACACGTGCATACATTTTGCAGATTGAAGTTAGGAGTGTGTAAAAAATATAGTTAATTATTATTTGTACATAAACTATGTTCATAATATTATGATATTATGTTCCAACAAATTTAATTAACGTACATATTAATTAGGTAGGAATATGTATGAAACTATTGTTTTTTATGCTTATTTCTGTTTTTTTTAAAGAAATATAATAAAAAGTATCTTTGTAACTGAATACAAAAACTGATTTAATGAAGCCTCTTACATCTAATGACAAAATAGATACCAATACAATAATTGTGATGATTATCTGTATTTTTATATTTTAGTACTTTTTACACAATTTTATAAGACGCCAATATCAATTTCATCAAGCTTCTATCAAATTGGTTTATTAACGAACAAATAATAATAATCGTGTTGTTATACCTATTTTGGCGTTCCACTAATAAATAATAGACAATATATTTTATTTATTGATATTAAAAAATAATACTATTTAAAAAGTGTTTTGACGACCCTACCCCTGGCAAAATAACCCCAAAATTTCATGTTGCTCTTCGGTACAAGTCCGCCTGGCATATTTTAAGTCTTTAAAATTCAATTTATTCAAATATAACTATGCATTCTAATTGCTAACATATAATGGAATGGAGAGTAAAAATATCAATATAGTACCTTTTGTATTTCTGGTAGATAATTTTTCGACAGTTGACGTAACTGCATATGCACACACCATTTACAAGTCAAGTTTTATATTAACTAACGTAAAGTTTTGCATGTTTAAAATGTACAACTGTACAAATGTACAATAACTGACAATTGAGAATAAGGTTATACAGAAATATGTTGTCTACCCGAGTGTAAAAATAAGAAGAGGGAGAAATAAGAAATAGTAAGTGGCCATACAAACAAAATATTTTTTTCGAAGCGGAATTATACTTAGTAGGCGGAATAACCCCATTTGATGGTACATGTGTCAGCCAGCACTTTCTTCAACTAATTTTCAAGTCAGTACAGAATTACAAAAGTTAGGTAGGTATTTATAATAAATTCAATATTAACACGTTTGCGGACACGTGTCAGCTAATAAATGTTACTGATATGACACATATTGAAATTATTGTTTTAAGAATGTTTTACTATTTTTTTTACTTTTCGATTTATATATCACAACTTTTACAACAATTTAAAAGGCAACAATGCAGCTTTGGCTGATGGTTTAGGTAGAATGTAATAATGGAGAAGAAGAACAACCATTATAATAGCATGTGTCATATTATATGGGTTCTCTTTGCTTATCCTTAAACGGAAAATTCTATCACCAAAAATAAATGTGTAAAAGTGACCAACAGTGGAAAGCAAAATAATATATGAAATACCAAAAATGACTAACCCATGACTAAATCACAATCATTTCATAAAAATGTAAAATAAAAAAAATGCCAAAAAAGATTAGTGACTTATATGTTTTATAAATTTTATGTTTCTGTTAAAAATAAAAATACATATAAAAAATTGTGTGGTTATCAATGGAGAAATAAAAAACAAGTTCTTCCTTAAACTCCTATTATCTCAGAATCACTTTAATGTGAGATAGTCATGTCTGGTCCTGAGCCAGCCATATATAGAAATGAGTGAAAATTCTCCTCAACGACAATACACGTCGTGTCATATTGCCTATCGTTTGAACACCGCGATATGACACAACATAAATAGACGTCGAATATTTACATATATTATGCACAACATAAATTCAATATAAAATTTAAGTACCAATATATCAATACTGTAGCTACACAAGACTGTATAATAAGTGTGTATCGATAAGTAATATTCTAAACTAATTTTACATGAAAAATCAGATTACGTACATACGCAAAGCATTCACGAAAAAATAATGTTGAATATATTTGTAAAAAAAACTCAATTTTATGTAACCATACAGCAGGTAACTAATCGTTAAATATTTCTAATCAAATAAATAATAATAATCTAGTTTCTTTATTATCAAATAAAACATTTCCTTTGAGTCAAACAATCGTTAGATTGTTTGCTGAACAGCTATTGTTGGATTGTGCTCACAGTATAACACATCGGAGTTACTAATGAGAAATGCATAGCGTCGTGACATGTATAGGCATTGTACCGTTGTTAGAGGAAACAAATAAGTGACTATCTTGCATCTTTCAATACGGATTTTTACACTAAGATATGATACTAATGGAAATATGTTCGCACTGTGACACAAGTAGACAGGGAACATATTGTTTTAATCCGAAATACGACTTCTATAAACGTTGTGTCGTATTCCGTTCTACGGTACAGGACGTCAATGGACGTTCTGTCATATCAATTTCACAGAATACAATGTTTATAAGCGTCATATATGATAAAAGTACCTCACTTGATGACAGTTAACAAATATCTCATCTGCACCGCATTGTTCGGCTATACTACAGGCTGTTCTTCTATGCTGATTATGGCGTTGCTTCTCTTCAGCTAAATCCCATTTAGTACCAATTACTAAAATAGGAATCTGTAAATCAAATTATGAATCTCTTTAGAAGTTATACCTCCTGTACACATGCATGGATTTACTGGCAGCAATAGTGCACATTTTAAACTATCGTGACGATAACTGTTTACACGTAAAAGTGCCCATTGTTTCTCCAATCTATTTTTAAGAATGAGCGAGATGCGATATCATTTTATAGTACTATTTCATACTATTTGACAGGTGGTGTAAATCGGTCAACCTGAAAATTCGTTTGTAGTTCGTTTGTTTGCCGGCAGGTTCGCAACTATCGTTCTACTGCGCAGATCGAAAAAATTCTTATGTCGCATGAAAATTCAGAAGCTTCCAAACTTTTTTGATTCATGCATGCAATTTTGCCAACTGCAGAATAATACATGTTTACCCATACATTTTCTTGTTATGGCCGCGATAATACTTACTGTCAACAGTAAATCCATGCACATGTAAACGGGGTATTAGTCATTTAATTACATGAATATATAGGTTGACAATGCTGTGTATAGAAACAACAAGCTGGTAAGTAATATTGAAAAGATATAAATATCTATCTGTCAGCAGTCTTCAGAAGGTTTATTCAATATTATTCAAAAAAAACAATTCAAACAATCAGAAATAAGTATTGTTATTCTTTTAATGTTTTCACATTATTTGCCACCTTATTTAGAAATAAAAAATAATGAAGAATAATATATTACTTGCGTAGTTCCTACGAATTGTTCAGGATCCACATCAAAATTATTTGGCTTATTTCCAGGGTCACGGTTTAAAACTTCAGATAGCCATTTCTGCAAATTTATTTGGCTCTTACGGTTTGTAAGATCATGGACAAGAATGATTCCTATTAACACAAAATGATAATAACAATACATTGCTTACAATTTAATCTGGTATAAGTATCGGGTGTTTATGCCAAATGCATTTTATTTGAAACTAGCTGAATTGCCCTGCTTCACTAGAGGTCGATTAGTCGAGGAGATTAGCTCTGCCTTATTCTATAATAATATAAAGTGTTATTCTAGCTCTGGTAAGAATTTGTTTTTTTTATAAAACACATATCGTTAACATTTTGCGAATATATTTATTTCAATTGATAATTTGGTCTTTGCAATTGCACATAGAACACAATAATATCATTCAACTGACCTCCCCGAACCATCTTGCACCTCACGATCCGCTTACACCAATTTTCGATGACTTTTTCACACAAGTCGGGCTCTATCTCAGCCATAACGCAACGGATCTTATCCTTAAGCGCATCAAGAGTTTACAGATTGTCTCCTTCCGTCTAACCCCACAAAAAGAAATCCAACGGTCTCAAATCGCACGATCTTTATGGTCAATTAAAGTCACCAAATCTAGGAATTAAACGGCCATTGAACTTTTCACAGAATAAAGCCAGTGTTTCACGAGCTGTATGGCATGTGGCCCCATCCTATTGAAACCACATGTTTCCAAAATTGTAGTCTTCCAATTCTGGCACCAAAAAGTCAGTTATCATTTGACCTTAACAGATGCTCTTTCATCATTTTCGATGTACAACCTGATGACGCCTCCAACCCAAAAATCACACCAAGTAACTTTCGCAGCATGTAACATTACTCTTAAATCACTTGTGGGTTTTCCTCATCCCAAATATGGCAGTTTTGCTTAACATACCCATTGAGGTGAAAATGTGAATCATTACTGAAGATGATTTTACTTGAAAAATCGTTATCAATTGCCTGCTCTTTCAAGACCCAATCAGCGAATCTACAATGCTGCCCGTAGTCTGTTCACCTACGCTCTTGCATGAGCTGGATCTTATACGGGTGTAGGTGAAGGGTTTAAAAAAAATTCATCATAAAGTCATACAAGAGGTCAAATTGCTGCTCTCTTCTTGGAATCAACGTATCTGGCACTTCGGCCACACTTTCGCGTACAGTGGCAATGTTTTCGTTTAAACGGGCTAGACGAACATGTACAGGTGTCCTAAACACTACTGGTCTCTTAAAATCTTTTAATCAGCTTACGAATACAGCCTTCAGCTGGGTGATGATTTCTACCGAATTTTGATCTTAATTTTCGCAGTATGACCGTCGAAGATTTGCCATTTTGGTAGTATGAATGCACAATTTGTATGCGTTGTGTAGTGGAGAAACGATCCATTGTTGTTAAATGGTAAACTTTCAACTAATGATGTCAAAAAATAAATATAAAAATATTTCACAGGATACAAATAACAGGACTGTGTAATTCGTACCACGAGTTGGATAACCCTTTACTTATTAAGGTTTTATAATATATAGTTTGTCCCAAATAATTTTGGATTTGTTTGCATGCAAGTAGGTACTATTATAGTTAAAACATTTAGTAGTTTAGGTGGAAAGCATGTAAGAGACGCTTTCAATATTATGCTCCAATGTTGATCCGTTTCAAGTATACCACTGTTGGGACACTTTCCTATGAATTATGTTTGACATACCACTCGGTTGATGGTTTTCAAATTTGTGAATGAAATTGGCCTGTGGACTGTATGAAGAAAATATAATCTGAGGTATTAACACATTACTAACAATTAATAGAAAATGTTATTTCAATATTGTCCTGTTTGATACATATAATAATAAATTCCTTTAAAGCGGAATATACTACCAATAGGGATTTCTCATGACAGCAATACGAAACATTCAAATCAACAAAATTTACCAATAATTAATCAATAAGTAGATAAGTATCTACCTAAAAACATGAAAAATATATTCTAATATTTTAAAAACCCAAAGGCGAACATCAGTCATAAAATCAGCATATTTTGTTAAACGATTTCTTAGTAATTATAATTTATAATTACTTATTTTTTATGAGTATACATTTTATCACCTTCATGTAATTTGGTAATTTATTTTGAAGATGTAGGACAAATTTCTGAATAACAGCTTTAATTTTTGTTTTATTCATTACCTATATCAATTGTCGATAAAACAAAAATGTGATAAATTTGAAATCCATTTATACTCGAATCTTTTGATCTTCAGCCTAGTTATAATAGTAAATACAGTCGAACTTGGTTATTACGATCACAGAAATAGCGAGATCTCGGATGTAATGAGGAAACATTCGTTGACATTTTAGTTTATGATTTTCTCCATACATTTATTCACTTTTATAACAAGCTACTTCTCGGGTATACCGAGCAAAACTGTTAATGTGTCGATCGTTTAAAAACAATATTTTCGACCCTAAGCAATAAAATCTGACCCGATAGTTAAACTAGACCGATGCCGCCAGGATCGGATTACGTTTATAACACTAGTTAAAAGTCTAAGTTCCTAATTGGTGTTTTCGCTGACAACATTAAAAAAAAGTATCCACGCATATGGTTGAAATTGCATGTAAAAAATACAAGCTTTGTGAAGTCAGCAGGTACCTACCAGCGCCGGCGGCTCATTACAATAAACAACTTCTTTTGTAGTTTATGAATGCCATGCTTGTTTCGGGAATTTTCACAATGGTTTTCAGATTTTTTATATTCTATGCTTAAATAGAATGTGACGCGAAAAATATATATAACGATATAAAGAGTAATGCTTACAACGAGCAAATTCAGTCGGTCCCATCTTCCTCGTAATAACCAAGTACAGTGTACTTATATTTTAATTAATAATTTATGTTGTAAGGGGCCGTCCATATATGACGTAACACTCTAGGGGGGGATGAGGGTCTGATATAATGTGATGATTTGTGACAAAGGGACGAGGGGGGTTAAAAAATAGCCAAAATCATGTGACGTCATATGTGCACCTTCAAAATGGGCTGTTTTTTTGCAAAACTTCAGAAGGTAATTTAATAACTGCATCCTATATCGAAATATTTTTTCAAAACAAAAAAAATGTACTTTTATGTTCTAAGACACAGCTATTAAAATTCTCGACATTTTTACCTCCTGTATAGTTTTGCAAAAAAATATATAGTTGGTTTTGAAGGCAAATAAATCAATCCTCCCATCAACAACATTTGAAAATAAATAGTTATCCTAATATGCATTATGGTATACCATATTTAACTTATTAGATAATTATATAACTTATTATTGAATTCATTACAGTAGAATCACACTAATTTGGCATTTCAGAAATCCAGCATCATCTTGGGGTTTTGGTCAAGACATTTCGGTTTTGCATAAATCGAGGGAGAGTTATTAATTGGTTTGAGTTTAAGAAAACAATTGTCGATGAGTGATTATTTTGGCAAATAATGATAAAACATTATGTATTGCTACTGCCCATTTTTTTTTTCTTTCTTATATGTTGGAAATATGATTTTCATATATTTTATATCCAGTTTTCCATATATTCCAACAATCCAGCACCATCAGGTTTTATATAGTGCCGGAACAGTGAGATTCTACGGTAAAACTTTCGCATTGAGAAGTAGAATAGATTTCAAAGTTGGAACTAAGTAATAAAATTTAGAGGAATTGATCAAAACATGTCCATTTTTATTAGAGACTCCGATCGGTGTTGCGACAAGTCTCTGGACTACGTCCGAACTGAAGACACATTGTTTATAGAGTAAACGAACAAAGTAGTTAGCCAACTCACCAGCATAATATGAACATTTTAAAATAGCAGTATTGAAAATAAACGAGGAAAAAACTAGACAACAATTAACAATACTATTTACCATGAGTAGGTTGATAGAAAACACCCCGAGCGTTCCTGTGGTTATTGAAACCCCCAACATCCCATAGCTCCACAAAAAATGTATTTTGTGCTTGCGTTCCTTCTTTATAAGTATGTAATTTTACTTCAACAGAGCACCCAATTGTCCAACCAGGAGATGTCAAAGGCTCATTTTGTGATATTAGATGTGTCAACGAAGTTTTACCTACACCTAAAAGAATTATATAAAAACCATATTATGTAGCTATTATAAATTGTCATTATTAATGGGTAAGTGGGGAAATAAATTATATCACTCATCTCGTAGGTAAAAAAACTGTAAAAAGAAAGATTATTTTACAGATGCAGGAGAAATATTGTATGACATGTTTTCAAGAAAAAATGTTAATAAAGTAAAGACAGTACATGGGCAAGATGTATCGAAATTTTCATTGTCAACATTGAAACTTTTAATTTGTTTATAATTTTGACATTTTCTATGTAACCTTTACGTTGGCTACCCTTGCCAGCTGTCAATAGTGGCGGTGAGTGTTGTGTGCGAGGGTTAGCATCCAAGTAAATATTATAAATGAGATATATTCTCCTGATATATTTTCATATTACGTGAATTATGTACCTGAATCACCGACGACAATTACTCTCACTTTATCTATAGCCGCCATCGCATGGTAAATATACTAATTTTGTTTTCTTCTACACACAAATAGCCAAGTTCATGTCACACTCTCATCGGCTAGTTTATGTTACCAACTTAATAAGTGTTCACCATGTTCAAAACCTACTAAAATGACAAAATAATTTTTGTGAATATCCGATTATCCCTAATCACATTATATATAACATAATACCTATAACAATCACCAAACAAATTATATAAAATCGGACGTTTTTGAATTCTTAACGCTTCATTCTCAAAATCACCAGAGGGAATTATCATCTTATCAATTAAATCGGGTTTTGTGAAAATTTTTGGAAAAATAATACTTATTAATTATTATTTATTACCTATTGAACAGTTTCCGTATTTTATTGTAATAAATTATTGTTTGCAAATATTTTGAATCGTATTTTTTGAGGTCCGTCTCACTGCTTGCTGGTAACACTGTAAAATCGATATGAAAATAAAATGGTAATGGCTGGTACCACTAGTACTATTGTGGTTTGTGCAGTAAATTTTTATAAATGAGCCAATGGAAGTTAGTAAGCCGGTGAAATGAAACTGGTATAATGAAGATTATATCACGCCTGAGTTAAACAATGTCCTCGATCATGTTTTTGGCGGTGGCATCACTTTGTGCATTAATAATTACATCGGCCGCCGAAGAGACTGAGTCGACGCCCGGATATTGTGCTCCGTACAATGGTAATGTTTGTAAATATCATCTGAATGGCTCTGTGTGGTATAATGCTGCCCACGGTGAAAGAAGTGGATGGGAAAATGAAAAGATCGCTGCAGGGCTTTGGGATGAAATGATTTCGAGCTTGGAAGATCCATGCCGTAGTGCCGCTGAGAAACTGCTTTGTACGTACGCTTTCCCCAAATGTATGTTCAAAGACGGCTCATTGATTGCATTGCCTCTGTGCTACGAAGATTGTATCGTCGTCAAAATGCAATTTTGTTTTAATGCCTGGGCTCTGATCGAAGATAACAAGCAAAGGGGTGTATTTTTTAAATCAAAAGGTCATTTCCTACTTCCCGACTGTCATACTTTGCCCAAATACGCCGGCAAGGGCAAACCGGCTGTCTGTTCCAACATAGGCTTAGCCGAAATGAAGTGGGATGAGGTCACCACCGACTGCAGACGCGGAAATGGGCGATATTATCAAGGAACTGTCAATGTAACACAAAGCGGACTCACTTGCCAGCCGTGGGAATCTCAAACACCTCATGAGCACATACGGCCGCCTCTTGTTTTTCAAGAAGTCAAAAATTCTGTCAATTATTGTCGTAATGCGGGTGGAGAAGAATCAATGCCATGGTGTTACACGATGGATCTGGATGTTCGATGGGAACGGTGTAACATTCCTCTTTGTGCAAACTCTTCTGATATGACAGAGAGCATTAAAATGGAGTCCTTCTTTACCCCTATATTCATTCTGGTTGCATCTTTTGCTGGATTTGGGGTAATATTGGTTGTTCTGCTCATCGCTCTATTCTGTCACTATGCACTTAAAAATCGCTATTCAGTAAACAGTTCAATTATGCGCCGGCCAGATGTCGGAATAGATTTGGATAAATTGCCTAGCAATCTAGCATATCACAGTACTGGAGCACAACTCAATCCTAAATTAGAGAAATTGGAATTCCCACGAAATAACATTATCTACATATGTGATTTAGGTCAGGGTGCATTTGGAAGGGTGTTTCAAGCTAAAGCTCCCGGTCTAGTGACCGATGAAGAGTTTACTTTGGTAGCTGTCAAGATGCTTAAAGACGAAGCGTCCCAAGATTTGCAAGTGGACTTTGAAAGAGAAGCTTGCCTATTGGCAGAATTTGATCACCCTAATATTGTCAAGTTATTAGGTGTTTGCGCCATCGGTAAGCCCATGTGCTTACTTTTTGAGTATATGGGTCGCGGAGATTTAAACGAATTCCTCAGAGCGAGCAGTGTCACTGAAGGATATACAGTTCCGCCTATGCTGGAACCCAGAGAAGATTCAAAATTATTGAAGAGTATGCAGGTCACCCATACGGACTTGCTAAATATTGCAAGGCAAATCGCCTGCGGTATGGTCTACTTGTCCGACCGCAAATTTGTGCATCGTGATCTGGCTACGAGAAATTGTCTCATAAACGATGACATGGTAGTCAAAATTGCCGACTTCGGGTTATCACACAAAATATATCTTCAAGATTATTACAAGGGTGATGAACACGATGCCATACCGGTCAGGTGGATGCCTTTAGAAAGTATATTATACAATAAATACACTCTTGAATCAGACGTATGGGCATATGGTGTTTGTCTATGGGAAATTTTTTCATTTGCCCTTCAGCCATACTTTGGAATGACACATGAGGAAGTGGTCAGATTTTTAAAAGATGGCAATATGCTAGCTTGCCCGGATAATACTCCTAGATGTGTTTATGATTTAATGCGTCAGTGCTGGCATCACCAACCTTCCAACCGACCAAACTTCAGAGATATTCAGCTCGCTCTCGACAAGATACAACGTGAAATTGAAATTGAAAGGACTTGCATCTCCTACTCGGGTGCGGGTGCGCATCATTAATTGTTGACATTCTATGTAAATATATTAATTTGGTTACCATAATTATATTTACTATACCAAATAATGTAGGCACACCTATATTTAATTATCTTTTTGTCACTGAAACTGCCAATGTATGGATTATTAAAATAATGTACCTATTGATATTATTTTCAATTTGGATTGAATCAATGTTATTGTCTATAATCTAGGGTTACCATATCCTTGTTATTTTAAAAGTCGACACATGTTTTTAGGCTAAAACAAAAATATATTTAAGGGATTACATATTTTTTTCTTACCATATCGATATTTATCTTCTGTCCCCATTTATTTATACTTCTCAAACATTGTATTTATTTGGTAATTTTTTATTACCTTTAATTAGATATGAGACGAAATGTCTTTGAAATTGTATAGCATAAATAGAATATTTCTGACAGACTATTGTTAACTTGTTTCTCTCGTTGGTCTGAATTTGCACTTTCGTTTGGCCATAGTTTATTTAGAACGATATTTTATTTCACAGTTTATATAAAATGTTACTATTAACATTTGCGGCAACTGAACATACGGGGGGGGTATAATAGTTCTTCATTTGACGCACAAATTAAATCCCCCATCCCCACGCCACAGTTGGTGAACAAGTGCGTCTGCACCCTTTACACAATTTATTGGTTGACCACTGCAGCAATCTTTACAAGCAAAATTCAAATAAGAAATGGTAAGTAAAAACTTACATATTTCTAAAACCTGGCCCCACAAAAATATTAAGACCTCAAAAAAAGGATGTATGGTAACCCTATATATAGGTAGTCTAAATCATAGTTTCTTAACCGATGGTCCTCAAAGATATTTGGGTGGGCCGCAAAAATTTTCTGCAGTTCAAAAATAGTTATGTACCTAGAAACCTAACATTTGAAGTGGGGTTGTATTATATTTCGACAATTGTTTCAAAAATATTGTAAATATAAATATTTATTCCAATGTTGATGGTCCGCAAAGCATTTTTTGATTTTTTTGTGTCCGCGGATGGAAGGTTAAGAAACATTGGTCTAAATCATCTATTTTAAAAAAATAATTTGTTATTTAAATAAATTGCCTTTTGGTTAATGTTTATTTTATGATTCGTATGGTTTATAAACATGCACAATGAATATTAAAAATAATTCGTTAACTTATCGGGATTAAGAAGAAATTTTCAGATTTTAATAATAGTTAGTGTACTTATATTACTTCATTCCTATTTTGTATTTGTAACTGAATCTTTACCTCATTAAGCAGTGTATTGAATTACCCCATTAAATGTAACATTGACGTAATAACTTACTAATTTATTTAATCTATTGTGAATAATGTAAATTAAGTAAAGTAGTTAGTCTATAAGTTTACTTATTATTTCAAGAAAAGACAGTAGAAAGACTGAAATTGAAGCCGTCATTTCCAGTAGAAACTATTTCTTTAAATGTTATTCCTTACATTAGAATCTCCAATAAAATAATAATCTCATTAATTTCATTGTAAACTAATATTTGGTCTAAGGCATAAAGCCCTCAGAAGGTGGCATGGCGACAGCGCGGACGCAAGCTTTTCGAGTGGTGCTACCACTCAGCTAAAATACAATGCAAACTAATACTGCAGAGCACACTTGGAAAGGCTCAATGACACTGGGTGCGGGCTGCCCATTTTATTGCTGCTAGAGGTTCTGTTAAAATGCGGACGGTTCTCACGCCACTTGCCTATCTTTATTATTTGTCCAGTCGATTCTTTATGAGTTCAATCAGAGTTACCAGATAGAAATTTAATAAAACATGCCGTCAATCTATTTTACGAGATAATTAAAGGTAAACATTTCACTACTAAACTGGGCATCTCCTTTTTGTATGCGTCAAACATAACTTGTAAGCACTTTGTAAATTCCATGCCTCACTACGCTACCTATTGTGGACTTTCTGCCCAAGGACTGTCTAATTCTAATATATTAAAAACCAGATTGTATTTATACCATTGATTTTGGTTCAGTGAATAATTTATTTAAGTACGTACCTATGTAAATTGTTGCCAATTCTAAGCATGTTTTTGTAATTATTATAATCTAACTTATATGTACATATTTAATTCTATTTGATCTTTCAATAAATCTATTTATATTATTATAGTCCTATGTGTGTTTCGTTTAATATGACTGAAGATGTAAATTAGTATTAATATTGTCAATTATTGTTTTTCCTAATAATAACATTATTCGTTTTTATAGTATTTTTTTAGTGGTCTCTCATACTATGTATGTAAACAGAATATGAAAGTATTATAAAGGATTGCCTATATACAGCAAATAAAAATTGAACCACAACAATTCACCCGCTTACCATGAGTCATACTGCATAAGTGTCATTTTTTAAAAGGAAAATATAATATATTTGATATATAATACAAAGGGCTTTTATTTACAAATCCATATGAAACTCTAATAATCAATGGAGCAATACCATGTTTGCAATAATGAGCTGTGATTCTCTTTCCTTGAGATATATTTTGATAAAATTTCAAGATTCCCAATTCTCAAGATACGAGGGTTGGTCAATAATTCCTTAGAAAAAAGCATTAAAACAGTTTTTATTTCTGTATTTTTTTTTTATTTCTCAACATAATCTCCTTGGAGCTCAATACACTTGGTTAGACGTTTCTCAATATTTTTTAAACCGTCAGAAAAATAAGTTTTCGGAAGGTCCTCAAAATAAGCATTTGTCCGATCGATGACTTCTTCATTTGAAAAAAAACGTTGTCCACTTAGCCATTTTTTTAAGTTTGGGAAAAGGAAAAAGTCACTGGGGGCTAAATCTGGCGAATACGGTGGGTGGTCGACCAATTCGAACTTCAATTCTTCAATTTTAGCGATTGATCGTAAACATGTGTGAACACGGGCATTGTCCTGATGAAAGAGGATTTTTTTCCTGTTTAAATGAGGCCGTTTTTCTTCAATTTTGTTTTTTAGCTGGTCCAATAAAGATGCATAATAATCCCCTGTTATTTTTTTTCCTTTTTCCAAATAGTCAACGAAAATAATTTCACGTGCATCCCAAAATACAGTAGCCATAACCTTACCAGCTGATTTTACGGTTTTCGCCTTCTTTGGACATGGTTTGCCTTCGCAATCCACTGCTTTGACTGTTCTTTCGTCTCGGGAGTATAGTGGTGTATCCATGTTTCATCTACAGTCACAAAGCGACGAAAAAATTCATCCGGATTGTGTTGCATGAGCGACAACAGGGCTTTAGAGGCCACCACCCTATTGCGTTTATTGTCGACTGTGAGCAAACGCGGCACCCATCTTGCAGAAATATTTTTCATGCCCAATTTGTCATGTAAAATAGAAATGACGCTACCTTTTGAGATCCCTGTAACCTCAATTATCTCACTCAACTTTAATCTTCGGTCACTTAACACCATATCGTGGATTTTATTGATCATTTCTGGTGTAGTCACCTCTACAGGACGTCCTGAGCGTGGTTCATCCTTTGTTGATGTACGACCACGTTTAAATTCATTTAACCAGTTATAAATAGTTGCAAGTGAAGGAGCAGATATGCCGTGAACTAAATCCAACTCATTTTTTATTTCCTTTGCTGTTAACCCTTTTATATTAAAATGTTTAATAACAGCTCTAACCTCAATTTTCTACATTTTCCACAAGCAATTTTTTTTTTCAAATGTACGAGAAACACACAACAACCCGACCAATCTGATTGAAACTTCGCAGCATACTGAATCGGTAGTGCCGCTGCATGAAAACAAACCGCTTACAGTACTAGTCGCGCCACCTGTCGGCTTTTCTAAGGACTTATTGACCCACCCTCGTATTCTGAATGAAAAATGGAAAATGTCTTTGGTGTGAAAACTGCTCAGACAGAGAAAGGTTATTTTTGGAATGAAAGCTGAAAAAGATCTTGACTGAACCAATCTTCGAATATATATTTCTTAAACCTCGATTCGAAAAAGTCAAAATGTTACAAGCAATATTCCTTCTAAGAGCTAAGATACAGTGCCGCAAATTGTGGTGGATCTTGCTTGATTCCATTTGGAATTATGCTATAAGTATCAGATTTTACTTACTACGACCAGGCCATTATATAATTTGACGAGTTGATTTATCTATTTAAAAAAATGGTGAATATGTACAAAATTTACTGCTTTGATGAGTTTATGATTTGCCTGCCACATACTAGAAAAATTAGAGGTAACGTTGATCACACGCTCTATCAATCTTATGCATATTTATATCAAGCAACATTTCAACCATATTGAATGATCCACAATAGTTTGACACAAAGCTCGAAATGGAAAATTTTACGAACCAGACTGCACGATAATTTTCTGAAAATATCAACATTTATCTTATTTTATAAAAATAAGTGTTGGATTTTTGTTATCTGGCCTACCTTGCTCAGATGGTCAAATTAATGTTTCCATAAGACGAAGCAATAATCTCTGGGATTTCTTGAACCGAAGCCGAGTTCCAGTGTAGTCCAGTCCATTTCATGCCCTGGTTTGATAAAATTAATCCACCAGATTTATGGTCAAGTTGATCGATATTTCTGCTTCTGAGGTTTAAAATATTAATCTATTGAAATAAGTGTACCTAACGGGTTTCAATCAAATAGTTTGGACTGTTAACAACTTATATAAGGTGAGTCGGGGTAAGTGTAGCTACTAAGATATCTCAGTATCTACTACAAATTGGATGATGCCATCTATGGAAAGGTGATAGCAAAATCACCGATTTATAAAAATAATCAGAAATGGTGTCGATACCATGTTTTTTGAGGTGACTACATGGAATTTTCTCCAGACGACATTTTGAAGTCGACGAGTGAGATGGTAGCTGTTACTAAAATATTTTTTATGGAAATCTGCACATTGTGGTTGTAAAAATTGGTGAGTACCTATATGTGTTTTGATACGCTGCTTCACGTGGTGTTATCGTTTTACTGAATTATAAGCATTTGAAACCTTTAATCAAGTAGACACACTTCCCCCACGAAAGTAAACACGTGGGGTAAGTGTGCCTTTGTATTGTGTCACACTTCCCCCATATATTTTGTATGAATTTGCAAAGTCAATATTTTAACTAGTGATGGGACATGACGCATTATTTATATCGATCGAAGTATCGAAGATCGAACATGTTCGTAATTGAAATACAATGTTTATATATAAGAATTTGTATACCCGTATAACCTAGATAATTCAAAATCCAAGGGACTCTGAAAATTTGATTTCGAATTCGCGAAAATTGCTATAAATCGAATTTTCCGAAGAAGAAAAAAAAATCGGCAATTTGTATGGGGACTGTTCGACTCAAAAATGTTCTTCTAAGCCTATAATTCTGGATTGCAAAGTTGTTCAATTACCAAATAAATAAGTTTCCTGCAGAAAATATAGAAAAAACTTTGTTTGAAACACTTTTGCTGAATTCTATCAGTAGTAAGGCGCATATAAAGAATAAGAGAAAATGGTTGCCCCAGGAGCAGAAGTGATTACATGTTATGATGTTATAGAGCGAATGAAAAATAATGTCGCAATAGAAAAGAAAATAAAGCCATTGCAAGACAAAACTAACACGCAGAAGAAGGTATTGAAACCGATAAAAGTACACCAAAACAAAAAAAACACGAACCCATGTCATCAGAAGAAGATTTGTCATGGACATCAAGTGACGAAAGCGAAGATAATATGCAAGACTATATTAATAATTTGCTCGGCGATGAGGAAAACGATCCTTCAATTAATTGTCTGATCAGTTTGATGATACTGCAGTTGCATCTAATTCAGAAATGCTAGAGATTGGAAAGTGGATTGTAGTACAATTTGCTACAAAAAAAAATGTGAAACATTTTGTCGGAGTTATAATAAAACTTGAGCAAGATGACAGAATTCTGACAAAGTTTGCTCGAAAACTTGAGACGATTAAAAAAGAAAACGAAATTATGTTTTCATTTCCAAGAGTAGAAGACATTTACGAAGTGAAAGAAGAGGATGTCATCTGCATATCGCCTCAACCATCAACTGGACGAAGAGGCGAAATAATTTTCAAAACAAAAATCTCTGGTTACAATATTCAGTAGGTACCTAGTCATGCAATTTCAAATATTGCAATTCGAAATAATTAAGTTAGAATAAATAGTTTTGTAAGTTAAGCACTTAACTTGAATTTTAAGTACATTAAAAACGAAAGAATGATTCGAGAATGAGACCCAAAACGTTACTAGAGTTTTAATGTTTTTGTGTATTAATTATTATTTTTTCTTTTATATCTTACTCTCTATTTGTATCCACATTTTATTTTTGCTGATTGTTATTTAAATTTGTAATAATACGAAAATAATCATGTTAGGTGTATTAAATTTCATCAACTGTTTGTTAATGCTCACTGTTTCGAGCTAAAAAATAATATTTTACCCTGTTAATTCTTGGTGAAGCTATTATAACATTTCAAATTTTAAAAATGTGTAACCTATTTGTAAATAATCAGAACTGGTTTCGTTAATTGAGCATTTTCAACGAAAATGTATTAAATATCTTCCAGTTTTTTTATAATAAACACCTACTGATCTATTTTATTATTTGTAATATTTTTCATTATACTTACATATTATGTATATGTATACGGTAATAAAATATATGTCGCAAACATAATTATATTGTTAAATTTAGTAAATACTTCGACTTACATTTATTTTTTCTCCAAGAAAAATAACCACAGAACGCCTTTTGCTATTTCCTCGTGCGTCATTGCTACAATGCAAATTTCATAACACTCTAAAATCATACATGTCAATTTCAAAAGCCCTTAAAATGGTAGGTTAGTTTCAAAGTCCCCTAAAATAAAAATCATTTGATTTTTAATTTATTCTCTTAGTAAAATAATATGTAAAAAGTGAGTAAAATATATTAAATAGGTATAATACTCTTTATAATGTATAAATCAAATAATAAATAACTACATAGTGTTTACGTATTCAATAGATATGCCCTTTTCTCATTTTTATCAAAACTATCTAAAATCGTTTCATGTTGTGTCATGTAAGTACTGACTATTTTTAGGGTTACTCTGCATTCCTGTATTGTATACTTTGTATTTGTGCTCTTTCGAGACAAATAAAATTATAAGTCAATCTTCAAAAGCCTTTGATTCATTTACCTACCACTCCTGTTGCTGAGATAACCACATTAAATAATTAAGTACCTACCTAATAAAAAACTTAATTTTTGTTTCGGGACATCACTAGCTCTACATACATTAGTATGACACACTTACACCAAAAAAAATGATATAGATAATTTTTGTTGAAAATCTATACAAAATCTTTAATTTAAGAATCAATATCCATTAAATGATATATTACCTTTCTATGCATGTAATACGTTATGGTTTTGAAGAACTTTTGGAACAATGGTGAATTTAGTTACACTTACCCCAATATCGGGGTAAGTGTGACAAACTGACTAGTGATCAAAAAATATTAAAATGTCGTATTATAGTAAGATATACAGTGGGTTCCTTCTGTACATATTAATTGTAATGATATTGTAGATCCTATGGTAAAGTTTTCAACTGTTTAAAACATACCTATTCATCATGAACCAGGTTGAAATTCATCTCATCAAATTATATGTCACGCTTACCCCGACTCACCTTAAACTCTTTTTCTTATTGATGTTAAAGGTTTTATAAGAAGATGGTGTCCGTATAACTGATAACAGAACAGTTGGTTCATAAATGAATTAGACAGTGTAATAATAACCAATATAATAATAAATTCTATAACAATGAAATAATAAATTGTTACTACAAGAATAAATTACATTAACTATTTTCACTTTCAATTGCAAAGTTGTATTAATAAACAACTGTAAACCAATAAATTATTACAATTAATAAAATTCTAATTTAAATATTATTCTACGTAAATCTACTCCACAGGTTCACAATAATATGGAGATATGAGTTTGTTTTGTACATTGTCAAGAAAAGTGAAATTCAGATGAATTTATTATGATAGTAGGTATATTGTCGTTGAAAATAGAAAATTGTGTAACTCCAAAAATGCTACTCGACAGGAGAGACAAAAAACATTATGGTTTCGCATACAAATATATGGTTGTGGAGTTTAATCATCCATGATTTAACAATGTTACAGTTTTTTGGAATTACATTGTTTTCAAGTCTGGAAGATATTAACAACGACCACTAGATGGCATTCAAAGTCAATTTTCGATTAAAACGGAGTAACACATTTTTCTAGTTTCAACGATGATATGCAGATTGGCACAAAAGAAGCTGACCAGTTTTAAAAAAAACATATTTTTTAATACTTTCTAGATCTGTATTCTTGCAGATAACCCTTGTTTCTTTTACATATGAGTCATATGACTAAAAAATTCAAGAATATAATTTAATTAATAATTCAAGAATTATATTTTTCATCCTAAAGGTAGGTACCGAGAAAACAAATGATTAAGCTTTTTTTGCACCAGCCTGTATTTACTCACACACTTCACATGCTAACATTAATTTGTTTTCTGTATAGGCTGTTTTTTTGGCTGCTTGTTCAAACTTTGGCCCATTATCAGTATATTGTGATATTTCATCGGACCATCATTACTTTAATGGTGAAATCGAACCTTCTAAAGATTTTATTCCATGTCCCTCATGTAACTTTTGATATGAACTCATTTTTTTCCATTTTCACAAATTCTGAAACAGTGTACTGCATATTTATATGGTTTCATTGAAAGAGTATTTACATATTGAATTTTCGTTTTTTACTTTAAGTATATGTGGCAAATATTTTTCATTTCAAAACTCACCCGTTGATGAAAAGGTTGAGGGACCGTGAGCTAGAGAGATTATTAATCGAAGTACTGAAAACATCGAAATATTAGTTTGCTACTACATAATACTTAATTGACTTTCGCAGATTGGCGTGGGGAATCCTTAAATTCATAATACAATGTCTGAAGAAAGAGTCGTCACAGAGGTACCAAGTAGCCTTAAGCAGTTAGCTAGGCTGGTTGTTCGTGGATTTTACTGTATTGAAGATGCACTCATAGTCGATATGCTCGTGCGGAATCCATGTGAGATGTTTTTTTACTTTGAATATGTCCAACAAATTCATCATTGTGACTAAATTGACGTTTAATATAATTTTTTTGCAGGTATGAAAGAAGATGATATTTGTGAATTACTGAAATTTGAACGAAAAATGTTGAGGGCTAGAATAGCCACCCTCAAAAATGACAAATTCATCCAAGTACGACTAAAAATGGAAACTGGTTAGTAACCACAAATATAACATAAAATTTTGAAATATATCCTACAGTATAAACTCAATTATTTTGGGGATAAGAATAATACTAATGATCCAGATAATTGTAAAAATAAACTTAATACAGTGAAACCCCGATCTTAGATTTTTTTAAGTTGATTAATTTTACTTTGTTCTAAAATGTACATTCGTTTAGTTTAGTGATGTCGAAAAAATCTACTACCTATTGAAGCTAGATTTAAAATGATGTAAAGTTTTCAACAAATATTTGGTTTGCTTTTTCAGACACATTCTTAATCAGAAATATAGAAGTAGGTATAGTCTTTAAATTTTTGACGGCTCTTAAGGACCCCGTCTGCGTTTCATGTGTCTCAATGATAACCTGGCATCTCCATCTGTATTATTTTCCCGAGATATTTACAATTACCATATCTTTATTAACTCACATCTATCCGCAGGTCCTGATGGCAAAGCGCAGAAAGTGAATTATTATTTTATAAACTACAAAACATTTGTCAATGTTGTGAAATATAAATTAGATCTTATGAGAAAGAGAATGGAGACTGAAGAAAGAGATGCCACAAGCCGTGCTAGTTTTAAATGTCCCGGATGTTGCAAAACATTTACAGATTTAGAGGTAAATACTTTTTCATAAGATTAATGGCTTTTCTGAAACAGAAATACTAGAAATTATTGCTTTGAATATCTAAATTCTGTAGAAATAAATCAAAGAAAATTGTGTCTAAATAATGATAATTAATTTAGGTTACTGTTGAAGTGGTTAGGTACAATTAATTCTTAATTCGGTATCGTCCATTAAAAAAAATCAAATATTTCCTCAAGAAATAATTCTTTAGTTCGATGTAATCGTATGTTTTACTTTTACAGGCTGATCAGCTGTTTGACTTCATGTCACAAGAATTTCATTGTACATTTTGTAATTCAGTTGTTGAAGAAGATCAATCTGCCCTCCCCAAGAAAGATTCGAGATTGCTTTTAGCCAAGTTCAATGAGCAGTTGGAACCATTATATATTCTTCTAAGAGAAGTGGAAGGAATCAAACTGGCTCCAGAGATATTGGAACCAGAACCTGTTGATATAAATGCAATCAGAGGGTATGATTTTCAGTATTTCTCATTCCAACTTATAAAATCATGAAAACCACAAACAACCAAATATTTTGATCCCTCCACATTTTATCTGCTCTCATCAAAAATTTCTGGCCAAAGTTGTCTACCCTGATTTGATATCATATTCTTATTGTGAAGTTATGGACAATCTTATTGGAATAATTTAATTTAATTTCTTGTTCTGTTGTAGAATAATAAACAAACAACCCGGTCAACGGCCCGGGGGCAATGAAGTATGGTCAGGTGAAGCCACCCGCCGCGGTGTCTTTGTTTCGGAGGAAGCTCGAGTGGATGTTAATATCGCAGGGAGCGTATCTTCTGCTAACACACTTCAAGAATCGCAACAGCGAAAAGAAAGACCTGTATGGATGGTTGAAAGTACAATTGCTGGAACAGATAACCAAGTGAGTACACAAATTTTTAAAAAAACTTTTTTATATCGACTGACATTATTAATTTACAATTATTCAATTCAGCAGAACATATTCTGTATACATTTCTAATATTTTGCATCTTTTTCAGAATGACAGTAATCACTCTACCGACGCAATATTGGAGAAAGCAGCATCTAATGCAGCCAGTCAAAAACCAAATACAAAGGATAAAACTGATGATATCATGTCTGTTTTGCTAGCTCATGAAAAGCAAAATTCAGGTTAGCACCTTATGACATCGTTCAGTCAATCTAGCCATTTTATTCTTAATAACATAGGTATTTTGGTTTAGGCAGTATAAATAAATTAGTGTCAAAAGATAGTTATATAAAATTCTCATAAAACCATATTATCTATTATTTTTTAGGAAACAATGCTGCAAATGCAATTAAAGGTGCGCAGGAAAGTTCTGATTCAAGCGATGATGAAATGAAAGACCCTTTTAAACAAAAAGAAGAGGTTTCAACTATCGGTAATATTCTATTTCATATTTTATTTTTGACCATGTCCGATCCTAAGAAGATCATAATATGGGCCTCCACTGAGTGGAGGTTTGTACTAACAGATTTTTTGTTTATACGAAAAATGGATGTTAGCCGTTTTACTCAACCTATTAGTTGCATAATCTTACTCTAAAAACAGTATGTGTATTTGCCATTCGAACCTGGGATCCACAACATTATAAGCCGACGCGCTAGCTGCTGTATTATAGCAATAAATTGAATTTATTATTTAACCGTTTGGCTACCATAAAAAAATAGTAGTAGATACCTACCATGCCAAATATAATTTGTAAAAAAAATATTTTTTTTAATTATTCAAAATAAATCCTAATTAACTCACCAATAATTATTATATGTTGTATCCCGAAAAACAATTTTTCTTGAAAAAAAATGATTTGGATAGATTTCAATACGTGTCCTATTTTAAAATTATTTGATTAAGACGGAATCATTAGGTACCAACGAGATATGTGAAATATCTCATATGCTATAGATTATTAAATGAGATATCTTGTCTTTGGCAGTGATTCGGTTTTGTAAAACCTTTTCGGTAGGTACCTACCAAAAAAGGAATGATAGGTCCCTTCTTTTGCAACTTCTATTAATAATACCTGTTTTGTGTATTTTACAGCCGAAATGGATAGCAATGATTCTGATTCAGACGATAATGCTCCAACAGTTATGGTGAATGGAAAATCCATACCTATAACTAGCATTGATGACGGTATAATTGCTAAAATGTCGCCCACTGAAAAGGAAACTTATATCCAAGTTTACCAAGAATATTACAGTCATATGTATGATTGAATTGCTTTATAATCTATATTCATGTTATTATTTTTTTCACAATTAAACTTAATTTAAAATACTAAACTATTTTTTTAATTATTTTTCCCAAAGATAATCAATTGCCAACATATGAATAAGCTATAAGGAATATTAATATAATTTCTTATCGCTTATTGTGATTCCGTTCAAGTGCAAGATCTTTTGAAGACGCCCTCAAAAAAAATTAATGATTTAGAATAGCGATTGAAACGAGAGTTACAAGTTTGAGAAAAAATTCTTGGAAAATCATTACAAATAAACTATCTAATATGTAACAATATTGCAGCAAAAAAATTTCATTTCATTCCTAAGTAAAGTATATCGGTCTTCACGCTTGAAGGTTATATTAACAGACATTTTAATGATAAATGGTCGCTAGCCATTCAGTAAACCTATAGCGTGCTGCATTGGATCAAAAACAACATCTAATATTAGTAGCCAATTGAATCCGTGATCGTTAGCTTCAGAGAAGGGCGACTCTTGTCAATAGAATGTGTAGTATTGCATTGACAAAATTACTTTTTATGATGTTATATTGTTTGAACAATTTACTTTATTATCCTTGCTTAGAGGAGTCATTTGATTGGTTAAATTTATCAATGTCAGAATATAATGTGAATTGGGTGAGTCAACAATATTCTAAAACATTGTGTTGTAAGTTTATTGTCACCACAAAATGCAGCTATCTTTTTATCAATCTCATGACGACGCAATGTTGAAATTATGTTTTCAGTCAATATTTCCGATGTCTCGCCGTGAACAGACTCAAAATCCAGCAGTTTTACATGCAGACCTTCCAATGATAAAATGTATCTAACAACAACAGACGCTAGTTTTACTTCTTTTCTATTTGAAGTGTCGTTAGTAACACTTACAAAATGCGTCTTCTGTCTACGGCCAATCATGAAAATGTATTGTTGCCAATCATTCATAATAGTAATGCGGAATAACAGCCGGGACAAAATACCAAGCCGGCCGGGACCAATGTGTGAATCCGGGACGTATTATAGGCCTAACTATTACTTTACGTGGGAAGTAAACAAATAAAAGTAAAATGCTTATCGTGATAGTATACCTATACCATGTATTATGCATAAATCGATTCCAGCACAATCATATGAATTGAGTTGTTAAAAATATAATTTATAGGTACCTATATTAAGTAATTAGATTTTCATTAATCTGCATCTGATGTGAACGAGACTGTTGAATTCGAAAGCGTCATTGCTTTTACGAAATTTTCGGTGTTGTAGATTAGTTTCATCTACGAAAGCAAAGTTTAGTTTAAATAAAACAGTCATGATTGAATAAAATGAGGCACCAATTATGGGATCAGTTTGTAAAATAGATAATACCATTCGACAATACCTAATCAAAATAATTCACTTAATTATAATGAAACACGGAAGAAAACAAGTATGACAATTAACAAACGCGGGCTGTCAGTTGCAACCTGCCAAATTTGGCAATCAGTTTGTTCAACTTAAGGTAGGGAGGCATTCGGTGTACAGCCACGGCGAGATGCTTATGTACAAAATCTCGATGAACCCAAATCATAGGTTCCGTATGCCGTTTTGTAAAAGATACATCAGTTCGGTGAATGAATTAACATTGTATTGAAACTGTTCGACAGTTAGACAAAAGTATTTCTGAACATTTATTATGTTCGTATACCATATACCAGTTGCGAGGGGCGGAGGTAGGCTGTTAAAATCTGACATAAATAGTGCACACTAACTTTCTCAGTCATTCTTGTTTGTTTTCATTGAATTAAGAATATAAATTGCAGATGGTGCTAGTAAGTTTTAAGATTTAATTAAATCCTGGCCAACTAAACCGCGATCTGATAAAAATAGAGCGCCCTTTCAGTCATACTTAGGACGTCGGTTAATTTTTTAAAAATCATTAAGCCCTGCCTACCCAAACCATACTAGATAAAAAATATTGTTCTATCTAAAATAATGTATGATTTAATGGCATCATTTTAGGTACCAATTTTATTGAGAGACTAATATTTTTGGACTATTATCTATTATGGCTTGATTACGCAGGGTTTAATTGAATTTTAAAAACTAACTGACAATATCTCCAATTTGTAGTCTTAGGTCAATGAAAACAAATGCGTATGACTGACATTAGTTAGACTGAAGTTTAGTGGGCTCTATTTATGTTGGATCTTAATAGCCTACCTGCGCCCCATCTTCACCCTTCCCCAACCACCATGTTCTTATATTTTCCGTGTTGCCATCTTTTCAAAGTGGAATTATAGTACAGAGCATCCTAAAAATTATAGTATTTGGGGAAAAATATAGTACGTGTTGTCATTTGTTGAAAATGTATAGGTTTTTTGTTTCTCAGAAAAAAATTAACGGAGAATTTGAGAAACTCCAAGATCCCCTTTTTATTTAGGTACCTACCTCTTCCGATCAAAAATGCTTACCGAAAAATTCAAGAAATATCATTTTAAACCAAAGTCAAGGGATTTTTTTACGTTTTTCGAGCAATTTTTTTTTCCAAGTTCTCCAAATCTTCTTATATTGCAAAATTATAGTACTTTGCACCAATTTATCAAACGGAAATATCGAAATGTTAGTACTTTTTACATATTTTTTCCGATATTCAAATTTATAGTATTTTGGGCGTACTATACCTGTTTTATATCGTACATAGTACGCGGACCAAAATTATAGTACAAATACTATAATTATAGTACGGTTGGCAACACTATTTCCGACATTGAAAATATTTTTCAAATTCAAATAATCGGTCTGCATTAGCCTGTCGATGAAACAATCTTGAACCACCAGATAGGTATGGCAACCACCCTTGGCGCGGCCATGGTTATGATAATTATTATTATTGGACCTCAAAATAAATTTAAATAAAAAAATGCTATATCTAACTTTCAGTAAAATTATTAAAATAATAAAAATTTTACTTTTGTTAATCTTGACATGACTTTGTTTAGCGGATTGGCTATTGAATATCGTGAAATTGGCTGACTAAAAATTATTTTCTCGCTTGTAACCCTGATTAGTCTATGCCCTGACGTATAACAACTGTCATTGTGACGGATACAGTATTTTAGTCTGACCATGGTGTGAATGTGAATATCCTTATATAATGATTATTGTATTTATTATTAGGTGACCTTATATCCCAAAATTATGGCTCTTGTGTCGTTTTTATATTGTAAAACTTCAGCGAATTTTTTTATTCGACAAATTGTTAAAATACATACTACCCCAATATGTCAATTCGGAACAAACATATTACCCAAAGAAAGTATCAATGGTTTGGGTCCTGTAGAGATTTATAATAAAAGAATTCAAGATGGTATACTTGTCGCTGATCCTCATCAAACTGAAGTAATTAAAGGCTTACAACATGTTTATGACGATCTGCAAACATACACTATCCCTAAACAAAAGAAAAGTATCTTCAACTTTTTCTCTTCTGAAAGAAAGAAAGTCATCGCTCCAAAAGGCTTGTACATACATGGAAGTGTTGGTGGTGGAAAAACGATGCTGATGGATCTCTTCTTTGATTCCGTTCAGGTAAGATTTTGTACCGCCGCAGCCATAAATGCCCGGAAACTATTGAAGTGTAATGTGATTACTTATTTGGTTTGATGAGTTACTATAACCACGTTAATTTTTTTAAACAAAAGATCTCAATATTTCATTGTAATTAACAAACATTAATAATGCACTTGTAAAAATGAATTAATCATTTTGCTTTATTATGACCGTGAGTTTACATGTTTTACCTATATCTCTACTATACGTTACATTGTTAATACAATCACTGCTGACCTGTATAATATTTAATTACTTACCACATTTAAATATTGTGTTAAAAATGGTGCCAGTCAGCACTAAATGAGTTAAATTGCGTATTTTATTTTTAGAAAATATAATTTTGTATTTCATTTCTTCAATTTCAGATGAATGAGAAGAAACGTGTCCATTTTAATGCATTCATGTTGGATGTTCATACGCGTATTCATAACCTTAAAAAGAAAGTTGTCAATCATGAAAAACGAAAACCGTCGTCTTTTGATCCTATACCTCCCGTTGCTGAAAGTATCTTAGAAGAATGTTATCTTCTTTGCTTTGATGAGTTTCAGGTGAGTAGGTACTAATTGATAAGAAATAATAGTACAAGTCGATTATGGGAAAGCCAGCGGCAAACACATTTTGAAAATAGCCGATATACTAAATTATTTGTTAAGTTGGGTTAGTTTAGGTTAGGTTAGGTTTTCATTCTTGATTTCATGAATTTTGCCAAAATCGGCTATGACTACTAGCGTGGTTCCCGCCTGGCTTCCCCATAACTGACTTGTACCGAAATAATTTATTGAATAATGTTTTAGGACCACCATTAACCCATTGGTGATTGACTTTATTTTTGAATATTGAATACAAACTTGACTTATAACAATCAAATACAGTACACTTTCAGTAATCCGCCACCCCAAAAACCAGACAATTATTGTCCAATTAGTGAAAACAAAACAACAAATGGTAAAAATTAAAAATTAAAACAGGTAAGTACCGACATATTTCTTAAAAATAGTTTTTATTGAGATATTTGTACTAGCAACTATGTAATGGTTTTCTTTATAATCAAAATCAAGTAAGTATTTATTAAATTATACACATTAAATAAGCTAAGTTTATTCCTACATGTATTAAACCATGGGCGGCCAACCAATATTGTACATTTTAGCAATGTCAGTAAATGAAGCACCGCTATCTATCTTCCGTAAAATTTCCAAATATTGTTTTAATGTTAATGTGTCATGTTTACGCTTTCGAGAAGACTTTATTTTGTTAACTTATTCAAACAAAGACTGTGGCAGAAGAAACGAATAGAAACACATGCGTCAGTTGCTAGAATACACAGCGGACTAACCTATAGGACTAAATAAAAGAAAACAATAATATTATTGACTCCGGTTAAATTTAATGGTCAACGGAACTGGGCTAGACAGCGGACTACTGAATTTGACATACGCATACCGGGGGATCATAAAGCTTGATTTTGTGCTTTCAACCAGTAAAAATAACGGCGGATTATAGTAGTTGTCGGATAAGCGAGCGGCGGATTACTGAGAGTGTACTGTATTAATAACTCAAAAAGTTTTTGTTTAAATCATTTCATTTTTGAGCATAAATTAAAAAGTATGTTTTTATATGATTTAAAAGACGGAAAAGTAAAAAAAAATATATTCAATTTTAAAGCAAGATAGGGAGGTTCAAAGGTCAATAAACAAAAACTTTCGTTTATTTTTCTTCAGGATTTTGAGTTTAGTGCTAAATAAAAAACCAATTACACCATAAAGACTTAAAAAACCGATTGTATTATAAATAGCGTTACCTATTTTCATATGATAATCCATAAAATATCACCTGAAAATTATTGACAAATAAATGCCGTATTCTTCTGATTTCTAACAAGAAGTGTAATTTCTTGAACTTATTCCGAAATTCAGAAGTTACGATTTTTTGTTCCGAAACTTAAAAATACAAATGATAAGTTTTAATAAAACGGTTCCCCGTATGTAAAATCGCTTCATAAGTTTGTAAAAGTATCAACAATGTTTGTTCATAATGTCGATAATAAAAAGGTAAATAACCTTTGTGACACATATTTTTAAGTGTTTTCCATCACAGAAACATGATTAAGTACATCATTTTATTTTGTGCACTGAACTGTTTTACTAAAATAAATATTGGACAAAAGACTCAATCAACAGATGTCACAAACGAAAAATTAAACAAAATATTTTAAATGCTGTACTATTTTTTTGTATGATATTTTTAAAATCCAATATTTTCTGCTGGTTGGTAAGAATCCCTGTTATCTAATATATTCACCCTGTAGCGATCTTATTTGTAAACACATTTAAAACCTGAAGTTTTCAATAGATGCCCTAATATAGTGTAAAAAAACAATACCAAGTAGGTACCTGTTCTAACAATACAATTTCTCATGCAAGCAAGCACACGGTTGGGCGAATGACCAATGACCATTCTTTGTACAAAAATTTATGTTAAGAAAACTTTCAGTTTGTGGAAATCCATATGCTCCACTTATGAGCGATAATAGTAATTTAGTCTTTACGAAACATAGGTATGTATTACACTACTTTATGCATTTTTATACCGCTTAATACATATTATTATATCAAACTGACTGCTATTTTTTTTATAGGTTACTGACATAGGCGATGCTATGGTTCTCAAAAGACTTTTTACCGAGCTTTTTGATATTGGATGCATAGTGGTAGCCACAAGTAACCGGGCTCCTGACGATTTATATAAAAATGGCCTACAGCGCTCAAATTTTGTCCCATTCATACAAGTACTTAAAGATCACTGTGAAGTAATCTGTTTAAACTCAGGAATAGATTATAGAAGATTAACAGCCGGAAGTGAATCTGAAGGAACATATTTTGTGTATGTTTTTTTGATTATTTTTAAATATTGTGATTTATACAATTCCTCCATGTGCCAATAAAATGTCTTTGCATGTCAAACATGGCATACGATATATGCGAAATCTTTACGGTGACAGGCGGCTACTTGGAGAACTAGATCCCCTCCTCTCGCGTTTCAGTACTTACAATACTTCGAAATCGAAAACCATAGACAAGATACAACACGAGCGCCGCCGCCAGATCTCACGTTAAAGATTTCGCAGTCCAGCTCCACCACCACTGACATAGAAGACAGTGTGTGAAGTATCTTTTGTTTTATAGATTGATAAAATTTATAAATTATCTCTGTTATCCCCGTATGTTTAAAATTCTGATTCGATTTTGTCATTTTTTATTATTATTTGTATTTCAAGTGTGCTCAGCTTAATTTATTTATTTTTCAAAATTATGGTAATAAATAAACTTCAACTCGAATATAGTGCATTGTAAACAAAAAACTATTATTCTTATTATTCTCTCTTATAAAAAATATTATAATTTATATCATTTAACATTTTTTGTCTTATTTATTTTATATGTTAAAACTATGTTGCCAATACTAAAATTTTTATATAATTTCTTTTTATAAGTCCGTAAAGATACCTTGAAACTAGACATACATATACTGAGTGTTAAAACTAGAATTGTGATGTACCTTTACCTGTATGCATACTAGTATATATTTATTGACTTCATTTTACTACTTCTATTAATATAGGGTCTCCAGGGAAGAGACAGAAAATAATCCTGTCGATAAATTATTTAAATATCTAATATCAATGGAAAATGATGTAGTAAGACCGAAAACTATAAATATCATGGGTAGAAATGTAAAGTTCAATAAAACATGCGGACAAGTATTAGATACAACCTTTCCAGAGCTATGTGAAAGGGTAAGCTTTATATTCTATTAACGTTATCCAGCATGGCTTTTGTACAGCAAAATTTTATCTGCAATTATTTTTATCCATTGAAAACACCATTCATGTGTCTTTTTAAAACACTGGACAAATGGAATCGTCAAACAGATTACCTGACACTCTTTTTCTTATTATATACTTTTATTTTATGAATCTTTTTCAGTCTCTTACATATTACCTATATAGCCAATGAAACGGTTTCATTCAACCCATTCATATTTTGTTATTAATTTTACTTTCTTTTTCAGCCTTTGGGATCCAGTGATTACTTGATGTTAGCTCGATCATTTCATACAATCATCATTAGGGAAGTACCACAGATAACAGCAAAACTTCCATCAGGCAGACGCTTCATTACCTTGATTGACAATCTATATGACAGTAAAACAAGGGTATGTATATTTACGTTAGTAATCTTAGTTATATTATTACTTAACCCGGTATTTATTGAAGGAATAGTTATCTAGTGTGCAATGAGTATCATTAATATCCTTTGTTTTAGTTAGTAGTATCAGCCGATGTACCAGTTTCACAACTTTTTGCATCAAATAATGAAACTTTTGACGACCACAACAGCAGAGTTCTTATGGATGATTTAGGAATACACAAAAACTCAGTAAGTATTTTTATATGGTAAAATAATAGAAGACATTTTTTTTCATCAAAGCGCCCAGCAATACAAATTAATTGCCAACATTCAGAAACATTAAGTGAAGCGCCTAGTTTCAAAAGCCCCTAAAACGATTTTAGGTAGTTATGAGAAAAACGATTTTAGGTAATTTTGAGAAAAATGTGAAAAAATCATATCTATTAAGTCTGTGAGCTTTATGTATTTATTTTTTAATTCGTTACATTCTAAAGAGTATTTTGGCTTTCCATTTAACGGGTTTTGAAATTTACCCTAATTCTTGATCATACTTATTGACGGTTTTTGGCGTTTTTAACGTTCAATCTTTGGCCATGATATAGGTAACAAAAATATCCATCTAAATGCATATCTAACTCAAAAAAGTTCAAAAACTGTTTTAGGGGCTTTTGAAACTAGGCGCTTCAAGTAGAATACTGAAATCCCATGCTTTACGGCAGCATTATTTGCCGTTTGGTTGGTCCCAGAAATGATATTCCTGGTTACGGCATTTCATACTGAAAATATAAATTGCCTCCAAAAATTTAATACATTAATTATTTTTGGCTGCACGGACGTGTAATGATAAGCAATATTGCAATAATTGCTCGGTTGCTTTAGATATTTCTGAAAAGCTACTTAGCAACATCTTCACTCATGTGGTGAAATGAGACAAAAATCAGTTTGACAATCTTTATTGTGCCTCAGTATAATATATTAGTCTATAGTCGCAGTTACACAAATGCAGTACATGCGATGACAAATTATTGATAAATGTTGATTTATAAGCAATGTAATGGTTTATGAAAATTTTTGCTTATATCCGGGATCACGGCTATGTCAAGTTAAGAAAACCTTGCTTTACAGTATTTCCAAACATATTGTTACCTCATTGTCAATTTTTTTTTTTTTGACTCCCAGGAGAACGCTGGTGCGAGTATTTTCACTGGTGAAGAAGAAATATTTGCTTTTGACAGGTGCCTATCGAGAATAATTGAAATGCAAACTCAAGAATATTGGTCAAAATGGGGTCGAACATAAGCAGCAAGTTGGACAAAAAAACAATATTAAAAAGTATTTTTTTTTATTGCTTGTTAAAATGTTATGCTAGTAAACCTGTGATGCAACCAGCTTCCTAGTTTATAGTAATTATTAGTACATAGAGTCTGACAACAATAAATTGGTTATTCATTTGTCGAATAATATGCTACATCTAATATTATGATACATGCGAATATGATAAATAGTCTCATCAAAGTGATAGAATTATTAATACAAGAATTTGGAGCAAACCACTTTTTTAATTGCTCCATTCCAATATCAAAATACCAGCTACAGCGCCACTTCTAGTTTCAAGTAAAACTTTTAAATTAAATTACCAATGTTCAGAAATTTAAAAAAAACAAGGTTTTTTTTTAAAATTTGGGAGTTGAAAAAATCATTGTGATTCCCAACCGGATCCGCGAATCATATCAGGAGCTCTGCGAGAATTCGCAAAAGCTACAACAAATTTGGTAACAATGAAAAAAAAGTTTAACATGACCTATTTTTAAAAATGAAGGTTTTAAGTATTAATCAAGGAATTCAACTGTCAGTAATAATTAAAGTCATCGCCTGCTAAGTACGCACTGTCCATTTTGTTTCTGTCAAAGCGTTTAAATTTGCACGATATCATTATGTGATAGTACAGTAGTGATTTATTGGCCTCCAATAACTTAGGGCAAAAGGTATGTTAAAATAACCAGCCCATCAAAATGTTGCCTTCGGTGCAAATACATTATTTAATTTGAGACAAATCTAAAACTACTAAGTAAGTTTTTAATCTACTTAAAGGGCTGTTGAGCGGTATTTTTCCTTGGTTTGTCACCATTCTTCACGTCTATTTTGTAATTTTCCTATCCCAGATATAATATGTGTGAACCAGTTAGGCGTTTCTTGTGATTCTAGAAAATGTCCCAAGAGTTCCACCAAAGGAAAAGGGTTGGGAATCACTGTATCATATCACATAATATAATCAGAGCAATTGGAGTGGAGCACAGAGCAGTCGAGCAATGCGGTTTGAGCATAGAAGTTTTTTGCTGCTTTACTGCTCCAGATTTTTGACTATTTTCGGCTCTAAATTATAAAAGGCTAACGAAAAAAGATGATTTTATCCACAATTATATTCTAGTTTTACTAGGAGCAATGTAGCAGAGTTGGAGCAAGTATATTGATGTCAGAGCAGAGCAATTTGAAAATTGGTCTGCCCCAATCACCTGTTTATAGTGTATTCCGTAAAGCTTTAATTGTGGACAGACAGTCGTCTTTCATTGTTTGTCATTTATCATTTCACCAGCAGAAAATTGTCAAATTATATTATGTGATAGGAATTTAGTGTAATGGAGTAGTCAAAACATTCCATGCTCCAACTCCATAAAACTCTGCAAAAATATATCGCTCCCATGTCCTGAATTACTAAAAGCCTAGTATTTTTTTTGTAATACTGATAACGGAAATGACACTTGATTCATAAAAATGACTAGTTAGTTGTCCGACTCTAGCTGCTGAAGCTTTATTCATGAAATGAAATTGTTACAAATAAATCTTTTTGGCCTAGGATTTAATAAATATAATTCGCCTAGACATGTGTAAAAAATCAACAAAAAATAATAAGTCGCCATAAGTCGTATTTTAGAATTCCATGTATTTTCTGGATTGAATGTAGGTATATTATACATGTGGTTTTTTTTCTCACAATAAAAGAAATGCCTTAATGATTATATTTGGTGACACCACTATCAATATGTACATGTTACATAATATTTAATATAGTGTATGTGTCTCACTAAGGCGTGTGCCCTTTCTCACAAACCAGTTTCTCCTGGGAATTTTGCTCTGCGAATTATGACTAGCAGAATGAGGGTGATTTATAGTGAGATAAATATACTGTACCTATATGTACTATTTTTTGCCTTCAAAGAACATGGCGCAATAATAAAATTACTAAATTTAAATGTTCAGACTTACACTTTACATATTGTTCATATCCTTATAGACTTTATAAACTAGAATGTCCTTTAATTACATACGTAATATACTTAGCTATAAAAATTAACAGTTTTTGTGATAGAACATATTTTTTCATGTTCATTTAAAATCTAAGTTTATAAGCATTATATGAATGGTAATAGCAATTTTTGTATTCACAAAACATTCTTTATTTACATACATCACTTATTTATATCATCCATAAATTATATTTTGTCTTATACTTAATACACAATATATACCAGGTTCTCACGTGGTGATACTGAGAGTCACATTTCAACAAAGTTGATCAACAACATTCATTAACTTATGATGCATGCAAATGCATCTATTTTTTTCATTGAATTGATAGGATTAATAAACACCTAGTCAATCTTACGAGTCTTCAGCAGTATTTTTATTGTGTTTGTTATTGTAACAAAAAAAATAGACATAGTATTTGATTCTATATTGTGTACAAAGGTGAAAAAATTTCAATTAACATTTGTTCAGTAGGTATACTTTTCTATAAAATAGACAAAAACTTTTTTAACACATTGGCTTAATAATATTTTTTCTAGTGATAAATATAAACTGAATTGCTCAGAATAAGTTCCAGGTAGAAAATAAAATTGTCATCGAAACTATTCATCAGGTCAATAGGGTATTATTGTTTGCTTGCAAAAACTATTTACATTATACAATGCAGAAGAACAAATTGCAGTCTATAGTATTCGCATTGAAATCCAATTATGTATTTGAGGGTTAAAAGAAACTTGTGATTTTATTATATAGTTACTAGTACATTGTTTCTAGTATTTTGTTCAGTACAAAATCATCAAAATATAAGCCGTTTATTTTTTATACTTATGGTTGTGTACAGTACTTACAATTGAGTCATATTATACAATACTAATGTAATAATATGTTGTCTGTTCAATACATTATATTATGATAATAATTATTTGTTTTTCAAGTACATTATGTGTTTTATTTCTCAGCAGCTGTTTCTATGTGGGTTAAGTATTAATATGAATTTGCTTTGTGTTTTGGCAAGAATTGAAATCCATCAGGTACTGGCCCGACCAGCATCTCACTGAGCTTAACCCAATCCGCACAATTGGATGATGCCATCAATGTTTCTAAATCATCTCTACCAATATACAAGGGTGGACGTTCATTTATGCGTTGAGGTGGTTTTTCCAAAATGCCCACGGGAACATAGCGGTGTAAAAATGATAACCATTCCAATAAGAAACGTCTTGTGGTTTCCACGCCTTGCGTATCTGAACCCCAATGTTCCAACCCGTAGTTTGTATACTTTTTTAATATTTCAAATCGTTCAGAGCTACGAATATCCCATAGTTTTTGTTCTTTAATTTCTGTGAATACCCACGGCTTAATGAGGGCACCGCGACCTATCATCACTCCTGCAACATGCGGTGCGGCTTGACGAGACCGAATATAATCATCATAAGTCATGATATCGCCGTTACCGAAGACGGGAACATTATTTGCAGCTTTTGCACATTCTTCTATGTAATCCCAATCGGAAAATTTCGTATACCGCTGTTCGCGGGACCGTCCATGAATGGTCATCATTGATACCCCCCACTCTATGAATTTAGGCACAAGCGTGTGAGCCACTTTAGTGTCCTGATATACTCCAGTACGAGTTTTGATAGTAAATGGTATATTCAATACCTCTGAAGCGCATTTGATTGATGTTTCCAGAGTATTGAGTCTGAGTAGCATACCGGAACCTCCTCCTTTACGGTACACGAGATCAATAGGACATCCCAAGTTCAGATCAACAAAGTCCACAGTTATCTCCTTTTGTAAGATTTGTGATGTCTTAGTGATAGCATAAGGATTACTGCCGCATATTTGAACACCAAATAAATTTTCACTTGAGTGACGTTTCACCAGTGCCCACTCTTGCTTGGTTCCCTTTAGCAGAGAATCGCATAAAGCCATCTCGCCGCATGTTATATCGGCTCCAAACTCTTTACATATACGCCTGAAAGGTAGATTACCAAGTGTCGTTAGGGGTCCGAGGTATAGTTTGTCTTTCCAGTCAATAGACTTTTTCTCACCAGCACGCAGTTTTATGATATCTTCATCAGTGACGGTTCCCGCTGTTGGTTGAATGCTAAGAATGTTTTCACCATTACTTTCAGTAATTTTATCATTTAGAGTTATATTCTCAGCTGCGGCAGTCGCTATTGATTTATCATTATTCTCACTGGAAGACGGCTGTTGGTTTTTCTTGTCATTTGAATGTGTTCGTTCTTTTTTCTTAGAATTAACTAAGTTTTCTGAAAGTGACAAATCGTATTTTCTCTTTTGAAGACTCAGAAGAACATCAAATGGAGCAATATTTGATGTCTTACTCTTACAAAGAAGCTCTCGTTCCAAATTTACTACGTTACCACCCGTTGGTGTAATATGTTTTGACCCAAAACGACATGAAAGACCTCTCGGGCATACACCTTTGCTTTCAAATACATAGCATACTCCAGATCCTACTGAAATGTCTTGTGGCTTATTTTTTAAAAATTCTAAAGGATCGTGAATATATTTGCACCCAGGATGCAGACACGGCTTTTGCGTTTCTCCTTCGCGAACATTTACAATCGTCGGACAAGCGCGCAATTCTAATGCTTCCCTCATAGGTTTTGGTCGTCCTTTATTTTGACCCCTCGACTTCCGCTTTGGCTCACATTTTGAAGACTTCTCATCAACAGAGCTTTTACTTATTTCCACGTCAATCTTAATCTTTTTTTCTGGTGGTTCATCTAACTGAGCGGCAGTTGCAACTTGATTCTGTGATACATTTGTTTCGTTTTGGGTTTGTTTTAATTCTAATATACGATGTTTAGTAATAATATATTCCTCTTTAATAGCGCACACTCCATCTGATGCCATTTTCATCAAAATAATACCAAATCAATAAATATTTAACTCGTGCGGTAGGGGATGATCTGAGTTAACCTACAATTTGTATCCTTTGACAGTAAGTTATAGACAATATACGTGCAGCCATAGACTAATATACTTTTCGTGCAGCAAATCGGGAACCAGTGTTGCCATCATAGCTAATATACGTAAGCTGCAGTGCTGCCATCTTTTCAAAATGAAATTATAGTTCAGAGCCTCCAAAATTAAGTATTTGGGGAAAAAATATAGTACGCGTTGTCATCTGTTGAAAATGTACAGGTTTTTTGTTCCTCAGAAAAAAAAATAACGGAGAATTTGAGAAACTCCGAGACCCGTTTTTATTTAGGTACCTCTTCCGACCAAAAACGCTTACCGAAGAATTCAAGAAAATTCATTTTAAACCAAAGTCAAGTGATTTTTTTACGTTTTTCTACCATTTTTTTCTTAGTTCTCCAAATCTTCTTATATTGCGAATTTATAGTACTTTGCACCAATTTACCGAACGGAAATATCGAAATTTTAGGACTTTTTACATATTTTTTCAGATATTCAAAATTATATATTTTAGGCGTACTATACCTGTCTTATATCGTACATAGTACGCGGACCAAAATTATAGTATAAATACTATAATTATAGTACGGTTGGCAACACTGAAGCTGCCATCTTTACAAAATCTAAATTTCTGAATAAAGCTATACTATCATCGTTTTAATATGTTCATATATTTTATCTAGTGTTTTCCCACATCACGTCTTGCTTTTTTTGTAAAATGTTTTCTTGATAGAAAAATATACTATGACGTAATTTTAAAATTATAATGGTTATCAGCTATGCTACTTAAAAAAAGCTCACGGGCACCCGACATTGTTGCCAACCGTATTATAATTCTGTACATTAGAGGATAAACCACGGAAGTCCAGTTTTTACCGTTTCTGAGTTAAATATGCAGAAAGAAACACTGACCGATATAGCTAATTAAAAAATCACTGAAGTCCAATTCACTTTAGTGCATAAACAACGGGTGTCCTTTTTAAGATGTTTATGCTCTAAGAAAAATGTTAATAAACCATTATAATAATTCCATAAACACGGAAGTCCAACAAACGTTAGTTAGGTACATATTATTATCTACACTGTAATTTTCGTTTTGCTTTGTACAAATCCACACGCGGAGTCGGATTTCGATAAAATTTAGACAGTAGGCGGAGGCCGACGAGCCGGAGTGCTTAGTTGGGGTCTCGAATTTCAGATTTAACGAGTACGTGGTCGGGGTCCTAAATTTTAGTTTTAACCCGTGGCACCCCGGGGATAGTTTTACCATAATAAATTGAATTTTTACTACTTTTTTAGATATTTAAATGCAATAAATGTACAAAAAAATAAAAATCTAAAATATTATATTTTTTTACTTTTTTAAATTCAATCTTTTGCACTCTACGTAACTCCCGGGCAGCGCCGGGTGATACAGCTAGTTATACATAAATAAGTATTACAAAAATGTTTGATTTATTCTTCAAAGAATATAACCACATGAATGAACCCAAAATGGTGGCTCTATCGCCATATACCTATTCAAATGGTTTTTCAATTAAGTAAATAAAATAAAAATTTAATTCGGGTTTCATTTGCCAAGCAATGATACGCCTGCGATAACCCTAAGATGAGTCTTAAAGATGTTAATACTTCTTTTGAAGAAAAAGAAATTCAAAGACACCTTTTGGAAGATCACATACAGGAAGCAACTGCAATTAAATAAGATTGATAAAACTCTTGCAAAAGAAAAATTTACCAGTATGAAAGTAATAATGGTTGACTTGGAGAAGTGTTTACCTACTCCATATAGTTTCCATCTGAGAAAATTGTGGAATCTGAATTTTACAATTTACGATGATGCAATTGGTGAGACACAACACTGATGTGGATGAAATGAAAAGTGGAAGGGGTTGCAATAAGGTCAGCTGCTGCTTGATGAAATGGGAATCTAGCAATGTTTTAGCAAATATTGAAGAGCTGACGATTTGGTATGATAATTAATTGCCCTGGCCAAAATAAGAATATCATGATTGTTTTTCATATACCTAATTTCTGAAAACCATTCCTACGCTGTAAATCATGAATTCCTATTACGAGGCCATACACACATGGTGATCGACACTGACCACTTTATAACTGAACGTCAAAAAAGATGCTGAACGGTATGCAGATAATTGTTACTCCATGGGATTGGGCTCAGTTTGTAGGGACGTGTAAAAGAAACAAGCCTTTTAAAGTTATTAACATGGAGTTGAAATGATAAAAACAATTATTGGTCTTTGTATGCATCATCTTCAGCTCCTTTTGTGGCTCGAAAAAAGAATATTGATGGCACACCTTTTTTATTTATATCTTAAGATAGCGCTGATTATCTACGTTATAAGGCGAAGTTCTCCGATGAAGATTTCCAAACTGAGGACCTCCGTAGAAAAACAAGGTCGCAAAATGTTTTGTTTCACATTGGCATTCCACATGTTCAAAACGTTCAATTAGCACGGCCAAATTACAAAGATCTGCAAACTTTCTTTTCCATCCACGTTTCGATACCCGTTATGCAGGCGTATACCGTGGCGTAACGAACGTTAGGCGCTCATAAAAAATTGTGCCGAAAGTGTCCCAGGAACAACTTCCCAAGACCTTGGTTGGCGTGCACTAGAGTGTGCGTAATCCCTTATTTGATATAATATATTGCAGTCAATTCTCGATGAGAAAAGACCTTCTCGCTCGTCGTAAAATGCTGCAAACTCTTTAAAAGCTGAAAAATTTTCCCTCGTAGAAAACAAGACGCAATGGCCGACCGGTCCAACTGAGGGTTGAATCGACTTGAGAAGCTCTTCCGTTTCAACCGACATATGGGGACACTCCCAGAGGATGTGATCGGCATCCTGCAATTCGGCACATAAGCAAGTCGGAAATTCTATTATGCCAAGCTGACAGATCTTGGAGGCAAAACCACCGTGTCCGGTTAAGATCTGCAAACTATGAAACAATGGATATCTCGGGAATTTCAAGAATTTTATGGTAGAATTCCACATAATTCCTCATCAGCTGATGTCCCGGAGAATGACCAGGAATAATTATCATTGCGTTGATTTTTTTCTAGAGCAATAATAAATTTCAAATAATGTTGTACTTATGTAAATTAAAAAAAAAAATCCTTATTATATAATTTATACCTATATGGACTTCCGTGTAATATCTATAGGTGAGTATTGCTTAGTGGGACTTCTACATTATGTGTTAGAACATAAAACACGGAAGTCCATTAATTGATTAATTCTAAATGATTTGGTCTTTCTATCCATACTATGGTCAAAAATAAATTTAAATATGAATGATACCGTTTACAGACCCTAATTATTATAGTTATTAAAAAAGTTATAGATTTTCAAACATTTAATCTACACTAAAATCACTCTCCTGAACAAAAGTCTAAACGTGACTTGCGTGGTTAATGCTCTAACCGCTAACGTATTGAATTATTATTGCACTACATATTTATTTTATACTATAATTTTGATCCGCGTACTATGTATGATATTAAATAGTACGCCTGAAACATTTAGAATATCGGAAAAAAGTATTTATTATCCAAAAGACCAGTGACGTCCCGCGGGGGTAGGCAGATTGAGCTTCGCTTGGGGGCGGCAGTTATTCAAAGGGCGGCAAATCGAGGAGAATCTATAGAAATGTCTACCTAAACTTAGTAATAATAATAACGGAAATATCTTTCCATTAAAAAAACTAAGCTCTCTGATTGGACTTTATTTTTTGTCGGGTTCGCGATGTCTAGTTTAGTTCCGCTGTCATTGGACGTCACGTTCTTCGTGAACAGCAATGACACGTGCATACCTAATTTAAAATTTATCCAAATATGCCACTCGCGAGTTTAGGAAGTTGTCAGGTGTATGTTTAAATGACTCGCAATATTGTCTTTTGAAGCAGAGATGGCATTTAAATTAGATTTAGTGGTACCTATATATGTTGTTAATAATGTATCCATACAACACATTTCTTAGATATTGGAGTCATGAAAAGATGATAAAAATTCCTACTGTATAAAAAAATGTGGCGGCATTTTGGTACTGCCTGGGGGCGGCATTTTCTCTTGGGACGTCACTGCATAAGACTTCCAACAAAATGCTAAAATTTAGATATTTCCGTACTATAAATTGATGTAAAGTAATGATTTCGTAATAGAAAAAAAATTGATGTGCCGAGAAAAAAATGTTCGAAAAAAGTAAAGTAAAAAAACCCTCGACTTTGATTTAAAATGGAATTTTTTAAATTCGCCGGTAAACATTTTCAGTCAGAAGAGGTACCTTATTATAAAATGGCTTTGGGGTGCTTGTGACTGGTCGTCCGCCGTCTTTGGCTGTCAGTCGCCATTGTTGAATTCTGCTATCTTTTTGTCATCGAAATATAGTACGTGGTCCAAGAAATGATAGTATTTCGACAAAAATTATAGGACGTGTTAAAAACGTAAAAATATGCTGATGCTTCAAATACACTCTATGACGATCGTTCATATATATGTCGAAAAACCCATTTCTTATGTTGGCGTCCTGTGACACAGGGTGTCACAGAGTGTAAATACGATGTCATAGCTCTCATACAATATGTATGTATAATATGTCGGAATCAGTAGCGCACCCAGGGGGGGGCCAGGGGGCCTTGGCCCCCCCCAAAATATGAAAATCATCAGAATTATTTTACATATTGAAATCGAAAGCCAATAAACTATACCTTGGGCTTAGACAAACAACACGGCAAAAAATGATTTGTAATTCTCCGGCACCCTTTTTAGTAATATTTCTTAGATTTTAATTTCTAATACAAAAATTTCGAAACACTAATGTCAGGTTTTTTTAGAAACCCGTTCCCTAATGAAATTCTCGGTGTCCACCCGAATTCCGGAGTGGTATTCCGGTGGTGGTGGTGGTGGTGGTGGTGGTGGTGGTGGTGGTGGTGGTGGTCATGGCTGGGGAGGGTTGACAGGGGTCTAGCCTGGGGGCCCAGGCTATGGGGGGCCCGGCGTGTCGGGTTGACCAGATAAGTGAGATAAACACATTTCATAAATAAGCTTTAATAGTAATTAGTATTATACTTCATGACTATGAACATTTTAATTTATATAAATGTCCAATATATTTTCTGATTATTATGTGTCGACAGCTCCATTATTAAAGTAGATGACGCACTGAAAATCGCCAATAATTCACTGTATAAGTACCCTCAATTTGAACTAAAACACAATTTGAAAAACGTTAATGTAGTGTTTCACACTGCCTTTAATCTAAGCGGTGGATAGGGGGCCCGTCAAATAACCTAGCCCAGTGGTCGGCAAACTCATTAGTCAATAGAGCCAAATATCAAGAGTACAACGATTGAGATTTCTTTTGAGAGCCAAATTTCTTAAACTTAAATTATATACGTAGGTAATTTAGTTAAAGTCCTAATTAAATTATAGGTAGGTACACTGAATAAAACTGAATATCATACGTAATAATGATCTTATTTATTAATAAAAATTAAATTGTAAGGTATCCATAAAATTGAATCATGACAATGACTGACAAACTCAATGTGAATAATGGCCTTGCATCTCCTTGTAAAGTTTGGGTTCGTATGTTGTTGATTTAATTTTAAACACGATTCCAGGTTCTCATCAATAAATCGATTTCTCAATTTACTCTTGATTTCCTCTCTTGGAAATCTTTTTACTAACCACAAAACTTGCAATATTAACATTGTTGAAAGATTTTATTCAGTACCTAATTAAATACAGAACTTTATTTTTCTTGACTCTTCTCCTCAGCTGCTTTCTTCCTTGCATCATCGACAGAATATTTAGCGCAAAATTACGAGTTTTTAGTTGTAGTATCTCTCTAAATTTGAATGCGTCAATTTTTCCCGACACATAAATACAGGTCTGGAAGCCATTTAAGTTTTGAATAAACGCGAAGTCTCGGTCTATTCAACATTGTATTTACGGTTATCCTCTTCCATTTTCTTTGCTTCTTTTTTGTAGCCATGTCAAATATGACAGAGAGCATCTGTGGCAGAGCCGCACTCAAGGGGCCAAAGAGCCGCAGTTTGCCGACCACTGCCCTAGCCTGAGGGCCCGTTTCAGGATGTGGGAGCCATGGTGTAGGTACACCGAGTGCAATAGACAAAAGACCGATAAACGAGATATAAGGCTGTGTTGTATTGAGTAGGTTGTGTATAATTTAAAGGCAATAATACTTTTTGTGTCCATTTTCAATTAATATGTTGAAACCTCAATATTAAAAAACCAAAAATCTTCAACATTCTGCGAAAAGAACGACTACACCCACTACGGTGGTGGTGTAAATCAAAAGAACATTTTTTACGGTGGAATTCGGAATAAATATTGTATTGTTGTTTTAATTTAATAAAACATAATTTTTTTTTTAGTACTTATTCCACTTTTATTAAATAGATTAGGACCGGTTTCGTCCGCCTCAGAGGGACATTTTCGACTAGTTGAAAATGTCCCTATGTATATCGCCATGTATTGTGAAAATATGTAAAAATATTTATATGAAGAAGAAAAAGAGCCTATAGGACTAATTTACATTCTCCTCCTTGGGCCCCCCCCCCAATAATAATTCCTGGGTGCGCCACTGGTTGGAATGGCATAGATTTGATCATATACACTAAAACGCTCTTAACATATATGTGCCCGCTCATCATATAGTCTATTTGAACCTTAACCGGCGAATTCAATGAATTTCATTTTTCAAAATTGTGGTATTTTTGACGTACTTATTTTTAAAAGTATTTTTTAATAGTACGCGGACCAAAAATGTACTATTATTATAGTTCGGTTGGCAATACTGCGTTCACTGACAGATCGTCGCCATAGGATTGGTTTGTCGAACATCTGTGTCTGTCGCAATCGACCTTTTAATGCAGAATGATTTTTTGTATCTAAATGGACCAGAACCATCCTTTTATTTAAATTGCTTTGTAATAAATACAGCATTTATATGCTGTAAAAACAACAATTTAAATACCTCCATGTATTTTAATATAGGATAATGAAATTTGTTTTTCATGTCTTGAACATTTGACATTTGGTCTATTCGACAAGCCAATCCTACAGCGACGAGATGGCAGCGCGCGACGGCGGACAACTAGTCACAAGACCCGGATTTGGAATTGCTCGAATTCTCTGTTATTTGTTTCGTGAGAAACAAAAAACCTAAACATTAGCTGATGACAATGCGTACTATAATAATTGTTTGGACCACGTACTATAATTCAGTGACAAAAAGATGGCACTCAAGAAATCCATTTACGTATAATCTATGGAACGATGGAAACGTCAATGTCATTAAAATAGTGTTTTTGTATTCGTATGTACGGTGTTCTCGAAAAAATATGAATACATTCACAGTTTGCACATTTATAACAATTTATTATCTGGTTAACTGCAATTAATAGTTTATCTTAAAAATACCAGCGTACAGATCTACATTATTCTAATTACCTACCAGCCAGTTTCAAATCATTTTAGTGTACAAACTTATCGAAAGTAATGGAAAATAATAGGTTACAAAAATATTATGAAATTCAATCAAAAATAATAGACCTTCTAAATGAATATTGTGATGAAATTACACCAAAGAAATTTAGCTCGATCGAAATATCGCCAAATGATTTCAATTTAAACGATTTTGAAAAAGATGATCAAATAATGACACCTCTATTTTATAGTGTGGTTTTGGAAAATTCCCAAGGATCTTTCTCTTCTAGAAGTAAATGAAAATAATGTTGGTTCCATTCCTGCATTAAAGCTTGCTTCAATTTTATGTGACATGGGTAAAGTGGTCTTGATGCATATTACATGCGTTGATATGTCATTTCAGACATTACATATTATATTGAAAAAAATGCGGACTTTGCGCATTAAAAATATTCTAGTTTTACAAGGAGGTGAGTATTTTACCCAAAATAAAAAATATATATTTTTTTATGATTACTTAGTAAGTAGGATCTCACTTTCAAGAAATAGTTTGCTCAACCAGTAATGTGTCACTGGCGTCTATAGATTCCTCCAGTTTCTGTGTAAAGAGCCTACCGCACGACAGAGAACTGCGTCTCACTTTAAAATTTGGTGATTTACATCTTCTCTTTCTCTCACTCCCGCAGTAGGCTGTGAGTGATGCAATACGAATCAATCGATATGATGAGGTCTGAGCATCTTCGTGCTTAACTTGAAAATGAATTTCATGTAAGTTGGTTATGGCAATAAAAATAAGAATGGCTGACGCTTTCTCTTCAAAATCTCAATGAAATCATGTTATATTTCATATATTTTCATGACACAAGTATTGTCTCGATTCTGAGTGAAAATTACTTTTTTTTGCCAGAAGGTCTAAAAAGGTCTGAATGATATTCTTAAATTTGTCTAAAAGGTTGAACAAAAATATCTGCAAGAGGTAATTTCGTAATAATGTCGATTTCTCGACAATTCTGAAAAAATTCTAGAAAAAATCAATATTTTTGATTTCGAGAATTCTCAAATCTTGTGAAATAAAAAAATGTGAAATCACAAGCTCAGACATGCCTGCCGCATTAAATATCCACTGTGTATTTTCTCTTTCTATTAAGTACGACATTTCTACCTCATTGCGAAATAATTCATTCTCGAAGCTTTCAGATATGATAGAAAGAAATAAAACACGCCGATAGTTCAATATCTTTGTTAACTGTCAGTACAACCAAAACCAAAAATTCTGCAGTAAGGGGCCGTCCGCATATGACGTCACGCTCTAGGGGGAAGGGGTCTGACATAATGTGATGATTTGTGACAAAGGGGGGGAAGGGGGTAACAGAGAAAATTTGACGTCACAAGTAAACAAAATTTATGGATAAATATTGAAAAAAACATTTTTTTTGTTTTTTAACATTTAAGGGAATTGCCAAAAATGTGATGTTATACCTATAGACAGGTTAGTAAAAGGTTACTTGACGATGAGGAGGGGGTTAAAAAATAGCCAAAATTGTGTGACGTCATATATGGACGGCCCCTAATCTTTAAATATAAGATTTTATCAAAGCTGAACCTTTTAGAATCATTGTCATTGAATGTAATATTTAAATATTGTATGAATACAAGTTTTGTTTACTTTTAGATGGAATTGCGTCTAGTAAATGTCATGATTTCAAATATGCATTTGATATCGTTGACTATGCAAGAAAAATATTTGGGAACTACTTCTGTATTGGCGTAGCTGGTGATCCATACCACTTGGACGACCCAAATCATTTCAAATATTTGAAGCAAAAAATCAACGCAGGAGCTGACTTTGTGATAACCCAAGTAGTCTATGAGTCCAAAATTTTTGAAAAATTTGTAAATCAATGCAAAGTATTTGATATTAATGTGCCAATAATACCTGGATTATATATTTGTGACTCTTACAAGTCATTACAAAAAATGGTATCGTTTAGTGGTGTGAATTTGCCTAGTGCCTTATCAAACCAAATCGAAGACGTGATGTCGAAAAATAGTGATTATACTGCAGTCTCTGATATTTTGAATAACTTTTTTTCGAAATTAGTAATGGATTTAAATAATTCAAAATGTTTGTATGGTATACATTGTTTTTCTGTAAAAGTATCTACCTTTGAGCGTCTTTGCATTTTGAAATCATTGATGCTAATTAATAATATTCTAACTGATAGTTGATGGTCTTGGATTGATTTTACCTATCAATTAAACAAATAAATATTATCCATTTATTGTACATTTGTTTTTTATAAATAAAAAAACAATAATTTAATAACATAAAATTTGATTCTATTGTCCTATAACTAATAGACCTATAGTATCGATGTGACACCCCGGAAGTCCGGGTAGGGAGGGGAGTCGGGGCCGCACAGCCCGATCCGACCTTAGCTCTCCGGTCGACCTGACGTTAATGATGCCCTTGGTAGCGCGCCGCCGGTCGATACGTGTGAGTCACACGACCAGCTTCCACCCTTCGACTAGCTCAGTGATGGTAAATTGTTCAGGGCGGTCAATCGAAGCTGGGTTTGGTGTGGTAGAGCACGTTCAGTGTAAGGTAGTCTTGACAGTTGGGTAAATATAGGATGCCGGGATGATAAAAATGATGAACGCACCAATTAATCGACGCAAAGGTCAACGGTTTTTATTATTAATTATGGTTCACAGTAAGGTTACATACACAACACAACACACAGGTACACACAATTATTAAGTTTTACACAGTTTATAAAGTTACAGGCACATTCGAGATAAAAGGTCGGTTAAAAGTTTGCTGAATATTAATTAAATTTTTACGAGTCGATTCATTTATATTTTTTTTCGCAGTGATCGCACGGCTACACTATTATTTATAGAAGGGTTATCTAAGTTAATTTCTCGATTTTTTTAAAAATTATCTAGACAACTCTGGGCGCCTTGTGTCGCCATCAAATCGCGATCCTCGTCACTTAACTGCTATGGGAAGTTGGTATGTAGCACTGGTAAATTTGAACTACTTCTTAGTGACGTCATCCACAATTGTTTGGGATCAAATACAGAACGTTACACAACCTTGGTAACAAAGACAGAACTGTATACTATGTGAGTATCAAATGTAGCACTCTTCACTTTTAAAACATGTATATTTAATTATTTAGAACAATCAGAATTCTGTTATACGTAAATTCCGTTGTGTATTTCTAATTTATTGCATATTATTATATCTCCAATTACTTGAAATTTTTTTTCGACGTGAAGTATGGTAACGTATTTAGCGACACTTGTTACTGCTTATTACGATACTTCACTTCGGACGGGAGGCGACACGACCACCACAATAAAATTATCTCGCGGCGAGTGTGCAAAATGGCTACGTTTTATTTATCTTTATTTTTCCCGGAGACAACATAGATACGTGATGTCTCTCCGAACGTGAATTTCTAACTGATTTATTCAAATAAAGGGGCGGTCTCTTCACGTGCAGCGGCCATTGCAAAGTTGTGATTGGTCGATTATCCAAAATGGCGACCACAGAGTACATGTGTTTGCAAAATGCTCAGCCGTTTGTCCACTTTATACGGCAATCAGACAATTTCCAAGACTGTAGTTTTTTTTTGTTTTCCTTCGTATAAGTGGGTGTACTTGATACCAAAAAAAAATCCGGAAAATGTTCATTAAAATTTTTTTGAAAATTTCCTACCCCCACCTGTCAGATGAATATTCCGAAAAAAATTAACCTCCTCGGAATCAGCTCGTTAAGGTGTCAAAAGATAGATGCTTTTAATCCAGAAGGAATTGCGTTTACAGATTTTAAGAAAATTACGAGCTCGCAGAATTACGATCGATTTAAAAATCGTTTCTAGCTGTTTTTTGTACACCGACTTATACGGTACATTCCTAGTCTAATCTTACATATTATTAAATCACATATTAGTAAATTACAATTTCACTATTCCTAATACTTAATACATATCTAATTACTTGCTTCCGCTCATCCCTTACACCAGCAGAATCCCGCAAAATAACCAAGTGGTACGGTCATATGTATTCCACTCCGCTAATTGACTGAGAAGGTCAAGAGCCGCTTTTTAGGCCTACAAAGTCTTATTTCCGACTTTCCATTTACGATGGGAAGTCCATTGGCATGTCAGTACGTAGACCAACCGTCCATCTCCAAGGACCCAGGACCTGTCCATTTAACTATGGATAATTTCGGGTGGGGTAAAATAACATCAAATTGAATGGTGGAAGAAAGGGCACGCCTTACTTCCAGATGGCGGCCTTCGACTCTTAAAACTTACAAGCTTACTTAGCTTGGAACAAATGGAAGACAATGACATGGTGTAACACGAACCTAATGGATCATAATAGCCCTCAACCAATGGAATTGGCCAGATACCTAGGCTACTTGCACAACACGGAGGGTTTGTCGTACAACACCATCCTGGTGCATAAGTCAGCCATAGCCACATTTTGCAAACCGATGATCATTGGAGATATCAGCATCAACGTGGTAGTACAACACAATATGTTAAAGGCAATTTCGATACATAAAACCAAACTCGTCAAATCACCGGTTTGGGATCCAGGACGAATGGTACCTAGATCATATTAAGAAAACAACACCGGTGGGGTACAACCTATATGAAACGTCTCGCAGGACAACTACTCGGCTGCTTCTCGCATCGGGACGCGGGACGAAGGGTTCATGACCTCACACTACTCAGTAACAGCGGCGGCTCCTCTAATACCATCCAAGTGCTACGCACTGCCTGCATTTTTGAAGACATCACTCAACTTTTCATTGTTATTCATATGTGTATCACTCACTTCGCGAAGTAGAACATGTAGCAGTATTATGAACAATACTCCGTTCATGAGCGCAAAGCGATTGCGTCCAAATGGATTTTCAGTTTGCACAGTATTACAATGAGGCCATTGTATACTTCTTAAACGGTAGTCCAATGTCCTGTGGTAGGGTTTTGTGTAGCATTTTTTACACACTTTATGATCGGCGCACGAAATTAGGACTCTAGAAACAAAAACGCCAGTTTCTGTTTTATAGCAATGTTGGCGAGCTAATTTTTAATCGATAATAATAAGAATCGCCAAACTTTTACGAAAATAAAAACTGCCGCATTTATTTCTAAACCACTCAAATACATTCAATATAATAAAAAAACACAGCAGCACTACATGTGTAGTAGGTCGTAGCTGAATAATAAATAAGAACGATAATATAAGAGAAACATACTTTTAATGACATATAAATACTTAAATCAGAAATAAATCTGAGTTCGAAGGAACGCTGATTTACAATATAAATATTGCCCACGCTATGTTAGCTCATTTTATAATTTCACATAAATTAATAATAATGTGAAATTTAAGAAATAAACATACTGCTATGCATTATTAACAAGGTGACTCAGCGTACGTCTCCGTTTTTACGACGGTCCATATTTGACTGACGCATTCATTGTTCAGATCGTAAAGCCATAAACCGTGACATTTATTTTTCTTTACCTATTGATATTAAATCATTCTGTTTAAAAACTTTTTTTAGAAATAGAATAAATAAACAAAGACATATTTAATTTACCTTCCGAGAAGTTCGACGTTTCAGTCATCATAAACTAAGATATTATCTTAGCTTATTGACACGGCAGCCTTCGGTGATTAAGGTTATCATGAAAAGACGCTTTACGACCTTTACGTGGCTAGGACAAGTGTTCCTGATGCCGCCAAAGAGTGTGACACTTCGTACCCTTATGACACAGCCTCAAGGGTTCCGTTGCCATGGCCGGCCCTCCCTTACCCTGCAGCGGTGCTACATGCTGCAGGTCAGACATGGCAAGAGGCGCAAGAGTTGGCGTTGGACCGAGGGAAGTGGGGCGAACTTGTGCTTGCCCTATGCTCTAATGCTTGGTATAGAAGGTAAACCATTACGCACTACCAGAAAATGCTATTCTGAAGACCACCGGCCGCCACTGCTCAGTAATAGTATACAATGGATTAGTCGATAAAGGTGACCACATAATTGTATGGCCAAGGTTTGGCGCAAAGACAGATACAGCCAAGCATCGTCAATCGAAATGGAAGCTAAGCGCTTCCACGTGTCAGAACATCGACCCAGTATTCTGGTTACGGAAACTCGTCTGCATGTCAAACCCAAGGAGAGAGGAAGGTGGGGATATTTCGGAATTATTTATATCTTCAAGAGGACCACCAAAACCAGCCACCAGGACAGTTATAAGGAATTGGATAAGGTCAGTACTGTTGTAAGCAGGGGTACAAGAACCACCAGGCAGTGTCCGCTCAGTGGTGGCCTCCTTAAACTGTAAATATACTCAATAGATGATATCTTACAGAGAGGTAACTGGCGTAGTGAGCAGTGTTGCCAACCGTACTATAATTATAGTATTTGTACTATAATTTTCGTCTGCGTACTATGTACGATATAAAACAGGTATAGTACGCTCAAAATACTATAATTTTGAGAAATCGGAAAAATAGTTGCCAATAGAAGAAAAACAACGCCAAAATAATCCGTGAGAAGCAAAAAAAAATAATCCGCATGTCTAAAAAAGGTGACGTTATGACACGGCCATAAAATGTGGGCCATCAGCCGACATTTTCTTTCGATAAATTTGTGACGTCACAACTTTTCGGTCCGACCTTAAATGTCGATTCTTACTTGCAAATACGTGGCCTACCTCTAAACAAAGCTATAACAATTATGTATTAAGTCCCATAGTACAATCTGAGCGACTTATAGCCACTCAGAGTGAACTATGGATGAGTTTTCTTTCAAGAAGGCCAAACGGTCTTATAAGGTGAAATGTAAGTAATTAAAATGTATAGGATTAAGGTTAAAAATAGATAATAAATTGTAAACGACTTATGTGATGTAATTTGCTAAACATTGTAAATAAATGTCCATTTGTATTTAATCTGATTTTGAATTATATAAAAATAAATTTTATTTTTCAAATTTGGTCGCGATCTATTTACCGACGCCAAAACGAAATATCTTAAAAAATTAAATTATGATATCAGATATTGTCGTAATTAAAATCTAATGAATACGTTTTGTAAGTACTGATGACATACGTCTAAATTAAATAATAAATTAATGTTTTGAGTTATAATAAAAGGGTACGAATTTAAGTACCTACCTTTGTAAAAGATAGATGAAGGAATTTCGGAAATAGAAATTCTAACAATGTAAGTCCAAGGACTCGGTTGCTCTCCTAATTTACAAATAAAAATTATTCTTTAGATCTGTCAATTAACCCCGACAGATCAATATTAAATTACCCGAAATAGGTAATTTTCAAACTCGATAAATAAATACTTGTAGAAATCTAGATTCGAACTAATGTTATATCTTTAAGTTGGGATGTTCTATAAATATAATTAAATAAATTCTAATCGTAACCACTTCCGGCTGACCACAATCGGCGCGCGAAGTTTTGTATAAAAGAAACGAACAAATTCGATTTCTGCCATTCTCATTATGCCCACGTACTCGAACGGTAGTTTTGATTATTTTCGTTCATGTTACGCTTCATTATGAACGGAAATATTTTCATTTTTCTTAATCGCAAACCTAATAAATGAATTAGTAGATATTTGGACAATCTATGTCAAAAGTACTATAAGGACTTTTACGATTGTCACTAAACTTGTACCGATTATAAGTATTTATAAATTGCTTATTTTTATTTTATTAAATGATCATAATTTTCCGGAAAAGCCGGGAAATAAACAGCTTTTCTGTGATTGGTCCAAGACTTTGGCTTTTAGCTCTGTGGAAGAGGTAGGAAACTACCTCATTGGTCCATTTTTCGCGCGTGAACACGCCTAGAAAAGTCTTTTAAGACCTTTCAGGTCCCTTTTTACATTGTAAGTTAATAAAATCTATACTTCGATAGCAAGTATTTGAATCTTTATACGTAAACATAAAAGATTAAAAATATAAGTAGTTCTTTAGTTATTCAAAGAAAACATAAATTTAGAGTGGGGGAAGTCTGCACACATGACGTCAAAATCTTGGGTGATCCCCATTCGGAGCCTATAAAACGCCATACATTTCCATCTACTTCAGTCGTCGATTTTCCAATAGTGCCGAGAGGTCTTGTCTGAAAGCGGATCGAATCCGTATAGTTTTTAAATATTTTCGCGATATATTTCTTTTACGAAATACTCCCGACGCGTCACCAGTTAAGGCCATTGGACCCGTTTTTTCCTGTCTTCTCGGAATCGCGGAAATGATAAGCATATTTAAAACGAATTGATACACAATAAACTCTTTATTTATTTAAAATCTAATAAATAGTATTCAACTAAAACGTTCTGTGTCATTAAAATTTTTCGAATCACTTTACTTTTTAAAATAAATGACAAATAGTAAGTCCTGTTTTCGAAATTGGTCAAAACGACTGTCACGCCACAATGAATGTTGGACTTAATAATAGTTTTGCAGGTATATATTGTATCAGAGAAATGAGTAAAACAATACATTTCATTGATTAACCTACGTACTTTTTTTAATTTCAGAAAAATAAAGATTTTAAAGCCATTTTAGTTTGAGTATACATCAGCCAATTTTGAATGATTTTTTCTCACAAAATAATATATACTGCACAATAAAAATATTTTTTTATTATAATATAACATTTCCGTAATACTATAAATAATAATTTATAATAAAAAAATAAATAAAACCCCATAAATTCGGTACAATTAGTGACGCTATATTACCAAAACACGTCGTACATTTTCATGTATTTATCCTGTTTTCAGACAATTTAGAAATATAATTATTTTGCAAAATTAACAAAAAGAGACCATTTGATCGATTAATCTATACAGTTTTTCTAATTTCTTATTTCTAACGTTAGTACGATCTGGAATTTCAACGGGTAAGGACGTCTTTTTTTTCCCAAAATTTAGCCCGAAGCAATATTATTTGACTCATGGAAAAATGACCTCTACTCTCTTTGCAGTAACAATCAAATTGGCAAGTCGCAATTATTTGTATCCTTCTATTCCGAACACAGGAAGCATGCCAGGTGCTATAATTTGTGTTGACTAAAATATCAAACATCATATAGTACCACTGAATGTCAAACTGAAAAAAATGTAGTTTTATTATATTTATTATATTATTTATTATCTTGTTATTGAAATGGTTACAGCATGTGAGATATTGTAAGATAATTGAATCTAATAACCACGATGGCTACAAGGAAGTACTGAAGGTATTCGTTCGGTGACCCATTTATAAAAAAAAATATTTTGGTCTTGAGCAGTTTAGATAAAATATAGGTGGACTTTAATTGTTTTGATAAATATGTACCTACTTGGTTAGGCTTTAAGCGATTTGAAAAACTTTGCATGTACTTAATACAGTTTTTATGTACCTGGGTGGCCATGTTTTGTTATTTTCAAAGGGACGTACGTATCCAGTTGTATGTTTATTGGCATTATCAAAATGCGTTTTCCGCTGTATCCGCTTTAACCGAACAGTACCGAAAATTTAAAGTAAAATACGTTTTCTAATGCTGTCATCGTAATGGCCACTGAAACATGTGTCACAATTTTATTAATCGTTAAAATAATAATAAAAAAAGTCTTTTGGGGCACAAAATCACGTATATGTTTTATGATATATGTATTTTTCAGATGGTTTGTGGTAAAATCTTTTTTTTCATACTGCCACAATTCAACTATTCATAATTAATTGTTTGTTAAATTTTTCATAGTGATCTTTGACTTAATAGGTAGGTGATAAAGTTTTTACCTTACTTTATTGTATTAATTTATTGTTAAGTGAGAATTAGCTGCTTTCGTTGTCAGTGTGTATTTGATGAGTGCGCATAGTGCCTAACGATGTCGAAAGGCGAAACCAGGATCGCATAAAACGACTCAAATGAAATAGTACAAAACTTAAATCCATTAGAATTTAATATATTTAATGCCGAGTTGAATTGAATGGAATCACCTTAGGCATTTATTAGTAATTATTTAACACAAGTAAAAAATATATTGAGGTAAGAACCTAGTTCATTGAATAATAAAAACAATATTACTCGTTACATCACAACTGACAAGGTGTATATGAATTGTATATTGCCTGAACTCGTTGATCCTAGACTAACACGGTTGATGGATATAAGAAACCCTCAATATAATAATTATATTAGATGCTTTCAATAGAGAAGAAAAAAAAAATTAAAAAATAATAATTTATAATAGTTATTCTAATACATTACATACCGTTAAGCCTGTACACTAATTAAAGAACCAATTATTAATTTTATATACACTAATGTTCCGAAATCCTCCGCGGCGACCAAAACGTACTGCCGTCAAATACACGTTATTATAATAATGGTTTCTTAAATCTTGATTGTTGCGTACTAAATTTAAAAAAAATTGTGCCTCGACAAATATTCATTGAATTGCTTTCTTTTATGAGTCATGTTTTTGTAATTCAATAAAAACGCAATAATAACAGACATCTTTTATGCCATCTTCTGAATGTTTTAAACTTATAATTTGTAATGTTAGCTCATGAAAAAATGAATAACTTTTGTATTCATACACACCGATATATATAAATAATATACCAATTTGAAACACCTCAGAAACATACATAAGTATTAGATTTTTTTTTGAAAAATATTTGGACTGAATTTGAACCTACAATATGATAGGTTCAAGAAAAGGTGTCACTTCACAAATTCAGCATATCAATAATATGAGGTTCTTATTTGGAGGTCTACTATTTTTATTATTATAATTTATTCTACCTACCACAAAAATGTTTATAAAATATGTTAGAAAAAAAATATTATTAATTCAACACTTTTAAAACCTCTGATTTCGTATCTACTCCCGGAGACGCCGAGCGAAGCGATTTTTGTTTTTTTACTTTGATATGCGCTGAAGCTTATGGCTAATTGTTGAGGCGCTTACGTCAAATTTGATTCTTACGAATGAACCCATAGGCCTTAAGAGCGGAATGCAGAAACATTTGTCATAACTAAAATTTCCTTAGCAGAAAACACTATGCAGAAACACTGTCCTTAGTTAAGATCATTTCTATTGAAAATAATACCATATTTAAAAATTGTCGTTAGGTAAATTATTTTATAATTGTTAAACGATGACAAAAATATGACAACTGCATTTTATAAATGCAATAACTATAAATACATATTAATATTTAATTATAATACTCTTATGTTTCCGTTATAAGTCATTATATGTGATTCCACAGGCACCACAAGATTTTTTTTTAACATGGTAACACTAGCATCAATTGTCATTCTTCATCTGGTATTTTGTATTTCTGCGGGCTGGCGTATAAAAATAAAATAATATTCTGCAAGTACATGCCAAACGAATTAACACTATCAATATCCATATTGAGATACATTGTTAAATGAATTTGAGTGTATGGACTGTGTTAGATACATGCGAATTTATTTTGACAGCAGCTGTCAGTGGTAAATGGTAATACAGAAGGGAGCGTGTTCATAACAAAAGTAGTCTATGGTTAAGGATTTCTTAACTCTATACTCAGGATTGTCTATAGTTAAGTCATGCTTTTCGGCAACTTATCCTTAGGAACGAAATCTTAGATTGTGCATTCCGCTCTAAGACGTCACAACGGGTGACGTGTGATTCGAGCTGTCAGTGGATATTGTAAACAACATATCGTCACAGTCTCGCGTCATTAGTCGCGATCTTATTTTTAGGAGCATAAGTTCTCCAAAGTTTATAATCGGCGGCTCATAGTTTTTAAGTGTGTAATCGTATATAAAATAAATATAAAATAATTATAATTAGTTAACTTTATCTAATAAATAAGTTAAATAAGTTTTATAAAATAATTAGGTAATTATTTGAAATTAAAATAAAGTGTATAATTGTCAATAAACAATTAAATAAAATAAATTTACTTATTGAGATTAATTTAATAAATAATTTAAATAGTATTATTGCAAGAAGTTTTTATTTTGAAAATAATCTGCGAAGTATTTTACGAAAAACATCTGATGCAAAAGAAAGTGACAAATAGTCAGCTGTCTTTGACATTCACGTATATATTACGGAAATAAATTTAAATTTGAGGTTAATTAAATAATTAACGACCTAGACGCCAACCTATTACTAGGTGGTGATTCCTTAAACATTATAGAGTTAAATAATATCGTTATAGTGTATTCTTAAAGTGTCGGGCAAGAACTTTAGGTGACTACCCTCTCCCAAATAGCACTGAGCTAGCTAAGCAAAGGTTCTTAATCGGTCTAAGGGCAGGTCCGGTTGAAGATAAAGTACCTTTGGGATTATTCCGGGACCGGGGTCTCGTCAGTTAATTACTTAACACAGCGATTTCCAAACTGGGAGGCGCGGAATGTTGCAAAGGGAGGCGTGAAAAATTTAACACAATTAATGTAGCCACAATTTTGCAGTTTGCAAATGCATAGTTTATAAAACGGCCGCTAGTTATAAACAACACAAAAAAACAGTTCTATAAAAGGTTGTTTCCTAACCTTTCTGCATAATAAATTATATAATCCCTCACTTCTATACTATTGTGAAGCGCAATGGCTATCTCGTAAAAAATGAAATAAAAGGGTCAAATTAATCATAATGTTGAAATTTGTTTAGGAACGATAATTTTCTTGTTAAACTTGTCTATTTGGTTGAAATTTAAAAAAAAAAGTGTAAATAAATCAATCCAAGGACCACTAATACATTCACTGATTTAAAACAACAAAGTGAAGGCATTCATAAAAAATTGGAGCTTAGGAAATCAAAATGACAAAAAAAGTCCTCCATGTCTCCATTATTTTTAAATAATTTCTACGCCAGAGTTCTTGGTTAGTTTGCTAATGCACTTTCCACATTATGTTATCAATAGCAAAAAAAAGTCTAAAAAAAATATGTGGTTGTAAAATCTTAACCCGGGGGGTCCGCTTCGAGATGTGGGGTCCATGATAGAATCCATTTCGCGAGCCTAATACTACAAGGTTCTAAGTGTTCGTCCTTGAAAAAACAAACCGTCGTTGCACAAAAAAAACCTCCAATGTGCCATTTTTACGAAAATTGGTTTTTGATGCAAAAATATTCTACGATTTTTCTGCATCATTGACAAGAACCTCCAATGTGATATCACTTTTTGCTTTAAAGTTATTTTCGAAAAACTAAACCTCTAATGTGATGGGTCTCATATTTAAAAGTGGATAAATCTCCGATGTGCTGACTTATCACATTGGAGGTATTGTTGTGCACGCACTCGGCACATCGGAGCTAATGAGTTATACGCTAACATTGCGCCGGTAAACTATCAGTTGCTAAATGTGTGTTATTCGTGATATAAATAAGCTGTCATTCTAGATATTTTATACTACTTGATGAGATACTTTGAAGTAAGTTATTTTTATGATTTACATGTATTCTTCATCAATTTCGTCGTCCTTCTTTTTGTTTTAATGCTTAATTTGGATATTAAAAGTTAAAAAAAAACCAAACGAAAAGACTTCTCGGAAAATCGTATACCGGACAGAAAGTTGTGAAGGGAAAAAAACAGAAGATATACCGTGAAGAAGGCTTGTGGGCCATTGTGGTCGTATTATGACCACACCTAAAAGTAAATATTCTTTACTTTGAGGATATATTTCTGACGAACAGCATAAAAAAATATTAAAATTCTTTCGGGCTATTAAATCATGGCCCGAGAAAAAGTCGTATGTCCAAGGACTCGCATGCACTCGAAATATAAAAAAAACGAAGGGTACGTCATCATCCTTGTGCAAAACAAACAGGATGGGCACGACAATTACCTTCCAAACGAAAAGGAGAAAAATACAAAGTGTGTCGGATTTTTTTCCTTAACACACTTGGCATAAAAGAAAATATTTATAAACGATGGACTAAACATAATGATATAATACGTCTTCCAAATAACTATAATAGAAAACAGTACTCCAAGCAGTGTATATGAAGTATCATTTACCAAGGGACATCGACAAGATAAACTCAAGGACGTCAGAAAATGGCTCAATCTTATACCTTTAGTACCCAGCCACTATTGTAGAGCTTCTTCCAATAGAAAGTATGTGGAGTCAAATTTTATATCCATTCTGCATATGCATAACATATATAAAGAATGGTGTTTGAAGAATAATCTTGACGCCGTTAATCGAAATGTTTTTAGTAAAAAACTACATGAAGAAAAATTGTCAATCCTGAATACACAGGCCTAGAAAAGACCAGTGTAATTTATGTTTCGGATTCAACCTTGGCAATGTAAATGAAGAATATTATGAATTACACATAAAGAAAAAAGGAAGAACGTCGTATTGCCAAAGCTGAAGCCAAAGAATGTGCCAACAGCAAAAGAATGTTTATCACCATGGATTTGCAAAGTGTTTTGCTATGTCCGAAGATATTAGCGTCATCCGCATATTACAAATATTTCGCATATTTCAACAATCCATATTGCAATCCGCATATTACAACTTCACAACTTTACCATCTATCAGTTAAATGATGCAGATGTAATTCTTTATGCTTGGCATGAAGCAGATGGTAATGTAACAAATTCACATCTTGCATTATTGACTATTTAAGGAAATTGTCCAACGAATACGAAGAAATTGTAATGATGTCGGATGGTTGTAACTATCAAAATAGAAACAATGTTCTTGGGAGTGCATTGAGCGATTTCGCAAAATCCCACAATAAAGTGATAGAACAGTTGTATCTAGAAAAAAGGTACACTATGATGGAGGCAGACGCTGTGCATTCAACTATAGAACATTATTTTAAGCCGCCAATTTTCTCACCATCCGATTACATTGCGCGAATGCATTTAGCTCGGCCTTGTCAGCCATACAAAGTAAATTCTACACATTACGATTGTTTCAAAAAATATGACGATTTAAAAACAAATCTATCTTCACTTCGCCCAGCAATGAAAGTTGGTGATCCAGCAGTTGTTGACATTCGTGGCTTAAAATATCTACCGAGTGGAGATATTTTATTTAAACTCAATTACTCTGAAGAGTGGCAAACTTTATCTCAAAGATGCAAATTATGTCCAATTGTTGAGTCACCTGCATTGTATACTGAGCCTCTATCCATATCTGAATCAAAATATGAGCACCTTTAAGAGTTGAAGGATGTAATTGATAGAAACCATCACATCTTTTATGACACTCTAAAATATAAGCCAGATAAGAAAAAATAGATAACTTCCAGTATTCCGTTAATATTAGATTTTTTCTTTTAATATTCAAATTCACATTTTCAATTTTTCTTTTAGTATCTATTCAATTTTAGCAACGAGAGCAATACTTTTGAATAGGTAATACATTCTTCGTTTTCGTATCCCTCATTGTTTAAGATCATGACTCTTTGGAAATGTCCTAGTAATATCCCTTAAGCGATCCCTGCGCTTTGCATAGTTGAAGGTATTGAAAGCCGCGTAGTGTCCTACACTTGGTCGGACCATCTTGTTGGCGACATTCCTCTCCCGTATCGACACTCGATATTTCCGCTAACAATGAGCCTTTCCAAATTATCGAATAAATAAGGATAATGTAATCTACAATTTAAAAAAATAGTATGGCTTTTTTCAATTTTCTCATTGATTCTTTTTATAAAGTTATGGTATAAAATGTTGTACAACGATGACAACGCATAATAAATATCTCCAATGTGCCAAAACTGTGCAACACTTACCTCCTATGTGACAGTGTAAACATGTTATTTCTTTTATTGTAAAACTGATGAACATTATCGATCATTTTAACAACTGAAATAGTGTAATTAATATTACTCCGATAAATTGCAGTACTATTAAATTCAAAATGATTTTTTAAAACTGTTTTTTGTCTTTATCTCAAAACAACAATGACAACGCATAATAAATATCTCCAATGTGCCAAAATTGTGCAACACTTACCTCCTATGTGACAGTGTAAATACGTTATTTCTTTTATTGTAAAACTGATAAAAAGTATCGATCATTTTAACAACTGAAATAGTGTAATTAATATTACTCCGATAAACTGCAGTACTATTAAATTAAAAATCATTCTCTTGATTTTTTAAAACTATTTTTTGTCTTTATCTCAAAACAAGATTTTTGCACATCGGAGGTTTTTTTTTGTGCAACGACGAAACTCAACAATGAAGTAGTATTCTAAGCTACCACATTGTTACTTTTGTTTCGTCAAGGACAAACACTTATAACCTTGTAGTTCTCCACTCGCGATTTGTCAATGAACGAAGATGAATTTGGATTGACTACTATTGAAATTGATTGTGCTAATAAACAAGCACATTCATCAAAAATTAATGTAATGTAAGTAGTAAAACCTTGTTTATTTTTTTTCATTTTTGTATTCGAAAGTAGGTAGGTACACTGTTGACTATTTAAAAAGGTGTTTGGAAACCACTGACTTAACATTTGAATTTTGTCTGAAAAAACAAGACGTTAATTACCCTTCATGTATAATTTTTTGAAAATGCAGAAAATTATCGGTCAGTCAACGCGTACTATATTTTTGCCGAAATACTATAATTTTGAAGGCACTGTACTATAATTCCACTTTCAAAATATGGCAACACTGGTAGTGAGTCGACATTTCACGACAACTACCAGAGAACGATGGACACACAACCATCAGAAGGGGAAAAGAACCAATTAACTTCTCTATTCAACCCTATACATTGAGCGTCACGATGGTCTATACCTCGTCAATGTATCTTTGTCACATACAGGAATTTGGCATACCAAACACCAGGTGATAATGAAAAGAGTTTTACCTACCATTAAAACTCTTATTATTCTGGTTGACTCTGAAGTCCCTTGAGATGTTGATCATATTTTTCGCCTTGTGTTCTTCTGTGATGGCCCGTTTTTACCCCCTTTTCTTCTCGATTACTTATCTCTCTGGTTGCTCATCTTGTTTTACCGGCTGGCAGGACTGACGCATCTATCGTAGCGTGCTTTGTCTTTGGTTCTTCAATTTGATATGTATCAAGGAAACCAGGTAGGTGTTCTCTGGACTTCAGAGTCAACAAGAATAATAAGAGTTTTAATGGTAGGTAAAACTCCTTTCATTATTCGCTATTGACTCTGAAGTCCCTTGAGATATCTGTTTGTTATCACCTGGTAAAGCAAGATAGATCCTGCAAGATAAGGTGGATGAACCTAACATGAGAATTAGGTATAACATATCCTTGCTTTTAGGCTCAGTGCACCGGGCTGAACAGAGAGGTCAACATATGTTGTTCCCCCGCTGTAGAAGTCTGTGTGTCTATCGGTCTCTGGTAAAATGTTTTAAAAGTAGCTTCTTGTCGCCAATTACCTCTCTGCAGGATGTCATCTAGGGGGTAGTTTTCTAACCAATTTAGAGAGGCGACTGCTGATCGAGTACTGCCTGGTGATTCCTGTACCCCTGCATCAGCGAATACTGACTTCACCTAATTTCCGATGACTGCTCGAGTCGCAGGTTTTGAGGGGCCTCTTGACGAGATAAATAATGCCGGAATACTACTACCCTCTTCTCTTCTCTCATTGGAAACGCAGATAAGTTTTCGTAGCCAAAATACTGGATCGATGTGTTGGCAGCTGGAAGCGCTTAATTTCCATCGAGATTGGCGGTGCCTTGATGTGTCTTGGAACCAAACACTGGCCATAGAATTATATGGTCGCCATTATCGACTAGGCCATTATCCGCTACACTGAGTAGGGTAAGTTCATGAACCCGTCGTCCCGATGCGAGTAATAATAATATAGCTGTTCTGCGTGAAACTTCATATAGGTTGTATACTAGTGGTGTTGTTTTCTTGAGGTAGTCCACGATTATTCTTGGATCCCAAATCGGTGGTTTTGTAGGTCTAGTCTTGCGGGTGGATATGGCTTTTAACATATCGTCGCTATAGGATTTGTTTCCCGAATAGACCAAATGTCAATTTTACAGGAGACGAAAAACAAATTTCATTGTCGTATATTTTAATATCAGTAGATGTATCAATCATTCTTTCTATACTGTATGATTGCAACATTATCTAAGAATAGATTCCAAGAATAATATACTCGGTATAAATCATTAAATGCACAGAAAATGCGTTTTATTTACAAGTACTCACTGTGGATATTCGGGAATTTTTTAGCGCTCTCTCAGAATAATGGATATTCGGGACAAAACATGGACGTTCTGGATTTAAGACCGTAGCGTATTGCTGCACGGCCCACAGATTACTGAGTAGTCAAAAAGTACGCGCCTCAAATGTTATATTTATTTACACGATAATTGTTAATAATTACCTCTACTATTTAAATACTTAGTGATCGTAATTACCCAAGTTCGTATGTAATAATAACATGCGGCAATCGCTTTTTCGGTTTTTTTTCAGATTAAGTAATAAAATAGTTTTTAAGTAATTAACTATTTTTTTATTGAACGAATAATTCACAAGATTTAAGAATGTACCATTATAATAATTGAACATATAATTAGAATATATAATTTTTTAAAATCACTTCTGAGAAAATATATTATAAGCAGTGGCGGCCGGTGGTTTCCAAAATTGCTTTCATTGGGGGTGCACTCAAAATTTTCTTACCTTATTTAAAAAGCATATCAATTCAGCGTTGTTTCTGTTTAGCAAACACCTCAATCACTTCTCATTAAAGTCTTGAACTGTTTGTAAAAGTTTTTTCTCAATGCTTAACACAGGTAGACATGTTAAGTCAGTCCTGATTCATGGTAAGTATTTCTGAAAGACGATTTAATTCTTTTAATGGTTGAAAAACACTTTTCAATTTCCACAGATGTCATCGGACCATCCTTTTTTATTCTGACTCTTATTATTATTATTGATAAAGTCTACGTTTACCGACATCATTTTAAAACACATACACTTCACTGATTGAACTATAATTATAAGTATTAAGTATTATAAATCTTTTATTCAAAATTTATCATTTTAAAACACATACACTTCCCTGATTAAACAATAAGTATATATAATATATTTATACAATATTATTGTTATGAATTTATTTTTATGAACAAAACTATCGAAATAAGGTGACAAAACACCTAAAAGAGCCGAGTATTCGACGACCGCAGAAATCATACTGAATTGTATGTAAGAAATAATATTGGAAGAAAATATTAAAAAAACAAAACAATAGGTAGGTACGTATTTTTCGACTCTCGACATATCGTCAGTTTCTTCGTCTACAAAAAGCAATAAAACTCCAGCACAATGCCTGCATTGTTAAAAATATGACATCATGCTATACATATTCACTTACTATGAGAAAGAACATCGTAACTAACATTTTAATTTTTTATAAATTATATTCAAATATTTGCAAATATAGAAGGAATAAAGGATCAATCCAAAATATTTATGTTGATAATCAATTTTTATTCAATATCAGCCTATTTTCAATGAATTTATATGAGATTTAAATACAAAAAATCTATTTTTTTATCAATCCTGCTAAATCTCAGTTACTATATTTTTCCGCGTAAATTTTGAGCTCCGTCCCTAATGGTCATAAAATTTTGTGTATTTATGAGTTATTTATCGTTTTCACGTGTCGGCTTAAACTGTTATTACCCAATGTAATATGAACGGCAAACTAAGATCCATATTTGTGCGTTCGACGAGTGCACAAATTCAGTGACTGTTTACTGGGTATATGCTTTTGGTATAAATTTACATGGATTAAATTGCGATAAACGAGTGATGACTTATATATATATAATTGTTGCACATTGAGTGATGTTTAGGAAAAAGCAGTGCAGCGCACATGCATGGTATTAGAGGAGCCGCCGCTGATTATAAGGTATATACTACTTCAATTACTAACCGCCGTCACGGTCATTTCTCCAATATTTTATGATGGTACTTACTCGTACTTGCTAACAATTTTATATTAATACTTTTTCCAAAAAAAAAAAAATCTATTTATATATATCTGTATATTATTATATCTATATATTTCTATAATTGACAATTAAACTTATTACATATTGTAAGGAATAACAACACAAAATAATAGCATGTATAAATTAATTACCATTGGCTGCTAATATTAGGTAGGTACCAATATCCTAAGTATATAATATCCACCAAATAAATAGTTACTAACATACATATTAAATTAAATTAACTATCAGCGCATTCAAAAATAAATAATAGCATCTCCTTTATTTTCATAGAAATACCTAGATTAAAAGTAAAATAAAGACAAACAATGTTTGAATAATAATAATTTGAAATAATGATTATTTTTTACGTCATAGTAGTTGCCGGGTCATACTGTAGAATTCATATAACCGTTGGGATTTTGTGTCATTTATCAAAACAAAATGCAGTTATTTAGGTTAAAATACTCACTTCCACAACTCTACTGTAAGTTCAGGGCAAACTGGTGATGTATCAGCTATGAATGATCTCTTCAAATTTGATGAATTCACTATTAAAACAATAGTAACGTTAAAAACAATATCAATAAGACGAAATTTGAAAGAAGTCTCAGGACGGCCGAAAAATATGAAAGTGGGCGTGATTGTTTTAGAGCTAGACAGCGTGAATGTGAAAGCGAGATGCACGGTGTGAGCGCGGTTTGATTGGCTAAAGTCATATTCGGGAAATAATCACTCAGCCAGAGATATATTTCGACCGAAATTAACTTGGATATTCAGGTACGAATAGTTGGACATTCGGGAGAACACCACGGAGTAATTGTAACTTAACATGGCGTATTCGGGTTTTTTTTAAAAAATTTCTCTGTTCCTAGATAAAAATATATTGTTTTTATAAATGATTTCGGTAGAGTTCGATAAAAGAAATTGAACTGCATTAAAATGTCGATTTCTACAAAAATGGATATTCGGGAAACAAATCCTATAGCGACGATATGACGCACTACTATGTTACTGCTGATGTCTTTACTGATCATAGGTTTGCAAAAAGTAGCTATGGCTGACTTATGTACAAGAATAGTGTTATATGAAAGACCTTCCTTATTGTATAAGTGACCCAGGTATCTAGCCACTTCAATCGGCTCGGGGGTATTATAGCTTGTCGTATTGTCCATGCACAATGTCTTCCATTTGTCCCATGTAGGTCTATAAGTCTTCAAAGTGGATGGTCGCCAGCCGGAAGTGAGAAGTGATCTGTCCTCTACCGACCAGCTAGAAACTAACTCTGCCCACCCAAAATTATCCATAACTGGAGTGATAGGTCCCGGACTTGTGGAGGTGGATGGTTTGTCACCGTATCCACTAGAATTGACTCCAAGTGCGGGATCGGGTAGGGGGTTTCAATGATCTCTGCTGTAGGTCTGCGCTCCAAAAACACTTCTTCCACAATGGGGCCACTAGTAAATATTTTCCCCTTGCCATGTTCAGGTGTGCCAATACTTGTGGAATTAGATTCGGTGGCGGGAATATCCAGGCTAGTTTGAAGTCCCTCTGTCGACTGAAGGCATCGTGGAACAGTGCAAGGGCATCGTTCGGATTTCGTGAGACATACGTTGCGACAACATGGGCTATGTTGGACGCGAACAGGTCTACGTCTGGGAGTCCCCATCTTTGAAATAGGGGAGCTGTAGCCGCCATAACTAGGTGCCATTCTGGGATAATTTTGCTGCGTGATAGATGGTCTGCCACGCAGTTATATTTTCCTGGAAGGTATTGTGCAGTCAATGATATTTTGGCCTGGTTGGCAATTTCCAGGATCTGTCGGCAAAGACTTAGTAGGGTTGCAGACTTTGTGCCCCCTTCGTTGTTGATGTAGGCCACCTCTGTTTTGTTGTCGGTTTGTAGGAGCAATTCTGATCCCCTGAGCGTTTGCTCCCCGAGTTGTATGGCTGAGAGTACTGCATACAGCTCTTTTCGGTTGGAGTGCTACGTGGATTGGCGTTTTGCCCATGTACCTGATAGGTCGCACTCGTCTAACTGCGCTAGCCTAAATCGGCTGCGTCTGTGGTGAGGAAATGATTGTAGGTTGCCCTGTGAATCTTTCCTGAGGAGCCCACCGCTCGAATCCACCACATGATGTCCTCTCGAGCTTGTGGTGGAATCGATGTTGATTTGTGAGGGTGGGTCCTTGATGATTGAGCGCTCGTACGTTGTAGACGTCGGCAATGCAACCTTCCCTGTGGAGTGACTAAGGTTGCAAAGTTGAGTCGCCCGAGGAGGCGTTGGGCCTGCCTGAGCGACCAACTGCCTTTTTGGATCTGCAATTGCAGGTGGTGACGAAGTGATGTGCACTTCTCTGTTGATAGATATTTCCGATTGTTGTGAGTATCCCACGTGAAACCCAAGAACTCCCGCTGTTGGCTTGGAATCAGACAAGATTTTTTCTTGTTGATTATCTAGCCTAGTGCCTGCATGAAATCTATCATTTAAGTCAGTTGCGACAGAAGAATCTCTCTGGACTGATTTGCCATCAGAAAGTCGTCTAAGTAAGTGACGATTCTCATACCCTTTCCCCGGAGGTGTTCGGCCATCCAGTTTGTTAATGAGGCAAACAGTCTTGGTGCTGCTGACAGTCCGAACGGAAGGCACGTGAATTGAAGGAGTTCTCCATGGTAAACTAGCCGATGAAATCGGCGATGTTGTATAGCTATAGGTACATGTAGGTACGCTTGGTTTAAGTCTATTTTTACTAACCACTCTTCTTTTTGCAGGAATGTTGGGACCTTGAAATAGTGGAACAGTTTGAACGGCCTTGGTTGTAGGAAACCGTTTAGGCGTTTTAGGTTGAAGACGGGTCGTTGACTGCCGTCTTGTTTCTTTACTAGGAATAGAGTTGAGAGGAAGCTCGGAGATGGTTCTGCCAATTCCAATACTCCCGATTTCTTCAGTTCCGTGATTTGTGAAGTGATCTCCGGCGATTGTCGCGTTTGGAAATCCTTCTAGAATTGTACGGAAGGCATTATTAGAGGGGGTTTCTTTATAAACGGAATACGGGTTCTCGTTATTATTTTTAATAATGGTGGTGGTGCACCCTTGGCTTGCCAGATTTCCTGGAAATGCTGGAGGCGTCCCCCTTTGAACGTGGTGAGGGAGACCCGGTCACCTGCGTCTAGGGTAAATGCCCCTCGCACCACCTCGGTTATCTCTGGATGGGCGTGGGCCTCTCGGCAAGCCACCCCTAACCTAGTCTGGTATCCTCCTCGTGTATCCCTGCTTCAGAAAGGTGTCCCTGTGTCCACCTGACGAAGTGCTAGGTTGACTCTCCCTGCCCTGGTCAACCACTTTGGTGGTCTGATCGAAGACCTTCTCACGACCCCCACCTCTTTCTAGGAACCCCGCCAGTTTATCTTTATTGAAGATATGGTCGGCGCTAGTTGGGATCTTGTTAAGAGCCTCTCGGGTGAAGGTGTCTTTTATACCGGGGAGGATTTTCTTCCGCCTCGTCTGAACCAACTCTGCCCGTTTTCCACAAAGGATTCGGGTGACATCCTCAGACACTTTGTTGAGTGCTGAAGAAGGCCCAAACTCCTTTACGACCGTCTCAAAAAGAGCCGTACCGATGGTGTGGTCGGTGACAGAGTCGACCACTCGCTGTAACGCGTCCCGAATACACTCCTTTTGAGCGAGCATCGCATTTTGGAGGCCGGCGATCGTACGCTCCATTAGATGTATCGTTTGCGATGAACGATCGTAGGAGCGTAATTCATCTTTGAGTCCCAACTCAACGAAAGACGGGGCCGCCAAACATTGTTTTTGGGTTTCAGCGTAGCGAACCCCCGCCCAATTATCTGTGTCGAACAGTTGGAGCCTGGTAAGTTCCGCTACCCGAGCTTTGTCTGGCGTCGGAAAAGCAGGCTCCTGAACTATGACACTAAATACAGGCAACGGAATCCTGTTGGGTTTTTCCGCTGTTTCAGGCCTTGCGGGTGGCCGTAAAAAACTTACCGGAGAGTCGATGTTTACCGTCGGCCTCTGTTGAGTAGGCACCACTGCAGGCAGACCCTGTTGGGTCAAGGTTGAAAAATCTGTGATACCTTGTTATCAAGTGACATTTTTTTTTTCTAGATGCCTTTATGGATACCTCGCATTTACTATCGAGGTTTCTTAAGGACTTTGGCACGCAAACTACTCTACTTGATGCTAGTCAAATGAAAATTGTGCCGGCTGAGAGAATATGCCTTATTGAAAGCTGTTCTTCTACCCGCATCGAGTATTGCTAATTTGAATTCGGCCAGGGCCTATGAAACCGCCTTATAAAAACCCTGGAAATTTTTTAGTAGCGCAATGCGGAGGTGATTCTCATGAATATTTTGTCGTATTCATTGGGAACTGAGGACTGCGATTTGTAGTCGAGTTTTTTCCCGTGGTAAAAGAAATGTCGCATAGGACTGATATTCTAAGTATATACTTATCCTATCTTATATGATTGCAGTCACTGGATCTGAAAGGCATGAATCATCTTTACATGTCACCATTTATTATTTTTATTCTTTTTATTACATCGATACAGAAATTAAAAAGTGCATCTCTTCCGGTCTCGTTTGCCATGGTACCCGGAAGGTCTCAAATGTCCGCATCTGCCATCTGTAATAAAAAGTTCAGGTTGTGCCGCTCCTTGCTAAAGATTTGACAATCTAGGAGTAAATGTAAGACGTCCTGGTCGCTTCCGTCGTCGCATGGAAACTTTTTATCAGATGTTATTTTAAACCGGTGCAGGTATGCTCACATGACTCCGTGACCTGTAAGAATCTGAGTCATCTCAAAACACAGCCCCTTATGCACCCTGACGTCTCGTGCTGCTAAAATTGAAGGTAAAACTTTCGGGTCAACTCCCCTGTCGATGAGTTTATGTATCGTGAGTTCCATTCGTTTTTCACCATATCTGAATTTGTAATTTTCGCGTAGCTCAGAGGAAATTTGTCATAAGCTATCGCGGTCTTGGGTTCAGAGGCACCATGCCGAGCCAATTTGTCAGCGCTTTCATTTCCTTCTATCCCGGTGTGTCCTCTTATCCACTTGAAGTGCACCTCGGGGTGGCGCCGTCTCAGTAGAGCGGACTCACTGTGAATAGAAAAGACAATCGGATTAGTAGACAAGGGATCTCCAATTCCTTGGATTGAGATTTTGGAGTCTGAATAAATACAAATACTATGGTTTTCGGTGAGCTTTCGCTGGATTGGATCTGAGCCTGCCCACTCCAGAGCGCATTGGATGGCATAGAGTTCGGCCTGCATTACCGTACAATAGCTGGCAAGGCGGTACTTACGAGCCGCTATCTCACCGCCATTAATGTATGCCACAAACTCTGCACCAGTACCGCCATCAATTTTGCTCCCATCCGTGAAAATCGGCATGTTATTGCATTCGTTGATTTCCAACGTTGCAGGATAAGAAACCACTTCAGAAAATAGTCTAGCCGGGTGTGGCAGCCTTCTATAGTCCACCGGTTTTTCGTAAAGCCTGTCGTCAGGCAGAAAACCTGCGAGGCCCTCCTCGCCCTTCTTAGCTCTGTAAATGAGAGCGATTTGTTTTAAACGTAAATCTAGAGGCATAAGTCCTGCTAGAGCTTGCGTTGGATTGAGCGAAGCCGTTCGGTAAGCTCTGCATATTCGTATTGCTAGTGCTCGCTGAACCGTATTGAGTTTTTTTGCTATGTTTTTCCGTTTGGCAGCTTCATGCCATATGCTGGCCGCATACGTGATCATAGGCTCAATAGCACAAGTGTAGAGAATTCGAAGAGCTTCAGAAGATACACCCCATGTGGGTTTGGCCATTCTTGCTAGTTTGAGCGAATTCACTGCTGCTCTTTTGCAGATGCTGTCCGCATGCTTTGACCAATTTAGTTTGTCATCGATTACAACCCCTAAAAGTTTAAAATCCCTAGAAAAAGATAGAGGTTGCCCATTCATCACCAGCGAAGGCGGAGAGACGCGCCTCCTAGTAAAGAATAAGACCTTCGTTTTCTCCGCGGAGAAAGACAGTTTGACCTTCCTTCCCCAGGCCTCGACGCTCTCCAGCACGCTGTTAGTCATGGTTTTTAGAGAACCAATTCTTTGGATTCCATAATTAGCAATACATCATCAGCAAAGGCCTGTGCGTGTACACCTTCAGGAAACGGCATAGAGAGAAGATCGTCGAGAACTATGTTCCACAGTACAGGGCCGCAAGACGAACCTTGTATGCATCCCTTTGATGTCTCTTTGGTAGCAGATGCTCCAGCATATTTGACGAAGACTTCTCGGTCGGATAGATAGTTTTTGATGAGCCTGAAAATGTTAGCGGGACAATTTTTAGATTTCAACTGTTGAAGAAGATATGGCCACCATGCGTTGTAAAACGCGCCTTTGATATCAAGAGATACCGCCACTACGAGCTGACCATCGCAATTAGCCCCCTGATTCTATCAATTGCTGCATGAAGCGCGTCTTCAGTACTCTTTTGAGGGGTGAAACCGTACTGGTATTCGCTGAGCAGATGTTTAGTCTGAAGTTTCCAGGAAACTCGATTAATAAATAATTTTTCGAGTACTTTACCGAACACGGGCAGCAATCCGATGGGCCGATTAGACGAGACGTTAGCGTAGTCGTCCTTTCCCGGTTTGAGAATGACCACCACTCTAACTACCTTCCAGATTTTTGGAAAATGACCAATTCGCAAACAAGCATTATAAAGAGCGACAACTATGCTAGGAACAGTTAAGAATGAATTAAGACAGATATCCGCCGTAAGACTGTCGTGTCCCGGAGCTTTAGCTGGATTGAACAGCCTCATTGTTCTTTCGACCTCCTCAAGAGTGAAGTTCTCGTCGTCATCTTCCTCTGAAGGAATCGAGGCCGCATTTCGGATCAATGTCTGTTGCTCCGTTTCGTTTGCAATACTGTCGTCTGGAAAAAAATACGCAAGAAGAGCCTCTGCAGATTCGAGAGCCGAAGAGGTCATGCGACCGTTGATTGTCAGAGTTTCAGGCGGTTTGAACGCCTTACTTTTGAGCAATCTCTGAAGACTAGACCATACATTCTCTTTTCCCTGAGCCGAGCAATAGCTCTTCCAGCTTTCTAATTTCGCTTCCGCAATCGCAGTTTCATACTTATTCTTTGCGGCTTCAAAAATCTGTCGAGTGAACGGCCGTCGAACCACGCCTGAATTTCGAAATTTTGTCCTTGCTACTCTAAAAGCCGTCTTCAGTGTATCCAGTTTCGGACTCCACCATGGATTACTTTTTCTTTAAAATCCTTCGCCCGAAGAGCGCACCATCGTGCTCTCGCATGCTGACTCCATTCCCCAATGACCATTCTTTGACAATGTTTTCGAGCTCATGTGAGTCTGTGACACTATCCAAACTATCTACAGTGATACCGCGATCATGAATCTGTGAAATAAGTGCAAGCCCAAAATCTATCCAGTTAGCCTTGGACGTCTTAAACAAACCTGGTCGCTGTTGATTGACATTTGAAGTTTTGTTTGCAGCGTAGCTATCTGCAGCCTGTAATGAAAAAAAGTCGCATTGTGGTCGGATCCCAACGCTGCATCACGACATACTCTCCAATTTTCAACTCTCGTGAGCAGAGCGTTGGAACACGCAGTAATATCAATATAGCTTTCCAGCTTACGAGTTCCTCTGATCGTTTCAAACGTTGGGACAGAACCCTCGTTTAATACGTTTAGGTCGTGCTGTGCTAAAAAATCTGACACGGCTGTGCCTCTGCTATCAGTACGTCGACTGCCTCACCAGATGCTCTTTGCGTTACGTCACCTCCGAGTAACAGCCTGTGACCCTTTGAAGTGTTCATTAGCCTGCTCATGCCGGTCAGCGATTCACCGATGTGCACCGACGGCGCGCAGTACAGTGATCCGACCAGTAGCGTTTCTCCTAAGTAGTCGAGTTCTAGAACAGCGCAACTATATGAGCTAAACTCGAAAAGTAAAATGCAGTGGGCTAGAGATAACGTTCGACGCACAAGAATAGCTGCCTTCACTGGATACAGACTGCTCGGCTTCTGAAAAAAGTTACCTGAAAAAAGCGACGAACGGATTTGACCCGTGTTGCCAGTGTACGGTTCCTGGATTATAGCCAGGTCCACGTTATTAGATTCCATATACCCGATGAAAGAGACTGTGGCGACCTCGCACCGTGCAAGATTCGCTTGTGCAACTTTTAGGTGTATAGCCATTATTGGTTTCCGAAGTCAGTTGCGGAAGTAGACTTGGCTTCTTGTTGGCGGTGCAATATGCATGCGCGTGATAGAGGGCTGTGACCCGTCGGAGCCGTCAGATGGAGCCGCCTAGTTTTCCGGACGCAGTTGATGCATGTCAACTTTCCCTTTTTGGGACACTCCACAATTTTGTGGTCCCCCCCACATCCCCGACACGCAAAGGCTTCCTTGCAAGTATGACCAGTATGCCCATATTCCAGGCATTTCGTGCAATGCACAACACTAGAGCATGGCTGCACTCGAACCCGCTGGAAACCAACGTTCAGGCCACCAACTTCCACCATCTGATGATACAAGGAGGACTCCACCTCCAGAATGTAATTGGATTTGCCCTGGATGCGACCTTTTGTTTTGAACACAACCCTGAAGGAATCGTTTGGTGACGTTCTGATGAAGGCATTTTGATAACGTAGTGCTGTTATCAATTGTTCCCCATCAAAATTTTCCTCAATACCCTTTAGGACAACCCTCAGCGTTTTTAGTGAGCTGACCGATGCGGTGAGAACCTCCGAGCCGCTGACAGCGTCCACTAGTCTCCGGGAGTCGTTCTCGCTCATGACTTTGACGATGCACTTGTTGTGAGTCGCCCTCGCCAATGACACGACAGCGATCCCTAGACCGGAGACGTCCACCGTTTCTCTGATACATTTTTCAACCTCCTCGCTCGTCTTATTATTGTCTTTGCTTGTTAAAATCACAGCATGACGTGAACAAACTTTCCCCGATGCAGCTGCAGTCGAAGCCGGGAACTCCAAGACAGGTGTAATCTCAGGCTTCCCAGAAGATCGTGTAGCCCCGAAAACTTCCGCAAAGGAACGCTTTGCCGGTACGGGTCTATTGAGAATGACAGTTTCGGGTCTTGCGGAACTGGCTGAATGCGGCTGTGCTGGCCGCAGCGAAATGTTGCTAGCACTACGCGAATTTTTAGGGGTAAAGATTTGCGGTGACAGTTCACTCTCCATGTGCGCAGGTGCTTCGCTAAAGATTCTTGTGACAGGTCGGCGATCAGTTGAGAGCTGCGTTGTGTGACGCTTTTCTTGATTGAGCAGATCTCTGGTCGCCTCAGCACGCGCCTTAGATTTGATGAGGGCGCTCTCAAGCTCGCGTTTTTCCAGCTCTGCAGCCTGACACGCGAGCCTGATTACGCCCAGACTATTCGATATCGACTCCTTCGCTGACCGACTGACATTTTTGAGGGCTTCCAGTTCTGCGGAAGCCTTCGTGACCTCTGTGATGATGGTCACCAAAAACGTAACGGCTGTCACGGTCACTGTCGTCAGAGACGGAGGCGTCTTTTGACAAGTGGAATTAATCGTTGAGCCCTCGGCAGATTTTGCAGTCGATTTTTTACCCATTTTAGAACAAAGACGTTACCTACTTTAACAATTTTATTTCAAAATAAGCAATTGGATCAAATCAGTTTGGCAACGCTGCGATTTAGGGTAGGTAGACAGACGTTACTAAATGTTATTAGAGCATACGTTGGTAGGTACTATTAATTACTACAAGTTACTAGTATTGCTAACTCAATTCCCTCAGAACATCACAATAACAATAATCGTCGCATACAATAATTACCACCAAACAGATATTTTTTGAAATGAAGAATATAAAACCAATTTGTTTCAGGATATTGTTATTAGGTAGGTAAAAAAAAAGGTTAATTTAAGGGCTGCAGTTCTGAGAATTTGTAACTTTGTGTTTGGAGCGAAGACTTTTGTGAATAGATAAATTTTTTGAAGGCTGCGAGGTTGTTAAGTTGACGATTATTTTTGTAGGTAGGTATGTATGGAATAATTATTTATCGGGCGGTCGGATCGTGCTTTCTAGAATTAAATTAATAAGTATATGCTTATATATTATATAAATAAAGTAAAGGCTGGTGCTTTGTTTGAAGGGGCTTTAAGTCACATATATAGTGTTGGATATTTTGTGAGCTACCTACTGATAACCTGTGGTACAGGACTAGGTATGTACTGAATTAATTTATTTTAAAATTTAATTTGAATTGAATTTTTATTTGAAAGGGCCAGTAATAACTCCCCCTTCAACGATACGCTACTGCGTAGTTCGTCGATTTATTTAGCTCAGTCGGTGAGGGGTTATCAATAAAAAAAGAAGATATTTCCTTTAAATGAGAGTGCGGTTATGACTCTGTTTATTGTTTTCTCTGCCAATATACAACGTTTAGTTTTCAATTTCAGCGTACAATATACAGGCAATGTAGGTGAAGGCGACATACATGTAGATGTAGCGACCGATTTGATACGAAGCGAATGCGCGAGAAATTATTTTACCCGTAAGTAAACGGGATAAGATTTTTTCACCGGGTAGTACTTCGGCGTACAAGATGATTTGGAAGTTCCGGAAGCGACGAGAAGAGATGAGCGGCGAGATACTGATGGAGCGGGTCCAAAGTTGAAGAGAGGCTGCTAGTCGGCGAGACTGTTTCCGAGGGCTGATCCGTGAGACTGATCCCGAGGGCTGATCCGTGAGACTGATGATTTATTGCCCGGATGTATCTCTATTTATATCAGCATCCCTGTTTCTAATTGGTCCAAAGAGATAATAAGAAAGGGTGACCCAAGATTCTAATGTATTCGTTAATTCGTACTACGTGTCATCTCTTGTTTATTTAATAGGAATTTACTGAGTTGTCAAAATGACCAAGTACCAAGAGATAATATGTTATATGCATGTGGATAGATGTTTTGACGTTATAAAATATCGTCTATCTAATTCGATTGATTTTACATGAATTTATCTAGGGCATTTGTCCTCCGGCATAAACTCGCGGTTATTGTCTTATGCCAAGAGTAAACACACGATTTGATTAGCGTTTAAATTATATGCATTTACAACTAATTACTAGGTACCTATTGACATAATAATAGGCCCTGTAATTGTCATCCACCGACCTTCACATAAATATTTGTGATTTTACGACGTAAACCTGTCTGTTGCCTTTACCTTTTACAAATACATATTACTTATAATGACAATTTTATCTTAAAATTACGTTTTATATAGTAATATGAAATAATATTTTACTATTTTCACAAAATAGCAAAATATTACTTCTCACAGAGGAAATTCGGATTCAATGTCGAGGAGTATATCGAACGGTGATGTTATTCCCGCATTGCCTTAATTTTAGCCGCTGTTTCTATACCGCACAGCTGCATAAAGGTCAGGATTTTAATTCATTTGATTAGAAATCGGCGATGCCCGCGCTGGTCGTGTCAAGATTTTATTATTTTATTAAATATGCGAATTTTCTTATGATTTATATTACAGACGACAGGTATAATTATTATGAACACAGTTATCAAATAATATTTCAGAAAAGTTGAATTTAGGGGACTCTATAACGTTATTCCATTTGTTTTTCCCGCGCGCCTAAATCTTTTCTAGCGGGAAACATTTTTCATACGCACATCGACGCACACACATACCAATGCATTGGTTGGCCGTTGGGTGTTGTTATGCCATCAATTTGGCTGTTGCTACGCGCTGGAATATTTTATTCTTTATTTATTAATTTGCGATTACTGAATTTACGGATTGAAATATTATTCGATTAGTGTCTTCCACATAACATTTTAATTATTTCTATACACTTTATTATTAATCTCTTGCTACTGCGTTCGTCCTCTTTATGTTAGCAATCATTCTTATTCTTTTATACTAGTACATAGATACATAATATTAATAAACTTATACCTAACATTTTATAATAACATTATCACAGGTTTTATGTACAGAACAAGGCAATTTTAGCATACATCATTCTTTCATTCCGTATTACCTTGTTCGTAGCAATTTGTGTCCCGTCCGATATGTTTACCTACCGAACGGGGAACGTAAAAACCTGTGAACAAACAAACAATTTACATATGGCTAGACAAGGAAAGCGTTTAGGCGTTTTACTAAGCCGTATAGTTAGAGATCAGGTTTACATGTCGGCTTATTACTAATTAATTTACTATGCGTATACGCCCGCCTACCTGCAGGTTGTGACACTAGGCGAGTGCTGTTTAGTATAAAGTTTCTGATAACGAGTTATGGTTTTAGAAAATTATGCTGATGGAGCTCAATAATTTATAGTACCTATACTGATTGCAATGGAATTATTTAAGAGCGAATTGGTAATAGAATAGAGTAGAATTTAGCATTTTCGTACGAATAATATTCTTATTGTGATAGCTATGTGCGGGCGGTAGGTATGGTATTCTATCAAGGTAACGTATTGTATGCTATCGGTAGTGTGTTGGACTTGCTTCGTTTTTAATTAATTTTTGAAGTTAGGTCAATTAAGTGGTTTTACAGAGATAATTAGTATACTAATTGTATGAAATGATTTTAGTGAGATAAATTGAGACTGTAATTTATGAACTTTAGGTATTAAATAGTGATTGATTTAAGGTAATGGTTCTATGGTGCAATTTTATTGTTTGTTAGATTACTTAGCTTTCGATCCCGAGTATCCTGGGAGGCGATCTCTGGAGACTCCGCGAGAACTGGGGCAATTTACACGGGCAAGCCGGAAATTATAGAATGCTCTGTCATATATTGTTTACACGATGAGCGCGTCTCCTTATTTCAGACTTATCCCGGAGCCGCTCCTGGGCTCACAGCAATCTCGCGAGAACATTCGTCAGGATGCACGGTATTCGCGGCAATATAAATGAAGCGAAAGCCGAACACAAAAGTCGAATATTTTAAAACAAACTTTTCAACTCAGAGCGAGGCGGCTGGGTTCAAATGGCTATCGGCTAGAGAGCAAATTCAGGTAGAGAAATAAAATTCGGGTCGGAGCGATTTGCGGATACGTGTGTTTGGTCCGAGCGCTAGGAAGCAAGTCTATCAAGTGACATTACTGTTGCCCATTACTGTTGCCCTCAGTTCACCCACTAGATCGTCCAACAGCAATTCCGACTCAGTCGAGTCGGTCTCCATCGCTAGTCCCTCCGCGACGTTGCTGGCTTCATTACACTCCATTATTGCACAAATTTCACAATTTAACTGCACTTAAACGCTTGACAATTTTTTTTTCGCTTCTGAACAAAGGGAAAACCAATCAAAACAATGAAGAACCAAAGACAAAGCACGCTACGATAGAAGCGTCAGTCCTGCCAGCCGGTAAAACAAGATGAGCAACCAGAGAGATAAGTAATCGAGAAGAAAAGGGGGCAAAAGGGGGCCATCACAGAAGAACACAAGGCGAAAAATACGATCAACATCTCAAGGGACTTCAGAGTCAATAGCGAATAACAACAGATATCTCAAGGACTTCAAAGTCAAATTCGAATAATGAAAGGAGTTTAACCTACCAATAAAACTCTTATTATTCATGTTGACTTTGAAGTCCAGGTAACTTCTACCTGGTTCCTTCAGCCATATCATAATGAAGACAAAGGAGTTCCAAACTCCCTACAAAAAAAAAGGGCGCGCGGGTATGACCAGTAAATAAAAAGGGAGGAATGACCAACGACAAGAAAAAGGAAATTAAATTAGGAGAACAACACCTCACGCGAAGAAAGAAGAGCAAACCCTATTTCAAGGACTTCAAAGTCAACATGAATAATAAAAGTTTTATTGGTAGGTAAAACTCCTTTCATTATTTAGTTGGTGTTTTATTATAGTTTAAAAAATTTACAAAAGGACATGTTACCGCCAATTTTATTTAATGTTGTGATAGGATAAATTGTTTTTTCCTTATATATTTTATATTTTTATCCGCATGATCATTTGACATTGAATGCATATAAAACATGAATTTCTGTAAAAATGTCAGATAGGCCATATTGTCAGAATGGCCACGATATGCTACCTACTGCACACTCAGAAATGCGAGAATAGGGATTACGTATAGAATTATTATCTATGATGGGGATGCGCTTTCATATCCTACTGGGATTCAGACCTATTCGGCAGTACTGCACCACGTAAAAATAGGCACCATGCAATTTCTTTGATTTTTACCAAAGTTCTTAGGTAGGTACTGAAAATAACAACGGCATAATCTCACCCGTTTTACGGTTCTTGTTTAAAAAGTCTTTATAAAATTACGGATTTGTGTGTACCTACATCGATGGCAACCAAATTGTTTTATCTATGAGATTAGAGATGGGCAACATAAAAATATAACAATATGTACTTGTATTGACTTGTATCGATAGTCAGTAGTAACATTATATTATGTTTAATACTTTTATCGCCGATCTATCGTACAAAAATAATAAATTCCATGTTGGGTAAAATTTAGTTATTCATTTAATTATTAAATGAACATCTAAATTTTTATATATATAGTATCACATAGCACATGAAAATGCAGAGACTGTGCTGGATCAGCCAATTGTATAGAATTTCAAGAGTTACCAAGAGAGACCAAGAGAATACGTCATGAACGGCCGAAACTGAGATGACTGGACTGCGCCAAATGAGATTTGAGAATACTCGGCCAAAGAAACTGGTGAGTGTCGGTAGGTACTTAATCGTTTAGTATTGGGGAAGTTTTTGAAGAAGGTCAAGACCTACTAAATGTTATAGTAGGTAGGTAATATAAATTATTATTATTATCGCCAGTATTATCGAATATTGACTTCTGTGTAAATCCTTCCATAACACGTCAAATTATTTCAAACATCTAAATATTCTAAATCATAAAATGGAAAAAATGAAAACCTTTTATATACATAATAATATAGTCGTTGTCATTTGATATAGAGAATAATTTGTTCTTTATTTTGATTTATTGAATTACGAACTCATATTCCAATAAAAATACACAGTTTTTACTGTTTCCCAAAAAGTTGTTTTAGATTTATTTCTTAAGGCGTATGGGTTTATTCGCAAGAATCAAATTTGACGTAAGCGCCATGAAAAATAACAATGCTCGAAGCGTAAAAAAACAAAAATCACTTCGCTCGGCTTCTCGCGTAGTAGATACGAAATCAGAGGTTTTAAAAGTGTTGAATTAATAATATTTTTTTCCTAACAAATTTTATAAACATTTTTGTAGTCGGTAGAATAAATTATAAGAATAAAAATAGTAGACCTCTAAATAAGAACCTCATATTATTGATATGCTGAATTTGTGAAGTGACACCTTTTCTTGAACCTATCATATTTAGGTTCAAATTCAGTGCAAATATTTTTCAAAAAAAAATCTAATACTAAAAAACACGAAAGTGTAAACAAATATAATTTTATTCATTTTCATAAGCTAACATTACAAATTATAAGCTTAAAACATTCACAAGATGGTATGAAAGATTTCTGTTATTATTGCGTTTTTATTGAATTATAAAAAAATTACTCATAAAATAAAGCAATTCAATGAATATTTGTCGAGAAACGTTTTTTTTTTTAAAATTTAGTACACAACAATTATGATTTAAGAAACAATTATTATAATAGCATGTATTTGACGGCAGTACGTTTTGGTCGCCGCGGAGGATTTCGGAACATTAGTGTATAGAAAATTAATAATTGGTTCCTTAAGGGGGGACATGCTCGTCGAAGGTCAAAATTGAGTTTTTATTGTATTTTCAAACCATGATCCTGGACACTCCTTAAACGTTGTGGATAATCTATTTATACAATTTTGAAGCCTTATTATCCTTTATAGTTATTTTAAACATTTAATGACTGCATGAAGTATTTTTGTTACATAAAATAGTATTCTTTTAAACCTCTCGCTCTAATGTTTTAGAATATGGTCATATTTCGGTACATAACTGTGCAATGTTGTTAAGATTTTTTACATTTATTAATTTTTAAATGCATTTATAAAACCATTAGCATAATTTATTACGAGATAATTTTTGTAAAATATTCACGATAAAAAAATATATTGATAATCTCTGTGATCCCAAATTTGACAAGAATTAGGCATTTTATTATTCAAAAAATCGGCAAGATTAACACATTTGAAGATAATTTTAAAGATATTTATTATAAGCTATGTCTTTGACCATTCAAGTGTGATAAACATCTTATGAATAATGATTGCTTTATAATAATTATTGACCTAAGAATAAGGTAGTGTTTTTTTGAAATACGCCATTTCTTTTGTCATTGCCTAGTGGTTAAGCTACAACATACGGCCGTAGCCATAAATTGACAAACTATAATTGAAGTAGGGAGTCAAATGATATTGACGCTCGTGTTTGAACATGTACCGTTTAAAAAAAAATTAAAAAAAATTCAGTTAGGTACATGTTCAAACACGCGCGTTAACATAATTTTACTCCCTACTTTAATTAGAGTTTGTCAATTTATGGCTACGGCCGTATGTTGTAGCTTAACAACTAGGGAATGACAAAAGGAATGGCGTATTTCAAAAAAACACTACCTTATTCTTAGGTCAATAATTATTATAAAGCAATCATTATTCATAAGATGTTTATCACACTTGAATGGTCAAAGACATAGCTTATAATAAGTATCTTTAGAATCATCTTCAAATGTGTTAATATTGCCGATTTTTTGAATAATAAAATGTTAATTCTTGTCAAATTTGGGATCACAGAGATTATCAATATAATTTTTTATCGTGAATATTTTACAAAAATTATCTCGTAATAAATTATGTTAATGGTTTTATAAATGCGTTTAAAAATTAATAAATGTAAAAAATCTTAACAACATTGCACAGTTATGTACCGAAATATGACCATATTCTAAAACATTAGAGCGAGAGGTTTAAAAGAATACTATTTTATGTAACAAAAATACTTCATGCAGTCATTAAATGTTTAAAATAACTATAAAGGATAATAAGGCTTCAAAATTGTATAAATAGATTATCTACAACGTTTAAGGAGTGTCCAGGATCATGGTTTGAAAATACAATAAAAACTCAATTTTGACCTTCGACGAGCATGTCCCCCCTTAATTAGTGTATTGGTTTAACGGTATGCAATGTATTAGAATAACTATTATAAATTGTTTTTTTTTATAATTTTATTTTCTTTTCTATTGATAGCTATTAATTGATAATTGATATTATTATATTGATAGATATTAATTGTTAACTTGATAATTATTATATTGAGGGTTTCTTATATCCATCGACCGTATTAGTCTAGGATCAACGAGTTCAGGCAATGCACAATTCATATAAATCTTGTCACTTGTGATGTGAAGAGTAATATTGTTTTTATTATTCAATGAAATAGGTTCTTACCTCAATATATGTTTTACTTGATTTAAATAATTACTAATAAATGCCTAAGGTGATTCCATTCAATTCAACTCGGCATTAAATATATTAAATTCTAAAAGTTTTGTACTATTTCATTTGAGTCGTTTTATGCGATCCTGGTTTCGCCTTTCGACATCGTCAGGATGCGCACTCCTCAAATATACACTGACAACGAAAGCAGCTAATTCTCACTTAACAATAAATTAATACAATAAAGTAAGGTAAAAACTTTATCACCTACCTATTAAGTCAAAGTGCACAATGAAAAATTTAACAAACAATTAATTATGAATAGTTGAATTGTGGCAGTATGAAAAAAAAAGATTTTACCACAAACCATCTGAAAAATACATACATCATAAAACATATACGTGATTTTGTGCCCCAAAACACTTATTTTATTATTATTTTGACGATTAGGAAAATTATGACACATGTTTCAGTGGCCATTACTATGACAGCATTCGAAAACGTATTTTACTTTTAATTTTCTACAAATTTACTATTTGTGACATAAACCACTTAAGATCGATAATAAATAGACCTTGAAAAATAATATTATTTTGTTTCTATTGATAATGCCAATAAACATACTCCTGGATACGTCCCTTTGAAAATAACAAAACATGGCGACCCAGGTACTTAAAAACTGTATTAAGTACATGCAAAGTTTTTCAAATCGTTTAAAGCCCAACCAAGTAGGTATTTATCAAAATAATTAAAGTCCACCTATATTTTATCTAAACTGCTCAAGTCCAAAATATTTTTTTTTATAAATGTTGCACCGAACGAATACCTTTAGGACTTCTTTGTAGCCATCGTGGATATAAGATTCAATTATCTTACAATATCTCACATGCTGCAACCATTTGTATTACAAGATAATAAATAATATAATATAACTACATTTTTCTCAGTTTGACATTCACTGGTATTTTATGATGTTTGATTTGTCAACACAAATTATAACACCTGGTCTACGTCATGTGGTCTTGCCAATTTGATTGTTACTGCAATGCGAGTAAAGGTCATTTTTCTATGAGTTAAAATACTGTTCGTGACGGATAAAATTTTGGAAAAAAAGACGTCCTCACCCGTTGAAATTTAGAAGCCTACTAAGGTTAGAAATGAGAAATTAGAAAAACTATATGAATTAATCGATCAAATGGTCTCTTTTTGTTAATTTTGCAAAATAATTATATACCTAAATTGTCTGAAAATAGGATAAATACATGAAAACGTACGACGTGTTTTGGTAATATAGCGTCACTAATGGTACCGAATTTATAGGGTTTTATTTATTTTTTCATTGTTAATTATTATTTATAGTATTACAGAAATGTTATATTATAATAAAAAAATATTTTTATTGTGCAGTATATATTATTTTGTGAGAAAAAATCATTCAAAATTGGCTGATGTATACTCAAACTAAAATGGCTTTAAAATCTTTATTTTTCTGAAATTAAAAAAAGTACGTGAGTTAATCAATGAAATGTATTGTTTTACCCATTTCTTTCATACAATATATACCTGCAAAACTATTATTAAGTTCAAAAATTCACTGTGGCGTGACAGTCGTTTTGGCCAATTTCGAAAACAGGACCGACTATTTGTCATTTATTTTAAAAAGTAAAGCGAATCAGAAAATTTTAATGACACAAAAAGTGTTATTTGAATATTATTTATTAGATTTTAAATAAATAAAGTGTTTATTATGTGTCAATTCGTGTTAAACGTCCTTGCCATTTCCACGATTCTGAGAAGACAGGAAAAAACGGGTCCAATGGCCTTAAACATAGTTTCTCAGGTCTCAGTTTACTGGGTTTTGAATTTTGAGTGCCAATTTCCCGCTCTTTTTAAGATTTTTCCTGATTTAATAGTAAGTTACTTATATAATAATATAACATATCTAGGTGTTTATAATTTTAATTCTTTATTCTGCAACATTGAGATCACACAGGGTATTTCAAAATTCCACAACTAGAAACCACTGGGTCAAAAGCGTTCTTTTTATAGATATCTGCTAGATCTACTTCACAAAGGTAAAATATATATAATTGTCTTCTTCTTTTTTCTTGCACTCCTTCATTAAAAATCGACTTTATATTTGTTTGCTTTGTCGGCAGCTTGTCTTGTTCGTAGAATATTTTATCTTGTATGTTTCCATATTTTTTGTCGCCATGATCAAAATGTTATTCTTATTCTAATGGTTTTGCTTCTTCGTTTAACTTTAACGTGATAATACCTATTCATTAAGTGTGTAATTAAAAATAAATAAATAATTAATAACCTAATAAATGAATACGGCGTTCATTTATTAGATTAACTGTCATTAGAAAGACCATTTAATGAACATTTGTATTTAAAATTGCAGCACAAAAAACATATTAATAAAAGGATATAATATTACCTTTATAGTCTTCGATTACCACAAAAAAGTGTTGAATAATATTTGCAGGGAAACCAGTGATAAAAATTCAGACTTAAAATGTCGCACCACATACCTACACTCCTATCGCTGGGAACAAAAGTTGACTAAATGTCTTTCTGCTATCCTGACAAATAAGAAAGAAGCAGCAGCGTGAACTCGTTTTCATTTATATATGTGTTGCCAACGTAAAAAAATCACTACTTTAGACAAATTTCACCCGTTTCTTATGATTTTAAAATAATTGAGTTTTGTTCATTCACCGGAGGTGTTCATTGACTGAACGGCGTAACCTACGTTCTCGGTAATATTCGCCACGATCGTGCCCAAAATTAAGAAACTGTTTCCATTCGGTCACGATTCCAGGGAACGACCCTAAAGCCGCGTTGACACGATCCGAGTACACTCGGACTGAGCGCACTCGTACGAGACAGCTTCATACTGATTACTCCTATCCGAGCTACTCGGACCGCGTCCAACTCTTCCGAGTTAGCTCATATAAGAGTAAATTGGTATGACGCTGTATCGTATGAGTGCGTTCGGATGGCGCTCGGTCCAAGTGTTCTCGGATCATGTCAACGCGGCTTAAGTGATTTTTCACGGGGACGATCGTGGCAGACGGTCGGGCTAAGGCCTACCGCGCATGGACGATTACATAACTGGCCGGTAGCATTCGGACAATCGTTGGTTTGCTCGCGCATGATCCAAATTATTATCGGCCAGTATGTTTGAGCGCGCATGGCGTGATATAGATCGGAGGCAATGCGCGCGCACTGAAGATATGTGTCCGCACTGAAAAATGGCGGACGCAATATAAGAAACGTCAAAATGGATTTTGTAGAGCTTATATTATATAATATATAGAGGTTTTGTATAGATTATCAAACTGTTTTAAAATGTGGGTGTATATATTATTAATTTATGAAGAAAGAAACTAAAAAAATGGGACTGGTACGCGCATGCAAAGCCAATAGGTAGGCATCGATGAACTGTCAAGTCAAATGTGGATCTCATAACGGTTCGATGTATGCGTGCGCCCTATACGACCGCGTCACTTGTGCGTGCATGTATGAGTGCACTCTCGGCCGGCCATGACTTGTCATGCGCGGGCTCTCATTTAAAAACATTGCCAATGGGACCCCGGCCGGTTCGAATCGGTGTAAAATTTTGTGTCTGAACACAGGTTTTCAATTCGGCCGTTCGCTCGATCGTCCATGCGCGGGGTTGCATTGCAATACGATGGTTACAACTCCTCGATTGTTGACCGTACGATAGTAAATCGTTCATGCACGGTGGGCCTAAAGGGTCGGCCTGATAATCTGCCAATGTAATTTGAGTTTAACAATATTTTGGGTTTTTGATTGTGATTGCGAGCCATGATCCAATATTCCAATGCATTATTAAAAAATACCGAGAGTTTCAGTTAACCGCCATAACTTGGAGTTAAGAAATATAATACATATAAAAAAAATTGCAGTACCTGTTGGATGGGCCGGAAAATATAAAATACGGCCTTTCGTTTGAAAATAGACTTCCCAAGAGGAAGTTGGAGGTGTTTCCGCGAGGTAACTGTATGTGAGGTCCGTCATGCTCTCAGTAGGTAACTAACTATTGACGTATTGATAGTATTGATATTTTTTGTTGTTGGCACGCCTCTAGCTATCTTTTAAAGCATAGATAGGTTTTAAGATTTTAGCAATCTATGGTTTTGTTTGTTTATCTGATTTATTAGGTACGTTATTGCTGCTGTCAGTGCGGTCATTTTTCTGTCATGTGGTGTTATCAGTAATATACATACCTACTACATATTCATTTATTTTTATTTCATCCAGGTCGAAGCATCTATTTGTCGATATTTTCATTACCTTTTTTTATAATAGGGGGTCTTAATAATAATACTGTTGGATTCAGATTCGTACATAAGTAGAAAGTTCTCATCTGGATTATTTCCATTTACTTGGTAAATACTCGATTCAAAGCTAAGTAAGAAAACGCCGCAAATCCTCGAAGAATCAAAGAAATATGGTTGAACCAGGTTTGTGCAAAATTACTTATTGTTCACCACTTCAGGGCTCGAAATGGACCGGAGTGTACCGGAGAGCCGTTCTGGTAGATGAAATCTCCAAAATTATCGCTCCGTCTGGTGGAAAAATTAATTTGACCATCTTAGCTAAATATACCTACCATATAACAAAAAAATCGGGTCTTTTTACTGGTTCTCCGCCACCGGCCGCTATCATCTGTCAGTGAGCGCAGTGTTGCCAACCGAACTATAATTATAGTACATTTTGATTCGCGTACTATTCGAAAAGTTACATTTTCGTCCGCGTACTATTAAAAAAGTATAGTACGTCAAAAATACCACAATTAAAAAAATGCTATTTTTTTATAGTACTTATTCCACTTTAATTAATATATTAGGACCGGTTTCGTCCGCCTCAGTGGGACATTTTCAACGTTGAAAATGTCCCACTGAGGCGGACGAAACCGGTCCTAATATATTAATTAAAGTGGAATAAGTACTATAAAAAATAGCATAAATAAGATCTCAGTGTGCGATTTTAGTCAATGGACATGGTTTTGCGTTGTATACCTACTCTAAAAAACTAACGTGACAGTTAATGACGGCGGCCGGTGTTAGCATTTTTCGGTCGTAAGAGGTGTTATAATTAAGTAGGACATCGGAATTTCTCGAATTCTCCGTTTTGTTTGCCACAAACAAAAAACTTTCATTTTCTCTACACCTACTATAATTTTTGCCGAAATACTATAATGGCTTGGACCGCGTACTATAATTCGATGACAAAAAGATAGCTAAAATTCAAAATGGCGACTGACAGATTACGATGACGGAGAACCAGTAAAAAGCACCAAAAAATCTAACACTTATTTTTATAAAATATACGTATAATTAGATAAATGTGTTATTATTTTCGGAATATTATTTAGCGCTTCAGTTCATAAAATTTTCCATTTCGAGCGCTGCACCACTTTAATGGTGTAAATTTTTTTGTTTGTGACAAACAAAACGGAGAATTCGAGAAATTCCGATGTCCTACTTAATTATAACACCTCTTACGACCGAAAAATGCTAACACCGGCCGCCGTCATTAACTGTCACGTTAGTTTTTTAGAGTAGGTATACAACGCAAAACCATGTCCATTGACTAAAATCGCACACTGAGATCTTATTTATGCTATTTTTTATAGTACTTATTCCACTTTAATTAATATATTAGGACCGGTTTCGTCCGCCTCAGTGGGACATTTTCAACGTTGAAAATGTCCCACTGAGGCGGACGAAACCGGTCCTAATATATTAATTAAAGTGGAATAAGTACTATAAAAATAGCATAAATAAGATCTCAGTGTGCGATTTTAGTCAATGGACATGGTTTTGCGTTGTATACCTACTCTAAAAAACTAACGTGACAGTTAATGACGGCGGCCGGTGTTAGCATTTTTCGGTCGTAAGAGGTGTTATAATTAAGTAGGACATCGGAATTTCTCGAATTCTCCGTTTTGTTTGTCACAAACAAAAAACTTTCATTTTCTCTACACCTACTATAATTTTTGCCGAAATACTATAATGGCTTGGACCGCGTACTATAATTCGATGACAAAAAGATAGCTAAAATTCAAAATGGCGACTGACAGATTACGATGACGGAGAACCAGTAAAAAGCACCAAAAAATCTAACACTTATTTTTATAAAATATACGTATAATTAGATAAATGTGTTATTATTTTCGGAATATTATTTAGCGCTTCAGTTCATAAAATTTTCCATTTCGAGCGCTGCACCACTTTAATGGTGTAAATTTTTTTGTCAACTAATTATTAATGGAAAGACATTGTTAAATAGTGAACCCCAATTTTAAGTTTTTGAAGGCTGACAAAAAAACGTAAATAGCGGGAAAACGTAAATGTATTGAAATATATTAAAAAATCATTCAAATTAGTTTGCTACATATTTTTGCCTTGTTTATGTAATACTCATTCAATTTCATAAATTGATTTGAAGGTTTCGTCTTATATGTCATCAAAAGGGAACTCAGAAATAATGGGAACTGAAATACCTAACAGGTGCTGAGTAACAAGCAACCGATCTCGAGTGTGGAAGAATATGGGATAAACTTAAACACGTGCTAAGAATACGCTTGTCCTTCGTTCTGACAACTGCTTTCGGTTTATGCACAGACACTCATTCAATATTGGTGTATTTGAAGGTTGCAACACACACTATTGTACATCTATAATATGGGGTTCAGTTTCGTAGGACACACATATTCAAAACTGTGTCAAAATGTAGTGTATTGGGGTATAGCCTATGGGAATTGTATTTATTAATCTGTTCTGCGGTTATTAATACTAGCTAGTATAACGTTCGAGGCAAAATGACCTAAGTATAAGTAACTTATTTACATAGTAACAAACAAAACGTAAAAATGATATAAATAATGAGAACGAAAAACGCTACCATAATATTTGAGCCACTCGATGATGATTATTCTAGAATAATCAAAAGTAGGTACATAGTCCGGTAATTTATGTGTATCATCGCCAGTTCATTTAGTTGCTCTTGACTTACATTTGGAAACAAGCTTTGTACCTTTTCTAACAGACTTGAAAATAGACTCCATTAAATTGTGTTAAACTGCCCCCCCCTACCATATGACCTTGGTAGATTCACAATCTTATTTGAAAAACTATTAATAATAAACTACCTAATCACTGGTATTGAAAAAAATTAATAATCATAATATTACAAAACAAAAAATGTGTGCAACATATTATACTTTATTTCTTCACAATATAACGGTTTGATGTACAGATTGGAGTACATATTATCTCTTTTAACATCTTCTATGCCTCACGATATTACCATAGCAGTATCTGACAGGCCACAAAATTTTAACGACACGTTTAATGTAGAGTACTCTTAGACTGCAAAATCTTTGCGAGACCTGGCGGCGGCGCTCGTGTTGTATCTTGTCTATGGTTTTCGATTTCGAAGTATTGAAAGTACTGAAACGCGAGAGCAGGGGATGTAGTTCTCCAAGCCGCCCGCCGCCTATCACCGTAAAGATTTCGCACTGTACTAAAATTGCTGTAACACCGATAATTTGTGGCTTAGTATTTCATAATTATTCAAACAGATGTCACTGTGTGTTTAATTTTTTAGATTGTGTTAAAGTTTTAAATATTTCGATTTATTTAATAGTCAATCAAATAAGTAACACCAGTGGATTTTCTTTTTATCCATTCCTGAATAACGTATCAATCACTATACTAAACAAAGGAATGGTAAAAAAATGTAGAAATAAAATGTAACTTTATTTGTTATCTCTGTTAATTTGTCCACAGTGGTTATTTTCCTTGAACCCATATAATTACGACTGTTCATACTTTTACTTTCAGGAATAGTTATGAAGAATGTCTATCATACCAATTTAAACAGTGTCAATGAAAGAGTACGTCAAATACTTACTAATTCCATAGAAAATAAGTCTAATCAAGCTGCATGGCTATTGAAAGCTATCTCCGTGATTGACCTGACAACATTAGCTGGAGACGACACTCGGTCTAATGTGAGCAGGCTGTGTCAAAAGGTACCTAATAATTACATCTCATTATTGTATAAGGTTTCCGTAGTTAACAATAATATTGCGATTGTCATGTTTGTATGAGACTAAATGAAATCAATTTATTTTGGATGTGATTATAATCCATCAACCTATATTTTATAGAAAGCACAAGTATTTTATAACGTAGCATAGATGTACTTTTAAATTTCTAGTAATATAATGTCTCTGTCGTCACCCTCATGGTTGACTATTGAAATACCAACAAATTGTGAATCAGATTTCTCCACTTTTTGGTTTTATTTTGGGATGGATTTTTGTCAATAGGCTTATAGGAATTGAGTTGTGAAAATGTAAAATATATACACGCTTCAGCAAATCAGTTTTAATATAATTTGATTTCATTGAGATTTTGAAGAAACTATTTTTATTTGTTTAACCTGCTTATGTGAAAGTCGTTTTCAAATTAATCACGAGGAAACCGATGAGACCTTGTCATATTACTTGATCCGAATGGCATCAGTCACGGCCTGATGCAGAAGTGAGAGAAAGAGAACATGTGAATCTATACAATATAAATTGAGTTGTAGTTTTCCCTTACAATTACGCAGTAGGTTCTTTGTACAATGGGAGAATAGTTTGACGATAACTGCAATCAGTGCCCAAAAAAAGACCATAACTTATAATGTTTACGACAAATGGAAAATTGATCATTTTTGTGATAGTATAAGACAGGTATTGGTCAATTTGTACCTAACGGCTCAGTGTCCTCAGTCAAAATAATATGTTTGTTCAAGTTGAAGAATGATAATGGATAGTAGATCGCTGTCTGTTTGAAGTTCATCAACAACTGCCCAGTACAGCATTACAGAAAATAAAATATTACCTAAAGAAACTTTTATTTTAATACTTGAAGTGTATTAGTTACATTTTACATCTCATTGTGACCAACATAAAAACTGTTTATTTAATTATGTAGATTTATTGTTTTTAGGAATAATTCTTAACTACTGTTTAAGCATCGACTTATACTTATAGTGTCGTGGGTCCCAGGTTCGAGTTCTGGGTCTGGCAAATACACATGGTTTTTTAATTTGTGTTAGAGTTCGAGTAAGAGTAAGAGTATGTACCAATTATTTTTAGCAAGTGGCTAACATCCATTCTTCATAAAAACAATATTCTGTTGCCCTTATGATCTTATTAGGATCGGACATGGTTAAAAAAAAATCCGGTGGAAATTGTATTTATTGATCCAATCAGATGTATCACTTACAGTTATTTAAAATACTTTAATTTATAATGAATTTTTTTTAGAATCATCTACTTACAAAAAAAAATGGATATTTAATTATAAAGCCATTACAAGTTAGTCTAATTAATTTTAATTTATATGAAAATTTATTTCAGGCAGTCAACCCACTTCCGTTAGAATATTTTGCTGCGTTGGGATTCAATGTTGATGATGAGGGGTTTGTGCCCATTACAACAGCGGCTGTGTGTGTGTATCCCTCGAGAGTCGCAGATGCTGCTTCTGTCATTGCGGCGATGTCATTGAATAATCCTATAGAAATTGCTGCCGGTAAATTTAGTCGTTTTAAGACGAAAAAACTAATTTTTCTTTTAAATTACCATTTCATACATTGACAACTTTACTGTCTACGTAATAAATTATTATGCACTGATATATAATATATAAATATACTTAGCGCCTGCCAACGAATAAAAAATGAAAAGAAAGGAACATACTGATTTATTGGAGTATAAAAACGGGCAACCAAATTCGCCATTTTGGAAAGCGACAATTTTTCGTAAACAAATATCATGTGGTCTGTACGTGTGCGATAAACTTCGTATGTGTTTGTAATTTTGTATATTTTATGTTTGTGTATCATGCAATGTCGGCCATATTTGCCGGCCTTTCTGATTGCTATGATTTGTGCATATGGTCATTCCTTCTTTTTTTTATTCGTATAACGTGCCGGCTTTTAATGTCGTGGGTCTCGGGCTCGAATCTCAGGTCTACCATCAATCACGTGTTGTTTTATTTAATGTGTGTTTGGCACCAGAGTATGGACTTAATAGGTTTAGTAAGTGGCCAACATCCATTTGTCGTAAAACAAAAAAAATATGTTCTTGAACATTTTTGTGATGCGGTCAAGTTCTACGTCGGATTGTCGAGCCAATTATAAAAAAATATTTAAGTGCTTGTACTTAGCTTACTAATATTGAATAGAATTCTATTGCGTATTCAACCATTTTTTAAAGATTGGGTTTCCTTTTTTATCAGTCTATCAGTATGTAATAAATAAGTCAATGTATCTATTACATTATAGGTATAAAGCACACATAATGAGACTGACTTAGAATATTATTCAAAATTTATGATCGTTTAGTATTTTTTTTTTGATTATATTTTTTTTATATTCTTTTTATTCTATAGTGGCAACTGGCTTCCCAACGGGTCAATATTCTCTATCGACACGTATTCAAGAAATCACTTTTGCCATCGAAAGTGGCGCAACTGAAATAGATGTTGTCATTGATCGTAGTCTTGTACTGACTGGCCAATGGGATTTATTGTATAAAGAACTTCAAAACATGCGACATGCTTGTGGAAGCACTCATATAAAGGTTATTCTGGCGATAGGTGAACTTGGAACTATGGCAAATGTGAGTGTTTTAGGCAATTATTATTAACCTTGAATCAGTTTTTTCATATCGCTTTCGCCCCTGTAGTGCAATGTATAAGGCGATGGTTTCTCACCCGGGGGTTCTGGGCTCGATCTTCGGTGAGGTTTCAGCACATTTATGTGATTTTATATAAAGCCTGGATGTTTCTGTTGCACTGCTTTTATTACTGTTTCCCTACTATCCCAAGGAGAAATTTTATATCCTGTTTGAAAAAGATTAAACAATAACAAAAATAAGTTAAAACATATATTATATACATGCTTGCTAATGAAAGTGTAAATTTCTTCAAAAAACATTAATTTTTTGCGGCAAAATGTCACATTTTTAATGTGAAGTTTTTAGCACTCACAAAATTAACTTTGGTTGTGAGAGTGTATACAGTAACAATATTTTTTTGAAGAATCAAGGTTTGATTTTTTGAAGGCTTGTTGCCAAACATTCATCATATCATTATGTGCTGAAAATTAAGTTAATTATAACTTTGTAATAAATTAAGAATCATTAAATTAAGCCATAATAATAGAGTTTAATATTTTTTCAACTAAAATATAAGGTCTATAAAGCTGCAATGATATCTATGATGGCTGGATGCGATTTCATTAAAACGTCAACTGGAAAAGAAACTGTGAATGCTACACTGGCTGTAGGAGTTGTTATGTGCCGAGCTATCCGACAACATTATATGAATACTGGAATCAAGGTTACATTTTAATTTATTTATTATTTTGTTATATTATATCATAATTATAGTAGTTTATTTTCTCCATTTTCATGTTAAAATATGTCTTGATGCAAATGGTTTTCACTGTGAATTATAGGCAATGATTTCAAAAGATAGTTTACTCTACGTGCAGGGTGGGATTTTGTCTCTTCTACAAATGTAGTTTATTAACTCCTGTCCCTTGCCAATTTTCTCCATTTTCCGGCATTTCCATCTTGTTTCAGTCCTCTTTTACAAGTCAATACACTTCTTAGTCTGACATTAGGTCCCTACGTCCTACCGGGTCAAAATCTTTGGTGTTCTATTGTCAGCCATTCTTTTGATATAGTTCACTCATTGCAGTCTTTGTCATTTACAAAATCTACCAATTGTGTACTGTTCAATTAAGTTATCCAGCTCACAGTTAATCTTTATTTTGTAAGCCCCATTTTCTACAGTGAGTTTACGGATTTTATGCAATATTTTTCTGAAAAAGACTACTAGGTACTGCTAGACAATGGATTATAAGTGATAACTTTGAAGGATATCACTTATATTAATGCTATTATCACTAAACTTATGTTGACTGATTTCATTCATTAAAATATAAATGTTCACAGTTCAAGAATGTAGAATAATAATATGTACATACGTACCATGGAATTGAAAGAGGTCATCTCGCTAAAATCTTATGTTTAAAGGTCTATGATAAAATTCTAATGCTACACTGATGGTTTATATTGTTTATAACATTACATGTCCATTTTTGATATCAGATTGGCTTAAAACCTGCCGGTGGCATAAAAACTTGGAGAGATGCAATCAACTGGTTGATTCTGGTGAAGGAAGAACTCGGAAGTGATTGGCTCACACCGAAGCTTTTCCGGATTGGCGCGTCTAGTTTGCTTGGAGATATTGAAAAATGGTTCTACGAATATATCAATGATCGCATAGGAGACCCTAATGACTTCTGTTTCATTTAAATAAAATTATATGAGAGTAAAGTATCTGAATTATCGTTAGTGTAATTATTATGTTAATATATTAGCCTCGTGGAGAAGAAGGCGTACAGTAATAATTATAAATCTATGCATGTGTTACCCAATTCATATCATTATCTATTTTTAAATAAAAACTCTTCATAAATTTTTAATAAAAATAAAATATAATATCAAAGTGTTGTTTTTTATTAGATAATAACAATGTCAACATAAATGGGTACCTACAGAAATGGAGTTATGCTGATGTCAAAAGTTATCAGCTAAATTATTCAGATACCTATGATAAAACTCTTGACATCCTTTCTAGGCATGTTGAAGTATGTAATAGTTATATTCATAATATTTTGAACAGTCAACAATATAGTAACAATGTATCAGTAGGTAAATTTAAAATCTATCAAATAAACAATAATCATTTCACATAGTCAGCATAATAATAATATACTTCAAAATAATTTTGATTTACGATTTGAAACATGTGTTGTATTAAATACTTTACTATGTGACATTTTATGAAAATAACAATGATTTTTAAACTGTATTTCCAAAAAATACAGCCAAAATGTTGTTTTCCTGAATTAATTTTTTTTAATACCTAACTGAAATTTGGTTAGTACGTTGATGTCTTTTTAGATTAGGTTTCTTCAAAATTTTCTTATTAAGAAGAACAAACGTATTCAAAATTAAGCATTAACTTGTGGAATTCACTTATTAATTATCTTATCCACCTATCTTTAAAACAATTATTGCATTAACAAAATATCTTTTTAAAAAACTTTAATAAATAATGTAACTTAAACGCTAAACATTAAAATATGGTGTTGTCTGTAAACACTAAACAGAAACAATGAATCTCTTCCTCATATTCCTCATTGAGAATATTAAATGTTATGTATGTTATGTTAATGCATCTTAATAAATTATTTATTTACACAATACACCCACAGGATTTGTATAACACCAAAAGGTAAAAAATATTTCCTTCGGATAGAATTAAATCTAATCGTATTTGGCAGCATTCATCTCTCACTCGATATACCTACATCATCATTTGAAGCTCTTTGTATTATCCATCGTTATTTATTAGGAGTGTTAGTTCAGACTCTTCCAAATGAGCCTTCTGCATGGAATCCGTGGTGTGGATGTGCGTCATAGTTGACTACTTGAAGTTTACCATGTTTGTCAATAAATCCGTAATGTCCCTTCACAATACCTTCATTATTTCTTTCTTCATAACGAAATTGGCGGTTTTTCCTGTAAAAATATATATAATATAACGTATAATAATAATTATGATTAATGTCCGAATGTCCCATTGAAATTTTTTAGTACCTGCATAAGTGTCATGCGACGTAACTGAATTCTTACATCAATAAAAGAAATATTCCACTTTTTAAATTGAAAGTAAGTATAATTTTAAGAGTAATAATATTATAGTTCCAAATTTAATTCAGAATTTGGTATTAAATTTTTTTTTCATTAGTGTTTATCGTCATAAACCTAACCTAAATTGGAAATAAATAACTTTGAACAGCCTCAGAACTATACAGAATTATATGTTGGTATTACAAAAATATCTTGAAAAATCTTTCGCTTATGGGGCGAGTACTTAATTCATTAAACTAAGTTACCGTCCTTTGTGGATAATTTCTAATAACTACATAACTGAGGTATTTTCCAATTCTGTCATATGACTACCATTCTTAAGTTTAGTGTGTATCCAATACTTCTTGGATAAATAATAATTTGTTTTACGAACTTAGATTAGGTATTTGTTAAAACATTTGGCGAAATATAGATAATAATATATTATACCGATTAAATCAATAGTTCGTCTTTATATAATAATATAAGTATTTTAACCTTTTTTTCATTTCTTTGAAACATTTGAATTAGTTTCAACTACAACAGTACTGTCACACAGTTGTAAACCATTATATTATATCAATTTATAATTTTTTCATATAAATTTTTTTTTTTTTTTTTCCGACTATGTCCGATCCTAATAGGATCATATGGGCCTCCACAGAGTAGAGGTTTGTATTAACAGATTTTGTTTTTTACGAGAAATGCCACTTGCTCAACCTATTAGGTCTATACCCTGACTCACACACAAATTGAAAAACAATATGTGTACTTGCCAGACCCAGGATTCGAACCTGAGACCCACGGCGTGATAGTCCAACGCTAAACGCAATTTAGTTGGAAAAATATTTGTACCGAGTATGACTTGGAAGTCACTATTATCACATGCCGGGCGTTTATCCAATTAAACAATTGATCTAATCAATAATCCCACTAAAATGTCTTAAAAATACGTGCCTTGAGGTGTCATCAAATCATGTATATTCATTAGAAATAACTAACACTTCAAATGTTTGGTTGTAAGTTTTATAATAATTGTGGTTAATGGATGTTAACCACTAATGCTCAACCTATAAGGTCCAAACACACATTGAAAATTAACATGTGAATTTGCCAGACCCGGGATTCAAACCAGGGACATACAAATTTATAAGCCAACTCGGTAGCCGCTTGGCCATTAGATAAATAAATAGTAATGGATATAGGTAGGTACCTCGTACCAATTATATATCTGCTTATTGTTGGAATCTTAAGTATTACATCATATTTTGTAAATTTTAATTCCTGCCATCGAGACATTCATGAAATTCTATTATAGCCGAATAAAAAAATATACTGGGGTATTTATTGATATTTGTTACTGAAACCGTGTGAGATGAATTATGTTATTCTGAATAGAGATAATCGTGTTTACCCTTTGCCTGTATCGAATCCGAATTTGTAGCTGTGAGGTCCCTGTTGACCGTGCATTTGGAACTCAGTTCTCTCCCCACCGTTTCCATGGTGGTGGTGATGATCTGCTGCACCTTCTTCGTGTGATACTCCCCCTAAGGCAGCTTCTGCTCCTCCCAAGCCAACACCTGCGTGTTGAGCTGGTGCAGCGAAGCTATTTCCTATAATACATTAAATATATTATGAATAGTTCATGAAGTATATATTTTTTGCAGCTGCTATAACTGCTTTGAACAAAGAGTTTGGACTATTAAAGAGGGACTTTGTGAAACTCAATTTATATTACAGAAAAGATAATATTCTCACTACATTGTAAATAAAATACAAATGGCGGTTGCCATTGCTATTCTTGCTATCGTAACCTAATGTCATTTGCAATCTTATGTGATTATTCACCCACGATGGCCGCGGGGCTTAAGCGTTGGCCTATTGCGTCGTGGGTCTCAGGTTCGAATCCTGGGTCTGACAAATACACATATTGTTTTTTCAATTTGTGTATGAGTCAGAGTATGGATCTAATAGGTTGAGCAAGTGGCTGACATCCATTTCTCGTAAAAACAAAAATCTGTCAATACAAACCTCCACTCTGTGGAGGCCCATATGATCCTATTAGGATCGGACATGGTCGAAAGACAAGAAAAAGTTCATCTAAAAATCGAAACAATGAGGCTCACAAATGAACCTGAAATTTAATGTCAAATGATTTTCAGCTAACTCATCATTATCTTTGGTAGCCTTATAATCAGGTTTCCTTTCATAATAGTTATAAAATATCTACATAGATTTTCTTCAACATTTTGGCTGTGAATAATGATATTATTCAATGATTATGTACTTCATAGTTTGTATAAGGGACAATTATTATTGCTGGATAGATCCAGTCATACAGTGGTACTACCCAAAACATAGAAAATGCGTAAAAGGTAGACCTAGAGGCTGTTGGATAGACATCATTGTATGTCAATTAAAAAAATGATAAATTAGCATTCAAAAAATGGCAACACTCAATTGCCATTGCATTTATTGTTAGTTCTATTAATTATAGTCGACATCTTTGTATTTTGCCCCTTTAGTGCCAAAAAAAGAGTGGAATTATATTTACCTCCATGATGAAAAGTGTTGAAACCAGTTTCCGATGCCACTGGTTCATTATTAGACACGGATGCTCGGGCGATGGTTTTGTCAATGAATTGTTGCTAAAAACAAAGAAATGAACACCATTTATCCAGCTGTAAGTTATATGAAGTATTAAAAAAGATGTCTGTCTTGATTTTGTTCTATTGATTATAAGATGAAAAACTGATTAAAAATTAAATTGTTCTAAATGTATTTTTTCAAAAATTTTAATGAGCAATATTTAATTTGTGTAGTTTCATAAAATGATATATTTCATACATAATAATGTGTAGATAAGATATGCTAATTGTTCCTCTTAACAGTTGCGTTTATTTAAAATAATATATTATTGAAAAGTAAACTCTGTAGGTATATCATAATACCTAATATATCTTAGGTAGGTACCTATTTTATAGAGTGTTTTTTTTTTTAAATTATTGTTATAATTATTATAAACCATTACCTGTTGTCTAGATTCATTTTCTTTTCTGGATTGATGTTTCAGTTGAGAGTCCTCAAACTTTTGCCTTTGTTTTTCCCGCGCCTGGCTCTTCAGGTAACCGTCAAGACTTCCCTCTTCTAATCTTTCGGCTTGCTTTGGGTCGTATGTGTACTTTTGGGGTTTCCCAGACTTCTTAATTTTAGTTACGTCGACTAATTCATCTCCGGCAAGTTCTATCACTGGAATTTTATTCAGTCCCTTCTTTGGCTTGTGGTCATCTGCATCAGGATTGTATTTCTTAGGATAGTATTTTGTAGGAACATTATTTATTGGCTTGATTGATTCGCTTTTAGGTGTTTCTAAAGATTGAGGTAATGTAGGGTAAGGGGCTTGTGGATTAATTTGTGGAAGAATATTGTAAATATTTGGATTTTGAGGTCTGACGTATTGAGGTGCCAGCGCATGAGGATTGGGCTCAAACTGCTGGGTGTTCGGTTCAACTCGGGGAGTTTCCAATTCTGTTGAAGGAATTGAAGGATAAGCGAAGAGTGGAATTGCGGGATCACCCTCAGGAAGAGGCAGATCTAATTGTTTAGATAATGGATTTATGGGCATGAATTGTTTATTGTCCTGGTTAGCATACTTTGGTGTAAAATCTGTCATCGATATCGGGATATAGGGCCCTTGGAAATTGTTAGGCCTGATCAGAATGAGCGGTTGCCCCTGCGGTTGCGGCTGCGGTTGGTATGGGGAATATTGTTGAATCGGTTGCAAATAACTTTTGGCGTTTGCATATAAATTTGTAGATTCAGCTCTGGGAGGCTGCAATACCAATGATGGAATGGGTAAAAGAAAACTTCCGGCTGTGGCCTTTGATTCTTCAGCTATTTCTTTTGGTTCGCTGCTATCGTAGGTTTGCGGTAGATAGCTGGATATCTCAGCAGCCGTGGCTACAGACGGATCACTCCTGAACATGGGCGCTTGGAGTATTTTAGATATCTGATCATATTTGAAATCATCCTTGGAAGAATTTGACTTCTGTTGATCGTAAAATGTTTGGGCTGCTATTAATGATGCAGTACATAGGAAAACCTGAAAAGAAATAACATTTTATCAGCATCTTAAAGAATTCAATTGTCATTAACTGCCTAAATTATTCAAATGACTCAGATTTTCAGTTTTATCATCCATTTTATTTATGAACTAGCAATACAACACCATACCTCTTGTAATGGTGTAATATAATAATGTATACCCGCCTAGTTACTAAGGGTATGACATTATTATTATCTATACTATAACAAAAGTTGTTTTACAGTGGTGGGTCTTGATATATATTATCATTGAATATTACGATTATGTATGTAAACCTAAATAATATTTTTATCGGTATATTTCCATAGAACTATAACTATATATTAAACATACCTACAATATTTATTATTAATGTCTACTATTACTAGTAATAGTATTTTTTGTGGATAAGTGCTGTCATACTGCCCTGCTAAGTAAAAAGACAGCGTTTTTGTTTTCAGTGAAATGAGAATACAAGTTTAGAACAACCTTTTCTCTTATATTATGTACATTTATTGGATTGTTTTGATATAATCTTTTAATATATAGTGTTTATTTAGAGATTATGTCAAAACAATCCAATATGAGAAAAGGTGTGTAGTTTAAAACTTGGGTTGTCATTTCACTAAAACCAAAAGCACCATCTTTTCATTTAGCAGGGCAGTATAGTGGTAAAGGTATAGAGATAAAGCCTAAATGTATGATTAAGTTAGCTACAAATCAATCTCGTAATTTTCCCAAACAGGGCCACACTCAGACGTAAAAAGCTCATTTTTTTAATGTCATGTTAACATTTTGCAACCCTGAATGTTTTTTTAATACTTACTCTTTCATGTTGAATAGATCCATTAAACTATTGTTTCTTATTAATTTAGTGTGTTTAAAAGAAAATTATTCTTTGTGGGGAAACCATGGCTGGAAATAAGTACAACTTTTCAAATTTTTATTTTTACAGAAAAGATGCCGTTCACGAGGAATTAGTCTACCTACACATTAAAGATCAAAGCAATATCATACTTTCATAAAGGAAAGTAAGTATCCAAATCAATAGTAAGTGAGTAGCTTAGTATCAAAGTGGAACATAAGCCATTTACAAAATTTTACAGGAGACTCACAAACATGTGTAAAAAGTGTCCGTTTTTCATATAATATACCAACTTTAAACTCAAAAATCTCTATGAAAACTACCATTTTTGATACTTTTAGTGGATTTTTTGAAAAGGGCATCACTTGCACTACTATAATCAATCAAAACATGAATTTAGTGCGAGGTGGCGTTTGTCCCACTTTGATACCAATGTACTCAAGTATTTGAGTGTACTATTTCAAAAAAATATAAATTACTACTTAATTATAAGCTCTGTTTTAATCTGAGTTAAGTACCTACTTCTAATATAATCATATTGTTTCATCAGGTTTTCAGGTTTTTATAGGTATCTAATCTGGACCGGAGCGCCGTTCCGGTTCGTGAAATCGGTAAAGTTATCACTCCGTCTCGTGGTAAAAATAATTTGACCGTCTGAGCTGGATATAACAAAAATCTAACACACCTATTTTTATAAAATACACATAAAATTTGAAAGCTATGTATTTTCAGAAAATTGTCGAGCGTTCCGGTTCGTAAACTTTTCCATTTCGAGTGCTATATCTAATAAATAAGGTGCATCTTTAAAACACAATTAATAATGATTTGTATATCAGAAATAACAATATGACAATAATATCACAATCCAAAGGTTAGATGGAAATATTATTGATATTATAAATTAAATTTATGAACAAACTTTTTCATAAATAACATTACTTTCATTTAACTGAATTTCATATTTCGGCACTTTGAAGTTTTGTACCTATCTATGATGCATATGTATATGTATGATCTGAAGAATATGTCGAAAGTCAAACCCTGGGTCACTGAAACCAATATTTATGGATGTGTAGGTATACCTATATCAGAAGAATAACGTTATGCATAGTAGGCACCACTAGTATATCTCATTTTTTTATTTATTTATTTGCGTAAACAGATAATATAAACATTCTGTTAGTGCGAATATGTTGTATTGGGATTTTATAAACTTATTTACATTTTTATCTTCATGTAAAATAAAACATTAGGTACCTAAATATTACGCTATTACCCACTTTATATGTGTTAAAAAATAAATTTTATTATTTTATAAGTACTTATAGTGTTTTATAAAAAACTGTTAATGTCTGAAAATCTCAATTCGGGCCTGCCAATAATTTTCATTGAAAACTGAAATGTCATTTTTTAACAATATTTCATAATATTGATTTGCATAGCAACGCGCGTAGGTACATGCAATTCCGATAAAAATGCTTTGCTTCAATGTTTCCTTTTATAGACAATAAGAATAGCTCTATCTCTCTTTTATTCAAAATTTTTGATAAATACAACTTTACTAAACCATGTGTGTAAAATGTATACAAAAGAATCACAATACATCTTTGAATTTATATTTTTTTCTATGAAATTTTTTATGGTAAGGAACCTCAAAATCAGTCAGCGCATGGACCTCTTCATCACTAGTTTTTTTAGTAATTATATATTTTAGTTATCACCGTGACAGTATTTTCAAATTATTTACGATGATATTAAATTTGTGATTGCAATTTTCTATCAATATAATATTACTTATTTAGGTTAGTGATGGTCGCGTGATGTTTCACTTGAATAATACTACATAAGATTTGAATACATACCTAATAGATAATTAATTGATTACTCTTATCAATGAAAATGATCGATATAAATGAATTATCGCTATTCCGTAACAATTTTATTAAAAGGAAAATTAGTTTCACTCTCACATTTTCCAAAACATTTTAATGTTTTCACACGAGTCTTATTGTTCTGTATTCGCGCAACGTAAACAAATAATCCGCAAATCCGTGAAAATAATGACTTTATTGTAGGTTCTAGATGACAATGATATTTTTACCTACCTACTTATTTACTATTTAAATTATTATATAACACTTCTATGCTACGGCTTATTTTTATGCAATATTTACGCGAGTCGCCCCTGCAAAATGTTAAATTCCGCTTTTAAACAGCAGGACATTTGTTTAAAATTTATTGACCACTGCATCTGTTAATTTTTGCTATATGAGGGTGGATTTGTTACCTGACCAATATGTAGGTATGTTCATATGGTGGTGAAGTACATGATATAAACCATATCTCGAATGTCCTGAAATGTGTAGGTACCTACCGAATGAGAAGAGTTGCTCAAGTCGGTCCAACACAGCCGTTGGTCCCATCGGGCCGTCCAACATGGTCTCCACGAATACCAAATTAGAACTTTGGCAATCGGAATTCCAATAAACATCGATTATGTTATTATTATTATTATACTATGGTATTAATGTTTTTTTTAATGCGGTCAAATTTTCCAAAGAATTGTTTGATTCTTAGCACATCCTGAATTCATATAGGACACGAGTTTCCATATAGCTCGAGGCTCGATTGAGCCCGAACAGTCCAATCGTATTATTGAGTAAAATGTATTAAATTGCAGTTTTCGTGTTCTGTCACTAGAGACATTACGCTCACCCTTAATAGGTACTGATTTAAAAATCAGCTACTCTAAAACTATGTCACACTTACCCAAGTGCACCTTAATCTTAAAACAATCAATTATTATCTTAGGTAGTGATAATTTATGGAACATTTTACATTATGATAAAAACCAGAGTAATTGGAACAACTCTCCCGGAAACCTTAAAATATACTAACTTCGACGTTATTTTGCCATAAGAAGAACTCAATTCTGAATTTGCATAATATTGTATTTAATTATAAAATTATATCTCTTTAATTCTTACTTTATTTACTTTAGGTACTTTATTTTTGAAAAATTCCAACATTTTAATCTTACGATTTCGAAATCAAGAAAAAAAGGCTGGATTGAAAACCCTAGTATGTAATCTATTCACTTATTAAAAAAACATTCATGGGTAGGTACATAAAAAAATTAACAAATTATCAAGGTACAAAATACTCTGTATAAAATAAACATTACCGCTCGTGTGTAATCTAAAATAAAATTCATTTAATGTATTGAATTGAATACATTTTTTATGAAAGTTTCATAAAGAAACCAAGGACGAATAATTTTGTTTCTAAACAAATAAGCATTGTGTGAAAGCACTGTTCACAAATCTTTGAAATGTTTTTATACGAATAACCCTGATTTTTTTTGTATTCCACCGTGAATAGAGTACATATTGTGAAAAGTTAGTCATATTTAGGAGAGTTTTTATTATTTCATCAGAAGTAACGACGCGTGGCCTTGTGGAATGTTATTTTGATTAAAACGCATCAATTTGTACACTGTGCATTGTCCGAACTACATTCAATTTTAATGATTGCAGTTGCGGACGTGCGTTGAGTTTCAAAACATACAAACAAATGACTGCCACGTATATTTGCTGTAGCGGCAAAAACAGGGAACGGGAAACGTTTACAAACCATTGTTTGTATTCGGACATTGCTTTATATTATATCTTGGTCAGGACTCAGGACTATGCATCATACGTAGATTGGTACGAATCCTGCAAATAGTTTTATACTTAAATACTTATATAATATATACTAATATTTTAAGTGTATGTATCGCCGATTATCGTATGAATTTGCATTTCATAAGACGTTTTATATAACTTTTCGTGTCCGTATATTCGTGTGAACATATTATATTTACGTTTAACAATCGGATCACATTTTTTGTTTTGTTTTTTAGGATCGTTTGTTCGGCCCTGATGTTGCGGTTACTGACCGTGGAATAAAACTTTTCCTTTCTACGCTGTCGCCAGAATTCGATCGAAAACCGTTAAACTTAATTTACTTTTCATTTCAAACATCTACTCGTACCGTGACACCACTGAATTTTGTGTCATTATAAACTTGACGTAAGAGAAAGCAAATTTAATGTCGATATTTTCAGTGAAATATTGTGATAACTGCACATTTATTATGTTTTTATTGCATCGATTTTTAAGAATGTAACTGAATACTGAAATGAAAAACATAATAAAAAGGAAACTATCGGGTAAGTAATATCTCGATTACTGTGAAAATAGCAACGGTAAAATGCATCGGTAATAAACAACTTTATTTGTTAAATAAATTAGCAAGATACCCACCAAAATAAGTAAGTATAAACAGTAAACACTAACCTAATCTGTTGAATTACATAATCGGGTTTGTAATTTAGTGAGGATCTTAACGATTCCCGAAGATGTTTCTGAGCACATATTTTTAACTGAAAATGATGTGTTTAACTGAAAAAATGTTTCTCAACCTTTTTACGTATGCGGACCGGTAAAAACTGGAAATTATCATTATGGCATTTCGTTTATTAGTTGTTAAATCGTTTACCATGATAGATATACATAATGGACATAGTATATCAATCTGATTGCGAATACAAAAAAATCTGTTGTTAATTGATATAATCAGAAACCAAATTCAGTAAATAAATTGTTAGTTGGTACTTCTGGAAATTTGAGTACATTTTAAAAAAATAGTGCAAAACTGCCCCATCTTTGCTAGAATAAGTTCATAACCATGGCTTCGGTGTTATTTTGGAAAGACGAAGAGCTGCATTGACATCCATTCTGTTTATCTGTTTTTTTGCCGATATGGTCTAATAAGTCTTTGCACGTATCTATAGTCTAACCTTCGCACCTTTATCTACCTATCCGAAAATGTGGACGATAATTTAATGGCTGTAGCTAAAAATGTTTATATTTTGTGTCTGGGTACCAAATTGAGTATTGACATAAAAAGACAACTCGAATAGTTTTCCTTATTTTCGATTACTAACTGCGCATCGATTAATGTCTTCTGAAGGGCTTACTTTTTTGAATGGTGATTTGCTTGAAATTTTTAGCATATTACGCATTAAACATGGAGGACAACAATTTGCGGACCGGCAGTTGGGAAACACTGCTCTAAACCATGTTTGTGCCAAACTATGTAGCCAGCGCGGCACGCAGTTTCTGGAGAAATCTGTGAATCTGTCGCTATTGTGTACCTCCTACACTCTAATTATTCAGTCGTAGACTTTTTGCATCCCTATGTGAAACTATGGATCTGATCTCAAAATTCAAAAATATTCTTTCTTTCTTCTTTCGACCATGTCCGATCCTATTAGGATCATAATATGGGCCTCCACAGAGTGGAGGTTTGTATTGACAGATTTTGTTTTTACGAAAAATGGATGTCAGCCACTTGCGCAACCTTTTAGGTCCATACTCTGACTCATACACAAATTGAAAAACAATACGTGTACTTGTCAGACCCAGGATTCGAACCTTAACAATTAAAAAAAATGTTATAAAATGTGCGTTGAGGAAATTCACATTATTATTACACATCGAGGGTTAAGAAACGAGACTTCGTAACTGACAAAATAACAACTTTACAGGAGAGTGAAAAAACTCGCCTGCACACTATAATAATTATTACAACTCAATATTTTGTCACCTAAATAGTGAATGTATGTAATATGTAGTATGAGGTCATGAGGATTAGGTACTTACATGCATCTGACAGATGGCTGATAGCAAAGAAAAAATGCATTTACGAGTTATTATTATTAGGTAGGTACTTGAATAGTTCACACAGTAGATACGTGATATCATTTCAAAGATTTTTAGGAGCTACCTAAATATTTTTTTTAGCATTTTCAGCTTTCGCCGGTAGAAGCAGATACCATTATTCAATAAAGCAAAAAACTTAGTTTGAACATGTCTCTTTTGAGGTATTGTTTCTTAACCCTCGATATTAGGTTATAGTTATTTTACCATCAAAATGTAGTTTCGTTAAATATCATTATAATTTTATCATATTATGATAATTTAATTCAAAAAACGTATAAGGGCATTCTACTCTACTCTCTACTACTAGATATTCTACTCTCTAACAGGTATTAATTTGACGATTAAATCTAAAATTGAGTAGCATCTTAAATATTAAATACAATAAATTTACAAATTGAAAATTTATAATATTACTTTGGCGTTGAATTCCAGATAAATAATAGCATTCTACGAGTACCTACCTATTATACGACAATATTGTTATATCATGTACATACCCACCCAATTTATTTTAAGCGGTAATATTTAAACTGCTGGAACGTCAATGAATTCACTGATAAACTCAATAGGCTGTTTTTTGCGTATTGTCAGTAAAATCAATAAAAAGTGAGATTTGCAACACTGAAAGTTTTTCGGATAAATTTTTAGCGAGCTCTGAATAAAGACATTTTTTGCCCGATAAAGAAACGCAAAATCGTTTTGATTATCATTGCAACTTGCAACATCTCCAGAAGTATTTTTTACTATCCATTATAGAACAGTTTTTACACGAAACGTTATTTAACATTTAGAAGTTTGTATATAATATGTAGTAACATAATTTTAGACGTAGCGATGTCGTAGAATAATAATATAAAGCTGCTCAATTTCAAGCTTCGAAGAAAAGTAATTATGCATTTTTGTTTTTATACTAACATCCACATTTGTTATGATCGCCAGGGCTTACTTGATTAGCTCGACCTATCACGAAAAGTAAAGTTTCGTATTCATGATAATTTTAGAGACGCAGTTTATATTGTGATTCGTCTACATGAGATTATAGTATAAACGAAAAGTCATGGCGTCTTCGTAACATGATACTTGATGGGCATTGTTTCGTCTGCATAGTGTGTAAGTATGTATAATATATAGGTATGAACTGTTTTTATAGTTTAATGGAGCCGTATCATAAAAAAATGAGAAGCATTGGAGTAGGATATTAGATCCCTACTATTTTTCATGTCGTTGTAATATCCAAGTAATCAGCGATCCCTAGCCATATTAACATGCAAATGCATTTAACAATAATTACTTAATATAAAATGCAATCAATGATATTTTCTAGAGCTTTAGGGATTGTGTTATATGAAAATAAACTGAGTGGCATTACACATTGTACAGAAATAAATTAATAGATTAATTCAATATTTTTTTAGTTTACAGCTGTTTAGTAGTTGGTGTCCACTAGAAATCAACTCGCGACTAGAGTTGGGCTTCGGGAATTCTCGAGAAATTTTCGAGATTTTCCATCCCGAATCTCGAGAATTCTAACATTTCGGGAAATCCCGGATCTCGAGAATCTTTTCTCGTGATTCGGGATTTCTTTATTATCAAATATTAATTGAAAAACCATTTTCTATATGAAAAAAGTGGACAGAAAACACAAAACGTTCAAAGACTGATCGAGGCATTTAACACAATTAAGCCAACGTCGACTGAAAATGAGTGCAATTTTTGCAACATCAGAGAATTTTGTGTTTTAAAAGCGTGCGCGATTGTCAGACACAGCGATTGACATTCTGTGTTTTTTGAAATTCTATTTTAATAAGTAATGTTTTGAATTACTTTTGTTTTCCTACTTCTATTTTGTTTGTCTTCTCACATAAATATAATAAATATTTTTTTGGAATTTGTCTGTTTTTACATTGATTTTAGTATTTTTATAGGTTTTTTTTAAATTTCCCGATTTTTCGAGAATCCTTTTCTGGAAATCCCGAATCTCGAGAATTCAAAATTTCACCATTTTGGGAAATCCCGAATCTCGAGAAATACCCAACTCTACTCGCGACCAATTGGTTTGGAATCTGTATAATACCTACTAGATATTTTTTAATATTATCAATGATACAGACATTTAATTTTGCTGTGCACATATTGTTTCTTATTCAAAGCGATTATTTGTATAATGTTTATGGTTTATCTATAATATATTTTATAACCATTCCTTAAATTATGCTGTCGTATACTGAGAATGCGAATACATACACAGCCTTTTTTCATATTTATTTGTAGAAGATCACCAGCTGGCTTCGTCATCCATCGCATTTGAGTATAATGTATTATAATTAGGGCCCGGATTTATATGTTAGTGCATGTTTTGTTAGGGTGTTGCACAGCTATGAGAGTTGCACAGAAATCTGTTTTGAAAGACACAGAATCCAAAAATAAAAGTTTATTGTGCATATAAATGCATATTTGAGACGTTAGAGCATATTTGAGACATAAGTGCATATTTCATAAATAAATGCATATTTTAGAGCTTTTGAATTTATAATTTTAGTTTTTTTTAAATTATTTTATCGAAATATAACTAAGTTAGGAAGGAATATAGTTTAGATGCACTTGCATTTTAATGCCATCTCCGAGCTGTGGATTTATCAGTGAACAAAAGTCAACTCGGGCACTATTATTTAAAGTTTGCCCAAGTGGACGTTGAGAGGTAGTTTTCCGCATATAAAAAAAATACTGACAGATACCTATGCGGAAAATTTTAATGCCAGAGCATAATATTGAAAAAAATAATGTAATTTTTTTTCGGGCAAAAAACAGATTGCATTTATTATTCAATTATTTGTAGGTACTTGTGAAAAAACTATTTTGAAAATTGTAATTGATTACCTTTATATTCTTTGTTTGTGTTTTTTGTTCTGATATCGTATTATGTTGAAAAATTATTAACTAGTTATTCGATTTTTTGTCAGTAATATTGGGTAAAGTGGGTATTTATAATTTTTTCCCACAAAAAATGACAATTTTTAACTGCATATTTCTTAGGTTTTAGTGCATATTTTATTGATTTTAAGTGCATACGTGCATGCATATAATCATGTTTTTTGTTGCATACAAATCCGGGCCCTAATTATAATAGACATTCATTTTTAAAAATACATAAGATATTTTTTTAAATCAGCTAAAAACCAAGCACCGTTGAACCTTAATTTATATGTACATAAAAACAACGTAAAACATGTTCATTTTTTGTTCAATATTACTTGCTCCTCCCCTAATTATGCCATTTTTTACAATGGGTGGTTGTAGTTATTCACCAATCCATTAGGACTTTGATTTGGATCCAGGATCGGAAAGATTGAAAAATAAAAAACACTGTTGCGGGATTCGAGCCCACATTTTATTGCTAACGATGAGTGTAAGATATATCTACCGTTATCATCACTTTCACTATAATCATCGGCGCAACTCAGTGTGAGACTCTGGGAAACGTCTTAACTCTCTTTTGTCTGTGGCAAGACTTCCTAACTTCCCACACTGCATTTTTGTCAGGGATATTGTGTCTCTATAAATCCAACCACCTCAATTTTGATCTCCTGAACCTCATTTTCCCATCTGATTTATTGAATAGGAACTTATTGGATGAATGTACGTCTTTTACCATTGAGAGACGGTTTGCTTTACGAAACGTACGCGTGTGAGACGACCGGGGTCCTCTGTACAATATATTCATTTCATGGTTGTATTTTCCTCGGATACAGTTTGGAAGGTCCTTCTCGATTTATTACATTCGAATAGGTATATAATATATATATTTAATTTAAAGATATTTCATCTCACTCTTTTTATACGGCTCAGCTCTACGATCCATATTATGTCAAAACACGGCTGATTTTAACTTTGTGGAGGTTTAACACTTTTTTACATTTCTATCTATTTTTATAATAAAAGTGTTTTATCTAACAATCTATTTAGGCTTATTCGATCATTTTCATTGATTTATGTATCTTTTCAATATATTTATATAAGGTTTAATAACTGATTGAATATGTATAATAATTATATTATATCGAGGTAAGTATTCGTATTTTCAGACTTTTTCCTTAGACGTCCTAAATTGGAGAGGACTTTGGGCATTAACTTCTTCTATACCTAGTTAATGTGAACGTAATAATTATAGCTTCTAATCATTAAAGTATGTATTTATCTGTGTGTCTGCTACACAGTCTGTACGCATAAGCTATATTTCTCTGGCGCACATTAATTTTCATGTGAAAGAGCATATTTGTTGCGCGATCGCATAAATACTCGTACAATACCCGCGTTGCATCCCTCCCACGCGCGGTGCATTCAATCGTTTAGTCACGTGGGGGAATTTCGCTCTCACGAAACTTACGGAAATCCTTCCAATCTATAGATATTAGCATACAAGAAAATCGACGTATTTTTTATGAATATCGTTATCCTATATTGCTTTGATTGGGTATGTTATTATTTTTAGCTAAATAGTTTTATTGAGCGCATCGACAAGAATATTGACAGGTGACATGTGGTATATTTTTTTTAGTTTCAAATAGTATAATTCTAATGGATTTAAATTTTGTACTAGGTATTCCATTTGAGTCGTTTTAAACACACATTGACTGTGTTTGCCTTTTGGTGAGTATACACAGCGCATGAAGAGGCCGAAAGGCGAGAATCACAAAAAACCACTCAAATGGAATAGTACAAAACTTAAATCTATTAGAATTTAAATTCAAATTCCATCAAGTACCTTCGGTCGATAGTATTAATATTATAAATAGTATTATGTTTTGTAGTGGTAGTGAATTCTTTTTGTATACTGAACCATTATAATACTATTTACTTACCATTGTTTCATACTATGTAACCTGTGCATTACGTACTTTCTTCCCCATTGATGGATGCTATGATATAATCATATTACATAACAATCATAATTATTCTTGTTTTCAACGAGAAAGTTAATAATACTATGTTTTTATTATCTACGAACAAACGAAGTGCGGTGCAATTAGGTGGCTACTTCACTTCTGTGTCTGGTACAAACTACATTGTCGTTAATTTTAAAAGCGCACTGAAGCGTGCATGGGAAATATTATTGTAGGTACCTACAAGCGATAAAAAATACAAATTGAGTGCAAATTTGTTTTGAATCAATTATTTTTGTTGTTTAATAATTGACAACATCAAAGAGAGGAAGTACCTACCTAGTAAGTGGTAACAGGAACGTTTGCATTGATGCCTGTAGTGCAGGTAACTATCATAATTATTGTTACCTGTGTGGACGACACCTACCGCCACATAGTACAATGGTGGGTATTTTTGATGACATCCCGTATACATTGTTTAAAAAAATGCAGAAAAGTACAAGGTCGTCTCATATCAGTGGAGCAGACTGCCTGATGAACGGAGGTACGAGTAAACGAAACGAATAATGCACTCATATATAGACACTACAGCAGCAGCCCGATTTCCTAACTATCGTCTCGTGTGGCACCAGACGACATGACGTAATTGACATAATTTACGTAATTGACATGCCGCCCGCTCGAGCGTGTATTGGCTGACGTCACAATTACGTCATGTCGTCTGGTGCCACACGAGACGATAGTTAGGAAATCGGGCCCCTGGTCTCGAAATCGACCGGAGCGCACCGGAGCACCGTTCCGGTTCATAAAATCCCCAAAATTACCGCCCCGTCTCGTGGAAAAAATGAATTTGACCGTCTGAGCTAGGAAATCCATACAACAAAAAATCTAACACAGTTGTTTTTTTTATAAAATAATCAGGTAAGTATACGAGTACTTAGGTACATAATATTTTCGGAAAATTATTGAGCGCTCCGGTTCGTAAAATTTTCCATTTCGAGCGCTGCACTACAGTACATACTACTAGTATACTACATCACTAGTCTGATCCTGAGAGGTCATATGGGCAACCGCAGTATTCATATTCTTTTATTTTTACGAGAAATGAGTGACATGATCAATCTTTTAAGTACTAAATTCTTCGTTTGAGTTTCCAAAAAAATTCCAAAAACGATAACGTGTTTGTAAAATTTATGATCTTTTTAATTCGTCGCAGTGCGGCGCTAATGATTTTCATACATATTGTAACTAGGATTTTTTAATGAATAATTTAATACAGTTGATATACTTTTTTTTGATACTATTTTTGTAGATGTTGCTAATTTCTAATGATGTACCTAAGTAGTGGCATGTATTTAATAAAGTTCTCATAGTTTTTTTACAAGGCAAGTAGACGCAAAATATTTTTTCATTATAATGTCTGATCATTACTAATTATTATAATTATACCTATTTACTGTTAAAATATAGAGTTTTTCGAACTAGCTAAAAACATCGATTTTTGCTATACGTAGATACCTTGACTGATAGCCTCGACGAAATTGATAGTTTCTAATTTACGTGGGTACTTAGTTTAACTGTGCCGTAATGGTTACTTATATTTTTGCAGTAAGTAATATTAATATACTTACTTAAAGTTAGAAATAAAATTCAGTTGTATTATATTTTCGTAGTTCTGTCAAATTGCCATAAAGTGTTATTAATTGGTTTAAATTTGAATGATAACACTACGATTTACCAAACATCAGTGGTCAGGGCGGTTTTTCATGACGCTAAATGATGCAGTCGCTTTGTCAGAAAATACCAAAATCATAAGCTGCCTATTTTTCACAAAGAAAAATAATACATGCCGCCACTCTTGCTATATTTACCATTCATTAGATGTTTTTCACATTGACTATTATTTAATTTATTTTGCAAATTTTCCCTTCGTAAAAATATGTAAGATTGTAAGAAATAGATCGTAGCAATATCTGAGTAGGTATAGTATGTTATACATAAATTGGAAAAAAATATTTATAACCTAACCTAACAATAGTTTTGGCGGGACAAAGAATTATATTCAAATATATTGAAACGTTTGTAGATTCTCCTAACACTCTCGTACCCGTGAATATTATTTCACTCTTTTAAGTGTAACAATGGTAGATTTTTTTAAATTTCGTTTGAAACTGTATATTATTATGTGGACAAAAAATCTGATAAGTCTACAAATAAACATATTCCACGTTAATTATCATCTGATCCCTATACCTACACATCTACAAACGAAACTATTGAAACTAAATTATACAATATACCTACCGACTCACTTTAATCGTGCCAACCGTCAATAATTATTGGTGGGTGGAAAGACGTCGTATTAATTGAGATGGAACTCTCGTACCTACTTATTCTACATTATTTAATAATGATCAGAATTGGTTTCGTCGGTTTAAATAGAATATTCTCGACTAATCTGTCGGAACATTCTCAGTTCACAATGTTTTAATAAGGCTGAAAACAGGTCCTAATCACTATTAAATTATGTGGAATTAGTAGATAATTATATTTTATTCACATATTACATAGTAATTACTTATAAACCTAGGTTAGGCAAATATATATCTATAACTTTACCATCATGAAAAATACATATAGATATAATAAAATTAATTAGATAAACAGTATTGGCTTCACCTACCACATCCTTAGTCCTTGTATCTAAATTATCTGTCGTGTATTAAAATTTTCTCATGTGTTGATGTGCAGGAAGATTGTGTATAATTAGGTACGTAGCACACATATATTGCTCAGCATGACGTTATAAATTATGTCTCACCGCGTTATATTTTATCATAAATAATTGTAGTCAGTACTTTTAATTAAATATATCATTATAAATATCAATGTCTATATGTATCTAGTAATAAAGAAAATTATTTGTCACACTAACTAAGAGACCTTTGAATAAAATGAATCTTTTATATCCAAAGGAAGTTGATTTTTTATCGACGGTTTTTTTTTTAAATAAAGACAGGAAACGCCGGAAGTGAAATCGATGTCTTGCGATTTCCTCAATAATCAGTGGATGAAATGTTAATCAACTCAAATAATGTATTTCACTGCGTACAATGTCTATTCAACCAATAATTGTCTTATTGCGCAATAAATTACTTTTGCATAACATCTATGATATAAGCATGTTTCTGATATAATAATTATTGGAAAAATTATAGCAAAGGTGTAAAAATTTATTTTATGAGTCAAATGAATGGTTGGATAAGTATGTGAAAGTTTACGATACCTATGTAGATTTTTTTAGTATCTTTGAAAAAGTGTAAGTAAAAGTTAGAACAGTACAAACATGTCTAACACATACTAATACAATTTTATTCTCGATACCTTTATCACGAGATCATTTTTAATGGGCCCCGGGAGTACAAAAAAATTAACCACTATACCTACTGTTTAATTAAATGCCATATCTAGTTTGTCTTATAATACTCGTAGTTTCAGTGATACGCCCTCTCGCCCCTAATCCTTGGATTGTGAAAACGAAATAATAAAATATCACAAGAAAAATAATTAATTCCGCTAGTAAATTAATGTAATCAGAAATGTAAAGCCCGTGTTATTATTTTTTTTCACGAGACGATAGGTATACTGAAAAGGTAATATGTATTTTTGGCTACATATCTTTGGCTAAGTACCTATCCGTAATTGTTAATATTTTTTCGCATTTTCAATCTAATAATATACCTAATCTCACAATATTACGCATATGTATAATAAAAAAAATAATTTTGGTTTCATACTAGATGAATTTTTGTAACATTTTCCCATGAATCTCATGAGATGGTCGCATCACTCGCATCGTCAGAAAGTAGCATTATCTTTAAAAGACAAATTGCTTTGACAATAAATCAAAGCATAAGAAAATCAAGCAATTGAAAAGCTACCCTGGTAACATGGCTTTATTTTGAATACCCAAAAGCGGTTTATCAAAACGTCAAAATTTTGCAAGAATGCCTCCAGACTTGACCACACGGCCTCCATACCCCTAAAACCACCACCAAGTATTTTGATTCAAAATTCTATATTTTTTCTTAGCATAGGTACCACTGATCGTCAACATACATATTATATTATTTTTCAAAATTAGAAAATAATCTAGAAAAAAGTTTATAATCATCAACGATTTTGTTTTTTGGCATAATTTCTTGGTATGTTACAGTAGGTTATAGTTTATAATATTACCTACTTACTATGAACAGAAAATTCATAAAACACGAATATTATTTAACCTAAAGAAGTGAAAAACATAACATACTTCTAAAAGGAAAACCAGAACTGTTATAATGTATAAAATATGAGAAAAAACACTGAACCTTAAAAGATTGTAACAATATTGATTAGAATATTAGATTACACTACATTTTGGCGGAAATATAATAGAAAAGTTTGTGAGAGGAAAATAGAGATAAGTCGGGATATTGACAAATTATTTGAATATGATAATTATTAATAAAATAATAATATACCTACGTATAAAGAAGAAAAGGGGCGAATTTAATGATGCCTTTGGATTAGTAAAATTTACATAGAAAAATACAAATTCAAAGTTGGCGCTCTTAAAAGTAATTATTCATCCTTATTTCCCTTTCCTTTTGCACGCAGCCAGTAACAATAAATTGTTATTATAATTGTATTTTAGAGTTTTGGCGGGAAAATTACGACCTACTCTGTTATTCCATAATAATGATTTTTCACTTCAAATTTTCACATCACAAATGTATTTTTATTTGAAAGGAAAAATATATTGACACTGGCATACGTGAATGGATATTATGCACAAAAAAATATCTACCAAATACCTAATTCAAGTATTGAAATAATATCAATTAAGCGCGCATGCGCAACTCACCAAATTTCCCAACAGGGCCATAATTCCCACCGAGTTGGACGCCGCGAAAAAACGAGAAAATATTGAGCACTTTTCCTCTCACTTCCGTAAAAATAAGTCGGCGTGAGGAAAGGGGTAAAAAAATCAAAGTCCGAGAAGCGTATCAATTCAATTTATCTTATGGACCGTTAAATAAATATGACATTACACAAACTTCGTTTATTTTTCTCTGTTCTAAGTAGCTAAACTCGATGGCCTTATGATAGGCCCGCGCGCACTCCACGGTGTCTGGTATGATAATGGCTATCTTTGGTCGCGACGTCCATTTATAAGGAATATAATTCACGCTATAGTTTTGGTAACTAAAGCCAATAACTGAAGCAAAATCGGAAACAACCCAGTGACGTACGTCTATACTATTTATAGGCAAACTTCCATTCTTAACAGATTCTAAATGCAGTGGCGAAGGGTGATTTTTGGAAATAGGTAGGCTGTGGAGATCTGATAAAAAGAATACACTTTTCAGGTATAGGTACTTACGAAAAATAAGAAGATAATACGATATTACTACTAATGAATAGGTACACACTAATTTAATGAATCTTAAAAAAACTCACTAACGACATAAAAAAAATTGAGAATTATTTGAAACATAATCCGACCCTTTATTTACCTTTTATTTACGTCAAGACAGATGGCGGCTGTAGTATATTTTTTAAAACCTTTGCAGATTGTTTTGTAATTATCTGTGTAATACATTAATACACATACGGCATCTCTCGTTGGCAAAATAAATTATTTTATAGAATATAATATAATCAAGTGATTATATAAATAAGTCAGTATGCAATTAAAAATATTTTTCTTAAGAAAGTAGGCTTCAAATCGCCTAGTATGGAGTCTTCGCCACTGTCGAAATGCCACCCCTGCCAGTTTTTAGATTTAACTCATTCAATTTAATTTCGTAAATATTCACAATCATACTATGTTTATAATACTCATCACTCTTAACAAAAACCTGAAGTTTATGACGTTGGTATCCATTGAACTTTACAGCATGTAACTACTTATGTGACGTCGTAGGCGTGTTTTTTCACATATTATTATTGTGAATGCTTAGAATAATTTTGATTATAATAAAAATAGTACAAATTGCACTGTGGCGAAGCCTTGTAAGTTGTATTACCTATACGTATCTCCTTCATTTTTCACCTCTTAAGACGTGTTAGCCTCAAGCGGTGAATTATCTATCCTAAATGCGTGCACTGAAAAATGTTATAGATCCCCCCATCTAGCAGAGGGCGCTGACTTCCACATTTTCCTCGCCTGCAACTTATAGCTTCTCGTCGCATCAATCGCGAATGCCCGCATTTCCCCAGCTTTATCTCCATACCTAGACAATTTTCAAAAATTGAGTCTAGCGATGGACACCCGGCCTGCATTTTCGATTACGAGTTATGGCGACATGCCGCATCCACAAGTGGCTATTCATTACACGTAGCCTTACGTATTAGGGTGGTTAGTGTCCGTTTGTGTTGTCTTCGCTTTATTCTACTTTACACAGTGTATGCCTCAAATGCATGCACCAGTGCCACGGGTTTTCCATTGAAACAGGAATTGCGTGTCGCAGAATGCCGAGAGGAGTGAGACCAACCCATTGAGAAGACTGGTCGACAGCCCAAGTCACAATCCTCAGTCCAAGAAGAAATAATACTCCATGCACATAAATATTTTGTTTTTTTCCGTTCCTGGGGACGGGGAGAGGAACTGAAAACCCCCTTTGTGTGCGTATCTGATTACCCGTACCGCACTGGGTGTCCATACCGGAGAAATATTCTGTATAGTATTGTAATCAATAACTGAACATGTTATTAAATTATAAAATAGTTTATAATAGTATAGAAAAACAGTGGCTCTTGTATTAGAGGCGATTGGTTTAATATCATATATATTACATATAGACATTAACAAATATTTAAAGGTTTGAAAAATAGTTCAATGCGTAAATGGAAGTATGGTTTAAAAATATTTATCTTAGTTCTTATGGCAGATGTCCAAAAATTATTAAAAAAGTAATCCAACAGCAAACGCTTTAATTCCCAATAGGCAAACAAAAAATAAGTAATTTGCTATATACATGGTGGAACTGCATTGTATTATTGATTTAAATTAATAAAACGCAATTTTTTTGTACTTATTCCATTTTTTTATTTATCACTTTTGGACCGGTTTTGTCCGCCTCAAAGACACATTTTCAACTGAATAATAAAACAGGTATTTACCACAACAAAATCATAAAGGCGACACAAATAATCTACTAATACATCGCATTATCCGTCCAATAGTGCTTTGTCACTAACAATTAAATTAATATTAATGAGATTGGATATTATTTCTTACTAGGTACATCATTAGCACACTAAACAAATATTCTAAAATAATTATTAAAATAACACACATTAAAGAATGAAACAAAAAGCATTACAATAATATAACACAAATATTTACGATTAGTCAATATTTAATAAATAAAATTTTAGCTAACAATTCGTTTAAATATAAAATTTACAATAACAATAAAATAAACAATATTATCAATTGATGAATACATCAACACAAACGAAAAATATGAGTCAAAAATTTTAATAACAATAAAATAAATAAGTCCACTCTATAAAGTTATGTTCAATCAATAAATATTAAACATGATATAACAACGGAGATGACACAAAATTCAATTGATCATTTAGCCGAATATAATTAGGTAAAAATGTATATCTATTGATCTCTAGGTTTTCCTGTTTATCCAATTTTTAGATTTTTCATTCAAATGTAGGATTTTAAATTTTTAATTATATTAAAGGAATGATTATTTAAACATAAATGATTTCCAAAAGATGAAGATTCGTTACCATTTTTGGCACAGGTTAAATGCACTTTAATTCTAATATTAAAAGATCGTCCTGTTTGTCCAACATATTTGGCATCACAAGTAAATGCCACTTTGGCTAAGTTTATCTTTCTTTTTCTTTTTTTCTACTATAGTTTATCTACTTTATCTTTATTATTTGCGTTTTATTAATTTAAATCAATAATAATTTTACATTCTTGTCATTATACAATTTTTTATATTTATTATTTTTTGTAATATGTTGTATGTTTTTGTGCTAATAAATAAATATGATATTTGCAATATTTATGAAAATTCATAGAAAATGTCTTCTAGATTCAATCGATTAGTTAAGACAGAAACCTAAAATCTGGATTTTTTTATTAAAGAAACTATTATATATCTAATAAGGTTTATAGAATATTGTTATATCTATATTTTTCTTGTTATTAGTTAAATGTTTGTAGGTAGGTGCACAAATAATAATTATTGAACTATTGAAATAAAGTTAATAGAAGGCATTTATTTGAATATTGACCTTGGCTAAATAAAAATACTCGATCGTTCGAAACGGATTTTGCAATGACAGTTTTGAGGATGTTTGGTGGGCCCCCTACCTATCGCTAAGGCGAAGGACAGTGATTTTTTTACATTAGGGTACCTTAAATGGTATTCCGCGGAACCCCAGGGTTCTTTGAGCTCAAATTCTCAAGCTCAAAAAAGCTCGTGTATTTTAAGCGATTTTTGTATTTTTAAATAAATACAGTTGTTTTATTGAGTTGCCAACACTCAGCATCATACCATGAAGCACCAATCGCGAACTTTTTTGTGGTGGCCAAGTAACATTCCACACATGAATTATCATTTAACATTTAACTATATCAATCTTCATATGACATCAAATTGCATCATATATCCATATTCTTTATAGATTATAATAGCGCCTTACTTAAGACTTCTTTTTACTATTAAAATAAATTTGTGGTGTATGTATATCTGACTTAATTGGCCACGCCGGGCCCCTAGGTTAGAGCTCTGTCAGCCCCCTGTTAAATTAAATCAACTGATTGAAGAATGCCGCCTGTGATGCATTTATCGCGGATGTCATTATATATCCATTAATAATTTATGCTACCGTGCTCCATCGATACGTGTCTATCGATTTAAGACACTTACATTTACATTATAATTTAAAATGTTATATTATTTATTTGATAGGTAAAATATATTTAAAAAAAAATGTTAACATTTTAATGACAATGTAATAATTGTTTCAACTTTTCTTTCATTTCTGTCGTATTTTCATTACTTTTATTATTATAATTATTATTTTTGGGAGGCAGAAATTTTGGACCGACACCTGGGCGGCAATTATCAACTGTTGGCGCGTTCCTGGCTACAGATAAGAAGGGAAGTTAATGTGTAGTGCTATATAATGAAAAATAAGAAGAAAAATATTCATTTAAGTAAAGATTGACTTGCATATTATAACTTATTTCATTAACGAAGTAGGAAACTTTTATTATTATGTGCCTATCTAATGTGTATTATTTTAGAAGATATTTTGTTAAAGTAACCTTCAAATGGTGTTATTTTATTAGATATCTATCATTCGTTTCACTCAATGCCTTCGTTATTTACATAATTATTATCTCCGTGGTAATATTTTAATACAATGATTACATTTTTTGTCGTGGTATATTCTTACACGTGGTAATTTATAAAGATGACCAAGGATAAAAATAATATAAGATGTTCATTTGGACGCGCTTCCTCTTAAGATTATGCGCAGTACAAGCGTAATAACATCACGATAAACTACTTATCTCGTCTTATACGCCGTATTACGTTAAGATATGAATGATGTATAGGAAACTCACCGGCTTTAAACACTATAAGAAACATTGTAGTAGAATTAATGCTCTTGCTGGAATTTAAAAAAATATACTTAAAAGAATATCTATTTCTTCATTCAGTGGCGATTTTCTTTGATACAATATGTAACGCAATTGATTCGTCATAAGATTTTAAAGGGGCCTCGAAACAGGTTAAATTATTTACTTGTACAATTAAATTGTTATCAATTACGTTACAATGTTGGCTATAGATTTTTGTATACTAAATCAAGGTAGGTATTGTACGACAACATCTTCTTGGCTACGCTTTTAGGCGCTGCTGTCTACTAAATGGGAGGAGCTTGTTAGTTTATAATGGAATTCCGGGTAAAAATGGGCGGAGCATGTTAGTTCACAGTTTTCACACGTAGCCAAAAAGATGTTGTCGTACAATATCAATTAAATGCCTTAATTACTAACCAACGACAGGGCTTACTCCAATGTTTTTAGTTTTTATAACATAGACTTTCTAATAATTTAATAGGTAAACTATTTATTTTATTCCAACGAATAATTCACGAGATTTGAGAGTGTAACATTCTATATTATTGAACATACATAATTTGAAAACATCTCATGCATATATCCACTGGTACTTATTTTGAGAATGTAGCATTCTATATATGGAACATACATAATTTGAAAATATATCATGCATATAGGTACCCATATTTATGTATATATATATATATTTTGAAAAAAAATTGATTCATGCCAGTATGCTTTTCCAATTTGACGATTTTAAATAAGTTGTAGTTCTTAAATTAAATGCTTATCAAAGCACACTGGCGCGAATCCAACGGTTACATTTATAGTACAAATTTATGGTTTTTATTTTATATTTCGACCGTGGGGTTGAGGCCCCCACGGTTAACATCAGTCAGTACTTTGGACCTCAGAGTTCCTAACTTATTGTCTTCATTGTTTCAGACCAACTCTAAATATTTCAAGACGAAATAGAATTTGTATTGCCCAAGCAATACCTATTTAATTCAAAGTTGTATTTTTCAGATTTTGTTTTATTTTATTTTTATTTTAGTGGGATAGAGTTCAGTCAGATAGTTGAATAGTATCTTTAAAAATAACCCAAATAGCTAGAGTATGGTTTGTAATCCCGGGATCAATTTATATATACTTAGTGGAGAAATTTCAACTGATGTATGCAGCATAAAAATAAATTAATACATCAGGCAGGTTATACGCAACCCGATAGATTTTATCAATTTGCTAAAAGCATCTGTCGTATGCATGAGATTCCCAAAAACCTTATAGGCTATATACTGCACGTTTCTATGCATGAGTACAAACGTAATTAGCTGTTAAGTGACGTCACGAATGTGACATATCATGTGTCATGGTGTTCGTATTATAAAATTTCATTCCCCGATAAATCATTCAAAATTTTGAAATTGTAAATGTGTCTGAAAGTGTACGAACGGTACCATATAAATTAAATAATTATACATGCATAATTATTATGAACTATAAATAATTTATCAGCTATTTTATCACATGTATTTTATAATTATTCTACTGTACGAAAGGTTGTATTGCCAGTAAACTTTTCTATTTGGTGGCAATACTGAATATTATTATGACTAACTTCACTTCAATTATTGAGATGTCAAAAGAGAATAAGAATAATTGACAGAAAATGCAAATGATTTAAGACAATAATATGTAATGATCTCTGTATAATATTATCATTTATACCAATCACCGTATGATACTATTGATGTTTCCAGTGTATTTGAGAGATGTTCCTTGTTTATTACAGTTATCTTACAATAATTGACTAGGTAAGTAGGTGGTACCGTAATATTTTGAAGAACGCAGAATGCTTACAATTGTATATTTTAATGCCAGATACAGCAGTAGATACATATTTTTGCGGTGGTTAAGCGGAGATATTTTATCGTAATCTTACGTAAGTCCATCTTATGTCTCCATGAGAAATATTGCAAGCGAAATAGGTACGAGGCATTTTATCTACTACCTACTATTACCTACTATCTTATTTTATCTACTTACCTACTATCTAGATTATAGACTAGGGATCAAAATTATACGTATTTTGTAAACAGCACGACTAGGAACTGTTTTTAAAGTTCGCAAATGTTTTACAGAATCTACAAAACGAATAAGGGCCTCAACCAAATGTCTGTTGCAATGAATGCAAAATTAAAATGACATTTGAAAGTGACAGCTGAGGCAGCCATTTTTAATGGCGCGTGACGTCAGATCGCTTACGTCACAAAGAGTGATATAAGCTATTCGATGGAAAATCGGTTAAATAGCTTATAAAGAATTTGGGAATCTCATACATACGGCCCTATCGATGAATCAATAATTATTGACGCACTGATTACCGTCAACCAGTGGCTTCTATCTGAAATGCACGAAAGGTCCCCTAAAATATCCAGGTTGATAAATGGGCTACGGGATGTATCCACACAGGAATGAATCGGTTATCGAATCCAATAAAGATGATAGCTGTTCTGAGCTATTTTCATTTAACAAAACACATACTCTATGCGTGTTTTAAGCTTTAATGTTTTGAAAGGTTTAAATTGTTGTTTTTTTGGTTTGATATCGTATTAACCTATAGTAGGTATTCAGGAAATACCTAAAGTAAAAATAAGGACATTATTACTTTTTCACATAGAGGGAGTTATATTAATAGATTTTTATGAGTAGGTACCTAATTAGCCATTCACCGAACCCTTTGTATCGTCACTCTGGATAGTCAAACATTTGTCAAACATACATTAAAACGAAACGAAAAAAGTTTTTGTCCGATGTAAGACCAAAACCGCACCCACGGATTAAAATAAGAATACAATTCAAATGTGGAGAAAAATGGGATAAACTGAAACATGTGTTAAAGAATATGTTATTTGTGTCATAATATGCATTATTAATGTTTGTCACTTAAACGCAACTCGTATTCAATATTGGTAATATTTTAAGGACATTCGGGTTTAATGTATAGTTTATTAGTTTATTTAGTATTAGTTTATTTAGTTAGTATAGTAATAGTTTAATGGTTTGCCGGTTATTAAGTGATAAACAAAAATTGTTGTCAGAATCTTGGGATAATATAACGACTGGCTCTCGCATGTCTATCTTATGCAATGACATATTAAATTATGAGTCTATTCTGTGATGGTTCTCTACAGAACTTTCAGTCCGCTACGCTAGGTAAACACCTAAATATTTAAAAAAATCCTTACGTATTTAATATTTTTATTAAGCTACTTTTAATTTCTGAATAGTGAACAATCATATTGATAATTTTCTTTAAACGTATATTTTTATAAAACGTTTAAATACGTAATTATATTAATTAAATATTATAAAGGTGTGTGACAGTGGTAATGATTGTCGGATACCACAAAAAATACGGAAGCTAGAAGTAGGTACCTACCAACATTAAGTTATTTATTATTATTATATTATCTTAGACAATATAAGTCGATAGGTTATCTTATGGATTCTATTTAAATCCAAGGTGTTGATGATAATTGAAGTTGCATGCTTGTCATATTGTTTCAATAACACGATTATCAGTTACATTCATCTTCTGCCAAACACAAAGTATTCCTAAGCAGATTTTATTTAAAAAAAAAATACATAATTAATTAAATACGTCAAGTGAATGTATCATAATTCACAATATGATTACAAAACACGATATATGTTTTATTATCTTTGGATTTAACTAACTGGTGACGAAAGATCTTGACGCTGACGTTTTACTGGATAGGTAAATTTATATTATAATACTAGTATTATTATATTAGCTCGTTGGCTATTTATTATAAAATGTTCATTGAATTTTTTGAATTAAAACTACGTTTCAATAATTTCAGAAAAACTCGGTTTTTTATTTAAATTCATGAATAGATTGTCTATCTAGCTTATGGCTTACAGTCATGGGTACTGGGTACATTGATCGGAATTAGTGGCGTTAATAATTCTCAACTTATTCATTTATAGGTACAATATACGATACAAGGAAAATAGTTTGTATTCAAATTTATTCATTCAATTTTTTGCAAATGAACGCCAATACATTTTATTAATGCTAAATATTCATTCAACGTTCTCGATTTCCACTTTGATATGATTTATTATTTTGTGAGCGAAGATAGAACATTGTTTTATTGGTAAACAATGTTTCCTCTAATATTTTTATGTTGCGTATGTCCGAAAAAAATCTTTTTATTACTTACGTAATTTATTTTTAATTCAATTTTTTTTATTTAGGGTTTTAACTCGATTTGGCTAGTAGTGTGTTAAAATTTATTTATACTGTGCATTCCATTAACAACATGTGTGCGTGTGAACAAGTGCTCAGTTTGCGGAGAATGCTGGGTATAATAATATAAATTAAAAAAGTAAAACTGTCCATTATAATCTTATAAAAAAAGTCTTAAGCTTGAGAAAAACAATTGAAATAATAGTCACCGTGATTATTAAAATTAAATTAATTCACGCTATGCATTTGTTGATCAAGCGACGTTAATGGTAAACTGTGATTTCAAATAAATATCACTGACTCCTCAGTATGAATGAATGAATTCTTCATATTAACACTCATTATGGCAATATAAAACAATAATTATTGTATATTGACTAATTTTATTTGTTTCACAACATAGTAAGTGTATTATATTAAAGTATTTCCTGTATATTATTATGTTAAGTGGAGTTTACAGCTAGTTAAATAGTGGGTCTATTCTATACTTATCGACCGCTAAAGTGATAAAGTGATAAATATTATCAAACTCAGGGTAGGTTTGATACTATTTATCACTTTAGTGTTCGATAAGTATAGAATAGACCCAATGACACACCAGAGAAAATTTCCTTTTTTCTATTTACTGAACATTGCATGCTGCACGTAATTATCTATGATGCAAATGACGCAATCGATTCATCCTATCCGTATCTACCTGCTATCCACCTACTACATATAATACTGCTGTATATATTTGTAAAGTGTGAGTTTGTTTACGGCTTTACGCGAAAAAAAAAATTAAATGCGACTAAAACGTTTGTATCAGTAATTTATACAAAATGAAAATAATTATTCGTTCGAATGCATGGATTTATTTAGAAAATTTATATTCGATTGTTATTTTTTTCTCGTAGGGACCTCAAAATTAGTCGGTTCGTTACTAAAAGCGCTACTGTGCATGCACACATATAAGTAGTAAATTAAATAATGAAAGTGTTAAACTATAACACTATTTTTCATTTGTGGTGAATCAAATAATTGTCCACGGCGGTAATTTTTTTGTGAAGGAATCAAATATGTTATCACCATGGCAGAAATAAAGAAACGAAAGCGTTGTGATACGATTTTTTTAAAATCATTTTTCACTAATAGTAAATTTGGGTACATATTTCATTAATTTAAAACAGCATGACTGAATTTTATCGCAAACGGCTAATTTACATTTTTTCTGGTTAAAATTTATTTGCCTAAGCAATTATAACTGTAACAGTCGTAAACGTTATCAATAAAATTTTGCAAAATGCGTACAAAGTAGATATTTGGTCAATACTATAGATTTAGTCAATAGCTTTTCGTTTCAAAATGTTGTTAATCAATTTGAAATGGAAATGACAATCTTTTATAGCGTCAACTAAAAAATTGCGCCAAAAGAGCGTTGTTCCATGTAATTATTATCATTAAAGCCAAAGTTTGTATTTAAAAAAATCTTGGACACACTTATTTGAATGTTGCATACAAAATTCGTCACGAAATTTTAACGGCTTTACTTGCTTTTCAGCCACGAACCGAAGGCTCGGTCTTAAGATGTACCTACTTCAATTGTTTGAATCTGAGGCATTTGCGAACGAACGATTTGTCAATTGTACGATTTATTAAATTAAATGGATAGGTACCTATATCGTATATCTTTTTATTGAAATGGCACAAAGTTATTCCATACAAAATGATGAACATATAAAAATATTTTTCCATTATTTGTCATCTTCATATCAAATACGTATATATGCATACAATTCTTATTCTAGCATAAGTAAATCTTCACAATAATATTTTCACGTTGCAAGATATCTTCCGGTTTCGTAAGTGATGTGCATTTATAACATTACAAGATAAGTGGATATATTTTGGATAGAAATGTATAGTTTAAGATGATTTTCTATTAATAATTCCTCAATTTAAATATATTTTGTTAACACATCAATAATTGAAAACACTCTCAAATTTATGTTAAAATAATATGATATTTGTTTGTGATTTTATAAAAAAAAAATACAGGGGGCCCTCGTTATCCGAGGGTAATTGGTACCAAAAATACCCTTAAAAAGCGAACGGGGACCAAAATTACTTAATAGATGGGTTTAATTGGGCCACGTTTAGAAAAGAAAAAAACATGTGAGCAAGACGCAGGAGTGTGGGCATAGATGTATTGTGGGACTGAAAGATAGAAAGTGACAGTTGACGACTGTGCGCTATTATTGCGCTTATGTTTTTTATGTGTTTTTATAGTTTTTTTTTTACATTCTCCTGCAAATTCGTAACTGAGGAGACTCGGATAAAGAGGACCCCATGTACACGATTTCTGTCAATACGAAAATGATGCTTAATTATTTGTATTTTTCTTAAATGTCAAAATAATCAGTTGCGATCCCTTATCTACAATCTACTTAGATGTCGGGACATACCCGTTGGGAACCACTGAAATACGCGATGCTTACCGATTTTTTTTTTAATTCCATAATAGGAACGATACCTACTGTCGTTGTGTCATGTTGAGTTATTAAAAAATATTTCAAGCCTGATTTTATTAAATTTATATCTGCCTGAATGTTCCTCATATCACACTTTTATATTTAAAATGTAAATAATTTGATAAACTGATTAATATCGTTCATATCGAAAGAAAAAATATCGGTATCGTATAAAAAGAATGTATGATACCAACCGATACTAGTGTTGATAGTGGAAGAAAGGTATTAAACTTTGAATGTATGATTAGCAAATGATCCTTGTCAGCGAGAGCTCTTTTAGATCTTTAGGTCGAAAGAGAATCCGATATGAAAAGAATTGACGTGTTCGAGATGCGGTGCTGACAGAGGATGCTCCGCATTTCATGGACGGCCAGGCGTACAAATGTATCTATACTGGAAGAGCTTGGTACTAAAAAACGTCTCTAGGCCAACTGCAAGAGACACGTTCTTCAATTATTCGGCCACGTGGTAAGACGGGTCCGAGCAGTCTGGAGAGATGATTGATCTCTAGTGAGGTTGAAGGGAGGAGGTTGCGAGGGCTTACGTCTTCCAGATAGAGCAACACCGTCAAGGAAGCGACTGAATAATTAATAGTAACTGTAACAAATAGAAAGAGATTGTTGGCAACATTCAGTGATCATCATTCTCAGTAATAAGGCAAAAGATGTGAAGAGAGTTTGAAAGAAAGTATTGTGTCGAATGAAAAGCATGAATACGTCATATCAAAGTAGCTAAATAATGACACTTTTTTGATATCCAAAGTTACGATACAATCCCATAAGTTATACAAGTAAATAATTCTGTATATAAATATTTAAAAAACCTACATAATAAAAATACCGAGCATTATTTAGATAATGAAACATTAACATAACCAATTACAGTTTTCTCACAACTATTTTTCGTGATCACTTTTAATTAGAGATAAAAACTATATTTAATTTGGACCAATTTGATTCAAATTGCAGGTTAAAAAAAATACCCGATCATTAAGTTTCCGTATTTGCATAACACCACTACTTGTTGCCAGGTTTTTTTTTGTATTACCCTTAGTTTAAAACGTTATGTAACACATTATTAAGGAATCAAATTAATTGATGATAGTATTGATCATACATAAAAAATACATAACGTGAGAATATTATATTTCCGGGTATACAACTCCACGATTTGATTGTATTTTATTAGAAAAATAGAGTTAGTGATAATATCTTCATTTTATTACTAATCATACCTATACGAATACAACTTAAAAATAATTTGTTGATGATTTTTTTCCCCCAATTTATTTACATATCTAGGTAATTATTTTGAAAATAAAAACCCATAGAGATCTACACAATTTTGTTATTACCGGTGTTCTGACAACAATGACAAGAAAACGTAAACAGGCATAGTATTGAAGTAAGGGGGTCGAAAAGTTAGTCGTTTTATAATTAATTAGAATGTTGGTATTAGGTACCTTTTACATAATTAGCATTCATCATGATGCAGAGGTTTAATGTATTGCAGTGAGATGGGTGGTGGCTTAATCAATTCACATGATATTCAAAATAATATTTTATTATATTGGGTATTTATAATATCCACAATATGATTCTCGCTATTTCCATCCCTTGAAAAATACATCAGCTGACAATCAAACCTTCTACATTTAATGATATATAGATATATATATATATATATATATATTTAACGGAAACACGTGATTGTAAAACTAGTAGAAATGTCAGTAACTAATTTATTGTACAAGGTATAGGTACCTACTCATCGATAATTGGTCACTAAAATCAACATACTTTCGCCGGTGATTACCATGTATCATTTTCCGTACTTTTGTGATATTATAATCAAGGTTTCCTTTCAATACTACCATGCGACTGGCTTGACAAAAGGTACAGAGCAGCGTGCCCAACACACACGGACACTAACTGTTCTAATAATTAGTTATGCAACACACACACGACAACAGTGTTGTAGCAACTCATATTATGATCATCTCACCAGTGATTATTGTTGCAGGCTATGTGGTCACTACTAGAATAAAAGCGTAGAGTATCTGGGCATGGAGAATATACGCGAGAAAATATGGAGGTACGTTAGACGAGGCGCGTTAATTAAGAGCGGAATTCAGTGACAGCGACAAGTTGTGGTCTTTTCGAACTACGCAATGAGTCGCACCCGACCAAATTAAAATAAATATGATATATTATGCTCTTCCGTAAAAATTCAATACTTACATTATTATCTATACATACCATTTTCTGTGAAAATATTTCATATAATATTAATATTATGTATTGCTATTTTGATGATATAATAACACAATACGTGCACAGCGGTAATCGATTTACAATGCTAGTAATAAACTCGTATAGCGTGAAGAATGCTACTCATCTATTATAATCCGAGTAAACTTGGCCATAGTTTTTCACGGCTGCGCTGTATTCGACCGTGGAGGAATCTCAGATTTAATTACATTATTTATCTAGCAATTTGTATACAAATAGCTTTATGATTATGATGAACTCGTGATAAGGAAGATTGTTAACAATTCATAATCGAGCTGCTCCGGAAAATGTTCCGATTTAATCAATAAATCGTGGTAAGTAATTATTCAATTAGTCAATCACACTCTTTATTACGCAAGTAATACAGCTTGTGATTTGTTGACTTTTTTTGTTTGTTGAGATTCGAGAATTATCAGGAGATTCATTTATTGATTTCTCAAGAATTTAGAGAATTATCGATAAATATCTTTATTTTTTTTTTACTCATCTTGCTCAAATTTTCTGCCGGCTGAATTCGTTTGAGATCAAATTCGAGACTTTTTATAGGTGTTCAGTTTTCACGCAATTTTTATTTTTCACTGGCAACTTTCATGGGTTCAGTTCCAGTTTTTTTTTTTGCTTTTCTTGCCCAACGGTAGAAAAATTGCCCAATATTTTAATATTTTCAGTAGTTACCGTTTTAAAGTCTATTAGTTTTTTTCTTCTAAGGATTTTTATAATTTCAATTTCTTTTCCGTTTCAATTTCTCTTTGTTATTTTTTCCTAGTAACAATTTTTCAAATTCTCGAGATTTTCATTGATGATTTCTTGAGAAATGAGAATTCCCGAAATTTCAGAAAAATTATTTATCGAGATTCGAGATTCATCTTTTCTGATTATTTCTCAAGAATTCTCGATCATAACTACTAATTCCTAGTATATACGGGTATAATAAATCACTTTTACCTATTGTATTAGTAAATTAGGTGGTCACACACTTCTAGTTATTATGATTCATGGATGAGCACCTTCTTCTACAAATTATGAAGGTAATAAAAAACATTTATATTTTGTGGTTTTCATTACAGTCAACAGTGTTTATATTGTGTATCTACGTACTATTTTGTTAAAATTACGAATACGTTCATATTATATTTGGTTGATTCTGTAAGTAGTGTATTTATTATAAAACTATTTTCCAATATAAAATAGGTAGATACTCAAACGTTTTTTACTATTAGCTATGTATATGAAATAATATAATAGTATTGTTATTCTGTTGTATAGTATTGTTATGTTATGTGTATTTATTGTTTGTTGAATAAATATGTATGACTTTAGCAATATGACACTATTATTATTTTTATGTTATTTATTAACACCTATCTACAGTCTGCATTGTAAATCGAAATACAATATACAGGCGTATTTATTTGATTCAGTCAACACAGATTTAGTTTTACGTCACTTGTCAAATCATTAGGAAGTTGTTAATATATTGCGGTGTCCAGCGCCGTATTTTCAAGAGGCCTTGTGATATGGCGGGGGTCGGGACTCAAGAAAATAACCTGTTGAAACGTACCTAATTAAAAAAATTAACCATACACTTTGTGCTTTTTATTCGTAAATCAGTTATCGTTTAATCAAAATTTACTGTTAACTTAGGCAATGCCTGGCAAGGAAATAAAATCTTGAATTAAAAAATCACTCGTTTGAACTCAGCACTATATTCAGTGATGTAGCAGACACGATAATAAATCTCATCTGGTCAAGAATGTGTTAAAAAGAAGAAGAATAAACAATATAATATTGTAGGCACTATTCACGTTAGATAAACGTGACATAGTTGGTGTTGACTGTTGGTCAAAGATGTTACGAAAATAATTTTTAATTTGTAATTTTAATCTTAAAAAATATTTTAGATAAAGATTATCACCATGTTAATTATATTATTTTTCAGACCATGGGTGATTGCCCCTTTAGTCATACTGCAAATCCTGGCCTGGCAGTACCTTATAGGTAGGTAATGACAATGTAATAGTAAATTTTATTTTCGGATAGAAATAATTGACCACACATTTTTTATCGATATCTAATACCTGCCTATCACGAAAATAAAAATGTTTTAGTATTTGTGAGTGATAGTGGATTTTTATAACATGTAATATTACCATATATTTTTTTTATTATAAATTTCGTTGTCGATAAGGTAGATAGGTATGCCTTTGTCTGTGACCGGTTATGTCAAATAGAATTTTTGTTTGTTGATTTATCACACTATTTTTTAAAATGAAGAAAAATAACCAATGCATATATTTGGAACAGACGTGCGTCCTGGAAATTGCTTTTATCGCGGGGTGAGCCAACAAATTAGTTCCGCACCACGACTTAGAAAATAACTAAATCTCAACATTAGCATAGTATATACCTATAGTGCACCAGTTTGCCGCTCAATATCGTTTATATCACTCCGATTGAATAATTTAATGTTAGTACTAATATCATCATCAGCAGGGGTGGATCCAGTGCTGAATGAAGTGCTCCTCTAGCTCCTTCCAATATTCACGATTCCTAGTTCTTTGCTACCACATACATTCTCTGAACTTCATGGGTTTGTCTATCCAGCGGGTTTCAGGGCGTCCCTGTGAGCGTCTAGTGTCCCTTGGGTACCACTGTATGACGGTATTTGTCCAGCAGTTGTCCATTTGTCGAGCGACATGACTAGCCCCATGCCCCCCACATCTTGAAACGGGCCCCCAGGCCAGGATCTTTGACGGGCCGGGAAACGTTTTCGAAATGTTGTTTCAGGTTAAATTAATGGTATTAAGTTGTATTTTTAGTGATTTTTTTGTATTGTTGAATAAATCCACTTGAATTATGGAGTTGTCGAATATCAACATACAATAATTGCATCACACAACTAGATATTTTAAATAGCGCCGCAGGCGAATTTTTTCCCATTAGAGCATATGTGTGATGTGTGTGTTTATCTCACTTATCAGGTCGATCCGTCACCTCCCCTCAAAGCCCAGGCACCCAGGCTAGAGTCCTGTCAGCCCCCTTTGTGGGTACCATGACAAGCCCATTGCCATTTCATCTGCTAAGCGACCTCTATCACATCGCGTACTCTTGTCTGCTTCTTTATTTTTTTATTATTTTGTAATCTTTACGCGTTCTGCCCAACATGCACCTTTCCATGCCGAGTACTAATATATATCTACCTATATAATTATTATATCTGGCAATAGTCAATAATCCTATCAATTATTATAAATATGTATAGTGATGAGCTGTCGAAAATTTCCAGATAGTTTCAAGAGTAGGATTCTCTTTCGTTGGTATTATAAATACATCATGTATGTAGGTACCTACTGAATCTATAAATACTTTAGTGTCTACGAAACGACGATTCTTGAACGAATGTTAGTTTTTTCCATATTTCCCCGGCATTAGGGAAGTTATGGAATTTCAGCTACCATTGTATTGGTAAGTGTATTAAAATACCTTTTTGTCTTAGTGATTAAAATAAATTTGGATTTGAAAGAACTTATATTATGTATTTCAAATATATTATATATTTGGCTTTGGGGTGGTTAACCCATTAAATAAAAACTGGTTAGATACAACAGTTTTTGTTGTACAAAACAAGACAACGTACAGTTTACAATATTCGAGTAGCTTACTAGGCAAGTCTTCACGCTAGTTAGACGTATTTGGCGAAAGACTGAGTCCGACTCTCCTTACCAGTGACCTTGCATGAGCGGTAAGTGACGATATCTCATCATCTCTCCCTCTCGCTCATCAATCAATTTTTTCTTTACACGATCCACATTTTACAGTTTTTATAGCTAATTAAATGTGTACAGAAACATAACATATAAAATAGTACCTATTAGATAAATTGCAGGTAACTACCAGAAGCCAGTTCCAGCGTAATCCCCGAAGAGTGGATTCTATCACTTAACCAAGCCCCGGGGTATAGACCGATATTAAAAACGAGGCAACTTTTGGTATGCCAATTGTAATTTCGCCTACCGGTTCAAACCACTCGTGGTACGCTGTTGTATCTTGTACAGGGTTTTGCGTTTGCGCTGTTCGGATAATCAAAATCACTTCGTAAATACAAGTATAATACAATCTAAATAAAGCAAGTTCCAATCTCGTTAATAGAAACAATCTTTTTTTTCAAACTAAAACATAATACAAATGTTGCAAATCATTTATTTATGAAATGTCGATTATTTTCGTATGGATACCGATACCTACTCATTAGTTAAGACAGTTAGGTACTAACGTATGCACTTAAATACAGAAATTTACTCTAGTTTAGTTTAGTAGCTTAGTAATTAATAGTAATTTAGTAGCATAGCCAAAAAGAGATCATTCCGTTGAATATATAATAATATAAGTAATGATATCCTTCATGATTGGTCGTTTTCAGGGAATTCCGTTTTACCCAAAGAGATTTGAGTCCAATCTCTTTGGTTTTACCCATTTTCGCTTTAAAGATTTTAAAACTGTGCGCAAAACCCATCTAAAAGAAAAATCTACAAAAGATATATCGAAACGAAAGTGTTAATTTTATCGGTAAATTGGATTGCAGATAAATTATTAATGCTTCGATTATCTTTTTATCGGCATCAATAACATCAATATATTTTTTATACAAAAAAATATATTGAAGAATGCCCAAAAAGTATTTCAACCGGCATAACAAAACGTTTTGTAATTTTTAGTAAATATAACCATATCAAAAAAAAGTTAACCAATATTTTTTGCTAGTTAATATTTAACACTCCATAGTAAACATGTAAAAATAATATCTGTAGGTTGCGATAGATTCAAGACAAATCGAATGATGCAAACTATGAAATTAAAAAATATAAATAAATACACAAATTCGAACTCGATACGGTCGCAATACTTTCATTACGATATTTCCTATCACTTGGTGATATTATTCAAATATTTTCACTCGACAATAATTTGTTACGAAAAAAGTTATTTGTAGTTACCTAGGTAGATACGACAGCACCCAAATTTATTATATTAATATTTCTTATTTAATAATACTTATATTCCAAGTAAAATTATACTTTCACAATAAAATTAAATCTCTCAATGAATTAGTAGGTATCTATTATTACTGTCAATCAAATTAAATGAATTCTAATCAGCATAGTTTTATTACTTTCGGTATATTATTTTAACCAAATAATTTTGAGGTAGGTAATTTATACTTTAATGGTATATAGAAATCAAAAGTGTTAGTATGAACAACCGGAATCGAACCCTAAAACCCTGGAACCTATAGTCTATGTTGGGAACCCATTAAATATTTTGTAACCAGAACCAGGACGGGAACCTTGATTCTGTATCATGAGAACTCTGAACCGGAACCTCTTAAAAATGTCAGGGTTTCGGAGGTTTCATTGTGTTTTTATTTTGCATTTTGTAATGTTCATTATTTTTGGTCTATATTGATTTATGTTGGAGGCAGATATTACAAAAATATTTGAATATTGTATTAAGACATTCAAAAGAAATATTTTATATACTTACATAATTTGGAGATAATGCAGAAATATCGGTACCCATTGGAAAAATAGTTTTAATGTTTTAATGCCGAGTCGAACTTGAACCTGCGACCATCGCATTGCGGGCATTGTATTTTATCAATTAAGCAACCGGTGCAATACTAATCATGTTGAAATTGGCTAACAATTATGACGTGTCCGATGCGACCATCTTCTGTAATTTTGTATTAACAGTATTAATTTTGATTCCTCGGTGTCCTTCCACTCACGTCACATCACTTCCATTTGTTAATATATTTTTGAAATCATTTTTTATTCATTTAATACCTAATTCATAATAATTAAGAATGTAGGTACCATCCGTTATTGAACATACTTATTTAATTTATTAAATATTTTATATATTATTCCCCATGCTTGTGTGCTCCATCATAATATAAAAAAACAGTATTGACATTTTTTTTTGTTTTGAATTTTATGATAAAATATCTATTAATTATACTTCTATAATCATGATAATATGTATGCATAGATAAGTATAATGTTTTTATAAATAACCGTAACTTAAATACATTCGATTTTTCGACTGGAACGAACTTTTTAAAACATTCGGGGTTCTCCAGCCCCGGTGGATACTTGAAATTAGCTTATTATACCTATATATATATATATATTTATGAAACTTTTGTCTTTAATACTCTATGACGGTTATAATTGTAAATGAAATGGCAATATACATAACTTAAAATCGATTATATTATTGCAGTATGTATGTAGTTGTAGACTATTTATACACCTACCTACAGTTTCAATACTTACCTTACTTACTTTGTTTCAATACTTACCTTAATTGTCAAGAAAATGTAATATGTCTATTTTTTGTTTTAAAACTTATTTTTCGTTAAGTCCATATATTTTCTCCTCGGAGGTCGTCAATCATCATGTGGTTGTCATTTTTAAATGCACCGGCTCTCATATATAAATTGAATACATGATTATTATATTTATTTTTTAATGTAAAAAAGAAAATTAATCAATTATATTACTTGCAATGCGATGATTTATTATTTCTTGATGGCGCATGCACATTAGAAAGAAAATTTATATGACGTATATACGAGTATACATAAACTTATAGAATAAAACTGTAAAACAGAGTACACGGAACAATAGTTATAATATATAACTGATGTTTAAAATATAATATAATATAAATGAATACTGAAAAATTATCATTAAATTATAAATACAAAAAAAGTATATTTAAGTACAATAAAATCAACATAAATAAAGGTAATAAGTATTATGATAACATGTTGATTAGGTACATAGGTACACAAAAAAGTTAATTTACCACAGTGTTCGAGCGCCCGAGTGAAAGTATTGAACATGTAAATATACATGTAACTACTTATTCAAAAGTGAGTGAATCCTTGGTATTGAAGACTGAATATAGGAAATTGAGTTTAAGAAATCAACGTGAACAGGATCACAATTTTATGTCTGTCGAGTGGGGACACGGAACTGGATCATGCTCAATAGTTCGCTCACTCGAAGACTAACTTTACACATTTAAACATAACCAACAGATCAGCTGTTTGCCGCCTATTAAGTTATGTCGTCGTCGATTAAATTATAATTTCACGTTTCTCATGTTTGGCAATGTCTCAGAAATGGGAAAAAACATTACAGATAATTTCTATAAATGGCGGTATAGATTTAAGAGTTTTGCTTTTGTTAAACTTCATGAAATTGTGTAGCATCGCCAAGCACTGCGAAATTTTAAAAAAATGTATTCAGCATTCCTCAACCAAATAGTTTTTATAAAACAAATATAGGAATATTGTTTTTTTTCTCAAAATATTTGGTTTCTAGTATAAAAATGTCGGCAATATTTTATTGATTGTCCCATTTATACTTTTTACTATAGTAGGTACCTATCTATAAACAAACAAAAACGTATATGAACTAGAAACAGTGTTTAAAAACTATATGAGTATTCGATGCAGGTATAGGGCAACTATATTGCATAGGTATATGTTATTTATGTCACTCTAGTTGTCTTGATCGGGTTTTTCTTACTGGATTATTACAGACAAAATAATTGAAGTGGCCGGCGGAAATAATTGAAAAAGTTGTGATTGATAACGTTCTGGGACTTTTGTTTCGAAGGCTGCCAGCAAAATATAGGTGTTTAAATGGACATTTTGAAATCTGTCATAAACACATAGCAATAAAAAATTATACACTTAACAATATGATACTATTTGTCTATTTAATAGTATTCTAAAATAAGAGAAATACTTTCCTCATATAAAATACATTGTAGTGGGAGAGTACATTTGATAAAGATTCTGATTTTGTTGCATTTGTCCGTCGAAGATAGTTAAAAAAAAATAATTAAATGACAGGCACCTAATGAATTTTCACAAAATTTCGTGCTGGACACATTTTTAATACGGATTGAGAATAATTATTATGCCTTATGATTATAAAAAGAAAATAATTCTTCCCTCGTCAAAACTTAAAGTTGTGCATAATTTAATAATTTATTGTGTGTACCTATCTACCTATTCATATTTAAAAAAAAAAACTAATTTTAATAATGAATTGGTTAGTGAAAATAATATCTTTCGGCGTTTTCTCGTTTTCATGTTATTATAATTGAACTTTATATGTATATATTATACGTAAATAAATATTTTGAAGATTATGACATTATAAAAAATTTGCGTAGGTTTACTACTTGACAGGTACCCACATACCTAATTTTTATATAATATTATTGTTAGAAATGTGTTGGTCAATCGATCTTTATTAAGGTACATTTTATATTAATCAAAGGGTATAAGTAACAAATAAAATAAGTCAATAATAATAAGCAAACTAAACCGTATTCAGTACCTACATGTATTCGGTACCTACATAATATATTATATTACCTATATTATGTTGACAAAGCGAATTTGTAAGTACCTAGGTGTATATTATTATTAATACAATATTGTTTGAAATGGATAGTAGGTATCTTCGGCTTAAAATTGGTTATTCCATTTTATTACTAAACGTATTTTATAAAAAACGCGCTAGCCCACATTAGATAAATTTCATGAAAAGTTGACTTACAAAAATAAGCACGGTGCATAGGTAAATGAATATTTTTTCATAGTGTGGTATATTTTTTTACATTACTTTTAAAATAACTGTAGTAGAGTGTAGTAAATATTAATTTAAGCCTAAATGTTCATACGTTAAAAATTTCTTCTTTAATTTAAAATATGTATTTCATCAATAAATATTTTGTTGAAAGATAGATAGTATGGCTAACATTTTATTACATTATTATAAATATTTATTTCTGAAGAAAATTTTTTACTTATTGTTTTCACTGTCGCAATATGAATACGTATAATATAAAAAAATAGTAAAACAAAATAGCAATAAGTAACAGTGTAAACTTAATAATTATATATCTTCTTTGGCAACAAAAGTCAATACCAGAAGCTGTCACCTGACCAAGGCATAAGATGACCTGGAATGACCATGTTTTATTCAACAATTATTCAATTGAGGAGCAATATAGGAGAATAACACCTGTCCTGTTCTAGATTTGCCTATTTTTCAAGCCAACCCGATTCCGGCGTCCTGAAAGGCTACTAAAAACCATCCTTCTTCTTCTTATTCTTCAATGGCGCTAGAGCTCAAGTCGAGCCCTGGCCTCCTCCACCGCCATCCTTCAGCCGGAACGGTCCTCCGCACGTCTTTTCCAGTTAATAATTTTTAGCAGCTGGTTGGCATCTTTTGTAATATTGTCACCCCATCGTGTGCGTGGCTTTCCCACTGGCCTTTTCCCCCCTGGGTTTTCTTCGAGGATCCTCTTCGGTATCCGTGACTCAGACATGCGCTGGACATGGCCTGCCCAGTTTAGCCTCTGGAGTTTTATAAAGGTGGAGAGTTTTGAATTTTGGTATAAGCGGTATAGTTCCGTGTTGTACCTTAACTTGGTGTTGCCGGCAAGCTTAGGATGGGTTTGGGTCGAAACCCCGAAGGCCGAAATCCAAAATAGCCGAAATCCCAGATTGCTGAAATCCCGAAAAATAATTAAGAGAGATAGAAAAATGCTTTTTGTCTCCTGTAAAAAAATGCGCAATCGTAACACTTATCTTGAATTACGCAAATTTTACAAAATGTATGATTTTTTGTTTCTCTTGTAAAATATGCGCAATTCAAAATAAGCGTTAAGGTTGCGCAATTTTTCGCAGGAGAGAAAAACCCCCAGTTTTTCTACAAAAAAATGTTTTTTTTGTTTCCCTTGTAAAAATTGCGCAATTCAAAATAAGTGTTGCGATTGCGCAATTTTTGCAGGTGAGACAAAAAACCATTTTTTTTTTCGTGATTTTTGATTTCGTCTGGTACCCCGATTGTTATTAGCTAGTGCTCATACAGGTCGCCTTGAAGTTATAAAGAAAAAGTATGAGACACTTAGTAATCGAGTGGCAATAGTGTGCATGATTATCAAAATCAAACAGATAAATTGAGGTATTTACGCCAAATGGCCAACATACAGTGATTACATTTTACAATTTTATATACTCTATATATTATATAAAAAATGATCAAAAACAATTAATATTGTGTTTTATTTTATTATTATTTAATATACTGTCTTTCTGTCAAGGCTTCACAGTGAGTTAATACCGTTAAAGAAATTCATAATATGTAAGTATTATTATAAACAAATGACCTAGCAAATAGTAAATATTACGAATTATTATAACAAGGTTACTTTAAATATTTATCCATCGACCTACTGAAATATTTACAGCAGATTATTTTCGTAAATATTTAAATATATTTTTATTTAATTATTTTAAACTAAGAAAAGGCTGAAAGAATATTGTTTTCATTCAAACTGGCTCAATTTAACTAATAAACTATAAACAGGCAAAAAAAAATAAGAAATAAAAAACACACGTTATATATACACAAAAAATAACAATAGATTTAGTGTTTTATGGTTATATTTTTAATCATATACATTTACTAAACTTAAATAATTAACCATATACGATTACCTACATATATTTTTTGTTAAGTACTTATTTTTCAGTTGTGTTTTTATTTGGTATTTTTTCTCGCTTTCTGTAAAGTTGAGCTTAACATAATATATACTTAATTATGCTTTTATAGGGACACCTACAGATGCGTTAATATAAATAAAAACATATAGATTTAATTGTGCACATCTGTAAAAGACGAGGAAAGAGTTCCTTTATTTTTATAAACATCATATATGTACTACACTTGAATAAAAATGACTAAAACTTCCAATAAAATTACAAATTCGCTTTGTTAACATATATAATATAATATGTAGGTACCTTTTAAGTAGTTTACCTACTTATATTGTTTGTAATTTCATAATCTTCAAATGTTTACTTATTGACGTATAATATACACATATTACAATCCGTATTAAAATGTGTCAAGCGTGAAATGTATAAGTTACAACTACTGAGTAGATAGAAGCAATGCCATATTAAACTGATTTGCCTACTTACTCCACCAAATCGTTACGTACGTATATTCCTTTGGGCATTTAATTCAACCGTGCGGCGTCCAATCCTCCCGGAGGTCAATTGTACCGGCGTCCAATTGTACCGGCAGCCAATTAGCGGAGGCCAATCGCCCGCGGCAATTTCGCGACGCCAAATCGTCCTAGATCCCATGTGGAATTAACTTATAGATAATAATAACGATAAAAGGGTAAAACAACTGTCAGAAAATAAAATAAAACGATATAAGTACATATTTCTTTCTTCTTTTGACCATGTCCGATCCTAATAGAATTATATGGGCCTCCACAGGGTGGAGGTTTGTATTAACAGATTTTTGTTTTTACGAGAAATGGATGTTAGCCACTTGCTCGACCTATAAGGTCCATACTCTAATTCTAAACACAAATTGAAAAACAATATGCTAGTAAGTATATTTGCCAGATCCGGGATTCGAGATTGGGACCCACGACACTATAAGCCGACGAGTAAGCCGCTCGGCCATCGTACATACTAAAGTATTTATATAAACTAATCTTTATATCACTTTGATATCCTTGTTTTCCCTCATATATAAAATATCGCCTCCAGTTCCTTGGATACCTCACGAGTACAAAAAAACGTAAGGGGGGACATGCTCGTCGAAGACCAAAATTGAGTTTTTATTGTAATTTCAAACCATGATCCTGGACACTCCTTAAACGTTGTAGATAATCTATTTATATAATTTTGAAGCCTTATTATCCTTTATAGTTATTTTAAACATTTTATGACTGCATAAAGTATTTTTGTTATATAAAATAGTATTCTTTTAAACCTCTCGCTCTAATGTTTTAGAATATGGTCATATTTCGGTACATAACTATGCAGTGGTGTTAAGATTTTTTACATTTATTAATTTTTAAACGCATTTATAAAACCATTAGTATAATTTATTACTAGATAATTTTTGTAAAATATTCACGATAAAAAATTATATTGATAATCTCTGTGATCCCAAATTTGACAAGAATTAGGCATTTTATTATTCAAAAAATCGGCAAGATTAACACATTTGAAGATGATTCTAAAGATACTTATTATAAGCTATGTTTTTGACCATTCAAGTGTGATAAACATTTTATGAATAATGATTGATTTATAATAATTATTGACCTAAGAATAAGGTAGTGTTTTTTTGAAATACGCCATTTCTTTTGTCATTCCCTAGTGGTTAAGCTACAACATACGGCCGTAGCCATAAATTGACAAACTATAATTAAAATAGGGAGTAAAATTATGTTAACGCGCGTGTTTGAACATGTACCTAACCGATTTTTTTTTTAAACGGTACATGTTTAAACACGCGCGTCAATATCATTTTACTCCCTAATTCAATTATAGTTTGTCAATTTATAGCTACGGCCGTATGTTGTAGCTTAACCACTGGGGAATGACAAAAGAAATGGCGTATTTCAAAAAAACACTACCTTATTCTTAGGTCAATAATTATTATAAAGCAATCATTATTCATAAGATGTTTATCGCACTTGAATGGTCAAAGACATAGCTTATAATAAGTATCTTTAGAATCATCTTCAAATGTGTTAATCTTGCCGATTTTTTGAATAATAAAATGCCTAATTCTTGTCAAATTTGGGATCACAGAGATTATCAATATAATTTTTTATCGTGAATATTTTACAAAAATTATCTAGTAATAAATTATACTAATGGTTTTATAAATGCGTTTAAAAATTAATAAATGTAAAAAATCTTAACACCACTGTACAGTTATGTACCGAAATATGACTATATTCTAAAACATTAGAGCGAGAGGTTTAAAAGAAAACTATTTTATGTAACAAAAATACTTTATGCAGTCATCAAATGTTTAAAATAACTATAAAAGATAATAAGGCTTCAAAATTATATAAATAGATTATCTACAACGTTTAAGGAGTGTCCAGGATCATGGTTTGAAAATACAATAAAAACTCAATTTTGACCTACGACGAGCACGTGGGCCGTTAATGTGCTTATTCGCTGTCTGGGGTACTCAGTTGCAACGCATTTATTTTATCAGTTAAATACTTATATCGAAACTATGAATAGGTAATTCGAGAAAAATAATCAAGCAAACTAATTAAACTACGTTTAAATAAATATAATAATTTTATGGAAATCTGGAAAATAACACCACCACCACTACATTGATTAATTAAAACACTAAATGTACATAATTTATCAGAAGATTATAATAATTTGCATGGTGTGTATTCTGTCACTGGATGTCTTAGTAGTACTATAGATACCTATCCAGTATATATTGTTCATATAATATGCCATGAATTGATTTTTAGGTCTGTTATGGTGTTTTTTCATTGTAAGCAGCAGCCGTCAATAATTCTAATAAAACAATCAACAGTAATGTTGTTATTTTTTGTTATCGATTCGGTGATTCGGTTATAAAATTATTTTTCAAAAGACAGTCACGCATACAGATCTATTTAGCAGCTTATCGAATTTTCAAAATTGCCATAGAACAAGTGCGACAATTACGTAGGTACTCGTAGTATACACTAAATTGAACGGATTACTTAATAGAATTAAATATAGGTTTGTGTAGTTTTTTTTCGGATTCGTTTAGCGGAAATGAGATTTGCGGATACATTTTTTTTGGATTTTGTTGTTATAGATGTTTCATTCTTAAGTCTCGGAATAGTTTTTCAATAAAAAAATCCCATATTATTTAAGGTGTTTTAACAACAGGAGATGACAAACACTTTCGTCGCGCTTTTTGGCATCTCGATCGGAAATGTAAATCTTTTCCGACAAGTAGCCGTGGCCAGTCATGTTACTTTATTGTAAGTATTTATATTTATTCCCCAATTGTGCATTACATTACATTACATTTATAATATGTTATTTACCCATAATGTATAGAATATTGTATAATACATCATGTAATATCTGTAATCATTGTTTGAAGGTAGGTACGCAAAGACATTAGACGCCCAATGATTTGATGGGTTGATAGAATAGTGTATCATTATATCTGGCGTAGGTGCCGATGGCTTGCAGTGTTTCCGGAAAATATACTACGACAAAGTGCAAACGAAAAACTGGCTTATACATTAATTTCCGAATTATTTTTGCTAGTATTACTACTTACTACATTATTTATGATTGGATTAAAATAAATATTCACTGGTGTAATTCATTTGCTTGTCTGTAAAATTTAATTAGGAAACACTCTAGTCTGTATTATCAAACGTTGTTTACAGTGAAATAAAGTACGAGTATCAATATTTGTTTATATTTATAGTTTTGTAATAATATAATATTACCTATAGGTATATTAGTTTTCGTCAATATCGCGAATTTCGTGAGAATGGTGTTTTGCACAAGCTTATGAACCTGTTGTCTGGGATCAATAAACAGGAATAGTGCTAATGATTTTAAGACAATTACCCCTCCCCCCCCCAGAAAATAATCCCCTGTATAAAAACTCACCGCAAAAAAATAAAATTAAAATTTCATTGACACAACAAATAGTGGATACAAAAGTTTACTTCACAAAATAAATGTTTTAAAATGATCTCAACAAAATAAAAAAAATATGTTACATGTAGGTAGCTAGAGGTAGAAAATTAATTACTAAAATATTGCAATCTTAAAGATAAAATTTAATGTACCTACTTAGTTTGATAGTAATATTTAAAATTACACTCAAGTCAGAAAAATATTTATGTAACATTATTTTATATATTTATGTAGTATCCGGTGGGTTATATTAATCAGATATGGGATAGGTATTGGATCAGCATTAGATCAGGATTAGTATTAGAGTCCAAAAGCAGTGACGTCCCGCGGGGGTAGGCAGATTGAGCGTCGCTTGGGGGCGGCAGTTACTCGAAGGGCGGCAAATCGAGGAGAATCATTTGGTATATATAGAAATAGCTAAAATTATTTTCTTTACGTCATGTTGTACAATGATAGTGTCTATAGTAAAATGGTGTGAAAATAATAAATCTGTGTATTGATAAACGGTACAAACCAAATGTGTCAGAAATATCAACCAAATAGAACCTCAGACTCTGGTGAATTCGCTTTTTATATCTAAATTTAATTATGTATGTTTTAGTGGTACCTAAGTGTAGGTATATTTTGTCACTAATGTATCCATACAACACATTTCTTAGATATTGGAGTCATGAAAGGATAATAAAAATACTGTAAGTATAAAAAAATGGGATGGCATTTTGGTGCTGCCTAGGGGCGGCATTTTGCCTAGGGACGTCACTGTCCAAAAGCCATGTTAATATTATACTTATACCTACCACATAGGTACCGACTTTTACTTACGTTACGTTATATAAGCTTTAATGCATTGAAATCAATTTTATTGCAAAACGATTATATTATATTATTAGTATTTATGGGCACTAATGGGTGATGGAATATCAATTATTGTCTCTTTATGGATACAATATTTAGTATTGCATCCGGTGATAAGCTTATTAAATGGACTTTCTCGTATTTAAGTAACCAATTTATAACGTATTTATGTTTTTTTTTATATATAAAACGTCTTACCAAAACGAACGACAATTTTCGACAAACTTTTTACGACAATGGTGTTGAAATGTTTTAATCAACTCGGCATGAGACAACTTGCTGTTGCATATTTTTATTGATAAGTCGTTTTCGTCAGTTCGAAGTGATAAGAAAAACGAACTAAAGAGGCAAAAGAAAAGTCAACCACTATCTCTAATTTGTCAGCGCTCATACACATTGTTATTAAGAAAGAACTTTTTTCGTCGAAAATAAAACTTGACACATTGCTGTCAACTAAACATAAATATTATCATCGCAATACAAGAATCCAACCACAAAATGAACCGGTTTTGAAAACATGCTATTGATTAATATTGTGAAAATGCATCTTTATATTGTGTTTATGATTTTTTAACATTTCATTTATCAAAAGAAAGTCCATGTATTGGCATAATATACTGTGAATCATAATAAAATGATATTATGTAAAAAACAGGTACCTATTGTTACCAACATATTAATAATACATCAGTGGGGGAGATAAGTGATTGTATTGCTGGGAGTTTCTTTAAATGTGGTTTGAGCAGTCAATTGATATTTTTTACCTTTTCTGTGCTGCCAATCGAAAATTTTCCTTTGAGAAACCAAATTAGGTTTAAAAACTTTTGATTTCTAACTTTTCCATGCTGAAAGTAGGCAATTTTCTAATCATGATTAGACTCAAGCACTATTTCATTTTAGATTTTCCAAGCTATCACTTCCTACCAGAATCAAACTAAGAGTTGATAGTATATGAGTAGTATTTAGTGGAAATTATTTTTTCTTTTTTAAATTCAACGACCAAAATGGTTTTGAAATAAATAGTACTAAATTTACAAGGCTCTATCTATAATGACATGGAATTCGGTTGATTTTTCTGAAAACTCAGTTTTCATTACGTAATCATTAGACATTTTATCAAAATATGGACACCTGACAAATGATTCTTCTTTATTCTTGTTACATGGCCGCATGCAATGCTTCCCAAACTTTTTCATACCACGGTCACGAAAATAAGATGAAAAAAAATATGTAATAGGTACATATTGTAATGCCGGTTTATTGTACCGACAACTTTACTGTCAACCCGTAAAATTCCATAAAGGACACTCGGTCGATAGTATTAATAATAAAGATTTTTATTTATTTAAGGCAGTGGTGCACAACCTATTTGAAAGAAGGGCCAATATATCCATTTTCTAATTTTTCACGGGCCGCAGTGGGTAAAAGTGTTAAAAAATAATGACAAGACGAGACGAGATACACATTTTATTATTTTAAATTATTACTTCAATCATTCTGCATTACGTACATACGGTACCTACATATTATGTATTTGCACAGAACTTAGTGTAAGTATAGTAAATTAGAATTTTATAGTATTCGATGAAAAATTTGGTGATGGAGTACTTGTTATCTTGGGCCACGGTTTGTGCATTACTGGTTTAAGGTAAACGAAAATAAAAAAACATATTTTTATGTAAGTAAGTAGGTACTTAAGGAATTATCAGACAATTTGAAACTAAAAATGAAAAAGGACGGCATTTTAAGTCTGCTTGAGGGCGGCACTTTGCTTAGGGACGTCACTGGATTTATGACTACAGATCCCCTGAATGTCATATTATTATATTAGAACTATTGATTGCAGGTGTTGTTTGCGTGACACATATTAGTGAATATTACGGCACAGACGTACCTATATACTGTAAATAACGTAATACCTATGTATGTTTTAACATAATATGTTTTAATATTATCCCATAACAGACTTTCCATTATTTTTGAGTAGGTACCCTGAAATAATATACTTATCAATTAATAAATAAAATATTATTGAAAAAATGATCTTAGTAAGTACTTTCATAATAGATATAATTATGTTTTATAATTTTATTCGCAAATCAAAAATTACCAAGATGGGTAGTTTTTAGGTAGGTATCTATATAATTGACTTTTTGCTGTAACAATAATGGGATTGTCATAAATTTTTGACTGCATTTTATGAAGTTTGAAAGTGGTCAGGAGACTAATAAGCATAGGTAGGAACCTACCTACATAAAAATCGATAGTGTTGTCAGATTGTTATCTTAATTTTGATATTTAACTTTCTACTGTACTTGCTTTGTATTACAACTGGTTTTAGCAGATATTTAATTACAATTTTTTTCATTTAAAATGTAAGGTTTTGATTTTATTGATTTTTATCATCGTATTATCTTAATGGAAACGCCAAAAAGTATCTGAAAAAGTACAAATTACTGTTTTAAGCGCCACCTACTTATGTCACTCACGGAAACTGAGAATCAAATTAGAGACGGTTTGTAAATAAATTTATAAGATTCATAGATTGGATAACTTCCGAAATATATACTCGATCTTTTAATCTTATACAAACTTAAAAAGGCAAAATATAAAAATAAAAAAAATAGTTGGATAATGTCTTATTATTCATAATTAAAATAATATCATTTTTTTTTTTATCGAGAGTACAGGTATTTCAATCATCATTCTTTGTATCTTTTACCACCTCATTACTGAGGAAAGTAATCACGAAAAATTAAATAGCTAAAGCAATCCTTCGCTGACCTCGTTGCTTCAGTCGCTTTCTTGATGATGTCGCTCCACCTAGAAGGCACAATCCCTCGCAACTTTCAGCCTTCGACACCACCATATATCACTCTTCTCTCCAGGCTGCTCGGATCCCTTATTACTACGTGACCGAAGAATTCGAAAACGCGTATCTTGCAGTTGGCTATCATAAGTGTTATTAAACAACACAATATATTATTATTGTACTTTACCTTGCTACTTACTCCTTATAATTTAGGTAGGTCCTAACCAACCTAATATGCAGGTACCTATTTTTATTTAATTTTATTTAATTTTAAATTATTTAAATAATACAATGTTTTCCTACAAAGAATTGAAAGTAATACCATTGAAGGGATATATACAAGGTAACTATTTTCATTAAATTTCAATAACTTTTAACGTAAATAGGTGCAAATTAACCATATATTATTGTAATAAAATATACTTAGGTAGGTACATCAAATATTTTTTTTACTGTATTACGTAGAATTTTTCATTAGCGTGTATGTCTGGCTTGATGTGTCTTCTTCCTTCCGAAATGTCTTGGCTGCTTGATACTAGTAGATAGCGTGATTGGTCCAATGACAAATTTTATGATCTGATAATGGCGAGGAGTCCCGAAGCACTGACTGATTTTTGAGGCCCTCTACGTTAAAAAAACAATCAGATTTTCCCAATTTCGTACACAAACCGTGCTCTTAATTAAACAGTATTTTGATATTATTTCTATATTTGAGGACTGGTTATAAAAAAATTTAATTCTCTAATGTAATCTTAAGTAGGTATATGTATACTGTTTTATATAAATTTTCCATTCAAGTATTTTATTATTATCCTAGTTATACATGCTGATAAATTCACAAGCTTATTAAATAAACTAATACATCAGCAACATCAATGCGATTTTGTATAAACTAAATAATCAATATGACATTACAAATAAAAATTATTAAATATTTACCATTTTAGGTAGGTGCTAGATATTCTGTTGTTTACAACAAAATATTGTGTGATTATACGGATTGAATTCAAATTCAAATTAAAATATATTTATTGTACATTTAATGAACATAACAAATTATAGATTTAAAGCGTTTACGACATGACATAAAATAAGTGTTAACAATTTTCGAAATGTACCTAAATACAGATCAATGTGAGTTAATAATACAATAAGTAATAAAATAAGAAAATAAATAAAATAATATAAATAAAAGTAGATGGAAGCACACAGAGTGATGGATATTGATGGACCCTATCTTAAAAACTTATAAAACAAGTCCATCTAAATTCACTCTCACGTATGTGGAATATGTCAATTTCCGAAGCGATTTCATTAAACATGGTTATTGCCCTCCCAATTGGCATCACTAATGGCAGGTTAGTTCTGCACCTTGGGAGAACAAACAACAGATGCCCTCAATTCCTAAGATAATAATCGGAGACACACAAGCCAACACCACCAAGAATAGCAGAATTTCCATTTACGCCGCGTATTAGTCGAAAAAAAATATATTTAGCTAAATCATTAAGATCCCTTCTAAATTTTAGCTACAGAATGTAAAGCATACCTAAGAGAAAGTCAGTCGGATAGAGCCACGGATAATATCCATACAGCTGAAAGTAAAGGAGTCTCAAAAATTTCTTCTGGACCCTCTCCATCATAAGTCCGTATTTCAACTGATGTAAGCTTCAGAAAAGCTTATACAGTGGGTGTTCATTTTTATCCATTTTTGAATTCAGCAACTATAATATTATAAAAAAATAAAAAAACAAATGTTTAGAAAAATCCTGTACCTAATACAAAAATAAGATACTTAATAAATATTGTCAGCGGTTAATTTGTCATAAACTCCATTTGTGTGTTTTGCACTTGAGAAGATGAAGTAGTTATCTAGTTTCTATCGATTTTTATTTTCTTTGTAATAATAAATCATTAATGTTGTTTACTCATTCGATATAATCACGTTGATAGTTGTAGCGGAAAAGACACTTAGCATTTCTCTATGATTTAAACGTTTTAGCATATTATTATTCCGTGACGGTATTTATGAATACTAATTCGGAGAATTCATAATATTAAATGCTTAATGTAACAATAGTGGTAAACACATCGCGTTGCAATAAATTATCATGGCTGCATTTAACTGGATGTTTACACTCCACGGCTAAATGAACGGGTGTGTTTGTAATAAAAGCATCCGATAGCATGCGCTTCGTTGATTCAATGAAAGTTTTCCACGAGCTAGTACCTATTATTTTATTTCCTGAATGGTTAGAAGTGTAAAAGATATCATATCACGCAGGTTAAACTTGATCTTGGTTGCAGTCAATGACTGAACAACGCCGGCTTATCTAACATCGAAAGCAAAATTGACGTGAAAGTGAAACTAGATCGCAGCCCACAATGAAAATGTAATATAAAATGACATTATTTAAGAAGTAACAACTTGATGAAGTGAATGTAATACGTAAGTATAGATAACAAACATTCGGAATCATAGCATTTGATTTCGTTCACTCTAGTATTATAAATAGGCAAATGGTAAACCCATCATTATAGTACTTTTTTATTATTATTTTATTCAAGATTGAACATATCTACTTACCTACACAAAAATTCAGAATCTAATGATATTACTGTTTAAGAACTTCGAAAAGCCTCAGATGCATATTATTAATTTTAAAATCATGAACCGACTGGGATTTTAAAACATTTGAGTCAGTAGCTTGATTGGTTAGATTAGTTGCCCGACAAGTGAGTTATGTGTATTCGAATCTCACTCGGTCCAAGATGTTTTTAAAATAATACCTAAGTAATGTGTCTTTCGGATGTTGATTATGATTATAACATAATGAGCGAGCCACTTAAGAATTGACAAATAGGTGTTGCAGGTGACACTACACTCATCAAAAAATCCTGATACCAACATGAACTGGCTGTACCTACTCCTTACGAGTCCTTATGCGTCAAGATAGAAAGCTGAGCCCTGGGTCTTGAGAAATAGATCGAAGCAGTGATTTGCTGAAGAACGACGCATTTCAATGAATGGAGATGTTTGACTTATTAAGGTAGATAATATAGACTAGAATAAACTTTGAAAAAATATTTCATTCCGCAATGAAAAGTGTAATCCGCTCAATTTTTATGACGAAAGAAAGATTGATGTCTTTGAGATGTGATGTTATCGGCGTATCGTAAGGACAAAAGGGTGAATATCTCCAGTATGAAAAAAATGAACATACTCGTACAATGCAAATAAAAACTGGTTGTTAAACATATGTATTTACACAACAATTTACAATTTTATGGTCACATACTTACACAGAAAGGTAAGAAATAGTTTATAAAGGCTCATCGACATCATCGTCAGCGGAAGCAACGAAAGTCGACGCGGAAAGAGTTTGCCAACATGATGCCCTAAATGGCTTCAGTTATTATATAAATGTATTATATTATATAACTAGAACATTCAGAAAGATTCGCCATACTCGACAGTGAGGGACACGAAAAGGTACCTACGCATATTTTTTTTTTATCTTTCTAACTATTAGGTACATCCAATATAATATGTTTATTGGCATAAATGATTATTTTGATGAGTAGGTACGTATATACGCTCTTATGCCGACTGTTTATTACCAATGTTTGAATGACACATTTTAATTTAGGAAAATAGTTGCGTACCAATCTATAAATCATAACGTAAATTTAATGCAATTGCAATCAATAATACTTTATCATGATAAAGTATTTCTGGGTTATTTTTTATAAAACAGAAAGTGCATGATTAAATTAGTTTTTCAATTGCTTTGCGTTATAAAATAATGATTTGAAAACTAATAATAAAATTCGTAAGCTATAAAAATTTATGACAAGTTTCATAAAGTCTGTATTCGTGTAGGTATATCTATAGTTGTTATTCTTAGGTACCCACCAATCGGAAAGATAATGCATATAGATCAGGGGGGGGCAAACTGCGGCCCGCGGGCCGCATGTGGCCCGCCGTGTATTTTTTTGCGGCCCGCCATCATTAATAACTGTTGTAATAACTAACAATATTGACAATAGATTAAGCTTTGTTTAGCAAAAGTACGCGATCCATGTTCAATAGATATTGATAGTGTACCGACCAGGGACGGCTCTTGTATAGGAGCAAAGGGTGCACTGATCTCCCAAATTATTATATGTAATAATATGTACGTATTCAAATACCTATATATTGTAATAAGTAGTTAATTATTGTAAAATATCTTTAATTTGTCGCCCGTCCTCTACACGTATGCACGTATATTTCTGTAGTATTTTTGACCGGGCGCGAAGCTGGATGAATACACGTACGTCTTTCATAATATTTGTTGAATGTGTTAAAGAGGATCTGTCCTGCCTGCCCGTACACGGTTTTTTTGCATGCTGCCGATATGTTAGCGCAATGAACGTACAATTTTTAGCTTGCTTTGAGCAGTGTTCTCCCCCCGAGAGCTTCCAATCATAGCCGATAGATCACGCGTTGACTGGCGCGCTTAAAATATTGTACGTACGCGCCTATAAAGTAGGTATAACTTTCCCGCTCAGTATTTAAAAATACTATATTATTATTTCATACGTTATGTGATAAATGCTTCGTTGTATGATGCCATACTAATATTGAATCAATCAAAATATCGATTAGAGTAATATTGTGATCATCAAACAGCAATCTCAACATACAAATACCAATTTTATATTTATTTTACATTTCAAAATTAAACTCTAAATAATTGGAATATAAATCTACAGCAAAGTAAGTAAGTAACATAATACATATAATATACTGTTAACAACCTTTGCATAAAAACATGTGGGTACTACAACTTTTTATCTAAGTATCTACTTATACTATTATTTTTGACGTTGAATGTCTTTCAAATCAGTCTCATTTGGAGTGCAATTCTGGAGTTGAGGTGTACAAAAGTAGTAGCAAATTTTTAACAGATAGTAGCAAGTCCAAATCAATCCCGTTGGAAAATTAATGATCCATAGAATTTGTAAAAATAATACAGCACGTATATGAGAATAATGTGGGATGACAAATGAGGAGTTTGCGGCTTTTTCTCAATGAGACATATCTAAAATACTTACATCAGTTACGATTTATGGAAGTTAGGAGTGACAAACATGGTAACTATGTCAGCACATATGAAGTGTAATTAGTTACAATGAAAATCGAAAAAAGCGTGTACTTCACTACATCATACTTATCATACCAGAGACTTGAACTTTGTAACTTTGGCAACAAATAAATGCTGTCCGTGAATGTAAGCGTCGCTTAACATACGCCTACCTCTACCACGAAGGCTATTGCCAATTTTTTTCAATACCACGAAAAGGAAAATGCATGCCTTTATTTGCACTCCCTAATTTTATTATTACCGGCCGCCACTGGTACCGACAGAGCTACAACTTGAGATTATTGATCTGCAGTGTGACACTGATTAAAGAGAATTGCATCGTCGTGAAGAAATCTCCAAAGTTTACAATGCCCTTAATTCAGACAAATTCGACCAACTTAAAGAATATGCAAGAAAAATGTTCGTTATTTTGGATCAACCTATGTGAACAAACATTTTCGATCATGAACCTCAATAAAAATTCTTTACCATCAAATATCTCCGATGGACATTTACAAGCAGTTTTGAGAATATCAACTACAAAATTAGCACCTGAATTTAAAAAAATGTACGATGGTTTCATTCTTCTCATTATTTTTTTTGTAATGTTTATTTTTCGTGATAATAAATAGTGTATATCTAAAAATGGTATTTAACTTGCGGCCCGCCGCTCATTTTGAATTCTTGAATTTGGCCCTCCATCCAAAAAGTTTGCCCCCCCCTGATATAGATGAATACTATCTAGGCATCGGCCATCGACCAATCTATGTAAACGTTCCTCTAAATTTTTGTGATATTCTTTTGAAAACGAGTTTAAATCCTTTTTATAAATGATTTTTTGAGCAAACTCAGTCTTCTAACGCTAATAAGAAACTAGTAAAATTGCGCCACAGGTCACTTTTTTGGTAAGTATAGAAAAATGTTACTTTTTATCAGTGGAAGTTTTAAGTCCATGGACGCCTGAGGCACTGACTAATCTGGAGGGCCTTATAAGCACTAACAGGTGTTAAAATACTTGCAATTTATGTTTGCTATTTTTTTATGCTTTATTTGTTTTTTTACACTCAGGTTAGACAAAAAAGTATCATTTTAATATTTATGTATTTCTTGACAAAGCGACCGATTCATCTGCTTCGTAAAAAACCGTCATTGCTTTTTTAAATCCGAATTTACAACATTTAGTAGGGATAGGCACGCACGCAAAAATTAGGGGGTTAATTTCCAACAAATTAATATACATGATGTGATAATTATTTATCATCGAATTCGATTTGTGACGCCCGCGCTCAACATTCTTAGATATGCCGCGTGGGAATACTAAAGCAAACATTTCTTTTAATATTACTATAGTTACACAAAACTGATTATTGTAGATCGTAATAATACTATGTAGCAACTCAGTCTGCTGCTGAAAGATATTGAGATGCTCAGTGAGTATGGTTATCTCCAGTCCAAAATATCTGATAAAGGCGGACGACATTGACAGGCTGACACCAAAAGGAGGCTATAATTGACAAACAAATGCAATGTCACAACATCAAACAGTTTAGAAGACCAAAAACATTAACAAAGCGACTAAAATGCGTCTAGTAATTAATATCTTTTGTCTTCCAAATTTATAAAACAAGAGACACAGACAACACACATTTGAAGTGATGCTGGACGCGAATGCGAAGAGACTCGTGGGTCAGTGGGAGTCTAAAGAAAAAAAAACGAATTCGTCACCAATTTATTTCCATCATATTTCATGATAATATTATAGTCCGCGTGGAGGATTACAGTCTGGAAGAACTCGTGATATTTCGCCAAGTTGAAGGCCGTAGAAAACAAGAAAGAGGTTTCCTCTTGCAGAGCTTGTATCAGAAGGAAACCCTCTGCTCTGCGAGTCATGGGAAGGCTGCTCGACCGCCAATTTGGGTCACGATCCTTAGTCATAGGATTAATAAAATGATTTTTTTTCATTCAATTCCAAATAAATAGTCTATACATTTATTGTGCTGCAAATATGACCGAGGTCGAACTTACGTTCACCGTGACGCTGCTGGAAAATCCTGACTTAGACAGACTTAAAAATTACCTACCTACAATAATTGAAAATGTCTCTCTGTCTCAAAGTAAACAAAACTGGTCCTGAACTATATTAGATTTTATATTATTTAGGTAAGCACACCCACATAGGCCTACAAAATATAATATTGTATTTTATTGTATATACATACCTGCACAAATATTAAAAATATATTATTTGTATAGATAGATGACGAAATATTGTGGTATTTCGATTTCGCCATATTTCATTAGTTTACCTACCTACCTCTATTTATTTAATTTTGTCATTCGATAGATTCAATTTATATGGTCCAAGGCATTTGGAGTAGGTAAAGTGGTAACGAACAAAAACTTTATCGCGTTTTTTTCTGAATTTTATTAAGAAATTAATGGAAAAACTTTGGTTTTCCAAGATTATGCAAATGGTTTGTCTTAAACAAACAGAGTTCATTGAGAAACTGGTCTCTTTTTATAATTAATTTTGTTCGGTTTCAAGAAATCTGTAAATACCTACGTAGGTAGATAGTAATTTACTACATAATATTATTTATTTCATTCAATAGGGTAAGTGACGTTAAAAAAACTTGGCAATGTAAATAATATTCATAAACTGTTAAAGGTACCTACCTAATGATATGGATTGCTAAAGATTAGCGATGAGGGTGATTATTTAAATTCAATAGTTTATATTATATAACTAAGTATGTACGTTTTATGATTTATATTATATTAATTTATAGTATTGAATAGAGTGACGAATATTGATAAAGTTGCTTTAATCGTAATCAAAATAGACTTTTTTTAAATTGAATTTTCCTGCATTATACTTATACCCTTTAAAATGTCCATGTATTAGAGGCCACTGTTTAACTGAAACCGTATAATATTGTGTGCGAATAAGTATAAGGTATTTACATATCTAGTAATTATTTAGTGAAAATATATTTCCATGGACAGAAATCATAAGTAAGTTTAGTATGGAACGGGGTCCAAAACCACATACGGTTTTAGTCTAATGACGGCCTTTTACTAGGTGCCTTCTTTGTCTACCGGGTTACTCGATGGATTCTATACTATCACGCGATATCACTCAATAGTTATATAGTGTGTTGGGGGTTTTCCAAAAAGCAGATGAGGCGGGTGCTTCGTCGGAAGGTACCCGTGTAATTCACAATCGGAGTGTTACAAAATAATGAAAGATTCTCTTAAATAATTATTGACAACCCAAGTCCTATAACCTATGCAACTTTTACATTTACACTCTGTCGCGGTTTGTTGCAAATGCAAAAAACAAAAAGAGGGCCTCCAAACCTGCCAGCGTATCGGGCATCCACGAACATAAAACCACCACTGCTGCACAATATATTTTTTCTTACCCATAGTATTACTACGACCGTGTTTAGGAAAAAGGGCGTAACCCTCACAGAACAAATTTTACAGGAGAGACAAAAAACGTTTTTCGAATGATTTTAGTTTAATATTTGAAAAAAAATAAGCACAGACATGGGGTGCATGATGATTGATGATTTGGTGTAATATATTTTCGATCTAATAATAATTAAAGAAATTATGTATTACAGAAAAATCAATAAAATTGAGAGTAAATGCTTTTTTTCCTTAAATTAAAATTTAAGTACTTAATTAATCTCAATTAAAACCTGAATTAATCGGCTTGCTAATTGAATAATTCGGCATTTGCGGCTTACTTCCTTTTTATAGAACGTGTATTTAGTTGTATACATTGTTAATATCTAATAAAACTACTTTTCGAAAAATCGAGGGTTACGCCCTTTTTCCTAAACACAGTCGACTAATAACGACGATAATAATTATTATATTATATAGGTAGGTAGTAGGTACAGGTAGGAACCTAAATATGTATTCGAATAAATAGACATACGTAATATCTTGAAAAAATAAATAAACGGAGTCTCGTAAACATCCCAAATTGTATTATATTGTAAACAAATAAAAAAATAAACATAAGTATCTATCGTCGACCAAATTGAAATAAGAGACATCATTTACATATCTGCATTGATATCTTTACAGCATTGTTGATCTATTCTGCTAATGCGTCTAGAGCTGTTCGTAAAATGAACTCAACCTACATTGAAATAAGTAAGTGTAATGTTCGAGATTTTTTATGAGAGAGAATAGATATCCCGAATCAATATTAATTTCACACTAAGTTAGATGGGCAGGTAGTTGAAGAGGTGTGTAGGTATCTATACTAGTAAAGTATCGACACTTTTATTACGATACCGATACTTACTTTCTTTCAATATGACGTCCCTACCCATTCCTACCATACTCCTTTATAAACGTGTAATTTTATAATAAAAACAAAAAATGGTTATATAATATTATACATACTTACTACTGGGGAAAATTAATGATAGCCGCCGTAACTTCTTGACAATCGAGTGTTTTCTTTTGATGTTAGGTATCGTGATTTAACATCTATTGACACCTGTTGTATTTTTTATTTACATTTATTAAACATTATAGACAGGAAACACACCTTATATTTTATACCTTCCGAAACATTCGAATGTAGCCATTTAATTATTAATAATCAGATTTTTAAATAAACGTTAAAATCAATATTAATTATTGATATACATATTTTGTTCAGAACATTCTGTTTCCTAGGGATTTGGATGTAAAAAATGTCCAATCAAATTAACAATTATTTAATTGTCGACGATAGACATCTAGCGATATATACTGATTACTTTTCACGTCATTATTAGTAAAGTTAATTCCAACGTCATATTATTTTGAATAAGTTTTTTTTTGTAAACAGTGAAACACATAGGTAATTTATGTTTTTTCTTTTTATAAAAAAAAATATTCATTTAGTATATTGGTGTGAGGTACATTGTTAGTAGAATATTGGACCATGGTGAATTAATCTACAAATATATTTTATTATTTTAGTGAAATCTAGCGACAAGATTACGAAGCACAATAAATTATAATGTAATAAATATTATGTACCTACCTACTTATTTTTGTTACGTTATCTGTCTCACTCATTAAAGATTATTATATAGTACTTCTTACTATAATAAATAGTTGTATTTTTATTTAACTGAAAAAAAAACGTCGATGTGGAATTATTTTTATATATCTATGAAATTGCTTAGTATCACTCACTTCACACATTCATATTATAACAACGTTTCGGTTTCTTATAAAATGCCGAAAATGGTAGGTACATATTTATTATCATTAAATTTATTAAGCTATCAAGGGTGAAAATATACTAACTAACAACTAAATCTAACTTTTAATATTATTTGTGGAGTAGTGAGTAATTTGACAGATAAAATGTTAAAATAATGAAAAAACCAATAATTGATAAGGACCTAATTGCCTACAATTAAATTTGTAACTCTTATGATCGGAGGAAGCTGGTGATGCCGGTGACGGATGGCCTGACGATATTTCCTGTCAGCGGTTGGTCTACTTTGCTTAAATTTAAATCGAGACAAATGTCGCCTCACTTTGCCTTGCGAAGAATTACAAATTTGCGACTTGCCCGCAATTTGTTATTGAATAAAATAATAATTATTGTATGCTGCAATCTGCAATGTGAGTGTTTACTGGGCATAGTACTTTCTGTTTCTATAAAGTAACGGATTTAGGTTTTTTTAGAAACCCAATCCCTAATGGAACTGTCAAAAAACTCTCGGTGTCCACCTGAATTCCGGAGTGGTGTAAGTCATTGCTGGGGAAGGCTGACAGGGCTCTAGCCTGGGGGGCCGGGCTGTGGGGGGCCCGGCGTGTCGGGTTGAGCAGATAAGTGAGATAAACACATATCATAAATTAGCTTTAATAGATAGTAAAAAAAGTCTATTATTGTTCATAGCCATGAATATTTTAAATTATATAATTATGCAATATATTTTCTGATTATTGTGTTGATACTCGACAGATTGCTAATAATTCACTGTATAAGTACCCTTACTTTCAATTAAAACACAATTTGAAAAATGTTAATGTAGTGTTTCACACTGCCTTTAATCTTGGCGGTAGGTAGGGGGCCAGCCAAATATCGTAGCCTGAGGGCCCGTTTCAGGATGTGGGGCCATGGTGTAGATACACCGGGAGCAATAGACAAAGACCGATAAACGAGAAATTAGGCTGTGTTGTGTTGAGTAGGTTTGTGTATAATGTCAATGCAATAATACTTTTTTTTGACCATTTTCAATTAATATTTTTGAACCTCAATATTAAAAAACCAAAAATCGACGATAAACATTCGGCGAAAAGAACGACTACACTACAGTCGGTGGTGGTGTAAATCAAAAGAACATTTTTTCAGTGGAATTCGGCATAAATATTGTAGCTCTCTAGACCAAGCGGGTAGCACAGCCGAAATTATTTGAGTAATGTTTTAGCATACTAGGCGCACATGTCCAGCATGGTCGCTGTTCGTCACTTCTAATCCACCAGTCGTTGATGACACGCTCAACGGTTACCGCCACAATGCCTCCAATTTAGTAAAAACTAGGAGAAACTGTACAAATATGCAGCCGTGTATTGTGAAAATATGTAAAAATAAATATATGAAGAAGAAAAAGAGCTTATAGGACTAATTTACTTTCTCCTCCTTGCCTCCCCCCCCCAATATTAAATCCTGGGTGCGCCACTGCTAGGGCATATGCCCTGAGTGCCCCTGAGAAGTTTGACTAGAGAATAAACTACCTAGGATCTTTTACAAGCCTAATGTATACCTAGTCGTCTTTTTAAGATATATTTTTCTGGGGAAACAACCACCACAACTGCTTCATGAAATAGCACTATTGCATACCATAACAGCAAACATCGTGATTAAATGATTTTCCCCAATATAATATACTATTTTAATATTTGAAATTGGTCAAAACGTCCGGTTGTAGGATGAACAGTAAATTAGATTGGTCGTCAGTACCTAACATTTTATGTAATTTATCTATCAAGGTCCACCCCAACAGATTCGACCGCCACTGTGCAAAATCCAATAAGGTCGCCTTCGTCCCTACTTCAATTAAAAACTCATACACATTTTCAAGAACGAAAACTCGTATTGATTGAAACGCCCTCTACCTATACATAATACGAGGGTGGGTCAATAAGTCCTTAGAAAAGCCGACAGGTGGCGCGACTAGTACTGTAAGCGGTTTGTATTCATGCAGCGGCACTACCGATTAAGTATGCTGCGAAGTTTCAATCAGATTGGTCGGGTTGTTGTGTGTTTCTCGTACATTTAAAAAAAAATTTGCCTGTGGAAAATGGAGAAAATTGAGTTTAGAGCTGTTATTAAACATTTTAATATAAAAGGGTTAACAGCAAAGGAAATAAAAAATGAGTTGGATTTAGTTCACGGCATATCTGCTCCTTCACTTGCAACTATTTATAACTGGTTAAATGAATTTAAACGTGGTCGTACATCAACAAAGGATGAACCACGCTCAGGACGTCCTGTAGAGGTGACTACACCAGAAATGATCAATAAAATCCACGATATGGTGTTAAGTGACCGAAGATTAAAGTTGAGTGAGATAATTGAGGTTACAGGGATCTCAAAAGGTAGCGTCATTTCTATTTTACATGACAAATTGGGCATGAAAAAAATTTCTGCAAGATGGGTGCCGCGTTTGCTCACAGTCGAAAATAAACGCAATAGGGTGGTGGCCTCTAAAGCCCTGTTGTCGCTCATGCAACGCAATCCAGATGAATTTTTTCGTCGCTTTGTGACTGTAGATGAAACATGGATACACCACTATACTCCCGAGACGAAAGAACAGTCAAAGCAGTGGATTGCGAAAGGCGAACCATGTCCAAAGAAGGCGAAAACCGTAAAATCAGCTGGTAAGGTTAGGGCTACTGTATTTTGGGATGCACGTGGAATTATTTTCGTTGACTATTTGGAAAAAGGAAAAACAATAACAGGGGATTATTATGCATCTTTATTGGACCAGCTAAAAAACAAAATTGAAGAAAAACGGCCTCATTTAAACAGGAAAAAAATCCTCTTTCATCAGGACAATGCCCGTGTTCACACATGTTTACGATCAATGGCTAAAATTGAAGAATTGAAGTTCGAGTTGGTCGACCACCCACCGTATTCGCCAGATTTAGCCCCCAGTGACTTTTTCCTCTTCCCAAACTTAAAAAAATGGCTAAATGGACAACGTTTTTTTTCAAATGAAGAAGTCATCGATCGGACAAATGCTTATTTTGAGGACCTTCCGAAAACTTATTCTTCTGACGGTTTAAAAAAAAATTGAGAAACGTCTAACCAAGTGTATTGAGCTCCAAGGAGATTATGTTGAGAAATAAAAAAAAAAATACAAAAATAAAAACTGTTTTAATGCTTTTTTCTAAGGAATTATTGACCCACCCTCGTATAACACTAAGCGATTTTGGTGAAAATTTCAATTTGATACTCGTAGTAAGTTGTTCTATTTTATAGCAGGTAAACCCAAGAAAGTTTTTTGAATTGGAAGCTAAAAATGTTCTTGACATTGATTTTGGACAGGAAATGAACAGAAGAGTCTGTTGGATCGGAGATTTTTTTTGTCGTTGAAAGGAACAGTTCAAAATATACTCTCAACGTTCATTTCGGACGGATTTTTAATTAGAAACACTGAGGGGGTTTTTTACATGGTTTTTACATGGAGGGCCAGTATTTATAGCTACGCCACTGGAACTAAATGTAAATATATACTTATCTATACGATTATTAAAAGTTCATAGTAAAGTAAAATCATTTATAGGTGATTGATGTAATGAATAATTGAACTCTCGTATTTTTGTTAAAGTATGTATTTATCATCCGCATTACTAAGTCATCTATATGGAGTATCATCAAGCTCAGCAGTGAGCGAAAAAAATATGATGAGCAGTGAATGAATAATAAATAAATCTCAGTTTTTATTTATTATTATTTATAATAATATTTATATCATTGATTTCTTACGGGTAGCTTTTATTCATTTACTATTTTTATGAGGTTTAAGTGAAGAGGTTTTTTGATGATCAGAGTAGCACTTATCACAAAAGGTTTAGTTAGACATTACTGATGTACCTATATCATATCGTTGATAAATAATTTAATCACCCTTTTATACGTAATAATATATTTTTGTGAATTATATAGGTTGGTACGTTCTCAAACTGAATTGGCAATAATTTTCCGGATTCGATTCGTACCTAGTGATATAGTTTGAATTTCTTTGTTTTAATTAATTATTTTGCATTTTTATTTGTACAATAAACGATAATAAAAACTCAAGTTTTGTATTACGTAAAGGGCAGGGCCCATTTATTTTTATTGTGACGGTCGCTAAAATATTTTGTTGACCCCCTCTATTCACCGTTGATATAGGTAATTAGTGAAGAAAAAAATTGAACCAACGAAAGTATGAGTTTAAGTTTGAGTTTGACTTGTCCTCAACAAGTCATGTACCAAAATAATGTGTATTGTGAAAGTGAATCGGAAAGAACAATGAGCGAATTTCCCAATTAACCCCAACCCTCCAACGCACCACACAGAATACAAAAAAACTTTAATCTTGAGAGATAATCCGTCTAACCGTCGACACAGAATTTTCTTCGAGCGTCGGTTGACGTGCCATTGATTTTCCTAACAAAGGGTCCTTGAAGGGTGACTCTAGCTTATAAACAATACTAAAACAGTTCGTCGTATTTATTTTCTTTCATATATATAAAAATTGAGTATCCTACTATCCCAGTATCTAACTCTTGTAGTGGTGTAGGGGCTGGTGCGGCACTCCGGAACTTCTCTATTATTATAAAAAAAACTATTATTTACGTGGTATATTGTTTATTAGTTTTTGAATCATATTTTATAACAGACATAAAAAAATATATATTCATATACTTAGGTATAACATGAGAATTATATTAGTAGGTAATTTAAATAATTAGAAACCGATCAGTAGATATTTTTATTAGGTACCTACTAATAGATCTTCTGGAATTGTGAGAAAGTATTTTTTTAAAATACTGCGAGATATACTGCTACATTTTGCTAGAATAGTTAATAATCGTGTCTTCAGTCTTGTTTTGGAGAGACGAAGCGCTGTTTTGACATGAATTTGGTTTCGTTGTTATTACTGGTCCTAAAAGTCTTCTCCAAGGAACTCAGAAATAATGGGAACTGAAATACCTAACGGGTGTGGAGAAACAGGCAACCGATCTCAAGTGCGGAAGAATACGGGATAAACTTAAACACGTGTCAAAAATACGTCATACGTCGAATACGGACAACTTCTCTCGGTTTGTACATTAACGCTCATTTAATATTGGTGTATTGAAGGTTGCAATATTATGTTAGGTAGGTACCTACCACGTTGACTTTTGAGTCACGTGAATAAATAAAATTATGTCGCTGTTATTTTTCACTCGTAAGTGAGTAAGTCAGTTCAATTCATAAGTAGATATGTATAAATGTATTGATCTTTAGCATCTCTTCGCTTCAATTTTTTAGACTTGAAAGTAATGGTTACATGTAAATTGTACGTAAAATATTTCACAGTTCGCTGTGAGTTTTCTATCGGAAAGAGATGACTGTATACTATACAGTCTCCAATTTTCCTAGCTGATTTTCGCAAAATTCATAAATTCAAGAATGAAAACCTAACTTAACCTAACCTAACAAATAATCCAGTAGGTAGGATATCGCCTATTTTCAAAATTTGTTTGCTGCTAGCTTCCTGTAAAGTGTAAATCGACAAGAACCATGTTTTATTTAAACATGAATTGTATGTCAGTAGATAGGTACTATACGACCCAAAGAGGTTGGATGGTCTTTAATATACGGCCATATATTTCCGATACAACATTTCACGATGAAGTGTGATACGGCGAACTGCATACTTACAAGTTTCAGGACACGGAGAGCAATAGTTTATGACGACTGGCTTTCTTTTCTGTGGTGTAGTGTGTCACGACAATTTCAAGCAAATAATTAATAAAGCATTAGAATTATCTTGATATTTGTTTTAATATTTTACAGGGGAAAACTGTACGGGTGTATAGATCTAGAGGCTGTTGGCAGGCGCACAAAGCGAGGGCGCGGGAGGGTGGCGAGGGGAAGGACTGACGACACAAATGGCGGGGCTCGTCGCTCAATTTCCTCCGACAAGAGGCTTGATGACACTCATTTTGAAATTCATCGCTGCGGAAAGAGTAAGCGGTGCCTTGCAAGGGCGACAGTTTCCCAACAGAAACGAACTGGGACGCTAGTGGGACCTATTATTAGTATTATTTATATGTCTTCAAGGAAAAGAGAGACACATTCGAATGTATCCCACTGACAGTGGAGTAGTAATGAGTGGTAGAGGTAGATCCGACATAAATCATCATACTTACGTCGTATTTGGATTTATAATAATAAGAATTCAAATTTAACAAATTGAAAATGGTTTCGGTTAGTTTTTAAAATTAAAAAACAGTAAACGCCGAAAAATCATAGACATCAAGCAGATGAAAAATCTTAAACTGCATTTTCTAGAAAGTGTTATTTTTTAACACACATGCACTAACTGGTTTTCTGGTACAGAATTGTTTCTATTATTCCTTCATATTCTTTTGGGAAACTTTTCAATGGATTTCGGACCTGTAGAAAACGGTTCCCTGCATTTCATCTTGTGACGTAGACTTCGGTTCTGCCACCCCCCCTTCAGCTCTATATTGAAACCTTTTTTTGGTGACGTTTCTTTATATATCCATTATATTATATAACCTATATTGAACCAAGTTTCATATACATACATTCTATAAATGTATGAGTAGGCACGTACAATACATTTCTTTGGGGAGAGGCTGTATAGACAAGGAAGGATAAACCAGTGGCTTGGATATTTTTAGAATGTGGGGGCTATGATTATAATACTTACTTCGCTATTTATATGTAATTCATTATATGTGTGAAATGAAAAAAAGTCGATAAATTAAAAATAATTATTTTTCAGGAGAGCAAAAAGATTGATTTGTGGACCACTTTGGGAAATCCTATGTGTTTGTGAAGAATTTAGTAATTTAGATGCATTGATTGAACTCATCCTTTTTCTCATTTAAGCATATATCTTCTATGGTGGTTTATTTGGTATATTTTACTAAAAAAATATTTTTTGAGATACATTGCCCCTTTCGTTTCGGACAAAGAAAGCATTGAGATACTTTTAATAAGATAATTTTACTGAAAAATACCATAGCAATGTCACTATTTTTAAAGAATCTTTTGACGTACCTACCTTAAAATTTGAAGATAGTGGCTGTAATGAATATAATTGGAGAGTTATTGAAAATTGTTAAAAAAGAAAAACACATTAGTAGTAGATAACCACGAGAAAAATAACTTTAAATTTAAATTTAAAAAAATACAATAAAAAAGCAGTCGTCCATATACAATAATTAGTTGTAGATTTTGGAGCAACTTAATTTGAAAGAGGCAAGAGAACAAAACAGATCCACTCGATCACTCTGTGGATTCAAGGTTCTGCAGAGTCGAGCCACCGGACAATAGAATTGTAACCTAGATTGGTTTTATACGTATGATAAAATTGTATAGTTATGATGTTTTTAGCCTAAATACGTATCTACATCAATATTAAGGATGGTTAGTACCTTATTATTATTATTACGTATCTTATATGAAAAAATACACATCCTACATACTAAATTACATTTATTATTGTGATGTTGGTATTCAAAATATATTTTTATTATTTTACGTGCTGGCACTGAAATATCGACTTGACAGATGAGAGAAAATGAGACAGGGATGAAATAGAAAGGGTGAGTTTGGCGCCGCATTGTTCTTTATCGAGCAGTGGCTTCCCTTTCCTTGTGGGATATTATGTAGTAACCTACATAATATGTACTTTTATATATTTTACTTAAGGGGGGACATGCTCGTCGAAGGTCAAAATTTAGTTTTTATTGTATTTTCAAACCATGATCCTGGACACTCCTTAAACGTTGTAGATGATCTATTTATATAATTTTAAAGCCTTATTATCCTTTATAGTTATTTTAAACATTTGATGACTGCATGAAGTATTTTTGTTACATAAAATAGTATTCTTTTAAACCTCTCGCTCTAATGTTTTAGAATATAGTCATATTTCGGTACATAACTGTGCAGTGGTGTTAAAATTTTTGACATTTATTAATTTTTGAACGCATTTATAAAACCATTAGCATAATTTATTACGAGATAATTTTTGTAAAATATTCACGATAAAAATTTTTATTGATAATCTCTGTGATCCCAAATTTGACAAGAATTAGGCATTTTATTATTCAAAAAATCGGCAAGAATAACACATTTCAAGATGATTCTAAAGATATTTATTATAAGCTATCTCTTTGACCATTTAAGTGTAATAAACATCTTATGAATAATGATTGCTTTATAATAATTATTGACCTAAGAATAAGGTAGTGTTTTTTTGAAATACGCCATTTCTTTTGTCATTCCCCAGTGATTAAGCTACAACATACGGCCGTAGCCATAAATTAACAAACTATAATTAAAGTAGAGAGTAAAATGATATTAACGCGCGTGTTTGAACATGTACCGTTTAAAAAAAATTAAAAAAAATTCGGTTAGGTACATGTTCAAACACGCGCGTTAACATAATTTTACTCCCTACTTTAATTATAGTTTGTCATTTTATGGCTACGGCCGTATGTTGTAGCTTAACTACTAGGGAATGACAAAAGAAATGGCGTATTTCAAAAAAACACTACCTTATTCTTAGGTCAATAATTATTATAAAGCAATCATTATTCATAAGATTTTTATCACACTTGAATGGTCAAAGACATAGCTTATAATAAATCTCTTTAGAATCATCTTCAAATCTGTTAATCTTGCCGATTTTTTTAATAATAAAATGCCTAATTCTTGTCAAATTTGGGATCACAGAGATTATCAAAATAATTTTTTATCGTGAATATTTTACAAAAATTATCTCGTAATAAATTATACTAATGGTTTTATAAATGCGTTTAAAAATAATAAATGTAAAAATTTTTAACACCACTGCACAGTTCTGTACCGAAATATGACTATATTCTAAAACATTAGAGCGAGAGGTTTAAAAGAATACTATTTTATGTAACAAAAATACTTCATGCAGTCATCAAATGTTTAAAATAACTATAAAGGATAATAAGGCTTCAAAATTATATAAATAGATTATCTACAACGTTTAAGGAGTGTCCAGGATCATGGTTTGAAAATACAATAAAAACTCAATTTTGACCTTCGACGAGCATGTCCCCCCTTAAGTGTTTAAGAGTTATCTGACCCACTATAACCATATCTCTTTGATTCCTTTTTAAAATAAACTAAGTAAGTATAAGTAGATATCTAGGTACCAATTTCTATTTATGCACGTAGTGAAACATAATTAATTTATTTAACTGTCTTATAAATTAATATAAAATGTATATTATTTTAATATGAGGCAATTATGCGAAATTGATTGCAAACTTTTTAAATTTGTATATTACATTTAATATTAAATAAGAATATATTATCAAGAATATGTAGGTAGGTACTTATTGAATCTAGGTAGGCACCGACTGATTTTGAGCCCCCCGCAATAAAAAAATGAAAAAAAACTTAAATTACGTCCTTTTATTAAACATAATTATTGTTGGGATGACAGAATGACACATCTTCTTCTTCTTCCACGGCGGTACATCCCGGGGTGGGATTTGGCCTCCTCCACAACCGCTCTCCACTCACTCCGGTCTCTCGCCACACTTCTCCAGTTACCGGGTCTTCCTATATGAAGCCAGTCCACTTCTACGGCGTCAGCCCATCTCCTTCTTGGACGGCCTCTGGGTCTCTTCCGTTGGGGTAGCCACTTCGTCATGATCCTTGGCGCTCTAACTTCAGGCATTCTCTACACATGTCCCGCCCATCGTAGTCTTTGGGACTTACAGTACCTTATAATTGTTTGCTGTTCAATCAGCTCTTCCAACTCGTGGTTCATTTTTCACACATACCTAATAATAAATATTATTAGTGGTAGTATCTAGCTATATTTATTACGAAGGTATCTGTTTGAGTGGTTCTGTTATTTAACCCTTTTGATGTTATTTGCAAGTATCGTCCATATAATATGACGTTACGCTCTAGGGGGGGGGGGTCTGATATTATTTGATTATTTATGACGAAGCGGTGAGGGGGTTAAAGAAAATGTGATGTCACAAAGGAAACAAAAAATATAAGGATCTGAAAACACAATATTGGGGATCGGGGATCGGAGATTTAATAATGTTTAGAGAGAGGGTGATAAGTAAATAATGTGATGTTGGGTGGAGGGGCGAGTTAAAAATAGCCAAGACCAGTAGGTACTAATTATAAATTCATATACCTACTTACTATGTTTATATTTTTAAGAGTGTCGTATAGTTTATTAGCTGTAGGTAGGTAGGTACCTATGACGGTTTTAACTATCACGGGATTGTCAAATTTCACTACCTACTTTTCTATAATTTTTCTTACCAAATTCGTTTCAAACCTACATCTATTGCACGCCATTGGTAAATAAAGTATCTACTTACCTACTCCAAGCGATACTTTGACTGAGCGATGGTGTGGAAGCGCTGTACAGTGGAAAATCGTGAATAAGACGAAAAGGGGGGTTACAAAATGTCCTTAGATAGAAATCTATTTAACTGTTGAAATTCAGGTTACGTCATCGAGTTTGACATAATGTCCATGCAATTTCAGTACCAAATATTCAATAGACAACATCAGGTAGTTTATTTAAATGGTACCTATAGGTAGGTACATATATAAGTAAGATACTCGTACCTACTAAAATCTTCTTCTTCTTCTTCCACCCTGTCACGTCCCAACATTGGGGCATAGCGCAAGCACAAGTTGGCGCCACTTCCCTTGGTCCATCGCCAACTCCTGCACCTCCCGCCTTGTCAGACCTGCAGCACGTAGATCGCTCTTGTAGCACCGCTGCAGGGTGAGGGAGGACCTGCCACGACGACGGAACCCTTGAGGCTGTGCCACAAGGGTGCGAAGTGCCGCACTCTTTGGCGGCAACCGGAATCTAAACTCTACTAAAATCATATACTAAAATCACATGTGTATAAAGAATTTCATGTAAAAATGTTCTCGGTGAAAAGGTTTAGAATTTAGATAGAAAACTGATATTGGGCAGCTAAGTGGTGATTTCGCTTATTAGTCAAGGAGTTCAGTGTGATGATCGCATGCGATTACATTACCTACAAGTAAAATCACTGCCATTCGAATAGGTAATTTACACATTCATTTCAGCTACGATAATCGCATACCAGAGAGTGGCGGCTCTGCAGTGCGTAAGGCGGAGGCCTTCCACCCGAGAGTTCTGGGTTCGATTCCCGGTGAGGACACAATATTTATGTGATTTTCTCAAAGCCTGAGTGTTTGTGATTGTTCAAAATTACTAACAACCACCTTGTACGAAAAAGCAAGGACATATTCATGGACAATATTCATTAAAACACACATTGAAGGTTCACTCAATCTATAGACATACTTACATACCTATTTTCCAATAAACGATGTTATATCGCACTAAAATACCGTGCATGCAGTATGTGTTATATGCATATGCGCTGAAATATATTACTTATATCTAGTATTCCGCACACATTTATAATAAAAGGTTTCAGGTAGGTATTTATATAAAATAAACTATGATAATTAGTAATATTTTAGTAAATAAAGTAGGTACTTACTTATAATAGTTATGTAAGTAGGTACCTACTACATAAGTATAATATTATGATTTTTTAAAGTTCATTTTTATTTTGGATTTTTGCTGATGGGATGGGATGCTGAAGGGATGGCGGAGGAAGGCATTTTTTTTAGATTTCGCACACAATTTTTGGACCTACAAGCATGGTCCCCACATAATGAAGCGCTCCCCACCCCAGGCTATGATTTTTGTCGGACCCCCTTACCTATCGCTAAGGTTAAAGGCAGTGTGACGCCCTACATCAGAGTTTTCCAATGGTGTTCACAGTAAAATTACGGGTAGGTTGAATCCACTTGAATTATGGAGTTGTCGAGTATCGACACAAAATAATTAAAAATTGCATCGCATCGCATCGCCATAACATATTTAAAAATAATAACATTATTTAAGTAAAATAGCACCACAGGCGACTTTTTTACTATCAGAGCAAATTTGTGATGTGTGTTTATCTCAGTTAACTGGTCGACTCACAATGCCGGCCCCCTAGGCTATAGCCCTGTCAACCCCTGGCAGGCTTAAAGACTTTGCTCATTAGCTCTGGGGCGTTCATAAACATAATGCAAAGGCTCCTTTATTCGAATACAAAGGCCTCCTTATTATATACGAGCGCGACACCGGTGTCCCGTCTGAAACGGGCCTTAGAGGTGCAAGACACTGTGTGATTTTGAGACCCTCATGATAAAAAAATACTAAAAACAATAAATTTGAACTACCAACGTACTCTTCACTAAAAATAATTCCTATTATTGAAGATAACAGCAGTGACACGTTATAATGACATTAGTGGTTATTTTGTTTGTAGGTACGTATCTATTTTAGTAGTTATGTTATAGACTTCTCTGTTGGTAGTTGCAGGGATTTTTTAATGGTTTGGGTAATATTTTATACCTACTCAAATTTTGAGAAATATGCAATTTTTTACGATTTTGGAAAATTTTATAATCTGTTTTAACTGTTCCGAGGCCTAATTTAAAATTTTCTCATGAGTCGATTGTGGCATCTACGTCAAAGAAAATCGCCGCCAATCCACATTACATTATTACGCATAATGTCGTAAGTAGGCTCAGTATCTTTTAATGTATAGGTACTACCTATTAGGTAGCTAAGCATAGCAGAGGACGACGCCGCAACTATTGGCTTATTAAGAACCTCCGCAATTGGTACGAGTGTAGCTCGCCAAACTGTTTCGGATAAAGCAAAGATAGCTCTGATGTTGACCAACCTACGTTAGGGAATGGCATGACTAGTAGACGAAGTACATACAATATACATACCTAATACATTAATAATATTTACAGCTTAGTTCTGTTGTGAATAATTCTGACCAACCGTACGTCGAATTGCTTAAAATACCTACTAAATAGCATTAATGTTAAAATTACAGCAATTAGTAAGTATGTGGGTGGGTACTTAAGTGTCATCATTTGGTGTCATGTCTTGGTCATAAAATGTATTTTTTGGATGCTTCATATTTTTTATTGAGAGGTTTAAATCGCACAGCGATGTAGGTATTGATGAAAGAATTCTGTAGTGATGTTGACTATTCAATAGAAAACACACATCGCGACACGGTCCGCCGTTTGAGCGATTTGAGGAATCCATTTCAGAATCTATGCGGCGCCATTTTTAAAATGCCGAAGATAACTCAGCGCTCAGCTTTCTGAAGTTTAGCCTTGACATTTGGGATTGTCGCGACATGCACAAGAGACAAGACTAGAGGAAAAGAATTGAATCGCTCGATTCTCGAACTGACCCGCGCACAGACGAATCAATCTTTTTTTTGTAAGTGTGTTACTGGTTGTGTGAATCATTATGGTACGAGTATGATACCTACTTATATTTTCCAGCGATAGTATCCAAGAAAAGCACGTGTCAGCCATCACACATATTATGTACATACGTAGACAATGTCGCGAATGTCGCAGGTACCTACAAACCAAAATGAGACTCCTAGTAAAATAGTAAGGTAAGATACGAAAATTATATCACCTAATACAGCCCTCATTTTTTTAATAGAAACTTACAACGTCTGTAGGTAAAAAGAGTAAGGACCAATTTGAAATATTGTATGTTATTGGAATGTACCATATCCTACCTATACCTACGTATGTAGAATTATCAAAGTGGGTACCTACCAACCAGAGAACACAACAATAATGGGAAGTGAGTTGCCTTCTATAAGAAGGTTTAAATTTAGAAATATGGCATAAAATATAAACTTAAACACGTGTTAAATAATAGAAAGGTAGGTAGGTACCTACTTATATAATTTTCAATATTTACGCCCATGGAACAGATTAATAAGAATGTGAAAACCAGTCGCCATAGACCAAGGCAAGGCAAGCCGGAATCGGTTTATCACTCTACAGTCAGGTCATAAAATTCAAGAAATACAAAGTGCACCGAGTGTCTTCAAATATTACCGTTATTGACGTGCGTTTCATTTACGTGGTAAACTTAAATGCATACCTATTAGTTAGTATGCTACAGACGTAACCAAGAAACATGGGAATCATGGGAAGTGACTTCTGGGTCGAGACTGTAAGAAACGTTGAATCTTGAGTGTGAAGAATTATGGGATAAACTTAAACACGTGTTAAAGAATAAAGTATTCCATCATGAATACTGACTAACAAGCGAGTGTGGAAATATTTTGGGGAAAAGTTGTACGGTTTCACCGAAAGTAACGACGTGTAGTCTTGTGAAATGTTGTTATTATTTAAGTACGAAAATTTTTACGATATAGGTACCTAGACTATTTCCAAGCTGCATGTGATTTGATAGCAATGTTCACATGTAGGTACCTGTAAGTCCTATAGACACACATTGAGTTCCGAAGAAATGATTCTGGATATGTTTTTGAATAGGTGTGTAGTGACAATAGTTTTCAAAACATTGTAGGTATAATATGTATGTGAACATTATATTATATTTTTCGCCTGGACTAGTATCGTAGTTAGATATTTTCGCTTCCTTAAAATATGCACAGACAGATGAGCGAGTAATTTTATTGTAATTGAAATAAAGATGATTTATTATGTCGCCTTGTGACGTTTTGGTTGGAGGGTGGTTGTGTGGTGAGGTGGAGAAAATGTGCCGGAGAAAGAGAGAGAAAGAGATAGTAATTGGTGAGAGAGGGGAGGAAGATGCTAATGCTCGCAATAGAGAGGAATTCCGAGCGAAATTAAGACTTTAATGGAAGACTGGCGAGGTTTTGTATGCGAAACGCGTAACATAGGGACGTAGAGAAGTAGATAGACATTCTACTTTAGTACCTAAGTACCTACCTATAGATTATTACTTAATAATATGATAGCAGAAGATACACTTTTCTCCTCATTGTTTGAATGATTACACTTAGGTACCTAGGTACCTACCTATATATTAAGACGGCTTCTGAAGTAGTTACCTATTGTAGTTTTTAAAAATTGAGTACTACTTATAGGTATATCTAAAGGAGACTATAGGTATTAATCGCCTGCGATGGCCGAGTGGTAAGACGAGAGACTCGGGTTCGATTATCGGACCTGAAAAAAATCACATGCTGTTGTTCAATGTGTGTTTGAAACTCTAGGTTGATCAGGTGGATAATATCCGTTTCTCGTAAAAAATCTGAACCCTCTTCATGACTATGTGGCGGCCAAGATCCAAACTGGATTGTAGAGCCAATGAAAAAAATTCGGTGGTTACAACTAACCAAACCTAACCTAATTTAGCTAAATTTCAGAAAACTTCAATTAGATTGACTTAAAAATAGTGTCATTGCATACTTATTAGTACCTAATAAATTTGACGTAGTTACCTACCTAAGTGGGTACTAAATAACTTTTTGTTTTCATTTTAAACTTAGCTAACTCTTTAATGGTTTAATGACCGTGTTGTTAGTTATTTTGTGGACAAAGGAATTTGAATATTTGTTTCATACTTATTAAGATTAAAATAAAAATAATTAATGATTAACAAAAGCATACGATATCGATACGAAAACGATATCATTCATTCAAAAAGCCATAGGTTTCTGGTCTACAATGTTACGTCATGTATCCAACCCCTGCTTAAACTCAATACCTACATGCCTGTTTTAAATACTTCTGAATACCTAAGAGCCTACATATTTATTGAGGGTTTCTGTCATCGTGGTTAGATTAGGTAGGTATACCTACTTACCTATCTATTTTCTTTTCATGAATTTAAATAATTTCTTGTTTATAATTTTTGTAAAATGGATTGGCACCTATCTGGCTGTAGTGGGTTGCACAATTATTTATTTTATCGATTTAGAAAAAAATATTCATTTACCTATCCTACCTAAGTAGGTACCTACTATAATCTATAGTCTAATATTTTGTTAGTTTGGTGTCCCCAATGTGCTAGCTCTAGCGAACGCCTCGTGTGTTTATGTGGTATTCCGTTACCAGTGCTACAGAAGGAGCGCAAAATTACGAAATTAGTAGGTAAGTATAGAAAAAGATACTTAGGTATTTGGTGAGCTATCCGTTACTGCAGTAGTAGTCAAACTGTACACTACAGCATAAAATGCCGAATTACCTAAATGCGGAATTAAATTTTAATACCCAATTGTTACTTCAGTTTGTGACTGCCATTGAAATTATTTTCTGACACGATATAGGTAGATAGTAGGTACCTACCTATAATAAAATATTGTCTACATTTTTTGTCAGCTTGGCCGGTTTTAAGAAACAATTTCAAGAAACTAATAGGCATAGATAAGTAAGTTCATATCGTCACTGTGCCAGTCAATGACAGTCCTGTTACCAAAAAATGACATATTGAGTTAGTTAGTTAGTTCAAACTTTACCGTCTGGAAACCTTATTAATAAATAAAAAGTCTTTATTTTATAGTCATCCTTTTTACGATTACTTAATAACAATAATAAACTCACATGATAGACCATTTCAAACATTTTAACAACTTCAAAGTCAAATTACTCAAAACTAGTATTCTCCAGTTAGTGTGTTCTGCCAGAACAGAGACGATATAGATTTAAGGCCTGAGAAAAATGATCGTAAGTTTGATTCTAAAATTTGAGAAAATGTGTGGTAACAACATAGGTACCTACTCATCTAGTAAATCATCTACCTATAAGTAGGTACCTAAATTATACCCAAGAGGCAGAAAATAAAGGAAGAAAAGAAAATACATACACGGTAGGTAACCTATCTACCTATAATTATAATACAATTTTTGAACAAAGGTACGTTTTATGGAATGGAAAACTTACCTAGGTACCTACCTACCTATACTCATATGTAGGTATACCTAATACCCACATAAGTATGCATCAAAATGTATAGATACGATATGGCGGCTAAATGTAACTGAACACCCGATACGCTGATAGTTAAAAAAATATGTCCATTTTCGAGCATTTTGCTGTGCCATTGAGTGTTAAAATGCAGCAATAGTTATGATGTGTTGATATATATATTTTTTAAATTTATTTACCTACCTACCTACCTAAGTATTTAGAATCTAGATGTTTACATAAATGTAGATTTTATTTTGGTATGTACCTATCTATAGATATTTATAGTAGGTACGTACATTTACAAACTTAATTGGAGGTACCTAAGTAGGTAATAATCGCCTCACACATTGAGTCGGTGTCGGTAGGTACCTACCTCCTACTTATCAGCCTATTAAAACTTTTTTTTATAAGCTGCACCAATTTCAGCGGAAGATTTAACATAAGGACTGAAGATAATTTATTGCATTTAATAATTGTGCCTACTTTACCGGTCAAAAAACGCAAATACGTCAACCAATTATTATTTCCGAGCGCTTTGATAAAAAAAAGCACGCGAGCCGGCGAAGCCAGCAGAGCTAGCCGACTACCTTCTGAAAATATATCCGCCGCACAAAACTTATAAAGTTGTAAATAAATAACAGACGAGTATCGAATAAATAACTCCCCGCGCAATAAACTGCTCTGCCGGCCAGCGAAACCTTAATAAGTACGCTTAACTGGACGATGAAGTATCCAGTACCATCTCACCGACTTTTCAGAAGGAAAACTCGATAACTTATCTGGAAAGCTTTCAAAAGGGCGTGGCGAAAGCTCACCGAATTACGGCTCGCTGATTGGTCGACTAGTTCGTGTGAGTCGAGTGCCATTGGAGCCTTTTGCGCGTGGTACAGTGGCGTTCGTTTATTATTCAAACGGTAGGCGTGTTTCGAGTTTTCGTCAGGGGGGATAGAGGGCGTCGTCTGTTTTGGATAGGTGGGGGCAAGAGCGTCCGGTTTCAAACGAAATGGAATGTCAGTCGAGTGTCGGTGTCGAGAGTTGGTGGTACATACCGCGCGTGCGTCGATCGCGCGAATTCCGTTCGACGCGTGTTTCGAATACAGGATCGGATCCCCCCGTTTCACCCCCCTTCCAAATGACATACCCATCGACAATGTGAAACAGTGCCCCGGTATTATGAACTTGGAATTGGATGACAATTGTTTTAATTTAGATCCTCGGCACGGAGTTGGGGTGCCCCACGGATGCGAACTTTCGTACCTACAAATAACGAAGACGTTTAGAGAGACTGAACTATTGATGGACGTGCTGCGGGGTTTTATGATTTAATTTCAGTGATAAACGTTGTGACAAAAAGTGTGAACTAAAAATTTAGGTAAAGATACATATTAAAACTACCTGTATGTATTTAATGTTATCACCAAGGTGCAATATTTACTCAATGGAATTGTTCTAAAAAATCTTTAAAAAAATATTGTTTTAGGTAGATATCTAAGTAAAAAATACTCACAACTAATTAAGTAGGTATACTTATATGAAGGTACATAAATTATTTTTAATATTAATTATTTCCTCAAGTGTCATTATTGTAATCAAAAGTATCTGGTACCTACCTACCTAACTAGCCACATTTAGGTAGGTACCTATTACGAATATCGCTTTCTTAGATAGGTACTTATTAAACTGAATTGCATTAGGTACCTATCTACCTCTTGTACTGGATAGGTACCTACTTACAGAAAACAAAATTATTTTGTTTTCATTTTGGTTTCATTTTACACAATTTTCCGACGGCAGAAAGAATGCTTTATCACCATGACTAACCGCTGTGAGAATAAGAACAGATAGTAATTTAAACATACCTATCTATTGTTGTGGGTACCTAATCACAAAGCATGTTTCAACAATTTTGTGTTAATGATAAACGACGTTTTTAGATACTTAGGATAACAAAATAATTTAAATTAAAAAAATGGTAGTCATTCCTTCACGGAAATGTATGAATTTCAGATAGCGTATTTATTAGAAATTATTTCGTGTAGGTACCTACTTGGGTCGGTGGTTTAGGTTGGTTAAGCATATTTATCCGAAAGTGAAATACCTGTAGGTATTCGAATCCCTCTCGAGCCAAAATTTTTTCTATGAATCTTCTAGTAGGTAGGTAGGCTACTTACCTACTACCTAAGTATTTTATTTAGATTTTTGAAAGGGTGAAATAAAACAGTAGATATTATGTACCTACCTAAATGATATTACGACAAAAGCTGGTTAAATTGTAAGGTATGTACCTCGCTATTATATTACCTATATGAGTGGGTACCAGTGGTGAAGGGTGGAGGCAGGCTGATAAGATCCGACATAAATAGTTTGAAGGTGGGTAGGTACTAAACATTGTCAGTCAAACGTACCTATTTGTTTTCAATTAACAAATACTACAATATTTACCTAGATACCTAGTGTTTAGGTAGATAGGTACCTATTAGATTTTAACATTCAATTAAATCCCGCCTATTCCAAACCATTGTAGATAATATTGAAAAAATTTTCGTTTAGGTATCTATAAAATGTCTAAAATTAAGCCATTGGACATTACATAATTTAATTTTAGATAATTTAATTTATACATAGAAGAATAGTTTTTATCGATTATGGTTTGGTATTAGCATGGCTTAATGAATTTCAAAAGGCCAACCATAATCATCTGTAAATAGGTAATATTATGTATACTTACTTAATTCAACGAAAGTATCCATTACTGAAAAAGTGTGCACTATTTTCTCGGATCGCCCATAGCATAATCTAAACTATTATGGTGTGGCTAGGCAGTATTTTAATAACATTTTTTAAGTTGGCAACGTAGGTAGGTACTTAGACACTTTGGTACCTATACTTATTTACATATAAGTATGACATTATATTGTTCAAATATGTACAATTACCTATCTGCTTATACATATTACCTAAGTAGGTAACATTACGATTGCGTTGATACATGTTCCTTATCCTGCAGGGCTGTAGGTAGGTAGGTAGAGTGTACGTTTCATAATTTTCCACTCCGGCTTTAGGATGAAAATAATGTAGGTACTTAATATAATCTATTTTTTTTTACATAGGTAGGTAAGTATATTATCTATCTAGGCGAGGTAATCAGACAAAATGACGTATCGGTGTAGTAAAAAGTGCAAAAAATTCTATACTTATTAGAAATGATTAAACTATATATAGGTATATACTTACCTATTACAATTACTTTGTGTGTTGGTATAGTTTACCTAATACGTATCTAGATGGTGCTTACCAACTTCTATTATATGCACTTTAAAACAATTTGATTTATTATTATGTATCATTGCAATTTTGGGTCTACGGCCTACGCAGGGTCTACGACATTCAATAGGGCGCTTAATAAATACTTACATAATTACCAAAAATTAAAACTTCGACATTACCTAATTAAAATTGATCACGATGTTTTATACCTACTTATGGTTATATAATTATTAATAATGTCTAAAACTAACGCAAGGAAATGACTACGCAGTCATTGTTTATTTCCTAATAGCTATCTAAGTACGCCTGAAATCAAAGCCGTGTTCTACGTGTCGAAGGTAGACATAATACCTATCAATCCAGTTTATATTTAGCTGTTAAATAGTGTAAATTAATTAAGTATACCTAATTAAAAATCTATTCAAATTTGTTCGAGGATCTACGTTTCTAGTGGTTACTTTCTTATTTTTTGATTTATCTTAAATAATACATTAATTCTAATAACCAAAGAATAAACCTTAAAATGTGTTTCATACCAAATACCTCGGTGTTATTAGAAAATCAGTTGCGCTAAAAATCTTTAAGAGCAAGTACTTACCTGTATATTTAATGTACCCACATCTATATTTACAAGTAAAGTCATAAAAGTGTGGTACCTACTGTAGCAAGTCTAAGGTAATACCTAATACATTTAAGTATGTATTAAACATAACTAAACAAAGGAAAACTATCAAATAAAATTTCGCAAGTTAACTGTGTTAGTTACGTACCTACATTTCCTAGTAGTTTATTATGCACTACCGTTTGCCGTCGCTACTGTTGGAATAAAAATACTACATATTAAATTGAATTCGAGTTTAGTGTTCGTATTTTTTTACGAAGAGTTTTTATAAGCTCCTGCGTATCGTCGGTGAGCGCACGCGACCAGATGTCAAAATATTCTCGTCTAAATGTTGAACCAACCAAAACCAATAAATAACCCCTTATAATATTGTGAATTGTGACTCATAAAAGGATAATGTGAAGGGACATTGAATTCATTAAGTCCTCAGGATACTATACGTCATAGAAACCTCATATACCCACATTGTACCGACATTTGAGACAAGAGGAACTAAGTAAGTAGGAATAGATTTTGAATAGCTTTTTCTTAGACACCTACTATTCATGAAATTGTTTTTATTATTATTTAATTTAGACAGTTGTGTCTTTTTTGTATGTACTTACCTAAGCATTTATATATCAGCATTCCTCCGAAAACATTGACGATAGATAAAAATTAGCTTTTGATTACTATGTTATCTATTCCGCATAATTAGGTACATATTATTCAACATAAGTCTGTTATCTAATGCTTTTCTTTTCGGTATGTTTTCTGCGACACGGTTTTTAAAATAAACCTAATGCCAATGTAACTAATTCATCATGTTATGATAATCTTGGCCACAACTTTTTCGCCTTTTGAAATAACGTAGATACCTACCAATAAGTGGATACTATCAATTATTCTCGATATGACATCCCATATCCCATGATGTATGTTATTTATTTCTATAGAAATTAAATTGGGTAATAAAAAATGGTTAGGTGTATTGTAAAATTAGGTAAAATAGTTTTTATTTGAATTAATTGTTCGTGGTTAAAACGGTAGATAAGTAAAGTTGGTGTCCACTCAAATAAACACGACCAGTCACTCGTCGAGTATCTTGATTTTTTGTCTCTCAAATTAGTTCAAATATACCTGTTGAGGTGCATCTAATTACTACTAAAAATGATTCGTTGTATCGCAGACCGGTTGAGGGATATTGCCGGGCAAGATGTGACATCGGCGCGCTAGGGCCCAAAGGAAGATATGTGTGCGCGATAGTCGGCCGAGATAGCGACGTCGGCCACTAAATTTCCCTGACAGCCCGATTTATGTTTACACTTCGCATTATTCATTTTAAACCAAACATTAGACAAGGGCCCGACTGCGAGAAACACGTTTATATTTAACAAATTTAGTCATCAGTTTGAATGTTTTTTCGACAATGTCCAAGTCATACGGTGGTGCGTGCTACCTAACCTAACACATTTTTATCTAGAAAGACATCTACAAAAATTTTAATCTTAGTTATTTTTTATTCCGTTGATTATAACTCCCAATCAATTTTGATTTCGTGTTTGATTTTACCATAGAACATCAAAAGTATAGAATGGCAGAAGTTTGTATAGGTACTTACCTATAAATAGTGAGAAATAAAAGTTGTCATTTAAAAAAAAACTTCAAAGGAACGTATAATATCTAGCAGTGGCCAAGGGTAGAGGTTGGGTAGGCTGTGGAGATAAGAGAGAGTTAATTGTGCACGGTACCTAAACATGGTCGGACCATAGACTATAGATACACCTAGACGCCACCCGTTGCATTGCTAAATGAAGCTGCGTGCCATGCGTCTGGTTTGTGGGCGAACGAACGCATTCGTCTACAAATGTTCGAGACCATAGACCATTTCGGTAGTGCTGGCCCAAAGTGCTCGCCCAAAGTGCTCGCACTAGACGCTTAGAATTAAAATATAATTTTCTATTTTTTACGTTATATAGTATTTTTAAGCGGTCAAAATGCAACCATTAGGTAAAAATATCCATTATTTTAAAGAAACACTAAGTCACTGATATTAAAATATATAATAATATACAAATAAATTATCACGAACATGTATCAACTTACCTATGAAACGTAATACCATCTTCTTGCTTATCAGTACGGCTACCATATTTTAATACAATACACAGAACCATCTTTCCTACTTAATTAACTAAAAATATTTACCACTGACTTTATGTTTAACACAAAAAATAGCAATTTAGCAACACGAGCTACGGCGCTACGTGAAGCGATTCACCACGATTTGTCGGCGATAGTTTTGGAAACTAACTTAAACATATGTAGACCTTTTATCTTACTCTAGCGCGTGTCGCAGAGATTAAAAGGGTGCCGAATACTTTCTCACTCGCACTTATGCATCGTTTTTGTTCAGGCCTTGGGTCGGACACATTTATTTTCGAAATTTATTTATTTTACAAATTTTATTGCAGATGGTGTTAGTTAATTTTTAGAATTTAATTAAGCCATGCCTAAACCAAAACATAATCGATAAAAAATATTCTTCCATCTACAATATATTTAAAATTATGTATGGTTTAATGGCATAATGTTAAATGTTTTATAGATAGAAGATTATTTTTTATCTTATTTCTATTATGATTCGGTTAAGGCAGGGTTTGATTGAATTTTCAAATCCAACCAATACCATCTGCAAATTTTTTTATTATTATGTCGGATCTCCACAGCCTACCTCCATTCTTCACCACTGCTATCTAGGTATATACCTATTATGAAAGCAAACAAAATAGTAGAAAATCATTTTTGTTACGAATACTTAGGTATAGTCATCATCATAATATATCTACCTACCTACTTATAGTTGAGTACTAGGGATGTTATATACAATATACCTACTTACATTAAGTTGGTACCTATGTTATAGTAGCAATGTTGATAATAAGTATTATTATTATTATTGATAATAAGTAGTATACCTAAGTATTTAAGGACAATCAGGTAGCTTCGTATATCTTGCGTTTTATAGGCTGACTGTTATTGAGTCATTAGCATTTCTATCGTATTAATCGGTTCTGTGATAGAGACTCGTAAATACCACATTAGGTAGAAAATATCACCACTTCCAGGCATTGCCATTCTATCGTTTTTTTTATGTTCAAAACATCAAAGTCCATTGATAACTGTTACGTAGGGGTAATTTTCAAAATTGCAACTAGGCTGGTATGAGACAATAAATAGTCATAGTGTAACAAATGAAAACCGTAGGTAGGTACATATAGTTACAGAGCAAGGCATGAGCATTAGTACATGTAGGATATAGGTAGATATCAGTGGCGTGCGGTCCATAGATGCTGTGAGTGCGGTGCATACCTTATTTATTGCAAAATATTCATATGACAGTTTAACTACTATACATACTTACATAAAACCAATAAATAAATTCGATGATAAACTAACTGCTTGGTACTTACTGCTCCCAAATAGATCAAACAACTTGTGGTGTCAGACTTGCTATTTGACAGAATATGTTTCATGCTTTGCAAGTAATTGGTATATACTTATGTATTATATTATTTTTATCTAGCTTTGTCAACTTATAATATCATTCAGATCGAATGACAGCACCACTACATTTATTTGTTTTGATATTTTGATGTCATCAAGTATTCAGTAGTAATAAAATATCTAATAATGTACTTATTTCAAAATTTGAATATAGGCATATTATGCGTTTGAAGAGCATGCATAATCTCCAAAAACATATTTATTCGAGACACTGCTGACTGCATGCCATTGGTAGATAGAAATATCTGGTTATTTAATAAGTAGAATCTAATAATATAAGTATTATTAGGTAAGTAGGAAACTACAAAAAAACATTTCATTAAAAAAATCTAATATTGTGTAAGTTTACCTTAGGTGTACCAACATTTTATGGAATTAGTATTTATGTACCTAAGTACGACGGGAAATATCTACATACATACGGTACCATTCACGTAGATATTGATAGACACATGATACAAAAAATACAATAGTAATTACTTAGATTTTATATGATTGGTAGGTAGATACATACAGTGGCGCACCCAGGATTTAATATTGGGGGGGCCAAGGAGGAGAATGTGAATTAGTCCATACGATCTTTTTATTCTTCACAGCCTAATTTCTCGTTTATCGGTCTTTTATCTATTGCACTCGGTGTACCTACACCATGGTCCCCACATCCTGAAATGGGCTCTCAGGCTACGATATTTGGCGGGCCCCCTACCTACCGCTAAGATTAAAGATAGTGTGAAAAACTACAGTAACGTTCTTCAAATTGTGTTTTAGTTCAAATTAAGGGTACTTATACAGTGAATTATTGGCGATTTTTAATACATCTACTTTAATAATGGAGTTGTCGAGTATCGACACATAATAACCAAAAAATATATTGCACAATTATATAAGTAATTGAAAATTTTCAAGGCTATGAAGTATAATAGCGCCGCAGGCGACTTTTTTTACTAATAAAGCTAATTTATGATGTGTGTTTATCTCACTTATCTGGTCAACCCGACACGCCGGGCCCCCCACTACCCGGGCCCTCAGGCTAGAGCTCTGTTAGCCTTCCCCAGCCATGACCTACACCACTCTGGAATTCGGGTGGACACCGAGAATTTTTTGACAGTTCCATTAGGGATTGTGTTTCTAAAAAAACCTGACATTAGTGTTTCGAAATTTTTGTATCAGAAATTAAAATCTAAGAAATTTTTCTAAAAAGGGTGCTGGAGAATTATTACAAATCATTTTTTTGCCGTGTTTTTATTTGTCTAAGCCCAAGGTATAGTTAATTGGCTTTCTATGGGATTTAAAATCATTCTGATAATTTTCATTTTTGGGGGGTGCCAGGGCCCCTTGGCTCCCCCCCTGGGTGCGCCACTGGATACATACCACTGTGCAACAACGAACGTTTTTGAGCTCTCAATACTTTCTCATTGATATTTTAGATCGACTATAGATATTAAGGATTATCTTAATTTGTATTTTGGTGCTGAATACGTATGTACCTAGTTATTATTAACGTACTGAGGTATTAATATTTTTTTATTCATTAGGTAGGCACACAACAAGAAAAAAAAAGTACTTACTTATCTAAATCTCATATGAATCAGTGAAATATAAATAAACCCTTATGAATAAACTCAGCCTTTTGCGGATGTGAATCTGTATGAAAACAGTACCCTTTTTCCTGTCACTTATATGTACCTACGTATTGTAATATTTAACTACTTATATTTTTTTATCAAAGTGTGACTACCTAAATGTGCCGACTTGCAAGTTGGTAAACTGTCGCTAACAAATTTTAAACCTAAGTGAACCATCATTGGACTACATTGTAAGTGCTAAACAAGACTAAGTGAAAAATTGAGGATCGGTTTCAAGCTGAATCGTTGGATAAGTGGTGGCCCTGGAGGCGAGGCGAGTGGGTTCTCAAACCGAGCAGCGAGTAGCTCGCAATTGCGGGCACAGTGGCGGCGGGAAGCCTCGGCGGCTGGGCGGGTGGGCGGTCCCGGCACGAGCCGCGGCCAGACCTCGCCATGGGCTGCCCCGAGGTTGTCTACGGCGCCTACTACCCCTACTTGTACGGAAGGGCGGCTGGACCAGCGGCTGCCAGGGCGGCGGCCACGGCATTCGCGTCACCTTTCACCGCTCACCAGTATGATAGGGTAAGTTATCGATTAATAAACAATAACATCAAAATTTAATACATAATACTATTATTGAACAACTAAATATATAAATTCTAATGGATTCAAGCTCTGTACTATTTCATTTAAGTTTACTTAAATATTACAGAATAGTACAGAGCTTGAATCCATTAGAATTTAAATTCAAATTCCATCAAGTACCTTCGGTCGATAGTATTAATATAACTAAATATGTACCTATATCTTACGATGATCTTGCGTTGACTATTATCTATACAGAATACTGTGTGTGTGTGTGTTTGTTACCTTAAAAGATTATTATGGAGGTATATTATATTATATTGTTCGGGTCCGGAACTATTTTTCTGTGTGCGCGCCTGTGAACGATCTATTCATTGTCTATATTGTCATGAAATAAAACGTTTTTGAAAACACCATTGGATAAAATTGATTTATTTCAATAATTTTAAGTTCAATATAATAGTGAAACATCATAGATTTTAATACAATAATAATAAGAGAACTTGCAACCAAACAAGCGTACCTAACTAGGTATTATTTATAAAGTACCTACCTACGTTTAAAGTAAATGTTTTTTGGGCCTCTATGTTTTAGCCCATGGTAAATCCAGTGCAGTTTGTGTAAAATATATTTGATTTGGGCTATTTCAGCAACTGAATCTCTACTTGCAATGCAAAATTCTATTACCTTATAATATCTTATAACTGTTATTATTCTTGTTAATCAAATTTTATATAGCGTTTTAGTTATATATTTTTTATATTTAATAACAATTAATTAGGTATATAAACGACTCATAATTACTATTGAGTTATTATATAGGTAATATCACATTACATTTAAAATGAAACCTTACCATTTTACGATGGCCTTATTATACCTATAGTCAGGCCGCAGCACAAAATTGCGAATTCATATTAGTAGTGCTTAGTTATTTTTTTTATATTTAGGTACAATAAAAATCGATGTAGGTATCGTTTGTGCTACCTACCTAAATTGCTATTTACAATGGAAATAAGGTAATACTTAATCAAAAAATTAAAGCATTAGCAACATTTAGGCACTTGCATACTACGATCTAATTATAGAGGGGTGTTATATTTTTATATAACTATAATATAGTTATATAAAAATCTAACACCCAAGAATATATTATATTCTTATATATATTATGTCCAGATATTTATTGTAATCATTCACGTACTTACCGATAGGTTATACCTAATAGGTACCTTATAGGCCTACGTAACTTGCTATTGTTAAAAAATAGGCAAAAATAAAAAGAATTCCGCCAAACATTAAAAGTGTTAAATAAATCTACATACCTATCTCATGATGAACCAAATATTTTTCAGATACTTACATTATAATATCACGTGAGGTGTAAAAATTTTGGAATTCCTAGTGTTTCTATTCTTTTTAATGCTACGAGTATGACAAAATATAATGAAATTTTTCACACTCTTGTAATCTTTTCTATGCATTTCATACAAGTTTGCAGTAATAACTAGGTATGTTGGTTAGGTTATCTTAGTAGGTACGTATAATCTAATTAAATTACTTTGAAATTAAGTCATTATCTTTTTACCTACATATTTTGAAATTCGCCTATCATAATCTGTTCATTAAAATATTTGAATAGTTCCCAACTAACGAATGCAAAAGTTATGTAAACAGATGTATGAAAACTGATAAAATTTTATTATTTTTTTCCGGATGAAATAAAATATAGATGTAGCTGGAGTGGGGTCGTCTGTTATTAGATACGTAGTTACGCGTTGATAGTAGATTGCATCAAATAAAGCTGGATCCATTAAGTTTAATGTCTAATAAATTAATTATTAATTGAAAAAATATATATAGACAGTGATAACACTGATAACTATATCAAAATCAATTCTGTAGGTGCCAGATGGACTCGTTTACACGCGACATAAATCGTAAATAATCACACTCGTAATTAAAGCAGGTACATAATCAAAACGGTAACAAGTCAAGTACCTACTCGGCGGACAAAAACCCCCCGGACATTAACGTCCCATATAATAATAAAAAGTTTTTAAAATAAAATTTACCTTGACACAGCAAGCAATGGATACAAAAAAATATTTTACAAAGTAAATTTGACAACACGGTTCTCGATAGATTTCAATATTTTAAATGTGTTTAGTATGATGTTATGGCGATATTACATAATACAAATTGAATTAATAGGCATTTCCATGTAGGTATCAAGTCATAGCTAACTTTGTAGATCAATGACCGCGACAATAATCTTTGTATATATCTGTTCTCACTTAAAATAATAAATTTAAACTGCATTAAGTACCTGTTTTATATTTCAATATTTTAAAAGTACTTAGGTAATTAATTATTTTCCCTCTCTCTATATATTATAATTTCTGTAATTTAAAATTGTTCATTTAAGGTAATATGTCAAGTATTTTTTGTATAAATTGTATGATGTGTCAAGGAAATTTTATTTAGAGTTTTTATTTTTATCGGGGTGTCTTAAATATGAGATTATTTTCCGGGGATTATTGACTGGGGGTTAATCTTCAGTGGATTTTTTCCAGGGGGTATTGAATCGCTTAACCACTCTCAAAAGGCTCGTCGCAAAGGAAAACTAAAATAATGTTTTACAAATACTACAGAGCACTCCAAAGTATGGACTTTATCGAAATTAGATGAGAGAGAGGTGAATACATTTAAAATACTAGTAATGAGAAGGGCTTTTGGAACCATATGCGAAGTTGAGCGACTCCTTCGGAAGACACATCAATCACCCAAAATGTTTCTCTTCAATAGGCTGGAAGGGAAAATGAGATTCAGTAATCTCTATACGAATTAACATATTTCACAATAACGTCAATAACTGACCATTGAGTGTTTACTTGCACGAATTTGTTAACCATCACTTTGTATGTGCGCTAGTGCACAGTTTATTAAATTATTTAAATAATTATTTTTTACCTTCTCATCGTTTACTAACGTCACTCCTGTTGTACCTACTTACCCAGGGAGGGATCTATTCTGTGGTAGTACCTACCTACCTACAAAATACTAATTATATTCACTGCCTCGTTCTTCAAATTATTGTTTTTTTTAAAGCTGTTTATTTTTAATGACTGGTGTGTGAGTAAGTAGGTAATCTACAACCATTCAACTTATGATTCTTAAGTCATACGTCGTAACGGTAATTTACGAAATTTAAAAAAAAAACATAACTGCCAAAAGCGATGATCACGTGATTAAGAAAGTTACACTGCCACGAATAGGTAACAAATATGTTCTGTAAAACTAAAATTCATAATTGTATTATTCAATACATCTATTGAATATACCTACCTGGGTAGGTACTTAGGTATCTATCTACACGAGATTTGAAAATTTAATGTAGGATTTTTTTTTTTTTTTAATGAATTGAATAAAGTAAAATTTCATGTTCAATTGAATGTTTATTTTTAGTTTAAAAATAATGAATTTGCTTTCGAAAATAAAAAAAAATCAAAGTTGAAATAAATAACTAAATTAAATCGAGTCAACTCGAAAAGTTTCCATGGCTGCTTGTTATCGAAATAAATTTTGGTAAGTACCTACGTACCTAAATACGGTTTTGAAAAATTGACGGGGCACATGTTTCAAGTAGTTATGTTCGAGTTACCTTTTCTAGAGCGTCATATGTAAAAACAATTCGGTCTTTTGGGTGGAGCGGCTCTTCGTGACACATTGATCCCTGCCATTATTCTTGTTCACCTTACGTGGGCTTCATAGGGGTGCCACAAATTTATCAATATCATCCTAATTAGTATTATAAAAAATTTACTTGATAAGTTCGTGCCTATACCAAATCGCCAAGCTTCAGGAACATTTAACGGTTCTAAAAATTGACTAGAGATAAATTCAAACAATTAGATTATTCGACGAGAGGATCATTTATTTACAAAAAAATATAAATACATATTGCAATTGCAAAATTATGTTAATACTAACATATAGGTGCCTAAGGTTTAATTAAACATGTGTATAGGTGTAGATATTTAATTGGGAAATCCGTTATTTAAGACTACAAGTAAGTAGGTTATGTACCTACCTTTATATACCTACTAGAAATACCAATTATGGATTATTTTTTTTTAATTTAATATCAAGTGTATAATTTTTAATGTTTGTAAATAACCTATATAGGTATTCACTAAATATGAAAGAAATACGATTTTTTCCTAATGGAATAGATTACATATTATTGTGACCAAACAAAAACTCAATTTTCTGTAAATAGAAAAATTAAAACACATTTTAATATTAATACTTTGGACGCGGAAGACGCACACGGTGCGTAATGACCAGGCGGCCGATCGATGTAATTAACGTGCATTTTAAAGGGGGCAATTAAAATCTCATTATCTATTCAGCAGCGAAAGCGTTAGGAAAAAAATTGGTAATTAAAAATGGATTAAAACCATACATTTTCAAAAAATCTTTCATATAATTATCTACATTAGAAAATTAAATTACTACATTTCAATAATCGATACAATACTTACTATGTGATCAAGAAAATCAACGGACGCATTTTTATAACACATTTTATAGAATTATACTTGTTTGATTTTGGAATTAGAAAAATATTATTTTTTATTTTTAATGTTTTTAGATGCGTCGATCGTGATCAATTTAAATAAAAATTGTATGAAATTGCATCTTTTGTATTCTGCCTAGACTCTAAACTTCCAGAGTCTAAAATCTAGATGTCTCTAGTGCCTACCAGAAATCTAGCACTGTTTTTTGTAGTATTGTAATAGTACAATGTAGTATGTAGGTAGGTACTCAGGGAACTCAGAAATCTGTTCTGTGTAGGTACTAAATAATAATATTGTGTTTTATTTTAATTAGTAGATACTACTTATACTTTACCTTAAATAGTGGTGTAGTGTAAAATTAAAAAGTGCTGGGATACGGTTTTTTTTAATATTACCTCATTAGTCATATATTTTGATAGCTATTTAAAAGTTATAAGTTTGTTTGGTTATTGTCTTCAACCCAGGCATATATATATAGATAGACCAAATTAGAAACCATATATTTAGGTAGGTACTAACTTCACCTAAAAACAAACTATTTTACGAGAAAAGATTTTTCATTTCTTTCGTGGGTAGTTTCTAAAATCACCTAATTGATTTTTATAACCATGTAGCATGTGTATATATAAATTTAGCATCAATATAAATAAATACTTATATTATATTCATATGTCGATGCAAATAACTAAGTACTTATATATTTATATACCCAAAGAAAATTTATTTCTACCCGCATCTAGAAGTGACTGGATAAAACATAATATTTAGTTGTAATCAATATTCTATTACAAACAATAATGTTAAATGATGTGATTATGTAAAATTGTATCGTTACTATTTTTAACTTGGAAATAAATGGAGAATCAACTTAAATACATTTATCCATATCCAATAAACTGGGCGCGAAAATGTGAAAACAGCGATTAAATAGTAATTATAAGAAAAATTATAGGTAGTATTGACTAACCACATGGCTAACTTCTGACTGACTTCGTTGTAAAATTCTTAAGTCACAAAATTTTAAGATGGGGGCGGTTGTCTGAAATATTACAATTAATCAACGATCCGGTTATTTAGCTCTACATGACTACGCGCTTATACTATACCTATCTATTAAATGTTATTTCATTAGTAAGTAGGTATTGATCAGTCTTCATAACGCACATATGTGAAATAAAATTAATAAAGGTTTAGAACCTAAAACCAGTGTCAACCCTTTCAATAATAGTACAACACGGGGCTGAAATAACCGAAAGCGTGTCACCCCTTACAATTAATGACAGCGCGTGATCAAACTGTAGTAGGTAGGTATATACATATTATACTTTACACGTTTACAATACGGTGAATATTTTTGTTTATAAAAGTTAGCACTGTAATAATTCATATACACTCATATAAAAATTACGCCAATGATATAATTATTATACTTATGTACCTACCAACTGTGGTTATATAAAGAATCCACATTAGGTGATTATTTAAATTAAAGCATACCTTCTTAAGATGAATTTTATTCCACTAACAAAATATGACGAATTGTGAACTAAAGACATTTCAAAATCTCACCAAAGAGTCATAATTATTATTACCTATTCCTATAAGTAAACTAACATAATTGAATTAAAGATTCATTTATAGATATAATCCGAGTTTATAGAATCTTCTACTAGCATACGTTAGCAAAAGCTTGGGATAATCCAAAGTTTATTTTATATTATGTAGTTTGACACGATTTGTCCTTGACATTTTTGTTTTGTCTAGCTCACCATATTATGAAACGAGTCATACTTCTAACGACTACGTTTTGCGTATATCGTTATTTTATATGACGTGCAGTGGACTTTGTCCTAGCCGTAGGTAGGTATATTGGATAAGAAATTCAACTAATGAGGCTGTATATTTTTAGCGCAAGTTCAATTCGCGGTTGGGCATCCATTCTTTTTTTAAATGAAATATCTATCACAAAAAAGGAATATACCAACCAACTTATAATATTTTATGTGCAGTAAATTCTTAGACTATAGATATATCAGTAAATTATATCAATGGAGTTTTAATTTAGTGGTAATAATGGACTTACTCCAATAATATATCCTATAAAATATAGATGCTAAAAGAACTGAAGAATAGTAAATAGCCTAGTGGAGATATTAGACACTCAGTTAAGAGGAAGTGTGTTACAAATTGAGGCGTCTAATTCCAAAAAGCGATAAGTCCACATTTGGTCAAAAGCGAGAAAAAAATACGCACGTATTCTTTGTATAATTTTACACAATATGTATTGATCTATAAATTTCAAACCGCGACATAACCCTACGAAAAAAAATATTTTAAGTCTCGATGTATTACGAAAAGCTCCAAGTCCGTGTTTCATAATATTTAAAGCTTGGTTGATTTCGCGCGTGTTTAAGTCAACCAATAAGGGAACGTTCAATATTGAAAACGGCGTCTCCCATGCTGGAGCATCTGGTAATCTCATGACAGTACGACGGAAATATGTGCCTTATGCGGAATAAATTAAAAAGTGAGGTACAAGTAGCGCTACGTCCAATTTTATTTTGCCAATATTTATTACATTTAAGAGTTTATCGGTTGAAACGAATTGCCATTTGGTTTTAATTTCGACATAAAATACAACGGAAAAAATAATTTCACAAAATAATTGGAGCTTGAAACATAAAAACGTGTTTTCCCCAAAATATTGAATTGTGGACTTGTCGCTTTTTGTAATTAGACGCTTTAATTCACTCTCTTGTGGCGGATGAAAGATGACAAAATAGAAGTACCATTTATTTGTCTACCCATTCATATGCTTAGATAAAATGAAAATCAGAGTATTGCCTGGTACCAAAAATATAAGTAGGTATGTAGGTTTCTGAGTATATATGGAAGAAAACATCGGATTGTATATGGATTTATTGCAATAAGCTGCGGGATAAACTTGCCCACGCAGTAAGTAATCATAATTTCTCTATTAACAATAAATCATTCATTATGAAAAAATAATATATACTTATGCATGTACCTACATACATATTTATTAAGATTTTCACTACAAAGAAAAACGTGCATTGAGTCCCACTGTTGAGTAAATGGAAAAGCGTTGGTTCAGTGCAGTTTAAAATTACGCGTCTGGTAGACAATAATTATTACAAGTTGTTGTTTTCAATATGTGTTTGATTTAGAACAAGGACCGAATGACTTTGACGAAGAATGGCTATAAACCATTATTCGTTTAAAAATATCTATTTTTATAACCCACACTCTGTGGAGGCCTAAATACTCCGCTTTTAGGTGAATCGGAGTGAAATTTACATTTCGAGAAGAATAATAATTAAGTGAGCATTAGTTTAAACAAGAGAATTAGTAAACGATTTTATTTACCAATGTCCCAAAATAAAACCACCATAAAACCGAAACGGTTTCCCATTAACCATATATTTTATTACAGTACCTACTGTGTGTGACATTCCACAGTGAGAGCTTTCTACAAGAATAAAAGAAAATTCCTTCCTAAATAAGAATCGAAATTACTCAACTATTCCGCCTACTCTACGTTACCTCGCTTAAATTTCGAAAAAGAATCGTTTCAATAACTATCCGAGGGTGAGTCTCAGGCGGGTGAGTAAGTATAATATTATTATGCAGTTGCGAAGGGTGGAGGTAGACTGTTAGGATCCGCGATAAATAGTGCACATTAAACTTTGTTAGTCATACGTATTTGTTTTTATTGAACTGAGACTACAATTTACAGATAGTGTAAGTTAGTTTAAAAAAATCTATAAATCCTGATTAAACCAAACCATACTAGTTTAGGTATGCTATGGGCGATCCAACAAAATAGTGCACACTTTTTCATTCATACGTATTTGTTTTTATTGGATTAAGAATACATATTACACATATTGTTGGTTCATTTTTCATAAATTCATTAAGCCCTGCCTAAACCAAACTATAATAAATGCATTATTATAGAATCTGTCAGTGGCAAAGACTGGGTGTTGGTAGGAGATAAGTACGTACGATAATTTATAACAATGGGAACAAATTCAGAAAATGGTCAATGTGTTATAATTTACCTAATAGGGTAATCAATTAATAAGAGATAATACAATATATTATACTGAACAAATATTTATCTCAATAAGTTGATTTTTTCTCGAGCTTTATGATATGTTGCACCATCCCTGATAACTGTCTTAGAAGTCGAGAGCATCAGTTGTTTATTCTCCCAAGAACTAACCTGCCATTGGTGATGCCAATTGAGAGGGCAATGAGTCTGTTTAACCAAATCGCTTCGGGTATTGATATATTCCATCTACGTGAGAATGAGTATATAGGAGGGCGTTATTTTATAAATTCTTAAAATAGGGTCCACAGCTCATTCGGCGTGCTTCCATGCTTTATAATTTTTATCTTTTTACTTTTTGTACTTTTCATACTGTTTTTGTAATAATGCATAATATATTTATTTCTTCCTTACACTGTTTAATACTATTTCTTTGTTTTTAAATGTCACGTTGTGAACGTTGTAAATTTATAATTTGTAATGTTCACAGTAGTTATGATGGTATGTAAAAAATAAATAAATGTGAATTTTAATTTGAAATTTGAATCTTGTTGAAACCACATATCGTCCAGATCAAAATCATCTAATTCATGCAAGAAAAAAACAGTAATCATGTTTCTGTAGCGTCGTTCTCCATTGACACAAACTACATTGCCATTTTCGTTTTTTAAAAAAAAAGGTCCAATTACACTTCCAACTACACCAAAATGTTCATTTTTGTGAATGCAAAGGTATTTTAAGAATAGCATGTGGGTTTTCATTACTCCAAATGCCAAAAATGAGTTTCTCAACGCTAACGTTGATTTTTTCTTGAAATAATGGATCTGTTGCAAGTTTATCTAATTAAAGCTCAATAAACAAAATTTCGATGCACCAAATGGTCATTTGGTTTAAGTTCTTGTGTTAAATGTATTTTATATGCTTTCAAATGCAAATCTTTATGAAGAATATTCCATGTGGTGCCATAAGAAAGTCCAAGTTCTTGAGAACGACGTGTACTTAATTGATTGTTCTGGATTCTCATTCCCATGTTGGTTCACAACATCGACATTTACAGCAGTATCTTTACGTTTTTGACGGGATGGATTCTTAACATCACAAAAATTATTATTTGACTTGAATTTTCCAATTCAATTATGAATAGTAAGCTCTGTAGGCAGGGCCGTAACAAGGTTTTTTGGCGCCCATGTTAAGGGGTAGATTTTGTGCCCCCACAATCCCACCAAAACGCTAACAATTAACCAAAAGACCTAAGACATTTCTACGGCTCTCATACACAACACAGTCACTTGTCACACATGACTGGTCTGATCAGTAGTTTTCATTTAAAAACTTTTTAACAAAAAGCGATTCATAATTATTATAATTATTTATTTATTCGTTTGAATTTTTTCAACTAAATATTAGTATAGAATTAATATGTTCATGATAAAATTTTACTTTTCGCGCTGTGCGAGAAGTAAATTTATTAATGATACGCTCATAGATCAGTGTTTCGGTAAAGTGTTCTCTGTGGAGATAATTACTAAGCCGGATAAACTTTCTTGTCCAATGTAGGAACGACGATAATTTTTAATTTGCTAAAAATTTGTTCACATGGGTGTTTTATGTAGGTACATGGAGGCAGGGGAGACTCTACCGCAAGGGTTCGTATGGACCATCTCCACATCGTTATCATGTCAAAAATACACGTCTGATATTTTTATCATTGTGCCTACTTAATAACATGATTAAATGAACAATTTAATTTATTGACCCGTTGAAATTTTATAGAGATTTTTATTATTATTATACAAATAAATAAAGCAATGCTTGAAAATAATGTAATAACATAATGATGATAACGTGGTATTAAAATAATAATTAATTAAATTACATACACCCTATTTCACGGTGACAACTATGTACAAATTAAGAAACTTATGGCGCTTATTTTTCGTTGACCGGGGTCACTCAGTCCCAACCCGTTGCCGCGGTAAAAATCTCTTTCTACAAGGGATGTGAATGCATTAGCTTTAGTATACGCATATTGGGGAGCGAATCAAATAATCCCTAGGTCTATAATAATAATTATTATTAATTTAGTTATTATTTTTAAGCATGCTTTTTAGATGTGATTAGGTAACGACTGAGATAGTCATATTATTTATATTGAAAAATTTCTCAATTCCTCATTAATAAAATTTTATTGTTATAAGTAGCTTGGTACATAATGTACCTATAATATGAGAAAGTATTTGGGTTTGTATATTTAATAAGTAATGGCCCCATCATACGACCAGTCATCGAGTCGCCACTGCGTGGAGGCATTACAGTGAGTCTTACAATATAATACTAGTTATGTTGTCAAGATTTATCATGCGTCGACTATTTTTTAAACTAAGATATTACTTTCTAATGAAGCGACCTCAACGACTGTTGTATGGAAAAGCGCCACTGCCCTCAAAATATGTAATATTTGTATTCGTTCCTTCATTCGCGCAATTTTAAATGTGCCACCCCTATGCAATGCATGACATGCCTACCGCCACGGGACGTCTTTGATTGTGGGATTTATATTTAATATATTTTATCGAGGCGATATGCACATTAAATATTTGCCTAGTAAGCCTACCTACCCATCAAATTTTATCCACTGAAACCTACTAGCTTCTTACTTTATTCGTACATACCTACCTATTTTACGAATTTTCACTGAGCACATATGTAAATAGGTATATATTAGTTTTGTCAAAGATACGTACGATTACAAAATTTCGTTATTTTTGTAAGTGTAGTTAGAACGTAGTCTTTTGAGTGTTTTCTTTTCAAGTCAAGGGGCTACTGAAAGCTGATTGACAGCTTAGCTTTGCGAAGGGTTACTTTTATTCATTTGTCAGTGTAACATAGTATTTTTCTTCTAATTCTAACAGAATGGGTAAGTGCATGGAACAATATAGGGCGGTTTAACAACCGCATTAGCGCTAAACACTATTAAGTAAGTCGTTAGATGTTTAAGTATCGAATAAATTTTCGCTTTAAATCGTTTATGGCTAATGAATGTCAGTCAAAAATATTACCTATTCCAAAGACGAAAAAGACATGAAAATAATGTGAAAAAAATGACTTATTGGAGTCATTTCGGTTCAGTGCGAAGGCCAGATGAAAAATCGTAGAAAAGCATTCAAGCCAAATAGATTTTTCATCCCAGTGATTATTCGTACGAATTTAAAAAAGTAAGTACCTAATCGTTATCTGAGACGACATTTATTTGTAAACAGTGATGGTCAACTGAGATGAAATTAGGAAATTGAAAATATAATTATTATAGTGACCGCCGTAACAAGTCAATTAGGTAGCTAAATTGGACACATTGTTCCTGTATTATAACGTAATATGAATATGTAATATTGTATCTACGTATATTTGATGTATGTAACATCCATAAGTTTTGTAGTTCAACTGTGAATTCGCGAAATAGTCCTTTAATAACTTCATTTTACTTAATAATAGATGTCATTATCAGAACACTACAAATCATAAATATAAACCGTTAAAATTAAAATGATACTGACGCTTGTAAAATGTTATATGTTATATCAAATGTAATATTAATAATAATATATATCACGTGGTACTACACTAAGTTAGGTATATTGGTCATTGAGTGAGAGACATTTTAAAGCGAGGTAGCATGTATATTCCAGCTATAGGCCATACTAATTCGATTGAGTATTTGTGAGTATTAACAATAATAACATATTTGATAGATAATAATTGCAGTGAGTATATGTTTACTTGGTTAGATATTATTTTTTTTCATTATAATGTGCGGCTAATTGTGAGGTAAAAGTGTGTCCGGCAAGATTTTGTTGACGAAAAATAATACTGTATGTACGGAAGAATAGTAATGTATACCAACCGTGAAATAGTAGGTAACTAGGTACAAGACGGGCAACTTTTTAGGGACACGATTTAAGCTTTGTTATTATTTATATTTAATTATACATTAATTTATTTATTAAATTATACAAACAAATTATAACAATATAGTTTTATAATTTAGCCGTATTTTTCCTATTTTGTTAAATAATTAATAAATTATTTAAGTTAGAAGTTATGACTATAATCTGGAAACAAGACTTACCTATTTATTCCCGGTTGGTACCTACAGAATTATGGACGATGAATGAGACTACCTAGTCGACGTATATGCGTTATATCACATTTTCTTTTATTGCTCTGAATATGTAAGTAGGTACTAAGTAGGTGTGTAATCCTATTTACTATTTTAGAAGTACATACCTACCTAGATTCTAGGTTTAAATTTATATGAAGATTGTGGGAAATTAAGCGAACAATATTAAAAATAAGATAATTATAAGTGCTAATCGGATTTATTGATTTTTTAATCTAATTTTTCTGCTTACGTAAACTATGTTTAAGTATGGGGTCTTACCCAAAAAATCTATTACTATTACCCAAATATATAAAGTATGACCCAAATTTAAGTAGTGTATTACATACATAACTCTCAGAGATGCTAAGCATAAAATTTACTATTAATTAAAGGGGTCTTGAGTGCTATTTATTCCCCACACGCTGCTAACAGGCGTTGGGGGAACAAAATGCATTCGATGTTTTGGTATATTTGTCAGCGGTGAGCTAAAGCGGCGGGTTCATGCATCGGGGCAAGACATAACACTCATTTATCTCTCGAAGAGCTTAGAATCAGCACCCCTGGATTATAGCGTGAACTCGAAAGAATTTCAACTATTTTAATATTTTCGAACTTTGAAATTATTATTATTAGTGTTTTTTTATAACCCAATCAAACGTCTAAAATGAAACAGGAAGGCAGATCCAAAATATATTTTCGCGTAAACAAAATGTAAAAAAAAACTTAAAAATCAATATACTTATTATAAAAAATGCACTGATGAATAAGAAATAGATAAATTTAAAAAAAAAACTTGATTTGGAATAAATAATGACTTAGGTTACTTTTGCTGTTTTGGTAGGTACTTATGAAACTTGAACATATTTATCTAGGTACTAGTGTTACCTGCACTTATTATATATGTTGGGGCGTAAGAAGGTATTTTAGCGCCCGGGGCAGTAAAAATCCGTCCAATACGCGATAAAAACGTGTATGTACCTATGTACACTTACTACTAACTTATAGGTGCTAAGTTTGATGGTGTCCAGTTACCATTAACAGAATTAAAATATACAATATTAAATAATTAATAAAAGTATTTTCAAAATTCAGCTACGGGCATCTTACTTAATTACGACTATTTTAAATAACAGTTCTTACATGAAATGCATTTCATTCAGCACACTGGCGCCAATCCAGCGCTTACAGGTTCAAGTATCGTATGGGTGTCGTATTTTTTTTTCTAAATTGATTTTTTTTCGGTATAAGCTTCAAATGTTTTCGAATTATGCGTGTTCTTATATTAATTAACTTTATTATATTTATCTACAGATCTATCAAGATGATATGTTCAATGATGTAGTTTCCGCAATGAACGTAGGTATTTATTCCTAGTCTGCGAAAATGAACTGCCATAGGTGGGATCATGGAACACTTTTTACGAGGGTTTATCGCGGTATAGATCCAAATACAAATCTCTACATAGGTAATAAATAATATTGATTGAAATTGAAATGTGAGTTTTCTCTCATGACACATAATATAACTACATATAACTATAGACAAGCGTTTTAACTGCTAATCCACTGTGGATATAATGAATGGGATATTATCTAAACACGTTGGCAAAAATATTATTTTTTGAAATGTAGTTAGGTGTAATTAATAAATCTCGTTCGTCTTAGGTACGAGTACCTACTACAAATTTTAAAAGTCAGCATCTAACTATTGCGATAAGAAACATACATAAGAAAAGTCGTGAGGAAAATATTTCATTGTCTTCCTAAACATGTGAGCATGTTGAAAAATTGCTGAACGTAAGGTATAGTGGAAAATAGGCAATTTACTTTTGAAAAGCAAAACCCGGTGTTCGGTGGAAATACTAAGGAATGAAAAATTCTTAACATTTATCTATGTGTCATGTAGGCGGATAGATGCCTATCTCACGGCCGGTTGACAAAATGTAACAATCAAATGACGTCGGCTCTGTAGTCGATAGTCGATGCGACTGACAGGAGAGCTTCGTTCGCAATGTGACTGATTTATTATCGACGGCTTATCGATTGCTCTCATCGAATATCGACATCGTTTATTCAGTTTATGAATAGTTTTCCCTTCGCGTATGATTTACGTGAGAATATTTGGGGATAATTTGGAACGATGATGAATCAAAATGATTGTTCTATCAATTATCAACTAGCCCTTTTGGTTGATTATTCATTTAATTTGTTTTGTAAATCTCGAAACCAGGTCAGGGGAGGAGTAGAAAATAGTATTGAAAAAATAAAGTTATTTTAAGTTAGATAGTATTTCTCTGTACTCTGTATACTCATGATATATATATATATATATATATATATATATATAGATATATATATATATATATATATATATATATATATATATATATGATGTTTATTATGTATTACCAAACATCAGTGACGTCCCTAGACAAAATGCAGCTCCTAAGCAGCGCCAAAATGCCGCCCCATTTTTTATACAGTATTATTATCATCTTTTTGTGACTCCAATATCTAATAAATGTGTTGTATACATTACTAACAAAATATTATTATTTTATTATTCAACCATGTCCGATCCTAATAAGATCATATGGGCCTCCACAGAGTAGAGGTTTGTATTAACAGATTTTGTTTTTACGAGAGATAGATGTCAGCCACATGCTCAACCTATTAGATTAAATGGTTAAAACATAGTAAAACATTCAAAATTTAATTTAGATATAAAAATCGAATAAATATACCCAAATTACCAGAGTCTGAGGTTCTATGTGGTTGATATTCTGACACATTTGATTTGTACCATTCAGCAATAAACAGATTTATTATTTCTACACCATTTCTACTATGGTATTTATTGTAGGTACAACATGTAAACAAAATAATTTTAGCTGTCTATATAAGTATATAATATATATAATATATTATATATATAACAAATGATTCTCCTCGATTTATTGTCCTTCGAGTAACTGCCGCCCCCAAGCGACGCTCAATCAGCCTACCCCCACAGGACGTCACTGCTAAACATAGTATTTTCACTGTATAAAAATAACCTTCATTATTAAAACTGTATAATGGGCCATCCAACCTTCTGAAGGTTAGGATATGCTTTGTTTATTTGTTTAATGACACTGGGTAACAAAGTTTTATTTATAATATTATATGATATTTATAATAAAAAATTGTAATTTAGTTACATAATATATCTTGACGTTTTTTTGGGATAAAATTATAAACAATATTATCCCTATAAAAAGATTACTAACTCATTTTCACCATAATTTAGTTTCGCCTTGTTGACTTAGTCCCCTCGATATATTATATTAAGTATGTACAATGAAGATATCATATAGGTGTTTATACATTATTCTCTAAACCACAGTAAGAATTTATAATAATTTTATATTGAGAAAACTGTCATAGATAATCATCATCGTCTATGACACTACAATCCTTGGCGGGTTTTGGCTCTTCTTGGTGTTTACTCCAGTTGCTTTGACCGAGCATTTTTAAATCTCATCTCATCTCAGGCGCAGTCCAGCCATATCAATTTCGGTCTTCCAGGTCTTCTCTTACCAACCTTGATGGTATGTCCTCCGGCATTCTATATACGTGACCGATCCAGCGCAGCCCCTACATTTTCATATACCACATGATTAAATTATAAAAATAATAATATGTCCATCTACATCGCTATAATGAAGTCAACTTCTCAAAGAACCACTTAATCAAATCACAAGCTTAAAGGAATTAGTGTAACGTTTAATACTGCTTAGTGAAAAGTCATAAAAACATTAGTACCTAGTAAAACTTTCATAAATCATTTTTAGATCGCTAGTATGTATCCATTTTGATTGCAAAACGCATTTCGTTAAGCTTGTCACAGTCATAATAAATTACAAAGCGTAATTAAATTGTGTTACTATTATGTTTTTTTTTTTTGCTTTAAAAATAGTAAATATTAAACAATACCCTTGCCTTATAAATCATAATTTTTACTACCTATGCAGGGAAATTTATTGCCTCAATAAAACCTTTATAACCATTTATGAAATTAACAAGGTAAAGTAGTGCAAGGGCTATCATTTATACAATACAATGAAGGTACGTAGATGTATATATTATTTTATACATCCCTTGATTTAAGGCGTTGTTTTAAATACGATAACTAGTTAACTAATTTAAAAAAATACAATACCTATATAAGACTTAGTAAAAATAAGAAGTAAGGTTTTAAAAGTGCAGTAGACCGTAATGTAAATAACTTGTCGAGCAGAGGAAGTTTCAAATAAAATTAATTATTCACGCCCATAAAGTTTAAATAACTTGAGACAATAAAATCACAAGCTTGTCAGGTTACTACAATATCAAGTCCGTTTTTATGATATTTTTTCTAGAGACAATGTCAGTTGGTACAATTAATCTATAACAACGTAGCTATTTTTTGCAACATAAATAAATATCCTGAACTATTTTTTTTATTTAACGAATAATTCCCAAGATCTAAGAATGTAACATTCTTTTTACAGAACATACATAATTTTGAAAACACATCTGAGAAAATATATAAACCAATAGAAAAATATATTATTGTAGTTTACTTGCAGCGTACCTACCTACTGGTAATTTTTGACTGTTGGTACTTACTACTTACTGCACCAATATATTTAAACACCCACATGACATAGGTATTCCTTCTAACAGTAGCTATATACATTTTACATATTATGTATTCTTATGCTGCGATTACTATATGATAACGTCACGTGTTGTCACATGCTGGTACGGCGACAAATTTAGTCTATGGTTTTGTCATCGCCGAATATTTTGAATGATCACTATCTCTATAAATTCAATTATGGAAAGTGCTAACTCTAATTTATTAGTATTTTGAATAGCTATCCATTATTCATGGTAATTAAAATTCATTTTAACAGTTTTTACGTGTGCGTACGTTAAAATGATTTGCGATATATATATATAGATTATATTTTGAACATAACTTAACCAGCAGACCATAGATAATAGACGTAAACACCAGACATAGATAATAATTTAATAGAAAATCCATAGAGAAAAAAAAAATATAAACAAAGAATGCGCGTCAAGTCGAAAATGTGTAGGCATGCAGAACATAATAAAAAATGTTCATTGAGTCATGTGGTTGCCGATGAAGCGTGGTACGAGTGAGGTGACCTCGTTATTGTTCTGGCGATTTCGGGAGATTTTCTAACTGACGATGTTCGTTTAAAGATTCAAAATGTACTATGGGATGGGAACATCAGCCTGATAACATTTTAAGTACGAATAAAAAACGACATTACACACTTTTTTCCCGTAGCGGCAGATTACTATGAAAGCATGTGACAGCACATAGCGTGATGATAATGTATTTGACACAATATTGGGAAAAAAATCAAACGGTAAGTAGGCAGTAGCGTAATAGGTATTTTAAGTATGTAGGTATGAATTCATGAGAATGTATCTTTATGTAGGCAGTCACCTACCTTATATCTAGGTAAATACCTGTTTAATAAATAATTTATCGTTTCAAACACTCGGCAAGTTTAGAGAAGAAGTAACGCGTGTCACATATTAAAACGATAATAAAACAGAAGTGTAATTTGGTGGTTTCATTGCGACTATAAACAGACAGCACTTTTTATGGCGCTTTGGTTCGCCTAATAAATCATACTTACAATGAGCTGGTTATGTAAGTAGCAAACCAAAAGCTTAAATAAAAAATGCCGTGAATTTTATATTAGATAATTATTTTATCTACCTATTTATATATTCAGTAATTATAAAACTGAAGCAACTAATAATTACAACTACAAAATAAACACAATATATAGACCATTATAATATAGATTTTTAAACATCTAGGTAGGTATATCTACCCATTAGGTACTATAATATTATTTTATGAAATTAATATAAACGATAAGTTGAGTTGTTTTTTTAATATGTGACTTTTACCACATACATAACCCCTGCAAACCGACTTGCCCGCATCGCAATCGATCTTAATCGAGCGTATCATGAGGCCCTACGTTTGGATGTGAAGCATCAGCAGTATTTTACTCCGAGATAATGTCTCAGTACAATGATTTGACTTACCCCATCACCACCCGTCATGTATATGGTGATGTGTGCAAGGCCGCCTTCCACGACGCTATAATCGTGTCAAAATGAAAAGAATTTAGTGCCACACTTTAATGTTTCGAAACGAAGCTGCACGGGACTGATGTAGTAACCATGCACCTCGGTGCTTAAAGAAGAGTTTAGAAAATAAAAAAAAAGAACCTTGACATGCTCTGCTCTCGACCGTTATTAATACTTTGGACGCTGAAGACGCACATGCGCGTAATGACCAGGCAGCCGATCGATGTAATTAACGTGCATTTTAAAGGTGCTAATTAAAAAATCATTATCTACTCAGCAGCGAATGCGTTAATTATCTTTAGTGACATGAAGTGTTCTCTGTACCTTTGTTCTGAAACACTGTCGGAACAGAAGAGCCAGGAATTGAAAATAATGAATCTAAGAAGGGATCAGAATTATTCCGTCCTCCATATAACAAAGTAAACCTTTCAAATGTCTCAAATTTGGCCTTGGTTGATATCAAGTCGGCGTGGCCAATCGGGCCCGTGGGTGCACGGAACCTGGCAAACAGCTCCGCTCGGATCCCATAATCGGGCAGTCCCGGATGATGTATTCAGCGTCTTGATGGTCGTGCCTGCATGTGAATTCCGGCCCAAGTCCTATGAAACCAAACACGTGCAGCTTAGCTACGAAGTCACCATGGACGGTAAGAAACTGGATTAAAAAGATGGAAACGTGAAAGCCAGTCGCCATTGACAAAGGTTTTGAAGTTGATTTCGGTTTAATACATAATTACGGTCGGGTCAAAAAATGCAAGACATATAAAGCCCGACTGAATGTTCTTAAATATTACCTACTCAACCACAGTGGGAAAAAAAGTATGACTATTTTTATGTCTGCAACTTTATAATCTTAATCTCCAAATAAGCTAATATGGAGTTAATAATGATTATTTTTAGAGTCAGAATACTAACATAATTGAAGATAAATTTGGTCATCATGCATAATATGAACGCACTAACTTAACAGTTGATAAAATACATAATTTTAATAACATTTTAGGTCGTAATGTGCTGGTGCCTACAATGATGATCAACGGCGTAGAGACCGTCAATATTGCCTGCATCTACGGCGTAGAGGCCACGATATCTGATTAACTATTACGACCACCGTTTTGATATAACCGCCAGAAGGCGGATAACAAAACAAAAAAGACACAGCGACGTCTTTGAAGTAAGCCGAAAAGATGTTCGCGATACTTTTGTTAACCCTTTCACTGAAACAATGGACATCTACAATTTCTTTTTATTGAAGTTATACTTCTTTATGCGCGTTTGGAAAATCAGATCAGAGTATATTTTTGGCGTGTGACATGTAATACATAATTTATTTTTTCACACGAAAAAAATCGCACTCAATCGCATTCGAACCACGATTGTTCGGTTATCAGCCGAACGCACTGCCTTTACGCCACAGTATGATAATGGCGATTATACAGTATAATATTATAGTTTATTCCGTTGCCTAGGCAGCGAATTTATTATTATATGTGCGAAGTATCGTTCCGTTGCCTAGGAAATGAATTTAGTATTGTTGGCCAAAATAAAATAAAAACAACGAAAAATAATTAAATAATTTATTTAGTGATATAAGTTTAAGTGTCTAGAAATAAATCAGCGGCACGCCAATAAGCATTCCTTTATTCTAGTTTTTATTGATATGGGGCTATTAAAACATCAATTCTATCTTATATCATACTTTATTATTTGACAGATCTGAAACATGACGTCTCGCGCAATGATGTGATCATAGCCGACCATAGTGACCATAGAATAAGGAGTATGGATTATTTTGCTTGGTGAAAAATATTTTGTCGCGTTGTGAATTGTTCCTACTCCTTTATATGTGATTAGCTGTCAAAACTAAGCTTAATATTTTGAATTGTAATAGTTACCTACGTTACTTTTGTTTGGTATTACATATTAATTAGTTTATTTGAAAACTATTTTCTAACTGTTTGAATATTTTTGGTTGATGTGAATTTTGACTAACGCGATGTGCGATTATTTTATTTTGTTACGCCAAAGAAGTATAACTTCTAACGCGCGTACATAAGTACACACACACCGATTTTTTATATAATATAATTATTAATCTATAACAGTCTATTTAATGTATATATAAATAATCCTCAGTTGAGAGTTCATATCCTAGTAAAAGAATTATTATATAAATAGAAGAAAACAACTACATACGAGGGTGGGTCAATAAGTCCTTAGAAAAGCCGACAGGTGGCGCGACTAGTACTGTAAGCGGTTTGTTTTCATGCAGCGGCACTACCGATTCAGTATGCTGCGAAGTTTCAATCAGATTGGTCGGGTTGTTGTGTGTTTCTCGTACATTTAAAAAAAAAATTGCTTGTGGAAAATGGAAAAATGGAAAATGGAGAAAATTGAGTTTAGAGCTGTTATTAAACATTTTAATATAAAAGGGTTAACAGCAAAGGAAATAAAAAATGAGTTGGATTTAGTTCACGGCATATCTGCTCCTTCACTTGCAACTATTTATAGCTGGTTAAATGAATTTAAACGTGGTCGTACATCAACAAAGGATGAACCACGCTCAGGACGTCCTGTAGAGGTGACTACACCAGAAATGATCAATAAAATCCACGAAATGGTGTTAAGTGACCGAAGATTAAAGTTGAGTGAGATAATTGAGGTTACAGGGATCTCAAAAGGTAGCGTCATTTCTATTTTACATGACAAATTGGGCATGAAAAATATTTCTGCAAGATGGGTGCCGCGTTTGCTCACAGTCGACAATAAACGCAATAGGGTGGTGGCCTCTAAAGCCCTGTTGTCGCTCATGCAACGCAATCCGGATGAATTTTTTCGTCGCTTTGTGACTGTAGATGAAACATGGATACACCACTATACTCCTGAGACGAAAGAACAGTCAAAGCAGTGGATTGCGAAGGCAAACCATGTCCAAAGAAGGCGAAAACCGTAAAATCAGCTGGTAAGGTTATGGCTACTGAATTTTGGGATGCACGTAAAATTATTTTCATTGACTATTTGGAAAAAGGAAAAACAATAACAGGGGATTATTATGCATCTTTACTGGACCAGCTTAAAAACAAAATTGAAGAAAAACGGCCTCATTTAAACAGGAAAAAAATCCTCTTTCATCAGGACAATGCCCGTGTTCACACATGTTTACGATCAATGGCTAAAATTGAAGAATTGAAGTTCGAATTGGTCGACCACCCACCGTATTCGCCAGATTTAGCCCCCAGTGACTTTTTCCTTTTCCCAAACTTAAAAAAATGGCTAAGTGGACAACGTTTTTTTTTCAAATGAAGAAGTCATCGATCGGACAAATGCTTATTTTGAGGACCTTCCGAAAACTTATTCTTCTGACGGTTTAAAAAAAAATTGAGAAACGTCTAACCAAGTGTATTGAGCTCCAAGGAGATTATGTTGAGAAAAAAAAAATACAAAAATAAAAAGTGTTTTAATGCTTTTTTCTAAGGAATTATTGACCCACCCTCGTATATAAAAAAATACAAGAATATTGCACTAAAAAATAGTGGTCCGAAAATAAGTTTTTATTTAATAATTAGTTGTAATTATTCAATATACCTAGTTGTTGTTGCTTCCATTTTTTAAGTGCTAGATTTACACAATAATTATTATTTAGTAGAATCAGAATCGCTAATTAAATATATGCCTAAGTAGATAATTTTTTGAGAACTTTTAATAATCTATTTTCAAATAGACAACACATACATAAATATCCAGCTCCTCTAATGTGAGATTGTCTTTCGAAAGAATTTATATTATTAGAAATAGAAAGACTAATCGGCGTTGGAAGGGTTTCGAGTTAAAGAAAAGTCGGCTTTTTCATCATTAGGGACATTATTGTAAATTTTAGAATTTATCGTAGGCACGGTATCAAAATACAAAATAGTGCACACTTAGCCAGTCATACATACAGGACTTAAGCACGTTGATAATAATTATAATAATATTAATATGATATTACTATTGGTAGGTAATTATATGACAAATATTGGTACCTACTATTGGTACACTAATTAGAGTTGCCACTTCATAACTTTATACTGCTGCTCTAGGATGAAAATGAGGTAATATATTCTAAAAACATGTTTTTTACATAATATATTATTTATTTATTACTACATAATATATTAATACAAGTGAATAATATCATTTGATCTAATTTTATGCGAGGTAATCAAGCAAACAGGCGTATCAGTGTAGTAAAAAGTGCAAAGTTATAAAGCGTATTATATCTACTTATAAGTTAAATGTATAAGTTAAAAAGCGCACTGACAATATAAATTAAGTGATTGTTTTATGTTATAAATACATAGGTGCGCACAAGCGAGGGTGTTCGGGGTGCGAAACACCCGGGCGGCAGGATTCAGGGGCGGCAAAGTCAGTATTTTTACAATATTATTAAAACTATATCTTAGGTATTCAATTAAATAAAATAAACTATATGATGAAATGGCGCAAATATCTTACTTTTCATTAAATATCAATTTATAAATTATGCTACCGTGCTCTATCGATACATGTCTATCGATTTAAGACGCTGTACTTTTACATTATAATTCAGCACGTTATATAAGACAGTATACTTAAAAATATTATTTCAATTATTTCATTGTTTCTTTGACAACTTTACTATTATATTTCTAAAATTTTTCGAGGGGGGGGGGACATTTTGGAGTGGTACCCAGGCGACAGCTACTTTTGGCGAGTCCCTGTATAAATAACTACATGTAACATACCTACGCCTGAAAATTTAATAATAGGTATTACCCGTGTTTTTTAAATGCGTTCTCGTAATTCTACAAAGTTAAACATGTAAATGTTCGATGTTTCAGTAACTAATAAAAACGATTAGATAGGAACTCCCCCAGATTATTTGTACTCGTTTCTATTTTAGGTTCAATTTTTTCAAATCAATTAGGTATTTTAGGATGAAAAAATGTCAAACTTAACATTTTTACGTATCGACAGATAGCAATTGACTTATTACTATATTATAATATGCAATGGTTGACTGGTTAGATTAATTTAAGGTGTATAAAATTATCTTTAATATCTATTGGTGAAGCCAAAAATAGCTCAGTTCATACTCATGCGGATCCATATTGCACAAATGGGGGAAATCAAGTGATAAATATATTTTATAAAATAAATCTTTGTTTTATTTCTACCCCTAGATCCGCTCCTGTGATTGACCAATTTATTCATGCAATACTTCGTTTTTTGATAATTATAAATTGTACCACCATTGTAATAAAGTAAACGTTATGATCCTTTCTTACGAAGACTGCGCAATCAGACAATTGTAATACCTATTCCTAATAGGTAGAGGGAGGACAGATTCTTCTGATATTACAGCCACGACGAAATCACTTTGGAACAGTGTTAGTATCATTTGAAAGTAACGATACCAACACACAAATGAGTCGTTCGCACTGCTACAAGAATCTGACACCATTCTAAAAAGTTAGTTATGGGTACTATTCTTTTATTCTGAAAATACTGTAAGTATCTACCTATTCTACGTGAATTTAATATTAAAAAAACCGTAAGTCATAAATGGCAAACCCTACAAGTGTGTAAAACTGTAACATCAAATATTGCAATGTTATTATTAAATTTTGACGAATCAAAGACACGTAATGTAGGTATTTATTTCTAGATATATGAAAGCATTATTTATACGTAGCAGTATTATTATGAGCTCGATTGGTAGGTATAAAATAACAAAACATAACATTCAATTTCAGGAAATGCTTTTTAAGAAAACACTGCATTTTTATTGTAAAGTGAACGACCTGCACTTAAAACAATGACTCTAGGATCAGATTTAAAAGCCGAATGTGCATTTTAAAAATAGCCGTGCATTTCAAGAATGTAGAATGCAATTTTTGTAAGTTCACCATTGGGAGAACAGATCCCAATTCTTAAAAACAGTTCATGCAATATCACAAGGGTTTATGTGGGTTTATAATGTCTATATGGATTATTCAATGATAGGTATTACAATATACATAGCTGTATTTAGCTTCAAGAAATCCGTCAAAAATGAACAAAAATGAGTCAATGATTATGGTTCAATCCCTAATTTATTTTAGCAAGATAAACAAGTCGCATAATTATTATGGTAAACGATATTAGGTAGGTACCTAATATCATTTATAATTATTAATTTAATCAAAAATAAAATACATTGTTATTCATTATGAAGTCTTAAAACCAAGCTAAAATAGTCTAAAATCCTATAATATTATACACACTCGTATATTTAGACCGACTCCTTTAAATATTATATCGATTTGGTAATTATTTACATAATGAATATATAATATGTGTAGTTGCCTACATATTTTAATAATATGTAGGTATATTTAAATGACACTAGTATTTAAAATGGTCATACTTTTCATATAATATTTATTTTATCCGAAGACTGATTTCGGATTTCTTTAAATTAAAATTAAAGTTGAAGTAAAACATTGATTTCATAACGTAAACCATTACTATAACTACTTTTAATAAACAAAAGTTTTCATGCACATCAGAACAATAATGAGGAATTAATAATATGTTTATATTTGCTAATGTATTTGTTCAAATTACAACATCACTTTTAGTTACATTCCACTCAGGTCAGCTTAATGATTGATAAGATCTATAATAATATAATGCTTCCGTTAGTTTATAATAAAGGTGAATAAATACCTTGCATGGCGGTAAATTATATACCTAACTATAAAATAAATAGTAGAGGTCTAATCAGAAGTCTAGCAACGTATTGATGACTAAATCAATGCACATTGATCGAGATTGATACTCTTGAATATGTACGATTTTTGCATTAAATAAGCATGTAATATGTAGGTAACTATATATTTCTATATTATCTAGGCACCTTCTAGTTTCTATCAATGTCATATCAAGTATTTTTATTCGCAACAGCATTTCTTGAATATGCCGACTCCGCAAATCATTCACAAATTATTATTCTCACGTTTAAGATTCTTAAGAGAATAATTAATATTCATAGTCGGTATATACATCTCACCATATTAGAATTCGATTAAAAGTCTGATCCTATACATATTGGATACGTCAAGATTAATTCATATGAACGTTGAACATGATTATTGTATTATCGTCAAAACAGGGTGGTGCAAAGTTGTATGATTTATTGTCAGTTTAATTTTTGTCAAATTATGGATAAGTATAATTGGGTATAATCTAATGATGTACATATTATACCTACTTAATATTCATACATATTTATATTTTAAGTATCGCTTCATAATATTTTTAATACAAATAAACATGTATTTGATAAAGCTAACCGTACAGGTGGATGTACATAATATATATACAACCTTAGTTCCCTTAGTTTTATATGAAGTATGTATAAATAGAAATAAGACACATCAAAGTTCAACAATATTGGATAAAAATATTTTTGAATAGAATAATATTTTGAAGTGACAGAATTTGAGGCTATAGTCTCAAGTATCAGGTGCAATATTTTAAGTCTATTATTGTAGGTAAGTTTATCTTTATCATTGTAAATCGGAATATATTTGATGTGATGAAATAATATTATTTGCTTAACAACTTGAGTGTGTATTAACATTAAAATAAAGCTAGTTTATAATATACACAAATAATGCGAGTCAAAATCATGCTTCTTTGGAGTTTTTGTCAAAAGATAGTAAAACCCACGTTAAATTAAATATGATCACGGAAATACACAACATTTATTCTTATTACAGAAATAAAACGGGATAACGTGTAAATATTATCTACCTTTTATCATAAGTGTTTGCTTAAAAAATATGATAATATTGTGTAGCGTCTTCTAGATTTAATAGCTACCCAAGTAATAAATTATTTTTTACTTTTTCAAGTTGACCCAAATTAATTTAGAAAACCTCGGAATCTCTTGAAAATCAAGGATTATCACTATTATCAGTATTAAAATGAAATCGTATATGGTCGCTGAATTTCTGCTTTGTTTATAGAATTTTGATGGTTTTTAAGCCTTCCTTTATACGTTTAATTGAGTGGTGATAAAGTACTACAGGTGTGAGGTATTTATGGGACATTCTCTCTAAACCAACCTTTTTAGTGACCTATTTGAAACTTTATCAAATTGATATTGTTAGTTTGTATCTTGTAATATTGAAATTTAATGTAAAATGCCACAATATAAATACCTTAATATTTCCTAGCTATTTTTTTTTTAGTTTTATTGTTGACCGAGAATTATTGGAACAAGTACCTAAGTAATAGTTAGCGGCGCTTGAATGTAAGTGGTTACATCGATCGACAATAATGGATTCTACCGTGTATAAAAATATATTATTCGACCTCTTATTTCATAATAATTAAATTAAAATTAATTCGCAAGGGATAGTCAAGTTCTTCGGTCGGCCTTGTAGGTATAACGAGTCAAACCGCTTTTATGTGGGGCCCATCTACTTACTTCAACTTCACTTTACTTGTGTGTTTCTGAGTGCAAGCGTATGTCATTCAATGTTTCAAACGCGATCGGTATTGCTTTCATTTTTTTAAAATAGTAAATCAAACCATTGACAAATTTAATTATAGTAAGATTATAGTCATTGTTGGTGTTAAAAATCATAATAATAAGACACGCCACATCAAACTAAAAACAAACTTGAAAATATAAGTATTCTAATAATATTACATGACCATAACTAGAAAAAAGTACTTTCTCTTAAAGCCAATAATCATTAGCTAGTTACGTACATACTAGGGATTCCAATCCCGGGATCCCGAGCTATTTTCGATACCTATGAATCCCGGGATTGATAAACATTTTTTCTATCAATTTTTATGGAAAACAAAATAAAAGCGAAAATAAAACAGAAAAAATACTTTTAATAAAAAATAACTACATTGGAAATAATCTGAGTTTGAATGAAGTTTGATTTATACACATGTGTAGGTTGCCGATTCATTTTATTTTTTCACATGGATTATTAAAAACGAGAAAGATTGAAAAAAAAACAATGCTTCGCACTTTTAACAAAGTAATTCTACCATGATATCATACGTTTTACGGCAGTTTCATATTTGGCTGACTAATTAGATTTATGATGCGGAAAGGCCATAAGTACGCCATGATTATTTGCTTTACTATTTTAAATCTCGCTAATCCATTCATTATGTCTTTACTATCAGAAACAGCAATCTCATATTAAATTCACATTATTATTTATATTACAATATTATTTACTCCATTAAACTTGTGTATTTCCAAGATTGAACGTATACAATATTAACAATAAATGTCTTAAATAGTATAAATTATACTAGATTTTTTTTGACCGATTTTATTAATGTTATTTGTAAATATAAAATTTTTATATTAACACTGGAAAAAATGCCAATCCCGGGACCAGTCCCGGGATCCCGGGATTGTCAAATTGTAATCCCGAAATCCCGGGATCAGAATTTTGGCTCGGGATTGGATTCCCTAGTACATATCTACGTTTGTTTTTTATGATGTTTCATCTTATCACGACCCAGCATATAAGTATAGAAAAAAATAAGGTAGCACCACTCACTTCCCTCGGTCCATCGTCAGATTCCACGCCTGTCTGTTTATAATATAGCGTATATTATATACATATTTCTACTTCTTCAACGGCGTTACGGACCAAATTGATTCCTAGCCACATCGATTCTTCTTCTCCATTACTCTACTCCAATCAGTTCCAACGCGGTTTTCTCGTTTAAACGGAGCCGTGGTTTTTTCAATCTTTCGCGTCTCATCTATATAATGATAATTTTTTATTCCAAAATCCAAACATACGGGTTTGGCATACGGTGACTATTTCCAGCCCACTCGTGGTGTAGCAGTTTATAATATACCTACATACAACTATAAGCTACCGGTAAATTAACACTGTAAACAATTGTTTGACATAATACGAGGGTGGGTCAATAATTCCTTAGAAAAAAGCATTAAAACAGTTTTTATTTTTGTATTTTGTTTTTATTTCTCAACATAATCTCCTTGGAGCTCAATACACTTGGTTAGACGTTTCTCAATATTTTTTAAACCGTCAGAAAAATAAGTTTTCGGAAGGTCCTCAAAATAAGCATTTGTCCGATCGATGACTTCTTCATTTGAAAAAAAAACGTTGTCCACTTAGCCATTTTTTTAAGTTTGGGAAAAGGAAAAAGTCACTGGGGGCTAAATCTGGCGAATACGGTGGGTGGTCGACCAATTCGAACTTCAATTCTTCAATTTTAGCCATTGATCGTAAACATGTGTGAACACGGGCATTGTCCTGATGAAAGAGGATTTTTTTCCTGTTTAAATGAGGCCGTTTTTCTTCAATTTTGTTTTTTAGCTGGTCCAATAAAGATGCATAATAATCCCGTTATTTTTTTTCCTTTTTCCAAATAGTCAACGAAAATAATTTCACGTGCATCCCAAAATACAGTAGCCATAACCTTACCAGCTGATTTTACGGTTTTCGCCTTCTTTGGACATGGTTTGCCTTCGCAATCCACTGCTTTGACTGTTCTTTCGTCTCGGGAGTATAGTGGTGTATCCATGTTTCATCTACAGTCACAAAGCGACGAAAAAATTCATCCGGATCGCGTTGCATGAGCGACAACAGGGCTTTAGAGGCCACCACCCTATTGCGTTTATTGTCGACTGTGAGCAAACGCGGCACCCATCTTGCATAAATATTTTTCATGCCCAATTTGTCATGTAAAATAGAAATGACGCTACCTTTTGAGATCCCTGTAACCTCAATTATCTCACTCAACTTTAATCTTCGGTCACTTAATTCCATATCGTGGATTTTATTGATCATTTCTGGTGTAGTCACCTCTACAGGACGTCCTGAGCGTGGTTCATCCTTTGTTGATGTACGACCACGTTTAAATTCATTTAACCAGTTATAAATAGTTGCAAGTGAAGGAGCAGATATGCCGTGAACTAAATCCAACTCATTTTTTATTTCCTTTGCTGTTAACCCTTTTATATTAAAATGTTTAATAACAGCTCTAACCTCAATTTTCTCCATTTTCCATTTTTCCATTTTCCACAAGCAAATTTTTTTTTTAAATGTACGAGAAACACACAACAACCCGACCAATCTGATTGAAACTTCGCAGCATACTGAATCGGTAGTGCCGCTGCATGAAAACAAACCGCTTACAGTACTAGTCGCGCCACCTGTCGGCTTTTCTAAGGACTTATTGACCCACCCTCGTAGTTAAGTATATTACGATTATTGTAGATACGAATCTACTACAAGCGAGATGTCTGGGGTCCAGTGACGAAGGGTGTCTATTGAAAGAAGGTGGGCTGTAACTCATAAAAAAGTCCTAGAACAGCCATACTTACGGGACCTGAATTTGAATTTTGTATCATCTTCATTATTTTACTGATACAATTTACTAAACATAAAATATTATATTTTACTTTTTTGTAATACTTAGATATTTCAATAAAAAAAGACAACATGTAAGTATTCAAATATATATTTCTCCGAAAAAAGTGATGCTCAACCGATAATAATTGAACTTGCACTGAAAATATCTTCGGCTTTATTAGTTGGCCTTCTTATCCAATAGGCCGCCTAAGCTTGGTCTACTGTGCGTAAAATAAAAGTTATTACACACACACAATATGTGCAAAGGTGTGCGCAATCTTTGGAAGCATAAGTCGTCTTATATAATGACGGAGGTATTGCTGAGATATCAAGGATGGATTGTATCAAATTACATAAAAGTGGATTATCCCAAGACTTTGTTTGCATGTGTCAGTAAAAGATTTGATTGACTTGGGTATAGTACCTATCTATATCCATGTTTATGTGAATCATAAATTCAATACTTTGAGACAGATGGTTTTGTTGGTATTCTCTTGTCTTTAAAATGTATTTTTTTCATAGTATTTAAATAATCGCTTGGTATGAATGTAATAGGTACATCATTTACCGCAGTTGATTAGAATAAAATTTACTGTGCGAGTTCACTGAGCTCAGTGCATTGACTGCTTCTCAGTGGCGAAGACTCTATACTAGGCGATTATTTAAAGCCTACCTTCGTAAGAAAAATATTTTTTAATTGCATATTGACATATTTATATACTTAATCACTTCATTATTTTATGTTATATAAAAATAATTTATTTTGCCAACGAGAGATGTCGTATATAGGAATGTATTACAGTATTACACAGTTTACAAAACAACTGCAAAGGTATTAAAAAATATACCACAGCGTGCCGTAAATAAATAATAAATGCCGCGACATCTCGACGTAAATAAATCTCCGATTATGTGTGAAATAATTCTGAAATTTTTTCGTATGGACTTTACGTCTCGTAACCTCAGCACGTCTGCTGATTTGTACGAAATAAGGTAAGCTCCTATCGCAGAGCCTAAAACATTCGCGCATAATAATGTTGTCACGACTGCGCACTTTGTCCAAAATCATTAATAATTAGATAATTACAAAAATAATTTCAACGGCGTTTAATCGAATAATAAATAAGTAAGTAGGTATAGATTGTTTTTATAAATAAAAATAAATTTTATCTAATGATCTTTGATGGGTGTACATGATTTGAAAAAAACGTAATTTAAACACATCGCTCATTTTTATGTTGTCAAAGAGTTTTTGAAATTTCATTGTATTAGTGTGTCGTTGTCATTTACTAGTGTGTACCTACTACCTATACATTAGTAGTAAATATCGTACTATTCTCGTAAGTATACCTGACAAGTGTGCTCTTTTTATCAGATCTTCACAGCCTACCTCTTTCCAAAAGTCACCCTTCGCCACTGCTGCTTCTAGTAAGGAAGCCTATAGGTAAGGAAGCGAGAAAAAAATCAGAAATATTGACATATTTTGATTGATTTCGTGAAGATTTTTGTGTTTATTCCTTGTGAAAGTCGATATCAGCGGGTAAATGAAGGAATCACTGTGAAGTAAAAAGTAAATCACTCATTTGAATCAAAACAACACAAAATCGTAGCAAATAGCCTTGGTGTATTTATTGGACAAGATCATTGACCTATTGATTTTACGTTATCTCCAGGCGCAATATTTTACCAAAACCACCTAACGCATTTAAAAAAAAAATCAGACTTAAAAATGCGAATGATTTCAGCGATTAATTATGACATCAAACGGCCGAAGCATACTTTGAATTCGTAAAGTTCACATTCTTTGCATATTTTTTGACGTGGATATATTCCAAAAAGTAAATATAGCGTTGTATTTTTATACTCTGTCGACACTCAGAAGCACTTAGGTATCTTGATTAATTAATCAAGGGTCGGTATGATCACACATAGGTAGCTAAGCGTTTATCGTGAAATAATAATAATCAATCACCCATTTACAAATAATATTTTCTTGGTGTAGATACGTAGATATATAAAGATTGTACCAAATAAAAAAAAAGTTTGCCGAAGCAGATAAACAATTCCTTTGCTTAAATAATACGTAGGTACTTACACACTTATAAGTACAATAAAGCTTAAACTACGAAACTTAAGTGATCATGCACGATAAATTATACAAAATCGATGACATTTAAAAATCCTTATGTTTTAAATAAATAAATACACGTAACATAAACTCAAAATCAAGTCGTTGGTGGATAAAAAAACGTAAGCCTACATATTATTTTATGAGGACGAGACCCTTTCTCGCATTGCAAACGGTACATAAGGTGTTTGCAACGCGTTAAGAAACGGCTTAGTATTTTTCATGTATAAAATGAGTAAACATTGTAGTAAGAACTCAGCACCATTGATGATACTAGATGGATAATCTGTTCAATTTTAATATTGGAAAATAGATAAATTTGTATTAGGTATTTGTTGCACGATTGTGGTAGATATAATCATTAAATTATTTCTTCACATAAAATAAATATAAACGTTAAATAATCATTTAGGATCAAGTATTTGCTACCGGATATTATACTATTACGTAATATTCAACATAATTATTTATATTATTAAATATTTTATTAAAACGATTTAGTAATAAGCCAAAACGTTTTATTAAACCATAATATTATAGTAAATTTCCATACATTTTCATTACAGTGGATACTAAGTATCTAGCTAGCTACCTGACATAATAAGACTGGCTATTAAATATTTATATATGTAGAAAGTAAAGTACCTACTATTAAATGTGTATATACCTATAACCCATTTATACGTGCACAGATTTACTGCTGTCAGTACGTATTACCGCGGCCATAACAAAAAAATGCATGTGTTCACAACGTATTTTCGTGAAAATTGCAAGATTGCATGCATGGATTAAAAAAAGTTTAGAAGCTTCTGAATTTTCACGCGACAATTAGACTGTATGATATCTGTGCCTGCGCAGCAAAACGATACTAAAGGACTACACCGCGCAGAGGCTAATTTTTAGGTTAATCGATTTTAACGACCTGTCAAATAGTACCATAAAATGACAACATCGCGTCTTGCTTACTCTTGAATGAGATTGGCGAGGGAGTCAGCACTTTTACGTGTAAACAGTTATTATCGCGAGTATCTACACATTATATTATAAAATTACAGTTTCGGCTGAAAATGCTTTATGGAAATCGATCATTAATATGAATAAAGTCAGTTGAATACCAACATAATTTATTGCGGTATTCAATATGTATGAATAAACATTTGATAGTGTTGTGTAAATATTTTACATAATTTTATTATTATGAATGAACATAAACGAAAAGCATTATAATGATTTGAGACCAAGTTTTAATTAATTTTACCATTTTTCAAAAAGGTGTTTATTTTGACCGCTAGCGGCTCTCGTGAGCGTAAGGCGCTGGCCTTTCATCCGGGAGCTCTGGGTACGATTCCCATTGAGGATACAATATATTTATGTGATTTTCTCAAAGCCTGGGTGTTTGTTATTGTTCAAACAACCACCTTGTACGCAAAATCAAGGACACGGTTATTAATAATTTAAAAAAATATCCTATAGGTATAATATGTATTGACTGCTATTTTATTCTTATACCCTTTTCAACGAATGTATGTAATAAGGGCCCACATGCTCAACGTAGGTCAAAATGGAGCTTTTATGGAATTTTCAGAGCATAACCCTGGACATTCCTTAAACGTTGTAGATAATCTATTCATATAATTTTGAAGCCTTATTATCCTTTATATTTATTTTAAACATTTGATGGCTGCATATAAATAGTATTCTTTTAAACCTCTTGCTCTAATGTTTTAGAATATAGTCATATTTCAGTACTTACGTCCATGTGAAGTGGTGTTAAGATTTTTTAGATTTATGAATTTTTAAACGCATTTACAAAACCATTAGTAAAATTAATGTAAACATTATATAGTGACATATTTACGATAAAAAAATATATTTTATAGTCTTTTTGATCCCAAATTTGACAAGAATTAGGCATTTTATTATTCAAAAATGGGCACGATTAACACATTTGAAGATAATTCTAAAGATACCGATTATGAGCTATGTCTTTGACCATTCAAATGTGATAAACATCATACGAATGATGTTTGCTTTATAATAATTATTGACCTAAGAATAAGGTAGTATTTTTTTGAAATACGCCATTTCTATTGGCATTTCCCAGTGGCTAAGCTACAACATACGGCCGTAGCCATAAATTGACAAACGATAAACGAAGTAGGGAGTAAGATCATGTTAACGAGCATGTGGGCCGTTAATGTTTATTATTATCTATTGATATTTTTTAAAACATTGATTAACTATGCATTACCCATCACATGAAAAATAGAACGGTAGGTACTGGAGAGATAATCCTGCTCAAGGACATCTGCGTATTTGGGTTGGGGATTGGTTATGTTATGATTTAAAAAAAAATAACTAGCGACACGACTTTATTTTCTTTATTCCTACACAGAAAACACAAATTTAATGGAAACTGGCTTATTCTACAGGTGTGGTGCATGGTAAATATTTCGATTTTGGAAAACTATCGGATAAATTAAAACACGTGAGAATATATAATTTAAATAGTTACGTCATTCTCATAATATGCTATAAAGTTTGTCACGTAAACATGGCGCGCATTCAATATTTGCGGACAGTCGGATATGTTAAACTGTATTACTAAAATGTGATGTAGTGTACCTACTGCTATGTCAATGAATGGTGGCAAAGAACGTCACTTATTGACACAATTAAGAACAAACTATAACAAAACGTTGACGTAAATATAAATGAATTAAGTTTATTTTTCAGTATAAACAGCGTGGGCTTTAGGATGTTTGAGATTTATTTACCCATTACTTTAATTGAATTTATAATATAAACTTCCATTTTATCTCAGGGATTCGGCGAGTAAAATTTCTGAAATAACTTGTCTAACTAGATTAGTTTTCGAACTTTATCATCTCTACTGCCGACTTGCCAACATAACGCAAATTGCGCTCAAAACAAATTAATTTTATTTAGAAAATTGAAAATTTAAATCACAAGAAACGCACCGAATTCCAAGGAAAATTGTAGGTAATAAGGTCAGATTGTATTTTGATAAATTATATTTAATAAAAGTGTAACTTCATTACAAATTTGAAAAATCTCAGTGGACACATCAATCACAAAAATAAATTCCACAGTATCCTGCCTTTTGGAATTCTTTCTGTTTTGAATACTTTACTTTACTTTGCGGCGTGGGAAAAAAAACAATAAATAACGCGGTATAGGTACAACCAAAGAAAAAGTGCTTGCATTCTTGACAGTCGTTAGCCGTCATATTATAAGCCGCCGGTAAAAGTTCATTATAATACATACGTAAGGTTTCCATTAAAATCATTAATTTTCAGATGGAAGATAACAATGAAATAGCGCCAGTTTGATAATAAAGCCGAAATAGAAAAGGCCTATTTATATACTGTTTAGTTGTTTAATGTTGAAAATATACTTTTCGGGCGCGGGGAAATGTTTTAGGGTAGGTACGATACTAGTTAAATATTTGTTGGGCGGACAATAATTGCGCACGCAGACAGATTTACAGGCTTATTCAAAAATATTCAAATCCGGCAATGCAAACATACATGATATTATGTGATTAGTTTATTTTGATTTTTCGACGACTAAATAGATTTGCATTGTCGGTTTTGTTTCCATTTTTTTGCTGAAATAAATATTAATTGAATTGATTTATTTTCCAAGAGTAATAAAAAAGTTTAGTCATAATTTAGTAATTTTGTACTTGATATTGCTATACCGCCCGTAAAAATGTCTGCCGCAAAATCAACTTCACGAATCAAAATCAAATCACGTCTGATGAATCTGACATACGATTGGACAGACGTCTCGCGGAGTATTATTTGATTTCTAAATACTTCTTGCATATGCGGTAATATATTATGTTTAGCTAGCAAAGTTAGATAGTTTATTATTATTTTTCTAATCTTCAGAGTCTATTTTATAACCCATCATACACAAAATACCAAACGCTTAGGATGAAATATCAAAGATATTAATAATAATTGTTTATTTTGTTATATCTCCTTATATTTCCTTATTATATCTCCTCCACCATTACTATTTTGTTTTTTTTGTTCTCTGTATAACCATAATAAATTAATTATTGCATTACTTTTGGCTTATTTCTACCTAATTGCGTGAAATTACAATTAAAAAATCAATGATGATATTCTAAAAATAAGCATTCCTATAAATATTTGTCCCAGCACGAAAATAATGAAAACATATACTTACTAACTTTAATAACTTATAATAACATATTATAATAACTTTAAATTTATTACAAAAAAATAAGACCGTACTAATATTATATTGTGTATTTAAAGCAGGCAACTTAGTTGACGCAACGGAATTGCGCTGGTTTCGCGACTATGATCTGAATTATTTTGAAAGAAAATCCAGAATACGACCTTTTATCTTGTGGATTAATGAATTTGTCAGGTCCCAAGTCCTATTTAGCCATGTAAGAGCTGTTTGTATTTACTGTTAAACTCAATCCAACACATGATATACTTTAAACAATCTAATTACTGACTCTCTAATATCTAGGTACGAAGGTACCTACGTACCCACCCGATCAAAAAATATCGACATTACTTATTATTATATATCCATAATATGCTATTACTTAACTATAGCCACATAAAGATACACAAATAGGCTACATAATACCAGCGTAAATATATCAATCAATACGAATGCTACCACAATATAGATAAACATGATACCTACCCGGATGATTTTTTTGTCAAATTTTCCGGTTGAATAATATTGTCAAAGAATATGCAGATAATATAGGTTTTTGAATCCAAGTTGAACTATGTTTATGTCGTATTATAATGATATACGCTTTTCTTTGTATGTGAATTTTTGTTTATATGCATGTAACTTTTTAATCGGCATAATTTTTCAAAATAAAAATATACAACATAAGAATTTTTAAATTAATGCATCTATTTAAAATACATAGGTAGGTCTATTACAAAGGCGTTGCTTGGATTTGCATATAAGAGCCATTTCCACAATGACAGAGTACAATATGTATCGGGATACGCCCCTAATTAAAATAATGAAATATTCAACGTACGGCAACAAACATCAAAGCTCAAAAATTCACTATGGCAATACTTCCTACTTTCATTATTAATAGATTGTAATTAATCAAAACGCCAGTGTTGCCACATTTCATCCAAATAATTTTGTAGGTGTATGTTTTTATTAACCACATAGTGAATATTTTCACGATCGTAATAATCAAGTTGATAAATTTATGACACTGTGCTGCCGTCATTTATGAAAAGTATTTTCAAATGAATATAAAACTATTCTCGTCAATTTATTATTCTACAGGGTAGATTCAAGAAACAAAAAAGCTCGTGACATACCTACGCGTTAATAAACTAATTATTGTAGGCGCATATTAATATTATCTACCTGCAGCTTTACTTATAGTTTAGAATAATAAATACTAAATAGTTATACATAGAATAACGAGAGAAAAAAATTAAAAAAGTGGCTGACAGAAAAACGTATTCCAAATTTACTATTCTTACCACACTGTGGTATTGAATCCTTCCCCCATATTATCATCACCATCATCATTATGTAAAAGCAATATGTAAAATTAGCTACAAACACAAAAAATTCCATTTACAAGTGATACCTATGCAGAAACCCGGATTCTATATATGAGTGAAGAGATATTAAGGAAAGGAGACTATAAAATATTTATTGGATGCCAAAAAATTAGTGGGAGAAGCCATGGTTATAGCTGAAAAGTGGTCAAAGATCCTTTGTAGTCATGCTATAACGTGTAAAAATGATTATTTATATGAATATTACAAAAGGCCGATACACGATCTGCCAGAAATGACAAATTTTATAATTTGGTGCCTACCTACTTTGAATAATGTATTATGTAGTGAATCTGCTACATGACGTGATAATGACAGCTCTCTAGATAGAATCATACCCTTCATATACCTACCTATAATACTATGTCTCTTTTAATGTTTTTATATTGATGTAGGTAATTTTGAATATGCATTTGCACATTTCTTATTATCTTTTCAAACGCTTTCGGTTCACCCGGAAATGCCGAAGATTGCCGAATCCCCGATAATGTCTGATGTCCTAAGACAATTCAATCGACTTCTAACTTTGATAGGTACACTTCAGGTGATGCATTACTTAGAAATAAATTAATGAAATAATAAAAATATTTCAACTTTTGAAAGTTGGTTTCGGGGAGACGATTTTTTTTGCCTACGGCACTGGTGGGATATACTACCTGCTCACTCCGATGGTTAGTGGGTGTTTAATTAAATTATGTTAGAATTTTAAAAGATATTCTTTGCATTTACTTATATAAGTAAGATAGCCACGTATAAATAATAAAATATACCGAATATATTATAATGAATTGATGAGGCCGGCTTTGAGTATGCATGAGGGTAAAATAAAATTTTCCTGATGTGACGTCATTGGATAATTGTAAGAGATATTATATACGAACGCGACACTAACAAAACATCGCGCAATTAATTCAGATCGTTTATTCTAAAAACCGTTTTCAATCATTCATTACCGTTAGCGTTTTTTGGCGCATATTTTCTTTGACGGCTGCACGATCTCCAATTATTATTATGAAAATCTTCTATGGCCGACATTAGCGCCAAACGGTTCCCGCGCATGCGCAAAAAGACTTCGGTGCACGAAGATGCGCGGAATCCGCTCGGAATGCTTTTACCAGCGTCCGCGCCGACCGATTTCAAATAATATGCACTTTACAACCACAACAACCTGATGCACTCGCTATATCTCTTTCATTCGCGTTGGTTCTCATATAAAACTTCTCCAATGAAACGGACACGCGTAGTTAAAAGATCAATATAGACACTTTATTCGAGTTCTATGGATAATGGAAGTTCCTACTGCAGAATATTTTATATAATTTAAATATATATATTATAATTATTCCGTATTGTAATTGAAATTATTCGAAAATCACTGAAACTATTTCTGTGTTTGGTGGCTTAAATAAAAGTTTCGGGTACCAAGAGGAGTACAAAAATAAATGTATCTAAAAATAAACGAAAAGTCTGCAAACAAAACCAAGGTAGCACCCCTAGATTGGGTCTAGTTTATTATAAAACAAGCTACGAGTAAAATTTGTATTTGCTTTCAATGTAACAAAAACAGCATAAGTACTAATTTATTATAAACAGATCATTAGATTCAGATATTAGATAAAGTTAAAAATGCTCTTTATTCTATAATATTATCATTACAAAGACAAGTGGCTAAAGTATGTACCTATTAATGACAGAGCCGCCTTAAGGAACACACTCGTACAATGTCCCAGAAATATTATAAAAATACATGTTTGTTTAATTGCCACGAAGAACAAAAAATCAGTTTCCCATAGGTGAACAAAAATAAATATTAATATAGAAGGAGGCTACGCAAATTATCTTCTTGATAATATACCTATATATATATATATATATATATAGATACCTGTAACCTTTCTTAAATAGATAAGGAATATAATTTTTACGTTTACTGAAATCTTTTCTATTATAGTTTTATCGACATTGTGTAAAAAAACGTTCAGATCTGAGGAAAGATTTGTGAACGACGGCGACTTGTTAAAAAAACAGTGATATTTAAGCCGTTCTTCAAATTCCGCCAGCATCGTGCAATGCACGCCTTACAAATTTATAGAGTACAGACGGTCGGACCTGCAACCTCCCCCTAAAAGTTATGTGTTCCTTTTGACTGCAAAGAATCTTTCTCAGTTGAAAGGTTTAACCTATAAATAAGTACCTAGTTATGTTTATCAGAAAAGTATTTTTTTTTGGTATTATAATATACTCTTCTCTTATGGTTAAGAATGGAGCGATTATATGAAGATACTATGGTATGGTACCTACTTAATTTATTGTGTGAAATAAAAAGAGTTTTTCATTTGGTGTGTCTGTAATATTTATATATCTACTGAGAAATTTAAAAAAAAGTTTGATCGAAAGGTATAAAAAACTATTTCTCGTTACCTAAAAGGCCGTAACAGTTTATCTCAATAGCGGAAAAACAGTAATGGCCGTCATTTTCACGGCAGCGCTCGTCCGTCGGCCATTCGGCGGTGCCAACTTCCTGGAAATTAAAATCGCGACCGGCCGGCCGACTTTTTCCGACCCGGATTAAATGGAGAATTAAACAATGGACGGCGAGCTCGTACATTCCTAATTGAAAACAATCAAGTTGTCGGCTTTTCGAGAATAATTGTGCCTTGCTTCACTCCGTAGCGGAGCGATGTTTTCAGTTGACCACCATTATTCTTTTTTTCGTTTCTTTTCCAATTGAGCGATGCCAACTGCCACCGCAGTCTCCACCTGTGGAAGGCTACATGAACTAAAACGTCCGCTTAGTTTTTTTTTTTTTTTGGAAAAATATGCTAATACAAATTTGAAATGTTTAATAATTATTCAGTAAATTAAATCAAAAGCTATGTTAATTAATTCACATATTTCAATAGTGTTCAGCCCCTGTTTCGTTTGTTTCACACTGCAAAAATTAAACCTGTTCGTGGTCTATTCTATACTTATCGACCGCTAAAGTGATAAATATTATCAAAATAAGGGTAGGTTTGTATGAAAGTATTAGCACTTATTGTAACAATTACAATAAGTTGGTTGTAATTGTTGCAATAAGCACTATATTTTAACAGCAGCAAGAAAGGTGCTGTTAAAATATAGCATGTATTTCAACAATTACAACCAACCTATTGTAATTGTTACAATACGTGCTAATACTTTTATACAAACCTACCCTAAGTCTGGTAATATTAAATTTATCACTTTAGCGGTCGATAAGTATAGAATAGACCCACTGGTCGTTACTAAATTACTTATAAATAATTACAAGATAAAAAGAACTTTTTATATACAACGTTTTAAAATTTTCTGTTAAATCATATAAACTTGACTTGACTAGCTTAAACGATCAAAAAAAATGTATTTTATAGAAATAATACTGAAATGTCATTTTGACACTCATATTGATTTCCATAGTAACGCACGTATATATTAATAATTTAGTTGCTAGAACCCCAGACCCCTCCCTAGCAACCAATAATAGTGGATTGGATTACGGATTTCTTCTGAAATAACTTTTCGTACAAAACAGAATTAACTGAAAATGAATTCAATTCTACTTAAAGATGGCTAAAAGTATTAAAAAAATGCATTGGCATCGTGGTCTGATATATTCTAAAAGTTTCAAATGTCTAGCTAGTCGGGAAGTTAGTTAAAAATCGATTGCAAGATTTGTACCGGATAAACAACCACCGGACAAATAAGAATACGACCTAATAAAAACGTTGTAAAAAACTACCTTACTAATACCGTACCTATTATTGATTTATTTTTATAACTTACTAATCTATTATTATGTTTTACTGAAAAATAGAATTATTATTACCAAGTAAATTATCCAGTGGTTCAAATATTTTCACCATTGATAAAAAATAAGATTTTGAAAAAAAGAAAAATGTATGTTTAAGATCGCAATCTTCACTTTGAAGGGTGTCCTGGCGGTGGGTATAAAACGGAAGAGCTAGGCAAAATTGTAAAGTTATTTAACAGAATAGGAGTGAGGACCTGATCGACGGATCCCCTTCTAGAAGAGAAGAGGCGATATGACAGCGAGTCGCAGTCAAAGCTTCGGTAAAATCACAAAAAAAAGAATTAATCTAATTTACACTTTTTTTCATATTATCATCTTCAAATTTCAAATAAACGGACTTTTAAAATTTAAATCGTAATCTAAATTAGGTACCTATACCTAATTTAGATTACGTTTATTAGGTACATTTAACGTTTGTGGATAGAAAGGTAGGCACTTCATTCAAAATAAAACCAAATATTTTGGCTAATTTGATGGCACCGTAATGCCGTGTCCACACTGGCAACAAGTCGCTGGCAACCACATTAAATTTCTCAAATTTGTTTGCCCAAAAAATATTTTTATCGAAATTTAAATTTAATGACGTTGCTAGCAACTTATTGCCAGTGTAGACACGGCATTAGAAACATCAGTAGGGCCCCATGAATTTTTATCTGTGAATGAACTGAATTTGTTTTATTACAGTTTAATGTGCAAGCAGCTACCCAGCCGTTGTCCCAAGAAGTGTATGGAAGCGTAGGTGGTGCTGGTGGGTCAGGAGGGTCTATTAGTTCTGGTGGTGGTGCGTCGCCTGCAGGAAGCCCTCCGAGAATTTCCCACGCGCAAAGATTAAGAGCGAAAGAAGAAGATCTCAGCCTTCATGGCAGAACGAGTGCAGAAGGTATGCTTGTGATGTGAAATATATCATTTTTGGCGTCTATGTAGTTAGAAAATTGAATTAAGCCGTGAATTTTAATGCCAGGCGTGGTTATCTTTGATATTATTTAATTAAAAATAGAAAACTAAAGTAGTATTTCCCAAACAGTGTGCCGCGAAATTTTATTGAAAACTAAAGAGCAAATGTGATTTAAATTATTTCAAGATTTTTTTTTAATTCAACAATTTTGTTGTATCACGAATTAGTTTTGAAGTGTGTTACTAAATTAAAAAGGTGGAAAAAGCACTGAAATAAAGATTACTTACCTTCTTATTCAGGGCTCGAAATGGAACGGAACGCACCGGAGCGCCGTTCCGGTTCGTGAAATTTGTAAAATTATCGCTCCGTCTCGTGGAAAAAAATATGTTGACCGTCTTAGCTAGATAGGCCATAGAATAGAAAATCTGACACACATATTTTCATAAAATACACATACGATTTGATGACTATGTAAATATCTTCAGAAAATTTGTCAAGCGCTCCGGTTCGTAAACTTTTCCATTTCGAGCGCTGTTCTTATTATTACTTAACTTGGGCTCTATATATTATACCCGTGCATTAAACAGTCTAAGTTTCTTCATTCTTTTCTTGTATGTGTTGATAGATACACAGAAACTTGAAATTCAGTGCACATAATAATATGATTGTGCCGGTGGGTAATAGGTACATCTTAAAATTTGGGGGAGATCCAGTGCTCCGAGAATGGGGTCTCCATACAATATTCTTCCGAACAAACTTTATTTTTTCTTTAATGATGCTATCGATATTCGGCCTCAATATATATTTAATTCTGAATTCATCAAAATTTCCAGAACTTTATATCATATTTAGTCGATACTGATGTAATGAGTAAAAAATCTAGCAAAAAATAGCATCAATACTTAATTAAACTAATTAACTTTCTAATTTATTTTCACAATATAAAGTAGGTTCTAATCTGTTAATTGGGTGTCATATTAAAAAAAATATTGATTTGTAGCTATTGTTTCTCAGCGCCATAGGTACATAGTAAGTTTTAGTGAAGGGGGCGAAAACAATTGTGTAGGGTAAGTTCCCCGGTAAGGGGAAGACGATCATACGGAAATTAAAATAATGACAGCAAAAATCTATTAGTAATATTTTTTTGTGTCTGCACTTAAATATAAATTATAAAAGTGCTGCATTTAATAAATCTCATCCCCTAAAAACGATTTTCGTTAAAGCAATTCATTCACATCACTTTTATTTTGACTAGCTGCAGGAGGTGGTGCCGATGATGACGACGATGAAGGAAGCTGTCATGGAGCAGCAGGAGGAGGCTCTCGAGCACAATACGTCTCAGCCAACTGCGTGGTCTTCACGCACTACTCTGGTGACGTGGCAAGTGTGGTGGACGAACACTTTACGAGAGCTCTCAGCTGTGCCGACAAACCTACCCCCGGTGCCAGTAAAGGTGAGATTCTGATGCCATATATTTCTATTCGATATTTTCTATCGCAATAGTTGATGATAAAATCATGTAAGCAGATACCTATATTATGGTTGAATTATCCTTCGACACCTCTCGCTGAAAAGTTATAATTTGAATTAAACTGACGTTCATATAATAAATTATGGTTTAAAGACTTTATTTACATATGACAGGATAAGTGATAAATAAAATCATAGTATCTACCTACTTACAGTAAAATTTTCGATATAACGAGTATATTATATTACTCACAAAATGTATCTCTTCATCAGATAACGAAATTCAGCTTTATTACCCCCATTTTCGTAATATTAGAGAGTTAATTATCAAAAAAACTGCATTTTAAAAAGTTCAAACATAATTTGATAGATTTTTTAAAATGATAATTACCGTAAGCGAGCGCCTCGACATCGAACATTAAAAACGAAGAATTAATATGAAAATCTACTTTATTATATTACATATAACGGCCTTTTAGCATAAATGGACATCCCCTCATCCGTATAATCCATTATATCGCAATTTTACTACAGTGGTTGGTTATTACCAACAAGTAATTTTTGTATTAATTTTCCCTGGAACATGTTGCAATAACACTACGTAATAGATTTCATTTTACTGCGATAAAATTACACTATTCCTCTGATTCCTACAATTCTATATTTCTATCCAATGGCTCTACAATGAAATATAGTCCACGCCTGTTGCTCTCTCAACGTAGCCTACCTGTTATGCACTTCTGGTGGTTTCGCTAATAAGTCATCCCATGTCCTATCTGTATCATAAATATATTTGACATTATGCAAAAACCACAAGGCTAGATATAAATTAATAGAATTCTACAATACCTGTTATTTGGAAAACTATTTTTTATATTAGGTACATTAGAATACGTTAAAAAATGCACGAACTCATAAATACGACGAAAGTACTCGTCTGTTAACTGGTCCAAAAGTAATTTCATTAAACGTGTGGCGCTAAGGAATTTAATTACATTTAAGATCCCTTCGAACCCTTTTGCGAAAGTCACTTACTTGAGAGTTCCACCCACTGCCACTGCATTAACGAATTTCCCCAACACTTCTCGGAAAATTTATTAAGACGACATAATTTCCAAGTAAATAAAAACTAGTGCTATACACATTGCGATAGATGCATATATATAACATAATATTATATTAATATTTTATCAATAATAAGGTATTTTAATCCACCTGGAATCCATAATTCCTTCCGAAAATCTGTAAAACATTTTTTGTCTTCTTTTCTTTTGCCTACAAAATAGAGAGTAGTTCAGAAAACTAAAAAGTACCTACTGGGAATCTTAGCAAAGCTTTCTATATGATATCTATTTTTGCCAGTGCACGTTTGCAACATTTATTTTAACTTAAAAGCAATAATTTTAAGCACGGAATAGAAAACCATATCTTCTCTTTAATTTTATGCATAAGTTTGTGGCATTTTCGATAAATTCTTTCACATTTACTATGTGTTAGTAGTATGAATTTTTGCCTAATTTGAAATCAATAACTACAACTTATCATATTATAATCTCGTAGTTATTCTTTTGATATTTTAAGCTGTTTTAATCACATTCTATCAATTAACTTAAGATTATATTTTCTTATTTTGTATTATATTTCGATATAATTGATAACGCAAAGTAATAAGGAAAAATACTAGGAATACACAAAAAATAATGGGAAGAAGGTTGATTTATGTATGAGGCTGTAATAAGATTCAAATCTCGAATACGGGATCAACTTAAATACATGTTAAGGAATATGTTATTTTCAATAGCTACGTCTGTATCATAAGTCGCTTTATTTTTGTCACGTAAACATAAAACGATAAAACGCATTCAATATTAGTAATATTTGAGGTCACTCGGCGCGCTTTGTGTTTGAGTTTTATGGTCGGACAGTTATACAATTATAAACCAAATCCGACCTCAAAACCTCGGTCCATGGCGACTGGCTTTCATATATTTTTTTATTAAACTGTTTTTGCGCTTTGCACAAAAATTGATAAGGCAGTGTTTTATAAAGGCATACTGAAAAATTGCATTATGAATGATTTTTATAAAACTGTACCTAAAAAGATTTGGGAATGTATTATTTTTTATTAAACATTCGTAATTTGGAAATATTTCAGATACATACATAATAGAATTGGTCCATTAGTTATGTTTCTAAGGTGTTTCCAAACTAAAGATGTTCAATTAAAATTATATTTATTATAAAAGTACATATTTGAAATACTTTATTGAGTTGGCATTTACTTATAAAAATGCCGTTTTATAAAATTTTAATGATTATTAAAATTAAAGATCGATTGAAAAATATAAATTAATTAAATTCTAGTTGACGAATTGACAGATATTTTAGATTACGTCACCATATTTGAATAAAGTATAATAATGGCGTATAATCCGAAATAGATAACTTAAAATATTCAAAGTATTTTGTATATATGAAATTTCATTACAACATTACGTTTTACAGTAAGTTCTATACATCAAGTTGTGATAATTCCGCCATAAAACTTGCCATCCCATTTTGACTGGCATATTATTTAGTCTACGTCATTTTAAGATGAAATTATTATAAATCCATTAAGGAAAATAAACTTTCCTTCAAAAGTTATTATGATAGCTTACATTATCGGTTTTCAACAAATAAACGCGATACTGTAAACGTCTGCATATTTAGACGAACCAATTTTAGATATTTAGCGTAATAATGATAAAATTATTGCAAGAAGTTACGTTAATTAATTTTTAATATTATGTAAGTAAATAAATTATTTCTTAAAAAAGGATATGTCCAGAACACAACAGAAAAATATGATTAAGGGCGATCTTGAAATTTATTATTCATAATAATATTTAACTCTTATTCTAGAATCTAGTAGAACATGAAGCTATAGAAAATTTACATACACTAGTTTGAATGTTTTAGTATCAGCCTATAATATATACTATTATATAACAGTACATAGGTACTATTACTATTTACGACTTAGGTATATGGGGTGTAAATGTGAAATCTGCTATTCTTGGTAGTGTTAACCTGTGCGTCTCTTATAACTATATCAGATGTCAGGAACATTGGTTGTTTGTTCTCCCAAGGTGCATAACTAACCTGGCATTGGTAATGCGAACCGGGCGGGCAATAACTATGTTCAACCAAATCGCTTCGGATATTGATATATTCCACTTACGTGAGGATGTGTTTTTGTGCATATTGTTTTATTAATTCTTAAAATTGAGTCTACATAGCCCGTTCGGCGTACTTCCATATACTTATAATTTTTATACTTTTTATATAATACTTTAAGTCTTTGTTTTCTTCTCATGTAATGTTGTGAACATCTTGAATTTGTAATTTGTAAAGTTCATCAAGTACATGTAAATAAATAATTTTGAATTTAAATTACAATTATGGAGAAATTTAAATTTTAGCCTAAACATATTTAGCCACGGTTATATTATTTATATAAATAAAAATGAAAATAAACCAATAAATTTGGAAGAAAAATAGTAGGTAGATACGTTCACATCGATTTTTATTATGTTATTTAAGTTATATTTTATTTAAATAATATGCAAGGTGGTAAGTATGCAAATTAAATGACTATTATGACATGAATAACTATGTATTTTTGCTTAGAAAAAACATTCCGGAACAATAATAAAATAGCAATAATTGCAATCGTATAAAATAACATTTCACGATTTTGGTTAACATTGGCAAACTTGCTTGTTTTCATGTCGATGTATTTAATAATCATTGATTAAAAAAGTATGTTTACTTAGGTATATATGTATATGTATTATAATCCGTATTGTTAAGAGTAATCAGTTAGAAATGTATGGGTTTGAATGAAAATTTAGTTTATGGCCAGTAAATAATTTATTGTTCTTAATAATAAATGAATAAATGTATTACCAATGCAAATATTAATTTCAGACCAAGAACATAACAATATTATGTAGGTAGGTACGTCAACAATGTGTGCGATTCGAACATTTGAACATTTAAGATTTAAGTGTCCAGTTATAAATATTCGTATTAAGTTTTTATACAATAGTTTTTATAGCGTGTTCAAATGTTCACGCACATGTGTCTCTTGATCTGGACTAAGAAGTATCATACTGTCCACAGCGGCAGGTTAGTTTCTACATCCAACTTCTGATCGGTAAATGACGGATTTGAAGCTTGTGTTTGGGTCAAATTATCGTTTTATATTGTTTTCATTCAATGTATCTTTGATCCCAGACTATAAATACGCATTGGGTTGAGCGATTGGTGAACAACCAATATAATATTATCTACGTATAAAATTATAAATGATGTAAAAATAGCTTTATACTAGGGATATTCAAGAACATAATAATATGCTTGGTCTTGTATGGGAAACGAGTTATAGGTATAATAAGGTGACTTATTTTACGTATGATATATCCAAGTACATCTACAGATACATTGGTTTTATATAGGTACATATGTGTATAAGTATTATACTTATATTAGGTATGCTTCAAGAAAAAAAGACTAAAGTTTGTAGAGATCCAAACGTCGAGTAGGAATCAAGGTAAGTAGGTAACTAGGTATTATTGATACTTGAAATGTGAGAAACTTTGCAGTCGCATGACTATTCCGTTGTTAGTTTCGACATACTTGGGCAGGGTGCATATGGCTAAATTGGTAAAGCATTTTGGCCGGAATGTGGGTTCGAGTACTGCCTGGCACCATATTTTTTTCAAGATTTTTTCTAATACGTATATTTCTGATGCGTTTTCGAATCATGTAAGAAAAAAATTAACAGTAGGTTTTTACTAGGACATCACCCGGAACTAGAATAAAATTGCTTAATTACGAGAAAATCTATAGGTAGGTATATCCACGTAAATATGGATAATATGGTATATTGTGAGCATATTATATTTATTTACATATTAATACAATCCTGGAGTATTGTATTATCCTACTCACAGTCAACGTAGCGTGTGGAAATGGTATGTGGCATGCCATAATGGTGGTATGACATACCTTGGAATAATTCACGTCACCGTCCGGCGTGCATAATTATTTATCATAGTATTTTCATTCATCTCCGACGCGCTGTTTCTCCACACTCAGATAAATGAGAACAACCAGTCAGGATGAAGGCGGCCATTAGGCATATTTGAAGAATCTTGAATCTTGACTGTTTAAAGTGTTTAATATGTGCCATTCACTGTTGCACGTCTGAATGCATCATTTACTGGACAAAACAACGTTGCATTATATTTCGAGTCTAAAATATTAAAGTATAAAGCCACAAAAAATATTCATCATTCATGAGCTTTTCACGAGATTTGTCATGGAGAATTTTCCTATATCCCAGAAAAGAATAGATATTGTGCCTTCACACAATGAATACAACTGATCGAAAGCCTCATTCTAATTTATTAATTTGATTAACATGAATAAGTCTTTTTATTACCTAAGCCATTCATGGAAAATACCTACTTTAGATGCTTTTATTTATTAAGTATGTTTTAATTCGTTTGCCGTATTTTTAAATTCATATTTTAATGTGGAGGTTACACAAAAATTACGTAAAAATAACAACCTAATTACTAAAAACCCACAAAGAATTTTTCATAAATAAATCGAAATATTAATTTATACAATAATGTATTTTTATTTAATCAACTGGTACACGTAAATTATACATTACATTGATTGTAAAAAATATGACATCTTGATATATCTTATTATAGTAGGTCAATGACATTATTAATGGACGACGCACTCAGTACAGTAGCTAGCATGTAAATTCGCCCATAGTGACATTCACACGTGCATAGGTAGACGTCACGCAATATCCATTATGCGATATCACGCATCGGGAATTTATAGCAATATCACCTTTATTGTAACGGCGTTAGAACAATGTTTCTAGTATCAATGTTCGTTTGAGCAAACCTGTTCGAACCGAACCATTCGGCAGACCCGACGAAAAGTTTCGGGAATTTATAGCAATATCACCTTTATTGTAATGGCGTTAGACCAGATTATGCCATTCGGCAGACCCTAAAAATAAAGTGAGTGTCATTTTTTTTCCAGATGCTTCGTCCATAATAATGTCATTGTAGTAGGTATACCTAATGAGAAATATATTATAAAAGGTGGAGTTATTTCAAGTCGCTATCGTTACGTCAAGAAAAACGACGGTGAATTTTGATAAGTAGGTATTAATATTTATTGTACGTTATTTATATTTCATATTATGAACATTGCATATAAGTTATAATTTTATTCCAATACGTTTACGACATTTGAAATAACGATTCATTCGTTACAAAAGATATAAAATAACAAAAATAACTCAACTAGTCTTAGTAAAACAAAATCGGACCAAATTGCATCGTATTACAGGTCCGATAACAAATGAGATATATAAATAAACTTACCCACAATTTTCTAATATCAGGAAAATGGCCATTGGTTAATTTGGGGTCTCCCAACGAAATGATTAATAACATAATATTATAACCAAGACATATAATATTACACATCATCAGCTTGGGTCAATTCACTGCTCGATGAAACGTCTGGATGAAAGCTGGCTTCAGAATCCTGTATATTGTATTGCCACGTAGGTACCTATTTCCGTAGAACTTAAATATGTCAGAAAGTTTCATTTCAATTTTTTCTCTAAATTCTATTTCGACATATAAATACGTCATAACCTACCATAATCAACCTATACCTTTTTTAAACACTACTTTTTATTAAATATGTAAAATTAAAAAGAAATCCATGTTACCTATGAACAATGGTGTAGTTTTAAATAAAATACTGCTGAGTCGCTGTTTTTAAACTCTTATCTCCAATTTCACTTTTTCCAAAGCACATATTTAAATATTTCGACTGTTATTTACCGAAAAAATTGTAACAGCAACGGCAACGATTATTGATAGATAAAAAAATGAAGCAACAGGACGCTAAAGATTACATACATTTTCATACTAAATAGGAATTGAACTGACTAATCACTTGCGCGGCTTAAGCGTTGGACTATAACGCCGTGGGTCCCAGGTTCGAATCCTGGTTCGAATCCGCAAGTACACATATTGTTTTTCAATTTGTGTGTGAGTCAGGGTATGGACCTAATAGGTTGAGCAAGTGGCTAACATCCATTTCTCGTAAAAACAAAATCTGTTAATACAAACCTCTACTCTGTGGAGGCCCATATGATCCTATTAAGATCGGACATGGTCGGAATGAATGAATAAATCACTTTTCTTGAATTTTTATGCTCATTTCAAGTTAAAAATATCAGCAATATAATATTGCTAAGAACTGTCTGGGAAGTGCCGGAGCACGGCCCCGGCGCGATCCAGCCCACTAAACTACTGGTTATAATCGAATATAACAATATAAAATTATATATGTCGGTAGGTACGTAAATTAATTTACTATATTTTGGTACTAGAATACACAATTTATAGGACAAGAAACCTTTTCACATACGTTTTTTTTATGAAAGGGTTAACCGTGCAAAGCTGTGAATATCCACTAGAGCTAATTTACTTATAAACCACTAATTTGGCACCTCTTGCAAATGTGCTCGAGGAATGCACATAATGAGTATCTCAAGCATAAAGCATGATGCAGCTTAGGTGCAATATCTGTTCGGCAAATCCGTGGCCACCGCTTTGTTAGGTTGGGCAAACATTTTAATTGCTAATTTATTGTTATACCGATGCATGAGATGTGATTATTGCCAGTGTGAATTAACATATATTTCTCATGTTCTTCTAATACGTCTTAATTGCTATTTTCAAACAGAAGCGAGATAATGTTCTAACGCTAACGCATGCAATGTGACTGTATATTGTAACGAATTATCATCACACTAGGATTAATGTAATTTCTTTGTCTGCTATATTAAGTCTATTGATTTATATCTAAGTTAAGAAATTAATTATGAATTTCTAAGAAAACTGTTATATGTAAATTATGAAGTTATCTAAATGCAGAATGATGAAACTTTTTAAAAATCAAACAACTTTGAAAGTTGAATCAATATTAAGTTGCTAGCTAATCTAATATAATATAGACACATTAAAACTAATATTTATTTACATGGGAAAAACTGGTATAGGTATTAATTTTAAATTTTTAAAAGCTTAATAAATAGATTTACCTAAAGCTTAATACATAAATAATACCTACAGCTACATATCATGGCTTAGATAAACGAAACACTTCGATAATTTAATATTTTGTTGTTATACTTTCACGACTTTTTCTTGTATTTTAATGATCTATGATTTTAAAATGTAGACACGATAATAACTATCAAAGAATATAATATTTAGTATTTAGACGAATGATTAAAATCATCATTTGGTTGTTATTGTAATAAAATTTTGTTTATAAAGTATATAGTTAAGTTATAATTGAATAAATATATTTTTCATACATCTTTTAATTTACACGAATTAGGTATGTGCCTACCTACATAATATTAGTGTTATATTTATTTACAGTATCGCACAGTGACAGCCTTAGGCAAAGTGCTTCCCCCAGACAAACTGAAAAGTCCACCCCTCTCGTTATTTTTTTCTACTAAGCCGACCATAATTAGTCTTTCAATACAATCTCGATATTTTTTAATATTTTTTAAAGCATTAATGTATTGTTTTATTATTCTGTCATTTACCGAACTAGTATTTGTATTCCTATATTGTTAGTCCTATTCGCCATTAGGAAATCATTCGTCAATAAATAATCCGCAATGCGCCAAACCGTCTATTTAATACTGGGGTATCACTTAACGATACAAGCAATATGCGGAGTATTCAATTCAGGCTGGCCGACTGAATCAACCGAAAATAGCTCAAATGTACCTTCGACACAAAGAGACGACGCCAAGGGATCGTAGCGCGTTCACACAATAATGCAACGGAGTTATCTAACTGTTAACTGCTATAAATCGGAGCGTTAGCCGGTCATGCTTCGCTTGCAACCGACGCCGACGCCTACAGTGACTCGACGCTCGCCCGAAATCTACTCATACACCGAGCACAGCTACAAAACCAATAATTATATTTTAAATATTCTAGCCATATCTTATAAATACTGAATATGTACAGTATTTTTTCCTTGAAAGACTAAGTAAATATACAATAACGTATGTAATGTACGTACAAACATCGTTTATAAACAAAAATAAATCGAATAAATAGCGTTTTTATTTTATTAATACATAAATGCAAATATTTCTTAAATTCGCAGTTCTCTTCATATCTTTTTGAGGATTAAATGAATCAAAAAATTAATAACAATATTGTAAAAAATAATTTTTAAAGTTCATATGGTACATAATATGACAAATACTTAATTATTTTAGGTTGATGGTTCTATTTTTACGGCATCTGGCTTGCATTCCACATTTATGAAGTATGAAGTTAAATATACCTAGGTAAATAGGTACTTACTAATAAAAAGGACAATTAAAAGTATTAGAATCCAACTTTTAGGTAGACACCGACATACGTTCCCGCAGGTAAATTACATTAAAAATATATATAGCTACATTTCGTTCGTTCAGTTGTCAACTACTGGCTGTTGAATTTCTAGGGCGTTCCTTACCTTACCAGTTGCTTCTTAAACATGTCAAAAATCGTCTCGTTACGTAGTGCCTCTCCAATTTAAGTAATAAATACTCTAGTCGTTCAATTGAACTAGCTACGTACCACTTCATCGGTATTACAGTTGATCTATAGGTATAGATTTGACTTTTTTTATTAAGATACAATTATCCAAAATTTTTAGTATCAACCTGAAGTAAAGAAGGTATTTATTGTCTGTAATATATCTGTGTCTTAGAACAATATTGTCGTTTTAATTTTATATCGGCCTTGATAATTATTATCATGTGTGTATTTTTGGCGAATATAATAAGCTTTGTTATTTTCAATACTCAAAGTTTTGTTTGTTCTGGCAATCAGCCAAAATCTAATTGCTTTGTTTTTGAATAAACTCTTGGACATAATGAATACACTTTACTTAGCTTGTTTTAACTTAACCGGTGACACTAAGTAAAATATGTTATTGCCAAATCAGGTCAACGTTTTTAGTTCTTTCATTTTGAAGTGAGTTGCTAATTTATTGTATGTGTTTTTTTGTGTACAAATTTATTTGTTTTATCAATGTCTGCTTGCTGAAGAAAGTTACCAATGGATTGAGTGAACGACTTATAACTAAGTAATACCATAACCTCTACCAAAATAAGGCCGGTATTTATACGATTAGCTAATAGTTTCATTTATGTAGTTCCAGTGCTCGAAATGGAACGGAACGCACCGGAGCGCCGTTCCGACTCGTGACATTTGTAAAATTATCGCTCCGTCTCGTGGAAAAAATATGTTGTCCGTCTGAGCTAGATAGGCCATAGAATAGAAAATCTGACACACTTATCTTTATAAAATACACATACAATTTGATTACTATGTAAATATCTTCAGAAAATTTGTCGAGCGCTCCGGTTCGTAAACTTTTCCATTTCGAGCGCTGTGTAGTTCTAATCTAACTTTAAAAATGCTTTATTGTTGATTTATTATTGTTGTAAATAATTATTCATGTAATAATATATTTTGCAGAGACCTAGGTATATTGAATATAAACAAATATCTTGAAGTAAACCATGTTGTATAAAGGTAAAGCCTTAACATAGGTGCAACATTTTCGTACAAACTCTGATAGTGTTTTTTTTTCTTATACAAATTAAACATTTACGTCAAGCTATTAGCTAATTTTATAGAAAAATTGTAGAAGGCTCAAGATGGAAAAATATTCAATTTTTTTTTTAATAAAACCAATAAATTATTATGAATGTTAGCATTGATATTGTATTTTATTTTGTGGGTAATAATAACTCCACACGAAAAAAGTGTGTTTGCTTGATTTACATTACACAGTTTTTACATTAATTATTATCTCTACCTATATTGTTTCAACTCGCTCGTTTTATTTAATGTCTCCATATTTCATTTTTGTTATGGCTTCATTTAACACGAATGTTAACTAAGACAACCCTTAAAAGTAATTCGATACAGCTAACACATAGCTAGAATAAATCATACAGGGAGGCGTCACATCTTTCTGCCAACATACGTTTCGTGAACATAAAATTAGAAGCTTTTGTATGTGCTTTGACAACTTCATTTCATTTTAAGCACTCTTGCTTTAATTAGGTAGATTGTTAAACACACTCTGTTGGTTATTTGCTTTACTCTATTACTCCCATGTATATATATTATATAGGTATAGTATTGTATACATTTTTAAACGTTTGTGAATTTAAATTTAATTTAAGATGATGTGTAGCAACAAATAATTCCTACCTGTAGGCGGCACTCGTACTCGTTTCAGTATGGTCACATTATAGTTATGTGATTTTCTCACAGTCTGGGTGTTTGTCATTGTTTTTATAATAATGCTTATTACACTACTATAGTTATTGGCCCTCACGACCTGTTGTAGTATTAAAAATAATACATAATAATAATAATGAATAGTCAGAATATTAATTATCAATAACATACTTAACAATAACTTAGTGGAGTAGGTATATGGAGTTTATTTCATTCTAAGTGGTGTATAATACTCAGTTTACATGTATATGAATTTACTGCTGACAGTACGTATTATAGCGGAAATAACAAGAAAATGCACGAGTAAACACGTATTATCGTGCAAATTGCAAGATTGCATGCATAGATCGGAAAAGTCGGAAACTGTCGGAAAAAATACCACCCAAAGAATTTTGACGTTTAATTTTTTTTCAAAACTAGTCAAATAGCACCATAAATATAAAGACAATAACGCGTGTCGCTTACGGTTGAGGAATGAGATTGGTGAGTCAGTCAGTACTTTTACGTGTAAACAGTTATTATCGCGATAGTTGAATCGAAACACTATTGATGCCAGTAAATCCATACACGTGTACAGGCGCTATAACTCTTCACAGAGTGAAGTAATCAACATACTTTTTTGAAGAATAGTTGTAAGTTATTCATTTAATTCACAGGCATTGAACAAACAATATGCAGTGTTTACCACATGCCAATTTTGAATCCACAGCTTCAAAGATGGATAATCTCTACAACGAAGCTGACAATTATATATATATTACCTACTTCATTGGTATCGAATATGTGTAAAGTATTTAATCCGGTATTTCGATAATGATACTTTTACTTGGGTGATGTGAACACATATAAACATTGGAAAAACAGCCGCCAATACAGGAATCTATTTTAATCGAAGCATGTAAGAACATCATTACCATACTGACAACCGTGCGAACTCTGTAAGAATGAATAGTGTTACCTATTCATAATTAATATAATTAAATTAGTGAATATCTAGAGCTAACATATTATCTTCCATATCATAAGTATTTACTTAGATCTTTTTTAGTTTCGCTACATTATGTTGAAAGAATTAATTGCTTTAATTTTGATACCGCAACATTCATAAATTAGTATACATGTTAATTCGAGTCGTGAGTTAGTGCGTGCTAACTAGCATGCAATTAAATGCACAAAGGAGCCAAGCCGCAGATTTTCTAGGGAACACTCACATATGCATTGCGGCTGCTAATATTAACAGTTTTTTGTTTTTGCGTACAGTGTAGGGCGAAGCGGCTGAGGAAATAAATTTCCCCGTCGATATGTTTAAAGCTGGGGCACACATCTAATGTCGACTGCAACATGTCAAATATGTTGATGTGATTTTGTTGATTTTCACAAAACGTATATAGCTTGAAAAAACAGCTAGTCACATATGCGGCGCAGGTATACCTAATACCAAAATGTCACACTTTGTCGTTCATTTTGGCTGGCCGCATGATCTCACTGTCCCAACATGGCCTAGCCTATGCGCACGAAATAAAGTTTAAATTTTGCGCCCATTTTTGATTTATGACTACCTATATATCCAAGTAGACACAATATTTCATGTGCGACTGGGTTAATATTGTAAAGTGTCGGACGTCATCGGTAAACATTTGAAGTTGCTGATGGAGAAGTCAAAATGCTTATGAGGCGATATTGATACTTACCTACCTTTATGGTATGTATGCGGATGTAAAAAAAACAGCGGGCTTAATTTGACGTTATAGAACCATTACCTATATGTTGGAGTTTTATGGCACTGTATAGTGTATGCAGTGGTAAATACATTAGCAGAGGCGTATAAATATACTTGAAAGTGCTGGTGGATCCATACAGAAAAATGGTTACTGATTTTTTCTTGCATGAATTAGATAATTTTGATTTTGAAGATATGTGGTCCCAACAAGATGGTGTAATATGCCATACAGATCGTGACATAAATATCTTATTGAGAGGAAAGTTCAGTATTTATATATACACTTATTTTTTAAGTTTCTTCATTCAAAAGATTTATATCGTTTGAGGAAAAACAATAATTGATCGATAGTACATAATACCGTCAAAATTCAACGAATCTATGATCCACGAAAGGATCTCTTTTATTCGCCGCTATATAGTACCTCGTACGTCTCTTTAGACGTAGATCCATAAGTACATTAGTTTCTTTTAAATGAAAAGTGCTTCTGGAGAGATTAGCTGCAGCTATAATTTTGTCTACCCAGACTAGCAATGCTTTCGTAGTGTCTCATTAAAAATGGTTTATGGGAAAATGCTGTAAATACACGCGGGGAGATTTTAGAATGGATTGTACCGTCGGCTTTATGATGTGAAAAAGAGAACATTATTGTCATCGTGTTATAAATACGTTCATATATTACTCTGCCACCGTTTTACAAGCCGTAGGCATATGAGGTTTGATATAAATTATCCATGAAGTCAACATTAAAGATTTATTCACAGTCGCTATAATATTTTCATCCAAGTACTAATAAAAATAACATCCTTAAAAAAACAAAATAAACGTATGTAGGCTTTCAATAATATGTAGGTATATAAAAACTCCCTGTAGATTTATAGAATTGTTTTTTTCAGGGATATCGTAAATTATCAGTATTAATGTGAACTCATTGTCTTAAAAGTATTCTGGTGTTACCTACACTACAATATGCGGCACAACTATCCACATCTCTATAATTATTGTTTTATTTTAAAGTAGGTACCTACTACTATGCTCGATCCTTAGTGGACCATATTATGGGCTAGTAGTGGATATTGTATTATCATTTTTTATTGGTACGAGAAATGGATACTCTGGGACCAAACATACCTTAAAAAAAACAACATAAAATTTTACCAGACCTGAGATTCGAACCCAAGATCCATGATTTTATAATCCTACATGTTATCGCTCAGTTATCGTGGGCGTAGTTGTTCGGGTGGCTGTCGTAGTAGCCGTGGATCTAGAGTTCGATCTCATTACTGGGTTAAAAGGACATGTTATTTTTTTTTAATATGTAGCTATCTGATCCAGTACCTATAGATATCTATATGGTTGGGCGAATGGTTTATAACCATTCCTTGAAAAAATATGTTCCTATAAAATTCACTCTGTGGAGGATCAAATATGTTCTGCTTAGTAACGAGCATGGGAATTTATTGTATTTTCAGCTGTACAACGTTATGACAAATTCATTGATTTTATATTATATCTAACATTATATTTAACACAACTTAACCCGAGACGGTACATACAAATATACCTATGTAGACGATTATATACGTACCTACATCAAAAGCTCACTAAAGCTTCGAAAGCAAAAATACAGCCGGCCCGGTCCGGTGAGGCGAGACTTGTAAAAATGAATGTATCTACAGCTAAACATGAAGAGCGAAAAGAGAAACATCTCCCTTGTGAGATTGACTTTTGCCCCCAGATTGCAGGGGCTGACTGTGTTTACACCGAATACAAAATGCGCAAAAGTTTTTGTTTTGTTTTATTTCAACTTTCAAAACGATGGCTTGCTTATTCGCAAGCATTAAAGGAAGCTTATGAAGTCGTATACGGTAATAACTATGGTATTAAAACTTTTAAAAAACTAGGCTTTATTAAAATTTGTAACAGGACCAACAGGAGTAAATATTCTGTAGAACGGAGGTCAGCAATTCTGAAATGAAAGATTTAAATGAAATCTATCGTTCTTTTTATCACATGGATTTTTTCACACCTCGTCTACCATTTTTTTAATGATGAAAGTAGGCAACACTAGTGTGGTCACATCTAATAGCCTTCGAGGTCGCACTGACGCCAGACTGACTGACGGGATCCGTATTTCCGATTCTTACTATGGAATATAATATAATATATTCTATATATTATAATATATTGGAAAAGAGGTTTCTAATATCAAACATGCAAAGAATATTTATAATATAAAGCAAAAATGACACAGTATAGCATCATTTTAATACATTTTTTTTTTATCATTGTACGTTTTATATATTATGTAGATACTTGTGAATGTAAGTGGATTTTTGGATTTTCGTTCCCAGAAAACTGCATGCTTACCTCATAATATTGAGTATTATGTATCACTAGTATTTTAATTGTATTTAGGTGCCATAGAACAGAAATGTATGAATTGGTATCTAATTAGGTAGGTATAACTTTAGAAGTACCTAACGAGGAGTTTAGTCTCATCATATTAAGAGGTCACATGCTACGGATGCCTCAGGAGAATTTCAAAATATCCTGCCTGTTCTTAAGCCAACTGCTATCTATAGGTTAGGTTATAGATATAAAGCAGAGTTACAGAATGCTGGCATGAGCGACTAGAATTCTCAGAACAGCTGCCATGGTGTCCATATTCTCCAACTGAGGAATAAATATCGTCAAAGAAGAAGAAATTGCAATTAATTATATGTTTCATAATTCCGTTTTTATTTATATGACCACATAATAGATAATCAAGATAAAATTAATGCGAAAAGCCAAGAACTAAGCCTGAAGCCAGTTTCGGTTAATTATTTAATGATAGTCAGGCTGTACAACACAAGAAATAAAAATACAAATTTAGAACGTGCGTTTTTACATGACAATTTTGAATGCGTGATACAGACATAATTCTTGAAAATAACATATTCCTTAATACGTGTTTAAGTTTATCTCAACAATCGAGAATTAGGCCTTTTTACTGCTTCACGCAGAAGGCGACCTGTTTTGTGTGTACCCTGGTAGATACATATTTTCGATGTCATTTAAATTTTCGTGAAATTTCCTACACTGACGATATCTGTCAAACGCGGTAATTATTAAAATTTATCCTCGTAGTTAATCTTTTATGTACAAACACAAAAAAGTCTTCATTGAAAATGGTCTCGCGAAATTTAGCTGCGTACGCGCTGAAATGAAATATCGCCGTGTTTGTACTTAAGATGCATCATAATATGCAAGTCGCCCGTCACATTTATAATATGACTACGTTCCTTACACGCGTTTAAAACTTGATAAGAATGCGAAAATTTCACGTATGTAAATAATAAAGATGGCGCTCGGATGAGGGAGGGAGACGGAATGCGCGGCGCGATGAGAATGCGCGCGCGCAATACCTTTCAGTGACATCTTCTGAGGACTTAATCGATTTTATCGCCGTAATTAATTTTACGCATCTTTAAGTTCAAGTAGAATGTTCATGATGTTTTGCATAATGTTTCGAATCACCTGTGAAGATAACTATTTATTTAAACATTATAGACACGGTAACCATATTACATCGTTTATTTAAATATTTAAAAGGTGTATGTAGTCATTTATTTATTTTGAAAACCGCATCTTATTTTTAACAAATTCGAAAAAAAATTCGACATCTAAAAAAATAGCATGTCGTATCGAAGACTTTTTTTGGGGATAAAATGTTAAAAAAAAGTTCTCGACATTAATTCTAAATGAAATTTATATCTACTTAATGAAAATTTTCAACAGCTCGGAAAAATCAAGAAAATGTAAAAAAATTATTTCCGTTATTCTTCTTCTTTCTTCTTCCACACTGTCACGTCCCAACATTAGGGCATATGGCAAGCACAAGTTGGCGCCACTTCCCTCGGTCCATCTCCAACTCTTGCGCCTCCCGCCATGTCAGACCTGCAGCACGTAGGTCGCTCTTGTAGCACCGCGGTGAGGGAAAGCCGGCCACGGCGATTGAACCCTTGAGGCTGTGCCAGAAGGGTACGAAGTGCCGCACTCTTTGGCGGCATCCGAAAAGAAAATATGGTTGCCGTAATTATAGACTTTTAAGACAGATTTTTTCAGGTTTCTATTTAATGAGATATCTACACAGGTGTTGATTTCATCATACTGAATTTAGAAACATGTCATGTTAATCATTTGTTATACCAATGACGTTACAAGTCGCCGCTTAATTTATTCTTTGGAGGCTCATATGATCCTAGTATTAGGATCGGACATGGTCGAAAAAAAATGCTTGTCAAAATGTGTCCATGTTATGTAAAAAATGACTCCGTTACTTAGGATTTTTATGAAATGCTGACTAAAACACTTTAATGCTAATTATTTATGAGTAATTATTACCAAAGTATTTTTTATTCATTTCTTGACTATTTATAAATTCATACTGATTATAATTTTATAGTGTATTTATTTATGTATTACGGCGCATTGTTCAAAAGTTGTAATGCCTCAATACTCTTTTATAATAAATAAATGAATACAATTCTACACGAAAAGCATTTTACTCGCATCGAAACCAAGTAGAAAAGTTGACACAAAAAGGTTTTAAATATCGATCTCATTAAGGTAACCCTAACTGGGAACATTAATTGTATACTAAATGAATTAGTCCTGTCGACATACTTAACCCAACTTGAGAAAATATTTCAAACTGCTGAGTTCCTGTCATTGTGCGGGAATCGCGATTGCATCTACTGCCATTGCCACGAACAACATAAAACCAAATTCATATTATTATTATTATCTACCTCTATCTTAACAATTTTATTTAATATTATGCTTAATGTTGTGTTTTAAATGGTGCTTTTAACTTATTTCGCCAAAATCACCCTAATACTGTGACAGACATTATGCAGAAGGTATATCAAATTCATACAAGTAATAAGTAGATAAGTATGCCGATTTTTTAAATGCTTTAATATTATATAATAAGATAGCAATTGTATTTATAATACAAACCAGAAAAAATTGTTGTTTATGTAGGCAGCATGACATCGGTAAAGTTGTCGATGATGACCACAGAACAGATAATAAATAGGATACCGATAGGCCATATTCAATACGCCGCATGGTGAAGCAGGGTTTTGAATGTGTGAGTATCCTACGAAAATGAAGCACGCATTATGCACGTGCAATGGTGTGTGTAATACACCAACATTAAATGAGCGTAAATGCATACACCGAGAGCAGTTTTCAGTATTCGACGTAAAACGTATTATTGACACGTGTGTAAGTTTAACCCGGTTCTTCCTTACTCGAGTCGGTTACCTGCTATCGCCTTACCCGTTATGTATTTCAGTTCTCATTATTTCTGAGTTCCCCGATGATGACATTAAATAAACAGTACAAGGTTTTAAAAATTACCGGTTCTCTTTCACCTGTAGGGAATTGAAGGTAATTATGTAGGTAAATAATGGCACAATTGATTGACAATAAATTACTATTTAAAAATCATGATAGCTGAAATATGGAAAAAAATATGTAGGTACCTTAGTTACCTACATATTTAATTTTTAAATATTTTGAATTCTAACATAATACTTCTGGTATCTATTTGATCTTAGTTATAAGTAGGTAGATATAGGTACCCATATTGTATTAATACTTACTACTTATTATGTATGCCTGGTAGATCAATATGAATAATTATACACATATAAAGCTTTTTAGCATTCCGCTTAAACTGTCATAATAATATGAATTAGTAATTGTCAATGCTATTATACCTACTAGTTAAATTTTTGAATTGAATAGGTGAAAATATTTATCAATGACGTAATTTTGAGAAATTTTTTAATCATGTGACACTATACTGATTGTGTGGGTAGCTACCTACATTTAAGTTTAAAAAATAAAAAAGAGTAAGACATGCCTAATAGCTAATTATCTCAGCTTGGCAAAAAAGTCACTTGCGAATTTCATCGTTGAGTTGGTTTTCATACTTACTTATTATTTTTGTGATCAAAGATGATCTATGTACGTATCTTATTATTTTTTTATTGTTATTAAAATCCACATGGTGGGGCAATGCTAGAGTATGATTTCAAAAATCCGTTGTTATTTTTTTCAGTGCGTGTTTATTCCATAGCAATCCTTCTTCATAGGATCAAATAAAAGATTAATTGAACTCACACTCTGTACAAACCATGTACAAACCTACATATTTCGTTTAGGAGCGAACATGGTGATTCATTGTGTTTACGATTTATCTACAAAACTTTTAATTGCCTTCAGTCAGAGTAGATATTAGGTATGTACAAGGTAAAGTATTGATTCTCGGAGAAGGCATTCCAAGAAGATGTTTTATTGACACAATTTTGTCGTTCCTTGCATAAAAATAACGTTACAAATCAATCCGTGGAGAGGTTCGACCCCGTCCCGGGACCAGAGCGCTGGTAGCTGTGTTACCCACATAAATTTGACCATATCAAACATCGCCGGCCGTTTCTCAGGCTCCGTGGAAATACCTTTAATATTGCCCAATGCGGTATCTGTGTTCTTTTTTATTTTTAGGGGGCAAATAACATGGCTCGACTTTGTTTTTATCGGGTAAAACGATCGACCTTTACTTTGGGAGATGCGCTACCAACAATAACTCACGAAGCCGGCGAGACGCCTCAGCCGTGAATCTTAACTCTTTCCGCACAGAAACATCCAACTAATACTAATCATATTCACCATTGTTAGATCCTAATAAAGAAATACCCAGTTAATTCACCGTTATCTTATTGTGGTGTAATTTTACTTCAAACATCAGTTTAACTGTAGTTAGATTTCTACTTAGTTATTATTTTGTTAGGTTAAATTTCGATGGTAGTGTTTTCGAGTGCAATATGGTAAACTGTTTGTATAAAATAATTTTTGTTACATATTCAATTAAATGGTATTGATTTGAACAGGTGGGCGTTATAACATTGCGTTCGAAAATAATCAATAACTATAAACACACCACATAAGCGTGAAGTTTGACAGTTTTGATAGAAAACATACAAGCGTAGTTGGAACTACGCTGAGCAAAAATAATTGATGCAATAGGCTTCATGTAAAAACAGTTGGAGAGAGTATCGGTAACAATAATTAAATTCACCCAAATTGTACGAGCAGACTTGCGGGCTTGATGACTTATGACTTGTTGGTTCAATTGAGAATTGTCATTTTGGTCATGTGTGTCATTCAGTTTGGTTTAACTTTACAATTTGCTTTTAAAATAATAGTTACCTGATTTTATTCGTTTTTTTGGAGAAATGATACGAAATAAATACTAGTAAATAGGTACAATAAGAAATTTGTTATATTCTGCGAGTCGTGTCCATATAACTATATTGGTAATTGATAGGGCCTTAAATTTCACTGATATTTAAAAAAAATCTTTAAATTAAGCAAAGTGCATACTATATATATTTAATAAATAGATATTTTGTAACGTATTGTACCTATTGCATTTAAAATTGAAAGGATCCCAAATATTCAAATACTATTTTATGAAATAAATACAATGTTCGAGTAGTATGTACATCAATGTTTATTCGATTTGTTTTATTCAATTGGTGATTCTAATCGGATGTAATTGAAATTTAATAAGACCTGCGTCGACGCACGTCCATTGCAATGCCGTGTGTCTGCGCCCTTACCGGAAAGAAATTCCCGTAGGAAGAGCATTGAGATAAAAAAAACCCATTGTTCGAGGAGCATTGCTGACAGTATTGTTTCAGTTTTATTAGATTCAATAAGAACATTAATTTGATATTGATTGGTATGAAATGTCTGAAAATAACGCTGCCATTATAATCAGATAATTGATGGGTAGGTACGACTTGATACAAGAACCTACCGAAATTTTATAAAAAATATTATTGCATTTCTAATTTACTTACCGACCTATTTTTTCTGCCTTTCCCTTGTATTCCTGTGGTTTTTGTAACATATTATTTTTAAGTGGTTTATTTAGGTAACGAATTGATTTTAATATTTATACGGTCATCTATTTTCGATAGAGCATCTCACGATGAGCAATCTGCATAGGTACAAATTTCCGGGTACTATAATATTTACCCAAGAAGTTCATAAAGACGAAAAAAGCTTTCGATACAGGAGGGGTTAAGTATGAATATGGGAAAATTCAATAGTGAAATAACTCGTTGAAGGCTCGATGTCAGTCGCAAGATTCTAGCGTGCCTACTAATTAGATTGATTTCAACTCAACAAAATCTCGGGAATTATTGTCAATGCATTCTTCACATAAATATCTCAGAGTTTTCAAGAAAAGAAATTTGTAATGGAAATTATAAATTCGGTCTCCAGCTTCCTCGCATTCCGACAGCTTTTTTTTGATCATCGTGTAATTAAATATTAATTAAGAGCGGACAGTTATCGTTTCCTCGAAATGCCTGTAATGTTTGATTCTAAATTATGCTGAGATTTATGTGTTAATTAAAATTTTCAGAAAAATTGCTTCTAAAACTAATTGAATTTTATACTGTGCCAAAATTACGCAATAAAATATACCTAGGATTTAATTTTTTTCATGAATGTTTTCAAAATATTTTAAGTGTTTTCTTTAACATATTGTACATCATTGTCTCGTGATCAGGTATAATAAAATGAAGAATTTAAATGTTGATGGATTGAGACACGTGTTAGTGGCAATGCATGGCGTCTTCTACGTTTTCTTGTTCAAATTTTCTTCTAAAATTATGCATTGCATATTGTCCCTACTTTTCAAAATATTTTTTCGATTTTTATATGTATTAATCATTTTGCAAATTTAGTGCTCCGTACTTTGATACACTATCTTACATAAACGGGTCTGGTATTTTATTATATACAACACGTTATGAGGTGCAATGATAGTGGTATACCTAGTGGTAGTAAAACGATAGTATAGTAGTAGTTACAGTGAGATAAAAGTAGAGACACCTTAGCTTTCAGAAAATCATGTAGATGTATTGTGACATCGCCGGGAAACGAACCTGGGACCAACCAACCCATTCAATCAAGTCATTGGGTTCTTGAGCATGTCGTGTAAAAAGAGTTTGTGATAAAACATGTACTCAGCGGATGCCTATAGATATGCTCCGCTTGGGAGTGAGAATAATAAATCGAGAAGGTATATTATGAAAGTTTTCTTCTTAGGTATTAGTTAATTATTAGAAAATCCTATTATATAGGTAATATATAAATATAAATCTGTCTACCTGTGATGTACGAGAAGGTAGCTACCTACCAAAGTTAGTTTTATTTGTAAGATTTATAAACCACGTGGTTTCAGTTAATAAACATAAATATCATTTGATAATATTGTTGCTCTGTAGTATATTTATGTTTTTGATAACGCTGACTATTTAAATATTCTTAATCGTCTAGTTGTGGCGTCGCAGAAATGACAGACACAATTTTTATTCTGATTTAATCGGAATAGCGGAGGTTAGGTTTAGGCTTGTCGCCAGATCTCGACAAAACCATTGGGCGATGGGTCTTTTATGGCACCGCGACATTGTAAAAAATAAACGATAAAGGACCCCGACTGGAAGAACAAACGAAAAAATTATTGTTTCATTAGTGTGGGAACTGCGCGTATCAAGTATGTCGCGATGTCCACATAGGCACATCGTTCATCCCCGAAGTGGGGTTAATTTAGCAGGTGTTAGTATTTACAAATAAATATGATATTATAGAATAGTTACTCTTTCATATTATAGGTATTATGAATGTTGTGCAGCAACATTAATATTTTTATTTAAAAGCCTTCATTTAAACTTGAAGTCCTTACAGTAAACATGTTGGCTTGAAGATTTATAGAAACTTTAATGTCATTAATAACTAACCAGCAATTGCTACATCCTACATACATTAAAAGTAATGAGGGTACAAAGCCGATAATGATGTGTAAATTTATAGAAATCAAGAAAACATTAACCCTTGCCACCGGTAGTCATATACAAGTGCTGCCCGTATGAATGCCAATTTAACATAATAATATTGCCATAAACATATTTATTAATATCGTAAAGTAATGTTGATATATGATTGAAAAGCTTTGACCTATGAATATAAAATTACCATTATAAAATTTATGAGGATTAGGACTATAAAAGAAAACACCGTCGTGTTAAAATTGAGAATAAAGCCATAGTTATTTGGGACATCAGATATCCGTAGTTAATAGTACCTACTTTTTCAAATTATTATTTTGTCAACTCACGTATTAGACACACTACATATGTCTTGAATTTTCATAAAATTTAACAGATTACAGTAAATTATTGAATGGTGGTTGTAATCGACTCGTAATATTGGAGAAATTGCAACATTTTGCGGTCCATTCTTTCCTAGGGGCGGCAGGTTATATGGAAGTATGCTGAAGCAGGCAAGTATGGTGAGACAGGCTGGTAATCAATCTGCAATCAATTCAAAAAATGCTAAAATTATTATAGTAAACAATAATTTTGACCCCAAAATATGGTTGTATAATAAATAGTAAACCTGTAGAATTTAATATTAATTATATTTCCATTTCTGGTAAAATGGAATTCTACCAAGTAAATGCTAACTCAATAAATAGAACATGTTTTTTTTATCGGCGGTATGTCAGCAATTGGATGTTTTCAGACATCTAAAATTACGTTTCATTATCAAACCATATTTTATAATAGAAATTCATTGTTTAAATTTAATGTTTTCATTTTTTGTTGTTGGGTATATTTTGATAATTGAGTTTTATGTTGACAGTTATTTTGGGCTATGAACCCATCTTCAGAAGGACATTTAGATATTACGCAAACTGAATTAATATATTTTATTTACTTTGAAACAGACCCGTGTTCACTTAAGGTGACGCATCAGTGAAACGCCAAATAATTTTCAACTGTACGCGCGACGAAATTTTGGACTCGCTGCCATTCAGTGAGAGAATGTTGACCCAGGAACACGTCACTTTGCTGCGTGATGGCGACGGGTCAATTAATTCTAAAATCGTGTAAAGATGACTAAAAACGTTACCCATTTACTTTAAAAAGAAAAGATGTCAATGAATATATTATTATTGTTACTAATAGAACAATAAACAGAACATAAAATGGACGTATGTTGGATTTATATGACAAATAATATTTCGTTTGACAGGCGTCATTTTCACCCGCAATCCACGCATCGCCTAGCAACGATCTTTTTAGACCGTGCCTCAACTAATGCATGGCCTTAATGTATATCTAACAGTAGGTACGTTGCGTTTATATATATGTAGTTATATATAACTATTGTAGTTAGGTATTTGATAAATATAATGGATACAATAGATGTTCGTATGGGTACTTAAGTCTTGTTGTAGGTAGGAGTGTAGGACATCTTGACAGTGGAATTCTGTCTCTATTCACCGCGTAAACTGTAAAGTCTCAAAGGACCGACGACGTGCGCCTTCTTTCAAGCAAAGAAAATGCAATAACGCCCCAACAATTCGCATTTATTTGTAATTTATAGAAGACAAATTACTACTAAATCTTAATCATAGGAGATATTATAATATATATATATATAAATATAAGTGGTAGGTTTTATTTAATAATTGCATTATCTACGATATTTTCCAGCTTTTTAAAAATCATATAAAACTATCAGTTCGTGTGAAGAAATATTGTTGGAGTAGGTATGCGATTTTTCTTACATACAGCGGTGTCGGTAGGTACCTAATCGTTATTTTTACGAAGGCATAATTTTTGTGTCTTAAGATAGACGACAATAAAAATAATAAAACTCCTGTCTGATGGTTCGGGCCATAAGTCACAACACGCATTTTAACGTAGTGTACTCTGGGTGTGGACCTCTCCTTTTGGGCCAAAGAATCGGGCGGTGTATTCAAAAGGCTTTCTAAGAAAAGATGAACGAGGAGAAGAAAATTATATTAGTTTTCCAAAAAAAGAAATAAAGGTGTCTTTGATAGCTATTGTGTTGTATCAGATAACCTTAATAATTATTGTGAACATCATTTCATTGTAACTGGTTCTTCTTTCTTCAAAGAATAAATAATTTGAAAGTTAATCTTAGCATTAATACATAAGTAGTTGATATTGTTATGTGTAAGTATGACAAATTGATTTAATCAAACATTTTAACATTAATAGAAAATATGCGTTTACCCTCATAGTCATAGCATGACTTCATGCGAATACATGGACCATAAGAGCCCTCGCCCACTAGAGTGCGTAGGCCGTGCGTAACGTAGCAATGGCTGGTAAGTAAACATTACCACTAGAAATTTTAGACCAGAAACTTAACACAAAATTAATGGGAACTGACTTACCCCACCGGATAGGGTGTGATATGAGAGGCTGCGGATGACGTGCGTGGAGAAATATGGAATAAACTTAAACACTTGTTAGATAATATATTATTGTCAATAGTTAAGTAGGTACCTACACCTAGTGTCGACAACCAATTTATAATACATACCTAGAAACAGATGTCATAGGAAAATTATATTTTTCTTGAATGTAAAATAATGAAGATATTATTTAAATACGTATTGAGGCAATTAAGAAATGTTTTTATTAAGAAGGTAGGCTTTAAATAATCGCCTAGTATGGAATCTTCATCACTGTTATAGTCAAATATTTATAGCACGTCACTTGTCAAAATGAATTAGCTATCACTCGTAAAATAATAAAATACTTTAGGTTATTTTAAATAATGTAAGTATCATATTTTTGCGTCCATAACAACAATCCGTGGAGGGAAAACGACAATGATATTATGTTCTCAAAGTGACAAGATGTGGGTACTATAGCAACTGACTTAAGTTACTTATGTGTTTTTTTAACCACCTGTGATCTTAATAAGATCACATGGTCCTCCACAGTGTAGAAGGTTGTATTCACAGATTTTTGTTTTTTAAGAGTTACAGATGTTAGCCACATGCTTATTTGGTCGATATTCTGACTCCAAACACAAATTGAAAAATAGTAATATGAATATTTGCCAGACTCAAGAATTGAACCTGGAACCCATCCACGAAATTATAAGCCGACGCGTAAGCCACTCGGCCATCGTGGAGTCGTTAGTTATCACAAAATAACTTTCAGAGAATTTGTGAGTACACATGCACTAAGGGATTTTGAAAATAAAATTATACCGCCATTAATTTTGTGACAACTTGCAGATATGTGTGGACATCCACTATAGATCCTTTATTGATAAAATTTGATTACGACGGCACTCTTTCCCCGAGATAAGCGGCTTCGGAATATCGCCGATTTCGCGATCCGGTCCGGCTGGTTTTTTGTCTCGCTTTTCGGCGTCGCGGGCGAGAGGGATGCCAGACCGTTCGGCGCGGCTGAAAACCGCCACAATGCAAATTACACACCGTGTGAAACAAACGTACTGGCCATTTATCAATCGGTTTGGCGACGCCGCGATTTATTGCTCGTGTTACCTGTTGCCGGTTGTGTAATTCGGTGAATATAAAATCTCACCGCCAGAAACTGATGCGAGTGTCACGGCCATCTCTATAACAACGGCCTACTGTTTATTTAGTCAAAGATAATATATCAAAATTGCTAAATGCTTACAGTTTACTTCTATCTTCTATTTAAAAATGCTGAATAAAAATCTTCTTGCTTACAGATAGAGCTTTTATAATATATACTAGTGAAGCAGAAATACGACAAATTCATTTAAGCACAGACACCTACACATCTCTGCTATGAAAATAAATATATTTCTCATAACCTTTCTCATTGCACTAGTGTAACAAGCTTAAAAGAGGTTTTTTATATAATGCATCATAAGTATTTAGATGAATAATAAGTACCTACCTAAGTAAGTAAGGAAGCTCGTCAACAACACGTCACCATTTTTTTGTTTACAAATTATTGCGTTTAATTCGGAGATTATAATAACTAATTAATGTTTGCAAAGATACCAATTCAACTCTTCTAAAAACATTCTGGAATTGTTATAATTGAAAAAGTAGGTTAACTTATTATTAAACGTTATTAGTGTATTTCATATTATGATATTGCACTATACTTTTTATAGTAGGTACCTACATACTCTATTTAAAACGAATAGCTTTTTTGTCAATTAAGTTAAAGTTGGGATGCTGTTTTTTTTCTATATCTTTACAATACCGTTTACTATAAATATTGACATATTAAAAAAAATGTCTTTGAATACGGATATTTTTATATCTAAATTACAGCATGGTTTGAATTATCTATTACAATAGTGAAGTAAAGGTTATTAATTATAAAATGGCGGAATGGGTCTCACAATGAGCCCACCTACGCAGTTTTATCAAATGTATTCAATTATGTTGGCTTCAATAATTATTATTAGGATCAAATGATGTGATGAATAATTATAATATAATGTTTCATTGAAAACATCTTTCTAAGATAATATTCATGTCCTTTTGTATTATCTACAAGCACCATCTGATGTCTCGTGGAATCAAAAAATCTTCGATGGCATTTCAGCGAAAGCAAACGGATATATTTTGTACACTCGATGGGCATTTAAATTAAATTAATTGCCCTCCATTAGTAATAGAGGCGGACATTAGATAAACGCAGAGAACACGCGGCGCGCCGGAATTTCCACCTGCACCACACCACTCTTTTATTTTAATTCAAACAATCGAATTGCCATATCAACCGCATTAGGGACATTCGTAAAAATCGTTTTTCTTCTAATTTAGATATTCCCAGGAATTCGATGTGGAATTTGTGAATAGTCAATTCGGTGGAATTTGGTTAATAATTTCGCCGGATAACAGGCTCTCGTCAACATTTCCTCGAGTATCTTCCGTCGACAGGTGCACAATTCTTGAGTCTTGCGTCTGTCAGTCGCGTTGGAATTCACAATTCAGTGGCACACGTTGGCTTCACGTGGCCGACTCCTGAATGTACCTAAACGCTACTGTGGGTTCATTTTTTGTTCATTTTAGCTGGTTATTTTAACAGTTTTATTGCGATTTGATGTGGTGATTGTAGTTTTAATGTCGCAGTCGGGCTTGAATTCTTTATTTTTTGGGGAAAGGTATTTTAAATACTTAAATACCTAAGATTAAGATCGGGTATATTTTTATGGAATTCGGGTAAAAGTAGAGGTATAGATAAATCATTCAATAAAGATATCGATTTATATATGAATGAGGAAGGTACAAATAAAAACATTGTATCACCAGGAAGCTAGATATTTATAGTTTTATTACCCTAGATTAATTCATTACTTTAAAAAATATAATAATATAAACATCAAACAAGTTTAAATAATTTTCTTTGCTGATTTTTAGTGACATAAAATGGTTTTACTTAGGATGTATATTTAAACGTAAGTCATCAATTAAATATAAATTTAAGATCCCATAATACCTAGATGCATAGGTATTTTAAGATTATTATTGGATGCACCAACATACCTACTCAATCTATTTTTTTTATAAATTTAATAATATTTTACGCAGGTAAATGCAGATTGGTGACCTGACAGCGATCCAAGAAATTTCTAATAAATCGTCTCAAAATTTGAATATGAAGCACTGAATATTATTTTTAATTTCTGGAACTGGATGCATTTTATTGTCGAATATTGAACGGTTTGGATAACGACAAAATGTAACAAACACCATAACAAAAGGCGACATAAATATTATTAAATTCCATAGACAAATTTCTGTGAATATTTTACATCTATACAATATGTTCATGATTTAAAACACCTACACATCTTTAATGAAAATCATTGAATTTGGTCTATCTATCACAATTTTTCCTGGTTTCTTTTGGGTCACCTTTAAAGTAAATAGCTACATAACCTGTATAATAATTTGTTCTATTTTTTCATCTACAGAAGCATCTCCGATGTCATCAAGAAATTTCCCTGCGTCTTTCTGGAATAGTCAGTACCAGCCCGCGCCTACAGCCCCTGACATCTACTCGGACCCTTACCACGCGCATGCGGCTCATGCAGCCCATGCAGCACATGCGGCGCACGACCCCTGGGCCTCACATTACCAGCAGTACAGCGTAGCGGCGCACCACCATAGGTAAATATTCGCTTTTCCGAATTTATTTTCACCTTCAAGTACTATGTATATATAATAATATGTAGATCTATTTTCGTAAGTTAATGAAACTATATACAGGGAAATTTTATTCTTAGCCCGGTCGCGCATACAAACTCGTGTCGACTGTAACACGTCGAATTTGTCGATGTGATTTTGATGTCAATAGTCGAAAAAAGATCTATCCTTTAAATACAAAAAAAAATTGGCATGCCACACTTCTGATGATGGTTTTTAGTCATTTTATAATGTTCTGAGCAGTAAATTGAAAGCTGACTGACATTGAAAATTTTCCCTTCAGAGTCAGTTTCTAGCTCTTTTGACCTGCCAACCTAGAAAAATACTTTCTAATTCAGATACAAAGGATTTTTCTCGTGTAAAGGACATATAGGTACCTACTTATAAGGTAGCATATTGTGGCGCCCTCACTCAGCGGACAACTTATACTGGTGGATATATAGTAGATATTTTTACCTATACTATAATTATTATGATTAACAAAGTTTCGCGAATTATATCCATAAAATAAAATCATATATTTCTTTTAAAAATTTCAAAGAGTATTTTTGCGTATTACCAGGGACAATATAGTTTGGGGAACACTACCTTTGTTGATAGCTCTGCTGTTTGCAGAACTGCGGTTAAATTAATATACTGTTTCAATATTATGATTGTATGTTCAGATCCAGGACATGGATTCATTGGGTTGACAAATGGTTAATTTACAACCAACCATCGTAAACACTGTTTCTGTTAGAAATTCATGTCAGGCCGTCACATTCAACGGAAAAATATCGATAGGTCTCTGGTATTTGGTATCCTATTAAAAGAGAGTATCGAAGTCGATACTTGCAAGTATTGGTCAAATTATGCTTATCCTTAATGGATGTTTACGAAAAAATAATACAATATATCGATTACAAAATATTATCAAAATATTGGCCAAAAAGTATGTAAAGTATAAAGTTTAAGGTATCAATATTTTTGACAGCCCTAGCAACTACATAATAATATCTGTACCTCAGAGGCAGACGGATGCAAGTGCCAAATGCCCAATTGTTCAGGAGAGCCAAAAAACAATTTTTATTTTAAACGAATACTCATAACTTCTAAGAAAATATAAATAGAATGTTCATTATTTTTTTTATTATAATTTAATTAAAGTACTTATGGAATATGTAAGAAATGAATAAATATAATACAATTTTATATCTTAAAAAAATAAAATAAAAAACGTAGTGTTGATTTGCATCCTTCTGCCTCTAAAGATATTTTGCTAATGTGGATTTGTATCTTATTTACCTAGCCAAAATAAAACAATTTATAAGTAAAAAAAAAATTATAGGTATAAATATAAGAAAGCAAAACACATTTTTTTTTTATATTTTATTATGTCATCATCATCATCATCACCAGCCTTCACCTATTCATTGCTGGATGAAGGCCTCGCTAATATCCAAGCTGATTCCACTTCTTTCGTTCCTGTGCGTTGCGTTGCCAAGTACTTCCGCAGAACTTTATCATTTCATCGATCCAGCGGCCTCTAGGTCTACCTTGTGGATGTTTTGTGCCTCTTGGATACCACTGGATGACTAAATTTGTCCAACGATTGTCCTTTCTTCGAGCTATGTGTCCAGCCCATTTCCATTTGAGGTTTTTAGCAAACTCTATCACATCATTAATCCTTGTCTGTTCCCTTATCCACTCATTCCTCTTTTTGTCCTTTTGCGTTATGCCCAGCATGCACCTTTCCATACCACGTTGTGCTACTCTAAGTTTCTGGAACTCTCTTTTACTTAGGGTCAATGTTTCACACGCATGTGGTTACGGGAAGTACACACTGGTTGAACACTTTGCACTTTAGGCACAGTGGGAGGTCATTTTTGAATAAATTATTCAGGCGGCTAAAAGCACTCCAGCCTAGCTTTACTCTGCAAACAATTTCATCAAATATACATTCATCTATAGACACTCGTTGTGCCAGATAGATGTAGTTTTTCACCTGCTCGAGCTGAATGCCATTGATGAGGATCTCTTCTTGGCCCGCAAAGCAGTTGAACATGACTTTATTCTTTGATACATTTATTTTCAAGCCTACTTTGTTGCTTACTCCAGCGAGTTCCTGCATTCTGCTTTGGAGGTCTTCTGAGTCTTGCAAACTACTATTTATTGTCATCGGCAAAGCGCAGATGACTCACGTATTCTCCATTTATGGGGACCCGTGTCATTCCAGTCAAGTTGCCTAAATAAGTCTTCAAGTGTAGCTGTAAATAGTTTAGGTGAGATACCTTGTCGGACTCCTTTGCTGATAGGAAATGCTCGATGGTTGCGCTACTGTATATATTATTGAAAATATTTATATAGCGCCCGGGGATTGATTTCTGAGTGCATCGAATATTGAAAATTTCTTTATGGAATCGAACGCTTTCTCATAGTCTATAAAACCCATGGATAGCGGCAGTTTGTATTCCTGTTACCGCTCTGATTTCTCTGATGACTTGGATATGATCTATAGTGCTGTATCCTCCTCTAAAGCTCGTTCTACTGGCTGGTTCTCGTCTAGTACATATTGCAGACGGCAATTGCAGAATTTTATCTTAGTGGATTATTGGATTTGCATCCTTCTGCTTCTGAGGTAGGTATGGCATTTGCATCTTTATGCTATGCATATCTTGGACTAGGACTTCCATCTTTCTGCCTCTATTAAAAATAAAGCCTTTAGCATGACGATTCTTAAAAAAAATCATTTTCCCCAAAAATGGAGTTGCATCCGTCTCCCTCTAAGGTACAGATATTACACCGTGATTGTCCATATTGTATACATATACTAAATTATACTTCGGTATTTTACTGTACAAAAACATATTATTTGTTCAGGGCTGTCCACGAATATCATCATCACCACAATACGATGGCGCAATACGGAGGACTCCTTCTGCCCACCAGACTTCCTCACCACGCGCAGTACAAACCACCTGTCGACTGGTCAGCATCTCATACCTCTAGGTGAGCTAAGCGACCGACTTCCAGCAGTTCAAATAAATTAATTTCTCTATATTTATATTTTTTTATAAATTATGTAATAGTTAGACAGGTTATACATTTTTAAAAATAACTAATTTTCTTGTCTTTTGTGTTTGGTACAATACTGATTTTTACTGGGAAAATTTTTTATTATAAGAATATCGAAATGATCGTTTTACTAAACATATCAAATGATTATTGATAGATTTTTTTACGTTTTAACAATAAAACTGTTACTTTTTAATACAGATTACATGAACAAGCAGGAAGTGCACACCATGGTCACGCACATGCCTTGGATACATCTGCTTACTCTAGTTACCCCACAATGGCTGGTAAGTTACAAATGATAATTATTTCATTAACAATAATTATAATAAACAATAGCGGAATAAAGTCCGCGAAGATCCCGAGCGCTGGTTGAGGCCGTGTTTCATGTACGAAATTTGAAATATTTAGCTTATGTATATGTTAAAATACAGTTAAATATGTACCTAATAATATTGTACTTCAAGGATTTTTTTACACATGTGTTAGATTGTGAAAACTTTATATTTATTTAAGTTTTGAAACTTACTTTGTGAAAGTGATAGTTTCCTGTGCTTCAAGGAAATCAACCACTGATAATAAATACATACATTGTTAAAAGCCACACCCGTCTTATATTATATAGGTATAACTTTATATATGACAAATTAATGTTGTAATCGGGTGAGGATAGGTTTATATTTTTATAACCCGTCAGAGCAGTAAATTTATTTCTATAGTAGAAAAGAACAAACAACATAGTCTGATGTACATATAGGTTAGATTCATCGTTAATCCTAATTTATTATCATCTTTTACGTACTGGGGATTAAGAAAACATACCTAAGACTCACTATGCATAACTACTCCTAATAAAAACATTCAAATCTGCACTGAAAGTCTTCTAGGATTATCTCAGAATGTATGAAAGTAGATATAAATTATAAACTACTAATATATTCTACATGCTGTAGTTATACCGAAGTTTATTTTCATTTCTGGACTGTACTTGATGTTATTGGAATATGTGTCAGTATTTTTTCAATAAATACATAATTTACAGATATAGGTACCTACTTATATAAGTCGTTTTATAAATGTTAATAATATGTGTAATAAGTTATTATTATTTATTATATTATGTATGGAATGCGTTTAAAATTATTTTAGTTGTAAATTTTAATGGTATGTGGGTAACATAATTATGATTTTGCATTAAAAATTTCCTTTTTTGAGTACATAACTATTCCATACGACAATTATTAACGATACGCACTTAATATAATCTTACGGCGATTTATGAGATATAATTGTTGTCTTGAATATATCGGTACTTATAATACCTAGATTAAAAAGTGGCTTTTAAGAAATGAATCCATCAAGGGATCGATTTAAAATGACTGGCAAATACAGTTTTGTCGAATCTTAATAAAAACTTTCCCCAAGAGTGTGGTATTTTTTACTTCACATGAATAAATTGTGGTATTATTAACAATAGAGCCAATTCACATGAGCTGAATCTCTAACATTCCGACTGTTTTAAAAATCAATCCTGACACAGCGACAGTTTTTTCTTCCGCGAATTTATCATCGGAATTTGCTCTATGGTAGTTATAGTACAGCGTGGTTGTAACGCCCATTACCTATTATACCTATACAATAATAAAACTCGTACAAATAAATTTTTATATAGGTACATATGAGTAGGTACGCATTATCAATTATGGAGAAATTGGTAAACTCCTATATTTTATGAGTATGTACTACTAAGTAGCACTTCAATATTTATATATTTATAATTTTACGGTTTTTATTTAATTCTACTTTTTACAGTTGACAAATACATGTATTTTTATCAAAAATTGTGTATTAACTAATTCAGATATACCGGGATTCACTGATTGGGATCACTCAGATCACTGTGATACCTATTACGTATAATGTAATCATTATCTAAGTCATTCAAGTAATGATAAAATAATGATGATTTTATTACCGTAATACCTACATTAGTCAAAAATTCATACAAAATACTTGACTAATAGGTACGAAGAATATTTTTTTCACGTCAATCTTATGTAGGTTTCTAATTGTCTAACTACCTACTGAATTCTATGTAAACTCACTATTTGTTATGAAAATCGAACAGTAAGTTATTAATATCTTACCAATAAAAAAGGTTTCGGAAAACATTTCCATCGGCAGGTAGGTATGTATGTATATATCTACATATCAATAATTCTGGTCACCTTGAGCTTCAGTATCCTATTATATTAACTTTTAATATAATCATGTTTCAGAAATATTAACATATTTATTATGAATTCTACTAAAATTTATGAAAAATTAATTATACTACAATTTTATTTATAAGTAGGTAAGTATTTTATAAAATTTGGAATGCGGTACTTTTTTTACTTAACTACAATTATATAATTACATAATAATATGACCTTATTGACAGTTTTATTTTATTATACAATTATAAAACAACAATCTTAAAAGTTTGATTTAAATACTGGCAAATAATTTAGCTGCATTCTGGTTTTTCTGCGGAATTCCGTACTAACAACACTCTTTATAATACCTATGCGATTTTTTCAAGTGTCGGTTTTCCAAGGACGTAGCATCATTATGGATTCGTTTAAAAATAATTATATTAGGTCACTTTTTAGACGTCTCTTTCGCTTGCCACCGGCATTTGGCAAAGCTCGACTTTCGCCCCAGTTCGAGTGAAGTTCTGTCGGCAGCTTTCAAAGCCCCTCGTTTTTATCAAACAGTGGCTGGCTTCGGCTACCGACCGCGCCACATTTTCGAGCGTGCTGCTCGCGTAATTTTTTACTCTCTCCGATGCAGAATTTGGATACAGTGGCGCTTTATTAAAAGCTCTCCAAATTATGGGCCACTATCTCTCATCACTTTGCTTTATGGACTAAGTCTAATGATGACAGGAATGTGAACTTTTCGGAAATGTTTGCTAACCACAGCGTTAACAATAAAAAATGAAATATTGATAACACAAATAAAAGGTACCTAGATTAATATGTAGGTACACATGGTCATTTTATTATATCAATTGAGTACCTTGGTATCAAAGTGGGACATAAGCCATTTACAAAATTTTACAGGAGACTCACAAACATGTGTGAAAAGTGTCTGTTTTTCATATAACATACCAACTTTAAACTCAAAAATCTCTATGAAAACTACCGTTTTTGATACTTTTGGTAGATTTTTTGATGATGGTGATGGTGATTTTGGTGATGCTACTTGCACTACCATAATCAATTAAAACATGAATTTAGTGGGAGTTGGCGTTTGTCCTACTTTGATACCAAGGTACGTCCTGTAAAGACCATGTAATACGAGGCCAAGCAGTAGATAACATATTATAGCTTAGCTTTAGTTAGTGACGTTAGCGTAGATATATTCTAAAAAAACAACAATATTATGATAAAATATACCAATACCAACCAACCTTCTTAACAAAAAAACGACGATTTGCCTTAACAATAAAATTCGTCTAACTAAATGATAAGAGATTGTTCTGTTACTATGAATTTTATTTATATGTAATTGTATTTTTAAACAAAATAAATCTATAATAGCATATTTTTTTCTGAATATAGAATTTTTGCGAAGTAATTCATTTACCATATAATGTCATAGAAATTTAGCTAATTTTATATAGGTTTGATCAAATTGTAAGCAAAATTCGTAGCTGTATACCTACCTATTGTATTATTTCAAACTGACAAATGCAACGAAAGGACGTACACAATTACCATCTACTGAGAATTTAGACATTTAGATCATTTTTACGAAACCTACTCTCAAACAGCAGAGGTTTTAGGTACGTGGTACGTGAAGATCTGAGGCTCTGATAATTTTGGAGGCCCACTATGTCGGTACTTTTTTCAAAAGTTGTTATGATAGTATTCATTCCTTAATTTGCCACACCTAAACAACCCATAGCATGCCTACCCCCACGGGACGTCAATGATTAAACGGCATGCAGTCAATGTGTTATCAATTGATTAATAGGTATGAAGTGGTTTTCAGCCAATCGGATTTTATATCGTATGATGTAGGGTTGGCCAAACTGAAAGGTAATATACGATTTTCGTTTGTAAGGGCGTCTTCATGAGCGCAGCGAAAAAATCAAACTTCATTAATCAAACATTTCTTATTCATATTTAAAATTTCAATGTGTATTTTTTCACAAACTCACAATGGAAATGTATCACATTTTATTGTATATGCTCATTTCCCTAGCTAGCAAATCTACCTACTCGATGTTTTCAAATAACACGAAATATATTTTGTATCATTTTCTTTACCAATATAATATCGTGATAAGCACACGACGTCACTGCGTAGTATCTAAAAACTACAGGTAAAGTGGCCCTTGCCTGAACACCAGAAGACACTTTTGCTAAATCAAAAGTACCAATACATACTTTAATTTTATGCGTAGAAGACACTTAATAAAGTTAATAGACAGTGCATAACGAATTCTATTAGTTCAATTACCACTAAACCTACTGCGTGAATCAACAACGATATTATTGAGCAATTTATTTAATATTCTATAACCTTCATCAAAATATGATAATCGGTATCCCTGCATCCTTATCAATTAGGTGGGTACGTATGGATATAGGTGCATACATATCTACTATTACCAAAGATGTTGCAAAAACGTTTAATAGAGATGGCGCTTAAATGTATGAAATCGAAGAACGACCCATGGTCTACTCCTAATGATTGAGTTACCTACCCGAAAAAATTCTAAAAGGGCTGCATGTAGACATAATGTGCCCATGACTTTTAAAAGCTCTGCAAGCCCAAATTAAGCTTCAATGATCTAATATCTACTAGGTACCTACATTGAATTATTTTTGTTAAAAATATATTCATTATCAGAAAATTACGGATATACCAACACTTTTTGAATTGCATGACAATTTATTTCTAGATTCTAATGGATTTAAGTTTTGTACTATTCTAGATATACTATTCGAAAAAGTACTAAACTTAAATCCATTAGAATTTAAATTCAAATTCCATCAAGTACCCTAGGTCGATAGTATTAATATTTATTTCTCGAATAAAGCTGCCGTTAACCGTGAATTAAAAAGAAACCGGTGAAATGCTTTTTAACGATGATAAATAGTATTAATTCTAGTATACATATTTAAAAAAAACACTATTAATTATAAACTCTTTATTTTTTTTATAAATTTAATTATGAATTTGGTACCTATATAATTATGGAAATAGGTAATGTACTTATAAATTAAAACATAGCGATCTTATTTATGATATTTACAGTTTTTTAAGTCCAATAAATAAGATAACATTTAAAACAAAAGTAATTATAACGTTTATCTGAGAATAATATTACAATATTCTAAAGGCTTCATAAAGAGATGTTTGATGAAAATTGAATTGGTTACAATGGAACCAGGTTTCGTCTTACAATACATATTTAGGTAGGTAGGTATATTTGAATTTTTAGGGTGAAATAAAGTTGAAGGTAAATAAAAAATGTATTAAAAAAAAAGTGCCTATAGTTTCACTTTCACGAAACTTTCATAAAACATTTAAAATGTCAAAATAATACAGTCGGTACCTATGTTAATAATTGCAAAGCAACTGGGAATAAGACAAACTAACATTTGCCCAGCTATCTTTTTAAGGAAACCAAAGAAGGCTCTTTCTTCTATATTATGCAACATCTTTGACTATTATAATTTCCAACTTTTAATTACGCAAATATATTTGAGTCTTATGTATTGTTAATTTTATTATTGTATGGAATGCAACCCACCCAAGCTCACGCCAAATGGGGTTATTAGGGCGTGCATCATTCGGTCAGCAGAATTCAAGGGGTGGCAAAACACACGAAAATAAAACATTTGTATATTATTTAAATGCAATTACATAAATTAAATCTTTTATTGAAATATAGTATGAAGTACCTAACTACAAATAATATTGCGTAGGTATTGGTGAACGGCGACATTTCCGCAAATCGATGGACGAACGCAAAATACTATATTTAAAAATACATACTAATTTCATATTAAGAGGTTTAAAATTTCCAATATTTTAATGAACGAATGCATCATAGCTGTATACAAAACTGCAGAGTCGGAAATTGTCATAAAGTTATAAAATAGGAAAGGGAAATTTTTCTCAATAAGTTGTCATATATTATACCTACCAACAAATAGTAAATATTATTACCTTTTATGTTATGAAATATCACGTTTAAGTAGCTAAATAGATAAAATTAATATTTCACTTAATATAAAATAATTATTTCACCGGTTTTATGTCCATTAAAAAATATTTGTGGTATCACGGTGGCCGCGCGGCTTAAGCGTCGGACTACCACGCCGTGGGTCTTAGGTTCGAATCCTGGGTCTGGCAAGTACACATATTGTTTTTCAATTTGTGTGTGAGTCAGGGTATGGACCTAATAGGTTGAGCATGTGGCTGACATCCATTTCTCGTAAAAAACAAAAATCTGTTAATACAAACCACTACTCTGTGGAGGCCCATATGATCCTATTAGTATCGGACATGGTCGAATAAATATATCTAGTTCATATTATTATATATTTACAATAAATATATACATGATGTGATTTTAATTTATTTTAGTGGTTAAAATGAATACTACTGTGGTTCAGTCATTGCTAGTTAGCAAAAAGGGGCGGATTGTCTCAAAGGAAGAAGGTTTCTGTTTAGTATTCAGGGCGTTGAGCGCACTAAAATAAAAACCAAAGTTAATGCCAGGTGTAATGTATCCAAGATTTAAGGATAATCTCTTTTATTGAAGTGTTTTAAATTACCTTTGTAGAGATTTTATTACAAAATCCAAAATTTACACTCTAAGTAATTATCAATTAGCATTCATGTAGGTTACCAGCGGCACGGTAAAATGGATATATGTTTGATCCTGTAGGTAGAGTGTAGACTTGTAGAGGGACAAATCAAATCAGGGCCGGATTGATGCTTGAAGAGGCTTTGGATGAATAGATATTTACATATTTGGTGATCTAACAAACATCATATTAAAAAGTTATTTACAATATGTACTTTTTTCAGGTTTGCTATTGGTAAATAAATATTCGCTCAATATTTCATGAAAAATCTATGATTTCTAACATTTCAGACTTATTTGAGTACAGGTCTAATCAATTTTGGCCAATGGTATTTCGTAAATAGTTATGATAAAATAGACAACAATCGCCTTAGGAATCATAAAGCGATTAAATGCTTATATTTGACCTCATATCGTCCAGAAGTTTGCACATTTTTTCATTGTTAATAAACGACTTCATTTGCAGTGTACATGGTTTAGTGAAAAAATAAAAAAAGAAGTGTAAAAATCTGACGTCACAACTACTGCTGTATTTATAACACTATGCAAGTATCGTATATGTATTTTGAGAGGAGGTTTCCAAACCTGTTAGTGCATTGGGCCTTTTGTCGCAGATGGTAGACAACTACTTAAAAGTTTTTTTTAAGCACGGGAAGTTTGTAATAAAAACAAATGCGCACTTACTGCGCACCTTTTTATTTGAAATCATTATTTGCGTTACACACCTATTATAATCGTGTTAATTGCTTGTAATAATATTAAAAATTACAATACAATGTGCAACCAGCATTCAAGGTAGGTACCTATTTACTTAATTGAGGAACGCGAAGAAAAATAATTACATTTGACTTTCTCTTCCGTCCGCTGGCCAGCACTTTTTTGCATAAGCAGTCAGTATTCCTATGTTTGCTTGTCATTCATTTCTCATTACAAGCGATATAATAAAACATGTCAAACAAATTGCATGTTAAGATAGAACATACATAATAGTGGTATTCATCTGACAGTAGCTGTATGTAAATTGAATTATAACAATGCTATTACTATTGTAGATTATTTTGGAAATCTACCTAATTTCTCCATAGTAAGAAACAAATTCAATCTGTTTTTTAATTATTATAATCTACGATTTTATTATCTACACTCAGTGAAGTGCCCTGGATTGCTTGCACTGTTTGGGCAGACATAAAATGGCATCCTTTTTCATTTTTAGTTTCAAATTGTATGCAAAATTATTAGGTGCTTTAAAACTCGTAAACTCTAAGTAGATAAATTCAATAAAAATCTTCAAAAAAATACACAAAAATGGTATTTTAGTATAAGTTCATATTATCACATTATTATAACACCATCTACTGAAGATTGGAGTATTTCTACGAAACATTTTTCAAACAGTGGTGGTTTTAGTATAAGTATAGGCATTGACAAGTTTAGAGGCCTTCTTAGGTATAACTAAGATGTCGGTACTTTCTAACGTAACGATCGCATCGTTCGTTTCATGGAAAACCGCCAATCTCTTCAAAAGGTATACCTAATGATCTTACTCGTTCCTTCGCTTGCCGCCTTTAAACAATGCATGACCAGCCTGACGTCAAGAGACGTCACTGTCGACGTTAGATAGAAATATATGGATGGACGAAAAAATATCATGTAAAAATAAGAAACATTCTTTAATGATCTAAATTCTTGTTAATTATTAAGAACTTTGTGCTGTTAAGCTGCTTATCTATAAGTTATTTATAAATATGCTTCATGTAAATTAAAACAACAGAAAAAGATTGCCTAAAGTCCTCCTTTTAAGTTGGTACCGAATTTCATATTTTTTTTATATACTGCCAAAAAAAATATCTTGAGTCTGAAACCAAAAATATTATATTTACACAATAATTAACTAATAAAATCATCCAAATGGTCTTCTAAAATCTTCCAATAAATTTTTGTCATGCTTTGTAAATGGATCCCATTAGGTACTGTCTACTGTAATGAATAACTACAATATTTACTAATTATTATGTACGTATATTAATAAGGACAACAATGCTATTTTCATGTGTTTATCTGTCATGTCATCATTTGACTTGAGACTAGTAGTGTCAGACTAGTTAGTGACTGCAATTTATTTTTGAACGAAGCCAAAAGCCCAAATTTATTTTGAGGTTACGGGTAAAATGTTTCTTTGTTTCTAAAGATAATGGCAAGGAAATGCACCTAAGTTTCTCATGAGATACGTGAGTTCGAATCCCACTTTGTTCAAGGTCTTCTTCAAAGAATTTTCCCAAATTTATATTTCTAAGGTTGTTTGAAAATATGCGTCCTAATCAAAGACGTATTAAATGGACAACTCATTTCATATTGGCGATCACGAGAAATAGTGCACGAAACTTATTCACAGATGTATAGGTAGACGTCACGTGATCATATGACGTTGCATTTCCATTATACGATATCAAGCTTCGAGAATTTAGAGTAATATAGCCTTTATTGTAACGGCGTATTAATGTCATCGCGTTAGAATTCTCGGGTTACTTACGTCTTCCGGAGATTCAGCGAAACGCTTCCAGGCATTCAGCGAAACGATTCCGTCTCTATTCCAGACGCAAACTGGGAATTCTGCCCTTAATTAATAACTTTAAATATTTTTGTAACTCGTTATTTATATTATTATTCTTTTTGTTGTGTGTATAATAAATACATGCCTTTTATCAATTAATAACACAGTTTCGAAGTATGAATACAGAAGAAAGTAGGTACCTATGATAATAATACAAGAGAACGGAGGTAGATAAATATAACAAAAAAAAAAATAGTCAAACACAATTAAATTTTTATTGAACGCCATTTATTCGAGATAAAAACAAGTTATAAAAATATATTATTATTGTATGTTTGACGTATGTATCTTCGTACATTTATTTTCAAACAGGCGATACCAGTTTCATCATTACGACATTTTCAACTGAAAGTTGATCCGTGGAAAATGTTATAACAACGATACCCGTATATTATCAAATCATGGTAATGATAACAATGGTATTGTTAATTTAATTATTATGACATAAACAATGAATGACAAAACCAGTATCAGTTTATTGGAGAAAATATTATTTCAGCATGAAAATGATAACAATTCTATTACTGTTTATTTAAATATTATAGAATCACAACAAGAAATGAGAATAAAATCAAGAATCAAGTTATAAAAAATACACGATTAACGTTATATTATAGGTGCATGTTTTAATAATTCAGAGAGCAAGCAAACAGAGAAAACAACAGAAAGTAAATAGAAATATTCATAAAAAGTAAATGGAGCACAAGATATGAGATTAATAATTATTAATATTATTGGCAAACATACAAAGTGGAAAATACTATTGAAGTATGACAATGATAACAATTCTATTACGATTCATTATGGCGTTCTAAGAAGAAATAACCGTAATGAACAACAATAATTAAGTTCAACAACAGATAAAACAGAAAAGAAAAAAAAAGAAAGAAGAAGATAAAACAGAACAACAGATAAAACAGAACAAAATCAACGACATATAAAACAGAAGAAAGTAAATGGAAATATTCGGGAGTAAAAATGATAATAGAGATAAATGAGATAATAATGACAATAAAACCGCTAAATCCATTGACATAATACTACTATTCTCCCTTCTTCATTATTTCACTTTTTAATTTGTAGCGATTCAATTATAAAAATATATACTTCCCAATACATTTATCGATTTCGTGACAAAAAGTATTTTTAATTAAACAAACGATGTCAAAAAATATGTTTAATTACATATAATAAATTGAAAATAATATTACCAGTCCGTTCATGCAAATCAATTAGCTGAAGTACGGTGCAAACAGTACTACCATATTTGAAAAATTGAACGAATATATACCTTACTGTCATTACAATACGGACCATATTTATAAATCACCATTTGTGCGTTGAGCCCTCCTAGGAACGGAGAAATCATCGCTGTTCTGTCAAATTGTTCTGTCATTGAATTGCATCGAATAATATCGTTTGTCAATATCTAAAAATGGCATTTTATCAATAATAAATAATACTTACACATGAAAAGTTATCCCATCTTTCTTGGAGTGTTTAGTAGAATTTTTTTTACAATTTTTAACTAGGCACATTGGCATTTTGTAACACAATAATAACGGCGGTGTCGAAATGTAACGGACGCGAACGGCAATTAGTTCGATATTTTGTATGGGCAGACCCAGTGGTGTCGCCAGACCGCTTGCAAGCGGAATGTTCATTTGAGCGAAGGATACCGATATTAAAATATGAATTTCGCCATCCGGCAGACCCGACACAAAGTGAGTGTCATTTTAATTTCCACATGATTCGTCCATATAAATGTCATTGGTCCTAATCAAAATGCTTTACATTTTAATACGCATGTCTTAATATGTTCAGGATTGGATAAAAATAATTAATTTCAATTATTTTAAATAAGTGTATGACATGAAGTGGAAAGATATTTTTGGAAAGGGCTACTTATAATAATTACCTTGGTTCAATGTAAAGAAGGTTGTCACTGACCACTGAATTTGAAAATACCCTCCGTTGCATGGAAAAATACCAGGATTGTACCCTAGTGGTTAGAGCCATCATTCGGCAAACAAAATACGTGTGTCTGGTCCAACATTTTTTTAATACGTGCCTATATTTCTTAGGTTTTCCGATAGTTTCCGAAAGTCACCTAGTTTGGATTTAAAGATATTTTAACACTCTGGTGGTCAGGAACTAAGTCCTAGAATCTAGATGCATAGATTGTCAAGTTACAAGCATAGACCAAATTTCAATGAAAGTTGCTGAAATCTTAATTCGTGACGTTATATCGCGTTTCGTCGTTATTAGTGTGGTTATATTTTAAATTTTGATTTCCTAATAACTAGATAGATACTACTAAATTTTTAAATTGCCAAGAATGGTAAAAATATAAAACGGTACAATAAAGTATGTAGGTACATCGAATAATTAATATAAATTTTAAATAATTTAATGGTTGCTTTCTTAGTCGTTAGCTTAAGTAATTAAAGCAATGCGGATATAGTATTCCTTCCTTGTAAGATAGAATTTTACTGGGTACGTATTTTTTTATTAATATGGCAGCAAAATTTACACAATTGAGGTTAATTCTCAAAGTGGCTCATATAATAATGTTTTAGATGTCAACGTGAAAGTAATATTATAATAATATATATTTAATACGGATAGTGTTACTTATGTAGATACGTATTCATTTATCGGTAACAAGTAATCGATATTGAAAATTATTTATTTAAATTGTGGTTAAAAATGAAAGATGTGAGATTGTTTAACATAGATAAATGGTGGATGAAAATGTCACTAGCTTAATGCACAAATGATTTGTTGATATATTTTACTATTTAATAAACAGCCGTTTTACTGCTAAATAACTAATAATACTAATAACGATTCCTGGTATTTAATGTATTAGCTTCTAAGAATATAGGTACATATATGATTAAATTAATACAACTCTTACATGCCACTTGGATTGTATTAAATTTCACATAAGTAACATAAATAAAAACATGTAGATGTGCTGAAAAGAAAAGAAAATTATTATGCATAAGTCCATAGATGGCTAGTTTATATGTCTGCCTAAATTCAACTTGGATCAAAGAAGAGCAGTTAAGTGATAAAACAATTTCCATCAAAATTCGGAAACAATGAAATACAAAGCCGAGCCGCGAGGCCGAACCCCAATATTTTGCACAATGCTTTAGCATTGACATGAAAAGCAAGAAAAGGAAGCATTGTAGCCTGAAATCTTCAGACATCCCCTACCTAAGCCCCACCCCACCTAACTTAATATTACTTATTATTACTTGGCAAGAGGGTGGAAAACTCTGACTTTTAGTGGCGGAGGTGTTTTATTCATTTGCAGGGGGATAACTTGAGAAGTACCTATTTTGGTTTTTTGGGCCGCAGATTTAAGTAACTCGGAAAAATATTAATTTTATAATGTTTTGTGGAAAATGGAAAGCTCTCTTTTGTTTAGCTATATTCAAAAGAACGTTCTTTACAATTTACTGTTCTTTGCATCATTTGATTTTCAAAGGTTGTTTTTATAACTGCTGTCATCTGGATAGAGGTAGCTTGTTATCTACGTCGCCAAACGACTGATTATGAAATAATAAGTTTTTTAGAGTTAATTATTATTCTTTATTGAGTATTAGATATATTTCACCTAAACGAAATTTAAGATTGAAACAATCTTTTTTATTGAAGAAAAATTACTTGTTAGAGCGTCAAACACATAAGTATATATTATACCTACATTGAAGTTAATATCCCCACCACACCACATCCGCCCCGCACTACACCCGGTCTTAATCGGACATATCACGGGAACCTACGTTTGGATCAGAATTTTTTATAACTAAGAATGTTTTAAGAGCAATGTTGCCATACCCTCAAGTGTACTTTGACTGAATTTACATGGGAGAGAGGAGCACACGCAATATTAATGGTACAATCTAAGTAAAGAGATCTTCAGGTTAACAGTCGAACGCCGCAAATTTTCTAAATGTATATAATAGAAAATAATAATCTTGTCCCTACACACTACCGCTAAAGGCGAATGCTTTATCCCCAAGTTATACGTTGTGTGATCGAACCCTACTCGTTTATAGACTTTTTTTATAATAAATATGATGTATGTTTATGAGGTGGTAAAAGAATTTAGTAGTTTAGTGTGCAAGAATTAATAATATCTATCACTTACGTATAATTTAAGGCGTCCCCGGAAAAGGGGTTAATATGCAAAAACCAAATTGATCAGGAGAGGAAAAAAAACATTTTATTCGATCATGCGGTCTTTTGGAGTATATCTGTGATAATAATTATTATGTTCATGAAAATACTCTTTATCATTGATAATTTTTTTTGTTTATTTTGGATAATAAAATAAATAGACCCCTTTTCTACGGTAAGCATTTTAGTGTTGCTAATATCTCAAAAAGTGTGACAGTTAAAATAATAAAACTTTCCAATATCGTGAGCAAGACTTGTTTTAGTCAATAAAATCACTTTTTGACATGATGTATTATGTAGACCCCTTTTCCCGAGATGCATTCAATTATTGAATAAATTCAAAATTAGTTAAACTTCTTGAATTTCTATACTAGGAACCTATTCGATTTTGACCTGATCATTATAAGAGACAAATTTAATTGAAACCTATCGACAAAAACGAAAAAAAAAATGTCATTCATTAAAAGTTCTTAGAATATTTTTTAGGTAAGTAATGAGAATGAAAGCTTTCCTTAGACATATTGAAGTACATTTACTTACAAGTACCTGGTCAATAGGGTCGTTTATTTATTTAAGGACTTACTGCTTCATTATCAAAGACCACCAATCATGTGGCATTGATAGAATACTGGCAGTATTGATTGTCCCATAAACTTCGTAGCTACAGGTTACAGTGAATAACTACTTCCGATAAAAATCTTTGCAAAAATGTTTTCATCGAATCGAAAAAAAGCGCCGGGAAAATCGTGTCCAGCGTAAATTTATTTTCTCGTTCTGTTATAAATATCAAACAGCGCCGTTCACAAACATGGTTACCAACTTCACGGAATCGCTAATGGAACCATTCTTCCCGCGTAAACGCTGCGATTAAATGTTTTTTTATGAGTTTCATTTTCAAACAGGCGGCCGGCGATCGATCGCGCGGTCGGCCAATCAGCGCAAGGCTGACCACTCCCACCCTTCCCGTCTACGATTATACACACACACGCACGTCATCACAACTACTATACCTACACAATTTCATTTCCCCCTGTATCTAACTTGTATATGTTTGTACAATACGGCACAGTAGATCCTACTTTGATAAAGTGTAGAGTTTCTCAAAATGTTCTGCCACTGTTAAAATAGTTTAAACTTTCAAGTATTACCGTAGACTCGATTTCTCGGAAATTGGAATTACATTGGAAAATAATAAATGGCACAGATGTTTTTCGACACGACAACTCAGAATCTCTATTAACCTATCTAAATACTAACACATATCATTTAAATAAAATTATATTCAAGATATTTTCATTAAACTTGTAAATGTGGAGGCATTTATTATATTATGTTGTCATCAGTTTTTTTTATATTTTTATTAGCAATCGATTAAAAATGAAATGGAATTACATATTATGGTGCAGAAAAAAGATATTTTACAAATTTTACGAATTCACAATTCTTAACCAGATTTAAAAAAAATACTCACTGACATTAAAGCGTGAAATAGCCAGAGACCAAGATATTCGAAGGCAAAGACAATTACTTTGACCGAAAGATCTATGAAAGATCAAGTTTATGATAAAACGCCAATCGCATGGAAAATATTTTTTGCTCTAAAATATTTGTGAACCTGAATAACTAATTTCTCTTTATATTATAGTATCTACCTACCCAGTTGTTTGATTAATATCTCTAATTTTGTTGAGAGTTTTGACGTAACTTGTAAGATAATTGAGAAACTGTGACTTTAATATAGATTTTATGCAATTAGAATTTACTTTTATTATGAATGACAAGAATTTTATGGTAGATAAAAATACTATTAAGAGTATTAAGTGGGTAGGTATATAGGTAGGTACTGTCTTTGTGTACCTACATTTTGTAAGAGAATAATTTATATTAATAGCAATAAATGCATAATTAAAAAAATTCCTAATAGGTATATTTTCTTATATAATATTATTATGTGTAGGTTTACGCACTGCAATGGTGCCTTTTATATGGTAGATTTTTATACCTACCTACGTCAGTACGTAACTGGCAATATGTATTAAAATATAAAGTAGGTATGTAGTAACTCTCCATTAAAATTCTGAAAATAACTAGGTAGCTACTTACCTACTGCAGGTATGGGAATATACATTAAAACAACCTGAATATAAATTGCCTACAAAATAGACGAACAAAAGCAAACCTCTACTCTATTGTTTATGATAATTCATTTGATTTAGTGTTACTCTTATAAATTCATTGTGGCGTTCGTTTTATTGTTAGGCGTTAATTATTTTTTATGATTTTTGGAAGGCTGAAATGTGTTTGATACAATCTAAATACTTATTTTCACACTCCGGTAGGTTGATTTCATGATATACTAAACCATATAGGTATGAAAAACTTTATTAACATCAACTAAATTAGCTGCATATAGTAGAAGTTATATAAACAATGATTAAGGCGCGCATAAATTTTCAGAATTATATTAAAGTATTAAAAGAGAATTTTCTTATCTTAACAACTAATCAATGTGAAAATAATATATTGTTTCGATTGTGTTTTTTATGTATGAATGTACTTAGCCTATAAAAAATATTCTCGAGGCAATTGAAATACCTACCTACTCTTTGAAATTCAAAATAAATTAAAACAAAACCTCAACTTTTATGAGGTTATTCAAAGCCATTTTAAAAAGTACCTAGGTTCACGTATTGTTTTATTTAAGTAACTAGGTAGTTAAGTATGTGAGTTCAACACTAATGTTATACACACGAATGTGAATCTATTATTATGAAAATAAAATTCATAATACCTAATTATTATTTAAATTGTTTTAAAAAAAATCATTAACATAAATCTACCTACATACTTATTTGAGTATATTAATTAAGTTATCATATACACACCCAAAATTGTACGCTAAAGCTTAACATCACTTTGGGCAAGCGCTATAAAAATATCATATTTCTTCAGCTCACTGTTCTCTTTGAGTTTTGTGCTGTTATTTCCATAGTTTAAATATATATATATATATAGGTAGGTACTTTATAAAATGATTGGGTATACATCTATGTAATTTTAATACGATATTATAAAAAATATAAACCACTGCCATACATACGTATGTAGGTAGATACATATTGTGAAAAACTGGTAAATTTTCAGTTCCCTTCAAGAGTCATAATCAAAATATGTAACAAATTTGAAAAATCATTTTCATTCAATAGGATGGGTATATTTCGGTTCTAACGTAACGCCATTACAATTGCATATAATCAATAGTTCATTCGATTTTGTAAGAGATAACTTAAATATATATATGACTATGTGTTTATTATGTACCTTGATATTTTTCATTATTATATGAACTGTGTATTAAACCCTCCTGGAAAATGTAATATGATTCTATGTTAATTTTCTACATCGCTGATGATCGACAGCTCACGTATCGAGCTATCTCCGCTACCATAGGTCGATTTTCATTTCGTTCCCCCACGAAACCAGGCTGTATGCAATAATATAGCAACCCTTGCCCGTCACTCTATCCACCTTCCCGAGTAGCGAGCTCTTGATAAAACAGTAAATGGTTTTATCAATAGGCCGATCCGTTTGCCGCCACTTGCGAAACTCTTCCGTGACAATCCATACCGCCACGGGCCCCATTGTAACCGCTTGATCGATTCGCTTTTGCCTAATTTCCGACATGAGATGATATCGTTCGGACAGTTTCAATTGTTTATCTCTGTAGATTGCCGAAATTGTAGATAAGGATCGAGATTCCAACTAAATTAATAGAGTTGTATTATTATGAATGGCAGAAAAGTAGAGGTCGGTGCTATTAATCACTAGTTACTACATACCTACTTTTTATTTTGATTATAACGAATTCAAGAGTCAATGACAACCTTCTTGAACAGTCTAGATACTCTTATTATATTTATTATTCCACCATGTCCGATCCTAATAAGATCATGGGCCTCCACAAAGTGGAGGTTTGTATTAACAGATTTTGTTTTTACGAGAAATGGATGTCGGCCACTTGCTCAACCTATTAGGTCCATATTCTGCTTCATACATAAATTGAAAAACAATATGTGTATATGTAAATAATTCTACAGTAGCACCATAGGCGATTCGCGCGTGTATTGAATTGCTTGCGACAATGCCTGTTTCAATGCTAACAAACAATACCACTACAACTGCAAGCCGCATTTGCCATACCCATGGTGCCACTGTAAAACGATTTACCTATACTTGCCAGACCCAGGATTCGAACAATTCGAACGAATTGTGATACACGACGCTATAGGCCGACGTTTAAGCAGCGCAGCCATCGTGGAACAGTTTACTACATCGATTTAATAAATTTACATACCTACATACCCACTAAAAAGTTATTAGTATTTATGCTCAATATGGTCTTAAATTATTATATTGAAGACTGAATTTACCATTAGGGTGAATGTGTTAAAGCTTCTCCTTAGAGGTCACGCTGACGGCCCACAAAAATAAAATATATAAAAAATATGTTTCTGGATACTATCATTAATTTGTACACAAATAATTAATTTTGAAGGAAATTTCATTGAGCCGGAGTACAGTGACACACGTAGTTTAAAAGGTGTGAAATGAAAAAGTTTAGTGTAGGTATTGTATAGTAACCTAAAACTCGTTTTACTTAAATCCAATCGGACTACGGTATTGTAATCATACAGTACAAAGATTTTGTCAATATTTTGAAATGAGAATTTACAAAACGATTCCCTTAAATTATTTATAATTTAAGTAGGAGTTGAATCTTGTAAAGAAGGAAGACGGCGTGATATAATGATACTAAATAGTTCTTAGTTTCTCAGTTTCTTAAGGGGGGACATGCTCGTCGAAGGTCAAAATTGAGTTTTTATTGTATTTTCAAACCATGATCCTGGACATTCCTTAAACGTTGTAGATAATCTATTTATATAATTTTGAAGCCTTATTATCCTTTATAGTTATTGTTAACATTTGATGACTGCATAAAGTATTTTTGTTACATAAAATAGTATTCTTTTAAACCTCTCGCTCTAATGTTTTAGAATATAGTCATATTTCGGTACATAACTGTGCAGTGGTGTTAAGATTTTTTACATTTATTAATTTTTAAACGCATTTATAAAACCATTAGCATAATTTATTACGAGATAATTTTTGTAAAATATTCACGATAAAAAATTATATTGATAATCTCTGTGATCCCAAATTTGACAAGAATTAGGCATTTTATTATTCAAAAAATCGGCAAGATTAACACATTTGAAGATGATTCTAAAGGTATTTATTATAAGCTATGTCCTTGACCATTCAAGTGTGATAAACATCTTATGAATAATGATTGCTTTATAATAATTATTGACCTAAGAATAAGGTAGTGTTTTTTTGAAATACGCTATTTCTGTTGTCATTCCCCAGTAGTTAAGCTACAACATACGGCCGTAGCCATAAATTGACAAACTATAATTGAAGTAGGGAGTAAAATGATATTGACGCGCGTGTTTGAACATGTACCGTTTAAAAAAAAATAAAAAAAAATTCGGTTAGGTACATGTTCAAACACGCGCGTCAATATCATTTTACTCCCTACTTCAATTATAGTTTGTCAATTTATGGCTACGGCCGTATGTTGTAGCTTAACCACTGGGGAATGACAAAAGAAATGGCGTATTTCAAAAAAACACTACCTTATTCTTAGGTCAATAATTATTATAAAGCAATCATTATTCATAAGATGTTTATCACACTTGAATGGTCAAGGACATAGCTTATAATAAATATCTTTAAAATCATCTTCAAATGTGTTAATCTTGCCGATTTTTTGAATAATAAAATGCCTAATTCTTGTCAAATTTGGGATCACAGAGATTATCAATATAATTTTTTATCGTGAATATTTTACAAAAATTATCTCGCAATAAATTATGCTAATGGTTTTATAAATGCGTTTAAAAATTAATAAATGTAAAAAATCTTAACACCACTGCACAGTTATGTACCGAAATATGACTATATTCTAAAACATTAGAGCGAGAGGTTTAAAAGAATACTATTTTATGTAACAAAAATACTTTATGCAGTCATCAAATGTTAACAATAACTATAAAGGATAATAAGGCTTCAAAATTATATAAATAGATTATCTACAACGTTTAAGGAGTGTCCAGGATCATGGTTTGAAAATACAATAAAAACTCAATTTTGACCTTCGACGAGCATGTCCCCCCTTAAAGAAAAATACTGAAGGTCCGTGATTTACAGCCGTTAATTTGCCGGTATTTTGTAGCCATTATGCCTTGAAGAAAATGAAGAAAAAAATTTCTGTCATATATTTTCTCACATTTTTTTTAATTTCACCTGCGGTACATTGTTATTCAAATTTAGGTGATTATAGATTATGCGCCAAAAAGATTGGCCATCATTGAATTGTTTACTTCACCAATTAATAATTTAAAATTACATAGATATTTATGTACTTATACTTACATAATGTACTTTGCTATGTTTTTTTTTTGCGAATTACTTTTTCAAAACGAATAGACACCTACTTGACCAATTTTTAAATCCACTAGTGATTTATATGTATGTTCATCTATGTGTATTGTAATATTTCTTTGTTCTATTCAAAACAATGGCCGTCCTTCCAGTTCCAAACAACTAAAATTGTGCGTCCGTAGATCTCACCCCTCTTGTATAATGTTTCCTCTCGGCCGCCTATTTGACATTCCGCCCAGTAAATCGTCCCTCCAGTCCCTGATATTATATAGCCTACACTTTTTGCACCCCAACCCCCCCTGCCCCACGACCACGCCCGTGCCCCATCAAAGTGAACGCACCCGGAAGTGCTTCCTTCGTCGGGAAAGTTTGTTTTTGAATATCAGTAAATTTAGATCTCAAGGAAGTTTTGAGTGCGTTATGGTAGAAAATTTCCACGAAATAATACTTATATTATCCGGTGAAACGGTTCACCCTTTCAAAAGTTTATTTTAACAGGGGTCTAAATAATCTGAACTTCAGATTATATCTACCTACACTTATGTGTTAGCCAGTAGAGGTTTTTCTTGAAGCGCGGGAAGCTTTCAACTAATCGAAAAGTTCAAAAACCTTCAACAGTTTTACAATTTGTAATTTAAACGTGTAAAAAATCCTTGCACGATTATGTCTTCATATTATTTTCCGTTAGGTCTTTTTAATTCAGATTAGTTGAGATCCAGTAATCCTTCCATCTTGTAGTAGATCTGTCAGAGGAATCTTAACCATTGTGTCTTGTCGTACAAAACGACTATATTATTGTATTTTAAAACTCGGTGATGACTTATTGTCTTTGCTAAATATCGCCATGTGCCTAGAAATCAAATATTCAAACAATCCATACAAGAAGCAACTACGTACGTTTTAACGTAGATCAATCAAAATAAAACTAACCTTGTAAATTTCAATTGAAATTTTTAAAATTTACAAGGTTAATTTTATTGTGCATTTGTTTTACTAAAATTTGATTGTTTTAATTTATTTTGCATGAATATCAAAATCAGTCAGAAACTATTTCAAACACGTACCTACCTAGTTATGTACAAACTTATTTCGTAATCACGATTATGTAACCTTAGTGCTTAGATACATTTAGTCTAATCCCCAGAAGTGGGAAGGACATGACTGATTCTGGCTTAGTTTTTTTTTTTGCGCTAATTACGAATCTACCAGGTGGCATCCCTGAGAAAAAGTCAATACATTGTGTAAAACAAATCATAATCTATTAAGAGGTTTAGAATATACTATTAGAATACTAAATCTTACATAACGCTTTCGATGGCCGAATGGTAACGAGTTGGCTTGTAATATTATGCATGTATCCCGGGTTGGAATTCCGGTTCTGGAAAATTCATATATTTCTTTTTCAATATGTGAAATCTGAGTAAACAAAATCTGTCATCTATCAAAAATACAACCTCTTCTTCTCTGTGGAAGCCCACTTTGTAGGATCGTAAGTACCTACATGGTGATGTAATGTAAAAAAATGGCAGTCTTAGAGAGAGTCTCCCTTGAAAAATGTTATCAGTGCGATAAACGACCATTGAGTGTTAAAATATATCATTACCAAGTTATGTTGCCAGGATGTATAAAAATGTTTGATACCCAAATTTTGGTATATTTTGACAAAGGAACAACTTTATCCGCTTGCTGAAAAATTGCCACTACGATTTGTATGTATACAAAAATCAACGTAAAAGATATTATGAATGAAAATCTTTATTAAACAAGTTTGTCATTAGAAACTGATTATCATGTATGTAATTTCTTGTTTCTATACCAAGATTTTAATGATTAATTAGTTATGTAAGAAATACGTGATAATTACTGCAATAAGATCACGTAACGTTTGATCAAATAGGTATATGAAATAAGCGAAAGTAGGAATTATCTGCGTACAAGTTCTTATTTACATATAATTCAAATCTAATAATCTAAATCTATCCATCTTTCTTGAATGTCGCATAATTTAAAAAATCGAGGCAATTATAATCAATTAATTGTAAATTATAAAAGTATGATTGGGGGGGGGGGGGTATTTTGTTATTTTGATAATGTCTAAACACACCTATTGTTTAGTCAGACTACCCAGGGTAGGTTACATATTAAATATCTACTGATGCCCACGGAAAACTTAATTTGCAAAACACGTTTTAATTTTAGAAAATAACATAATCGTAAGCCGGACTTTAATTAAAACTCAGACCGAACGCACTCATCATTCATGAACATTCCTCTGCGTTACCTCTATGATGAGTTTCACAAAGGCACTCTCCTCTCGGCCCTCCCAAATAATTGTATGAACATTTCGTCGTCGGATAATCATTGCAATAATATACTTATATAACATTCAATTAATATTAAATCTAATTCATTGTCATCACAATGGCCGCCATCCTTTTTACGAGACATTATTGAAATCATAATTTGGAACCATGATATTAAATAGTTATACCTATACATGTGGAAGACTAGGCAACAAATTCGAGATTAAAATTTAGATCACTTATTATCAAATTAATAATTACCTAATATTATCAGCCGTTTTCAATGTATATACGTTTTTACTTGTTGCGACATTTACATTTGATATCAATCATCTTGTCAGACAGATAAACATATCTGCTCTATGATGTTACCACAGCAAATAATATAAGTACTATCTAGTTTAGGAGCATTTTTTTGAGGAAATTCGATTAAAAAAATGTATAAGATTTTACGTAAAATTTTTGAAACCAAACACACATTGAAACACCAATAGGTACCTATGTGAATTTTCCTGACGACACTGATAGCTTCAGAAAACGTGAACGTTCTGTTACTAGTCGACCCCGGTGCGATTTATTATAATTTACTTAATACAAAAAGGTTTTTTTTTGACATACACCATGCCATTAAAAATTAGCTGAATACCTAACATGCTGGAAGGTATGTGTGTGCATACATGTAAATATCTAATAAAAATACAATCGGTAGTTAGGAATTTTAACTTTTCGATCAATAGGATATTGACAATTAACGCTGTATGTATATATCATATTAATACCGTTTTGCTGCAGCTAGTCTTTTTATAATATTATTATCTATTAGTTTTTATGTTCTGTTGAAGATCGTAAGTCCTTTTGAATATTCTAATTATATCTCTCTAGCGTTCCCTGCATCATTCAGACGGACCATAAGCGACATCCTTTTTCATCATCCCCTCGATGTATCCTCTTGTGATGAGTTTTTCAAAATTATTATTTATAGGTATAACCATAGCGAGAACGGTGAACTTTCTAGACATTTATATTTATATATTAGTCAAGCTTATTATGTTGAACATTCAGTAGTTTTCTTAGGGAAATCAGATGAATAAAACGATAATATGTAAAATAAAGAAACCATACCTATATCATATAGGTACTTATACATATAGACAGGTAAGGTTTACGTACTATTATTAGTCTGTTTCATGTTTTAATTGTTAGAATTACAGAAAAAATATCTGTCTTTTGGTTTTCCACTTTAATTGGTCTGTTCAATTTCCCAACATACATATTTTACATTATATTTTTTTAATGGGTTGTTATATGATATTAAGTTGAAGTAGGTATCTCCTCGATGTATTTATTATGCAAAATCTAGTAAGACTATCAGATCATCGATTGTCTTGAGAAGTTTTTTTTCTATAAAATATATTAATATGATTGAAATACAATGGCAGTCACCATAGACCAAGAATTTTGTTTATGGCTTAATGGCGGTTAAGAAATAACACCCAAAAAATACAACGTCCTCAAATATTACCAATATTGAATGCGCGTTTCGCTTAACTAACAAACACATGTAACAATTGAACATAATCCAATATTATCTCAATTTTTTCTACACTCCAGAATTAAACCATGTTACTACCACAATCAGTACCAAACGCACTTTCAATTATTTATGTGTTCCCTGGTTCTCCACTTCCATTGCTAATTGGTAATATACTATATTATGACCAAGAAAAGTTAACTATAGATTTTGTAGGTACTTTTAGATTAAAGCAGGTTTAACATTCTATGAAGTCGAAATGTTTGCTAGCGACTTTTTCTCGGACCCTCAGGTAACCCTGGAGTGGAGAGTCGCCGCTCTTAAATTAATAACGGGATGGTGGTCACCCCTCCGCCATAAATAACCTGTCCACAACCCTCCGGCCTCGGACCGAGAGGGCATAATGCCGCAGGGATGCAATAATATTTCAATAACCTGTGTCTTTTGTCATATAGAACATATTAAAATATTAAACGACAACGTCCCCCAGTGAGTGTGCTCAGCACAAAGAAAATACTAGACGAAATATAATGTTAAACCTTTATTTATTGTGATATTTTTATCATGAGAATATGTTTTATGTTTGTTTTACAATAGAAACATGAAACGTTATAATGTTTATTATTTAATGACACAAAACTCAACTATCGCAGCATGCTGCATTTTAAGTTGTTAAAATGACAATAAATTATTTAATATTTGACCAATACGTCTACTATTATGGTAAATAAGTATATCGATTATAATATTATTGAAGGCTTTTTACATCTTTCGTTTTATTTGTTGGTAAGAGGTTTACATATGAATTTTCGTTATGCTTTATTTTGGACATACCGAGCTATTTTTCTCTTAATATTATTCTAGAGCCTTTTAGGTTAAATATGTGACCATATCTATATATCATAACATATTGTACACAAGGTATATTTTCTTATATTATGTTAGCAATGAGAAGTTATTTTGGTCGATGTAAATATTTTTTGTCCAGATAAATACTTGAAAAATTCTTTACTATAATATATCCATAAAATAAATATAATTTATACATATATTATATGAAATTAATACTACAAAAAAATACGAGGGTAACAAAACCCATAAATATCTAAGTATAGATTTTACGAGGTATCTGTTTGATGATAATATATCATTGTTGATATTAATTATTGTATCTCATTGAATGGAATAATAGGGAAATACATTACTACTCAAAATAATTTATACATTTATCATATATTGTATTAAACTGATCAATTGAGGTAGTAATTATTTGAGTGATTGATAAAATTATAATGAGTTCAGTTCAATATTTTTTAATATAAATATTTAATATTATTGCTTACTCGCTACTACAACTAAGAAATTAATACTGCAATTAAAATTATCAGGGAACATGGAATTATTATTTTACAGCATGTAGCTCTGCTTAAGTTACATATAGGTATAAGCGTTATACTTATTTGTTTTATTATGATGGAGATACACTATTTTGTATGTTGTATAACTATACTTACTAACTGAACTACGTATGTATAGTAATTCATTTCCAATTAATTTTTAAAACACCTGCGAAAAATGGTGACTAAAGCTTAATTAATTAAAAAATCTAAGTTATTTATTTTCTAAAAACGAATGAAAAATAATTGTCAACAGTTTGGCATATTTACAAGAAAATAATAATTTTATTGATAGTTCTGGAACGTTCTGTGGAATTCTGTTCAGAGGGGTGACATATATTCTAATCTTCCCTTGTCTGCTTCAAGCATATATCACGATCCCCGCCTACGATGTTGGTATTAAAAGTCTGTGACTATGAGTAATATTATAGTTCCTACTATTTCAAAGCTACAATGTTAATTTATTTCTATATCATTTATCAAACACATTATAATATTTTATTGCCTTATATTTTATAAAGACTAATAAATACTACGACTGGTGTACTTCAAATAATATACCAATAATACTTGTGCACTCGTAGACCTAGTTCTACAAATGACCAAGCGAATAATTATTAAGTGTTTTCACGACTGGTGTATTTAAAAAATATGCATGCTCAAACCGTTAATCATTCGCTGTCCTTTGACCATTTACCGATAATCAGCGGGAAAATATAAGTACACACGTCGTGAGATTTTGTCTTAAGAAAAGACCAGGATGCGTAATGTACGTTTATCATTAACGTTGGTAAATACTTTCCCCCACTAGGGAATCCAATCCCTTAAATCCATTAAATCACCTTAAACGAGCTCTACTTTTTCTTTTTAATATGTTTTGTCCTCTAAATTCATTTAAATAAACTGATTTATTATTTTTTTGATATTGTTACGATTGCGCAATGCAGCAATGGTTATTTATTATCCGGTGATTCCCCTTGTGACAAGTGGGTCTCCAAAGTAGCATTTTTTGGTTGTGCGCAATGGTTTACTTTCTATAAAAAGAAGACAGTTTAGGTGTAAATGGGTGAAACGTCTAACTAAATATTTCTTGATTTATTTATTCTATTTCTCAAATTCACTTCACAGATGTTACCTGCAACGTACATATTATGTGGAATTTTTAATTCATGTTAAACTATTTTCAAGTCTAAACGATTTTCATTTGTAAAATTTCGTAGAATCAATATTGTGTTTAGTGTTTACATATTATATTAAAATATGAGATTGTTATTTCTGATAGTAAAGACGTAATGAATGGGTTAGCAAGATTTAAAACAAGTAAATCATGGTTTATGACCTTTCCGCTTCATAAATCTAATTAGTCGGCCAAATATGAAACTGTCGTAAAACGTATGAGATCATGGTGGAATCACTTTGTTAAAAGTGCGAAGCATTGTTTTTTCTAATTATTCTCATTTTTATTAATTTTTGATAAAAAATAAAATGAATTGGCAACACATGGGTAAACCAAACTACATTCAAACTCAGATTATTTGTAATGTAGTTAGGTATATGTTATTAAAAGTATTTTTTCTGTTATATTTTCGTTTTTATTTTATTTTTCATACAAATTGATAAAAAAATCAATCCCGAAATATTCGGGATTATGTTTACCAATCCCGGGATTCATAGGTTTTGAAAATAGTTCGGGGTCCCGGGATTGCAATCCCTACCCCATATAATATTATGTATTACTTAATAATCATAATAAACACTGATTATGCAAAATGTAAATATTTTATTCACAATTGTTTTATTATAGAAACGGGTCTGTAAGTTATATTCACCAGTTTTTGAAATAGTCAAGATTGATACATTTTGCTAAGAAGTGCAAGTAGTTATATAAAAATAAAGAGTGTTTGAAAAAGTGGATCTATTATGGCTAGTGCACTAGTGGAAATACTATTATTTCCGGTTTGGCCCTTTCCGCTCGGCCGGTGGAAATGCACCATAGCTCAAGAAATAATTTAATATTCGTACAATACAACAATCCTAACAAGGATTGAATGCATATTGAAATAATATTAGCTCTATAAATATACCTAGTATCGTATGTTTTAGCTCTTACTATAAGAGAAAGTTCGGTGAAAATAAAAAATATCAACCCTGCAATATTCTAATTTTTACTTTCTTTTTGTTTCAGGATTGGAAGCCCAAGTACAAGAAACTTCAAAAGATCTCTACTGGTTCTGAGCCTAGCTGAGTTTGCTTTATGTTAGATAATTCAAAATTTAAGCTTTTAAATGAGTGAATAGTGAGTCCTTCCAGATAAAAAAAAACAATTTAAATAAAAATATAAATGCAAACGAATACAGTGACAATACGACAAGTGTAAGTTATATAAGTAATATATTTCAAATATAATATTTGGTTATATTGTGATTGCGATCTCCATTCAAAAAGTTTTTATTGGGTCAATACCCAGAGTTTCCATGACGACAAACACCAAGATGGCGGAAAGAACTGCGTGCAATAAACACAAAAAGAAAACGAATAAAAACACTTTTGCTGTGAATTTTCATAAGACTTTAAATTGTTCCAGTGTGACACTTCGATGTACTAATTTCATTAGAAAATTGATACCCGTGATAGTAATTATGTAAAAAAGACAATATATTAATAAATACCTTGTGTATATATTAGGGAAATTTAGTGTAAATAAACTATTGTATAAAGAATAGTACCAGAAAATTTTACCTTAATTATTCATACCGATTTTTAGGTAGATTATTAAATAATAAGGTATAAAATACTTAGATAATAATATTGTACGTTAGATTTTTAAAGGAAAAACACAGGTGAGGCGTTTATTAAAAGTATTTAAAATCCTACTTTTCATGTTGTTTCAATATCATAATATTATATTATGGCCATTGTACCGTACCTATGGACTAGCATTTTACAATAATTAAGTAGCAACTTAAATCAAAGAAAAACAAAACATAACCTTATAGTAGGCAGGTTATTATCCAGACAATAAATACTTATTTTTACGGTTTTATTTATTCAACAAGACAAATCATAACGTTACTTTTCACGTTATATTGTCATACCTAATTGGCAAATCTTAAGTGTCCTCTTAAAATTCGATGGTGCTTTTTTAAAGACGTTTTATTGAAGTTACAGTTCTACAATATTTGGTTTTGGTAGGTGTCTGAAAGAAAATATTCAAAAAAAAATCAGAAAACTAATCAACTATACAAGACGAAAAATATGTACATAAGCAGGTACTTTATTATTACTATCCAGAAGATACAAGCTTTTTATTGTTATTAATAATGAGGTGTAATTATATTGTTTTAGGATGTGATATTTACCTTTTAAAATATAAAAATAAATTTATCTACCTATTTATACTATGTACTTATGTATAATTTTTCTTATCTGTGTTTTTCCTCAATACTGTCCTACATTCAACAATATTTTGAACTATGTGTAAAATGATAATTTGTTGAGGATAAAAATGGCATACGTATTGAAATAAAAAGTGGTTTAAAATATTAAAATGTGTGTTTTATTTAAAAAATATATATATATACTGTATACTTGTTATATTATAAAGTAATCAAAGAGATAAAAGCACTGATAATTTTGCATTTTGGTAACTAAATCTATTTTACGCATTACAATAGTGAAAAGATTGCATTGCTGTATTTTCTACAAGATAGTTATTGTCAATAATTACATTTTTGAATTGTATTTAATCGGAGACTTCGTAAAAGACTGGTACCTAGCTTCATGGTCCCCACAAGGAGACTTACCGGGCTCTAGCCTGGGGGCCCTGCGTGGCGCGTCTACTTTATAATTAATTGAGATAAACACACATCACAAATTTGCTCTAATGTTAAAAAAGTCGCATGCAGCGCTATTTCCTTTAAGGGCGGACGTGCTCAGCTTGTGTCAAAATGGAGCTTTTTTCTATTTTCAAAGCATGATCCTGGACATACCTTAAACGTTGTAGATAATTTATTTATATAATTTTGAAGCCTTGTTATCCGTTATATTTATTTTAAACATTTGATGACTGCATAAAGTATTTTTATTACATAAAATAGTATTCTTTTAAACCTCTCGCTCTAATGTTTTAGAATATAGTCATATTTCAGTACATACATGTGCAGTGGTGTTAAGATTTTTTACATTTATTAATTTTTAAACGCATTTATAAAACCATCAGTATAATTTATATCGACATTATTATAGTGAAATATTTACGATAAAAAAATATATTGATAATCTCTGTGATCCCAAATTTGACAAGAATTAGGCATTTTATTATTCAAATACTGGGCAAGATTAACACATTTGAAGATAATTCTAAAGATACTCATTATAAGCTATGTCTTTGACCATTCAAGTGTGATAAACATTCTACGAATAATGATTGCTTTATAATAATTATTGACCTAAGAATAAGGTAGTATTTTTTTGATATACGCCATTTCTTTTGGCATTCCCCAGTGGTTAAGCTACAACATACGGCCGTAGTCATAAATTGACAAACTATGATTGAAGTAGGTAGTAAAATGATGTTAACGCGCGTGTTTGAACATGTACCCTTTCAATTTAAATGGGTGTATTCAAGAATACAAAAAAATCGATAAAAATATACTGAATAACCTGAACTTTACCTGGAACACCATTTGGAAAACGCTTCTGAAGAGCATCACACTACATTCAAATCTGCCATAGGTGGGGGGGGGGGGGGGGGGGGAGACGCTGGCCTGGGGGTCCGCTTCAGGATGTGGGGCAATGCTTAGCTTATAAGAAATACAATAAGAATCATAAAATCAGGGTTTCTTTCAGGGGACATGCGCGTTATCTCAGGGCTCGGAATGGACCGGAATGCACTGGAGCGCCGTTCCTGTTTGTGAAATTGTCAAAATTATCGCTCCGTCTCTTGGAATAAATAATTTGACCATCTGAGCTAGGCCATATAATAGAAAATCTAGCACACTTATTTTTATGAAAAAAACACATAAACTTTGATAACTTTACTATGTAAAAATCTTCAGAAAACTGTCAAGCGCTCCGGTTCGTAAATTTTTCCATTTTGAGCGCTGCGTTATCTACCTACGTAGGTACTAGAAATTTTGAAAAAAATATTTTTTGTTTGAATAAATGCATAGGTATACTTATTGAATTTTTTGTTGTTAATAATATTTATTTGGTGTAATGCAAAGTTTTTTTGTAGGTACTGGATAGTTGTTGATGATACAACAATTCAGTGTTGTCATCCAGTTTTGATTGATTCCTCGACTTACATTTAATTGTCTACGAACTATACCCCTGTGAGCTCAAATTAATATTAGCATACTATAGGCCATCCATGGACTGAAACCGTATGCGTTTTCGAACCGTGTGCTGTACTAAGCTTATCTTTTCTGGTCATGGAAATATATTATCACAAAGTATATTATAAGCATCTGATCGTATCCGTGTATACCATACAATTACACTTACAAATTTAGTGAAAATATTTGAAGATCTTGGCATAAAAACATCAAATGTCCACTTTTTTCCATTTTCATTTTATTGCATTTCTATATTCCCTGTGTATGATTACATACAACTGTGCAAAGATATGTTTTTTAAAAAAATCGTAAGTCCCTCAAATCTGCTCTCAAAAATATGCCACTTTTCTAAAAACCGCAATAGTCCAGGCATTTTTGTGTGAAAACAGCAAAGGTCCAGTAGTTCTACACTTTTATCACCAGGCGGCGTTAGTAATGTTAGTATACATTCCATACAATTTAGTGTCTGAGCTGTCAAATTATCCTTGATTCGTTTAATTATTGCTTTTTATAACGTTTTCTTATGATTGTTTTTATATTTTATCATGGATATTACTAAAGATCTACCATCGTAAGTTGGCAGCCGGTCGAATTTGAAACTAAAATTGTTTATTGAGGATAAATTTGTTATAAATGCCATTTAATTTTACAACATGTTTCTCGAATTATGGATTGCATAATATTTGTACAGAAATCTACTACCAATAATAAATTATAAATTACTATTTTTTTGTTAGTTATGGTAAAATTCTCAATGTCATACTAGCGCCCTCGCTGAAACGCCAATTTATGATGGTAGATCTATAGCATAGACATCTGAAACGTCTCGAAAGAGAAAAATTAACAAAACCATGCAACGTTTTTACCAAATAACGGTGACTTTCATTATTGTTCAGTTGGATGCAATAAGGAAAATTCTGGGCTCTTCATTATAAAATCTAAAGAGACCGGAGAAAATGATTTTTTTAATATGAAATATAGGTTAAAACTTAGGCATTTTTCGGTAAAAAATTGTAGGCTAGTAATAATGTACAAAATAGACCAAGCTAGTAAGGGAGAAGTGCTTTGCGAACATTTCAGTTTCTCTCTGGGCTGTGGGATAGATTTAATGTAGTGAAGAAAAATCAAATGCAAGTCACGATTGCATTTAAAACAACATAATGGTGGATTAATTCCATTGAAAGGAGCTAAAAAAATATATTTTAAAATTAGCTAAATATTTACAAAACCCAATAAATGCATCGCTTAATTTTCTGATAGTGAAGGTGTCAGACGAATCTAATCGGTTTTCTTTTTTCGTGTTAACTATCAATTCATGGTGGAAATCCATTGTGTTAATGATTTAATTTAATAATACACATTTTTTTAGTACTTATTCGACTTTTAATAAATAAATCTGGACAGGTTTCGTCCGCCTTATAGGGACATTTTCAACTGTTGAAAACAGTTGGCAGAAAAACAGAGGCGGACGAAACCGGTCCAGATTTATTTATTTAAAATGGAATAAGTAGATAATAAAAAATGTGTTTTATCAAATTAAATCAATAATAATAATATGAAGCTAATCATTATTAACCCGCACATAATTAAAACATTTTTTTAAATATTTAATTCTTGATTTTTTACATACATTGAAGTCGTTTGTTAATAGGTAAATAATATGTCCAAACCTTATTAAAAGTTGTATTATGATTAAAAAATAACAGAAATATATTTTCTTAATTTAATTTAATAAAATTATAGTTTTAGTCATAGTATTTACATTTCGATCTTTTCAATTTTGCAATAAAAACAACAAATGTCCAAAAATTGTGTAAAAACAGCAAATGTCACACTCATTCTTTTTTAAATATCTATTTAACCGAAATAAATTTAATATATTTTTTACATTCATATAGTGCATATAAGGTTTCTCTATAATTCCTCATTGTCAAATTATTAAAAATTTTCTTGACAACCAAGATATTATGTTTTTACCCTCTCCTGAAAAAAAAGTGTTTTGTGACATTTGCTGTTTTTATGCCAAGATCTTCATTTTTTCATGAACAAAAATCATAAATTTAATATGGCACACGGATCTAACCCGCATACGGTTTCAGTCCATGGATGGCCTCTTAGTACATATAAGTAGATACTATTTTTTTCATAATAAAAAATCTAGTCATAAGGATAATTCGTATAAGTATTATATTTGTGTGATAAACAAATTTGTGGCTAACATTGTAATGTATCACAAGTTAATAGTTAGATTAGAATTAAGGATAGGTTAACTATTATAGTGTATGATAATAATTTCTTGAGAATTTTGCCATAATGCGTAACAGCTGTATGAATGTCATATTAATATTACTTTGAAATCAGTAATATAACTTAGAGTTGTGAATTTAATTTTAATACATAGAATCTAATTAATGATTTCTCAAGTAGTTGAAAACACCGCCGGGCGGTTTAATTGCAAACGAAGTGTAATTGCCCGTCGCCCCATTTGTTTAATTATCTGCTAATTAGAAGCAGTCATTATGCCTCATGTGTATGAGAAGTTTATTGAATGCTACACTATTGAGCTATCCACTTTATGAAAACGACCTGTGTTTTCAGTATGCATGTAGGCACATAATGTTAAATATTGTAGTGTAGGTATCTATTAATCTCGCGTGGGTGAAAATTTCTGGCAGTGTAGTGCGGAAGTTTTCCTGTAGGTAAGTTTCATATAGGCTTCCATTTAATATTATCGTATATATTATATTTCAAACATTTCGTATTAACAGAGGAATTCCTTTTATTTATTTCTTGACAAAAAGACAAAAGCATAAAGAGTTTTCATTAAATTGTCTTCCTAATTGCCAGCTAATATTTTATTTTACCTTACGAAAGTGCACTCCGCACACTTTGATAGGCAGGATCATGTCTGGAAATTTATAAGTATGCAGTTGGCCGTATAGTATTGCGATTAAATTCATGTATATTTCTAAATACGTATCAAATACAATCCACAAGAATTCAAGGGAAAGAGAGTAGTAAATAGGTAGGTATGTAGATTAGAAATACGGTAATATTATGATTTATATACAATTCTTGTAGGTGCTGGTAAGTATTAAGTCGTATCTATTAAACATCTGATAATAATGATAGGCTGTTATCAGATATTTGATACTAATCAATATCTTCTTATTGAATTGAAATAAATTGGAACATTACTCTGTGCAATGATGAACGACTTCACGAACAACGAGTTTATTTCATTTGTTTCTGGTAGGATACCTCCCGGTGAACTGTGATACGGCAAAATGTAATATATATAATTTAAATTTAACCAGGCAAAATACACAGTAGTAAATTAATTATAATTCACCCATTAAAAATCTATAGCATTGGTGATTTTTTTTCCTACATTCCCAGTTCTGTACGCAAAGCTTTCTGTATCCTACAAAGCAAAACCCAAAAGCTAATAGTAAGTACACACGCACGTTTTTGCTTGATGGTTTTACGCTCATTCCAACATGTCTCAACGTGTGTACCATCTGGCTCGATGGTCTTTTGTTCGACATCGAGCAAATTGCACGATCCGAAAAAAATTGTAAAAATCCGTAATTTTTGCTTGATGCAGTTTGAGTGAGGGAGTGAGGACGCACCGGCAAGGCTAGTGTGACATTGCTCTCACTCGTGGTCGAAGTCGTGGTGGTGCGACGGTGGCCTCACAGAGTCTTGTGTCGAGTTGCTTGACTGTGTAGACGGAACGACGAGCATGCTTCCAAATTAGCATGCTCGATCGAGCAAAACCGTCGAGCAATAACATACGTGGGTACTAGGCTTAAAGTTAAATTATTTACAAATCACAGATTTTTAACCGTATGGGCTATTATTCGATATGCGTTGGTATTTATTTTTACATCATTAATAGGTACATTTACAAAAACAGCGAAAAACCAATTCAATATTTTTTTCGATTTACTGAAAAAACTGCATTTTATCCAACTCTCTTTAATTCTCGGGCCCGGAAATAGTTATTTGTATCGATTCCGCACCACCCCCTTTCAGTTTGTTTACCACCAAGTTTCGAGTAAAATTTTATGATTCCTTTCTAATAAGTAATTAGCTAGGTATATTTTCAATACCGTTAGTAAATCGCCGTTACCTTTCCAGACATAGCGTATAATATCTAAGTACGCTTTATATAGAAATTGGTTATTAGCCATTCCCTATTTAGATAAGTTGTAGAAGATTTCAATAGTTGTAAGTATGTATAAAGATAAAGTCTACGACTTCCGTAATATAGAGAGTGAATATTATATTTTTACCTCAAATATATTGACATACTTTGTCATTATCTACTTTGCCTCACCTTTATTGTAAGCACGTAAGTATGTACATAACATATTGTATAATAATATAATCAATTTTCATGAAAGTTACCTACATTCCTTTGAGGTAAAACTAAAAGTAATTTACATGTTACCAATGACACCGGAAAACAATTCGAGCTGATTTCGATTAAAATGAAACCTTGCAGTTTATAAATAAGTCAATGCCGTTGTCTTTGATAAGTAGCAATGCATTAGCATTTTCCTTGGTGAAGGTATAAATTATTTCGTTTAAGCATTCAGATCACTCTCACCTTTGGCAACATTTAAAGAGCTCCATATTCATATTTATAACAAAATATAGTCAAAGATTTGAAACAAGATAATCTTCTATTTTTGCTTAGAGTTTAAAAATATCATACTGGTATACTAAAATGCGAGTTAAATAGAGATAGTTCATGCAACAATTGAAATCATTACATGAAATTGAATTTCTATACTCGAAGCTCCCCGGACATAGCATGTATGCTTTATATTGCTGAGCAAACGAAAAAAACAATGACAGAGTGTTGCGTCGGAATTTATAGCAAAACAGCTGCCCGGTGCAAGCTTTTACTGCACCCTACACTAGTGATGTCCTCCAACATAATATTGTCAACCGGTTCGGCTCCATTTAATATTAATTTGTAATATCAACAACGTTTATCGTTTATTGCGGCTTCTGATGAATAGAACAGTGCGGATTCTTGACTCTCTATTCTGAACTCCGTTACCTTTAAAGACATTAAACGAGGTATGCTTATTTGGATGGTAATGTTGCCATATTCAATCAAGTTTTCTCAATTTTATTTGGTATTGTTTATTTACTCTTGGCACTAAATACTATCCTATCCTATCAATGGCCAGCTGCACAACTGTCATCCAAATAGTGGTGACTTAAGTTACGTGGATGCCTCAGGTGTAGATGGATTTTAGGGCCGTATTTCATGCAGGTATTATTTCTTAATAATTTATGACAGGTTTATAGGCCTCCTTGCAATATCCACATTGATAAACATTCACTAATATAGTTGCACTGCAAAGATTTATTTGCACTCAAAAGCGTTTTTGTTTTCTTCTTTGAATTTTTGAATAATATGACGTAGTGAACAATTTCTGTGGTTCAAGAAAAACTGCTTTCTCTTCTTAGATTGATCGTTTTTGCGTTTTTTCTGCACACTGCAAATCATCTCTTACGAGAGGACAATCCTGGGAACGTGTGAAACTTACAATGTGGCCTACGTGAGTCTTTGGGGACATAAAATAGATTGTCAATTGTAAAAAATAGATGTGTTTAAAGTCATTATTATACAGGTATATAAATATGAAAAAAAACCTATGCTTTAAAAATTTTCTATCTTATTGGGATTTTCCAATTATTGTATCTTTCACTTGTGTACCTACTTAACTATTCAACTAAGTACCAACCAGTGTTATCTACATTCTATAGGCCCATGCGTTTCAGTTCTAAAGAACCAGTTCTAATTGATATAATATATACATCACTGCCCTACTGTCGTGATATTGTCATTGTGTATGATAAATTGGGAACGTTTTCTGTCTGACCCACTGAGCTTTTTCGTGAGCTTTTTTATATTTTGCATAAAATATAACACACTAATTGAAGATACTTGTTACACTTTAAAACAAACTTCTGATATAAATAATGATTTACACCAGGCATGGCAAACTTCAAGTACCTAGGCTGTGGTCTTCTATCTAGTATCAAAACCGGTAGTGGTATACGACGTCGTTACCAATTAAGCAACAACAATGGTCTATCACCATCACAAAGAAATACGAGTAGGTGCCCACTCAACTTCCCATTTGTCGTGAAAATGATAATATTTGGTCTTCTTCTTGCAGGCACTGATTGCAATCATCGTCAAACCATTAATTATCATAGTATGCTAAGAGCTTACTGCATGACCATGAAAGAAAACTACGCCTTAGTTTAAAGCGCATGGATTAAAATCATCCCTTTCTCTCATAATGCAATATAAATCAGGTGACATGGCGAGGTCACACGGGGTTCCTCATAGTTAATTTTAAAACGATTTATACGCAAGCTGGTTAAAGAAATTAAAATAGGAATGGGTAATGCTTCCCCTTCAATCAGAAATCAAACTATATTGTGACTAGGGATTCCAATCCCGGGATTCCGAGCTATTTTTGATACCTATGAATCCCGGGATTGGTGAACATAATCCCGAAGATTTCGGGATTGATTTTTTTTTATCAATTTTTATGGAAAATAAAATATAAACGAAAATATAATAGAAAAAATACTTTTAATAACAAATAACTAAATTAGAAATAGACTGAGTTTGAATGAAGTTTGATTTATACCCATATGTAAGTTGCTGATTCATTTTATTTTTTCACACAAATTAATAAAAATGAGTAAGATTGGAAAAAACAATGCTTCGCACTTTTAACAAAGTAATTCCACCATGATCTCATACGTTTTACGGCAGTTGCATATTTGGCTGACTAATTAGATTTATGAAGCGGAAAGGCCATACACCACGATTTGCTTAACTATTTTAAATCTCGCTAACCCATTCATTAATTACTATCAGAAACATCAATTTCATATTAAATTCACATTATTATTATTTATATTACAATATTATTTACTCCATTAAACTTATATGTTTTCAAGATTGAACGTACACAATATTAACAATAAAAATGTCTTAAATACGAGGGTGGGTCAATAATTCCTTAGAAAAAAGCATTAAAACAGGTTTTATTTTTGGATTTTTTTTTTATTTCTCAACATAATTTCCTTGGAGCTCAATACACTTGGTTAGACGTTTCTCAATTTTTTTAAACCGTCAGAAAAATAAGTTTTCGGAAGGTCCTCAAAATAAGCATTTGTCCGATCGATGACTTCTTCATTTGAAAAAAAACGTTGTCCACTTAGCCATTTTTTTATGTTTGGGAAAAGGAAAAAGTCACTGGGGGCTAAATCTGGCGAATACGGTGGGTGGTCGACCAATTCGAACTTCAATTCTTCAATTTTAGCCATTGATCGTAAACATGTGTGAACACGGGCATTGTCCTGATGAAAGAGGATTTTTTTCCTGTTTAAATGAGGCCGTTTTTCTTCAATTTTGTTTTTAGCTGGTCCAATAAAGATGCATAATAATCCCCTGTTATTGTTTTTCCTTTTTCCAAATAGTCAACGAAAATAATTTCACGTGCATCCCAAAATACAGTATCCATAACCTTACCAGGTGATTTTACGGTTTTCGCCTTCTTTGGACATGGTTTGCCTTCGCAATCCACTGCTTTGACTGTTCTTTCGTCTCGGGAGTATAGTGGTGTATCCATGTTTCATCTACAGTCACAAAGCGACGAAAAAATTCATCCGGATTGCGTTGCATGAGCGACAACAGGGCTTTAGAGGCCACCACCCTACTGCGTTTATTGTCAACTGTGAGCAAACGCGGCACCCATCTTGCAGAAATATTTTTCATGCCCAATTTGTCATGTAAAATAGAAATGACGCTACTTTTTGAGATCCCTGTAACCTCAATTATCTCACTCAACTTTAATCTTCGGTCACTTAACACCATATCGTGGATTTTATTGATCATTTCTGGTGTAGTCACCTCTACAGGACGTCCTGAGCGTAGTTCATCCTTTGTTGATGTACGACCACGTTTAAATTCATTTAACCAGTTATAAATAGTTGCAAGTGAAGGAGCAGATATGCCGTGAACTAAATCCAACTCATTTTTTATTTCCTTTGCTGTTAACCCTTTTATATTAAAATGTTTAATAACAACTCTAAACTCAATTTTCTACATTTTCCATTTTTTCATTTTCCACAAGCAATTTTTTTTTTAAATGTACGAGAAACACACAACAACCCGACCAATCTGATTGAAACTTCGCAGCATACTGAATCGGTAGTGCCGCTGCATGATAACAAACCGCTTGCAGTACTAGTCGCGCCACCTGTCGGCTTTTCTAAGGACTTATTGACCCACCCGTAGTATAAATTATACTAGATTTATTTTTCACCGATTTTATCAATGTTATTTGTAAATATAAAAAAAATATATTAGCCATGGAAAAAATACCAATCCCGGGATTAGAATTATGGCTCGGGATTGGATTCCCTAATTGTGACTGAATGTATACGCTTTTATATTTTCACAACTCGATTACTTTTATGCGATCGACCGAAATCAATTATGCAATCAATCGGTTGATCGCGATCGACGCGTTGGACATGCCAGATTTACACTATTGGGATTAAAGTAAATGAATGCCCTTTACTGTATGCGTATATAGAAATAGACGTATAGTTAGGCTTGTTACTCTATATTTGTTTTCCTTGTTCCGTGTATTCTAAATAGTTTCCCTAAGTAAAGAAAAACAATTATGTAAATAGGAGCACTGACATTCCCCTGGAGAGGCACTGAATTGGATAAATCTTGTAACACCGACAATGAAATTCACAAAAAGAAAACATTTGAATTCTTCATACCTTTGTATTGCAGTCAAACTTATTTTAGAATTGAATCACTCTTGACAATTTCAAATACAACACACCGCGGTATCTCAATTTAAATTTAGAACTAAATCTTTACAAGAGACAAAAGACCGCGTTAAACGTTCGAACGCCTTTGGGCTATTGTCAGTCGGTTCATTTTTTAAAAGAAAGTAAAAATAGTAAGTTGTTAGCTAAGTTTGTATTTTCAGCTGGATTTTAAGTTTGTTTGACAGATTTTATCTTCACGTATACCTAATCGGGGTTTTGTATCTATGTAATATTGAGTTGTTGAACATTTTTTGCATGTAAATTTTAAGGAGCACCGCTGGATACATTCCGTGGACAGGTGGTTGGAGCAGTTGTCGCCGAGAATTTTATTTTAATGTCTACATTATCTACGTCATATTTAATGTCATATTTTATTCAAGATAAGTATCAGCCTATTATATAATTTCTATATTTTATTTGCATAATGTCCAGATATTTAATTTAATCTATAATTGACAGAAACATATAAATGAAAATGAGCACCGAAAATATTAATACCTATAAACCATTATTTAAACTGTTAAAATAAGTTAACAAAGAAATTTAAAAAAAATAAAGCGGCACTGGGAGCGAATACAATATCATTAGTATCGTAACTATATTTTATATGAGGAATACGAAAGTAGCTATTATATATATGTATATACAGTAGGTATACCTACACTGTTATTAACATTATAGGATAGCTCCAGCGTTACGCGTATGGAATATGCGAGTTTTCTGTGTACATAATCTGGAGAAGTTGGTAATCACCGTAAAATTCTGAGGAGGCAGAGGTCGCGGAAGAATCTCAGTAAAGGTAAATGATGCCACAGGATTTTCTCTACCATTGGTTCACAGAGATGCGGAGTGCACTAAGGAATGAGGAGAGAGATTCGTCGAAAGTTACAGAGATTTTTCACTCAGTGGACGCCGCTATCCTCATACGTGAGTATGAGGATAGCGAAAAAGGGGTAGTTATGTACCGACCTATATTATAAGTATGACATGACTAGATATCAAAGTTTACCATAGTCAGGCCGTGACACGGACTTGTAAACTTCGATGGTAGTGATAATTATTGCTCATACTTTGAATGCATTATGGAAACAATTTACCTATTAAAAAGATGATTGTTGCATATTTAAATAGAGAAATTAAATAAATTATAATGTTAAAGAAATATATAAGTACAAATTTTTTTTTTCTCGATAAATGGATGTTGGCCACTCGCTCAACCTATTAGTGAATTAGTCCCATGCTTTGGATTAGTGTTATAATATCTTGCGACAAAATCCCACTACAGTTTATTAAGACACTTCAAAGAATCTCCGCAAGAAAAATCAAAATAAAGTTGTACGAAAATATTGATCTATGGATTGTAATGCTTTATCAAAGAAAATGAGAATAAACTGGACACCTTTCAAAGGAAGATATTGAGAATAGTCTTCGGAGCAATATGCGAATAAAATAGCATGTGGCGAGGAAGATACAAATACGTATTATACTTACCTGTTGTATGATGTTCCCTCGTCGTCTCACATGTGAAAGTGGGGCGACCCCGTTGGGAAGACCATGTCTCAAGAATGAAAAACACCCAACAAAGAGGCTTCGGAGAGGAAAGAGAAAGGGGCTGGAAGCGTATCCGGATTTTTTAACGCATGCAGTTGGCCCTATCACAGTTCATCGTGAGCTGTTGTATCGGAAATATATGGCCGCATAGTATTGAGATGAAATTCATGTATAAACAAAACACTTAAATACCTAATAAAAACCACCGGAATACAAGGGAAAGACAGAAGAAAATAGATAGATAGGTAAGTAAATAGAAGTTAAATCATATCGTTTGTATATAAATAATATTATGATACATGCTCGTAAGTATTAAGTCATACCTACTAAGATCAAATTATTGTTTTAATTGAATTTAAGAAAATTTGGACTTTACTCTCTGAAATGCTCCACGAAAAACGCGTTATTTATTTAATCTCAATGCTATACGGCCACCTCCTATTGGTAAAACAGCTCATGGTGAACTATTATATGGCGAATAGACTGCAGTGGCTGGACAATGTAGAAAGAGTAGTGCTATTCATAAAGCTAAGACGGTGAAGGGAGCATACCCAGATGGAGTGAAGATATTTCAAGTAAGCGACTAATACCGACAATACCCACATTGAGTTATTGTACCGATGATGAAGATGATTATAATATATTGCTATTATTTATAAACAGTATTATAGGTAACCGATATCGACGATACCACGACCACTTAGCACCTACTTAAATTTAACGACAAAAAATACGTAAAGATGAACATTAAAATAAATTAACGAGACCGTAATATATCTATTACCCGACCGAATTGTTTTTATAAGGAAAGGTCTAAAATTGTCACGTGGCTGTATATAGAGTATGCATAGTCAATGGAGTGAATGCGGATACAGGAGAGGAAGCAAAAACAGAAGCGTGATTTTATTGTTCCCAAGGGTAGTTGCGGTGTTTACTCTCAGCGTCCTTAACAACGAGTCTTCATTAAATTACGACTTGCCGCGACATTTTGAGACTATGCATTAGGCAGCGAGGTAAGTAGTATACATTCAAAAATAAAACTCCACTTTTTGTATATCAAAACTCTCTATTCAAATATATGTTTATATTATATACCAAGTAGGTATATATTGACAATAGGTATAATAAAAACAATTTATTAACACTTTAAATAATTCAAACCTTGTGAAAAAAATGATACTTGGAGGTAATTTGATTAACAAAAGTAATAAAGTACTATGGATATTTGCTTAATGGAATGAATGAAACACGTTTTAATTCAGTATAAGTTAAAAGATAAAGGTGATTAAAAAAAAGATATCCAGATTAACAAACAAAAATATCTACAATACTAATGCTAAATTATACCTACATGTGTATTTTGATTATATTATTGGAAATTGGAATCAAGTCATTAATAATATATTTTATTATAATCTACGTATAAGCTTACATAACATAAAAAAAAATATTATTAACGGCCCACATGCTCAGCGTCGGTACGTCAAAATGGAGATTTTATGCTATTTTCAGAGCATAACCCTGCATATTCCTTAAACGTAATCTATTTATATAATTTTGAAGCCTTATTATCCTTTATATTTATTTTAAACAGTTGATGCCTGCATAAAGTATTTTTATTACATAAAATAGAATTCTTTTAAACCTCTCGCTCTAATGTTTTAGAATATAGTCATATTTCAGTAAATCCATGGTGTTAAGATGTTTTATATTTATTAATTTTTAAAAGCATTTATAAAACCATTAGTAAAATTTATGTCGACATTATTATAGTGAAATATTTACAATAAAAAATTATATTGATAATCTCTGTGATCCCAAATTTGACAAGAATTAGGCATTTTATTATTCAAAAATGGGCAAAATTTACACATTTTAAGATAATTCTAAAGATACTGATTATAAGCTATGTCTTTGACCATTCAAATGTGATAAACATTCTACGAATAATGTTTGCTTTATAATAATTATTGACCTAAGAATAAGGTAGTGTTTTTTTGAAATACCCCATTTCTATTGGCATTCCCCAGTGGTTAAGCTACAATATACGGCCGTAGCACATACATTGACAAACGATAAATAAAGTAGAGGGTAAGATAATGTTAACGCGCGTGTTTGAACATGCACCTAACCGAAAAAAAAATATTTTTTAAAAACGGTACATTCGATCTTTAATTTTAATAATACAAACTTTTTAGATTCCGACGAAAATGCATTTTCAGTGTTTTCATTCTATTCTAATTTTAAAATCTATAAACAGAATGACAAAATTATCGAAACTCTATTCATGGTTGTGATTTATGAATCACCATGGACCATCAGAAAGTGGGAGGAATACGACTACAGTATGGTTTGATGGTAAATGTGTGTGGTGATTGTAAAGATAAAAGATGGCAGTGGTGGGTATCTGGAACAAACTTTGCAAAAATAACAAACTGAAATACAGCACGAGCCTTCCTCAATAATATAGGTCTATAGACTACGAGTATATAGGTATGGTCTTTGATCCACTCACAAATAATTTATGTATTTTTTAATCTTTGTTATTGTATGACATATTAACAAGGGTAAGGGTGGCTTCTGATATATTTATGTATTATATTAATATTTCTTCGGGTACCATGTTGCTGCAATTTATTTTAATAATATTATATTTTAATAAATACTACCCGTTGTCGAGCTTGCCGCGAGAGGCAGTTACTTAAGCTACTCAAGAATGTTTATTGAATATTTTCAGATTTCGGAGCCCCTACGTGCCCTTTTACCCTATACTAAATTCGGCCCTGTCTATAAGGTATGTATGTATCGAGTTATAGGGCTATATCTACAAAGGTTTTAATTCAACTCATTGATATATTTGTATTCAAATAATGGGTACCTATCTACAAGTACCTACCTACGTGATTAAAAATTAACAAACGTGTTGATTCATAACTTTATTAATACTGTCGATTGAGGGAAGGTAAGGTGTATGCTTCATAACTTTGCACTCCGGCGCTAGGATGAAAATGATGTACTTAACATATTATTCTAAAAATATTTTTTTTTACATTTATATTATCTATTTATTTATTTATTACTAGATAAATATTCTTATTAATACATGTGAATATAATTTGATTTAATTTTGTGTGAAGTAATCAGGTTAAGAGGTGTATCAGTGTAGTAAAAAGTGCAAAAAAGTGCAATGTTATAAAACGTATACTCTAGTTACTAGAATTTGAATTTAAATTGAAAGAATTTAATAATTCACGATCAAGTTTGTCTGCATTTCTAAAATTAGTGGGTTTTGCGGTATTTGATAGTAGCTTCATGATTCACATCTCGTATTCTCAAAGCTCAGTTGCAAAGGGCGTGTGAAACAATGATGCGTTAAAGTTTTATCACCGTAATTTAGATACCTACTCAAAATATAGAAATAGGTTATTTTTAAATTGTAATCAACCACATTTTCTCAAGGAAATACTCAATGCAAGTAGGTTGTAAGGTTTTAGTTAATTAATCTAATTAAACTAGGTAAGTACCTAGTTTTTTTTAATGTTTTGGTATGTAGGTACTGCATATATATACTTATATGTATATATAGATGGAACAATTTAATTGACTATCATTCAAAGCACCACTAATTGCTTGGTAATAAATAACATGAGGTATAAATTGGGGCATTCAGTTGTAGATACATAATATTTTATTTTATTGTATTAACTGCCAATTCTTGGTGGAAATGCATTGAATTAATAAAATAAAACACAATATGTAGTACCTCCTAGTTCTACTTAGTTTAATATTAGTCAAGGCCGGTTTCGTCCTCTTCAAAGGTACCAGTTGACAATGCCACTTTGAAACGGATGGAACCGGTCGTGACTAATATTATTTAAATAAGTGGAACTAATATTAAAATTTCCCCTCCACTACCCACCACGTTTCCACGCTCGGTAACGAACGTTAGACGCCCTTCAAAGTTGTGCTGAAAGCATGGCCCCCACAAGGGGGGGTTGACAGGGCTCTAGCCTGGAGGCCCGGGCTCAGAAAGGGCCCGGCGTGGCGAGCCGACCAGATAAGTAAGATAAACACAGATCAAAAATTTGCTCTAATAGTAAAAAAAAGTCGCCTGCGGCGCTATTTTACTTGATGATTTTAATAATTAAAACTATTTGGTTGTACGATGCAATTTTTTACGGTGTGCCGATACTCGACAATTCCATAATTCAAATGGATGTACTCGTACATATTAAAAATATATAAAATCGCTAAAAATACACCATTTGGATAACGCTACTGCAGCGCGTCACACTGACTTTACCCTTAAAATTTCATAAGAGGGCATCCAAACTTGTCAATACCTTGAGCCTCTGCATACCTAAAACTGTGACTGGCAACGCGAAGTCCTGGTTTAACCTAGTCGATGAAAATTTATCCACATGTTTTTTTTCAATAAATAATATAATAGTATGGCTTGTACTACATGGGTTCGGACTTAAATTTAACCTAATTGATCATAATTAAATATTTTTTCAGTCAATCAACGTGTCGGTATCTAAATCTAGACTCTAGACTCTAGAGCATTAGTGCTGTAATATTGAAGATGAAGAGTTGGCACAATACATAATAAGTATAGTTAGTTGCTGTCTGCTAAGTGGAAGCCAGCAGCAAAAAAAATTGAAAATAGCTGAGATACTGGATTAATTTTGCGGAAATCGGCTATGAAAATTGCCGGTGTTTCTACCTGGCTTCCAATAAGACTTGTACCGAATAGTTTTATTTTTAAATATGCATAAAAAAACTCTTTAATTTTGTTGTGTATAAGTTATATTTATGCTTATTTTATTATATTTATATATATATCTAGTTAATATAGTTAAGTTTTTATCTCATTGAAATAAAAAAATGACAGGGAAAATGCGATTAAGCATATGAATCACACGAGAAAATACTAAACAAGAATCTGTTGGCCGCGGTTTAAATTTGGTTTCATACATTCGGTGCATGTTTTTTTGTTGTACGGTAATAAATGTCACCAATCCATTAAAGCTTCCTTAGAAGTTACAACAACCAGGGTGATCGATTGGGGGCGATGTCTTGTGCGCACATAAAATACGTTTTTTTAAAGAAGCTATTCCAAGAGCATTAATTGTCCTTTTTATAAGCAGATGTATTCTATTTCATTTATAATCTATTTGAAAAACTACTACTGAGATAAGAGTAAAATGATACAAGAAGTTTTACTTTGATAAAATATTTACCTACAGCTGTTCAATAAAAATATTTAGAAATATGTCGTAAAACAGTTCATTGGAATTATAACGTCTAATTGATATAAATTATGTACTTTTCTATAAAGAAAGAATTTTGCAACTCAGGTTTCACTTTTAAGTATCATCAAGATGCTACTACCTACCTATCAGAGACATGCCAAGGGTGGGTGCCGCTCGTATGCCAAACACAAATTTGCCACCCCTCAAGTCAAATAAAAGTTGAAACAATTATTTTATTGTCATCAAAAAATATAATTATTATTTTACCTGTTAAATAATATACCTACCTATGATGGAAATGGAAACATTTTGTCGTCATAAAGTTCATTATATATAATTGAATAACATAATATATTTTTTATAATATCATTATAAATGTTTTTCTCGGAATTTTGCCGCACCTTAAATCCTGCCACCCGGGTGTTTAACACCCCTAACACCCTTGCATAGCGCGCCCCTACTACCTACATCGAACATTACGGAATACAGACACAGAATATGGGCGATTGCCGTCCAGGTGCCAACTCAAAATTATTTGAAATACATGTTGTTATATTTATATCAAAATATTTATATAAAATTATTTCATACTTTTTTATATCATTACTTCGGTACCTATTAAAAGTACTGAAGTTATAGGTATATTGTATTTTGAATAGAATTATATCGATATACACTTATGTCATCAAAATATACCTAATACCTATATTAACTTATGAAGGGGGAGGGACGATAAAATTGGTCAGATACAAATTGTAAAAAAGTTAATACCATAAATGAAAATTATGCCGCAGGCACCTTTTGTCTAATCCATGCATTAAATTTACGAGAAAAATGCCCCTGCTAGTTTGTTTACAGCTGTATACTTTAGTCTAAACAAATAATTAGAATTTTGCAGATACGTTTTAGGTTAATTATTATATTAGTAGGTAGCTACCTTTCGTTAATTCTACTTAAAATTTAGTTTATAGATCTTTTAGATATTCCAACGTAAGATACGGTTTATTCAAATTTCTATTAAATTTAACTTCTAATTTATGAAAGCTTGACTTAAATATACAAAATCTGGTATTTTGCCGCCTCCCGAGTCTTGCCGCCCGGGTATTGCACATTCCAACCACCCCCGCTTAGCGCATATTTATATACAATTGACAAATATTAAGATTTCAGATTGTTGCTGTTAATTACTGACAGGGGAGGTACATATCATAATATTCATATTTAATTATACCTACCTGCCTGCATGTAGCCTGAAATGCCAAATATAGTACAAAGTTCATATGAACTGAAATTTATATTTAATTTCTATTAAGTACCTTCATACTTTAGAGTATTAGAAATAAATATATTATAATGGATGGCTATTATTATTTATGTCAGGTGCTTTGCATTTTGACACTACACGTTTCACGACGTTAAAGGAATGATCCATATCAATGATGATAATCAGTAGAAGATTAAGAATATTGCAGGCTTCGGGCATAACCATATAAAATTTCTGGGTAACTTTGAGATCCTTTGAGTCCAAAGCAAGTGCCTTCAGGCGCCTGAATTTGTAGGGTAATCCGCCAAGTACAAATTAATTATTCCATGGTAATACTGTATGTATGAGTAGATGTTTATTTAATATTGGAATGCTTAATATGATTTTTTTAATTTTACATAATGAAATTACATACATACGAGTGCCTTGCATTCTGCATGAAATTAACACACAAAGAGATCATAATACCTATGTAATTTCCTTTCCATGGCGCTACAACTTGATGAATATCTTGACCTTCTCCAACGTCCACCTCCATTAGGTCCAAAGCAGCTTCCTTTCAATTCTTGACTCCCAATAACAATAAGCAATTCTATTTTCGATACCATTCTTATATCTTTTACGAGGTCGGCCAGATGAACAATATTTATATGCATAAATAAATTAAATTATGTATTTATTATTAATAGATTTAAACATTGTAATTAATAACGTCATAGTTTGGACCAGAAGTAATTGAAAAATTCATATGAACTTTTTGTATTACAATAATGTCTCCAGAATGTTTTTAGTGTAGCTGAATTATTAATTGCTATAGATATAGGTATTATTCAGTCAGATAAACATTATTATTACATGCCTTGCCTTGACACCGGTGAAACAGAGCACAGTACACAATATCGCAGTAGTGAGATGTACATAACTACTGTTTGTGATTTTTCATCTAAATATTCAAAATAATGATAGTTCACTATAGATAGGCATTAAAAGTTTGTGGTAGGTACGCTTGTAAAACTGATATAAGGTGTGTTTTTTTTAAATTTCAATACAGCTTTGAAAATTAAATATCAAGGCACAGTAGGATAATGTATGTTACAAATAAAATCTTCAATCCAAAATGACTTTAAGTAGGTAGCTAATTTAATCGTTAGCGTTATTATTATATTTTCACTTTCATATTCCTACATACGACGGCTCCGTTCATCTCTACAGTATATGGCTTTCTTCAACGTCTTAATTTATAACAGCTGATTCCAAAAGTTTCGTTAAAGCTCTTCGGTCAAAATAAAAAATATAGTTACATTTAAATAAATACCTACATTCCATACGAAAGAAAAAAAACACTGACAGTAAATAAATTACATACTTTATAATATAATAGCTGGGTATCACAAAGGAATTGTAATTGATTTGTCAGAATGTAATTAGTATTAATTCTTATTGAAATATTTGATTCTATACACAAATATTTCGCCACTATGTTTCATACAATAAAGCAATTGGAATTTTGTATGGAATGTTGGTTGGCATAACATCAAGGTATGCATGGCTTCTATGCATGCCGTGTTAACAAGATTTTTCTGAAGTAAATAATTAACACATATATTATTTGCCAAATTTTTGGGATCCGATTGAGATTTTTTTAAATCATGTTTAATAATTGAGGAAACCAACAGAATATGTCGATTTTCAGAAAATATTCGATAATTTTGACTCATTTATTATTCAAGCGGAAGTGTAAAAGATATAGGTAGGTATATAAATAATGGAATTAAGAGACATGCTATTAATTACAATTTTTACTTTTTTCCTTGGTTGTTACTCAGTTAGAGAGTATGGAATTCCAGTCGCCTATACCAGCATCCCGTAGGCCATCCAGTGACGTTCCTATGCTAAATGCATCCCTTATTCATAATGAAAATATCGTAGTTTAATGATTAAACTATAATCTCTTATTGTATTTAAATTGATTAGAAATTCCATTGTATAATATTATTTCTTATTTATAGTTGTTTACTGTTGCGAATACAGCGGGAACCTTAAAAGATATGATACACATCCGCAAACTCAGATTCAGATAATATCGCAGACGAAAAAGTTTTCATGTTTACGGAATCGATTTTCAAACGTTTTCATTTATATTATAGTTTCATTTTCTTTAATTTTCCACCTCTTAAGCAGTACCATTCCTAAGCAACGCATGGCCTGCTTTTCTTCATGGAACTTCACAAGTAACTGTGGTTAAATAATACCTAGCATGCCACATCCAGTATCCACCACAACAATCTGTTATTAATGTATAGTATTACTGTTAATCTGAGTATACGTAACTCGTTACCTAAAGCGACACAATCAAAATACAATCGTTGTTGTTGCGTATTTATAAGTTCTATATAATCCGCATCGAATTTAATGTTGCTCCAAGTATTCCCATTTGGATAGTGAATTTTCTTTGCAATGTTCTCCCTTGATCTGCACTTCTAGGTAAAGCTGTCAAGACTCTCGATGTTTTGATCGTCGCTGAAAGTCGTCGTCGGCGAAAGACACCTGGAATAGAACAGGTGCTATTACACGCAACATTTTATTCGCGTTGATTTTCAAACTGACGCGAGATGAATAATATTCTTAAGCAGTATATTGTTTATCTCTTGAATGCTCTCTATTTAGTTCTTACACAGGGCATCGTCATCGGCGTTACCATGGGGGTGACAGCTATGCTACGGTCAGGTGTTGTGGTAGTGACTTTTGTACTATAAAGTTGAAGACGACAATAAAGAGACACGGGGCAAGGACGCAACCCTATCTGAGTCCGGTCGGCTATTCTTAATATTATGTATTTGGTATTCACGTTCACAGATTTTGGGAGGAATCCCGTATGCACCAAGGCCTCCAAACCTCTTCCGGAGGGAATAATGGCGCGGCCTATGGAATTGATATTCATTAAATACAATTTTAGGAAATAATATTGATAAACTGAACATTACATAGATTCTTATATAAATTACTTTTGATCAAGAAATACAGTTATCTACTCCATATGATTTTAATACGAATTTAGTACTTAGTAGTTAATAAACTATGCCAAACTATACGAGATAATATCGTTGCAAAGTGTAGTATCGATTAGGTATTAATATTATAGGTAGGTAAGTATATTATAATATGTATGAAATTTTGACATTAAAATGAAATCAATGTTTATATATTTTTTTAAATACAATACAATAATTATATTTCGTTGATAGGTACATAATATTATATAGGTACCTAAGTATTAATATCTAATCTTACAATTTATACCGCTCATGCTATGACATTTTTAAAAACTTGCAAATTTATCTTTGAATTAAAAAAACTATTTAATTTAATTTTATATGTACCTACGCATTCACCAATTAAATTTAGATTTTTTTTTAATTGCGTGTTTCGTATTTCTGTCAGTGGTTAATAATAAACACTACATCCCTCTTTAGCTGACATACGTACGCAATGGAAACTGCTTAGTACGTATTTACATTTTTTGTTAAAACTATGTTTTCTTAATGCTGTCAGAACTATAAGTAGTAATTAATGTTTATGGATTAATCTACGCTTTTACATTTTGCCTTTTACACTATACATCGTTATGGATATGTGGTGAATTAATTCACCCGAAAATATGACAATTCCTGAGGAAGAAAAGGTAATTTATAATAACTGTTCGTAATATAAATAGAAACACATTAAGATGATATATTATCCCTTGGCATGGAAGGGTTTAAATTATTCATTTCAGATATTATGATTTAGTTTGTCTTATATTATGTTTTTAGTTGTTGTGGAAATAAAAGGATATCCGGAAAAAGACTAATGAAATTCATTTTTCAACACAATCCAGATTATGTGTAAGTATACTTATCATAATACTTTATTGTTGCCATATTGATGTTAATAATAATATATTGATGGATGTTTCGTTAAACATTATAGCAATTTACTATTGGACATGCTTATATTATTTTAAACATTCTAATAAACGTTAGATTTTCTTTCAAATTCCTTGGTTAACACCAAGCTAAAAAAAGTTCAACGCCCATGATGGCCGAGCGGCTTACACGTCGTATTATAATGTCGTGGGTCCCCGGTTCGAATCCTGGGTCTAGAAAATTCACCTCATATTGTATTTCAATTTGTGATTGGTGTCAGAGTGTGAACCTACTAGGTTTTCCATTTCTCGTAAAAACAAAAATCTGTCAATACATACCTCCACTCTGTGGGAGGCCCCATATGTTCCTAAAGATATGGTAGAGAATAAGAAAATTGATTTTGAACGGAATTTCTCGGGAAATCAAAACGCCAATCTCTAACTCTCGAGTAATCAAATATTATTCTTGGTTTCGAGAATTCTAAAATCTCGAGAGATAAAAAACACCGAGAAATCACAAGCTCTAGTCAAGACTACATTACAAAAGATTACCTACTACGCTACAAAGGACTTTAAAAAATCTCGACCAAAATAATTGACACGGCAAATTTTCCGGGATGGAGAAAGTTTCTTGAACAAGCCAATACAACTTAAACCCAATAATAATTATAATAAAATACTAAACTGATGCAATAATATGCTTAATTTTTTTACACCAATCGTGCCAATAAGATAATTTCGTGATTTAAAAAAAATGTTCCCAGGTAAGCCACGGCGCCACAGTTCATCAGGGGTCAAAGATTGACGGCTTCATTGTCTGTAAGCGATGTGAGGACTCGTTTCGACTCACAGAGGTCGAGCTCTCTTCTACTGCCGTATTTTGATTCTTTATCAGCGACATGATATATTTCAGAGTCCGCCGTCATATTGAGAGGAAATGGACTTGTCTTAATAATTCCGATGCCGTGCAGAGGTGCCGACAGCTATTTGAACCAATACTATTTGTATTTATTTTTATGTTTATTTAACGCAAGTACATACCTACTTATTAAATATTATATATTATTTAACGTTTTATAATACCTGATATTTATTAATATCTGATGTTCATAAAATAAAATAAATCAGTAGGTATAGCTTACAAACCGTTTGATGTTTTCTGGAATATTACATTTATTGTATTAGGTTTTAGTATCCGAGTGCCCGTTTCTGAAGCCATTTGTAAGAGATCATAATTATTTCGTATTCGGCAAAAATAATAATATGTACCTACATAGGTACCTATATTGTTTTTTTTTCCATATGTGTTTGATCGAAAACAAGTACCTAGTGGGAATGGGAAAATGGTGAAAAACAATTACTTACTCCTTACTCGTAAAACATTTTGTTAATCTCACATCCATTTTGTCGAGGTGAATGCTTTGGTCCCTAATCTGTATATAATTTTGAAAATAATAATTTATTCTTAACATTTTTTTAAAACTCAATACTATATAGGTAACATTTTAAATAAATTATCTTTTCCTACTTTGGCATTAAAATTTCATGATATTACTGAAAGAAGGTGACCACATATTTTTATGGTGAAAATCATTTAGGCACCGACTAAAATTTAGAGGCTGAAGGTTAAAAGGGTAAAAGGTACAAGTTATATATAGGTAAGTGGAAAGTGATTTAGCAGCAGTTTACGGCAGTTAGCAATGGTATTATACCTACATTGTATTCTTAACATTGAGTCATATTACAAGAACTTCTGTGCTGGCTACTTAGAGAATAGATAATTAGGTAACTAGTTTTTCATAGCAACGAAACAAGTTTTAACGTTAACCAGGTTAACCTGACTTGATTAAACACCAATAAATCTAAAATAATTCAATGGTATTCTAGGCATATAAATAATAATATACCATTTGAAAACCAGACCACATTTATAGAATGGTAAAAATAGTTATGAAGAATTTATAATTGAATAACTACAAATCTATTGACTCAAATTGGTTACATACATACCTACTATGTGTACATTTAATCCTCTGATCCTCTATTGGATCATATGTATATTGTGTTAATTGTATTCAACCATATTAAAGATAATAATATATTGTACTTGATACGTAGTATGAAGCATACGTAAAGTAGATAATATAATATAATAGGTCAGTACATACCAATTTAAATTTTCCTGAAGAAAGTCTAATCAAGTCATATTATTTATCTATGATATAGGTATATTATAATATTCAATTTTATGTACAAATTTGATTTATCATAATCATATAAATAACTTTTGAGCCCTGACAATTACATACCTATATACTTATATATAAGTCATAAAAAGATTGATGTTTCTTTTTGTAAAAATACCCATGTAAAGAACTCTGGTGGTATATTGCGTCAATGGCAACTAATTAACTTAAATGATTTTATTTCAGTTTTATACCCCTGTCAATGCCCGGGACATCTTGTGATTCATCAGCCGACGTTTCACGATGACGTCGAGCATTTTTCATTCGCGACATATGACCGGCATCATGATGTCAATGGTTGGCCGCCGCTCATTGTTTGCTTTGACCCTTGTTACATGATTTACTAAAATAAATAATACCTATAACAAAATTTTTCATCCTATTTTTGATCAAAGGACGGCAATCATTGATACAATGTTCAAAATCAGTAAAATTATAAATTTAATAATATATGTAAACTAAATACGAGTAAGTAAACTTTTTTCCTTGTCGTTACCCTCATGGCTGAAAATTGTGATCTCTAGAATATTGCCAAACAGAGTTATAATAATTATCAGAGTTATCCATCTTTACCTATCCTCTGCGTACTCCTGAAACATGTGAGACGGTTACTTTATCGAAAAGAAGCTATACAAATCTGATAAAAAGATGCACATTTCTCCAACCTTTGTACAAAAAAAGTCAAGTAAATAATTCTCAACTACTGCTATATTCTTCACAGCCAATGCTGGTTGATTATACTGACAATTTTTTGGTAAGGAGGTCTCCAAATCTATAAGTGACGGCTAAAACCGTAACTGATTTGGGCAGATGCTAAGGTAAGTAATAAAATTAATTTTAAAGTACGCTATCTTTCAATCCACAATTTAATATCAATTAGGGCCAAATTTGATCGCATAGATACATACTTATGACAATATCAAATTATACAAAAATAAACACAATATTTCAAACTAAGTAGTTAGGTACCAATTTTTTACAAAATATATTAACTAAATCCAGGATATGACATTTTCACTAAGCAATTTAAGTAGCAAAAAATGTAGAATCGGAGAGGTCAGAAAAATTCAGTTGTTTTGTAAAATAATACGAATACATTTTATTAATATTGTAGGTATTTAGTTAACATTATAAATATCATTTTATTTAAACTCTATATTTTATAATCTCATAGATATAATAGTTAGATATTAAGGACGTAAGTTTTTTATTATTTCATCATATTTCATTTATATTTTGAAAAATGGTAATTAATAAAAAGAAAGCTTCTTCTCTTGCAAGATTATTATTTTTTTTTTATTTTAATAATATGTACCTATATATATTTTAATATTTCCATGCCACTATCTATTTGCATGGGTGTAAGATTTCTACACAACACTGTTCGCCGAAAAGCCTCGTTAATTTATCATAAAAGAGATTGTTTAGGTATGACAGGTAGATAAATGTTAATTCAAGAAAAGAAAGTATGTACCTAGGTATCATATACAATATGTAACAAGCAAGTATGCATATCTTTGTCAGGTTTTAGCCAATGAGAACGTATCATGATATTTATGGCAGTGATATGAAACCGGAAAATTTGCAATAACTCTTTACACTAATGTAGGTATAGCTGCCTCCTTATGTAATACATAATCAAAACTCGATACTCACATTGACGTATGTTGAATTAGTAGTTAATAAATAATTCAATGAGTAGGTATACGAAAAGATAATTAACACGATTTATATCCAACATAATAACCAGGGGTAGTTTTGCGACCAATGATCTGTGATAGAGCCATAAAAATCATTCTGTCAATTAGGCCAAAATTATACATAACATACATATGAACTGATTGAATATTGAAACATTATTTTAATAAATTGTTAATATTATAAAAATGTAATACCTACGCATAACATGACAAGGTGTCAAAATGCATTGCGTATTATTTCATTAAAAAGTTCCAATATCCTATGATATCTATATATAATATTTGGAATCTATATAGGTAGATACCGATACCTACCTAATATATATATATACTTGCATCACATTTAAAAAAAAAAAAAATTGTGACTTCAGCCTTCCAAGATTTTTCCCTGTGTTCCGTCAGATAATTCATTCTTGATATTACGAGTACCATAGTATAATAATATATGATTTTTATATTCATACATCTCCACATCAATTATTGCAATTGCTTTAATACCCAGTTAATAAAAAATAATTATGGACACTTGAAGAGGTATCTATTTTTTTTTAAATATATAAATATTAGTAGCGAAGGTCGGAGGTAGGTTGTTAAGATCCGCCATAAATTTTGCACATTAAACTTTGTTGTATTTATTTTTATTGAATAATGACTACAATTTACAAATAGCATTGATAAGTTTTTTTTTAAATCAATTAAACCCTGCCTAACCAAACCATGATAGTTTTGGTATATGTTGGGCGATACAAAATTTTGCACACTTTTTCATTCATACTTATTTGTTTTCGTCGGGTTAAGAATACATAATACACATATTGTTTCATTTTTTTTAATTCATTAAGCCCTGCCTAAACCAAACTATAATAGATACAAAATATAATTCTATTCATAAAATATTCAAAGTATAAAATATTTAAATTCAAAATTTTATAGATTGACAAGTCATTTTGAATATTATCTATTATAGCTTGGTTTTCGTAGGGTTTAATTGAAATTTAAAAACTAACCAACGCCATCTGTAAATTGTAGTCTTATTTCAATGAAAACAAATACGTATGACTGACAAAGTTTAGTGTGCACTATTTATGGCGGATCTTAACAGCCTACCTCCACCTTTTGCCACTGATAAATATATTATCTATACTTATTTAAAATAATAATCGCTTTTTAGTCCAATAATCACATTGTTTTAATCTAAATGTACAATCTATATTAAAAACTTTATTGGCATTATAGCGGATGACATACTCGATGTTGGCCAATGGTGTTGTGTAAATAATAATTGTCAATTAATTATTTTATTTTTTGACTCAGGGGCCTCCACGAATTAGAGGGCCTATAGTTATTATAGCCCCTTTAAGATTTAGTTAGGTACTTTATAATTCCACAATCTACAATTACCAATTTATAGTGTAGTATTCATTCTAAACAGTATTTATTAATTGTAAATTAAGCAGTTTGCTTTTTGGTTTGGTTTTGTTGGCTATCACTGCCTCACGAAGTTTCGCACTATTGTTATCGCAACGTCACAAGCGGGCTTCAGTAGGCAGGCTTGGTTCTCATCCCACCACCCCTCCGACCTCTGGCCTCTCCCTCTCTCCCTCTGAACCTTATTCAAGGTCCAACTGCCTGGTCTTGCTCAGCACGTAGCGGCTTTCTGCTCAAGATAAAAGGAGGAGATCAGTTCCCGCGCTTCGTCTCGACCAATTACAAGCATTCCGACGTAAGGCGGCGAATTTACAACGGCGAACAGACACGGCGTAAGTTTTCGAACTCTACCAGGAAAGCGCTTCCACTCTGCTTGTTTCTGCATAAAGTAACTACCACCAATAAAATAATTACAAAGCATTATAATTCTTCCGACGATGTACCTCTGTAAGTTATAACTCATAATTAAGCGATTTTCTCAATGTGTCAATGTGGAAAATGCTTTAATTTTGTCTACGTAAGTATATTATTTTTAACCTAAATGACCGCTATCAATAAATTATTATTGATAAAAAGCCAAACCAAAGAAATTGAAGAAATCCTTTTTTAGAAAATTGACTCTTAATAATATATGAAAATGAGAATATATGAACAAAAACTATTGAAACGAAATGATTACCTAAATCAGTGGGTCTATTCTATGCTTATCGACCGCTAAAGTGATAAAGTGAAAAATATTATCACACTTAGGGTAGGTTTGTATCAAAATATTAGCACTTATTGTAACAATTACGCGAAGCCGGTTTTTATTGTTGCAATAAGTGCTATATTTTAACAGCACCTATCTTGCTGCTGTTAAAATATCGCACTTATTGCAACAATAAAAACCGGCTTCGTGTAATTGTTACAATAAGTGCTAATATTTTGATACAAACCTACCCTAAGTTTGATACTATTTATCAATTTAGTGTTCGATAAGTATAGAATAGACCCACAGGTCAGTTATTTCGCGTTACACATTCAACGAACTCTCAGTAGACTTTACCTTTACAGTCTTTACACCATTATCGCCCGTATCTGTCAAAGGACGCAAGCATTTGGGCTTAATTTTGAATTCAATCAAGCAATTATATAATCTTATATGTAAGTACATATTATTATTATGATAATTATTATTAGTTTTATTAATTACACCATTTTCAATATTATGTACCTACAAAAGATATTTGCCTTGTACCGGAACGAAATCATTCACATTATAATGCATATGTATGTGTAGGTGAAGCTTTTAACTGAATATAATTTATAATTATACGAAATGTAATATACCTACCATCAGTATTTAAAATCATATATACAAACGTACATATTAACAACATAATATCAAATGGCCGCCAAAGATGGAGGTTACATACAAGATTTTTTAGCCACCCACTTGCAATGCGCTAATGTACAGAATATTAATTTACCTATGACTATGCTAAATTCTTTGAAGAATCGCCATTTGGTGTTGTACTAGAAAAAAGTTCATAAGATCGCCTATTTCATTATAAGCAATCCAAACTATTTTTATATCATTAGGTACGAGTAATAAGTAATTGGGCCAGGTAAGAATGGGTTTATTAAAAATTTGTACCTAATGAATTTCGCCCGCCGTACCTACCTACTTACTATTTTAATGCATCTTTAATGAGGCGTAGAGTAGTGAATTGGCCACCTATGTATGATCGCAGTTGCTAAATACCAAAATATAAACTTTATTTCTCATAATCGATATGACGTCATGATGTAGGCACCTAGGTACTTTCTTATTTCGTATTTATATATATATATTTATATAAAAGTATTTATATACATTATAAAAAATATGCATTACCTACATAAACATTTCAATGTCCACGGTAATCAAAGATGTCGAATTTTCTTCCAGATGGAACCTTCTGTAGTTTCAATGTAAATATTTTTTTTAGAATAATTAATAACCATGTCCTTGCTTTTTCGTACAAGGTGGTTGTTAGTAATTTTAAACAATCACAAACACCCAGGCTTTGAGAAAAACACATCAATTATTGTTTCCTCACCGAGAATCGAATCCAGAACTCTCGGGCGGAAGGCCAGCGCCTTACCCACTGCACCACGAGTGCCGCCTCAATGTAAATATTACTGAAGTAAGTTCCAATTTAATGTCGGTACCTAAAATTATATGGTAGGTAGGTACTTAAATATTTCTTTATTTTAAGTTCGTATGAAATATAGAGGTCTTTTTTACTTAATTTTCATAACATTATGTTTAGAATGTGCACTATATATCTATACTGTATATAGGTACAAACTTTTTTTTAAATATTATTCACAGTTAAACAGGTTAAATAGATTTTCAGTTTAATTCTAATGATGACATAAACTTAATAATGAGCTTTTTTAAAAATATTTTTTATGTAAAGTTTGAAGAAAGGCGTTTTTAGGTTAGTATGTAGTTAGTTTTCTTGGATAGGTATTTGTATTACCTACCTACCACAATCTATTCTAGACTCTATTATTAATCAACTGATAATTTCTGTCTACAATTTTAAGCCATTTATAAAATATCGGTTAATATGTTATGCAAATTTTTTTATATCAACAAAATGTCACCGCAGATAGTGTTGATCGTTTTCGGGATTAATTAATTATTGCTAATGATACCTACATCAGCTATGAATAATTTAGTACTTATCTTTATCTACCAACTAGTTTTCACGCAGACTTCTAAAAACTAGTAGTTTGTAATTTTGTGCATTGAAAAAAAATTTGAAAAATCGATGCATCGATTAGGTGTTTAACCTCAAAGCCGTATAGGCATATAATTTAAACTCATATAATATCCGCGACGATATCAAATTTCAGTTTTGGTTAGAAGTCAGCATAATATACGTCGGTCGATTGGAAAAAATGTGACACACAATAATTGATTAAACTTGTGTGACTTACAGACTTGTGGATCGAGGTTCGGGTACCGTAGATCAAGATAGCAGCCACGGCGGCTTCTTTATAACGCAAATCAAAGATTTTTTTTCTATTCGTGTATGAATAAAATACTACATTTAATGGTCAATGTTTTTTCAAGTCGCTTGACTGCTTCGATGTATACTAAAAATCTTTATGTGTAATAAAATTTATATCATTGTTTACAAATGATGTTATAAGATTCGATCGTTATTTTTAAATAAATAAAACTGTTGGCTTCTGATTTTGGATTATTAAATAAATTCTTGCTTAATTTTATATGTAATAAATCTATTTCATTTCACGATCCCACAATTTCAAAGGTACTGTATTGTTCTTGAAGTAAAACCTACCAGTCTTTGTATGTATATTTTGTCAAAGCATAAAGGAAAAGTCATGCTAACTCTATACGTGATATAGTGAAGGTCTCATAATAGTATTATAATACATATAAATTCCATTGGACTTAATAACAGTTATTTATATTGTGATACTGTCTACGATACGTCATGGTGCTGTTCTAACTTATCCGTAAGTACGATTTATTAATTTTGAGTAAATCGAGCTCAAATATATTGTGCGGCGTTTGTTTAAGTGCCCGGAAAAATAGATTATTATTCCGAGTAGAAAAGATTTCGGTCGAATAATACTATATACCTAAACTACTGAAGAAAGAAGAAGACTGATTGCAATTCAAAAAGTTCATTATCAACTTACAACACATTTGAATACCCAATAATGTGCAATTTATAGATTTGCGATTGAACAAATTTAACTTAAGTAGGTATTATATTATAAATACACAAACAATTCGATATAACTTACTATACCGATGAGAATTATACGCAGTGTTATATCGGGAATAGCGGGATGGAGGGCGCCGTAGCGGCGCTCCGGCACTTTTCCTGTCTGTATTATATTACACACAATAGTTTTGAGTCCCGCAAATAAATACAATTATAGCGCTGTTGTGTTTAACCTAAAAACAATCGAGAATTGGTAAACTAGGCGGAAAAATGCAACAAAAACGATTAGTCAGTTCAATTCCTTAGTGATTATGAAAAAATGTCATGATATTGAGGATCCTGGTACTTCGTTGTTTTTGTCTATCGATAACGGTTGTCATTGCTGTTATGAAATTAATGTTCGGTACATATTCGTTGAAATATTAAAACATGTGATTTAAATAAAGTGGGGGTTGGGAAAGGGAGGAGCGGAGAATAAAGATGCTTAAGCACTGTGACCTAGCACTATTATTTTTACTTAGCACAAACCACTGATTCTAAAGGCAGGCATAGGTACTAGTGGCAGAATATTATGTGAAAAATAAAAAAAACCTCTATGTCTAAACTCTAAACGATCCTACTCATACATGTTTGGGTTGAATCATGAAAATTTCGTTTTTTCGTATAAATACAGATGAATGTGGTTGAAGAAAAATATTCCATCTACATTGCAACATGGGTCATTATTGCAAATCCACGTTCATGTTTGTACGGATAATTTTAAATAATGCCATATTAAAGGTACCTACATCATGCCTACACATAAAAGTCAATTAAAAGTAAGCCTATTTATTTATATAGGTACATGCCTATGATTATTGGAAATTCTCGTTCATTTGTCTGCTAACGTAATTTTTTAGGGGAGCATAATGTCCTCATAACATAACACAATGGGGTCGGAGAAGTCAACAAACAATAATTAAAATATGTAACGGAGAGCCGGTGTGTCTTAAATCCTAATAGGTACCTATAACACTTTACAACTTATGGCTTTATGATATTAGAGTTTTCAGTTTTCTGGTACGTATACATTTGTACCAATACATTTTGAATATGTATTAAAAAAAATGGTACCTACGTATTTTTTTTTAAATATCTACGTACAAAATTAAAGCTCTGTTAAATGCTACTCTAAGATCGTGTAATACGGCCTTGAAGTTTTTGTGACATCTGCAATGCGTAAAAATGTTTTTGGCCAAAATGTATTATTGCAAACGTTTACGTATAATTTACCGGAAACGGAGTTAAGACACACTGGGTCAAGAAATAATCGTGTGATTTTCGATAAGCGCAAGGTTCGGTCTTGGGAATTTAATAAGCTATGCAGCCTCCCGGAAAGGACGATGATGTTAATGACCAGAAAGAATTGAACGTATGTCTGAACTCGTGTTAGGATTGATAAAATTATCTCAAGAAAGCGCGACGATTTTAGTGGGCTTAACGGCCCAGCTGGTCGTAAAATGCTATCAAAACTGAGTAAAAATTCCATTCGACCACGTATAATAGTGTGTCCCTTGCACATTTGTATTTATAGATATTATACCATGTTGAAAAACTGCACCCTGGAATTAATTCGATAACATATTCAATAAAATATTATATTTTATGTTACCAACCACTGTTGAAAAATATAGATTGATATCTGTATAAAACATTCATGTAAAATCGCATTCTTTATACAAGGATCTAATGAAATTAATCGTACCAAATACTACCCATATACTGGGTTTCTCTTAAGTCTTTACCAGTGCTCCCAGGGTTTCAAGCTTCAAAAGGAAATTTCGAAGAATCGTCAAGCCAAGGGTAACGGTATTGGTGGTCGTATCTTCCAGCTCTAAGGTTTACGTCCAGGGAAAGAAGATGCATATTGAGTGTTGTGTTTGTTCTTTTAAGCGCAAGTTATTACTTTCAGGGACGCGTCAAGAATGTCTGCCGCCCGGAGCCCAAAATTGAAAAAATATCTTATTAGTGAAAATTTGGAAAAGTCGAGGAAAGATTGAAATAATATTTTATTGTGCAAAATATTCATAACAAAAATTATATTATATTTTGCTTCTTAAATAATATAACATTCTAAATTATAATGCAAAGCGACTCGGGACGATCGATATGTATCGATGGAGCATGGCAGCCTAAATTTATAAAATAATCTTTAATGATATAGAAGAAAATTGCGCCGCAGACGACTTTCTTTCTCTCAGTGAAATAGGCTCACTAGACGCACTGTTTTTTCTTAACGTGTACAATATGTACTTTATGACTCAGTTAATTTTATGACGACATGTTCTTAGGAATTTTGCCGCTGGGTGTTTTGCACCCCTAACACCCCCGGTTGGTGCACCCCCCGACTACATGATTGGCTGATTTTATATTGTCTATATACACATTCTACATTACGATTTAAAGCAGTGATAGCCACCTATATTGACGTTAAGAGCTATTTAAATAAAACCCTAGATAAAACCCTATTTTTCATTCCCTTCATTCTAACATTGGTGTAGGCCAGGGGGATCTGGACCCGTGGACCCCCAATAGTGTGCGCGTCTGCATTAGGTAGGCGGCCTCCCTTTTCATCAGCGTTAAGCTTTTGATGGTAAGCTTTTTCAGTTATGACAAGAGTACAACAACAAAATATATATATTTCAATAGTCCCTTGAGTTAAGGTCCATTATTAATCAACTGGCGAGATGTTACACATTGATTCACTGATCCTGTAAATAGTGTAAATTTACCACGTAAAGCGTTGTTTTCAAGGAGGCAGTGGTCTGCCTATCAATTCTCTGGAATCAAATTTCATTTTATATTTTATTGAAGCATCACCGCGCTACCTGACTTTTTATGGCTTTTGTCAAACCTAAAACAATAAAGAGCGGTTTATTGGTGGACCGGTATTCGAGAAATGTGAATTGATGATTATCAAAGTTTAATGGCGGTTTCGTGGCTCACGTCGTTTCAATGCTCGCCCAAGAGGTCTAATTGCTTTTGTGTATTTTTACATACACGTATAAATTAACGAGCTTTATGAAATGATGTTAATGATTCATTAAATTTCACGGTTTTCTTATTTGAATACAAAATATTGCTACTGATGATAACAAACAAGATTACATTTGTATAATTTCTCTACTTCATTCACAAAAACGTTTCCCGCCTTAAATATCAGATGACATCTATCAAAATATTATAAGAGTTTGTAAAAGTAACCTACGTAATTGATGTTATGATTTTGCAGGCTATGAGAGGTCCGAATGCAAGTAATTGTTTTTTATCTAGACACTTATTTTTGTTGTATTTTGTTAAAACTGTGGTTATAATAATTAGACTTAGACATTTAATTTTTTCATACTAGAATAATATAAAATGTATAAGTAGTATTATTTTTAGAGAAAGTGAAAATATAAATCCTAAATATTCGACATTAACCATATTATTTAGATTTAAGGGCGAATTTACCGGTATGCAGTCTGTGTGAATGCACAAGAAGGGCAACAAATATTAAAAAAAATAAATAATAATAGACATAGAATTATCCTTTAATTAAAAATAGGTAAATGGGTAGGTTTTTACTTTTTCAAAAAAAAAGATAATCTTGAAAAAGATTAGGCTTTACAGTACATTAGACATTTACATAGCTATTGATTAAAAAATTCTATCTCCTTTTTAACACCAGACATTATGCTGATAATAAAGAGCATCCTTTCAAAAGGCACATGTAAAATAGAAAAAAATAATTTAAATAACTATTCATTTAATTATGTTTTAATTGAATGAGATCCATAATAGGTAGGTATATAGGTATTATACACCGGAACTAAATGACAAGTTGGCTGGGACTTCAGGACGCACCTTCAAACCTGGACGTATGGTAAGTTTAGTAATAATGCCATATTGAAAGACAGATATAATACCTAAATACTGGCTAACGGGATGGTTAAAACTTATTTAATACATCTATAGTTTAAAACCCTCTTGGGACAAAAGTGCACTGGAATCGCACTACCAGATGTCCGTGGAGAAGTAGCCGCCGATGTACATTGCACAGTTCAAATAATATATTATCGAATATATCTACTATATAAAGTTATAGACATACACCAGTGCAATCACGCCTTAAATTTAGGAAGAGCTTCTATAGGTCATCCTAGAAGATTTTGGAGCCGCCTGCGGTGGAAAAAATGGCGATCAAAAGTGGGAGATGCGATTGCGCAGTTTTCTCAATGGTGCCGGCATGGACCCCACAAGGGGAGAGCTGACAGGGCTCTAGCCTAGGGGCCTGGGCTCAGGGAGGGCCCGGCCCGGCGGGTCCACCAGATAAATGAGGTAAACACACATCAATATACTGAATTGTATTTTACCTCGACCACCATTTGGAAAACACCACTGAGCGAGAGCGTCAGATTGTCTTTAACCTTAACGATAGGCCAAAAATCCTGGCCTGGGGGCCCGCTTCAGGATGTGGGGGCTATGGGTGCCGGACTCGAAGCTGCCACCTGGCGGCAAGCATGACTTCGTAGTTTGGAGAATATTGAAACGTATACGAACTGAATTAACTAGGATCAATATGATTATGTAGGAGTGAGGATAATCCAATGATCCTCAAAATTGCGAATGTGGTGCTGAGCAAACTGCGGAACATGATCTGTCCGCTCGTTCCAACCAGATGCACTAGACTCTAGAGTCTAGCTAGGCGAATCTCTCACATGGTCATGATGACATAAAAATAAATATAATTGTAATGGACCGCAAGTCACGTTGAACTTTGGCCACTGCTAAAAAATGTTTACTTGTCCTCTAAATGCCAGAAACCTCCCTATCTTCTAAGATTAAAATAATGTTATAGGTACATATTTGGTTTTTGAGCGGTATCCGTGTATTCCTTGTACTTATGTCCTTAATGAAGATGGAATGATCTAGGTTGAATAAACGGAGATAGTCCAAAATCCCAATTTATTAACAAACAACCGCGAAAGTCTCAACAAGATATCTATAAATAATGCATCGCTCGCAACGCTGAGAGGTTTGGTGGCCTCCTCAGATTTTTTCCTATTCAATAAACTGCTGTGAGTTATTTTATTACAAGAAAAGTAATGTTACCAGACTTGTTAATAATGATTTATATATGAAATATTACAAAATATAAGTAGGTACTATCACTTCCCTCCATTTTGTGTGTGAATTTCAACTGTCACTTTGTGTTTTGTTATGGTTTTTTCGTCTGGATTCGGGATGGAAGGTGGATAATTAAGTCACCGGAATTGTGAATAGAAGCGGCGAGTTTATTTACGTGTTAATATTATAATCGTTACATTTTTATAATTTAATTTTGCGGAGGACGCAATCGGCGTGTTCGCGATTTGCCCAGCAGGAAGCTTCTCCCGCTCAAACAAAAACGGTTACCTTTTCTGAGCCGTGCCAAATGCGACGTTGCCATTCGTATTTTTTTTTGGACAATGTTGCCGGTCAGATATTTATTAGTGGTATTAAACATTGTTCAATTATTTTCGCAATCAGCCGTTATTATTTGTTGGCTTCGATACCGATTCGGGCCTCTCAAGATACACAAAGACATCCCCAAATGGGGACCATATGGGGTCGTCACAAGCGCACCTCTCCGGAAAGGCCCGAATGGGGGTCGGGCCAACTAAGGGCTGATTACGATAGCGTGTGTAACTGGACAGTGCGGCGGCTTGATAAGGGGTGGTTGCGTCTCTAGACGTTGAAGGATCGAAGCCCTCCCGGTACGTCGGCGGCTGGAGAGACTCGGATGCAGCACTGTAGCATAGTGGTTCGCGGTTTCCAGGCCTACCGTAAAGCTGCTGAGAGAGGAGGGCGTCGCGCCCAGCCCTCTCAACACCCTCGGACCGTCGGCAACCGGAGAGTTTCGGATGCAGCACTACGTCGCTTTGTGGGCGTAGTGGTTCGCGGTTCCCCGTGTCTACCGTACGGGCGGATGCTGAGAGAGGACGTCGCACCCAGCCTTCCCAACAGCGACCGTCCGAAAATCAGTCGATCCCTCACGAAAATGCATACCGGCGCATTAATCGACCCCTTTTTGCTCGTTTGCCCTGCCGTGGCTATCGAATTACACGCACTGCACTGATATTATACAAATATAATATGAATAAAACTTAATTTATCACTAAAAAGACTTTAAAGTTTATAAAATTATTGTTAAAAATATATTAGGGCCCGAAATGGACCGGAACGCCATTCTGCCTCATACAACCGCTCCGGGTTGTAAAATTTTCCACTTCGAGCACTGAAATAACTTATTTTACATCGCTTCCAAACACAAAACACTTAAAACTAACTAATCTATGATGCTAATGGCTGAGGATGCTGCTTGGCTGCTTTCCGCTGATGGAGGCTGCTTTGCTCAGCTGAAGAAGGCCGCTTTGTAGCTCTCTTTATCCTGGTGCATCTGGGCCAGGGCTGATTGCAAGGCTCACAGACACGCTGCTGTTGACGAAGAGGGCTCAAGCGGCTGATGATGCAGGGCATTTGATGCCGTTTTCCCTCGTTGGAGCCAGGGTCTTGCCCGATACACTCGTCCGTGGGCCAAGTTCGCCGGCGGATGCAGTTGGTCGGGAGTACATCGGGAGCCCTGACTTCGCAATCCGGGTGTTTCTGCTCTTTTCTTCACTGGCTTGGCTTTGGCAGCATCCTCTTTTTACTGCTTTTTATTATACTTTGTTGAGCGCCACCAGAGGCAAGCCTCTGGATGTTTCTTCCTCGCCGTTTTCTATTCCGGTGTTTGGATCTCAGGGTGTGTATCCGGGTGAAAGAAATTTCACCTGCTTCTTGATTCCAGACGATTAAAATCAAGAAGCGTAGTCCCACGTTGACTGGGGCCACTTATCACTTCCCTCCATTTTGTGTGTGAATTTCAACTGTCACTTTGTGTTTTGTTATGGTTTTTTCGTCTGGATTCGGGATGGAAGGTGGATAATTAAGTCACCGGAATTGTGAATAGAAGCGGCGAGTTTATTTACGTGTTAATATTATAATCGTTACATTTTTATAATTTAATTTTGCGGAGGACGCAATCGGCGTGTTCGCGATTTGCCCAGCAGGAAGCTTCTCCCGCTCAAACAAAAACGGTTACCTTTTCTGAGCCGTGCCAAATGCGACGTTGCCATTCGTATTTTTTTTTGGACAATGTTGCCGGTCAGATATTTATTAGTGGTATTAAACATTGTTCAATTATTTTCGCAATCAGCCGTTATTATTTGTTGGCTTCGATACCGATTCGGGCCTCTCAAGATACACAAAGACATCCCCAAATGGGGACCATACGGGGTCTTCACAGTACCTACCTATATAAAAAATGCTTCATTAAATGGTTAAAAGAAAGATTGATGAAATAATGTGAAAGTGAGAAATTATCGACAACTATTGTGTAGGTATCAACTGTGTTGAATATTACTATCAAAACTAAAGTTGTAGTGTTTTTATATACCTGATGTTATACAAGTGACTATATGTTTGATTTAGTACAAAGTTACTATATTCGATGACATTATCATGTCATTTTTATAATAGCAGGTGTTCTTTTTATAACAAATTTATTACATTGTCCTAAGGCGACCTAAGGTAAGGAAAAACTACGTTATTATGTGAGTATGTAAATATAAGAGTAAACGCTGACTGTTGGTCAATGGTTAAATGGCAGAACAATCACTTTAATGTTATTTTGGTAGATACGTCCTCGTCCCTGTAATATATTCAATTTAAATATACCATACGTTTACGATTGACTTGTTGTCAACTAACTGTTGTGGTCTGAATCGTAAATTTATTTGGATCATCATAACATTTTTTTTATATAAATAAAGTTCGTTACTATTATGCAGTTCACAATAGACCGTATGTTTTCGTAAGAGCTTGAATGATTTTCAAGCAACAAGAACCAAAATTACAGAATACTAGGTATAATAAGTATAGATAGTCCACTAGTTCCCAACCTTTTTCATCACCAACGCCAATTAAATAGCAACCAATGCCTCAGTGGCATGAAAAGATATTTTTAATCATTTTGATAAAAAAACACGTTAATTATTATCTAATTATCACTTTGATATGTTTGTGTGTGAATTAGCAATCATCGCACTTCTTTCCATCTAAATCATGGGTGGCCCGCTGGGTGTCAACTTGTGGCCTGTGGAGCAGTGAGAAAATAAAAATAATATTAAATGCTGCCGCTAGATGTGCTAATTTCGCAAATTGAGATTCGATATTGGCTCAAGATTTTAAAAAGCACGGTGTGATTTTTGCTGCATTTGCAACACCATTCTCCGTAGACGTGAAGTTATTACCGGGAAATTTACAAATGGAACATTGTAAAATATGTTGCAATGAACAGTTGAAGGAGAAATTCCATCAGGTTGGATAAGAATTCCAAGAGTTTTACAAAACATATTTGGACAAGGAGAAATATCCTGCATTTTACAAACATCCTCTAATAATGACTTTGCTATTTGAAAACACTCACACGTGTGAACAGCTTTTTAGTCGGATGAAGTATATCAAATCCCGAGTGAGAACACGAATCACTGTACATTGTCACATGTGCATTTGGAAAACTGTTTGCGTGTAGGAACAACCTCACCCGATATCGATTTTGATGCACTTAGTTCTGCCACACAAAATCAAACTTATCACTTTAATTATTATTATTTTTATATTACCTATTTTGTTTATTTTTATTATTTAAAAAAAGTTTAATCCAATAAATATGTTTGATTCTCATTTTTGTTTTATTTTATTAATATATAATATATATTTATTTTTTGTTTTGTATAAAAAAAAAATCGGTAGTGCGGCCCGGTAGGAAATCTCATTTTTAGAATCTGGCCCAGCTGCTGAAAAGGTTGGCCACCCATGATCTATATGTAGTTTATTAATAAATGTTTTGATACCATATTTTTTTTATCAATATTGACTCATTTATAGCTGTTTCGGGATGTGAACCCATTCTCAAAATATAAGAAGATAAGAAGGAAAAAATACTGCCAAGATTTTTAATTATCTACCTACGACAGCGATGGCGAATGCGTGACACGCGTGCCCGAGTGGGCAGGCTAAAAGTTTTCGACGGCACGCCAAAAAATAAATTATCGATGTGTTTTCAATATGGAAAATTTCTTTTCTTACCCTCTTAATTGGATGCAATTTAAAATTTGTGAAATGGAAATTATTGATTTGCAATCTAATCCTATTTGGGCTAAAGAAGTTGTAAACATGCGAAAATGTATTGAAGAATTGGAATGTCATCGGCTCTCTCAATTGATGAATTGAAAACATATTATTAAAAACATGAAAAAGCGTGCCAGATACTTTTATATACCTATGTTTAAAAAAGCTAGCAATCTCGTTGTTGACCATTTTTTCTTCCACCTACTCATGTGAAAGTATTTATTTCTATATTGAATCATGTACATGTTCAAAGACCAGAAATAAGTTGACAAAGGATGATTCAGCAGCATGTATTAATTTGCAATCAACGACATAAATCAGCCTGATATAAAAAATAAGAAAGTAAATGACATGAAACAAAAATTAGTGTGTTATAAATGTTGTTATATTTCCTTATTATCTTTCATTTTATGTGTATATTTTTTTTATATATTCAATAAACAATATAGTTACCAATTTACCTAATTGTTGTTTTTTATTCAATATGTATATCATGTGTACCTAAAAAAGAATGGCACGCGCCACGAATTAAAAAAAATCGGCTTATTTCGGCACGCCAATCAAATCTTATTTGCCATCCCTGACCTACGATAAGATAGGGTAGAATTTTAGTTTATGGTAAAATATAATGTACCTATACCCACGATGGCCGCGCAGCTTAAGCGTTGGCTGTGTAAGTTGTGTTTTTTTACATAGCGGATTTTGGAAGCGCAGCGACGATATACATAATATACGTTTAGTAAAAAGTAAATCACACCCACGGTGGCCGCGTAGCGTAAGTGTTGGACTATAACGCCGTGGGTCCCAGGTTCGAATCCTGGGTCTGGCAAGTACACATATTGTTTTTCAATTTGTGTATGAGCCAGAGTATGGACCTAATAGGTTGAGCAAGTGGCTGAGATCCATTTCTCGTAAAAAACAACATCTGTTAATACAAACCTTCACTCTGTGGAGGCCCATACGATTCTATTAGGATTGGACATGGTTGGAAAAAAATATATAAATACCTATGCATTCATCACACGTCCTGAGGAAGGCCTCAAATATTTCCTTTTATCTCTCCTAGTTCTTAATATTTACCTGTATCATGTTTTTGGTGACTATAATCAGTTTGATGGTGCAGTAGATTTAAGAGCGGGTATGACGCGAATGGACCACATAAGATAATTATAGAAATAAACTTGAAAGTTCGGTAAGATTTCGCGATATGATAGATGTTGTTAAACGAATTTTGTTAGAAACGATTTATAGATTTTCCCCTACAGAAACCTACAATCTTCAGTTTATACCAAACATCACGTAAGTTCACAATCCCACCTTTGTTTAGCATAAAATAATGACTAGACAATTAAAAAAATATTATACTATCTATCAACCAAATATTCATGCAGCAGGCGTCTTTTTTCGCTATTCATGGAACACAAGCAGTGGCGCACCCAGGATTTATTATTGGGGGGGGGCGAAGGAGGAGAATGGAAATTAGTCCCATAGGCTCTTTTTCTTCTTCATATAAATATTTTTACATAATTTCACTATACACGGCGATATATTTGTACAGTTTCTCCTAGTTTTTATTAAATTGGAGGCATAGTGGCGGTAACCGTTGAGCGTGTCATCAGCGACTGGCGGATTGGAAGTGAACAGCGACCATGCTGGACAGTGTACCTAGTATGCTTAAACATTACTTAAATAATATCGGCTGTGCTACCCGTTTGGTCTAGAGCAGTGTTTCCCAAAGTGTGGTACGCATACCCCCTGGGATAGGTACGGGAAGAGTTTGGTGGGTGTACGCGCTGCACCGGATTATGGCTACGCCTGGTGCAACAAGCATTAATACAACATCCATGCTAGAAGGTTTATCGCATGCGAAAGAAGAGCAATTGTTGGAATTATTAGCTTCAGACGGATTCTTGCAAAATAAATATAAGGAGTGTACTTAAACATCATTTAGGTTGCAAATGCAACATGTGTATCCAGTTTTAACAGAGAAATTCCTGAAATACATTGCCTTTTTCAACTTCATATCTATGTGAAGTTGCTTTTTCAGTATTTGTAGACATTAAGAAACAAAGAAGGGACACCCTTTTGTGTGGAACCGCATCTCAGATTAAAATTAATAACCAGGGAACCAAATTATGATGATCTGTCGTTTCAACATAAATAATTTCATCCTTCTCATGGTTTATAATGAATGTTATTTTTTATAATATGACTTTTATTTATATTTTATTATGAATGAATTTTATTTTTCGTTTATTATTATTTTGTTTATGTACTACAAAAGGAATATATTTTGAATGTTATTAAAGTACTTATATGCATTTTTCTTTGACGAGTACTCGGTGTTACGAAAATTATAGAAGGGGTACACAGATGTCGAAAGTTTGGGGAACACTGGTCTAGAGAGCTACAATATTTATGCCGAATTCCACCGAAAAAAATGTTCTTTTAATTTACACCACCACCGTAGTGGATGTAGTCGTTCTTTTCGCCGAATGTTTATCGCAGATTTTTGGTTTTTTAATATTGAGGTTTCAACATATTAATTGAAAATGGACAAAAAAAGTATTATTGCTTTTAAATTATACACAACCTACTCAATACAACACAGCCTAATATCTCGTTTATCGGTATTTTGTCTATTGCACTCGGTGTACCTACACCATGGCCCCCACATCCTGAAACGGGCCCTCAGGCTAGGGCAGTGGTCGGCAAACTGCGGCTCTTTGGCCCCTTGAGTGCGGCTCTGCCACAGATGCTCTCTGCCATATTTGACATGGCTACAAAGAAGAAGCAAAGAAAATGGAAGAGGATAACGGTAAATGTAATGTTGAATAGACCGAGACATCGCGTTTATTCAAAACTTAAATGGCTTACTGACCTTTATTTATGTGTCGGGAAAAATTAGCGCATTCAAATTTAGAGAGATACTACAACTAAACACTCGTAATTTTGCGCTAAATATTCTGTCGTTGATGCAAGGAAGAAAACAGCTGTCAAGAGTAAATTGAGAAATCGATTTATTGATGAGAACCTGGAATCGTGCTTAAAATTAAATAAACAACATACGAACCTGACTTACCCAAACTTTACAAGGAGATGCAAGGCCATTATTCACATTGAGTTTGTCAGTCATTGTCATGATTCAATTTTATGGATACCTGACTTACAATTTAATTTTTATTAATAAATAAGATCATTATTAGGTACGTACGATATTCAGTTTTATTCAGTGTACCTACCTATAATTTAATTAGGACTTAAAACTTTAACTACAGATTATTAAGAAAATTAGCAGTGTACCTACTTACTACCTACGCATATAATTTCAGTTTAAGAAATTTGGCTCTCAAAAGAAATCTCAATCGTTGTACTGTTGATATTTGGCTCTATTGACTAATTAGTTTGCCGACCACTGGGCTAGGGTATTTGACGGGCCCCCTATCCACCGCTTAGATTAAAGGCAGTGTGAAACACTACATTAACGTTTTTCAAATTGTGTTTTAATTCAAATTGAGGGTACTTATACAGTGAATTATTGGCGATTTTCAATAATGGAGCTGTCGAGTATCGATACATAGTAATCTGAAAATATATTGGACAATTATATAATTTAAAATGTTCATAGTCATGAAGTGTAATAGCGCCTTTTTTTACTATTAAAGATAATTTATGATGTGTGTTTATCTCACTTATCTGGTCAACCCGACACGCCGGCCCCCCACAGCCCGGGCCCCCAGGCTAGAGCCCTGTCAACCCTCCCCAGCCATCACCTATACCACTCCAGAATTCAAGTGGACACCGAGAATTTTATTAGGGAACGGGTTTCTAAAAAAACCTGACATCAGTGTTTCGAAATTTTTATGTTAGAAATTAAAATCTAAGAAATTTTACTAAAAAGGGTGCTGGAGAATTACAAATCATTTTTTGCCGTGTTGTTTGTCTAAGCCCAAGGTACAGTTTATTGGCTTTCGATTTCAATGTGTAAAATCATTCTGATGATTTTCATATTTTGGGGGGGGGCAAGGCCCCCTGGCCCCCCCCCTGGGTGCGCCACTGAACACAAGTGTATGAAAATGTTACCTTTCATTAGAATTGAAGAGTTCCTAGTTGGCAACCCACCTGAGGGTCGCGACCAGTGTGTTGGGAACCAGTGATGTAGTCTATTAAAGTTAAAATCCCCTGACTTGTATCTGTTGTAGCGTTACTACCGGTCTGCGGACGACAAATATTTCGGCATCACAATCTTCAAGCGTTATCAAAAGCCGATAATTTACAATGTTTATTCTCCGCCGAGTATTACTGTCATTGTTTATTTCCCCACCAGCTTGCTGGCTTTTTCTTTCGATTGTTTTTTCACCGTCAATTTCGTTTTATCAGATGACAATCGATTAAGTATTCAGCGACTATTGATAAATTACATCTTACAAAAATAACATTTGAACTTACTACTTATATTATAATATAACATACCAACACCAACCTAACGTAATGTAAATTTAAACTATACTTGCTTTAAATTAAGATAACATAAAACTATTATTTAAATTTAAAACATACATAATGTAAGAAAGAGAGAATAATTATTTGAATATGTAATATTATTTGGTCATTTGGTTGTGGGCGTTGCAGTATTTATTACTGTTTGTTAAATGCAGTGTATAAGAAATTATTTTAATTTTAATTAGTTATAATACATTAAGAAAATAGATCATGAATTATCAATAAATGAATGCTAATTCGGCTAAATAATGAAAATATTAACTACATAGTCTGCATTATTAATTTTTTGTAGTTATGTAAGTACATCATTAATTTCAGATTAGAAGATATCTAAAATGAAAGCTAACTAGTATTACCTACTGAACATAATGTAGGTACAGTATTAAAGTAACGGTGGATTTAAATATAATACTTGTAGGTAGTGAAACCTTCTATTACATAGTTAAAATAAGACATAATAAAATAAGACAGTAGGTTTTGTCCACTCACATTAGAAGAGTATTGCCAATAGGTAGGTACGTAGTTATTTAGACAAGCAGTTTTATTTACATCGTTAAAACGTGACCATTATAATAGTAAGCAGTATTGTTAAATTATTGAAAATAAACAATTACTAAATCTTACTCCATTTTCACAAAATAGTGATTATTGATTCATGTTATGAGGGTAATACAGCATCTATTGTTAAATAATTTTTTAAAATTATTATTTCGTATCATTTGAAAGATTAGTATAATTTAAAATTCTTATACTAATGAAAATGATTTCAAAAACTTACAACACGAAACATTCTTTTTATACGGAAGCATTTTTGGTAGGACGCAAAGGTAGCTGTCAATTCAACAAAAAAAAACAATCACAAGGATTGTGATGTAATATTGAATCAATAAGGGGATATTATACAATGGTTCTTTGTATTGCAATAGCAATGTCCGACATACATGAATAATCAAAGAACCCGCCTACCATCTGCAATGTATCCATATTCATGTGAACAGTGGTCTTCAATGCTCTTCCAAATTTGCTACAAGATAGTAGGTACAAGGTACAATACTTCATAAAGTGACAAATAGAAACTGATACAGAAATCTTGTTTTAATATAAAGTTTCCATCATTGTTAAAAAATAGGTTATGATTATTTTTAAATTTCGATAATATTATGCTCGAAAATATAATAAAGTAAGTAAAAAGATTGGGATATTCGTATATCTATGTAAATTATTCCTTATCAATTATTTATTGCCATTGGGTTAAACATAGAATTATACAGGTAAATATTCAATGCGGGAAAGAAATATGATGGAAGCCGATTATACACTAAGATGAAAGAAATGGAGAACAAAAGAAAGATCGCAAAAGACTGGCGCAAATTGAATAAGAAGAAATTGACCGTATTTTAATATATTTTTCTGTAAAATTATACTGTTGAGTGCTAATTGTTCTTATTATATCTTTTGGAAATCATAAACATACCGTATTGAACTATCTCGAGCTAGAAGCAAAATTACACTGCCAGATTCCCACACTGATCGTGTCACCATCGTCCTTCCGATCATAAAATATCACTTTGGATCGTTTATTGGAGTCGTGGCTAAAATAGAATAACTCTAATTTTTCGCTTACAATTCAACCAAAGATTGGAAATCGTTAAGTAAACTATTAGGTACCGTATATTCTCGGGGACTATATGGCTATACTATTAGCTCTAGAGAATTTAAGGGGATGATCCAAAATGACATTTCACGATCGAGGGCAATTGATGCAGACGATCAGGAGGGCGATAGGAGAAAACTCATATTTAGTAGTTTTCAAAATCAAAATGTAGGGCTAGCGAGGTTTGTTGTGAATCTGTACACATGTTTGATAGAGATGGACTTAATCTTACAGGTACATTTCCGATTGCGTTATAGTCCAAATCGAGCCATGGCCTTCTCAACACTCCTTCATTATCTTCAGTTTTCAGCAGCTATGGTCTTCCTAGATTTTGTATAGAACACCTGGATTCGCAATGAAGATTCTTTTTGGAACCCGTAAGTTTGTTATAATATCCTTCATGACACGCAGCAGTTTAATTTATACCAATAAAATTTGAGATGAGAAAAATTTGTCCTGTGCTATATTTCAATAAAATTACGTAGTGATTTGATCTCAATTTTATACGGTCATCGGTTTCTAAAACAACAGCTTACGGTGAATTGCATACGTATAATTTTCGGATACGAATCTTAACATACGAACGTCGAACAACCATTTTGTGGTCTTCTCTGTTAGTGCGTTAATTAAAAACATCTGTATTTGCGACTAATGTCCAACCATTTCACTCCACTTTCATCAATATTCGTATGGCATTATAATATTTATATCGATCAACTCGATATCACCAGATGTCTCACAGTAAATAAGTTAATCGAAAGCTTTTAAAACAATTCGGCGCCACGATCGACATGCCAAGTAAGCAACGAATAAATTTCTAATTTACTATGACAATTGAAATTGTACTAAAATTGAAAAAGTAATATTATATTTATAATAAGGGTGGGGGGGGAGGCTACTAAAATATAAATACATATTCGCAAGTATTATGACTGACTCGAATATTCAATTGTAATTCATCAAGTCATATTTTGTTACATTATGTATTACATATTACGTTACATTAAGTCTTCTGTGGACAAGTTTGTATATTAGATATTATAATATAAATTGGTGCAAGGTGCAAGTCTGATTATTGGAAGCCAGGCAGGAACAGTGGCAATTTTCATAGCCGATTTCGGGAAAACTCATGAATTTAAGAATGATAACCTAACCTAATCTAACCTAAAAAAAATCCAGTAAGTAGGTTTATCGGCTATTTTTTTGCTGCTAGCTTTCACTAAATAGACAAGAACGTAAAAACTTAATAAAATTGTGTTGAACCAAATGAAATTTAGCCTGAAACAGCTGACAACATCGATATAATACCATAGATATCGCAGAATCAACAAAAACTTTTTTTAAAACCAGTTAAATTAATATATATTTTTTAGTTTAGTTATTAATAAAATTTTTTGATAGGTATAAGGCATAAGGGGACCAATTTTTTTGCGGTGGAGGGTAGAATTTGATGTTTCGATACTGTACCCTAAATACCAACCCGTCGTAAAAATTCAATGGATAAATAATTTAGATTAAATTTGGAGAAGAATTGTCTGTATTTAAGTCGGATACGGGTAATGAAAGAGAAAAAAGATAGGCCGGGAAAAAATGACACAAGACCCGTCACCCGGCGTGGCGCACATGTGGACAACTCGCGACTGCAGAAGCTTTTGCGAGCTTTCTTTTTGCATACAAACATCAAAATTTGCATACCCGTTGTTCAATTTTTATTAGAAAAAATATCGTATCTTTCGGCTTTAACCGACCAATTTGTTGACTATTTAGCGATGATGGCGTTGACTTTTTATTACGATGATAGAATATGTGTGCTTTTTTTGTGTAAGCATGTATTTTTAAACATTTTTATGTCGTTAGTTTTGATTAATGCGAATCATCTGTCAAGACATTGCGTAGTAATAAATTACTGCGACTCTATCAACCAAACATCAGCACCTAGTTTGTTTTTATCCATTTATAAACATATATTATGAAATTTACATATGGGCAAGTAAATAGGTATGTAGTACCTACCTATAATCCTACCCTACATTCAAAGAAGACAGTAACTTATGTAGTTATTATTTGCAGTATAAAGATATGTAATATACAATCGCATATTAAATTGGTGAAATACCTATAAAAAAATACATTATTTATCCATTAACTATTGAAATACAAACAAGCATTATAATAAATATTGACAAAATATGTAATTACCCAGAAAATTTGATACATGCAATGGTACACATGTTAATTATTCAATCAATATTTTATCTACTCACTGTAACATTAAAAAATAGTAATAAAATTGGAAATTTGCACGTATGCAGTTCGCTGTATTACAGTTTGCAGTGAGCTGTTGTATAGGAATTAGATGACCGTATAGTATTGCAATCTAAATAAAGTACTTAAAAAATACGTAATAAAAACACTGAAGTATAAGAGAAAGACAGAAGAAAATAGGTAGTAAATAAAAAATACAATCATATCGTACCTATACTTATAGATAGGTATGCATATAAAATTATAAATTATTCATAAATAGGATAGAAAGTAGGTTAAAGGAAAGTAGGAAGGTTAACATTACTGTCTGTAATGCTATCCGGGCATCTGTTTCCGATACGACAGCTTACGATGAACTGTTGTATGGCCAAATGTAATACGTACAGTTCACATGTAACCTCATGTCGTCTGCGGTGAACAGTGTACGTAGAAGGTGAACAGCGTAGGTACCTACCTATAAAATTACTCATATGCATACCTAATATCTAATTGTTTGGTAGGTAAGTATATAAAATATTTTACCTCCATCATATTCCTCAGTTTTTCGCTGCCACGTAAATCAGAGTTAAAATGTTATACAAAAACTATTAAGTAAATGAAATTAAATAAAAACCAAAATACGGTTAGTGTAAAAATAATTTTAGTACTTTATTTTTTGAGGAAACTGTATTTTTGTTTTTATTTAATTTGATTAAGTAGGTACCTACCTAATTTTTTATAACATTTAAATCACCATCGATAGTATATTTCTATAATAATTATCTATATAATATGAGTGAAAATAATATGTCGCTTGATAATGGAATTCATCCATCATTCTTATATGTGCCATATACCAAAGCTTTGAGTGAGTACTTACGCCAATATTCGTCAATTGTCTGCGGTCCTAATTGTTACACAGATAATAATGGATAAGACAGAGTGTATATTATAATTTGATAAAGTAAAATATCTTCTGAAAATATAAAATTTGCCGTTGTGCATCAAAAAATTAGTAAAACAGATGTTAACAAATCCGAATCTTCAAATGCGTAAAACCGGGATCAGTTAAATTATTTAAGCGGCACAATATCCATCCACCCTCGGAATATAAACCAATTTATCAGAAGTAAAACTCATTCATCCGTATGGGGGATGTGCTAAACATGTGTCGGTCCTCATTAAGAATTCGAAATGTCCTTTTTTTCTAAGGCGAAAACATTTCCTCTCTGCCGCTCTCCTAGACACAGTGGCTGGGAACACGGAATCGCCAAATCCTTCTCACGAATTCAAAGTCAGTATGCAAACTATATGAAAGACGCATTGAAAAAAGATAATATCCCATATTGAAGATACATTTAAATCTATGGACTGTTTTATCATGAGGCTTATGAGGATATGATTTTTTTGTCTGTTTAGAATAGCGCAGTCGAGTTTAAAAGTGCAAGTGTTAGAGGTCACCTTATATAGGATATCATTTTACAAATCTTAACGGTGTGTTAGAGAAATATGTTAAAATAACGGTAGTTTTGTTTAATTAACTCCCACTGTTCACAGTCGGTCATTCTAAATTATGAGTTTTCCCATGTCATGTGGTATATTTATCACACACGGAACGGCTTTTAGAGTAAAATAATATGATATAGTGTGCGATCGTTTCTGAAATTAGATACTATGCCAATACTACTAATATATTATAGACATTATTGGTGTAATAACAATTAGAAACTTTCTGGAACACTGAAGAAAACACCGTCAATACGCCATGTTCAAAGTTTAGTGAGGCTTTATTCCCACATTTTACTCTTACCATTATTACTATTTATACACCCACGGTGGCAGCGCGGCTTAAGCGTTGAACTATCACGCCCTGGGTCTCAGGTTCGAATCCTGGGTCTGGCAAGTACACATATTGTTTTTCAATTTATGTGTGAGTCAGGGTATGGATCTAATAGGTTGAGCAAGTGGCTGACATCCATTTCTTGTAAAAACAAAGTCTGTTATTACAATCCTCTACTCTGTGGAGGCCCATATGATCCTATTAGGATCGTACATGGTCGAAAAAAAATTATTACTGACGTATAAATAATGTACATATTTTCCAAAAATCATTACAACGAACACTTTATTATCATTTTGGTATTTTTAAAACCCTTTGAAAGGCATTACATACTTAGGGTACTATTATGTTTACAATTTAAAATATCTAATTGAATATGGTTTTATTAATATGATGTGTGTTGTGTGTACATGTAGGTACCTGTATGCATTTTTAATGAGGATATTTTACCTATAATTACTCACCTACATTCGATATAAATTGCTATTGGGCGATCCATACGATAAAAAAATCTATGAGTTCTTTGGATAGAATCAACTGACAGAAGGGTTTCACCTTGCTTTTAGATGTCTGGAAGTTATTTAATATTGTCCCGAAATGCAACCTGAAAATGTGAACTGTGAAAATTTTACCAGTGAGGACGTTTTATGTGAATGTGGAACGATGCAGGCCGCCAGTTCATCGCTGGTCCATTTAAATGCAGCAGAGAGGACCTATTGAATGCGGCTGACAAGATGATCTCCACTTCGATGTTTTGGAGAGAAGTAATTAATTCCAGATACGCCAAATAAATGCATGACTCCTACATTATTTTGAATGAGAAGAAGGTACATATGGGAAATATTTAGGCTTTTTTCAAGTTCTCAAAAAGCGGCGATAACTGTTTTTAATTATTGTAAGAATTTAATATAAACTTAGGTGAGGTTTGAAAAGTATTTCATATAATATCATTCCCAGCTTTATAAGCTGCTTTGCAAGAAAACCAATATATTTTTAAACAAAATTATCCTTCATTCTATCACCAGAGAATTAAAATTATTGAAAAGTAGGTAGTAAAAAACACGAAAAAATATTTCGATAATATTTTTATATCGGTATTTTAATGTTAATCGGAAGACATGATAATTTTCTGTCAAAATATAATTTGGGAGATTTGTAGTTTTAATGGTTTTTCAAAACAACATTAATAATATTTAGTAGTTTAGGCGAAAAACAGAGATGATTTCTTAGTTACAAAATAAATTATGTTTCCACATAAAAATAGCTCGAGCGATACAAAATAAAATCTATCATACTACACGATGACGTGCAAGAATCTGTCAAACGGTCACCATTGATCATCGGCCAGAACACGGATGTTTATTTCGAGGTTTTTAATAAAATTTGGTACATATTTCATATTTTTTATATAAATATATCCAATAAGCAATATAATACCAGAGGATAATAAAATAAATCAATTTATTAAAACCCATTGACTTACATCTAATACTCAGGGCCAATGTAAAAATCTCATGGCTTCCATTAATTATTTAACTATTCAAAAACAATTATTTTAAATATTAATGTTCTTCTATTAATTTTTCTACTTCCTTTCCACCCCAATATTAAGAATAGGTAAAAGTTTTAGGTAATAATGAACCATATGATGAGGTTGAAATAATTTTATGACTTTAAAAACAATCCGTTGATAATTTGATTAACAATATACCGTAGGAGAAAATGAACACAATTTTACTGTCAACGAAACAAACAAAACTTTGTTATATCAGTATAAATAATTTAGGTTGTATTAGATACATATTACGTAGAATAGACCAGTAAAACAAATGGTGGGTGAGAGGGGAATAATATGCTCCATGCGCAGAAATGGAGCTACATACGTTCAATGCCAAAATAACTTTAATTAAGATTTTTCTTGTATCGAGAACTAGCAAAAAGGTAGTGTTCAGAGCCACTGGTTTACGAAACAGTTTCAGTACTAGTTTTAACGGGACGCAGTTGTAGCAAAATAAAATTAATTAAAAATTACCTTAGATTATCAATGGAGTATTTCAATATTTTTTAATTTAAAAGCTCGTTAAGGGAATTGTGAACTAAGTATAGGTATACGGTAAGTTCGTAGGTAGATAGTTCAATACGGTAACTATAATATAGTAATTATAGTTGAAGATGAAATTATTTGTACCTAGGTGAATGTACTATATTATTATGTTGTATTACAGTTTTAAAAAATCAACATGCATTATCTAACTCTGCTAATCTAAGTATCCAAGCACAGTTTAACTTAATAGGTATGTACATATATTTTTGTATAATACTATACTAATATAACATGCACATTAATTTATTGTACAAGGAAAACACCAAGTTCTTGCCAATATCATTTTAATCATTTCAAAACAATTATAGACAGGACAGATAGGTACTAGTATTAGGTATCTACTTTCAAAATAAATATTTTAAGCATGCTTCAATACTTTGGTTTCAATAGATACTTTTTAAAATTGTGTGTCGTTCTAAAAAAACTATAATTAGCCGTAAAAATAATGTGATAATATTGATGAGAAGTTTCTTATTCCGGCTCCTGCATCATTTAGTTAGTCAGGTAGGTACATAAATATATTATGTGAATAATAATTATACTATGCTTTTTTATGTATGATTTACCTACTAGAAATATTCTGTTGGTTTGATGTAGCAGAGTTAAGAATATACAAGCTATAACACCGATTATGTGATGACTTCCGGCTACTAATCTCTTAATATTGAAATCGGAATGAACTGAACTGAACCGGTGACACTGAAGCCATTCACTGTCATGAAATTCATAAACATCAAGACACAGTATTATAACAGAATACTTTGGTGTTTCTGAAATGGCTTTGGACAAAACGAACGATATGAAACGTCGTGGTCCCAGTTCAGCCGAGGCGTCATGTCACGGAATCCGGACTAATGGTAATTCATTCTACGTCGTTCCGAATCATTACTCTTTTATGATGTATGGAATTATTTTGACAGACTGGCAACTCTTTCGCGCGGCACATTAACGTGGAACAGACGTCACTCCTCAGCGTTATAACGTTAATGATGCTTTCCACGCGGAAGGTGAACCGAAGAGAAATGACACGGCACACCTGACAACGAGGAGAAAAGATTAATTTCATGTGAGAAAGAAAAACAAACAGTAAAAATACAATGACATTGCTTTTCTATTATACGCAATTTTTCAGCATTCATTTACATATCAATTTATGTCTCACGAAGAAAGATATATTTTTTTAGTACAACACTAAATTATATTAAATTATTCAACAATGAAAATTTTCAGTTTTCCGTCAGTGGTTTGCAACATTTTTAGAATAATATATTTTATATAAATATTATAATATTGGAAGAGTATCTGCTTCTAAATATTTGGTTTCGAATGGTTCGCAGAGCATGTATTAATGAAGTTGAGAAAATGGCAAACAACCATTTCTCGACAAAAAAAAATCCTTAAGAAACCTCCTCGGTAAGCAACTCAAATCCTAAACGGATTGTATGGTCAGAATATGCATTAAATTTTACAAAAAAATAGATACTTAGCCATTTCTGTTGCAGCACCATCATCGTGTCTTCACATCTTGTTATGTTAATCGATTGAACTAACCTTACACACGCAGCAACCAGCAAGTAGAAACAGTGAGTTTGTGTATCTGTGATCGACCATTAGTGAGAAAGTCGAATGAATAACAGAAACAAGAAGGCGCACGCAGACGTCTTACCATTTATATAGGAGGATCAAGAAATTTCAATCACCAAGAAATTTACCATATGTCTGTACGGTGTCAGTCATGTAACCTGCCGGCAATGGCGTGGAAGCCAATTGATGTCTTCGAAATGTAGTGTTGCCGCCGAATTCATCATATTTTTTCTTGAACAGAGAACATGACGGCCCAGTCAATCATCTAGAAACTCTAAATAAAGGAACGGCTCTCAACTAACGCATCCTGCAGGTTTTTGAACATATTATTTAGTGCGGACCGGATAACCTGGAGAGACTGGTAGAATCAGAGGAAGAGCGTCGGTCACGATCCTCGTCCATTAGGAAATGACCAAGAGATTATTAATTAATACCTATTGTAAAATGAAATTCCACCACGTACCTAAATGGTATTTCAATTAATATCTAATGTATTTATTTTTATTGCAAAGTTGTACGGTTTACATTTTTGGTAACTTTATCAAATTCAATTAATAAAAAATACATACTTACCTACCTAATTATAATTGAATTATTTATTTTTTACCAATTTTTGACAACACTAATAATAAATGAATTTTCAATGGTTTCTTAATTAATTTAACCATTAAACCATGACGAAAATTCTTATAATAAATATCAATTAACCTCGCCATGTCAAATCTATTGGAATTCCATGTAACTTAATATAATGGTATTAGTAAAGTAGGTATATATAACTACTACACATTTTTGATTTTAAGTACCTAACTAGGTATCTACGAATTTTGGAATAGTTCATAAAATTCATCAACATATTTATTATAGGCATGCCGTAAGAAGATACTAACCGTTAATTAGCAGCATCTATATAATCTAATTAGTTGAATTTTATGTTTTAAACTTTATAATTACATACTCGCTTAAAATTCCTAGGTTTATTGAATCTAAGCGTCACATTTTATAGTTATATATAGCGATATTATAAAAAGTCTAATGAATATATTAAAATGCCTTTACCTGGTATATAAATGATATATTTTATTTTAAAAGTAGATGTGAAAATTGGGTACTTTTTGTGAATAACTTTATCAACACCGTACTATGAAATAAGTACCTAACTATTATAATAATATTAAAAATAAAGGTTACATTATAATATTGTTAGTATATTAGTTAGTATAATTTCAACTGTTATAATTATTGATATTTTTTTAAACTTATCTAAATACTTAATTTTGAGGTTTTTTAACATTAAAAACTTACACATAATATTTTTTTTTGCAATCTTGTATATATAGTTATAATAAACTCCAAAATCGTCGTATAGATACGAATACACTATAACATGACGTTTCTTTTAAAAGTTTGCCTTCATTTGGTAAAAGCATTTCCAATGTAGCGATCGCGACGCCTTTCAAATAGTGATTTTTCATTTTCCGACGTCATTAACGCTTCGGAAAGAGGCGCCGACAGTCACCTGTCATTAACGACTCTCTCCGCCCGTGAAATATTCATTTACAATTAGCTCCAATATTTTTAAAGGGTAACTTACTTATTTGAGTGTGTGCAGACGAAGTTTCGAATAGTTTAAGTACCTAAATGAACATTTTTGCAAAACTATTAAAATAGAACACAAACCCATTTCTAAAACTAACTTTTACTTTTTTAATAAAATTATTTAGCAATTATTCAGAGGGATTTAATTTAATATTTTCACAAGTGCATAATGCTGACTATGAATGATTGGCATGATGAACCCAGATGGCGAACGAAGATTTGGTCAACCATAAAGATACCCAACATTTAATTAAGGGAAACGGTATTGAACTTCAAGACGCGATCATAAAAGGAGGCCAAGGCCTACATAAGTTTGTATTTTACAATAATTATTATTTTGTATATCAATAAACAGGTGATTTGGAAAATTTTATTACGTATTGATTTTATTTTAACAGTGTATTTTAACAGGGCATACTTAATATGTCAATTGTACGTATGAACTTTGCCGTATCACAGTTCAATGTGAGCTCTTGTACCGTGAACACAATTGGTCGCAAAGCATTGAGGTCATGTTATTTGATTATGACTTTGGTAAAATTTTACCATAGGTATTTGGCTTATGTTAGATGCAAAAAAATATGAATTGGTATGTAGCAACATAGAAAAATACATGCGGACTATCCAAGCGCATTTTTTGAGAACACTACGTTTTTCGCTGTCGTTGAAGTCCATTATCGATATTATGAGATTGAACGTTGAACTTAAGATACGCAGAATATGGTGACATGTAAATTGTACGTATATAGTTTACCGTATCACAGTTATAACAAATGGTCAATGGTCGTATAAAATTGAGATTGTGTTGTTATTTTTACTAAAAAAATTACATATTACAATAATTATTGGTTTTATTTTAAGTTTTAAAAAGGTAAAAAAAAATACTAACTAAACTATACCGATCATGATTGTGATCATAATATGGTATGGGATGAACACTATGTATATTTAATTGTGTTTAATTTTAAATAACACAGTGTTTTCCCACAATATTTGACAATAATTAATACCATTAAAGTGTACGCCATATTACATATAAAAATCACCAATTACATCTACAAAATATTTTGTTTAGAGTTTTTGTAACATATTATGTATCTACAACTTCTGCAGACAACGTGATCTGAATGTTATACCTACGGCCATCTATTTCAAGTACAAAAGCTTACGGTGAAATGTCATACGACGAACTGTACCTACACGTACAATTTTCCGGACACGATTTTGCCAATAATATTCCTGTTAATAATGTGGCATTATGTAATTATTATCTTCATTCGCGTACATATAACTCATCATAAAAATGGGTGATATTCAGTTAAGTAGGTACCTATTTGTACATTAAAATCAATCACTAGTAAAGTAGTTATGTAATCTACCAATCATCTATCAGACTATTATATTATATTCCATTGTTTTTAGATTGATAGACAGGTAGGTATAACTTAAAACTCGTCATGATTCCCAGGATTTACAAATTGAGAATGCATTCTACTTAGGTCTGTATTATTATTGTTATTTTCTTGGCTGTAAATACTATGAGATGACAAAGATCTTTTTTCATGTGAACACTATAAAAAACTTCCACTTTTATCACAATGTTTCAATTCCAGAAAGATTGTAGTTATTATTAACATTCCCATTCAAGACTATGCATTTATACCCTATCTTGTGTTCTAAATCTTTGATTATAATTGAAATATTTTTTCATTATTGCAGGAGAAATAAAGCATACTATAGTGTCACAATGCTTCAGCTACCGTGAAATTGTCGTCGCACCCACGAAGAGAATACTATAGAAGTCAATATGTGCCAACATCTAGTGATACGATATTAACGATATTTAAAAAATTAGTAAAGATGATGCTACATATTTGTATGCTAGAGGGGCGGATTTTACCAGTCAAGTTTACTCGCATAAAGCATCATAAATCCCCCCCCCCCCCATAGGAAAAATATTTTTAACTGAATGTAGGTAATTAGATTCCTATTAATTAATGACGATGGACTTGAAAACTTAACCCATTGGGTCCATGTTTTGAAACCCGTGATCAATTGATTAGAACTTAACCCACCGAATTCTTCATCTTCGTCTTCCGGTCGTTTAGAATATCGTTCGATTTTAGAATTCCATTAAAATTTCATCAAATCTTTTAAATTTTCATAGAAAGTCATATTTTTTTACACTTTTATTATATGTATTTAGGGCCTTCATTACGCTCATTACGTTTTCACCTCAGCATGAAAGCGATGACAGATCAACACAATTACATTTTTAATAATCCTCTCACACTCGATGCACTTTGTCCACTATATCTGCAGTGACGTTAACTCTTTTTCTAAAAATCAGGCTCTTGCCGCTTACTTGTTTCTTTGTTGTTGAATGAAAAGCGTTGTCTTTGAAGATTTAAAAAAAACTGAAATAAGAAATATTTAGAGAAACCCAGGAAAATGCTGAGGGTAGGTGGTTTAGCTATTGAAACTCATGTCCCCGGATGTATGTTTGTCCCTTTGTCGACCGGCATGGCTAAGTATTAAAAAGGAGCGCCGCGAATCACGATTTATAATGAGCTTTCCACGACTTTTCTCTGACAACAAATGTGAATTTTGTAAGCTTAAAAAAATTATAGATTTCAGTTTAAAAAATGATGAACAGTTTCTAAATCCAAAAGCCTTCTGGATCCAGCCATATTCCAGAACACGAACACTGGTATGATTACGAATAATAATATTCTCGCGACATAGTGAGCTTCGTGTATCGGTACGTAGATAGGTAGGTAGGTACATTCGTATTTATAATTTTCTTATTTTTCAAAGCACACGTTCGGTAATAACTTACTGTCAGATGAAAAAAAGTGTTTATAAAATATGTCATATTAAGATACGCGTTTGCGTCTCATTTATATTTATGTCAGATAAATTATAACGTATGGAGATAGTAACAAAATACATTGCTATCTAACCAAAGCTCCAAACATACCTACATAGATAATATTATTCATTAGGTATCCCTACATAATAATAAGTATTTTAATAAAGGTAACATAGTTTTGTATGATAATAATAATGTCATCATTAGCCGGGGTCGATACACCACTAGATGATGTTCTCCCTTAGCTGCTTCCACTTTTCTTGGCCCCTAGCTATTCGCTGCCACGGACTTCTAGTAAACTTGATTTATTTGTAGTTTCTGTTGATTTCAGGATGATCATGTGCCCCTTTTGGATACCTACTACTGTATGACTGTATTTATGCAATACTATCGTAGGTACGTAATAGTTAGATAATCTGGACTTTATTCAGTGGTAGAGTGTGGTACCTATATTGTGGGCTCCCTGTAAAAATAAGCTAGAACCTTCATTTGGCGGCCAAATAAGTAATAAGAGTTAGCTGCAACAATTCCAATAGTAAGTTTTACATTGTTTGTTCAAATTACCTTTAATAATTTTAACAAACGTTTATTGCCTAGCTAGAGCGAGGCTGTGTTCGAAAAATACGTTCCAAAAACACATCGTCAGTTGGACTGTTCCGGTGCTGTTCCTTGATCGTTTTTTCTTCAATACATACCCTGCTTCGCTAGACATATTATTATAGAACCCGCCCTACACTGCATCCTGATAATTGACATACCGTCGCTATAGGATTGGTTTCCCGAATATCCGTTTTTGTCGAAATCGACCTTTTAATGCAGAATGTTTTTTTGTATCTAATTGGACTAGAACCATTCCTTTCTTTAAATTACTTTGTAATGGTAATGAATACATCATTCATATGCTGTAAAAATAACAATTTAAATATCTCCATGTATTAAATATAGGATTATGAAATTTGTTTTTCGTCTCCTGAACATTTGGTCTATTCGGGAAACCAATCCTACAGCGACGATACGTTAGATCAGGGTCCCGTTCCAGGCCATCAGTAGGTAGATGTACATTAAATATTATATAGGTGTAGGTATATTTGATTGAAATAATAGTTATGGCTTATGTTAAAATAGTCATTAATGCGGTGCGGGGTTAACGCGGACAGGACATGGCGTTGTAACTGGGGAGATTGTGCAACTTTGTGTTTGATCTTCGAGTCTAATTCGAACTAATCCATAGAAATTGTATTATATTATTTAAATCATATTATCTACGAGATGTACCAATGGTATTTTTTCGCATTATCATAAATGGCTTATGATTTATGATTTTGCAAGTAGGTAGACTAGCTTTGTATAGATTATGAGTTAAAAAAAAAACAAGTGCCTCCTTATCATTTTTTTGTGGTCGCATATCTTGAAGAAAAAGGCGCGTATTTTAAGTTCACTTCATTTGGCACTTAGTTATGTTTTAACTCCTCCTGTCAAACAATGACGGTCTCCCACCTCACGGCTAAGCCTCGGCTACGACATCATTATTAGGGGGATCCCGCTGCCGAATGAATGACGGGAGATATAAATAAAAGAAGCAGATCAGGCAGTTTGTCAGCGTGCGCCAAGACGTCAGAATCTGACTTGGCGAGATGTTGAGACTTGGGTACATCTCTCTCTTGGAAAAGGAAGTGTCGGCGCAACTTCCTGCGGGTTGATTTATCGGCGAGTGGCGGACGTCACCATGTGCGCGGCAACTCCACAGCACAACAGTTGCAGTATTCACAGTCACGTACTTACCCTTCAACTTGTTTGCGCGCCTAATACTTTATTATTTATAAACTGGATCCATTACACCCGAGTCATGTTGGTACTTGGTACTGTTTCAAACAGCGCTAGGTTTAATTAGATGCGTTTTATTGTGAAATTAATCATTGTTTTTATGTATAGCGTTTAAGGTGTCAGTATCAAGCTATCTTTAGATAAGTATAGAAATAACTATCCAATCACTCAACCCCATTTAGATATAATGATAACATTACTAACACTAATGCCTTCAATCCGATACCGGATACGCCATGCTGATTGTAGGTCTGGACGCGCTTACCTCGTATCCAAGTTACAAAAACTCAAATAGATTTAATTTACACTGAGTGTAAGTTTATCTCAAGGGGCCTCCAAACCTGTCATACGATATAAAACAGGTACCGACATTTATATATTATTGCTAATTAACTGCATGTAAATTTTATATCAATAAAATATTTAATTTTTATTTTAGAGAAGATTGAAATGAATTTTGATGCGCTCGTGATGGACGAGTGGAAACTATTCCGATTATGAAGTCATGTGTTTGGGGTTCAAATCCTGATGTAATTTTATCGTAGGCTGGGTACTGGTTTTATTTACCTACCCACTAGAATCTAGTCTAGAAAATTCTTCAAATATTGATGCCGGTATCATTTTGAATCAATTGGTATCATTTCTGATTAATACTAATCCATCGGAACTTTCCCTTAAGAAGTGACGGGTAAAATATTGAGAGTGTCAAGAGTTTTAAATACCTGAGGGTGACAATCACGGGAGACACCTAGCACTTTTCAATGAAAGCTCGCTATTCGAATTGGAATGACTGGGGTAACATTACAATCGATGTAGAATGTCTGAGACTCACGATCGTACTCGGTTAAAACCAAATGCCGTCTATTTGTCGCTTGAAATCTGACGGTGCTGCTTTACGACAGCACGTCATGGCTCATTTTGAAGACTCGGAGCAAGTGTATACTGATCGTCGAGAATAAATGTTTGCGGCAGATACAGTGTAGGTAGGTACATAACTTTAGAAGATACGAGGAGATTAGAGAGCAGACCATACACCCTCTTATCAGACTGCGAGTGAAAACGCGACGATGGACTTGAATTATCCACGTGCTATGGATCCTTCAAGAGAACTTCAGGCTGAATTACCTGTTCTTAAAGCTTAGAGGCAGTGGTGCATTTAGTAGCGTAGAGACCCCATACGATAAAAAATAACAATGTATTTTAAATTCTTCAAATAATAAATGCAGGAATTTTGTTACTCATGCTTTTTTGAAATGGGCGTCATTTTACAACGTTTTTCTTAGGTCGTATTCTTATTTTTCCGGTGGTTGTTTGTCCGGTACAAATCTTGCAATCGATTGTTAACTAACTTCCCGACTAGCTAGACATTTGAAACTTTTAGAATACATCAGAACACGATGCCAATGCATTTTTTTAATACTTTTTGACATCTTTAAGTAGAATTGAATTCATTTTTAGTTAATTCTTTTTTGTATGAAAAGTTATTTCGATACTATTATAGTTTACTAGGGGGTCCTAGCAACTAAATTATTAATAATAATATATTATATACGTGCGTTACTATGGAAATCAATATGGAATGACATTTCATTATTCAGTATTTCTATCAAGTACAATTTTTTTGATCGTTTAAGCTAGTCAAGTCAAGTTTATATGTTTCAACAGAAAATTCAAAGTATATAAAAAGTTCTTTTTATCTTGTAATTATTTATAATCAAAATATAGTTTTAATGATTTTGTGACTGATTTTAAGTCTTTGAAGGTCCCTTTTTGAATTTTTCGATGAATTGGTTGCGTCATTTGCATAAAAAAAAAACTGCTTAGAATGCCGCTAAATACCATACACAGAGTGTATATTATATGGTAGAGCTACAAAATGTTGACCTGGGAAGAAACAAGAAGACTGACTAGTCAATAGAGACATATTTTATTGGACGCACCGTATGATGGGTGTTGTGTGGAACGAATATGGTTAAAGAAGAATATTCTTGAAATTTAAAGATACCTATATAAAAATATCAATACTAGACGATATTCTATCAGAGGTGCAGTATCAATATCAAAGTATTCAAGTATCTTGCAAACATTGTGCTCGAAGAATACCTTAAATATTTGCAAAATATAATACGCATTGTAGGAAAATAACAATGTAAACAATCATCATTGCTGAACACAATTAATCACTATCGTTAAAATTATTCCTCACTGAAGTGTACCAATTAAATGGGTCATAATTGAATGTAATGCAACGTGTTATAATTAAGTAAGGCTCGCGATAATCGCCCACATAATATCGTTGACAGTTTTGCACGGGACACGTTTGCCCAACACCTTGTGTCCATATACAACTCGGTGAATCCGAATACGGCCCGAGGCATTTTTTACGCTTTTTGTATATGATAGTAATTATTCTAACGCGACTAAACGGTCAGCCCACATCCCGAAGGATATCACTACCCGCGTTATGTTAATGTTGGAATAGTTTATCGCGACGTCGCAAGCTGGATATTTTTTAATGCTGTTTGTTAAACGTTATTAAACAATATTTTTAATAATATGTCTCACGCAAACGGAGGCGATTATCATTTTTTTTGTTGTTGCGTTTATTAGACGACAGCATGTTTTGTACCATCTGATGAAATTGAGCTGCCCTTTTTGTACGGGGGGACATGCTCGTCGAAGGTCAAAATTGAGTTTTTATTGTATTTTCAAACCATGATCCTGGACACTTCTTAAACGTTGTAGATAATCTATTTATATAATTTTGAAGCCTTATTATCCTTTATAGTTATTAATTTTTAAACGCATTTATAAAACCATTAGTATAATTTATTACGAGATAATTTTTGTAAAATATTCACGATAAAAAATTATATTGATAATCTCTGTGATCCCAAATTTGACAAGAATTAGGCATTTTATTATTCAAAAAATCAGCAAGATTAACACATTTTAAGATGATTCTAAATATATTTATTATAAGCTATGTCTTTGAGAATTCAAGTGTGATAAACATCTTATGAATAATGATTGCTTTATAATAATTATTGACCTAAGAATAAGGTAGTGTTTTTTTGAAATACGCCATTTCTTTTGTCATTCCCCAGTGATTAAGCTACAACATACGGCCGTAGCCATAAATTGACAAACTATAATTAAAGTAGGAAGTAAAATAATGTTAACGCGCGTGTTTGAACATGTATCTAACCGAATTTTTTTTTATTTTTTTTTAAACGGTACATGTTCAAACACGCGCGTTACTATCATTTTACTCTCTACTTTAATTATAGTTTGTAAATTTATGGCTACGGCCGTATGTTGTAGCTTAACTACTGGGGAATGACAAAAGAAATGGCGTATTTTAAAAAAACACTACCTTATTATTAGGTCAATAATTATTATAAAGTAATCATTATTCATAAGATGTTGATCACACTTGAATGGTCAAAAACATAGCTTATAATAAGTATCTTTAGAATCATCTTCAAATGTGTTAATCTTGCCGATTTTTTGAATAATAAAATGCCTAATTCTTGTCAAATTTGGGATCACAGAGATTATCAATATAATTTTTTATCGTGAATATTTTACAAAAATTATTTCGTAATAAATTATACTAATGGTTTTATAAATGCGTTTAAAAATTAATAAATGAAAAAAATCTTAACACCACTGCACAGTTATGTACCGAAATATGACTATATTCTAAAACATTAGAGCGAGAGGTTTAAAAGAATACTATTTTATGTAACAAAAATACTTTATGCAGTCATCAAATGTTTAAAATAACTATAAAGGATAATAAGGCTTCAAAATTATATAAATAGATTATCTACAACGTTTAAGGAGTGTCCAGGATCATGGTTTGAAAATACAATAAAAACTCAATTTTGACCTACGACGAGCACGTGGGCCGTTAAGGGTGATTTCGATGATTATATCGTACAAGTAAATACATCATCATTGTCATTAGTCTGAATCTATACATTGCTGGATGAAAGCCTCTCCAAGCTGGTTACACTTCTCTCAGTCTTGTGAGTTGCGTTGTCGCGTACTTCTGTCTCTACCTTGCGGACGTTTTGTACCTCTTGGGTACCACTGGATGACTAGATTTGTCCAGCGATTATCCGTTCTTCGAGCTATGTATCCAGCCAATTTCCATTTGAGGTTTTTAGCAACTCTATTACATCGAAAATGTTTTCTTATCCAATCATTCTGCTTTTTGTCCTTTCGCGTTATGCCCAGCATGCACCTTTCCATACCACGCTGTGCTACTAAGTTTCTGGATCTCCCATTTACCTACTTAGTAAGTACATACTATTTAATAATAATAATTATGTATTAAAGTCTTCTTAATAGGTATGTACCTACATATACAATAATAACATGTATTTTTATCGGATAGCGAAATTCATATTTCAAAAACGCAGTTAAACTCTGAAAACATGACTGATGCTGTATTTATAACAAGCAATGGTGGTTTATCGCATAGAAAAAATGTTCGCAAGGGGTCCTCCACATATACCAGTACCTTTGACTTCCATGTACCTAAAACCGCCACTGAATATTATAAAAGCTGGTATTCATATCTACTATTTATTTTAAATTTTTGCATTTTTTTAACGTCAGAAAAAAATCCGTTCCATGGGGTCTATTCTATACACTGCGGCTATCGACGGGTATCGACGGGTATCGACGGTTGTTTATCATATTTATGTATTGTGGTATAATAATTATTGTTACAATAAGTTAACAGTCTAAACTATTAAAACTGTCTATCTCGCTCTAAAATTTAACACAGCAAAGAGAAGGGCTGTCAAAACAGCACTTTTTGACAGTTTAGACGGTCAACTTATTGTAACAATTAACCTCTCAATACATATTTATGATAAACTACCGTCGATAGCCGCCGACAGTCGCCTTGTATATAGAATAGCTTTACTGGTTTCTGTCACACATTTAGATGTTGGTTAAAAGAGGGATGCCGAAGAATGTTTTTCTAGATCAGGAGTTCTTAACAGTATTGTGGTCGCGGGTGCATTTGAAATTTAGGGTAATGGTAGCGGGAGAACGCAAGATTTCTAAAACATTTATTATATTATAAATTGGTAGATTATACATTATTTATACGCCAGTGACGGCATTTACAAAAGAAGCATAAAAAATCCTTACAATTATATACTTAATATAAAAGATAACATAATTTAAAATAAAGAGAGATAAAACACAATAAAAAGTAAAAAAAAATATAAGTATTCCAAATAACAAAGCAAATTAGTGCGATCTTTGACAAAAGTAGGTAGTAGGTAGTAGAGTATAAAATGATAATCCGAATCGTAAACAATCATTAAGGTTGGTATTGGTATGTCGAGATCTGGCTTTTTACTATGTTCATGGTGGAAAATAAAGATTCGCACAAAAATCTAGATGGAGCCTTTATGTGACCGCCCTATATAAATGAAATTTCAATGCAATTTCTGAAAATATTCAGTTTAAAAAAATTCTCGGAGATTAAAACAGGTTTTAGATGAGACAAATGTTGCCAACCAGCGGTCATGGTAACATAGGTATCTAATATGAATGTTAAAAAAATCCATCTGATGATGTTTGATATTGTTGCATCTAAAAAACTGATTATTACGCTATAAATGAAACCCATGAAGTCAATATTGGTTTATGACTGAATAAGGGTCAGACAATAAAACTCAAGAAATACAAAGTCCAGTCAGTGAGTTTCCTCAAATATTAAGTACCAACATCGAATGCGCGTTTCGTTTACGTGACAAATTTTAATCAATATTGTTATACAGACGTAAATATTGAAAAATATATTTGCTTAAGTTTATCCCATAATGATACTATCCCACACCTTCTTCCAGCCACACTCAGAAGGTAATTTAATTCCGTTATTTAGGTGGTCCCTGTTTGCATTTTATATTGCTTTTTCTGAAACGCAAGGCATTCATTGATGATATGTACTAACTGCTAATTTCAAACAAAAGTAGCAAATTGTTCTGGATTTGCGCATGCGTACTGAAAAATGACACAATGTCTCAAACCAAATTGTGATTTACATCATAGAGTAAATAAGCTTTGGTAGGCAATATTCATAGGCAGGGGCGGCTCTTCCTTAAGGTACCTAGGGGACAGACCCCGGTCCCCTCATCATTTTCTAGTCAATATTTAATTGAATATTAATGTTATACGTTCCTACCATAATACATTGATTTTGCATAAATTAATTAAGTAAATATTTTATGTGTACTGTTTGTCCATCCTTGATTCTTGTTTCTTAGCCCATCTCTAATGCTCTATGTGAGTTTTGGCTCTACCTACATAGTACAATACAACGATTCTTCTGGGGTCCAAAGTCGGTGGCCCCTTTAAAATCAAAGCAATGTTTATATTATGAGATGCTATATGCGATTGCCAGTTATGATTCTCAAAATTCATAAGGAAGCTGAACAATGCATACGTCTGTAGGCCGCTTTGCACGTGCTATGCACATTTTACCCACATGTACCGATGCTGGCCCGGGGACACCGTAGTAAAAACTTGGTCTTGCATAAGTGTGAGTAGGTAAAACTGGGCGTATTATTATCATAATATATTATGAAGTTATCTTGTCGGTCGGCTGTAAATTCATATCCCATGACCCACCGGTTTAGTTTATTAGTTAGTTTGTCAGTAAGTGATCAAATATGTTATCTATCTCCTTAAGTTTTAAAATATATTTGTTAATACATACTATAATAATTTATAATATCTTGAATGATAATAACAAAGGGTATGTATGTGCTATTTCAGTCAATTAAATCAATATTAATTTGTATTACCTAAATATTAATTATTGTAATTTACTAGTTGTGGATAGTTGAATTTCACGTTAGTAAAATAATTTTGATAAATAATATTAGGTACGAGTATTATGATGAATGAGGTGGTTCATTTATTGAAATACAAGTTCAGTACATTGACATTTGAAGACAAACTAGAAGTGAAACGATTAGGACCTCACCAACCAGTCACCAACAGATTTAGTTATTGTGTATGAACTAATCAAAACAAAAAAAGCATTTAACTCCGAACAGTTTACCAAAAAACATGGTTGACGGCGAGTGTATCCTTGAAAAGACTATTTTGTTTTTCTTGTAGCAATAAGATTCTTTCGAACGCAGGAGGCATATGAAGATGAAGTAATAGCTACAAAATATATGTTTTTTACGCTTTGATTAATATTGATTAGGTAAGTACTTATTAGATATTTCACGCCATCTGACCCCACTTACTAAAAGATGCTAGAGCCGCCACTGTTCATATGTACCGATTGACGATCGTGGTTCGTAATAATGTGTATCTCAGATGGCTGGCATAGTGTTATATAAAAGATGGTAATACTATTATGATGTGTTTATAGTGCATAAATATGATCAGCTAACCAGCATGTCATAATCGGAGGAATGCGAAAAAATTCCAGACGATATTTTGCAATTAGATTGTCAAACAGTTAATCCTGTTTATAGGCGGGTAATTGAATATTAAAAGCGATAACTTCTACCTGCATACCATCAGTATAGATGTCTTGAATTGTATTAGCCGCTTCTATTTATGAAATTATGTCACATGATAACGATACCTACCTAAATAACGCCATATCCTTTTCAAAAGGAATTTCCTTAACGGACTAAGTAAACGCACCTGCTTAAAAATATTTAATTAAACATAATACTTATGCAATAGCCATATATTGTATATATGAATAATATTATTGTCAGTTATTCGTAAGAAATATAGAAAATAAAATATAGTAAACAGACTTGATAAATAAAAAACAAAGCCATCGTGTGGGTGTTTGTTTATTAAATAATATTACAGATTCTGTAGAAATGCTTAATAATATGAAAATATAGCCAAACCATTTTGTCTGTTTTCATTTTTCGAACAGTGATCTGTCTTTATTCTGCAATGCGAATCCAACCATAGTTTTGGTAAACTTGTACATTTTCTAAACCTTTTTCTAAAACAGTGTATTGAAATCCCTAAATGTCGAACTTTTTTATGATTAGATGCCAAAAAAAATTAAAAATATTTATTATAATACGTGGTATTTTGTAAATTAGACGCACTTTTATCCCAAAAAATATGCGTCCACATTCAAAGCACAGACCTAACTTTTTTATCACTTTCCTAAAAAAAGTCGTGAGCTTTTTCTTTACTTATATGTTCCGTCAAAACGCGAGATTTTTTGTAGATCTCTTTCCCAAAAACCTTTTTAAGCTCAAACGAATTTCCCCCTTTCTTTCCGAGATATAACTTCCAGAACCAAGAGATTTTGTTTAGATTTCATATTTCGCGACAGCAGAGTATACGCGCGTGCCCTAGGCTTGCTACCACCGCCATAGAGTATAGACAAAGTGCATTTGTTATAAAATTGAAAATAACTACCTATATATTTTGTTATTTACATATTAAACGAACAAATACAATAAAAATTTCCTGATATACCTACATAATATCTTCTTATGTATAGATTTATCAGCGCCGTAGCCGAACCATTCTCACACGTCTCTTTTCAACGAAACATACTCTCAAAAGTTATAGATATAATTTTCCCCCCTTTATTTACCACCCCTAAAAAACGAGTTGTTCATAGGCAGTGCATGGCCAACCTACCCCCATATGACGTCGCTCTACTAAAAGAATTATTTGTGTGTCATAATATTATAGCAAATTAAGTGTATTATCATAATTTTATATTAAATATTGTATTTATTCTAAAACTCTTGCATATCTACCTTTTATAATTTAAGTTGCTCCTTATCTATTAATATTATCTACCTACATATTTACAAAAAAATCAATAAATTAGAAAAATAGTTATAACTAATGACAAAATATTGATTATATTTCCCTATAAATTATAATAACTTAAATATTATTTTGAACAGCCTTTATATCCAAACGGCAATCTCATTTTATAAAAAAAAATAAGTAACCTACTCATAATAAAAATAATTTATTTAAATTGAGGTGTATATGAAACACTCACAAATTTACTTATTTACCCCAAAACTATCATACATATGTATGTATATTCTTCAAATTAATTAACAAATTATATTTTTTGCTGTTAGATATTACCGATGACACATTTTGTCAAAACGATTAAAGCTGTTGCCAGGATCGTGCTGTTTTATTGGTTTAAATTAATTTAAATGTTAATTTATTGTCACGCAGTCTGATGTCCGAAAGTAAGTTTACCGATGATAAAAAGTTGAATCATGGAGTGTGGCAGGGAATAATCTCTAAGTAACAAACACCCAGAGGTTGAAGTGATCAGAATCATACGTGTTAATAATAGACATGTGAATTATTTTACGATATACTGGTTTATCTAAAAAATTACCTACATTATATTTTTATTCTCTGTTTACATACAAAATAGAGATTTACAAACGTATTCAACTATTGGCATAATATTACGATACAGCTATTACGAATAATCTTTAATCAACGGATGTGTTTGCCAATAGACTATCTATGTTCAGTAAACTTCGTCTTTGGCTGATGAACAGAGGATAGTAAGGTACAAGAAATATTCCCACACAAAAATACATAAAATAAGAATCATTAAAAACCACACTTGCACAATATATAAATATATTCATCTTTATTAATTCAAAATAAAAGACGATAAAATATATAGGTACATAGTATGATAAACCTTCTAGTTACTAAAACTAACACAATATTTATATGTGATTTTTACCTAAAATAAATTTATTATTTAGCGGTTTTTAGCACAATTGAAATGGGTCTGATATACAAACAATGTAGATAAATTAATCGTACTACCTATATACCTATCTAACAATGTTTTTCCGTCAAAAATCGACAGTGAACACAATAATTAAAGTGATATATATACAACATTAATTTTAAATGTTATATATCTAACATAAAATGATATGAGTTTATTTAACGAACTATTTTCTGTCACATAATATTATATCAGACATTTAGACTATTTAGAGTTTAGACTATAGGAAGGGTTTGTCCTGTTGCCCCTTCGTACCTCGCTTAGACGGCCCTCCAGCCAATGCCAAAAATTTCTGAACGATATGTCACAACTAAATAATTGCACTCTACCTGTACTGGAAAGCTTGTTTCACTGAAAGAGAATTATTATTGAGAATTCATATTTGTATTTTTACTAATAATTAGATAAATAAATAAGTATAATATGGAAAGCTCCAGAAAAATCCCTACTAGAAAAACTTAGAACAAAGTCTTTGCCCTAGTGGTATTTGAACGGTTCCAAAAATAAACAGAACATGAACAAACAGAACATGAACAAACAGAACATGAAAAAACAGAACACCGATAAATAGAACTATGACCTTTCAGGAAAAATATAACATTTAATGTTTTGTCGTATCTCTATATTATATTATATAGATTTTTAATAACACAGGTTTTCAATGCGGCGTAAAAAAAATCAAATTTTATAATAATTTCTGCATTCCTACGCCTCATTTAAACAGAACTCAACTAGCTGTTGCTGGCAAGCTAGGTAGGTACCTATATCTCGTCTTAATCAATCTAATATGTTCAAAATACAAAACTGAGATTGAGATTGACAACATACAGTGATTATTATATAGGTATTAAATATTTATATATATTTCGTTTATGAACGTAAGTTTTATAAGCATTTAATTAATAAATAGATACGACAAAAATGAATGTTTTATTTTCCCCCGGCTGTTCTGTTTTTTAAGTTTTCTAAATACAATTTTTTAATTAAAATGCTATATAAATCTTTTACTTATACAGATTTGAATATAACATAAGTTTACACTCTTTTCATGACTACTAATAATTATAGTTTAGAACACTAAACGAGTCGCTTAGAATCATAACTCACATATTCCAAAAATCAAGTTTTGAGATAATCGCTGAAAACCAACAGAGCACTATTTTTTGTAATTAGAAGAACAGTATTGAGCTCCCTAGAATATTAATGAGTGAGAGAGTCGAACAACTTTTTTTTAAAAAAATATATATACCTAATACTCCTAAAGTTGCAGACATACAGCATAATATGAGAAATAGAGCTCCCCGATTGGTAAGGAAGGCGTTGGTGACAAAATTCTATTCTTTGAAATATACGACATATTACACCAACAATGAACTTTGTCAAAGATTTTCACATGGTTTAAATTGACTTTTAATACTCAACTATTTTTCGGTATACAGATTAATTCATTTAGAATCACTTGGCATATTTAACTAAAAAACGACAAAATTGCAATATGTGAGTTATGATTCTAAGCGACTCAAATATCCATGCATTGGCAAGACATATACGTACACTAGTAGAATATAATTTGAAGATATAAAATTATAGTTTTATAGTATGATAGGTAGGTACCATATTATCATATTATGATAATTAATATTCAATCGTTTTACTGAGTTTCATAGTATGAAAATATGTGCTCTAAATCTATATGAGATATTGTACATATTATGTAAAAACATGTGGTTAAAAATCCGTCAAAAGAAATATGTTGCAGTCTACTTTGTCGAAATGTAAATGGAGTAATATAGTTATGAAAAGTATAGTCAGAGATTTAATCTAATGAAGGAAACCTTAATATTGTCTCTTAGATATGTTTCTACTTTATTCCATTTCTTACACTGCTGATAAAAAAAAAGTTTGTACGATGATCCTTCGATAAGTTTTTGTCAGAGGGCGCCAGCTGCCTCGGCTCCCTGCGGAGTCCAGCAGGTTAATAACGTCGCTATCATTCCATAGCAATTTCGACACCACCTATTATGTATTTCAATTCACTAATTTTATTATTTATAATCGAAATGATTTAGATAATCAAATTATAGGAACACTATTTTTGATACGTTCGCTAAAAAATATTATGCTGGAACGTTGAGTTTAACACAAAGAGTTTGGACTTACGAATTTCTCTGGTTGAATTATTGATAACTTCACAGTTCATATTCTCAATGTTGACAACAATTTTGAACTAGGTATAGAGAAATTGATATTTTTGTTATTAAATTACCACTACAAGTTTAATGTGCAGTATTGTTCTTTTAAAGGCAAGATTTTTTCGAATTGCGTATAGTTTATATAGGTAAGTACCAACAGTGGCGGGCTTAGGGGCGCGGAGGCCCGATTTACTGACAGATTTTGAGCCCATTAGAGTCAGAGTCGCACCAAAGATAACTACAGCCTGGGTGCCAGCTCAAAATAGAATAGGTTTAATTACAATTTATGAAATATTTTTTAACAGCCTATAGGTTGAATATATGTATCTGTTATTGCTCAAACTCAATTACCTATCTCCATTATTTTAAGCTTACATACCTGAAAAAGAAAACTGCTTTAAATTGTTAAGTAGATTTATATTATAAAAATTATAAGAAATTGAGTTTTTTAACAAAATACTAATACCCAGAGAAATACAAAGAAATATTTTTTTGGGCGAAAGGAATAGGGCGATAAGTCTTAAAAATCTAAAAATGAGTTAAATATGGCAAAGGAGTTATAATATACATAAATGTACAAATGAGAAAAAGGATAAGTCAAATCAATACCTCTGAATTACTTAATTCCATACAGAAACATTGGAGTTCCCATACAAATGGTCTGAAAATTAATCTTTTTTTGGCTGTCCTGAAAAGTAGCGATTTTAAATCTTTCGCACACAGATTTAGAAGGTCCGTTTTATACCAAATTTGGTTTTGGCCATGTTTATTGCAATACCTATGTATCTAAGAGAAGTATCTTTCTTGGTTTTTGAAATAAGGGTTGTTTGTCATGTATACCTACACATGTAACAATACAATTATAAAAAAAGTGTCTGTATTACCTTTAATGCATGTTTAAACAAGCATGAATATGATAATACACATTGACTTTAAGTAATTTTATTTAAAGGATTTTGAACGACACCGGTGTAGTTCCGCCACTGTTGGGCACCTACGAGTATAATAAATAAATTCATTAAAAGCTACACGTCCATAGATAGAAGATAATGAAAATTTTGTAACAGAATTGAGAAGTAGACACCTACAAATCATTTAGGGCCATGTTAATAATGTCCACCTATGTATATTATTTTGACCGTAAAATCGTAATTCACCGGCGCTTTGTGACAAATAAAATAGAATAAGGTAATATATTTATTTACGTTTGGTTGTAGCCAGCGACCGCCTACCGCTGCGTTCGCATCTGTCATCTCCCTGAGCATGTTATGGGATGTTGTTTTTTTCATGCGCGTCACACAGTCTCTTCGGAAAACATTCACAAATCATCCAAGAAGCAGCTCAGAGGGTGATCTACAGACTTTTCTTCCACATTAAAAGATAGATAATCTTTTGGCCTAATTAAATATTATAATATTATTTGATATTTACTTATAATGGTAAACTTTTATCATAACTGGATAAAATAAATAAGGGAAACTCTAATAGATATTTTTTGGGTAAAATTTAAGATTGACAAAATTTCATCTCAACAACCTCCAACAATTTTCTGAAAATTACTTCTTTTAGATCCTTCTTTTTCATTTAGAACTAAAAATGGTCGCAGAAAATGTTTTTTTAGAGTTAGACCGGAGTGGACGAGTGAAGAGTACGCGATGTACCTAATGCCGGGTACTCATAATATTAGCGAGCCGTAACTGTGATCGCTGCAGATATACGAGTAGTAATCAGTATGGACGCCAAATAATTAGTTCGCGAGCCTAATAAATAATTGTTTTGCATCTAGAGTTAGTTACACTATCTGGGACGGTTATAGTTACAGCTCGCTAATGAGTACCCGGCTTAATAGAGGTGACTAAGATGATGAAAGAGCAATCGTTTGGATATGTTACTCGGCTAGTTCAAGCCGCTGGACAAATGGAAACCCAAGAGGCACTAAACGACTAAAAGGACTCCCTAAAATCCGCTTGATCGATGAATTCATTAGGTTCGGTGAATATAGTATATATGTAAAGAGTGGTAGAAGAGAGGCCTTGATTTAGCAGTGGATCGACCATGGCTGATGATGATGACATGTAGGAATATAATTAATCAAATTTAGTAAGCTAGTACGAAAACCATTGGTAAATTTTCCCTGTGTGCACATAATAAAGATGAGAATGAATAATCGGCTAGGTTGACATCTTTATGTGCACTTTTTACGCATTTTTTTCCCGCTGCACTGTTTTACGTGTTCATAAATTGTCTTTCATTTTGAAAGAAATAAAATGCACTGACGATAATTGATTATTACACGTGTTTTTAAAACGTTTTCCGTCTAACTTATTTATTTTGATTTCGTTTGAAAATACGTGCAATATTTTATTATTTTTTATTACCCTTGAACCATTTAATAACATGTTTTGTTTTATTGGATCTTAAAATAATTATAAGTATTTTTTTGTTGTTGTAATAGTCTTTTTTATATTTTATATTATGTGTACCTACATACAATGTAGATACCTGTTAAGTACTGTTTCAAAAATATGTTTACAAAAATATTCAAAAATATTAATTATCGTTAAGTACATGTCAGGAGGCGTTATGTGGCGATGTACCGAAGAAAATGGCGCGACCATGAGCTTTCCCTGCGCTGTGACACTGAAGCGGGATAAGTATATACTAGTATATACCGACGAAGACGGACGTTGGCATTGACAAGTTATAAACCACCCATGAATAAAATAAATCTCTTTATGTGAAGTAGATATTCGTGTATACAAGTTTTTACCAAAAGTCTTCTTCTTATCGTATCATCCCCTAACGGAAGTCGGCCACCATCAGGACGAAATTTGCTTTATCATCCACTACCCGGAACAATTCAGTGGAGCTACACTCCTACCAATCACGGAGCGAAATGCGGCATCGTCTTCTCCTACGCTTATCATTGATTTTTCCTTGGATAACAAGTTGGGGAATGCGGTACCTCCGTTCTCTCATAATGTGACTGAGATACCTACAAGAGTTTTCTGGTTTTGATACCTACTACACTGAATTTCTCAGACCTTTCTCATTCGATTGGGAACGTCAATATTTGTCACCCGGCCAGTCCAAGGAATTCTATACAGTCATATCTTGAAAGCTTCAACTCTCCTCGACATCTCGTGATATAAGTATTGTCCATATATGACGTGGCGCACTAAGGGGGGGGGGAGGGTCTGATACAGTGTGATGATTTATGAAGAAGAGATTAGGGGGAAACGTAGAAAGAGTGACTTTACACAGCCAGTCAAATATACTCGGTCATTATACCTATAGGCACACACTGAAATCGATTATTTTCAACGAATGTACAACCCTTAATTGTATGCACATTTGAAATTATCTTTCATAATGGTGCCATTACGTTTTAAATCTTATGTTGGTAAATTAAGGTATTTCATCTTATTTCGTATTTATAATTGAAACTAATTAAGTTGCATTACAAGGTTTAATAACTTTCATGTTAGTATGTGAAATATGCAAGCCTACAAGATATATGTACGCATATTTAAATGCATCGTAGAAGACATTTCCATTTTAGGAATCAACTGTACGGTTCGGCTTACTCTTGCGCGTGCATCTATCTCTTCAAAGAATTTTGCACAAGTTTCCAAAGTAATTACCTATTAGGAACATAATATTATGTAGCTATAACTAGATTTACTTATTCATATAAAATGTTGTTAATGGAATATTATTGGTCGCTTTACTTATATTATATAATATAGATCTAAATAAAATTTGAACTTGTTTAGGAATATTATAAAAGTAGTTAGGTATCACAGTCATCAAAAATAAATTGTTATAATTCTATTCTTCAGTCAGTTCAGTTTCTTTTAATAAAGACGTTCAGACAGAATAATAATTGAAATTTAAAAAGTTCATATACCTATTACATAGCGAAATTACGTGGTTAATTCATAAATATTATGTAAACATTGATAATAATAAAAGAGTAAAACTAAATAACAGTTAGAAAAGGTGTAAAATTAAATGATGAAATCAAGTAGGTACATAATACATGCAAGTAAAGAGACTAATATGTATAAAACTATGTATACCTTAGGTTTAGAGTGCATATTATAAAATATCGCTTCCAATCCTCTGGATACCTCAAGAGTACGTAAAACAGCGACTGCATTACCTCTTTGGATTTAAATATGCTTATTCGCTGTATCGGGTATTCAGTTGAACGGCACTCATCTGTTTCATCAGCTAGGTGACAACCGTCTTCAAAACAGAAGGTCTCCAGAGTCTAAATATCTCAAAACCCATGTAACAAACTATATAATTTGGTCACAGGTAGTCGTAATTTTAATTTTGTTAGATTTAACTGAAATAGCTGCTAAATCTGACAATACAACGATTTTATTCATGTGATCTGCCGCGAGTGTATCCATGATAATAGCATCCCGAACCATACATGTCCATTTCCTTCATGGAATCATCGTGATACCGTCAGGCCGCTCTTTTTCTAAAAACAATTTACCTGGTACATGCATATTTGTGAAGTAACACCCTTTTCCCAAAGGAATACTAGACACGTTTTCCCAACCGGTGGTTGGGAATATGGCCGTGGTCAAACTTTTGAGAGAGTGAATTGAGGCCCAAAAGCCGCGGGAGCTAATTCCTTCGTCACTCTGATCCAAATATAATATTAGAAGTATTATACTTACAGTTTGTCCAAGAGTAGCACTCAATTGCAAATTACGAATGTAGCACTAATTATTAGTTACCTTAGAATGCAATGTGGTAACCTCTTTGCAATATACCAAGTTTATCTATTGTACCTATATTCCGTTCAAATTATTACCATTTATTTCAATATGCAACAACCATAATGTTCTACAAAGAATTTACTAGATTGCATTCTAAATATGAGTAATAATAAGCACTACCATCGAAGTTTACAATTTCTTGTCATAGCCTGACTATGGTGTGCCTTGGGATTGTCACATGCGACGTGAACATCGTTTCATCATTATGGCATGCATCGTATTTCATCTTATTATTCCACAATAGTGACGTAAAGAAAGGTATAGGTACCTAATAGAATAGGTATAATAATAGTCAAATAAAGAGGAATGGTTCAGTTAAATTGAAACAACTTCTTAAAAATGAAATAAATCATAATATCTAGTATAAACCCTTAGAGCATGAACCCTTTAAAATGTTTAAAAGTAGCTAGAATCTGTATTCATTGACTCGATATTGAAATTAATTTATCACCGGTGGTGCTTTTGTGATATGAGTCATGATTTGTCCGATCCATATTGTCATGCGAGTCATTCTCAATGGGGTGTCCCCGTGTCCCTCTCTCTGATCTCAGCATGACGTCCCATCTACTGGCATCGATATAGACATTGTCCTTTCAAACCCTAATTTTGTCAATATTCAAATGGACTTATATTGGTACTTTTCAAGAAAGAGGCGCCGTTTGGATTGAATAAGGAAAGACTAACAAGTATGAAATTATTAGATATAGTCAATATTATACACAATAATAATTATTGTATTATTCTTTATACCTATACTATGTATCATAATGCATAGGTATTAATTTTCTTCAATATCGCCATGGCCCATGAGCATGAATTATTTTTTAATAGTATTGTATCTTTGTAGTCAATTGTCGGGATATTATATCGTGTTTATATTTTTAAATCATTGAAAATATCGGTAGGTACAAGTCGGTTATGAGGAAGCCAGGCGGGAATTCAAGAATGAAAACCTAACCTAACCTAACCTAAACTAACCCAATCTAACAAATACTTCAGTAGGTATATCGGCTATTTTCAAAATGTATTTTCCGCTGGTTTCCCCATAACCGACTTGTACCAAAATATGTATTCATCCTTCCACACTATCTATTTTTGTCATTAAATTATCCTAGTATCTTGATATTAAAAAAAACACCTAAAATTGAATATTGATAATCATTTTGTATGTTTTAAAGAATCGGGTGATCTTATAGCTTAAATTTAGTAGGTACCTAATAATTAAGATTTAGTTTACCTACCTACTTACCTACCAGTGAGCCGTTCGGAGAAGGATACACGGAAAATCAGTTGATGCAACGGGTCAAGTAGAAGGAAAATCGATGATTCGAGATTGTCGTCACTTGCTGCTTACCGGTTCACTCGGGTTCTGTCATTTGCCGGTGTGCATACACAAGTAAATTTTCATTATTATTAATTATTGTATACGCTGTAATCGTCTGTTTTAAATAAATATCTCCCCACCGCAAGGTCTCATTCTTTTGGATTCGCTAACCGAGCCGTAACACTTACTAGTTGGCATTTGGTGAGTAAGCGAAACGCATCTTTCCAGACGTTCAATCTTGTATGAGATGCGGATATTTGGTCTGATTGAGTTGAGGAAACGATAACGGCTTGTGAAAGAATGCGACCGCGCCGCCGTTGCGAGCCATAGGTGGTGACATATAAAAAGACAAACGTCCTTTTGAAAGGACGGCTCCCCGCGGCTCCCGTAATTAATTGCCTACCCCAACTCCATGGGAATATAATGCGCCTACAACGAGCATCCCATACAAAACGCCGTAATAACATAATTAATATTAAACCAAAAAAACACCTATATCAAAATGCTGTAAGGAACATAATCGTAAAACTATGGAACGGATTCTGTTAAATTCTTCACAGGTAATATTCAGCCAGATTTGTGGATGGCATTGGATCTTTGCGGTGAAATTTAGAATGTCTCATTTTTTTCATGTTATTTTGCTGCCGATGTCGTAAAACAATAAAGCTCCTTGTTAGCTTTGATTTGTGCTGGGGACACGTCTATGAACCCGATTTCTGATACAATGTTATCGGACGTATAATATAGAAAGATTTATGATATCTAGGCGATAGACAGTCGATAGTATAATTAATATTATTATTTTATGTATATTGTATTATGTCGTGATTGTCTTTATATTATCTTCAATATTCATAACATTTTATGATTGCTTTATTATTTCCAGATTGAATTTTCAATAAATGTTACTACACGTAGACACATGCAGTCACGTCAAGAGTGCCAACCCAAAATTTTCAACACTAAATATAAAATAGACTTTAATAAAATAAATGAGAAACGGTAAAATACATAGGTACATACCTATTTTTTATTTTCATTAAAACGTTTTTTCGGATAAGTATGTATGTTTGTCTGACAATAATTATTATTAGTTGCTTTCATCTGGAGAGAGTGTTTGGGTGCTTAGCATCCGAGCGGTATGATTCAGAGGGCGGCAAAAGTCTGAAAAACACATTTAGATGATTATAATAAACATATCTATGTTTTATTAAATTTATTCAAACATAATATTATACGAGGGTGGGTCAATAAGTCCTTAGAAAAGCCGACAAGTGGCGCGACTAGTACTGTAAGCGGTTTGTTTTCATGCAGCGGCACTACCGATTCAGTATGCTGCGAAGTTTCAATCAGATTGGTCGGGTTGTTGTGTGTTTTTCGTACACTTCAAAAAAAAATTTGCTTGTGGAAAATGGAAAAATATAAAATGGAGAAAATTGAGTTTAGAGCTGTTATTAAACATTTTAATATAAAAGGGTTAACAGCAAAGGAAATAAAAAATGAGTTGGATTTAGTTCACGGCATATCTGCTCCTTCACTTGCAACTATTTATAACTGGTTAAATGAATTTAAACGTGGTCGTACATCAACAAAGGATGAACCACGCTCAGGACGTCCTGTAGAGGTGACTACACCAGAAATGATCAATAAAATCCACGATATGGTGTTAAGTGACCGAAGATTAAAGTTGAGTGAGATAATTGAGGTTACAGGGATCTCAAAAGGTAGCGTCATTTCTATTTTACATGACAAATTAGGCATGAAAAATATTTCTGCAAGATGGGTGCCGCGTTTGCTCACAGTCGACAATAAACGCAATAGGGTGGTGGCCTCTAAAGCCCTGTTGTCGCTCATGCAACGCAATTCGGATGATTTTTTTCGTCGCTTTGTGACTGTAGATGAAACATGGATACACCACTATACTCCCGAGACGAAAGAACAGTCAAAGCAGTGGATTGCGAAGACAAACCATGTCCAAAGAAGGCGAAAACCGTAAAATCAGCTGGTAAGGTTATGGCTACTGTATTTTCGGATGCACGTGAAATTATTTTCGTTGACTATTTGGAAAAAGGAAAAACAATAACAGAAGATTATTATGCATCTTTATTGGACCAGCTAAAAAACAAAATTGAAGAAAAACGGCCTCATTTAAACAGGAAAAAAATCCTCTTTCATCAGGACAATGCCCGTGTTCACACATGTTTACGATCAATGGCTAAAATTGAAGAATTGAAGTTCGAATTGGTCGACCACCCACCGTATTTGCCAGATTTAGCCCCCAGTGACTTTTTCCTTTTCCCAAACTTAAAAAAATGGCTAAGTGGACAACGTTTTTTTTCAAATGAAGAAGTCATCGATCGGACAAATGCTTATTTTGAGGACCTTCCGAAAACTTATTTTTCTGACGGTTTAAAAAAAATGAGAAACGTCTAACCAAGTGTATTGAGCTCCAAGGAGATTATGTTGAGAAATAAAAAAAAATACAAAAATAAAAACTGTTTTAATGCTTTTTTCTAAGGAATGATTGACCCACCCTCGTATTATGTGTTTGTATAGCAACCGGAAAATTAACTGATCCATAAAGGTTTGAAGGTTACATTTGAAGAAAAGCCAGTTGTCTCATAAGTATCTTCACGGATAGGTTTCGCGGAATTATCATTTATCTCATTAAATATTTATTTTACAAATTGTGCCCGATTTGGTGATTTTCAATTGCCACTTAAACATTCAGAATGTAAAATATTTAATATTGAAGGGTGGGGGTGGCAATTTACAGCTGGCACCCGGGAGGCAGCCACGTTTAGTGCAACCCTGCTACCCAATACCTACCAGTGGCAGAATGGCATATACACCCTGTCGGACTGAAGTAAAATATTATAACAAATGAAAAGAATAAAAATTCACTCTTAGAAAGTAAATGCTGTCAAATAGTTGACAAAATAAAGGTAATAGCTTTATTCAGCGCTCGTCAGCGACATTTTAATTAAATATTGCTTTGAGATTTTAGTAGTATGTACAAGGCTTCTGGATGTGTACAAATATTTATATGGGATTTTATACCTCTTGTATTCAGCGACATCCCTTTACAAAACAAAATGCATGCGCTGTCATATTATAAAATGGCGAAGAATGCCAACAATGTATTTTATTAGGTTAGCAGGTGTCCTTCTTCCCGCTCTCTCCCTGAAAACTCCTCTCGTGTATCTGACTTTCAAGAGCGGCGAGCAGGACCTTTGATCCTATATGATATACACAAAGGATGGGTGCAATATACGTATAACATACATACACATGTCGACAAATTTGCATCACAGGATAGGTTATATAAAAGGATGACAATAGATGGCGGTGAAACAGGGTTACTTGGAACTTTTTCAAAGGGTACGGTGTTTGGTAAGTAGTGAAAAGGGTAGAGCAATATTTTCCATAAATTTGTTTCAGTTATGATTACGTGTCACATTTATATTCAAAGTATAATATATGTATGTATTCAGATATAATTGCAATTACATGGTTTTTATTCTGATAAAAGTTACCTGCAGATTGATTTTGATTTTGAATACAAAATTCGACAAACAGTAACATTTTTAGTTTTAAATTGACTGCAAAATTGTACGGTTCCCACATACCTATTTTATTATTTAAACAGATAAAAAAATACTTACCTACAACCTTTTTTTTAAATTGACATACCTACACCTCGTTTACTGAGAATTAGAACAACTCTACGAAACCTATTCTCAAAACAGTAGTGGCTAAGGCAATTAGAGTAATGTTGCGCTAACCGGTTTGGAGGAACCCTGAGAAAATTATTAGGATATAGGTACCTACCGCCATTATTGTTTCGATTTATTTTAAAGCGACCGCATTGTCTGTTTCATGAAAAACCCGCACTGCTCTCGAAAGTTCTAATATTTACTCGTTTCTTCATTCGCCGCCTTTTATAAGGTACCTACCTCTTCTATGCAATGCATAATCTGCCTACCTCTACAGGACGTCACTGACGACGATATAATATTGATTATCCAGTTATAATTTCTGCAAAACGCTTTAGGTAGGTACTTCCTTTGATTGTTATTTATTCTTTATGTTATCCAGGACAAAAAAAAACCTATAGGTAGGTACCTACTTACCGATATATTCACAATAATTTGATAAAATGCTATAGGTAATAACGGAAATCTAATGTTTTTATGAAATGAAACTAGCTTTAGCCTCACATTTAGAACGAAGATGTTTAATATCAGTGGCGAAGGGTGACTTTTCGAAAGAGGTAAGCTGTGGAGATAAGAGAAAAAGAGCACACTTGTCAGGTATGCTTACGGGAAATAAGAAGATAATGACGATATTATTACTGATGACTAGGTACCTGCACACTAATGACAACGACACACTAAATCGACGAAGTTTCATTAGAAATTGGACAAAGCTGCAGTCATATACAATAACATTGTGCGAAAGGTTTTAGGCTTCGCCTTTTTAGCCTACCGTATTGCATATATTATGGTAGACGAGGAAAATCTGGCATTCATCGCACACATAGTAGGTATCTATAATAGATAAAGAGAAATGGCGCCGTAACATATTTTTTTAAAATTTTTGACAGATGGTTCTACATATTATGTTTACATTTTTACATGTTCGACGGATGTCCAAATATTTTTGTAGAATATAAAATATTAAAGTTATTATTTAAATACATTTAAAAAGTATTTTTATTAATACATTCACTGCTGGCCAGATAATTACGAATTAATTACCACATTTAAATTTTATGCTAATTATATCTAATGGCCAACTAACGGTTACGCGCCTAGCACGTCTATAGCACTGAAATACTGAAGTATTGAGTCTTCGATTTCGAGTTTTTTATATAATCATATGGTATAAAAATACTTAGATACTAATACCATAATGGCATACATAACTTTTTCTATATACCTAACCTTGTTATCGCTTAAATCCCTAACTTATCCAATAGGTACTATACCTATACTTAATGTTACCTATATGATCAGTAAGTACCTACATACTTAGTATCTACCGAATAAAATTGTTTTTCTAGTAGGTATGTAGTATTATAATATTTTAGATTACCTACCAGAAATGCGTTATTAAGTTATAGTGGTTGAAAATTTTATGTTGTTACCTATGTAGGTACTTACTTCACCTAAGCATATCTACAACTATGAGCTTCTTGCATAAAATTAATCAGAAAACCTTATGATGAGGACATATTAATTAAAAAAACAATATCCTGTTACCCACAGCCAATTTATGTCATTAGATAATCATTGAAAAAATATATGAATAGCAAAATGAATAAAATAATATAAACACGTTTTCATTAGACGCTTTCGTTTCAAATAAAATGCATATTGTGTTTATTATTAATAATAAGGGTGATTTTAAATACGATAGTGCATGCAGGCTCACAATAACAAGTGCAATAAAATAAGATGCACAGCGAGTAGGGGATGCAATGAAATCCAATAATACAAAATTAATTGATTGGACGCGGACGCCGACTGCCCCCGCATCACCCCACCCCAGTGGCGTGTTTTGGAACCTAATAAAGCACATATCATACGCTTGCCGGGAAATCTTTTCTTTTCACGGTGAAAAGTGCACACACGAGCCGCGCGATCGTCTATTATTTGATTTGCTTACACAACATGTGGGAGGGATTCGGGATAAATTAACTCATATTAAAATAGGAACATATTATTATGTTTTTATAATGCTGGTCGTTCCAACCAGTTGTTGGGCCTATCGAACCGTCAGACCTGTTCGCCAAAAATGCCAATTTTATTACATTAAAAATAGTTGCGATGTTAAACATGAAGATCTCCTCATCAAGATTGTTCGGGAGGTTTGTATTAGCAAGCGCGCACACAGAGGAGGTTTATCTGGTCCGAACCCCCCTAAAAACGAAAAAAATACAAATAATTTTGGCGAATTGAATAATTCTTCTCCTTCGTCAGGACCTCTGAGGATAAGGGCCCGGAATAGTTTGGCTGCCGGAAAGCCTTTTTAAAGGTTTGGCCCCACTCATCTCAGTATTTTACGACACTCTCAGCCTGTATCAGTGGAAACCTGTGGCAGTCATGAATCGGTACAATCATCTGGGGCATTCAATTTTTCCTTAAATATACCTACTCACGCGGTATGTCTAAAAACAAGACGGCGCTGACGACACAAACGGACACTAACAATCCTAGTAATCATGACTTTTAGGTCAAACGCATTCAATAACCACTTGTAGATGCAGCAGGTCGCAATAACTTATAGGTGAGTACTCGTAGTTATAACTGCAGGCTAGGTGCTCATCGCTAGACTGAAAGTGCAAGTGTGTCTGGTTATGGGGTATGTACCTGGAAATGTGGGATCCACGGGGTTAATACGGAAGTCAGTAGCACCTGCTGGATTTTGCTAACCCCACCCCCTCCCACAGCATTAATAAATTATTATGGATAATTGTTAGAAATGATCTCTCCGATACCATTTTTCTGCATGCGCGCCTGTGTATTAGAATTTGTTACTTATTACAATTTTTAAACACTCTAGCAAAAAAACTGCAAATTATACACTTATGTATTAGGTATATAAGGTAAGTACTAAGTAGGTTTCTACATGTTTACCTACCACCCACCCCGTCACCACACCTTTTCGGGTAGTAAAGTTCCGTTCAAAGTTGATCTGAGAGTGTCCCAATTTATATCTCACTTAGAATAGGTCTATCCCATAGACTATAGATACATCGTCTATCCGCTATTCCAAAGTTCTAGCTAACACAGGTATTTTGATTAAAAAAACCTGTATTATGTAAATTTTAATCAGTCGCGGGATTCTATTTTATGACCCATTAGCATCTACTTCTCGGTAGCCTTTTATTTTAACTGTAGCTATTTTTTTTTTTAGCTATATACCTTCTGGTCAACCTATTTCAATTTTATTTTCTTTCCGATTTGGATCTGCATAGAATAAAACATATTGGGGTGTTCACAGGTCCATTGCTAATCCGTTACAAGGGGTTGAGGAAGCCAATATTAAAAACAGGTTGTTTTATTACTTTTGCAAATATTAGGGGTGGTTTGAAGGGTGATTAATTTTAAAGGGGGCAATGATGAGAGGGATTCCCACTTGATGCGCTGTCGACCGAAGTCGAGAGATGATAGACTTCACTTGCTTTTACTTCGCCCCCCTATGTTTTTGTAGAAATTTTATTTTTACTGATTTTATTTTGCACCCAATAATATGCGACACAAATGTGTTTTTTTTAGAATTATTAATAACCATGTCTTTGCTTTTTCGTACAAGGTGGTTGTTAGTAATTTTGAACATTCACAAATACCCAGGCTTTGAGAAAATCACATAAGTATTGTGTCCTCATCGGGAATCGAACTCGAATGTATGGTGGACAAAAAATAAGAGAATTTGGTTTATTTTCCACAACATAATTTATCTCAATTTACACTTATATAAAGTGTCTTGTACGCATATTATACGAGTTCGAAATAATTCAAATTATTTTATTTAGATTGCATCTTAAATTAGTTCGTTTGAAATGTAATATTATATTAATGTGAGATTTAGATAGGTTACCTGCGTAATCGTTCATTAATCATCGCCTATTTTCTCGAGCAGTCTTACCTTACGGGAAGCTGATAGATTTACGACGCGACAGGAATGTTTAATTTTGATTTCTCACATCGAATTTGGCCGAGAACCGTGAAACGTCAATCATTGCTAAATAATTGAAATCGGAATGTGTTTTGTTCACAGTTTGATTAGGAATGTGTTAAGCAATATACGCTAATCATATTGAATCAATGCCAACATTTCAACAATCTGCGTGATATAACATATAACAAATAGCACAACTGAAAACAAAAAATAAATCTTTCGAACTATTTAAATGCTTGTATTTATGCTAAGAATTCGAAAAATATTCAGACTATTTCTGCGAACAATTATCGTTAAAATTTGATGAAGATTTTTCATTCTAATTAATGTTAGAAAGACGAAAAAACTTTTAAATTGTCTACAACAAAGATATTTAAAAAAAAAACAATACACATTTAAACAATCGTCAAAAAACAAATGTTATATTTAGCGTGTCGCAGTGTGATTTCACGTGGGTGCGAGTGGGTGATTCTGAATTCATAAATTTTGTAGGTTGGTATGTCTTGAATATTATGTAGAGCTCTATAGTCTATATTATATTTTTATAATGTTTATGGTTAAATCACCAATTATATTATTGATAAGATGGCGTCTTTAATTAAACGGTTTGTTAAAACCAAAAAGTTTACTGGCAGTTTTTTAAACAGTAGGTACGTAGGTAGGTATTAGGTATAATTTATATATTTGTGTTAACTGCCAATTCATGGTGGAAATGCATTGCATTAATAATTTTATTGATTTGTACTGAATCCACCTTTTTATATAATTGTACATGTTTCGTCCGCTAGTTGAAAATGTCCCTCTGAGGAATTATTATCTAATAATACGTATCTATAATCCTTGATAATGATTCCAGGTAGTTTATCCATGTAATTATATAATAAATAAGTATTATATTGTACTTATTAGTAAAAAAATGGCAGGTTGTTTTGAAGATTTGGTTTTTCTACTTACCTACCTCATTAGACAGTCTAATGAACATCTCTAAATTGTGGTTATTAGGTACTGCGAATATTTGATATAATTTATGGTTTATGTTTATCGTGTCAATTTACAATTTTTTACTACGGTAATGCCGTTTTGTGGCACAGTATAAGAGCAGGCACATATACCTACAACTTGCTACGAATGAATATTAGATGTAAAAAGATCTGAAATTAATTAAATTATTAGCACTATTAACCATTGTTTAGCTTCACTGCCATTATAGCAATATACATGATTTCTGATGGAAGAAGGTTTTACTAGATAAATTTGGTTAAAAAAAACTATTCTAAAAACTTTAATACAAATGAAAATTTTAATAAAAAAGAACAACAGTATTAATAATCCGAAATCCCGACTCGCTGGTGTGACCAGATCCAGATGAGTGATACCCTGACCTCTTCTTTACCAATCGCCCTTAGAGATACAGAGAGCACGTGACAATGACGGAAAGTCGCCAAGGGTAAAGGATCTGTTCCAGTCACTGAAGGTCGCGACACTCAGCTGTGAGGATACAAATCACGAAGAAGAAGAATATATGTACACTGAATATTGAAGACATTGGTGAGTATTTGTCGTGACGTGACATAAGAACTAGCCATTTATGGAAAAAAGCGTGTACCAATCATAATAGTACCTACTGAATATATTTATCTAAAATTAAACGTCGATAACTAAGTATCACTTCCACAAGGCAGTATCGATACCTCAAAAATTTCACGTACAAAGGTACAATAAGTACCTATTCTGGTATGATCCACACGTGGCCGTTAAGTTGCCGCACGTGCACCAGAATTCATCACTCAGAAAGTGATAAAGGTCGCCCGGCCCCGCCCCATCATATTATTATGAACATTTTGTACTTCTCATGCGAGAATATTTCATTATCCGCAATCGACTGTACCTACCCGTAATATCAGCGTTTCCCAAAATTGTGGGTAGCTTTTCCATCGTGTGCAATAAGGCGTTTCTCGGTGGGTCGAAAAAAAGATATAGAAATTGAAAAAATGTGTAAATAATTACGTACATACCTAATTAATAATAATAAGCATGTAGTCCATATCTGAAAATACAATAGGTACCTACACTTCTCTACTCCGGGCTAATAATAAAAGAGGAAAATATTACCTTGAATGTATCGTATTTTTTTTTGCTTTTTCTACTTTTGTGAAAATTTATTATTGATATTAAGAAAAACTTAAAAAAATGACAATGATTGAATTTTAGATTCTAAATTTATTATTAGGTAGGTAGGTAGGTACCTACTTACGAATAATGAAATCTATTTTCTACTATACTAACATAATATTTAAAAAGTAAATTACCACGTTCACTCTTAATCAGAGCACTTAGGCCTCCACAGAAAGAGTTTATATTGATAGTCTTTTTTAAGACGTATAGATGTTAGCAATTCTCCAAATCTATTGGATCTTAGCACTGTATCAAATACACATTGAAAAAAACATTGTGCATTTTCTTGACGAGCCGTGAGTTCGATCCCGCAACGTACGGCTTCATATTTATATAGAGATTGCTACTCTACCAACTAGGCCACCATGAGTACTAACATATTATTTCAAAATAAAATGAGTAGGACTAATCCTATTCCTATGGCATTTAAACCTAGGTAAGAAGGTACTTCTCTGTGAAAATTTCCTAACTAGGTACCTATATCATTATGAAATGACATCATTGACGACGTCTATCCGTAAAAAATAGGGTTGTTAGTAAAACAAATATTTTTCTATCAATTATATACATACATTATAATAAGTATATCAAAATTGCACAGTATTGTGTTAACTTTAAATAATATTGTCTACATTTACAATTATTATGTGTTTACAAGTTTCTCATCCGAAAAAATATACCACAATTATGAAAGTTTGGGAAGTACTGGGCTGTCTGTTACAATGACTGCGAGAAAAACATTGAATCACAAGTTACTGGGGTAGTAGTACAAAAGTAAGGGGATATTTTAAGAGATATTTTAATTCGTACACGTCGATGAGCAATTCGTTTGACAATAGAATATTATGGGTCGGTACTTGCTTAAGTACATACCTAAAATAAAATACAGATGAATTATTAATAATAAGTAATACATTAAATAGTATAATATGTAATATGTCTATTCTACCAACCACATTTCAACTACAATCGAATTATGTACTTAAAGTAAGTATTATGAATATCAATAGGTAACTAAGTATATCTTAAACTGAACAGGTCGTTCTAAGTTCTTTATTGTACAATTACGCAAATAATTAGACTTATAAAAATATATTTTGCAATAAGTACATATACAAAAAAATATCATCATCATTGTTTTAAGTATAAGCGACAAATATGTTTAGTAATGCACCTGATTCTCAAAATAAAACACAAGGATCGCAGTATATTAAGAAGACAAAATACCTGAATGAAGGACTCAAGACATGGCAATGAGTCGTTGATCTGACATGCTATGTACTTCCAAAATGATGATCACTATAACAACAGCATATTATTAATACTTTGGACGCGGAAGACGCACACGGTGCGTAATGACCAGGCGGCCGATCGATGTAATTAACGTGCATTTTAAAGGGGGCAATTAAAATCTCATTATCTCTTCAGCAGCGAAAGCGTTAAGGAAAGGAACCACGAAGACGATGTAAATGTTTATAAACATGTCTAATACTAAGAAGATATGGGCCTCCGTGGTTGTATTAACAGATTTTTGATTTTACGAGAAAAAGATGTTAGATACTTGCTCAACCTATTACGTCCATATTCTGGGTCCAAACAACCCGGAACCCACTTATAATAAGTAGAGACGTTACCCGCTCGGCCATCGTGAGCATTTTATTAGATTGACGTGTGTAACATAAATCGACTAGGAAATGGTAGATAGGTACATCTGTCTATTTAGACATCATTTCATTATTAATGAATAATATTTCATGAGCTGAACCAAATTCTGTGTGGCTTTTTTTATTCGTTGTTACTTAAATCGAAAGAAAAAACGTGTTACAACGATGGGTACACGCATACTTACTTATACACAAAAATGTTGACAAGTATCTATTTAAATTTTTTAGATGCTTTTTAAAATTATTTTTCAGTTTTAGGTGACTTTTCCATTACAGCGAAAAAATCATATGGAAACATGCATTTTTATTGTCACAAAGGCAACACCTGAACAGAATAGAGCGAGTTATGCCATGTGTCTAAGTACGGCACGCTGGTAAAAGCTCTCGCTGAATTTAATTAAAGAGCCGTAAATCTTAGCGAAGAGAACGAATAAATCAATCCGGTGTCATGGCGGACTTGCAAGCCCTGGACAGATAAAAGCTTAAAGCTCCGTTCCGTTCCGCGCAAAACTATACTTTAGCAGACGTAGAAAATAATAATATGTACTTGCCTTCCTATCTACCTGGGGTATTTTTAGGTAAGCTGATATATCTTATTATCAAAGTTGCATTTTTTGATTATTTTAATATTCACACACCAAAAAGTTCTGCTGACAAATATTATTAAGAAATAGCCAGTAGTTAGGTACTTACCAAACATAATTTTTAAATACTTTACAACATTACCAATTGCTATGAAATATTTTATTATAAAATCATAATATACCTACCTATTAGTCATCGGTATAAAACTACGTAAGTATCTAATAATTTCGTGCACTGTAAATAGGTAAAACTATTTTGTATTCAAATGAACAACAAGCCTGATCCAACTGACTGGGCCGCCCTGTTCGAAATTTAAAAAGCTAATTTTCCCAGATTAGTATTTTTTAATTTCTGTAAGTACATAATATATATATCACAATAATTTAAGAACATGTATATATAATTATATATATACATATTCAATTTAAATTATTGTGATAGGTACATACTGTAAAGTGTATTTGCAAACTAAAATAAGCACATAGGTTAGTAGGTACCTACGGGAGGCGGTGGAAATAAGTTTTGTCAATATATCTATTTGACATAATTTGACTTAATATATACATAATTTTTCATCAAACATCGGTAACGTAATATTATCAATTAATATTATAAATAATATCATCTATATTTGCACAGAATGAGGTTTGAACTTGTATTTTTATATTGCTAATTTAGAGTTAGGTATAGATACAACTCACAGACTTAACTAGATACTTACTTTACCTTGTCACGCTACAACCTCGAACTCTCGTAGTATGAAAGCGTACACTGCACCTTGTGCCTTCACAGTCCGAAGACGTAAGTCGCTCTTGTAGCATAGCTCCACGGTGAAAAACAATAAAAATCATACAACTTTTTATAATATTAATTCTCGCTACTATTGACGATATTGTTGTTAATTAATACAACGAGATTGTTATAAAGTATAATATTTTTTTTTTCAAGACTGAATATCCTACACAAGATTTAAGAATGTAGCATTATTTTTTTTAAATCTCATTTAATTTCAACAAATCTATAGGTACAACTTTTTGGATCGAGTAGGATACAAAATATATTTTCTTGATTGGTGTTGGTTGAGTGTTCTTAAACAATTAAGCTATCAAGCTAGGTGTCTTTCATGCAAATAATTTCTTGCAATGCAATGCAAAAAAATAGTTACTATGCTATTTAAGGTTGTTCAAAATTTGTTAAAGAATGATTTACTTAGGTACTTACATATTTGTAATTGAGAATGACACATGAGTTTGAGTTTAACACGTGATTATTTTTTTACGATTTTTCTAATAGATTTATTTCAGTAAAGTTATTGCCAAAATAGAAATAATATTTGTAAATAACACGAGAAATTATAATGTTTAAATAGCTCTGACAAAACCGAGGGTACCTACTAATGTACATACAAACCAAGTATAAGGGGACACGTGACACTTTTATTTTATGAAAAGTACTATAATAGATCTCTTTCAAATAGTTCGTTTGGCTCGCGAAGACTGCGTGCAAAGTGTGCCAACAATGTTTGACATTTATAAAGGCTGTCGTTTTTCCGTCTCGAGAAAATTTCAATCGCCAATAATTCAATTGATTTAATGGGTGGAAAAAACTAATAGGAAATTTTCCACGTAGGTTTGGCCGTATCCATTCAAGTTTTAATTAATCTGATAGCGGCTTCTTTTGATTTATTGCAGTAATAAAACATTTTTAACTCATAATCATAGTGGAACAAAAGTGAACTACTTTGATGAGCTAAATTCTTATAACTGTCGTACTTTTCATATCCATGATAATTATTATAATAGACAATAATCAAAATTAAATCGATCTGAATTATGATACATACAATGAAAGCTACACTATCCTAATAGAGAAATGAACATTTTTATCAAAGTAGACTTAAGGGTGGAAAGTTATTCTATATATAGTTTTAGAAAACTGCTGAATATTAATTTAAAAAAAAAACTATTTATGAATAAATCGAATAGTTGTTGGTAATGTTGTTCTAAGTAGAGAAAATTGGTCATTATCAATATTAAATTATCTGAATTAAAAAAGTCTGCCTAGTATTTACTGTATTTTATTTTTTTCATAAAATGTTTAATTATATCTTAGTCCATTACTTTATTATTTATATTAATTAGAAAACATGACCCACGAGGATAGTACACATAGGATTAAAGTGTTTTTATTCCTTGTCTATATTAAAATCTTTTTAGTTTATTACAATGAATTTAATGTTGTTAATGATTGGATACATCCTAAAAAAAGTTTTGAATATTAAATTAAAAGGCAAGTAAAAGGTAAAGCTTGAAGCTTTTTGTATTTTTAATTTAATGATTGAATATGAATTAATGTTTTACAATGATTTAGTACCTACATTGAGTGAAATTCATCCCATCTGTCTAATAACTCTAGTTCTAGTACCTAACTGACATAACAACCACTAAAACCGCGACGGTATGCATATCGGCATCATAACCAACATTATTTGCTCGAATAGTATTGTCTGCCTTCCGGCACAGATGCATCTCGCAGGGATTTTCAAGCAGAGGCAAGCACATATGAAAATTTATACTTAACTATTACATTATTAGTTAATGTTCTATACATATTATGCACCTACCTTACTACCTACATATCTAAATAATTTTAAGTAATATTATTTTTGTATACCATGGTAGTTTTGATTGTATTGAAAAGGACATACAGTTCATTTAACCTGAAGTGGCGACATAAAATGATGGTTAAGTATAGTAATTGCTCCAAGATATAAATAAAAAATAAAAAGCTTGTCTCTAAAGTCTTTTGTGCGGGGAAGATATGTGAAAAAAAATATTTAAATTTAAAAGTTCAATAAATGACAGGCTTTTGTACTTATATATTTTTTTTTAACGGACTCTTTAAATAAAATACATACTATGATCCCGTATTGGACCTCACGAAAAACTGTTTGGGGTCTCAGTTCTGCGTAGGCACCAGCTATCCACCTAATTTATTATGTAATCTATTAGAATATTGGATATTTTCGATAAAAATAAGCATTTTCACTACCTATTTTACATGTGTTCCTCTTCTTTATTTTTCCACGCTTTCTTGTCATAATAATAGTCATAATAATTGATTTCATTAGTATAAGGCAGTGGTCCTGAACAGATTCTCTGTATTATCATGGAACCACTTCAGTCGATTACTCAGTGAAGTGACGCTTTCTTTTAATTTTTTTTTTGTTATTGATTATGAGAATATAAATAACTATCTTCAAAATAATTACAAGATAAAAAGAACTTTTTATATATAACGTTTTTAAATTTTTTGTTGAATTATTATGCTCAATATGCTCAAACTTGTACTTGATATGAAGTAAATAAAAAACAAACAAACAAACAAATATAGAATACTGAAATGCCATTTTGACATTTCATTTTGATTTCCATAGTAACGTACGTATATATTAATAATTTTGTTGCTAGGACCACCCATTTAGCAACCAATAATAATCTTTTACTTTTTATTGATTTTTTTGAAATAACTTTCAATATAAAACAGAATTAACTGAAAATGAATTCAATTCTGCTTAAAGATGGCTAAAAGTATTAAAAGAATGCATTGGCATCGTGTTCTGATATATTCTAAAAGTTTTAAATGTCTAGCTAGTCGGAAAGTTAATTAAAAATCGATTGCAAGATTTGTACTGGACGAACAACCACCGGACAAATAAGAATACGAGCTAATAAAAACGTTGTAAAATACATTTTATGTACGTACAAAAATCTTGTCGGTGTAAGATAAGTTAGTGTAGAAGTGGGGTGATTTAATTAATATGTTTGTAAATTTGATAGTTGATATAACCTGTCAACAGCCAGAGAGTGAAGAGAAAATTGTTCATCCAATATTTGAATGCAAATTACAAGGGGTAAGTGGGCGCATCACAGATATTATTAATCCCCGTTTTCGAGTTCACAATGAACTGAACTTCGCAATCGAATAAAGCTCGACAGGTATTTTAAAAATGTAATCAAAACAACGATCATTTAAATATCTTGCATGTTTATGTAAGTTTAAAATGTTAGATATCGTATTACATACGTTGTGTTATTATTATGAAAGGAGGTAAACACCGTAATATTTGATTGAATGTTCGTCGAAAGCACAATGTGCCTACCATTTTTCAAGTTAATTCAGTTATAGCTATAATATACAAAAATAATACGTTCACGTTTAATAGCATATTTTGCTTTAATCATTAGAGATTCGGTAAATAATTTAAATATATACTTGTGTACCTAGGTAATTTGTCATTTTATATTGTAAACTTTGCCATATGTAACCTACAAAAATTAAATCCGTTTAGAAGATTATTAGTAGGTACACTAAAACAAAAAATGGAAAAATACAATTAAAAATAAAATATAGAAATAAACCTTCCGTTTACTGTAATAGTACTTGCAATGACTTGTTACTATAACTATATATATGAAAATCTAGCAGGTGCCACTGACTTTCGCATTTAGCCCCCTTACTACTTATAGTTTCTCCCCGAGACCTCTTACTTTTCCGGTTATTTACTAGTTAGTTTTTTTTTTAGTTAACTTAGTTACTTTACCTAGCTATGGAAAAGTGGCTTGCAGCTATAAAAGGCCGTTCATATGTATTGAGCTACTATACTTACGAGTTATTGCGACCGGTCATAATAATTAATATGATCTTTACATTTGTATTGTTTGCGCTGTCTTCTCTTTTATAGATCATCCATGGACTGAAACCGTATGCGGTTTCGAACCGTGTGCCATACTTAGCCAATTTTTTCTGTTCATGGAAATATATTTTCACAAAGTATATTATAAGCATCTGATCGTATCCGTTTATACCATACACTTCCACTTACAAATATAATATTTTCATGAACGAAAATCATAAGTTTAGTATGACACACGGATCTAAGCCGCATACGGTTTCAGTCCATGGATGGCCTCTTAGACATGTCACGTAAGTATATTAAAGCAAACATTGGATATGTTTGATGTTTGCATCATTTCATGAGTGCCACAGGTCTTTCACTGACACAGGTCTTGCGTGTCGTATACTGCCAGAGGAGTTAGGTCGACCCGTTGAGAAGGGTGTTCGACATCAAATAATCCAGATCACATCTTGAGTCATCAAGTCCTGACGAAGAAGACGTATTGTTCTATTCGCCAAAACATTTTTTTCATTACTGCGGGGTGGGGGAGCCGAACCCCCCTCCATGTGTGCGCGCTTGAGTGACATAATTTGCCATCGGCGAAGATTTTGCAATATTTTTTTCTGTCTGCCGTTGCTTGCCAAGGGCTCGCTTACTAAAGTAAATCTTCCCTTAATATAAGATACAAAGGTGAATAGGTACTTCTCGGAATGATGCATCAGCCAAAGTATAGTATGTTTCTAGCAGGGAACTCAGAAATAATGGGAACTGAAATACACAACGGGTAAGGCGATAGCAGGTAACCGACTCGAGTAAGGATGAAGCCGGGATAAACTTACACACGTGTTAAGAATACGTTTTACGTCGAATACTAAAAACTGCTCTCGGTTTATGCATTTACGCTCATTTAATGTTGGTGTATTACACACACTATTGCACGTGCATTATGCGTGCTTCATTTCCGTAGGACACTCACACATTCAAAAGCCTGCTTCACCATGCGGCGTATTGAATATTGCCTATCGGTATTCTATTTATTATCTGTTCTGTGGTTTCTAGCTTTGACTTCTTTGGTTACCTGTTTAGCCCTTTTTATCCTCGTAATCACTTAGGTAATTTTGTTCTTTCAGTTGATACGGAGCATGCATCTGCTCTGTAGACTCTACAGTGTAGTGTCCGTAAACATACATTTTGAAATCTTCATAACATGGTCTTCTTAACACGAACATGGTGAAGTAGTAGTATATAACTATCCACGTCTAAGTATCGTATCGTCTCGTATAATGAATCAAAAGATCAATATCTTACCACTGTCGTTCTGTTTCCCAAGTATAATATATAGGTCATGGCTTCATTGATTATTATTTTAGAAAAGAATAATTTTACAGACGAAAGACATTTTCCTTAGCATTAGTAAAAATTGGGTACCTACCATATTCAAAGAAACAATCTTGTTATGTTATGTTCTTATAGATCGCAGAATAAAGTTTCTAATCAATATCAAGAATTTAGATATTTTTCATACATCCTTGTATGGGGTTTCCACCCAGTGTAAGTATAATAATATAATCATAATACAATGTGCTTTTCCCAATTAACTTCGTTTACTTCTAACACGTTCTGTCACTTACAGAGGTAGGTACTCACGCCCGTGTATTTAATCTTTTTAGTGTTAAATTTAAAGCCATACCATATTGACAAGTAAATATTTACAAACTAAACCGACTAAATGACTGTCTCCAAAGAGCGCCATGTCTTTTGAATTGTAGTTATTGAGAAGGACTCTATGTATTAGTTGAAAAAATGTTATGTAAATATCAAATTCAATGACGTATCAATTGAAATAAGTACATTATAATATTATATGGTAAAGTCATATTTGGACATTATTATGTTATTTATTCTTGATAGGACCCGTAGATATGAATAGTAAGGCTTTTAGGATGTTGATACCTTTTAGTTTTATGTTGGACCGATTCTTCTAGATGCCTAAATCTTATACCTATGTCATATTATATGCCTAGTTGGTTTTAGTTAATATTCATGTGGTGTTTTAGAAGGCGAAGTGATTCGTGTCTCTTTGATCGAGGACTGAATTGAAACGTCTATCGCATTGAGCCAGCCATTTCAATTGGCGAGAGAAATATTCACTCGTCCGAAATTCTTAGATGCATTGACTGCGCGCGTCGTTACATTCAATATTGCAAGAGGAAATCTATTCGCGTTATGTACCCTTTTTTAAATAGTTATAACGATCAAGTTTACTGTATCTGTTAAGTCATTCTACATCGATAAATAGGTATTTCTGAATTCGTTGCTTACAATGTTTTTAGGTAGGTACTTAATTAAAAAGATATAACATACCTATAACTTTACTTAAGTGTGAGATATTATAATTATTGGGTATTACGTAAATACTTTTAAAGTCAACCAGAAACATACATCTAAGAAAAATGGAGAATAGTTGTTAAGTATGACGTATTTACTTTTTGTTTCGTATTTGTTTAAGTCGTATGTTTTTTAACTGTTTTTTGATTTGGTCAAAGTAATTTTATGCCAAAAATATTATTTTGTAGATACTTTTTTGGAGATATCAATCATTAAATCAATTTATTAAAAAAAATAATATTATCTAGAATATACAAGTAATGAAAAATAAAAAATAAAACGATTCTTTACGACTTTTAAAACATTGAACGCGAACGTTAATTTAAAAAGTTTGAATAATGTTTTTAACAATTTTAAAGAAAAACTAACTGTCCTAAAAATTAAAAAGTGGGAGCATCTATCGATTAATTTAATTAAGTTATTTTAAATATTTTTACATAATAAACGTTTTTCAATTTTTTTATTGGTCTTCTACAACAGTAGTAGTGAACCTATGGCATTCATGCTACGTATTGCAAACCCGGAAATTTTGCTGGGAAGCGAAATAATGGCACAGCTCAACCAGAATAACGTAAAACGTCTTATGATTTTAAAAGGCACCGAAGATGGGGGCGCATAAGTGTAGTGAAAAGGTTGATTTTTTCGAAAGAGAGTTTGGCTGTTTAGAGACGATAACTAAAAAGATTTTAACTCCAATTTTGATTTTTTTTATAATAAAAACGATTGATTGAGGCTATAAATTTAATGTTGTTTCAATTTTTAAAAATAATCCGTTAGCACGCCCACACATTACTAATAATTTGTATAATTAGAAATAAAAAGGTCCGCTACCCCTGTTTGATAGCATCGGTAACACAAATTGTGTTTTTGCAATATAAAATGACTGACTCTTTTGGTTTTGGTATTTTTTCTGGAATAACGAGTGGTTAAACATATTTTTTTTTAAATTATGTGGCTATTATTTTATGAAAAAAAGTCAAGCAAACTTTTTCAATTTCACTCAAAGGCCTACTATTTTATTTATGAATACTTACATGAATATTCTACAATTACAACAAATATCAGCTTCAATTATTTGTATACCAATATTTTCATTATCAATATCTATCCTCAAATATAGGTAGGTATTCAAGCATTTCACAAATATTATTACAAGAGGTACCTTCTTGTATTTCCGTTCCCTCATATAAACATTCAATTAATCGTAGGTACTTAGCTATAAGTGAATCCAAAGCAAAAAAAAAAAACGTATATTTCAGCACGCCAGGAACCGTTTATTCTGATTTATCGGCGTCTAATGCCGGACCAAGTTAATAGATGGCTCCTGATATAGAGCAATGTGGATTGTAGGTAATCAACATCGGTTAACGTGCTAGATCTCGATTTTGCTTACAATTTTATTCAAATTTATTACAATTTAAGTGCGTAGTCTAGTGGAATTAACTTCGTCAATATTTTTATAATATAATACCGGGAAAATACCAGCTTATATTATATTTCTAGATAAAAATATTATATTATACATATGTAGGTACTAAGGTACTAATATGTATATCTAGGTAGATATTTGTGGTTCTATTAGATCATAAAATTAAAATAAAACATTATGTACGACGTACCTACGTAGGTACCTACTTATTTGTATGATACCTATTCGTATATGAAATTAATATTTATATAGGCACATATTATACCTGCTTATTATAGAATTTGTCTGTAAGTATTATTTGAAGTCCTCACAGGTCTGTCCACACAATAATACTGTACAACACATGTACTTATTCGATTTTTGTAATAGAAGCATATGTACTTTTCCCTTAAATATGAGTAGGTAATATAATAATAATAATAATAATTGGCAATGCAAATTTTTTTTTACACCTTTTATCCTGTATCAATACAATCCTTGTCTAAAATAACGATACTTCTTCATGGGTTCGTTAACAATCCTTCTATACTAAAAGTAACAAGAAAATCCACATTTTTCCTCTACTGACGAGCATAATAATGGAGCTCTACAGAGTGGATGTTATATTAAATTAACATAAGTACCTACATAATACTGTATAGAAACCTAGGTACATCATTAAATGTCAGTTGAAACTAATTTCTAAGTCCTTTTCTTCCTAACATTATATTGAATGTTGATGTAGGATGTACCGTAAGTAATTACATACAAAAATGTGCCGGTCAGTAGATTATATTGATAAGGAAACTATTTCCATTCCACGCTGGTATGAGCGGAATGCCAATTCCAATAACTAAATACGCATCGATGATAAATTCTAATTTAGGTATATTATGGTGGAAACTTTCAGAGGGATGCACCATCAAAGGGTTAGTAAAATGCATTTGTGTGTTATAACGGGCAATAGTAAATGCAGTGTTACGAAGAGGAAGATACCTTTTTAATAGTTTAACGGCGCCGTTACATACAAAGTGCATTCCACACATTATTTTAAAACGACCATTTTGTTGTTACGCAGAGTATGTAGATTGCCCAACAGCTGCTTCAAATGAGTTGTGTCGCGAGTGTGGGATTCGTGACATTTCTGAATAATCAATTTGAAAACAATAACAAAATGCCTTGCCGCCAGGAGAGAAATTTATCAGACCGATTGCCGTATTTGATCAAAAACGATCAAGACCTAAACTAAAGTGTGTATGTACCTACTACATGTCTCATTGCTTGCTTACATACAATTTTGTCATTCAGGAGTTTTCAGGGCCTCTAAATTTTGCAAAGTTACTTTCTATTCATTTTCATACAAACAGAAACAACCTATTTTTCTTCACTGTCACCCCCATGGCCCCCACATCCTGAAGCGGCCCCCCAGGATAGGATCTTTGGTGCCCCCCCTACCTATCGCTAAGGACAAAGGCAGTGCAACGCTTCACAGTAGCGTTTTTCAAATGAAGTAGGCGGTAAAATTAATGTGTATATTTAGTGTTTTTTATTTTATATTTTAATACATCCATTTGAATTATAGAGTTGTCGAGTATCGATGCTCAAATGAAAATTGCGTGGTACAAACACATAATTTTAAAAATAAAATTATTGAAGGAAAATAGCGCCTTTTTATTAGATACCTATTAGAGAGAATTTGTGATGTGTACTTATTTATATCACTTATTTGGTCGACTCGCCATGCCGGGTCCTTCCTGAGCCCAGTCGCCCAGGCTAGAGCCCTGTCAGCCCCCCCCTTTGTGGGGGCCATGGTCACCCCCATGATTGAACCTTGTTCATCTTTGCTAAATATTGTGGTGGACACTACTTACACATTTCCAGTTAATTCCTTCATTTAGTCACTCCACCTCATCGGCGTTCACCATCGCCCCCTTTTATCTAGAATACTGATCCAAACAATGAATAATATTTTAATCACACAATATGTTGATGCTCAGCTCCTGGGTCAGCGATTCGAGACTTTTGCAGGCTTCAGCGTGCTCTGCCACTTCAAACAGTTCTCACCTATATTTTACACAACATAATTTTGAATAACGTGTAGATAGAAAATTATGTCGTTGTTATTTTTACTTGGGAAGAAAATCAATATAATATTGAATAAGTATATTCATACCCATAAAATACAAAAGAAACGATAAGTCAGTCCAATTCCGAAGTAGTTATGAGAGAGTGTATTGTATTTTACTCAGAGTGGTGAAGTTCAAAATTTTAAGTACCTACCTGCCTACCTAAACATCGAAATATTGAAAAATGTACATATTTTATGGAAAACTAGGTACCTACTTAAGCGCAGGGTGATTAGAATTAAAATATAACCAGCGACCCAGCACTATCTTATTTTGCACTAGGTAGATCACTGTCAGCTTTCAATTTCGAGAAGTAAAGCTTTCCTTATTTAATTTGGTTTATTTTATAAATTGGGTGACCACAGACATTAATTGGATGCTTATTAACATAATATTATGTGGTTTGTTTTCGTCGAGAGATTGTAATGAAGATAGGAATGTAATATTAAAAAAGTTGATATAATAATAATATTCAGCAGCAATATCAAAAATACTGACTTATCAATGAATGTAAGTAAAGTGAAAATGAAGTAGGTAAGTGTATTAGGTAGGTTTGATTGATCACGATAAAAATGTAATGTTTTTGTAAAATCATTGCAAATACCTTATGGGAGAATGCCGGAAAGAGGTATGAAAATAAAGCGGAAATTAACAATCAGCATTCAAGAATATGGGACCCGTAGAAACCAGCAAATTTTGTGACGTGTTTACTGAAATTGGCAACATTTTCATTTGCATAACCCGTTGTGTAAATAGCCCACAGTCGTGTGGTGATACCTGCTCTATCTACTATTTTCACACAATATGACAAGAATAACCGTTTTGTTTTTAGCGCAGCATAATATTGATTGTCTGTCGGTAAAATGTACGAAAAGAATGTGCGGAATTTCCTTTAGACATCGTTTTAAAAGCGTTGTTTTATACAGTTAGCGTTCCATTGAGTACCTACCTATCTACTTATATTTACCACCTATTTATCAGTTCGCTTAGCAACGATAGAATGAAAATATAACAATTATTATAGGTTTTTCTACCTACCAGTATCCAAACCAAATTAATGTGCTATCTAATTCATGTAGGTATCCTAGAAATTTGTATATAAAATGCTGGAACGGTATGTACCAATGTACCTCGGACCTCGGTACCTCTAATATAAAGAGAGTGTGTATTGTTCAGCTATATTATGAAGCCGTGTTTCTTGCGTATAACGCACAATATAACGATAACCTCTAATTTATTATTATTAACTTAACTATGAAACGTTATAGGTACCGTCATGTTGCTTCTCAGTACGGCTACCAAAATTAAATACAACATAGTTTATGTTCTACAGTAGGTACAAAGAAAGGCTAACTATTTTCAGGCCGGAGCTCAAAATTGCATATAGCGATCATCATGCTAGTTGTTGATTATTATGATGGTAAACTGTTTGTGGAAAATTATGATTGTGGTAATACATTAATTAATTGGAATGAAATATTCAATCGAACATCTTTATTTACTGCAACCAGGTTACTGCATTGAATTCGAAGATAATCAATAATTAGCACTACCATAGAAGCTCACTATTCAGTGCTCCGTTCTGACTATGAGGGTAGAGGATAGATAGATATCAGAAGCGGCTATTTTGTACTCTACACATTACAAAGTTACACATAAATATAATAATATATTGTATGAAAAAAATTTGGCAATTTTTTTTACGCATTGCTCTCGGTAAAAATATGATAGTCGAAGAACATAATATTGTAATTCGGACTCGAATCTTTCCTGCTATCTGTAATGCGTTTAAGCGTTTTCGTACAATTTACTAAACACGCATATTGCATACCTAGCCACAATAATCAGGTGAATATTCAAGACGCTAGATAATTGATGTGAATAAGACAGACAAGCGAATTGGATAGATTTAGTTTGCTAGAAGAAAAATAATGAATTTACCAATGTATCTACGTATCTATCATCAACGGTAGATTTCTATTAGTGGATTTTTTATTATTATTATACACTACCTACCTACCTACCAAATGTATCACCATTTAATTTCTGTCCAGACAAATTTGTGATAATACCTACTCATACATACATTCAAGCTTCATTTACTGTAGATAACATAACATTTAAAAGCAATGTGCCATTTATGCATAATATTAACATTTAATAGATAAAATACAATCACCTAATTAACTCATATTATCACCGTTCAGGTTTTGTTAATGACCGCAGTCTTCCGCTGCCAAGGATCAAATAAACACAGTAGGTGGTTATCGGTCCAAATGCCGAAAGCTCGTTAAGTCCTGTTTAAAAGTGTCGATAATTCAGACGATGGCAATGCTAGCCTTTTTGGAGATGTACAGTGGTATATCAAGGGGTAGGTGCAGTGTATATTTATTTTATAAATTCTTCTTGTGATCACCCAATCCATCACACGATAACGCTGAAAATATAGCAATTTTATTGGTCATGGAACATTTTCTTCCCAATCATAAATTATTTTAAAAAAGACGATAACAGGAAACTATAACTTTTTTTATGAAATCCTACAATTTAAAATATAACCTTCATATCGTGTGTACTGGATTTCAAAATCCACCAAAGTTTTATCATTTTCAGTTGCCGTATTCACTACTGAGATATCGTGAGAGGACGAGAGGTCCAAGTTTTTCGAATGTTGGATCGTTGGATGTCAACCGTTCGCTCCGTTCCGTTAAGAAGATCAAAATAAACAGAAGAAAGAGGAGACCATTACGATGACTGTTTATGCATTGACATGGATGGATGCAGAAGTGTTTGATTGAACGTTGATTTTGATATGTCACGACTCACGATACGTCACATAAAGATAGTTAAGTATCTTCCGCAAGTTGTCAAAAATTGCAGCACTTTGGAATGGTATTTTACGAAGTTGGTATGTAAATGTGTAGGTACCTAATAGATATATTTATCTTACATAAAATATATGAGCATCCATTGAATAAGAATGAATGAATAAAAATAATTTTAAGATTATATTTTAACAATTGGCAATTTTTTTAAGTATGTTTGGAGTGTTAGATCTAATAAATAAATGGTAATTGTACCTACTTATACTAATTTTAATGGATTTTACATCCAATTATACTGCGCTAGATATAGAAAGGTATAAAGAAATACTAATAATAAATATTATGTTTTAATCAATTAAACTATTTTTTATTCAATACTGAGATACAATACAATGATTTCATGAGAAATCAAATTATCTTGTGAAATTCCATTCACTTTTAATTTTTATTCTGGTTGGAGTCGGCAGCCTAAACTAATGACAATCACGTTGATGATTTTTCGAGATGTCGGTAGATTAATTGGCATTTTATGATTATTTATCGAGAATTCTTGAGACGAGATTTCTCGATCACAACCTCTACACGCCCACATAATATTTAAAAATCTAAGATTATTTTAAATTAAAATACATATCCTGAAAAATCTCAGAAACATAGGTACCTACCCACCTACACAATTATGTATGTTCGTACTTTTTAATATTTGAAATGAGGATTTATTGACACGTAGGATTCATGTGGAAAAAGTGTCATCGAGTTCAATATCCAATATCAAGTTAAAATTATACCCACCTATATTTTTACCCCAAAATTAAAAATTCATTGACACGTCACTGACTTTAGTTACTACCTATTACCTAACGGCTATCAATGCTCAACTAATAAGGCAGCGTTGAATCGTTAAGGCTTACCTGTCAATGCCACCCAAGATGGGAACGTTGTCACCAGATTCCGATGGTTTTAATTTAAAGATATATAGAGCCTTCGTGTTTTCGGTTTTATTACCTCAAAGTGATAAAATAGTGCCTGGATTAGACAGGCAATATCTTGCAACAAACTGCTGCATGCTGCACATTGAGTTACTGAAAATTTGTGATGATGCATGTCACTATAGATAGTGTATAGTCAATCAATACTCTATAGTCTGTACAGTACGTATACACCTAGGTTATTACACAAATATTACACTATTGACAATAATTATAAATATATTGATTTATCATCAAACTATTTTAATTTGTAAAGCTAGCCAAAATATTTGTTAGCATTAAATTTGGTAAACTTATTTTACTTGTTACATTTTTACACCTATCTACTATTTCAATGTAAATTTTGTGTACGATGGTTGGACGCTTTTGAGATAGGTAGGTATACCCAGGCGCGCACACAAGGGGGGTTTCGGGTCTGGAAGTCCCCCCCCCTGGAATGAAAATAATACAAATTATCTAGTTAAATGGAATAGTACTTCTTATTATTCTTCGTCAGGACCTTATGACTCAGGATCGTGACCCGCATGATGCAGCTATCGAACAGCCTATGAACAGGCCACACTTCTATCGGCATTCTAGGACACACTAGATCTGTGAAAACTGGAAATCCTGTGGCACTCATAAATTGGTGCAACTATCTGGGGTATTCAATATTTGCTATGCGACATGTCTAAAAGACAAGACAGCGCGGACGACAACAACGGATACCAGCGATTCTAATAATTATGACCTTTAGGCCATGTGAAATGATACTAGAGAATAAATAATAATATACAGAATAGTATGTCATAATGAATTTATCTAAATTACATCAAGGCTAAATAGTTAATTTTATTATAGATATCTTTCCCAACAACTGGGAAGTTGTTTCGATTTTCATGGAACTTGAATCCTTATCCTGAATGAGCTTCTTCTTCTTCTTCTTCTTCTGTAGATGATGTAGTGTATATGCGCCCAGACTCTTCTAGGCACCCAGTGAACGCTGCGTTATTGGCGTCAAAGTTCAAACATACCTAGGTACATATCATCATCGATGGCGCAGCTGGTTACAACAAACGCAGTTTCCTTATTGTCACATTACCAGGTTGAAGGATCATAGGATAGGATAGGATCGTATCCGATTCGTCGTCCTCAAAACTACAAAGACTTGCATCCACCCAGGTGGCAGCTTCTCGTCGGGCACCACTGAGAGGGCTGCATAGTAAAGGAGCGGCATCAGAAAAATATTCAGTGTATCTAGGTATATTCGATTACTTTAGCCATGTTGCCCGCAGGAGCTTCGACGATCTGGAAAGATTGGTACCTAGATTTATAGTCTGGAAAAAATCGGAAGACGAAAAAGTCGTGGAAAGATACCAACTCGACAAAGTGGCCAGGTGAAGGGCGTCAGGGGCTTCTCCCTACCATTGACCCTCAGAGATGCGGAGTGCATGACAGGGAATGGAAGGGAATTATATAGATAGCTCAACGTTGGCGAACCTATGGTACGCGTGCCATGTTTAGCATGCTCGGAAATTCTCCGGGCATGTGAAAGAATTATGTACATAGGCACTGACGATATTATGTAGCATAGGCAAAAGTGTAAAATGACTCGGTCTCGTTAAAAAGTTGATCGGAAGGAAAACTAAAAAAAGGTTCTTACGGCGATGTTCGGCTTATTTGATCGCTCTGATTTTTTTTTTATTTGGAAACAAGAGCTTAAAATCTCTAAAACATATCTCGACTTATCGAAAGGTTGGAAATATATTATGATCCATCGGCTTTAGGAGAAAAGCGCTTAAAAGCAAAAATAATTACGTATTCCTAATTTTAAAAAAGTCTCTTGGTAGGTAGGTACCTACACCAGCCATCGTGAACAAACTATTTTATTAATATTAATATTTTATTGTATAAACATATTTTTTTAGTTTTTTTGGCACGTACCTAAACATGACCCCTGTACAGGCAGTGGCGGCGAATCTATAGCGGAAATTCTGCTGGCACGCAAAAGTAGAGTAGATGGAATCAAATACCTAATGTAATACGACAAAGTAATCAATCCTATCTATAGCGACTGGGTTTCGCGATCTTATTAATATTATGTTCTTTGTTTTCAACGATGAAATCTTCTAGTGTCGAAGTCGAGACGCGATGCAAAAAAATAACTCTTGTGGTCATTACAAGCCAGATTCACAAATTATTATTCTCAGATCGGAGTCGGGTTCTTTTTAATATCCATCTTCAATAAAACCACCTAAGTTTTAAAATTACGTGGGCAGTAGGTACCTACCTAATATGTATTTAAAAAAAATACCTTACGTTTTATGAAAACTTGAAAGCTATTTGCATAAACAATAAACGTTGGATTTCATTCCACATACTAGAAACAATTTGTATAAGCTATTTTATACCGGTGACCGGACAAAACAGAACAAGATAAAACAGCCAAAAGCAAGATAAAATACCATAAATACCTCCTCATAAATTTGCAATTGCAATGCCGTTTGCGATTCGGAACCCGTAGGTTAGGAGATGGTGGTTTATAATACGTGGATATATTTATAATAAAAATATGATATTATTATGGTACTTTTGTTTCTTTAATCCTTCGGCTGTATGACAATAAAATAAATATGTACACATAAGTTTATTATATTATTAGGGTTAATAAAATAATAATAATATAAAGTATTCATAGTATATAATAGGTATTGTATATTACAATATGTAATTGAATGTTACGGCATCTATGCAATATTTTCAAATATACTCCGTGCAGTACGGAAACAATAAAATATATTCATTTTAGTATACCGTAAAATCCATAGAGGGCTATTTACCATTGCTAGAACGTGATTTGAAAAATGATTTTTATTTTAATAATATTTTTTATTGAAATACTTTTGTAAAGCTTCGAAAATATTTAAATCTAATAAAATTAATTCAAAATGTCAAGAACATTATAATTTGAATGATTATAAATTACAACCTTTTCATAAATTTCTTGGAATTATTGGGATTAGTTTTTTCAAATTTATATTTGAAACCATATAGGTACCTAACAGTCAAAATATTTTTATTTATTGCGAATTTTGATAATGAATTTCTATACCTCTCCCCCATAATAAGATTTTGTACTTACGATTTGACATATTATATGGAAAAATATTTTTTTCTGTATGCATGATTCATAAAATTGATGTTCTAGCAACTCCGTTGCGCAATGATAACTTCGAAATCGAAAACAAAAATGGGGATGTACGAATTTTGATGGCGTACGTAAATGTTGCAGAATGGTCTCACGACCAAATAGCGGAATGGTTGAGGGGTAAGTCATTTAAAATATTATATCATAGCCATGTTGATGTATTTATTATATTACATCGTATTATTCTCATCTCATATATTCATGTTGCCAAAGTGTAAATGTCAGGTTTTCACTTGTTATGACAGGTTTGGATAGCGTAATCTCTCAATACATACCATTGTTTTTACACAATAAAGTGGGAGGAAAAGAATTGCTGAATTTAAGGGCAGATTATCTTGAAAACCTTGGAGTGGTCACAATCGGACATCAAGAACTGATCTTGGAAGCAGTGGGACAGCTTCGAAACTTTGTGAGTATTTTTTTGTATGTGTGTTGCACCTACCTGTATTATTGTTTAGTATTTTGTTTGATGATCGTTTTATAAAAATGAGTCAATTTATGTGAAAAAATAGTTGTAAACTTGCTAACCGCAAATTTTTGTTTTTGTGGCTAATAAACATTTACCAAGCTAAAGATTAATATCACTCAGTTGACATGTTAATTTTATTTTTAGCATTATGAATTGGACAGAGAAAATCTGCAATACTTGGCCCTGCGGTTATCGTGTGCAGCTACATCACTCTTTAATGACCTGTATCATCAGGGAGATAATGCAGTGTTGGAAACGCAAACTTTGAGCGATGCTTCCAATGTTATTGCGACCGTCAAACCCTTGGCCATTTGGTTAGACCGGTATGACCATGTTTCATTATTATAAAAGCACCACAGACGACAACAGAAAAATCTATCTATATTGCCATATATATCTGAAATGTCAATTTAGTGTTTATCACAAATAGTTCCATTTCTGTTTCAATACTACAAGATTATGACATTTTTGCAGTTTTTAGGTTATTAGTGTTATGATAGCATCAGCATAAGCAACATAGTACTTGACAGTCAGCAAACAGAATTATTTACTTGCACCAATAGTGTGTATTTTAAACTATCGCGATAGTTTACACATAAAAGTGCTGACTGTCTCGCCAATCTCATTCTGCAAGAGAAAGCGAGACGCGATGTTATCATTGTATGGTACTATTTGACAGGTCATGAAAATCGGTTAACCTCAAAATTAGTCTGCGCAGTGTAGATCGTTTTTTTACTGGCAGGTTCGCTACTATCGTTTTATTGCGCAGGCGCAGATATCGCACAGTCCAATTGTTGCGTGAAAATTCAGAAGCTTCTGAACTTTTTTGATCCATGCATGCAATCTTGCAGTTTGCATGATAATACGTGTTTAAATGATTTGTTATACTGTATTTTGCTTTACAACTAACTTTTTAGGAGCGTTCTCACGTGCATTTTACCATGTTTTTATTAGATCGTATTCTTGTTTGTCTGGTACAAATTTTTTGTTGTGTGTCCAGTCCTAGCAACTAAATTAATAATATACATGCGTTAGTTACTATGGAAATCAATATGAAATGTCAAAATGAGATTTCAGTATTCTATATTTATTCAGTATTTCTATCAAGTACAAAAAAAAGTATTTATTAATACATAGAATTGTCAAGTTTATATGATTCAATAGAAAATTTTAAAAACGCGGTATATAAAAAGTTCTTTTTATCTTGTAATTATTTTTGTTATGGCTGCAAACGGGGTATATTGATGAAAAGTTATATTGTGTACATTATTATTTCAACAATTTAGAAGCAGGTGCTTAATAAATTACTTAATAAAGAAAGTCATTATTTTCTAATAACTAATATTGAAGCAGAGATTCAATACTATTATTGTCGATTGCGTTCACGATATTTAAGGTACTTATATCAGTACAGATAAAAATATCTATGAGGTTTTATTTCAAATGACAGTGGCGAACGTGGAGGTAGATTGTTAAGATTCGACATAAATAGTTCATACTAAAGTTTATCAGTCATACGTATTTGTTTTTCTTGAACTAAGATTACAAATTGCAGGTAGTATTGGTTAGTGGTACCTAAACCAAACCATAATAGTTTAGGTATGCTATGGGCGACCGATAAAATAATGGAACACCCTTTCAGTCATACTTATTTGTGGTCATCGAACTAAGAATGAAACAAATGAGTATGGCTGGCAAAAGCTTAGTGTGTATTACTTATGTCAGATCTTAACAGCCTACCTCTACCCCTTGCCACTGTCAAATGAGTTATATTTATACATACATACTTGTATGACTTCCTAGTATTAAGTTTTGTTAATGGTTTTATTTTAAACATGGATTGTCGTGGAATAATGAACATTGCAACATTTTACATTTCTAGGGCTCCATTTTCTGGGCAAATTGATTACATTGATAAGAAAACAGAACTTCTGCAGCTCTCTCAGCAGATGGCGACGAATGGTCATCGCGATAGATTTGCGGAAATGCCACTTTGTGAAATCAAAGAGTCTTGTCGTAAACTAAGTGTTTTAGCTGATAACATCATACAGGTTAGCTAATTTTCTAAAGTAGTGATAAACAATCTTTCCACGAGGGCCAAATTAAATACCAAATCTTTTCGGGGGCCGCATTTATCTCTACATAATCGCATAATTATCCAAACTGATTATTTTAAAATCTTATTCATTCTTCGTCCAATTATTATAAAAAATCCTTGTTGGGCCGCAGAAAACCATCCCAAGGGCCCTGGATTGCTCATCACTGGTCTCAAGTATCGATGCTGTTTTTAATGTAACTCTCAATTCTTTTAGAAACCACTTGAAGATTGACCTTAGCTTATTATTGAAGCTCTTGTAAACTGTGGTATGTGATGGTATCGTACAATTATATTAAATTTAATTACCTACTGTTGTATGTACATAAATGTCTTGATCTTGGATTCCGACAGGCTGAGTGTAACGTGTAATAGTGTCTATCCAGACAAATAGAACAAGTGTGAACAACTGGGCTCTAGCTTCATATTGTCCTTAGTTTAATTCCCAAGTTTAATAAATTAAGTAGGTATCATTTTGTTTATCCACACTCTTCTCTTAATCTGGACTGTGTAAATGAGAGAAACAATCAGTGTTGACATCTTTTCTTTATTGTGTAACTGAAAAATATAGTACATACATATTTTCGAAAAAAATACAGTGTACTATTTCTCTTCAAATAATTTGGTGAGTCAATTTATCTATGCCAAAAATGCCGAATATTTGCACATGTATTTTTTTGTACAAAGTTTATTGCTTGTGTGAGTTTATGATCCTTATACCCAATAAGAAAAAACAGAGCAAGCATTGCCGCCATGTAGTTATTGACAGTCAAGACTTTTTCTACAGTGTTACTCAAACGTTTTCAGGAAATATCAGACCCGATGGTTCTACAGCCGGCAACATTAGATTTGGCAACGTTAAAGAAACGAGAAAATGAGCTTGGATTTGATATTTTACCTAGCTGTACGGGGATTCACAAAGTAACTGATATTAAAATTGGGTCACCAGCACATTCGAGTGGAAAAATAGAAGACGGTGATGAAATTGTTCAGGTGTTTATAAACTTACTGTAGCTATCCTGTATTATATATTTGTTGATAGATTTACATTGTTTACGGTTAATGTCAATGTTTGGATATAGAACAGTAAAACATATGGCTTTAAGAAAATATATTTATGTTCGTGAAGAATGCTTCTTGTAATACAAAATAACTATCTATATCTGATTTCCAAAAAATATGTGCTTATCTGAGTTCTAGTTTTTGAGGTGTGTCTTGGCATTTTTATCATTAAGCTTTATTTACTGAGGCGTTGTTGTTCAATATTTGAATAAATACTCTTGGGAAGAGAGAAACCTCATGCCAAATATTCTGTTCAACAATAATTTACGATATGAAGGTTTTTGGAATAATATGTAGGTATGAATGAGAATAAAAACATGGAAAGAAATGTCTTGAATTTGATTTTGTCGAAATCAAAATTAAAATATGTACAATGCTTCAAATTACATTTATCGCATTTCAACAAATTTACCTTTTTTTACTAAGTTATCACTATGCCTGAGATATATTAACCACTTGTACATTTTAGTATTGTTTTATGCAAGTGATACAGATATCGAATGAGTCAAATTTATAGAAGTAATACACATTATATAAAATTATTTATATCTATTGTCTGAGATAATGTTTTATCTGGTTAGTGGTACGGATGCAGGACTTTAATCTACATTAATGTAGTGTTCAAATTGTCAACTTCAAATATGTTGGCATAATATTTAGCGATATTATTTATATGACGATAATACATGTTTTATGTTATTCATTAGACTTGAAATAAATATAATTATGTATCTACCTATTACATGTATGAAGATATATTATTTTTCTGTAGAAATTGATGATTTGCTTCCAATACATTGATTTATTTACACATTGTCTCGGCTTCACATGTATTTCTTATTTAATGTGATTTATTGGAAGCCTTGTGAGTAGTGGTTATTGACAATAGACACCAAAACCGGTAGATATGTGGTTTCAGAATTTCTCACTAAAAATATTCACCAATTTTTTCATTGGCAGTATTAGGTATGCATAAACGGAATGAGCCATTATGCGTATTATGCAATATCATTACAATACTCATTGTATGTCACTGTTTGATGTTAACTCAACTGATAACAATAATTTCTCAGAAAAGACAAAACGTTTGATTGTCTTTTTTACAATTACAAGTGTGTTACTTTCACAGAAACTTGATTGTGGTGTGTTTTATAGGTTAATTACCAAACTGTTGTTGGCTGGCAGCCCAAAGAAGTGTTACTGTTGTGCCAAGAATCTCCAGCTGATGTTCTTCTTACGCTCAAAAAACGACCTCGCCTCACACACACCTATGGACAAATATACATGAAGCCATATCGTTTACCGAGCAGGAAAAGGTCTATGCCCTATAACCGATGGGGTAGCCTACCATCGCCCAGACCGGAACTCGTAGCCTTTGAATTGCCCAAACCGAGGTAAATTTAATTACATTATATTGTTCATTTACATGGTCCGTTTTGATTAAGATAATTGGCAGTCTTGCCTCATTGAATGCTTTGCTTGGAGTAGACGGTAGTACGAAAGTGCGAACCGACGGCATTGGATTTGTCAACAATGAAATATTTCCTGTACACTCCCCCTTTGTGAGGACTTGTCAATAAATTGGTGTGTTACTGCTATGTTTTTAATAATTTTCAGATTAATATGTTTTAGGCCAATCATTGCAATTCCGACGCCACTGTTGGATGAAGAAAATTCATCTTCCGATGAGAGCGAAAATTTATCTCGACCTGGATCACCTACATCTGATCATATTTCTTCTCAGCCCAGGTATTAGTTTTAATTATTTTTTCACACTATCCTATGCATATGCATCAAAAGAAGAGCTAGCTAACTCACCTTTAGGAGTTCATTCATTGTCTATTTTTGAGACACTGAATATATAAACAGCCATTTTAATAGTCTGTAAACAGATGTGTTCATTAACTTGTTGACTGCCGAGCATTTAATTACTATTTAATTACCGCATTTAAATAGCTTGCTAATTATATAGAATGGCCAATTATTTAGTGTACAACAAGTGTTCCGTCGGCGTTGAAAGGATTAATATGAGATCTTGAAATTTATGATTTACTTAAACCAGGTTTAATGGAGTTCTGTCAAATTTGACTAATGTGTGGTTTTATCGTTTGGCTAATCAACTAAGTTGAGTGATGGTGTTTTCAAAAAGTTCATTCTGCATACAAAAAGTGTGAAATTTGAAATCACAATAAATATGCTATACATATGATGATTTTGAACCAAATTTTCAAAAATTCATCCAACTTGCAAAATACAATAGATAATTTAAAAAACTTCCAATAATTAAAACCCCTATATGTCTTTTGATTGGTTGGCCCATCGGTCAGACTGACGAAATCTTTTTTTGGCTCAGCTGACTTGACTTAGCGCCTAGTTTTGTTGGTTGATTTTTGCTTCCTGAACAAAATGCACATAATATCCTCTTATTTTATTGAATCACTAAAAATTTGGGATCTTGCTAGCTAGAATAATTTATATGAAGAAAAAGAAAAATGTGAAAAAAAAATCGTTAATTGAAGGAAAATAAACCTTTTTATATGTCTGTATGTATCTTCTCGTACTGATTAATCCCTACCTGACCACCAGATGAGGTCTTGACAAGGATACAGATGATCTAAATTGATCCTGTGTCAGGCTGTCAATGGGATGGTGCGTCCACCTGAAATCAACCTTTGTCACTTACAATTATGTTTGACGACACATGGTTGCCATAATTTAATTTGCCTTTAATAAAACTTGTATTTTTATTTATTTTTAGAATCTATCTACCTAAACCCCGGTCAGTAGTTCAAAGAAGAAATACCACTAGTGGAAGTAGTCCTATCTCCAAGAGGCCAAACATTAGTATTGAACAGGTACATACATATCTATTTAATTCTCAAAATATATGTGTGAAATGGGCATAAGTCTTAAAAATTGAAAAGTGAGTTGAATATGAAAAATTAACCATAGTGAGCATATTTCTCTTTCCCTTTCGTACACAGTATGATCAACAAATATGGTTATTTTTAATCAATATCTTTTAATAGTAAAAACATAATTGAAACAGGATTAATAAATTTATGCTTCATTTTTGCAGTTTTGGCGTGAATTAAACAACCACAAATTTCTTCAACATTCTGGCAGTGCGCAAATGGCTAACCAGACTGATTCAGATATTCTATCTGATAATCTTTACAGAAGAGACAAATCTGTGTCATACAGCACAGGTCTTGAACGTTCACCGAGAGCTAAAACATGCTTGGGAGTGGGACTCACTCATCCTAAGATGGTCAAATTACAAGATGAGTTGACTAGTTGTACAGATGATAAAACTTTCACCAAAGTGGTCAAATTCCATGACCAATTGGTAATAGGAGGCAATGATAATGCAAACCTAATCAATCATGACGAACGATTGACGAGAGAAAGAGGAAGACTGGACAAGAGTTTTTCTACACCTGCCTATGATTTCGGCGAAACTGACGATAGTGAATTACCTTTAATAAGAGAAGTCATTCCTGAGTCACCCACATCTATAGACAGTCCTAATATTATTTTACATAGCCCACAAAAAGATCAAATCATTGAATTTATGAAATCCAGCGAACAGATTGGAGGGGCCATGATCAACCAGAAGAATAGAGATAAAAACAAACCTATCGGGGATATCCCAGAGAAAGGAACATCTGACAATATATTCGGTGAAATGGAAAACAATTCTACTGATGTCAATGTTACAGATAAGTCTGTCAGTATTCAGCAGGATCAAGACAAAGTCGGTAAAATATTTGAAACTATAAATATTGCTTTACTCGAGCATCGAAAAAAAGAAGCAGAATTAAATAATAAAGTTTTCAATAACGGTGTGCAAAGCATATTTGTGACTGAATTTGGGGAGTCATCATGCAAAAATGTTTATGATTCCGGAATGAGTGAACAAATCCAGACTATACAAAATGAGTTATTAGAGGCAATCAACGAACAGAGGAAACGTTCATTTCCAAAGCCAATTGAGCCCATTTCTAAAGCGGATGTACCCCCTGAGCCGCCTCCCCGACCTCTGAGCACTCAAAAACCTGGCTATATACCGCCCAAGCTGTTGAAAAATATCCAAAAGCAAGATATTCAAGTGATTCCTAATACTGACATTGGTTCCACAAATATGATTGTTAGAAATGATATCCCTTTACCAATCTCTCCAGGAGTCAATTCTCTGTCAGGGTCGCTGTCTTTTGAAACAAAACATTCCAATATTAATCTATCAACCTCTGAAATCTCCTTACCTCGCACTCCATTAATGCCGTCGCAAAGTCTGCAAAGATTAGAGGTTGATCACAAAACACCTTCTCCGGTGGTAACTAAACTTGATACGTCAGTTTCATCTTTGAAACCTGTCAGTTATGATACATCAAAATCATCACTTTCTCCTGCAAACAGTATGGTTAGAGGAATTCTTTCTACAGGAAAATCCAAAAGTATTAAGAAGAAAAATTCAATACTTGCAAGTGAGTAATATTTAATTTAATCATTCCAAGTGATTATTCATCTGCCAATCCAATTGATTTGCAAATTGATGGCATTATCTTATTGCACTTTTCCCCCATTGTGTGCTCAAGTTCTATCTTTTATTTCCAGAAAGACGCAAAATTTCAGTGAACGATTTGGGGGCCGGAGATATGCAAGGATTTCTCCATCAGCGATGTCGTGCTAAAAATAGTAGCAACTGGGATGTGCGGTGGTGTGTTCTTGTTGGCAACACGTTCTATGGATTCAAAAACAAAAACGTAAATGACATTTTGAATCTTTATAAATTTCTATGGTGGTTTATATTGTCCGTATAGTAATACTACATATTATCAAGGTAGCTAAATAAATACAGAAATGATAGAATAAACCCAATTATACATTTGACAATAAATATTTATAATGAGTAGATTCTTGTTGATAATATTTAATACAAATAAACTATGTATTGTCTTTTATTTCTCATAACCATATTTTTCTTTTTTTTTCAGTCAACTAAAGCGGAATGTCTAATTTTCTTAAGCGGTTTCACAGTATCAAAAGCACAGGAAGTTAACTCAAAGCAGTTTGCCTTCAAAATTTATCATACCGGTACTTTCTTTTATTTTGCATCGGATAATACTGAGTCAATGACCGCATGGGTGGATTGTATTACTGCAGCGACTTTAACCAATAATGATTCATGGGACAGAATTCACAAGAAAGACAGGAAAATTGATGAATCGAAACATTTTTCAGAAACCGATTATTCAGATGACGATTTACAGGATGCCATAAAATCCGGGGAAAAGTCAAAATCAAATGATAAACAAGAGAAATCAGAAAAATCTAATAAATTTGGATCTTTGAAAAAGTTTGCCAGAATGCAAAAATCAGAATCGCAAGAAAATGTGAATCAGTCTTCGACCAGTCTCGATAGAAAATACCTAAGGTTTTTTTCATCGAAACACAGCAAGAACAAAGAAGAAAAATCAAAGTTCAAAAGCACAGATGTTCCTGTGCCTACTGATCAGTACAGAAGTTATAGGAAAATTCCTCTAAGCGGACCTTCCATGTCAAACTCATCCCAATCGAGTTTACAAACTGCCAGCTCAACCAGCAAAATCACAAAAGCGGTTCAAGAAGAATCATCTCAGAGCATTGCCAAAATTAAGAAAATTGGACCTATTGAAATTCAACACAATATAAAGGAAAATCTTCCAGACATAACGACCAACCACCAGAAATTAGCACCGAATCCCATAAATTATATTCATGCATCTAATCCCAACCTTTTGGATTTTGAGAAGTGCGATTTCGTCACTAAACCAAAGTGCAGTGCTCCTTTCACAAAAAATATTGTTCAAAGACCTGATAACTTGATAGGATTCGTTACCTTAGAACAATTTATGTTGAATAAGCAGGAAGAAGAAAGGAGACAAGTCTTTTCAAACAGAGTGCTTATGGGTGTAGAAAAAGACTTGCGGGCCGATGAAAAAAACCATTATAAGAAACAAGATCGATCCATGAATCACAATAATTTACAAAGGCAGTGGGACAAAATTGTTCCAGATGTTATTTATGGTGAAAATCCCACATATTTAGAGAAAAACATGACCACTGCCATGATGGAAAGAATTCAAAATAGATGTTTACCGAAAACACCAGATGTGATCAAAACTAAAATTGAGGTGTTGGATGATAATAATTTATCTGAATCACACATATCTCATGAAAATACAAAGAATTCGAGATATGGTGCCAAAAAGAAGAACGATGGTTACGAAACTATTGAATATGATGATGCAGATAAAGTGAAAATGAATAAAGACAATAATAATATTGACATCCTTCAAAAAGTTTTACCGAGAAAACTGTCTTTTAATTCAGTGAAGGAGAGCTATGAAAAGAATAACTGTGAAGATTCACCTGATCCTTTGGAAGATGTTATTAAAGATCATTTTGTTAATTTATTTGATACTGGAATGTTACCAGATAACTCGAGGGTGGTGCCAATCGAGGTGAATAATTTAAATGATAATAATTTGAGTACATTTTCTAAAAATATTGATAAATGCTTCAACGCTAAAGATTTAGGTTATGAAATGCTGTATAATGACGGTGTTCAAACATCATCATTTAGTGTGAGTTCTAACAGTTCCACGACTACAATTATTGATGAAGAAAAAATAACTATTAGGAAAGTCCCCACTGAATCTAAAAAACCTCTTCCTCCACCGAAAACAACCAAAGTCAAATATTCTGTGAGCCGTCAGAGTTCAATCACGTCCGTTGGGGATCGCAAGTCTACAGGCCCGGACACCAAGCCTGTTTTCAAGCAAGGGGATTGCCCTCAACAATTTTGGTTGGATTCGCTCAGGAGAAATGATAAAGTGAAAGCTGCAAAACTTAATGAACATACCAGTGGACTACGACCGGATAAGTTTTACACAAAACACAGTGAACCCTCGACCTACATGAAAAGTAGTGAAGCTACCATTGTGAAATCTGACAAGCTTCAAAACAAAGGATTATCTAACAACGATAATGTGTACTCAGTTAAAGTTGGAGAACACAAACCACTTAAAAGTGCAACGCAGTACACTCCAATGTCTTTACCTCTCGCATCCACCAGCAAGGCATTGAAAACATCACCACAATTTGAAATTTCACTAGATTCTAGGTAAGTTTAATATAAAATCTTAATTACAATTTCACTTTACTAGAGGTACTAATTGAGCCCATATCCGGAAAAGTAGCGTTATCCTGAAAACGGTGTTCTGAGATATTGGCAGTTAAATATTTCAGTTGATTATTGTGGAGATACCCATTATCGAAAATATTTAATGCTGATAAATAAGGGTAGTTTGAGTAATTGAGAACTCGTTTTATTAAACAAAAAAACTTTATTGGATAAACCAGGGGTCGGCAAACCGCGGCTCGCGAGCCACACGCGGCTCTTTGGGTATTGGCGTGCGGCTCTTTGCCTTATTCCCAATTCAGATTTACAAAAAAGGTATGATAGTTGTCGTTTTAAATCCGCCCATTGCAAAAGTCGACAAATTAAATTTTTTTCCATTTCATATTGACACGATCACTTTTGAAATAGATTTTTTTAGTGGATTTAACAAGCAAAGAGTTATGCAGCTCCAAATTTGTTGGTCTTGCCACCAAAATTGAGGATTTGTAGAGAGAAAAATGCAATTTAATTTCACAACACAGTGGAGCGCTTTAAAAAATCGACATAATAAGGTAGATACTACAATGAACAATATATATATCATTTAGAGAAGCCAAATAACCGATGAGAATTTGGAGTCACGCCTAAAATTGAAAACTACAAGTTACATACCAAACATACAGACACTCTCCAAAGAAATGCAAGGAAGGTCATTGTTCATATTAGTTTTAATGAATGCGTGAAAATTGTATGTAACTAATTTTCTGTAAAAATTATATTTATAATGTCAACAATAAAAAAACTTGTATTTGCGTTAGTTTTATTCGCAAAATCTCACATTCACTTGATAAATAAACAATAACATTCAGTGAAATAAATCATATTTATAAAAATATATGTGTGGCTCTCGAAAATTTTTTTAACCGTTGTGATACTCATATTTGGCTCTTTTGGTCCAAGAGTTTGCCGACCCCTGGGATAAACCACCATGTTTATAATAAAATATATGGTAACAAATTTAACGCAGTTTTTCTGCTGATTTTGATGGAAACATCCTTCACCCTAAGTTTTTAAGTGAGTCACTTGAAGTGATGTCGTCATCAGGAGGTCCATTTTCAACATTTAATTAGAATAAATTCCAATATATTTTTTAACCAATCAGCATAAGTGTATGCCGCGGAATTTAAACTGATTTAGCGAAAAACAGCGTTATCGCGATAACGCTCGTTTTCCGTATATGGGCTCAATTATTTTTATTGGAAAATAATATTTATGTTGCAAAAATGCATGTTATTGCAGTGTCTATTTTTTATCCAATGGAAGGACCCCAATGAGTCTAGAACTATTCCCCATAAAAAAGTCTGTTATTATAATATTTACACTGTGGAAGCCCATATGCTTCGCTTAAGACCGAATATGGTAATTTACTTACTTCATTATCAAATTTCTCAGCCAAATATACTTTTAACCTCAAACAGAGATCCTGCACCTGCGGCGTCTGGAATCTCCCGCATAAAGCAGATGTTCCAGCACGGGGGGAATTCTTCAACTAAGATCAGCTCAACCGCAAACCTCACCCCGACTAAAGAAAAAACTCTCCTCGGCTCCCCAAGACTTCACCGGGCCATTTTCCGGAAGCATCATCCGACTTCTCCGGATGAGTGGTCGCAAGATTTCATTTACTCAAAGGTTAATTTTCTTTTCAATATTATATTTTTTAGTATTAACCTTTTTTTCAAATATTCTTTACTTTTGAAATATTATTTTTGTTTTATTCTTTTGTTTATTTTTTATTTTATTTTGTTTTCGCAGGGTTCCCCTTCCGCATCCAACTTAGATAATGTAGACCATGACCCATATTTGTTTTCCGTTTTTCCGAGCGACTCGACTCTCGCCATGTCGAGTTGTGATGCTACAAATATTAGTAATGTGAGCACCCCGGACTATCCGCATTTAGAATATCCTCCGGTGTTTGAGCCCGAAACATATTCGCTCGCTGATCCAGGCCCCAGTATATTACGGAAGAAAAATTATGATGCTTAGAAATTTATTTTTAAGACTGCTTTCTGATTATAAACTGATGACTGAACTATTGATATAATATGTATGTCTAATAATTGAATGTTGAAATGTATAGGAACAAGTTAAATAATATCATTACTTCTCATAAGTTTCATCCGGAGTGATGAGAATTAGGCAAGGTGTAGTTTAAAACATATATTAAAATGATCCCAAAGCCTGAATGTTTGCAAGCAAAAGAAATTAATAGCTCTAATCCCATCAAAAGTGATTTTTTTATTTGGATTTTAATTTATTTTTGTGTTTGAATATTTCTTTTTTATTCATCTTTCTGATTGATTTCATTATTTATGCTATGTAAATAACGAGTATTGTTCACTTTGTTTTATATATTATAAAATTTGAAATAATCTGTCAACCATGGTACTATATTCGTCATTACCCATCAATTAAAAATGATTAAATGTTAATGTGTATGTATGTGTTGGTAATCATCATATTATTGTGGAGTCACTTATTTATCTTAATGTCATAAAACTGATAAAAACCATGGTTTTTTTTTGTAGGAGGGAGCAAAATGGTAACACTATTTTCTGCTTATTATTTTCACACTGCTGTATATATTATTTTCAATTTCAATGCAAATATTGTTTTTTTAATAATCACAAGACTCAATTTCGATCTTTTAATTCAAAAAATATTATAACAAATTACGGTCATTGCAGCATACTACATAATGTTACTATATAGCAGTGCCGAAGGACGGATGTAGGCTGTGGAGTTCCGACATAAAAAATGCACACTAAACTTTGTCCGATATACATATTTGTTTTAATTGAACTAAGAATACAAATTGCAGATGGTTAGTTTTTAAAATTCAATTCAACCCTGCCTAAACCAAACCATAATATATAAAATGAATAAAGTATGCCATGAAATCATATATAATATTAGATATTTTATAGATAGATGAATATTTTTTATCTATGGTTTTGGTAGGCAATGCTTAATTTAATTTAAAAAATTAATCAGCACCACCTGCAATTTGTACTCTAGTACAATGAAAAAAAAAATGGTGTGTGTACTTATGTACGAGTGTTACTTCTTTGGCGTAACAAAAGAAAAACAAAACTTGTGATAAACTAGAATTTTTTGACTAGCTCTTGATTATCTTGTTAAATTACACACTCAAGAAAAAAGACCGCTTATTGGAACGCCGTTGTTTTATTTCTATACACTTTAACTTATATTACTAAATTATATAATGATTTCTCATTGTTTTTATTTTTAAAGTACCAACTGTCACTCTGACGTTTAATAGTTTGTTTACGTAAGGAATTGCAAATGGCCGACAATAATAAATTCGCTGCCTAAGCAACGGAATTATTCTAAACTATAATATTATACTGTATAATCGTCATGATTGCAGTATCGTACTGTGGCGTAAAGGTAGTGCGTTTGAGCGATAACCGAACAATCGGTGGTTCGAATCCAATCGAGTGCGTTTTTTTTCGTGTGAAAAAATTAATTATGTGTTACATGTCACACGCCAAAAATACACACTGATCTGATTTCCCAAACGCGCCAAAAGAAGTATAACTTCAAAAATGTTGGACTAACAAAGTTAAGTGTGCACATTTATGTTGGATCTCCACAGCCTACCTCCACCCTTCGCCGCTGCTATAATTATAGCACATTAATTAGATGTGCAGGCAGTGACACTTTTTTTATTTTAATTTCTATACAAAGGGATATAAATAGATTTGACTTTTTTAAATATAATTTTTATAAAAACAAAATATTGAATGCCTTTATTACAGTACATTTTTGGAACATTAGGTAATTTAGATTTTTTTCCCATTCATTTAATTTTATATGATTAGTGAATATCATATTATTTTAAAATATTTTATAAATGGGGTGTCTATTTCCCATGGAAAAACGACCATTACATCAAAACCAACCACTTGTGCTTAAAACATAAATACATCATTTACCACAAATATTGAATTGTGGGACTTGTTACTATTTGAAAATAGATATCTCATATTATGTTTTATTCATTTTGTCTGTCAAACAAAAGTATCTGAAGTATGTTTTTCCATGACTTTGTGATTTGTCTTTCAATCAATAGTGAATACAGATTCAATATATTGTATAATCGTTAATATGTATTTATTGTCCTTGAAGATTTTGGGTAATTTACTAATTCTTCATCTTAATTCCACTTTGTTTATTTTTAACACTTACACTTTGATTTATCCACTCCCAAATTTTTTTGTTTGAATCAAGCATATTTTACGTTCAAAATCAACATTTCCATGCGACACCATCCGTTTTCGCAGTTGGAAACCGATCGGTCAAAAATAGTGCGTCGGTTTACTACTTAATTACATTTTAATACTTTACGGAGTAATCTATAAAATCTTCAAATTCCGTAAGAGTACATGGGCGCTTGATGATCTTTTGCCAATTTACATTCACAATGGATAAATATTAATAAAATTTTCAAACCTGATCTACTGATTTTTATGGAAATATTGAAACAAATTTAAATATAATTTTTAGACATAATCTAATATATTATTACTTAAAAATATTTAAAGGCCATTTAACAGCAAGCTGGTGATTACCTATTTATGTCATTATCATCAGCCTGGACTGATCCACTTCCGTGCTTTTCAATCCTATACATATTGCACTATTGCTATGTTTATTAAAATTGGGATAATATATACCTATTTATATCATTACTATCGTCAGCCTGGATCAATCCTTTGCTGGATGAAGGCCTGTTCATGTTGATTCCATTTCTAATTTTTTTTTTATCATATTTGGTCATTTAACATACTTATTTATGTCATCATTATCATCATTAGTCTGGATCAATCTACTGCTGTATGAAGGCGTCTGTAAGTTGATTCCATTTTTCTCGGTCCTATAAATTGCATTACTATATTCAACATCAACGTTTGCTATCAAGCAAGACAGTCGGCCATCGCCAGTTGGCTCGGTAGTATTATGTAACTATATATGCAAATTGGATAATAATACTGTGTATATTATAATTTATACAATATATGTTTTTGAGTTTTAATAACTTTTAATATCGTACCTAATTATTATTTAAATATTATGAAATATATTTATATTAAATTTATCCATCGCTTGCGCTATCATTTTTATAATTATAACTCCACTTTCATTAAGTTTTAATTATATTTTATTTCTGTCAAGCCTAATTACTGATTATAAATGAAATATTTGTATTGTTTTTATTACATAATTAAAATCTATTTTGATGAATTTGCATTTATATTCATGGGTATCAATGCTTCCTCTAAACTCAGGCTATGCTAAAAAAATCGCCACACAATTTTAGAACTGCCTTTTCATGTTTATTTATTGTTTATTAATTATGTGTTTCTTGTGTCAACTAATAAAATAGTTTATTAAATTAAAATATTTTTCAAGTTTCAGTCTATAATGTTATTACAAAATAAAATAAGATAATCACTTGGGAACATATCGTCGGTGTTTTGTAAAAAAGGCGAATTAACCAAAATGCTACTTAACAGGAGGAGGATTTTTAACTTTTGACATTTATTCGTTTTTTACCTGTCGATGATTATAAATATCTAACAAGTTTATAATAAAGCTTAGAAAAAATACTGTCATTATTATAGGTATTATTATATAATATTTTAAAAGGCCTAATATGTCACATTTGCTTTTTATTTCGTAATTTTAATTAATTTAATTTTAGTCGATTATCGTTTTTAAGTACTTTCCTGTGGAGATAAAAATTCGCCGTTTTTACACAACAAAGCTAGTGGGGTACATATTGTATTTTCATTAAAATCTTGATTTCGCCAAAATGGTTGATTCGCCCTTTTTACAAAACACCGACGATATTCTCATTTCTTCTATTATTGCTCAATTGTGTAGGAACTTATGTATTAAAGACATTTTTATTACTTACGATAAATTTATAAAGTGTACAATAATTTCATTTACTTGTGTGCCTTGTATTGATATTTTTTAAGTAGGTATACCCAGTTTGCAATATTAGTATGTCATAAAAAAGTTTATTTTAAAATACATCTAAGAGTTGTGAGTGAGATATAAAGTTTTGTCCATAAGAAGTATATTATTAAAATTATCATCTTACGTTGAATTGTATTGATAATTCCATGGGCTTCCTTTGCATATATGTATTGCATATAAAAATGTTCATAAGTCTAGGTACTATATTTATGTGCGTCAACTTAAATGAAAACTTGTAAATTGTATTGTATTTATATTTTGTTTTGTTATTGTTTTTTCCTTAGCTAATAAGGAAAAGTTAATAATTTTGATCCAACTTGGAGTCATTGAAGTCTTTGCTCAGAGATTAGAGCTATTAGTCCTTTAATCGGGGCGGGGAACACACAAAAGTGCCGGGTTATAAATTTTTTTGATGTATGTGATGATAATTTGCATCAGATTGTATATTTCAGCCTATCGTGGAGTAGAGGCTACTGAGTCGCATCGGCTATTGGTTCGAATCCCATTGGTTATGTAAAAATCACTTTGTTGCAAGAAATAATATAATATTATGTTTGTTAATTTTTTTTATTTATCGTAACTTCCCTACTTTGATTAAATATGTGAAAACTGTTTTTGTTCTATGACATTAATAATTCATAGTTTAAATTTTAAAAGTATTCAATTAAAAAAAATTTGCTGTTTTTCCAACTATCATGTCTTTACATCAAAAAAATAATTACAGAAAATCCAAACAAAAAATCACAAGCTCATTTTAATCCCAAAGAATTAAGGAAATGGCTAATGATAAAGATGACTTCTTAAAAGATTATTTCGGTCCTAAAATCTACTGCATAAAACATGCCGTCGTCAAGTCATGAAGTAATGAGATATCACGATTTCAAAATTCAACTTATTCAATCAAGCACACAACATAAAATTACAATCATACTTTTAATATTATACAATGTTATAAATACATGTTGTTTTCATCTCATTGAAAATGGCAGCAGCCTAATTTGACATAATATTTTTCACTAGCAGTATTACTAATCTAAGAGTATAATTACTGGATACTCAACTAATACATACATCCCTGCCTTTTATTTTTTCTTGTAATTCTTTAAGAATTCTTAGTTATCATAAGATGAATTTTGAAACTTGGTGCCTCCAATATTGTGTAGACAGTTTTTTTTTGTTTCGAGAAATAGATACACTTTCATGGTTCATCCTGTTGATATTACAGTATTTTTTTACAATCAGCTGCAACATTTGCCACATTGTTTTTTTTTGCTATTCAAATGTTTCTAGAGTTTGATTTTATATTCAATCTATTTTGCTATAATTGCTATTTCTATGGCACGATATGATTGTAATGAATGCAATATGGTATATTTACACATCTGATATTATTCAAGAGCCATAAAGTTAACAAAATAAAAGTTAAATTATTTTCAACAATAAAATGTGTATGCTAACAATTATTTTAGCGGATCCATCCATCCCATGAAGGATATTACCTATATTTTTTTGATGTGTTTTTAAAGCTATATTGGCGAATTTTGTTTCTTTCTATGAAACAACAAATAATAATATTATAAATAATATTAGTTTGTTTTAAAAACTGTCATTTTTATGGTAGTTTGTAGGTTTTATGGAAATAAAGAATTCTGTAAAATTATTTTATTTACAATTTTATTAGGTAGCCAATCCCGATCATAATAATATGTACCTACCTATAATACAATATTTATTTTGTAAGTGAATATTTTAGCAATACATACATAAAATTGTTTTGTGTTTAGGTATGATGTGATATGTTGCATACTATTGTTATTTCAGTCTTTGGAGTCCAACAAACACATTTTTATTTTCTTTCTTTAACTTCGCTATTATTTTAATTAAAAAAATGTGACAGTAGTAATGAATCCCATTTTTTTTTATGGAATTTCGTAATTTTATCAAATTTAGATCAATAAATTTAAAAAAAGACTAGATGTGGGAAATTTTGGTGCTTTGAAAAAAGATTCTATCAAAAATTGTATATACCATGTATTGAAAAACTATATTATTCTTATAATAAGATTATGATATTCTGCCTATTGCACAACATGTGATATTTGATAAAATAATAGTATATTAAAAACTATTAGATATAAGATAATATTTTTTCTGTAAATTGTACCTAAATAAAATATAGTTATTAATTACACGATGAATTTTTTTTTTTTTTTTTGAATAGCTCTTAATAAAGTACATAAATTACATATTATAGGATCTATTAAAAAAGATCGCTTTTATAGTTCAGCATTATACATGTGAAAGATACAGAAAAGCACAATATAAAAATACAACTAACGAGATCACATTTTTATACAATACCATGATGCGTTAGATATAATTTACTAATATCTAGTTATACTGATTTATGTAAATAAAATTGAAATGAATTATTGTAATTGGTTTAAATTAATAACAATCATGATTCTTAAATCCTTAAATGCATGGTGGTGCCTTTTTGGCAACAAACTGTGATTCATTATATTTTCAGTGAATAAAATTTTATTTAAAAATTGGCAGTTCTCTGCAGCGGACAAAATGTGCTTACAAAACGGTTTTAGTCGTTTATAGGTGTCGCTATCAGTTTATAATAATATAAAACATTATATTTGATTGATTATTATTATGACAAATGTACTGAAAATGCGACCACTGGTAACGTATAATTATATTAAAAACCATAAAATCACCAGGAAAAAGATGTTGATAAATTTAATCTCAAGGCATGTATCTACAGTTAATATTCCATTGTATTTAGTCGGTGCTGTATTTCACTGACTTTTATCCGTTTTATTTTCAACTTCAAAAAATATATAGGGTTAATATTATTATAGCGGGTGAACCCAAAATGAAATAATTATAAACAATGTGACCAGTTGCTGGTAATATGGAAAAAAGTTCTAAATAATATGAACATAATATATTATTATTATGTACATAAGGGAATGTATTTGAATGAAATTTTACAAATAAGCTGTTATACTGATGACAAAGTTTATTATTTCATTATACATTCAAAATAAATTACATGTCACATTTTAGTAAAAATATATCAACATTAAATACCTACTCTTCTAAGCGTAATATTCAAACAACATGCTTGAATTATTTACAGTTGGTATAGCAGACTAGGTAACTAAATATAAAAATGAATAATATTATATTCCTCTTATAATAATAGCATCAGACCTTTTCATTAAATAATTATAAGTGAACAATACTTCAATTTCACAAGGTGATGAATGATTACTATGGCAGACTAGGATAATACAAGTAGGTATTTATAGCTAAGTTCATTTTTATTATTTAGATCATTATGACAAAGACTAGGTTTTATGAACACAAAACAGATTCAATATTTCACCACGCTTTAAACTTAATTTTTATATCCATACCTATGCAAATAGTTAAAATGAATAAAAAAAACTGTTGTTAGTTTGTCTAAAATACTGTAAAAATAATTGACTATTATACGTAACACAATTTCACAGAGAAAAATAATATACTAAAACTGTAATTTTAAATTTCCTCATTACATTAATAGTACCTATGTAGTTGTAGATAGTTGCCTGCTAGGTCACACTCACAACATAATTGCAACGATATACGAGGGTGGGTCAATAATTCCTTAGAAAAAAGCATTAAAACAGTTTTTTTTTTTTTTTTTTATTTCTCAACATAATCTCCTTGGAGCTCAATACACTTGGTTAGACGTTTCTCAATTTTTTTTAAACCGTCAGAAAAATAAGTTTTCGGAAGGTCCTCAAAATAAGCATTTGTCCGATCGATGACTTCTTCACTTGAAAAAAAACGTTGTCCACTTAGCCATTTTTTTAAGTTTGGGAAAAGGAAAAAGTCACTGGGGGCTAAATCTGGCGAATACGGTGGGTGGTCGACCAATTCGAACTTCAATTCTTCAATTTTAGCCATTGATCGTAAACATGTGTGAACACGGGCATTGTCCTGATGAAAGAGGATTTTTTTCCTGTTTAAATGAGGCCGTTTTTCTTCAATTTTGTTTTTTAGCTGGTCCAATAAAGATGCATAATAATCCCCTGTTATTGTTTTTCCTTTTTCCAAATAGTCAACGAAAATAATTCCACGTGCATCCCAAAATACAGTAGCCATAACCTTACCAGCTGATTTGACTGCTGACTGCTTTGACTGTTCTTTCGTCTCGGGAGTATAGTGGTGTATCCATGTTTCATCTACAGTCACAAAGCGATGAAAAAATTCATCCGGATTGCGTTGCATGAGCGACAACAGGGCTTTAGAGGCCACCACCCTATTGCGTTTATTGTCGACTGTGAGCAAACGCGGCACCCATCCTGCAGAATTTTTTTTCATGCCCAATTTGTCATGTAAAATAGAAATGACGCTACCTTTTGAGATCCCTGTAACCTCAATTATCTCACTCAACTTTAATCTTCGGTCACTTAACACCATATCGTGGATTTTATTGATCATTTCTGGTGTAGTCACCTCTACAGGACGTCCTGAGCGTGGTTCATCCTTTGTTGATGTACGACCACGTTTAAATTCATTTAACCAGATATAAATAGTTGCAAGTGAAGGAGCAGATGTGCCGTGAACTAAATCCAACTCATTTTTTATTTCCTTTGTTGTTAACCCTTTTATATTAAAATGTTTAATAACAGCTCTAAACTCAATTTTCTGCATTTTTGTAAACAAGCAATTTTTTTTTTTAAATGTACGAGAAACAACAACCCGACCAATCTGATTGAAACTTCGCAGCATACTGAATCGGTAGTGCCGCTGCATGAAAACAAACCGCTTACAGTACTAGTCGCGCCACCTGTCGGCTTTTCTAAGGACTTATTGACCCACCCTCGTAGTATAGTAGTTTTGCTGCCTTTACTGACTGAGTGTTGACATATTGATAATGTTAGCAGAATTGATGGTTTAGTCCTTATATTACGTCAAGCCCTAAGATGGGGGAGGGGTTTGATGTAGGGATGCATAATATTTGTCACGATAAGAGGGTTGTAGAAACTGTGACGTTACAAAACCAACAAAATAAGATGTATAACCTCACTTTCTTCTGACAATAAAATATGTCGTGAGAACACAACAAGGAAATCCATAGTTTTCAATGATTTTTTTACTGCGAGGGGGAGTTAAAATGTGACATAATTTAGACAGGAGAGTAAAATATTTTGTGACGAAGTGTGAGAGGTTCAAATATACTGAAAAGCATCTGACGTCATTTACAGAAGGATTAGAACTGTAATAAATTAGGTACCACCCAAAAAGACGTCGAAAACACTGACAGAATTATTTGTTATAACGGACCACATGATAGACACCAATATAAAATAAATAGCTTAAAAGTTTTACCCAGACGTTCGTGAAAAAAATTAGGCATGTAAAAAAGGACAAAAAATCTCATTACATTTAACCATGTCATACGGAGATTTTCGCTTCCTCAAGCGATCAGATAAACGGAATGGACATTTTTCGGTCCAAGAAATCGAAGCATCTGGGTGACTTTATTTCGCTGATCTATTTTGAACCTATACATCACTGTCACAGTTGGTGATGGATTCGGAAAAAAGGATTTAGCTACGAGGTGATACGACCATGAAAATTTATAGTATAATATACATCCTTATAGTGTACCTCTTGTTTTTCCTGTTTTCTCTATTAGATTTTTTTTCAATTCGTCTTCAATTCCAAGCAGTGGCGTATCTACATCATCGTAATATTATGCAAAGCATTGGGGCCCGGCCGCACGAGAGCACCTAAACCTCAGTACGATAAGTTGTTAATGAAATTTATGTTTTACAGTTATATCTACTGTTCACAAAATATTGTTTCAAAATAAATCGCACGGAAATAATATGTAACCGGTTAATTCTGATACACGTAGTTAGTAATAATTATGAATTCTTGAAAGACATTGGATAAATTTCATAAAGTTTCAGTGGGAACGTTTTATTTTATAATATCAATCGTGGGTCCGAATTTGAACTATGTATCGGTAACATTAAAAAAAAAAACAATGAAGACAAAAATATTTAAAAGTACGCGAGCATAATAGGAATATATTTTGTATCTATCATAAAATATACATATTATAACTAGCAACATACATACGATGGAAAATTATGTTTTATTTAGAGAGCCCCCCTCTTTCAAGATTTTTGCACACGGGCCTGATAGTTCTAACCACCTGCGACACCGATTTTAACGTTAAGAAAATTAAAATGGTAGAAATATTATGCTTATTCACTTATACCTAGGTACTATTCTTACATACTATTTACACAGAGCAACACTGTTGTTATAGTGTTATAGAAGTTGAAAGGTAGAATTGTAAAGACACATTTGCAACTTTACAGGATAAGAAAATAAAATAATATTTCTATTAGTTACACTTACACCTAGGGACGTAATATTGAAAGAAAAGGTATTGACACTTGGTATCGGTATCGTATCGGAGTATCTGCCAAGGTTCAAGAAGTACCGATACTCGCAAGTATCGGTATAAAAAATGATGTTTGTCCGCGAAGAAAGTATAGATACTTTTTTGACGTCCCCGCTTTCACCTATTTTGTATATTTCACTAACGCGTTTGACCACATAAATATAAAATAATCAATTTTCTCCAACTTATACGTAGCCCAATGGGCATCACCAATAACAAGATAGTAATAGAAGATAAAAATATATAAATATAGTACCTAGTTATTGTTAGTTAAAATTATGCGTAGGTAGTCGTTGTGAAACGTACCTAGACATAATATAAAAAAAGATAAAGGAATACAAAGAAAAATATATTAACACGATAATATAAATTTGCTGTCCCTTGGAGGTATATTATTATCGTCAAAAGAAATTGCAGCGTCCAAAAAAATAATATTAATAACATCCTTCAAAAATTTCGCAGTAACCCGCATCTGTCACTTTAATAAGGCGACATGAATGAAGGGGTTACGCATTATTATTTTTTTATTATAAAATTTCTAACAGAGTTCCAGATTTTCATTTAAAATAATAATACTTGTGTTATTGTAACCGACTGTGCCTTTATTAAATTTAATAATAGGTAATATGCTGGTTATTGTTATATTAATTATCTATTATTATATTAATTATTGGCGTATTGAGATTATACATAAAACTATTGTTTTTGCTAAATGATATAAGGCAGCGATTTCCAAACTGGAGGCGCGGAGTGTTGCAAAGGAAGGCGCGAAAAGATTAACACAATTAATATAGCCACAGTTTTGCAGTTAGCAAATGCATAGTTTATAAAACAGCCGCTAGTTATAAACTACATAAAAACAGTCATATAAAAGGTTGATTAACAAAAGGTTATTGTCAATCCTGTCTTAAAATATGGAGACTAATGTTATAATACCTCACTTATATACTATTGTGAAGCGCGCTGGCTATCTCGTGAAAAAATTAAATAAAAGGGTCAAATCATAATATTGAAATTTGAAGCAAATTTGTTTAGGAACGAAAATTTTTGTCTATTTTTTTGAAATTTTTAAAAAAATTGATTGAATAAATCAATGCAAGGACCACCAATGCAATCATTGATTTAAAAAGACAAAGTGAAGGCATTCATAAAAATTGGAGCTTTGGAAATCAAAATTACAAAAAAATAAGTTCGCCATGTTTCCACTTTTAAACGATTTCTGCGCCAGATTGCAGCAAACAAAAATCTATTTACTGAGTTAATGCACTTTTTACATTATTTTAGTAATAGTAAAAAAAAGTCGTCTTGAGGGCTTTTAAATATATTAAATATGTGGTTGTATGTTGCAATTTGATGTCATACATATTATACGATGATTGATATACTTAAATCATAACTGCCGTGTAATTTAGGAAACTGGAAAGGATTGACTACTATTAAAATTGATTATGCTAATAAACAAGCACATTGATCGCATGAAAAACAAATTAATTTAAAAATTAACACAGTATAAATAGTAAAACCTTGTTTATTTTTATATTTTTTTCCCTTTCGGCCTTCTAGCTTTCGCTAGTTATAAACTATAAAAATAATGTTGAAATTTGGGGCAATTTTGTTTAAGAATGATAATTTTGTTGTTAAACTTGTCTACTTGGTTGAAATAAAAAAAAAATGAGTGAATAAATCAATGCAAGGATCATTTATGCATTCACTGATTTAAAAAGACAAAGTGAAGGCATTCATAAAAAATTGGAGCTTTGGAAATCAAAATTACAAAAAAAAAATAAGTTCGCCGTGTTTCCACTTTTAAATGATTTTTGCGCCATATATATTGAAGCAAACCAAAATCTATATTTACTGAGTTCTTGGTCAGTATGCTAATGCACTTTTCACATTATTTTATTAATAGGAAAAAAAAGTCTGATTTGTTTCAGGGCTATTCAATATTTTAAATATGTGGTTGTGCGTTGCAATTTGATGTGATACCAATATAATTGATATACTTAAGTGATAACGCCCGTGTATAATTTATGAAACACTACATTAGAGCACCACACAGCCCTTAACCTCAGTGATAGGTAAGTGGGCCCGCCAAAGATCCTGGCCTGGGAGCCCGCTTCAGGGTGTGGGGCCCATGATAGAATCCATTTGTCAATGAACGATGATGAATTTGGATTGACTATTATTGAAATTGATTGTGCTAATAAACAAGCACATTCGTCGCATGAAAAATAAATTAATTTAAAAATGAATATACTCGTAATATAAGTAGTAAAACCTTGTTTATTTTTATATATTTTTTTTCATTTTTGTATTAGTACATTGTTGACTATTTAAAAAGGTGTCTGTATTATTTAATGAAATAAAGGGGGGAGGCGCCAAGATTAGATTTTTTTTAAAGGGAGGCGTGGTAACATAAAGTTTGGAAACCACTGATATAAGGTACCTACTACATAATAATATCCCAGATAATTGACTATTTAGGATCTGACTTAGTATGAGTGCTTTTCTGTCATGTAACGCGGTGGAACGGCACTTTTTTTCACGGTATTTTTAATGTTTCAAAAGCAATTAGACGCAACAGTGTTTGCGCTTAAGTACATAATTATTATTAGTACATAATATTTATGTAATTCCTAAATAGTTTATACCATGTTGAAAGAGTCAATTGAGAAAAGGATGCTAGATAACAAAGTTGTTGAGTTTACACTTTGGGCTCGCGTACTTAACCAAAAATATTGGCCTGCAGATATTGATAATCAGTTGACATCTAGAGAGATGAAAATGAGAAACATGTCAATCAGACTACGACACAACTAGACATTCTCGAAAAAATATATCCTGAAAAATTATTGTGTTTGATATATGCTCTAAAATCTATTACTATCTTTTCAAGTGAATGTGAACACGGGTTTTCGCAAATTAATCTAATAAGAGCGTTGAAGACCAAAACCGTTTCAAAATACGTTGATCAGTGGTTACTCAGAGGAAGACATTAGGTCATAGACACTAACACTAAGAAAAGGAATTGAGATGATTTGCCAGACGAGAATAATTGAACAAAACTTTGGAAATCACTATAAAATTTTATTAAAAAATGTTATTTTTGCAATTTTATTTTTTAAAACTTACTTCATATTGGTTTGTTTGTTTATTATATTTTTGTCATGTCTAAAATAAAAAAAAAAATTAAGTTTTTATGCGCTTCGTGGCATAGGAAAAACTGTTTTAATTTCATTTAAATGATATTTGTTTATAATTTTCTTTTGTAAAAAGCTTCACGATAGTAAAAAAAGCCCTGAGATAATAAGTAATGGGCGCAGTGGCGTAGACAGAAATATTGGATTCTATGTAAAAATAGGGCAAGTTCACGTTGGTAATAATTATTAGTAACACTAGAACTCTTATTGACAATGAAGTGAATTTATTTATGGGTTCATTTTAATGCGTGCTTAATATGGATTGAAAGAATACTGGCGTGTATAAATAGAAAATGGTATGGGAGGGCATCCATTTCGAAAAAAATATCTGTAATTATTTATCATTGATTTTTTTAAGGCGGCGGGAGAAGGTTACAAAATCTAACAGATGCCATTAAGTTCTGTATTACCCGTCCACCGCTAATTGCTTCTCTTCGCTTTAACTGCGGACTCTGGCAATTGTTCGGGTACATTCCTCATACCCAGACACTCCGAACGTTGAGTCTAGTGATGAACACCTAGCCTGTAGCTATGACTACTCGTGCTCACTTAAGAGTTATTGCGACCTATCGCATCCCTTGTGGTTATCGAGTACGCGTGGCCCAACAGTCCATTTGTGTCCGCGCTGTATTGTCTTTTGGACACACCGCGTCAGAATATGAAAGCAAACATTGAATGCCCTAGATTGTGGCACCAAGTCTTCCACGGACACAGGCCTTTGTATCGTACAATGCCGAGAGTAGTGGGCCAACCAGTTCGATAGCCAAATTATCCGGGTCACGATCCTCAGTCACGAGGTTCTGACGAAGAAGGTGTACTATTCAATTCATCTAAAAATCTAAATAATTGGTATTTTTTTTTGTTTGGGGGGCATCTGGAGCCGAAACAGATTCATGTTATGGTTATCAAGAATTTATTATTGCATGTTGGCAAAATAGAACATTTCAGATTTTTGGACATTTTATTTTTAATCTTTATCTTTGTGCGCGATATTATTACTTATGTCATTAATTTATTAAAATAAAATTACAGAGTGATATATGGACTGCTTGTCTAGCAGTTTGCCTGTGCTTTGAATACTTCTGCAATGAGATGGAATGGACGAATCCAACGTGGAAAGCTGAATACATTGCGATTCATATAATTTTTATACTAGTTTAAAGTAGTTAACCTTAAAGTTTAATAATAAATACTTACCTACATAATATTATATATGTGCACGGTTAGAGTCTTATAATTTTAGTGCCTCCCTTTTCACTGTTTCTTGAGGGCTTAATTTTAATATTATCAATACTATCGTTAAATTGTATTTTACAATAATACTATTTACATTCTTATAAATGAGACATTCTTTGTTTAGCTTGCGTTGAGTACCTTAAGAGGAAGCGCATTAAAACTGTAGATTTACTGGAGGCATTTAGCGAGAAAATACGAAAGATAAAACTTCATACATTTTACTGATAAATTATATTTTAAAGTGTTTTAAGCAAGCAACTTACAATTAAAAAAACTGTTATGAAATGAACACATATTATTGTCATAAAAATGTAATTTAATAAGTTCTCTAAAATTAATCATGGTTGTAATGTATTTTTTTAATTTAAAAAAGTCGCACGTTGAAAATAAAACTGTGTACAACTTTTAAAATTATTTTTATCTAAGTATATCGAATTGAATGATCAAAATTTGTGGAGGTTGTATTAACAGATTTCTGTTTTTGCGAGAAATGTATGTTCGCAACTTGCTATGTTATTGCTTGCTTGTTTGCTATGGTCCACTGTTAGGTTAAAACACATATAGAAAAATAACATGTGAATTTGCCAGACTCGCGATTCGAACCAGGTACCTACGCGGTAGCCGCTCGGCTATCGTGGGATAATACTGTATTTAAATTGCATCTTTCGTATTCTATCACTTGAGACCCCTAGATACATTACACTCTCTCTTAACACAGCGAAATTGACAAAAAATAAAAGTACAGCCTACTTTTAGCCGTTTAATTTTTATCTGATAACCTGCAAAAGGGTTTAATTAGTAAAATAAACGTGTAAAACAATATGCCATCTTTATAAAAATACTAATAAACATGTATAAAAAGGGAGCTTATTATTTCCGCCACAAGGCGGAAAATATGGAGGTATCTTAACGTATTTTTTATACGAGCATTGGACTTTAGCTATTCGCTCTAATGTGGCCATGTCCTGAATTATAAATATTGATTGAGGAACATCACAAGTATCATACATAATATTATATGAATTTCACAAATTCACGTGATTTTAGGGGCGAGGTGCCAAAAAATGAGAAAATATTCTGTACGTTGGCCTCATATGTAGATAGTATTTACCTATATCTTACATAAAAATAAATGTACATGGTCGAAGTTTTGGTTCTTAAACTGTTGCGTTGTGGCTACAAAAGCGAGTAGTCGTAAAATATATTTGCAGTACTTTGTTAATCGATGCTTTAATCTTAATCCACTGCTCAGTCCTTGCTGCTAATCACCAGGCTTTGCATCTTGTTCTCGTTTATATGTACTCCGGGTCGGAGTGCCTGGGCGATATGTCGTGGACGGCGCAGGATCCCGCAAGCCCGCAGGCCGCTGGGGAGGGTCGCCGACCTGTCCTTGGGTTTATGGAGGTCCCCTGGCCCACCACAGGGCCCACCACAGGCCCCCCGCTCGCCCAATGCAATCGCCGGGACACTCGCGCCCCGGAAGTTGTCAATTGCGTGCCCCCGTTTCGTTTTAAACTGTGCATCTGAAAATAAAAATATTAATAAATATTTGGCAATATTTTTTTATACATTCTCGTACATGGTTATAGCATTAATTTCCTTCGAAAAGTCACCTACTTCAAAATGTATGGTTAAATTATATACTTATATACTTTTAAGTTTATATACTTATAGATAATGGTAAATTATAGAGTTTTGGTTAAAATTAAAATAATTTTCTTTAATACTTATATGTAATGTATTTCTTAACAAAATTTCTTAAAAATCTTTCTTAAAAAAACAAAAATCACTCGTTCGTAAATTGTATTCTGGCCCTTATGTCTTTCTACACAACCAGGAATCGGAATGTATTTTTTCTCACTTTTTGGACACATGTCATAATGAGATCCGTATATAATTTTAAAAATCAAATCGACAATGTTTCTCAATAATATTCATGATTTATGATGATCACTACTATTTTGTGATTACGAAAAAATATATGTTCCCAGTAGGTAGTCTGAGGTGTTTTAAAATTATATAGGTATGTTATATATTATAATTAAACTATCTTACTAGAATGATTTAATAAACATGCAGTAAAATAGCACACATTATATGAACATGTTATGTAGTCTGTTCAAAGTTAATGATATTAATAAATAATTACAAGGTAAACAGAACTTTTTATATACAACGTTTTTAAATTTTCTGTTGAATCATATAAACTTGACTTGACTAGCTTAAACGATCAAAAAAATTTGTACTTGATAGAAATACTAAATAAATATAGAATACTGAAATGTCATTTTGACATTTCATATTGATTTCCATAGTAACGCATGTATATATTAATAATTTAGTTGCCAATAATAGTGTTTTACTTTTTACGGATTTCTTCCGAAATAACTTTTCATACAAAACAGAATTAACTAAAAATGAATTCAATTCTACTTAAAGATAACTAAAAGTATTAGAAGAATGCATTGGCATCGTGTTCTAATATATTATTCTAAAAGTTTCAAATGTCTAGCTAGTCGGGAAGTTAGTTAAAATCGATTGTAAGATTTGTACTGGATAAACAACCACCGGAAAAACAAGAATACGACCTAATAAAAAAATAAAAGGTACATAACTGTCGTCATTATTTTTAATAATTTTCGTGATTTATAGTGATGGAAGAGAAAATATTTTATAAAATATGAGCACTACTCCCTCTACATAATAATAACTGGGTAATATTTTTCAAAAAATGTTAGAAGTGACTTTTCGTAGTAAGTTAAGAATGATTGTGACCATTCATCAGAAAATGCCTAATAAATATATCAATATAATAATATGTAACCAAATATAAACTTTATAAGACAGTCTTGTTTTCGTTATCATTATTATAATCATCTACCATCAAAGCCACGCAATAAACGACATTACTTTCATTGTCACAATAAATCATTTTAACTAATTTATTTTCAAATAATACAACCAAAGAGCCGTATTCGCTTATAAAATGAAGTATTTTTTTAAAATTATAATTAGGATACAGTATGATATTGTCAAATAATTATTAGGTATCATGATATTTTAAGTATATTAATTTGAAATGGTACATAATGCTCATAGTTTCTTATTTTACCATCCAGTGACTATAAATATTATTAATTGCAGTCTATTTATATAATATAAAAAGATGTAAAAACAAATATACAATTCAATTTGCTATCTCATGCGATTAATTTGGTTGTCTCTTAGAAATGAAAGCGACGGGATTAGCTTGTATGAACCATTGTAGTATATTTGAAATCGTAGCGCCTCTACAAACCGTAGAGGCTTTACATCTACGGCAAAATATTAATTTACTCCGAGCTATTTTGAAAGTTGCATTTTGCAGCACTGCGGTCACCCAGCATGCTATCAATTCGGTTGTATTTTCAGAAGTAGCAGTAGAATAGGAGCTATTATATTATAAAACCATGAAAACACTTGATACACGAGAGAAAACAATTTTCGCGTTGAATATCTCTAGCGTGGATCGTGTAGCCATTGCATGCAGCTACTTGCTGCATATTATATTGTGTCTTCGTAAAATATCTAGAAAACTGCACTGCCTACAAAATGTTTGACGTCATATTCGTAGACTTTTCTGAAAACGTTGGATGATAGAATACTGTACTGTGTACTGCAACTAAAATTCGTCAACATATAACTTTCAGAATAACGGCATCGTCTTGTGAATAAATATTTATCGAAAACAGTGGTTTTCAGATTGTATAGAGATATGGATTTGTAGGTATTATATAGAATAGAAAAATATATAAAAACAGGTTTTCAAAAAAAACCAGAAAATAAAGTCACTGAATCGATAAATACGACTTAAATCGAAAGAATATCCAAAGGATTTTTGATATAAGCTAATGATTAACCATTAACCCTCCCATTTCACATTTATTAAGAAATTCATGTAAGCAAAGATGTTGACGAAATTATTTTTCAATTAATATTAACCCTAAATATTTGAAAATTAAAGTATTTTTTTTATTAAGGTAATTTTTAACCAAATATTTTTTAATAATATGAACTTATATATCATTGAAGTTAATGGCCCCACCAAACCACAGTCACCCCGTATCATATCTGTCTTAATCACGCGTACTACAGGATCCTACGTTTGATGTGAAGCATCAGCATTTTGTAAGATTGTGAATGTATCAGTGAAGCTATTCTATATACAAGGCGGCTATCGACGGTAGTTTATCATATTTATGTATTGAGAGATCAATTGTTACAATAAGTTAACCGTATAAACTGTCAAAGAATGCTATGTTTTAACAGCCCCTCTCTTGGCTGTGTTAACTTTTAGAGCGAGATAGACAGATTTGACATTTTAGAGTGTTTAGACGGTTGTAACAATTAACCGCCTCAATACATCAATATGATAAAATAAAAATATTTGTCATTTTAGTCGCCTTGTGTATAGAATAGACCCACAGGAGTAGTCAACCAAGACTGAAGTCACCACAAACTCATATGTGATCTAACTAGGTTTAAAGATTTTGGAGTGGAGAGAGGACCACGGAAAACAGACAGAAATTAAATTTGAACATCCTATTAACCAAACTAAATAATAATTTACATGAAAAGTCATGAAAATCTAAAAATAATAGTACTTACGTAAGTAAATAACTAGCAGAACAGACCGCTACTCTTTTCATAGATACCAATTCAATCGTACTAAAATCGTTTTGGAATTCCAGTCTCATTTTGTAGTCTGTAGTACAACAAGTGCATATAATTTTAGGTATATTAGATATTCTTTCAATGTTCGTATTAACATATTGAAATACTTTGCTTATGACTTCTAAAGTAAAATAATAAATAAAATCAATGCACGTCTCCATACATTTTCTAGTATACATTTTCTATTCACCATTTTTTATATAACTAATACGGGATGGCACAACAACTGCATAATGGAATTCAAGTTCACGAATTTAATAATGCGCCAGAAAAAACGCAAGCTGAACTTATTTTCATATAAATAACTAAATTACTTTCGTGTCAAAAATGCTTCTATTAAATTTAAGCCGCGCTCAAAATAAAAACAAGTGGATTTTTGTGACCGTCTTAAGATATTATCGTCATGAACTTGAACATCATTTAATCAGTGTGTGCTATGGTTATAATTTAATATGTTGTCTCAGGCGTTTCAGGTGACCCCATCAGTGTGAGCCTCATTTGTAATTCCTTTATTTAATTTTGATGTAGACAGTGTCGGTAGACGAACTCTGAGCTAGCGCGTACACAACGAATAATAAATACAGGGGTAGGTGCCGAACAGAGATTTTCAATGTTTTCCATTGTAATATATTCTATATAATTTAATCTTACAGTTTGCACACAAAGAGAAAGTTACGATTTTATAATAAAGAAATATATACCTACCTGGTAAATTATGTGCAATTAATTAAATGTTATTCTTCATTACTAAGTAGTAGGCACCGATATTATACTCCTAAAACGCAATACTATTTAACCTATTATATATAAATTAAAAATAATATTGATAACATTAAAAATGATATATATTTTGAAGGCAAGCGTAAGTTTTAATAAGTAAAATTCATTTAATTAGGCGTAATCGACTGTCAACTCAATAATTTTATAGATTATTATAGTATTTTTTTTTGTTAAAAATCAAATTACTACTTGCATGTAAAGTGAAACAATTTATTTATATAACATAATATCAATTATTATATAGTTTTGCAATAAATATATTAAAAAAACTGTATTCGACAATAATTGGTGCTGATATAAATTAGAAAGTTATACCACACAAGTATATTAATCGTCAAATAAGTCGTGTATATTAATAATTGTACTACCTGTCTTAATTAAAACTGTGTTTATATAAGTACCTACTTATAGAAAATTATATTATTTATATTTACTAATTCATGCTAATAATAATACATACAATCAATGCTATGATTGAGTAAATATAGTGGAAAAACTTAATCTTGAAATTGCGTAGATTGAAAATTCTTCTACTGCGCACGAATTACATACATAGGATAATTTTAATTGCCTATTGTTAATGTTATTATTTCCGTATTGCTCATCATTTTTTCTCATTCGGCGTTACTTTTCATCATATATTCTGTCAAAACTATCGAACTTCACGCTTATATGGTATTGTAGTTAATTTCCTTTTCCATTTCAGTTGACCTAGTTGGTAGAGCAAACGACTAAGTATATATATGTTGTCGTAGATCACTGGCTAAAAATGCATTAGATTTTTCAATATATATTTGATCCAGTGTAGTAACCCAATAAGTTGGACGAATGGTTTACAATTATTGTTCGTAAAAAGTTTATTAATATAGCCTCCACTCCGTGAAAGCCCAAGCACTCTACTTATGAGCAAACATCGTTATTTAATAATCTTCATCTGTTTATTTATAAAATATATTTTTAATTAAATCATGAAATGAGTTAAGCAAGAAAAACACTGAAGAAAACGGTGCGATAAAATTCCAAATATTTGCGAATGTATAAATTAAGCTAGGTACTACTGAAAATAAATGGAATGTATGTTTGCTTTCGTAGAAAAGTAAAATAAACACACGCAAATAAAAATCTTCCACTGATTGGACACAAGAGAGTATTTTTCTTTTTTGTAAATTACTTCAAATTGAATGCGACGCAATGAAGAGAAAATACCTTTCAAATAAATCGAAGCCTTCGGAATTATGTACAACAAGCACTTTCCATTTATCAAATCAAGTCTGTTTTCCCAGATTGCAGTACATGATGTATATAAATATCGATAGCATTTGCATTATTTTCCTTTTACAACAGTAGTTGTGCATACTATTGCAAACGACTATTAGTAAGGTGAACATATTGTAACTGCAGCGTTTTGTATCGTGTTATTATATCAATATTATTTTTCTCTTTTTATGTTCTGGGCGTTAACTTATTACATTCTATATATAGATTTAATTTCGACAATTCTCTGTAAATCTTTTTAAAAATAATATTTCAAAATGGTGCCTTGTATTTTTTATGTAAAAAAGGGTAAAAAGGATGTTTGAATCAGTGGTAATGAAGCTTTGAGAATATTTTTAGGTTTCAACAGTACCAACTCTTCTGGGATTTTATTATATTCCTTAAATACATCGTATTCATACGGTTCAAAAACGTTGAATGAACACGAGTTTTTCTAATAACATATAATATATTTAGAATATTGTTACACTATCTAATAAAATAGTATGTTAAGGCCCTTATATAGTGAGAATTTATCACTATTTACTTTAAATGGGTGAAATGATCACGCAACATTATAGAAATAGAAATATTGCACTGGATCGGCTACATATATATATTTCCGTAGGAGCTATCAGGAAAACGGGATATATAAATATTATGTATTATAAAGACCAGGATAGCCGAGACTGCGATGGAAGATGCTCGGCTAAAAGAATTAGAAAGGTAAAATTAGGTCACCCAGGATGGATAAAGTTTTAGGGGGAGGCCAAGACCCGTCTAATCAATTTGTGTACTTGGAACAAGAGTATAAATCGAAAAGATTGATAAGACATTTTTATGAAAAGTATATTAAGATACCTTTATACTATATGCTGAAAATGTCCATATTCTTCGTCATGTCGCCGTAACTTAGCAAATCTATCCAAAGTTATCATTACCTTTTGGTGTATGGATAAGAAATATTCTTCTTAAAAATACTCTATTAATATAAACCATCCACTGTATCACAATCATAATATGCTTAGCCAAGTGGTATTTTACTTATTTTTGTTTATAAAATATACCATTAATTGATTCATAAAAAGGAACATTTATTATTACACAACAAGGTGCAATGAAATTATAAATTTTATAAAGTACTGGAAATAAATGTAATGTATGTTTGCTTTCATAGATAATTTAAAAAATACACGCAAATAAAATCTTCCACCGATTGACGTAAGAGAGTATTTTTCTTTTTTGCATCATCAATAGCGCGACAATCCGCGATGGAACCTGGCCTCCTCCAACAATCTGTTCCTATTCAAGTGTATGTTAGTCATTGGTAGCCCTCGGTACTATAGCGTTTTTTTTCATTTAGCTGCAAAAATATATTAATATTATTTTGTATTTGCATTCATAAAATAGTACCTACCTACATATTTTCTCACAAAGTTTACTCCAGAATAGTCGGCTTATTCAATAAGCTTCGAAGTCTAATATTACACTCAAATTGTACTGATCAAAATATACTAATTTACGTTAATAAAAACTTCTTTTGAATCTAATATATGAATATGCTATCAGAGAAAGACGTGAAATAATAATAATATGGGATGTGAAAATTGCTTTCAGAATATTAGATCTCAAGTACCTACCTCTTCGCGTCACAATCCTATTATCAGCAAAGCCAGCTCACTTGTGCGATTCAAGTACGGACCAAAGCTTTAGTTAATGTAATTCCAGTAACACACAAAATAGAATATAGGTATGAAAAAAATATTGAATATCGTAACTGGAGTATAATATTGGCATGTAAGTAACGGAAACTGACTATAAATTAAGTATACTTAAATAATATATCGTCTTACGTAAGTTATATAAGATTTACTTACTGCGAAGCTTTTCTCAATACAAAACTTTTTCTTGTGTAGAATCAAATGATATAGATCAAAGTTAGTTTTACTAAGAATATGTAAACGATACAGTTCAAAATTACACAGACGTTCGTATTAGGGATAATAACCATATCACATTTCGTCTCATTATTATATCAGAGTTTATAGGATATTCATGTTACTTTGGTCTCATAAAGACTACCCTAAATTACTAATTATATAACAATATAAATGAATACAAATAGAACTTTTAAAAATAAAAAAAAGATATTTATGAATTTTTTGAATAATTAAATAAAAGTAATGTTTAAAATTACACAAACACAATTTAATAATAATAAAAAAATTCACAACCGGAATATTTTGTTAATTTACATTCTAAAATAACATAATATCTATCTATCTATCTATCATGTAGTGCATTTATGAGTCGTAAAAACAACTTCTATATATAATATATATATATATGATACTAATACTTCTGAATAATAAGAAAACTACATTCGACAATAGCATAGTGATTTAATAGAAATATAATACTTGTGACGTAGATACTTAAGTCGTAGAAGGTAAATAATTTCAAAACTTAAAAGTAGAGTATAGGTACGTTTTATAACCTTTTCTACATTTTTTACTACACTGATTCGCGTCTTTGCCTGATTACCTCGGATAAAATTAGATCAAATGGTATTCACTTGTAATAATATAATGTGTGGTATTCAGAAAATAAATAGATAAGTAATAGATAAAAATATATTTTTAGAATATATTACATCAATTTAATTCTAGAGCCGGGACTGAAAAGTTTTGAAGTAGCAACTCTACTGCATTAACTCGGTATATCGGGATAATAATATGATGTTTTAAAATTCAATTTTGAATTTAAGTTCAGTTAATTTAATACTTTGGACGCGGAAGACGCACACGACGAGTAATGACCAGGCGGCCGATCGATGTAATTAACGTGCATTTTAAAGGGGGCAATTAAAATCTCATTATCTATTCAGCAGCGAAAGTAAAAACAAAATAATGCATATTTATCAGATAACGCATTGGCATAAAAATAAACAAAAATACCAGTATTGATAATTATTATTTATTACATTTGGTAGGTATGTACCTAATTAGGTATTTTGATGTCTTCCGGTAAGTAATTATAGTGGGAAAAATTTTCCCGTAGGCTTAATATTCCGTAGCGCCAGGTAAAAATTGCTCGAGCTTATTTTTACGATACCACTTTAATTCTACGGCGTAAGCACGATATATTAATTATTTACGAAGTCTGCCCTAAAGGTATGCTCTGTGGAATGCAATTAAATGTACGTAATGCATAATACAGTTACGACGTAATGTTTGATTTCAATAATAATTATAACCGATAAATAATTAAAATTAATTTGATATTGTTCGTAATAATAGTTACGTACGTTTTGAATTTAAAAATAATTATTTGTACACCTCTGATGAAAGCAGAAAAGTTGTTTACGCAACCTATCTGTGGAACAAGTTGTGAAGTACTTTACATATTACATCGTCGTTATTTTCTACCCTCAAGTTTGAGTTTCCAAGGCAAAAAGTTAATTGTCTGAAATATAATAGTTTTCAAGGACTTATCAGTGTAATCGGATGTTGTTGTTATTGTTAGTTTACCTACAATGGACGTATGTAGTTACATAAAAACAAAAATATCAATTAGGGCATTGAGTACTTGCAAAATATTCTACTTTTCATTTTATACCAAAATTACTAGATGTGGTTATTTTTAACAAACTAATTACTATATTATTACAAGTTTGTTTAGTTTATTATCATATAGTGCCAGGCGGTAAGGTGTTGGCTTATAATGCCGTGGGTCCCGGGTCTGGCAAAATGCATACGTTGTTTTTTCAATACGTATTTCGACTCAGAGCATGGACCTAATATGTTGTGAAAAAAGTTTGAAACAAATTGCAATTTAAATATAACGGTTGTATTACTTGAATTGACAATATTTTGATGAAGGTGTCATATTTGTCTGAATTAGTGCTTGGGATTTATCGACCTTTATCGATTCTGGAATTCAACAATATAATATGATTCTCAAAAATTCGTGATTGGTTTATTATCTCAAGAAATCTTGAGATTTTAACAATATATTTCCTTAAAAAACATCAACAAAAATACCCTTCAATTTAACGTATTCCGTCCAAAATCGATTCGACTTTGAAAGTTTTTGAGAACGCTTAACGCCACGATTTTCCGATCAAATTCAATCTGGATGTTCGATTCTCATTTTCTTTATAATATGTCTGGTGAAAAATCTTCAAATTCTCGAGATTCTCATTGATGATTTATCTAAAAATGAGAATCTTGAACTGACAGAAAAAAATCTAGAGAGACAAAAATCAAATTTTCTAATTAGTTCTCGAGAACTTGAGACAGGAAATCTTTATGTTTTAATATATTATCTATATAAATTAATAAAAATAGTATTACTGCCAGTATTTATTTACAATTTTGTTTACTTTATGTATTTTTTCCATGTATTTTATAAAAATGATTGAAGTATGTTAAATAAATTTGGCAGTATTAATAAGTAGTACCTATATAATAATTCACGAAACGTTGTATAAACTCTATAAACTGTATAAAGATTCTTTTCAACGTCGTCTAGTTTATGTTTATAATGTTGGTATATTATATGACGGTCATTTTATATTGTTTTTAACGAATACCTATGTAGTAACGCTGTAAAATGCTGACAAGATAGTTCACCTTTATGTATTATCATTTATGAAAAATTCTTTTATTCGGTAAAAATCCAACAAATAAAATCCTTGATACTGAAAAACTCAATGTTCAATGAACATTTTTGAGGAAAATGGCAAAATTATCGCGATCGCAAATTTAATTTAAAGTTGACCTCTTTGAAACATCTAAGATGTTATTAATTACTTCATGTAAACTCCTAAAAAAATCTTTGAGAAAATGTTAGCGCTATAGGGCTTATTTAATTGAATGGAAAGACCTTTTCATTTAGATAAGAAATATTATGTAGGTAGGAAATGAATTTTTGATATTATAGTATTCATTTTGATTTAAAAATCGTGAGTGGATACTTTTTCGTAACATTTATTTCTATACTTTATATCAGCGGTTTCCAAACTTTATGTTACTATGCCTCCCTTTAAAAAAAATCTAATCTTGGCGCCTCCCCCCTTTATTTATTTAAATAATACAGACACCTTTTTTAAATAGTCAACAATGTACTAATACAAAAATGAAAAAAAATATAAAAATAAACAAGGTTTTACTACTTATATTATATTCATTTTTAAATTAATTTGTTTTTCATGCGAAGAGTGTGCTTGTTTATTAGCACAATCAATTTCAATAATAGTCAATCCAAATCCATCATCGTTCATTGACAAATGGATTCTATCATGGGCCCCACATCCTGAAGCGGGCTCCCAGGCCAGGATCTTTGGCGGGCCCATTTACCTATCGCTGAAGTTAAGGGCAGTGTGATGCACTATTGTAGTGTTTCCTAAATTATACACGGGCGTTATCAGTTAAGTATATCAATCATATTGGTATCACATCAAATTGCAACGCACAACCACATATTATTGAATAGCCCTGAAACAAAGCAGACTTTTTTTTGCTATTAATAAAATAATGTGAAAAGTGCATTAGCATACTGACCAAGAACTCAGTAAATATAGATTTTAGTTTGCTTCAATATATATGGCGCAGAAATCATTTAAAAGTGGAAACACGGCGAACTTATTTTTTTTGTAATTTTGATTTCCAAAGCTCCAATTTTTTATGAAGGCCTTCACTTTGTCTTTTTAAATCAGTGAATGCATAAGTGATCCTTGGATTGATTTATTCACTCAATTTTTTTAAATCTCAACCAAGTAGACAAGTTTAGCAACAAAATTATCGTTCTTAAACAAAATTGTCCCAAATTTCAACATTATTTTTATAGTTTACAACTAGCGACCGTTTTATAAACTATGCATTTGCAAACTGCAAACCTGTGGCTACATTAATTGTGCCTCCCAGTTTGGAAATCGCTGCTTTATATTATGTAATCATTAATTGATTGTGTTACTAAAAGTACATTCAATTCAGTTTGATTTGTTATCCGGAAATAAACAGAATTCGTAGAATAATATTGCTTAATTTGGTGTTTGAGCTGTCGCGATGCTGAGACTAATTTCAAGGTACGTGAAATTATTTATTTACAATTACGTGAATACAAATCTAATCTCTCAAGTATTGCTTCTGTTACGAGCTCGAAAGGCTATGGAGGGAAGGAAAAGGAAGAATAGGTATACGATTGAGGCATACAAACTATTATAATATTAAATAAAAATAAAATCTCAAATATACCTAATTACTTAGTTTAGTAAAACAATCATTTGACAGTATAACATATTATTCTATTGAACGACATGAAATTATCTATTTACTCGATAATTATTGACCAAGCAATATTTCATTTATTGGTATTTATAACAATCCACAAAGCGGTCATGAGGCCTGATAACAAAATTAACAAGGCCACTGAATAAACGAATAAATTGATTAAATTTGGTAAAAATACGTGTCAGCAAAAATCACCATACGGATGTCTTTATTAAATAGTCGTTGAAAATAAGCCCAGGCGAGATATAGTAAATATATGTTTTTTTAGTTTTGAAAATAAATCACGCCTCTGGCCATGGATTCCGTATCTACTATATTTTGAATATTTTAATTGGAGTACCTAAGATTTAAAAAAAAACATGTGGATTATCTGCCCGGAATATTAAAAAAAATGAGACTCCCGAGAGACAATATAAAATTGGTAAGTCAGAACTTAAAAAACCTAATTATTTCATCGCAATTTTATAAAATGAAAGTATAGTCACCTTGAACATAATTTATCAGTTCTGATTTTTCGAGGGGACAAGATTTAAGGTAGTGCCTACAGTCAGGCTTAATAGCGGGTGATTTTGTTGATAATAGGAAAATCTTATTATCTCGGTATTGATATGTGTATTTTTTCATTTTACTTCGTACGAGTTGGTAATTTCTAAAACGTGTTTTTTTTATATTTTCGGCATTGTATATTATATATCTCAAACGATCACGCTTGCCAGCATATAACATACTGTAAAGGAATAGATACTATAAGGAGATGAAGGTATAATGAATATCACATAGTACTACATTCAAACATAATATATTATAGGTGTGTGCACACGCTTAGTGGTCATGTTGGTTCATAATCTACTCTATGAGACAAAGGAGATGAGCCATTAAGATATTCAGAGCTACCATTATACCGACAGATACGACATAACGTAGATTGTAGATTATTACTAATTAAAACCTTCTCACCATATCAAGTGTCACCATCTCACCATCTTCTTAAATAAAATAGTAATCCTTTTTTGTCTTGGAAAAACCATCATGGAGTTGAAATACAATTAGCTACTTACTATTGTGTAATAAGAGGTTTATAATGAAAGTGTTTTTCATGATATATAATATATACTGAATTGGAGCATTTAAAAAAAAAAGAACCATTTGGGTTATTTCTTAATACTTTGGACGCTGAAGACGCACCAGGCGTGTAATGACCAGGGGGCCGATCGATGTAATTAACGTGCATTTTAAAGGTGGTAATTAAAAAATCATTATCTAGTCACCAGCGATTGAGTTACATCAGTGATGAAACAAGCTTCTTAATTAATCATCATCGTCGATGACTCTACGTACCCGTGTATACTTATATATTATAAGTGATGCACAGCCATTTTATCAGTATGGTAATTGAATTTGTATCAATTTTATAACAACATTGTTTGTATGTCGTACAAGATGCATGTATCATAGATAATAACATATTCTCTCCGGAGTCTGGACATACTATCTTGTAAATATGCACTTAGAGATTACGTACCAAAATATTTACATAATGAAACTCAGTATCAACGTTAGTGACGCTGTATGCTGGCAGCGAGTTTTTGGTTGCTACTTGCAGTATTATACTGATGATATCTTTGCTCAAGCGGTTTATACATTGAGACTTATCTAAAGAAAAATGCTTTCTCATGAAATCAGACAAAAATTCGCCAAAATGCCCTTTTTGACAAAGTGAGAAAATGTGATATTTTCACTCCTCCTTCATAAAAAATTGTGTTTAACAGCAACAAAACTAACATGTTGTGTATTTGATCACACTAATAATGCATGGCATTTGGCAAATTGACGCCTGCCTTTGTGATGACGTGATTGAATTTGACGCTGTTGGAAAATAAATCTGCTGGAGTATTGAAAATTAGTCAATATTTTTTAGGGTTTTTAAGCGATTTGAAGTTAAATTTGGCGAATTTTGTAAAACATATAATGTTAATCACTCTTTAGAGAGTGATCCAGCATTGCCAGTAAAAAATATTTTTTTGAGTTGACTACCTACCTTTAAAAATTACCCTTTGAAATGTAAATGCTTCCTAAAAAGACTTACCTACGCACATTTACGCAAATTTTGCATATATTATTCACTATATATGGTGGGCCGCATGTGATCGCGGATCACGGATTATACACCATTGGTAAACATACTTACTATAAAATTCCATCAATCACTGTCTTAGGGTAGTGGTTTTAAGGAAATTGAGTCATCTATTTTCAAAATTAAGTCCACAATTCAACGTTTTGTGTTTATATATATTTGTATGTATGAAGAAGCTTTGCCATTTTAGCATTTTTATTGCGAGATTTAACGTTTTTGAATATGTATCTAGTTTTCAAAATATGCATCTGACGCATACGCCATAACGATAAATCTAGCATTTTATGATATCACAAACAGCTTCGAATTTTTCATAGAAACGCTAAAATATTTGTACCAGATTTGCTTGAAAATCAACATACTGACCTTTTGTTCATAATACAGTGTTGTCAACAGTACAATAATTATAGTATTCGTCCTATGTCAGAGTCCTGAGTCAGCGTACTATGAATGCACTATAGAATACGCCCAAAGTACTACAATTTTATTTTGAAATGGACGAGCGAGTAAAAAATATCGTATACTTACGGAATTTGATGATTTTGATTCACAAAAAAATGGTCAGAAGAAACACCAACGAAAAAAATGAGGTTCCCTACCATCGGTACATAACAAAATTTGTTGAATTCCTGGGAAAATATTTTGGCTGAAAGAGCTAAAAAAATATCTGAATATTTTTAAAAATCTTTGTTCTTATATCTAGCGTATTTTTAACCCTATCCATCATATTTTCGTAAATGGCAGTTGGCAATACTGTTAAACATAACAGGATGATTATAAAGTTAGTTTATTTTTTCCATCATATTTAATTTTCAATTTAAAATCATATAAGTACCTAATCATTTTCATTACTTGATAAATTCTTTTTTAGCAAGAAATACAGGTAATATATAAATAGATATTAATTATTATTTGTAGGGATCATTCTAAATAATCGATTTCTGTTTCTGATTAAGTTATTTTTGTATTGTTTCGGCAGGTTTTAGAAATTATAGATCATGACTAGGGAATCTAATCCCGAGCCAAAATTCTGATCCCGGGATTTTGGGATTACAATTTGACAATCCCGGGATAATTTTTTTATATTTACAAATAACTGATAAAATTGGTCAAAAATAAATCTAGTATAATTTATACTATTTAAGACATTTTTATTGTTAATATTGTGTATGTTCAATCTTGAAAATACATAAGTTTAATGGAGTAAATAATATTGTAATGTGAATTTAGTATGAGATTGCTGTTTCTGATAGTAAAGATTTAATGAATGGGTTAGCGAGATTTAAAATAGTAAACCAAATCGTGGTGTATGGCCTTTCCGCTTCATAAATATAATTAGTCAGCCAAATATGAAACTGCCGTAAAACGTATGAGATCATGGTGGAATTACTTTGTTAAAAGTGCTAAGCATTGTTTTTTCCAATCTCCCTCATTTTTATTAATTTATGTGAAAAAATAAAATGAATCGGCAACTTACATATGGGGATAAATCAAACTTCATTCAAACTCAGTTTATTTCTAATTAAGTTATTTGTTATAAAAAGTATTTTTTTCTGTAATGTTTTCGTTTTTATTTTATTTTCCATAAAAATTGATAAAAAAATCAATCCCGAAATCTTCAGGATTATGTTTACCAGTCCTGGGATTCATAGGTATCGTAAATAGCTCGGGATCCCGGGATAGGAATCCCTAATCATGACAATATACTTATGGATATTGCGTAAAATGATACAATACGTATTTTTATTAGATTTTGACCATAATATGTGTGACTTTTGAAAATAGATACGTCAATAAAAGTGTTGTATATTGTCATTAACCATTGATATATTTCTTATACCTGGCATATTAAAACTTTTTGAAGCAACGGTGTATTAATATTTCGTTGAAATCTGATGTGGTTTATGTTTAATGTCTGAATTTCATGCGACGCCTTATGAAAAGATAGGTTGTCAGAGTTTCCGCTTCGATAAGCTCATTTGTAATTAGCCCTTCACTTCAAAACTTAAAGGCTTTTGATAGAGATGCTAAGTGAATTAAACGATCAAGCCCGACACATTTAATAGCTTCAACGGGTGTGGGCGTCTAGATCAAGTACCCAACTGTCGTCTGATTGCAGATTTTGTTTTCGATAGTTTTAAAAGTCAACGAACCGACGCCTTTATGTTGTGTGTACAAAATTGTGTTTAGATACAGTCTGATGAATCTACCTTACGGCAGACTTTATCAAAAGAGGTCCTTGGAAAGGATATTGAACGTATTTTGACAGAATTATATAAATGTAGGCGATATAATACTATGTATTGTACAATAAATCCATCTATCCAAGTCATATACTCCAACAGTTCAGTTCGAGATATATGAGATGAAAAACTTGCAGTCAATATGTATATTCATAGACCAGTGAATATTTTTAAGGTATAGAGAATTATATTATATAGGTGATGTTATAGTCTACGCATGTCCAATTAGCAGTCCTCAGGCTTCATGCAGTCTCGAGCTATTTGTGCGGCCCAAAACATCAAAATCCAGTTTTGACACCTATTTTGACAATCGTACATTGTTTTTCTTAAAAAAATGTTCTTAATTTTTTTTTAAATTTTGGGTATGACAGTACAAAGAATTAATCATTTTGTTTGATAGGACAAGTTCAAAAAGCTCTACTTTTTACTGTGTAGGTACGCCCTACGACGACTATTTTTCACTCAATGAGGCCCAACGATTATAAAATGTGTCCACAATTAATAATCTATATAAAGAAATACCGAAACTCTTTACTTTCGTCAAAGTATATTGGGAAAGTCCTTTCTAGAGTCTGCAAGTATATCAACAATAGTTATTGTAGAAGAAGAAGAGAGTTTAAGAGAAAGAGGCAAGTGAAAAAACTGCTAGCCAGGATTTTTATTAATATTAAATAAATGGAAAACGGGTTCTGAAGACTGGAGTAAATCATTGTTCGGCTGTGTGTTTGATGTTTAAATGAAATAAATTCCACAACAGAACAGACTATCTAAAATACGTAACTACCTACTTACTTATTTGACAATACTTTTATTATGTAAATAACATACATTTACTTCCCCTGTGTCGACTGTAAATAATTTTAATTTTTGATTATCAGACAGTTCTGGGTTAGCCAAATTTTAAATAAATAAACAATTTTGCTGGATTTCTCGATTATTATAATTATTCTATAACGGTCATCCACCGAAGGTTTATAATAAAGAAAAGTGAGCTGCACTAAGTTGAAACTGTAAATTGAAAATAATTTAGTATTTGTAAAGTAATAATATAGTAGCTTTAATACAAATTGTAAGGATTAAATTGGTTTAGCAATTAAATTATATTATTCATGAATACAAACAACTCCGTTAAAATAATTTGCATTTTTAATTGCATTTTAAAACATCTTGCAGTTGTAAAACGCCATAATCTGAAACATTAATTAAGAATATAAAAGGTAAACGGAGAATAAAGAAGACTTTAATAATACGTGTGCTTTAACGAGTCACGTATTTTATTACACCAGAATACAGATGGTGTTGATCTTTTTAATAAACTTTTTCAATTGATATAAAATCCTACATAACATGAATTTTTTTCCTCTGTATAAAGTGAAATAAATTATGATAAAGGGATTTGTACAATTTTTGGGTTCGGTACGTTTTATTCCAATTTAGAACTGACTTTCTCAACTTATTATTTAAACTTTCTGTAACTGAGCCAACTAAATTTTGGGAGACATGCAATTGTAAATGATATTCAAATAAATAATTAAACTCTAGTTTTATCTTTATATTAAAGAAATAACTATCTATGCATTACAGACGACGAGTTCGACACAGTTTAAATGTTAACCACAAACCTATTAAAGTTTGCAGCTTGAAATAACAGAATAAGCGGGCTTATTAAAGATAATATATTATTATGTACCTACATGACAAAGTTTTAAATATTATGTGAATTAGACATAAAGAGCTTAAAAACAAAGCATTATTCGTGCTCTAAATGCAGACTTTCTAATATAATATTAACACTATTGGACGTTGATAATATAGTTATTGTTGTGGAAGTACATTACTACTAATTAAACAACATTCCTAATTAATTAGCATAACCAATTATTTTGGAAGTATTTACAGTTTTAGTCAGCAAATATTCGTCATATATTCAGTGGATTAGTAAATGGAAGGTTCGATATTCATGTTTTACCGTAAATTTAAAGTACTTGGTTACGTAGCCGAGTGGCCATCGTACATTAATTTATCCTATGGTAGGTAAGTGATACTTATACCAAGTACAGGTTAGTAGAATTAATATTTGTAGTTTATTGGTAAGTGAAATATTTTAGTTTTTGTGTTAAAGTTACTGGTAGATTGTTTTATATTAGCGTATTATAGGCATCCATATAAATTTAATAGAATTTAAAATATTGTATTAATTGGTCAAAAAATACATGTATGCGATTCCAGTACAAGAAGCCAATGGGGTGCGCGAATGGCTAATCACCATTCTTCAAAAACACACTGTTATATAACATTCAAATCATATACTTCACTTAGAAGCGAAAATTGAAATTTATTAGTTAAATTATTCATCAACATATAGGACTTATAAAATATGTGTAATTCGCGTGCAACAACTCATTTAGAAAAGTTTAAACAAAATTATTTTAAATATTATATTTCAATGCCCATGTAGCAATCATACCACTTGGGTGTTTTCAATACAAATCAAAGTGGTGGAAGCGATGGTCAGCATTTCTTCAATCATAACTTAGATCAACAGTGTATATTATGATTTATTTATCTGCGACAATGACTCTTGTAATAATATATTGAATTCATTTTTATAAATAGCGAGGACGATCCATAACTCGTCAACACCTTTCTCGAGTCCGTCACTTGACTCACTACTACACTTGAGTTTGTCACTTGACACAGTCTACATCTATAGTCGTCGTCACCGGATCGCGGCTCGGTCTGAGGACAAGCTCACCGCGATTACTCTGCACCATTAATCTTACTCTGACAATTGCAACTATGTGCTCTGCATCAAAACATTATACATCTACATCCATTTACACCGCCGTTGCCTTTATCACCTTATCACCTTGTCTCTCACGAGACCCAAACCCATTTAGATATTATGTTTTTAAAGTTATTATTTAAATAATTATAGCGTCTTGTGTACTAATGTACGCAAATGATTCAAATGATTAGGGAACTATATTGATGCACTTGCAATGCATTTGTTTTCATTAATAAATCAATTAGATCATTCTTAGAAAACCATTTTTAAATCAGTGAGGCGTGAAAATTTATGTAAATTCTTTTATAAAACGACATGTAAACTTTTTCGTTATAAATCATGTCCTCCTTGGAGACATTAAGATTGATGGATGTAGTGTTGTTTGTCTCTATTACAGATAAAGTAACTTTCAAGGTATCCATCTATTCTTGTATAGCCAGATCTTTTATACGCCATTAAATAGCCATAACATGAAATTTTCACCTCGTGAGTTTTACAGCGCAAGCTACCTTTATTATTATTTAATTTGCAATATAATATTTGTTTTATTAGATTCGATGTGTGGTTAAATTTAATTATTTTTAATATCTACTTACTATCTTTTATGTTTGAATACTCTATGGACGATATTTCGAAGGTTTAAAAATATACCAGATTATTTAAAAGATTTATTATCGTTTTCTTTTATGGTGTTATATGTCAATTCATGGTGGAAATTCATTTTATGTATTATTAGTGTTATCCAATATTACAATATTTTTTGACATATCTCGGAATCATAGACACTTTAAGATTATCGCAGCCTATTACCCACGATACTGGGTGTGCGGTGGTTATGACTTAAGGCGTAAGGAGGAGATAAGAGAACGTACCAAGCATCCTTTGATCACTCTGAGAGTGAAGAGGCGACGTTGGACCTGGCTCAGCCACGTGTTGCGGATACCAAAAGAGAACTTTAATATGGCTTGCCTGTTCGTCAAGCCAACCGGATTCCGGCGTCCTGAAGGGTATTAAATATTATCTATACAGTGTATACGGCGGAGCAACGGGATGTTGGTATAACCTGGAATGATGCAAGAAGACTGGCTAGCGACAGGGATTCTTGGAAGCGTCCAGCGCGCAGTGGTGTCCATATGCTCCAACCAAGGGGTGGATATTGCCGAAGAAGAAGAAGATTGCCTCTCTCCAACAGCTACTCTTCGTTACAGATAATTGTGAATTAAAGCTGTACGTACTTAAATGTAAATAAATCCTATGTAACTTTTACGTGTTCAAAGTCGGATTTCAGCAAGGTGATAAATTCGCAGTATTAAAATTTTTGATGTTCTCAATAATGTATTAAACGCGGGTATAATGGCAGACGTAAGATCAAAGGGCACGTAAAGGATGTTAAAACCGCGTAAGACACCGATGAAAATGTTCAAGAACACGAATTTCATTGATTGTGTGGCACGTAAAATTACACGCGGTGTTGTACTAAAATTATTTAACGTAACTTTTTATGGTAAGTATAAAATTATACAATTAAACATATTCCACCAAATTGTTAGTATGTATTATAACAAGCCTAAGATATGCTATAACTAAATAATTTAACTTTATTTAGTCGAGACAAAAAATGTAAGTATCTCTATTAAATCATAAAAGGTTACTACCAGACAACTGTATGTACATTATGAATGGTACTGTGGGTTACGACTAAAAGACATTATACGTTTTTTGATAATAATTTTTGGTATAATGCGTCATAAGGGAATCTAAAATTAAAGTAGGTAAACACATTGACATTTTTATTTAATTAATTTTACCTTGCACTTGTTTTATTTTACTCAATAGTCTCATAAAAAGTATAATAGCATCATGCACCTACAATGCAACAAATTATACATAATATCTTGATAAATTCATTCCTATTATATTTTTAGAAATGATGATACAACAATTTTAATCCGTGCATCATTAAAAAATATATAATATAAACTATTATAACAGAATAATATTGTAGGTATTCGACTTTTACTTAATACATTTACACTAGTAGTTAAAATACTCTATTATGTTTGTATGCTCATATATATGTATTATTTTGTATCCACACAATGGCCCAAATCAGAAAAATGATTGTGGTCACGTGGTACTCACCATTGTGATGATAATGAAATTCATGATCATTTGCAGATGGCCAGGAAATGTTTACCATCTATCGACACAGTGTCGGTATTTCAACATGCATCAAAGGGCGCCAACATTTACTTGACTAAAGAAATTATGAATGGGGCTGTTAGAATTTATTAATTTTACATACTTATAATGAACACGAAAAATTATAAATTCTAAGCGTTACCAATATGACCTAGATTTATATAAAAATACAGAGTAATTTGAGTAAAAAAAGTACATGGAAGCACACTGAGTGAACTAAGTAGACTTAAAACTTATAAAAGAACGTCCAGCTAACCTCACCTCACGTAAGTGGAATACATTAATATCCGAAGCCATTTGATTGCACATAGTTATTGCCCTCCGATATATATGACATAATACAAGCGATAGCACGCAGCATCGTCCGTGTGAAGTACGGAAAAGTAGACAGATAAGTATACACAATGAAAAAATATATGCTTACATTTTTTTCAATAATAAAGAGGTAGACGGAGATTGGATTTAGGCGCTCGTCTCTTTACCCATACCTCACCTAAATACTCCACCGTTGCTACCGCTACTGTCTGATTTCTTTACCATATGTTGTTTTATTCTAGCTTCTGAACCTTTCTGCAAATCAATATGAACCTCTAATATAATGGTAACAATAATATACCTGTCTATAAGATGTTCAAGTTTGATCAAAATTAGTTTCATAGTTTTTGGGTTGTAATGGAACAAAGGTTGTACTTAGGTCTCATAGAAATAGTCAAAACATGTATTTATTATTAATATAAATAGATGTCATTATTTTTTTAGTATATCATTAAAAAATACTATCTCTTACATACGGTGAATAAAATACACTAAATAAATGTCATTTTATTAGTGTTCGGACATATTGTTATTTTTTTGGTGGAATTATTGATATTAGTCAACATGATATTATAATTTATTCGATATAAATTTATAAGCTCTCCCGGTCACGAGCCTTCTGGAAAATATTTGAAATAAATAAAAATATAATTGGATGAAACGGGTAATAAAAAAACGTGCCAATATATTCGGTTATTTATTATACATCTTGTGGATACTGAGTAAAGATATTCATGAGTTTTATCATTCAAAACAAGTTGTGAATCGAGAAATGAACGTTTATAAATACGAGTAAATATTATTTAGATACATATCTGCCATTTTGGTTAACTTCATTATAAATACAGGATACAATAGATAAATACAACCTACAAATATTTTTATTTCTTTATAAAATGTTATACCATTAACGTTTTGGGTTTATAAATTGACTACCTGCCAAAATTACCATCCACCAATTAGCAATCAAACAGTGTCTTGTCATACCAAACTTAATTGATTCTAACTAAATAAAATATTGCATAGGTATTTTTATTGTGTTTATTGTTAAAAAACATGAATGAGTGAGATTCAAACTCGTGTATTTTGCTTACCGGGCGAGTGGACCCAAATATTCGTCTTATCAATAATTCGTAATATCAACAGAGGCGAGTATAATGATAAATAAATATTTCCGAACAAATTTAAGGTTTTCAGTGAGATTTCCCTAGTGGCTATATTCTGAGATTTTTCCATGATATGTAATATAAACCTTATATTTGATGGTAAAGTTTATGTAGGATTCATGTGAATAAAAATAAAAGTATTCAATCATAATATTATGAAAAAGTACATAATTACATAAGAATCACATAAATAATAGTATTATTTTTTTTTCACATAATTTTACGAAATACACATAATATAAAATTATATTGCGAAGCCGAAACTATGAACGTTTGAAACAAAATTATTCTTGATAATTCTACTTTAATTGAATCGTTTGCGTTGTTAGTTGTTTCGGGCTATAAACCACGTAATTGCCAGTTCAATAGAGAAATTATTATCTTCTAAAATAAAAAAAAATGTCTTGCTGGGGAAGCTAAGCTCATCGGAATACAAGATAAATTGAAGAAAAATATTTATAAGATTTTATTAGTAAATAAATAAAAAATGAAATCTCTTCCCGTCAATAAAATTAATAGGTACGTACCTTCAGCAATGCTGTAATGTTTATGCTTAGGTCCCAAAAAACTTAATACATATGTATTAATTTATAATAATGGGTGATAGGACAACACAATAAGACCCAAGATCCTTTTTTTAAGAAAAGGATCTCTTTTCATAGATTTTCTATTCTTAGCTCTTATTTTAAAAAATCCGTCAAATTTCCACTTGCTAAAATTAACGCAATCTGTTCAAGATGTAAATACTACTAGTTAATTTCACCATAATTAGATTGGACGCACATGGCTCGATTGGTAAAGTACATCCAGTGAATGCGGGTTCGAGTCCCGCCGGGCGTCGTATTTTTTTCAAAGATGTTTTTATTATGTACCTATATTCAATAAATATTACTACAATATTATTGTACGCCTAATATTAAATATTTATGATTTTTTCATGTGCTTCAAGATCGTCATGGAATAGTAAACATTTTCTAAATATAGGTGATTGTTTTCATACCATGTGGCTATATTTAATTTAGACGTTAAATTTGAGTACCTCTTCGGGTGCCTATGAATATTGGTTTGCTAAATGATTCCAGAATTATTGATTTTCGTTTAACTAAGTTATGTCATTCGCTCTTTTCAATATGGTTCCTTCGTTTTGGAGGTAGATTTTTCTTGTGGAAATTATTTCTCAACAACAGGTGAATGCTCGCCTCCTTCCATTTCATTAATTCTGTCTGTGACACGCGGTACCTTACAATATTTGAACGTGAATACGCGACACTTAAGCCTCCTCCTAAACAGCCACGTGAATTTAAAATGCTTCATTTTGTACAAAGACGTGATTAAACCAAGATGTCATAAAAATACTTATGTAGGCACTCCCAAAAACTTTTAAATATTTTGATGTTTACAAACGATATTCTTCAAATGAATTATTAATAAAGTCGAAAAGTTTTGTAGCTAAGAAATACAAAAAAGGATATTAACCTTTTTTGAAGTTATACTTCTTTTGGCGCGTTTGGGAAATCAGATCAGAGTGTATTTTTGGCGTGTGAAATGTAACACATAATTTATTTTTTCACACGAAAAAAACGCACTCGATTGGATTCGAACCACCGATTGTTCGGATATCAGCCGAACGCACTACCTTTACGCCAAGGCATGGTACTGCAATCGTGACGATTATACAGTATAATATTATAGTTTAGAATTGTTCCGTTGCCTAGGTAGCAAATTTATTATTGTCTGCCATTTGCAATTCCTTACGTAAATAAACGATTAAACGTCAGAGTGACAGTTGGTACTTTAAAAATAAAAACAACGAGAAACCATTATATAATTTAGTTTTATAAGTTAAAGTGTATAGAAATAAACCAACGGCGTTCCAATAAGCGGTCATTTTTCTTGAGTGTATAATTTAACAAGATAATTAAGAGCTATTCAAAGAATCTAGTTTATCACAAGTTTTTTTTTTGTTACGCCAAAGAAGTATATTTTCTAACGCGCTTACATAGTACACACACCGATTTTTTTTTACTGACGTTATTATATTTAGTCGATTTCTCCATAATGAGATTAGTTAATAATTACAAGATAAAAAGAACTTTTTACATACCACATAAACTTAATCATATAATCTTGACAATATTATGTATTAATAAATATAGAATACTGAAATGTCATCTTGACATTTCATATTGATTTCCATAGTAACGTACGTATATATTAATAATTTAGTTGCTAGGACCCACTTAGCAACCAATAATGGTGAGTAGTAAATATTACTTTTAACGATTTTTTTCCGAAACATACAACACAGAATTAATTGGAAATGAATTCAATTCTGCTTAAAGATGGCGAAAAGTATTTAAAAAATGCATTCCCGTCGTGTTATGCTATATTCTAAATGTTTCAAATATCTAGCTAGTCGGAAAGTCAGTTAAAAACCTTGGACAAACAAGAAAAAATCTGTACGAGACAAACAAGAATACGAGCTAATAAAAACATGGTAAAATATAATTTTTTTATTTAACTTATTGTAGTCTCACATAATATCATTCAATGAGCTGATGTTTCTTCCAGCTTAGAATGTTTAACTTTCTGATTTCTTAGTATATGTACGGTAATTTATTTGAAAACTGGTTTTTATTTCATTTTATTTTGCATAGAAGAGTAGTTAACACCCTAGTTTAGATTGATTAAAAACTAGAAACAAGCCAATGAATAATATTTATTCACAAATAAGTAGTGAAGAAAGCAAGGGATTTTATTCAATTATCTAATTCCACAACGTATTGTATATTATTTAAAATGTAAATACATAGTTTCTTTTATTGATGTAGACATAGTCTAATGCGATATTAACTTAAAATGTGTCCAGTTAGAGAAAATAATGAACAAATAGATAAGAAAATATTTTTTATAAAATAATTTAAGTACAGACAACAGGCCATTATTACAAATATCGTTAGTTCGACTTGACCTCCAATTAAATGAATGTTTGAACATTCAAGTAGTAACATTTTAAATTAAAACTTTTATATTATGTATTCATTTTTATAACCACTATCATGACATGAGAATTAAATAACTTTAATGTAAAAAATGGTTGAAGCGTAAGTTACAGTTAATAAAAGTATAAGTGACATAAAAAATATAGGTTTCATCGAATATGTTCACTAACTATTTATATTAAAAATAATTGTGACTTTGACACGGAATAATTAGTACTGACGCATTAAAGAATGTTTAAGACGAAAATTAAACAATCTAATCCCATATAGAACCAATTTTCTCCAAAACGTGTCATGCAACCGATTGGATTGATACCCTTGTTGTATAAATATACATGTAATACAATTTGATTATAGAATAGACGGGTAACATGACGTGGCATATTTAATAAAATATTTCAAAGCTGGGATATAACGTGTTAAGATAACTTTTCTTGTCAGTGATTTTCATTCTACCTACTCGAACAAATATTCAGTCTGAATATTTTCAAGTAGGTTGGTTGACAAGCATTATTCACTTATTCAATTTCTGTAGTATTGTCAGATCAATATATTTATTTCCTAAAACAAACGTAAAATATTTAGAATATTTAAAAAATAACTATTGAATGAGTTGAAAAAAATGAAAGCAGCCGACTATAATAATAATGTAAGCAATACGAGGTATTATAATAGTCAACATTTATCGACTGGTAGAATTATTATACTTTAAATAGTTTAAATATTTAAAATTATAAAACAAATTAATAATCGATAGGTAGCCATTTTGAAATTAGGTTGTAGTTTTCTATTAGGAAGCTGTACCTCAGAACCAGTGGATACCATGTTCAATTTTGCCGAAGATGAATTAAAGTATAGCTTATGTATCATATATATCGGGATGAATTGCGTTTTCCTGAAAGTGTTTTTTTTTACTTAAGATACGCTGACTTTCAGTTCCAGATATAATATGAATCTATGTTACCAATTTTATTCCTTAGTGGGTATAGGCCTTCACATAATAGATATTATCTCAATTTATTTTTTTACGAGGAATAGTTCTTCGCCATTCATATAAATCATTTGGGTCATTGCTCTGGATTAAACACACACTGAATAATTAAAATAATGTCATAAATTTGTTACGCGACACATTTATTTAAAGGTGGCCACTCGCCGCGGATGGATAGGTACTATGCAATTATTGTAGGTAATGTAATACTATTTATTATAGTAAATATACTCATATAGCACAAATTTCTTCAAAGAGACTTACACAGTATGGTGGGAATATAAAAGCGTTCATTTAAAATAAAGCTTTTTGAAAGTTTTGACATTTTCCCGTAAAAGAATAAGTCAGCGTTATCTATCAAGTAAAGTAGCTTCACTAAGCAGGACTTCAAAATATATTATATTGTATACTCAATCACCATTATTGAAAAAATATTCAAATGTTAACTCTAAAACCTGTACAGTCACAACAATCACTAATTTGAAACAATACGGTAATATTTTTGAACAATAAGTGTAATTATTAATTTATTAAAGAAATATTATATTGACGGTATAATAACAATAAGGATTAAAAAATAATGATATATATTAGAGGCACAGGAAAAGATTCATTTTTACTATGTCGTATCATAGACGCTCATGCTTTACGACGTGCTTAGCTGCGCAAACCGGTTTGTATCGGGAAGCCCATGTGTATGGACGGGAAAATTGAAGCTCGCGCAAATCGAAAAGCGCTGTAAAAGTGATATTGCGCAGGCAAGTCGCTGCCGTGTAGCCGATTATAAGTAGCTTATATGGAGCTCCACAGAGTGGAGATTGTATTAATAGATTCGTTTTTACGAGAAATAAATGACAGCCACTTGCTCAATCTATTAGGTCCATACTCTGGTCCAAAAACACATTGTAATATGATATGTGAATTATCCAGACCCGGGATTCGGATTATTTTTATGCACTGTTATTAATTGAATTTAGTTCGTTATTTTTTTTTATAATACTATTGATTATTTTTATTTGTACGCATATTTTAAAAGGATCCTGAAACTGAACAGAATATAATGTATTCTGTAATTTTCAAACAGGTTTTGATGTCACCAAAGTCACCGCTATTAAAAGTTGTACAGTGAAGTTTTGATAGTAAAATATGTCAATGGTGGTTCAGAATTGAATTTGGGAAATAATAGACATCTAAATAATACCTCTAAGTCAAGAATACTCCCAAAATTAGACGACGTCATGATAAGGTCACTAATTAAATCGGGTCCTTGGCATATAAGAAATTACCACAGAAATTCGCATCCCCATAGTCCATGGTAAAAAATGATCGGTAAAGTAAATTAGTTTAATAAACTGGGATTAGATCATTTTTAATCATGAAATTCATGTATTTTAGCACTGTAACTGCAAAAATTACCCGTGAAAAAAAATTATGAATAGAAATGGGAATTTATCATACTTTGAATATTTCCTGAGTATCGCTCTCTTGGATTATTATCTATTCATATGGAACACACATGAACACACAAGAGATAAACAATTTAATATTATCGACGATGTAAAAACATCTAAATTTGTTATTTTATTTAAAAACTGATAATCTATATTTTAGGTACCTATATAAATTATAAAGTATGTTTGCTTGTCCCTTCCAAATTTGAATTTTACCACATATTATTAGGATGAAGTTTGTATACATTTTGGATTCGATTTTATTTTGGTGTTGTTTTGTTTGAGTTTCACTGTGGTCAGAATTATTTTCATTTTGACATAATATTGTATACCTAAATACGGTTAGTTTGGTATTGAAAAATGTAATTACAATTATTTTATTACATAAGATAATGTTTATTGATTAACAAAGTGACATTTTATGTGAACCTATTACAGTCAGTGCAAAATGGAAGTTGCAAGAGTGATGGGAAATAGCTGTTAATACTGATGGAAATTATATTTTAGAGCAATAGAACGTTTGAAAATATTGTTAGTGGAATAATGGATTTTGTTTTGATCGTTTTAAAATTGTAAATACAATATTATATAATATGTGAGTGATATACGTCACTATCTAGTATTTCAGTTATAAACTAGTGTATGTATCTATATAGTATAAATTTGATAAATTAATGGCCTGCTGATAAAATATATTTTGTATTTATTTGCTCAAAAATACTTTGATTGAAATATATTCTTGATATTGTGGCTTTGCTCATATAAATAAAACCTCGGATTGCAAGATTAGTCTACCGTTTCAACACAGTATTTTTGCGTGGGATTTATAATCTCATAAGATGGCAAGAAAAATATATTCAACCAAACGAAAAAACCTATATAAATATTATGAACATAATAGGTATATGCCAATTTTGTTTCCAAGAAATATAATTTAAATAATGAGATTATTTTTGCTTCATAAACATTAAATTTGTAAAAGCAGATTATATACACAACCATTATTTAAATTTCTTACAATTTTTGAGAAAATTCTCATTGAGTATTAATATATTCGTTTGAAAATGTAAACAAGTTGCCTTTTTTAAATGGTATATGAGAGTTTTAGTTCGTTTCTGATGTGAACGCTGTAATTTTGGTAACAATTAATTGAATTCCAAATATGGTAGACTTATAAAGTCGGTTTTCTAAACACATACCGTTTTCGAGAGTGATAATATAGGTCAAAGCTGCTTAAAATGAGATAATTTGCATTAAGACTTTCGTGTAAAACCACATAGCTAAAATAGTAAAACCAACGATTAATAGTTGAAGTTTGAAATATATTTTCTCGTGGATTTATAACAATCGAAGGGAATTATTAGAGTTATAAGGACTATCTTAAATATCACATTGAAATATTTCAATTAATTGTATTGAAGCGGTTACGTAAAACGTTGAAATTATAGATTGTTCGACTAGTTGTTACGAGACTAAGGGGTTTTTTTTTTAACTTAATGTAAATAAATATTTATTTAATTTATTTAATTTTATTTAATATTATTTAAAACTAAATAATGAAATGAAACAGGGTATCAAATAAAGATCATTATTTGTAATCATACTATTCTTAATAGTATATTAAATTTTTATACGAATATTTTATAAATAATTATTAACAATTTTGAATGAATCACACATCAAAATTATTAATCATCACTACTCACTTTTTATTAACTTGATACATACAATAGTATAGTGATAATATGTAAATTAATAATTATATTGTAGCATTCATAGTGGTTCTTAACTTTTTCGAAGTCATGGTGCATTTTTGATCATAAGAAAAAAATGCGGTGCACCAAAATCAAAAAACCAGGAAAGATAGAAAACAAAGAAAAATATACGGACCTGACTGTTATTACAAATTAAACAGAATGCATGACAGTCAAAGAAAAAAATATTAAAAAAAATATATTATATAGGTACATATTATTATATTATGGAAAAACTATAACTGAATGGAATTTATTTGATGTGAAAATCAATTAATGTGATACATGAACTTGTTGGATTTTGCAGGTCGAATATTATTTGATATAGCTACCCTCAATTCTTCGTCAAAATTCGTAAGTCTTTCTCGTTTTTTAGTTTTTATATTAGTTATTGTGGTGGCCCATATGATCCTATTAGGATCGGACATAGACATGGTCGAAAGAATTGGTGAGAAACCAAGCTCATACAAATATGATATTGAAAACTGCAACAAGATTTTCAGTATCCTCATGTAGAGAGCTGGACATTTGTCTTAGACAATATATATCAATATAGTTGTTTCAGAAAAAATAATTTTTAGAGTACGATCAGTTTTCATTTTTTCCTTAAACGTTTGTATGATCGTTATTTAAATATATAAAAATATCTGCTAAATATGCCATTTTGCACACCAATCATCATTCTGAATACATTTTACAAAATCATCCATACCTTTATTTTGGGAAAGATTAACAATTTATTCTTAAGTTCAATAAATCAACATAAAATTTTACCCCTAAATAACTACCTCACTGCAGTGTGAAAAGGCAAAAATTCGTACTTAGCTTCAATAGAAATGGAAAGTGCGTATTTTTAAAGGTCTCGATTTGATAAAATTACCATATTCACTATTTGGTCTAGTATAGGTTTTAGTACTGCTGGTAATGTTTTTGAAACTAGAGATTCCCTGTGTAAAAAAAACAGTGCGTAGATATAATATTAGGGTTTCTTGTCTTTGCGAGGGTAACAAATCCTTTAAATTGACGGAGCACCATTTCACGGATTTTTCTTCCTCTATCATTTTTTTCGCGGTGCATTTGCAACAAGTTAGCGGTGCACCGGTTAAGAGCCACTGTGTATTTATATATCAAAAAAAGTGATATGTATTCTATAATGTGAACTCCTTTTTTTGAAATTCGATGTATATAATATCGTAATCAATAAGAGATGGCTATCTCTGACTATAAAATTATAATAATATGGACTAAAAAGCGAAATTTGGTAGTCTAAAATAAGTTATTGTTCTTAATTTAGTTTGTATTGAATCGTGGTTCAAATTTAGAAACTTATTTATATTTGTCTAATGTATTGCAATTCATAATATATGAATAAACCTATTGTAGTCATAACACTTCAGATATAATCTACATATTTCACAGAGTTTTCATGAACATATAGAAGGCTACATTCGAAATGTGGTGTTGGAGCCGTATGTTAAGGGTTTCATGGATGGAAAAGACTGGAAGAAATAAACGATAAAGTATTCATAATAATTAGGAATTGATTATCCTCAACAGAAATATTGAGAGTTGACGTCTAAAATTAAGGTGGCATACTTAATAGTCCGATCAAGTGAAGGATGCTACTAGGTTCTGCATACATTCAGCTATGCGGACTGCAGATCGGCAGAGAAACATGACTAGAGCATTTAAAGGGAGCTATGATTGTTACTAGTAAGTAAGTAATACTAAAAAGAATAAATAATCTTCATAATTATAATAGATATAAAGTCATAACTAAATGTATAAATATTACATACCTATTAAAATGATTCTTATGCTAGTTATTTCGTAGTTACATAAATATAAGTTATATCACAATACAGTTGTCTTTTAAACAGTTTGGTTATTAAATTTGAAATTAATTTGAAGTAAGGGTATAAATTCCACGCATATACTCGTATATAGCAATGATAAGGATCGTTAGTAATTGGACTACGTAAGACATTTATACAGATCATGTGAAATTTTCGCGAAATTCAAATAATTGCATTTTAAGTACAGTCAGCAATATGTACAGTGGTTTTTAAGTGAGATTAATACATGTACTTATATATTATATTGCAGAAATAGCAAACCTTTTCATGGTTAGGTGCCAAAAAAATCATTTAACTTGTAACTTTGACCTATCTACAAAATTAAAGAAATATTCCGTTTAAAATTTAAAATGAGACCATTAAAATTTGTTTTAGTTTTTTTAAAGGTTTTTTAGCTTTCCTTTTAAAAGATTTTTTCACCATTTCACCGAAAAAATATCTGGCTACAATCCGAGTCGATTTTCCGCTTTTGCCAGACGTCGTTAGTGCTTTTTAAAGTTATACAATTCTTTCGCAAAATATCAGAAATTCCGCACGCACTAAACGTGGCACGCGTGCATAGGTTTCCCATTGCTTGTAAAGAGTGTCAAAAATAATTGTCAGTGAAAGAGTTTAAGTTGAAAACTTTAGCATTATTTTGATACCTCCACGTTTCTACGGGCATGGAGGACCCCTTAATAGTAAATCACGAGCGAAGATATGGATGCCACATTCATGTTTCTCATATCCCGCCAAAATCCTTCCATCGCCGTTTTATGCATAAAATGCTCTTTAGTAATCAACTATAAATGTTGCTTCTTTTGGGCTCAATTCTTAGAAATCTCTGTAACTTTCGGTCTGCCTGCCAAAAAGGTAGCTTGGACGACCCTTACGGTAAAACCCAGGCAAAAGCCAAACATTCGCCGCATGCAAGAATGATAGAGAGGGGTGGTCGTTCAGGGGTAGATTGAAAGAGACAGCGATAAAGCTCAAAAGAAGGAGAGCTAGCTGCAACACGGCAGGTAGAAAGTTAGTTAGGTAAGACTCCCAAACGCGACAGGCTGTGTGCCCTGTGGAAGCTTAATTTTTAATTGACAGCCTAGGCGCCCATTTTTAATAAATTTAGGGCTGTTAAAAATTTATAAAGTGTGGAATTGTTAATGTGTAGTAATATTGTGTTGTGTATGTAATGTGTGTTGTGTAATTTTTTTCGTGAACCTAACTAATTAGGTAATAAAACTTTCGGCAACGATTGGTGCTACGAACAACGTGCGTTCATCATTTTTCCATCCCGTCAATCCTGCATTTACCCCCAACTGTCAAGACCTACCGTGCACTGAACGTGCTCTACCGGACTAAAAACCAGCTACTATTGACCGCCTTGAACTATTCTGAGCTAGTCGAAGGGTGGAAGCTGGTCGTGTGGCTCGCGCGTTCTGCCGACGGCACGCTACGAGGGCCTCATTGACGCCCGGTTGACCGGCGAGTCGAGCTCTGAGGTCGGATCGGCCGTGCGGCCGCGACTCCCCTCCCTACCCGGACTTCCGGGGTGTCAATTTTATATCGCTTATTTTTTTAATGCATAACGCCGTTCATTCAACAGTAACATTAAAACATGATATTTTAAAACACAACAAAATGCAGAGTACAATATAAGCAATATATTTTTTTAATTCATCACATAAAATGCAGGTACATATAATAAAAAAAACGCGGCTAGTTTCAATACATTTAATAAAAAAGATCAACATTTTGAATTATTTAGGTAAACGATCTTTTAATAAAAATTGTGTATTTAAATACGTTAAATATTATTAACTTAAAATTTTCGTGACGTGAAATGGTAAATAAAAAAAATTATAGTCCATTCGGGATCAAAATTCAGAGCATTACGACTATGAATTAGGGCAATATAACTTCGTGAATAATCTTAAATCGCTTTACCCACGCACGACACGGCTCATTATATTCGTCTGGGTCAAATAATAACTTATTATACCTACTTGGGTAGTACAGAATAATATATATGAAGCGTTTTGATTGAGTATTCTTTGTGAATGATTTAATGCAGGTGTGTATCAAATGATATTTACTCTATTAGGAATATAAAATATTGTCTTTATGTTAAAATATTGTATTTCAAAAATGTACTTTTTTAAATTCTCACACCTTTCATTCAATCATACTTGAAATTATATCATCGATCCCTTTTCTACAACATATTACCTCCTTATCTACACCTCCATCAGTATAGACAATATTAAAATTTTAACTCTATACAAATGTAATTTTTAGTATGTCAACGTTAGTCACGCGGTAACTTGTCAGCTTAGAAAGCAGAGAATAAAATTAAGTTGAGCAAGTGGCTAAAATATATTTCTCATAAAAATTTAAATCTTGTAATACAACCTCCATCCCGTGGAGGCCTATATGATCCTCTTATGAGTAAAATACGTGTAGTAAACAGTTATATGTAGTGAATACCAAAAAATGATTAAACCATTTTATTAATTATGAAGAATGTTTTTAGATTCCTAAAAGTAATAATTTTTCAAAATTTTCAATTTACCTAATTTTATTGAAAACGATTATTACTTTATTAAATACTTACAGTACTATCAATTTAATTCATCGTACAAATAAAGTATGTTGGCTACAAAGTAATAGTTCAGAATTCCTATAAACTAATAAAATTATTAACTGGAATATTATATTATTATTTAACAATATTTTAACCCTTATTGCTCTCCAATACTCAAAATTTTTCATGAATAATTGCCACCCTCTCTATCTATTTAATTATAATTTGAATTTATTGAAATTATCCATTTTCTGCATTGCATAATATAATAATTTCTTTAATGCCCCCATCAAAAAATATTGATATTGATACTTATACTTAACTTATTTATACTTATTAGAAAAAATGATTAATTGATGAAAATTAATTTTGTTACTGATAAAACTCACAATGTGTGCGAAATGCGTGTCGTTTTAAAACCCATTTACTGCGGACCTTTTAAATAATATTTAATTACCACATTTAAATAACATGATAATTAAATCTAATTTCCACCTGATGGGCAACACACCAGTTGCGTTGGGTGTAATGAATGGGTTAATATAATATGATAAACTCATTTTATAATTTAAATTGACTCATTTCATTTGTTTCCTCAAATATTGATGTTTTTTGAAAACCTCTTGAATATGTTGAATTTTATATTGTTTACAGATTTAAGCTATTCTAAACGAAGCTCTGCATTGTATAATATACCTTACCCGCTACCATACAAAACTTGTACCCATAATAGGATGTTGAAATATGCATAGTTTTAACTTTACGTGGGTGCAAAACAAAATTGCATTCTCATGGTCATGCATTTTTGAAATTAATCATCACTTTCATAAGTTATAATGTTATATAAATTTTACAACCACTAGCACCTAGGATGCGAAAATAATATAAATATTAAAAAATACATACATTATGTAGTAATTATATTTTTGCACCATAATAATGCAACACGATGAACCGTATATACAATTTTATTACTTGGTTGAATGTCGTATTATTTAAAAAAAAACTCAAATCTTAATTATTAATTATAATAATTATGTTACTAAAATTGCTATGTAATATAATAGCCATAATAGGATGTTGAAATATGCATAGTTTTAACTTTACGTGGGTGCAAAACAAAATTGCATTCTCATGGTCATGCATTTTTGAAATTAATCATCACTTTCATAAGTTATAATGTTATATAAATTTTACAACCACTAGCACCTAGGATGCGAAAATAATATAAATATTAAAAAATACATACATTATGTAGTAATTATATTTTTGCACCATAATAATGCAACGCGATGAACCGTATATACAATTTTATTCCTTGGTTGTATGTCGTATTATTAAAAAAAAATCAAATCTTAATTATTAATTATAATAATTATGTTAGTAAAATTGGTATGTACCTGTGGCAAATATATATTATACAGATTACAGAACAATCTAGAAATGTTTGAAAAAAATATACCATAGCGCGCCATCTCTCTTAACGTAAGCAAATGTAGGATTGTTGGTCAAGGAATGTTGGTGTTTTTTCGTATGGACTCTACGTTACATGACTTCAGTTAGTCTATAGCATTGTATGACATATGGTAGGCTCCTATCGTAGAGCCTAAAACCTTTGCGCATAATATTGTTGTCGTGACTGCACTTTTTCCAAAATAATTAATAATCGGATAATTTAAAAAAAATACTTTCTATTGCATTTAATCACATATAGGTAATTAAGTTTAGATTGTTTTTAAAAATAAAAAAATAATTTTTATCTAATAATTTTTGAATGTTTAAGGAAAATACGTAATTTAAACACATCGGTCAGTTTTATGTCGTCAGTGAGTTTTTGAAATATCATCGAATTAGTGTGTCATTGTCATTAGTCATTAATGTTTACCTATTCATTAGTAGTAATATCATATTATCTTCTTATTTCCCGTAAGTATACCTGATAAGTGTGCTCTTTTTCTCAGATCTCCACAGCCTACCTCTTTCCAAAAGTCACCCTTTGACACTGGTATGGATCTGCTTAGTATAGCTTAGTATAGTAGCGAGTTATGGAACTTTACAAAGACTCGAAATAATCATAGCTGAGCTTCAAGAACAGATGATTGTGACAGCTGATAGGTATTATGTGTAGCTTTTTATTGATACATTTTTAGTAAGAAAAAGATAAGAAAGTGGACCCATGCTTCTCGTCACAACCTGAAATTATACCTGGTTCGCTTACGTGCTATGGATACTAATACTATTTCGCTCATAATTATAATTAGTAAAATTAATATATTGTAGAAGTAGGTATTATAATGCTAACTTATTAAATTATTAAGGACAATAAATATCATGAAAACATAGGAATGCCGTACATAAGTAAGTTTTGACTCCTAAACCACAAGCAGTGAACAACGTGAAACACGTGTGTACCTATTTTCAATTACGATAAAAGCATGAAAGTAGAGCTATACTCCAATTTCCATATGTATATAATATTACAAGAATAAATGCAGTCTGTATGCCATTTGTAATATTAAAAAATGTCATATTCATATATTATTTTGCAATGTAGCTTTCTTGTGGTTTATGATATTATAACGTTCTACCCATTCATTTTTGAAATTTCATCCTACGAATACTTCTCTGTTTTTATTTTTTGAGTTTATTTGAAATATATATTTCCAATAAATTCTAAAACTTATTTATAACATAGTTATGGAATAATTTGTAAAGTAATCGTTATTGCTTCGAAACCAACCACAACTTAAATTATATTTAATGATGAAAAACAATATATAAATCAAATAGTTAATGGAGGGTTTATTTTTTTGTTATTGCTATTTTAGAGAATAACCAATATAAACTACAGTGTAACTGAAGTTACATCTGCAAATTAATCATGACAAGTAGTAGATAGCTATTACTTTAAACGTTATAATACCATTTTGTCTAAAGATAACTTTCTCAATAAATTATCTGCATCTATTTGGTAAAGATAAATCGAAATGGATTAATTTACAAGTTTCCTTGATAATTTATTATTATACTAAAATTTAAATAATGGTAGGTATAGTGAATTTCAATTCAATTTTATATTTTTGAAGGGATTTAAAAAAAAACGGTAATTTTAAAAAAATACAAATTTATTCGGGGCATAGGTATCAAATTTAAATCAAATTTATTTATTTTACATATAATGAACATGACAAATTATAAATTCAAAGCGTTCACGACATGGCATAAAATAAGTGTTTTAATATTTAAAAAAAATAAAAATACAGAAGTGTGAGTTAATAATACAATAAGAAATAAAATAAGAAAGAAATAAAATATAATAACAAAATTAATAAAATAAAAGTAGATTTAGTAAGCACACATAGTGAACTTTGATAGACCCTATCTTAAAAACTCATAAAACAACGTCCACCTAAATTCACCCTCACGTAATTGGAATATATTAATATCCGAAGCGATTTCATTAAACATGGTTATTGCCCTCCCAATCGGCATTACTAATGGCAGGCTAGTTCTGCACCGTGGGAGAACAAGCAACGGATGCCCTCAATTCCTAAGATTATCTGCAACGTTTAAGAAATGTCCAGGATCACGCTTTGAAAACACCATAAAAGCTCCATTTTGATCTACGCGGAGCTTAAGAGTGGGTATAACAGAAACCAATGTGACTCATATTGCAGTCGAAGAGAGTCCATAGAGCGAGTAGCACGTCATTTGAAATCAAATTTACAACAAAATCCCTGGTCATCGAAGATTTTATTTTAAAAACATAAAAATAATTATTGTCGGTAGAGCAATTCATTGCAATGATTTATAAGGCACCGTCAACGCTGTTCACCAGCCGGCCGAATGTAAAACAATGTGAAAAATAATAAAAGTGTATAGGGTGCCTGCACGATAATATTTATTTTATATTATATTATATTGGCGTTATAAATTATTTCGTGCTTTACGGCTTTACTCAACCAACAAAATACAATAATGGTACCTACGTATTGTTTCATTAGTACGTATTATAAAAGTAAAGTTGTGTTACTAGTTTGTAAAAGTATCAGACTAAAATTAAACCAATCGGGTACATCATTAGATATATTCTAAGTTTTTTAAACATATGCATTAATTAAACAATAATTACCTATTTTTTAAATAATAATATACAGATTACAGATTAAAAATAAATACTATTCATTAATAATGCTTTTTGGATAGCACATGAAATAAAAATGTAGGTAGATAATATGTGTTTCAAAATCCTTCGTATGTTTAGTTCTCGTACAATTTCAGGTTAAAAAGTTATCAATCTATTTCTAAGTTTCTAAACTACTAAACTAAACTCTAAGTTTAAAAACGTCACAATATCCACCATATTGGTTGCAATAATTCCCACCAAACAGCTGATTAACATATTGAATTTAGTAAAATTTAAGTATATTAGAAGATACTATTTTTTGGTCAGCCCATACTCGCTTAGTTGGGGCAAGTTTGTTTGTTTTAAATTTAATTTAATAAGTTCATAAATTCAATAGTTGAAAATTATTTGCCGTTTCACTGATGTATCGTCTTAAAAGAAAATGGATTTCTTTAAATAATAACATAAAATAATTAATTTTTGCGTATAGTGCCTCATATGTACTATTATGAAATCTGTAATAAAAAAAATTATATAAATTTATATTCATGATCATAGCTTTCAACTATCAAATAACGTCAACGTTTTAATAAAGTTGAATAATAGCTAGATGGCTTTGATATTAGTTTTCAGATTCAATATAAAATCACTATACAGGAGAGATTCTTATTTATGACCTTATGTCGCAGAATACTTTTGTCCAAGTTGCAAATCTTGTAATGCATTGTCGTTTGTTTTTAAAAGAAAATTGAAAAACTTTTACGCGAAAAGTGTCTTTCCAATAAAATGTGACTTTTCACACTGTATAATACCATGCATGCCATATTTGATGTAAATAATAATGATGAAGGTCCTATTGTAGGTATTACTTTCTGTGATATTAAAATAGTTTAGTGTTCTCAATAGAAACATTATTATTTATTGTACATGAGTAATAAATATTATTTTTTGAAATAATAAACTATTTTCTTTTAAAAGTTTTTTTTAAGTTTTACCTAATTTGGTATTTTAACCCACGATGATCGAGCGGCTTAAGCGTCGGCCTATAACGTCGTGAGTCTCAGATTCGAATCCTGGGTCTGACAGATACACATTTATTGTTTTTAATTTGTGTTCAAGTCAGAGTATGGATTTAATAGGTTGAGAAAGTGGCTAACATCCATTTATCGTAAAAACAAAAATCTATTAATACAAACCTCCACCCTATGGAAACCCACACGATCTTATTAGGATTGGACATGTTAAAAAAACATTGCAAGAAGTATGTAAAGACGCACCATTTTTTCAGGTTTTGGAACACATTATTAAAAATATAGTGTTGCTGTTGCACTGAAGAATTAATTTCTGATTAATTATTTATTCAAATAGCATGCCCTACATCAAATTTTATCCCCGTATAGCACGGGTTAACAAGTGTATATTTATATATATATATATATATATATATATTTATCTAAATATTTGTGAAAACGTTCAATTATCAGACATAATAAGACAAAACATACAAACACAATATGTATCAGAAAGAGGGAGACAAGAATGAAGAAGAAGACGTACGAAAATGATGGCGGGTGGTACTGCCAATTGGTAACATAATAAATGTTAGTATAGTAATAGTGGTCGAAGGATTTTAGTTTCCTTTGATTCTTCATTAATTTATAATAAATTTTGAAATGCATGTAAGTCCCTACCAAGTACGTTTAAAATTATTTAAACAACATTTTGTAATAGGTGGCAAACAAAACTTTTTATTTTATTTTGGTTGAATCTGTGTAAAGAATGCAAAACTTCTTCTTAGAATGTAAGCAACAGGCGTTTTCTTCTTGGCTAAATTGATAAAAGGCGAGAACAAGGAAAAGTAAAGAATGACTCCGCACAAAAGAATAACCATTAAAATGATCTATTTGTGTAATATTTGGGCTCAAATATGAATGAAAGTTGAGTATACAGAATTTATGAAAGAATCCTTATATTTCAGCTTGAAAAGAACCGTTTTTTTATATTTATGTCTTAGATAGAAATATAAAAGATAGTTCAGAAAAATAAACATTAATAATATACATAAAGAAGAGACTTATAAATTTGATATTAAATGTCACACATTATGTTAAATATTGAGATGATTTAAAGAGGCAAGATTTAAGGGTTACATGTAAATTGTATGTTTCACCGTACATTTCACCGTGACACAGTTCGCCGTGAGCTTTCTGTCGGAAAGAGATGACCAATCCAATTTTATTAGATTCAGTATGAACATTAATTCAATTTTCATACTTAGCTGATTTTGGCAAAATTTATGAATTCAAGAATGAAAACATAACCAAACTTAACCAAACATAACCTAACAAATAATCCAGTATATCGGCTATTTTCAAAATTTGTTTGAAATTTGTTCTGCCGGCTGGCTTCTTGAAAAGTGTAAACCAACAAGAGTCGTGTTTTATTTAGACATGAATTTTATATCAGTACTATACGACCCAAAAAGGTTTGACGGTCTTTAATAAATATGACCATATATTTTCGATCAAACGTTTCACAGTGAAGTGTGATACGGCGAACTGCATACGTACAAGTTTCCGGACACGAGATTTAAGATATTTATGACACTGAGGTAGTTTTGTTTATAATATATTATGCTTCATACGATAAAATTAATAGACACAACCGATATAATATAATTATTTTTTCATATAGTTTTCTTATTACAAAATAATATAACTATGAAACTATTACTGCCACTTAAAGTATCTTACTAGTAAAGTATCTAGAAAACTTATCAGTAAATTGATATATATATAAAGACTTTTTACCTTTTTTGTAACTGATTTTGTATAATAAATAGTTATTACATTCATAATAATTGATTCCGCTTCATAGTTAAAGGTCTTTGCAAAAGCCATTCAGTTTATATGGAGGTCGTATTTATCCCTAAAAGCACTTAGGGTTAAGAATTGGGGTTCTGAAATAAAGAATATTATCTGAGTTTATTACGTAGTTAAGAACGTTTATAGGGACTATTTACACTAAGTATTTTAAAAGGATCTTATAATACCTACAAATATTAATAAGTAATAAATAAAAATCGATTATTGATACCTAAATGTATTTAGATGCTAATCTAATAAGATCTAAATGCATTAATTACATGTATTTATTTCAATTCATTACCAAAGAATAGTTTTTTAGAATCTGAAAAAATCTGAAAAAGACAACTTTAAAATAATATGATACAATTAAGTGAGACGATGAAATAGTTATCTATACTATATTATTAAAAACCCAGAAAAAATACATACAGTAGATAGCTTTAGATGAATTTTGAATGGAGATTAAATTTAGGAAAAGTGTTACTAGCGTGAAAACACAAAGCACCAACAACACCATTATGACACACCTGTTTCAACAAACACACCTGCGCGTGATGGAATTTAATCTCGTTAGATGAAACGAATTTGATTTTTTAAAAGATTACAGTAATAACTATTGGTGAAAATCAATTAATTGCAATAATAATAAAAAAAACATATTGGAAGTCGCTTACGTTAAGTTCGAACGATTTACCAATAATTGTGCAATGTCACAGCTCCATATTAAGAAATCTCCTTCGTAGTTAGTCAAAATTTACACCAAATTGTAGAAAAAATAAAAACTGATATTTTTTTACATTTACACCATTTGATAACTATAGAATAAAGGTAAACATCTAAACTTTTTTTAAACATAATTGCATTTTCAATAGAAGCAGGATTTATTGAAAATAATATTTACATATTCAAAGTTGAATACATTATATTTAGTATCTTTAATTAAATTCTATAAAATGGATATACCTGTATACATAAAGTATACAAGTAGAAGAATATTGACGAAAAAAAATGTGATAAATATATTTTATCAATAAAAACTTATACCTTTTTTTATGAAAAATGGAAGGATGTTACAACAGTTATGTTTTTGTAAACGGCACTACGTACAATACAAGTAAATATAATATAGCTACACGTATCACTGTGCAATATAGGTATCTATAACTTATGGTGGCAAGTCTCGCGTGGATTGCAAATGGAAAAATGGTTGAGCTTTTGGAGCGTGAGACGTATCAAATTGGAAAAAAACGAGACGCCGGGAAATAGGTACAAAGTGTCTTTTTGGAAAATCAAGGGCGTATTCTATACTGGTTTATGATTAGGAGACGAGGGAGTCGTAAATAGTTTTCGCTATTTCCAATTTTGTAACGACAATTTTAGAACGTCATCGTTAAATAATTTATCAAAATGCTCATGACGGCAAATAAAAAGTCGGCGTACCAATATTTTTCATGCTATTAAACGTTCAATAATTTATCCATCTGACTTTTTTTTTACTGGGTTCTACAATTTGGTGTAAGTCATTGGTTTATTTTATAAAAAATATAGTTTATTTTTACGATAAATGGATTACTATTTGATCGAGCTATAATATTATTATAATTGAATAAAAATTTTACTATTCCATTTGAGTCATTGTTTGTGCCCCGGGATTCACCTTTCGGTATTTTATGTACTATGCGCACTCACACTCGTAAATGGACATACTTAGTTATCGCTGAAGATATCAAAAAGCGTAAACCGATTTTCAGAACGACACTATTTACTTAACTAAAAATAGAACGTAGCTCCCAAAAGATGAGAGATGAGTTCATAGCCCGAAACAGCTGTTAACATGATGTAAATAACTAAAATATTTAAGAATTAACAAAACAACTTTGTATTAACACTTTTATCCTAATATTATGAATAAGAATAAAAGTAAATCGTGTAGGTATGTTGTTAATATTTCAAATGTGTTATGGTATTTTGAATACGCGCTGTTTGAATAAAGTTTACATGCATGAGTTAAAGCTAGTATTTTATGTACATTGTTTTGAAAAGCTTTCTAAAAATACTATTTCTATCTAGCTAGATTGTAAGTTTTATTTTCTATTCACACACTATTGATAATGTTTAAAAGTTTTATTCCTCTAAATAACAATTTATATACTTTATATTGTAAAAGTTGCATGCATTTGTAAAAATTTGTCCTAGATCCAGTTGGGAAAACCTTCAGTGATTCTTAAAATAAAATGTAAAAATCGTTCATTTATTTAAACAGTCGATATTAACTTTCAAACAAATCCTTTGTGTAGTGCACGTTATTTTAGGTCAAATACTGTTGATATCATTTAATTTAACATACATCTCAGCTTAAAATAAAATATAAGTCTTCTTGGAAAACTTATTATCTATTAGGTTGTGAATACAATACTGCTATGCTAAATAAAAAAAAAAACAGTGTTTTGGGTTTTAATGAAATGAAAACCAAAATTTTAAACTACCTTTTTACCTTTTACTACTACTTTAACTTACATCATATATCATGTAAAAATATTGGATTGTTTAGACAATAAAATCTCTAAATATATACAATTTCTTTTTACTTAGACCCTTTACGAGCCTTCTTGTTATGTGAATGTTTTCTGGCTTTATAAATGAATTATTAACTTGAAAATTGTTAAACAAAAAATAAAAACCAATAAGTAAAAAAACGAAAATTACTTCTGATAGATACCACTCATTATAATGGAAAAACTTAACATGGAGATTGTGCAGATTGTGCACCAATCATTAGCCATTCGTCTAAGTAATAATTGTGTAATTATTTTGAATTAAACATGCACCGACAAAATCATGTGATATTTTTCCGGATACGGCAATCGAGCAGACACGCATTGTGTGATAGACGCTCTAGTATGAGTACGAAAAGAAAAATATTAACAGAGATAATAATTTCAATTCGAAACTCTTCCAGGACTAATTGCAATTAATGAACTTGTAAATGAATCACATTTCCATTAAGCTGTTAAGCAGACTTTAATATGAATTTCAATTTAAAATCAATTTGAATCGTACCTGCTGCAAGTATTTTTCAATGAAAAATCGGCCAATAAATTCACAGGCATTATGTAATAATATTATGTTACTGTTTTATATTTTATATAAAATATTAGAATTCACCGGTGAACAATACATAATCTCTGATTGGAATATCATTTAAGTAATGGTGTCATTAACACTTTCTTTAACCTTTATTACAAGTTATCTATCTTTTTACAATGATAAATACATGTAATATTGTGTTAGTTAGGTATACGGTTGGAAGTGTGTAAATTAATGTTTTAATTAAATTACCGATAAAATTCATAATAAATTTGAAAAATCATTTGAAACATCTCACATAGTGTAGTTATAAGAAATTATTGTAATTACTCCAATAAATGGTTTTTTCTAATATATATATTTATGATTTTATTTTAAATTGTTTATTAAATGAAAACAATCAAAAACGGTATAGGTGTTAAAATACTTAAAGACGTAGGATACGCTAAAATTGTAGAATTGGTTTGAAAAATTGAGATGAAAAATAAAGTTTCATCAAACAGTCAGCGAATATAAAAATACATTTTTATGCCCCCATAATCTTTTTACTTTCACCGGAGACACCTTTTTTATTACGATGAAAAAAAATAATAAAGTATACGGTGTATTACAATTTGATATTAGATATTTTTGGTGAAAATCACATTATTTACATTACGCGGAAGAGTAAAATTGGTAATAAAAATGTAAAAAAACGTCTGAATTTATTCTCGGAACAAAATTAATCAACCACCATACTATTATTTTTACAACTGTCATAACTTACGGAAACATTAAAAGCTCGTTATTCTTCTGGTATGCGGACTAAAAATATTGCAAATCATTATAAAAGTAAACTTCCTTATTTTTAACTCGTTAACCTTTATTCACGTCATAAATATATTAACTTCTGTGAAAAAAATATAGTTATTGGTACAACGTTCTAGTATGTAATGATGACAAGAGCTTTCACTCGTTATCATCATAAAGCTCTAAATCTTTCTGCTTCTGTAAATTTGTCGATACAATTATTAAATTGAATACACACATAACTTTGTTATGTAAACAAGTTGTAATACAATCAAACAAACCAAATATTTACATTCTTATAAATACGCGCTTAATTGTGAAATTTGCTAGAGAAATTTTATCGAAAAGGAGAAAATACTTAATTTAATTTTACGGAAATTAATAGGCAGACTTTGTTTTTTGACTTTTGTTTTGCGTATATGGTTTTGCATGAACAAAATTTATTATATAAAAGTCTTTATTGTGATTAATAAAAAGATTTAGGGTAGGTACCTACATATAAGTTTTAAATCCCTTCAAAATCATTTCAATCTGGAATGGAAATTGTAAATTAGAATAATACAAAACTCACATTAATTAGAATTTAAATCGTTATATTTTTTACGAGACGTTATACAGTGAATGTCGATAAATACACAATAAAGGATAACCGGGTCAACCATAGAATATATCGAGAAAATAATGCATGACCTAATAGTTGACAAAATTATTAATATCGTAATATAATATCACATATATCGAAATGTAACTTTAGGGGGTTAGTAAAAATATGGATTCTTGTAGAAATTTATAAAATATGAATGGGTTATGTTATATAAGATAATTCTAATAAAAAAACGACATATTTATACCACAATTATAATATTTGAACACGACGATATCGGTATTGTGCTGGAAAATAATTATAGATGGGATTTTAAATGTTTTTTTTTTTTTTTAATATTTATGGATAGAATTGTTCATGATGGAGTATTATTAAAAACAGCAAACGTCCAAAATAATTGTCACTGTTATCTGACTGAGAGAAAATACATGCACTATATTTGATACATATTATAGCGTATTATTTTGAATACAAAAATGCTATCAAAAGAAAATATCTATACGTATGTATAATAATATAATATAGAAGTAGAAAATAGTTAAAATAAATATGCTTATTATGAAGTGTTCAAATTTCAAAATTTACACCCGGTTACAGTTACAGTTAGACACCGATGTCAAAAAATATTTTTTCTTGTTTTACTGTTACATGTTACATCCTCTTAATTATTATCAATGTGATGGAGATATGTTCACCAATCAAGGAAATATCACGGAGAGTAGGTAGCTTTTAGATATGACTGCGTAAAATAAAATCACTATGACAAAATTTTATCATCCTCAAATGATCAAATAATGACCGAAGAAGAAGCAACTAGGTACATAGAGAAACAATTACCTACAGTTATACATGCATTTACATAATACAACAGCATATTATTTGAGGATATAATATCAACAGACGTGGCTGTATTGCATTGTATGGCTTGAAAATCTTGTTAATATATTATATAAGCTAGCGGAGAGGGGTGAAGGTAGGCTTTTAAAATTCGACATAAATAATGCACACTAAACTTTGTCAGTCATACTTATTTGTTTTCAGTGAACTAAGTATACAATTTGCAGACGGTGCTGGGTAATTTTTAACGTTCAATTAAACAAATCAACAAAACCATAATAGTTTAGGTATGCTATGGGCGATCGGACAAAATAGTCATTATTTGTTTTAGTTGAATGAAGAATACATATTACAGATGGTGTTGGTTAGTTTTTTTAAAATTCATAAAGCCCTGCCTGAACCAAACCATATTCGATATAAAATATTCGTCTATCTATAAAATATCTAAAATTATGTATGGCTTAATGGCATAATTTTAGATATTTTATAGGTAAGCGAATATTTTTTGAATATGTATTATCTACTATCGTATGATTAGGCAGGGTTTAATTGAATTTTAAAAGCTAACAAACACTCTTCTATACATTGTAGTATTAGTTCAATGAAAACAAATACGTTTGACTGACAAAGTTTAGTGTGCACTATGTATGTTGGATCTTAATAGCCTACATCCATCCTTCGCCACTCAAGTACAAGCTCAAAGATTGATGGTCAACATTCTATAGGGGATGGCAAAAGAAGACGATGCTAAATAACATTTTATGTACAGATAAAATTAGACGTGTAATATAAAAATATCTAAATATTATTTGCGTAAAGAATGTGTTGTAAATTAAACAAAAACTGCTTTCGTCATAAATGAAATAATATGTCAAAATAAAACATTGAGATTTTATGAGGAGATTGAATGCCACTAACCTGTAGGAAGCACTTGCGGTGAGGTGAGTGGTAGGAGTCGTATCCGCTGGAAGTGGTGGCTGCGCGAACTGGCCAGCGGATCTGACGCGGACCACACCGGGAACAAGCAAAAAGCACGTCAGTTTATCAATCCAAGTCATCTTACATGATTTAAATCATAATAAGTCATAATAATGGAAGTAAAAAATACCATAATGATAATAATATTTTTTTGGACTTGATCCGTTTTCAAATAGGAATATTTAGTTACCTATATAATATTATTGATTTAATATCTATGGGGAGACACTTCACTTTAATAATCAATATTGGCTAAGAGGCTAGAAAAATAATAACTCACACTTGTAATAAACATCTATTATGGTTTACTCAACTAAAACTAAAATGAAGCTATAAAAAACTCTCACCAGACTCATATTTACATGCTAAAGATTGAAGGGCTGGGCTTACAGAAAAGATTAATAAGATAATAATGTGAAAGTCAGTCAACATGGGCAAAGGTTTTCAAGTCGGGTTAAATTTATAACTCTGTGGTGGTCAGTCTATAAATAAGTGTCCTCAAATTTGTTTACGTGACAAACTTAAAGAATATTATAATACGTGTTTAAGGTTATCCCATATTTCTTCAACATTTTTCATTATTTTTGTGTTACCTGGCTGAACCTTGTCAAAAAGAGATGATAGAAAGATGGATATCTTTGAAACGAAGGAAAGAAAGAGAAGTGTCTTTGGAGGCATATGCGATGAAGATAACACGTGTCGAAATTTACAACTAGGGTGATAAAGGGTACATTCCTTTATCATCTTGCACATCGATATTGCGACCCCAGTGGATGTGTCATGTCTCATAGATGGAAGACACTAACCTATCTGATTGAGACTGAGGCAGTTTGACTGTATAGAAAGAAACAATATAATATTCTTGAAGTTAAGTCAGTTAACATATCTTGTAGTAGACAGAAGGGAGTAGAGATGTTTCTTGAAAGTAGCTAAGGTACATATTATTAATTTGCTTTATTGATGATGATGATTATTTTAGTAAACAGTAAATTTAAGTTAAAATGTCAGCCATATTATCAAGTCCACAGATTACTCTTTTCATTAACATCTCTATTCAGTTCGTTACTAACCTTATTCTCGCTTCGATCTCTTAATTCCTTAGACTAAATAAATGGTTAAAAGTCAATTCTTGGGAAGACAAAGGTTATAGGGTGTTCATCACGTTATCGCTATAATTTTTTGACCAAATTACGTAATCCATCCCTTATCATGATGTATAACAAATCACTCTAAGATAAAATTTTTTCCATCACCCTCTTTTCGAGATTGTCAGCTGTCACTACGTATTGTTTACAGTAACATGATATGGAATGTCTGCCGTACCTACCTAAATCACTCAAAGTGAATTATACAATAATATAATGTTATGATAATACCTAATTAAATAGATTATATTATGAGTGTCGATTTACTATCGGTATTTTTTTCGATATTTTCTGTAAAATGCTTTCTTTTAAAAATATGAGTAACAATTGTTTTAAATACTTACTTAAATCTTTTTTAATCAATACAATAGAAATAGGTGATAATAAAGATTCCAAAAGTCTTTATTAAAATTAAATCATTTCAAACACAAACAACATACAAAAATATACATTATTAGAAAAAAAACACAGAAAAAAATTGGTACAAACTTTTTTCTTCCATTTTTTTAAAAATAATAATTATAAACCCAATGACATTAATATGGACAAATCATCTGGAAAAGAAAATAACACTCATTTTATTGTCGGGTCTGCCGAATGGCATAATCTGTTCTAACGCCATTACAATAAAGGTGATATTGCTATAAATTCCTGATGCTTTTTGTTGGGTCTGCCAAATGGTTCGGTTCGAACGGGTTCGTTCAAATGAACATTGACATTAGAAATACTGCACTAACGCCATTACAATAAAGGTCATATTGCTATAAATTCCCGATGCGTGATATCGCATAATGAAAATTGCGTGACGTCTACCTATACATGCGAATGCGCGAATTTACTTGCTAGCTACTGTATTGAGTGCATCGTCCATTAATAATGTCATTGTATAAACCAAATAAATATCTTTATAATTTTTTTTTTTCAATATTGGAGTTATTTACCTAATATTTTATTTATATCGTATTATTTGTTACACCAATTAAATGTTGTAAAACCATGTTATCGTGTCGTGTTAATGAAAATTTCATATGTATAAATCTCACATAATATATGGCCATTAATTTATTACAAGACTTGTAGTATTGTAGAATATCTAATACTAGGTTCGTTGACTATTATATATATTGCCATGCCATAATGAAAATTTCAAGGAATTGCGAAAATTACAATGGTACCGTCAGACTGTTCTTGAACCAATTACCTACCCTATAATTAATCAAACTCCATATTTTAAGAATGTGGAATGTTTTGAAGGGAGAAGTGGAACTGGGTTAACTTGTATTATTATGTATACCTATAGACGTACACAATTATCAAGGAAACTTCATAAATAACTAGATCAACAATGTATTTAAAACACACGTTGGTTTCTTTAAAATAAGCCCATACTTTCCAACTATAATCATATTATTTAAACGCATAAATTCAGAGATAATTATTATTGTCTTTGGCTTTTAATCTATAGATTAGTGAGAAGGATTGATATAAATGGTTTACAATAATTATTATAAGCTTTTATACGACGTAGTATTATTGATAATTTTATAGCGAGTAATAAAAAAACAGGTTTTCTCACTACATAAAGGTTTTTGTAATATTATGTTGAGTCATGAATTCTGAAGATAATAATTGATGCCTTTTAAATGTGATGTTGCTACCAAATTCAAATACAATGGCTTAACACGAGTTGACAGCGTCATAAAATTGGCAATACCCGGCTCAGTAATTAAACTTTGGAAAGTAAATAAAAATGTAATTTTCGGCATTTCTGCTGTTTTCATGGAGTTGATAACAGAAAAAGTCAAATATCTTTGCATACAACTGACTCTACAAACATTAAGATGCATTCTAGAATTTTTTGATATTTTGACCTTCGTGAATCGAAGAATTTGAAGGAACCGGGTGTTTTTGATAAAATGCATAGAAAACGAAGTGAAAAAGAGCGTTGAGATAATGGAATATGAAGAAGCTTTCCGGGGTTGTCTTCACTATGCTTTGATGAAACTAGAAGAGATAATATTTTATCAAGGATGTCTGTATTTAAGAGTGAAAATAATTATCAGTCATAATGGAGCAATCGAATAGTTGAAAATATATTTAATTCAATATCATGGTTCTAAAAAGACTCTTATTAGGCGTTAACAGAAAATATTAAATATCTATTTAAAAAGGAATGTATTAAAAATATAAACCTAGCTTTGAAATCAGATGTGTACATTCAAAGCAAAACAATTATTCTGAAAATATTGAACTTACTATTAAATATATAAATCTTTGAATGATTTAAGTTTATTGAAGAATACTATTATATTAGTGTCAATCAAGTATTTCAACTAAAGCGAAACTAAAATAAGTTTGTTTGTTAATCTCTTTTTTGATCACCAAGAAACTCTTTGGTACGGAATTCTATCAAATCTACACAAAAGTTAGCTAAAATTGAAACTTCAGATGTCTATTAAATTTTATTTCGTTTGACAACCTTTTCAACAAGATAACCTTTTATAAAATACGAATGAATGCTTATGAAAAAATGAAGTCGTTTTAATTAAATAAATGAAATTTCTAGATGCTTACATAATATCTATGTAATATTCAATGTTTGATTAAATTATCAAACTATCATATCTTTAATACCATGGTGGGAGGTATTTCTTAAATGTACTTTAATTAAATTTATCTTACTCGTGATTTTGCCACATTCAAGAAAAATACTCAATAAAATCAAATTTCTGTAAAGATTTTCAACAAAATAACACTTTTATTGAAAATGCACAACTTGAAATATTTGCAGAAGCATCCATTAGAAAAATCCTTGAAAACTGACTAAGTTTGTAGTTTAATTATTGGATGTTGTAGAATGTAGATACAGAGATGTTGGGTTGAATTCAACTCGCTCCACGTTTTAGATTAGGCTCCCAAAGATACACTAAATTATTAATTTTTAACCTATACAATATCATGATCTACACTTGTTGATATGTAGGCCTTTAATCTTATATTCTAACTCGCGAAAGGATCAGAAATCCTCCGCCATAACAAGTGTATGAAAACGTTTTATTGTAAGGCAAATGGATAAAATAAAGAGGTTTGGTGTAACAAATCTAAATTAAAATTTATCGATGAAACGAATTGAAACATTAATGTGTTGGCAAAATAGGACACTTTCTACTTTCTACTACCTAATACCGCACACTTCTCATATTAAACGCAGCTGTAACCATTATGAAACCGAGTGAAATAAAAATCCTCGGTCAGATTGCAATAATGCCCCAGAAATTTAATTTCTAATTAAATAAAATACTAAATAATGATATGGCTACATTAAGGGGGGACATGCTCAGCGTAGGTCAAAATGGAACTTTTATTGCATTTTCAAACCATGATCCTGGACATTCCTTAAACGTTGTAGATAATCTATTTATATAATTTTGAAGCCTTGTTATCTTTTATATTCATTTTAAACATTTTATGACTGCATAAAGTATTTTTATTACATAAAATAGTATTCTTTTAAACCTCTCGCTCTAATGTTTTAGAATATAGTCATATTTCAGTACATGCATGTGCAGCGGTGTTAAGATTTTTTACATTTATTAATTTTTAAACGCATTTATAAAACCATTAGTATAATTTATGACGAGATTATTTTTGTAACATATTTACGATAAAAAATTATATTAAATGTTTAAAATGAATATAAAGGATAACAAGGCTTCAAAATTATATAAATAAAAAAATTATCTACAACGTTTAAGGAATGTCCAGGATCATAGTTTGAAAATGCAATAAAAGCTCTATTTTGACCTACGCTGAGCACGTCCGCCCATTACGTATATATATATAAAATCATACGTTTACCGATAGTTTTCTTTGTTACAGAGAAGTAAGATGTTGCTAGTTTTAAAAACCATATAAATAATTGATAACTAAAAGTTGAATTAAAAAAAAATCTTGATCGTGTTCATAGGGTTATGGAATGTTTTATTCATAAGACGTTTGCTATATGGAAAAAACTTTCAAAATTTTGAGTTATTGAAGCACAAACTAGCTTACTATTAAAAATTAACCACAATTTATGTCATTATAATAAAACGATCTTCACCTATTCTAAAATTCGTAATATGTAATATATCATAAAGTTGGAAGCTCTCAGTACTAAATAGATTAAGCAACTTACTAATTAATTAATGATTATATTATAAAGGTGAGGTGAAATTTATGCGATTTGTGGAATTATATAATTGCGTGGCAACCATAAGTATACGGTAAAGTAGGGAATTCTACAGAATATTTGAAGAGAAATCATTATCTTTTCCTTATTAAATAACCTAATGTCAAGGATAGTTGGTATTAGCATCGGAATTTTCAATCCGAAAAGATGAACTACTGAACTTGCAGAACTACAATTGAAATTGAATATTTTTAATAAATACTTTTCAATATCTTTGTATTGGGTTTAATAATATTACTGATAATACATTATAATTAACCATTGATTGCATCAAAGATGAGCATCTGTTTTTTTTCAGCCGACGAACTGGGCGTTTACGTCCCGAGTTTGACATCTTCACTTGCAATTTTTTAATACTTTTTTGATGCAGAGAAAATACCTAAATACATAATCGAATGACAACAACGATTCTTTGTAAAAATTCTGATATGGTACTTCTACATTTCATGTTATTTTCAATATGCACTAATATGGTAATTCCCTCATTATTTATTATAAGCTCGTAGTGTTTATATTTATTTTGAGTACGTAAGTCAAAATTATCGTTGACACCAGCAACAGATGTTGATAATAGTGCCAAATCATAAGTGATTGCTTAAATGATAAATTTGTTTTCGAAATCTCAGAATTTTCGTATATATTTTTTTTGAAAAAAAAACTGCCCGAAGCAATTACTTACATCAAGTGCCACTTTTTTTATCGCCATGAAAAAAAAAAGAAAATGATTTTAAAAATATATTCAGGCAGCGTGTATTTTAATATATTAAATAGCGATTAAACATACTTTAAAGCTAAAGTCATATTCAGGGTCGCACCCACATGTCAGAATTTTGCCATGGTAAGTTATATAAATATGCTATATATTATGCAAGTGTAAAGCCACACTTTAAAGCCAATTACCGTTAAATATTATTTTTTATAACAAAAACCAGATGTGCATATTATATTCTTCCGACAAAATCAGTCAATATAATATCAAAGAGTTTATTTCCGGTTAATATCATCTTAATAATCGTAAATTACCAATCATGTATGTACATTTTTTCAATAATTAAAATTTTGTTTATATTGGAATGATGATATAATATATATTATAATTATTATAATATTATGCAGTACCGTTTATAAAATTAAATTCGTCAAAATAATAATAGCAAAACCGAATATTAAAATAGATTACATACTAGTGCATTAGTTAAAGCGTAGATTGAAATAAGTTCAATTATTGCCTACTAAGAAAGTAGTTTTTTTAAGAAATCCTATTTGCTCTTTTATGTATACTTGTAGATAAAAACTTATCGGAAATTATATGATTACGAACGAATCATTTACCAAGACCACCGCCTTTTTGTTTGGTCGCCTGTAAGCGCCACATTGCCTATAGGGGAGCGGCGTATCTGACCATTTATCTATATTTACGAATAGTCATTTATTATTATAACATATTATACAGAGTTATCTAGATATAATAGAATATTTAATAATATCGAAGTTAAAGGTAGAGCACTAGTCCTGCTACAAAATAAAAATGAAATAATATCTCCGGTTTTTTTTTGCAGAACAATAATTGGCATACAATGAAATTTTCTCATAACCGTTGAACCGTGTATCATAATTTTACGCCTGAAATAATAGTTGTACTACTCTAAGTCATTGATTATTTTGAACCCATTATTTAAACAAATGTTATTTAATATCAAATATTCTCAAAATAAATAATAATAACAAATTAACACAAAAGAGATATTTAGTTTTTATAGCGGAATTGGTGCCTCATTTAATGAAGGCAGAAGCCATCTAAAAGAAATTATTTTCAAACAAATTAATTTAATGCTGATCATTCTGAAAAAATAAAACAACGGAGATATTTAGTTTCTTTTATGTAGCGGGAGTGGCACTCCATCCTATATTATTTGATGAAAATGGAATTAAAATTAAAATTTCTTTTTAAAAATCGTTTTTTCGACCTTGGGTTTGACTTTAAATTGATTTACCATATTTTATGTTTCCAACCCAGGAAAAATATACTGTTTTAAAATTATTTACAAATTTTCTTCTATCCTACAGACATTTCCTCATAAAAAAATTATCCAAATTGCAAGTCAATACGGTTTCTTGAAACCAAAAATTATTCGGTGGGCTTTTCAGAGACGAACGGTAGATAGAAAATGTACTTCATAACTCGAAATAGATGCTATTCAAAACTTATGAATACACAAAGATATGACATAAAATGTGCTTTTAAATCAGCATAAAATGATAGTCCTGCAGTAAAGAGAAGTCTATGTATATGCATAGAGTATATGCTCTAGAGAGGTGACTCTCTTTAGGCGGCAAAAATATGTCAATATGGAAATAATAAAAATCATATAAGTACATGTTAAAGGTACCTAGTTATTTTTATTTAATTATGAGATTCGGAGTTAAATGTTTGTTCTATTTATTGACTTCTAAGCATCCTACAATTTATGATTACATAATTTTGATACTATAATACTCCATTTTCGTGACGGAACTGGTGGAAATGAGATTTAGCAAAATTTATATAACAACTCAGTGTTCAACTGCGAGTTCTGGATGTGACTCAAAATTTACACATTCGTTAGTTGTTTGTTTATTCATGTGAAACTGTTGGGATAACTATCCTTCAAAATATGTAAATCAGACAGTTAGTTACCTTGATATTATAATAATATCGCTTACCGTAGGTAGCTATGGTTTCTCTACGAGTATAAAATTATGTTTGTGCGGTAAAAAGTTTTTTTTAGTTATATTTTATTAAATATTAACTGTATTATATAAGTACAGGTTTCTAGTAAGAGCCTCAAAAGTATAATTTGGAAATCATGGATAATTTTGTATACACAACTTTCGTTTGGCGGGTCTATTAGCTACCAAGCAAACTGAGTTTTATGTATATATTATATAAATCGCTATTTCAGATCAATCAAAATTTTGCTGCCAGCATCTTCAGGCTTTGTATATTTATTAAATACTTCATACAAAACATAATATGTATGTATCTAAGTGTAATTAGCCGATTATTTTTACACCAACTAATTGTTACACGATCAAACTATTTGTGAAAATTCATTTAACAGTAATAAATTATATATTTTTTACGCATGTCATAACTATCAAAGTATTTTTTTTGATTATCATTTATTATAATATTATCAACACCTTACAAAATGCACCGATATTATTGCAAATATAAATCAGTGTAATACGGAGAATATTGGAATAAAAAAATATAAAATTAAACATTTAACGAAAATGGCTACACACGGACATATTATTATGTAGATTATTTGATTAAAAAATGAACTAAAATTATAATGGTTTTTGATAGGCAAAAGGTGAATGATGCAAGAATTATTTAATTATTTCTATATTCATACTTAAGATAAATATATAATATGATATATTTGAATATAATAGTAATAATATTATTATCATTGAGTATAAATATGTTCCAAATTACTCCAGATGGGACAAAAGATATACCTACTTAGTATACAAAAATAATATTCAACTGATTTTTGTTTTTAGAATTTTGAGTCAAACTCTGTTTTAGATGAATAAATAAATTTAAAGAAGTTTTCAGTTACTAATTATACAGCCTACATAGAAAGAGAAAAAAATTCTGAACTAAGATATTTGCTGATTAAAATTGATAGGTGCTATCACGATTTCAGAATAAGTTAAATCAAGAGTGAGACACACTAAAAACAGTGATAAACCCACCTTCAATACACTTATGTCAGAGTTTAGGACTTTTATTAGCCAGTTGCATCAACTATAGTATTCAATTCTGAATTTATAAACATAATGCCAGTATGCAGTTATTTATCAAAGCACAGTATATTAAAAAAAATGGAGCTGTTGGAAATAGTGGATAAAATAATCTATGTTTAGAGATCTATATAAGAATTTGTACTTTAAAATTGTCTGTTTTCTATATGAATACTTTCTGTGTAAAAGATTTTATCTTTCAGACCTTGGTAGTGTTTGTTTTGACTAGGTAACGGGTACTCGTAGCTCATTAAGTAAAGAGATTCTCAGTGCATACTGATTTCGACGTCAAAGCCAATTTATATGATAATGAACGATTCTAAAGCTACCAGCATAAGGTGAAACAAGGTGAATTTTTAAAATTGAATTTGAAACAACAGGGATCAATTAAATGTAGTGTGATGTATCGAAAATTTGGGTGGGTGTACTGCTTAGTATTCAATGCAAGGCTCCTAAAAAATGTTTTCGTTAATCAACCTACCAAAGAATGGATTTTAACAATATATTTTCAATAAATTAACTTGACTTCTGAATATAATTTAGTTATTATACCTCAAAAAAGACTAATTTAAAAATAGACAATTCAAATCTCATATGTTATGCTATGCGATTTAAAGTTCAAATCGTAGCTGGATAATTGATCACAAAAATGATTACTCACATAGATAAATATTTTATAAGCGTATGTATTAAAATTTATCCCTTACACAAACAAAACACAAAAAAAGATTAGGTAGCAAACGAAAATGCAAAGGTTGTACTAGAGCAGCCGTATAAATAGAATGCTAGAAAAGTTACTAGCGAGGTGAAATAATATGTACACATCCCTTGAGGACAAGATAAATTATTGAACGGTCGAAACTGAGATAGCTGAACTACACCATGAAAGATTTAAGATAGATCAGTTAAAGCAACTGGAAAGCATCAACATTGGGTTGTTCAGGATTGAAAAAAGTTTTTGGAGGAGGTTGTCGTACCATAAATGATGACGTATTTATTGCGAAATTGAAAAAGAAATAATGATCACTCTGACATAATAATCATTGGTTCGACGGAATAACAATAATTGGTAACCAACAGATAAATAAATTAAGATTCGAAGATGATGCTACACTAATTGTTGTGCGTAAAAAAGAGCTCACAGAACTGCTACATGGTGTAGAAGAAGAGAATTGCAAATAAGGCTTTCTTATTAACAGGAATAAGATCAAATCAATAGTAATAGATTGGGACTGTAGCAAGTATTCTCCAGGATCTACATAGAAACAGTGGACGAATTTGTATATCTGGGATTGACCATAAGTAAATATATAGCAGAAATATGAAAGCGCATACAGATTGCAAAACATGCATCATACACGTCTTACCACTATATGGAAGGATCGATAAATTTTAATTGCCACGAAAATTATGTTTGGACTCTGACGGCAAGGAAGGAAAAGATAACTGATGCTTTCAAAATGTGGTATTGGCGCCAAATGCTTCATATTTATTAGTTTTGGTTAGCCCCAGGGAAGGCAAGGCATAGGAAGAGCGTTAAAACCAATTAAAAGAGATTACTAGGGGTAGTTTTCACTTTGCCATGCGAGAATCAGAAGACCGTGAGGGCCAGAGAGTTTTGGTCGCACATAAGATGACTTTCTTTAAGGGCGGCATTTCATTTATAATTTGAAATAAGTAACTTGGGCGTACAGTGAATTACATCAGTTACACAAGTGTTTTTTCTTTGTATTTTTGAAAAATACATGAAAAATAAAGTAAACAAAGAAAATAGTAAAAAATTCCTGTACTTCAAATTTAAAAATGTTTTTCGCTCAACTGTTCGGCCGTATAATTTTCCGTGAGCCGGCCAAGTGGACCATACAATAATGTTTATAATACCTATCTAAAGAATATTGCGGCCACATAGTTTTTCTTTCATAACAAAAGCTAACTATTAATCATTTGACAAGTAAGACCTTAAAGACACGTCGTGTCTACGCCGGATTTAAGTAATATTGTGAAATTTAAGCCGGTGGTATTCTGATACCTTTGTTAACTATAAAAATATCCAATACATCAATTTGGTGGTATATTATATTATTTGGTGTTGTAAACATATTATAAGAGAACTCGTGCCTATTTATTATTGGCATAACGACAGCGACCCACCTCACTTAGTAGACTGTCTGATCACGACATCAGTACTTTTCCCAAATTTCCAGGTATATAGGTATCTACATGATATGTTACGTACTTCTAATATTACCTGTGTACTAATTTTGTGATAATGTTATTAATGAATATAGGTTTAAGTGCAATAAAGTATAATTGGTTTGTGGATTCAAACATGAATTAAGTAATTTAGCCTATGCCCTAAATAATAAATAATATCTCCACGAAAATAACTGGACAATATGGATATCTTAAAAGTATGATGTACGATGCCATGACATTTTGAGTAGGTACCAACGTACAAAAAAATCGTTATATTAAATGTGGTTTATTTTACTATGCATAAGCAATTATCAAAAACACATAGCTATAAAAGAGAGATTCTCTTTTCACATTATTTACTAAAATCTATTTACAAAACCGATAGCAGTCTTCAGTTTTACTCTAGAGAAAAGACCAAATCTATAAGGGTCGTTGTATGGGGCGGGGGTTGGTAAAGATTACTTTTACGAATTCACGAATACATAACGCCTTCTAAAAAGAATAGTTTAGTACATATAACACTAAAAAATGGTAAAAGTATGCGTATAATTAAAGATTATGGTAATTTTATGGAATCTAATGACTTACATATGTTATTGTTATTCGTAACATATTTTTGAACAGTGATATATTTATTTTTCAGTGTGGGTAAATTACTATTTTATATTTATATATATTTATTGTGTAAAAATTAAATACATGTTTATCTTTCAATTATATAAATTTAACGAGTCACTTGTTTGATTCATTTTCAGAAAATTGTATATATTTTTGACTGTGATTGGCAGAAAATTCTCATGATATATCTAAAGCAATGAGAACTTTATACACGTTAGGTATTATATCTCTACATATTTTGACATGTATATGCTTAATATCTTATGAATAGTCTGCAAAGTAAAAAGTAACGTCGTAGTAAAAATTTGCCTCTGACTATGAAAATGAAAATAGTATATTATGTATGATATATATATATATATAAATAAAATCAATGAACAATTTTATTCAAACAGACATAAGTACTAATATGTATATTTAAAACTTATGGAAATTTGCTTGGTCAAGTCTTCACTATGTCCCTTTGTGTTGTTAAGAGTTTCGGTACAAAGTAAAAGGAAATACATATCGAAGATACTATGGACGGCGAAAAGGGACGGGACCAAAGAGATTAACTATTTCTCTAACTAACCTCTTTGGTCGGGGCTAATGCATCCATACTGAAGGAAATAGGAAATAGAGACGAAGGACCGGCTTTCCAAATAATGTTTTTAGAGAGTTCTGTGGGAAGATAGCCAGAAGAGGTGATGCTAATTTTAGAGATGCTTATTGTCAGCGGAAACAACGAGGGTCAATTTGGAAAAAGGGTTTCCACTCGATTGTCTGATCACAAGAATGTTGCGAGAGTCTTTACACCTTCAGGCATGTTGGCGATGAAAACAGAAATCACTGATAATCAGGAATACGACAAATAGGAATAAATAATGTAATTCGACTATAATAATCAGGTATATTAAACATTTGACTAAGCAAAACATGCCATAGATTTTTAAGGAAGCTACTAATTTATATTTCAGTAGCTATAATATAGAAATGGTAAGGAAATATGATGTTATTATTTTTTTATGTTATTAGGAATAACAAACACTTCGAATCGTTTAGTTATCATTTTATTAGAAAGTACTTATTCCACAAATTATACACAGATAGGCTTTGTTTGTTTAAGCAGGCTTAGTACTAACTATTAGTACTCGCTAGTCGCACTAGTTACTAAGCTACTTAAAACGCTGAGTAGAGTTTACGGGCGCTGACAAGTAAAAGTGTATTAGTAACATCATAGTAAATACAAAAAATTAAAGACGCAGAGTCCTGCTCGTATTCTTTTTCACTACATACTAATTGGGTAAGAATTGGGCGATTTACAAGATGCGACAAGTGATAAGGAAACGTACTCGTACTTACGATTATAATAGTATCTAAATATGATGGGTTTCTATTCACTCGTACTTCCATTTTTATTAATGCTTATTAGTATTCGGCCTGTTCACATGTGTCGGTATTTGTGTAGTGTGTACTAATGATTTTACTTTCTTTTCTTTTGATCATATCAAATCTTAATAAGATAAAATGGGCTTCTACAGAGTAGAAATAGTTTCTATTAACAGATTTTTTACGAGAAATGGGTGTTGGCAACTTGCTCAATCAATTAGACCCATATCCTGACACAATTTGAAAAATAATATGCGTATTTGCCAGATCCACGATATTATAAGCCGACGCGTATGCGGTAAACCCATGGAAACGTGTCTTAATGCATATTTTAAATCGGGTGTAATAAATAATTATTCAATTATGGAATAAATATAAATAAAATTATCACTAAGCATTGTGAAATGTTTGATATTTCAAATATAATAATATTGTTTTATATAAACGTTACATATTATGTTTTACATGTATTGAAAATCAATAGTATAATTATATTACTAATATTCAAAGAGGGATGTAGATAAATAATTAATAATATCACCCCTTATAACTATTTAGTAAACAGATGTCATACAATAGGCGAATCCCAAGTGTAATTAATTTATCAGAAGGGAAACAATTCAAACGGTTTCTGAAGAAATTCAAGACGGCTGGTAATAATAATTGGATGTAATTTTTTACAAACTTTCTATAATATTAGTTGATAACTTGCTACTAGAAAAAAGCCATAAATTAATTTGATTTTTTTTATTCATTTCAAATCATATTTAGCATATTATTAAAACACTTTTTAAAGACAGAATTTTTTATAGTCAGTTTAGTTTCGTAAAGATGTTTTGGTTTATCACTATTTTGAGTATGGTGTCAGAAAACAGGTTTTTTTGGATCACTGTTTTCTTTTCAAGAAAAATATTTTTTCTACTAGATTTTACATATTTGTATACTAATTTATTTCCCACTTCAAACAACCGCAAGACAGTTGAGCTGTAAAAAACGTACACAAAATGTAATTTTAAAATACTTTATTGTGTTTGAAATGTGATTAAAATCGGTTGATGACCATGATTTAAATAAAGCAAAATATTTTATTCTAAGTACTTACAGGTTAAAGAAAATAAACTGCGTACAAAAATATGGTATGAAATTTAAAATTTATTCCTGATATTTGAATAAAATCACATTTTGTAACAATTTTTACTCAACATGAGGCTAATGTCGCATCGGCGAATGTGGTGAGGCTGTTTTTTTCATTAGTTTCAGTTAGCTGCGTGACGTTACTGTTTCGGCATGGCCTTGCCCATGCGTAAGGAAGAAATTTGCAACATTGCTTCCGGTTTTGGTTTATGACCATTACTAGTCGAGGCGATTTTCAATGTGCGACCGGGCTTAATAATAACTTGGACTTTTACAAAAAAGATAATATAAACTTATTTATTAACCATTTCGATTAAAATATGTACATATATATTTATATAAATAAGGGTATTAAATAGAAAAATGTTACTTTTTGATGATTCGAAATTATTTACCATACATTTTGATGTTACAAAACGATTCATGTATAAGGTAAGGGTTGAAACAATATAAATAAGCGGGACACATAGCGCGGAACCGAATGAAATGGTACATCTTTGTTCATATCCTATACTGCAGCATATTTTTTCCGACCGTGTCTGATTCTAATAGGATCATATGAGTCTCCATAGAGTAGAGGTTTGTGTTAACAGATTTAGTTTTTTTACGAGAAATGAATGTCAGCCACTTGCTCAATCTATTAGGTCCATACCCTAACTCGCACATAAATTGAAAGACAATATGTGTACTTGCCAGACCCAGGATTCGAACATGGGACCCACGGTGTGATAGTCCAACGCTTAAGCCGCGCGGTCACCGTGGGTGTCAATAGTGAGTATGATTCACTATGCACTAATAAGACTGGCATTTATAATATAAATGGTCGCAAGGGTGTATCTATAGTCTAAGGTCGCAAGTATATTAAAATATATCGTAAAAATATATTTTTTTTATAAATCTGAGATATAGTAACGCAGAAGAAAACTGCGTTGGCAGCAATCACTTAGTAATGTTCGGATTTTTTTATTCTCATATTTTGAGTTACCTAGCTGTGAACAGATTTCATGAAACACGCTTTTGCTTTACCAAAAATGTATACTTAATACAAAGATAATATTTCACAATCATAAGGAAAGCTCGAGTATAAGAGGGGGATTAAATTGACAGAGTTTTATAGCCTCATAAAATAGGTGTAATAATATTCCTAACAAAAGAAAATCATTCTGAAAAAAAATGATCTGTATCTATTAGTTAGTTAGTGAGAATGCTTATAAATATGGTGGTAATACTATGGTGGAGCAATTTACACATTCAAGCAGACCAAAGTTAATACATTTGAACGAACTAATTATAATACTGAGCATAAGTACATTTTTGATGATATTTTCTTTTTTTTTTTACAAATTAATATATACTTATATAAAATATCTACACGGTGATTATCATTATTGATAACTATTATATTATTTTCTTAAGGTAGTAGTGTAGGTCCCTTTGAGGTGTTTATTGCCGAATATTACGCCTATATGGTCGAGCTTGTACAAATTGATCATATTTTAATTCAATAATGGGTAATAAGTACGGTGAGATTGTATGTCTAACTATTTTTATTGTAAACTGTGTAATATTTTTACGGATTCAAAATCTATTAAAAGTTATTACCGCCAGTAGAGTATTTATTTTCAATGTTGTGCGCGACATTGGTGATAATAATTAATTATGAATGAAAGTTTTTGAATTAAAATAAAATTTATTCATTTCGACAAAATATATATTAATATGTAATTCATTCACGATTTTCTTTTATATTCACAAGTTTTTTTGATTATTTGTAAGCATGAAGTAAAAATTTGTTTATGTAGGTAGGTATCTAATCTATTATGAAGATTCAGTCGTAATTTAAATTATCACGCAGCACTAAATCTTAAAATACTTTAGACAAGAAGTTATTTTAAAATACATTTTCTTTTTTGACTACAATGTGGTTTTTTTTTTTTAAAGGATGAATGTGAAATAGAGCAAATGGTTTATAGAGCATTAGATAAAGAAAACTTCTTCGGAAAGGTTTTTCGTAAAAAATTTCTTGCGAGACTGTTTTTATTGTAGTTACAATCATTCATCATTTAAAATTTATACTCAAAACATTGTTTGCACAAAAGTAAAGTGTAATAAATTATCACGATAGTATGACTCAACTTAGGGAGGGAAAGTGGGAGTCACAGTTCAGAGTAATAGAGATTAATTTCCGATGGAAGTACTTACCACCAAATTAAGCAGACTTCATAATATACGGAATAGTCTAACTATAAAGACTAACTTTAGCAGAGCAGAGGCATTTCCAATAATTACTGTAATTTAATTAACCTGCATTGATGATAAAAAGATTAAAATAAAATAAAGTAGTATTTGTATTTGTTGCTGTATAAAATCGGTGATGTATTATTTATTAATACCCGTTTCTGAAACATTGGGTCACGTATGTGAAAAACAATATTTTTTTCTAATATTAATACCATCGACCGAAGGTACTTGATGTAATTTGAATTTAAATCCATTAGAATATTTTTTTCAATGCTTGTTTGATCCTGGATAAAGCAGCGCTCGGAATGGAGCAGAACGCCCTGGAGCGCCGTTCCGGTTCGTGAATTCCTCGAGAATACCGTTCCGTCTCGTGGAATCCTCGAATATACCGTTCCTTCTCGTGGAATCTCGAGCCTCATCAGAATATTTCATATGGCGTTCCGGTTCAAAATATTTTGAAACATAATAAAATAATTATCTTTCTATTAAACAATGATTTAACTGGTTGAAAATTCCTGATTATTGTTCCTACATAATATGTCGATACAAATAGCCAAGTTAAAATTTTGTTTTTAGAAATACATCGAGCTAGGTATATTTTTTCCCAACAATGCATTTCTAGGCAACCCATGTGTTTAATAATAAAAAATAAAAGTTGAAGAAAGCACCTTTAGATGTATTGCTCTCTTCCGTTTACTTAATAAGACAATACGATAATATAATAGTATATTATTACAACAATGTTTCTTTGCGTGCAGACAAAATCACAAAATACATCATTTATTAAGGGTACCTGGTATTATGGGTATATATTATAGAAGGACGTAAAGTAGATGGTGTGTGAAATACAAAATTATCATGATGCAATCAATCCACTTTTCGAATATTCACGCCATTCTTATAATAGTAATATATACAATGCAAAATGTATTTGGCACTCATAAAACCATTGCAGGTAGGTGTATATTGGTATATTATATTATAATCAAATTATTAATGAAAATAGTTTTTATTATTTTTTAAAAATTATCTTGGTTATTGCCTTCTAAAATTTTCACGTTTTTAATAATAAGCTTAAAATATATTACATACATATTTAAAAATAGAATTTTCACCTATTTATTACTAAGCTGAAAATAATGTCGATATTGCATATTTTGAAAAAAATGTATTAGGCTCTCATAGACCCCTGCAGGTAGATTGTTTATAAAAAATGGCAATACCTTCTACAATTTTCACCTATTTATTACTTAGCTTAAAATAATATCGATATTTCAAATTAAAATAAAATGTATAAGGCTCTTATAGAACCCTGCAGGTAGATTGTTATTGAAAAAATGTCAATGTCTTCTAGAATTTTCACTTAGCTTAAAATAATATTTATATCGCATATTTTGAAAAAATGTATTAGGCTCCCATAAGATCCTGCAGGTAGATTGTGTATGAAAAATGACAATGCCTTCTACAATTTTCACCTATTTTTGATTTGCCTATTTAAAAAAAATGTGTTAGGCTCTCATAGAACCCCGTAGATAGATTGTTTTTGAAAAAATGTCATTGTCTTCTAGAATTTTCACCTTGCTTAAAATAATATTCAAATCGCATATTTCGAAAAAAAATGTATTAGGCTGTCATAAGACCCTGCAGGTAGATTGTGTGTGAAAAAATGACAATGCTTTCTACAATTTTCACCTATTTATTAATACGCTTAAAATAATATTCATATCGCATATTTTGAAAAAAATTTATCAGGCTCGCATAGAACCCCGCAGGTAGATTGTTTTAAAAAATGGCAATGTCTTCTAGAATTTTCACCTAGCTTAAAATAATATTCATATCGCATATTTAAAAAAAATATGTATTAGGCTCGCATAAGATCCTGCAGGCACATTGTTTATGAAGAAATGACAATGCCTTCTACAATTTTCACCTATTATTACTACGCTAAAAATAATATTGATATTCCATATTTAAAAAAATGTATTAGGCCCTCATAATATAAAGCTCATAGATAAGGTAGATTGTTTGTGAAAAAATATAAAATTATCATAATGTTCTATTTTTCAAATATGCACTACATTCTTATCGATGCACTGGAAAAAATGTATTAGGCACTCATAAACTTATGTAGGTATATTGCTTTATAATCGATTAAAGACAATTCGTTTTTGATTATTGTTTAATAGTTACTATGGCAATTTCTTTTAGAATTTTCGCATTCTTACTAAATTTAAATAATGAGTAATGATATTTTCATACTAGGCGAATGTATAAGATTCTTATAAAATCCCTGTACAGTGTAGGTAGTAGATGATGGTTTATGAAATACAAAAGTAGGTGTCATGATGCTATTTACTTTAGTCTACATTCTTATAAAAGCACTGGAAAATGTCTAGGCACTCATACAACCTATGCAGGTGATTATATTGTTTTTTAAGCTTTTTTTATACTTATACTTCTATTGTCGCGTTTAGGAAAACAGATCAGAGTGTATTTTTCGCGTGTGATAAGCCGCGATGTAACACGTATTTTTTATAATTTATATTGCATTCGGGTTGCGTAATACTTTGAAATATTTATTTGTTGTGTTAGGCGGAATAAAATAATTTTAAACCAGCGGCACTCAAATAAGAGGCCTTTTTCTGACTGTGTAATTTAACAAGATAATTAAAATAGTAATAGTAAATAATATTAATAAATACGGAATTAAGCAACAAGATAATTTTAAACCAGCGGCACTCCATTTCAACTTCCTACCAATAAGAAAGACAAATAATTTGGATAGTTCGATGAACCAAAAGAATACTTTTATTTATTTTGTGAACCTGATTCTAAATCACCACACCAGAGCTAGTCAAAGAATCTAGGTCTAAGTTTGTTTAAAAGTATGCATATTTAATAAAGAATGCTACATTCGTAAAACTTGTGTATTAATTGAGTACCTAATTTTATTAAATTAATTTATTATGATGTTCATACTGTGTTTTTGATGCTTGATGCTCTTGCTTTTTCGTACATGTTGGATTTTGATTTGATTAAAAAATAGTTTTACTCATGTTTCTATCTACACTTAGTTATACATTTATAATTTATTCAAACTACTGACGAAGGCAATGGGAAATTGTATTGGTTTGTTCATTATTTCATGTATTTTTATGTTTCCTACTCCAATTAGATTCATATACATTTAGATATTTATATTTGTATATTAATGTTATGATTTTGTAAACGATTTCGTAAACTTATATTATTATATATTTTGATGTCACAAACAACTGATTCGGGCGAATGTGGTGATGAAAAAGTTTTATAAAGTACATTATGTAAAACTGAGATATTTTTGTATTACAGTGATTATATCGAATATTGCACATATTTTTAGAAAAAATATTGAGCGTTCCGGTTCGTAAAATTTTCTATTTCGAGTACTGGGATAAAGACAATAGATTAAACGAATGGCTAACAACTATTCCACATAAAAAAATGAACATAAAATAACATCCACCATACTACTAAGAGTGACCAAATATTAACTTTACTGTAAAAGAAAAATCTAAAATATCGAAAAACATTTGTTAGTAGGTAGTACGTCATAGTTAGGGAATCCAATCCCGAGCCAAAATTCTAATCCCGGGATTTCGGGATTACAATTTGATAATCCCGGGATTGGCATTTTTTCCATAGTTATATTTACAAATAACATTAATAAAATCGTTCAAAAATAAATCTAGTATAATTTATACTACGAGTATTTAAGACATTTTTATACAACATTTTCATTAGCTCGTATTCTTATTTGTCCGGTGGTTGTTTGTCCGGTACAAATATTGCAATCGATTTTTAACTAACTTCCCGGCTAGCTAGACATTCGAAACTTTTAGAATATATCAGAACACGATGCCAATGCATTTTTTTGATACTTTTAGCCATCTTTAAGCGGAATCGAATTCATTTTCAATTAGTTCTGTTTTGTATAGAAAGTTATTTCAGAAAAATCCGTAAAAAGTTAAAAACTATTATTGGTTACTAAGGCGGTGGTCCTAGCAACTAAATTATTAATATATACGTGCGTCACTATGGAAATCAAAATGAAATGTCAAAATGATATTTCAGTATTTTATATTTGTTTGTTTTTTTATTTAATTCATATCAAGTACAAGTTTGAGCATATTTAGTATAATAATTCAACAGAAAATTTAAAATCGTTGTATATACAAAGTTCTTTTTATCTTGTAATTATTATTGTTAATTATGTTAATTGTTCCATCTTGAAAATACATAAGTTTAATGGAGTAAATATAATAATGTGAATTTAATATGAGATTGCTGTTTCTGGTAGTAAAGACTTAATTAATGGGTTAGCTGGATTTAAAATAGTAAAACAAATCGTGATGCATGGCCTTTCCGCTTCATAAATCTAATTAATCAGCCAAATATGAAACTGCCGTAAAACTTATGAGATCATGGTGGAATTACTTTGTTAAAAGTCCGAAGAATTGTTTTTTTCCAATCTTTCTTATTTTTATTGATTTATGTGAAAAAATAAAATGAATCGGCAACTTACATAATTGGGTATAAATCAAACTTCGTTCAAACTCAGTTTATTTTTAATTTAGTTATTTGTTATTAAAAGTATTTTTTCTGTTATATTTTAGTTTTTATTTTATTTTCCATAAAAATTGATAAAAAATCAATCCCGAAATCCCGGGATTATGTTTACCAATCCCGGTATTCAAAGGTATCGAAAATAGCTCGGGATCCCGGGATAGGAATCCCTAGTCATAGTGCATTAATAAAAAATAGACATTATTACTTTATCATTCACAATATTTAACAAAAAATGTAACACTAAGACATTTTAACGAACGACATTGTTTATATGTAGATACTGATTTTTTATATTATAAACTATGTTATTATTTTGATAGATCTTCTTCCTGGCGTTATAACCCTAGCTTTCTCCAGCTTCCGCCTTCATGCGGGTCTGTCTACAATCGTTTTCCCCCAGTTTAGGATGCTCCGGAAATTTAAATTCATCTTGAAACTGTCCCTTTATTGTATATGAAGTCAACCAGGTCTTTATTTGCTTTCCGGCTTCCCGAATGTCAGTTTCTTTGTCATGCGTGACTTGTCCCAACCATTTAAGGCGGTATAATTTGATGGACTGTACAATGTACGGGGTATGATCAGCGCATTCAGTTCATAATTATATCTTCGTCTCCACCCCAACTGTGTGTCATTGATGGGTCTGAAGATACCACGCAGCACGTTCTGCTCAAATGAGACCAAAACTCTTTCCATGCTTTTACTTATGCACGAGGTCTCCGAGCCAGACATGACAACTGGTGTTATTAATGTTTTGTACAATATTCATTTCAAGTGTCGGTGGAATGACATGGAACCAGAGAATCCAATCCCGAACCAAAATTTTGATCCCGGGATTTTGGGATTACAATTTTACGATCCCGAGATCACGGTCTGGTCCCGGGATTGGCGTTTATTCGATAGTTAATATTTTTTTTTTTAATTGTACAAATAGCATTGATAAAATGGGTCAAAAATGTCTAGTATAATTTGTATAAATTATACAAAATTATACAGTATTGTTTAAGACATTTAATGTCAATATTATGTACGTTCAATCTTGGAAATACATGGGTTTAATATAGTAAATAATATTGTAATATACATAATAATGAGAAAGTAAAACTTTTTTTTTAAATTTATTTAAGAAAAGATAACATTCATAAAATTCAGCGTAGAAACAAGTGCCTGCCTGCACGTCCGTGGCACTGGTAGTTAGACGCCATTCGCGTGCCAGAACGTCAGTGGCGTCTAACTGGTTAAATGAACGAATTTATTATTTTTCTAATATTTTTACGATTGCGTATGGCAACTAAAATTGGTTATTTATTATCCGTGAGCATCCGGCAATTCCCCCTGTGAAACGTGCAGGTACATACACTTCACTAACATAATTTTGTACATATTCTTGATAAAAAATCAATCCGAAAGATTTCGGGATTACGTTTCCTAATCCCGGGATTCACAGGTATCGAAAATTGTCCGGGATTGGATTCCCTACAGGAACGTAGTATCTTCATTAGACTGAAGCGATATATTTTGTTACCTAGCACAATTATTCTCTTAATTTAGATTTATAGGCTACCATTACTGTTAATAGATGACCCTAGGTACATTTTTCACTCTCTTAAAAACCCTGTTATGTGTTGTGAAACTACCACTAGGTCTATCCGGCCCTCTTCATACAACTTACTATAATATTCATTTTGATATTTTTAATTTATAAGCTGAATCTAAAATTTTATACTGAGCTTATTATTAAGATATTGTAGTATAACAAATAAAGACAATATTATTGGAATATATTAACTACATACTGACAACATTTTAATAATTTCTTACTATATATACTATTTACTGAACATACTGACCGGTTATTCAATTTATATGTTTGATCAGAGCCTTTATCTAATCGTAGGTAATAAATTTCTTGACAGCAGTAAATCACTTCATAGATTGCGTACAGTATATAACCTCACAGTCTATAAATATTATCTGTGCATGATATTCAACGATAGACGAGGTAATTTATTGTTGAGGTCGTATAGATATATAACGTGTACATACATAGCTTAATTAACTGATTTTCTTCGCCTAATGGAAAATAGCACGATATATCTAAATTCTAAAGTATGCTACATTTATCAACATATGTTTTTATCTCAAGAATCTATAATAGCATTTTATGTGCTTCATTTATTAATAAATATAGTCATTTTTCAGTAAGTATTTTTTATTCAAGAAATAATATAACTATACAAAACATAAGAATGTAGCAAACTTTTTATTGGAAATACATAACTTAGATTAGTTTAAAAAAACGTTCGTAATAGAATCCAATTAGACTGAGTAAAATTTGAACACGCAACTTCCGCTTCTGCGTAAGTGCTTTATCCAACCAGTTGTTCAAAGACATGTTTATGAAGTGATTATAAGTTATGTATTTTTTAATATTTTCATTTGTTTTGTTATGTTTAGGTATAATTGAGAAAACAGCATAACAATGAAAATTTTAATGATACTTATGTTATATTTTTCAAATTCATATTTAGATACATTCACGATAGCCGAGCAGTTAAGCGATAGGCTTATAATTACGTCAGTCTCAGGTTCAAATCCTGGGTCTGGAAAATTCACATGTTTTATTAAATGGAGCCAGAATACGGATTTAATTGGTTGGGTAAGTCGCTAACATTAATTTATCATAAAAACAAAAATCGGGTAAAAAATTTCCACACTGTGATGTGAGAGTATGATCTACTTGGGATCAGACATGGTAAACAAATGCATCAAAAAACAATAATAAAAATAGATATGTTTAAAACATTCAAAACGTACTAAAACTAATAATATTATATCTTATCTCAAATTAATCTATCATAAATACTGACATAATGAAGTGAAATATGTAATATTTTGTGTATGTTATGTACGCGTGCGTACTAAATAATTTACTTATATCATATAATATAATATAATATAATATAATACCTTATAAATAATGTTCAAAACATTCTTCGTTCATAATTATTTTTTTGCTTACAACTTTTCCCGGTCACAATTCTTTACACCCATAGTACTTCGCCGTATGTATCGAAAAATACATTTTTGTACATAAATGACACTCTTCATTCATAATGATATTTTTATGGGGTTTTTTTACGTTTGTCTGAAGCTGTTTCGTGTACATTCCTACTTTTGTTACATATTATATGCACACAGCGTGTATTCTAGGATAATTATGTTTGGGTGAAAAGGGTTGCCTACATAATTTGACAGTTTATTCTTTTCATTTTGTAGAAATTGAATAATATGTAAATATTTATCAAAAATATATAATTCCAATATATTCAGCAAAGAATTCTTTGATAGGAATTGTGGGTGCGAAGATTTTCATAGGCTCCTTATAAAATAATATCGTACTCATGAATAATTTAAAAATTGTTATTGGTGCGGAATGAGATAGTAAATAATTTGCTTAAACTGTCAAAATGTTCGATTAAGTTTTGAAAAAATATGTATCAGACAAACTGTAACGAATGCTTATTTTTCATTATTTTGATGATAATAATGCAGACGCTTACATCTTTTGGCAATGTTTTTGAAGTCATTTTACTATTATTTTCTTTATTGCAATATGTGTGAATAAATTTTTTATGCTGGTTGCAAAAAATATTAATACTTTATGATTGTTTTTATCTAATACTTGTATGGTATATTAAAAGGTTTTCTAATTCGGGTCACTACCTTTTTTTAGAATATATAATATTTCATTAGAATCATAATATATCAAATGGAACTTAAATTTTATTATAAATAATTCTTTAAAATGCGATCAAAAAAGCTAAAAATACAAATTAATGAATACATTTTATTAAATAATCACAAAAAAAAATTAATTTGAAAACAAAAGATAGATTTATATTCTATTTTAAATAATCGCATTTCAAAAAACTAATTTAAAAAATTAATTCTCTGAGCTTTTTGATGAGCTTAATAAGTCACCAGATTTATAAAAACCTAGCCCTGTAATGTACAGACCATGTGATGATGAATCTCAAATCAACTGCGATTAGATATTGATAGGTAGGAAGATTTAAGTGCATTGGGAGTCATCAACTAAAGAAGGGGAGCGAAAGACCGATCAGAATGGAGGGGTTTGCTTCAGGTGCTCAAAACACACCAGAGCTATTTTTATAGTACTGCGAAAGAAAAATAATATGACTAACCATACAATATTTTATTATTATCATCGAATCTAGTTAGGTGATACAGTCGTTATAATAATTAAGTGAGGCTACGATATTTTTTTTCTTGAAAACATTATAATCAAATGTCTAGTTATGTATTTATTGCCCCCCTTAGTTGCTATAAATCAACTCGAGCGGAAATGTAATATCTCTGTTAAACGTGCCGATTCTATAACAAGCCAACTTAACATAAACAAAAGATTCTTTTGTGAAATAAATGTCTCCGTGTTATTTCATACTGTTGAATTCTAATATTACTGTCAACAAACGATAGTAGCAAACAAAGTGATATTATATAAGTAAATTTTATAATAGAAGGTAGTATGTATAATATCAATATCATATAAACACGTATTGTTACCAATTAAGTATTAAAATAGTTTTTGATAAGAATAAATTCAATTTTGTATCGTAACATTATTGGAATAAGACGTCTATAGTTCTTATATAAAGAAAACTATGATCACTTTGACATTATATTATCATGTAACCGCATTGGAGAATATCATCTGTTTCCAAATGGTATTCCACGAGAGTTTGCTGGTTTTTATTATAATACGATTTTGACTAGCTTCATATATTTTAACACACTTATAATAAAGCCGCTTAGATAATCAGTTTTGTTAAAAGTTAATCATTGCAGTCACGATACTTCAAAATTAGGTCTAGGATGATTCGGTGCCGGGACAACTGGGCACCAGCAAATGGAATGAAATTCGAAAATAAATAGACGTTCGTGAATAATAGGCAGATACTTTTAAAATATTTATTTAATATTATTGTTTGATCCTTGGTGAGAATTGAAATATGCACACGTAAATAATGATTGTAGCGCGGGACCTCTCGCTTGCCCCGAATACTTTCTCCCTCGCACCGCGGCCGTCGCTTACAGTCCACACGGGCACTTCCCATGGAGGCGTTTCCTACCTGCGCGCGCCGGCGTCTCGGCTGGCCGGCGAGGAGAGGGTCGCCCGGTTGGGAATATAAGGCGCCACACGGCCTTGAACAAATCAGTGAACCTTGGGCCAGCTTGGCCCTGACTTAGCATACTAGTCTTGCTTGGTTCTGAAAAAGATATACACGGCTTTCCGTAAACTCTATCAGACCACAGTGAGCTATACTTGCTGAACCCTGCTCAACGCAATAGTCTTGTTTACACTGAAAATGGTATAAGCGGCTTCCCGTAACCCTATCAGTGTACAGTGAGCTATTGTGGTGAGGTAGGTACGAGTTCAGGTTTTGCCATAGTTATACTTTCAAAGAATACAACGAACCCTTATAATATTTATTAAGGAAGTACCTACACCTACCCTTATAAATTGGCGCCCAACGTGGGGCTGAAAATGAAAATGGCATCCGTAAATCTGACAAGCGATCAGTTTAAGGATTTGATAAAAGAGCTGACAAAAGACGCAAAACATGGAAGTTTTGCGCAGTGTACAGCAAGATACGATGGAACCAATAATAGCAGCCAAGTGGAAGCATTCATCGCAACTGCGACTGTGTTCAGGACGATCGAACACATCAACGAGTATAATTCACTGATTGGATTACAGCTTCTATTGGAGAAACATGCTGCTACATGGTGGATGGGAGTGAAAGATACCATCACTTCCTGGGAGGATGCAATGGCGGGGCTTAGGCACGCTTTTGCACCCAAAAGGCACGCGTACAAGGTATACACAGAGTTATGCACGATCAGTCAGAAAGCAAACGAACTGACTGATCTATTCATCAACCAGAAAAGAGCTCTGTTAGCAGAACTCCCAGCCCCGGCACACGCGGAATCAGTGCAGATCGACATGATATTTGGTCAATTGCACATAAAGATTCGCGATGGAATGCCGCGAAACACTATCAAAAGTTTCGACGATCTCATCAAAAGGGCTCGAGAGATCGAGGACAAGCTGAGAGAAAAATCACACAAGATGCAACCGGAAGAGAATCACCACACGCCAGCTCCATTCTGTTCGTTGTGCTACAGGAAGGGACATCAAGCTGATACATTCCGGACAAAGTTACAGCATAACAGTAACCCAACCGAACAGAACATTGAGACACGCATAGCCGACAAGTTTGCATGTTACGGATGCGGCAAGCCTGGCGTAATGAGATCCAACTGCCCGAGTTGCCAAAAACAGCAACCATCATCACCGACAAAGCTAAGTTTCTATGCAGTTAATGCACAAGGGCTATGTGACACCGAGGCCCGTTACCGACCAACAACCGCAGACACTCAGATGATGATGGCCGGCCTCTCAACAGAGAAACCAATACCGAGTGAAGAGTTTGGAGTATACGGACCGGAAATTCTCTTGAGCCCGATAACCGGTACTCCACAACGCCAAGTGGACGCAACAACCTCATATCTGCTCAAAACTGATGTAAGCAGTAATGCATCAGGGGCTGTTTCACTCCAGGGGGAGGGAAAAGAAGAGCATCCAGTAGAACCTGCTAGTCGTCTCACACACGCAGAGAGAAACTACTCGATAACGGAGTCAGAGAATGTTATACCCGAGATAGCGTCGAATCTACTTCAACTCACCGACCTCTCAGCAGAGAAACCAATACCGAGTGAAGAGTTTGGAGTATACGGACCAGACATTCTCCTGAGCCCGATAACCGGTACTCCACAACGCCAAGTGGACGAGACAACCTCATATCTGCTCAAAACTGATGCAAGCAGTAATGCATCAGGGGCTGTTTCACTCCAGGGGGAGGGTAAGGAAGAGCAACCGGTAGAATATGCTGGTTGTCCACTCACACACACAGAGAGAAACTACTCGATAACGGAGTCAGAGAATGTTATACCCGAGATAACGCCGAATCTACTCCAACTCACCGGAAGTCTCAGACGCACTAGGGTAGTACATGACAATAAGCATGATAACAGGAAGCAATATGCCGACCACAAACGTAGGCCAGACCCTGACCCAGACCCGGGAGACATCGTACTGAATGCGTCACATGCACCCAGCAACGCATCGGAAGGCTTCAATTCCAAGCTTTCCCCTAGACGCAGACGTGGAAGACCGAAGAAAAGATCAACTAAGAACCAACATCAAGAGACAGATTCTGGATCTTCAGCGGGGCGCTTATCAGATCCAGAGGGGGAGATTGTAGCGCGGGACCTCTCGCTTGCCCCGAATACTTTCTCCCTCGCACCGCGGCCGTCGCTTACAGTCCACACGGGCACTTCCCATGGAGGCGTTTCCTACCTGCGCGCGCCGGCGTCTCGGCTGGCCGGCGAGGAGAGGGTCGCCCGGTTGGGAATATAAGGCGCCACACGGCCTTGAACAAATCAGTGAACCTTGGGCCAGCTTGGCCCTGACTTAGCATACTAGTCTTGCTTGGTTCTGAAAAAGATATACACGGCTTTCCGTAAACTCTATCAGACCACAGTGAGCTATACTTGCTGAACCCTGCTCAACGCAATAGTCTTGTTTACACTGAAAATGGTATAAGCGGCTTCCCGTAACCCTATCAGTGTACAGTGAGCTATTGTGGTGAGGTAGGTACGAGTTCAGGTTTTGCCATAGTTATACTTTCAAAGAATACAACGAACCCTTATAATATTTATTAAGGAAGTACCTACACCTACCCTTATATGATTTAATTGTGCATATGTTTCAGTTCCAACGAGAAGAGAGTTTTTTTATTTTTATATAAAGCCTCAGACATGATAATTCTCAATCCGCAATAAAAACATTATGTTAAGAGCAAAATAAATAAAAATTACTAAGTACTCGTAGTAGATATAAACTGATTAAAATTCCTCGTCTACTTTCTGTATAAAATCGTATTTATTTCATTCGACAGTGCGTCGCCCAATTGTCCTGGCATTCAGTTCTCCCATTCCCATTAAAATTATATACGACCAATATTATGTATAATCATTATTTTGAGTTGCTTTTTAGGACAGATTTTCCGTAATCATGGGGTAAAGACTTCATTATAGTGATTGAACAGTGGCAAGAGTTATTAGCGTATTCCAAAATCTGTAAATATCATATTTAAATCGTTAGCAAACAGTTCGTTGATGACTGTAAACCAAAATTGTATATCTTACGGTAAAAGTGTAAATATATTTTAATGCGAGAGGAAAATTATTTTCACTGGTTCGTTAGTTTCAATTTTGGATCTATGGAGTAAATTAATACTGTTTTTCGATACTAGTAGTGCATTTTTTAATCTGTTACGCTTAAATATATACGGGGTTCCGTTATGATGTACCCGTAAAAGGGCTTCGTGACTCAAATTAATTGATTAACGCTGGCTTATATTATAGTTATATAGACGGAAAACTATCATGGAATATTTTTGGTTATTCTTTGGATAGTAATTATTATTTAATTATTTTCAATTGTTTTTTCGCAGATATCCTCTATAAGTAGTTACGTCATATTATAACTCGTTATCGTTAAATAAACAATTATGTGAAAGTTTTTAAATGTCCGAATAACTTCATCATCAGCCTGAATCTATCCAATGCTGGATGAAGGCCTCTTCAAGCTGCTTCTACTTCTCTCGGTCCTATACGTTGCGTTGCCATGTATTTCCGCAGAACTTTATCATTTCATCGATCCAGTGGCCTCTAGATCTACCTTGCGGACGTTTTGCACCTCTTGGATACCACTGGATGACTAAATTCGTCGAACGATTGTCTCTTCTTCTAGTAATGTATCCAGCCCATCTCCATTTGAGGATTTTAATGAACTCGCAATCTCTTATCTGCTTCCTAATCCACTCACTCCTCTTTTTGTCCTTTCGCGTTATGCCCAGCATGCACCTCTCCATACCGCATTGTGCTACTCTAAGTGTCTGGATCTCTCTTTTACTTAGGTTCCATGTTTCACACGCATGTGTGATTACGGGAAGCACACACTGATTGAACACTTTGCGCTTTAGGCACAGTGGATAGTCACTTTTGAAGACATTATTCAGGCGGCCAAAAGCACTCCAGCCTAGCTTTACTCTGCAAACAATTTCATCAAATATACATCCGTCTATAGACACTTGTTATCTACGATAGATGTAGTTTTTCACGTGTTCGAGCTGAGTGCCAAGTAAGCAACAAAGTAAGCTTGTAAATAAATGTAACAAAGACGAAAGTCATGTTCAACTGCTTTACGGGCCAAAAAGAGATCCTCATCAATGGCGAATGAATTATACATAGGTAAATCGAGAAATCTATTTTGCGAATACTATTCGTACGAATTGAAATTAAATATTCAACATAAAACTCGAATCAGAAAATCGTAAAAAGTTGTGTGCGTACCTAATACATATTTAATAAATGTGATCGAAATTGATGTCGGCTTGATGTGACAGATTGATTTTATTTATAAGCTTAACTTTTAAATACAGCCTAAAAAGTTTTTTTTAAAGTTAATGTTGTTCACCCAATATAGTTTGTGCGGAAGGCGATGTCTCAAATTGACTTTAAAATAAACTTTGGTGCACGAAGGCTTTTGATGAAAAAAAACGTATTCTTATATGGGATGATAATATTGCGGGAAGAAAATGGAAAGTGGGGAATGGTGAGATGAAAACAGTTTCACCACAAGTTTGTACGTGATGTATCCTGAGAATCTCATCAGGATTGATAGATAAATGCCTTTTCGGACGCTTGGAAAGTAGGTAGGAACTTCAAGTTATTCAATAAAACTTTGAAAACACGTAACGAAACGTTATGAATACATGGTATTACTTACAAAAAGCACCACAGTACCTTTATAATTTAATAACGTTATATCTTTACATCATACATATTATAATTCAAATATATAACGCCACAGAAAATACAATACGTATTTAATAGAACTAAATCACTCGCCGATGCCGATTTTTATGTTATATTGATATGAAAGTCATAAAAAAGCTTTCACAAAAATAGGGTTATTTATATTCTATCTAATATCTATATCCTTGATTACAAAGATAATATTATTAAATTCTTGAATGCAGTTGGATATTATAATTGAAAAGTAGATATGGAACGGTGTTATCATCTCTAGTGTTTTTTTCTGAGAAATAATGCTGAAAAAATGTATGACACCTACAATCGTATATCTAAATAAATTAACAAAAATAACGCATCAGCTCAAAATATATTAATAATCAAAATTCATGATTATATTTGATCCAAAATATGAAATTTACATAAAAACTAATAATAACCCTACTCATAACGGACGTTTCGTAATAGTCAAAGAACTATATAGGTAGGTATTGTATAGTTGGTTTATTTATAATATACTCGTAAGAGAGGAATATGAAATAGAGGTACAAAATAATGATTGATTAGTTGTCAAAATATATTACATATTAACATAAAATATAGATTAACATATTATTATTATTATCTCTAGTAAGTTAGTTTTTTTTAACAAATTGCATATAAACGTTTTTGACAATCGGAGCTGAATTTTATTAAATTATAATAGGTACGAGGGTGGGTCAATAATTCCTTAGAAAAAAGCATTAAAACAGTTTTTATTTTTGTATTTTTTTTTATTTCTCAACATAATCTCCTTGGAGCTCAATACACTTGGTTAGACGTTTCTCAATTTTTTTTAAACCGTCAGAAAAATAAGTTTTCGGAAGGTCCTCAAAATAAGCATTTGTCCGATCGATGACTTCTTCATTTGAAAAAAAACGTTGTCCACTTAGCCATTTTTTTAAGTTTGGGAAAAGGAAAAAGTCACTGGGCTAAATCTGGCGAATACAGTGGGTGGTCGACCAATTCGAACTTCAATTCTTCAATTTTAGCCATTGATCGTAAACATGTGTAAACACGGGCATTGTCCTGATGAAAGAGGATTTTTTTCCTGTTTAAATGACGCCGTTTTTCTTCAATTTTGTTTTTTAGCTGGTCCAATAAAGATGCATAATAATCCCCTGTTATTGTTTTTCCTTTTTCCAAATAGTCAACGAAAATAATTCCACGTGCATCCCAAAATACAGTAGCCATAACCTTACCAGCTGATTTTACGGTTTTCGCCTTCTTTGGACATGGTTCGCCTTTCGCAATCCACTGCTTTGACTGTTCTTTCGTCTCGGGAGTATAGTGGTGTATCCATGTTTTATCTACAGTCACAAAGCGACGAAAAAATTCATCCGGATTGCGTTGCATGAGCGACAACAGGGCTTTAGAGGCCACCACCCTATTGCGTTTATTGTCGACTGTGAGCAAACGCGGCACCCATCTTGCAGAAATTTTTTTCATGCCCAATTTGTCATGTAAAATAGAAATGACGCTACCTTTTGAGATCCCTGTAATCTCAATTATCTCACTCAACTTTAATCTTCGGTCACTTAACACCATATCGTGGATTTTATTGATCATTTCTGGTGTAGTCACCTCTACAGGACGTCCTGAGCGTGGTTCATCCTTTGTTGATGTACGACCACGTTTAAATTCATTTAACCAGTTATAAATAGTTGCAAGTGAAGGAACAGATGTGCCGTGAACTAAATCCAACTCATTTTTTATTTCCTTTGCTGTTAACCCTTTTATATTAAAATGTTTAATAACAGCTCTAAACTCAATTTTCTCCATTTTTGTAAACAAGCAAATTTTTTTTTTAAATGTACGAGAAACACACAACAACCCGACCAATCTGATTGAAACTTCGCAGCATACTGAATCGGTAGTGCCGCTGCATGAAAACAAACCGCTTACAGTACTAGTCGCGCCACCTGTCGGCTTTTCTAAGGACTTATTGACCCACCCTCGTATATTATGATTAAATATTTTTACCGTTCAGAGAACTATTATATACCAATAAAGTGACATAAAGTATTTTATAATATAACTAGCTGAAGTACCCGGCTTCGCACAGGGTCGCTTCGTGGTTATATTTATCTTAGATATTTCAAAAATAATAAGAGGTAATTATTTTTTTAATATTAAAATATCTGTGTAATACAATATGGCAATATGAAAATAATTCTAATAGGAGTAAAGGTCAAATAAAAGAACACTAAATTAAAATCGAATCCAAAATATGAAAACGTTAATAATGTCATTAATATGTAGTAAAAAAAATCACAATTGGATGGAACAAACAAACAACAAAGATTGTATTTTATATAATACTAATTTAGAAACCTTCGCAGGTGTCTATACAATCGCAATCGGACGAATGGTATAGGAACACATACGAATAAAAGAAGAATAAGATAGTTGTACTAGAATTCAGAAAACTTTGCGGGCGTGCACACGACAACTCACCAAAGTTTCATTGCAATCGGATGAATGGTATAGGAACGCATACGAATAGAAGAAGAAGATGGTTGTACTAATTCAGAAACCTTTGCGGGTGTTACCACAACAACTGACGAAGGTTTCATCGCAATCGGATGAATGGTATAGGGACCATACGAATAAAAGAAGATAGAATGATGAAGAAAAAGAAGATAGTTTTTTCTAATTTAGAAACCTTTGCGAGTGGGCGTACAATAACTGACGAAAGTTTCATCGCAATCGGATGAATGGTATAGGAACCATACGAATAAAAGAAAATAGAATGAAGAAGAAGATGATGATTTTTCTAATTAAGAAACCTTCGCGGGTATGCATACAACTACTTACAAAAATTTCATCGCAATCGGATGAATGATATAGGAACGCATACGGGACAGACAGACAGACAGACAGACATTCATTTTTATAAATAAAAGCATATACTCTTCGCGAAAGTGCAAGCAATACGTTGACAAAGTTTTATCGCAATCGGATGAACGGTATGGCAGCGCATAATATACGAACAAACAAACAAATATTGATTTTTATATATTAGATAGATTATGCAAAATAGATACGTATTAAACCTGTCTTAATACTTACTATTTTTTCATTACATTCTAGTATCTAACAGAAGATAACCAGAAGAAGAAGAGAAGAAGAAGGTAACTATCTTAGAAATAATTATAACATGATAAAAATAATAGAATACTTATATTATCGTAATACAGTACGGTACCAGCAACATTATCAACGTTTTTATCTCAAGATTTACAATTTAGCTTGTAAAATAAGCATCCAACTTATGGCGTTGAATCTAAAAATTTAAGGCAAAACAGATTTAAAATATTCAGAAAATATATAAAATACTAAAACATGAATCTTGGGTGTGTTTTTTTCCGGGAAAGGTAAAACGAATCGAATTTGAAAAAAAACTGACTGAAAAGGCCGGCCGTAAGAGGTAAAAGAAAACAAAAGCTCTCGACCCAAATCACTTTTTAATCCCATCTGGCATATATTTTTAGTCAAGAGTTGGCAACACTGAGTACCATGGAATTTTCATATGATATACTGCTACAGTCATGCACTATATTAAACTATGAAGTAAAGCATAGGTTACTGTTTTGTTATGACGGTTTGCAGCAATTTTCCTAATGAACGAGTTAAAAGAATTTGAATAAATAATGCTAAATACCGTGACCTATTTTGTTGCTTTGTTATAGCTAATTCATTGCCGTAGATCAATTATTAAGCAAACACTGACCTAATCAAGAATTTTTATTATATTCATAAACACGACAAATTTAATGCGCACGCATATATTTGCTGTATGTATGTCTTGCCATTTGTATTTGCCTGAAGGGTTATTAGTTAAAGCGTTATTATTCATATACCTATACGCAAACTGTCTGCCGACGGATATACTATTGTTTTTGACATTAGATTCAACATGAAAGGGCACTGATTAAAAAGTTCAACCCTTTTGATATTGGATAGGTATATCCTAAATCAGTGGTTGTTGGAATTGCCCAGCTGCCCTACAAAGGTCAATTTTTCAGAGAGCAATAAATCAGGCCTTTGACGCCGTTTAGGCACAAAAGCGGTTGAAATACTTCAATCAGCTATGCTTGAACGATCAATAACCATTTTGCAAGACATGCCAAATGCACAAATGAATAATTCTGCTTAACTATTTCGCATTATAATATATTTTGTACTGCATAAAAATAATATTTTGATTCAATTAAACATTTAGTGGCTCATAATTCCTATAATTAATAGAGATTAAATACACTATAATTCTTAACACAAATTATGTACGCAGAATATAACATAATTAATACCAATTTTATTCATGACGAGAAACGTATTCAGGAAAAATATTTACTACAAATAGTGAGACATATCAAAGAGGATTAGAGCACTTATGTAGCGGGGCCGAAATTCATCGGGAAAAAGTCCCCGGACTTTTTTCCAGGCGCGAGTCAGTAGGTACTTTAAAAAGTTCTAATCAATTTTTTGATCAACACAATTGTTTTGAATCACATTTATATGATTAATTTATTAAGAAAATTATATCGTAGTTATTTTTAACTAGTTTAAAAATTAAGAACTGAAACATTTCTAGTAAATTTGAGTGTAAAATTTAAATAAATTACGAAGTAGGTATTTAGAGGAATATTCATTAGGTACTGTTTTTATTAGCGAACTGAAATTTTGCAACCAGTCGATTCTATTCACTGAAAGTATTGTTTGATGGATGCTATATCATTATTTGTTATCTATCTTATAGATAATCGTTGTGTTACAAACACTTTGGTACTTAAGTTGGCCATCAAAATATTTAAAAAGGTGCTTTACAAAAAAAAAAAATCACTCATCCGCCATTATTTTATTTAAATCTACTACTGAATAAGAGATAAGAAAATGAATTTTAAATACACAGACGAAAGATAACTTTCATACTTTACTAATTGGATCGGTTTCAAAAGTTAAAATTAAGTTCGTATAAACTTACATGGGGGGGGGTATTAGTAAGTATTAAGTAAATTCAGTTATCTTTATAAACTTTTATTCCGAGATTTTTACTGTCACCTCCATGTCATACCAAGTACTCCATATTATATATATATATTTTTTTGATAAACATATCAAATAGTTAGAGGTGCAAATGACAAAATAGAATAACATCAAATATTATGTATCAATAGTGCTTATACAAAATCCTATTAACCATTGGTCAAATAGGTAGGAATAATCATCGGATTACTGTCAACAGTTGCTAAGTCTCGAAATCATGTCATGGAGAAATTTGAAATTTGACATATCCTCTAAAATCAGGCATAATGTCCGATCCTAATAGGATAATATGGGCCCCCACAGAGTGGAGGTTTGTATTAACAGATTTTATTTTTACGAGAAATGGATGTCAGCCACTTGCTCAACCTATTAGGTCCATACTCTGACTCAAACACAAATTGTGTACTTGCCAGACCCAAGATTTGAACCTGGGACCCTCGACACTATAGACCGGCGCTTAAGCCACACGGCTATAGTGGGTGAAATTTATCTACATACACACAATCCATTGTTAACTCTTAATACCTAAATTATCGACTTACCAACCTTTGGCAGCAATCCCACGAATATATAATATTCTATTGAAAATAGCACGAATGAGTTACGGGACGCGTGGCCCAATGGATCAAATTGGACAGGTTTTAAAAAAGAAAAACAAGATATCAGATAGCATTTCTCAAGTTAAGATGCCTCCTGACAAATTGAGTCATTAACTTGAATAATAAAGACTGACTACATATTGATTGCTGTTTTGTTCTCACAATCTTTTTATAAATGGAATATATGCTAAGATATAAGATTTTAGGGAGAATTGATGCTTTCGAGATGTAACTATGTGTATGCGTAAATTTCCTTGGACTAACATGGTGGAAAATTTATTGTTGACGTCCTCAAACTACTGGGAAAAGCCTGAGAAGTTCTACATACATATAATCATAACGGGAAAACTACAGTAGGTACCTACCTCGGTCACGTCTTTATGAGAAAATAAAGGTACAGCATTCCTTAACTCTAAGGAAAATTTAACGAAAAGTGTAGTAGAGGACGACGCCGCATTTCGTGATTTAACAATCTCCGTGATCAGTATAAGCAGAGACGGATTCAACCAGTCTAGGACCCTACTTGTAGTACCAATTTTATTGCTATCCTCCCTATAATATATATATATATATATATATATATATATTTATATTGAACCTAATGTAACCACCAAAAATGGCGAAGTGCACGAAACATCGTAGTACCTATGTATTATATTTTTTTAAATAGTTGCAGGTACCTACATATAATATTATAATAACGAATTCCTTTCTCTTATTAAAAAAATACACAATATCTGAACCCATTCGCTGCATCCAACACGCAACTGGTGCGTTGCCCATCAGGTGGCAATTATATATAATTAGCATGTTATTTAAATGTGGTAATTAAATATTAATTAAAAGGTCCGCAGCCAATGGATTTGTTTCCAAAATAGACTGTTTTTTATGTATTGAAAGGTTTTAAAGTCTTTTATTTGTATTACTGAATTTGTTTTTACATTTTATTGAACATTTGTCTATTGAGTTGCGATCGAAATTATCATAATTTTGTTTAAGCAATTATTATTGTTTTTTACACTAAAAACCATTTATTATTTCGACAATAAATGTTTTGACATAATAATTTACAGTGATATTTAAATAAAAAATAGTTCCATAACGTACGAACAGAATTTTTATAGTTTTATATAAAATTTTAAAGCAATTTTCGCTCAATATTTTTTGAATTAACCGTTGGGTTCTGCGTCCACCTAGAGTACTGTTAAATCCACACCTGGCAGGAGTTCCAACAAACTGTTCTGGGTAACAGACGATAATTCAAAGATTGATGGTGATTGATCTACGGCAGGGGGATTGCACGAAAAGAAGATCGTCTGACGGATGTTAGTAACCAGGTTTTTATGATTTTGATCAAATTTTACTAGCAAAAGGAGCTAAATTCGATAGTCAACAAAGTAACATACCGTAGAAAAGTTCTTAAAGAACAATAGTAGCAACTGATATTATGTGCGTTTATTTACATTATGTTTACCTAGTCATATTATGTTTTTTTTTTTTTTATATTTAAGTACTTTTAATGTAAACTTCATTGATTGTTTTTATTTACGTACCTATATAAAAAACTTATATCACACAATTTTTTTAATATATATTTTTAATAATTAACTATATCCATGTAATAAAGTTGACAGACTAATGCTTAAGGTTAGATACTCGTATATTGTTTTAAAAAACGTACTGTATAATTAATTTTACAATTCCCATAAAAAACACTATAAAATCTATTGTCAGTACATAAATCTTTCAGTAGGTATGTGAGTCTATATTATTATGTAAGCTACCGTACGACTGGGAGCATTTTCACTCTCCAAAATGTGTTTGTATGAATAAGTAATGCGTTACGCTGGTCACTAATCCAGCCTTTTTTGTGTCAAGCAACGTCACGTTCTCCTATTTATTGCATAGTATACAATGCTTTACTCTGAATATTCTTATTTACGGTCTATCCTCTTGAAAATCAATAAAGATTTATCTTATTCATCTCATGTTCACCGCCTATAAAATAAATGAATTTTGGAGAAAATGTGATGGAGTTCATTATGTATTATAATATTATAACTGATCGATAGTTGTACGAAGCTCAATGATAGTAACAGCTATTATTTGAGTTTAGCTTTTAGTTGAAGGTTTGATTGTATTGCTAAAAATAATTATATTTTAGTTTTACGCTATTTCGGTTAACGGATAACATTATTATCTTGACAATAAAAAAACGTTATGTACGCTTCGCTTTTATTAAAAAAAATCTTATATCTCTATCTATCTATCTATCATATTTTTCGATACTGTATAAATTCGATCATATAATATAATAATTTACTTAAGGGCGGACGTGCTCAGCGTGGGTAAAAATGGAGCTTTTTTTCCATTTTTTCTATTTATTATAAATTGACAAACTATAATTGAAGTAGGGAGTAAAATGATGTAATCGCGCGTGTTTGAACATGTACCGTTTAAAAAAATCGGTTAGGTGCATGTTCAAATAGGCGCGTTAACATCATTTTACTCCATACTTCAATTACAGTTTGTCAATTTATGGCTACGGCCGTATATTGTAGCTTAACCACTGGGGAATGTCAAAAGAAATGGCGCATTTCAAAAAAAACACTACCTTATTCTTAGGTAAATAATTATTATAAAGCAATCATTATTCGTAGGATGTTTATCACACTTGAATGCCCAAAAGCATAGCTTATAATTAGTATCTTTAGAATTATCTTCAAACGTGTTTATCTTGCCCATTTTTTGAACAATAAAATGCCTAATTCTTGTCAAATTTGGGATCACAGAGATTATCAATATAATTTTTTATCGTAAATATTTCACTATAATAATTTCGATATAAATTATACTGATGGTTTTATAAATGCGTTTAAAAATTAATAAATATAAAAAATCTTAACACCACTGCACATTTATGTACTGAAATATGACTATATTCTAAAACATTAGAGCGAGAGGTTTAAAAGAATACTATTTTATGTAATAAAATGCAGTCATCAAATGTTTAAAATACATATAAAGGATAATAAGGCTTCAAAATTATATAAATAGATTATCTACAACGTTTAAGGTATGTCCGTTAAAAAAAAAAAAAAAATCGGTTAGGTACATGTTCAAACACGCGCGTTAACATAATTTTACTCCCTACTTTAATTATAGTTTGTCATTTTATGGCTACGGCCGTATGTTGTAGCTTAACTACTAGGGAATGACAAAAGAAATGGCGTATTTCAAAAAAACACTACATTATTCTTAGGTCAATAATTATTATAAAGCAATCATTATTCATAAGATTTTTATCACACTTGAATGGTCAAAGACATAGCTTATAATAAGTATCTTTAGAATCATCTTCAAATGTGTTAATCTTGCCGATTTTTTGAATAATAAAATGCCTAATTCTTGTCAAATTTGGGATCACAGAGATTATCAAAATAATTTTTTATCGTGAATATTTTACAAAAATTATCTCGTAATAAATTATACTAATGGTTTTATAAATGCGTTTAAAAATTAATAAATGTAAAAAATCTTAACACCACTGCACAGTTCTGTACCGAAATATGACTATATTCTAAAACATTAGAGCGAGAGGTTTAAAAGAATACTATTTTATGTAACAAAAATACTTCATGCAGTCATCAAATGTGTAAAATAACTATAAAGGATAATAAGGCTTCAAAATTATATAAATAGATTATCTACAACGTTTAAGGAGTGTCCAGGATCATGGTTAGAAAATACAATAAAAACTCAATTTTGACCTTCGACGAGCATGTCCCCCCTTAAGAGTCTAGTGATCTGACTACTACTTCACTGTTGGTGCATGTAATGTATAATAGTGTTTTTGTGGCGCCATTTTTTAAAAAACAGTATAAAGAGTATATTACCATAACACAAAACCAAATGATTATTGGTTAAACGGTGGTCATAATGCGTTTGCGAGTGTTTGAAAACTTCAATTTAATACATTTTATAAAAAATGATTTTTAATTTAAAATATAAATTTAACATGAGTTTATGTTGCGTTCGACCTAAAATTATCCCGCAATAATTGATCGGTCTGTCAAACGACCTTTCAAATTGCAGAATATGTTATACCTATTACTGCAAATTGATAAGAGCTAATATAATATAAGTACATTATATTATATATGTAAGTTATTGCAATACCTACGGAAGCATAGGTACTAACTGTTAAGAATTGGTACATTTAGTGTAGATCAACATACGGTCGTAGGGTTATACCACCTGCACCTGACTATATTCACATAACAATTATCTAAATGTGAAGACGTAAATGAACTAATTATTATGACGTCACATAACTATATAAATAGCCATTCGTCTATTATCTATTATACTTTGTAACGCTTATATCTGTTTTTCTCTTGCATTTTATTGAATAAACTCAAATATACTTTAACCTACGTCAAAGTGTTTATTGTTTCTCGATCATATTCTCGCCATCCATTTGATACCGATCGCTGATAGTAAATCACCTGACAAATTACCTTCAAGGCGACGATCTATAAACAAGATAAAACTGTGCAAACTTACTTATCACGAGTCGCATAGAAATTTGGTCTTCGGTAATTCGACAAAGGAAGGAGAATACAACCATACCACCTCAAGCTCATTTCTATACAAGTAACTTGATTCCTATGCCTTCTTCCCTGGGAACTTAACAAGTCGATCATGATCAATGCGTTCGACATGCCAGAATTAGTAGTTAAAGTATAAAATATTGAATGATACTAATAAAAATAATTGCATACGAAAACAATGAAATTTTTTAGGGTATTATTAATAATCAACGGTTTTTAATTACTTAGCTACATACTTTAGAAGGTTAAATGGAGAAGATTGAATCATAAAAGAGTATAAGTACCTACTACTATAAGATTTTGCAATATGTTATTTATGAAGTTGAGATTATTTCAGACTAATAACAAATTATCTCTAATTTAAGCCGCATGTCTAATCATTTTATTAAAATCTCGAATAACCCAATCAGAAAACTTTGTAACGCGGCAACTTTCATGAATCAATTTACGTGCCTGCTACATAATGAAGTGAAATTACTATAAATTACTCAATTTGAAAATATCTCATTTATAAAAGAACGACGCTGAAAATATTTGAAAAAGTTGCCGAAATTTAAACAAGTAGAATAACTTCAGAAAAAATCTGGAATAACATTATTATAGAAAATATATTTTTATATTTATTATTCATTCATTTCATGATAATGAAAGCTGCAATGAAATAAATTGAATTAATTGAATTATTTTCATAATAAATAGTTATCACGTATGTTTATTGAATAAAATTGAGAAACTTTTCCTGTTAAAAAATTACATAATATACCTAATAACGTGGAACCTATTATTAACGTCAATAAATATTATATTTTTAAATGTATCCACAATCCCATGTTTTCAATAACATTTATAGAATATCTAATTATATATTTCGCTATAGGGTCACTAGTTCGTAGTCTTAATTATTTAAAGGTTATTTGTATTATCGTATTGACGAAATATATCGATTGAAAAAAAAGATTGAAATTTAAACCCTAATTATTTTAACAAATTTGGTGTCATATAAGTTTTTGGTAGGTTGCGCGGCGGACGCGGGCGCAAGCAGTCGTGTCAGCGAGAAGCAAGTACCAAATCCGTGTTGTAGTGAATGTAACAATTGTGCAGTGAAAAATTTACTACCGTACAAAAAAAAACATATATTTATATTATTTCTAACTGTGTTTATCACAGTGTGGCAAGTGTCTCTGACTACAGGGACACCCGCTCAAGAACTTACACAATGTCTATCGTAATAGATGCCATAGATGGAATCACAATTCAAGAATATACTATTGCAGTCGGAAAAATAGTAGAACCGTCAAATATTCGCTATGTTTTGCAAATATCACATAGTCGAGTATGTTTATATCTGAGCACGCAAGAGCTCGTAGATAAACTGACAGATAATCAAACGAAAATTCATATCGGAACCAATGTACTTCTAATTCGGTCACTTATAACCAAATCGAAACGCATCATCATCTCCAACGTTTGTCCGATAATCCCACACCACGTAATTGTAAACAAACTACAGGAACTCGACATTAAGCCGACCTCCCAAATCACTTATATAAAAGCAGGAATTAATAAGCCTGGAAACGCCCATATTTTAAGCTTTCGGAGGCAAGTATATTATGTAGCTCCTGATGATGTACTTAAAATGCCCGAAAGCATGCAACTCACATATGACAGTACTGCTTACTGGATCTATTTTTCAGCGGAAAAATTAACATGCTTCATGTGCAAAAACGAAGGACACTTGGCGAAATTTTGCAAAAATGCCGAGTCCCAGGCAGCTGCTCCTACTCAGCAAGTTCTAAGAGTCACTGTACCCGAACAAACAAAAGAAAAACAATTATTACCGCAAGAAGACAACCTGGCAACGAAATTGAACACCGAAACCAGTATAGTGGCTCCACCGAATGCAGTAAAAAGACTTCTGAAGAGTACGACCCCATCAGGCAGTATGTCAGATGAAAAAGAAAGCTCAACCATGGATACGGCGAGGTCAGTACGTTCACCTCGGCAAAAACTAAAAAAATCTAAACAACAGGTAACGACTAATAGTGAATTAGTCGGGCAAATGTTACCAGCAAAAAAACATATCTTATAAAATCTCCACCGTTTTCCGTTAACACATGAAACGTTGCTGGATTTCCTGCAAAAGACTCACGAAAATACAAATACTCAAAAAATTGCCAAAGAATTCACGTCAGATATCCCTGCCCTAGAATAAATGCTAACAGAAATTTATGGACACCTAGAAGAACGGAGCCTAAAAAGACGGATAACCAGAATAAAAAAACGCTCACTGAACCAAAATTTCAAAACCTCCAGCGAAGATCTAAGCTCCATAGAGGATCAAGTTGATTAAACTCTATATAACTATCATGGACCAAACTATAATAACAACTCTCAGAATCCTGCTTTGGAACACGAGAAGCTTGATGAGGCGCAAGTACGAGATGCAAGACATTCTGCGCAACATTGATATATTTGTGTTTGATTTGAATCATGGCCCATCATCATCATTCAATATTCCAGGTTTTGTGACATATGGAAGAGATAGAACTAACTCTAAAGGGGGAGGGATCGTAATTTTGGTTCGGAAAAATATTGCCTTTGCTGAAATTAAAAATATTAAATCGCCCGATATTTCGGTAGAAATATGCGGCATTAAAATCCGGCAAAAAAATAATATTAATCCATCTTTGGATATCATAATATGTTATAGAACTCCGGGTCTTACACTCTCTCAGGTGCAATGGAACACAATTGTTGAAAATGTGAACAAAAATAACCACTGTCTATTAATGGGTGATTTTAACGCCCATAACAGTATATGGAATTGCACTGAAACAAACACAAACGGGGTAAGATTTCTTGACAGTATTACACAACATGATTTGATGATTCATAACATCAATTCACATACATGGATAGATCTGCATAGAAAAAAAAAACATTAAATGTAGTTGACAAAATAGGTGTTCAGGTTAGTAATGAGACATTAGGCTCAGATCACTTCCCCATATCAATTAACGTAAATATAGAAAAATACTATTACAAAAAAAAAACATTCAAACTCAAGTCCCCTAAAACTGACTGGGCTCAAGTCACGCGTAATTTAGAAAATTCGTACTCTGAATTTATTTCAGATAGCTAAAAGCAGATGGCTGCAAGCCAAACATACTATTCATTTATCTTATCTGAATCTATAAAAACTAGTACTCCCTCAAAAAAAATCTATATCAAATAAATACAGCAATCCAGCATCCTGGTGGGATGCTAAGTGTTATAAAATTAAAAGGTTAAGAGAAGCTGCATATAAAAAATGGGAACAGACTCTGGAATTACAAGATTTATTACAGATCCAAGAAAAGGATAAATTTTTAAAATTTTGCTTCTAGCATTGATCACAGGACTGACTCTGGATACGTCTGGAATAAATGTAAAAAATTGAAAAACAATTGGATTAAAGTTAACCCTACTCATGTGACAGAAAATTTACAAATCGAAGAAAAAATCAAAATCGCTTTAAATAAGATATGTCCACCTTGGGCTCCCACTGACCCAAAGTGGGAGCCGATATTGCACTTTTAACCCCATTGAGTTTAATACAGCTTTAGACTCAACCAATCCAAAGTCAGCCCCTGGTATGGACGGTATAGATTACGATTATTACTAATTCTATTAGATATATTTAATGAGATGTTTAATTCTAATGACTATCCAACCAAATGGAAAGAATCATTTGATCATTTTATTAAAAAAACAGATGGAAAAAACGTGCGACCAATATCTTTATGTTCCTGCCTAAGCAAACTGTTTGAAATCCTTATAAAATACAGTCTGCAATGGTGGGTGGAATATCATAATATATATCCTAATAGTAAAACAGAGTTTAGAAAAGGTAAATCATGTATCGATAACTTACTTAATTTAACACTACACGTAGATGAAGCAATTCTAAACCAAAATGATGTACTAGCCGCGTTTCTTGACGTATGTGGTGCTTTTGATATTATAAATAGCGAAAAATTACTGACAAAACTAGCTTCTAGCTTCTAGCTAACTAGCTTTGGATGTTCACAAAAAATAATCAAATTCATTAAATTTAGTTATAACGAAAGATGTATCCATGCTGATGTACTTGGAGAAGATTACAAAATTATTCACAAACGAGTACCCCAAGGACTCAGATCAGCCTGCTCTTATATGCAATATATGTATCTAGGATCACAGAGAATATACCGAAATGTATAGAAATTTCGCAATTTGCAGATGATATTGGAATTTATACAAGTATCATACCTGTCGAATTAGGTCGAGTCACTATTGAAAACTCGGTCAGTATAATTAAAAAAGAACTTTATAATTTAAGCCTGGAACTTTCTCCGCATAAAACGGTATTGATACACTTCAATAAAAAAAACATTGAACCTGGGAAAATTAGGATCAAAAATGATCAAATCTTCTGACACGGTCCGCTTTTTAGGCGTTATTTTTGATCATAAAATGAATGTTCATCATCAAAATGATTATTCTTCAAATTTACCAAATTCAAAAGAAATGCAATCGTATACTAAATATAATAAAATTCTTTTGTGGCACTTGGTGGGACTCCAATCTGGAAACATTGATATTATTGTACAACTGTTTCGTTCGCTCCATAATTAACTATGCTAGCTTTGTGTACTTTCCTACTCGAAAAGATCTGATTAACAAAATAGAAGGAACACAATATACAACTATGAGAGCTGCACTAGGATATCGCATAAGTACGCCAAAAAATATTTTGCTGGCGGAGTCTAAGCTCATCCTGATTCTAGAGCGTACAAAATTTCTGTGTAATTGCTACTTGAGTAAAACACTATCAAATAGCGGTTCACAATCGTATGATAAAATTTGCAATATATATAATATATTTAAAAAGAAAAAGCATAAAAGAAAAATAAAAAGGGTCTTACGCTGTTGTATCTAAAATATAATGGATATTAGTGAGCAGATAAATATTCAAAATAACTATACACCGTACTGCCATGAATACAAAACAACATTTACTTCCATTGACATCAATACCGAGCTAGGCCATAGTCTTAAATGTTCCAATAATCCAAATTTAGAAATAAACAATATCATTTCTCGGGGTGGTCTGTGTGCAATTTATACAGATGTCAGTAAAGTTCATGATTCCCTTTCAGTTGAAACTGCTTGCATTTGTCCGAAATTGGGTATTCAAATAAAAAGAGGCATTAATCAAAATGCATCTGTATTTACTGCGGAATGTATCACTCTGAACGATGCACTTGACATAGCGCTCAAACAGGTCAACAAAAATATAATCATTTTCACGGATTCACTCAGTGCTCTCCAATGTCTACTTCATCCAAAATTTGGCGTAACAACCAATTTATATATACTGGAGACTAAAAAAAGGTTTAATAAATTTATACAAACAACTTCAAATAACAGCACAATTACATTCTATTGGATTCCTTCACACATTGGAATTCTGGGGAATGAGAACGCAGATAACCTTGCAAAAACAGCAACTCTTGAGAGGAGCATTAAAAAACTCTCCATACCGTATACAGACTTTTTTGAAACGTACGTGAAAGTACTTTCAAAGTTATTACAATTCTGAAACCAAACCATGGTATACCAATAAAATGTTAAATAGGGAAACAATAATTGTCATAATCAATCGCTGTAGAGAGGAACATTATAATCTTGCCGCATCCCTGGCTCGCTTGGGTGTAATAAATGACCCTGGGTGCCAGTGCGGAAGTGAGATTGAAGATGTTAATCATGTTGTTTGGCAATGTCCTCGGTATGATACCCAGAGACAGTAGCTTCTAAAAGATCTAAGTAAACAAAAGCTCCAACTGTCACTGGATCTTGCGATATTTTTAGCTTGGCCGAATATCAAGGCGTTCCAGTGTATCCAAGTGTTTCTAAGTGAGTGTGGCCTACAAGTTTAAATTGTTTTTTTTCCTCTCCTGTAAATTTGTATTGTAATAACTGTATGAGTAATTATTGATATAATATGTATTAACAGTATATGTTTTAAAGAAAAGCTAAGTAAGACTCAATTGAGACTTTGTAGCTTAATAATAAAAAAAGTTTTCAGTTATTCATGTTTTGGATTTTGCAATATAGTCTTGAATTATTCTAACTGATTTCTTTTTTATTTTATAAAACTACGTGCTAGACCAACACTAGACTTATTGAAATTGACTATACACTTGATTCTATTGGAAAATATTTTCGGACAAATTGCATGTGAACTTCTTTTTGAATCATTTATTTTAGAATTATTTGTTTAATAATTCAATTACATCCCTAATTACTTAATAAATTTAAAAAATATATTTTTTATTTCACAACCATAACAACTATAACAATCAGTTTTACCATGTGTACCTTTATGTGATATGTGACAAATAATTTTGTAGACCTAGAAAAATTCTTTGATTCCATAACAGAATTAATAGTTTCCTTATTGAAGAAAAGTCACAAGCTATGTTTCCTTTTGTAGATGTTCAGAGTGGTCTATCTGTCTAATTTTCTCATCCGTGACGTCAGGAAACATAGTGAAGAGTTTTTCAAAAAGTTTTGTTTGAAAAAAAGTTTTATGAAGCTCTCTCGTTTGTTTTATTTCTTTACATTTAAGTAGAGGTGAAATTGCTTTTCTAGGAATTCAGCCATACTGACATTTTCCCGCAAGAATTAATTATTTTTATCATAAAAAATAAAATTCATATTTATTTATATAGGAATGTGAGTGAAATTCAATTAATTTTATGAGAAAACTATTTTATTGCAGCACACAAACTATTGTTTATATTATAAGAAAATAATAAGAACGCAAATATAATATAACCTTCCGCGAGTTTCTTATAGCCATTTTTAATTAAATGTCACATCAAGCTACAGAAGATTATGTCACGGTGACATAATATCGCTAGACTGAAAGTTGTTAATAATTATTATTATCAATTTAAATTTGCATTATAAAGGCATACCGATTAGAGAGAAATTAATATCTGACAATAATAATAACACATATTATTAGGAAATTATTGAAATTTAAGTTAATTGGACGATAATATTGTTATTTTTGGCATGTCTAACAGCACTTTAGAGAAATAAATTAATTATATCGATTCATAATATCATATACCTAAATTTGGGTTCGCCGTTGTGGAGGGACGAGAACCACTCTGGAGGTAAAGGTGTATAATATATGAAAAGACTGGATGGCGATTGCTCTGATGAATTGCGGAGAGAGTTTATTTTGCTGGATGAAGAAATAATTGATTCAAAATACGGCTGCGAAGTTAACAGTGCCAAACACTATGTGGTGAGATATGCTCAGTCCGGGAAGATATGATAGAGTGTGATGCTCGGTGTGATCCGAGGCACGACGATAGAATGCACTACTATGAATACTGCTCTGGTACTGACACTGATATTCCCTCAATTATGATTCGCTATTTATATAAATGAGTATTCGATAAATTAAACAAACCGTTATTCATGTATGTCAATATTGGCAATATGGTAACCGTCGCACTGTCGCAACTTCGCGGGAGTTTTGTTAACCAGGCTTTGTTGTTGACCGTCATCGAAGTATGTCATAACTCCATAATGTGCTGACCGTTATATATTATGGGTACTGTCATGTAAGTGGTAATTTTAAATATTATCAAATGGCAGTGATCTTACCTGGTGATTTTACTTAGGCGATGATCTTTTAGTGAAAATCAATTAAAAATTTCCATGCGCATATAAAAGTTATCAAATGGTAGTGACTTTTTTGTGCATGCGATGATCGTACTCGATTGTAAATTTTGTGCATTTTACTATGGATTTTGACCGAAATATTGCAACGCGATCAATCATCGCATTTAACCAAATTGAATGTGTACATTCAAATGGCACCGATTTTACTTGTTCGATGATCCCATAGGAAATATGGGAATTGCAGCTATTCATCGAATCGTTTTGATTTTGTAACAATTATTTTTTAATGATTATTATACATTTATTTTAATTCAGCAGACGCATTGAATAAATAGGAAACAAAAAAAAACTTGGAAACAAATATAGTGGTTTTCAATCTCAAAAAATATTGGCAAGTCATTACAAATCTTTTATTCTTTTTTTATATTTCTTAAAAAAAAACTATTCTAAAATGTTATTTTTTATTGGTATACATACCTAGAGCAATACTGAAAGAAAATATCAATACCAGTTTTCAGTATTTCTTATTAAATACCAGTATTCGTTAAAACTTATGAAAAATAGAAGTAGGTACTTATCAGTAAATATAGCTATTAAAATATCTTTAAAACATTATTTTATAGAAAAAACCTAACTATAAAAATTTATTATGTTATAAAATATGTAGCTATTAATCATAATATTGTTGAACTGATGATTTTTACAAATAATTTGAATATAATATTAATAGTATTTTTAATTAATGTCCTCAAAAAGGGTAGTTTTTTAAATGAAAATAAGTGCGCCTATAAGAAAAGCTTCTTAAATTTAGCTTGTACATTATCAATATTTTTATTATAGAATAATAATTGAACGTTGATTGTCACTGATGTTTTCTATTTCGAAATAATATTATATTAATTCATCGTGACAATTTTATAAATATATTTAATGGCTTTTTTTTATTATTATTTCACCTCTGTAGGATTCAGTCAATACATTTTCATTTTAGCTGCACATAACGTATACACGCAATTTAATAGGCAATACAGTACAAAGCAATGAAGAAATAACATTAAATCCTTTTTGAAAAACGTAAATAAGTGTGCTGGGTTTTTAAAACTGGTATTTCGGTTTCAATATTTTGATATATATTTAAACCAGTTTTACAATCTCTATACATACCTACAATATTTTGGAGTACTTGGCTTCTTAGATGATATACCTACATATAAAAAAGAACTCATACATTTTTGTTGGCTACCAAAGATTTTACGAAAATTGAAATTGTTTCCAGAGTCTTCAATTTTTTCATTTCTCTTCAAATATATACTTATATATTCTTTCTTTCTCTTTTATTACTGCAACAAGCCATGCTGCTCAATAATAGTAGTATAGTGAAACAGGAGGGTAATTAGTCATGGAAGTGATATAATTATAAATACCCAGACTTTGAGAAAATCATATAGATACATATATTAGACCTCATAAGGAATCAAACCCAGAGCTCTCGGAAGAAAAACCAGTGCTTACGCACTAGACTGTGAGGGCCGGCAGACGTACTGCGATTATTGTGTAAGTAAAAACAGCACTTAAATGGTACTAAAAAACCACAGGGGTGCCGTCGACGAATCACTAATGTTCGATAGAAGTAAGTATTAAGGAGTAGGAGAAGCTATGGAAGATCATAATTAAGTGGTGGATTTAGCCCAGTTCATGATAATGATGATGGATTAATGCATGAGTTAGAATGAACAATATGGTATATTATATTTTTATAATATAATATGTAAGCATACCGAGAGAAAACCTTTTTAACAGTGTACCATGGGCTTTAAGTCTACATTAGCTTAAATGAAAGGAATAATAGAATATAAAATCAACATTTTCTTTCAAACACGAAAATGTGCTTAATGAGTTTTGCATTAAAGCTCACTATACGGTAATTCAATTCAGTTAGTAAGTATACAATGTTATATTGTAAGTATATGAAAATATTTGTATATTATTTTCCCAAGACTGAATAAATTGTCTTAATAAGAGATTACGTTACACATGGAATTTCATTTGTAAATTATGCAGTTACAATATTTATATTCGGTACTGCATTATAAATATTAATTGAGGCTTCACTACACGGCCCCCTTTGCCTCCTATTCTTTCCCCTCATAATCTTCGACCGCTATTAGTAAAGGTTTCAGATCGATAAGATCACTCACAAAAAAAAATAGTTTTCTTAAGAACGTTGTATGGAGAGACCATGGTTGGAGTACTGGAACAACCTAAATTTTAATACAATATATTCTCACCGCATTAGTATTTGTGTACCGAATTTTAAGTATCTAGTTATGTAGACAGTTTATAGAAATTGAGAATAAAATGTGTCATAAAAACCAAGAAATTTTTAACTTACTTTTTAATAGTATATAATAGATAATTTACAGTTATTCACAATATAATGTTAGTATATACGTTAAATATATTCCAGTACCTCTAGGAGACTATTCGATTTTTATCAGATTTAGGATTATCATAAAAGGGAATAAAGCGCAAATGTTTGTCTTGTGCCAGATTGATGCTACTGACACGTTTTGTGAAGATTGACTTTCTAGACTGAAGAGTTTCCCAAAAAAATAACAGACGATCATTATCGGAATTTTTTGTTTGAACAAATATGCCCGTCCACAAAATGATGGATGAGCTGCTGCAGATAAGACAAGTTTAAGAACAGCTTCATGAAATTCTTACGAAAGTGTTCGAACACGTATTTCCGAAGAATGTGCAAACTTGAGTGTTTCATACCTATAGTTAATAAAATTTAATAAAATACAACGACATTGTGAAATATTTCCAATATTTAGAACCACAAGCAAAATGATACTTAATTTGTTATTCTAATAGATGTTTCCAAGTAAAATTATATTTTTGAATATATCAATTTCGAAAATTTAATTTGGCTTGATACACTTTGCGTAGGTTTATTTGTTCAAAATTGGTTTGAAATTAATTTATATAATTTATGACATAAAAAAATTTAAAATATTGTTAATATAACAAAGCTAAATATAATTAATATTCAATGTGACAAAAGCTGATCGGAATCTGTGGAGTCAGCAATATTTACAAAAATAGATATATAAACGTATTTATATAATATATAGATACACTTACTTATTATATAGATATTCTCTTACTCGTAATATAACGACTGAAGGTTATCACGCTGAGTTAATTGATTTCAAAATAAAGTAGTTATGCGATTGTAAATTCTACACAGTATAATGGTAATACTTTTCAACATTCTGTAAAAAAGATCTTGTTATCAAATTATCTGTTATGAATATTTCAACAAAGACTCTTGATGTCTCCTATATTAATTTAAGTATTTATAAGTTTGAAGAAGGAAAAAAATGTCAAGTAGGTAAATATTTTGATAAATACAAATTAATAATCGCTCTTTTATTATTTTTCATTAATTTTAAATTATTAAAAATAAAAAAAACATAAATAACGACACATTTTTTTTAAAAGAATGAATATTTCTTATATTATATTCTACGTGACTCATAGTCTAGTGAGTAAGGCGCTAGCATTTCATCCCGGGGTTGGACTCGATTTCCGGTGAGGTTACAATATATTTATATGATTTTCTCAAAGCTTGGGTGTTTGTGATTGTTTCACTTCTATTACTAACTACACTTCTGTTTTACTACACTACTGTTATTGGACCTGATAGCCTGTGGTAGTGTTAAACAAAGAAAGAATTATACGTATAAATTTTTATATTCACCATATTATTTGATTTTTGATAATCGGTTGTGGATATTAAATTCAAAGTTTTTTTTTTACATCCCTTTCACACCAGTTAAACTTTAAATGAAAAAGTGTGATAAAGGTGTTTAAAGTATGCAAAATCAGCTATATTCCCTAAAATTAAAATACACATAAAGTTCAAACATTGTGACAGAGTTAAAAGTTACTGTTATATCATACAAAATTTATTTGCTGTAAGCGGTGGTGGGTGCCTTGAATAAGAATTTTCGAAAAGTAGGTTTTTTTTCCTTTTTAAATCCTGTACCAGTGACGTTGAAATATAATACAACGTTTAAAAGTCCTATAACACCCAGAACCTTCTCCAGCACATTTCAAGTGGTTTAAAAACTTTTGCCGTAAGGCGTCAAGCTATGGAAGCGGAAATACGCCCGAACAGAAACGAATTGCCACAAGAAGCTCCCTTTGAGTGATAAAGTACACACCAGGATTGTGAATAGCCAGACCGAAAAAAATAAATCAGATATATTTTTAGACGTAACGTTATATTGTATTTACATAAGTAAAAGTCAATCACTTTGATTTAATATAAGAATTTTCACGTTTCAATATATATTATATATATGCATAAAATTTTAAAAATCTAACGAACAAAGAAGAAGAAAAAAAAGAAGAAGGAAGAAAGAAAAAAATTAAAATCTAACGAACAAAGATACTTGTATCTTGTTATTTAATATTACGTTTTTTTATTATATATAATATCTACATAGATACCTCTGATTTATAAATATTTACGATTTTGGACACCCTAAATTACTAAACTATTTGGTACTCTTCGGTTAAAGCGGATACAGCGGAAAACGCATTTTGAAAATAGCCGATAAACTGGATTATTTGTTAGGTTAACCTAACCAAACCTAACCTAACCTAACCTAAACTAACCCAAACTAACAAATAGTCCGCTGTATCCGCTTTAACCGAACAGTACCAACTATTTATTAAATAAATCAAAACAAATTTCCAAAAAAAAATGTTTTTCATAGATACTTAGGAATTAAGTTATATTCCAGTATGTATTGTTATATACTACAGGTTATCACAACTTATTGTATAAAAAAATATTCTAAATAAATAAAGCATAGTTACAGTGCCCATCTATCCTTCATGAATAGCTAACCTTCTCCAATAGCCCATTACTTAATCCAATCTGAGATTTTATATAATATTATGAAATGTAACGCATGACATTTTGTACCACACATGATGCATTTAGTTTACCGATTATACTTTAATATTGTTTGCATATTTGTTTTTATTCGATATATGCAGTGATATTTATAATAAGTCTATTTTTATTAAGCTCCCAATACTTTGCCTAGTTCTATTGTTTATGAGTAATGACATATTAATGCGCTTGCTGAATGAGTTAATACTAAGTTACTAAAATGTGCCTCCTACGGTACTTCGCTACAAATATCCAACACTATTTTTTTATTTGATTATTTACTTAGTAATAAGGCTGTTAAGTTATTTTATTGTATTAATTAGTTATATAAATGAGAATCAACTATATTTTTAGTTAGTGTGTATTTTCAATCGGTGAGTGAATTGAAGATTCCGAAAGGAAAAAAAAACACAGTTGGATAAATGACTCAAATGGAATGTAGTTAAAACAAAACTTAAATCAATTAGAATTTGAATTCAAATTTCATCAATCATCCGCGGTTAATAGTATTAATTTTTAAGGGGTAATTAGTACATAACCAACAAATATTTTTAAAGTTAACATACATTGTATCTTTTTCTTTTATAATAATAATTTCTTCTTCTATATTCTATATTTCTTTACCACGAATAAAATGATATTTTTACATGTTCAAATAATAAAATATGGTAAATCAAACCAATAATTTTAAACATGTATTATCCAAAATGATAAATTAATAATTATATAATATATTGATACCATATTTCTCTGGGAAATAACTCAAAATTTCAAGGTTTCGAGTTAATAAAGTAATTTGATGTAGAAGAGTATTTTTTATAATTGTTATTAGATTGAATTACCATTTCCGATATAAATCATTAAATTCAATTATAAACGGGAATATCTGGGTTAATTATTTGCTTAATTGTAAAAGTTTGTTGTGAATTGCTAAGTTCATTAATTGAACTAAATAACAAAATTAACACATTACTTACCTCCAAAATTAAGGCTTTAACGGCGAAATGATAATTTGTGCAAAATTTTCAAACGCCGTTATCTTATAACAAGGTATTTTGAGTTGTTTCCTTATAGAAGTAAGGTATTGATATACATAATAGAGAAGTGAAGTTAATATATAGTTAAAATATATTAAGAAATCATTGTTAATAAACGTCTGCTACCCGCTTTATCAAATAATGTACTTAACAGAAAAAAAATCATAACCCACTGCAAGATAGTACATACACACTAAATAAATATATTTAGCTATCTTCGATGGGATTATAATATTGCTACCAATATGTATAAATTAATATGATAAAAAAGTAACAAATTGCGACAAAAATTCTGCCTATTTTTGTATACATTCTATTCGGTTATATTAAAAAAATATCTAATACTATTTTTCATGTCATGTACATAGATTGACTGAAAAGCCCATTTTGCTTGACAACGTGACATACTTTTCTTTACGTGTTTTATTTTATTTCTCCTCAGGCTTTATTTTTTCATTTTGACTTGTAATATATTGCCATACATCGAGAACGTAACATTTATGATTTTCTTAACTTCATAATAAGTGACACATTATTGCCTCGGAAAACATGTATTATTTATAAAAAAAATGTATATATACAGTAATATAGTCTAAGTGTCTATAAATTATTTGCAATAATATTGTCTCATAAAAAGGTTTACTATTTTTTAATATTTTATAAACGGAGAAGTAAGTAATCTCAAAGAATTCTATTGTACCAGTATTTAAAAAATAGTATTAACTTATTCGGACTATCGCTGAATTACAGAGCATAATAATTATTTTTCATCTTAGTCTATCATAAAATCAATCGGATAATAATATGATGAATTAAAAAAATAATTAATAAAATAATATTGAAATACAATATTTGTCTTCATACAAGTGGGATGTAGGGCCTCTTAAAAACCCACACACACTACTATTGAAAACACATTTAAAAGCAATCTTTGCCCTTTTGTATTAACTCAAGCCTAAAATAAATACACATCATGATTTTCCACCACTACCAGCTACAACTACCTATTATTTAAGGCGTATATTGTGGCGTAATGAATGAAATTTTTATGTGTATGCACTAAAATGTGTAAGATTCCTAGTTTGTCTTATTTCGGTCAAACTTTTTTTATATCGTTAGTCGCATAAGTTTATTATAAGCTTTATATTTACTAATAGGTTTTAAGTAGAAAACGAGTTGCAATAAACCCAAATCACAACTTTACTGACGATTGGAAGGACTTAGTTCTTTCCATTGTGCCAGGCATATTATGGATCCTAATTTAAAACGATGAGACACTCTTTGATAAAATGATTACTATCTTTCAATTCACGACATAAATATACATAATGTGGGATTATATTAATTTGAGCTGACATAACCTGGCTGCGAAACTGCCATGACCGGTTATAAAAACTAAGGAGTTCGATGGTCTGAAGTCAGTTTAGCTATCTCCATGCATCACGAAAAATTCAGAACAAATTTAATATTTTCTATAAATATTTAAAAATTGCTACATGCAATTAATCTATATGTAATATTTTTTTGTGCCACTAACCATGTGTGTTGGCAAAATGCACTGAATCGTGTTAAAATTATCGAGTAAATATGCAGTGCAATCATGCAGTTTTGTTTATTAAAACTATTGTTTGCGAATGTTTATGTTTTCATTGATGGTTCTGTTAATATACTTGTTTTATTTAAACTTTTAAAAGCTTCAGAATTTTTTTAGTAATTTATATTATAATTAAATAATAATTTTATATATTACTATTATTAACCGATTATAATTTACTATGGATACATAACAAAACAGTTTGAGTTTATAATCATATAATTATTGTCAGTACTATAAGTGTCATAGTTGATTGAGAGATAAATTATTTGAGAACGAAGAAAATTATAAAAAATATTTGATAGACTCGGTGAGAATATTTAATGGGAAAATTGTATATAATGAAAAGAGTTTTTTGTGTTATTTCATTCATCTGATGAAAATGTATGTTATGGTATAAAAAGAAATTATAGGTTATGCTATAATATATAACCTTTCGAATTATTTCTATAATCGTGTCACATTTTTATTATAATATCACACATTTTTTAAAAATCTTACTAAATATATTTTGATATTATTCAAAATGTATTATACATAATGAAATGTATTATATTTATAATGTAAGCAAAACACTTGATGTGTAAATTGGCAATAAATCATTTGATAGTTAATTTTTATAGATAGGTCTACTTTCTATTAAAATAGTTTATGAGGTATGAAAAATAAGATTTGTTTAGACTGGATTTTTTATCAGTAAAATTTTTGATTGATTTTAATAGACGCTTGACGACTAATGTTTATTTAATATTACAAAATTTGCCTCCTGAGCTTTGTCCGTCAATGAGTCGCCATATGTAAACATTATTTTAAGCTTACAAATAAAGTTTACGATTCATTCACGCCGGTCTATATAAATACACAAATACAATTTATAACATAACAATCGAGCAAAAAACTAGTCTATGAAGAACAAAAATAAATTACTAGCAAATTTCCAACTTCCGCTAATCTCTCAATGAAACTGTTTACGTGAATTTTTATAAAGGTTAAACACTAAAACGTATTCACACTGTAAGATTAATAAAAACAATTTAGTAGAAAAAGTTGAAAAGGTCATAAAATATTTTTTATAATGATCCAAAAAAATATCACGATGAATTGCGATTACGGATTAATGCTAAAAAATAGCTTCGCTTATATTACATTTATGGGTATTTAATGGGCGAGTCAAGTCAAAGTTGCTTTGTGTACACCACTATACAGTCTTTAAGACACTTTTATTTTTTTGACTATTGATGGTTAAGCCAATTTAGTAATCTATGCCAAGTGTAAATTCTTGGTGGAAAGATATTATATTAATTAATATAAAATCAGGGAACATAAAAATAAGGTAAATGGATTGCCTTCTGTATGTGACCGTAAAAATATACGATTCTATAGTGTATACGAGAATAGGTTATTTTAATTATTTATGTCTGCATCACAATATGCTTAGCATAGTTTATGCACGTATGTGAAACGTTCATGCAGCTTTGCATTGCTTGCGTTTGGCCTGACCGTTATTAAATCATAAACCAAACCTGACTTCAAATGTTTGGTTTATGTTAATGAGTTTTTCCACTTCATTCGAATTAATATATTATGTTTCATATAAAATACACTATAAAATACTAACCCATCCCACAAACAAAATATTCATGATCGGCTTTATCCGCAAACCAGATGAAAACTTATTTTAATTACTAGTTAGTTAGTTTCAATTATAAAGTATATTTTTTTAAATTGATTTTTACTTTACTAAGTACAATAGGTATACATAACGGCAAGTGAATTGGTGGCACGGGGATAAATTGAAATAAAACAATATTTACCAATGAGGATATTAAAAAACATTTTTTTACCAAGTATTATATTAAATACTAAATTATGTAAATAAGAGTTATCATGTCTCATGTACAATTTCCACGTTATTTATAAATTTTGTGTGTACATTATCATATCTATAAGGGACAATAAATTCACCTCTTGAGTCTATTCATAACACATACCATACATTTTTAAAACCATCAAGCCGTAAGTATGTACTTTAACATTTAGAGCATTTACATTTTTTTTTAAATGGATATGTTCAAACGTGTTCTTTTTGGACTTAAGATGCGACTGGCATTCAGGTATATAAATATTTATTAAAAATACAACATGATGTTGTTTAAATATGCTAGACTGTGAAAGTGAAAGTCGTGTTTTCCGTTTTTAAAAGATCTGATTAATTATTTCCCTAAAACGGTGGCGGCTTTACCGTAGGGGCTCAAAGGGATTATACCCGGTAACAGTTGAATGAAAATAATAAGAAAATAACCATTATCTCCATTAACATGAGCAGCTTCTTAACTATATGACATCTTTATTGTATAAAAAATAAATCAAAATACTGTAGAAATTAATTAAATACATAGGTTATTATCATTCATTTTATACTTATAAATTATAAAATAAATAGAGTATTATTTAATAATATTTTTTCGTATTTTGTTCACTCATCCCTATTAGTTGTTTGCCATTCCCATTTCTATTGATACTGATAGGACACGACTTGTACCTCTACCAATACAATCAACGGCCAGCGGCGGTGATTTTATCAGTGATCCCAATCTCGAATCACGAATATACACCAATAATGTTTGAATGTATTGTGTACAAATAATGTAAGTGTACTCAGCTTGAAAGCTTCATGGACACTAAGCTAATGATACTACAGATACTTTTGAAAAAAATACCGTAAGTCTTTTAGTGTGAGTGTTAATAATTTGTGAACATATTGTCACCCTTTTTCTGCATAGATGCCGATTCACCGTGTCCTATGGAATTGAATTTGTTTGGAACAAGGCTTGAACAAAAACGAACCATAAGTGCGAGTGAATAAGCATTCGGCACGCTTATATATTCTCACTATGCGTTAGAGAAAGATGGAATTACTACGGCTGAATTGAATATTTTTTCAAAACGTCACCGGTAAAAATGGATTACACTGATTACAGCCCTTTAAAAACTGCGAACGTGCCTGAAATTTATTGTTTTTGTGTTAAATATAAAGTTAGTGGTAATTATTTTTTATTATTTTACTATACAATATTGTTAACTATGTTGTGTTTAAATTTGGTAGCCGTGCTGAGAAGCAACACGATGATATAACGTTTCATAGTTAAGTTGATAATAACAAAATAGAGGTTCTACCGTGCATTATACGCAAGAAACACGGCTTCATTTTGCCGAAAAATATGCGCTTTCTATATATCATTACCCAGAGGTTTGGAACGATGGCATAGAATACTGGCGATTCTGTTGCCACCATCAAAAAAGAGCTGGAGCCGTCACTGTCCTAAAACTCACTTTTTATATTCTATTCTATCCCAGGAAGAAGGATAAATAAATTACAAAGACTAATTTATAAATAACTACAGCTATTATAAAATTTGTTAATTTAATTTTTAATATTTTATAAAAATTGATTGTTTCTTATTGGTATTCTTAATTTAAAATGCAACAAAGTTATACAACTAAATTATATAATAAATTATAGAAATAAGTGAAATCTCTATATATATAAAAATCTCGTGTCACGATGTTTGTGGTCGAACTCCTCCGAAGCCGCTAGACCAATTTTTATGAATTTTTTTATGTATAATTGTTAGGTATGAGAATAGGTCAACAAGTATATTTCATACCGCTAGGTGATTCGGGTATCTCTATCCAGAAAAAAAATTCTTTAAAGCTCGACCGATTTTTATGATTCTTTTTATGTATATTTGTTAGGTATAAGAATAGGTCAACAAGTATATTTCATACCGCTAGGTGATTTGGGTATCTCTATCCAGAAAAAAATTTCTTTTATTTTTTTGACAATTTTTTTTTTGTATTTTTTTTTTATTTGGCATCAAAAAATACCTATAACCCAAAATTTTCACCCTCCTACTTTCACCCTCCCATTTTTTAATCGCGATTTTAGTATTTTTGTATGAACAAATGAACCGTCGTTCGTATTTCAAACAGAACGAAATTATTTATGTTGTTGAATGAGATGGCGCTACGTCCGAGAAGAATTCACGAGAAGCGTCGCGTTATTTTGACATTTCATTCGGCATATCACAAGGCAGTGTGTGCAAAATGTTGTACGATTTATTTTAATTTATCTATTAGTGTGTGTGTATGTTGTGTTACAGTGTACAATGCCAGCAAGACGCAAGGGGGCCTATTTGAGCCGTCAAACGAATAAAGCAACAAACATGCGAAATATTAGAGCAGAAATCACAGACGAACAAATCCAACAAAATAACGAAAATGTGCGTGTATGCATGTCGCGATTGCGTGAATCTCAATCACAAGAGGCACGAGCTGAACGAAATCAACAACAACAATTGGAACGGAGACAAGCGCGCCGGTTTGCATTTAACACACGCAGAGCAAATGACCGACAACGTCAACAAGTACATCGAGCATTATCCGCTTCGTTCCTTCGTCTTACATTCGAATACGAGCCAGATATTGAATATTCCGCTCATCCGAAAGTGCTGATTGGTGCTATGAACAAAGAATGCCCCAATTGTCATGCGCTAAAATTCAAACATGAGTCAGCCAGGATGTGTTGCGCATCAGGAAAAGTGCAACTACCAGAAATTGAGACACCACCAAAACCATTGAACGGCTTGCTCATCGGCACGGATCCAGATTCAAATCCATTCGCACATTCAATTCATGCTTCCAAATGACTTCGTTTGGAGCTACAGAAATAGTTCACAATACTGCGGCAAATGGTCAACAATTCCATTCTACGTTCAAAATCAAAGGCCAAGTGTACCACAAAGTAGGCTCATTGCTGCCAATGCCAAACGAACCACATAAATTTTTACAAATTTACTTCATGGGCGGTGAGGACATCAATCGCGTGGATGCACGTTGCGGCTACAATAACCTCAATTCGCCTAATGCCAGGCGCATCGTCGGCGAACTGCACACCCTATTGAATGAGCACAACGAATTATTGAAATTCTTCAAATCACATATGCACGAATTGCAAAGTGACAACCACGCTATTGTCATCAATCCTGATAAAACACCAGCTGGAGAGCACTTGCGTCGATTCAATGCGCCTGTTGTTGACGAAGTTGCTGGAATCATGGTTGGCGACCGCACATCGCCGCGAGAAATCGTGATTCGAAGAAGAAACAATAATCTGGAGTTCATCGCTGACACACACCGTTCATACGACGCTCTCCAATATCCGCTAATTTTGTGGAAGGGACAAGACGGATATTGCATAAACATTAAACAACGAGATCCCGCCACAGGTAATTCATTCATTATAAACATCATTATTCATTTTGAATTAATATTTATGAATGAATTAATATTTTTGAATATGTTGTTACAGGAGCCGAAACAAACAAGAAAGTGAGCTCGATGGATTTTTATGCGTATCGTATGATGATTCGACGTGGTCAGGACAACGTCATTCTGCGATGTCGTGAGCTGTGCCAACAATTCATGGTCGACATGTCCGCGAAGGTAGAGAGCGAACGACTGCAATTCCTACGACACAATCAACAGAAGTTGCGTGCGGAAGAATACATTCACTTGCGAGACGCTACCATGAGCGACGCCGACACCACCGAAATTGGTAACTCTATCATTCTACCATCATCCTACGTAGGCAGTCCACGTCATATCCAAGAATACATACAGGATGCTATGATTTTCGTGCGCGAGTACGGACGACCGTGTTTATTTATAACGTTTACATGTAATCCAAAGTGGCAGGAGATTACATCTTTGCTATTGCCAGGCCAAAATGAAATACATCGTCATGATATTACAGCACGTGTGTTCAAACAAAAATTGAAGTCTTTAATGAGCTTCATTACAAAATTACACGTATTTGGTCCCACACGTTGCTGGATGTATTCGGTAGAATGGCAAAAGCGAGGATTACCTCATGCACACATTTTGATTTGGTTAGTCGACAAAATACGCCCTGAAGAAATCGATAGTGTAATTTCCGCGGAAATTATAGATCCGTCTACTGATCAACTACTGTTCGATATTGTTACCACAAACATGATTCATGGCCCATGCGGTGATCTGAATCGTTTATCGCCTTGCATGGCAGATGGAAAATGTACAAAGCGTTTTCCTAAACATTTCACCAACGACACGATCACAAATGTCGACGGATATCCAATATATCGTCGAAGAAATACTGATAATGGCGGACAATCATTTACGCTAAATATCAACAACGCAGACATTGACATTGACAATCGTTGGGTGGTACCATATTCGCCTCTGCTGAGCAAAACATTCAATGCTCATATTAATGTTGAGTTCTGCAGTTCGGTGAAGAGCATCAAATACATTTGCAAGTATGTGAATAAAGGCAGCGATATGGCTTATTTCAAATTCAAAATACCGATGTGAATGCTCCTCGATTGAATGACAACGACGAAATAATGCGCTACCAAATTGGCCGGTACATCAGCTCCAATGAAGCTGTCTGGCGTATCTTTGGTTTCCCAATTCATGAACGGGACCCAGCAGTTATACATTTAGCCGTCCATCTTGAAAACGGCCAGCGCGTATTTTTCACCAACGAGACAGCAATTGAGCGTGCCATAAATCCACCAAAAACTACACTCACCGAATTTTTCGAATTGTGTAATCGTGCGGATACTTTTGGTGCCTTTGCACGAACATTACTCTATTCCGAAGTACCTCGCTATTTCACATGGAATCAAACAAAAAAATGGATGCCCCGCAAGCAAGGCACACCAATTGTTGCGTGCCCCGGCCTATTCAAATCAAACACTTTGGGCCGAGTATATACAGTCAATCCAAGGCAGATTGAGTGTTTCTATCTGCGACTGTTGTTGGTTAATGTCACCGGCTCATTATCATTTCAAGATATACGCAAAGTGAATGGGCAACAGTATCCAACATATAAAGATGCATGCCTTGCACTCGGCTTGCTCGAAGACGACAATCACTGGGACGATATGCTTGCTGAAGCAGCATTGGGCTGTACAGCAACACAGATTCGTCTACTATTCGCTATAGTGTTGACTACATGTTTCCCGGGACGAGCAGACACGTTGTGAGATAAGCACAAAGATTCAATGACTGACGATATATTGCATCGAATTCGTACACGGTGCAACGATCTAACGATTACATTCAGTGACGCTATGTACAATGAAGCATTGATTACTATCGAGGATCTTTGCGTTGTCATTGCCAATTTACCACTCAGTCATTTCGGTATGAGTTCGCCAAATCGAAGTACTTCTGATTTAATGGACACCGAAATGAATCGTGAACTGCAGTACGATACTGCAGAAATGGCAGCGATTGTTACTCGCAATGTCCCACTACTGACTCATGAACAAAAAATCATTTATGACCGCATTATGCTGGCAGTTTTGGCGGGACAAGCTGGATTCTTTTTTTTGGATGCACCAGGTGGAACTGGCAAAACATTTCTCATTTCGCTAATTCTCGCCAAAATACGATCAAATAATGGCATTGCATTGGCTGTTGCATCATCTGGCATTGCAGCAACTTTATTGGATCGAGGCAGAACAGCTCATTCAGCATTTAAACTGCCACTGAATATTCATAATAACCCAGACGCAATGTGCAACATAAAAAAACAAATATCCATGGCCACAGTGCTGAAACAATGCAAAATTATCATCTGGGATGAATGCACTATGGCACACAAACATTCTCTTGAGGCGTTGAACAGAACACTCAAAGATATAAAAAACAACGACAAACTATTCGGCGGCACTCTGTTACTCCTTTCAGGTGATTTCAGATAAACACTTCTCATCATTCCACGTTCAACGTACGCTGATGAGATCAACGCTTGCTTGAAATCATCGCCACTGTGGCGTAATGTTGAAAAAGTCCAGCTAAAAATAAACATGCGCGTGCAAATGCTACAAGATCCATCTGCTGACACATTCTCGAACCAATTGTTAGATATCGGCAATGGAAAAGTTGCTGTCTATGAAAATACTGGATGCATAAAATTGCCCACTAATTTCTGCAGAATCGTTGATTCGCAAAATGCTCTCATTGACCGCATATTTCCCGATGTACGCATACAAATACATAAATCATGCGTGGCTAGCAGAAAGAGCCATTTTGGCAGCAAAAAATGTGGACGTTGACGATTTAAACTTCAAGATACAGCAGTCGTTGCCAGGCGATTTGGTATCATACAAATCGATCGATACAGTTTGCGATGTCAACGAAGCTGTAAATTATCCAACAGAGTTTTTGAACTCACGGATTTACCAGGCATATCAACACACCTTCTACGACTGAAAGTTGGATCTCCGGTTATTTTACTTTGAAATTTGAACCCACCACGGCTGTGCAATGGCACGCGATTGGTCATTAAAAAATTGATGAAAAACATTATCGAAGCCACCATTTTGAATGGCAAATTCCGAGCCGAAAATGTTTTGCTGCCACGAATTCCAATGATTCTTACAGACGTGCCAATTGAATTCAAACGCGTTCAATTTCCTATTAGATTGGCATTCACAATGACAATCAATAAGTCGCAAGGCCAAACGATGTCTGTTTGCGGCTTAGATCTGGGCACACCATGTTTTTCACACGGACAATTGTACGTGGCATGTTCTCGCGTGGGCAAACCATCGAGCTTATTCGTGTTGGCTAAAGACGGACTGACAAAAAATATTGTACACTCAATTGCTTTTCAAAATTAATATTGATTTTCTTTATTTCATTTTCCTACTTTAGGATAAAAATTTATAATTTTTTTTCACTTTACATTTAACTTTTAAGAGATCAAACAATGAATATGTTATCGGCGGTCATCGTCTACAGTGCTCCATTCCTCTTCCTGTCATAGATCTCATCCCCACACACTTACAATACATTCGTTATTTTTTATTTAACAACCAAAATATTTACTAGAAATAATTTAGATGGCAGAACAACGTTTGCCGGGTCAGCTAGTATTATATAAAATATAAATGAAAGAAGTGTGGTCCTGCAACGGGTCAGTATTTATAATAAATGTATATTATTTATCAAAATCGAAAAGTAGATAATCTATCCGACGTTGAAAAATTATATCAATTCGGTTCATTTTTGTGGCTAGAAAATTTTACACACTTTAATAATATCTACTACACATTATAAATCATCACGGTTGAAAAATTTACAGTAGGTTAGGCAGATAAATATTTTGTGATATTCAATTTAAAAAGCTAGCGAAAGTTTAGCCGTATTTTTTATTGAACAATAAGTGATGTCTTGAAAGTTAGTTAGACCTGAACAATTTTCGTTCCGTTAAGAAAGCCTAGCAAATAAACTTCTAAAGAGTGACGGTTATATTAAAATATTTTGTCACGAAGGATTATTTTTGCCCAATCTATTGGGTCTTTGCACTGGATCAAACACTTATTATTTACATAATTATAATATAAGTACAAAGAATAAATATGAGGTTCTTGGTTTCAAAGTCGGTAAGGTTACCTCCATTTTTAAATATATTTTTCTTGATACAGGGTATCTAAATTCCTTTCTATCGTATATTTCCAGCTTTGTTTCTTAGTAAAATTGTATTAAACCGGATGTTGTTCGCAAAGTTAATTATACCAACAGCAATATTTTATATTTCTCGACCTATTTTAAACAAGATTGTTCAAATTATTGCTAATGACTTTTAGGTCACTTAATATGGTTATTTGTTTTTTAAATTAATTATTTACTAATATATTTACAAAAAATATGTTTTATTGGCAATCTTAAATGTGGTTGTCGATTTTTTACGATTATCTCAAAATTATGGAATATGAAGGTAACCGACTTTGAAACTAATAGCTTCATATAATATTAATTCTATAAAAACGCCAGGGTGTGAAGAATTATTTGAAATATATTTGATTTCTATATGTATTATACAGTGGAAAGTACTAAGTATTTTTTCAATCTAACCATCTAAGATTTTATAAATCTCATGCAAAATATATTTCCAATCTTTCCATTTACTGATAACAAATGCACGGGCTACTCTCGTTCAATTTTGAAAAGGAGATGAGTATATTATGCCAAAGCTCACAGCTGATTCTCCTTGTGGGCGAGGGTTCAAAAACTCTTTGGGAAACGTACTACCACCATATAAAAAATTAAAAGGTCACGTACTACTATATAAACGTACCTGCCGACCATTTCACTCAGAAACTACATGTATGCGTGGTATGATGTCAGTAAAGAGCTGATTATATACGTTTGAAAATCATCATATTTTAGAAGCATTTCAATTTCTTAAATCAACATTATAAAAACTATGCAGCATATTTAATTTTTCATATTGCGTTTAATTTATATTGCAGGCAAATAGGGGCGTGTCATTGGTGAAATGAACTGGGTGAGATTTAGGGGGCGGTATAAATATAAAGTAGAAAGATATTTTTCATTAAGTAATATAGGTACTAAAGTACCTATTTATTTACATTTTATTAAATCTGGGTAATTACTCGTTTAATAATTTGTCATTTAATGAAGATTAATGAGATTAAAATGTAATTTCCTACACATTTCAGTACCTATTTAAGTTATATATAAATAACCAGTATTTTAATTTTTTTTATCGATCAGTAGGTTACCCATATTAATTAAAATCAAATAATTGATAATAAGGAAAATAACTTATGTATACGTTTTTTTAATATAATCTTTAGATACTAAACGGTGATGATGGTAATTTGTGCTTTACATACGCCCAACAATCATCCGAACAATGATACGAGTATGTAACATTTACAATATCTTCAATATATTCGTATGACAATCCAGGCTACTGCTGTTGTATTATGATCTAGGTACTGTTATTGTTGGTTCCGTATTCTGTTGACACTATATGAATATGAATTTGAAATAAAAAAATATTATAGTTTTAAAATGACACAATAAAGAGGAATTTCCAAGACGAGAAACAGCAGTAGTCCCTTAACCTCACTCGCTAGAGATATGAAGGTATAGCTCAATATTGTTATTGTACTCTGTTGTGCTCTGTTGTGCTCTGTATATTGTTAAAATAATAAATTTATATTTTTCCTCAATATAAACATTAATATTTAAGATTTATACATTCATTATAATTGGTTTTATTTATTATAAAAATGATTGTAGATTAAATTTCTTTATATCACAAATCTTTGAAAAAATCTATTACATCCTTTTGGATAAGATTTGCCTTTAAAGTAATTAGTACAGACTGTAGGATAAGAAAGTCTATTTTGCATTGTAAATTTAGCATACTACTATACGTTATAAGCTTTTAAGATGTCAGGCCTAATTTTATTAATCCATCCTAAGAAAATGTGCGTCTTGTTTTATCCATACCGACATTGTATTATTTACGGTGCATTATGTATTACATTGAAAATACCCATCTCCAGACTTATCACTGTAAATGTATCTTATAAATTATTTAATTTGGTTCCGCGGAAACTCATGATTTATTGTGGTAATTAGGATACTAAATGTAGTCTTATACCTACAGTTATTTATTATTCATCCCTTTCACAGCAAGTTTGTCAAGATTTAAAGACAAAATTAAAATTAAATGTTTATTATTTTAAAACAAATTTCGTTTAATTTAGAGAAATGTTTTCATAAGTGGGTAGACATTTATTGATCATATAGCCAAAATACTATTTTAATAATTTGTAAGTATTTTAATGAGAGTAATCTTAATATTTTCTTTCACACAAGAATCTAAATGAATCTGAAAACTAAAGCCGTATTTTATAAAATTGACTATAAAATTTATTGTAATAATATTATTAAGACCCTAACAATTCAATTTTTCTGATAATATCTGTTTCATATTTATGTACTATTACTGATTGTTATATTATACTAGCTGAAGTACCCGGCTTCGCACAGGGTCGCTTTGTGGATACATTTATCTTAGATATTTAAAAAATAACAATACGTTATTATCTTTTTAATATTAAAATATCTATGTAATACAATATGGCAATATGAAAGTAATTCTAATAGGTGTAAAGGTCAAACAAAAGAACACTAAATTAAAATCGAATCTTAAATATGAAAACGTTATTAATAGTATTAATATGTAGAAAAAAAACAAAATTGGAAGGAGCAAACAAACAGCAAACTTTGTATTTTGTATAATATTGGATTTAAAAACCTTTGCAGGTATGCGCACAACAACTAACAAAAGTTTCATCGCAATCGGATGAATGGTATAGGAACTCATACGAATAGAAGAAGAAAATGATTTTATAATTCAGAAATCTTCGCGGGGGTGCGCTCAACAACTCACCAAAATTTCATTGCGATCAGATGAATGGTATAGGAATGCATACGAATAGAAGAAGAAGAAGATAGTTATACTAATTCAGAAACCTTTGCGGGCATGCGCACAACAACTGGTCAAAATTTCATCGCAATCGGATGAATGGTATAAGAACGCATACGAATAGAAGAAAATAGAATAGAAGAAAAAGAAGAAGAAAATGGTTGTATCAATTCAGAAACCTTTGCGGGCGTGAGCACAACACTTGATCAAAATTTCATTGCAATTAGATTAATGGTATAGGGACGCAAACGAATAGAAAAAGAAGAAGATGGTTGTACTAATTCAAAAATCTTCGCGGGTGTTGGCACAATTACTGACGAAAATTTTATTGCAATCGGATGAATGGAATAGGAACGTATACGAATAGAAGAAGAAAAAGAAGATGGTTGTACTAATTCAGAAACCTTTGCGGGTGTTACCACAACAACTGACAAAGATTTCATCGCAATCGGATGAATGGTATAAAGACCATACGAATAAATGAAGATATAATGAAGAAGAAGAAGAAAAGGAAGATAATTTTTCTAATTTAACGCATTCGCTGCGAACTATATAATGAGATTTTAATTGCCCCCTTTAAAATGCACGTTAATTACATCGATCGGCCGCCTGGCTATTACGCGCATGCGCGTCTTCAGCGTCCAAAGTATTAAAAACATTTGCGGGTGTGCGTACAATAACTGACGAAAGTTTCGTCGCAATCGGATGAATGGTATAGGAACCATACGAATAAAAGAAAATAGAATGAAGAAAAAGAAGAAGATAATGATTTTTCTAATTCAAAAACCTTCACGGGTGTGCATACAACCACTTACCAAAATTTAATCGCGATCGGATGAATGGTATAGGAACGCACAGGGGACGGACAGAAAGACAGACAGACAGACATTCATTTTTATATATAAGATATAGCCTATACTCTTTGCGCAAGTGCAAGCAATAAGCTTACAAAGTTTTATCGCAATCGGATGAACGGTATGGCAGCGCATAAAACACGAACAAACAAACAAATATTGTTTTTTTTATATTATAGATATATTTGTACTTTTTGTTATGATGCTGTGTTTATTTCAATTTCATTCAACAATTATTTTCAATATCATCTTATTTATGTATATATTTAATAAATACATTAACTGTCTTATTTTCGGTTTAAAAGTGATTTAATTTGGTTTACTTTACTTACAAGTCTTATTATTAAAATTTAATTATTATCATTATTTGTAAAACAATATTGAATAATATCATTATATCTACACAAGTTCTAATAATATCACTACAACTTCAATTCCTGTAAAATATTGCACGAAAAAATAAATAGATCGTGTGCGTTAGGAAGATCGCGATTGTGTAACTATTGGATAGTAAAGGGACACTCTTGGGAATATCTTTCAAAGGGAAAATATATTTACCAGCCTTTCAGATGCTCTGTCAAAATTTAACGCCCCAAAACCCGTACGTTTATAAAATTACTATGGGAGAATTTGACCATTTTCAGTCTATTTGATTCTTTTTTTGCGTCCATTTATAAAATACCCTCTTCTTGAATGTTGACTATTTTGACACATTGTTTTTTTTCAACATTATTCTTTAAATTATTCATTTAAATAAAACTTAAGACTTAAATACCGTATAACATTACAGGTGTAATGTTAATAATTTAAATATACATATACAACTATAAAAATGTATCAATTTAAAATTTACCGATTCTTAATAGCAATACTTTAGTGAATTAACTACCTTAAAAAGTATTTTTCGTATCAATGTTGCAAGAGAAATATTTAATTCTGAAAAAAAGCAATTAAAAAGAAAATTTGAAAAGTTCCATAAACATATTAAATCTCTTCATAATAGCCGAGGACAAATTGTTTTTTTGAACTTTTCGTCTCGTAAAAAGAATTCTTAAATAATAATTATTCGTCCACTAACAAATAGTATTATTTCCATTTAATGATTGCTTATGTAGGTACATAATATTTACTTTGGTGTTTTACGATGAACATGGAAGTAGTTATAACATAAAATATGTTTATGTTATACTGTATCATAATATTATGTTACGAGGTTACACTTAAAGCATACAACTTCTTAAATGAATGTTCTTTTGCGTCAACTTAATAATATTGTATGTAATCTAATAATTGTTTTAAAAGATATAAAACTAATACTATTTTTTACCTTGGTTATTAAAGACGTCATCTTTATTATTAAAATAATTTGCTTATAATATATGTATATTTTTCATACTGTTTCGAGTTAAATGTATGGCAATTTAAAGCAACATATTATTATCTATTGTGAAACTAGCTTTTGTGTAATTAATGTTTTACGTTATTTTTTTGTCTGAAATGTAATTTATTAAAATCATTTTAGAATCTTCAAATTGTTCATAAGATATAATTAGAAAAAATACTTACTTTACACCTTTGATGTTGACGCGTAGAAAGCTCATCTGGAGTTCTGCATAGCAGCTTTTTGACAGATCTCCGAAAATTCCTTGTCATGAAGCAGTATACGATTGGGTTGATCGCTGAATTGGCATGACCTAAAAAAAGAATTTCTTAGAATTTATTTATTTCAGACAACGATAGTAATCGATTTAATTTAGTAATAAGTTAATAAACGAATATCTTTCTATCACCAAAATATAATTAGTATGAAATATGTGAACTACGCTTACTTATTTGATGTGTGATATTTGAATTGTATACTATGATTTTTGTTTATTTATACTTGGACGTAATGCAGATGATCCTCGTTCATTACGACCCCGGCGAGTACGATTTCGTTATATCGGGATCAATTTATAATAATATTTTTTTATCCTGTATTTATTTTGACATGTGCCAACTGCTAGAAATCGCATATAACGAGTAGAATCACGCGCATATGATCAGATTATTCGATAGTTATCAACATTTTTTTAATAATAAATGCTGACAAGGTCAACTATGTAAATTCTTTTTTGCGTTAGGGGACAAAATTAATGTTATTTTTTCACTTTTAATTATTGAGTAGTTTAAAAGCAAATTGACTTCTCCATCATTAATTGATTAAGATATGCGCATAAAAATAAAGTGAAAAGTTTGAGCGGTTTTCAGGTACCTATATTAAAAGTTGCATTATATTGTATTTAAAGAGAGTACTGAGCCTTTTTGGAGAATTACAAAAAATATTTGTTTTATCGTTAATTAAATTAAAATTAAATTATCCAGATAAATTATCCGGATAATATTATAAAATATGTTAGCAAAGAAGCCATATTGCTAGTGTTAAAGCAACTACCCAGCACCAAAAAAACGCGTATCATAAAATAAACCAGTAGGCTATAAATCTTTTTCAATGCAAGTTTTGTTCGATACTTTTATTATATAGGTTTTATTAATTTTGGAAATACGTAAAAATCACATAAAATATTTTTTTCGTTATTAATACTATATTGTGTATCAAAATAATATAAGTTAAAATTAAGGAAACTTTTTTATGACCTACTTAGTATTATAAACATGAATAAATATATTATATTATAATTTATTTAAAGAGCGTATTAAGCTTGCCGAGCCTGCAAGAAAAACTATTGTCTTATTCTAGCTATGTGATTACTAATGATTCATTTTAATAGTTTTCATTGCTTAAATTAAACATGATTTATGTTCAATTAGCAATTCATTTAGATTATTGAATTTAATTTTGGGCCATATTCAAAGGAAAATAGTCATAAAAAATGTTTTTAAGTACCTAATGGTTATCATTTAAAATCAAGTTATCTTACCACAAACTTTAATTTTATAAATCTAGCTACAAAGAATTAATAATTGGGTGCTTATAGTTGAGTTTGATAAATTATACGAGTTTTAAACTTGAAAATTACTTCAAGAATTGTTTACAGCGTTTATTTCACTATTATAACTTTGATTTGATGAATATTTGAGTCATATTATATTGTAGAGCTATTCGATTTCCAAGAATAGAGATATTTTAAATAATAATATGTACTGCGTCTTGAATGATTGAATTTATCAACAGGTTTACTTAGCAGCATAACTTAATAATAATATTAGGTATACTTTATTATAGGTAGTTGGCGAAAATAAGTCGGGTTTATTTTATCATTTATGTTATCTACAGACTATGTTCATGGAATTAATATTATAAATATGTATTATATATATATATATATATATTAGAATTATTAATAACCATGTCCTTGCTTTTTCGTATAAGGTGGTTGTTAGTAATTTTGAACAATCACAAACACCAGGCTTTGAGAAAATCACATAAATATTGTGTTCTCACCGGGAATCGAACCCAGCACTCTCCGGTAGAAGGCCAGCGCCTTACGCACTGCACCACGAGAGCCGCCCTGGTATTATATAATTACAATTGATTTTTTACTACTCTAGAGATATGTACCTATTACATTTCAAAACAATACCGCTGTATAAACGAAATATTGATCGAAATAAGCTATTGCGTCCAACAATATAATGATAAGTAGATATAAGTACACAAGTATATAAATATAATGCTTTCGCTACCATTTATATGTAAATAATATGATAGATCATCATATTATCACTAAGTTCTACTGAATATTACTGAAAAGTTGATAGATGGAGTTTCTATACGCGTTGGGTTTTGGCAAAACATCAAAATATAGTCTGCACTAATGTTTATCTTCTATTATTTACGCTTATACGCTATACCGCCTGCGCATTCTGTTGAAATATTGTATTTTGTAACGCAGTATGGCGCTAGAAATCAACAAACGAAGCACGTTCTGACATTTGGCGTTACTACTAACGCCAAAAGCACACGTGGGAAAATCTCGAAAGCGATGTGCGCGCAGTTGACTTTCAAAGAGATTATCTCCTCGGCCAATGAGCTTTAGGGTCAAAATTCCAGGACTAATAACGGCAAGTGGTTGTTTTGGATTCATCAAAATGTCCGATATGATACATTTTACCGGATGAGCTCTACGGACAAAACGTTTGGGATCCAAAATTATTTTATACACTACTATGACGCAAATAAATACGAATTTTTACTACTTTTATAAAAGCCAGTTCAAAATTAATTTATTAGATACGAGTATATAAAAAGAAAACTTCTTATTTTGTAAAACTTTTGTGCGCATTATATTATACTTATTGAATTACGCTGAAGTGTAACACGAAAACCGTCATGAAAAATGAACGACACTCGAACTTCTATAGTTATTATGATCAATGAATATATCTTTCATATTATTTTTTATTTACCTACCCGTCTCTCAAATTTTAACATTAGTTTTGAATTTACTTTTTATTGTCCTTTTAACGTAAAGCACCGTACGCCATTCTCTTAGACAAGTTTAATTTTAAATACATATGAAGTAATACTTCACTATTCTCTAATACTATTTACGTGAGATTATTATGTGTATACATAGAATTTAAATCTTATGTAAGTACCATTATAATAATATACACATCACCATGTTCGATATTAAGAGGATTAAATGGATCTCCAGAGAGTGGAGGTTGTACAGATTTTTGTTTCTACAAAAATATATGTTAGCCACTTGGTCAACCTATTAGGTCCATACTTGCGTTTCTTCTACTACCCGCCACGTCTCTACACTAATTATGAAGGCACATACTGTGGCGTAATGAGTGTTAGGCACCCTTCAATGTTGTGCTGAGCGTGTCCCAGGAGTAACTTCCAAAGACTTTGGTTGGCGTGCACTAGAGTGTGGGTGATTTTTATTCCGATATAATATATTAAAATCAATCCTCGATGAGCAAAGACTTTTTCTCAAGCTCAGCTCAGAAAATTTTATTCATAGATACCAAGTCGCAATGGCCGATCGGTCCAACTGAGGGTTGCGTGGGTTAAATCCATGCTCTGGGTCTAAATATACATTGAAAAAACTACATGTGAATTTTTCAGACCCGGGATTCATATTTGGTACTCATGATATTATAAGCTGATACGTTACCGCTCGGCCATAGTGGGAATTTAATATGGTCTTGCCAACTAGTGATTAAACTAGGTAAACAAAATTAAATTCGTCAAAATCTCAAATCTTTCGATTGTGCATATTAATTACCATCTAATAATATACATGGTAGGGAAATATTTTATGTAGTAGGTACTACATAAATAATCAATCTTATTACATTACTAGTGGGTAGCTATAATTTGAAAATGTAATTCACAAAAATATATCGTTATGTAAAAAAAATATATGATTTAAATTATCTACCAATGATACGAAAATATATACCAATCATTTGGCACTAATTTAACTTTTTTAGCCACCGTACTGCAAGCCCCTAAACATAGTTAATCATAACTATGTATGGTTTTTGTTGTATTTAATAAAACATCGTAATATATAGGTACTTTAAGTGTTAACACTCTAAAGAAGACATTGATTTTATTCTAAACGAGCCGTATTTTTACGATAATGTTATTGTCTCAACAGGCATTTACGTTGCTTAGCGTTAAAATTTACGACATGACTTTTCACAATATTGGCTGACTAACGTTACAGTTTATTGAATATCGAAAAAAGCAATTTTTTGTTTCAAAATGAATTTATATTGATTGTCGTGATTAAATAATGGATTTTTTAAAGATCGGATGGAAAAAAATGAGCTTAGAACAGAAATTCAATCTCTATTGTAAAATTAGATTTTCATTTATTGAACATTACATAATTATTGTAAACCGCAGAGAAATATTTAACTACTAGAAAAAATGCTTTTGATAAAAATCCGACACCCAGCTGAGTGTCGCGACAATCACAACTTGAGATTGTAATAAAATAATATAACAATCTCAAGTTGAATAAAAAAATAGTTTATTACATTATTTCATTTATTTGATTTTATGTAGGTATATGAGGTGTTGTATTATATTATCTGCTTTCTTTCTATATTATATTCTAGTGCCTTTTCGTGCGTCCAACGCAACTGGTGCGTCGCCATTAGTTGGCCATTATATACTATTAACATATTGATTAAATGTGGTAATTAAATAGTAATTAACAGGTCCGCAGTGATTGAGTTTTAAATTCTGTCATTCTCTTTACATGATGTCTTCAACGCGACCAGGCTCTTACTTTGAATGTTAATATTTATTTGAGTATAGTGACATTATTTACCGTATTTTTTTAAAATGTAAAATAAGAAATTTTATTTACGATACGTAAGTACCTATATTATACATTTACAATAAATTAGCGATGTCATATTATTGCAGACAGACATACGGTATACCTACCTACTTATTTACATTTAGCATAATATTTAGTTGCATACTTCCTAACCAACATTACACATCCGTGGACGTTACGTTTTATAAAAATATTTTTTAATTATTACGTACATTAACACGATAACAACATTAACATATATACGAAATATACGAAACATTTCTACACCATTTCTACGAAATGTTCCCAGTGTGAATTATAACAGAGGTAAATTAGAAATTAAAATTTGTTTTTTATTCTTTTAATAAAAGCATAAGGAATATTTTGCATAGACGTAGAAACTAAAGCATATGTCTTTGGCTTATTTTTCATACTCACATTTAAACTATTGACTTATTATTTAGACGCGATATCTGAAGAAAATAAGAAAAAAACCCTCGTAAATATTAATAAATACCTAGGTCTATCCAGACAAGTAAAGTTATTTTAATTTAGATTAATACATTTATAGTATGGTTACAAATGTACAAGGTACGAATAAATTGGTAATTGTATGTGATTGCAATCAAATACATACGCTGCTAATGTGTCCAGCTGTATTGAAATTATAAATGTACTACAGTGTCTATTAGTAAGTCTGTGTGTCAGAATACATTATGTATTTATTATTTTTTTGAGATAAAAATATTATTGCATACCCAAATAAATTACTAGGTACCTACGCAATTAGTGGCATGCATAGATAGATTTAAAGGCTTATAAAATGTTACCATTAAAGTTAATTATAATAATAAAAAATAACATTTTGATATTAAAATGGTTTGAATTGATTATTAATAATTTAAAATAATTCTTATTTGTGAATTAGTTGTAAAATCAAATGTTTTTTTTTTCATTCATGAATATAGCAAATATAAAGTTAAAAAATAAATGGCAAAAGTCTTGGAGTAAATATAATTAGCTGGATCAATTTATTGTTCGTTTGTCAAACATATTTTTCCTGTGTACGTGAAATTCCATGATAAACATGCAGGTACATTTTTATTCTCAATTTTCTTAGTTTTTATGCAGATATATGTTATCACAGTAAAGTTGTGACATTGGGTTATCATAAAAATAAAAAAAGTACAATTTTACCTAAAAGTAGAGCATATGGCAGAATCCAATTGACGGAAGTTTCATCGATACATTCTGTATCAACTAAAAGTTGCATTCCATTGTATGGTAACCAGCAAACAGCAAACAAAACAGCAAGTAGTAATAAAATCCAAGCTACTCGTTTTCGTTCTCTAATCAGTCGGACACCCTGTTTATGCAAAATAATAAAAACAACTATTAGTTTTCATATTACAACAGATATATCGTAACACAGGTGCACTGTCCTTTAAGTTGAAAAATACAGTATAAACTATGTCTTAGAAATTCACGCTGATTACATTTTGTCATGATTTTAATTTTAAGGTTCGCATTGAATTATTGAAAATCTATTATCAAATAGTTTGCGAAAATTCAAATATTTATTATCAGTTACTAATAAAACAGCACTTATATGAGACCACTTACATTATTTTATGCATATATCGTCGTTATTTCAGTGGTTATTTTTCATAATATAATTTAAAAAGTTCAATCGTATTTTTTGAAAGGCAAAACAAAATGTTTACATTTTTTTAATGTCTAAAGAATGCAAATAATGTTCAGGTAAATGCTTTTTTATATTTACCTAAGAAATACCAGTTCAGTAACATATTTTTTGCCAGACAACTTCATATTGGAATACTTATAAAAAATATATTTCTTTTTATAATTCTGAAGTCAAACAACAATTGAGTTTTTGTATCAATGCACGCAGTTATAAAAAGCTCTTTAATTAAGCAATTAAAAAGTTGTTAAAATCTAAAGATTCTTTTTCAGAGTAAGTGATGCAAACAATATCATTTTTAGATATACATATTTACTTCGACAAGTATGACACTTAGTTTGGTAATATTTTTCGTTTTGTACTCAGGTACGTTATTGTTAAATATTATTAAATATTGTTTGATCCTAATACATTAAACAATGTAAATTTTAATTTTAATCTTTTGCAACCAAGCTTTTGTCTTTTGGCATTCTCAGGAGTATGCATAATTATCAACACAACTGCTATAGTAACTATAGTAACTTATTGATTAAATAGGTACTAAAACAATATTCTAAGCATTTAAAATTTTCGTAGTATTTGAAATTATGTAAGTACATTAATTCAAATATTTAAGTAAATTCTTCTTCTTCTTCGATGGCGCTACAGCTCAAGTCGAGCTCTGGCCTCCTCCACCGTCGTCCTCCAGCCGGAACGGTCTTCCGAACGTCTTTTCCAGTTCCTGATTTTTAGCAGCTGGTTGGCATCTTTTGTAATGTTATCACCCCATCGTGTGCGTGGCTTTCCCACTAAACTTTTCCCCCATGTGTTTCATTCGAGGATCTTCTTCTGTATCCGTGACTCAGGCATACGCTGGACATGGCTTGCCCAGTTTAGCCTCTGGAGTTTTATGAAGGTGGAGAGTTTTTAATATTGGTATAAGCGGTATAGTTTCATGTTGTACCTAATTATCCACTCCCCAAAATCATTCATGGGTCCATATATCCGCCTCAGGATCTTTCTCTCAAAGCAGTTCACGATTTCATCATATTTAGCGTCTATGACTCCGTCGACTGTGCGTATGACGGTTTTATAGAACCGGATCTTAGTTTTTCTGTGGACATTTCTGGATTTGAATATGGGCAGCAATGAGAAGTACGATTCATTTGCAGCGGTTATTCGGGCTTTTATTTCTTCCAGTTCCTCGTTCTCTTTTGTAATATTGGAACCCAGGTATGTGAACCGGTTGACAACCTCAAATTGATGGTTTCCAAAACTGGAACTTTGGCCCAGTCTACTGTGATTTTGTCGGCTTTGTACTATGACTTTAGTTTTGTTTTCATTTACTCTTTAAGTAAATTCGGTAAATTATAATTACAACAAGTACTTTTAATCGATAGAATTAATTAAAAAAAATAATATTGAATATTAAAATAATACTGCAATTAATATTAAATATCATCTCTTTGGAGTCCTCATATTTATTTTTAATAAGTGGATAATGAATTGGGTTATCTATTTAATATTAATTTCAGTTAACTGAGTGCGAGGGAAGTTTGATCTTTGAAAGATTTTTAATCAAATCAAATATATCGCTAATTACCAAATAAATATCGGTAGTAAAAATAGGTATTTAGGTAAATTTTAAATATCAAATGCAAGATGATAGTTTTTTTTATTAATATTTATCAGTGACAACCCATAATAGGTATATTAATTAGTATCCAATATTATTTACTTTATTTTTGAAACTTTTAAGAATATGTAAATGTTACCAATAAAGTATCACAATGAGTTCCAGTTGAAATTATTAATGAATATAGATTACACTTCCATGTAATAATAATTGAAACAGATGGAATGGCATATAAACGAATTGGGTAAATGGCCATTATGAAATTTTCTGACTTAAATGAATGAGTAGGTAATAAGTTATGGTATGGGAATAACTACCTGTTGAGTACTCGCACTCCCTTCCTCATGGTCAAATGGTGGACGGACTGAGCATAGTCGCTGGCCCATGAGTGAATATGCAAATACCATTATGCAACCTTTGGACAATAACAAATCAATCATTAAAATATATACAGTAGATAGATGGAAAACCATTTATTTTAAAATGGTATTTTTGCTTAGGTAACTATATCAATTATAAAAGAAAAGAGCATTATTTGCATTTTTCTTCAATGAATATTATTTCTGATGTATTTTAAATGTCGTAAACATAATAATATGATCACAGTCGTTGTAATTTAAATAAAGGGACCTAATATCATTACTAATATTGAATCATATTATTATATTTTCTTGTGACGTTCTTATACTTGTCAATAATTCTTTTATTTTAAATATATTTTATGCAAGAGATAAATATATACTTAATTAATTTATAATATTTTAATAAATAATTCAAAACAATACCTATTTGGGTAATAAACCCAAAACTAAATGTAAGTACAACATATATCACACGCATAGGGTGGAGTGCTCCTCTATGAATCGAATTTAGTTAGAAGCAACATTTTTAAAAATATAAAGCATGGGCAATAGGTATACATATTATATTCATGGTATTTAAATATTAAAGTATCTTTATAATAATATTACATTATGTGTATTAGGTATATTAAATTCCTAAATAAATGCAGAAAATGTATTATGATTACCCGAAGGTTAAAATATAAAAAAAAATATTCTTCAAAGAATGACGATAACTTTTCATGCAAAAGAAATGAGATTTTTTTCTTACCAGGGACAGCGTATACTAATATAAAACTCATAGCGCCGAAAGTCCTTCGACTTGTCTGTGTTGTTTCCCAATCCTCCATACAAAACTCAACCTTGTTCAATTCTTCCAAATCCTTAAAAATACATTGTAAATTAGAATCTACTTAAATAATAAGTACATACAGGATTAAATATATATTATATGAATATTATGACGTTGTAAGTATCTAGCTGTATTTTTTTTTAATAATTTTCGGTATTGCAATAAAATTAAGTAAACATTTCATTCAAATACGTGATACGTTTTTTTATGACGGAAACCTTGTTGGTTGTATTATTTAATTGAATGACAGCTGTGGCTTGTAAATTGGGCAATATACCATAAAATTTATCTGGCGTTTACTACTTGAAAACTGTACGGAATATAAACAAGAAATCGTAAACCTGCATTTAACAACGTATGTATGAAAACCATGTGAGAATACTTCTATCTTCTTCTTTTATAAAAATACAGAAGTGATCATGATTTCTAAATGGTACCAACAACACCTGCACCATATAAAACATACGTGTAAGCGAATAAACATTTGGAATAAGTTTACTCTCTACAATTAATAGGCGTCAGAACAATACGTTTTGCATTTGAACGTTTATGTTAGGTACAGGGTAGTGGCAATTTGTACAATTGAATATAATTTATATTATCAGCAGTTGCCAATGATGGACGACTGTCAGTGTCCACAGATGAATCCCGCGTCAGTTAAGTTCACATATTGTTTTTCAATATGTTTTTCGATCAAGAGCATGAACCTACTAGGTTTAGCTTGTGGCTAATATCCATTTTACGTTTAAAAAATCTAATAGGAAATGCCTTTTCAGAGGCGCACATCAGATTGTAATTGGAAAAAATGTCATGTTGTTGAAATTAACCAACTAAATGCAAACTTAAGAGCATACATAAAAGAAACGGCAAATAGTTTTCAACAATAGGTGGGACAAAATTTAGAACTCGTTGCCAATCGGAGAACGGTACTCGAGGTGTGAGCATGTCAATTTATTTTGTGATGGCGTCGGAGGAATATATTCTAATATCGTGTAAAAATTACTAAAAAACGTTACACATGTACTCGAAAAAGAAAACATGTCAATGAATATATTATTAATACTAATATAAGAATAAACATAACATTAAATGGACGCATGTTGAATTTTTATGACAAATTATGTTTTTTCGTAGAAAACTAGATGTTAAATAGAACTGATATGAAAAAAGGGCATAAGGTACCTACGGAAGTAAAATAAATTTACTATTATTTTTCTACTGTCAGAATTTATGATTATAATATGGAGTACTTTCATTCCCAATTTTAGTCCGGATAATTGAGGTTCTACTGTACGTCGTGTATGCAGTAATTTAATCATATGCGTACAAAAACTATCCGTATATTTATAGCCGGACAATATGATACCCCTCTAATATCTTTGCTCTGATAATTTATTCTCTGTTTTCATAAAATTTCAAACTTATTACAAAGTTAACGTCGTAATAAATAAAACACAGAAACATTTTATATTTTTTCTCCGACATGGTTTTAGAATACCTAATAATTATAGTCTATCTCATACTGAAGAATTTTAATCGCGAAATAAATTAATAGTAATGTGGCTGACTGCATAAATGTTTGTCTTAAGGTTATAAATTTAAACATGTGTTCAGTTAACGAATAGATGAACAGTCCACAGAATATAAACGGACGATGGAAAAACTTGCGGTGTGCGAATCATAATGTTAGGACATACATAATTTAAAACCACAATAGAGAAATATAAAACCACTAGAAAAAATGTTTTTAAAAAAATACGAAATCCAGCGTTATTCGGACTCACGCCCACGTGCTCTAACCAACAATGCTATATGTGTACTATCTAATTACGACGAATTTAACTAGTAGTTTTTACAATTCTTACTGAAGCGCTTTCTACATTACGTAGTTGTTTAGCAGTCGACCTTAGTATTTTAAATCAAAGTATTCATAATTATTATCTGAATTAGTAACTGGTGTCAGGATCTCTCCAAATGTTTGTTGTAACATATTGACATTTTCTAATAATTTAATAAAGTACTCTTTTTATTCAACGAATAATTCACAAGATTTAATAATGTAATATTCTTTATTGAACGTACATAGTCTAAAAACATAAAAACGCCCAGAGAAATATATAACTATGTATGTATTGAAAAAAATCGTTTTGAAAGAATACGACACCCATTCGCGCCTGTTGAATAAAAATTAGTTTAAGTATTATAATTTTATGGAATGATTTAAATTAGAACCAGCATTATTATAAACATAATTGTAATAGTAATGTTCTTTTAGTTTTTCACAACAAAAAGACAACAAAAACAAAAGACATATTTTTTACCTTTTAATTTACAGTTTTCTTTTGAATTCTATACATTCAGTCTTCTAAGGCAAAAGCTTTATTTTCACCAAGTATTTCTATTTTTTTTATACAAACAGTTTTTCCTCATATTCCTCTTCCCCATATTTTTTATAATGGCATTTCCTTTAAAAAAAATCTCCAAAATCTAGATGAGAGCTTTTTAGCTGTTAAATTTGTCTTCCAAATTCAATAGGCTACTGACGTTTTGGGTTTTTTTACCTAGCAAAAATATCCATATTTTCACAGGTGTTACATATTGTTTCGAGTTGTTTATTAAAAAAATCGGGTCGGTGAAAATAAAATATCAGGGACATCTTGTGTCCCGGTTGTCGATCAACTGGGATCCGGGATAAAATGTCGTTGTCCAGGATGATCCCACCATGTTATAATAATTGTATTCTTTCACGTAGAATTTCTGCGTATGCCATAGGTTTGTACAACTGAAGTATTCTATAATTAACGGAAAGTAAACTTACGTGAAATTTTATATTACAAAAAAAAACAATAAATAATTGAGCTATAACTCGCTTCTCAAGTATATATTAACAAACTTGTAAGAAAGTAAAATTAACACCATATTATATTACCAAATTCAATAAAGCCATTTTAAATAATAATACTATAGTTTTCATATAGTGCTTGTTTCTACCAATATATTTATAAGTCATAATTTAAAATTAGTAAAATATATTATTTAATGTGACGATTGATTAAATATTATTATTTATTTAGGTTTTTTTTTACTTAATCATCTTTGACCCCCTCGTCCACCCTGATTTCATCAGAGCCTTTCCCCCCCATCGCTACATACGACGTGTACTAATGCAGTGTTTATGTTCAATTATCTCGAAAAATATATGGACAACATCAATGTTTTCTTTCAAATTAGTTTTAAAAAAAGTTTCAAATCTACAAAATGAAAAAGGAAAAAGTTTATTTAATAACATTGTATGGAGATCCCATGTTTGGTGTACCATTAATATAATGTATTGTCACTGCATTAGCAATGAATTTAAATGTTTCAAGTACACATACAGAAAATAAGTGAAAAAGTTAAGAGCTTAATAAAAAAAACGTTAGATATAGAAAAACGTGACTGAAAAACTAATATATTTCAAGTTACAATGGTGGATTAAAAACTGATTTTGATATTTATATAATATAATGAACATAACATTATTGAATATCTTTTAAGTAGATATTTAGTTAAAAATGCCATTTTCGTTAAACTAAAACACTGCTGTGAGACAAGAATTAAACTTATTTAGTAGGTATTTACTATCATAAAATATAGTCACTGACATGCTCGTAATAAATGTTTTTATATTTTAGTTTTTTTGATTTTCTAAAGAATAAATCATCCTTAAACGCAACATTAGAGCCAACCGCTTAAGGGGGGACATGCTCGTCGAAGGTCAAAATTGAGTTTTTATTGTATATTCAAACCATGATCCTGGACACTCCTTAAACGTTGTAGATGATCTATTTATATAATTTTGAAGCCTTATTATCCTTTATAGTTATTTTAAACATTTGATGACTGCATGAAGTATTTTTGTTACATAAAATAGTATTCTTTTAAACCTCTCGCTCTAATGTTTTAGAATATAGTCATATTTCGGTACAGAACTGTGCAGTGGTGTTAAGATTTTTTACATTTATTAATTTTTAAACGCATTTATAAAACCATTAGTATAATTTATTACGAGATAATTTTTGTAAAATATTCACGGTAAAAAATTATTTTGATAATCTCTGTGATCCCAAATTTGACAAGAATTAGGCATTTTATTATTCAAAAAATCGGCAAAATTAACACCTATCTTGCTGCTGTTAAAATATCGCACTTATTGCAACAATAAAAACCGGCTTCGTGTAATTGTTACAATAAGTGCTAATATTTTGATACAAACCTACCCTAAGTTTGATACTATTTATCAATTTAGTGTTCGATAAGTATAGAATAGACCCACTGGAGTCCATTAATAATAATAATACATAGGTATATTAAAATTTAATTTAAATGCCGCAAAAAACTTTCATAGATTAAAACTACCTACTTTTAATTGAACCATCGTACTTAAATTTATATTTTTTTCTGTGGCTTAACATCAGAAATATTGTAAACTCAATCAATCTTCTTTTTTAGATATATATATATATATAGAGAGAGATATTTAACACAAAGATATTGAAGAAATCGATTTTTATACAGATATAGCTTTTGTATGTAGGTATATTAAAATGGTAACTATGGCTGCATAATATAAGATTAAATCATACAGGTACTTTTCCATTGCAGCTTCATTTGCTTTACGATTAATTGCTCAGAAGCACAGTGAAAAGATAATGTCTTACATTAATATTGAAAGCTTCAAGTAAGCTTTTTATATGATTTTATTAGATATAATTATTTAGATGAAAAATCACATACAATAATTCCAAATAACAATACGTAAGTCAATGAAGTAATTTTACGTAATTGAAAATCATACTACTGTCAACGTAGAGAATATGATATAATTATCAATTCAATTACATTATATATTCCAAAATCTAATTTATCGTAATAAAAAAAGTTTAGACAAAGAAATCAGTGTAATTTGTACTCTTTTCGATGTATTAATAGTCAAAATAAAGCCCTGGCCTTTTTAATCCTCCCCCTCCACGACACTTGGTCTACCCCCGTTATCCTCCAGTCGTCCACCAGCATCAGCTTTACTCCCTAAATTGTCCCTATATTATGCTAGATTAAACTTTTTGGTCTTACAAATATAAGTGAGTAGATGATTCATAATTTATTATTCCAATCCAAATTTATAACACAAACAAAAAAAACTTTTGTTAAAGCTCGCGCAAAGCTTAATGTAACTCCTTGTGTCAAGTCTGGGTTGTCTACACCTTAGAATTAACATAAACTTCTCATTTCTGTAGAGCCTCGTAGCTCTATACTCTTGATTTATTTTTAAGAGTTCTTTTCAAAGAGAAAACATAACTGTCACTGGGGTGATTTTAGTATTTTACTATGCAAAGAAAAAACAGCGTGCAAAGCTACGCAGGTAATTTACCTCATAATTTGTCAAAGCTTATTATAAAAAGTAAGTCATCAAAATTAAACTTTTTTAGAGATCAATAGTAAACTAAGAATAAGGTAATTTTTGAAATACCTTATTAATTAATTAAAAGAAAAGAAAACATCTAGTATAGTATTTTTTTTAAGTTAAATAGTATGACAATAATTTTCTTAATATTTTGTTTAGTTTTTCCCATTTTTATAAAAAAAATCCTCTTCTTATTTGCCACCACAGTTCGGGCTTGATCTTATGGTTGCCTCAGGTAGACTTTTCAGCGCGATCCAGTCATCTGCTTTACCTGTTAAATCGACCACTTCTAACGCTCGAAAAGACTTTTATAGGTCAATAATCTACTGAATTTGTGGTCTTTTTGCACTCTGTTTTCTTTCTCAACCATTAAATAGGATGCGCTTATATGGTAGCACGTTATTAAACTATCGCGGGCATTGGTGTATTTTGAGAAAATTGTCGTTGTCAGTATCATCAAAAAGCTTGTCGCATTGTAACATTGGGTTAAAGCTCTTTTGAAAAATTTTACGCTCAAACACGTCTAACTTCTGTTAATCACCGACATGTCTATAATCTGTCACACAATACTGCTCTCAATAGTATTTTAAATAACAAACATAATTTGAAACACGGGAAATATATATCCATTAGAAAAAAAAAATCTTTTTACGATACCGAGTAGGATTCGAACCTATGACCCCCGGTATGTGCCCATGTGTGACCACAAAGCTACACGACGTGTCCTATATTATATATTTTTAAAAGGTTTTTTAAAGTTATGTATGTTCAATAAAACAGTGTTTCATTCAAAAATCTTGTGAATTATTCGTTGATTAAAAAAAATACTGCCTTTTAAATAGGTAAACTTTTGTATTTTGTGAGAGTCTAGAGGATTTATTCTATAGAGACCATTATATCATCTGTTAGAGGTAATATTTCTTTTAATTTCATTGCTTATATTGTAATTGGTGTTTACTACACTTTAAATGCATATTTTACCAATCTTAATTCTTTGCTTTTATATTTTAATTAAGTGCGCATAAAACCTGGTTTTTATAAAATATGTATCAACAGCTGATAAAAAAAAATAAATTTAAAAGATTATCTCTTTTAATGAATGCATGGGAATATGAGTCGTCAAGGGACTTAAAATGTAAATTTGCATCGCCCGAAAGTACACAAATGTGTTTATGAAAAAATGAATTTTAATGAACTCTGAATTTGATGTGCATTAAATAACTATGTACCTAGTCTGCATTAGATATATTATGGTTTTAAAAAATACACCTTGACTAGGTAGTCAAATACATAAATATTAATAATCTATATCAAAATAGGAAAAGCATTTTAGCTCACTCATATGCACTGATTCTGCTAAATGGTAATATTTCTTCTTTTTATATCTATATTATCTGCCGATAGGCTTATACATTTAGGTTCTAATGAAAACTATGGTAATTATCAAATAGTTTGGATTATAATAATATACTAAGTATCTCTTTCTTATATCGACTCTTAAACATTATAACATCTGTACCTGGGTAATTCTGGACAGTGATTGAATTGGTATATAAATATAATATGAAAATTTATATTCTGTGATAATACACCAATTCAATCACTGTCCAGAATTACCCAGGTACAGATGTTATAATGTTTAAGAGTCGATACAAGAAATAGATACTTAGTATATTATTATAATCCAAACTATTTGATTCCATTGTAGGTGTTTTAATATATCAGTATTATGGACGAATGACATACAAAATCCTTGTGATTGTTTATTTAAGTAATAGCGATTTGTTGTATTTGGCTACTTATATATTATATACAATAATTAACATGGTTTATACTGTCGCTGGCAATTTATCTAATTTTAATTTATAATGTGATTTTTTTCTATTCAATATAAACAAGTCAACTATGATTCTCTGTTCAGAATAGTCAATATAATATATAGTAATTAATAAAACCCTGCCATGCACACATACCAAATTTTAGTCTTGTGGTTTATCATTTAAAAATTTTCACATTTCATAGTTTACGGATTTTTTTAGTTTTAGTTTAAGATCGTGTAAAAATAATTGCGCTTTTTGATAAATGCTGAGAATAAAAGTATACAATTTTCAAAAAAAGAATCTGAAATGTAAAATAGCTTACAGATAATAAAATAATATATATTTTTTTTTCGTTTATGATGAAATGACAATTATTTATATAAAAATAATATACTGATTTTATTATTAAAAATATTCAGATCTATTTATATGTCAACTATATTTAAACCATTGACTATTATTTAAATATTAAGTTGAAAGTAATATCGGGCAAAAGTGATCCGCTTCAGCATCAAGGGAAACCCGAGAACGTCGACGAGAAAACGAACGTCGTAATTACAGATATTCCGGCGGTCTCGTCCGGGTGAATTTTGGCGCAGGAGTTGCATATACTTTGGTAGAGGGTAGGTATGGATAATTCAAAAATGATAGTATTGATTTATAAAATTTCCCAAACCATTACAACATTACCTGTACTTGAACAAAAATATTTTTTACACATAGTTTTCTTTATATGTACAAAAATATAAGTAACTAGTTTCGAATAATAGTTTTGTAATAGTATTTACTAATACCCTAATATTTAAAATGTATAGTAATAATATTTTTTCATTAATAAATTAAGCATTGATTTTTTTTAATATTACGTATTATATATTCGAAATTTGAGCTATTAAAAGTATTTTTTCAATTAATATCTTAGTAAGTAAAATAAAATATTTAATTATAATTAATTTTCACATAAATTATTGAAACATTCAATTAAGTATGTAAATTTACTATAACTAATTTGATTCAGATGTTAGCGTAGAATGTCATAACGTTGAATTTTGCAAACAGTTTAGAATAAATTATCTCAATCAGTACTTTCATAAGCTGTCAATAATTTAACACGATCAAGATTACTAGAGTAAACCCAATTAATAATTAATTTCTGAACTAAGTTTATATATTGCATATCTACACAAATTCGTGCAAAGTCGTATAAGCGATTGTTTTTTTAATGCACAGTTTAAAAGAGAAACCAGAGAATATTATATATTTGAAAATAAATGTATTTTAATTAAACACATTATGAAAATCAACTTGGCAAGAATGTTTATTTAAATAGATAAAGTTTACAAAAAACGATCTTGAGTATTTGTAAAGAACACTATTTATACAATATGCTACTTAACCTTGTATCTTAAAGTTTTCTTCTTTATAATATGTATAATACCTTTTTTAACGTGAAAAATAAAAATGTATACTACTGTTACCGAAATTCTTACATTGTTTATATTAGTAAAATTGTTTAATTGAATCAGATGAGCTTTATCAAATTATTAATTTCAAGAGCTTAATTTACTTTTTAATTGTCATTTTTTAAATGTAAATTGAATATACCTTATAGCTCTCATTTTTAACACTTTTAAAAACTTAAGTTGAATATTATCTTAAAAAAAATTATGACTAAGGATTAAAAAAATAGCCGATATAATTAAGCAGCATTTAATTAGTTGATAATATATTGCTATCGTCATCTGCAAAATAACCTTAGGGAATTATCTGTAATTAGGCGAACGTAAAATTTGATTAAGCATACCTAAACAAAAATACCTTTTATAAATAGTAAACAAATTGAACAAAAATAAAACGATTGCTCACATATTATAAATGTATCTCATTTATATTAAATGTCCGATCAGACACAAAAGAAATATTTGAAGGTTTAACAACTAAATCATAATTATAATAATGTATTTGACCATAAAAATGGATACAATGGATAAAGAAATTGTATTTTGAGTAAAAAAGATTTATTGTTCCTTCCCAATAATTATACACATGCATAACTATTATATATATATTATATTTTGTTAATAGTTACATGTTTGAGAATAAATCTGATGAATGTGCAGGTTTATACAATAAAGAAATCATCTGGTACACGGGTGGATAATATTAATATTAAGTACCTAAGTTAATGTTTTTTTTAATGATATATTATATTGGGATGTTACATTATAATTAAAATATTCCAAATGGCACTAATTATTGAACGTACACAGTGAACAATACTGTTTTCGATATTGAGGATACTACATATCTTTATAAAATAATAATATCAATTTTTAATAATAACAAAAAAAACTTATAATGTAGGACCTTTAAAATATCGATAAACCCACCTGCGTGTTCATAAGAGGGATAATTTCGACCTTGAGTATGACTACCCAAAGCATAGGGGAGAATATTGTTAGCGCCACAATCCACAGGAGAACAATGACAAGTAAAGCCCACTTCCTGTTAGGCAGCCTCGGTATTCGCACGGATTGAGTTATGGCGAGATACCGGTCTACTGACATTGCTGTTATTGTGAAGACACTAGCTGCCACCGCCACCCCTATAACAATATTATCAAAGACACTTGACAGTTAAGTTAAACGTGAAAAGTATGTGTGAATAAAATAATTTATGAAATATAAATGAAAATGAGTTTCCCCAATGAAGTATATGAAAATCTATTATGTAAATTGGATTAATCTATCAACATTTTGGCAGACTCTCGCGATGATGCGATTGTTAATGCGAATATATGGAGAGGTCTGGCGTTGATTTATGGCGAAAAAATAAACACTCGGATAACGTAAAGAGAAAAATGACATACTTACATAATTTTTTAGTAGGTATTTTAGGAAAAATGATATAAATATTGTAAAGACAATGGTATTTATATAAATATTTATTATTTTAGTTTTTAAGAGAGTTTATTTTTCGAAATGTCATAGTTATTAAAGCGAAATATTTACCACTTGTGCAAATATTATATTTTGCACATAAATAACACTGATATTGTGAAAAATCATTCTGATATCTTGAAAAATAGCAATAAAGTAAAAAATGCGTCATAGAAATTTACGATTCCCTACCGAGCACTCGTGTGAGGTTGAAGTATGCGTTGTTTTTTTTTACGAATATTTTTATCGTCTGAAAACAATCACTGCGTCGCTCATGGCAATAGCACAAAGCAGAGAAAATAATACACATACCGAAAATTGCAATGAAAATATTACCCCTTTAACTTTATAACGCTTTCTGTTATGGTTACAAAAAATGATTTCGTTGTAATATTATTGTATTGATTGTTATATTATTATATTTCATTTTACTATTATTGTTTTAACAATACCATAATTATTCTGTACCAGTACTCAAGAATTTGTATGAAATGAAATGTCAAAAAATACACAGAAAATATGAGCCTCCATAGACTGGAGGTTATATAATAAATATAAACAGATATTTTATCGGGAATTATTATAGCCATTTGGTTAATCCTAGTACTCGATCGACTTTTTTTGCTAGCCGCGGAATTGATTCAATAATAGGTGCCCTACCATCTAGATAACCGCAAAATAATCAGAAATTTCAAATGTTATTGAGAATAACAAATCTCTAGTTATTAAGTTCATATTATGTAGGTATGATTATGATTGCAGAATATGTAATACACCCGATACTATTTTTTGCACGTTTCGAAATAACACGGTGCTTCGGCGTTCATTAAATATTTCCAGCGATGAGAGTTATTTTTCGCCATCGAAAAACAGCAGTAAGCGGGCACATTTATTGTCAAGTAGCGACACTGAATGAATATATTTCTCTATGCTAAATTTAATTGAAATAAAAAAAAAAGGATTTTATGTACCTATACATCTCTTTATGTATAAATAATAAATAAATTAGATTTATTTTTGAGTTTAAGAATTTCTTACTTTGAGTTGATTTTAAGTAATGGAACCTATCTACCATTTTTGTATGGGCACCTTATCTATTTTATACGGTTTTGTTTTGCACGGTAGTCTTTGGAACGTATCCCCCGTGCAAAAAAAGGATCGGATGTGTGTTAAATCAGGATTGAGATTGAGATATACATATAATATATTGATAAAATCAGCGAGCTTACATTATGTATAGGGGTTTTTAGGGCAATTAGCATTGGTGTCGACCAAATTTACGAAACTGAATTATCGATAAGTAAATATTCAGATTTAAGGCAGCATTAAATAAATCAGGTTAAGTTTTTTTGGAAATGAAGAAGTTAAGAAAAACATTGTTAGGCGCTCCGTGATATTTTAAATTATATACTAATAAACTCCTTTTCTCTGTTTCAATACTCTGATTACACAAAAATTACCTACGTAAATAAATACATTTTCGGAAAAATACACATACATCAAGTTAGTTATGGTAAAAGGTTAGAAAAAATATATAGTTAATTTTTATATACTGTATAAGAAAAATAATATTGTAAAAGATTTTATACGATTTTATGTAAATAACCATTATTAATATTTCAAGTTATAAAAATATATAATCTAAAAGACGTTAACTTTTAAAATACTTATGACTATTATTAGGTATTCATGTTGCTTCTTCTTACCTTGCATGTAGTACACAGTTTTGCACATAATTTCTCCATAGTACCAAATAAGCGTGATGGCCTTGTTGACTTGTACCGGCATGCACAGTAAAGTCACAAATAGGTCCGCCACTGACAAATTCACGAGGAAAAGATTGGTGACACTGGAAAAAATGAAGGGAAACTAATTAGATAAATATCCGACGCCAACAAATCATCAAACCTAATAAAAGTGTACAATATATCAAGTGAAATAATCCGGACACGACAGGGACGCTACAATTTATTTTCTTTCGACAAAATTTCTCCAAAGGTAATTTTGATACAAAGAGACATAAACCACAGTGAATGTGTGGTGGCGGTGATTCTTATTATTTTTCAAAGCCATAAGTTATGACAAAATTTTATTACTAATTTAATGTCCGTCCTGGATAAAAATTACTACATAATAATATAATAATATTCAGTATTATTAATTATAAGAATCTTCAAGATTTCGAGATACTTATATGTAATATTAATTTAATAACAAACATTATATGAATAAATCAATATATTATTGAACGATGAATATTATGTTTATGTGAATATTAAGTATTTGTAAAAAATGTTATTTTTAGAGGTTATTTTGTAATCCAACGCAAAAAAATACCAAAAGTTTGCGTCAAAATATCGAAAAAATAAAAGCAACAATCAAAGATAAACATAAATAATTGAACAAGCCGGGACTTTTTAAAATAAAAATATTAGTTCGCGTGTTCGAAAATCGAGTTAAGTGTGTCAGATTCATTGGATTTTCAATGTCTCGCTAAGTGGCATGATGTTGATTCTGCGTTATGACATTTTCACGCGCCTGATAGTAATTTTAAACACTTAATTATGAATTATTTTTGCCTTGGTAAATGAAGAAATTCAATCAATATTTATGACAGTACGAAAATTGCAACACAAAACCATAATTTCAATGTATTTAGTGGAAAAAAAAGTCAAGATTAAGAAATCTATCATATCGTGTATTTTCACATCACGCACGATTGCATCACCAAAACACTTCGTGACTAATGTACGGCCTTACTAATTGTTTAGATTTTCTTAGATAATTTTATTATAAATTATATCATAATATTTATCGCTTGATCATAATATTATGTAAGAATAGTGATTTAAATTTAACAGTTTTTCACTTCAAGTTGAAACATATAATCATCTGGTGGATGGAATTGTATTAACATTTTTTTCGAAGATTTTTTGTTAGCTATTTGATCAATACATTCAAACATTTTCAATTCCAAATTTTTATTATACACTAATGAACAATTACAAAGAAGTCTAAAATATTGACGACAGTTCTCTTTTCCAGAAAGACATAAACAATGTCCATACATGGTACGTGTATAATGATATTATGATTCTTAACCGTGATAAATGCTTTCACATGAAGTCCACTCGTGATTGTTTTTGGTACCATGCCAAATACCTTACAGATGGCAAGGTGTTCACTGAAGTATCAAAAATCCATCAATTTTACCTTGACGTTCTACCACTAGGTACTTTGATTCGATAATTTCCAAAGCCAGTTCAATGTTGGGTTTTCTTTTGAGATTATCGAAATATTTCCAAAAAAAATTCTAAAAACATTCTCCAAAACTCTTTGGTATGATCGTAGCAGCTCGAATACTGTAGTTCAGTAATATGAAACCCTCAACGCAATAGGTTAGAATGAGTAAACGTTTTCTAAATCATCTCCCGTCCACCAAAAACCTTCAAAGTAATTTGCCTAACTATTTATAGCACTGTTAATCTACTATTATAATGATAGAATTTAACGGCTATGCTCTTTTTCCTCTCTGAAATTAAGTTGGCACAAAACTTGCCATTTATTATAACTGTCAATTATTCATTGTATGTTTTTTTTTAATATGTACTCCATTATGTCATGAAGTCAATGAGATGATACACGCGTGAATTCAAATAATAAATGCTATGTGAGTTAATTTTATTTGAACCATTGACCTATTCAACAAGAATCAAACATTCTAGCCGTACTTCAAATTACATAACATGTCGTGATTCTTGATTTGAACCTATAACCAAGTTCAAGTCCCATCGGGCGTCTTATTTTTTTTAAAAAGATATTTTCTATTACGTATATTGTACCTGACGTCATTTCAAATGATGTGTATTCAATAATAAAGAATGTTACATTCTCATATCTTGTGAATTATTCGTTGAATAAAAGAAACAGTAGATAATAATTGTGTTTAAAACAAATCGAAAAATTAAATTCAGTGACTACTTAAAACTTTGGAAATAGATTATTAATAAAGTATAGTACTAAATAATATATTTTTTGACGAATTATTAATATTATGTATATATAATTTACGATATAAATAAACTGTATTTTACCATGATTTTATCAAAGATTTAAGTATGTAAAATACCATAAAATAAATTTCGTCCTGTAGTTATACTTATAAAGCTTCAAGAGATCTTTTTCCATTTCTGTGTGGGCGTTACGTTATTTTGTATTATTTTTCTTCTTGTGGACGTTATTACCATATAATTCCCATATAATTGTGGATATTACCATATAATTCCCTTGATACGGGTTGCTAAGTACTAAGTACATCGATAGATAATATAATACATCATGTCTATTGCACGAGTGGAAGTTGATTTACGTTTTAATGGAAATTCTCAGGTTTTTATTGTATAAAATGTAGATGATATAATGGTGGATGTATAAAACATTATTTAGGTATTAAATTTAACTATTAAAATATCTAATCTACAGAAAAAACAAAATATTAAGCATACTATTCCATTTAATATAATACTTATAGGTACTTAGTATGTTAATAAAAAAAGTCAATTTATATTTGAGAGTATTATATAAATTTTAACATGGATTCAATAAGCTAGTACCTATAGCATACTATAGCGTTTATATTTATTTTTAAATTCAACACCAAGCTATTAATTGTTAAAGAATATATGCATGGAATAAATTACATCTCTAAAACACTTTCGATGTTATATATTTTTTGTTTTGTTATTAAAATTATGTGAGTATTCACTCATTCGGTAACGTAAATTTTAAAACCGATTGTTCGCAGATAATAAAAAAATGACAAAAAGTTTAAATAGTTTGCGAAATAAAATATTTAATACATCCATATTATTCAGAATTAGTGTTTATTTAGGTAGATGGATAAAAAATATATTCAACTACAAATCATTATATTACGAGTACCTAGGTATATTAATATTGAATTAAAAAAATAAATTAAAAGAAAATTACTGTTAAGCATTTTGTTGTATTAAAGATTATGTTGTGTCACCGCTACTCTTGATGACTTATTTAGGAAACTTGATTGGGAGGGAAAAGGTGTTCCAATTAATGGGGAGCACCTCAGTCACCTGCGCTTTGCAGATGATATTGTTATACTCTCACAAGACCCGAAAGACCTCCAAGGTAGAATGCAAGAACTCGCGGATGTCAGTCAAACGGTCGGTCTAAAGACAAAAGTGATGAGGAACTGTTTTTCGGACCCTGCTATTATCTGTATTTCTGGCACCCAACTCGAGCAAGTCAGCAGCTACGTCTATCTTGGACAGCAGGTGTCCATAGACGGAAGCATGCACGATAAAATTGCTCGAAGAACAAAGCTGGGATGGAGTGCTTTCGGACGTCTGAATATTATCTCCAAGAGTGACCTACCATTATGTCTTAAGCGTAGGGTATTCAACCAATGTGTGCTACCCGTGCTCACGTATGGCTGCGAGACGTGGACTTTCAACACGAGAGATGTCCAAAGGCTAAGAGTCACACAGCGAGGCATGGAGAGGTGCATGTTGGGCATCACGCGAAAGGACCGTAAGAGGAACGAATGGGTTAGGAAGCAGACAAGAGTACGCGATGTAATAGACGTTGCCAAACAGCTGAAATGGAGATGGGCGGGGCACATTGCTCGCCGAAAGGACGGCCGCTGGACAAATGCTGTCATCCAGTGGTACCCAAGGGGTACGAAACGGCCACAGGGTTGCCCTAAAAGCCGCTGGATTGACGAACTGGTAATGTTCGGCGGAACTACGTGGCAGCGAACGACACAGGACCGAGAGAGTTGGAGAAAGCTTGAGGAGGCCTTCATCCAGCAGTGGATTGACCCCGGCTGATGATGATGATATCAATTCAAATATAATATTTTAATTATGTCATTACATAATGTAAGATTTATAGATTTATAGTATTTACTATAAATATAAATATATTTATCACATCTTTCACAGATAATTAACCTTTTATAGTCTATTTATAACAGAAAACTGAAATTTCTAAAACCATAAAGTTAAAAATACGATATCAAGCGGCTGAAAAATAATCGATGAAATACCCCCGGTAGTATTTTTTTACACACGCGATGCAATGCTTTTAGAGCTTTAGACACATATATTATCATACAAATTAAAATATTCGACTAAAGGTTAGAAATATCACAATTTCTATAGGAAACACGACTATTAATTGTCTATGCAGAATAATTTGATTAAATAATAAAATAGTTACATATACTTTATGAATAGCATAATAATATTAGTAGACAATATAAAAATAATCACGTTACTATACCTACTGTTCATTTTGAACAAGTTCTAATAATGCGGTAATTTTATGCTAAAAAACTGATGAATGTCATGACAGTTACCGGTAAAATAAACAATAATTGCCGGAATGCTTTTTAATTATAATGAAATATTTTTCTAATACACATAGCTAAATAATACCTATATATACTAAAAGAAATGTTGCGATTGAACGTAGTTTTCAACGTTTTTTTACTTATTTTAATGTTGTTGATAACGTGGTATTAATATCATTTCAAAAGTTGAAACAATATGTTGAATAAATAAAATTGTTTACGTATTATATATTGCATAATTATTAATATAGAATTTATTTTGATATAATATTATTATTATTATTAAAATATTATAAAGGTACTAGTTATAATAATATAATAGTAATATAAAATTTACATTTAATATTAGTTATAAAATTCTAATTATTAATTTTATTGGTGGAAAAACACAATAATACAAAAAATAATATAACATCTCTTATGTTGTTAGTTATTTTATTTTTATATGAGCTATAATTCTAAGACCGGATGAAGTTTCAGTTTGATACTATAAACTTTAAAATATATTATATAGTATTATTTATTTCATTATATTCTACTGTTGTATAATATAGGTACATCGCAGGAGGCACTACATGTGGCGATGGATCGAAGGAAGTGGCATAACTGTACCTTGCTATATGCTCCGATGCTGGAGCGTAATAAGATGAAGTAAGTATTTGTTGGGAATATATTGGTTTGATTTTGATTCTTAATTTCGTTGAAATGTTTGTTTAACAGTTTTTTTTAATGAAAACCGTAAATACTTAAAATTTGTATTCACACTTTATTATATTTACGTAAAAACGTAAAAAAATATTTGATATTCCCAAGGACAGAAAAATATTCAGAATACTTATTATGAAACTTGTTTTCAAAATACTTGTCAACGGAAAGAGAATTTCAACGAAAAAAAAATAGACGATAATTTAATTGGTTTCAGTTTTGTATCATAATATAGGAAGGTTTAAATTTTAACATTTTTAGAATTTCAATAAAGAAATCATTGAGAAGCTTTTTGTACCCTTAGGGATCGGTTTTTTTAATAAAAGCAAAAAAACCTTATTCCGCAACCCTATTATTCACAGATCTACAGAAAACATTTTAAATTGAATTCTCTAGGCTTTTATGTGTTGAAAAATTTCATTATCATTAAAAAGTCTCAAAATAGTATCCCAGAAAAATTTAAAGCCATTAATTTTTAACATAAGCGATAGCTATAGCATACCTACAATGTCAAACCATTTGAGAAAACATACTTTATTTAAAATAAATTCTATATTATTCTTTTTAAAAACATGTACCAATAACAATGAAAACCAACAAGTATCTTGATAATATGGGTGCGATATACTCATGAATATTATACCATTTTGCAACTGCTGAGTCTACCGCTGAATATAATTCATAATACTACTTTCGTATAAATGTCTAAATTAGCTTTTCACGTTTTGGTATTCATGAAAATATTTTTGTTAAAGGAAAATAAAGTTACACATTCACGGATGAAAATGTTATGATTCAAGGAAAAACAATAGTGTGAAAATGTATTTTTTTTTGCTGTACGTACTGTGATACTTGAAAAAAATATATAGGTCTAATAAACGTAATTTTGATACTAATTCTGTAAAAAAATCAAATGAAAATTTCGGTAGAAAATATAAAAAAAAAACTTTAATTTTTTAACATTTATAAAATTGTATTTTGAATGGAAAACTATTTTTATGTAATAACACATAATAATATATTGTATTAACTTTTTATTATTATATTATGCGTCGAATATAAATTATATTTATTTTACGAAGCATTGTTTATTCTGACTGCTATAGATTTTCTTATAATATATACAGATTATTAGCTATTCAGACATCTGAAAAATTCGGTAATCGGTAGATTACTTACAAGAAGATATTTATTTCTGATGTAATTTTAAAATATATTGTGTATATTAAAAGCTGAAATGAAAAAGAAAAAAATGTTTAAAAATATATATAAACGGTATTCAATCTAGGGAACGATTTGTCATGTATAGTATAAGATTATTCTACTATTTGTAGTTGGTTAGATTGATTAAATCGTTTCATGAAAAAACTTTGGTTGATTGTTATAAAGTGATTAGTCTAACAAGAAATTTATTTAGTTTCTGTGTAAAAAAGTTTTATTTACACTTTAGTAATCTAGTGTATAGAAAATTCTATGTCTAATTGAAAGAGTTTATTTCTGCGCACATTTTTCCCTTGGAATTTTTATACCATTAGGGTGATACTTTATATTCTCTACGACCCGCTACGTCTCAACGCCCATTATGTGGGCGTATACTGTAGCGTAACGAACATTCTATCATCAATATTTCGCTGATAGTTGACCTTAGTTGGTGCGTATTAGATTGTGCGTGATTAATATTTTGATTTAATCGATTATACAAGTCACAATAATTGACTAGTAGAACTAATAATGGTATAATTTTACTTATGCGATCGCATTGAACGCATTGAACGCACTGAACAAATGCACATATCCACATGTTATGCGATCATTGCATAAATTACATTGAAATCACCACTTAACTCTTAAATATTTATTATCTTAATGTATTCTAAAAATAATTATATTACCATATACATCCTCAATGCAGTAATAGTACAAGGGTGTCCGTCACTGATAGCATAGGTGCGGGCTCTCAGTACCTACATCTGTCAAAAATGACATGTAGTTTTTCCAATGTGTATTCGATCCATCGCATGGAGTTAAAAGGTTAGGCAATTAGTTTAAATAAATAGAATATTAATATATACGTCAATCTATGGAGGTATATTTGTTCCAATTAGGAGCGACAAGAGTAATATACTTAAACTGTATACTTATTATTTAAAAAAAAATCTAATGACATCTAAATTAATAGTAATTATCAAAATTAATAAAGTCACACTATTACGTTAGGTATATACTAAAAGTAAGTTAACGTGAAATGAAATATCTGCAATAATAATCCAATTTGGCTAAATACTAACTATTATAATCCTTTTAAGCGATTGAGAGATTATTATGAATGAGAGCTAAATAGTATTAAATTTGATTTGGTTTTCAAATATTTTTAGAAGTTTTATGTCAAAAGATATATAGGTATACCTACATATTATATTTGTTACGTTTTTTTAATTTTATTACAAATATAATTTAATTGACATTACATATTATATTATGTATATATTTAGAAAACGCCTTTAATTATGTATTATAATAGTCTCTTGGTTTTAAGGTCTTAGACTCATTCCATTCCATTCATTAGGAAATTACATCTTAAACTATCAAATTCAGCTCCAACTTGATAGTACCTATTAGTTTAGTAGTAGTAGTAATTGATAGTAGATTATATAAATTTAGTAAATATATATATATATAGTTTTATAATTTAAAAGAAGTGCGCTGTGGTTTTTTTGTTCCAATAGTAATTTATACGGCATGCTGGCGTAAACTTGAAGGACGCAAAAAACTGGCGAGCGACAGAGATTCTTGGATGCGCCGTGTGGTGTCCATAATGCTGCAACTGAGGGGCGGACATGGTCAAAGAAGAATAAGAAGAAAAAATATTTTTATTCTATATTAGAAAGAGAGCCTAAATAGTACCTATTGATGTATTATAAAATGATTTTTTTCCCTCGAAGTTTACAAAAAAATCAGTAACTAAACTATTGCGAATTTTCCTCGAATATTTTTTTCAAGTAGCATTTTGTGATGTGATTTTTATGTTAGTGCCTATCTACTTACTCACTCTTTTGTTACATCAATTAAGCGAGAAATTGTTTGCCATAAACATTTATGTAACACGTTTCCCCTTTCTTGCAATAAAAATCAGGCAAGTGCAACATAATAGGCCAATATACCTAGTTTGGGGAGTTCACTAATTGTTTTTATACTACATTCTCCTTCTGGAGCCTTAATTATTTATAGCATACTATTTTATTATATTGTATATACTATAATATATATTATATATACTGTACTAATCTAGAAAAAAGCATAAAATTTGTCTATATTATATATTACATATTATTTCATAGACGAACAATATAAAACAGTTTTAAAAAAATTACTACGAAATAGTGATTATTATTGTGTTATGAGATACATGAGCTTCTCTCATTGGATTAAAAGGTACGATATTGATTTTGAAAATAAACGTTAAATCAAAATTAAGACATATTTAAAATATAAAACGATGTTAAGCTCATAAGTATATCAAATGGACCGATATTACGACTGTCAAAAATCTTTGACAAAAATGTTTTATCAAAATTAATGTTTTATAATAGCGTTATTTTGAAAAACGGCATATTCTGTGTAAAATACTTTATACAAATGGACGACGAATGTATGTTAGCTTATACATTTTCGTTTTCAGTCTTTTATTTCTATTTTTATATTCTGGCGTTTTAATTAATTATTAGATATAGGTATAAAGCATTTCATATTTTTTTATATTCTACAATCAATGATTTTGTTGGTTAATTCCTTGTCGTTCTCCATTTTTGAAACGCTCTTTCACAACAGTGGCAGCCACCAGTGTTGCCACTTTTATTAAAATTTCAGTAGACCTACTGATATTATTTCAATATTCGATTAAAGGTCACATTTGCGTATTTTTTTAGAAAATAATTGTAAGATTATAACAATAATATGCTTTGAAGATGACTTATCTATTTTTTATCAAGTAAAATTGTTCATGTTAATACTTTTTTTTAGACTAACTGTATTTTGTTAAATTTCAATAGGCAAAATTGTAAAATACTCTTTATTAGTATTTTATAAAATATAGACTACTGCATTGTAAAAGATTTTATCAAATATTCTTGATCATCATCATCAGCCTGAATCTATCCACTGCTGGATGAAGGCCTCTTCAAGTTGCTTCCACTTCTCTCGGTCCTGTGCATTGCGTTGCCACGTACTTCCGCAGAACTTTATCATTTCATCGATCCAGCGGCCTATAGGTCTACCTTGTGGACGTTTTGTACTTCTTGGATACCACTGGATGACTAGATTTGTCCAACGATTGTCTTTTCTTCGAGCTATGTGTCCAGCCCATCTCCATTTAAGGCTTTTAATAAACTCTATTACATCGCAAACCCTTGTCTGCTTCCTTATCCACTCATTCCTCTTTTTGTCCTTTCGCGTTATGCCCAGCATGCACCTCTCCATACCACGTTGTGCTACTCTAAGTTTCTGGATCTCTCTTTTACTTAGGGTCCATGTTTCACACGCATATGTCATCACGGGAAGCACACACTGGTTGAACACTTTGGAAGGTCACTTTTGAAGACATTATTCAAGCGGCCAAAAGCACTCCAGCCTAGCTTTACTCTGCGAACAATTTCATCAAATATACATCCATCTATAGATACTTGTTGTCCCAGATATTCTTGATAATAGGTATTAAACAAAGATTTTTGGCAGTCTAATACCGGCCATAGATGGGAACAATTTTTCTTTATCACATTTGTATCGAATAAGTAAATAATAGCAGATTCAGTAGATTTTCTGGGTTACCTAACATATGCAAGTATCTCAATATTAGTAATCTGATATGATAGGCCTAGGATAGGAAGAACTAAAGCAATTTGAATTCTAATGGATTTAAGTTTTATACTATTCCATTTAAGTTGTTTTTTGCGACCCGGGTTTCGCCTTTAGGCATCTTCAGGCGCCGTGTACACTCACCAAAGGCAAACACACACTGACAATAAACCCTTTTAACTATCGCTTATATAATAAATCAATACAATAAAGTAGGTGAAAACTCCATTACCTACCTATCAAGTCAAAGGTCACAAAAATACAACAAACCAATTATGAATAGTTGAAATTGAAATTCCATCAAGTACCTTCGGTCGATAGTGTTAATATTCTAGCAATTTGGTTCACCAACCTTGGATAGAAGACGCAACGAATGAAGAAGAAATGATGAAAGTTGTGAGATCTTTTTAATTCTGGATTGATCATTTTTTATATTATTTATTGTTCATAATTATAATGGTCTCTGGTATACCATAAATATGCTAAAAATGTAGCTTAAGCAAATAAGATCAAAAGTAAAGTAAATACAATAAATGTATTGAAACAATTCTATAGAGCTTTAAAATTTTTCATGGAAATTAAATTCCATTTGCATACATAATTCATACTAAAATATCTTCAATTAAGTTAATTGCTTACTCAATTATATTATGTACACTCTATATTTATTACAATTGTATTGTTTACTCTGGTAAAAGATTGAAGTAAGTTACGTATTTTTGTTTTTAATTAATTATAAATATATATAATATATTTTTTGTACCAAAATATTACATAGTCTGGTTATCACAACTGCTGAATAATGTTTTTATTAAACATTGAAAAAAAAACACGAACATTAATATATAGGTATTTTTAATTAATAGACGTCTTAAACAATTTGTAAATTATCCGTATAACATAAACGGTGATAGTTTTGATTTAAACCAATTACATTATTGGAGAATTGAACTATTTTTCTTTTATTTGATTAAATGTATTCGGACGAACTAGGCTTAGAACAAAAATTTTCGTCCTAAAACAAACAAACTAATTTAAGTGTGATCAAATTAGTAAAGAGTATAATGAGGCAATTGTTCTGAATAACTTTTAGAATAAATGAAAATAAACGATTTCTCATAAAATCTATTTACATTCAGCCAAGACAGACTAAAATAATGTCTTATTAAAGCCCACGTTTCAAATACATAAAAAAACGAATTACATAATATTATATCAAACACTTTATAATATATTGAAAATAAATTTTATGTTTATTATAAAATTAAAAATCTGAATGAGCAATGCAAGCATCGCTGAAAATATTGTATAATCTTCTACTTTGCGTAATGTAAAATATTGCATAATTATTGTAAATATAGATAAGAAGCTACACCATAAGTAAAAAACAATATTTAAACTCATTATTTTCAGCCTCAGTGAAGAAACAGAGGTAAATTGTATTTTTACTTAAACGATTTTTCATGTAACACCTTCTATCAGAATAATACAAAAACGTTTTTGGTTTGAGTCGCTTTTACGTTAAGTGCTATTTTTAGGAGGGAATATTTGTAGTTTATAAACAGTTTAGCTGAGTATTTGAAAACAAGTTTACGTTTTATTCTTAATAACAAGTATAAAGTATGATAACTAGACAACAGTAATAATTGATTAAAGTTTAAAAGGAAAATGTGAACAGATTTTTTAGTTATTTAAAAAAAAGTGTTTTTATTCTAGTATCGTTATTGGTAGATATACTTTTACAGTACTTATGTAAGTATTTTAGTATGAAAAACTTTCTTTCTTATGATTTTGCTTCTTCTTTATATAACACCATCTTCTATCGGAGGCTGAACACTTTCGCGAACTGTTTGCGTACTATTTCTTGACTACAGCATAGAACAGTTCTTTGAAGCGTCACTTGTATCGATCACTGCGATTCCTAAGCCACGAAATTTAGCATCTTTCTTCGTCACTTTCCGTTAGTGCACCGAGATAATTACGCATAATTAATTATTTTCTATGGCATAAAGGTATGGACACTGAACAAGGAAATATTACTGTATATATGTATAGTGAAAATGAAAACTGCATACTTAACTAATTGATGTCTTCAAATGAACATAAAATTATGCTTTCCATTAAAATTATTTAAATATTAAATTAAGAATTATTATGAGACAACACAAGTATAGCTTTCCGTAGCATCCATGAAATTGAATAAAAACCGAAAACCAAAATTGAAGAATTTAATATTAATATTATTATTATGCATAATGTTTTATTGCATATTATAAGTTAATGATCACACTAAATCACACCCACTCTATACCACATCCGGTATTAATCGAGTGTATCATGTGACCATACGTTTAATGTGAAGCATCATCATTTTTTAAGACTGAGAATGTTTCTGGAGCAGTTACTCAAAACTTAGGTCGCCATACACTCAAGTGTTATTTTAATGAATTCACATGAAATTAAGTTAAAAGTGTCCATGGAAGAAATAAACACGAGGCAAAATGTACTAAATAATAAAAGCAAAATACAAAACAGCCGAACAATCTAAGTAGACATCTTTATGTTGACAGTATGACGCTGCAAAAAGAAATCTAATTGCAACAAAATTGTCCTTTGTGGCGACCAGGTTGGATGGTCTGATGGGCCCAACAGCTGGTAGAACCAACATTAGTAGTTATTCTTTCTCCGTATACATTTTAGGACATTCCCGAAAGACGTCATTTGCATTCAGTATTTTTCTGTCACATACACATGTTGAATGGGTAACAAGACCAATTTCGTAAAGCCTGCCAGCAAAGTCACCATGTCCAGTTAAAAAAAATGATTCAAGCTGTAATCACTATACGCCATTTGATATTTGGAAAAAACACATAAATATATATAAATGTGTGCGTACCTTTAGTAGAGGTATCCCATTGCAATATAATATGCATGAATTAAGATATTTGTCAAAACATTAGTGTTTTTAATATTTTTGTCGTAGATTCTGAAAGTAATATTTCACTCGGAAAATAACGTTATTTTAATGTGTTATTGACGTCAAATACTTTAAATTCTCTGGAAATATCACCGAATGAACCAATCGGTCATCCAAATATTCGAAATATCTGTCAACAATATTCGAAGACCAATTCTGAAATTTTCGAAAAAACGTCTAATGCTCGCTGTGGACTGAAAAATATAGACAGACTGGTGATTTTAAAGCCTAGGAAGGGCAACTGGGTTTTCTGAAATAAAGCTTAAAAGATACAAAATTTATTAATATAACTTCGTAAAAAATCTCAATTAATATAAAAATATTTGCTTAATCAATCACGGTGTTGTGATTAGATACGACAAGAATAATAAATGTCAACTAAATTTTATGGAACCGGTAATTAATGGTATAAATTTAGTATCCTTCCAAAAATAATGTTTTAAATACAATTTAATGTAATGATTATATCTTTCAAACAATATATTCGTTATATTTTGTTTGTAGTGTTGTATTTTGTATAGTGAATTGTTTTAACTTAAATGATTTTATAAAAATCATATTTATTTATGATTTCTTCTTCTTTGTATCGTGCCATATCCTTGCAGAGGTCGACCACCATTAGGGCAATCTTAGCCTTATCATACGCTACCAGGAAAAGTTCAGTAGAGCTGCACTCGTACCATTAAAGGAGGTTCTTAAACCATGAAATGCGGTGTGGTCCTCTGCTATAATTACCGTTGATATTTCTTTGGATGACAAGTTGGGGAACTTTTAACAAATAACTTTTGTCCTCTCATAATGTAGTCAAAGTACTGTTGTTTTCTGGTTTTGAGACAATGTGGAACTTTTTGGTACTTTCCCATTTGTTTGAGAATTTCAACATTTGTCACCCGATCAGTCTATATAGCCATATCTCGAAAACTTTAACTCTCAGTGATATATCTTGGTTTAGCGTCTATACTTCCATACCATAGAAAAGAATTTAGAAAACATAAAAATGAACTATCATACACAGTCACAGACCTTAGTTGAGGTCTCAATTGGTAAGAAGGCGTCTTATTTTGAGAAAAACACTCCTTCCGATCTCAATTCTAGTTTTTTGGTACGCTGTTAATAAAAAAAACTTATGTTGGTGTTGACATGACAACCTTCCATAAAATAAATAAGTGAGTGCTTATTATTACAATTATTATAATATTCACCATAAATTAGAAAACCAATCTCAGTTTTCTGAAATAGTGTTATAACAACTAGCTAAGTATAAGCAATAATTTTGTGTAATAAAGTTGATTCACTTAAATTTAATTGTTACAGAAAAAGCTTATAAAAATAAAGGAATAAGACGTATACCTTTGTCAGATTTTTAGATGATCACAGTGAAAGAATAATATTTCAGTGACGAAAAGTTTACCCTAAAATATTGACTTTTGTGAAAAAATATTTTCGTAGCTTTTTACAATGTGATAGTGTTCACTATATAACCGTTTTTACGCCGTGTTTTTGTTGATAAAAAATTCAATGAGTATAATGGAGATTGCAGGATTTCTTTGAAAATAAATAATAAAATTACTCAAGACAATTTTGGTGAAAAAGTTTCTTAAATTTATTACATTTTGTAATACACTAGTAAATGCTTATTGCTTATAGCTGTGATATCTTTGAAGTAATATACGTCTGATGAAATATCTCTTTCGTTGATATCATTACAAGCTTTGTTTGTTTTATCAACTATAATTGAACATTTTTTTTTTGAAAATCTTAGTAAATATAATTTTTCTTATATTATATTATATAGCGATATTACATAACTGTAAAATACATATAAAATATAATAATACATTTGATGCATACACTTACATGCGTATATAATGTGTTATGTAAAATAAAAGTTAAAATACATATATAAAATATTTGTTCAAATTCTTTTTTTAATGTTATATGAAGTGTATTAGGTGTAGACTGTTAACCGGATTGAATAAGTGTTAAGCAAATAAAAAAATAATTTACCATAAACTGATTAGATTATAAGTATTTCAAAGGAATCTTCTACATATTTGAGATGTTGCCATAAACATAAAATATTTATGATGTTGACTTAAAAAAGTAGTAAAATAAATAAAAAAACAGCGAATACCTACTTGGTTGATGAACCAAATAATAAAAGTGTCTTCGATAGTATTTTTTCAAACAAAACCAGTTTTAAAAATTATATGTAATATATGATTACTTACCTATTTTCTATCTGAAGTTAGTTATTTTATAATATACTTATTATTATAAATACGTATATAACTTGAAACATTGTATGCATCATATTTATTAGATAAACTCTAGAAATAAATCTTAGATTTAGAGTACGAATCGAACAATTGATTTTAGCTTGCCGAGCAAATGCTTTTCCAAGATTAGTACTATCGACCGAGAGGAGGGTACTTGATGGAATTTGGATTAAAATTTTAATGGATTTAAGTTTTGTACTATTCCACTTGAGTGATGGAATTCCTGGATGGACTCGAATGAAATAGTACAAAACTAAATCCATTAGAATTTAAATGCTTTTCCACTAAGTTATAGTTGATGCTAATAGT